>NC_060148.1:63644242-68644242 GCF_021461385.2 Schistocerca piceifrons | reverse complement strand
TTTACAAAAATGGTCACAGCTCATATGTCGTCCGACTTTTCGCTACAGGCAAAATAGGTATAGCCACTGCTATTTTTAGAATTTATAATGCACCTGATAAGACTGCAGCTTCTGTGTTTGAGTAAATACTATGCTTGCAGTCGTGTTGTGACATGACTTCCCAGTGCACCATACTGAATGCGACTCCAAAAACGCCGAGTCTGGGGATGCGAAATGCAGTAAATTAGCAAACACTTCTATGGATAAAGTTTTTGTGTTGCTTCTTTCTTCTGTATAATTTTAGTGAACTACAGTGTTAATCAGATGTACGATAGGTAGGGTATAGTGTAACACGGCGTACTCCGCTGTCTCTCTTTCCAAGCATTAAACCCGACTGGCGGGCTCTGTTGGTGAAGCAGATGTGGCATGTTAATTTCAAGAGGTTGCCAGATGCCCTTCCTTCCGCCCCCCCCCCCCCCCGGGGAGGAATTAGCGTAGCACAACCGTCTGCGTCTAGTGTAATCCGTGGAATAGTGCCAACGTGTTGAGATGTCTGCGAACTGTGTAACTGAGGCGGAACGTGGGGACCAGCCCGGTATTCACCTAGCGGGATGTGGAAAACCGCCTAAAACCACATCCAGGCCAGTCAGCACACCTGTCCTCGTTGTTAATCCGCCGGTCGGATTCGATCCGAGGCTGGCGGGCCTACCCGAGCCTAGGAAGCAGAGCGTCAGCGCTCTCGGCTGCCCTGGCGGGTTGAATATGGCGTACTCCACTGCAGAGTGAAAATTCATTCTGACAACTTCCTCCACACTGTAGCTAAGCCACGTCTCTGCAATATCGTTTCTGCTAGGAGAGCTAGTCATGCAAGTTTCACAGCAGAGCTGTTGAGTTTGGAAGGTAGGAGATGAGGCACTGGTGGAAGTAAAGCTGTGAGGACGGATCACGCGTCATGCTTGGGTAGCTCAGTCAATAGAGACCCAGCCTGAGGAAGGCAGAGCACCCACGTTCAACTCTCGGTCCAGCACACAGTTTTAATCTGCCACGCAAGTTTCATACCATTGTTTGACTTGCACTTGCGTTTGCGTGCTGTTTTGCACACAAACTACTTTTATTGTTGAAGATTTCTCGTGTGAGCTATGGAGTGGTCAGACGATAATGTAACACTACTGTATAAGGGAAACATGCTCAATAGAAAACAGTCGGAACACTAAAAAGCCCAACCAGAGACATAGCAAAGATTATAAATTCATTAGATGCATCCTGTTAGGAGAGAACAGTCTGAAGAACCACAAGCTTTCGTATTTCTTTTTTATTAAAGAGGAACAGCACAATAAATTTTCCTGCAAGTCTACAAAATCAAAAATGTGTAGTGCTGAGTAATTCAAAATTAAAAATTTGTGAAGAAGCTTATCAGTCTCGTGGCCTATGTTCAAATCAGCTGTAGTTACATAATGCGCTTTTGATGTCGTAACCAAATACCTCAAAATATTTTTTCCTTCGGTCATGTTATGCCTGCTTTGAATGTTTGCTTGGTTTTTATGTCCCTAGTGGTGGTGTTAGGAACAGGCCACTGAAACAGTCCACAAGTCGTAGACCCGCAGTCTCCGTACCTGACTGGGTGTCGTGCTCCTCTCGGTGTCGCCGTGTAACACCAATGCTGCAGTGGTGCTGCTGCTCAGCACCCGTGAACCGTGACACAGCTTCTCCCCTGTGAACTTCAATCCACTGTACTGAACATGCCAAAAGAGACTTTTCTCGTTCCGTTGGAATAACACTCTCACGGAAGTTCATCTCAATGTATTTCCTACAACGTACAACTCTAACTTCTCTTAATGAATCGGCTACACGTTATATTCCAGCTGGACGCTCTCATGCGTCAGTCTCACAGGAGACCCAAAACAATAGTGTAACAAAAACAGAACATGAGTGCCACGACAGTTCCTCCAGCATCACGGAGCTCACGCGCACTCCACGGCTCTTCCTCACAGCCTCACACGGCAAACGACTCCACCCAGCAGGTAGAGGAGCCGTCCGCGGCCCGCATCGCTGGCAGCACAGTATCGCCACGACCACGATCTGCACAAAGCGTCAGATAAGCCCCCGAAAGTGGAACGCTGCCTGCTTACCAACTACTTTAACCCACGAACGTCTTTCATTAGACAATGACTATCAAGGATGAGCAACATCTCATTCTATGGATGACGTTTTACGCCTCACGCTCCATCGACAGTGCGGTAAATTTTGTCAAATAGCCTTATTGAGAGGTTTTATGTGCATTTCACATTTCAGTTACTGTACTTTACTGGCATTATCTTCCTTACGCGTACCTTAATGAAATCTGTGCTTTGCATATGTCACTGCAGGCGTCAGGAACTATTTGAGGCACAGAAGCTGGCTAAATTTCTCCAGTTGCAGTGTGTAAATTCTATCTGTTCTTCAGGTTATGTCGCTCATCAGAAATTAGTGTTCCACTTTCAAATTTTCTCATTAGTTGTAACGAGAAGCTAAAGTGTCAACTGACGTAGTTGCAAGACTTTGCAATAGTGAGAACGAGGAAGGAAGCCGCAGTTTAGTGAAAAGTGCTGCACACTTGCATAAAAATTGAGACATCCAATAATACATTTTTATTTTCATATTACATTTAGTTTGCTTGACGTAGAACAACACACCCAGCATGCGGAATAATCCTACGTGAATATCAGAGTTTTATACCAGAGCTGTAACAATTGAGTCAAATCTGTGTGGGAGTCAGTGAAAGTGTATATATATGCTTATTTTATCGTGTTCTCTTCTATTGCCTTGAGTGTATACAAACGTTCACGGATACAAGCAAACAGTTGGGAACTGTCAGCAGATGCTTTTACGTTCGTATTTGCTTTCTTACGATCCGGTGTAAGTGGCGCATAAGAAGACCCAATTCGCAGAGTATAAATGTGTAAATGACGACGAGGAGCGATGTTGTAACTGATCACATAACACTTTTTTAGATACAGCGAGCATCAGAATTACTCGATGGCTCCATTCTGGACCCACCTGCAACGAATGGAACGACTGATGTCAACGTGATGAGTAACACACATTGCTACAAAGTAAGCAGCACTTTATTATTATTATGTTCCATTATTTATATTTTTAATACCATTGACAATTTTACCTTTAAAGCCACATAACTTGTCACTGCCTACATGTGTCTTCTGCCTTTCCATACGCCAGCTGATACTATCTGTTACTCGTTCTTCGCCGGCCGTAGTGGCCGAGCGGCTCTAGGCTCTTCAGTCCGGAACCGCGCTGCTGCTACGGTCGCAGGTTCGAATCCTGCCTCGGGCATGGATGTGTCTGATGTCCTTAGGATAGTTGGGTTTAAGCACTTCTAGGTCTAGGGGACTGATGACCTCATATGTTAAGTCCCATAGTGCTTAGAGCCATTTCAACCATTTTGAACTGATCATTAAAAATTAGAGCAAAATGGGAAACATCGAATTAGTACCATTACTGTCTCTTTCTCTCTCTCTCTCTCTCTCTCTCTCTCTATCTATCTATCTATCTATCTATCTATCTATCTATCTCTCTGTCTATCTCTCTCTCTGTCTATCTCTCTCTCTCTCTCACATATGCACACACACACACACACACACACACACACACACACACACACACACACACACACACACACACACACAATATACTCACACTTAAGCAAAGAAACACATTTTCATACATTAAAATAAATGAAGAAAATGGCATATCGATCTCCCACTAAAATTGATGATTAAATAACTGTATCATCCTCCTGCAAGTTTGTTACATTAAACACATACGTACAGTGTACATGAACAGGTTAGCAACGGTGGTACAACATGTAATTTGATATAAAGGTTTTTTGATGCAGGAAAAGAAAAGTTGTTGTTAAGTACTTGGAAGAATATTTTGCATTTGGCTGGATAATCAAACATTTGACACAACCTTCATTAAGGACCTAGCGATTTTTACACTTCCATGCCAATAGATACATTCCTTAATGATATCTCTCGCTAATAACAAGATTGAATTTAGGTTTAACTGTGCTATTCACCACCTCAATGTCAGGCTACGGCAATGTTTTCACGGCACTGGAAGACACGGTTATTTCCACATATATACACATAAATTACCAGAGTTCTTGCAAATGTGAAACAAATGCTTAGTGGGACTAGCGAAGTCTTGATTCATACGCAATCCTGTTGAGATGAGGAGGGGGGGGGGGAGGGGGCAGGGAAACACTGCATAAATTTGAAACGCTGGCATTGACAATACAGAAAATATTCCCTTATCAGTACATAAAAAAATAGTAAAAATCATGCAGGGGAGAGCGCACACTGTAACATTCCACCTGATCTTGCTGATATTTCAGTGAAGATCTGCAGTCACAAATTTAATTAAAAGCAATCGAAAAATTTTTGCATACAGGTAAACGAAGACAGTTTAAGCTCTGCGATCGTGTACCTAGCAGCAATCCCGTGTCCCATTTATACTCTAATATGGTTCGGTTGATGGTGATACCACTTAACAGATAATAGAATGTGAGCGGCTTACGTTCAGTAGTGAAGGACGACAATGATTTCATCCGTATTGAGCTTCAGTGCGGACTTGCACGAACCATTATTACCTTACAATACTAATCCATAGAGGTTAGAGCTGTTCTGGAAGTTTCCCCACCGCGAAAGACTGCTGTCTTCCGTGTCAGTTTTACTTTCTGCCAGACCACTGTTCTCCACGAGAAATGTTCTCAGAAATCAGTAAAACAATGTGCCGAACTGGGACTCAAACCAGGGAGCTGTGCCGCTTACAGACAGGTGATCTACCTACTGAGCTATCCAAGAATGGCTCACAGCCAGTCGTCACAGCCTTACTTTCACCAGTAAATCTCCTACCATTCAAACTCCACATATATCCTCATGTGAAACTTGCAGGACTAGCACTCCTGAAAGATTGCAGAGACTCGGCTCAGCCAAGGCAGGAGATCATTTCGGGAATGAATGTTTCAGTTGGCAGTGGAGTGTTTGGAAATCAGGGGGCACGCTAGGCCCTGAACACGGGTCACAGGACGTGGCCGGGTAGCTCAGTTTGTAGAGCATTTGCCAGAGAAATGCAGACGTCCCAGTCTGCACACAGTTTTTTAATCTGCCACAAAGTTCCACATCAGCGCACACTCCACTGCAGCCTGAAAAATTCGCTCTAAGAGCTACATCCACTTCAGTCCATCACACAGCAGCTCCTCAGGGTACCACTCATCAAGCCAGGAGGCCCACTCAGTGTAAACATGTCTGCTCTCTGACTGTCACAACTGAACACCACACTTCACAATGTGATAGTACAAACTGCAAATACCCTGCTGGCCAAAAGTGAAGCAACAGTTGGGTATTTTGCGAGGTTGCATCTATTTTGCCACAAAATAGTGTAAACAGGTGTTAGTAAAATGGAAATAATGTAAAGAACACAGAATGTAAACAACTGGAACATGCATAACCGTAGACAAAAGTGTGCTTCCTCTTCTTACAACTCAATGTATCTCCACTCACGCACTGCGACGACTGGTTACTGTGCTCAGCACGGGGTGTGACCACCTCTGGCAGCAGTACAGCCCCCACAGCGGCGGGGCGTGCTGTGAGTGATGTTATCAATCTCTTGTTGAGGCGATAACGCCCACAGTTCCTGCAGAGCTGCTCGCAAGTCCTGCAGAGTGGTTCGTGGATGATGACGCGATGCAACTCTTCTCCCCAGTGCATCCCAGACACGCTCTATGGGATTCAAATCGGCAGAATGAGCAGGCCACGCCATGCACGGTCTCCGATTTCCAAGAAAACGTGAAACACTTCTGCTCTATGAGGTCGAGCACTGTCGTCCATCAATACAAAGTCTGGGTCCATCTCTCCTCGCTACAACTGCACATCAGGTCCCGAGATCTCGCCTCGATACCTGGCAGCGGTTAAACCTCGCCAATTCACTGGTACAATTACATGAAGAGGTGTTCGAGTGGTCGCCAGAATCCCTGCCCGGGATCCTCGATATCAGTCTCCTTGCACAGTGTTTGGATTGAGAAATCGTGTTCCACGTTCCCTCTAGATGCGAATGCGTCGAGAATCACTCTGCAGACCAAATGGGGACTCATCTGGGAAAAGAATGTCGGCCCAACTGTTCGACCGCCCAGGTGGCATGTTGACAGCTCCACTCTAGACACTCCAGGTGGAATGTTGACAGCTCCACTGTAGACACTCCCTTCTGTGGAGACGTACCAGAGGTACATGTACAGCACGTCTCCCACAGTAAAGGCCACTCTACCGAAGCCTATTAAATTGACGTATTGTGATTGTTTCATGTGTTTTTCATTCTGAATTTTGTCAGAATAAATCCAATTGTTATCTTGAACAGAAATTTCATTCTGTAGTTAGGTAGAGCAATCCTTTCATCTGTCATGACATTAATTAAACTTTCGACTGTCAAATTAATTTTTATCAAATTAAATTATTGCAGGTGCCAATTCTTCTCTACTCCACTTGCAGGGTCGATAACAATCAGTCTGTGTTTCTTTTTTTAATCCATATGCGACAGAAAAAGTCGGAGTTAGGAAAGGGGGTCTTAGAGCATCATTTCCATATGCAAATTCTAGCTGAATTTAGTGCTAAACACGCTGCTAGCCCCGGCACAGCTTATATGGCAGTAATTTGAGTATGGTGCAGTTTACACTAATCTAAGGCAGGACCATACATGCTGCCAGCAAATAGGTTCCAGTAATCAGGTAATGTAGGGGACTGGTTCAAACAACAAACGCTGATGGAGTTGGCTGATGCGCTAGACAACCACTGATATTCCGGCGTTTGGCCTTCAAAGAGATTGGGCTTTTAGTTTTGAAATACACGAGATTGTGAAAGATGTCGGCTGCATTCTTGTAAGTAGTATGAATACTTTATGTTCCATGAGAAACACAAGCTCGACAGAGAGAGGAGTTGTGTTTCTTAGCGATGGACTATTTGTCAGTTGATGCAGAGCTATTACAAAGATTCCTGTCACATTGTTCACAGTTCGCAGTAATTGACGAAAATCATCGAAGGAAACATAAGTGATTTCCAGCGTTTCCCAAGTAATGCTGTTCCTTATCTATATAAACGATTTCGGAGAGAATGGAGGAAGCGTCTGAGGTTGTTTGCAGATGATGCTGTCGTTTACCTTCTAGTAAAGTAATCAGAATATCAAAACAAATTGCAAAACTATTTAGAAAAGATACCTGTATGGTGCAAAAGTTGGCAGTTGAACCTAAATAATGAAAAGTGTGGGTTGATCCACATGAGTGCTATAAGGAATCTCCTCTTTCTTATTATGTCTGCGATTGTTCCTATGTTTCTCTGTAGTTTTTAATTTCTCCTCTTCGTCAAGCTGTTACCTTTGTTCTTTTGTGGCTCTGAAGTTTTTCTGCTTTTCCAGTTCTTCTTCTTCACCTCTTGTACTCGGTGTTGGGCATTCAAATGTGCATATTGCATCCGGTTTAATTACTGTTGCGTAGCGTTAAGTTTTTGCCTGGAATGATATTGATTTCTTATTATATCAGTTTTCGGTCATTTTGTTTGTTAATTCCGTTTTCCTTGATCTTTCTTTGCTTGTAGTGTTATCTAACCCATTTGATTGTATCCATTCTCTTCGATACTTAAACTTATCAACTCTTTGGACGTTTCCATCTTGTGTTTGTATATATTTTTCTCTATTGTGTTTATGTTCAATGCATTCTGTTTTCGTTTTCGGTATTTGTAGTCAGGTTGGAGATGCAGTTTTGTACAGTGTTCCTATCATTATCTTTGCATCTGTTTTATCCTTAGAAATCATAGCAATATAGCCAGAAAAAAAAACAAGACATTCCACGTCAGTTCTTGCCCTTTCTACTAGATGGATTCGGTCGATGTTTTTCTCTTGTAGTTCTTTTTTATTCCTCTCTCTCGTGACCTTGTCTGAGATCGTACTGGAGAGGATCTGTGAGACGCCGTCGCCCTGCCGAACTCCTGTGCTACTTCTGAAGGCTTCAGAAATGTCCTTAGGAATTTAACTTATGAAGTTGTGTCTGTAAGTGTCTGTTTGACTGACTGTCTGCTGATTTTGTCAGCACCTGCTTCTTCCAGTGTTAAGGATACTGTGCTCTGTTTACAGAACTGTAAGTTTTTTTGAAATCAGTAAATGTAACGACTGTGTTGAGGTTCTTCTTTGTTCTGATCCTGATAATTGTTTTCAAGTTAAGAATTTTTTCTGGGCAAAAACTATTTTTCCTCAACCCCGCTTGGTACTCGCCAGTTGTGTTCTCTGCTTGGTGTTCTGTCATACTCAGTAGAGGTCTCAGTAGGGAGCTCGGTAGATGTGGGTGCCGCGCGGGATTAGCCGAGCGGTCTGAGGCGCTACAGTCATGGACTGTGCGGCTGGTCCCGGCGGAGGTTCGAGTCCTCCCTCGGGCACGGGTGTGTGTGTTTGTCCTTAGGATAATTTAGGTTAAGTAGTGTGTAAGCTTAGGGGCTGATGACCTTAGCAGTTAAGTCCCATAAGATTTCACACACATTTGAACAACATATGTGTGTGCCTGTCCTGTCTCCCTTCTTACGTGGCGGATGGATTGTGGCTTGCTTCCAGTCGTCCGGTACTCCTCCTTTCTCCCAGCAGTATTTCGTAACCTCGTAAAAGGTTTCAGCTGCCCGCTCCCTCCTAGTTTTCACATCTCAGCCAATACTCCGTCTTCTCCTGGCGCCCTGTTGTTTTTCGGCTGGCCACTGTATTGTTGAGTCTAATGCAGTTATATGACTCTCAAGGCGGGATTTCCTTTAGAGGCTGTCTGAAAGATTGTCATTGTGTTGGTTCCTCGCAGTTTAGAAGGTTGTTGGAGCATTTTGCTAGTAATACAGATTTGTGTTTGTTGTTGGTAGTCAGTTTGCCTTTTGAATCTTTGAAGTACAACTGCTTGTAACCTGTTATTTCTGCTTTGAAAACTTTGTAGAATTCCTTGTGTTGTTCTGTCTGGAGTCTGTATGTATACGTTCCCCATATGTTTCTAATTATGTCATTTTGCCATTGTTGTGTTTGATTTTAAATTGTCCCTGCCCGAAACACCCACTTTCGCATAACGAGCACCAAAACATATACTGAGATTAGTGAACACAGGATTGTAGCGAAACTGAGTGTTGAAACTCCCCGACGAAAGATTCGTAACCCAAAGACTGGAAACTTGCACAGGTCACACCAATACTTACGAAACGCAGTAGGAGTAATCCATCAGTTTACAGGGCCATATTACCAACGTCTATTTGCAGCAGGATTTTGGATAATATATTGTGTTCGAACATTATGAATTATCTCGGAGAGAACGGTCTATTAACACACAGTCAACACAACTAGCTTTTATTCACACGAAGCATTTGGTTGTATTGACAAGGGATTTCCGATTGATTTCGTCTTTCTAGAGTTCCAGAAGACAGCTGACACTGTACCTCACAAGCGGCTTGTAGTCAAATTGCGTGGTTATGGAATATCGTCACAGGCTGGCCAGTGACTTGATTCGTGATTTCCTGTCACAGGGTTCACAATTCGTATTAATTGGCAATTGATCCTAAATAATGAAAAGTGTGAGGTCATCCACATGAGTGCTAAACGGAATCGGTTAGACTTCGGTTAGACGATAAATCAGTCAAATCTAAAGGCCGGAAATTGAACTAAATACCTAGGAATCACCGTTACGAACAACATAAATTGGAAAGAACGCATAGGAAATATTGTGGGGGAGGAGAACCAAAGACTGCGTTTTATTGCCTGAAGATGCAACAGATCTACTAGAGAGACTGCCTACACTACGGTTGTCCATCCTCTTCTAGAATACTGCTGTGCAGTGTGGGATCATTACCAGGTAGAATTAACGGACTTCATCGAGAATGTTCAGGGAAAAGCAGCACATTTTGTATTGTCGAGAAATAGGGGAGGGTGTGTCACTGACATGATACAGAATTTGGGGCTGCCATATTTAAAATAAAGGCATGTTTCGTTGCGGCAGAACCTTACCACAAAGTTTCAATTACTAACTTTCTCCTCCGAATGCGAAAACATTTTTTTTTTTTCGCCGACGTCCACAGGGAGAAACGATCATCATCATAAAATAAGGAAATCAGGTCTCGCTCGGAAAGGTACATCTGTTCGTTTCTTCCGCATTCTGTTTCAGACTGGAATAATAGAGGATTATTGTGAAAAATGGTTCGATGAACACTTTGCCAAGCACGTAAGTGTGATTTGCAAACTGTCCATGTAGATGTAAATTACGAGTTTACTACGAGTGATATTGTAGTGGACTTTAAAGGACATGCATGGTTCTTTCACTTGCACACGTGAACTGTGATAATTTGTTTCATGCATGTATGATTTTTTATGTTGTTACTTTCTTTTTTGTTAGCTCAATTTATTTGCAATATAGCTTATAACTATGTAATTAATCGCATGAGCTGCAATCGAATTTTATTGTATGTATGTATATTATCTGTCTTTTTTGTGATACATTCTTTGGTTTAGGATTGAACCTCATTGCCTTTAGATGTCGCCTCTAAGTAGCATCTGTGAGTCAGATATGACGTCGATCAAAGCCATAGAGTAGAAAAATCTCTGGTGTGAGCATTGCGTGGTGTGCATGTTGTCAACATTAAGCTGAAATTGTCGCATGATCTCGGGATGCCGTCAAGTCTCGTCGTGTGGAAACATTCCACAATGCATTTCAAATGGCGGCATTCAGACAAGTCGTCAACAGACCGTCACGTCACGTCACGGCAGGTCACGGTTTCCAGGGAATGAAGTGTCGACTGTATCATCATCTGCTATCAGCGTAAGTTAACTCGTTGTATAGTAGTGGATATTGTGCTTTTGTAACATCTTACTGTTCATTTTCTTATTGTGCTTTGATTTCGTGGCAAATTGTAAATGTTCGATGCCGACTTGGAGGTTTTTTGCACTGGATGTTCTCACACAAGCTTTGTGAGATATCTGAAAGCGAAAAATTATTTAGGTTTGGCAATAACAGAAGAGACGCGCACTCACCCATAACATAGAAATGTCGATGTTTTGAGGTGTTGCTTCACGCCTCAGCACTTCAGCAAACAAGACTGATAAAGAACACAAGTTATGAGGTTTGCTTTGGCCATTAGTAACCTTAGTTCCTCAATTGAAATACTGTACTCTGACACAGACTAAGCGAATTGACGTTACATGACGTGACAGACGGTGTGAGTACACGCTGACGTGACGGTGCTGCGACGTGATGTCTGCTCATTTTGTTCGTCAAAGCTGAGAGAACAATTTATTCCAGGTATCAAATGCAAGTTGTTATGGTGTCTGCATAACGCCTGTCCCTAATACACAGCACATACGTTTGGAATCTATCTGAACTAACAATTTGGCGACATTCAAAATTTATAGAACGTTTTACGCACACACCTATGCCAACCCAAGGATACACAACCACTGTGGCAATGTGTGTCGACAACAGAAAATAAGGAAATACAGAAGCGTCCGATCTTACCCGACGGCTTTGACCCATGACGTCACAAATACCGCGGAAACGACTATAAACAATTCCAATATGGCGGATATAAAAACATCGCATACGTATTGTAAACACTGAAATACACAAGTTTCACAAAAAGCCTAATGACTGTAACGGGACAAGCGTGGGAAATTAGGGGTTTTTGGGTGTGGAGAAACTAAATATACAGAAATGTAGCCACCGACCGCCATTCAAAACCACGCAAAACAACGAAATAAATCAACATCACAAAACTGACCAAATACCAAAAAACACATTCCTATCCATAATCGGACTCTTCCCTTAACCTATATAGCTCAACAGAACCTACCGATCACATCCCCCAATAGAAAACTAAGAAACGAAAGCTTCCCTTACACCTACATACATCGGCACTTATGCAGTTTAGCAGGTACGGAAAAAATTTTTCATTTTTTTTCAAAATTTGATCATCATGTGTCGTTATGCGGTGGGGGGAGTCTGCACTGCCCCCCCATCCCCCCACAGGCTTCATTAGTGTCAAATCAATATTTTCGAATCATAGGCGGCCGCTGCCGCGGCCGCATTCCAAAAAAAAACTCCCAACCTAACCTCAAGTGGGCTACGCTACAGATCAATATGTTCATCAAATTGCTTCATATTACGTATACATGTTCATTAGTGTCAAATCAATATTTTCGAATCATAGGCGGCCGCTGCCGCGGCCGCATTCCAAAAAAAAAACTCCCAACCTAACCTCAAGTGGGCTACGCTACAGATCAATATGTTCATCAAATTGCTTCATATTACGTATACATGTTCATTAGTGTCAAATCAATATTTTCGAATCATAGGCGGCCGCTGCCGCGGCCGCATTCCAAAAAAAAACTCCCAACCTAACCTCGTATTCAGGGCTACGCTACAGATCAATGTGTAGGTCCCTTACGTCACGGGTCAAAGCCGACGCGTGAGATCGGATGTTTCCAACCTATACTCAATACACAAAACATACATAAATAACCAAAAAAAAAAACGGAACTTACCTCAAAAAAGTTCCAGCTCCACAAACTAGATTGGCCACCACAATCACACACAAATGCACACACGCACGCACGCACACACACACACACACACACACACACATACAAAAACACACACACACACACCAACGAAAAAATACTGAACTAAAATAAAAACCCAACCCACCCAAACGTCAACCCCCTCCCCCACAACTCCAAAATACAACACACAAACACTATACAACAAAATAAACCACCCACCCACCTACCCAGCCCACCCTAACTAACCACTTTCGGTCTATACATTTTACCCACAGCCCTTAAAAAAACCCGAAGAATGCAATAGCCCTCTGGGACACTCTTCCGCCAACAGTACTCATCTAAATGAGACTGAAGGTTGGAAGAGCGCCTCTTCCCCCTCCCAAGAACTGACTTAACCGCTCCCCACATCCCCTCAATTGTGTTAGTGCAAGCCCCAGTATCATAATTCTTAAACTCTAGACTGTGGTTCACTACTAAATGATTAAATCCCCTCTCACCCAACCCCCTATATGAAGAAAACGCATCTGAAACTACTGTGGACCCCGGCTCTACATACTCCTCAATTAACCCCACTAATTCAGGCTTCGACCTCCCCTCCACAACCCTAAAAACACATTCAGTACCCCCACCCCCCTGAACAACAGCCCCCCACACCCAAAGACCAGCCACAGACTTCCCCCTCCCATACTTCCTTTTACCAAACTGCGACTCATCCACCTCCACAAGCACCCCATGCCCACCCAACTTACCCCTGTACTTAATAAATTCGGAACACACCTCACGACAAAAGGAATACCAGTCTAAAACAGTCCTCTCACTCACACCAGTCTCAAACGCGCAAAAACTCTGCCCGCAACTATAACAAAAATAATACGTAATAAGCACAATCTCACGCATGGCCAATCTAGACTTCTCGAACCAGGTACCACGCCTTACAGAACGCCATACGCCATCTTTCCGGCAACACCACATGTATCCGTCCCTGGTCCGAGAGTCCGGAACTTTAACCAATTTCATAGGTTCACGGCACACACCGCACTTCACGACCTCGGCAATTAAGCCAAATAGCTGAAGAAATTTAATCAGCTCTAAAGCTGTCTCCCCCATCATCGCCCTCAACCGAACACTGTTAAGGCGGTCTTTCATATCCATTCCTGAACAAAAAACCACAACCAAATACACTCAATAACAAACTCACCCGACGTACAGCAATGAGCATTAAATTAACCATTAACTCACTAATAGAAATTCCGCTTCAAATCCAACACCTGAGCAACAGAAAACTGACCCCACCACACGAAACAAACGAAACAAACGAAAACCATGAACACACCACCAGAGAGCACGACAAACAAAAACAAGACATCTACAAACACGCCACAATCGCAAATCAAACTCCGCGCCGTAATGACATCACACACCACAACACGCTTACGTCACGGGTCAAAGCCGACGGGTAAGATCGGACGCTTCTGTTGACCCGAAAATAAATTCTGTGCGTGTGAATCCTCACTCTATGGTCAAAGCGGAGGGTGGAATCGGGCACTAGAATATGTTCACTGTTTTTTTCTGTTTATCATTAAATGAGGCGTCCTTATCATCCTTGTGCCAATGTAATTCGCATCCTTAACACCAGTGCAGTACTCCCATGTTATCTTGGCTCCTCATCTCCCTAGAACTGAATTAGTAGAGACTGCGCGAATTTGAGCTGCCGGTGTGTTGATTCATGTCGCTGTCAACTTTGGCATTCAGGCCATAGGCCTGAAACTGTAATGATCTGCCACATATTGATTACAACGCAAACTATTTTTATGGCAAACTTTCGCAATTTTCTGTACCATGGTATGTATGAAACATGGACATTTTTCTCATTTAAACCAGTAAAGACGTGGGTATTTCTTTCGGCATGATGTCATATTTTTGTGCTACAAACATACTTTTTACACCTTGTGCTCACAGATAACACTGCCCTTCCACAGATGTATTTATAAATGTATTCACAGATAACATAGTTCTTCCAAAGATGTTTGATTTTATGTACCTATGATCTTCCTGTGGACTTGGATTGTCCCAAATAGACACGTTATTCATCTTTGGCCATGTCAACCAGTATCTTCCACAGTATAATTTCAGATCAGATTCATTACACATTTAACTACTGTACTGATGTTCATTCTGTGGCTCGACCGTTTAATGACTGGAAACCATATTTGCTACCTGTCTGTCGTTGACTTGGACCATTAAGCACTTTCTTGATGCTGGAACATCCATTTTAGATCTTGACGATGCCTTCACATACACTATGTTGTCAAAAGTATCGCGATACCTGGCTGAAAATGACTTACAAGTTCGTGGCGCCCCCCATCAGCAATGCTGGAATGCAATGTGGTGTTCGATTTGTTATCATCCACAACTCCAAATGGATTACACGCTTTCTCTTTAAAGTACTTTAATCACCACATGGGGTCGCAGTAACCTTGAAAATTAAATTTCAAAAGGTCTTGGGAAATCGTAAATTAAAAAAAAAAAAAAGGGGAAAAGTTGTGCATAATTCGGGCTAAGCTTGGCAGCACTTACTCAGTCGTATTCCACGCTAAACTCCAGCCGTGACAGAGATCTCGTTCAGACACCGACTTCAGTTCTCCAGTCGCTAGGCTGGAGTGAGAGCGGCACTGTTGCAGGGACGTCGCTAATGAGGAAAATGGAAGAGGAAAAGGGGTTGATTTCGGAATCCCAAAGTGGAAGGAGTGAAGATTAAAGAGAAAGGAAACAGATATAAACACGGAAACACTATCTAATACAACGTTTCTGGCGATTGGCAACCCAGTGTTGGACGCCATTAATTGGAAAGGACCGAAATAACTCTTGGCCCCACCTGATTCTGCCGAAAACCCGCAGAAATTGACAGGTATGTGGTATTAACGTCGTAGAAAAACAGTACATTGCCTCCTGTGGGATAAACGTTCGTCACAACTAGTATTGCTGTGTTTGGGACAGAATTGTACATTTCGATTTGCAGCTTCAGAGTGAATAATGTAACAGTTTCTGAAACAGCCTGCTGGACACCCAGTACTTGCCGCCGTCCAGAGTGAAAACTTTCTGAGGCGAATTACCTCTCTAAGTGTGCGTCATCATGGTTTCGTGCAACTTTCAGAATCGCGACCTTCGGTCATATGAATAAAACGGAGAATGTACTTTATACTCGAAATTGTGGAGAACATTCCCAGGTTCGCACGAATAAAGCGAGTCGGAAAATATGCTTCACCCGAGAAATTTCTCAGCTTGAGTAAATGAGTGGGGGGAGTCGGTAAAAGCAAACATCATCCTCCGATTTCGTATGAATAAAACTAGAGGGGCGAATCACGAACCGAGAACATTCTCCGTTTCTTGAAGTGTGCTCTGTAGCATAACATCGAGCTGAGTAAGTTCTGTTGACGTTAGCTTTTACAGACTTTTTGGTAGTAAAGGCAAAGTTTATATTGCCTGTAAGGCAAGAAGGTATAGGTACCCGAAGAAATACAGAAGAGAGAAACTTCTACGAGCCTTACAATAAAAACATTATTTGCATGGCGAATTTCCTTCCAAAAAATCATGAAAGAAGAGATGAGCGACCTTTCAAAAGAAGTGAAAATTAAAATGTTTTTGTTGCTATTTAGTAGACTCAACTTTTCACACTGATGTACGAGAAGACTTTGGTATACACACAACACCTGTGCCGCTGACGTTTCCGGATATTCATGTCTTCTCACACCGTAAATCTTACACTTCGTTAAGTTTGGAATATAGACGAATCAGAAAAATTAACAGCTGGCTGATTACAAACCTAGCGATCGGTTTCTCGTAACGAACCCCACGGGCGATCGCTTGCGACCTTGACACGCGAGCACACCATTCTGCGTCGTATTTGAACAAAATTATCTCTTCTTAGAAAACTCGGCCATAGTTCCGGTTTGGAGTCGATGAAAAATGATGTAATTTTAAATTTTTCATTCACATAATGTGTTGACCTAACTTCAGTAACAGGAAAGGTTCGTACGAGTCGTATACTCAATACGATCGCAGAAAATGCGTTTTTCCAATTGTCTTTAATCGTCTTAACTATTTGTTGCCGCACATAAAAGTGAAATCGAAACGCAGTGCAAGTCTTTACAGAACACACTGACGCCAGTTCCATCTTCGTACACTGAACGGTTTGCCTGTTTGAGCGAGCTGAATGAAGTCTGACGTTACGCGTGACACGGCAGACGACACACACAAGAGAACCTTCTCAGGGAGGTGGGGAGGAAACTCTCTCGCCACAGAATACGCTTCCGATTTTTCATTCATGCGAAACTGAAAACTTTCTGAGAGAATATTCTTTTGCTCTGATAATCTTCTCCGGAGAAAGATGTCTTTTTATGTATACGACTCTTTATCCTCACGATTCGTCCCCATGAATGCGAAATCGAAGGGCGTACCCACGACATAAACTAGAGCAATTGTGGCGGGAGGGGGCAGGTCATACTATTCGCAAAGAACTGGGAGTAGGCAAACCAGGCATCATTTCTCGATAGAGAAAACAGAAAACTGGCGACAAACTGCTTTCAATGAACATTTTAAACGTAAGAATGCACTCCCGAAAGAATACAATAATTTAAGTTCTTGGATTGGACTCAGATGTTTCTGATACTTTCTTTTTTTAAATCTCGCCGTATTCTTTCACGTAGTTTCGGTGTTCGCTCAGCAGGAACAACGCAGCCAGTCTCCCTGGTCTGTCTCGATTCGGTTCTAAGGCAAGTCTTTGCTGGTCGTAGGGTATTGAAGCATCGTTCCATAGCCACTGTTTCCGTGGAATAGTACTCAAAATATTTTGTGCTTCTATAATGCTAGAGAAAAGATTCTTGCCCTAGTGAAACAGAGCAGCGACCTATAAACCACTTAATTTAGAGTCAGAGACACACTTTCTCCTCGATCAGTTGTACTGCGGGTGCAGCTGAATGGCAACGGCCTTAAAACCGTGAAGCTTTTAAAACAACTCGGTGTTTTTATGGAAGTTCAGTGCGCTACTTTTGCACATATTCAGGGGATGTAGCTTGTTCAGAGCAAACGCTGGAACACTTTCAGGGGAAACTGAATACTTAACGCAGACGGGAGTGATTCGATATACGGTAATACGACCGAACGTCATCAGCACTTCGTCTCAATTTATGTCAAATTTTTGCTTTCGAATTTTTACTTACGAGCCAAAAGTCAAAATTTAATTTCTACCTCCGGTCCCCCTGCAGGAGCAGCCTGTGCTTCTACAAGTGATTCCACACTCATCGTGTCTCGTTCACTTAGGTCTGCACTCAGATGGTCGATAACCCATGCCGTGTGTTCACCCACCGACTTACATTGCAGGACATCCACAACGGGTACCACAACTCTACAGACCTCGCTACTACTATTCTGCGAAGAGAAGATAAACTACACCTACGTTGTCTTTAACATGTGGATAACTGAAAACCAATTTCTGTTACTTGGTAAGTAATTGTATCTGATTAACTTTTTACAGATTCATACACGTCATGTAGTAATACGCTTATTCTCCTGTTCTTCATCAGCAGCATAACAAGTACCGCCTGCCTGCCACCATTAACTCTACAGTCGACTGCCTTTCATCTGAAAACAGAACATGCCCTGCTCGAAAGCTGCCTTTGAGATGTAGGGATGTGTCTTTCTTTCTTTAATTTGATAAAAATGATATCTACAAATTCCTATACGAAATGTAGTGCATCTACACAGATGGGTTACTGCTGCTACGATGGCAGCTTATCAACATTTAAGTGAGTCTGAACGTGGTGTTATAGTCGGTGCACCAGCGATGGGACACAGCAGCTCCGAGGTAGCGATGAAGTGGGCATTTTACTGGACGACCATTTCAGTGGTGTACCTACAATATCAGGATACAGGAAAACATCAAATCTCCAACGTCGCTGCGGTCTAAAAAACATCCTGCAAGAACAGGAGCATCAACGACTGAAGAGAATCGTTCGACGTGACAGAAGTGCAACCCTTCCGCAAATTTCTGCAGATTGCAGTGCTGGGCCATCGACAAGTGTCGGCGTGCCAACCACTCCTCGAAAAATCATCGAAAAGGTGTTTCGGATCCGAAGGCCCACTCGTGTACCCTTGATGACTGCACGACACAAAGCTTTACGACCGTCAACACCATCACTGGACTGTTGATGATTGGAAACACGTTGGCTGGTCGGATGAATCTCCTTCCACATTGTATCGAGTGGATGGACGCGTACGGGTGTGGATACAACCTCATGAATCTGTGGACCCTGCATTTCAGCAGGGGACTGTCCAAGCTGGTGGAGGCGCTGTACTGGTGTAGCTGGAGTGATGTGGGACCCGTGACACGTCTAGATACGACCCTGACAGGTGACAAGTACGTAACCATCCTGTCTGATCACCTGCGTCCATTCACGTCCGTTGTGCACAACGACGGACTTGGGCAATTCCAGCAGGACAGTGCGACATCCTGCTCGTCCAGAGATGCTACAGAGTGGCTCCAGGAACACTCTTCTGATTTTAAACACTTCCGCCGGCTGTCAAACTTGCAGCACACTGTTCAGAGGAGATCTCCACCCCCTGGTACTCTTACGGATTTACGGACAGCCCTGCATGATTCATGGTGTCAGTTCCCTCCAGCACTACTTCAGATATTAGGCGAATCCAACCCACGTCGTGTTGCGGCACTTCTGCATAAAATATGTGGCCTTGAACAGCAAATATTAAGTGTGTCTTTAGGGTTACATCTACTCCTTTTCCTGAAACTGCTCCTCTATCTTTAGTCTTTTCTAGTGGGACTGTAGGGCAAGAATTATTGGGACTGCGTTTATTACATGCGGCATAAATAATCAATGTAACTCGAAATCCATAATCAATTACCGCGGTGAAATTATGTGAGTCAATTGATGTCTTTTTAATTCCATGATACACCTCTTGCGGCTGTTTTTTCCCTGCAATAACGTGTCTCTTATGCCTTCCAACGTGATAATATGTTCTGTTACTGTGTTCATGTGGTAAAAGTGTGCAAATTGATTAAATCCTAAAATTAACTATTGATCTACTTAATAAAAACAAAGTGGTCCTCATGTGTTAATGCTCCTGTTGGTGAAATGATCCCTGTCCATTGATGATTTTCGTAGCAAACAGATCCTGGAATGGAAATACCTCACCTCGTAACGTACTTGTTTTGCAAGTAGTGGCGACTACTCGCTCATAAATTATTTTGCAGAAAGCTTCGTCCATTTCGTGCTCAGGTGAACGCCAAGTCAAGTTACAAATGTTGTTTACATTGGTGCTCAGGTGTACTCAGAATACGTTACATTTCGTTTGAAAGAAGTGTGCGCAAGTTGAGAAAATGGTCTACTCCATTATTGTCAACTAGCTATAAAGTCATCAATTGAGGGAAATAATTACATTCATTGCTTTATTTTTTATCGTTCTTCTGCACAAAATCTCGTGAGACTTATTGTGATTACGTCGAAGCAATGTCTTTTTCTGCTTTTCATACACGCAGCTGTTGGTCTGAGAGTACCCAGCACGCTATGTAGCACATGTTGGAGTGTCTTCCAGCACTCGTGACGTTGTAACACCTCTCCAAGTGAAAGCGTCGTATCGTGATTGTCTGGGAGGCGGCTGAGAGCAGACTTGGTGCACTCCGTACGTGTCCGTGACAAATCCAGTGACAACTCAGAGCCAGACCGCTCACAAAAGGTACTTCCATGTTACTTTTAACAAAATGTCTGTGAAGTCACCCAAAATCAGGATAATCGATGCGGCATGTCGTGGTGTGGAAAACGTTAATAATACCTCCAACTTTCTCACAGTGCAGAGAATAACTCTACTCAAGTCTATCAATGTGCTGCTTTGACAAAGTACGTATATTCTGTTACAATACAGTGAAAGAAAATAAAGCCAAGACGTTTATCTAAAACTACGTATGGTAGATTCTCGGATTAAATGACAAAGACTAACAAACATTTGTCACGAATATCGACATTGCAATTTAGACAGATGTGTCCGTAGTAACATGTCAAACAGAAAAATCATAATCGAAATTTGTTTTACTGTGCTAGAAAAGAAACATTAAAATACAGTAATCATTACATGTATAATGCATTACGAAAATATCAATAGGTAAACATTGTGTTGTTATCCAAGAGTACAATAGTGATTTCTGCAGAGTGCGTGTTTCTATGTACTCAAGTAAATGCGCCGAAGTATACAGGCTAAAGGAAAGGAACAATGTGTTGCTGCATTCTCTGTTGTCTGTCAGTCACAAAAAAAAAAGATAAAGCAAATGAAAATGTGTCCACAAAACCTTAACCTATGCACGTGCCAGTTACTTATAATTACCCCAAATGCAAAATTTAAGTGTTATCAAGAAGAGTACTTAATATCTATGAACAACTAAAGTCAACGTGCAGAATGAAAATAATTAAGAAATTCTTTTTCCGATGAAGTCGATTAAATGTGGGTGAAAAGTAATGATAAATGATATTACTCTGTGAATGAGAAGAAAATCGATTAGTGGAAGCAAAGTCACAAATTTCATCAAAGCAAGTAAATCGTAATAAGCGTCTTCAATCCTTCAGGTTGTTATTCCCAAAGAAAAACATGTAAATGTTTGAAAGAAAGTGTTTATCTTCCTGTAAATTCACAGTTTTGTCTTGCCGCTTTGTAACACCTTATCGCAAACCATTAGACATTCCAGAATGAGAGTTTCACTCTGCAGCGGAGTGTGCGCTGATATCAAACTTCCTGGCAGAGTAAAACTGTGTGCCAGACCGAGACTCCAACTCGGGACCTCTGCCTTTCGATGGCAAGTGCTCTACCATCTGAGCTGCCCAAGCATGACTCACGCCCCGTCCTCACAGCTTTACTTCCGCCAGTACCTCGTCTCCTACTTTCCAAACTTCACAGAAGCTCTCCTGCGAAAGGCAAAGGTACCGAGTTCGAGTCTCGGTCAGGCACGCAGTTTTTATCTGCTGGGGAGTTTCATTAGAAATTCTATTCATCAGAGAAACACACCAAAACACAATCAACAAAGCATGCTCCAAAGGTTAAATCATCACGCAATACCTAATACTCCCAAACATCAGTGTGCCACACTTCATATTATAAATCATAAACATCTGCATAATAATCATGAAAAGTTCGCTATCCTCACTTCCTGTTGTCTCACCATATCTTTGTTGTAAAAATCCATAAGTCATTGCTGCACATGCTCCATCTATAATTAATCCTTAAGTCTTCACATACGACGCAGAGTAAAATTCTTACAGTCAATGAAGAAACCCTGGTTATAGCTCAGGATTAGAGTATCCCAGTGGAAGACGAAGAAATTAAATATCTTTCCGATAGTTGACAGTACGTGTCGAACCTGTGCAAATATTCATACTCTACCTGTTTTATCAGTACTATCTGGAATCCGTTATCGCATACTTCTGTACGTTAGCCTGTAAGAGAAAATGCAATATGACGCGCAAAATTCGTTGTTATTGTTTCTCACGTTGCTTTTATCTTTTGTGATGCCTTTGTCTTTGGCGAAAGAATGTTTGTCTTCTTTTACGTAACCTTTGTTTTTAAAATGATGTACTGTAACGATCGGGGTCAGATGTTAGAACACGGAATGATATATATACTCTGTAACAATCATGAAACAGAGAAAATAAACATCCGAAATGGCTTGTGCTGTATGAGATAAAAATGTTATTGTCATGCACACATACATGTCAATGAAACTACGTACAAACGGTTGGCGTCATAGGGAAACGAAGTGTAGTATATCGGTATGGTGTTGTCTTCATGAGGAGTACAAAGTCAAACAATTACACAGTGAACGGTTTTGTATTGGTGATGTGATGAAGACCTGTCGAAGCTTTCGTTCTGAGTGTGTCAAGATGTCCTACGTTCCGAAGTGGGATTCGTCGATTCCGAAATGGTCCGTTATAAGGCAATGCAAATTTGTGACACCTGTTCTTTGCTTTACTAAGACAATGGGCGTGTTTAACCAAAAAATTACTGTCCAACTTGAAATTTTTTAGTGTGACTTACCTTCTGTTGTAAGGTTTTCCTCTTCTCAGCTGCCTCTTTTGTATTAACTGTTCCAGTGTCTGTCAGTTTACGATGACGTAGACGCTGTGACTTGGGGAGAGACACAAGTTCTTTTACTTTGTCTGGCTGATTTTTATCCTTCAAAATTAAATGTGGCGAGAGCAAAGTTGTATCAATAATAGTTGAATTAGTGGTGATCTGAAAAATCTGTCCAATGGAGTGGGTTGTTTGGTTCGTCTGTTGCTGCTTCACGACTGTCTTCCTTGGCTTTGATTGTCTGCGAAACGTCGAAATTTAATCCTTCATCCGCATTGACTGTGGCAAAATACGTGTTAGTTAAAAATGATGTGTACCATTGGTTATTTTTTGTGTATGAAGAAAGCTCTAATCTGTTAATTTCCCATTCGTGTATTGAAATGCTCTGCTGAAAGTGTAATGCACCTTCATAGTCCGAAATGGCATCATGTTCTGTTAAAAAACCCATACGCAGCTTAGCTTCAGTTTTTAAAAAGTTGGACGATCCAAAAATCTGCATAAATTGTGCGGCTGTGAACAGCAAATTTTAAGTGTGTGTGAGTGGTTTTTACATCTATTCTTTTTCCTGAAACTGCTCCTCTAACTTTCGTCTTTTGTAATGGGATTGTAGAGCAAGAATTATTCGCATTGTGTTTATTGCCCGCTGCATCACTAATCGATGTAACTGGAGATCCATAGTCAGTCAGTGTGGTGAAATTATGTAAGTCAGTTGGTATGCTTCTAATCGCATGATGCACATTCTTTTGTGGCTGTTCTTTTCCCTGCAATTACGTGTCTCTTATGTCTTCCGACGTGATGAAGTCGCCTGGTTCTGCACCTACAAAGCAGAAAAAGTGTGATTGTGACTCAACTGTGAAAGACAAACATATGCTTTCGTCGAATTTTGTGGTTCTTTTTGAGGTCTACAATTCATTACTAAATCAAATGCTTTTCCTCTAATAGTTCAAGCAGCGTACTGCAAGAGAGCGCTACGGCAGCCCACTTTCTTGCGACTTCACTTGCAATTATACCCACAGCTTATTTCTTGTGCTAGCTAAAGTAGCCAAATATATACTAATACATAGTAAAATAATATATCTGTCAGTTAAATAAAGAAACATGTGAATCGCATAAGTGGTTCTCGAGTTATAATTGCCTATCTGTGTGTCTGTTTGTGAATTCAGTCTTTGTAGTCCAGGATTCAGACGGGTCGTGACCACTGCTTTTTCTGTTCGAATCAGTTTGCCTTGTAAGCCATCGCTGCCTCACAGAGAAGCCAACAAACAGTCCAACAGCTGCCTTCGGAATTCACATTCAACAATATTACTCACTCACTCTATGTACGTCAGTCGCTTGCAGCTCAGTTGCTGATCTGCTCAGAAGCGACAGCATTGTTTCGGTCTGTTCGTAGTGTTTATTCACACATTGTGAATGTGAGTGGACACGAGAGTTCAATAGTTACGTGTACCTCTACAAAAAATAAGTGGCTTCTTCAAACCTAAAAGACAAAAAGTTAGTGAGAGCAACGAAAACGGCAGCCACGTCTTCAACTGCGGCTGGAGAAGAAGATGCAAACAGCAAAGCAGACGGTTCTTCTCCTACGTCGTCGTCGCTAAATGATAATTTCTCTAAGTTGGTGGATATGAATATGGGCAAAACATCTATAGACAGTAATGAAAATTGTAATGATGATGAAAAGCCAGATTGTTGGTCTATCGAACAATTTACAGATTATAAAGCTAAAAACCCGTGGTTAATTATTAAAAAAGCTAGTTTGTAGAAGTGTATATGCACCAGGTGCTGAAAAAACGAAAGGGTTAAAACTGGGTGAGCAATGGATTTTAGGAACTGTAAGCTCATATGGAACAAACAAAAAAGATCGACTAACGTCTCTTAGGAAAAAACTATTTGATAACCGCACATCTCAGGCTCACGGTTTAGCGAACAAAATGCAGACTAACGCAGAAAAACGTCACATTCAGAACCCAGTTGCTTCAATGGTACAGGAACAACAAGTAGTTACGAAGCGTGTATTTCGCACAGCTTATAAGCAAGCAGAGTTAAACAGACCGTTTTATGAGTTTGAGACAGAAATTGATCTCCAAATTAAAAATGGTTTGGATATGGGACGAATACCACATTAAAATGTTGCTTGCTCTAATATAGTGCTTCATATTTCTGACCAGATGACATCAGATCTAATAAATAAATTAATAAAGAGTGACTCCGAATTTTCACTTCTTTTGGATGAAGTCACTACTCTTTCAAACAAGAACACTTTGATTGTATACCTTAGAACCTTGTTAAAAGGAATGGGAAACCCCACGACAATTTTTGAGCTACATGACAAAACAGCATCTGGTATCTTGAAAGAACTTTTAAAATAGTTGGAATCCCTAGGTCTAGGCTGTGACTTTTTGAAAGACCATTTAATCGATTTGACTTGCAATGGAGCTTGTATCATGTTAGGAGAAAAGTCTGGCTTCGCAAAGCAGGTGTTGGAAATGTTTCCAAACTTATTCACCTGGCATTGTTTGAATCGTCGTATAGAACTCGCCGTGGACGACACGATAGAAGAAGTGGCGGGAATTAATCACTTTAAAATATTCATCGATAAAGTAAGAAATATGTTCAGCTGCTCTCCGAAAAACAGCAGGGAGCTGGCAGTTGTTGGTAAAGGTTTTCAGCAAGAAATTTTGAAAATCGATCGTGTGCTTGAGACTCGTTGGGTGGCCTCCCGTTTATTGCCATGGCTCTGTACAATCATTTTTTAGAAGCATCAGAGAACACGCGACGGGACTCAAAACAACGGCCTACTTACAAAGGGCTTTGTAACACATTGTCATCGACATCTTTAGTCTCCAACCTAGCTGTAATGTATAATGTCTTTGAAGAGTTCGCCGATCTATCCCTACAGCTGCAAAGATCAAGTGCAAACCTTGTTCAAGCTCACTACGACATTACACTTTTCATAAAAGTGTTTGAAAGTCGGGTTGATGCAATGGGATAACATGCAAATGTAGCTAACATTGTAATGGAAAATATGAACTTTCATTGTGTCGAACTTCGTGAAAGAACAAATATTTCTAAGATTTCTGATAAACAGTTTTGTCGCAACTTGGCAAATAATTTGTCATACAGGCTGTTATCAACAGTGAATGCATCTGAAAGCTACGATGTTGTTATGAATGACATGAAGGTCATTCATTCCAAATTATGGCCTCATAACATATCGATCACTTACGGAGAAAATGAGATTTTTCGAACGTGTGAAAGATTTAAGATTAATAGTCCTCGTGAAATAATAAAGGACTTCAGGGAGTACAAACAGCGCATGAAGCTAGTACTAAGCGGAGAAACGCCAACTATTCTTGTACAGCCACCAATGTTCAAAACGTTCTTATCAGTAATGAACAGCATTGCAGTGTCGAGTGCGGAGTGTTAGCGTGGCTTTTCTGCAGTGAACTTAATTATGACACCACTGAGATCTTCACTCTACATCAGCACTGTTTGTAGTTCATCACGCATCAGACTTCTGCGACCACCTGCAGCTAGATACGAACGTGGGCGTCATGTAAAGTCTTGGCTGGCGAAGGGATATCATTCTGCACTGGCTACACAGTCAAAGGCACGAAGTGATGAAGTGTATAATGAAAGGAATATTGTACTGTGGAAATGTTTTTCTTAATCCATCTCAAACTGTTTATGATTGATTGTGTTTGAAATAATTTCGCAATACTTACTTTTTCTTCCTTTGTTTGAGCCACTGAGTATGAACTTAGTTAAAATTATGAGCTCAGTTAAAACTGAATACTTTCTAACAAGGTACTTTTTAACAATAAATATACAACGTATATTCTGCGTAAATTGACTGGTCATATGCCACTGACTTTTGTCAGAGTAACAGATGGTTGTCTTAAAGGGAAGTATTTAAAGAACGTTGGATACCCTTAGGTCAAAGATATATACCGCGTGTTGACAGGACTTGTTATTTTATGAGTGAAGGGAAACTAAAATCGTATTTCTGACTACAAAATCGTAATCTCAAAATTGTTCTACTCCACTACGGTTCAGCACTGAAATCCCAACTCCCGTACTTCCAACTGTCAACGGCTCTGCAACTCTTTCTGGTCAGCTGAAAAAGTTGCTGTAGTTATTTTAAGCAGGGGGGAGTACAGCAATACGTCACGACATTCAAGTGTGTGTGTCCTTGATGCTGTTATGTCGATAATTTGTTCCTTCGTGTTGTCAGTCTTGATTTAGAACTCGAGCGGGTCATCATTCAAATGTCTCTCGCGCTAAGAAGTGTTGTTTTGCATGCGAATGCTCAATACCATTAATTTTGGAATGAGCAGTTTATATTATAAGTTCGTTTCCATGGGTTTCTAAGGGTAAGAGTTCACGCAGTTACCTTTTAAGATGATGGAACACTGTTTCAAACAGCCTATATAATCCTCAAGAACAGAGACTGGCGGAGGAAAGTGTGAGCTCTCCACCAATCTTATCCACTTCCTGTCTTATTCCTGTGGTGCGGCTATCGAGGGACAGATGTCTGTCTGCACCCCTCGGCCTGACCTCTATAAAGGTATTTCAGTACTGGCGCCGTAAGGAGATGAGAATCTCTCCTTTGAACAGACTGATATTTGCGTCTTCTTTCTTAAGAAAAAGATGCAGCGTCCATCTCCGTGGTAAAGAATGCTGTATAATACAATAATGAATAATGTCACCGTCTTATCCGAAAGTTGAAGGTTGTGGTGTACCCAGGTATCATTTCCAGCCTGAGCAGTTTAGAAATCAACGACAGTGCGTCCCTTTCCAGAAGATGTACTGTGGAACTTCTGCACATACATCAGCCAAGAATCACAGATGGAAACAGAGAAAGTGTTGAAAAAGAGTGAAAAATTTATATCGGGTTTAGGGGAAATATTAGAATACGGATGCGCGGTCATATTTCTTTTCGTACATATCTCCTTTCGGCGTGGGCGTGTTTATATTGTATCTTTGCTCCATAGAACGTTCCGATACTTATTAGATGACACGTACGTCATGGCTGAACCAAAGCAAGATCTGTCACACCTCCGACATCACTGTTTTGACTCTCCTGGTCGTATGAGGGGCAAACGACGGAGTCAGTGAAACAGTTCCACACCCTACAGTGTAAACTGGTTTCCTAGATTCAGACAAGTGGGTTTCGCGAGCACGGCCTCCACTTTTTTCGAAACCTGCCGACTTAGCATCTCCATTCCGCCAGCGTAAGACGTCTGCCGGACCGTTACACTGCCAGCAGAGCGCCTAAGAATTCGTCCCAAGGCTTCTGTCGCGGCAGCTCGACGTGGATGGAGACGCCGAGGCAGTGCTGAACAGAGCGTAGCGCCGGAGGTCAGCGCAGGGTCGCAGGCCAACATGTACACTGCAGGCTTCTGGAAGCCACCCGACCAACCCAAGTCTTCCTTCCCCATCCCTCGTTAGTTAATTGTACACTTGCTTCCATTTTATATCGCTTTGTGGTTTTTTCCCCTCCACATTCCAAGTATTCACTCAATGCTGTTGGCTTTAAACTTTGGAGACTGGCGTTCTAATCGCATAAGAAACGACTTTTTGCTGTTGTTTACAGGTATTGTTACCGTATTTGCCTACATCTAAGTGGTACTGCATGTCAGTAAACGAAGTGAAAAAAGCTCCATTGCTGTTCACACTTCGATATAGTCTTCTAGCAACGACACATTCCTCGTCTAGGAAACCGCTTTTTGTATCTTACAAATCTTTTATGTACTGCCTTTCATAGATCAGGCTCGGAATGTGCCTGTTGTTTACATTGAGCTTTCGCGGTGTAACGTACTAGATCACTCAAACGTTTCTCGAGCTAGTGGCAAATCTCCCAAGACACTGAGCGCGATCGTCGACAGCGAGCTATGGTCTCGAATACCTTTAGCGCATTTGGGAGAGACAATCTTCCTACGCACCTGCGCCGTATAACCGGGTGAGAAACGTGTGTGACGTGCAGGTATTGGACCGCATATGAAGGGCGCAGCGGGAAGACACTCTGGACTCACATTCGGGAGGACAGTGGTTCGACTCCCTGTCGGGTTCCCATGTTCAGGCTTCCCTCGGTTTCTCGCAGATCGCGTCAAGTTGACGACTCCTGCTCGTATACTGCCACGAATTCTGACACGCCCATCC
The DNA here is from genome assembly GCF_021461385.2 of Schistocerca piceifrons. Lineage (NCBI taxonomy): Eukaryota > Metazoa > Arthropoda > Insecta > Orthoptera > Acrididae > Schistocerca > Schistocerca piceifrons. The sequence goes on along the minus strand of NC_060148.1, from coordinate 68,615,370 downwards.
GGAAATATGGCACCAATTATCGTGAATGCCATTACAGCTCCTTTTAAAAGAGTACGTGCTATTTCCTTCCCCACACTCCTCTGACCGTAGCCCGTGTTCCGTCTCTGACGACCCTACCGTAGACGGCAGTTCCCCACGCCGTGCGAAGCGACCTTCACGAGCCTCAGAACGTGCACGACGACACGTCGCCGGACTGGCGTTCACAGGTGTCGGGAATTCCGATAAGGTGGCCTCGCATTTTAGCTTATCGCTTGTTGTCAGCTCACTCACATTTCTAGATAAACGCGTTTTAACGCGACAGTACAGACTGATATCAATCAGAGAAAATGGGTCACCCCTTTCCCTGAATAATTTACAATTTTTTCACAGCAAATGCCTTGGTGTACGAGACTGGAGCAGTGACAAGTATCGCGGCTGAGAACCCGGCTGACATTCGCTCGAGTCTAGGGGACCACGCCTTCTGAGGGGACGCGCGACAACACCTGTCCTGACAGGGGTGCGGCGCGCACGCCTGCCTGCGCTCCTGAGGAGGGGGGGGAGGGGCGGCCGCTGCCACACGCAGTGAACGCCGAGGTGACGACACGTCTCTGGACCACGTCGTACTGGGATGTGTTGGACGTGCTGCACACCGAAATAAACCGTGCTGCAACGTGGCGAACAATAATAGTAACAAGTCACAGCAGTCACGAAATTAACGGCGGGATAGCGCTAGGTGACGATCAGTTTGGCTTTAGGAAAAGTAAAGGGACGAGAGAGGCAATTCTGACGTTACGGCTAATAATGAAAGCAAGGCTAAAGAAAAATCAAGACACTTTCATAGGATTTGTCGACGTGGAAAAAGCGTTCGACAATATAAAATGGTGCAAGCTGTTCGAGATTCTGAAAAATGTAGGGGTAAGCTATAGGGAGAGACGGGTCATATACAATATGTGCAACAACCAAGAGGGAATAATAAGAGTGGACGATCAAGAACGAAGTGCTCGTATTAAGAAGGGTGTAAGACAAGGCTGTAGCCTTTCGCCCCTACTCTTCAATCTGTACATCGAGGAAGCAATGATGGAAATAAAAGAAAGGTTCGGGAGTGGAATTAAAATACAAGGGGAAAGGATATCAATGATACGATTCGCTGATGACATTGCTATCCTGAGTGAAAGTGAAGAAGAATTAAACGATCTGCTGAAAGTAATGAACAGTCTAATGAGTACACAGTATGGTTCGAGAGTAAATCGGAGAAAGACGAAGGTAATGAGAAGTAGTAGAAATGAGAACAACGAGAAACTTAACATCAGGATTGATGGTCACGAAGTCAATGAAGTTAAGGAATTCTGCTACCTAGTCAGTAACATAACTAGTGACGAACGGAGCAAGGAGGACATCAAAAGCAGACTCGCTATGGCAAAAAAGGCATTTCTGGCCAAGAGAAGTCTACTAATATCAAATACCGGCCTTAGTTTGAGGAAGAAATTTCTGAGGATGTACGTCTGGAGTACAGCATTGTATGGTAGTGAAACATGGACTGTGGGAAAACCGGAACAGAAGAGAATCGAAACATTTGAGATGTGGTGCTATAGACGAATGTTGAAAATTAGGTGGACTGATAAGGTAAGGAATGAGGACGTTCTACGCAGAATCGGAGAGGAAAGGAATATGTGGAAAACACTGATAACGAGAAGGGACAGGATGATAGGACATCTGCTAAGACATGAGGGAATGACTTCCATGGTACTAGAGGGAGCTGTAGAGGGCAAAAACTGTAGAGGAAGACAGATATTGGAATACATCAAGCAAATAATTGAGGACGTAGGTTGCAAGTGCTACTCTGAGATGAAGAGGTTAGCACAAGAGAGGAATTCGTGGCGGGCCGCATCAAACCAGTCAGTAGACTGATGACAAAAAAAAAAAAAGCACATCAGCTGAAACAAGCCCAAATGAATCTGTGACGCACCAAATACCGACGCTTGCAAATTAGTACATGCATAATATGGTTGGTTCAAATGGCTCTGACCACTATGAGACTTAACTTCTCAGGTCATCAGTCCCATACACCTAACATAAAGACATCACACACATCCACGCCCGAGGCAGGAACCGTAGCGGTCGCGCGGTTCCGGACTGTTGCGCCTAGAACCGCTCGGCCACCCCGGCCGGCACATGCATAATATAATTCTTTACTTTCGTGTAGCTGTACGTTTTTTTGGCCGTGAGACTTGCGGCTGGTTCGATGTACGTCTCCACGAAATGCTCTCCTGTGGGAACTTCTTTATCTCGGAGTAGCACTTGCGATCAACATCCTCAGGTATTCGTTGGATATATTCCAATCTTGGTCTTCCTCTACAGTTTTTACCCTCTACAGCTCCTTCAAGTGTCACGGCCTTTATTCGTCGATGTCTTAAGAAATGTCCCCTCATCCTGTCCACTCATTTTGCCAATATTTGCGACCTGTTGCATTTCTCAGCATTCCTACTTTAAACCTTCATTTATCTTACAAGTCCACTCGATTTTCAGAACTTGTTTACGGCACCCCACCAGAAACGCGTACATTCTCTTTTTTCCGATTTATTCCACACTGCATGATTCACTTCCTCAGAAATCTCCTCTTCAAATGAAGGTCAGTGTTGGATAGCAGTAGACTTCTTTTTTCGTGTGAGTCTGCTTCCGTTGTCTGTCAGTTTGCTTCTAATGTAGCGAAACTGATTTACTTTGTCTACTTTGTTGCCTGTCCCATCTCACTCCTCCCAGTTTTCATATTAACTTTGTCGCCAATCTCACAAATGATACACCATATTTCTTTCGTATTTTTTCTGTTTTCTTTTCAACCCACACTGTGTGGTTAGCAGAGCGTTCATTCCATTTAACATGTCTTGCAACTGAAACTTCCTGGCAGATTAAAACTGTGTGCCCGACCGAGACTCGAACTCGGGACCTTTGCCTTTCGCGAGCAAGTACTCTACCATCTGAGCTACCGAAGCACGACTCACGCCCGGTCCTCACAGCTTTACTTCTGCCAGTATCTCGTCTCCTACCTTCCAAACTTTACAGAAGCTCTCCTGCGAACCTTGCAGAACTAGCACTCCTGAAAGAAAGGATACTGCGGAGACATGCCTTAGCCACAACCTGGGGGATGTTTCCAGAATGAGATGTCTTGCGATTCTTTCTATCGCTGAGGATAGCAATGTCACTTGCGAATCTTGTTATAGACATCATTTCATCCTGAATTTTAATCACAGTCCTGAATCTCGTTCATTGCTGTCATTAAGTGATGTGTACCCTGAACAATAAGACTACACAATACATCCCTGTCCTATCACCTTTGCCGGCCGCGGTGGCCGTGCGGTTCTGGCGCTGCAGTCCGGAACCGCGGGGCTGCTACGATCGCAGGTTCGAATCCTGCCTCGGGCATGGGTGTGTGTGATGTCCTTAGGGTAGTTAGGTTTAAGTAGTTGTATGTTCTAGGGGGCTTATGACCTAAGATGTTGAGTCCCATAGTGCTCAGAGCCATTTTTCTTATCACCTTTATAATTGGAGCACTTGGTGTATGGTCTCATTCTCTCCCTCTTGGTCCTCACACATACTGTATACTACCCACCTCTTCTCATAGTTTAGACGCAGTATTCAGTAGTCCGGGCCCGCCTCCTGTTGCTGCTGCTTGCCTGTGCGCTTATTCCCTCTCACTGTGCTGCCATCGTCTCAGACACAACACTTACAAGTGTCTCGTCCACGAGTCGTTCCCCACGTACCGTTTTGAGGTGGTGCTGGCCTCACGACAGGACTGCTGATTCTATGCTGTGTGATCGGTGTAAACAGTGAAATTAGATTCTGTTATCCCACCCGGCAAATGTCAGACGTGACGCTGTGCTGTGGCAGTAGCCGACAGGCAGTCGTCACGTATGCAGAGCGACATCTTTTAACACCGCATTGCATCAGCTTTGAGCAGGTTGTTCTGGCGACTTTGGAACATTAGATCACTCGCAGCAAGGACAACAGATCGTGGTAGACCTCGCACAGGTCACGTGTCACATATAGTGGGGGAGGGGGGCCGTGGGGGTGGTGAAGGTTGCGACGACCAGAAGATGGTCCTGCAAAAAGTGTGTGAATAACTGGAGCTGTTGAGGGAGCTATGCACGCACTTGGATGGTCAGTTCTGTGTAGAGAGCTACTTGATCCGTATCACTTACAGCATGTGCGAGCTCTCGGCTGATGAGACCAGTGTGCTAGATTGGAGTTCTCCCACTCGATGCTAAGACCGTGCACTGAAGATCGAAAGTTCACAACTTGCATTTTATTTCTGCATGAGGAGAGATTTACGTACAGGTGAGACAATAAATAACCACAATGGCCGAGTTTGGGCAGGTGTAAATCCTCGAGTGCCAATGGGAGCAGAGCAGCAAGTGCACTCTATTACAAAGACGCCCCGGGCCAGACACGTCGCCGCACAAGTTAACAGGTGCTGCTTGTAAGAAGTTTCTGCGCCCCCGTTTTTCAAGCCTCACACGGCAGAAGACAATACGGGCAGGGAGAGGGGGGAGGGGCCCAGCAGCAAGGCCTCCCTCTCCAGCAGAGCTCTGGCCGCGTGGGCGTTCCAGCTGTGGCTCTGCTGCACGCCGAACTGGAAGCTGAGTCCCCAGCACGTGAACAGGTCTGACAGCAGCCTGGCTGTAGCCCGCCCACTTAGGCTTACTTAAGTTTCGCTGTGATTATGTACACATAATAATTCGGTATGGCAGCAGTTGCAAGTTATTTGGAACAAAACGATATCAGAAAGTACGCAACTAATGGCCAAAATGGTAATTTATTGTACTGTCTTTGTCGAGACTTAGGTAAAATAACTATAATTACTAATTTCAGCTTTGATTGGTTACCTGGGATAATGGTTCATAACTATTCATTAGCTGAAAGTAAGGTTGACTCTTATTCTTATTCCAATGGAAAATCAAATAATAAATCAAAACAGTCGCCAAACCTAGCGCACATAATCTGTTTCTGAATTAATCAACTATAATTACAATTATGTACACAAAACAGTCTGCCCTACTCATTATGACGGTGTCAGTCCCTACACGTATAGAGAAAATCTTTGTCCTTGTGAAATAGTAAAATTCAGTTAGGTGAAAACTTTGAAGCATTTACTTCAAAAATGGCTCTGAGCACTATGGGACTCAACCTCTGAGGCCATCAGTCCCCTAGAACTACTTAAACCCAACTAACCTAAGGACAACACACACATCCATGCCCGAGGCAGGATTCGAACCTGCGACCGTAGCGATCTCGCGGTTCCAGACTGTAGCGCCTAGAACCGCGCGGCAACTCCGGACGGCTGCATTTACTTCGTCTCGTTTTATGTGGAGATTAGTAGATCGATAGTCGAATGAGTAATTGGCGTATATAACATGATAATGAACTGTGTAACCTCGTTTCCACTGTAACTGCCAAATACTCTAATACAGTTTTCAGATATCTGAATATCATTAAGAACATTGTTTTAATGTAATAATATGGCGTATAAATAGACAATGAAACACTTTTTCAGTGCTGCAGTGCAGTAGCCAAGAGATATACATAAACAAGGCCAATATTCATTAATATTCTTAAATAAAAGAATAAATTAATGAATTTTGCCAGATTACGTTCTTTTAAACGGTTCTTGTTAACATTAAACTTAAATTTCAATTATTAGTCCTTTTCATCATCTTTGAAGAGAAAACTCTGATTACTTAGAAACAATCTCAACTTTAAATCATAGAAAGCTCTCAGACCTAGAAGTACACTACTGGCCATTAAAATTGCTACACCAAGAAGAAATGCCGATGATAAACGGGTATTCATTGGACACATATAATAGAACCCACATGTGATTGCATTTTCACGCTACTTGGGTGCATAAGATCCTGAGAAATCAGTACCCAGAACAACCACCTCTGGCCGTAATAACGGCCTTGATACGCCTGGGCATTGAGTCAAACAGAGCTTGGATGGCGTGTACAGGTACAGCTGCCCATGCAGCTTCAACACGATACCACAGTTCATTGAAAGTAGTGACTGGCGTATTGTGATGAGTCAGTTGCTCGGCCACCATTGACCAGACGTTTTCAATTGGTGAGTGATCTGGAGAATGTGCTAGCCAGGTCAGCAGTCGAACATTTTCTGTATCCAGAAAAGCCCGTACAGAACCTGCAACATTCGGTCGTGCATTATCCTGCTGAAATGTAGGGTGTCGCAGGAATCGAAAGAAGGTTAGAGCCACGGGTCGTAACACATCTGAAATGTAACGTCCACTGTTCAAAGTGCCGTCAATGCCAACTAGAGGTGACCGAGACGTGTAACCAATGGTACACCATACCATCACGCCGGGTGATACGTCAGTATGGCGATGACGAATACACGCTTCCAATGTGCGTTCACCGCGATGTCGCCAAACACGGATGCGACCATCGTGATGTTGAAAAGAGAACCTCGGTTCATCTGATAAAATAACGTTTTGACATTCGAGTACCCACGTTCGTCGTTTACACCATCGCAGACGCTCCTGTCTGTGATGCAGCGTCAAGGGTAACTGCAGCCGTGGTCTCCGAGCTGATAGTCCATGCTGCTGCAAACGTCGTCGAACTGTTCGTGTTTTTGCAAACGTCCCCATCTGTTGACTCAGGGATCGAGACGTGGCTGCACGATCCGTTACAGCCATGTGTGTAAGATGGCTGTCATCTCGACTGCTAGTGATACGAGGCCGTTGGGATCCACCACGGCGTTCCGTATTACCCTCCTGAACCCACCGATTCCATGTTCTGCTAACAGTCAACGGATCTCGACGAACGTGAGCAGAAATGTCGCGATATGATAAACCGCAATCGCGATAGGCTACAATCCAATCTTTATCAAAGTCGGAAACGTGATGGTACGCATTTCTCCTCCTTAAACGAAGCATCGCAACAACGTTTCACCAGGCAACGCCGGTCAGCTGCTGTTTGTGTATGAGAAATCGGTTGGAAACTTTCCTCATGTCAGCACATTGTAGGTGTCGCCGCCGGCGCCAACCTTGTGTGAATGCTCTGAAAAGCCAATCATTTGCATATCACAGCATCTTCTTGTTGTCGGTTAAATTTCGCGTCTGTAGTACGTGATCTTCGTGGTGTAGCAATTTTAGTGGTCAGTAGTGTATAAGGATGATATTAATAGCTCATCAACCACAAAAATCATCATTAGACTCGGAATGCAGACCGATGTACCTTGGATCCAGATGCAGGTAGTAATAAATTGGAAAAAAGCTCAGTCTCTGTATTCACATTTCGTACAGAATTCATACAGTTCAGACCATCGCTGTGTGGATATGGTCAGTTGCTACTTGCCAGCTGCAGCCAGCCGCCATCTCCTGATGACGTCGAGCAGCTGTCCGGAGGAAACATTCTGCAGCACACAGAACGTGGTGTGGTGGCAGACCTGACGTCCATACGTCAGTCAGTGGCGCGTCATCTTCCAGCTGGACCACGCTTCCCTCGTTACTCCTATCAGCCCTCACGCCTGTTCCTCACCTCCTTTGCTGTGACACACTGGAGCAGCTCCGGTTACCGAATAGTAATCTGGCACAAAGTCTTCTGTTCTGTAAGGGAACAATGAAGTGTGCAGGGTAAGTGTACTTTACTTCCATTCTGACACCATCAGTGACCACACAAGGATCCAACTGCACGATACCCCATTCCTAAGTTACCACATAGCTATTCTCGATCATCATCGAGTTCCTCACCTCCATTACTCCTGTGTACAGTAATCTAAAACAGCGTTTCGAAATATCTGAGTGAACAGTGAACAATATAGATATAGCGAAATCCTCTTGATTTACTACAGCATCAGCAGCATATAATAAAGCAGGATTACAACCCATTCTCTAGTTACAAATTACCGTTCTTCAACCCTCACGTATGTTTCTCAGCGCCCTTACTGTGACATGCAAGGCAAACTGTAGGTATGAGGCAGGAGGGGACAGTAACCTAAAGTAATCTCTGGTGGTTACTAACGGCACTTTGGAGTGTGTTGCATTATAAGGCTAACCTTCCCTTTGTTTTTACAACATTATTGGGACATGGTATTCCAGGAGGACAATGCGTAATTTCTCGCTTACGTTGTCATTCAACTCTGCCACTCTGCGTGGACGTGTTGAAAGTGGCTGTCTCAGTGCGGGTGTGTGACTGGCAGTCAAGCAGGAACATTTTATATGCTATAGTAAGACGTTTATGTTCATTAGAAAAACTGGAAATTATTTTAGAACATACAGAAGAATGCTGAAGATTAATGGGTAGATCACATAATTATTGAGGAGGTATTGAATAGAATGGGGGAGAAGAGGAGTTTGTAGCACAACTTGACTAGAAGAAGGGAACGGTTGGTAGGACATGGTTCTGAGGCATGAAGGGATCACCAATTTAGTATTTGAGGGCAGTGTGGAGGGTAAAAATCGTAGAGGGAGACCAAGAGATGAATACACTAAGCAGATTCAGAAGGATGTAGGTTGCAGTAGGAAGATTGCACAGGATAGAGTAGCATGGAGAACTGTATCAAACCAGTCTCAGCACTGAAGACCACAACAACAACAACATTTTAGATCAAAATTCCTTGTAGCACCATTAACTATCGTGCGGCCTGTATGCCATTGCCAACGAAAATTTGGATAATATACAAGAGAGGAGCGTGTGAGGGCGTTTGGGAGCAGCGCTGTGTTGTCTTGCTGGAAGACTACGTCCGACTCATGTCGTGGTGTTGGCAGCATCACGGGCTGGTTCTGTGCCACGCACTGCAGCATTCCTCAAAGACTAGTGACGGTACACCCAACTGGTTTCAACAACTGTTTGGCTAATCAATTCTTTATCCATTCACTCAGTTTTTCAGTTGAATGAAACAACCGGATGGAACTAGCCATTGTGGTCATATCAGTAATATCTCCTGGTAATGTGTTTTAGGGATGTGGGCTAAAATGACCGCTGGATGTGTTGTGGGAATACTGAAGAACGTGGCATCACTAATTACCATTCGGCTTCTGTTTCCAAAACATTAATGTGAACTAATCTCCCAGATGTGTGAGGAGCAGTAGTCTAAAATAACTTTTGGCCTTGTTAAAGAATCATTAAATAAGGTCTCTTCAGATTCCATTTGTAGAGAATCATCAGGTCTCTCTCTCTTACAACTGAAGTAATCCCCATTTCTTACTTATGCTAATATTGAGCTCAGCCATCCTTCTCTTACAACTGAAGAAATCCACATTTCTTACTTGTGCTGTTATTCACCTCAGCCATTTCTTAACTCTCTTAGCTTCCCTACAGTTTCATACATGACCATGCCCTGACATTATGTTGCAAGGAATGTCGCCTAAAAAGAGCTCTGTTTGCACTGAGGAGAAACTGAAGTTGAGTGCACGAATAATGCCAATTCAGCTAACGTTCCGAGAACGTTAGTGGGAACTGGTCTTCCAATTGGCCATTTTTCCTCAGTTCGGGGCAAGATGCGGGAATTTTAAGTGAGTGCCCAAATAACGCCCATTCAGGGTCTATTCCTGCACCGTCACCGAGATACGACGTTCCAGCGGGACAACGCTACGCTACTTGCTGGCGTCCAAACGAGTCCCACCCTCCCTCTTTCTCCTGTGATTTCTTCTCAACATCGAACAAACACAAATGAACGAAATTAGCGACTAGCACAAAGGACGTCAATTATGAATGGATAAGAAATAGGAAAATCGTATAAACAATTTATTTGAAATTTTGGATGTATGTGTATTCTTTCAGACAGTTATTAAGTGAACTGGCGAGTCAGATAGTCAGTCTCATGCGACTCTGAGCGAGGTGTGTTGGCGGCAAAGCCGACGTGTCGCCCGCCGGCAGTAACGACACTGACGCAGACGGCGCCCCCCTCCCCCCGTTCGCCGACTGACCGCTGTTCAGAACGCTGGTCGCAAGTTTCATCTGTAGCCTGGAGTAACCGTGCAGGTAAACCTGAGATGGAGGGACGATATAAAACAACCTGCGGGGAAAACAGCTATCACGGTGAGTCGAAAAAATGGAAGCAAACTTAATTAACCCGTGAAAGAAATGGCTTACAAAAGACTCGTTAGGCAAAAAATTTCCGCGAACAGATTAAAGTCCAAAACGAGTTCGTAACTATGAAGAAAATCGTGTAGACTCCTACAGTCTACACACGCCAGCTGCGAAGGTGGATACAACGAGAAAACTGTCGGCCGTGTTTTTGGGAGACTGTGTGTGGGATGTACAATTCGGTGAGTTCGCAAGGTGGAATGCAGTCGGCTATTATCTGCAACAAGAAATGGATTTCGTAAGTCCCACTAAAGGAAGAATTGCACTGTGTTTTAACAGCATAAAGCTAACTCCATACCTGTATGGCTTCATATTTTAATAGCATAATATGAATGACTCTGCTGGAAAGCCGTGTCTACGTCCAACCATCGGCAGAACTAATGGAAGATAATTCACATAATCCGATATCTTGGAAGAAACGAAACCAGTCCAGTCTAGTGTCTTTTGTTTCATTTCAGAGAGACGGCATCGATTTTAATTTGTCTGCACGGATATTTACCACTGCAGTTCATCGCAATCGACAAGCTTTGAAAATCTTTTCACATTTCTATAGTATTTACGATCTATATAATTATCTGTCAGGTTCCAGCACTTCTCTGTTGTACTGGAGGAGTTGAGAAATCGATTTCCTTTGGTTACATCGCGAATAGCTGTAATCACGATCCACTTCCACGTGACACCCGTGCATTGCCAGATACAACCGGACACAGAAGAAATTCACGTGTGTGTGTAGCCAGGCCCGGACTGGCCGTATGGCGGAGGCGGCGTTCCCCAGCCGGGTCCCACCCTGCGTGGGCGTCGTCCCCCTACCCTGCCTGCCCACTGGCTTATGACACGCATGTGAAATACAGACAAATAGAGAGAAATGAGAGACACAAATATGAAATATTGTGGACCCTGAGACCAACTCTGAAACTTTCCGTTATTTTCGAGCTCAGAGCGCTCAAAAATATTTCTTGTCAGGTTTACTGAGCACTTCCAGCTCAGAAATTGGACTTTTTCGTTAACTATCGGGCTCCTGGGATTCGGGAAATAATAATGGCGCTTTTTGTGATTTTTAAAAACATATTTACCCAGCGATTAACTGAATTGTGGCTATCGATGCTGTTTTTTAGCACAGGAAATAATCTCTTAAAAATATTCTTCCATAAAGATATTTTAAGGTTACTTTGAAAAGGAACTTTTTTTTTTTAACTTTTGGTAGCAATATCCTCCAGATGAATTAACATACCACGTCGAATTTCCTCAGTTAAGTACTAGACATTGTGTCCTTACAGATATTTACGTTGGTTAGGAAATCACGAAAGTTATTCTGAAAGAAACAGTTTTTTGTAAATTTTTAAACGGCCGTAACTTTTGGCTGAAGGAAGCTATTTGTTTCTGATACACGGCATTTGACGTTGTTTGTTGAGAAAAAGTGCTGACTACATATTGGAGTCAGTCACTTGAGCCGTTTAAAAGATAGAAAAATAATTTATTTTAAATTATCATTTTCGTATTTTCTCAAAATTTATTCCAACTTTTCAAGTAATGTAAGCGAAATCTAGTGAAATCACTAGAAACGCCGCGAATCTTATTTCTGTCGGTTACTCCATTCAGAAGCTGTTTGCTTACACACACACACACACACACACACACACACACACACGTACATCTTCGTAACAATAATCAAAATGCTTTCTTAGGGCTTTTTGTTGTCGTTCAAAGTTGTGGTGTGTTTTAATTCTCGTTGTACATGTAAAGTACATAGTGTAGCTAAATCGTACGTCACAATAGAAAAGATAGCTTACATTTTATTTGCATTGACTTTCGAAAAAAAAGTTATTAATTTCAATCTTTTGTATGTAACAATTATTTAAAGTAATACTTTGTAGACACATTTAGGGTCATGCAAACACAAATCCGGTTCTGAAAAGCGGAATAACAAAAGAAAGGTCAAATTACAAATAGCGACTTGGACCGAAATCAGTCCAGGGTTTCTTTCACGATTACATTTCAGCGCCTGGAACTGCTGAAAATCGGTATGAAACGCAGCTATGTTACAAAATTAGTGTTAACGCAGTTTCCTTTTTCTGATTTAACAAGTCTAATTTATAGTTTCCCTGCGAGAAGGTTGAACCGAGGTTTCACTGTTTGATTCCCTTTTATCTTCAAAATTAAAGCGATTGGACTCTGTTAAAATTATCCGCTTTAGATCAAAGTTAGGTCTATCTAAAAGTAAATATGTGTACTTATTCTTTTGTCACGACCGTGGTCAACACCATCATCAAACAAGAACCTGGACAGTGTTCCGCACGGAAGTGGTTCAGAACAGGGCACTGCAGCGGCGGCTGTCGTGCAGGTGAGTCCTGACACAGCACAGGAAGCAAATTAAGGCGTCCCTGATCCTACAGAAACACTTCTCCAGGTCTCCGGCGCAAATACCGACAGCTGTTGCTGCCAATGCCGCTCACGTTGGCAGACGACGGCTGCAGTGGAATTCGAGAACCTTCTGATTTTTCTCCACGAGGAAAAGATGCCACTACTGCAGAGAAAATGAGTTCCTCGTGAGTCCACCCTATCCTGCCCTCGGGTAATAAAAGCAGCCTGCCTTTTGATGGAAATCAAGTTTACTACCGAAAGTTACGCACCTGAGCTTCAATTCGAACAGATTATGTCTCTTATTTTCCATAATTAAATAAGATATTTGGCGCTACTCGCATTTCTTTTGCGTCTGACGATAAGAAGAAAGAGGAAGGAGTGAAGAAGTTCCTTTATTGATGGTGTTACTCCATCAAAAAACACGTTTATGAACAATTCGTCAAACACGAAGAGGGGCAGTCATGAATTAGCCGCGGTCGGCTTACGAACAGCAAAAATGAGACGAAATGTTGGGCAGCATTTAAGGCGATAAAAATGTGCATGAGACTTCTAATAGGTGGATCGTTCTGAAAAGATTCACTTGCATGTTGTTGTTGTGGTCTTCAGTCCTGAGACTGGTTTGATGCAGCTCTCCATGCTACACTATCCTGTGCAAAGCTCTTCATTTCCCAGTACCTAGTGCAACCTACATCCTTCTGAATCTCTTTAGTGTATTCATCTCTTGGTCTCCCTCTAAGATTTTTACCCTCCACGTTGCCTTCCAATGCTAAACTGGTGATCCCTTGATGCCTCAGGGTATGCCCTACCAACTGATCCCTTCTTCTAGTCAAGTTGTGCCACAAATTTCTCTTCTCTCCAATTCTATTCAATACCTCTTCTAGTTATGTAATCTACCCATCTAATCTTCAGCATTATTCTGTAGCACCACATTTCGAAAGCTTCTATTCTCTTCTTGTCCAAACTATTTAACGTCCATGTTTCACTTCTATACATGGCTACACTCCATACAAATACTTTCAGAAACGACTTCCTGACACTTAAATCTATACTCGATATTAACAAATTTCTCATCTTCAGAAACGCTTTCCTTGCCATTACCAGTCTACTTCGACCATCATCAGTTATTATGCTTCCCAAATAGCAAAACTCCTTTACTACTTTAAGCGTTTCATTTCCTAATCCAATTAGCGCAGCTTCACACGATTTAATTCGAAAAAATGGTTCAAATGGCTCTGAGCACTATGGGACTCAACATCTGAGGTCATTAGTCCCCTACAACTTAGAATTACTTGAACCTAACTAACCTAAGGACATCACACACATCCATGCCCGAGGCAGGATTCGAACCTGCGACCGTAGCAGTCGCGCGGTTCCGGACTGAGCGCCTAGAACCGCTAGGCCACCGCGGCCGGCGATTTAATTCGACTATATTCCATTATCCTCATCTTGTTTTCGTTGATGTTCATCTTATATCCTCCTTTCAAGACACTGTCCATTCCGTTCAGCTGCTCTTCCAGGTCCTTTACTGTCTCTGATAGAATTATAATGTCATCGGCGAACCTTAAAGTTTTTATTTCTTCTCCATGGATTTTAATTTCAACTCCGAATTTTTCTTTTTTTCCTTTACTGCTTGCTCAATATACAGATTGAATAACATCGGGGAGAGGCTACAACCCTGTCTCACTCCCTTCCCAACCACTGCTTCCCTTTCATGTCCCTCGACTCTTATAACTGCCATCTGGTTTCTGTACAAATTGTAAATAGCCTTTCGCTCCCTGTATTTTACCCCTGCCACCTTCAGAATTTGAAACAGAGTATTCCAGTCAACGTTGTCAAAAGCTTTTTCTAAGTCTACAAATGCTAGAAACATAGGTTTGCCTTTCCTTAATCTATTTTCTAAGATAAGTCGTAGGGTCAGTATTGCCTCACGTGTTCCAACATTTCTACGGAATCCAAACTGATCTTCCCCGACGTCGGCTTCTACCAGTTTTTCCATTCGTCTGTAAAGAATTCGTGTTAGTATTTTGTAGCTGTGGCATATTAAACTGATAATTCGGTAATTTTCACATCTCTCAACACCTGCTTTCTTTGGGATTAGAATTATTATATTCTTCTTGAAGTCTGAGGGTATTTCGGCTGTCTCATGCATCTTGCTCACCAGATGGTAGAGTTTTGTCAGGACTGGCTCTCCCACGGCCGTCAGTAGTTCCAATGGAATATTGTCTACTCCGGGGGCCTTGTTTCGACTCAGGTCTTTCAGTGCTCTGTCAAACTCTTAACGCAGTATCTGATCTCCCATTTCGTCTTCATCTACATCCTCTTCCATTTCCATAATATTGTCCTCAAGTACATCACCCTTGTATAGACCCTCTATATACTCCTTCCACCTATCTGCTTTCCCTTCTTTGCTTAGAACTGGGTTTCCATCTGAGCTCTTGATATTGATACAAGTGGCTCTCTTTTCTCCAAAGGTCTCTTTAATTTTCCTGTAGGGAGTATCTATTTTACACCTAGCGAGATAAGCCTCTACATCCTTAATTTGTCCTCTAGCCATCCCTGCTTAGCCGTTTTGACTTCCTGTCGATCTCATTTCTGAGACGTTTGTATTCCTCTTTGTCTGCTTCATTTACTGAATTTTTATATTTTCTCCTTTCATCAGTTAAATTCAATATCTCTTCTGTTAACCAAGGATTTCTGTTAGCCCTCGTCTTTTTACCTACTTGATCCTCTGCTATCTTGACTATTTCGTCTCTCAAAGCTACCCATTCTTCTTCTACTGTATTTCTTTCCCCCATTCTTGTCAGTCGTTCCCTAATGCTCTCCCTGAAGCTCTCTACAGCCTCTGGTTCTTTCAGTTTATCCAGGGTCCATCTCCTCATATTCCCACCGTTTTGCAAATTGCTCAGTTTTAATCTACAGTTCGTAACCAATAGATTGTGGTCAGATTCCACATCTGCCCCTGGAAATGTCTTGCAATGTAAAACCTGTTTCCTGAATCTCTGTCTTACCATTATATAATCTATCTGGTACCTTCTAGTATGTCCAGGCTTATTCCATGTACACAACCTTCTTTCATGATTCTTGAACCAAGTGTTAGCTATGGTTAAGTTATGCTCTTACTTACATAATAACATACTTACATAATAATATACTCACATAATAATATACTTATATCATAATGTTTATATGCAAAGAATGTGCGGCTTCTCATGAAGAAAGTGAGGCCCCGTACTCGATGACAGATATCGCCGACGGCCGAAACCAGAATCACTGAAAATTTTTAAATTTTAAGTTCGTGGCGTTTGTTCCTTCTGATATCTCCTACAGGACAACACCGTTTTGATCCATAAACCACTATGAATTAAGTCACAAATTAATTACAGACACTGGCTGCGAGTGGGCATTGATTTCAGTCAATGGAGAAAGTTGAAAATATGTGCCAGACTGGGGGTCGAACCCAGGTCTCCCGCTTATCAGCCAGGCGCTCCGACCAGTACGCCATCCGGACACAGCGGACCGCCCTGGCCACGCCCCCCGCCACGCCCAAACACTCGACCCGCCCACGCGCTGCCGGCGGACTGCACGCTGCCCGTTACGCTCATTACTCGCGCCATTCCGTCCTGTCACACTTGTTGGTAAGACTTTTATTTTGTTTCTTGGTATTTTCGCCGTTCTTTTCGTCGTATTATACATTGACAAGATACACAACTTGGCCCCAAGGAACACACTTCGTTATTATATGTAGTTTTAATAGTTTTTAATACGCACTGCGTGGCATAGGTACTAATGTATTGTTCATTCACACGCTATACAGGATGGTCCATCGATCGTGACCGGGCCAAATATCTCACGAAATAAGCACCAAACGAAAAAACTACAAAGAACGAAACTCGTCTACATTGAAGGGGGAAACCAGATGGCGCTATGGTTGGCCCCCTAGATGGCGCTGCCATAGGTCAAACGAATATCAACTGCGTTTTTTTAAAATAGGAACCCCCATTTTTATTACATATTCGTGTACTACGTAAAGAAATATGAATGTTTTAGTTGGACCACTTTTTTCGCTTTGTGATAGATGGCGCTGTAATAGTCACAAACATATGGCTCGCAATTTTAGACGAACAGCTGGTAACGTAGGTTTTTTGAATTAAAATACAGAATGTAGGTACGTTTGAACATTTTATTTCCGTTGTTCCAATTTGATACATGTACCTTTGTGAACTTATTATTTCTGAGAACGCATGCTGTTACAGCGTGTTTAACTGTAAATACCACATTAATGCAATAAATGCTCAAAATGATGTCCGTGAACCTGAATGCATTTGCCAATACGTGTAACGACATTCCTCTCAGCAGCGAGTAGTTCGCCTTCCGTAATTTTCGCACATGCATTGACAATGCGCTGACGCATGTTGTCAGGCGTTGTCGGTGGATCGCTATAGCAAATATCCTTCAACTTTCCCCACAGAAAGAAATCCGGGGACGTCAGATCCGGTGAAGGTGCTTCGACGACCATCCACCTGTCATGAAATATGCTATTCAATACCGCTTCAACCGCACGCGAGCTATGTGCCGGACATCCATCATGTTGGAAGTACAATGCAATTCTCTCATGCAGTGAAACATCCTGTAGTAACATCGGTAGAACATTACGTAGGAAATCAGCATACATTGCACCATTTAGGTTGCCATAATGCCGCACCATACATTAACCAGCCAAGGTCGCTATTGTTCCACTTGTCGCAGCCATCGTAGATATTCCGTTGCCCAATAGTGCATATTATGCCGGTTTACGTTACCGCTGTTGGTGAATGACGCTTCGTCGCTAAATAGAACGCGTGCAAAAAATCTGTCATCGTCCCGTAATTTCTCTTGTGCCCAGTGGCACAACTGTACACGACGTTCAAAGTCGTCGCCATGCAATTCTTGCTGCATAGAAATATGGTACGGGTGCATTCTCAACACCGAGGTTTTTGAGAATCCCGATTCTCGCGCAGTTTGTCTGCTACTGATGTGCGGATTAGCCGCAACAGCAGCTAAAACACCTACTTGGGCATCATCATTTGTTGCAGGTCATGGTTGACGTTTCACATGTGGCTGAACACTTCCTGTTTCCTTAAATAACGTAACTATCCGGCGAACGGTCCGGACACTTGGATGATGTCGTCCAGGTTACCGAGCAGCATACATAGCACACGCCCATTGGGCATTTTGATCACAACAGCCATACATCAACACGATATCGACCTTTTCCGCAATTGGTAAACGATCCATTTTAACACGGGTAATGTATCACGAAGCAAATACCGTCCGCATTGGCGCAATGTTACGTGATACCACGTACTCATACGTTTGTGACTATTACAGCGCCATCTATCACAAAGCGAAAAAAGTGGTCCAATTAAAACATTCATATTTCTTTACGTACTTCACGAATATGTAATAAAAATGGGGGTTCCTATTTAAAAAACGCAGTTGGTATCCGTTTGACCTATGGCAGATCCATCTAGCGGGCCAACCATAGCGCCATCTGGTTTCCCTCTTCATGCTAAACGAGTTTCGTTCTTTGTAGTTTTTTCGTTTGGTGCTTATTTCGTGAGATATTTGGCCTAGTCACTATCAATGGACCACCGTGTATAACGGACTGCGTCGATTATTCACGATGGCCTGCGTTAAGAGTCAGTTAAATAATTTTATGATTATAAACTATATAGTCTTTTCTGACATGCAAGGCCTTCAAACATGATTTAATTAAGTATCAGAAAAAGTTCCGTTTAGCTCACGTAAAATTTGTGCTGAGATTTTGTTATCTGCGTCGTATTGTACTTTAAAGTTTACATCCGACTGTCACCATTAATATCTTTGAGGTTCGTAGCAAACGGTTCACACTAAAAAATTCTGAATACAATCACTTTTTAAACTGCTACAGCCTATTTAGTTGAAAGTTACTTGTTAATGAATTTTCCTTTAATAAACAGTTAATTAATATTTCTCCTCCATAGTTTGAACTTTGAGAAGTAATTATTTCCTAGGATGTAATTAACGCCGACTTGGCGCGGGGAGGCCTTTTGTTAAAGGAAGTACACTGGTTAAAATAAACTCTTTTGTATTTGCGATACTTTCTTTATACAGCACAGGTAAATAAAACTTTTACTGCATTCTCAATTAAAACGCCAGAAATCAAACCAGTAACCGTAAATTAGCAACAAGAGCGAGCAATAACAGCAGCAAGCGAGAAATAGAAGAGAGTTGACAACATCTTGTAGTGGCTCTCGTAGACCGAAACAGTCTGCGACACCTCTTTGTATTGAAATAATACTGAACTTAAACATTTCATTTTGTTTAAAGGATGAGTAAAATACGTCGCCTATAACTGACAAAAATGGGAGAGTGCCTACACAGGCCCCCTGGACAAAGGTCGCGCACGTAGACGCTTAATCCACGACCAGAGTCCAAAGAGACAAACCACGCTTTCACTTAAGCAGTCAACCATTTCTCTTACCTATTTGAATCAAACTCTTAAGTGCCTCTAACGAGGTTGCTTTCTTAAGTATCTCGTGTCAGGGAGATATGGATCCAGTTGCAGCTGTCGTAACTTCAACAATCGTAATTTCATCGAATAACTTTACGCACTTCAATACCTTTACGCGTTGTTGATGACTTGGTGCTGTACGCCAAACCATTCCTGTGTCTGAGATGTCACACAACTCTAAGATTATTGCTGATGGTGGCAGTCAGGAGTTTTAGCTATCGCCTTGGCACACGCACGTGTATCTGTTAGTTTCGCGTTGACCTCTTCAGTTTTCTCTTTGACACGTAGCTCGTGTTTCTGTACTCTAGAATTCAACTCCACGCCACGTATAGCCACTGACTCAATGAGAATTTCCATTTCTATTAACTTAGCGCTGACTGCTTCCATTTTTCTGTCAGCATATAGACGTATGTGTTTTGCACCCTCCAAACCAGTGTACAACACGCCCAGATTTGTCCATAGTCCACAATATACTGATACAGTCACGTTTCGATACACGGTCTTTTGTGCGCACTCTTAAGAATTTTCGTCTGTATCAGCCCTCACTGAATTTCCTGTTATTGCCTACAACTCCAGCAGCCTACACATGTGGTGACGAATTCACTGAACGACAATTCGGTTCCTACGGCTGCTTGGTAAATACGGTTTATATTCATATTGTGTTGTTTGAAAGCGACAATAAGGTCTGCATTATTCCAGTCCACTTGCACCTGTATCCTTGAGTATTGTTTGACTGAAATAAAATATGGCTGCCAAAGCAGAAATGTGCTTGGATATCATCCTGATTTTCCTCTGCCATGTCGTCAAACGCGGATTCACTAATTGGCTTTGCTTATTCAGACGGGGTAATATTACTGCTTTTCCTGAACGTCTGGTATATTATTCCTTCGGTGCAATACCAAAATTTCCTGCAAAAATATATGCATGCTCGAAGGAGACACCCTCAGGATGTGTTAACAGTATTAGAAGATTAGCCTTCCCGCAACTGAAGACCTGATAAATAAAGCACTATGTTACTGGGAAGCAATGGGCCGTTTGCGTTCTCCTTACGGCTTCCAGCATCACCACTGAAGGACCAGTCGCCTACTACAAGACCCTTTCGTTGAGTTTATGACGTCCTCTCGGTCATGGTGGTAACTGTTCGGCTACATTCGGGTGCAGGGGATTTTATAGAGGAATAAGATAACAAATGTGTGGCTCCAAACTTTTTATACTCTCACATATAGCTGGATATACAAACATACATAAATAAGACCGTAGTTCCTACGCCCACATCTGGTATAGTTGAATTATACATCTCCACCTCCGTCGATGCACAGCAAGCGTCGTTGAGTTGAGCTATGGTTCCTTCCAAGAGGGGGAGAGTTTGTCGAAATACTCTAGCAGATTGCTCCGCAATGTCTCACAGAACCGGTAAACCTACGACTGCCTCCTTAGTCGACATTCTAACTCATGCTGTGTTGCGT
This sequence comes from Schistocerca piceifrons, assembly GCF_021461385.2. Classification (NCBI taxonomy): domain Eukaryota; kingdom Metazoa; phylum Arthropoda; class Insecta; order Orthoptera; family Acrididae; genus Schistocerca; species Schistocerca piceifrons. The sequence continues at coordinate 68,594,938 of NC_060148.1, read as the reverse complement.
AACTCGTATACATTAGACTCCCCAAAGTCTGCTCATGTAGATATGTGCTCTCTCTGTTGTTCCGTGGCTTGACTGTTCCAGGGAACTCCCCTATACAGAACGTACGACCACTCAGCACCACCGACAGTGAGTGGACGTAACTGTGGAACGAGGCCGAAATCTGCACTGACGTACCGCCGAGTCGGCGCTGTTCGCCCACGTGTGACGTTGCTCTGACGTTACAATCGCGACGGACTTCAAATGCTACCACTGGGTAGAGCTCCCAGTGCGGTAGCATACCGACACTGACAAGCCTACACCTGTTAGTGTGAGGACAGGAGGTTTAGTTTAACAACTTTATGTCCACGTCAGGTGTTTGCTGCTGGAATCTACGAGGCAAGTCAGCTAAGCTCGCTTTTTGTTTCGTCTATGCTCCAAGCGTTCAGACTTACACCGCCTTGCACCAGGTAGTGTTGATATGCGTGTTGATGTCCTCACACTTTGACGTTTCTGCCGCAAGTAAGTTAACTGTTTACTGATCGCTGTAAATATTTACGACGTTCGCAACCTTTAATCTCATTAATATTATGTTTGGTACTGAATTTACAGTTACCTGTGTCGGTGGACGAGTGGTTAACACATATAGGATGGTATTCTAGCCGGCGTGCTGAAGTCTCGTCCGTAACGATGACGTAATCAATGTCACATTGCGTGGCTGATGCGTGCCTCAGAGGCAGATTCTTTAGGCCGGTTCCCACTAGGGCTGCCGCGCGTCAAAACGGCGCGTCAGCGGCTTGGTTGCCATGGAAATGGCGTCAGCGGCAAGGCGCGGCGGGCTCTGCGTCGCGGTTTGCCCATGTCGAACCGCTTCCGCTGCCGCGTGCCGCGCTCCAGGTGCGCGCCGCCAATCACAGAACGCGCTGAGCGTGACGTCAGGTACGGACTCCCGGGCCACACGAACTTTCGCCGAACCGCTGGCGCGGACGCGGCGGCAGCTATGAAATACTTATCATCCGATTCCAAGGAAACTATTCGGTAGAAAAATTTGATTCTTGGGCATGTTACAGCCTGATATCTTCTCTCGATAAAGGACCGAATTTCTTTTCGTTATTCGTCGTGGTTACTTGCTGTATCGCATTTATGTAAACCTTTACACGAAATTTTAATGAGTGTGCAGAGGTAAAAACGCATTGCGTGGACTTTGCGTACAGTTCATTTTAGGTAATACATTATTGCGTATGAAATTTAGTCAACATATCGAAATTGTTTTTAAGGCTGAGAGCAGATCGATAGCTATCACCGTTCTCGAGATATTGTCTGATATGTCGGCGGACGGGCTATGCCGTGACCGCGCGCGGGTTGCTCGGCGACGCGACCGGTACTTCGTCCTGCTCGTCGTAAACCATGTGGTTGCATCAAATTTGCTGGTATGTCATAAGATGTAATTTACTAAATATGTAGAGCTATTGATTATTTCCTTTCTTTTTTCTTTATCCAGTGTACTTTACTGATTCAAGACGCGTTTCGCCTTTTACTTTAAGGCATCTTCGGTGGAATCTAGAATGACTCAGTTTTGTTTTGATCTGTGATACTTGGAGATTATAAAACAGTTCACATCTTTTTTTACGTGAATGACTGATTACTTACAGTGAATTGAGTTTTTGGCGGACATATACGTTTCCCCTCACCTGCTCACATGCTGGAGGTTGAACTAAAACTTAGATTATGGAACATAGCACATTTTCATGTTCGCTCTTTTTTCTTCTGTCACTAGCAGTAGACGTTTTACCGAAAACTCTGATTTAAAGTCGTGACTACAGTGTGTTCACCTCATGTCCCTTCCTGTCTGGTTTGTTTATGTACATGTTGCCAACCTGCAGAATTATATGCTGAAAACTAATGTTTGTTTATTTTTGTTCTCCTTATATCTGTATGTGTGTGTGGCTAGCCAGTGATAGTTATAGAAAGTTGAAAGTGAATCCAGTAGTTGTCAGACAGTGGTTGAAAGATTTGGTGTTCAGCTGATTTCAGTTTTGGTTTAAATGTTTTAAGGAGTGCATGGAAGAGTAAATTCACTGCTTACATTAATAGATAAAATAGTAGAATAGTATTTCAACAGATGATTATTATCAGAATTCTATCACCGAACCCCTTTGTCCTCACTCTTTGACGCCCCACAATACGCCCTGTCAACAAACCCCTATTGTCGTCAAAGTTGTACTGTAATTTCCTCTTCCTCCTCTATTTAATTCCGTACCTCTTCTTTAGTCACACGATCCTCGTATCTAATGTTCAGCATTCTTATGAATCACCACGTTTTGAAAGCGTCCATTGTCTTCTTGACAGAAGTGTTCATCGTCCACGTTTCACTTACATACAAGGCTGCACTCCACACAAATACCTTTGTAAAATAGTATCCAACCATTAGCATTTATATTTGGTGTGAACAAATTTTCTTTTTCAGAACGCTTTTCTTGCTATTGACAGTCTTCAGTCAGGTTTGCGTCTGCACCAGGAAATGCCTTACAATTTAAAATCTGGTTTCGAAAACTGTTCCAAATATATATTATTCTTTCGTGATTCTTAAGCAAGGTGCTGGCGATGATTACATTATGCTCTGTGGGAAATTCTATCAGGTGGCTTCCACTTTCATCCCTTCCACCTAGCCTTTGTGTTCTTACTGTTTTCGTGTACCTGCTACCGTATCACATTTTAAATTTTTGTCTCGCTTAACTATCTGAATAATCTCTTTTGTCGTACATTGTTTCAATGTGTTAGGAGATAGTGAACAATCGTGAACGGTAGTCATGAAATCTGTTTATGGTGAAATGAGAAAACATGAATAATGAAATATGTGAAAGAGTACATTCTACAGAAAATGAAAAATTGGTATGTCTTCACCCAACTTCGTCTTTCCTTCATGTAGGTGTAAGATATAGCTAATCAAACGCACCGCGCGTTTCAGTGGGTCCTGCCCCGTACCTCAGTGGCTGTCCGTCATTGGCTACCGCTAGCGTCTGCCACTTCCAGGTGGGAACGCCAATTCCGCGAGCCGCCGCGTCAAAGCGGAAAACGCTTGCCGCCGCCGTTGCCGCACGCCGCGCTGCCGCGCTCTAGTGGGAACCGGCCTTTTGAGCTGTGCGCGGCGCTCTACATTTAAAGTTTAAGAACTGCAAGGGAGTAAGACGCATTTATTTACAATATTCGTCGTGATTGTGCTGCGAAGACCGACACTAACGCTGCAATGGCACAAAAAACCCCAAGTATAACGTCATAGAAACGTAGTTATATCGTGAAAGACTGATCGGTATGTGTGAAATGTTCCAGTTAAAACTCATGTCCACACATTTCCGCAAACTACCAAGAAAAGCATAAACTTGGAGATATCCAAATCCAAACCTAGGAGAATTTCGACTCGATCAGATAGCGATATCTAAAAGGTTTATCACGGAAATTATGAATGTTAAAATAGTCAGAAATGGGGAATTCTACTCGGATCATTATCTCTCTAAGATTAAAATAAAATGTCTCCGATCTAATGCAAAAAAGCAACTAAAAAAGTGATCGGATACAACACCACTACAGGCAATATTAAGAAGGAAAATGTTGAAAAATTTAGAGAAGTAATTGGTACAAGTGAAGAAGGTGATTAGAGTGAAATCCAGATGCAAATAACTCAAGCAGCAGAGGAAACGTTCAGATTGGCGAAGAATAAAAGGAAGGCATGGTGGAATGAGGAGTGTGAAGAAGCAGTGATACAAAGAACTCAAAAATGGAGAAGTACGAAAAAAGAGGAGGTCCCTGAACAATTCAGACAACAAAGAAAAGAAAGAACAAAAATAATCCGGAAACTCAAAAGAAACTTTGAAAATTCTCAGCTTATTGAAATAGAAGATACTTTCACCAAAAATAATACTAGAAATTTCTACCAAACATGTAAACACATACTTCAAGGATATCAGGCACCAACTATTTGTTTCAAAGATAAAAATGGCAAAATGGGATTAAATAATAAAGAAAATTGTGAAATTTAACAAAATTTTTTGGAAAGCTGTTAAACTATCCAGTTTCAACAGATAAATTTGAATTTCCAGTGACACCTCAAAATCTAGAGGATGATTTCCCACCAACAGAGTTAGAAATTCATGAAACCATCAAAACACTCAGTAACAATAAAGCAAGTGGTGAAGACTTCACTACAGCAGAATTAGGGTGAAGTGGTCAGAACCAAAACTCATAAAGGATCTGCAACTGCTTCTTGAGAACATATGGAAAACAGAAAAAATTCCAGTTGAATGGAAAACAGCATTAATCCAACCGTTACATAAACATGAAGACAAACAAACTATCAATAATTACAGAGCAGTGTAACTTCTGCCAGTGGCATACAAAATATTATTAAAAATACTCTTACACAGAGTGGTACATACTTTAGACAAACAACTGGCGGAATATCAGGGTGGTTTTCGAAAGGGAAGATCCTGTGCATAAGAAATGTTTAGGTTATAGTCAATAATTCGCCATAGAATGTTAACCAGGAAACCAATAACAGTGTCATTTATTGACTTCAAGAAAGCATTTGATTGTATACACAGAGAAACAATAGATAAGGTTATTAGAGAGTTTGGTGTTAAATCAAAATTAGCAAATATAATTCGTGAAACACTAACAGGTACAATCTCTAAAGTCAAATTTATGGGAGAAGTATCTCTGCCATTTGAAATAAAAACTGGTGTTAGGCAAGGTGATGGTTTATCACTTTTACTGTTTTATTGTGTTCTAGAAAAAATTGTAAGTATCTGGAATTCGGAGCTAAAAAATCACAAAATTGAACCAGTAAGTCTGGGAAGGAAAACAAATGGAACTAAGGTAAACTGCTTGGCTTTTGCGGATGATTTAGCAATAATTTCAGAAAACCTGACAGAAGCAGTTATTCAGATCAACCTTCTGAAAAAAATAGCAAACAGAACTGGTCTAAAAGTTTCAGCTGACAAAACAAAATACAAGACAAATATAAAAAATGCGCCAAATTCATAGAAACACAAATAGATAAAATAGTGTAAGTAAATAAATTTAAATATTTTGGAGAGACTATACAACAGAATGGACTAGAAAAATCAGCAATAGGTGTAAGAGTTAACAAAACGGAAAGAGCATATGGTTTGACCAAAAATATTTACAACAATAAATGTATAGCTAGAAAAAACAGAACTAAGACACTACACCACTGTGGTGCGACCAGAATGTTTATTTGGATCTGAATGCTTAACGATGAACTGTAAGATGGAAAAAATGATGGGTGCAATAAAAATTCAGTAATGAGCAGATCTATAAAAATGCAGAGAAAATCTCTGCTGTAATGGCCAAACGCAGATTAACCTTTTTTGGACATCTCTACCTAATAGTTGGAAATAGACCAACAAAACAAATACTCCTATATTTCTGGAAGAAGAAGTCGACAATAGCATGGATTACAGAGGTAAGGAAAGACCTAAACAGAAAGAACATCGAGGAATCAGAATTAGCAGAAAGAAACCATTTTAAAAATAAAATACTAAATTTGGAAGGCTTTCAAAGGAGAAGAAATAAAAAATCGGGAACATCATGGACAGAAGAAAGGAAGATACTTCATTGGGAGATAATGAGGGAATACTCGAGAAACAGGAAACAACAACAAAGGAAGGAGAGGAACTGAAGTTGTTAACATGATCGTAGTTAGTCAATAAGACTGAAAAAAATGGAGGAATGATGTGACTATTTACCGTGATGGCCTACGTATCTTGTGTGGTGCAAGATGGTAAACAATTCCAACACACACAGCATATTGTTGAGGTGGACTCAATCGCGTGATGCACCTTCCAGCCATTCTGGCGCATAGCTAGGTCGTATGCTCCTCCGCTATCGTGCCCATCCAGTCTTCATGCAGAAAGCTATGAGTACGTTTCTCTGACAGATGTTTACGTCAAAGAGTCTTGTCAAATTCTTCTTTGCTCAACGAAGGTGTCTCGTCAATTGAACACGTGGGACCCAGACGTACATGCAGTGATGGAATGACGACATTATGCGTTTTACATGAGCATTTGTGGACTTTGACGTGGCACATGTGTGTGACGTAGTGTGATCGTTTAAACATTAATGCTTTCCTACTTACAATGTCCTGCAACAAGTCTCTTATGTACAAAACTGTGCGTGACGTCACCAGATCACAGATTCTCTACTGCTTTGCATGCAGTTGGCTGCTGAGCAGGGGTGCGCTACGGAAATCGAATCCTGTCGCCACTTTGCCCCCCCCCCCCCACCCCACCCACGCTGCCCGACGGGGCCTGTCGCTTCTCAGAGAAGTACAGCTTTTACTTCTCCCAGTAGAGCATTTTCATTAATACTGCACAACGTTACATTGTTTTTACTAACATTAACAACAATCTCTAACAAAAATTTTGCCGTGTTACGTAACTGCCGGACTGCCGGCACCGGTGGCCGAGCGGTTCTAGGCGTTTCAAACCGGAACCGAGCGACTGCTACGGTCGCAGGTTCGAATCCTGCCTCGGGCATGGATGTGTGTGATCTCCTTAGGTTAGTTAGGTTTAAGTAGTTCTGTTCGAGGGGACTTGTGACCTCAGATGTTAAGTCCCATAGTGCTCAGAGCCATATTATCTGCAACAAGAAATGGATTTCACAAGTCCCACTAAAGAGTCCCACACTGTAGCATCACATACGGACCACATTTCGCTGAATCGTCCTAAAAGGATGAACTCATAATATATTTCAAAAAAATTATAGGTTTTCCATCAGGATACTACACATTGGAAAACAAAGTTTACCTTACACCAACACATAAAGGAAATACCTATTCTACAACACATTTTCCGTTTTAATTCAAAATTTGGTACCCATATACACTCCTGGAAATTGAAATAAGAACACCATGAATTCATTGTCTCAGGAAGGGGAAACTTTATTGACACATTCCTGGGGTCAGATACATCACATGATCACACTGACAGAACCACAGGCACATAGACACAGGCAACAGAGCGTGCACAATGTCGGCACTAGTACAGTGTGTATCCACCTTTCGCAGCAATGCAGGCTGCTATTCTCCCATGGAGACGATCGTAGAGATGCTGGATGTAGTCCTGTGGAACGGCTTGCCATGCCATTTCCACGTGGCGCCTCAGTTGGACCAGCGTTCGTGCTGGACGTGCAGACCGCGTGAGACGACGCTTCATCCAGTCCCAAACATGCTCAATGGGGGACAGATCCAGAGATCTTGCTGGCCAGGGTAGTTGACTTACACCTTCTAGAGCACGTTGGGTGGCACGGGATACATGCGGACGTGCATTGTCCTGTTGGAACAGCAAGTTCCCTTGCCGGTCTAGGAATGGTAGAACGATGGGTTCGATGACGGTTTGGATGTACCGTGCACTATTCAGTGTCCCCTCGACGATCACCAGTGGTGTACGGCCAGTGTAGGAGATCGCTCCCCACACCATGATGCCGGGTGTTGGCCCTGTGTGCCTCGGTCGTATGCAGTCCTGATTGTGGCGCTCACCTGCACGGCGCCAAACACGCATACGACCATCATTGGCACCAAGGCAGAAGCGACTCTCATCGCTGAAGACGACACGTCTCCATTCGTCCCTCCATTCACGCCTGTCGCGACACCACTGGAGGCAGGCTGCACGATGTTGGGGCGTGAGCGGAAGACGGCCTAACGGTGTGCGGGACCGTAGCCCAGCTTCATGGAGACGGTTGCGAATGGTCCTCGCCGATACCCCAGGAGCAACAGTGTCCCTAATTTGCTGGGAAGTGGCGGTGCGGTCCCCTACGGCACTGCGTAGGATCCTACGGTCTTGGCGTGCATCCGTGCGTCGCTACGGTCCGGTCCCAGGTCGACGGGCACGTGCACCTTCCGCCGACCACTGGCGACAACATCGATGTACTGTGGAGACCTCACGCCCCACGTGTTGAGCAATTCGGTGGTACGTCCACCCGGCCTCCCGCATGCCCACTATACGCCCTCGCTCAAAGTCCGTCAACTGCACATACGGTTCACGTCCACGCTGTCGCGGCATGCTACCAGTGTTAAAGACTGCGATGGAGCTCCGTATGCCACGGCAAACTGGCTGACACTGACGGCGGCGGTGCACAAATGCTGCGCAGCTAGCGCCATTCGACGGCCAACACCGCGGTTCCTGGTGTGTCCGCTGTGCCGTGCGTGTGATCATTGCTTGTACAGCCCTCTCGCAGTGTCCGGAGCAAGTATGGTGGGTCTGACACACCGGTGTCAGTGTGTTCTTTTTTCCATTTCCAGGAGTGTAGTACACATTTATCACAATATAAATTGTGTATCATTTGCTTTCAGAAACGACCCTTGCCAAGTACACCACTGACTCAACACTTATTTATAGATTACTATTTTGTACTTACTACTGAGCACTAATACGTCTACCAGCTACACCATACACGTGTAAAAGTTATTGAAAGTGAACAGTAAAGAGGGCAGTGCACCATAGACAGCAGTGTGCCGTGGAGCGTCTCTTGCGGACTGCATTTTCATTTCTTTCATTATGTTTATGGACAACTGAGTGAGTTCTTCTTCATTCCCCATGACTTCCACTTTATCAATTCATTGTGAGTCCTTTCTCACAACTTACAGCTTTCACTTAGATGTCCAATTGCGCAACCGTGGCGGCCGACGCAACACAACTTACACATAGTGGAGATCAGCGACACAGAGCAGCCACACCCATCCACCAGTAATAATCCAACAAACTAGATTCAGCCGAGATACGCTCTACGTCTTCGGCTGAGGTTTGGAGTGAGAGCAGCCCGACACAGAACAAAACATTGGAAATCTGTATCCTCAGATATAATGACGGGGTACAGATGGGACATGAATTAATAACTGAACCACTCCACGTGCATAAAGGAGCACAAAGACAAAGTACAAGCGATAATAGAGACTAAAATTAACGATATTGATGTGCAAGCAATCGTAGATACAGGTGCTACGGTCAGTGTCATGAGTATGGACTTATTCAGAGTACTGGGGAAAGAAAAGCGTATGCTGACTTTTCCTGTGAACAGTTGCAAAGTCACTGGAGCCATCAGTGCACAGCGACAAATAATTAAACTCCAAGTGCGGGTAGAGATGTATATAGGGGGAGAAGCCATAGCGTGCTCATTCCTGGTAGTAAAGAGTTTAAAGGTAGCCTGCATTTTGGGGGGTAGATTTTTTGAGAGAAAGGGACGCTGTAATCGACCTTTCTCGGGGAAAATTAAGTTTGATGAACACGGGTAGGATGATAGAATTGTCCATGCTCAGATCTGAAGAGGTACCTGTGCCTAATTGTAATGCTATTAACATAAAATGTAGGAATCAGTGGATGCTACATTTAGACCATCATTCTCTAGGACAAAACCTCTATTATCCAGACATACAAGGTGATCAATTAAAAGCAAATGTGGACGCACTTGTGAACAAAGTATCACAGTCCGAAAATTTGAACTCAGTGCAACAGCAGGATTTGGTACAGTTATTATCTGACTACGCAGATGTATTTTCAGAACGACCAGGAATTGTTAAGGGGTATCAATGCAATATCGAGGTGAAGCCTCACAAAACCTACTGTCGAGCCTCATACTCCATTCCTTGGTCCAAGAAGGAAATAGTAGCTATCTCTTAGCAGATCCCCAATCAGGGAGAGTACGGGGACTGTAACCGCCTAAGGATGTGAAAATATTCCTACAGTAAATGGCTAATAGTCCTATGTGTTATGTGTGAAAAGGTACACCATTCTTTTGGAAATGAATGAACATTAATGATGTGTTATCTGTAGAGATAATGTACTAGTGTAGAAGTATTTAGTTATAAGAATATGATTGACTTTCTCTTTTGTTTATGACTATTTGTGTTATGTCTTCTTTTTGATTAGTGTTAGCTTAAACATGCTCTAAATGTCTGCACAGATAACCTGATTAGTGCAATTACTTGTAGTGTTAGATTGTGACAGAGATCAGTCAGGAGGAACATTTTAGTAGTGATTAGTTTGTGTACTGCGTAATATTCTATATGTGTGTCAAACTTGAAATATTATTTGGCACAGTCTTTTCAATTATATATATATATATATATATATATATATATATATATATATATATATATATGTAGCTGTCAGATTGACAGGTTCGAACCTGGAATAATATTAATAATATGAGACCCTGAGAACTATATTTTCAAACCACTATTATCAAAGAGAGTAATGCACCCAGTAGTGACCCGAGGGCACCATGGGAGGCAAACTTATTGCAAATTTAAGTAACGCAAAGTTAAGCACAAAGAATCTTCAATTGAAGCATGTGCAGATCGAATCAGTAAAAAGAGCTAGCCTGATACAGTCCAAGTCAATTTTAGCCTACAGAGACTACACTGTAGTTACGTAGGACCTTGCAAGTAAAGTGAGACATAATTTCGAAGGAGTTATTGAGCAATATGCCTGAATCCGGCTGGAATGTACAAATAAAATCTACTCGAACATAAATACAGATGATTTTTGGGCAAACTAATACGAAATTTCAATATTTGTTACCATGTACACAATTATCACACACCTTGGTAAAGAGCGAACAAAGAAGCTACGAATGTGCTGTTACAAAAAATTGCACAACGGACATAGTAACTGAAAAAACTTAAACAAAAGTGCAGTATTGTGTGGCAGAGAGAGACAGTGACTGTTAAACCTGCAGCAATACGTCACGAGGTTGTTTCGAACAAGCAATAAGAAACTGTATCATCGCCGTGTGTGCAAGTGGACAAGGAACTAACACGACAAACAGTGAGCTGATAATAGACGGTAGACCAAGCTAGTGTCAAACTATAACTTGTACTATGCGTGTGTACCAAAAAAAAAATATTCTTTGTGTGTCAAGGGACGCCAGGAAAGCGCATTGACTACAGAGATACATTTTGTTCTAAGGTGAAAACTTGCGTGTGACTAATGACAAGTCATGACATGGTGAAAAAATATTGTGTGCCCATAAAACGCGTTACTGTGACAACGAAACATTGTGCAAACCAGACTAGTGAAGGCCTACTGAATAATAACTGCCTATAACTGTGTGCGTTCTTTCCCACAGCAGGAAAAATGCCCATAATGGTAGTACACTGTTTGTGAACTTGTTGCATGTTTGCTGGAGCACTGCAAAAAGATGTCACACGGGCATCCGGCTACTTCAGCCATGCAGCGGCCGCAGCAACCCGTAGCAGACCAGACAGCCACACACCTCTCCGCGCCGTAGCTGTCAACACCGGGGTGGTGACCTACACGGAGCAGACGCGCCGCGCCGAGCGCCGCTCAACAATCACTCCGCACCGCTCACCAACTACAGCATTATTGACATTTTCCAAAATATTTACATAAACTGCATAACATGTCAATGAACTCGACTTTTGACAAACACTGAACACTTATTATGTATACCCGTAAATTGACGAGAGAAATGAACACTAACAAGTGTAGGAGATGGATTTGTAACACGTAGGTAGTGAGAACATTATGAAAGTGACGTTGTGCTATATGATTTCAAAAAACTAAGTGATATATCCTAGGACAAGTGACCTTGCAGTATATCGCAAAAATGATAATTACGAGTTGTTAAACACTCACAACAAACTTTCGTTGAACTGTATGTGACTGTGATGTTATGTAACCGTTGATGACAAACTGCTAAATCATTTCAAAACAATGACTGTTAAAGAGACAAGATTAATCATGAACCAACTGGGATGGCTGGGCTTCGGCACAGTTTTGCCCAGGTTTCCAATCTGTCTTCGCCCAAATGGGGGAGCCATGAACACATATAACCCTGGGACTAATTAAAAGAGCCATTCCATAAAAAACACAGATTTGTAAAGAACGTTACTGGCACCACTGTGTCAGAGTATAGAAACTCTTTGCCAAATGCTGCCAGGGGGCAATGTAGCGTTCCCTGGCGGCACACACACTATTAATAAAGTGAAATGACACACAGAACTGCCGAACTCGAGCGTGCACATTTGCAAATGCTTAACAACAACTGTGGCACGCCTGTTAGGAACCTGTACGGTAATGAGAACACTACGTACAGTTCATACCAACAAAAAAGCAATTCGTATGTACTGTAATTGCTTAACAAAAAATATTATTTAATTTTGTGTAAAGGACGTTGGTTATTATTGTAATATTTTCTGTAATAATATTCTCGATGTATTTATGATTGTAATATTTCTATACTCATAATGTAATTACGAAATATGTTGATATCTGCGATGAAAAAATGTAAAATATAGCCACAGAGGAAAATAATGTTGTAAGATTACAAAGAGATATTCATTAACAGCAATACTATAAAAAGCACTTCATAATGTGCAGTCTTTATCTTCTTCCTCGAGAGCTGAGAGAGAGAGGAAACTGTGACGTAGCATTATATGAATGAGTAGAGTTCTTTTGTCTGTATCTATCTTTAGTCGCCATTAGAGGAGAAATTATAAAGGTGTGTAATTTTAATTATTGTTATGTTGTAAATACATTGTAATTTATCAAAATTGTGTATTACTAATGTAAATTAGCTTGCCCATGTCATCTATAATACTTCTTTAAGGAATTTTCAGCATTTTTAGCGATTATCGTTGGTGTTGCTGGGCTGTGCCGCGACCGAACGATTTGCAGCGGCGGCACATTTAAAAAATTGTTCCGCTATAAAACTAACCAAACCCGTAAATCGGGGGCAGGTAAAATTAGCAGTGAATTACGAAATATTTTTCTTTTACAGTGATCCTGAGGCTGACTGAGTTTATTACTGGTTTTGCATTTGTGCATTCATAGGCGGATAATTAACGTTGAAGTTGTTAATCTGTTGGTTCTTTCAATTTCTAAAGCAAATAACTTAAACGTATAGTGAAGTGTGTTTTGTCAGTGATAATTAAACCTTCAGGTCGGCTTGGCAATATTTAACCATTTTATGCTAACAGAGACAGTCTTGTGTTCCATAGCTAACGCCGGGAAGAATTCAGTAAATATTTAAAAAACCCACTGCGTCTAGAAAATAGGTGTCAAGGCCGAAATACGTGAAAAAAATTTAATTTAAATAGTTTTCAAAGTCATAAATGTTATTAGTCAGTTGGTTTGAATTTATCAGCATGAGAGGGTTGCTAAAGTTCACGTAATTTTAAATGTGCTCATTCTGTCTAAATGAATTTTTATTACCACACGTTAAAAAAATGGGTTCTACAACAAAGTTCGTACTGAAAGATTAAATAACAAAAATATTTAAAGCCATTTCTTCCCCATTTTCATTCATTCTTTTTACATAATATAATTTTTTTCTCATTAAAACGAACACATACATATTGTACAACACATTTTCAGTTTTAATTCAAAATTTGGTACCCATATAGTAAACATTTATCACAATATAAATTGTGTATCATTTGCTTTCAGAAACGACCCTTGCCAAGTTCACCACTGACTCAACACTTATTTATAGGTTACTATTTTGTACTTACTACTGAGCACTGATACGTCTACCAGCTACACCATACATGTGTAAAAGTTATTGAAACAGAACAATAAAGAGGTCAGTGCACCATAGACAGCAGTGTGTCGTGGAGCGTCTCTTGCAGACTATATTTTAATTTCTTTCGTTATGTTTATGGACAACTAAGTGAGTTCTTCTTCATTTCCCATGACTTCCACTTTATCAATTTATTGTGAGTCCTTTCTCACAACTTACGGCTTAGTGTTTTACTTTGTTTCCAAGGCTCCATCATAGAAGCTTAAAACATTTCTACAATATCTTTATATAACATTTGGTCTCCCTGAATTTGTTCCAATGTGATACATTCATCTTGGACCACTTTTTTCGCTTTGTGATAGATGACGTTGTAATAGTCACAATCATATGGTTCACAATTATAGACGCTCTGTTAGTAACAGGTAAGTTTTATAAAATTAAAATACAGAACGTAGCTACGTTTCTACATTTTCTTTCGGTTGTTCCATTGTGATACATTCATCTTTGTGAACTTACCATTTGTGAGAACGCATGCTGTTACAGCGTGTTTACCTGTAAATACCACATTAATGCAATAAATGCTCAAAATGATGTCTGTCAACCTCAATGCATTTGGCAATACGTGTAACGACATTTCTCTCAACAGCGAGTAGTTCGCCTTCCGTAATGTTCGCACATGCATTGACAATGCGCTGACGCATGTTGTCAGGCGTTTTCGGTGGACCACGATAGCAAATATCCTCCAACTTTCCCCACAGAAAGAAATCCGGAGACGTCAGATCCGGTGAACCTGCGGACCATTGTATGGTGCTTCGGCGACCGATTCACCTGTCGCGAAATACGCTATTCAATACCGCTTCAATCGCACGCGAGCTATGTGCCGGACATCCATATTCTGGGAAGTACATCGCCGTTCTGTCATCCAGTGAAACACCTTGTAGTAACATCGGTAGAACATTATGTAGGAAATCAATATACATTGCACCATTTTGATTCCTATCGATAAAATGTGGGCCAATTATCCTTCCTCCCACAATGCCGCACCATACATTAACCCGTCAAGGTCGCTGATGTTCCACTTGTCGCAGCCATCGTGGATTTTCCGTTGCCCAATAGTGCTTATTATGCCAGTTTACGTTACCGCTGTTGGTGAATGACGCTTCGTCGCTGAATAGAACGCGTGCAAAACATGTGTCATCGTGCCCAGTGGCAGAACTATACACGATGTTCAGAGTCGTCGGCATGCAATTCCTGGTGCATAGAAATATGGTACGGGTGCAGTCGATGTTGATGTAGCATTCTCAACACCGACGTTTTTGAGATTCCCGATTCTCTCGCAATTTGTCTGCTACTGATGTGCGGATTAGCCGCGACAGCAGCTAAAACACCTACTTGGGCATCATCATTTGTTACAGGTCGTAATTGACGTTTCTTATGTGGCTGAACACTTCCTGATTCCTTAAATAACGTAATTATCCGGAGAACTGTCCGGACACTTGGATGATGTCGTCCAGGATACCGAGCAGCATACATAGTACACGCCCGTTGGGCATTTTGATCACAATAGCCATACATCAACACGGTATCGACCTTTTCCGCAATTGGTAAACGACCCATTTTAAGACGGGTAATGTATCACGAAGCAAATACCGTCCTCACTGGCGGAATGTTACGTGATACCACGTACTCATACGTTTGTGACAATTACAGCGCCATCTATCACAAAGCAAAAAAAGTGGTCCAACTAAAACATTCATATTTCTTTATGTACTTCACGAATATGTAATAAAAAAGGGGGTTGCCATTTAAAAAACGCAGTTGATATAGGTTTGACGTATGGTAGCGCCATCTAGCGGGTCAACCATAGCGCCATCTGGTTTCCTCCTTCAATCTAGACAAGTTTCGTTCTTTGTAGTTTTTTTCGTTTGACGATTATATGGTGAGATATTTGGCCCGGTCACTGTCAATGGATCACCTTGTATATTGATTTTGTAGTATTTCTACTTCTTTATTTCAAGACGATATTTTACATCTGACCATTGTCATTTTGAACACTTGGTTCATACCTTTTCAAATCGCTCACATTCCAAATACCAAAACACTTTTTTGATATCATGTATTCTAAGTAATAAGCATTGATGTATGGTATATTTGCTATCCTGTTTGATTCATTATACACAAACTTAAATTTTTTTATCTCATGGTTAATCTCACTAGATTTGTCGTAAGCTTTCATGAGAACCAAATTGCCTACTTTAAATTTTAGAAGCTTTAAGTTTTCGTCATGTCAACAAATCGTTTCTCAGATTACTTTGCCGTCTTGTTTCTCAGTAATTCTTTGTTATTGTCCATTGTCAACTCTTCACAAGGGAGAAACTAATAATTTCCCCACCAATCACTTTTTCTCTTATTTCAAAATTTCCTCAGGAGTGAATCTCATACTTTCACAGTTTAATGTGTTCATTATCTCCTTCGATTAAATTACGTACTTTCCATGTGCTCGGTGGTTTTTGTGCAAGTAAGTTCGATAGAATTACCCAATCTCTCGCATATACCTCTCAGCTGAATTATTTCACACATGGTACGTGGTTATATGCATAAACTATATTTCTGTTTACCTACATTCGGAAAATAGTAGAGAACCAGTATATTATATACAGCTCTTGTTGTTACCGTCGTCAATGGATACAGTTTGATAAATTTTGAGAAAAGTTTCACCAACACCAAAATATTGCGACTATATTCAACACATCATTGGGTTCAATAGTCGGTATAAGACCTCTGCTTGTGGCATTTGTCACTTTTGCTCTCTGTGATATATCACACAATTTTATTGTTTGTGACACTCTCCTTACGAGATTACTGAAAGCGATGCATTCTAACAATTTTTCTGCACACTTTTTGGCTCCGCAATGACCATAAACCAAATGAAAGTAATCTATAGTCTCTTCTATAAATTGCCCAATCCACCATACTTGCCATACTCCTGGGATGGCTGCCTTCTGTAAGTACAATACTCCTCTATATATTCCGTATCAAGCCCTAATTTTAGTGGCACCAGCATCGTCAAATTTGATCTTTACCAATTTGAATGCTCGATCGACATTTATTTTTGCAAACATCTCTTATTACATTTTTACGTTCCACGTCTCTGATGTAGCTAATCCTGTATGTAATATCATTCTCTTCCACTTTATTTAGTATCTCTGCATATTTGGGTAACTGTGATAATGCACCAGGCATACACTTTTCAGCGCCTTTTACGTATTTGACCTCTACGTCGTATTGTTGCAGGTACAGTGCCCATCTCGTCAAACGCTGTCTGCCAATAGCCAGCAGTTAAATCAAGACTGCTCATATACTGATCTCTTCAAATTTTTAGAGAAGTTTGACCAGATCTTCAGGACGACCTGTCTGTCTTTTTACATTCCTATTTAATGCCCTAGCGTCGATAACTACATGCACACTACCGTCTTTCTTGAACTACGTGGACCAAGGAGTTGTTATATGGACTATTGCTACGTTCTGTTACTCATCACTCAAGCATTTTAACGATATCCTTCTGAACTTCCGCGTTTTTCGTTATTGGAATGGCATAAAGTGGTTTGAAAAAATGTTCATCTTCAATTACATTTAACTGGTGTTCATAACCTTTTACTCCACCTGGTGTATTAGAAAATACGATTCCATTCTCCATCAACAAACCAAATAACTGTCCGGAACCACAGACTCAGACTGGTCAAGCCGTCAGCGGGCCCTTGCTGAGGACACAGGGATACTGTCATCAGGTCAGGTGGGGTGTGCGGTACCTCATCTGCAGACCAGGTGGCGGTAATAATGGGCTTAAGAAACAACTTTCTGGGAAGGGCAACCTCAGTCCAGAGACGCTGTGCATGTATCGGTAGCGTCCACGGGCTGCTACACCACATCGTCGTTTTATCAATACACTTGATGTATGCATATACATTGGATTTAAACTATTAGTTACATTGGTTTTATAGAGCTTGTGTCTGCCAAAACCTCTAGTATATTCTACGGGACACTATCTGGCCTGGCTCATTCAGCTGTCATGCTTTCTACATTTTGACAAGCATCTTCTGGGGTACACTCAGTGAGGTTTGACTCTTAACGTGGATAACTTCCTGGAGGCTGGGACCCCATAACCGCCCATGCAAATTACGATAAGACAACCATTATAAAGCTGAAGTTGCATCCCTGCTAACGATAAACTGGTGCTCACGAATAAAGCACCTTCATAAAGCTATAAGGCTTTTGAAGATATTTCAGCATTCTTGACTTTTTAAATTTTTATAATTGTTATGATAATTAGTATGGTATTTTTAGAGTTAAGTGTTTTTCTTTGTTAACCATAATGTGCATAGTTGATTTGACCACCGTGGGGTCATATATTGGCTGAAAAGAGTCCAGACAATTATACCAGTGGTAATGACTGTGAGCAGAAATAGACATCCCAGAGCATGTCATGTTGGGGCGCCCAGGACACAAGTTGTCTTCGAGGAGAGGTAAATCACAACAGGGTAAAATATATAGGAAGGCTTGCGTGATGAAAAACAGATTAAGAGGTTAAATGATTTTGTTGTTGTTGTGGTCTTCAGTCCTGAGACTGGTTTGATGCAGCTCTCCATGCTACTCCATCCTGTGCAAGCTTCTTCATCTCCCAATGCGTACTGCAGCCTACTTCCTTCTGAATCTGTTTAGTGTGTTCATCTCTTGGTCTCCCTCTACGATTTTTACCCTCCACGCTGCCCTCCAGTACTAAATTGGTGATCCCTTGATGCCTCAGAACATGTCCTACCAACCGATCCCTTCTTCTTGTCAAGTTGTGCCACTAACTCCTCTTCTCCCCCATCCTATTCAATACTTCCACATTAGTTATGCGATCTACCCATCTAATCTTCAGCATTCTTCTGTAGCACCACATTTCAAAAGCTTCTATTCTCTTCTTGTCCAAACTATTTATCGTCCATGTTTCACTTCCATACATGGCTACACTCCATACAAATACTTTCAGAAATGACTTCCAGACATTTAAATCTATACTCGATGTTAACAAATTTCTTTTCTTCAGAAACGCTTTCCTGGCCATTGCCAGTCTACATTTTATATCCTCTCTACTTCGACCATCATCAGTTACTTTGCTCCCCATCATCTTATATCCTCCTTTCATGACACTGTCCATTCCGTTCAACTGCTCTTCCAAGTCTTTTGCTGTCTCTGACAGAATTACAATGTGATCGGCGAACCTTAAAGTTTTTATTTCTTCTCTATGGATTTTAATACCTACTCCAAATTTTTCTTTTGTTTCCTTTACTGCTTGTTCAATATACAGATTGAGTAGCATCAGGGAGAGGCTACAACCCTGTCTCACTCCCTTCCCAACCACTGTCTCCCTTTCATGTCCCTCTACTTTTATAACTGCCATCTGGTTTCTGTACAAATTGTAAATAGCCTTTCGCTCCCTGTATTTTACCCCTGCCACCTTCAGAATTTGAAAGAGATTATTCTAGGCAACATTGTCAAAAGCTTTCTCCAAGTCTACAAATGCTAGAAACGTAGGTTTGCCTTTTCTTAATCTAGCTTCTCACGTGTTCCCATATTTCTACGGAATCCAAACTGATCTTCCCCGAGGTCGGCTTCTACCAGTTTTTCCATTCGTCTGTACAGAATTCGCGTTAGTATTTTGCAGCCTGACTTATTAAACTGACAGTTCGGTAATTTTCACATCTGTCAACGCCTGCTTTCTTTGGGATTGGAATTATTATATTCTTTTTGAAGTCTGAGGGTATTTGGCCTGTTTCATACATTTTGCTCACCAGATGGTAGAGTTTTGTTAGGACTGGCTCTCCCAAGGCTGTCAGTAGTTCTAGTGGAATGATTTAACAGAGAATATTTGAGGCCACGATCACCAGATGCACCAGAGGGAAGTACTGCGGCATGGCGACAGATGGGAGAGAAAAGCCAGGTGTGTGTGTGAGGAGGAAGCGACGTTGTCCTGTGTTTTACGCCAGGGGCGACCTGGCCGGCCTCTGGTTCGAGTCGGTCATCCTTTGGTCTGGGTTTAGTAGTGTCTGTGACTAGGAAGGTTACAGAGGTAAGCAATGGTGGAGGGGGAAGTCTTGCTCATCTAGCGAAATCTAGGGTTATGCCGAAGACAGCATACAAGTAATGAAGTATGTTCATCCTTAGGTAGTTTTTAATGGTGAGTATTGTAAATAATGAATACCTGTAGTACCGTAATTCTTCTAGTCGAGTTAAAACCTTTCGTAATTAGATAAGGGAAGGTGGTCTTAGAGGTTAGGCCGTAGAACCCCGCCCACTTGACACGTAGCCGTCTGTATGGATACTTGGCTTGCTGCTAATTAGCCTGTTTCCTAGCTCAGGCATGGTTGGTGACTTTGCTGTACCACTTTGCAGAAAAGAACAAACTCCTCTCAGGCGCTAGACGTATGGGGCCATTGACATCCTGCGTGGCGTTTCCGTGCGATTCCGTATTAGCATCCCTGTCGTTAAATCCCGAGCACATTTACTGCTGGATCTACTGGAGTCCGTAAATAAGAGCATGATGAGGGAAGGAAATGTCGATGTCAGCCATGTTGGAAGTACTGCCTTTGGTAACGTGACAGGCGCTAATGCAAACAGCACGCATAACGTCTTTGCAAAAGTCATCGGTCATAATCATACAGTAGCAAATAACATTTTTATGTCTTCAACATCCTTTATTATTTCTTATTTTGATTACACGTTTGGGCTAAGAGCTACCATCGGAGCCGTCATGAGGTAACAAGTAAAAATATGGGATATAGACTTGTTCTCAAATATTACTAAATATTTTTCTCAGGAGCAGAAAATATCGATAGAATGCACAGTATTTCATTAAATCACAAAACGAAAAGTGCTAACATTAAATATATTACAATTACAGTAATTTACCTGTGTAATACGTGCCAAATACTTTAGAACATCAATACAGGTGCAGCGTGCGTTGTCAAACGGCACGTGTCTGTTCCAGGTGTGGGTGTGTACCGGCAGCGGCACGGTCAGTGGCCAGGGGCTTAACGACTCGAGCGCCGTCAGGTGGCGCTCCAGACACAGCAGTGCACGCTCTCTTTGTGAGTGACTACTGGTGAGTGGAAACTTTCCATTTTTTTATTATATTAAACAATCGTTAAAATAACAAATCCATCGGGATTGATACAAGTGCAATGTATATGGCTCTCAAGAAATTTTAACAAAATTTACCCAACACAGTATTTGTACTGCATATGACAGCTTATAATAAAATAATGCAGCCCCAAATGCAACGCTGCAGACCAAATCGCAAGAAATTGTGAATAATGGGACAAGGGGAGAGTCGCCAGAAAGTAGGTCACCCCAAGGACCGCCATCACCGTTATCCAAGATGGCGACCGTGAAGCAAGTTCGTGACATCACGTGACGTCAGCTGATGACGCGACTGACGTCATTCAAGATGGCGGGAAGACAGTGCAGTTGGACCACCTCTACCAACCTAAATCATATCGTCCTAGGAACTGGCTGGGAGTTAGAATTTCCATGGGGGGATAGGTCAATTGGGCTACCTCTGCCAACGCAAGAAAACGCTGCCGAAGAAACGGCACTCGGGTTACCTACACTAACCTAAGCCACCCCTTCCTAGCAACTGGACATAAGTCTCTATTTAAACAAATACAAGCACTAGCACCATCAACTGTGTTGACCATCCTCTTGGAAAATTTTGCTGAGTGGCGTTGGTACGGTGTCGCCCCCACTAGAGGCTCTTCATTTAATTCGAATATAATTTCTGTAAATTAGTTTAAATTTGTAAAAATTTCTTTAAATTTCTGTAAATTTGTTTAAATTTATTTAAATTTGTTTAAATTAGATATCAGTTTCTCAGTCCTTTAATATCTTTATTACATGCACTCATTCAGCTCTCGACATTAGTCTTTATTTAAACAACTACAAACAGCCGGCAGCAGGGAAGCGTGGCCAGGAGGCAGCACAGCAGGGAGCGACTGTGGGGAGTCCTGCAGGGGAGGCCGACACTCGGACAACGGCCCGGCGGTCCTACAGGCTGGGCTGCAAACTGCCGGCGGCTCGATAAAGAAGCGTTCTGTCAACAGATACCTGACGCCGATGTACTGTCGCTACCTGGAGCCTCCAGCGATAAGATTACCTGCTGTCTGGAGAGTCCTTGAAAAGCGACGAGATAGTTAGGATTCCACACCGCTGTACGTCTTGCCTGAACGATTACAGGTGAGAAGACTTAACTGGAAAACAATACACTATTAAATAATTTAATGCGTCTTCAAATACTTTCGTTCGTGTGTTACGCTATATGTGAAAAATGTGCTTTACAGAAGTGCTTTTAACTTTGCACAATGGTTAGCACACTGGACTCACATTTTGGAGGATGACAGTTCGAACCTGTGTCTGGCCATACTAATTTAGGATTCCCGTGATTTCCCTATTGACAAACGCCGGGATGTTTCCTCTGAACATCGTGTATAGTTCTGCCACTGGGCACGATGACACATGTTTTGCACGCGTTCTATTCAGCGACGAAGCATCATTCACCAACAGGGGTAACGTAAACCGACATAATATGCACTATTGGGCAACGGAAAATCCACGATGGCTGCGACAAGTGGAACATCAGCGACCTTGACGGGTTAATGTATGGTGCGGCATTGTGGGAGGAAGGATAATTGGCCCACATTTTATCGATAGGAATCAAAATGGTGCAATGTATGCTGATTTCCTACATAATGTTCTACCGATGTTACTACAAGGTGTTTCACTGGATGACAGAACGGCGATGTACTTCCCAGAATATGGATGTCCGGCACATAGCTCGCGTGCGATTGAAGCGGTATTGAATAGCGTATTTCGCGACAGGTGAATCGGTCGCCGAAGCACCATACAATGGTCCGCAGGTTCACCGGATCTGACGTCTCCGGATTTCTTTCTGTGGGGAAAGTTGGAGGATATTTGCTATCGTGGTCCACCGAAAACGCCTGACAACATGCGTCAGCGCATTGTCAATGCATGTGCGAACATTACGGAAGGCGAACTACTCGCTGTTGAGAGAAATGTCGTTACACGTATTGCCAAATGCATTGAGGTTGACAGACATCATTTTGAGCATTTATTGCATTAATGTGGTATTTACAGGTAAACACGCTGTAACAGCATGCGTTCTCACAAATGGTAAGTTCACAAAGATGAATGTATCACAATGGAACAACCGAAAGAAAATGTAGAAACGTAGCTACGTTCTGTATTTTAATTTTATAAAACTTACCTGTTACTAACAGAGCGTCTATAATTGTGAACCATATGATTGTGACTATTACAACGTCATCTATCACAAAGCGAAAAAAGTGGTCCAAGATGAATGTATCACATTGGAACAAATTCAGGGAGACCAAATGTTATATAAAGATATTGTAGAAATGTTTTAAGCTTCTATGATGGAGCCTTGGAAACAAAGTAAAACACTAAGCCGTAAGTTGTGAGAAAGGACTCACAATAAATTGATAAAGTGGAAGTCATGGGAAATGAAGAAGAACTCACTTAGTTGTCCATAAACATAACGAAAGAAATTAAAATATAGTCTGCAAGAGACGCTCCACGACACACTGCTGTCTATGGTGCACTGACCTCTTTATTGTTCTGTTTCAATAACTTTTACACATGTATGGTGTAGCTGGTAGACGTATTAGTGCTCAGTAGTAAGTACAAAATAGTAACCTATAAATAAGTGTTGAGTCAGTGGTGAACTTGGCAAGGGTCGTTTCTGAAAGCAAATGATACACAATTTATATTGTGATAAATGTTTACTATATGGGTACCAAATTTTGAATTAAAACTGAAAATGTGTTGTAGAATATGTATGTGTTCGTTTTAATGAGAAAAAAATTATATTATGTAAAAAGAATGGATGAAAATGGGGAAGAAATGGCTTTAAATATTTTTGTTATTTAATCTTTCAGTATGAACTTTGTTGTAGAACCCATTTTTTTAACGTGTGGTAATAAAAATTCATTTAGACAGAATGAGCACATTTAAAATTACGTGAACTTTAGCAACCCTCTAATGCTGATAAATTCAAACCAACTGACTAATAACATTTATGACTTTGAAAACTATTTAAATTAAATTTTTTTCACGTATTTCGGCCTTGACACCTATTTTCTAGACGCAGTGGGTTTTTTAAATATTTACTGAATTCTTCCCGGCGTTAGCTATGGAACACAAGACTGTCTCTGTTAGCATAAAATGGTTAAATATTGCCAAGCCGACCTGAAGGTTTAATTATCACTGACAAAACACACTTCACTATACGTTTAAGTTATTTGCTTTAGAAATTGAAAGAACCAACAGATTAACAACTTCAACGTTAATTATCCGCCTATGAATGCACAAATGCAAAACCAGTAATAAATTCAGTCAGCCTCAGGATCACTGTAAAAGAAAAATATTTCGTAATTCACTGCTAATTTTACCTGCCCCCGATTTACGGGTTTGGTTAGTTTTATAGCGGAACAATTTTTTAAATGTGCCGCCGCTGCAAATCGTTCGGTCGCGGCACAGCCCAGCAACACCAACGATAATCGCTAAAAATGCTGAAAATTCCTTAAAGAAGTATTATAGATGACATGGGCAAGCTAATTTACATTAGTAATACACAATTTTGATAAATTACAATGTATTTACAACATAACAATAATTAAAATTACACACCTTTATAATTTCTCCTCTAATGGCGACTAAAGATAGATACAGACAAAAGAACTCTACTCATTCATATAATGCTACGTCACAGTTTCCTCTCTCTCTCAGCTCTCGAGGAAGAAGATAAAGACTGCACATTATGAAGTGCTTTTTATAGTATTGCTGTTAATGAATATCTCTTTGTAATCTTACAACATTATTTTCCTCTGTGGCTATATTTTACATTTTTTCATCGCAGATATCAACATATTTCGTAATTACATTATGAGTATAGAAATATTACAATCATAAATACATCGAGAATATTATTACAGAAAATATTACAATAATAACCAACGTCCTTTACACAAAATTAAATAATATTTTTTGTTAAGCAATTACAGTACATACGAATTGCTTTTTTGTTGGTATGAACTGTACGTAGTGTTCTCATTACCGTACAGGTTCCTAACAGGCGTGCCACAGTTGTTGTTAAGCATTTGCAAATGTGCACGCTCGAGTTCGGCAGTTCTGTGTGTCATTTCACTTTATTAATAGTGTGTGTGCCGCCAGGGAACGCTACATTGCCCCCTGGCAGCATTTGGCAAAGAGTTTCTATACTCTGACACAGTGGTGCCAGTAACGTTCTTTACAAATCTGTGTTTTTTATGGAATGGCTCTTTTAATTAGTCCCAGGGTTATATGTGTTCATGGCTCCCCCATTTGGGCGAAGACAGATTGGAAACCTGGGCAAAACTGTGCCGAAGCCCAGCCATCCCAGTTGGTTCATGATTAATCTTGTCTCTTTAACAGTCATTGTTTTGAAATGATTTAGCAGTTTGTCATCAACGGTTACATAACATCACAGTCACATACAGTTCAACGAAAGTTTGTTGTGAGTGTTTAACAACTCGTAATTATCATTTTTGCGATATACTGCAAGGTCACTTGTCCTAGGATATATCACTTAGTTTTTTGAAATCATATAGCACAACGTCACTTTCATAATGTTCTCACTACCTACGTGTTACAAATCCATCTCCTACACTTGTTAGTGTTCATTTCTCTCGTCAATTTACGGGTATACATAATAAGTGTTCAGTGTTTGTCAAAAGTCGAGTTCATTGACATGTTATGCAGTTTATGTAAATATTTTGGAAAATGTCAATAATGCTGTAGTTGGTGAGCGGTGCGGAGTGATTGTTGAGCGGCGCTCGGCGCGGCGCGTCTGCTCCGTGTAGGTCACCACCCCGGTGTTGACAGCTACGGCGCGGAGAGGTGTGTGGCTGTCTGGTCTGCTACGGGTTGCTGCGGCCGCTGCATGGCTGAAGTAGCCGGATGCCCGTGTGACATCTTTTTGCAGTGCTCCAGCAAACATGCAACAAGTTCACAAACAGTGTACTACCATTATGGGCATTTTTCCTGCTGTGGGAAAGAACGCACACAGTTATAGGCAGTTATTATTCAGTAGGCCTTCACTAGTCTGGTTTGCACAATGTTTCGTTGTCACAGTAACGCGTTTTATGGGCACACAATATTTTTTCACCATGTCATGACTTGTCATTAGTCACACGCAAGTTTTCACCTTAGAACAAAATGTATCTCTGTAGTCAATGCGCTTTCCTGGCGTCCCTTGACACACAAAGAATATTTTTTTTTTGGTACACACGCATAGTACAAGTTATAGTTTGACACTAGCTTGGTCTACCGTCTATTATCAGCTCACTGTTTGTCGTGTTAGTTCCTTGTCCACTTGCACACACGGCGATGATACAGTTTCTTATTGCTTGTTCGAAACAACCTCGTGACGTATTGCTGCAGGTTTAACAGTCACTGTCTCTCTCTGCCACACAATACTGCACTTTTGTTTAAGTTTTTTCAGTTACTATGTCCGTTGTGCAATTTTTTGTAACAGCACATTCGTAGCTTCTTTGTTCGCTCTTTACCAAGGTGTGTGATAATTGTGTACATGGTAACAAATATTGAAATTTCGTATTAGTTTGCCCAAAAATCATCTGTATTTATGTTCGAGTAGATTTTATTTGTACATTCCAGCCGGATTCAGGCATATTGCTCAATAACTCCTTCGAAATTATGTCTCACTTTACTTGCAAGGTCCTACTTAACTACAGTGTAGTCTCTGTAGGCTAAAATTGACTTGGACTGTATCAGGCTAGCTCTTTTTACTGGTTCGATCTCCACATCCTTCAATTTGTGCTTAACTTTGCGTTACTTAAATTTGCAATAAGTTTGCCTCCCATGGTGCCCTCGGGTCACTACTGGGTGCATTATTCTCTTTGATAATAGTGGTTTGAAAATAAAGTTCTCAGGGTCTCATATTATTAATATTATTCCAGGTTCGAACCTGTCAATCTGACAGCTACACACACACACACACACACACACACACACACACACACACACACACACATATATATATATATATATATATATATATATATATATACTCCTGGAAATTGAAATAAGAACTCCGTGAATTCATTGTCCCAGGAAGGGGAAACTTTATTGACACATTCCTGGGGTCAGATACATCACATGATCACACTGACAGAACCACAGGCACATAGACACAGGCAACAGAGCATGCACAATGTCGGCACCAGTACAGTGTATATCCACCTTTCGCTAGCGCCATTCGACGGCCAACACCGCGGTTCCTGGTGTGTCCGCTGTGCCGTGCGTGTGATCATTGCTTGTACAGCCCTCTCGCAGTGTCCGGAGCAAGTATGGTGGGTCTGACACACCGGTGTCAATGTGTTCTTTTTTCCATTTCCAGGAGTATATATATATATATATATATATATATATATATATATATATATATATATATATAGTAGAAAAGACTGTACCAAGTAACATTTCAAGTTTGACACACATATCGAATATTACGCAGTACACAAACTAATCACTACTAAAATGTTCCTCCTGACTGATCTCTGTCACAATCTAACACTACAAGTAATTGCACTAATCAGGTTATCTGTGCGGACATTTAGAGCATGTTTAAGCTAACACTAATAAAAAAGAAGACATAACACAAATAGTCATAAACAAAAGAGAAAGTCAATCATATTCTTATAACTAAATACTTCTACACTAGTACATTATCTCTACAGATAACACATCATTAATGTTCATTCATTTCCAAAAGAATGGTGTACCTTTTTACACATAACACATAGGACTATTAGTCATTTACTGTAGGAATATTTTAACATCCTTAGGCGGTTACAGTCCCCGTACTCTCCCTGACTGGGGATCTGCTAAGAGATAGCTACTATTTCCTTCTTGGACCAAGGAATGGAGTATGAGGCTTGACAGTAGGTTTTGTGAGGCTTCACCTCGATGTTGTATTGATATCCCTTAACAATTCCTGGTCGTTCTGAAAATAGTAGTCAGATAATAACTGTACCAAATCCTGCTGTTGCACTGAGTTCAAATTTTCGGACTGTGATACTTTGTTCACAAGTGCGTCCACATTTGCTTTTAATTGATCACCTTGTACGTCTGGATAATAGAGGTTTTGTCCTAGAGAATGATGGTCTAAATGTAGCATCCACTGATTCCTACATTTTATGTTAATAGCATTACAATTAGGCACAGGTAACTCTTCAGATCTGAGTATGGACAATTCTATCATCCTACCCGTGTTCATCAAACTTAATTTTCCCCGAGAAAGGTCGATTACTGCGTCCCTTTCTCTCAAAAAATCTACCCCCCAAAATGCAGGCTACCTTTAAACCCTTTACTACCAGGAATGAGCACGCTATGGCTTCTCCCCCTATATACATCTCTACTCGCACTTGGAGTTTAATTATTTGTCGCTGTGCACTGATGGCTCCAGTGACTTTGCAACTGTTCACAGGAAAAGTCAGCATACGCTTTTCTTTCCCCAGTACTCTGAATAAGTCCATACTCATGACACTGACCGTAGCACCTGTATCTACGATTGCTTGCACATCAATATTGTTAATTTTAATCTCTATTATCGCTTGTACTTTGTCTTTGTGCTCCTTTATGTACGTGGGTGGTTCAGTTATTAATTCATGTCCCATCTGTACCCCGTCATTATATCTGAGGATACAGATTTCTAATGTTTTGTTCTGTGTCGGGCTGCTCTCACTCCAAACCTCAGCCGAAGACGTAGAGCGTATCTCGGCTGAATCTAGTTTGTTGGATTATTACTGGTGGATGGGTGTGGCTGCTCTGTGTCGCTGATCTCCACTATGTGTAAGTTGTGTTGCGTCGGCCGCCACGGTTGCGCAATTGGACATCTAAGTGAAAGCTGTAAGTTGTGAGAAAGGACTCACAATGAATTGATAAAGTGGAAGTCATGGGGAATGAAGAAGAACTCACTTACTTAGTTGTCCATAAACATAATGAAAGAAATGAAAATGTAGTCCGCAAGAGACGCTC
Organism: Schistocerca piceifrons; assembly: GCF_021461385.2. Classification (NCBI taxonomy): domain Eukaryota; kingdom Metazoa; phylum Arthropoda; class Insecta; order Orthoptera; family Acrididae; genus Schistocerca; species Schistocerca piceifrons. The sequence continues at coordinate 68,566,234 of NC_060148.1, read as the reverse complement.
CACGACACACTGCTGTCTATGGTGCACTGCCATCTTTACTGTTCTGTTTCAATAACTTTTACACGTGTATGGTGTAGCTGGTAGACGTATTAGTGCTCAGTAGTAAGTACAAAATAGTAACCTATAAATAAGTGTTGAGTCAGTGGTGCACTTGGCAAGGGTCGTTTCTGAAAGCAAATGATACACAATTTATATTGTGATAAATGTGTACTATATGGGTACCAAATTTTGAATTAAAACGGAAAATGTGTTGTAGAATAGGTATTTCCATTATGTGTTGGTGTAAGGTAAACTTTGTTTTCCAATGTGTAGTATCCTGATGGAAAACCTATGATTTTTTTGAAATATATTATGAGTTCATCCTTTTAGGGCGATTCAGCGAAATGTGGTCCGTGTGTGATGCTACAGTGTGGGACTCTTTAGTGGGACTTGTGAAATCCATTTCTTGTTGCAGATAATATGGCTCTGAGCACTACGGGACTTAACATCTGAGGTCACCAGTCCCCTAGAACTTAGAACTACTTAAACCTAACTAACCTAAGGAGATCACACACATCCATGCCCGAGGCAGGATTCGAACCTGCGACCGTAGCAGTCACTCGGTTCCGGTTTGAAACGCCTAGAACCGCTCGGCCACCGGTGCCGGCAGTCCGGCAGTTACGTAACACGGCAAAATTTTTGTTAGAAATTGTTGTTAATGTTAGTAAAAACAATGTAACGTTGTGCAGTATTAATGAAAATGCTCTACTGGGAGAAGTAAAAGCTGTACTTTTCTGAGAAGCGACAGGCCCCGACGGGCAGCGCGGGTGGGGTGTGGGGGGGTGGGGGGGGGGGGCAAAGTGGCGACAGGATTCGATTTCCGTAGCGCACCCCTGCTCAGCAGCCAACTGCATGCAAAGCAGTAGAGAAGCTGTGATCTGGCGACGTCACGCACAGTTTTGTATATAAGAGACTTGTTGCGGGACATTATAAGTAGGAAAGCATTAATGTTTAAACGATCACACTACGTCACACACATGTGCCACGTCAAAGTCCACAAATGCTCATGTAAAACGCATAATGTCGTCATTCCATCACTGCATGTACGTCTGGGTCCCACGTGTTCAATTGACGAGACACCTTCGTTGAGCAAAGAAGAATTTGACAAGACTCTTTGACGTAAACATCTGTCAGAGAAACGTACTCACGGCTTTCTGCGTGAAGACTGGATGGGCACGATAGCGGAGGAGCATACGACCTAGCTATGCGCCAGAATGGCTGGAAGGTGCATCACGCGATTGAGTCCACCTCAACAATATGCTGTGTGTGTTGGAATTGTTTACCATCTTGCACCACACAAGATACGTAGGCCATCACGGTAAATAGTCACATCATTCCTCCATTTTTTTCAATCTTATTGACTAACTACGATCATGTTAACAACTTCAGTTCCTCTCCTTCCTTTGTTGTTGTTTCCTGTTTCTCCAGTATTCCCTCATTATCTCCCAATGAAGTATCTTCCTTTCTTCTGTCCATGATGTTCCCGATTTTTTATTTCTTCTCCTTTGAAAGCCTTCCAAATTTAGTAGTTTATTTTTATAATGGTTTCTTTCTGCTAATTCTGATTCCTCGATGTTCTTTCTGTTTAGGTCTTTCCTTACCTCTGTAATCCATGCTATTGTCGACTTCTTCTTCCAGAAATATAGGAGTATTTGTTTTGTTGGTCTATTTCCAACTATTAGGTGGAGATGTCCAAAAAAGATTAATCTGCGTTAGGCCATTACAGCAGAGATTTTCTCTGCATTTTTATAGATCTGCTCATTACTGAATTTTTATTGCACCCATCATTTTTTCCATCTTACAGTTCATCGTTAAGCATTCAGATCCATATAAACATTCTGGTCCCACCACAGTGGTGTAGTGTCTTAGTTCTGTTTTTTCTAGCTATATATTTATTGTTGTAAATAGTTTTGGTCAAACCATATGCTCATTCCGTTTTGTTAATTCTTACACCTATTGCTGATTTTTCTAGTCCATTCTGTCGTATAGTCTCTCCAAAATATTTAAATTTATTTACTTACACTATTTTATCTATTTGTGTTTCTATGAATTTGGCGCATTTTTTATATTTGTCTTGTATTTTGTTTTGTCAGCTGAAACTTTTAGACCAGTTCTGTCTGCTATTTTTTTCAGAAGGTTGATCTGAATAACTGCTTCTGTCAGGTTTTCTGAAATTATTGCTAAATCACCCGCAAAAGCCAAGCAGTTTACCTTAGTTCCATTTGTTTTCCTTCCCAGACTTATTGGTTCAATTTTGTGATTTTTTAGCTCCGAATTCCAGATACTTAAAATTTTTTCTAGAACACAATAAAACAGTAAAAGTGATAAACCATCACCTTGCCTAACACCAGTTTTTCTTTCAAATGGCAGACTTTAGAGATTGTACCTGTTAGTGTTTCACGAATTATATTTGCTAATTTTGATTTAACACCAAACTCTCATATAACCTTATCTATTGTTTCTCTGTGTATACAATCAAATGCTTTCTTGAAGTCAATAAATGACACTGTTATTGGTTTCCTGGTTAACATTCTATGGCGAATTATTGACTATAACCTAAACATTTCTTATGCACAGGATCTTGCCTTTCGAAAACCACCCTGATATTCCGCCATTTGTTTGCCTAAAGTATGTACCACTCTGTGTAAGAGTATTTTTGATAATATTTTGTATGCCACTGGCAGAAGTTACACTGCTCTGTAGTTATTGATAGTTTGTTTGTCTTCATGTTTATGTAACGGTTGGATTAATGCTGTTTTCCATTCAACTGGAATTTTTTCTGTTTTCCATATGTTCTCAAGAAGCAGTTGCAGATCCTTTATGAGTTTTGGTTCTGACCACTTCACCCTAATTCTGCTGTAGTGAAGTCTTCACCACTTGCTTTATTGTTACTGAGTGTTTTGATGGTTTCATGAATTTCTAACTCTGTTGGTGGGAAATCATCCTCTAGATTTTGAGGTGTCACTGGAAATTCAAATTTATCTGTTGAAACTGGATAGTTTAACAGCTTTCCAAAAAATTTTGTTAAATTTCACAATTTTCTTTATTATTTAATCCCATTTTGCCATTTTTATCTTTGAAACAAATAGCTGGTGCCTGATATCCTTGAAGTATGTGTTTAAATGTTTGGAAGAAATTTGTAGTATTATTTTTGGTGAAAGTTTCTTCTATTTCAATAAACTGAGAATTTTCAAAGTTTCTTTTGAGTTTCCGGATTATTTTTGTTCTTTCTTTTCTTTGTTGTCTGAATTGTTCAAGGACCTCCTCTTTTTTCGTACTTCTCCATTTTTGAGTTCTTTGTATCACTGCTTCTTCACACTCCTCATTCCACCATGCCTTCTGTTTATTCTTGGCCAATCTGACAGTTTCCTCTGCTGCTTGAGTTATTTGCATCTGGAGTTCACTCTAATCACCTTCTTCACTTGTATCAATTACTTCTCTAAATTTTTCAACATTTTCCTTTGTAATATTGCCTGTAGTGGTGTTGTTTCCGATCACTTTTTTAGTTGCTTTTTTGCATTAGATGGGAGAAATTTTATTTTAATCTTAGAGAGATAATGATCCGAGTAGAATTCCCCATTTCTGACTATTTTAACATTCATAATTTCCGTGATAAACCTTTTAGATATCGCTATCTGATCCAGTCGAAATTCTCCTAGGTTTGATTTGGATGTCTCCAAGTTTATGCTTTTCTTTGTAGTTTGCGGAAATGTGTGGACATGAGTTTTAACTGGAACATTTCACACATACCGATCAGTCTTTCACGATATAACTACGTTTCTATGACGTTATACTTGGGGTTTTTTGTCCCATTGCAGCGTTAGTGTCGGTCTTCGCAGCAGAATCATGACGAATATTGTTAATAAATGCGTCTTACTCCCTTGCAGTTGTTAAACTTTAAATGTAGAGCGCCGCGCACGGCTCAAAGAATCTGCCTCTGAGGCACGCATCAGCCACGCAATGCGACATTGATTACGTCATCGTTACAGACGAGACTTCAGCAGGCCGGCTAGAATCCCATCCTAAATGTGTTAACCACTCGACCACCGACACAGGTAACTGTAAATTCAGTACCAAAGATAATATTAATGAGAGTAAAGATTGCGAACGTCGTAAATATTTACAGCGATCAGTAAACAGTTAACTTACTTGTGGCAGAAACGTCAAAGTGTGAGGACATCAACACGCATATCAACACTCCCTGGTGCAAGGCGGTGTAAGTCTTAGCGCTTGGAGCATAGACGAAACAAAAAGCTAGCTTAAAGCTAACTTGCCTCGTAGATTCCAGCAGCAAACACCTGACGTGGACATAAAGTTGTTAAACTAAACCTCCTGTCCTCACACTAACAGGTGTAGGCTTGTCAGTGCCGGTATGCTACCGCACTGGGAGCTCTACCCAGTGGTAGCATTTGAAGTCCGTCGCGATTGTAACATCAGAGCAACGTCACACGAGGACGAACGGCGCCGACTCGGCGGTACGTCAGTGCAGATTTCGGCCTCGTTCCACAGTTACGTCCACTCACTGTCGGTGGTGCTGAGTGGTCGTACGTTCTGTGTAGGGGAGTTGCCTGGAACAGTCAAGCCACGGAACAACAGAGAGAGCACATATCTACATGAGCAGACTTTGGGGAGTCTAATGTATACGAGTTACGGAACACAGCATGAGTTAGAATGTCGACTAAGGAGGCAGTCGTAGGTTTACCTGTTCTGTGAGACATTGCGGAGCAATCTGCTAGAGTATTTCGACAAACTCTCCCCCTCTTGGAAGGAACCATAGCTCAACTCAACGACGCTTGCTGTGCATCGACGGAGGTGGAGATGTATAATTCAACTATACCAGATGTGGGCGTAGGAACTACGGTCTTATTTATGTATGTTTGTACCTCCAGCTATATGTGAGAGTATAAAAAGTTTGGAGCCACACATTTGTTATCTTATTCCTCTATAAAATCCCCTGCACCCTAATGTAGGCGAACAGTTACCACCATGACCGAGAGGACGTCATAAACTCAACGAAAGGGTCTTGTAGTAGGCGACTGGTCCTTCAGTGGTGATGCTGGAAGCCGTAAGGAGAACGCAAACGGCCCATTGCTTCCCAGTAACATAGTGCCTTATTTATCAGGTCTTCAGTTGCGGGAAGGCTAATCTTCTAATACTGTTAACACATCCTGAGGGTGTCTCCTTCGAGCATGCATATATTTTTGCAGGAAATTTTGGTATTGCACCGAAGGAATAATATACCAGACGTTCAGGAAAAGCAGTAATATTACCCCGTCTGAATAAGCAAAGCCAATTAGTGAATCCGCGTTTGACGACATGGCAGAGGAAAATCAGGATGATATCCAAGGACATTTCTGCTTTGGCAGCCATATTTTATTTCAGCCAAACAATACTCAAGGATACAGGTGCAAGTGGACTGGAATAATGCAGACCTTATTGTCGCTTTCAAACAACACAATATGAATATAAACCGTATTTACCAAGCAGCCGTAGGAGCCGAATTGTCATTCAGTGAATTCGTCACCACATGTGTAGGCAGCTGGGGTTGTAGATAATAACAGGAAATTCAGTGAGAGCTGATACAGACGAAAATTCATGAGAGTGCGCACAAAAGACAGCGTATCGAAACGTGACTGTATCAGTATATTGTGGACTATGGACAAATCTGGGCGTGTTGTACACTGGTTTGGAGGGTGAAAAGCACATACGTCTATATGCTGACAGAAAAATGGAAGCAGTCAGCGCTAAGTTAATGGAAATGGAAATTACCGTTGAGTCAGTAGCTAGACGTGGCGTGGAGTTGAATTCTAGAGTACAGAAACACGAGCTACGTGTCAAAGAGAAAACTGAAGAAGTCAACGCGAAACTAACAGATACACGTGCGTGTGCCAAGGCGATAGCTAAAACTCCTGACTGCCATCATCAGCAATAATCTTAGAGTTGTGTGACATCTCAGACACAGGAATGGTTTGGCATACAGCAGCAAGTCATCAACAACGCGTAAAGGTATTGAAGTGCGTAAGGTTATTCGATGAAATTACGATTGTTGAAGTTACGACAGCTGCAACTGGATCCATCTCTCGCTGACACGAGATACTTAAGAAAGCAACCTCGTTAGAGGCACTTTAGAGTTTGATTCAAATAGGTGAGAGAAATTGTTGACTGCTTAAGTGAAAGCGTGGTTTGTCTCTTTGGACTCTGGTCGTGGATTAAGCGTTTACGTGCGCGACCTTTGTCCAGGGGGCCTGTGTAGGCACTCTCCCATTTTTGTCAGTTATAGGCGACGTATTTTACTCATCCTTTACTATTTTCTTTATAAACAAAATGAAATGTTTAAGTTCAGTATTATTTCAATACAAAGAGGTGTCGCAGACTGTTTGGTCTACGCAAGCCACTACAAGGTGTTGTCAGCTCTCTTGTGTTTCTCGCTTGCTGCTCTTATTGCTCGCTCTTGTTGCTAATTTACGGTTACTGGTTTGATTTCTGGCGTTTTCATTGAGAATGCAGTAAAAGTTTTATTTATCTGTGCTGTATAAAGAAAGTATTGCAAATACAAAAGGGTTTATTTTAAACACTGTACTTCCTTTAACAAAAGACCATCCCGCGCCAAGTCGGCGTTAATTACATCCTAGGAAATAATTACTTCTCAAAGTTCAAACTATGGAGGAGAAATATTAATTAACTGTTTATTAAAGGAAAATTCATTAACAAGTAACTTTCAACTAAATAGGCTGTAGGAGTTTAAAAAGTGATTGTATTCAAAAATTTTTAGTGTGAACAGTTTGCTACGAACCTCAAAGATATTAATGGTGACAGTCGGATGTTAACTTTAAAGTTCAATACGATGCAGATAACAAAATCTCAGCCCAAATGTTACGTGAGCTAACCGGAACTTTTTCTTATAATTAAATCATGTTTCAGGGCCTTGCACGTCAGAAAAGACTATAGAGTTTAAAATCATAAAAGTATTTAACTGACTCTTGACGCAGGCCATCCTGAATAATCGACGCAGTCCGTTATACACGGTGGTCCATTGATAGTCACCGGGCCAAATATCTCACGAAATAAGCACCAAACGAAAAAACTACAAAGAACGAAACTCGTTTAGCATGAAGAGGGAAACCAGATGGCGCTATGGTTGGCCCGCTAGATGGCGCTGCCATAGGTCAAACGGATACCAGCTGCGTGTTTTAAATAGGAACCCCCATTTTTATTACATATTAGTGTAGTACGTAAAGAAAAATGAATGTTTTAATTGGACCACTTTTTTCGCTTTGTGATAGATGGCGCTGTAATAGTCACAAACGTATGAGTACGTGGTATCACTAACATTCCGCCAATGCGGACGGTATTTGCTTCGTGATACATTACCCGTGATAAAATGGGTCGTTTACCAATTGCGGAAAAGGTCGATATCGTGTTGATGTATGGCTGTTGTCATTAAAATGCCCAACGGGCGTGTGCTATGTATGCTGCTCGGTATCCTGGACGACATCATCCAAGTGTCCGGACCGTTCGCCGGGTAGTTACGTTATTTAAGGAAACAGGAAGTGTTCAGCCACATGTGAAACGTCAACCACGACCTGCAACAAATCACGATGCCCAAGTAGGTGTTTTAGCTGCTGTCGCGGCTAATCCGCACATCAGTAGCAGACAAACTGCGCGAGAATCTGGAATCTCAAAATCGTCAGTGTTGAGAATGCTGCATCAACATCGATTGCACCCGTACCATATTCCTAATCTAGAGGAATGGCATGGTAACGACTTTGAACGTCGTGTACATTTCTGCCACTGGGCACAAGAGAAATTACGGGACGATGACAAATTTTTTGCACGCGTTCTATTTAGCGACGAAGCGGTAACGTAAACCGGCATAATATGCACTATTGGGCAACGGAAAATCCACGATGGCTGCGACAAGTGGAACATCAGCGACCTTGGCTGGTTAATGTATGGTGCGGCATTGTGGCAATCTAAATGGTGTAATGTATGCTGATTTGCTCCGTAATGTTCTACCGATGTTACTACAGGATGTTTCACTGCATGACAGAATGGCGATGTGCTTCCAACATGATGGATGTCCGGCACGTAGCTCGCGTGCGGTCGAAGCGGTATTGAATAGCATATTTCATGACAGGTGGATTGGTCATCGAAGCACCTTCATCGGATCTGACGTCCCCGGATTTCTTTCTGTGGGGAAAGTTGAAGGGTATTTGCTATAGTGATTCACCGTCAACGCCTGACAACATGCATCAGCGCATTGTCAATGCATGTGCGAACATTACGGAAGGTGTACTAATCGCTGTTGAGAGGAATGTCGTTACACGTATTGGCAAACCGAGCGAGGTGGCGCAGTGGTTAGCACACTGGACTCGCATTCGGGAGGACGACGGTTCAATCCCGTCTCCGGCCATCCTGATTTAGGTTTTCCGTGATTTCCCTAAATCGTTTCAGGCAAATGCCGAGATGGTTCCTTTGAAAGGGCACGGCCGATTTCCTTCCCAATCCTTCCCTAACCCGAGCTTACGCTCCGTCTCTAATGACCTCGTTGTCGACGGGACGTTAAACACTAACCACCACCACCACGTATTGGCAAATGCATTGAGGCTCACGGACATCATTTTGAGCATTTATTGCATTAATGTGGTATTTACAGGTAATCACGCTGTAGCAGCATGCGTTCTCAGATATGATATGTTCACAAAGGTACATGTATCAAATTGGAACAACGGAAATAAAATGTTCAAACGTACCTACATTCTGTATTTTAATTTAAAAAACCTACCTGTTACCAGCTGTTCGTCTAAAATTGTGAGCCATATGTTTGTGACTATTATAGCGCCATCTATCACAAAGCGAAAAAAGTGGTCCAACTAAAACATTCATATTTCTTTACGTAGTACACGAATATGTAATAAAAATGGGGGTTCCTATTTTAAAAAAACCCAGTTGATATCCGTTTGACCTATGGCAGCGCCATCTAGGGGGCCAACCATAGCGCCATCTGGTTTCCCCCTTCAAGGTAGACGACTTTCGTTCTTTGTAGTTTTTTTGTTTGGTGCTTATTTCGTGAGATATTTGGCCCGGTCACGATCAATGGTCCATCCTGTATAGCGTGTGCATGAACAGTGCATTAGTACCTATGCCACGCAGTGCGTATTAAAAACTATTAAAACTACATATAATAACGAAGTGTGTTCCTCGGGGCCAAGTAGTATCTTGTCAATGTTTAAGACGACGAAAAGAACGGCCGAAATACCAAGAAACAAAGTAAAATTCCGACAAACAAATTAAAAGTCTTACTAACATGTGTGACAGGACGGAATGGCGCGAGTAATGAGCGTAACGGGCAGCGTGCAGTCCGCCGGCAGCGCGCGGACGGGTCGAGTGTTTGGGCGTGGCGGGGGGCGTGGCCAGGGCGGTCCGCTGTGTCCGGATGGCGTACTGGTCGGAGCGCCAGGCTGGTAAGCGGGAGACCTGGGTTCGACCCCCAGTCTGGCACATATTTTCAACTTTCTCCATTGACTGAAATCAATGCCGACTCGCAGCCAGTGTCTGTAATTCATTTGTGACTTAATTCATAGTGGTTGATGGATCAAAACGGTGTTGTCCTGTAGGAGATATCAGAAGGAACAGACGCCACGAACTTAAAATTTAAAAATTTTCAGTGATTCTGGTTTCGGCCGTCGGCGATATCTGTCATCGAGTACGGGGCCTCACTTTCTCCACGATAAGCCACACATTCTTTGCATATAAGCATTATTATATAAGTATATTATTATGTGAGTATATTACTATGTAAGTATGTTATTGTGTAAGTAAGAGCATAACTTAACCATAGCTAACACTTGGTTCAAGAATCGTGAAAGAAGGATGTATACATGGAAGAAGCCTGGAGATACTAGAAGGTATCAGATAGATTATATAATGGTAAGACAGTGACTCAGGAAACAGGTTTTACATTGTAAGACATTTCCAGGGGCAGATGTGGAATCTGACCACAATCTATTGGTTATGAACTTTAGATTAAAACTGAGCAAATTGCAAAAAGGTGTGAATATGAGGAGATGGGACCTGGATAAACTGAAAGAACCAGAGGCTGTAGAGAGCTTCAGGGAGAGCATTAGGGAACGATTGATAAGAATGGGGGAAGGAAATTCAGTAGAAGAAGAATGGGTAGCTTTGAGAGACGAAATAGTCAAGGTAGCAGAGGATAAAGTAGGTAAAAAGACGAGGGCTAACAGAAATCCTTGGTTAACAGAAGAGATATTGAATTTAACTGATGAAAGTAGAAAATATAAAAATGCAGTAAATGAAGCAGACAAAGAGGAATACAAACGTCTCAAAAATGAGATCGACAGGAAGTGCAAAATGTCTAAGCAGGGATGGCTAGAGCACAAATGTAACGATGTAGAGGCACATATCACTAGGGGTAAGACAGATACTGCCTACAGGAAAAATAAAGACATTTGGAGAAAAGAGAACCACTTGCATGAATGTCAAGAGCTGAGATGGAAACCCAGTTCTAAACAAAGAAGGGAAAGCAGATAGGTGCAAGGAGTATATAGAGGGTGTATACAAGGGCGATGTTCTTGAGGACAATATTATAGAAACGGAAGAGAATGTAGATGGAGATGAAATAGGAAATATGATACTGCGTGAAGAGTTTGACAGAGCACTGAAAGACCTAACTCGAAACAAGGCCCCGGGAGAAGACAACATTCCATTAGAACTACTGACAGCCTTGGGAGAGCCAGTCCTGACAAAACTCTACCATCTGGTGAGCAAGATGTATGTGACAGGCAAAATACCCTCAGACTTCAAGAAGAAAATAATAATTCTAATCGCAAAGAAAGCAGGTGTTGAGAGATGTGAAAATTACCGAATTATCAGTTTAGTATGCCACAGCTGCAAAATACTAACACGAATTCTTTACAGACGAATGGAAAAGCTGGTAGAAGCCGACCTCGGGGAAGATCAGTTTGGATTCCGTAGAAATATTGGAACACGTGAGGCAATACTGACCCTATGACTTATCTTAGAAAATAGATTAAGGAAAGGCAAACCTATGTTTATAGCATTTGTAGACTTAGCAAAAGCTTTTGACAACGTTGACTGGAATACTCTCTTTCAAATTCGGAAGGTGGTAGGGGTAAAATACAGGGAGCGAAAGGCTATTTACAATTTGTACAGAAACCAGATGGTAGTTATAAGAGTCGAGGGACATGAAAGGGAAGTAGTGGTTGGGAAGGGAGTGAGACAGGGTTGTAGTCTCTCCCAGATGTTATTCAATCTGTATATTGAGCAAGCAGTATAGGAAACAAAAGAAAAATTCTGAGTAGGTATTAAAATCCATGGAGAAGAAATAAAAACTTTGAGGTTTCCCGATGACATTGTAATTCTATTAGAGTCAGCGAAGGACCTGGAAGAGCAGGTTAACGGAATGGACAGTGTCTTGAATGGAGGATACAAGATGAACATCAACAAAAGCAAAACGAGGATAATGGAATGTAGTCGAATTAAGTCGGGTGATGCTGAGGGAGTTGGATTAGGAAATCAGACACTTAAATTAGTAAAGGAGTTTTGCTATTTGGGGAGCAAAATAACTGATGATGGTCGAAGTAGAGAGGATATAAAATGTAGACTGGCAATGGCAAGGAAAGCGTTTCTGAAGGAGAGAAATTTGTTAACAGCGAGTATAGATTTAAGTGTCAGGAAGTCGTTTCTGAAAGTATTTGTATGGAGTGTAGCCATGTATGGAAGTGAAACATGGACGGTAAATAGTTTGGACAAGAAGAGAATAGAAGCTTTCGAAATGTGGTGCTACAGAAGAATGCTGAAGATTAGATGGGTAGATTACATCACTAGAGGAGGTATTGAATAGGATTGGGGAGAAGAGAAGTTTGTGGCACAACTTGACCAGAAGAAGGGATCAGCTGGTAGGACATATTCTGAGGCATCAAGGGATCACCAATTTAGTACTGGAGGGCAGTGTGGAGGGTAAAAATCGTAGGGGGAGACCAAGAGATGAATACACTAAGCAGATTCAGAAGGATGTAGGTTGCAGTAGGTACTGGGAGATGAAGGAGCTTGCACAGGATAGAGTAGCATGGAGAGCTGCATCAAACCAGTCTCAGGACTGAAGACCACAACAACAACAACATAAATACTATAGAAATGTGGAAAGATTTTCAAAGCTTTTCGCTTGCAATGAACTGCAGTGGTAAATATCCGTGCAGACAAATTAAAATCGATGCCGTCTCTCTGAAATGAAACAAAAGACACTAGACTGGACTGGTTTCGTTTCTTCCAAGATATCGGATTATGTGAATTTTCTTCCATTAGTTCTGCCGATGGTTGGACGTAGACACGGCTTTCCAGCAGAGTCATTCATACTACGCTATTAAAATATGAAGCCATACAAGTATGGAGTTAGCTTTACGCTGTTAAAACTCAATGCAATTCTTCCTTTAGTGGGACTTGTGAAATCCATTTCTTGTTGCAGATAATATGGCTCTGAGCACTATGGGACTCAACTGCTGAGGTCATAAGTCCCCTAGAACTTAGAACTACTTAAACCTAACTAACCTAAGGACTTCACACACATCCATGCCCGAGGCAGGATTCGAACCTGCGACCGTAGCGGTCACGCGGTTCCAGACTGTAGCGCTAGAACCGCTCGACCACTCCGGCCGGCCTGCAGATAATAGCCGACTACATTCCACCTTGCGAACTCACCTAGTTGTACATCCCACTCACAGTCTCCCAAAAACACGGCCGACAGTTTTCTCGTTGTACCCACCTTCGCAGCTGGCGTGTGTAGACTGTAGGAGTCTATACGATTTTCTTCATAGTTTCGAACTCGTTTTGGATCTGTTCGCGGAAATTTTTTTCCTAACGAGTCTTTTATAAGCCATTTCTTTCACGGGTTAATTAAGTTTGCTTCCATTTTTTCGACTCACCGTGATAGCTGTTTTCCTCGCAGGTTGTTTTATATCGTCCCTCCATCTCAGGTTTACCTAGACGGTTACTCCAGGCTACAGATGAAACTTGCGACAGCGTGCTGAACAGCGGTCAGTCGGCGAACGGGGGGAGGGGGGGAGGGGTGCCGCCTGCGTCAGTGTCGTTACTGCCGGCGGGCGACACGTCGGCTTTGCCGCCAACACAGCTCGCTCAGAGTCGCATGAGACTGACTATCTGACTCGCCAGTTCACTTAATAACTGTCTGAAAGAATACACATACATCGAAAATTTCAAATAAATTGTTTATACGATTTTCCTATTTCTTATCCATTCATAATTGACGTCCTTTGTGCTAGTCGCTAATTTCGTTCATTTGTGTTTGTTCGATGTTGAGAAGAAATCACAGGAGAAAGAGGGAGGGTGGGACTCATTTGGACGGCAGCAAGTAGCGTAGCGTTGTCCCGCTGGAATGTCGTATCGCGGTGACGGTGCAGGAACAGACCCTGAATGGGCGTTATTTGGGCACTCACTTAAAAATTCCCGCATCTTGCCCCGAACTGAGGAAAAATGGCCAACTGGAAGACCAGTTCCCACTAACGTTCTCAGAATGTTAGCTGAATTGGCGTTATTCGTGCACTCACAATCAGTTTCTCCTCAGTGCAAACAGAGCTCTTTTTAGGCGACATTCCTTGCAACATAATGTCAGGGCACGGTCATGTATGAAACCGTAGGGAAGCTAAGAGAGTTAAGAAATGGCTGAGGTGAATAACAGCACAAGTAAGAAATGTGGATTTCTTCAGTTGCAAGAGAAGGATGGCTGAGCTCAATATTAGCATAAGTAAGAAATGGGGATTTCTTCAGTTGTAAGAGAGAGAGACCTGATGATTCTCTACAAATGGAATCTGAAGAGGCCTTATTAATCATTCTCACTTCAATGATTCTTCAACAAGGTCAAAACTTATTTTAGACTACTGCTCCTCACACAGCTGGCAGGTTAGTTTACATTAATGTTTTGGAAACAGAAGCCGAATGGTAATTAGTGATGCCACGTTCTTCAGTATTCCCACAACACATCCAGCGCTCTTTTTAGCCCACATCCCTAAAACGCATTACCAGGAGGTATTACTGACATCGCCACAAAGGCTAGTTCCATCCGGTTGTTCCATTCAACTGAAAAACTGAGTCAATCGATAAAGAATTGATTAGCAAGACAGTTGTTGAAACCAGTTGGGTGCACCGTCACTAGTCTTTGAGGAATGCTGCAGTGCGTGGCACAAAACCAGCCCGTGATGCTGCCTACACCACGACATGAGTCGGACGTAGTCTTCCAGCAAGACAACACAGCGCTGCTCCCAAACAGCCCTCACACACTCCTCCCCTTATATATTATCCAAAGTTTCGTTGGCAATGGCATACAGCCCGCATGATAGTTAATGTGTTACAAGGAATTTTGTTTTAAAATGTTGTTGTTGTTGTGGTCTTCAGTGCTCAGACTGGTTTGATACAGTTCTCCATGCTACTCTGTCCTGTGCAATCTTCCTACTGCAACCTACATCCTTCTGAATCTGCTTAGTGTATTCATCTCTTGGTCTCCCTCTACGATTTTTACCCTCCACACTGTCCTCCAATACTAAATTGGTGATCCCTTCATGCCTCAGAACATGTCCTACCAACCGTTCCCTTCTTCTAGTCAAGTTGTGCCACAAATTCCTCTTGTCTCCAGTTCTGTTTAGTACCTCCTCATTCGCTATTTGATCTAGCCATTTAATCTTCAGCATTCTTCTGTATGTTCTAAAATAATTTCCAGTTTTTCTAATGAACATAAACGTCTCACTATGGCATATAAACTCTTCCTGCTTGACTGCCAGTCACACACCTGCACTGAGACAGCCACTTTCAACACGTCCACGCTGAGTGGCAGAGTTGAATGACAACGTAAGCGAGAAATTATGCATTGTCCTCCTGGAATACCATGTCCCAATAATGTTGTAAAAACAAAGGGAAGGTTAGCCTTATAATGCAACACACTCCAAAGTGCCGTTAGTAACCACCAGAGATTACTTTAGGTTACTGTCCCCTCCTGCCTCATACCTACAGTTTGCCTTGCATGTCACAGCAAGGGAGCTGAGAAACACACGTGAGGGTTGAAGAACGGTAATTTATAACTAAAGAATGGGTTGTAATCCTGCTTTATTATATGCTGCTGATGCTGTAGTAAATCAAGAGGATTTCGCTACATCTATATTGTTCACTGTTCACTCAGATATTTCGAAACGCTGTTTTAGATTACTGTACACAGGAGTAATGGAGGTGAGGAACTCGATGATGATCGAGAATAGCTATGTGGTAACTTAGGAATGGGGTATCGTGCAGTTGGATCCTTGTGTGGTCACTGATGGTGTCAGAATGGAAGTAAAGTACACTTACCCTGCACACTTCATTGTTCCCTTACAGAACAGAAGACTTTGTGCCAGATTACTATTCGGTAACCGGAGCTGCTCCAGTGTGTCACAGCAAAGGAGGTGAGGAACAGGCGTGAGGGCTGATAGGAGTAACGAGGGAAGCGTGGTCCAGCTGGAAGATGACGCGCTACTGACTGACGTATGGACGTCAGGTCTGCCACCACACCACGTTCTGTGTGCTGCAGAATGTTTCCTCCGGACAGCTGCTCGACGTCATCAGGAGATGGCGGCTGGCTGCAGCTGGCAAGTAGCAACTGACCACATCCACACAGCGATGGTCTGAACTGTATGAATTCTGTACGAAATGTGAATTCACAGACTGAGCTTTTTTCCAATTGATTACTACCTGCATCTCGATCCAAGGTATATCGTTCTGCATTCCGAGTCTAATGATGATTTTTGTGGTTGATGAGCTATTAATATCATCCTTATACACTACTGACCATTAAAATTGCTACACCACGAAGATCACGTGCTACAGACGCGAAATTTAACCTACAGGAAGAAGATGCTGTGATATGCAAATGGTTGGCTTTTCAGAGCATTCACACAAGGTTGGCACCGGCGGCGACACCTACAAGGTGCTGACATGAGGAAAGTTTCCAACCGATTTCTCATACACAAACAGCAGCTGACCGGCGTTGCCTGGTGAAACGTTGTTGCGATGCTTCGTGTAAGGAGGAGAAATGCGTACCATCACGTTTCCGACTCTGATGAAGATTGGATTGTAGCCTATCGCGATTGCGGTTTATCATATCGCGACATTGCTGCTCACGTTGGTCGAGATCCATTGACTGTTAGCAGAATATGGAATCGGTGGGTTCAGGAGGGTAATACGGAACGCCGTGCTGGATCCCAACGGCCTCGTATCACTAGCAGTCGAGATGACAAGCATCTTACACACATGGCTGTAACGGATCGTGCAGCCACATCTCGATCCCTGAGTCAACAGATGGGGACGTTTGCAAAAACACGAACAGTTCGACGACGTTTCCAGCAGCATGGACTATCAGCTCGGAGACCACGGCTGCAGTTACCCTTGACGCTGCATCACAGACAGGAGCGTCTGCGATGGTGTAAACGACGAACGTGGGTACTCGAATGTCAAAACGTTATTTTTTCAGATGAATTGAGGTTCTCTTTTCAGCATCACGATGGTCGCATCCGTGTTTGGCGACATCGCGGTGAACGCACATTGGAAGCGTGTATTCGTCATCGCCATACTGACGTATCACCCGGCGTGATGGTATGGAGTGCCATTGGTTACACGTCTCGGTCACCTCTAGTTGGCATTGACGGCACTTTGAACAGTGGACGTTACATTTCAGATGTGTTACGACCCGTGGCTCTAATCTTCTTTCGATCCCTGCGACACCCTACATTTCAGCAGGATAATGCACGACCGAATGTTGCAGGTTCTGTACGGGCTTTTCTGGATACAGAAAATGTTCGACTGCTAACCTGGCCAGCACATTCTCCAGATCTCTCACCAATTGAAAACGTCTGGTCAATGGTGGCCGAGCAACTGACTCATCACAATACGCCAGTCACTACTTTCAATGAACTGTGGTATCGTGTTGAAGCTGCATGGGCAGCTGTACCTGTACACGCCATCCAAGCTCTGTTTGACTCAATGCCCAGGCGTATCAAGGCCGTTATTACGGCCAGAGGTGGTTGTTCTGCGTACTGATTTCTCAGGATCTATGCACCCAAGTTGCGTGAAAAGGCAATCACATGTGGGTTCTATTATATTTGTCCAATGAATACCCGTTTATCATCTGCATTTCTTCTTGGTGTAGCAATTTTAATGGCCAGTAGTGTAGTTCTAGGTCTGAGAGCTTTCTATGATTTAAAGTTGAGATTGTTTCTAAGTAATCAGAGTTTTCTCTTCAAAGATGATGAAAAGGACTAATAATTGAAATTTAAGTTTAATGTTAACAAGAACCGTTTAAAAGAACGTAATCTGGCAAAATTCATTAATTTATTCTTTTATTTAAGAATATTAATGAATTTTTGGCCTTGTTTATGTATACCTCTTGGCTACTGCACTGCAGCATCGAAAAAGTGTTTCATTGTCTATTTATACGCCATATTATTACATTAAAACAATGTTCTTAATGATATTCAGGTATCTGAAAACTGTATTAGAGTATTTGGCAGTTACAGTGGAAACGAGGTTACACAGTTCATTATCATGTTGTATACGTCAGTTACTCATTCGATTATCGATCTACCAATCTCTACATAAAACGAGACGAAGTAAATGCAGCCGGCCGGAGTTGCCGCGCGGTTCTAGGCGCTACAGCCCGCATCTCGTGGTCGTGCGGTAGCGTTCTCGCTTCCCACGCCCGGGTTCCCGGGTTCGATTCCCGGCGGGGTCAGGGATTTTCTCTGCCTCGTGATGGCTGGGTGTTGTGTGCTGTCTTTAGGTTAGTTAGGTTTAAGTAGTTCTAAGTTCTAGGGGACTGATGACCATAGATGTTAAGTCCCATAGTGCTCAGAGCCATTTGAACCATTTTTCTAGGCGCTACAGTCTGGAACCACGAGATCGCTGCGGTCGCAGGTTCGAATCCTGCCTCGGGCATGGATGTGTGTGTTGTCCTTAGGTTAGTTAGGTTTAAGTAGTTCTAGGGGACTGATGGCCTCAGAAGTTGAGTCCCATAGTGCTCAGAGCCATTTTTGAAGTAAATGCTTCAAAGTTTTCACCTAACTGAATTTTACTATTTCACAAGGACAAAGATTTTCTCTATATGTGTAGGGACTGACACCTTCAGAATGAGTAGGGCAGACTGTTTTGTGTACATAATTGTAATTATAGTTGATTAATTCGGAAACAGATTATGTGCACTAGGTTTGGCGACTGTTTTGATTTATTGTTTGATTTTCCATTGGAATAAGAATAATAGTGAACCTTCCTTTCAGCTAATGAATAGTTATGAACCATTATCACAGGTAACCAATCAAAGCTGAACTCAGTAGTTACAGTTATTTTACCTAAGTCTCGACAAAGACAGTACAATAAATTACCATTTTGGCCATTAGTTGCGTACTTTCTGATATCGTTTTGTTCCAAATAACTTGCAACTGCTGCCATACCGAATTATTATGTGTACATAATCACAGCAAAACTTAAGTAAGCCTAAGTGGGCGGGCTACAGCCAGGCTGCTGTCAGGTCTGTTCACGTGCTGGGGACTCAGCTTCCAGTTCGGCGTGCAGCAGAGCCACAGCTGGAACGCCCACGCGGCCAGAGCTCTGCTGGAGAGGGAGGCGACGCTGCTGGGCCCCTCCCCCCTCTCCCTGCCCGTATTGTCTTCTGCCGTACGAGGCTTGAAAAACGGGGGCGCAGAAACTGCTTACAAGCAGCACCTGTTAACTTGTGCAGCGACGTGTCTGGCCCGGGGCGTCTTTGTAATAGAGTGCACTTGCTGCTCTGCTCCCATTGGCACTCGAGGATTTACACCTGCCCAAACTCGGCTATTGTGGTTATTTATTGTCTCACCTGTACGTAAACCTCTCCTCATGCGGAAATAAAATGCAAGTTGTGAACTTTCGATCTTCAGTGCACGGTCTTAGCATCGAGTGGGAGAATTCCAATCTAGCACACTGGTCTCATCAGCCGAGAGCTCGCACATGCTGTAAGTGATACGGATCAAGTAGCTCTCTACACAGAACTGACCATCCAAGTGCGTGCATAGCTCCCTCAACAGCTCCAGTTATTCACACACTTTTTGCAGGACCATCTTCTGGTCGTCGCAACCTTCACCACCCCCACGACCCCCCTCCCCCACTATATGTGACACGTGACCTGTGCGAGGTCTACCACGATCTGTTGTCCTTGCTGCGAGTGATCTAATGTCCCAAAGTCGCCAGAACAACCTGCTCAAAGCTGATGCAGTGCGGTGTTAAAAGATGTCGCTCTGCATACGTGACGACTGCCTGTCGGCTAATGCCGCAGCACAGCGTCACGTCTGGCATTTGCCGGGTGGGATAACAGAATCTAATTTCACTGTTTACACCGATCACACAGCACAGAATCAGCAGTCCTGTCCTGAGGCCAGCACCACCTCAAAACGGTACGTGGGGAACGACTCGTGGACGAGACACTTGTAAGTGTTGTGTCTGAGACGATGGCAGCACAGTGAGAGGGAATAAGCGCAGAGGCAAACAGCAGCAACAGGAGGCGGGCGACGGACGTCTACAGGGAGTCTGCCCGGACTACTGAATACTGCGTCTAAACTATGACAAGAGGTGGGTAGTGTACAGTATGTGTGAGGACCAAGAGGGAGAGAATGAGACCATACACCAAGTGCTCCAATTATAAAGGTGATAAGAAAAATGGCTCTGAGCACTATGGGACTCAACATCTTAGGTCATAAGTCCCCTAGAACATACAACTGCTTAAACCTAACTACCCTAAGGACATCACACACACCCATGCCCGAGGCAGGATTCGAACCTGCGATCGTAGCAGCCCCGCGGTTCCGGACTGCAGCGCCAGAACCGCACGGCCACCGCGGCCGGCAAAGGTGATAGGACAGGGATATATTGTGTAGTCTTATTGTTCAGGGTACACATAATGACAGCAATGAAAGAGAGATTCAGGACTGTGATTAAAATTCAGGATGAAATGATGCCTATAATAAGATTCGCAAATGACATTGCTATCCTCAGCGATAGAAAGAATCGCAAGACATCTCATTCTGGAAACATCCCCCAGGTTGTGGCTAAGCCATGTCTCCGCAGTATCCTTTGTTTCAGGAGTGCTAGTTCTGCAAGGTTCGCAGGAGAGCTTCTGTAAAGTTTGGAAGGTAGGAGACGAGATACTGGCAGAAGTAAAGCTGTGAGGACCGGGCGTGGGTCGTGCTTCGGTAGCTCAGATGGTAGAGTACTTGCTCGCGAAAGGCAAAGGTCCCGAGTTCGAGTCTCGGTCGGGCACACAGTTTTAATCTGCCAGGAAGTTTCAGTTGCAAGACATGTTAAATGGAATGAACGCTCTGCTAACCACACAGTGTGGGTTGAAAGGAAAACAGAAAAAATACGAAAGAAATAAGGTGTATCAGTTGTGAGATTGGCGATAAAGTTAATATGAAAACTGGGAGGAGTGAGATGGGACAGGCAGCAAAGTAGACAAAGTAAATCAGTTTCGCTACATTAGAAGCGCACTGACAGACAACGGAAGCAGACTCACACGAAAAAAGAAGTCTACTGCTATCCAACACTGACCTTCATTTGAAGAGGAGATTTCTGAGGAAGTGAATCATGCAGTGTGGAATAAATCGGAAAAAAGAGAATGTACGCGTTTCTGGTGGGGTGCCGTAAACAAGTTCTGAAGATCGAGTGGACTTGTAAGATAAATGAAGGTTTAAAGTAGGAATGCTGAGAAATGCAACAGGTCGCAAATATTGGCAAAATGTTTGGACAGGATGAGGGGACATTTCTTAAGACATCGACGAATAAAGGCCGTGACACTTGAAAGAGCTGTAGAGGGTAAAAACTGTAGAGGAAGACCGAGATTGGAATATATCCAACGAATAACTGAGGATGTTGATCGCAAGTGCTACTGCGAGATAAAGAAGTTCCCACAGGAGAGCATTTCGTGGAGACGCACATCGAACCAGCTGCAAGTCTCACGGCCAAAAAAACGTACAGCTACACGAAAGTGCCGGCCGTGGTGGCCGAGCGGTTCTAGGCGCAACAGTCTGGAACCGCGCGACCGCTACGGTTGCAGGTTCGAATCCTGCCTCGGTCGTGGATGTGTGTGATGTCTTTATGTTAGTTCTATGGGACTGATGACCTGAGAAGTTGAGTCTCATAGTCCTGAGAGCCATTTGAACCAGCCATATTATGCATGTACATATTTTCAAGCGTCACAGACTCATTTGGGCTTCTTTCAGCTGATGTGCTATCCCGCTGTTAATTTCGTGACTGCTGTGACTTGTTACTATTATTGTTCGCCACGTTGCAGCACGGTTTATTTCGGTGTGCAGCACGTCCAACACATCCCAGTGCGACGTGGTCCAGAGACGTGTCGTCACCTCGGCGTTCACTGCGTGTGGCAGCGGCCGCCCCTCCCCCCCTCCTCAGGAGCGCAGGCAGGCGTGCGCGCCGCACCCCTGTCAGGACAGGTGTTGTCGCGCGTCCCCTCAGAAGGCGTGGTCCCCTAGACTCGAGCGAATGTCAGCCGGGTTCTCAGCTGCGATACTTGTCACTGCTCCAGTCTCGTACACCAAGGCATTTGCTGTGAAAAAATTCTAAATTATTTAGGGAAAGGGGTGACCCATTTTCTCTCATTGATATCAGTCTGTACTGTCGCGTTAAAACGCGTTTATCTAGAAATGTGAGTGAGCTGACAACAAGCGATAAGCTAAAATGCGAGGCCACCTTATCGGAATTCCCGACACCTGTGAACGCCAGTCCGGCGACGTGTCGTCGTGCACGTTCTGAGGCGCGTGAAGGTCGCTTCGCACGGCGTGGGGAACTGCCGTCTACGGTAGGGTCGTCAGAGATGGAACACGGGCTACGGTCAGAGGAGTGTGGGGAAGGAAATAACACGTACTCTTTTAAAAGGAGCTGTAGTGGCATTCACGATAATTGGTGCCATATTTCCGGATGGGCGTGTCAGAATCCGTGGCAGTATACGAGCAGGAGTCGTCAACTTGACGCGATCTGCGAGAAACCGAGGAAAGCCTGAACATGGGAACCCGACAGGAAGTCGAACCACTGTCCTCCCGAATGTGAGTCCAGAGTGTCTCCCCGCTGCGCCCTTCATATGCGGTCCAATACCTGCACGTCACACACGTTTCTCACCCGGTTATACGGCGCAGGTGCGTAGGAAGATTGTCTCTCCCAAATGCGCTAAAGGTATTCGAGACCATAGCTCGCTGTCGACGATCGCGCTCAGTGTCTTGGGAGATTTGCCACTAGCTCGAGAAACGTTTGAGTGATCTAGTACGTTACACCGCGAAAGCTCAATGTAAACAACAGGCACATTCCGAGCCTGATCTATAAAAGGCAGTACATAAAAGATTTGTAAGATGCAATCATCTGTTCCTTAGACGAAGAATGTGTCGTTGCTAGAAGACTATATCGAAGTGTGAACAGCAATGGAGCTTTTTTCACTTCGTTTACTGACATGCAGTACCACTTAGATGTAGGCAAATACGGTAACAATACCTGTAAACAACAGCAAAAAGTCGTTTGTTGTGCGATTAGAACGCCAGTCTCCAAAGTTTAAAGCCAACAGCATTGAGTGAATACTTGGAGTGGGGAGGCGAAAAAACCACAAAGCGATATAAAATGGAAACAAGTGTACAATTAACTAACGAGAGGTGGGGAAGGAAGACTTGGGTTGGTCGGGTGGCTTCCAGAAGCCTGCAGTGTACGTGTTGGCCTGCGACCCTGCGCTGACCTCCGGCGCTACGCTCTGTTCAGCACTGCCTCGGCGTCTCCATCCACGTCGAGCGGGCGCGGCAGAAGCCTTCGGACGAATTCTTAGGCACTCTGCTGGCACCGTAACGGTCCGGCAGACGTCTTACGCTGGCGGAATGGAGATGCTAAGTCGGCAGGTTTCGAAAAAAGTGGAGGCCGTGCTCGTGAAACCCACTTGTCTGAATCTAGGAAACCAGTTTACACTGTAGGGTGTGGAACTACTTCACTGACTCCGTCGTTTGCCCCTCATACGACCAGGAGAGTCAAGAGTGATGTCGGAGGTATGGCAGATCTTGCTTTGGTTCAGCCATGACGTACATGTCATCTAATAAGTATCGGAACGTTCTATGGGGCAAAGATACAATATAAACACGCCCACGCCGAAAGGAGATATGTACGAAAAGAAATATGACCGCGCATCCGTATTCTAATATTTCCCCTAAACCCGATATCAATTTTTCACTCTTTTTCAACACTTTCTCTGTTTCCATCTGTGATTCTTGGCTGATGTATGTGCAGAAGTTCCACAATACATCTTCTGCAAAGGGACGCACTGTCATTGATTTCTAAACTGCTCAGCCTGGAAATGATACCTGGGTACACCACAACCTTCAACTTTCGGATAAGACGGCGACATTATTCATGATTGTATTATACAGCATTATTTACCACGGAGTTGGACGCTGCATCTTTTTTTTTAGAAATAAGACGCAAATGTCAGTCTGTTCAAGGGAGAGATTCTCATCTCCTTACGGCGCCAGTACTGAAATACCTTTATAGAGGTCAGGCCGAGGCGTGCAGACAGACATCTGTCCCTCGATAGCCGCGCCACAGGAATAAGACAGGAAGTGGATAAGATTGGTAGAGTGCTCACACCTTGCTCCGCCAAACACCAGTCTCTGCCTTGAGGATTCTATAGGCTGTTTGAAACAGTGTTCTATAATCTTAAAAGGTTCCCTTAGAAACCCATGGAAACGAACTTATAATATAAACTGCTCATTCCTAAATTAATGCTATTCAGCATTCGCATGCAAAACAACACTTCTTAGCGCGAGAGACATTTGAATGATGACCCGCTCGAGTTCTAAGTCAAGACTGACAACACGAAGGAACAAATTATCGACATAACAGCATCAAGGACACACACACTTGAATGTCGTGACGTATTGCTGTACTCCCCCCTGCTTAAAATAACTACAGCAACTTTTTCAGCTGACCAGAAAGAGTTGCAGAGCCGTTGACAGTTGGAAGTACGGGAGTTGGGATTTCAGTGCTGAACCGTAGTGGAGTAGAACAATTTTGAGATTACGATTTTGTAGTCAGAAATACGATTTTAGTTTCCCTTCACTCATAAAATAACAAGTCCTGTCAACATGCGGTATATATCTTTGACCTAAGGGTATCCAACGTTTTTTAAATACTTCCCTTTAAGACAACCATCTGTTACTCTGACAAAAGTCAGTGGCATATGACCAGTCAATTTACGCAGAATATACGTTGTATATTTATTGTTAAAAAGTACCTTTTTAGAAAGTATTGAATTTTAACTGAGCTCATAATTTTAACTAAGTTCATACTCAGTGGCTCAAACAAAGGAAGAAAAAGTAAGCATTGCGAAATTATTTCAAACGCAATCAATCATAAACAGTTTGAGATGGATTAAGAAAAACATTTCCATAGTACAATATTCCTTTCATTATACACTTCATCACTTCGTGCCTTTGACTGTGTAGCAAGTGCAGAGTGATATCCCTTCGCCAGCCAAGACTTTACGTGACGCCCACGTTCGTATCTGGCTGCAGGTGGTCGCAGAAGTCTGATGCGTGATGAACTACAAACAGTGCTGATGTAGAGTGAAGATCTCAGTGGTGTCATAATTAAGTTCACTGCAGAAAAGCCACGCTAACACTCCGCACTCGACACTGCAATGCTGTTCATTACTGATAAGAACGTTTTGAACATTGGTGGCTGTACAAGAGTAGTTGGCGTTTCTCCGCTTAGTACTAGTTTCATGCGCTGTTTGTACTCCCTGAAGTCCTTTATTATTTCACGAGGGCTATTGATCTTAAATATTTCACACATTCGCTAAATCTCATTTTCTCCGTAAGTGATCGATATGTTATGAGGCCATAATTTGGAATGAATGGCCTTCATGTCATTCATAACAACATCGTAGCTTTCAGATGCATTCACTGTTGATAACAGCCTGTATGACAAATTATTTGCCAAGCTGCGACAAAACTGTTTATCAGAAATCTTAGAAATATTTGTTCTTTCACGAAGTTCGACACATTGAAAGTTCATATTTTCCATTACAATGTTAGCTACATTTGCATGTTATCCCATTGCATCAACCCGACTTTCAAACACTTTTATAAAAAGTGTAATGTCGTAGTGAGCTTGAACAAGGTTTGCACTTGATCTTTGCAGCTGTAGGGATAGATCGGCGAACTCTTCAAAGACATTATACATTACAGCTGGGTTGGAGACTAAAGATGTCGATGACAATGTGTTACAAAGCCCTTTGTAAGTAGGCCGTTGTTTTGAGTCCCGTCGCGTGTCCTCTGATGCTTCTAAAAAATGATTGTACAGAGCCATGGCAATAAACGGGAGGCCACCCAACGAGTCTCAAGCACACGATCGATTTTCAAAATTTCTTGCTGAAAACCTTTACCAACAACTGCCAGCTCCCTGCTGCTTTTCGGAGAGCAGCTGAACATATTTCTAACTTTATCGATGAATATTTTAAAGTGATTAATTCCCGCCACTTCTTCTAGCGTGTCGTCCACGGCGAGTTCTATACGACGATTCAAACAATGCCAGGTGAATAAGTTTGGAAACATTTCCAACACCTGCTTTGCGAAGCCAGACTTTTTTCCTAACATGATACAAGCTCCACTGCAAGTCAAATCGATTATATGGTCTTTCAAAAAGTCATAGCCTAGACCTAGGGATTCCAACTACTTTAAAAGTTCTTTCAAGATACCAGATGCTGTTTTGTCATGTAGCTCAAAAATCGTCAAAAAATTGTCATGGGGTTTCCCATTCCTTTTAACAAGGTTTTAAGGTATACAAAGTGTTCTTGACTTCATCCAAAAGAAGTGAAAATTCGGAGTCACTCTTTATTAATTTATTTATTAGATCTGATGTCATCTGATCAGAAATATGAAGCACTATATTAGAGCAAGCAACATTTTAATGTGGTATTCGTCCCATATCCAAACCATTTTTAATTTGCAGATCAATTTCTGTCTCAAACTCATAAAACGGTCTGTTTAACTCTGCTTGCTTATAAGCTGTGCGAAATACACGCTTAGTAACTACTTGTTGCTCCTGTACCATTGAAGCAACTGGGTTCTGAATGTCACGTTTTTCTGCGTTAGTCTGCATTTTGTTCCCTAAACCGCGAGCCTGAGATGTGGGGTTATCAAATAGTTTTTTCCTAAGAGACGTTAGTCGATCTTTTTTGTTTGTTCCATATGAGCTTACAGTTCCTAAAATCCATTGCTCACCCAGTTTTAACCCTTTCGTTTTGTCAGCACCTGGTGCATATACACTTCTACAAACTAGCTTTTTTAATAATTAACCACGGGTTTTTAGCTTTATAATCTGTAAATTGTTCGATAGACCAACAATCTGGCTTTTCATCATCATTACAATTTTCATTACTGTCTGTAGATGTTTTGCCCATATCCATATCCACCAACTTAGAGAAATTATCATTTAGCGACGACGACGTAGGAGAAGAACCGTCTGCTTTGCTGTTTGCATCTTCTTCTCCAGCCGCAGTTGAAGACGTGGCTGCCGTTTTCGTTGCTCTCACTAACTTTTTGTCTTTTAGGTTTGAAGAAGCCACTTATTTTTTGTAGAGGTACACGTAACTATTGAACTCTCGTGTCCACTCACATTCATTCACAATGTGTGAATAAACACTACGAACAGACCGAAACAATGCTGTCGCTTCTGAGCAGATCAGCAACTGAGCTGCAAGCGACTGACGTACATAGAGTGAGTGAGTAATATTGTTGAATGTGAATTCCGAAGGCAGCTGTTGGACTGTTTGTTGGCTTCTCTGTGAGGCAGCGATGGCTTACAAGGCAAACTGATTCGAACAGAAAAAGCCGTGGTCACGACCCGTCTGAATCCTGGACTACAAAGACTGAATTCACAAACAGACACACAGATAGGCAATTATAACTCGAGAACCACTTATGCGATTCACATGTTTCTTTATTTAACTGACAGATATATTATTTTACTATGTATTAGTATATATTTGGCTACTTTAGCTAGCACAAGAAATAAGCTGTGGGTATAATTGCAAGTGAAGTCGCAAGAAAGTGGGCTGCCGTAGCGCTCTCTTGCAGTACGCTGCTTGAACTATTAGAGGAAAATCATTTGATTTAGTAATGAATTGTAGACCTCAAAAAGAACCACAAAATTCGACGAGAGCATATGTTTGTCTTTCACAGTTGAGTCACAATCACACTTTTTCTGCTTTGTAGGTGCAGAACCAGGCGACTTCAGAAGACAAAAATCATCATTATCGTTCAACCGTAATCTTTCTATTTAGATACATCTTTTTGAGCTCTACAATCTGGTACTACATAACGTGGTGTAGTTCTTATGGACTACGTAAGGTATTTCAAGAGAGCACGCTGGCGGAAAACATTTTTACTTCATGTAGCTGATGAAATTTAAACGGCTGAACAGACTTTCAGAACTATAGGTAAGAACCGTCCAGATTAAACCAGCTTTCAAATTAAAAAAGTGCTTTAAAATTGGAACTTTAATTTGAGAACTATGTAGGGGCAGACAGACAGACAGATAGACTTACGGGTCAAACATATACACCTCCGTTCTACATTGGGAGTTGAAATTTGCCCCCTGTGGGAGCTTAAAGGTCAAGAGTTCTGTGGACAAAGGGACGTATCGTCTCGAAAGGCTGCCAACTTTTAGTCATGCGTGCTCCATACGCACATTTTATTAGTAGTTATGACATAAATTACGTCACGGAATAAATTGATGTCGTGAAAGCACATTGTACAGACGTTGACATTCAAAAACGGCTTACATTATTTATTTGTCATTGACACACATAACATGAGACGTCGCCTTGCTACTACACCGCTGAGGTTGTAGGCAGTCGTAACAACAAGATACTCAACGTATCTTGGGTGTACTGTACGTGCGTACACGCACACACGCACACACACACACACACACACACACACACACACACACACACACACACACACACACACGCACCTCCTGCCCGTCACATCACGTTGGTGTCCCATTGACACGTTCACTTGTAACTTGTAACTTATCGTTACGTTGTGATTTAATACACGCGTACTATTTCAAATCTCCGGTGCTGAACTGTAAAAGGAAAAAAAAAAGGTCTCTCGGAGGTGTCGGAACGCGTTCCGGCTGAAATTGAGCCCTGCACCAGTGTGAAGATCCGAAAACATTACGTGTATTATTGGTGGAGAATATGCCTGCTGTGTGGATTTCACTTCCGACTATTCATTCGAGTCAAAGAGAACTGACTTGCAACCATCAGAAGTACAACCGCAGCCGTCCTGCAGACAATGCGAAAATAAACTGTTTGAGTCTGTTCACATACAGACTGTGTGGAAAGTTATCTCTTAGGAAGTCCCAAGTTTCAATCGGACAAAGAACCCGTGTCCAAATTTTCGATTTCCCAGGGTCAGGGGCGTCACTTGGCAACAGGAGGCTGGCTGTACAATATAAGCCCGACGGCTCGGCGCACTTTAGATTAGGGATCGCCTGATACGGGCCATCACCAGCCGTCGGTGACGCGTGCAGCAGCAGGCAGGCAGTGACGTCACCCGCCGCCGGCCATATAAGCGGCGGGCAGGCTGTCCGCCCCACACTGCTGCACCAGCGTTCTGCCTGCTGAGCCCACTCCGTGACGTCACTTCTCCCCGAGTCCGAGGTGAGTAGAGGCTGTGTTACACGACTTTTCTCTTCGACAATGTCTTTCTCCTTTAAAAATTGCAAAAAACGGTTTTGCTGCCGCTGGAAGACGTCACAGTCACAAATTGTTGCAAGCATAGAGTTATCAACATGGACAGATGCTTGAAATAAAGCATAAATTGTACACCTTTCAATCGAAAGATGTCCTTCACTTAAGTAGCAGACCCATTTGCAGTGTCTGCCTCGAGCAGGATAAGCTCAGAGGACGTTGCTGTCACTGTTACTCAGAGATCAAATAATTGCTCTCGTGTTATTTACTGCGCTCCGTGTAGATTGCTCAAACTGCATCGCAGGACAGCTCACGTGACACAACTGTGAAAAAAGCTAACAGATATTCGGTAATTCAGTTTCTCAGCTTTGCCTATGCTAACCTACCAGCGCTTCAAAAGTAGGAGTAATATATGTTGGTGTTGTTACACTGAAGACCCAGAGAAACTGGTACAGCCGCCTAATATTGTGTGCCGCCTCCACAAGCACGCAGGAGTGCTGCAACACGGTGAGGCATGGACTCGACTAATGTCTGAAGTAGTGCTGGAGAGAACTGGCACCAAGAATCGTGCAGGGCTGTCCTTAAATCTGTAAGAGTACGAGGAAGTGGAGATCTCTTCCGAACAGCACGTTGCAAGGCATCCCGGATAAGCTCTATAATGTTAATGTCTGGGGAGTTTGGAGACCAGTGGAAGTGTCTAAACTCAGAATAGCGTTCCTGGACCCACTCTGTAGAAATTCTGGACGTGTGGGAGTCGCACTGCCTTATTGGAATTGCCAAAGTCAGTCGGAATGCGGAATGGACACGAATGGATGCAGGAGATCAGAGAGGATGGTTACGTACGTGTCATGCCTCGAGAGTCGCATCTAGACGTATAAGGGGTCCCATATCACTCCAGCTGCACTCACCCCGCAACATTACAGACCTTCCGCCAGCTTGAACAGTATACCGATTGACGAGGTTGTCTTCATACACATACCCGACCAACTGCGCGATACAAATTCAAACGACGCTCGTCCGACCAGACAACGTGTTTCCAGTCATCAACAGTCCACTGTCGGTGCTGACGGGCTCAAGCGAGGCCTGAGGCTCTGTGTCGTGCAGTCACAAAAGTTTTCCGAAAGCCCGTATGGATGATGTTTCGCTGAACGTTTCACATGCTGATACTTGTCAATGCCCCAGCAATGATATCTGCTGCAATTTGCCGAAGGCTTGCACTTCTGTCACCTTCAACGATTCTCTTCGGTCGTCGTTCGTCCCGTTCCTGCAGGATCTTTTTCCGGTGCAACGATGTCGGAGATCTGATGTTTTACTGGATTCCTAATATTCGACGTACACTCGTGAAATGGACGTACGGCAATATCCCTACTTCACCGCCACCTCGGAGATGCTGCATTCCATTGCTCGTGCGCCGACTATAACACCACGCTCAAACACACTTAAATGTTCGTAACCTGCCGTTGTAGCATCAGTAACCGATCCAACAACTGCGCCACACACTTGTGTTACATACAAGTTGCCGACCGAAGCGCCGTTTTCTGACTGCGTATCTCTGTATTTCAATACGCAAGTCTATACCAGGTTCTTTGGCGCTTCAGTGTATGATCCTAGATGGAAACATAAACCGTGAAAGATAAACCTGTCCGTCTCGTCAGCGTTCCTAGTTTGCCCCTTTTAAGGGAATAGTACCTGATTACAGCAGCAGCTACTAACGGGGCATTCTATTGTGTGAAATGTTTTTGAGACGAATTTACATGGAAATCTGTACAGCAGTCAATAAAACATTAAAGTTCCGTGGAATAGGAGAGGCATCTGGGTTTCACGTTTAATCAAAAATGGTTCAAATGGCTCTGAGCACTATGGGACTTGACATCGGAGGTCATCAGTCCAATAGAACCTAGAACCACTTAAACCTAACTAACCTAAGGACATCACACACACCCATGCCGGGGGCAGGATTCGAACCTGCGACCGTAGCACGTGCGCGGTTCCGGATTGAAGCGCCTAGAACCACTCGGTCAAGGTGGCCGGTCAAGTTTAATCGTGCCTAGCCTGAGACTTTCACCGAGGAAACTGATTTCTGCATTAGATGTACATTGCTTCTGATCAGGTGTCACGGATCTGAGGAACTTGGGATAAGGAGGAAGAAAATTTTTCCTAGTTAGAGGTGCCACCAACTTGGATTTAAATATAAGTCGTGTAACTTTATGGCTGAAACAAGTTTGTTGCTTTGCTAATTTTTTTGCTGAGACATAAATAAACCATCTTTTGACTGAGAACGATAACATTTTTAGAAGGTGAAAGCAGTCTATCACAGCACCGCAGTGGTAGTTACAAACCTTAGGTGATCGCAAAGCAGTACGGGCCCTTGTCATTTTAAGGAAACTGGTGACGTTGCAATTGATTTAGGGTGGACAACACTTTCACAGCTGCTGTTTCATACAGGTATGCATGCGCCTCGTACAAGTGTTGAGGGTGCAGTGTGAGGGCTGCTCAGTGGCACTGTGTTTCAGGACCACCCACCATGTCGGCAGTTCCGGAGGTTCAGAACACCACAACCGAGGCCCTGGCCGCCCTGCTAGACGGGGGTGACGGCGCCCTGGTGACGCTGGTGGCGGGCGAGACGAGGGTGGCGGCTCACAGGGCCGTGTTGGCGGCCGCGAGCCCCGTGTTCGCAGCGATGTTCGCGCACGACATGCTGGAGGCCAGCTGCGGCCAGGTGAGCATCGACGACGTGGAGGGCCCGGTGCTGAGGCTCCTGGTGGCCTACACGTATACCCTGCAGGCCCCCCAGCTGCCCGACACGGCCGCCCAGCTGCTGGCGGCGGCCGACAAGTACGGCTTGTCGGCCCTGAAGGCTGCCTGCGAGCGGCAGCTGATCTCGCAGTTGGCCGTCGAGACCGCAGCGGCGACGGCCGTCAGGGCAGTGAGGCACTCGTGCCCGGACGCCACCAGGGCTGCCGTCGCCTTCATAAAGGACCACCCGCAGGTGATGGCCACGCGGGGCTGGGCGGACGCTGTGCTCGAGTACCCACAAGAAGTCATTGAAGTCTGCAGTATGCTCGGTGAGCCACCGGCAGAAGCCAGGTAAGCACGATTCCCTTTTTGGCAGTGCTAGTGTGAATTTGACGTCGTCCTTGCTTTGTTCGTCCTTGCTTTGTTCGTCCTTGCTTTGTTCGTCCCTGCTTTGTTCGTCCCTGCTTTGTTCGTCCCTGCTTTGTTCGTCCCTGCTTTGTTCGTCCCTGCTATGTTCGTCCCTGCTTTGTTCGCCGTGGGTTTCTTTGCTGCCTACATAGCATAAGACCTTAATGTCATCTACTTACTGATCGTCGGTCACGATGCTAAGTCTCTCGCTGTTTTCACTTCTTCTGCTTCTTATCAATTTCGCCTTTCTTTGATTTACTCTGATTCCATATTCTGTACTCATTAGACTGTTCATTCCATTCAGCAAACCCTGTAATTCTTCTTCACTGTCACTGAGGGAATCAGTCATCAGCAAATCTTATATCATTTCACCCTGAATTTTATTAATTCCACTCTACAATCTTTCCATTATTTCCATCATCGCTTCTTCGATGTATAGATTGAACAGTAGGGGCAAAGAATTACATCCCTGTCTGACACCCTTTTTAATCCGAATACTTCATTCTTGGTCTTCCACTCTTATTTTACCTTCTTGCCTCTTGTACATATTGCAAATTACTCGTCTTCTCCTATAGCTTACATGTATTTTTGTCAGAATTTCTAACATCTTGAACCACTTGATATTGCAGAACGCTTTCTCCAGGACCACAAATCCTATGAACGTCACGGAACTTCAATTTTCTTTTCATTCTCCTGTGTATTATCCTTGTCAGAAACGTGGATGCTTCAGCTGTTAAGCTGATTGTGCGATAATTCTCACGCTTCTCTGCTCTTGCAGTCTCCCAAATCGTGATGATTATATTTCTCTCAAAGTCAGATTGTATGTTGCCAGACTCATACATTCTACACACCAGTGAGAATAGACCTTTTGCCACCTCTCCCAATGATTTTAGAACTTCTGATTGAATGTTGTCTATACCTTATGCCTTCTTTGATCTTAAATTTTCCAAAGCGCTTTTAAATTCTGATTCTAATCACCAATATTTTCCATACCGACTCCTGCTTGTTCTTCTGTCACGCCATCCGACAAGTTGTTCCAATCAGAGAGGCCTTCAGTGTACTCCTTCCAACTTTCCGATCTCGCCTCTGTATTTAACACTGGAATTCCCATTGTGCTCTTAATGTTACCACGCTTGCTTTTAATTCCGTGGAAGATTGCTTTGACTTTTCTATATGCTGCGTCAGTCGTCCCAAGACTCACTTCTTCTTTGATTTCTTCACATTTTTCGTGCAGCCATTTCGCCTTAGCTTCTCTGCACTTCCTATTCATTTAATTCCTAAGTAACATATTTCTCTATTACTGAATTTTCCTGAATATTTTTGAACTTTTTTCTTTGATTGATCAACTGAAGGATCTCTTATACACTCCTGGAAATTGAAATAAGAACACCGTGAATCCATAGTCCCAGGAAGGGGAAACTTTATTGACACATTCCTGGGGTCAGATACATCACATGATCACACTGACAGAACCACAGGCACATAGACACAGGCAACAGAGCATGCACAATGTCGGCACTAGTACAGTGTATATCCACCTTTCGCAGCAATTCAGGCTGCTATTCTCCCATGGAGACGATCGTAGAGATGCTGGATGTAGTCCTGTGGAACGGCTTGCCATGCCATTTCCACCTGGCGCCTCAGTTGGACCAGCGTTCGTGCTGGACGTGCAGACCGCGTGAGACGACGCTTCATCCAGTCCCAAACATGCTCAATGGGGGACAGATCCGGAGATCTTGCTGGCCAGGGTAGTTGACTTACACCTTCTAGAGCACGTTGGGTGGCACGGGATACATGCGGACGTGCATTGTCCTGTTGGAACAGCAAGTTCCCTTGCCGGTCTAGGAATGGTAGAACGATGGGTTCGATGACGGTTTGGACGTACCGTGCACTATTCAGTGTCCCCTCGACGATCGCCAGTGGTGTACGGCCAGTGTAGGAGATCGCTCCCCACACCATGATGCCGGGTGTTGGCCCTGTGTGCCTCGGTCGTATGCAGTCCTGATTGTGGCGCTCACTTGCACGGCGCCAAACACGCATACGACCATCATTGGCACCAAGGCAGAAGCGACTCTCATCGCTGAAGACGACACGTCTCCATTCGTCCCTCCATTCACGCCTGTCGCGACACCACTGAAGGCGGGCTGCACGATGTTGGGGCGTGAGCGGAAGACGGCCTAACGGTGTGCGGGACCGTAGCCCAGCTTCATGGAGACGGTTGCGAATGGTCCTCGCCGATACCCCAGGAGCAACAGTGTCCCTAATTTGCTGGGAAGTGGCGGTGCGGTCCCCTACGGCACTGCGTAGGATCCTACGGTCTTGGCGTGCATCCGTGCGTCGCTGCGGTCCGGTCCCAGGTCGACGGGCACGTGCACCTTCCGCCGACCACTGGCGACAACATCGATGTAATGTGGAGACCTCACGCCCCACGTGTTGAGCAATTCGGCGGTACGTCCACCCGGCCTCCCGCATGCCCACTATACGCCCTCGCTCAAAGTCCGTCAACTGCACATACGGTTCACGTCCACGCTGTCGCGGCATGCTACCAGTGTTAAAGACTGCGATGGAGCTCCGTATGCCACGGCAAACTGGCTGACACTGACGGCGGCGGTGCACAAATGCTGCGCAGCTAGCGCCATTCGACGGCCAACACCGCGGTTCCTGGTGTGTCCGCTGTGCCGTGCGTGTGATCATTGCTTGTACAGCCCTCTCGCAGTGTCCGGAGCAAGTGTGGTGGGTCTGACACACCGGTGTCAATGTGTTCTTTTTTCCATTTCCAGGAGTGTATTTTCCATGGTTTCTTCGCAGTTAGCTTCCTTGTACCTACGTTTTTCTTTCCAACTTCTGTTACTGTCGTTGTTAGAGATATCCATTCCTATTCTACTGAACTACCTATTGAGCTGCTTATTATTGCAGTATCTGTAGCCTCAGAGAACATAAATCTCATCTCTTCTTTCCTTAGTACTACTGTATTCCACCTCTTTGTACATCGATTGCTCCTGACGAGTCTCGTAAAATTCAGCCTACTCTTAATCACTGCTAAATTCTTATGTCTCTATATCTACTCCTGGGTATGCTTTACAGCCCAGTATCTGATTTCAAAATGTTTGCCTGACAATAATATGGTGTGAGTTTAAACCTCCCATATTTTGATTCTTTTCCAAGTATACCCCCTCGTCTAGTGATTTTTGAACAGACTATACCAGCTATTACGAGGATAAATTTACTGTAGAACTTAACTAGCCTTTCTTCTCTCCTATTCCTATTATCAAGTACATATTCTCGTGTAACCCTTTCTTCTACTCCTTCCCCTACGATGGCGTTTCAGTCCCTCCATGACTATTACATAGTACTGAATTACCTGTTCAATATCCTCACTTTTTCTCTCTCTTCACCTTCAACTTGCGACGCCATCATGTATACCTGAACTATGCATGTTGTTGGTTTGCTTTTGATTCTCACGATAACATAACTATACTCACTTTCCTCCCTGCCTTTCTATTGACACTGAATCCTACTGCTGTTGCTACTATCCTATTCTCATGTGACCAGAAATACGTTTCTTATTTTCTGGCTTCCAACCACATTCGAACTCCTCACTTTCCAGCTCCCGAATCATAGAATGTTATCCTTTCGTTGGTTACTCAACCTTTTTCTCGTGGTCACCTCCCTCTTGGGCCACCTCGCCTGGAGGTTTGAATGGGGGACTAGTCTTTTGCTAATGGAGAGACCGTTATGGCTCTTATTGAATCACATGCCACATGTCATGTTGATGCATGTTATGTATCTTTAAGCAGTTGTTTACATTGCCTTCTGTATCCTCACGGTGTTGATCATTGCCAATTTTTCCTCATTTAGGAGCAGTTTCAGACCTCAAGGGAAAGAGAGTGCCCTGAACCTCTGTCGGCCCCTCCGCCCTCTTTGGAAAAGCTGTTGGCTGAAAGAGGGTGACACCTGATGCTGGAAGTCTTCAGACACCAATGCTGATTATTCTTATTCAAAATTCAAGTGATGGTGATGTTCAAACCTGGGACTCTGGACTTTCCTGATTACTAAAAAAGACGCTACCCCTAGGTGACTGGCCCCAAAGAGTAGGGTATGACTCCCTGAGATATCCAGTAAAGCAGGAGCCATGAGCACTGGGGCTAGTCGTGCACACTGGGGTCAAACAAGAAGAGAATAATGCAGCCAGCACAGTAATATTGTCACACTCAAGGCTGTGCCTTACAATCACATTTCCTTCTCGTCTCTGTTCAACTATCGCCCTGAATATTTTCCGTGCATTCCCTTTCACTAAACAGACAGGCAATCTCTGCCCCCCCCCCCCCTGTCTTGTTTGAAGTTCCCCATGGCGTTACCAGAGATCGTCCACGGAATCCTATGAGGTTTTCCGCTACTGGGATACAGCAGATTATATTCGCTGTCCACCTACAGGTGTACGACATATCTCCCACAACGTCAGTATTGATGTGACGTTTTCATCCAGCTATCATTTGTTGCCTCTGTCTCTCGGATACATATGCTCCATACAAGTCTATTTTGTTTCCTTTTCAATTTAAAAAAAAATCCATATTCAATAGACTACAGGTTACTTCACAAGTTGTAAACGTTGTCCATCAGATAAAATTGCATACACTGCGTAACCCATTTTTTTCTTTTAATGTTGGCCTCTACTGCAAACTGCTCAATTCGAAAATTGTTGTTTAAGAAACACATCACCACTGCTGTCTTTTCAATGAATCGAAATGTGGAGACATTACATGCATATATACAGTTCTATTTGCTTTACTCAAATGCAGATTTTGAATATACTCTTGATAACTTTTATAGCATAGCTCTTGTAATTCTTGTCCATCTTCTTCATTCCCTTGGGCTTCACATCAAACAGCGCCTGCATATCCATGACCATATAGTTTCAACAGTAAGTTTATACCCCAACTTATCAGTTTGTTTCTCTATCGCTGGATCTCTCTCTCTCTCTCTCTCTCTCTCTTCCTCCAGTGATATAATTCAGCATCCATATATCAGTTTTCAAATTACTTCACAACCAAAAGTAGCAGCCAGTTGACTTTAACTGCTTCTAAATTCTGTCTGAAAGTTGTTCTGTCAGGGCAGCAAAATTGTTGGCCCTTATGTTTGGAATTTGGTTTGTGCTTCATTTTGAACAATTTGTTGTTTTGCATCTTAAGCTACGCCAGTGGGGAATATAGCAGAAGTAGTGCAGAAAAAGACCAGTTAATTGGTGGCACAGTCACGTTAAGTGACAGGCTGGTGTTGTTGGCACTGAGTGTTCTGTTGCCCCGGTGGACAGTCCCTCAGCTGTACCGCCTGCAATGAGCCCCTGTGTGAACACGCCCGCCCACACAGTGTTTCTCTGTGCAGCTCGCCGACCGCCACAGGGGGCGGGTCCACCCCCAACTCTGACAGTCAACCCCACAGCGGCCACAGCCGGTCTCCTGCTGCAGCTGCGCCTCCCACGTCTGCCCGACACACCCCTCCACCTGATGACGCAGCCCTCTCTCGCTTCCGGTGAGTTGTGTTGCCACACGTGCCCAAGTCTTACCCTCAGAGTACTGCTTATTTTGGCATTAATCAGCCGATATACTAAATAAAATAAAATACAGATTCCTTCAGTTTTTGGATAGAGGTTACAGTTGCCATTAAACATTACTCCTTTCTCACTTTTTTGGCTATGATATTTTGAAGATTGAGCACATATGCAGAAGATTTCTCGTTCTCTGTATTTGCCGTGAGAATTACGTTCAGTTCAGAGTCACTCAACTGTAGTTACGTAGGAAGTGTCCCATACAAATCATACCCACTCCCAAAGATTCTTTATATATTGATGCGTTGAATCTAGATTTTGTTTTGAGTGATGATTGTGTGTCTTACAAATTGATTCTGAATTAAATGGGCGTGGAAACGGGATTTTTCACACAATTCCACTCAACAAAACTTATGTGAATGGTTGTAGATATAAGTTATTGAAGACACTCAGGAAGAAATGGAGAAAGAAACGTAAACAGAAATACAAGTAATAATGACAAAAAGTTAATATTTAGTACAGTAATGAGGATACAGCTTGTTTTGGGTATGTCTTAAAATGTAATTCGAATATTCCTTAAATGGTTCCCTGGTCAGTTACATCTGTAGTGACTACTGAAAATCTGTGCCGCACTGGAACAGGAACCCAGATTTGCTGCTTATTGCAGGCAGTCTCCTTGAGCAGTAGGCTGCCTGAGTACACCTCCTCTTCCGACTCAGCTTCTCATCGAAACTTGCACTAGAGTTTATCCCGGAGGACTTCTGGGAAGAGTATCAAAAGGGAAATCTAATCGGTGAATGTTATCCTACTTCAGAGGATGTACATGAGAACCTCTGGTGGTGGTGTTTGCAAACCATGGGTAAAAAACATCATCCACAATGGCATTTCCAGTTACGCCAGCAAACGCACTCAGCTGGTCTAATGGTTGAGGTATCTGCTCTCGAGAAGTAAGAAATGCAGTGGGTGTGGCTGAGTGGAGATGCGTACAGCACTGTATGGCTCGTCACTCGTAAACAAACTCCTGTATTCGATGGATGATGGAGGTCACCAGGTGTGATGAGTAGTGGATTTGATTCACAGAGGAGAAGTTTTGTATAATTCCATGGTATAGTTAACTTTTATTTTTATATATAACCAACAGCAGAGTTTCCACAATGATGATGGTGCCACTACAGCTGAGTTACTAAATACAGTTTTCCTTAATTCCTTCACGAAAAAAGACAAAGTAACTATTCAAGAATTCGAAACCAGAACAGCTGTTGGCGTGAGTGACATAAAAGTATATACTTTAGGTGTTGCGATACAACTCGAATCACTTAAGAAAGGCAAGTCTTCTGGTCCAGATGGAATACGAATCAGGTTCCTTTCAGAGTATGCAGACACAATAGTGCCTTTCTTAGCAATCATATACAACCGTTCACTTGGCGAAAGGTCTGTTCCTAAAGCCTGGAAAGTAGCACAGGTCACACCAATACTCAAGAAAGGAAATAGGAGTAACCTATTGAATTACAGACACATATTACTGACCTCAATTTGCTGTAGGATTTTGGAGAATACACTGTACTCGAACATTATGACTCACCTCGAAGAAAATGATTTCCAGAAGGGTTTTGATACCATTCGTAACAAGAGACTATTACGTGGTGTATACGGCCCGGAAGATCCAGGAAAGCCCCAGGAATTTTTTCATCTGCAGGAAAACCAGGAAAAACAGGGGAATTTTCTAGAGTCCTGGGAGTTTTCCATTGATTTAGTTTTCATTTAATTTTTTGTCATTTTGACTGGTAATAACCGATACTCTAACAAAGGACATTACTGTATTCCGCTACTGCAGAATAATACTGCAGCAACAAAATATGAACGAGGGAATGAAATATAAATTCCAAAGGAAATGCTTCATATATAAACAAAAAACACACAGCGCTCATACAAGCGTCTGCCAACAGCAAAATGTGTGAAAGGCTGTAAGAAGACAATGCAGTGCTTAGTAACAACAAATTACCTCCGATGAGCGTTAAGTCTCAACTGTTCACATCAGATTCATTTAAGCAGTTACAAGCGGAACCACGCGCATGCGCAGTTGAGTCGCGTCAGAGTAGTACCTTCTCCCGCTTCTGGAAACAGGAATGTCGCTGTTGGTTCTGTACGCAGCAAACCGGAGTATCTGAACCGGGCGGCAATTTCGGTGGCGAGGGGGGCAAATTCGTATTGTTGAGGAAAAATAACCTTGTTTCACAAAGCGCCTAGCATCTAGAGCACATTGGTCTATCGATTATTCAAAAGAGTTTGAAGCTCATCCCTGTTGCTTTTTGAACATTTTTGATCACATTCTAAGTTGAATTCTGAATGAATCATAAGTTGATTTTTGAATGCGTGCATAGTGTACGTGACGTACCTGCCAGGGGAATCCTCGTCGCATCTGGAAATAAACTTTCCTGCAGACAAAAGGGGACGGGGCTACACGAGCTGAGCGGAATAAAGCCGCACGGGTGAATGTAGTGTGTGTGTGTGACTGACTGGTATGCAGATGATGAGCGAATAGCTACGTCCATAGATTCAGACTACCAGAGTGGTAATGAACGACCAACAGCAATAACAGATACGACATATTAACGTATTATCTTGTCGCTGTATCAAAGAAAATGAAAGTTTGACAGAAAATTTTTGACCAGGTCGCTACACTAGAGAGGGCAAGTTGTACATTTCCTGGTTAGCAGCCGCTTAAATTCCATTCTGGGAGTAGCGCAGAAAACGCATTGTACGAACACGTAATAACGCCTAACCGGAGAATAATCGCTGAATAATTACTAAACCGGTGATTCTGGCAGAGTTAGTAGAGTTAACTGGAGAATTGAGCTTTGACAATGATAGGAATAGTTACAGATTTAGGGATAAGAAGATTTTGTTAGAACGAGGAAGGGGAAGAAACGGGGCGGTTCCAAATTTATACAAAAATTTCGTACTACTACTTTTCTACTTTTCGATCTCATGCTTAAGATACTGGAGCTTATGAATGAAACATGAAACTATTTCCTAACATAAAGCCTTTTGCTTGCAGTAGGCCATACAGGCATTTCATATTATTACTTGGCAGAGTTATATTCTGCCGTATTATAAAAATGACCATTATTAGCAAAACAATCTCGCTTGTTTCGTGTGTGTTACAGCTGCTGCAATATTAGAAAGGCCTATTTTCTTTCGTCCTGCAAACAGTGAAAATAGACGTAATGAGATCGAGAAACACCAGTCATTGGTACTATTTGTATTAAAAGCTTTTTGAGTATTAGACAACGACATCTCGATTTTTCACGTAGCAAAACATTTGACGAATTTTGATTAGGTAACAGATTCTTTCGCAGAAAGGAAAGCACGGCAAGTAAAGCTGGAGCAAGATTAGTGAGAAAAGAACGCAAGGATTGAAGAAATATGTACTGTCTTGCTTGTCTCTTGTCTTATCTGGTTTTGTCTATCCTATACTTGATTCTATGTCACACAGAACAGAAAGTTATCAGCTATTAGGCAGTAAAGAATCCAGATTTTCTGAAGAGTTCTTCTTCTTCCGGTTACAAATAATTCCATCCAGTATTAATTGCGAGGTTATTTTGTTTAAAATCAAAGGACATTTTAATTTTCGCTGTCCTGAATGTACTTCGATGGCATCCGTTACAAAATACACATTTGAGTCCCACAGTGCGAAGTGCAGTGATGTGCAGTGCAGTAAGAGAACGCTGTGTGAAGAGGCGTGGCACTGCACTTCAGCACACTTAAGACCAAATAACGCGTCTTAAATTTCTTCGTTCGAAGTTATATGTTTTATGCATAGGACTCTTCAGGAAGAAGTGCTCTACAAAATGAACATTTTTTGAAAAGTTTTTTTTGACGCCCTATCTCAAGCGCTCGAGGAACGGGGGGGGGGGGGTGATCTGTGTTCACATTTAGTGACTTTGCTGTTTCCTCTTTGTTCACTGCTGTCATGTCAAATGAAAGAGAGTGGTTTCTGTGGCTGGGATATATCAAGTGAATTAAAATACGTTCACACAATTATGGAAGATTAAAATATGTCATTAGTTCCAGATTTTAATACAATTTCCACCTCTCTGACAGTCAAGCATTAATTATCTTGCAGAACAATGAAGTAATTTTTGTCGCTTTGCTGAAGTAATTCGGCTTTTATTAACCTTTTCCGCAGAGGCATCCAATGTATTTGAAACGAAATTTTTAATTCCACAGTACTGGCTAGTTTCAACTAGTCGCTGTATTTCAAGTGCAAGTTTTCATCTTCTAGCACGTATGGCATTATGCCATAATAAAGAACCAAACATTAGATAATGCAGCACTGGTACTCCAAGAAAATTTACATGTGAATCTGGACATACGAATGTGCGCTTTAAGTAGCAGTTTAAATGTGCACATTTTAGTATGGTTCACGAAGTTCTGATCTCTTGGAGTACCCTGTGACGTCTTACTGCTTTTACAACGTAATGTAAGATCTTTCAATGTTTTACACGTACGTACATACGGGCTTCCTACGTCATGTTAGCTGCGCAAGCGCGGGGCGCCTCTTACCTGGCGCTCTCCGGCAGCTGCTGGAACCAACCTGTTTCCAGCAGGTCGTGGAAAAATATTGCAAATGCTGGTTTGACAAGCGTTACTTTCAAAGTAAATATCCTTTAACGTAAGTTGGACTATGCGCGAGGATGTACCATGAAATTCTTAAATCACAGTGTGTTTCACTCCATTTAAAAATCAACTCTTTGATGACAAGCCATTTACAAGAATTTCCAACCCTGGAGATCAGACATTTGTCATTATTAAAAATTTTAGTGCCACATTTGTGTGATGTATCTGAAAGTGTAACACGCGCAAAAAATCGACATCATTTCGAAAGATAAGCTTCTCTTGCAGCTTATTAACCTTAGTGACCAATATTATATGTGGAAGCTTTGCTTTTCTTGTAGCAACACTATGTATATTAATGTAAGCCATTAACTTGTG
Source organism: Schistocerca piceifrons (assembly GCF_021461385.2). Classification (NCBI taxonomy): domain Eukaryota; kingdom Metazoa; phylum Arthropoda; class Insecta; order Orthoptera; family Acrididae; genus Schistocerca; species Schistocerca piceifrons. The sequence continues at coordinate 68,523,665 of NC_060148.1, read as the reverse complement.
TGTTACCGCTGCTTAACAGGGATGTTGCTATTGGCTGACTACATCACGCATCCTATGCCCTGAGTACTCGCTGTCATGAGCTGGCGAGATCACGTGACATGAGCTGTGACTGGCTTACAAAAGCGCATCGCAATCTCGATTTCAGTGATTCGGAAAGTAACATGTGGTGTTTGGTGGAATTTCAATGTGTGCTGTCGTAATACGAAAATACGCAACGTACATGTTGCTGCACGTCAAAGATATTTCCAAAACGTGTCTTTTTCCCTGAGTTTCGTTTTCTAAAGTGCCAGGAAATTCTACGCCCATGTCCATAACCATTCAAAGAATTGATAAGTTTTGCACTTCCGAGGGATAATATACCGTCACTTAAGACGGAAAAAGTGTTTTCATGTGGGAGAGTGTATTTTTAAGCGGGAAATCTGGGAATTTTTCCTTGTCCACGTATACATCCAGTATTAATCAAATTTGATACGTATGAAGTATCGTCTCTGTTGTGTGACTGGATTCTTGATTTCCTCGCAGAGATGTCACAGTTCATACTGATAGACGGCAAATCATCGAGTAGAATAGAAGTCATATACGGCGTTCCGCAAGGTAGTGTCATAGGCCCTCTGCCGTTCCTGATTTACATAAAGGGTCTAGGTGATAATTTGAGCTGCCCCTTAGACTGTTTGCAGAAGATGCTGTAATTTACAGTCTAGTAAAATCATCAGACGATCAATTCCAATTACAAAATGATCTAGAGAGAATTTCTTTATGATGCGAGAAGTGTCAGTTGGCACCAAACAAAGAAAAGTGCGAGGTCATCGACGTGGGTACTAAGAGGAATCTGCTTAATTTTGGATATACGATAAATTGCAGAAATTTAAGGGCTGTCAATTCGACTAAATACCTAGGAATTACAATTATGAGCAACTTAAATTGGAATGACCACATCGATAATATTGTGGGAAAGACGAAACAAAGACTGCGCTTTGTTGGCAGAAACTTGGAAGATGCGACAAACCTACCAAAGAGAGCCTACATTACACTTGTACGTCCTCTGCTGGAATATTGCTGGGCGGTGTGGGATCCTTACCAGGTACGATTGGCGGAGGACAGCGAAAAAGTGCAAAGAAGGGCAGTTCATTTCGTGTTATGGCGCAATATGGGTGAGTGTCACTGACATGATTCGCGAGTTGGTGTGGCAGTCACTGAAACAAAGGCGGTTTTCTTTGCGACGAGATCTGTTTACGAAATTTCAATTGCCAGGCAACAAACATAAATTTTTCAATTTTCGTGCATACAAATCATGTGGGTAATAATGCGTAATTTGGCACAGGAAGTACATAGCTACAAGTAAAAAAAATTTAAAAACGCTAAATATAAGATGACACACACCTACATGTATTACATGCACACTGAAAACATCATTGATAGTGTCGAATTGTATACTTAGTGTCCAGGATGATAGTAATAATTATGCGGCACATGCTGATATCAAAATCAGTATGCTCCGTAGAGAATGTGAAACAAAGCAGAAAAAAATTGAACACCAGGATGAGATGCAAGACTTGGAAAGGTAAGAAGTGGGGAAATGTTTAGGATGCAAACACAACAGGTTATGTTACAACGAAAAAAGTGAGAAACTTAATGTTAGAGAAGGAAGCAATGGACTTACAGCACACACAATAACAAACTAGGACAATGAAAAACAAAGAATAAAGTTGTTGGGGATGAATTGGTAGCTTTCAGAGAAGGTAGAAAAAGATCAAATAGGTAAATAACAGGGCCAAATAGAAATCCTTGGTTAATGCAGGAGATACTGAGTTCAACTGTAAAAAGAAGAAACTATAAAAATTCAGCAAATAAAGTAGGCAAAAGTAAATATGAATGTTTAACAAATTATTGACGAGAAGTGGAAAATGGCTAAGGAGGACTGTGTAGAAATTGTGTGTGTGTGTGTGTGTGTGTGTGTGTGTGTGTGTGTGTGTGTGTGTGTGTGTGTGTGTTCTCAGAGCTACTGACAGTTTTGGGAGAGTAAGGCATGGCAAAACTCTCCCATATGGTATGACACAAATCTCCCATCTAGTGTGCAAGATGTATGAGGGAGGCGAAATACCCTCACATTTCAAAAATAATATGAGATTTCAGTTCCAAAGAAAGCAGTTGGTGACAGGTGTGAGCACTAATGAGATACCAGTTAAGTCATTGGGTTGCAAAGTATGAACATCAGCTCCTTGCAGAATAATGGAAAAACTCGTAGAAGCTGATGTCGGGGAATATCAGTTTGGGTTTTGTTGATGTCTAGGAATATGAGGCAATACTGACCCTACGATTTCCATTGGAAGATACACTACTGACCATTAAAATTGCTACACCAAGAAGAAAAGCAGATAATAAATGGGTATTGATTGGACAAATATATTATACTAGAACTGACATGTGATTACATTTTCACTCAATTTGGGTGCATAGTTCCTGAGAAATCAGTACCCAGAACAACCACCTCTGGCCGTAATAACGGCCGTGATACGCTTGGGCATTGAGTCAGAGCTTGGATGGCGTGTACAGGTACAGCTGCTCGTGCAGCTTCAACACGATGCCACAGTTCATCAAGAGTAGTGACTGGTGTATTGTGAAGAGCCAGTTGCTCGGCCACCATTGACCAGACGTTTTCAATTGGTGAGAGATCTGGAGAATGTGCTGGCCAGGGCAGCAGTCGAACATTTTCTGTATCCAGAAAGGCCCGTACAAGACCTGCAACATGCGGTCGTGCATTATCCTGCTGAAATGTAGGGATCAGCAGGGATCGAATAAAGGGTTGAGCCACGGGTCGCAACACATCTGAAATGTAACGTCCACTGTTCAAAGTGCCGTCAGTGCGAGAAAGAGGTGACCGAGGCGTGTAACCGATGGGACCCCATACCATCACGCCAGGTGATAGGCTAGTATGGCGATGACGAATACACGCTTCCAATGTGCGTTCACCACGATGTCGCCAAACACGGATGCGACCATCATGATGCTGTAAACAGAACCTGGATTCATCCGAAAACATAACGTTTTGCCATTCGTGCACCCAGTTTCGTCGTAGAGTACACCATCGCAGGCGCTCCTCTCTGTGATTCAGCGTCAACGGTAACCGCACCCACGGTCCCCGAGCTGGTAGTCCATGCTGCTGCAAACGTCGTCGAACTGTTCGTGCAGATGGTTGTTGTGTTGCAAACGTCCCCATCTGTTGACTCAAGGATGGAGACGTGGCTGCACGATCCGTTCGTTACAGCCGTGCGGACAAGATGCCTGTCATCTCGACTGCTAGTGATACGAGGCCGTTGGGACCCAGCACGGCCTTCCGTATTACCCTCCTGAATCCACCGACTCCATATTCTGCTAACAGTCAATGGATCTCGACCAACGCGAGCAGCAATGTCGCGATACGATAAACCGCAATCGCGATAGGCTGCAATCCGACCTTTATCAAAGTTGAAAACGTGATGGTACGCATTTCTCCTCCTTAGACGAGGCATCACAACAACGTTTCACCAGGCAACGCCAGTCTACTGCTGTTTGTGTACGAGAAATAGGTTGGAAACTTTCCTCATGTCGGCACGTTGTAGGTGTCGCCACCGGCGTCAACCTTGTGTCAATGCTCTGAAAAGCTAATCATTTGCATGTCACAGCATCTTCTTCCTGTCGGTTAAATGTCGCGTCTGTAGCACTTCATCTTCGTGGTTTAGCAATTTTAATGGCCAGTGGTGTATTATTCAGACAACATTCTGCATCACTAGAAATAAGTCTTCTCGCCACGGGAACTAAAGACAGTCTCTCTAATTTAGATTTTTTTCACAGTTTTCGGAAAATATTGAAGTTGCTTTTTTGAATTTGTACTGAGGCACAATTTTACTTTCACTGTGTAAAGGAGTGTTGTCGCTTTTTGAACTTTCATCAGGTCCAGTGTGTAATTTTGACTATGTGAGGCAAGTATATGTGACACCCATTGCACCGGGGGGAGGGGCGGTTTGAATGGAATAAGACGATTTCAAATGTGAAGAAACAGGACACCAGTTGCGTTACACAATTTTTATCGGAACTAGTGTGGTCTTTCTTCACATCGACATTCTTCAAAAACAGACGTTGAAAATGAACAAAAATCTAAACGACAAAACTGGTCGCTGCAGTGGACTCGGGGAACTGCTGGCGTAATCGGCGCCCAGCGCTACCAACAGAAATGGCAAACTTTCAGATTAACCTCACAGTTTTGGCGCTACAGCTGCAGGGTCGCTGGCGTTTGCAGAAATGAAAAAGCAGGGAAGTCGACTTGAAGTGTTGCGGACAAATCCAATACGTGACGAAACCGAACGATGGACCCACGAGACACCTTTCAGTGTGCCACTTACATGCAGTTACCGCAGCTTGCACGGTGGTTGTCGGGAGGCGTGAACATCCGTCGTTTTCCTTTCAGTTCTTGCTCTGAGGGGGATAGCTTGTTGATGTACAGAGTATCCAATAATAAATCAATACTCCAACGGACAGCTCTAAAACCGGGAGTGTACTTACAACGTGCAGCCCATATTTTTATAGGCAGGCACGTTGATGATTTGGCGCTGATATATCCATACTTTCCTCGATACATGGGGAGCAGATAACGGTATTTTACTAAATATCGATACATCGGATACTGTACATTTTAAAAATATCAAGTCATAGGCAAGCTCTATCATTCCGCAATCGACGTCTGTTAAAACCTGTCGTGCGGCCATCAAGACGTCGGAAAGCCTTTCCCAGGAGCCACCTCAGTAGAGGTGACAGCGGCGCCAACGCGCTGCCCTTTTATACCTTGCGTACGCGATACTGCTGCCATCTGTATGTGTAGATATCGCTATCCCATGACCTTCTGTCAGCTCAGCCTGTCTCTGCCTGGAAGCACCCGGGTGGTTCTACAGCGCAAAAGACCTGCTGTCAATTAGAAATCAGAAACTACTCGAAATTGTACGTAGACGGAATAGATTTTAAATAAGCTAAACATTTATTCAAAACAACTGATGCCTTGTCATCCACAAACTAAATACTTTCCTTAGTGAAGTGTGGTTTCACATTTTAATGAACAATATGATGAAATAGCACACCATTGACTGCTAAACACATTTGGAATCGCTGTTTGAGCGAGAGAGATGTACTGGACAAGCTACATTGGATGATACGTTGTCGTGTGGTCTGGCGCGTATCATCTGACATACCTGGGGTTCATGACAGACTCTATCTTTCAGTGCTCCCCGTAGAAAGAAATCCATTTGAGTCATATCAGGGCACCTGGCTGGCCTTTGTACTGCAGCATTCCGTCCCATACAACGGCCAGGAAACTTTCCATTCATTGGTCGCTTTGGAGCAGGCGAAGAGTCTGGGCAGTGGTCGTGTTCGATCCACATACACTGTCGGTTGTCCACGGAACTACCTCCAGAAGAATAGGCTCGATGTTAGTAAGAATATATGCATACGTATTTCCATTTAATCACCCCGTGGAAGAAGTAAGGTCCGACAGTATAATTTCGTATGGTGCGAAATCATACATTGGTAATTCAATACCGTTAATATCCTACCTGATGAAGCGAGCGCACATTTTCAGAATCATTTGCCATGCACTGCAGCGCAGAAAGACAAAATTTTGAGCCACGTTCAAAATCACGTCCTCAGGAGTTCCCAGTGGAGTGTCAGATGGTAAGGGTGGCATTAATGTAAATGCGGGGTGCGAGAGACACTCGTCTGCTGACCCCTCATTCAATGAACACAGGATATCTTAAAGAATACCCGCTCTGCATTTAAATTCCTTCGTCCGTTTCTGAAGGGTTGCCCTGCAAGGCAAAGGAATTTCTCGCTTTCACAAATAAGTGTATGCTTTAGGTGACAGAGCTCTTAAAGTTAATGGATGGGCAATGTCCTCCGAATTCCACTTTGCCCTTTTATTTTCATTTAATAGACATCTTATTTGCGCCGGTGTAAAACACTTTGACAATACACTATTTACACTTTTGTGCAATACGACTTTTGCTTTCACGTCAGATGACTCTTCTGCCCGCTTCGACGAAAGAACACGTCGGAGACAGTTCGTTTTACTTCGTAAGGCTGCATCACATTTTTTATTGCCGCTTCTTTCTGTGCATTCAGTTTTTTAAAAGTTCAGTCTCGGCCCTCAGTTCCTTAATTTCCAAATCCTTATTCACTACTTCAGTGGGTTCATGAACGCAGTCTGTACATGCGGTTCGGTCGACTTTCTTTCTTTCGGTGGCACAGTTTCTAAAGCTGTCAGAGATAGCTTTTGCAGACTTCTTACTCCACAGCATTGTGCACGTCTTCCGGATCTCTAAAGCATAAATTTAATTTTAATTTTATTATTCGTAAAATTATTTACCGAGTAGGCCTACTACTCCTAAAAATTACTATGCAACTGCATTAATTTCTCACTAAAAATCAGATCAATTGACAAAAGCGATTAAATGTGAGTGGCATAAGCGGCTGCAATAGCCCAGTTTGATAAAATGTAAAAATACAATGTAAGAGGAAATACAGGTATACGAACCCATAACCTCCAAGATGGGAGTCAGAAACCATACCACTACGCTGCGAAGTCAACTGGTCAGCATCAGCTATTGTTACAGAAGTAAATGTAAACAAATTACGCGAAATATGATGATTTTGTCATTTTAACTATATACTAGCTTTAAAATAGTCAACATATCGAGAATACTTAAAAAAAACGGCTATTTCTAAGACAAATGTAGCTATTATATCCAGGAGGGAAAGCAAATACACTTGAGCAACATTATTTATTGCCTGTACAATATAGCGTGTCATTCACTCCCGTAAAGCAATATAGTAATGCGTCAAAAGGCATCGCATTTATGTGAATTCGTTTTTATTACGGTAATTTTTCAGTTTCAATTATTGAAAGTGTTATGTATGTGCAGACGTCTTACCCTTTCGTTTGCATCGCCGCTTTCCGCAATTTCTTGTCCACGCCAGTTCGGAATGTTTATGCAGGGGATTGCTGCTGGTAATAACTTCTTTCTTGAAGGTAACCCCAGAAGCTCATTTCTCAAATCCCGTTCACAATCTTCTGGCCGATAGTGACCTGACCACACACGTGCAGTTTCCGCATTCACTTTGTCCTTGCATTTGCATCGAACCATCCATTCACGTCGCAAGTGCTCATCCTTGGGAAAAACGTGATACGTAGCGTCCGTCGTCGTCCGAGCACTGTTAAAGCAATGTGCCGCGGCACACTTACAGCGAGCCTTGCTCGTGGCTGTCTCAAAACTGAATGCTCGCCGCTGCAGCCTCCTCTCCTCTCCTCTCCGTGACGTCAAGGCGCGCGAGGGCGTCTGCGAGTTTTTTTACTCGCTTGGGGCCGGAATGGTCGGCCTGCTTTTCCTATATGCCTCGGTTCCGAAATGCCGTGCCGGCGATTCCGCGGCGCGCGCCTTAAATCGGTGGCGACGCACTGTGCAGGCCCATCCGGGCAGTGTTCATTTTTGGGTAAATGAGTTGGCACCACTGCGAGACAGCAGACAATAGCCACCTCCCGAAACACGACATTGTGGAGTAAATTACATTAACACAGGAACAGAAATCAAAAGCCAAGGTTGCTACATCTATTACAAATATACGTCAGAACAGAATGCCTGTTCTCCTGTATGCATTTTCGTCTACAATTCCCTCCTAAATGTATGGCTATATTCCGAAGCGATTATAAACGAAATGTGGTGTAATTATACCGGACAACTGAAGACTTGCTCTTCCATTGTGTTTGCTCTAAGAGGTAAAAGTTCCCCTTGATTGGGTGGATTGAAGCGCAACCATTCTTGTGATACGAGTAGTGCTCAGAAGTAACGGGAAACTCGCCATTTCACGCGTTTTATTACTCAGATTCCTACTTTCTTTTTGTCATTGTGTGTATCGGTCATTTAGTGTGTTGTGAGGTGTCAGAAAGGTTACTGGTATTTTAAGAGTATTACTGTAAAAACGGATTACCGCATTTGTACTGAAATTTGCTATGAGAAAGGATTAAAATGCATCGTGGTTTTATAAATATTATATACTGCTTTTGGTGAAATAGGTGTTTACGACTGGTATAAACCTTTAGAAGAAGATGAGGATGACGAGAAGTTCATAATAGAAGACGAACTGAGAGTTAAACCAAACGATGCGTAAACCAACACTCAATCGTCTCGGTGACAGATGGCCGAGACCACTGAAATGTGAATGTTATGTTTCTGACAGTAATCTTCGGTTTTGACAGTACAGAGCACCGCGACTCCTTGTCCCAAGATGAAACGGCCAGTAGGCAGATCTTCTCACCAGCTCAACCCCGATGGCTTGAAGCAACGCGGAAAGGTGTCCGGCTTTGTGGCGGAACAGTTCACCGTTTCTGCACTGCGATAACGCACCTGCTCACAGTTCGTTGCGTGCTTGTGCATGTTTGGCTAGAAACAATACTGTAGTGATGTCCTTGGCCCCATGTTCGCTCCATGTGTGACATTTTGTTCTCAAAAATAAAGACAAACCTTAAAGAGCTGTCTTTTACATACGAGATGAGATTCAAACTGCACATCTGAGAGAACTAAACGCTACCTTAAGGATTGTTCCAGAATAGTTTTGAGCATTGGAAGAAGCACTGGAATTAATGTATTATATGTAATGGGAAATATTTTGGTGAATACGACATTGATGTAGACCAATAAATAAACCCAGTGTTGGATACAACATTCACCGCTGTTGCTTCCACTATCGTATTGTCCATTTTGGTGCCAATGTCACGACCCTGTCACCGTCTTCTAAGAGGAATGTCGTTGATTCACCACCCAAGTTTCGTCGATAGAAAAGAGTTCTGTTAATTTCCTGACTTGTATCAAGTATTTGCATCGCCAGTCAGTAATCACTTCTCTCTAGTGGGACCTTTCCTTTACTTAGAGGTCTGTTGCAAGTAAATCGCATTTCATGCAGTGTCTTACGCTAAACAGCTTTCTTCCAAGGAAAATAATTTTTTTGTTTTTACGGCAACAACTAATTTGTGTAATGTCAGCACTAGTTTTTAGCCATACAAAAGTCCCTATGGTTGATCAAATTACCTATTTTGAGAAGCTGCTTGCAATGATGGATTTATTCTCCAAATTTCGTAGTGCACTTTCTTGGCGGCTCTGGCAAACCGCGTGGTTTATTTTCGGTCGCCTTTCTGATGCGTCCAATAGCGGCAAGGCTGACTTGTGTGTAAACTACAATCCTTTCTTTTTGAGACGGGCAACATTAGCCCCCAGTTCTTTCTGTGCCGACTCTTTAATACAATCCGTGATTGCAATAGAGGTGACTGAGCCATTTTTACCCCAAAGATCGCAATTATTTGCATTGTGCAGATTTTCCTGTGATGTGGTGCGCTTGTCGATCATCTCTGAATAACATATTCGTACATGTCCACAGAGTATTTGACACGGTGGATTACTGTTGACCGTTGAAGAAGATAGAAATGTATTGAATAGGTTCCCATGTATGTGAGTGGACCTCAGCTCTTAAGTGACAGAACCCAGTATGTTGTCCTCAGTGGCGAGTGTTCGCCAGAGGCAGGAGTGCTCCAGAAAAGGGTGGTGGGACCGCTGTTGCTGTCTGTATACATAAATGGTCTGGTGGACAGGTACCTGCAGCTGTTTGCTGACTGTCCCCTAGTGTACAGTAAGATGTCGTCGTGAGTGAGTGTAGGAGGACACAAGGCGAGTTGGACAAAATTTCTAGTTGGTGTGACGAATGGCAGCCATCTGTAAATGTAGAGAAACGTAAGTTGATGCAGGTGAGTAGGAAAAACAGACATGTAATGTTGAGGTACAGCAGTAGAGGTGTTGCGCTTAAATGTCTGAGCGAGAGTTCGCAAAGTGATACGAAATGGAACGAGGTTGAGAGGACTGCGGTAGGGAAGGCGGGAGGTCGACTTTAGTTTGTTGGGAGAATTTTAGGAAAGTGTGGTTGGCCTGTAGATGAGGCTGCATGTAGGCCGCTGGTGCGACCTATTCTCGAGTACTGCTAGAGTGTTTGGTGTTCGCAACAGGTATAATTAAAGGAAGACAGCTATAGGACTGAGAGCTGAGCTGATAGATTTGCTACCGGTAGTTTCGAGTGACGCAGAGGTATTGTGCAGAAGCTTCAGGAACTCGAATCGGAATCACTGGAGGGGAGGCGAAGTTCTTTTCGAGGAACTCTGTTGAGAAAATTTAGAGAATCGTCTTTCGAGGCTGACTGCAGAACAATTCTAGTTCTGGCAATGTACACTTGACACTAGGCGTGTGAAGATAGGGTGAGAGGCATTGTCGCTCGTACAGAGGCATACAGGCAGTCGTTTCTCCCTCGCTGTATTTGCGAGCAGAACGGAAAGAGGAAATGACTGCAGTCAGTTAGGATAACTTTTTATGTGTACCAGTTACTACTTTTGTTTCATATGGCTGCTGCTCCACCTACATTGATTATTTTATACTGAATGCAGCAGTTTTATTACGTCTGTAGTTTCTAGTTGGTATTTCACTTGTCTTTGGAGCTTCTTACTGGCTCTCTCGCTTGGGATTAGCCTTTAACTTGCATCAGCTGTGGGGAGAGGTTCCCGCGACATTGGTTAAAGTTCAGCAATGCCAGATCTATACAAGTAATTTGATATTTGTAAGTGAACATGCGATAATGAATCAACACTGTTTGTATTTCTTACAGGCACCTGATTTCTTTCTGGCATGATCTAATTTATGCATTGCATTAGATACAGGAAATACAGTACTTTTTTGAGACTGGTCTAAAGTTACGGTTTAAGTGTTTGTACTACTACTGAAAGAGAAATTTTACTCGGAAGCAGCGTAGCTGGTGTACACTTTAAGTTTACTTAGACCTTTTTAAGTATAAATGTAAAGTTTTACGCCTTCTGTAGTGGTGTGTAACTTATTTTGTGCCCAGAATTTTCAGAAAATGCAAAAAGTTGCACAAAGTTACCATGACTGAGTATAGTAGTTGTGCAGGATGCCGCCTGCCACAGACCATATGGTGGGTTGCAAAGTTTGTAAGCAGATGGAAATGAATGTTCCAGTGGATGCATCTCTTGTTGCATGCATGATTATACGAGCACATGTGACGATTATTATGCAGTGGGTAGTGTGTGTGTGTGTGTGTGTGTGTGTGTGTGTGTGTGTCAGGGAGAGCCGACCCGGTGCCCTTGTTGTATTTGAAATATGTCGACCGACTTATTGTGTACGAAGCAGTGACTCTTATATCTTTTGTCGGTATGTCAGGAAATTTCCATGTTACTGGTCTGAATCACTTAGCTGTCTGGTGAGGAAGTAGTATTTCAGTGCTTACAGATGCGTTTAGTTTCTATTGTTTTCTTCCTAAGTGACTGAAGGAATTGGTACCCAGAGAACGTAGTTTTGGGGTGTGTTTGAATGTAGATGAAGGATTGGGTAGCAGCTGCATGCCGAGGTGAAAGGAGGCGGATCTGTGGAGTGAACTATGAGGGAATGTGCCAAATGAATTTGTTAGGAGATGGAGTGCACCTATTTTTAATGGGAGATGGGTGAAGTTTTTGATTATGGGCTAGTGCTGTGGATCTGTCTGTAATACGCTGGTTAACCCGTATTGCAGAAGCAAGATTTCTAGATTTGTGACTTGTCGCTCGGAAGAAGTGTATTCCGAATTGTTGGCAGTTTTGCGGCTGTTAGTTTCTTTCATTTGGTGTGTGTGTGTCTCGATAGTAGAGAGTAAGTGTGTCGATGTTTTGTGCAGGAGCCTTTCTGAGGAGGAGCGAGGCAGGAGGCTGATAGAGGCGGCTGAGGAGGGGGCGGTGGAGGAGGTGCGGGCGTTGCTCGCGGCTGGGGCGGACGTGGGGGCGAGGGGCGGGGACGGGCGGACCGCCCTGCACTGGGCTGCACAGAGAGGCGACGCGGCTGTGGTGCGGCTGCTGCTCTCTGCGGCGTCCGACCCCAACGCCAGGAATCAGTGGGGGGAGACGCCGCTGCACTGGGCGGCATGGTGGGGCCACGCAGAAGCGGCGGCTGCGTTGCTGCAGGCCGGAGCCGACAGGGGGGTGAGGACTGATGACGGGAGGACCCCCCTGGACTTACCCAGGATGTGCAACCATCAGGAGATCGTCAGGATGCTAACACAGAGTTAATACACGCCACTAGAGGAAATGACATCCTGTACTCCATTCTACATGATATTAAAATAAAAAATTGAAAAAAAAGATCGCTTTCTCTATTCATTTCTATCTTTTGCAGTCTACACAATTACTCCAGTAACACCACAACTACTGCAACAACAGGAGATATCTGTAAACCAACGTGACAAACCTTCCTTTTGAGAATTCACTCTGTAAAACATTTGACAAGCAATTTCTGCAAAAGCTCAGCAACAATTGACAAATACTCCATCATTCATAAACTCCACTTCTCTCTCCCTCTCTTGTGTTTCTCGTCCCACATACAATATTCAAACAGCTTACAAGAATACAGCAGACGTCTTCCACAACCGCCTGTATTTCGAAACGTAAACACCCAGTCTCTTCCAAGAGACAAATGCGAGAATACCGGTTGTTGTGCGTTAATGTTAGTTTTTTGCACCAGTCTCCTACATTACATAATTACTGCAAACTATTTGCTAGCAGTGTCTATGTTCCTACATTACATCACTGCAAACTGCACCCTACTCATATTACTGCCATATAAGCTGTTCACTTAGAATGTATCTTCAGATTTCACACTGAATTCACTTCTGTGCGTGCACTGCACAAGTACTTTTCATGTTTAATTGCAATGTCACATTGGTAGCAGTGATCACACCACATCATGCTCACACCATCTGCAGCCTTCTTGCCAGCTCACCTTCAAATAAAGAGAATTGAAGAACCACCTAAAATCATTAGACTCCTAAACACCTCCCTTGCTGCTCTTACACAACAAACTACCATCTCTCAAGGAATTATACTCAATCGCGTGAGACATGCAGCCATCACTGGAATTATTCGGCAGTTTCCCAAAGTACACTTTTGCGTCTCTGTACACGCTTTGGAAGCAGACCACATTTGGAACATTCATTCCCCTGTCTGCTGTGATACAATTAGACTTGGCATCCCCGTGCGTGCATGTGTGACCAAAGTGGCAGACTGCATTCTGAACAAGAGCTTCTGTGGCCCTCATGTGGCGGCGTTACACACGGAAGCTCCTCAACATTCTCTGTGAGGAAGCAGCGGCGCCAGGAGACAGTACTGGCTTGGTGAGTGACCTCCACGGCATTGATGAATACTTCAGGCTCTGCCAGTTGATCCTCAACATAAATAAATGTAATATACTGTGCATACACAGGAAAAGAAATCCACTACTGTACAATTACACTGCTGATCACAAATTGCTGGAAACAGTTAGTTACCTACCGTAAAATATCTAGCAGTAACTATCCAGAGCGACGCTACGTGCAATGACCAAAAATACCAATTGGTAACAAACTGCAGTACATCTTTTCTCAGCGATTCCATAATCACATGTTTTGGGCTCCTAAATCCAAATTTCGTGCTTCCTGCCCTGTAGTATGTAGGCTTCACAACGAAAGCCTCAAAATTTTCCGACTTTTCTCAGATTTTCATTTATTTCACAGACTACGTGTTTCTCAAAGTTGAAAACCCAACACAAAATTAAATTGGACAAACTCTTCTACAACATGCAGCAATCAGCAGTGATTTTCTGACGGCGAGTGGTGACCGCGCTAGAGCGTCCTAAAAAAACGGCGACTCCCCAAAATTCGGATCGCGCCTAACGCCATTCACCTGTTGCACTCTGCTATTACGGCACTTTGGAACGGTAAGGCACGCTTCAGCAGACGGAAAAAAGCCCAGAACTCCACCTGTGTTCTTCGCATCGTCAAACACAATAGCACTCACGGCAGACATCCGCTGTCGAAACGGACGTCATATATTTTGAAACGTGTTCGCATTTATTTAAACTAGTGCTTCTAAGTGTGTGGTTGGTATCTGAGAAATCGCTAAAATTTATTTTGATAACGAAATACGTAAATCTCAGTCCAGTGCGACAGAAAAGTGTAAAAATCAAATTTTGTACGGAAGTATGCGAAGCACACGCTACACGATGCGAAATCCAGGCTAGCCGGTACATCAAAGAATTCGCCTGCGAGAGAGGAGATCGTTTTCAATGTAATTTATACATACCATTTATCTGCAAAACAGGTAACTCAATTTAAAATATTGGTCCTGAATATTGTAAATCTTTATCTTCAGACTTGTAAACAATAACTGCACCAGATCTGCTGTCGTGTCTATTGTGCAAATGAAGATAAAATGTAACGCATCCCGCATTGTGTCAAAACTGCTCCAAAATTCACAAGATAACGCCTTTCTGAAATAATTTAGGGTTTCGGAAAGTCTGAAATGATAATTTCTCAGATACATTCTGGCGTGTGGCGGAGGATAGTTTGAGTACCAGCTTTTCCTGTTGCAGTCGCGATGCTAGAAATATCTTTGGACTACTCGTCTATAAAGAGCTCTGAATGGAAAGTAAGAAACCCGGAGAACATCTGGCGTGCTCTTCCTCGCCATGTTACAGTTTTAGGTGGAACCTTTAACCTGCCACCTCTGCAGTGGGCGACGTAGGTGGCAGAGACTGACGGCAGGGCCAGGGAATCGTGAGAAACTGATACAAGTGCTTTACTCAAAAACTACCTCGGGCCATTAATCTGAGAAATGAGTCGTGAAGACAGCATCTTAGACTTGCAAGTGACAAATAGACCCGAACTTTTCGAATCTGTTAGGGTAGAACGGGGAATCAGCTATGCCAAGACCGTTACAGTGTTACCGAATACGACCGTAACCATAAATAGAAAATAAGTTGGGAATATTATTGTGCTTAGCAAGAGCGACGAGAAACAGGCTTCAGGTTACCTTTCCTTTCCTCTGCAGCACCAACAGCGCGGGTATCAGTGGAAGAAGTTGAAGAGCATTGTGAAATACGCTTCAGACAGGTGTGTACCGACCAAATGCGTTTCAAGCCCGGTTTCACAGCGACGAGTTCATGGCACTTGTTTTCATTTAAGTACGCGTCTGCGCACGCCAGATCACGAGACAACAAAGAAATATCCGAGATCCGAATTTCATCGATGAAAATGACGCCAAAGAAACGGTTGTTTCTGAAAAAAGCAACGCATCTGTAACATGTTGCATTACTCTCTACGTAACGAAAGCCTGTGTAAACATTCGGTCTTGTCTGTAAGGCAGAAACGCTTACGACACTGTTATTCACGTGCAAACAGCAACAGGTGGCGTCAGACAGCCCGCGCAAACGGCCGGCGCAGTCGCCGAGGGGAAACTCGCAGGTGGGGGCGCGACGCAGAATGCGGGCAGCGAATCCGGCAGAGGGCCGCGCATGCGCAGAAGCAGCGGCGGGGCGGGAGCAGGCGGTAGGGGCGGTCCGACCACGGCGGCGGAGGAAAGACCGGCCACACGATAGCGGGGCCGAAACCGAGTCAGGACGATCACTTCCCACATAAAATGTGTAATACTGTTTAGCGATTACTGCTCCAGTTGTACTCAACAGTTCCAAAGTCGGTGATGATCGCAGACGCCAGCGTCCGGCTGCCATTTAATGTCCGGTATTACAAAGATATTTTCTCCCTCTCTCGCAGCAATTTCGCAGTTATGTCAGAGCACGGTACATCTCTCTAATGGCACCCCACGATGTACTAACACTAAACATTACTTCGATAACAACCTCTGTTACAATTAGTGCGCTAGATGATTTAATACAAGATGTCACGTTTGATGTATTATTTTTGCAGCAAGTCTCAACGGCAGCTGTAGGGACATCAGCTGACTTTCAAGCTGTCATTACTATCGATCCAGAAATCAACAGCGCAACGGCAGTTCTTTTAAGGGATGGGTTTACACCTGAAAACGTCCAACTTTATCCCAGCAGACGTGCAATTGCATGTTCTGTCGCTGAGACATTGCGCTTAAATATTTACGCGCCATCCGGGACTGAAGTTACATATGCACGATCGGATTATTTTGTTTAATCGGGATTTCCCACATCTTTTGGTAAATATGTATATGGGAAGCACACGCTACACGATGCGAATTAGAGGCTAGTCAGTACGTCAAACAATTCACCTGCGAGAGAGCAGGCCGATTTCAATCTAATTTGTATATGTCATTTGTCTGCAAAACAAATTACTCTGATTAAAATGTTGGCCCTGAATATTGTTAAGCTTTGTGTTTAGACTTCATTTACCTGTTTGAAACATCTAAAATGATCTATTTTCACACATAGATTGTGACAGTCGCTGTACCTTGCGGTGGACATGAACGTTGATGGTAATTAAATTTGTTGGCCTAGCTGTCCGAACGGAACGCTCCTCTGTTCTGGAACCAGTTACTATTAAGAGAGTGACGGAACTGTCAAAAACGTACGGTACAGGTGCAGCGCGACAGCCGTCTGGAGGCAGAAAGGGTGCCAGCATCACAGATTCAGCAGAGGGATTCGATACGCCCGCGCATGCGCAGAAGTACGCCTTCTGCTTCTCGCTCGGGTGGCCACCGGCCAAGTGCAGAGTTTCGTAATGCAGATTTTGTGCCTTTTTCACTGAGTAACTCTTCACGAACGCAGTAACTAAAGGATGCAGAAAAAGAGCCGGGAGGACGCATTGTGACAGGAGCTGCGAATGTGGTCACCTCTCTAAACCTCTGCACTCCCTCCGCATCAAACAAGAGAGCTCCAAGGGAAAGATTTTTCAGCCATCGACTCAGAAGGCGCGACACCCTTCTGTGGCGCCCTGCAAAATCTGACTGCAGGTCTGGACACGGAAGCCGTAGCTGAGCGGCGCGCCGCCACACGCACTCACTGCACGCACGCCTCGCCAGTGTCGGCTTCGCGGCCTGACAGACTCCACACCACAGCGGGCTGTGAGCAACTGTGCAGGATTACGACGCAGCCCCTGTCAGCTTCTCCGACCGTGACACTGTAATTGTGAAAGCAAAAGGTCTACCTCGTCCCAAAATAATTGGCAGAGGATAATGGAAATTAAATTTTAACCTCCTCCACATAACATCGGTGAACATACATTTCATTGCTCGGTACAAACGCTTCTTCCGTAACGCGAGTGGCGGCTGAATCTTGCAAAATCCGGTGTTCGGAAATTAGTTACAAATTTCGCCTACAGGATTGAAGTAAAGCGTGAATTTCATTTTGAATTATTTGAAACGTGTAAGAATAATTAGTAATTCTCACTACATCACTCAAAAAAATAATTCGTTCACGTGACATATCAGACTGTAAATAATACAAGACGTGTTGGCAAGTCTTTCGCACGACTCACTTATCTACAGAATTTTCATTTATGTTTAAAATGCTACACAGGCAGCCATGTCCTCCAGATAAACTCATGTGTGTTAACTGGAGAAACACTGGCCACGGTGGCTGGAAAGGAACAAGTAGGGGCGAAGCCTTCGACTGCAGGCGACAGACTAACTGGGCGACATTTTGGAAGAAAAATTCCTCCAACTGTCAGCAAAGCGAGGCCGTGGAGATGGTGTAAAGCGTGTGGTGACAAAGTTAAAAAAGAAACTGGAGAGTCGAAACGGAAAGAAACAACACACTGATGTTCAGTGTGTGATGTTGCGCTGTGCAAGGCAGAATGCTTTGAACCATTTCACACTCTAACAATACACCAGCACTTGCAAAGTAAGTTAGAAATCAGATTAATAATGTTGCTCACGCAGCATATGTTATCTTTATCGGGCAACATCAAAGTTATTCACTTTGGATGGTATCGTCAGAATGGAAATAATGAGGTCACTGCAAAAAGAGTCATTAATTTGGCACTTACGTTGAATGGATTCCCACGTAGATTTCGTCCAAGTCGTTATGGCTCATCTTGTTGATTCTAGGGTGATTCCACTTTGACTGCTAGAAGGTCCAGATCTGTGTTTTAGCAATATTTGAAGACGTAACAAATGCGTTTTTGCGGAAATTCTTAATGATCAAACAATCCCAGATCAGAATAATGGTATGGTAGAAGTAATTTTTGACTTGGTGTTCACGATCCACATTCTTATTAAACTTCTTGTAAATTCACATATACTTCTTCTTAATTGTCAAATCAAGAAAACAGTTTTGTATCAATCTTCGTATACTTGATTTCCACTTTAACGAAATACAAGACTTGACTGTTCTTTTATAAAGCGAAATAACAACTTCTGCCAAAGCGAAACAAAGACTGCTCTGTGCGCATTCGCGCCAAAATGGTTACAATTAAGTCAAAGCCCGCATCTCGTGGTCGTGCGGTAGCGTTCTCGCTTCCCACGCCCGGGTTCCCGGGTTCGATTCCCGGCGGGGTCAGGGATTTTCTCTGCCTCGTGATGGCTGGGTGTTGTGTGCTGTCCTTAGGTTAGTTAGGTTTAAGTAGTTCTAAGTTCTAGGGGACTAATGACCATAGATGTTAAGTCCCATAGTGCTCAGAGCCATTTGAACCATTTAATTAAGTCAAAGATTATGACAGTCTCACAGAAAAGAATACACACAAGAACCATATCACTGTAATATATCGATACATTAGAGTAGCTATAGATTAATAAAACAAAGTGTGAATATTGTCACAAAAATATGTCTGTTACTTGGCAGAAAAGTAGTAAGATATTACTGGTATCGACAACTGGAGTTGGAGTGCCGTAATGGTCAGTTAAATAAAGAACCATTACAACACGAAAGCCATTTACGTATACAAATTATTTATAAAAAATTGTAATTAGTTGTGTATTGCGATATTTTTTAATAAATGCGTTTCAGTTTGTTTTTATAAAACATAAACAAGTCCAATATTCATTCTACCTATAATAAACCCTACTGTAAAAACTTTATTTTCTTTGTTTCAGCTATAAACTTCCGATAACAGTGTAAATTTAAGCGGAGTTTGTTACTATAACGTGTTACTTCATTTTAAAGTTTAATGTACAGGGGTGAAACGGACAAAGTGCAACGATTTATCTGTAACCGTTCGTAAATTGTGATTTTTTTTTTAAAAACGACAGAAGACCCCAGTCTGGCGTGCTAGTGTGTCATACTGAGTCCCAGACTTCAAAGTGTTGACTTGTTGTTCCGGTGAGAGGCAACAAGGCCAGGCTCACTCGATTACGGGGCCAGCGTGTGTGGGCGGTGGTGTTGTGACGTCACCACAGTGTGAGAGCAAGAGGCGCCTGCCGCGGCCTCCAGTTGATGACAGACTGAGGCAAAGAAACTGCAGGGACACTCACTAAGGTCTTGGTGACGCGACACAAAATTACAACGTTTTTCTTTTCCATTATCATTACGACAATTGTAACATTTTCAATATGTGGCACGTTATATTGAAAGTCTAAACCAGATGTAATCACTTACCAAATGTAAGGAGAAGGTACTGGTGTCTGTACGTTTCAAAGTGTGCTTTTGGGCAGGGCGTCTTCACTTAGCAAATAAAACACAGTTGTTGGCAGAGGAAATGGTGGCAGCCAAAAGACATTCATAACGTGCTGGAAAAGGACAGTGCCATTACTACAATTCATGTGGGGCTCTGTAGAAAACATTTGAGGCAGCAGAATGTAATGTTTAAAACGTTAATCAGATGTAATTTGTTATAAAATGAAAGTAACGAGTACTCATGATCCCTACTTCTCAAAAAGATTGTTCGAGTAGGGCATCTTCCATTTGCAGATAAAATGCAGTCATCGCCAGAGTAGACTAAAAGACGTCCGTTAAATGCTGATAAAGAACAGCAGAATACCCCCCGTTACTTCAAAATAGGAAGCTGTAGACAATAGCCTTTGACGTTGCAGAGAGTAATATTAAAAAATGTTAACCACATGTAATTACTTACCCAGTGCTGGAAGGAAGTACTTATTTCTCTTCATTTAAAAGCCTCCTTCCGAGCAGGGCAGGGGATCTTTCCTTGGCAAAAAATAAATAAAAAAATGCAGTCGATATCAGAATAAATGGCGGCAGCGACGTGGCGCTCATTAACCTGCTGGTAAGGAACAGGAGACAGCATTTGAGGCAGCAGGGTCCCATATGAACAGTGTCAAACCAGGTCTGTTTACCTACCAAGCGGAAGAAGGGAGGAGCAGCTGCGTCGCTGGAGGGTGTCCACGTGTTTGTCGTCGCTGCCGGGGGGAGAGAGGGGCGCTGGAGTTCCAGCGTCAGGGGGGTAGTTGTGAGTTGAGACGCCGAGCAGGGGACTCTGGGCAGTTCAGGCGTAAAGTTAAGAGCACCTGCGTTTAAGTAAAGTGGTTTGTGTTTGAATGCTGTGAAACAGAGGAGAGAGATACGATTAACGGTTCAGTATGAAATGAGGTGTAAGGACTTCAGAAAAGAGTAATTAAGGTAACATTTTTTTATTTAGTGGCACTGCAGTCGCGCTAGTTACATTAGTTTCATTGTTGAATTAGACAGTAACATCAAGGAAATTGAGATTTTTCATTAAAGATTGTTTAATTTTCACTGTGAGGGTTTTTTCATGTCTGTCAATTATTTCACTGACGTTTGTGAGAGTAAGATTTTGGTATCGGTGTCTTCCTTTGACAGTGTTAATGTTGTAATATGAAGTGCATACAGGTATTAATATATCCGATAATGTAAAAACATTTTGCTAAAGGCATATTTCACCACATCCTCGGTCCAAGCCATTTTTATTCAAAGTAGTGTCTCTCTCAGTGGTGTGTATAAAACAGTTTGCTCGCTGTCTGGAGCATTCCATTAGGCTCTCAGCAACTGGAGTCAGAAATTTGCAACTGGAGCGCAGACAGCAGCCAAGCACTGTGTTTTCACGAATTTACATTACGAGGTGAGATATTTTCATTTCAGGATCTGTTTGCTACGAAAATTATCAACGGACAGGGAACATTTCACGAACAGCATTACTTGCAGACCATTAACACACGGGGACCACTTTGCTTTTATTAATGAGATTAATAGTAAAGTTCAGGATTTAATCCGTTTACAGTTTTTACGGTATCAGTACAGTAAGACAACATATCATCACGTCGGAAGACACAAGAGACATGTTATTGCAGGGAAAAGGACAGCCACAAAAGAATGTGAATCATGCGATTAGAAGCATACCAACTGACTTACATAATTTCACCGCACTGACTGACTATGGATCTCCAGTTACATCGATTAGTGATGCAGTGGGCAATAAACACAATGCGAATAATTCTTGCTGTACAATCCCATTACAAAAGACTAAAGTTGGAGTAGCAGTTTCACGAAAAAGAGTAGATGTAAAAACCACACACACACACTTAAAGTTTCTTGTTCACAGCCACACAATTTATGCAGATTTTTGGATCGTCCCACTTTTAACAACTGAAGTTAAGCTGCGTATGGATTTGTTAATAGAACGTGATGCGATTTCGGACTATGAAGGTGCATTACACTTTTAGCAGAGCATTTCAATACACGAATAGGAAATTAACGGATTATACCTTTTTTCATACACAAAAAATAACCAATGGTATACGTCATTGTTTACTGACACGTCTTTTGCCACCGACAATGCAGATGGATTAAATTTCGACGTTTCGCAGACAATCAAAGCCAAGGAAGACAGTCGTGAAGCAGAAACAGACGAACCAAACAACCCACTCCATTGGACAGATTTTTCAGATCACCACTAATTCTGTCCCTACTGATGCAACTTTGCTCTCGCCACATTTAATTTTGAAGGATAAAAATCAGCCAGACAAAGTAAAAGAACTTGTTTCTTTCCCCAAGTCACAGCGTCTATGTCATCGTAAACTGACAGACACTGCAAAGTTAATACAAAAGAGGCAGCTGAGAAGAGGAAAACCCTACAACAGAAGGTAAGTCACATTAGAAAATTCGAATTTGACAAAAACTTTTATTTCAAACATGCCCATTGTCTTGTAAAGCAAAGAAGAGGTGTCAGAAATTTGCATTGCTTTATAACGGACCATTCCGGAATCGACGAATCTCACTTCGGAACGTAGGACATCTTGAAACACTCACAAGCGAACCTCACCATCGCACCCCCCTCAGATTTAGTTACAATTTGGCACAGTGGATAGGCCTTGAAAAACTGAACACAGATCAATCGAGAAAACAGGAAGAAGTTGTGTGGAACTATGAAAAAATAAGCAAAATATACAAACTGAGTAGTCCATGGGCCACATAGGGAACATAAAGGACAATGTTAGCTGATGAGCGCCGTGGTCTCGTGGTTAGAGTGAGCAACTGCGAAAGGTCCTTGGTTCGAGTCCTCCCTCCAGTGAAAATTTTACTTTCTTTATTTTCACAAAGTTACGATCTGTCCGTTCGTTCAATGACGTCTGTGTTCACTGTAATAAGTTTAGTGTCTGTATTTGGCGACCACACTGCAAAACCGTGCGATTAGTTGACGAAAGGACGTGCCTCTCCAAAAGGAACGGAAAACATTTGATCGCAAGGTCATAGGTCAACCGATTCCTCCACAGGAAAACACGTCTGATATATTCTATACGACACTGGTGACGGCATGTGCGTCACATGACAGGAATATGTTGTCGACTCATTTAACTTGTACACTTGGCGAATGGGTGAAAAGATTCTTCTACCTTGCCCGATTTAGGTTTCCTTGTGGATGTGATAATCACTCCAAAAAAAGTGATGAAAACATAAGAGTTTGTCACATAAACTGCATCAAATGAATGCAACAGTTTCAGAGTCGCACAGTTTTCCCTGTGCTGTGTCAAAACATATGTTTTTTTACGTTTTCAAATGTTTCCGTGCGAAGACCGTCAAATTCTGTATATGTCCAAGCAAATCTGAACATGTTCTGGAATTTTGGAGAGCGAAGTTGATTATCTGTGAGTGCCTGAACCTTGATAATTATCTGAAAATAAAAAATTAAAATTTTCACCCGTGAGAAGATTTGAACCAAGGACCTGTCGTTCTACAGCTGCTCACGCTAACCACGGCGCTCGTGAGCTTACACTCTGCTTGATGTTGCCTAACTTGTGTATGGACTACTGAGTTTGTATATTTTGCTTATTTTTTTCATAGTTCCACACAACTTCTTCCTGTTTTCTCGATTGATCTGTGTTCAGTTTTTCAAGGCCTATCCACTGTGCCAACTTATAACTAAATCTAAGGCGGGTGCGATGGGGAGGTTCCCTTGTCAGAACGAAAGCTCCGAGAGGTCTTCATCACATCACCAATACAAAACCGTTCACTGTGTAATTGTTTGACTTTGTACTCCTCATGAAGACAAAACCATACCGATACACAACACTTCGTTTCCTTATGACGTCAACCGTTAGTAGGTAGAAATTAAACTTTTTCTATAGGTTTTCTTTCATTGACATGTATGTGTACATGACAATAACATTTTTATCTCATACAGCACAAGCCATTTCGGATGTTTATTTTCACTGTGTCATGATTGTTACAGAGTATATACCATTCCGTGTTCTAACATAACTGACCCCGATTTTTACAATACATCATTTTAAAAGCAAAAGTTACGTAAAAGAAGACAGTAACGACTCCTTCGCCAAAGACAAACGCATCACAAAAGATAAAAGCAACATGTGAAACAATAACATAGAATTTCGCCCGAGCTATTACATTTTCTCTTACAGGTTAAGGTACAGAAGTATGCAATAACGGATTCCAGATAGTACTGATAAAACAGGTAGACAATGTGTATTTGCACAGCTATGACACGTACTGTCAACTATCGGAGAAGATATTTAATTTCTTCGTCTTCCACTGGGATACTCTAATCCTGAGCTATAACCAGGGTTTCTTCATTGACTGTAAGAATTTTACTCTGCGTCGTATGTGAAGACTTAAGGATTAATTTTAGATGGAGCATGTGTAGCAATGATTTATGGATTTTTGCAACAAAGATATGGTGAGATAATAGGAAGTGAGGATAGCGAACTTTTCATGATTATTATGCAGACGTTTATGATTTATAATATGAAGTGTGGCACACTGATGTTTGGGAGTGTTAGGTATTACGAGATGATTTAACCTTTGTAGCATGTTTTGATGATTGTGTTTTGGTGTGTTTCTCTGATGAATAGAATTTCTAATGAAACTTGCGAGCAGATAAAAACTGTGTGCCTGACAGAGACTCGAACTCAGGACCTTTGCCTTTCGAAGGAGAGCGTCTGTGAAGTTTGGAAGGTAGGAGACGAGGTACTGGCAGAAATAAAGCTGTGAGGACGGGGCGTGAGTCGTGCTTGGGTAGCTCAGATGGTAGAACACTTGCCCGCGAAAGGCAAAGGTCCCGAGTTCGAGTCTCGGTCCGGCACACAGTTTTACTCTGCCAGGAAGTTTGATATCAGCGCACACTCCGCTGCAGAGTGAAACTCTCATTCTAGAATTTCTAATGGTTTGCGATAAGGTGTTACAAAGCGGCAAGACAAAACTATGAATTTACAGGAAGATAAACACTTTCTTTCAAACATTTACATGTTTTTCTGTGGGAATAACAACCTGAAGGATTGAAGACACTTATTACGATTTACTTGCTTTGATGAAAGTTGTGACTTTGCTCCCACTAATCGATTTTCTTCTCATTCACAGAGTAATATCATTTATCATTACTTTTCACCCACATTTAATCGACTTCATCGGAAAAAGAATTTCTTAATTATTTTCATTCTGCACGTTGACTTTAGTTGTTCATAGATATTAAGTACTCTTCTTGATAACACTTAAATTTTGCATTTGGGGTAATTATAAGTAACTGGCATGTGCATAGGTTAAGGTTTTGTGGACACATTTTCATTTGCTTTATCTTTTTTTTTTGTGACTGACAGACAGCAGAGAAATGCAAAATATTGTTCACATTCAATTCCTTTCCTTTAGCCTGTATACTTACGCGCATTTACTCGAGTACATAGAAACACACACTCTGCAGAAATCACTATTGTACTCTTGCATAACAACACAATGTTTACCTATTGATATTTTCATAATGCATTATACATGTAATGATTACTGTATTTTAATGTTTCTTTTCTAGCACAGTGAAAACAAATGTCGAATATGATTTTTCTGTTTGACGTGTTACTACGGACACATCTGTCTAAATTGTAATGTCGATATTCGTGAGAAATGTTTGTTAGTCTTTGTGATTTAATCCGAGAATCTACCATACGTAGTTTTAGATAAACATCTTAGCTTTATTTTCTTTCACTGTATTGTAACAGAATATACGTACTTTGTGAAAGCAGCACATTCGTGGACTCCAGTATAGTTATTCTCTGGACTGTGAGAAAGTTGGAGGTATTATTAACGTTTTCCGCACCACGACATGCCGCATCGATTATCGTGATTTTGGGTGACTCCACAGACATTTTGTTAAAAGTGACATGGAGGTACCTTCTGTGAGCGGTCTGGCTCTGAGTTGTCACTGGGTTTGTTGCTGACACGTACGGAGTGCACCAAGTGTGCTCTCAGCCGCCTCCCACACAGTCACGATACGACGCTTTCACTTGGAGAGGTGTTACAACGTCATGAGTGCTGGAAGACACTCCAACATGTGCTACATAGCGTGCTGCGTACTCTCAGGCCAACACCTGCGTGTGTGAAAACCACGAAAAGACATTGCTTCGATACACATTTACTACGACTAAAAGACAATATAATCACAATTAGTCTCACGAGATTTTGTGCAGAATAACGACAAAAAATAATGCCATGAATGTAATTTTTTGCCTCAATTGATGACTTTATAGCTAGTGCACAATACTAGTGTGGACCATTTTCTTAACTTGTGCACACTTCTTTCAAACGAAATGTAACGTATTCTGAGTACACCTGAGAACATATGTAAACAACATTTGTAACTTGACTTGGCGTTCACCTGAGCACGAAATGGACGAAGCTTTCTGCAAAATAATTTATGAGCGACTAGGCGCCACTACTTAAAAAACAATTACATTACGAGGTGAGATATTTTCATTTCAGTATCTGTTTGCTACGAAAATCGTCAACGGACGGGGACCATTTCACGAACAGCATTTTTTCCAGAGCATTAACCCACGGGGACCACTTTGTTTTTGTTAAAGAGATTAATACTAAACAGGATTTAATCAGTTTGCACATTTTTACAATGTGAACACAGTAACAGAACGTATTATCACACTGGAAGATATAATAGACACGTTATTGCAGGGAAAAGAACAGCCACAAAAGAATGTGTATCGTGCGATTATCAACATATCAATTGACTCACATAATTTCACCGCAGTAATTGACTATGGATCTCCAGTTACATTGATTACTTATGCAGCATGTAATAAATGCAGTCCGAATAATTCTTGCCCTACAGTCCCATTAGAAAAGAATAAAGATAGAGGAGCAGTTTCAGGAAAAGGAGTAGATGTAACCCTAAAGACACACTTAATATTTGCTGTTCAAGTCGACATATTTTATGCACAAGTGTTGCAACACGACGAGGTATGGACTCGCCTAATATCTGAAGTAGTGCTGGAGGGAACTGACACCATGAATCCTGCAGGGCTGTCCGTAAATCCGTAAGAGTACCAGGGGGTGGAGATGTCCTCTGAACAGTATGCTGCAAGTTTGACAGCCGGCGGAAGTGTTTAAAATCAGAAGAGTGTTCCTGGAGCCACTCTGTAGCATCTCTGGACGAGCAGGATGTCGCAATGTCCTGCTGGAATTGCCCAAGTCCGTCCTTGTGCACAACAGACGTGAATGGACGCAGGTGATCAGACAGTATGGTTACGTGCTTGTCACCTGTCAGGGTCGTATCTAGACGTGTCACGGGTCCCACATCACTCCAGCTACACCAGTACAGCGCCTCCACCAGCTTGGACAGTCCCCTGCTGAAATGCAGGGTCCACAGATTCATGAGGTTGTATCCACACCCGTACGCGTCCATCCACTCGGTACAATGTGGAAGGAGATTCGTCCGACCAGGCAACGTGTTTCCAATCATCAACAGTCCAGTGATGGTGTTGACGGTCGTAAAGCTTTGTGTCGTGCAGTCATCAAGGGTACACGAGTGGGCCTTCGCATCCGAAACACCTTTTCGATGATTTTTCGATGAGTGGTTGGCACGCCGACACTTGTCGATGGCCCAGCACTGCAATCTGCAGAAATTTGCGGAAGGGTTGCACTTCTGTCACGTCGAACGATTCTCTTCAGTCGTTGATGCTCCTGTTCTTGCAGGATGTTTTTCAGACCGCAGCGACGTCGGAGATTTGATGTTTTCCTGTATCCTGATATTGTAGGTACACCACTGAAATGGTCGTCCAGTAAAATGCCCACTTCGTCGCTACCTCGGAGTTGCTGTGTCCCATCGCTGGTGCGCCGACTATAACACCACGTTCAGACTCACTTAAATGTTGATAAGCTGCCATCGTAGCAGCAGTAACCCATCTGGGTAGATGTACTACATTTCGTATAGGAATTTGTAGATATCATTTTTATCAAATTAAAGAAAGAAAGACACATCCCTACATCTCAAAGGCATCTTTCGAGCAGGGCATGTTCTGTTTGCAGATGAAAGGCAGTCGACTGCAGAGTTAATGGTGGCAGGCAGGCGGTACTCGTTATGCTGCTGATGAAGAACAGGAGAATAAGCGTATTACTACATGACGTGTATGAATCTGTAATGAGTGAGTGAGATGACGGAAATTAATTTGTAAAAAGTTAATCAGATATAATTACTTACCAAGTAACAGAAAGTGGTTTTCAGTTATCCACATGTTAAAGACAACGTAGGTGTAGTTTATCTTCTCTTCGCAGAATAGTAGTAGCGAGGTCTCTAGAGTTGTGGTACCCGTTGTGGATGTCCTGCAATGTAAGTCGGTGGGTGAACACACGGCATGGGTTATCGACCATCTGAGTGCAGACCTAAGTGAACGAGACACCATGAGTGTGGAATTACTTGTAGAAGCACAGGCTGCTCCTGCAGGGGGACCGGAGGTAGAAATTAAATTTTGACTTTTGGCTCGTAAGTAAAAATTCGAAAGAAAAAATTTGACATAAATTGAGACGAAGTGCTGATGACGTTCGGTCGTATTACCGTATATCGAATCACTCCCGTCTGCGTTAAGTATTCAGTTTCCCCGGAAAGTGTTCCAGCGCTTGCTCTGAACAAGCTACATCCCCTGAATATGTGCAAAAGTAGCGCACTGAACTTCCATAAAAACACCGAGTTGTTTTAAAAGCTTCACGGTTTTAAGGCCATTGCCATTCAGCTGCACGCGCAGTACAACTGATCGAGGAGAAAGTGTGTCTCTGACTCTAAATTAAGTGGTTATAGGTCGCTGCTCTGTTTGACTAGGGCAAGAATCTTTTCTCTAGCATTATAGAAGCACAAAATATTTTGAGTACTATTCCACGGAAACGGTGGCTATGGAACGATGCTCCAATACCCTACGACCAGCAAAGACTTGCCTTAGAACCAAATCGAGACAGACGAGGGAGACTGGCTGCGTTGTTCCTGCTGAGCGAACACCGAAACTACGTGAAAGAATACGGCGAGATTAAAAAAAAGGAAGTATCAGAAACATCTGAGTCCAATCCAAGAACTTAAATTATTGTATTCTTTCGGGAGTGCATTCTTGTGTTTAAAATGTTTATTGAAAGCAGTTTGTCGCCAGTTTTCTGTTTTCTCTGTCGAGAAATGATGCCTGGTTTGCCTACTCCCAGTTCTTTGCGAATAGTACGACCTGCCCCCTCCCGCCACAATTGCTCTAGTTTATGTCGTGGGTACGCCCTTCGATTTCGCATTCATGGGGAGAAATCGTGAGGATTAGGAGTCGTATACATAAAAAGACATCTTTCGCCGGAGAAGATTATCAGAGCAAAAGAATATTCTCTCAGAAAGTTTTCAGTTTCGCATGAATGAAAAATCGCAAGCGTATTCTGTGGCGAGAGAGTTTCCTCCCCACCTCCCTGAGAAGGTTCTCTTGTGTGTGTCGTCTGCCGTGTCACGCGTAACGTCAGACTTCATTCAGCTCGCTCAAACAGGCAAACCGTTCAGTGTACGAAGATGGAACTGGCCTCAGTGTGTTCTGTAAAGAGTTGCACTACGTTTAGATTTCACTTTTATGTGCGGCAGCAAATAGTTAAGACGATTAAAGACAACTGGAAAAACGCATTTTCTGCGATCGTATTGAGTATACGACTCGTACGAACCTTTTCTGTTACTGAAGTTAGGTGAACACATTATGTGATGAAATCTTAAAATTACATCATTTTTCATCGACTCCAAACCGGAACTATGGCCGAGTTTTCTAAGAAGAGATAATTTTGTTCAAATACGACGCAGAATGGTGTGCTCGCGTGTCAAGGACGCAAGCGATCGCCCGTGGCGTTCGTTACGAGAAACCGATCGCTAGGTTTGTAATCAGCCAGCTGTTAATTTTTCTGATTCGTCTATATTCCGAACTTAACGAAGTGTGAGATTTACGGTGTGAGAAGACATGAATATCCGGAAACGTCAGCGGCACAGGTGTTGCGTGTATACCAAAGTCTTCTCGTACATCAGTGTGAAAACTTGAGTCTACTAAATAGCAACAAAAACATTTTAATTTTCACTTCTTCTGAAAGGTCGCTCATCTCTTCTTTCATGATTTTTTGGAAGGAAATTCGCCATGCAAATAACGTTTTTGTTGTAAGGCTCGTAGAAGTTTCTACTGTTTCTCTCTTCTGTATTTCTTCGGGTACCTATACCTTCTTGCCTTACAGGCAATATAAACTTTGCCTTTACTACCAAAAAGTCTGTAAAAGCTAACGTCAACAGAACTTACTCAGCTCGATGTTATGCTACTGAGCACACTTCAAGAAACGGAGAATGTTCTCGGTTCGTGATTCGGTCCTCCAGTTTTATTCATACGAAATCGGAGGATGATGTTTGCTTTTACCGACTCCCCCCAAGCTGAGAAATTTCTCGGGTGAAGCATATTCTCCGACTCGCTTTATTCGTGCGAACCTGGGAATGTTCTCCACAATTTCGAGTATAAAGTACATTCTCCGTTTTATTCATATGACCGAAGGTCACCATTCTGTAACTTGCACCAAGCCATGATGACGCACACTTAGAGAGGTAATTCGCCTCAGAAAGTTTTCGCTCTGGACGGCGGTAAGTACTGGGTGTCCAGCAGGCTGCTTCAGAAACTGTTACATTATTCAATCTGAAGCTGCAAATCGAAATGTACAATTCTGTCCCAAACACAGCAACACTACTTGTGGGGAACGTTTACCCCACAGGAGGCAATGTACTGTTTTTCTACGACGTTAATACCACATACCTGTCAATTTCTGCGGGTTTTCGGCAGAATCGGGTGGGGCCGAACTGGGTTGTCAATCGCCAGAAACGTTGTATTAGATAGTGTTTCTGCGTTTATTTCTGTTTCCTTTCTCTTTAATCTTCCCTCCTCCACTTTGGGATTCTGAGATCAGCCCCTTTTCCTCTCCCGTTTTCCTCAGCAGCGACGACCCTGCAACAGTGCCGCCCTCACTCCAGCCTAGCGACTGGAGAACTGAAGTCGGTGTCTGAACGAGATCTCTGTCGCTGCTGCAGTTTAGCGTGGAATACGACTGAGTAAGTGCTGCCAAGCTTAGCCCGAATTATGCACAACTTTTCTCCTGTTGTTTTAATTTACGATTTCCCAAGACCATTTGAAATTTAATTTTCAAGGTTACTGCGACCCCATGTGGTGATTAAAGTACTTTAAAGAGAAAGCGTGTAATCCATTTGGAGTTGTGGATGGTAACAAATCGAACACCACATTGCATTCCAGCATTGCTGATGGGGGGCGCCACGAACTTGTAAGTCATTTTCAGCCAGGTGTCCCGATACTTTTGACCTCATAGTGTGTGTGAAAGCATCGTCAAGATCTAAAATGGATGTTTGAGCATCAAGAAAGTGCTTAATGGTCTAAGTCAACGACAGACAGGCAGCAAATATGGTTTCCAGTCATAAAACAGTCAAGCCACAGAATGAACATCAGTACAGTAGTTAAATGTGTAATGAATCTGATCTGAAATTATACTGTGGAAGATACTGGTTGACATGGCCAAAGATGAATAACGTGTCTATTTGGGACAATCCAAGTCCACAGGAAGATCATAGGTACATAAAATCAAACATCTTTGGAAGAACTATGTTATCTGTGAATACATTTATAAATACATCTGTGGAAGGGCAGTGTTATCTGTGAGCACAAGGTGTAAAAAGTATGTTTGTAGCACAAAAATATGACATCATGCCGAAAGAAATACCCACGTCTTTACTGGTTTAAATGAGAAAAATGTCCATGTTTCATACATACCATGGTACAGAAAATTGCGAAAGTTTGCCATAAAAATAGTTTGCGTTGTAATCAATATGTGGCAGATCATTACAGTTTCAGGCCTATGGCCTGAATGCCAAAGTTGACAGCGACATGAATCAACACACCGGCAGCTCAAATCCGCGCAGTCTCTACTAATTCAGTTCTAGGGAGATGAGGAGCCACGATAACATGGGAGTACTGCACTGGTGTTAAGGATGCGAATTACATTGGCACAAGGATGATAAGGACGCCTCATTTAATGATAAACAGAAAAAAACAGTGAACATATTCTAGTGCCCGATTCCACCCTCCGCTTTGACCATAGAGTGAGGATTCACATGCACAGAATTTATTTTCTGTTGTCGACACACATTGCCACAGTGGTTGTGTATTCTTGGGTTGGCATAGGTGTGTGCGTAAAACGTCCTATAAATTTTGAATGTCGCCAAATCGTTAGTTCAGATAGATTCCTATCGTATGTGCTGTGTATTAGGGACAGGTGTTTTGTAGAGACCATAACAACTTGCATTTGATACCTGGAATAAATTGTTCTCTCAGCTTTGACGAACAAAATGAGCAGACATCACGTCGCAGCACCGCCACGTCAGCGTGTATTCACACCGTCTGTCACGTCATGTAACGTCAATTCGCTTAGTCTGTGTCAGAGTACAGTATTTCAGTTGAGGAACTAAGGTTATTAATGGCCAAAGCAAACCTCATAACTTGTGTTCTTGATCAGTCTTGTTTGTTGAAGTGCTGAGACGTGAAACAACACCTGAAAACATCGACATTTCTATGTTATGGGTGAGTGGTCGTCTCTTCTGTTATTGCCAAACCTAAATAATTTTTCACTTTCAGATATCTCACATTGCTTGTGTGAGAACATCCAGTGCAAAAAACCTCCAAGTCGGCATCGAACATTTACAATTTGCCACGAAATCAAAGCACAATAAGAAAATGGAGAGTAAAAAGTTACAAAAGCACAATATCCACTACTATACAACGAGTTAACTTACGCTGATAGCAGATGATGATACAGTCGACACTTCATTCCCTGGAAACCGTGACCTGCCGTGACGTGACGTGACGTGACGTGACGTGACGGTCTGTTGACGACTTGTCTGAATGTCGCCATTTGAAATGCATTGTGGAGTGTTTTCACATGACGAGACTTGACGGCATCCCGAGATCATGCGACAGTTTCAGCTTAATGTTGACAACATGCACACCACGCAATGCTCACACCAGAGATTTTTCTACTCTATGGCTTTGATCGACGTCATATCTGACTCACAGATGCTACTTAGAGGCGACATCTAAAGGCAATGATGTTCAATCCTAAACCAAAGAATGTATCACAAAAAAGACAGATAATGTACACACATACAATAAAATTCGATTGCAGCTCATGCGATTAATTACATAGCTATAAGCTATATTGCAAATAAATTGAGCTAACAAAAAAGAAAGTAACAACATAAAAAATCATACATGCATGAAACAAATTATCACAGTTCACGTGTGCAAGTGAAAGAACCATGCATGTCCTTTAAAGTCCACTACAATATCACTCGTAGTAAACTCGTAATTTACATCTACATGGACAGTTTGCAAATCACACTTACGTGCTTGGCAAAGTGTTCATCGAACCATTTTTCACAATAATCCTCTATTATTCCAGTCTGAAACGGAATGCGGAAGAAACGAACAGATGTACCTTTCCGAGCGAGACCTGATTTCCTTATTTTATGATGATGATCGTTTCTCCCTGTGGACGTCGGCGAAAAAAAAAATGCTTTCGCATTCGGAGGAGAAAGTTAGTAATCGAAGTTTCGTGGTAAGGTTCTGCCGCAACGAAACATGCCTTTGTTTTAAATATGGCCGCCCCAAATTCTGTATCATGTCAGTGACACACCCTCCCCTATTTCTCGACAATACAAGATGTGCTGCTTTTCCCTGAACATTCTCGATGAAGTCCGTTAATTCTAACTGGCAATGATCCCACACTGCACAGCAGTATTCTAGAAGAGGACGGACAACCGTAGTGTAGCAGTCTCTCTAGTAGATCTGTTGCATCTTCAGGCAATAAAACGCAGTCTTTGGTTCTCCTCCCCCACAATATTTCCTATGCGTTCTTTCCAATTTATGTTGTTCGTAACGGTGATTCCTAGGTATTTAGTTCAATTTCCGGCCTTTAGATTTGACTGATTTATCGTCTAACCGAAGTCTAACCGATTCCGTTTAGCACTCATGTGGATGACCTCACACTTTTCATTATTTAGGATCAATTGCCAATTAATACGAATTGTGAACTCTGTGACAGGAAATCACGAATCAAGTCACTGGCCAGCCTGTGACGACATTCCATAACCACGCAATTTGACTACAAGCCGCTTGTGAGATACAGTGTCAGATGTCTTCTGGAACTCTACAAAGACGAAATCAATCGGAAATCCCTTGTCAATGCCACTCAATACTTCGTGTGAATAAAAGCTAGTTGTGTTGACTGTGTGTTCTCTTCGAGATAATTCATAATGTTCGAACACAAAATATGTGTTCCAAAATCCTGCTGCAAATAGACGTTGGTAATATGGCCCTGTAAACTGATGGATTACTCCTACTGCGTTTCTTAAGTATTGGTGTGACCTGTGTAAGTTTCCAGTCTTTGGGTTACGAATCTTTCGTCGGGGAGTTTCAACACTCAGTTTCGCTACAATCCTGTGTTCACTAATCTCAGTATATGTTTTGGTGCTCGTTATGGGAAAGTGGGTGTTTCTGGCAGGGACAATTTAAAATGAAACACAAAATGACATAATTAGGAACATATGGGAAACGTATACATACAGACTCCAGACAGAACAACACAAGAAATTAAAAGCAGTAATAACAGGGTACAAGCAGTTGTACTTCAAAGATTCAAAAGGCAAAATGACTACCAACAACAAACACAACTCTGTATTACTAGCAAAATGCTTCAACAACCTTCTAAACTGCGAGGAACCAACACACAGACAATCTTTCAGACAGCCTCAAAACGAAATCCCGCCTTGAGAGCCATAGAACTGCATTAGACTCAACAATGCAGTGGCCAGCCGAGAAACAACAGGCCGCCAGAAGAAGACGGAGTATTGGCTGAGATGTGAAAACTAGAAGGGAGCGGGCAGCTGAAACCTTTTACGTGGTTACGAAATACTGCTGGGAGAAAGGAGGAGTACCGGACGACTGGAAGCAAGCCACAATCCGTCCGCCACGTAAGAAGGGAGACAGGACGGGCACACACATGTATCCAACTTCATTGTAGGACCTCTATTGGGTAAGGCAGAAGACCAATCAGAACGTACAACTGGGGTGTACCAAGCGGGATTGAGGACAAATAGTTTTTGCCCAGAGGAAATTTCTCACTTGAAAAGAATCATCAGGATCAGAACAATATAGAACCACAACACAGTCGTTACATTCACTGATTTCAGAAAAAGCCTACGGTTCTGTAAACGGTCAGACAGTGTCCTTAACAGAGGACAATTTGTCAAACATGCACTTACAGACGCAAGTTCAAAAGTTGGATTCGTAGGAGAAGTTTTTCTAGCCTTCACAACTGACACAGGGTTGGGCAGCGCCATGGGCTCTCACCGAGTCTCTTGAGTTTAACCTCAGACAAGGACATGACAGCGAGGGACAGAGAACTAGAAGAGGAAAACGTCGAAGGAATTCATCTAGAACAAGAAAGAGCATGATCTGACTTGAAATATCTTGTTTCTTCTGACAATATTTCTATGATTTCTAGGGACAAAACAGATGAAAAGATAATGATAGAAACACTGTACAGAATTGCAGCTACAACCTGATTACAAATGTAGGAAGCGAAAACGGAATACGTTGAACATGTACACAATAGAGAAAAATATATACAAACACAAAATGGAAACGTCAAAAGAGTTGATAAGCTTATGTGGGAGAATGGAGACAATCAAATGGTTAGACAACATCACAAGTAAAGAAAGATCGAGGAAAATTGAATTAGCGAACAAACTCACCCAAAACCGATATAATAAAAAATCAGTATCATTCCAGGCAAAAATTTAACACCACGCAACAGTAACTACACCGAATGCACCATGCAGATCTAAATACCTAAGACCGAGTACGAGAAGTGAAGGAGAAGATCTGGAAATGCAGAAATACTTCAGGCCCACAAAAGAACTAAACTAATAGCTTGACGAAGAGGAGAAATGAAGAGCTATAGGGAAATACAGGAACAGTCGCAGACACAGTAAGGAAGAGGAAATGAAAGTTTTACGGTCATTGTACGAATGACTACAGGCTATTGGAGAAAAATTTTAATCTCGTATTTCCAAATTAAAAAACATCACGAGGTGGCTGGAACAGCCAAGAAAGGATATGACAAAACCGAACGTCACAGAAGACACCAGACAAACAAGGAAAATTTCCGGCTACAGGTCAATAGTGCAACATTTCTTGTCCGACAACAAAACTCACAACCTAGGAGGCTGATGTCAAATGAACAGAACCAGGCCGCCAGCCAATGCATTAAGAGATTCTGGGAAGAAGGCAAACGACTTACCATTGTCTTAGGTTCTAAGCTATCTATAGTTGATCAAATTCAATTATAAAAAAATTGAAAACTTAAAGAGGTCATAAGCAGGAAATAAGGAGAAATAAACACAGAATTCCAAAAAGAAGCACTGCAGAGATAAGGAAAATTCAAAGAAAGTGACAAATGTTCGAACCGGTCACGAGAATTGAGTTACATATTTCAGTTCAACATATCGAGTCCAAGTTTCATTATTTTCAGGGTTTTTGCAATTGGTTAGTGCTGTTCTGTGTCACTGTATTTCTGTTGCTACTGTCGCATTCTGTAGTACTCCGAGAAATAAGAAATTATGGAATCCATAATTAAACTTGATCTAGACGACTCAAGAACAAAGACAAAAACCAAAAAAAAAAATCCTAAAATGTAATAACAGTAGATACTTAATGAAATGTCAGCAAAAATGACGCACCGTGCAGCAGAGACCTACAATTTACCTCTATAGGCCTGGCTGTCCTCTTATAGTCTCCTGCCTAACCTCATCCTCATAAATCGTGCAGTTTGCGGAAAAATACAGCCAAATATTCGTGGGAATCAAGATTATAAATATGCGAGCTAACCGTTCCATTAGCACCAATTATGCTGTTCTTTCGATTCCTGCCCGAGCACACTTTCGGAAATCATTTCTTATTGGGAAAGAAGTAGCTAAATATTTTATAGGAACCAAGTATGAAAAATACGATTGCTGCTTGATTCACTGGCATCAGTTTAAGCTGCGCGCTGAGGTCGCGGTGCTGCCTAACCGTACTCTCGGAAATCGCGACATATTTACAACAATCGGCACAGTTTACTTCAGGCACTGAGACAACCACAGATAACATTTAATGACGGGACACTTTCATCTTTCGCATCGAAGACCGATGATGTCACACACGACATCGCTGGTCAACGCTGACGGGTGGGATAGGACACTAGAATTGAACCAAAGTAGTACTTAATGCCTGAAATTCATATCCAGGCTGGTGGAAAATCTTGTAAAAATAAATTATGCCTTACGATAGGTCCATGGAGGACGCGTGTTTCAAGAAACCATGGAGATGTGCTAACGTTGTCGAACATTATCCAAAAGATCAAATGAAGAAAGCACTTGGCATGGTAGCTTTGTAGGAATATTTATAATCTGCAGACGCCCGATCTTCCTGTAATTAAAAGATACATAAAATTAATCTTTCTCCTACACAGACTGCCTTAGACAGATTCGTATGAATTATCCGCTCGACTGATTTGTGAAATTATATTATTCTTAATATATAAGTGCTGTGTCTAAGATCTCCATATTCATTAGACATGCAGGAGTCGAGAATTAATGTTACGCGTGCGCAGGAAGGTGCAGTCATTTCGGTGGCCGTGCTTTGGCAGCGACCACACTCTGCTCGGTGACTCGGCACAGGCCGCTGCCGCTGCTCCGTGCTGTTGCCGCATTTCTCTGTTTCTGCAGACTCTGCTGGCAACGGGGACAGCAACAGCCGCCTTGCTCGCCTTTAGACTCAAACCGTTGCTGGGATACGGCGTGGGCCGATGACGAGAGCCATGTATTGTCGACAACTGCGTCACGTCACGGTTTGTCTTGTTTACTGTAAGGGGGTACAGTTGATTGAAGAATCAGTTTTGAGACGATCTTAGTGCAAATTTTGACAAAATGAGTTAAGAGCGGTAACGGATCCTACACACACACATATATATATATATATATATATATATATATATATATATATATATATTTTGTATGAGAAGAGGATCATTTATGAAAGGGCTTTACTCCTGGAATAGTGCCCTTTCAATGGTGATCATACTGGCATGCCATCTACCGAATACTTAATGCACTATATCTTTACGTTTCTCTTTCCGTAGTTGAACCGTTGCTATTTCTGAAGAAGCGTTGTGAAATGTAAAAATGACTCCAAGTATTGTGTTGGAGAGTAGTGACAGTACCAAGAAAGAAATAAAGAAAGAAACAAAAACGTATTGTTGGAAAACATGAGCAGAACGCTGTAAGAACAACCACAGTAATTTGTCATGAGTACACTAACCCTTTCAGCCATCTTCCTTTACACATTTTGAACACAGTAGTTACATTCAGATGTGGCTTCTAAACACACACATTCGCGTCCGATTCCAAAGTTGAGGAATTTTTTAAGGCTGTCACCCTGTTTCCTGTATCTTTTTGTTTTTGTACTCTACGTTAATTCATCATTACTTGGGCACGAATCAGGGTTGCACAGTCTCCTCAGACATGTAGATAGCGGTTGCACAGAATGTATTGTTACAGTAGGGCAATGCAGGGCCGATGGGGGTCGACTACTCAAGTCGCATACGTGACGGAGCAGCAATAAATGCGCCGTGAGTGGCAGCGTTAGGCAAGGTGAGACGCGTGTCACGTGACACGGCACTACAGCGCGACACGCACGTGCAGCACGGGTGTCCAGAGAGAGCATACTGCGACGCGTACACCACACCTCGCACGCGCCGGCTGGCGACGCTCTGCGCTGACAGAACCGAGGCGCGCGCAACCTGTTATCTTCCTCAAACGATTTTACAGAAACTATTGACTGAAAATGTTTGATTTTTGCCTTACTTGTGTCGTTATGTATCAGCTTCGTGGCGAAGTGCACATCATCTCGCTAACGACCATTCTTATTGTGATGTACACAATTTTAGTAAGACACTACGCAAAATCAAAAAGTTTGCAATGAAAATTAGGGGTCGCTGTGATTTTGCGTTTGCTGAGTATTACACCATATGTTGCTGCGTATGAAATTTAGCTAACATGTAGAATTTTTGTTTAGATTTGGGAGAAGGTCTCTATCTGCCTCCGATCTCGATGAAATGGATCCCATGTAGCGCGCTCACTTCCGATCTCACGCCCGCCAGAATGAAATCCTCGCAACATCTCTCATATCTCCTAAACCGCTCGAGACATCGAAACGAAAGTTTGGCGAATGATAGCACACAAGGAGGAGAGTGTTTTGCCAACTCTTAAGCACACGGAACTTTCTCATCTATGGCGATATATCAGTACTTATACTTCCCTTTCTATTTACTTCACTCCAGTGACTGTAATTTTTTAAGAGTTATTAGCAGCTAGCGAAACAAGAGCTTCCTAGTATGAAAATAAACATGAAATTTCTTCTTGTATGTTACTGCAAACCGACACTATGAGGTTTTTCGTAAGCTATTGTTGCTCTGTGATTGCCAATTACTTGTTTAATGAGGCACTCCGTTTCGGAATTCTGTCTCAATAGCTGCTGTGAGATGAGTTTGGCAAATTACACTGTGACAAAGGACGTACAATTAAACCAGTGACCAAGAGAAATGTGGCCGTTACTCGCAAATGGTAATGCTTCTTCGAATGAGAAATGGCTAACGATTAACACAAAAATAGATTGCCAATTCTGTTGGAATTTTGGTGGAATTCCCGTAACCCATCGTATTTTTAATACTGAGCCACTGGAATGGAAACTTACCAAAGGATTTTATTCCTTCTCCTGATCTGAGCAGCATTAAAATAATGACGAGCGTTCCTTCAGGCGGAATGATAGGCACATGCCACATGCCTGTTACTCACCTACGGCTTGCCAAACTGACAATGTGCGGTCGCGAATAAAATAGTTGTTATTGAGAAAAATAAACAATTGATCTGTCGCGCAACACAATGGTCAGTGTATTGTCAGCAGCGGAGGATAATGCGCGCGACCGGAATGCACAAGCTAGCCATGTGTGGCTTTTCAGTTGGGGTTCGAAAAACATTGTCATGAAAGTAGGTCTGCCTTTGTCAACAGTACAGTTCAACAAATTAAATATATCTAATCATAACATTCCTACTTTCGTAATAATACCGACCATTTTCTTCTCTTGTGTAGCCTGTCGTATAATTGGTTTATTAATGCTGATAATGCGCACGCAACAATTGAAATGCATTTTCTCATCACGTCGAACCAATTATAACATTGTTATTTGCGACTGCTTTTCGACTGTTTCTAGCTTGCAGTGGAAATGTGATGTTCACATCCACGTAGTACAGTGTGTCGTATTACATCATTACATCCATACCTAAGTAATCACAGTGAGACTTCTATGCTTCAGATCTTGGACGCTTTTTACGAGGAACACAAACGGGTCACACATGTGGAGATTATCGCTTCCTAAATTTTTGTAACTGATCGTACAGATACACCAGCATACTAGTCAGCGAGAAGAGAACCTTCTTTTACTCTCCTGCCTTGCTTCTTAATCACATGATTTTATAATATTCCTTGCTTCTTTATTCACTACCCTCTGGCCCATCTTGCGATCTGAAAACATCACGGAGGCATATGGTGCAATTCCAGCGGCCAATGGCTCATCAGTTACTGAAGTATGCATTTTTCTTGGCAGAAGAAAAACAAAACAAAACAGAACTATACAGATATAAATAAGAGAAAAGTATAATGTACTAACGAAGGAAGCTGGATCGTTTAAATGGCGAAAACGAAACACTACCCAAAGGCAATAAAATTCAGTACACAGTAAGACAAAATTTATCGTATGGGCAGTACTACCACTGCTGATATGCGCCGTTCCGATGTGAGCACATGGCCGGGCTATTTTTCCGCTCCCCTCCTCAAATTTCCCACGCTGCTAGCTTGGGAAGCGCGACGCGCGGCGCGAGAAACTGTGCCGCAACCACAACGCCGCGCGACCTGGCGCAGGCGCGTGTCGCGTCCCAGTCGCGTCCCAGTCGCGTCGCGTCGCAGTTTCCGCGGTCCCATTTGAACCTGTGGAGCTACAAAAACGTGCGCTGCGTTGAGTCGCGCCACAC
Organism: Schistocerca piceifrons; assembly: GCF_021461385.2. NCBI lineage: Eukaryota > Metazoa > Arthropoda > Insecta > Orthoptera > Acrididae > Schistocerca > Schistocerca piceifrons. Next base: position 68,482,907 of record NC_060148.1, on the reverse strand, counting down.
GCGCTATACGCGTCTCAATTTGCGCCAAGCCTAAACTAAATCAGGATGACCACTTCTCATACAAACTCTATAATACTGTTTAGCGATTCGAGTTCCAGTTCTATTCAACAGTTTAAAATTTACTCGTGATCGAAGACATCAGCACCCATCTGTCAAGTAACGTCACAATATCACAAAGATATTTTCTCCCGTTCTCCCAGCAATTTCGCAATTATGTCACAGGACTTTACATCTGTGCAATGTCACTCTACCGTGTGCTAACACGATATACTAATCCGAAAACAACCTCTGTCGCAATTGGTGCGCTAGATGATTTAATACAACATGGCACGTTTGACGTCATATTCCTGCATCAAGTCTCAAGGATAGGGATGGCAACATTGCCTGACTTGGAAGCTATCATTAATATCGAACCAGTAATCAAATGAGAAACGGCTATTCTTTTAAGGGATAATTTTACTGTTAAAAATTTCCAACTCTAGCCCAGCGGAGACGCAGTTGCATGTTCTGTCGGCGAGGCATTCATTATAAATATTGACGCGCCATCGGGGCTAATTTTACACGTGCACAGTCGGATGTTTTTGGTCAGCATATCTCAACTCTCCTCCAAATTCAAATAGTAGCATAATATGTGGTATGGATTTTAATTATTTGCTGGATCTGCAGACGAAACTATAACACTTAATAAATGTGCAGAAATACAGCAACTAATTGGTTGCTTGCTCTTAACTGACGTATGGCGCATTCTCCATTAAGATCAAAATGATTTTGCACATTTTTGAAAGTGTGGCGAATTGAATAGATGGAAAGTACGTTTCACGAAGTCTAACCGGTGATCTAATTCAAATTGAAATTTTTCCTATTGAGTTTACGGACGATTGTGGCTTCGAAATGCGTCTAAAGTTAAGATTACCTTCACAAACGGACATCCTTCTCTTTAGAAATTCAATACCAGCTCTTCGGGACCTCTGTTCCGAAATCGCTGGTACCATGAAAATTTGTCAACACAAGCGGCAAAATTTAAAGCCAGTCACAGTGCAGAGGCGAGTTGCGCCAGGCCTGCTGTACGAAAGGCCCTCACCGGCTGCTGCTGTGACGCAGCTTTGTGAGGAGAAACTGCAGCCCAACTTCACAGACACTGCTTCAGGTGTCGCTAGGCCTTCTGCTGCTCCTGATAGCGACCCACACTGTCAACGTAAACAGATCAAGGCAGAATTAATGCGCTTCAAAACACAACACATTAGAGGGTGAGTTGGTAGGCAAGGCCTGCAGGGAAATTTCCAAATGAAAATATCGCACTGAAGCACTTTGAAAACGGAAAACACAGAATGGAAAAAAGACCCCCATGCATTCAGCATGAGAATGGCGACCGCTTAACAACGGAAACAGCTGTAAGTAAACACGTCGAGTCGTCTTCCGCATTTCTTTCCGCCCGCAGCCCGACTGACCCTTCTGCAGTGTCTTCCCCGTCACTGCAGGCTCAAACCTCACTCAGCTCGAAACACGGCGAATGCCCGCAGATCCCAGTTCACAGTGATGACATCAGACAATTTATAAAACAATATCCACAAATTAATCAGCAGGTCTATTGACATACAGTCAACACGGATTTAGACATCATCGTTGTTGTGAAACACAACTATCCCTCTACTCACACAAAGTGTGCATGGGGGCTTAATTAAATATAATGATTTTTTTTGTAGCAGTATGTCCGTCCGATTACGCAGTGTCTCGTAATCGGTTGGCCCTGACTAGTATTTTTACGCTATCTGACTGCAACAAACAATGTACGAAATTTTTCGTGAACACAGTTAATTAATTAAGTCCCCAGCAACTATAAAATCTACGAAATCCAATAAGCACAAAAGTAACTGTTCTGTATGTGGGAGTGTGACTCAACGTACGCATCTGGCACGGTTCTTCTTCAATAACACAAGAATTTTTAATTAACATTTATACTGAATTAATTAAAGAAAGTAAAAATACCATAATTACTCAAGAGAATCACAATTACACTCTAATCCAAGAACACAAGCCAGATGCTTTGTTGACTGAACCTGTAATGACGCATTATTTCAGACACACAAATAATAAAAGAACATTGTGGTTTTTACCTTTATATATATTGACGAAATGCACTCATTACAATGACATCTGCTATCTCTCCCATCAAATAACTGCATAAAACATGGAACAACCCTCTTTACTACCACATCTCACTCCGACTTCACGACAAGCAGTGCCCACTAGCACATCTCGGTACGACTGACTACAACGAGCTCTCAACAAGCACTGACCTGTCCGATCTCATAACAAGCACTGACTGCTACGGACTCCCAACAACCACTGACTGCTACGAGCTCTTAACACACACTCTGCCATGAGCTCCTAACACGCACTGTGGAGGCGGCTCAATAGTACTCTTTGGCGCACTCTCTGGCGCAGTGGCACAGTGTAGCCACCTTTCATATGCCCCTCCTCCACAGGCCAGAATTTGATGGTATTTTTGCCAGCATTGGTGGTGAAAATACCACCAAATTCGTCCACAAAAATACAGACAAAAATAAAAGATAATATTAATACCTAAATATCACATAATTAGTTAAAAATTTTGGCTTTGCACTGACCTTTTACTAACCTAATATATGAAATACAGTAAGCAATACAACTTCTTTTCATACATGTGACTTTACATAATAGTTTACACAATATACAAAAAATCAGTTTATACAAATGTTCACATAAAATGCTTTCAATGATTAGTTTATACAAAAAAAGACACCAACAGGTAACATCTTTTCAGTAAAAGCAGTCCATCAGTGGCACCTAGTAAAGTTTAGCAGGTACACCCAGCAACAAGTCACATTAGTTCAGTAGAAGCAATCCATCAGAGGTACCCAGCAATGTTGAGTAGGTGCAGACAGCAACAAGTGACTTCATTTCAGTAGAAACAGTTCATCAGTTGCACCCATCAATGTTGAGCAGGTGCAGACACCAGCAAGCAACATCATTTCAGCAGAGACAGTCCATCAGTTGCACCCAGCAATGTTGAGTAGGTGCAGACAGCAAGAAGTGACATCATTTCAGTAGAAACAGTTCTAACAGTGGCACTCAGTAAAGTTCAAGAGGTACACACAGCAACAAGTCACATTAGTTCAGTAGAAGCAGTCCATCAGAGGCACCCAGCAATGTTGAGTAGGTGCAGACAGCAACCAGTGACTTCATTTCAGTAGCAGCAGTCCATTAGTTGCATCAGCAATGTTGATCAGGTGCACACAGCAACAGGGGACATCTTTTCAGTAGAAGCAGTCCGTCAATGGCACCCAGCAATATTGAGTAGGTGCAGACAGCAAAAAGTCACATCTCTCAGCAGAAGCAGTTCCAAAAAATTCACTAGCACTGATCACACTGTTTATCAGAGTTTATGAGCGGAAATTAAACATGTCCTAGTGGCACCAATCATGAGGAAAAGGTACAAGTAACAGTCCATAATTTTTTAGAATCACTGATCACACAGTTCTTCAGCAGAAATTAAACATGACTAAATGTCACACATCATGTTGAAAAAGTGCAGGTAACAGTTCAGAATATTTATCTTCACTAATCAGACAGTTCAGGCATGAACAATAGTTTGAATACACATACAAATGCTTTTACAGTAACATACAAATCATAACAAACACACAAATGATGTCAGATAATTGTCCTATTAACTATTACAAATACTCAAATACTAGTAAACCTATAATATTTATGGGTGTCAGTGCAAGCCACTACCAACAAATAAAATAATATTTACGAGATAGGTGGGTAGGATTAGGAAAGGAAAACACACAAAACACACTCACTCATCTCTCATCCACATTAAATACTACTGTGTAATTGAATAGTGTTAACTGTGTAAATGCAATTCTGTCAAAATCTGATGTTCATCATGTGTATCAAGTAGTACTGGCAGCAATGTATAACAGTCAATAATAGTTAGTCAACGTCATAGTCATCATGTCAAGACCAATGTTTGCCAAGCCAGATCAAAATGTACTGTTGTTGAACAACTGTCAGTGAGCCAAGATATGCAATTACTTCCTCTCTCCAAAAAAAAAAGTATATACTGCTTAGTGATTTAACAAAGTGTGTATAGACAATCTTCCTTCTATTTTAATGTTCTAGTCTGCTATCTTCATCCTCCTTGTTCCATAAGACCAACAAAAAAAAATATGCTCCTCACTTACTTTACCTCTTATACACCAAAACTCCAATAATCATCAGCTTCACACAATCTCAATAATACCTCAATAATACCTCTTCAATACGTCTTATCATCAATATCATTTACCTTACCTCTTGTCCACAAAAACTCCAATAATCATCAACTTCATATACTCTCAATACCTCAATAATACGTCGCTACATATAAACCTCAGCACCAATATCATTTCACTTCCATAACAACTCTTTCCTCTAGTCAGTCTCCTCGAACAAGTACAGATAAAATCCTAGAGCAACTTCAATTCAGCATCCCATACAATCCGAAGACACAGTGTCCACACACAACCTCTGTGTAATCCATCTGAGCCCAATCTTCTACTCATTATAAATTATAAGATACATTTTGGTTCCTTGTCCATCATTAAATAAAAGAAATGCATACCTGACCTCTAACAGACGTAGTTCGAATAACTCTCAGTAATTAAGTACGATTACGGAGTGTGAATGATCATAATATTTCACAGTGTGTACACCACTTCAAGAATCATAGCAGAAGCAAACATGTGGAGTATTTTTTGTGTCAAGTGTCACTTCCTATTTCAATTGCTCACGAAAAATGCAGTGTAATAACTGTTAATGGTCTAAACCTAGTATTGGTATGTCATGTCGTTAGCTTCCTTCCTATTAGCATAAATTTATACAGCTTCCATAAAACCTCAGCTCATGTGACTTCTATGACTTTCTTGTACTAATGTCGTTCGTCGAATTATAGCAGTTAATTTTCTTATCTTAAAACTATAAGGCACTGAGCGTAAGCAAAACAAGCAATAGCGAGTAAATATACCAGTAGAGAACAGAATGTCAACAAGTGGATGCAGCACAATTCCTACAACGAGGCTCTGCCAAGCGAACAATCTATAATTAATCCAATAGTGTGACCTAAACTCTATGTTTATACACAGTATATCAGCATTTCTATACACCAAATTAAAGAGCAGTTATGGCAACAAAACAGAAATGTGTAAATATGTAATCCATACGCATAGCAGTAAACATATATCTTACGTAATAAACAGGTCATTAGCATCATATCAGCATAAGCAAATAAATGTTCATATGTCATCTTAGCAAGTAAACATGGAGGCGCAAGCAGATAAATCACAAAGTATAACTTACATACATAATCACAGTCAGCACAATTAATCAGGTTACAATTATAATCCATACGTAAAGCAGTAAACATGTCATTAGCATCATATCAGCAAAAGCAAATAAATGTTCATATGTCATCTTAATAAGTAAACATGGAGGCGCAAGCAGATAAATCACAAAGTATAACTTACATACATATCAGCACAACTAATCAGGTGACAATTATAATTTAAATAAATAAGCACAGCAGGCACATAATTTAAAAAAATGACATCAGTGAAATAGCAGTGCAGCCAAGCGATGCATAATATATACAAGTTACAACCCAGTTCATTAATCAATAATTGTCAAAATCAGTAAATGTATACAAGCACGTCGCTTCACAAGTAAATTCATAGAACATAAAATTTAGCACAAAGTATGAATCACGTAATCGCGAGCAGCAAATTACGTCTAAAGTACGTACCTAAGTGGAAATATGTTACCTGAAAAATAAACTCAATTAATAGTTACCCTTTTTTTTTTTTAGTTAATTAGTTTCTTCTTCGAAATTACATAATTACATTCTTCCTGAAAATTTCTCGATAGCAGGTCGTCTTAACGTCGGAGACACACAGAATTTACCTGAAGTTCTCAAATATTTTACACAACCGTATCCTGCAAAATACTGAATGTTAATAACACAATTCAACAAGTCCTTATAGCTTTATACAGAATTTAGTCGGAGAAATTAGACTGTGTATTTGTTTACGGCTGTCAGTGCATTCGCACTGAGCGCTCGATCAGCTGTAGGCGCGTGACGTAGGAAGCTATTGTTCGCGGTCAACGACTGCCTTGTGCGGCGCGCAGACTTGACTGTTGCTTTGAGTATGTGCCGCCGCCAAAACATAGCGCGGTATCCTTGTACTCTCCGCATGTTTACATGTAGCTGTTAGTTCTCCAAAGTATGTCATTCCACAAAAATTTTTACGTTAGATATATGATGTATTCCTTTAGAGCGTCGAGATTTAAGAGTTTCTACTTCAACAGTGTTATCATGTATAATTTTGCGAATTCTATATGGACCGTTATAAAGCAGAAAAAATTTGCGACACAAGCCTTTTCCTTTGTGAGACAAACGGTGGGACTTAATTAATATCTTTTGACCAACTGACAAGATTTTTAAACGACCATGACGTTTAGCTGATTTCTCTCTTCTAGCAGCCGCAGATGCAATATTTCGTAGAGCCAGGTTGACAACCTCAGAATGCCGTAGTTTCCGTGAAGGCGGAAAAGGAACTATTTCAGAAATGCGATTTGTTGGTACCTTATTTTTTAATATCAATAGAGGCGGTAAAGAAGTTGAATCATTGGGGAGTTCATTCAGAATATTTTGAAAAATATGAAGATACTGATCCCAAGTTCTGTGATTCTGATGACAATAAAGACGACACAATTTATTGATTTCCTTCATCCATCTCTCTGAAGCGTTAGATTGAGGGTGAAAAAGTGAGATGAAGATTGGTTTAATTTTACGACGCTGTAGAGTATGAAGCCAAATTTTAGAACGAAACTGTGATCCATTATCTGATATAACCTTATCAACATGACCAACTTCTTTAAGAAAATGTTTGATGAAAGCATTAGATACTGAACGAGCTGTTGCTTTGCGTAAAGGTGTAAAACACACATATTTTGATGTCAACTCCACTGCTACGAAAATGTACGCAAAACCATTAGTTGAACGAACCACTGGACCGAACAAATCGACTGCAGCCATCTCCTTTAATTTCACTGGAATGATGGGAAACAACGGTGCTCTGTGAGAAATCGTTGGAGGCTTAGCCATTTGACATAATTTGCATTTGGCAAGAACAGATCGAATACGTTTTTCCATATTACTGAAGTAACAATTTTCTCGTAATTTGTAAAAGCATTTTCTGGGACCAAAGTGTGCATAACTGAAATGCGTATACCAAATCAATTTATTGACCCACTCATCAGGAATACAAACTAACCAAACGGAGCTGTCGACCGATTTTCGTTTAAAAAGAATGTCATTGCGAACTAAATAATGCTGTCTAATCGCTACGCTTTCCTTTCTCCTCCACTTCTCCTTAATGTCCTTCCAGATTGGATCCTTATTTTGCTCCTTAGCGATATCCTGGAGCGAAGACGAAATAAAGTTCTCAAACGCAACACCTTGAATATACATCAAACAATAATTGTTTTCTTTGCAGTCCTCTTCAGCACTTCGTTTCAAACCTATAGGTGCACGTGATAAAGCATCAGCAACAATATTTGAAGAACCCTGTATGTAAACAATACTAAAGTCAAATTCCTGTAGGTACAACGCCCATCGTGACAATCTGCCATGAGTTAATTTCGTTGACATAAGAAATTCCAGAGCTCGATGATCGGTGTACACCTTAGTATGTCTGCCAAACAAAAATGTGCGAAATTTTGTGAAAGCCCAAACAACAGCCAAAGCTTCAAGTTCCGTAATCGAATAATTCTTTTCGGATTTAGAGAGAACGCGACTTCCAAATGCAATAGTCTTCTGTACTACAACGCCGTCTTCTTCTTTCTCTTGAAATAAATGTGCACCTAGGCCCTTGTATGATGAGTCCGTCGCCAAACAAAATTCTTTAGATAAATCCGGATGTGAAAGAAGTGGAGCAGCAACTAAAGCATCACGAAGTTGTTCAAATTCTGACTGAGCTTCCTCATCCCAACACCAATTAGCTTTCTTTCCAGATAGTTCACATAAACGAGGTGTGGCCAAATCGTCCAATTTAACAAAGCGTCTAAGAAAATTACAGACACCAAGGAAACTACGAACATCACGTTTTGTAGTAGGAACAGCATAATTACGAATAGCGTCTAATTTCTCTGGATCAGGAAGAATACCTTCTGTAGAAATAATGTGACCGAGAAATTTCACCTGAGAACGACCAAATTCAGATTTTTCCAAGTTTACTGTAATGCCAACTTTTGCAAAGATACGTAATAATGAGTCCAAAATCTTGTTGTGCTCACTCCAAGAATGTTTAGCAATAAGAATGTCGTCAACATATGAAGTAATATTGTCACGAAGATAAACAGGTAAAATTTCATTTAAACTACGAATGAATGCTGCTGAAGATACAGTAAGTCCAAACGGTAATTTCCGAAATTGGTAACAGTTACCAAAGGCTAAAAAGGCAGTATATTTTCTACAATCAGGGTGGAGTTCTATTTGCCAAAAACTTGCGCGCATATCAATCGTGGATAAGACTTTAATTCCATGGAAATGTTGAAGAAGTTCATCTAAATTTTGTGGGCGGTCAGTTTCAGCAATGATGATATTATTTATCTGTCTGGAATCCAGAACCAAACGAATTGACCCATCCTTTTTAAGAACAACGTGTAATGGGCTAGTATAAGGACTGACTGCAGGCTCAATAATGCCCTGACCTAACATGTATTGAAGTTCATTCTTAACCTTGTCTCTGTAAGCCAAAGGAATAGCGTACGTTTTTCCGCGAAATGGTGTGTGTTCTTTTACTTTAAATAAATACTGTAAGCCTTGTATAGTTCCTGTGTGATGACTAAACACTGTAGCATGTGAAGTCAAAATGTAGTGCAGCTCTTCTCTTGCAACGTCATCTGGCACTTCAGCTTTCTTAACCTTTTCATTAATTAATTCTTCGCTATTAATTATATCATCCATCGCGTCTCTGTATCTATTGTCATTATCATGAATAAACACATTGTCGTCATAATGCTCAACGAAAACATCAGAAGTAAGAAACCTTAAACATTTTGTATCTGACTCAGATCTTGTTAAACACTCGAAAAATTTTAAACATTTCGGCATTCCAGCAACAGTCAAATTTACACTTCCTTCTTTAAAGTTCAAAATTGCCTTATGTGCGTTAAGAAACTCCATACCTAATATAATCTGTGTACTGAGTAATGGAACAATAATAAAATTAGCAGAAAATTCGTATCCTTGACAAATGAAATTTAAGTTGGTCTGTTGTTTGACTTCCACACTTTTTCCAGAAATAGCACCTCGAATTGTAGTTTTAGAAATAGGTAACACAGGACAGGCAATAGTTCTTTCACATATACGAAAAACTGATTCACTAATGACATTCAGTGGGCTCCCAGAATCTAAAACTGCAGTGAACTTATTCTTACCCACACATACTTCAATAACAGGATGTAAAAATGCGTCTACATTATTTTCCTTTTCATCTAACAAAATGTCTCTCATGTCTTCCAGGCGTACGTAGTGTAAAGTCGTAGTGTCATTACTTTCTGAACCGTCTATATTGCTGCCAGAAGCCGAAGCTGCAAGTCATTGTCGATTGTTTGCGTCACGTCTTTGAGTATTCGCGTCATTTCGCGGATCAATTTCAACAATTTGCACTTGTCTCTCAGAAGTTCTGTCACGTGAAGGATGCCAATTAGGTCCTTCCTGTCTGTTAGATGCAAATTCTTGGCTATGTCTGTTATTAAAATTTCTGTTTTCCTGTCTGTCTGCATAACTACTTCTTGTGTAATTTCGACTGTCATTTCTGAAATTATTGTTGTATCTACTACCCTGATTATTTCTGTAGTAAGAATTTCTATTACTGTATGAATAATTTCTGTCCTGATGATACCGATTACTGTTTCCGTATAATTGATCATTCCGGTACGAATTACCGCTATTGTCTGTGTAATTTCTGTTAGAACGTCTGTTATTGTCATAGGGCTGGTATCTATTGTCCTGTCTGTTACGTCTATCGTTCTCAAAGTTACTCACATAACGCCCGTTCCGATCACTATCTCTTTTCTCTGGAAATCTATTGTAAATACTGTTACTGAAAAAGTTACAAGAGGTCCCGTCGTCGTTGTCATACTCAAGTTCATGCAACAAAGTCTTAAAAGTCTCAATGTCGTCTTTACATCTTCCGGCCAAAGCAATTTGTCTTATGGATTGTGGCAGCTTAGTTAAACAAATGCGAATTAATTCAGTCGGGCTATAAGGGTTGGACAGGAACTGATTCTTTCGAATCATGTCTTCAAAGTACTCTGCCGGCGTGCGGAACTCAGACTGTTTAAAATTACGCTGCATAATCAGACTATGTTTGACTCTGTCTTGTGTGTTTTCGGACCAATATGCCGATAGAAATGCATGATAAAAATCATTTAGATTATTACAATCTCTAATGAGTGCACGCATCCGCGTCGCCGGTTCGTTTTCTAAATATCCACACATAAATTCCAGTTTGTGACTTAGTGGCCAATTTGGTGGAAGTGCGTACATAAATTGATCTAACCATGCACATGGATGTATGTCATTCTTAGAATTGCGGAAGATCTTAAATTTCCGGACAGTCAAAAAGTGTTTATAGTCAAAGTTTTCGCCTCGTGGCGACAAAGACCTACCGCGTCTGTCCCAGTCCGAATGTCGATTATTGTAAAGTTCGCGCGCCTGGCGCTCTCTTGTTGCATCCCGTAAATGAAATAAATTACTTTCTTCATACCCCTCTGCTATCTGTGATTCTAAGTTCCTTCTACTGTCCTTTCCTACAATTTCGCCTTCGATCTGCTTGACTTGCTTTCGTAATGCCTCAAATTCCCTTTTCACGCGTTCATTAAATTTTCCCTGATTTTCAACATGCTTATTTATGTTCTGGTATTCTTCGGTTTCTGCAAATGGTAATGGAGCTGTATCATCTGAATCTCTGTCCCCATGTAAACTAAGATTTGTCAATTTATCTGAAATTTCCTCAACTCTTTCCGATAAGTCACCTAATTGTTCTTTCTGTTTATTTACGTCTTCCGTAAGTGTCGCGACTCGGGTTTCAGTATTGTCACATTTGGTAGCTAGCTGTTCATATTGTTGTGTTAGGTTATTTAATCTGCCATTTGGTACGGATCCTTCGATTCTCTCAAATATTTCTTCCTTATCCTTTGCACGTTGTAAATTTAACTCTGAAAAATTTTGTACTATCACGCGATCTCTTTCTTCCTGTTCTCTATCCTGTTCCCTTTGTCTGATTTCTACTGCAATTAATCTATTATTGTGAGAATTCAGAATCGGTTGTACTTCCTCTCTGATTTCTTTCTTTAATTCATCTTTCATATTTTTGAAACATGTTCCTATTCGTGAATCTAACCGTGTTTCCAAAGTTCCTATCTCTGTTTTAAATTCAGATCGAAACTGCTCCATTATTCCCCTATCTGTTTTTATTTCAGATCCCAAAGTTTCCATTCGTGTTTCCATTGTCCCTATGTCATTTTTAATTTCAGATCGCAAAGTTCCCAACTCTGTTTCCATTTTTCCTATTCTTGATCCCACTGTTTTTAATTCAGATCCAAACCGTGTTTCCATTTTTAATATAGCACTCATCAACTGCCCCATGGTAACTGTTTCAAAATTATTTTCGCCCCTAACATTTCCCGCAAAACCAGTTTCCTTCGTCATAGCTGTAAAGCTATCTGTGTTCGATACTATTTCAGAATCTTCTATCGTTAATCTCGGATTCTGTGAATTTTCTGATTGAGAAAAATTTTGAAATGGTTCCGGACTGTCTTCCCGACTTATTACATTGTTTTCCACTTCATTATCCATCATACTGTTTTCCTCTGTTGGCGAGTTCGCCATGTCAACAATTTCGTTATTCTCACTATTCATCATTTTTGCCTTTTTCATTGATCGCGTAATCATTTACAAAACATAAAAAATTCGTCACTGTTCGAAAATTACACACAATGCCTCCTTATCTCCAACAAAACCATTTACATGCAATGTCTCCCTCAAACACGATTAACGAACAATTGAAATAATTGCACAAAATTGTCAAACGCGTATACAAGGCAATAAAAATACAACAAAAAAAAAACTAAATTTTGAAAAATACCATTAGAAGAATGCCAATTACCAAATCTACACATGCAAAATAGACTACAATTAATAAACTACAAATTACTACAACAATACTACAGTCTACTATTTTTACAATCAGAAAAATCCAAGGGACGATCCTGGCAGGGTCGCCACGTGCATGGGGGCTTAATTAAATATAATGATTTTTTTTGTAGCAGTATGTCCGTCCGATTACGCAGTGTCTCGTAATCGGTTGGCCCTGACTAGTATTTTTACGCTATCTGACTGCAACAAACAATGTACGAAATTTTTCGTGAACACAGTTAATTAATTAAGTCCCCAGCAACTATAAAATCTACGAAATCCAATAAGCACAAAAGTAACTGTTCTGTATGTGGGAGTGTGACTCAACGTACGCATCTGGCACGGTTCTTCTTCAATAACACAAGAATTTTTAATTAACATTTATACTGAATTAATTAAAGAAAGTAAAAATACCATAATTACTCAAGAGAATCACAATTACACTCTAATCCAAGAACACAAGCCAGATGCTTTGTTGACTGAACCTGTAATGACGCATTATTTCAGACACACAAATAATAAAAGAACATTGTGGTTTTTACCTTTATATATATTGACGAAATGCACTCATTACAATGACATCTGCTATCTCTCCCATCAAATAACTGCATAAAACATGGAACAACCCTCTTTACTACCACATCTCACTCCGACTTCACGACAAGCAGTGCCCACTAGCACATCTCGGTACGACTGACTACAACGAGCTCTCAACAAGCACTGACCTGTCCGATCTCATAACAAGCACTGACTGCTACGGACTCCCAACAACCACTGACTGCTACGAGCTCTTAACACACACTCTGCCATGAGCTCCTAACACGCACTGTGGAGGCGGCTCAATAGTACTCTTTGGCGCACTCTCTGGCGCAGTGGCACAGTGTAGCCACCTTTCAAGTGTTGAGTGCTATTGTCACGTGATTTCAAATTGATTCCGTATTTCTGGATTTACAAAAGTCTTTTGACGCTTTAGCTCACAAGCGACTTGAAATCAATTTGCGTGATTATGGAATATCGTCTCAGATATGCGACTGTATTTTCTTATTTCCTGTCAGATAGGCCACAGTTCGTACTAACTGACGGAAAGTCATCGAGCAAAACAGAACTTATTTCTGCTGATCCGCAAAGTAGTGTCACAGACCCCCTGTTGTTGCTTATCTATACCAACGACTTAGGAGACAGGTGGAGCAGCTGTCTTGGGTTGTTTGCAGTTGATGCTGTCGTTTATTGTCTAGTAAACACGTCAGAAGATCAAAACGATTTAGAGAAGACATGAACTTCTGAGTGCAGTCCTAAGTGAAGGAGACACGATGAGTGTGGAATTACTTGTAGAAGCACAGGCTGCTCCTGCAGGGGGACCGGGGGTGGAAATTAAATTTTGACTTTTGGTTTGTAAATAGAAATTAGAAAGAAAATGTTTGACATAAAGTGAGAGGAAGGGCTGGTGACGTTCGGTCGTATTACCATATATCGAATCACTCCCGTCTCCATTAAGAATTCAATTTTCCCTGAAAGTATTCCGGCGATTGCTCTGAACAACGAACATCCACTCAATATGGGCAGAAGTAGTACAGCGCACTTCCATAAAAACGCAGAGTTGTTTTAAAAGTTTCACGGTTTTAACGTAAATGCCGTTGAACTGCACCTGCAGTACAACTGATGGAGGAGAAAATGTATCTCTGACTCCAAATTAGGTGATTTGTAGATTGCTGCTCTGTTCAACTAGCGCAAGAATCTTTTCTCTACCATTATAAAAGCACTAAATATTTTGAGTACTATTCCATGGCAACGGTGACTTTGGAACGGTCCTTCAATACCCTACGAACAGTAAAGACTTGGCTTAGAACCGAATCGCTACAGGGAAGGGAGACTGGCTGCGTTGAGCGAACACCAAAACTACGTGAGAGAATATGGCGAGGTGTTAAAAAAGAAAGTATCAGAAAAATCTGAGTCCGACCCAAGAATTCAAATTATTGTCCTGTTATGCGAATGCATGTTTAAAGTATTTTCCTGTTTTATTTATCAAGAAATGGTGCTTGTTTTGCCTACTCCCAATTCTTTGAGAATAGTATGACCTGAACCTACTTTGACACTGACGACACTTTTGATTTGTCGTGAGTAGTTCTTTCCCAGGGAAATTTTGAGAAAAATTAACTGACAACCATGTCATACACCATGAAATATGCTATAAAGACATATAAGCTGCAATGGCGTAATCCTGAGCCCTTGTTAGGAATGCCGAAACTGCCTTTGTCCCCCACCACTCACTCCAAAAATTAGGGGAGGGTAAAAGGTTGGCAACAGGAAGGAGCATCCCGCGACCCTAAACCACTGACAGATTAACGTACTGACGCCGAGGTAGAGAAAAAAGAAAAAGAGCAGACAGTTTAAATGTCAACACCATTTTAGTTGATATCTTACAGTGTCCGGTCGGTAACATCCCAAAACAACTGTAATGCATTTCAACTCTTGTTTTCCTGCAAGTAATAACCGACATACGAAATTTTGCTAATCACTGCAGATAATTTTCGATTGCAGGTGTTCCACACGTAGTGACGTTCGAATTACTGATTAAAATTGCTGTATAAATCGCTGCTGTGTTTTGTGACCAATTTCTAGCGACATTGCTAGCGACATATCGGTCGCGTGTGTGCTGCTAGATGAACTCGTCGTCGGCGAACCTGTCACATCGTGGGATACAAAACTGTGCAAATGACGGTCACTGCTATAAGTTACGTATCACCGAAATGAAACACAGCATTAAACAATGACGAGCATAGTTTTTGAATGATATTTCCACCTTATGACTATATAAAACTTCCTTATTCTGTATTAATATCATGATTTTATATTGAGCAAGCAATAAAAGAAACAAAAGAAAAATTCGGAGTAGGTATTAAAGTCCACGGAGAAGAAATAAAAAACATTGAGGTTCGCCGAGGACATTGTAATTCTGTCAGAGACAGCAAAGGACTTGGAAGAGCAGTTGAATGGAATGGACAGTGTCTTGAAAGGAGGATATAAGATGAACATCAACAAAAGCAAAACGAGGATAATGGAATGTAGCCGAATTAAGTCGGGTGATGTTGAGGGTATTCGATTAGGAAATGAGACACTTAAAGTAGTAAAGGAGTTTTGCTATTTGGGGAGCAAAATAACTGATGATGGTCGAAGTAGAGAAGATATAAAATGTAGACTGGCAATGGCAAGGAAAGCGTTTCTGAAGAAGAAAAATTTGTTAACATCGAGTATAGATTTAAGTGTCAGGAAGTCTTTTCTGAAAGTATTTGTATGGAGTGTAGCCATGTGTGGAAGTGAAACATGGACAGTAAATAGTTTGGACAAGAAGAGAATAGAAGCTTTCGAAATGTGGTGCTACAGAAGAATCCTGAAGATTAGATGGGTAGATCACATAACTAATGAGGAAGTATTGAATAGAATTGGGGAGAAGAGAAGTTTGTGGCACAACTTGACTAGAAGAAGAGATCTGTTGGTAAAACATGTTCTGAGTCATCAAGGGATCACCAATTTAGTATTGGAGGGCAGCGTGGAGGGTAAAAATCGTAGGGGGAGACCAAGAGATGAATACACTAAGTAGATTCAGAAGGATGTAGGTTGCAGTAGGTACTGGGAGATGAAGAAGCTTGCACAGGATAGAGTACCATGGAGAGGTGCGTCAAACCAGTCTCAGGTCTGAAGACCACAACAACAAAAACATCATGATTTTGGCCTTAAGTCAACAATGATAGGTAAAATTAGACGTTGTCAAGTGATGTCATCGTCAAGATCTATTGTAATGGATGCCCCAGCGTGCAGAAAGTGCAGAATCGTATAAATCTATGGCAGACTGGTAGCTAATATGTTTTGCAGTCATTAAACAATCGAGCCACAGAATGAACATCAGCACAGCAGTTACATGTGTAGTGAGTTTGATCTGAAAATATACTATGGAAAATGATGGTTGACATGGCCAAATATGAACAGCATAGGTTGCAAGTCCATGTTGGACAATCCATGTTCACAGGAATATCATAGGTACATGTAATCATCTGTTATCTGTGACCACAAGGTGCAAACTGGATGTTCATATCACAAAAGTATGACAGCATGCCGAAAGAAATACCCACATCATACACTGGTTTAAATGAAAAAAATGTCCATGTGCCATATATAACCAGGTACAGACAATGGCGAAAGTTTGCAATTACAATATTTTGCGTTGTAAGTGATATGTTGCAGACCATTATAGGTGTCAGGTCTATGGCCTGAATGGCAAAGCTGACAGCGAAATGAACCAACATATCAGCAGCTCGAATTGGCACAGTCTCTACCGATTCAATTCTAGGGAGGCGAGAGGCCCAGATCATGCGACAGTACTGCACTGGTGTTAAGGATACGAATTACACTTTCACCAGGACGATAAAGACGCCTCATTTAATGATACACAAACAGAAATAAACAATGAACAAATTCTAGTGTCCGATTACACTGTCGGCCTTAATCACAGAGTGCGCATTCAAATGCACAGAACTGATTTTCTGTTGTCGACACACATTGCCACCGTGGGCACGTGATCTGGGGACGGCGTACTGAGATGTGACAACGTTTCAAAACATCGACATTTCTGTGCTTTGGGAAAGTGGGCATTTGTTCCGTTATCGTCAAACCTAAATAGTTTTTCGCCTTCAGATATCTCACGTTGCTTGTGTAACTATATCCAATGCAATAAACATCCAAGTTGTCATGGTACATTCACAATTTGCCACGAAAACAAAACACAATAACGAAATATAGATTAAGAAGTTACAAAAGCACACAATCCACTACTACAACACGAGTGAGCGCGGCAAAATAGGTTAACTTACGATGTTAGCAGGCGATGATGCCGTCGATACTTCCTTCCCGAGAAACCTTGAGCTGCCGTGACGTGACGTGACGGTCTGTTGACGACTTGTCTGAATGCCGCCGTTTGAAGTAAATTGTGGACTCTTTGGATTTGACGTGACGGGACCTGGCGCCCAAGGTGAACTGGTCTTAAAAAGAGTCATCCCGAGATCACGTCACAATTTCAGCTTAATGTTGACAACGCGCGCAGCACGCAATGCTTACTCCAGAGATTTTTCTACTTTATGGCTTTCACCGACGTCATATCTGAGTCACAGATGCTACTTAGAGGCAATATCTGAAGGCAGTGGGGTTTATTCCTAAACCAAAGAATGTATCACAGAAAAGAAAGATAATACACATACATGCAATAAAATTCCATTGCAGCTCACATGATTAATTACATAGCCAAAAGTTATATCGCAAAAAAATTGGGGCAACAAAAAAGAAAGTAACAACATAAAAAAACATACATGCATTAAATGAATTATTACCACAGTTTATGGGAGCAAGTGAAAGAACCATAAACGGCCTTTCAAGTCCACTACAACATCACTCATAGTAAACTAGTAATCTACGTCTACATGGATGCTTTACAAATCACACTTACGTACTTGGCAAAGGGTTCATAGATCCACCTTCACAATAATCGTCTATTATTCCAATCTCAAACAGCGCGCGAAAAAAAGGAACACCTACATCTTCCCGAGCGTGTTTTGATTTCCTTATTTTATTATGACGATCATTTCTCCCCATGGAGGTCGGCGTCGACAAAATATTTTCGCATTCGGATGAGAAAGTTGGTGATCGAATTTTTGTGAGAAGTTTCTGCCGCAACGAAAAACGGCTTTGTTTTAATGATGTCCGCCCCAGATTCTGTATCACGTCAGAGACACTCTCTCCCCTATTTCTCGATAATACAAAATGTGCTGCCCTTCTTTGAACATTCTAGATGTACTCTGTTAATTCTATGTGGTAGGGATCCCACACCGAGCAGAAATGCTCCAAAACAGGACGGACAAGCGTAGTGTAGGCAGTCTCTGTTGCATCTTCACCCAATAAAACGCTGTCTTTGTTTCGCCTTCCCCACAACATTTCCTATGTGTTCTTTCCATTTTATGTTGTTCGTAATTGTGATTACTAGGTATTTAGTTCAATTTACTGCATTGACTGATCTAACCAAAGTTTAACAGATTCCTTATAGCACTCATGTGGATGAACTCACACTTTTCGTTATTTAGGTTCAACTGCCAACTTTTGCACAATACAGGTATCTTTTCTAAATTCTTTTGCAATTTGTTTTGATATTCTGATTACTTTACTAGACGGTAAATGACAGCATCATCTGCAAACAACCTCAGACGCTTCCTCCATTCTCTCCGAAATCGTTTATATAGATAAGGAACAGCATTACTTGGGAAACGCTGGAAATCACTTCTATTTCCTTCGATGATTTTCCGTCAATTACTACGAACTATCAACAATGTGACAGGAATCTTTGTAATAGCTTCGCATCTACTGACAAATAGTCCATCGCTAAGAAACACAACTCCTCTCTCTGTTGAGCTTGTGTTTCTCATGGAATATAAACTATTCATACAACTTACAAGAATGCAGCCAACATCTTTCTCAATCTCGTATATTTCAAAACTAAAAGCCCAAACTCTTTGAAGGCCAAATGCCGGAATATCGGTGGTTGTCTAGCACATCACCCAACTCCATTAGCGTTTGTTGTTTGAACCAGTCTCCTACATCACCTGGTTACTGGAGCCTATTTGCTGGCAGCATGTATGGTCCTGCCTTAGATTAGTGTAAACTGCACCATACTCAAATTACTGCCATATAAGCTGTGCCGGGGCTAGCACCATGTTTAGCACTAAATTCAGCTGAATTTGCATATGGAAATGATGCTCTAAGATCCCGTTTCCTAACTCCGACTTTTTCTGTCGCACATGGATCAATAAGAGAAACGCAAACTGATTGTTATCGACCCTGCAAGTGGAGTAGAGAAGAATTGAATTTGATAAAAATTAATTTGACAGTAGAAAGTTTAATTAATGTCATGACAGATGAAAGGATTGCTCTACCTAACTATAGAATGAAAGATAACAATTGGATTTATTCTGACAAAATTCAAAATGAAAAACACATGAAACATTTACAATACGCCAATTTGATAGACAGATAATCGCTGTGAAGTTGTCCGTAAACTAGCTTGTGACATTTATGACCAAGTGGTATGTGGAGCCAATAACGTGCAACTCAAATCTTAAGAAAAACGCCCAGTAAGCAGAACAGTAATTGCGCTACAACAGTAGTGAGAACTCAGGCAATGAAAACCCAAGACAGAACCAAGATAGGGAGAACGGAAACAGGCGCGCTCCGCTGAGCTCTGATTATCAGGTAGCAAAATTAACTACTCTGCCGGTGCTGCAGAAATACATCACCAGGCTGTCTTCTTTACTGCAAGAACACGATCAGGCGTACCGGTGGCGATGGCTGGTTGCTTCGACGTCCCGTCATGGTGGTGATGATGTCGCGAGTATAGCCCAATACTAATTCTCGTGGCCCGGTTGTTCCAGACTTAAGATTTCCTAGCAGTTTCAATGCACCTCTGAGGGAGACGAAGAAGGCTCGCCACACAATCACTGACGGCACAGTGATTGATTTTAACAAGCAAAGTCACACCATAACTCCGATACAATAAACTTTAGCCAAAACTGCTCAAGACCGACCACATAGGCCGCTTGTGCGCAGAATGCTCAATTGCCAACTGTACTCGGAAAGTTATGTTGAAGTCGAAACTTCAGAAACTTCGTCAAACAGGTACAATTAAATGAAAGTATATTAGACACCCAACGGGGGAGTCAGGTTGTCCAGAGCAGTGAGAGCTCAGTCTTGTAACCTACTCAGACCGAAAGGCGAGGCTCTGCACTGCTAAGAACACCCGTACAAGTCGAACACAGGCCCCCATCACAGTGGTCGTGGTTAAACGTGCCAATCAGCAGCTCGAAAACCGGTGTAAAATTCCACTCTATTGCCGAAGCACTGCTATTCCAGTAATGGAGAATCTTGGCGCCAATTTCTGCGCCGATTTTGCTACGTCACGGAGCTATCCCCTGAGCAAGCCAATCGCAGTTACGATTTTGCAGAAAACGCGGGAATTTGCCCGCCAAGACTACCTGGGAACACGAGTCATTCCCGCTCCTCGCTCGTAGCCCTTCAGACAGCGTTTTCACGAAGTTTCTGCGATGTAACGGAATCTCTGACCCCAGCTGCTCCTTCAGGCCCCTGTGGGCGTGTCGCCGCCGCTCTTATGACTATGTCGGCGTCTGGACAGCACCACTCGGCTCCCTCACACGCGTCGGCATAACCCTGTCAAGATCAGCAGAACCCGCCTGTCACCGGACCACCCGGGTGACGAGAGATGATAAAATGTGTGGCCATGAAGAGTAAATTTTAAGTGTCCTCTAACTTTTAGTCTTTTGTAACGGGATCGTAGAGCAAGAATTATTGGCATTGCGTTTATTACATGCTGCATCACAAAAGAGTTTAACTGGAGAGCCGTAGTCAGTTGCTGCGGTGAAATTATGTGAGTCAGTTGGTACGTTTGTAACCGGATGGTATACATTCATTTGTTGCTGTTTCTTTGTCCTGCAATAGCGTGTGTCTTATGTCTTCCAACAAGATGATACATTCTGTTACTTTGTTCATATTGTAAAAATGTGCAAACTGATTAAATCCTGAACTTTACTGTTAATCTCTTGAACTAAACAAATTTGTCCCTGTGCTTCAATGGTCTGCCAAATAATGTTGTACATGAAATGGTCCCTGTGCACTGACCATTTTCGTAGCAAACAGATCGTCAAATGAAAATGTCTCACCTCGTAATGTAAGTGCTTGGAAACGCAGTGCTTGCTTCTCTCCGCGCGCCAGTTCAAATTTCTTACTGCAGCTGCTGAGAGCTTACTGCCGATGCTCCAGACAGCAAGTAAACTATTTTATACACATAACTGAGTGAGGGACTGCTTTAAACAAAAATGAGTTGGACTGAGGATGTGCACAATGCTCTTAGGTGAAATATGCCTTTAACAAACTGTTTTTACATTAACTGATATATTATTAGTTGTATGACATTTATGTTACAACATGCACTAACATTGAAAAAGGAAAACATTGATGTCAAATGCTTACTCTTGCAATTGTTAGAAAAATAATTGACAGACATGAAAAAACCCTTACAGTGAAAATTAAACAATTTTTAATGAAAAATCTCGATTTCCTTCACATGGCTGATTCAACAATGAATCTAGCTACGCGCGACTGCAGTGTCACAAAATAAAAAAATGTTTCCTTCATTCCAGCAGCGATGACAAAAACGAGCACACCTTCCAGCGACACAGTTGCTCTGAGCGAAGACTGTGAGCGAATAATGATAAACGATTCAGAAGTGTCTCTTAGCGTCTGAGACACACGTAGTATGTACAATACCCAGAAGTGCAAATAACAGCGATTACATCTTATTAACGATTTTAATATTACATCCTGCAACGTCGAATGCTGTCTACCGATTCCTATATGAAATGTAGCAACGGGTTTGTTCGCCTTCTTTTTATCAGCAGGTTAATGAGCATCTTACGGGTGCCGCCACTTACTCTGCCATCGACTGCGTTTTAGTTGCAAAGGAAAGACGCGCTGCTGCAAAACTGGCTTTCAAACGTAGAGAACTGATTACTTCCTTCTTTACTCTGGTAAGTAGTTACAACTGGCTACATTTTTAACATTACATTCTGCTATATCCAATACTATCTACAGATTCCCTTATGAACTGCACTAATAGCATTATTCTCCTGTTGTTTTTCAGCACATTTATGAATTTATTCTCGCTGCCGCTATTTTTTCTGTCAACAACTGTGTTTTATTTCAAAATGAAGATACTCTGCCCGAAAGAACGCTTTTAAACACACAGAAATCAGTACCTCCTTCTTTCATTCGGTAAGTAATTACATCTGGTTAACATTTTTACTATTACGTTCTATATATTAAAAGCATCACCTCGGTTCCGAGAGTTCTGGAAACTGTACATTTCCGCCCTTTCTACTGCTCACGAAAACCACATATATGCATGTTGTACCACCATACAGCGAGACTTCAGAGGTGGTGGTCCAGATTGCTGTACACACCGCTACCTCTGATATCCAGCAGCACGTCCTCTTGCATTGATGCCTGCCTGTATTCGTCGTGGCATACTTTCCACAAGTTCATCAAGGCACTGTCGGTCCAGATTGCCCCACTCCTAAACGGCGATTCGGCGTAGAAGCCTCAGAGTGGTTGGTGGGTCACGTCGTCCATAAACAACCTTTTCAATCTATGCCAGGTATGTCCGATAGGGTCCATGTCTGGAGAACACGCTGGCCACTCTAGTCGAGTGATGTCGTTATCCTGAAGGAAGTCATTCACAAGATGTGCACGACGGGGGCTCGGATTGTCGTCCATGAAGACGAATGCCTCGCCAATATGCCGCCGATGTTGTTGCACTGTCGGTCGGAGGACGGCATTCACGTTTCGTACCTCCGTTACGGCGTCTTCCGTGACAACCAGTGGCGTACGTCGGCCCCACATAATGGCACCCCAAAACAGCAGGGAACCTCCACCTTGCTGCACTAGCTACACAGTGTGTCTAAGGCTTTCAGCCTGACTGGGTTGCCTCCAGACGATTGTCCAGTTGAAGGCATATGCGACACTCATCGGTGAAGAGAACGTGATGCCAATCCTGAGCGGTCCATTCGGCATGTTGTTGGGCCCATCTGTACCACGCTGCACGGTGTCGTGGTTGCAAAGATGGACTTCGCCATGAACGTCGGGAGTGAAGTTGCGCATCATGCAGCCTATTGCACAGAGTTTGAGTCGCAACACGACGTCCTGTGGCTGCACGAAAAGCACTATTCAACATGGTGGCGTTGCTGCCAGGTTTCCTCAGAGCCAAAATTCATAGATGGCGGTCATCCACTGCAGTAGCAGCCCTTGGGCGGCCTGAGCGAGACATGTCATCGACAGTTGCTGTCTTTCTGTATCTCCTCCAAGTCAGAACAACATCGCTTTGGTTCACTCCGAGACGCCTGGACACTTTCCTTGTTGAGAGCCCTTCCTGGCACAAAGTAACAATGCGGACGCGATCGAACCGCAATATTGACCGTCTAGGCATGGTTGAACTACAGACAACACGAGCCGTGTACCTCCTTCCTGGTGGAACGACTGGAACTGATCAGCTGTCGGACCCCCTCCGTCTAATTGGCGCTGCTCATGCACGGTTGTTTACGTCTTTTGGGACAGTTTAGTAACATCTCTGAACAATCAAAGGGACCGACCGTGTCTGTGATACAATATCCACAGTCAACGTCTGTCTTCAGGAAATGTGGGAAGCGGGGTGATGCAAAACTTTATTTGATGTGTGTATTTGAAACAAAACATTTAGTTCAAAACTACTGACCAAATATGCATGCTTAGTAAGCTTCATACCTGTTATCGCCAATAGTGCGGAACGAAAGACTTCGTTTCAAATAAACAAACTTCCTAAACGGAAAAAATTAATAGATGCAAATTTCTCCACAGAACTGACAGAAATAGCTTCATTAAGACATTAATGGTTGATTGCCAATAAGGTGGAAATAATACAAAATCAGAAAAAAGAACCTACTAACTTATTTTAACCTTTCATTATTATGAGAATGTATATTAATTCACTAGATGGCTGCCAGACACAGAAATGTGTTTCCTTTTCATTTGACGTAGGAGCTGTAAAGGAAGAGAGACCGGCAATATCACGTAACATACACACACGTCACGTGGAGAATAACCCCGCACTGTCACTCAGCTTGCTCTGCGCATGCGCGAATCTGGCATTATTAAAAATATTTTCTGGGTAGCATCTGGCTACTCGCTGCTGCTGCTCATACGGGAAACAGCCGCGTTTCAAGTGGCCAGGAGCGGGAGAAGGCACTGCTCATACGCGAATTCAGCTCTGCGCATGCGCACGAACGTGCTGGCAACTACTCACAGGAACCTCGGGTTTGCTACGCAGTCGCCGCCGCGCGTGCGCAGTGACGCCTGTTTCCTGGCGCTCGCTGGCAGCTGCTCAGACGGACGTAAGCAGCTGTAGCAAGATGAAAGGCCCCAAAAAATTGTCGCCAGAAATAGAAAGAAATACTTTTTTCGTTGCAGATGTGATACAGGCTGAACTTAATTTGTTATCAGCGTATGACGCGGAATGTAGAAAGTAGCTGTTTAGCGGAAGAGTGGAACTGTTTTCTGGCAACACTTCGATGGTTAATTCTGGTTGGGAAATACGGTAGCTTTTTAGTTTCATTTCGATCTGCTAAACACACAGATGTGAAAGTTACCGAACTATCAGTTTAATAAGTCAGAGCTGCAAAATACTAACGCGAATTCTTTACAGACGAATGGAAAAACTGGTAGAAGCCGACCTCGGGGAAGATCAGTTTGGATTCCGTAGAAATGTTGGAACACGTGAGGCAATACTGACCTTACGACTTATCTTGGAAGAAAGATTAAGAAAAGGCAAACCTACGTTTCTAGCATTTGTAGACTTAGAGAAAGCTTTTGACAATGTCGACTGGAATACTTTCTTTCATATTCTGAAGGTGGCAGGGGTAAAATACAGGCAGCGAAAGGCTATTTACAATTTGTACAGAAACCAGATGGCAGTTATAAGAGTCGAGGGGCATGAAAGGGAAGCAGTGGTTGGGAAAGGAGTGAGACAGGGTTGTAGGCTCTCCCCGATGTTATTCAATCTGTATATTGAGCAAGCAGTAAAGGAAACAAAAGAAAAATTCGGAGTAGGTATTAAAATTCATGGAGAAGAAGTAAAAACTTTGAGGTTCGCCGATGACATTGTAATTCTGTCAGAGACAGCAAAGGACTTGGAAGAGCAGTTGAACGGAATGGACAGTGTCTTGAAAGGAGGATATAAGATGAACATCAACAAAAGCGAAACGAGGATAATGGAATGTAGTCAAATTAAGTCGGGTGATGCTGAGTGAATTAGATTAGGAAATGAGACACATAAAGTAGTAAAGGAGTTTTGCTATTTAGGGATTAAAATAACCGATGATGGTCGAAGTAGAGAGGATATAAAATGTAGACTGGCAATGGCAAAGAAATCGTTTCTCAAGAAGAGAAATTTGTTAACATCGAATATAGATTTAGGTGTCAGGAAGTCGTTTCTGAAAGTATTTGTATGGAGTGTAGCCATGTATGGAAGTGAGACATGGACGATAACTAGTTTGGACAAGAAGAGAATAGCAGCTTTCGAAATGTGGTGCTACAGAAGAATGCTGAATATAAGGTGGGTAGATCACGTAACTAATGAGGAGGTATTGAATAGGATTGGGGAGAAGAGAAGTTTGTGGCACAACTTGACTAGAAGAAGGGATCGGTTGGTAGGACATGTTCTGAGGCATCGAGGGATCACAAATTTAGCATTGGAGGGCAGCGTGGAGGGTAAAAATCGTAGAGGGAGACCAAGAGATCAATACACTAAGCAGATTCAGAAGGATGTAGGTTGCAGTAGGTACTGGGAGATGAAGAAGCTTGCACAGGATAGAGTAGCATGGAGAGCTGCATCAAACCAGTCTCAGGACTGAAGGCCACAACAACAACAACTGCTAAACACAAATGTATAAAGAAGAGGGATTTGCTTTGTGAAAGCGGAAGGAAAGCGTGATGCATTACGACTGTAACAACACTCATGTTGCCATTTTTACAGATATCAATGAGTCTGTCACTACTTTGTCTGTGGGTAACGTTGACCTTTGCACAAGTCCTGCACTTTCCAGCCGATTGACACAGGTAACAATGAACATTGAGCCATCCAGAGTGATAATGTATAATACCTTGTATAGAAATGTGGGTGCAGATACTGACTCCAAATCCGCCTCTTTACGCCTCTCAATGAAAGCGTCCTTTTATCGCAAATTCAGAGACTGGTTTCATTGTTCACGGTAGAGTCACTGTGAACAGCGGTCCTATTCTTTACATATCAGGCAAAATGTACCAACACCTAAATATGAATTATATACTTTTAAGACCTTCTTCTCGGTACCTTCTTTATTATCTTTCTAGACGTGAATTTCTGCGATGTTTTGGGAGCGGATAGTCCAGCTTGCTGGAGCTACAAATTCTTTCGCTCCTTATATCGTTAGCAATATCAGAAACCATGTCATACAAGATGGTGTTTTTGTCACTGATTGACTTTTCTATTGCTTCATAGGAATAGGTCCAAAGTGTGTATATTAAACGTCGCGATTATTAACGACCTGATTTCACGTGATTCTGCATCTTCCTATTCATCGGATTGCTTTCCATCAGGGCTACCAGTATGTAAGCATTCCTTACCACCCACTTCTCAGCACGTTCTTTCATCCCATACACCAACGCTTTCCGTACTTGCGGCATGGAAATTTTGACTCTTAAATTTATTTCGGAAACATTTGCTGGTCATCTACGTCACTATCGTTGGCTGTTTCTTTACGAGAGTAACTGCCTGCGATTTCTTCACTTCGGAGAACCAGCAGTCGGTTTTATCGAGCATTTCAGTCCCAACGAACCACATGCTGCACTACTTAAACGCTCATCTGAGAGGTTAACAACAGTTTTGTTCTTCACACAGCCCTTACAGGTGTTTGCCATTGATGCGTGTTTCATTTTGATGCATTCAGTTGGCGCCAATCCTAAATCTTCGTAGCAAGCTGCGAAACATTCACGGCACTCCCTGTGACCTGGGTGGCGAGACTGAATGCGAAGAATTTTTTTGAACACGAATAACGCTCATGAGGTGATGGTACAGATTTATTCTTTGCTGGGCGTTGTGTAGCTGTGACTGTGGATAAATGACGAAACGTGTAAGCAGTGGGCGTGGGGCGAATTGTGTACGACGTGAGATCGACCTAACGGCACTACTTTGAGTTCTGGAGGACACGGTGTGTGTTTTGCCGTAACCTCTCACACCTCGCTACAGCCAGCAACTGGGTACAGGAGTGCGCTGTCTCACCTCTACACAGGGTGTCCAGCACCACGGCGACGGTGTGGAACATTGCGTGCGACGTGGTACGAAATGATTAATGCAGTTCCTATCGCAATATTGGGTATAAATAGCAGAGGACGCGAAAAAACAAAACTTGGGTGGGCGGACGAGAATCGGTGTATTCAAAGAGGTACATCCGTGTGGTCATCTCTCCAGAGATACATAATTCACAACGAAACCGGGCAATATTTAATGCAAGGATGGCCGCCCTGCATTGTGTAGGATGCGGTAATGAAATTACGTGTGTAAGTGGTGGTGAAGTGTTGGTCTGTTTCTACTGTACTCCACTCCGTTCCACCCTCGATTGGATTCAGGAGTTGATACTGCCAATAAACTGGACGCTCACGCTGTTTGGAAAATGCCCATAATGCAGAAATATCTCGTGTCGGCACTTAAATGAGAAATGGAAACGGGGTGTCCTATTTTCTGTGTCAATTTTCTAGAAGTCTGGGCCACAAATCTGAATGAAGTCGTGAATTTGACAATTGCACTCAACTTCTGTAGTATCGGTACAACCATATTCGTTGTAGGTCTGTTGCCGAGACCACAGATGTTGTTTCCTTTCACGGCAGCAGCAGGCAGCGTGTGTCGGGCGGTCTGGCTGTGTACTCGGCTGGAAGCTGGCCTGCCGTGTGCTGGAGACAGCGTTAGATCAGGGCGATTTTGTACCGACATACTTCGAGTAATGAAAACATATCCGTATTTCACATACTTGTAACTGTGTAGTTTTTTATTGTTATGACACTGCGTATGGCTGAAGTTTGCACAAGAAATTTCATATTGCAACATAACGTTTTGTCTCGTAAGTGAAACAACTGTTATCAAAATAGCGTTTAGTGTTAGTACACCGTATACTGCCATTAGGTAGATGTGAAGTGCTGAGATACAACTGCGAAATTACTGGTAGATCGGGGGAAAATATCTTTGTAATATCGTGACATTAACTGCCAGCCGGACGCTGGTGTCCAAGGTTACGGCTGAATTTTAAACTGTTGAGTAGAACTGGAGCTCGAATCGCCAAACAGTGTTGCAGATTTTATATGCTAAGTGATAATCCCGATTTAGTTTCGGCCTCCCCGTCGCGTGCCCGGTCTTCTCTCTCTCCCCCTCTCTCTGCTCGCAGCGCCCCTACCGCCTGTTCCCGCCCTGCCCGCTGCTTCTGCGCATGCGCGGCCCTCGGCCGGATTCGCTGCCCGCATTCCGCGTCGCGCCCCCACCTACGACTTTCTCCGCGGCGTAAATGTCGCCCCCTGAAGCTACTTGTACGTGGATAAAAGTGCTGTAAAGTGCCAAAAACCACCAGATCGAATGTTTACGCAGGCTTTCGTCACGTAGAGAGTAACGCAGCATGTTACAGGTGTGGATCGCTTCCCACAAAGAACTCTTTCTTTGGCTCGAGTTCCATTGTTGACATTCGAATCTCCGACATTTCTGTGCTGTTCTCTCGTGTTCTGGCGTGCGCCGAGGCGCACTTGTATGGAAATCGGTGCCTTAAACTCATCGCTGTGATCCTACAGCGTACTGTACGATGCTCTTCAACTCCTTCCACTGACACCCACGCTGTTTGTGCTGCAGAGGAAATTTTGGTGCTGACTGCTCAGGTAGTCTGAAGCCTGTTTCTTATCGCTCTTGCTAGGCAGAACGACCTTCCCACCTTTCTTTGTATTCCTGTTTACGGTCGTATTCAGTGACTCTCTAACGGTCTTGGGGTCACTGATTCCCTGTTCTACCCTAACACATTCGAGAAGTTCGGGTCTCTTTGTTACCGGCAGGTGTAAGATGTTATCTTCACCAGTCGGTTCTCATATTAATGGCTCGAGGTAGTTTTTGGGTAAAGCACTTTGATCAATTTATTATGATTCTCTGGGCCTACCACCATTCTCAGCCACGTCAGTCTCCCTGTATAGATGGCAGGATAAAGTTTCCACCTAAAACTGTAACATGGACAGCAAATTCACGCGAAATATTCTCCATGTTTCCCTCAAACTGTTCCCCCATTGTTGCTGCTGAGTCTATAGAAGCGTCCGATCACCATGTTTGATCCAGCTTTAACGCTTGTCTTCACACAAATTATTTTACATTCGGGATCTCCACTGATCTCTCTAACGTAATCCTACTTTTCACTGCTTTAAACACCAGCGGTCGACCTCTCTTTACGACCTACGTTTCGACCGGAATTAAGAATCTCGTTGCTACTGACTTCGCGTTTCACCCAGCTTTCCGTCCCTACTGCTGTGTGACCATTGTTACTGCTTTTAAGCGAGATTAGTTCTGAGAACTTTCCGTAGACGCTCCTGCAGTTAACTAATACCATGTTGAGACAGTGAGAACAATTCAAGGCCAAGTTCTCCAGATTATAGCTTGCTGCATGCGTGACGGCGCTGGATCGGTTGTAATAAACACGTCACGAGTTGAGTGGATTCTGGGAGCAGTGGCCGCCCAACGTCGGTCTGTCGCCAAAGGACGAAAAACCAGACAGAGCTCTTAACAGGCGAGTAGTCCAAAGATATTTCTCGCACCGTCCCTGAGGACTAACCTGCCACAGCCTTTTTACTTAACGAATATTCTAGAGTCCTCCGTTCCGAATCATTCACACCTGGAAAGCATGTCAACAGAAACGGCAGAATTTCAGCTCCGTTCTCGATTGCTTCCTCAGTTACAGTAAGCCTAGCGTGAGAATGAACCTTGTCCACTACAGTTGTGAAGCAGCTTTTTGGAAGAGGAGGACAATGCAATTTCATAATCTCAATACAGTTCAACAGAACTGTACAAAAATTAAATTTTGATCTGAAGTACGTGAAGGATGCGCTCGGCACTTCTGCTAATCGTAATTGGAACTGATACTTTGAGATCAAACATATCAAAGCTGTTTACTCTTGTGGACGTGAAGTTTTTCAGTCGATTTCCAACATTTTGATGAGACTACAACACATTCGCGACTGGAACAGGACAGGGCTGAAAGAGCTGTCGTACGTAGAGTATCCTCCGTCATACACCAGAATGAATCTGTGAAGGTATCACATTTCAGACGTTTCAGATTGGTAAATTGTTTCAGAAAGATGTTACCTTGTGAATTTTCAAGCAGTTTTGACACAAAGTCAGATGCGTTAAATTTTAAGTTGATTTGCCCTATAAATACAGGAGCAGTTCTGGTACAGGCATTGCTTGCAAGTGTAAAGATAAAGATCGACAGTATTCAGGGCCAACATTTTAATCTGAGTAATTTGTTTTGTAGTCAAGTGGGGTATACAAATTACATTGAAAACGGATTGCTCTCTCGCAGGCGAATTGTTTCACGTACTGGCTGGCCTGCGTTTCGCATCGTGTAGCGTGTCCTTTACATACTTCCGTGCAAAATATAATTTTTATACAGTTCTACTGCACTGTACTGAGATTTACGTAATTTCGATATCAAAATAAATTTCAACAATTTCTCAGATACCAGCAACACACTTAAAACGACGAGTTTAAATAAATACGAACTCGTTTCAAAAGATATGACGTTACTTTCGTCACCAGATGTATGCGGTGAATGCCGTTGTGTTTGGTGGTGGGAAGAACGCAGATGGAGTTCTGGGCTGTTTCCCCTCTGCTGAAGCGTGCCGTACCGTTGCAGTGCGCCGTAATACCAGAGAACAACAGACGAAGAACGTTAAAGGAGCGTTCCGAATTTTCGGCAGTCGCCGTTCTTCTGCGCGCTCTATCGCCGTCACCGCTCGTCACAAAATCGCACCTGATTGGTGCGTTTTGTAGAAGAGTTTGGCTACTGTAATTTTGTGCTGGGTTTTCAACTCCGAGAAACATGTAATCTTGAAACGGACGAAAATCTGAGAAAGTGAAAATTTTGAGGCTTTCTGGATCTTTCGTTGTGAAGCCGTTGTGAAACAAGGCAGCAACCACGAAATTATTATTTAGTAGGCCAAAACACGTCATTAAAAGATCTTCCGCAGTTTCGTTATGGGACAACAACCAGTTGACTGGGCTACATTCAGTTGCAGAGGTGAAAACAGACATACATACAACGCTGTATTTTAAGAATCTGCCAAAGGAAAGACGTCTAAAACTAAACTCTGTAATATTTGTAGTTATTTAGCTCCATTACTTTGTAGATTTTTTCATTTTCTTCTATAGCAGTTCGCTCAACACCGATTATGTTAATTATTTTTCCACTTCAGCTCTAAGACATTTTTTTGCACAATTAGATATCCGTTGCGTCATTTGAATTACATTTTCGAAATTACTGTTGAACCTTTCTTGACCTGATTGTTCTGTAGTCTTTTAGAGATTGTCGCCACCTGTAAGAACTGTTCTATAACTGGAGATGCGAGAAAAACAAAATATTTTTCCTAATATCAGCCTTTACTGTGCAGCTGTAAGTAAACATATACAGGGCTGATAATATTTCGTAATTATTTTCTTATGTAGGGTGTGGGTCGTCCAGCACTGCATTCAGACTCGGTTCTGGAGACATATTGTGCTGGAACAGCTGGAGGCTGTCAACCATAGACGTTTCAGTAAAAATACGAAACGCAGAAATTACCCCAAAACTAATAACCTACCAGCAAACATTTCAAATATGGAACGATATAAACAACCATCATGGCATGGTGGACCACGTATTTTGCGTAATAGCACATCACTGTAGTTATCAACGCAACATGCAAAATCAAAACACATTCTCCGGTTGGCGGATGGTGAGTCGTTTTATGTATTTTATTATGTAAACGTGTCGCACCAGTGAGTGTGCTAACAAGTGTGGTTGTGAGAAATTTATGAAAGGGTGTATTGTTGATGTGGCCTAATGAAGCATACTTATACTTGGAATCTTTTTTCTCATTTGTCAGTCGTTAACTTTAGTTTTTCTTTTTTCATTCTTTAGCTTTATGAATGCGTTTGCTCACTTGCGTTGCACATCACGAGTTGTGTGCTGCAGAAACACAAATATGAAACGTGATAAGATACCGCCTTGCATTGCATATAGCTAGCAGGTACGGTAAATGGAATTTGGTTTTTGACAGTTCTATCATTATTTTAATAGTAAATAGGTTGCATGGGTAAGCCAGCGAATTTAATTACCATCAAAGTTCATTCCCACTGTCAGCTAGAGTAATTGTCAGGATATATCTGAGAAAGTACATCATTTCAGAGGTTTCAAATCGGTAAATGATTTGCGACAGGTGTTACCTAGTGAGTTTTTAAACGGTTTTAACACAAAGTTGGATGCGTAAAATTGTGTGTTCATTTGCTCTGTAATTACCATAAAACTGCTGGTTCAGTGATTTTTGCACGGCTAAAGATAAACATTAACAACATTCAGTGGCAACATTTTAACCTGAGTCATTTGTTTGCAATCAAATAGCACTTGGAAGTTTCATTGAAAACGCCATGCTCTCTCGCAGGCGAATTGTTTGACGTGCTGGTCAGCCTGGATTTCGCATCGTGTAGCGTGTGCTTCACATACTTCTGCTCAAAATTTAATTTTAAAACAGTTCTGCTGCCCTGCTCTGAGATTAACCTATTTACATATCAAAATAAATTTTACCAATTTCTCAGATACCAACCAGACATTTACATACACGAGTTTAAACAGAGCACTTTTCAGACTATTTGGCGTCCGGTTATTGAGCG
Source organism: Schistocerca piceifrons (assembly GCF_021461385.2). Taxonomy (NCBI): domain Eukaryota; kingdom Metazoa; phylum Arthropoda; class Insecta; order Orthoptera; family Acrididae; genus Schistocerca; species Schistocerca piceifrons. Next base: position 68,450,004 of record NC_060148.1, on the reverse strand, counting down.
ATATGAGCAGTGAATACTGGCGTGTTTGACGATGCGAGGAAATGGGACGGAGTTCTGGGCTGTTTCCCCTCTGCTGTAGCGTGCTGTGCCGTTCCAGTGAGCCGCAGTAGCAGGCAACACCAGGTGGAGGGCGTCAGGCGCGTCCCGAACTTTCGGCGAGATGCACAACATGGCCCTCTGTTACCTCCATAAAGAGCGTTTAATATCGCGGCGGTGTGTAAGATTGTGTCTGATATGGAAGTCATAGTTGCACACACAGCAACGAAACGTCAGCTTGCATGTGCCACATGAGGGGAAGACGCGGCAAAAGGAAGCACTCGAGTTAACCGATACTTCCCCATGACGTTTCTCCTCTGTCTCCAGTACAAGTGGTGTTTCTAAGAAACTCATTTAAAATGAAAGTGGCAGCTATGGAAAGTTTTAAAAAGAAAATATCGGCAACGAGAGGGTCTGCGTGGGTAGGTGCCATGCATCCATTTGCCGAGAATTGGCCAGTATTGCAATGGGCGGTTGAAATTGCTAATAACTTGGACTGCGGGAGCAACACATTGAACTAAGGAGCATTCATAAGTATTTGAAATTATTACGTGCAATAAACATACGTATAGTTGTACTTCAAACCGGAGAAACGTATGTTTCAAGTAGTATTAATAAGAGTCTCGCGGAAGAATTAAATCAGCTGAGAAATGTTGGGATACTATTTACGCAGGAAGTTGCCAAGTAGCAGAAAATATTGGAATATCACATGAACTGAATGTAATGATTGATGACGGAGAGAAACGGCACGGCAGAAGAAAACGCTTTGTTGATGAAGCAGCAGGGGACGATTTAAACCATAGCTCGAGGAACAGTTTTCAACTAAATGTTTGCCACGTTATTACACGGCTGTAGGGAACTTGACTGTACCGTGTGCAGCCACGTGCAACACGGACACATTCCGTTTCCTGTGGAACTACGTAAGCGAACACGATTCTCCGGTCCAAGAGCTTGTGGGAAACGACGAATCTTGCTACAGTGTAGACGTGAATAGCGAAGGGTCTCGGAGAAGAAATTTTACTGTTGAAAAGATTCGTGAAGGCAATGTTGTGTCCGAGCATTTCTTCTGCGCCTTGTCAGTACTCTTTGTGAGTGAAGTTTGAGTGACGGCCTCACGGACTGTTCTGCCGTTTGCCTGCTGGCGCCTCACAAGCAGAGAGGCGGCTGACAGTTGTGGCAGGAGCCACGGACTGGCGGGGAGCGGCGAGCTGCGTCAGCTGCGGCCGCAGCACGGCCACAGGGAGTGAAGTGAGGTGACTAGAGATGAGCAAAACTGTTCTTTTCAGAGATTGGATCAGAACTGTTCACTCCCTGAAGTGAACTAGCTCCTTTTCATGACTCACCACTCATTCACAATAGAAAATAAATGGAAGGCACATTGCCCTTTAAACTTCGTTTATTCCAGTACTATACCTGTATTTTGATCTTATTTGATCCTATTTTGAAGTAACACAGATAATGAGTAAGAATTTTGTATTGTTTATTGACATTTCCACGATATGACAAAGTTTTTGATTATTGATTTATTTTGCACTATCGTGGTTTTTTGGGTTATCGGAAAATGTTGTACCTTGAGATTTAAATTAACAATATATTTGGTTATAATGTATTAAAATTTCATTAACCTCGTTCAATACATCGCAAGCCATATATTTTTAAAAAGTGAACGTTTCCTTCTGAAGATGCCTAAAATCGCAAAATCCTACCAGAATAAGAAAAAAAATATATATAAATTTGACTGTAAGACTAAAGTGCTGCATATAGCCTTACGCAGAATAAAACAAGGAAAATATTGGTGTATCACATTTTGCGATACATTTATTGGTTCGCTCGTAATTAAAGCGTAAATTCGAGTGTCCGTAATAAAAATCCTATAGTAAGAGGAGTCGTCAGGAACCTAATCTGATCAGTTTAAACAAATAAAAATAAAAACAAATGATGTATACATAACATAATTATGTAATATACATAGCGGTATTAGTACGAAGAACAATATCCAGTAGAGACGAACTCCGACGCAGAGGCGCTGAGTCAAGCAGGTCGAGCCGCGAGCTGTATTACTGCGTGAGCTGAGACCGCAGAGACCAGAGTGACACCTGAGTTGCTTTGCTCAACGCTCTGGCTAGAGTCGAAAACGGTGGGGTGAGCGTTGAGTGGGCGAGTTCCGAGGGTGGGGGGAGCGGTGAGCGGCCACCAGTCACCTGCTCCGAGACAAATCGTCCGCTCTCTTGCGAGCAGGTTGTTGCAAGTAGTTCTTATGTTCTCCGCTAGGAGGCTCTCGGTCCTGTTGCTCGCATCAACTGCCCAGAGGGCAGGACGTGCGACTGAAACGATCGCCGGCGGAGCGCGATGCTAAGTTAAGGTGCGCCAGACACTGCACGCGGCAGAGGAAGCACAGAGACGGCACGGCAATGTGAAACACAAAATCCAATGGGGCACTGCACAATGCAGGCAGCCAAGGCAGAAGCAGGGCAGAGGCCGGCGCTGGCTGTGTTGTGTGGCGTGCTGTGTGCTCTGACCAGCAGAGGCCCCACTGGTCTGCTCCGTCTCTCTCTCTCTCTCTCTCTGCTGTGGGAAACGTTTGGAGCTACCGCTCTTTTTTTCTGAATCACTGATTGTTCACTCCTTTGAAAGATTCAACCCTATGAATCAGTTCAGGAGCGGATCCCCTATCTCTAGAGGTGACAGCAACTGAGTTGATAGGCGTACACTCTCCACTACAGTTATTTACTCGATGTATGAGTCAGAGTAAGTGTAATTTTATTACCTGTAGTTGCACGACTTGCGTCACCGTCTCAGCTGTCGCATTGTGACGATGAGTGTCGAGACTCGTGTGCGTCGTTGCGAAATTGCTTTCGTGTGCTGAAACTCAGGCTCAGTGTTCTGTCTCGAATACAACTAGAATTACTTTGCTTGTTGCAATCTTTTACGTCAAGTAGAGACAACAGTACCAGATAGAGAGGATTTCCTTCACATTCTGTATGCGTGTGATCATCTGGTCTGATTGTGTTTAGTTAAATGTAGACTGACAGTATGGTTCCAGATGATAGTCGCATTATGTAGTGTGAATACCGCTACTACTATCTCATTGTTATTAAACACAACAGGTACGGTAGAGTAGAATGTTTGCTGAATATGGATAAGTAAACTGAGTCTGATATCAGGAGCGAAAATTCTGGGGATAGAAGTGATACAGTGTTAATCTCGGTATGTTGCAAATTAGAATAGTCTGATGTAGCACCTTGCTGACTGGTATGAAATACTTTTCAGCGATCAGATATTATAGAGCATTTGTGATTCTTCACAGTGAACTGTTGACTTTTGCCTAGTTTAGTCTGGAAGTGTACTCGAGACATTTTTCTTAAGAGAAGGATTGTCTGTAGCTACCTGAATTATTTTGCTGTTATCTGGCGTTGTCTGGGTTTTGCTACAACGTTCCTTAGAGTATTTGTGTGCTGTATGTTACTTGATGAGGGCTGAAATTAGTGAGTCACAATAGGATTGAGTTTTTTGGATCTTTATTTAAAAATTATGAATGTTACTCTCGTACAAACTCTTGCAGTTCCTGTTTTTTTGCACACAGTTCGCTGGACGGGCTGCCTCATGACAGCATCTCCACCAGCCGCCTCTCGTTGCACCGCCTGGCGATGTCCAGCGCTGTCCGCCCACCACCATCTGTGGCACCCCTGTCGGCCCCAGCGTCGAGCAGCGCAGCCGCCACTTCTGCGCGGCCATTGAATGCCGCGTAATGCAGCGGCGTCAACCCACCCTCAGTCCTGGCGTCCACCGCCGCCCCCGCCCCCACCAGCAGCCTCACCGCCTCGATGTCTCCCCTGTACGCTGCACAGTGCAGGGCGGTCCACCCACCCCCGCCCCTCGCCCCCACGTCGGCCCCTGCGGCGATCAGCGCCCTCAGCTCCCCCACTGCCCCCACCTCAGCCGCCTGGACCAGCCTCCTGCCCCTCTCCTCTGCAGAGAGGCTCCTGCACAAAACACACAAACTGCCACTCTCTGCTACAAACACACAGCACACAGAATGGGGAAAACACCGACACGAGGAAACAACTGTTGTGAATACAAATCTGTCCTGAAACAAACCTACCGTATTCCCCCTCCTACAGTACAAAACAGTGCGCAGTTGTGTATATGTATTAAATTATAGTAAATCGTTTCTATCCCCCTCATAAAAAATTCTTCACCTATCGTCCATTACAAATAGCATCATACAACCTCTGAAAGAATTTCATTACCACATTTTGTCACACTCATTCCTGCAAGTCAGCTCCTCCGCTCTCGGCACGCAACACCTAACCAGTCGCTCACCTCCACTACAGAACAGGCCTCTTGCAGCTGATACTGGTCTCTGTCTGCAGCTTCACTGCCAGACGTCACACACAAGAAGAATCCCGTCTCCTGGTTTTCAAACAGACACTTTCCTGCTATGCAGGCAAAAAAAAAATTCACTGCAGTTACCGGCAGTTTTCTTCATTCAGCCTCACCAAACACTGAAACTTTCTGACACATAGACAACAATTTATTCAAAACATGTGAGATAACAAACACCAACTCGGCAACATCACCCCCATAAAAAAACTGTGTGTGTGTGTGTGTGTGTGTGTGTGTGACATTTTATGGCCTCATAGCATACGCACATGTATTTAACATGTGTTATCATGCTCAAAATCGTCTGAACGACCTCAGTTGTCGTCCATCTTGATGTTTTTGCGGCGTAAGGACTGTTCCATAAACTTTCTGGCGTGCAGCCGCATAAATTCAGTTGTTCGGTCCTCGGGTTTAAAAGGACGGACCAAGTGCGGCAGCGTCAGTCACCACAGCTCACTCTGCAGATGGCGGGACGGTGTTCGGCCGAAATATTAGGGGAAGAGGCTGAATTTATGCCGCTGCACTCCAGAAACTTTACGGAACGATCTGAATTGTGTTTCGCCTGATTTGTAATCAGTCCTCGTAACATTGTTCCTCTGCTCTGTTTTCGGTACAGTCTTTGCCTATACAAAATGTTCACTGCATCAGGCCACAAGAGATAACTGCTCTGTGCGACCATCAATTTACATGCAAACTGACACTCGATAATGCAAATACCAGGAAACGTGTTATTGGACATTACACAGCCATTACGCTTGCATATTCAAACTTATTGTAATAAATGAAACCTCAGAAAGCAGCATCCTCCTTTAAATGACACGACGAAAGTTTTCTCACTGCGCTACTGTCCGGGAATGCAATCTAACAAGTAAAGAAGGAATATCTCAAGTATGGTTTCAGTCAAAAGTAACAAACAGTGTGCAAGTTGAAACTTGAAATGATCTGCCATAAAGTATTGTGTTTCCCGGAGATTCGAACGCAGCACTTAATCGGATGGTTAACTAAGCACAATGAAACGTCAGAAATCGTCATTTTTAACCAGCAATGAGATGACAAAGTAAAACCAGGAGACGAAAGTGTTTTGCGTTATGCGCACTCAAACCCAGTACCTATCGACACTGACCTCTAGTCACGCGTAGACGTTCTACACTGATTTACTTCATTAGCAGTGAAATGTGCGCATTTTTGTATTGTAAATACAATTATGAAAATTTTCTGCTGACTAGCAGTCGAACCCTGGACACACAGTTGTTGACTACATACAAAGATACCTCGACTGTACTATTCTCTTTCACCAGTAGCTAGGAGTGGCATGTTTGAAAGTGACACGAAAGGGACGAAAAGCTGCCCGTCTCATTTGGGACTCGAAACCAGTGCCACCATTATTGTTAACAAAGCCCAGACAATCGGTAAAATCAGAATAATTTCTCACATGTATTTTGCTGTGCTCATGTTGCAACTTAAAGTGACATACCAGGATTCGAACCCAGGGATGTGTCTCTTGTGAACGTCTTTACGACTTTGCAGACAACCAGACACAATGAAGCAGTGGAAATGCATCATCTGAAAGTGATCAAACGTGGCGAAAAGGGAGATCTGAGTTCGAATTCCAGTCCATCGTCAATATTTTCCACGTCTCAGGCTCGAATACAGTAAGAGTCAAGTGCGCTGTGGCCTTGTATAGCAATTGGCTCAATGATTAAAAAAAATATCGCTTAAGAAAGGTGACTGGTGACAGAGCTTCGACCCGGCGTGACTTCCGCCTCTATCAGGGCCCAACCTGTAGCGACTCTCCTCCAGGCTACCAGAGGTGAGAGAGATGCTGCTTATGCTTGTTAAAAATGATTGCCGGATGTGAGAAACGAACCCAGACCTTCAGCATTCGTATCAAGAATCATTTCAACTTTTTCTTAACTAGCAACTATTACCACGAATTAAAATTCATGCGAGTTGCGGTACTCGAATCCACTACATGCAGACCAGAAACTCCGCCCTTAACCCCTTTTCTTTCATTTAATTTTTTAACCATTCCGAGGTCTGGCCACGACGCCTCCCCCCATACCTGTCAGAGTCGCTGCGCTATTTTCGCGCATTATTTTTTTATTTTTTTTATTTCTATTTTTTTTTTATTTTTAACACTTCATCTGAAAGACCATGTCTGCACACAAACTAACTCAGCTAAGAGCGACGCCTTCCAACTTCTGTGTTCACGATGGTTTGCTTTCCGATTTATTTCTCAACATCTTGTAACCCGGCCAATGCCTCGGTTCCCGAGGTTCGTTTGGCAAGTTGGTCTTGTGCCATCCCTGAGTACTGCACGCGCTGGAAGCTCCGTGCTGCGATTCCTGATACAGCGGGTGGCGATGAGTGTAACGCAGAACAGCAGAAATCAGTGCAGTCGCTTCTGGCTAAAAGGATTTTTGACATACGGAACGAAGTGAAATAAAGTATACTAAAAAGTACCATGTGTTCTGTCGTGAGGACCAGCTTTTCCTCCGAGATTCGTTCAACACAAAATAGAGTGCTTCTGACCTATGTATTTCAAATTAGATTTCTGTTTCCTTAAAAATAAGTAAGTCAGTAAGAAACACCGTTTAACACAAAAGAGCTTAAGGACGATTCATTATGATGTTCTTCCGTTCACGCCTTTTTCTGTTCACTTTGCACACTGTACCACGTAACTGTATGTACTGAAACATGTTGCGAAGTTCCTCTCGCAGTTTCCCGCCTCAGCGACGCACGCGCCGCCCCGTGGCCCGCTTGTGCCCGGCGTGCGTGCGGCGACCCACCCAGCGCCCGCCCGTCTCGTTTCCCTCTGCTGGCAGGTGGTACGTTGTTTGTCCTCTTAGCCAGTTTACAGCATTCCTTTATTCACGCGGCACGTCGCTACGATTCAAAAAAATTGGAAGGCAAAGTATTGGGAGTGGAGTTCGTGCTATTGTGGCTAACAATTGTCTGATAACTCACCAGATGTCCTTCACTTGAGCGCGTACGAACCTCGCCTGCTATCAAGTGGTAATTCTCTCACGTGCTGCCGACCACCCAGGTGGACTGCCTCAAGTTTCGCTTTGGTTGCTACTTTCCTGTTTACTGCCCTCTACCGAGTAGTTTTCACACTCGTTGGTAGGTGAGGGGTGCCGACGTTTGTCCAGATGGCCCTCCAGCCGTAGTGCGGCTACTTTTGTACAGTCACATTTCCGCTTTTGCTTCTCATTAATTCCACGTACATGCTCTTGACTTTTACCATATTCGACGGTCAACTCTGGTTTGAGTATAACTGAGTTGGAATCAAAATTGTTCAAAATGATAAAAGCCATTGGCGACGTGCCGTACATCTGTGGGTAGATCCCAGACAGTGGGAGTAATTTCGTCTGGTAAGTGCGCCGTGAGGATCGTCTGTGTCTTCTTCCGCATGTCGTGTGTGGAACACACGAATATAGTTTCTCACTTTCTCCCAAAGTCGGTGAGATTTAATCCCCCCCCCCCCCCCCCCCCCCCCCGTTTCCGCCTGAGATGGTCAACGTATCAAACTTTATCTTAAAAATATTACCACGAGTTAGAAAATCACTCAAAGGTGACAGAAATCTTGCTGCTGTTTCACGTGGTATGGGTTAAAATTGTGCTACGCAGTTCACTTTACAGATCATGTACATATCTGCAAAGTGTGGCCTTTGGGTGTCGTCAAGTCTTCTCCCGCTATGTTCTTTGACTCCAGCTGGCTCGCTGGCAAGCACTTTCTTAGAGTTTGCAGCTGCAGTACGATTTACGTTAGACCTGTAGTCCAGAGCCAGAACTTGGACTGAGGTCTCGCGTGTTTCGCATATCGACACCCTGCATTGAGGCAGGACGAAAAGCAACATAAGATCACGCATCTTATGTTGCTCGGCTTCGCAGCTGATGCAAGTTCGTATTTGCTGGTGACCTGAAATGCCTTCTGCGACTCGCTCTCGCCGCTGATCACGAGACCCAGATCACCTGTGTATGCCCTACACACGATATTCTGTCGATATGTGTGTGTCTGCATGTGTGCAGCCCTCGTAGCTGTTTCTGCAGAGTGTCTATAGTTCAAGTCTTGGCGGTTCGCGCATGCCCGCCCAGTATAGTATAGTTTACAAACTTACGTTTAGGGGGGAGCGCGAACTTCATGAAGTAAAGCCACCACGGTTGCATTAAGCCTTTCTCTGCTACAGAGACGTGCTCCCCGCATTCCGCGCTGTGCGCCATTTTGTCATCACTGCATTGCCCGCCTGTGCTGACACATGGTGTTCCCACTGCTTTGACACACTTATCATTAGATTTCACAAAAACTATTGGGCCCAAAAATCTGATTTTTACACATCTTCTTGACTGATACCTTCCCCCCATAAATGACTTAATTTTGTTTCGAAGTTCAACGCAGTTATTGTGCAGCGTTAAATGGAGTAAACCATTGCACGAAATTTTGAAGAGTTTGCAGAGGTAAAAGTCCATAGCGTATACTTTCCGTATGGTCGATTTTAGTTGCCACAATGTTGGGAATGAAATGTGGACAATATACATAAATTTCATATAAAATTTACTGTATAACAATATCTCATTTAATTTAAGCACCAGATAGGTGCCGCATGTAATATTGAGAAATATTCCGTCTTTTGCGACTGTAATAAAAGTTTTATTTATACCAGAGTCATTTCGCTTTTTTCTAAAAAGTTCTGATTAAAACAAAATTGGCGAAGTACACAAAACTGAATTGTGGGCGTAATGAAACATAGAAACTAAAATATTGTGAGGCGCAATGTGCAAACAATTTGTTATTGTCACAAGGGACAGCAAATACTTGCCAAAACATAGATCAGTCGATGAAAACATTGTATATGATGATGTTGCCAAAGCAGCGAAGCAAAGAATTGCATCAGACAATCAAGTAGCTCGGGAACGTACGAGCCGAAATTCTGCTCTAAATAATACTTTTTATACTCTCGCAAAAGAATATATCTCAATATGAATAGTAAAAAAGTGACTGTGGAAGAGAAGGTATACAAACAAAACAGATAACATGAATGCTGTATGTGTGCCTTTTCATTGTTTTTAATTGCTGTGAAAAGAAATATTGGAGACAAAATTAGAATACCCGAAAACTTATTATGATTATAATGAAGAGACAAAGCACTAGAAATTTCAAAAAATTACATTCAAACGAATAAAATTCATGAAGTAACACACTTAGATATTGTTTTTAAATAAAGAAAATATAAGCATCGAAGAAGGTTTTAACTCAGAACCTTTTGCTTAGCAGCTAAACATCTTAACCATTATGCTAACACAGCCTATCTTTGAACAGAACTACTGGAGGACTCTAAAATAACATGCAAAATATCGCCACACACTGTTGGTATGACTATGAATTACGTTTTGTCGAAGTACAATAGGAAATAAACAATTACCGCTGTTCTTTATTGCGAAAAAGCGGTTCGTGAGAATGATACAAACACCTTTCCTTGCTATCGCCTGAATTAGGAGGCTTACTGCTTGTTTGGTTTAATTAATTAATAGAGTATAAAGCAGTTGGTAGAAAGAATGCTTTTTCCAAACTTGCTATGAAATAAAGTCTTCTATCAAGGCATTGCTTCTGTTCAATTACTTTATTAATGACTGAACGTTTCTAAAACTGAAGACACTCGTCCGTGCTCTGCACTGCAGTCGAACTCTGGGAACGTCGTTCTCTGTTCATTGGCTGACTGTGATTTGTGACGTCAGATGTGCAGAACGAACCTAAACTCGGCCGCCGTCGTAAATGACGCGCACTGTAGTAGTTGTTTACTTTGTTTTGTACCTGCAATGTCTTCTCATAGTCGCTTTCGTCGGTGACCACGAGACCCACGTCACCTGCGTGTCCCCTACACACGATGTTCTGGCCGTGTGTGTGTGTGTGTGTGTGTGTGTGTGTGTGTGTGTGTGTGTGTGCGCGGCCCTCGTAGCTGTTTCTGCAGAGCGGCTAGCAGGGGCTCAGTGGCAGTGGCGAATGAGGCCGTCCACACAGGACCATGTTGTCACACCGAACCCGTGAACGCAAGTTGCCTGGTTAGCTGACCATTGATCATGATTTTCGAAGGGCAGTTCTTCGAAATTTTACCTGTGATGTCAGCAAAACACTGGGGAAAATCCATTGTTTTCAGAAGGCACTGGTGGCTCACTCTGTAGAAAGTCTTCTCGAAATCGAGCTGCATTACAGCCAGCTGAAGCCTGGGAACACATGCCATGCATATTCACAGACAGTTTGGATCATTGATGTCTCTTTACACACACTAGTTTGATATGAGCCAGTTACTTCATGCCTTACCATTTTTACTCTGTGGGCAAGAACAAGCGCCATAAATGGAGAAAGAAATACAGCTAAGGAATTACTCACTGCCACACGTAATCAATGGAACTGTGTATTCAAAAAAATTGAGATGTGTGTGGTATAAGGAGGAAAACATAATTTCTAAAAGGGTACACATTCACAATTTCTTGAATTATTGACCTTTGGATCAACTGGGTAGTAAACTGAAATTGTGATGAGGCTTAAGGTGGTGGCGGTACGACGTGCTCGATGGTTTTCGATCTGGAAGCCTGTAACCCTGTAAGAAAAGGTGTAGGAAGGAGACAGAATGGCTACTTGGCTCCTAGCGTGACTAGAACCTACGGCTAATCCAGTACTGGGCTCCTAGCGCAACTAGAACCTATGGCTAATGCAGTACTGGGCTGACAGCGCAACTAGAACCTACGGCTAAGACAGTGCTGGGCTCCTAGCGTGATTAGAACCTACGGCTAGTGCAGTACTGGGGTGTTAGCGCGACTGGAACCTATGGCTAATGCAGCGCTCCCCGCACAGGGCAACCGAGCACCATTTTGCTGGCGAGTCACAGCCACTACTAGTGCGTTCCCACTGCGGTATATTTTGTCAATAGAGAGGCTCAGTATCGTTAAAATATGAGATTAGTTACATGTTCTGTGTGGAAAGGTCTTTCTGGAATCAAGGAACCAATTTGACACCTCTATGTTCAACCTGAAGTGAGAATCAGTCATGTTATTTATCGGAAGTGACAACAAAATATCAACTGAATTGACCAAATCTCAACCACACCAAGAAGTAAATCAATGATCACGTGGTTGCCAAATGAATGCTGTGACGTTGCCAATTCTGGGTTAGATTAGCGAGACGGAGAATACGTTGGCTCAGCTGATGCTATGATCACTGGTGATTTTGCCTCGTGAAGACGCGAAGACACTGTCTGCTGCAGTACTGACCAGGGGCCGCAATACATTAAGTTTTGCCAGAGTTTCATTTGCATTTCTCTAACATATTTTGATCCAAAGCACTGTTACGAATAATATCCAGACTCACCGACTGCAAATCTAACGTCTTAAATAGAGAGCAGAGGTAATTATTCAGATAGTTGTACTCTTCAGTAGCTATTGTATCTATTTCTTATTGTATCTATGTCTTACATGTGCTGTAGAGAAGAAGCTCATCCACGAGTAGTGATTCGCTTTTTTAGCACCACCTGACACTATTTACATTATGACTCAATAACTTTATTTTTAATATTATTCGCTTAAAGCGCTTTTCCTTACAGATACGTTCATTGGCATCACCAAAAGACAGCGTAACACCGATTAGAAAAGATGAACACCCACAAAGATTTTTCATAAGTCGCGAATAACACACTGCTTCCAATCAGAAAAGCAAACAGTACAAGAAAATGTTATCAACGACCAAAGAAAACGCATTCAAAAAGGTGTTAAGAAAATGAAATAATCGAATCAATACTATGCAAGTTCGAAAGCGTTAGATAATATGGGAGACTACATATCGAATGATATTCCTTACATTTAGCTGTCGTGTTCAATCAACCAACAACAACAAAAAAAAAAAAAAAAAAAAAAAAACAATGACGCATACGCCGTACTAACACAAATGAATTGCAGCTTACCATGTTAACCTTACAAGAAAAACATTCTACAATAAAACAAAGTTTCCATAACACAAACGCCCATAAATCATCATGAGTTGGCGAGATATTGTGCCCTTCCTGCGTAAAAACAGGCTGTGATTAAGTGCAGCCCGCAGTCATAATGAAGATGCGTTGGAGAACTACCACGAAAGTATGTATGGAAAACTAGCAGTGTGTGCAGATACATAACGAAATCAAGTTAACAAGTTATTCAGTGCCCCAACTAAATCTCTACACTTTTTTCTGCATAAAAGAATAAAAATTATCTCTGTACAAGACGAAACAGCAGCAACTACGTTTTCAAATCCTTAAGTTTTTCACTTTTAGACCTACAGTGCACTGAATCAAGACAGGAAAAAAGCTTACGCGGGAGAAGTTTTCTAAGGACTTTTTAACTGCTTGTGGATCTGCCTGAGGGTAACTCTGCCACAGAAGAAATAAAAAAATCTTTCCAGCGAGACTTCAGCCTACATCTACCACAGTCACACCTTTGGTGGGTTAACGCTTCACCCCCGAGCTATCAGACAACCGCTCTCATATAGCTCTCTCCTTGACCCTGTCATGGCCAAGTTGGATAATTTGCGATGTAATAAGTTAAAGTGGTTGTAGTTTAAGCTTGAACGAGCTTTCTGGACTCGTAAACATAAATCTTCTAATCTATACTATCCCTTATTTAACAACTATTCAGAATGTTTGATGAAAATGATAGGAAAATATGAAGTGGATCTGTCAGTCGGAGTTCACAGTGGTGAAATGAAATCAGTCGGAAATTTGAGGGATGTAGAAGTATGATGACTGCAGGAAGAACTAGAACAAATCGAAAAGGAAAGGATCATAGGAGGGATGCATTCAGCACGTAGATAAGTGGCAACAATCTAAAGTGAAATTAAATGCAAGTATGACTACACAAAGAGTTCGAAACGAATCCTTGTGTTAAACACGCAGGAGAGGGCAGACATAAGAACACAGTACGTTAAAGACCTCTATGTCTGGGAAGGACTATCAGATGACGTGGCAGGAGAAGAGATGGAAGCAGAATTGGGGAACGTGGGGACTGGCAATTAAACTCATAATTTCACAAAGCTCTGAAAAACTTGCATACAAAGAAGGTGGAATGGTTAGTTAACATTCCTTCAGAACTTACATGATTGTTAGGGAAGTTGAAATTCAAATGGCTCAAATGGTTCAAATGGCTCTGAGCACTATGCGACTTAATTTCTGAGGTCATCAGTCGCCTAGAACTTGGAACTAATTAAACCTAACTAACTTAAGGACGTCGCACACATCCATCCCCGAGGCAGGATTCGAACCGGCGACCGTAGCGGTCACTAGGTTCCAGACTGTAGCGCCTAGAACCGCATGGCCACTCCGGCTGGCTTATTCAAATGACAATTCAAATCTGTCTGTAGAATCCATGAAACAGGAGTCATAACAACACACTGCGAGAAACACACCACCCAGACACTACAGAGGCGAGCAAGGGTCGATATTGCGACAGCTTTCTCACAGAGAGCTAAACAGGTCATGAGTACAAATTACTAACAAGAATAATTATAACATGCAGAAGAATGGAAGACAAAACTGAGGATATGTTCGAGGACGCTAAATTTGGAGTAAAGGATCCACAGAGACCGATCAGACCTTCGATCTGATAGTGGAAGGAATGTATAAGAATAATCGAGATCTTTATTGGATTTGTATATCTCTAAATGATGTTTGACAACGTGTAACAGTGGAAATGAGCGAAACTTTAAAAAAATAGGTATAAGACATAGGGAACAGCAGATAAAACATAATACATACAGTAATCAGGAAGGATTGGTGCTCTCATTGAAGATGGTAAAAGACAGGGATGCAAGTAGTCTCCACAAATTTTCAGACTGCACACGAAGGAATCGCTGGTGGTACTGAAGAAACGTCTAGGATTTTATTAAAACTAAGGGTAAAAAGCATTTCATTGATAAGTTTTCCTGGCGATATTTCTGTGTTCACTGAAAGTGAGAAAGAATCACTGGAGTTGGTGAACGTAATAAACAGTCGAATGAGCACTGAAATAGGATTAATGAACAGAAGAAAGAGGAAAGTATTGGGAAGTGGCAGAAACAACATTGATGGCAGAGTTTACATCAGAATTAAGGACCACGAAGTAGACGAATTGCAGGGATTCTGCTACCTGCGAAGCCAATTTACACTGAGGGACAAAACGAGCTTATAAAAAGTTATCTAGCACACGAAAACAGGACATTCCTCACAAAACAAGGCTACCGGTACAAAAGATAGGCCTTAATTGGGGAAGAAACACGTGAATGCACGTTTGTAACTCAGTACTGTATGAAAATGAATGGTGGATTACGGGAAAAAAAAGAAGGAACAACCTAAATGCGGAGCTATAGGAGGATGTCGAAATTAGGTGAACTCATAACAGAGGAACCCTGAAACGTCCCTCCAGAATAGCTGAGGATAGCGATATGTGGAAAACCGTGACATGTACAAGGGTCAGCGTAACAGGTTGCATGTGAAGTCATCAGAGGTCAACTGCAATGGTACTAGAGGTAGCTGTAGAGGGTATAAACTTTAGCGCAAGACAGAGATAGGAATGCATGACACAAGTGATTGTGGATTCTGGGCGGTCACAGCACTCTAAACTCTTTGGTCAGACAGACAGAAACATCGTCAACCGCAGGCAGAGTGTCTGCTTTGCATATATGCTGTTTCTGGGACTGGCTGTTGCACCATACTGCGGTGGGGCGACCAAAGAGGTCCACACCCTGAGAAGCTGAAGCTCTGCCGACGTTTGCTTCTCTTCGGTGCTTGACGAGCATATTTGTTGTTATTAGCGGAAATTTTATGGCAAATTATTGGGTTTTTAGTCCTCTCTCATTCCTGCCAACCGCCCCAGATGGTCTCACAAACATGTGTTTATCTGACCGCTGCTAGACCATTCCAATATGCCAAGAGTACTGGACGTTTATCTCTTTTGACATAGAGAGATACACATTCAGTGCAGTCACAGTCGCTCCCTGCCACTAGATTTTCTGTGTGTGACGTTGGCGTATGTTCCTGAATTATCGCTGACATTCGTTGCATGAGAATAAATCACTGAACTGTTGACAATAACTCACTATTTTCCCTACCAACCTATTCTTAATTAACCTCTCTCTCATGATACAACCTCCTAAACCTGTGGATACATCCCCGTTATTCATCTGACTGTATTGTTCTGATTTCATTCCCAGTTCACTTTGCTGAGCCTCATTAAATCCATACTGAGCATTTACATTTCGCGTTTTGGTATTTATATCTTACCTACAATATAATAGTCATGTGTGTGTGTGTGTGTGTGTGTGTGTATATGTGTGTGTGTGAATGTGTGTGTGTGTTGAGGGAACTCACCGCAAGTGAGAGACAGTGGCGTGATCAGGCGCAGGAGTCGTGGGCGGTGCAGCAGCAGCAGTAGGAGTCTGGCGGGTTGTGCCGGCAGTGGTGGTGGTGGCAGCTGTGGCGGTGTTGGTGTTGGTGGTGGTGGAGGTGGTGGCGGCAGTGGCGACGGCGGTGGTGGTGGTGGTGGCGGGCCTCAGCCGTGTAGCGGCTGGTGGGCTGCACATACAGAGAGAGAGGCACAGTGTGAGCAGGCATGTCCTCGTGGTGTCCTGGGGACGGCTCACTGCAGCGTACACACACACTCACACACACACGCGGAACACACACCGACAACAGGAGTAGTGGTCCAGTAAATACAAATGAATTACCGGTGTGGTAATCACGTTCATTTGCACCACCTGAGTTCCCCACAGCACTTGCTCACTATACCACACAACAGATGGCTCAAAATCAAGCATGAAGAAAATGTACATACAGTGCCTGACACTTACACGAAACTTAATTACAGAGCCACTGTACAGGCCAGCTCTGGTACTATCGTTCTCAAAGGTATCCGAATGATCAGAACTGGATTGTGCCTCTTTGTACGTGACCCAAATAACTTAACTGCCTCGCATTTCATGTGCACCCTTTTAGATACTGTCGTTGTACTATACATAATAAACGTCCTGGGACTGGTTGGGTACCAATCCATGATGTGTGGCATCTGAGATCAGTACAGACCAAAGTATGTGCTTCAGGTAGAGGCATTTGTACGTCTGTCTGTCTTTATAGCTGTTATAATGGTAACAGACAGTCAAATGTTAAGGACAAGTGGCCCTTCCAAACTTTGACAAATATCATGATTAACACTTTGAGCTACTTCTAAATTTCCTTATTTAACAACCACTTTTGAAATATGTATGACCTGTAGGACAGCAGCTCCAGAAAAAATTTCAAGACATTTGGCTTACCATGTGCAGTCATTACTGAACAGTCCTCTGTGGGACTTGCTCATCAGTTTGCAGCTGGTTCTGTCCACACCGCTCGCTGTGTGAGAGACCCCCTGCTCTGTGTGGCGGGATTACTGCAAGTCTACACTCTCTGTTCTGTGATTTTTGTATGACTGCTTCAGCGCCTCAGCGTCTCTGGCTATCAAGAAGGTTAAGGAGGAAGGTGGTGGTGTATACTTGGTGTATAAGACAGACCTGGAAGTATTGGAAGGTTCCAGATGTATTATATCATTACCAGACAGAAAATCCGATGAATTGTAAGATGTACCCAGGAGCAGACGTAGGGTCAGTTAGTTATGGTGGTGAACAGACTGAAACCTAAAAGAATTGTTAGGAGCAATCAATGTGTAGATAAATGGGATACTAAAGAGCTGGCGAATGGAATGGGTTTTTCAACTTCTGTGAGACTGTAGATAACACGATAATGAATGTCTCAGCTGGAATTTCAGGTGAACAGCAGCTGATGTGTCTGACAACGCGAAACACGAAAATTGAACAGACAAATGTTGGAGCAAGGAAGGCAACTCTGAAGAAATCTTAGCAAATGGAAAAAATACATAAAATGATTGATGAAAGGAAGAAGTACTACAATAGTCAGGGAAAGCCAGGAATAAAGTATTACAGGCCGCTAAGAAATGTAACTCTAATTTCGAGGGACGATGAAGTAGAATCACAGCAGTAAGTTTCAGGATAAATAAATAAAAATTGATCGTAGGATGCACACATTCAGCACATAGAAAAGCCTAAAGATCCTTCTGTGTAATTAAATGCAGGGATGACAACACTAACACCCATCCTTCCAGATGTCAGACTCTCAGATCGGTGCCAAAAGCTGTTATTTCGATGGAGTATGAACGAAAACAGGACGTGTAAAGGGTAGTTAAAAGTATCACGCGAGCTGCCGAGCACGGGAAGAGCGTATCAGTGAGTAATGCATCCTACATCTCGCGTGGATGAGAAGGTATAACGTTCAAATACCACTAGTGACAACTGTGTTGGCACGAAGCTGTTACATGGGACAACGTTTTCCTGACATGTACAAAGACTTTTTGGAATTTGTAGCAATGTTCTTTTGACAGTCTGCTTCTTTTGCTTCATTAGTTGAACATCGTGTACTTATCATTGATCTTGTTATGTTGTGTATTATTGATTATTGTTATTGTTGTTATTTCCACATGTGCGATGCAATTGTTTCTTTATTTTTCTGTTCTGGTTGTATATTCTGTGAAACTACTAAAGCACTCTACAGCTTTACTGCTTTCAGTGAAACGAACCGAAAGCGGACTACTCCAAACTGCCATTTTACATGTCATGAGCACGTCCAGTATTAGAATCAGAATATAAGAGAGCTTTGGAAGGCTTAAGATCTAATAAGGTAGAACATATAGATAAAATTCCATCATAACTTCTAAAATCATTGGGAGAAATGGCAACAAAACGACTATTCACGTCGGTGTGTAGAATGTATGTGTCTTAGGACTTCGGAAAAATACCATCAACCCAATACAAAGACTGTTAGAGCTGACAAGTGCGAGAATTACCGCAGAATCAGCTCAGCCGCTCATGCATCCAAGTTACTGACAAGAATAATATACAGAAGAATGGAAATAAAATTGAGGATGTGCTAGATGACAATTAGTTTGACTTTAGAAAAGGTAGAGGCACTAGAGAGGCAATTTTGACATTGTGGTTGATAATGGAATAAAGACTAAAGAAAAATCAAGACACGTTCATAGGATTTGATTACCTGGACAAAGTGTTCAACAATGTAAAGTGGTGCAAGGTGTTCGAAATTCTGAGAAAAATAGGGCTAAGCTATAGTTAGAGATGTGTGGTATACAATATGTACAAGAGCCAAGAAGGAATAATAACAGTGAACGACCAAGAACGAAGTGCTTGGATTAAAAAGAGTGTAAGGTGGGGATGTAGTCTTCCACCCTACTGTTCAATCTGTACAAAGAAGAAGGAATGAAATAAAGGAAAGGATCAGGAGTCGAATTAAAATTCAAGATGAAAGGATATCAAGGATATCAAGGATATGATATGCTACTGACATTCCTATCCTGAGTAAAACTGAATTATCATCAGGATTGATGGTCATGAAGCAGATGAAGTTAAAGAATTCTGCTACCTGGGCAGCAAAGTAACCAAAGACGGATGGACGAAGGAGGACATCAAAAGCAGACTAGCCCTGACCAAGAGAATTCTACTGGTATAAAACATAGTCCTTAATTTGCGGAAGAAATTTCTAAGAATGTACATATGGAGTACAGGACTGTATGGTAGTGAAACATGCACTGTGGGAAAACTGGAATAGAGAATCTAAGCATTTGAGCTGTGGTGCTACTGGCGAATGTTGATAATTATGTGGACTGACAAGGTAAGGAATGAAGTCATTCTGTGTAGAATCGGAGAGGAAAGGAATATATGGAAAACACTGACAACGTGAAGGGGCAGAATGATAGCACATCTGCTAAGAAATCGGCGAATGACTTTCATGGTAGTAGAGGGAGTTACAGAGGGCGAGGACTGCAGAGAAAGACAGAGATTGGGATACATACAGCGAATAATTGAGGACGTAGGTTGCAAGTGCTAATCTGTCATGAAGAGGTTGTTGGCACAAGAGAGGAATTAGTGATGGACCGCATCAAACCAGTTAGAAGACATGACCCAAAAAAAAAGTGCGTCGTCCCATATATCACTTTCACACATAATACGGTAAAAAAATTAGGGTCGTTGGATTGTGAACACATGATCTTTGATACAGGAATCTTAGGCTCTGTCAACTTCCGCATGAAAGCACCATACATTACATACTCACTGTTAGGCTTGTGAAGTGCTCTGTAGTCCTGGTGTTACTTTTAATTAACGTTTATGTACTCTCTGCTGGACAACAGCAGACAGCACGAACTAAACCGCAGTTTTTGTTGATAAGCTATCGACCTGCAACTTTGGTACTGATCTGAGTGTCTGACACCTGCAGGTTTGGGTGTAAGAGTTAGAAAAGAATTCCGCTGCTAAGTGCGGGGGGGGGGGGGGGGGAGGAAGAAAGAGAGAGAGAGGGGGGAGGGGGGGGGAGAGAAAGGGATGGCTGAGAGAAGTACACTGAGCACCTCCATGAGGTGAGGGGCTATTGGATGACATGACGAAAGGAAAACTGAAAGTCAAGCTGGAAAACATAGCGGACTGGTCATTAGACACAGAGTTTAACAAAGCTCTGGACGATTTGTGCAAAATCAAAGCGAATGGTTAAATAACATTCCCTTGCAGTTTATATGATGCTTGCAGGAGGCTGCAATGAAACAACTATTCAAATTCCAGAATGGCAGAAGTGAAGCTGTGAGTACCGGGCGTGAGTCAAGCTTCGGTAGCTCAGATGGTAGAGCACTTGCCCACGAAAGGCAAAGCTCCCGAGTTCGAGTTGTAAGTAGGCTGTTTAGGTTTTTTTATTGGTAACGCCACCTCTGTATGAAAATCACTGGCTGTGCTGTGTGCAGTCTGTGGCTAGTTTGCATTGTTGTCTGCCATTGTAGTGTTGGGCAGCGGCAGCTGGATGTGAAAAGCGCGTAGCGTTGCGCAGTTGGAGGTGAGCCGCCAGCAGTGGTGGATGTGGGGAGAGAGATGGCGGAGTTTAGAAATTTATAAGACTGGATGTCATGATCTGTTATGTATATTATGATTTTGCAACACTATTAAGGTAAATACATTGTTTGTTCTCTACTAAAGTCTTTCATTTCCTAACTATGCCTATCAATAGTTAGTGCCTTCCGTAGTTTGAATCTTTTATTTAGCTGGCAGTAGTGGCGCTCGCTGTTTTACAGTAGTTGGAGTAACGAAGATTTTTGGTGAAGTAAGTGATTTGTGAAAGGTGTAGGTTAATGTTACTCAGGGTCATTCTTTTGTAGGAATTTTTGAAAGTCAGATTGCGTTATCCGTTGCGCCTAAAGTTATTCTGTCTCCCTTGATAATAATTATTTTGGTTCCCATATTGTCTGTTTCTCTGATTGTCTCTGTGATAGTCATTACCGCGGAGAGGTGATCTTTCCCTGTAATTATTACTACTCTGTCAACGGTTGTCGTACGGGTGGTGTCTATTTTGGTCACGATTTGCGTTGTAAGAATAGACCTGTCGTGTCCAGTTATTGTTTCTGTCGTCACGGAATTGTGACGGATGTGACCTGTAGTGATTGTTTTCCTGTTTTCGCATCCCGCGACTGTCTGTATCAATTTCTAATTCTTGTAAGAGTCCCTGAAAAGCTTCAATGTCGTCTTTGCAACGTCCTGCCAAAATAATAATGTCGTAAATGTTCAGGTAATTTGATTAAGCAAATGCGGATGAGTTCTGAAGGGCTGTATGGGTTTGAAAGATATTGATTCTTATGCAACATGTCTTCAAAATATTTGACAAGACTGGAAAATTCAGATTGTTCAAAGTGTTTCATCATCATGATGCTATGTTTTACTCGGTCATGTGTAGCTTGAGACCAATATGCTGAGAGGAATGCATGATAAAATTCTCCTTCACTGTGGCAATCGTGAATGTACGATCGCATTCGCACAGCTGGTTCATTCTCTAAGTAGCCACACTTAAATTCTAATCTATGCTCTAATGACCAGTTGGGAGGAAAACAATGAGAGAATTGATGGAGCCACGCTTTAGGATGAATGTCGTTGCCAGAATTCCTAAATGTTTTGAATTTACGTGTAGTAATGAAGAGCTTATAGTCAAAATCATGATGTCGGCGAGTCGCATGTCGGTCATTGTTACGTCATTTCGGCGGTTCCATCTCAAAATTCGGTGTACCTTGCCAGTTTCTTTCATAATTTCCCAAGTGCCCTGTGTTATTATTTTGTGGCTGTTCCGTGTTTCTAAGTTCCTCTTCCCGTGTTGGAGTGCGAGTGTCCTCTGAAATATGAAATTTTTGTATTACTTGTGCCAACTGATCTTGTACTTCCCGGATTTCTCTTTTGTACTGTGTATTGATTTGATTTTGATTTTGTTTGAATTTTCTAGTTTGTTCATACTCTTCTGTGTCAGTGATGGCTACAGGTCTTGTGTCTTTCAGATCATCATCTACCTTTGCAGATAAGTTAGTGAACTGATCCGAAAGTTCGGCTACTTTCTCCGATAGTGAACACATTTCCTCAGTGTGTTTTTCTGAACCAAGTTTCAGAGTGTCCATTTGTGTTAAAATCGAATCTACTGTGTCCTTTAAGTTTTCCTGAGTTTTTTCAAGTTGCGTAACCGAATCGGTAGATGCAACTGAGTCAATTTTAGCCCACAAGGTCTCATGATGTTCATGAACAATGGTTTGCAGTTCTTTTATGGCTGCTTCATGATTCTGTAATGCATTTTCATGGCGCGAAAAAAATACACTCCTGGAAATGGAAAAAAGAACACATTGACACCGGTGTGTCAGACCCACCATACTTGCTCCAGACACTGGGAGAGGGCTGTACAAGCAATGATCACACGCACGGCACAGCGGACACATCAGGAACCGCGGTGTTGGCCGTCGAATGGCGCTAGCTGCGCAGCATTTGTGCACCGCCGCCGTCAGTGTCAGCCAGTTTGCCGTGGCATACGGAGCTCCATCGCAGTCTTTAACACTGGTAGCATGCCGCGACAGCGTGGACGTGAACCGTATGTGCAGTTGACGGACTTTGAGCGAGGGCGTATAGTGGGCATGCGGGAGTCCGTGTGGACGTACCGCCGAATTGCTCAACACGTGGGGCGTGAGGTCTCCACAATACATCGATGTTGTCGCCAGTGGTCGGCGGAAGGTGCACGTGCCCGTCGACCTGGGACCGGACCGCAGCGACGCACGGATGCACGCCAAGACCGTAGGATCCTACGCAGTGCCGTAGGGGACCGCACCGCCACTTCCCAGCAAATTAGGGACACTGTTGCTCCTGGGGTATCGGCGAGGACCATTCGCAACCGTCTCCATGAAGCTGGGCTACGGTCCCGCACACCGTTAGCCCGTCTTCCGCTCACGCCCCAACATCGTGCAGCCCGCCTCCAGTGGTGTCGCGACAGGCGTGAATGGAGGGACGAATGGAGACGTGTCGTCTTCAGCGATGAGAGTCGCTTCTGCCTTGGTGCCAATGATGGTCGTATGCGTGTTTGGCGCCGTGCAGGTGAGCGCCACAATCAGGACTGCATACGACCGAGGCACACAGGGCCAACACCCGGCATCATGGTGTGGGGAGCGATCTCCTACACTGGCCGTACACCACAGGTGATCGTCGAGGGGACACTGAATAGTGCACAGTACATCCAAACCGTCATCGAACCCATCGTTCTACCATTCCTAGACCGGCAAGGGAACTTGCTGTTCCAACAGGACAATGCACGTCCGCATGTATCCCGTGCCACCCAACGTGCTCTAGAAGGTGTAAGTCAACTACCCTGGCCAGCAAGATCTCCGGATCTGTCCCCCATTGAGCATGTTTGGGACTGGATGAAGCGTCGTCTCATGCGGTCTGCACGTCCAGCACGAACGCTGGTCCAACTGAGGCGCCAGATGGAAATGGCATGGCAAGCCGTTCCACAGGACTACATCCAGCATCTCTACGATCGTCTCCATGGGAGAATAGCAGCCTGCATTGCTGCGAAAGGTGGATATACACTGTACTAGTGCCGACATTGTGCATGCTCTGTTGCCTGTGTCTATGTGCCTGTGGTTCTGTCAGTGTGATCATGTGATGTATCTGACCCCAGGAATGTGTCAATAAAGTTTCCCCTTCCTGGGACAATGAATTCACGGTGTTCTTATTTCAATTTCCAGGAGTGTATGAAACGTCCCCTTTGAACAATTTATACATGACTGTGCTTAAACTGACACACAATGTTTTTAGCGGAAAGCAATCTGACTTTCAAAAATTCCTACAAAAGAATGGCCCTGAGTAACGTTAACCTATACCTTTCACAAATCACTTACCTCACCAAAAATCTTCGTTACTCCAACTACTGTAAAACAGCGAGCGCCACTACTGCCAGCTAAATAAAAGATTCAAACTATGGAAGGCACTAACTACTGATAGGCATATTTAGGAAATGAAAGATTTTAGTAGAGAACAAACAATGTATTTACCTTAATAGTGTTGCAAAATCATAATATATATAACAGATCATGACATCCAGTCTTATAAATTTCCAAACTCCGCCACCTCTCTCCCCACATCCACCACTGCTGGCGGCTCACCTCCAACTGCGCAACGCTACGCGCTGTTCACATCCAGCTGCTGCTGCCCAACACTACAATGGCAGACAACAATGCAAACTAGCCACAGACTGCACACAGCACAGCCAGTGATTTTCATACAGAGGTGGCGTTACCAATAAAAAAACCTAAACAGCCTACTTACAGAGTCTCGGTCGGGCACACAGTTTTAATCTGCCAGGAAGTTTCATATCAGCGCACACTCCGCTGCAGAGTGAAATTCTCATTCTGGAAACATCCCCCAGGCTGTGGGTAAGCCATGTCTCCGCTATATCCTTTCTTTCAGGAGTGCTAGTTCTGCTAGGTTCGCAGGAGAGCTTCTGTAAAGTTTGGAAGGTAGAAGACGAGGTACTGGCAGAAGTGAAGCTGTGAGGACCGGGTGTGAGTCGTGCTTTGGTAGCTCAGATGGTAGAGCACTTGCCCACGAAAGGCAAAGGTGCCGTGTTCGAGTCTCGGTCGGGCACACAGTTTTAATCTGCCAGGAAGGTTCAACTATTCAAATTCATCTGTAGAATCTATGGGACTGTAGACATAGCAACAAATTTACAGAAAAATATCATCTACACACTCCACATGCGAGTAAGGACCACTAAATACGAACGATTTCTCACAATGAGCTAAATAGCTTATGAATCCTAATTGCTGACACGATTAATATGTACAAGAAAGTAAGTTTGGATTTAACAAAGGTAAAAGCACCAGAGAGGTAGATCTAATCTTACACTTCAAAAGGGAAGCAAAGTTTAAAGAAAATCACGTAGCCTTCATTGCATTAGGCCACCTTTAAAAAGATTGACAATGTAAAGTGATGCGACATGTGTGAAATCTCAAAAAATACGAGTGAGATACAGAATGCAATCAGATTATATAAATTACTATATGTACAATAATCAACACGGAGCAGCAAAAACTGAAGCAAGGAATACTGTCATTAAAAAGGTGCAAAACAGGAACCGAATTAGTATCGCCAAGGGTTCAGTTTGAACATCAAGGAATTGTTCACGTAATTTAATAAACTTCCAGGAATTTAATTAAAATTGAGGATGAAGGTATTTCATTGATAAAATTCACTGGTGTTATTACCATGTTCGCTGAAAGTGAGAAAGAAGTACCCAAGTGGTTGAATGCAATAAACAGTTGGATGAGCACCGAATTATGATTTAAACTAAAGAAAGACGGAAATATTGGGGAGTAACAGAAATAACATCAGTGTCAAACTTAACATCAAAATTAGGGACCACAAAGTAAATTAATTTGAGTGATTCTGCTACCTGGGAAGCCAATTTACACTGAGGGACAGAGCGAGATTGTTATATGAAGTAATGTAACAGAGGAAAACAGATCATTCCAGGCAAAACAACGCTACTGCTGCCAAAGATAGGCCTCAATTTTGTGATGGAATTTCTGAAAATGTACATTTGGAGCACAGTATTGTATGAAAATGAATAATGGATTATGGGAGATACAGGAAGAGAAGTGACTTGGAGCATTCAAATTGGGATGCAATAAAAGGATGTTGAGAATTAGGTGAATTGATAAGAAAGTAACTGTGGAAAGTGGGATATATCTGAAGACATCAGGGAATAACTGCCATGGTACTGGTGGAAGCAGCAGAGAGTAAAAACTGTAGACAAAGACAAAGATTGTACTACATCCAACAAACAACTGGAGACTTTGGATGCAAATGCTGCTCTGTGGTGAAGAGTCCGACCCTGCACCCCCTCTTCCCAGAAATAAATGATGGGATCTCAGCCCTTTAAGTGTGTTGACAGACAGAAATGTGATCTACAGTTGGCAGAGTTTCTGCTTTGCATGTCTGTTGTTACTTTGACTACCTGTTATAGCAAAATAAAGTGGTACAATCATGTTGGTCCAAACCCTGAGGAGCTTAGGCTTAAGAGACCACCTCTGCCAACTACTGCTTTTGTTTTGATTCTTGAACAGAGTAATTCTTGTTACTTGCACAAGTTTAATCCAGGGGTCTAGGATCCTTTCTCCTCTTTTGTTTCTACCAACGACCCTAAATTGTCTCATAAATAAATCTGTCTTTAATCATCCCCTGCTACTGCATTCCAAAACACCATGATTTTTAGATGTTTATGTCTCTTTAAATATGGTGTTATGCATCATGTGCTCTCATAATCCCTCCCTGTGACTGGATTTTCTGTGTGTGAAGTCGCCTTACATGCGAGAGTTATTGTTGGATTGGTTTACTGGTTCTGATGGGAATATATCACTGAAATGTTCACAATAGATCACTGTTTTACCTACCAAACCAGTTTTAATTGACCTTTCTCTCATAATACAACTTCGTCATTCTGTGGATGCTGCCCCATTAGTCATCTGACCATATGTTATGATTTCCTTTCCATTTCATTTTGCTGACCCTCACTGAATGTAGACTGATCCTTTACATTTCCTTTCTCTGTTTTTCTACCTTCTGTACAATGTAGTGCTAATAAGTGCATGCATGTGTGTGTATAGTGAGGGAACTCACCGCATGCGAGAGACAGTGGCTTCTCCAGGTGGAGGAGATGTGGGAAGTGCAGCTGCAGCACGTGTCTGGCGGGGTGCGTTGGCAGTGGTGGTGGTGGCGGTGGTGGTGGTGGCGTCAGTGGTGGTGGTGGCAGTGGCGGTAGCGGCGGTGACGGCTGGTGTGCTGCACATACAGAGAGAGCAGAGTGTGAGCTGGCTGGCGTATCCATGTGAGGATGTGGGGGTGGCTCACTACAGCCAGCCCTGCTGAGGGGCCGTGCACACACTGGCAACTGGCAGACGACAGGTGCCGAATGCTGCAATAGCGGTCCAGTTAATACAAATTAATTGCTGTTGAGTTAATGACATTCAGATGTACGCCTGAGCTCCCTACACCAGTTGATGACAACACCATACAACAGGTAGTTCAAAATCAAGTGCAGGATTAAGATACATACAGAATTACTGGACAGGTCAGCTCAGGTACTATCACCCTCCAAATTATCCAAACGGCCTGAATTCCACTCCACCAGATTTGTATGCACCCACTTAGTGTTACTGTCTTGCCGTCCCTCTGCTCTCTTTTCTGGTATGGGCGTTTCACTGTTCAAAATGGTTACTGCAAGAGACCACTTGAGAAAACTGATCTGTAAGGCTGTCAGTCCACAATCAGACTAATATCTCAATAACGTCAATACCAGAATAAGTGTTATTATTAGATGACAGTCTTTAGCACCTGTAAACTCAAGTTTACTGCAGTAAATGACATTTTAGAAACTAACTTTCACCTTGAAATTACGTGACGAAAACGTTTGTTCACACTGACATCCAGGACTCAAATCGAACAACCGTTGTCTCTGTTAACTAAATACCAAAGGTCTTAAATATCGTTTCAGTCACAGGTAAGCTAGCGTGCACGTATCTAAACGCTGAAATCTTGAAGTTTCACTAAGTTTTGGGTTGGATGTCAATTTGAACCCAGCACTTAATACGATTGTTAACTAGGCACAATAACACGTTATATATCCAAATTTTTCGTTGTTAGCGAGATGAAAACCTGAAACGGTGAAGCAAATAATTTTGTTCCTTTACTGGGATTTGAATCAAGTACGTATCATTGTTTTCTAGCCACAAACACACGTTAGACTTCTGCTTAGTTGTCCTGTAGCGACATGTGCACATGTCTGAACTGGAAATAACGCGACGAAAAGTTCCGTGAGGGGCGGGAATGTAAGCCTGCTCGCAGCATCGTTGCTTACTGCAAACAAGGAGACGTTGGTTGTCGAATTCTGTTTCGACAGTTGCTAGGAGTGACATGTTTTAACCTGAAATGATGCCTTGAAAACTTTCGTATGTGGTCAAGTCGAAACCAACACCAACCATCTTTGATGACAAGATATACGCAGAGGATAAAATCACAATTACTTTTCTCTTTTGGTTTGATGTGCACGTATTAGCAGTTGAAATGACTCGATGAAAATCTTTGCAGCCAGCCACGATTACGAAAGATGATAATTACTATGGGCATACTGCTTGGAAGGATTTCTTACTACAGAACACTTTCGTCACACCAGATGCGTGATGTTACATTCCGAGGACACACATTAACCTTTGATCGTACATTTTTTCTCAGGGCCACAAAATTTCCTTTTATGAAGTTAAAGCCCAGTGGTTGAAATGTCCATCTGACCATCCTGATTTCCGTTCTGCTTTATTTCCTTAAATCCATGAACGCAAATGCTGAGATCTTTCCTTTGAAAGGGAACTGTAGATTTCCTTCCCCACATTTGGGAGCTGTAGATTCTGCTTTGACTCTAATGGTCTTGCAGTCGATGTGACGTTTGACCCTAAGTTAATCCTTTTTTTCTTCCTCAACATTTCCTATTGAATTCAAGTATTGCACGAACGTTAAACGGTCGTATTTCAATACATTTGCCAGTAATCGATTCGGCCGTACTGGTAAACTGTCACATCAAAGGAATACCATTCGAAATGAGAAAACTGTTTTCTGATGTGAATTCTTCGCTGCACTTACCACATACACTCACAAAATGTTTAATGCACCGTTTTTGAATGTTGAAACAATCATCCTTGTAACCTTCAAATGTAAAACATTCAATACATCACTGCAAAAACGATTTGTAACTTTAAATAAGAAATGATGACTGATAAATGTACTTATAGCGGCCTGTATGACAACACATCAAACAAAATCTCTATGACCTTATACATGAACCTACTTGTTTCAGTTAATTATGCCCTTTCAGGCTATGTGCATCAATGTCGAATGCAACACGAGGTAAAAGTATGCACTTCCCTTATGCAGTTGCGTGATATTTTTTTTTCGGCCTCCTGCCACTTAACTACAGGCTTTGGTAAATTTTTCCACACGGAATTTATGCAGGGGGATCCCCTGTGCTGCATTTACTGAAGACATGCCTCGTCTTTTCCAAGATCAATGGTGTGAATGATAACAGAATAACAGAATAATAACGAATGACCTCCTCAAAAAACTATTGTATTGGATAAACAAAGCTGCTTTGTAGCTTAATACCACCTCATGGTAAAAATACATTACTTTTGAAATTGCAGTAAAAGAACGATACTTCCAGCATAAAAATGGGCCCAGTGTCTGAACATAATAATGACTGTCTATGAATGACTGTCTATGAATGACAGCAAAGGACTTGGAAGAGCAGTTGAACGGAATGGACAGTGTCTTGAAAGGAGGGTATAAGATGAACATCAACAAAAGCAAAACGAGGATAATGGAATGTAATCGATTTAAGTCGGGTGACGCTGAGGGAATTAGATTAGGAAATGAGACACTTCAAGTAGTAAAGGAGTTTAGCTATTTGGGGAGCAAAATAACTGATGATGGTCGAAGTAGAGAGGATATAAAATGTGGACTGGCAATGGCAAGGAAAGCGTTTCTGAAGAAGAAAAATTTGTTAACATGGAGAATAGATTTAAATGTCAGGAAGTCGTTTCTGAAAGTATTTGTATGGAGTGTAGCCATGTATGGAAGTGAAACTTGGACGATAAATAGTTTAGACAAGAAGATAATAGAAGCCTTCGAAATGTGGTGCTACAGAAGAATGCTGAAGATTAGATGGGTAGATCACATAACTAATGAGGAGGTATTGAATAGAACTGGGGAGAAGAGGAGCTTGTGGCACAACTTGACTAGAAGAAGGGATCGGTTGGTGGGAGATGTTCTGAGACATCGAGGGATCACCAATTTAGTATTGGAGGGCAGCGTGGAGGGTAAAAATCGTAGAGGGAGACCAAGAGATGTATACACTAAGCAGATTCAGAAGGATGTAGGCTGCAGTAGGTACTGGCAGATGAAGAAGCTTGCACAGGATAGAGTAGCATGGAGAGCTGCATCAAGCGAGTCTCAGGACTGAAGACCACAACAAACAACATGAATGACATCCTTATAAACCAAATACATCTCTTCTTTTAGTAAAAATATAAACATCTAGCACAAAAATTAAGCAGTACAAAATTAATAACTGATCTTGACGCAATGACACACTACTGCAGCAATAAATGCGACAACACTATCCAGAAAAGTTTCTGGAAATTTGATTGATACCTGTCGCCGAGTTTGTTTATTTTGTATGATCGAGTGTTAGTGTAACCATAGACTCGTACAAAGTCACAGCTGCTCAGCTAGGGGCCAACGCTTCCTGCAGAAATTTCTGCATCATTCCATAATGTCAATAGTGTAGCTGACTGTTACGTGATTTCATTTCAGCGATTACAAAATCAAGTCGAAAGTACGCATTCCACTACTGGACCAATCGCCATGTAACGTCACAGCGTACGTATTTCAGCTTGAGATGTTGGAGAGTGTTGGTGATGAGCTGGGAGTTCAACTCGGGTATCCCTTTCCGCTGTTTTTTACCCTTTCTGGACTATACAGTTCCGTTCTTTTGTTGTTTCCCGAGCATTACAAATTCTTCAGCGTTTCTATGAAAGGCGCAGGTCTGGTTTTAAATAGTTGGTAGGTGCAAAAATTTTCATCAGGTGACTTCAAGACGTAGCATTTGCACGGCAAATCATAGGTGAAAGGCAATAATAATTTTTTTACACTTCTACGTTCATTGTCAACAATAACGATTCGTGCCGGTTTCGACTCTCAGTCAGGCACGGAAGTTTTTAACACATCATTTGAGGTTTATAAATTCCACTTCTAATTACTGGTGAAAAACTATTTGACAGTGAACGTCTCTTCATGTGTCGTCATCGGCGGTGACAGTATGTACGGGTTTAGAATCCCAGTCAGCACAGAACTTTTCCTCGCGTAACTTCTAGTTCAGGCACGAGCATATCTCGCTAGTGGTGCAACAAACCAACTGGACAGCCACGGCACTCTTCTGGTTGTGAAGGATATCTTAATTTAATTAACAGGATACTTCGATCATCAAAGCATGTGTTAAAGACTGGGTTTTGGGAGGTACATATAATGAAAAGGTCGACAGCGCGTTTCGAATGAGTACAAGGGGAGGAGGATAAACATGAGGTAATGAGACATCCTCCCCAAAAAATGCAAAAGGACTGTATTATTGAAGTAAAAAATTATTCTGCTTATATGCAACACTTTTATACATCTTATTTTAATTCTTATTAAAATCCTAGGCATTTGTGATGTATAAAATTTGAGTGTGAGAGTAGGTATCATTTTTGAGGGGCAATGGGGGGAGAAGAGGGGAATCATACAGTAAAAGACCGTGGTAGACCCAGAAAGGAACAGCATATCTCTGTCTGCGACTGACGCCCATAGTGTGTTCAGTATGTGGCAGTGAACTAGGTGAAGATCAGGAATTACAAGGATGTAATATAAATCATCAAGGGAATTTGTAAAATGTACACAAGGATTACTGTCAGTAAAAAGATTACTGTTAACAAAAACTTTCTCAAACTTAAGACCTTGTGTCATTTCCCATAGTGTGAAAAAGGAGTTTGGAGTAATGTAGGAAAATGTATTTAGGTGTGATGTATTAATTTTTTTTTTCAAGAACGTAACTAATGACTGTAACATGATCGATGTTTCAAACATGAATTTTCATGTTGATGTCTATTGAACAAAAGATAAACACACTGAATGGTTTACAATACAGGCTATAAGTTCATTGCAGTTGGTTGAGGGAATGCAAGTAGCGTCATCTCAAACACAAGGTTACCAGTATGTCAAATACCACACAAAATATTACCTAAGTATTAGAATCTAGCTGAAAAATAAATGACGGTTTATCAGTGTTAATGGCTACTAGACTTGTATGGACATATGTAACTGTAAGATGGTGCAGAAAAAAGGGAATGTTGGTCTCAGAAACTGTTTCATGTTCAGACTATGAGAGATGGAATAGCAACGGTAATAGATGGGGTAGATAATATCATAGGTAGTGCCACAGTGGAATGCAAGTCTGTGGTGTTCACTGGGTGGCTATAGAAATCCATAGAGCAACTTAAACAGACAGAGAGGTGTGGGGTACCGGTTCATCAAAGACTCAGTAAAGCATGGCACAGAAGGGAATGTATCCAAGTACTGTGTGAGCTTCATATAGCGGCTGAATAGAGAGGATAAGGAAATGAGGTGGGAAGTCTCAATTTTATGGAACGAACTGGAACCACCACGAGGACTGGTTTGTGTTCCTGTGAGGTGGTCCCAGGCTGCAAGGGGTGTGAGCAGCCATACACTGGAGCACCGATGCTTACTTCACCAGGTTTTCTGATCATCTTCCATACAAGATCTGACAGTGAACCATTATTCTGTTATATAATGTTCCTTTAGAGAAATTCAAAATCTTCCATGTACTGCCTGGATTTGGAGAGAACAAAGAATTATGTTGGGGAGGTTACTGGCATATGGCTTGCGTGAAGAAAGAAAGTGACAGAGAACGAAGCTGTAGTAGTGAGGTGTGAACAGTGATTACTCTCATGGTCTGCTTTACTACACGAAGAAAATTCCACAGATCAACATCAGCTGTCGAAAACTGTAAACATGTTGCCGCCCTCCTCGAACCATTGTGCAGTACGCTTCCTTGCTCGAGGTGTCGGCCAGAAGTGACGTACTTGGTCGTCGTCTCCACGCAGCGTGACACTATTCAGAGGTGTCTCATTGTCATCAGCCAGAGAGGCACTGAACAACTTTAAACGCTGCTCTATACGAACAGGCTTACAGCGACCCGTAAGGGCTGCCGGCTGCAAACTACACACATCACTGTGTTTGAGGCCGGGTTGGGCAGTACAGCTTTGTGTGCACAGCAGACTGCGTGATGCTGCATTCACACAGTTAATGTATCCTATTCTCCTGACACTTGATGCCAAAACCTAAAGAACCACTTTTTCTGCACGTGTAGTTCGACAGATAAATGTCTAGAAATTGGTTGTTTGATGATTTTTGCTAGAAAACATACCTGTTAATGAAGTGGACTCAGCTTAGGGATTCAGCTAACCTGCTACAAGAGGACAATGATAGCATCGTGAGCTAGCAGGAAATGACGGTCTATGATGGTGTATCTTACAGCAGTGACACATCTAAGGAAATTCAACGGCAAAAATTATAGTCATGGAAATACACACACACACACACACACACACACACACACACACACACATCGAGAACTGAGGGACACAAATGAGTGGGTTGTCTCGCACTTACCTGCTTTTTGGTGGTGGATCGTACAGCAACCGGCTCACTTCGATCAAGTCTTCCGGCTGCTTCCGCATGGCATCCGCCCACCCCTGAGTGGCCATCACCTCGTGGGTACGTGCCTTAATAAATTCGATGGCGGCTCGCCTGAGGTCACTGCAGGAGTGGCGGACTGCGAGGACGGCTGCGGCCGCCGCCGTCTCGACGGTCAGCTGAGCGGCCACCTGCCGCTCGCACTCCGCCTTCAGCCGCGACACCCCGTACTTATCCGCTGCGGCCAGCAGCTGGGGGGCCGCGCCGGGCAGCTGGGGGGCCCGCAGGGTGTACAGGTAGGAGACCAGCTGCCTCAGCACCGGGCCCCCCACGTCCAGGATGCTCACCGCGCCGCTGCTGGCCTCGAGGGTGTCGTGGGCGAACATGGCGGCGAACACAGGGCTCCTGTCCGCCAGGACGGCCCTGTGCGCCAACAGCCGCGTGTCGCCCGCCGTCAGCGTCACCACAGCGCAGTCCCCGGCGTCCAGCAGGTCCCCCAGGTCCACGGCCGCCGTCTCCGTGATGTCCTTAACCACTTCCATTGCGGACGATTCTGAAACACTGCATCACCGGGCAGCCCTTTCAGCTTACAGGTGAGTACTGATACGTCTGCAACTAACAGGCAGACCAGTCTCGAGTGACAGTTCATAAAAGTGGTCCTTCACCAGCCAGTGGCAGTATCGTCACATCTTTGCTGTGTTAGACTGATGCCATTGGTGAATACCTGCATATCATTAATAATACGTTTTTAAATAGTTACGGTTTTCTTTCAGCACATTTTATTTGCGCGACAAGCACCAGAAGGGGGGGAGACTTCATTTCCTGAATTTTTTCTACAGGGCGATTTTACTTGAACCAGCAATCGTTTGAAGTGGACATCTACCCAGATGTTAAGAAGGTTGCGAAGAACTGTGAGCAGTACATTATTCGACTAGATATTCTCTTCACTTCTTTCCTTCAAGGAAACAACATTATTTTATGGCTGGAATCTATATTATTCGTCATTTAACCAATAATTGTGCATGTAGCCTTGCTGGAGTTGTTTCACACAGGTCTACTAAAACCTGGAGGGTGCTTCTGGGAAACATTGCCTATGGGAAGCAGGCCTACTGAGCCTGCAACTCATTCTCAACACTTCTCAAATAGTCCAATAGGACAACATCTGAAGACCACAGAGCCTGCCACAGAGAATACACTTTCCTTCAACTAACAGCCGGTCGCGGTGGCCGAGCGGTTCTAGGCGCTACAGTCCGGAACCGCGCGACTGCTACAGTCGCAGGTTCGAATCCTGCCTCATGCATGGATGTGTGTGATGTCTTTATGTTTAAGTAGTTTTCAGTTCTAGGGGACTGATGACCTCAGATGTTAAGTCCCATTGTGCTCAGAGCCATTTGAAGCATTTGTTTTCAACTAACACGTTTACTATCATTTTGTAGCAGAAGTCACTGAACCTCTGCATTGCAGATGGTGCTGATAATAGTAGATAACCACTCGATGATACAGTTTCTGGACAACGAGGTCTAATTTTCGCTGAAGAATTTCTCAGTTCGTCCTTACACTGACTGTGTATACTGTGTGCATTAGATGCCGATACTGGACATTTGAATAAAATGGGAAATCACTATTTGCTTATTGGATTTACGTTGTTTCATTAGTAACAGTCGCTGAAGAATCCATTTTAAAACAGCAATTCGAAATAGTTCTGTAGAAGTGGAGAATCAACATAAGCCAGGTACCGACAATGTTCCTGCTCATCTTCTCGGTGTGGGAGCAATGAATGTGAAAAGGTTGGCTCTGTACTCTTATGTGTTATATAAATGAACGAGCAAAACTGTCCACGAATCTCCAAAAGAGACATTTGAATTTTCATCCATAGAAAGAAGAATGATTTAAAAAGAGAGAAAGTACTGAACATTTAAGGTAGTTGTCCAGCGGATGCCCGCATCTCGTGGTCGTGCGGTAGCGTTCTCGCTTCCCACGCTTGGGTTCCCGGGTTCGATTCCCGGCGGGGTCAGGGATTTTCTCTGCCTCGTGATGGCTGGGTGTTGTGTGATGTCCTTAGGTTAGTTAGGTTTAAGTAGTTCTAAGTTCTAGGGGACTGATGACCATAGATGTTAACTCCCATAGTGCTCAGAGCCATTTTTTTGTCCAGCGGAAATAGTAACTTTATTTCCTCAAAAAGGTCAAGCCACATTTTAAGAAACTCAGTCTGGATTTATAAAAAAGTGCGGGGCTGGTGGTGGTTACATGGACCACACACACACACACACACACACACACACACACACACACACACACACACACACACACCTCACTGCCATCACACTGCTCCAGTGACAGCCGAGTTCCTCCAGACTGGAGAACAGCAGCCGCCACGTACACAAGCAGGGATCGCCAGAAGCGGCCATGCCCTTAACACAGCCGAAAGTGTTCATCCGTGACTGTTTAAACGTCGACGGACGCGGAAAACTAGACAGAGGAGGTGCGACCAATACAGGAAGACTGCCGACGAAGCCTCACAGAGGCACCACATCATCAGGGTACAAGAAGCTATGAGGCTGTCAATCTGCAGATTTGTTCAGGTACATGAACAAATGTCAACTTGACAGGGGATGATGATAAATACCTTACATCGGTAGTTCTGCCAACTTGACTACACGATCACTGGAAAGAAAAGTGTGTGAATTTTAACCACGCAACTGCATGTCTTTGTGCCTTTGGTTTAAAATGTCGACCTGGTAACCACCTCCTATAGCTGCAGACAAAAGAGAATCTCAGGAGGAATGTTAGTTCTCTTATGTGTTGAGACATAAAGGGCTCCTGGAAACCATAACTGGCGAATCTGTCCATGGGGAAAGGACCAGAGA
The DNA here is from genome assembly GCF_021461385.2 of Schistocerca piceifrons. Taxonomy (NCBI): domain Eukaryota; kingdom Metazoa; phylum Arthropoda; class Insecta; order Orthoptera; family Acrididae; genus Schistocerca; species Schistocerca piceifrons. The sequence goes on along the minus strand of NC_060148.1, from coordinate 68,413,971 downwards.
AACACAGCGGTTGGAATGAGAGAGACATGGAGACTGGAGATCCACTGTCAAACAATCTCTGGACTGCACATTACACAGACACACACACACACACTCACACACACACATACACACACACACACACACACACACACACACACACACACACATATATATATATATATATATATATATATATATATATATATATATAAAATGGACGCTGCTTTCATCTTGGAAAATTTTACTCCTTGTTCTGCATGTGGGTAATTAACATAACAGCAAAAAATTATAAACATAGGAAACTGTTTCTGTCTCAGTGTCAGATCACATGCTCTTCAAGACACTCATAAGGAACTCGCAAACTTGCGACCGATGATAGTTTTCTGACTCAGTATCTCACAGTTTCCAGTGACGGGCTATGCCTGTTCAGGAACACCACTGCTGTACCGCAGGACCCAGAACGTGTGGTTCATCGACTGGACGTCAGAACGTGTGGTTTAGTTTACTGGAGGTACCATTAGCTCTATTAGCACGGGACCTTGGCGTTTAATGCCATGTTGCACTAATTTCCAATTAAAATAATTGCGTCACATAGACATAATACACAAACGAAACTAGTTCTGAGAGATGACTAGCTGGTATTGTTCCAGTTTATAACTTTGCTGTCCATCTCGTGTGACTTCCTTCACAGAGCCAAAGTCATGCTACCTAAGGGGTTTGTTTATGTCCGACATTTTCTTTTTTTTCCACACTTGCGCAGTTAATGCTTCGATCTAGGATTGTGATTACACCAAGACAACCTACACATGTATCTGGAACACTGGAATGTTTGCAAGTGGGTAAACTGACAGAGTGATTGTGAGCTGTCTTATCGATTTGGTGTCACTTTTCGAGTGTTCTACAGTGTGAGTCATTCTACAGTCCAGACTTATTTCGACAATGTGTGTAAGGCACAGTATCTAAATCAAGCTTGTTTTTCTCGGGAATCCTTAAAACAATTATGCAATTGAAAAAGTTCTGTGTTTGCAGCATACGTAAGACGCTGAGACTATCACTGATTAATATCACCCCAGCCCGTATAAATCATCAACTGTAAAATGATAAAGGTATGTAATTTTATATACTAATTTCTCACGCATGCCTTACAATCAATTCCAGGAAATTTATGAGACCGTGCTGAAAAACAACACCTCTGAATTTTTTCATCTGTTCTCAACATCGGCTGAGGTATGACACGACAAAGATGTGCCTCGCCCGACTTTCCCGCCTCGCTGAAGAACGTGACAACTTTCCAACTTATAACACTGCAGTGCGTCTGCAATCGTGAATAATTTAATGATTATAAAGAATGCGCCTCGAAGGCAAATAGAATCTGATTTCTGTTTGCAATCGAGGCGGATTCTTTATAATGACTGAATGTTACAGGCCTGTGGCGCTAGAGGGCTCTGACATGGCGCAGTGCAACCTAGCTATGTTAGTGCGTGAGAGGCGGTGTGCTGTAGTTCAGTGTCTGACTGCAGAAGAGCCTGTGCACACGCGGAGCGAGCTCTCCTTCAGAGTGGCGACCCCACACCTCACACGGGCGCTGCGACATTTGCGACTAGCCGACGCCACGAGTTCACTCCGTACAGACCCGACTTGGCGCTATCCGATTTTCAGCTGGTGGCGAAATTTAAAGAAACGGCGTCAAGATGTTTGCTCTGATAGTGGTGTTTGGTGTTGAGGTTGGGCTGTGTTGGGCCCTCAACTGCTCGGTCATCAGCGCCCGTGCAAAGTCCCAATATTTCACACAGTCCAATTCCTGTACTCAGCCACTGTCACGACTGATGTTGATTATGAAGTGACGAGGACAACACGAACACAAAGTCCCCAGGCAGAGGAAATTCCCAACCCGGTCGGGAATCGAGCCCGGGTCCCCGTGATCCAGAGGCAGCAACGCTAGCCACTAGACCACAAGGTGCGGACTCTGGTAGTGGTGAAGCAGTGCGTGGAGAGGTGAGGTTGTGGGTTTGTCAAGAAAGTCAAACATTCAACAGTGACGGCATCGAGAAACTGGTCTCTTGTTGGGAGAAATGTATTCGTCACAAGGGTGGACGTGTTGACTAATAGATACGTAGACATGTATGTAGATATGTAGAATGTTAATAAAGTTTTGATTTACTTAAAGCGCTTTAAGAGTTTTCAGATAAAAAAATTCAGAGGCATTACCTTTTGGCTAGCACTAATATTTGCAACCTCAAATTTTACTTTCCCATTCGTTATCATGCGTTTTATTAAGGTATTAATAAATACAATGTCTGGAGTATTATCCCGGTCTATTTGCAGTGTAAGTGACATACAAAATGAAAAAAACTAAAAAGATTGGACGTAGAGACTCGACAGCAGGACCTTCGGATTATCTCTCTGGTCTCTTTCTGCTGCGCCAATTGCTTTCTGGGAATTTTGCTGACATAAATGACTCACTCCTCGTCTGACCCGCGCCATAAAGCCTAACGTTTGCTAAACGCTTGACGTTCTGCACCCCCTATCTACGTCACTTTCACTTGCGGCCGAGCCCGGCACAGACTATACATGTGGAGGGAGTCGGTGTCAACGGGCAGGTGAGACGCCCTCGTGAGCATGGGGTAGAGCCCTGTACGCGAGTGTTTTTTTTTTTCCTTTATTGTTATTTTGACACCTGATACAGGTAGGCCAGCAGCGGCATACTACGCCGCTCTTCGGCCACACATATGACTAATGATACAAAAGGAGACAATTGCAGAACAGACATGGTGGATATAAAAATCGTAGGCATTCAAAATTAAAACACACGGAGCCGTACACGGCCACAGTGTCCAAAATAAAAACGTTCAGAAATGTGGACACGCACAGAGAAGACAGAGATGACACACGCGAGCTATGGAGCACAAACGATGAAACACTGGAACACGAACACGACAGCACGCACAAACACTAGGCGACGATCTCCGGCCCGCGAAAGTTCTCTATACGTTTACGGGTCTGGGGAGCTGCCAAAAAGGGGAAAAGGCGGGGGACGAGGGAGAGGGGAGGGTGTAGATGCCAGTGTCAGAGGAGATGGAATGGGGAGGAAACAAGGTAGGGGGGCAGGGGAGGCCCGGGGGAGAGGAGGGAGGAAGGGAGTACGGAGAGAAGGGAGAGAGTGTGCCCTTGGGGAAAAAGCACAGGGCAGGGGGGGGGGGATGGGCTCTATGGGACTTAACATCTGAGGTCATCAGTTACCTAGATCTTAGAACTACTTAAACCTAACTAACCTAAGGACATCACACACATCCATGCCTGAGGGAGGATTCGAACCTGCGACCGTAACAGTAACGGGGTTCTGGACTGAAGCGCCTAGAACCGCTCGGCCACCCCGGAGGGCGGGGGTCGGGGGAGGATGGGGATTTTCAAAGCTGGTAGGAGGGGTAAATGGAGGGGAGGAAGGCATCATCAGGGAGGGGGAGTCGGTGGAAGCCACCTTGAATATGCGAGAGAGCGCCACCAACCTTTTATGTGCGGATTGCCGACAATCGGCGGCTGCTATTGGTCGGCTGAGGCGAGCGGAGGGAGGCAGCCATTTTGAGCCTAAGCAATACGTGAGCGTAAGTGGCAAATCTGAATTAACTAGCCGATATTTTAGTATTTACAGGTGTTGGAAATATATATACTCTTTGTGTCTTAAATTAAGATCTTAACGTGGCATTTTCCACTGTTCTATAGTGAAAATGCCGCAATCCTGTGCTGTAAATTGTTATACGAAACCTGTCTGAGGTAGCAAGCTTTTCCGCATTCCACAGGGCGTGAAAGGAATGCGGAAAGACGCGAACTGTGGCTACACCTTGTTGGAAGAAAACATACGTTTCCATAAGAAACAGCTAAATTGTGTGAGATAAGGAAACTTATCTTTGCAGCAGATAATTATGTGAATTACGTATTACAAAGCACAATGGGAGAGTGCAAGTATACCTCAGTCGCCGGCATGGTAACTCAGTGTGTTCGGTGAGAGGGTTAGCTCCCCTCTCTAATAAGAAAAAACTGAGTTAATGGGTCAACGACGAACATAAACTGTTGTGTTATGACGTCCGCCCCGAACAGATGCACCAAACGAAGACGAACAAAAGAAAAAAGAGATTTAATAAGAAAAAGTCGGTATAGCATTTGATTTATGATATGTGGGTCCTGGGTTCAGTTCCACCTGAAAACCAAAAAAATTTTTTTTTCACTTTATACATTTTTGTAGTAATATTTATGTAGAAATAGTTCTAAATGCATTATCAAAGTTATTGATGGTATTAAGAAAGCTACATCCACATCATTTTTACAATAATGCCTACGATCACCATTGAATAAGAGACGGAACCTGAAAATCAAATCTTCAAATACGGATGTACTTCATGTATATGAAATTTGAAATGGTTTATTTTGTTAGTTATTCATAGCGCCATCTTTACTTCTTTACAGGTATTAGTTTTGCACTTTATTTAACAGTGTAATTTGGATTGTCATTTTTAGCTTCAATTCATATCTGATCAGTTTGAAGAAAATCGTAAGGATGGTGTTAAAAAACTGAAATGTAATGAAGTACCCACTATATTTAGCCATCGTCCTAAAATTAAGGGACGAAAGCCACCAAAGGACAGGGGTGTGCAAAGGGAACCTGAGTGCACTTACACTACACAGACAGAGCCAGGTACTGTTCAAATATATATATATATATATATATATATATATATATATATATATATATATAACTAAAGACACACTTATCTATCTTATTCACTACTAACTTTTATGAAACTTAAATTTCTCGCATTGTCGTTCGACAAAACATTTCTTTGTTATTATTATTAATACTATTTCTTTTCAGGCAATGAGCAAGTTTGCATACTTCCTCAAGAAGTTTTGCCGGATGTTCACAGTTCTGACGTCGGATTACCCCCTGAGAATGACACTGAAACGGAACTAGAAAGTTTGAAAAGGAAAATCCACTTATTACAGAAGCAACTACACAGTGCGAATGTTAAAATTGGTACAATGGCAGCATCTGTGAAACCTTTTTTAAACGACGATCATATCTCGGCACTGCAGAAAAAAAAACTATGCGAGGGACAAAGTGGTCACCAGAAGATATTAAGAAGGCTTTCATAATTCGATTAGCTTGTGGAATCGTTGGATATAATGCGGTAAGAGAACTGGGACAACCATTACCAAGCGAACGAACTCTACAAAGGAAACTTGGGTCTCTGGCATTCAGTCCAGGTATTTTGGAGGATTTTGTATCCGCTCTTAAAGTGAAGGTAGACACCACGAATCCTTTTGAAAGACATGTTGCAATAATGATGGATGAGATGAGTCTCACTCCAGGCCTAAATTACGACATTTCATCGAAGTGCAGAAAAAATATTGGCTTCGCGAATCGTACCGCGAATCACTTTCACCAAAGGAGAAGTCTGAATGTGAAACAGTACGAAGACTCACTGAACTAAAAAATTACACAGCTCAAGACAGCTTGGAATGCATTTCCCAAGAAATATTTCGCATTATTGAGATGACAGATAAAGTCTTTCGTGTGGATGAAAAACTGTTCCTGGGAGCTAAGTTGTCCCTCCAAGCGCTGGAGGGAGTTGCACAGAAGTCATTCGAGGAACTCATTCAGAACAGTCCTTCTTCTCACAGTGTTGTGGACAGAGTTTTAATTGAATTTTTGAAGACTCGATTTACGTTCTTGTGAGGAAATATAACTGCCAGGTACTGAAGGAAGCCACCGCAATGGGCGGTAGAAGAAGTATTGGTATGAAAAATGCAGTAAAGGTATTTTAAGAAGATGAAATTTATTGTCTTTCACATGTTTTAGCTAAATTGTTGCACCGGTAATTTGTAATTTTGTGTTTTTTTTAATTTTTAATTACAAATAACTACCATCATTTGTATCAAACAAGCATTAATAAAGGAATTATGCAAATCGAAGTATGCATTTGTAATTTAATATGTACTGTAAGTCATGTATGTACCTCAGAAGACCTTGACTGGAGTCTATCATTAGAGCATGTAATACTTATCACAAAGGTCAGCGTCAGAAAAAAGTTACTGCTAGTTATAAGTGTGTATATCTCACTGAAAGAGTAGGGAATTTTCACTAATTTTCTCAGTAGACGCCGAGTTATCAAGGATGTAACAATTAATAACGATAGTTATTTGTTCACTTGACGCACTGTCGTATTCAGGCCGGTTCCCTCCTTCATAAAGGCGAATTTTACAGTTCTGTCCACAGGGCTGCCCTTGCCCAGTAGACCTAAAATGGCGGCGGCCGCCAGGTTGGCCGTACTCTCCCGTGTACAGTAGAGATGGGCAAAACTGTTCTTTTCAGAGATCGGATCTGAACTGTTCACTCCCTGAAATGAACTAGCTCTTTTTCATGACTCACCACTCATTCACAATAGAAAATAAATGGAAGGCACATTGCCCTTTAAACTTGGTGTATTCCAGTACTATACCTGTATTTTGATCTTATTTGATCCTATTTTGAAGTAACACAGATAATTTGTAAGAATTTTGTATTGTTTATTGAAATTTCCACGCTATGACAAAGCTTTTGACTATCGATTTATTTTGCACTATCGTGGTTTTTTGGGTGATCGGAAAATGTTGTAACTTGAGATTTACATTAACAATGTATTTGGCTATAATGTATTAAAATTTCATTAACCTCATACAAATACATCCCAAGTGATATATTTTTAAAGTGAACATTTCCTTCCGAAGACGCCCAAAATCGCAAAATCCGTACTACAATTAGAAAAAAAATAGAAATTCGACTGTAAGACTAAAGTGCTGCATATAGCCTTATGCAGAATAAAACAAGGAAAATATTGGTGTATCACATTTTGCGATACGTTTATTGGTTCGCTCGTAATTAAAGCGTAAATTCGAGTGTCCATAATAAAAAATCCTATAGTAAGAGGAGTCGTCAGGAACCTAATCCGATCAGTTTAAACAAATAAAAATAAAATAAAAACAAATGATGTATACATAACATAATTATGTAATATACACATCGGTATTAGTACGAAGAACAATATCCAGAATAGATGAACTCCGATGCAGAGGTGCTGAGTCAAACTGGTCGAGCCGCGAGCTGTATTACTGCATGAGCTAAGACCGCAGAGACCGGAGTGACACCTGAGTTGCTTTGCTCAACACTCTGGCTAGAGTCGAGAACGGTGGGGTGAGCGTTGAGCGGGCGAGTTCCGAGGGTGGGGGGAGCTGTGAACGGCCACCAGTCACCTGCTCCGAGACAAATCGTCCGTTCTCTTGCGAGCAGGTTGTTGCAAGTAGTTCTTATGTTCTCCGCTAGGAGGCTCTCTGTCCTGTTGCTCGCATCAACTGCCCAGAGGGCAGGACGTGCGACTGAAACGATCGCCGACGGAGTGCGATGCTAAGTTAAGCTGCGCCAGACACTGCACGCGGCAGAGGAAGCACAGAGACGGCACGGCATATGTGAAACACAAAATCCAATGGGGCACTGCACAATGCAGGCAGCCAAGGCAGAAGCAGGGCAGAGGCCGGCGCTGGCTGTGTTGTGTGGCGTGCAGTGTGCTCTGACCAGCAGAGGCCCCGCTGATATGCTCCGTCTCTCTCTCTCTCTCTCTCTCTCTCTCTCTCTGCTGTGTGAAACATTTGGAACTACCGTTCTTTTTTTCTGAATCACTGATTGCTCACTCCTTTGAAAGATTCAACTCTATAAAACAGTTCAGGAGCGGATCCCCCATCTCAAGTGTACAGGGCTCCAGCGTGGCGCTGGCAGGCGCGAATGCGGGACATTTGCCACACTTGCCCCTTCGCCAGGTAGCGATCCCTCAGGTAAGGGACGCCCTTCCTCGTACTTCTTCTGTCCGCTTTCAAACCGCCGCCTCCGCATCTTACTCGATACAACCAGTACGTAAGGGACCTTCTTCTTCGACATCTCGGCCAAATACAGAGCTTCTTTTCCGAAATCGAAATATTTATAACTTTTGGGAAACGAAAGCAATACCGACGATAATGTGAGTACGTAATTAGTTCTGCCAAGTATAAATATAGATCCCTCTGCCTGTACGGTAGCTTCCTTTCACGCTTAGTGATTGCGATGGAAACACTCCATCGCCATGGGAGCAAAAAGAAAGAAACGATGTAAAGAGGATGCGAATTTATGCTAATCATTTATTTTTGATCACTGCATTTGTGCCTACCTTAATTACTGCAACTGCATACCCAAAAGACAACAAGGAAAGAAGAAATGGGTATGTGAATGTTTGAAAAGAAGAACGAAAAACTCCGTATTAATTTACTCTCTAAAATGCGATATCCCTTGCGGCGAAACATTAGTTAATAAAGTGTAGCGGGACAATATTCAAAACATGACTGAAAGTACGTTCATAAACAGGGATAAGAACATCTATGATTGACATGTCATGTAAAGTTGACATACAATTTTAAAATGTTAGAAACAAGGAAATGAAGTAATACAGAATGTTATGCTAGTACTGTATGTTGTTGTTCTAACATTGTTTAGCTCTGGTATTTACAGGGTCACAGAGAAAGCATCTAATAATTTAGGTTGTGTCTAAGCTTAGGGACTTATGACCTTAGCAGTTAAGTCCCATAAGATTTCACACATGTTTGAAGAAAGCATGCTAGGTTTTGGATGGAAAAGCCGTAATTGTAATGATCTGCACTACGAGCAGAAACAAGAAGCACAACTTAGGGAAAAATAATGTAATGTGTGTTCCAGCTCACAAGCGAAATTGAAGCAGGTAGTTCCTGTGACTTAGTATGGACAGAGGTTATATTCGACAACCGGAATAAATTAATAATTGGCTCCTTTTACTGACCGCCGGTCTCAGATGAAACAGTTGCTGAACAGTTCAAATAAAACTTGAGCCTCATCACAAATAGGTACGCCACTCATACAATTATAGTTGGCAGTGACTTCAATCTACCTTGCGTATGTTGACAAAAATACATTTCCAGACCACATTGTAGATATAAAACAACTTCCGTAATTGTTCTAAATGCTTTTTATAAAATTATTTTGAACAATTAGTTCACGAGGCCATTCAAATTGTAAATGGTTACGAAAACACACTTGACCTCTTAGCCACAAATAATCCTGAGCATCACGACGGGTACAGTGAACACACAGTGGTAGCGAGGCTGAATTACGTAAGAAAGAAATTCACCAAAACTAAACGCGAGATATATCTATTTATAAAAGCAACTAAACATTCGGTTGACTTATTAGGGACAGTCTCCAGTCCTTCCAAACTATCTAAGTGAAGACCATACGTGGTTTAAGTTGAAAAAAATAGTATCAACAGCACTCGAGATATTCATACCAAATAAATTAATAAGAGACGGAATTGATCCCACATGGTACACAAAACACGACAGAATGCTGCTCCAGGAGCACCGAAAAATGCAAGTATAATTTAGACGAACGGAAAATCTACAAGATTGGCGAAGTTTTACTGAGGCTCGAAATTCGGTGTCCATTTCAATGCGAGATGCATTTAATAGTTTGCACAACGAAACTCTCTCTAGAAATGTGGCGGGAATTCCCATCAGATTCTGGTTCTATGTTAAGTAAACCAGCGGAAAGGGTCAGTAAGCGATGGGGAGGAGGAGGAGGGGGAGACAAGAGACCAAAACCTTCGGAGCAGGTAAACTCGTGGCAAATGTCCGCCGTGGCAAACGTCCGCACACCGGCAGGCGCACCGCCGCGCGGGATTAGCCGAGCGGTCTTAGACGCTGCAGTCGTGGACTGTGCGGCTGGTCCCGGCGGATGTTCGAATTCTTCCTCGGGCGTGGGTGTGTGTGTTTGTCCTTAGGATAATTTAGGTAAAGGAGAGTGTAAGCTTATGGACTGACGACCTTAGCCGTTAAGTCCCGTAAGATTTGACACACATTTGGACATTTCTGCAGACGCGCGACCGGCTGGCAGGCGGCAGCAGCGGCGCTACTCACCCTGCAGGCGGGGCGGAGCAGAGCGACGCGGAGCGAGGCGAGGCAGCGCAGCTGGCGGCAGCCGCTCTTATACACCTGCCGCGTGACGTCACGCCGGCCGGCTTATCTGCCGCGGGAGCACGCTTGTGCAATCCGCCCTTCGGATCCCAGAGGCACGTTCCATTCCCACGGGGTGTGATATGTCGCAATACACCCGATAACAGGATTAAACTCGACACGCATGAGATTGAAAATTTTGTTTCTGTTTCAGTTTGAACGACGTCAAACAGAACCTTTCGGCACTCGATGTAGAAAATGGTTCAAATGGCTCTGAGCACTATGGGAGTTAGCTTCTGAGGTCATCAGTCCCCTAGAACTTGGAACTACTTAAACCCAACTAACCTAAGGACATCACACACATCCGTGCCCGAGGCAGGATTCGAACCTGCGACCGGAGGAGTCGCGCAGTTCCTGACTGTAGCGTCTAGAACCGCTCAGCCATTCCGGCCGGAGACCAGCTGTAGCATGGCCGCGATTGTATCACAAATGATTGTCAGTCCGTTCTGCCTCATTCCAGTGAGTATCATGCCACGAAACGGACTCCCGAAATCTATTATAGTTTTTTTGACATAAGATTGAATACTTTGCCTGCTGATGGAATTTCTGCAGCTGGAAGAACAGCGATTAAGGACACTTCTTGTGGATCTACTGCGTAATAACGAAGATACACGATTAAATTTTGTAGGTGATTTGGGGTGTACAGGGCGCCACATTCAGTACACGGAGCTGCCACCTCTGCCGTCAGCAGTCGCTCTACTGTGGCTGGCCAGCAAGCTGAACCCAGCTCAGGCGACAGGTGCAGCACTTGCCTCCACGGTGCTGCAGCTGTGAGCCAGAGGCCGCCGCAGTGGCTGCCAGGTGGTGGCTTCCCAGCCTCCCACCAACCTTATGGTACGTAGTGGAGGATACATTGACAATCACTGATCCTTCCCCTCTTCCTGTTCACTCGAGAATGCTTCAAGGGAGCAATGGCTGTGAGTAGGCCTCCATGCGTGTTCGACTCTCTCCAATTCTGCCTTCACAGTCTTTTGCGAGATGACTCTTTGTACATTCTAGGGACTTCGACAGTAAACCACACAGTGCTGTCTTGCAGCGTCTGCCAGCACACCTGCCTGAGCGTCTCCGTGATGCTTGCGTAATGACACGCGCTGCTCTTCTTTGGATCTCCGTTAATTCCTCTATCGAACCTACCTGCTACGGATGCCAGACTGACGAGCAATAGTCAAGTATTGGTCGAACGGGTGTTTTGTGAGCTGCCTCCTTTGTGGGTGGACTACACTTCCAGACAGTCCTTCCAATTACCTTGTATGGCTTTTACCTGCCATTAGTTTCAGATCGCTCTGTACACACACATGTAGATATTTTATGGATGTAATTGCTTCCACTGGTTGTTCTGCAATCCTACAATCATTCAGTAGTCAGTCATTATGCCTATTTATGCGTAATAAATTACACCTGCTTATCTTGAGGGTCAATGGCCACTCCCTGCAAGCAAGTGTCGATCCTCTGTCTCTTGAACAGAACACAACAGAAATTACAACCCAAAGTATCAGAATATCAAGCAGGATTTAGATCAAACAGATCATGTCTGGAGCAAATTTTCAACCTCAAAACCATACTCAAAAAGCGAGGTCTCAGACAAAAAGTGTAGTAAGCACATTTGTACATTTCAAAAAGTATACAATTCAGAAGACACGCCCTCACTACTCCAGATTTTACAAGAGAGGCGATTAGATCCCAAAACACAAGAAATCATAAAACAAACACTAATTGGCACGAAATCTAAAGTAATGTATAAGGGGGAGATCTCAGAACCCTTCGACGTTCAGACAGGTGTGAGACAAGGTGATGGACTCTCTCCTATTCTGTTCTAGTTCCCGACAAAGTTATGAAAGAATGGGAGAAAGAATTCAAGAAATGCGGGGTTTGGAAACCAATATGAGTCGGCGTTGCCAAAGAATCTCTACATACCACATCTTGCATTTGCAGATGACCTGGCAATACTAAAAGAGGATGAGCAGAGTGCAGTCAAACAGCCGGAAATACCCAAAGAATGTGCAGAAAAAGTAGGTTTACAAATTTCATTTGAGGAAACTGAATTCTTTTGTTCAAGAAGAGAAATCGCAGGGTTGAAAACAAAATTTGGTAAAATTAACACGGCCCGACACTTTAAATAACTTAGAGAATTATCAGGCCAAGCGGTATTGAAAGAATCACACATCAACATCGAATCTAAAAAATTAAAAAAAGGATTAGAGTTCAGGCAAAACCTCTACAACTAAAAATTAATGTCAAGAGGGGCAAAAATTCGACACTGCAATACTGTCACACAACCAGCAATCGAAAGCATGCGAAACACTAACTCTTAACAGAAAACAACAACTTGAAGACATCAAAAGAGAAAAGAGAAAGATCATCAGGAAAATTCTAGCAGGATGACATAACAAAGACGGTTACATGCTACAACCGATTAATACAACAGAAAAGTTTTCAAACCTCGAAAATGATATCAGCAAAAGGAGAGTGAAAGTTTTTGGTCATCTCAGCCGACTACCACAAAATCGATTGACGAGGAGAATAATAGATTATGCAGCCACACTTAGGTATTCCGCAGCTTGGCTGGACGAAATTCGAAAGGACCTAAATAATGCAAACATAAGACTAGCTGACTTCAAGAAAGAGACACTTTCAGACTCAAAGAAGACAAATAGGAAGTTATATCAGAGAAACAAAAAGAAAAATAATACAGACCAAAGGGATCGGATGTGCGTAAACACGTCTTTTCGGAAAGAATGAATGCGTATTGGAAGAACAAGAAGAACTCAAAGAATAATTGACCGAGTTATTTGCTCAACGTTTTCCATTTCTGAAGAGAATTCTGCAACAATAACAACACTATATATATATATATATATATATATATATATATATATATATATATATATACTGTGATAAAAAAATTGGGCGTATAATACTCCATAGTGGCCAGGGTGGTCGATCGGTTCTAGGCGCTACAGTCTGGAACCGCGCGACCGCTACGGTCGCAGGTTCGAATCCTGCCTCGGGCACGGATGTGTGTGATGTCCTTAGGTTACTTAGGTTTAAGTAGTTCTAAGTTCTAGGGGACTCAGCAGTTAAGTCCCATAGTGCTCAGAGCCATGTGAACCAATGCACAGTGCTACTCCCAAGCTTGTCCTGTCCTTCCGTCAGCTCCACAGCACTGTAGGCAACGGGGCTGAGGTTGGTGCAGCGTTCCTCGACTTAAGGAAGCCATCTGATACTGTCCCGCACTGCAGCCTAGTGGAAAAAATACCGGATTGTCGAGTATCGGACTACATTTGCGAGTGAATTCAAGAGTTTCTCAGAGATAGAGCTCAAGTTGTCACTCTCAATGGAACAGAATCCTGAGATGTATAGGTAATGTAATCAATACACTGAGGAAGAGTGTTAGTTTCGTTACTGTTTGCAGTGTATATGAATGATCTAGCAGAAAGCGTCGGAAGCTCTTTGACACTGTTCGCAGGTAGTGCAGTTGTCTGTAAGAAAGTAGCAAAGCAGTGTCTATTTCCACAACGACCTGCAGAGCACTGACGAATGGTGCAGGTTCTGGCAGTTGACCCTGAACGTAAATAAATGTACGACATCGCGCGTACGTAGAACATGTGCACTACTGTACAGCTACTGTGAGCAGCATGTAGGCGTAACTATTCAGAACGGCCTTGAGTGGAACGACCTCAGGCCCGGGTTCCCGGGTTCGATTCCAGGCGGGGTCAGGATTTTCTCTGCCTCGTGATGACTGGGTGTTGTGTGATGGCCTTAGGTTAGTTAGGTTTAAGTTGTTCTAAGTTCTAGGGGACTGATGACCATACATGTTAAGTCCCATAGTGCTCAGAGCCAATTGGAACGACCTCACGAAACAAATAGCAGGAAAAGCAGACGCTAAGCCGCGCGGGATTAGCCGAGCGGTCTGAGGCGTTGCAGTCAAGGACTGTGCCGCTGGCCCCGGCGGAGGTTCGAGTCCTCCCTCGGGCATGGGTGTGTGTGTTTGGCCTTAGGATAATTTAGGTTAAGTAGAGTGTAAGCTTAGCGGCTGATGACTTTAGCAGCTAAGTCACATACGATTTCACACACATTTGAACATTTTTTGAACAGCAGACGGCAGATTGAGAGGAAGAATCTTAAGGAAGTGTAACTCATACACGAAGAACCAGGCTTATAAGGCGCTTGTTTGGCCCATTGTTGAGTGCTGTTAGTCTGCTACGCTTACGAGGTAGGTCTGAGAGACGAGAGAGAGAGTATGCTACGAACAGCGGTGTGTTTCGTCAGGTGATGGTTTAGTCGGCGCAAGAGAGCTACAGATATCATCAACAGACTCCAGGGGCAGACGCTACAGGAGAGGTGTTGTCTATCTCGCAGAGGTTTACTACTGACATGTCGAGAGAGTACTTTCTGGGAAGAGTCGGACAACGCCTCACTGCCTGTCACGTACATCTCGCGATATCAGCGCGCGCGAAAATTCTGGAAATCAGAGCCAGTGCATGTCTTAGCCACGACCGCTCTTCCCATGCGGCATCCGCGACTGGTGAGGGGAGGGGCGGGTCAGTTCGTGCGTCCAGAAGTACTCTCCAGCGCACGGAGTCACGTGGCTTGCCAACTAGTTATGTACGCGGAGTTTTATCGCTTCTCATGCAAACGTGGAATTAATCAACAGGCTAACATGACACTCTTTATCTAATTACTAGATATTATCATTGGATTGATACCTATGTAAAGAGAGGTTTCTGTTTGCAAATGAAGCAAAAAAATACCGTCAGATTTGTTCCAGGTTTCCTTGCAGTAATCCTGAAGTTGCCCTTTCCTGTAGGTCACTTCATCGTCTGAGAATGCAGCCGGTGTTCTCCGCTAGAGTGTTTAGTGTGTCGAGAATATCAGCGACCTATTGTGCCTTCTCGGGGAGGACACGTGGATACTGTAGTTTCTATAGAGTTTTCGCCTTCAGCACATCATGCTGTGTTCAGCAAATCGAAAATTCTCTGAGCCAGGCCCATGCCTGAGAAGATACGCCGTATTACTTTCTGATAATAAACAACCTACAATGAGCTACCCTAGCTAATACATTTCTGTAGTGTAACAAGGTGTACACGTTGGCCTGCGTGTGTTATTAGCCACCCGTCGTGTGTGGTACAAGGGGACGACGTCTCACGTGAGTGTTACTCTGTTGACGTTTGCCATGTCTCAGAGAGGGATTTAGTCCCACTGGAGGGTCTCCACGTCAGACTGCAGACCCCTGCAGAGCCTCCCCCCCCCGCCCCCAGTCCCCCGCCCCCCGCATCCCACCCCCTGCCGCCCCCCAAAGCCAGGCTCCTCCACACGCAGCCCTCCTGCACCCACGCACCTCTCAGCTGCTCCGTCTCCCAAACCGTCCGATATGGAGCCGTTTCTCTCCAGTTGGGCCCTCACTATTTCCGAACGGCGCAGAATCGCAAATCACTGGCCCCACTGGGCAGGTGTCGACACCCGATAACGGCGACTCGCTTATCAGCTTATCACAGGTCTGGAGTGGTGACTGCCAGGTGCCAACTCACGTTTCCAGATAAGTGCCGACCGCTCAGCTTGAGATCAAGGTCTCTGCGGCCTGCAAAGAATGCGTCTCTCTTTATGTATAAACAATGTAGAACGTTTCCACACTAAGTTCGAAATCTTAAGTATTTACCAATTTATTGTCGCATGTCATCCCACCCACGTATCGCAGCCCTAGAGCACCTCTCGTTTCTAGGAATGCGAAATGTCGGAAGGCTTCCACTGGCCGTTCCCACGTTGCAGGTGCGAGACTGAACACGTGCCGGCCGGAGTGGCCGAGCGGTTCTAGGCGCTACGGTCTGGAACCGCGAGACCGCTAAGGTCGCAGGTTCGAATCCTACCTCCGGCATGGACGTGTGTGATGTCCTTAAGTTAGTTAGGTTTAAGCAGTTTTAAGTTCTAGGGGACTGATGACCTCAGAAGTTAAGTCCCACGGTGCTCACAGCCATTTGAGCCATTTTTTCTAATAACTTTATACTTGCTCCTCGAAGTGATCGAGAGGCAAAATTCGGAATGAAAAATGCTTGAAAGTGCTATGGTTTCCCGTGTCTATCCGCTATGTAGCTCACAGCATACACCTACATCTACACAGATACTCCGCAAGCCAACGTGCGGTGCGTGGCGGAGGGTACTATGAACCACTACTTGTCGTTTCCTTTCCAGTTCCACTCGCAAAGAGAGCGAGGGAAACGCGACTGCCTGTATGCCTCCGTGTGAGTCCTGACTTCTCGTAATTTATCTTTGTGGTCCTTACGTGCAGTGTGTACTGCTGGCTCTAGAATCGATAGGCAGGCAGCTTCAAATACCGGTTCTCCAAATAGTATTTCTCGAAAATAACGTCGCTTTCCCTCCTGGGATTCCCATTTGTGTCCCCGGAGCATCTCCGTAACACGTGTAGTTCGAACCTAGCGGTAACAAACCTAGCAGCCCGCCTCTGAATTGCTTCGTTGTCTTCTTTCAGTCCGACCTGGTACGGATCCCAAACCCTCCAGCAGTACACAAGTGTAGGTCGCACCAGCGTCCTATTTACGACATTGACTGTGGGTACTCAAGTCTTCACGTCTCAAAATCCAGTCGCGAAAATCCAGACAGAGGGTTTTGTCTTGCTTCCTGACGTCTTCACAGTAACTGCACAGGCCGCGAGTCTGGGTTTCGATGTTTTCGACACGGCACGCCGAATGAAACAGACGTGCGAGATAGGACACATTTGTATATATCATGCAAGAATTGTCAAATATAAACGTACCTCAGCGGGCCGTACATTTATTACAAATTAGACCATTTCGAGAAATTTCGCGTAAGTATACAGGATGGTCCAATGATAGTGACCGCGCCAAATATCTCACGAAATACGCATCAAACGGAAAAACTACAATGAAGGAAACTCGTCTACCTTGAAGGGGGAAACCAGATGGTGCTATCGTTGGCCCGCTAGATGGTGCGTTTTTTTTAAATAACAACCCCCATTTTTTATTACATCTTCGTGTAGTACGCAAAGAAATATGAATGTTTTGGTTGGACCACTTTTTTCGCTCTGTGATAGGTGGCGCTCTAACAGTCACAAACGTATAAGTACGTGGAATCACGTAACATTCCGCCAGTGCGGACGGTATTTGCTTCGTCATACATTACACTAGTTAAAATGGACCGTTTACCAATTGCGGAAAAGGTCGATATCGTGTTGATGTATGGCTATTGTGATCGAAATACCCAACGGGCGTGTGCTATTAATGCTGCTCGGTATCCTGGACGACATCATCCAAGTGTCCGGACCGTTCGCCGGATAGTTACGTTATTTAAGGAAACAGGAAGTGTTCAGCCACATGTGAAACGTCAACCATGACCTGCAGCAAGTGATGATGCACAAGTAGCTATTTTAGCTCCTGTCGCGGCTAATCCGCACATCAGTAGCAGAGAAATTGCGCGAGAATCGCGAATCTCAAAAACGTTGGTGTTGAGAATGCTACATTAACATCGATTGCACCCGTACCATATTTCTGTGCACCAGGAGTTGCATGGCGACGACTTTGAACGTCGTGTACAGTTCTGCCACTGGGCACAAGAGATGTTACGGGACGATGACAGATTTTTTGCACGCGTTCTGTTTAGCGGCGAAGCGTCGTTCACCAACAGCGGTAACGTAACCCGGCATAATATGCACTATTAGACAACGGAAAATCCGCGATGGCTGCGACAAGTGGAACATCAGCGACCTTGGCGGGTTAATGTATGGTGCGGCATTATGGGAGGAAGGATAATTGGACCCCATTTTATCGATGGCAATCTAAACGGTGCAGTGTATGCTGATTTCCTACGTAATGTTCTACCGATGTTACTACAAGATGTTTCACTGTGTGACAGAATGGCGATGTACTTCCAACATGATGGATGTCCGGGACATAGCTCGAGTGTGGTTGAAGCGGTATTGAATAGCATATTTCGTGACAGATGGATTGGTCGTCGAAGTACCATACCATGGCCCGCACGCTCACCGCATCTGACGTCCCCGGAGTTCTTTCTATGGGGGAAGTTGAAGGATATTTGCTATCGTGATCCACCGAAAACGTCTGAAAACATGTGTCAGGGCATTGTCAATGCATGTGCGAACATTACGGAAGGCGAACTACTCGCTGTTGAAGGAATGTCGTTACATGTATTGAGGTTGACGGACATCATTTTGAGAATCTATTGCATTAATGTGGTATTTAAAAGTAATCAAGCTGTAACATCATGCGTTCTCAGAAATGATCACAAAGGTACATGTATCACATTGGAACAATCGAAATAAAATGTTCAAACGTACCTACGTTCGGTATTTTAATTTAAAAAGCCTACCTGTTACCAACTGTTCGTCTAAAATTGCGAGCCGTATGTTTGTGACTATTACAGCGCCACCTATCACAAACCGAAGAAAGTGGTCCAACTAAAACATTCATATTTGTGTACGTACTACACGAATATGTAATAAAAATGGGGGGTTCCTATTTTAAAAAACGCAGTTGATATCCGTTTGACCTATGGCAGCGCCATCTGGCGGGCCAACGATAGCGCTATCTGGTTTCCTCCTTCAAGGTAGACGAGTTTCGTTCTTTGTAGTTTTTTCGTCTGATGCTTATTTCATGAGGTATTTGGCCCACTCACTATCAATGAACCACTCTCTCTCTCTCTCTCTCTCTCTCTATATATATATATATATATATATATATATATATATATATATATATATATATATAGGGTGTTACAAAAAGGTACGGCCAAACTTTCAGGAAACATTCCTCACACACAAATAAAGAAAAGATGTTATGTGGACATGTGTCCGGAAACGCTTAATTTCCATGTTAGAGCTCATTTGAGTTTCGTCAGTATGTACTGTACTTCCTCGATTCACCGCCAGTTGGCCCAATTGAAGGAAGGTAATGTTGACTTCGGTGCTTGTGTTGACATGCGACTCATTGCTCTACAGTACTAGCATCAAGCACATCAGTACGTAGCATCAACAGGTTAGTGTTCATCACGAACGTGGTTTTGCAGTCAGTGCAATGTTTACAAATGCGGAGTTGGCAGATGCCCATTTGATGTATGGATTAGCACGGGGCAATAGCTGTGGCGCGGTACGTTTGTATCGAGACAGATTTGCAGAACGAAGGTGTCCCGACAGGAAGACGTTCGAAGCAATTGATCGTGGTCTTAGGGAGCACGGAACATTCCAGCCTATGACTCGCGACTGGGGAAGACCTAGAACGACGAGGACACCTGCAATGGACGAGGCAATTCTTCGTGCAGTTGACGATAACCCTAATGTCAGCGTCAGAGAAGTTGCTGCTATACAAGGTAACGTTGACCACGTCACTGTATGGAGAGTGCTACGGGAGAACCAGTTGTTTCCGTACCATGTAGACTTGTAGAGCGTGTGCAGGCACTATCAGCAGCTGATTGGCCTCCACGGGTACACATTTGCGAATGGTTCATCCGATATTGTGTCAATCCTCATTTCAGTGCAAATTTTCTCTGTAAGGATGAGGCTTCATTCCAACGTGATCAAATTGTGAAAATTTACAATCAACATGTGTGGGCTGACGAGAATCCGCACGCAATTGTGCAATCACGTCATCAACACAGATTTTCTGTGAACGTTTGGGCAGGCATTGTTGGTGATGTCTCGATTGGGCCCCACGTTCTTCCACCTACGCTCAATGGAGCACGTTATCATGATTTCATACGGGATACTCTACCTGTGCTGCTAGAACATGTGCCTTTACAAGTACGACACAACATGTGGTTCGTGCACGATGGAGCTCCTGCACATTTCAGTCGAAGTGTTCGTACGCTTCTCAAGAACAGATTCGGTGACCGATGGATTGGTAGAGGCGGACTAATTCCGTGGCCTCCGTGCTCTACTGACCTCAACCCTTCTCGACTTTCATTTATGGGGGCACTTGAAAACTCTCGTCTACGCAACCCCGGTACCAAATGTAGAGACTCTTCGTGCTCGTATTGTGGACGGCTGTGATACAATACGCCATTCTCCAGAGCTGCATCAGCGCATCAGGGATTCCGTGCGCCGGCCGCGGTGGTCTAGCGGTTCTAGGCGCTCTGTCCGGAACCGCGCGGCTGCTACGGTCGCAGGTTCGAATCCTGCCTCGGGCATGGATGTGTGTGATGTCCTTAGGTTAGTTAGGTTTAAGTAGTTCTAAGTTCTAGGGGACTGATGACCACAGATGTTAAGTCCCATAGTGCTCAGAGCCATTTGAACCATTTGATTCCGTGCGACGGAGGGTGGATGCGCGTATCCTCGCTAACGGAGGACATTTTGAACATTTCCTGTAACAAAGTGTTTGAAGTCACGCTGGTACGTTCTGTTGCTGTGTGTTTCCATTCCACGATTAATGTAATTTGAAGAAAGGTAATAAAATGAGCTCTAACGTGGAAAGTAAGCGTTTCCGGACACATGTCCACATAACATATTTTCTTTCTTTGTGTGTGAGGAATGTTTCCTGAAAGTTTGGCCGTACCTTTTCGTAACACCCTGTATATATATATATATATATATATATATATATATATATATATATATATATATATATATATATACCCGTCCTAGTGTGTGCGTACCGCGTGCAACGGAGAAGAGCGTTCGGCGCGTGGGAACTGTGAGCGGCCCAGCTGAGAGCTGGCGGGTGGCGGCTACTGGCCAGGAGAGTCCCCCCCGTGTCGCTCAGCTGCACCCTGTGTGCCAGGCTGTCTGCGGCTCGGCAGCCGCTGCCCAGGCTGCAAAGTAAGCGCAGCGACCAATTATACGGCGAGTGCCATTTGGAAACACTCGAGTGAAGGTCACGGCAACACTGAGAAAGGGTAAAATTCTCCAAAAAATGTATCCAGCTACAGGAAGTACAACTACCACTTTGACACGCCACGTAAAATCTGTAGACACTGCTGGATATGGAGAACCAGACAGCTCAAGCATGAAGTCACGCTTCCGCGTCCTCCAGCTCAGCTACGCTACGGGGAACTAAAGAACTGGTAATTTGATGACATTTTTCGGTAAGGAACGAACAGCAGTATACGATGAACGTAAATCAAAAGATATTGACTACCTTATTGCTGAACTGACTGCCATTAATTTTGCGAAAGATGTCGGATTGTAACGCTTAAAAGAATTAAAGACGCCATGCTATCACTTTGCAGTATGCCATTCGTTTATGTTTTTCATTATACCTTACAGTCGTTAGTTACATAAATAGCTTAGAATAAAACCAAATTTTTATTTAAATAAATAACCAGAGTATTTCATATACTGGGCTTCGTTAATCATAAGTGATAATTGCGTAAACTACTTTCCATCACAATTCTTAAGCAACCTCCGACCCCAACTTTGGTTCCGATAAAACCACCTGCGCCACTTATCGGCCAGCAGTGAGCTGCCGGCTGCTGGTCACAGAAGCGGCAAACGGCCAGTGGCTGTGAGGTGCGGTCGCTTCTCAGGGAGCGGTCCCCGGTTTGAATCCCACTGTGGCCACTTGTTACCTCATTATTCTTTTTTCCGTTTCTTCCAGTTACGCGTAGGAGGCATATAACTTCAAAGAGCTAGTACTGACACTTCAGCGACTTAATTCACGACGTTAAAAATTTTAGTTTTTCGTTTGATTTTGATTTGTTTAAAATCGCGCCTCATACTCATTCAACGTCATTTGCTACACAAAAAAAATTTACAATCAAACACGCTTACACAGCTAAAGAGTTTACAGCGCACAGAAGCTTCGGCAAACTTTTCCACGTACTGCTGTCCTTGTGGCGCGACCAAAGGTCCCGTAAGATAAAATTCCACCTTCCTGGTACTCGACATACTTGATCGATGGCCCGATAAAGTTAGCGAGCACTTGTTCTGATTGCCACAGAGAGCTGACACAAGTCACGTACAAACACTCCAGAGATGTGACGTGTACTAGGTAGATGCGTGGGAAGTCCTGGGAATAGCGTCGTATTTGTTGTACTTTAAACGAGCCGAGTGTTGAACACAGGCAACAACGCAACACTTGGTTGAGCTACGGGCCACTCATGACAATATTTCGAGCTTGCGTGAGTTACACGATTTCTTCTGTTTATTGTGACCTGCAACAGAGTTGACGAAAAGGAAACGAGAAATGGCAGAAAATGTTTTGGCGAACTCGCAGCAGTTCGATTTGTTGTCGAGCAATTTGTGAATAACTGCAAAGAATCGTATCGTCCAAGTGATGTTCAGAGAAAACTGCGGGTTCATTCAGTACCGGTCGAACTCGCCTGCCAAGTGTGCCTTGAAGGTGTTTGCTTTCCGTGACGCAAAATCCTTTTACACAGGTAACGTGCGAAGGTATTGCGTATGCAGTCGGGACAGTACATTAAGCCAGGTACACCGACATAAACTGTACATGCATAGTTGGAAAATGTAATACGAAAAACAGATATTTCGCTTGTGAAAACTTTTACTCTAGTGCTGATTGTTTGCTGAAGCAGAAACTGACATTCAAAGGATCTGTGAATAAGAGCAAGGAAAGCCGTCCGGTTCTCTGCTTTTGGATTTCGAAATGTTATTGTTGTTGCGTCCTATTTACCAAAGAATGGGTAGTGGGTTTTGCTGCTATCAACAATGTAGAGTGATGTATTTTGGATCGAGAAACATGCAGAAGTCGGACTTAATAAACATTTTTAATACCGCCAAAGGTGCCGTGGACACAGTTGTCCAGAAGCCAGTAATTATTCAATTTCCAGAAGAACCAGAAGATGGCCCTCATTTTTTTTCCAGATATTGAACACAGCAGGAATCAGTGGCCAGATCACACACAGTTTTCCACGTCCAGGTGTCACTGAGAATTCTGAAAACGTCTGAGTTTGGAATTACTGGAGCTCCGTCTACTCTCAAGAGCCAAAATCACGTGCCTACCTAGGAATGTAACGGAATCCTTAAGGTTTTTCAGATACAAAATAAATGCTATTATGTCCGTTGAAGGAACACCACGAAAAGTCAAGGCCCGCTGCTACCTTTGTGGAAGGATGAAGATTAGGGTAACGACCGTTACAGGTATTGAACGCTGGCGCAAATAAGAAGCACATTCGTTTGAAAGATTCACTTGCTGGTGAGAAGCTCGTAGCCAGTTCGTATATGGGTAGAAGTTGTTGAAGGTTTTATTCGTACGTGTGCTTATTATGTGAAATTTTACTGAAATCAATCCTATGGATTCTTTCACCATAGATGGGGGTGGCACTTGATATCATGGTGTGGTGTGGAAATGTGCGTCGAATTCAACTGAATCGATGAACGACTACGAATTGTGGAGTACTGCAAAAGTCTACTTCAATCTGAGACGCGAACTTCAGTCTATTTATTACGTCTTTAATTCGTGAATATGTTGTTCGACGTAGTTTTAAGATATTGCTCTGACATATTTGTGCATGTTATGTTTAGGATGCCAAATACGCACCGCATATACTGACCCTGCCAACGCACAGAATGTTACACTTTTTATTTTGTTATATTTTGCTGATTACTATGTGGCTGTATTCGCTAAGCTGTTGTAATTCGCGGTGCTGCTTCGATTACCTCGTTCACTTCCTGAAACACAAGGTTCCACACCCCAGTGCTGTTGAGACGTGTGAAGCGACATTGCTTCGGAGATGCGCGCCACTCCAGAGGAACGGCCACAGCGGAGGCGCAATGGAATGCACGGAGTGTACTCGCAGCTGCCGGTACGGAACACTCGTCAGCTGTGTAGTAGACTGACGACAGTGAAAATATCTGTTGCACCGGGACTCGAACCCGGGTCCCCAGCTTTACACCAGCGCCGCCACTTTGGCCGCCCGTGCGCTGCCCACGGCCACACCCGATCTTCCGTATCATACGTCGTCGTTCCTGCGCCACAACCTGTGCTGGTAGACACGTTGCGTAAGTTTCCCATACAGCAGGGGAGAGGCACGTTTCAATCGAAAGTCGCTGCCTGGTGTTGGCGTGTGAATGCGATCCTGCAGCGGCTGTGTTTCCGAGGAGAGCGGTGCAACGTTGTTTTGGACGTACGTGCATCTCCGAAGGAACATTCGCTCTTCTTAACTGCATAGGTGGTGCAGTATTGTATATATCTCCAATTCTTGTAAAATTTGTCGGCACGAAGAGGATGAGAATGATGCAGTCAGAATTGCAGTGTTATTTAAGTATCAAAAGATGTAAATTAGGCTGGCGAGACTGCGAAACTCGTTACGTGATGTACAAGTTGAACTTTTCACCGAGGATCGAAGCGGGACTATAAAAGGGCGGCAGCCGTCCTGCTGAAGGGCAGTGTTAGACAGTGCAGGGCAGCGCTGGTCAAAAACAGTTTCAGCCTCGAGAAGTAATTATTTCAGCAGCAGTTATTTCGTAGGATGTAATTATCGCCGACTTGACCAGGAATATCTCTGGTTAAAGGACTTACACTGTTTAAAATAAACTTTGTTGTATTTTTAATACTTTCTTTACACAGCACAAATAAATAAAACTTTAACTGCAGTTTCAGTGAAAACGGCAGAAATCAAATCAGTAAGCGTAAATTAGCAACAAAAGCAGCAACCAGCAAGCGAGCAACAAAAGAGATCTAACAATGTCGTGTAGTAGACTACATAGACCGAAACAATCAACAGCACAACATTCGTTTATTTCTTTACTTGCTACTCTTAGAGACTACTTTCTGTTTAAATAATATTGAACCTAAAAAATAATAAAGGCACATTAAAATATGTCACCTACAACTGACGGAAAACGAGACGGACTACACATCTTGCAGGTTCCCGTAAGAGTTCCAGCCTGGTGTGTATTCGGACTGAAGACATCACTGGCCGTTTCGCCTTAACTTCGTATTGTGGTGTCTGTTCTTTCGGAAAACGTGTCCTGGCAAGCAGGAGACTTTGGTTCGAATATCTGCCCGGCAAAAATTTTGAACATTCTACATTGATTTAAATCAATGCCCTCTCGCAGACAATACTTGCAGTTCATTTGTTTCTAAATGTAGTTGTCCTATTATTGAAGTAAGATCCAGTTGCTAAAAGCAATTATTCAAAGTAAAAAGAAAAAAAGGAAAAGTATTACCTTTTGGTCAAAACTCGTTATAAATAAACTAATAAATATATATGCACTTCAAATTAAAGTAGATATCGTGAAATATATCCAGACGGCGAAATCTTTCAGCTTCACTGCGGATTCTTGCCAAGATGCTGGCGTTGTTGATCAGGCTGTAATTTCCGTGCGCTATCTTACCAATGGAATTCCACAAGAACGAGCGATCAGTATGTTCCCTGTTCGGAAATCGATAGCAGAAGCTTACCGAGCTGTTGTAACTTACGAATTTGCCCAATGAGGCTTAAATTTTCCAAATCTAATTAGCGTATCTTTCGATGGCGCTGGAGGTATGGCAGCAAGTATACTGGTATTCAGCGGCACTGAAGGAAGAAGTATCAGA
Source organism: Schistocerca piceifrons (assembly GCF_021461385.2). NCBI lineage: Eukaryota > Metazoa > Arthropoda > Insecta > Orthoptera > Acrididae > Schistocerca > Schistocerca piceifrons. The sequence continues at coordinate 68,388,412 of NC_060148.1, read as the reverse complement.
ATTAATTTTCGCACCTTGTTGGGCGCATGTATGTTTTAAATTTAGTGCTGGGAGGCGTGACTCCAAGCCGCGCTGAACCAAAGAGTTTGTTTGGGTCCTTGGAGTCTACCAGTGTATTTATGCACGAATTATTTGAGGCGCACATCTGTATGGCTGGACAAAATTTTGGAATTAACAACTGGTCAACAAAAACTGAGACGATTACAGAGCATCGGAAAACGGGATTGTGGGCCCAATACAGAGCCTTGACCACTATTATGGCGAAAACTCGACATTGATAAAAAGAAAAAGCTTTATGTATCGCATCTCCCAGAATGGAGTACGAGTTAAAGACTTCGTTGCAAGCGTAGGCACTGATGGATTCATTTTTGAAATCGGAAACCATCCTGACAACCTTTACATTCAACAAAATTTTTGGCGTACTAACTGCGGTAAGCCAGTATCCCCAAACCGCAACAGTAGACTAACGTAAAGCTTGGGGTCTTATCAAATGTTTGGAGATAAGTTTAAAGAAACCAATCAGGTAATTTTTAGGACGTTTCCAGACCTCCAACTCTGTTTGTATCCCAGTTCAAGGATTAATGCAAGCCAAAAATGTTGATATCGACAAACGGCGCACGCTTCCATTACGAAGAATATCTTAAAAAATCAAAAACCACGGTGAGTTATGCCAGGACGAAGTGGCATTACTGTCTGCGGATCCAAAGAGATTCTATTCTGTTTGCGTCTACAGAGTCACTGTTAACGCAGATTTAGTTAAATCAGATGCAAAATTCAATTGCAACGAACATTTAATGAAGACGCTCGCGTTTTTGTACCCGAAAAACGTCGATGAAATTAACAAAAATGGGATTCTTAATGCCGCGTTAAAGTCTCTCTCATCAGCTGCAAATGCCGATAGAGAATTTCTGTGAAAAGAATTACAATATTTCACCAAAAGTTTTAACGAACCGTCTGAAACTCTTTGGGATCAACACGTTCCACCTAGGAAACAAGACGTGAATGGCGCATATTCTCAGAGGAACAAGACGCCGATCGAAAACGGCTTGGACCAAACTGCAAAGGACGTCATTTGTTTTTCCCGAAGAGGTTCTGACGCCTGGCGAAGTTGCGTACGACGTGCATGTAAACTTTTGCCACAGTATGACACAGCACAGCGGTGCATTGTCCAACCTGTACGTTGAGTTACTGTGTAATACTGACAATTTCGTTGACGCAAGTGACTTCTGAAAGACGATTTTCAGTGCACTGAAGCGCTTTAAGACGAGATTTAGGTCTTTACTGGGGGCAGAACTGCTGAATTCGTTGATTATTTAAATTAGACCTGATCAAGGATAATGGGAACCGAATCTTTCAGGATCGAGTTGTTGACAGCTTAGCTGAAACTTCTACTCTCTAAAAAATTTTTTTTCATTAGTTAGCTTTTCAGTTGTTAGAAGTAATTGGAACTATATTTACCTAATAATACATATAAACCACAGAAAATTAATATTTTGCACATTTTGTTATTATCCCATAGTATCGTACTGAGAGGCACCCACATGCCTTGCTCATACTGTGGCATCAAGCAGTCAGGCCTGCAAGATGAGTGGTCTGCCAAGCGAGTGGATTCATTCTTATTTATCGAGTAACATGAACTCTAGTACTCACACTTAAGTTACGCAACGGAAACACGCATCTGACTATCAGTAATTTACAGAACTCTGACTGTTCACTACGCACTGGCAATACCACATTTTCTTTTTGTCTTTTATTTAACGGCTTTTATCGAAACGTGACCACCGCACTGAATATGAATGGCGCACACATTATAAATTCGGGACATTATTACAACATACAATTCGAAGGAAAGGTCACCAATATTTTTCTTTTCACTATCTTATTTATTCCGATAAATTCTCTAACCTAAACACACAAATTCTATAACCTACAACAATAACACGTGAGAAATTCCGCCCAGTGGGCATGGCTTTACAATGGTGAATCTCTATATTATGGTCTCGTAATTATTTTTAACCGCTGCAGTGCACTTTCTGGATAGGATGGTGGATCTTTTATTATACCTCACGCTTCGGCTCTCACAATCATCATCATTAAACTTTCCTCCTGACCGAGCGGTACCGAAGGAACAAGCATAACCCACTAATCTTTTGAAACTACCTCGCTACTCTCCCATGCAAACCACACATACCCAAATTACATGACATACATCACACTGCAATAAGAAATATAAAACACTAAATAGTCACAACACTATCACTTTCAGCTTTCCCACTTCAATTAATATTTATGCCAGTTTCACACGACACTGCCCCACTTTGTAATTCTACTTTCCTACTATGAACTCTGGAGATATTTGCACGTCTTCCTGTGCAATGCAAGCCAAGTGGCGTTGCTGGATAGGCGGCTGACTCACCTTGCTTCTCTCTCAGAGTTTGAATCAAGCGTCACACGGAATCATATCACGCAAAGTAATATTAAGAACATCACACACGCGAGTCCTCAAGTGATACCATGGACGAGTACTTCTCTTTATCCTTTGTCTCATACACAGATTGAGACTCACACAGTACTCACCACGTGGAAGTACTCGTCTCTAATTTCAAGTCCTGCACACGCCATTTCTTAAATATTTCAACTTATGGTACACACGCTATTTCTTAAATATTTCAACTTATTGTGCACACGCTAGTAATTCAGCTTAACTTAAGCACACGGAAGTATTTCAACTTATTGCCTGACATTTAATTCTCCCCACAAAAGTTCCTGAAATAGAGAAATTATTATTTCAAACTACTCTTAAATATTCCACATGCATACCATGTCTCCACTCTTTCGTCATTACGGAGCACAACTAAAACAGGTCTTAACAGCACAAGATCCAGCGGCAGAGTGCTGAAACATGGCCGTTCCTGAGGTTCTCTCCCATCTCTGTCGAGGTGGGGGAAGCACCTTGCTATCGTATTGGTCAGCCACATTTCAGGCGCTCAAAGCTCTGGTAAATTTCATCTCTTTGGTCCCACCAAAGGTGGCCAAAGGATCGACTCAAAGATGATCATATATTCACATTCACTATCTGCGGTTAGCAGACGACCATACATTCATTCATTTCACAGATCTCACCAAACTGGATGTAGGGATTTACTTTGTGGGAGTGCACATGTGATCAATTAAATAAATAAATTGTCATTCTTTCCCACACTGGTATCCGGCTTCGCTGTATTAATTGAAATTGAGTTATTTTACAAAAAGAAGTGTTGTTCTGACAAAAATAATGAAGTATGTTGTACCTATTTTCAATGTCGGGCGGTTCTGTACCCTTTCAGTACCTATCCTTATCCCAGGCTTGCGGGGAATCACCCGGGTCCTTCCAGTCCAGGATGTGATGACCAACAAGACAAAAAGAAAGATCTAAATGTGGTCTGTAGGTCATTATCCAGCAATACAGAGCTAATTTTCTGGTAACTGCAGTGCGTCATGCAGTAAACAAGACTACATTACCGTATAATCGTCTGTGCACCACTAAGTGAGATTGCATTGCGATGATTTTGTGGCAATAATAGTACGGTATTTCTTGATCTCAAGTTAGCGGACGTACAAGTTTTACGTTCCGACCCAGAGAAGGTTTTTGTAACAGTGGATGCTATGAAATAATACTCATGCACGTAACTGAAGCCCTACCGTGGGACGTAATATTTGCTTCTCACAGAAAGGAATGAAATGAAAAAAGTTAAGTTTCTGGAACTCGAAAATAAATCGATGCGTGAAACCACCAAATTTGCCGAGGTGCAAGAGGTGGTTATAAATTTTAATGAATTGCTTTTAACAGCTGATTTCACATTTAAATGAGGGGATTGTCCATGTGGTCCAATATATTGAGGGTTATACAGATCTGAGTTCATCGGATGGAGGAAAGTTATTTGCACTTAGATTCAGCCCAATGAATAAATTAGTTATGTGGACGAAAATGCGTTGTTATTACATGCGGCCGATGACAACATAATGTCGTTAAGTAATGCGGCGCGTCGCACTGGAGAGAGAATTTCCAGTTCAGGACGAGATTAGTGATGTCGCTGTGCAGCTGGTCCCGGTATGGGGGTGTGTGTTTGTCCTTAGGATAATTTAGGTTAAGTAGTGTGTAAGCTTTTTTTTTTTTTTTTGGTCATCAGTCTACTGACTGGTTTGATGCGGCCCCCCACGAATTCCTTTCCTGTGCTTAACCTCTTCATCTCAGAGTAGCACTTGCAGCCCACGTCCTCAATTATTTGCTTGACGTATTCCAATCTCTGTCTTTCTCTACAGTTTTTGCCCTCTACAGCTCCCTCTAGTACCATGGAAGTCATTCCCTCATGTCTTAGCAGATGTCCTATCATCCTGTCCCCTCTCTTTATCAGTGTTTTCCACATATTCCTTTCCTCTCCGATTCTGCGTAGAACTTCCTCATTCCTTACCTTATCAGTCCACCTAATTTTCAACATTCGTCTATAGCACCACATCTCAAATGCTTCGATTCTCTTCTGTTCCGGTTTTCCCACAGTCCATGTTTCACTACCATACAACGCTGTGCTGCAGACGTACATCCTCAGAAATTTCTTCTTCAAATTAAGATCGGTATTTGATATTAGTACACTTCTCTTGGCCAGAAGTGCCTTTTTTGTCATAGCGAGTCTGCTTTTGATGTCCTCCTTGCTCCGTCCGTCATTGGTTATTTTACTGCCTAGGTAGCAGAATTCCTTAACTTCATTGACTTCGTGACCATCAATCCTGATGTTAAGTTCCTCGCTGTTCTCATTTCTGCTACTTCTCATTGCCTTCGTCTTTCTCCGATTTACTCTCAAACCATACTGTGTTCATTCCGTTTAGCAGATCATTTAATTCTTCTTCACTTTCACTCAAGATAGCAATGTCATCAGCGAACCGTATCATTGATATCCTTTCACCTTGTATTTTAATTCCACTCCTGAACCTTTCTTTTATTTCCATCATTGCTTCCTCGATGTACAGATTGTAGAGTAGGGGCGAAAGGCTACAGCCTTGTCTTACACCCTTCTTAATACGAGCACTTCGTTCTTGATCGTCTCTCCCTATAGCTTACCCCTACTTTTTTCAGAATCTCGAACAGTTTGCACCATTTTACACTGTCGAACGCTTTTTCCAGGTCGACAAATCCTATGAAAGTATCCTGATTTTTCTTTAGCCTTGCTTCCATTATTAGCCGTAACGTCATAATTGCCTCTCTCGTCCCTTTACTTTTCCTAAAGCCAAACTGATCGTCACCTAGCGCATTCTCAATTTTATTTTCCATTCTTCTGTATATTATTCTTGTAAGCAGCTTCGATACATGAGCTGTTAAGCTGATTGTGCGATAATTCTTGCACTTTTCAGCTCTTGCCGTCTTCGGAATTGTGTGGATGATGCTTTTCCGAAAGTCAGATGGTATATCGCCTGACATATATTCTACACACCAACGTGAATAGTCGTTTTGTTGCCACTTCCCCCAATGATTTTAGAAATTCTGATGGAATGTTATCTATCCCTTCTGCCTTATTTGACCGTAAGTCCTCCAAAGCTCTTTTAAATTCCGATTCTAATGCTGGATCCCCTATCTCTTCTAAATCGACTCCTGTTTCTTCTTCTATCACATCAGACAAATCTTCACCCTCATAGAGGCTTTCAATGTATTCTTTCCACCTATCTGCTCTCTCCTCTGCATTTAACAGTGGAATTCCCGTTGCACTCTTAATGTTACCACCGTTGCTTTTAATGTCACCAAAGGTTGTTTTGACTTTCCTGTATGCTGAGTCCGTCCTTCCGACAATCATATCTTTTTCGATGTCTTCACATTTTTCCTGCAGCCATTTCGTCTTAGCTTTCCTGCACTTCCTATTTATTTCATTCCTCAGCGACTTGTATTTCTGTACTCCTGATTTTCCCGGAACATGTTTGTACTTCCTGCTTTCATCAATCAACTGAAGTATTTCTTCTGTTACCCATGGTTTCTTCGCAGCTACCTTCTTTGTACCTATGTTTTCCTTCCCAACTTCTGTGATGGCCCTTTCTAGAGATGTCCATTCCTCTTCAACTGTACTGCCTACTGCGCTATTCCTTATTGCTGTATCTATAGCGTTAGAGAACTTCAAACGTATCTCGTCATTCCTTAGTACTTCTGTATCTCACTTCCTTGCGTATTGATTCTTCCTGACTAATGTCTTGAACTTCAGCCTACTCTTCATCACTACTATATTGTGGTCTGAGTCTATATCTGCTCCTGGGTACGCCTTACAATCCAGTATCTGATTTCGGAATCTCTGTCTGACCATGATGTAATCTAATTGAAATCTTCCCGTATCTCCCGGCCTTTTCCAAGTATACCTCCTCCTCTTGTGATTCTTGAACAGGGTATTCGCTATTACTAGCTGAAACTTGTTACAGAACTCAATTAGTCTTTCTCCTCTTTCATTCCTTGTCCCAAGCCCATATTCTCCTGTAACCTTTTCTTCTACTCCTTCCCCTACAACTGCATTCCAGTCGCCCATGACTATTAGATTTTCGTCCCCCTTTACATACTGCATTACCCTTTCAATATCCTCATACACTTTCTCTATCTGTTCATCTTCAGCTTGCGACGTCGGCATGTATACCTGAACTGTCGTTGTCGGTGTTGGTCGGCTGTCGATTCTGATTAGAACAACCCGGTCACTGAACTGTTCACAGTAACACACCCTCTGCCCTACCTTCCTATTCATAACGAATCCTACACCTGTTATACCATTTTCTGCTGCTGTTGATATTACCCTGAACTCATCTGACCAGAAATCTTTGTCTTCCTTCCACTTCACTTCACTGACCCCTACTATATCTAGATTGAGCCTTTGCATTTCCCTTTTCAGATTTTCTAGTTTCCCTACCACGTTCAAGCTTCTGACATTCCACGCCCCGACTCGTAGAACGTTATCCTTTCGTTGATTATTCAACCTTTTTCACATGGTAACCTTAGCAGTTAAGTCCCATAAGATTTCACACACATTTGAACATAAAAGCAGGATCTGTGAGCCCCCCCCCCCTCTCTCTCTCTCTCTCCCTCTCTCTCTCTCTCTCTCTCTCTCTCTCTCTCGGTTGTTTTCGATGGCTGTTTCGAAAATGTAAGTGACGCTCTGTAACGTTTAGCAAATAATTACGCTAAATTAATTTCAAAAGCCGTGTTTTAATTAAGACTGTACTTGCCTTTATCATTAATCCCACTTATCAAATTACTATGCCACATTTTAGAAATCTGTGTTCTGTCGGCAACTACTTTAGAAAATTTTTATTTCAGCGTCCCTGAGATCTCCTTTACCGGTCTTTCTTATCAGTATCCGAGCAGCGTAATTACGCAGACTGCCTAATTTTTAGATCGATCTCTGGCCTCTAAACAATGCCTTCGGCCTACGTTCTCGTCGGTCTGATGCTGGTTGGCGGAATGCATAATTTCGTTATCGACAAGTAAAAATTTTCTGTGCACCATTTTATCATTTTAGAAGCTTGCCACCAGTAAAAGCAATAAATTTAATATTACATTCTTTTTTAAATGCCAGTAACATTAAAATTCGATGCTGAGTACGTTCCAGAGCCTGGGAGAATCTTTTAAAACATACACGGCAAGCTTCAAGGAGCTCTCTAATTACGAGAAGTTATACGTAGCGAAACACGCGTACACAATACGTCATCCTCTCCGAGGAACCCAAAAAAAGTTTAACAGATTTAAGGGTGGGACGTAACAGGCGGAGGGAGCAGATGTAGGAGGAATTAAAGATTGCGAACCAGAGCAGGCGGTTTGAGTACGTACTGAATGGACAAACGGAGGACTGTGGCTACAGACTGCCGCACAGCTGTGCTGGTGTACCACGGGTACTCTGAAGTCTGGTGGCAGGTGGCTGACGTCTGCTGAGAGGGAGTTGGAGACTGGACAGCAGGGCTGGCCAAACACGACACTCGCGTTTTGTCGATAGTCTGCAGTGGCCACGTGTCATCTGACCAGTACCGTACGAGTGTAAGCATTACGAGAGAAACTACGAACTGTGTGAGCTGTACGGCCACAACGACAAACTGACGCTCCGCTAGAAGATTTGACAGTTGCATTCTGGCCGAGCGGTTCTAGGCGCTTCAGTCGGGAACCGCCCGACCGCTACGGTCACAAAAATGGTTCAAATGGCTCTGAGCACTATGGGACTCAACTGCTGTGGTTATCAGTCCCCTAGAACTCAGAACTACTTAAACCTAACTAACCTAAGACATCACACACATCCATGCCCGAGGCAGGATTCGAACCTGCGACCGTAGCAGTCGCACGGCTCCGGACTGCGCGCCTAGAACCGCGAGACCACCGCGGCCGGCGCTACGGTCACAGGTTCGAATCCTGCCTCGGGTACGGATGTGTGTGATGTCCTTAGGTTAGTTAGGTGTAAGTAGTTCTACGTTCTAGGGGAGTGATGACGTCAGATGTCAAGTCTCATAGCGCTCAGAGCCATTTGAACCATTTTTGACAATTGCATGAAAGACAGCAGGAAACAGTACCAAATGCTCCCGCCACAGAAACTGCTATTTTGTCTACACGAATCCGCAGTAAAAATTGTCGTAGTATATGTCTGGAAATATAAGCATTTATGTAAACTTGAGACGAAAGCGTCGCCATCTTCATTAATAGAAGATTTCATTAGCCCAAAGAATAAATTGTGTTTTCGACGTTTATTTCTAAGACTGTTTATGTCCATCAAATAATTTTAGCCGCGACACTTATGACATTTGAAGGTGGCTTAGGAAATAATGCTATTCGGCGTCAAAGTTGTTTCGGAGAGCACGGCCTACACGGCAATGAGGAGTGTCTCCTTACTGGTTTGAGGGGAATCATTCTGGTCGACACGCCGCCAGCTTCATGAAGTGACCTAAATCGCTTCCAGAAGTTCGCTGTTAAGAGCGTGACATCCACGAAGAACGTGAAGGCCACTCGTGACGTCAGACTGCCACCCCGTGGCGTGAGTGTACTGTCTTCTGTACGACAAGGCCTTCACATTTAGTGCTGACGCCATCTTCTGAGACCTGCGGAAACCATACTACTGTGTCCAGGGGCTTACTGACCTTACCGTGCCATTGGCCTGAGTATTTTCCATGTTTTCCAGCATTAACATGATTTTCACTATTTGTTTGTGCTTTAAATGGTATCCCATAACAACAGTCAGTTCTAAAGTAAGATGAAAACAATTAGTCGGTCATGTTTTGGAGTTTATGGAGTGATGCTAGTTGCAGAATTTTAATGATGAACGTTATCGGAGAAAACTGGAAGGAACGCCTTTATTTGGAGCTGAAGACAGTGTACGTGGTTCAGTGCCAGGTGGTTCTTTCTCCCTGTACGCACACTACGTGTCCACCTAAGCTGCGCCCCTCTGCCCCTGTGGCTGTGTCCAGACAGGCATCCAGCAGCTCGCGGTGACGAAGACTCTCTGCCGCTCTGGTGTCGAAGGGATTTTTACACGAAATGAGAATAAATGAATCGACGCTGCTATTGTAACGTGGCTGCGTCAACAGCACCCTCCCTACTGCACCACCTCGCCATAACTGATTACCCAACTGTGTTTCAGTTTAATCTTGTATCTCGAGTACTAAATGACAACATATCAGGCCCGAAATCAAGGTGTTAATCGCTATGGATCTTCATACTGATGGATTTTGTCTCTTGTTTACTTGTTCACGTGCAGCAGAAATATGGCAGATATCTTAACACAAAACACACTGCAGGACGATGACGTGAACTCAGGGTGTGGCCACTTCCGAAGCGATCTTGCGGAGGTAGTCTTCTGAAACAAGAAGATACTGCGTACAAAACACCACCCAACACCCCTCTTGCGAGAGGCACTGGAACAGTAGAGGTAGTCCAGTGGTGAGCAAGAAAACAGTGCGAGCCTTTAAACTGCAAATGTCGCACCGCTTACCGCTTTTACTGTCAGCAGAGATGAGTAAGAGACTGGCGCCCTCCGAACAAAGAACGAATAATTGAAAAAGCGTCATGCCGATATCTGTTTCGACATATAGTTCCACATTAGTTCTGCATTTGGATCTCTGAGAGGGGCTGCCAAGGGTGTGCTAACAATGAAAAACAGAGTGTACGGTTCCCCACGACGTGATGTCCTATGTCGGCAGTTTATGCCGCTGAAGTGCTTCTGGGTTTCTGCATCTGTGTGACACAGTAATGAATTAAGGTGCATTGCCGTGCTGGAAGAACAGAAGAACATGTCCCATTGAACTTCTGAGAAGTGCTGCAGAAACAGCAGGATTAATTTTCCACGGTTCACCGTTGCCTCATCAAACACCAGATGTTTCCACAGCTTACGTTTCGCCGAAACATGGTACTCAACTGGTGATGCTTGTCGCTCCACGGCAGAACTGGGCGTGCGTAAGAGTGCGGCGCTGTGTAACCCGGCCAGAGACTGAGTGGGCGCTGTCCACCTGGGAGAACACGCCGAGTTCATGAAGTGCTGGCGGCCTCAGGAGAAGTGGGTGTGTTCTACTCCCTGTGCAGTTCTCCGAGGGCAGTGACGTTTAGGTTAAGACTGTACGTGGGTGCTGTCACTGCCCTGCAAGCTGAGCAACGTTTGGGCACTCCATGATGTTTAACGAGGAAACTGAATAAAGGAGCAGTGTTCTGCTGGAAATCACGTACCCTACCCACACGACTGTAGTTGGTAGTGACCTCAATTTAACCTCGATATGTTGACGAAAGTACATGTTTAAATCCGGAGGTAAACACAATGCATCACCCGATATTGCTAAAAGCGTTGTCTTAAAATTATTTCGAACAATTAGTTCATACGCCCATTCGAATGGCAAACAGTTGTGAATACACACTTGACCTCTTAGCAACAAATAATCACATTAATGAGCGTCAAAACCGATACACGGCTTAGGTAACAGAAGTTTGTCGTAGCTCCGAAATCCCCCAAAATAAACGGAAAACTTATCTATTCAAAGCAGCAGATAAAAATTTGCTTGACGTCTTCCTCAGAGACAATCTCCACCCTTCCAAATTAATACTGCAAGTGTACACCAGATTTGACTTGATTCAAATAAATAGTGTCGACAGAAATTGAGAAATTTATAGCAAATAAATTAACAAGAGGCGGAACTGGGATCGCAAAACAGTTCGGAAGACTGTCGCAGAAACAACGAAGAAAGCAGACCAAATTTAAACGAACGCAAAATTACCACGATTGGCGATATTTTGCATAAGCTCGAAATTTAGCACGGACTTCAGTGTGAGATGTAAAGGCCGTAAATTCTACTAAATACGGAGGAATTACAATTACGAACAACTTAAATTGGAAAGAACACACATAAAACGCTGCGGGGAAGGCAAACCAAAGACTGTGTTTTATTGGCAGAAAACTTGGAAGATGCAACAGATCTACTAAAGAGACTGCCCACACTACGCTTGTGCGTCTTCTTTTGGAGTACTGCTGCACAGTGCGGGACCGTTACCAGATAGGATTAACGGAGGACGTAGAGAAAGTTCAAAGAAGAGAAGCACGTTTTGTACTGCCGAAAAACAGGGCGAAGAGTGTCGTGCAAGTGACACAGGATTTGGAGTGGGCGACATTAAAACAAAGGGCGTTTCTCGTTGCGGCGAGACCTTCTCACGCAATTTCATTCACCAACATTCTACGCCGAATACGAAAATATTCTGTTGACGCCGACCTACTTAAGGAGAAACGATGGAAGGTGGCTACACTGAGCCACAGCGCCAGAGATTGCGCCAAAGAGTATTATTCAGCCGCCTCCACTGGCAGTGCTTGTTGAGAAGTGGTAGTGGAGAGTGCTTGTCGAGAAGTGGGCAGTAGGAGTTCTGATGTAGCCGTGACCAGTTGTGAGCATGTTGTATGCAGTTGTTCTGATGGGCTAGACAGCCGATGCTGTTCGATTGCAGATGTTGTAATGATCAGAGTGTATGTTTCGTCAATATATATGAAGGTAAAGATTTTTTTTTTTTTTTATTTCAAATGTCCTAACTAACAATGTCTCTTGGTCACAGGTTCAGTCAACAAAGCATCTGGCTTGTGTTCATGCATTAGAGTATAATTCTGGTTCCTATGTGCAATCATAGTATTTCTGTTTTTTTTTAATTATTTCAGTGTGAATGGTGCTTAAAATATCTTGTCTTATTGAGGAAGAACCGTGCCAGATGTGTACGTTGAATCACACTTCCATACACAGAACAGTTACACTTGTGTTTTGTTGTTTCGTAGGTTTAATAGTTGCTGGGGACTTAATTAATTAATTGTGTTAACGGAAGTTTTCTTTCATTCTTTGTTGTTATTCTATGCAGTCAGATTGCGTACTGATACCAGTCAGGGCCAACCGGTCACGAGACTGAGTAACCGGACAGTCAGGGACGAAAACTAAAATTATTTGCATTCTATTTAATTAAGCCCCCATGCACGTGGCGACCGTTGCTTCGGATCGTCCCTTGGAATCTTCTGATAGTAAAAATAGCAGACAGTAGTATTGTTGTAGTAATTTGTAGTAATAGAATATTGCATGTGTAGATTTGGTAATTGAACATTTGCAGTTGTCTTGTCTTTCTTCTAATGGTATTTTTGCAGAATTTAATTTTTGATGTCTTGTATACGCGTTTGACAATTTTGTGCAAATATGAAGATTTCAATTGTTCGTTAATCGTGTTTGAGGGAAGCATTTCGTGTGAATGGTATTGTTGGTGATAAAGTGTCATAGTGTGTGTAATTTTAGTATAGTGACAAGTTTTGTATGTTTTGTAAATGACTACGCGATCGATGAAAAAGGCAAAAATGATGGATAGTGAGAATGATGAAATTGTTAACATGGCGAACTCGCCAACACAGGAGAACAGTATGATGAATAATGAAGTAGAAAACAATTTAATAAGCAGGGAAAATAGTCCAGAACCAGTTCAAAACTTTTCACAATTAAAGAATTTTCAGAATACGAGATTAACGACAGAAGATTCTGGAATGGAATCGAACACAGATAGCTTTACAGCTATGACGAAGAAAGCTGGTTTAGCGGGATATGTTAGGGGCAAAAAGAATTTCGAACCAGTTAATATGGAGTAGTTGATGGGTGCTATATTAAATTTGGGATCACGGATGGGAAAAATGGAAACACAGTTAAGATCTGAATTAAAAACTTTGGGATCACAGTTACGACCTGAATTTAAAACAGAGATGGGAACTTTGGAAACACGGTTAGACTCACTGGGATCACAGTTAAGATCTGAATTAAAAACAGAGATGGGAACACTGGCAACACGGTTAGGCTCACGAATAGGGACATGTTTCAAATACATGAAAGATGAATCAAAGAAAGAAATTAGAGAAGAAGTACAACCGACTTTGAATGCTCACAATAATAGATTAATTTCAATAGAAATCAGACAAAAGGAACAGGATAGAGAACAGGAAGAAAAAGATCGCGCGATAGTACAAAAATTTTCAGAGTTAGATTTGCAACGTGCACACGATAAGGAAGAAATGCTTGAAAGAATCGAGGAATCCGTACCAAATGACAGAATAAATAACCTTACACAACAATATGAACAGTTAATTACTGAATGTGTCAATAATGAAACCCGAGTCACGACACTTACGGAAGAAGTAAATAAACAGAAAGAAAAAATAAGTGACTTATCGGAAAGAGTTGAGGAGATTTCAGATAAATTGACAAATCTTAGTTTACATGGGGACAGAGATTCGGATGATACAGCTCCATTGCCATTTGCAGAAACCGAAGAGTACCAGAACATAAATAAACATGTTGAAAATCAGGGAAAATTTAATGAACGCGTTAAAAGGGAATTTGAGACATTACAAAAGCAAGTCAAACAAATTGAAGGTGAAATCGTAGGAAAAGACTGCAGAAGAAATTTAGAATTACAGATAGCTGAGGGCTTTGAAGAAAATAATTTATTTCATTTACGAGATGCAACAAGAGAGCGCCAGGTGCGCGAACTTGACAATAATCGACATTGGGACTGGGACAGACGTGGTAGGTCTTTGTCGCCACGAGGAGAAAACTTTGACTATAAACACTTCTTAACTGTTCGGAAATTTAAGATCTTTCGCAATTCTAAGAACGATATACATCCATGTTCATGGTTAGATCAATTTATGTACGCACTTCCACCAAATTGGCCACTAAGTCACAAACTGGAATTTATGTGCGGCTATTTAAGTCCTCAGGGGATTCACTACACTAAGTGAATATGTGCCGTAGCGTGCACAGGGCCCCGAGCTGTAGTAGTGCTATTTCCCTTTTAGTTTTCTGCACTGCTGTCTACTCTTTTACTATTCTTTGTATCTATCAAAACAACTCTCTGACTATCAATCTATCTAGAGAAACGGTAAAAAATAACCGGATATGACTATTTTACCCAAAAGTAATTTCGGAAATTACCATTTGGACTTACTGTATCTTCAGCAGCATTCATTCGTAGTTTAAACGAAATTTTACCTGTTTATCTTCGTGACAATATTACTTCATATGTTGACGATATTCTTATTGCTAAACGTTCTTGAAGTGAGCATAACAAAATTTTGGATTCATTATTACGTATTTTTGCAAGAGTTGGCATTACAGCGAACTTGAAAAAATCTTAATTTGGTCGTTCTCAGGTGAAATTTCTTGGTCATATTATTTCTACAGACTGTATTCTTCCTGATCCAGAGAAACTAGACGCTATTCGTAATTATGCTGTTCCTACTACAAAACGTGATGTTCGTAGTTTCCTTGGTGTCTGTAATTTTCTCAGAAGCTTTGTTACATTGGACAATTTGGCCACACCTCGTTTATGTGAACTATCCGGAAAGAAATCTAATTGGTATTGGGATGAGGAAGCTCAATCAGAATTTGGACAACTTCGTGATGCTTTAGTTGCTGCTCCACTTCTGTCACATCCGGATTTATCCAAAGATTTTTGTTTGGGGACGGACTCATCATACAAAGGCCTAGGTGCACACTTATTTCAAGAGATAGAAGAAAACGGCGTTGTAGTACAGAAAACTATTGCATTTGGAAGTAGTGTCCTCTCTAAATCAGAAAAGAATTATTCGATTACGGAACTTGAGGCTTTGGCTGTTGTATGGGCTTTCACAAAATTTCGCACATTTTTGTTTGGCTGACGTACTAAGGTTTACACCGATCATCGAGCTCTGGAATTTCTTATGTCAACAAAATTAACTCATGGAAGATTGTCACGATGGGCGCTGTATCTACAGGAATTTGATTTTAGTATTGTTTACATACAGGGTTCTTCAAATATTATTGCTGATGCTTTATCACGTGCACCTATGGGTTTGAAACAAAGTGCTGAAGAGGACTGCAAAGAAAACAATTATTGTTTGATGTATATTCAAGGTGTTGCGTTCGAAAATTTTATTTCGTCTTCGCTCCAGGACATCGCTAAGGAGCAAAACAAGGATCCAATCTGGAAGGACATTAAAGAGAAGTGGAGGAGAAAGGAAAGCGTAGCGATCAGACAGTATTATTTAGTTCGCAATGATATTCTTTTTAAACGAAAATCGGTCGACAACTTTGTTTGGTTAGTTTGTATTCCTGATGAATGGGTTAACAAATTGATTTGGTACCCACATTTCAGTTATGCACACTTTGGTCCCAGAAAATGCTTTCATAAATTACGAGAAAATTGCTACTTCAGTAATATGGAAAAATGTATTCGATCTGTTCTTGCCAAATGCAAATTATGTCAAAAGGCTAAGCCGCCAACAGTTTCTCACAGAGCACCGTTGTTTCCTATCATTCCAGCGAAATTAAAGGACATGGCTGCAGTCGATTTGTTCGGTCCAGTGGTTCGTTCTACTAATGGTTTTGCGTACATTTTGGTAGTAGTGGAACTGACATCAAAATATGTGTGTTTTACACCTTTACGCAAAGCAACAGCTCGATCAGTATCTTATGCTTTCATCAAACATTTTCTTAAAGAAGTGGGTCATATTGATAAGGTTATATCAGATAATGGATCACAGTTTCACTCTAAAATTTGGCTTCATACTCTACGGCGTCGTAAGATTAAACCAATCTTCATTTCACTTTTTCACCCTCAATCTAACGCTTCAGAGAGATGGATGAAGGAAATCAATAAATTGTGTCGTCTTTATTGTCATCAGAATCACAGAACTTGGGATCAGTATCTTCATATTTTTCAAAACATTCTGAATGAACTCCCTAATGATTCAACTTCTTTACCGCCTATATTGATATTAAAAAATAAAGCACCAACAAATCGCATTTCTGAAATCGTTCCTTTTCCACCTACTCGAAAACTGCGACATTCTGAAGTTCTCAACCTGGCTCTACGAAATATTGCATCTGCGGCTGCTAGAAGAGAGAAATCAGCTAAACGTCCTGGTCGTTTAAAAACCTTGTCAGTTGGTCAAAAGGTGTTAATTAAGTCTCACCGTTTGTCTCATAAAAGAAAAGGCTTGTGTCGCAAATTTTTCTGCTTTATAACGGTCCATATAGAGTTCGCAAAATTATTCATGATAACACTGTCGAAGTAGAAACTCTCAAATCTCGACGCTCTAAGGGAATACATCATATATCTAACGTTAAAATTGTTGTGGAATGACATACTTTTGAGAAACTAACAGTTGCATGTAAACACGCAGAGAGTACAAGGATACCGCGCCGTGTTCCGGCGGCGCCACATACTCAAAGCAACAGTCAAGTCTGCGCGCCGCACAAGGCAGTCGTTGACCGCAAACAATTACTTCCTACGTCACGCGCCTACAGCTGATCGAGCGCTCAGTGCGAATGCACTGACAGCCGTAAACAAATACACAGTCTAATTTCTCTGGTTAAATTCAGTATAAAGCTATAGTGACTTGATAAATTATGTTATTAACGTTCAGTATTTTTCAGGATACGGTTGTATAAAATATTTAAGATCTTCAGGTAAATTCTGTGTGTGTCCGACGTTAAGAGGACTTGCTATCGAGAAAATTTCAGGAAGAATGTCATTTCGAAGAAGAAAGTAATAGACTAAAAAGGTAACTATTAATTCAGTTTATTTTTCAGGTAACATATTTCCACTTAGGTACGTACTTTAGGCGTAATTTGCTGCTCGCGATTATGTGATTTATACTTTGTGCTAAATTTTATGTTCTATGAATTTACTTGTGAAGCGACGTGCTTGCGTACATTTGCTGATGTTGACAACGTTTTATTAATGAACAGGGTTATTACTTGTGTATATTATGCCTCGCTTGGCTGCTCTGCTTTTTCACTGATGTCACATTTTCTTAAATTATGTGTCTGCTGTGCTTATTTATTTAAATTATAATTGTCACCTGATTAGTTGTGCTGATATGGTTATGTATGTAAGTTATACTTTGTGATTTATCTGCTTGGGCCTTCATGTTTACTTATTAAGATTACATATGAACATTTATTTGCTTATGCTGATATGATGCTAATGACCTGTTTATTATGTGAGATATATATTTGCTGCATTGCGTATGGATTGCATATTTACACATTTCTGCTTTGTTGTCATAACTATTCTTTAATTTGGTATATAGAAATGCTGATGTACAGTATACGAACATAGAGTTTAGGTCACACTATGGTATTAATTATAGATTGTTCGCTTGGCAGAGCCTCGTTGTAGGGATTGTGCTGCATCCACTTGTTGACATTCTGTTCTCTACTGGTATATTTACTCGCTATTGCATGTTTTGCTTACGCTTAGTGCCTTATATTTTAAGATAAGAAAATGAACTGCTATAATTCTACGAACGACATTGGTACAAGAAACTTCATGAACTTACATGAGCTGGAGGTTTTATGGAAGCTGTATAAATTTATGCTAATAGAAAAGAAGCTAACGACATGAAATACCAACACTAGGTTTAGACCATTGACAGTTATTACACTGCATTCTTCGTGAGCAATTAAAATAGTGAGTGACACTTGACGCAAGAAATACTCCACATGTTTGCTTCTGTTTTGCCATGATTCTTGAAGTGGTGTACACACTGTGAAATATTACGATTTATTCACTCAAAGTCTTATGTGATCTTTCATACTACGTACTCGCACCTACTTACTGAAAGTTATTCAAACTGAAGGCTGTTAGAGGTCATGTATGCATTTCTTTTATTTTATGATGGACAAGGTAACCAAAATGTATTTTGTAATTCATAATGAGTAGAAGATTTGGCTCAGGTGGACTACACAGAGATTGTGTGTGGACATTGTGTCTTCGGATTGCATGGGATGATAAATTGAAGTTTGCACTAGGATTTTGTCTGCACTTGTTCGAGGAGACTGACTAGAGGAAAGAGTTGTTATGGAAGTGAAATGATATTGGTAATAACGTTTATATGTATCGACGTATTGAAGAGGTATTATTGCGGTATTGAGATTGTGTGAAGTTGATGATTATTGGAGTTTTGGTGGACAAGAGGTAAGGTAAATGATATTAATGATAAGGTTTATGCGTATCGACGTAAGAGGTATTATTGAAGTATTAAGATTATGTGATCCTGATGATTATTGGAGTTTTGGTGGTTAAGAGGTGAAGTAAGTGAGGAGCATTTTTTTTTGTTGGTCTATATGGAACAAGGAGGATGAAGATGGCAGACTAGAACACTCAAGTGGAAAGAAGATTGCATATCTTGGCACACTGACAGTTGTTCAGCAACCGTACATTTTGATTTGGCTTGGCAAACATTGGTCTTGACATGATGACTACGACGTTGACTAACTATTATTGACTGTTATACATTGCTGCCACTATACTTGATACACAAGTTGAACATAAAATTTTGGACAGAATTGCATTTACACAGTTAACACTATTCAATTACACAGTAGTACTTAATGTGGATGAAAGATGAGTGAGTGTGTTTTGTGTGTTTTCCTTTCCTAATCCTAAATAATTGGTACCGGCCTATCTCCTAAATATTATTTTACTTGTTTGTTGTGGCTTGCACTGACACCCATATATATTAAAGGTTTACTGATATTTGTGTATTTGTAATATTTAATATGACAATTATCTGATATCATTTGTGTGTTTATTATAATTTGTATGTTTAGTGTAAGAGCATTGATAATAATTTTGTAAAAGCAATTGTGTGTGCATTAAAACTGTTGTTTGTACTTGCACCTATCATCATTCACGGGTGCCACTTGGAGATGTTTAATTTCTGCTGAGAAACTCTGATGAACTGTCTAATTAGTGATAGTGACTATTATGGTCTGTTACCTGCACTTGTTCAACATGATGGGTGCCACTAGGAGATGTTTAATTTCTGCTGATGAACTCTGATGAACTGTCTAATTAGTGATAGTGAATATTATGGACTGTTACATGCACTTGTTCAACATGATGGGTGCCACTAGGAGATGTTTAATTTCTGCTGATGAACTCTGATGAACTGTCTAATTAGTGATAGTGAATATTATGGACTGTTACATGCACTTGTTCAACATGATGGGTGCCACTAGGAGATGTTTAATTTCTGCTGATGAACTCTGATGAACTGTCTAATTAGTGATAGTGAATATTATGGACTGTTACCTGCACCAGTTCAACATTGCTGGGTGCCACTGATGGAACTGTTTCTACTGACATAATGTCACTTGTTGGTGTCTGCACCTGCTCAACTTTGCTGGGTGCCACTGGTGGAACTGCTTCTACTGAAATGATGTCACTTGTTGGTGTCTGCACCTGTTCAACATTGCTGGGTGCCACTGATGGGCTGCTTCTACTGAGATAATGTCACTTGTTGGTGTCTGCACCTGTTCAACATTGCTGGGTGCCACTGATGAAACTGCTTCTACTGACGTAATGTCACTTGTTGGTGTCTGCATCTGTTCAACATTTTTCGGTGCCACTGTTGAAGCTGTTTAAATACTGCTGATGAAATGTTATGAGACTGCTATTTGCACCTGTTGATCATTGCTGGGTGTTACTGTTGGAACTGTCAACTGCTCTGAGGAGTCCTACTTGTTTATTGAACTACTGAAAGGATTTTATGTGAATATTTGTATAAACTGATTTTTTGGGTGTTTACTGTTTATGAGATGTTATGAGACTCTTACCTGCACCTATTCGTCATTGCTAACGCTATTGATTGAATTGTTTAACCACATGATACTTGTGTAAACTATTATGTAAAATCATATGTATGCAAGCATTTGTATCACTTACTGTATTTTATATATTAGGTTAGTGAAGGGTCAGTGCAAAGCCGAAATTTATTTAGTTATGTGATATTTACTTATTAATATTCCTTTTTAATTGCTGTCTGTATTTTTTGGACGAATTTGGTGGTATTTTCACCACCAATGCTGGCAAAAATACCATCAAATTCAGCCCGTGGAGGAGGGGCATATGAAAGGTGGCTACACTGAGTCACAGCGCCAGAGATTGCGCCAAAGAGTATTATTCAGCCGCCTCCACTGGCAGTGCTTGTTGAGAAGTGGTAGTGGAGAGTGCTTGTCGAGAAGTGGGCAGTAGGAGTTCTGATGTAGCCGTGACCAGTTGTGAGCATGTTGTATGCAGTTGTTCTGATGGGCTAGACAGCCGATGCTGTTCGATTGCAGATGTTGTAATGATCAGAGCGTATGTTTCGTCAATATATATGAAGGTAAAGAAAATTTTTTTTATTTCAAATGTCCTAACTAACAATGACTCTTGGTCACAGGTTCAGTCAACAAAGCATCTGGCTTGTGTTCATGTATTAGAGTGTAATTCTGGTTCCTATGTGCAATCATAGTATTTCTGTTTTTTTTAATTATTTCAGTGTAAATGGTGCTTAAAATATCTTGTCTTATTGAGGAAGAACCGTGCCAGATGCGTACGTTGAATCACACTTCCATACACAGAACAGTTACACGTGTGTTTTGTTGTTTCGTAGGTTTTATAGTTGCTGGGGACTTAATTAATTAATTGTGTTAACGGAAGTTTTCTTTCATTCTTTGTTGTTATTCTATGCAGTCAGATTGCGTACTAATATTAGTCAGGGCCAACCGGTTACGAGACTGAGTAACCGGACAGTCAGCGACGAAAATTAAAATTATTCTATTTAATTAAGCCCCGATGCAACGATCATCATAATAAAATAAGGGAAATCAGAGATTGCACGGAAAGATACAGGGTGTTTCAAAAATGACCAGTATATTTGAAATGGCAATAAAAACTAAACGAGCAGCGATAGAAATACACCGTTTGTTGCAATATGCTTGGGACAACAGTACATTTTCAGGCAGACAAACTTTCGAAATTACAGTAGTTACAATTTTCAACAACAGATGGCGCTGCGGTCTGGGAAACTCTATAGTACGATATTTTTCACATATCCACCATGCGTAGCAATAATATGGCGTAGTCTCTGAATGAAATTACCCGAAACCTTTGACAACGTGTCTGGCGGAATGGCTTCACATGCAGATGAGATGTACTGCTTCAGCTGTTCAATTCTTTCTGGATTCTCGCGGTACACCTGGTCTTTCAAGTGTCCCCACAGAAAGAAGTCACAGGGGTTCATGTCTGGCGAATAGGGAGGCCAATCCACGCCGCCTCCTGTATGTTTCGGATAGCCCAAAGCAATCACACGATCATCGAAATATTCATTCAGGAAATTAAAGACGTCGGCCGTGCGATGTGGCCGGGCACCATCTTGCATAAACCACGACGTGTTCGCAGTGTCGTCTAAGGCAGTTTGTACCGCCACAAATTCACGAAGAATGTCCAGAGAGCGTGATGCAGTAATCGTTTCGGATCTGAAAAATGGGCCAATGATTCCTTTGGAAGAAATGGCGGCCCAGACCAGTACTTTTTGAGGATGCAGGGACGATGGGACTGCAACATGGGGCTTTTCGGTTCCCCATATGCGCCAGTTCTGTTTATTGACGAAGCCGTCCAGGTAAAAATAAGCTTCGTCAGTAAACCAAATGCATATCGCCGTCATCAATCCTGTGCACTATATCGTTAGCGAATGTCTCTCGTGCAGCAATGGTAGCGGCGCTGAGGGGTTGCCGCATTTGAATTTTGTATGGATAGAGGTGTAAACTCTGGCGCATGAGACGATACGTGGACGTTGGCGTCATTTGGACCGCAGCTGCAACACGGCGAACGGAAACCCGAGGCCGCTGTTGGATCACCTGCTGCACTAGCTGCGCGTTGCCCTCTGTGGTTGCCGTACGCGGTCACCCTACCTTTCCAGCACGTTCATCCGTCACGTTCCCAGTCCGTTGAAATTTTTCAAACAGATCCTTTATTGTATCGCTTTTCGGTCCTTTGGTTACACTAAACCTCGGTTGAAACCTTCGTCTTGTTGCAACAACACTGTGTTCTAGGCGGTGGAATTCCAACACCAGAAAAATCCTCTGTTCTAAGGAATAAACCATGTTGTCTACAGCACACTTGCACGTTGTGAACAGCACACGCTTACAGCAGAAAGACGACGTACAGAATGGCGCACCCACAGACTGCGTTGTCTTCTATATCTTTCACATCACTTGCAGCGCCATCTGTTGTTGAAAATTGTAACTACTGTAATTTCGAAAGTTTGTCCGCCTGAAAATGTACTGTTGTCCCAAGCATATTGCAACAAACGGTGTATTTCTATCGCTGCTCGTTTAGTTTTCATTGCCGTTTCAAATATACCGGTCATTTTTGAAACACCCTGTATAAGCGCTAGTTTTTAGGCGCTCTGTTCGAGAGTCGAATAATAGAGGATTAGTGCGAATGTGGTTCAATGAACCCTCTGCCAGGCACTTTCCAGGTGATTTATCTAGCAAGTTTTATTGATCCATTACGAAACAGGTGGGGGTATCTTGGGCTGGAATTTGACACAACGTGACATAGCAGTGTGCCCCTGTGTGTCACGGCCAGGTGAGGTGAGGTGAGGTACGTCAGTGGTAGTGGAGCTGTATAAGACAGTGTACGTGATGCACGTGGTCTTGCTGGTACGTAACGTAATTACAGAGTTGCAGAGGCAATAGGAGACTGGGTTGGGTTCCTCCTCAACATTTCAGTTTATCCACAACAAACGAAAACGATTAATTTATGTCATAACTCCCCTAAACATGAACGACAAAATGGGTAACGTTCAGTATGCTGCTGATAACGAAGCCGGGCTCCTCATGGAGGGATGGAGCTGTGTAACACTCGTGGTGAGTAACGAAACTCTGCCTCCACCCTTTGGTCAAACATCTGTCGTGCTGTACACGAGGTGGCAGACCGTGTTGGACGACCCCTGGACACTGCTGTGGCAGCTCAGCACGGTTACCCTGTCCAGCAGACGTAAAGTTTCTGCGCGAGCGCCACAGGACAGTGCTGTAGTGACGAGTGAGGCGATGTCCGTTTGAAAGAAATCCCGCCCTTACGACAGGTCGGCTGCACAATGGGGAACGCGTTCCCTGCAGCCACGAGTCTGCCATAACCACCCACTCGGCACACACTGTTTATTTTACAATTCAGTTCGCCACCATACCAATACTGAAGCTGTTCCAGTGCGCCACTGTAAAAGAAAAGGAGGAGAAGAGCCTAATGGCGCAGTAACAGAGCGTTGTCCTGCTGGAAGTTATGTTCTGATAATGTCATCAGAACAATACCGAAATTGAGTGTATCATGCATGCTCTCATGCTCCCCATAACATCGTAAAGACATATCTTGGTCTTGTACATCACAACCGTAAGAGCTGAGGGGCATCTTGGAGAGTGGTAAGAAACTGAGAAGCATTGCCCATTTGAAAGGTTGTATCACAAAGATGTACGAACGACAATAAATTGAGTAGCATGTATGCAGTAATTCAGTGCTACTTCAGAATAAAGATGAAGTTAATTCAGTTTACTGTATGGATGGAGAAGGGAGCTAGACAGGATAGAGGCTGTGTGGGGATTCTTTGGGGGCCTTTCAATTATTAGGTCCTAAAAGAAAGTTTATATCTTGTTCAGAACAGGAATGGGCTTAAGTTTCTGCAGTCTTTAGCCAGTCTCGTTAATTTCGGTGTCGGGACAAAATCTGGGAGGAAGGCAGCAGGATGGGGGTCAGACCCAGGGGCGGCGCCTCCCACGTCCCCCACGCCCTCCACTCCCCCATGCCCCCCTCACCCCCCATGCCCCCCACGCCCCCCCACCCCCCCTCACCCACCACGCTGCCCACACCCACCAGCCCCACGCCCCCACACCCCCCTCGACCCCCACGCCCTCATGCCCCCCATGCCACCTCACCCCCACGACCCCGCGCCACCTCTCCCCCCACGCCCCCCTCATCCCCCACGCCCCCCTCACCCCCCATGCCCGTCACGCCCCCCACGCCCCCAGATGGGAGCCGGGGGCCGGGACGTGGCGGCAGTGTCTGCAGCGGGTCACACTCCACAGTGGCAAAGGAATGTCTGCCCAAGTGCGTACCACTGTCAGTCATTGACGCTTGTCTTATGCATAAACACAAGTACAATACGCCCCTCTGACACCATAAGAGCACATTGCCGATAATGTCACTCCTATGGAAGTAATTTAGTTTTGACCGTGATCGAGCGCAACAAAAGAGGTATCAGGCTATTTGTCACTAAACGAAAGATCACATTTTGTTAGACACCAGTAGCCGAAATAGCCGGAATCTAACTAGTGTTATGGTAGTTAATACTGCAGTAATCTCTAATGCAGTAAATGAAAAGAAAGGTCTGCAGCCTAACCAGGCAAAGTGGAACTAAGTGATTACACTGATCATTAACGACTGTATGTGACTTTACTTGGTACGAAAACCTGTATCGCAAACAGGACACGAAACAGTAGCACAATGTAGCAAGCCTTCGAACGGAGGTTTGCCCTGAACAACAAATATAGAATCTCAAAATATTTTGGCAGCAAAATGATTCTCACTATCTCTTAACATCTCTATTTAAAGTGAGAAGGCTAATGTTCACTAATCAAAATCATTTACCGATGGATTAACTCAACAAATATGCACGTGAGGAGCTTTATCTGATTAACTATTTAGAAACACTGATACAGAAAAGCTCTGTTAACTGAAATGGTTATTATACGGTTCCTTCGGTGGCATTTCTTTGTATTAAATAGACAACAATAAAACAAGAGGTCCTTGAATATGTTACAGTATGAACAGTTGTAGCCGCTCACCCTTTAAACAAAGAAATGCTATTAAAATGATTGCTGCACTTTATAAGTACATTTAAAATATAAACACTGAATAGTTTCCGGCCCACCATGCTAAAAGTAAAAGTTTACATACGCTATGGATAAACCAAATCTACAATCACTATTTTAATAATTCAGAGTTTAAAGAGGAAATAGATTTGAATATTACACGCAGAGATTAATTACAGTGCGATAAATCGACAAGAAATACTAATAAATATTTACACAGGTGCTTAACCGAAGAAAAAGGTGACACAGAAGTTAGAGTAAGCCCAAAAAGCCAAAGATATTACATGATGTAGGTGTAGTCGATATTGCACAAAAGTGTTAAAAGTGCCTCTCCTGCTCTGCACTAAGGCCAGAATGAAATGCATGGAGCATTAAGGAGTCTATTAAAAGTTAAAAACTAAAAAAAAAAAAAAAATTAAATAGCAATCAGACTGGCTAGGCGACCTGCACGTTACAGTACCCCAAAACTCACCACGCCGTAGATGTCTGGGGGAATGCAGTTTGTACGGAGATCAGTGACTGAAGCGGAGCTGTGCTGCAGGAACGTAACGTCCCATTCATGTTACGGGGAGAGCAGCAAACCCTACCTACACACCACAGCATCCCTTCACGATACTCCAGCGGTTACTCTAGGCTGTGGTACACCAGAAGATGAGAAACTGTATTTTGCTGAGGTGACATAAGGAAATGGCTCTGAGCACTATGGGACTTAACATCTATGGTCATCAGTCTCCTAGAACTTAGAACTACTTAAACCTAACTAACCTAAGGACAGCACACAACACCCAGCCATCACGAGGCAGAGAAAATCCCTGACCCCGCCGGGAATCGAACCCGGGAACCCGGGCGTGGGAAGCGAGAACGCTACCACACGGCCACGAGATGCGGGCTGACATAAGGAAAGTCTTGGAAGCTACCAATATGTAACGGAACAAGTGAATGAGGGGTGTGTCAACACTACTCCAGCTAAGAATATGCAAGATTACTACTGATGATTTCTATGTTACACATTTAATGTTTTAATTTTATTGTTTGGCCTTTGAACGCCACAACAATTTGTACAGTTGTCATGTAGAGCTTCCCAAAAGCCACATAAATGAGTTACATAAATTTTTTTTCTTGATCTACTTATTATGTCAAATCAAGTATTTATATATATATGTAAAACCGCTAAAGGAACGTTCATGTGAGATTACCTTACAAATGTTATGGGACAGAAACTCGGCTTATATTATGTAACTTTGGATTGGTGCCAATAATGTAACTTTCACAAAATTTAATGTATCCTTCAACCTCTGATCCAATTATCACCAATTGATGAGACTTTCCTACATCCTACCCATCTTCATGGAGGGTAAAAATCATAGGGGGAGACCAAGAGATGAATACACTAAGCAGATTCAGAAGGATGTAGGTTGCAGTAGGTACTGGGAGATGAAGAAGCTTGCACAGGATAGAGTAGCATGGAGAGCTGCATCAAACCAGTCTCAGGACTGAAGACCACAACAACAACAACACCCATCCTCATGGTCATGGAGCACACTGTTTGGATTTTTTTGCACTAATTCTGCGTTGATGTACAGATTATGGATTCTACAAGAACGTGGAGTTGACATACGAAGCGGTCCACCATACTGACCAACAGAGATGTCTTTATGGGACTGCTGCTTGGTGTACTACCAAAAAGGCAACAATTTTAATACTAAATTTCAATGTCTTGGCTACACTGATAAATGCTTCAGAAAAGAGACCTTCAGATTGTCGCACCCGGTGTTGTGCTTCTGTGAAAAGATACGGACTTTTCAATGCAGCTATATGCTGCAACCATGATGCTATCCATTCCCTTCCTCACCTTCTTATAAAAGAAACTGAAGACTTATACAGTGCATCTGCACTTTATCTGGTTCTTAATATTGATAACTACCTTTGTATGTTCAGTACTTTTACAATTTGTCAGTGATTTCATATATACTCTGTAACTATCTAAAACATATGTACAGGGTTATTACAAATGATTGAAGCGATTTCACAGCTCTACAATAACTTTATTATTTGAGATATTTTCACAATGCTTTGCACACACATACAAAAACTCAAAAAGTTTATTTAGGCATTCACAAATGTTCGATATGTGCCCCTTTAGTGATTCGGCAGACATCAAGCCGATAATCAAGTTCCTCCCACACTCGGCGCAGCATGTCCCCATCAATGAGTTCGAAAGCATCGTTGATGCGAGCTCACAGTTCTGGCACGTTTCTTGGTAGAGGAGGTTTAAACACTGAATCTTTCACATAACCCCACAGAAAGAAATTGCATGGGGTTAAGTCGGGAGAGCGTGGAGTCCATGACATGAATTGCTGATCGTGATCTCCACCATGACCGATCCATCGGTTTTCCAATCTCCTGTTTAAGAAATGCAGAACATCATGATGGAAGTGCGGTGGAGCACCATCCTGTTGAAAGATGAAGTCGGTGCTGTCGGTCTCCAGTTGTGGCATGAGCCAATTTTCCAGCATGTCCAGATACACGTGTTCAACCGTGTCTTCGCTCACTGCAGGCCGACCCATTGATTTCCCCTTACAGAGGCATCCAGGAGCTTTAAACTGCGCATACCATCGCCGAATGGAGTTAGCAGTTGGTGGATCTTTGTTGAACTTCGTCCTGAAGTGTCGTTGCACTGTTATGACTGCCTGATGTGAGTGCATTTCAAGCACGACATACGCTTTCTCGGCTCCTGTCGCCATTTTGTCTCACTGCGCTCTCGAGCGCTCTGGCGGCAGAAACCAGAAGTACGGCTTCAGCCGAACAAAACTTTATGAGTTTTTCTACGTATCTGCAGTGTGTCGTGACCATATGTCAATGAATGGAGCTACAGTGAATTTATGAAATCGCTTCAATCATTGGTAATAGCCCTGTATATTAGTTACGAAAACTCATTTTGTAGCCTTAGTAAACTGAATACTTCATATCGATTTGCAATAGAAAAATTTGTTCCTCATGGCAAGACCAATTGACTCACCACTGCTGCCAAATTTTTATTCCCCCCCCCCTCCCCAATGGAGGATTATGAAATGGGTTCACCACCCTGCTGGAGCAAATGTAATTTCGATTTATTGCTCTCACGCTGACTGCAACAGAAAATATCTTTGCTGCAACAGAGTCGCAGGTCTCAGCAGTCTAGGCAGTAGTTGCAATCGCTCGCTGCTACAGAGCAGTTGCAGTCGCCCGCTGGTACAGTGCAGTTCATAGTCATGTATTGTAAGGTAAATTTTATTATTGTTATTGGCATGCGCATAGTTAAGTCACTTGTCTGAGATGTTAATATGAATTTGTTTCAATCCTTTTGTGATTCGTCAGCACCAGTTGACCCAGATTTGTAATATTCAGTTTTTCATATAGGCCTAATGAATTGCAGATCTTTATCATTAATGTCAAAGATTCTCAGAATATAATTTTTACCAGCCTAAAAAAAAAGGAAGGAATAATTTTGCCTTAAGTCATCACCAGTCCCGATCCAGTTATTTATTTAAATTTAAATATTTCACAAATTTTGTCAGGTCATAGTCATGTGTTCTTTAGTAATCAGACGACCAGCTGTGCAGCTATGTCAGTAAGTGAAGTCAATTTTTAAATAATTCAGATCTCAGACAAATGTTGTCCAGTATTAGTAGACAGGCCAGCATTGCACTAAGCTGTGCCATTCACGAGCAGATATACAGACAGCGTTATCTGGAGACACCATCATGAGGTAAGAATTTTTCAGTTTATTCAGACTGATTTCACAGGGCCATGGCGCAGCGCTGCTTGCGTCAAAATTTATCAGTTTTCGTGAGTTAAGATATTAACCAAAAACATTATCTTTTTTATTTTTTTATGTGAGAAGGTTACAAGGTGTGTAACGTTACATGTATGTTGGCGAGCGATTTTGTCACCTACAGTTTGTAGGAGGTAAGGCGAATTTCCAGTATAGAGTACCAATAAATGGCGGAATGTCACAAGACGAAAGATAGCTTCTTACAGCTCTTCAAGAATCTATAATAATACAAGTAGTAAAGCAAATATGAATACATCTGCAAATACAGGAAAATGAGGCACATCCAGTGAGACAAAAGTGTTCTAATGTCTTAAAAACTGCAGAAGTTACTATTTCACAGTGAATCTCTGAAATAACAACCTCTAAACAGTTTTAAGCATGACTATCTCTCAGCAACTGTATATAAGATTCAACTTACGAATCACACAGCCAGCCAGTTGCAAATAACTGTTTGGCACACTGATGTAGGTTTTGACACATCTACACTACTGGCCATTAAAATCGCTACACCAAGAAGAAATGCAGATGATATACGGGTATTCATTGGACAAATATATTATACTAGAACTGACATGTGATTACATTTTCGGGCAATTTGGGTGCATAGATCCTGAGAAATCAGCACCCAGAACAACCACCTCTGGCTGTAATAACGGTCTTGATACGCCTGGTCATTGACTCAGAGCTTGGATGGCGTGTACAGGTACAGCTGCCCATGCAGCTTCAACACGATACCACAGTTCATCAAGAATAGTGCTGGCGTATTGTGACTAGCCAGTTGCTCGGCCACCATTGACCAGACGTTTTCAATTGGTGAGAGATCTGGAGAATGTGCTGGCCAGGGCAGTAGTCGAACATTTTCTGTATCCAAAAAGGCCCGTACAGGACCTGCAAGATGCTGTCGTGCATTATCCTGCTTAAATATAGGGTTTCACAGGGATCGAATGAAGGGTAGATCCACGGGTCGTATCACATCTGAAATGTAACGTCCACTGTTCAAAGTGCAGTCAATGCGAACAAGAGGTGACCGAGACGTGTAACCAGTGGCACCCTATACCATCACGCCAGGTGATACACCAATATGGCGATGACGAATACACGCTTCCAATGTGCGTTCACCGCTATGTTGCCAAACACTGATGCGACCATCATGATGCTGTAAACAGAACCTGGATTCATACGAAAAAATGACGTTTTGCCATTCGTGCACCCAGGTTCGTCATTGAGTTCACCATTGCAGGTGCTCCTGTCTGTGATGCAGCGCCAAGGGTAACCGCAGCCACAGTCTCCGAGCTGATAGTCCGTGCTGCTACAAACGTCGTCGAACTGTTCGTGCAGATGGTTGTTGTCTTGCAAACGTCCCCATCTGTTGACTCAGTGATAGAAACGTGGCTGCACGATCCGTTACAGCCATACGCATAAGATGCCTGTCATCTCGACTGCTAGTGATACGAGGCCGTTGGGATCCAGAACGGTGTTCTGCATTACCCTCCTGAACCCACCGATTCCGTATTTTGCTAACAGTCATTGGATCTCGAAAAACGCGAGCAGCAATGTTGCGATACGATAAACCTCAATCGCGATAGGCTACAATCCGACCTTTATCAAAGTCGGAAACGTGATGGTACACATTTCTCCTCCTTACACGAGGCATCACAACAACGTTTCACCAGGCAACGCCGGTCAACTGCTGTTTGTGTATGAGAAATTGGTTGGAAACTTTCCTCATGTAAGCACGTTGCAGGTGTCGCCACCGGCGCCAGCCTTGTGTGAATGCTCTGAAAAGCTAATCATTTGCACATCACAGCATTTTGTTCCTGTTGGTTAAATTTCGCGTCTGCAGCACATCATCTTTGTAGTGTCGGAATTTTAATGGCCAGTAGTGTAGGATGTCTTCATCAGAATAACGTTTCAAGAAACCGTAAAGTTGCATTGGGAGAAGACAATGGTCAAGGTTTAGAGCAGATATGCTCAAGTCAAAAATTAAAACTAAACACATTCCAGCTTTTGCATTTACGTCTTGCTAGGAACATCAGACTTGGGTGTATCTGCACTGAACTTCGGCCTTATAGTTTCTTAAAATTTCATTGTGACGAAGACATCCTTAGAGGCGCCGAAACATAGGTCAATGTACCAAAGAATTATTTGCAACTGGTTGATGCGTGATTCCTATGCTGAAACTTTGAAATGCATCATGTGATTTCAACAATCGCTATTTCAGATGTAGCATTGCACTGTAGTTGTCATCGCTGAAAGCTATGTAACCTTATTATGTTTTCATATCTTTTCATTGTGCAAATATTTGTCACAACATTGTATGCTCCACAATCAAACAGCAAATGAATTGTAGAAATACTTCATATTTGGTCATGCTTGTGTATCTATTTAATGAACAGTTTAGTGTTTTTGGTAGTAACTTTATTTAACTATTAACTACAACTTATGATACAAAATCAAGGTAATTTTTGCTGACGCCACCATTGTAAAAGAGCGCCAAGAGACGCTTCTGACAAGCAGGCCTAAATAATCATTTAAACCATATTAACAACAATCCGCTGTCATTTTATCGTGTGTACATTCGCGTGAGAATACTGGCTTACTTGTCACAGACAAACCTTTGATTGTGTTTATTGTGAATAGTTTGAGTGTGACTGAATGTTTCTAACATTCGTTTATTTAAATACTGTTTCAATGTATTGCTTTAATCCAGTAAGTGGTCATGTGGAGCTAAATTATGTTTGCAGAGCTTAAGAACGATTTATCTTTGGTTGTGACGGCCTTCAGCCAGTGTAAAAGTAGACAATAGGGAAACACTACAGGACTCAAACTTTTTGAACAAAGAGCTGAAGGGACACTTGGATTCTGGACACTGGGATGTTCGTGCTGCAAGAAGACAGATTTGCCTCGGAAACCGAAGGTACCGATTCTGGGCGGTGAAAGGCCACTACTGTTTATTAAATTCTGAGGGACTTTATATTTTGAGAGGTCGTAATGTGCTCTGCTTGTATTCTGGAACTGAGGATAGATGGAGTACGAGTTACCATTCTTATTAACTTCTGAATCATCATGGTGAGCTCTGACTGAGCTGGTGAATATTTCGTGTATAGCGATTATGAAATGGACTCAGTTTTTGTGTATCTTTGATCACAATTGAGCTTGGGGATTTGGCTACCATTCTCATAACACCCTCAACACATCTCTACTACAGATAAGAGTATTTCCTGTCTGTATTTTAGCTGAATATTGTAGGACCACTTCTCGTTTTTTATATGAGATGTCATTTCTTGAATAAACATTATTCAACATAATTGTATATCATATATATCAATTAAAGACATTAGATTAGTCTCTTGTTATTAAATTACATCTCTACTACAGACGATAAGAGTATTTCCTGTCTGTATTTTAGCTGAATATTGTAGGACCACTTCTCGTTTTTTATATGAGATGTCATTTCTTGAATAAACATTATTCAACATAATTGTATATCATATATATCAATTAAAGACATTAGATTAGTCTCTTGTTATTAAATTACATCTCTACTACAGATGATAAGAGTATTTTCTGTCTGTCATTTAGCTGAATATTGTAGGACCACTTCTCGTTTTTTATATGACATGTCATTTCTTGAATAAACATTATTCAACATAATTGTATATCATATATATCAATTAAAGACATTAGATTAGTCTCTTGTTATTAAATTACATCTCTACTACAGATGATAAGAGTATTTTCTGTCTGTCATTTAGCTGAATATTGTAGAACCACTTCTCTTTTTTTATATGAGATGTCATTTCTTGAATAAACATTATTCAACATAATTGTATATCATATATATCAATTAAAGACATTAGATTAGTCTCTTGTTATTAAATTACATCTCTACTACAGATGATAAGAGTATTTTCTGTCTGTCATTTAGCTGAATATTGTAGGACCACTTCTCGTTTTTTATATGAGATGTCATTTCTTGAATAAACATTATTCAACATAATTGTATATCATATATATCAATTAAAGACATTAGATTAGTCTCTTGTTATTAAATTACATCTCTACTACAGACAATAAGAGTATTTTCTGTCTGTCATTTAGCTGAATATTGTAGGACCACTTCTCGTTTTTTATATGACATGTCATTTCTTGAATAAACATTATTCAACATAATTGTATATCATATATATCAATTAAAGACATTAGATTAGTCTCTTGTTATTAAATTATTCATTTAACTTTTATTTTGCATTTCTGTCTATTTTGTTAACTCGCAATTATATAGCCAATGTACACATTATTTGACTGCAGAATCACAGCTACAGGTTATTATTTGCAGCGAATTAGCTGTGGGTCATGAAAGCAGACGTATGCGGCTCGATGCTATTACTGCATCAAGCTATTTAAAAATCTTCAACATTTCGCGGCCCTGTCAGCAACTGTATAAATATTAATTTTAATTTTAATAATCAACAGCCTCAGTTGCACCGTTTACCTAGAATTTACCTGGGTTTCGGTCGGGATAACCCAGCTTTCTTCAGAATAACAGTAACTATTAGTAAATATACTAATCTTGAATAATGACCGTCTATTTTATATGGCCCATATTGCCGGATGTTACAGATTAGATATAGACTTGCTCATAAGTTCAATCACTACCATTTGTGTGCTAAGTCAATAGGATGTTCATGCGTTGTAACCATAGCTAAGCAAGTGCTTAACAATTACGTCTTACGTCTTAAAAATTTCTAGACCTAGTCATAATAATGACGACGTTAGCTTTATAATATCCTTCCCACTGCTAAGTTCTTTTTAGGTGATTAAACTTCGTGCTTAACCACAAAAATTTCCTAGATAGGCCATACCTTGTAAGCACATGATGCCTTCCTCATATCACCATTAATGAATACTCCATAAATGGTAAGACAGTCGATCTAACTACGTTTTGCACAGGATAACATATACGCCCTTTCACTTTACTAATAAATTCAAGGTCAGGAGCTAAGTTCGCGTCTTGTTCCGACAAGTAACTATCACACAGTTTATGCGTAGGCGCAAGGCATTGTGTTCGCCTAGGTGGGCCTCATGACGCTACAGTCAGTTCTACTACAGCACTCGTGGCTGCCGCATCGCGAAGTGGGACCGAGGCAGTTTTACAGTCTGACGATAATTCATGGATTTGTAGTTTTAGCTGGACCATATTCACCATGGACAAACGGTAGTTACTGTTATTCTGAAAAAGGCTGGGTTATCCCGACTGAAACCTAGGTAAATTCTAGGTAAACGGTCCAACTGAGGCTAGGCTGTTGATTATTAAAATTAAAATTAACACCAAACTATTATTTTTAAGCTGAGCTGTGCTCAGCGCAAGTACCTACACTACGAGTAATACCTGGTAGAGAAGCAAGTGGTTCAATCGTATGGGATGCCGTTTCAATGAGCAACTACTCTAGCGGCAACAATTAGATACCATCACAGCTGTAGCGCCCCATCCATACAGAAGCCGACGAGATTTTCCGACATAATGTTGTGCTTCTGAAACCATTCTGTTATCATCTTCATGTAGTACACACTTTTTGGTGTTAATTTCAGTTCCTGCGAGATTAATAATTCTTCTTTAGTTATGTTGCTGCTGTCTAAAAAGTGCCCAAACAAGTGTAAAAGACAATAATTATAAATGTCAGTCGATTCATCACACTGCAAAGCGAAGCATGGTGATTTTTTAATTATTGAAACAAGGCGTGCCTAGATGTCAGCTAGCCGCTGTGACCGAGCGCTTCTAGGCGCTACAGTCTGGAACCGCCCGACCGCTACGGTCGCAGGTTCGAATCCTTGCCTCGGGCATGGATGTGTGTGATGTCCTGAGGTCAGTTAGGTTTAAGTAGTTCTAAGTTCCAGGGGACTGATGACTTCAGAAGTGAAGTCCCATAGTGCTCAGAGCCATTTGAACCAACGTAGATGTCATTTGAACCGACTTCAATTCGAGCGTTGTTTTTTTTTTTTTGTAATCCTAAAAATTCTTCCGCCAACGGCCTTTCCGCAGATCACCGAAGTTAAGCGCTGTCGGGCTGCGCTAGCACTTGGATGGGTGACCATCCGGTCTGCCGAGAGCTGTTGGCAAGCGGGCTGCACTCGGCCCTTGTGAGGCAAACTGAGGAGTTACTTGAGTGAGAAGTAGCGGCTCCGGTCTCGTAAACTGACATACGACCGGGAGAGCGGTGTGCTGACCACATGGCCCTCCATATCCGCATCCAGTGACGCCTATGGGTTGAGGTCGACACGGCGGCCGGTCGGTGCCGTTGGGCCTTCCAAGGTCTGTTCGGACGGCTTTCACTAAACAACGTTTAGCGTGTGTTTCTATATTTTCTGAGCCTTTTTCGATTGTGCTATTAATGCCAGCGCCTCAAACGACGCTGCTAATGTCGCAAACCTTATAACGTTAGGCCTCACTTCCATTTTTTTCAGATTCTCTAATTTTCCTTCAAAGAACTCTGGTTGTGAGTCAGAGAAATGAAAATTGACCTTTTCTGATTTACGTTTTAGTTTCGCTGGATCCAAGGAATCGTTCACGTGAACTGATGCACTGTGGTTTTATTTCTTCATTACTTTCTATAAAAAAAAAGAAAAAAAAGGCTCTGAGCACTATGGGACTCAACAGCTGAGGTCATCAGTCCCCTAGAACTTAGAACTACTTAAAGCTAACTAACCTAAGGACATCACACACATCCATGCCCGAGGCAGGATTCGAACCTGCGACCGTAGCAGTCACGCGGTTCCGGACTGAAGCTACTTTCTGTCGACGTAAATTCGAATTCGATGTAACTGCCGTTTTCTTTTCTTTTAGGCCTCACCTTCTGAAAATAAAACAGAAATGCAGTCGAATATAAGCATAACGACCGAAAATGTAAAAACAATGTATTTCTCATAATAAATTGAACAAATAATAGACTACTAAATGAATAAATATACTTTTACTGTCTTCATTTTTTATTTACAGATCGCTGTATAATGTGATAATCTAGTTATGTAGTCAGCATAACGTCCCTAACTGTTCTCAACGTTGTATAATTCATACATACATAGATATACTCGCACTTATATTGCCTTTTGTAATACTACTCTTAATTAAAGGAATTAAACATAGAAGCACGTGTACTTACGTCGTTTATGTAATGGTATGTAATAAATGGATAAGAATGTTGAAGACTAATGGGCAGTTAGTCGACTGATACCGTCGATCGACTAAACAGGCAAAATAGAATCGCTGACACCACCGAGCTAGACAAAAGGAAAGGTGTCACTGACAAAACGGCTCGTGTCTTACTGTGGCGTGATCACTTGTCCCTTTGCCTCCCCCCCTCCTCCCCCCCCCCCCCCCCCCCCCGCATCTCCGTCCACCCACGCTTGCCACTACTCACCTGGTGCACGATATTGCATAGTCTGTGTACAAGTGATTAGTAATGTAAAATCAATAAAAGTTTGAAGTTTAAAATTTTTTGCAGGCCATATTTTAGCCTGGACTGTGGACCCCTTGTTGGAAACCGACAGGTTAGACGCCGGCCAGGGTGGCCGAGCGGTTCTAGGCGCTACAGTCTGGAACCGCGCTCCGCTACAGTCGCAGGTTCGAATCTTCCCTCGGGCATGGATGTGTGTGATGTCTTTAGGTTAGTTAGGTTTAAGCAGTTCTAAGTTCTAGGGGACTGATGACCTCAGTATTTAAGTCCCGTAGTGCTCAGAGCCATTTGAACCATTTGATAGGTTAGACTGATCAAGCCATTGCCTTAAATTTCTCACCAGACATGAGTTGTTCCTTGAGCCGAGGTCTGTGGTTAGTAAGAACAGTGCTACTGCAATTTTATTATTACATTTGCAACAAAGTGTTGATACCTTGCAAGGAATGTGGAATTCATCTGACTATGCTGAAGAACCAGATAAAGTAGTGTACGGAAACTGTTTGTTGTTCAGTCACATTATTCTTCAGTGTTTTTTGAACATTCCGGCACAATCAACACTTTCTTCCGGTCAGTTTAAAGTTTAGGGATGTAAGAAATTTTTGCCAGGTTATATCTGACCCCACAGGTTTATAAAGATAGAGCTGAGGTTGAAATCAAGGAAATGTTACAGCAAGGGATGACTGAAGCTGCTGTCAGTCCCTGTAACAACCCACTGTTAGAGAGGCATAGAGAGATGGTATGCAGTTGGTTTTCGGTTCTAGTCAGATTAACACAATTATTTTGCCAGAAACCGATAGGCAGTTGACATGAGGTGAGCTCTGGCAGAAATTTCATGGTATTAAGTTGATGTCTTCTATCGATTTACGAGAACGCTTCCTTCATCTCGCAGATCCATAGCATTCTTAACTTATGACTCTTGCTATACACAAGTTGCACTTCGGGTTGAATGGCAGTTCAACAGCATCTATGAGAAGTTACAGATATGAGAGAAATATGAACCATGTGCGATGGTAATGTGGTGATTGCAGAAGAGAGCTGGGAAATGTATAATGATGTCCTCGATAGGTTACAGAGTCAGTGTAAATTCAGAAACAAATAAGAGTTTGGTAGATTTCAGGTGAACATTCTTAGACACATTGTTACTGTATTGGGGATTCTACAAGATCCAGAGAAGATTGAGGTGGTTAGAGGCTTTCCTATTCCTAAAACGAGGGAAGATAATTGAACATTCTGGGTTTTAAGTATTTTTTGTGAAAGATTGATAAATTTGAATGTTTTATCTGCACCACGACTATGTACATTAACAGGGAAGAAAACTCCTTGGGACTGGGATGGCCAAGCAGAGACGAAATTTGAGAGTGTTTAACAGGCACGTTTGGAAGCATCTCTTCTGTCACTTTCAGATTTAAGAAAAGATTTTTTTTCTAAGCTGAAGTGGTTCTTGCTGTTAAGCTCTTCCTAAAATCTGAGGTAGATGGAATCATGAAGCATCGAACTATTGCTTTTGGAAAGCAGGAGCTTTCTAAGTGTCAACGTAACCATTCCTCGTTGAACTTGAAGCTCTTGCTGATGAAGCATCGAACTATTACTTTTGGAAAGCAGGAGCTTTCTAAGTGTCAACGGAACTATTCCTCGTTGAACTTGCTCTTGCTGATGATTGTTTGGTCAAGTGCAAAGGTCTATACAGATCATCAAGCATTAGGATTTTGATCAATGCAAAGTTCACTTACCGTCATTTTGCCAGGTAGGCATTTTATCTGGAAGAGTTCAACATCAGGACTTTGTACATACCTGGTAAAGATAATGTTGTTGCAGATACTCTTTCAATATATATATATATATATATATATATATATATATATATATATATATTTGATTTTATTTACTGACGAGGCTACATTTACAAACCATGGAAGTGTTAATTTCCATAACATGTATTATTGGGCAACTGAAAATCCATGTTGGCTGCGGAAAGTTGCACACCAAAAACCGTGGTATTCTGGAGGAAAGAATTATTGGCCCCTATCTCACGGAAGGAAATATTAATGATAAGAAGTACACCACATTCCTGCAAGAAACATTAGGTCTGTTACTGGAAGAAGTAACTTTAGGAACAAGGAACAGAATGTGGTATCAACACGATGGGTGACCGTCACATTTTTCGTTGATGGCTAGAAATGAGTTGCAGAGACAATTCTGAAATGGTTGGATTGGACGCGGAGATGTGTCGTGGCCGGCTCGTTCGCCAGATTTGACGCCTCTGGATTTTTTCTTGTGGGGATTCTTAAAAGACATTGTTTATAAAGACGTGCCAACTACACCTGAAAATACGCGAGAGACAAGTGTTAGAGAATGTGCTTCGATAAGTGCCGATGTGATCATTACGATAGATCTTTTTGCGTAATACACTATTGGGAACTGTCAGATTTAAGTAGAACAAGTAGAAAAAGGCGGACTATTTTACGAATATGGCGCGCTTTGCAGGTTTTACTGCTATCTCCGCTTCGGTAGTGTTACATATACCCGTGCCGTGTTATAGAAAAAAATTGTTGCTATTCTGACACGTGTTTATGTGGGTCGTAGAGCAATTGCAGCTTACGCCTTACGAGAATTCGCGGGAGGCTGAGAGGAGTCCGCTCCTTAGCTCGCGCCAGCCCTCTGTCGGTGGAAGTTCATACTACGTGTGGCGGCCGCTTGCCAGCAGCTGCTGCCCTCTGGTGGTGCTCATCTACACTAAGTGCAGCCGGCTGGTAGAAGAATCGCCGCCATTACTCCGCCATCGCTCTCCCGGACGGCTTGTCCACCACGGCAGACAACGGCCGCGACGGCGCCTGAGAACCAAAACTACCAGACAGAGAGAGCAGTTAAGGTGAACTGAAATTAACGAAATTACAAGCTGGCCAAACACGAGTATTCCGTCTTTTAACCGTCCCCTGGGCTTAGAAAAGCCTACTGTGCAAGGCGGCGGTTACAGTTGTGCGTATCGGTCGAAATTTTCATTCATTCTTTTGAGCGAAACCTGTCGGTGGGAACAACCGCAGTACCTCTGCATGTTGTCTGAATTACTCATTCTTTGTTTTCAGTCGAAACCAATATGTGGTTTTCCTGTCGGTTGAATCACGTATTCTTTATTTCAAGTGAAATCGCTCCTTTTAGTTTATTGAACTTGCGATTCATCCTTCTCACTGAGAACAGTCTGTAGTTTTCGTAGCTTTTATTTGTACAGTGCTGTTACGCTCGCTGGAGAAAAATTTAGTCACCTGATCTTCATTACGTCAACTTTCTTTTCACGCTTCGTGTAGACTGTTCTCAAGACCACCTACAATATATCAGACCACAGCACAGAAACCAAGATGGCGGCAGTCTTAGGCCTAGTCTTCGACCATAGATATTGGTAGACTGGTCATGACGTATATTTCGTGGCACCAACATCTCTACTGCTATACCACGTGACTATTAGCAAAACAATGGTGGTATCCTGTTGTGCTTATGGTTGTACCGAGCGTTTTGTAAAGGGAAGTAACATTAAATTTCACGTGTAAGTATTATTAGTTTAATTTAGCGGCATTTCTTGAATACTGATAAACTATTGTGTGTATCATATCCTTACCCAGAACGCCACAGTTGCGTAAATTGGCGGTTTGAAGTGCTGTGTGTGTTTCCAGGCGCACATTGCAATCGTATATATTTCTTCAAATGGTAAACTACAAAGCTGCTTTTTCTCTTTCGTATACGTTTCCAAAGGATGAAGGGCGCAGGCAGATGTGGATACAGGCAGTGAAACGAAAAGATTTCAAGCCTACTGCGCACACACGCATCTGTTCGAAGCACTTTGAAGAAAACTGTTTCGACAAAGAAAAGATTGGTGGGAATTGGCTTCACAGTGACGCCGTGCCAACAAAATTCGATTTCCCTGAGCATCTGAAAGCAAAGAGACCCAAGCTTCGTAAACCTCCGACTAAGAGAGATTCATTAGAAGAAATTTCATGTGCAGAAACTTCCCATAATTCTCGTAAGTCTAGATATCTACTTTGTGTTAATATGTTAACGTAAGAAGGAGAGAGTTAATCAGTGGCTGTAAAAATGTAACAGCGTTTTTTAAAGTAACATTGTCATATTATGCTTTAGACTGAGGGGAAATTCTTTCATGTACATTTTCGTTCAGTGGACTGGTATTTTGTTTGCAGCCGCTATACAAGCTTCTGAAGTAAAAGCTGGGACAAGCAAATGTTTTAGATACATGGGAGATTTTAAGGAAGATGACTTGGCTGTTCCTGGCATAGCTAGTAAAATGGCAAGTGTTGCAAAAAAGCAGCTGAAGAAGAAAGCCAGAAAATTAAGTAATTTGCAGCGATCAGCCCACAGGATGAGGAAGAAAATTTTAAATTTGGAACCATTAATAAGTGACCTTCAAAAGAATAATCTTATAAGTGAATCCATGGGTAATTTGCTGAAGGTAAGATAGAACTATGTACTTCAAGTTGTACTTATAATTTCTTGACATATGACATTAAAGACATACCAAATTGCCATTCTTGTTATAAATATAATTTCTTGACATATGACATTAAAGACAATCCAAATTTCCATTCTTATTATAAATATCAGGTGGTGTAGATTCTAGTATTGTACCTGTCTTATGGTTCCATGACAAGTGGCATAGTTGATTGTAAGAAAGTCTCTATTCACACAAATGTAGGCATTGTTTTGAAAAATATCAACATGTTCATGTAAATAATAGGATAAAATTACACTGTGGAAAGTACTGCAACTAGCCACAAGTTTCTTAGAAGTGATTGTTATTGTAACATTGCTAGTTTCGGCATGGAACCCATTGCCATCCAATAC
Source organism: Schistocerca piceifrons (assembly GCF_021461385.2). Classification (NCBI taxonomy): domain Eukaryota; kingdom Metazoa; phylum Arthropoda; class Insecta; order Orthoptera; family Acrididae; genus Schistocerca; species Schistocerca piceifrons. The sequence goes on along the minus strand of NC_060148.1, from coordinate 68,347,093 downwards.
CACTAATTCCTTGCAGTTTTACGTGTGTGTCCTAAAATTTTGAAATTACATATTTCTTGAAAGGTACATAGAAGAGGTTGTATATAGACTGTACACATTGCACTTACTTCATTAAATTCTCTCTTTTACATTTCCTCTCTTAGAACTTTGTTATAGTTTGGGGCACATACATAAAACTTGCAAGAAATCAATGCTACCATCTGACAATGGGCTCAGACTCAAAACTAGTAATGGTGCAATACAAATCACTACTAAAAGAAACTTGTGACTGGTTGCATTATTTCCTACAGTGTAATTTACAAAAACAGTTGTGGTGTTCAATAACCATAATGGATAAAATAAAGTAGGAGAAAGCACCATAATTTAATATAAATGAGAAAGCAGTAACTATTATTAAAGTGGAGACACTCTTGGATACTTAACTATGTTAGATCTACCATACATGAGCACAAATAGTAGAAACAGTTATGATATTTTGTTCCTTCTATGCACAAATTTAGTTTGTAACTGCTAATTATGTGTTGTTTTCTCATTCCCTATCAATGTAGAGTCTTCTGCATGATGTGATATTCAGAACATGTTGAGTGAATGACAGTTTGTAGCCTAACTCTTGCAGTTCTTTACTGAGAGTATCATATTGCTTTCAGATGCTGCCACCAGGTACCTCAGAGTTGTTAAAGCGTGCCAGCAGAGGTCAAACAAGAGAAAAGTACCCAGCAACTCTTCGGACCTTTGCTTTAACTCTTAATTTCTACAGCAGCAAGGCTTACAGTTACGTAAGGAGAAATTTCAATACATCTCTGCCACATCCATAGACACTGAGAAGGTGGTATACTGTGATTGATGAAAATCCAGGTTTCAGCAAAGAAGCAGCAGTTGCTCTCAGAATAAAGAGTCAAGAGCTTATGAACAAGGGCAAGAAATTGCTGTGTGCTATGTCATTTGACGAAATTGCAATAAGGAAACACATTGAATTTCGTCAAAATAAATTTGTTGGATATGTAGATTATGGGGCAGAGCTTGATGATGATAACCTTCCTGTTGCAAACGAGGCACTATCATTTATGGTAACTGCTGTTAACAGTGCCTGGAAACTGTCAATTGGTTGCTTTCTAGTCAATAGACTAACTGCACTAGAAAAATCTAACCTATTGAATGAGGCTCTAAAGTTTACTTTTGATGCTGGTGTTGAGGTGATATCAGTAACTTTTGATGGAACACATGTAAATACTGCAATAATAGAAAAGCTAGGTGCTTCTTTTTCTTTACCTAACATAAAATCTTTCTTTAAGCACCCATTGTGTAATGATGAAATATGTATTTTCTTTGACCCATGTCACATGCTAAAGTTAGTACATAATACCTTAGCTGGTAAGGGCACAATTTTTGATGGCGATAGAAATCCTATTAAATGGGATTATGTACTCAAGTTACATGATTTGCAGTGTGTGGAGACACTTCATCTTGCTACAAAAGTAAGAATGAAGCATGTTGAGTGGTATCGCCATAAGATGAATGGCAGAATTGCTGCACAGACATTGAGTAATAGTGTAGCTAATGCCCTTGAATTTCTTGGCAAAGATTTGCAGCTAGACGGTTTTAAAGACTGTGATCCAACAGTTAGGTTCATAAGCATTATGAACAATGTTTTTGATTGCTTCAACAGTAGAAACCTGTTAGCGAGAGGTTATAAAGCACCTCTGTCATTGCAGACTGCTAGCCACATTTTGTCTTTTCTGGATGAAGCTGAAGAATATGTAAAGAATTTAAGACTGGATGCAAATGGCCCCTCTGTTTTGTTTACAAACAGAAAGACTGGTTTCCTTGGTTTTATTGTGTCAATTCAAAGTCTCAAAAGGTTGTACAATTCTCTGATACGCAGTCCTAATCCACAACTTAAATTCTTACTGACACACAAGTTGTTACAAGATCACATCGAGACATTTTTTAGTTCAATCAGGAGGTATGGTGGTGATAACAATAACCCTACAGCCACTCAGTTCAAAGCTGCTTACAAAAGGTTACTTATACATCAGCAAGTAAGGGGTTCAGAGTTTGGAACTTGTTTAGACACTGAAGAGTGTTCTATTCTGAATGTATCTTCAGCACTGGGTAAAGTACAAACAAACCCATTTGTTTCATGTATAAATTTCCGAGCTGAAATTCCTGATGTTGAAAACGTGTCTCATGATCACTGTTACAGTATCCCTTCTATTTGTTTCAAACAACTGTCAAAGTATGTGACAAATGTTGTTGTGTACATTGCAGGATTTATAGTACGTAAGTTGAAGAAAACCATATATTCTACTGAATGTGCAAATTCTTTATATGGCTTATTAGAAAGCGAAAATGAACTCCTGACGAGAAAGAATATGGGAGGTTTAGTAACACCTTCCAGGGATGTTGTTCAAATCTGTAAAGTAGCAGAACAAGCCTATCGTTTGCAGCAGGCAAAGGGTATGCTGACAAAAAAAAAAAAAAAAAAAAAAAAAAAATGTAATGCTTGTGCTCTTGTCATCTGCTATGGCAGAAATTGACAGCAATATATTTACATCTATCAATGAACATATAATGAGCATTGACCCCACAGAAAACCATCGTACAACTCTTATAAAATCCATTTTATTCGAGTATTTCAAGATCAGAAATCACCATTTGGGGAAGACTGTAACAGAAACCTTTCAGAAAGGATGTGTAAGGAGCTTGCTTACAAAAACAATATTATTTAAGGGACACTAAATGGTTCGTGTGTAGTGTTAGTCTATTTAAAAAAAAAATAGAAATTTGTTCAGTGCTGAGTTTGTTGTAAATACTGTATTGTGTTGCAAAATAAATGTTTTATGAAAAATTTATGTGAATTATATTATCCTCATACCTTTGTCATTCAAGATGTGATATTCCTAGTCTAGTAACAGATTGCCATAGACAGTTAAGAATAGAACTCCTAACATACTTTGCAGGAGAAAGAATAACTTAATTGTTTGCAATTTGGGCTGTGCCAGTTTAAACAGATAGTTGGAATTTCATGTTAGTGTCAAGAATTGCAAGGATATATATATATTGCAAGGATATATATATATATATATATATATATATATATATATATATATAGTGTGTGTGTGTGAGATATTTTTTGCCAATAACCCTTCCCACTCCAAAAGCAATGGCAATGTGCATTGCTACTACACAAGAAGAAAGGATGATTTTTACTATCCTGGATTAAATCAGACTTTGGTAGAAAAAGGGGTGAATTATGCTGGTATTATTTTAAATAATAAATAATAATTTGCAAAAACAAGTTAGGGGTTTCCTTTCTCATCCGGGTTTAGTTTTATTTTGTACTTCCCAGTTACAAAACATACAAATATCAGAAACAGATACTGAATACCATTTGCAAAAAGGTAGTTGTATGGCCTATGTTAGTTTCCAGATAATAAGCTGTAATGAATGGGATAAATAATATGCTGCTACAAAAATCTTTGGTCGTTTACCAAAAAGCATTAAAAGCCTGACAGATAGCCAACCCGCATTTAAAGTCAAACTAAAAGAATCTATGAATGACAGCTCCTACTCAGTATACGATTTTTTAGATATAAATAAGTGATTGGAAGAATTGTCACGTAAAGATAGGTCTACCTTTCGTTCAACTGACACATCATTGCGAAGTATCATATTCATGATCTGTGGAACAAGTATTCATGTAAGTACAGGGTGTTTCAAAAATGACCGGTATATTTGAAACGGCAATAAAAACTAAGCGAGCAGCGATAGAAATACACCGTTTGTTGCAATATGCTTGGGACAACGGTACATTTTCAGGCAGACAAACTTTCGAAATTACAGTAGTTACAATTTTCAACAACAGATGGCGCTGCTGTCTGGGAAACTCTATAGTACGATATTTTCCACATATCCACCATGCGTAGCAATAATATGGCGTAGTCTCTGAATGAAATTACCCGAAACCTTTGACAACGTGTCTGGCGGAATGGCTTCACATGCAGATGAGATGTACTGCTTCAGCTGTTCAATTCTTTCTGGATTCTGGCGGTACACCTGGTCTTTCAAGTGTCCCCACAGAAAGAAGTCACAGGGGTTCATGTCTGGCGAATAGGGAGGCCAATCCACGCCGCCTCCTGTATGTTTCGGATAGCCCAAAGCAATCACACGATCATCGAAATATTCATTCAGGAAATTAAAGACGTCGGCCGTGCGATGTGGCCGGGCACCATCTTGCATAAACCACGAGGTGTTCGCAGTGTCGTCTAAGGCAGTTTGTACCGCCACAAATTCACGAAGAATGTCCAGATAGTGTGATGCAGTAATTGTCTCGGATCTGAAAAATGTGCCAATGATTCCTTTGGAAGAAATGGCGGCCCAGACCAGTACTTTTTGAGGATGCAGGGACGATGGGACTGCAACATGGGGCTTTTCGGTTCCCCATATGCGCCAGTTCTGTTTATTGACAAAGCCGCCCAGGTAAAAATAAGCTTCATCAGTAAACCCACACGCATATCGCCGTCATCAATGCTGTGCACCATATCGTTAGCAAATGTCTCTCGTGCAGCAATGGTAGCCGCGCTGAGGGGTTGCCGCGTTTGAATTTTGTATGGATGGAGGTGTAAACTCTGGCGCATGAGACGATACGTGGACGTTGGCGTCATTTGGACCGCAGCTGCAACACGGCGAACGGAAACCCGAGGCCGCTGTTGGATCACCTGCTGCACTAGCTGCGCGTTGCCCTCTGTGGTTGCCGTATGCGGTCGCCCTACCTTTCCAGCACGTTCATCCGTCACGTTCCCAGTCCGTCGAAATTTTTCAAACAGATCCTTTATTGTATCGCTTTTCGGTCCTTTGGTTACATTAAACCTCCGTTGAAAACTTCGTCTTGTTGCAACAACACTGTGTTCTAGGCGGTGGAATTCCAACACCAGAAAAACCCTCTGTTCTAAGGAATAAACCATGTTGTCTACAGCACACTTGCACGTTGTGAACAGCACACGCTTACAGCAGAAAGACGACGTACAGAATGGCGCACCCACAGACTGCGTTGTCTTCTATATCTTTCACATCACTTGCAGCGCCATCTGTTGTTGAAAATTGTAACTACTGTAATTCCGAAAGTTTGTCCGCCTGAAAATGTACTATTGTTCCAAGCATATTGCAACAAACGGTGTATTTCTATCGCTGCTCGTTTAGTTTTTATTGCCGTTTCAAATATACCGGTCATTTTTGAAACACCCTGTAGGTACTGATTTTGTAGATATAAATTCTATCTTATTTGATACATCTACGAAATAAACTGTTTAAACCAAAAAAGAGCTTTCAAATGAAACTGCTTTACGTTTTGTGGGTGAACGACACAATTGAGTTCGTTACATTTGATGTGAACACGTGTGTTTACGTTACAGGTTTCGTTGTTTATGCCGATTTATGAAGTCTATAACACTTTCTACAACCAAGGCAGTAAAACACACACACGCGATATTTACGTTTTATGCAGTGCATAACGCGTATTGTTAGTAGAGAATGCATCTCATAATTGGTAACGCTGAAATATTCACGGCGAATATATTGCCGAACATCGAAAGTGTTTCAGCAGTTCACAAAGTTCATTGTGAAGTAATGGCTGTAAAACTAAATTTGTACAGTGGTTACGCAACAGTTTATCACTTCTAGCTGTGTTTACATAAGCTACATTTAATGTGGTGAAGTTAGCAGGAAATCCACTGAGAAATACTGGAAGTGAAATCAGGAATCAGAATGCTGCCTTGAACTCCCGCCGACGTTCTGCCAACAGTCACGTGATTCTATGTTGCAGCCACGCCAGACGTATAGCCGCTGCACTGCTTGCCCAGTCTATTAGTATCTATGGTCGAAGGGCCAAGTATTTCACCGGTACCCTAATACGAATTATTTACAAACTACATGAATGGAAAGTAGATTCTAAATTGAAATGTCGTATTGTTATGTATTTTTCTATATTCAAACTTAAATAAAAAGTTGTACTAAAGTCACAAATTATGTAATAAATACTATATGAAATAAAATTTGGAGTTTCAACCCAAAATCTAATCCAAACAACTACTACACAAAACATGCAAATGGCATATTTGGACACTAATAATAATTTACAAAACAGATGCTACATAGCAATAATAAGTGAAGGGTGCAACTAAAGCTAAAAAGTGTATTAAACAACATGCAGTTAATTCTAGCCACTGTCATTATGTAATATGCTAGAAGTGGTTTGATTTTGAGTACCTGTTGAATTTATTTCCTGCTCAGCTTGGGCACTCTGCATTTTGTTATTTTTGCTGCAATGTCTTCATGAGTTCCTCTTTTACGTTTTACTAATGTTCGAGTGATTTCCTTTGAAATACGCTTATCATTTAAGAGTTTTGTATAATTATTAATATAAATATTTGAAAGCACTTTAATACTTTCCTTGATTATTTTCTTTAAAGGAATGCCACATTTGCACACATCACTGAGGTTACTACTGTAGATCCCCTCTAATCCGTCGCCCTTGGGACCGGGACCATGGTCGGAACGAAAAAAAGGTCGGATTATCCGAAAAACCTAATATTTATTGCAAAAAATATAAAAACACATTTAGTACAAAAAATTAAACGATTTAAGAACTAAAAGACGTCTACAGTAATATAAAAAGATGTTTTTACACAATTCTAAACAACATATTAACTAAAAAAGTCTACACACACTATAATATGTATTGGTTTTATCTCAGGTCATCAGTCCCCTAGAACTAGAACTACTTAAACCTAACTAACCTAAGGACATCACACACATCCATGCCCGAGGCAGAATTCGAACCTGCGACCGTACCGGTCGCGCAGTTCCAGACTGAAGCGCCTAGAACCGCTCGGCCACACCGGCCGGCTCATTGCCTCAAATAAGTTATGACCTCCTTCAGATTTTTCCAAGATTGAGCTGATATACTTTCTGCGATATCGCCTTTTTAACCATTGGATAATGCCCTGATCCATTGGTTGGATGAGTGACGTCACATTAGGAAGCAGAAAGAGAGCTTTTATGTCCCCTTTCACCAAATATTCCTCAGATGGTTGTGATGGTGCGTTATCCAACAGCAGTAGAGCACGAACAGGCAGATTTTCTTGCTTAAGTGTTTTTGGACCGATGACACAAACTCGACGAAAAACCAGGATTTAAAAAAGGTTGCAGTCCATCCAAGCAAATTTTTGATTGCGGTAATAAACCGGCAAGGAAGATAAGTTTATATTTTTGAACGCACCTGCCTTCTTGGATTTGGCAGTGACGAACAAGGGGAGCTTATGAGTACCATCTGCGTCGCTACAAGTAATGACTGTTATTCTATCTTTTACAAGTTTCGTTCCTACCACGGATTTATTTGAAGCTGCGAGCGTTTCTGTTGGCAACATTTTACAGTTCAGCCCCGTCTCGTCGATGTTATACACTTGACAGGGTAACAGTTCATTTTCTTCTACAATTTCTGGAAACCTAACAGAAAACTCCTTAGCAGCTGCGGCATCGGCAGATAGTTTTTCACCGGAAATAGAAACAAATCGGACACCATGACGAGTTTTCCAACGATCAATCCAGCCTTCACTGGCAGCAAATTTAGTTTCGGCTTCCATTTCTTATGCAAAGCTACCGCTTATTCTTTGAGAATTGGCCCAGATATTGGAGTTCCTTTCCTTCTTTCTTGACAAAACTGCATCCACAATGCGTTATCAAGCAGTTCGAGTTCAGGCTTTTTTAATGTTTTGCGATTCTTCAGAGTGTTTTCACCATCAATCGTAACTGTATAGGATTCAATGTCTTTCCGATTCTTCGTCCAATCCTTAATTGTCGTAACACCCACATTCAGTTCCTTTGCAAATTTTTGGAGCGATTCTCCTTCGTCCAATCTTTGTAGCACTACTAATTTTTCATTTAGTGAAAGAGTTACGTGTTTACGTTTGAATCCAGACATGTTGAAAAACAGACAACTGTACTCACAATGAATCTACAGTAATAAGTACTGTAGAGAACACGGAATAAAGCAAACAACGACGCTTTTGAATCCCAACAAAGGATAAAACTGCACAATAACGTAGAGTATAGCAATATGCACAACGATAGACACCGCAACAATGGCCCGACAGGCGTCCAGTCAGTGACAAGTAGGCAGAGGCCTCAGCATGGTCGCACTAACCAGAGTGACGGACCATCCAAGGTCGGATTAGAGGGGTTCTACTGTAATTTATTTTCACACAATTCAGTTCCTAAGGCAAGTAGAGCATCTCTTTGATTTTCAAATTTGGGAAATTCTGATTCATATGTGCTGCTAATCGGAAAGTTTGTATATATTGCAACACAAGGAAACCATTATAGAAGAAGGATACTCAAATCCCCACGATTAAGTTGGTTGAAATAGGAAAGGAGTTATTTGGCTTCACACTGCAACAAAATTTCGTCCTCTGTCTGTAACATTTCTTCACAACCTGAACATTTTCCACCTTTTTTTTTGCAGCTTTTAAAGCACTGTTTTGCTGGTGTAGCTAACAATACAAACCAAGACTTTCAAATCTTCATTCATCAGGGGAATGTTTCCTAGTTCCTCTAGAGCACGTTCTAATTTATCTACACTCCTGGAAATGGAAAAAAGAACACATTGACACCGGTGTGTCAGACCCACCATTCCTGCTCCGGACACTGCGAGAGGGCTGTACAAGCAATGATCACACGCACGGCACAGCGGACACACCAGGAACCGCGGTGTTGGCCGTCGAATGGCGCTAGCTGCGCAGCATTTGTGCACCGCCGCCGTCAGTGTCAGCCAGTTTGCCGTGGCATACGGAGCTCCATCGCAGTCTTCAACACTGGTAGCATGCCGCGACAGCGTGGACGTGAACCGTATGTGCAGTTGACGGACTTTGAGCGAGGGCGTATAGTGGGCATGCGGGAGGCCGGGTGGACGTACCGCCGAATTGCTCAACACGTGGGGCGTGAGGTCTCCACAGTACATCGATGTTGTCGCCAGTGGTCGGCGGAAGGTGCACGTGCCCGTCGACCTGGGACCGGGCCGCAGCGACGCACGGATGCACGCCAAAACCGTAGGATCCTACGCAGTGCCGTAGGGGACCGCACCGCCACTTCCCAGCAAATTAGGGACACTGTTGCTCCTGGGGTATCGGCGAGGACCATTCGCAACCGTCTCCATGAAGCTGGGCTACGGTCCCGCACACCGTTAGGCCGTCTTCCGCTCACGCCCCAACATCGTGCAGCCCGCCTCCAGTGGTGTCGCGACAGGCGTGAATGGAGGGACGAATGGAGACGTGTCGTCTTCAGCGATGGGAGTCGCTTCTGATTTGGTGCCAATGATAGTCGTATGCGTGTTTGGCGCCGTGCAGGTGAGCGCCACAATCAGGACTGCATACGACCGAGGCACACAGGGCCAACACCCGGCATCATGGTGTGGGGAGCGATCTCCTACACTGGCCGTACACCACTGGTGATCGTCGAGGGGACACTGAATAGTGCACGGTACATCCAAACCGTCATCGAACCCATCGTTCTACCATTCCTAGACCGGCAAGGGAACTTGCTGTTCCAACAGGACAATGCACGTCCGCATGTATCCCGTGCCACCCAAAGTGCTCTAGAAGGTGTAAGTCAACTACCCTGGCCAGCAAGATCTCCGGATCTGTCCCCCATTGAGCATGTTTGGGACTGGATGAAGCGTCGTCTCACGCGGTCTGCACGTCCAGCACAAACGCTGGTCCAACTGAGGCGCCAGGTGGAAATGGCATGGCAAGCCGTTCCACAGGACTACATCCAGCATCTCTACGATCGTCTCCATTGGAGAATAGCAGCCTGCATTGCTGCGAAAGGTGGATATACACTGTACTAGTGCCGACATTGTGCATGCTCTGTTGCCTGTGTCTATGTGCCTGTGGTTCTGTCAGTGTGATCATGTGATGTATCTGACCCCAGGAATGTGTCAATAAAGTTTCCCCTTCCTGGGACAATGAATTCACGGTGTTCTTATTTCAATTTCCAGGAGTGTAAATTTTCATACATTTGGTGTTTTATGCTGTGATTTACTTTTGCTGCAAAATCATTTAAAGTAAATTCACCATGTTTAGTAGATCTGAACTGTAGCAGACTTATTACTTTGAGTTTCCTCTCAGATTCCAAGATTTGCTCGACTGAAACATTATATGTGCTGCCACTTAGCCTTCTATAAGCTCCAAATCTTGCTTCTAAAGCATCAGTGTGTAATTTTGCTGTAAGAATGTAGGACCATTTGTAAGTGTTAAAAATATATCTACATAACTGAACTGTTGTTGCAAGTGTGTTTCATTGGTTAGTTTTCCATGAGTAGGCAGTGCATGCCAGATGTCAACATATGTTTTCAAATTTTCAAGAGACAAAAGTTTGGAGTCAGTAGGTCCAGTGATTGGGCTAGCATTGGCATCTGATGTGTATTTGCCTTCCATGGGATGCTGCACATTAGAAACTGTCCACCATTTAATGATTAATTTTAAAAACTGAATAGTGCCATTAGAAATCTCAATCACCTAGTCAGGTGTTTGAGACTTCTGATGGCACTATTCATTCCTAGTGCTGCCAAATTTTTAGAATCAGAACTACTGAGAGCAAGGGTAACATTCTATCTCTCAGTAGAACTTGGATATACTGCCTTTCTCACTACCTTTGGGGCAAGTTTCAACAGTTTGTTTCTCTCAGAATAAAACAGGTTCCTCAAATCTCAAAATTTTGCTTCACTGACATATTCACATGCAGTATTCCCTTCATCACTGTGTATAAAGATATTGATGAAAGCAAATGTATCCTCAATATTTGGCATTATGAATGATTAATTTTTTCCATTCAACCAGTTATTTCTGATACACGTAAGCAACTGCACACTGTCAAACAGAAGAAAGAGAAATTAAGATGGAGCAATTGGATTTGTTATACACAGCTGTAAAGTAACACTGCACATAAGCTGATACATTTTCCTATTAATGCTATGGTTACTGTTACCAGGTATACTACATCATATCCAAGCTCATGTATTAACTTTAATACATCAATTGTCATTTTCAGTAGTGTATTAGAATTAACATTTTTACAGGAAAGAGAGCTATTACTTCTTTATAATCATAATGTAAAGATGATGCCATGAAAACCTGCATTGTACCTGCTGTTGTAGTATCTGAAGTATTCTCAGCAAACACCAAGTATCTTTCCTGCCTTATAAGAGAAATTTGAGTTAACATAAACTTCATCTAGCATAACTGAAATCACCTTGTCATTTTCCTGAAGAAATTTATTTTTTTCCCTGTAAAAAGCTATCTGTAATGGACCAATACAGGGTTTATTTGGACCCATTTTGCATAGAAACTGCCTTAAATAGACAGGATGAGGTAATTTTAACACATTTGTTTTTCTCAAGTGATGGTAGGCATCAGGAAATGAAAAGCAAATGGTTGCTGCCCATATCAAAAGCTCAGGAGAATATCTACTTTGCTTTGTTATTGCAAGTTGTAATTGCTCCAAAACAAATTCTATTTTATGTGCTGTTTCAGCGTCAAAATCACTACCAGCTTTCAGTGCTTGTTTAAGAACACAGACTACAATTATAATCTTGTCAGTGGTACCAATAGAGCTATTTGTTAAACCATTTAGGTGACTCGCCAGATTGACAAATTTCGTCCATTTCTCACATTTCAAGTTCTGTTCCTCCCCAGACTGCTATATGCATTTCAAGGTTTCTGTAGGCAGACACACATTTTTGTGAAACACTTTTACTTCCAAGGAACTTGATACCTTGAAGCACACCGAAACTAATGGCACATCAATGACTGAATCAGCCTTTAATTTAATGAAAGACAGGTAGTCATCCTTTACTAAAAGTGTAAATGGATAAACATTCATTTTCTGCACTTCGCTTTTAAAATGCTGAAACTCAGATATATTGTCATTTTCGCACCAATTACTGAAACTATATTCATCACGTTCCAGTAGCTGTTGAACAGATCTTCAGGATTCTTCCTTTCCTTAGGAACTGGTACCGTGTGATAAGAAGGTTGATTAGGAAAGACAGTTGGAATTGCATCATTTGTTAGTTTTGGTATTTTTTGTGCCACATGTATGGGTTCACTATTTTCCACAGGAAAAATGTCTTCCCTAACCACAAACTTATGTTCAAATGCTTAATGCATACCACAGTTTTATCGTTCACTAAAAAATTATCTCTATGAATTAGTTTAATCCATTTGTTCCTCAATGCTGTTTCTTTGGGAAACTTTAATGTTGAAGTATCGTATGTTTTGCCATAATTGGATTTAGATCCTTGTACACAACAGCTATGACCCATCGCAAGAACAGTTTACACTATAAATTATGCTGAACTTACTAGAGAATGTAGAAAATAAATACTAGCGTAGCACTTGTGACGTCATCCACAGCATGTAGCATAAATAATAGGGAGTAATAAATGCTTTCTCTTCTCTTGAACGTCACGTATACAATGTTACACACACACGTTACGGAAACACAACCACACTGGTTTGTTTCCCCCACGATTGCCGCCATATTGTTAACTATCGATATCTGCCTTAAGGTCTGATTTATTGTAGGTGGTCTTGCTGTTCTTCAGAATATCAAAGAACGTATTTCGGAGGTTATTAGCCGTGACGTACGGCCTAGGTGCACGGCTGACGACATTAAGAAGAAAATTAATGGCCTCCACACAAGCTACTCCTATGAGAAAGCAAAAGTACGTATGGACATATGTCTTTCTTTTTATTTATGCGAGTAAAGTTTACATGACATGCAAATGATTAGCATAAATTGGTTCACTGCAGCAACTTGAAGCATACAATAATGTTTACATAACCTGCAAGTAGTTTACATTATTTTCATTACTATTATTGCAGATGCATAAAAGCAAAAGTGGAGCCAGTGCACAGGCGGTTTACACTCCGTAAGTGTTCTGGTTCCACATGCTAAGGTTCTTCGAGCAGGGCCCCTATTCATACCGATCGGTGTAGTAGGTTCATCTCGGTAGTGACGTCATTTTCGGTTCTTTATGCAAATATCATATTCAGTAAGCTTCTGAGACCTGTTACCAAACGGTCCTCCCACCGATGTTACGACAACTGTACCGAGAGGTTTTGGATTCCGGTGTGGCTCTGTCGATCCGTGAGTTGTGGTTTATGTACACCTATATATTGTTACTTTAAACATATTTAGCGGTTTTAGCTTTGGATTTAGTGATTGTGTTACTAAAGTCACCAGAGGACGCATCCGGTTGAAAAGTGAGTTCATAATAGACTATTTTCCTTTTCTGAGAAATATGGTTAGCGGTTAGGTTGTTACTGTGAATGATTGTATAAAAAGAAACTTTTTCGGTCAATATTCTCTCAAAATACGTCTTACTTTCATGCAAATCTACATCTACATCTACATTTATACTTCGCAAGCCACCCAACGGTGTGTGGCAGAGGGCACTTTACGTGCCACTGTCATTACCTCCCTTTTCTGTTCAAGTCGCGTATGGTTCGCGGGAAGAACGACTGTCTGAAGGCACAGGCAGACAGCAAACGCCAAATGCCAATGCTACAGGTTTCCGGATTGGTCGCCTTAAACGAAACGTTTTTCTCCCGTTTTAGAAGAGCAATGCTGATTGGCAGACGATATTTCTGACGCCTAGAACTGAAGCAATAATGGAAGAGACCGAAAGATGTACCCCTTCACGTCTGGCGTGGAGAGGCGCCATTCCGTTGTCGCTCTTGGAGCGAGGAACAAGTCTCTCCTCAGTACTTCACTGGGAGAGCACCTCTGTCGAGAGGGAATCGAAGTGTGACTCTATATTGAGTCCTTGTAATTAAGTGTTGTTCACTGTATTGGCCGACACACTTATTGTGTGGTGTGAACGGACAGAGTTATAGGTAAACGCCTGCGAGCGAATTTTGAGTGGCATCGCGGTGGACTGGTTATCTGACCGGTGTACCACGCCAATAGTTAGACTAAAGGCGAACAGGAGTCCTTGACTTCAAGGCATAGGGAGAGTTTGATTGGTGAAGGTCAATCCAGATAGAACGAGAGTTATCTTATTTGTCAGCAGCGAGCGGCGCAGACAGTAGTCATCGCAGCTTACAGTATTGTGCGCTACTGCTATTGTGAGCCCCATATTTCCTCCACAACAGTACATTTCACTGCATTTCACACACGACAGCCTTGACCGTACCTAGCAACATTCTAAAGGATAATTATTCAAGTTGAGTAGGCGCGCCTCTCAGCCATTCTGCCATGTCAACAACCATCTTAAACTTTGTATAGAAATTTCCTTAGCGAATCCTATCCTTGAGGGGTAACTTCACATTCTGAAAAGAACCAGGATATAACTTTTCAATTCATTGCTAAAAGTGCCATTGTGATTTCTCAGAATTTTTGCAAAATAAATAATAACTTTCGTTAGTTTCATGTTTTTCTTACACTAACTAGCACTACTCCAGTACCCACGTACCCCACTAGTTACGTAAGAAATTTTGTGAATTTCTGTGTCATTTCCTTACAGCGGATGACTCCAGAAGCTATTTATTGCTGAAAGTTTTTCAGGCATTTCTCTTTTGAACGTTAGCAGCGTCTGTCTGACTTCTGTAGTAGTGTGGGGGTGGAAATTGCATCTTGCAGGAGCCACAGGGTAAAGGGTACACCTCAGATTAATCCGTTGCGCCGAATAACAGAATAACAGATCAACCCCACACCTCAGAAAGGAAATGGGCCACTTAAAAGCCGGCGAAAGCTTCAGTTTACCTCCATCAACTTTACAAGACTACGTGAGGAATTACAGTGAACAAGAAATGAATGAAGTACTTGAACACTGGCAGAAAACCTATACTTCCAGCACGAACAGAAGAGGATTTCACAGTGGCACTGCAGAAATATGGACCACAGGTGGTATGGACTTGGAGCTAGAGATTTTATATCTCCAGCATTTCGACTCGCAGAGCACAAAAGAATGGCCAAATATTTTCGATGGGGGATAAGTCTTCTGTGGGTAAAACATGACTGAGAGGGTTTCCGAAACGACAATCTGAATTGAGATTTCAGACATGAGGGAAGTGAGCCGTCGCGAACCGACGCCAGCACCGAGTACGCTCGTTATGTCATTGCGATCGATTTTGGAGGTTGTATGTGATCTTTGGATATCGTGTGGTTTTCTTCCGGGTTGGCGAGCTTCAAGATTCGGCCGTCAGCTTTCGATAGAAAAACATTGAGAGACTTCTGACGTCTCCGGAGAAAGGAGTGTCGACTGCGACCGGGTGTGCCCTATTAGCGTTATATGCCGCGGAGTTGTATTGGTCGGCAAGTCTGTGTTTTGGGGCAGCTCGGAGATCCAAGTTTCGTGATTTCTATCAAGGGAAAGGTCCCTGGAGTAAAGTGGTTAAGCTGCTTGAGCCGCTGAGTTGTGCTGTGTGCAAACTTCAAGTAAGTTGGCCGTTAGTGTATGTGGCTGAGCGACGTGTTAAGAGGCGTCTCACTCACAACATCTACATCTACATGGATATTCTGCAAATCACGTTTAAGTGCCTGGCAGAGGGTTCATCGAACCACCTTCACAATTCTCTATTATTCCAATCTCGTATAGCGCGCGGAAAGAATGAACGCCTATATGTTTCCGTACGAGCTCTGATTTCCCTTATTATCTCTTGGTGATCGTTCCACCCTAAGTAGGTCGGTGTCAACAAAATATTTTCGCATTCGGAGGAGAAAGTTGGTGATTGGAATTTCGTGAGAAGATTCCGTCGCAAACGAAAAACGCCTTTCTCTTAATGATTTCCAGCCCAAATCCTGTATCATTTCTGTGACACTCTCTCCCGTATTTCGCGATAATACAAAACGTTCTGCCTCTCTTTGAACTCTTTCGATGTACTCTGTCAGTCCTATCTGGTAAGGATCCCACACCGCGCAGCAGTATTCTAAAAGAGGACGGATAAGCGTAGTGTAGGCAGTCTCCTTAGTAGGTCTGTTACATTTTCTATGTGTCCTGCCAATAAAACGCAGCCTTTGGTTAGCCTTCCCCACAACATTTTCTATGTGTTACTTCCAATTTAAGTTGTTCGTAATAGTAATACCTAGGTATTTAGTTGAATTTAACGAGTTCCTTTTAGTACTGATGTGGATGACCTCACACTTTTCGTTATTTGGGGTCAACTGCCACTTTTCGCACCATTCAGATATTTTTTTTAAATCGTCTTGCAGTTTGTTTTGATCTTCTGATGACTTTATTAATCGATAAACGACAGCGTCATCTGCAAACAACCGAAGACAGCTGCTCAGATTGTCTCCCAAATCGTTTATATAGATAAGGAACAGGAAAGGGCCTATAACACTACCTTGGGGAAAGCCTGAAATCACTTCTGTTTTACTCGGTGACTTTCCGTCAATTTATACGAACTGTGACCTCTCTGACAGGAAATCGCAAATCCAGTCACATAACTGAGACGTTATTCCATAAGCACGCAATTTAACTACGGGCCGCTTGTGTGGTAAAGTGTCAAACGCCTTCCGGAAATCCAAGAATACGGAATCGATCTGAAATCCCTTGTCAATAGCACTCAGCACTTCAAGTGAATAAAGAGCTAGTTGTGTTTCACAGGAACGATGACTGTGGAACTTAGACAGCCGTTAGACGATAAGTATGTGGATGAACTCCGTGTGAGCTGGTTAGATGTTGGTTTCGCAGTGAAGTCTCAGTTATAACTGCACAGGTTGTTCTCTGACTGATCATTGAGGGTATTAACTGATTGAAAACTGCACGTAAGTGATATTGCTATTATCGGTGAACTGTCCTTAAACGGTTTCAATTTAAAGGTCAGTGATTGCTGTGGACGGAACATTTTGTAGTCTGATGCACATATGTCCGGTGCAAGGATTCTGCCCTGTATTTTTGTGTGTGTTTCACAGAGTTGCAATTGTCCTGTGTTCGTCAAAAGGTGCTGTAAGTGCCAACGCCGACAAACGCCGGCCGTCGTGGCCGAGCGGTTCTAGGCGCTTCAGTCCGGAACCGCGAGACTGCTACGATCGCAGGTTCGAATCCTGCCTCAGACATGGATGTGTGTTAGTTAGGTTTAAGTAGTTCTAGGGGACTGATGACCTCAGATGTCAAGTCCTATAGTGCTCAGAGTGATTTGAACCATTTGTAAGTGCCAAAGCCTTGGCGGGGAGTGAGGTGTAACCCGCAGCCTAGGTCCTGCTGTGTTTACGTAACCCTGCCACGGCTGGATTGCTTTGGGCAAAGACCCCATACCAAAGGTTCAGTAAATCTTTCCTTTCCGGCAGGGCGGGTAAAACGCGTTTTGTAATTTGATTGTGATTTTCTGATGCTTAAACAAATGTTTTTTTGGGTTACATAAAGATACACCTGTAACTAAGTAAACGTTAGCAAATAGAGCAGGTGTAAAGTAATTAAATTTTCTCTATCGATTGTAATGTTATTTTCGGCTAATTGCAGTGATTTGTTTCTGTAGTAATAGACAGTCCACAGTGCTTGTTGAGTCAATGTCACATCTCTATTTAAGTTACAGTGTGTAATCATGTAAAGTGTAATCTGGGTTTGCTTCACGGCAATCTTTCTTGCTACTGTTACATATCCATCTGATAGGAACTGTACTGACAGTTGTAAGCTTTTGTTAAGTGTGGCGAAGGCATGGCAATACTGTGTTTGCTATTTGCTTCTAGTTTCATATGCATTTCATGGTTATACTTATTGGGTTCTGATAACTGTCTTGTTTCTATAAGAACTTATACTAAGTAACTGCTGCATTGTACGGAAGATTGCAGGAAAGTATCTGAAGGAACCTTAAGTTAATAAATTATGTGTAAATCAAAGTATGACCACCAACCATGGTACGCCATCCCGTTTCCTCTCCCAGTAACAGATGTGGTATGGATTGTGCAAGGTCGTAATTCAACGTATGACTACCAGCCACGGTATGCCATCCCGTTTCCTCTCGCAGTAACAGATGTGGTATGGATTGTACAAGGTCGTAAATCAACGTATGACTACCAGCCACGGTCCACCATCCCGTTTCCTCTCCCAGTAACAGATGTGGTATGGATTGCGCAAGGTCAAAAATCAACGTATGACTACCAGCCATTGTATACCATCCCTTTTCCCGTCCCAATAATAGATGTGGTATGGATTGTGGAAGGTCGTAAATCAACGTATGACTACCAGCCACGGTACACCATCCCGTTTCCTCTCGCAGTAACAGATGTGGCATGGACTGTGCAAGGTCGTAATTCAACGTATGACTACCAGCCACAGTATGCCATCCCGTTTCCTCTCCCAGTAACAGATGTGGTATGGACTGTGCAAGGTCGTAAATCAACGTATGACTACCAGCCATGGTATGCCATCCTGTTTCCCCTTCCAGTAACATACGTGGTATGGATTGTGCAAGGTCATAAATCAGCGTATGACTACCAGCCACGGTATACCATCCCGTTTCCCGTCCCAATAATAGATGTGGTATGGACTGTGCAAGGTCGTAAATCAACGTATGACTACCAGCCACAGTATACCATCCCGTTTCCTCTCCCAGTAACAGATGTGGTATGGACTGTGCAAGTACGTAAATCAACATATGACTACCAGCCATGGTATGCCATCCTGTTTCCCCTCCCAGTAACATATGTGGTATGGATTGTGCAAGGTCATAAATCAACGTATGACTACCAGCCATGGTATGCCATCCCGTTTCCCGTCCCAATAATAGGTGTGGTATGGATTGTGCAAGGTCGTAAATCAACATATGACTACCAGCCACGGTACGCCATCCCGTTTCCTCTCCCAGTAACAGATGTGGTTGGATTGTGCAAGGTCGTAATTCAATGTATGACTACCAGCCATGGTGCGCCCTCCTGTTTCCCTTCCCAGTAACAGATGTGGTATGGATTGTGCAAGGCCATAAGTCAACGTATGACTACCAGCCATGGTATACCATCCTGTTTCCCATCCCAATAATAGATGTGGTATGGATTGTGCAAGGTCGTAAATCAACGTATGACTACCAGCCATGGTACGCCATCCTGTTTCCCCTCCCAGTAACAGATGTGGTATGGATTGTGCAAGGTCATAAATCAACGTATGACTACCAGCCACGGTACGCCATCCCGTTTCCTCTCCCAGTAATAGATGTGGTATGGACTGTGCAAGGTCGTAAATCAACGTATGACTACCAGCCATGGTACGCCATCTGTTTCCCTTCCCAGTAACAGATGTGGTATGGACTGTGCAAGGTCGTAAATCAACGTATGACTACCAGCCATGGTACGCTATCCTGTTTCCCCTCCCAGTATCAGATGTGGTATGGATTGTGCAAGGTCGTAAATCAACGTATGATTACCAGCCATGGTACGCCATCCCGTTTCCCCTCCCAGTAACAGATGTGATATGGATTGTGCAAGATCATAAATAAACGTATGACTACCAGCCACGGTACGCCATCCCGTTTCCTCTCCCAGTAATAGATGTGGTATGGACTGTGCAAGGTCGTAAATCATCGTATGACTACCAGCCATGGTATGCCATCCTGTTTCCCTTCCCAGTAACAGATGTGGTATGGATTGTGCAAGGTCATAAATCAACGTATGACTACCAGCCATGGTATACTATCCCATTTCCAGTCCCAATAATAGATGTGGTATGGATTGAGCAAGGTCGTAAATCAACATATGACTACCAGCCATGGTACGCCATCCTGTTTCCCCTCCCAGTAACAGATGTGGTATGGTTTGTGCAAGGTCATAAATCAATGTATGACTACCAGCCATGGTATACCATCCCGTTTCCCATCCCAATAATAGATGTGGTATGGATTGTGCAAGGTTTTAAATCAACGTATGACTACCAGCCATGGTACGCCATCCTGTTTCCCCTCCCAGTAACAGATGTGGTATGGATTGTGCAAGGTCGTAAATCGATGTATGACTACCAGCCATGATATGCCAACCCGTTTCCTGTCCCAATAACAGTTGTGGTATGGATTGTGAAAGGTTGTATTAAAGGGGCCACGTACCAGGCAGGTTTCTGTAGCGAGAACTAAGGGCTTTGCAAGCGTGGTAACAGATCATACAATGAAGGCTTTCACGACAAGATGGTACTGTTGTTGATAATTCTTCCAGGTTATATGGCCGTGGTCCATGGAATACTTCTATTACTAACGCTTTGTCCAATACTACGTTGGACATCCTCAGAGGTATGGCTGGTCCTTTTGAGTCCTGCTGACTCAATAGACTTTCTTCCAGCTATTGGAAGATGACTGAAATGCTCTGCAGTTTCCTGACCACCTAACTTTCTATTGTCACGAGAACTGAATCACTGTTGTCCAGCGTTCATCTAGCAGGGTTACAAGTTTCAAAGGAAAAAACGAGTGTCTCAAAAATGGCTTCAGCAGACAGAATTGCTCCTATGAGTTTTGTTTTGACTAACCCAAAAGGCTGCTTTGTGCCTCCATCCATTACATTTCAGGACAACAAGGAAGAACTTAATCGTCTCAGTGCAACTGCTACAGGATAAAGTGTCGCCAGTCTGGTCGAACGCAGCTTTCACTTTTCACTGACTGCTTACAACACTTTGTAAACATCGTGGAACCCACACCTGAAAACTCATCATAAGCGAAAGGCTATGCCTTGTCGATTTGGGCACGTCCCTCTCTCCACTGTCATCCTATTCAATTCTTCATACGATTTTATCCCCGTATCTTCCTTGACGTTATTAAAATACGTTGCTCTTGGCCTGCCTCTTGTTCTTTTCCCTAAACCTTTTCCTTCAGATACATTCCTTAGCAACTGGTTGTGTCTCATTATGTGCCCTATCATTTTTTGTTTTCTTCTTCCTACACAATTTATCAGCGTTCTGTCCTCATTCACTTGTCTTATGACCTGTTCATTACTTTTTCTACCTACCCAGCTTGTTTTCATCATTCTTCTCCATATCCACATTTCCATTGCTTCCAGTCTCTTTTCCTCTGCCTTTCCCAGAGTCCACGCTTCACATCCGTATGTTAAGACACTCCAGACAAAAGTTTTGGCAAACTTTTTCCTACTTTCTAGGCTTATATGATTGTCTGTTAGGAAATTCCTTTTATTCTGGAACGTTTTCTTTGCCAAGGCTATTCTTCTCTTAATATCTGTGATATATTTATTGTCGTCAGTGATTGTGCTCCCCAAATAACAAGTTCTCAACCTGCTCTAGAACATCGTCTTCCAGTTTGATATTAACTTTACCATTTTCTTTTGTATTCCCTACTACCATAGTTTTTGTTTTCTTCTTATTTATTTTTAGATGAAATTCTCTTAGGATTTTGGCAAATTTTAGCAACACAAACTCAATTTCCTTTACTGAGTCAGCAAGTACTACTATATCATCTGCAAAACGGATACAGTGTATTCGTTCCCCATTAATTTTAATTCCTTTGGTTATTATTTTCAGCTTTTCAATGGTTTTTCAATAAATAAGTTGAACAAATATGGTGATAATGGCCTTACTCCCCTCCTTATTTTTTCTTTGTTCTTCACACCATTCACTTCTGTCTCTGCTTCCTGCCTTTTATACAGGTTACCTGACGACCCGTGATGTTTATTCTTGATGCGCATCTCTCCCACACTCGTAACATTGATATTTCTCGAGAAAAGGGGGGCACACCTATACCTTAAAAGGGACAGCGATTCTGCATCTGATTTCTGGATTGACAGCTTGAAAGTCATTGGATGTTCCTATAGCTGTCGTTGGGACTTTCTGCGAAAATATTACACAAACGTGACACATTGTATTAAATAATTCAGCACAGTAATTGTAACAGAGACTGTTATCGAAATAATGTTTGGTGTCAGTACATTGTGTGTCAGTGTGTGGGTGTTATGTTGATGGGTTGCGCAATGAATTGATCTGACAAGTACCCTTTAGCTCCTGCAAGACGCAATTTCCACCCCACACTACTACTGAAGTCGGAAAGACGCCCCTAACGTACCAAAAAGAAATGCAGGAAAAACTCTCGGCAATAAATATTTTCTGGAGTCGTCCACTGTAAGGAAAAGACACAAAAATGTTATATTTTCTTATGTAACTAGTGGGATACTTGGGTACTGGAGTATTGCTAGTTAGTGTAATAAAAACGTTAAACGAACGTAAAATATTATTTTTTGCAAAATCTGAGAAAAATCTAATAAAACTTTTATTTATAAACTGATACACAAATTTCTGTGTTCTTTTTGGAATAGGAGTTTACCTGTTTTGGATAGGAATCCTGTTAATGACATTTATATACAAAGTGTGCGAAAGCTCTTTTATCCCTTTTCTTTAAGAATGTTATTTACTCGTCAGAATGGCTGAGAGCCGTGCCTACTCAACTTGAATAATTATCAGACTGAATTTTTCTAAGTACGGGTGTCGCATGAGAAATGTAATAGAGTGACGTGAATGAAGTATATTATTTCTATGGAGTGTAGCCATGAATGGAAGTGAAGCATGGATGATAAATAGTTTAGACAAAAAGAGAATAGAAGCTTCTGAAATGTGGTGCTACAGAAGAATGCTGAAGATTAGATGGGTATATCACATAACTAATAAGGAGGTTGAATAGAATTTGGGAGAAGAGGAGCTTGCGGCACAACTTGACTAGAAGAAGGGATTGGTTGGTAGGACATGTTCTGAGACATCGAGGGATCACCAATTTAGTATTGGAGGGCAGCGTGGAGGGTAAAAATCGTAGAGGGAGACCAAGAGATGAATACACTAAGCAGATTCAGAAGGATGTAGGCTGCAGTAGGTACTGGGAGATGAAGAAGCTTGCACAGGATAGAGTGGCATGCAGAGCTGCATCAAACCAGCCTCGGGACTGAAGACCACAACAACAACAACAACAACAATGGAGGAAAGATGGGGCTCGCCTACACTGTAGCGCACAAAACCGTGAGCTGCAACGACTGCTGCCTGTGTCGCTCGCCGCTGAAAAATAACAAAACAGTCTCTTTCTATGTGTATTGACCTTCACCAATCGAACCCTCACTATGCCTTGATGAAGTCAAGGACTTCTATCTGCCCCTAGTCTAACTATTGGCGTGGTACACCAGTCAGATAACCAGTCCACCACGATGCCACACAATATTTGCTCACAGGTGCTAACTAATACTCTGTCTGTGTCCACACCGCACATTAAGTGTTGAGGCCAACACAGTGAACAAACGCTTAATCGTGAGCAACTCAGTATAGAGTATCTCTCTGATTCGCTATGGACAGAGGTGCTCTCTCAGTGCAGTACTGAGTAGAGTCTTTGTTCCTCGCTCTCTGCGTACACGCACTAGTGCACTTGCTCCCGCTAGGTGTTCCTGCTGCAAGAGCAGAACCAGAACAACTTCCCTCCACGCAAAAAAGCGAAAGGGTATATCATCCGCTGTCTTTCCCTCACTCCTCTGGCTCATTGTGTCAGAAATAGTCCACCAATCAGCATTACTCTTACAAACAGGAGAATGGCTAAGCCGACCAATCCAGAAATATATAGTATCTGTGTTAGGCGTTTACTGTCCACCTGTGAGAACTCTGAAACTGTGCACTAGGTCCGTCAAAAAAAAAATGCCTGTGCTGAGGCACTCCCAAACAATACATCGGGTTTTGCTTTTAAGGTGAACACGCAGGCCATTATCCCTTTTCTCTGCAAAAAAAACCGTTTTGGTCCGTGGGCGGTCGGCTGGCTGGCACAGCTGCGTGCTAACCCACCCTCTTACAGATTTTCCATAGGGCTGGTTGCCTCCACCAAACAAAAACCCCTGTGGCCGTGGTGTCTTGAATGTTTGTGTATGCCAGCCTCGAGTTTTTAATCTCGGTGCGCACTTGCGATTTATTTGTTAGATTTGCATATCGATTAAATGGAAATTGACTCTACCCTATCGAGTTTGGGATCAAATTAAATGTCTTGATACGCAGAATACGATGGTGAGGTCGGAATACGTAAGAAATGAAGTTCAGGAGACCACGCCAC
This sequence comes from Schistocerca piceifrons, assembly GCF_021461385.2. Lineage (NCBI taxonomy): Eukaryota > Metazoa > Arthropoda > Insecta > Orthoptera > Acrididae > Schistocerca > Schistocerca piceifrons. Next base: position 68,323,046 of record NC_060148.1, on the reverse strand, counting down.
CTTACACGTGGACTGCCATTAGATAGATGTAATGTGCTGTGATACAACTGCGAAATTACTGGGAGAATGGGAGAAAATATCTTTGCAATATTGTGACATTAACTGGCAGCTGGACGCTGGTGTTTGCAATCGTGGCTGAAATTTAAATTGTTGAGTAGAACTGGAGCTCGTATCGCTAAACAGTGTTGCAGATTTCATATCGGAAGTGCTCATCCAGATTTAGTTTCGGCGTCCTTGTCATGTGGTTGGTCTTTTCTCTCCCTCTCTCTCAGGGCGGGTTAGTCCCGCCGCCGTGGTCAGACCGCCACTCTGCTCGCAGCACCCCTACAGCCTGTTCCCGCCCCACCCGCTGCTTCTCCGCAGGCATGGCCCTCAGCTGGATTCGCAAACCTCAGGATTCACACGGAATTTACAGTCTCCCCTCCACAACGGCCAAAGGCTGGTCACGTGATTCCACCACCACAAGCACAGGAGGCAGGGCGTGGCTGCCAGTGGTCCTGGTTTTATTTATTTATTTATTTATGCATTTACTTTACCTGGCAAGATTAGGGCCTTCAGGCCCTCTCTTACACCTAGCCGGCCAGAGTGGCTGTGCGGTTCTAGGCGCTGGAGCCGAGCCACTGCTAGGTCGCAGGTTCGAATCCTGCCTCGAGCATGGATGTGTGTGATATCCTTAGGTTAGTTAGGTTTAATTAGTTCTAAGATCTAGGCGACTGATGACCTCAGGAGTTAAGTCGCATAGTTCTCAGAGCCATTTGAACCATTTCTTACACCTAACCAGGCATACTCAGATTGAACGAATTTCAGTTTGTACAGAACATTATGGACATACCACATTATACAGTATTAATGTTAAAGAAAAAAATAGAGATTATAACAGTAATACAGGGATAATTATAACAATCAAAAAAATTTTTATAACAATCAATAATAATATAAATATAATAATAATAATGATGATGGTAATGAGTACTAGAGTGTACTATGTTGCCTTTCCCGCCAGAAAATGAACACAGTACTTCTTGCCTGCTTTGTGTGTGGGATGAATCCTGAGTTTTGCACTACGAAAGTCTGACTGTGCTTCTACGTATTACTGCAATCTAATATTGACGAAAAAAAAATTGTGTGAACAAAATCAGCAATCTTCACTACAGCCACATTGCACAGATTCTTTTCAGGTGTTTACCACGAGTTGTTTAAAAACGTACAGCAGAAAACAGCCTGGAAGATTAAGTGACTTAACAAAAGTCTGCACTCTTTTTTCCGTTCTGTTTCTCAGAATAAACATTTTTTTATGAATTTTCGTGTGTAGTGAACATGAGTTTCTACTGTGATGTTTTTAGTGCTCAAAATAAAATGTCTGTGACAAAATTGCCGAAGGAGTTGGCTTTAATTTCGTGTGTGGGAATTAAAAAGGCTTAAGTTCGTGAAATTTCCCCTTCAACCTGCTGAAACGAGTTGGCTGCTTCTTTGTGTATAAACATTTAGCAGATGCAAATAGTTCATTGTCTGTTTCGTTTCTTTATTAAAGTTGCTGTCTGCTGCTGTTCTTCTGCGATTTTATTCCGCATACTTCAAGCATAGAAATAGTTTGGACAAGAAGAGAATAGAAGCTTTCGAAATGTGGTGCTACAGAAGAATGCTGAAGATTAGATGGGTAGATCACATAACTAATGAGGAAGTATTGAATAGGATTGGGGAGAAGAGAAGTTTGTGGCACAACTTGACCAGAAGAAGGGATCGGTTGGTAGGACATGTTCTGAGGCATCAAGGGATCACCAATTTAGTATTGGAGGGCAGCGTGGAGGGTAAAAATCGTAGAGGGAGACCAAGAGATGAATACACTAAGCAGATTCAGAAGGATGTAGGTTGCAGTAGGTACTGGGAGATGAAAAAGCTTGCACAGGATAGAGTAGCATGGAGAGCTGCATCAAACCAGTCTCAGGACTGAAGACCACAACAACAACAACTTCAAGCATTATGTTCATAATATATTCATCTCTTATGCCGAAAGAACATTTACTGCATAGTTTGGCAATACATGGGATATGACTTTTCAGAGTTTTACAGTCGGCTGAAGAATGAGTTTCCGATATTTTGTCCATCTGCTGCCCAAATAGGATACGATATTATTGACCTGCCAATATTTTCCGTGTGATCATCATTAGCAAACTGTTGAATGGATTTAAAGCTTTCTACAATAACCACATATATATGCTGTCATGACAAACTCTGTTGTGTAACAGTTCTGACACTAAATGTAACACTTGTGCTACTAAATGTAACTGGGTTTTCTCTTTTGATGCTAGTCAATTGTCAGGATGAGCATTACTGCAAAAAGCATTTAATTCCAAAGCATTATTTCAGGGTAAGAAACACTAAATAAATTACTTTTTCTTTCTTAATAACATGTGGGCAGGGTTGGTTCTTCCTTGGCTCAGGAATTGAGGTAGAATGAAACAGCATTTTTACATAAGATAACTTTTATTGAAAGTTTTGTACAACTGTTTGCTTACTGGACGTTCTGGCTCGGAGAGCAGCAGCTGTGTCGTTTGTGAAGCCATGAAGAATTACGGAATGCTCCAACATTGGAGGAATTGAAGAAGGGATTACTTAGACGTTTTCAAAAACAGAACAGCTGTAGATTTTATAGGGAAAAATTAAACACTATCACTCAGAGGCAAAATGAGTCGTTAGAAAGCTTTGTAGATAGGATTAGAAAAGTTAATATTAGCACCTATCAGTTGACAACTAGTGATGAAGCAAATAAAGTTATTTTACAAGAGGCAGAAGATAGAGCTCTGGATACATTTTTACGTACGTTACCTCCTGAAACGTCACGTTATGTCAGGGCAGAGTTTCCTAAAAATTTAGCGGAAGCTGTATCTGTGGCGGCGGCTTTCGAAGAAATAGACATTGCCACCAGATACAAGGAGAAGCGAAATTTAATTTCAGCAGGAGTACGATGTTTTAGGTGCAATCGACAGGGACATATAGCAAAAAACTGCAGACAACCTCAATGCACTAATTGTCAAAGAACAGGTCACACATTCAAGGAATGCAGGTCTAACAAAGTTTTTGGAAATAGAAATCAGTTAAACTCAAACGGGAATGTCGGAGCCGCCGCCAGGCGTTCCCAGTAAAATTTCATGCCATTAAGGCTAAGCAGCCATGGCTAGAGGACAAATGTAAGGATGTAGAGGCTTATCTCACTAGGGGTAAGATAGATACAGCCTACAGCAAAATTTATGAGACCTTTGGAGAAAAGAGAGCCACTTGTATGAATATCAAGAGTTCAGATGGAAACCCAGTTCTAAGCAAAGAGGGGAAAGCAGAAAGGTGGAAGGAGTATATAGAGGGTCTATACAAGGGCGATGTACTTGAGGACAATATTATTGAAATGGAAGAGGATGTAGATGAAGATGAAATGGGAGATACGATACTGTGTGAACAGTTTGACAGAGCACTGAAAGACCTGAGTCGAAACAAGGCCCTGCGAGTAGACAACATTCCATTACAACTACTGACGGCCTTGGGAGAGCCAGTCCTGACAGAACTCTACCATCTGGTGAGCAAGATGTATGAGACAGGAGAAATACCCTCAGGCTTCAAGAAGAATGCCAAAGAAAGCAGGTGTTGACAGATGTGAAAATTACCGAACTATCAGTTTAATAAGTCACAGCTGCAAAGTACAAACGCGAATTATTTACAGCCGAATGGAAAAACTGGTAGAAGCCGACCTCGGGGAAGATCAGTTTGGACTCCGTAGAAATGTAGTAACACGTGAGGCAATACTGACCCTACGACCTATCTTAGAAGCTAGATTAAGGAAAGGCAAACCTGCGTTTCTAGCATTTGTAGACTTAGAGAAAGCTTTTCACAATGTCGAGTGGAATACTCTCTTCCAAATTCTGAAGGTGGCAGGGGTAAAATACAGGGAGCGAAAGGCTATTTACAATTTGTACAGAAACCAGATGGCAGTTGAACGAGTCGAGGGGCATGGAAGAGAAGCAGTGGTTGGGAAGGGAGTGAGACAGGGTTGTAGCCTCTCTCCGATGTTTTCAATCTGTATATTGAGCAAGCAGTAAAGGAAACAAAAGAAAAATTCGGAGTAGGTATTTAAAATCCAGGGAGAAGAAATAAAAACTTCGAGGTTCGCCGATGACATTGTAATTCTGTCAGAGACATCAAAGGACTTGGAAGAGCATTTGAACGGAATGGACAGTGTCTTGAAACGAGGGTATAAGATGAACATCAACAAAAGCAAAACGAGGATAATGGAATGTAGTCGAATTAAGTCGGGTGATGCTGAGGGAATTAGATTAGGAAATGAGACACATAAAGCAGTAAAGGAGTTTTGCTATTTGGGGAGCAAAATAACTGATGATGGTCGAAGTAGAGAGGATATAAAATGTAGACTGGCAATGGCAAGGAAAGCGTTTCTGAAGAAGAGAAATTTGTTAACATCGAGTATAGATTTAAGTGTCGGGAAGTCGTTTCTGAAAGTAATTGTATGGAGTGTAGGCATGTATGGAAGTGAAACATGGACAATAAATACTTTGGACAAGAAGAGAATAGAAGCTTTCGAAATGTGGTGCTACAGAAGAACGCTGAAGATTAGATGGGTAGATCACATAACTAATGAGGAGGTATTGAATAGGATTGGGGAGAAGAGAAGTTTGTGGCACAACTTGACTAGAAGAAGGGATCGGTTGGTAGGACATGTCCTGAGGCATCAAGGGATCACAAATTTAGTATTGGAGGGCAGCGTGGAGGGTAAAAATCGTAGAGGGAGACCAAGAGATGAATACACTAAGCAGATTCAGAAGGATGTAGGTTGCGGTAGGTACTGGGAGATGAAGAAGCTTGCACAGGATAGTTTAGCATGGAGAGCTGCATCAAACCAGTCTCAGGACTGAAGACCACAACAACAATGTGAAGGCGGAATGCTGGTTATCTGCTACCATACAGGATAAAGAGGCAAGGATACTGGTGGATACAGGCGCAAACGTATCAATAGTGAGTAATGAATGCATTGGAGAAAAGAAATATGACCCTCCAAGGTATAGATTGAGTAGAGTAGGAGGGGGTACAGTGAAGTCGTTAGGATGTACTTCACTGATTTTCTATATTCACGGTGTACAATTTCAAGAAGATGTAGAAGTGGTAACAAAGGTAACTGACGGGTACGACGCGATCCTAGGGCTGGATTTCCTGAATAAACATCACGCTAAAATCGACCTCAGGCAGCAAACTATAGAACTTAGCGGAATAATGTTTCAGCTAGGTGACATCGCTGCAAAGGGCCTGCTGCCGCAAGATTTCCCCAACCGGAAGGCGAAATCAACTATACTGCGTGCAACTTCCTTGAAGGTTGATTCACGGGATAAGATACCATTTGGCTCAGGAAAACTTTTCTGGGTGACCGTTGACCCCGAGGTGCCTACAGATACAATATGTCTATAATAGAGCCATTAGAGGAAAATGAGGAATTAGATGTATCACATTGTTTTGTACGTAGAAGTGTTGTACAGGTTCAAGACATTGAGGGAGAAAGAAAAGTACCGGTACATATTGACAACTTTGGAGTGGAGGACAAAGAGTTGCATAAGGGAATATTAGTAGCTACAGTCAGTACTCTTGAAGAAGATTTCATTTGGTCAGATATTACTGATGGTCAGAAACCAGACGCCTATAAAACCGCATTACGCCAGAAGATTGAGCATTTGCAAGGAAAGGATAGAGACACGATAGAAGCAGTTTTAGTTGAGTTCCAAGATTTATTTAATGCAGAAGGTCCACTGCCAGCAACAGATATCACACAGCATAGGATCCCAACAGGAAATAGCCCCCCAGTTTATAGGAAGCCTTATAGAGTTCCACATCACTTACAGCCAGTACTGGATGAATTTTTAGAACTGCATCTAAATGATGGAATTATAGAATATCCTGATTCGCCTTATAATTCAAATATTGTAATTAGTCCAAAGAAGTCCCCCAACGGTACGAAACGATATAGATTTTGTTGTGACTACAGACACCTTAACGAACAAACTATCTCAGATGTTTATCCTCTTCCAAACATTACAGATATCATTGACAGTTTGGGTAACAGTAAATACTTTTCAACAATCGATTTACGTAGCGGATATCATCAATTGGAAGTTGCACCTGAAGATAGGCATAAAACAGCATTTTCTACCCCTGGAGACCACTGGCAATTTAAAAGAATGCCTTTCGGTTTGAAAAATGCACCAGTAACTTTTCAAACACTACTCGATGGAGTATTGCGAGGACTCAAAACTCAGCAATGTTGTGTACATCTAGACGATATTATTGTACTCTCCAATGACATTAATGAACATGCTGTGCGTCTGCGTAACGTTTTTCAGAGACTTCGAAAAGCTAAATTAACATTAAATATGGAAAAATGTACTTTTGCATTGACAGAGGTTACATACCTATGGCATGTCATTAGTGAAAAAGGAATTAGATCCTCGATTAATTTCGGCAGTTAAGGACTTCCCAACACCACAATGCGTTAAGGAAGTACAGAGTTTCATTGGTCTCGCATCGTATTACCGAAAATATGTTCAAAATTTTGCTGAAACTGCCCGACCGTTAACCCATTATTGAAAAAGGGTGCAAAATTTCATTGGTCTGAAGATTGTGAATCAGCATTTCAAACCCTTAAAGATAAATTAACACACAGTCCAATATTAGCCTACCCAGATTATAATAAAGAATTTATTTTATCCTGTGACGCAAGTGGTCATTCAGTAGGAGTTGTTTTGAGTCAGAATATTAATGGCGCGGAACACCCCATAGCCTACACTTCGAGACAACTAACAACGGCAGAAAGAAATTATTCCACAACGGAGAAAGAATTGTTAAGTGTTATTTATGGCATCAAATACTTTAAATGCTACTTGTATGGTAGGAAATTCAAGGTTATTACAGACCACGCAGCTTTAAAATTGTTGCTTGGGTTAAAGGATCCATCTAGTCGTCTTACCCGTTGGGCCCTATGTCTTTCCGAAATGGATTTCGAAGTTATCCATAAACCAGGCAAAAAACACACGAATGCAGATTGCCTAAGTCGGAAAATAGCACTTTTGGAAGCAACAGGCCGAGATACTGAGGACTAGAGAAAGCCACAAGGTGAGGATACAGAATGCAAAAAATACGCAACTCAAAAACGATTTTCCTTTGAAGGTGGTGTATTATGCCGTAAAACAAAGCTTGGACCACGAATTGTTGTTCCCCTACACCTTAGACTAGAAATAATGGCAGAGGCCCACGATCATGTCCTTGCAGGACACGGTAGTCAGTGGACAACCGAAAGACGCGTAGCAGAGCGATTTTGGTGGCAAACCAGAAAGCAGGATGTTGCGCAGTACGTTCGTAATTGCATTGCGTGCGCACAACGAGCTGAATTTTCTCGTTTAAAAATACCTTTACACAGGCTCCCCGAGGCTTCATGTCCATTTAAAATCTGTGGAATAGATCTCTATGGGCCATTTCATAAAACACCCGCTGGTAATAAGTATGTTCTTACAATTATAGATCACTTTTCACGCTATCTAGCTATGGTGAGTCTCCCAGATCAGCAAGCCAATACAGTTGCCCAAGTTTTAGTTAACAACTGGATACTTAAATTTGGCGTACCTGAAGCTATTATCACAGATCAGGGATATAATTTTATGTCTGAATTAATGAAACAACTATGCCACTTACTAAAAATACGTTAATTACGCACAACTCCGTTACACCCTCAGTGCAACGGACGCACAGAAAGAGTTCATCAGACAATTGGCAAGAGGCTTAGTTATTATATTAATGAACAACATTCTAATTGGGATACGTATTTACCACTAATCGTGTTGGTGTACAGCGCCAAAACGCATGAAGCAACTGGCATGTCACCTTATGAAGTGGTCTATGGGAGAAACATGCCATCCCCTTTTGATGTAATCAGGCAGAAAAGCGGAAAAGTCGGAGAAACAGTAAAAGATTTCTGTCGAGTGATGAAGCATGTATGGAAAAAGGTTCAGAAATCTGATACAAAGGCTTTGGAACGACAGGAAAGATTAGGTAATGCCCAAGCTAAGTATCCAAATTACAAAATCGGTCAGTGGGTGATGCTGTCAACCCCATACATTGCGAAAGGATAAACGAAGAAATTTGTAACAAACTACAGAGGTCCTTATCAAATTGTTGAGATCACGTCACCAGTCAATGTTAAACTGCAACTGCCCACCCGAACTACTATTGTCCATGCAAGTAGTTTAAAACCTTTTAAGGGCACTCCAGATGTAATTTCTTCAACAATAGTGTCTGCTTTTCCGAAGGGTGAAGGAAGTTCCTGAAAAGGAAAAAGAGTAGCCACGCCAGCACAACATACAGACATGGCACCATACAATCTTCGACCAAGGGTGCGAATGTCCTCATTGAATCATAGTAGACAGTTGGTAGTATAGAAATGTAAATAATTAATAAGTGATAATGGTTTATTTTATTTTTTTAAAAAGAAGTTGAACGTAGAAACACGTAGATCTTGTAGTTATAATGTATTCCTTCTTTTCTTCCCTCTAATTTATTGGCCAGAAAACGCCATTCAAGCATTTCCTACACAAAACCTGTCCTACCTCAATGACTCCCTTGGCAGTTCCCTTCTGAAGTCATTAGATATGTTCATAAACTCACAGCAAGGCAAAATTGATGCCAATGTTATTATGCAACATGTCTTAAAATTAAAAAGTGAACACAAAACTAAAATTGTAATGCTAGGAGCGGTTATATCTGGAACCTTTCTGTTGATGTTTCTGCTTTGTACAGTTTTGTTCTATTTAAGACGAAAAAATAAGCCAAATTTCTTTAGTTGCCATTATTATGATTTACCTTATTTGTCTATCACATATCCAAAATATGTGTACGCTATTAGCCTCAGAAACTTGTTCTTTTGAATAACATTGCACAGAAGGTATGTTTCTGGTACACACTTATCTTTTTCTAAAGACATTGAAAATGGTTCAAATGGCTTGAGCACTATGTGACTTAACTTCTGAGGTCATCAGTCCCCTAGAACTTAGAACTACTTAAACCTAACTAACCTAAGGACATCACACACATCCATGCCCGAGGCAGGATTCGATCCTGCGACTGTAGCGGTCGCTCGGTTCCAGACTGTAGCTCCTAGAACCGCTCGGCCATTGAAAATGTCTTGTAAGAAAAAGGTTCATAAATTGTAGACTTTGACAATTTTAATTTCAGTTATTAAAGCCCAAGTAAAATCATGATGAAGGGCAAATAACATCTGTTTGTAGTAGGTCTACTGTGAACATGCACTTGAACATAACATGTCATGATATATATCTAAATTTTGCTCTGGTCTATATAAAACAATTCCATTTGCAAATTAGATGCTGTCATTGTGCTTTTGGTTTCTACAGATGTCTATGGGTGGTAATCCTTAAGTGGATTTGATATTTCACGACATGAAAATACACTGAGCACCTGAACAGTTTCCCCATAACTTTTCAAAGGGCTTCTAGGCTGCTTTGCAGTCACTTTCAGAATTCTAAAGATTGCAATTTTTTATTTGTATACTTTCCCCATAGCTATGTACGTAATCTTCTCTCATCTTTCTGTTGAATTCTAAACTGAGTTTTTCGTTTTAAACCATAATATTGCAGTCTCTGATATTCCAGTAAGAGTCTAGTCGCAATGCTGGCAGTGTCTACACAACTTACAGATGTTGGTAACTGCGCGATGAATTCGAGAAATCAGTATGGCATGGATGTAAACATTGGGCTTTACTACTGGTTAATTTTGTTCGCGCAACCTCGATCTGGCATTCACATTCGATGGCTCGCCAACTCACAACCAAACTGTTGCCTTCCTTCCAACCTGACCTTGTGTACACTACAGGTAACTCTGCTGCCACAACTAAGGTTTCAAGCCATTCTGATTTCCTGTGATTCATTGCTCCACTACAAACATCTCAAAGTCGTATAAAAACTGCCAACACCATAACTAGACTCGAGCCAATATTCTTAAAGTATTTTGAAAGACAGTTTCTGTATACATTAGGCATCTGTCCTGATGGACTTCTTATTGATACAGTGGTTTGCTTCATAGCCAAGTGATCAGCATTTCTGACCATTGTGGGGAACCCAGGTTTGATTCTTTGTACTAGGAATATTTCCTTGGTGGAAATGTTAAGAATTCTATTGTCTGTGGATTACATTTACTGAGGACGCTGATAAAAGTAATATTAAACTCATTTATTGGACCACTGGATGACACCACAAGCTTGCTAAGTCTATTGCATGATACACATATGGCACACACAACTAAAATGACTCAGGGCAAACGGACTGTACAAAAATGCATAAGAAACATCATGGCCTACTGAGAGCACAAAGACCATTTAAATGCTTTGATAAACTCAACAGGAAAGACTGGAACATTGCGCATTCATTGTAATAAGGCCAACAGAGTAGCTAGTTGATTAAAATAAGTATCTACATTGATCCACAAGCTACCAAATAGGTTTCAAATTGAAAGGTTGCCAGCAACATGACATTTACATAGTTCTTGAGGCACTAGAGTAGATTGTGTTAGAATGTTCCCTCTTTGTAGCTAGATAACAGCTAAAGTAGTTTTTTATATAACAACTGACTCTCCTCATAACCTCATCTGTTTCAGTTTGTCACACACAAATTTTTGTGTGTACCTTCAAGTTATACTTTATGTATATTTACATAATTGTATTTATTATTTTGAGACATTACCAAGTGAGATGGTTGTCCTGCAGTAGCTACCCTGTAGACAAGAAGAAATCACTAATGTAGTCCATTAAGAGATCATATGTTACTATCGAGAGAAAGAATCTCATGATTGATACAGAAAGTTAGGCTACTTGTAAGTCAATGGATCCAAAGCTGACATTCATGTTTTGCTGATTGAAAAGTTTCAGTTTCACCAGAAAATAGTTCAAAATGGTTCAAATGGCTGTGACCACTATGGAACTTAACTTCGGAGGTCATTAGTCTCCTAGAACTTAGAACTACTTAAACCTAACTAACCTAAGGACATCACACACATCCATGCCCGAGGCAGGATTCGAACCTGCGACCGTAGCGGTCGCGCGGTTCCAGACTGTAGCGCCTAGTGTAGTGGGACGTGAAATTGAAGCGTCCCCCATGCACCAGTGTCAGCCCAGTTTGCAGGTGAATATAAGTTTAATTTATTGTTTTGTTTATGTATTTTTGTAATATTTGTAATAGCTGTGAATTATCTAAAGTTTCGTATTTATTTTTTATGTTTCATGTACGGAGAGGGCGGCGCAACGAACGGAGACAGCATCTTCGCTGCCGGTACCAGAGAGAAAATTACTGGCCACTATACATCGCGAGTCGACAGCCAAAGAGCAACAGAAGATCCTGAAACCGAGTTGTTGCGTCGTACTTCTAAAAATTAAATAATTAAGAATTTGTAATGTTTGAACAACAATGACGTCATAGAAAGTTTAATCATGTTGTAAATGTTCAGTCCTGTCTTGTCAAGGCTCTGGATCACGTGTGTATGTAGGAAAATAATAAATTAGTGGATGCTACTAAAGTTGAAATACGTGTTCCGAGAATTTATTTATGAAGAATTATGTGAATGAATTAATAATACACTCCTGGAAATGGAAAAAAGAACACATTGACACCGGTGTGTCAGACCCACCATACTTGCTCCGGACACTGCGAGAGGGCTGTACAAGCAATGATCACACGCACGGCACAGCGGACACACCAGGAACCGCGATGTTGGCCGTCGAATGGCGCTAGCTGCGCAGCATTTGTGCACCGCCGCCGTCAGTGTCAGCCAGTTTGCCGTGGCATACGGAGCTCCATCGCAGTCTTTAACACTGGTAGCATGCCGCGACAGCGTGGACGTGAACCGTATGTGCAGTTGACGGACTTTGAGCGAGGGCGTATAGTGGGCATGCGGGAGGCCGGGTGGACGTACCGCCGAATTGCTCAACACGTGGGGCGTGAGGTCTCCACAGTACATCGATGTTGTTGCCCGTGGTCGGCGGAAGGTGCACGTGCCCGTCGACCTGGGACCGGACCGCAGCGACGCACGGATGCACGCCAAGACCGTAGGATCCTACGCAGTGCCGTAGGGGACCGCACCGCCACTTCCCAGCAAATTAGGGACACTGTTGCTCCTGGGGTATCGGCGAGGACCATTCGCAACCGTCTCCATGAAGCTGGGCTACGGTCCCGCACACCGTTAGGCCGTCTTCCGCTCACGCCCCAACATCGTGCAGCCCGCCTCCAGTGGTGTCGCGACAGGCGTGAATGGAGGGACGAATGGAGACGTGTCGTCTTCAGCGATGAGAGTCGCTTCTGCCTTGGTGCCAACGATGGTCGTATGCGTGTTTGGCGCCGTGCATGTGAGCGCCACAATCAGGACTGCATACGACCGAGGCACACAGGGCCAACACCCGGCATCATGGTGTGGGGAGCGATCTCCTACACTGACCGTACACCACTGGTGATCGTCGAGGGGACACTGAACAGTGCACGGTACATCCAAACCGTCATCGAACCCATCGTTCTACCATTCCTAGACCGGCAAGGGAACTTGCTGTTCCAACAGGACAATGCACGTCCGCATGTATCCCGTGCTACCCAACGTGCTCTAGAAGGTGTAAGTCAACTACCCTGGCCAGCAAGATCTCCGGATCTGTCCCCCATTGAGCATGTTTGGGACTGGATGAAGCGTCGTCTCACGCGGTCTGCACGTCCAGCACGAACGCTGGTCCAACTGAGGCGCCAATGGAAATGGCATGGCAAGCCGTTCCACAGGACTACATCCAGCATCTCTACGATCGTCTCCATGGGAGAATAGCAGCCTGCATTGCTGCGAAAGGTGGATATACACTGTACTAGTGCCGACATTGTGCATGCTCTGTTGTCTGTGTCTATGTGCCTGTGGTTCTGTCAGTGTGATCATGTGATGTATCTGAACCCAGGAATGTGTCAATAAAGTTTCCCCTTCCTGGGACAATGAATTCACGGTGTTCTTATTTCAATTTCCAGGAGTGTATATTTGACAAGATTATTAATTTTTGACAACGTTCATCGCGAGTTTGAATCTCGAAAGTTTATTCAATGTGGTTCTAATATTTATTAAATCAGATAACGTGCATTAATATAATTTCTGGGGAGAAACAAACGACATCTAAATTGAAAAAGTTTGCGCAAACCAATTGGGATGAGTGACGTAATTCTGCGCATACGACTCAAATGATGTTTTACAGTTTCGTTCAAGAACCATTCTGAGACAATTTAAAAAGAATATAAATAATTTAGAAGTGTGTTGTAACTGACGTAGGTGACGAAGTCTACACATGGTCATATGTCAAAAGAAAATCATTTATAAAAAACTTCCGTCGTTACGCTACACTAGAGCCGCTCGGCCACCACGGCCGGCCCACAAAATAGGTTCAAATGACTCTGAGCAGTATGGGAGTTAATATCTGAGGTCATCAGCCCCCTAGAGCTCAGAACTACTTAAACCTAACTAAGGACATCACACACATCCATGCCCGAGGCAGGATTCGAACCTGCGACCGCAGCGGTCACGCGGTTCCAGACTGTAGCGCCTAGAACCGCTCGGCCACACCGGCCGGCCCAGAAAATAGGGATGGACATTGTAGACAGAGGTACGGTGCATATTTTCAGGTGACAGTTCCATAAGAATTGGTGTCTGGAACGAAATAAACTAGTGACTGTGCTAACAATGAGAGCGGAGCTGTTTGTGTAGAAGACTTAATGACGAGTTCTGTATATTTCTAGTGAACCATAATCTGTTAGGTGTAAGGGTCTATGGGTTTGCACATAGCCGCACAGTACGTAACATGCGCTCGCCACCCGACCTGCCTTGGAATGCTGACAATCTGATTGGTCAGTGGACGTGCGACCGGCCGCAGTGCGCCACAGAGGAGTAAGTCAGTGGCCGCCATATAACTAGCGAGGCCCGGGCACGAATACATCTCTCTTCTTAGCTCACCATGTAGCCCTTCCATACGACCGTAATTAGCTGGTGTTAGGATGTCGGGCACAGTGATGACGGGTGCGCGTAGCGCTCGTGTTTTATAATCAGCCTTTTGCTAATAAACTGTTTAAACTCACTTCCCGGTGTTCGCGTATTTCTGTACCTCAAGGACCCACTGTTTACAAATCCTGACAAATATTTTGTGTAATTATCATCCGGGGGCAAAAACGCAAACGACTTCTTTATAGAAGTGGTGTCAGACGTGCGTAATTATGTTGTTGTTGTGATCTTCATTCATGAGACTGGTTAGATGCATCTCTCCATGCTACTCTATCCTGTCCAAGGTTCTTCATCTCCCAGAACCTACTGCAGCCTACATCCTTCTGAATCTGTTTAGTGTATTCATCTCCTGGTCTCCCTCTACGATTTTTACCCTCCACGCTGTCCTCCAATACTAAATTGGTGAACCCTCGATGTCTCAGAACATGTCGTACCAACCGATCCCTTCTTCCAGTCAAGTTGTGCCACAAGCTCCTCTTCTCCCTAATTCTATTCAACACCTCCTCATTAGTTATGTGATCTTCCTATCTAATGTTCAGCATTCTTCTGTAGCACCACATTTCGAAAGCTTCTATTCTCTTCTTGTCTAAGCTATTTATCGTCCACGTTTCACTTCCATACATGGCTACACTCCATACAAATACTTTCAGAAACGACTTCCTGACATTTAAATCTATACTCGATGTTAACAAATTTTTCTTCTTCAGAAATGCTTTCGTTGCCATTGCCAGTCTACATTTTATATCCTCTCTACTTCGACCATCATCAGTTATTTTGCTCCCCAAATAGCAAGACTACTTTACTACTTTAAGTATCTCGTTTCCTAATCTAATTCCCTCAGCATCATCCGACTTAATTCGACTACATTCCATTATCCTCGTTTTGCTTTTGTTGATGATCATCTTATACCTTCCTTTGAAGACACTGTCCATTCCGTTCAACTGCTCTTCCAAGTGCTTTGCTGTCCCTGACAGAATTACAATGTCATCGGCGAACCTCAAAGTTTTTATTTCTTCTCCATGGATTTTAATACCTACTCCGAACTTTTCTTTTGTTTCTTTTATTGCTTGCTCAATATACAGATTGAATAACATCGGGGAGAGGCTACAACCCTGTCTCACTCCCTTCCCAACCACTGCTTCCCTTTCGTGCCCCTCGACTCTTATAACTGCCATGTGCTTTTTGTACAAATTGTAAATAGCCTTTCGCTCCCTGTATTTTACCCCTGCCACCTTCAGAATTTGAAAGAGAGTATTCCAGTCAACATTGTCAAAAGCTTTCTCTAAGTCTACAAATGCTAGAAATTTAGGTTTGCCTTTCCTTAAGCTAGCTTCTAAGATAAGTCGTAGGGTCAGTATTGCCTCACGTATTCCAACATTTCTACGGAATCCAAACTGATCTTCCCCGAGGTCGGCTTCTATCAGTTTTTCCATTCGTCTGTAAAGAATTCGCGTTAGTATTTTGCAGCTGTTACTTATTAAACTGATAGTTCGGTAATTTTCACATCTGTCAACACCTGCTTTCTTTGGGATTGGAATTATTATATTCTTCTTGAAGTCCGAGGGTAGTATTTCGCCTGTATCATACATCTTGCTCACCAGATGGTAGACTTTGGCAGGACTGGCTCTTCCAAGGCCGTCAGTAGTTCTAATGGAATGTTGTCTACTCTTTGGGCCTTGTTTCGACTCAGGTCTTTCAGTGCTCTGTCAAACTCTTCACGCAATAATTATGGAAAACCTTAAGTCCTGAAGAGGTGCAGAAAAACGTGAACTTCGGGCAGCAGCAGCATGAACATTGAAACGTCTCTGTGAAGTCGTTTCATAAGACGCTTCTCGAATTCGTTACAACTTATTCACTTTACTGCCTGATTTTAGCTCTATTCGTGAACTCTTCGAGAAAGACTGAGCTCTCAAATAAGGCCTATTGAATGTTATATGTGTGTTTTAGTGTGGGGTTTTGGTTTTGTTTTGTGGGAAACGCTGAGTTGGTCATCGGCTGCTGGGATTAGACGATGTTGCTTCTCGTTCGAAGGAGAGCACAGGATGGCCAACTTAGGTTTCCAATACCTGAACAGAGAGGTTTACCCATCTTAGTCGAAGGCTGTTTTCGTGTGTGAGGTTGGTGACGGAGGTCTACCCCTCTGGTTCAAATGGCTCTGAGCACTATGGGACTCAACTTCTGAGGTCATCAGTCCCCTAGAACTACTTAAACCTAACTAACCTAAGGACATCACACACATCCACGCCCGAGGCAGGATTCGAACCTGCGACCGTAGCGGTCACGCGGTTCCAGACTGCAGCGCCTAGAACCGCACGGCCACTTCGGCCGGCCCTACCCCTCTGGTAGCTTCCGCTGCACGGGGAGCTAGGTAACCTCGAAACAGAAAGCAGCACTCTTCGGTGAATGGCTTGGTGAGTACGGACCATAGCTCGTAAGGGGGGGGGGGGGGGGGGTTCAGGTGATAGGAAGCAGGTTGAGTTAGGACTTCGTTATGTTTAACTGTTGAAATACTTAAGAACTTTAGCTTAACTGAAGCGTGTGAAGCAAGCTATTTCTACGAATGTGCCATAATTATATTGCTTTAAATAGGCGATTTTTGGGTGTTTGAGTTAAAAGTGTGGATATTACCTTCTTCATTTTGAACAACGATGAAGTAGAATTTCAAACGGTAAATCCGATTAGGAAAAGTTGGTTAGGATCACTTCAACCGTACGTGAGTGTAATACTGTGTCGAAGCGAGTATGACTTTTAATGATTTTTAATCTTATATTTTGTGGAAGTTACTTTTGTCTTTGAGTGTCGATTTTGTGCCACGTGTTTGGTAATCAATGACCCTTCCGGTCCACCACGGCGCTGGAATAGGCTTTATTTTAACGGTTTGCTTGTTTAATAAGCTACAATTTCTGCAAGAATATCTGTTCTTTCGTGCGCTTTCTACAAAGCAGCACAACAGTTTGATTCGGAATGCACCACGTGCTCTACTTCGGCAGTTTGCAAGCAGCAGACGCAGTTAGTATGTTAGATAATTATCGCACAACCTCGTGCATTGGTTAAACCTCTGTCCAGAATAGTGCATGCGTAGAATCGTAACGCGTATCTCACTGAGATATTTTTATGGTATGAATGCAAAGAAGATGATACTATCACTGTCTCCCACCCCCGTTTTCTGTATTCCTTCTTGCTGTAGTTAAATTGTGCTCTGTTACATTTTCACGTAATTTTTACTCAACTGTTTCTATTCAGGCACCAGTTATGTGTAGTTAGGATGTGCAGCCAAATACTTAGATACAATAAATGATCTACGTGAAAGATAAATTCAGTGGTGCTGATCTTACGCACTTCCTCCGATTTCCAATCCTGAATTAATCAAGTTGCTTCATGCACGACATGGAGTGCTATTTAACTGGCTACTTAAAGAAATTTGCATACTCGCAATTAAATTATTAGAGTAATTAAACTAATAATTTTCCAGCTCCGTTTCTTTTCTAAATGGGTAGGAAGGGTTTGGGCTGGTGGCGACCCTGAATTTCTGAATTTTTATCATTATTTGTGTGAGAGAAGCAGCGAGAAATGCGAGATAACGTAGGCTATATGGCTAGATGAGAAGCGTCGTAAAGATAGTAATACGTTACAGCATCTTCCGACTATGTGGAGACATCCAACGCTGGACTTCGGGTGGGTCTACTTCAGTTTGTCTAGAATATGAAAGGCAGTGATGGATTATTACTTCACACTTGAGGTTTTTTTTTTCCTTTATTGAATTTCAATTCCCCCCCCCCTCCCCCCCCCCTTCCAAAGGTGGTGGGCTGGCAGCAGCTTAGTACCCCGCTATGCAGCCTACAGACTTTTTAAAAACATAAGAAGAAAAGAAACAAGAAAAACAGGCGATAAAACGGTGACTTAAATTATAAAACGGCGGAAAATTGTGGAAAGTTAAAACATAAAGCAAAGGGGTTGGCAATGTTAATACAAGGTGCATTCAAGTTCTAAGGCCTCCGCTTTTTTTTTTCTCCGGACTGAAAAGAGATAGAAACATGCGCATTGTTTTAAAATGAGGCAGCATTCATTGTCAATATGTCCCAGAGATGGCAGCACCACACGGCAGATGGAATTTTACCGCCAGCAGCGAGAATGAGAACTGTTTTAAATACTTAAAATGCCGACGTTTTCCTTACTTGAACAGCGTGCAATCATTCGTTTTCTGAATTTGGGTGGTGTGAAACCAATTGAAATTCATCAACAGTTGAAGGAGACATGTGGTGATGGAGTTACGGATGTGTCGAAAGTGCGTTCGTGGGTGCGACAGTTTAATGAAGGCAGAACATCGTGTGACAACAAACCAAAACAACCTCGGGCTCGCACACACCGGTCTGACCACACGATCGAGAGAGTGGAGAGAATTGTTTTGGGGGATCGCCGAATGACTGTTGAACAGATCGCCTCCAGAGCTGGCATTTCTGTGGGTTCTGTGCACACAATCCTGCATGACGACCTGAAAATGCGAAAAGTGTCATCCAGGTGGGTGCCACGAATGCTGACGGACGACCACACGGCTGCCCGTGTGGCATGTTGCCGAGCAATGTTGACGCGCAATGACAGCGCGAATGGGACTTTCTTTTCGTCGGTTGTGACAATGGATGAGACGTGGATGCCATTTTTCAATCCAGAAACAAAGCGCCAGTCAGCTCAATGGAAGCATACAGATTCACCGCCACCAAAAAATTTCGGGTAACCGCCAGTGCTGAAAAAATGATGTTGTCCATGTTCTGGGACAGCGAGGATGTAATCCTTACCCATTGCGTTCCAAAGGGCACTACGGTAACAGGTGCATCCTACGAAAATGTTTTGAAGAACAAATTCCTTCCTGCACTGCAACAGAAACGTCCGGGAAGGGCTGCGCATGTGCTGTTTCACCGAGACAACGCACCTGCACATCGAGCTAACGTTACGCAACCGTTTCTTCGTGATAACGACTTTGAAGTGATTTCTCATGCTCCCTACTCACCTGACCTGGCTCCTAGTGACTTTTGGCTTTTTCCAACAATGAAAGACACTCTCTGTGGCCGCACATTCACCAGCCGTGCTTCTATTGCCTCAGCGATTTTCCAGTGGTCAAAACAGACTCCTAAAAAAGCTTTCACCGCTGCCATGGAATCATGGCGTCAGCGTTGTGAAAAATGTGTACGTCTGCAGGGCGATTACGTCGAGAAGTAACGCCAGTTTCATCGATTTCGGGTGAGTAGTTAATTAGAAAAAAATCGGAGGCCTTAGAACTTGAATGCACCTCGTAAAGTACACAGGAATCAGACAAGTAACATAGTAGACACACAATTTAAAAAAAAACTGGCGACAGTCTATTTTCTGTTCGCAAGAGATAAAAAATCACACCCAGCGACAGTATGATGGCCGTTCGCAACACTTCCCAAAAGACAGACAACACGGAACACTCACTGTAAAACACTGCACGAAAATGTCGGCACAAAGATGGCACTGCCTAGCCAAGGCCTGAGGGGGGGGGGGGGCGAGACACCTGGATGAGGGGGAAAACGAGGAGGGAGGAGAGGTAAAAACGAAAGGGGGGGGTGGAACCAAAGGAGGGAGAGGTCTCATAAGGGGGGAGAGGGGCAGGGTAGACGCGAGAGGGAATGGGAAAATCACACTTGAGTGACTCTTTGGCGTTAAATTAGACGATATGCCGCAACCCAGTCAGAGTTGTCGATTTACAAAATGTTATTAATGAATTGCAAGAAGAAATTCGGCAGTTAAAAGCAGAAAGAAGCGAGCGTAACATTCCGAAAGACTTGTCAAATGATAGTTCATGCAGTACAAGTACAACAACAATAAAGAATTTTTCATTATTGCCATCAGTACCGGTGTTTAGCAGGAAACCCGAAGATAATGTGAAAGTGTTTTTTCGTAAACTTGAAGGTGCCGCCCCTGTTAGGATCATGGACAGATTCCGATAAGCTAGTGGTTGCCAAATTAAGAATTCAGGGAGCAGCAGAAAATTTCATTAGCGTGGATGCGTGAAAACAGAAGATTACAATGAGTTTAGAACGATTGTTGTTCAGAGATTTAAACGTAAAAACAGATAGCAGCTTCACAGCTTTCGAAAGCGACGAAGCGAATCGATAGAGCAGTTTGCAGACAGAATTCGAAACATCAACGCTCAAACGTACGAGTTAGTAGAAGATGAAAACTAAAATCGCATTCAGTTGTTCGAAGTCGATCAGAGAGCCTTGGACACATTTATTCATGGTTTGTACAGAGAAGAAGTAAGCAAAGCTGTTAGATTGGCACGATGTAAAACGTTTCAGGAAGCAGTAGAATCAGTTGTTGGTTTCGTTGAAGCACTAAGACGACCGAATGAGTTGCAGAAACAAGAACGCCGAGTTTTCAATACAACAGTACAATGCTACAAAGGCAATAATCTTGGTCATAGGCGTAAGGATTGTAAACAGAATCGAATCTGCTATCATTGCGGGATGCACGGTCACGTTTCGAGAGATTGTCGCAACAAGAAGCAAGGTAATGACAATCTGCTAGGTCTTTAAACGAGTGTGGGGATGTACGAGCCATCACTCTGTCTGCCCCTTGCCACACAAAGCGATTCCTGTTAGTTCCAGCGAAAATCAGACCGAAAATGGCTTCGTGATAGGTGCTGTATGTCGTGGGAGAAACATCAAACTACGTATTGAGCTCATCAATGTGGTGTTGCATAGATAAATGGGATAAATTGAAACCGACGCTATTAAAAGTACGGGGGTCAAACGGAGGAAAACTACGCAACCATGGAGAAGTTGACGTAGAATTAATTCTTGGTCAAGGCCAAGATGAAGGTGATAATAAATACACAGCAAAGGTGCAAGTAGTTTCAAATAACGAAACGCGTTACGACAGTGTACTTGGATTTGATTTCTTGTCCAATAACGAGGCAGAGATATTTGTCGCAGAAAGAAAGCAACAACATAGGAAATCGTTCATCAGATCGCACTCAAGGGAGCACCGATACTGACGTCGCGGGAATGGACCGCCCAGGTGAATGGAAATGGAAATAAATGTCATGTGGTTAGGGCCTCCCGTCGGGCAGACCGTTCGTCTGGCGCAAGTCTTTCGGTTTGACGCCACTTCGGCGACCTGCGCGTCGATGGGGATGAAATGATGATGATTAGGACAACACAACACCCAGTCCCTGAGCGCAGAAAATCTCCGACCCAGCCGGGAATCGAACCCGGGCCCTTAGGATTGACAGTCTGTCACGCTGACTACTCAGTTACCGCCCAGGTGACGCATCAGTTCAGACCGTCCGACTCGATGTTAAAATTGATCAGCCTCAGCAAATTCCCAAGAGAGCAGGAAAGAAAATCTACGTTGAAGTTAAGTCACCGTGATGCAAGAAAGGAACTTTGTTATTAATTGAGTGATCCGAGAAAAGTGAGAACAATTAAAAACCGGAATTATAAAACCAAGAGATCCTTCAGACCCACCTTGGTGGTCGCCTGTTGTAATTGTACAGGAGAAATCAATTTCTGGAGAACCACAGTTCCGTTTTTGTGCTGATTACCGCTCTTTGAATGCTGTGACCACACCCGACATTTACCCCTTACCAAATTTAGTGGAAACCTTGGATTTCTTGGGCAGATGTCGAATTTTTTTTCAGTATGTGATTTAACAAGTGGTTATCACTAGATAATCAATCAAAAACTTCATTTGTATAGGCAACAGCAGTGTACAAGTATCTTCGTATCCCATTTGGACTTCATAATTCTCCAGCAAGATTTCAGCACCTGATGGATTCAGTTTTACGAGGGCTCACTCCAACACAAGCATTTGTTTACCTTGATGATGTAATAATTTTTGGTGAGAACATGAAGCAACATACTGATAGACTACAAGCTATTGTTGAGTGTATAAGAAGTGCAAACCTGTCTTTATCAATAGATAAATGTCATTTTGCACTCAGTAAAGTTAATTATCCTGGTCAAGTTATAACTAGTGAAGGTGTTCGATCTGATCCAAAATTAACTGAAGATGTAAAGAATTTTCCTGAACCACAGAATCGAAAGAACTACGATCATCCTCGGGATTGTCAAATTTCTACAGACGATTTGTAGCCGGTTATGCAAATATATCACGTCCAGGGACACAGCTACTGAACAAAAGAGTCACATTTAATTGGTCAACAGAATGTAAAGGGGAAAAGGAAGAACTTAAAAGTGCTCTAGCCACAGCCCCAGTGTTAGCATATCTGGATTTCAGTAAAGCTTTTATTCTTTCAACAGATGCATCCAATTTTGCCACAGGTGCAATCTTGTCTCAAGAAGTTGACGGTCATGAACATCCAATCTCATCTGCTTCCAGACAATTAAACAAAGCAGAATGTAATTATACTACTACTGAGAAGGAGCTTTGCGCTTTGGGTTTTGGTGTAACACATAACAGATGTTTCTTAACAGGAAGAGAATTTACAGTTATTACGGATCATGCCGCACTTAAATGATTATTGAGCTTAAAGGATCGAAGTTCCAGATTAACAAGATGACCATTAAGATTGAGTGAGTACTAATTTGAGGTTATTCACCAACCTGATAAACAACATGTGAATGCTGATGCAATGAGTCGAAAGCTCAATGTTTGTGTTACAATAAGTCAAGAAGAAGACTTAAAGGCAGCTCAAGAAGATGATCCACAATGCAAATTATGGAAAAATGATCAACGTTTTCTCGAAATAGATGGATTATTGTACAAAATCACTAGTAAAGGAAACAGCCTAGTTAGTTAAGAAAGCATGAAAGAGCAAATCATGAGCGAACAACACGATTCTTAATTATCAGGACATTGTGGTAGAAAAGCAACAAACATTAAAATAGCTCAAATGTTTTGGTGGCTGAGCTGCAAAGGTGACGTTTTCGAGTTTGTTTCACAATGTGATTCCTGTAACAGACGGGATAATGTAGGAAAAAGTAGAGCACCATTGTAGGAACTGCCAGAGACAAGCGAACCACTTGAAAGAGTAGGACTAGATGTAGTAGGACCGTTGCCTAAGACTAAAGATGGAAACAAATACATATTGATAATGTTAGATCATTTCTTTAGATACTTTCTCATGATACGAATACCTGATCAGAGTGCTGAGACTGTAGCTAAAGTTTTTGTAAAAGAATGGATACTTGAGTTTGGATCGCCATTAAGTATAATTAGTGATCAAGAAACGAATTTTATGAGTGAATTACTTAAACAGACTTGTAAGCTCATGCAAATAACTCAGTTAAGGACTACACCAGCACACCCTGAAGGAAATGGAAGAGTCGAAGGAGTCCACAGAACAACTCTTAAAATGGATAGTCATTATATAGGCAGCAAACACGACAATTGGGATTACTGTCTACCACACTTGGTAAGTTGTTACAGTGCCAAAATGCACAGCTCAACTGACCTAAGTCCATATGAGATTTTCCTTGGCCTTTGCATGATCGACTGCCGGAATCAGCAATGAACACATAAGGGATCTAGCACGCAAACTAAACGAAGCATGGAGGGGGGTGAAACAGCGAAATCATCAATCCTTTTTTCAGCAAGCAAGACAACACGACCGCCAAGCAGTAGTGCCACAATATCGAGTTGGAGATCTTGTGTATCTGAGCAACGTGGTGTTAAAGAAGAGTCAAGTCAAAAAGTTTAAGTCTTGGAAAGGACCATATCCAATCTTGGAGGTGTTGTCGCCAGTCACTCTTAAGCTCCAACTGCCCTTCTGTTCGACTGTCGTTCATGTCAGTCGTGTAAAGCCGTTTCTGGGTCGCTTTCCTGTAGCATCGCAAGACGACGGGGACCGACTGAGAAGCAGATCTGCTGTACTCAAACCCAGGAAGCGAGAATCGCGAGGTCGCAGTCCGGACTTCGACGCCGAGGCATTGCCATGTTCTGAGCGCTCCTGTTCCAGACACCCCTACAATCTGTGTAAACTTGTGTAGTGTGTGAGAGTGCAATGCGTGTGTTTATTTCAGCCGTGTGCTTACGTGAATGTGTTGTGAAAATTTAGTACTGAAGCTATTACACGAGTGCACAAGTGAAGCTAAACCTTTTATTCCACAGGTTACCACGAGCAATTCATTTATTTTACATTCATTGTTAACTCTAGTATTTAGAACTAATTAACTATGTTCATTTTTAATCTGTTTCCTAGGATAGCATATTGTACTAATGCTTAGTAATAGTACCACAGAGTACAGGTGTTTTGTTTGAACCACGATCAGATGTGGGAGTTTGAACAAGTAATGCAAAACTTGTATTCAAGTACAGTCTGAGTGAAATCCAGCAAAAGTCCAACTATGTAAAGAATCAAATTGATCTAATTCGTTCTGTTAAGGGTAATGATAGCAATTTTGGAACTGGGTACATCTTGGTTCAATAACTGGATCACAGCCAAAATGCAGGTAAAGTCTACTTTTGCTAATTATTAACAAGAGATTTATTGTTTTTTAAAGCTTTTGCCACATAAAACTTTAATTAGGAGTAAAAGTGTCTGGTTTGATTTTGGAGGGAGTATCCTTCATACTTTATTTGGTACTTTAACTAGTCGAGATCGACTGGAAGTTAAAGGCAAAATATTAGCTCTTGAACAACAGTCCAGTACAAATTCAACTAACCTCTCTAATGAAATTATTGTATTAAAGAATATGCAAAAAACCGTTACTAACCACAGAGTTTTCATTGAACAGATTGTAAACCAATTTTTTCTCACATTTCCACATAATTCGTAATGAAACGAATGCAAATATCCAAGAACTATTCCAGGGATTAAATGCTGTGAGTGCACATTTAGATTTAAACACTCTTTTGTTAAGGATTACTGATAGTTTATCAAATGCTAGAATTGATGCCCTTAAGAACAGCCTTAGAAAGTAGTTCAAATGATTGCTTTGGCAGTGCACTAACACATCCAGAACAATTTTTACAGATCCTACTATCAATGGAACGAAAGCTAGATGCAACATATATTATGATTTACCCTGTTAACTCTTACAGTTTATATGCTTGCTACAAGTTAACCACCACACACTCTTTAATGATTGAAGATGAATTAACTGTTATTGTTTCTATACCCATTGCTGGATCAAAGCATAGTTTTGAGATGCATAAGATTTATACTTACCCTGTGAAATGGAGACAGGCAGGTATTCATGTAAAGTACATACTAAATGATTATCTACTGATCAGCAAGGATCAAAGATTTTTGTGTCCCTAAATGAAAACGATTTACACATGTGTAAGCACTGTCATAAGTAAATTTGCGCTCAATTGGCTGTATTTTCAGATTGTAGAGTGTAGAGCTGCGAGAAATAATTGTTTATGTATCATCCCAAGAGATGACTCCCCTAGAATTTTAATGCATCTTTATCATCCATTTCTTGATCGATGTTCTGAAGGTATAATTTTCTCATTTAACTCCACGCTTGATGTCACATTTACATGTAGAAATTATGATACACCTGAGCTATCCTAAACACTCAAATTGAATAATAGTGGATTAATTTTGAGTGCCACACATTGTGATTTATCATGTGAACTATTTGGTACGCCTAGTGTACTGCCAACTACATTCAATGCAAGTGGACATTTGCCATTAACGAGAATGTTATCCGTTTATTACAATTATTCATACATATTAACATATGGAAAGCATTCCTTATCAAGTATTTCTGAAGACAATGATTTAATTAAGGATATCCATGAAAATGTAATTTCTTCCAAAAATGAGTTAAACTTCATTGAAGCAGCAAACAGAATTAAGTCCTTCGATTCATCCAATACTGTTAACGCATACTTGATTGTCAGTATTCTGCTTTTATAGCTTTTATTAATTTGTCTTTCGTCAACAGCATTTGTCATGTATGAAATTGTCGTGAAGAAATCTCGATTCTCTGTACCGAATGTTACTGTATCTGCAAATGAAATACATGTTGCAGTGCCTTCTGATGCCACGAATGGCGAAATAAATTCATAACGCCCGTTTTGAGCCACCTATGGTTGCTTTTTTTTCTCTAGGGAGAGTGGTGTAAGGGTCTACAGATTGTGCGCAGCCGTACGGTACGTAACACGCGTTCGCCAGCCGACCTGTCTGGAATGCTGACAATCTGATTGGTCAGTAGACATGCGTCCGGCCGCAGTGCGCCACAGAGGAGTAAGCCAATGGCCGCCGTCCACAGCGCACTGTATAAGTAGTGCGGCCTCAGGCGTGAATATGTCTCGTTTCTAACAAGGGAACCTCCCCATCGCAACCCCCTCAGATTTAGTTATAAGATGGCACAGTGGATAGGCCTTGAAAAACTAAACACAGATCAATCGAGAAAACAGGAAGAAGTTGTGTGGAACTCTGAAAAAAATTTGTAAAATATACAAACTGAGTAGTCCATCCGAAGATAGGCAACATCAAGGACAATAGCAGTCGAGGAGCGCTGTGGGCCCGTGGTTAACGAGATCAGCTACGGAACGAGAGGTCCTTGGTTCAAGTCTTCCCACGAGTGAAAATTTTAATTTTTTATTTTCAGTTTATGTGACAAACTCTTATGTTTTCATCACTTTTTTGGGAGTGATTATCACATCCACAAGAAAACCTAAATCGGGCAAGGTAGAAGAATCTTTTTACCCATTCGTCAAGTGTACAAGTTAGGTGGGCCGACAACATATTCCTGTCATGTGACGCACATGCCGTCACCAGTGTCGTATAGAATATATCAGACGTGTTTTCCTGTGGAGGAATCGGTTTACCTATGACCTTGCGATCAAATGTTTTCGGTTCCGATTGGAGAGGCACGTCCTTTCGTCTACTAATCGCACGGTTTTGCGGTGCGGTCGCAAAACACAGACACTAAACTTATTACAGTGAACAGAGACCTCAATGAACGAACGGACAGATCATAACTTTGCGAAAATAAAGAAACTAAAATTTTCAGTCGAGGGAGGACTTGAACCAAGGACCTCTCGTTCCGCAGCTACTCACGCTAACCACGGGACCACGACGCTCCTGAGCTCACTTTCTCCTTGTTGTTGCCTATGTTCGCATGGACTACTCAGTTTGTATATTTTATTAATATTTTTCACAGTTCCACACAACTTCTTCCTGTTTTCTCAATTGATCTGTGCTCAGTTTTTCAAGGCCTATCCACTGTGCCAACTTATAACTAAATCTGAGGGGGGTGCGATGGGGAGGTTCCCTTGTTAGCTCACCATGGAGCCTTTCAATACGACTGTAATTAGCCGGTGTTAGGATGTCAGACACAGTGTTGATGGGTGCGAGCAGCGTGCTTGTTTTATAATCAGCCTTTTGTTAATAAAACTGTTTTAACTTACTCTTCGGTGTTCGCGTAACCTGTACCTCAGGGACCCACTACTTACGAATCCTGACAAATATTTCGTGTAATTATCATCCGGGGGTAACAACACAGACAACCTCCTTATAGCTGATTCACACACTCCACAAAAATGGCGACACGGCAAGCCCTAATAACTATAGAGGTATCTCATTATTACCAGTGACTTTCAACTTTCTGTGCAAGGCATTACTCAACAGACTAGAACCACAAGGTGATACAAAGATAGATGAATACCTAGCAGGCTTCAGAAGAGCAAGGTGTTGCACGGAACAGATTTGGAACCTGCGAACGCTGCTGGAGGTCAGAAAGACGAATTACGCTCTAGTCACATTCGTGGGCTTCAAGAAGGTCTGACTCCATAGACAGGCAGACTCTCCTAGACACACCAGAAGAATATGAGATGGACAGAAAAACAAGGACACTCATACAACAGACACTTACAGACAAATAAAATTTATGGAAGAAATCTCAGACCTATTCGAGATACATACAGGGGTCAGACATGGAGATGGTCTCTCAGTGCTTTTAATCAACATTGTCTTGGACAAAATTATCAAACAACGGGAAGAAAAAGTAAAAGCAATTCAGTTAGGAAGAACGTGTGCAAGCAAGACGATCATAATCTGCCTGGCATTTGCAGATGTCCTGACAATACTCAGCACCAATAGACAAGAAGCACAAGAAGTACTGGAATACTTACATGAAGTCTCTGCGAAACCAGATCTACAGATGTCGTATGAGAAGACACATTGCATGGAAAGGCAGAACAGCAACAACCTAGCCATGTACACAAAATGGGAAACGTTAAATATCTTGGGAAATAATTACAACTAGGAGGATCAAACAAGACCTCCAAAATACAAAAAACAGAAAAAATTGAGAAAGCATACAAACTGACTCGGACGCTCTACAGTGAAAGAAGTATTTCAAGAGAGGCTAAACTCAGGCACTACAGTAAAGTTGTGCTAGCAAACGCACCCTGCACTTCAGAAAGACCACAATCGGAGCATCAGGAATCACAGACAGAAAAAATAGAACGTAAAATAGTCAGAAAATTTTTTTGGAGCAGTACACCGAGATGGTATACGGATGAAGCGAACAACCAAAGAATTATATGAAGACACAGACGGGTTCACAGAAATGACCAGCAAACACCGACTAACATTATATGGACACATACATAGAATGAACAGCAACAGACTCACAAAGGGGATTTTTGATGTAGTAAACCAATTGTGTTCAAGACCTAAAACAAGCAGGGATGCGTATTGAAATGATAAATGAGAGAGAAAGATTCAGAAACAAAATTATGAACACGAAATTTGGAGTAAAAGAAAGGAAGGAAACACGCAAAATATGGACCGAGCAAATCAGGAACACAGCCAACTAATGGAGAGGTTTTGGGAAGAAGGAAAGAGGAAGAAAGCGAAAAAAATGAATAATCAAAGCTAATAACTGTCCTCGAGGCAAAAATGTGTAATAATAATAATAAATAATGAAACAGTTTTTATAAAAATTACTATGGAAATATCTAGCAAAAATGAATCAAATGATTAATTACAAGCACTTGCCGAGAATAAGCTGCGAATAAAGAATATACTGTAGTGGGATTTTATCAAGAAGTTACAACAAGCAAAAAGGGAGGAAATGTGCTTTACATAAAATCTGCAAAACATAATGTTGCATACAGTGCCTTCTGGCACTAAAAAAGTACAGAGTCAGTAAAAGAAAGGGAGAAACAACGGTTCTGAAATGCAAATGAACCAACGGAACATGAACTAAAGCATCATACAGTTACGAGAAGTGGTTTAAAGGGGTTAAAGAACCTTTTGTTCCGTAACAGTACTTGTTCGAGTAAGATGACGCCTTCGTTACTGACCATATGTCTGAAGACCTCAAGTTCCAACATTTCTTCTCTCTGTGTAGAATCGTCAATTCGTCTAATCCTTTTGGATTGTGCCCCAATATTAGTAAACGCTCAGAGAAAGTATAATTACGAACATTAGTAGCTTCCTCCTTTAGCAATTGTTCATTATGTTACAGGCACTACCGGTTTGTCCGATATGAAACACCGGAAAATCACCCCCAAGTAACTCTGTAGGCTCCTGAGCTACGTAAAGGTTAATTTTAAGTTTATAAATTACAGATTAATATTTTTCTAAAGTGTTATTCGTGGAAAAGCGCAGCCATATTTTTAACTATTATACGTTGCATCAAAAATGGTTCAAATGACTCTAAGCACTATGGGACTTAACACTGAGGTCATCAGTCCCCAAGACTTAGAACTACTTAAACCTAAGTAACCTAAGGACAACACACACATCCATGCCAGAGGCAGGATTTGAACCTGCGACCGTAGCAACAGCGTGGTTCCGGACTGAAGCGCCTAGAACCGTTCGGCCACAGCGGCCGGTAGACGTTGCATCTAATACGATACATTACATAAGTAAGGTACTGAAACACATTTTCCTCTATCAAAATCTTCATTCAGATCGTCACCTATAGTAGTGATTCATTTGTTAGTTTTCGCTTCGAAATTTTTTTCCACCGTTATTAAAGGCCTCAGTTTTGATTAAATTAATTTCTTTCTTTAGTTTTACTGGTGATAGTGGTGCGACTATAGGGTGATGAATAGCTGGATGAAAAAAATTCGTGACTGAGGATGTGTTGAATCTGACCAATATTCATTGCCTTACAGAAGATATTAAAACTGTGTTATTATTATTATATTATTGTTATTGTTATGCACTCACCATGGACTTCCCATGCTGTATTGTACACTCATTATGGATGTCTGGTTAGATGTAAGAGTAGGCATTAAGACATTTATGTTGCCATATAAAATATATAAGTAAACATGTGTTTGCAAAATGCCCAATTATGGATGAAAGATTTGCATAACATTTAGAGGAGAAAGTAAAGAGACAAAGTAAGTTTTAATAATATGTTTTATTCCTCTCAATCAATTCAATGCATCAAGTGTGGAAATACAATATGTACAAAAATAATGAGGAGAGGGAGACAATAAAAAACAAACAATAAGAAGAGTCTTGGCACTTTCACACTGGCAGCTCAGGGTAGGGCTGCACACTCACAAGAAAAACGAACACCAGCCAGTGGATGGTGCTAGTACTAGTAGCAAAAACTATAATAGTAATAGTAATAATAGGGGTCCCAGTAACGAGGGAGAGGGACGGGATAGTGGCTCATCAGGAGGAATAGTACGGGCACCTGTGTGTCCCTCATAGCCAGGGTCCAAGGAGAACCGCAGTGGGATGCAGTGGTGCCTCATCTGGGAGTATGTGTGTGTGTGTGAGTGTGTGTGTGTGTGTGTGCGTGTGTGTGTGTGTGTGTTTGTGTGTCCATCAGGCTCATTTCAGGGCTGAGGTAAGGGGCAGGGAGAGTCGGGTTGTGCAGGCTGAAAAGTAAAGATTTCGCTAGAGGAAGGACTATGGTCATGACATAAATTCGTCAAGTGTACCAGTAAACATCGGGGTTAAAATCAGGTGAGCGGTCTAATTTTACATCAGTCACTTCAAGAGTGAGAGTTGTGTATTTTCTGAGTCCTTCTCCTGTCACGATTTTAAGCCTCCAGTAGAAATAACTGACAGTACTATTCCCCGCTGGCCACACCAGTCCTCTGAAGGGAACAGCACTGTGAGGCTGTGTCGATGTCCTCAACGCCCCCTGCCACGCCAAATTCTATATATCGTCTGCGAAGACCAGTATACTTATTTACAGTTTGAGTTAGTAAATCGGGCAGAGTGAAAAGCATCTGCACGTTTCGGCAGTTTGAGATCATAAGAGCTAGTGCTTGTTTGCATTTTGCGCCTTTCATTCACGCATAAGGGTTGCGTATTTCGAGAAAGATTATGGGTTTAAATGTGGAGTGAGGTCAGCGCTAGCTCCATGGTTTTATCCCATTTGAACCCCATCTCAGAGTCAAGGTTGTGCCATTTGTTTTTTACAAGTGAAGCTGGACGTTGTTTTGGGATATTCTGTGATACAAAAATTTGGTAAATAAGAAGCTAAAACTATGCACAGATGGAGTTCAACTTTCAAGATTATGAAATTGGTTGTAATATGTTGAGGAGGACCAATGAACTGATAAGAGACGCTATCACTGTCTGTACAAAGAATGAGTAAATTGGAGTCGTTTGGATGTAGAAGGAATTTAATAAAGTTTGATGAAGTATGAAGGTGCTGGTTTGACAATTCATCAGATCTGCTGTGGCTGCACATGGAAGATAGATATATTCAACTTTCTCTCATTATTGACTTGAGATTTCTGTAGACACCACCGCTGATGTGTTCGACACAAACTGATAGATATTCTACCTGGTCTGTGGAACATAAGGAGGTTGGGAAGGATAGGATAGTGCCATCTGGCATGTTTCTCCGAGAGAAACTTAATTATGATATAGAGTGTTTGGAGACGAGTCTGCTTTGTGTAGTCGGTCCACCTCAACGTTTGTAACAAAATTGTGATCATCGCCTTTGGGACACCGGTCGAGTTGCGACGTCTGCTACTGACTCGTGTGTAGGTCTAGTGGGTGGGGAGACCCCCACAGTAGGAGGAGCATGTGGGAAATTTGGCAGGGTTAGGCGGCGGATTGGAGGGGGTCGACTAGGTGCCGGGAGGGGGGGGGGCTATGGGAAGGAGGAGAGGGGGGGGGAATCGTCGGGGTCGTCTGTGAGACGTGCGACTGTGGCTCCTCGCGGCGAGATGAGACAGCTGGACGCCTAGGCCGTAGCTGCTGCTGTCTGTGGCTGGGGGCGGCGAACCAGCGGCCGGCGTTTGGCGAGGAGGCGGCTCAGGCCGGAGGCGGGCGTCGTGGGGGCGGGCTCTGCCGCGGGGGCGGCGCTGTCCGCCGACTCGGGGGCGGCGGGGGCGGGCGGCTCCTCGCTGGCCGACTTCTCTGCTGACTCTGTAACGACAGGTACAGGACTGTGTTGCTGTTGTTGTGGTCTTCAGGCCACAGACTGGTTTGTGCAGCCATCCATGATACTCTATCCTGTGAAACATCTCTGGTTAACTGCTGCAACCTATATCTATCTCAACCTGCTTACTGTATTCATCCCTTGTTCTCCCTCTACGATTTTCACCTCCACACTCTTCCTTCCCTACCTACAAATCCCTTCTCCTAATCAGGTTTTGCCACAAATTTCTTTGCTCTATTCTGAGCCTCCTCATTAGTTACACGATCTACCCACCCAACATTCAGCATTCTTCTGCTGTACCACATTTCAAAAACCTCTTTTCGTCTAAAATATTTATTAACCATCACGTCGCTACAGTCCATACAAATACTTTCAGGAAGAGACTTCCTAACACTTAAATCTATACTCGACGTTAGCAAATTTCTCTTCCTAAGAAACGCTTTTTCTTGCAATTGCCAGTCTACATTTTATGTCCTGTCTATTTCAGCCATCATCAGTTATTTTGCTGCCGAAAGAGCAAAACTCATCTACTGTCTCATTTCCTAATCTAACTCGCTCAGCATCACCTGATTTAATTGAACTACATTCCATTATCCTCGGTTTGCTTTTGTTGATGCTCATCTTATATCCCCATTTCAAGATAATTTCAATTCCGTTCAGCTGCTCTTCCAAGTCCTTTCCTGCCTCTGACAGAATTACAAAGTCATCTGCAAACCTCAAAGTTTTTATTACTTTTCCCTGAACATTGATTCCTACTCAAAAATTTTTCTTTGGTTTCCTTTACTGCATGTTCAATGTACAGACTGAATAACATCGGTAATAGGCTAAAACCCTCTCTCACTCCCAACCACTGCTTCCTCTCGATTCTTACAACTGCCGTCTCCTTTCCGTACGAAATGTAAACAGCCTTTCGCTCCCTGTATTTTACCCCTGCACCTTCAGAATTTCAAAGACAGTATTTCCATCAACACTATTAAAAACTCTAATTCTACAAATGCAACAAACGTAGGTTTGCCCATCCTTGACCTACCTTCAAAGAGAAGTCGTAGGCCCAGGCTTTCCTCGCGTGTTCCCATATTGCTCCGGAATCCAACCTGGTTAACTGAATTGAGTTAAGTGCGCTCAAACGCAGTGTAATGTATCGATGCTGATGGAGTTGCGGGGGTGCAGTGGCATGAAATGATACTGGCAGGAACCATTGAGGCATATGGAACACCAAGAAGGAGTTGTTAGCCGTGTTCCTACATCTGAAAGATGACGGCTACTTAAATTCAGTCGCGTAAGAGCGGCGTTAGCGGCTACTGTGAGGAAGTAAATCTCATTTGCTCTGAATAACACGGCAACGGTCGTGAGCGATAGGTAGTTTTAAGAATCGACGTGAATTGATCTTAGTGAAGAATGAAATGATAATTAAATCAAGACCCTAATCTGTCGACAGGCACTGATATACATCAACGGGGACAGTTGAAAATGTGTGCCCCGACTGGGACTCGAACCCAGGATCTCCTGCTTACGTGGCAGACACTCTATTCATCTGAGCCACCGAGGGCACAGAGGATAGAGCGACTGCAGGGATTTATCCCTTGCACGCTCCCCGTGAGACCCACAGTCCCAGCTTATTGTCCGCACACTACATTCGTAGTGCCTCTGCCCATTACATTCATTGGTCGCGACAGGCAATCTTACCGAGTCCCGTAAGAGTTCGGGGAACGCGTGTGCATCCAGCACAGAAGAGTAAGGTAAATGGCCAGTTAGCCTTAACTATATGGAGATGGTATCCGTTCTTTTGGACATGTCCGAAAGAGCAGATACCATATTCATATAATTTAGTCAAAAATGCCTTTAAAGCGGCAGAGACGTCATTATCAACACCCCACTGAGTTTCAAAGATGTTATAACGGCCCCCTGCCTTAATATGATGAAAATTCAGTTTTATGTTAGTAAATAAAATGTGGCATGCTTTAGGAGAATATAACTTCTCATCAAAACATTTCAAAGATGTTCGCAGGGTGGTCATCACAACGCTGAATAATACTGTTTCAAAGACAAAATTTATGGCTCTTCACTTTTGTTGTCTAGGGGATTATATGTTTATAAGAGGTCCGGATTTTTAAAAAAGGTAAGCCTGGAGACATCCAGTAGTTTTATAGAAGTCATCACATGTTTTTATTCCTCTTTGAAAAACACACGTAAAGTTTACATGGTATCTCTGACAAAACAGTTACATCTTGTGCATCAACCTCTTTGGTTCTGCGATCCACACATCTTTACATGCAATGGAATTAGCTGGCACTAAAAACACTGACCGACGTGACTTTCACAACTACACTGAGCAAACTGCCTGCCGGTTTTTTGACAGTGCTCTTATATATAACCTTCCAAAGAGATCAACAAATTATCACCTTTTTAAAAGTCAGTTAAATTGTTATTAAATGAATTATTTACATGAAATAGTTACGAATGATTCTGGTGGTCAGGTGTTTAGATTAAAAACATAAATGGTGGATTTTACAAATAATTACCAGTATCAACCAAGTGAAATAGCTGGAGTACAAAGTGTTGAATATGACCTTTCTCATTTGCATGATATTGGGGTTAAAAGTAGAACCTGTAAATTACGTGAGTATACATAACAAAAGTATTATTAAACTTATTTGTTTTTCATACTAAGTGTAGTGAATCACATATGTTGACACTTTGAGTAAGCCAATGTGAGCAAAACATAGCAGTTCCTAATGAAATATTCGTGTTAAAACAGTTTAAATAAATGTACCTTGCTTTTGCAACCTCTTTTGGATCGAAATATTAGATATTAAAGACATTGAAAAACATTGCATCATAATTGCACCCATACGAAATTTAACTAATTTGAGTTTAATTTACTGAGAAATCGTAATTTGTCCTCAGTATCGTATACTTCCATACTTCTTTTCCCTCCTATCGGGATCATTACAAGGTCATGTGATAGGGCTACGAGAAGCTGGGTGTTCCTTCTGCGATACTGCAGAACGTCTTGGCAGGAATGTATCGCTGTATAAGAATGCTGGCAGCGGTGGTCGCGAGAACGTACGGTCGCATGAAGACTGGGCTCCAGACGGCCACGTAGCACTACCGAGAGGGAAGACCATCGTTTTCGGCCTACGGCGCTAACGAGTCGTACTGCATCTGCAGCAGCAATCTGAGCAGAAGTTGGGCGCCACAGTGGCAGAACGGACTGTTACAAACTGCTTACTTCCAGGACAGCTCATAGCCAGACGCCCTGACCACAAAATATCTCTATTTTCGAGTTCAGTAGTGCCAAGCGAGAGGTCATGGGCCGGCCGAAGTGGCCGTGCGGTTAAAGGCGCTGCAGTCTGGAACCGCAAGACCGCTACGGTCGCAGGTTCGAATCCTGCCTCGGGCATGGATGTTTGTAATGTCCTTAGGTTAGTTAGGTTTAACTAGTTCTAAGTTCTAGGGGACTAATGACCTCAGCAATTGAGTCCCATAGTGCTCAGTGCCATTTTAGAGGTCATGGAGGGCAGAGTGGAGGTCTGTTACGTTTTGCGATGACAGCTGGTACTGCCTCGGTGCCAGCTATGGCCGTGTGTTGGTTAGAAGGAAGCCAGTTCAGGGCCTGCAATCAACCTGCCTGTGTGTTGGGGCGCGATTTCGTATGACAGCAGGAGTACTCTCGTTGTTATCCTACACACCCTGACTCCTCCAAGACTAAAATTTGCTGATCCGACCTGTTGTGCTGCCATAATTAACATCATTCCGGGAGGAGTTTTCCAACAGGATAACGCTTACTCACCTGCCGCCATTGTAGCCCACCTGCCTGTGTGTTGGGGTGTGATATTGTATGACAGCAGGAGTACTCTCGTTGTTAGCCTACACACCCTGACTCCTCCAAGACTGAACTTAAATTCGCTGATTCGACCTGTTGTGCTGCCATTCATTAACGGCGTTCCGGGGGGTGTTTTCCAACTGGATAACGCACGCTCACCTACCGCCGTTTAGCCCAGCACGGTTTACACAGTGTAGAGACGTTGCCTAGGCCTGCTAGATGACCTGATCTGTCTCCAGTCGAGCACATACGGGACATCATTGGACAACTCCCACTTCATTGACAAACTGCATTAACAGTCCCAGTATTCACCGAACAAGTGCAATAAGCATGGAACTCCATGCCAGAAACTGACATCTGGCACCTCTTCAACCGAATGCATGCTCGCATTCAACGTTCTGATGGTTACACCGGTTATTAATTTCACATTTGTGATGACTCATCTGGCATACATTAATTTCTAATTTTGAGTGTTAATGACTTAGTTATGTTACCTAGACAAATGCATTCCCGGAATTTCATTACTCAACATTAATTATTTTTTGCTGTTGCTATTTATACTCCGTCATTGTATGTGCCCGAGAGGGACGGGAATCCTGATTGCTACTTCATGAAAGCAGCTGCCGTAATCATTCGGCTAGTTCAGCACTGATCAAAACCTAACCCACACTTCTGTCGTTACTAATGTTTCGTCTACAACCCTTAAGACTCCTGCCGTAGTGCATCTGGGAACTGCGCCATTGGCTGGCAAAGAATTGAGACTGGCCTCTCCAGAAGTTGCACACTAACCTCCTCATTTGCCTTTATTGCTCTTATTTGGTAAGTCTCCTAGAGGGATGAGCTACATCGCCTGACAGAAAAACAAAACTGGGAAGGGAGGAGAAACTGAAATGAAACTTCATTGGTTGAGAGGATACGTTGATTTTATTTCAGTGATTACAAACTCGGCTCAAATTTACAGTATGAGGCGATTTGTCACTATGACATTGCGTTACCTCTGGGCTCGATGTATGCACTGATTCCATTGGGAAGGGTGTCATAAAGCAAGACGCAAGGTTCCCTCCCCCTCCTCTCCCCCCCGCCACAACGTCTGTAACTGATTGTTGTATGTTAACCGAGGACCTAGAAACGATGGAGAGGGTCTGTCCTCGCTGCAGCCTCAGTGCTCCACAACCCCATGACGACTACCGCAGTCCACCCCTCCCCTGCCCCACACCGAACCCAGGGTTATTGTGCGGTTCGGCCCCCAGTGGACTCCCCCTCCCCGGGAACGTCTCACAGCAGATGAGTGTAACCCCTACGTTTGCGTGTTAGAGTAATGGTGGTGTACGGCGTACATGGGGAACTTGTTTGTGCAGCAATTGCTGACATAGTGTAGCTTAGGTGGAATAAGGGAAACCAGCCCACATTCACCGAGGCAGATGGAAAACCGCCTAAAAACCATCCACAGACTGGCTGGCTCACCGGACCTCGACACAAGTCCGCCGGGTGGATTCGTGCCGGGGACAGGCGCTCCTTCCCTCTCTGGAAAATCCGTGCGTTAGACTGCTCGGCTAATGGGGTGGGCCTAACTGATGGTTGATATCCTGGCTGTTCGTGCTGGAACAGAGGTGACATCTGAACTGGTCCCACAAACGCTCCACTGGAGGTAGAGCTAGGGATCTTGCTGGTCACTGGAGTGCCTCACAGACAATTCACAATGGCACATTTCACATATAGCCGAGCATTGTTCTGTTGAAAAATGGTACTGTGATACTGCCGCATGAGAGGTAACACATGAGGATGCAGGATGTGGGTGGCCTACCATTGTGGCCTCAGAGTTCACTCAGTCACTAGCAGCCGTGACCTGTTGTATAAGCTGATTGCTTCCCACGATACAACACCATTAGTAACACTGCAGTGTCTCTTCAACACATTGGAATAATGCCACATCTCCTTAGGTTGCTGCAATACTAACTGATGACAGTAATCTATGGCAGTGCAGTACTGCAGTGCAGTATGACACCATTTTGGAGCAGCCCGTGATTCCTGGTAATGACACCAGTGAAATGCAACCTGTAGTGTTGTGATGCTAATGGCTCCCTCTGCACAGGAGACAGTTAACCCCCTAGTCTAGCTGCTGCTAATCTCCGCCGCGAAGTGTGAAGTGCGTGCTGTAATAAGGTTTCTGACTGCAAAAAACTGTACACCGATAGAAATCTATCGGCAGCTTTGTGAAGTGTATGGGGACAACATAATCACTGAAGGTGGAGTGCGTCAGTGGGTCATAAAATTTAAAAATGGCCGAACTAACGTTCACGACGAAGAGCGAAGTGGAAGACCCAGCATAGAGACTCCCGAACTTGTCGTAAAAGTCGATGCCGCGGTCCGTGAAAACCGTAATTTCACAATAACGGAACTCTCTATGAGTTTTCCACAAATTTCACGAAGTTTGTTGCACGAAATCATTACCGAAAAGCTCGGTTACCACAAGTTTTGAGCAAGATGGATACCAAAAATCTTGACAGAGATTCACAAAAATCAGCGAATGGCTGCAGCGTTAGCGTTTTTGGACGCTTACGAGGAAGATGGCGACTCATTACTCGATCGCATCGTTACTGGTGACGAAACATGGGTTAAGCATGTGAACTGCGAGACAAAATTGCAGTCAATGCAGTGGGGGCACACAAATTCCCCCCAAAAACCCAAGAAATGCGTGCAGACAATGTCGGCAAGGAAGGTAATGGCGACTGTCTTTTGGGACAGAAAAGGTGTGATTTTTGTGGATTTCCTGGAAAGAGCCACTACAATAAGCTCTCAAAGGTTTTGCCAAACTCTGCACAACCTCAGAAGAGCAATACAGAACAAGCGCAGGGGACAGTTGGGCTCAAAGATCTTGATGATTCACGACAACACCCGGGCCCACACGGCAAATGCCACTCGTGAAGTTCTCGAATCTTTTAAGTGGGAGTCGTTTCCTCATCCGCCGTACAGTCCCGACCTGGCACCGAGCGACTTCCACTTATTCCCAGCAATGAAGAAGTGGTTGGCTGTGCAGCGTTTTGATGACGACGCACAGCTTCCAGAAGAGGTAGCCACATGGTTGAAGGCGCAGGCGGCCGAATTTTACGACGAAGGAATTTCCAAGCTCGTCCATCACTACGATAAGTGCCTTAATTTAAATGACAACTATGTAGAAAAGTAGTATTGAAGTGTGGCTTTCATCTGTATATAATAAAAAAAAATTCCAATTATTTATTTTTAATTCCAAAACGTAATGTACTTTGTGGATAGCCCTCGTAATAAGTGCTGCGAGTCCATCAGAGAGAAAGCTACCAGATTTAATTGCGAGAAGAGGAATCTGCAGGGAGCCGCTCACCTTGCGCCTCGTGCTCCTCAGCGTCCTCGGGGGCGGCGGTGGAGGCGGCGGGGGCGGCCGGCCTGCGCGCCAGCGCGGCGCCGGTGCGCGGAAGGCCTCGGCGCGCGGGGGCGGCGGGGGCGGGCGCCCTGGAGGCGGGCTGCACGCGCAGGCGCGGCCGCTGGCGCAGCTTGCTCAGCGCGTCCGCCGCCGTCGCCGGGCTCGACTCCTGCGAACGGGAAAGACCCTCGTGATGATGGCGCCCTCGTCCCTGCCGAAACGCTGCGGGTACCTCCCTCTCTCTTCTGCGGCTGCCTTCAGACTCCTCGTTTTGCAGTAAATAATGGATTTGGCGAGTCCACTGGCAACGGACCCTTCTCGTGAGGGCCAAACTTCCTGGCAGATTAAAACTGTGTGCCGGATCGGAACTCGAACACGGGACCTTTGCCTTTAGTGGGCAACTGCTGTACCAACAGAGCCACCCTAGCACGACTCACGACCCGTCCTTACAACTCTACTTCCGCCAGTACTTCATCTCTTACCTTCCAAAGTTCACAGAAGTTTTGATGTGAAACATACCAAACTAGCACTGCTAGAAGAAAGGGCATGATGCGACATGGATTAGCAACAGCTTGGGGCGGGGGGTTCCAGAATTGAGGCACTGGCCGCGAGTGGGTATTGATTGAAATCAGTGGAGAAAGTCGAAAATTTGTGCCAGACTGGGATTCAAACCCGGGTCCCCTGTTTACTAGCACATGCTCTGATTACTGGTCATCCCAGCTGCAAGGACTACTCTAGCGCACCTTCCATCAGGCTCAAATTCTCACTAATAACACAGTACTGACGTAGTGCCCCTTGCCCATTAACCGCATTACTCGCAGCACTTCGCCAATTGCCGTAAGAGTTTGAGCCTGGTGTGCATCTGCACTGAAGAGACCACTGTCTATCTCGCTTTAATTATATATGCATATATGGGGTGTCAGTTCTTTCGGACATATGTGTCTTTTCAAATGTTGCGAGTAATGAGGAGAATGGAGAAGGCGGATTACATTAACAGTGTGCCAGTAAGTCGACAATTTGGGCCTGACATATTGTGTGCTAGGATAGTCTATGCAGCGGCCATGGCCACTATGTCCAGGTGGCTTAGTGTCAGAGCATCTGCCTTCTAAGCAGGGGATCTGGGTCCGAATCCTTGGCTGGCACGAATTTTCAAATTGCAGAAAATCTTAAAATTTCATTCAATGCCCACTCGCAGCAAGTGTCTGTGATTCCTTTCTGTCTTAATTCTGGAAACATCCGCCATGCTGTGGCTAAACCATGTTTCTGCAATATCGTTTCTTCCAAGAGTGCTAGTCCCACAATTTTCTCAGGGATGAAGCTCTGCTGGAAGTAGATTTGTAATGACGGCTTGTGAGTCGTACTCTGGTAGCTCATTCGTAGTACTCTGGTAGCTTTTGCCATCC
Organism: Schistocerca piceifrons; assembly: GCF_021461385.2. Classification (NCBI taxonomy): domain Eukaryota; kingdom Metazoa; phylum Arthropoda; class Insecta; order Orthoptera; family Acrididae; genus Schistocerca; species Schistocerca piceifrons. Next base: position 68,281,988 of record NC_060148.1, on the reverse strand, counting down.
AAAAGTGAAAAGTTCTGGGTTCGCGTCCTGGTCGGGCACACAGTTTTAGTCTTCCAGGACATTCTCCATTGCTACATCCGCTGCAGACTGAAAATTCATTCTGGACTTTGTGATCGAAGTTGTTTCCTCGGCCGTGTCTGCTCCCTAATATCTAACATGGAAATGTGGGTCTGCCTCGAGGAAACGTAATTTTTCTTGTCTGCGTTAATATGCTCCAATGGAAGGAAGTAATTGTAGCTTTGCTGCGAATGCCAAACACTTGGCCGGCCGAAGTGGCCAAGCGGTTCTAGGCGCTTCAGTCTGGAACCGCGCGACCGCTGCGGTCGCTGGTTCGAATCCTGCCTCGGGCATGGATGTGTGTGATGTCCTTAGGTTAGTTAGGTTTAAGTAGTTCTAAGTTCTAGCAGATTGATGGTCTCTGATGTTAAGTTCCATAATGCTCAGAGCCATTTGAACCGTTTTTGAACGAAATACTTGTGAACACCAGTATGTAATAATAGGATAATATGTAAAACCCACTGAATGTGGCGACACTTTTCGGCAACATGCACAGCTAATAACACAAGAAAAGTTGCGATTTTTCGAGGCAGAACTACATTTCCTTATTAGTTACTCTTACTGATATTCGTGGAAAACAAAACAAATCATTTAACATTACGAACCACTCGAATAAACAAGAACGAGATACTGTACAGTTAAATGTAATATCCAGCAAGGAATGGCTAGACTACAGTATTTTTCAAAAAGAATGGCCTGTTTTCAAAACACCATATTAGTTGTTGTTGTTGTTGTTGTTGTGGTCTTCAGTCCTGAGACTGGTTTGATGCAGCTCTCCATGCTACTCCCTGTACCTATCCTGTACCTACTGCGACCTACATCCTCCTGAATCTGCTTAGTGTATTCATCTCTTGGTCTCCCTTTGCGATTTTTACCCTCCACGCTGCCCTCCAATACTAAATTGGTGATCCCTTGATGCCTCAGAACATGTCCTACCAACCGATCCCTTCTTCTTGTCAAGTTGTGCCACAAACTCCTCTTCTCCCCAATCCTATTCAATACTTCCTCATTAGTTAACGTGATCTACCCATCTAATCTTCAGCATTCTTCTGTAGCACCACATTTCGAAAGCTTCTTTTCTCTTCTTGTCCAAACTATTTATCGTCCACATTTCACTTCCATACATGGCTACACTCCATACAAATACTTTTTGAAACAACTTCCTGACACTTAAATCTAAGCTCGATGTTAACAAATTTCTCTTCTTCAGAAACGCTTGCCATTGCCAGTCTACATTTTATATCCTCTCTACTACGACCATTGTCAGTTATTTTGCTCCCCAAATAGCAAAACTCATTTACTACTTTAAGCGTTTCATTTCCCAATCTAATACCCTCAGCATCACCCGATTTAATTCGACTACATTCCATTATCCTCGTTTTGCTTTTGTTGATGTTCATCTTATATCCTCCTTTCAAGACACTGTCTGTTCCGTTCAGCTGCTCTTCCAGGTCCTTTGCTGTCTCTCCTAGGTATTTAGTTGAATTGACAGCCTCTAGATTTGACAGATTTATCGTATAATCGAAGTTTAACGGATTTCTTTTAGCACTGATGTGGGTGACTTCACTCTTTCCATTATTTACGGTCAACTGCCAATTTTTGCACAGTAAATATATCTTTTGTAAACCGTTTGCAATTTCTTTTGATCTTCTGATGACTTTACTAGACGATAAACGACAGTATCATATGCAAAGAAACTAAGATGGCTGCTGAGATTGTCTCCCAAATCGTTAATACAGATAAAGAACTGGGGAAAGCCAGAAATCACTTCTGTTTCACTCAATGGCTTTCTGTCAGTTATTACGAACTGTGATCTCTCTGACAGGAAATCAATAATGCAGCCGCATAGCTGAGACGTTATACCATAAGTACGTAATTTCACAACAAAGCCCTTGTGTGGTTCGGTTCAAAAGCCTTCTGGAAATCTAGAATAAGGAATCAGTTTGAAATGCCTAGTCGATAGTATTCAATACCTCTTGTGAGTAAGGAGCTAGCTGCGTTCCACACGAACAACGATGTTTTCTAACTGTTTATGGACTGTCTGTCAATAGTCTGTTCTCTTCGAGGTAATTCATAATGTTCGAACAGAACATATGTTCCAAAATCCTGGCGCATATCGACGTTAATGATATGGGCCTGTAATTTAGTGGATTACTCCGATTGTCTTTCTTGAATGTTGGTGTGACCTGCCGCAACTTTCCAGTCTTTCGGTATGGATCTTTCGTCGAGCGAACGGTTGTATATGATTGTTAAGTATGAAGCTGTTGCATCAGCATACTCTGAAAGGAACCTAATTGGTATACAGTTCGAATCTGAAGATTTGCTTTTATTAATTAATCTGCTTTACTACTCCGACGATATCTACTTCTAACTTACTCATGTTGGCAACTCTTCTTCTTTAGAATTCTGGAATATTTCACCTCGTCTTCTTTGGTGAAGGAAATTCGGCAGGCTGTGTTTAGTAACTCTGCTTTGGCAACACTGTCAATGGTAGTACCTCAATTGCTATTGGGCAGAGAAGGCATTGTGTCTTGCCGCTAGGATAATTTACATACGACCAGAATCTCGATTTTCTGCCAGGTTTCTAGACTAAGTTTCATTGCAGAAAATGTTGGAAGCATCTCGCATTGAAGTCCGAACTAAATTTATAGCTTCTGTAAAAGATTGCTAATCTTGGGGATTTTGCGTTCGTTTAAATTTGGCATGCTTTCTTTGTTGTTTCTGCAGCAGTAGTAAGTTCAAAAGTCAAAGAGTAAATAGGTTTTTCAAAGAGTAATTACTGTTCCATACTTCGCGTTATATTCTTCAGATCAATAAATATGTTGCTAAAGTAGCCTATGTTCTTCCTCAGCATTCAAGCTGTCTGCTAGCAAATTTCATCAAAATCGGTCGAGCGGTTTAGTCCTGAAAGCATAACAGACACAGCTACTTTGGCATTTATAACATTAGTATGTGAAGAGGGGCAGCAGCCTTTTCAGTAGTTGCAGGGGCAACAGTCTGGATGAATGACTGATCTGGCCTTGCAACACTAACCAAAACGGCCTTGCTGTGATGGTACTGCGAACGGCTTAAAGCAAGGGGAAACAACAGCCGTCATTTTTCCCGAGGGCATGCAGATTTAAAGAAAACTGGCATTCTACAGATCGGAGCGTGGAATGTCAGGTCCCTTAATCGGGCAGGTAGGTTAGAAAATTTAAAAAGGGAAATGGACAATATTATAGAAATGGAAGAGAATGTAGATGAAGATGAAATAGGAGATATGATATTGCGTGAAGAGTTTGACAGAGCACTGAAAGACCTAAGTCGAAACGAGGCCCCGGGAGTAGACAACATTCCATTAGAACTACTGACGGCCTTGGGAAACCAGGCCTAACAAAACTCTACCATGTAGTGAGCAAGATGTATGAGACAGGCGAAATACCCTCAGACTTCAAGAAGAATATAATAATTCCAATCCCAAAGAAAGAAGGTGTTGACAGGTGTGAAAATTAACAAACCATCAGTTTAATAAACCACGGCTGCAAATTACTAACACGAATTCTTCACAGACGAATGGAAAAAGTGGTAGAAGCCGACCTCGGGGAAGATCAGTTTGGATTCCGTAGAAATGTTGGAATACGTGAGGCAATACTGACCCTAAGACTTATCTTAGAAAATAGATTAACGAAAGACAAACCTACGTTTCTAGCATTTGTAGACATAGGGAAAGCGTATGACAATGTTTACTGGAATAATCTCTTTCAAATTCTGAAGGTGGCAGGAGTAAAATACAGGGAGCGAAAGGCTATATACAGTTTGTACAGAAACCAGATGGCATGAAAGGGAAGCAGTGGTTGGGAAGGGAGTGAGACAGGGTTGTAGCCTATCCCCAATGTTATTCAATCTGTATATTGAGCAAGCAGTAAAGGAAACAAAAGAAAAATTCGGAGTAGGAATTAAAGTCCACGGAGAAGAAATAAAAACTTTGAGGGTCGCCGATGACATTGTAATTCTGCCAGAGACATCAAAGGACCTGGAAGAGCAGCTGAACGGAAAAGACAGTGTCTTGAAATGAGGATATAAGATGAACATCAACAAAAGCAAAACGAGGATATTGGAATTTAGTCGAATTACATCGGGTGATGCTGCGGGAACTAGATCAGGAAATGAGACACTTAAAATAGTAAAGGAGTTTTGCTATTTGGGGAGCAAAATAACTGATGATGGTCGAAGTAGAGAGGATATAAAATGTAGACTGGCAATGGCAAGGAAAGCGTTTCTGAAGAAGAGAAATTTGTTAACATCCAGTATTGATTTAAGTGTCAGGAAGTCGTTCCTGAAAGTATTTGTATGGAGTGTAGCCATGTATGGAAGTGAAAGGTGGACGATAAATAGTTTAGACAAGAAGAGAACAGAAGCTTTCGAAATGTGGTGCTACAGGAGAATGCTGAAGATTAGATGGGTAGATCACATAACTAATGAGAAGGTATTGAACAGAACTGGGGAGAAGAGGAGTTTGTGGCACAACTTGACTGGAAGAAGGGATCGGTTGGTAGGACATGTTCTGAGGCATCAAGGGATCACCAATTTAGTATTGGAGGGCAGAGTGGAGGGTTAAAATCGTAGAGGGAGTCCAAGAGATTAATACACTAAACAGATTCAGAAGGATGTAGGTTGCAGTAGGTACTGAGAGATGAAGAAGCTTGACAGGATAGAGTAGCATGGAGAGCTGCATCAAACCGTTCTCTGGACTGAAGATCACAATAACAATATAATATATGGATATGGAATCTGGATATACAGGGAGTGGTGGTGGTGGTATTGGCAAGTTCCTATGGGACAAAACTGCTGAGGTCATCAGTCCCTAGGCTTACACACTACTTAATCAAACTTACACTAACTTACGCTAAGGACAACACACACACACTCATGCCCGAGGGTGGACTCGAACCTCATACGGGGGGAGTTGTGAGAACCGTGGCAAGGCGCCCGAGACCGCGCGGCAACCTCGCGAGGCTATACAGGGTGAAACAATAACGTTCGGCAGAAATTGCAAGACACATTCCTGGTACACAGACGAAGAAATAATGTTATCTGAACATTGGTCTGGAAACGCTTTGTATCCATGTTACAATTCACTTGTCCAACTCATTAATCACGAGAACACACGCTAACAGACCGGACCAGCATACCACAAGCAGCTCTTTCTGGCAGGAGATGTTCAGTATGCCCCGCGTGGGTATCCACCCGCCACTGTAGTGAATCTCCCATGCGCTGGTGTTTACCTGTGCTATAGGGTATGGTTTGGCGGCCTTCCCTAATGCGAGCACGTAAACTCCGAACGTGTTGTACCGGGGTTACGCACACAAGAGCTTTCAAATGTCCCCACAAATAAAAAGTCAGTGGGTTTAGGTCTGGAGAGTGGAGGCCGACCAACTGGTCCACCTCTGCATATCCATGTGTCACCAAATCTAATGATAAAACGAGGAGGTGCTCCATCGTGCATGAAGTACACGTTTTATCACACATCTAGAGGAACATCTGCTAACAGGAAAGTCTACTGGACCTGACGGGATACCAATTCGATTACGCGAAGGAGCTTGCCCCCCTTCTAACAGCCGTGAACTGCAAGTCGTTAGAGGAACGGAAGGTTCCAAATGACTGGAAAAGAGCACAAGTAGTCGCAGTCTTCAAGAAGGGTCGTCGAGCAGATGCGCTAAACTATAGACCTATATCTCTGATATCGACCTGTTGTAGAATTTTAGAACATGTTTTTTGCTGGCGTATCATGTCATTTCTGGAAACCCAGAATCTACTCTCGCTTGATTTGTTCATGAGACCCAGAAAATATTAGATACAGGCTCCCAGGTAGATGCCATTTTCCTTGACTTCCGGAAGGTGTTCGATACAGTTCCGTACTGTCGCTTGATGAACAAAGTAAGAGCCTACGGAATATCAGACTAGCTGTGTGGCTGGATTGAAGAGTTTTTAGCAAACAGAACACAGCATGTTGCTCTCAATGGAGAGACGTCTACAGAGGTTAAAGTAACCTCTGGCGTGCCACAGGGGAGTGTTATGGGACCATTGCTTTTCAAAATATATATAAATGACCTAGTAGATAGTGTCGGAAGTTCCATGCGGCTTTTCGCGGATGATGCTGTAGTATACAGAGAAGTTTCAGCATTAGAAAATTGCAGCGAAATGCAGGAAGATCTGCAGCGGATAGGCACTTGGTGCAGGGAGTGGCAACTGACCCTTAACATAGACAAATCTTATGTATTGCGAATACATAGAAAGAAGGATCCTTTATTGTATGATTATATGATAGTGGAACAAACACTGGTAGCAGTTACTTCTGTAAAATATCTGGGAGTATGCGCGCGGAACGATTTGAAGTGGAATGATCACATAAAATTAATTGTTGGTAAGGCGGGTGCCAGGTTGAGATTGATTGGGAGAGTCCTTAGAAAATGAAGTCCACCAACAAAGGAGGTGGCTTACAAAACACTCGTTCGACCTATACTTGAGTATTGCTCATCAGTGTGGGATCCGTACCAGATCGGGTTGACGGAGGAGATAGAGAAGATCCAAAGAAGAGCGGCGCGTTTCGTCACAGGGTTATTTGGTAACCGTGATAGCGTTACGGAGATGTTTAATAAACTCAAGTGGCAGACTCTGCAAGAGAGGCGCTCTGCATCGCGGTGTAGCTTGCTGTCCAGATTTCGAGAGGGAGCGTCTCTGGATGAGGTATCGAATATATTGCTTCCCCCTACTTATACCTCCCGAGGAGATCACGAATGTAAAATTAGAGAGATTCGAGCGTGCACGGAGGCTTTCCGGCATTCGTTCTTCCCGCGAACCATACGCGACTGGAACAGGAAAGGGAGGTAATGACAGTGAGATGTGAAGTGCCCTCCGCCACACACCGTTGGGTGGCTTGCGGAGTATAGATGTAGATGAACAGATTAGGTAGAACACTCTCTACGAAATTATGGTAACTTTGTCTGTTGAGCCTGGGTGGAAGAAAGAGAGGCGTGGCAACTGGGACATGAAAAACAAAACACTGGCGGGGAACAGAGATGTCCCCCACAATTCTGCGAGGGTAATCCCAAAAGTAAGGTCTCCTGTAACTACAGGACTCTGTTTGTGTGGCAGTTGGTCACACTGTTATGAAGAGTGCCTCGCGAGCTGAGTGTAAACATGGGCACGCCGCGCTGAGGCGCTCAGTCTTGGCTTGGCAGCCATTGAGAATGTTACCGCCAAGTGCGAATTGAGCGCAGTTATTCGATTTTTGATCGCTAAGGGCACTGCGCCGATTGAAATCCATCGCCAATTGGCGGAAGTGTGCATGGATGCCAAATTCAAATCAGAACCGGAGAAGAGGAATGTTGAGCAAGGGCGTACACATTCTCAATGACAACGCTCGCCCACACATCGCTAGGCAAACCGTTGCTCTCCTGCAACAGTTTCAGTCGAAAATAATCACCCACCCACCCTATAGTCCTGACTTGGCGCCCAGTGACTATCACCTGTTCCCTTGGTTAAAAGAACATTTGACCGGAAAGCGATTCAGCTCCGGCGACGAGGTGAAAGAAAAGGTTCATAACTTTCTGAACAGCATGGCGGCGAGCTGGTATGATATGGTCATACAAAAACTGCCACAGCGCCTACAAAAATGCATCGACATAAATAGTGATTATGTCGAAAAATACCGGGTGGTCAAAAAGTCAGTATTAATTTGAAAACTTTATGAACCACGGAATAACGTAGACAGAGAGGTAAAAATTGACATACATGCTTGGAATGACATGGGGTTTTATTAGAACAACAACAAAAAAATTCACAAAATGTCCGAAAGATGGCGCTGGACAGCAAAACGTCAATGACTGCGCATGACAATCGTGTATGAAAGGAGCTGTAATGAGAGAGAGAATCAGATGCACCAGCAGTTGCAGCATGTTGACGTTACCTGAAAAGGCGCTTTTATTGAAGCTGTATTATCAGAATGGCACGATCCTATCGCCACAGGAAGGGGATTCGAATGGGTAAATGTCCATTGACAAATGCAGCTGTGGCGAGAATGATTTCGAAGTTCGAAGCCACGGGTTGTTTAGACAATAGACCCCGTAGTGGCCGACCGAGCACAAGGCGTAATGCTGCTGAGACAGTTCAGGGAGAAAAAAAAAAGGTTCAAATGGCTCTGAACACTATGGGATTTAACATCTCAGGTCTTCAGTCCCCTAGAACTAGACCTACTTAAACCTAACTAACCTAAGGACATCACACACACCCATGCCCGAGGCAGGATTCGAACCTGCGACTGTAGCGGTCGCGCGGTTCCAGACTGAAGCGCCTAGAACCGCTCGGCCACCAACGGCCGGCAGTTCAGGAAGAAATGGTGACTGTAGCCTCCCAGGTCCGCAGACCTCAGTCCGTGCGATTATTGGCTTTGGGGTTACCTGAAGTCGCAAGTGTATTGTGATCGACCGACATCTCTAGGGATGCTGAAAGACAACATCCGACGCCAATGCCTCACCATAACTCCGGACATGCTTTACAGTGCTGTTCACAACATTATTCCTCGAATACAGCTATTGTTGAGGAATGATGGTGGACATATTGAGCATTTCCTGTAAAGAACATCATCTTTGCTTTGTCTTACTTTGTTATGATTATTATTGCTATTCTGATCAGATGAAGCGCCATCTGTCGGGCATTTTTTTAGCTTTTGTATTTTTTTGGTTCTAATAAAACCACATTTCATTCCAAGCACGTGTGTCAATTTGTACCTCTCTATTTACATTATTCCGTGATTTATTCAGTTTTCAAATTTATACTGACTTTTTGATCACCGGGTAGCTAAATGTTCAAGCTGTAAACTGATGTAAACCGTTGTAGAAATACACTATTGGCCATTAAAATTGCTACATCAAGAAGAAACGCAGATGATAAACGCGTATGCATTGGACAAACATATTATACTAGAAATGACGTGTGATTACATTTTCACGCAATTTGGGTGGATAGATCCTGAGAAATCAGTACCCAGAACAACCACCTCTGGCCGTAATAACGGCCTTGATACGCCTGGGCATTGAGTCAAACAGAGCTTGGATGGCGTGTACAGGTACAGCTGCCCATGCAGCTTCAACACGATACCACAGTTCATCAAGTGTAGTGACTGGCATATTGTGACGAGCAAGTTGCTCAGCCACGATTGACCAGACATTTTCAATTGGTGAGAGATCTGGAGAATGTGCTGGTCAGGGCAGCAGTAGAACATTTTCTGTATCCAGAAAGGCCCGTACAGGACCTGCAACATGCGGTCGTGCATTATCCTGCTGAAATGTAGGGTTTCGCAGGGATCGAATGAGCCACGGGACGTAACACATCTGGAATGAAACGTCCACTGTTCAAAGTGCCGACAATGCAAACAAGTGGTGACCGAGACGTGTAACCCATACCATCACGCTGGGTGATACACCAGTACGGCGATGACGAATACACGCTTCCAATGTGCGTTCACCGCGCTGTCGCCAAACACGGATGCGACTATCATGATGCTGTAAACAGACCCTGGATTCATCCGAAGAACTGACGTTTTGCCATTCGTGCACCCAGGTTCGTCATTGAGTACACTATCGCAGGCGCTCGTGTCTGTGATGCAGTGTCAAGGGTAATCGCAGCCATGGTCTCCGAGCAAATAGTTCATGCTGCTGCAAACGTCGTCGAACTGTTCGTGCAGATGGTTGTTGTCTTGAAAAAGTCCCCATCTGTTTACTCAGGGATCGAGACGTGGCTGCACGATCCTTTACAGCCGTGCGGATAAGATGCCTGTCAACTCGACTGCTAGTGATACGAGGCCATTGGGATCCAGCACGGCGTTCCGTATTACTCTCCTGAACCCACCGATTCCATATTCTGCTAACAGTCATTGGATCTCGACCAACGCGAGCAGCAATGTCGCGATACGATAAACCGCAATCGCGATAGGCTACGGTCCGACCTTTATCAAACTTGGAAACGTGATGGTACGCATTTCTCCTCCTTGCACGAGGCATCACAACGTTTCACCAGGCAACGCCGGTCAACTGCTGTTTGTGTTTGAGAAATCGGTTGGAAACTTTCCTATTTGTCAGCAAGTTGTAGGTGTCTCCACCGGCGACAACCTTGTGTGAATGCTCTGAAAAGCTAATCATTTGCATATCACAGCATCTTCTTCCTGTCGGTTAAATGTCGCGTCTGTAGTACGTCATCTTCGTGGTGTAGCAATTTTAGTGGCGAGTAGTGTAAACAGTTCTATGTACTAATAAAAAAATACGAGACCTTACTTTTGGGATTATCCTCGTAACATTCTGTTCTTGTGTGTTTCCCGTGATTAATGACTTGGAGAAAATGAGCTGTAACATGGAAATAAAGCGTTTCCATATCCTTGTTCAAATAAAGTAATTTCTTGGTCTACGTGTGAGGAATGGCTCCTGCAACTTGTACTGTATACTTTCGTTACACGCCGTTAGCTGCTTCACCCAATATACATGCAGGTAACTGTGACGTCAGAGCGGCGCTAGTGAAGTATACAGTACCTCCTGCGAGGCGGGGGCGGCGTCGTCGGCGGCGGCTGGAGCTGCGTGGTCCTCCTCGTGGTCCGCCGCCGGCGCTGGCGTCGAGCTGGGACTGGGGGCGGCGTCTGGCGCCGCTGTGGAGGCGGGGGCGGCACCGGGCAGGCGGGGGCGGCCGCCTCCGGCCAGCGCGCCGATGCGTGGGCCGGGCCGCAGGGGGCGGGGGCCGCCCAGCGGGGGGCGGACTCCAGCCCTGGGGGCGAGAGGCGGGACAACGTGATTCGCTGCGGTTTAGCGCGCGCAAAATGCCGTGTCTGCTAGATGCGCAGTCAGCTGGGGAAGCGTGGGGGGAGCGGCAGTGGTGGGGGTCGCTTAGAGCACCGTGCATACTACGAGGGTCACTTCTAAAGAAATGCACACTATTTTTTTAAAATCCATCTTTTATTCTACATGTTTGGAAGTTTTACAGTGTGTAGATACATCCTTTAGGAACAATATTTTCATTTCTCCACATAATTTCCATCCCTCTCAACTGCCTTACGCCACCTTTAAACCAACGTCTGTATACCCACACGGTTAAATTCCGGACCGACCTGTTGGAGCCACTGTTTGGCAGCGTGCACAAGGGAGTCGTCATCTTCAAACTTTGTTTCAAGAAGAGAGTCTTTCAGTTTACCAAAGAGATGATAGTCACACAGAGTCAGGTCAGGACTGTAAGGTGCGTGTTTCAGTGCTGTCCATCCGACTTTTGTGATCGCTTCCATGGTTTTTTGACTGACATGTGAATTTTTGTGCAACAGCAAAACATGCTGCTTTAGCCGATGTGGTCGAACACGGCTCAGTCGAGCTTGAAGTTTCTTCAGTGTCGTCACATATCCATCAGAATTTATGGTGGTTCCACTTGGCACGACGTTCACAAGCAAGAGTCCTTCAGAATCGAAAAACACCGTAGCCGTAACTTTTCCAGCAGAAGGTGTGGTTTTGAATTTTTTTTTCTTGTGTGATTTTGCTTGAAGCCACTCCATTGATTGCATCTTCGTCTCTGGTGAAAAATGATGGAGTCATGTTTCATCACCTGTCACAATTCTTCCAAAAGAAATTTATCTCCACCGTTCTCGTACTGTTCCAAAAGTTCACTGCATACCGTTTTTCTTGTTTCTTTCTGAGCCACTGTCAACATCCTGGGAACCCACCTGGCACAAACCTTTTTTAACGCCAACACTTCCAGTATTCTGCAAACACTTCCTTCCCCTATCCCAACGTAGCGTGACAATTCGTTCACTGTGATGCGTCTGTCAGCAGTCACCAATTCGTTAGCTCTCTGCACATTGTCTGGAGTGTGTGCAGTACGAGGCCTGCCGCTGCGAGGACAATCCTCAATATTGCCGTGCCCGCTTTTATCACGTAACCAGCTCGCCCACCGACTGACTGTACTGCGGTCGACAGCAGCATCTCCGTACACCTCTTTCAACCTCTTGTGGATGTTTCCCACTGTCTCGTTTTCACAGCACAGGAATTCTACGACAGCACGTTGCTTCTGACGAACGTCAAGTGTAGCAGCCATCTTGAAGACATGCTTTGACGGCGCCACTCACGGGAACAGGTTGAACTAAGTTTGAAAACAAGCGGGAAGGATGTATCTACACACTGTACAACTTTCACACATGCAGAATTAAAACTGTATTTTTACAAAAATAGTGTGCATTTCTTTTGGAGTGACCCTCGTAGTTGCCATCATGCCCCGCGGCCAACGGTGCAGTTTGAACGTCCTAACCCAAACTGTTCAGAAGTTATGACGATTTTACTTCGTATAGCTCAATAATTGTCACCGTGTATCATCATTTGACGATCAACAAACTCAAGACTACACAGAATTGTTTCTCGAACAGCTGGTCCTATGGTAATACACCTGGCAGGATTTTCCCTTCTTTTCCATTAGCGTATTTCTTGTGCTGTATCAGCAGATATTTGCAATTGCATTTTTTCATTATGTAGATGAAGCGAGCCAAGTACTGCCTATTACTTTCATTTTATCTCATTTTTTTGCATCAGTCTTCTGACTGGTTTGGTGCGGCCTACCAAGAATTACTCTCGTGTATCAATGTCTTAATCTCAGAGTAGCGCTTGGAACCTACGTTCTCAATTAAATCTTGGCTGAATCCCAACGTTTGTCTTCCCCAACGAAGTTTACTTTCTACAGGCCTCTCTGGTACAAAACAAGGTATCCACTGATTTCGCAGAGCATGTCCTATCATTCTGTCCCTTCTTCTTGTCAACGTTCCCCACATAATCTTTTCCACGCTGATTCCGAGGGAAGCCTCTTCATTCCTTTCCTTACCTTACCAGTCCACACAATTTTCATCATTCTTCTGCAGCATCACATCTCAAACGCCTCGATTCCCTTCTGTTCTGCTTTTCCCACAGTCCATGTTTCGGTGCTTAACAACGCTGGGCTCCAAATGTACATTGCCAGAAATTTCTTCATTAAGGCCACTTTTTGATATTAACAGACTTCTCTTGGCCAAGACTGCGCTCCTTGCCTGAGCTAATCTGCTCTTTATATCTTTCTTATCTTACTCCCACGTTCGCAGCACTCCTTCACTTTATCTACTTCGTAGTAAGTTGATCAGTAATCCCATTCTTGCCACTTCTCATTACTTTTTTCCTTCGGATTACTATCAGTCTACAAGGTTTCTCCGTAAGAGCGTGGAAGAACTTAACAGGCCGTAGAGGATGTTCCACTGAACATTTTTGAGGTGGGCAATCCGGGATCAGAGATGCCAGATTCAGGAGATAATGTGAATAAAATCACGTCTACTTTTTTATTTACATTATGTACATTCACACAATGAACGTACCTTTCGTACTGTCTCTTACAACATATGTTGAAACTTACGGCAATCAACCCCAATGCAAGAATGACATCGGCGAACAAGGTTATGACGGACCCTGACAGATAGCTCTGGTGTGTTTGGAATCACATCACAGGCAGCTACAACTCTGGCAACTAATTCCATCTGCGTATCCATTGGGGCCTCGAGCACAAGCGACTTCAGATACCCCCGTACGAAATAATCAAGAGCATTCACGTCAGCTGACGTCGCAGGGCGTAGAATATGACCTCCTCTTCCAATCCAGCGACCAGGAAATACAGTACTGAGATGGTTGCGGACGTCCACACTGAACTAAGGCGGTGCACCGCCATGTTGTCTCAACATTCTGTCACGAACAGCCTGTCTTCCAACAACGTAAATACGATGCAACAGAGCCACCTTATGGCCAAGTAAAGTAAGCAGATCGTGCATCATGACTTCCTAGTAAAAATCTTGCATCGTGACTTCCTAGTAATCAGGCCCGCCTTACTTGTTTCCTTGCAGCACTACATGTAAACAAACAGCACAGTAGCTGTAAATTTGTACGCATGTTAGTTGTAAATAAACTGGAAAATAGTAATGCTAGACAAAGTGGCAGACAAGTTTACTTCTATAGCTTGTAAGTAGGCTGTTTAGGTTTTTATATTGGTAACGCCACGTAGCGCTCTGTATGAAAATCACTGGCTGTGCTGTGTGCAGTCTGTGGCTAGTTTTCATTGTTGTTTGCTATTGTAGTGTTGGGCAGCTGGATGTTAACAGCGCGTAGCGTTGCTTAGTTGGAGGTGAGCCGCCAGCAGTGGTGGATGTGGGGAGAGAGATGGCGGAGTTTTGAGAGCAGATGATCTGTACGTGTGTCCATCAGAGACAGTAAATTTGTAAATTGGATATCATGGACTGATATATATATTATAACTTTTGAACACTATTAAGGTAAATACATTGTTTGTTCTCTATCGAAATCTTTCATTTGCTAACTATGCCTATCAGTAGTTAGTGGCTTCAATAGTTTGAATCTTTTATTTAGCTGGTAGTAGTGGCGCTCGCTGTATTGCAGCAGTTCGAGTAACGAAGATTTTTGTGAGGTAAGTGATTTGTGAAACGTATAGGTTAATGTTAGTCAGGGCCATTCTCTTGTAGGGATTATTGAAAGTCAGATTGCGTTGCGCTAAAAATATTGGTTGTCAGTTTAGTGTTGATGAGAATAGGTAAAGAGCGAAATGTCTGAGTGCGTTCAGTTCTGCTCAGCTGTTTGAAAATCAAATAACGTAAGAGGTTTATCAGCACAGTAATTCATTAATTTTTCTAAGGAGACGTTTCAACCTCCTTAAGCTGGCTTCTCCGACTCCACGTTCCCTACCTCAAATAGTTCAGTGGAGCACTCTCTATGTCCTGTTATATTTTTGCACGCTCTTACGGAAACGCCCTGTATATCTGTTCTTATTTGTTTATGCCATTCAACAGATTTTGTAATTCTTCTTTACCTTCACTGACGATAGCAATGTAATCAGTGAATGTTATAATGTTGGTATCCTTCCACCTTGAATTTTATACCGCTCATGGAATCCTCTTTTATTCCTGACATCGCTTCTTCGATGTACGAGTGACGTTCAGTAAGTAATGGAACAAATTTTTTTCTCGGCCTGTTTCGGTTGAAAAATGTGGAATTTACTGTGGAATGTAGTGTGCAATTTTCCCACTGCAGCTGCAGCAGTTTCACGCGGTTCCAATAGGTGGCAGTGCTATACATAGCCTTCAGAATGGCGCCTGTAACAGAGGTGAATTGCAAGCAGAGAGATGTCATCGCAAATATTCTACAGAGACCTGGTAGTGAACAAAAGCACGGTGAGTCGTTGAGTGAGGCGTGTGTCATTATGGTAGCAAGGTCTCGTAAACCTGTCTGATCCCCTGCATGCCAGTCGACCACACACAGCTTTTGTGCTACCCTCAGGGATCTGCAAAAACAATTTCAGTGTGTTCGTTGCCACAAAAATGGAAACGAACTTCTCCTTCTCCATGGCAATGGAAAACCTCATATAAGTCTGCACACCCAATGGGAGCTCACAAAACTTCATTGGACTGTTCCTCCTCATTCAACCTACAGCTTGGATTTCACACTTTCCATCTGGTTGGTCCAATGAAAGATGCACTCCACAGAAAGCAGTATGTGAATGATGAGGCGGTATTTGATGCAACAAGACGTTGCCTCTGGCGTCGACCAATAGAGTGGTACCATGCAGGCATACAGTAAGTTTGCGTAAGGCCTTTCCATTGAACGGAGGTGATTTTGTAGCCAAAAGAATGGTGAATAATACGGTGCATTGTAATCCTGAATAGAACCAACGTGCTTTCAGAAAAAAATGTGTTGCATTACTTAGTGAACACCCCTCGTACACCAAATTGTTCATCTCGGCTTCCCTTACAGCATTGCAGGACACTGCAAACAGTTATCGTTTACAGCTTGTATTGTATGGGAGTGGAGTCTCTAAATGAGACACAATGCTGGGGTGGTATGGGGTCAGGTGTAGGGTTGCTCGGACAGTCCACCTCTAAAACTCAACCATATCGAGCCACATAACCACGATGAATCTCCCATAAGCACCCCATAACCAGCGCCATAACCACATCCATAACCACGCCCATAACAGGCCCATGGACCACAACTGTACCACCATAACCACATGCACACTCAGAATCAACCCTACACCTGTGATTCTTCAACTTCTCCCAGCGTATTTTTTGCTCTAACAGTCCACGGGTGTACTGCCGGTCCATAGTGTCCAACAGGCACAATATTTCGGCGATCAGACATGTCGCTATCGTCAGGTGCGCTGACGAACTGAGCTCCTGAGGGCGGGAGGCCGTCCTAAACCCCCTTCCCCCGCGAGGCGTTCTCTCCACGGCCTCGGGATGGCAGATCAGACGCGCTATCCGCCCCACCTCTACAGTACAGCGTGCGCAGATGGACGAAGTCACGGAGGAAGAGATAGCCACCGCCTATATACCGTATACTGGCGCACTATTGGGGCAAATAGGACGAATATTGAGGAAACACCAAGTAGGAACTTTTTGCCCGCCCAATAAAACACGAGCATTATTGGGAAGTGTCAAAGACGATCTCGGTTTACGGAAGGCCGGCATATACCAGATTCCATGTGAGTGTGGGAAGACTTACATTGGACAGACAGTGCGCACCATCGAAGATCGTTGCCGAAAACATCAGAGGCACACTCGAGTTGTACCCCAACAAGTCGGCAATCGCAGAGCGCTGTTTGTCCGAAAATCACGAAATGGACTACCAACATAGCAGGGTCTTGGCACAGACATCTAAATACTGGGACAGCGTCGTTAGAGAAGCTACCGAAATTCGTACCAGGGACGGACTCATCAACAGAGATTGCGGCTATAACCTCAGCAAGGCATGGGAACCAGCACTGAGTCTAATTAAAAAGAGGCTCGGCAAAGAAAACGAACGAGCGACCAGGGCGGACGAGGCAGTTACACCGACGCCACCACAGACGCCGACGCCAAAGGGAACGCCGACGCGCGGCCGCGGGCGCGGACCGCGGAGAGAACGCCTCGCCCGGGAAGGGGGTTTAGGACGGCCGCCCGCCCTCAGGAGCTCAAGGCCCATCAGTTTACTACCAGCAGTCAGCAAAGTCTTTGAAAGGCTGTATCTCTGCCGCCTCCTGCGTCACATCAGGGAAGAACGTCTCCTACCGGACGAGCAATGTGGTTTTCGCCCTGGACACACAACAACGCACCAACTGCTTCGACTCGTTGAAGAGGCCCTTGATGCCATCGAACGGCGGGAATATTTCGGAGCCATATTCCTGGATGTTTCACGGGCGTTCGATTCCGTACGGCGTGAGGGGCTTCTCTTCAAGCTCCTGGACCTCAGTGCGCCCCTCCCGCATGTGCGACAGAAGCTTTCATGTACACACGGAGGACCTGTCAATGCGCCGCCAAGTCAGGGCTGGAGTTCCCCGAGGTTCTGTCCTCGGCCCCATACTGTACATCCTGTATATCGCAGACATGCCGCGAATGGACAAGGTCCACCTTGCCCTGTACGCGGATGATACGGCGATGTATACGCGCAGCTCTGCTCCAACGACGCTTGCAGGCAGCGGCTGACACACTTAGTGAGCCAGGATGTGGCGCCTCAGCTTCAACGAGGCTAAGACACAAGCCCTCCTCATCACCAAGAAGCGTATCCCAGCCGACATACCGCAGATCGCCTTCAGGGGAACCGCCGTACCTTGGGGCAATGCCACTAAGTACCTGGGTCTGACGCTGAATACAGGGCTCACATGGAGATACCATATCGACGACATCGTCAACAAGGTCAGGGGTAGAATGACTCAACTCTACCCCTTTCTAAATCCGACACCTGCGCTCCCGCCAGAACTGGGTGTTGCACTCTATCTTACACTCATACGCCCACTTATCGACTACGCCGCTGTGGTTTGGGTCCATGCTGCAGCGACCCACGTCGACCGACTCCAGCGCCTTCAGAACCGGATCCTACGTCTGGCATTGCACCTCCCTCGGGACTTCCCGTCGCACGACCTTAACCGAATCTCCAACATCCCTACTGTTCGAGACTGGTTTCGTCAGGCTGCACGGCTCTTTTATGAGAAGAACGCGCAGTCCGAAAATCAGCTCCTTCGAGCACTGGGCCGCAGGGTGCAGCGTCCTAACGCAATCAGATAGCCCCACCTGCTTCGCGACCACTGAGTTGCCAGCACATCCGTCCCAGCAGACTGACAGGACATCAAACACGAAGCCAGGCCACACCACACGCTCCGTCAGACGAATAGCCTTCCGGCTTAGACTCCACCGACCCACTGGGGCTCATCTGTCCCTGTCAGGCAGCAGAAGCAGCAGGAGCTCAGTTCGTCAGCGCACCTGACGATGGCGACATGTCTGATCGCCGAAATATTGAGCCCGTTGGACTCTATGGACTGGCAGTACACCCGTGGACTGTTCGATCAAGAAATACACCGGGAGAAGTTGAAGAATCACAGGTGTAGAGTTGGTTCTGAGTGTGCATCTGGAGTGGTTATGGTGGTTGTGGAGTTCGTGGTTACAGTTGTGGTCCATGGGTCTGTTATAGGCGTGGTTATGGATGTGGTTATGGCGCTGGTTATGGGGTGCTTATGGGAGGTTTATCGAGTGGTTATGTGGCTCGATATGGTTGAGTTTTAGAGGTCTGTTATTGGTGGTGGATAAGGGGTGACTATGGTGGTAGTTATAGCTCTGGTCGTTGAGTGTTTACGGAGTGGTTATATGGGTGGTAATGGGTGTGGTTCACGGGTCTATCATTGGGGCCACTCCTTTACCTGCCGGGCCTGGTGACAGCTGGTGGGCTGGCCTCAGAGGCACTCTCTGCAGAGGCGTCTTCTGCGGGGGCGGCGGGCGCGGCGCTGGGGGCGGGTGGCGCCGGCTCGGCCTCTCCGGCGGGGGCGGCGGGGGCAGCGGGGGCGGCCGTCGTGGGGCGGATCACACCACGCCGTCTGCCCAGCACGCTGTGCCTGTGGTGAGTATCCCCATATTAATACAGTAGCGTATATGCTGTGGTATAATTTGACTGTCGACTATCGATTGTTAAACCGAGTCGACTGTGACAACCAGCAATTGGCTCTTTGACTCTAAACTAAATTACACTGCATACATTCAATCTGTTTGTAAATAAGACATATGAAGGGCTTATTTCAATAGTGGCACAAGTCTATTTTTGCTCATTCTGAGATATAGAGTCCTAAAGTTAAATGAGCGCTGAAAGATCTGTAGTTGAGATACCAGAAATATTCAAGTTTATATATATTCAAGTATTCTAGTTTTAAGTTTATATATTTTTTTTCAGGCATCTGGTATCTCAACTACAGAATTTTCAGCGTTCATTTATCTTAAGGACTCTGTATCTCAGAATGAACAAAAATGGACTTGTATCACTATTGAAATAATCCCTTCATATTTCTAACAACGTAATGACATAACTGATTACTAGCTGATTTCCCAGATGCTATACAGTCCTTCTGTTATTGCATTTTAGTATTCATGAAGGAAGTCCACATTTCGAATACTGAAAATTCAAATTCATCACCCCATACTTTGATACCATGATTATGATGCCTGTATATCCTAACAGAATAATACGTATCATGAAAGACCCACTCGTTTGCGTAATTCCAAAATTGTGTCAAGTATCAATGAGAGAATTTATGGTGCAATATTGAAATTCAAGTAAATGACCATTTCAAAAGTAACGTTCATTCAGCTAATACCACACAACAAAATATCATATTTTATGGATACTACTGTAAAGCAAGTGTATCAAGTGAATTAAACATAATAAAATACCAATCATAATATTAAATTCTCCAAACTCACTAAATATTAGACACTCGCAAAAGCCAAGCCCAGTTTTGGAATCAGTACAAAAATTTCTTAGAAATGTGACATTTTGCACATTTAATGTAACATTAATGTAACATTCTAATTGCTTTCATTGAAAATGGGTGCTTAAAGAAAAGAATTAAAAATTATAACTTAAAAAAATAGAGATTACATAAAATTTGTACATAGATAAAAGTTATTTGGATTTACTGTTATATACCTTAATGGAAACATTATCTTATCAACAAACGAAAGAATAAGTTGTTATGTTAAAAAAATTTCATTCGAAAATATCGTTTACAAAAGAAACTTGTAGATTCCAGAAACTTCGATTATAACCTTGAAACTTATTTAAACTGCAAAACAGGATAATTTTGTAGCCTAAAATGGTAATTCTCAAAATATATGCTTTACTTAAAATCCGGGTACTAACTACAAATCGTAGGATTTAAAAGTGTACTTTTCGAGAAACCTCTGAAGCGAACAGGGAGGATATAAACAGAAGTAAAGCGCGTTAAGTGCAGCAGTTGTGCTCAGTTCGTAAACGTGCAAATGGTTCACATGGCTCTAAGCACTACGGGACTTAACATCTGAGGTCATCAGTTCCCTAGACTTAGAACTACTTAAATCTAACTAACCTAAAGACATCACACACATCCATGCCCGAGGCTGGATTCGAGCCTGCGACCGTAGCAGCAGCTCGGTTCCGGACTGAAGCGCCTAGAACTGCTCGGCCACAGCGGCCGGCCGGTTCAGATGCTAAGATGAGCTTTGTGAAGTGGTTCTCTGGTGAGTACTTGCACTATGTTGCTTTTTGGAAAGAGGTCAAAATATCAAGAATTACTAAGAAAGAAAAGTGTCTCAATAGAGATAATAACAAACCTGCAGCGTGCTCATCGAGGCACAAACGAACTTCTAGTACGGCGGAAAACATAAGTAAAATCTTATAGTATTTGCAATTATTTATTTCCAGTTATAATTGTATAGACAAACATTGGTTTTAAGTTTTACCAAAAATGTACTAGCAATAATTAGTGCTCAACGTTTTGGTTATCACTGTTTGGGAAGAGATTTATTGCAATTAGCAGTGTGTCGGCAGTTGTATAGTTGGATGTCTCAAGCTACTTCTGGACATCAGGAACTATGGGGGGCACGATTAAAGAAAGAAAGAAGGAAAAAAAGTTTCTGAATCGGTGCAAGTAAGCAATGTGTGCCGACAGTTTCGTGGGCCTGTGCTAGAGACAAGGACGTAGGCTGTTTGTCTTTATGGCATGTTGTGACGTAACAAGATGGCGTCCATCACGACGCGGAAGTCACGACGGCAGGGCTTTTGTCGTTTAGAGTTAGGGCCACCTGCATATCGGAGAGCGATCTCTGTACAACTCCGGCAGCCGTAAGGACTCAGGAATTCGTGAGCTGGATTACGCAGAAAGGAACAGTACCTGGCGTTCAACAAGTCTACACAAACCTGTAAACTGGGTGCTCTGTAAGAAACTGTTAATTTTTGGAAATCACTATAGGAAAAGCCGTAAGACACTCCACTCAGAGAACAGTACAAGTTGTTTGAAAAGTCTCCACAAAACTGTTAACGTGGGAGTACTGGATGCTAAATAAGTCACTACTGGATTTTGTAAATCAGTAATGGGAGTTTCGAAAGAATTACCTCACAGTATACGCAAGGAAAAGGGGAAAATACTGGGTGTTTAAAAAGTCTCCACAAAATTGTAAACGTGGTAGTGCCAGGCGTTTCATAAGTCAATATTAACTTGTGAAAATCAGTGTAGTGGTTTCGTAAGAAACTTCACTCAGTGTACGCACTGAAAAGAGTACAGTACAGGGTGTTTAATAAGTGCCCACAAAACTATAAATGTATCAGTACAGGGTGCCCCGTAAGTCACTACTCGCTTTCGTAAATCAGCATTGGAGTTTCGTAAGAAATACCACACAGTGTACGTATACATAGAGAAACACTACTGGGTGTTCAAAAACTCTCCATAAAATTATAAACGTGGCACCACTGTTTTTTTAAGTCAAAATTTTTGGAAATCAATGTATAGTGTTTCGTAAGGAAATTCACTCAGAAGACAGTACAGAGTGTTTAATAAGTCACCAAAAAACTATAACGTGACAGTACAGGGTGCCTCATAAGTCACAACTTGCTTTTTAAAATCAGTTCCTCCCTCGGGCATGGATGTGTGTGTTTGTCCTTAGGATAATTTAGGTTAAGTAATGTGTAAGCTTAGGGACTGATGACCCTAGCAGTTACGTCCCACAGGATTTCACACACATTTTTTTTTAAATCAGCGTGGGAGTTTCGTGTAAGAAATACCACACAGTGTACGTACAGAAAGGGGTACAGTACTGGGTGTTTATAAGGTCTACACAAAGCTGTAAATGCGGCAGTACTCGGTGCTTCGTAAGTCACTATTAATTTTTGGAAATCACTAGAGGAAGTTTCATAAGAAACTTCATGCAGAGAACAATACAGAGCGTTTGGAAAGTCACCACAAAGCTGTAAATGTGGCAGTAGTGGGGCTTTGCAAGAGAAGGTATCAGTTCACAACATGATATTAGATGTTGTGCGACATATTTTCGGTCCGATTGGAGCAAATTAACAGTTATTTACTACGCTGTAAGCTGAATGAGGGCAGACAGTAGTATACACGCGTGTATTGCCGAGCCAATATTAATTGTGCAAGTTTGGCTGCATCTTGGATGCAGTGTTATCCTGTATTACAGAGCCTGTAGACATTCGAGGAAATAACACGCACTGTAGCGTGTCATTGTATTGAATACAGAAAGCAGACGCCTTTGAAGAAATCGTGCAAAGTGTTATGACGCAGAGCAGTAATTTTATATACACAATAACTGTTCAATTTTTTTTTTTTTGAATGAAATTTCCACTTTTCCCTCTCTGCACTAGAATCCTGCAACAAACACCACTGACATTATAATTTACCCTTCTTTACCCGGCCGCGGTGGTCGAGCGGTTCTAGGCGCTTCAGTCCGGAACCACGCGGCTGCTACGGTCCCAGGTTCGAATCCTGCATTGGGCATGGATGTGTGATGCCCTTAGGTTAGTTAGGTTTAAGTAGTTCTAAGTCTAGGGGACTGATGACCTCAGATGTTAAGTCCCATAGTGCTTACAGTTATTTGAACCATTTTTGAATTTGTTTATGTCAATAGGCACTGTTTTATTAAAAAGTGTATTTTGCACAAAGATACACTTTCTAAGTATTGTTATAATATGTGTTGCAGGCCATGTCATTGACGCCTCGCCGGCCGGAGTGGCCGAGCGTTTCTAGGCGCTGCAGTCTGGAACCGCGCTACTGCTATGGTGGCAGGTTCGAATCCGGCCTCGGGCATGGATGTGTGTGATGTCCTTAGGTTAGTTAGGTTTAAGTCGTTCTAAGGGACTGATGACCTCAGATGTTACGTCCTATGGTGCTTAGAGCCATCACTACATGCACACTGTCCTTTTCTGGACACATGTTCAAAGGACAATTTTTTCTCCATTTCCTGTCAGGAATCTGTCCTTCACTTCGTCGGTTTTACGAGGGTTGGAACTTTAATAGTGGCAACTGCGTATTTACGGCTCGTACAAAATAGATAAATGTTTCAAAGTTCCACTGACCTTCAAAGTAGTCACCAGCATTATGTGCAAGCCGCTGCCAGCGATGTGGAAGTCGTAGGATACTCTTAGCAGTGCCAGGATTGGGGAGAAGAGGAGTTTGTGGCACAACTTGACAAGAAGAAGGGCTCGGTTGGTAGGACATGTTCTGAGGCATCAAGGGATCACCAATTTAGTATTGGAGGGCAGCGTGGAGGGTAAAAATCGAAGAGGGAGACCAAGAGATTCAGAAGGATGTAGGCTGCAGTAGGTACTGGGAGATGAAGAAGCTTGCACAGGATAGAGTAGTATGGAGAGCTGCATCAAACCAGTCTTAGGACTGAAGACCACAACAAAAACATGTAGAAGGGAAAAGGAAGCGAGGAAGGAAGAGATTCCAGATACTGGATGACATGATGGACAGTACAACATACAGCAGCCTTAAGAAGGAAGCAATGGATCGCAGAAAATGGAGAGGCAAAGGACCTGCTAATATAGCAGATAACTGATGATGAATATATCAGCAAATACCGTCCGCACTGGCGGAATGTTACGTGATACCACGTACTTATAGGTTTGTAACTATTACAGCGCCATCTACCACAAAGCGAAAAAAGTGGTCCAACTAAAACATTCGTATTTCTTTACGTGCTACACGAATATGTAATAAAAATGGGGGTTCATAATTTAAAAAAAAAAAAAAACGCAGTTGGTATCCGTTTGAGTTATAGCAGCGCCATCTAGCGCCATCTGGTTTGGCCCTTCAAGCTAGATGAGTTTCGTTCTTTGTAGTTTTTTTCGTTTGGCGCTTATTTCGTGAGATATTTGGCCCGGTCACGATCAATGGACCACCCTCTATATTAGATGCTGGTAGGAATGTATGTGTGTGGGTGGGAGAGAGATGGAGAGAGTGAGACTGGGAGAGAGAGAGAGAGAGAGACAGAGACAGAGAGAGAGGACGGAGTACGGACCTGTCGGGCAGCGCTGGCCTGTGGGGTGCGGCGGGGGCGGCAGGGGGCGCAGAGCCCTCCTCGGCCGGCTGCTGCTGCTGCTGCTGGGTGGTTGCGGGGGCGGCGGTGGTGGAGCGTGTCCTGGCGCCGCCGAAGCGGCCGCGCGCTGGCCGGGGGGCGGGCGAAGCCACCTCCTTCGCCTCCTCCTTCACCTCCTCCGACGAGTCCCTGCTGGGCGCCGCCGTGGATGCCTTGCGTCGCGAGCCGAAGTTGCCTCCGGGCCTGCCGGCACAAACACACACAGCACACCAAGTCAGTCGAGAAGCGGACCAAACACTAGACACACCCCCATCGTGGTAGATGCTTTCAAGAATGTTATATATTTTGCTTTTGCCACCGCACAGTGGCTTTAGGATGAAGCACCCGACGCTTGAACACCTACTAAACCTGTCATACAAGAGTCCTGGAAACGAGGTCCTATGCATATACACTACTGGCCATGAAAATTGCTACACCACGAAGATGGCGTGCTACAAATTTAACCGACAGGAAGAAGATGCTGTGATATGCAAATGATTAGCTTTTCAGAGCATTCACACGAGGTTGGCGCCGGTGGCGACACCTACAACGTGCTGACATCAGGAAAGTTTCCAATCGATTCCTCATACACAAACAGCAGTTGACCGGCGTTGCCTGGTGAAACGTTGTTGTGATGCCTCGTGTAAGGAGGAGAAATGCGTACCATCACGTTTCCGACTCTGATAAAGGTCGGATTGTAGCCTATCGCGATTGTGGTTTATCCTAACGCGACATTGCTGCTCGCGTTGGTCGATATCCAGTGACAGTTCGCAGAATATAAAATCAGTGGGTTCAGGAGGGTAATACGGAACGCCGTGCTGGATCCCAACGGCCTCGTATCACTAGCAGTCGAGATGACAGGCATCTTATCCGCACGGCTGTAACAGATCGGGCAGCTACGTCTCGATCCCTGAGTCAACAGATGGGGACGTTTGCAAGACAACAACCATCTGCACGAACAGTTCGACGACGCTTGCAGCAGCACGGACTATCAGCTCGGAGACCACGGCTGCGGTTACCCCTGACGCTGCACCATAGACACGAGCGCCTGCGATGGTGTACTCGACGACGAACCTGCGTGCACGAATGGCAAAACGTCATTTTTTCGGATGAATCCAGTTTCTGTTTACAGCATCACGCTGGTCACATCCGTGTTTGGCGACATCGCGGTGAACGCACATTGGAAGCGTGTATTCGTCATCGCCATACTGGCGTATCACCCGGCGTGATGGTATGGGGTGCCACTGGTTACACGACTCGGTCACCTCTTGTTCGTAGACGGCACTTTGAACAGTGGACGTTATTTTCAGATGCGTTGCGACCCGTGGCTTACCCTTCATTCGATCCCTGCGAAACCCTATATTTCAGCAGGATAATGCACGATCGCATGTTGCAGGTCCTGTACGGGCCTTTCTGGATACAGAAAATGTTCGACTGCTGCCCTGGCCAGCACTTTCTCCAGATCTCTCACCAACTGAAAACGTCTGGTCAATGGTGGCCGAGCAACTGGCTCGTCACAATACGCCAGTCACTACTCTTGATGAACTGTGGTATAGAGCTGCATGGGCAGCTGTACCTGTATACGCCATACAAGCTCTGTTTGACTCAATGCCTAGGCGTATCCAGGCCGTTATTACGGCCAGATTTGGTTGTTCTGGGTGCTGATTTCTCGGGATCTATGCACCCGAATTGCGTGAAAATGTAATCCCATGTCAGTTATAGTATAATATATTTGTCCAATGAATACCCGTTTATCATCTGCATTTCTTCTTGATGTCGCAATTTTAAAGGTAAGTACTCTACAAAAGGAGTTCAAAGAGTTTTGAACAGTTGTCTCTAATTTTTTTTTATTTTTTGCTGGAGGAAAATGAAATTTTTGTGAACATACTTGGTACATTTAGCTTAGGGTGACCAAACGTCCCGGAAAACCGGGATTGTCCCGGTTTTCATCCCTGTGTTCCGGTGTCCAGAAAATTTGTTTCAGGACGCTCAAAGGTCCCGGAATTCAGTTTTTAAATACATTTCGTGAAACTTTCTCAAATTTTTGGGATTTCGCTATATTAAAGGAAATACAACACAAGAAATTAATATATTTTAGCTTATTTGTCTAAAATCTCCATTGTCCCCTACTAGTAATCACAGTATCAGTATTGATACACTCAGGCAATAATTTACTTTGAGCGGTACTTTGGCCAACAAGTAGTGAGTTGTATTATTGTAACAGAGCTATGAAACCGTCCGATTGTCGCGCCACTTACTCACACACTCATTGTCAGAACAGTGTAGTAGTTGAGGTTTTGTCAGACAAACTGCAATAGTTTTTTCTCATATTAGTGGTATTATTGCTGCAGTACTGTGAAACGCAATGCCGAAACCTGCCTGCAAGTTCAGTGACTGTTATTCCAAGGAATGGAATTTCATTAAGAAAGGTAGTTTTGATTAGGAAGCAGAGCGTTCCGTACGTAACTGTTTTATTAGTATAAGTCATGGTGGACGTTCCGACATAGTTGATCACATCAGGTCAAAGAAACACATTAACAGATAGAGTTCACCGAGCTACAGTAACACTCTGCAAAATTATTTTGTGAAACATCAGTCAAGTGAAGAGACGAAAGTTCGAGCAGCCGAGCTTACACTAGCCTACCACACGGTAAAACATCACCAAACTTATAGATCTGGTGATTGTGCTAATAAGCTTAACAGCATTTTGTTTGATGATTCTTCCATTGCAAAAAAGTTTAGTTCAGCAAGAACTAAAGTGTCAGCCTTAGTGAAAGGAGTTATTGTTCCCCAAAGTGTAAAGGAAAGCCTTCAATACATCAAAAAGTCTTCTTCCTACGGTATGTCCACTGATGCCAGCAATCATAAGGCCACTAAAATATTTCCGTTTATTGTTCAGTTTTTCGATATTAATCAGGGTAATTCAGACGAAACTTTTGAAGGTGAGTTCCCTACCTAATGAAATATCTGACGAAATTTCAAGATTTTGTATGAATACTATCGAAATGTTTGATCTTGGGAAAAATAAATGTGTAGCATTTTGTGGAGACAACACCAACACGAACTTTGGTGGTTTAAAAAGACAAGGCAAATGCAACGTATGTACCAAATTAAAGGCAACATTGCATGAAAACATTGAAGGCATAGGGTGCCCTGCACATGTTTTACACAACAGCGTGCAGACATCTGCTGACAGTTTAAGCTGTGATGTTGAAACTATCGTCATGAAGGTATATCACACTTTTACATATATACTGTTAGAACAGAGAGGCTTAAGGAGTTGTGTGATTGTGTGGGAACTGAATATGTGAATGTAATGTGTCACTCGAAAACTCGCTGGTTATAACTGTTTCCAGCAGTTCAAAGAGTAATCCGCCTGTTTGAACCGTTAAAAGATTTTTTCCTAAATGAAGACACAGCCCCCAAAATATTGGTTCAGTTTTTCAGTAACCATTTAAGTGAAGCCTACTTATGGTTCATTCAGTCAGCTTAGCACTTAGCAGCATGGGATAAAGGAAATTGAGGGAAGCACGAAAAGTGTAATAGAGGTAAATGATGCTTTGAAAAATACTCTGGATACTGTTCCTAAGAGGAGAGAACAGCAGTTCATTTATTTTAATGTTAATCTGTCCTTAAAAGAGCAGAAGTATCAGAAGCAGCGGAAAGGATTTTTAGATAAGAAGTTAACAAGTTTTATGACACTTGTGTAGAATATCTCCGCAAGTGGAGCGTCTCATATTTATCCTCATCGCCGGTGTTTGATTGAATGTTACTGAAGAGAGTGCCAAAATGGGAAAGTGTTGAAGAGACAGTTTCTTATTTGAAGAGTAAAGAGATTGAAATCGATGATTCCATTCTCTTTGATCAGTTCGGCATACTGACAAATTTTGTTGAAGAAAGCCTTCACAAGTGGAATTAAGGGAAAAAAAACAGCATTGGAATGTCATGAGAAGTGGGTGAGTTTTTTTAAAAGCTGTGACTGTCTTCAGCATTACTCTGAGTTGGTAATAATTGCAAGGTATTTATTTGCAATCCAGCCCATAATGCCAATGTGGAAAGAATATTTTCGTTCATGAATTTCCAGTGGACTGATGAAAGAAACAGAATGGAGGTGGACTCTCTTGAAGCAATCCTGCAGATCCTGTACAACTACAAAATGGAGTGTGCCGAGTTTTATCACTGTGTCTCAAAGAACAAAGACATGACCAAGAAGGCTGGAGGCAGTGAAAAATACACTTTTCTCCAAGTACAGTCAATTCCATCTACAAGTGCTCAGTAATATTAAAGCTCATGTTAATATTAATTGATTAAAAGTTGAATGGCTGTAAAATTTTGTAAAATCGTAATACATTTCTTTATTACTGTATACATTTATTAAATGTCATTAATTATACAGATAATCTAGACTATATCAATCTTTTGTATCCTCTTATTAGTTATAATAATCGGGTTAACAAAATGTATCAACAAAACATTAATATTTAAAGTTAAGAAACCTGGGTACATGTGGAATGAGGTGTCCATTGGCACCCAGGTGAATGTGTCCCGGTTTTCACCGAAAATAATTTGGTCACCCTGGTCTAGCTCCAACTTCCGTTCCGCATTCAAAGCCTGTTAATTCTCGTAATGCAGCCATAATCAAACTATGGCTGCATGGTACACCGCATATTAGACTGCTGTCTACATCTACATCCATATTCCGCAAGCGACCTGGCGGTGTGTGGTGGAGGGTACCTTGAGTACCTCTATCGGTTCTCCCTTCTATTTCAGTCTCGTATCGTTCGTGGAAAGAATGATTGTCGGTATGCCTCTGTGTAGGCTCTAAACTCTCTGATTTTATCCTCATGGTCTCTTCGCGAGATATACGTAGGAGGGAGCAATATACTGCTTGACTCCTCAGTGAAGGTATGTTCTCGAAACTTCAACAAAAGCCCGTACTGAACTACTGAGCTTCTTTCTTGCAGAGTCTTCCACTGGAGTTTATCTATCTTCTCCGTAACGCTTGCGCGATTACTAAACGATCCTGTAACGAAGCGCGCTGCTCTCCGTTGGATCTTCTCTATCTCTTCTATCAACCCTATCTGATACGAATCCCACACTGCTGAGCAGTATTCAAGCAGTGGGCGAACAAGTATACTGTAACCTACTTCCTTTGTTTTCGGATTGCATTCTATAGGATTCTTCCAATGAATCTCAGTCTGGCATCTGCTTTACCGACGATCAACTTTATATGATCACTCCATTTTAAATCACTCCTAATGCCTACTAACAGATAATTTATGGAATTAACTGCTTCCAGTTGCTGATCTGCTATATTGTAACTAAATGATAACGGATCTTTCTTTCTATGTATTCGCAACACATTACAATTGTCTACATTGAGGTTCAATTGCCATTCCCTGCACCCAGCATCAATTGGCTGCAGATCCTCCTGCATTTCAGTACAATTTTCCATTGTTACAATCTCTCGATATACCACAGCATCATCCGCAAAAAAGCCTCAGTGAACTTCCGATGTCATCCACAAGGTCATTTATGTATATTGTGAATAGCAACGGTCCTACGACACTCCCCTGCGGCACACCTGAAATCACTCTTACTTCGGATGACTT
Organism: Schistocerca piceifrons; assembly: GCF_021461385.2. NCBI lineage: Eukaryota > Metazoa > Arthropoda > Insecta > Orthoptera > Acrididae > Schistocerca > Schistocerca piceifrons. The sequence continues at coordinate 68,251,874 of NC_060148.1, read as the reverse complement.
CTCTCCATTGAGAATGACATGCTGCGTCCTGTAACAATGTGATTGAATAAGTAGTAGTCTCTAGCATGGAAACCATGCATTTCCAGACATAAATTCATTAGACCTTATTTGTTCCATTTCCTCTCATCGATCAATCCGTAACAGAAAAACAGTGGGTAAAATCTTCTCAGGTATTGTTGAAAGGAAAGTGCGAGTATTAGTTGAGGACCAATTGGATGAAAATCAGTGTGGGTTTAGGCCTCTTAGAGGTTGTCAGGACCAGATCTTTAGCTTACAGCAAATAATGGAGAAGTGTTATGAGTGGAACAGGGAATTGTATCTATGCTTTATAGATCTAGAAAAGGCATATGACCTGGTTCCTAAGAGGAAGTTATTGTCTGTTCTACAAGATTATGGAATAGGAGGCAAACTTTTGCAAGCAATTAAAGGTCTTTACATGGATAGTCAGGCAGCAGTTAGAGTTGACGGTAAGTTGAGTTCATGGTTCAGAGTAGTTTCAGAGGTAAGACAAGGCTGCAACATGTCTCCACTGTTGTTCATATTATTTATGGATCATATGTTGAAAACAATAGACTGGCTGGGTGAGATTAACATATGTGAACACAAAATAAGCAGTCTTGCATATGCGGATGACTTAGTTGTGATGGCAGATTCGATTGAAAGTTTGCAAAGTAATATTTCAGAGCTAGATCAGAAATGTAAGGACTATGGTATGAAGATTAGCATCTCCAAAACGAAAGAAATGTCAGTGGGAAAGAAATATAAACGGATTGAGTGCCAAATAGGAGGAACAAAGTTAGAACAGGTTGACGGTTTCAAGTACTTAGGATGCGTATTCTCACAGGATGGCAACATAGTGAAAGAACTGGAAGCGAGGTGTAGCAAAGCTAATGCAGTGAGCGCTCAGCTACGATCTACTCTCTTCTGCAAGAAGGAAGTCAGTACCAAGACTAAGTTATCTGTGCACCGTTCAATCGTTCGACCAACTTTGTTGTATGGGAGCGAAAGCTGGGTGGATTCAGGTTACCTTATCAACAAGGTTGAGGTTACGGATATGAAAGTAGCTAGGATGATTGCAGGTACTAGTAGATGGGAACAATGGCAAGAGGGTGTCCACAATGAGGAAATCAAAGAAAAACTGGGAATGTACTCTATAGATGTAGCAGTCAGGGCGCACAGGCTTAGATGGTGGGGTCGTGTTACACGCATGGGAGAAGTAAGGTTACCCAAGAGACTCATGGATTCAGCACTAGAGGGTAGGAGGAGTTGGGGCAGACCGAGGAGAAGGTACCTGGATTCGGTTAAGAATGATTTTGAAGTAATAGGTTTAACATCAGAAGAGGCGCCAATGTTAGCACTGAATAGGGGATCATGGAGGAATTGTATAAGGGGGGCTATGCTCCAGACTGAACGCTGAAAGGCATAATCAGTCTTAAATGATGATGATGATGATGATGATGATGATGATGATGATCAATCCGTAGAGTTTGTACAATTTCACATGAATCATCTGCATACAAATGACTGCTCCACCAATGCACTGCCCTTCTTTATTGCCTCGTGTACACTATACTACCGGCATCTGTATACGGCCGTATCGCTGTCCCTCAGCTGTAGACGTAAGTGCAGGAGGGTGGCAAGGTGGGACACGTTAGGTCAGGGGCGGGCAGGAATCCTGCACGTGTGCGTTGCACTTGCACGTGTGCAGTTAACAGGTGTTCTGCGTGCACACAGGGGCAAGCTGGCCACCCGCTTCCCTCCACTCCCCACCATACCGTTTCTCCGTTTCCTCCTCTGTAATGCGTTTTGTTTCCTGGACTGTTTTATTGAATGAAGGAATAAGGTTAGTAGGAGTGCTTGAAAGAAATTGTGGTTTGAAAGAGTACCTATTACCTACGATACGTTTTATTTAATTATCACAGGTGGAGTTTACAATACATTTAATGTCTGGAACAGAATTCCTACATACAGACAAACGCAAACAGTTACATAAATTTTCATTACTGATGTTTGCTCTTAACCGAGACTTATTAATTTTCATAACAGAAAAAGTCTCTCACAAACGTATGTCGAGCCAGACATTGACATTATCTTCGCGGCTTCACGATGGAGACGAGGAAACTCTCGCTGTGGAAAGTCGTGACAAAAATCTATTACACGTCTTGCCAAAAGGAACTTGTCTCTCAGACGAGAATTATGCTGTAGAATCTACAGTGCAGATCTATTAATTCCATTTGCAAACTGGGATGAATATCATCTACAGAAACAGCAAATTGTCTCGAGAACTATTCAAAAACTTGGGATAAGTATGATGTATCCCCAAATCGCTTGAGAAATTCCTCTTTTATTCCACTAAGTACGGGAACACATTGAAATTTATTATAATGGCGTTCAATATTAAACTTCCGCTGATCAGCGAGAATACTGTCACATATTATACATTTCGAATTTTGACGTTTTTGCACAAAGAAAAAATGATTCTCCCATTCCTTTTTAAAAGATAGCATCTCTCCACTTCTCCGTTTCCTTGATTCACTCTGCCTTTTTCGGTTCTTGAAATGCAAAGTTCACTACGTAGCGGTCGCTTCGGTTCAACGTCCGCAGCTTAGCCTGCCACTACACTGCCGCAACCTGCCGGCTGTCGTCACTGCCCCGTTTGACGATTGCACGCGAGCAGCACACCTGCAGCACAGTGCTCTCATGAGCCGCGTGCAACGTTTGACCGCCCCTGCGTTAGGTGGTCAGACTCACCTGGAGGCGGCTCCATTGCCGAAGCGGCTCCTGGCGCGCGTGCTGCTCTCGGGTGCGGCCTCTGTGGTCGTGGTCGTGGTCGTCGAGGCGGAGGTGGAGCCACCCCCGCGGAACCTGCCCCCGGGCTTGGGGCGCAGGCGTCGCCTGCCACCGGCTGGGGCCGGCGCCTCTGTCGTCGTCGTCGTCGTCGTCGTCGGGGCCGGAGTCGTGGTCGTGGTTGTCGTGGTGGTCGTGGTCGTGGTGGTGGTGCTCGGCGATGTGGGGGCCGGCGCGGGTTCCTCCTCCGTGGTCGTCAGGATCTGTGGGCAACAGTCGTTGCGTCAGAACTGTCTAGAGTGATAGCTTCTCTACGTCTAAATGAGGACTATGACTGTATTCCACACTAACTGACGACAGCGAGCGAAAAAGAAGACACCAACCCTCCAGGACAGATCACAATGGTACCGGAGCGAGAAAGAAGACACCAACCCTCCAGGACAGATCACAATGGTACCGCGTAACACCAACTGTATAAAACTTCCTGGCAGATTAAAACTGTGTGCCGGATCGAGACTCGAACTCGGGACCTTTGCCTTTCGCGGGCAAGTGCTCTACCAACTGAGCTACCCAAGCACGACTCACGCCCCGTCCTCACAGCTTTACATCTGCCAGTAACTCGTCTCCTACCTTCCAAACTTTACAGAAGTTCTCCTGCGAACCTTGCAGAACTAGCACTCCTGAAAGAAAGGATACTGCGCAGACATGGCTTAGCCACAGCCTGGGGGATGTTTCCAGAATGAGATTTTCACTCTACAGCGGAGTGTGCGCTCATATGAAACTTCCTGGCAGATTAAAACTGTTTGCCGGATCGAGACTCGAACTCGGGACCTTTGCCTTTCGCGGGCAAGTGCTCTACCAACTGAGCTACCGAAGCACGACTCACGCCCGGTACTCACAGCTTTACTTCTGCCAGTAACTCGTCTCCTACCTTCCAAACTTAACACAAGCTCTCCAGCGAACCTTGCACGTCTAGCACTCCTGAAAGAAAGGATACTGCGGAGAAATGGATTAGCCACAGCCTGGGGGATGTTTCCAGAATGAGGTTTTCACTCTGCAGCGCAGTGTGCGCTGATATGAAACTTCCTGCCAAATTAAAACTGTGTGCCGGACCGAGACTCGAACTCGGGACCTTTGCCTTTCGCGGGCAAGTGCTCTACCAACTGAGCTCTACCAACACTCCGCTGCAGAGTGGAAATGTCATTCTGGAAACCACCTGTATACTTTACCAAAGAAAATCGCCAAAAAACTGTGTGTTTTAAGAAGTTATTTTATTTATACAACCAGTTCCGGTATCTCAATAATGCCATCTTCAGGCCTCTGTGCTATGCATGTAAAGATACCACAATGCACCAGGGACAGCAAAATAATTTACTTACAAAAACACCCTGTACAGCCCTCATAAGTTTAGGTGTGATCTGCGACACCCCATACTTTTACAGCTGTGTGTTGATCTGTTAAGCACTCTATAGTGTTGAATATTCAGTTGGTGTGCTGAATGATATTACTTACAATAATACTGTACTGCTCTTTTCAGTTTAGGTGACATTTGTGAAACACCCTGTGATATTTATAGCACTGTGCTGACTTGTCAAAATCCCTGTATTAACCACAGTGCAGTACATACAGTGAATTAGATTAGCTGGCCAGAGTGGCTGAGCGGTTCTAGGCGCTACAGTCTGGAGCCGCGCGACCGCTATGGCCGCAGGTTCTAATCCTGCCTCGGGCATGGATGTGTGTGATGTCCTTAGGTTAGTTAGGGGATTGATTACCTCAGCAGTTAAGTCCCATAGTACTCAGAGCCATTTGAACCATTTTTTGAATTAGATTACTTTTACAAACACCCTGTATTGGTTCAAAATGGTTCAAATGGCTCTGAGCACTATGGGACTCAACATCTTAGGTCATAAGTCCCCTAGAACTTAGAACTACTTAAACCTAACTAACCTAAGGACATCACACACACCCATGCCCGAGGCAGGATTCGAACCTGCGACCGTAGCAGTCCCGCCCTGTATTGCTATCAGTAGTTTAGGTGTGAATTGTGAAACATGCTGTACTGTTTACAACTATGGGTTGCCTTTTTAAGTACTCTGTAGTGTTGATTATGCAGTTGGGGCACTGACTGAAATTACTTAAGAAACACCAGTACAACACTTTTATATTTAAGTGAGACTTGTGAAACACCCTGACAAATTTACTGGGCTCTGTTGGTTTCGGAACACCTTGTATTGTCCACAATGCAGTACGCACAGTGAATAAAATTGCTTACAATAAACCCAGTCTTGCTCTCATACGTTTTGGTGTAAACTGTGACACACCCTCCACAGTTTATATTTCAATGTCGACTTGTTAACCACTCTGTAGCGCAGTTTATACCTTTGGTGCACTGAATGATATTACTTACAAATAGCCTGTATCGCACTTGCGATTTGTGAAACGCCCTGTAATGTTAACAGCTCCACACTGACTTGTAAACAGCCCTGCACTGTCCACTCTTTAGTAGGTACAGTGAATTACATTACTTACAAAAATCCCTGCATTGCTCTCTTAAATTTAGGTGAGAACTGTGATACACTGTGTACTATTTGCAATTCTACATTGACTTGCTAAGCACCCTGTAGCATTCGATATACATGTAGTGAATGATATTACTTAAAAAACACCCTGTACTGCACTTCAAGTTTTACGTGAGATGTATAAAACACCCTGTAACGTTTACTGCAGTGTGTTGTCTAGTGAAACGCTCCGTTCTGTCCACTGTGCAATAGGTGCAGTAAATTAAACTACTAACAAAACGCATTGTATTGCTCTCATAAGTTTAGGTGTGAATTTGGAATAGTCTGTACTGTTTATAAAGCTGTGTTAGCTTGTTAAGAAACCTATACAGTTAGTTATTCAGTTGGTGGACTGAATGAATTTGCTTACAAGACACCCGGTATTGCATACTTAAACCAGGTGGAACTTGTGAAACAGCCTGTACTTTTTAAAGCTCTGCACTGACTTGTCAGTCGCCCTGTTCTGCCCACTATGCAACACGTGCAGTGAAATAAATTACCAGAAAACCCCCCGTATTCCTCTCATAATTTTAGGTGTGAATTGTGACACATCAACTGCGGCTTACAACAGTGTGTTGCATTTCTCACCACTATGTAGTGTTGATTACTGAGTTGGTGCACTGAATGAAACTACTTACAAAACACCATATATTGTGGTTTGTTATGTGGGGCTTGTGAAACACACCGAAATGTTCAATACTTTGAGTTGAGTTGTGTTAAGCTCTGAACTGTTCACTGAGGGGTAGATACAGAGTATTAAATTACTTACAAAAAACGCTGTATTGCTATCACAAGTTTAGGTGAGAATTGTGACGCGCCCTGTGCTGATTGCAGCTCTGTGTTGACCTGTTCAGCACTCAATAGTCCTGAGTATGCATTTGGTGCACTGAATGATGTTACTTACATAACACCCAGCACAGTACTTTTAGGGTCAGGTGAGATGTATGAAACACCCCATAATGTTTACCACTGCGTATTAACTTGTGAAATGCCCATATTGTATATAATGCAGTATGTACAGAGTGTTAAGTTACTTACAAAACACCCTGTATTGCTGTGATAAGTTTAGGTGTAAATCGTGACACACCCTGTACTGTTTACAGCTCTGTGTTGACCTGTTACACATTTTATAGCTTCGAGTATGGATTTGGTGTACTGAATGATATTACTTACAAAACACCCTGTACTGTACTTTTAAGTTTAGGTGAAATGTATGAAACAGCCTGTAATGTTTACTACTATGTATTAACTTATGAAATGTCATGTGTTGTATACAATGCAGTGCACACAGTGAATTAAATTACTTACAAAACACCCTGGTTCAAATGGCTCTGAGCACTATGCGACTTAATGTCTGAGGTCATCAGTCGCCTAGAACTTCGAACTAATTAAACCGAACTAACCTAAGGACATCACACACATCCATGCCCGAGGCAGGATTCGAACCTGCAACTGTAGCGGTCGCTCGGTTGCAGATTGTAGCGCCTAGAACCGCATGGCCACCCCGTCTGCACAAAACACCCTGTATTGCCATCATCAGTTTAGGTGGATATTGTGACACACCCTGTACTGTTTATAACTCTATGTTTACCTGTTAAGCAGTCCATAGTGTTGGGTATACATATGATGCAGTGAATGATATTACTTACAAAACATCTTGTACTATATTTTTAAGTTTAAGTGAGATGTATGAACCACCCTGTATTTTTTACCACTGCGTATTGACTTGTGAAGCGTTCTGTATTGCATACAATGCAGTACGTATGGTGAATTAAATTACTTACAAAACACCCTGTATTGATATCCTAAGTTTAGGTGTAGATTGTGACACACCCTGTACAGTTTACAGTTCTGTGTTGATCTGTTAAGCAGTCTATCGTCTTGAGTATGCAGTTGAGACACTGAATGATATTAGTTACAAAACACCCTGTACTGTATTTTAAGTTTAGGTGAAATGTATGAAAAACCATGTAATGTTTCCTACTGTGTATTGATTTATGAAATGTCGTGTGTTGTATACAATGCAGTGCATACAGTGAATTAAATTACTTATAAAACACCCTGTATTGCCATCATGAGTTTAGATGTAGATCGCGACATACCCTGTACGGTTTACAGTTCTGTGTTGACCTGTTAAGAACTCTATAGTATTGAGTATACAGTTGAGACACTGAATGATATTAGTTATTTGTCCTGTACTTTTAAGTTTAGGTGAGATGTATGAAACACCCTGTATTGTTTACCTCTGTGTATTGACTTGTGAATCATCCTGTATCCTATACAATTTGGTACATTCAGTGAATTAAATTACTTACAATGACCCTGTATTGCTGTGATAAGTTTAGGTGTGAACTGTGACAACCCTGTACTATTTACAGCTCTGTGTGGACCTGCTATGCACTTCATAGCGTTGAGTATACATTTGGTGCATTGAATGGTATTACTTACAAACCACCATTGAGATGTATGAAACACCCTGTATTTTTTACCACTGTGTATTGACTTGTGAAATGTCCTGTATTGCATACAATGCAGTACGTATGGTGAATTAAATTACTTACAAAACACCCTGTATTGATATGATAAGTTTAGGTGTGAATTGTGACACACCCTGTACTGTTTACAGTTCTGTGTTGACCTGTTAAGCAGTCTATCGTCTTGAGCATACAGTTGAGACACTTAATAATATTAGTTACAAAACACCCTGCACTGTACTTTTAAGCTTAGGTGAGATATATGAAACACCCTGTATTGTTTACCACTGCGTACTGACTTGTGAAACGTCCTGTACTGCATACAATGTACTGTTTACAGCTCTGTGTTGACCTGTTACGAAATCTGTAGTGTTGATTATACATTTGGTGCATTGGAATATGTTACTTACAAAACACTCTGTATTTGCGCTTTTATGTTTAGGAGAGACTTGTGAAACACCCTGTGATGTTTACAGCTCCGTGTCGACTTGTGAAACGCCCTGTATTGCGCAGCAGGCACACCGAATGAAATCCTGTACGTCGTGGTCATCGAGTTTGGCTGTGGCTAGCGCACGCACCTCGTCGACGCCGGCGAGGTAGCCGTCGGTGGCGCCGGCGAGCTCGTCCTCCAGGTCGTCGAGCACCGAGTTGTCGCGCACGCCCTCGGCCTGGCGCAGCACGGCGTACAGCTGGAGCGCGGCCTGGTCGCCCGCCGCCGCCGTCAGCCCGGCCGCCTCCTGCTCCGTCGTGGCGTCGGTGGGCGGCGCCGCCGTCGACGCCGTGTTCCAGCCGCCGGCACCGGTCGCCGCCGCCCAGCCCTCCGTGGTGGCCCGCCGCTCCTGGTAGGCCTCCGCGCTGCCCGGCTCCTCCGCCTCCGTCTCCTCCTCCTCCTCCTCCGGCGCAGGCCGAGGGCGCCCGCCTCGCGACACCGCGAAGCTGTCCCTCCTGCAATGCGTCACCATGCCCAAGTCACTTCCAGCACAGTTGTTTGGTCACAGATACACCTACTCACTAAAACCGAACTAGTGCGAGTTGGCCCTCTGCTCCGGCAGATCCCTATCTATCTACGTCTACATCTGCATGCACACTCCGCAAGCCAGCCGACGGTGTGTGGGGGAGGGTGCCTTGAGTACCCCTATCGGTTCTCCCTTCTATTCCAGTCTCGTATTGTTCGTGGAAAGAAAGATTCTCGGTATGCCTCTGTGTGGGCTCTAATCTCTGTGATTTTATCATCACGGTCTCTTCGCGAGATATACGCAGGAGGGAGCAATATACTGCTCGACTCCTCGGTGAAGGTGTGTTCGCCAACAAAAGCCCGTACCGAGGTACTGAGCGTCTCTCTTGCAGAATCTTCCACTGGAGTTTATCTATCATCTCCGTAACGCTTTCGCGATTACTAAATGATCCTGTAACGAAGTGCTCTCCGTTGGATCTTCTCTATCTCTTCTATCGACCCTATCTGGTACAGATCCCAAACGGCTGAGCAGTATTCAAGCAGTGGGCGAACAAGTATAGTGTAACCTAATTCCTTTGTTTTCGGACTGCATTTCCTTAAGATTCATCCAATGAATCTCAGTCTGACATCTTCTCTACCGGCGATTAATTTTATATGGTCTTTCCATTTCAAATCACTCCTAATGCGTACTCCGAGATAATTTGTGGAATTAACCGCTTCCAGTTGCTGACCTGCTATTTTGTAGCTAAATGATAAGGGATCTATCTTTCTACGTATTCGCAGCACATTACACTTGTCCTCATTGAGATTCAATTGCCATTCCCTGCACCATGCGTCAATTCGCTGCAGATCCTCCTGCATTTCAGTACAATTTTCCATTGTTACAACTTCTCGATATACTACAGCATCATCCGCAAAAAGCCTCAGTGAACTTCCGATGTCATCCACAAGGTCATTTATATATACTGCGAATAGCAACGGTCCTACGACACTCCCCTGCGGCACACCTGAAATCACTCTAACTTCGGAAGACTTCTCCACTGAGAATGACATGCTGCTTTCTGTTATCTAGGAACTCTTCAGTCCAATCACACAATTGGTCTGATCTTCGTTCATTAAACGACTGTGGGGAACTGTATCAAACGCCTTGCGGAAGCCGCCAAGAAACATGGCATCTACCTCGGAACCGGTGTCTATGGCCCTCTGAGTCTCATGGACGAATAGCACGACCTGGATTTCACACGATCTTCTTTTTAAACACATGCCGATTCCTACAGAGTAGATTTCTAGTCTCTAGAAAAGTCATTATACTTGAACACAACACGTCCTCCAAAATTCCACACCTCATCAACGCCACAGTTATAGGTCAGACCGCTGCAAGTACGGGGCCAAGTTCTTTCTGCACACTCCGCGCAAAATCGAACTGGTATCCAACCAGGTCCAGCGGCCTTTCCTCTTTTGAGCCATTTTAATCGTTTTTCCGTCCCTCTGTCATCCATTTCGACAACTACCATTCTGTCATCTGAGCGACAATCCAGAGAAGGAACCACAGCGCAGTCCTCCCCTGTGAAACAGCTCCGGAGAAAGACATTTAGTATCTCGGCCTTTAGTCTGTCATCCTCTGTTTCAGTACCATTTTGGTCACAGAGTGTCTGGACATCTATCTATCTATCTGTCTATCGCTTGCGCCTTTGTCCCGCATTGTACGTGGGGCTGGCGTGGTTAAATCGGAGTTGGCACATTAATTTGAAGGGGTGGCCGGATACCCGTACCCCCTGGGATGGAATTAGAGTACCCCATTGTTCTGCGTCTAGTGTAAATCGTGGAAAAGTGCGGATGTGTTTCAAATGTTTGTGAGTCGTGTAAATGAGGCGGGACGTGGGGGGGGGGGGGGCTAGAGGGACCTAGAGGGATGTGGAAAACCGCCGAAAAACCATATCCAGTCTGGCCAGCACACCGGCCTTCGTCGTTAATCCGGCGGGCAGATTCGATCCAGGGCTGGAGCACCTGCCCGAGTCCAGGAAGCAGCGCGTTAGCACTCTCGGCTAACCTGGCGGGGTGCTCTGAGAGATCCCTACAAACTTAATAATGTATCCACACGTGCCATAAAGGCCGACGAAGAAAATTCTGTTCGAAGGTGACAAAGTCCAGAATCAGGCAAAATCTAGAATCTGCATAGGCACTTCGCAAGTGACGATGGTGGATGGTACCTTTCTTTTTTCTTTATTGGCTTTCGGTTCCCCCTCCCCACAGAGGGATGGGGGGGGGGGGGGGCGGGCTGCCGGCAGGTTATGGCGCCGCTCTTCAGCTTGCAGAATATTTAAAAACGTAATAAGAAGAAATACACAATAAAAACAGGCGATGACTACAGTGACTTTTTAACTACAAAATGGCGGAAAGTTGTGGAAGCTAAAAATATAAAAGTAAAGGGTTGGTGTAAGCAGGGAGACAATTAAAAAACACGGCGACAGTCTGGTTTCTGTTTGCAAGAGATAAAAATCACACACAGTGAGAGTATGGGTTCTGTTTGCAACACTTAAAAAAGATGCACAACACTTAACACGCACTAAACACTGCACTAAAGAGTAGAGACAAAGATGACACACACAGCCTTAGGCAGATAGGAGGGGGGGTGGAGAGGACCCAGAGAGATGATGGGGGAAAAAGAGGGGAGGAAAGGGAAAGAAAAGGGGGAGTAGCTGATGGAGGGAGAGGACACATAAACAAGGGGGGGGCCGGGAGGACGCAAGCCAGGGGGTGGGGGGTGGCAGAGGGGGGGGGAATGCTAAAGTACTCGGGGGAGAGAAGGGAGTCAAAGAGTGGGCAGGTGGGGAAGAAACAGGATGGAAGGGGGGCAAGAGGGAGGTGGGGAAAAGCACAGAGGGAGGGAGAGGGAGATGTGGATCAGAGTTGATGGGAGGGATAAATGGAGGGAAAGAGGGCGTCATCCAGGAGGGGGAGTTGACAGAATCCACTTCAGGTGATGAAGGGTGTAGAGGTGAAGGGTAGGTGGGACACAATGGCGAAGGCGTGGCAGTGATCAGGGGTTGGAGAGGAGAGAAGCAACCAGGGGACAGGGGGGGGGGGGGAATCAAGTCGGCGGGAGGTGTAGAGGGATAAGTTCGAGGAAAAGGAGCAAATCGAGGAAAGCCAGCAGGTCAGAGAGGATCCGCGTGGGGGACAGGAGGCATGTACAGAAGGCACGATGGAGTGCATGGTGCTCGAAGATTTGGACGGACATAGAATTCGGGGCGGGGGGGGGGGGGGGGCGCCGGCCGGGGTGGCCGAGCGGTTCTAGGCGCTACAGTCTGGAACCGCGCGACCGCTACGATCGCAGGTTCGAATCCTGCCTCGAGCATGGGTATGTGTGATGTCATTATGTCAGTTAGGTTTAAGTAGTTCTAAGTTCTAGGGGACTGATGACCTCAGAAGTTAAGTCCCATAGTGCTCAGAGCCATTTGAACCATTTTTGGTGGGGGGGGGGGGGGCGGAGGTCCAGGAATGGCACAACAGAGGATGGGTCGGATCAAGGATTTGTAGCGGGCTTTCTGTACCACTACTTGTTATTTCCTCTCCTGTTACACTCGTAAATAGAGCGACGGAAGAAGGACTGTCTGTATGAATGTGTGACATTATATGAATGTGTGGTGTCTGTTCTTTAGGACATGTCCAAACGACAGACACCACACCTTCATGTAATTTGATAGGCGTTGCTGGGCAATTAATCCACCTTCTTCGCTGCAGCGGCACGAATACGTCCGACCTCCTGTGGGAATCTCGGAAGAGCGAATATTGCGAAAACAGGCAGGGCCTGGAGATAGGTGGCGCTCGAAGGGGGAGTGTGGATCGGCCGTGAGGCGAGCTGAGGTAGAACGAACAGTTCAGATAAGGCTGTGTCCCGGATGGTTGGTTGGTTGGTTTTTGGGGGAAGAGACCAAACAGCGAGGTCATCGGTCTCATCGGATTAGGGAAGGAAGTCGGCCGTGCCCTTTCAGAGGAACCATCCCGGCATTTGCCTGGAGCGATTTTTAGGGAAATCACGGAAAACCTAAATCAGGATGGCCGGACGCGGGATTGAACCGTCGTCCTCCCGAATGCGAGTCCAGTGTGCTAACCACTGCGCCACCTCGCTCGGTGTCCCAAATGGCGCAGTGGTTACCACACGTGCCTATTAAGAACTCGATGACTTGAGTATGAACAGTTGAGTTCGAAGTAGATGTCAGAAGTTGGAATTGGAAAGTATATTGACGTGACGTGTAGTGGCAACGAAGAGCGAAGATGATCTGTACCTGCACTTTTCCCTTACGTCTCAGCAGGAAACACAATGTTATTCGTAAAATAGCAGTGTGTCTGAGAAGACAGATGAGTTCAAGTGAAAATGATGTAAGTATTGAAACACGTGAACGATAAAGGAGTCATAACACTTAATCGACCTAAAGCATTAAATGCTCTTAATTTATCTATGATACGAAAAATATTTCCAACTATGAAAAATTGAGAGAAAGAGAAGAGCTTTGTCATAATGAAAGGAACAGGTGAAAAGGCAATTTGTGCTGGAGGTGGCGTAAGAGGTGTAACTGAAGCTGGTATAAAAGGTACAAACATGGGAACGGACTTCTTCCGTGAAGAATATACACTTAATTCTCTTATTGGCACATATCATATACCCTATGTAGCATTTATAAACGGCATAACCATGGGTGGAGGCGTGGGACTTTCACTGGTCACTTTCGTGTAGCTACAGAGAGAACTCTTTTTGCAATGCCAGAGACTGCAATTGGATTATTTCCCGATGTGGGTGGCAGTTACTTTCTTCCTCGATTAGGTGGTAAGTTGGGTTTGTATCTTCCATTGACAGGATATAGACTGAAAGGACTAGATGTTTTGAAGGCATGCATTGCAACTCATTTCGGTGATTCCGGTAAACTTGTTGACTTGATGGATTCACTTTTAAAGTGTCCAGGCACTCAGAACGCAGTAGAGGAGGTATCAAATAAGTTTTCAAAATCCAGCACATCAAAGACATCTGAATTTAGTCTTACGCCATACATGTCAATAATAGATTCCTGCTTCTCAGCACCAACAGTGGAGGAGATATTAGAAAGGTTAAGAGTTGAAGGTTCAGAGTGGTCTCTGAAAACAATAGAGACCATAAACAAATGTCTCCAACTTCATTAAAAGTTACAAAAAAACAACTAGAAGAAGGAGAAGGCAAAAGTTTATTGGACTGTCTGAAGATGGAGTACAGACTTGCTGTTCATGCATGTGAGGGTCACGACTTCTATGAAGGAGTAAAAGCATTATTGATAGACAACGGACGAAAACCTAACCGGAAACCAAAGCACTTTGTCAGAAGTTACAGATGAATTTGTAGAAGCACAGTTCCCTCCATTATCCCCAGGTGAAGAACTGGAACTGTAAGAGTTACAACATGTGTTTCACTGGTGTGCTTATCTGAATGCAAATAACTGCAAGTTGCTGGGAGCAGAAACGGGAACAGAAAATAAATGGTAACTTGCCATATTGCTGTGAGTGCCTCTGAAGAAATTTGTGTTGGCTTATTGTATGCATTTTATGTATGTCAAAATAAATATATATTTTTATTTTTTTAACCCTTTGTTGCCTGACGGTACTTAAAAGTACCATAAGTTTTGACTCTCATTATTTTCTTGTGGTGCAGTTTCGTGATCTGAGAGCCTGTCGGTACGTATCAGGAACTCTGCTCTACTGTTTCATAGATGTTATTGTGCAATACATAGACCTCCGTGGCGGTCAGAGTTTGAAATTGATTTTCGCGCGCTGCTGTGAAAACAGAAGATTTTATGTGCTTGTTTCCATGGTGTTGCCTGAATTTGTGTGCAATTTATTGAAACTTCCGTTGAGTTTTCCATTGTACGTACTTACCTTCTTTGTTTTTTGTAGTAGTTTGAAGCATTATGTTACAAGTGAATGAAATAAATTGGAAAATATAAAGCGGACTTATTAGTACCGTCAGGTTGTGCGAACACTTTATTGTAGCAACAATGCATTACCTCTCATTAGTTGTTCTGTCCACTTTTTCCCACACAGAAATCCGTAAATACATTTGCCTGTGGAACAATTAGAACAAACATGAAAGGTTTGCCAGCGAATTTACCTAAAGAAATATGTCTAAAGCGTGGGGAATCAAATCACAGAGAGTCATCTTTAGACCTAACAGTATTTCGATGGAGGGACAATAAAGTAGCGTATTTTGCGTCAAACTTCCAAGGCACTGAACAGAGCGTAGTGTCAAGAAAACAGAAAGATGGAACTACACTCCTGGAAATTGAAATAAGAACACCGTGAATTCATTGTCCCAGGAAGGGGAAACTTTATTGACACATTCCTGGGGTCAGATACATCACATGATCACACTGACAGAACCACAGGCACATAGACACAGGCAACAGAGCATGCACAATGTCGGCACTAGTACAGTGTATATCCACCTTTCGCAGCAATGCAGGCTGCTATTCTCCCATGGAGACGATCGTAGAGATGCTGGATGTAGTCCTGTGGAACGCCTTGCCATGCCATTTCCACCTGGCGCCTCAGTTGGACCAGCGTTCGTGCTGGACGTGCAGACCGCGTGAGACGACGCTTCATCCAGTCCCAAACATGCTCAATGGGGGACAGATCCGGAGATCTTACTGGCCAGGGTAGTTGACTTACACCTTCTAGAGCACGTTGGGTGGCACGGGATACATGCGGACGTGCATTGTCCTGTTGGAACAGCAAGTTCCCTTGCCGGTCTAGGAATGGTAGAACGATGGGTTCGATGACGGTTTGGATGTACCGTGCACTATTCAGTGTCCCCTCGACGATCACCAGTGGTGTACGGCCAGTGTAAGAGATCGCTCCCCACACCATGATGCCGGGTGTTGGCCCTGTGTGTCTCGGTCGTATGCAGTCCTGATTGTGGCGCTCACCTGCACGGCGCCAAACACGCATACGACCATCATTGGCACCAAGGCAGAAGCGACTCTCATCGCTGAAGACGACACGTCTCCATTCGTCCCTCCATTCACGCCTGTCGCGACACCACTGGAGGCGGGCTGCACGATGTTGGGGCGTGAGCGGAAGACGGCCTAACGGTGTGCGGGACCATAGCCCAGCTTCATGGAGACGGTTGCGAATGGTCCTCGCCGATACCCCAGGAGCAACAGTGTCCCTAATTTGCTGGGAAGTGGCGGTGCGGTCCCCTACGGCACTGCGTAGGATCCTACGGTCTTGGCGTGCATCCGTGCGTCGCTGCGGTCCGGTCCCAGGTCGACGGGCACGTGCACCTTCCGCCGACCACTGGCGACAACATCGATGTACTGTGGAGACCTCACGCCCCACGTGTTGAGCAATTCGGCGGTACGTCCACCCGGCCTCCCGCATGCCCACTATACGCCCTCGCTCAAAGTCCGTCAACTGCACATACGGTTCACGTCCACGCTGTCACGGCATGCTACCAGTGTTAAAGACTGCGATGGAGCTCCGTATGCCACGGCAAACTGGCTGACACTGACGGCGTCGGTGCACAAATGCTGCGCAGCTAGCGCCATTCGACGGCCAACACCGCGGTTCCTGGTGTGTCCGCTGTGCCGTGCGTGTGATCATTGCCTGTACAGCCCTCTCGCAGTGTCCGGAGCAAGTATGGTGGGTCTGACACACCGGTGTCAATGTGTTCTTTTTTCCATTTCCAGGAGTGTAGTATGACTATACCATGTCCAGTTGTTGTATGTGATTACAATAAAAACATGGGTGGTGTGGATCATGCAGACAGATAACGTTCAGTTAATGGTCTTGACAAGCGATCAAAGAAATGGTGGCACCGTCTCTTCTGGGGAGCAATAGAAATAGCTTTTGTCAATGCTTACGTCATTTTCAGTGATCTACATGGGGCACTGCCACTGCTGCAATTCAGGCGTGGTGTGGCACTATGGCTAATGGGTGAATAGCAAGTGCCAAATCAAGAAAAGAGGAACTCTGGTGAAGATGAAATAACTCCCCCAAAGAGAACGAAAGATAATTTTTCTGTTCCTAAGGATGTACGTCTTGGCAACCGATGAAACCATTTTGTAGTGTTCAGTTGTAAAAGAGGACGACGCGAAAT
Source organism: Schistocerca piceifrons (assembly GCF_021461385.2). Lineage (NCBI taxonomy): Eukaryota > Metazoa > Arthropoda > Insecta > Orthoptera > Acrididae > Schistocerca > Schistocerca piceifrons. Next base: position 68,234,978 of record NC_060148.1, on the reverse strand, counting down.
GTGTGCGAAAAATAAAATTCAGTCGAGACCACATTCACATTGTAGTACATGTAAAGCGTATTTGTGCTGCAATGAAAAAAAGAACTGTTTCCTACAATTTCATGAGGTACCAGTAAATATGTGGTATGTATATACTGCCAAAAATGTATAGCTGAGTTACTATGTATTGTGAAGTTGCTCTAGAAGGTAAATTTACGCGAAATTTAAAAAAAAAATTCAGAAATATCATATTTCTGTTAATTAATTTTCTAATGTAAAAATATTTAATATTTATATGGAATAACGTACAAGTTATAAAAATTGGAGCATTTTTCTGCTCATGTTGTGATTCTGTCCATGGAGTCTGATGGTACTTCTGAGTACCAGGAATGAAAAAAGTTGTAAAAAATAAAATAAAATTTTACAAAAAATCCTACCGTCATTTGAGGCTACAATAGCATAAATTCTGCAAAGAAAATGTTAAAAAGTAAATTTTTTCTTATGTCAGGAAACAAAGGGTTAAGGGCGAAAAAAAACTAAGCAGGAGATTCCAGGTTCGAATCTCGGTCCGGTACAGATTTTCCTGATTCCGCTCGAACTCGTGATCTTCGCCTCTCTCAGCCAAGTGCTCTGTCAGCAAAGGTCCCAAGTTCGAGTTTCAGTCCGGCACACAGTTTAAAACTGCCAGGAAGTTTCATACCAGTGCACACTCCACAACAGAATGAAAAGATTTCGCACAGCGTCCTCTACAAGTGAACCACTCTACAGCTACAGGATGCCCTGCAAATCACATTTAAGTGCCACGCAGAGGGTTCATCGAACCACCTTCACAATTGTCTATTATTCCAATCTCGTATAGCGTGCGGAAAGAATGAACACCTATACCTTTCCGTACGAGCTCTAATTTCTCTTATTTTATCATGGTGATCGTTCCTCCCTATGTAGGTCGGTGTCAACAAAATATTTTCGCATTCGGAGGAAAAAGTTGCTGATTCGAATTTCGTGAGAAGATTCCATCGCAACGAAAAACGCCTTTCTTTTATTGATTTCCAGCCCAAATTCTGCATCATTTCTGTGACACTCTCTCCCATATTTCGCGATAATACAAAATGTGCTGCCTTTCTTTGACCTTTTTCGATGTACTCCGCCAGTCCTATCTGGTAAGGATCCCACACCGCGCAACAGTATTCTAGAAGAGGACGGACAAACGTAGTGTAGGCAGTCTCCTTAGTAGGTCTGTTACATTTTCTAACTGTTCTGCCAATAAAACGCAGCCTTTGCTTAGCCTTCCCCACAACATTCTCTATGTGTTATTTCCAATTTAAATTGTTCGTAATTGTAATACCTAGGTATCTCGTTGAATCTACGGCTTTTAGATTAGACTGATTTATCGTGTAACCGAACTTTAACGAGCTCCTTTTAGCACTCATGTGGATGACCTCTTACGTTTCGTTATTTAGGGTCAGCTGCCACTTTTAGCACCATTCAAATATTTTTTTCTAAATCGTTTGCAGTTTGCTTTGATCTTCTGATGACTTTATTAGTCATAAACGACAGCGTCATCTGCAAACAACCGAAGACGGCTGCTCAGATTGTCTGCAAAATCGGTTATATAGATAGGAACAGCAAAGGGACTATTACACTGCCTTGGGGAAAGCCTGAAATCACTTCTGTTGTACTCGATGACTCCCCGTCAATTACTACGAACTGTGACCGCTCTGACAGGAAATCGCAAATCCAGTCACATAACTAAGACGATATTCCATAAGCACGCAATTTCACTACGAGCCGCTTGTGTGGTACAGTGTCAAAAGCCTTCTGTTCCAAAATTCCCCCAATAACCCAAAGTCGACCACAAGCCTTCCCTATCGCAGTTCTCATATGCCCATTCCACCGCGTATCGCTTTGCAACATTACCCCCAGATATTTAAATGACTTAATTGTGTCAACCAGGACAGTAGTAATAATCTATCCGAACATAAAACGTTTGTTCTTCCTACTGGTCCGGAGTAACTTACATTTGGCCATATTTAGGGCTAGCTGCCATTCATCACACCGACTGCAAATGTTGTCTAAGTTGTCTTGTACCTACCTACAGATACTCAACTTTGTCACCTTACCGTACACCACGGCATCATCAGCAAGCAACCACAGATTTATGTGCACCCTGTTTGCGAGATCATATATGTATACAGGGTGAGTCACTAACTATCGCCACCTAGAATAAATCCGGACGTACGATAGTGGCTGAAAAGTTTGTGGGACAAATGTTGCATGGGACAACGGGGGCTGTAATATGAGTTCGGTTTTTTGTTGCTCGGTGGGGTCGCGTCAGAGATATGAAGGTCAACTTTGTTTTTTTAAATGGGATGCTGTAGTTTGGTACTTATTTACTGATAGCGGCTATCGAGACGAATCCAAGGATGTGTAACAGTAGGGTCTTTGTAGGTCAACGAAGGTCAAAAAGGTGGCATGAACGTCCATTTCCAGAAGGTGTTCGAAGTGGTTACCATTGATGTCAATGCAGAGCTGCAATCTTCTTTTCATGGATTGAGTGGTATTCCTTATCAGTTCGGCACTTATCAAAGCACATGCTCTGACAGTTCTCTCTCATATATCGTGCAAATAGTGTTGGTTGTTTGGGGAACGAGACCAGACAGCGTGGTCATCGGTCTCATCGGATTAGGGAAGGATGGGGAAGGACGTCGGCCGTGCCCTTTCAGAGGAACCATTCCGGCATTTGCCTGGAATGATTTAGGGAAACCACGGAAAACCTAAATCAGGATGGCCGGACGCGGGATTGAACCGTCGTCCTCCCGAATGCGAGTCCAGTGTCTAACTACTGCGACACCTCGCTCGGTGTGCAAATAGTGAATATTCGCCGGATACGTCGTATCCATCTAACGTGCCATTGCCATGTAAACACCATGCGACGGTTTCGCAGTACAACACCAATATTACCGGCAAGCGAATGTGAATTATGTATTCCTTCGAAAAACAAGTCGATACACTTCTCGTTTACGGAGAATACCAACGAAATTCAGGGAGAGCTAGAGACTTATACGCTGAAAGATATCCTCAACGTACTCACCCTACACGTCGTACATTTAATTATGTCTACGATAAATTGAGAACAACTGGATCTTTAACGCATCGGAAACATATCCGGCAAAGGAAAGTCACTAACGAGGAAACGGAAATTGGTAGTCTTTCCACTGTGGTTCGAGATCCTTGTGTTAGTTCACGCCAAATCGCAAGGCAGTCTGTCATGAGCCGGAGTAGAATTGTCCGTGTTCTGCATCGCCATAAATATCATCCTCACCACATCAGTGTCCAACAAGAATTAACTGGTACGGATTGTATGCGTCGCACTGAATTCTGCCGATGGGCTCAACTTCAGATTCAGAGGGATGACACATTTATTAATTTGATTTTATTTGCTGACGAGGCTACATTCACGAACCATCGAAATGTTAATTTGCATAACATGCTTTGTTGGGCAACTGAAATCCATGTTGGCTGCGACAAGTTGCACATCAAAATCCGTGGTCGGTGAATGTATCGTGTGGGATTCTGGAGGACAGAATTAGACGTCCCTATTTCATCGTGTGGTGTCAACACGATGGGTGTCCAGTACATTTTTCGCTGGTGACCAGAAATAAGTTTGCAGGACAATTCCCAAATCGTTGGATTGGACGCGGAGGAGATGTGTCGTGGCCAGCTCGTTCGCCAGACTTGACGCCTCTGGATTTTTTCTTGTTGGGATTCGCAAAAGACATTGTTTATAAAGACGTGCCAACTACTCCTGAAGATATGCCAGAGAGAATTTTCAGAGCATGGGCTTCGATAAGTGCCCATGTGAAAAGGAATACCACTCAATCCATGATAAGAAGAATGCAGCACTGCATTGGTACCAATGGTGATCACTTCTAACACCTTATGTAAATGGACGTTCATGCCACGTTTGTTACCTTCGTTGACCTTCAAAGACCTCACTGTTACAGAACCTTGGATTCGTCTCGATAGCCGTTATCAGAAAATAAGTACCAAACTACAGCATCCCATTTAAAAAAACAAAGTTCATTTTCATATCTCTGACGCGATCCCACCTCGCAACAAAAAACGTCATATTATGGCTCCCCTTGTCCCATGCAACATCTGTCCCACAAACTGAACGCTTTAGTCGATCTTAACGATCGACATTTCATGCAGAAGCACATCATTAAAATGACGAACGCTGTAAATATCAACTCCGTAACTTTATTTGTTTAAAAGATATAGTAAATTTAAATCATCAGTATTTCCAGTTAAGCGTCAATCATCATTTTCTCCACACAAAAGATACTGAACGATGATAGCATGACACCTTATTGAATCATTAGGTAATAGAAATTTGTTGTAAAGTTTAGTGCATAATAGTTACTTTCGTTCTTTATTTATTTAACTGAAAGCACATTGGTGCAAGGCTACTTGCCGTGACATTCGAAGTTAAGAAGGAAATTGTTTTGGTTTTATGTAAGAGAACTGAACGTTAATTATGTAACGGATATTATTGTTACTTTATTTTGAACGTGAAGGTGGTCAAGCTTTGATTATTTAAATATGTTAAAATGTAAAATAAGCTGTAGCCAATCAGATGGACGGCTTCAGGAAAGGGAACTGGACTAGTCAGTTGAGAGAAGAGGTTCAGCGCACAGGAAATGCGGCCGGGAACTGTGTCAAATGGAAATGTGCTCGAGTTTAACAGTAGCTCTAAATACGAGTACTTTCGCTGTTAGTTTGCTGTCTCAACGAACATTATTCTAACCAGATCGTAGCTGTGTGGCCTACGTCATTTATGTGTCATTAATTTACACTACTGGCCATTAAAACTGCTACACCACGAAGATGACGTGCTACAGACGCGACATTTAACCGTCAGGAAGAAGATGCTGTGATATGCAAATGATTAGCTTTTCAGAGCATTCACACAAGGTTGGCTCCGGTGGCGACACTTACAACGTGCTGACATGAGGAAAGTTTCCAACCGATTTCTCATACACAAACAGCAGTTGACCGGCGATGTCTGGTGAAACGTTGTTGTGATGCCTCGTGTAAGGAGGAGAAATGCGTACCATCACGTTTCCGACTTTGATAAAGGTCGGACTGTAGCCTATCGCGATTGCTGTTTATCGTATTGCGACATTGCTGCTCGCGTTGGTCGAGATCCAAAGACTGTTAGCAGAATATGGAATCGGTGGGTTCAGGAGGGTAATACGGAACGCCGTGCTGGATCCCAACGGCCTCGTATCATTAGCAGTCGAGAAGACAGGCATCTTATCCACACGGCTGTAACGGATCGTGCAGCTACGTCTCGATCCCTGAGTCAACAGATGGGGATCTTTGCAAGACAACAACCATCTGCACGAACAGTTCGACGACGTTTGCAGCAGAACGGACTATCAGCTCGGAGACCGTGGCTGCGGTTACCCTTGACGCTGCATCACAGACAGGAGCGCCTGCGATGTACTCAACAACGAACCTGGGTGCACGAGTGGCAAAACGTCATTTTTTCAGATGAATCCAGGTTCTGTTTACAGCATCATCAAGGTCGCATCCGTGTTTGGCGACATCGCGGTGAACGCACATTGGAAGCGTGTATTCGTCATCGCGATACTGGCGTATCACCCGGCGTGATGGTATGGGGTGCCACTGGTTTCACGTCTCGGTCACCTCTTGTATGCATTGACGGCACTTTGAACAGTGGACATTACATACAGATGTGTTACGACCCGTGGCTCTACCCTTCATTCGATCCCTGCAAAACTCTACATTTCAGTAGGATAATGCAGGACCGCATATTTCATGTCCTGTACGCTCGTTTCTGGATACAGAAAAAGTTTCACTTCTGCCCTGGCCAGCACATTCTCCAGATCTCTCACCAACTGAAAACATCTGGTGAATGGTGGCCGAGCAACTGGCTCGTCACAATACGCCAGTCACTACTCTCGATGAACTGTGGTATCGTGTTGAAGCTGCATGGTCAGCTGTACCTGTACACGCCATCCAAGCTCTGTTTGACTGAATGCCCAGGCGTATCAAGGGCGTTGTTACGGCCAGAGGTGGTTCTTCTGGGTACTGATTTCTCAGGATCTATGCACCCAAATTGCGAGAAAATGTAATCACATGTCAGTTCTAGGATAATATATTTGTCCAATGAACACCCATTTATCATCTGCATTTCTTCTTGGTGAAGCAATTTTAATGGCCAGTAGTGTAGTTCCCGATATTATTATTACTGTTATTATGTGCTATGTTAACTTTATATTTCGCTAACTTGCCATCAGGCAGACAATTTAACTAACGGGTCACTAGTGTCTAATTTAGGGCGTGTAATGCGACACTTGTGGTTCAACCCCTAGACGAGTTTGAGCCAAGACATTTCGACGAAGAGGAATCGCAAGTGAGCCCGAACATCTCTGGGATGTTAGCTCGCAATTGGTATCTCACCAGGTCCAGTGACCACTATTCTATTGAGAGCGATTTGAGTTTCTTTTCCATCCGTCAGACTTGTCATTTCGCAGCTCGCTACGTCACTGTCGATGATCTGTTAAAGTGCGCGTCATTTATGACGGCGGCCGAGTTTACGTTCGTTCTGCGCATCTGACGTCACAAAACACAGTTAGCCAATGAACGGAGAACGACGTTGCCAGAGCTCGACTGCAGTCCAGAGCACGGACGAGTGTCTTCAGTTTTAGAAACGTTCAGTCATAAGTAAAGTAATTGAACAAAAGGAATGTCTTGATAGCAGACTTTCTTCTATAGAAAGTTTGGAAAAAGCATTCTTTATACCAATTGCTTCATATTCTATTAATTACACCTAGCATTAAGCCTCCTAATTCAGGCGATAGCAAGGAATGGTGTTTGTATCATTCTCACTAACCGCTCTTTCGCAATAAAGAACAGCGGTAATTGTTTATTTCCTATTGTACTTCGACGAAACGTGAGTAGTTCATAATCATACCAACAGTGTTTGTGGGTATTTTGTGTGATATTTTAAAGTCCTCCTGGAGTCATATTGAATGACAAGCTGCATTAGCATAATGGTTAAAGTGTATGGTTGCTAAGCGAAAAGTTCTGAGTTCAAACCTGGTTCGGTGCTTAATATATTCTTTACTTTAAAACAATATCGAAGTGTCTTACTTCATGAATTTTATTCGTTTGAATGTAATTTTTTGAAATTTCTAGTGGCAACTAAAATCGACCATACAGAAAGTATACGCTGTGGACTTTCACCTCTCCAAACTCTTCAAAATTTCGTGCAATGGTTTACTACATCAAATGCTGCACAATAACTGCGTTGAACATCGAAACAAAATTAAGTCATTTATGGGGGGAAGGTATCAGTCATGAAGATGTGTAAAAATCAAATTTTTGGGCCAAATAGTTATTGTGAAATCGAATGATAAAGTGTGTCAAAGCAGTCGGAACACCATGTTTCTGCACAGGAGAGCAGTGCAGTGATGACAAAATCGCGCACAGCGCGGAATGCGGGGAGCACGTCTCTGCAGCAGCGAAAGGGTTAATGCGGCCATAGTGGCTTTACTTCATAAACTGAGCGCTCACCCCTCAACGTAAGTTTGCGAACTATACTATACTATGGCGCTGCTTCTCTTGGCGCGTACAACTGGCAACGCAGCAATCTCCCGCGTCTGGGCGGGCATGCGCGAACCGCCGAGATAAAAGAATTGAACTATAGTGCTGTTCAAAATACTAACGCGAATTATTTACAGACGAATGGAAAAACTGGTACAAGCCGACCTCGGGAAAGATCAGTTTGGATTCCGTAGAAATGTTGGAACACGTGAGGCAATACTGACCTTACGACTTAGCTTAGAAAATAGATTAAGGAAAGGCAAACCTACGTTTCTATCATTTGTAGACTTAGAGAAAGCTTTTGACAATGTCGACTGGAATACTCGCTTCCAAATTCTAAAGATGGCAGGGGTAAAATACAGGGAGCGAAAGGCTATTTACAATTTGTACAGAAACCAGATGGCAGTTATAAGAGTCGAGGGACATGAAAGGGAAGCAGTGGTTGCGAAGGGACTGAGACAGGGTTGTAGCCTCTCCCCGATGTTGTTCAATCTGTATATTGAGCAAGCAGTGAAGGAAACAAAAGAAAAATTCGGAGTAGGTACTAAAATCCAGGGAGAAGAAATAAAAACTTTGAGGTTCGCCGATGACATTGTAATTCTGTCAGAAACAGCAAAGGACTTGGAAGAGCAGTTGAACGGAATGGATAGTGTCTTAAAAGGAGGATATAAGATGAACATCAACAAAAGCAAAACGAGGATAATGGAATTTAGTCGAATTAAGTCGGGTGATGCTGAGGGAATTAGATTAGGAAATGATACACTTAAAGTAGTAAAGTAGTTTTGCTATTTGGGGAGCAAAATAACTGATGGTTGTCGAAGTAGAGAGGATATAAAATGTAGACTGGCAATGGCAAGGAAAGCGTTTCTGAAGAAGAGAAATTTGCTAACATTGAGTATAGATTTAAGTGTCAGGAAGTCGTTTCTGAAAGTATTTGTATGGAGTGTAGCCATGTATGGAAGTGAGACATGGACAATAAATAGTTTGGACAAGAAGAGAATAGAAGCTTTCGAAATGTGGTGCTACAGAAGAATGTTGGAGATTGGGTGGGTAGATCACGTAACGAATGAGGAGGTATTGAGTAGGATTGGGGAGAAGAGAAGTTCGTAGCACAACTTGACTACAAGAAGGGATCGATTGATAGGACATGTCCTGAGGCATCAAGAGATCACAAATTTAGCATTGGAAGGCAGCGTGGAGGGTAAAAATCGTAGAGGGAGACCAAGAGATGAATACACTAAGCAGATTGAGAAGGATGTAGGTTGCAGTAGGTACTGGGAGATGAAGAAGCTTGCACAGGATAGAGTAGCATGGAGAGCTGCATCAAACCAGTCTCGGGACTGAAGACCACAACAGCAACATAGGGCTGTTATCGTGCAGAGCATACCTGGGTACGGCAGGCGCCTCAGCGGTGGGGTCTACTTCGTCGACTGGTGCAGGTGGCGGCTCAGGCGTGGTCGTGGTCGTGGTGGTGGTGGTGGTGGTGCTGGGCTCTGTGGTCGGGGCGGCCGTGATGGGGGTGGTCGAGTGCTGCCGGCGTATGTGCGGTCCGCGCCCCCTCGTGGGCCTGGTCGACGCCTCCTCCGGCTCGGGCTCGGCCGTGGTCGTGGTCGTGCTGGTCGTGGTGGTGGTCGACGAGTGCCCCCTGGGTCGGTAGCGCCCGTGGGTCTGGGGCGCCGCGGCCGGCTCGCCGTTCTCTTCGGGGGTCACCCCCAGGAAGCGCACGGGCCCGGCGGGCAGCCGCTGTGGGAAGCTGGGGGCGGACTCCTCGCCCCCCGCGGGCGCTGCACCGCCCCCACCGTGGTGCGTGCGGAACGAGGAGCTGTCGACGAGCTCGAGGCTGGGGCGGCGGACGGCGGATGACTGCTGGGGGGCGGAGGTGCGCGCCGGGAAGCGCGTGGAGGCGGGCAGTCGCTCCTCGGGCACCGGCTCGCCCTCTGGGGGCGGCGCGGGGGCGGCGGCGGCGTCTGAGTCCGCCTCCGGGCGGCCCAGCGTGCGGCCGCGGAACCTGCGCACAGTGCAAAGAAAGTAAGCGTTTGACGTCCCGTCGACATAGAGGTCATAGGAGCACGAGCTCGGAATGTCTCAAGGGCGAGGAAGCAAATCGGTCGTGATCTTTTCAGTGGAACCGTCCTTGTGTTTATTTACTATTAAAATCAGTCTTGATCACGATTTGTGTATCAAGGTGACCGGTTTCGACCACTACTGTGGTCATCTTCAGACCTACAAGTTGTATACAAAGCTTTTAAGTAGAGGGCTACATACATTGAAAAAAGTACATAAAGTTATAAAGCTATAGAACGATGAATTACCATTGTTCCTGTATCATTTCCAATAAAACGCAGTTTTTGGTTAGCCTTCCCCACAACATTTTCTGTGTGTTGCTTCCAATTTAAGTTGTTCGTAATAGTAATACGTAGGTATTTAGTTGAATTTACGACTTTCAGATTTGACTGATTTATCGTGTAACCGAAGTTTAACGAGTTCCTTTTAGCACTCATGTGGATGACCTTACACTTTCCGTCATTTAAGGTCAACTGCCACTTTTCGCACCATTCAGATATCTTTTCTAAATCGTTTTGCAGTTTGTTTGGACCTTCTGACGACTTTATGAGTCGATAAACGACAGCGTCATCTGCAAACAAACGAAGACGGCTGCTCAGATTGTCTGCAAAATCGGTTATATAGATAGGAACAGCAAAGGGCCTATAAGACTACCTTCGGGAACGCCAGAAATCACTTCCGTTTTACTCGATGACTCTCCGTCAATTACTACGAACTGTGACCTCTCTGACAGGAAATCACAGATCCAGCCACATAACTAAGACGATATTCCATAAGCACGCAATTTCACTACGAGCCGCTTGTGTGGTACAGTGTGAAAAGCCTTCCGGAAATCTAGAAATACGGAATAGATCTGAAATCCCTTGTCAATAGCACTCAGCACTGCATGTGAATAAAGAGCTAGTTGTGTTTCACAAAAACGATGTTTTCTAAACCCATGTTGACTGTGTGTCAATAGACAGTTATCTTCGAGGTAGTTCATAATGTTTGATCACAATGTATGTTCCAAAATCCTGCTGCATATCGACGTTAAGGATATGAGCCTGTAATTTAGTGGATTACTCCTACTACCTTTCTTGAATACTGGTGCGACCTGTGCAACTTTCCAGTCTTTGGGTACGGATCTTTCGTCGAGCGAACGTTTGTATAATGCATCAGCATTCTGCGAAAGGAACCTAATTCGTATACAGTCTGAACCAGAAAACTTGCTTTTATTAAGTGATCTAAGTTGCGTCACAACTCCGAGGATATTTACTTCTACGTTACTCTTGTCGGCAGCTGTTCTCTATTCGAGTTCTGGAATATTTAATCCGTCTTCTTATGTGAACAGCACGACGAAAAAACGGGCGCCGATATTTTTCCGTGCAGGCTCTGATTTCCTTTACTGTATTATGACGATCGTTTCTCCTTAGGTAGACAGACGTCAACGAAATATTTTCGCATTCGGTGGAGAAAGTTGTTGATTGAAAGTTCGTGAGAAGATTCCGCCGCAACGAGAAACGCCTTTGTTTTAACGACATCCACTCCAAATGAGGTATCATGTCCGTGATACGCTCTCTCCTATTTCTCGATAATACGAAACGTGCTGCTCTTCTTCGGACTTTGTCCGTATACTAAGTAAATCCTATATTTACGATCCTACAGCGCAAAGCAGTATTCAAAATGAGGACGGACAAGCACAATTTTGGCAGTCTCTGTACCTAGATCTGTTGCATCTTCTATGTGCTCGGCATCATAAAACAATCTTCGGTTCGCCTTCCCTTTAACATTTCCTACGTGATGTTTCCAATTTAGCTTGGTCGTAATTGTAATTCATAGTTATTTAGTTGAATTTACGGCCTTTAGAGTTTATTGATTTATCGTGTAACTGAAATTTAGCGAATTCCATTTAGCACATTTGTATGGCCTCACATTTTCCATTATTTCGGATGAATTCCCGATTTTCGTACCGTATCCACGTCTTTCCTAAATAGTTTTGAAGTTGAGTTTGATGTTCTGATGGCTTTACTAGACGATAAATGACAGCATCTTCTGCAAACAACCTAAGACGGCTGCTCAAATTGTCCCCTAAATCGTTTATATTGATAAGCAAGAGCAGAGGGCCTATCACACCGTCTTGGGGAACGCCAGGAATCACTTCTCTTTTACTCAGGGACTTTCCGTCAGTTACCACGATCTGTGATTTCTCTGACAGGAAATCATGGATTCAGTCGTATCTCAGACACTATTCCATAAGCACGAATTTCACTACGAGTCGCTTACGGTGTCTGAAGCGCCAAAGAAACTGGTATAGGTATTCCCAATACAGATACAGGGTGTTTAAAAAATGACCGGTATATTTGAAACGGCAATACAAACTAAACGAGCAGCGATAGAAATACACCGTTTGTTGCAATATGCTTGGGACAACAGTACATTTTCAGGCAGACAAACTTTCGAAATTACAGTAGTTACAATTTTCAACAACAGATGGCGCTGCGGTCTGGGAAACTCTATAGTACTATATTTTCCACATATCCACCATGCGTAGCAATAATATGGCGTAGTCTCTGAATGAAATTACCCGAAACCTTTGACAACGTATCTGGCGGAATGGCTTCACATGCAGATGAGATGTACTGCTTCAGCTGTTCAATTGTTTCTGGATTCTGGCGGTACACCTGGTCTTCCAAGTGTCCCCACAGAGAGAAGTCACAGGGGTTCATGTCTGGCGAATAGGGAGGCCAATCCACGCCGCCTCCTGTATGTTTCGGATAGCCCAAAGCAATCACACGATCATCGAAATATTCATTCAGGAAATTAAAGACGTCGGCCGTGCGATGTGGCCGGGCACCATCTTGCATAAACCACGAGATGTTCGCAGTGTCGTCTAAGGCAGTTTGTACCGCCACAAATTCACGAAGAATGTCCAGATAGCGTGATGCACTAATCGTTTCGGATCTGAAAAATGGGCCAATGATTCCTTTGGAAGAAATGGCGGCCCAGACCAGTACTTTTTGAGGATGCAGGGCTGATGGGACTGCAACATGGGGCTTTTCGGTTCCCCATATGCGCCAGTTCTGTTTATTGACGAAGCCGTCCAGGTAAAAATAAGCTTCGTCAGTAAACGAAATGCTGCCCACATGCATATCGCCGTCTTCAGTCCTGTGCACTATATCGTTAGCGAATGTCTCTCGTGCAGCAATGGTAACGGCGCTGAGGGGTTGCCGCGTTTGAATTTTGTACGGATAGAGGTGTAAACTCTGGCGCATGAGACGATACGTGGACGTTGGCGTCATTTGGACCGCAGCTGCAACACGGCGAACGGAACCCCGAGGCCGCTGTTGGATCACCTGCTGCACTAGCTGCGCGTTGCCCTCTGTGGTTGCCGTACGCGGTCGCCCTACCTTTCCAGCACGTTCATCCGTCACGTTCCCAGTCCGTTGAAATTTTTCAAACAGATCCTTTATTGTATCGCTTTTCGGTCCTTTGGTTACATTAAACCTCCGTTGAAAACTTCGTCTTGTTGCAACAACACTGTGTTCTAGGCGGTGGAATTCCAACACCAGAAAAATCCTCTGTTCTAAGGAATAAACCATGTTGTCTACAGCACACTTGTACGTTGTGAACAGCACACGCCTACAGCAGAAAGACGACGTACAGAATGGCGCACGCACAGACTGCGTTGTCTTCTATATCTTTCACATCACTTGCAGCGCCATCTGTTGTTGAAAATTGTAACTACTGTAATTTCGAAAGTTTGTCCGCCTGAAAATGTACTGTTGTCCCAAGCATATTGCAACAAACGGTGTATTTCTATCGCTGCTCGTTTAGTTTTTATTGCCGTTTCAAATATACCGGTCATTTTTGAAACACCCTGTATATGTAAACAGGCAGAATACGGCGCTGCGGTCGGCAACGCCTATATAAGGCAACAAGTGACTGGCGCAGTTGCTAGATCGGTTACTGCTACTACACTGGCAGGCTACCAAGATTTAAGTGAGTTTGAACGTGGTGCCATAGTCGGCGCACGAGCGATGGGATACAGCATCTCCGAGGTAGCGAGGAAGTGGGGATTTTCCTGTGCGATTATTTCACGAGTGTACCGTGAATATCAGGAATCCGGTAAAACATGAAATCTCCGACATCGCTGCGGCCGGAAAAAGATCTAGCTCGAGAGGGACCAACAACGTCTGAAGATAATCGTTCAACGTGACAGAAGTGCAACCCCTCAGCAAATTGCTGCAGATTTCAATGCTGGGCCATCAACAAGTGTCAGCGTGCGAATCATTCAACGAAACATAATCGATATGAAACTTCCTGGCAGATTAAAACTGTGTGCCCGACCGAGACTCGAACTCTGGACCTTCGCCTTTCGCGGGCAAGTGCTCTACCAACTGAGCTACCGAAGCACGACTCACGGCCGGTACCCACAGCTTTACTTCTGCCAGTACCTCGTCTCCTACCTTCCAAACTTTACAGAAGCTCTCCTGCGAACCATGCAGAACTAGCACTCCTGAAAGAAAGGATATTGCGGAGACATGGCTTAGCCACAGCCTGGGGGATGTTAATCCGCCAGGAAGTTTCATATCAGCGCACACTCCGCTGCAGAGTGAAAATCTCATTCTGGAAACATCCCCCAGGCTGTGGCTAAGCCATGTCTCCGCAATATCCTTTCTTTCAGGAGTGCTAGTTCTGCTTGGTTCGCAGGAGAGCTTCTGTAAAGTTTGGAAGGTAGGAGACGAGGTACTGGCAGAAGTAAAGCTGTGGGTACCGGGCGTGAGTCGTGCTTCGGTAGCTCAGTTGGTAGAGCACTTGCCCGCGAAAGGCAAAGGTCCCGAGTTCGAGTCTCGGTCGGGCACACAGTTTTAATCTGCCAGGAAGTTTCATATCAGCGCACACTCCGCTGCAGAGTGAAAATCTCATTCTATAATCGATATGGGCTTTCGGAGCCGAAGATACACTCGTGTACCCTTGATAACTGCACGACGCAAAGCTTTATTCCTCACCTGGGCTTGTCAGCACCGACATTGGATCGTTGATGACTGGAAACATGTTGTCTGGTCGGACGAGCCTCATTTCAAATTGTTTCGAGTGGGAGGACATGTACGGGTATAGAGACAGCCTCGTGAATTCATGGACCGTGCATGTCAGCAGTGGTCTGTTCGAGCTAGTGGAGGCTCTGTAATGGTGGGGGGCGTGCAGCTGGAGTACTATGGATACGTCTAGATACGATTCTGACAGGTGAGACGTACGTAAGCATTCTGTGTGATCACATGCATCCATTCATGTCCATTGTGTATTCCGACGGACTTGGGAAATTCCCGTAGGACAGTACGACACCCCACACGTCCAGAATTGCTACAGAATGGCTCCTGGAATACTCTTCTGAGTTTGAACACTTCCGTTGACCACCAAAGTCTCCAGGCATGAACATTATTGAGCATAACTGGGATGCCTTGCAACTTGCCGCTCAGAAGAGATCTCCAACACGTCGTACTCTTTCAGATTTATGGACAGGCCTGCAGGATTCATGGTGTCAGTTCCCTCCAGCACTACTTCAGACATTTGTCGAGCCCATGCCAGGCCGTCTTGCGGCACTTCTCCATGCTAGCGGGGACTGTGCTTGATATTAGGCAGGTATACCAGTTTCTTTGACTCTTCAGTGTAGAAACACGGAATCAATTTTAGGTCCTTTGTCGATAGCACTCAACTCTTCGCGTTATTAAACAGTTGGCTGTGTTTCACAAGAACGATATTTTTCTAAAGTCGTGTTGACTGAGTCAATAGACTATTCTATTCGAGGCACCTCATTGAACACAAAATAGTTCCACAATCCTGTTGCATACTGACCTTAATGATATGGCCTGTAATTTAGTGGATTACTAGTACGGAGTTTTTTATTTGCGTTTGCTGTGTAGTGGCCATTTGGCGACCCTGCCAGGAGAGGAATCTGCAGTACATACCTCCTGGGTGGCGGAAGGACTTCGTTGGCCTCCGGTGCGTTGCCGTTGTTGTTGTTGCTGCTGCTGGGGGCCTTGTCCCTGGCGGCACCCCTGTCCAGAGAGGTGTAGCGCCGGCGCCCGGAGCTGGCCTTCACTGACAGGTCATCTGCAGACGAAGACTCCTCCTCTACGGGCGCCGACGACTGGCCACGGCTGCGGGTGCGGGTACGGATCCTGTGTAAGGCAGGAACAGACCATGGCTTCAGTCGTCACCAATTCTCACCAGTTTCCTCCCACCTGTACCTGAGTGGCCGATGGGCTGACAAAGAGACAGAGACAGACAGAGAGAGAGAGAAAGAAGGAGAGAGAGAGAGAGAGAGACAGGGAGACCGGAGCGTGCCGAAAAGTAATGCCTCCGAATTTTTATTGTGTTCTCAATACCGGTTGAGTTATTACTTGTTCCTATTACTTGGTCGGCTTTCCCACTTTGCTAGCGCCAGTTGCAACCATCTGCCTTTAGAAGAGATCCAAATTGTAGCGTGTCGTGTGTAAGGTAACTACACAGGTCAGCCGGCACATTTTGACCATAGATCTACAATCAACATAAAGCCGCCGAGGCGAGGAATGACCGCTAGTCAGACACACGCACAGCGCATGTAACATAGCTGAATGTGCTGTACCTGCATGGGGTAGGGTGGCGCGCTGTCTATCAGAGTTTGACCGCGGGTAGTGATGGCCCGGAGGCTCTACACGAGCATTTCGGATATTGCACCACTTGCTGTGGCCAGTCCCTTCAACAGGTGGCGAAACCACGTGCAGACGTCATGGCGTTGGGTGACCACCCCTCATTACAGACGTCAGACGTCATAGGTTGGACAGACTGGTAAAACAGGACAGGCGGCGAACTGTGGCGGAACTAACGTTAGACTTTAATGCTGGGCAGAGACCTTTGGAGAAAAGAGAACCACTTGTATGAATATCAAGGGCTCAGATGGAAACCCAGTTCTAAGCAAAGAAGGGAAAGCAGAAAGGTGGTTCAAAAATGGTTCAAATGGCTCTCAGCACTATGGGACTTAACATCTGAGGTCATCAGTCCCCTAGAACTTAGAACTACTTAAACCTAACTAACCTAAGGACATCACACACATCCATGCCCGAGGCAGGATTCGAACCTGCGACCGTAGCGGTCACGCGGTTCCAGACTGACGCGCCTAGAACCGCTTGGCCACACCGGCCGGCGCAGAAAGGTGGAAGGAGTATATAGAGGGACTATACAAGAGCGATGTTCTTGAGAACAATATTATGGAAATGGAAGAGGATGTAGATGAAGATGAAATGGGATAGAGCACTGAAAGACCTGAGTCGAAACAAGGCCCCAGGAGTAGAACTACTGGCAGCCTTGGGAGAGCCAGTCCTGACAAAACTCCACCATCTGGTGAGCAAGATGTATGAGACAGGCGAAATACCCGCAGACTTCAAGAAGAATATAATAATTCCAATCCCAAAGAAAGCAGGTGTTGACAGATGTGGAAATTACCGAACTATCAGTTTAATAAGTCACGGCTGCAAAATACTAACGCGAATTCTGTACAGACGAATGGAAAAACTGATAGAAGCCTACCTAGGGGAAGATCAGTTTGGATTCCGTAGAAATATGGGAATACGTGAGGCAATACTGACCCTACAACTTATCTTAGAAGCTAGATTAAGAAAACGCAACCTACGTTTCTAGAATTTGTAGACGTGGAGAAAGCTTTTGACAATGTTGACTGGAATAATCTCTTTCAAATTCTGAAGGTGGCAGGGGTAAAATACAGGGAGCGAAAGGCTATTTACAATTTTTTCACAAACCAGATGGGAGTCATAAGAGACGAGGGACATGAAAGGGAAGGAGTGGTTGGGAAGGGAGTGAGACAGGGTTGTAGCCTCTCTCCGATGTTATTCAATCTGTATATTGAGCAAGCAGTAAAGGAGAGAAAAGAAGAATTCGGAGTAGGTTTTAAAGTCCATGGAGAAGAAATAAATACTTTGAGGTTCCCCGATGACATTGTAATTCTGTCAGAGACAGCAAAGGTCTTAGAAGAGCAGTTGAACGGAATGGACAGTGTCTTGAAAGGAGGGTATAAGATGAACATCAACAAAAGCA
This sequence comes from Schistocerca piceifrons, assembly GCF_021461385.2. Classification (NCBI taxonomy): domain Eukaryota; kingdom Metazoa; phylum Arthropoda; class Insecta; order Orthoptera; family Acrididae; genus Schistocerca; species Schistocerca piceifrons. The sequence continues at coordinate 68,217,230 of NC_060148.1, read as the reverse complement.
AAACGACGATAATGGAATGTGGTCGAATTAAGTCGGGTGATGCTGAGGGAATTAGATTAGGAAATGAGACACTTAAAGTAGTAAAGGAGTTTTGCTATTTGGGGAGCAAAATAACTGATGATGGTCGAAGTAGAGAAGATATAAAATGTAGACTGGCAATGGCAAGGCAAGCGTTTCTGAAGAAGAGAAATTTGTTAACAACGAGTATAGTTTCAGTGTCAGGAAATCTTTTGTGTGTAGTGTAGCCATGTATGTAAGTGAATCGGTACAAGTATGTCTAATTACACAGCGCACCGAAGACACCTAACGATGGGCATCAGCAGCTGCCGACTGTGCAAGTGCCAATGTTAACATCACTACATTGGCAACTACGAGTGAAATCGGCACCTGACAATCACCAATGGACGTTGGGGCGTGGCCGAGCGGCTCTAGGCGCTTCAGTCTGGAACCGCGAGACTGCTACGGTCGCAGGTTCGAATCCTGCCTCGGGCATGGGTGTGTGTGATGTCATTAGGTTAGTTAGGTTTAAGCAGTTCTAAGTCTAGGGGACTGATGACCTCCGATGTTAAGTCCCATAGTGCTCAGAGCCATTTGAACCATTTTTTTGACGTTGGGGCATTGACAGAGCGTTGCACGGCCTGATGACTCCCGATACCTTCTTCATCAATACAGGGTGTAACAAAAAGAATCACCGAGCGCGGTGGCGCAGTGGCTAGCACACTGGACTCGGATTCGAGAGGACGACGGTTCAATCCCGCGTCCGGCCATCCTGATACAGGTTTTCCGTGATTTCACTAAATCGCTCCAGGCAAATGCCGGGATGGTTCCTTTGAAAGGGCACGGCCGACTTCCTTCCCCATCCTTCCCTAATCCAATGAGACCGATGACCTCGCTGTCTGGTCTCCTCCCCCAAATTATCCAATCCAAAAAGAATTATCAGATTTTGCACGTCTATATTTCTGAAACTAATAAACATATACAATGAATTTTGTTTTTTGATGAAAAAGTTTTTTTTCGTAACTTTTCATAGGTGTTCAATATGCTCCTATTGAGATCCACAGCATATGACAGTGCGGTATTCATAGTGTTCCCACACTACAGTGGACATAACTCGAGTTATAGCTTCCACAGCTGCTGTTAGGCGATGTCGCAGTTCATGAATTGTTGTTGGTAACGGAGGGACATAAACAAAGTCTTTTATGAATCCCCACAAGAAATAATCACATAGTCAGGTCCGGTGACCTCAGAGTCCAATAATGTAAGGTTGCATCATATGGTCCAGTGCGACCGATAAATCGTTGAGTAATCTTTCAGTTTAAAAATTCCCACACTTCCAGATGCCAGTGTGGCGGTGCCCCATCCTGTTGGTAAATGAAGGCATTCGAATCAGCCTCCAACTGTGACGAAATAAATTTCTCAAGCATATTGTGATACGTGCCTCCGGTCACAGTGTTCTCTGCAAAGAAAAATGGGCCATACACCTTTTCCCGTGAAATTCTCTAAAAGTACTACCTGGCAAGGGCCCCAGTTTGATGAACACTACTCAAAAATCAATCGAACAAGAGCCATCTTCCGTGGATGTATTACATATCCTTAAAATTCTTCCTATGACTCCATCTTCCATCCGCTTTTCCTACTAACTTGTTTATTTGATCATTCCGCATAGGTTCAAATGGCTCTGAGCACTACGGGACTTAACATCTGAGGTCATCAGTCCCGTAGAACTTAGAACTACTTAAACCTAACTAACCTAAGGACATCACACACATCCATGCCCGAGACAGGATTCGAACCTGCGACTGTAGCAGTCGCGCGGTTCCGGACTGTAGCGCCTAGAACCGCTCGGCCACAGCGGCCGGCTCATTCCGCATAGGGTCGCTGTGGATAGTTACCCCTGGATATTTTACGGTAGATATTGTTTCCAGCAGTTTGTCATCAATAGCGTAGTTGTACATCAGCGAAGTTCTTCCCTACGTCTTTTCTATATCTTACATGTATTTGCGGTCGGGGTCACCTGGAAGAGCTAGCAACATTCATTAAACCTCTGCAGGTCATTCTGTAACTCGACACTGTCTTCTGGCATTGCTGCCTTTTTATAGACAACTGCAACGTCTGCTAACAGTCTTAAAGAGCTCCCGACGGTTTCTGCTAGATATTTATATGCATTCTAAACAGTAACAGTCCTACCACACTGCCTTGGCGTACTCCGGGAATTAGCTTTCACATCTGCCGATTGTTTTCCCTTAACAGTAGCATACTGAGTACTTTCTGCAAGAAAGTCCCGAATCGAATCACAGATCTGGTCCGATATTCGATAAGCTCGTATTTTTTTTTTTTTTTTACTAAACTGCGGTATCAAATGCCTTCCTGAAAGTCAAGGAATACCTCATCAACATGAGCACCGTTGTCTACAGCACTGTGGATCTCATGTAGCAACAGAGGTAGCTGAGTTTCCAAAGATCCATGTTGATTCTTATAGAGAAGATTCCCGCTCTCTCAAAAACGGCACAATAAATGACCATAAAACACGATCCGGAATTCTCGAGCAGATAGACCTCAACTATACAGGCAAAGGTCGACAATTTTGTGCATCTGTCCTGCGGCCCTTCTCGAAAATGGAAATGACCTGCGCTCTTTTTCCAGTCACTACCTGAGTTGCTCCAGCGACGTACGACAAACTTCTGCTAGCAGGGGAGCAAGTTCTTTGACATAGTCTTTGTAGAATGTTACTAGAATCTCATCTCGTTCTGATGCCTTTCCAAAACCAAGCGATTGTAGTTGCTTTATTCCGCAATCGGTGATCACAGTATGTGCCATTTCGACGTTGATTGAAAGAAGGGACCGTATTACGATCCTCCGGGGTGAAACAATCGAGGAAGACCGAATTCACGATTTCGGCCTTCTCCCTGGTACCTTCCGCATTGGTGCCTGCATCGTCCATGAGGGAATAGATGATATGGAGCCGCTTAGTGATTTTACATTACAGCAAAACCTCCTAGACCTTTAGTCACAGCCGCGCGGTATTAGCCGAGCGGTGTAAGGCGCTGCAGTCACGGACTGGGCGGCTGGTCCCGGCGGATGTTCGAGTCCTCCCTCGGGCATGGGTGTATATGTTCGTCCTTAGTAGGCTAAGTAGTGTGTGAGCTTAAGGGACTGATCACCTTAGCAGATAAGTGCCGTAAGATTTCACACATATTTGAACATTTTTTAAAGATAAAGAACAGTTTAATAAAAGTGTTGTTGTTATAAACTGTGAATGTTGTTTACATGTCCCGGCCCTCCCGCTCAACAGCAATTGGCTGATAAGGGTGAATTGACCGCCACAGAAATAACACCACTTTGTCTGAATGACGTCAAATTGCAACAGAATACAGGGTGATTCAAAAAGAATACCACAACTTTAGGAATTTAAAACTCTGCAACGACAAAAGGCAGAGCTAAGCACCATCTGTCGGCGAATTAAGGGAGCTATAAAGTTTCATTTAGTTGTACATTTGTTCGCTTGAGGCGCTGCTGACTAGGCGTCAGCGTCAGTTGATGCTAAGATGGCGACCGCTCAACAGAAAGCTTTTCGTGTTATTGAGTACGGCAGAAGTGAATCGACGACAGTTGTTCAGCGTGTATTTCGAACGAAGTATGGTGTTAAACCTCCTGATAGGTGGTGTATTAAACGTTGGTATAAACAGTTTACAGAGAATGGGTGTTTGTGCAAAGGGAAAAGTTCTGGACGGCCGAGAACGAGTGATGAAAATGTAGCACGCATCCAGCAAGCATTTGTTCGCAGCCCAGGAAAATCGACTCGCAGAGATAGCAGAGAGCTGCAAATTCCACAATCAACTGTATGGAGAGTCCTACGAAAAAGGTTAGTTATGAAACCCTATCCGTAACTACCTGAACGTCAACTACCCGAGGCGATGGATCGGCCGCCAGGCAGCCCGTGACAGAGCACTTCATCACTGGCCTCCAAGAAGCCCTGATCTTACCCCCTGCGATTTTTTCTTATGGGGGTATGTTAAGGATATGGTGTTTCGGCCACCTCTCCCAGCCACCATTGATGATTTGAAACGAGAAATAACAGCAGCTATCCAAACTGTTACGCCTGATATGCTACAGAGTGTGTGCAACGAGTTGGAGTATCGGGTTGATATTGCTCGAGTTTCTGGAGGGGGCCGTATTGAACATCTCGGAAGTTGTTTTTGATTAAAAAAAAACCTTTTTAAATGCTCTTTGTAATAATGTATAACAGAAGGTTATATTATGTTTCTTTCATTAAATACACATTTTTAAAGTTGTGGTATTCTTTTCGAATCACCCTGTATTATCAGAGAAGGGGGAAACGTATGGCAGAAGAAAAAAATAGTGTGAAAATTGGTCAATAGAAGGCGCTGTATGTGTCAGAATACGCAAATGGAAACACTTGTCATGCGCTCGACCCATTCAAGTCGGTATAAACACGCCTGGTACACGGCATTTCCTCCTTTCGCGTCTGCGACGTTCGACATGGCTGTCTGAATGCAGGATCGCGCTCTGCTTGTAAAGCGAGAACGATGACTGGGCACACGTCGCTCTGCAGAAGTTCCGGACACTGAAGTTTTGAAAAAAGGCGTCGGTCCGATGACTGCCGGGGGCCGGAGAAAATGAGTCGGAGATTGGAAAAGACGGGTTCTTTTGGTGTGCAACCAGGTAGAGGGAGGAAACGAAATCATTCGACGTCACTGGAAGCAGTGGCCACAGGAATACAGGAGGAGACGAGTGGTGGCGTGCGAACGTGTGGTGCACTGGACATACCCGTGAGCACGGTGTGTAAAAATTCTACAAAACATCCTTCTTCGCTATCCGTTCAAAATTACTGATGTGCACGAGTTGCTTCCAGTTGACCTGTCAGCAAAAGATACCTTTGCTTCAGAATTTCTTGCTCTCACGGAAGTGGACAATGATTGGTCATGGAAGATTCTGTGGACACACGAAGCCCACTTCCATGTGACAGGATATGTCAGTACACAGAATTGTCCGACATGGGCAACGGAAAACCCATACGCAACTCAATCAGTACCACTTCATCCTGAAAAGGCTGTAATAGGTACAAGATTAAGGAATTTGTTGCTAGCGCAGTCGAGCAGATGTAATTTTGATGGATTGCTCATGCGGTGCCTGCGATATGCAAGGTATAAGAGAATCTCAGACCAGAGAGCAGTGTTGGCTGCAGTAGGAACTGTGTAGCAGTAGGAGTTTGCGGTAGCTAGCAGTCTGGTGTATCGAGTTGGCTGGGCCGGTCGTGTGGAGCGATGGCAGCGCCTGAGCGAGGTAGTATAAGGTAAAAGCAGCCTCGCGCATATGTAGTATTCTTATATGAAGACCCATGTAAATGTTTTAAAAAGAAATCTCTTAATAATAATCTTTCTTATAAAATTTAACTTCTCACAATCGTTCATCTCAATTTGAAGAATTTACTAATTTCTCCAATCCATGGTAATCCTGATTATTGTAAAGACAAATCAGTTGTTTCTTTTTATACATGACAGATCTATCGGCCAACATTGCACTGGGCTGCGCCAGAAAAATTTCTTATAGGAGCAGATATATACGCGTTATCCGGCGACCTTATTGAGGTAAGAATTTTCATTTTTATTCAGAATGATGTTTCAGGGCCATGACGCAGCGGTGCTGACGTCCAGAATCTACCAGTTTAAATTCACAGTCATTATTGAAAGCTCATAAGTGAGCGAGGTTAGTCAAGTGTAACCTCCCCACAAAAGAATTCCTAAACCTCCCAACAGTAAAAAATATAATTATATAATTCACATTCAGTGTAACTGCCCAACAGATAAATTCCATATCCTACCAATAATACAATGTGACTAACCTCGCTCACTTATGACCTTTCAATAATGACTGTGAATTTAAACTGGTAGATTCTGGACGTCAGCACCGCTGCGTCATGGCCCTGAAACATCATTCTGAATAAAAATGAAAATTCTTACCTCAATAAGGTCGCCGGATAACGCGTATATATCTGCTCCTATAAGAAATTTTTCTGGCACAGCCCAGTGCAATGTTGGCCGATAGATCTGTCATGTATAAAAAGAAACAACTGATTTGTCTTTACAATAATCAGGATTACCATGGATTGGAGAAATTAGTAAATTCTTCAAATTGAGATGAACGATTGTGAGAAGTTAAATTTTATAAGAAAGATTATTATTAAGAGATTTCTTTTTAAAACATTTACATGGGTCTTCATATAAGAATACTACATATGCGCGAGGCTGCTTTTACCTTATACTACCTCGCTCGGGCACCGCCATCGCTCCACACGACCGGCCCAGCCAACTCGATACACCAGACTGCTAGCTACCGCAAACTCCTACTGCTACACAGTTCCTGCTGCTGACAACACTGCTCTCTGGTCTGAGATGCTCTTATACCTTGCATATCGCAGGCAGCGCGTGAGCAATCCATCGAAATTACATCTGCCCGACTGCGCTAGCAACAAATTCCTTAATCATGGACCTATTACAACGTCACTGTGTGTTCGTTCCAGCTCAAGGTGGTCGCAACTGTAGCACCTAGGTATTTAGCTGTGCCTGCGAATCCAGGCGGAGATTGCTGGAACTGTCGTGGTACACCGGCAGTGCCGCACACTTTTCTTTTCTTTTTCAGGCGTTTCTTTAGAGAATCGGCGGCGGGCAGGTGTTCCCGCGCTCGTGGGAGCTCTCTCCGAATTAAATCTGGCGGAGAAATTTCTGGGGACGGGAAGAGAGATAAGGAGAGAGAGAAAGCAGGGATGGGAAGCACGAAACCACGCCGACCTTGGCACCTGCCCGGCGCCGGCTGACTTGGCCTCCCCAGGGAAAGCGCGTCGCGTCCCGTGGCGCCTGCGTAGCCACGACGTGGACCGTCGCAGCAGGAGAACAGGCGCGCGGGTACAGGATCAGAACCCGGCACCTCCCCCTACACGACAAGTGTTCGTCACGGACGTCGTCAGGAATGCCTCAGGGAAGCGTGACGAGACCAACTCTCTCTCTCTCTCTCTCTCTCTCTCTGTACACACAAATGAGCTTACGGAACGGGTGGGCAGCAATCTGCGGTCGTTTGCTGTAGGGGGATACAACATGGCGTAGACAAAATTTACACTACTGGCCATTAAAATTGCTACACCAAGAAGAAATGCAGATGATAAACAGGTATTCATTGGACAAATATATTGTACCAGAACTGACATGCGATTACATTTTCACGCAATTTGGGTGCATAGATCCTGAGAAATCAGTACCCAGAACAACCACCTCTGGCCGTAATAACGGCCTTGATACGACTGCACATTGAGTCAAACAGAGCTTGGATGGCGTGTACAGGTACAGCTGCCCATGCAGCTTCAACACGATACCACAGTTCATCGAGAGTAGTGACTGCCGTATTGTGACGAGCCAGTTGCTCGGTCACCATTGACCAGGCGTTTTCAGTTGGTGAGAGATCTGGAGAATATGCTGGCCAGGGCAGCAGTCGAACATTTTCTGAATCCAGAAATGCCCGTACAGGACCTGCAACACACGGTCGTGCATTATCCTGCTGAAATGTAGGGTTTCGCAGGGATTGAATGAAGGGTAGGGCCACGGGTCGTAACACATCTGAAATGTAACGTCCACTGTTCAAAGTGCCGTCAATGCGAACAAGAGGTGACCGAGACGTGTAACCAATGGCACCCCATACCATCACGCCGGGTTGTACGCCAGTATGGCGGTGACGAATACGCGCTTCCAATGTGCGTTCACCGCGATTTCGGAATTTAGTGAGCAGCCCCGCTTAGAGCGCCGTCTATCTGCACCTGTGTTCGACTTCAAACTTTCTATGAGACTTTGGGACCTTCTCAATCTCTTGAATCAGACCCAACTGGTAAGGGTCCCATACAGACGAACGATACTCCAAGACTGGACGAACTAACGTATTGTAAGCAATTTCCTTTGTTGAAGGACTGCATCGCTTCAGGATTCTACCAATAAACCGTAATCTAGACTTCGCCTTACCCGTTACTTGCGTAATCTGATCATTCCATTTGAGATCATTTCGAATAGTCACACCCAGGTACTTGACGGATGTTACCGCTTCCAAAGACTGATCATTTATTTTGTACTCGTACATTAATGGGAATTTTCACCTTGTTATCCGCAGTAGGTTACACTTACTAATATTGAGAAATAATTTCAATTTATTTTCTGCAAATTCTCACTGATTTGTTCACAACTTTCGTGTGATACTACTTTCGTGTAGACTACAGCATCATCGGCAAACAGTCTAAGGTCGCTGTCAATACCATCAACCAGATCGTTTATGTAAATCGTAAAAAACAGCGGACCTATTTCGCTGCCCTGGGGCACACCTGATGTTAAAGCTTGTTTCTGTTGAAGTCACCCCGTTCAGGTCTTTAGAAAACTTTCTATCCAACCACATATGTCATCGGATAGCCCGTAAGCGCGCACTTTTTGTAGCAAGCGACAGTGCGGAACTGAATCTAAGGCCTTTCGAAAGTCGAGGAATATGGCATCAAGCTGGGAGCCGGTATCTAGAGCCTGTTGTATGTCATGCACAAAGAGGGCCAGCTGTGTCTCGCATGACCGCTGTTTCCTAAAACCGTGCTGGTTTCTGCAGATGACCTTCTCAGACTCTAGAAAGGTCATTATGTCTGAACACAAAATATGTTCCACGATTCTAAAACAAATCGATGTCAGTGAAGTTGGCCGGTAGTTATGTGCTTCCGATTTTCTACCCTTTTTATAGGTTGCTATGACCTGGGCCTTCTTCCAGTCCCGTGGAACTTTCCGCTGTTCCAATGACCTCTGATAGATAGTGGATAAGAATGGTGCTATATTTGTAGCATAGTCAACATAAAACAGATGAGGTGGAATATTCTCTACGCAATTATAACTTTGTCCGTTGAGCCTGGGTGGGAGAAAGTGAGACCCTACCAAACAGTCACCAACAATGCCGGCCCAAGCACTGAAAAGAAATCTTTTCGTGAGCATTGACGTCTGCCCGTACTTGACAATTGGGAAAACTCACCCGCGCGGTTTGGGGTGCCTTGTCACGGTTCGCGCGGCTCACCCCGTCGGAGGTTCGAGTTCTCCCTTGCGCACGGGTGTATCTGTTGTTCTTAGCGTAAGGAAGTTTAAGTTAGATTAAGTAGTGTGTAAGCTTAGGGACCGATGACCTGAGCAGTTTGGACCCATAGAACTTATTCCAAATTTCCAAATTTTGGAAAAACTTACAATCTGATCTAGTTAAAACTCGTTGGAGAAAATGAGTTGTAGCATGGAAACAAAGCGTTTCCAGATCGATGTTCATATATCATAATTTCTACGTCTACATTGTGGGGAATGTGTCCTGCAATTTGTGCCGTACATTTTTGTTACACACTGTATAGTAGTACGGGTAACTATCAATATTTCAAAGTATTGACACTTCCCTTTCGATACTTTCACGACTACAACACTTTTATTACGATACTACTCGTGAGTGACCGATACGCTTCCGTCGGTACCGTGTCCCTAGCCGAAACCCGCCTGAAATGTAGGCAGAGGGATTCGAACCCAGGAGTAGGAGTGCAGCATACGTACCTGCCGCCTTCGCCGTCCTCTCGATCCTTCCTGTGGCCGTGCTTGCGGACGGAGTTCACCGCCGGCGGCGCCGGAGGCGGCGGGGGAGGCGGAGGTGGCGTCGTGGTGGTGGTAGTGGTCGTGGTGGTGGGCTCCGGGGTGGTCGTGGTGGTGGTTGTGGTCGTCGTCGTCGTGGTGGTGGTGCTGGTGGTCGTGGAAGATGAGCTGGTGGTGTCGGAGCTGGCGGCGTCGGGGGCGGCGTCGGGGGCGGCGGACGAGTCCGCCTCCGCCGTGTCGTCGTCGTCGTAGTAGTAGTAGACGTACTCGTACTCATAGTCCTGCCCGTTCGGACCTGCAAGTAGGGGGACAGCGAGGGTTTCTAACTTGACCTGCACAGCCAGCCTCAGAATGATCTCTTATCATTTAAATGTACAAAGGCCCCAACAGTTATAAAGCAACAATTTTCCAAGAAAAATTAAGAAACACTATATACAGGTTGTCCTCAAAGTCTGGGTGCGTAAGAGATTCTAATAAATTCTAATAAATATGCTGTATTTTACAAACATTATTGAGTGTAGCCATGTATGGAAGTGAAACATGGACGGTAAATAGTTTGGACAAGAAGAGAATAGAAGCCTTCTAAATGCGGTGCTACGGAAGAATGCTGAAGATTACATGGGTAGATCACATAACTAATGATGAGGTATTGAATAGAATTGGGGAGAAGAGGAGTTTGTGGCACAACTTGACTAGAAGAAGGGATCGGTTAGTAGGACATGTTCTGAGGCATCAAGGGATCACCAATTTAGTATAGGAGGGCAGCGTGGAGGGTAAAAATCGTAGAGGGAGACCAAGAGATGAATACAGTAAGCAGATTCAGAAGGATGTAGGCTGCAGTAGGTACTGGGAGATGAAGAAGCTTGCACAGGATAGAGTAGCATGGAGAGCTGCATCAAACCAGTCTCAGGACTGAAGACGACAACAACAACAACAATAATAAAATAAATTTTAATAAATTTTTTTCAGAACGAATTATGTCTCTTCCTAAAGAAGAACGAGTGGAGTTGGTCCTCTTAAACGTCCGAGGAAGACGCTCGTATCGCATCGCAAAATTGCGGGAGAGTTGAACTTCGATAGATTCATCGTCACCTAGTCGTTTTATTGCCTTTGGGAAATTAAAGAAACAGGCAGTTTTATGTTCTGGAGGAGAACTCTGGGGACTGTATTCTGGCTCTGGGGTACCCAGAGGCCACTGGCACGGGCCTCGATTGGCCGCCACAATTTTCACATCTGAAGACATTTGAAATATTATTTGTGACGTTATATTAAACAGAAGGTGTACAGAAATGTCCTCAAAACAATTGCTGAGCTAAAAACAGCCAAACAGAAGGTCATCGACAGTGTCGATGTTCCGATGCTTCAGCAGCTCTTGCAGAATTTCGTTACTCGTCTGCGCCACATCATCGCCAATGATGGCAGGCGTATCGAGCATGTCGTAGCCTAGTGAGGTTTACATGTCGAATAAAGTGTGTGCACCCCGCAGTTTGTAACTAATTTATATTTTTTTTCATATATAGGATGTATCAAATTAATCATCGAATTTAAAGAAATGGTAACTTTTATGTTAATCAAAATATCCACGGGTGTACTGCCGGTCGACAGTGTCCAACGGGCACAATATTTCGGCGATCATACATGTCGCCTTCATCAGGTGAACTGGACAGTTGGACACTGTAGACCGGCAGTACACCCGTGGATATTTTGATTATCAAATACGCCGGGACAAACTGACGAATCACAACTTTTATGTTATTTGAAATACCTGCTGTTGGAAAGAGCAAACTCTCGAATCTTAGTTGGTTCGCGCTAGGTAGCGGCAGTGTGTTATGTGCAGTTTCACTCGAGAACGCGTACGGTCCATTTTTCTTCGCCGAGAACACTGTTACAGGAAGCACGTGTCTCGACATACTTGAGAACTTTCTTTTCCCACAGTTGGGGACTGATTCGAACGACTTCATTTACCAACCGGCATCTGGAAGTGCGGTAATTTTTAAATGGCTCTGAGCACTATGGGACTCAACATCTGTGGTCATCAGTCCCCTAGAACTTCGAACTACTTAAACCTAACTAACCTAAGGTCATCACACACATCCATGCCCGAGGCAGGATTCGAACCTGCGACCCTAGCTGCCACGCGGTTCCAGACTGAAGCGCCTAGAACCGCACGGCCATACCGGCCGGCTGTAATTTTTAAATCGAAGGATTACTGGACGATGGATCCGTCGCACTGGACCAAATGATTCAGCCTTACATGACTGGCCTCCAAGGTGACCGAACCTGACTGTATGTGATTATTTCTTGTGGGGGTTTGTAAAATGTTTGTGTGCCTCCATTACCAACAACAATGAATGGACTCAGACATCGCGTAACAGCAGCTCTGGAAGCTGTTAACTCAAGCCATGCCCGCTGCAGTGTGGGAACAATATGAATATCGCATTTACATTGCCGTGCATCTCAAGGAGGCGTATTGAATACCTGTGATAAGACTTTTTGAGTTTCCTATTCGTCAAAAAAGAATATTCATTGTATATTTTTGTTAGTTTCAGAAATATAAACGTGCCAAATCAAATGATTCTCTTTGATACACCCTCTAGTTCAATAATTCAATTTTAGCGTAATAGTCGTGTGTAAACAAAGTCTATTAGAAAATGGTTCTGAGCACTATGGGATTCAACATCTGAGGTCATCAGTCCCTTAGAACTTAGAACTGCTTAAACCCAAGGACATGACACACATCCATGCCCGAGGCAGGATTCGAACCTGCGACCGTAGCAGCGCCTAGAAACGCTCGGCCACCGCTGCCGGCAAAGTCCATTAGAGTGCAATAAACTAATTCTGAAAAGCGACAATGCTTATTGTTATTGGTTACTTGTTTAAGCGGCAGTGGTTGTTCACTGTGCGGAGTGCTTGCAAGGTTGTAGGGGGGAACGTGTAGAGTGGAGATTAGGACTGTCGATGTTTTTCAAAACATCGACATTTAGAAAAATATCAAAATCCGACCTCGATATGTCGAAAAAATGCATCAACACATCGACGGGGAAAATATCGATGTACCGGCGTGTAAAAATATCGGTTGACATTGTAAATACACTGCCTGTTTTAGAGCCGTATATATATGGTTCATATGGCTCTGAGCACTATGGGACTCAACTGCTGTGGTCATCAGTCCCCTAGAACTTAGAACTAGTTAAACCTAACTAACCTAAGGACATCACACACACCCATGCCCGAGGCAGGATTCGAACCTGCGACCGTAGCAGTCGCACGGTTCCGGACTGCGCGCCTAGAACCGCGAGACCACCGCGGCCGAGAGCCGTATATTTGAGTATTGATTCATTATTAGATATACTGTACATCAAGAAGCTAGCAGCCTGATTATCCCGGTAGAGCAAGAATTGAAAGGAAAGCGATGCACGTTCTGGCTTGGCCGTAACCACATCTCTAACAGTGGTATTACTGCATGTCGGTGGCGCAATAAAAGTGACAGTTGGGTCTGTCGTTCGGTTTCATCACATATCGGATTTGTCCGAAACAGTTCATGTCGACTTTCCTGTCTTTTTTGTTTTTTCTCCCCCAATCTCCAACGACCCAGCAGTTGTAGCGTCAAAATTGCGTGGGGACGCTAAACGTTGCAGTTTCTGTTGGTGGCGCCGAACGCCAATTACGTCAGCATTTCCCCTCACACGTCTCCGCCCAACCGCGTAGACGAATCTTTTCATTTAGATTTTTGTTCATCGTGTTCAGCAGCTGTTTTTCAAAAAGGTCGATATGAAGAAATAGCACATTGGTGCGCTATTTCTCCACATCGGAAATCTTGTTATTCCACTGCCACCTCCGAGGGCAACAGGACCTATACTTGCTATACACAGTCAGAGAACAAGACTGGACGTGATGACAGCTCGCCAAGTAGTAAGACTCGTCCACGCAGTGTGTCCCCAGCTGGTGGTCTAGGGGCCAGCGTTGCTGCCTCTGGATCACAGGGTCGCGGGTTCTATTCGCGGCCAGGTTGGGAACTTTCTCTTTTCTCTGCCTGGGGACTGGGTATTCATCGTCATCATCATCATTCGTGACACTTGTTGGATAGGACTGAGTTAAAAATTTGTAAAAACTGGGACTTTGCATGGGCGCTGCTGACCACGTGGTTGAGCACTCCACAAATTAAACATTGTCATTCGCACAGTCAAAGTAAAATGATGTTCTACTACAATTTCAAAAGAACAACTTCAAATATTTATCGAAAATTGCGAAAAAAGTATAATATATAAAATAAATACATCGGCACTTGAGATTGCCATTTCGAGATTTATATATCACCGGTATTTATCGATAGCTGAAGAAGAAATGGGAGATACGATACTGCGTGAAGAGTATGACAGAGCACTGAAAGACCTGAGTCGAAACAAGGCCCCGGGAGTAGACAACATTCTATTAGAACTACTGACACGCTTGGGAGAGCCAGCCCTGACAAAAACTCTACCAGTTGGTGAGCAAGATGTATGAGACAGGCGAAATACCCTCAGACTTCTAGAAGAATATAATGATTCCAATACCAAAGAAAGCAGGTGTTGACACATGTGAATATTATCGAATTATCAGTTTAATAAGTCACAGCTGCAAACTACTAACGCAAATTCTTTACAGACGAATGGAAAAAGTGGTAAAAGACGACCTCGGCGAAGATCAGTTTGGATTCCGTAGAAGTATTGGAACACGTGAGGCAATACTGACCCTACGACTTATCTTAGAAAATAGATTAAGGAAAGGCAAACCTACGTTTCTACCATTTGTAGACTAAGAGAAAGCTTTTGACAATGTTGACTGGAATACTCTCTTTCAAATTCGAAAGGTGGCAGGGGTAAGATACAGAGAGCAAAAGGCTATTTACAATTTGTACAGAAACCAGATTGGAGTTATAATAGTTGAGGGGCATGAAAGGGAAGCAGTGGTTGGGAAGGGAGTGAGAAAGAATTGTAGCCTATCCCCGATCCTATTCAATCTGTATATTGAGCAAGCAGTAAAGGAAATAAAAGAAAAATTCGGAGTAGGAATTAAAATCCACGGAGAAGAAATAAAAACTTTGAGGTTCGCCGATGGCATTGTAATTCTGTCAGAGATAGCAAATAACTTGGAAGAGCAGCTGAATGGAATGGACAGTGTCTTGAAAGGAGGATATAAGATGAACATCAACAAAAGTAAAATGAGGATAATGGAATGTAGTCGAATTAAGTCGGGTGATGCTGAGGGAATTAGATTAGGAAATGAGACGCTTAAAGTAGTAAAGGAGGTTTGCTATTTGGGGAGCAAAATAACTGATGATGGTCGAAGTAGAGAGGATATAAAATGTAGACTGGCAATGGCAAGGAAAGCGTTTCTGAAGAAGAGAAATTTGTTAACATCGAGTATTGATTTAAGTGTCAGGAAGTCGTTTCTGAAAGTATTTGTATGGAGTGTAGCCATGTATTGAAGTGAAACGTGGATGATAAATAGTTTAGACAAGAGGAGAATAGAAGCTTTTGAAATGTGGTGCTACAGAAGAATGCTGACGATTTGATGGGTAGATCTCATAAGTGATGAGGAGGTACTGAATAGAATTGGGCAGAAGAGGAGTTTGTGGCACAACTTGAGTCGAAGAAGGGATCGGTTGGTAGGACATGCCCTGAGGCATCAAGGGATCACCAGTTTAGTATTGGAGGGCAGTGTGGAGCGTAAAAATTGTAGATGGAGACCAAGAGATGAATACACTAAGCAGGTTCAGAAGGATGTAAGTTGCAGTAGGTGCTGGGAGAAGAAGAAGCTTGCACAGGATAGAGTAGCATGGACAGCTGCATCAAACCTGTCTCAGGACTGAAGACCACAACAACAACAACAACATCTATCGATAACTTTTGGAAGATTAGTCGATACATCGGTATTTCGGTATTTTATCGTAGGGATAAAGGCACGTGACCTTGAGCCACAAGGCCAGAGTGGAAAGGGTGCAGTGTTGTAAGAAATCGCATTAGAGAGAAAGCAGCAGGAGGAATTCTTAATAATGTTTTTTTTTTTCGAGAGTTGTTAAGTGCTTCCCTGAGAAGGGGCTCGCCCTTGACCTTGAGGGGGCGCCACTCACCCTTCTTGACCTCGACGCGCGTCTGCGGCCCCGACCCGGCGGCCGCCGTCTCCAGGCTGAGGTCGGCGTCTTTGAGCCCCACGACGCGCGGGGGCGGCGGCCGTGGCTTGGCCACCGAGTTCACCGGCACCACGTCGAACGGCGGGGGCGGCGTCAGCGGCAGGCCGGGGGCGGGCGTCGTCTGCTGCTGCTGCTGTTGTTGCTGCTCCTGCTGTTGCTGCTGTTGTTGCTGCTGCTGCTCGCCACTGCACGGAAGTTACCGACACGTCTTTATCGATGTTTGAATCAATAATAATAAACACAGCACTATCTTTAAGTAAAACTACACAGTCCAGTCACTTTAACGTGGCCACCGCACATTTCTCACATGACACTCTGAAAGCTTCGGATTGAGGCTGCCATGTGGATGCAGTGCCACTGTGACTCCTCTGGGTAGTGGTAAAAATAATCAGAGTGACATAAGCTTCACTTAGAACATTTATCACTAGTAGTGTATTGAAACTTTATAGATTCCTCAGTGATATATAAAGATTCCATGAACTACTACACTGAAGTGCCAAAGAAACTGCTGTAGGCGTGCGTAATCAAATACAACGATATGTAAGCAGACAGAAGACAGCGCTGCGGTCGGCAACGCCTGTATAAGGCAAAAGGTGTCTGGCGCACTTGTTAGGCCGATCGGAGTGGCCGAGCGGTTCTAGGCGCTTCAGTCTGGAACCGCGCGACCGCTACGGTCGCAGGTTCGAATCCTGCCTCGGGGATGGATGTGTGTGATGTACTTAGGTTAGTTAGGTTTAAGTAGTTCAGCTGTTCAGCTGTTAAGCCCCATAGTGCTCAGAGCCATTTGAGCCATTTTGAGCACTTCTTAGATCGGTTACTGCTGCTACAATGCCAGGTTATCAAGATTTAAGCTTGGATGTGGCGTTATAGTCAGTGCACGAGCGACGGGTCACAGTTGCTCGAATGGCTCTCAGCACTATGGGACTTACCATCTGAGGTCATCAGTCCCCTAGAACTTAGAACTACTTAAACCTAACTAACCTAAGGACATCACACACATCCATGCGCGAGGCAGGATTCGAACCTGCAACCGTAGCGATCGCGCGGTTCCAGACTGAAGCGCCTAGAACCGCTCGGCCACACCGGCCGACGACACAGAATGTCCGAGGTAGCGATGAAGCGGAGATTTTCCCGTGCGACCGTTTCACGAGTGCACCTTGTATATCAGGAATCCGGTAAAACATCAGTTCTTCCACATCGCTGTGGCCGGAAAACGATCCTGCAAGAATGGGATCAACGATGGTAGAAGCGAATCGTTCAACGTGACAGAAGTACAGCCCTCGCTAATATTGCTGCAGATTTCAGCGCTGGGCCATCAAGTGACAGCGTGAGAAGCATTAAACGAAACATCATCTATATGGGCTGTCGGAGCCAAAGGCCAATTCGTGTACCATTGATGACTCCACGACACAAAGCTTTACGCCACGCCTGGGCCCATCAACACTGACGTTGGACTGTTGATGACAGGAAACATGTTGACTGGTCGGACGAGTCTCGTTCCAAATTGTATCGAGCGGATGGACGTGTACGGTTATGGAGACAACCTCATGAATCCATGGACCCTGCATGTTAGAAGGGGTCGGCCGGTGTGGCCGAGCGGTTCTAGGCGCTTCAGTCTGAAACCGCGCGACCGCTACGGTCGCAGGTTCGAATACTGCCTCGGGCATGGATGTGTGTGATGTCCATAGGTTAGGTTTACGTAGTTCTAAGTTCTAGGGGACTGATGACCTCAGATGTTAAGTCCCATAGTGCTCAGAGCCATTTGAACCATTTTTTTTTTTTTTGTTAACAGGGGACTGCTCAAGCTGGTGGAGGCTCTATAATGGTGTAGGGCGTGTGCATTTGTGGTGATATGGGGCACCTGATACGTCTAGATACGACTCTGACAGGTGATAGGTACGTAAGCATCCCATCTGATCACCTGCATCTATTCATGTCCACTGTGGATTCCAAAGGACGTGGACAATTCCAGCAGGACAATACGACACCCCACTCATCCACAATTGCTATAGAGTGGCTCCACGAACACTCCTTTGAGATTAAACACTTCCGCTGACCACCAAAGTACCCGGACATTAACATTGTTGAGCATATCTGGGATGTCTTGGAACGTGCTGTTGAGGAGTGATCTCCGCCCCTTCGCACTCTTAAGGATTTCTGTACAACCCTGCAGGATTCAGGACGTCAGTTCCATCCACCACTACTTCACACATTAGTGGAGTCCATGCTACGTCGTGTTGCGGCACTTCTGCGCGCTCGCGGGGGCCTTACACGGAATTAGGCAGCTGTACCAGTTTCTTTGGCTCTTCAGAGTATAAAGATACCACGACATACTGTGTAAAGGGAAGACGCCAAGCTATCTGTCTGTAATAGCTTGCCCTATAGCTCAGCTCTTGTCTTGTCTTACCGCCCGTCGCTCTTTATGCCATTCAATGTATAGAGCCTTGCTACCTATTCATGTGTGTTGAATTACCGCTAAATAATAATTATCTGTGTTGAATTTTATAAATTTGTTCTTGCTGTGGAACGGAAACCTTTTCCTCCCCGTACCATTTACGTAAACGTGTACGGGTGAAAGGTCGTGTGGTATTTTAAATTTAATCCCCCAAAGTAGCTCAAAATTAGTTTTCTTTCATTTCTCGAGCTGTAACTGCAATTTAATGTTATTTGCGGAGTCCGATTTTCAGTTAACCTACCACGGTTATCTTTGATTTCTGAAAATTTATCTTTACGTAATACAACACCTAAGTCCGCAGCTCGTGGTCATGCGGTAGCGTTCTCGCTTCCCGCGCCCGGGTTCCCGGGTTCGATTCCCGGCGGGGTCAGGGATTTTCTCTGCCCCGTGATGACTGGGTGTTGTGTGATGTCCTTAGGTTAGTTAGGTTTAAGTAGTTCTAAATTCTAGGGGACTGATGACCATCGATGTTAAGTCCCATAGTGTTCAGAGCCATTTGAACCATACAACACTAGCAGACGTTTGCATTAAATTTGGCTTGAGCATTAGGAAGTAGTATTTCAGAATTAAATGAAGATTCAATTTATTTTAGGTCAGAAGGAAAAATATTTAATACCCATGCTAGAGAAGCTTTGCGTAGCAGTGGAATATATCTGTCATCTCAGAGTAATAATTCCTAACATCACGGTATTTTCACTTTACGTAATTTGAAGCGCAATTTCCATTATTAAATGTAGGGAGAGAAGTTCATGATAATAAAAGGTATTTATTCTTGCTTTGCCAATAATTGTTTAGGGAGATACTTTCTCAGTTTCCTATAATAAACACTCGGTACCACACCTACCCCTATTCTCAGAACTACAATCATATGGGGTTTCAAGTGAAATTTGTGGCTGGATTTGTGAGGACTTTTTGGTAGGGAGGACGCAGGATGTTGTCTTGGGTGGAGAGCCATCGTCAGATGTCGAAGTAACTTCGGGTTTGCCCCAGGAAAGTGTGTTGGGACCCTTGCTATTCATGTTGTATATTAATGACCTTGCAGACAGTATTAATTGCAACCTCTTTTTGCAGATGATGCAGTTATCTATAATGAGTACTGTCTTAAAGAGGCTGCATACATATTCAGTCAGATCTTGATAAGATTTTGAACTGGTGCAAACATTGGCAACTTGCCTTAAACGTTCATAAATGTTAAATTGTGCCCTTCACAAAACTACAAAACGTAGTATCCTATGACTATAATATCAGTGAATTACTGTTGGAATCGGCCAACTCAAATACCTGCGTTTAACACTTTCTAGGGATATTGTCGTCGCTAAACCAAATGGTAGACTGTGGTTTACTGATAGATTACTGGGGAAGTGCAATCAGTCTACAAAGGAGGTTGCATACGGATGACTCAAACCACCGGTTCTACAGTATTGCTCAAGTGTGTAGGACGCACACAAATAGGACAAAAGGGAGCTATGGAACGAATACAAAAATGGTTCAAAAGGCTCTGAGCACTATGCGACTTAACTTCTGAGGTCATCGGTCGCCTATAACTTAGAACTAATTAAACCTAACTAACCTAAGGACATCACACACATCCATGCCCGAGGCAGGATTTGAACCTGCGACCGTAGCGGTCGCTCGACTCCAGACTGTAGCGCCTAGAACCGCACGGCCACTCCGGCTGGCGTACGAATACAGAGAAGGGCAGTACAGTCACAGGTTCGTCTGGCCTATGGAAAAGTCTCATGGAGATGCTGAATGAACTGAACTGAAAGACTTGAAACTTCCTGGCAGATTAGAACTGTGTGCTGGACCGACACCCGAACTCACCTTTGCCGAGCACTTGCCCGCAAAAGGCAAACATCCCGATTTCGAGTCTCGGTCCGGCACACAGTTTTAATCTGCCAGGAAGTTTCATATCAGCGCACACTCCGCTGCAGAGTGAAAATTTCATTCTCGAAGACATTTGCTTTGAACATACTATGACCCATCACGTATCACTCTCATAGGGATCATAAGGGTAAGGTCCATACGTGAATGGAACAAGAACAAATCCTAATATATAGTGCTATGGGACGTACCCTCTGCCATGCACCTCACAGTTTATTGCAGAGTATAGATGTAGGTACGTTCATACTCTTCAGTGTGCAATAACCACTAACAGACAGCAGCAGAGGGTATATTAACCTTGTCAGGGGACGCGGAAAACAGTCCAGTTGTAATTCGGGAACGGAACGATTTGTCCAAAATCCAAAAATGCACTACCATTGGCTTTTGGGCTAAGGGTGGATGCGTTTCCGGAACCACTAAATTTGTACACCTGGTTACAGTACACCATGTCTGGCAGACTGGTACCGCCCAAAACTGGCGCCGGAGTAACCATTGTGTACCACGGGCCACGGACGGCAGGGATGACCAATGGCTATGGAAATGTGTGCGGGCTAACAGACGTGCAGCTGTTGAGCAACTGATCACTCAGAGGAACCGAGGGGCTACAGGAGTGTCTCCTCCATGACAGTTCAACGAACATTGCTGCGTATGGGCCTCTGCAGTGGGCACCTGGTTCATCCATCCATGCTAACTGCCATTCATCGGTGACTAAGGCTGTCTCCTCTATGACAGTTCAATTAATATTGCTGCGTATGGACCTCTGCAGTGGGCACCTGGTTCATCCACCCATGCTAACTGCCATTCATCGGTGACTAAGGCTGTCTCCTATATGACAGTTCAACGACCATTGCTGAGTATGGGCCTCTCCAGTGGGCACCTGGTTCATCCACCCACGCTAACTGCCGTTCATCGGTGACTAAGGCTGTCTCCTATATGACAGTTCAACGACCATTGCTGAGTATGGGCCTCTCCAGTGGGCACCTGGTTCATCCACCCATGCTAACTGCCGTTCATCGGTGACTGAGGCTGTCTCCTATATGACAGTTCAACGACCATTGCTGAGTATGGGCCTCTGCAGTGGGCACCTGGTTCATCCACCCATGCTAACTGCCGTTCATCGGTGACAAAGGCTGTCTCCTCTATGACACTTCAATGAATATTGCTGTGTATGGGCCTCTGCAGTGGGCACCTGGTTCATCTGCCCATGCTAAATGCCATTCATCGGTGACTAAGGCTGTCTCCTATATGACAGTTCAACGACCATTGCTGAGTATGGGCCTCTCCAGTGGGCACCTGGTTCATCCACCCACGCTAACTGCCGTTCATCGGTGACTAAGGCTGTCTCCTCCATGACAGTTCAACGACCATTGCTGAGTATGGGCCTCTCCAGTGGGCACCTGGTTCATCCACCCACGCTAACTGCCGTTCATCGGTGACTAAGGCTGTCTCCTATATGACAGTTCAACGACCATTGCTGAGTATGGGCCTCTCCAGTGGGCACCTGGTTCATCCACCCATGCTAACTGCCGTTCATCGGTGACTAAGGCTGTCTCCTCTATGACAGTTCAATGAATATTGCTGCGTATGGGCCTCTGCAGTGGGCACCTGGTTCATCTACCCATGCTAACTGCCGTTCATCGGTGACAAAGGCTGTCTCCTCTATGACACTTCAATGAATATTGCTGTGTATGGGCCTCTGCAGTGGGCACCTGGTTCATCTGCCCATGCTAAATGCCATTCATCGGTGACTAAGGCTGTCTCCTATATGACAGTTCGACGACCATTGCTGAGTATGGGCCTCTCCAGTGGGCACCTGGTTCATCCACCCATGCTAACTGCCGTTCATCGGTGACAAAGGCTGTCTCCTCTATGACAGTTCAATGAACATTGCTGCGTATGGGCCTCTGCAGTGGGCACCTGGTTCATCCACCCATGCTAACTGCCGTTCATCGGTGACAAAGGCTGTCTCCTCTATGACAGTTCAACGAACATTTGCTTCATATGGGCTTCTGCAGAGGGCAAGTGGTTCACCCACTCATGCTAACTGCCGTTCTTCGGTGACTAAGGCTGTCTCCTCTATGTCAGTTCAACGAACATTGCTGCGTATGGGCCTCTGCAGTGTGCACCTGGTTCATCCACCCATGCTAACTGCTGTTGATCGGTGACTAAGACTGTCTCCTCTATGACAGTTCAACAAACATTGCTGCGTATGGGTCTCTGCAGTGGGTAACTCGTTCATCCACACATGCTAACTGCCATTCTTCGGAGACCAAGGCTGGAGTTTGCATGCCAATACCACACTGGACTTCCACCGAGTGGCGACAAGTGGCCTTTGCAGAAGAATCACATTTTACATTCAATCGGACAGATGCAAGCTCCCTGCAACGATCATTGGAAGGGTCCAGGCTGGTGGAGGGGTATCATGTTCTGGAGAAGGTATTCATGGCATTTGCCAGGTGACCTCATCAGTACTCTGGAAGGCACAATACACCATCTCAAGTATGCATCCACTGTGGGGGACCATGTGCATCCAGTTAGTTTTTCCTTGGCTTGATGGCACCTACCAACAGGACAATGCACACAGCTCAAAGAGCACCAGGATGAGTTTACAGTACTCCCCCCCCCACCATTTACTCACATTTAAACCCAATTGAGATGGTGCGGGACCACCTTAGTCAGTCCGTTCATGCCGTGGATCCTCAACAGAGAAACCAAGCATGGCTCTACATCCCTGTTGGTACCCTCCAGAACGTCATTCACTCCCTTCCTGTGTGTCTAGTAGCGGCCGGCGTTGCAAAAGGTGGCTGTTCCGGAATTTCGCAGGTGGTGACATTAGTGTGATTGGACAGTGTGGTTGTCGGGAGCGATATCCTTTGACCTCCTGCTTCAGTTGAAATCCACCAATCGCTTCAAAAGGTGTTTCTAAAAGAAGTGTGGAGATAAAAACCCTAGCAATACCAATGCAGTTTCAGTAATGTGTGTTAGCAAGAGGAGAGGGGGAGGGGGGGATCACAAGGTATTCTATGCCAAATCTAAATTTTTTTTTAAAAATACAAATCTCATTAATTGTTGTTACCGTATTAACAACATACTTTTTAAAGCGGTGCTGATGTGTAAGTTAGGTCAAGAACCTGAAAATGTCTTTTATCACACTCTTAGTACACTACTGAGAGGAGGGGGAAGAGGTGTACTTTATGAACACCATAACAACAACTTAAAAACACAAATTTCGGTAATTGTTGTTCATTTTACTCACTCAAATCTTTTTATAGAGTTATTGATATGTAAGTAGGGTCCTGAACCTAAAAATACTGAAGATTCCATTGATTGTTCAAGGTCACCTCTACCACAAAGATTTAAATTTTGCATTGAGTATAACTGAAAATTTTAAAAAATTATTGAATCTGATAGTAAAAGCAATAAACATTTTTCGACTACATTATTTTCAAGAGGTGGGGGTAAAGGATCCCCTCTTGCCGCGCAGTCTAACACGTTGCTTCCTGAGTGGAAAGGCATGGCGGTCCCCGGCACGAATCCACCCGGCAGATTAGTGTCGAGGTCCTGTGTGCTGGCCAGCATGTGGATGATTTTTAATGCGGTTTTCCATCTAACGTGGTGAATGAGGGCTGGTTCCCTTACTCTGTCTCAGTTACACTATGTGGGTGATTGCTGCGCAAACAGTCTCCACATGTGTGTACACCATAATTACTCCTCTACACAAGCATCTGGGCTTACTCTCGTCTGGTATGGGACGTTCCAGGGGTGGTCTACTGGGGGCCAAATCGTGCAACAACCCTGGGTTAGGTGTGGGGCGGCGGTGGGGTGGGTGGACTGCTGTGGCCTGTTGTGGGGTTGTGAATGACTGAGGGCTACTGTGGGACGAAGTCTCTCCATCGTTTCTAGATCCCCGGTTCAATACACAATACACACCGCCCCCTCTTTCCTCCCACCCCTCCTTGGTATTGCAATTGTTAAGATGAGAAGTGTTGTCATTTCAACCTTTGCAGGGTTGGAAGCTATCCTCAACAAAACACGCTATGTCACTTCGAAAAAGAGGTGATTAATACTTGCAGCACTTGTTAGTAAAATGAGGTAATTTCTAAAAATGAAACCAAATTTAAAAACATTGGACACACAAAGAACACTGACAAAGTAAATACAAGAAAAAGGTCGACATAGAAGGGGATGGATAATTTCACGTAATTCTGTCTAGTGGCCAAAAGTGACTGTTCTGTTACATCAGAACTGGTTTTTATTACATACAATTTTAGGTTATAGTTAATAGTTTCCATCTTAAGCAGTTGATTTGGAGTAGATCGACTGGTCGCAGTTGATCTCATATTTATGAAAAGCACTGCAACTTGATTTGAATTATATCATACAGTACTCAGAAACAGGTTAGGTTGGTGCTGCAGTGGAAGCCAGGGTGAAGGCTGGAAGACTACTGAGGCTGTCGGGTCATGCTGATAGAATGATACGGAAAGGTGGGCAGGCCAGTCGAAAAGCAGGAGAGTACCAAAAACCACAGTCAGATTTGTGTAGTGGAGCAGAGTAGTGGCGCTACCTGTGTTCTGGCAGCAGGATGCCCTTGAGCGGGGGCACGCCCCCCTCGCCGCGGGGGGCCACGCCTGCCACGGCGGCGGGCATCACCTCCACCTCGACCTCGGCGGGCTCCGGCCGGCGCCTGGAGGGCTTCTTGCTGGACACCGAGCTGGATGATGATGAGGAGGAGGACGTCGATGTGCTGGTCGACAGGGTCTTCTTCTTAGACATGATGCGCTTCTCGTCCACGCCCACTGGCTGCACAGATTAGAACGGCATCACACGGTTACATTTCGAATTCACTTTATATCACTGATGTTGCAACACTAACACTTGTGAGGTTTCTATCCTATTTTTTCTATTCAGGGACAGTAATGAGAGCCTTATATTTTAACTCGATGTGTCATATTCCACATTTGCCTGCAAAATATTTTTCAAACAGTAGTTTTCAATAGTTAATATGTCACTACACGAATGTTCTGCATGCAAGCAGTGCATTCTTTAGTTGCGAGTAGTACTGTCACTGCAGTAAGCATTCTAGGGTACGCTAGAGAGAATATTGGGTGTTGGCTGTGCTACCAATCACATGGAAATGGCTTGTAGAGCACACAGATAAAGATACAGACGAGGATGAATTATGATCTGTTAGAGGTTGACAGGTGTGGATTATGAGGTAATGTTGTTGTTGATCTGCTTGTGTGCACATTATTGTGACACATTGCAATAATGGAAGGTTTTAGTCCAAGTTTTCTTTATTGGTTTGCGTTAGTGAGATTCATTGTTGAGGCATGAGTGACTTTCTACTCACATGGCTTGCACTCAGTAGTAATCGATTTTATCACTCCTTTACCAAAGAAATTAATACCTTGACAAAGCAGTGTTCGTTATAAAAAATAATTTTGGTAGAGATGATTGCAAGTCAGACAATGAGTTTCAGTTTTTGCAACATAGTTTTCTGAAGGTCAGTTTTCCTTCAATCAGTTAGTAAGTTCAAATTCCAACATCATCACCTCATAAGAGAATCATATTTTCTGATTATGTGTGTCGCCACATTGCATGGACTGGAACACAGATGTACAAAGCAAAACCAAAGCAGGATCTATTTTGAATAGCTGCATGTCCTTGCATTGCACTTTCCTTTCCTTTCCATTCATGTTGCTTGCTGCATGTTTTACGTTCATCACTTTGAGAAGTACCAAGTTTTCACAGCCACAGGAAAGCCAAGAAAAATTGTTAGGGCGAGTTTTACATTACAGTCGGGTTACTGTCAGATCATTTGGCCAACTTTCGCTTTTCAGAATTTGTTATCAGGTCAGTTTAAGTGTAGGTCATTTCAGATTGCACTTGATTTGCAGACAACCTTATTCCCACACTGTTACATGTACGAGTGTATTATTCAGAATTTGGTAATTTATTTACACAATTTGCGCACGTAGATTCACATGACATTTTCATAGAAACATTTGGGTGATTTATTCTTTCAAAATTTAATTAGTAATTTATACAACAGTTTCATTCTTGTTAACTCGGTGTGTTGCAAGTCATTTGTTGCGATTTCACACATTGCAGCAATCCACTGTACTGTATCACGGGAATTACAATGAACAGATTATTTAATGTACACTTACGTTTTCTAATCACTTTGGTAATGTGTTCAAAGTTTTAATTAAATAGCATTTGTATAGTTTCAGTTTCTGACACTCATTTTATCACATCACTTGTATTGTTCAGAACGAGACAGGTATGCGAGTTATAAAGCATAGCATTTCAGTTTACTCCAGCTTCAGTTCATAAAATTAAACAAATAGAAAACTTTCATGTAATCTATGCAAATATTAATGTAGTAGGATTATTGCACTAGTTAATATGTATTCATTATTTCTATTGAATGTTGTTATGGGATGTATTTCTTTTGTAAGTCAAATGTGTAAAATAATTCTACAAATTCTACTGATTCATATACAGTAAATTGATAGAATTGTAGTAGTTGTATATTTCAACATGCATAATGTGGATTGATCTAAATTGTTGACATCCCCTCAAAAAAATTACAGACAATTCCGTAATACTACCAAGTGCCACCGACACAGCCAATCATCACTTCAACACCTCCCGGCAGTGTAAGGAATCTCTAAGGCTGTACAGAGTGCTTCAGTCAGTAACTTTATTACAGTGATGCAATATATGTCTGTTATCGTCATTCTGTGTGACGTAACCAATGTCAGGTCCCTGTCCCTAATGCTGAAACAGTCCAAGTGACTGTCGAAGTGGAGTTAAACTATTTGGTTTTTTGCTAACATTAACAACTAAAGTGTTTAAAAACTTCAATCTAGTCATTATTAGCCTGCAGGACATTGCAGTACTTAGTTGCTACACGTGATCATAAAGTCGAATAACTACAGAAAATACTTAGTTTAAATTCGCTTGATTTTGATTAAATAGTACAATGCGCATTCAGTAAGTGATACAACAAATTCCTTTTCTCAGTCAATTTCGGTTGAAACAATGCGGAAATTTCCAGAATGAGATTTTCACTCTGCAGCGGAGTGTGCGCTGATATGAAACTTCCTGGCAGATTAAAACTGTGTGCCGGACCGAGACTCGAACTCGGGACCTTTGCCTTTGGCACGACTCACGCCCCGTCCCTACAGCTTTACTTCTGCCAGTACCTCGTCTCCTACCTTCCAAACTTTACAGAAGCTCTCCTGCGAACCTTGCAGAACTAGCACACCAGAAAGAAAGGATATTGCGGAGACATGGCTTAGCCACAGCCTGGGGGATGTTTCCAGAATGAGATTTTCACTCTGCAGCGGAATGTGCGCTGATATGAAACTTCCTGGCAAATTAAAACTGTGTGCCGGACCGAGACTTGAACTCGGGACCTTTGCCTATTGCGGGAAAGTACTCTACCAACTGGTAGGAGACGAGGTACTGGCAGAAGTAAAGCTATGTGGATGGGGCGTGAGTCGTGCTTGGGTAGCTCAGTTGGTAGAGCACTTGCCCACGAAAGGCAAAGGTCACAAGTTCGAGTCTCGGTCCAGCACACAGTTTTCATCTGCCAGGAAGTTTCAATGGGGAAATTGATGTGGGACATCGTGGAATATTCAGGCAGTGAGATGCGAGGAATAACCGGTCCTCCAGCAGTGACAGCACTGCCCAAGCCCGTGCTGTCTGCATGCAGCAGCGCTGCTCAGTTGCTGCTATAGTTCTGGCTATTCCTCGTGTCTTACTGTCTCTGTTAATGCATATCGATGAAAAAAATTTTGCTCCAGTTGTTTTATGGATATGCATTAACAGAGGCAGTAAGATGCAAGGAGTAATCGGTACTGCAGCAGTGACAGCACAGCCCTGGCCCGCAATGACTGCGTGCAGCAGTGCTGCTCAGTTGCTGCTGGAGTTTCAGTTAATCCCCGCCTCTTACTGCCTCTGTTAGTAACAGTAGTCTTATCGATATGCGTAAACAGAGGCAGTAAGAGGTGAGAAATAACCGGAACTCTAGCAGCAACTGAGCAGTGCTGCTACATGCAAGCCGGCCGGAGTGGCCGAGCGGTTCTAGGCGCTACAGTCTGCAACCACGCGACTGCTACGGTCGCAGGTTCGAATCCTGCCTTGGGCGTGGATGTGTGTGATGTCCTTAGGTTAGTTAGGTTTAAATAGTTCTAAGTTCTAGGGGACTGATGACCACAGCAGTTAAGTCCCATAGTACTCAGAGCCATTTTTTTCTGCATGCAGTCAGCATGGGGCACATCTGTCCTATAGCGGCTGGAGTACAGGTTATTCGTCACGCCTTACTGCCTCTGTTTACGCCTATCGATAAAACAACTTCTGCTCTAGACTAATATGCGACTACTCTATCGAACAGGCACATAAAATTGCTGTTCAAAAACAATTTTGTTTGTAATGGGAACCAAACCAACGTTGCCCATCGACACTCAGCGTCGCATGAAGGATGTGATGAGCACTATTCGTTTAAACTGACTCCACCAAAGATGGAATTGCAAACATCTGTCAGAACACCAGAGACAATGCACCAGATGACTCTTAGGCGGGGTATCCATCATATATATCACTTAGATTAGGCATACAGCCTATGCAAGCAGAGTGACGACCTTGTAACAGTTTTATTATATATTTGATTCACAGGTGGCATGAGGTTAAAATAGACAGTGTATGTGTAAATGACATAGGGGCTAAAGCTGTTAAAACGTCGCACATTAATATGGGACCGTACAGCCACATGGTGATGCAAACTTTTAGCAGCTTGCAATTACAGTTACTGATATATCTGGCGAATTCCAAACGAGGAAAAACAAAAACATTAGTTAAACTTAGATAAATTATTCGTAAATAGTAGCTGGTTACGTTGAAGATACAAATGTATAAACAGTTCCCTGTAATCAGCAATAAGAGAGTGAAGTATGTCACACAAGTACAAACAGTAACACACGTCACCATTTGGATGTGTTGTCCCACATTAATGCATGAAGTTTATACAGCATTCAGTATTTAAAGATGTGATTTGCAGAACTGAGAAATTTCTGCGGTGGCTACTATATTGTATGTTGTCATGAAGCTCAACAAATGAGAATTGGAAGAGAGAATTTAGAAGCGACAGAGGAATTTACCTATTTCAGAAGCGGGATCACAAGGGACGGCAGAAACTGGAAAGAAACTAAGAGGAGAATACAGCAGGCTAAAATTGCATTCAACTTGGAAAACAATGTCACTCGTCAAGATGAATATAAGTCAGGAAATTGTTGTGTCCGGATGGAAGTACTTTTGCCTGGCCATACATGCAGGTTCTTTGGCTGCTGTGGGAGAAGGCTCATCAAAGTAGAACATGTTAAATATTAGTTCACTTTATTACATAAATGAATAATAGATCTACTTAACTTTGGCACACTTCTTTGCCACAGGACTGCTTGATAATTTACAATTGTCGTTGACTCTGAAAGCATCACCTGATGCACAGATTAACAAACTATTCTCTTGCAGTACAAAATGCAACCTATACTAAAGTGCAGGTTCATCAGAAATTTTAACTGTAACTATGATGATTAGTGCTGTAGCTGATGTCTCGAACCGGTGTGAGCTCTTCCCAAACCGGTGTGAGCTCTATGTTGACGTCAGTGTGAGGGCACTGCAGTGCTAGGAGAGAGGTGCGGTCTTCAGGAGTACCACTTGTATGCTGTTGCAGATTGCAGTGAGAACTGAATAATGTCTGTGGTATCGACTTTTATGGCAACGAGCTCTCTGGATAATGCCACAGACATAATCAAATAGGTCGTGGGAGCAGTTGTTTGGAGTTTGGCGTGATACAGGTATGAACGTGAGCAAGACGAAGAATCCTGAAGAAAATCCTAGCGTCTTGGCCGAAGACTTAGCCAACTGGGAACAACCAGGAGAGACCTAAAGGGGATCCCAGCATACTGACTGAAGACTAAGCCAACTGGGGTCTGAAGAAGGTCCCTGCTAGTAAACTGTAGACTTGGAGAACTGGGGACGTCCAGAAGAGTCCCAAAGAAGATCCCAACAAGTCAGCTGATGTCTGATCCAATTAGGGACTACCAGTAGAAAGCTAAAGAAAATCATAGCAAGTAGGCTGGAGACTAAGCCAACTGGGATCTGAAGAAGGTCCCTGCATGTAAACTAGACTTGGAGAAATGGGGACGTCCAGAAGAGTCCCGACGAAGATCCCAACAAGTCGGCTGATGTCTGATCCAATCAGGGACTACCAGTAGAGAGCTAAAGAAGATCATAGCAAGTAGGCAGGAGACTAAGCCAACTGGGATCTGAAGAAGGTCCCTGTAACTAAACTGTAGACTTGGAGAACTGGGGACGTCCAGAAGAGTCCCAAAGAAGATCCCAACAAGTCAGCTGATGTCTGATCCAATCAGGGACTACCAGCAGAGAGGTAAAGAAGATCATAGCAAGTAGGCTGGAGACTAAACCAACTGAGGACAACGACAAGGGTCCTGATGAAGATCTAAGCAAAGTGGTCGAAATGTCGATTACTGAAGCATTACAATCCAACTGATTTTACCTCTGATGACAACAGTTACAGAAGCAAGCAGGCACTTATAACCTAAATCGGACTGTATTGGCGAGGTCACTGGTACAATGGGATTTGGGACGGGGGGACAGCGCCGGTTACCTGCTCCTCTATGACCCCGATGTCGGCCTGCGGCCGCACGCTGACTCTCCTAGCCGGGGGCAGCGGCAGAGTGTCCTTCGGGTGGAGCAGCGCCCCCAGCAGGGCCTCGGCGGCTCGCAGCTGCTCGGGGTCGACGTCGACGTCTCGCTTGCTGGGCTGGGCGCGGGCCGAGCCTGCGCCAGCGCCGGGGCGGCTCTCCGCCCCCGCCACCTCCTGCTCCTCCAGCACCGCCTCCAGGTCGGAGGCGGCGCGCGACGCGTGCGGGCTCTGGTGGGAAGTCGCGAACTCTGCAACACATTGGCCACACACTGTAAGGAAAGTGGACATTGCTCACACTCGTTTTGGTGTAGAACAGGAACCAGCTTTTTAGTGCAGAATGTGATGCACTGAGACAGGCCTGGGTGTCGTATTCGCAATTTCTGAGCTCTGTAGCACTCACTGACAAGCCAGAGCCTGTCAGTACATTGATCTACATTTTGACCGCAAGATAGCAGCGATCCTGCGTGGCACAGACTCGACAAGTCTTTACTAGATTTCCAGAGCTATGTGGCACAAGATTTTAGACTTATTTCTATGCCACCCATGTTTGCTAAAGTTATTGAAAAGACTGTGAGGTACTGGATGGGTTAAACAAGAGGTTTCGAACACTAGGCATTTTTTTCGATTTAACTATGGCTTTAGATTGTGTTGATCACAAAAGATTGCTCCAGAAGTTGGACCATTATTGAATATGGAGAGTAGCTCACAATTGGTTCACCTTTTGCTTTAACAACCGACAGCAAAAGGTCATTATTCACAGTGTTGAGAATGACTGTCGTGTGGGGTCTGAGTGGGGTACAGTCAAGTGCCCCAGGGATCAGTTTTAGGGCCACTCCTGTTCCTTACTTATATAAATGATATGCTCTCTAATTTTACAGGTGATTCTAAAATATTTCTGTTTGCTGATGACACTAGCTTCGTAGTAAAGAATGTTGTGTGCATCACTAGCTCTGTTACAAATAGTGCAATTCTTAGCTTGTAAGAAATAAACTAACGCTAAATCGCAGTAAGACTCAGATTTTATTGTTCCTAACAGTCCATTCAACAAAACCCAACGTTTTAATTTCACTGAATGGTCACATGATTACTGAAACTGAATAGCTCAAATTACAAGGTCTTCAGGTTGACAGTAAACTGTCGCAGAAATCCCACTTTCAGGATGATGTTCAAAGACTTAATGCTGCCATTTTTACAAGTACTATTTGAACGGTATCTAAAGTAAGTGATCGTTCGATACGAAAATTAGTCTACTTTGCTTATTTTCATTCGCATACGTCGTATGGTGTTATATTTTGGGGTACCTCTTCACATTATAAAAGGACATTTTTGCCTCAGATGTGGGCGGTTCAGGCAATAAGTGGTGCAAATTTGCAATTATCTTGTCAACCCCTGGTCACTAGTCTGGGTATTCTGACATAGGTCTCTCTCTCTCTCTCTCTCTCTCTCTCTCTCTCTATATATATATATATATATATATATATATATATATATATATATATATATTGCAAATTTACACTACTTATTGCCTGAACTGCCCATATCTGAGACAAAAATATCCTTTTATAATGGGAAGAGGCACGCCAAAATATAATACCATACAACGTATGCGAATGAAAATAAGCAAAGTAGACTAATTTTCGTATCGAACGATCTCTCTCTCTCTCTCTCTCTCTCTCTCTCTCTCTATATATATATATATATATATATATATATATATATATAGAGTGAGAGAGAGAGAGAGAGAGAGACCTTGTAATTTGAGCTATTCAGTTTCAGTAATCATGTGACCATTCAGTGAAATTAAAACGTTGGGTTTTGTTGAATTGAGTGTTAGGAACTATAATATATATATATATATATATATATATATATATATATATATATAGAGAGAGAGAGAGAGAGAGAGAGAGAGAGAGAGAGAGAGGCGAAACCAATGATCAGGAACAGTAAGGTCTTTGAAGGTCAACGATGGTCTAAAAGATGGCATGAACGTCCACTTACAAAGGGTGTTCGAAGTGGTGACCATCGGTATCAATGCAGTGCTGAAATCTTCTTGTCATAGATTGAGTGGTATTCCTTCGGCACTTATCGAAGCACATGATCTCTCTCGCATATCTTCAGGCGTAGTTTGAAAGTCTTTATAAACAATGTGTTTCACGAACCCCCAGAAGAAAAAATACAGAGGCGTGCAAATAATAAATATTCGCCGAATACGGCGTATCTATCTAACGTGCCACTGACATCTAAACAACATTCGACGGTTTCGCAACACAACACTAATAGGAACGGTAAGGCTAGTATGGTCGAATCAAGCGGATGTGAATGATGTATTCCTTCGAAGAACAAGTCGATATGCTTCTCATTTACGGACAATGCCAACGAAATTCAGTGAGAGCCGGAGAGTTATACGCTGAAAGATATCCTCAACGTACTCACCCTACACGCCGTACATTTAAATATGTATATGATAAATTGAGAATAACTGGATCTTTAACGCATCGGAAACATATCTGCCAAAGGAAAGTTACTAACGAGGAAACGGAAACTGTTACTCTTGCCACTGTGGTTCGATGTGTAGTTCGCATCTAATCTCGAGGGAACCTGATATGAGCCAGAGTAGTGTTGTTCGTGTTCTGCATCGCCATAAACATCATCCTTACCATATCAGTCCCCACCGAGAATGCATAACACTGAATTCTGCCGATGGCCTCAACTTCAGATTCGGAGGGATGACACGTTTATTAATTTGATTTTATTTACTAACTAGGCTACATCACGAACCATGGAAATATTAATTGGCATAACATGCATTATTGGGCATCTGAAAATCCATGTTGGCTGCCGAAAGTTGCACACCAAAAACCGTGGTTGGTGAATGTATGGTGTGGGATTCTGGAAGACAGAATTATAGGCCCCTTTTTCATCGAAGGAAATCTTAAAGGTTGGAAGTACACCACATTCCTGCAAAAAAACATTACGTTCGTTATTGGAAGAAATACCTTTAGGAACAAGGAACAGAATGTGGTATCAACACGATGGGTGTCCAGCACATTTTTCGCTGATGGCTAGAAATGAGTTGCAGAGACAATTACCAGATCGTTGAATTGGACGCGGAGGAGATGTGTCGCGGCCAACTCGTTCGCCAGACTTTACGCTTCTGGATTTTTTCTTTTGGGAATTCGTAAAAGACATTGTTTATAAAGACATTCCAACTACACCTGAAGATGTGCGAGAGAGAATTGTCAGAGTGTCCTTCGATAAGTGCCGATGTGATAAGGAATACCACTCAATCTATGGTAAGAAGATTGCAGCACTGCATTGATACCAGTGGTCATCAGTTGGAACACCTTCTGTAAATGGTCATTCATGCCGTCTTTTTGACCATCGTTGACCTTCAAAAACCTTACTGTTACACATCACTGAATTCGTCTCGATAGCCGCTGTCAGAAAATAAGTACCAAACTATAGTATCCCATTTAAAGAAACAAAGTTGACCTTCATATCTCTGACGCGACCCCACCTGGCAACAAAAAATCAACATGATATTATGGCCCCCGTTGTCCCATGTAACTTTTGTCCCGCAAACTTTTCAGCTCCTGTCATACTTTCGGTGGTATTCTTGGTGGTAATAGTTAGTTACTCATCCTATATATATATTCCTAATTGTCGTTTCTTGTTAAGAATATCAGCGTATTCCAAGAATTAGCAGCTTTCACTCAGTTAATATAGTCAGAAATCCAATCTGCATTTGGATAACACATCCTTGAATCTTGCGCAGAAAGGTTTGTGGTGTACTGCCGCATCCATTTTCAATGAGCTACCACAAGAATTCAAAAATCTTAGCAGGAATCCACGCGTTTTCAAATCAGAACTGAAGAGTTTCCTCAGGGGTCACTCCTTCTATTCTGTCAAGGAGTTCCTCGAAAAATTAAGCTGATTCCTATGTTTTATTGTTGATTGCACTTACTTAAACTTTTGGCTTGTCTTTTTTTTGGGTTCATAAACATTTTATTTCATCTGTTCTTACTTTGATGTTGTTATTTCATTTACTTACAGGTTCCATAACCTTCGAGATTTGCTCCTCAATTTGATCCTACGGAACTATACGTGTAAAATAAAAAAAGATGTTTATGCACCGGTCATGCAGTTCTAGTAAACTACTTGTCGGTGATTAAATGAAGCTATATAATTCCAGGGTCTCATATATCTATTATATATGTCTGAACTGACGAATGAAAACTTTTTCGAAGACCAGGATTCGAATCCGTGTCTGCTGCTCAATAGGCAGTTGTGCTAATTATTACGCCACAACTGCACAGATTATCCAAGTATGTCTCCCTTCTGGAATAGCACCTCAGAATCGAATGAAATGGTTCCTACCTGAAACCCAGGCATAGGTGGGTTAGTAAAATGAGACTATATAGTTCCAGAGACCTTACGCGATGTATACATGCAGACTAAAGTGACAAATGAAAATTTGTTCCAAGGCCAGGACTCGAACCAAGTCTCCTGCTCATTAGGCTGATGCGCTAACCACTATGCCACCCTGGTACAGTGAACAGCAGGAATCCCCATTTCGTTCGATGCTGAGTTGTTATTGCAATACACTTGGAGACCCTCTGCAATGGTGTTTGAGTTTACAGGTAATACCTAGTGGGTTCAGGCGTGAATGGGAATTTGGATTGAGGATGGAGGCATGCTAGGGTAGTCCGTGCAGTTGTGCAAAGCTACTGTGCCAGGGTGGTGTAGTGGTTAGCACATCTGTGTAGTGAGCAGAAGACCTGGGTTTGAATCCCAGCCTTGCTACAAATTTTCGTTCATCGGATCAATCTGCCATTTATACTTGTCGGTCGTTTGTGGACATGAAGCTGGCGCCTAATAGTGTCCAAGATATGCCCTCAGTTTCAGGTCAGGCGAACTGCGTGACCAAGGCTTCAATGCGAGTTCACTATGCTCTTCAGTTCACTGTAGCACCATACTGGCATTGTGATGCGGAGAGTTACTCTGCTGGAAAATGCCTTCACCATCAGGGAGATCCGCATGATGGAGGGACACATGTGACGGCCATTTATGTGTATGTTGTCCATAGCTGTCATGAGTCTTCGATTACTATCACAGACCACACAGAAGCACAAGTTAGCATTCCCCAAAGCATAATACTATCCCCACTGGGCTGCGTTTGTGGCACGATCCACATTTCAGGCAACAGTTTGCCTGGATGACGGCATATCCAGAAAAGACCGTCGACCTAGGGTAACAAAAAACTGTTATTACACTGCTGTTATTTATTCCCACATAAATCGGCAATATACTATCAAAATTATACCACAATAATGATTTACTTTGAATAACTTAATAGTAGGCAGTATGTACACAATGATTTTATGTTATATGGATAATAACTTTTTACATGCATTTTTTCCCTAGAGATATACCATGTTTTTCAAATGTAGCACCCATTTAGTTGTGATTATCTTATTTGATAACTTAATTGTTTAATATTTCATATTTAAGTTCCTGTATTATTAAAAAAATTGGTCGTGTTGTCGATTTATGACACATTAGCTGAGTACCTGGCATTGCCAGGATATGTATTTCTGTCCTGTTAGTCCATTTCCCCCTTCCCTCTGTGTCCAGCTCCTACTGCCTACTTTCTTCGTCCATTCATCCTCCAGCCTTCTCTCCATCCACCTCATCCTCTGCCCTTTCTCAGATCATTTCCTCCTCTCCCATCTTTGTCTCTCTCTCTACACCCCTTCCTCCACCTTATCTTGGTCCATCTCTTCCTTCCTACTTTCTTTCTCTAAATTATTATCCCCCTCCCCACGCCCCCGCCTCCCCGGCCATTGCAGGCTGGTGGTTCTCACCCCTACAGTATTTCTTTTCAGGTAGTAAGTCATATGTCTACCAAGTTTGCTTGAATTTGATCCAGTGGCTTAGGAGGAGCTTCTAACCTGTGTCTTTGCCAGAACACGCGTATGTGACACAAACTGGTGTCCGCAATTAAAGCAACAATCGGAAATTTTGCATGGTTGCGTTTATTTTGCCACCAAAAAAGAGTACAAACATGCAATAGTAGAAACAATGTAAAGAATACAGAATGTAAGCAACTGCAACATGCATAACGTTCTGCGTTGTTCTCCAACTTAATGGATTTCTACACAAATTCTGACCACTGGTTAATGTGCTCAGTATGGGTTGTGAGGGCCCGCCCGGTTAGCCAAGCGGTCTAAAGCACGGCTTTCCGGAGTGGGAAGGAGCGCCTGGTCCCCGGCACGAATCTGCCCACCGGTCTGGTGGGATGGCCAGTCAGTGGATGGTTTTTAGGCAGTTTTCCATCTGCCTCAGCGAATGCGGGCTGGTTCCCCTTATTCCGCCTCAGCTACACTATGTCGGTAATTGCTGTCCAAACAAGTTCTCCACATACACCACCATTACTCTACCACGCAAACATAGGTGTTACACTCATCTGGTGTGAGACGTTCGCTGGGGGGTCCAAATGGTTCAAATGGCTCTGAGCGCTATGGGACTTAACTTCCGAGGTCATCAGTCCCCTAGAACTTAGTACTTACACCTAACTAACCTAAGGACATCACACACATCCATTAGCGCCTAGAACCGCTCGGTCACTCTGGCCGGCTGGGGGGGGGGGGGGGGTGTCCAACATGGGCCAAACCGCAAAATAACCATGCGTTCGGTGTGGGGCGGCGGAGGGGTGAAGTGGACTGCGGTAGTCGTCGTGGGGTTGTGGACCACTGCAGCTGCGGCGGGGACAGAGCCTCTCCGTCTTTTCTAGGTCCCCAGTTAACATACAACATCGGGAGAGCGAGGAGGCTACGTCATGCGTGCAGTGTCTTCCAAGAAAACATCAACCACCTGTGCTCTATGAGGTCCAATATTATCGTCCATCAGTACCAAGTCTGGGCCCAAAGTGTCTCGCAACAACCGCACAAGACGTCCCAAGACCTCGTCACAATACCTGACAGCAGGTAAACCTTACCGATGCACCCACATAATTTCGCGAAGAGATGTTCGAGTGGTGAGCATAATCCCTGCCCACACCAATAGGTATCCTCCTCGATAATCTGTCTCTTTCTGTAATGTTTGGCCTTCAGATGAGATTCCATCAAGAATCGTATGTGAAAAGGCCACTGGCCCACTGTTCGACCGTCCAGATGCCACGATTCCAGTCTAGCCGTTCCCTTCTGTGAAGACTCGTCAGAGGTACACATACAGCACCTCTCCGACAATCTGCTGAAGCCTTCTGTATACCGTTTGTCTCGATACGAAACACGCAGTGGATGCTGCGTGGTCAGATGCCAGTGCAGTACTAAGGCAGCACCGTCGTGCCCTTACGGCCAAATAATGGTCCACTCTGTCTGATGTCACACACTCCGTCTGATGTCACACATACTCAGCCCTGTCCTGATCTCCAGGATACTGTTTCGGTCTCTATGATCTATCGCCTCATACGAGTGTTGTGTACATAGTCCCGCATAGTCAGCGCGTACACAACTTTCCCACTAGAGCGCGCCCCGCTAAGCACAACAGCGCAGGCGCAGCGCTCGACCGTCTCCGCACTACGAGATGGCGCTGTCTTAGAGACGGACCAAATTCTGCTTCCGCCGATTCGCGTATTAATATGTCTCGCAGCCAATGAGATTGCTGCTAACGTAGAACCTTTTCTCCTCGCAGATCACACTCACGCAGTGATACCTGAACGCTCGAGGTATTATAACGAGCCGGCCGCGGTGGCCGTGCGGTTCTGGTGCTGCAGTCCGGAACTGCAAGACTGCTACGGTCGCAGGTTCGAATCCTGCCTCGGGCATGGGTGTGTGTGATGTCCTTAGGTTAGTAGTTCTAAGTTCTAGGGGACTTATGACCTAAGATGTTGAGTCCCATAGTGCTCAGAGCCATTTGAACCATTTTATTATAACGAGTGTAGAGACCTCCGATTAGTCAGTCTGCATCAGTCTGCATTAGTCTGCATTAGTCTGTAGTCAAGTTTCAGTCTGCGCCTAATAAGATTATCATATTCCTGTACATAGCCATGAAGATAAATGAATAGACACTTTGTCAAGTATCAGAGATATGTGAGAATAAGATTAGCGTACCAAGACCAAAGGAACTTCAGATTGTCAATTGTAAATAGCATCCAGAACCAAGTTAAGTTATTTTTATGCTTGTTATTATTTTAATAAATGTGTGTCAAAATTAATCAAGTTCTGTTTAAAGTTGGTCACCGTCAATCTGCTACTCTAAGCATGCAAGTGGCATTTCTTTCGTCTGACCTAACGGCAGAAGATAAACACGCCACGATAAGACCACGAGACGTATTGCTGACACTCGCCTACTTCGTTAGAGCGACAAGTCAAATAATCTGATGGTGTGTGTACCGAAGGTCTTACAGTACACACACCACAACGAAAAACAACACTACGACTCACAATAAGCCATTGGTGCACATCAGTTTGCGTCTGTCCTGCTTTCATTCTTCCTATGGCCCTCCATCGCAGAGAATCTGGTAGGCATCTTCTCTGTGCCATACTGCACCGTCTGTGACTGCGTACACGGTGATTGTGGATATGGGGCTACCCGTCAAACATTACCCCGCTTGATAGGTGCCCTGTCGGCCGCGGTGGCCGAGAGGTTCTAGGCGCTCCAGTCTGGAACCACGCGGCTGCTACAATCGCAGGTGGATGTGTGTGATGTCCTTAGGTTGGTTAGGTTTGCTTAGTTCTAAGGGACTGATGACTTCAGATGTTAAGTCCAATAGTGCTTAAAGCCATTTAGACCATTTCTGATAGGTGTCCTGACGTCATCGTTGGCATGGTTATCCCATGACGGGAATGCCATCTTCCGTGATCGTAATGACGTCTGTTGATATGTTATATCATGAATTAGACACAGGACGGGGAAATAGCGGTTTGTTGCTTTAATTTTAGACACCAGTGTATATTACGAACATAATTTAACATATTTCACACAGGTATCTATACTCGATTTCATAGGTACCTTTAGCGAATATCATCCTGCAGTTCCGTTTTCACGTAGCTCAATATTTATGATGTATCTTCTGAAAAGTGTCTCGTAGAAAGATATAATTTTTCAGGTATATTCAGTGGTGTATTTGGATGCTATCTGCGAAATTTGTTGCGATTATTGTAAGTAGTAAGGACGTAATAAATTAAAATGTGATACATGGTGAGACAGTTTTTAATCCATCTCACTGTTTATGACGTCGTATCTGCTGATCTAGGGAGATAGGTACCTCATCAGCGGTTGTTGCCTGACAGTTAGGAATACGTGTACTATGTTCAGATGAAATCGGTCCAGTGGTTTAGGAGGAAATTTAGAACGCACACACATGGACATACACGCAAATCCATTTTTTTAATATGCATGGGCTTCAGAACAGAATAATTCGGCAAGTTAAATCGAAATTGTGTTAAGTAAGCACAGCCACAGGCGCAAACTAGCTTTTGCAAAGTAAACAAGGAACAACTCTCTGCTGTGTCATCTTTGAGGCACCAAAACAACGGAGTTCACTGTCGTTTCCACAAACCTCAAACAGACTGGTCGAAGAATCAGCACTGACTGAAGAAGAAAGTAGTCGTATGTGATACAGATATCTTTGATTCTTGAAACATTCCTCGCTGATAGACTGATAGAATACGGCATCATATTTCAAGGGCGGATCATGGCCATTAATAGTTCCTCTACCGATATTTAGATTGGTAAACTAATAACCACATTCAAGGTAAATGGGAGATTAGTTCATGACACCGAAGTGTTTTTACTTCTATACTGACTCATCAAATGACGTGATGCAAAGCTGTACTTTGGGGTAAAGTTCGTATATGTCACAGCTAATCCAGTCTCAAAAACAGTGCCCATCACAGACAAAACTTGTGTATGTACTGGAAAAATGTCTAAAGTGCTGAGTTAGAAATGTCGTAGTGTTTATCGGTAAGGTGGTTAGTTGCTACAGTGGATGGTAGGTGTTGTAATCTCAGGCAACGAAAATTCAGAACACAATTTCCTTTGAAAATTGAGTAAACCACTCGTTTCACGCCTGTGCCACTGCTTCTGTCATTGTTTTTCACAGTTCCGTAAATTTGTCCCCTCCTACCGCCCCCCCCCCCCCCCCCCAACTCTCCAGCTAAGTTACTACTTGCCTGATTCATGATCATAAAAAATTCTGTATATTTCATACAGCCTTGAGTGGGTTAAGGATAATTTATGTTGTGGATGTTGTGTCACTTCTTATCTTCCGTGTTAGCTAAGAAAATGTAAGAAAACCCTCAGGTAACACGCGAAATAACGCGATATATAGCGATTCTGTGTTTGAAATGGACGTAAAATTGAAAAATACAAAAAGTTTCGTTCTTTGAAGCGAAAAAGCTGCAGAATGTAAGGTAAATGAGAAACTGATAGAATACACTACTAATAGCGTCGTGTGAGGTGTGTGTGAACAGACAAGTAAATGTAATTTTTCCAAATTTACAATCATTCAGCAAAACCTTTGAGCACAGCAAAAGCTAAAAATAAAGAATGCTTCAAATCAGCGATATCTGTCACTAACTGTAAACTACATGGAAATTAATGTAAAATATTTGGCACCTAATTATGCTTCCCGTATTTATGTAAATAACTTGGATCAAAATTCATAAAACCTTCACAAGAGGTTAACATGTTTTCTTTTTTCAGAAAGAAAATAACAATTACTAGAGATAGCACTTAAAATGTAGAAATATATTTTAGTACCATAATAACAAAACTGTGAAGTAGTATCATATATAAGTGAAATTTCTCTCCAGGCTTAAGGATTTTTCTATTCCCTGTCTCCATCCTATGTGGGTGCCCCTGAGCCACTGTATACCTCTGATGGACAAAGTACTGGTGGATAGTCTTTGTTACAGTGGGCATGCACATGGCCTTTGTTGCTGGATACATGGGGAGTCTTTGTTTACAATTGTCACAGGGACAGCCTTTGTTTACAGTGGACAGTTGGATGCCTCTGTTTACAAAGAATTCCTGGTGGGTCTTTGTATACAGTGGACAAGTGGGCAGCCTTTGTTTGCTGCAGTCACATGGACAGCCTTTGCTTGCAATAGACAGCTGGATGGCCTTTGTTTACAGGTAACATGCAGTGGTCATTTCCTTACATTGGAAAATTGGGCAGCCTTTGTTTACAGTGGACAGCTGTATCGCCTTTGTTTACAGAGAACTAGTCATGGACCTTTGTTTATAGTGGCTGGTGGGTAGCCTTTGTTTACAGTGATCATGGGGACAGCCTTTGTTTATAGTGGACAGCTGGATGGCCATTGTTTACAGAGAACATGTAGTGGGCATTTGTTCACAGTGGACAGTTGGGCAGCCTTTGTTTACAGTGGTTACACGGACGGCCTTTGTTTGGAGAGCTGTATTACCTTTATTTACAGGGAACATCCAGCTTGCCTTTTTTTTACAGTGGACACATGGGTGACCTTAGTTTACAGTGGCCACAGGGACAGCTTTTGCTTACAGTGAACAGTTTGAAGGCCTTTGCTTACAAATAAACGTGGTCAGCCTTTGTTCACAGTGACAGGTGGGTAGCGTTTATTTACAGTGGTCGTGGGGATAGCCGTTGGTTACAGTAGATTGCTGGATCGCCTTTATTTACAGAGAACATGTGCTGGGTGTTTGTTCACAGTGGACAGGTGGGTAGCGTTCGTCTACAGTGTTCTCAGGGTCAGCCTTTGTTTACAGTGGAGAGCTCGATTACCTTCATTAACAGAGAACATTTAGCATGCCTTTGTTTACAGTGGATGGCAGGTAGCCTCTGCTTACAGTGCTCACAGGGACAGCTTTTGTTTAAAGTGGACAGCTCGAAGGCCTTTGCTTATAAATAAGTTGTGGTCAGCCTTTGTTTACAGTGACAGGTACATAGCATTGATTTACACTGGTCATGGGGACAGCCCTTGTTTAAAAATGTGGACAGCTAGATGGCTGTTGTTTACAGAGAACATGTGGCAGCCCTTTGTTTACATTGGATAGGTGGCAGCCGTTGTTTACAGTGGCCACAGGGATAGCCTTTGTTTACAGTAGACAGATGGATGGCCTTTGTTTACATAGAACATGTGGCAGGCCTTTGTTTACAGTGGTCAGTTGGGCAGCCTTTGTTCACAATGGTCACATGAACAGCCTTTTTTACTGTGGACAGCTGGATGGCCTTTGTTTACAAAGACCACTTAATGGTGAGCCTTGGATTCCAGTGGACAGGTGGTCAGCCTTTGTGTACAGTGGTCATGGGGACAGGCTTTGTTTACAGTTGACAGCTGGGTGGTCTTTGTTTACAGAGAACATTTGGCAGGTCTTTGTTTACAGTGGACAAGTGGGCAGGTTTTGCTTACAGTGGAGGCATGAATGGTCTTCATTTACACTTACCTCTGACAGTGCGTCGCTGCCCGGCATCCCCCGCATGGTAGAGCACGAACTCCTCCCCTGGCCTGGGTTCCGTGATGACAGACACC
Organism: Schistocerca piceifrons; assembly: GCF_021461385.2. Lineage (NCBI taxonomy): Eukaryota > Metazoa > Arthropoda > Insecta > Orthoptera > Acrididae > Schistocerca > Schistocerca piceifrons. The sequence goes on along the minus strand of NC_060148.1, from coordinate 68,173,822 downwards.
TCAGCCGGTCGAGGCAAGGCGGGCGCGGCCAGAAGCGCCAACATCAACAACCTGAAACAAGCAAGAGATAGGGCCATGTAATTATATTCAGCCACACATTTTAGGTTAATTATTTCCCAATTAACACACACATCACTTAATCACGCTAAATTCAGAGACAGTGCTACTAGATCGCTGATAATGGCAGAAATCGGAAATGGAGTGCAGTCGACGCGAAATGTTCCGACTTCTGCTAGCGTTACTCAATGAGAACTAGGGGACAATTGGGATTCAAGCTAAGGTCAGGAACTGAACACTGAACAGGCTTTAAAATTGTATTTTGTTGTTTCGCTCCTCATATCCGAGATAATCCCTATTATATATAAAAAATATTTGCTGGTTTGACGTTCATTGAACCTTGTCATGACCTTGAACAATATATCATTTTATACGTAAAATTTGCGACTCTGTTCAAATCTTAAACCAAACGCTAGGGTTCGCATTTTAAAAAATCACTTTAGTCTCCAAATCACCTTGAAAATCATGATCAAGGCCACGGCCGTTAGTTCGAGTATAAACGTGTGACTCTCTCTTCCACCTACAACTTTTGTCTGAAACATTTTGCTGTATCTCATCTCCATTCCGAGTTGTTCGCCATTATGGATTAGAATGGTGCGCCCTGTATAATTAAGGCGATACGGCCAGTGATCCGTCCAGTGCAGTTCCACACCGGGTTCGAACTCTTACGGAAATCGACGAGTAATGAGGTTAATAGCCGTGTGTGGTTCGAGAACTATTCGGAAAGTAAGGTCCGACCAGTCACGACATGGAAACCACTTTGGAAATCAAAAATTTTTTGTTTACAGCAGTTAGCCACACCTTCCAGCTACTTCTCTGCATAGACACTTCTCAGACTTTTGTCGTAGCGATGTAACAACTTTCCAGTACCCTCGTCATACCAGACAGCCACCTGTGCCTACACTGGTCTGCAGCTCGTTGTCTGTGCCAAAATTTTTTCTTCATAAGCAGCGGTTTATGTGAGCAGGTATGAAACTTCCTGTTGTTGTTGAGGTCTTCAGTCCAGAGACTGGTTTGATGCAGCTCTCCATCCTCCTGTGCAAGCTACTTCATCTCCCAGTTACATCCTTCTGAACCTGCTTAGTGTATTCATCTCTTGGTCTCCCTCTCCTATTTTTACCCTCCACGCTCTCCTCCAATACTAAACTTGTGATCCTTTGATGCCTCGGAACATGTCCTATCAACCAATCCCTTCTTCTAATCAAGTTGTGCCACAAATTCCTCTTCTCTTCAATTCTGTTCAGTACCTCCTCATTAGTTACGTGCTCTATCCATCTTCAGCATTCTTCTGTAGCACCACGTTTCGAAAGCTTCTATTCTCAAAACTATTTATCGTCCATGTTTCACTTCCATACATGGCTACAATCTATACAACTTTGGGGGAGCAAATTACGGGCTGTATTATGGGTGATCAAACACTTCCCAAACGAAAACGCCGCAGGAGCATCTTCATTGCCCCTGAAGAGCGTGGCTGAGAACTGTATGACAGTGGTGTTATGGGGGGTGCATAACATCAGGCGAAATCTCTCACCAGCCCCTCGTACTTGGCGAGAGACACTGTGTTCTAGCCATGTTTATGTGGTCACTATTCTCTCAGAACTGAAAATAACGACGTGACGTGATCGACGGGAACACTAGAGGCACTGCCCAACACATCAGTGCAAATCTTAATCGGATGTTCTTTGTGGTTTCCGTTTCGCACCCGATCGGAACTTCCTTTGCGAATAGGTCTCGTATAAGTTGAGAATTTGGCTCTGACGAGAACCGTCATGGGTAGTCTGTGCCGTTGCAGCAACCACCGCAGGTTATCAACATTTAAGTAAGTTTGGACGTGGTATTATAGTTGGCGCACGACCGATGGGACACAGCATTTCCGATGTAGCGATGAAGTGGGGATTTTCCTGAACGACTATGAGTGTACCGTGAATATCAGGAATCCTGTAAAAAATCAAATCTCCGACATCGCTGGGCCGGAAAAAGATCCTGCAAAAACGGGAGCAAAGACGACTGAACAGAATCGTTCAGCGTGAAAGAAGGACAGCCCTCGCTCATATTGCTGCAGATTTCAATGCTGGGCCATCATCAAATGACAGCATGACAACCATACAACAGAACATCATCGATATGGCTGTCGGAGCAGAAGGCCCACTCGTATGCCGTTGATGACTGCACGACACAAAGCTTAATGATTTGCCTGGGCCCGTCAACACCAACATTGGACTCTTGATGAGTGGACACATGTTGCCTGGTTGGACGAGTCTCGTTTCAAATTGTATCGAGTGGATGGACGTTACGGGTATGGAGACAACTTCATCAATCTGTGAACCCTGTGTGTCAGCAGGGGGACTATTCAAGCTGACAGAGGCTCTGTAATGGTGTGGCGTTTGTGCAGATTGAGTGACATGGGACCCATTATACGTCTACATACGACCACGATTGGTGACACGTATGTAAGCATCCTCTCTGATCACCTGCATCCATTCATATCCATTGTGCATTTCGACGGACTTGGTCAATTCCAGCAGGACAATGTGACAGTCCAGAATTGCTACAGAGTGGCTCCAGCAACACTCTTCTTGAAACTTCCTGACAGATTAAAACTATGTGCCGGACCGAGACTCGAACTCGGGACCTTTGCCTTTCGCGGGCAAGTGCTCTACCGACTGAGCTACCCAAGCACGACTCACGCCGCGTCCTCACAGCTTTACTTCTGCCAGTACCTCGTCTCCTACCTTCCAAACTTTACAGAAGCACTCCTGCGAACACTCCAGAACTAGCACTCCTGAAAGAAAGGTTATTGCGAAGACATGGCTTAGCCACAGCCTGGGGGATGTTTCCAGAATGAGATGTTCACTCTGCAGCGGAGTGTGCGCTGATATGAAACTTCCTGGCTAAGCCATGTCTCCGCAATATCCTTTCTTTCAGGAGTGCTAGTTCTGCAGTGTTCGCAGGAGAGCTTCTGTAAAGTTTGGAAGGTAGGAGACGAGGTACTGGCAGAAGTAAAGCTGTGAGGACGGGGCGTGAGTCGTGCTTGGGTAGCTCAGTCGGTAGAGCACTTGCCCGTGAAAGGCAAAGATCCCGAGTTCGAGTCTCGGTCCGGCACACAGTTTTAATCTGCCAGGAAGTTTCATATCAGCGCACACTCCACTGCAGAGTGAACATCTCATTCTGGAAACACTTTTCTTGGTTTAAAGACTTCAGCTGGCTACCAAACTCCCCATATCTGGGATGCATTCCAAGGTGCTGTTCAGAAGAGATCTCCACCCCCTCGTACTCTTACGGATTTGACAGCCCTTCAGGATTCATGGCGTCAGTTCCCTCCAGCACTACTTCAGCCATTAGTTGAGTCCATGACACGTCGTGTTGTGGCACTTCTGCGTGCTCGCGGGGGCCGTACGCAATATTAGGCAGGTGTACCACTTTCTTTGGCTCCTCAGTGGATATATACTCCGCCCCTGATGGACAATCAACACCACAGCAAAATGTCGGCAGTTTGCAAAAGCAGCCTGTTCCATAAGCAACATTGCCTGGATATTCGGTTATATAGCGATATACTGCAGCCACTTTACAGCAATTTTGACGACAACATACTGTCGTGAAGTAAGGACCGTGTAAACGCAACTTTAAGCAGATGCTTCAGCGCCTTTTAGGTGAGCTTGCAATGCATCGGGACAAATGTTTCTACCTCTCTCCCCTACTTACCTCCCCTCCATATCTAATCCCCCCCCCTTACTCTCTTACCTGTCGGCTGTGTTGTCTGTTACGCAACCTCCGACCCCTGCTGTTAACTTGCTGTTGGCTTGTCCCACTAACTGTGACATATTGCCCGCTGCACGGAGGAGATGCAGCTGTGTGTCGTAACTCCAGGAAGTCTTCTGCCTGTCCCTGGAGAGGGGAAGGAGAGAAAGAGAGAGGTAGAGGGGAGGGGAGGCCACACACACACACACACACACACACACACACACACACACACACACAGTGTTGGCGACACTGTCGCTTTCCATCGTGGGCGCCGTTGCAGAATCGCTCACAGCGCACTTCGTATCCTCTCTTGCTGCCGGCGCGTACTACTCTCAAAGCTGCCTTACCAGTTTCCCGCACCAAGTTCCCAACGACTGGTTCTTGTAATCCTCTATTTCTAAATATTTCACTTTCCACAGCCACTCTCTTTCACCTTAAAAGGGTTTGAGGTACCGCTACCAGTCACAAAATTTGTTGCCTCCTAAATTATTCATTTAGTGACACGTTTCGAGGTGATACTGCATCATCAGGCTACACTGCCATTACAAAAGCATTTAACATAAGTGTATACAGGTATTAAAGTTTCCTTACATGACTGTTGTGATCATCTTTGTTCTTGTGGCGTGACATCCTTCTCGCGATGTACTGAGGAATCACTATTTCCAGGGCTCACTTGGATTTCTTCACAATTGTTCACAAACTTCACCAGGGTGACTTTACAATGCTATAACACAAAACAAATCAGCAGTGCAGAAAACAAGTTTTGACCGCCATCTTGTTTTCTGCATGCTGATTTGCTTTGTGTTATCGTATTATAAAGTCACCCTTGTGAAGTTTGTGAACGATGGTGGAGAAATCCAAGTGAGCCATAGAAATAGCGATACCTTGGTACAACACGAGAAGGGTGTCACGCCAGAAGATCAAAGATGATCGCAGTAGTTATGTCAAGCAACTTTTGTATCTGTATACACTTATGTTAAGTGTTTTTGTAATGCTAGTATAGCCTGATGATCCAGTATCACCTCAATATGTGTCGCTACATAAATAATTTAGGAGTCAACAAATCTTGTGACTGGTAGCGGTACAGAACAACCTTGTGTTTTTGAAACAGTTCAAAATGGTTCAAATGGCTTTAAGCACTATGGGACTTAACATCTGAGGTCATCAGTCCCCTAGGCTTAAGAACTACGTAAACCTAACTAACCTAAGGGCGTCACACACATCCATGCCCGAGGCTGGATTCGAACCTGCGACCGTTGCAACAGCGCGGTTCCGAACTCAAGCACCTAGAACCGCTCGGCCACAACGTCCTGCTTTGAAACCGTCACAATCGATCAATGGTCGATATGGCTTCAAATCTGTAATAGACTACTGCCATTCTAATGAAGCTGGACATTGTACTATGCTCGTGGTTCAAATGGCTCTGAGCACTATGGGACTTAACATCTTAGGTCATCAGTCCCCTAGAACTTAGAACTACTTAAACCTAACTAACCTAAGGACATCACACACATCCATGCCCGAGGCAGGATTCGAACCTGCGACCGTAGCAGCAGCGCGATTCCGGGCTGAAGCGCCTAGAAACGCTCGGCCACCACGGCCGGCGCCTATGCTCGTTCCAACGAAGAGCGCGAACTGTCACTATAATGAAGAAGACGATCCATTACGACGATCGATTAAGACGATCACATTTGAGGAAATGTGACGTAAGCACAGTGAAGGATACACCGACCCCAAGTTTACAATATTTCTTCATTTCAGAGTCTTATTCTAATGAGAAACACAACCCAACATTTTAATAAAAAACACAATCCATTATCAAATGTTGCAAGAAATGGTGAGGAATACATAGACTTATGAATGAGATTTTCACTCTGCAGCGGAGTGTGCGCTGATATGAAACTTCCTGGCAGATTAAAACTGTGTGCCCGACCGAGTCTCGGTCGGGCACACAGTTTTAATCTGCCAGGAAGTTTCACATAGACTTATGGTTTAAAATTTTTCAAAGTCTCGTACTGATGAGAAATGCGATCTATCACTTAAATGAAGAACATGAACCATTCTGTCAGATTTGCGGAAATGTGCTACAATCACGGTGAGCGCCGCAACGATCTAAGGTTTAAAAGTTATGCAGTGTGGAAACCTTTGTTCACACAAATTTTTCTTTTGTTTCATCACCGTTTTCGATCCATACTATCATCGCCTTCCTAAATTAGTGTAACGAAAACAGTGGACTTCAGTTGGCTACCCGTAATTTCTAAGCATAGACAAACTCGTTGAATGAAATTTTTTTTTCCCAAGAGACGCAACATGTTCTGCAAAATTGTATTGCAATCTTTGTGTAACTGCATATGTTCAGCTCGTTGTACGTAAGATTTTCTATTATTAAAATTTAGCTGTCCATTATTAATTTTTGATATGTCTCAGAACAATCTGTTTCAACAAATTAGTGTGAAAGATTATTACAACCATTGTTTTCTTATATTCATGGTTCAAATTGCTCTAAGCACTATGGGACTTAACATCTGAGGTCATCAGTCCTCTAGACCAGGGCTTCCCAACCCGTGGTCCGCGGACCCCTTAGGGGTCCGCCGGCTCTATCTAGGAGGTCTGCGGCCACCTTTCACCAAATCGTGTAAAATAATGAGTAAAACTATTGGATAAAAATGTGAAAATCAAATTCATCACTATTTTTTTTTCGTGTGAAAAACATGTGTACTTTTACTTCAGGTCGTATTCCCAAGCAGCCTTTGCGGTCTCTAAGTGAGAACGCATACACAGTTTAGTGCCGGAGAATGCGGCTTCTCTGATCGACTGTTTCGCAACAATACGGGGGTCGTTTGTGCGCCGGCTCACGGCGCTAGATGCGCTGAAACCTTTTACGCATGCGCGGAGCGAGCTTTGTCGACCAATCACAGCGCTCGCTGGCACGTATGTGGCCCCAGGCATCGTTAAATGTTAAACTTGCTTTGTCAGTGCACTACCTATATCATAAGTCGATTTTTGACCAGTTTATTACTTCTAACATGGATCCGTGGCTGAAGTCAGGATCATTGAAGAAGGGTGCGGTTTTTCCATCGCCTTCACAACAAGGGAAGTTTCCAGTTGAAATGAATGAGGAGGGAGGACGACCAAAGGAAGAACAATCACAAGAAGGTCCAAAGACTATTGATAGTTTGGGGGGGGGGGGGTCATTGGGAACATGGCACTTGCATTAAGAAGCTTTCAGTTCCCATGGGTTTCGCTCTGAAATTTAAAGTTACTGTGCTCTTGATTGACTAGGGGTCCGCCATGGATTTTCGACTGTAGAAGGGGTCCGCCAGCTGGAAAGGTTGGGAAGCCCTGCTCTAGACTTAGGATTACTTAAACCTAACTAACCTAAGGACATCACACACATCCATGACCGAGGCAGGATTCGAACCTGCGACCGTAGCAGCAGCGCGATTCCGGACTGTAGCGCCTAGAACCGCTCGGTCACAACGGCCGGCGAAAGGTTCTCCAAGAAAGCTCATCAGGCCAGGTCAAATCTCAAAGCCAAGTTGACGGCTTTCTTTTACTTTGAAGAATTAGTTCATCGTGAATTCGTGCCACAGGGACAAAAAAAAAAAGTTCAAATGTGTGTGAAAGCTTATGGGACTTAACTGCTAAAGTCATCAGTCCCTAAGCTTACACACTACTTAAGGTAAATTATCCTAAGGACGAACAAACACCCATGCCCGAGGGAGGACTCGAACCTCCGCCAGGACCAGTCTCACAGTCCACGACTGCAGCGCCTCAGACCGCTCGGCTAATCCCGCGCGGCCCACAGGGACAAACAGTTGATCGATGGTACTATCGGGAGGTGTTGCGACGCCTGCGAGGAAATGTGAGAGGCAAACGACCTGAAATGTGGCGAGGCAATTCGTGGCTCTTGCATCTCGATAACGCATCCGCACATTCACCCCTGTTGGTGCGTGACTGTTGCACAGAAAACGAAATCACTGTGCTACCTCACCCTCCGTACTCTCCAGGCATGGACCCTGCGGAACTTTTTTTATTTCCAAAGTTGAAAAACCCGCTGAAAGGACGAAGATTTCCAATTACAGAAGAGATAAAAGAAAATCCGCAGACTGAACTTGGTGCGATCCAGCAAGACGCGTACTGAGGCTGCTACCGGAAGTGGAAATGGCGTCGGGAGCTGAGTATCAACTGTGGAGGAGAGTATTTGGAAGGAGAGCATGCACAATCAGTAAAAGGTAAGCGCAGAAAAATTTTATGGACAGAGTTGAGGAATTTTTTGAACAGACCTCGTACGCAACGGGTATTTTCTGGTGACGCTGTGGTGTAAGGGAAGGTGTCCAAGTTGAATGACTGTAAGAGGAAGTAAGATGACAGACGAAATCTGTAGAGTTACGAATGCTAGCTAACTGTAAATGTAGAAAAACGTAAGTGTATCCACATGAGTAGGAAAATGAGTCACGTAGAGTTCGAATACAGTATTAGTAGTGTGGTTCCCGACACAGTTAGGTCGATTAAGTATCTAAGCCCAACATTGCAAAGCGATATCAAATGGAACGAGCAAGTCAAGTTGGAAGTAGGGAAAGAGAATGTTCCACTTCGATTTACTTGGAGAATTTTTAGGGAATTGGAGCTTATGTATAATGTAGGCCACAGGTAGAACACCTGAGTGACCCATTCTTGAGTACTGCTCGAGTATTTGGGATCCCCACAAGGGTCGCATTAAGGGAAGACATCGAAGTAATTCAGCGGCGGCCTGCTAGATTTCGCACTAATAGATTCCACCAACAGGACTCGAAAATGTTCCGTCAACTGAAAGGAGAATTCCTGGAGGGAAGACTACGTTCTTTTCGCGGAACTCTACTGAGAAAATTTAGGGACCGGCGTTTGAAGCTGACTGCAGAACGATTCTATTACCGCCAAGATACATTTTGCGTAAGGACCAGGAGATAAGACAAATTACGACTCGTTTTTCTCTCGCTCTATTTGCGAGTAGAATGGGAACGGAAATGTAGTGGCACAAGATACCCTCTGTCATACATTAGTGGTAAGGTCTTACGGGACCAAACTGCTGACGTTAGCTCAGCTTACCCACTACTTAATCTAACTTCCTGACGCTAAGCACAACACACACACACCCATGCCCGAGGGAGGACTCGAAGCTCCCACGGGGTGGAGGGGCGTGGCGGGGGGGGGGGGGGGGGGTGGCAGCGGTGCGCTTACCGTGACAAAGCGCCCTAGACCGCCCGGCTACCCCGCGCAGCAATGTCATACACTGAATGGTGGCTTGCACAGTATCTGTGTAGCAGATGTGGACTTTAAGACGCAGTATTTCTATAACAACATTTCTATACCTACAGAGTGTACCGGGTGATCAAAAAGTCAGTATAAATTCGAAAACTTTATAATCCACGGAATAATGTAGATAGAGAGGTAAAACCATATTGATAGACGCGTGAAAGATCTCTAGCGCGCGTCGTTTGGTGATGATCGTGTGCTCAGTCGCCACTTTCGTCATGCTTGGCCTCCCAGGTCCCCAGACCTCAGTCTGTGCGATTATTGGCTTTGGGGTTACCTGAAGTCGCAAGTGTATCGTGATCGACCGACATCTCTAGGGATGCTGAAAGACAACATCCGATGCCAATGGCTGACCATAACTCCGGATATGCTTTACAGTGCTGTTCACAACATTATTCCTTGACTACATCTATTGTTGAGGAATGATGGTGGACATATTGAGCATTTCCTGTAAAGAAGATCATCTTTGCTTTGTCTTACTTTGTTGTGCTAATTATTGCTATTCTGATCAGAAGAAGCGCCATATGTCGGACATTTTTTGAACGTTTGTATTTTTTTTTGGTTCTGATAAAACCCCATGTCATTCCAAGCATGTGTGTCAATTTGTACCTCTCTATCTACATTATTCCGTGATTTATTCAGTTTTCAAATTTATACTGACTTTTTGATCACCCGGTACTTGGCCGTAAATGCTGAGAGGAAACTTTGAGAGAGATTTTAATTTTCTCGAATTTTCTGTCACAGATTGGAGGTGATGTTAGAAGATGCAGATGCAGAAGTAAGACGAGGCTCGTGTGAGAGGCGTATCGAGCTATTTGTCAACCATTAGGGCCCCGCCCTGTCAGGGGGGGGGGGGGAGGGGGGGCAGGGGGAGGGGGGGGGAGGTGACAATGGAGCAACGTGAACGTCGTGACGGAAGACGAGCGCTAAGCGGCGCTGCTGGAGAAAGCTCCACCGCAAACGGCCCATCAGCATACTTACAACTTGTCTGTGCTTGTGTGCGTGCGTGTGAAAATCTTCCGCGTCAACAAGCCGGTGTCGGTGTATGTATGAACTTCTATCTCTCTGCCTGCACATACGCCATCGCTATACCGAGATCTACCAGGTGTACCGGTACGAAATGGGCGTTAAGATACAAATGTGTCGATAGGGAACATTTGTTGTGAACGAGCCTTAATTTCTTTTTGTTTGGTTGCTGGCAGGGGTAAAATACAGGAAGTGAAAGGCTATTTACAATTTGTACAGAAACCAGATAGCAGTTATAAGAGTCGAGGGGCATGAAAGGGAAGCAGTGGTTGGGAAAGGAGTGAGACAGGGTTGTAGCCTGTCCCCGATGTTATTCAATCTGTATATTGAGCAAGCAGTAAAGGAAACAGAAGAAAAATTCGGAGTAGGTATTAAAATCCATGGAGAAGAAATAAAAACTTTGAGGGTTCGCCGATCACATTGTAATTCTGTCAGAGACAGCAAAGGACTTGGAAGAGCAGTTGAACGGAATGGACAGTGTCTTGAAAGGAGGGTATAATATGAACATCAACAAAAGCAAAACGAGGATAATGGAATGTAGTCGAATTAAGTCGGGTGATGCTGAGGGAATTAGATTAGGAAATGAGACACTTAAAGTACTAAAGGAGTTTGGTATTTGGGGAGCAAAATAACTGATGATAGTCGAAGTAGAGATGATATAAAATGTAGACGGACAATGGCAAGGAAAGCGTTTCTGAAGAAGAGAGATTTGTTAACATCGAGTACAGATTTAAGTGTCAGGAAGTCGTTTCTGAAAGCATTTGTATGGAGTGTAAGCATGTATGGAAGTGAAACATGGACGATAAATAGTTTGGACAAGAAGAGAATAGGAGCTTTCGAAATGTGGTGCTACAGAAGAATGCTGAAGATTACATGAGTAGATCACATAACTAATGAGGAGGTATTGAATAGAATTGGGGAGAAGAGGAGTTTGTGGCACAACTTGACAAGAAGAAGGGACCGGTTGGTAGAACATGTTCTGAGGCATCAAGGGATCACCAAAATAGTGTTGGAGGGCAGCGTGGAGGGTAAAAACCGTAGAGGGAGACCAAGAGATGAATACACTAAGCAGATTCAGAAGGATGTAGGTTGCAGTAAGTACTAGGAGATGAAGAAGCTTGCACAGGATAGAGTAGCATGGAGAGCTCCATCAAACCAGTGTCAGGACTGATGACAACAACAACAATGGTATGACATCTGTCAAAGAGATTTAGTATACATCAAGTCATGGAACAAACAACATCATATGTTTTCATCGTGTTAACAATGTCGAATTTTGTACCAGAAAGTGACGATTTGCGCAAAGCATTAATTTTTTGTTTTCATTTCAAAAAAAGTGCTGCAGAGTCGCATCGAACGCTTGTCGAGGTATATGGTGATCGTGCTCTGTCAGAAGCAACATGCGAAAGATGGTTTCAACGGTTGAGAAATAATGATTTTGATGTACGAAATGAAGAACGTGGAAGACCACCAGAAAAGTTCGAAGACGCCGAATTGCAAGCAATATTGGATGAAGATGATAGCCGGCCGGGGTGGCCGAGCGGTTCTAGGCGCAACAGTCTGGAACCGCGCGACCGCTACGGTCGCAGGTTCGAATCCTGCCTCGGGCATGGATGTGTGTGATGTCCTTAGGTTAGTTAGTTTTAAGTAGTTCTAAGTTCTAGGGGCTGACGACCTCAGATGTTAAGTCCCATAGTGCTCAGAGCCATTTGAACCATTTTTTTGAAGATGATACTTTGAGTCGGAAGCAAATGGCAGCAATGCTAAATATTGCGCAACAAACAATTTCTGACCGTTTGAAAGCTATGGGAAGATCCAAAAGTGTGGAAAATTGGTGTCAGATGAATTGAATGAAAGACAGATGGAAAACCGAAAATCCATCTGCCAAATTTTGCTTCAAAGACATGAAAGAAAATCAATTTTTCATTGAATTGTTACTGGCGATCAAAAATGGATTTATTTTAAGAATCCTAAACGGGAAAAATCATGGGTTAATCCGGGACAACCATCAACATCGACTGCAAAACCAGATCGATTTGGGAAGAAGACAATGCTCCGTGTTTGCTGAGATCAGAAAGGTGTGGTGTATCCCGAGCTTCTAAAACCCGGTGAAACTGTGAATACTAATCGCTACAGACGCACAAATGATCAATTTGAACCATGCATTGATCGAAAAAAAGACCAGAACGGGCCAGAAGACATGGCAAAGTAACTTTTTTACACGACAATGCACCTGCACGCAAAGCAAAACTGGTTCAGGATACAATCAAAACAATTTTGGTAAACATTTTTAGAATACAGTGATCAATAGATTATTATATTTTGACTAAAGTTCAGTCTTGATCACACAATTTATGTTTCAATGATATAGGTAACCGGTTTCAGTTATTTTTACATAAACATCATCAGACCCATGGCTCCCTTAGGATGGTAGGCGGAGCTCTCCTCAGCTGCTACAAAGTAGCTCAGCCTACCATCCTAAGGGAGCCATGGGTCTGATGATGGTTATGTAAAAATAACCGAAACCGGTTATCTATATCATTGAAACATAAATGGTGTGATCAAGACTGAACTTTAGTCAAAATATAACAATCAAAACACTTGGCTGGGAGGTGCTACCCCACCCGCCGTATTCACCAGACGTGGCCCCTTCCGACTAGCATTTGTCTTCATCAATGGGGCACGCATTACCTAAGGAACACTTCCATTCCTACGAAGAAGTCGAAAATTGGGTGTCTGATTGGTCTGCTTCAAAAGACGAACATTCTATTGTAGTGGTGTCCACAATTTGCCAGAAAGGTGGTCAAAATGTATAGAAATCAATGGTCAGTACCTTGAATAAAATTTTTATTTATCAATTCAAAATTAGTGTTTCATTAAAAAAAAAAAAAAAAAAAACGCTCATTTGATACCGGTATTATCTTATACACCTAACCACTACCGTAGAAGTGCAACCTTGAACTTTAGGAAAGAAAACACAAGTAACTCCTCGTACGCCCCCAAACTCCCGAGTCTTTAAAGAATCGATTTCCCATGTACACTCAGGCGACAAAGATCAGGGGATAGCGATATGCGTATAAACAGATTGTGGTATCAACGTTCGATACCACACTTGTTAGGGCTTGCAGATATCGGCCGCGGTCGGTAATAGATATCGCTGGACCCGCGAGTCACGAAAAATATCTAGCGAGCTCTCGTCCACTCTTCTCGGGACGTCAACTAGAAATGTAGCATAGCCTTCAGCTGATAGGAAACAACCTCTAACAAGGCGCTTAGTCAAGTATGGAGTAAGTAATGCCTCTCTACATAAATGTTTGTAATTATATGTATGCAGCATATGAAGAACACAAGTTAAGTACAATATATATTATTTTTTACCAACGACTACTAATTATTTCAGTTGTTGCAGATACAGATCATGCAGCCAGCCCCTTACCGACTTCACTGCCAAACCTGCAATATACACTACTGGCCATTAAAATTGCAACACCGTGAAGATGACGTATGACATGCTGCAGACGCGAAATCTAACCGACAGGAAGAAGATGCTGTGGTATGCAAATGATTAGCTTCTCAGAGCGTTCACACAAGGTTGACGCCGGTGGCGACACCTACAACGTGCTGACACGAGCAAAGTTTCCAACCGATTTCTCATACACAAACAGCAGTCGGCCGGCGTAGCCTGGTGAAACGTTGTTGTGATGCCTCGTGTAAGGAGGAGAAATGCGTACCATCACGTTTCTGACTTTGATAAAGGTCGGATTGTAGCCTATCGCGATTGCGGTTTTTCGTATGTCGACATTGCTGCTCGCGGTGGTCGAGATCCAATGACTGTTGGCAGAATATGGAATCGGTGGGTTCAGGAGGGTAATACGGAACGCCATGCTGGATGCCGACGGCCTCGAATCACTAGCAGTCGAGATGACAGGCATCTTATACGCATGGCTGCAACGGATCGTGCAGCCACGTCTCGATCCCTGAGTCAACAGATCGGGACGTTTGCAAGACAACAACCATCTGCACGAACAGTTCGACGACGTTTGAAGCAGCGCGGATTATCGGCTCGGAGACCGTGGCTGCGGTTACCCTTGACGCTGCATCACAGAGAGGAGCGCCTGCGTTGGTGTACTCGACGACAAACCTGGTTGCACGAATGAGAAAACGTCATTTTTTTTCATATGAATCCAGGTTCTGTTTAGAGCATCGTGATGGTCGAATCCGTGTTTGGCGACATAGCAGAGAACGCACATTGGAAGCGTGTATTCGTCATCGCCATACTGGCGTATCACCCCGCGTGATGGTATGGGATGCCATTGTTTGCACGTCTCGGTCACCTCTTGTTCGCATTGACGGCACTTTGAACAGTGGACGTTACATTTCAGATGCGTTACGACGCGTGGTCTACCTTTCATTCGATCCCTGCGAAACCCTACATTTCAGCAGGATAATGCACGATCGCATGTTGCAGGTCCTGTACGGGCCTTTCTGGATACAGAAAATGTTCTACTACTGCCCTGGCCAGCACATTCTCCAGATCTCTCACCAATTGAAAACGTCTGGTCAATGGTAGCCGAGCAACCGGCTCGTCACAATACGCCAGTCACTACTCTTGATGAACTGTGGTATCGTGTTGAAGCTGCATGGGCAGCTGTACGTGTACACGCCATCCAAGCTCTGTTTGACTCAATGCCCGGGCGTATCAAGGCCGTTATTACGGCCAGAGTTTCTGGGTGCTGATTTCTCAGGATCTATGCACCCAAATTGCTCGAAAATGTAATCACATGTCAGTTCTAGTGTAATGTATTTGTCTATTGAATACCCGTTTATCATCTCCATTTCTTCTTGGACTAGCAATTTTAATGGCCAGTAGTGTACGATATGTTTCTATTTAGCATTTGCCACCTGTCATCATAACAACTGACGACGGGAATCGTAACACACATGCCGGTAGAATCACATACAAAAGGTTGAATTTTTTCCGACCGTGTGATCTGGTGTGCTTTCATATCATGCTTTGATCTTTTGGACTTTGCTCAAAATGGTGAACCCAAGTTTCATCAAACTTTAAAATCTTGTTTAGGGAAGGGTCACCTTACATGGCGTTCGTTCAAATCTGTACACACACTGAAACATGTTTCCTTGTGTTGGTGCGTTAACTTTTTTGGGACCCACCCTGCAATTGTTTTCCTGTACTTGAGCTTGTAGCCATTAAAGTTATGAACTGTACCAACACTTACAGCAAGTGTTCTTGCTATAAATTCAATTGCAACAGGTCGGGTTTCAAGCGACGGAGATGACACTTCAACTGCCCGGCCAGGACGTTTCTCGTGTATCATTAATGTTTCCTCGCTTTTGAAATATTTCTACCCACCTATACTCCCCCCATGATGCGTGCACTTTTTCGTGACGCATGAAAGGGAGGCAGTGGTTGAAAATGGAGTGAGGCAGGGCTGTAGCCTATGCGTAATGTTATTCAATCTCTACATTGAGCAAGCAGTAAAGGAAACGAAAGAGGAATTTCGAGGAGGAATTAAAATTAAAGGAGAAGAAACAATATGTTTGAGGTTTAACCGACGACGTTGTAATTGTGTCAGGGACAGCAAAGGGGCTTGGAATAGCAGCTGAATGGAATGGGCAGTATTTTGAGAGATCAGCATCAACAAAAGAAAAAAAAGAATAATGGAATGGAATCAAATCAAATCTTGCGATACTGAGGGAATTAGAATAGGGAACGACTACTTAAAGTAGTAGACGAGTTTTGCTGTTTAGGCAGTAAAGTAAGCGATGACGGTCGAAATAGAAAGGATATGAAATATAGAATGACAAAGGCAGCAAAAGCATTTGTTGTAATTTGTTACCATCGAATATTTATCTAAGTGTTAGGAACCGTTTCGTAAAAGAATTTCCTGGCGTGTAGCGTTGTATGGCAGTGAAACGTGGACGATAAACAGTTCACGCAAGGAAAAAATAGAAGCATTTGAAATGCAGTGCTGTGGAAGAATTCTGAGGATAAGATCGGTAGATCGCGTCTCTAATGAGGCGGTAATGAATAGTATTGGGGAGAACAGAAATTTGTGGCACAACTTGACTAAATGGTTCAAATGGCCCTGAGCACTATGCGACTTAACTTCTGAGGTCATCAGTCGCCTAGAACTTAGAACTACTTAAACCTAACTAACCTAAGGACATCACTCACATCCATGCCCGAGGCAGGATTCGAACCTGCGACCGTAGCGGTCGCTCGGTTCCAGACTGTAGCGCCTAGAACCGCACGGCCACTCTGGCCGGCACAACTTGACTTCTTGATAAAATACATTCTAAGATATCAAAGGATCACCAGCTTAGAATCAGACATTTTAGAGTATCTGAGTAGCCCTTTAGATTGTTTGCAGATGATGCTGTCGTTTACCGTCTTGTAAAGTCATCAGATGACCAAAATGAATTGCAAAATGATTTAGATATCTGTGTGGTGCGAAAAGCGGCAATTGACCCTGAATAAAGAAAAGTGTAAAGTTATTCAGATGAGTACTAAAGGAAATCCGCTAGCCGGCCGAAGTGGCCGTGCGGTTAAAGGCGCTGCAGTCTGGAACCGCAAGACCGCTACGGTCGCAGGTTCGAATCCTGCCTCGGGCATGGATGTTTGTGATGTCCTTAGGTTAGTTAGGTTTAACTAGTTCTAAGTTCTAGGGGACTAATGACCTCAGCAGTTGAGTCCCATAGTGCTCAGAGCCATTTGAACCATTTTGAAATCCGCTAAATTTCGATTAGGCCATAGGGATTACAATAAAAAATCCTGAGATGGAACGATTACATAGAAAATGTTGTGGGTAGAGCAAACCCAAGACTGCGATTCATTGGCAGAACACTTAGAAGGTGCAACAGATCTACTAAAGAGACTGCTTACACCACGCTTGTCCGCCCTATTCTGGAGCATTGCTGTGCTGTGTGAAATCCGTATCAGGTGGGACTGACGGATGATATTGAAAAAGTTCAAAGAAGGGCGGCTCGTTTTGTATTATCGCGAAATAGGGGAGATAGTGCCACAGACATGATACGTGAAATGGAGTGGCAGTCATTAAAACAATGGCGTTTTTCGTTGCGACGGAATCTTCTCATGAAATTTAGGTAACCGGTTTTCTCCTCCGATTGCGCAAACATTCTGTTGGCGGCCACCTGCATAGGGATAAATGATCATCAGGATAAAGTAAGAGAAATCAGGGCTCGCACAGAAAAATTTAAGTGCTCGTTTTTCCCGCGTGCCGTTCGAGACTGGAACAGTAGAGAGACAGCTTGAAGGTGGTTCATTGAACCCTCTCCCAGGCACTTAATTGTGAATAGCATAGCAATCACGTAGATGTAGATGCAAAGGAAAAGCAAGAGATGAATACAGTAAGCAGGTTCGAGTGGCTGTACGCTGGAGTACTTACTCGAAGAGGCTTGCATAGGATAGGGTGGGGTGGACAACTGCATCGAACCAATATTCAGACTGAAGACCACAACAACAACGGAGTGAGATTTTGACTCTGCAGCGGAGTGTGGGCTGATGCGAAACTTCATGGCAGATGAAAACTGTGTGCCGGATCGAGACTCGAACTTCTTTGAAGTTTGTAATGAGATGCTGGCAGAATTGAAGCTGTGAGGACGGGTCGTGAGTTATGATTGGATAGCTCAGATGGTAGAGCACATGTCTGCGAAAGGCAAAGGTCCCGAGTTCGAGTCTCGGTCCGGCACACAGTTTTAATCTGCCAGGAAGTTTCAAAAGATTTTAACTTGCTTTTCACCTTCAGAAAGCAAAAAACCGGATCACAGAATGTTGTTCAGCTAATGTGAAAACTTCAAGAGGACATGCCATCGTTAAATGCGATATTGAGGTAATCCGTCAGCTGTTTTCAGTTCATCCCAGTGTTGCCAACCTGAAGATCAAGGAAGAACAGCGTGTCTCGTTATTCAATGTCACTCTTAAATACATATTGGCATTTTTTCACTTGCGGCAGTTAGACGTGGAGCGTAAAAGCGAAAAGTCGTTGTAAAAAAGCGAGCGGAATCGGCGGGTGACGTCACAGGCCACTTTGTATGGAGACGGCCGGCGAGCGGATGTTGCTCAAGCCGTGCGTTCCCTGGGCGACCTCCAGCCGCATCAGCACCAGCCGTGGTAAGTCTCCAAGGCCGAGCGGGGGTCTCAGCCACTCATAGCAACACGTTCCAGCCCAGGCGGCTGGAACAGACCCCGCGCAGTGGTTGGCACACTGGACTCGCATTCGGGAGGACGACGGTTCAAACCCGCGTCCGGCCATCCTCGTATAGGTTTTCCGTGATTTCCCTAAATCGCTTCAGAGAAATGCCGGGATGGTCCCTTTCAAAGGGCACAGCAGACTTCCTTCCCCAGCCTTCCCTTCACCGATGGGACCGATAACCTCACTGTTTGGTTCCTTTCCCCCAAAATCAACCAACCAACCTCGCTTTCTGTAACTTTAATGGATCAAGGGTTTGGTGGTTACTACTACATGAGCACCATGCTACCTACCAACCGATCGACGGATCGACAAATTTCGTGTCCAGTCTCCACATATTCCGACCATTTACAGTGCCGCAATGACTAAGACGAACTTTCGTCGGCCGGTTGGCACGACAACTACCGTAATTTACAGGCTACAAAGCGCACATTTTTCTTTGAAGAATTGCCTCCAAAATGCAGGTGCGTCTTATACTCGACATTACTAGAAAAAAGTGCAGCATTTGATTTAAAATTTCCACTATTCTTAAAAATGGCCATACAGGGTGATGAAAAAATCGCGCACTCGGACTTCGCAGCGCGATTCCTCATATACTGGCAATACAAAAATATCTCTCACCAAATTTCGTCCTCCACATATTTAGCGCAGTAAATGGACGTTAAAGACTGGCAATCTGGCAACATCGTAATCACGTGTACGGCAACTACTGCTGTCAGGAAATAGTACTAGTGCTGTGCTGTTGGTTGAGTTGATAGCATTTTGGGTTAGTATGCAGAAGGTCGAGGGTTCGATTCAGAGTCGAGGCGTATTTGTTTTTATTTGCTAACTGGGCGGTACGGTATCTGGCGTCTTAATCGTCATACAGCGAATACAGTGGCTCTTCTACAAAACATTTGCAGTTACATGCTAAAACATAGGAATGGAAATACAGTCTTGTTCATTGGTCATCTTTTAAAGAAGTCTTTTGCACGTCGTGGACCGTAGCGGTCGCGCAGTTCCAGACTGAAGCGCCTAGAACCGTCAGGCGGAAATACAGAGCTTGATGTTATCCCGGTAGAACTCACTTGACAATTGCAACCTTTAAAACGACCTACAATCAAACAAGTGTGTCAGTGCATAAAACAGTCGTGGTCTAGAGTGAGAGAAGACATTATTGTTAAATCTTTCAAGATGGCAGTGATGATCATCTTATATATACGACGAGGAGAACGACGACGACGAAGAGGAAGAAGAAGAAGAAGAGAAGCGGGAAGTTCAGATGAGTTTTCAGGGATTTTTCAAGACCAGTACGGTTTTTTAAACTGAAAATATTTTTTTAGTATGATTTCGCGATCTAGCAATAAAAAAGGTCAAAACTGCTTAAAAATTGTCGTGTCTCTTCTATTCCTTAGTGTCCTATAGTCCGTAAAATACGGTGTCGGGTGACGCGAAACGGTATTGCGCTAGGGGGAGGGGGGGGGGGGGGAAGGGGGTCCAGCAAGCGTTACGTCGGGTGTCGGGTGGTCATATTCAACCGTCGCCCGACAAGGAGAGTTGTTCGGTCGGTTAGCCAAAGTGCCTAGCCACACATTCGTTTTTTTGGTCGGTCAGTCGGATGGATGTGTCGCCCAAAAAGGATAGTAGGTCGGTCGCTTAGCCAACGTGTCTAAACACACACTCGATTTGTTGGTCGGTCGGTCGGATGGTGTGTCACCCGACAAGGAAAATTGGTCGGTCGGTTAGCCAAAATGCCTAGCCACACATTCGATTTGTTGGTCGGTCGGAGTGTGTGTGTGTGTGTGTGTGTGTGTGTGTGTGTGTAGGGCCCTTTATATCGCTAACCAATTACAGGTAGCCTATCTAACTGCTCCCAGGGTAACTAAAATTTCGTTTTCAATATTTTATACAGTTATCGATCGAGTTTTAAAAAATGAGAGTGCTATCATAATTTAGTCAGTAAGAAATGTAGTTTTATGTTACAACTTGAGCACAGAGTATTTAAGAATGAGTGTACTTGCAAGGATACCACACGAGAATTAGGTTACTGAATATTTTTATATTTGTGTCAGATGAAGTTCAGAACTCAATTATTAATTTACCGAAGCCGTCCAGGGCAGTTCTCATAGAAAGTCGAGAGAACCGACTTTAAATTTTCCCCGATCAGTACCCTAACAGAAGGTCAATTTTCCCACGGGCCGCATCGCTATGTCATTAAATGCTTGCCTATCCCGTGGTGGTCCGCCTTCGGTTTCCAGCTGCTGTAAAGTTCTAAACAAAGGTGCACATTCCACCAGTATTTCCGTCAAGCTCAAAACACAGAAGGATGAAGAAAATTTAATTTGTCATTTTTTAATTTAATAAGTCAGTATTAACAATCCTTTATAAAAACATCAGTAAGTTAGAATTTATATTTGAAATGAAAACGGCGTTTTTGCGTGTAACATGTGATTAGAAATAAGAAGACCTGCGTCTTTCATAAAAATGGTTATTAGATACATGTTAATCAGGTCATATTGGCGAATTTCATATTTAGATGGTGTAGGTATTCTAACTGAACGGAAAGAAATGAAAAAAAAAACCGAAACGAGACTCAAACTCGTGATCCCATTTCGAGCAGTACTGATTTTTTTCCACCTTACGTACTTAACGCAATAGAAAAAGCACGTCTGTTCGAAGATTCTCTTCGGCGAGGTATCGAATCCAGGACCCCTATGTCAGGAAAGAGCATTCTGCTACAAAACCACACTGCCTGATGAGCAAATCGATCTCACATTAGGGTAGTAAAACGGTCGGAAAATTTCACAGTCGATTTTCTCGAGAATTTTTGAGATTTGCATCGTACTGCTTTCTGATATTGGCGTTACATTAGGGTTATCGACAACTGCACGAAGAATTGCCTCGTCCATTGCAGGTGTCCTCGTCGTTCTAGGTCTTCCCCAGTCCCGAGTCATAGGCTGGAATGTTCCGTGCTCCCTAAGACGCCGCTTCGAACGTCTTCCTGACGGGACACCTTCGTTCTGTAAATCTGTCTCGATACAAACGTACCGCGCCACGGCTATTGCCCCGTGCTAATCCATACATCAAATGGGCATCTGCCAACTCCGCATTTGTAAACATTGCACTGACTGTAAAACCACGTTCGTGATGAACACTAACAGTCGATGCTACGTACTGATGTGCTTGATGCTAGCTAGTACTGTAGAGCAATGATTCGCATGTCAACACAAGCACCGAAGTCAACATTACCTTCCTTCAATTGGACCAACCGGCGGTGAATCGAGCAAGCACAGTACATACTGACGAAACTAAAATGAGCTCTAACATGGAAATTAAGCGTTTCCGGAAACATGTCCACATAACATCTTTTCTTTATTTGTGTGTGAGGAATGTTTCCTGATAGGTTGGCCGTACCTT
The DNA here is from genome assembly GCF_021461385.2 of Schistocerca piceifrons. Taxonomy (NCBI): domain Eukaryota; kingdom Metazoa; phylum Arthropoda; class Insecta; order Orthoptera; family Acrididae; genus Schistocerca; species Schistocerca piceifrons. Next base: position 68,152,076 of record NC_060148.1, on the reverse strand, counting down.
TTTGTAACTCCCTGTACACGTCATTCCTTACACCAGAGGGGAGAAAGGTGCGTGTAATGAATGGACGCCACGTTCAACTCCTCGTGTAAACACGTGTTTATCGCAGAAAGTATGAATTTCCGGACCGATGTTTATTGGACTTATTTTTTCTTGTCTCGGTAGCATTCCAGATCCTGAAGATGAGCTAGCCTGAACGGAACGCACAGGCAGAAGGTGTAGCTCAGTTGCGGTCGCAGTGTAGTTCGCGGCTGTCTGTATCCGCGTGATTTTCCGCCTCTCGCAGTATTCTGGCAGCGCGCCGCCGGCTAGCGGGACCCGCCGAGGTTGGCGGCCCTGACATTTCGCAGGGCTGCCACTTTCTCTGCCGCCATCTTGCGCAAAGCCTCTCCGGCGACGGAGCCGCTGCAGGTCCGGTCAGGAAGACGCAGAGGCGCCCCGCAGTCCGCTAATCATCTGCCCATCCCCGTTACTTGACGAGTCGACAACTTTCGCGCCAGGACACCTTTCTTTTTCCCTTTCGTACACTCCGCAATAACTAGCAGGTTATGTCACTGCATTTGTCTGGCACAGTCCTGATATTCAGAGGAAAATTAAAAGCAACAAAAGGAAAAACTCTCGGGCAGTTCTGAAATGAGCTTACAAGGGGACCTCCCCATCGCACCCCCCTCAGATTTAGTCATAAGTTGGCACAGTGGATAGGCCTTGAAAGATCAATTGAGAAAACAGGAAGAAGTTGTGCGGAACTATGGAAAACATAAGCAAAATATACAAACTGAGCAGTCCACGTGCAAGATAGGTAACATCACGGATAATGTGGGCTCAGGTTCAAGAACAACACGAGCTCATACGGAGTCATACGAAATACAGGACTTACTTTTCCAATTTTTTAGGAAGTGTTTTTCACAATACGCCCGACAGCTGGGGTGTCCCAGAACTGAGAAGACTCCTGCAGCAGAACGACTGGAGACAGTACTGCGCGGTTCAGTTATATTGGCACATGGCACACTGAGAAGAAAACTGGCCCCTACATGGTCGACGCAGCAGAAATACATAAATATATGCCGCCCACAAAGGCAGAAATGGTCAAGATTATATGGCTGTCTGCCAGATTTATGATGCGACACCGCGTGCTGCAGGGATTGTGATGCAGATGATAACTTCATTTTCACTCCCGCCCGTGACTAGGATTGTCATTTACTTTATTCATGTTCCACAAAAAAAAAGGGCGGCTTTTACGTTGATTTTCTGGTTTCCAAATTGTTTTTGCTTTGTTTTTGCTGTCTCGATCCTTTCCTAATCCTTAAGATAGTACAATTGTACGAATACAGATTGTTTGTTTACCCTGCCTTCCTGCTCCCACAAAAAAGATAAAAAAAAAAAGGAGCTCCGTGGTCCTGTGGTTAGCGTGAGCAGCTACGGAACAAAATGTCATTGGTTCAAGTCTTCACACGAGTGAAAATTTTAGTTTCTTTATTTTCTCAAAGTTATGATCTGTTCGTTCGTTCATTGACGTCTCTGTTCACTGTAATAAGTCCACTGTCTGTGTTTTGCGACCGCACCGCAAAACCGTGCGATTAGTAGACGAAAGGACGTGCCTCTCCAATGGGAACTGAAAACATTTGATCGCAAGGTCATAGGTCAACCGATTCGTCCACAGGAAAACACGTCTGATATATTCTATACGACACTGGTGACGGCATGTGCGTCACACGACAGGCATATGTTGTCGACCCACCTAACTTGTACACTTGGCGAATGGGTAAAAAGATTCTTCTACCTTGCCCGATTTAGGTTTTCTTGGTGTGATAATCACTCCCAAAAAAGTGATGAAAACGTAAGAGTTTGTCACATAAACTGCAACAAATGAATACAACACTTTCACAGTCGTACAGTTTTCCCTGTGCTCTGTCAAAACATATGTTTTTAACGTTTTCAGATTATTCCGCGTGTAGACCGTCAAATCCTGCATATGTCCAAGTAAACCTGAACATGTCAAATGGTTCAAATGGCTCTGAGCACTATGGGACTTAACTTCTGAGGTCATCAGTCCCCTAGAACTTAGAACTACTTAAACGTAACTAACCTAAGGACATCACACTCATCCATGCCCGAGCCAGGATTCGAACCTGCGACCGCAGCAGCAGCGCGGTTACGGACTGAAGCGCCTAGAACCGCTCGGCCACACCGGCCGGCGCCGTCGGGAAGACATCATGCATGAAGGGATGCATTTGGTTCGCAGCGTATCTTCGATTACTACCACAAGTCCCACAATAGGGCAGGAGAATGTCTCCCGTAGCATAATACTGCTCCCACCAGCCCGTTTGGCGTGAAGGACGTTTCGAGTCGCCGTTTACCTCGATGACAGCGTTTGTGGAGACGACCATCGACCTTGTGTAGCAAAAATGTGATTCGCCCGGAGAGCCGACACGTGTCCATTGGTCGACGGTCGAACTCCGATGGTCCCGTGCCCACTGAAATCGTAAGTGACGAAGTCGTTGGATCAGCATGTGAATACAAATGATGGTCTGCTGCAGAGCGTCAGGTACGACCATGTGCTATGAACTGTGTACTCTGAGACACTTGGGCGTGCACCAGCGTTGTGCTCTTTCGGCAGAGACGCCACAGATCACCTTCTATCCTACTTTACCGAGCGGACAAGCCTCTGAACCCCACATTCGGTGAAGAGTCGTGGACTTCCAACCACTTAGCGCCTTCTCCCTCTTTCCGTAGATGCTCACGATAGTAGCACGTGAACATTCGACAAGCTTCGCTGTTTACGAGATCCTCTTTCACAGGCTCTGCGTAATACACTACTGGCCATTAAAACTGCTACACCACGAAGATGACGTGCTACAGACGCGAAATTTAACCGACAGGAAGTAGATGCTGTGATATGCAAGTGATTAGCTTTTCAGAGCGACACCTACAACGTGCTAACATGAGGAAAAAATGGTTCAAATGGCTCTGAGCACTATGGGACAATTTCTAAGATCATCAGTCCCCTAGAACTTAGAACTACTTAAACCTAACTAAACTAAGGACATCACACACGTCCATGCACGAGGCAGGATTCGAACCTGCGAACGTAGCGGTCGCGCCGTTCCAGAACGTAGCGCCTAGAACCGCTCGGCCACCCCGGCCGCCAACATGAGGAAAGTTTCGAACCGATTTCTCAGACAGAAACAGCAGTTGACCGGCGTTGCCTGGTGAAACGTTGTTGTGATGCCTCGTGTAAGGAGAGAAATGCGTACCATCACCTTTCCGACTTTGATGAAGGTCGGATTGTAGCCCATCGCGATTATGGTTTATCGTATCGCGACGTTGCTGCTCGCGTTGGTCGACATCCAATGACTGTTAGCAGAATATGTAATCGGTGGGTTCAGGATGGTAATACGGAACGCCGTGCTGGATCCCAACGGCCTCATATCACTAGCAGTCGAAATGACAGGCATCTTATCCGCGTGGCTGTAAAGGATCGTGCAGCTACGTCTCGATCCCTGAGTCAACAGATGGGGACGTTTGCAAGACAACCACCATCTGCACGAACAGCTCGACGACGTTTGCAGCAGCACGGACTATCAGCTCGGAGACCACGGCTGCTGTTACCCTTGACGCTGCATCACAGACAGGAGCGCCTGGGATGGTGTACTCGACGACGAACCTGGGTGCACGAATTGCAAAACGAATCCAGATTCTGTTTACAGCATCATGATGGTCGCATCCGTGTTTGGCGACATCTCGGTGAACGCAAATTGGAAGCGTGTATTCGTCATCGCCATACTGGCGATGGTATGGGGTGCCATTGGTTACACGTCTCGGTCACCTCTTGTTCACATTGACTGCACTTTGAACAGTGGACGTTACATTTCAGATGTGTTACAAACCGTGGCTCTACACTTCATTCGATCCCTGCGAAACCCTACGCTTCAGCAGGATAATGCACGACCGCATGTTGCAGGTCCTGTACGGGCCTTTCTGGATACAGAAAATGTTCGACTGCTGCCGTGGCCAGCACATTCTATAGATCTCTGACCAACTGAAAACGTCTGGTCAATGGGGGCCGAGCAACTGGCTCGTCACAATACGCCAGTCACTACTCTTGATGAACTGTGGTATCGTGTTGATGCTGCATGGGCAGCTGTACCTGTACACGCCATCCAAGCTCTGTTTGACTCAATGCCCAGGCGTATCAAGGCCGTTATTACGGCCAGAGGTGGTTGTTCTGGGTACTGGTTTCTCAGGATCTATGCACCCAAATTGCGTGACAATGTAATCACATGCCAGTTCTAGTATAATATATTTGTCTAATGAATACTCGTTTATCATCTGCATTTCTTCTTGGTGTTGCAATTTTAATGGCCAGTAGTGTAATAATCTGCCCTCTGAATTGAACTGCAGCCCATATCTTCATTAGGGTGATCCCACGTCCGGGTCCGCTCCGCTTACACACTTTTGCCACCGCATCACGTGCCCGCAGCGCCAGCAGGCGACATCCAGCGCCGCGGTGGGCACCGGTCGTATTGTTTTGGCTGATCAGTGGAGCGATGAGAGGCGGCCAGTGGTTACGCTGGAGAGCGGTGTGGTTCCCGGACAGCGGCAGCGCCCAGCCGTGCTGGGTTCCCTGACCCTGCGGCCGCCCCGTGCAGGGGAAGACCCCGGGGCTGCCACTGCCCCCACCAGGGCTCGTGCCGCGGCCTTGAGCTCCAGGGACCGCCTGGGCCGGCGTCACCTAGCCGCCGTCCCGTCCCGTTCCAGACGGATGGCGCCTCCTTACTCAGAAAGATCAAGGCCGGCCGCCCAAAGGACAAAGAGCGAAAGAAAGCCGGCGCGAGCACTACCCATCACCTCCACCCTCCCCCTCTCCCTCCTCAAAAGTCACTCCGGCTCACACAGACACCAGCTGTCCCCATCCCTTTAATCCCCAGCACCTTTGACCCTTGTGATGTGCCCAAGCTTAATACACATCTCGTGCTGGCACTGCTGACTGTGAATTACCGCTGCACGTGGTGCGGTCGTGTCACACAGCTATCTTCAGCGCTACTGTGGTCTTCGCAGCCTGTATCTGGACGCAGCACCTTCGACTGGAGAGCAACAAAACCATAATGCGTCGGAGCGCACGTGTGAGGCTCAGCGCTGCCTCCCGCACCACAACTGTCGGTGCCTTACTGGCGGGTCTCGGGGTATGTCCGACAGACATCAAATGGTTCAAATGGCTCTGAGCACTACGGGACTTCACATCTGAGGTCATCAGTCCCCTAGAACTTAGAACTACTTAAACCTAGCTAACCCCTCTGTAATTAAAAAAAAAATTTTAAAAACTGACTGAATGGATCAACGATGAACTTTAACAGGTTTCGTGGGACGTCCGCTCCGAACAAATGCAACGAACAATGACGAACAAAATAAGATCAGATAAAAAAGGGGTGGGGATGGCGTTTTGAGATAGCATGTAGGAGGTCGAGGGTTCGATTCCGGGTCGAGGCTTTTCTTTTTTTTTTGCTAAAAGTAGTCTGTGTGCTACGGTACGTGACGTCTTAATCGTCATACAGCGAATACAGTGGGTCTTCTACAAAGCATTTGCAGTTACATACTACGAACACAGAAATGGACGTACAATCATTTTCATTGTTCAGTTTTTAAATAAGCGTTTTGCACGTCGTGGACGCGAAATGTTTCACGCCAGTACTTCTACTAGGTTCCAAACCCGTTTTCTCTGTACCCTCCCCCAAATGGTTCCATCGAATTTTTTGCAAAGCGCCTTCCTAGATCTAGTGGTGACTTAAGGTTCTAACGAAATGTAATAGAACTGAAAGTGGCAAGAATAAAAAAAATTGTTCAAATGGCTCTGAGCACTATGGGACTCAACATCTGTGGTCATCAGTCCCCTAGAACTTAGAACTACTCAAACCTAACTAACCTAAGGAAATCACACACATCCATGCCCGAGGCAGGATTCGAACCTGCGACCGTAGCAGTCGCGCGGTTCCGGACTGAGCGCCTAGAACCGCTAGACCACCGCGGCCGGCCGACAGATAATCGTGCAGCGTTGCATTGCTATGGGCGGGAACAGTATAACCGTGTGTAAAATGCCACACAATACTTCTGACATAACCGCTTTCAGCTATACAGGGTGTTTCAAAAAGGTACGGCCAAACTTTCAGGAAACATTCCTCACACACAAAGAAAGAAAATATGTTATGTGGACATGTCTCCGGAAACGCTTAATTTCCATGTTAGACCTCATTTTAGTTTCGTCAGTATGTACTGTACTTCCTCGATTCACCGCCAGTTGGCTCAATTGAAGGAAGGTAATGTTGAATTGTGCCATCACGTCATCAACACAGACTTTCTGTGAACGTTTGGCAGGCATTGTTGGTGATCTCTTGATTGGGCCCCATGTTCTTCCACCTACGCTCAATGGGGCACGTTATCATGATTTCATACGGGATACTCTACCTGTGCTGCTAGAACATGTGCCTTTACAAGTAAGACACAACATGTGGTTCGTGCACGATGGAGCTCCTGCACATTTCGGTCGAAGTGTTCGTACGCCTCTCAACAACAGATTCGGTGACCGACGGATTGGTAGAGGCGGACCAATTCCGTGGCCTCCACGCTCTCCTGACCTCAACCCTCTTGACTTTCATTTATGGGGGCATTTGAAAGCTCTCGTCTACGCAACCCCGGTACCAAATGTAGAGACTCTTCGTGCTCGTATTGTGGACGGCTGTTATACAATACGCCATTCTCCAGGGCTGCATCAGCGCATCAGGGATTCCGTGGGACGGAGGGTGGATGCACGTATCCTCGCTAACGGAGGACGTTTTGAACATTTCCTGTAACAAAGTGTTTGAAATCACGCTGGTACGTTCTGTTGCTGTGTGTTTCCATTCCATGATTAATGTGATTTGAAGAGAAGTAATAAAATGAGCTCTAACATGGAAAGTAAGCGTTTCCGGACACATGTCCACATAACATATTTTCTTTCTTTGTGTGTGAGGAATGTTTCCTGAAAGTTTGGCCGTACGTTTTTGTAACACCCTGTATATGAACACAATCGGTGCCGCGATTTCAGATCAAATGGTTCAAATGGCTCTGAGCACTATGTGATTTAACATCTGAGGTCATCAGTCCCCTAGAACTTAGAACTACTTAAACCTAACTAACCTAAGGACGTCACACACATCCAGGCCCGAGGTAGGATTCGAACCTGCGACCGTAGCCAAAGAAACTGGTTCACCTGCCCAATATCGTGTGATTGGTGTAAAGAATGGCAGCTAACTCTAAATATAGATAAATGTAAATTAATGTAGATGAATAGGAAAAAGAATCCTGTAATGTTTGAATACTCCATTAGCAGTGTAGCGCTTGACACAGTCACGTCGATTAAATATTTGGGCGTAATATTGCAGAGCGATATGAAGTGGGACAAGCATGTAATGGCAGTTGTGGGGAAGGCGGATAGTCGTCTTAGGTTCATTGGTAGAATTTTGGGAAGACCGCTTATAAAACACTAATACGACCTATTCTTGAGTACTGGTCGAGCGTTTGGGATCTATCAGGTCGAATTGAGGGAGGACATAGAAGCAATTCAGAGGCGGGCTGCTAGGTTTGTTACTGGTAGGTTTGATCATCACGCGAGTGATACGGAAATGCTTCAGGAACTCGGGTGGGAGTCTCTAGAGGAAAGGAGGCGTTCTTTTGAGGAAATTTAGAGAACCAGCATTTGAGGCTGACTGCAGTACAATTTTACTGCCACGGAAAGACCACAATGATAAGATAAGAGAGATTAGTACTCGTACAGAGGCATATACGCAGTCATTTTTCCCTCGTTCTGTTTGGGAGTGGAACAGGGAGAGAAGATGATAGTTGTGGTACGAGGTACCCTCTGCCACTCACTGTATGGTGGATTGCGGAGTATGTATGTAGATGTAGAAGTGCCGCAACACAACGTGGCAAGAACTCGACAAATGTCTTAAGCAGTGCTGGAGGGACTTGAACCATAAATCTTTCAGGGCTGTTCAAAAATCCTTTAGAGAACTAGGGTGGGGGGGGGGGGGGCTCCACATCTCTCGTGAACAGCACATTGCAAGGCATCCCAGATATGCCCAATAATGTTCATGTCTGTGGAGTTTCGTGGCCAACGGAAGTATTTAAACTCAGAAGAGTGTTCCTGGAGATACTCTGTAGCAATTTTGGTCGTGTGGGGTGTCACTTTGTCCTGCTGGAATTGCCCGAGTCCGTCGGAATGCAGAAAAGACATGAATGGATGGAGGTGATCAGACACGATGCTTACGTACGTGTCACCTGTCAGAGCCGCATCTAGACGTGTCAGGGGTCCCGTATCGCTTCAGCTGTACTCGTCCACAGCATTAGGCTCCACCAGCTTGAACAGTCCCCTGATAATATGCAGGGTCCATGAATTCATGAGGTTGTCTCCATACACGTCTCGTGCGACCTCGCAACATGTTTCCAGCCATTGCCGGCCGCTGTGGCCGAATGGTTCTACGAGCTTTAGTCCGGAACCGCACTGCTGCTACGGTCGCAGGTTCGAGTACTGCCTCGGGCATGGATGTATATGATGTCCTTAGGCTACTTAGGTTTAAGTAAGTCTAGGGGACTGATGACCTCCGATATTAAGTCCCATAGTGCTCAAAGCCTTTTGAATAATTTTTTTCCCGCCATCAACAGTCCAATGTCGGTGTTGACGGGCCCAGGCGAGGCGTAAAGGTCTGTGTCGTGCAGTCGTCAACGGGACACGAGAGGGCCTTCAGCTCTGAAGGCATTCGCTTCAGAACTATTCCAGAGATCCGACAGGCAGTAGACAGCTCCATTCGCACCATCAACAAAACAGGCTCTGCTAACGGTATACTAGGCCTTCCACATCGCTGGGAACGAATTCTACACAACGCTGGTGACTAATTTGCAGGACAGTAACAGGTGAAAACATGTAACTCTTTTGTATCGGTTCTGAGTAAATAATTGCCACCATTTCGGTTCCAACCCTCGTACTACCGAGCGAGGTAGCTCCGTGATTATCACACTGGACTCGTGTTCGTGAGGACGACGGTTCAAACCCGTGTCCGGCCGTCCTGATTTACATTTTCCGTCATTTCCCTAAATCGCTTCAGGCAAATGCTGGGATGGTTTCTTTGAAAGGGCAGGGCCGCTTTGCTTCTCCATCCTCCCCTAATCCGAGCTTGTACTCCGTCTCTAATAACCTCCATGTCGACGGGATATTAAAAACTAATCTCCTCCGCCTCTGGTATTACTATTACTATCATCACTATTAGTGGTAGCAGCGGTAGCAGACCGAGTACTGGCAGTAGTTTATAGTCAGTATCATTCACTCATATTGTCTCTCTAGACACTGAAATCATTTTAATCCCGTTTGTCATATTAAAATTGTTATTTATTAGGTAACTATGATGTAAAAAAAGATGCTGTATATGTGAAATCCTGGTCTGATGTAAGAGAGGACCTCATGGCACTAATCGGATCAGGATAAATACACTACTGGCCATAAACTGCTACACCACGAAGATGACGTGCTACAGACGCAAAATTTCACCGACAGGAATAACATGCTGTGATATGCAAATGATTAGCTTTTCAGAGCATTCACTCAACGTTGGCACCAGTGGCGACACCTACAACGTGCTGACATGAGGAAAGATTCCAACCGATTTCTCATACACAAACAGCAGTTGACCGGCGTTGCCTGGGGAAACGTTGTTGTGATGCCACGTGTAAGGAGGAGAAATGCGTACCATTACGTTTCCGACTTTGATAAAGGTCGGATTGTAGCCTATCGCGATTGCGGTTTACTGTATCGACACATTGCTGCTGGCGTTGGCCGAGATCCAATGACTGTTAGCAGAATATGGAATCGGTGGGTTCAGGAGGGTAATACGGAACGCCGTGCTGGATCCCAACGGCCTCGTATCATTAGCAGTCGAGATGACAGGCATCTTATCCGCAAGGCTGTAACGGATCGTGCAGCCACGTCTCGATCCCTGAGACAACAGATGGGGACGTTTGCAAGACAACAACCATCTGCACGAACAGTTCGACGACGTTTGCAGCAGCACGGACTACCAGCTCGGAGACCGTGGCTGTGGTTACCCTCGACGCTGAATCACAGACAGGAGGACCTGCGATGGTGTACTCAACGACGAAACTGGGTGCACGAATGGCAAAACGTCATTTTTTCGGATGAATCCAGGTTGGGTTTACAGCATCACGATGGTCGCATCCGTGTTTTGCGACATCGCGGTGAAAACACATTGGAAGCGCGTATTCGTCATCGCCATACTGGCGTATCACCCGGCGTGATGGTATTGGTTACACGTCTCGGTCACCTCTTGTTCGCATTGACGGCACATTGAACAGTGGAGGTTGCATTTCAGATGTGTTACGACCCGTGGCTCTACCCTTTATTCGATCCCAGCGAAACCCTACATTTCAGCAGGATAATGCACGACCGAATGTTGCAGGTCCTGTACGGGCCTTTCTGGATACAGAAAATGTTCGACTGCTGCCATGGTCAGCACATTCTCCGGATCTCTCACCAATTGAAAACGTCCTGTTAGTGGTGGCCGAGCAACTGGCTCGTCACAATACGCAAGTCACTACTCTTGATGAACTGAAGCTGCATGAGCAGCTGTACCACTACACGCGATCCAAGCTCTTATTTGACTCCATGCCCAGGCGTATCGAGGCCTTTATTACGGCCAGAGGTGGTTCTCCTGGGTACTGATTTCTCAGGATCTATGCTCCCAAATTGCGTGAAAGTGTAATCACATGTCACTTCTAGTATAATATGTTTGTCCAATGAATACCCGTTTATCATCTACATTTCTTCTGGGTGTAGCAATTTTAATGGCCAGTTGTTGTTGTTGTTGTTGTTGTTGTGGTCTTCAGTCCTGAGACTGGTTTGATGCAGCTCTCCATGCTACTCTATACTGTGCAAGCTTCTTCATCTCCCAGTACCTACTGCAACCTACATCCTTCTGAATCTGCTTAGTGTATTCATCTCTTGGTCGCCCTCTACGATTTTTACCCTCCACGCTGCCCTCCAATACTAAATTGGTGATCCCTTGATGCCTCAGAACATGTCCTACCAACCGATCCCTTCTTCCGGTCAAGTTGTGCCACAAACTTCTCTTCTCCCCAATCCTATTCAATACCTCCTCATTAGTTATGTGATCTACGCAACTAATCTTCGGCATTCTTCTGTAGCACCACATTTCGAAAGCTTCTATTCTTTTCTTGTCCAAACTATTTATCGTCCATGTTTCACTTCCATACATGGCTATACTCCATACAAATACTTTCAGAAATGAGTTCCTGACAAATCTATACTCGATGTAAACAAATTTCTCACCTTCGAAACGCTTCCCTTGCCATTGCCAGTCTACATTTTATATTCTCTCTACTTCGACCATCATCAGTTATTTTGCTCCCCAAATAGCAAAACTCCTTTACTACTTTAAGTGTCTCATTTCCTAATCTAATTCCCTCAGCATCACCCGACTTAATTCGACTACATTCCATTATCCTCGTTTTGCTTTGGTTGATGTTCATCTTATATCCTCCTTTCAAGACACTGTCCATTCCATTCAACTGCTCTTCCAAGTCCTTTGCTGTCTCTGACAGAATTACTATGTCATCGACGAACCTCAAAGTTTTTATTTCTTCTCCACGGATTTTAATACCTACTCCGAATTTTTCTTTTGTTTCCTTTACTGATTGCTCAATATACAGATTGAATAACATCGGGGAGAGGCTACAACCCTGTCTCACTCCCTTCCCAACCACTGCTTCCCTTTCATGTCCCTCGACTCTTATAACTGCCATCTGGTTTCTGTACAAATTGTAAATAGCCTTTCGCACCCTGTATTTTACCCCTGCCGCCTTCAGAATTTAAAGAGTCAACATTGTCAAAAGCTTTCTCTAAGTCTACAAATACTAGAAACGTAGGTTTGCCGTTCCTTAATCTTTCTTCTAAGATAAGTCGTAAGGTCAGTATTGCCTCACGTGTTCCAGTATTTCTACGGAACCCAAACTGATCTTCCCCGAGGTCGGCTTCTGCTAGCTTTTCCATTCGTCTGTAAAGAATTCGTGTTAGTATTTTGCAGCTGTGGCTTATTAAACTGATTGTTCGGTAATTTTCACATCTGTCAACACCTGCTTTCTTTGGGATTGGTAACGGCCAGTAGTGTAAATAAATACTGAATATCGAACAACTAACTGAGATGCTGCTCTGAGGTTGACACAGGGGAGGGTCGTGGATGACCGCATCAAACTAGTCAGAAGACTGATCGACGAAAAAAAAAAGCGATTAATCGAAAGCAGCCACACATTTCAGGCTAAGTTACTTCGTCGCGAAAAGGGTACAAAATCTCCGAGGCCACTTCTTGAGGCGCTGGCGACAGGTGAGGATAAACTGCGCCGATAAACGTGCCTCGATGTAGATTTCGCCTCCTTCGGGAGGGGCCGACCTTGTGAGATGTTGACGGTGGTGCGCGACTGATGTCGCCGCCATGGAGTTCCGATAAAGCGCCCACAAGCATGCAGGGCGCACGCGCGCCCCTGTGTGTGTGTGTGTGTGTGTGTGTGTGTGTGTGTGTGGCGGGGACTTTAAGGTCAAGGCGACCCGCAGTCATGTCCCCGATGTCCTCCAAACAGGTACGGCCCCGCTAGACACACACACACACACTCTGTTCCAAAAGCGCCCTCAGCATTCTCTCGTCCAGATCCAGAAGCTCCTCATTTCGTTGTAACTGACGGGAACAAAACTGCTGAAGCAATGGGCGCCACTGGTACTGCATGTTGGCTTCCCTCTCAGGATTTTCTCCAGACGTCTGTTTACCTTTTTTCCTGCCCCCTTCTCCAGCACCAGTAGCTGGTATCGTCAGCTGTTCGCCCTCTGCCCGCCACCAGCAACGTACGGTCAATCTCTGACAAATTTTTGAAATTTATGGTAAGGTCCTATGGGTCCAAACTGCCGAGGTCATCGCTCCCTAGGCTAACATACTACTTAATCTAAATTAGACCAACTTACGCTAAGGACACAACACGCACCCTTGCCCGAGGGGGGGACTCGAACCTCCGGCGGGGAAATCTCTGACGATGACAACCGCTAGTGATGGCGAAACGATAGCAAAATCGTTAAAAAGATGTCTGGCGAAGATCGCGAGACAAAAGTCAACATGCGGTGCGTCAATTAACGGGCAATCATCGAGTAAAACAGAAATGATATCCGGTGCTCCCCAAAGAGTCCTTATAATCCCTCCACTGTTGATCGGATTTTCTCATTTTAATGAAAGTAGTGGCGTTAAATCAAATCTTTGTATACATTCACAACAACAGACTAAAACGTGTGTACATATTTGTGGTAGCGTTAACCCAAATTTCTGTGCACATCCAGCACAATAGACTAAAGCATGGGTACATATCTGTTAGTCCTAAAACTATTTAACACCACGTATTTACAAGGGAACATGTAAATTCGTTACAAAGATCAGCACTAGACAGTGTTGAAACAATATATATATATATATATATACTCCTGGAAATGGAAAAAAGAACACATTGACACCGGTGTGTCAGACCCACCATACTTGCTCCGGACACTGCGAGAGGGCTGTACAAGCAATGATCACACGCACGGCACAGCGGACACACCAGGAACCGCGGTGTTGGCCGTCGAATGGCGCTAGCTGCTCAGCATTTGTGCACCGCCGCCGTCAGTGTCAGCCAGTTTGCCGTGGCATACGGAGCTCCATCGCAGTCTTTAACACTGGTAGCATGCCGCGTGGACGTGAACCGTATGTGCAGTTGACGGACTTTGAGCGAGGGCGTATAGTGGGCATGCGGGAGGCCGGGTGGACGTACCGCCGAATTGCTCAACACGTGGGGCGTGAGGTCTCCACAGTACATCGATGTTGTCGCCAGTGGTCGGCGGAAGGTGCACGTGCCCGTCGACCTGGGACCGGACCGCAGCGACGCACGGATGCACGCCAAGACCGTAGGATCCTACGCAGTGCCGTAGGGGACCGCACCGCCACTTCCCAGCAAATTAGGGACACTGTTGCTCCTGGGGTATCGGCGAGGACCATTCGCAATCGTCTCCATGAAGCTGGGCTACGGTCCCGCACACCGTTAGGCCGTCTTCGGCTCACGCCCCAACATCGTGCAGCCCGCCTCCAGTGGTGTCGCGACAGGCGTGAATGGAGGGACGAATGGAGACGTGTCGTCTTCAGCGATGAGAGTCGCTTCTGCCTTGGTGCCAATGATGGTCGTATGCGTGTTTGGCGCCGTGCAGGTGAGCGCCACAATCAGGACTGCATACGACCGAGGCACACAGGGCCAACACCCGGCATCATGGCCGTACACCACTGGTCATCGTCGAGGGGACACTGAATAGTGCACGGTACATCCAAACCGTCATCGAACCCATCGTTCTATCATTCCTAGACCGGCAAGGGAACTTGCTGTTCCAACAGGACAATGCACGTCCGCATGTATCCCGTGCCACCCAACGTGCTCTAGAAGGTGTAAGTCAACTACCCTGGCCAGCAAGATCTCCGGATCTGTCCCCCATTGAGCATGTTTGGGACTGGAGGAAGCGTCGTCTCACGCGGTCTGCACGTCCAGCACGAACGCTGGTCCAACTGAGGCGCCAGGTGGAAATGGCATGGCAAGCCGTTCCACAGGACTACATCCAGCATCTCTACGATCGTCTCCATGGGAGAATAGCAGCCTGCATTGCTGCGAAAGGTGGATATACACTGTACTAGTGCCGACATTGTGCATGCTCTGTTGCCTGTGTCTATGTGCCTGTGGTTCTGTCAGTGTGATCATGTGATGTATCTGACCCCAGGAATGTGTCAATAAAGTTTCCCCTTCCTGGGACAATGAATTCACGGTGTTCTTATTTCAATTTCCAGGAGTATATATATATATATATATATATATATATATATATATATATATATATATATATATAATTCTTCTATATGAGGAACCGCCTATCATATATGATGTAAGTAGGCTGTTTAGGTTTTTATGTTGGTAACGCTATGTAGCGTTCTGTATGAAAATCACTGACTGTGCTGTGTGCAGTCTGTGGCTGATTTGCATTGTTGGAATATTTGCCATTGTAGTGTTGGGTAGTTGGATGTGAACAGCGCATAGCGTTGTGCAGTTGGAGGTGAGCCGCCAGCAGTGGTGGATGTGGGGAGAGAGATGGCGGAGTTTTGAGAGCGGATGATCTGGACGTGTGTCCATCAGAAAGAGTAAATTTGTGTTATTGGATATCATGAACTGATATATATATTATGACTTTTGAACACTATTAAGGTAAATACATTGTTTGTTCTATATCAAAATCTTTCAATTCCTAACTATGCCTATCAGTAGTTAGTGCCTTCAATAGCTAGAATCTTTTACTTAGCTGGCAGTATTGGCGTTCGCTGTATTGCAGTAGTCTGAGGTAAGTGATTCATGAAAGGTATAGGTTAATTTTAGTCAGGGCCATTCTTTTGTAGGGATTATTGAAAGTCAGTCTGAGTTGCGCTGAAAAAAATATTGTGTGTCAGTTTAGTGATTATCATAATAAGTAAAGAGAGAAATGTCTGAGTACGTTCAGTTTTGCTCATTTGTTTGAAAATCAAATAACGTAAGAAGTTTACCAGAACAGTAATTCATAAATTTTTCTAAGGGGATGTTTCGATGAGTACCAATCTCCATTCAAAGTAAAATGTCACATAGTAAGCTGTGAAATACAATAGTATGCGTATTTACAGCCTACGCAATATATGGTAAGACAAGTAGTTGTCACAGCATCAAGAACAACTTGGAGCAAAACCCAACGGCAGTCGACATATTAAGCCGGCCGGAGTGGCCGTGCGGTTCTAGGCGCTACAGTCTGGAACCACGCGACCGCTACGGTCGCAGGTTCGAATCCTGCCTCGGGCATGAATGTGTGTGATGTCCTTAGGTTAGTTAGGTTTAATTAGTTCTAAGTTCTAGGCGACTGATGACCTCAGAAGTTAAGTCGCATAGTGCTCAGAGCCATTTTTTCGACATATTAAGAGAAAACAGCATGCAAGAACGTTCACAGCTACCTTCTGGCCTAGGTTATACAGCAAATCGCAATAAAAAGATATGATTAGGTTTCCTTTATATCACATAACAGGTCGGCATTACCACAGTGAAACAAACCAACAAGAATGTCAAATCCTACTTAAGCAAAGCTAGTTCACAGCCGACAGCATCATGCAGTTTCACTTGGAGTGTAAGGCAGTATCTAAAACGAGCTACCTATAGATGACAAACAGTCTCAATAAGTTATCTCGCGATAGGGAACGTGGGAACGGAAAAAATAAAAGGTAAATGAGTGTGCGAGGACCACCACATTGCCGAAGTTTAAGCCCATAAACACATGAACACCAAAACTCGTCTCTAGTAAGAACATCATAACAATCTCCCTAAGATGTATGGGGAAGTAACTACAACACTGACACGCGGGTAAACTAACCTGGTCCCAATCATAATCATAAGGTGCAGACATTCCTAATTCCCACGAGTAAATTGGGGAATGTGTCAATTTGGGTCTAAAAAGCCAACTGGCTAAAACGTGGTAGCTGACAACAGGTAACACCAATTGCCATTATAAGGAAGCAGTAAAGTGCTTCATTGTCCTAAGTATAAACGTAGCGTATAATATATCAATAAACAGAAAACATAGTCACTAATAAGCATGTGCTGCCTACCAAGGCAGTAAACTACTATAAAGCCGATAAAAAGATTTGTAGACAACAAGATCTACGAGCTCATATGAAGGGCTTATTTCAATAGTGGTACAAGTCCATTACCTCCACTTTTCTGCCTAGAATGATTCTGAAATTAACGATCCAAAAAAACAGAAAGAAAGGTTCATCTCTAGCAAGAAGCCATATGCTTGAATATTTCTGATATTTCAACTGCAGATTTTTCAGCACTCATTTAACTTTAGGACTCTGTATCTCAATATGAACAAAAATGGACTTGTACCACTATTGATATAAGCCCTTCATATGAAGTTGACTTATTTGATGCCTCAGCTAAACGATCAGTGCGTTATAGAAAGGTTGAAAAGTTACATTCATACCAAGATTCTTAGACAGCAAAATATAGGAGAAGAACTGTATATTGTCAGAAACATAATAGTGTAACATACAAGGGTTTAAATAATGTAGAGGCACATAAACATCTTACAGTATACGGCTATTGATGAAGGGTTACAAGATCTGTTGAGTGGGATTAATCACCTAGTGCATAGCGAATTTTGATTCATAGTAAACCGTGGGAAAGTAATGATAAGCAACAGAAATGAGAATAGCGAGAAACATAACGTCGGAATTGGTGATCACGAAGTAGAGAAGTTAAGGAATCGTGCTGTCTTGTAAGTAAAATATCCGGCGATTAATTTTATATGGTCATTCCATTTTATATCACTCCTAATGCCTACTCCCAGATAATTTATGGAATTAACTGCATCCAGTTGCTGACCTGCTATTTTGTAGCTAAATGATAAGGGATCTATCTTTCTATGTATCCGCAGCACATTACATTTGTCTACATTGAGATTCAATTGCCATTCCCTGCACCATGCGTCAATTCGCTGCAGATCCTCAGGCATTTCAGTACAATTTTCCATTGTTACAACCTCTCAATATACCACATCATCCTCTGCAAAAAGCCTCAGTGAACTTCTGACGTCATCCACAAGGTCATTTATGTATATTGTGAATAGCAACGGTCCTACGACACTCCCCTGCGGCACACCTGAAATCACTCTTACTTCGGAAGACTTCTCTCCATTGAGAATGACATACTGCGTTCCGGTATCTAGAAACTCTTCAATCCAATCACACAATTGGTCTGATAGTCCATATGCTCTTACTTTGTTAATTAAACGACTGTGGGGAACTGTATCGAACGCCTTGCGGAAGTCAAGAAACACGGCATATACCTGGGAACCCGTGTCTATGGCCCTCGGAGTCTCGTGGACGAATAGCGCGAGCTGGGTTTCACACGACCGTCTTTTTCGAAACCCGTGCCGATTCCAACAGAGTAGATTTCTAGTCTCCAGAAAAGTCATTATACGCGAACATAATACGTGTTCCAAAATTCTACAACTGATCGACGTTAGAGATATAGGTCTATAGTTCTGCACATCTGTTCGACGTCCCTTCTTGAAAACGGGGATGACCTGTGGCCTTTTCCAATCCTTTGGAACGCTACGCTCTTCTAGAGACCTAAAGTACACCGCTGCAAGAAGGGGGGCAAGTTCCTTCACGTACTCTGTGTACCTTCGAACTGGTATCCCATCAGGTCCAGAGGCCTTCCCTCTTTTGAGCGATTTTGTTTCTCTATCCCTCTGTCGTCTATTTCGATATCTACCATTTTGTCATCTGTGCGACAATCTAGAGAAGGAACTAAGTGCAGTCTTAATCTGTGAAACAGCTTTGGAAAAAGACATTTCAGATCGAAAAGGCTGCGCATCCTTCCCGGCTGACGGTGCGGTAGAAATAGATCCTGCGGCTGGCAGGCAACTGTTCCGGAATTTCTTGAATTCTTGCGGTCAGCCATGCGCGCCATTGCGCTCACGGTATCGCTGCTTGCGGCTGCAAATACCTCCGTCGCGGCTTTCTTGTGCCTGGGACGAGGAGGGGGGGAGGGGGAGTGGAGATTATGGTAGAGTTACTGTAAGGTTCCGCTCACCAAGCGGTAACGCCCACCGGCGACAAACCGGCTGGCCTCCAAACCTCTTCCGGTGGCGAAGTTGGCCTTTCTGGCTTCCGGGCTTCTCCCTCCAAGGGCCGAGGTCGCATGCGAGATGGCTGCATTCAGGCACTGGGTTCGATTCTGTTTCACTATGCCTCCCTGCCCTCCTCTTTCCTCTCAAAAATACAGCCTTTACAACTTTAGCACAGAGTATTTGAGAATGAGTGTACTTACAAGGATACCACACGAGAATTAGGTTACTGAATACTTTTATATTTGTGTTACATGAAGTTCAGAACCCAATTATTAATTTACCAAAGCCGCCCAGTGAAATTCTCAGCCGGCCACGGTGGCCGAGCGGTTCAGTCAGGAACCGCGCGACTGCTAGGGTCGCAGGTTCGAATCCTGCCTCGAGCATGGATGTGTGTGATGTCCTTAGGTTAGTTAGGTTTAAGTAGTTCTAAGTTCTAGGGGACTGATGACCTAAGATGTTAAGTCGCATAGTGCTCAGAGCCATTTTGCGATTCTCATACAAAGTCGAGAAAACGGACTTCAAATTTTCGCCGATCGTCTTTAATACCCTAAGGGAAAGTCAACTTTCCCACGGGCCGCATCGCTATGTGATTAAATGCTTGCCTATCCCGTGGTGGTCCGCCTTCAGTTTCCAGCTACTATAAAGTTCTAAACAAAGGTGCACATTCCACCAGTATTTCCGTCAAGCGCAAAACACAGAAGGATGAAGAAATTTTAATTTGTCATTTTTTAATTTAATAAGTCACTATTAACAATCCTTCATAAAAGATCAGTAAGTAAGAATTTATATTTTAAATGAAAACTGCGTTTTTGTGTGTAACATGTAAGTAGAAATAAGAAAACGTGCGTTTTTCATAAAAATGGCTACTAGATATATGTTGATTGGGTCATATTGACGAATTTTATATTTAGTTGGTGTAGGTATTCTAACTGAACGGAAAGATATGAAAAAAAAATGACGGAAACGAGACTCAAATTCGTGATCCCATCTCGAGCAGTACTGATTTTTTTTTCCATCTAACGTACTTCGCGTAGCAGAACATGCATCTCTGTTCAAAGATTCTCTTCGGCAAGGTATCGAATCCAGGACCTCTATTTCTGGAGAGTGCACTCTGCTACAAAACCACACTGCCTGACGAGCAAATCGATCTCACATTAGGGTAGCAAAACGGACGGAAAAATTCACTACCGATTCACTCGAGAATGTTTGAGAATTGCATCGTACTGCTTTCGGGTATTGACGTTTCCATTCCGAACTTCACGCTCCGTAAATACACGCATCAACAAAAGTTTTGCATCAGCTCGATTCCGAGAGTTCCGGAACCTGTACAGAAAAACATAAACACCATTTCCGCCGTGTTTATTGCTCATGAAAACCACACATTGCATGTTGCACCATCATAAGCGAGACCTTCAGAGGTGGTGGTCCAGATTGCTGTACACACCGCTACCTGTAATACCCAGCAGCACGTCCTCTTGCACTGATGCCTGCCTGTATTCGTCGTGGCATACTAACCACAAGTTCATCCAGGCACTGTTGGTCCAGATTGTCCCACGCCTCAACGGAGATTCGCCGTAGATCCCTCAGAGTGTTTGGTGGGTCACGTCGTCCATAAACAGCCCTTTTCAGTCTATCCCAGACATATTCGATAGGCTTCACGCCTGGAGAAAATGCTGGCCACTCTACTCGAGCGATGTCGTTATCCTGAAGGAAGTCATTCACAAGACGAATGCCTCGCCAATATGCTGCCGATATGGTTGCACTATCGGTCGGAGGATGGCATTCACGTATCGTACAGCCATTACGGCGCCTTCCATGACCACCAGCCGCGTGTTTCGGCCCCACATAATGCCACCCCAAAACAGCAGGGAACCTCCACCTTGCTGCACCCGCTGGACAGTGCGTCTAAGGCGTTCACCCTGGCCGGGTTGCCTCCAAACATGTCTCCAACGATTGTCTGATTGAAGGCATATGCGACACTCATCGATGAAGAGAACGTGATGCCAATCCTAAGCGGTCTGGGTAAAAATGCAGATATTTTTAAGACACGAGAGAATTACAGACATTGGTTGCGAGTGGGCATTGATTGAAATCAATGGGGAAGTTGAAAATTTCTCCCAGACCTGGATTCGAACCGGCGTCTGCTGCTTACAAGGCACATGTCCTCACCACTAGGCCATCCGGACACAGTGGTCATTTCGACTGCACAGACTTTCCTAACACGCCTCCCGTCAAATTCTCAACTTTTCCACACACTACAAATGAAGCCTCTTTTACTCATTATCCTCATTACTCGTACTGAAGAGATCATTGGCAGGTTTGCGAGACCTTGTTGCGATGACGCCTAGCCCAAAGACTCGCCGTGGTTTTGCTCACTGCCAGGTCCCCGCAGACATTTTCCGGGCACCTATGAATATCTGCAATGCTCTGGTTTTCCGCCACACAAAAGTGAATGGTTGCTCTCTGCTTGGGACGCACCTCCGCTTGAAGGTGTCATCACTTCTTTCTCTGAGCTGGTCGTAGGTTGTGTTCCAAAAATTAACAGCATAGAGGCAAAAGTGATGACACTTTCTGCAGGTTCAAAAAGGTTCAAATGGCTGAGCACTATGGGACTCAACTGCTGAGGTCATAAGTCCCCTAGAACTTAGAACTACTTAAACCTAACTACCCTAAGGACATCACAAACATCCATGCCCGAGGCAGGATTCGAACCTGCGACCGTGGCGGTCGCGCGGTTCCAGACTGTAGCGCCAGAACCGCTCGGCCACCAGCGGCCAGCTACTTTCTGCAGGACCTGACCATCAGCACGTACAGTGCAAGCTGTTACTGATTTGTTTGACTAAATGGGCTGCTAAGTGCTATACCACCTACTGCACTCCCCTGGCTTAAGCCCTCGTAAGTTCAACTCGATTTGTAAACTGAAGAGCGGTTCTAGGCGCTTCAGTCTGGAACCGCGCGACCGCTACGGCCGCAGGTTCGAAGCCTGCCTCGGGCATGGATGTGTGTGATGTCCTTAAGTTAGTTAGGTTTAAGTAGTTCTAAGTTCTAGGGGACTGATGACCTCAGCTGTTAAGTCCCATAGTGCTCAGAGCCATTTGAACCATTTTTTTTTTTTTTTTTTTTTTTTTTTTTTTTTTTTTTTTTTTTTTTTGTAAAGGAAACACTTGACGGCATTCGCTTCAGAACTGCCACAAATTCGTCGGGCGATAGACCGCGCCGTTCGAACTGTCAACCCAACTGGCACTGCTAAGAGTATCCTACGACTTCCACATCGCTGGCAACGGCTTACACACAATGCTGGTTTTAATATTTTTTGTGGGATCTGAACTTTAAGAACCTCTCTCACATCGGCCTGATTTAGCTTCACTGATCAGGATAGTAAAAACATGCGTGCATTAAGGGAATTTTCAATCACAAAGCAGGTTTATCACATTCACACAGTTCAATACTGTTCTATCATGATTAAATTGAGCTTAACTTAAATTCCGCAAGGCAGTGAAGCAATTTCGAAGTCTCGGTGCGACGAAAATTGTCAGTCGATCTCCTGAAAACATTTGTAATAATTATTAACTTTCGGTGACCACATGGGGAAGACCGGAGATCTGCTGGTAAGACGGTGTTAGCCCATTTATTGAAAGTAATAAACTGGATATCTTGAGCATACAAAACGGCAGGTTCGTCCAGTGTAAATCAGACGTTGCCCACTGATCCCGTGCAACACAGCGTAGTAAGCAGACACTGTCAATAACAATCAGTTAAATAATACGCGAACACACTTACTTTAGTTTAGTTCATGTATTAAATTCCTTCTCACACAGAATCTCATCAAGATGGCGACTAGCTCAACAATACATACATATACATCTTCGTTCTTTCACGGCTAATTGGCAAGATCTCAATCTTTCTTTTCATAAGAGAAAACGTAGATAGCAGAGAAGCTATTCCATGGAGTAAATGCACGCTCCAAGGAATAATAGGGCTTGAAACTACTTTGCATTGATAATCATCGTATATTAAAGTTTAGGAATCGGTAAGATAAGAAGAGATATTTCGAGATATGTACTGAGTTATATAATTTATAAAATTTCTGAAAATATCGCGGAGAGACCGCTGCAAGACACTCCGAAGGTCAGTAAAACTTTGAAACACGTGTCTATTTTGTATGAGCTGTAAATAAATAGTTGATTCTATTAAAGTTCCAACCCTCGTACATAGATACGGTCTCAAATGTGTTCAGAGACCTTTTGTCTAACGTGATAAAATAACTTTCTTATATTTCCTTTTTGGAGCTGCTAATAACAACGTTGTGAGTGAAATTTAAAATTTTCCCGACGAACTAAATATTCAAAAATATTTCGGGCTTGCAGCCGGTCGTCGTTAGCTTCCATCCACGATATTTCGACT
The DNA here is from genome assembly GCF_021461385.2 of Schistocerca piceifrons. Taxonomy (NCBI): domain Eukaryota; kingdom Metazoa; phylum Arthropoda; class Insecta; order Orthoptera; family Acrididae; genus Schistocerca; species Schistocerca piceifrons. Next base: position 68,128,861 of record NC_060148.1, on the reverse strand, counting down.
GGACAACTGCCAGCCATCCTCAGCTGAGCCATCGAAAATTAGCAAGGCACTTGCAATTTAGCCAAAGAAACAGGGAGTGGAGAAAGAAGAGAGCACGCCTACTAAATCTTTAGCTTTTCTTCCCTTTGTTGGCAACATTTCCTTCAAAATTGCAAGAATCCTCCACGGTTTCGAAGTGAAAGTGATTTTCCGTCCACAATCGAAGATTTCCGGCCTGCTGGGCTCAGTCAAAGACGATATGGTATTGCGGAAGCAGGGAATTTATAAAATACCTTGTCAGTGTGGCATGTCATATATACGACAAACATTGCGAACAGTAGAAGAACGTTGCACTGAACATCAACGATGTACTCGCCTTTTGCAACCTAGCAAGTCTGCAATTGCTGAGCATTGCAGTTCCACTGGACACTCAATGCAGAAGACAACAATTTTGGCCACAGCAACATCCTTTTGGGACTCCGTCATAAAAGAATCAGTGGAAATTCGCATGACAGACAATCTTATGATCCGTGAGAATGGCTACCAGCTAGATAATGCGTGGAACCCCGTCATCTCTAAGATCTGCTCCAGAAGAAGACGTCAGAGTTACTCCGATGGAAGCGGCAATTGACAACGCCGAAGACAGCTGAGTTCTGCAGTTCCACCAGCGAGGGTGCTGCCTGCGGGCGGTGTGGTTCGTCTGTCAACATGATTTTGACGCATGCCCGGAATACTCGCTGCACGCTATACAGGGTGTTACAAAAAGGTACGGCCAAACTTTCAGGAAACATTCCTCACGCACAAATAAAGAAAAGATGTTATGTGGACATGTGTCCGGAAACGCTTAATTTCCATGTTAGAGCTCATTTTAGTTTCGTCAGTGTGTACTCTACTTCCTCGATTCACCGCCAGTTGGCCCAATTGAAGGAAGGTAATGACTTCGGTGCTTGTGTTGACATGCGACTCATTGCTCTACAGTACTAGCATCGAGCACATCAGTACGTAACATCAACAGGTTAGTGTTCATCACGAACGTGGTTTTGCAGTCACTGCAATGTTTACAAATGCGGAGTTGGCAGATGCCCATTTGATGCACGGATTAGCACGGGACAATAGCCGTGGCACGGTACGTTTGTATTGAGACAGATTTCCAGAACGAAGGTGTCCCGACAGGAAGACGTTCGAAGCGGCGTCTTAGGGAGCACGGAACATTCCAGCCTGTGACTCGGGACTGGGGAAGACCTAGAACGACGAGGACACCTGCAATGGACGAGGGAATTCCTTGTGCAGTTGACGATAACCCTAATGTCAGCGTCAGAGAAATTGCTGCTGTACAAGGTAACGTTGACCACGTCACTGTATGGAGAGTGCTACGGGAGAACGAGTTGTTTCCGTACCGTGTACAGCGTGTGCAGGCACTATCAGCAGCTGATTGGCCTCCACGGGTACACTTCTGCGAATGGTTCATCCAACAATGTGTCAATCCTCATTTCAGTGCAAATGTTCTCTTTACGGGTGAGGCTTCATTCCAACGTGATCAAATTGTAAATTTTCGCAATCAACATGTGTGGGTTGACGAGAATCCGCACGCAATTGTGCAATCACGTCATCAACACAGATTTTCTGTGAACGTTTGGGCAGGCATTGTTGGTGATGTCTCGATTGGGCCCCATGTTCTTCCACCTACGCTCAATGGAACACGTTATCACGATTTCATACGGGATACTCTACCTGTGCTGCTAGAACGTGTGCCTTTACAAGTACGACACAACATGTGGTTCGTGCGCGATGGAGCTCCAGCACATTTCAGTCGAAGTGTTCGTACGCTTCTCAACAACAGATTCGGTGACCGACGGATTGGCAGAGGCGGACCAATTCCGTGACCTCCACGCTCTCCTGACCTCAACCCTCTCGACTTTCATTTATGGGGGCATTTGAAAGCATTTGTCTACGCAACCCCGGTACCAAATTTAGAGACTCTTCGTGCTCGTATTGTGGACGGCTGTGATGCAATACGCCATTCTCCAGGGCTGCATCAGCGCATCAGGGATTCCGTGCGACGGAGGGTGGATGCATGTATCCTCGCTAACGGAGGACATTTTGAACATTTCCTGTAACAAAGTGTTTGAAGTCACGCTGGAACGTTGTGTTGCTGTGTGTTTCCTCCATTCCGTGATTAATGTGATTTGAAGAGAAGTAATAAAATGAGCTCTAACATGGAAAGTAATCGTTTCCGGACACATGTCCACATAACATATTTTCTTTCCTTGTGTGTGAGGAATGTTCCCTGAAAGTTTGGCCGCACATTTTTGTAACACCCTGTATATTGCGGAACGGAGGGCGTCTTCGTGAGTCTTCGATGGCTCACCTGAGGACGGCTGGCAGTTGTCCAGCCGAAATATCGTGGATGTAAGCTACCGACGACCGGCAGCAAGCCGGAAATCTTTTTGAATAACGTTGTGAGTGCCCTCCGTATTTTTCAGCTCAAACTGTCCTGCATTCGGCGCGTTAATTCGCACCTACTGTGTGATTCGAATTGCTCTCACAGTGCGCTAATTCCAATAGTCGGTCCGTGTGACTGACTGAGCGCAGATTCCTTGCCGCCGGTGCCGCACTTGCGTTTCGCATCCTGTCCGGGTCGCCACTCTGTGACGTCACTGGAATGTGGGCCGCGCTGGAACCACGCCCCAAGAGAAGACGCCAGCAGATTCAGGAAGGTGGGGGGGGGGGGGGGAAGGAGGAGAGAGGGAGAGAGAGATAGAAAGAGAGAGAGAACAGCATAGGAGAGAAGAGATGGCCCGCGAAAGTGACTTTCTCCCACGCCTGCCAACGCCCACTCGATCATCACCCGGTGTGTGTACAACACGAGCGAGAACAGCTAACAACTCTCCCTGTTTGCGATAACGCGACAAGCACGCATCGCACACACAAACACAGAATCTCGGCCTCAATTGGTCACACCCGGACAAGCATCAGCATAGACGGGGGAGTACGTCAAAATCTTTTCACTGGAGTATCGCCTCAGTTGTGCGACTGGATTCGTGATTTCTTGTGAGAAAGGTCGCAGTTCGTAGTAATAGACGGAAAGTCATCGAGTAAAACAGAAGTAATATCCGGCGTTCCCCAAGGAAGTGTTACGGGCACTCTATTGTTCCTGGTCTATATTAACGACATAGGAGGCAATCTGAGTAGCCGTCTTAGATTGTTTGCAGATGATGCTGTCATTTACCGTCTTGTAATGTCATCAGATGACCAAAACGAATTGCTGAATGATTTAGATAAGATATCAGTATGGTGCGAAAAGTGGCAATTGACCCTCAATAAGGAAAAATGTGAAGTTATTCACATGAGTACTAAAAGAAACCAGCTAAATTTTGATTACGCGATAAGTCACACAAATCTGAGGGCTGTAAATTCAAGTAAATACTTAGGGATTACAATTACAGATAACCTAAATTGTAACGATCACATGGATAATGTTGTGGGCAGAGCAAACCAAAGACTGCGATTCATTGGCAGGACTCTTAGAAGGTGCAACAGGTCTACCAAAGAGACTGCTTACGCTACGCTTGTCCGCCCTATTCTGGAGTACTGCTGTGCAGTGTGGGATCCGCATCAGGTGGGACTGACCGAAAAAGTACAAAGAAGGGCAGCTCGTTTTGTATTATCGCGAAATAGGCGAGATAGTGTCACAGACATGATAAGTGAATTGGAGTGGCAATCATTAAAACAAAGGCGATTTTCGTTGCGACGGGATCTTCTCACGAAATTTCAATCGCCTCATCCGATTGCGAAAACATTCTGTTGGCACCCACCTGCATGGGGAGAAATGATCATCACAATAAAATAAGAGAAATCAGGGCTCGCACGGAAAAATTTAAGTGCTCGTTTTTCCCGCGTGCCTTTCGAGAGTGGAACGGTAGAGAGACAGCATGAAGGTGGTTCATTGAACCCTCTGCCAGGCACTTTATTGTGAATAGTAGAGTAATCACGTAGATGTAGATATACAGGGTGTTACAGAAAGGTCCGAACAAACTTTCAGGATACATTCCTCACACACAAAGAAAGAAAATATGTTTTGTGGAAATGTGTCCGGAAACGCTTACTTTCCATGTTAGAGCTCATTTTATTACTTCTCTTCAAATCACATTAATCATGGAATGGAAACACACAGCAACAGAACGTACCAGCGTGACTTCAAACACTTTGTTACAGGAAATGTTCAGAATGTGCTCCGTTAGCGAGGATACATGCATCCACCCTCCGTCACATGGAATCCCTGATGCGCTGATGCAGCCGTGGAGAATAGCGTATTGTATCACAGCCGTCCACAATACGAGCACGAAGAGTCTCTACATTTGGTACCGGGGTTGCGTAGACAAGAGCTTTCAAATGGCCCCATAAATGAAAGTCAAGAGGGTTGAGGTCAGTAGAGCGTGGAGGTCACGGAATTGGTCCGCCTCTACCAATCCATCGGTCATAGAATCTGTTGTTGAGAAGCGTACGAACACTTCGACTGAAATGTGCAGGAGCTCCATCGTGCATGAACCACATGTTGTGTCGTACTTGTAAAGGCACATGTTCTAGCAGCACAGGTAGAGTATCCCGTATGAAATCGTGATAACGTGCTCCATTGAGCGTAGGTGGAAGAACATGGGGCCCAATCGAGACATCACCAACAATGCCTGCCCAAACGTTCACAGAAAATCTGTGTTGATGACGTGATTGCACAATTCCGTGCGGATTCTCGTCAGCCCACACATGTTGATTGTGGAAATTTACAATTTGATCACGTTGGAATGAAGCCTCACCCGTAAAGAGAACATTTGCACTGAAATGAGGATTGACACATTGTTGGATGAACCATTCGCAGAAGTCTACCCGTGGAGGCCAATCAGCTACTGATAGTGCCTGCACACGCTGTACACGGTACGGAAACAACTGGTTCTTCCGTAGCACTCTCCATACAGTGACGTGGTCAACGTTACCTTGTACAGCAGCAACTTCTCTGACACTGACATTAGGGTTATCGTCAACCGCACGAAGAATTGCCTCGTCCATTGCAGGTGTCCTCGTCGTTCTAGGTCTACCCCAGTCGCGAGTCATAGGCTGGAATGTTCCGTGCTCCCTAAGACGCCGCTTCGAACGTCTTCCTGTTGGGACACCTTCGTTCTGGAAATCTATCTCTATACAAACGTACCGCGCCACAGCTATTGCCCCGTGCTAATCCACACATCAAATGGGCATCTGCCAACTCCGCATTTGTAAACATTGCACTGACTGCAAAACCACGTTCGTGATGTACACTAACCTGTTGATGCTACGTACTGATGTGCTTGATGCTAGTACTGTAGAGCAATGAGTCGCATGTCAACACAAGCACCGAAGTCAACATTGAAATGAAATGAAGTCCCATGCTTCTTTACAGAGCGTAGGGGAACGGTGGGGCCCGCATCTCGTGGTCGTGCGGTAGCGTTCTCGCTTCCCACGCCCGGGTTCCCGGGTTCGATTCCCGGCGGGGATCAGGGATTTTCTCTGCCTCGTGATGGCTGGGTGTTGTGTGCTGTCCTTAGGTTAGTTAGGTTTAAGTAGTTCTAAGTTCTAGGGGACTGATGACCATAGATGTTAAGTCCCATAGTGCTCAGAGCCATTTGAACCATTTTTTTTTGGGAACGATGGGGGAGACCCGCACCGCCTTACTAGGCAAGGTCCTAATGGAGGTGGTTTGCCGTTGCCTTCCTCCGATCGTAATGGGGATGAATGATGATGATGAAGACGACACAACAACACCCAGTCATCTCGAGGCAGGAAAAATCCCTGACCCCGCCGGGAATCGAACCCGGGACCCCGTGCTTGGGAAGCGAGAACGCTACCGCGAGACCACGAAGGGCGGACGAAGTCAACATTACCTTCCTTCAATTGGGCCAACTGGCGGTGAATCGAGGAAGTACAGTACATACTGACGAATCTAAAATGAGCTGTAACATGGAAATTGAGCGTTTCCCGACACATGTCCACATAACATCTTTTCTTTATTTGTGTGTGAGGAATGTTTCCTGAAAGTTTGGCCGTACCTTTCTGTAGCACCCTGTAGACGTAGATGTAGATGTAGAAACAATGGTAGCTTAAAATACGTAGAGGTGTCGATCAGTGAAGATGTAAACTGGAACGACCGTATACAACATTTTATAGGAAAAACGTGCTCCCGATTGACATTTGTTTTTGTTGTGGTCTTCAGTCGGAAGACTGGTTTTATGCAGGTGTACATGCTACTCTATCCTGTGCAAGCCCTTCCGTCTCTGCATAACTACACTGATAAGCCAAAACATCATGACCGGCGACCTGCTATCGATATAAGCCTGTCCAGGCGATAGCAGCGTCACCTGGCGGGGAATAACTGCTGGTCAGACACATGCACGGTGCATGCAATACCAATGAGCATGCTGTCTGTGTGTAGAATGGGGGCCGGCCAGAGTGGTCGAGCGGTTCTAGGCGCTTCAGTCTGGAACGGCGTGACCGTTACGGTCGCAGGTTCGAATCCTGCCTCGCGCATGGATGTGTGTGATGTCCTTAGGTTAGTTGGGTTTAATTAGTTCTAAGTTCTAGGCGACTGATGACCTCAGAAGTTAAGTCGCATAGTGCTCAGAGCCATTTGTAGAATGGGGAAGGCGTGCGATCAGTCTGAGTTTGACCGAGGGCAGATTGTGATAGCCCGGAGGCTCAGCAGAAGTATTTCTAAAACTGCACGACTTGTCGAGTGTTCGAGGAGTGCTGCGGTGAGCGTCTTAAACATGTGTCGAAACCGAGGTGTAACCGTGTCCAGATGTCGTGGGGTCGGATGGCCGCCCCTCATTGCAGATGTTGGACATCGTAGGTTGGGCAGATTGATAAGAGGACGAGCCGCGAACTGTGTGCGGGAACTAACATCAGTATTGCTGGGCAGAGTACAGATGTTTCTAAACACACAGTGCACCGAACACTCCCAACGATGGGTCTCCGTACCCGATGACACATACATGTGCAACTGTTAACACCACGACATCGGCAGCTAGGACTGAAATGGGCACGTGACCATCGGCATTCAGTGAACTGTGGATGAAGCCCGACCAACAGGCATACTAGTACTCAATGAACTGTGGATCAAGCCCGACCAACAGGTATTACATGCACTGATCCAAAATGATAGGGCATTGAGAATGGCTAGTTTCTAGCTGAAATCTAGATCTGCCAATAAAATTTAAAAAGGACGACTGATGGCTGAAATCTATTATTTAACAGCTTTGTTTGTCCGCAGCTCGTGGTCGTGCGGTAGCGTTCTCGCTTCCCGCGCCCGGGTTCCCGGGTTCGATTCCCGGCGGGATCAGGGATTTTCTCTGCCTCGTGATGACTGGGCGTTGTGTGATGTCCTTAGGTTAGTTTGGTTTGAGTAGTGCTAAAATCTAGGGGACTGATGACCTCAGAAGTTGAGTCGCATAGTGCTCAGAGCCATTTGTAGAATGGGGAAGGCGTGCGATCAGTCTGAGTTTGACCGAGAGCAGATTGTGATAGCCCGGAGGCTCAGCACAAGCTTTTCCAAAACTGCACGACTTGTCGAGTGTTCGAGGAGTGCTGCGGTGAGCGTCGAAACCGAGGTGTAACCGTGTCCAGATGTCGTGGGGTCGGATGGCCGCCCCTCATTGCGGATGTCGGACATCGTAGGTTGGGCAGATTGATAAGAGGACGGGCCGCGAACTGTGTGGCGGAACTAACATCAGTATTGCTGGGCAGAGTACAAGTGTTTCTAAACACACAGTGCACCGAACACTCCCAACGATGGGTCTCCGTACTCGATGACACATACATGTGCAACTGTTAACACCACGACATCGACAGCTACGACTGAAATGGGCACGTGACCATCGGCATTCAGTGAAGTGTGGATGAAGCCCGACCAACAGGCATACTAGTACTCAATGAACTGTGGATCAAGCCCGACCAACAGGTATTACATGCATTGATCCAAAATGATAGGGCATTGAGAATTTCTAGTTTCTAGCTGAAATCTAGATCTGCCAATAAAATTTAAAAAGGACGACTGATGGCTGAAATCTATTATTTAACAGCTTTGTTTGTCCGCAGCTCGTGGTCGTGCGGTAGCGTTCTCGCTTCCCGCGCCCGGTTTCCCGGGTTCGATTCCCGGCGGGATCAGGGATTTTCTCTGCCTCGTGATGACTGGGCGTTGTGTGATGTCCTTAGGTTAGTTAGGTTTGAGTAGTGCTAAGTTCTAGGTGACTGATGACCACAGATGTTAAGTCCCATAGTTCTCAGAGCCATTTGAACCATTTTAAAAGTTTTGTTTATGTATTATAACTCATTTTCCAAGACGAGTTTTAACGAAGTCAGATTGTGTGATGTCCTTAGGTTGGTTAGGTTTGAGTAGTGCTAATTTCTAGGTGACTGATGACCACAGATGTTAAGTCCCATAGTTCTCAGAGCCATTTGAACCATTTTAAAAGTTTTGTTTATGTATTATAACTCATTTTCCAAGACGAGTTTTAACGAAGTCAGATTGTAAGTTTTCACAACCGGCATGTAGGGGCAGACGTCAATCCTCACGCAGCTGTTTGAAGCAAGTCATCAACAAAGGATTTCTCTCAGTGTTTGGGCCGACATTGTTGGTGATGGTTTGGCATGGCCACACTCTCTCCCACCCACGCTCAACGGACAAAATTACCATAATTTCTTACAGAACTTGATTTGTTCACGTTGTAACACCTCTTTATTTTAGTGTTAATGTCCGTCGGCTTCTAAATAACAAAATGGTTCAAATGGCTCTGAGCACTATGGGACTTAACAACTGTGGTCATCAGTCCCCTAGAACTTAGAACTACTTAAACCTAACTAACGTAAGGACATCACACAGATCCATGCCCGAGGCAGGATTCGAACCTGCGACCGTAGCAGTCGCGCGGTTCCGGACTGAGCGCCTAGAACCGCTAGACCGCCGCGGCCGGCTCTAAATAACAGATTCAGGGACAGATGGATAGCTAGAGGTGACCCATTTGCCTGGCCTCTACATTCTCCGGATCTAAACCCACTGGACCTTTTTGTTTGAGAGCTCTTGTGCATGGAACTCCAGTACAAGATGTTCAGAGTCTCCATGCCCTTATTATGGAAGGTTGCGAAGCCATACGCAATACGCAGGGATTTCTAAGCGCATCCGACATTCAATACGGCGGCGGATTGATGCATGTTTCAACCCCACTAAGGGCAGATTGAACATCTCCTGTCAGAAAGAGTTACATGTGGTATGCTGGTGCATTCTGTTCGTATTTCCACTGATTGTCCGCAGCTTGTGGTCGTGCGGTAGCGATCTCGCTTCCCGCGCCCGGGTTCCCGGGTTCGATTCCCGGCGGGGTCAGGGATTTTCTCTGCCTCGTGATGACTGGCGTTGTGTGCTGTCATTAGGTTAGTTAGGTTTAAGTAGTTCTAAGTTCTAGGGGACTGATGTCCATAGATGTTAAGTCCCATAGCGCTCAGAGCCATTTCAACCATTTTTGAACCATACAGTGATTAATGAGTTCGAGGAAATGAGTTGTAACAAGTAAACAAAGCGTTTCCAGCCCAATGTGCATATAACATAATTTCTTCGACTACCTTTGAGGAATGTGTCCTGCAATTTGTGCCGCACATTTTTTTGCTACGCCCCGTATAGACGTAAGAAACGCGCGAGCTGGGGTTTCTCTTGGCGTTTGACCTCCGAAATGCCGCGTCCGTCAATTCAAACCGCAAATTCCGCGGTTTAACCCAGAATAGCGCGTACGCAATCTACAGCTGCAATCCAGAATGTAGGCAAGTGTTCCAAGGCCGCCGTTGCAGCAGCTTCCTCGGAAAAGACATCAGCCGTGGCCAACGCAACGGTAATAGCTCCGTCGCGTGCGAGTTTCGGCTTCCAGCGCACCTCCAGCAGCGTCGCGCTCCGGTAATGGCGGCGTATTTCGCGGTCGTCCCGCTAACCGGTTTTCCCACGGAGCGAGCGCAACAGTTCCCTTACGTGTTCGGGTGCCTTTGTTAAGTCACACGACTCTTCCCCTGTAGCTCACGAGAAACTCCGAAATTACATGGCTGACGACTAAACGTCGATTTCGGCTGCAAAGAATCTTTCTTGTTTTTTAGTTAATAGGCTGGACAGTGTCAAACCGAACAGTCATCTTCAGCGGTACGCAATACCAATCCGAAAGCAACTTGAATTACAGTTTAGTACAGAGCCTGCTGAAAAGTGATGTTATTGCTCTCCCTGGACAGGAACACGTAGCCCCCCTCCCCCCCCCCCCCCCCCGCGAGAAACTACACTACTGGCCATTAAAATTGCTACACCGCGAAGATGACGTGCCACAATCGCGAAATTTAACCGACAGGAAGAAAATGCTGTGATATGCTAATGATTAGCTTTTCAGAGCATTCACACAAGGTTGACGCAGGCAGCGGCACCTGCAACGTGCTGACATGAGGAAAGTTTCCAACCGATTTCTCATACACAAACAGCAGTCGACCGGTGTTGCCTGGTGAAACGTTGTTGTGATGCCTCGTGTAAAGAGGAGAAATGCGTACCATCACGTTTCCGACTTTGATAAAGGTCGGATTGTAACCTATCGCGATTGCGGTTTATCGTATCGCGACATTGCTGCTCGAGTTGGTCGAGATCCAATGACTGTAAGCAGAATATGGAATCGGTGAGTTCAGGAGGGTAATACGGAATGCCATGCTGGATCCCAACGGCCTCGCATGACTAGCAGTCGAGATGACAGCCATCCGCATGGCTGTAACGGATCGTGCAGCCACGTCTCGATCCCTGAGTCAACAGATGGGGACGTTTGCAAGACAACAACCATCTGCACGGACAGTTCGACGACGTTTGCAGCAGGATGGATTATCAGCTCGGAGACCATGGCTGCGGTTACCCTTGACGCTGCACCACAGACAGGAGCGCCTGCGATGGTGTACTCAACGACGAAACTGGGTACACAAATGGCAAAACGTCATTTTTTCGGATGAATCTAGGTTCTGTTTACAGCATCTTGATTGTCGCATCCGTGTTTGGCGACATCGCGGTGAACGCACATTGTAAGCGTGTATTCGTCATCACCATACTGGCGTATCAACCGCCGTGATGGTATGGGGTGCCATTGGTTACACGTCTCGGTCACCTCTTGTTCGCATTGACGGCACTTTGAACAGTGGACGTTACATTTCAGATGTGATACGACCCGTGCCTCTACCCTTCATTCGATCCCTGCGAAACCCTACATTTCAGCAGGATAATGCACGACCGCATGTTGCAGGTCCTGTATGGCCCTTTCGGGATACAGAAAATGTTCGATTGCAGTCCTGGCCAGCACATTCTCCAGACCTCTCACCAATTGAAAACGTCTGTCAATATACGCCAATATATCGTCACAACACGCCAGTCACTACTCTCGATGAACTGTGGTATCGTGTTGAAGCTGCATGGGCAGCTGTACCTGTACACGTCATCCAAGCTCTGTTTGACTCAATGCCCAGGCGTATCAAGACTGTTATTACGGCCAGAGGTGGTTGTTCTGGGTACTGATTTCTCAGGATCTATGCACCCAAATTGCGTGAAAATGTAGTCACATGTCCAATGAATACCCATTTATCATCTACATTTCTTGTTGGTGTAGCAGTTTTAATGGCCAGTAGTGTAGTTCGTTGAAACTGTCACTGCAGATTCTGTTGACGGAGTCACAACCTCGCCTCTGCTTGCACAGCTTCATCAGTGCCCACACCTCGAAGGTGTTCTTCAGGTTTCGGAAACAGATGAAAATCGCATGGAGCTGAGTCGGGGCTGTACGGAGTATGATCGATGACGGTGAACCCGAGGGGTCGCGGCGCTCTTGTGTGGTGTGGCGTTGTCATGCTGAAGGAAGAGGGTGCTGGATGAACCATTCGAATTTGTGCTTTCAGCTTTCTGAGGGTGTCGCAATACTTTGAACAGTTCATGGTGGTGACTTCAGGCACGAATTCTGTTATACCGGAGCAAAGGTAGCCCCTTAGGGCTGGCAACCCATATTACAACACAGAGGACGAGGTTGTCTATGCCGAAGGCGTACCAAAAGCACCATGGTAAACAACGGCTGTTTACATACAAGATAATGGAAACAGACATTCCACTTCCTGCAGGGGAAGCTCGAACCACGGCCAGCAGGAAGTATCACTACGCCAAAAGCTGATTGGCTGGAGACAGCTCTTTAGGGGCTAGAACCAGCCCTGCAGTTCACGCCGGATGCCGACCTCGTGTACTGGGACCGTTGAAGATTACGTCTTCGTCTCTGAATTGGACTGTTACTAGTGTTGTGCGTGTTACCACGAACTTTTGTAGAAAATTAGAAGTGAACTTTTGTTTGCCTCAATTAGGAGACTTTTACTGGCATCATTATTGTTACTTTTCGTTCGTTGTTCAGTCGTCACCCTTGTGAACTTACATCAATAAATGTTGCGTTTGTGAAAAATTGCGAATTGACAGTCACAACAAATTCCAAACGAACCACACCTTGAACAACATAGAAGACGGGAATATGAACCTCGTCGGCTGCCTTACGTGGTAGTAGATCATGAGTACTGTGGCACACGTTGGTGTTAGCACGAGCGTTTCCTTCATTACGAGCACGAACAAGCCATTGTCACACGTTACACCTTATGTAGATACACTCATTATCATACACAGTTTTCATTCTCGTATGGATTTCAATTGGTGGCACATTTCCTGCGGTTAGAAACTCTGTTACATCACGCAGTTTCTCACGCAGCGACATAGTTACATACAGCCATTTTACATGCTCCAATTCGGACCAGGTATTACACATGACATGTAATACGTCATCCCACGCTGAGAACAGGCACTACTTTTCAGCACGCCCTCGTTGATAGGCGAGATGTAGGAAGGAAGATTGGGCTTAACGTCCCGTCGACTTCGAGGTCATTAGAGACGGAGCACAAGCTCGGGCTGTGTAAAGACATGGAAGATAATCGGCCGTGCCGTTGCAAAGGAACCATCCCAGCATTTGCCTGGAACGATTTAGAGATATCACCGAAAACCTAAATCTGAATGGCCGGACGCGGGTTTGAACCCTCGTCCTACCAAATGCGAGTAGTTTCGATCTTTTACGGTATACTAAAATCCACTATTGATGTATTTTCGAGCATTATGTTTGTAAGTAGGCTGTTTAGGTTTCTATGTTGGTAACGCCACGTAGTGCTCTGTATGAAAATCGCTGAATGCGCTGTGTGCTGTCTGTGTCTGGTTTGCGCTGTTGAAAAATTCTCTATTGTAGTGGGCAGTTGGATGTGAACAGCGCGTAGCGTTGCGCAGTTGGAGGTGAGCAGCTAGTGCCTTCAGTAGCTAGAATCTTTTATTTAGCTGGCAGTACTGGCGCTCGCTGTATTGCAGTAGTTCGAGTAATGAATATTTTTGTGAGGTAAGTGATTCGTCAAAGGTATAGGTTATTGTTAGTCAGAGCCATTCTTTTGTAGGGATTTTTGAAAGTCAGATTTCGTTGCGCTAAAAAAATATTGTGTGTCAATTTAGTGATGTTCAGATTAAGTAAAGAGAGAAATGTCTGTGTACGTTCAGTTTTGCTCAGCTGTTTGACAATCAAATAAGGTAAGAGGTTTACTAGCACAGTCATTCATAATTGTTCTAAGGGGACGTTTCATCTTATTCTTGTAAGTCATTCATTGAAGTTACATAGTTGTTATGACTCGCATTTGGGAGGACGATTCAAACCCGGGTCGTCATGCACATTTAGGTTTATTTTATTTTTTTACGAACAGCTAAAATGAGAACGTTTCATCTGGCATTGGCAACTAAAATGAGAACTGTACAACCAGTATTGGCCGAAATGGACCGATTAAGTATGACGTGAATGAAAATATTAGGTCACTTTATAGATCATTCTGTCGTCACAGCCTTTATTCGGCATTCTCATTTGTGGCCCCTTAAATCAGTCCAGGCAAATGCCGGCAAGGTTGCTTTCAAAGAGCACCGCCGATTTCCTTCCCTATCCTTGACGCGATCCGAGCTTCCGATCCGTCTGTAATGACCTCGATGTCGACGGGACGTTAAGCCTAATCTTGCTTCATTCGTTGCCTTCGCAGTCAAACTATCACCTTCCAACCTAACCTACACCTCTGACTATTCTGCAGATCGGTCTGCCACCACAACCAAATCAGCCGATATCAGCCGAACGCCATTTATACAGCACTAACTTTAGCGACTCGTATTTTTTTTTATCCCTCAAATACGGGAACAGCAGGCCGCTGTGGCCGAGCGCTTCTAGGCTCTACAGTCCGGAACCGCGCTGCTCCTACGGTCGCAGGTTCGAATCCTGCCTCGGGTATGGATGTGTGTGGTGTCCTTACGTTAGTAAGACGTAAGTAGTTCTGAGTCTAGGGGACTGATAACCTCAGATGTTAAGTCCCACAGTGCTTACAGCCATTTGAAATACGGGAACTCCCTTATTACACGAGGTCGGCAACCCTTCCCAGCTGCAGCCGTGCGTGGGCGTGTGGCCAGAGAGCTTTGCGTGAGGCAGACAGGAGAGTAGAGAAAGTAGTTACTGCCGGCCGCTCGCATCGCGTCGCTTGTTTTTTTATCCCCCGTCTAGCGGGAGTTTCCCTTTCCGTCCCGTCCCGGCCCGGCCGTCCTCTCGAAAGCGCTGAACTTGACCCACAGCCCCGGGCGGGGCAGCTGCGTTGGCAGCACTGCCCACACTTTTACCGCGCGCGTGCGTTGGCAGCCCTTACACCGGTTTCTCCCCTCCCGCTGCGCGGTATGCAAGCGCGCTGTCCTCCGATGACCCGGAGACGACGAAACATTAGGTCCCTACCCGGATCACGATTCAGTGCGTGGCAGAGGGTGCTTGCTCACCTCTGCTGGATCTAAATCACAGTAAAAAGCGTGGCAGAGGGTGCTTTTTCCAGTATTGTATTAAATATTGTAGCTAATGTGATCAAAAATACCCGGACACCTATTAGTGGATAATACTACGCCGTTTATCACGATTCAGTGTATGGCAGAGGGTGCTTGCTCACCTCTGCTGGATCTAAATCACAGTAAAGAGCGTGGCAGAGGGTGCTCTATCCAGTATTGTACTAAGTATTGTAGCCGATGTGATCAAAAATATCCGGACACCTATTAGTGGATAATACTACGCCGCTTACCGACCCTACACATTTATGACGGCCTGAACTCTGCTGGGGAGGCTTTCAATGAGGTGATACAATCAATCATCTTTTTCCGAACTGTTCCTCTCCTCTTCGTATTTAGCGTTTTCTTTAGAAGACACGCACTAACATAAAATACACTCGCATCCCGTTAGCACGACCGCCTCGGAACTCACTGTTGAGAGAACAGGTTTTTGCCGGCCGTTGTGACCGAGTGGTTCTAGGCGCTTCAGTCTGGAACCGCGCGACCGTTACAGTCGCAGGTTCGAATCCTGCCTCGGGTATGGATGTGTGTGATGTCCTTAGGTTAGATAGGTTTAACTAGTTCGACGTTCTGGGGGACTGATGAGCTCAGATGTTAAGTCCCATAGTGCTCAGAGCCATTTGAACCATCTGAGAACAGGTTTTTATAATGTTCCACTGCTTCATCCGATGACGGGAAAGTCATTCCACACATTTTTACCTTTTATTATTGGCAACAAAAGAAACCACGATTTTCTTGGTCAGTGCTGTATGATGGAGAGTCGATGTGCTGACCTCTAAGACTTCCATATACTTATTTGTTAGTTCTGCTGTTCGCTATGGTGCGTTGTCGTCATGGAATTTTTCGCGATCTTCCACAAAAACATGCGGTAGACAGATATTTGCATAGAATCGGTAGTAACGGCAGGTCTTCGCTCTACTGCAGTAAAACAAAAAATTAAAAATATATAAAAAACGAGGAACCATCTTGTTACTAGTGCTGCGAAGTCTTCATAGGATAGGCTTAGGTCTATTCGAGAGAATTTTCGTGCCGATTGACTTGTCTTTTCACGATCATAGCAAACAATCGAAGATTGACCACCAGTCATGATATTCCAAACCAAATCTGAACTGTCGCCTTGGAATTTTTTCACAGTTATTCATTAATACAGTAGTTCTTGGACGTCGCTCACGAAATCCGTCACTGAGAAAAAAACCGGTATCTTCTGAATTCACCGTACCAATGATAAATTGTACCTTTAGATGGGGTTTCTTCGTCCGTCACCATTTCCAAGTCCATTTTCATATCGTTAATGGCGATTTAAAACCGTTAAAACCCCATAGCCCACAAATGTTGTCTAGTCAGATTCATTTTTCCGTTTACACAGAATTAGAGCAAATTGAAGAAATCATATGGAAATCAAGTCACGATTCATTAGAAAGTCGCTGTCAAACGTATGGGTAAACAGCTTTCGTTTGTGTTTAGAACCAGGGCATTCCAAAATTTTTACTGTTCCTAGTAAATTGCGAGAGAACTGAGATATTGAGATCTAAAAAAGGACATGTAACTCGAAAATGCTTTTGAGATATATTGAAAAAACTGTACAGTCTTGAGCAGTATTATTCCCAAACCTTATAGTTACTGACGCATGCTCATCAGAAAGAATACTATCTTATATCAAAATCTGCAATCATAGTATAAAAGCAAATAATCGAAAACTGTAATATATAATGACCCTCTTTTTGATTCAAATAAGATTCATTTTATTGTAAATATCGTGTAACTAAAAGAATAATATATTTTCAAGCAAATATTCTTTTCAGCCATTTCAGCGTCTTCATACACCTTGCTATTATTTGTATAATCATTCATAATTAAATAATACAAATCAAAATAGACAATATAATGCAAGACAATATGCTTTTTAGTGCCTTGGCTTGTAACGTGGGATAGGTAATTCCACATTTTCTATTTATTAAACAACCCTGTTCGTTTTGACAGACACATAAGCTCAGGGACTTGTCACTCCTGATCACTGTTCCAACCTTGAATTCCAGATTCACTGTCTTCAGCGCCACCAGTCACTTTACTAATGGCACATTTCTTGCAAATATTATCGAAATACTCACGAAACTGCAAAGGGATAGCATGAGTCATGAGTGAAACATCCTGTAGCCTCTCTAGTTTCAGAGGAATGTTGTCCATGTATGCCCCCGAAACATTATGGAAGTGAGGGACTGTCGCAATCTTAACAAAAATGGTTCAAATGGCTCTGACCACTATGGGACTTAACATCTAAGTTCATCAGTCCCCTAGAACTTAGAATTACTTAAACCTGACTAACCTAAGGACGTCATACACATCAATGCCCGAGGCAGGATTCGAACCTGCAACCGTAGCAGTCACGCGGTTCCAGACTGAAATGCCTAGAACCGCTCGGCCACACCGGCCGGCTGCAGTCTTCACCAGAGGAAGTTCATATTTCACCATCCCCCTGCTACTGGGTGGAACAGAGACGCATTCTGATCGAACAGTGTCTCCAAGTACGTTGCTGCATTCTGCTACAGTGCTGTCGTCACAGCTGAGGTTGTTTCACGCAGTCTCTGTGACTGTGACGAGTCCTCTTCCTGCAAGAAACGGGATTTCAACACTGGTTTAGACAAGGGAAAAAAAATGACTCAGCAAGTCCCATTTTAGAACCAACACATGGGGAATCGTGTAGAAATGACAGCTCCAGTAATGGCTCTTATGCCACAAAAATTATGACAAGTTCCCTTTTTGACTTCAGGGCCTCAAATGCAAAGGGTATGGTTGAGGGAACTTTTCTTTACATTCTCCGAATAGACTTTATAGTGGCAGGGGATATGTTACTTAGATGGACACAAAGCGTTTCTCTGGTAGTGGCCTTCAAATTGTGATAAACTGCCTCGCAGCTGTACTATATATATTGAAGAGCCAAAGAAACTGGTACACCTGCCTAATATCGTGTAGGGCCATCGGGACCAGTAGTGCTGGAGGTAATATCCTGCAGGGCTGTCCACAAATCGGCAAGAGTAGGAGGAGGTGGAGATCTCTTCTGAACAGCACGTTGCAAGGCATCCCAGACACGCTCAATAATGTTCATGTCTGGGGAGTCTGGTGGTCAGCGGAAGTGTTTGAACTCAGAAGAGTGTTCCTGGAGCCACTCTGTAGCAACTCTGGACGTATGGGGTGTCGGATTGTCCTGCTGGAATTGCCCAAGTCCGTTGGAACGCACGATGGACGTGAATGGGTGCAGGTGATCAGACGGTATGTTAGCGTACATGTCACCTGTCAAAGTCGTATCTAGACGTATCAGGGGTCCTAAATCATTCCAACGGCACACGCCCCATACCATTACAGAGCCTCCACCAGCTCGAACAGTTCCCCGCTGACATGCAGGGTCCAGGGATTCTCGAGGTTGTCTCCACACCTGTACATTTCCATCCGCTCGATACAATTTGAAACGAGACTCGTCTGACGAGGCAACATGTTTCCATTCATCAACAGCCCAATTTCTGAGTTGTTGGGCCTAGGTGGGGCGTCATCAAGGGTACAAGAGTGGACCTTCGGCTCTGAAAGCCCATATCGATGATGTTTCGTTGAATGCTTTGTACGATGGCCCAGTATTCAAATCTGCAGCAATTTGCGGAAAGGTTGCACTTCTGTTACGTTGAACCATTCTGTTCAGTCGTCGTTAGTCCCGTTCTTGCAGGATCTTTTTCCGGCCGCAGTGATGTCGGAGACTTTTGATGTTCTACTAGATTCCTAATATTCATGTCCACTCGTGAAATGAGACGCTGTGACCCATCGCACGCGCGTCGACTATAACACAACGTTCAAACTCATTTAAATCTTGAATGAGATTTTCACTCTGCAGCGGAGTGTGCGCTGATATGAAACTTCCTGGCAGATTAAAACTGTGTGTCGGACCGAGTCTCGAACTCGGGACCTTTCGAGTCTCGGTCCGGCACACAGTTTTAATCTGCCAGGGAGTTTCATTTACGAGGTGCATTCAAGTTCTAAGGCCTCCGATTTTTTTTCTCCGGACTGGAAAGAGATAGAAACATGCACATTGTTTTAAAATGAGGCTGCGTTCATTGTCAATACGTCCCAGAGATGGCAGCACCGTATGGCAGATGGAATTAAACCGCCAGCGGTGAGAATGAGAACTGTTTTAAATACTTAAAATGGCGGCGTTTTCCTTACTTGAACAGCTTGCAATCATTCGTTTTCTGAATTTGCGTGGTGTGAAACCAATTGAAATTCATCGACAGTTGAAGGAGACATGTGGTGATGGAATTATGGATGTGTCGAAAGTGCGTTCGTGGGTGCGACAGTTTAATGAAGGCAGAACATCGTGTGACAACAAACCGAAACAACCTCGGGCTCGCACAAGCCAGTCTGACGACACGATCGAGAAAGTGGAGAGAATTGTTTTGGGGGATCGCCGAATGACTGTTGAACAGATCGCCTCCAGAGTTGGCATTTCTGTGGGTTCTGTGCACACAATCCTGCATGACGACGTGAAAATGCGAAAAATGTCATCCAGGTGGGTGCCACGAATGCTGACGGACGACCACACGGCTGCCCGTGTGGCACATTGCCGAGCAATGTTAACGCGCAACGACAGCACGAATGGGACATTCTTTTCGTCAGTTGTGCCAGTGGATGAGACGTGGATCCCATTTTTCAATCCAGAAACAAAGCGCCAGTCAGCTCAATGGAAGCACACAGATTCACCGCCACAAAAAAAATTTCGGGTAACCGCCAGTGCTGAAAAAATGATGGTGTCCATGTTCTGGGACAGCGAGGGCATAATCCTTACCCATTGCGTTCCAAAGGGCACTGCGGTAACAGGTGCATCCTACGAAAATGTTTTGAAGAACAAATTCCTTCCTGCACTGCAACAAAAACGTTCGGGAAGGGCTGCGCGTGTGCTGTTTCACCGAGACAACACACCCGCACATCGAGCTAATGTTACGAAACAGTTTCTTCGTGACAACAACTTTGAAGTGATTCCTCATGCTCCCTACTCACCTGACCTGGCTCCTAGTGACTTTTGGCTTTTTCCAACAATGAAAGACACTCTCTGTGGCCGCACATTCACCAGCCGTGCTGCTATTGCCTCAGCGATTTTCCAGTGGTCAAAACAGACTCCTAAAGAAGCCTTCGCCGCTGCCATGGAATCATGGCGTCAGCGTTGTGAAAAACGTGTACGTCTGCAGGGCGATTTCGTCGAGAAGTAACGCCAGTTTCATCGATTTCGGGTGAGTAGTTAATTAGAAAAAAAATCGGTGGCCTTAGAACTTGAATGCACCTCGTAAATCTTGATAACCTGTTATTGTAGCAGCAGTAACCGATCTAACAATTGCGCAAGATGCTTGTCTTATGTAGGTGTCGCCGACCGCTGCCCCGTATTCTGTCTGTTTATATGTCTCTGTTTTCTTTGGCGCTTCTGTGTAAATCCCGGTGAAGAGCGTGGCAGAGGGCGCTTTTTTCAGTAGGATATCGGACACTGGAAGTTGCTTGGGAGAAGGTACCTTTCATTTCGCCCTCCAAGTCGCTCTTAAGTGTGTGGCAAGGAGGGCTTCAGAGAGCTGTGCGACGGGCGGCCGGGCGACCTCCAGGAGGCGCGCGCGGCCGCCGACCCTGGCTGCCCGGCGCTCCGGCCAGTCCTGCCCCGGTCTCGCCATACCGGGAGGACCGGCTTCGAGACCCGCCTTTCCCCGGCGACGCTCGGCCGCCGCTACACTCCTCTGGACTTCGCGTCCGCTAATACGGCCATACATCAGCAACTGCACTTATACTCAGAAAGGCAGATTATTGTGTGTGATGGAGGGTATCTTCTGTGCGATTCTTTTCCCCCCTATCCTGTTCCAGTCGCGAACGGTTCGCGGGAACGACGATTCCTGGTAAGTCTCCACGTGGGCTCGAATATCTCTAATTTTATCTTCAGGGACTTTTCACAAGATATCTGCATGGGCTCAAATATCTCTAATTTTGTTGTTGCTGTGGTATTCAGTCCTGAGACTGGTTTGATGCAGCTCTCCATGCTACTCTATCCTGTGCAAGCTTCTTCATCTCCCAGTACCTACTGCAACCTACATCCTTCTGAATCTGCTTGGTGTATTCATCTCTTGGTCGCCCTCTATGATTTTTACCCTCCATGCTGCCCTCCAATACTAAATTGATGATTCCTTGATGCCTCAACACATGTCCTACCAACCGATCCCTCCTTCTAGTCAAGTTGTGCCACAAACTCCTCTTCTCCCCAATCCTATTCAGTACCTCCTCATTAGTTATGTGATCTACCCATCTAATCTTCAGCATTCTTCTGTAGCACCACATTTCAAAAGCTTCTATTCTCTTCTTGACCAAATTATTTATTGTCCATGTTTCACTTCCATACATGGCTACACTCCATACAAATACTTTCAGAAATGACTTCCTGACACTTAAATCTATACTCGATGTTAACAAATTTCTCTTCTTCAGAAACGCTTTCCTTGCCATTGCCAGTCTACATTTCATATCCTCTCTATTTCGACCATCATCAGTTATTTTGGTCCCCAAATAGCAAAATTCCTTTACTGCTTTGTCTCATTTTCTAATCTAATTGCCTCAGCATCACCCGACTTAATTCGACTACATTCCACTATCCTCGTTTTGCTTTTGTTGATGTTCATCTTATACCCTCCTTTCAAGACACTATCCATTCCATTCAACTGCTCTTCCAAGTCCCTTGCTGTCTCTGACAGAATTACAATGTCATCGGCGAACCTCAAAGTTTTTATTTCTTCTCCATGGATTTTAATACCTACTCCGAATTTTTCTTTTGTTTCCTTCACTGCTTGCTCAATATACAGATTGAATAACATCGGGGAGAGGCTGCAACCCTGTCTCACACCCTTCCCAACCACTGCTTCCTTTTCATGTCCCTCGACTCTTATAACTGCCATCTGGTTTCTGTACAAATTGTAAATAGCCTTTCGCTCCCTGTATTTTACCCCTGCCACCTTCAGAATTTGAAAGAGCGTATTCCAGTCAACAGTGTCAAAAACTTTCTCCAATTCTACAAATGCTAGAAACGTCGGTTTGCCTTTTATTAATCTAGCTTCTAAGATAAGTCGTAGGGTCAGTATTGCCTCACGTGTTCCAACATTTCTACGGAATCCAAACAATTTTATCTTCACAGAATTCTTGCGAGATATCCGCGTGGGTCCGAGTATTTCTAATTTTATCTTCACAGACTTTTCGCGAGATATCTGCATGGGCTCGAATATCTCTAATTTTATCTTCACGGACTTTTCGCGACATATCCACTTGGGCTCAAATATCTCTAATTTTATGTTCACAGAATTCTCGCGAGATACCCGCGTGAGTGCGAGTATTTCTAATTTTTCACGGACTTTTCGTGAGATATCAGCATGGGCTCGAATATCTCCAGTTTTATCTTCACGGACTTATCGCGAGATATCTGCATGGCTTCGAATATCTTTAATACTATCTTCACGAACTTTTCGCGAGATATCCGTATGGGTTCGAATATCTCAAATTTTATTCTCACGTACATTTCGCGGGATATCAGCGTGGGTTCGAATATCTCTAAGTTTACTTTTATGGGCTTTTCGCGATACGTCCGTAGGAGGAAGCAGTATACTTAAGGCTTTCGGGACTTAAGCTGTAGACCGTAGAATGATACGGAACACTTCTCTTGCACCGTCTGCCATTGGAGTGGGTTGCGCATGTCCGTGAGCTTCCGCGCTTACTAAACGAACCTGGAATGAAATGCGCTGCTCTTCTTTGGATGCTCTCTGTTTCCTCTACCTGTCCTATCTGGTATGGTGACCAAAGTGACGAGCAAAATTCAAGCACTTGTAGTGTGAGATTCTCATGTTTTCTGCTGCTGTGTAAATAATTTTATGCTGTTTACTGTACTGGGGAAAAGATGATTGAGCGCATAGAATGAGTAGTGGTAAGATCCCTGTCTCCGTGTTTAGTTTTATCTGCGGCTGACTTGCTAGTCAGTCAGTGTTTTGCAGCTCTGGGGCATTCTCATTTGAGGCACAGTAGCGGGCAGTTGAGTTTTTAAGAAAAAGAAATCTGTTTTTTGTGAATCTGGGAGAAACTATCTGATATACTATTAAGGAGATGAAAAGTCATTTCTAATATTTTCTCATTCCGTGTAGTGATGGAGAAGATTTTGAAGGAATTTTAAAGGTAACGGAGGCATGTTTGCCAAAACTATGAATTCTACGAAATTTTTGGCAGTCAGTTAACTGACAACTTTCATGATTAGTGTTAATTAGATCTCTCTGTTTTTCATTATGTCACAAATTACGCCATGGGTTATGATTTTAATAACTGTCATAATGAAAGAATTTTGTAATTGTGTAACTCTTCTCATTTTGAGTAATATTTTCCTCAATAATCAGAGTTTGATTTCTCAAGAGTGATTTTCTTTAGAGTAAGATCCATTTCCATGATCCATAGTAAGGTTGTGAAGATCCTGTCGTGTGTGCATTGCACCTTACGCTACACGAAGTCACAGATTGTTTCTGAGAAACAAAAGGAAAGAAATTAGTAGTGAGTAGTTTATTTCCTTTAATTGCTGCATCATTGATAAATTTCTGTACTATTTTAAAGCCTATACGTCCAAGTGGTGGTGGAGGGGGGGAGGCAGTACCGCTTCTTCCCCCTCTCCCCCCCCCCCCCCCGTCGCGGACGCTTATATATGGGCTGTGTTGTTATGCGGTCGGGTCCGAAAGATAAACTCGCGGTAGAAGCGTGCGACACGGGCGCCCCAGGCGGCCGTAGCCGGAATCACAGAGGGCGAGCCGCGTTCTTCGCGGGGCGTCGGCTCTCACACACACACACACACACACACACACACAGACGTCTGAGGAATGCAGGTGTCGCAAGCAGCAGAGCCGCCGCTGGGACATTTGGTCGGTTTCTCCCGCTACTGAGAAACTGTGGAACAAAAGCCGGAGAAGCAGAGACAAGTGGTGGTGGTGGTAATGGTGAAGGGGAAGAGTTGTGGGGGGGGGGGGGGGGAGGAGGAGCGAGAACAAGTGACGGAGAAAACAACGCCGCGACGTCGGGGGAGGGGAGGGGCGGAAGAACGATCTCTGGACGGAGTAGCAGCGAGCGAAAGCGCCTTCCAAGGTCATCGCCTCTAAGCAGGGGCGCAGGAATACCACAGCAGCTGCGAGAACTTTCATACGTAACTTAAATACCAAACGACTAGCTGTATGTTCACTGCAGCAGCACAGTCACGTAATGTCACTAATACAAAAACAAAAGTTTCTTTTGAAATGAACACAAACAGTCTCGAACGGAAAAAAAATTTTTGTTGCAGCCGATTTCGGTCAGTTTCTGATTATCTTCCGACTCTGATACCACGACGGTCAGAATCTGACAGCAACCGGTTACCACAAAATAAATGTTCTTTTGCGGTCGAGAGTGACTGTGTTCATTTTTAAAGTACTCTTTGCCAGCCGCTATATTTTACTTTTTTCCAGGATAATTATTCAAACAATAAATGTGATTATAATTGTGATTTTTAATATTCGACACTTCAGATACTAGTATGACTGCGAAATGTATCGAAATTACAAATATAATTGTTTCTTTGAAAATGGAGTGAAACTTATGTAAAGTTAATGGGTAACACTGACGAACATGTAATTATGTAATGAGGTAATCGATCCTCACCACAGTACCGGCAATCAGTAAGTTCAGTTCGCCGGCCTCTGTGGCCGAGCGGATCTAGGCGCTTCAGTCCGGAACCGCGCTGCCGCTACGGTCGGAGGCTCGAATCCTGCCTCGGGGCATGGATGTGTGTGATGTCCTTAGGTTGGTTAGGTTTAAGTAGTTCTAAGTCTAGGGGATTGATGACCTCAGATGTTAAGTTCCACAATGCTTAGAGCCATTTTATAAGTTCAGTTCTGTGTCTTAATGCTGGTTGCGATATTAATCATGTTCCAAACCTCGGGCGGCAAATTATCCGTTATACTTACCGTTTTAACTTTCACAGTTGCTCAGTATACTGCAGGTAGGACTCGGCTATTACAAAAATTGTATTCGTGGGGATCCACAGCCTCCACATGCTTGATAGACGTAAACGTGGCTCGTAGTAGGCTGCAATGCGATGTTTATTTAATCGCGCCTTTAGCTAATTTGCACTACGCCTCATTGTCAGTCACATTTGTAACATCGGTATTTCGTGTCATTTTAAAATCACTCTTAATTACATCTGAGTGATTTGAAAATGACATGAAATATATACCTTACGAATGTGCTTGACAATGACTCTTAGTCGAAGGTAGCTAATGGCACGATTAAATAAACATGGCACTACAGCCTACTACGTTTATGGACCATCTCACTTTGTCAATCGTAAATTACAGTGCTTTCATGTAATGAAAGTAATGTAAGTACATTATCTGATCAAAAGTATCCGGACACCTCCAAAAACAGACTTTTTCCGTATTCGGTGCGTTGTGCTGCCACCTACTGCCAGGTACTCCATATCAACGATCTTAGCAGTCATTAGACATCGTGACAAAGTAGAATGGGGCGCTCTGCGGAACTCACGGACTTCGAACGTGGTCAGGTGATTGGGTGTCACTTGTGTCATACGTCTGTACGCGAGATTTCCACACTCCTGAACACCCCTAGCTCCACTGTTTCCGATGTGATATTGAAGTGGAAACGTGAAGGGACACGTACAGCACAAAAGTGTACAGGCCGACCTCGTCTGTTGACCGACAGAGATCGCCGACATTTGAAGAGGGTCGTAATGTGTAATAGGCAGACATCTATTCAGACCATCAAACAGGAATTCCAAACTGCATCAGGATCCACTGCAAGTACTGTGACAGTAAGGCGGGAGGTGAGAACTCTTGGATTTCACGGTCGAGCGGCTGCTCATAAGCCACACATCACGCCGGTAAATGCCAAACGACGCCTCGCTCGGTGTAAGGAGCGTAAACATGGGACGATTGAACAGTGGGAAAATGTTGTGTGGAGCGACGAATCACGGTACACAATGTGGCGATCCGATGGTAGGGTGTGGGTATGGCGAATGCCCGGTGAACGTCATCTGCCAGCGTGTGTAGTGTCAACAGTAAAATTCGGTGTGGTTGTGTTTTTCACGGAGGGAGCTTGCACCCTTTGTTGTTTTCCGTGGCAGTATCACAGCACAGGCCTACATTGATGTTTTAAGCGCCTTCTTGCATGCCACTGTTGAAGAGCATTTCGTGGATGGTTGTTACATCTTTCAACACGATAGAGCACCTGTTCATAGTGTACGGCCTATGGCGGAGTGCTTACACAACAATAACATCCCTGTAATGGACTGGCCTGCACAGAGTCTTGACCTGAATCCCATAGAACACCTTTGGGATGTTTTGGAACGCCGTCATCGTGCCAGGCCTCACCGACCGACATCGATACCTCTCCCCAGTGCAGCACTCCGTGAAGAGTGGGCTGCCATTCCAACCAGCACCTGACTGAACGTATGCCTGCGAGAGTGGAAGCTGTAGTCAAGGCTAAGGGTGGGGCAATTCCAGAATTACCGATGGAGGGCGCCACGAACTTGTAAGTCATTTTCAGCCAGGTGTCCGGATACTTTTGATCACATAGTGTAGCTTGTATACTCGATACTGTTGTCGCTGTATGTGTGCATATCGATATACCATTACTTTTACCACCTCAGTGTAGCGCATTAACGAGCTTTCATTCAGCTATATGTTCATCAGTTTCGTCCATTTCAGCATCTGGATTTTAGTGATTGAAGGTTCTGTGGACAATGTATAAGCTGTTGTTGCCCTCAGTTTAAAATTATCTGCTTATTCGGGTATCGTGTACTTCAATACGTGATAAAGACCAGTGGTCAGTTCCCTTGCACGCTCCATCCATGGTAACATGTTGCGACCTCCATTTTAAGAAATACGAGGGCTATCCACAAAGTACATAACGTTTTGGAATTAAAAATAAATAAAGTATTGGAAATTTTTTTTATTATATACAGATGAAAGCCACACTTAAATACTACTTTTCTACATAGTTGCCATTTAAATTAAGGCACTTATCGTAGCGATGGACGAGCTTGGAAATTCCTTCGTCGTAAAATTCGGCCGCCCGCGCCTTCAACCACGTAATGACTGTCTTTTGGGACAGAAAAGGTGTGATTTTTGTGGATTTCCTGGAAAGGGGCACTACAATAAACTCTCAAAGGTATTGCCAAACTCTGCACAACCTCAGAAGAGCAGTACAAAACAAGCACAGGGGAAAGTTGGGCTCAAAGTTCTTGCCGATTGACGACAACGCCCGGGCCCACACGGCAAATGCCACTCGTGAAGTTCTCGAATCTTTTAAGTGGGAGTTGTTTCCTCATCCGCCGTACAGTCCCGACCTGGCACCGAGCGACTTCCACTTATTCCCAGCAATGAAGAAGTGGTTGGCTGTGCAGCGCTTTGATGACGACGCACAGCTTAGAGAAGAGGTAGCCACGTGGTTGAAGGCGCAGGCGGCCGAATTTTACGACGAAGGAATTTCCGAGCTCTTCCATCGCTACGACAAGTGCCTTAATTTAAAGGGCAACTACACTCCTGGAAATGGAAAAAAGAACACATTGACACCGGTGTGTCAGACCCACCATACTTGCTCCGGACACTGCGAGAGGGCTGTACAAGCAATGATCACTCGCACGGCACAGCGGACACACCAGGAATCGCGGTGTTGGCCGTCAAATGGCGCTGGCTGCGCAGCATTTGTGCACCGCCGCCGTCAGTGTCAGCCAGTTTGCCGTGGCATACGGAGCTCCATCGCAGTCTTTAACACTGGTAGCATGCCGCGACAGCGTGGACGTTAACCGTATGTGCAGTTGACGGACTTTGAGCGAGGGCGTATAGTGGGCATGCAGGAGGCCGGGTGGACGTACCGCCGAATTGCTCAACACGTGGGGCGTGAGGTCTCCACAGTACATCGATGTTGTCGCCAGTGGTCGGCGGAAGGTGCACGTGCCCGTCGACCTGGGACCGGACCGCAGCGACGCACGGATGCACGCCAACACCGTAGGATCCTACGCAGTGCCGTAGGGGACCGCACCGCCACTTCCCAGCAAATTAGGGACACTGTTGCTCCTGGGGTATCGGCGAGGACCATTCGCAACCGTCTCCATGAAGCTGGGCTACGGTCCCGCACACCGTTAGGCCGTCTTCCGCTCACGCCCCAACATCGTGCTGCCCGCCTCCAGTGGTGTCGCGACAGGCGTGAGTGGAGGGACGAATGGAGACGTGTCGTCTTCAGCGATGAGAGTCGCTTCTGCCTTGGTGCCAATGATGGTCGTATGCGTGTTTGGCGCCGTGCAGGTGAGCGCCACAATCAGGACTGCATACGACCGAGGCACACAGGGCCAACACCCGGCATCATGGTGTGGGGAGCGATCTCCTACACTGGCCGTACACCACTGGTGATCGTCGAGGGGACACTGAATAGTGCACGGTACATCCAAACCGTCATCGAACCCATCGTTCTACCATTCCTAGACCGGCAAGGGAACTTGCTGTTCCAACAGGACAATGCACGTCCGCATGTATCCCGTGCCACCCAACGTGCTCTAGAAGGTGTAAGTCAACTACCCTGGCCAGCAAGATCTCCGGATCTGTCCCCCATTGAGCATGTTTGGGACTGGATGAAGCTTCGTCTCACGCGGTCTGCACGTCCAGCACGAACGCTGGTCCAACTGAGGCGCCAGGTGGAAATGGCATGGCAAGCCGTTCCACAGGACTACATCCAGCATCTCTACGATCGTCTCCATGGGAGAATAGCAGCCTGCATTGCTGCGAGAGGTGGATATACTCTGTACTAGTGCCGACATTGTGCATGCTCTGTTGCCTGTGTCTATGTGCCTGTGGTTCTGTCAGTGTGATCATGTGATGTATCTGACCCCAGGAATGTGTCAATAAAGTTTCCCCTTCCTGGGACAATGAATTCACGGTGTTCTTATTTCAATTTCCAGGAGTGTATGTAGAAAAGTAGTACTTAAGCGTGGCTTTCATCTGTACATCACTAAAAAAATTTCCAATACTTTATTTATTTTTAATTCCAAGTCGTACTTTGTGGATAGCCCTAGTACTAAATACAATGAGAAATGCCTCTTGGTACTCCCACGGGAACTCACTTTCGTTAGGAAGGGTTAGCGTGATACCGAGTAAAATAGTGTTGAGAAGTCGAAAAATACTTGGTCCACACAACTGCCTCGGTCCACGGCCTTCACGGGAGAAAAGTGCGAGTGGGTTTGTTGTCGTTGGAATGGCTGCTGGTTCAGCTCGCAGGCTACTTGCGCCGTAGCGGTGTTGCGGCGCGAGTCAAGGCCGCCCGCGCACGGCAGGGTGATGTGCGGGAGGAGGCGTTGTCTGCCGGCGGAAGGAAAATCACGGGACTACGGGCACGGGTGCCGGGCTGATGACGACGAACGCCGAAAATAGAAAGGAGAGGCCGGCCGATCGCAGAGGAGGCTGTCGCCTGGCTGGAGACGACACGCAAGCGCGGGCGAGGGGAGGGGAGGGGAAGGTCAGCGGGTCAAGTGACAGGGAAAGTGGCCGGCTGGCTGGAGGTGCGTGGCGGAGGGGGTCTGGCGCCTCTCTCTCTGACGCGGCGGCTGCGATGCGGGAGATCTGTACGGCGTTCCGGCCGGACTGGCCGAGCGGTTCTAGGCGCTACAGTCTGCAACCGCGCGACAGCTACGGTCGCGGCTTCGACACTCCTACAGTGCTCAGAGCCATTTTGTTCCTGACGTTTCGTCCAGGACCGAGCTGGACACCCTCAGAGACGCTCTACCGCTGAGTCTTGCCGAGTGACCGATCGGACGTCCGAGAGCCACAGATATACTGTCTGGAAAGGTGAGCGTGGTCGAAGTAACACCTTATTTCGAAATAACACTTTCTTTGAGTTGTCAAAGCTGTACGCCTGGTTGGTTAGGAAGGAGTTGAAGTTTGTGATCTCTGAAGATGGGTGTAATTCCGACAGCCTGGAATTTAAACACTAACACTCACTTTGGTAAGAGAGGCAGTGCCGGCCCGGGTGGCCGAGTGGTTCTAGGCGCTGCAGTCTGGAACCGCGCGGCCGCTACGGTCGCAGGTTCGAATCCTGCCTCGGGCATGGGTGTGTGCGATGTCCTTAGGTTAGTTAGGTTTATGTAGTTCTAGGTTCTAGGGGACTGATGACCTCAGAAGTTAAGTCCCATAGTGCTCAGAGCCATTTGAACCATTTTTTGTACGGCGTTCTTGTCTTAGGGTCGTCCGTATGGAAGTGAATAATGGCGGTGTTTCTTTTGTCAGACGCTTTACTTTTCACTACGGGACTGTCAGAACAATTGTGTGATTGGACGGAAGAGTTCCTAGATAACAGAAGGCAGCATGTCTTTCTCAACGGAGAGAAGTCTTCTGAAGTAAGAGTGATTTCAGGTCTGCCACAGGGGAGTGTCGTAGGACCATTGCTGTTCACAATATACATAAATGACCTAGTGGATAAAATCGGAAGTTCACGGAGGCTTTTCGAAGATGCTGTAGTATATCGGGAGGTTGTAACAATCGAAAATTGTACTGAAATGCAGGAGGATCTGCAACGAATTGACGCATGACGCAGGGAATGGCAATTGAATATCAGTGTAGACAAGTGTAACGTGCTGCGAATACATGGAAACAAAGATCCTTTATCATTTAGCTACAATATAGCAGGTCAACAACTGGAAGAAGCTAATTCCACAAATTATCTGGGAGTACGCATTAGGAGTGATATAAAATGGAATGACCATGTAAAATTAATCGTCGGTAAAGCAGATGCCAGACTGAGATTCATTGGAAGAAATGCAGTCCGAAAACAAAGGAAGTAGGTTACAGTACAGTTGTTCACCCACTGCTTGAATACTGCTCACCGGTGTGGGATCCATATCAGAAAATGTTGATAGAAGAGATAGAGAAGATCCAACGGAGAGCAGCGCGCTTCATTACAGGATCATTTAGTGATCGCCAAAGCGTTACGGAGATGATAGATGAACTCCAGTGGAAGACTCTGCAAGTGAGACGTTCAGTAGCTCGGTACTGGATTTTTTTGAAGTTTCGAGAACATACCTTCACCGAGGAGTCAAGCAGTATATTGTTCCCTCCTACGTATATCTCGCAAAGAGACCATGAGGATAAAAACAGAGAGATTAGAGCCCCCACAATCTTTGTTTTCACGAACAATACGAGACTGGAATAGAAGGGAGAACCGATAGAGGTACTCAAGGTACCCTCCGCCACACACCGTCAGGTGGCTTGCGTAGTATGGAATATGGATGTAGATGTAGATACGGGACCATGGATTTTTTTTTTAGGATTCAACTATCGGTCGACCAAAGCAGCTCAAAGCAAGTCTCATGAAAGCTTGAGAAAATCGACTTTGGAACGTTCCAAGCGTCTTCAGTACGCAATTGTAAGGTTAATGTTTCAAGAAGCAGAGTCGCTCTGTGGTAGTATGCTCGCCTGCCATGTGGAGGGCTTGCGTTCGATTTTTAATGAAAATTTTTTAACAAAGCAATATGCGCTACGACCATTTCGTGAAGCATGATGTTCTCTCGAGCTTCCATCTGCGACAAGTGGTTCAAAATGCACGAGCTTTCTGCTGAGTATTCCTCATCCATAATCAAGTGCTGACGGTCACTTCTCTTATACACTTTGCCGCGCGGGATTAGCCGAGCGGTCTCAGGCGCTGCAGTCATGGACTGTGCGGCTGGTCCCGGCGGAGGTTCGAGTCCTCCCTCGGGCATGGGTGTGTGTGTTTGTCCTTAGGATAATTTAGGTTAAGTAGTGTGTACGCTTAGGGGCTGACGGCTATAGCAGTTAAGTCCTCCCTCGGGCATGGGTGTGTGTGTTTGTCCTGAGGATAATTTAGGTTAAGTAGTGTGTACGCTTAGGGGCTGACGACCATAGCAGTTAAGTCCCATAAGGTTTCACACACATTTGAACTTTTTTTCTTATACACTTCCCTAGCAGGTCAAATGCGTGTGCCAGACCGAGACTCGAACTCGGGGCTTTTGCCTTTCGTGGATAACTGCTCTACCAAACTGAGCTACCCAAGCAGGACTCACGTCCTTTCGTCACAGCTTTAATTGCGCCAGTACTCCTTCTCCTATCTTCCAAACTTAGACCTTGCAGACAATATTAACAGAAACGTCAGACTGTCCGCGGCTCGTGGTCTTGCGGTAGAGTTCTCGCTTTCCGCGCATGGGGTCGTGGGTTCGATTCCCGGCGGGGCCGGGGATTTTCTCTGACTCGAGATGACTGGGTGTTGTGTGTCTTTCATCATCGTTTCATCTTCATTCACTCGCAAGTCGCCGTAGTGGCGTTAAAGAACTTGTGGAGCGGCGGCCGAACCGCTCCGCGAGGGGTCTCCCGGCCACCAATGCCATACGCTCACTATTATTTAACGCCAGACTTTTTGCAGATGATGCACGTAACTAACAAGGAAGTATGTCTGACAAAAACTGCACAAATATTCAGCCACGTGAAAAGATTACTTCCAGAGTGCTACCACTAAGTAAGATTGTTGACTCACTGCCGGCCGTGGTGGCCGACCGGTTCTAGGCGCTACAGCCTGGAACCGCGCGACCGCTACGGTCGCAGGTTCGAATCCTGCCTCGGGCATGGATGTGTGTAATGTCCTTATGTTTGTTAGGTTTAAGTAGTTCTAAGTTCTAGGGGATTGATGACCTCAGAAGTTAAGTCGCATAGTGCTCAGAGCCATTTGAACCATTTTTTTTTGTTGACTTACTTAAATTGTTTAATGAAGCAATGTGTTTCAAATTGAGAAGCTCATCTCTGGCCTACAGTCGCAATACAAAAACGTTTAACTAAAGTACACATAGGTATTACAGTTGTTCTCTTTAGTCCTGGAGTATGCTGGAGCCATCCTGGAGAGAAGGAAGCACTATCTACTCCGTACGTTAGACTGAACACGCCACAAAAAGACAAACATTTAACACCAACAAAGTGAGTGATTTTTTAAAACAAATTTATGCGACAAGCAGACCAACATACTAAGTCTCTTTCTCCACAAGATAACGACAGCGCGTGTCGAGACTTTAGAGAACAACTTTAATACGCTCGTGTACTTCTGTTAAATGTTTTTGCATTGCGATTGTAGCCCAGGGATGAGCTTTAAGTAAGTCAGCAAATTTTTTGACTAGTAGCGAGCGGTATCAAAAAATCCTTTTTCATACATTTTCAAAGAGACACGGTCGATTAACAGTCAGTATGTCATTAAATTAGGCTATTGATAAAAATTTTAAGTAGCGCAGGCTTGCCAACTAGCTTTAAATTTTCATAAATGTAATGGTACACTTAACAAAAACGAAGAATAGTAGGGTTCTACGAGCACAGTATCAATGATTCGCAGTTGGGAACAGTCAGCACATACAAATACCTAGGTGTAACAATTTGCGTGTCTATATTCAGGGTGTCCCATCTTACTCCGACACCTCATATGTTTCTGAAAAGAAACAAAATGTGAAAAATGTAACTGGCCAGTGATGCGTCTAGTTTGTCAGGGGCTCACACAATGGACAGGAACGCACAATACCTACAAGTAAACAAACATCACTTTCCAGATTGAGATTTTCACTCTGCAGCGGAGTATGCGCTGATATGAAACTTCCTGGCAGATTGAAACTGTGTGCCAGGCCGAGACTCGAACTCGGGACCTTTGCCTTTCGCGAGCAAGTGCTCTACCAACTGAGCTACCCAAGCACGACTCACGCCCCGTCCTCACAGCTTTACTTCTGCCAGTACCTCGTCTCCTACATTCCAAACTTTACAGAAGCTCTCCTGCGAACCATGCAGAACTAGCACTCCTGAAAGAAAGGATATTGAGGAGACATGGCTTAGCCACAGCCTGGGGGATGGTCCCGATTCGAGTCTCGGCCTGGCACACAGTTTTAATCTGCCAGGAAGTTTCAAACATCACTTTCAGTACGACGTTACGTTTCTTAAGTGGCACATGTTTGCTTTTGTGACGGCAGACGGTTCTAAACCACGTCCCTTCTGAAATGCGAAGCAGCTACCGCTGCAACGCGCAGAACTCCAAGCGTTGCCTGCAGCACGCTTCAGGGCGATGCAGGCAACCCGCATTACGACATAAACTGCGGAACCGTCGCCATTGTTTAAAGTCTGCGTACTATAGACGATATCTTGTTGAGAGCAGTGAGACAAAGTCTGCCACCACTAATTATAGGTTTCATTTCGGTAGAAAAAACAAACATGTGCAATTTAAAAGAAACAATGTAACTTTATCTTGAAAGTGATTGTTTATTTATTGGAATTGTGCATTCTTGCCCGTTGAATGAACACTTGAAATAACTGCATCCCTGGCTAATTGCATTTTTCACGTTTTGTTGCCTTTCGAAAATAGGTGGCAAAGTTCTCATACCCTCTATATTCTTCACCCTTGTTGGGCAACACCGGCAGCCCCCCCCCCCCCCCCCGACAATACGTCGCCAACTACCTGCCACACCAGCAATATTGACCGGCCATATAGCAATATTGCTAGCTATTGCTCTCGTAATGTAGTAACATTGACGGCAATGCACGGCCACATATTGACCATCCTTGTAGGACAACACCCGCAGCCCCTCGACGATACATCACCAATTACCTGCGACACTAACAATATTGACCGGCCATATAGCAATACTGCCCGCTATTTCTTTCGAAATGTAGCAACATTCATGGCAGTGCTATTATGGTTCAAATGGCTCCGAGCACTATGAGACTTAACATCTGTGGTCATCAGTGCCCTAGAACTTAGAACTGCTTAAACCTAACTAACCTAAGGACATCACACACATCCATGTCAGAGGCAGGATTCGAACCTGCGACCGTAGCGGTCACGCGGTTCCAAACTGAAGCGCCTAGAACCGCACGGCCACACCAGCCGGCCGCAGTGCTATTACGGCCACATATTGTCCATCCTTGTTGCAGAACACAGGCAGCCACAGGGCGATATGTACCCAAGTGCCTGCAGTACCATCAATATTACCTTATCATAAACCAATATTTGCACGCTACTGCTCACGTATTGCAGCAACATTGACGACTCAGCTATTATGGCCACATATTCTCCACCCTCGGCGACCTGTCGCCATCTACCTCCAACACCAGCAATAATGTCCAGATATATAGCAACATTGCCCTCTGTCGTGCTCGTATTGCAGCAATGTTGACGACTGTGCTATTACGGCCACAGATTGTCCATCCTTACGGACAACACCGGCAGCTCCTCAGCGATACATCGCCAACTACCTGCGTCACTAACAATA
Organism: Schistocerca piceifrons; assembly: GCF_021461385.2. NCBI lineage: Eukaryota > Metazoa > Arthropoda > Insecta > Orthoptera > Acrididae > Schistocerca > Schistocerca piceifrons. Next base: position 68,093,531 of record NC_060148.1, on the reverse strand, counting down.
TTGACCGGCCATATGGCAATATTGGCCTCTATTGTACTGGTAATGTAGCAACATTGATCTCAATGCTATTACGGCCACAGATTGCTGTATGGTGTGGCAGATGGCAGTTGACGCTAAATAACGAAAAGTGTGAGGTGATCCACACGAGTTCCAAAAGACATCCGTTGGAATTCGATTACTAGATAAATAGTACAATTATCAAGGCTGTCAATTCAACTAAGTACCTGGGTCTTAAAATTACGAACAACTTGTTGGAAAGACCACATAGATAATATTGCGGGGAAGGCGAGCCAAAGGTTGCGTTTCATTGGCAGGACACTTAGAAGATGCAACAAGTCCACTAAAGAGACAGCTTACACTACACTCGTTCGTCCTCTGTTAGAATATTGCTGCGCGGTGTGGGATCCTTACCAGGTGGGATTGACGGAGGACATCGAAAGGGTGCAAAAAAGGGCAGCTCGTTTTGTATTATCACGTAATAGGGGAGAGAGTGTGGCAGATATGATACGCGAATTGGGATGGAACTCACTAAAGCAAAGACGTTTTTCGTCGCGGCGAGATCTATTTACGAAACTTCAGTCGCCAACTTTCTCTTCCGAATGAGAAAATATTTTGTTGAGGCCAACCCACATAGATAGGAATGATCATCAAAATAAAATAAGAGAAATCAGAGATCGAACAGAAAGGTTTAGGTGTTCGTTTTTCTCGCGCGCTGTTCGGGAGTGGAATGGTAGAGAGATAGTATGATTGTGGTTCGATGAACCCTCTGCCAAGCACTTAAATGTGACTTGCAGAGTAATCATGTAGATGTAGACGGCACCATACTGTCCACACTTGTTGGACAACACAGGTAGCCCCTCGGCAATACGTCGACAACGATCTGCAACCTCAGCAATATTGCCCGGTCATATAAAATATTGCCGTCTGTTGCTCATGTATCGCAGTAACATTGACGGCAGCGCTATACGACTACATGGCTACATATCGGCGTGATATATGGACCGTGGAATCACACAGTAAGCTCCAAAGCCGTGTGCTCCCCGCCATTTGACCGTACGCTGGCAGGAGAAGTCGGCCTTGGCGGCAACACGTGTTCGGCGCGCACGTGCCAGAGCGCTACGCACCTCGCCGCTGCACGCACAGTCCCCTCTCACCAGCCACGGACGCAGGAGGCGGTATATCGAGCAATACAGCAGGGAGCCCACCACACAGATGGCGAAGATCCTTCAGTCACCGCCGTAGTTTGACCTGCCGGAGCGCGAGACGAACACTTCTCCGGAGTCGCCTGCCAACTACACGCAGCGGGGCCTGAAGGACGCGAATCGTTCCCCGTCCAGCACAGACCACACACGTACGAGGCTGCCGTATATTCTCAACTTCCCGACTTATGTCTAAAATACACACTACAAGTTAGCTTCTCCGCAGAAACTTTTAACGTCTTTGGCAAAACCACAGTGTCAACAGATCTGCTAGACTGTTACCTTCTTATACAAGTGTTTCTCAAAAAACAGTATTAGCGTTTAAATTAGGACAGATATTAACGACTTTTTTTATACATTAAATGTTGTTATATCGGTGCTTAATTATGGAAACTTATTTTTTTCTGTTTCGGTTGTTAACAGTACATGTAATTTAACTAGAGAATGAAGCTTGGTACTAACGTGACAAAATTACGTTTTAAAGATACAGGGTGTTTCAAAAATGACCGGTATATTTGAAACGGCAATAAAAACTAAACGAGCAGCGATAGAAATACACCGTTTGTTGCAATATGCTTGGGACAACAGTACATTTTCAGGCGGACAAACTTTCGAAATTACAGCAGTTACAATTTTCAACAACAGATAGCGCTGCGGTCTGAGAAACTCTATAGTACGATATTTTCCACATATCCACCATGCGTAGCAATAATATGGCGTAGTCTCTGAATGAAATTACCCGAAACCTTTGACAACGTGTCTGGCGGAATGGCTTCACATGCAGATGAGATGTACTGCTTCAGCTGTTCAATTGTTTCTGGATTCTGGCGGTACACCTGGTCTTTCAAGTGTCCCCACAGAAAGAAGTCACAGGGGTTCATGTCTGGCGAATAGGGAGGCCGATCCACGCCGCCTCCTGTATGTTTCGGATAGCCCAAAGCAATCACACGATCATCGAAATATTCATTCAGGAAATTAAAGACGTCGGCCGTGCGATGTGGCCGGGCACCATCTTGCATAAACCACGAGGTGTTCGCAGTGTCGTCTAAGGCAGTTTGTACCGCCACAAATTCACGAAGAATGTCCAGATAGCGTGATGCAGTAATCGTTTCGGATCTGAAAAATGGGCCAATGATTCCTTTGGAAGAAATGGCGGTCTAGACCAGTACTTTTTCAGGATGCAGGGACGATGGGACTGCAACATGGGGCTTTTCGGTTCCCCATATGCGCCAGTTCTGTTTATTGACGAAGCCGTCCAGGTAAAAATAAGCTTCGTCAGTAAACCAAATGCTGCCCACATGCATATCGCCGTCATCAATCCTGTGCACTATATAGTTAGCGAATGTCTCTCGTGCAGCAATGGTAGTGGCGCTGAGGGGTTGCCGCGTTTGAATTTTGTATGGATAGAGGTGTAAACTCCGGCGCAAGAGACGATACGTGGACGTTGGCGTCATTTGGACCGCAGCTGCAACACGGCGAACGGAAACCCGAGGCCGCTGTTGGATCACCTGCTGCACTAGCTGCGCATTGCCCTCTGTGGTTGCCGTACGCGGTCGCCCTACCTTTCCGGCACGTTCATCCGTCACGTTCCCAGTCCGTTGAAATTTTTCAAACAGATCCTTTATTGTATCGCTTTTCGGTCCATTGGTTACATTAAACCTCCGTTGGAAACTTCGTCTTGTTGCAACAACACTGTGTTCTAGGCGGTGGAATTCCAACACCAGAAAAATCCTCTGTTCTAAGGAATAAACCATGTTGTCTACAGCACACTTGCACGTTGTGAACAGCACACGCTTAGAGCAGAAAGACGACGTACAGAATGGCGCACCCACAGACTGCGTTGTCTTCTGTATCTTTCACATCACTTGCAGCGCCATCTGTTGTTGAAAATTGTAACTACTGTAATTCCGAAAGTTTGTCCGCCTGAAAATGTACTGTTGTCCCAAGCATATTGCAACAAACGGTGTATTTCTATCGCTGCTCGTTTAGTTTTTATTGCCGTTTCAAATATACTGGTCATTTTTGAAACACCCCTGTGGATTTATTAAAGCGGTGACTTTTCCAGTGCTGTTCAATAAATTTAACTCCGTAAAAACATAAGTGGAATTTTCGCACTAACACCAAACCGAGTCAGTTGTGTTTTCAAAATTTTATTAATGACGCAATTTAATTCCCATTTATTTAAATAAATCCTCACTCCAGCAAGTTCGACGAACTGTGGAAGGTTTTCCGGATTCTCTGTTAGCTGAGATTTCTAGTGACATATAAATTTCGTAAAGGTTAAGTAATTTTTATAATACGAAATTTCGTAAATTGTGTGTTTCATGAACTGCAGTGTAGGTTCCATGCTGTGGTAACTGCGGAAGTTTATTTACGAGTTGTGCTCATTAACACGCTATATTAAGAAATGTTGCGCATAAATTCGCTTCTCTGTTTATTAGTACTGGTATCGTCTGTGGCCCAAATTTGACCACTTGTATTTACTGAAATAATTCTCTGATTTCTCTTTAATTGTTCAAGCATTTGGAGAGAATCCTTGATGCAGCGCATTGAAAAATAATTTTTTATATTAATGGTTCCAAATGGTTCAAATGGCTCTGAGCACTATGGGACGCAACTTCTGAGGTCATCAGTCCCCTAGAACTACTTAAACCTAACTATCCTGACATCACACACATCCATGCCCGAAGCAGGATTCTAACCTGCGACCGTAGCGGTCGAGCGGTTCCAGACTGTAGGGCCTAGAACCGCTCGGCCACCCCGGCCGGCTATATTAATGGTGGTAAATTAATTTTTCCCTTGTGACAACACGACGTGATTGCCACTCTACCACATAGAGGAACCTCAAATGCGAAATGTTTATCACTGAAAAATGTGCACTTTATCAAACCTCAGTCGTTGATACTTTCACGCCGAAAACGTTGTCCGGGAGGATATTTAGACTGTAAAACTTTGTAAATGTAGTTTTGTGAGCACTTCCAGAAGCGTTCAAAGCACGCTTGAGACCTCCAGAGTTCCCCGTGTTTTACGTTTTCCTCACAAGAGGCTACGTTTCACATTCATTTTCTGTTTCTTCTCCGCAACTACAGGCAGTGGCCGATGAGTCGAAGGCGACGTGTAAGTGGGTTGCGTCGCCACCCAATAGCGCGTCACAGGTGTATCCCGTGGTGTCAGACGCAGCTGTTTTGGGTCCCAGCTGAGCCGGTGTGCAGTCTTGCCCAGTTCCCCAGCCGTGCCGGCCCCACCGCAGCAGCTGGACTGGAATGTAACGGCGCGACCGCGCCGCGGCCTTGCAGCTAAATGTCGGCCCGCTATACGCCACGGCCCAGCGGCCGCCGCACGTTCTCGTCCGCCAGCGCCGGCGTCTCTCCACCAACCGTCCGAGTAGGCCCTGCCGCGCTTATACACTACTCGCCATTAAAATTGCTACACCACGAAGATGACGTGCTACACACGCGAAATTTAACCGACAGGAACAAGATGCTGTGGATATGCAAACGATTAGCTTTTCAGAGCATTCACACAAGGCTGGCGCCGGTGGCGACACCGACAACGAGCTGACATGAGGAAAGTTTGCAACCGATCTCTCATACACAAACAGCAGTTGACCGGCGTTGCCGGGTGAAACGTTGTTGTGATGCCTCGTGTAAGGAGGAGAAATGCGTATCGTCACGTTTCCGACGTTGATAAAGGTCGGATTGTAGCCTATCGCGATTGCGGTTTACCGTATCGCGTCATTGCTGCTGGCGTTGGTTGATATCCAATGACTGTTAGCAGAATATGGAATCGGTGGGTTCAGGAGGGTAATACGGAACGCCGTGCTGAATCCCAACGGCCTCGTATTACTAGCAGTCGGGATGACAGGCATCTTATCCGCACGGCTGTAACGGATGTTGTAGCCACAACTCGATCCCTGACTTAACAGATGGGGACGTTTGCAAGACGACAACCATCTGCACGAACAGTTCGACGACGTTTGCAGCAGCACGGATTATGAGCTCGGAGACCGTGGCTGCGGTTACCCTTGACGCTGCATCACAGACAGGAGCGCCTGCGATGGTGTACTCGACGACGAACCTGGGTGCACGAATGGCAAAACGTCGTTTTTTCGGATCAATCCAAGTTCTGTTTACAGCATCGTGATGGTCGCATCCGTGTTTGGCGACATCGCGGTGAACGCACATTAGATACGTGTATTCATTATCGCTATACTGGCGTATCATCCGGCATGATGGTATGGGGTGCCATTGGTTACACGTCTCGGTCACCTCTTGTTAGCGTTGACGGCACTTTGAACAGTGGACGTTACATTTCAGATGTGTTACGACCCGTGGCTCTACCCTTCATTCGATCCCTGCGAATCCCTACATTTCAGCAGGATAATGCACGACCGCGTGTTGCAGGTCCTGTTCGGGCCTTTCTGGATACAGAAAATGTTCGACTGCGTTTCTGGCCAGCACATTCTCCAGATCTCTCAGCAACTGAAAACGTCTGGTCAATGATGGCCGAGCACAATACGCCAGTCACTACTCTTGATGAACTGTGGTATCGTGTTGAAGCTGCATGGGCCGCTGTACCTGTATACGCCATCCAAGCTCTGTTTGACTCAATGCCCAGGCGTATCGAGGCCGTTATTACGGCCAGATTTGGTTGTTCTGGGTGCTGATTTCTCAGGATCTATGCACCCAAATTGCGTGAAACTGTAATCACATGCCAGTTCTAGTATAATATATTTGTCCAATGAATACCCGTTTATTATCTGCATTTCTTCTTGGTTTCGCAATTTTAATGGCCAGCAGTGTATTTCGGTTACAGTACGAATCGAGCAAATTTAGAAGGTCGACAAAAATAAATACCTGGGGATAACAATTGCGAAGTAAGTACATAGGTCCATAGATCACTGCAAGTCTCAGACAGTTATGAGGCATACAGGGCGAACATTAATCAAATCGACAAACTGCAGGGACGCGTTCATGACTGGGAATGGAGGAGAAAAGGCCCTATTGACTTGTGTCCGGAAATGCGTCGTTGCCACTGTAGATGGCGCTGAGAATGACAGTTCCCCTGACCATGTGCTGTGTGTTCCTTGTGTGTTGTAGGCTGTTGGGGGTCGGGTTGTTTGGGGGAAGAGGTCAAACAGCGAGGTCACTTGTCTCATTGGATTAGGGAAGGACGGGGAAGGAAGTCGGCCGTGCCCTTTAAAAGGAACCATCCCGGCATTTGTCTGGAGCGATTTAGGGAAATCACGGGAAACCTAACTCGGGACGGCCGGAGGCGGGACTGAACCGTCGTAATGCCGAATGTGAGTCCAGTGTGCTAACCACTGCACCACCTCGTTCGGTCTTGTAAGCTGTGTGATACACCCAGTGTACTGTAAGCTGCAGAATGGTCCGGTATTCATGTCGGGAACAAGTCGAGATGGTGTTTGTGGCAGGGCAGATGGAAGCTATCGAGAGGTACCAAAACAAGTACATTCACAACCGCGTTACACATTTTTGGGCGTTTGTGTGCTCATGGGAGCTTTCAGACAGACGAACGTGCATGTAGGCTGTGGACTGTGCGTACACCAGACTTGCGGAACCGTTTTCTACAGGATACTGAGACAAATCCTAGTTCAAACTCCAAGCAGTGGCCCACGATCATGGCATAAGGCAAACAGTGATTGTATGTACCCTGTACGACAGCCGCTATTATCCGTATCACCTGCAAGTACCACAAGCATTATCAGCACCAGATATCCCTGTACGGGAAGGATTTTATCAATCGTTTTTGCACCGGGCTGTCACGATTACAGGATTTCTGGCGGCAGTCCTATTTAGAAAGCAACCTATACCGGGACTGACATCATCAGTCTGCATGACCGTCATGGTGAGCTGCAGCCAGTTGTCGGGGAATGGTTGAGGCACCTCATCAGCAGCGGTTCAGATCGATGTGTGGGCGGCTATTCACTGGCGACCACAACCTTGAACCGGTTATTACTCCACAGCGCCTCTATGGGGGAACGTACACTAGGTGATCAAAAGTATACGGACATCCCCAAACAGAAAGGTTTTTCATATTAGGTGCATTGGGGTGCCACCTACTGCCAGGTACTCCATATCAGTGACCTCAGTAGTCATCAGACATCGTGAGAGAGCAGAATGGGGTGCTACGCGAGATTTCCACAATCCTAAACATCCCTAGGGCCACTGTTTCCGGTGTGATAGTGAAGTGGAAACGTGAAGGGACACGTACAGCACAAAAGCGTACAGGCCGACCTCGTCTGTTGACTGACACAGACCGCCGACAGTTGAAGAGGGTCGTAATGTGTAATAGGCAGACGTCTATCCAGGAATTCCAGACTCCATCAGGATACACAGCAAGTACTATGACAGTTAGGCGGGAGGTGAGAAAACTTGGATTACGTGGTCGAGCGGCTGCTCATAAGCCACACATCACGCCAGTTAAATGCCAAACGACGCCTCGCTTGGTGTAAGAAGCGTAAACATTGGACGAATGAACAGTGGAAAAACGTTGTGTGGAGTGACGAATCACGGTACACAATGTGGTGATCCGATGGCAGGGTGTGAGTATGGCGAATGCCCGGTGAACGTCATCTGCCAGGGTGTGTAGTGCCAACAGTAAAATCGGAGGCGGTGGTGTTATGGTGTGGTCGTGTTTTTCGTGGAGGGGGCTTGACCCATTTATTGTTTTGCGTGGCACTATCACAGCACAGGCCTACATTGATGTTTCAAGCACCTTCTTGCTTCCCACTGTCGAAGAGCAATTCGGGGATGGGGATTGCATCTTTCAACACGATCGAGCACCTGTTCATAATGCACGGCCTGTGGCGGAGTGGTCACACGACAATAACACCCCTGTAATGGACTGGCCTGCACAGAGTCCTGACCTGAATCCCATAGAACACCTTTGGGATGTTTTGGAACGCCGACTTCGTGCCAGGCCTCACCAACCGACATCGATACCTCTCCTCAGTGCAGCACTTTGTGAAGAATGGGCTGCCATTCCACAAGAAACCTTCCACCACCTGATTGAACGTATGCCTGCGGGGGTTGAAGCTGCCATCAAAGCTAAGGGTGGGCCAACACCATACTGAATTCCAGCGTTACCGATGGCGGGCGCCACGAACTTGTAAGTCATTTTCAGCCATGTTTGATCACATAGTGTACCTGGACGTCCTGCAGAATACTCTACTTGGGCTGGATGAGAATGTGCCTTTGGCAATACGACAGGTCGTGTGGTTTCTGCAAGACGTAGCACCACCCCACTTCCACATTACAGTTACCCGGCATCTCAAAAACGTTCCCCGGACATTGGATAGGACGCATAGACGCTGTAGCGTGGTCTGCTAGATCACCTTTGGATTTGTACCTCTGGGGGAATCTGAAAATCGTTGTGTATGCTGAAGCAGTTCCTGATGTGCAAACCCTTCAACAGCGCGTTCACGACGCCTGTGATGCTACTCAGAGAAAGCTGGTAGCGTGCGAAAGAGTGCCCACAGATCTTCACATCCAAGTAACTTTTACTTTTTTTATCGTCTGACGTGACTACTCTGCAGCACAAAGTATGTACGTATACTGCGCATAGCTCTGTTTCTCACATAGAGTAAATATCTCTGGAGTGAGCATTGCGTTCTGCGCATGTTGTCAACATTAAACCAGGATTGTCACGTGATCTCGGGACTTCGCTGTGCCTGTGTGCTTTCTGCAGCGTTTGATGTTTATAATACCAAGAGTTTTTATTGTGTTTCACCGTTTGTTGATAGTGTAATAGCGATGGTGAATTACTGTTCTTGCTACGTATACAAAGAAAAATATGTGAAAGGAGGGATAGTAACTTTTCATGGGTACATTCCATATAGCTCTAATTATAGTTTTCATTTTAGTAAGAGACACTGTAAACGTTTAAAAATTTCGAGACGCATTATAATTAAGACTTGATTCTGTAGTCCTATTTTTCTACGATTTTATGACTATATAATAGACATTACGGCTCGTACAAAAGCTTACAAACAATCGCTTCCTCTCGTAAATTTGCTAGTGGAACAGGAAAGAGAAAGGTTAGTTGTTTCAGTAAATACTATCCTCCATGCATTTATCAGTGAATAGTCAATTATGTATACATCTACACCTACATCTACATTTATACTCCGCAAGCCACCCAGCGGTGTGTGGCGGAGGGCACTTTACGTGCCACTGTCATTACCTCCCTTTCCTGTTCCAGTCGCGTATGGTTCGCGGGAAGAACGACCGTCTGAAAGTCTCCGTGCGCGCTCTAATCTCTCTAATTTTACATTCGTGATCTCCTCGGGAGGTATAAGTAGGGGGAAGCAATATATTCGACACCTCATCCAGAAACGTACCCTCTCGAAACCTGGACAGCGAGCTACACCGCGATGCAGAGCGCCTCTCTTGCAGAGTCTGCCACTTGAGTTTATTAAACATCCCCGTAACGCTATCACGGTTACCAAATAACCCTGTGACGAAACGCGCCGCTCTTCTTTGGATCTTCTCTATCTCCTCCGTCAACCCGATCTGGTACGGATCCCACACTGATGAGCAATACTCAAGTATAGGTCGAACGAGTGTTTTGTAAGCCACCTCCTTTGTTGATGGACTACATTTTCTAAGGACTCTCCCAATGAATCTCAACCTGGTACCCGCCTTACCAACAATTAATTTTATATGATCATTCCACTTCAAATCGTTCCGCACGCATACTCCCATATATTTTACAGAAGTAAAGTGTTTGTTCCGCTATCATATAATCATACAATAAACGATCCTTCTTTCTATATATATTTGTATATAGATTACACATCTACTGTTTATTTAATGAACTGGGAGCAAGTACTTAAAATGCGTTAAATAAATACTCCAAAGTGTCACCAGTAATAAAAATTGTGCTTTAGGTCGCAAAAACGAGAAAATAAAAACGCAGAAATACAAGAAAAAAGGACGAATTAGCAGGGATATAATCGCTAATGTGTGGTAAATTCGGTGTTTTTCGGACACCTGCGAAAGTACTAACGTACTGTCAAGTCGTTTTGCGGGACTATCACTGCAAAAATGTACTTCAGGCTTTGTAATACTATAAAGTGCGGTATCATACGAAAAACTACCAAAAATCGAGTGCATCTGAACTATGACACCTATCGCAAAGAAGCTGAATGTAATATCACTTGCCCTTAAAAGTTACGTAGCTGGTTCATTCCCGGTATCAAATGGATACTGTTAAAATGTCTGCGCAACATATATAAGTAATCCACGACACGTACGAAAAGAATCCGTCTGTACTAGGGATGTAGTGACACTCTAAATATACAGGGCGCTATACGGACAAACGCACGACGTCCCGAGATCACGTGACCAGGCCGGCAATGTATGTTGACAACACAAAATCTGTTCTGCGCATGTGAGTGCTCACTCCAGAGATATTTACTCTATGGTTTCTCATACAGTCCTCATATGTGGGCTACAGACAGTCCTCGGGGAATGGTTGAGGCGTCTCATCAGCATCGGTTCAGCATCAATTTGTGTACAGGGATTCTTGGTGGTGGTGGTGGTGGTTAGTGTTTAACGTCCCGTCGACAACGAGGTCATTAGAGACGAAGCGCAAGCTCGGGTTAGGGAAGGATTGGGAAGGAAATCAGCCGTGCCCTTTCAAAGGAACCATCTCGGCATTCGCCTGAAATGATTTAGGGAAATCACGGAAAACCTAAATCAGGATGGCCGGAGACGGGATTGAACCGTCGTCCTCCCGAATGCGAGTCCAGTGTGCTAACCACTGCGCCACCTCGCTCGGTCAGGGATTCTTGGCCACCACATACTTGGACCGGTTACTATTTCAATCCATTTCACGTGTGGACGCCTGCATTGTGTCCTGTGGAGGCAACTTTGAACATCTGTTGCGACGAGGATGCGATGCAGCTCTGTACTGTGTTCTGGGACGATTTGTTGTCCTTGCAGACACACTGTCCATTTCCAGATATATGTTCATAGGACCTTTTTTCCTCCATTTCCAGTTAGGAAGCCGTCCCTGCAGTTTAACTTATTTACATTCACCTCGAGTCCAAACGTAAACTTTTTGATCGGCGCTCATCTAACAGCGCCTCTTTTGAATACGTTGCAACTCTGCTAGCACACCTTTTTCATAAAGACTGCAAACGTTGCAACAGTGATATTGAATTAATTGTTCGCACTAGCGTATAGTGTGCACCACAGGGTCCCAGACACCTGTCCAACCAGTCGTCGGACAGGGAAACTACTGTACAGCCCCTTGGGCAGCAGATCGCGCTTCCGCCGACGTCCTCCCCTCTGTCAGAATCGCACGATCCTCCTGGATCCATTATTCAGACTCGTCCGCCGGTGTGGCAAGCGCTGTGGGATCCAGGGTCGGCGTGTACGGCCGGGTGCTCCATACCCGGATGCCGGCAGCTAACTGCTCTTTGTATGCAAAGCGGCGGCGGCGCCCACCTTCCGCGCAGTCGAGCTCAGCGTCAACAGCGCCAGGAAGCTCTGCACGCCTACGCCCACACACACATCGCAACACTTGCCCAATGTTTTGCAAACACACATGTCGAGATTTGTCTCCAGACGACAGTGTGTGAGACCCACGACGTTTCTGCGAAGCAAGTGTGCGACATCATCAGGTGCTCGCGTTGCATCCTGCTGCAGTGGCTAGCGTTAAAGCGTCGCCTAACAGTTGCTCCGAACAAACATCGTTGGACATAACCTACGAAAAGTAACTTACTGGCAGATTAAAACTGTGTGCCGGACCGGGATTCGAACTCGGGACCTTTGCCTTTCGCGGTCAAGTGCTCTACGAACAGCTACCCAAGCACGACTCACGCCCTGTCCTCAGAGTACTTCTGTCAGTACCTCGTCTCCTACCTTCCAAACTTTACAGAAACTCTCTGGAAACATCCCCCAGGCTGTGGCTAAGCCATGTCTCCGCAATATCCTTTCTTTCAGGAGTGCTAGCTCTGCAAGGATCGCAGGAGAGCTTCAGTGAAGTTTGGAAGGTAGGAGACGAGGTACTGGCAGAAGTAAAGATGTGAGGACGGGGCGTGAGTCGTGCTTGGGTAGCTCAGCTGGTAGAGCACTTGCCCGCGAAAGGCAAAGGTCCCGAGTTCGAGTCTCGTTCCGGCTCGCAGTTTTAATCTTCCAGGAAGTTACATATCAGCGCACACTGCGCTGCAGAGTGAAAACCTCATTCTATAACCTACGATAGCTGACAGCAAATGTGATTAGCACACAGGATACCTGACGGGTGCAAAACATAGCAATAAAACTCAACACTATACAGGTTGAACATTAATGGAAGCCGGTCTGTGTGGCCGAGCGGTTCGAGGCGCTTCAGTGTGGAACCGCGCGACCGCTACGGTCGCAGGATCGAATCCTGCCTCGGACATGGATGTGTGTGATGTCCTTAGGTTAGTTCGGTTTAAGTAGTTCTAAGTTCTAGGGGACTGATGACCTCAGATGTTGAGTCCCATAGTGCTCAGAGCCATTTCAACCATTAATGGAAGGACGAGCTCTAGTGGACGAATTACTTCTTGGAAATGGAGGAAAAAAGGTCCAATGGACATGTGTCCGGGAATGCATTGTTGGCATGGTAGATGGCAGTGACGAATTAAAGTTCCTAAGACCCCGTGCCGTGTGTTCCCTCGTATTCTGCGGGGTATGTGATTGACACAATGTACTGTAAACAGCAGAATGGTCTGGTACACATGCCAGGAACAAGTCGAGATGGTATTCGTATACGGTCAAGCAGATGGAAACGGTCGATAGGTAGCACGGCTATACCAAACCAAGTACCAGGTAGCACGGCTATACCAAACCAAGTACCCTAGCAAAAAACGGTTCAAATGGCTCTGAGCACTATGGTACTTAACTTCTGAGGTCATCAGTCCCCTAGAACTTAGAACTACTTAAACCTAACTAACCTAATGACATCACACACGTCCATGCCGGAGGCAGGATTCGAACCTGCGACCGTAGCGGCCGCGCGGTTCCAGACTGAAGCGTCTAGAACCGCTCGGGCACAATGGCCGGTGAGTGTGGGATAATATAGAATCATTGTGAAAGTGGTTCGATGAACGCTCTGCCGGACTCATAAGTGTGATCTGCAGAGTATCGATGTTGGTGTAGAGGTAGATGTAGATGCAAATAGCTGACTCCTGCTTTTCTCAGGATTAGAGCATCTAGCACCGTTTGTGGAATGTTTCTACATACTCGGCAAATCCTCTGACCGTGTCTTGATTTTTCTTCAGCCTTGTTTCCATTATCGACAGCGGGCTAGCCGCAGTGGTAACGCCGGTTCCCGTCAGATCACCGAAGTTAAGCGCTGTCGGGTTGGTCTAGCACTTGGATGGGTGACCATCCGGTCTGTTGTCGGCAAGCGGGGTACACTCAGCCCTTGTGAGGCAAAGTGAGGAGCTATTTGGTTGACGTACGTCCGGGGGAGCAGTGTTCAATAAGCACCTTGGGACTTAACATCAGAGGTCATCAGTCCCCTAGAACTCAGAACTACTGAAACCTAACTAACCTAAGGACAACACACACATCCATCCCCGAAACAGGATTCGAACCTGCGACCGTAGCAGCAGCGCGGACTGAAGCGCTTAGAATCGCTCGGCCACAGCGGCTGGCGGGAGCGCTGTACTGACCCCATGGCCTTCCATATCCGCATCCAGTCACACATGTGGGCTGAGGATGACACGGCGGCCGGTCGGTACCATTTGGCCTTCCAAGGCTTCGGACAGAGTTTTTTTCCCATTATTAACCTCAACGTCAGAAGTGCCTCTCTCGCGCCAAACAGATCCTCGTCAAACACGTCCTCAACTTTCTATTGCATTCTTCTGTGTATTATTCTTCTCAGCAACTTGGATGCATGAGCTGTTAAGCTGATTGTGCGGTTATTCTCGCGCTGACCAGCTCTCGAAATGTTCACAGTTGAGAGACTGATGTTTTTTCGAAAGTTACAGGATACCTGGCGTACTGACCAAGAGGAAAAAAATGTTCAAATGTGTGTGAATTTCTAAGGGACCAAACTGCTTAGGTCATCGGTCCCTAGACTTACTAAGAACAACACACGCCCATGCCCGAGGGAGGACTCGAATCTACGGCGGGAGGGTCCGCGCAGTCAGTGGCTCAAATGGCTCTGAGCACTATGGGACTTAACATCTATGGTCATCAGTCCCCTAGAACTTAGAACTACTCAAACCTAACTAACCTAAGGACAGCACACAACACCCAGCCATCACGAGGCAGAGAAAATCCCTGACCCCGCCGGGAATCGAACCCGGGAACCCGGGCGTGGGAAGCGAGAACGCTACCGCACGACCACGAGCTGCGGACCGCAGTCAGTGACATGGCGCCTCTAACAGTGCGGCGACCAAGAGGACAGCAGCCAGAGAGTTTCTTATTTTGTACACCCTAGCCATTGGTTGGTTTCCCCGCTGTCCACAGTGGTCGTGATCCACTCGTCCTCTGCGGGCGTTAGCGTGCTCGACCGCGACAATTAAAGTCGTCAGTGTCCCCCACACGTTGCTCTGTTTTTAATGGAACGGCGGAGTGCAGTCCTTGGGAAACAGCGTTCGCTGTTGTTGGCACCCGGAACCGCCTAATGGTCGCTGGACAATCGCGGCAGCGGACAACGGCGGACTCGTCGCTCCAGTGGCTGGGTACCGACTCGGGGCTGTTGAAACGTCCCCTTAGAAAAATTGAACATGACTGTGCTTGAACTGGCACACAATATTTTTAGCGCAACGGAATCTGACTTTCAATAATCCCTACAAATAATGGCCATGACTAACATCAACGTATACCTTTCACAAATCACTTACCTCACAAAAATCTTCGTTACTCGAACTACTGCAATACAACGAGCGCCACTACTGCCAGCTAAATAAAAGATTCAAACTACTGAACGCGCTAATTACTGATAGGCATAGTTAGCAAATGAAAGATTTTGATAGAGAACAAACAATGTATTTACCTTAATAGTGTTCAAAAGTCATAATACATATATATATCAGTTCATGGTATCCAGTCTTACAAATTTACTGTCTCTGTCCAGATCATCCGCTCTCAAAACTCCGCCATCTCTCTCCCCACATCCACCACTGCTGGCGGCTCACCTCCAACTGCGCAACGCTACGCGCTGTTAACAGCCAACTGCCCAACACTACAATAGCCAACAACAATGCAAACCAGCCACAGACTGCACACAGCACAGCCAGTGATTTTCATACAGAGCGCTACGTGGCGTTACCAACATAAAAACCTAAACAGCCTACTTACACTGTCACACGGTGTCCGACGACTAGTGACTAAAAATCTGCTCGGTGCAGATTGTGCGGGGTGAGTCGAAAAGGACTCTACAACTCTGCAGTGATATAGAAATTTGTTGTCATTACTTACAGAATCAATATACAGAACCCATC
This sequence comes from Schistocerca piceifrons, assembly GCF_021461385.2. Classification (NCBI taxonomy): domain Eukaryota; kingdom Metazoa; phylum Arthropoda; class Insecta; order Orthoptera; family Acrididae; genus Schistocerca; species Schistocerca piceifrons. The sequence goes on along the minus strand of NC_060148.1, from coordinate 68,077,883 downwards.
TTGGTTTTTCCATTGTTTGACTTTACTTACAGAATCGATAGATGTGTCATTTTGTAGTAAACAATACCAAGTTTTACATTAAAGTGTCAAAGTGTCATTTTGGTTCGATGGGGTATTAGCAGTAACAGGCAGCCTGGGTGGCTGACCAGTGGGATAAGGATATCATGTAGGACAAAGCGGGAGTTATATCAAAATATATAAGGAACTATCAGCCTCGAATGCGGTAATGAAACAAGCTTTATCTAGGTTTCAGCCCAAGTAAATGAGCCTTGGGTTGTTTTGGGGAAGGAGACCAGACAGCGAGGTCATCGGTCTCATCGGATTAGGGAAGGAAGTCGGCCGTGCCCTTTCAGAGGAACCATTCCGGCATTTGCCTGGAGTGATTTAGGGAAATCACGGAAGACCTAAATCAGGATGGCCGGACGCGGGATTGAACCGTCGTCCTCCCGAATGCGAGTCCAGTGTCTAACCAAATTGAGCCTTCTTCAGAAGACAAACCTGATTCTATAATATGTCTGCGAGGGCTTGGTCTAGAAATAAAACTAAAACAGCCTGAATTGGCGTAGTCACATTTTAAAAATGCGGTAATTCTAGACCATGCCCTCGTAGACATAATATAGAATCAGCGTTATCTTCTGAAAAAGGCTGAAACCTAGGTAAAGGTTGATTTCATTACCGCAATCGAGGCTGATAGTTTCTTATATATATTACATTATCACGATTGCTGACTGGGCTGCAATGTTGAAAGTATTTTATCAAAATGTAAGTAGTCACAATCAAGCCACAGTAGCCCATTACAAACAGTATTGTTAGGTGCTTGATAATGTTATTAGGAAGGGAAAGAGCATGCAAATAGAATAGCTAATTCACAGGATAAAATCAAAACCATATGGTCAGTTGTGAAGGAAGTGTCTGATCAGCAGCACAAGGTCGACGACATAAAGTCAGTTCGTAGTAAAAATATTTATCTTATTGACACATCAGATATATGTACCGTATTTAACAATCATTTTCTGAGCATTGCTGGTAAAGTAAATAAAAATTTAGTTTCTACGAGTATAGATTTAAGTGTCAGGAAGTCATTTCTGAAAGTATTTGTATGGAGTGTAGCCATGTATGGAAGTGAAACATGCACAATATATAATTTGGACAAGAAGAGAATAGAAGCTTTCGAAATGTGGTGCTACAGAAGAATGCTGAAGATTAGATGAGTAGATCACATAACTAATGAGGAGGTATTGAATAGAATTGGGGAGAAGAGAAATTTGTGGCACAACTTGACCAGAAGAAGGGATCGGTTGGTAGGACATGTTCTGAGGCATCAAGGGATCACCAGTTTAGTATTGGAGGGCAGCGTGGAGGGTAAAAATTGTAGAGGGAGACCAAGAGATGAATACACTAAGCAGATTCAGAGGGATGTAGGTTGCAGTAGGTACTGGGAGATGAAGAAGCTTGCACAGGATAGAGTAGCATGGAGAGCTGCATCAAACCAGTCTCAGGACTGAAGGCCACAACAACAACATGGGGAATCATATAACTTTCTTGGCAAACGCCTTTCCGAGACTGATGTCTGAAATACTCCTCTGTGATACAGGCAAGAGGGAGACTGAGTGAATAATTAAATCACTGAAGACTAAGGACTCTCATGGTTATGATGGAGTGCCTAGGAGAATATTAAAGTATTGTGCTGCACATGTTAGCCCTGTATTTAGCCATATTTTTTCCTTAGCGATTAAAGCCGTTTTATAAAAAGGGAGAAAGGGATAATGTAGATCATTTTAGACCTATTTCTATGCCATCATTGTTTGTTAAAGTTATTGAAAAGGCTGTTGATGCAAGGATAATTCATCATTTTATGTCAAACGATCTGCTATCAAATGTACAGTTCAGCCTTAGAAGTCGTTTAACTATTCAAAATGCTATATCCTCTTTCCTTTGTGAGGTACTGGATGGGTTAAACAAGAGGTTTCGAATGTTAGGCATATTTTTTGATTTAAGTAAGGTGTTTCATTGTGTAGATCACAAAATATTGCTCCAGAAGTTGGACCATTATGGAATGCGGGGAGTAGCTCGCAATTGGTTCACCTCTTATTTTAACAACAGACAGCAAAAAGTCATTATTCACAGTGTTGATAATCGCTGTGATGTGGGGTCTGAGTGGGGTACTGTCAAGTGGGGGGTGCCCCAGGGATCAGTGTTGGGGCCGCTCCTGTTCCTTATTTATATAAATGATATGCCCTCTAGTATTACGGGTAACTCTAAAATATTTCTGTTTGCTGATGACACTAGCTTGTAGTAAGGCTGTTGTGTGTAGCATTGGCTCGGTTTCGAATAGTGCAGGTCATGACCTAAGTTCATGGATTGTAGAAAACAAGCTAATGCTAAATCACAGTAAGACTCAGGTTTTACAGTTTCTAGCACACAAATCAACAAAACCTGAAGTTTTAATTTCACAGATTGGGCATATGATTAGTGAAACTGAACAGTTCAGATTTCTAGGTGTTCAGATAGACAGCAAACTGGCATGGAAATCCCACGTCCAGAATCTTGTTCAAAGACTTAATGCTGCCATTTTTACTATTCGAACGGTATCTCAAGTGAGTGATCGTTCGACATGAAAATTAGCCTACTTTGATTATTTTCATTTGCTTATGTCGTATGGTATTATATTTTGGGGCAACACTTCCCATTCTAAAAGGATATTTTTGGCTCAGAAACGGGCGGTGTGGGCTGTAAATGGTGTAAGTTCACGAACCTCTTGTCAACCCCTGTTCACGAGTCCGGATATTTTGACTTTGGCCTCTACATATATATATATATATATATATATATATATATATATATATATATATATATATATATATATTCCTTATTGTCACTTCTTGTTAACAGTATTAGCTCATTCCCAAGAATAAACAGCTTTCACTCAGTTAATATTCGGCAGGAATCAAACCTCCATTTGGATCGGACTTCCTTAACTCTTGTGCAGAAAGGTATGCAGTATACTGCTGCATCCATTTTCAATGAGCTGCCACTAGAATTCAAGAATCTTAGCAGTAATCCACGCGCTTTCAAACCCAAAGAGTTTCCTCATGGGTCACTCCTATTCGGTCGGTCGAGGAGTTCCTTGAAAAATTAAGCTGTTTTTTGCTGTATTGTTGATTGCGGTTACTTAAACTTATATACTGACTTTTTTTGAGTTCATAAACATTTTATTTTTTATCCATTATTACTTTTATGTTTTAATTTCATGTACTGACACGTTCCATGAGCTTGGAGAGTTGCTCCTTAATTCGGTTGTACGGAACTTGACGTGTAAATAAATAAATAAAAAATTGTTACTGCCACTTGTAATCAGTTTCCTCCCACACTCGTTGCAGCAAATCGGGAGCATCTTGTGCTGCAGCAGCGTGGTGTACATCCAGTTTTCCGGCAGGGCAGGAACATACACACGGTATTTAATGAAACCGCAGGGGAAGGAAGCCATAGGGGTCAGGTCTTGTGAGCGAGGTGGCAATGCGACTGGCCCTTCACGGCCAGTTCACCAATCTGGGAAGCAGTTATCAAGGAAACTTCAGCCTTCCGTGAGGAAATGAGGTGACACACCCGTATTGCGGGTAGTAAACCATCCATGACGGTCATTTTCTTCGATATGTGAAATGAAAAAGTTTTCAAGCATATCCGAATACACATTACCCATGACAGTTTTCTCCATGAAGAAGAAACGGCTGTACACTTTCAGTTTGCTAAGGCTTCAAAAATGGTGCAAACGGCTCTGAGCACTATGGGACTTAACATCTGAGGTCATCAGTCCCCTAGGTTTAAGTAGTTCTAACCTAACTAACCTAAGGACATCACACACATCCATTCCCGAGGCAGGATTCGAACCTGCGACCGTAGATGTCGCGCGGTTCCAGACTGAAGCGCCTAGAACCGCTCGGCCACACCGGACGGCGCTAAGGGTTCAACACGGTTCTTGTGCCAAGAGTGAATTGTACGCCTGCTCGGAGGTTCTTTGGCGTATTCGATGCGAAATTTACGCAGAATTATTGTTGCAAAGTTCGTTTCATGAAACCAAAATACACAACGGGCACGCTCTGCACTAGTGAAAGCAGCCATTTTAACTGTGTACTACACTGGCGCCCCTGGTGGCGGAATGGAGTACTGAGGCACTATGTGACTCAAACTTGAGGTTGTTCACTACCAAATCACACATCTACGATTCTAAAAGTTATCTCAATAAATTTCTATATTATTCCAAAATTATTAAGTCCTATTTGACGCGCCCTTTACTCAAAACAGTTGTTGCAGAGTTCGTTTTCGTGAATCGAAAACACACAGCAAGCACGCTTCACACCAGTGAAAGTAGCCATTTTAATTGTGTACTACGCGGGCGCTCCTGGTGGTGGAATGGTGTACTGACGCACTACGTGACTCAAACTTGAGGTTGTTTGCTACAAAATTACACATCTACCGATTGTGTAAGTTATCTCAATACATTTCTATATCATACCAAAATTGTAAAGTCCATTTTGTCTCGCCCTGTATATTTACATCTATGCAACAGCACCACAGTTCTTACGTAACTGCTTGTCTGGGGGTTTATCGATCCAGTTTCTGTTTCTCTACCGTTACACTCATGGAAAGCACAAGGGGAAAAACGAACACTTACATCCTCCCGACAACGCTCTGATTTCTCTTGTTTTATCGTCATTACCATTTCTCCTTATGCTGATAGTGTCAACAGAATAGTTTGGCATTCACAGGTGAACATTAGTGATTGTAATTTCGTAAAACACCTCCTCACAATCAAAAAATACCTCTGATTCAATGACTGCCACCCCCACTCCCGTAATATATCTGCGACAATCTCTTTTATACTTCCTGATAGTACAAAATGCTTTACTCTTCTTTGAGCATTTTCGATGTCCTCTGTCACACCCCTATGGTAAGGATCTCATATCGTGCAATCGCGCCGGAATACTGCAGAAGAGAACAGACAAGCATACCGTTGGCATTCTCTTTACTAAGATGTTGCGTCTTCTAAGTGTTCTAACAATAAAAACGCTGTCTTTGGATCGCTTTCCGGTAACGTTTTCTGTGTGGTGGCTCCAGTTTAAGTTGTTCCTAATTGTAATCCCTGGGTACGTAGTTGAATCAAGAAGCTTTCATTGCGTGTGATTTATCGTGTAACCAAAATTTAACGCAATTTTTTTAGAACTGACGCGGAAAAGTCACGCATTTTGTTGTTCAGGGCCAAATGCAACTTTTCCCACCACACAGATATCCTGATCAAATAATTTTGTAAAGCATTCTGATCTTCTTTCGACTTTACTGGACGGTAAATGAGAGCGCCATCTCTGCAAATAATCTAAGATTGCTGCTCAGGTTATCTCCTAAATCGTTTATATAGGTCAGAAAACAGAAGAGGACCTACAACGCTTGGGAAAATCTTGGGACTCGCATTCGGGAGGACGACGGTTCAATCCCGCGTCCGGCCATCCAGATTTTAAGTTTTCCGTGATTTCCCTAAATCGCTTCCGGCTAACGCTGAGAAGGTTCCCTTGAAAGGGCACGGCCGATTTCCTTCCCCATCCTTCCCGAGACCGATGACCTCGCTGTCTGTTCTCCTCCCCCAAACAACCCAATCCAGATAAACACTTCTGTACCACTAGATGACTTCGCGTCAGTTAGTACGACCTGTGACCTGTCTCACATGAAATCAGGAATCCGGGCGCACAACTAAGACGATACCCTGTCGGCACTGTATTTAATTACACTACTGGCTATTAAAATTGCTACACCACGAGGATCACGTGCTACAGACGCGAAATTTAACCGACAGGAAGAAGATGCTGTGATATGCAAATGATTAGCTTTTCAGAGCATTCACACAAGGTTGGCGCATGTGGCGACACCTACCACGTGCTGACATACGGAAAGTTTCCAGCCGATTTCTCATACGCAAACAGCAGTTAACCGGCGTTGCCTGGTGAAACGTTGTTGTGATGCCTCGCGTAAGGAGGAGAAAGGAGTACCATCACGTTTCAGACTTTGATAAAGGTCGGATTGAAGCCTATCGCGATTGCGGTTTATCGTATCGCGACATTGCTGCTCGCGTTGATCGAGATCCAATGACTGATAGCAGAATATGGAATCGGTGGGTTCAGGAGGGTAATACGGAACGCCGTGCTGGATCCCAACGGCCTCGTATCACTAGCGTGGTTGTAACGGATCGTGCAGCCACGTCTCGAATCCTGAGTCAACAGATGGGGACGTTTGCAAGACAACAACCATCTGCACGAACACTTCGACGACGTTTGCAGCAGCACGGACTATCAGCTCAGAAACCATGGCTGCGGTTACCATTGACGCTGCACCACAGACAGGAGCGCCTGCGATGGTGTACTCGACGACGAACCTGGGTCCAGCAATGGCAACGTGCATTTTTTCGGATGAATCCAGGTTCTGTTTACAGCATCACGATGGTCGCATCCGCGTTTGGCTACACTGCGGTGAACGCACATTGGAAGCGTGTATTCGTATTCGCCATACTGGCGTATCACCCAGCGTGATGGTATGGGGTGCCATTGGTTACACGTCTCGGTCACCTCTTGTTCGCATTGACGGCACTTTGAAAATTGGACGTAACATTTCAGATGTATTACGACCAGTAGCTCTACCCTTCATTCGATCCCTGCGAAACCTTACATTTCAGCAAGATAATGCACGACCGCATGTTGCAGGTCCTGTACGGGCCTTTCTGTATACAGAAAATGTTCGACTGCTGCCCTGGCCAGCACATTCTCCAGATCTCTCATCAATTGAAAACGTCTGGTCAATGGTGGCCGAGCATCTGGCTCGTCGCAATACGCCAGTCACTACTCTTGATGAACTATGGGCCGGCCGAAGTGGCCGTGCGGTTAAAGGCGCTGCAGTCTGGAACCGCAAGACCGCTACGGTCGCAGGTTCGAATCCTGCCTCGGGCATGGATGTTTGTGATGTCCTTAGGTTAGTTAGGTTTAACTAGTTCTAAGTTCTAGGGGACTAATGACCTCAGCAGTTGAGTCCCATAGTGCTCAGAGCCATTTGAACCATTTTTTTTTGAACTATGGTATCGTGTTGAAGCTGCATGGACAGCTATACCTGCACACGCCATCCAAGCTCTGTTTTACTCGATGCCCAGGCGTATCAAGGCCGTTATTACTGCCAGAGGTGGTTGTTCTGGGTACTGATTTCTCAGGATCACCCAAATTGCGTGAAAATGTAATCACATGTCAGTTCTAGTATAATATATTTGTCCAATGAATACCGGTTTCTCATCTGCATTTCTTTTTGATGTAGCAATTTTAATGGCCAGTAGTGTAGAAGCCACTTGTGAGGAACAGTGCCAAAAGCGTTCTGAAAATCTAGAAATATGCAATCAAATTGAGATCCCGTGTCGGTAACAGTCATTAGTTCGTGTGACTAAAGCGCTAGTCGCGTTTCAAAAGAACTGTGTTTCCTCAGTACTGTGCTGGCTATGTGTCAACAGATCGTTTGCTTCGAGGCATTTCGTAACGCTGGTACACACCGTTAAGTTGTGCAATGCTGCTGAAAATCGATGTCAGTGATACGAGCCTACAATTGAGTGGGTTAATCCTATTTCTCTGTTTGCGTGTTGGTGGTGTGAGCTGTGCAACTTTCCGGTCTTCGGATACGGATCTTTCGTGGAGCGACGGGGCGTGTATTTTATCCCGAACTGCTGGCCACGCCCCTTCTGTGCTGTTCCTCTTCTTTTTTTTTCTTTTTCAGGTTGCCGGCCACCCTGGTCCTTGGACACGGCAGGCCTTTGTCCCTCGGGTCGCTGACTCACCAGACGGAGAGACAAGCAAGGTCCCCCGAGCCGGCTGAGAGCTGAGCTGACGCACGGCTAGTGCGTGATTCATAGAATCCGTCACATGGCGGCCGTTTCGGCGTTAGGAAAGGCAAATGCTGTGAGGCAGACTGCAGCGTTACCCGGCTATCTTAAATAACATCCCGATCGCTATTCATCAACGCACTCGGGTAGATACAGTATTTCTCGACTTTCCAAAAGCCGGCGCCTACAGCTTGACGTGTCTGGACTTGGGTTCCAATCTAAAACTTGATCTACTAAGTCCCGTCTACAACATCTAGAAGCGAGTAACGTGAATGGGGAAAAACCTTGTATATCGTGACGGAGCTGCTTGCGGGTTAAACGTCACAGAAGATTTTTAGACAACATGGTTGCATGGCGATAAACAGCGATTAATTTACTTATAATCAATTATTCAAAATGACAGTCACAATCGCGTTATTTATTTTGCCGCCAACCGGTTTCAACCCGCGATGGGGTCATCTGCAGGGCAATTTACACTGTAAAGTTATAATATTAGTTAGTAATCACGTACATAATCTACAAGCGATTAGTGAAAGTTATATAAATAAACAGGTTTTTATACACATTTGGTCGCTCGCTGGAGTCGTCACCCTGCCCGTGTACGGTTGGTAACTACGCATGGTTGGCTCTCTGCGTGAGCGTAAATAACGGCCAACAACACGTGGACTCACCGTAACGCCCTCCACGGTGACCAACGGTAGTTACATGCTCAAGCAAGAAATCGTTAACTTTAATGTTTGTTCAAGTTGTAATATAAAACATAATAAATAATAAATATAACTAATTAAACCTCGAGAAATTTACAATTATTTAAAATTCAGGTAACTGTCATCCCATTCTTTTTTCATTTCATTTGTGGATAGGGCAGAGCCCTCTATCTTTTGTGGTAGAGCGGCCGTTGCCATGGGCGATAGTATACACTACTGGCCATTAAAATTGCTACACCAAGAAGAAAGGCAGATGATAAACGGATATTCATTGCACAAATATATTATACTAGAACTGATATGTGATTACATTTACACGCAAATTTGGGTGCATAGATCCTGAGCACCTCTGGCCGTAATAACGGCCCTGGTACGCCTACCCATTGACTCAAACAGAGCTTGGATGGCGTGTACAGGTACAGCTGCCCATGCAGTTCAACACGATACCACAGTTCATCAAGAGTAATGACTGGCGCATTGTGACGAGCTAGTTGCTCGGCCACCATTGACCAGACGTTTTCAGTTGGTGAGAGATCTGGAGAATGCGCTGGCCACGGCAGCAGTCGAACATTTTCTGTATCCAGAAAGGCCCGTACAGGACCTGCAACGTGCGGTCGTGCATTATCCTGCTGAAATGTAGGGTTTCGCAGGGATCGCATGAACGGTAGAGCCAGGGGCCGTAACACATCTGAAATGTAACGTCCACTGTTCAAAGTGCAATCAGTGTGAACAAGAAGTGACCGAGACGCGTAACCGATGGCACCCCATACCATCACGCCGGGTGGTACGCCAGTATGGCGAGGACGAATACATGCTTCCAATGTGCGTTCATAGCGGTGTCGCCAAACACTGATGCGACCATAATGATGCTGTAAACAGAACCTGGATTCATCCGAAAAAAAGACGTTTTGCCATTCGCGCACCCAAGTTCGTCGTCGAGTACACCATCGCAGGTGCTCCTGTCTGTGATGCAGCGTCAAGGGTAACTGCAGCCACGGTCTCCGAGATGATAGTCCGTGTTGCTGCAAACGACGTCCAACTGTTCGTGCAGATGTTTGTTGTCTTGCAAACGACCCCATCTGTTGACTCAGGGGTCGAGACGTGGCTGCACGATCCGTTACAGCCATGCGGAAAAGATGCCTGTCATCTCGACTGCAAGAGATACGAGGCCGTTGGGATCCAGCACGGCGGTTCGTATTACCCACCGATTCCATATTCTGCTAACAGTCATTGGATCTCGACGAACGCGAGCAGCAGTGTCGCGATACGATAAACCGCAATCGCGATAGGCTACAATCCGATCTTAACCACAGTCGGAAACGTGATTTTACGCATTTGACATGCTTACACGAGGCATCACAACAACGTTTTACCAGGCAATGGCGGCCAACTGCAGTTTGTGTATGAGAAATCGGTTGGAAACTTTCCTCACGTCAGTACGTTGTACGTGTCGCCACAGGCGCCAACCTTGTGCGAATGCTCTGAAAAACTAATCATTTGCACATCACAGCATCTTCTTCCTGTCGGTTAAATTTCGCGTCTGTAGCAGGTCGTCTTCGTGGTATAGCAATGTTAATGGCCAGTCGTGTATATTTATGAACTGACTTAGTAAGCCGCCACGTAGCAATCCGTACTGCCTGTTATGTGGAGATGCTCTGGTAGGTTTTATGTCCCCTTGCAGAGCAGCAGCAGCGCCGTCGGATACTAAAAGTGCAATATTACTGTCTATGTTTTACGTAATGACGTGGGAAGGAATTTTTTGTGGAACTAACTTTTTACGTGGGATGCCATTATGGTGGATTTATGTGAGAAACACCGTAAAATCAGTTTGTTGACACGGATTGTTAGCTAACTATTAGCGGTACAAGAGCATGGTCTACCACATGACTAGATCGAAAGGCATCCTTATCGATGTCTGCCCAGAATGGCGCACGGTCTGTAACTTGAGCGTACAATCGGTATGGTTCGTGTAAAATCATGCACCTTCGGTTATGCCAAAGTTAATTATTTATTTATTAATGTCTACGTTTCCTGGTATTATTCAAATGGTTCAAATGACTCTGAGCACTATGGGACTTAACATCTGAGGTCATCAGCCCCCTAGAACTTAGAACTACTTAAACCTAACTAAGCTAAGGACATCACACAAATCCATGCCCGAGGCAGGATTGGAACCTGCGACCGTAGCAGCAGCGCGGTTCCGGACTGAAGCGCCTAGAACCGCTCGGTCGAAGCGGCCGGCCCTGGTATTGTAAAAGATGGTATTTATGACCCGTAGACTCCTCCTAATGTGTGAAAGCCAAAGGACAGTTTTTGTTAGCAAATATTTATTAATAACAGTTACTTGATCTGCGCTAGAATAAATGAACTTTCCCCAAGTATCTCTCTGCTGATGGCACGAGCGATTTCTGTATCGGCACGTATACTGCAGCGCTGGCACATTCAATTTACACATGTGAAATAACGCAACTGTAAATAAAGTAAAATGCGCTCTTGTCCCCAAGTAAAGGGTACTTTTGGTAAAAAGACGAGTGGGAGAGAGAGAGTGATAGAGGGGGAGAGGGAGGGAGAGATAGAGAGAGAGAGAGAGAGAGAGAGAGAGAGAGAGAGAGGAAGAGAGAAAGAGAGGGAGGGAGAGAGAGAGAGAGAGAGAGAGAGAGAGAGAGAGAAGGTGGTTACAGAGCGATGTAAGACATACTTCCCTCACTCAATAGGCGAATGGAATATGGTAGGATGTATCCTCCACCATAAACTGTGGAGTGGTCTGGAGAGATCACGTGTGTATGTAGGTACCTGCGGTGTTAGAAGTACCTCGGACCGGTAGCCGGCTGGAGACGGAGACTGCTGGACAAGACGGGAGAGTGAGGGAGCGTGTATGGCTTTCCCCATTGACCTTGGCGCCGCCGAGGCGAAAGTGGACGCGGGACTGCTCACACAGCTGGCAGCTGGCGTCTGCAGCCGCAGCTGCAGCTGCAGCGACCCACGCAGACAGCTGCCGCGTTACGCTCAGAGAGCCTCTGGCAGCCACTGACAGTGAGCGAAGTCGCCAGCTAATTTCGTTGACCCTTTCATAGTGTGATGGTTTACCGTCTCGTAACTGTTTCGGCTACTGTTGTTGTCTTCTTCTTCAGCCAGTCCACTACTGGTAGCAGGCGTCCGAACGATGCATATTTATTCTATGAACAGCAGTATGTGGTGTGCCTGATCTTCACTCAGTAATCCCGTGCACTGCTTTAAGTTATCTAACCGGGGCGGCCTTCTTCGTCCTTTTCTTCTTTTACCCTGCATCTCCCCTCTATTGTGAAGTGCTGAAGTAGACAAGGCGTTTGTTTTAACTCGAGACAACTTGTTATCTCGAAATGGCGCATCGTACCAGAAAAATGTTCTAGGTGAAAAGCTAATATTAGTAAAGGGGACATCTGTTTGCCCCACACGTGACCACCTCTTAACCAACCCTCCTCCGTGGGTGGGGTCAACTTTGTATTTTCAAATGGAAATACTTCAAATGGGAACACCCCCTACCCCATTTTCATTGCATATTCAGATTCTACAACGAAAAATACTTGCGATTTGCCGGCCGGTGTGGCCGAGCGGTTCTAGGCGCTTCAGTCTGGAACCGCGCGACCGCTACGACCGCAGGTTCGTGTCCTGCACGGGGCATGGATGTGTGTGATGTCCTTAGGTTAGTTAGATTTAAGTAGTTCTAAGTTCTAGAGGACTGATGACCCCAGAAAAGTCTCAAGATTGTGGCAACGATTCCAGCAGACAGGAAACGTGTCCAGGCGCTACAGTACGGTACGTCCACAGTGTACAACACCACAAGAAGACCGATATCTCACCATCAGTGACCGCAGACGGCCACGGAGTACTGCAGGTAGCCTCGCTCGGGACCTTACCACAGCCACTGGAACAGTTGTCTCCAGACACACAGTCTACAGACCACTGAACAGACACGGTTTATTCACCTGGAGACGTGCAAGCTGCATTCCACTGACCCCTGGTCAAAGGAGAGCCCGTAAAGTCCGGTGCCAAGAACACAGTACATGGTGGTTGGAACAGTGGTCCCAGGTTATGTTCACGGACGAGTCCAGGTATAGTCTGAACAGCGATTTTCACCAGGTTTTCATCTGGCGTGAACGAGAAGCCAGATGTTGACCGTTTAATGTCATTGAAAGGGACCCGTATGGACGTCGTGGTGTGATGGTGTGGGGTGGGATTATTATTGGTGCATGTACACCCCTGCAGGTCTTTTACAGAGGAACTGTAACAGGTCACGTGTATCCGGTCGTCATTTTGCACCGGTATGTCCGCCTTTTGAGGGGTGCAGTGGGTCCCACCTTCCTCCTGATGACTGATAACGCACGGCAGCACCAAGCTGCCATCATGGAGGAGTGCCTTGAAGCAGAAAGCATCAGGCGAATGGAATGGCCTGCCTGTTCTCCAGACCTAAACCGTATCGAGCACGTCTGGGATGCTCTCGGTCGACGTATCGCTGATCGTCTTCAAACCCCTAGCAGACTTCAGGAGCTCCGACAGGCACTCGTGCAAGAATGGGAGGGTATACACCAGCAGATTAGATTAGATTAGATGAGATTAGTTTTTCGTTCCATAGATCCGTACTGAGGAGATCCTCGTGGATGTGGAACATGTCACTTTTTTTTAAAGCTGAAATAACAATACTAATAGTATGAGCATATGTTATACATCATTTTTTTAAGCTGAAATAACAATACTAATAGTATGAGTATATACAATACATCATTTGTTTCTATTAAAAAATTCGTCAATGGAGTAGAAGGAGTTGGCCACTAGTAAGTCTTTCAGGCTTCTTTTAAACTGATCTTTATTTGTAACTAATTTTTTTTATGTTTGCTGGCAAATTATTGAAGATGAGTGTTCCTGAGTAGTGGAGCCCTTTTTGAACTAAAGTAAGTGCTTTTAAGTCCTTGTGCAGATCAGTTTTGTTCCTGGTATTGTATGTATGAACTGAGCTGTTTGTTGGAAAAAGAGATATGTAATTTAGGACAAATTTCATTAAGGAGTAAATATACTGAGAGGCGTTACTTAGTATACCCAGTTCTTTGGAGAGGTTTCTACAGGACGTCCGTGAATTTACTCCACAAATAATACGTATTACACTCTTTTGGACTCTGAAAACGTTTGCTTGACTTGAAGAGTTATCCCCAAATATTATACTATATGGCATTATGGAATGAAAGTAGGCAACGTATGCAAGATTTTTCATTTTTATGTCGCCTATGTCTGCTAACACTCGAATTGCAAATACAGATTTGTTAAGGCGTTTCTGCAGTTCTGTGGTGTGCTCCTCCCAACTGAATTTATTATCAAGTTGTAATCCCAGGAATTTAAGACTGTCAACCTCTTCTATCTGCTCTTCTTCATACTTTATGCATTTGCTGGGTGGAAACCTCTTACAGGTTTTGAATTGCATATAGTGAGTCTTTTGGAAGTTTAATGTCAGTGAGTTGGCTGTAAAGCATTTATTAATACCCATGAAAATATCAGAAGTAGATCTTTCTAGAACTACACTCGACATACACGCCCACTTTCTACGATACATAAGTCGCTCTCAGACGTCCGACCCGTCAGTCGGCAAGACTCACCGGAGGAGAAACACCCCTCTGAAGATGTCCAGCGCAGCTCTGGACGAAACGTTAGGAGCTGAAGAGTTTCATGCACCACGACCTTACATCCCGGAAGGTTTACCAGAAGATGCTCGACATACTATTTATTGCAATACTTGTGTCATCTGCAAACAAAACGAACTCTGCTTCTGGCAGTGTAACTGATGAGAGGTCATTAATGTACACAAGAAAAAGCAATGGCCCTAAAATGCATCCTTGTGGGACACCACATGTAATTTCTTCCCATTCTGATGACGACTGATGACTTAATTCACTAGTCCCTTGCACTGACACCCTTTGTTTCCTGTTAGCTAGGTATGACTTGAACCATTTTGCTGCGCTGCCCGTGACACCATAGAATTCTAATTTATTTAAAAGGATGTTGTGGTTCACACACTCAAATGCTGCTCGACCACCTGATCCAGAGTATGCCAACCCGTTGTGCGGCCTGTGTACGTGTGCATGGTGATCATATCCCATATTGATGTCGGGGTACATGTGAAGGAAACAGTGGCGTTTTGTAGCACATGTGTTTCGGGACGGTTTTCTCAACTTATCACCAATACCGTGGACTTAAGGATCTATGTCGCTTGTGTTCCCTATGTGCTTATGCTATTACCGCCAGTTTTGTGTAGTGCCGGATTGTGTGCACCACATTCTGCAGTTATCCTTAATTTATGAGCATGAGTGTAGATAATAATAGCGGTCCCATCACACTTCCCTAGGACGCTCCTGACTGTACCCTTGTCTCTGATGAACTCTCACTGTCGAGCACTACATACTGTGTTCTGTAACTTAGTCTTCGAGTACTCACGTATCCCATACGCTCGCATCTTCTTTTAACAGGCTGTAATGGAGCACCGTGTCAAAAGCTTGCAGGAAATCTAGGAATATGGAATCTGCCTGTTGCCCCTCATCCATAGGTCTCAGAATATCATGTGAGGAATGGGAAAGCCGAGTTTCGCACGAGCGATGCTTTCTAAAACCAAGGTGATTCGTGGACATAAACTTCTCGGTCTCAATAAAATGTATGATATTTGAACTGAAAATATCTTAAAGGACTCTGCAACTAACTGATGTTGCAGATATTGGTCTGTAATTTTGCTATTGCTCTCGAATTGTAGCAACATTCACGGCGGTGCCATTACGGCTATATATCATCCGTCCTCGACGATATGTCGGTAACTGACTCGAACACCAGCAATATTGCCCGGCAAATAAAGCAATAAACACCGCAATTGCGCTCGTATTGCAGCAACATTGACGGCAGTGCTATTACGGCCACATATTGTCCATCCTTGTTGGAGAACACAGGCAGCCCCAGGGCGATACGTCGCCAACTGCCTGCAGCACCATCAATATTACCTGGCCATAAACCAATATTGCACGCTAATGATCAAGTATTGCAGCAACATTGACGGCTCAGCTATTATGGCCACATATTGTCCACCCTCGGCAACATGTCGCCAACTACCTCCGACACCAGCAATACTGTCCAGATATATAGCAATATTGCCGTCGTACATTATTGCAGCAATATTGGTTCAAATGGTTCAAATGGCTCTGAGTACTATGGGACTTAACATCTATGGTCATCAGTCCCCTAGAAACTTTTTTTTTTGGTCATCAGTCTGCTGACTGGTTTGATGCTGCCCGCCACGAATTCCTTTCCTGTGCTACCCTCTTCATCTCAGAGTAGCACTTGCAACCAACGTCCTCAATTATTTGCTTGAAGTATTCCAATCTCTGTCTTCCTCTACAGTTTTTGCCCTCTACAGCTCCCTCTAGTACCATGGAAGTCATTCCCTCATGTCTTAGCAGATGTCCTATCATCCTGTCCCTTCTCCTTATCAGTGTTTTACACATATTCCTTTCCTCTCCGATTCTGCGTAGAACCTCCTCATTCCTTATCAGTCCACCTAATTTTCAACATTCGTCTATAGCACCACATCTCAAATGCTTCGATTCTCTTCTGTTCCGGTTTTCCCACAGTCCATGTTTCACTACCATACAATGCTGTACTCCAGACGTACATCCTCAGAAATTTCTTCCTCGAATTAAGGCCAGTATTTGATATTAGTAGACTTCTCTTGGCCAGAAATGCCTTTTTTGCCATAGCGAGTCTGCTTTTGATATCCTTCTTGCTCCGTTCGTCATTGGTTATTTTACTGCCTAGGTAGCAGAATTCCTTAACTTCATTGACTTCGTGACCATCAATCCTGATGTTAAGTTTCTCGCTGTTCTCATTTCTACTACTTCTCATTACCTTCGTCTTTCTCCGATTTACTCTCAAACCATACTGTGTACTCATTAGACTGTTCATTCCGTTCAGCAGATCATTTAATTCTTCTTCACTTTCACTCAGGATAGCAATGTCATCAGCGAATCGTATCATTGATATCCTTTCACCTTGTCTTTTAATTCCACTCCTGAACCTTTCTTTTATTTCCATCATTGCTTCCTCGATGTACAGATTGAAGAGTAGGGGCGAAAGGCTACAGCCTTGTCTTACACCCTTCTTAATACGAGCACTTCGTTCTTGATCGTCCACTCTTATTATTCCCTCTTGGTTGTTGTACATATTGTATATGACCTTTCTCTCCCTATAGGTTACCCCCACTTTTTTCAAAATATCGAACAGCTTGCACCATTTTATATTGTCGAACGCTTTTTCCAGGTCGACAAATCCTACTCTTTGAAAAACCGAGCCGTTCGGGAGATGTCGCGTGTCAAAATAGCAAGCCGTGTTTCACACGAGCGGTATTTCGTATTCCTGTATTTCTTTTCTCCCGGGAGGCGGCAGTGCTATTGCGCACGGCGTGTGCCGCTGTTTCCACCCCATCGCCGGGCCTTGACCAGGAGAAAGTCTGGCAAACACGGATCACGTAACGTGTTTGCACCCGGCTGGCCGAGGGTATCTCTTCGGTAAGACTCGTCGCTGCCTACGAAACAAGACGCGCCTCCACTTGTTGTGTTGCTGGCTGGGACCGCGTACGTTTCAACAGGCGCCACTTCACTAAAAGAAAAGGGAAAGCGTGTTATGGGAACAATAACAGTTTATAGCGCGCAGTGAGGCATGTTGTTGTGGTGGTGTTCAGTCCAAAAACTGGTCTGATGCAGTTCTTCATCCTACTCTATCCTGTGCAACCCTTTTCATCTACGAGTAACTACTGCAACCTACATCTCCCTGAAAGTGCTTAGTGTATTCATCTCTTGGTCTCCTCTACGATTTTTACCCCCCACGCTTCCCTCCGGTACTAAATTGATGATCCTTTGATGCATCAGAACGTGTCCTACCAATCGATGTCTCCCTTTAGTCAAGTCGTACCACAAATTCCTCTTCGCCCCAATTCTGTTCTATATCTCCTCATTAGTTACGCGATCTACCCACCTAATCTTCAGCATTCTTCTATAGCGCCACATTTCGAAAGCTTCTACGCTCTTCTTGTCTGCCCTGTTCATCGTCCATCTTTCATTTCCATACATGGCTACACTCCATACAATTACTTTCAGAAAAGACTTCCTGACACTTGTCACTCGTTGTTAACAAATTTCATTTTAGTCCATACATTGTATTTATGTATTCCGCTCAGAAGTGTTGTTCCTAATTTGTCTGTTCATCTCATAGATCCTCACGACGCCTGCAAGCGGAAACGCGGTAAGGTGAATATGTTTACAAAAGAAAAAAATAAAATAAAATAAAATAAAATAAAATAAAAAAATTGCACTGAAGACGGACAATTATACTAACTGCTGATAACGACCACGCACTCGTGCAAAGGCTTTTTATGTGATTTACGGACAAAACTTTATGGACGCATTTGAAATCAAACGTGGATAAGAGGGGAGCTTCAACCAACAAGGAATTATTAAAACGGCGTGCGTCATGAGGCAGTATGAGGCAGTTTGATTACAAAAGCGTGTGTATATGCATATCTACACTGAGGTTGTAAGTAGGCTGTTTAGGTTTTTTTATTGGTAACACCACGTAGCGCTCTGTATGAAAATCACTGGCTGTGCTGTGTGCAGTCTGCGGCTGGTTTGCATTGTTGTCTGCAATTGTAGTGTTGGGCAGCTGGATGTTAACAGCGCGTAGCGTTGCGCAGTTGGAGGTGAGCCGCCAGCAGTGGTGGATGTGGGGAGAGAGATGGCGGATTTTTGAGAGCGGATGATCTGGACAGAGACAGTAAATTTGTAAGACTGGATACCATGAACTGATATATATATATATATATATATATATATATATATATATATATATATATATATATGACTTTTGAACACTATTAAGGTAAATACATTGTTTGTTCTCTATCAAAATCTTTCATTAGCTAACTATGCCTATCAGTTGTTAGTGCCTTCAGTAGTTTGAATCTTTTATTTAGCTGGCAGTAGTGGCGCTCGCTGTATTGCGGTAGTTCGAGTAACGAAGATTTTTGTGAGGTAAGTGATTTATGAAAGGTATAGGTTAATGTTAGTCAGGGCCATTCTTTTGTAGGGATTATTGAAAGTCAGATTGCGTTGCGCTAAAAATATTGTGTGTCAGTTTAGTGTTGACCAGAATAGGTAAGGAGCGAAATGTCTGAGTACGTTCAGTTTTGCTCAGCTGTCTGAAAACCAAATAATGTAAGAGGTTTATCAGCACAGTAAATCAATAATTTTTCTACGGGGACGTTTCAAGGTCACAAGAGCCATTCGATAGCTATATGCACATATACAGATGGCCGTAGTATTGCGCATACAAGGTATACGTTGACGGAGTTGTCGTTTCTACCCAGGTGATTAATGTGAAAAGGTTTCCGATGTGGTTATGGCCGCACGACAGGAGTTATCAGACTTTGAACGCGGAATGGTAGTTGGAGCTAGACGAATGGGACATTCCATTTCGGAAATCGTTGGGGTATTAATTATTCCGAGATGCACAGTGTCAAGAGTGTGCCGAGAATACTGAAATTCTGGTATTAACTCTCACCGTGGACACACAGTGGACAACGGGCTTCACTTAACGACCGAGAGCAGCGGCGCTGGTGTAGAGATGTAAGTGCTAACAGACAAGCAACTCTGTGTGAAATAGCCAGAATAATCAATGTGGGATGTGCGACGAACGTACCCGTTAGGACAGTGCGACGAAATTGGGCGTTAATGGACTGTGGCAGCGGACAACTGAAGCGAGTGCTAACGGCACGACAACGCCTGCAGCGGCTCTTCTGGACTCGTGACCATATCGACTGGACCCTAGACAGCTGGAGAGCCGTGGCCTGGGTCAGATGAATCCCGATTTCAGTTGGTAAGGGATGAGTTATCAACAAGGCACTCTGGAAGCTGGTGGTGGCTGCATAATGGTGTGGGCTGTGTTTAAATGGAGTGGACTGGGTCCTCTGGTCCAACTCAACCGATCATTGACTGGGGACGGTTATGATCAACTATAGGGAGACCATTTGCAGCCATTGAACGATTTCGTGTTCCCAGATAACTGGGCGCCATGTCACCAGACCACAGTTGTTTGCAGCTGGTTGAAGAACTTTCTGGTCAGTTCGAGGAATTGATTTGGCTACGCAGGTCGCCCGACATGATTCCCATTGAGAATTTATGGGACGTAATCGAGATATCAATTTGTGCACAGAATCTTGAACCAGTATTACTTTCGCAATTGTGACGGCTGTAGAGGCAGCTTCGCTCAAAATATTTCTTAGGGGGACTTCCAACGCCTTGTTGAGTCCGTGCCACTTCGAGTTGCCACTCTACACCGGAGAAAAGCAGGTCTGACAGGATGTTAAGAGGTATCCAATGACTTTTGCCACCTCAGTGTACATGCAGATGAGAGCATGTCGTGACACGAGCGACCGTTTCGCAGCTCGCGGTGGCAGAAACTGGGCCAGGCGCCTTCCTGAGGATGTGCCTCGAGGCGGAAACGCCGGCAGCGGAGTTTTCACGGCCAGGCGCGCGAAAATGGCTGTTTTCCGGTCCGCCGACACGGCCGCGGCTGATCTCGGCCAGTTAGCACCGCAGTACAAGGCATCTGCGGGAGGGGGGGGGGGGGGGGAGAATCCTCTAATGCCGGATGGGTGCGCCACTTCCAGTGGCCGGTGTATCCCTCCGCCTGCCCATTCATTGTATGGAGAGGCTTCGCCTTGCAGATGCCTTACGGCTTTCGCTTCGATTTAGCTACTTAGCGCCCGCTTCAATCCAGCTGACTGTGTTGGCTGTTTACTAGACAGCTTCAGCAGCGATGGCACTGCCGTTGTTAATTTCCTTTCCTGTTCCAGTCGCAAATCGAGTAAGGGAACTTTTTCTTCAGAGGAGAGGTGACGCGGCGTCACTCCACGGACCGCCATTTTTTTGCGCTCCGAAGTAATGGACTCGAGTTACAGCACCTCTGACGATGATCGACAAAAAATTTTCACAGTCTGCCTCGTAAACCCAAGTAATTCCGCACAGATGGTCCTTCGTTGCTCTTTATGATACGGCGGGGAGCCCAGTGGGCATAAAACTTAGAGTGGCCCAAATGGTGGACCAGTGTCAGCAATTTAGTGTTTTTTCACCACTTTCAATCGTGCTTATGCACATATATGCATTTATATACAGGGTGTTACAAAAAGGTACGGCCAAACTTTCAGGAAACACTCCTCACACACAAAAAAAGAAAATATGTTATGTGGACATGTGTCCTGAAACGCCTACTTTCCATGTTAGGGCTCATTTTATTACTTCTCTTCAAATCACATTAATCATGGAATGGAAACACACAGCAACAGAACGTACCAGCGTGGCATCAAACACTTTGTTACGGGAAATGTTCAAAATGTCCTCCGTTACCGAGCATACATGCATCCACCCTCCGTCGCATGGAACCCCTGATATCCTGATGCAGCCCTGGAGAATGGCGTATTGTATCACAGCCGTCCACAATACGAGCACGAAGAGTCTCTACATTTGGTACCGGGGTTGCGTAGCCAAGAGCTTTCAAATTCCCCCACAAATGAAAGTGAAGAGGGTTGAGGTCGGGAGAGCGTGGAGGCCACGGAATTGGTCCGCCTCTACCAGTCCATCGGTCACCGAATCTGTTGTTGAGAAGCGTACGAACACTTGGACTGGAATGTGCGGGAGCTCCATCGTGCATGAACCACATGTTGTGTCGTACATGTAAAGGCACATGTTCTAGCAGCACAGGTAGAGTATCCCGTATGAAATCATGATAACGTGCTCCCATTGAGCGTAGGTGGAAGAACACACTGACGAAACTAAAATGAGCTCTAACATGGAAATTAAGCGTTTCCGGACACATGTCCACATAACATCTTTTCTTTATTTGTGTGTGAGGAATGTTTCCTGAAAGTTTGGCCGTACCTTTCTGTAACACCCTGTATATAGCGCAGAAAACAGAACAAGGTGTTTATTATTGTTCTAGTGCTATTATCTGACAAGTGTAACACTCGACATTTTCTTGGTCTGTTATCAAGTTTTACAATAAATGAAAATTGCAGTGAAGTGATGCGCTGTTTCAGTTGTTCCCGTGATTTCCTATCTCCGCATATAGTATTTGTTTGATATAAGACTGATTAAGCCTTTGTTGAAATATTGAAGGGAGGTTCCCGTGTCTCACACATCTATTGTGTAGACCTGATGAGTGGTCTGTTCTGAAGTGCAAACACCCATGACACACAAGTCCCACCCCAGGCTTCATGGTTTGTGTGTTTGTGTGTGTGTGTGTGTGTGTGTGTGTGTGTGTGTGGATGGGAGGGGGGGGGGCGGATCAGTTACAATTCGCGTTCACATCTGGTCTCCCTGAGGGGAAAGTAACCAATGCACACTACCTTGCAAAGGCTGTTATCCCTGTGTTGCTGCCATATCTTCAGCAGGACAATGCACGTCCACATACGGTTGCTGCGACGCAGTGTGTTCAACAAATGCACTGGCCAACAAGATCACCAGATCTCTAGCCAGCTGAACACGTATCAAGCGGGAACTTACTGGTTCTGGCTCAAATGGCTTTGAGCACTACGGGACTTAACATCTGAGGTCATCAGTCCCCTAGAACTCAGAACTACTTTAACCTAACTAACCTAAGGACATCCCACACGTCCATGCCCGAGGCAGGATTCCAACCTGCGGCCGCACGGTTGCGGACTGTAGCGCCTAGAACCGCTCGGCCACTGCGGCCGGCCTTACTGGTTCTCCAGGACTTGTAAGAAGAATAGCCGAATTACAACAAAAAGCGCAAGATGCTCGGGACAGTCCATCGCAGGATGCCATTATTCACCTCTATGGTCGTTTCATGCAACAGTACACACCTGCGTTGCTGCCAGAGGGCGGTATACTGTACTTTCATGCGTGTTGAACACAACTGTGATGTGTGTGTTCCATTTGGTCTGAATTTGTTATCATGTACTCCTACAATGGTGAACAGCCTATCACAACACTTGTCAATAAAATGACCTTGTCTCTGAGGGTGTTGTATTTCTTTTTTCTGGACGTGAGTGTGGATAAGCGACGATTTGCCTTCTGTCTGTTGGAAAGTCGTGTACCCAGCCAGTTGCATCACCCAATGTTCTGTAAGGACCTGTATTTACATACTGGGCGGCCACTTGCCACCGCACACCGCAGAGTTTTCGGTTTGCCACATCACCGCTGTCTACTTGTCTCAGAGCGGTGAGCGGATAGCAGCCAAGGCAACTGGTTCGCGTGTGCGCTCCACATACAAGGCTGCCCGTCAGAGGCACAAGAATGCGGAGCTCGCGATGGATGGAAGAAAGAAAGGCGATCTGGCGCAGAGTTGCGCAATTATGTCTGCAGACGTAACCGCCTGCATAGCGGTCGCTCTATCCGTTGCTACGGAAAACGGCGCTTTGGGCTGTTTCCCAGAGCGCGGGAGGGTTGGCAACACTGCGAGCGCCCAGATCGGCGTTCCCTTTTTCTTTCCGTCTCTCTCTCTCTCTTTCTCTCTCTCTCTCTCTCTTCCTCTCCCTCTCTCTGTCTCTTTTTATTCGCGTTGCGAAAGTTGGCCAGCCACTTCGTGTCTGCAGGGCGGGCGTCCTATCGATAGTTATCGAGAGTCGAACTGGGCCACTCCAGCGCGTAAGCGGAGCAACCAGCAGTTTCGGCTGGCCGGAGTTGCGATACTCGAGCCGCGCCAGTACGCTCGTACATTACATTGAAGCGGGAGGGGGAGAGAGTAATCCTGGGGCTAAAATGAGATTTTCTGGTGGACAGGAAACAAAAGAGTGTAAATGCGGCTCACTTTCAGACACGGAATTCTTGTAGAGTCGAAATTTTGCTGTCACAACCTGGTCAGACACTCACAAGGAGACTCTCCAGTTGTGGAATCCACTTTTTGAAGCATCTATACCGTGACGTAGGTTAAGATCCCAGAAATCACACCCCGCAACCATTCACGCTGGTGGGACCACGTTTGCGAAAACAACTTCGGAATTTTACATCACACCCTCAACAGCGTTAGAAAATTGATACGTTATAGAAGGGAAAGCAGAAAGGTGGAAGGAGTATATAAAGGGGCTATACTTGAGGACAATATTGTGGAAATGGAAGAGGATGTAGATGAAGATGAAAGGGGAGATACGATACTGTGTGAAGAGTTTGACAGAGCACTGAAAGACCTGAGTCGAAACAAGACCCCGGGAGTAGACAACATTCCAATGGAACTACTGACGGGCTTGGGAGAGCCAGTCCTGACAAAACTCTACCATCTGGTGACCAAGATGTATGAGACAGGCGAAATACCCTCAGACTTCAAGAAGAATATAATAATTCCAATCCCAAAGAAAGCAGTTGCTGACAGTTGTGAAAATTACGGAACTATCAGTTTATTAAGTCACGGCTGGAAAATACTAAGGCGAATTCTTTACAGACGAATGGAAAAACTGGTAGAAGCAGACCTTGGGGAAGATCAGTTTGGATTCCGTAGAAATATGGGGACACGTGAGGCACTGACCCTACGACTTATCTTAGAAAATAGATTAAGAAAAGGCAAACCTACGTTTCTAGCATTTGTAGACTTAGAGAAAGCTTTTGACAATGTTGACTGGAATACTCTCTCTCAAATTCTGAAGGTGGCAGGGGTAAAATACAGGGAGTGAAAGGCTATTTACAAATTGTACAGAAACCAGATGGCAGTTATATGAGTCGAGGGACATGAAAGGGAAGCAGTGGTTGGGAAGGGAGTGAGACAGGGTTGTAGCCTGTCCCCGATGTTATTCAATCTGTATATTGAGCAAGCAGTGAAGGAAACAAAAAAAAATTCGGAGTAGGTATTAAAATCCACGGAGAAGAAATAAAAACTTTGAGGTTCGCCGATGACACTGTAATTCTGTCAGAGACAGCAAAGGACTTGGAAGAGCAGTTGAACGGAATGGACAGTGTCTTGAAAGGAGGGTATAAGATGAACATCAACAAAAGCAAAACGAGGATAATGGAATGTAGTCGAATTAAGTCGGGTGATGCTGAGGGAATTAGATTAGGAAATGAGACACTTAAAGTAGTAAAGGAGTTTTGCTATTTGGGGAGCAAAATAACTGATGATGGTGGAAGTAGAGAAGATACACTCCTGGAAATTGAAATAACAACACCGTGAATTCAGTGTCCCAGGAAGGGGAAACTTTATTGACACATTCCTGGGGTCAGATACATCACATGATCACACTGACAGAACCACAGGCACATAGACACAGGCAACAGAGCATGCACAATGTCGGCACTAGTACAGTGTATATCCACCTTTCGCAGCAATGCAGGCTGCTATTCTCCCATGGAGACGATCGTAGAGATGCTGGATGTAGTCCTGTGGAACGGCTTGCCAGGCCATTTCCACCTGGCGCCTCAGTTGGACCAGCGTTCGTGCTGGACGTGCAGACCGCGTGAGACGACGCTTCATCCAGTCCCAAACATGCTCAATGGGGGACAGATCCGGAGATCTTGCTGGCCAGGGTAGTTGACTTACACCTTCTAGAGATGGGCTCGATGACGGTTTGGATGTACCGTGCACTATTCAGTGTCCCCTCGACGATCACCAGTGGTGTACGGCCAGTGTAGGAGATCGCTCCCCACACCATGATGCCGGGTGTTGGCCCTGTGTGCCTCGGTCGTATGCAGTCCTGATTGTGGCGCTCACCTGCACGGCGCCAAACACGCATACGACCATCATTGGCACCAAGGCAGAAGCGACTCTCATCGCTGAAGACGACACGTCTCCATTCGTCCCTCCATTCACGCCTGTCGCGACACCACTGGAGGCGGGCTGCACGATGTTGGGGCGTGAGCGGAAGACGGCCTAACGGTGTGCGGGATCGTAGCCCAGCTTCATGGAGACGGTTGCGAATGGTCCTCGCCGATACCCCAGGAGCAACAGTGTCCCTAATTTGCTGGGAAGTGGCGGTGCGGTCCCCTACGGCACTGCGTAGGATCCTACGGTCTTGGCGTGCATCCGTGCGTCGCTGCGGTCCGGTCCCAGGTCGACGGGCACGTGCACCTTCCGCCGACCACTGGCGACAACATCGATGTACTGTGGAGACCTCACGCCCCACGTGTTGAGCAATTCGGCGGTACGTCCACCCGGCCTCCCGCATGCCCACTATACGCCCTCGCTCAAAGTCCGTCAACTGCACATACGGTTCACGTCCACGCTGTCGCGGCATGCTACCAGTGTTAAAGACTGCGATGGAGCTCCGTATGCCACGGCAAACTGGCTGACACTGACGGCGGCGGTGCACAAATGCTGCGCAGCTAGCGCCATTCGACGGCCAACACCGCGGTTCCTGGTGTGTCCGCTGTGCCGTGCGTGTGATCATTGCTTGTACAGCCCTCTCGCAGTGTCCGGAGCAAGTATGGTGGGTCTGACACCGCGGTGTCAATGTGTTCTTTTTTCCATTTCCAGGAGTGTATAAAATGTAGACTAGCAATGGCAAGGAAAGCGTTTCTGAAGAAGAGAAATTTGTTAACATCGAGTATAGATTTAAGTGTCAGGAAGTCGTTTCTGAAAGTATTTGTATGTAGTGTAGCCATGTATGGATGTGAAACATGGACGATGACTAGTTTGGACAAGAAGAGAATAGAAGCTTTTGAAATGTGGTGTTACAGAAGGATGCTGAAGATTAGATGGGTAGATCACATAACTAATGAGGAGGTATTAAATAGGACTGGGGAGAAGAGAAGTTTGTGGCACAACTTGACTAGAAGAAGGGACCGGTTGGTAGGACATGTTCTGAGGCATGAAGGGATCACCAATTTAGTATTGGAAGGCAGCGTGGAGGGTAAAAATCGTAGAGGGAGACCAAGAGATGAATACACTAAACGGATTCAGAAAGATGTAGGTTGCAGTAGGTACCGGGAGATGAAGAAGCTTGGACAGGATAGAGCAGCATGGAGAGCTGCATCAAACCAGTCTCAGGACTGAAGACCACAACAACAACAGACAGGTTGTGTAGTTCAACGAGTAGAGTAAGCCCTGCATGTGCAGAACGTGATGAGGTCACCGGCTCGGTAACTCATAGTGTTCGGTCAAAGGCTTAGCTGCCCTCTGAAATAAAATACCTGAGTGAACGGATCAACGATCAATTTAAGCGGGCGTTATGGGACAGCCGCTCCGGACAAATGCAACGAACAATAACGAACAAAATGAGATAAAAAAGTTCGAATCTCATTGGTTGGCTCACCCTTTTTTTATTTTTAAATCTTTATCGAAATGACTTTGATCATTATTTTCATTCAATTAATTGGTTTAAACGTATTTTTTTTTATTTCTGTTCCTTTGACACTTCTTTTTAATCATCGTATGAATTTTGCATTCGTTCTGCCGGCCGGTGTGGCCGAGCGGCTCTAGGCGCTTCAGTCTGGATCCGCGCGACCGCTACGGTCGCAGGTTCGAATCCTGCCTCGGGCGTGGATGTGTGTGATGTCCTTAGGTCAGTTAGGTTTAAGTAGTCGTAAGTTGTGGGGATTGATGACCTCAGATGTTAAGTCCCATAGTGCTCAGAGCCATTTGAACCATTTTTTCATTCGTTCTCATTTTTTAAATATTATTCTCTTTCCACGCCCAATTTTTACGAATGTGAATTTAATGGTATTTGTATAATATAATATTTAAATATTTGAAAATGCTAATCGGTCAGTTACAAAACAAAAGACGTAATAATGTATTAATATTGACTGTACAATTGTTTATAAAATGTGTTTTTCGTTGCTAGATGTGCTTTTTTTGGATGGTAATCGTCAAACAAACATTTAAAACATAGCCTAAATTCCTACTGCACCATTGAAAAACTAACACAGATCAAGATTTAAATGAGTGAATGGATTATAAGTAATACGAACTTCCAGCAAAATGAGGAATAGAAATAGTGATGGCGATAAGACAGATGAAAAATAGGATGGTAAAACGAAAAAAATTAAATCGAAATTAATAATAAAATTAATTAGAATCGCATGAACAAGGGTTTCAATCAAAAAAGACTGATAGGGAGAAAAATTAGAAGAAATAAAGATTAAAGTGATGATCGAAATAAAAAATTACACTGAAATCAACAAAGTGAATATACGTAACGATCAAAGTCATTTTCATAAAAATTTAAAAATAAAGAAATAAAAGCATCTGACTAGATTCGAATCCACACTCTTCTACATGTGAAGGCCTTATCCTGTCCATTGTATCACCCTCCCAGACAACGTATTTGTACACTTTTAATGCTACTGAGACTCGCGTAAACTTCCGAATTTTTTTATTTTTTTTATTTTTTTTAATTTATTTATTTATTTATTTATTTATTTATTTTTGGTCAATTCCTCGCAAACGCGGGACCACTAGTGTGGATGGCTGCAGGGTGACCTTTTCAAATGAACCATAACCATTCCTCAACTGCTAAACTCATATGGCATGAATGGTTGGGATACCACGAAGGGCAAACTTCTAAGAGATCTGAGGAAAGTACAGAGAAGGTAAACCATGATGGTGGGACAGGCGTTTATCAGCAAGACTAGGCAGTAGTTTTGCTTTGGCTCCGTGCTGCAGTGCGGCTGCGGCGAACGCACCTGCTGCGGTGTTTACTGGCCGTAGAGCTGGCAACAGCCGAGGCCGGCAAAACAGTAGAAAGCCGGCAGGCCACCACGGCCGGCTGGAGCTGGACTCTATTCCAGGCCGCCTATCCTTTCCCTTTCCACCGGCCAGTCGCTGCCTATTAGCTTTTCCAGTTCCGCGCTTGTAAGACACTAACGATGTACACAGGCAAAAGGCTTCTCATAACTGCAACGGCATGTCAGTTTCCCACACTTACTCTCACTGGCATCTTTTACTCCTCCCGCAGAAGCCACAGTATCGAGGGTGTGGACAAAACAACCCTACAAACGTGAATGTAATCAACAAATTATGCTAAGTTTTAGGTATTGGGCAGTTAATGATACAATGTCAAAAGGGGTGTACCCCGACGTTGTCGTTGTTGTATGTTAAGCGTGTTGTTGTTCCATATAAGGCTAGACTCCAGACAAATACTACCCGAAAAGATGCCCCAGCACTGAAATTTAACCGAGCGAGGTGGCGCAGTGGTTAGACACTGGAGTCGCATTCGGGAGGACGACGGTTCAATCCCGCGTCCGGCCATCCACATTTAGGCTTTCCGTGATTTCCCTAAATCGCTCCAGGCAAATGCCGGGATGGTTCCTTTGAAAGGGCACGGCCGACTTCCTTCCCCGTCCTTTCGTAATGCTATGAGACCGATGAGCTCGCTGTCTGGTCTCCTTCCCCAAAACAACCCAACCAACTTAGATTTATATTCGAAGTTATCATATTTTTCTCTTTTTCAAAGGCATTTTGACATTGTCAGTCCGCATTTTATATCCTCTCAACTACTGTATTAGTTGTTTTCCTGCCCAAGCAGTACCAAAACGATTCTATTGCTCTTTTTTAAATTTTTGTTAAGCACATGCTTTGTTCTTGTGTGTGTGTGTGTGTGTGTGTGTGTGTGTGTGTGTGTGTGTATGAGAGAGAGAAAGAGAGAGAGAGAGAGCGTATGTGATGTGGTATTTAAATTGGATTGTAATGAATGTTTTTGCATTGTATGTCGGAAGGTCTCCCGCGGGGTGACAATTTTTTTGTCCTGTTAGGCTACTCTACAAAATTACCATGAAAGGTGGTTCAATAGACAGACATATTCCAGTATTTTATAATAATTTTTATTCGTTTTGAGCCGATCGAACTTCGGTACTTTCGTTGTGTCATCGCGTACGATGTGCCGAGGCCATTGAGAGAGGAATCTCTTCTCTTTTGAAGGGGCCCGCGGGGCGGAGAACCGCTCGGTCAGCTCGGACCTACCACCGTACCGCCGTAGCACCTGAGCCATGCTGACTGACGCCCTCTCCCGGATGCCCAGCATCAAGGACGTGGCGTAGCGGTTCGGCGCGCGGCTCATCTTCAGCAGCCAGCACACCGTTAGGTGCTTGCGTAACTGCGAGACGAGACGGGCTGCGTACGCACACGGCCGCTAATGTCAGGGAGCGGGGGCTGGCGAGGGAATTTGCACCGGTCGGCATTTCCCGGGTCTCTCGTTATGCAAACGCCACGCGAGGGAAATGTCACCGCGGTTGGCGGCCCTGCGTCTCGCGTGAAAGCTCGGCTGCCGTGACGTCAGCGGCGCTCGATAAATTTCGACAGAAATAGGTGCGATACGTGACTGATTGCTACAACGTTTTGCTTCCTGATCTGCCCGCAACACTCCTTCGCACGCTTCTGACGTGTTGCGGGAAGATACAATACTCTTCGATTACGATGCCGGCGATAAATCACTGGAAACAGTAACAACCGCGAAATACAAGGTGTCTCACTACGACATTGGGCGCGAACCAATATAAAGGACCTTCCAAAAAGAGTTCGTATTCTATCCGTGCATCGAAGTCACCACTGTGGTGGGGCTGTTACATAGTCGAAAAAGATTTATTCTTAGTCTCCACGATCGCATCAAGCCGTAGAGGGTCCACGATTGCTTACCTTTTTGTACACAATGCATGCGTTTGCTTTCTGTAATTAGAATAATTAATGAAATACAAGCATTCAAGGATAAGTGTTAGTTATAGCCCCGTCGACAAAAAATTCTCTTCGGAAAGTATTTGATCTTCGAAACTTACGACGGATCTACCGAAGAGAGTTGGTGTTCCAACGGTGCATTGAACTCGCCAATTTGGCGTGCTGATGTACAGGGTGTAAAAAAACCATCGTACGTACCGGTGTATAAAGTTCAAACGGTGGTTAGAGGAAATAAAAGAAACAGTCTTTTACGTGACAAAAACGTCACTGGTGCAACGTTCCCCGCTAGGGGCCCTTGAAGTTTTGAAGCTAGCGATGTACAGAGACGGTGTTCAAATTGCTGTATGATGAATATTGTGTTAGAGGTGTTGCTGAAAATATCGCTCGTTTACCTTAATACTCAATTCGGCCCTACACACTAATGACTGTCTAATTCTCAAAAGAACCAGATTTTCAACGAATAATGGCTGCAGCTTCATCCAAATGTGCAACCAGCTCTTCTGGAGTATCTACCGCTGTCTCATTTACCAAGGGCTTCGTATAAAAATAGAATAATCAGTAGGAGGTCAGCAACATTTCTAAAACAATATTCATCACATGGTAATTTGAACAGCATCTCTGAACATCGCTATCGTCAATATCTTCGTGGGCACCTAATGGGCAAACGGTGCACCTGTGATATTTTTGTCATATAAAAATATGTTTCTTTCTATTTAAACATTCTAGAATTTTCTACAACCCGCATCGAAGCTTTAAACCTTACTTTAAACTCTATGACGCATTAAACTGTGCAGGACTTCACAACTACTTTCCTTTCTGTATCCAATGTGTGCGTTCCTTTTCAGGTGTTAGATGTGTTAAGAAAGTGGAACTCTTCAAACAGAAGTGCTGCATTCAGCTTCGGCAATAATAAGACCTATCTGGAATGGAATCTTTCGAAGAAGTTGGTGTTCCAACCGCGTATTGAAGTCACCAATGTTGTGTATCGATTGCACAGACGATTTAGTCTCTTCCTTAAATACCACGAATGTGTTTAGCTATGCAGGACAACCCACAAATACTTGGTATTATCAATGTTGTAACCTCTCATGATACTGAATTAAGAAAACTAATGAAAACAGGAAAAATGGAGGGTGGGGTAACTACGGCATTGCAACAAACTCGTTGAGTGTTTGCAAGGTTTGTCGGCACTGGCTGTCGGGTGGCCTTTCGTGGGCAGGTAAACAGGAAGAGGGTGCATCGCCGGCGGCCCCTCGAGCGCTTTCACCGCTTCTGGGACGGCCGGGACGGCCCCACGCGTGTTGACATCTCCTGCAGTGTCGCCACTCGCTCCACGGTCTGCAGCTGCAGGCACGCCCAGTTTTCCCCGTGACGCGACAATCCCCCTGGGGACGCAATTCGTAAGGATGTCAGAAACGCCTCGCACCCACACTAACCTACAAAAGGACACCCACACTAACCTACAAAAGGAGGTCGCGTAAAGGCCACTCTTACGACCCTGTTCCGATTAGCATTCGCTTTCCCAGTTGTCTGCTTTTCATCTGTAGCGAGGACATTTGACTGGCTGAAACCACTGAGAAAAGTGTAGTCGAAAATTCTGTATTAGATACAGTTAAACTTTTTCCCGGCCTTGCTGACAAATTGAAATTGTACGCTCGACCGGTAGCCGAACCCGGAACCTTGGTTCTCAAGGACAATGCTTATACCGAATGATGTATCTAGGCACGACTCAGCAGTACCAGTCGCCTACTTTTCGCCTGGATAGCTCATTCGATAAGAGCATTACTCACGAATGCAACTATTGCGGGTTCGAATCTCGGTCCTGCACAAAAATTTAACCTGTTCAGAAATTTCGTAAAAAAATAGTGTGAATAAATAAAATCGTTCTCGACCATTGACGATGATGAGTAAACAAAATAATGAAACACTTCCTGATTGAGAAAATAATAACTGCACTGCAACATGGAACAAGCAGTTTGCTATCGGAAGAAAGCTGCAACGGAAATGTGGACATAAATACAGATTTCCGACTTTTTCATGAAACAATGAAAGGGAGGAACTTCTTAGGAAAATTAATTTTGGTACTTTATTCGTTTCCCTTTCGATATTTTGCCACCATTGGTTTGAAATCTGACAGTGACAACTGTACACACGAAACCTCATTTCTGAGGGCATTTATTAGGGATAACTTTCCTGTTTTCCTCAATTCAGGAAGACTGATGTGTGGCAGTGGATAATAGTGGATTCGTACTCAAAACAAGCGAGAATTCTAACCCACGACCGCCAATTCTGATTTTGCTTTTCCGCCGTTTGTCAACGGCATTGACGCAGTGGTAACACCGGTTCCCGTCATATCACCGAAGATAAGCGCTGTCGGAATGGGCTAGCACTTGGATGGGCGACCATCCGGTCTGCCGAGCGCTTTTGGCAAGCGGGGTGCACTCAGCCCTTGTGAGGCAAACTGAGGAGCTACTTGAGTGAGAAGTAGCGGCTCCGGTCTCGGAAATCGACATACGGCCAGGATAGCGGTGTGCTGACCACATGACCCTCCATATCAGCATGCAGTGACGCCTGTGGACTGAGGATGACACGGCGGCCGTTCGGTACCGTTGGTTTGTTAAAGGCTCTGAGCACTATGGGACTCAACATCTTAGGTCATAAGTCCCCTAGAACTTAGAACTACTTAAACCTAACTAATCTAAGGACATCACACACACCCATACCCGAGGCAGGATTCGAACCTGCGACCGTAGCAGTCCCGCGGTTCCGGACTGCAGCGCCAGAACCGCTAGACCACCGCGGCCGGCCGTTGGCTTGTTCCGGAGGAGTATAGCACAGTACATTTTCCGCCGTTTTCTTCCATCAATTACCGGTGCGGTCAGAGGCACATTTTTCGAATCCGTTTCTTCGCTCACAACTCTCTTCTTTTACTCAATATTTCGGAGACTGAATATAAAACACAGAAACGAGGTTAACAGTATAATAACGTGGTGAACGAGATCAGAACTTCCATGAGGTTGTTCGGAGATGAGGCTGCTGTATGGAGAGAAGTGGCAAGACTAGAAAACTGTTGCTAAATGCAAAAAGTCCTGCTGAGAATCGGCGCTTGATGTAGGGAGTGGAGTTGCGTCTCAATTTAAACAAATGTAATATTTTGCACATACAGAGACGGAAAGCCTCGACAGTGTTTGATGCCACCATTGCAGGACAACCGCTGGAAATAATATCTCCATTAAATAACTGACACTGTGCGTATGGAACGACCACACAGAAAAGGCAGACTCCAGTGACTGAAAGACTCCTCAGGAAGAGGTCCACCCGTGGAAGTGGTAGCTTAAAAACACTCATTCGAGCCACATAGGAATATTGCTTGTTGGTTCAAATGGTTCAAATGGCTCTAAGCACTATGGGACTTAACATCTGAGGTCGTCAGTCCACTAGACTTAGAACTACTTAAACCTACCTAACCTAAGGACATCACACACGTCCACGCCCGAGGCAGGATTCGAACCTGCGACCGCAGCAGCAGCGCGGTTCCGTACTGAAGCGCCTAGAACCGCCCAGCCACAGCAATATTGCTTGTCAGTCTGGGATCCGCACCAAATAGGATTGATAGACGAAACAGAGAACTGCAGCGCGATTCGTCACGGGTTCGTTTAGCAAGCGGGAAAGCGTCACAGAGATGCGCCTCCCATTCCACCGGGAAAGCAGACGCTAGAAGAGAGGCGTCGAGAATCACAGTATGGTCTGCCGTGGAAATGCCGAGGGCGCAAGTTCGCAGAAGAGTCAGCCAACATATTGCTTTATCCGACGTATGTCTCGCGAAGTGACCAGAAACCGAAAATTAAGAGAGATTCAAACGCACATGGTGGCTTGCGGATACCCATTCTTCCCGAGAAATTAAACAACATTTCGCGGCCCTGTCAGCAGCTGTATAAATATTAATTTTAATTTTAATAATCAACAACCTCAGTTGCACCCTTTACCTAGAATTTACCTAGGTTTCAGTCGGGATAACCCAACCTTTTTCAGAATAACAGTAACTGCCTTTTGTCCATAGTGGACATCGTCAAGCTAAAGCTGGAAATCCATAAATGAGTTCCAGTACAGCACTCGTGGCTGCCGCATCGCGGTCGTGAAATGGGCCGAGGCAGTTCCAGATAAGTTTTATAATCTAGGTAAATTCCCGAGAAGCATTCGTGATTGAATGAAATACTGTAAGGTGGCTTACGGAGTGTAGATGTGGATGTGATAGATGTAGAGACCCTCGTCGATGACAAGCTCATTAGAGACGGAGCACACGCGCGGATAGCGAATGACAGCGACAGTGTTCGTTTCAGAGAAACAACCTTAGAAATCATCTTAATCGATCAATGGGCGACGACTGTTACGTCAGTCGTCGAAATTTTGCGCGTAGAAATGGAATTTCTAATCCTGCTAATAAAGGAAAGTGCACTTCTGGCAGATCTCAGAAAGTACACTGATTTATCTCTTTAACTTAGCGAGTATCGGTTTCTAATAATATTCTACAAGGCGCTGAAATATGCCCTACCCACTACTTGTTCTTTCCCGGAAATGCACTTCAAGAATAAGTTGCTCTTCCAACCGTGCACAGAAGTCATCAACGCCGCGCCTTGAAGCGTGCTTTTTGGAGCAGGAAATCTTCGGTCACAGTTCCCACGTCCAATATCGGCCTTTACCCGTGGGTAACCCGTCGACGCTGGAAAGCCCCAGAAATCACATTAAGGGAATTCTCTACTTAGCGAGTCTTCTGGTCCTAATGACATTCCTGTCGACACGACAGTCAAACGTGTCGTCCCTACCATCTGTCCTTTCGTCGGCAATCTGTTTCGACGAGAATGGAAAGTGTTCGCGACCGAACCAGGCGTTGAAATCTCCAGAGGAGAAAAGTTGCTGTTCCAACCGTGCGTAGAAATCACCGCTACCTGCTTCCAGCGTCGCTTCGCTAAGGCGCACGGAACACTCTGTCGCATTTACTACGGCCGATATCACACCTTTCCCGCGGTAACAACACGAATGTTGGTGCCACTGTTGGCGCCGCGAGGCAGCCAGCGGTTAAGCACGCGCGCTCGCAGCGGCGGTGCCTGGCGGCGACCTCGCGGCCAACATTCCCCAGTAGCGCGGCCTCGTTCGCTTTGCGTGCTGAAGGCTTTCCGCTACTGTGCCGGCTCATTTGTACACGTGAGGCTGCGATGAAGTTTTTACGTCTGTCACGCTTCCGCATAATGTCTGCTCGATTGAGGAATAAAATACCACAAAAGCTCAAGGCGTCCTTCAAGTTCTTACCTCAGGAAACAGTAGGCACCAACTGCGAACACGTACCAGTCAGAAAAGAAAACCATCAAATACTAAGTGCCGCACTGCTCGATAATGTGGACAGTGCTCTTTAATCTTTTTATATATGATGTAGTTGAAGACGAAGCGAAGAAGTTATTCTGTACACCTGATGTGACGAAACTAAATGGTGACCGAAACGTGGAATAGCTTTAGAGACGAGCTATATTACTGCAAATGTCGTAGCCGAATGACTGGTGCAAAATTAACTGGTTATAAAACTGAAAAAGACCATATATACAGTGTTCAGAAATAGAGATAAATCTGGACATACCGATTCAAGAGGTGGAAGAAACAAGGTTGGAAGAAGTAAAATCCACTGCACTTTTAGATATTACTGTGGATAATGAGCTCAAATGAACCAACATTATAAATCTCTCTCTAACAAACTCAGCTATGTATAGAGGGTGAGTCACTTATTGCCACCTAGAATAACTCCGAAAGTATCATATAAGTTTGTGGGACAATCTCGGTGGGGTCGCGTCAGAGGCGTGAAGGTCAACTTTGCTTTTTTTAATGGGATGCTATAGTTTGGTACTTATTTTCTGACAGCGGCTATCGAGACGAATCCAGTGATGTGTAACAGTAAGGTCTTTGAGGGTCAACGAAGATCGCGAGCCGGCCGGAGTGGCCGAGCGGTTCTAGGCGCTACAGTCTGGAAGCGCGCGACCGCTACGGTCGCAGGTTCGAATCCTGTCTCTGGCATGGATGTGTGTGATGTCCTTAGGTTAGTTAGGTTTAAGTAGATCTAAGTTCTAGGGGACTGATGACCTCAGCAGTTAAGTCCCATAGTGCTCAGAGGCATTTTTGAAGGTCACGAAGGTGGCATGAACGTCCATTTACAGAAGGTGTTCGAAGTGATGACCGTTGGTACCAGTGCAGTGCTGCAATCTTCTTATCATGGATTGAGTGGTAATCCTTATCACTTCGGCACTTGTCGAAACACATGCTCTGACAATTCTCTCTCGTATATCGTCCAAATAGTAAATATTCGCCCAATTCGGCGTATCCATCTAACGTGTCTTTGGCATATAAACACCATTGGACGGTTTCGCAATACAACACTAATAGGGACGGTAAGACTAGCATCGACGAATCGAGCGAATGTGAATGACGTATTCCTTCGATATGCTTCTCGTTTACAGAGGATGCCAGCGAAATTCAGTGAGAACTAGAGACTTATACGCTGAAAGGTATCCTTACCGTACTCATTCTACACCTCGTACATTCAAATATGTGTATGATAAATTGAGAACAACTGGATCTTTAACGCATCGGAAACATATCCGGCAAAGGAAAGTTACTAACGAGGAAACGGAAATTTGTACTCCTGCCACTGTGGTTCGAGATTCTTGTGTTAGTTCGCGTCAAATCGCAAGGGAATCTGGCATGAGCCAGAGAAGTGTTGTTCGTGTTCTGCAACGCCATAAATATCATCCTTACCATATCAGTCTCCACCAAGAATTAACTGGTACGGATTGTATGAGTCGCACTGAATTGTGCCGATGGGCCCAACTTCAGATTCAGTGGAATGACACGTTTATTAATTTGATTTTATTTACTGACGAGGCTACATTCACGAACCATGGAAATGTTAATGTGCATAACATGCATAATCGGGCAACTGAAAATCCATGTTGGCTGCGGCAAGTTGCACACCAAAAACCGTGGTCGGTGAATGTATGGTGTGGGATCCTGGGGGACAGAATTATAGGCCCCTATTTCATCGAAGGAAATCTTAATGGTAGTAAGTACACAACATTCCTGCAAGGAACATTAGGTCTGTTATTGGAAGAAATACCTTTAGGAATAAGGAACAGAATGTGGCATCAAGACAATGGGTGTCCGTCACATTATTCGTTGATGGCTAGAAATGAGTTGCAGGGACAATTTCCGAATCGTTGGATTGGATGCGGTGGGGATGTGTCTAGGCCGGCTCGTTCGCCAGACTTGACGCCTCTGGATTTTTTCTTGTGGGGATTCGTAAAAGACATTTTTTATAAGGACGTTCCAACTACACCTGAAGTTTCACAAGCTGCGACGTCGTCGCGGGAAAACAGTGACCCGTATATGTAATAAGTTTCCTTTAATTTACGTCTATGGACACAAACGTTTTGTTAATAGATTACCGGTTTCGGTTTCTAATGACCATCATCAGATCTGTTTCATAAAAACTAAGTCCTAATGTACTGCAGCCGTAGTGGCATCGTCAAATGTTAAATGCGGAATCAGCACCAGCATCGTCAAATACATATAAATAACATCACATGCATGTGATGCGGAATCAGCACCAGGAAACAAAACCTGTGCAGTAAGCTGTCAGTCTTCACCTGATTGGAAATTAATTACATGTGGTGTTCCTCAAGGTTCCATCTCGAGTCCGTTCCTTTTCCTTGTGTATATCTCATAACCTTTCGTCTGTTACATTGGCAAAAGTTTATTTTGTTTGCAGATGATACAAACATTGCAGGAACTAGAAAGTCTAGTACAGATTTAGGAATGGCTGTTAATCAAATTTTCACTGACATCAATAAATGGTTTAAAGCCAATTCACTGTCATTGAACTTTGAAAAGATCCACTATATGCAGTTCAAAACCGATAGGAGATTTTCCTTCCAGCATGTGTAGAATATATGAAGGCATGCAGATAGAAGAAGTTGACAGTGTTAAATTTCTGAGATTACTACTCGATAATAAATTCAATTGCTTAAGCGCCTAAACAAGCCTATATTTACTGTGAGAATGATGTCAGATGTAGGAGCTATAAATATAAAACATCCTTGCATACTTTGCTTACTTTCATTCTATTATGTCATATGTGATCATATTCTGTGGTAACTCGTCAAACCAAGCAAAAGTTTTTAGGGTGCAAAAGCGTGTAATAAGAATCATTTGTGGTGCAAATTCAAGGAACTTTGTTCTCTAACCACTACTTCTCAGTATATTTACTCCTTAATGAAATTTGTTGCAAATAATATGTCTCTATTTCCAACCAATAGCTCAGTGGATGATATCATTACTAGGAATATGAACAATCTACATAAAGACCTAAAATCACTTACCTTGGTCCAAAAAGGTGTCCAATATTCAGAAACACACATTTTCAATAAATTGCCAGCAACCATCAAAAACTTGTTTCAAATGAAGCACGGTTTAAATAGTGTTTGAAAGATTTTTTGATAGGCAACTCCTTCTACTCTATAGATACTCATGTGGATGGCCTCACAGTTTTCGTTATTTAGCGTCATCTGCAAACACCCTAAGACGGCCGCTCAGATTGTCTCCCAAATCGCTTACATAGATAAAGAACGGCAAAGAGTCTTCGGGAACGCCAAAAATGTCTTCTGTTTCACTCGATGACTTTCCGCCAGTAATTATGAACTGTGACCTCTCTGACAGGAAATCACGAATCCAGTCACATAACTGAGAAGATATTCCATAAGCACGCAATTGCACTGCCTAGACTGTCAAAACTGCGGTCCGATCGCATTCGCATTGTCAGTTTGTGCCAGGAAGGACTCACAACAAGGGAAGTGTGCAGGCGTCTCCGAGTGAACCAAAGCGATGTTGTCTCACTCAGGGCGCCCAAGGGCTACTACTGCAGTGGATGGCCGCTTCCTACGGATTAAGGCCCGGAGGAACCCTGACAGCAACGCCACCATATTGAATAATGCTTTTCGTGCAGCCACAGGAAGTCGTGTTATGACTCAAACTGTGC
Organism: Schistocerca piceifrons; assembly: GCF_021461385.2. NCBI lineage: Eukaryota > Metazoa > Arthropoda > Insecta > Orthoptera > Acrididae > Schistocerca > Schistocerca piceifrons. Next base: position 68,038,537 of record NC_060148.1, on the reverse strand, counting down.
GCAATAGGCTGCATGATGCACAACTTCACTCCCGATGTCCATGGCGAGGTCCATCTTTGGAACCACGACACCATGCAGTGCCGTACAGACAGGCTCAACAACATGCCAAATGGACCGCTCAGGATTGGCATCACGTTCTCTTCACCGGTGAGTGTCGAATATGCCTTCAACTGGACAATCGTCTGGAGGCAACCCAGTCAGGCTGAAAGCCTTAGACACACTGTGTAGCGAGTGCAGCAAGGTGGAGGTTCCCTGCTGTTTTGGGGTGGCATTATGTGGGGCCGAAATACGCCACTGGTGGTCATGGAAGGCGCCGTAACCGCTGTACGATACGTGAATACCGTCCTTCGACCGACAGTGCATCCATATCGGCAGCATATTGGCGAGGCATTCGTCTTCATGGACGACAATTCGCGCCCCCATCGTGCACATCTTGTGAATGACTTCCTTCAGGATAACGACATCGCTCGAGTAGAGCGGTCAGCATGTTCTCTAGACATGAACCCTATCGAACATAGCTGGGATGGACTGAAAAGTGCTGTTTATGGACGACGTCGCCCCCCCCCCCAACCACTCTGAGGGATCTACGCCGAATCGGCATTGAGGAGAGGGACGATCTGGAGCAACAGTGTTCAAAAAATGGCTCTGAGCAGTATGGGAACATCTGAGGTCATCAGTCCCATAGAACTTAGAACTACTTAAACCTAACCAACCTAAGGACATCACACACATCCATGTCTGAGGCGGGATTCGAACCTGCGACCGTAGCGGTCGCACGGTTCCAGACTGTAGCGCCTAGAACCACTCGGCCACTACGGCCGGCTAGCAACAGTGTCTTGATCAACTTGTGGATAGGGTGCCACGACGAATACAGGCATGCATCGATGCAGGACGTGCTACTGAGTATTAGAAGGACCGGTGTGTACAGCAATCTGGACCACCACCTCTGAAGGCCTTGCTGTGTGGTGGTACAACATGCAATGTGTGGTTTTCATGTACAGTAAAAGGATGGAAATGATGTTTATGTTGATCTCTATTCCAATTTTCTGTACAGGCTCCGGAACTCTCGTAACCGAGGTGGTTCAAAACTTTTTTTGATATGTGTGTATTATAAGTATCTCGCATTGAAGTCCGTGTTAAATTTCGAGCTTCTGTAAAAGATTGCCAATCTTGGAGATTTTACGTCTGTTTAAAGAGCTTCGTCACAAAATTTCGGCGTCTGGCATACAAGGTTGGGAACACTTTCTTCCTGGTGAGCCGAGGCGCCGTAAATACGAGACTGACGATGTACTAACTTGTCTGTAATCACTTGGATGCGAAGTCGCGTAAAAAGATAATTACGCGTCGTCTCGCGTCTCTGGGCAGGAAGAGAAATTGCGCGTCGTAACGGCTGGCAGAGGCAGAAGCCGCTAAGCGGCGGGAAATCAAAGGTCATGCGGAGAAGGTGCGCGGAGAATGCGTCTCCGCGGTGGCGTTGGGTGGCGGCGGTTACGTCGCTGAAGCCTGCAGGCGACAGGCGTGTTGCGAAACGCCGCCGCGCTGGAACGCTCGCCTCGTGTAATGCTGCGGCAGGAACATTCTGGCGATGCGGCTGAGCGAATATTCTCACCACTCTGCCGCTACGCGTATCCCCGCCCCCGCAGTTCGCAAAACCCAGCGTGTCTGTCCGAGGGAAAACACTGTGCAGAGTCTGACGGGTGACACAGCTGAAAGTAATGGTGTAGCAGGCGAAAGCAGGCACGCCGAACTGCGTCGCTCTTAGCAGAACAAGTCTGTAGACGTGCCTTACTTTCTGGGCAACCCTCGTAGTTGGCTTGTTGGAATCTGTTACAGTTAGCGAGTGCAGTGCCTCGTCACGTTGACGAGACATTCTGCATGATATCCGTCCTTTCTTGGGAACGCTGCTTCAACGAAAACTATCTCTCTACGGTTTGTGCTTGCGTCAGAATCGACCGCTGAAGTCTTCAAAAATGGTTCAAATGGCTCTGAGCAGCAGGGGACTTAACATCTGAGGTCATCAATCCCCTAGAACTTAGAACTACTTAAACCTAACTAACCTAAGGACATCACACACATCCATGGCCGAGGCAGGATTCGAACCTGCGACCGTAGCTGTCGCGCGGTTCCAGACTGAAGCGCCTACAACTGCTCGGCCACGTCGGCCGGCTGAAGTCTTCAGAAGAAAGTTCGTATTCTAGTCGTGAAGTCACCAATGTCAGCATTCAGTCGTGCATTGAAGTCACCATGTCAGTAGTAGAAAGTTGGTATTCTAATCGTGCATCGAAGTCACCAATGCATTATTCCGTGCGTGGTTGCCTTATGAGTATTTGAATTCCAGTTGTCTTAACCACTGCACAATTTCACTTGTTCTCGGGGTGAAAAAGAAAGAACACACGACGAGAAAAGATCCCGTAACCTTTTCAAATGAACCATTTCTCAACTCCTAAACACATGTGGCATAAGTGGCTGCGAGACCACGAAGGGCAAACTTCTAAGAGATCTGAGGAAAGTACAGAGAAGGTAAACCATGATGGTGGGACAGGCGTTTATCAGCAAGACTAGGCAGTAGTTTTGCTTTGGCGTCGTGCTGCAGTGCCCAAAACAAGTCTACAGACGTACAGCGTATTCTGAAAGATCAAAGGCTGCGAGTATAAACTCCTTCCGAACAGGCGTTGGGAGACCCAACGGTAACGACCGACCGCCGTGTCATCCTTAGCCCACAGATGTCACTGGATGCGGATACGGAGGGGCATGTGGTCAGCACACCGCTCTCCCGGCCGTATGGCAGTTTACTCCTCAATCAAGTAGGTCCTCAGTTTGCCTCACAAAGGCTGGGAGCACCCCACTTGCCAACAGCGCTCTGCAGACGGGACGGTCCCCCATCCAAGTGCTAGCCCAGCCCGGTGATCTGACGGGAGCCGGTGTTACCAGTACGTCAAGGTCGTTGGCTTGCGAGTACAGGGTGAGCATTAATAAAACCTACAAACTTCAGGGACGGGTTGCTGATGACTGGAAATGGAGGGAAAAGAAGGTCCTCTGGACATGTGTCCGAAAGTGGATCGTTGGCGCTGATGAAAGTAGCTCTGATCACGCGCCGTGTGTTCCTTGTGTGTCGCACGCTGCGTGATTGACGCAGAGTACTGTAAGCAGTAGAATGGTCGGGTATTCATATCGGGAACAAGCTGAGATGGTTCCAGAATGAAATTGTCACTCTGCAGCGGAGTGTGCGCTGTTATGAAACTTCCTGGTAGATTAAAACTGTGTGCAGGATCGATACTCCAACTCGGGACCTTTGCCTTTCGCGGGCAAGTGCTCCATCAAACTTTTCTTTTTTTTTTTATTTAATCGTAGCAGTCGTCATATGACACCCGTTCAAGTTCGTTGTTGATCCTTTCACTCAGTTTTTTTATTACAGAGACCAGCCTGCTCTCTGACCGAACACGCTGAGCTACCGTGCCGGTGACCGACTGAGCTACCCAAGCACGACTCACGCCCCGTCCTGAAAGTTTTACTTTCTAAAGTTACTGAAGTTAAAATCTTCTGCTAGTACACTCTAGGAGTAGTGGACACCGGAAGATCCTGAGGAAGATCCCATCAGAGGGGACGAAACGTCGATCATTTTAGAGGAAATATGACGCGGCCTAATAACCCAGAAGATTTTAACTTCAGTGACAACGGCCACGAAAGCCTGCAGACTTACATAGCTTTAGTTCCGTCAGTGCCTCGTCTCCTACCTTCCAAACTTCACAGAAGCTCTCCTGCGAACCTCGCAGAATTAGCACTCGCGGAAGAAAGGATATTGCGGAGACTTGGTTCTGCCACAGCCTGCGGAATGTTTCCAGAACGTAGCAGACAAGGCACTGGCGGGATTAAGGCTGTGAGGACGGGTCGTAGCTCGTGTTTGGGTAGCTCAGTTGGTAGAGCACTTGCCCGTGAAAGGCGAAGGTCCCGAGATCGAGTCTCAGTGCGGCACACAGTTTTAATTTGCAAGGAAGTTTCAAGGCTAGAGTCAGTTGGACACAACACAGAAGAGAGGAACATCGAGAAATGACGAGAGACATGCGGCACAACGAAAGGAGGGACAGCTGCAATGCACATAGTCCCTATTGGCTCATAAGTACACATATATCCACATCTACACACATACTTCGCAATCCATAGTAGGGCGCGTGGCGGAGGGTACACTGTACCACTACTTGTCATTTACTTTCTTGTTCCACACGTAAAAGAGCGATTGTCTATACGCCTCTGTATTAGCCCTAATGTCTCATATTTTATCTTCGTAGTCCTTACATGCAATGTACATTGGCAGCAGTAGAATCGTTCTGGAGTCAGCTTCAAACACCGGTACTCTAAATTTCCTCAATAGCGTTCCTCGAAAAGTATGTCGCCATCGCTCCAGGAATTCTCATTTGAATTCCCGCAGCATCTCTGTAACACCTACGTCACCTAGCGGTAACAAATGTAGCAGGCCGCCTCTGAATCACTTTCATGTCTTCCTCCAATCTGACCTGGTACGGATCCGAAACACTCGAACAGTACTCAAGAACAGGTCGCACCAGCGCGCTATATGCGGCCTCCTTTACATCTGAATCCCTCTTTCCTAAAATTCTCCCAATAAATCGAAGCCACCATGCGCTTTCCCTACCCCAGTTGTCACACGCTCGTTCCACCTCATACCACTTTGCGACGTTACGCCCAGATAATTAAAGGCTGTGACTGCGTCAAGCAGGGCACTAGTAATACTGTATCCGAACATTACAGGTTTGTTTTCCTACTCATCCGGATTAACTTACATTTTTCCACGTTTAGGGCTAGCTGCCATTCATCAAACGGGTAATAGTCCGTTGACAAATGCAGCTGTGGCGAGAATGATTTCGAAGTTCGAAGCCACGGGTTGTTTAGCCGATAGACCCCATAGTGGGCGACCGAGCACAAGGCGTAATGCTGCTGAGACAAATCAGGAAGAAATGGAGACTGTAGCGGGTTCGTCTATGCACGGGGAAGTCAGCGCTCGTGCAGTCGCACGTCGCACCGGCATTCCATACACTACTGTTTGGTTGCCACTTAGGCGTACCCTCCGACGCTATCCGTACAAAATCCATCGGCATCGCGAACTGTTAACCTGGCAATTTAGTGAAGCGGAGGGCATTTGCGGTGTGGGCGTTTCAAAAGATGGCGGAAGATGACGATTGTTTGAGTAACGTGTTGTGGACCGATGAAACTCATTTCACGCTCCGAGGGTCTGTCAACGCCCACAACTGCAGAATTTGTGCTACCGAAAATCCTGGAACTGTCGTGGAAACTCCATTGCACGACGAGAAAGTCACGGTATCGGTTCGATTTACCACATCTACCGTTATCGGGCCTTTTTTCTTCGAGGAAATGCGTGATTCTGGTTTTGTTCCTGTAAAGAACATCACCTTTGCTTTGTCTTAATTTGTTATGCAAATTATTACTATTCTGATCAGATGAAGCGCCGTCTGTCGGACATTTATGGAAATTTTGTATTTTTTTGGTTCTAATAAAACCCCATGTCATTCCAAGCATGTGTGTCAATTTGTACCTCACTATCTACATTATTTCGTGATTTATTCAGTTTTCAAATTTATACTGACTTTTTGATCACCCTATATATATAGTTACGGCTCACCGGCTATTTGACCATCTTCTTCTGTGCGGATATATATATATATATATATATATATATATATATATATATATATATAAAGGTAGTATCTGTTCCTTCGAACATGTCCGAAAGAACAGATCAATCTTCACATACCGGTAAACGTATTCCATATGCTCGTACCTTCGTTAATAGACTGCAGTGGGGCAGAGTGTGAAATCCTTTCCGGAAAAGAAGAAGAAAAAATATGAGTTTGTAACTGGAAAGCGATCGTTTTTGGGAGGCAGAATGAAACCTCGGTTAGAGGCAAAGGAAGGCGCGCAGCCCGCGTTGCGGTGAGGGACGTTCCCTTCCCGCTGGACAGCCTTCACCCGCGGTGTACCGCTAGAGATGAGGCAGTTGTTTATAAGGACGCGAGCGCTGAGGAAACACTTTGGAAATCCTGGAGGACACGGGCTGGCGTGTAATGGCGGGCGAGCGGCGGCAAACACCGGCCGTTGTGGAGAAATGACCCCTGTCGGCGCAAGCTGTGTGTGTAACCGCAGCCGAGAAATTGTGAAGTGGCAGAAGGTACTCGAAATGATCACACTAGTCTGCGAGGAGGACAGTAGAAGTGATCCACGAAACTACCGTCCAACATCCTTGACAGCGATTTGTTGTGGAATCATTGAACATTTGTTGAGTTCTAAAACAACGAGTGTCTTGAACGGAATGACCTCTTGAACGATACCCAGCATGGATTCCGAAACATCGATCGTGTGAAACCCACCTCGCACTTTTCTCACATGACGTACTGAAAGCTTTGGATCAAGGCAGTCAGACAGACGCAGTATTTCTTGATTTCCGAAAAGAATTCGACTCAGCACCACACATACGCTTATTATCAAAAGTGCGATCATTTGGGGGATCAAGTGAAATTTATGAATAAATTCAGGACTTTTTGGTAGGGAGGACGCAGAATCTTATCTTGAATGGAGAGTCATTGTCAGATGTAGAAGTTAATAATCGGCAACGAATGCTGTACAATCGCAATAAAGTCATGGGATGTTCAATTGACATTTTGTTAAAACATGCTACGCGTTTCGGGATTACGCCCATCTCGAGACATCACGAACTTCAACTCCTTCCTAACCAACCAGGCGTAACATACACTACTGGCCATTAAAATTGCTACACCAAGAAGAAATGCAGATGATAAACGGGTATTCATTGGACAAATATATTATACTAGAACTGACATGTGATTACATTTTCACGCAATTTGGGTGCATAGATCAGTACCCAGAACAACCACCTCTGGCCGTAGCAACGGCCTTGATACGCCTGGGCATTGAGTCAAACAGAGCTCGGATGGCGTGTACAGGTATAGCTGCCCATGTAGCTTCAACACGATACCACAGTTCATCAAGAGTAGTGACTGGCGTACTGTGACGAGCCAGTTACTCGGCCACCATTGACCAGACGTTTTCAATTGGTGAGAGATCTGGAGAGTCGAACATTTTTTGTATCCAGAAAGGCCCGTACAGGACCTGCAACTTGCGGTTGTGCATTTTCCTGCTGAAATGTAGGGTTTCGCAGGGATCGAATGAAGGTTAGAGCCACGGTCGTAACACATTGTTCAAAGTCCCGTCAATGCGAACAAGAGGTGACAGACGTGTAACCAATGGCACCCCATACCGTCACGCCGGGTGATACGCCAGTATGGCGATGACGAATACACGCTTACAATGTGCGTTCACCCCGATGTCGCCAAACACGGATGCGACCATCATGATGTTGTGAACAGAACCTGGATTCATCCGAAAAAATGACGTTTTGCCATTCGTGCACCCAGGATCGTCGTCGAGTACACCATCGCAGGCGCTCCTGTCTGTGATGCAGCGACAAGGGTAACCGCATGCACGGTCTCCGAGCTGATAGTCCATGCTGCTGCAAACGTCGGCGGACTGTTCGGGCAGATGGTTGTTGTCTTGCAATCGTCCCCATCTGTTGACTCAGGGATGGAGGCGTGGCTGCACGATCCGTTACAGGTATGCGGATAAGATGCCTGTCATCTCGACTGCTAGGGATACGAGGCCGTTGGGTTCCAGCACGGCGTTCCGTATTACCCTCCTGAACCCACTGATTCCATATTCTGCCAACAGTCATTGGATCTCGACGAACGCGAGCTGCAATGTCGTGATACGAAAACCGCAATCGCGATAGGCTACAATCCGTCCTTTATCAAAGTCGGAAACATGATGGTACGCATTTCTCCTCCTTACACGAGGCATCACAACAACGTTTCACCAGGCAACGCCGGTCAACTGCTGTTTGTGTATGATAAATGGGTTGGAAACTTTCCTCATGTCAGCACGTTGTAGGTATCGCCACCGGCGCCAACCTTGTGTGAATGCTCTGAAAAGCTAATCATTTGCGTATCACAGCATCTTCTTCCTGTCGGTTAAATGTCGCGTCTGTAGCACGTGATCTTCTTGGTGTTCAAATGGCTCTGAGCACTATGCGACTTAACTTCTGAGGTCATCAGTCGCCTAGAACTTAGAACTAATTAAACCGAACTAACCTAAGGACATCACACACATCCATGCCCGAGGCAGGATTCGAACCTGCGACCGTAGCGGTCACGCGGTTCCAGGCTAAAGCGCCTTTAACCGCACGGCCACACCGGCCGGCTCTTCTTGGTGTATCAATTTCAATGGCCGGTAGTGTATTTTAAACCATTCCCTGGAGCAGCGTTGTATTTTCTTCTTCAAACACAGTACCAAAGTCAGTGGTAGTATCGGAATACGTGGCCTTCCTCGCTACCGTCAAAATGCTCACGATCGCGAACAGCGTCTGCTTCAAAATGAGGTTAAACTGACAAACCTCGGTTTGTACGTGTACAGGTTTGTTCGACGAATCCGCGTCTAGACAAGGGCTCATCTGACGTTCACGGGGGTGTTATTTCTCGGCAGCGATTCACCTCTCTGCGCCGTGAGGCACTGCCAGGGACCGAACGCCTGCCAAGCGGATCTGCGGCTGAATCACGCTCAGTAAGGCGCGTCACTCCCTCCATTAAACGTTGCGGTCTGCCGCAACGGCATCCTCAAGGCTGCGGCCGCGCATCGCACGATGTCTGATTTATTTTCTGATGACGTCATCTTACAATCGCAACACCGCATACCGCTACTTCGAAGCCTCATGGCCGACGTAGCTCATCTTCAGCCGCATCACCTTCAGCATTCCCAGAAACATTTAATGTACACAGTGCGGCAAACATTAAACCGTCACACATTTTTCCTTTTAATTTTCCGCCGGGCTGAGTGGCCGAGCGGTTCTAGGCACTTCAGCCTGGAACCGCGCGACCTCTACGGTCGCAGGTTCAAATCCTGTCAAGGGCATGGGTGTGTGTGATGTCCTTAGGTTAGTTAGGTTTAAGTAGTTCTTAGTTCTAGGGGACTGATGACCTCAGATGTTAAGTCCCATAGTGCTCAGAACCATTTGAACCATTTTTTTTTAAATTCTCCGTCATTTTCTCCCATTGCGATGCTGAAGCTAGCAATTCGGCTCAAAGTACCTGTGACCTCCTTCCGTAGTGGCGCGCTGCGACGTCAATTAAACAAACGTATAAACATTGAGAATCCAAATTCTTTATGGTGCAGAATGAAATTTTTGACTCCACAGCGGAGCGTATTCTCATATGAAACATCCTGGCAGATTAAAACAGCGTACCAGACCGAGACTCGATCCCGGGACCTTTGCCTTTCGCGGGCAAGTGCTCTAACAACTGAGCTACCCAAGCACGACTCTCGCCCCGTGCTCACAGCTTTAATTCCGCCAGTACCTCGTCTCCTACCTTCCAAACTTCACAGAAGTTCTCCTGCGAACCATCCAGAACTGGCACTGCTGGAAGAAAGGATATTGCGGAGACATGGCTTAGCCACAGCCTAGGGGATGTTTCTAGAATGAAATTTTTCATTCTACAGCGGAGTGTGCCCTGATATGAAACTTCCTGGCAGATTAAAACTGTGTTCCGGACCGAGACTCGAACTCGGGACCTTTGACTTTCGCGGGCAAGTGCTCTACCAACTGAGCTACCCAAGCACGACACACGCCACGTCCTCACAGCTTTAATTCCGCCAGTACCTCGTCTCCCACCTTCCAAGGTAGGAGAGCTTCAGTGAAATTTGCAAGGTAGGAATTAAAGCTGTGAGGACGGGGCGTGAGTCGTGCTTGGGTAGCTCAAATGGTAGAGCACTTGCCCGCGAAAGGCAAAGGTTCCGAGTTCGAGTCTCGGTCCGGTACCCGGTTTTAATCTGCCAGGAAGTTTCATATGAGCGTACACTCCGCTGTAGAGTGAAAAATTTCATTCTAGAAACATCCCCTAGGCTGTGGCTAAGCCATGTATCCGCAATATCCTTTCTTCCATGAGTGCCAGTTCTGGATGGTTCGCAGGAGAGCTTCTTAACGGAGCATAATCGACTGAAGTAAAGGTAATTTCGGGGGTGTGGGGGGCGTTGGGGGCGGGGGGGGGGGGGGTATATCCCAAGGAAGTGTGACAGGACCGCTACTGTTTATAATGTATAAAGTGATGTAGTAGAATTCGTCGGAAGGTGTTTAGGGCTGTTGACAGATGATGCGATTGTCTGTAACAAAGTAGCAACAGAATGTTTGCCAGCAATCAGTGATTTTATAATGTTACTTACAATCCGTCTTGATTGCAAATTCTTTTTTTTTTTATTCACATGACCGGTTTCGGTTCATTCAGAACCATCTTCAGATCTGATATTTCAGTTACTCCTGAACCGGCGACCTAGAAACGACGGAGAGGCTACGCCCCGCCGTAGCCCTCAGTGGTTCACGACCCCACAGCTGGCCACAGCAGTCTACCCACCCCACAGCCGCCTCACACCGTACCCACTCTTATTGTGCCGTTCCACCCCCAGTGGACTCTCCCAGGAGATTCTGAATGAACCGAAACCGGTCATATGAATAAAAAAAAAATTTGCAATCAAGACGGATTATAAGTAACATTAGCAACAGAATGACCTCCAGAGAATTGATGAATGGTGCAGTGCAAGCTCAGGGAGTTGATCCTGAACGTAAATAAATATAAAATATTGCGGATATATAGGAAAAGAAATCCACTACTGTACAACTATACTATTCATGACAGATTGCTGGAAACAGTATCTACCGTAAAATACCTAAAACTAATTATCCGGAGCTACCCTATGTGGAATGATCATATAAACCAAGCCGGCCGCGGTGACCGAGTGGTTCTAGGCCTTCAGTCCGGAACAGCGCTGTTGCTACGGTCGCAGTTTCGAATCCTGCCTCGGGCACGGATGTGTGTGATGTCATTATGTTAGTTAGGTTTAAGTAGTTCGAAGTGTAGGGGACTGACGACCTCAGATGTTAAGTCCCATAGTACACAGAGCCATTTTCGACAGTCGCGAGTTGAACAGGGAAGGGGAGATAAGTTAGTGGTGCCAGAAGTACCCTCCGCCACGCACCGTCAGGTAACCGGTGTATTAACCTGGCAACACAGCTGCAGAGTATTGAAGGTACTCGCCGTACATTTTATTACAGTGTTGTCAAATTGCCTTTCATTGGAGTCGGTTCCTGGCAAAATTTTGCACGGGAGGAAATTTGTTACTCATATTTTGGTACTGTTAGTACGTAAGGACTCGCGCTGTGCACGGATTTTCTTTCACCACTTACTTTTTCGGCGTACTTTATGGGGTGTGTTGTATTTTTGTCAATGCCTTTGTCTGCAAACATTCGTGGCCCTGACGTTTCGGTACTCGGCTTGTCCGCATCTTCAGCCTTCGCGTTTCCGTCCCGCGCGCCGGCCGCTGGTCCGCCATTTGCTCAAGGCGACCTTTAGAAAAGGGGTCAACTGTTCTCTCGCGGACCGCCAATGAATGGCATTAAGTAACGTACGCTGATGCACGTAAAAAGAATACGCACTTGCTTCAGTGTTACACATAATAGGACAGGTAAGAGAATTAAGGATTTCAGGAATTACGGCAACCAGTCGCCTTTTGGAATGGTGGAATTTTTTATTTCAAATTTTTTATTTTATCTTAAAATACAAAACTGTACCATCGCAAGGGTACCTGTATTGCATTGTGTATTGAACCGGGGACCTAGAATCGACGGAGAGGCTTCGCCCCGCCGTAGCCCTCAGTGGTTCACAACCCCACAACAGGCCACAGCAGTCTACCCACCCCACTGCCGCCTCACACCAAACCCACGGGTACTGTGCGGTTCTACCCCCAGTGGACTCTCCCAGGATCGTCTCACACCAGATGCGTGTAACCCCAATGTTTGCGTGGTAGCGTAATTATGGTGTACGCGTATGTGGAGACACCCAAAGAGCCGACACATTTCCATTGATCGACAGTCGAATGCCAACAGTCCAGTGCCCACTGCAATTGTAATTGACGGTGTCGTCACGTCAGCATGTGAACACGTTGGAGTGGTCCGCTGAGAAGTTGCATGTCCGAAAACGTACGATGAACGGTGTGCTCTGAAACACTTGTGTATGCGCCAGCACTGTGCTCTTTCGGCAGAGATCTCACAGATCACCATCAATCCTACTTTACAGAGCAGGCAAGCCTCCTAACCCAACGTTCAGTGAAGAGTCGTGGACGTCCAACCATTTAGCGCCTAGTGATACTTTCACTGTCTTTCTGCCTCTTTCTGTAGATGCTCACGACAGTAGCACGTGAACAATCGACAAGCTTCGCCGTTTTCGACATACTTGTTCTCAAGCTCTGCGTAATAATAAAAATGGTTCAAATGGCTCTGAGCACTATGGGACATAACTTCTTAGGTCAACAGTTCCCTAGAACGAAGAACTACTTAAACCTAACTAACCTAAGGAAATCACACACATCCATGCCCGAGGCAGGATTCGAACCTGTGACCGTAGCGGTCTCGCGGTTCCAGACTGTAGTACCTAGAACCGCTCGGCCACTCCGGCCGGCGCGTAATAATAATCTGCCCTGAGTCGAAGTCGCTTATCTGAATGGATTTCCCCACTTGCAGCCCACATCTTCGCCAGGATGATCCCCCACCCGTGTCTGCTCCGCTTACTGGCCATTAAAATTGCTACACCAAGAAGAAATTATACTAGAACTGACATGTGATTACATTTTCACGCGATTTGGGTGCATAGATCCTGAGAAATCAGTACCCAGAACAACCACCTCTGGCCGTAATAACGACCTTGATACGCCTGGGCACTGAGTCAAACAGAGCTTGGATGGCGTGTACAGGTACAGCTGCCCATGAAGCTTCAACACCATACCACAGTCCATCAAGAGTAATGACTGGCGTATTGTGACGAGCCAGTTGCTCCACCACCATTGACGAGACGTTTTCAAGTGGTCAGAGATCTGGAGAATGTGCTGGCCAGGGCAGCAGTCGAACATTTCCTGTATCCAGAAAGGCCCGTACAGGACCTGCAACATGCGGTCGTGCATTAGCCTGCTGAAATGTAGGGGTTGGCAAGGATCGAATGAAGGGTAGAGCCACGGTTTGTAACACATGTGAAATGTACCGTCCACTGTTCGAAGTACCATCAATGGGAACAAGAGGTGACCGAGACTTGTAACGAATGGCACCCCATACCATCATGCCGGGTGATACGCCAGTATGGCGATGACAAATACACGCTTCCAATGTGCGTTCACCACGATGTCGCCAAACACGGATGTGACCATCGTGATGCTGTAAACAGAACCTGGATTCATCCGAAAAAACGACGTTTTGCCATTCGTGCACCCAGGTTCGTCGTTGAGTACACCATCGCAGGCACTCCTGTCTGTGAAGCAGCGTCAAGGGTAACCGCAGCCACGGTCTCCGAGCTGATAGTCCGTGCAGCTGCAAATATCGTCGAACTGTTCATGCAGATGGTTGTCGTCTTGCAAACGTCGCCATCTGTTGACTCAGGGATCGAGACGTGGCTGCACGATCCGTTACAGCCATGCGGATAAGATGCCTGTCATCTCGACTGCTAGTGATACGAGGCCGTTGAGATCCTCCTGAACCCACCGATTCCATATTCTGCTAACAGTCATTGGATGTCGACCAACGCGTCAGCAGCAATGTCGCGATATGGGAAACCGGAACCGCGATAGGCTGCAATCCGACCTTTATCCAAGTCGGAAACGTGATGGTACGCATTTCTCCTCCTTACACGAGGCATCACAACAACGTTTCATTAGGCAACGCCGGTCAACTGCTGTTTGTGTATGAGAAATCGGTTGGAAACTTTCCTCATGTCAGCACGTTGTAGGTGTCGCCACCGGCGCCGACGTTGTGTGAATGCTCTGAAAAGCTAATCATTTGCATATCACAGCATCTTCTTCCTGTCGGTTAAATTTCGCGTCTGTAGCACGTCATCGTGGTGTAGCAATTTTAATGGGCTGTAGTGTTCTTGCGAAGTGGACGTAAAGCCACAGGGAGGCATCCAACGTCGCTGTGGGCAGTGCTCAGCAATTTTGTATCTGCCATGCTAGATATCGCTTTGCACGTTTAGAAAGACGCCCCGACGAGCTATCCACGGTGTGACGTCAGAAACTCGGCGCGCTCGTCGCTCGGCCCGTGTGCCGCCGGCTTTGCGCCAGAAAAATCGCCGCCTCCAGCTGAGACCCGGTGCTGGAGGGACTGGAGCGCTGACGGACCAGCGTGCACGCGGCGGTCCAGCACACGCTGTAGCGAGCGGCCAGTGTCGAAACTGACCGGGGACCGCAGTACAGCTCAGCAGAGCGGGGAGAAAGCGATCCGGCTGCAAGCCACGCCGGCGTGTTTCGAAAACACGGGGGAACCCTGGCTGCCGCGGCCGGCGCGAATAAACAGCCGATTTTCCTCGCCTCGCCGCTCCGACCCGCCGACAAACACATTAGCGCCCGCCGCTCTGGCGTTTCCAACTCGCGGTCCTGCCACGTCTTCAGCAGCTGCAGCCGAACTTTTAAGCGGCCATCGCACGTTCAGTATCATCACTCAGTATTAGGATTTGTCGATGAAATTCTTCTAGATAAGTACTGTGGTACGAGTGGGACAGTGCACAAATGATCATATGAGAGGAGATATTTGAGGGATTTAGATTTAATTTCCCCATCAGAAGTAGTCGTTAATTTACTATTGTTTTCGTTTAAGAGACCATTACTTACTTTCAGTCATCTGATGTTTCAAGGTGCACTAATTGTTTAGTTATTTTAGATTGACACTCTAATGTTACATTTTTTAACTAACCCCTTAGATTATCTTAGATAATCACTTGATAAATAAATTTACTGAAGTTCTTTCAATTACAATTGATATAAATCTGTGGTTTGCTCCACAAATTTCTGAACATTGTCCGAAGAATAGTCCAGGTCGATTTATTGTAAATGTTCCTTGATTTTGACTCATATGTAAATGGGAGAATGCAGAAGGTTGAAATTAAGAGTACAGATAGTCTGCAAAACTCAGCAGAGCCCTCCAACTGGAGACTTATCAAGAACGGTGTCCCACAGGGTTCAGTTTTGGGTCCCTTATACCGAAGCGCCAAAGACATCGTATAAGCATGTGTATTCAAATACAGAGATATGTAAACAGGCACAATAAAACAAGTAACTGCCGCAGTTGTTAGAGCGGTTACTGCTGCTACAGTGGCAGGTTATGAAGATTTGAGTGAGTTTGAACGTGGCGTTATAGTCGGCGAATAAGCGATAGGACACAGCATCTGCGAAGAGTAGGGGTGAAGTCGGGACTTTCCCGTACGAGCATTTCACGAGTGTACCGTGAATATCAGAATTACGGTAAAATATGAAATCTCCGACATCGCTGCGGCCGGAAAAAGATCCTGCAGGAACAGGACCAACGACGTCTGAGGAGAATCGTTCAACGTGACAGAAGTGCAATCCTTCCACAAATTGCTGCAGATTTCAATGCTCGGCCATCAACAAGTGTCAGCGTGCGTATCATTCAACGGAACATCATCGATATGGGCTTTCACTGCCGAAGACCCACTCGTGTACACTCGATGACTGCACGATACAAAGCTTTGCGCCTTGCATGGGCCATGACTGCCGTCATTGGACTGCTGATGACTGTTCGGACGAGTATCGTTTTGAATTGTATCGAGCGGATGGACGTGTACAGGTATGGAGACAACCTTGTGAATCCATGGACCCTCAACGTCAACCTGATGGAAGCTTTGTGATGGTATTGGGCGCTGCAGTTGCAGTGATATGGGACCCTGATACATCTAGATACGACTATGACACGTACGTAAGGATCCAGTCTGATCACCTGCATCTATTCATGTCCATTGTGCATTCCGACGGACTTGGGCAATTCCAGCAGGACAGTGCGACACACCACACGTCCAGAATCGGTACAGAGTGGTTCCAGGAACACTTTTATGAGTTTATACACTTCAGCTGGAGCCGGCCAGTGTGGCCGAGCGGTTGTAGGCGCTTCAGTCTGGAACCGCGCGACCGTTACGGTCGCAGGTTCGAATCCTGCCTCGGGCATGGATGTGTGTGATGTCCTTAGGTTAGTTAGGTTTAAGTAGTTCAACGTTCTAGGGGACTGATGATCTCAGATGTTAAGTCCCATAGTGCTCAGAGCCATTTGAACCATTTAACAAACAGTCTACTTACGTTTTTTTTCCCTTCTGTGTCGTTTTCATTTGACTACCGTTTGTACAACGAGCGAGGTGGCGCAATGGTTAGCACACTGGACTCGTATTCGGGAAGATGACGGTTCAAACGCGCGTCTGGTTATTCTGATTTTTTTTTCATAATGTGGGCCGGCCGGAGTGGCGGTGCGGTTCTTGGCGCTACAGTCTGGAACCGCGTGACCGCTACGGTCGCAGGTTCGAATCCTGCCTCGGACATGGATGTGTGTGATGTCCTTATGTCAGTTAGGCTTAAGTAGTTCTAAGTCCTAGGGGACTGATGACCACAGCAGTCCCATAGTGCTCAGAGCCATCATAATGTGGGGCCACAGTTATATTTCTTTAAAGTCAGTACCGCCATTAGACTGTTTTTTTATTGGTTATTTTTTATTTGCAGTGTTACATTTACACGATCATGATTTCGGCTTAAAGTGCCATTATCCAGCGTTTTAATGTTATACAGTGCCTAAGATGGCGTACTGTCGTATTTAAAATACAATATTAGACACATTGTCAAAAAAAAGCTCTAATGCGGTACTGACTTTAAAGAAATTCTGACTTCAGTTCTCCGTGATTTCCCTACATCGCTCCAGGCCAACGCCGGGATGGTTCGTTTGAAAGCTCACGGCCGATTTCCTTCCCCATCCTTGACACGATCCGAGCCTGTGTTTCGTCTCTAATGATCTCGATGTCGACGGTGCGTTAACTCCTAATCTTCCTTCCTTTCTGCCTTCCCTCATACAATCATTATCCCATCTTTGTCTAATTTCGTACGTGTCAAATGGTTCAAATGGTTCAAATGGCTCTCAGCACTATGCGACTTAACTTCTAAGGTCATCAGTCCCCTAGAACTTAGAACTAATTAAACCTAACTAACCTAAGGACATCACACACATCCATGCCCAAGGCAGGATTCGAACTTACGACCGTAGGAGCAGCGCGGTTCCGGACTGAAGCGCCTAGAACCGCTCGACCACAGCGGCCGGCTCGTACGAGTCCCGCACACGCTTGAACAATATTCTACGATGCGTCGGATGAGGGATTGTTTTAGCAATTTCCGTTCTGTCAAGCCGTTTCCGTCCCAGAACGGTGTTTGCACCTCTGAGGGAGTGCCCGGTGGTTTCATCGCCCCCGAATGCCCCCAGGAGAAACGGCCGTTCTCGGGAAGGCACCGCTGCGTCTGTCGCACGCCACGTACGGGGAAGTGCTTGGCATACCTAATACGAAGGACGGTCTGGCGGGAAAAAAAAGTCAAAACAAAGCGAGCTCCTCCCTGTCCCCACCGCAACCGAGCCCTCCCCTTTCCTGCGGGAAAATAAAATGCCAGGAGAGAGAATGTTGGAGATAAGTGAGCTTGGAAAGGATCTCTATCGTCGGAGACACAAAGTTCAAGGCGAGCTTAGGTGCTCCGCCGTACGACGACCAAAAGGTCAGACGTGCAGGCGCTCCTGGCTAGCTCGTAGCTGCAGTACAGTAATTCCAGTTCCACGCTGGAAGCTGGAAGCCGGCTGAAGGCGTATGTGGTGGGTGATAGAGAAGGCCGGGGGCTACACGTGAAGTTCTCGTCTTTAGCTTTGTTAGCACTGGGTCCACAGCCTAGACATATCGGGTTGGTGAATACGTTCGTGGCGTTTTTCCACAAGTTCAATAAACACGACAGCTACACATAACACGGACTTTATTTGTCAATAATACAGGGTGTTTCGAAATGAATGTACGGCTTTTAAGGCTGTGCAGAATTTATTGCATTCAACTTACAATTATAAAATAATACATGAAATTAAAGAGCAGCTCAAACAGTTTTGTTTGTATACGTACGCGTAAAGTGTGTAAGTAGGCTGTTTAGGTTTCTATGTTGGTAACGCCACGTAGCGCTCTATATGAAAATCTCTGACTGTGCTGTGTGCGGACTGTGGCTGGTTGGAGTCATTGTTGAAATATTCGCTTGTGTAGTGTTAGGGCAGTTGAAGGTGAACAGCGTGTAGCGTTGCGCAGTTGGAGGTGAGCCGCCAGTAGTGGTGGATGTGGGGAGAGAGATGGCGGAGTTTTGAGAGGTTGCTATAAGCGGACGACCTGGACGTATATCCGCTAGAAAAAGGAATTTTGTAGAGATGGATGTCATGAATTAATAGATATATATTTGATGACTTTCGAACATTATTGAGGTAAATACCTAGTTTGTTCTCTATCAAAATCTTTCACTTGCTAACTATGCCTATTAGTAGTTAGTGCCTTCAGTAGTTAGAATCTTCTATTTAGCTGGCAGTATTGGCGCTCGCTGTATTGCAGTAGTTCTATTAACGAAGATTTTTGTGAGATAAGTGATTCATGAAAGGATTCATGATAAGGAAGTAGTTACAAGTGTCTTCTTAAAAGTCTCCTCAAAGACGTGACTGGAACTACTAATTCACGGCTAATCTTCCGAACTGATTTGTTGGGGCTAGGCATGAAAGACTCACACGTTCTTCAGTCACTGTTGGTCGTTCGACGCTCTTCACGTTGGTATACAGACAAAACTGTCTGAGCTGCTCTTTCATTTGATGTACTATTTATAATTCTATGTTGAGTGCCATAAATTCTGCACAGCCTTAAAACCAGTATACTCATTTTGAAACACCTTGTATATTCTTCTCCACTATTTACAACCGTCTGCAAACGCTGCGGTAATTTCTCTATTCCGTGACTCCAGAAACTATGTGGTTTGAGGCGAAGACACTGTCGGGCTATGTTCGGGAGCCCATTTTCGTGCGGAAAGGAAGTTCTTCAAAGGTTGGGTGTTAAATACGTAGCGTACTTAACTTGTATTCTGCTTGGTTCTCCCTCATGTATAACAAACTTTCTGTTCCTACTTGATAAAGCTCGTATTAATGAGCCGTCCGCGGAGGCCGAGCGGTTCTAGGCGCTACTGTCTGGAACCGCGCGACTGCTAAGGTCGCAAGTTCGAATCCTGCCTCGGGCATGGATGTGTGTGATGTCCTTAGGTTAGTTAGGTTTAAGTAGTACATTGTCGCGAATGAAACAGTGACCCGTATATGCAATAAGTTTCCTTTACTTTATGTCTATGGTCACAAATGTTTTGGTAACAGATTACCGGTTTGGTAATCTGTTAACAAAAAGTTTGTGACCATAGACGTAAATTAAAGGAAACTTATTTCAAACTGCAAAAGTGAACTACATATAAAATATGACACTTGACAAATAAACCCATAGCAACCGGAATTCCAACATGCAAAACAAAAAAACTGAGAACTTATACATCAGCCTAACATTTCTCGAAACACAACATTGCCCATTATGCACTGTGCCATTTTCACTTTGTTTGCTGTTGAGCAATTTCCAGTTTTTAGTCATTATCAAGCAGCTCAACACAGTTAGGAAAATATGCTTAAAAAAAGAAACTATGAAACACATCAGATGCCGGAGTCATTAATTTAACACAGGATACAGTGATGCATCTACATTGAGATAACATCCATGCAGCATGTGGCAACATACGAACTTTTCCATCTGCCCACATGCGGAACTACTTATAAACATTAACACGAGCTTTATCAAGTAGGAACAGAAAGTTTGTAATGCATGTGGGAGAACCAAGCAGAATGCAAGTTAAGTACGCTACGTATTTAACATCCAACCATAAGAATCTCACGAACATCAACTTTTTCTCTCGACACGTACACATGCAGTCTCAAGTACAAAACGGCTGTCCAATGTATAGCAAAGATACTTCCAAACACCCTATACGTTTATGCTGACAATGTACGCCTATGCATTATACATAGTTCTCTGTTCATACTCTAAAGAAGGGAGACAATTAGATGCTTCATTTCCTAAGTACTATACACTTAACATTCGTTACAGTGTCGCAGCTAACTAAAACTAATAATAGGAATGTAAACTGTCTATTACGTACGGTGAAGAATATAAATTCCACGTATCGTAGAGCCATTAAAGCAAATTCATTTATCCCATTACCAGCTGCATTTGTTGAAAAATGTCGTCGTTAAATTGCGACACAAAATCTCAGATTCTACTAAAGCCCCTCAGTTTCGAAGTACCACTCTTGACTACAAAACGCTGAAGAATTTTCACTATTGACCAATTACGTATCGAGTCTCAGCGATAGGTACTGCCTGTGAGTACAGTGAATGGAGCGCCAGTAAGAAGTGCAAAAGATGAAGATGAACAGGCAAAATCACCCATAATTTCTACCACAACCATTTCCGAGATAAAATTTCGACGTTAAGTCGTAAATAAAACTTCGAATAACAAGTAGTTATCGCTAATAGCAGAAAATAGGTAACTAAAACAGGAAGAAACGACTACAAGCTTTTATTAATCACTGTAATGAAAAAAAGCGAAATTGAAGTAGTTTTGTATAAAACTAATGGCGATATAAATGAAGTAAGAAAAACAATGGGAACACAAAGATGAGTTAGGGGAAGGAATGTCAAATACAGCCAGTTTTGAGATTGTTGTTGTAGTGCTCTTCCGTACAAAGACTTGTTTGATGCAGATCGTCTCTTCATCAATGCACAACCATTCCCACTTCATTCCATCACCAAACTGTTGAATGCATGAAGCCTCAGGATGTGTCCTATCAACCGATAGCTTCTTTCAGTCAAATTGCGCCATAAATTTCTTTTCTTCCCAATTCGAAGCAGCACCGTCTTATCAGTTATTCGACCTAACAATCTAATCTTCACTATTGATTCGTAGCACCACATTTCAAAAGTTCGCTGTAGCTGATGTAATTGTCTTGAGAGATTCATCGACTGCCTCGACATTTATGATAATTTTCGTTTATTTTTGCGTCTCAATTGCACGTTTTTAATTAGCTTACATGTTTCGAAACCCTCTGGATCAGCTTCACGACCTAAGTGGTACACTCATAAGTGCTCCTGAGTAGACAAGAGGAGTTGGTAACGCAACTACTTAGATCTGAAAATGATCCATAAGGATCGAAACATGAAACCTAATTAAAAAAGTGCAACTGAGACGGAACAATAAATGAGAATTATCTTAAATCCAAAAGCTTCTGTTCTCATCTTGCCTGAATTGCTTATCGTCAATGTCTCACTTGCGAAAAGGCTACACTCCAGACAAATAGAAAAGACCTACTAACACTTAAATTTATATGCAATGTTAACAAATTTCTTCTTTCCAGAAATGCTTTTTTTTTGCTGTAGCCTTTATAAGCCTTTTATACCCTCTCTACTTCATCATCACTTATTTTGCTGCGCAAATAGCAAAACTCATCTACTATTTTTCGTGTCTCATTTCCTAATCTAATTCCCTCAGCACTATCTGATTTTAATTACTATTAAAAACAGTCTTGATCACGATTTATTTAACAAGGTGACCGGTTTCGACCACTACTGCGGTCATCTTCAGACCATTGAGTAGGAACCCCTTTCTGTTCTCTGTTGGAGAACAGAAAGGGGTTCCTACTCAATGGTCTGAAGATGACCGCAGTAGTGGTCGAAACCGGTCACCTTGTTAAATAAATCGTGATCAAGACTGTTTTTAATAGTAATTATTTACAAGACATTGATCACTGCTGTTCCCATAATGCATTCAAAACTATCTGATTTAATTCCCACACACTCTGTCTCCTGTGTTTTGCTTTTGATGTTCATCTCATACCCCTTTTCAAGATACTATCCACTCCAATCAAGCATGAGAATAAAACTATAAAGCAAATAGTTAGAAGTGGAAAAGATAAAACAGAATTATAAATTATGAAACAAAAAGAAAAGATCGCGAAAGATGTTTTCTATATATTTCTACGGTAATTCAATAAAAAAATGAAGTGTCGAAAGACTCATTTCTTAGATCCAAATCTTTACTATTATCGTTTCACGATACACGTGTTGTGTTCAGAAACCTCAGAAATGCAAGTAAAACGTGAAATAAAACTATAGGCAGCTGCAACCATTATAAGGCACTTGCGAAACGTTACGCCTGTTTCCGTGAAGCCATTTCCAGCCATTTCAAAACCACCTGACGCATCCACAAGTTTTGATGCCTCATCTGGAGAAAGGCTTAAAAACGCTCGTAACTGCTTTATGAGACTACAGCGACTTGTACCAATCACACCTAGCTGAAGCTATATGTTACTTCACGTACAGCCGCGAATGTCGTTCTACAATGTCTGGATAATATCAAATATAACATAAAAAGTCTTTGGGCTATCTTTCTCCAGTTTCTCAGTTTTTACCACCTACTTTATACTTTAATTCTCTTGCTTTGTCTGAAAAAACATCTGTGATTAGTATTCTTCTCCAAGAACTCACTTTCGTATTTCTAGTGTTAAACAGTATCTTGCTGCATTGTGTGGAGATCAGTAATCATCTGCTGTAGAGAATATTGTGGCTAACATGCGATTTAAAAGCAGAGTCTAAGTACCGTAATTTCGAAATGATGAGTTAGGTTCTTGAAATGTAAGTATTAATCACAATCTTCTTTAAACGGCTTTCACTAACGCCATTTTTATGTATAACCATCACAAGGCAGCCAAAATATTTGTTATTGCGTAACTAGTTTAGGTGACATGACATTTTGTTCCAAAATTTTTTGATTTTTACTTTCATTTTTTATTTTGGAATTCTAAAGTCTGACGGATTATGAAATACGTCGAGATTAGCTGAAGAATAATAAATATTTCAGCAGCTTTATGATGGTTAAACATAAAGAGGTCAGAAAGCACAATCGGTGCTATCACAGTTGTGCCACCTATAGCAGATGAAGTTGAACTGGCAGTCTCAAGGTGATTAGAGCTGAATAGAGCAAGTGACGTAAACTGTAGCGTGAAAAGACGAAAAAATACAATTCTTGAAACTGTATCTCCACATCATTTGCGTCTGGTACACAACATCGTGCCTAAAATGCGATTAAAACACAAATAGTCCACTGAAGTTTTGCAGTTTCGGAGCGCCGAGTTTAGGTTCCACAAACAAGACACGTCTCTCAATCTTTCTTAAGCAGCTTTCATTAATGACCTTTTTTTATTCAGCCACCATAAGCCTGCTAAGGTGTGTGTTTTTATGCAATCGATTCAGATTGTATGTCACCACATTGCAGATTCTGGAGTTTTAAAATAAAGAAGTATAGAAAATCTGTAAGATGGTAACATGCTATCAGAAAACGATTTTAGCAATGGTTTAGTGTTATACACAAAATTTGCTTTTGCATCTGGCCATAGCGTCAGTTGCAGGTTGTAATGGTACTTGAATTACCTAACCATTACGGCACTTCACGTCAACCTTTCGATACCAGCAGTATTCTACCGTGTTTCTGTAAAATAGTTAACATATTTCTGTGACAACATTCAGATTTGATTTCATTAATGTAGAAGTACTTTGATAGATCGATATGTTTATATTGCAATGATATTATTCTTATGTGTATTCTTTCTTTTGTCACTATGATCTTTGACGTACTTGTAACTCTGATTTTTGGGCGCGTAAGCGTTAATTAGAGAGTCAAGTCTTGGTCGTCATGTTGAAAAGTCAGTTTATGAAATGTGAACTTTAACAGTGAGGAAGATATTTTCAAGTATGTTTTATATTGTGAAGTGATGTTGCAACAAAAGTAATAAAAAATAAGTGTGAATTAAATTCGGAGTGCTGATTACTTTTTTTACATCACTTGGTTTATGAAACATATATATAAAATTTTTGAATATCGCAGAATAACACCTAGGCCTCTTTGCAGACGAGCTTGGAATCATCACTACCTAGATTTTCGACGATTGAGCCATGAGTTCAGAACGAGACCAGCGTGGGAAAAGATGAGTGCCTAGTTTATCCATTATTTCATGAAATGACTTTATTAACTGTGCTCTAAAAACACCTGCCACATAATATAACTTTGTTGTTGCCCGAAAATGCAATATTTAGCAGCGTGAGCAACACTACAATCATAATTAATTTTTGACCTTTGTTGTGGTAGGGTTGTTAGAAGGTACAGTGGGCGAAGTTGAACAGAAAGAGCGTCAGTGTTGAGAGTTGAATAGAGTGAGTGAGGTAAAAATATGGCATGGTAGTCGGGATTCGGAAAGAAAAAAAATCGTTTTCTTGAATCTTTATCTCCACAGTAATGGTGCCTGATGCAGAATATTGTGGCCTAAAAGAAATTTAAAGCCAACGGCCTTGCCGCAGTGGTAACACCGGTTCCCGTCAGATCACCGAAGTTAAGCGCTGTGGGGCTGGGCTAGCACTCGAATGGGTGACCATCTGGTCTGCCGAGCGCTGTTGGCAAGCGGGGTGCACTCAGTCAGCCCTTGTGACACAAACTGAGGAGGTACTTGAGAAGTAGCGACTCCGGTCTCGTAAACTGACATACGGCCGGGAGAGCGGTGTGCTGACCACACGCCCCTCCATATCCGCATCCAGTGACGCCTATGGGCTAAGGATGACACGGCGGCCGGTCGGTACCGTTGAGCCATCATGGCCTGTTCGGGAGGAGAGGAGAGAGGAACATACATTCAAAATTCATAGTTCCCACTGAGTTTTTGGAATTTCGAAGCACTGAGTTTAACTTCCAGATACTAGTTACCAGTATCAATGTTCTTTAAATAGCTCTTATGACAGACATTTTTATGTACAGGGGTTGTACAAAGATATGAAAATACCGCGAAAAATTAATGATGGAGCATAAATACCGATGCTAGCGAAGACTACAGGTTGCGCTGTTGTATTCGACCACGAACAACACCTGCGCAGTGTTCTCAACACGTTGCAAATGTCAGGAATGGTCAGAATAGTGTTCTCTGTAGTTGTGAGTGCATTGGGATTAGCCGAGCGGTCTAGGCGCTGCAGTCATGGACTGCGCGGCTTGTCCCGGCGGAGGTTCGAGTTCTCCCTCAGGCGTGAGTGTGTTTGTCCTTAGGATAATTTAGGTTAAGTAGTGTGTAGGCTTAGGGACTGCTGACCTTAGCAGTTAAGTCCCATCAGATGTCACACACATTTGAACATTTTTTTTGTGAGTGCATTATGTCAGAGCTAAGTGAATTCGAAAGTGGGCAAATTATTGGCGCCTATGGTGTGTGCTTACGTAATCAAAGTAGCTGAAGTGTTTATTGTTTCGAGAGACACCATACAGAAAATTTATACAGCATACAGGGAAATCGGAAAAGCATCATCTGCGAAGTCTCAACGCGGAGGAAAGTGTGTGCTGAGTGGCCGTGACAGACGGTCACTGAAGAAGATTGTGACTAAAAATAAGAGGACGACAGTTGTAAAAGTCACTGCAGAACTGATTTTCGGACTCGCGAAACTTGTCAGCATCAAAACCACACGAAGGGAGCTCCAGAGGCAGAGAATTCCAGAACGAGCTGAGATTCCTTGCCGGCCATCGTGGCCGTGCGGTTCTAGGCGCTACAGTCTGGAACCGCCGGACCGCTACGGTCGCAGGTTCGAATCCTGCCTCGGGCATGGATGTGTGTGATGTCCTTAGGTTAGTTAGGTTTACGTAGTTCTAAGTTCTAGGGGACTGATGACCTTAGAAGTTAAGTCCCATAGTGCTCAGAGCCATTTGAACCATTTTTTTGGGGGGGGGGGGGGGATTCCAAAACCACACATCAGTGATGCAAATGCCCGTAAAAAGGAAACGTGAAACCAAGCCATAAAACCTGGACTGTGGAGCAATGGAAAACTGTCTTTTTGTCGGATGAACTCTGTTGAACACTGTTTCCAAAAAAATGGTTCAAATGGCTCTGAGCACTATGGGACTTGACATCTGTGGTCATCAGTCCCCTAGAACTTAGAACTACTTAAACCTAACTAACCTAAGGACATCACACACATCCATGCCCGAGGCAGGATTCGAACCTGCGACCGTAGCGGTCACGCGGTTCCAGACTGTAGCGCCTAGAACCGCACGGCCACTGTTTCCACCTTCTGGCCGTGTTTACGTCCGAAGAGTGAAACGTGGAGTGGATTCGGTGATGACTTGAGCAGCCATCCCGTGGCATTCCGTAGGTCTGATGGTTACCCCGCGTTACTGCCGAGGGTTATGTGACCATTGCGGCCGATCAGATCTATCCCATGGCACAATGTTTTTTCTCCAATGGTTATGCTGCGTCTCCTGTTCATACAGCTCGCATAGTCCAGGACTATGCACGAGGATGAATTGTCGCATATAGCCTAGGCACCACAGTTACCAAATCTCTTTATTACAGAACCTTTATGGCCTACTTTGAAGCGTGATCGCTACCCACATCCGTAACAGTTACCTCAGAGTGCCGCTATTTTGCAGGAAGAGTGGTATAGATTCCCTTGAACACCATACACGTGTTCATCCGTACCGTACCGTAGTAGCAATGTGCGGCTGTTTGCTGATGATGCTGTGGTGTACGGGAAGGTGTCGTCGTTGAGTGACTGTAGGAGGATACAAGATGACTTGGACAGGGTTTGTGATTGGTGTAAAGAATGGCAGCTAACTCTAAATATAGATAAATGTAAATTAATGCAGATGAATAGGAAAAAGAATCCTGTAATGTTTGAATAATCCATTAGTAGTGTAGCGCTTGACACAGTCACTTCGATTAAATATTTGGACGTAACATTGCAGAGCGATATGAAGTGGGACAAGCATGTAATGGCAGTTGTGGGGAAGGCGGATAGTCGTCTTCGGTTCATTGGTAGAATTTTGGGAAGACCGCTTATAAAACACTAATACGACCTAGTCGTGACTACTGCTCGAGCGTTTCGGATCCCTATCAGGTCGGATTGAGGGAGGACATAGAAGCAATTCAGAGGCGGGCTGCTAGGTTTGTTACTGGTAGGTTTGATCATCACGCGAGTGTTACGGAAATGCTTCAGGAATTCGGGTGGGAGTCTCTAGAGGAAAGGAGGCGTTCTTTTCGTGAATCGCTACTGAGGAAATTTAGAGAACCAGCATTTGAGGCTGACTGCAGTACAATTTTACTGCCGCCAACTTACATTTCGCGGAAAGACCACAAAGATAAGAGAGATTAGGGCTCGTACAGAGGCATATAGGCAGTCATTTTTCCCTCGTTCTGAGAGGGAGAGAAGATGCTACTTGTGGTACGAGGTACCCTCCGCCAGGCACCGTATGGTGGATTGCGGAGTATGTATGTAGATGTAGATGTAGATGTAGACGATTGGACGCTGTTTTGAATGCCAACGGTTTTCCTACACCGTATTGACCACGGTAATGCATTGTTGTTTGTGTTTCCATATTTTTCTCCACACCCTCCACAACGACCGGAATTCTGATAAAATCTCTGTCTTTCCGTAGTTTATGCAGTACGTTACCATCTGGAAGTCTGTTTTAGTTTCTTTTTAATACGCTAAAGACTTTCAGATTACGACATATATCGAAACTACCCGAAGAATAAAAAAAATATTTTAGCACCTTTACGGTGATTATACATAAAAGTCTATAATCGCTTTTGATGCTTGGATGCAGCAGCAGCCAGAGGTACAGTTGATGAAGTTGAACAGGCAGATGCTGCTTGGAACTGGATGGAGCGAGTGAGATGAAATCTAGCATGTAAAGACGACATATATCGAAATAATCAGCAACGAGTTGTAGAAAACAAATTTAATTATCTTCATCTGTTTCAGGCACTTAGCGACCTTCTTCAGAATGTTATAATTATCGCAGTATTTGCGGGTCTCAACAATAATGTGCATACAGCATGTGGTTCATATGCCTGTACAGATGTGATATAAAGAAGCCAAACAACGACATACAAGCACTATGAACTATATGACGATGGCACTTAACGGTATGCATGTTATTTTTGACGCTTCCAAATAATGTGATAGGTATAAGTTTCTGAAGAAGGGCACTAAGTACCTGAAACCGATTAAGAAATTAAATTTCTTTTATACAACTGGTTCTAATGATGTAGATGTACCCAACTACGGTTTCTGAGGATGGATTAAATGATCAACTGGAACGAAAAAAAAATTCTTAAAATGGTATCTCCCCAATACCCAAATCTGAAGAAGAATATGGTCGCGAAAATGCGATTAAAAAGCAACATACAAGCACTATGAACCATTTGACGACGGTATTTAACTGTATACATGCTATTGTTGACACTTCCAAATAATGTGATTGGTATAACTTTCTGAAGAAGGGCACTAAGTACCCAAAACCGGTAAAGAAATTAAATTTCTTTTATACAACTGGTTGCTGATGATGTCGATATATAGAACTACAGTTGCTGAGGATGGATAAAATACTAAAAGGCGATATACTCGTCAACTGGAAAAAAATTAATTCCTACAATGGTATCTCCCCAATATCCAAATCTTAAGAACAATGCGGTCGCCAAAATGTGTTTAAAAAGCAGAGTCTCCTCCGAAGTCTCGTAGTTTCAAAGCGCCGAATTTAGCTCGCAAAACTTGTTACTAATCACTGTTTTCATCAAACACCTTTCATAAACGTTATTTTTGTATGTGACCCCCAGAAGGTGATAAAATCATTATTGCTCTCCAACTAGTTTCGCGAGTCTATCATCATATGTCTGACTTTTATTTTTTTTATATGTTTTTGAATATTTATTTTAAAATTCTCAAGTCTGATTGATGATGACACGCTGACTGCATTTAGTTGCAGAACACTAGAAGTTTTGGAAGCTTTATGGTAACTGTACATAAAAATGTCACCAGTGCATTTGGTCGTACCAACAGTGATGGGAAAAGTGAAAGAAGTTGTATAGGCAGGGACTGAGTGTTGAGAGGTGAATAGAGCGAATGAGGTACTCACGTAACAGGGCCGCCCATGTCTGCAGCGGCGGCTGTGCAGTCGACGGTAGGGTGAGTGTGTCCTCGCAGCTGTGTCTGCAGCTGTGTCCGTCAGCGGCGGCTGCAGCCTGGCATCTGACCAGTCCCGAGGAAGGCGCGCCCGGCTGCGGCGAAACGAAAACGAAAACGGCCGCGCGAGAAAGTCACGCCCGATCCACTCTCCCCCTCTCCCTACCACTCTCTCTGTCTACTTCTTCACTGCCCCCTCTCTCTCTCTCTTTCTCTCACTGCCTCTCTTGCTCTCGTTTCTACTTCTCCGGCTGCGCGCGACCGCAGACAGTTGAAAAGAGGCCCCACAGTCCCGCGGCCTTATATATATAAACGTCGGTACGGTCACGTGACCACGCCCACAGCCCTTCCCCCACCCCCCTTCGTCAACAGGACCACTCTCTCTGTTCCTCCCCTCTTTCCGATGCCCCCACCCTTCTTCCTCTTTACATCTCATTACGCACTACACAACTTCCTAAGAACGTCTTCTTCTCCGAAACATATTGGTCCTATTTGCCAAACAGTAGCAACGCAGAATTAGTATCTGTCTTATACAGACCTCGTAACCACGGCGAATTTCAGGAATCGTACCGATACTGGGAAACGTGTCAAATGTCAAGAGGACAAAATTTTGCAAGTAGGGCAACACAATATTTCGACTTATGAAATAGAGTAAACAGCTGTAACAACGGCCAATTTCGTGCAATAATCGATTGTCAGCAATCTTTTGTCAGCATTTCACCCTTCATTTCATAAGTGAAATTAGACGTTTCTCTTTGTGGCTGCAAAATGACTTTGTTGGTAGACATTGTGGAAGCATATGTGAAGACAAGTTCGATTAAAGAAACTCTCGAAATTTTCGGAGTCAAGTATCCGGATAGAGACTATATGCAAAGAGAGCAATACAAGTTTGCATAAAAACTGGCACACCTACGGATCTTCGCAAAATGTAAAACGACAAAGAATTCCTCCAGTTCGCACACTAGAAGTTACTGTAGACATTCGCAGAATTATTCAGAGTCTAAAAAAAGTCTACACGTAAGTTGACCCAACAGACGCATGTAAGTAGGAGGATGTTGAAAAGTCTCAATTTGAAGCGACGGTTGTGCAGCAATTATGGTAGGACAGCAATCAGAAATGTATAGAGAGATGCGCGTGACTTTTGAATAAAACCAAGGATGGTTTTTAAGACCCTTTCCGTTACATCATGAGTGATGAAGCACGGTTTGCTCTTCCCGCTCATGCGCATTCACAGAACACTGGGTTCTGGACAAGGGAGAACACTAACGGTTTGTGTCAGCAACCACTCTACGGTGAAAGATCCGACATTTGTTGCGGTTTAACAGCAACGCCCATCTTTGGACCGACATTTTTTGACAGTAACTTGAACGTGGTTGCATATATGGAAATTTCTGATATATTTTGTACTCAACTCATTGAATATGGAAGACAATACTGCTTCTTCCAGCAAAACGGGGCAACATGCTACACGCCTTAGGTATCCCCGGAACAAATCCATGTATTCACTGAGGAACGAACTGTCAGCAAACATTTATGGACGTCACATCCGCCGTATCTAATTAAATAGAATTTTTTTCCTATGGGGGACTCGAAGAGCAAGGTCTATAAAACGAATCTACACATAATACAGGAAATGAAAGACATCAGCCGTGAAGTCACCGCCATCCATATCCGAACTTTACATTGGGTGTACCTGAATGTACTTAAACGTGCACAGCTGTGTGTCGATGTTGTTATAAATGTATTTTTCATTGTAAATAAATGGTAAGTCCACTCTGCTCTTCGTTTCTGTAATTTCACTGCATTTCCTGGGGGTATTTTCGTTCTATCGTTGCAACTACAAGAAAATCTGTTTCTTTTTCCTTTTTTTTCCACCAGACACGTTTCGCTTTATTGAGGTAAAGCATCATCAGTGGTCTGCAACAAAAGATATTTACAATTTGATTTGTTTTTAACATCGAAAGAGAGTGCGTTAACAATATGTTGCTTTTCACTTACGGTGATTTCCGCTTCATTTCTCGCCTACATCTGGAGATGCCATCTGCTAACACATCTTTGGAGTTTTTCTTCATCACACACTAATGCTTGTAATGTTTCCACTGTTCTAGAGAACTATGCAGTTCTTATGTTTCACACAGCACACTTTTCCCTACACCACTATTTTCTGTTTATTTTTATACTTCTAAGTCTGTATTGTGGTTTCTGTTTTGTAGAGTTGTGACTACTTTGTCTTTGACTTATACTTGTTTTTTTTTTAGTTCATTGTATGTGTGTAATTCTATTCAGTTAGGTTGCTGGGTATTTATACTGTGGCAGAGTAGAGAACGAACAGTGAAGGAGTGGTCTTTTTGATTAATTTATTATTTCTTTAGGTGGGGGTGGGGGAAGCTATGTTGAGTGGTCGTAAGTGTACAGTAGTATGGTGGAGTGTGCGTTTGAGGAGAAGGTGAGGAGCAGGAAGTGAAATGAAATTGAGAGGGGGAGGGGGAGTTGGGTGTGAGAGGGTGAAAGATGAAAAAGGCTCTCTTTTCCATGCAGTTTCTTCATTTATTTTACATGGTGTCTGGTTTAATATTTATTTGATCAATGAGAAACTGTTTATTTTGAGCTAATGCTTTGTATATGGGCAAATTTTCTTGGAAAGGGAGGAGATGTCTGTCTTTACTTCGTCTATGGTATTCTTGTTTTAGATGCTTGGCAAATGCTGTAACGTATTTTTTGTATCTTGTGTCGAATGTCGTGCCAGTCATTTTAGTGTACATCTTTTTCACAATCTCTGAAACTAAGCTGATAGATACAAGATGGCTGGTATCTTTCCGGTATAAAAATTTCCACGTACACAAAGCATTAATTCAAAATAAGCTGTTGGTCAATGACCAAATAAATATTGAAAACCAGATACTATATAAAATAACTGAAGAAATTGCATGAAAAATAAGAAAGCCTTTTTCACGCTACACCCTCTCCCACCAATCCCTCCTCCGCCCCCCCCCCCTCCTCCCCCCAGAATTTCATTTGACTTCTTGCTCCTTACCGTCTTCTGGAACTCAAACTCCACCACACTACTATACACTTACGACCACTCATCATGGCTTCCCCCTCCGCCATCTAAAAAAATAAAAGAATTAAAAAAAAGACTACTCCTTCACTGTTCGTTCACTACTCTTATACAGCATATACATACACAGCAATAGAATTAAATAGAATTACACGCCTAAAATTAATTTTAAAAAAAGAAGTATAGGCAATGTTAAGTTGGCAAAGTACAGAACAGAAACCACAATACACACTTAGAAATATAAAAATAAACAGAAAAGAGTGTTATAAGAAAAAGTGTGCTGCGTGAAACATAAGAAGTGCGTAAGTTCCGTATAGCAGCGAAAAATATGAATTAGTGTCTGATGAAGTAAGACACCAAAGATGTGTTAGCAGACGGCATCTCTGCATGTAGGCTAGAAACCAAGCGGAAATCACCGTAAGTAAAAAAGTCGATATATTTTTAACGGACTGTTTTCCCCACCTTAAAAGAAATCAAATTATAAGTATCTTTTAATTACAGAAAACTGATAATGCTTTACCACAATAAAGTGAAATGTGTCTGGTGGGAAAAAAACACGCATTTTCTTGTAGTTGCAAAGACAGAGAGAAAATACCCTCAGGAATTATAAAGCAAATAAGGAAGATATGGCCACGCAAATGAAGAAAATCACTTTATTTCCTTTGTACATACCCGGGGGTCTTCTATCTGCGCCAACATGTATTTAACCATTCATTGTGTAAGGTTCAGTCAGATGAAAAGATCCAATTGCCGATATCCGGAAAGGTATTGGGAGAGATGTCAGTCGTGTATATTGTTTATATCCACCTGTGTGTAGACCATAATAAACGTTACATTTGTTGCACATTAGTGTAATGTTCCACAGCGACCACCTTCGTCTCAAAAAATTAGCTGAGTAATGTGTGATTGCGTGGACTAATTACTTGGTTTTTTATCTAAATAATAAATAATTTTGTTTAATCGTTGAGTCGAGCACCCATATTTAATCCCTAGTCATTTTCCAAGTGCTGTAATCTTTCCGAGTGACCTACTTTCTTGAACTGAAAACCAATTGCTTTCTTTAACTATATTTAATAAACTTTGTGGAATAATAAATTTCATACTCATTCAGTGAGCAGTCTTTCTGAAGAGCTCCAAGTACTATTTCATAAAAGGATGGTTCAAGTTTCACCAAAGCGCAGTTGCAAAGAGATGATCTAAAGTGTTTTGTTCAAATTTTATTCTTTTTTAAAATGCCAACACAATAATAAAGGTACTCGAATAAAAGTGGAGTTATTCAGAATAGTTACTAGCTAGCAAAATTGAAGGGCCAAAATTAGGAATAATTACTGCACAAGTTTGCAATAGTGTGTATATTTTCATGAGGTAGTTGTTGAAAAGTGTTTTTTTTTTTTTATTGTGCTGTAACATAACCAGTGAGCCTTGTTCTGAATCTAGTGATGGATAGGTTTCTGCACCCCCTTCGCTAGTTGTTTTGCGACATATACGAGCTCTGTACAAAAAACTCCGGAACATTCGTAATTTCGCGCCGATAGTGTGGGGGGAGCGAAATGTGGTTGGCATCCCTGCACACGCCTGTGTTTACTATGTAACTGCTGGAAGTTTCATTGTTGTGAGTCCTTTACTTATTGTTCAGCGCTGTGCCGAGTAGAACGTTGCGTCAAACAGTTTGCGAATTTCGAGGTGGCAGAGTTAAGAGGGGCATCGCGTCTGCGTTAAAATTTGCGTGAAGCTCACGGAAACCTTTAGAGAGACACAGCAAATAGTGCAGGAAGCCTACGGCGATGAGCGCTTAGCCGTACTCGGTGTTGTTACGAGAGGTTCATACAGTTTAAAAATGGCCGGACGGAAGTTACAGACGAGCCTCTTTCAGGGCGGCCTTCGACGTCTATCCACGGCGCTCATGTCAGGAACGTGCGTTCCAATCGAAGACTGAGGGATTGCAGAAGAATGTAACATTTCAGTTGGATCATGTCATGAAATCCTGACGCAGCATCTTGGAATGCATATTGTCGCCGCCAACCTCGTTCCACGACCAACAAGTCAAAACCAGAAAGACCTAAGCCTCGCTGTGAAGAGCTTTTGGATCGCGCCAATTAGAACGAGGTGTTTGTTAAGAGAAACGTAACTGCTGGTGAGAAGTGGGTCTACGGCAGGGGTTCCCAACAAAATTTTCTCGAGGACACCCTCATCGAGCGTGATTGGTACCTTGTCATATCACAGTACCAAGTACCTAAAAAAGCCAAAGTAAGAGTCTTTTTTATACGTTTTCTATTTTTGGTACTTAGAAAAAACATTGACATATTCATTATTGAAAAAGTATTGAGTTTAAAACTTTTTCAATTTAGCCACCATTGTTATTGTAAAATTTCTGATTATTGCTCAAAATCTTTGTCTTCAAATCTGGACGTTCAGTATTACAAACTCTTAAAAAAAAAAATGAGTATGAACTGAAAATGACGGAAAAAATTAAAACTGTGTGTTTTGGTCTTTGAAGTGTACTACACTTGAGATTGCATTGAGTAGACATGTGTGAAAAATAAGAAAACACTAATTTCATACAAGGTATTATTTATTTGGAAAAATACAGTTACGACAGTGTACTCCATCAGCATACAGTTACTTTTAATTTACATTTCTTAATGAGATGAGTTCAATCTGACTTTTGAGCCCATTGTTTCTGAAATATTAAGTTCCAAATTTGAAACTTTCACTCTGAAATCCGACTGCATGTCGAGCCGATTCCTGTATTTGTTTTTCATGAAACACATGGAAGAAAATTCTTGCTTACACCGATATGTGGTTGGAAATGGAAGGTGTGGTGTCACCGCCAGACACCACACTTGCTAGCCTTTAAATCGGCCGCGGTCCGCTAGTATACGACGGACCCGCGTGTCGCCACTGTCAGTGATTGCAGACCGAGCGCCGCCACACGGCAGGTCTAGAGACACTTCCTAGCTCTCGCCCCAGTTGTACAGCCGACTTTGCTAGCGATGGTTCACTGACAAATTACGCTCTCATTTGCCGAGACGATAGTTAGCATAGCCTTCAGCTACGTCATTTGCTACGACCTAGCAAGGCGCCATTATCATTTGCTATTTATCTTGTGATGCATGTGCCATCAGACCGATGTTCACCAATTATGGATTAAAGTATTCCAGAAGCTACGTACCTTGTTTACTAGACTCAACTCCTATAACTGTTCCAGGCCTCACGCCAGCCTGCGTGAGCTTAAACGCGTGCCTTTCGGCTACCAATCATAGTGGCTTGGCTGTCTTGCCAAGTCACAACAGAAGGATCTTTTTCATTGCCTTATCTCGAAGCTTCTTGTAGTCCTTGCGTGCTGATGCCCACAAGTCTGTAATTTTATCACCGATGAAAATGTTTATCATCGTACCACAGGTGGCGCAGTGGTAGCACACTGGACTCGCATTCGGGAGGACGACGGTTCAATCCCGCGTCCGGCCATCCTGATTCAGGTTTTCCGTGATTTCCCTAAATCGCTCCAGACAAATGCTGGGATGATTCCTTTGAAAGGGCACGGCCGACTTCCTTCCCCATCCTTCCCTAATCCGATGAGACCGATGACCTCGCAGTTTGGTCTCTTCCCCCAAACCATCCAATCCATCCATCCAATCGTACCACAACTGGACAGATCCACAAGTTGATCTCACTCTTCTTCAGTGAGGCCTTGGATTTTGTCTATTTCTTCACAGCTGAAGGGATTTCGAATCCATCTGTCGTCAGGGTCAGGTTCAGGGAAATACTCTCTAAAAGTGGTGGCCAGGCTGCGTAGATGCTCGGCTACATTGATCTTGATCTGGTCAGGCAAACTCTCCTCTGATGACTCCAAGAATTGTTTTAACCCTTTCAGACCCGATATGCTCAATTTTGTGGGTGCGGTTTATTTGCGTTGTAGCATCATATTATTCCGCTATGCAGTTGAGTCCCAAGTCACACGAGTGTACAGGAATCGCTGTTTCGTATACAACTCAATTTATATCGATATCTCGTTACAGACGCGAGATATTGTGTCTTAAGCTTTGGTAATTTTCTAGATGGCAGG
Source organism: Schistocerca piceifrons (assembly GCF_021461385.2). NCBI lineage: Eukaryota > Metazoa > Arthropoda > Insecta > Orthoptera > Acrididae > Schistocerca > Schistocerca piceifrons. Next base: position 68,002,333 of record NC_060148.1, on the reverse strand, counting down.
TCGGAGGCATGTCTGTCGAGGTAAATGTTTATTGTGCTTTATTTATATGTTTGACATTTGGAAAAATGTGTTTGAGATTCCGAAAGGTGTACAGAAGTAAATAAAAATATGTCCGCCACAATTATTTGAATACTTTCATAGCTACAATGACTGTAACATCCACACGCACAATTGTGTGTGTTGGGACTATTTTACCGGCATATGGTCGTTTTCGGTCGATGGCAGGTTCTTCATTCTCAGAACAGCACTTCATGTTGTGGACACTAACATCATTCCACGTGAATCAGGAAGTAATAGATTGAGGAAAGTACAACATGCAATTAATGTTGTACGCACCGCTTGTTTGAGACTTCCACGCCCCTCTGAAAATGATTATTCCATTGATAACGCTGCACATTGTCTCAGTATGTTCCAAACAAACCGCGCCCTTTGGGAATTAAAATGTTTTGGCAACCACGAAAGATTTAGTACTTGATTTTGAATTTTATCAAGGTAAATCAACTCCTCTGCCAGATGTTGGCCTTGGTCTTGGGCCATCTGTAATACTTCGCTTGCTCAAATATTACCTCAAGGTGCAAGACTATATTTTGACAGATATTTTACAGCTTTGCCGTTATTGCATCAGTTACTTGACCTAGGGCTGGAAGGAACAGGAACCATAATGAAAAACAGAGTGAAACCAGTTCACCTGACAGAAGAAAACAGACTGTAGAGAAGAGATATGGAAGAATTCTGCAGGGACGATGATAAATTATTCATTGTCCAGTGGAAAAATTCAAAAGCTGTGACGCTTGTCTCTACTTGTAGAGGATGTGAACCTGTAAGAAATGCTGAGAGATGGAGTAAACCAGAAAGAAGTACATCTTAGTACCATGTTCTGCAGTAGTAGTGAAGTACAACCTGTGTATGGGACGAGTGGACCTCTGCGATCAAATGATGGAGACCTACAGGACCTTCTTGAAGACAAAAAAGTGGACTTTAAAAGTTTTGATTCATTTGCTTGATTTGGCTTGCGTCAATTCCTGGTTACAATACAAAGTTGAATTCGAAGCCAATAAAGTACAAAACAAAAACACTTTAGATATTCTTGGCTTCCGACAAGTGATTGGGGAAGCACTAATTCTTCTTCTTCAGGACAGGAACATGAATGTGAATCCGATGAAGAGTCACCATATAAAATGTACAAACCAGCAAACACAGCATGTGATAAGCGGCTAGACGGATATCATCACTGGCCAACTGTTGATGATTTGCCTTCAACTCGTTGCTGCAGGCAAAAAAATTCCAGGAAGAGGACGAGAACAAGATGTCTGAAGTGTAATGGTTCAAATGGCTCTGAACACTATGCGACTTAACTTCTGAGGTCATCAGTCGCCTAGAACTTAGAACTAACTAAACCTAACTAACCTAAGGACACCACACACATCCATGCCCGAGGCAGGATTCGAACCTGCGACCGTAGCGGTCGCCCGGCTCCAGACTGCAGCGCCTAGAACCGCACGGCCACTTAAGTGTAATGTTTATTTGTGTTTGTCAAAAGACAGTAACTGCTTTCGTGAATATCACTGCAAGAAATGACATAAATATGTAAGATAATCCCGACCCACACTATCGTGTGGGTTTAAAATTTGTATCGAAATTAAAAGATTAAATTTTCTAAGCAATTGGTCCACGACTATATATTTTTTTAGTTACAAAAATGCATTTATTTCAAAATTTCCATTTCAAGTTTGGGTGGGGGTCTGAAAGGGATACAGTAGACAAGTTAGTGACTCATTTTCTATCCTTGATGAACAGATCTGACACTTTTTGACCGCAGCTGTAGGAAGACGCTGGACGTAGGAGTTAGCGTTCGCTAAAGCTCTACTCATGCAGGAAGCGGCCAAAACAAAAAATCTGTTATCATACGAAATATATTTAATATATTTTTTATTCTTATAGCTTCTTGCGGACCCCTCTGACATAGCTCGCGGCCCCTAGGGGTCCGCATACCACGTGCTGGGAACCATTCGTCTTTGGTTACGATGTTAAGACCAAAGTTCAATCTTCAAAATGGGTCGGGAAAGGTTCTCCAACACCAAAAAGAAGATCATCAGGTCAGGTCAAATGTCAAAGTCACGCTGATAGTTTTCTTTGACTTTGAAAGTTTAGTTCATCTTGAATTCGTGCCACAGGGACACCTGCGAGAAACTTTGAGAGGGAAACGGCCTGAAATGTGGCGAGACAATAGTATTAAGATAACGCACCCGTACATTCATCCCTGTTGGTGCGTCACTACTGCACATGCATACATTAATCCTTCTTCCATAGATCATGAATACGACATTTCGTAATGATGTGGAACGTCTCACTTTAACATAAGTTTTCTTTCACAAAATACACTACAGGACATTAAAATTGCTACACCACGAAGGTGACGTGCCACAGACGCGAAAGTTAACCGACAGGAAGAAGATGCTGTGATATGCAAAAGATTAGCTTTTCAGAGCATTCACACAATGTTTCCGCCGGTGGCGACACCTACAACGTGTTGACATGAGGAAAGTTGCCAACCGATTTCTCATACACAAATAGCAGTTGACCGGCGTTGCCTGGTGAAACGTTGTTGTGATGCCTCGTGTAAGGAGAAGAAATGCGTACCATCACGTTTCCGACTTTGATAAAGGTCGGATTGTAGCCTATTGAGATTGCCTTTTACCGTATCGCGACACTGCTGCTCGCGTTGGTCGAGATCCAATGACTGTTAGCAGAATATGGAATCGGTGGGTTCAGGAGGGTAATACGGAACGCCGTGCTGGATCCCAACGGCCACGTATCACTAGCAGTCGAGATGACAGGCATCTTATCCGCGTGGCTGTAATGGATCGTGCAGCCACATTTCGATCCCTGAGTCAACAGATGGGGACGTTTGCAAGACGACAACCATCTCTACGAACAGTTCGATGACGTTTGCACAGCATGGACTAGGAGACCGTGGCTGCGGTTACCCTTGACGCTGCATCACTGACAGGACCGCCTGCGATGGTGTACTCGACGACGAACCTGGAAGCACGAATGGCAAAACGTCATTTTTTCGGATGAATCCAGGTTCTGTTTACAGCATCATGATGGTCGCATCCGTGTTTGGCGACATCGCGGTGAACGCACATTGGAAGCGTGTATTCGTCATCGCAATATTGGAGTATCACCTGGCGTGATGGTATGGGGTGCCACTGGTTACACGTCTCGGTCACCTCGTGTTCACATTGACGGCGCTTTGAACAGTGGACGTTACATTTCAGATGTGTTACGACCCCTGGCTCTACCCTTCATTCGATCCCTGCGAAACCCTACATTTCAACAGGATAATGCACGACCGCATGTTGCAGGTCCTGTACGGGCCTTTCTGGATACGGAAAATGTTCGACTGCTGCCCTGGCCAGCACATTCACCAGATCTCTTACCAATTGGAAACGTCTGGTCAATGGTGGCCGAGCAACTGGCTCGTCACAATACGCCACTCTTGATGAACCGTGGTATCGTGCTGAAGCTGCATGGTCAGCTGTAGCTGTACACGCCATCCAAGCTCTGTTTGACTCAATGCCCAGGCGTATCAAGGCCGTTATTATGGCCAGAGGTGGTTGTTCTGGGTACTGATTGCTCAGGATCTGTGTACCCAAATTGCGTGAAAATGTAATCACATGTCAGTTCTAGTATAATATATTTGTCCAATGAATATCCGTTTATCATCTGCATTTCCTCTTGGTGTAGCAATTTTAGTGGCCAGTATGTAGTTAATTATTTAATTTTTTTTTCAGTTACTATTTCATATCTAAGAATTCATCTATTGAGTAGAAGGACTTGTCATTCAGAAATTCTTTTAATTTGCTTTTAAATGTTGGTTGGCTATCTGTCAGGCTTTTAATACTATTTGGCAAATGCCCAAATATTTTAGTGGCAGCATAATTCACCCCTTTCTGTGCCAAAGTGTCATTTAATCCAGAATAGTGAATATCATTCTTTGTTCTAGTGTTGTAGCTATGCACTTCGCTGTTATTTTTGATATGGCATGGGTTATTAATGACAAATTTCATAAGTGAATCTATTTAATGCGAAGGTACTGTGAGTATCCCGAGTTCCTTAAATAAATGTCTGGAAGGTGATCTTGGGTGGGCTCCACCTATTATTCTGATTACACGCTTTTGTGCAATGAATATTTTCTCTCTTAATGACGAATTGCCCCAAAATATGATGCCATATGAAAGCAGTGAATGAGAATAGGCATACTAGGCTAATTTACTGATATGTTTATCACCAAATTTGCAATAACACTAATAGCATAAGTAGCCGAACCTAGCCGTTTCAGCAGATCATCGATGTGTTTCTTCCAATTCAATTTCTCATCATTGCAAACATTCAGAAATTTTGAATATTCTGCGTTAGCAACAGAGTTCCGTTCATAGTCTATATTTGTCAATGGTGTTATTACATTTATTGTTCAGAATTGTATAAACTGTCTTTTCTCAAAATTTAGCGAGAGTCCATTTGCAGAGAACCACTTAATAATTTTCTGAAAGACATTATTTGCAATTTCCTCAGCTGATTCTTGCTTCTTGGGTGTGATTACTATACTTGTATCATCAGCAGAAAGAACTAACTTTGCACCTTCATGAATATAGAATGGCACGTCGTTAATACACTCCTGGAAATTGAAATAAGAACACCGTGAATTCATTGTCCCAGGAAGGGGAAACTTTATTGACACAATCCTGGGGTCAGATACATCACATGATCACACTGACAGAACCACAGGCACATAGACACAGGCAACAGAGCATGCACAATGTCGGCACTAGTACAGTGTATATCCACCTTTCGCAGCAATGCAGGCTGCTATTCTCCCATGGAGACGATCGTAGAGATGCTGGATGTAGTCCTGTGGAACGGCTTGCCATGCCATTTCCACCTGGCGCCTCAGTTGGACCAGCGTTCGTGCTGGACGTGCAGACCGCGTGAGACGGCGCTTCATCCAGTCCCAAACATGCTCAATGGGGGACAGATCCGGAGATCTTGCTGGACAGGGTAGTTGACTTACACCTTCTAGAGCACGTTGGGTGGCACGGGATACATGCGGACGTGCATCGTCCTGTTGGAACAGCAAGTTCCCTTGCCGGTCTAGGAATGGTAGAACGATGGGTTCGATGACGGTTTGGATGTACCGTGCACTATTCAGTGTCCCCTCGGCGATCACCAGTGGTGTACGGCCAGTGTAGGAGATCGCTCCCCACACCATGATGCCGGGTGTTGGCCCTGTGTGCCTCGGTCGTATGCAGTCCTGATTGTGGCGCTCACCTGCACGGCGCCAAACACGCATACGACCATCATTGGCACCAAGGCAGAAGCGACTCTCATCGCTGAAGACGACACGTCTCCATTCGTCCCTCCATTCACGCCTGTCGCGACACCACTGGAGGCGGGCTGCACGATGTTGGGGCGTGAGCGGAAGACGGCCTAACGGTGTGCGGGACCGTACTCCAGCTTCATGGAGACGGTTGCGAATGGTCCTCGCCGATACCCCAGGAGCTACAATGTCCCTAATTTGCTGGGAAGTGGCGGTGCGGTCCCCTACGGCACTGCGTAGGATCCTACGGTCTTGGCGTGCATCCGTGCGTCGCTGCGGTCCGGTCCCAGGTCGACGGGCACGTGCACCTTCCGCCGACCACTGGCGACAACAACGATGTACTGTGGAGACCTCACGCCCCACGTGTTGAGCAATTCGGCGGTACATCCACCCGGCCTCCCGCATGCCCACTATACGCCCTCGCTCAAAGTCCGTCAACTGCACATACGGTTCACGTCCACGCTGTCGCGGCATGCTACCAGTGTTAAAGACTGCGATGGAGCTCCGTATGCCACGGCAAACTGGCTGACACTGACGGCGGCGGTGCACAAATGCTGCGCAGCTAGCGCCATTCGACGGCCAACACCGCGGTTCCTGGTGTGTCCGCTGTGCCGTGCGTGTGATCATTGCTTGTACAGCCCTCTCGCAGTGTCCGGAGCAAGTATGGTGGGTCTGACACACCGGTGTCAATGTGTTCTTTTTTCCATTTCCAGGAGTGTATGTATTAAGAACAATAAGGGACCCAAGACTGAACGCTACAGGACACCAGTCTTGATACTGTACTGCCCTATCCTTCGTACTCTGCCGGCCAGGATGGCCGAGCGGTTATAGGCGCTAAAGTCCTGAACCGCGGGGCTGCTACGGTCGCAGGTTCGAACCCTGCCTCGGGCATGGATGTGGTTTAGGTTAGTTAGGTTTAAGTAGTTCTAAGTTCTAGGGGACTGATGACCTCAGCAGTTAAGTCCCATAGTACTCAGAGCCATTTTAACCATTTGAACCTTCACATTCTCCGCCCCTGTGGACTTTTTTTATTCCCAAAGCTGAAAACCCTGTCGAAAGCACGAAGATTTGCAACGATAGATGACATAAAAAAAAATAATCGCAGACAAGGCTTCGTGCCATCCAGACAGAGGTGTACCGAGGTTGGATCAGGAAGTGGAAACGGCGTATGGAGCGGAGTGCCTAACGTTGAGGAGAATATTTGTAAGGGGATCGCGCACAATAAGTGAGGATAGTCATCCCATTTCTTATTTCATTGGTCCACCTGATTTTCATCACCCTTCTATAACCAATGCTTAAATTACCTTCTTTTCCGATTTTTCCACCAGTCCACGACTCTCTTCCATACAATGCTGTAATCCAGACATACGAGGATGAGTCAAATGAAAACCTTAAATTTGTAGTAACAAATGGAAATTTCGCGTCTTTATCCTGTAAGCGTGCTACAAACCGCTTGCAGAATGGCCTGTAGGTGGCAGCATAGTGCAGATGTACACGTACCGTCGAAGTGTCAGTATAAAGATGGCCGCCCCACTTACGACTTGCACCAGGGAAGAACTGTTATTCGGCTTTTGCGTAGTGAAGGTGAGAAACCTATTGAAATTCATCGACGAATCAAGGTTCAGTACGGTGATGCATGTTTGTCACAGCCGCAAGTCTACGAATGGAGTAGGAAGTTCGCAAATGGTGTGACTTCAGTGGAAGATGCTCCTCGTCCAGGTCAGGCACAACGAGTTGTGACTCCACAGAACATTGCAGCAGTTGAAGCCACAGTGAAGGAAAACCGCCGAGTGACACTGAATGACATTGCAGAATGTTTACAGATTAGTCACGGGTCAGCACAGCACATTGTGCATGATGCGCTCCAGTTTCACAAAGTGTCTGCAAGATGGGTGCCACGGCAGATGACTCCTGAAATGAGAGAACGACGTGTTGATGCTCGTGAAGAACTTCTTCGGCGCTCTGAACGAGAAGGTGATGGCTTCCTTGCAAGAATCGTTACTGGGGACGAAACCTGGGTTCAATTCCACCAACCGGAAACGAAGAGAGCGAGCAAGGAATGGCGCCATTCCTCAGCACCAAAACCAAAGAAGTTTCGAACAGAACCATCAGCAGGGAAGGTTATGCTGACTCTCTTTTGGGACGAAAAAGGCGTCATTTTGGAGCATTACATGCCTAGAGGGACCACTGTCACCAGTGCATCATACACAGATCTCCTAAAAAATCACCTGCGGCCTGCAATCAAATCAAAGTGACGTGGATTGCTGTCAGCAGGTGTCCTTTTGCAACATGACAATGCAAGGCCCCACACTGCCCGTACAATCACAGACTTGCATTTTGAGTGTCTTCCTCATCGACCATACTCACCAGACCTTGTCCCAAGTGATTTCCATATGTTTGGACCACTCAAAGACGCAATGGAAGGAAAGAACCGTTCTGATGAAGAGGTACGCCACGCGGTGCTTGAGTGGTTGCGCGGGCTACTATAAAAATTTTTTTTCTAAAGGAATGTATGCACTTTGTAAACGCTGGAGGATTTGCATTGAGCGTGGGGGAGATTATGTTGAAAAGTGATACAGCTTTGTACCACTTCTGCACAATAAATAATATTAAAAAAAAAATTTAAGGTTTTCATTTGACTCACGCTCGTACTTTCTCAGAAATTCCCTCCTTAAATTGAGACCCATTTTTGATACTAGCAGACTTCTTTTGATCACAAACGCCGTGTTTTACTGTGCTAGTCTGCTTTTTTAAGTTACGCTTGCTTCGTTCGTCATACGTTTTTCTGGTTCCAACATCGGAGAACTAACTTCGTCTATGATGTACATGTGCAACTGAAGTGACGGATCAAAATTTGTAACAAGACCGGGACGCGAACCCAGGCCTGCTGCTCGCTAGGCTGATGCGCTACCCAATACGCCACCCTGGCATAGCGGCTTTGCACAACTGCACGCCTCCATCCTCAATCCAAATTCCCATTAACGCCTCAGCCCAGTTGGTATTCCCCCTAAACTCGAACAGTATTGCTTTAGGAGTATCACAAGTGGGCTTATGTGCATGTCAGTTTCTGTTGAGGACCTAGCCGTGCTAGACCGTGCTGTTGTGCAGTGCCAGCACGGTAGCTCAGCGTGTTCGGTCAGAGGGCTGACTACCCTCTGCAATAAAAAAAGAACTGAGTGACAGGATCAACAACGAACTTCAACGGGTGTCATGTGATGTCCGCTACGACCAAGTACAACGAACAATAACGAACAAAATGACAAAGAAAACAGAGTGGCATAGTGGTTAGCACATATGCATAGTGAGCAGGACGCCCGGTTCGAATCCTGACCTTGGAACAAATTTTCATTCATCGTTTCAGTTTGTATATATTCATCATGGACGATTGATACATGGAAATGGCTGGAACCATATTGTGGTGTGCGTACTGTAAGACCTTCGGTGCACACACCATCAGATTATTTGACATGTCGCTCTAACGAAGTAGGCGAGTGTCAGCAATATGTCTCGTGGTCTCATCGTAGCGTGTTATTTTCTGCCGTTAGGTCAGACAATAAAAACGTCACTTGCACACTTAGAGTAGCAGATTTACGGTGACCAACTTTAAACAGAACTTCATTAATTTTCACACACATTTATTAAAATAATAAAAATCATAGACATTACGTAACTTGATTCTGGATGCTGTTTACAATTGACAATCTGAAGTCCCTTTGGTCTTGATACGTTAAACTTATTCTCACATATCTCTGATACTTGGCAAAGTGTCTATTCATTTATCTTCATTGCTATGTACAGGCATATGGTAATCTTATTAGGCGCAGACTGAAACTTGACTATAGACTGGTACAGACTAATGTAGACTAATGTAGACTGGTACAGACTGGTGCTGACAAATGCAGACTGACAAATCAGAGGTCTGTAGACTCGTTATAATACCTCGAGCATTCAGGTATCACTGTGCGAGTGTGATCCACGAGGAGAAAAGGTTCTACGTTAGCAGCAATCTCATTGGCTGCGTTACATATTAATACGCGGATCGGCGGAAGCAGAATTTCGTCCGTCTCTAAGGCAGCGCCATCTCGTAGTGCGGAGACGGACGAGCGCTGCGCCTGCGCTGTTGTGCTTAGCGGGGCGCGCTCTAGTGGGAAAGTTGTGTACGCGCTGACTACGCAGAACTACGTACACAACACATATCGTATCATTTAACTTCAACTACTTTTCCATCCTCAATTCTGATGCTACCTTTGCGACTAATTTTGTTTCTGCTACATCTAATTATCTCCTTCTTCCTCGGTTTACTCTCAATCCATATTCTGTGGTCAGTAGACTGTTGATTTCATTCATTTTGTTCTGCAGTTCTTGTTCACTTTCGCTGGGGATAGTGGCGTCATTATCACTGACATCCTTCCATTCTGAAATTCAACATGAATCCTGATCCTGTCTTTTATTTTCATCATTGCTTCCTAATTGTATCCTTTTATCCTTTTTATCTGAGTACTCCGTTCTTGATATGCTATTCTTATTGTTCCATATTGGTTCTTACACACTGCAGAGCCAAGGAAACTGGTACACCTTCCTAATATCGTGTAGGGCCCCCGTGAGCTCGCAGAAGTGCTGCAACACGTGGCATGGACACAAATAATATCTCAAGTAGTGCTGGAGAGAACTGACACCATGAATCCTGCAGGGCTGTCCATAAATCCGTGAGAGTACGAGGGGGTGGAGATCTCTTCTGAGTAGCACGTTGCAAGGCATCCCAGATTTGCTCAATAATGTTCATGTGTGGGTAGTTTGGTGGCCAGCGGAAGTGTTTAAACTCAGAAGAGTGTTCGTGGAGCCACTCTGTAGCAATTCTGGACGCGAGGTGATGTCGCATTGTTCTGCTGAAACTGCGCAACTTCGTCAGAATGCACAATGGGCATGAATAGATGCAGGCGATCAGACAGGATGCTTACATAGGTGTCACCTGTCAGAATGGTATCTAGACACATCAGGGGTTCCACACCACTCTAACTGCACACGTCCCACACCATTACAGAGCCTACACCAGCTTGAACAGTGCCCTGCTGACATGCGGGTCTCCATATGAAACGAGCCTCGTCCGACCACGCAACATGTTTCCAATGATCAACAGCCCAGTGTCGGCGTTGACGGGCGCAGGCGAGGCGTAAAGGTTTGTTCAAATGGTTCAAATGGCTCTGAGCACTATGGGACTCAACTGTTGTGGTCATTAGTCCCCTAGAACTTAGAACTACTTAAACCTAACTAACCTAAGGACATCACACACATCCATGCCCGAGGCAGGATTCGAACCTGCGACCGTAGCAGTCGCACGGTTCCGAACTGCGCGCCTAGAACCGCGAGACCACCGCGGCCGGCCGTAAAGGTTTGTGTCGTGCACTGATGTAGGGTACACGAGCGGGCCTTCGGCTCGGAAAGAAGTCGATGGCGTTTCGTTGAATGGTTCGCTCGCTGACGGTTGTTGATGGCGCACCATTGAAATGTGCAGCAATTTGCAGAAGGGTTGCATTTCTGTCACGATCCTCTTCACTCGTCGTTGGTCCCGTTCTTGCAGGACCTTTTTCCGGCCGCAGCGATGTCGGGTATTCTATGTTTTAGCGGATTTTTGAAATGGTCGTACGGGAAAATCCCCACCCCATCGCTACCTCGGAGATGCTGTGTCCCATCGCTCGTGCACTGACGGTAACAACACGTTCAAACTCACTTAAATGTTGATAACCTGCCATCGTAGCAGCAGAGTCGTATTCCGCCTGTTTACACATCTCTGTATTTGAAGACGCATTCCTATACCAGTTTCTTTGGCGCTTCAGCGTAATGTCAATCCGGATTCTGTCTTTTATTTCCATCGTTGCTTCTTCATTGTTTCCTTTTATCCTCTTTTATCGGGGCACTTCTTTCTTGGTCTGTTATTCCTATTCTGTACTGGTTCTTATACATATTGTCTATTACACGTCTTAAGGTTTACATCTATTTTTCTGACAATTTCGAACAATTCGCGCCATTTCACATTCCCTAACTCTTTTTATGTTGTTGTTGTGGTCTTCAGTCCTGAGACTGGTTTGATGCAGCTCTCCATGCTACTCTATCCTGTACAAACTTCTTCATCTCCCAGTACCTACTGCAGCCTACATCCTTCTGAATCTGCTTAGTGTATTTATCTCTTGGTCTCCTTCTACGATTTTTACCCTCCACGCTGCCCTCCAATACTAAATTGGTGATCCCTCGATGTCTCAGAACATGTCCTACCAACCGATCCCTTCTTCTAGTCAAGTTGTGCCACAAGCTCGTCTTTTCCCCAATTCTATTCAATACCTCCTCATTAGTTATGTGATCTACCCATTAAATCTTCAGCATTCTTCTGTAGCACCACATTTCGAAAGCTTCTCTTCTTGTCTACACTATTTGTCGTCCACGTTTCACTTCCATACATGGCTTCACTCCATACAAATACTTTCAGAAACGACTTCCTGGCACTTAAATCTATACTCGATGTTAACAAATTTTTCTTCTTCAAAAACGCTTTCCTTGCGATTGCCATTCAACATTTTTTATCCTCTTTACTTCGACCATCATCAGTTATTTTGCTCCCCAAATAGCAAAACTTCTTTACTACTTTAAGTGCCTCATGTCCTAATCTAATTCCCTCAGCATCACCCGATTTAATTCGACTACATTCCATTATCCTCGTTTTGCTTTTGTTGATGTTCATCTTATATCCTCCTTTCAAGACCCTGTCCAATCCTTTCAGCTGCTCTTCCAAGTCCTTTGCTGTCTCTGACAGAATTACAATGTCATCGGCGAACCCTCAAAGTTTTATTTCTTCTCCATGCATTTTGATACCTACTCCGAACTTTTCTTTTGTTTCCTTTATTGCGTGCTCAATATACAGATTGAATAACATCGGGGATAGGTTACAATCCTGTCTCACTCCCTTCCTAACCATTGCTTCCCTTTCATACCCCTCGACTCTTATAACTGCCATCTGGTTTCCGTACAAATTGTAAATAGCCTTTCTCTGCCTGTATTTTACCCCTGCCACCTTCAGAATTTGAAAGAGAGTATTCCAGTCAACATTGTCAAAAGCTTTCTCTAACTCTACAAATGCTAGAAACGTAGGTTTGCCTTTCCTTAATCTTTCTTCTAAGATAAGTCGTAGGGTCAGTATTGCCTCACGTGTTCCAACATTTCTACGGAATCCAAACTGATCTTCCCCGAGGTCGGCTTCTACAAGTTTTTCCATTCGTCTGTAAGAATTCGCGTTAGTATTTTGCTGCTGTGACTTATTAAACTGATAGTTCTGTAATTTTCACATCTGTCAACACCTGCTTTCTTTGGGATTGGAATTATTATATTCTTCTTAAAGTCTGAGGGTATTTCGCCTGTCTCATACATATTGCTCATCAGACGGTAGAGTTTTGTTAGGACTGGCTCTCCCAAGGCTGTCAGTAGTTCTAATGGAGCTTTTTATAGATCGACTAATTCTAGCAACATGTCTGGACGTTCTAGCTTCCACTATCATAAGAGCGCGAAACGGTCGCTTCTACTATCCTGTACATCTGCAGAGAATCAAAGTAGCTGCCAGTGTTCCGAAGTTGCACAGAAGGCGGGTCTGACTCACTCCGCCTGCTCCCGCTGTGCCAGTCTGCAGGTCAAACTCTGTAACGCAACCGCTAAACTGGGAACTCCTCTGGACTGTCCGCAAGCGTCACCGACCTTGCCCTACAGCCAGAAGTCTGTGTCAACACCCCTGGATGCTTTCAACAAACGGACACTCATCTGAAATTCCGAGATCTGAGGACATAGCGCCACAGCAACCGCAATATCCGACTGACTCCACAGACCTGCAGCAGGCAACAGAAGAAAAACACCTTCTCCATTCGTTTTATGTCATTAAGTTTTTTTGTCCGCAGTGTCAGTCTCGTTCACGAGTAATAAATGAAAACTACAGGTTTTTTTAAAAATGAATTTCGGGGTTTTAACGCTTTATAATATTTACTATATTAAACTTACAGTTATGAATGGTATGTCAAATGAAAGAGCAACTCAAACAGTTTCACCCAGAACCTTATAAAAGTCCTATGTGAGCGCCATTTGTCGCACAGCACACATCAAGTCTATAGCCGAGTTCTTCCCAAACATTGATAAGTCTGTCTGCAGTGATTGTAGCAACAGCTGCTTCAATCCGGTTTCTTAATTCAGGGACGTCTGCTGGTAGCGGAGGCACGTACACACGATCCTTGATGAAGCCCCAAAGGAAAAAATCGCACGGTGTTAGGTCGGGTGAACGTGGAGGCCGTGCAAAGCAAGCCCTGTCATTGGGCCCCTTGCTGCCTATCCAGCGCTTGGGTACAGTGAAGTTCAACCAATCGCGTACTTCCCTATGAGGTTTATAAGGTTCTTGGTAAAATTGTTTGAGTTGCTTGAGTTGAAATGGTTCAAATGGCTCTGAGCACTATGGGACTCAACTGCTGTGGTCATAAGTCCCCTAGAACTTAGAACTACTTAAACCTAACTAACCTAAGGACAGCACACAACACCCAGCCATCACGAGGCAGAGAAAATCCCTGACCCCGCCGGGAATCGAACCCGGGAACCCGGGCGTGGGAAGCGAGAACGCTACCGCACGGCCACGAGATGCGGACGGTTGAGTTGACATATCATTTATAACTGTCAGTTTAATATAATAGCCGGCCGGGGTGGCCGAGCGGTTCTAGGCTTTACAGTCTGAAACCGCGCGACCGCTACGGTCGCAGGTTGGAATCCTGCCTCGCGCATGGGTGTGTGTGATGTCCTTAGGTCAGTTAGGTTTAAGTAGTTCTAAGTTCTAGGGGACTGATGACCTCAGAAGTCAAGTTCCATAGTGCTGAGAGCCATTTGAACCATTTTTGAATATAATAAATACTATAAAGCGTTAAAACCCCAATATTCATTTGTAAACAACCTGAACTTTGTTGCTTATGTTGTGCAGGATTAATTTATCCTGGATAACAAGTTTTCGGTTTACAAGACTATCGTCACCCGTAAGTTCGATAGTCGCCAAAGAAGTTACAATATTTGTAAATAATTTCGAGAAATATGTTACTCATTTAGACTGAGGCACCAACACCCGCGAAATATCATCTTTGACAGAGCAGTGCTAATGCAGTTTAAGAGACAAAAATATGAACAAAAAAGTAAATACAAAGAAAATAAACAGAAAGAAAACATTAACACTAAACTCGAAAAACAGAGGCTATGTAACAGTTTACATTAAATGACACAGCCAATGAAATAAAATAAATGGTTGATGGGACTTCTTCAAGAGATGTGACACACAGAAAGCGGTACAGAAACAAAGTAAAAGAAATAATTACCAATTGTAAGAATATATGGAGTATATAGGTAATCAAAATAAAACAAAAATAAATGAATAAATACGGGAAAAATATTCTGAGTTCAAATATAAAAAAATTTCCTTGAGACCGAAAAATGGTTCAAATGGCTCTGAGCACTGTGGGAGTTAACATCTGAGGTCATCAGTCCCTTAGAACTTAGAATTACTTAAACCTAACTAACGTAAGGACACCACCACACACATCCATGTCCGAGGCAGGATTCGGACCTGCGACCGTAGCGGTCGCGCGGTTCCACACTGAAGCGCATAGAACCGCTTTTTTATTTTTTAATCTCATTTTCTTCCATACTGTTCGTTGAATTTGTTCCTGGCGGACGTACGATGACATCCGTTGAGGTTGTTCGTTGATCCGTTCACTCAGTTTTTTCTGTTACAGAGGGGAGCTAAGTCCTCTAACCGAACACGCTGAGCTACCGTGCCGGCAACTCGGCCACACCGGCCGGCGAGACAGAAAAGCTTATAAAATTTAATAATACCGTACCAACGGAAGCTATAACGTTATTGTTTCATTAGACAACCAGTTTCGACTTTTCAATCACGTGATGTTCAAGCCTATCACATGAACGGAGTATTGGTGCCTTGTCTTACACATGCACGCCTGGTACTTGATATTCATGCGGAAGGCGTGAAGATGACGTCATTGCAGCGTCGAAACCGATTGCCTAATATAACAATAACGGCTGTCGGTCCAGTATTATCGCATTTCATTGACCAGGCGCTGTCCCACGCTCCTGAAACCAGGATGGAGTTGCATTTACGAGAAGCTTATGCCCACGAAGCGCTATGGTTATAGAAACCATCGCTTTCCCTTTCCTCACATGATATACTGCGGACTATGGGTGAAGGGCAGCTTGCAAATTCCATATCTCTACATTTCCGGAAAGCATTTGATACAGTGCCCCGTGCCAGGCTGTTAACGAAGGTACAAGCACATGGAATACGTTCACAGATATGTGACTTCTTAAATAATAGAAGCCAGTATGTTATCCTCGACAGCGAGTGTTCGTCAGATACAAGGGTACCATCAGGAATGGCCCAGGGAAGTGTGATAGCACCGCTGATATCTATATATACGAGGTGCATTCAAGTTCTAAGGCCTCCGATTTCTTTCCTAATTAACTACTCACCCGAAATCGATGAAACTGGCGTTACTTCTCGACGTAATCGCCCTGCAGACGTACACATTTTTCACAACGCTGACGCCATTATTCCATGGCAGCGGCGAAGGCTTCTTTAGGAGTCTGTTTTGACCACTGGAAAATCGCTGAGGCAATAGCAGCACGGCTGGTGAATGTCCGGCCACGGAGAGTGTCTTTCATTGTTGGAAAAAGCCAAAAGTCACTAGGAGCCAGGTCAGGTGAGTAGGGAGCATGAGGAATCACTTCAAAGTTGTTATCACGAAGAAACTGTTGCGTAACGTTAGCTCGATGTGCGGGTGCGTTGTCTCGGTGAAACAGCACACGCGCAGCCCTTCCCAGACGTTTTTGTTGCAGTGCAGTAAGGAATTTGTTCTTCAAAACATTTTCGTAGAATGCACCTGTTACCGTAGTGCCCTTTGGAACGCAATGGGTAAGGATTACGCCCTCGCTGTTCCAGAACATGGACACTGTCATTTTTTACCCGAAATTTTTTTGGTGGAGGTGAATCTGTGTGCTTCCATTGAGCTGACAGGCGCTTTGTTTCTGGATTGAAAAGTGGCATCCACGTCTCATCCATCGTCACAACCGACGAAAAGAAAGTCCCATTCCTGCTGTCGTTGCCCGTCAACATTGCTCGGCAACGTGCCACACGGGCAGCCGTGTGGTCGTCCGTCAGCATTCGTGGCACCCACCTGGATGACACTTTTCGCATTTTCAGGTCGTCATGAAGGATTGTGTGCACAGAACCCACAGAAATGCCAACTCTGGAGGCGATCTGTTCAACAGTCATTCGGCGATCCCCCCAAAACAATTCTCTCCACTTTCTAGATCGTGTTGTCAGACCGGCTTGTGCAAGCCCGAGGTTGTTTCTGTTTGTTGTCACACGATGTTCTGCCTTCATTAAACTGTCGCACCCACGAACGCACTTTCGACACACCATAACTCCGTCACCACATGTCTCCTTCAACTGTCCATGAATTTCAATTGGTTTCACACTACGCAAATTCAGAAAACGAATGATTGCACGCTGTTCAAGTAAGGAAAACGTCGCCATTTTAAGTATTTAAAACAGTTCTCATTCTCGCCGCTGGCGGTAAAATTCCATCTGCTGTATGGTGCTGCCATCTCTGGGACGTATTGACAATGAACGCGGCCTCATTTTAAAACAATGCGCATGTTTCTATCTCTTTCCAGTCCGGAGAAAAAAAATCGGAGGCCTTAGAACTTGAATGCACCTCGTACAATAGAAAGTCGTGTGAGTTACACTATTTATAACTCAAGAATGGCTGGACCGATTTGGCTGAAAATTGTTGGAGAGGTAGCTTAGAACTAGGAGACGGACATGGGATATCTTTTATCCCGTTCGACCGCTATAAAGCGTGGTATAATAAAAACGCATCTGGCATGGAATAACAAAACGCAAAAGTACAGCTAAACGTCTATGGTTAAGTATGAGTATATATCATTAATTAAAAATGTAGAGAAATAATTTGTTTTTTCTTTGAATCATCATGAACAGTTCCGCGACCAAGACGATCGAATATTTCTCGACAAAGCCGTAATGCAAGAAGGATACAAAACATTGCGAATGAAAGGACTGCAGAAGAACAACAAACTGCCCGTAAAGAGCGCCGCGTTAGAATGGCTCGACTTCGTGCTTCTCAATCACAAGAGCAAAGTGAGGCAGCACGGGAAACGGCTCGGTTGGCAATCCCAAATCGTCGAGCGAACAACAGAGATCAACATGTAGATAATTTTCGATGCACAAGAAAAGATTTATCATGTGATGCTTTGAATCGAGCAGCGTTTAGATACGACTGCACCACTGATTACTGCTTGCTTCCTTGCGTTTGCATTGGGCCGATGGACTTTGTTTGCGAGTATTGTGGCGCACTGAAGTTTTCCGGAGAAACGCACGGATTGTGCTGCCTTAGTGGGAAAGTGATATTGCCTTTATTTACTCCGCCACCTGAGCCATTGCGTTCATTGCCTTGTGGCGAAACACCCGAATCACGTCATTTTCTTGCAAACACCCAAAAATACAATAGTTGTTTCCAAATGACCTCAATTGGGGCAGACAGTATCGAAGAACGAGGATTTGATCCGACATTCAGGGTATTTATTTATTTATTTTTGTACTTACAATATAGTAGAAGAATAACTTACTATACTTATTCTTACATATTATGTTTGCTAATTTTTAAAAAAAAGTGTTTATAAGTCAGTAATATTTTATTTTGTAGATACAAGGACAGTTTAACCATCGAATTGGATCATTGCTACCTCTCGAAGATGCACAGCATAAATTTTTACAAATATACTTTATGGGCAACATGGAAGAACAACTTGATCGACGTCAAGAGATCAATGCAGCAGTGAAAAGAGCAACTCTTCAAGATTTGCAGCAACTGCTTCATGAACATCATGCGTTGGTCAGGCTGTTTGGTGGTAAGTAAATTGATGCACAATGTTATTTACGCGACGATACTCAAAGGAAAATTCGAAGGTGAGGCTCATTCCAAGGATCCCGATATGCCGTTTGAGTTTAAAAGACTTCAATTTCCGATCCGTCTTGCATTCGCCGTGACCATTAACAAATCACAAGGCCAATCCTTGAAAGTTTTTGGTTTAAATCTGGAATATCCATGTTTTCCACATGGTTAGTTATATGTGGCATGTTCACAGGTCGCAAGACCATCTGCGTTGTTTGTTCTTCCGGCTAACAATACAACAAAAAATGTTGTGTATCACAAGGTACTTAACTGAAGAGTGGAAGCTATGCACCAAAAACATAAAGAATAAAGAATCATTAATATACTTAATTTTTTATTTGTATTTCCTAATAAAAAATTCAACTTAACGTCCAAAATCTGATTATTTACTGGCTTTAAGGCAGAACAGAGTTCGCCGGGTCAGATAATTTTCGCTATACATAAATTATCTGCCTCGTAGGGTAAACAGAATTCTGCGGTCGTTTACTGATGATGCTGTGGTGTACGGTAAGGTGTCGAAGTTGAGTAACTGTAGGAGGGTAGAAGACGACTTCCACAAAATTTCTAGTTGGTGTGATGAACGGTAGCTACCTCTGAATCTAGAAGAATGTAAGTTAATGCTGAAGAATAGGAGAAACAAAGTTGTAGTGTTCGGATACGGTATTGCTACAGTTCTGCTTGACTCAGTGTAGTAGTTTAAATATCCTGACGTAACGTTGCAAGGCGGTGTGAAATGGAACGAGCGTCTGAGGATTGTGGTAGGGAAGGCAAATGGCCTACTTCGGTTTAGTGGTAGAATTTTAGAGTGTGGTTCACATGTAAAGGAGGCCGTAAATGGGATGCTGGTGCGACCTATTCTTGAGTACTGTTCGTGTGTTTGTGATCCGTACCAGATCAGGTTAAAGGGAGATATCGAAGCTATGTAGAGGCGGGTTGCTATACTTGTTACTGGTAGGTCCATACAAAACCTAACGGTTACAAAGATGCTTTGGGAACTGAAATGGGAATCCCTGGTGGGAAGGCGACGTTCTTTTCGGGAAACTACTGAGAAAATTTAGAGAACCGGCATTTGAAGCTGACTGCAGAACGATTCTACTGCCGCCAACATACATTGTGCGTAAAGACCACGAACATAAGATAAATTAGGGCTCTTATGGAGGCGTATAGACAATCGTTTTTCTCTCGCTCTATTTACGAGTGGAAAAGGAAGGGAAATGACTGGTAGTTGTACAAGCACCATAAGGTAGCTTGCGGAGTATATATGTAGAGCTACGTATAGCAGACGGTGTTGGAAGTTCCAATGTTATTTATAATCCGTCTTGATTGCAAAAAAAAAATGCTTATTCACATGACCGGTTTCGGTTCATGTGAAGGTTGCTGTGTATGGACGGGTTACTCCTGTAACCGAAATTGGAGATCTGAAGATGGTTCCAGGGGAACACTAGGAAGAAATGGGGCAGAACAACTACGGAAAGAAGAGAAGTAGCTCTAAGTTCTAGGGGACTGATGACCTTGGGAGTTGTCCCATAGTGCTCAGAGCCATTTTTTTTTTTTTTTTTTTTGACAAGGTCTAGTGGAAATTCTTGTATAACATAGGAGATATTGAATTTAGTTGAAATCAGAAAATATAAAAATGTTGCAAATGAACTTGGGAAAAAGATAAGTCGTAGTGTCAAAAATTCAAATGGCTCTAAGCATCAGTCCCCTACACTTAGAACTACGTTAACCTAACTAACCTATCCATGCCCGAGGCAGGATTCGAACCTGCGACCGGAGCAGCCGCGTGGTTCCGGACTGAAGCGCCTAGAACCGCTCGGCCACAGCGGCCGACTAAGTAGTAGGATCAGTACTGTCTCTCGTGTTCCTAAATTCCTCTGTAATCTTCCTCGAGGTCGGCTTCTAACAATTTTTCCATCCTCCTGTAAGAATTCATATCAATATTTTGCAACCATGGCTTTTTGAACTTCGGTAATATTCAGACCTGTCAGAAACTGCTTTCTTTGGAAACAGAATTATTGTATTCTTCTTGAAGTCTGAGAGTATTTCACCTGTCTTATTCATGTTACCACTTACACACCACATCAGTAGCTCTGACGGAAGGTCGTCTACTCCTGGGATCTTGTTTCGACTTAGGTCTTTCAGTGTTCTTCCAAATTCTTCACGCTGTTTTATATCCCTCTTACCATCTTCGTCTACGTCCTCTTCCATTTCTATAATACTGCCTTCAAATTCGTCTCCCTTGTATAGACTCTCTATATACTCCTTTCATCTTTCCCTTCTTTGCTTAGGACTGGTTTACCATTTGGGCTCTTAATATTCATACAGCTACTTCTCTTTTCTCCAAAGGCCTGTTTAATTTTCCTGTAGGTGGTATCTATCTTTCTCCTATCGAGTATGCTTATAAAAACATATGTCCTCTAGACATTCCTACTTAGCAGTCCTGCACTTCCCATCAATCTCTTTTTTAGGCGTTTGTATTTCTTTTCCCGAAGTTCATTTGCTGCATTTTTATATTTTCTGCTTTCATCAATTAAATCGAATATCTCCTGTGTAATGCAAGGATTTCTACAAGGCCTTGTCATTTTACCTATTCGATCCTCTCCTGCCTTCACTATTCCACCTTTGAAACCTACCCATTCGTCATGTATTGTATTCCTTTCCCCTGCCCTAGTCAGTTGTTGCCTAATGCTCCCTGTGAAACTCTCAACAACCTCTGATTCTACCAATGTATCCAGGTTCCATTCCTTAATTTCTTACCTTTTCACAACTTTTTAGCTTTAATCTACAAAGCATAACGAATAAATTGTCGACAGAGTTCACATGTCAGAGAACACGTCTGCTCCGGGAAATGTCTCACAAATTAAAATCTGATTCCAGAGTCTTTATCTTACCATTATATAATCAGTCTGAAACCTGCTGTTGTCTCCAGATCTCTTCCATACATACAACCTATTTTTCATGATTCTTAAACCAAGTATTAGGCTCTGTGCAAAATTCTGTCAGATGGCATTCTCTTTCGTTCTTTCCCCCAGTCCATACTCATCTGCTACTTTTCCTTCTCTTCCTTTTCCTACCATCGAATTCAAATCCCCCATCACAATTTCTTTTATCTTGTCATGCATACCTTCAATCTCTTCATCATCTGCGGAGGTAGTTGCGCTACTGTGATGGGTGTGGGCTTCATATCCATCTTGGCTACGGTAATGCTGTTGATAGTAGCTTTCCCATATTCCTATTTTCTTGATTATTGAATCTATTCCTGCATTACCCCTATTTAATTTTGTATTTATAAACCTGCATTCACCTGACCAGAAGTCCTGTTCCTCTTGCACCAAACTTCACTTCTTGTCACTATATCTAACTTCAAACTACCCATTTCCCTTTTTACATTTTCTAACTTACCTACACAATTAAGTTATCTAACATTGGACGCTCCGATCCATACAAGGCCAGTTTCGTTTCTCCAGATGATGACATCCTCCTGAGTAATCCTTGCCCAGAGTTCTGATTGAGAGACTGTTTTACGTCCGGAAATTTTTTTTCCCGAGAGGATGCCATCATCATTTAACCATACAGTAGAGCTAGATGTCCTTATGACATATTACGGTGGTAGTTTCCCTTCGCTTTCAGCCATTTGCTGTGTTCGTTGATGTTACAAGACCAGATCAGCCAATCATACAAGCCGTTGCTCGTGGAGCTACTGAAAGGGCTGCTGCCCCTCTTTAGCAACCACACGTTTGTCTGGTCTCTCAAGCGACGTCCCTCCTTCGTGGTTTCACAAATGGTATGGCTCTCTGTATCTCTGAGACACACGAGCCACCTCACCAACGTCGTAGGTATGTTCGGTAATCACTGCACTAGTGGTGTTTACTGAAAAAATAATAGTTCCATTTTCTGCCACACCCTTGTCCTTAAGATAGTTTAGGTTCAGTAGTGTGTAAGCTTAGGGAATGATGACCTTAGCAGTTAAGTGCCATAAGATTTCACACACATTTGAACATTTTTTTCTGCCACACGGTGAAAATATGGCACTGTAAGCAGTCAGAATGTGAACCTTCTCTGTTTTGACGTCAGTATACTGCTTGTCACTTGGTGATGCATGCTTATCTATTTTGTGAAGTGACTGTTGGTGTAAAGTGTTAAGGTTGATGTTTTCGTTGTGAAAAACAATGGAAATTTGCGGTAAGTTCCTGTAGGACCAAATTGCTGAGGTCATCGGTCCCTAGGTTTACACGCTTGTTGTTGTTGTTGTTGTGCTCTTCAGTCCTGAGACTGGTTTGATGCAGCTCTCCATGCTACTCTATCCTGTGCAAGCTTCTTCATCTACGAGTAACTACTACAGCCTACATCCTTCTGAATCTGCTCAGTGTATTCATCTCTTGGTCTCCTTCTACGATTTTTACCCTCCACGCTGCCCTCCAATACTAAATTGGTGATCCCTCGATGCCACAGAACATGTCCTACCAACCGATCCCTTCTTCTAGTCAAGTTGTGCCACAAGCTCCTCCCCAATTCTATTCAATACCTCCTCATTAGTTACGTGATCTACCCATTAAATCTTCAGCATTCTTCTGTAGCACCACATTTCGAAAGCTTCTATTCTCTTCTTGTCTAAACTATTTATCGTCCACGTAAAGCTGCATGCCCTCTGGAAAAATTACGGCTGTAGTTTCCCCTTGCTTTCAGCCGTTCGCAGTACCAGAACAGCAAAGCCATTTTGGTTAGTGTTGCAAGGCCAGATCAGTCAATCATCCAGACTGTTGCCCCTCTTCAGGAACCACACGTTTGTCTGGCCTCTCAACAGATACCCCTCCGTTGTGGTTGCACCTACGGTACGGCTATCTGTATCGCTGAGGCACGCAAGCCTCCCCACCTACGGCAAGGTCCACGGTTCATGGGGGGGGACACGCTACTTAATCGAACTTAAACTAATTTACGCTAAGGACAACACACACATCCACGCGCGAGGGAGGTCTCGAACCTCCGACGGGGGAAGCCGCGACAACTGTGGCAAGGCGCCTAAGATTCAAATGGTCCAAATGGCTCTGAGCACTGTGGGACTTAACATCTGTGGTCATCAGTCCCCTAGAACTTAGAACTACTTAAACCTAACTAACCTAAGGACATCACACAACAGCCAGTCATCACGAGGCAGAGAAAATCCCTGACCCCGCCGAGAATCGAACCAGGGAACCCGGGCGTGGGAAGCGAGAACGCTACCGCACGACCACGAGCTGCGGACGGCGCCTAAGACCGCGCGGCTACCCCGCGAGGCCAAACGCAATGGCTACCGACAGGAAGGTTCAGACTATGCTCCTAATAAAGCACCAAGATAGGCTACAATGCTATGATTTTTGCAATTCGTTTTCTTTTTTCTTTTTTTTCCCACACATACTGACATGTGACCGGGGAATATTCTGTGCCGTTGAGCGCACGGCACTGTCGCATATTTGATTGTACTCCACCATATGATGTGCAGGAATATCCACCGCCCTCAGCTTATGCGACTGTGTGGTGAGGTTCCACTAACTCCTTCGTCCTCGGTCCGTTTTTCTTCGGGGAGGTGACACCTAATGGTCCTATTATGTATTACAGTGACGTCTGCACATTATAAGGAGAAAGTTGGGTACTACAAAAAGAACTGTCAAAAAACAACTGGAAGAGCACAAGGGCAAATGCAGAAGAGGGGAGCCGGCCGCGGTGGTCTAGCGGTTCTGGCGCTGCAGTCCGGAACCGCAGGACTGCTACGGTCGCAGGTTCGAATCCTGCCTCGGGCATGGGTGTGTGTGATGTCCTTAGGTTACTTAGGTTTAAGTAGTTCTAAGTTCTAGGGGACTTATGACCTAAGATGTTGAGTCCCATAGTGCTCAGAGCCATTTGAACCATTTTTTTGAAGAGGGGAGACTTGACAGATCAGCTGTTGAGGGCCGTGCCTTACAGCCAGGAGACCGCCACAACATTCATTTTGATCAAAAAAAACTGGCTCTAAGCACTATTGGACTTAACTGCTGGGGTCATCAGTCCCCTAGAACTACTTAAACCTAACTAACCTAAGAACATCACACACAACCATGCCCGAGGCAGGATTCGAACCTGCGACCGTAGCGGTCGCGCGGTTCCAGACTGTAGCGCCTAGAACCGCTCGGTCACTCCGGCCGGCTCATTTTGATCGGACACGAGTACTGTCAGCCACAAGCAGATACCATGAAAGGCTATACAGGGTGGTCCATTGAGTGTGACCGGGCCAAATACCTCACGAAATAAGCGTCAAACGAAAAAACTACAGAGAACGAAACTTGTCTAGCTTGAAAGGCGAAACCAGATGGCGCTATGGTTGGCCCGCTATAAGGCGCTGCCATATGTCAAACGGATATCAACTGCGTTCGTGAATTTATCATTTCTGAGAACGCATGCTGTTACAGCGTGATTACCTGTAAATACCACATTAATGCAATAAATGCTCCGTCAACCTCAATGCGTTTGGCAATACGTGTAACGACATTCCTCTCAACAGCGAATAGTTCGCCTTCCGTAATGTTCGCACATGCATTGGCAATGCGCTGACGCATGTTATCAGGAGTTGTCGGTGGATCACGATAGCAAATATCCTTCAACTTTCCCCACAGAAAGAAATCCGGGAACGTCAGATCCGGTGGACGTGTGGGCCATGGGATGGTGATTAGACGACCAATCCACCTGTCATGAAATATGCTATTCAATACCGCTTCAACCGCACGCGAGCTATGTGCCGGACATACATCATGTTGGAAGTACGTCGCCATTCTGTCATGCAGTGAAACGTCTTGTAGTAATATCGGTAGAACATTACGTAGGAAATCGGCATACATTGCACCATTTAGATTGCCATCCATAAAATGGGGGCCAATTATCCTTCCTCCCATAATGCCGCACCATACATTAACCCGCCAAGGTCGCCGATGTTCCACATGTCGCAGTCATCGTGGAATTTCCGTTGCCCAATAGTGCATATTGTGCCGGTTTACGTTACCGCTGTTGGTGAATGACGCTTCCTCGCTAAATAGAACGCGTGCAAAAAATCTGTCATCGTCTCGTCATTTCTCTTGTGCGCCGTGGCAGAACTGTACACGACGTTCAAAGTCGTCGCCATGCAATTCCTGGTGCATAGAAATATGGTACGGGTCCAATCGATGTTGATGTAGCGTTCTCAACACCGACATTTTTGAGATTCCCGATTCTCGCGCATTTTGTCTGCTACTGACGTGCGGATTAGCCGCGACAGCAGCTAAAACACATGCTTGGGGATCCTCATTTGTTGCAGATCGTGGTTGACATTCCACATGTTGCTGAACACTTCCTGATTCCTTAAATAACGTAACTATCCGGCGAACGGTCAGGACACTTGGCTGATGACGTCCAGGATACGGAGCAGCATACATAGCACACGCCCGTTGGGCATTTTAATCACAATAGCCATACATCAACACGATATCGACCTTTTCCGCAATTGGTAAACGGTCCATTTTAACACGGGTAATGTATCACGAAGCAAATACCGTCCGCACTGGCGGAATGTTACGTGATACCACGTACTTATAGGTTTGTGACCATTACAGCGCCATCTATCACACAGCGAAAAAAATGGTCCAACTAAAACATTCATATTTCTTTACGTACTACACGAATATGCAATAAAAATGGGTGTTACTATAAAAAAAAAGAACGCTGTTGATATCCGTTTGACCTATGACAGCACCATCTAGCGGGCCAACCATAGCGCCATCTGGTTTCCCCCTTCAAGCTAGACGAGTTTCGTTCTTTGTAGTTTTTTCGTTTGATGCTTATCGCGTGAGATATTTGGCCCGGTCACTATCAATGGACCACCCTGTACAGAGAGCATAAAACCCCACTAAGGAAGGAAGGGAGAGGGCTTGAAACTTAATGACGTTTGGATTCCGGTGCTGAAGAAGATGTGTAGCAGTCCAGTGTGGCCGAGCGGTTCTACGCGCTTCAGTCTGGAACCGCGTGACCGCTACGGGCATGGATGTGTGTGATGTCCTTAGGTTAGTTAGGTTTAATTAGTTCTAAGTTCTAGGGGACTGATGACTTCAGAAGTTAAGTCCCATGGTGCTCAGAACCATTTGAACCATTTTTTGAAGATGTGTACCAGTGCTCCACCGTGGGGTGATTGCAACAGGGGATGGCGGCAGTCAACAATGGCCAGTTTCACTCGCGCATTCAAAACACTGCGCGGAAGCTCGAGGAAGCGGAATTTTGCTGTGGTCTTTTTTATGCTTTGCGAGCCAGGGTGTGATTCGGACACTCAACAAAGCTACGATCCCCTTTGAAAGTGTTCTCCGCAGATGGGGACGAAATGTTGTGTTTTTTTAGATGAAAACCATTCGACTACGGCATAATAGCCCGGAACATTTTATTAATTGTGACATTTCCGGCAGCGCAAGTTTACATTTTACAATTAAAAGGACCTCCCTGTGCAACAACTGACTTAATCTCATCCACTATTTCTTGCTTTTTTTTCCTGTAGCATAGTGTGACTTCAGTCGATCAAAATTAGAATTGTAATCTTTCAACAGAATAGGACAAGTGATTTTGGTTATTGTTCCGCCTTTCATCCTGCAGCTTACTGTGAACACATCTGATGGTGCACGACACGTAGAAATTATGTTGACTGCCCTGTTATCTTCCCATGCAGCTACGCCATCACTGACAATTCTGTAATCGAATTCCTCTCCCTCAAGTTCCTTTGGCATTTTTTTTTTTCCTTCTGGGATTTATTGTTCCACAAACGTGCAGGCCACTGGACCTGAGGTTCTCTCACAGGTCATATGGTGCAAAATAATTCTCCGTAAACATAATATGATTCTTTGCATGAAGGTCACTTGTTAAATTTAGAACCACTATCGATCCTAAACCTACTACTTTTCCTGTATAAGTACCAAATTTCAAGTTGTATAACGATTCGTCACGTAACATCCACACTTTGTGCCCTCTCTTTACAGGTTTCTCATCTGCTATTCGAGAGATAATCTGCCTTTGAATTTAACCATGCTACATCAATAGCGGTCCGCAGCTCGTGGTCTTGCGGTAGCGTTCTCGGTTTCCGCGCACCGGGGTAACAGGTTTGATTCACGGGGGGATCAGGGATTTTTCGAAACGACTGGGTGTAACCTCAGTCAAACAAGGATGCGTACTCTCAATGGCGCTTTTCGCCATCGCCTTAGATCCTTTATTACGGAAGTTGCATACCATGTGCCAGGCTGTCACTGCCGCCGGCGTACGCGGACGACCTCGAACTGTTTGTCATCAAGTGGGATGATGTCGACACCGCGTATCCAGTGCTACAGTTGTACCGGAGAGCATCGGGAGCCGACGAAAACAGTTGAAAAACTGTCTAAATTCCTGTACGGCCTACGGAAATTCAGATAGACCGCCCGTGGTTTAAAATCAGTGAAAAGCACGAAATTTTAGGTGTTTCTTTTCAAACTAACCTACAGAGAATAACGGCCTATAACTGGCGGATACTTCTAAATTCGATCAGAGCTCTAGCGAAAATAGATTCTCAAAGACACCTTGCATTAGGACAGAAAATTCAACTTACACTACTGGCCATTGACATTGCTACACCAAGAAGAAATGCACATGATAAACGGGTATTCATTGGACATATATATTATACTAGAACTGACATGTGATTACATTTTCACGCAATTTGGGTGCATAGATCCTGAGAAATCAGTACCCAGAACAACCACCTCTGGCCGTAATAACGGCCTTGATACGCCTGGGGATTGAGTCAAACAGAGCTCGGATGGCGTGTACAGGTATAGCTGCCCATGTAGCTTCAACACGATACCACAGTTCATGAAGAGTAGTGACTGGCGTATTGTGACGAGCCAGTTGCTCGGCCATCATTGACCAGACGTTTTCAATTGATGAGAGATCTGGAGAATGTGCTGGCCAGGGCAGCAGTCGAACATTTTCTGTATCCAGAAAGGCCCGTACAGGACCTGCAACATGCGGTCGTGCATTATCCTGCTGAAATGTAGGGTTTCGCAGGGATCGAATGAAGGGTAGAGCCACGGGTCGTAACTCATCTGAAATGTAACGTCCAATGTTCAAAGTGCCGTCAATGCGAACAAGAAGTGATCGAGAGGTATAACCGATTGCACCCCATATTGTCACGCCGGGTGATACGCCAGTATGGCGATGAGGAATACACGCTTCCAATGTGCGTTCACCCCGATGTCGGCAAAGACGGATGCGACCATCGTGATGCTGTAAACAGAACCTGGGTTCATCAGAAAAAATGACGTTTTGCCATTCGTGCACCCAGGTTCGTCGTCGAGAACACCATCGCAGGCGCTCCTGTCTGTGATGCAGCGTCGAGGGTAACCGCAGCCACGGTCTCCGAGCTGATAGTCTATGCTGCTGCAAACGTCGTCGAACTGTTCGTGCAGATGGTTGTTGTCTTGCAAACGTCCCCATCTGTTGAGTCAGGGATCGAGACGTGGCTGCACGATCCGTTACAGCCAAGAGGATAAGATGCCTGTCATCTCGACTGCTAGTGATACGAGGCCGTTGGGATCCAGCACGGCGTTCCGTATTACCCTCCTGAACCCACCGATTCCATATTCTGCTAACACTCATTGGATCTCGACCAACGCGAGCAGCAATGTCGCGATACGATAAACCGCAATCGCGATAGGCTGCAATCCGACCTTTATCAAAGTCGGAAACGTGATTGTACGCATTTCTCCTCCTTGCACGAGGCATCAAAAATGGTTCAAATGGCTCTGAGCCGTATGGGACTTAACATCTGAGGTCATCAGTCCTCTAGAACTTGTTGTCGTTGTTGTGGTCTTCAGTCCTGAGACTGGTTTGATGCAGCTCTCCATGCTACTCTATCCTGTGCAAGCCTCTTCATCTCCCAGTACCTACTACAGCCTACATCCATCTGAATCTGCTTAGTGTATTCATCTCTTGGTTTCCCTCTACGATTTTTACCATCCATGCTGCCCACCAGTACTAAACTTGACCCTCAGAAAATGTCCTACCAACCGATCCCTTCTTCTAGTCAAGTTGTGTCACAAAGTCCTCTTCTCCCCAATTCTATTCAATACCTCCTCATTAGTTATGCGATCTACCCATCTAATCTTCAGCATTCTTCTGTAGCACTACATTTCGAAGGTTTCTATTCTCTTCTTGTCTAAACTGTTTATCGTCCATGTTTCACTTCCATACGTGGCTGCACTACTTTAAGCGTCTCATTTCCGTCAGCATCACCCGACTTAATTCAACTACGTTCCATTATCCTCGTTTTGCTTTTGTTGATGTTCATCTTATACACTCCTTTCAAGACACTGTCCATTCCGTTCAACTGCTCTTCCAAGTCCTTGCTGTCTGACAGAATCACAACGTCATCGGCTAACCTCAGTGTCTTTATTTCTTCTCCATGGATTTTAATACCTACTCCGAACTTTTCTTTCGTTTCCTTTACTGCTTGCTCAATATACAGATTGAATAGCATCGGGGAGATGCTACATCCCTGTCTCACTCCCTTCCCAACCACTGCCTGCCTTTGATGTTCCTCGACTCTTATAACTGCCATCTGGTTTCTGCACAAATTGTAAATAGCCTTTCGCTCCCTGAATTTTACCCCTGCCACCTTTAGAATTTGAAAGAGAGTATTCCAGTCATCATTGTCAAAAGCTTTCTCTAAGTCTACAAATGCTAAAAACGTAGGCTTGCCTTTCCATTATCTTTCTTCTAAGATAAGTCGTAGGGTCAGTATTGTCAGTAAGTGTTCCAACATTTCTACGGAATCCAAACTAATCTCCCCCGAGGTCGGCTTCTATCAGCTTTTTCATTCGTCTGGAAAGAATTTGCGTTAGTATTTTGCAGCTGTGACTTATTAAACTGATAGTTCGGTAATTTTCACATCTGTCAACACCTGCTGTCTTTGTGATTGGAATTATCATATTCTTCCTGAAGTCTGAGGGAATTTCGCCTGTCTCATACATCTTGCTCAGCAGAGTGTAGAGTTTTGTCAGGACTGGCTCTCCCAAGGCTGTCAGTAGCTCTAATGGAATGTTGTCTACTCCAGGGGCCTTGTTTCGACTTAGGTCTTTCAGTGCTCTGTCAAACTCTTCACGCAGTATCATATCTCCAATTTCATCTTCATCTACCTCCTCTTCCATTTCCATAATATTGTCCGCAAGAACGTCGCCCCTGTATAGGCCCTCTATATACTCCTTCCACCTTTCTGCTTTCCCTTCATTGCTTAGAACTGGGTTTCCATCTGAGCTCTTGATATTCATACAAGTGGTTCTCTTTTCTCCAAAGGTCTCTTTAATTTTCTTGTAGGCAGTATCTATCTTACCCCTAGTGAGATAAGCCTCTACATCCTTACATTTGTCCTCTAGCCATCCCTGCTAAGCCATTTTGCACTTTCTGTCGATCTAATTTTTGAGACGTTTGTATTCCTTTTTGCCTGCTTCACTTGCAGCATTTCTGTATTTTCTCCTTTCATCAATTAAATTCAGTATCTCCTCTGTTACCCATGGATTTCTACTAGCCCTCGTCTTTTTACCTACTTGATCCTCTGCTGCCTTCACTATTTCATTCCTCAAAGCTACCCATTCTTCTTCTACTGTATTTCTTTCCCCCATTCCCGTCAATTGTTCCCTTATGCTCTCCCTGAAACTCTATGCAACCTCTGGTTTAGTCAGTTTATCCAGGTTCCATCTCCTGAAATTCCCACCTTTTTGCAGTTTCTTCAGTTTTAATCTACAGTTCATAACCAATAGATTGTGGTCAGAGTCCCCCTAGAACTTAGAACTATTTAAACCCAACTAACCTAAGGACATCACACACATCCATACCCGAAGCAGGATTCGAACCTGCGACCGTTGCGGTCGCGCGGTTCCAGACTGTAGCACCTAGAACCGCTTGGCCACCCCGGCCGGCTGTGTGATGTGCTTAGGTTAGTTAGGTTTAAGTAGTTCTATGTTCTAGGGACTGATGACCTGAGATGTTAAGTCCAATAGTGCTCAGAGCCATTTGAACCATTTTCACCTGGATATTACGGACACAGTTCAATTCCTGATGTTCGTGTGGGACCAGCCCCAGGTTTTGCAAGGCCGTATACGTTACCGTGAGTCTTTCCAGAACTTCGTGAAGTTACCACTCCAGACTCTTTTCCGAAATTTATGTCTACTACTGTGAGATTGTGATCCAGAGACCGTCATGGATAACACTCAACATTGTACTCTGGACAGTATCCTTCTGAGTAGTTGCAGTACTGTTCATCCTTACTTCAGAGACAATATGATTGATACATTTCTCGATACTCACCTTTACGTAATATACTACATAAAAATGTATAACTTGCAAGATGGTTACTACACTCATGCTGATAAATTAAGGTTAATGCTGATACATGGTGAAATAACGCTCTGGTCGGCGGTTTGCGGGTTTAAATCACCTCGGGGTAGGACCATACGGTGCATTTGACCTGCGATCGTCGCACAGTTGCGCTGGCAGCAGTCCGCATACGCAGAGGTGTGTCAGAGTACGGTGCAGCGAATAAGTGTGCAGACTTTTTCAGACGTGCTAATGGTAACTGTGAGTTGAAAATGACTCAAAGAACACATATTGATAACGTTTTCAGGGGTAGAATACTAGGGCGACTGGAGGCTGGTCAAACACAGCAGGTCGTAGCACGGGCCCTCCGTGTGCCACAAAGTGTGATCTCAAGATTATGGCAACGATTCCAGCAGACGGGAAACGTGTCCAGGCGCTACAGTACGGGACGTCCACAGTGTACAACACCACAAGAAGACCGATAGCTCACCATCAGTGCCCGCAGACGGCCACGGAGTACTGCAGGTAGCCTCGCTCGCGACCTTACCGCAGCCACTGGAACAGTTGTCTCCAGACACACAGTCTACAGGCGACTGAACAGACACGGTTTATTCTCCCAGAGACCTGGAAGGTGCATTCCACTGACCCCTGGTCACAGGATAGCCCGTAAAGCTTGGTTCAAGAACACAGTACTTGATCATTGGAACAGTGGTCCCAGGTTATGTTCACGGACGAGTCCGGGTATAGACTGAACAGTGATTCTCGCCGGATTTTCATCTGGCGTGAACCAGGAACCAGATGCCAACCCCTTAATGTGCTTGAAATGGACCTGTCTGGAAGTCGTGATGGTGTGGGGTGGGATTACGATTGGTGGCCGTACACCCCTGCACGTCTTTGACAGAGGAATTGTAACAGGTCAGGTGTATCGGGACGCCATTTTGCACCAGTATGTCCACCTTTTCAGGGGTGCAGTGGGTCCCGCCTTCCTCCTGATGGATGATAACGCACGGCCCCACCGAGCTGCCATCATAGAGGAGTACCTCGAAACAGAAGATATCAGGCGAATGGAGTGGCCTGCCTGTTCTCCAGACCTAAACCCCATCAGACCCGTCTAGGATACTCTCGGTCGACGTATCGCTGCACGTCTTCAAACCCGTACGACACTTTAGGAGCTCCGACAGGGACTGGTGGAAGAATGGGAGGCTATACCCCAGCAGCTGCTCGACCACCTGATCCAGGGGATGCCAATCCGTTGTGCTGCGTGTGTATGTGTGCACGGTGATCATATCCCACATTGATGTCGGGGTACATTCGCAGGAAACAGTGGCCTTTTGTAGCACATGCGTTTCGGCACGGTTTTCTCAACTTATCACCAATACCGTGGACTTACAGATCTGTGTCGTGTGTGTTCCCTATGTGCCTATTCACTTAGCGCCAGTTTTGTGTATTGCCACGTTGTGTGGCACCACATTCTGCAATTATCCTTAATTTATGAGCATGAGTGTATTTTATATTTTTGTTGAAGTTGTAATGCACTGAAAAGATATAAAGTAATTTAAAAAAAAGGTGTTGTTTTGTCGTCTTCATCATCGTCATTCATCCCCATTACGGTCGGAGGAAGGCAATGGCAAACCACCTCCGCTAGGACCTTGCCTAGTCGGCGGTGCGGGTCTACCGCATCGTCCGCCTACACTCCTCGGCGTATGGGACCCCATCATCATCATCATCACATCAATAGCAACATTATGTTGTGGCGTATAGCAGTCTTGGAATTTCCTGTTCAGATGACCTAGCAAGGAACGTAGTTCGTATAATTTGTCATAATTCTATCTGTTTCTGTCAGCAGCCACAGAATTATCATTGAAGTGCAAGTTATCAGTAACCAACTAAATCTTTTTACTGGCATTAGCTTCGATAAACAATTATCACCAAGGTATGGATCAGTCCTGCAATAACCTCTGTAGCTAGGTTTTTTTATAATGAGTCCCATGTAAAGATTTCAAAAATGTTCCGAAGTGTGTGAATTTCTAAGGGACCAAACTGCTGAGGTCATCGGTCCCTAGACTTACACACTACTGAAACTTATACTGAGAACAACACACACCCATACGTGAGGGAGGACTCGAAGCTCCGGCGGGAGGGGCCTCGCAGTCCGTGACGTGACGCCTCAAACCGCGCGGCCACTCCGCGCGGCATGTAAAGATTTATTTCGATAAAAACTTTTATTTGATATTCGTTGGTGGGGGCGAAAGATCTGCCTTTTGTGTTGCATACACATTGGTTTGAAACACTATGCGGTTTATAAGTGGTTCATCAAAAAACGCGCAAAATAATTCAACTGGCTTTAGGTTCAGTTTGTTCTTTATTCCTACAGCCTCACCACCTTTTCCAATAAATAATAGTTGCTAAACAGTTGTTTCTTGGTTCCGGTCTATAGTGACTGTTGATGGAACAGCGACGGACACCGCACAGCTTTCACTTGTCTCGTCACTTTCACTATTATCCTCAGAATCACTACAGCTGCACACGCGACTGTAAACAAAACTAGCAGTTGCACAATGTGTAGTGAATGTCGGGTCATTGTCATCACTTTCAACACTTTGTCACTAGAAGCAATTTCGTCAACTGCTATTTGGTAACATTGTTCCTCTGTTATCTTTTTTTGGCGAGACATACTATACGGACAAAAAACATACTGCGTGGAGAAGAGGGGAGGTGGTTAGCGCCACTAACCTCACAGAAATCCGACTCTCAAGTGTAGATAATTCTATTCGAATAAAAAGTAATATTATTTGTGCATTTATGAGAGGTCAACACATAAATATAAAGAATTACTTACCAAAAATAGCCGTACAAAGAAGAGCTACAGAGAGAAATGCACAACACTTCCAAGGACAACAACAATTTATGAAATATCAACTCGTGTCGCAAGTAAATGGCTCTTCAGTGGATAATTGGTCTTTTGCGCACTGAAGTCGTAATATAGTTTTTATCTGGTACAAACTGCTGGCACACAGATAGACGCAGACATTTTCAGAGATTGTTTCACGCAGGTTGCCACGTAATCGTAAATTATTTAGTTTCATAATCCAAAAAAGATATCTTACACTCATACGATTATCGAAGTTTTGAAGCACTTTTACAACGTCATTTTGGAGACGTGGCAACTCCACCTGAGGACAGTAACGTAGACGTCCTACACGCTTTTAACGTAAAAAAAATGGTTAAAATGGCTCTGAGCACTATGGGACTTAACATCTGAGGTCATCAGTCCCCTAGAACTTAGAACTACTTAAACCTAACTAACCTAAGGACATGACACACATCCATGCCCGAGGCAGGATTCGAACCTGCGACCGTAGCAACAGCGCGGTTCCAGATTGAAGCGCCTAGAACCGCTCGGCCGGCTTTAACGTAAAAGGATTTGTCTTTAAACACAGTAATTGCCTTGCAGATCAATCAGTTACATCTACAAATTCAAAAGGACGCTTTCAGGTGAAATAGCAAACGGTCTCGAAAACGTTTAGGAAACTACAGGGGGTCCAGAAAAGGACTCCCTGATTTCAAAATTAAATATCTCGAAAACAAAGATCGATAGAGGAATGCAGTAAACGGTATGTTTATTGTGAAAGCTGTAAGAAGTTTATACAGCAGTTTGAAATAATAGTTACAAAAGCTGCTAACAGATGGCGCTGTAATCGCCATACGTAATGCCTAGTATAAATAGTGATCCGAAGCCCAGAGAGATCAGTTCCACTATTGAAACGTGAAAGGAGATTAGCGTACCGAAGGAAGAGATTAAAACCATGTACTCCATTGAACAACGCGTTTTTCTGGTGCTAGGGTACCACAGGTTGGAAGAGAGTCCTGCGGCAACAGGGCGAAGTTTTCAAGTACGATTTAATGTTCCAAAAGGACCTGATGCGGAAACCATTCGCACGCTCTTCGCAAAATTTCAACGAACAGGCAGCGTAACTGATGATCTAGTGGGGCATGTTGGCCGCAAGCAAACCGCAGTTACGCCTGAAAATATCGCCACAGTTTCTGGAATTATTCAGCCAAATCCAATGTCATCCGTCCGTAGAATTGCATCTGAGACAGGTTTGAAGCGTTCCAGCACGCAGAAAATACTGAGAAAGAGCCTACACATGTTTCCATTCAAAATTGAAACGCACCAGGCCATACCCGTACGAGCTGTGCAACAAAGGGTTGCCTTTGCTAATCAGATGCTCACAATGGTTGATAGTGAAGGATTTGATGTTGGCTGCATATGGTTTACAGATGAAGCACACTTCCACCTGAATGGATACGTGAATAAGCAGAACCGGCGATTTTGGGGTTCCTAAAAGCCATATTGGTGTGAAGCGAAACCCCTGTATTCTCCTAAAGTTACTGTGTGGGCTGCAGTATGCAGCAGAGGCATTACTGGCCCTTTTTTCATTCGAGAAACGGTCACTGGTGCACGTTAAGTTACAATTTTGGAACAATTTGTCGTCACACAGCAAGCGTTAAGGATCGACCAGGTACTGAATGGTTTATGCAAGATGGAGCCCGATCACATCGGGCCGAACAAGTGTTTCGCTTTCTTGAGGAATACTTCGGGAATCGAGTCATTGCTTTGGAATATCCCAAATTTACTGCTGCAGGCATGGATTGGCCTCCATATTCGCCGGATTTGACTCCCTGTGACTTTCTTTTGTGGGGCACAGTGAAAGACACGGTCTACCCGAAGCATCCCGCCACGCTGGACGAGCTCGAATCGGCGATCTCTGTGGCATGTGAATCCATTTCTGTTGAGACACTACGAAATGTGATGGCGAATTTCATTCTTCGTTTGCGCCACCTCTGTAGTGCCAATGGTGAACATTTTGAAAACACTGTGATGTGATTGTTTGCAAAGATTGTTTTCATACGATTATTTCACTTATGTATGCTGATATAAGCTGTACAGCGTACAGCGCCATCTGTTAGCAGCTTTTGTAACTATTATTTCAAACTGCTGTATAAACTTCTCACAGCTTTCACAATAAACATACCGTTTACTGCATTCCTCTATCGATCTTTGTTTTCGAGATATTTAATTTTGAAATCAGGGAGTCCTTTTCTGGACACCCTGTATGTCTGTAATTATTTCATTGCCACAATGAATTCTCCAAACGTTGCGTTCACCTTAACGGCAGGGAGCATAGGGAACTGAACTGGATTTGTGAGAATTTGTCGCTTTCACTATGCGATTTTCGCCAGCCGGAGTGGCCGAGCGGTTCTAGGCGCTACAGTCTGGAACTGCGCGACCGCTACGGTCGCAGGTTCGAATCCTGCCTCAGGCATGGATGTGTGTGATGTCCTTAGGTTAATTAGGTTTAAGTAGTTCTAAGTTCTAGGGGACTTATGACCTCAGCAGTTGAGTCCCATAGTGCTCAGAGCCATTTTATGCGATTTTCTTTGCAAATAAATCTCTATCAAATCAGAAATAACTTGTTTCTCGCCTCGCAGTGTCGTACAGTGGACAGTGTGCAGTTAAATCTACATAAAATGCGAGGACTGCAATCCGTCTGGCTCGTTCTACTTTTCGTTCTTGCATTTATTTTCCCTTCATAAATTCAACACGTTTTAAATCGAAAAATCGTTCCAGGCACGCCCCTCTGACTTAACTCTTGGGAGGGTGGGCATGTCTGTAACCCACTGCATACGTAGACGCTTTAAAAGGTCGGTGGTCACTGTGGCTAACGACATACACTCCTGGAAATGGAAAAAAGAACACATTGACACCGGTGTGTCAGACCCACCATACTTGCTCCGGACACTGCGAGAGGGCTGTACAAGCAATGATCACACGCACGGCACAGCGGACACACCAGGAACCGCGGTGTTGGCCGTCGAATGGCGCTAGCTGCGCAGCATTTGTGCACCGCCGCCGTCAGTGTCAGCCAGTTTGCCGTGGCATACGGAGCTCCATCGCAGTCTTTAACACTGGTAGCATGCCGCGACAGCGTGGACGTGAACCGTATGTGCAGTTGACGGACTTTGAGCGAGGGCGTATAGTGGGCATGCGGGAGGCCGGGTGGACGTACCGCCGAATTGCTCAACACGTGGGGCGTGAGGTCTCCACAGTACATCGATGTTGTCGCCAGTGGTCGGCGGAAGGTGCACGTGCCCGTCGACCTGGGACCGGACCGCAGCGACGCACGGATGCACGCCAAGACCGTAGGATCCTACGCAGTGCCGTAGGGGACTGCACCGCCACTTCCCAGCAAATTAGGGACACTGTTGCTCCTGGGGTATCGGCGAGGACCATTCGCAACCGTCTCCATGAAGCTGGGCTACGGTCCCGCACACCATTAGGCCGTCTTCCGCTCACGCCCCAACATCGTGCAGCCCGCCTCCAGTGGTGTCGCGACAGGCGTGAATGGAGGGACGAATGGAGACGTGTCGTCTTCAGCGATGAGAGTCGCTTCTGCCTTGGTGCCAATGATGGTCGTATGCGTGTTTGGCGCCGTGCAGGTGAGCGCCACAATCAGGACTGCATACGACCGAGGCACACAGGGCCAACACCCGGCATCATGGTGTGGGGAGCGATCTCCTACACTGGCCGTACACCATTGGTGATCGTCGAGGGGACACTGAATAGTGCACGGTACATCCAAACCGTCATCGAACCCATCGTTCTACCATTCCTAGACCGGCAAGGGAACTTGCTGTTCCAACAGGACAATGCACGTCCGCATGTATCCCGTGCCACCCAACGTGCTCTAGAAGGTGTAATTCAACTACCCTGGCCAGCAAGATCTCCGGATCTGTCCCCCATTGAGCATGTTTGGGACTGGATGAAGCGTCGTCTCACGCGGTCTGCACGTCCAGCACGAACGCTGGTCCAACTGAGGCGCCAGGTGGAAATGGCATGGCAAGCCGTTCCACAGGACTACATCCAGCATCTCTACGATCGTCTCCATGGGAGAATAGCAGCCTGCATTGCTGCGAAAGGTGGATATACACTGTACTAGTGCCGACATTGTGCATGCTCTGTTGCCTGTGTCTATGTGCCTGTGGTTCTGTCAGTGTGATCATGTGATGTATCTGACCACAGGAATGTGTCAATAATGTTTCCCCTTCCTGGGACAATGAATTCACGGTGTTCTTATTTCAATTTCCAGGAGTGTATTTATCTCAGTTTACCGCGTAGGGCCGGTAGCCCTGTCAACTAAAGAAGTGGTACACGTGCCTTATATCGAGTAGGTCCCCCGCGAGCAGGCAGGCGTGCTGCAATACTATGTGGCATGGACTCCACTAATATCTGAAGCAGTGCTCGAGGGAACTGGCTCTGAACACTATGGGACTTAACAGCTATGGTCATCAGTCCCCTAGAACTTAGAACTACTTAAACCTAACTAACCTACGGACATCACACAACACCCGGTCATCACGAGGCAGAGAAAATCCCTGACCCCACCGGGAATCTGACCCGGGAACCCGGGCGCGGGAAGCGAGAACGCTACAGCACGACCAGGAGCTGCGGACACGAGGGAACTGACACCAAGAATCCTGCAGGGCTGTCCGTAAGCTATCGAGGGGCTGGAGGTCTCTTCTGAATAGCAAATTGTAAGGCATCTCGGATATGCTCAATAATGTTCATGTACGCCGAGTTTGGTAGTCAGCAGAAGTACTTAAACTCACACGAGTGTTCCTGGAGCCGCTCTGTAGCAATTCTGGACGTGTGGTGTGTCGCATTGTCCTGCTGGAATTGTCAAGTCCGTCTTAATGCACAATGGACATGAATGGCTGCAGGTGATCAGACAGGATGCTTACTTACGTGTCACCTATCACAGTCGTATCAGGGGTCCCATACCACTCTAACTACACACGCCCGATGTCATTACAGAGCCTTCATCAGCTTGAACAGTCTCCTGCTGACATGGTCCGTGGGTGCATGAGGTTATTTCCATACCCGCACACGTCCATCCGCTCGAAACGATTTGAAACGAGACTCGTTCGACCAGGCAACATGTTACCAGTCACCAACAGTCTAATGTGTGCATGGACGGGCTCAGGCGGGGCGTAAAGCTTTTTGTCGTGCAGTCATCAAGGGTACACGAATGGGCCTTCGACTCCGAAAGCCAATATCGATGATGTTTCGTTGAATGGTTCGCACGCTGACACTTGTTGATGGCCCAGCATTGAAATCTGCAGCAATTTGCGGAAGGATTGCACTTCTGTCACGTTAAACAATGCTCTTCAGTCGTTGTTAGTCCCATTCTTGCAGGATCTTCTTCGGCCGCAGCGATTTGTTTCGTGATTTTCGTGAAATGGTTGTACGGGAAAATCCCCGCTTCATCGCTAGCTCGTAGATGCTAAGTCCAATAGTTCGTTCGCCGACTGCAACACCACGTTCAAACTCACTTAAATCTTGATAACCTGCCACTATAGCAGCAATAACCGATAAAAGTGCAAAAAAGGGTTCAAATGGCTCTGGGCACTGTGGGACTTAACATCTGAGGTCATCAGTCCCCTAGAAGTTGGAACTACGTAAAACTATCTAACCTAAGGACTGCCCGAGGCAGAATTCGAACCTGCGACCGTAGCGGTCACGCGGTTCCAGAGTGAAGCGCCTAGAACCTCTCTGCAACATCGGCCGGCCGAACAAGTGCCCCAGACACTTGTCTTATATAGGCGTTGCCGGCCGGAGCACCGTATTCTGCCTATTTACATATCTCTGTATTTGAATACGCAGGCCTGCACCAGTTTCTTTGGCGCTTCAGTGTATAATAGTGAAGATTTGTTTCATTCTGACCTGTGTTGTTGAGAAATGTGAAACATAGATCCGCGTCGTATGCAGTGCGACTGGACTGCCGTTTAAGTGAAGCGCATTCCCCGTTTTCGCTCTTGCCCCTCCTCTCGCTCAGATAGCGTGGCATTGCGGTGCGGCAGTGTGGCAAACAAGTTGACGGCTTTGGCACGCGACTCTGGGCACAGGTCACGAGCCGAATTCTTGACCACCCCTGCTCTAAACCATATGTTAAATTATTTTCATCATCACCATCGCCCATTTTAGCACGTTTATGGATTATTTTATTGAATGACTGTTGTTGTTGTTGTGGTCTTCAGTCCAGAGACTGGTTTGATGCAGCTCTCCATGCTACACTATCCTGTGCAAGCTTCTTCATCTTCCACTACCTACTGCAGCCTACGTCCTTCTGAATCTGCTTAGTGTACTCATCTCTTGGTCTCCCTCTACGATTTTTACCCTCCACACTGCCCTCCAATGCTAAATTGGTGATCCCTTGATGCCTCAGATCATGTCCTACCCTCCAATCCCTTCTTCTAGTCAAGCTGTGCCACAAACTTCTCTTCTCCCCAATCCTATTCAATACCTCCTCATTAGTTATGTAATCTACCCATCTAACGTTCAGCAATCTTCTGTAGCACT
The DNA here is from genome assembly GCF_021461385.2 of Schistocerca piceifrons. Taxonomy (NCBI): domain Eukaryota; kingdom Metazoa; phylum Arthropoda; class Insecta; order Orthoptera; family Acrididae; genus Schistocerca; species Schistocerca piceifrons. The sequence goes on along the minus strand of NC_060148.1, from coordinate 67,961,121 downwards.
ACATTTCGTAAGCTTCTATTCTCTTTTTGTCTAAACTATTTATCGTCCACGTTTCACTTCCATACATGGCTACACTTGTAACGTCCCCTTAGAAAAATTTATGAATTACTGTGCTGGTAAAGCTCTTAGGTTATTTGATTTTCAAACAGCTGAGCAGAACTGAAAGTACTCAGACATTTCTCTCTTTACTTATTCTGATCAACACTAAACAGACACACAATATTTTTAGCGCAACGCAATCTGACTTTCAATAATCCCTACAAATAATGGCCATGACTAACATCAACGTATACCTTTCACAAATCACTTACCTCACAAAAATCTTCGTTACTCGAACTACTGCAATACAGCGAGCGCCACTACTGCCAGCTGAATAAAAAATTCTTACTACTGCAAGGCACTAACTACTGAGAGGCATAGTTAGCAAATGAAAGATTTTGATAGAGGACAAACAATGTATTTACCTTAATAGTGTTCAAAAGTCATAATATATATATCAGTTCATGACATCCAGTCTTACAAATTTCGTTTTTCTGGCGGACGCACATCCAGATCGTCCGCTCTCAAAACTCCGCCATCTCTCTCCCCACATCCACCACTGCTGGCGGCTCACCTCCAACTGCGCAACGCTACGCGCTGTTAACAGCCAACAGCCGAATACTAGAATAGCAAATGTTTCAACAATGCAAACCAGCCACAGACTGCACACAGCACCGTCAGTGATTTTCATACAGAGCGCTACGTGGCGTTACCAGCATAAAAACCTAAACAGCCTACTTACACACTCCATACAAATAATTTCAGAAAGGACTTCCTGACACTTAAATCTATACTCGATGTTAACAAATTTCTCTTCCTCAGAAACGCTTTCCTTGCCATTGCCAGTCTACATTTTATATCCTCTCTACTTCGACCATCATCATTTTGCTCCACAAATAGCAAAACTCCTTTACTACTTTAAGTGTCTCATTTCCTAATCTAATTCCCTCAGCATCACCCGACTTAATTCGACTACATTCCATTATCCTCGTTTTGCTTTTGTTGATGTTCATCTTATATCCTCCTTTCAAGGCACTGAATGACTGTATCCTTAGTAAAAGGATGAAAAGAAATCGCCGCACTAAAGAATAATTAACGTAGAGTATTGAAATTTCTGGAATACATTTGTCTAGGTAATATATCTAAGTGATTAACATTGCAAGCTCGCAGGTTAATGTTAACACGAAATAGGCCATTGTAAATGTGAAATTCTGGTACATTAACAATCCTTTTAATGGCCAGAATGGTGAATGCAAGCATGCAAACGCGCATGCAATGTGTTGTGCAGGTGCCGACTGTCAGTTTGTTGGATGGAGCTGCATGCTGTTGAACTTGGTCGGTCAGCACCGGAACGGTTAATCCTGTTTGTGGATGACGCTGGAGTTGTCATCCGATGATGTCCCGTGTCTTGCTCGATGGGATACAGATATGGTGGTCGAGCAGACCAAGGCAACATGTCGATACAGTGTCGAGCGTGTTGGGTTATAACAGCGGTACATGGGCGAGCGTTATCGTGTTGGAAAACACCACCTGGAATGCTGTTCGTGAAGGGAAGCACAACAGGTCGAATCACCAGACTCGCATACAGACATGGGATAAACACGCGTGTGCTCCTACTGTCATACGAAATTGCATCCCAGAACATAGTCTCTAGCACGCAGACAGGTTGGTTGCAAGTCCTAACCTAGCCTTCTTCTAACCAGAACAGGGCCATGTACATCTACATGGATTTTTTTTTTCTTTTTTTGGTCATCAGTCTACTGACTGGTTTGATGCGGCCCGCCACGAATTCCTTTCCTGTGCTAACCTCTTCATCTCAGAGTAGCACTTGCAACCTACGTCCTCAATTATTTGCTTGCTCTACAACTCCCTCTAGTACCGTGGAAGTCATTCCCTCATGTCTTAGCAGATGTCCTATCATCCTGTCCCTTCTCCTTATAAGTGTTTTCCACATATTCTTTTCCTCTCCGATTCTGCGTAGAACCTCCTCATTCCTTACCTTATCAGTCCACCTAATTTTCAACATTCGTCTATAGCACCACATCTCAAATGCTTCGATTCTCTTCTGTTCCGGTTTTCCCACAGTCCATGTTTCACTACCATACAATGCTGTACTCCAGACGTACATCCTCAGAAATTTCTTCCTCAAATTAAGGCCGGTATTTGATATTAGTAGACTTCTCTTGGACAGAAATGCCTTTTTTGCCATAGCGAGTCTGCTTTTGATGTCCTCCTTGCTCCGTCCATCATTGGTTATTTTACTGCCTAGGTAGCAGACTTCGTGACCATCAATCCTGATGTTAAGTTTCTCGATGTTCTCATTTCTACTACTTCTCATTACCTTCGTCTTTCTCCGATTTACTCTCAAACCACACTGTGTACTCATTAGACTGTTCATTCCGTTCAGCAGATCATTTAATTCTTCTTCACTTTCACTCAGGATAGCAATGTCATCAGCGAATCGTATCATTGATACCCTTTCACCTTGTATTTTAATTCCACTCCTGAACCTTTCTTTTATTTCCATCATTGCTTCCTCGATGTACAGATTGAAGAGTAGGGGCGAAAGGCTACAGCCTTGTCTTACACCCTTGTTAATACGAGCACTTCGTTCTTGATCGTCCACTCTTATTATTCCCTCTTGGTTGTTGTACATATTCTATATGACCCGTCTCTCCCTATAGCTTACCCCTAATTTTTTTCAGAATCTCGAACAGCTTGCACCATTTTATATTGTCGAACGCTTTTCCAGGTCCACAAATCCTATGAAAGTGTCTCTACTTGGATACTGTGTGTGAAATCTTATGGGACTTAACTACTAAGGTCATCAGTCCCTAAGCTAACACACTACTTAACCTAAATTATCCTAAGGACAAACACACACACACCCATGCCCGAGGGAGGACTCGAACCTCCGCCGGGATCAGCCGCACAGTCCATGACTGAAGCGTTCTAGACCCCTCGTCTAATCCCGCGAGGCCTACATGGATACTCTGCAAATCCCATTTAAGTGCCTGGCAGAGGGTTCATCGAACGACCTTCACAATTCTCTATTGTTCCAGTCTCGTGTAGCGCCTATATCTTTCCGTACGAGCTCTCATTTCCCTTATTCTATACTGGTGATGGTTCTTCCCTATGTACTTCGGTGTCAACAAAATATTTTCGCATTCGGAGGCGAAAGATGGTGACTGGAATTCCGTGAGAAGATTCCGTCGCAACGAAAAATGCCTTTCTTTTAATGATGTACATCCCAAATCCTGTATCATTTCTGTGACACTCTCTCCCATATTTCGCGATGATACAAAACGAGCTGCCCTTCTTTGAAGTTTTTCGATGTACTCCGTGAGTCCCATCTGGTAAGGATCCCACACCGCGCAGCAGTATTCTAAAAGACGACGGACAAGCGTAGTGTAGGCAGTCTCCATAGTAGATATGTTACATTTTCTAAGAGTCCTGCCAATAAAACGCAGTCTTTGGTTAGCCTTCCCCACAACATTTCCTATGTGTTCCTTCCAATTTAAGTTGCTCGTAATTGTAATAGCTAGGTATTTAGCCGGCCGGTGTGGCCGAGCGGTTCTAGGCGACCGCTACGGTCGCACGTTCGAATCCTGCCTCGGGCACGCATGTGTGTGATGTCCTTAGGGTAGTTAGGTTTAAGTAGTTCTAAATTCTAGGGGACTGATGACCTCAGATGTTAAGTCCCATAGTGCTAAGAGCCATTTGAACCATTTTTGAACTAGGTATTTAGTTGAATTTACGGCCTCTAGATTAGACTGATTTTTCGTGTAACCGAAGTTTAACGGATTCCTTTTAGCACTCATGTGGATGACCTCACATTTCTCGTTATTTAGGATCAACTGCCAATTTTCGACCATTCAGATATCTTTCCTAAATCGTTCTGGAATTTGTTTTCATCTTCTGATGACTTAATCAGTCGATAAACGTCATAGTCATCTGCAAACAACCTAAGACGACTACTCACATTGTTGTTGTGGTCTTCAGTCCTGAGACTGGTTTCATGCAGCTCTCCATGCTACTCTATCCTGTGCAAGCTTCTTCATCTCCCAGTGCTTACTGCAACCTACATCCCTCTGAATCTGCTTAGAGTATACATCTCTTGGTCTCCCTCTAGGATTTTTACCCTCCACGCTGCCCTCCAATGTTGAATTTGTGATCCCCTGATGCCACAGAACATGTCCTACCAACCGGTCCTTTTTTCTTGTCAAGTTGTGCCACAAACTCCTCCCCAGTTCTATTCAATACCTCCTCATTAGTCATGTGATCTACCAAACTAATCTTCAGCATTCTTCTCTAGCACCACATGTTTCACTTCCATAAATGGCTACACTCCATACGAATACTTTCAGAAACGCCTTCCTGACACTTAAATCTATACTCGATGTTAACAAATTTCTCTTCTTCAGAAACGCTTTCCTTGCCATTGCCAGTCTACATTTCATATCCTTTGTACTTCGACCATCATCAGTTACTTTGCTCCCCAGATAGCAAAACTCCTTTACTACTTTGTCTCATTTCCTAATCTAATTCCCTCAGCATCACCCGACTTAAACCCACTACATTCCATTATCCTCGTTTTGCTTTTGTTGATGTTCATCTTATACCCTCCATTCAAGCCACTGTCCATTCCGTTCAACTGCTCTTCCAAGTCCTTTGCTGTCCCTGACAGAATCACAATGTCATCGGCGAACCTCAAAGTTTGTATTTCTTCTCCATGGATTTTAACACCTACTCCGAATTTTTCTTTTGTTTCCTTTACCGTTTGCTCAAGATATAGATTGAATAACATCGGGGAGAGGCTACAACCCCGTCTCACTCCCTTCCCAACCACTGCTTCCCTTCCTTGCCCCTCGACTCTTATAACTGCCATTTGGTTTCTGTACAAATTATTAATAGCCTTTCGCTCCCTGTATTTTACCCCTGCCACCTTAAGAATTTGAGACAGAGTATTCCAGTCAACATTGTCAAAAGCTTTCTCTAAGTCCACAAATGCTAGAAACGTAGGTTTGCCTTTCCTTAGTCTATTTTCTAAGGTAAGTCGTAAGGTCAGTATTGCCTCACGTGTTCCAACATTTCTACGGAATCCAAACTGATCTTCCCTCGGCTTCTACCAGTTTTTCCATTCGTCTGTAAGGAATTCGCATTAGTATTTTGCAGTCGTGACTTATTAAACTGATAGTTCGGTAATTTTCACATCTGTCAACACCTGCTGTCTTTGGGATTGGAATTATATTCTTCTTGAAGTCTGAGGGTATTTCGCCTGTCTCATACATCTTGCTCACCAGATGGTAGAGTTTTGTCAGGACTGGCTCTCCCAAGGCCGTCAATAGATCTAATGGAATATTGTCTACTCCCGGGGCCTTGTTTCGACTCAGGTCTTTCAGTGCTGTATCAAACTCTTCACGCAGTATCGTATCTCCTCAAATACATCGCCCTTGTATAGACCGTCTATATACTCCTTCCAGCTTTCTACTTTCCCATCTTTGCCTAGAACTGGGTTACCATCTGAGCTCTTGATATTCGTACAAGTGGTTCTCTTTTTTCCAAAGTTCTCTTTAATTTTCCTGTAGGCAGTATCTGTCTTGCCCCTAGTGAGATAAGCCTCTACATTCTTACATTGTCCACTAGCGATCCCTGCGTACCCATTTTGCACTTCCTGTCGATCTCATTTTTTCAGACGTTTGTATTCCTTTGTGCCTGCCTCATTTACTGCATTTTTATATTTTCTCCTTTCATCAATTAAATTCAATATTTCTTCTGTTACCCAATGGACTTGGAACACAATATATGTGGCAAAATCCTGCTGCATATCGACGTTAACGAAATGGGCCTGTAATTAAGTGGATTACTCCTACTACCTTTCTCGAAATTTGCACAGGTCACACCAATAATCGAGTCCTTGGATACGGATCTTTCGACGAGCGAACGGTTGTATATGATTGTTAAGTATGAAGCTAAGGCTTCAGCATACTCCGAAAGGCACCTAATTGGTACACAGTCTGGAGCAGAAGACTTGAATTTATTATGTGATTTAAGTTGCGTCCCTACTTCGAGGCAGAAGCAGCCTTTATCAGAAAACACAACAGACTTCCACTGTGCCCTCCAATTGCCTCTCGCTTTGACACCAGTGAAGTCGCAAATGGTGCTGTTTTGGGGCTCAGTGGAATGGAGCCGCTCTGTAGCAATTCTGGACGTGTGGGATGTCGCATTGTCCTGCTGGAATTGCCGAAGTCCGTCGGAATGCACAATGGACACGAATGGATGCAGGTGATCAGACATGATGCTTACATACGTGTCACCCGTCTGGCTCGGATCTCTCCTTGAAATAAGCGATTTGTAAGAGTTCCTTGTGTCGCTTTGGTCCCAACTGCTGCTGCTGGCCCGTGTGGCCGAGCGGTTCTAGGCGCTTCAGTCTGGAACCGGACGACCGCTACGGTCGCAGGTTCTAATCCTGCCTCGGGCATGGATGTGTGTGATGTCCTTAGCTTAGTTAGGTTTAGGTAGTTCTAAGTTCTAGGGGACTGATGACCTCAGATGTTAAGTCCCATAGTCCTCAGAGCCATTTGAACCAACTGCTGCTCACATTGCTGCTGCAGAAGCAGTACGATGCGCCTGAGCCAAACGCCGAACACGAGAGTCTTCTATAATTGCGTAGGTTTTCGCTTTTCTAGGCAATGGTTACAGCCATAAGTCGATCCACACGGCCTTGTCGACGAACAGAAGTAAGAAGCAAGAAATAGACAAAGTGAAACTTCCTAGCAGATTAAAACTGTGTGCCGGACCGAGACTCGAACTCGGGACCTTTGCCTTTCGCGGGAAAGTGCTCTACCAACTGAGCTACCCAAGCACGACTCACGCCCCGTCCTCACAGCCTTACTTCTGCCAGTACCTCGTCTGCTACCTTCCAAACTTTATAGAAGCTCTCCTGCAAAAGGCAAAGTTCCCGAGTTCGAGTCTCGGTCGGGCACACAGTTTTAATCTGCCAGGAAGTTTGATATCAGCGCACACTCCGCTGCAGAGTGAAAATCTCATTCTGGAAACATCCCCCAGGCTGTGGCTAAGCCATGTCTCCGTAATGTCCTTTCTTTCAGGAGTACTAGTTCTGCAAGTTTCGCAGGAGAGCTTCTGTTAAGTTTGGAAGGTAGGAGACGAAGTACTGGCAGAAGTAAAGCTGTGAGGACGGGGCGTGAGTCGTGCTTGGGTAGCTCAGTTGGTGGAGCACTCGCCCGCGAAAGGCAAAGGTCCCGAGTTCGAGTCTCGGTGCGGCACACAGTTTTAATTTGCCAGGAAATTTCATATCAGCGCACACTCGGATGCAGAGTGAAAACCTCATTCCAATAGACAAACTGCAGCCAATGTTACTGACCGAATAGGCAAACACCTTCGCCGCATTGGGGTGCAGCCTGTTTTCTATATTGGTCGTAGGATCCAGGACGTGCTAGGCTCCACCAAGGACAAGGTGGATGCATTCCACACTGCAGGCGTTTGCAAGGTAGAATGCGAATGCGGAGAGGCAGACATCGGCGAGACTGGTAGGCCAACAGCAACGCGCATCCGGGAAAACGAGCGCTGTATTCCTCTAGGGTAAAACAACAAATCCGCAGTGGCAGAACATCAGCAAGACTGCGGAAAAGAAATAAGAATTCAGCGAAGCCTGTGTGTTGGCCTAGCAGCCAGGTAAGACAAAACGCAAAATCAGAGCGGCCGTCGAAATACTTGAACACCCTAATAACACGAACGGGCAGGATGGACTCAGGCTCGTCCCATCTTGGCTGCCAGCTATCAGAGCCCAACAGAGCGCCCTGTCAATACGAGACACGAGGACTGCCGGCGAGTAACTGCAACACCGACTCAAAGGAAGGCCTCGGCACTTGTTGGTGACGTCACGTCAGCTAGGCACGGCGAACGCCACGTCTGTTTTTTTTTGTTACAGTAGGAGCCTTCGGGCTGAGAAGCTTGCCTGCTCCCTTTCAACACGGCCGTAGTCATGACCGCTCACAACGACCTCTAAAAACTACACTGGTGCAAATCTGCAACACAACAGATTACTTTAATCTAAAAATTTTAACAACTCACACAAACACATTAACTATGCACCCCGTAAGAGGGATGGAAATGGTACAAACACTCACAGAATTATTTTCCACCAAAAGTGCAATTTGTTTTTAAAAGGGCTCTTAGTGTGGAAGGGTGGCAACTTTATAAAAATGACTATTTAAATAAAACCCATGAAATTCAGACTTACATAAAGTGTACAAGATGCTCTACATTACACATATATCGCCTCGCAAGGTGATAAGGAAGATAGAAACATATTTCAGGAATTCTGTCTTTACCTTAATGCTATAAATTCGTCAACACCGAATCCGACAAACATGACAGAGGCAGCTATTAACGTACGGTAGACAGACAGACACTAACTGCCTAACAAATGCGGACGAGAGACAAACAAGCAAGCTGGGGACGAGAGACTGACCAACAACACAAGTAGAACTTAACATGTAACTAAAACAACATATCACTACTCACTCAGCTTCTAATAACCTGCGATTTCTCGAGAAGACCTGGCGCAGCACCCCCAAAACGCTCTCCCGAACCGTCCGCTGCCAGCCGCTTCAACGGACGCAGGAAGGCGCTCCGATCTCCCGTCTCACGGCGTCGCAGCTCGCACCGGCCAGCCCGATGTCGTGGGTTGACTCCTGTTGCTCTCGTGTCGGCCGCGAAGCCACTACCCCTCGCTATACGCCGCGGCCCACTGGATTCACGTGGCGACCTCACATGCGCCGACGCTCAAGGCGGACACGTCATCTCGTGTCCCAGTGCGCGACTGACCAACCGATAGATCCAACCGCCAATGCCCATTGCCTGAGCTAACTTGAGCAGACTAGCGGCCTAACACATACTAGCACTCCGGACGACAGACAGACACTGACTGCCGCACACTGAACCGGCTGACCAACTGACCAGAGTCGACGAAACTGACAAACTGCCCTGGCTGACCAACTGCCTCCGACTGACTGTCTCAGACCGACAGACTCTTACTGACTCCATGCCGAGCTCATAGCGCCCCTTAAATGCACGTGAACAGGCAACCTTTCCCCTTTCCCACCAGACACCAAAGCTTCGATTGCCACAGCGGTGCCACCTCCAGAAACGGAGGGCGACTACTTCGCACTATGTGCTGCGGCGCGGTCTTCAAAACAGCAGATTTTACCACGGCTCAGTGTCTGATTGTTATCTGTCGATAACTTCGAATGAGAGTGTCCGCACGTTCCAACACTGCAGGAGTCACAGCTGTGTACGGCCGGCAGGCACGAGGTAGCTCGGACAAGTTTGCGCTACCTTGTTGCGACGATGACAAACGCCTTGCCTGACAACTCACCGTGCTTTTGTTTACTGTCACGTCTCCGCAGACATTGAGCACGCCCATATGAATATCTGCGATGATATGGTTTCCCGACCAAAGAAACTCAACGACACTTGTCGGCTTCGAACATACCGCAGTTATAGGCGCCATTTTGGAGGCTACGCCTAGCGCTGCCACCTGTCGGAACTTCACGAAACTACAGAGGTTCACAAGATGTCTCCCAACAAATTCATCATTTTTTTTCCCCAACCAAAATTGGTTGGGAAGACAATATATTACATTACTTATTGAACGCCTCTCGTGTATTGTATTTATCAAAGTATTGCATGAGAGGCGTAAAAATTTGAAATTAAAAATAAATTTCGAGGAAGGAATTGTAAGCTGTACACGAGAACTTCATATATAAGTCATCATGAGTATTAATAAACTGCTTGAAATCATACTGTCGCTGAGTGTGATTTTTATACCTCTTGCCAACAGAAACCAGAGTGTCGCCGTGTTTTTTTAATTGTCTGTCTACTATTTTACCTGTCTGCTTCCTGCGTATTTAATCAGCATCGCCACTTTCACAACTTTCCGCCATTTTGCATTTTAAGTCACCGTTTTTATCGCCTGCTTTTATTATATATTATCTTCATTTTTTTAAAACAAATTGTGTAGGCGGAAGAGCGGCGTACTAAGCTGCTGCCAGCCCGCCCCCTTCGGGAGGAACCGAAACTCAATAAGGCAAAAAATTAAAATAAAATGAAATAAAATAAAAAATAACCTGCTTAAGCTGTATTTAGTTCATTATTATTTGATCACTATCGGTTTCGTGGCAGTAAAAGCCACATCTTCTGGTGAACACATGTATAACAAAAAATCCAAAAGGAATAACAAGTCTGTGATATACACTTGTATGGCCTTTGAGCTCTAATATTTAAGTTATGTGACTAATAACATTTTAAAATTCTCAAGTAAAAGTTTTTAACAGGTATTAAAAAATTTTGAAAATCGGTGTAGATCTCAGGGTTGTTATTCCTTCTGGATTTATTGTTATACAAATTTTCATCTGAAGATATGGCTTTTAGTGCCACGAAACTGGTACTGATCCAATAATAAAGGACTAAATACAGCTGACACGGTTTATTAATACCCAAGATCACTGTTATTAGCTGTGGTTGCCCTAACCAAAAGGTTGTCTGGATTCGTATATGAGATTAGATACATTTATTATTTTACGGTTAATGATTTACACATGCTGGGGTAGAGTTCATTGTGTTAACAGAAGCATGTTTTAAAGGCCACATTTTTACCATTACATGGTTTATTATCCGTATTTTGCAGCTTCAAATGTGACTGTATTCAATACATTCGAGGTATGAACTTCAGTCACAACTTTTCGTGTTTTATTAAATACACGATGCATTTCGGTTCGGACCCCGTGGGTCCATCATCAGGTGTAATTTGTCTTAAAACATGTTTTATTTCTTCTCTTGAATGAGGTGATATGTATATTCCTATCACGAAAAGGTTTAATGTTAGGTTATGCATTTCGTTAAGTCGAACGCGGAAAACAAAAATAGTGGAAAACATGAACAATGTAAACTCACCACACATTTCAAAGAAAAGCGTTTGTAAAGTTTTAACTCCGGCAAACATTCTTTTCTCGTCGTTTCGTACATGTCACTTCATTCAAGATGTTTGCCGAAGCTAAAACGTTAAAAACGCTTTCCTTTGAAATATATGGTAAGTAAACTGTTCATCTTTTCCACTATTTTGCACATATTTTCCGCTTTCGATTTACGAAATTCATAACCTAACATTAAACCTTTTCGTGATAGGAATATACATTTCACCTCATTCCAGAGAAGAAATAAAACATTTATTAAGACAAATTATGGGTGATGATGGACCCACAGGGTCCGAACCGAAATGCATCGTGTATTTAATAAAACACGAAAAGTTGTGACTGAAGGCATTTTTAATTCATACCTCCAATGTATTTCATGGTTGTTTTACAGTTTGTATAGAAAAAACAGGTTTGATTTACAATCATATAAGATGCTGCTCACCACGCAGTTTGGCAGTAAACCTGGCCTAAAATACCACTTCGCCAAATATTGGCGAGATTAGCTGGTGATGTAGAGTGGAATGTATTTTGACGCATTCCTCTCGGGATGTGGTTTCTTCTTTTCTGTCGACGAGATAAGAGCAGTTGTAAAGCTTTTGGACCAAATTATTTAGCCGACGATAAAAATTGACATACTAGGGCCGCACTAGCGGTGTGAGTTTGGAGGGAATCACTTTGATACAGCACGATGGTACTCCTCCATCTTGAGAAAAATCTCGTCGTATAATTGTGGATTTGTAGTCCACCCCACTATTCAATTAACAGAAGAAATTCTTCTCGTGGACGCAGGGCTTCATCACATCTAATACAATATATTGATAATTATCTCGATTTATTCGCATTGTAGCTAAAAATTTGAAATGAAAAAAATTAAAAAGTTTCTGCAGTGGAACTCGCTCCCACGACCTTGGAATTATCATTCTGTACCTTTACGACTGCGCCTCCCGCTGCCTACAGATTACACTAACGTAAATGGCTCATTTGCCTCGCCTGACCCCGTCCAAAAATGATTTTTTTTTGTCCAATCTCTTGACCATCTGGAGCCACCACTTTCTGTCCAAGTTCTGGACACACCAAAAATTTGGACGGAATCTGTGACGAGGAATAGGCCCGTTGCCCTCTAGTAAGTGGTGGAGTTTGTGAAACTGACGTTTATCTAAATTTCACCTCACATTTCTATGATTTTAACGCTGTAAAATTGACAAGCGCATCGTTCCGCTTTTTCTGGTCGTTTTTTTACGAAATGACTGTGTTTTGCATAACGTCATCGAAAGTCTTTTCTCTCACTACTTGTACAGGAAGGGTTAATTTACAAGAAGGTCCAAAACACATGATAGAAAGTAAGCAATCGTTGTGGTAGAAAAGACAACATGCAAGATCATGAACCGTCTTTTATTGAATGCAGATATGAATGAAAGTTAATTAAGAAGATGCTAGAAATGTCTACCGTACCCGGATACAGCTGTATACAGCCGGTTCCGCAACTGTGTTATAACGCGCTGAAGTGTTGATGATGGTCATGTCATTTTGACTTTTGTATTTGCTGTTGTGGTGGTACAGTCTTTGCCTGTGCGCAGTCTGATGCAGTCTTAGTCGCAGTGTGGTAGCTGATGGACTAGTCGTGTGTTGACTTCTGATTGTATCTGTTAGATGAAGAAAGATTTATTGTAAAGGACAGCAAGGATGAATATGATATACATATTAGAAAGTGAAGAGTGTGAAACTACCTCTTTCATTATTTTTTATTAAACACTGACCTACAGTATTTTCCCTTACAAAGACAACTCAAACTTAAGCTATTCATTTACTACCCACAATATAAAAGACCAACTCAATCTGAGTGCTGTACATTGACTACATGACTTCCAGTAATTAACACAAATAAATGGCCCTGAATTGCAAGAAATCCTTACAATAATACAATCCAAAAAACATGAAATTAAAAAAATGTGAAACTACCTCCAACCCTGTTAATTGCCTAAACTCATTTCAATCAAGAATTCCTTTTCATAAGTCACTTACCTCGCAGAAAATCTTCATGACACGAACTACAGCATTTACAGCAAGTTGCAAATACAGCCAGCTAAATAAAAAAATTCCAACCACTACAGACTCTACTAGGTGGCATATGGTTAGCAAAAGAAAGATTTTGTTGAAGAGCAAGCACTGTATTTACAAAAATTCACCTTATTCATGTGACATCCAGTTCCAAAAATGATATAGTAGTCAATAATTCCACTGCCCAAACATTATCAACCAAACATCCATCATCATACATCTCCTTGCGTATTTTCTTATAAAGACATCATTTCACTCACTTTATAACGCATGTCCTACCAACACAGAGCGTCCACTAAGAATATCATGTCCATACACTTCTCTATACACTGGCTGACTGCTAGTCCGTCCAGCCACAGAATCTCTTACCGAGGGCACGGAGCGCTGTTAGCGATGTGTGCCTGTATTCGTCGTGGCATACTATCCACAAGTCCATCCAGGCACTGTTGGTCCAGATTGTCGCACTCCTCAACGGCGATTTGGCGTAGATCCCTCAGAGTGGTTGGTGGGTCACGACGTCCATAAACAACGTTTTCAATCTATCCTAGACATGTTCGAGAGGGTTCATGTCTGGAGAACATGCTGGCCACTCAAGTCGAGCGATGTCGTTATCCTGAAGGAAGTCATTCACAAGATGTACACGATAGGGGCGCGAATTGTCGTCCATGAATACGAATGCCTCGCCAAGATGCTGCCGATTCGGCTGCACTATCGGTCGGATGGCATTCACGTATCGTACAGACGTTACGGCGCCTTCCATGACCACCAGCGGCGTACGTCGGCCCCACATAATGTCACCCCAAAACAGCACGGAACCTCCACCTTGCTGCACTCGCTGGACAGTGTGTCTAAGGCGTTCAGTCTAATCGGGTTGCCTCCCAACACGTCTCCGACGATTGTCTGGTTGAAGGCATGTGCGAGACTCATAGGTGAAGAGAGCGTGATGCAAATCCTTAGCGGTGCATTCGGCATGTTGTTGGACCCGTCTGTACTGCGCTTTATGGTGTCGTGGTTGCAGAGATGGACCTCGCCATGGACGTCGTGAGTGAAGTTGCGCATCATGCAACCTGTTGCGCATAGTTTGAGTCGTAACACGACGTCCTGTGGCTGCACGGAAAGCATTATTCAACATGGTGCCGTTGCTGTCAGCGTTCCTCCGAGCCATAATCCATAAGTAGCGGTCATCCACTGCAGTAGTAGCCCTTGGGCGGCCAGAGACAGGCATGTCATCGTCAGTTCCTGTCTCTCTCTATCTCCTCCATGTCCGAACAACATCGCTTTGGTTTACTCCGAGGCGCCTGGACTCTTCCCTTGTTGCCGGCAGCGGTGGCCGACCGGTTCTAGGCGCTTCAGTCCGGAAACGCGCGACTCCTACGGTCGCAGGTTCGAAATCTGCCTGGGGCATGAATGTGTGTGATGTGCTTAGGTTAGTTAGGTCTAAGTAGTTCTAAGGTCTAGGGGACTGATGACCTTAGAGCCGGCCGTTGTGGCAGACCGGTTCTAGGCGCTTAAGTCTGGAACCACGCGACCGCTACGGTCGCAGGTTCAAATCCTGCCTCGGGCATGGATGTGTGTGATGTCCTTAGATTAGTTAGGTTTAAGTAGTTCTAAGTTCTGGGGGATTGATGACCTCAGATGTTAAGTCCCATAGTGCTCAGAGCCATTTGAACCATTTTTTTTCGATAAACCCATGGGTAACGGAAGAAATACTTCATGTGATAGATGAAAGGAGGAAGTACAAAAATGTTCTGGGAACTCAGGAGTACAGAAATACAAGGCCCTGAGGAATGAAATAAATAGGAAATGAAGGGAAGCTAAGATGAAATGGCTGCATGAAAAATGTGAAGAAATCAAAAAAGGAATGAAACTTCCTGGCAGATTAAAACTGTGTGCCCGACCGAGACTCGAACTCGGGACCTTTGCCTTTCGCGGGCAAGTGCTCTACCATCTGAGCTACCGTAGCACGACTCACGCCCGGTACTCACAGCTTTACTTCTGCCAGTACCTCGTCTCCTACCTTCCAAACTTTACAGAAGCTCTTCTGCGAACCATGCAGAACTAGCACTCTTTCAGGAGTGCTAGTTCTGCATGGTTCGCAGAAGAGCTTCTGTAAAGTTTGAAGGTAGGAGACGAGGTACTGGCAGAAGTAAAGCTGTGAGTACCGGGCGTGAGTCGTGCTTCGGTAGCTCAGATGGTAGAGCACTTGCCCGCGAAAGGCAAAGGTCCCGAGTTCGAGTCTCGGTCGGGCACACAGTTTTAATCTGCCAGGAAGTTTCATATCAGCGCACACTCCGCTGCAGAGTGAAAATCTCATTCTGGAAACATCCCCCAGGCTGTGGCTAAGCCATGTCTCCGCTTTATCCTTTCTTTCAGGAGTGCTAGTTCTGCATGTTTCGCAGAAGAGCTTCTGTAAAGTTTGGAAGGTAGGAGACGAGGTACTGGCAGAAGTAAAGCTGTGAGTACCGGGCGTGAGTCGTGCTTCGGTAGCTCAGATGGTAGAGCACTTGCCCGCGAAAGGCAAAGGTCCCGAGTTCGAGTCTCGGTCGGGCACACAGTTTTAATCTGCCAGGAAGTTTCATATCAGCGCACACTCCGCTGCAGAGTGAAAATCTCATTCTCAAAAAAGGAATGATTGTCGGAGGGACAGACTCAGCATACAGGAATGTCAAAACAACCTTCGGTGACATTAAAAGCATGTGTGGTAACATTAAGACTGCAGCGGGAATTCGACTGTTAAATGCAGAGGAGAGAGCGGCTAGGTGGAAAGAATACATTGGAAGCCTCTATGAGGGGAAAGATTTGTATGATGTGATAGAAGAGGAAAGAGGAGTCGATTTAGAAGAGATAGGGGACCCAGTATTAGAATCAGAATTTAAAAGAGCTTTGGAGGACTTAAGATCAAATAAGGAGCAAGGAGGACATCAAAAGCAGACCAGCACTGGCAAAAAGGGCGTTCCTGGCCAAGAGAAGTCTACTAATATCAAATACCGGCCTTAATTTGAGGAAGAAATTTCTGAGGATGTACGTCTGGAGTACAGCATTGTATGGTAGTGAAACATGGACTGTGGGAAAACCGGAACAGAAGAGAATCGAAGCATTTGAGATGTGGTGCTACAGACGAATGTTGAAAATTAGGTGGGCTGTTAAGGTGAGGAATGAGGAGGTTCTGCGCAGAATGGGAGAAGAAAGGAGTATGTGGAAAACAGTGATAAGGAGGGGGGCAGGATGAAATGATATCTGTTAAGACATGAGGGAATGACTTCCATGGTACTAGAGGGAACTGTAGAGGGCAAAAACTGTAGAGGAAGACAGAGATTGGAATACATCCACCAAATAATTGAGGACGTAGGTTGCAAGTGCTACTCTGAGATGAAGAGGTTGTCACAGAAGAGGAATTCATGCCAGGCCGCATCAAACCAGTCACAAGACTGATGACCACAACAAAAAGGGAGCTATCTGGCACGGGTCCCACACACTTGAGCAATATTCTAGGATTGGTCGCACGAGTGATTTGTAAGCAATCTCTTTTGTGGACTGATTGCACTTTCCCAGTATTCTGTCAGTGAACCGAAGTCTGTCACCTGCTTTACCCAAGGCTAAGCGTATGTGATCGTTCCATTTCATATCCCTACAAACTGTTTCACTGAGGAATTTATACAATTGGACGGACTCCAATTGTGGCTCACTGATATTGCAACCTTTAATTCGTTTTGTGAAATGCACAATTTTACATTTCTGAACATTTGAAGCAAATTACTAATCTTTGCACGACTTAAAAGTGTTATATTTCATGTGTTGGTTTCTGTTTGACAGTAGTTCATTATAGATAAGGGCCTCTACTGGAAGTACTGTGAAGTAAGTTCGCTCTACGGAAAAAAACTCCAGGAGTCACTAAAGAATCATCGAATGAGACGGGACATGGTAGATATGATGTACATTTAAACAAATGATTCCGGTTTCTGAAAAACTGCCTGATTTATTCAAGGGAAAGAACTTCACAATTTGAGCAAGTCAGTACCGCATTGCCCCACCTTTGCCACTTACGCAAGCAGTTATTCAGTTTGGCGCTGGCTGACAGAGTTATTAGATGTCCACCTGAAAGACACCGCGTCAATTTCTATCAAACTGGCGCCTTAGGTCGTGAAAATCCCGAACTAGTTGGCCGAGCCGACTAACTGATTGCGTAAGAGCTAGAGGTGGACGAAAGCGTTGGTGACTTTCTACTTGTAGAGAATGCGGCAGACTGTTTCCTAGCTCTTGTCTGCGAGTGTTTCCACTATTCTTTCTCTTCCTTTCGAATAAATCATCAAGTGTTTCTCAAATTGTAATCATCTGTTTGACTGCACAAGTACATCACACCTACCGGCTTCCGTCCCATTCGGACAATTCGTTAGTGGCGTATCGTTTTTTTTTTTTTTTTTATTACGCTGTAGTTTCCACACAAAGGCACGAGCGTTTTCGTGAGACCACCAGTGTGAGTTAAGAGTGACATCGCTACCGTCACGAGTGAAAGCGATTTCGTCAGAAAACAGATATTCGGAACATCTCAGGGCTTTAAAAAGCAACAGCTCCCTTAGGACATTTGCTGACCATGAAACTTCCTGGCAGATTAAAACTGTGTGCCGGACCGAGATTCGAACTCGGGACCTTTCCCTCTCGCGGGCAAGTGCTCTACCAACTGAGCTACCCAAGCACGACTCACGCCCCGTCCTCACAGCTTTACTTCTGCCAGTACCTCGTCTCCTACCTTCCAAACTTTACAGAAGCTCTCCTGCGAACCTTGCAGAACTAGCACTCCTGAAAGAAAGGATATTGCCGAGACATGGCTTAGCCACAGCCTGGGGGATGTTTCCAGAATGAGATTGTCACTCTGCAGCGGAGTGTGCGCTGAAATGAGCACTTGCCCGCGAAAGGCAAACGTCCCGAGTTCGAGCCTCGGTCCGGCACACAGTTATAATCTGCCAGGAAGTTTCATATAAGCGCACACTCCGCTGCAGAGTGAAAATCTCATTCCGGAAACATCCCCCAGGCTGTGGCTAAGCCATGTCTCCGCGGAGTGTGCGCTGATATGAAACTTCCTGGCAGATTAAAACTGTGTGCCTGACCGAGATTCGAACAGCTGTGAGGACGGGGCGTGAGTCGTGCTTGGATAGCTCAGTTGGTAGAGCACTTGCCCGTGAAAGGCAAAGGTCCCGAGTTCGAATCTCGGTCCGGCACACAGTTTTAATCTGCCAGGAAGTTTCATATCAGCGCACACTCCGCTGCAGAGTGAAAATCTCGTTCTGGATTTGCTGACCACCTTGTAGCCCACAATGACCACCCAACCACAATAGAAACAGACTTAAGAATATTAAAACCCAGCCACAGCCTGTACAGCAAACTGACGATTGAGGAACACTTCCATATACAGAAGGTAATAGTGGAAGGAAAACAGGTCTTAAACGAATACACTACACTCTGTAAGGGCACACTATTTAACACATTAAAGGAACTTTACAAATAAAAACAGCATAAACAGATAAAGTCTACACACACACACACACACACACACACACACACACACACACACACACAAAGATAAAATGCAAACAAAATTCAAATTTGGCGCCAAACCCTCTGGTGTACAAATGTACACTGACTGATAGCAAACCACAATCACAGTGTGTTCTATGCAACAGAACATCTCAGCATGATGCGGAGAATGGAAGTGCTTGCCACATGAAAACGTAAGTAAATACGAAAATAGGAGCGAAAAAATCGCGAAAAACTAAATTACATTCCAGAAGATAGGTTAACTCCCAGCAAAAAAACTTTTTCATCAACATCGTTTGGTTGCAGATGACAAGCTACCTGTAGTCATTAACACACTGGTGACCCGGAAAATTCATGCACACCAAATGTAAAGGTATTTACAAAAGGAAATGATCTGTTGTTTGAACCAAAAATGCACATAATTCTATAATCATTTAACAAAAATGTTCACATTGCAGAATAAATAAAAACGAAAACCCACTGACGATGGCACAGTAGTGTCGAAACATGTTTGGGTACTGAGAAAAACGGTGTTTTGCATAACTGGCGGACCTCACATCCAACAATTTTAACTGCAAACACGGCCAATACAAGGAGCTGCAAATCAAAAAGATGGATATGAGTGTTAATGGGATTGATTGGCGATTTGTAATTAGCCAACGACAACAAAATTACATTTGTCTACTTTCAGCTTCTTCTCAAAAGTCATGAATCACCTGGAAGGGAACGATCTATTGATACGTAATCGGCATGTTTTCAGAAAACATCGTTCTTGTACAACGCAGCTAGCTCTTTATTCGCAACAAGTAATGGCCGCTATTGACAGGGGATCTCAGGTTGATTCCATATTTCTAGATTTCCGGAAAGCTTTTGACACCGTTGCTCACAGGCGACTTCTAATCAAGCCACGGGATTACGGTGTATCGTCTCAGTTGTGCGACTGGATTCGTGATTTCCTGTCAGAAAGGTCACAGTTCGTAGTAACAGACGGAAAATCGTCGAGTAAAACTGAAGTGATATCAGGTGTTCCCCAGGGAAGCGTCTTGGGACCTCTGCTGTTCCTGATCTATGTAAATGACCTGGGTGACAATCTGAGGAGTTCTCTTAGGTTGTTCGCAGATGATGCTGTAATTTACCGTCTAGTAAGATCATCCGAAGACCAGTATCAGTTGCAAAGCGATTTAGAAAAGATTGCTGTATGGTGTGGCAGGTGGTAGTTGACGCTAAATAACGAAAAGTGTGAGGTGATCCACACGAGTTCCAAAAGAAATCCGTTGGAATCCGATTACTCGATAAATAGTACAGTTCTCGAGGCTGTCAATTCAACTAAGTACCTGGGTGTTAAAATTACGAACAACTTCAGTTGGAAAGACCACATAGATAATATTGTGGGGAAGGCGAGCCAAAGGTTGCGTTTCATTGGCAGGACACTTAGAAGATGCAACAAGTCCACTAAAGAGACAGCTTACACTACACTCGTTCGTCCTCTGTTAGAATATTGCTGTGCGGTGTGGGATCCTTACCAGGTGGGATTGACGGAGGACATCGAAAGGGTGCAAAAAAGGGCAGCTCGTTTTGTATTATCACGTAATAGGGGAGAGAGTGTGGCAGATCTGATACGCGAGTCGGGATGGAAGTCATTAAAGCAAAGACGTTTTTCGTCGCGGCGAGATCTATTTACGAAATTTCAGTCTTTGTTGAGTCCAACCTACATGGGTAGGAATGATCATCAAAATAAAATAAGAGAAATCAGAGCTCGAACAGAAAGGTTTAGATGTTCGATTTTCCCGCGCGCTGTTCGGGAGTGGAATGGTAGAGAGATAGTATGATTGTGATTCGATGAACCCTCTGCCAAGCACTTAAATGTGAATTGCAGAGTAATCATGTAGAAGTAGATGTACATGTAAATAATACGGATACAGGCCGTGCCGTGCTACGTAACGTCTGGCATACTCTTGTATGTGGCACACCGATGTAAGAAATACGCTGGTCAGCCAGAACATTACGACCACACACCTACTATCGATATAAGCCTGTAAGGTGTCAGGCAAATCCAACACCTTCCATGAAAACCCTGACATGATAAGCAAATCCAGTAGTATGTCACATAGCTCCGGATAAATCGTGACATTAAATTAACCAAAGTAATACGAGTAACGAGTGAGCAAATGGAATACCACAGACTAACACAAGAATGCCTAAATGCATGTCATACCTTCCCACCGTGAGACAGACGCAGTTCCGACGGGAGAAGCGAGAACAGAAGCCGAGAGCAGAACCGTGTTAAGCTGGAAGGCCCTACGATAAGGGACGGACACCGACGTCGCCAGCTAACCGCTAGGACAACCCCCCAGCCCATGTTAAAAGCTAGAGCCCTCCAGAAGAACAGTATAGATCTTACAATAACACAAAAAGGGCTACCCCAGCCGCAAGTTTTAGCGTGAGACTTTTTCGCGTCTCTGTTGCGTCAGGACCACCCCCCAGCCCATGTTAAAAGCTAGAGCTCTACAGAAGAACGGTATAGATCTTACGATAACACTAAAAGGGCCACAGCAGCTGGAAGTTTTAGCATGAGACTTTTTCGCGTCTCTGTTACGTTGCCAACTTTAAAAACATTGCCCCACCACGAAATGTATAACGTTTCTCATTGAATACACAGAATTTTTGTAGGCGGAGCTTAAGGTTAACATTGAGACCCTGATTGGTCAGATGAAAACACAGCCAGATAGTTTTATTAAACCAACTTCGGTAAATTGTAGTAAGGAGAAGTTTGGAGAGAGTTGCTTCAGAGTTGCTTCCGAGACAGCGAGGTGAGCGGAGCTGTGCTGTCCGCCGCCCCCTGACGATCACCGACAAGGTAATGAACGCACGCGATGCCGCATAACAGCGCATAAAGCTTCACTCAGAACTGCAGAAGTCTCATCTGTTACACCCCCTTTTTGCGTAATACTAGAGTCGATCGTCAATTAAAGCTCATGGTGTTCACATTTGCCACTTGAAGTAAAAATCTGAAACGGGATGATTTTTCTGTTATATAGTTATTGAGAAGGCACATCAGCCACTGTAATTTACGACAAGTTAGATAAGTAATTTAAGATAATTGAGGGTCACTGTAGACCATTTTGATAGTTTTCTCTTTTGTGAAACTTAATTTAAACCTAGATTATAGCTGTGATATGGCATAGGTCATCCTTCGATCCATTGTAGAACTTGGAAACCCATTCAGGGAATATTCGTTCACATTTTTGTCGAACCCAGTTGGTTTTTACCATCCTGTATAAAACATTTCCTTTTATCAATAGTGCAATTTATAAACAATGTTTTGTGAGTAGAATAAAATTTCCAGTGGTAAACTTACTGCTTTTTCGACGTTATTTTACCAGCTAACTAAAAATAGGAAAGCCTTGAACCCCTTCCACTAAATTTAGTTAGTATTAAGATTCTTTTACAGGGAGTGCAGTGGAGCTGACGCTGAAATCATTAAGTATTTGGTTACATCATCGCTAGTCTCATTGAACTCTTCTGAACTCTACATGTCATGTGTGGTCTGACGTCTCCTTACCAGCAACAGGTCCCAGGTTCAAACTAGTCAACTCTCTAAAAAACACGCTCAGAGCGTCGTTGCGCGAAAGTGGTAGGGAGACACGATATAGAACAACAGACACCACGCAGAATGTTAGAAGCCCGTCCAGACGACAGAAGCGCCACCTAGCAAGGAATGACTGCTAGTCAGACACACGCACGGTGCATGCAGTATCAGTAAGCGCGCTATCCGTGTGTAGAATGGGGAAGGCGCGCGATCAGTCTGAGTTTGAACGAGGGCAGATTGTCATAGCCCGGAGACTCGGCTCGAGCATCTTGGAAACTGCACAACTGGTAGGGTGTTCGAGTGCTGTGGCGAGTGTCTTCAACACATGGCGAAACCAATGTGAAACCAGGTCCAGATGTGTGATTGGGCGACCACCTACACTATGTGATCGAAAGTATCCGGACACCCCCAAAAACATAGGTTTTTCTTATTATGTGCATTGTGCTGCCACCTACTGCCAGGTACACCACATCAGCGACCTCAGTAGTCATTAGACATCGTGAGACAGCAGAATGGGGCCCTCCGGGGAACTCACGGACGACGTGATCAGGTGATTGGGTGTCACTTGTGTCATACATCTGTGCGTGAGATATCCATACTGCTAAACATCTGTTGTGTACATAGTCCTGCGTAGTCAGCGCGTACACAACTTTCCCACTAGAGCGCGCCCCGCTAAGCACAACAGTGCAGGCGCAGCGCTCGTCCGTCTCCGCACTACGAGATGGCGCTGTCTCAGAGACGGACCAAATTCTGCTTCCGCCGATCCGCGTATTAATATGTAATGCAGCCAATGAGATTGCTGCTAACGTAGAACCTTTTCTCCTCGCGGATCACACTCGCGCAGTGATACCTGAATGCGCGAGGTATTATAACGAGTGTACAGACCTCCGATTAGTCAGTCTGCATCAGTCTGCATTAGTCTATAGTCAAATTTCAGTCTGCGCCTAATAAGATTACCATATTCCTGTGCATAGCCATGAAGAGAAATGTATAGACACTTTGTCAAGTATCAGAGATATGTCAGAATAAGACTAACGTACCAAGACCAAAGGAACTTCAGATTGTCAATTGTAAATAGCATCCAGAATCAAGTTAAGTAAGGTCTATGATTGTTATTATTTTAATAAATGTGTGTGAAAATTAATCGAGTTCTGTTTAAAGTTGGTCACCGTCAATCTGCTACTGTAAGCGTGCAAGTGGCATTTCTATCGTCTGACCTAACGGCAGAAGATAAACACGCCACGATAGGACCACGAGACATATTGCTGACACTCGCCTACTTCGTTAGAGCGACATGTCAAATAATCTGATGGTGTGTGTACCGAAGGTCTTACAGTACGCACACCACAACATCCCTAGGTCCACTGTTTGCGACGTGATAGTGAAATGGAACCGTGAAGGGACACGTACAGCACAAAAGTGTGCAGGCTGACTTCGTCTGTTGACTGACAGAGACCGCCGACAGTAGAATAGGGTCGCAATGTGTAATAGGCAGACATCTATACAGACCATCACACAGGAATTCCAAACTGCATCACGGTCCACTGCAAGTACTATGACAGTTGGGCGGGAGGTGAGAAAACTTGGATTTTATGGTCGAGTGTGTGTGTGTGTGTGTGTGTGTGTGTGTGTGTGTGTGTGTGTGTGTGTGTGTGTGCGTCTGTGTGTGTATGTGTGTGAATTCCTAAGGGAAAAAACTGCTAAGGTCATCTATCCCTAGACTTACACACTACTTAAACTAACTTATGCTAAGAAGAACACACACACCCATGCCCGAGGGAGGACTCGAACCTGCGGCGGGAGAGGCCACGCAATCCGTGACATGGCGCCTCAAACCGCCCGGCCACTCCGCGCGGCTTCATGGTCGAGCGGCTGCTCATAAGCCACACATCACGCCGGTAAATGCCAAACGACGCCTCGCTTGGTATAAGAAGCATAAACATTGGACGATTGAACAGCGGAAAAATGTTGTGTGGAGTGACAAATCGCCGTAGACAATGTGGCGATTCGATCGCAGAGTGTGGGTATGGCGAATGCCCGGTGAACGTCATCTGTTAGCGAGTGTAGTGCCAACAGTAAAATTCGGAGGCGGTGATGTTACCGTGTGGTCGTGTTTTTCGCAGAGGGGGCTTGCACCCCTTGTTGTTTTGCGTGGCACTATCAGAGCACAGGCCTAAACTGATCTTTTAAACACCTTCTTGCTTCCCACTGTTGAAGAGCAATTCGGGGATGGCATCCTTCAACACGATCGAGCAACCTGTTCATAATGCACGGCCTGTGGCGGAGTGGTTACACAACAATAACATCCCTGTAATGGACTGGCTTGCACGGAGTGCTGACCTGAATCCAATGGGATGTTTTGGAACGCCGACTTCGTGCCAGGCCTCACCGACCGACATCGATACCTCTCCTCAGAGCAGCACTCCGTGAAGAATGGTCTGCTATTCCCCAAGAAACCTTCCAGCACCTGACAGACGTATGCCTGCGAGAGTGGAAGCTGTCATCAAGGCTAAGGGTGGGCCAACACCATAGTGAAGTCGGCCAGTGTGGCTGAGCGGTTCTAGGCGCTTCAGTCTGGAACCGCGCGACCGCTACGATCGCTGGTTCTAATCCTGCCTCGGGCATGGATGTGTGTGATGTCCTTAGGTTTAAGTAGTTCTAAGGGGACTGATGACCTCAGATGTTAAGTCCCATAGTGCTCAGAGCCATTTGAACCATTTTTGGAACCATATTGAATTCCAGCATTACCGATGGAGGGCGCCACGGATTTGTAAGTCATTTTCAGACTGGTGTCCGGATACTTTTGATCACGAAGTTTACCATTGCAGATGTCGTCCGTCGTAGGCTGGGCAGACTGGTAAAATAGGACAGTTGGCGAACTGTAGTGGGACTAACATCCGACCTTAATGCTGGGCAGAGAGCAAGTGTGCCTGAACACATAGCGCACCGGACACTTATAACGATGATCCTCTGACGCCGACCACCCATCTATATGCCAATGTTGACACCGCGACGTCGGCAGCTATCACTGAAATAGGCACTTGACCATCGGCACTGGACGTTGGCGCAGTGTCAGAGGGTTGCATGGTCTGATACATCCCTACACGTTCTTCATCATGCCGACAGGAGCGCGCGAGCAGTTCCTCAACACGTGTACTGCTGGACGAAGAAGAGCTGGCGGTGGCTCTAGTGTGCTGTGGGGAACATTCACGTGGGCATCCATCGTTATCAATGGGGCAGCCGGAGACCTTGATGGCTTAGGCAGGGCTTGGCAAGTACGAAGACAAGCGATAGTAACACTCGCCGTGTGCGGGCCGGTAACCTTGCTGACAGTTAAGCCCAAGACCACTTGCCGTGAAGAGCAACAAAACGCGGTAGAGAATATCGTCGACGTGCCGCTGCTGGGCGGGGTGGCCGAGCGGTTCTAGGCGCTTCAGTCTGGAACCGCGCGACCGCTACGGTTGCAGGTTCGAATCCTGCCTCGAGCATGGGTGTGTGTGATGTCCTTAGGTTAGTTAGTGTAACAACAACGACGCTATACTTCTTCTTTTTCTTCGCGGATGGATCACTTAGGACCACGCGTAATCAACATTTGTTGGCCTTCCTTTTCGCCCAGTATTCCTTCATAAACAACGATTGGGCTAGCTTTCGTTGCGTAGACCATGTATGTCGGTTAGTTTTTCTCTCTTCTTCCTCAAAACCCCGTGTGTTTGTGATTTTTCTGATTTCATTTCTATCATGTAGATTTGGACACCCTAATTCTCTCAGGTATTTTTCCGTCTGTTTGTACCAGTTCGGTCTTGTAGTTTTGTTCTTTAAAAATGTATGGATTTTGTACGTTAACCTGTTTGAGTCCATTCTTTCTAAGTGCCCCATGAATTGGATTCTTCTCATGCGCATTGTGTCTGTTATTTTGGAGATATTTTTATATATTTCTGCATTGGGTTTTGGATAATGTACCCCATCTTTAGTTCTTGGTCCTAGGATTTTCCTCATTATCTTACGTTCTTTCACTTCTAATTCCTCTTTTAGTGTTCTGTGTTGAAGGTTTAGTGTCTCAGATGCGTAGAGAGCTTCGCGTCTAATTGCTGTTGTGTAGTGTCGTATTTTGCAGTTCCACGAGAGACTCTTTTTGTTGTAAATGTTTTTTGTTAACTGAAACGCCGTCTCCATTTTCTGGACTTTTGATCTGACAGATTTCCTTTCGTTACAATTTTCTGCAATCCATTCACCTAAATATTTAAATTCTTTACTCGAGAGATGTAGTTATTACCAATTTTGAGATCAGAAGGTGCATCTTTGACGTCAGTCATAAATTTTGTTTTTTCAAATGAAATTTGTAATCCTATTTTAGCTGCCTGTTCTTGTAATAATTCTAGCTGTTTCTGTGCATCGGTAATGTATTGTGCGATCAGTGCCATGTCATCAGCAAGTGCTAAGCAGTCTAATTCTATGCCCTTACGTCTTGGTCCCAGTCTGTGTGCTGGTGCACCTGCTTTTTTCCATTCTCTAACAACTTTTTCAAGAGCACAATTGAAGAGCACTGGGGACAGTACATCCCCTTGTCGTACTCCTGTGTCTATTTCAAATTCTGTGCTCAATTCTCCCCTAAATTTTACTTTGGATTTGGTCTCCGTGAGTGTTTCTTTTATGATGTTTGTTGTCTTTTGATCTAGTCCAAATTCTGCTAATACTTCAAAAAGGGATTCTCGGTCTACACTGTCATATGCTTTTTTAAAGTCGACAAACGTGATGACATAACTTTTGTTTGAAGTACTATGTAAATATTTCATTGAGTTTTTCAAGTTAAGGATTTGTTCTACGCAAGATCGACCTTTTCTGAACCCACCTTGGTATTCGCCTAGTTTTGAATCCAGCTGAGGTTCTGCGCGGTTTAGTAGGGCTTTAGACAGAATTTTGTATGTTATTGACAATAAGGAGATTCCGCGATAGTTGTTGGAGTCTGTTTTACTTCCTTTTTTGTACAGAGGATGTATGATTGCAGTCTTCCAATCTGTGGGGATTTTTTCAGTTTTCCAGATTTCATGTATAATTTCTTTGAGTTTTGTAATAAGATTTTTTCCTGCATTTTTCCATAATTATGCGATGATTTGGTCTTCTCCAGATGCTTTGTTATTTTTCAGTGACTGAATTATCTCTTTAATCTCTTGTAAACTTGGTGGCTTTGAGTCTGGGTTTCGTTGTGTACGATGGAACTCGAATTTTTCTGCAGGCTTTTCACAATTCAGTAATTTAGAAAAGTATTTTGCAAGAATTTCACAATTTTCGGTGTTGGTATGAGCAATTTCCCCATGGTCATTTTTGAACTGGAGTGATGGAGGAGAGTACTTTGTTAATTTTTGTATGAATACTCTGTAGAAATTTCGGGAATTGTTTTTCTTGAAATCGTTTTCTATGTCTTGCAATTTTTTGTCTTCGTGTTGTTTACGACTTGTTTTTGTGACTGTTTTCCTGGTATCTTTGAGATCTTCCAGGGTCTTTTGATTTTTGTTGCACAACCAATATACTATTGTATATATAAATAATTTTTTTCTTCTGATTTTTCGATACATTTGTGTAATTGATGTTCTGATTTCATTTTTTTTTTTTGTTTCATGCCATTATGTTAAGAAAACTGTAAATAAGTTTCAATGTGAATATTAATGTTTATGTCAAATGTCAAGTAATATTGTGATAGAATTGAAATGTAACAGATGTTGAGACTGTTGTAAGATGCTTAAAATTGTAATTGTGCGCCTGGTCCAGACGTAGGCAAGGTGTTAGGATATGTAGAATGCAAAACCTCTGGTGAATACCCTGTCTGTAGGGGAGCGGTAAAAGGTGGATGACAGGCGAGCGCGGGAAAATGCACGCGCGCACTGCACGGCACAACGGGCTCAGCAGTAGTAGTTGGAGTTTGGCACTGGTCTGAGCAACACCTTCTGGAGCGAGGAGGCTCTCCTGGAAGACGTAGCTTCACTGAGCCTCGGGTATGCCGTTCCAACGCCCACACTGCGTGGCAAAATTCCATAGGCACTAAATGGAAAAGTATTGCGACGCTAAGAAGAACTAAAGTGCCGATACGTCAAGAGCCATAGCTGTGGTTGTATGTGTGCTCTGTGCCTCGCCATCTCGCCGCCCGCGAACCGCCGCATCGATACAAGCAGGTTGAAACTTTTAGTACTGTATTCGTATGGATCAGAGAGTGAACTGTGCAATAATAACCTAAATTTTACCAGAACTTTCCCATCATTTAATTATCCTCACAACTAACCTAGACAGGGTCCTTTCCAAATGTTGTACAATCCGAGTGTCCCGAAATGAAAATTAAAATTTGTGTTAATGATAATTATTTGCAGAACTAGCTGTGTTATAATGGTGTTTAAAGAAATGTTTTGTTAATGAACCAGTAAATGAATAACGAAGGTCTAACGAAGTTGAAAGATAACTTTAATATTGATATAGTAATGAAGTTTATTATTTCGAGACAGATATAAAGATATTTAAATGAGCAGTAAATAAGATGAAAAGAGTAGTAATTTATATACTGGAAATCTTGAACGCATAATAAATTCAGTAATCATTTTTTTAAATACAGCTATCATAACAGTTTCAGGGTCGCCCCCTCCCCCCCCCCCTCTTTAGTCAATTCTGAAGTGTTCTAATTTGGTTTGACCAGCAAAAGTTAAAGTCAACATAAAAGTCAAAATTTATCAGTGTTTTATCTTTATCAAAATTGAGATTTTGTGTGTGGTACGAAAGTGCTATTTCTAGGGTAACCTATGCCCGATTTTAATCAGATTAATAGACAGTATATAGTTTTGTAGTATACATTATATACATTATGTATTCATGGTTTTTCCATATCAGTACAGAACGTGAAACTATCAGTTCAATAGATTTTCTGGTTCTAAAATTCTACTATATTATGCAGTGTTACTACTTGTTGTTTTGCATGAATATATACCAACTTGTATAGTTAATGCCTAATTAGGCTGGCGACCGTATTATTATCACATTAGTACCATCTTCTGGGTTGCTTTTGATCCATCCTGACGTGTAATTGCATTTCTAACTTACTTGACAGATCATTGTTATTACAGAGTGGTTGTAAGTCTGATTTGCCACCATTCAGGTACACGCGGTCGATAACTATACAAAAATCCTTTGTCATAAGGTGAACCCCGCCCACTTACTATAGAACAGGCTTTAACGAGTACTGTGTCACTCGGAGGTAACAGTTAGGTTTAAGTAGTTCTAGGTTCTATGGGAATGATGACCTCAGAAGTTAAGTCCCATAGTGCTCAGAGCCATTTGACCCATTTTTGAAGACGCCTGTGTTCTGCAAGGGTGTCGCACATAAGGAAAGGAAATTGCATCCCAAACCGTCACTCCCGTTGTTGGGCAGTGTGACAAGCGACAGGTTGGTGTCACACTGCTGTCCAGGCCGTCTCCACACACGACATCGTTGGTCTTCGCGGCCCGACATCGCATCGACTATAGTAGTATCCTCTTCAGTAACGAGTCCCACTTTGAATTGAATCTCGTTTTGTTGCCCTTCGTGGCAATGCATCCTGGGCTTACATTTCAGCACGATAATGCTCACCCACAACAGTGTTTATTGCTACTGCTTGTCTTCCAGCTTGCCAAATCCTACCTTCTCCAATGAGAACGCTCAGAGCATTATGGGTTGGCCATCCAACCAGCTCGGGATTTGGCCCATCCAACACGCCAATTGGAGAGAATTCGGCTCGATATACCTCAGGGCGACATCCAACAACTCTATCAATAGATCCCAATCCGAATATCTGCTTGTATAAGAACCAGAGGTGGATCAACGCGTTATTGACTTGCTCTTGTAATTCTCTTTCGCTTGAATAAATCCAATTCTTCTGAAATTTTAATCATTCGTTGTAGTCTTCAGTCCGAAGATTGGTTTGATGCAGTTCCTCCATGCTGATCCTGTGCAAGCCTCGTCTTCTCCGAGTAACTACTGCAATTTACATCTTTCTGAATCTAGTTACTTCATTCATCTCTTGGTCTCCCTCTGCGATTTTTAACCCCTCCACGCTTCCCTCCAGTATTTAATTGGTGATCCCCTGATGCCTCACAATGTGTCCTGCCAACCGATCCCTTCTGATGATCAGGTTGTGCCACATATTTCTTTTCTCCCCAATTCTACTTAGTACCTCCTCATTATTTGCATCTTCTACCCATCTAGTAACACCACATTCCAAATGCTTCTGCTGTCTAAATTGTTTATCGTCCGTGATTCACTTTCATACATGGCTACACTCCATAGAAATACTTCCAGAAAAGACTTCCTGACACTTAAATCCATACTCGATGTTTACAAATTTATCTTCTTCAGAAACGCTTTTCTTGCCGTTGCCAGTCTACAGTTTACATCCTCTCTACCGCGACTGTATCAGTTATTTCGCTGCCGAAATAGCAAACCTCATCTATTGCTGGAAGTATCTCATTTTCTAATCTAATTTCCCAATTTAATTCCACTACATTCTATTATTTTCGTTTTGCTTTCGTTGATATTAATCTTACATCCTGCCTTCAAGACGCTGTCTATGCCGTTCAACTGCTCTTCCAAGTCCTTTGCTGTCTCTGACAGTATTACAGTGTCATCGGCAAACCTCAGGTTTATTTTTTCTTCTTCCTGGACTTAAATTGCACTCCAAATTTTTCTTTTCCTTCCTTTACTGCATGCTCAATGTAGTGACTGAATAACACCCCTGTCTCACTACCTTTTCAACCACTGCTTCCCTTTCATGCCCCTTGACTCCTGTAACTGCCATCTCGTTTCTGTACAAGCTGTAAATAGCCTTTCGCTCCCTGTATTTTATCCCTGCCAGAGTTAGAATTTAAAAGAGAGTTTTCCAGTCAACATTGTCAGCAGCTTTCTCTAAGTCTACAAATTCTATAATCGTAGGTTTGCCTTTCCTTAACCTGTCTTCTACGTGAAGTCGTAGGGTCAGTATTGCCTACATTTCTTCGGAATCCCAACGGGTCTCCACTAAGGTCAGCCTGTACCAGTGTTTCCATTCTTCTGTGAGGAACTCGTGTTAGTATTTTGCAACCGTGACTTATTAAACATACTTTGGTAACGTTCGCCCCTGTCAGCACCTGATTTCCTCATACAACTTGCACTCCAGCAGAACAGTTTTGTCATTGCTGGCTCTGACAAGGATTTCAGTAATTCTGACGGAAAGTCGTCCACTCAAGGGGCCCTGTTTTGAATTAGGTCTTTCAGTACTCTGTGAAAATCTTGCAGTATCATGTTGCCCATTTCATCTTCATCTACGTCCTCTTCCGTTTCCATAATATTGCTCTCAAGTACATCACCCTTGGATAGATCCTCTATATGCTTCTTCCACCTTTCTGCTTTCTCTTCTTTGCTTAGAACTGGTTTTCCATTAAGCATATTCATACACGTTGTTCTCTTTTCTCCAAAGATCCCTTTGATTTACCCGTTGACGGCACCTGTCCCTTAGTGCCATATGCTTCTAAATCCTTACATTTGTCCTCTAGCCATCGCTGCTCAGCCATTTTGCACTTCCTAGCGATCTCATTCTTTAGACTTTTGTATTCCCTCTAGCCTGCTTCGTTTACTGCATTTTTATATTTTCTCCTTTCGTCAATTAAATTCAGTATTTCTTGTGTTACCCAAGGATTTTTACTAACCACCGTCCTTTCACCTACCTTCACTATTTCATCTATGAAAGCTACACATTCTCCTTCTGCTGTATTGCTTTCCCCTCTTGTTATCAATCGTCATTTGTCTTTTTTTTTTTTTTTTTCCTTAGACTGTCTTGGTACTGTCTCCCAGATGGTGGAGAACACCGAGTTTCCCTGTGGCAACCCTGAATTTAGTTTTACTACTGTCTCGAGACTTTCCACCGAAGATAACAAACCGAGCGGGGTGGCGCAGTGGTTAGCACACTGGACTCGCATTCTGGAAAACGACGGTTTAAACCCGCATCCCGCCATCCTGATTTAAATTTTCCGCGACTTCCCTTAGTCGCTTAAGGCAAATGCCGGGATGGTTCCTTCGGAAGGGCACGGTCGACTTCCTTCCCCATCCTTGACACAATCCGAGCTTGTACTCCGTCTCTAATGACCTCGTTGTTGACTGGGCGTTAAACATTAATCTCCTCCTCCTCCAAGCTAACATGCTGCTTCCCCCCCCCCCCCCCCCACCTTGCCTCTTGAAACGACTCGTAACACTTATAATTATATTTTTCCTGAGAGATTTAAGTCTCTTCTTTATCTGCGATAGTGACAATCTAAGGGAAAATAAACAGAAGATATGAATTGAAGTTTGCGTTGGGGAGGGCACTCAGCTTGGGTAGTTCGTGCAGCAATGTTCGCCATAGTGCTGTGGAGGTGTAATGGTTAGAACGTCTGCTTAGCAAGCAAGAGGACCCGGGTTAGAGTCCCGGTCGCAGCACGAATTTTAATCCATTTCTTCTGCTTCAATCATTGTCGAGCCATAACGCGGATTTGCGGATATGACGTCGCAACTGTGGTTCGCCAAGACCGGAAAAAGGTCCACAAACGCGGTAACATCTGAAGGTTATGCTCTTTGCGTTCTCCGATTTTAACGACGTTGTGCAACACGACTTGTTGCCGCAAGGTCGAATGCTGAATATGAACTTCAACGCCATTTGCTTGAAGCAATCAGGAAAAAAAAACACTCTTGGATTTGCGGAGAAGCACCAGTTTGCTGTTGCACCGCGACAATACGCCTGCTGGTACTTTATGTGTTACTCGCGGATTTTTGGTCAAAAACAATAATGTGATGATGAACCATTCTCCCTATTCACCACAAATGAGTTCACGTGGCCTCCTTTTGTAGCAAAAATTAATAAAACATTAGAGAGCCGTTGTTTTACAAGTAGTGATAAGATTAAAAACGCTTCGCTGAGAGATCTAAAAGCTTGTCTAAAGATCAAATTCAGAAATTGCTTCAAGGACTCGAGACAAGTGTATAATATCTAAAGGTAAAATCTGAAGATAAAATTTTGAAACACAAGGGGCGATCAAAAAGTTTCGGTTCGCACAGTCCAGAATCGGTATGCCAGCCAGGCAATATCGCCGTGAGCACTGAGGCATTTACCCCACTGACGCACCATGTTGAAGATATCCGTTTGGTAAAAACACGTGTCCTGCTGGGTGAAGAAGTCCGTAATCTCCTGCTACGCATACTCGTCCGGCAGGAACCGTAGACTCTTCAAGGGCTTTTTTAAGGGTTCGAAGGCGGAATAACCGCATGGTGCCCCATTGCGGGCTGTTACGGAAGGTACGAGCGTATGTCATAATAACACAGATGTGTGAGTGGCTCGAAGACTTCTTAAACAATAGAACCGAGGATGTTGTCCTAGACGGCGAGTGTTCATCAGAGACAAGGGTATCGTCAGGAGTGCCCCAGGGGAAAGCGATAGAACCTCTGTTCTTCTCAACACAGGGCATTTCAAAAGTGATTCTCAATCTTAAGGGATATGACAGGAATGATCATTCGAAACAAAGTAATCATGGGCTCTAAAACTTATATCTTAAGAGCTGTGAGCAGTTCCTGGTCTTCGATACTGTGAAGCAAATCTCTTCTGCTGCAAGATCTTTTCATATTTTGGAAAGTGGTAGTACGGACCAAAATAAGAAAAAAAATATACAGTAAACGTGTGCTCCAAAATGCATACCTTAAAAGTTATGAGCACCTGTTCACTAGAAGAGCTGTGTTCCAAAGTACCGAAGATGAACAGGTGCTCATAGCTATTAAGGTATGCATTCTAGACCATACTGGTAATTTTTTTCTTGTTTTGGCCCATACCACCAATTCCCAAAATACAAGGGTGAGTCAAATGAAAACCTTAAATATTTTTTAAATATTATTTATTGTGCAGAAGTGGTACAAAGCTGTATCACTTTTCAACATAATCTCCCCCACACTCAATGCAAGTCTTCCAGTGCTTACAAAGTGCATAAATTCCATTAGAAAAAAATTCTTTTGGTAGTCTGCACAACAACTCATGCACCGCGTGGCGTACCTCTTCATCAGAACGGAACTTCTTTCCCCCCCCCCCCCCCCCCATTGCGTCTTTGAGTGGTCCAAACATATGGAAATCACTTGGTGATGAGGAATGGCGCCCATCATTGCTCGCTCTCTTCGTTTCCGGTTGGTGGAAGTGAACCCAGGTTTCGTCCCCAGTAACGATTCTTGCAAGGAAGCCATCACCTTCTCGTTCAAAGCGCCGAAGAAGTTCTTCACAAGCATCAACACGTCGTTCTCTCATTTCAGGAGTCAGCTGCCGTGGCACCCATCTTGCAGACACTTATGAAACTGGAGCACATCATGCACAATGTGGTGTGCTGACCTGTGACTAATTTGTAAACATGCTGCAGTGTCATTCAGTGTCACTCGGCGGTTTCCCTTCACTATGGCTTCAACTGCTGCAATGTTCTGTGGAGTCACAACTCGTTGTGCCTGACCTGGACGAGGAGCATCTTCCACTGAAGTCACACCATTTACGGACTTCCTACTCCATTCGTAGACTTGCGGCTGTGACAAACATGCATCACCGTACTGAACCTTCATTCGTCGATGAATTTCAACAGGTTTCACACCTTCACTACGCAAAAACCGAATAACAGAACGCTGTTCCTCCCTGGTGCAAGTCGCAAGTGGGGCGGCCATCTTTATACTGATACTGCGACGGTATGTGTGCATCTGCACTATGCTGCCACCTACAGGCCATTCTGCACGTTGTTTGTAGCACGCTTACCAACTTACAGGATAACGGCGTGAAATTTCGAGTTGTTATTACAAATTTAAAGTTTTCATTTGACTCACCCTAGTATGGAAAACAAAGAGCTTGCAGTAGAAGAGATTTGCTTCACAGTATCGAAGATCAGGAACTGCTCATAGCTCTTAAGATACGCGTTTTAGAGCCCATGCTTATTTGAGTTTTTTGTTTCGAATGATCATTCCTGTCATATCCCTGAATATTGACCATCACTTCTGAAACACCCTGTATACACAAATGATTTGGCTGACAGGGTGGGCAGCAATCTGCGGTTGTTTGCTGATGATGCCCAGGTGTACAGTAAGATGTTGAAGTTGAGTGACTGTAGGGAGATACAAGATGACTTACGCAAAATTTCCAATTGCTGTCATGAATGGAAGACAGCTCTAAACTTGGAAAAATGTATGTTAATGCTGATGAGTAGGAAGATCAAACCTGTAATATTCGAGCGGTTCTAGGCGCTACAGTTTGGAACCGCTTGACCACTGCGGTCGCAGGTTCGAATCCTGCCTCGGGCATGGATGTGTGTGACGTCCTTAGGTTAGTTAGGTTTAAGTAGTTCTAAGTTCTAGGCGACTGATGACCTCAGAAGTTAAGTCGCATAGTGCTCAGAGCCATTTGAACCAAGCCGCCAACAGGATCACGAAGATAGGAGAAATCGTATACGGAGGCGTACAGACACTCGCTTTTCCCTCGCTCTATTTGCGAGTGGAACAGCAAAGGAAATGACAAGTAGTGGAGGGTACCCTCCGCCACGCACCTTACGGTGGCTTGCAGACTATTCATGTAGATGTAGGACTGGTGCTCCAGTGTCTCCACTTGGGTTGGCGTCACTTCTGCGTTGCGATTTTGCGATACGGGGACGTGCCCTAAGTAGCAACGTCCCTGTCCACAAAAGTGTTTTCCGACAGACATCCTTTCCCATAAACATTCTTCCTTCTCCGGCAAATATCTACCGGTGTTTATCCTTCTGCAGCCAAGAAACGAGTAACAGCACATTGGTCATGTCTGGAAGCATTTGGTTACAACGTCGCCGTAGTTCATGTGTCCTCAGTCGTTGTACGCACCTCGTTAAGACACTGATGCCTAGCCTAGACGTCGGTGCTTATATACCCGCATCGGCAGGAATGGGCTCAGACGGATACTTTTTGGTCGCCCCTTGTATGAGAACAAACTAAATTATTTGCAAAAAACTTAATCTGTTGGAGACGCCTTGCACACTCGATCATCTTTTTGATGTTGTAGTATTTTTTTCCCTTGCTGTCTAGGAAAAACTTCCACTTTGCTGATAAATTATATGAGATGCGTATGTAACAACAAGAAATGACAACTGCAAAATAAATAATTGCTTCGATATTTCAAAAGCAATATGAAATCTGGTTTCGCAGGACAGAGCGGATGACGTTGTGGAATGTGGTCAAGATCAGTTACTGTTAGTTGCACGAGAACACACAACTTTATTCCTACAAAACACAATGCACGGTTTTCTCTTTAAAACAACAACGATCAATTCACGGCTCAGGGCCCAAGTAACTTCTCAATAATAAAGTTTAAATTATTCCTTTTAAAACACAAGGACTTAGACAAACGGCTGAAGGCCTTACTTAAGAAAAATTAAAATATCTTCTTCGCTAAAGGCCTAAATAATACTTCAGATCAGAAAACGAAATTCTTTAAAAGGCAAGCATATACAAATTTCGGCTAAAAGCCATACTAAGGAAAATTTGAATTAATTCCTCGGCTGAAATGCCAATAATTTTTCAACATAATAAAAGGCAACCTTGAAAGACAAGCATTTACACAGTACAACAGAAAACAATTTTAAGAAAACTCGAAATATCTTGACGGCCGAAGGCCCAAACATTTATTCAAAATAATTAAAGACAAACCTTAAGATAAGCATTTACAGAGTACGGATGAAAGCAACACAAATTTTAAAACAACCGCGGCTGGAGGCCTAAATACAGAGCAAAACAAGAATTTCAAATAAAACACGGCTGAAGGCCTGATCTTAAAATACTCCACATAAGGTTCGTCTGAAGGCCATATACTGAACATAGAACAGACAAAATTAATACACGGCTGAAGGCATGGCACGGTACTTGCGACAAAAGAAAATCACAATCACAAACAGCAGAACAGTGTTGCTCAGAAGTGTTCCAAGGGTCGGCCTGGGTAGGAAACTCTAACAACAGTTTAGGTGAGACAGACAGCCAAGCGTAACACTACATAATCGGGTGGCAGCACGACCTATGGACGGCTGAAGAACCAACCAACAACCTAATCAATTCCCTCTCTCGCAACCGACCGACTGGCTACTCCACTATGCAGACAGCATTGATCTGCTCGGTGGAACTCACAGAAGTTACACACACTTGCACCAAGAACTCTGACAATCCTAAAACTAGTCACTGTGGAACAACAGGGAGAAATGACAAGTTGACACACACAGAGTTTCCATAAGTGGTCTGCGACCAAATACACGTCGTCCGATGAGACGACCACCGAACGACCAACCAAGGTCGTCCGCACTCAAGTTATGTGTGTCGGCAATGGTCGGGCGAGTCTCGGCTGTCCAGAGCTCCGGAGCTCACTACAACCATAACCCGACTCAACTCGATGTCCGTCGGGAACTCGGAGACACGGCGTCCCAGGCACACTGGCTCGAACCCAACCATACAGAGGGAACACTTGCCCATTGGCCACCCGACATCTCTGCTCAAGGAAGGAACCGACCGAAGCCCCACAAGATGACCAATTGTAGGGGCCAGAAATGGTCATATGACCAAATACACGTCGCCCAAAGAGGCGACCGACCGAACGACCAACCAAGGTCGTCCGCGCTCAAGTTATGTTTGTTGGCAACGGTCGGGCGACTCTTGGCTGCCCGGAGATCCGGAGCTCGCTACAGCTCCAACCAGACTCAACTCGATGTCTTTTGGGAACTTGGAGACACGGCGTCCCAGGCACACTGGCTCGAACCCAACCATACAGAGGGAACACTTGCCCATTGGCCACCCGACATCTCTGCTCAAGGAAGGAACCAACCGAAGCCCCACAAGATGACCAATTGTAGGGGCCAGAAATGGTCATATGACCAAATACACGTCGCCCAAAGAGGCGACCGACCGAACGACCAACCAAGGTCGTCCGCGCTCAAGTTATGTTTG
This sequence comes from Schistocerca piceifrons, assembly GCF_021461385.2. NCBI lineage: Eukaryota > Metazoa > Arthropoda > Insecta > Orthoptera > Acrididae > Schistocerca > Schistocerca piceifrons. The sequence continues at coordinate 67,922,921 of NC_060148.1, read as the reverse complement.
TTGGCAACGGTCGGGCGACTCTTGGCTGCCCGGAGATCCGGAGCTCGCTACAGCTCCAACCAGACTCAACTCGATGTCTTTTGGGAACTTGGAGACACGGCGTCCCAGGCACACTGGCTCGAACCCAACCATACAGAGGGAACACTTGCCCATTGGCCACCCGACATCTCTGCTCAAGGAAGGAACCGACCGAAGCCCCACAAGATGACCAATTGTAGGGGCCAGAAATGGTCATATGACCAAATACACGTCGCCCAAAGAGGCGACCGACCGAACGACCAACCAAGGTCGTCCGCGCTCAAGTTATGTTTGTTGGCAACGGTCGGGCGACTCTTGGCTGCCCGGAGATCCGGAGCTCGCTACAGCTCCAACCAGACTCAACTCGATGTCTTTTGGGAACTTGGAGACACGGCGTCCCAGGCACACTGGCTCGAACCCAACCATACAGAGGGAACACTTGCCCATTGGCCACCCGACATCTCTGCTCAAGGAAGGAACCGACCGAAGCCCCACAAGATGACCAATTGTAGGGGCCAGAAATGGTCATATGACCAAATACACGTCGCCCAAAGAGGCGACCGACCGAACGACCAACCAAGGTCGTCCGCGCTCAAGTTATGTTTGTTGGCAACGGTCGGGCGACTCTTGGCTGCCCGGAGATCCGGAGCTCGCTACAGCTCCAACCAGACTCAACTCGATGTCTTTTGGGAACTTGGAGACACGGCGTCCCAGGCACACTGGCTCGAACCCAACCACGCAGAGGGAACACTTGCCCATTGGCCACCCGACATCACTGCACAAGGAAGGAACCGACCCAAGTCCCGCAAGATGACCAATTAAAGGGGCCCACAAACGGTCATATGACCAAATACACGTCGCACAAAGAGGCGACCGACCGAACGACCAACCAACGGTCTTTCCCAATCCAGTCTGCTTCCGTCGGACAGTACATGTGTGTCGCCAGCGGTCGCGCAGCTCACTGGCGCTCCATCCCGAGTGAACTCGTGACACACGACGACCCGGAAATACAATTTTTTTTCTTTATTGTCATTTTAATACCTTATAAAGGTAGGCTGGCAGCGGCTAAACTACGCCGCTCGTCGGCCACAGATATTACAATTAGTACATATGAAGACATAGCAGAACAAAACGATGGGTAAATAACAATAGACACACAAAGTAAAATACATGGAGCCGTTCACAGGCACAGTGAAATAAAAAACGTTGAGCACTGGTACACGAACATAGATGACAGAAAAGACACATGTGAACGATGGAGCACGGACGGTGAAACACTAAGGCATTAACATGATGGCAGACAAAAAACCGATGGCTATGATCTCCGGCGCACGAATGTTCACTGTTCATTTACGAATCCGGGGACCTGCCAAAGAGGAAAAGATGAGGGAGGAGGGAGTGGGGGAGGGTGCAGATGCTAGTGGCAGAGGAGCAGGGAGGGGAAGGAAAGAAGGTAGGAGGGGGTAAGGGAAGCCCAGGGGGACACAAGGGAGCCCGCATCTCGTGGTCGTGCGGTAGCGTTCTCGCTTCCCACGCGCGGGTTCCCGGGTTCGATTCCCGGCGGGGTCAGGGATTTTCTCTGCCTCGTGATGGCTGGGTGTTGTGTGCTGTCCTTAGGTTAGTTGGGTTTAAGTAGTTCTAAGTTCTAGGGGACTGATGACCATAGATGTTGTGCCATAGTGCTCAGAGCCATTTTTGACACGAGGGAGGGAGGAAGAGAGGAGGGAGAGAAGGGAGGGAGAGTGCCCTTGGGAAAAACACAGGGGAGGCCGGCCGGAGTGGCCGAGCGGTTCTAGGCGCTACAGTCTGGAACCGCGAGACCGCTACGGTCGCAGGTTCGAATCCTCCCTCGGACATGGATGTGTGTGATGTCCTTAAGTTAGTTAGGTTTAAGTAGTTCTAAGTTCTAGGGTACTGATGCCCTCAGAAGTTAAGTCCCATAGTGCTAAGAGCCATTTGAACCATTTATTTGAACGTGTATTCATCATCGCCATACTGGCGTATCACCTGGCGTGATGATATGGAGTGCCGTTGGTTACACGTCTCGGTCACCTCTTGTTCGCATTGACGGCACTCTGAACAGTGGACGTTACATTTCAGATGTGTTACGACCCGTGGCTCTACCCATCATTCGATGCCTTCGAAACCCTACATTTCAGCAGGATAATGCACGATCGCATGTTGCACGTCCTGTACGGGGCTTTCTGGATACAGAAAACGTTCGACTGCTGCCCTGGCCAGCACATTTTCCAGATCTCTCACCAACTGAAAATGTCTGTTCAGTGGGGGCCGAGCAACTGGCTCGTCACAGTACGCCAGTCACTACTCTTGATGAACTGTGGTATCGTGTTGAAGCTGCTTGGGCAGCTGTACCTGTACACGCCATTCGAGCTCTGTTTGACTCAGTGCCCAGGCGTATCAAGGCCATTATTACAGGTGGTTGTTCTGGGTACTGATTTGTCAGGATCTATGCACCCAAAATTGCGTAAAAATGTAATGACATGTCAGTTATAGTTTAATATGTTTGTCCAATGAATACCCGTTTATCATCCGCATTTCTTCTTGGTGTAGCAATTTTAATGGCCAGTAGTGTACTTCGTCGTCCGCACCGCTACAACACCGTAAGACTGTTAACTCATATTGTACATGCACTGCCCGTGGCATTTCTTTCACAAACTCGAATAACTAACTTTCCCGAATATAACTGCAATATTAAGCCTTGTAGGGAATCTGTGTTGTCATTGTCCTCAGACATTATTACCAAGCAGGATACCTTTCCCATACATGCGATCACCAAGTGTTGAAGAATTTGAAAACTGATTAACTATTTACTGCCATTTTTGTTGTTTGCTAATGACCCTCCCTCCGTCGGAGGTTCGAGTCCCCCGTTGGGCATCGGTGTGTGTGTGTGTGTTGTCCTTAGCGTAAGGTAGTATAAGTGAGATTAAGTAGTGTGTAGGCTTAGGGACCGATGACCTCAGCAGTTTGGTCACATAAGACCTTACCACGAATTTCCAAATTTTTCCAATTGCTAATGACCAGTTTCAGCCTAAATTTTGCTGTCTCACTAACTGTTCATTCTTGTATTGCATAACAGAGGCTTCACTAATTCGCAGTTTTGAGTATTAAGTTTACTCACTTAAAGTAACATGAAATTTATCTAGAAAAACTAATAACTAAAGATATAGCATAAATCTAAGAGTGCGCAATTTCATTTATTCTGTATTTAGTTTAGCGGGTTACTTTTGTTCTCATTGTTCTTACGTTAAAAATAAATCAGTTGCTCATTCGCTTAAAGTAAATTCAATTCAGTATTTCAGTAATTAAAAGTAAATTGCTTGCTTTGTACCAAATTTTGTATTACGTTATGCAGAGGTTACTGAAAGTCATTTTTTTACGTAACAAAGTTTCAATTATTTATTCAGTCATCACTTCATTTAGCTTCGCTTTTAAAATTTAAGAGTTCAGATTAAGTAACTGCAAACTCAGTGCTTTCTGATTCATTTATTTTCTCGTGAACTGTTGTGTTGTAGAAAAGGGTCACAAACTTCTGTTGCCACGGCAGTAATTGTTTGCTTGAATTCTTTGACACTACGTTTCTTAGGATTCTGGATATTCATTGCCCTGGTGGGCTGTCGACCGTTTAATTATCCTTCGTTTGCTAATCAGTGTCTTTTGTATTAAATGTTACGTGGTACCCGTTTCCCCCTGTGTGATTCGTGGGCGATTTCATTATATTCCACCCATTTCAAAATTATCGGAATTTAGAATAGGTTTAGAACAGATTTTTGCTTCAGAAGAGTGTGTTGTACACTTTCCTCCTACTAACCGTCATTATTTTGCTTCGGTAACGATAGCCTCACTCGTTGTGTAATTTCGTTAGGCACACGCGTCACTGTCATTTATATCGCAATCGAATAGGCAGATTAGGAAGCCGGGGCATACAAAGGGAAGCGACATTATGACCTCTAGAAAAAAAAAATCGTGACAAGTTGTAGAATGTGCGGTATATATAAACCCACCAGCATAACAAGAAACAGCGTCATATGAGAAGGGAACTAAATAAAAAAAACCACTGAAGATAGCACGTAAAGTGGACGAACATCTTTGTGGGTAGCTATAAAACGGTGCTTTGCAAAGACGGAATTTCTCTCCAGTATTACACCTTGTAAACAGCACCTCTGTGGCGTGACTGACATCATGCGGTAGTGGGTCACGTGACTACGTGGTACCTGTTCTACATCGTCTACCAAAGGGCTGTGCAAAACACGGCATGCAGGCATGAAAAATCCGATCCACCATATCCCGACGATTTGGCTGTCGCAGCCACAGTAGTAAGAAAGGCAATGTTTTTAAAATTAACCTGCTAACCTGCTTTGTCGATATTTTGTAATTGAGGAATTACTTGCCATGCGTTCAATGAAAGGTATGTCCGGCCCGATAGCTGCCGGCACGGTAGCTCAGCGTGTTCGGTCAGACGGCTGCTCACCCTCTGTAATAAAAAAAAACTGAGTAAAGGTCAACGATCAACGTGAATAGATGTCGTGTGAGGTCTGCACAGACCAAACGCAACGAACAAAAAAATAATAACAATAAAATAAAATAAAATAGCTTAGTGGTCAGCGTGACGGATTCCCGTCCTCCGGGCCCGGATTCGATTCCCGGCTGGGACGGAATTTTTCTCCTCTCAGGGAGTGGGTGTTGTGTTGTCTTCATCATTTCATCCTCATCTGGTGCGCAAGTCGCCCGATGTGACGTCGAATGTAATAAGAGCTGCACTGAGGCGGCCGAACCTGCCCCGTAAGGGGCCTCCCGGCCAATGACGCCAAACGCTCATTTCCAGTGAAAGGTACAACAGGTCGAAACGTATTTGAAGAAGTAAGTAATTTTACGAAAAAGTTCGGTCTTTATGGTGAAAAATTTCCGGCTTAACAACACATCGTGCGCCAGGGATGACGGGGAGAACAAACGATTTGTGACACAGATGAGTAATATCGCGACTTTAAAAGCACCACTGCATTATTCACGAAAAATACCTGTGCGCCAAAGTTCACGATTTGAAGAACGTAATGGAAAAGGTAGTATCGACTGCCAATTTTATATGTCGAAGGGCACTAAATCATAGACAATTTCGGACCTTCCTGTCTGAATTACGCCTGGGGCATGATGATGTGTACCACAGCCGACTTCGCTGGTTCCACAGATCAGCTACGCTCACACGAATTCATTCTCTGTTGGGAGAAATAAAAATCTTTATGACTGGCAAAGGACAAAATGTCAGATTTTTGGAGAACGAACAAAAAGGTGGGAATTTAAGGAGATGGAACCTGGATAAACTGACTAAACCAGAGGTTGCACAGAGTTTCAGGGAGAGCATAAGGGAATGGGGGAAAGAAGTGCAGTAGAGGAAGAATGGGTAGCTCTGAGGGATGAAGTAGTGAAGGCACCAGAGGATCAAGTAGGTAAAAAGACGAGGGCTAGTAGGAATCCTTGGGTAACAGAAGAAATATTGAATTTAATTCATGAAAGGAGAAAATATAAAAATGCAGTAAATGAAGCAGGCAAAAAGGAATACAAACGTCTCAAAAATGAGATCGATAGGAAGTGCAAAATGGCTAAGCAGGGATGGCTAGAGGACAAATGTAAGGACGTAGAGGCTTATCTCACTAGGGGTAAGGTAGATACTGCCTACAGGAAAATTAAAGAGACATTTGGAGAAAAGAGAACTACTTGTATGAATATCAAGAGCTCACATGAAACCCAGTTCTAAGCAAACAAGGGAAAGCAGAAAGGTGGAAGGAGTATATAGAGGGTCTATACAAGGGCGATGTACTTGAGTACAATATTATGGAAATGGAAGAGGATGTAGATGATGAAATGGGAGATACGATACTGCGTGAAGAGTTTGACAGAGCACTGAAAAACCTAAGACGAAAGAAGGCCCCGAGAGTCGACAACATTCCATTAGAACTACTGACAGCCTTCGAAGAGCTAGTCCTGACAAAACTCTACCATCTGGTGAGCAAGATGTATGAGACAGGTGAAATACCCTCAGACTTCAAGAACAATATAATAATTCCAATCCCAAAGAAAGCAGGTGTTGACAGATGTGAAAATTACCGAACTATCAGTTTAATAAGTCACGGCTGCAAAATACTAACACGAATTCTTTGCAGACGAATGGAAAAACTGGTAGAAGCCGACCTCGGGGAAGATCAGTTTTTGATTCCGTAGAAATATTGGAACACGTGGGGCAATACTGACCTTACGACTTATCTTAGAAATAAGATTAAGGAAAGGCAAACCTGCGTTTCTAGCATTTGTAGACTTAGAGAAAGCTTTTGACAATGTTGACCGGAATACTCTCTTTCAAATTCTAAACGTGGCAGTGGTAAAATACAGGGAGCGAAAGGCTATTTACTATTTGTACAGAAACCAGATGGCAGTTATAACAGTCGAGGGGCACGAAAGGGAAGCAGTGGTTGGGAAGGGAGTGAGACAGGGTTGTAGCCTCTCCCCGATGCTTTTCAGTCTGTATATTGAGCAAGCAGTAAAGGAAACAAAACAAAAACTCGGAGTAGGTATTAAAATCCATGGAGAAGAAATAAATTCTTTGAGGTTCGCCAGTGACATTGTAATTCTGTCAGAGACAGCAAAGGACTTGGAAGAGCAGTTGAACGGAATGGACAGTGTCTTGAAAGGAGGATAGAAGATGAACATCAACAAAAGCAAAACGAAGATAATGGATTGTAGTCGAATTAAGTCAGTTGATGCTGATGGAATTAGATTAGGAAATGAGACACTTAAAGTAGTAAAGGAGTTTTGCTATTTGGGTAGCAAAATAACTGATGAATGTCGATTAGAGAATATATAAAAGGAAGACAGGCAATGGCAACGAAAGGATTTCTGAAGAAGAGAAATTTGTTAACAACGAGTATGGAAGTGAAACATGGACGATAAATAGTTTGGACAAGAAGAGAATAAAAGCTTTCGAAATGTGGTGCTAAAGAAAAATGCTGAAGATTAGATGGGTAGATCACATAACTAATGATGAAGTATTGAATAGAATTGGGGACAAGAGGAGTTTGTGGCAGAACTTGAGTAGAAGAAGGGATCGGTTGGTAGGACATGTTCTGAGGCATCAAGGGATCACAAATTTAGCATTGAACGGCAGCATGGACGGCAAAAATCGTAGAGGGAGATCAAGAGATGAATACGCTAAGCAGATTCAGAAGGATGTAGGTTGCAGTAGGTACTGGGAGATGAAGAAGCTTGCACAGGATAGGGTAGCATGGAGAGCTGCATCAAGTCTCAGGACTGAAGACCACAACAACAACAACAACAACAATGATTGAAGTAACTAGTTACCTCGTCTACAGAAATTTGAAACACCAAGATAAAAATCAACTTTGTGTGTGAAAAGTGTGGATATATTGCAGCAATTGTTAAAAATCTTATTTTTTTCGTGAAAGTGATAGGGGAAAGACAGTTGGGTCATTCGGAGACCTCGACTATGCGTAATCAAGAGACTATTTTGCTACTCGCTTGTATTTAAAGCAATTCAGCACAGTGACTTCAGCTCACAGATCTGTTCGCAGTGTCCATTACAGTTCCAGTTTCAGTTATATACACGCACTGGAGAGGGCAGCACAGTCTACAGTTTCGTATACAACGTCAACAGATGGCATAATAGTCCCTTATTCCCCATCATCCATCTCACCCTAGTCGGTCTAGAGGTGGATGGTTCAAATTGCTCTATGATCCCTAGACTTAAAACTCCTTAAACATAACTAAGTTAAGGACATCACATACATCCATGCCCGAGGCAGGATTCGAACCTGCAACCGTAGCAGCAGCGCGGTTCCGGACAGAAGCGCCTAGAACGGCTCGGTCACAGCGGCCGGCCTAGAGGGGATAAGTAACTGCGTCAGTCGACAGAATTTCGTGGCATCTACCTGCTGGAGAATGATGCGTCTTATTTTATACTCTCCACCAGTGCATCCTTCCACAAGTGCCAGGTTTAAGATCCTCCTGCAGCAGGACGATTCTCCAACTCTTGGTCTACTTCTTGAGGTGTATCCCTTCACCCTGTGGTAGCTTCTTAGCAGCAGAAGGTATTCATTTTGCCACCTACGCCAAATGTCCTCATCATCCTTTTGTCTTAGTCGCAACTCGACATCTATACTCTGCAAACCATGGCAGAGGGTACACCCACTGTACCAGTTATTAGGGTTTCTTCCCATTCCACTCACGTATGGAGTGTGGGACGACTGGTTGTTTGGATACATCTGTGCACACTGTAATTATTCTAATAAGGTGAGTAAACGTAAGGGGTTGAAGCTTATTCCTAGACATATGATTTAAAAGCGGTTCTTGAAATTTTGTTAATACACTTTCTTGGGGTAGTTTAGTCATCAAGAGTCTGCCATTTCAGTTCTTTCAGCATCTCAGTAACATTCTCCCCCAGGTCAAACAAACCTGTGACCATTAATACTGCCCTTATCTGTATATGTTCAGTGTCCCCTATTAGTCTTATTTGGTATGTGTCCCACAAACTTGAGCAATACTGATTTGTAAGCAATCTCTTTTGTAGACTGATTGCACTTCCGCAGTATTCTACCAATAAACCCGAAGTCCACCATCTGCTTTAAGCACCACTGAGCCTTATGTGGTCATTCTATTTCATGTTCCTACAGAGTGTTACACCCAAGTATTTGTATGAGTTGGCCGATTCCGTCACTGACTCACTGGTATTATAGTCCCAATACTATGTTTTCTCGTTTTGTGAATTCCACAATTTTTGCTTTACTGAACATTTAAGCACGTCGCGAGTGGCTCGCCCGGCTAGCCGCGCGGTCTAACGCGCTGCTTCCCGAGGAGGAAGACGTGCCGGTCCACAGCACGAATCTGCCCGGCGGATCAGTGTCGAGGTCCGGTGTACCAGCCAACCTGTGGTTTTTAGGCGGCTTTCCATCTGCCTCGGCGAATGTGGGTTGGTTCCCTTTATTCCACTTCCGTTACACTATGTCGGCAATTGCTGTGCAAACACTCTACACGTTCGCACGTTCGCATACACCGTAGTTATTATTCTACGACGCAAACGTTTGGGGTTACACCCGTTTGGTATGAGACGTTTCCGGGTAGGGTGTGGGGCGGCGGTGGGGTGGGTGGACTGTGTAGTGTAACGACGTAAGTTTTTTATAAATGATTTTCTTTTGACATATGACCATGTGTAGACTTCGTCACCTACGTCAGTTACAACACACTTCAAAATTATTTATATTCTTTTTAAATTGTCTCAGAATGGTTCTTGAACGAAACTGTAAAACATCATTTGAGTCGTATGCGCAGAATTACGTCACTCAGTCCCATTGGTTTGCGCAAACTTTTTCAATTTAGATGTCGTTTGTTTCTCCGCAGAAATTATATTAATGCACGTTATCTGATTTAATAAATATTAGAACCACATTGAATAAACTTTCGAGATTCAAACTCGCGATGAACGTTGTCAAAAATTAATAATCTTGTCAAATATATTATTAATTCATTCACATACATCCTTCATAAATAAATTCTCGGAACACGTATTTAAACTTTAGTAGCATCCACTAATTTATTATCTTCCTACATATAGACGTGAACCTGAGTCTTGACAAGACGGAACTGACCATTTACAACATGATTAAACTTTTTATGACGTCATTGTTGTACAAACACTACAAATTCTCAATTAATTAATTTTTAGAAGCACGACGCAACAACTCGGTTTCAGGCTCTTCTGTTGCTCTTTGGCTGTCGACCCACGACGTATAGTGGCCAGCAATTTTCTCTCCGGTCCCGGCAGCGAAGATGCCGTCTCCGTTCGTTGCGCCGCCCTCTCCGTACACGAAACATAAAAAATAAATACAAAACTTTAGATAATTCACAGCTATTACAAATATTTCAAAAATACACAAACAAGACAATAAGTTAAACTTATATTTACCTGCAAGCTGGGCTGACACTGGTGGATGGGGGACGCTTCAATTTCACGTCCCACTACAAATGCTGTGGCCTATTGTGGGGTTGTGAACCACTGAGGGCTAAGCCTCTCCGTCGTTTCTAGGTCCCTCGCTCAATACATACAATACACAAGTCGCCAGTGTTTGAAATCTTACCAAGATCCGACTGAATATTTATGCAGCTTGTTTTAGACTCTACTTCATGATAGATAACTGCATCATCCGCAAAAAGTCTGAGGTTATTTTAACATTGTCTGCAATGTCATTAACATATAACATAAAAAACAAGGGTCCCAACACAGTTCCTTGGAGCATACCCGTAGTTAGTGCTACATCTGACAATGACTCTTCAGCCAAGATAACATGTTGCGTCCTCACTATCAAAAAGTCCTCAATCCAGTCACAAATTTCACTTGATACCCCATAGGATCATACTTTTAACAATAAGCATAGGTGTGGTACTGAGTCAAACGCTTTTTAGAAGTCAAGAAATACTGCATCTACTTGACTGCCTTGATCCAAGGCTTTCAGCATGTCATGTGAGAAAAGTGCGGGTTTCACGTGATCGATGTCTTAGGAATCCATGCTGGTTCGCACTGAGGAGGTCATTCTCTTCTAGGTACCTCATTATGTTTGAGCTCAGAACATGTTATAACATTCTACAAGAAATCTACGTCAATGATACTGGACAGTAGTTCACTCCTACCAGCCGGCCGCGGTGGCCGAGCGGTTCTAGGCGCTTCAGTCCGGAACCGCGGGACTGCTACGGCCGCAACTTCGAATCCTGCCTCGGGCATTGATGTGTGTGATGTCCTCAGGTTTAAGTAGTTCTAAATTCTAGGGGACTGATGACCTAAGATGTTAAGTCCCATAGTGCTCAGAGCCATTTCACTTCTACTACCTTCTTGTACAGGGGTCTGACCTGTGCTTTTTTCCCAAAAATGGGCGTGGTTTCTTGTTCGATGGATCTATGATAGATTATAGTTAGGAGAGAGGCTAAGTCAGCCGCAGATTCAGTATATAATCTGACAGGGATCCATTGGGGCCTGGAGCTTTGTTCAGTTCTGTTTCAGCTGTTTCTCAACACCACTGACACTAAAACTTACTTCATTCATCTCTTCAGTGGTATGAAGGGTAAATTGGGACAATTTTCCAGGGTTTTCCTTTTTAAAGGAACATTTGAAAAGAGAGTTAAGCACTTCAGCCTTTGCTTTTCTATCCTCAATTTCAGTTCCTTTCTCATTCGCTATGGTCTGGACACTAACTTTGGTGCCACTAACAGCCTTCACATACCATCGGAATTTCTTTCGGTTTTGTAAAATATCATTTGGCAGTACTCTGCTACGATGGTCACTGAAGGCATCACGCATTGCTGTCTTAACAGCCAAACACGTTTCATTCACCATCTCTCTGTCTATAGCCATACGCTTTGTTTTACATCTATTACACAGTAATCTCTGTTTCTGTAGAAGTTTGTTTGCAGCAACTGTATGGCATGGAGAGTCTCTCCCATTATGAACTGTTCTACTGGGTGTATATCTATCCAGTGCATGGTCAACTATTCTTTTAAACGTGAGCCATAGTTCCTCTACATGATCCTGCCCTCTGCTGAATGTTTCAAGTTCCTCATTGAGAAATGACACTACTGATCTTTTATCAATTTTACTGAACATATATATCTTTCTTCTTATTTTAGCTGTCCTTTGCACTTAGGTAATCATTGCTGCCATAACCTCGTCATGGTCTGTGGTACCAGTTTCGATGTGGACATCCGCAAAGATGTCAGGTCTGTTTGTTGCCATTAGATCCAATATATTCCCATCATGAGGGGGTTCCTAACTATCTTTTCTAGATAGTTTTCATAGAAGGCGTGTAGTGCTATTTCTCAGGATGTTCAACCACCCCCACCACTAACAAAACTGTAATTTTCCCAGTTAATTGTTGGATGATTAAAGTCTCCCCTGATAACTACAGTGTGGCTGGGGAACTTACGTACAACCGAAGTCAGGTTTTTTGTTTTCGGCTACATCTGGAGGTGTATCTAGCGGACGATAGGAGTATCCAGTTATGATTTTATGCCCATCCCTGATACTGAGTCCTGGCCAAACAATCACAAGCAGTTTCTACCTCGATGGATTTGAATCTCTTGTCTACTGAAACAAATACACCACCTCATTTGCCTGTCCTTTCGATATACACTTAACCACTCCCCGAAAATCTCACTACTATCAATTTCAGGTTTCAACCATCTTCCTGTAGCCGGTATTACGTGAGCCACACTGCTTTCCACGAACGCTTCAAACTCCGGTAGTTTGCTGCGAATGTTTCAGCAATTTACCATTAGGATTTCAGTACTCTCATCTGTGGGAGGCATTTCTCGCAGGAGAGCTTCTGTAAAGTTCGGAAGGTGGGAGACGAGATACTGACAAAAGTAAAGCTGTGAGGACCGGGCGTGAGTCGTGCTTCGGTAGCTCAGACGGTAGAGCACTTGCCCGCGAAAGGCAAAGGTCCCGAGTTCGAGTCTCGGTCGGGCACACAGTTTTAATCTGCCAGGAAGTTTCATTTCTTTTGATGTTACACTGATACATCTGGGTTCCCTACAGCTATCGTTATCTGGACTGGATGGAGAGTCGCTAAACTAAGAAGCCCTTCTGTGCACACCACATGCAGTCAGCGACCTGATTACCAGTCTCTGGTGGGTAGTCCACACTTGACCCATTTAGGGGGACTCTACAGTTCTGAACCATATGGCGCAAGTCCGGGAAGTCACAGCCTAACTGCTCGACTCGGAACCAAAGTGCCAGGATCAGTTCTGGGGATAATAATGTAAACTGTGATCTTCGTTGAAATTCTGTGTGCTAGTCTGGTCTTCCCATCCTTCTCTGCCAGTCGCTGGAACTCCTCATCTACATCTACATCTACATAATTACTCTGCAATTCACATTTAAGTGCTTGGCAGAGGGTTCATCGAATCACAATCATACTATCTCTCTACCATTCCACTCCCGAACAGCGCGCGGGAAAAACGAACACCTAAACCTCTCTGTTCGAGCTCTGATTTCTCTTATTTTATTCTGATGATCATTCCTACTTATGTAGGTTGCACAACAAAATATTTTCGCATTCGGAAGAGAAAGTTGGTGACTGAAATTTCGTAAATAGATCTCACCGCGACGAAAAAGTCTTTGCTTTAATGACTTCCATCCCAACTCGCGTATCATATCTGCCACACTCTCTCCCCTATTACGTGATAATACAAAACGAGCTGCCCTTTTTTGCACCCTTTCGATGTCCTCCGTCAATCCCACCTGGTAAGGATCCCACGCCGCGCAGCAATATTCTAACAGAGGACGAACGAGTGTAGTGTAAGCTGTCTCTTTAGTGGACTTGTTGCATCTTCTAAGTGTCCTGCCAATGAAACGCAACCTTTGGCTCGCCTTCCCCACAATATTATCTGTGTGGTCTTTCCAACTGAAGTTGTTCGTAATTTTAACACCCAGGTACTTAGTTGAATTGACAGCCTTGAGAATTGTACTGTTTATCGAGTAATCGAATTCCAACGGATTTCTTTTGGAACTCGTGTGGATCACCTCACACTTTTCGTTATTTAGCGTCAACTGCCACCTGCCACACCATACAGCAATCTTTTCTAAATCGCTTTGCAGCTGATACTGGTCTTCGGATGACCTTACTAGACGGTATATTACAGCATCATCTGCGAACAACCTAAGAGAACTGCTCAGATTGTCACCCAGGTCATTTGTATGGATCAGGAACAGCAGAGGTCCCAGGACGGTTCCCTGGGGAACACCTGATATCACTTCAGTTTTACTCGACGATTTGCCGTCTATTGCTACGAACTGCGACCTTTCTGACAGGAAATCACGAATCCAGTCGCACAACTGAGACGATACCTCATAGGCCCGCAGCTTGATTAGAAGTCGCTTGTGAGGAACGGTGTCAAAAGCTTTCCAGAAATCTAGAAATACGGAATCAACTTGAGATCCCCTGTCGATAGCGGCCATTACTTCGTGCGAATAAAGAGCTAGCTCCGTTGCATAAGAACGATGTTTTCTGAAACCATGCTGATTGCTTATCAATAGATCGTTCCCTTCGAGGTGAATCATGATGTTTGAATACAGTATATGCTCCAAAACCCTACTGCAAACCGACGTCAATGATATAGGTCTGTAGTTTGATGGATTACTCCTACTACCCTTCTTAAACACTGGTGCGACCTGAGCAATTTTCCAATCTGCAGGTACAGATCTATCGGTGAGCGAGTGGTTGTATATGATTGCTAAGTAGGGAGCTATTGTAGCAGCGTAATCTGAAAGGATCCCTGGTTCTGGCCCACATTGAGTGGTTACCAGTTTGCCATCATTTAGAGAATAAGCTGGAGTGAATGCCGTATCCTTGAGTGATGTGTCTTGAGTTTATTCTTTTATCCACCTCAGAGCGATCAAGCTCATTTCTCAGGCAACACTTGACAGGCCTGTCACGTGTTCCCACCAGTCTCCTCACCAAGTCATCCGTGGTGGTACATACTTCCAAGTGATCCCACGGTGGACACATTAACGCTGTATGTCAGACAGTTCTTTTCTTTTTGCTCTATTCGTCCAAGTTGAAATTTATGTCTCGTACTAAAGTCTATAGTCACATGGCCGTATAATAAATGTAAGTTTCTAAGTCAATGCAGTTAAAAGGTATGAGGATTTATGACATACTTTGATATTCGCAAACTCACTCATTAAGACTTACGCTGAACAGCCAGCAGATTATGACCACCGACCAACTATCGATATAGACCGTCCAGGCAACAGCTTGCTGAGGAATGACTGCTAGTCACTGACGCTGACGCTATACATACGGCCCTAGTCCTTAGTCTGAGGTTTGGAGTCTAAGCTGTGGACAGCTGTTCCTCCAAGATCCTACGGGTTGGAATAGTGTTGTTGCCTCTCGTTGTGGCTGGTCCTTGCGTGTTATTGGTGATGAATCCTGGTTGCCAGCATGCAGGCATGTTGGCGGTGACGTTGGCTGTTGAAGTTGTACTAATTCTTCTTTCCCTCGCTCGCGATGTTCTTCAGTGCGGACTCTTCAGCTCGGGTGAGAGCTTCCTCTCTCCATTTCGGACTTCTTTCTTCAGCCGCGCGACCGCATCCTCCGAGATGAGGCCCCAGTCGCGCGGCGTGAAGACTGGGTTCGAGTTGATGGTGTGGAGGTCCTTCTTCGTGACGAATTCGAGCATAATTGCCCGATATCCGCCACGAAGCTCGAACGGCCGGTGTGGAAGTGGTGGCTTCCGTTTCCCTTCCGCTTGCGTCAAAAGGTAGGGTTTTCTTTGGACGTCGTACCGCCCACCTCGCACCACGGTTGCGGTCTTCTTGAGTGTCGCTGGCAGGTTCGTGACGTCCGGGAAGGGTATGACTTCAGAGTGCTTCCCTCCTCCCTCTTGATGTTGTTTAGTCCATGGAGGTAAGAATAAGGGGGGATGGCGCTACGTATCCCAGCCGTACTACGTTTTGAAGCCATGGGGGCGTGGCTCGCTGCCATGACACGCTGACCGAAACATTGCCAGTGTGCTATAGCGCTGCGTGTATTACACTCGCTAATTGCACCATATACGCATGTAACGTCATCAGATTCGTTGTTTCAAAGTTTTTGTTTAAAATAAAATCTTGCAAAGGCGAAATTCCGCGTTTCTTCTGATTAAAAATAGTTTTTAATGTAATATTACGAATAGCTAGCCTTCAATGTAAACGATACAATTTTGTTAATTCAGTAATAAACGTGTATCACAAACTAAATAATAGAAACTGAAATCTAAGTTAGCTATACCCTCCCTCCAAAGCCCCATAAATGCATCTTGTTTGTAATACGTACTGGAACATTTCAGTTACGTTACACTACTGGGAAACACTGTTCATTACCACCAATATTTGCTGAAATACGGTACATAGAATGGCAAATATACACAGTGTCCTGTTTAGGCCTATACTTTACGCCAGTTAATGTAGTGTTAGCTTTTAATTTGGTACATGATGAAGACAAAGTGAGTTACTCAACACTTCGATTATCGACGATACGTACGTATTATACTAAAACGTGAACTTGAAAACTAAGAATTTAATTCTTTGAATTAACATACCTTTTGCAAATGTTTGGGGTGTGTAGGGAAAACTGATGGTACAGCATTTTTTCGGAGCCTTACCGTTGAAAGGGAAGTTCGGTCTATGTCCTCTTCTCGGAAATGCTGAGAACATATAGTGCTCCATTTAGACGCACGCCAATTCTTCCTCCTCACGACATTCTCCCACAGAGCTTTCCGACTTCCATTTTTAGGACATCTAAAATCGTACAGGAGAAAAACACGCTGTAGTACAAGTACCGATGTAGCACACGTTCGTTCACAATGAAGTTGTAAAATCACACTTAACGAGACAACTTACACATGAAATGTTATTCCCTTCGATTTCGCATCACAATCAGAACGAGTCGTACATCCGAACACCACACAAGTCACCATAATAGCGCAAAATCCTTCCAAAAGCGAGATTGAGATGGCTACCCTCGGCTTCACATAGCTTCGCAGCTGTGACGTCACGGCGTCTCGCTCTATTCTTACCTCCATGGTTTAGTCAGACACGCACGGTGCATGTAATATCGGTGAGCGTGCTGTCCGTGTGCAGAATGGGGAAGGCGCGCGATCTCTCTGAATTTGACCGAAGGCAGATAGTGATGGCCCAGTTGTAGTGGGTGTCTTCAACACGTGGCGAAACCATATCCAGACGCCGTCGGGTTGGGCAGCCACCCAGATGTCGGATGTCGTCGCTGGGCAGACTGGTAAAACAGGACAGGTGGCGAAATGTGGCGGAACTAACATCAGACTGTGTCTGAGCACACAGTGCACCGAACACTCATAACGATGGGCCTCCATAGCCGATGACCCGAGTGTGTGCCTATGTCAACAAAAACATCACGACATAGACAACTTCGACTGAGGTAGGCACGTGACCATCGGCACTGGATGTTGGTGTAGTGGCAGGCGTTGAACGGTCTGACGAATCCCGAAACCTTCTTAATCGTACCGATGGAAGGGTGCGAATCCGTCTCCTCGACAGCTGTACTGCGGGACGGAGTCAAGCCCTGTGGGACATTAAAGTGGGCATCCGTGGGCCCAGTGGAGCTCGTGCAAGGCACCATGATGGCCAAGGAGTATTGAACACTGGTTGCAGACCACGTACACCCCTTCATGACGATCACGTTTCCCGACAGCAGTGGTGTTTTTCAACAAGATAATGCGCCATGTCTCAAGGTCAGTAGTGTGATGAGGTGGTTCGAGGAACACAGTGGTGAATTTCACTTGATGTGCTGGCGTCACAACTCGCCAGATCAGAACCCGACCAAAGACATCTGGGACGTGACTGAACGAAGCGTCAGAGCTCACTGCCCCCCTCCTCGGAATTTACGGGAATTAGATTACTTGTGTGTCCAGATGTGGTGCCAACTCTCTCCAGCGACCTACCAAGGCCTCACTGCTTCCATGCCAAGATGCATTGTTGCTGTTATCCGTGTCAAAGGTGGACATGCCGGCTGTTAGATAGGTGGCGATAACGTTTTAGGACAACCAGCGTTACTGGAATGTGCAACTGGTCAGTCATGTGCGCAACTTTTTTTTTTTTTTGGTCATCAGTCTACTGACTGGTTTGATGCGGCCCGCCACGAATTCCTTTCCTGTGCTAACCTCTTCATCTCAGAGTAGCACTTGCAACCTCCGTCCTCAATTATTTGCTTGACGTATTCCAATGTCTGTCTTCCTCTACAGTTTTTGCCCTCTACAGCTCCCTCTAGTACCATGGAAGTCATTCCCTCATGTCTTAGCAGATGTCCTATCATCCTGTCCCTTCTCCTTATCAGTGTTTTCCACATATTCCTTTCCTTTCAACGAAAGGATAACGTTCTACGAGTCGGGGCGTGGAATGTCAGAAGCTTGAACGTGGTAGGGAAACTAGAAAATCTGAAATGGGAAATGCAAAGGCTCAATCTAGATATAGTAGGGGTCAGTGAAGTGAAGTTGAAACGTCCCCTTTGAACAATTATACATGACTGTGCTTAAACTGACACACAATATTTTGTTAGCGCAACGCAATCTGACTTTCAAAATTCCCTACAAAAGAATGGCCCTGACTAACATTAAACTATACCTTTCACAAATCACTTACCTCACAAAAATCTTCGCTGCTCAAGCTACTGCAATACAGCGAGCGCCACTACTGCCAGCTTGATATCATCATATATAAATATAGCAGTTCATGACAAATTTCAAAACTCCGCCATCTCTCTCCCCACATCCACCACTGCTGGCGGCTCACCTCCAACTGCGCAACGCTACGCGCTGTTCACATCCAGCTGCCGCTGCCCAACACTACAATGGCGAGTATTACAACAATGTAAAGCAGCCACAGACTGCACACAGCGCAGCCAGTGATTTTCATACAGAGGTGGCGTTACCAATAAAAAACCTAAACAGCCTACTTACAAAGTGGAAGGAAGAAAAGGATTTCTGGTCGGATGAGTATCGGGTAATATCAACAGCAGCAGAAAATGCTATGTAACTTCATATGTCTGAGGTAACGTTGTGTCAGTGCAAAAAAATACAGCACCTTTTTCAGTTTTGAGAACTTAAATAGCATGTAAACGTTTCAGACTTTATCGAGGACGTTAATATTCCCTGCAAAACCCGCAGCCCCTTTTCCGAAATTCATCAGTCTCGAAGACAAGTCCACTTCCCTCTTTCTCAGATCCACTCAGTTAATGGTTTGGCTCCTGTTCAATAACATGATTTGGAAGAGATTTAACGCGATGAGCATCTACTACAAACACTCTTGCATCAAACTGAGCTGTGCGCGGCTCGTGTTCATTATTGCTCGATATCTTGTCTTAGCGGTACTGCCGCCCAGTTTCTTATTCGATTTACTGGCGTCACGAAGTTGCTTGAATCCCTGCCCGTGAGTGGCAGCAGCAGCGCTTATCGATAAGAGCAATATCTTACTATCTTTGGAGCGACCGCTAGTATTTCTGGGTCGTCGTGTGGCGGGAGTTCAGTCTGGACGGAGCAGCAGTGAGGTCCGGACAGCCACGACTCGCCCGACCATTGCCGGCACACGTGACTTGAGGGGGACGACCTCGGTTGGTCGTTCGGTCGGTCGTCTCATTGGACGACGTGTATTTGGTCGCGTAACGCTTCTGGGTTCTCTGTGTGTGTCGACTTGTGATTCGTCCTTGTTGTTCCACAGTGAACATTTTAGTATTGTTCGAGTTGTTTGTGGAAGTGTTTCGTGGAACCATGTGTAGCTTTTGTGGTTTGACTGAGCAGCTATTTTAATGCTGTCTGCGTGCCGCAGGCAGTCGGTCGGTTGGGACAGAGCAACGAGTAAGTCTCCGCGGTGCGAGGTCAGGGGAGACCGCTGGCGGCGCGCACGCGTGGTCGTATTCTGAGATGCTAGGGGCGAGAGCTACAAAGTTCGTTGCCCACCAAACATGGACACTGAAGTTGAGTGATCAGTTAACCTGTTATGAAACCTCAACTGCTGTGACATCTCTAAGTTCATTTCCGGTTGTTGCTTCTTGGGCCGTTCCAGCTATCAGCAACGTATGGTGTTGGAGTCGGCGAAATTTTGCAACCGTCTTCCTGTATGGTCTTTAACTACTAAATTGGTTGTTACTTATCAGTGGTATTTTCTGGCTTGTGGCCATTAAGGCCCCAGTTACCTACCCTGGTCTTTAATGTAGTTTTCCGGCAGTGTGTTATTCCTCGTCGTGTTGATGCTGTCTGGCACGGCATGTAGTTCAACAACCTATTAGTGGTTTGTTCATATTTCTTTTAGAGTGGTTATTGTGCCTTGCTGTTTTTAGACGCCTGTTTTGAAGACGTAGTGCTGCTGATATCTTCGGCCTCGGTTGATACTTTCCATTGCCATGCCGTTGGTTGGGCAGAAGGGAATTGATTAGGTTGTCGGTCGGTCCTTCAGCTGTCCCTGGGTTGGGTTGCCATCTGATTGTTTAACCTTACTTTTGGCTGCCTGTCTCACCTAAACTGTGGTTAGAGTTACCTCCACAGGCTGACCCTTAAAACATCTCTGAGCACCACTGTTCTGCTGTTTGTGATTGTGATTTTCATTTTAGCTTGAAATACTGTGTGAGGCTTTCAGTCGTGTATTAATTTACTTTGTTTTAATTTTAGAATAAGGCCTTCAGCTGTCTTAAATTAAAACTTTGAAAACTGATTGGTTTAAAATTAAATTTTCTAAAAAAAATTTATCTGAAATTCTTGTTATCCAGGCCCTAAGTCCTGAGTTGTTCAATGTCTTGTGTGTGGCCTTCAGCCAAGCATTTATTTTCTCTTTTAAAGGCCTTCAGCTGCGTGTATTCTTTAAGGCATTTTTAATAACTTGTATTCAGGCCTTCAGCCGTTCTTGTTTTTTGGTGTGGTTTTGGGCCTTCAGCGCAAGAAGTATCGTAAGTTTTCTTAACTAGGCCTTCAGCCGAATTGTTTTAATTTGATCCTTTTAAGGCAATGTGTAATTAAGTCGTTCTTAGCAAAATAAAGTTTGTGTGTTTATGCAACTAACAGTAACTCATTACGGCCCCTTTCTACAACCATAACGTGATTCGCTGTATGCTGCGAAAACCAGATTACAACTGGTAACAGAGCTTTAAATGTCCATGAATAACGTATGTAACCTCTCAGTATATTTGGTTCTTTACCTCCCACTCCACAAAAATCTACATGTTAGCAAATGTATGTCCCCTCAAACTGTTATTCAACTCGTTTGCTAACATTTGACTAAACAGAACTTAATTTGAACTGAACTGTAACTGATCCAAATGCCATTTGTTTTTAAACTAAATACGCAGCCGCATTAAAACAATTGCCTGATTGTAATCAAACTTTTCACTGCTCTCTTGTCTTGACAAAGTTGGTTGCAGATTTCTCGAAAGCACAACAGCAGGCAGGCAGCAGCTAAGCTAGATTTCTATTTCTAAATAAAATTTCCAAATTATACTGAAACTGTTTCATACCACATGCTACAACGTGGCAATTCTAATGATAAACAGTGGAAGGGGAGAGTTTCTATTCCTATGAAATGATATTCCAAGAGACATATTTTAGAATGAAGTATATATTCAAAACAACAGAGTAAAACTTCGCGTCTACATATAACATAACTCTGAACAATACTACGCTTAACCAAGTGAACAATGATTTAAAGAGGGTACAATGTGTTGTGTACATAGTTCCGTGTAGTCAGCGTGTACACAACTTTCTTTCCCACTAGAGCGCGACCCGCTAAGCACAACAGCACAGCCACAGCGCTCGTCCGTCTCCGCACTACGAGATGGCGCTGCCTTAGAGACGGACCAAATTCTGCTTCCGCCGATCCGCGTATTAATATGTAACGCAGCCAATGAGATTGCTGCTAACGTAGAACCTTTTCTCCTCGCGGATCACACTCGCGCAGTGATACCTGAACGCTCGAGGTATTATAACGAGTGTACAGACCCCCGATTAGTCAGTCTGCATCAGTCTGCGTTAGTCTGCATTAGTCTGTAGCCATGTTTTAGCCTGCGCCTAATAAGATTACCATTTTCCTGTACATAGCCATGAAGAGAAATGTATAGACACTTTGTCAAGTAGCAGAGATATGTGAGAATAAGATTAACGTACCAAAACCAAAGGAACTTCAGATTGTCAATTGTAAACAGCATCCAGAATCAAGTTACGTAATGTCTATGATTTATATTATTTTAATAAATGTGTGTGAAAATTAATCAAGTTCAGTTTAAAGTTGATCACCGTCGATCTGCTACTCTAAACGTGCAAGTGGCATTTCTATCATCTCACCTAACGGCAGAAGATAAACACGCCACGATAAGACCACGAGACGTATTGCTGACACTCGCCTACTTCGTTAGAGCGACAAGTCAAATAATCTGATGGTGTGTGTACCGAAGGTCTTACAGTACGCACACCACACAATGTTAACAGAGGATTTATATAAAAATCAAATAGCGTACTCAGTTAATATGTTAATGCATGACTCAGGGACGAAGGGTGGTGTTTGTCTCAGCTCTGAGCAAGTTAAGTAGCTGCGTATAATCATTCCTAGTTGCGCAGTGCGGCAGTCCTACCACAAACTTCTTCTGTTCAAACATAATGACGTTATTCTAAATATATCTTTTCTTCACTTTCTAATATACAGGGTGAGTCACTAACTACTGCCACCAAGATGTCGCTTAAATTCAAAGAAACAGTATCAGCAGCAATT
Source organism: Schistocerca piceifrons (assembly GCF_021461385.2). Classification (NCBI taxonomy): domain Eukaryota; kingdom Metazoa; phylum Arthropoda; class Insecta; order Orthoptera; family Acrididae; genus Schistocerca; species Schistocerca piceifrons. The sequence continues at coordinate 67,900,573 of NC_060148.1, read as the reverse complement.
GAGACATTTATACCAAATAAATTAACAAACGATGGAGCTGATCCTCCTTGGTACACAAAACGGGTTAGAACACTGTTGCAGAAACAACGAAACAAACATGCCAAATTTAAACAGACGCAAAATCCCCAAGATTGGAGATCTTTATCAAAACTAAAGTGCGCGTCATTTATGTTGGCGGCCGAGTTTAGGTTCGTTCTGCGCATCTGACGTCACAAAACACAGTCAGCCAATGAACAGAGAACGACGTTGCCAGAGCTCGACTGCAGTGCAGAGCACGGACGAGTGTCTTCAGTTTTAGAAACGTTCAGTCATAAATAAAGTAATAGAACAAAAGCAATGTCTTGATAGCAGACTTTCTTTTATACTGCTTTTTCGCAATATAGAACAGCGGTAATTGTTTATTTTCTATTGTACTTCGACGAAGCGTGAGTAATTCATAGTTATACCAACAGTGTTTGTCAGTATTTTGAGTGACGTCTTAGAGTCCTAATGGCATCCTATAGGCGGACGAGCCGCGATAGCGTACCGGCTAAGGTGTTTGGCTTCTATGTGAAAGGTTATGTGTTGAAACCTTGTGCGGTGCAAAATATTTTCATTATTTAAAAACAATATCGAAGCGACTTACTTCACCAATTATATTCGTTTGAATGCAATTTTTTGAAATTTCTAGTGCTTTGTCTCTTCATTAAGCCTTTCGCTGCTGCTGCAGACACGTGCTCCCCGCAATCCGCGCTGTGCGCGATTTTGTCATCACTGCACTGCTCGCCTGTGCAGACACATTGTGTTCCGACTGCTTTGACACACTTATCATTCGATTTCACAAAAACTATTTGGCCCAAAAATTTGATTTTTACACGTCTTCTTGACTGATACCTTCTCCCCATAAATGACTTAATTTTGTTTCGATGTTCAACGCAATTATTGTGCAGCATTAGATGTAGTAAACCATTGCACGAAATTTTGAAGAGTTTGCAGAGGTAAAAGTCCATAGAGTATACTTTCCGTATGGTCGATTTTAGTTGCCACAATGTTGAGAATGAAATGTGGACAAGACACCTAAATTTAATATAAAATTTACTGTATACAATATCTCATTTAATTTAACTACCACGTAGGTGTCGTATGTAATATTGAGAAATATTCCGTCTTTCGCGACTGTAATAAAAGTTTTACTTACACCGGACACGTTTGGCTTTATTTTAAAGCACTTCAATCAATGAAAGGTATGGCTCATACACAATGGTACTCATGTTCTCTTTCTTGTTTTTTTCCCACAGTCGCAGTTTTACCAATGGTACTGAAATATATTCCTCCTCTGCAACTGTAATAAGCGACTTATTTAGACCAGACGCGTTTTTCTCTTTTGAAGCATCTTCGGTGGACAGTATTTTGTCTCCTCCATTGGCAAGTCACCTTTCGTAGTTTTGTGCTGCGGTTACACAATATTCAACGTTTGTGTTGGCTGATCAGTGTTTTAGCAAATAAATGATGTTTTTGTGTGCCACACACAAAAATTATATTTGACACAGCTCAGAGCACTTCTCTGATAGACGGTATATTCAAGTCCCAATGTTTTTGTAAGTCCACAGTTTTGTTTAATGTATTTTGGCTAGGTCCTTTTGATTGATTGATGTGCTTTAAAATAAAGCCAAACGTGCTCAGTGTAAATAAAACTTTTGTTACAGTCACGAAAGACGGAATATTTCTCAATATTACATATGACACCTATGTGGTACTTAAATGAGATATTGTTATACAGTAAATTTTATATGAAATTTAGGTATCTTGTCCACATTTCATTCTCAACATTGTGGCAACTAAAATCGACCATACGGAAAGTATACTCTATGGACTTTTACCTCTGCAAACTCTTCAAAATTTCGTACAATGGTTTACTATATTTAATGCTGCATAATAACTGCGTTGAACATCGAAACAAAATTAAGTCATTTATGGGGGGGAAGGTATCAGTCAAGAAGATGTGTAAAAACCTAATTTTTGGGCCAAATAGTTTTTGTGGAATCGATTGATACGAGTGTCAAAGCAGTCGGAACACGGTGTGTCTGCACAGGCGAGCAGTGCAGTGATGACAAAATCGCGCACAGCGCGGAATGCGGGGAGCACGTCTCTGTAGCAGCGAAAGGCTTAATGCGGCCGTGGTGGCTTTACTTCATAAACTGCGCGCTCCCCCCTAAACGTAAGTTTGCGAACTATACTATACTACGGCGCTGCTTCTATTGGCGCGTGCGTCGTGTGCAACTGGCAACGCAGCAATCTCCCGCGTCTGGGCGGGCATGCGCGAGCCGCCAAGACAAAAGAATTGAACCATAGACATGATTGTCTTAATGGGAATTCCGCGGTCATTCATTAAATAAAATTTTTATTTTATATTAGTGTAAAAATTTTTTCGTTTCATGGTCCACTCAAAAAAGATTATTCATGTGTTATTACTTTAAAAATTGTTTTATTAAAAAGAATATTCGCCATAATATATACGGTGAAATAATAACAGATGCACAATTGTTATAGGTAGAGGGCACTTTTTACTGTTACCAATTAGGTTACTCTTAAAAACTTACTTTACTTATGACAGTGAACTGATTGTTCTGTGCGGACAAGTTACTCTGTAACTGCAATATAGGGTATGTTGGCATTTAATACATTCCATAATTTCTTTTTGTACACTAAGATATTTCTATCGCTAACTGTATCTCTCTTATTAATTATATTTTTAACTTGTCTAACAGATCTGAAGATGGGCAGCTAGCCCGAAACCGGTAATTGAAAATAAAAAATAGCGACCGAAGACTGAAACGCCATATTTTATTGGAGATCTTTTACAGAAGCTCGAAGTTTAGCGCCGAGTTCAATGCAAGATGCTTATAACAGTTTCCACAACGAAACTTTGTTTCGAAACATGGCAGAAAATCCAAAGAGATTCTGGTCGTATGTGAAGTATGTTAGCGGCAAGAAAAACAGTGCCTTTTCTGCGCGATAGCAATGGAGATACCATCGAAGACAGTGCTGCCAAAGCAGAGTTACTAAACACAGCCTTCCGAAACGTCTTCACGAAAGAAGACGATGTAAATATTCCAGAATTCGAATGGAGAACAGCTGCCAACATGAGTAACGTAGAAGTAAATATCCTCGGTGTAGTGAAGCAACTTAAATCACTTAATAAAAGTAAGTCCTCTGGTCCAGACTGTATACCAGTTAGGTTCCTTCCGGAGTATGCTGATGCATTAGCTCCATACTTAACAATCATATACAAGCGTTCGCTCGACGAAAGGTCCGTGCCCAACGAATGGAAAGTTGCACAGGTAACACCAATATTCAAGAAAGTTAGTAGAAGTAATCCACTAAGTTACAGGCCCATATCGTTAACGTCGATATGCAGCAGGATTTTGGAACATATATTGTGTTCGAACATTGTGAATTATCTCGAAGAAAACGGTCTATTGACATACAGTCAACACGGATCTAGAAAACATCGTTCTTATGAAACACATCTAGTTCTTTACTCGCATGAAGTGTTGAGTGCTGTTGACAAGGGATTTCAAATTGATTCCGTATTTCTGGATTTCCAGAAGGCTTTTGACACTGTACTACATAAGCGGCTTGTAATGAAATTACGTGCTCATGGAATATCGTCTCAGTTATGTGACTGGATTCACGATTTCCTGTCAGAGGGGTCAAAGTTCGTAATAACATACGGAATGGCATAGAGTAAAAGAGAAGTATTTCTGGCGTTCCCCAAGGTAGTGTCATATTCCCTCTGCTGTTCCTTTTCTATATAAGCGAATTTGGAGATAATCTGAGCAGCTGTCTTAGGTTGTTTGCATATGACGCTGTCGTTTATCGACTAATAAAGTCATCAGAAGCTAAAACAAATTTGAAAACGATTTAGAAAAGATATATACATGGAAGTGTGGGGTCATCCGTTAAACTTCGGTTACACGATAAATCCGTCAAATCTAAAGGCCGTAAATTAGACTAAATACCTAGGAATTACAATCACGAATAGCTTAAATTGGAAAGAACACATATAAAATGTTGTGTGGAAGACTAACCAAAAACTGGGTTTTATCGGCAGGACACTTAGAAAATGTAACAGATCTACTAAAGAACTGCTTACACTACGCTTGTCCGTCATCTTTTAGAATATTGCTGCTCGGTGTGAGGTCCTTACCAGATAGAATTAACGGAGTAAATCGAGAAAGTTCAAAGAAGGGCAGCACATTTTGTACTATCGAGAAATAGGGGACAGAATAATACAGGTTTTGTGGTGGACACCATTAAAACAAAGGCGTTTTTCGTTGTGGCGGAATCTTCTCACGAAATTTCAACCACCAGCTTTTTCCTCCGAATGTGAAAATATTTTGTTGACGCCGGCCTACATAGGCAGAAACGATCATGATAATAAAATAAGGGATATCGGAGCTCGCACAGAAACGTACAGAAGTTCCTTTATTGCGGACGCTGTTCGGGAGTAAAACACTAGAGAATTAGTGTGAAGGTGCTTCGATGAACCCTCCGCCAGGCACTTAAATGTGATTTTCAGAGTATCCATGTAGATGTAGAACATGTTACGTTTGTGTATATAATGAAATAATAAGCAACCAGCTGCATAAAAGAAATTTAATTCAAATGGCTCGGAGCAGTATGGGACTTAACATCTGAGGTCATCAGTCCCCTAGAACTTAGAACTACTTAAACCTAACTAACCTAAGGACAGCACACACATCCATGCCCGAGGCAGGATTCGAACCTGCGACCGTAGCAGTCGCGCGGCTCCGGACTGAAGCGCCTAGAACCGCTCGGTCACAACAGCCGGCGAAATTTAATTCCCTTACCAGTTTCGGGCACACAACGCCCTTCTTCAGAAGCTTATTCTTATCACATTATTTCCGAATGTCAACAATAAAGGACTAAAATCAAAATGCCATTGTCTTAAAAAATATACAGGAGCAATAAGTAATACAATATTGAATCCATTAACACAATCAGAGCTCTTGGATGCCTGTATGTAATTCACAGACCTTGCACAATACTACACTCCTGGAAATGGAAAAAAGAACACATTGACACCGGTGTGTCAGACCCACCATACTTGCTCCGGACACTGCGAGAGGGCTGTACAAGCAGTGATCACACGCACGGCACAGCGGACACACCAGGAACCGCGGACACACCAGGAACCGCGGTGTTGGCCGTCGAATGGCGCTAGCTGCGCAGCATTTGTGCACCGCCGCCGTCAGTGTCAGCCAGTTTGCCGTGGCATACGGACTCCATCGCAGTCTTTAACACTGGTAGCATGCCGCGACAGCGTGGACGTGAACCGTATGTGAAGTTGACGGACTTTGAGCGAGGGCGTATAGTGGGCATGCGGGAGGCCGGGTGGACGTACCGCCGAATTGCTCAACACGTGGGGCGTGAGGTCTCCACAGTACATCGATGTTGTCGCCAGTGGTCGGCGGAAGGTGCACGTGCCCGTCGACCTGGGACCGGACCGCAGCGACGCACGGATGCACGCCAAGACCGTAGGATCCTACGCAGTGCCGTAGGGGACCGCACCGCCACTTCCCAGCAAATTAGGGACATTGTTGCTCCTGGGGTATCGGCGAGGACCATTCGCAACCGTCTCCATGAAGCTGGGCTACGGTCCCGCACACCGTTAGGCCGTCTTCCGCTCACGCCCCAACATCGTGCTGCCCGCCTCCAGTGGTGTCGCGACAGGCGTGAATGGAGGGACGAATGGAGACGTGTCGTCTTCAGCGATGAGAGTCGCTTCTGCCTTGGTGCCAATGATGGTCGTATGCGTGTTTGGCGCCGTGCAGGTGAGCGCCACAATCAGGACTGCATACGACCGAGGCACACAGGGCCAACACCCGGCATCATGGTGTGGGGAGCGATCTCCTACACTGGCCGTACACCACTGGTGATCGTCGAGGGGACACTGAATAGTGCACGGTACATCCAAACCGTCATCGAACCCATCGTTCGCCCGCATCTCGTGGTCGTGCGGTAGCGTTCTCGCTTCCCACGCCCGGGTTCCCGGGTTCGATTCCCGGCGGGGTCAGGGATTTTCTCTGCCTCGTGATGGCTGGGTGTTGTGTGCTGTCCTTAGGTTAGTTAGGTTTAAGTAGTTCTAAGTTCTAGGGGACTTATGACCACAGCAGTTGAGTCCCATAGTGCTCAGAGCCATTTGAACCATTTGAACCCATCGTTCTACCATTCCTAGACCGGCAAGGGAACTTGCTGGTCCAACAGGACAATGCACGTCCGCATGTATCCCGTGCCACCCAACGTGCTCTAGAAGGTGTAAGTCAACTACCATGGCCAGCAAGATCTCCGGATCTGTCCCCCATTGAGCATGTTTGGGACTGGATGAAGCGTCGTCTCACGCGGTCTGCACGTCCAGCACGAACGCTGGTCCAACTGAGGCGCCAGGTGGAAATGGCATGGCAAGCCGTTCCACAGGACTACATCCAGCATCTCTACGATCGTCTCCATGGGAGAATAGCAGCCTGCATTGCTGCGAAAGGTGGATATACACTGTACTAGTGCCGACATTGTGCATGCTCTGTTGCCTGTGTCTATGTGCCTGTGGTTCTGTCAGTGTGATCATGTGATGTATCTGACCCCAGGAATGTGTCAATAAAGTTTCCCCTTCCTGGGACAATGAATTCACGGTGTTCTTATTTCAATTTCCAGGAGTGTAGTACTTGTTGCCCCTGTATATTTTTCACGATGGTGGCATTTCGGTGTAGCCACTTCACTGTTGACACTCGCAAATAATGCGATATAGCTTCCAGAAGAAGGGCACTAAGAGCCCGAAACATGAAAAGAAAGTAAATTTCTCTTATACAACTAGTTGTTTACTGTTCATTTCCTACGACTGCAGTTGCTGAGGATACACTAAATACTAAACATTTGTTTTATACGGAGGGTCCATTGTCGAATCCTGCACCGAGCACCGATCCTCTGCAGGCTCTCCTGCATTTCGCTACAATTTTCTAGCTTTGCGACTTCTCTGTATACAACAGCACTATCTGTGAAAAGCCTTATGGATCTTCCGACAACGTTTATACTCTGAAGAGCCAAAGAAACTGGTACACCTGCCTAATATTGTGTACGGCAACCACGAGTACGCAGAAGTGCCGCAATACGACATGGAGTGGACTCGACCAATGTTCGACGTAGTGCTGCAGGAAACTAACACCATGAATCCTGCAGGGCTGTCCATAAATCCGTAAGAGTACGACGGGGTGGAGATCTTTCTGAACAGCGCGCTGCAAGGCATCGCAGATATCCTCAATAATCTACGTCTACATCTACAGCCATACTCCGCAAGCCACCTGACGGTGTGTGGCAGAGGGTACCTCGAGTACCTCTATCGGTTTCCCCTTCTACTCCAGTCTCGTATTGTTCGTGGAAAGAAAGATTGTCGGTATGCCTCTGTGTCGGCTCTAATCTCTCTGATTTTATCCTCATGGTCTCTTCGCCCGATATACGTAGATGGGAGCAAAATACTGCTTGACTCCTCGGTGAAGGTAAGTCCTCGAAACTTCAACAAAAAGCCCGTACCGAGCTACTGAGCGTCTCTCTTGCAGAGTCTTCCATTGGAGTTTATCCATCATCTCCGTAACGCTTTTGCTATTACTAAATGATCCTGTAACGAAGCGCGCTGCTCTCCGTGGGATCTTCTCTATCTCATCTATCAACCCTATCTGGTACGGATCCCACACCGGTGAGCAGCAATCGAGCATTGCTTTACCGACGATTAATTTTATATGGTCATTCCATTTTAAATCACTCCTAATGCCTACTCCCAGATAATTTATGGAATTAACTACTTCCAGTTGCTGACCAGCTATATAGTACATAAATGATAAAGGATCTTTCTTTCTATGTATTCGCAGCACATTACACCTGTCTACATTGAGATTCAATTGCCATTCCCTGCACCATGCGCCAATTCGTTGCAGATCCTCCTGCATTTCAGTACAATTTTCCATTGTTACAACCTCTCGATATACTACAGTATCATCCGCAAAAAGCCTCAGTTAACTTCCGATGTTATCCACAAGGCCATTTGTATATATTGTGAATAGCAACGGTCCTACGACACTCCCCTGCGGCACACCTGAAATCACTCTTACTTCGGAAGACTTCTCTCCATTGAGAATGACATGCTGCGTTCTGTTATCTAGGAACTCTTCAATCCAATCACACAATTGGTCTAATAGTCCATATGCTCTTACTTTGTTCATTAAACGACTGTGGGGAACTGTATCGAACGCCTTGCGGAAGTCATGGCCCTCTGAGTCTCGTGGACGAATGGCGCGAGCTGGGTTTCACACTATCGTATTTTTCGAAACCCATTCTGATTCCTACAGAGTATATTTCTAGTCTCCAGAAAAGTCATTATGCTCAAACATAATACGTGTTCCAAAATTCTACAACTGATTGACGTTAGAGATATAGGTCTATAGTTCTGCACATCTGTTCGACGTCCCTTCTTGAAAACGGGGATGACCTGAGCCCTTTTCCAATCCTTTGGAACGCTACGCTCTTCTAGAGACCTACGGTACACCGCTGCAAGAAGGGAGGCAAGTTCCTTCGCGTACTCTGTGTAAAATCGAACTGGTATCCCATCAGGTCCAGCGGCCATTCCTCTTTTGAGCGATTTTAATTGTTTTTCTATCGATTTCGATATCTACCGTTTTGTTATCTGTGCGACAATCTAGAGAAGGAACTACAGTGCAGTCTTCCTCTGTGAAACAGCTTTGGAAAAAGACATTTAGTATTTCGGCCTTTAGTCTGTCATCCTCTTTTTCAGTACCATTTTGGTCACAGAGTGTCTGGACATTTTGTTTTGATCCACCTACCGCTTTGACATATGACCAAAATTTCTTAGGGTTTTCTGCCAAGTCAGTACACAAATCTTTACTTTCGAATTCATTGAACGCCTCTCGCATAGCCCTCCTCACACTACATTTCGCTTCGTGTAATTTTTGTTTGTCTGCAAGGCTTTGGCTATGTTTATGTTTGCTGTGAAGTTCCCTTTACTTCCGCAGCAGTTTTCTAACTCGGTTGTTGTACCACGGTGGCTCTTTTCCATCTCTTAAGATCATGCTTGACACATACTCATCTAATGCATATTGTACAATGGTTTTGAACTTTGTCCACTGATCTTCAACACTATCTGTACTTGAGATAAAACTTTTGTGTTGAGCAGTCAAGTGCTCTGAAATCTGCTTTTTGTCACTTTTGCTAAACAGAAAAATCTTCCTACCTTTTTTAATATTTCTATTTACGGCTGAAATCAATGATGCGCTAACCGTTTTATGATCGCTGATTCATGTCTGGGTAGTTTGGTGGCCAGCGGAAGCGTTTAAACTCAGAAGAGCCACTCTGTAGGAATTCTTGCCGTGTATGGTGTCGCATTGTCCTGCTGGGATTGCCCAACTCCAAGGAATGCACAATGGCCATGAATGGGTGCAGGTGATCAGACAGGATGGTTACGTACGTGTCACTTGTCAAATTCGTATCTAGACGTATCATGGGTTCCATATCACTCCAACTGCACACACCCCACACCATTACAGGGACTCCACCGGCTTGAAAAGTCCTCTGATTACATGTAGGGCCCATGGATGCATGAGGTTGTCTCCATACGGGTACACGTCCGTGCACTCTATACAATTTGAAATGAGACTCGTTCGACTGGGTAACATGTTTCCAGTCATCAATAGTCCATTGTCCGTGTTGATGGGCCCAGGCGAGCCTTTGTGTTGTGCAGTCATCAAGGATACATGAATGGTCCTTCGGCTCCGAAAGCCCATTTCGATGATGTTTCGTTAAATGGTCGCACGCTTTGTTGATGGCCTAGCATTGAAATCTGCAGCAATATGCGGAAGGATTGCACTTCTGTGACGTTGAACGATTCTCTTCAGTCGTCATTGCTCCTGTTCTTGCAGGATATTTTTCCGGCCGCAGCGATGCCAGAGGTTTGATGTTTTACCGGATTCCTGATCGGTACACTCGTGAAATGGTCTTAAGGAAAAATTCCCCCTTCATCGCTACCTCAGAGTTGCTGTGTCCCATCGCTTGTGCGCCGACTATAACGCCACGTTGTAATTGACTTAAATCTTGATAACCCGCCATTGTAGCAGGAACAACAGATCTAACAAGTGCGCCAGATACTTGTTCTCTTCTGTAGGCGTTGCCGACCGCAGCGTCGTATTCTGCCTGTTTACGTATCTCTGTATTTGAATACGCATGCCTATACCGGCATCTTGAGCGATTCACTGTATAAATGTATTGTGGAGAGTAATGGCCCTGTAACACTCCCAGGAACTATACCCGAAGTTACTTTTACATCTCAATATTTCTCTGCATGGAGAATGACCTACTGTGTCCTTTTTGCTAGAAACTCTTTAATTCAGTCACACGTTTGGTCTGTTACACCGCAGGCTGGAATTTTGTTCATTAGGCGGCAGTTCGGAGCTTAATGGAACGCCTCCCGCATGTCAAAGAACTCGGCGTCTACTTGCGCTCCTGTGTCTCCTGCTTTCTGTGAAAGTGTGTGCTGCACCGGGACTCGAACCCGGGACCTCCTGCTTACTAGGCACTTCTGTTAACCAGGAACCACGCGGCTGCTACAGTCGCAGGTTCGAATCCCGCCTCGGGCATGGATGTGTGTGATGTCCTTAGGTTAGTTAGGTTTACGTAGTTATAAGTTCTAGGGGACTGATGACCATAGATGTTGAGTCCCATAGTGCTCAGAGCCATTTACACCATTTGTTAACCAGGGCACCATCCGCACAGAGCGTTCATCGCACTTGCACGGTCTGTCTTACCACGCTCCCCAACCGACCCACATCCCCACCTAGTGCCATCTATCCACAATCCCCATCCACGTCTTTCACATTTTTAGATTCCTGCTGGAGATCGAACGAATCGTGCATCTGCACTGGAGATTGTACTTGTATTGCCATCCAAGACGAATCACTTATATGAATGTCTTGTGTCTGTTCTTTCGGAGATGTCTTATAACTACAGTGCATTGTTGTTAGAAGGGGGGCAAGTTCTTTCGCATCCTCTGTGTAGAATCGTACTGGTATGCTCTAAGCCCCAATGGCCTCTCCCTGTTGAACGATTTACGCTGCTTTTTTCGCATGGGCACTTACTTCGGAACCTGTCATTCTGATGATCGTGCTGTGCGGAATCATAATACTATCTTAATCAGTGAAACAGGTTTTGAAAATGGCATTTACTACACCGCCCGACAAAAAAAGTGAAGCACCTAGAAGACACGATTAAATGCCACTGTAGCTTCGTACATGTACACACCATCAGTGGGTATGAAGATGATTAGATTTCTGATAGAAAGCCCACCAGAGTCAATTACGTTTGTTTGGGCCTGGCCCAAGAGGGAGGGGAAGGGGTATGTCTGTCCCGGGCGGCAATTTCAGGAAGCGTCATATTCATATTCTTGGAAGAAAAAAAGCCTTGTCTCACAAACCGCCTACCATCCAACGCATGTTGGTCTATCTATTATTCATATGTTCAAAAATGTTGAAATGTGTGTGAAATTTTATGGGACTTAACTGCTAAGGTCATCAGTCCCTAACCTTACACACAACCTAAATTATCCTAAGGACAAACACACACACACCCATGCCCGAGGGAGGACTCGAACCTCCGCCGGGACCAACCACACAGCTCATGACAACAGCGCCCTAGACCGCTCGGCTAATCCCGCGCGGCTATTCATATATTTTTGAAAGGCATCCCTGTTGTTTTTTGAACATTTTTGGACACATTCTAAGTTGATTTCTGAACGAATGATAAGTTGATTTTTGAATTCCTGCATATTGTACGTGCTGCCTCTGCCAGGAGAATCCCCGTCACATCCAGAAATAAAATACTTTCCCGCAAACAAAAGGAGACTGACCTACTCGAGCTGAGCCAAATAAACCAGAACGGGTGAATACCAATTGCTATTTATTATGTGGTTGATTGGGTGTCCGAATGATAAATGTTGTTATAATTTGTAGCAGAATTCGTAGCTTTGGACTACCAGAGTGGAAATTAACGAGTAACAGGAATAACAGGTAAGAAAGTTTACATATTAATCTTCTCGGTGTATACAAGAAAATGAAATTTTGACAGAAAATTTTTGCCGTATCACTACTCTACTAAGGGCCAGTTACAGCCCCTAGATAGCAGCCGCTTAAGCTCTATTCTCGGAATAGCGCGGGGATCGCGTAGTACGAACACGTAATGACACCGAAACGGAGAATAAGTCCGGGATAACTGAACCGGTGATTCTGGCAGGGTTAGCGAAGTTAACCGGAGAATAAGTTTCGACAATGGCAGGAACAGTTACAGAATTAGTGATGCCAAGATTCTTCGTTAGAACGAGGAAGGAGATGAAACAGAGAAATGACACGACTTACATGGAAGAATATAACGATTCCAAATTTATATAAAAATTTCGTACTACTACTGCATTCAGATCTCATACTTGAAGAACTCAAGCATATGAATGAAATGTGAAACTATTTCCGAACATAAAACTTTTTGCTTCTAGTAGGGCTAATAGGCATTTGATAGTGGTACTTCGTCAATCATATTTTGTTGTGTTATTTACGTAAATGAGGTAGATTGGCGTGTGTTACAATTGCTGCCATATTAGAAAGGCCTATTTTATCTAGCAGACAGTGACAAAATAGACTTCACCAAATCGAGAAACCACATCAGTCTTGGGTACTATTTGTATCAACAACTTTCTCAGTATTAGAAAAATAAAATATCTTCAATATTTCGCAGCCCTGTCAGCAACTGTATAAATATTAATTTTAATAATGAACAGCCTCAGTTGCACCGTTTACCTAGAATTTACCTAGGTTTCAGACGGGATAACCCAACCTTCTTCAGAATAACAGTATCTACCGTTTGAAGTATAATTTATGGATTTGTAGTTTTAGCTTGACGATGTCCACTATGGACAAACGGTAGATACTGTTATTCTGAAGAAGGTCGGGTTATCCCGACTGAAACCTAGGAAAATTCTAGTAAACGGTGCAACTGAGGCTGTTCATTATTAAAATTAATATTAGAAAATTACATTTTGGTTTTTGACGTAGCAAAAGGTTTCATGAACTTTGATGATGTAACAGAATCTTTCGCAGAAAGAAAAGCACGCCATGTAAAACTGTAAGAAGATTATGGAGAAAAAGTCCTGGGACCTGAGGATTGAAGAAATGTGTACTGTCTTGCTTGTCTCTTGTCTTTACTGGTTTTATGTTTCCTATACTTAATTTTGTGTCACACAAAAGAGAAAGTTATAAGCCAATAGGCGATAAACAGTACGAAATTTCTGAGATGTTCTTATTCTCCCGGTTACAAATAATCCGACTCATTATTAACTGCGAGATTTTTTTTAAGGTGGTATGATGTCAAACCGGCCGAATGGGAGCAGGAGAGGTACCATAGGACATTTTAATTTCCACTGTCCTGAATTCAGGTTTGATGGCTTGCGTTAAAGAATAGGCACGTTTGAATTCCACAGAGCGAAATACAGCAATGCGCATAGAAGAATGCTCTGTGAAGGGGCGTGGCTCTGCACTTGGCACACTTAAGACCAAATAACATCCCTGACATTTTCTCGAACATATTTGTTTTATGCATCAAACTCCTGAGAAAGATGTGCGCTACAAAATGAACATATTTTTGAAAACTCAATTTTTTAAAAATTTTTGACGTCCTGTCTGAAACTCTTGAGGAGAAAGGGGGGGGGGGGGGCGTCTCAAGTTTTTACCACGGTTCGTAAGTACCGTAGATCTGGGACTGCAATTGTTCATGTTTAGTGTTGCTGTCATGCCTGGTATGGGTACTGAAACGTCCCCTTAGAACAATTATACATGACTGTGCTTAAACTGACACACATTATTTTTTTAGCGCAACGCAATCTGACTTTCAATAATCCCTACAAAAGAATGGCCCCGACTAACATTAACCTATACCTTTCACAAATCAGTTACCTCACAAAAATCTTCGTTACTCGAACTACTGCAATAGAGCGAGCGCCACTACTGCCAGCTAAAGAAAAGATTCAAACTACTGAAGGCACTAACTACTGATAGGCATAGTTAGCAAATGAAAGATTTTGATAGAGAACAAACAATGTATTTACCTCAATAGCGTTCAAAAGTCATAATGTATATAGCAGTTCATGATATCCAGTATTACAAATTTCAAAACTCCGCCATCTCTCTCCCCACATCCACCACTGCTGGCGGGTCACATCCAACTGCGCAACGCTACGCGCTGTTAACATGCAGCTGCCCAACACTACAATGGCAGACAACAATGCAAACTAGCCACAGACTGCACACAGCAGAGCCAGTGATTTTCATACAGAGCGCTACGTGGCGTTAACAATAATAAAAACCTAAACAGCCTACTTACATAGCCCCCATGCTCCCCACAAAAAAATTTGCAAGTAGTAAAGTACGGCAGATGGAATTTTACCGCCAGCGGCGAGAATGAGAACTGTTTTAAATACTTAAAATGGCGACGTTTTTCTTACTTGAACAGCGTGCAATCATTCGTTTTCTGAATTTGCGTGGTGTGAAACCAATTAAAATTCATCGACAGTTGAAGGAGACATGTGGTGATGGAGTTATGGATGTGTCGAAAGTGCGTTCGTGGGTGCGACAGTTTAATGAAGGCAGAACATCGTGTGACAACAAACCGAAACAACCTCGGGCTCGCACAAGCCAGTCTGACGACACGATCGAGAAAGTGGAGAGAATTGTTTTGGGGGATCGCCGAATGACTGTTGAACAGATCGCCTCCAGAGTTGGCATTTCTGTGGGTTCTGTGCACACAATCCTGCATGACGACCTGAAAATGCGAAAAGTGTCATCCAGGTGGGTGCCACGAATGCTGACGGACCGACACCAAAAAATTTCGGGTAACTGCCAGTGCTGAAGAAATGATGGTGTCCACGTTCTGGGACAGCGAGGGCGTAATCCTTACCCATTGCGTTCCAAAGGGCACTACGGTAACAGGTGCATCCTACGAAAATGTTTTGAAGAACAAATTCCTTCCTGCACTGCAACAAAAATGTCCGGGAAGGGCTGCGCGTGTGCTGTTTCACCGAGACAGCGCACCAGCATATCGAGCTAACTTTACGCAACAGTTTCTTCGTGATAACAACTTTGAAGTGATTCCTCATGCTCCCTACTCACCTGACCTGGCTCCTAGTGACTTTTGGCTTTTTCCAACAATGAAAGACACTCTCCGTGGCCGCACATTCACCAGTCGTGCTGCTATTGCCTCAGCGATTTTCCAGTGGTCAAAACAGACTCCTAAAGAAGCCTTCGCCGCTGCCATGTAATCATGGCGTCAGCGTTGTGAAAAATGTGTACGTCTGCAGGGCGATTACGTCGAGAAGTAACGCCAGTTTCATCGATTTCGGGTGAGTAGTTAATTAGAAAAAAAATCGGAGGTCTTAGAACTTGAATGCACCTCGTTTATATCTCAGTTGCCGTCGATACTATGCCTTTGAAATCAGTCCACATCTTTTCTACGCTTACGTGATCAGTTCGGAATGAATGGAGACTGTCTCTTAAAAAGGCGTTAAGAGCAGTTTTATCAGCTTTTTTAAACTGACATTCTTTGCGTTTGTTTTTGATGGTTGTAGGTGTTACAGTATTCAGCCTAGCAGCAACTGCCTTGTGTTCACCGAGCGAGGTGGCGCAGTGGTTAGCACACTGGACTCGCATTCGGGAGGACGACGGTTCGATCCCGCGTCCGGCCATCCTGATTTAGGTTTTCCGTGATTTCTCTAAATCGCTCCAGGCAAATACCGGGATGGTTCCTTTGAAAGGGCACGGCCGACTTCCTTCCCCAATCCGATGAGACCGATGACCTTGCAGTTTGGTCTCTTCCCACAAACAACCCAACCCAACCCTTGTGGTCGCTAATGCCTGTATTCGTCACGATACTCCCTATTTGTCCAGTATTATTTGTTCCTAAGAGGTCAAGTATGCTTTCACAACCATTTACGATTCGAGTAGGCTTATGAACTAATTGTTCAAAACAATTTTCTGAGGAAGCATTCAGTACAATTTCGGATGACATTTTATTCCTACTGCCAGGTTTAAACGTATAATTTTTCCAGCATATCGAGGGTAGGTTGAAGTCACCACTGACTATAATTGTATGACTGGGGTATCTACTTGAAATGAGACAATATTTCGTTGATTGAAAAATCGAGTCAAATTTACAAAGAATTTGGCAGTATGAGGCCACTTATCAGTATGGCGTTCCACCTCCTTTCGCCGGGATGCATGTTTTGGTTGGGAGGGGTGTCATAAACTTGTTCTGTTCTCTCATGAACCAAGCTAGCCTGCATCTGTGGTATCCTAGATATACCAGAAGGAAGGACAATGGCGGATAGTGCTGAATAAAGTAGTATACAGGGAACCGGAGCCCATCACAGATACTATACGTAAAAAGAGGGTTTCTTTCTTTGGCCACATAATGAGGACACCAGAAACCAGATTAGCGAGGAAAATCATGCAGAAAATGTGGGATGGATCAAGGAAATTGAAGAAGATATGGGTGAACTAGATATAACCTTGGATGATCTGCAAAACAAGACAGAAAATCTCAAGAAACTGAAAGACCAGAAAATAAGATTTAAACCAAAAGTAGACAGACGACACACAATGAAAAGGGTATTTACAGATGAGGAAAGACAGGAAATATTAGAACGAATGTAAAGATACTGGGCAGTGAAGAAAGAGTGAAACATGCGCTTACTGAAGAATGGGACTGGGAAATGATTGACTATATATATATATATGTGTGTGTGTGTGTGTGTGTGTGTGCGTGTGTGTGTGTGTGTGTGTGTGTGTGTGTGTGTGTGTGTACATGTGTACATGTATTATGAACTGCTCACGTGATGTTAAACTACTGCTGTGATCAGCAAGACCCCCCCCCCCCCCACCGATGCATCCCTCTCAGAACACAAACTCTCTCTCTCTCTCTCTCTCTCTCTATATATATATATATATATATATATATATATATATATGTGTGTGTGTGTGTGTTGTGTTCTGTGAGGGATGCAATGGGGGTCTTGCTGGCCACAGCAGTAGTTTAACATAATTCGAGCAGTTCGTAGAGACACGTACCATGCGTGTGTGAGCATTGTCGTGTTGGAAAAGGTTACCACTGCACTGTCGCGTGAAATTTAGTGCATGAGTAATCAGGATGAAGAACCATTCCCTCGTTCCCAGCCAGCTTTGTCCTGAAATCACGTCTGATCGTTCCCAACACTGTGACACCAGAAGCAACACCATTGTGCCTCTCCAGAACACTGTAAGAATGCGGTCTCTCCCCATGTCGTCGCCATACTCGCCGACGATGATCATCCGGGGTAGTAGTGTGGAACCGCGATTCGTCACTGAACACAGTTCGGCGCCTTTCGTCAGCAATAGATGCCTCGCACACCCCAAACGCAGCCATTTGTACTGTCGTGCTAGTGGCAGCCTGCATGTAGCCTTTGGCCAGCAGTGCGGAATAATAGAATGTTGCAGAGAGACCAAAACTTGTTCTCGCATGACAGGTGCAGATGTGATTGGTTTACAATGTACCTAATGCATAATACGGCGATCCTTCCTTCTGATGGTCAGAGGCAATGGACCAAAACGATGACTACAACTGTGGCTACCCTCACATTCCCATGCAGCCAAACATCAGGCGACTGTCACATCCGAATCCGAATGCTCCACGAATCTGGATACTGCACGATTCGACCAGCTGGTGTCATGGCTGTGAATGCGCTTCAGATCGCTGAAATGAAGCACTGTCGGATGTGGCCACTACTAGGGTGGGTGACTATCCAAGTATGCCGCACGCTGTTGATGGTTTCCATTTGACTTCACAGCAGGTGGGGCAGGATGGGCGATGATGTAATGACCCTGATCCCCATTCTTTGCTCCATAGTCCTGGGTTACACTCCAAACCTCTACACCGAGCGAGGTGGCGCAGTGGTTAGCACACTGGACTCGCATTCGGGAGGATGACGGTTCAATCCCGCATCCGGCCATCCTGATTTAGGTTTTCCGTGATTTTCCTAAATCGTTCCAGGCAAATGCTGGGATGGTTCCTTTGAACGGGCACGGCCGACTTCGTTCCCCATCCTTCCCTAATCCTTTGAGACCGATGACCTCTCTGTTTGGTCTCTTCCCCCAAACAACCCAACCCTAACCTCTACACCGTGTCTCACGATGTGAGGGCATGTGGCTCTTTTCATGGCAGTCCACCTGTCAGATGAGCATGCTGAGCTTGGCGGACCCCTTCACGCTATTCGAGAGGAGTGGGCTATGTGCCAGCATGTGGATCCATTCTCTCTTCATCATTCAGCACATATATGACACCACACTCACCTACTCTTAACAGAGAACCCTCACACTTTGTGAAGGAAAGATGCCTATGGGTGAAGAGGACAGGAGACACATTTCCAATTCAGGCGGCTTACTCTCCCAGCCATATCACTTCACTTCACCAACTGGCCAAGTAGAAGCTCACAACTAGACCATTTCAAACTCTCTTATGTGCTGACAACACTGTCTCACACGAGTGCCCTCCGCAGTGATCACTCAGCATCTGACGCTGTTCGCGCTCCTTATGTACTGAAACGTCCGCTTAGAACAATTATACATGACTGTGCTTAAACTGACACATAATATTTCGCGGGCAAGTCTCACAGCTTTACTTCTGCCAGTATCTCGTCTCCTACCTTCCAAACTTTACGGAAGCTCTCCCGCGAACCTTGCAGAACTAGCACTCCTGAAAGAAAGGATACTACGGAGACATGGCTTAGACACAGCCTGGGGGATGTTTCCAGAATGAGATTTTCACTCTGCAGCGGAGTGTGCGCTGATATGAAACTTCCTGGCAGATTAAAACTCTGTGCCCGACCGAGACTCGAACTCAGGACCTTTGCCTTGCCTGGTAGAGCACTTGCCCGCGAAAGGCAAAGGTCCCGAGTTCGAGTCTCGGTCGGGCACACAGTTTTAATCTGCCAGGAAGTTTCATCTTGAAGGTGGTTCATTGAACCGTCTGCCAGGCACTTTATTGAGAATAGCAGAGTAATGACGTAGATGTAGATGAATGTCATAGCCTTCTTAACCCCTTTAAGTTTCAATTCGTTTGTTAGTCCGCTTCTGGCCGCTTTACGTTTCTCGTCAAGCAGCACACAGCCGACACTACGGACGCTGTCCCTGCTCCCCGCCTGCTTGTCGAGGAGGTCCCAGCCCGTGCTGATGACCCTGTCCTTGGCTGGGACGACAGGCAGCAGAGGTGCCAACAGCCGGCCGCGGCGTGGCCACTGTACGTGTTGTGTTGTTTTCTCCGCTGGCCCGCCGCCCACCCACTCTCTCCCGGTTTCTAGCGTGGCTGCCAGACGCAGCATCCAGGGAAAACTCCTGACGATGGCGCGCCGCCGATCGGCCGAAACAACAGCCAGCGCCGCGGAGAAACTCGGGTCGCCAGTCTAAGAGGCTGGCATTTATCAAATTAGTAAGGACTGGAAGACTGGCAAAATGTGTTACTTCATGTGTTACACCAGAAAGGCGACAGAACAGATGTAGATAACAGGAGAACTAGAAAGCAGTGCATATTGGCGTAGGGATAGATGCCGTGGTCATTGACTTCCGGAAATCGTTCGATACACTTCTTTACTGTCCCCTAATGAAGAAAATAGGAGTGTACGGAATATCAGACCAAATGTGAGACCTGACACAATAGCTTCTGTGGAACCCAACATGACATTCTCGACATGGACACTACTGGCCATTAAAATTGCTACACCACGAAGATGACGTGCTACAGACGCGAAATTTAACCGACAGGAAAAAGATTCTGTGCTATGCAAACGATTAGCTTTTCAGAGCATTCACACAAGGTTGGCGCCGGAGGCGTCACCTAAAACGTGCTGACATGGTTGAAAGTTTCCAACCGATTTCTCATACACAAACAGCAGTTGAAGGGCGTGGCCTGGTGAAACGTTGTTGTGATGCCTCCTGTAAGGAGGAGAAATGCGTACCATCACGTTTCCGACTTTGATAAAGGTCGGATTGTAGCCTACCGCGATGGCGGTTTATCGTATCGCGACATTGTTGCTCGCGTTGGTCTAGATCCAATGACTGTTAGCAGAATATGGAAGCGGTGGGTTCTGGAGGGTAATACGGAACGCCGTGCTGGATCCCAACGGCCTCGTATCACTAGCAGTCGAGATGACAGGCATCTTATCCACATGGCTGTAACGGATCGTGCAGCCACGTCTCGATCCCTGAGTCGACAGATGGAGACGTTTGCAAGACAACAACCATCTGCACGAACAGTTCGATGACGTTTGCAGCAGCATGGACTATCAGCTCGGAGACCGTGACTACGGTTACCCTTGACGCTGCATCATAGACAGGTGCGCCTGCGATGGTGTACTCGACGTCGAACATGGGTGCACGAATGGCAAAACGTCATTTTTTCGGATGAATCCAGGTTCTGTCTACAGCATCATGATGGTCGCATCCGTCTTTGGCGACATCGCGGTGAACGCACATTGGAAGCGTGTATTCGTCATCGTCATACTGGCGTATCACCCGGCGTGATGATATGGGGTATCATTGCTTACACGTCTCGGTCACCTCTTTTTCACCACTTTGAACAGTGGACGTTACATTTCAGATGTGTTGCGACCCGTGGCTCTACCCTTCATTTGATCCCTGCGAAACCCTACATTTCAGTAGGGTAATGCACGACCGCATGTTGCAGGTCCTGTACGGGGCTTTTTGGAAACAGAAAATGTTCGACTGCTGCCTTGACCAAATCTCTCACCAACTGAAAACGTCTGGTCAATGATGGCCGAGCAACTGGCTCGTCACAATGCACCAGTCACTACTCTTGATGAACTGTGGTATCGTGTTGAAGCTGCATGGGCAGCTGTACCCATACATGCCATCCAAGCTCTGTTTGACTCAATTCCCAGGCGTACCAAGGCCGTTATTACGGCCAGATGTGGTTGTTCTGGGTACTGATTTCTCAGGATCAATGCACCCAAATTGCGTGAAAATGTAATCACATGTCAGTTCTAGTATAATATATTTGTCGAATAAATACCCGTTTATCATCTGCATTTCTTCTTGGTGTGTCAATTTTAATGGACAGTAGTGTAAATGACAGGAGACCTAGAAAGCAGCGCACACAGGGGCAAAGGTAGATGCCGGAAGGCGTTCGATACACTTCTTTACTGCCGCTAATCATGAAAATAGGAGTGTACGGAATATTAGACCAAATGTGTGACTGGACATAAGAGCTTCTGTGGAACAAATGCAGTTCTCGACATGTAGAAGGCTTTACATGTAAAAGCGACTTCGAGGGTACCGTTTCTTTTTTTTCTTTTTTCAAGAGGTGGAGCCCCTCCACGCCCACACCGGCATGATGTTCAACTCAGAAGGTCTACTGCCATCTCTGCATGAGGCTTAGTTTTCACTAAAGTGAGATGTCGCAGAATGTGGGTACTGCGATGTTTGCATACGTCTGGTTAAGGTTAACCATTAATACGCGCTCATTTGGAGGATAGATTGGGCCGAAATTCGAGCGAAGGGTAGCGGTTTGAAGGACAGAGGAAAAAAAGTGCCAAGGTAAGAGCCAAAGGAAAAAAACTCTGCGATAGTTAGGTCGTATGGTAGGAGCTGTAGCGGATGTCTTACTGCCTGCAACAGGTCGTGCAAGGGTAGGTTTTGTAGGTAGTGGGTTTCATGCAGGTCGATACCTTTGACGTTGTGCGGTGCTGTTACTCGGCGGCTGCCGTTGGGTGCCGGTGTTGATCTCTCGGTCAGCATCAGCATACCTGTAACAGGTTCGCCATCGTTTTGTGTCCGATAGGTCATATATCAGATGCACAGTGTAGGGCGACGTTGTTTGTGCGTCAGTGTGCGAACTAGTCCGTCTCCCTGCTGTAGCCTGTTGGTCGGCTTTAATAGCAGCTTGTATATCCAGTCAACGTTGCTGATATGGAGGCGCTTACCGACGTTTGTCGCTTGTTGATGTACACTACTGGCCATTAAAACTGCTACACCAAGAAGAAATCCAGGTGATACCCGGGTATTCATTGGACAAACGTATTATACTAGAACTGACATGTGATTACATTTCCACGCAATTTGGGTGCATAGATCCTGAGAAATCAGTACCCAGAACAACCACCTCTGGCCGTATAACGGCCTTGATACGCCTGGGCATTGAGTCAAACAGAGCTTGGATGGCGTGTACAGGTACAGCTGCCCATGCAGCTCTATACCACAGTTCATCAAGAGTAGTGATTGGCGTATTGTGACGAGCCAGTTGCTCGGCCACCATTGACCAGACGTTTTCAGTTGGTGAGAGATCTGGAGAAAGTGCTGGCCACGGCAGCAGTCGAACATTTTCTGTATCCAGAAAGGCCCGTACAGGACCTGCAACACACGGTCGTGCATTATCCTGCTTGAATGTAGGGTTTCGCAGGGAACGAAAGGAGGGTAGAGCCACGGGTCGTAACACATCTGAAATGTAACGTCCACTGTCCAAAGTGCCGTAATGTGAACAAGAGGTGACCGAGACGTGTAACCAATGGCACCCCATACCATCACGCCGGGTGATGGGCCAGTATGGCGATGACGAACACACGCTTCCAATGTGCGTTTACCGCGATGTCGCCAAAGACGGATGCGACCATCATGATGCTGTAAACATAACCTGGATTCATCCGAGTAAATGACGTTTTGCCATTCGTGCACCCAGGTTCGTCGCCGAGTACACCATCGCAGGCGCTCCTGTCTGTGATGCAGCGTAAAGGATAACCGCAGGCACGGACTCCGAGCTTATAGTCCGTGCTGCTGCAAACGTCGTCGAACTGTTCGTGCAGATGGTGGTTGTTTTGCAAAAGTCCGCATCTGTTGACTCAGGGATCGAGACGTGGCTGCATGATCCGTTACAGCCATGCGGATAAGATGCCTGTCAACTCGACTGCTAGTGATACGAGGCCGTTGGGATCCAGCACGGCGTTCCGTATTATTCTCCTGAACCCACCGATTCCATATTCTGCTGACAGTCATTGGATCTCGACCAACGCGAGCAGTAATGTCGCGATACGATAAACCGCAATCGCGATAGGCTACAATCCGACCTTTATCAAAGTCGGAAACGTGATGGTACGCATTTATCTTCCTTAGACGAGGCATCACAACAACGTTTCACCAAGCAACGCCGATCAACCGCTGTTTGTGTGTGAGAAATCGGTTGGAAACTTTCCTCATGTCAGCACGTTGTAGGTGTCGCCACCGGCACCAACCTTGTGTGAATGCTCTGAAACGCTAATCATTTGCATATCACAGCATCTTCTTCCTGTCGGTTAAATTTCGCGTCTGTAGCACGTCATCTTCGCAGTGTAGCGATTTTAATGACCAGCAGTGTATGTTAGCTTGCCATAGGTGGTTATGACCCAGCTAGGAGAGTCTTTGGCCGCTTGTGATTCCACCTATGGTTTGAGGTAGTTTCCCAGAGTAAGGGTGATAGAATTGTTCGAGTGTCTCTCCTGTGGCGTGTTTTTATAATACTTCCTTGAGGGTTTCAAGGCGGTATTCATTGTGAATACTGACGGTGCTTGTGTAGCGTGAAGCGTTGCTAATGATGGGTAGCACTTTGTTCTGTACGATCTGCAGGCGGCGCAGGCGCGTAGGATCTGAGTGTTCCCAGACGGGAGCTGCGTACGTCATCAGAGGTCCAACCAGTGCCATGTACATGGACCTCGACACCCTCCTATTGAGTGTGCTTTCCTTGTTGAGCCTCATGTATAACCTTTTGGAAACAGCAACTAGCCCACAAATCGTAATCAGTATCTTTTTTTTTTCGCCGTTTTCGCTCTTCAGGTGAACAAGAGCGTCATCAGAAAACACAGTTTAAAGTTGGCTTACTGTGCTATGGATTAAGCTGGCTGTACTATTATAATTAAGGGTACGTTTAAAATTCTTTACACGAATTCTTTACAGACGAATGGAAAAACTAATAGAAGCCAACCTCGGGGAAGATCAGTTTGGATTCCGTAGAAACACTGGAACACGTGAGGCAATACTGACCTTACGACTTATCTTAGAAGAAAGATTAAGAAAAGGCAAACCTACGTTTCTAGCATTTGTAGACTTAGAGAAAGCTTTTCACAATGTTGACTGGAATATTCTCTTTCAAATTCTAAAGGTGGCAGGGGTCAAATACAGGGAGCGAAAGGCTATTTACAATTTGTACAGAAACCAGATTGCAGTTATAAGAGTCGAGGGACATGAAAGGGAAGCAGTGGTTGGGAAGGGAGTAAGACAGGGTTGTAGCCCCTCCCCGATGTTGTTTAATCTGTATATTGAGCAAGCAGTAAAGGAAACAAAAGAAAAATTCGGAGTAGGTATTAAAATTCATGGAGAAGAAATAAAAACTTTGGGGTTCGCCGATGACATTGTAATTCTGTCAGAGACAGCAAAGGACTTGGAAGAGCAGTTGAATGGAATGGACAGTGTCTTGAAAGGAGGATATAAGATGAACATCAACAAAAGCAAAACAAGGATAATGGAATGTAGTCGAATTAAGCCGGGTGATGCTGAGGGAATTAGATTAGGAAATGAGGCACTTAAAGTAGTAAACGAGTTTTGCTATTTGGGGAGCAAGATAACTGATGATGATGGTCGAAGTAGAAAGGATATAAAATGTAGACTGGCAATGGCAAGGAAAGCGTTTCTGAAGAAGAGAAATTTGTTAACGTTCAGTATTGATTTAAGTGTCAGGAAGCGATTTCTGAAAGTATTCCTCTGGAGTGTAGCCATGTATGGAAGTGAAACATGGACGATAAATAGTTTGTACAAGAAGAGAATAGAAGCTTTCGAAATGTGGTGCTACAGAAGAATGCTGAAGATTAGATGGGTAGATCACATAACTAATAAGGAAGTATTGAATAGGATTGGGGAGAAGAGAAGTTTGTGGCACAAGTTGACCAGAAGAAGGGATCGGTTGGTAGGACATGTTCTGAGGCATCAAGGTATCACCAGTTTAGTATTGGAGGGCAGCGTGGAGGGTAAAAATCGTAGAGGGAGACGAAGAGATGAATACACTAAGCAGATTCAGAAGGATGTAGGTTGCGGTAGGAACTGGGAGATGAAAAAGCTTGCACAGGATAGAGTAGCATGGAGAGTGCATCAAACCAGTCTCAGGACTGAAGACCAGAACAACAACAACGTTTAAAATACAGCAGTAAATGATGACATTTGCGCAGTCAACGTCGTCATTTACTACAGTGCTTCCCAGAGTAAATTTAAGTACTATAGTACAGCCAGCTTAACATTAAGTGCTGACAGTCAACTTTAAACTGTATATTCTGACAATGCTCTTGTTCACTTGAAGAGCGAAACCGGTTAAAAAAAAATACTAAGTACTACTTGCGAAGAAATTCAGGTGCTCTTCATAGATCTTAAGAAGGCGTATGACTGGATACCCCGGGAGAGCCTGAGGAACTGCTAAAGGAGTCTGGAATACTTAAGAAACTCGTCAACCTAGTTGAAATTTGTCTCACTGATTCAACAGGCAAAGTGAGGCTCGGGCCCCAACTCAATGAGAGCTTTAACATAAACACAGGGTTGAGACAAGGAGATGGTGTGTCACCTATATTGTTCAACCTGACACTTGAAAACATAATGAGAGAAGTCTCTCGTAAAAGCTTCGAGGGTATTGAAGTAAAGGGTGAGAAAATCACACATCACGCGTTTGCTGATGATGTGGCCCTGTTGTCCAGATCTAGGGAGGAACTAATGCGGATGAGCAAAAGCGTGGAGGCGGAGGCAAGCAAAATTGGACTCCTTGTGAATGAATCAAAGACGGAATACCTCGTGATAAGCAGGACCCATGCTTATTCAAGAGACCCACTCCAGCCCTTGATAGTCTGAACCCGATCCTACAAAAGGCTTCGTGAATTTAAATATCTGGGGGTGATCTGTATAGAAGACGGAGCATGTGAAGCAGAAATCAAAGCGAGGATCCAAGCCGCCAGCCAATCATACTTCGGTCTCAGTCACCTTCTTGCATCTCGTGGTCTCTGGAGGAATTTCAAACTCCAGCTGTATAAAATAATGATTCAACCCGTAGTGCTGTATGGTTGTGAAACTTGGAGTGCCTGGATAAAAGACTTGAACAATCTTCTTGTTATCGAGTGGAAAGTCTTAAGGAGGATCTTTGGTCCAGTACAAGATGAAATCATTGGAGAACGGAGGATCAGACATGATTGTGAACTAGACGAAATGTGCAATAGATCAAACATTGTAGGACTGAAGAGAACCAAGCGCCTTATATATGAAGGGCTTATTTCAACAGTGGTACAAGTCGATTTTTGTTCATTCTGAGATACAAAGTCCTAACGT
The DNA here is from genome assembly GCF_021461385.2 of Schistocerca piceifrons. Taxonomy (NCBI): domain Eukaryota; kingdom Metazoa; phylum Arthropoda; class Insecta; order Orthoptera; family Acrididae; genus Schistocerca; species Schistocerca piceifrons. Next base: position 67,874,051 of record NC_060148.1, on the reverse strand, counting down.
TATATGAGCGCTGAAAAATCTGCAGTTGAGGTACCAGAAATATACAAGTACACAGGGTGTTACAAAAAGGCACGGCCAAACTTTCAGGAAACATTCCTCACACACAAATAAAGAAAAGATGTTATGTGGACATGTGTCCGGAAACTTACCCAAAATATCTGCAACAAGAAATGAATATTCAAGCGCACAGTAACTGGAATGCCTCTATGGATCGGAAACGCTAACATTGAAGCGGAAACCCTCTGAACAAGGGCACTCAATGCTTGAAATCGGTTAACGAAATAAAATATATTTGGTGCAACTGCTTGCCGGTTACTTCAGTTAATAGAATAAAAGACACTTAAATATTGAGTGAAACGAATGCAAAATGGTAAGAAAAATTCTAAGCGCGGAACTTGTAGACAAGCAATACCGACTCGGAGGCAAAGGGGAAATCAGAGAATAGTGTCATTACAAGACGGAGGTTAAGATTCTGTTCACACATTAAAAGAAGGAACCCAGACAGGCATTGAAAACAAACAGTCGAATTCTTTGACAACAGGAACAGAAGCCAAAACGGACATGATCAAATGGATTGACGAAATTAAAATTGATGCAAAATTGACAGGAATAACATTTGGAGACGTGCAAAACCGCGAAATCTTTAGGCTAAAAATTCACAAATCACAGTCTGGCTAAGGAGGAAAACCAACGAAGAAGACTGGAGATAAAGGAAGCCCACAGGAAGCGAATAAGAGAAATATTGTAACTGTTTCGTGTAGTCCCAATCGGCTTTTTTTTTTGGTCACCAGTATCCTGCCTGGTTTGATGCGGCTCGCCCCAAATTCCTCTCCTGTGCCTACCTCCTATCTAGGTGTAGCACTTGCAATCTACGTCCTCAATTACTTGCTGAATGTATTGCAATCTCTCTCTTCCTCTGTAGTACCAGGAAAGTAATTCCCTGATGTCTTAACAGATGTCCTATCATCCTTCTCCTTGTCAATATTTTCCACATATTCCTTTCCTCTCCGATTCTGCGCAGAACCTCCTCATTCCCTACCTTATCAATCCACCAAATTTTTGACATTCGTCTGTAACACCACATCTCCAATGCTTCGATTCTTTTCTGTTCCAGTTTTCTGATGGTCCATGTTTCACTATCATACAATGCTGTACTCCAGACATACATTCTCAGAAATTTCACTCTCAGAAATTTCTTCCTCAAATTAAGATGTTTGATACTGGTGGACTTCTCTTGTCCAGGAACGCCCTTTCTGCCAGTGCCAGTCTGCTTTTTATGCCCTTGCTCCATCCGTCATTAGTTATTTTGCTGCCTAGGGAGTAGAATTCCTTAACTTCATCTATTTCGTAACCATCAATCCTGATGTTAATTTTCTCGCTGTTCTGATTTCTTCGATTTACTCTCAAACCATACTGTGTACTCATTAGACTGTTCATTCCATTCAGCAATCATGTAATTCTTCTTCACCTCCACTCAGGATAGGAATGTCATCAGCGAATCGTATCATTGATATCCTTTCACCATGAATTTTAATTCCACTCCCGAACCTTTCTTTTATTTCAAATATTGCTTCTTCGATGTACAGACTGAACAGTAGGGGTGAAAGTCTGCACCCCTGTCTTACACCCGTTTAAATCCGAGCACTTTGTTCTTGGTCATCCACTCTTATTATCCTCTCTTCGCTCTTATTATATATAACCCGTTCTCCCTATAGCTTACACCTATTTTTCTCAGGATTTCGAACATCTTGCACCATTTTACATTGTCGAACGCTTCTTCCAGCTCGACAAATCCAATGAACGTGTCTTGATTTTTCTTTAATCTTGTTTCCATTACCAGCCGCAACGTCAGAATTGTCTCTCTGGTGCCTTTACCTTCCTGAAGCTAAACTGATCTTCACCTAACACATCCTCAATTTTCGTTTCCACTCTTATGTATATTATTCTTGTCAGTAACTTAGATGCATGATCTGTTAATCTGATTGTGTGATAAATGTCAGCTCTTGTAGTCATTGGAATTGTGAATGATATTTTTCCGGAAGTCAGATGGTATGCCGCCAGACTCATACTTTCTACACACCAACGTAAATAGTCGTTTTGCTGCCACTTCCCCCAATGAGTTTAGAAATTCTGCTGGAATGTTATCTACTCCTCCTGTCTTATTTGATCTTAAGTCCTTCAAAGCTCTTTTAAATTCTGAATCTAACACTGGATCTCCTACATCTTCCAAATCGACTCCTGTTTCTTCTTCTCTCACATTAGACAAATCTTCCCCCTTATAGAGGCCTTCAATGTATTATTTCCACCTATCTGCTCTCTCCTCTGCATTTAACAATGGAATTCCCGTTGCACTCTTAATGTTGCCATCATTGCTTTTAATGTCACCGAAGGTTGTTTTGACTTTCCTGTATGCTGAGTCTGTCCTTCCGACCACCATTTCTTTTTCGATTTCTTCACATTTTTCATGCAGACATTTCGTCTTAGCTTCCCTCCACTTCCTATTTATTTATTTCTTCAGCGACTTATATTTCTGTATTCCTCGGTTTCCTGGAACATTTTTGCACTCTGATCAGTTGAAGTATTTCTTCTGTTACCCATGGTTTCTTCGCAGTTACCTTCTTTGTACTTATGTTTTTCTGTCCAACTTCTGTGATGGCCCTCTTTAGAGATGTCCATTCCTCTTCAACCGTACTGCCTAGTAAGCTATTCCTTATTGCTTTACTTATAGCCTTGGAGAACTCCATGCGTATCGCGTCATTCCTTAGTACTTCTGCATTCCACTTCTTTTCGTATTGATTCTTCCTGACTAATGTCTTGAACTTCAGCCTACTCTTCATCACTACTATATTGTGTTCTGAGTCTATATCTGCTCCTGGGTACGCCTGAAATCTGATTTCGGCATCCCTGTCTGACCATGATGTAACTAAAATGAAATCTTCCCATATCACTCGATCTTTTCCAAGTATACCTCCTCCTATTGTGATCCTTGAACAGAGTATTCGTTATTACTAGCTGAAACTTGTTACAATACTAAATTAGTTTTTCTCCTCTCTCATTCCTTGTCCCAAACCCATATTCTCCTGTAACCTTTTCTTCTACTCCTTCCCATAAAACTGCATTCCAGTCTCCCATGACTATTAGTTTTTCGTCCCCCTTTACATGCCGTATTACCCTCATTTACATGGGAACTATCTTTGTCAGTGTTCATTTGCTGTCGATTCTGTTAAGAACAACCCTATGACTGAACTGTTCAAAGTAACACACTCTCTGTCTTACCTTCCTATTCGTAACGTGTCCTACTGCCGTTAACCGGCCGCTGTCCCCAGACACTAGTTGGAAACTAGTGTCCATTATCCACCAAGGAAAAAGAGCATTCGTAGGAAACAAGACCTTTCTAGGCAGCAGGTAGCTCCATCTTCTCCGCTGGAGATGGTGGCAAACAGTCACGACCAAATGGTTAAAATGGCTCTGAGCACTATGGGACTTAACATCTGAGGTCATCAGTCCCCTAGAACTTAGACCTACTTAAACCTAACTAACCTAAGGACAGCACACACATCCATGCCAGAGGCAGGATTCGAACCTGCGACCGTAGCAGTCGCGGTTCCAGACTGAAGCGCCTAGAACCGCTCGGCCACAACATGTCGCGATCACTGAATAAGAAATAACATTGCGAGACTCTCCTCATACGGCCCGTCAGCGTACAATGTCACGTTTGCTGCAGGGGGGGTAGCCTAGTGGCAGGCGCCAGATCCTATAAGTTCGACGCTGTGTAACATCGTTGGATGACTTTGCAGACTTATGTTCCTATCCTCAATTTGTTCCTGAAGACACCCTCTACAACCTCTCGAAGTCTATGCCCTGTATACCGCTCAACCCACCATTTAACAAGCATCCCCACCGAATACTGCTGCAAGGCAGCTATAGTCGATACTCACTCACAGCCTGCAAGGCGACGTATCGTATTGAGTGTATACTATTTGTGCAGAAACATATAATGTACTGAAATAGGAAGGGTGTGCGAAAAGTGATGAGACTCACAATGCTGCAAACAATCCGGTAACGCTGTGTTGTTCTACTTGTGTAGACCTGTGTGTTCATCGCTCCCAGATGCTCAAGTTTCAGCTCCGTACAGCCATCATGTAATTTTGAGAGCGCCATCAGTAAAATTATGTTTTTGTCACATACAGACATCAAAAAAAGTTTTCCATCACCCCAGTTCCAAGAAGTTCTGAAGATAGACGTTGACTGTGGATATTGTATCACAGACACAGTCTCTTTGGCTGTTCAGAGATGTCACTAATCTCGCCTAAAGATGTAAACAAAAAAATGGTTCAAATGGCTCTGAGCACTATGGGACAACAGCTGAAGTCATCAGCCCCCTAGAACTAGTTAAACCTAACTAACCTAAGGACACCGCACACATCCATGCCCGAGGCAGGATTCGAACATGCGACCGTAGCGGTCGCGCGGTTCCAGACTGAAGTGCCTAGAACCGCTCGGCCAAAAGTTATAAACAACCATGCATGAGCAGCGCCTATTAGATGGAGTAGTCCCCCATTCGGATCTCTGGGAGGGGACTGCCAAGGGGGAGGTTACCATGAGAAAAAGATTGAATAATCATCGAAAGGATAACGTTCTACGAGTCGGGGCGTGGCATGTCAGAAGCTTGAACGTGATAGGGAAACTAGAAAATCTGAAAAGGGAAATGCAAAGGCTGAATCTAGATGTAGTAGGGGTCAGTGAAGTGAAGTGGAAGGAAGACAAGGATTTCTGGTCAGATGAGTATCGGGTAATATCAACAGCAGCAGAAAATGGTATAACAGGTGTAGGATTCGTTATGAATAGGAAGGTAGGGCAGAGGGTGTGTTACTGTGAACAGTTCAGTGACCGGGTTGTTCTAATCAGAATCGACAGCAGACCAACACCGACAACGATAGTTCAGGTATACATGCCGACGTCGCAAGCTGAAGATGAACAGATAGAGAAAGTGTATGAGGATATTGAAAGGGTAATGCAGTATGTAAAGGGGGACGAAAATGTAATAGTCATGGGCGACTGGAATGCAGTTGTAGGGGAAGGAGTTGAAGAAAAGGTTACAGGAGAATATGGGCTTGGGACAAGGAATGAAAGAGGAGAAAGACTAATTGAGTTCTGTAACAAGTTTCAGCTAGAAATAGCGAATACCCTGTTCAAGAATCACAAGAGGAGGAGGTATACTTGGAAAAGGTCGGGAGATACGGGAAGATTTCAATTAGATTACATCATGGTCAGACAGAGATCCCGAAATCAGATACTGGATTGTAAAGCGTACCGAGGAGCAGATATAGACTCAGATCACAATATAGTAGTGATGAAGAATAGGCTGAAGTTCAAGACATTAGTCAGGAAGAAACAATACGGAAAGAAGTGGGATACGGAAGTACTAAGGAATGACGAGATACGTTTGAAGTTCTCTAACGCTATAGTTACAGCAATAAGGAATACCGCAGTAGGCAGTACAGTTGAAGAGGAATGGACATATCTAAAAAGGGCCATCACAGAAGTTGGGAAGGAAAAGATAGGTACAAAGAAGGTTGTAAGAGGTCCGGGCAGATGTAATTTCGATGTATTGCTCATGTGCTGCCTGCAATATGCAAGGTCTCTGACCAGAGAGCAGTGTTGACTGCAGTAGGAACTGTGTAGCAGTAGCAGTAAGTTGTTGCTAGTCTGGAGTCTGCTCTGGTCTGGTCTGGTGTATCGTGTTGGCTGGTCCGGTCGCGGTGCAGCGATGTCGGAGCCTGACTATTAATGTTTAAGGTAAAAAGCAGCCTCGCGCATATGTAGTAATGTTACCTCAAGTCCCATGTAAATGTTTTAAAACTCTCGTAATAATAATCTTCCTCATAAAAAGTAACTTTTAACAACCATTCATTTCAATTTAAAGAATTTACTAATTTCTCCCATCCATGATCATCCCGATTATTGCAATAGAAAAATCAGTTGCTTTCTTTCATAAATGACAGATAGGTCGGCCAGCATTGCACTGAGCTGTGCTGGAAAAATTTATTGTAAGAGCAGATATATTCGGCGACTTCATTGAGGTAAGAATTTTTCCTTTTTTTTATTCAGAATGATCTTTCAGGGCCATGATGCAGCACTGCTGTCGTCCAAAATTTACCCATTTAAATTCACAGTGAATTATTGAAAAGTCATAAGTGAGCGACAGTTTAATTGAGAAGTTAGTTACATTGTATTATTACCAAGTTACTGAATTTATTTTTTTTATTGTAACGTTACACTGAATGTGAACGGCGTAATTATAATTTTATTGTTGAGAGGTTTAGGGATTTTTCTGTTTTGACCTTACACTAAACGTGAATATTATTTATGTTAATATTTTCTGTTTTGAGGTTACGCTAAATGTGAATGAATTTTGAGCTTAGATTAAATCAGAAAGAATTTTGTGTGGAGGTTAATGTGGAAAGAATTTTGTAGGGAGGTTATAAATGGGAACGAATTTTGTGGGTAGATTAAACGTAAATGAATTTTGTGGGGAGGTTACACTGTGAAAGAATTTTGTTTTGAGGTTACACTAAATTAGAATCATATTCATATTATTTAAATAAATATTGTGGGGGGTTACACTTGGCGACAACCAGCCAGGATCGTATTTTCTTTGTGGATTTCTGAAAAGTAGTCATATATCTGCTCTTATTTACTTAAATGTAGTTTGCATCTGGCGCAACGCATTTACTAATTTGTCACTTTTTCTTTCACAGATCATCGGCAATTTATTGCTCTTTGTTATATTTGTGTTTGTTCCATTTCGCTTTGTCTTTGTTTCATTTTGTGCTTAATTTTGATTTGTGAGAAATGCCGCGAAAAACTGCTAACAGTACATCGCGATGTGCAATGAGTAAAAAAGCTGTCTTGAATAATTTGACCGATCATACTAGCGACAGTCAGTGTAATAGTGATAATCCTCTAATTACTGATAATCAGTGCGTACCGACCACTAGTATTGAGTTAAATCCTAATGATGGGCAAACAAATTCAATTACGTCCACAGTAAATTTAACAATTGATGACGCGGCACGTTCCGATACAATGATCGCTGCCCAGTTTGACACACCCGGTTTGCAAAATTTACGTAACGAACAGATATTTGTTTCTAACGAAGGTGAACAATGTAGTCAGAATACCTCAGATTTATTTGATTCCGATGTAGTGACCAACAGTGCACGTCCGATTGGCAAACCTTTTCGCGAGTCAGACAATGACCAAATGGTTACACAAAACGTGACAATTGCAGGTACGCCATCACACAGCACAGAGAATACAGCAACTAATTTTGGCTGGGATCAAGTTGTAGCATTATTACTACAACTCAAGAAAGAACAAGACAACCTATTCAAACGACTTAATGAATCGTACAAACAACTTAATGAAAAACAGGACAAACTTAATGAATTGTACAAGCAACGTAATGAAAATCTCAAACAATGGAATGAAAAACTAAACAACAGTTTCAAACAGTCGAATGAAATACACGATAACTTTAATGAACAGGACAAACAACTTAGTGAACAGCCTACAGCCGTTGCCGTGCAACGTCATGATACTAAAGAACAATTACGTGAGGAAATTAAGGCTTGTGCTAGGAATAGTAGCGAAGAGTTACGTGATACACGTGTAGCCACAACGAAATTACTTAGAGATGAAATTAGTGCAGTCACGGAACAATATTCTGAAAATGCAACACAGTTACGCAACGAGTTTAAATTAATGTCAGCAGAACTTTCACACACGCTGGATGCGGAAGTCGATAAGAGATTTGAACAACAGAACAGCCAAATTGACGAACGTTTTAAAGTGACAGAAATGAAAATTGTTTCAGTCACTAACACGTCACAGCATACGCCACGTTCCCAACATTTGTCACACCCACACAGCCAGTATAATTTAGGTAATTTACAGAGAGTACGTGACTTAGATTCCGAACAGTCACAGACAAATAGATTATCATACAATCCTGAACCTGTTCAAACATACAGAGACGACAATTTTGATTATAAGCACTTTCTACCCGTGAGAAAATTTAAGATATTTGATAATGACCGAACACAGATTCACTCTTTGTACTGGATACAACGATTTGCTTTTGCATTTTCACCAGCTTGGCCTGTAATGCAGAAACTAGAATTGGATTGGATACAACAACATGCTTTTGAATTTTCACCGGCATTGCCTGTAACGCAGAAACTAAAATTTATTATTAAACTAAAGTATAGACCTCAGGGGATTCATTACACTTCGATGAATATGTGCCGTAGCGTGCACAGGGCCCTGAGCTGTAGTAGTGCTATTTCATCTTTAGTTTTCTGCGCTGCTGCCTTCTCTTTTACTATCCTTTATATCTGTCAAAACAGCTCTTCAACTATCGATCTATCTAGAATTAGGAATGAATAAAGAAAACCCGATATGACAAGTTTTACCGAAAGTGACAGTTATCATTATACGCTCCAGAAATGACAACCACGAGAACGTTAATACCAGACAAAAGTTTAATCATCAGTATCATCAAAATTTTCAGCAATCGCAAACATATTTTGCCAACAATAGAGGCTTTGCCCCACAAAAACAACAAAACCAGCCGGTTAGCATACCTAACCAACAATGTAGTCTGCAAGGTCAAACAAACTTTAATGTTTCGCCGCCTAGACGTATAGCGTCGGCTCCACCAAATAGTAACTCACAGCAACAAGGAAATCAGTATGTACAGAAGACACGTCATTTAACTTGTATCGCAACGAGCCGTATAGCAATGACTATCATGGCAGACGTAAAAGTAATGAGCACAATTTTCAGCGTACGTTTAATAACAGTCGGTCTTACCAGCAGCAGAATCATCCGCAACAACAAATTATCATGAACGAACCAGACAGTCGGTATCATCCCAAACGTAATACGTCAGGAAGAAATAACAGAACAGTACAAATAGTCGAAATGCCACAGCATCCTCCCGCAAATAATAGCACATCAGATAGAATTTGACTAGATACAGTACAGGTTGCATCTTCCAGCAACGCAAGCAATACTTTTGACACACAGAATCTTGTTCACGAAAATGTTATTACTTTGGACGACATCCGAGACACTCTTTTGCAGGAAAAACCAGTTATTCAAAAACCATTTCACATCCTGTCATTGAAGCAAAGATTGGATCATCCAAATTTTCAGCAGTAATCGATTCTGGATCACCTATGTCAGTTATAAATGAGGAAACTTTCAACGAATGTAACAAAAAGAATACCTATCCTACGTTACCATTAGGCAAAACTAAAGTAAAAGGAGCAGTATCTGGTAAAGGAGTAGATGTAAAATTACAGACACACTTATCGTTTTGTGTTGCAGGTCATACGTTTCACTCAAATTTTTGGATTGTTCCCTTATTGACAACAGACGTTATTTTAGGTACGAATTTTCTGGTACAACACGACGCAATTATTGACTTTAAAAATTCCTGTTTAATGTTGAAGGATGAAAATGTACAACTGGCTTTAGAATTTCAGCACTCTTTATCTGCGGAAGAACAAACAATTAATCGTACAGAGGTCATTTCTGCATCACGTAACATAGACTGTCATTCCACATTGTTCACAGATACGTACGTACACAACTATAATACTCCAGACGAAGCCGACTATGACGTTATACAGATGATTACTGATAAAATTAAACAGAGCAGTGCAAATGCAGACGACGAACGTTCAGAGCTACGCAAAATTCTTTTACAGCAAGCTCCAGTTTTTGACAACGTCCCTGGTACTATGTCCGGCTTTATGTATGAATTTCAAGCTAAACAGCACGACACATTTAAAGCCAAACATTATCCCATTCCTTATATTCGCACAGAACAAGTTAAGAAAGAATTGCAAGCTATGCTTGACCAAGGTATTACTGAACCGGCAGTTAGTCCATACATAAACCCGCTCCATATTGTTAAGAAGATGGATGGTTCACTTTGCCTCGTACTTGATTCGCGTCACATCAATGACATTATTATTAATGAAACAGATCGCCCTCAAACACTAGAAGAACTTCTACACAAATTTCATGGTACTGCTATTTATTCCACATTAGATTTGAAATCGGGATTTTGGCAAATTCAGCTCCATCCGAACTGCAGAAAGTACACGGCTTTTCTCTGTTTTGGTGACTGTTATCAATTTTGTAAATTACCGTTCGGTTTAACTATTTCTTCAGCAGCATTTATTCGCGGTTTGGATAATATACTTCCGACAGAATTAAAAGACAGAATCACAACGTATGTAGACGACATTCTTATTGCAGAAGCTAACTGGTCTAAACACAATCTGATTCTTGAACAACTGTAGCAAACTTTTCGTGCACAAGGACTCACAGTTAATCTTAGCAAATCACACTTTGGCAAAACTTCTATAAAATTTCTTTGACATGTAATTTCAGCAGAAGGCACTGCGCCTGACCCGGAAAAACTTCAAGCTTTACGTGACATTACTGTCCCTACGACGAAGAAACAACTACGCAGCTTTTTGGGTTTAATTAACTTTTTTCGTAAATTTATTCATTACTCTGCTTTAGACACCCCTAGATTATGTCAATTGACGGGTAAAAACACTATTCGGTCCTGGGATAGCCAAGCGCAGTCTGAATTTGTCAATCTGAAACAAGCTTTGTTGAATGCACCACTTTTATCACATCCAGATCTTACTAGAAATTTTTCCATTGCCACCGACAGTTCTAACACCGCTTTAGGCGTACACATTTTTCAGGAAATTGAAGAAGATGGTTCTACAGCAATTAAAAACATCGCCTTTGCGAGTCGCATTCTGTCACCTGCTGAACGCAATTATTCTGTCACAGAACTTGAAACATTATGTGTTGTATGGGCATTTGCGCGATTTAGGCATTTCTTTATGGAAGACACACTACCGTTTACACGTATCATAGAGCTATACAGTTTTTACTTTCAGCAAAATTTACACATGACAGGTTAAGCAGATGGAAACTTTATTTACAGAAATTTCATTTTACAACTGTTTACATTCCCGGTACGCAAAATATTGTAGCAGACGCACTATCCCGTTCTCTCAGCAAGACATCGCAATCAACTTCTGCCAAGCAAATTTTAGCGTCATGTATATTCAACAAGTTGCATTTGAAAATTTTATTTCGTCATCATTACGAGACATAGCACAAGAGCAGAGTAAAGACAACGTATGGAAAGAAATTAAACACCTTTGGCAAGATAGGAATAATGTTACAATCAGAAACCATTACACTGTACGCAATGACATTCTGTTTCGCCGCTCTCATCCTGACAGCAACAATTGGTTATTATGCATTTTGCCGAGCTTGTTAACAAATTAATTTGGTATACTCATTTAAGTTACGCACATTATGGAGCCAGAAAATGTTTTCTTATACTGAGACAGAACTGTTATTTTGCCAACATGGAGAAACGTATTCGACGAGTTTTAGCGTCATGTAAAATCTGCCATAAAGCTAAGTCAGACACGACTTCACATATTCCTCCGTTACATCCCATTGTACCTGTTAAATTGAGACACATGGCTGCTGTAGACATTTTTGGTCCGATTCCCAGATCTAATAGAGGTTTTTGCTACATCTTTGTCGCTGTTGAACTCACTTCAAAATTTGCTACCTTCACTCCATTACGCAAAGCTACTGCTAAATCTGTTTCGAAAGCATTTGTAAAACATTTTCTATTTCATGTAGGGCATGTATTGAAAGTAATTTCCGGCAATGGAACACAGTTTCGATCTGCTATATGGACACATATTATACGAACAAGAAACATTTCTCCGATCTATATGTCCAAGTATCACGCTTCTTCGAACCCTTGTGAACGACTAATGAAAGAAATTGGTAAACTATGTAGAATATACTGCTATAAAAAAAACATATTGATTGGGATACACACATACTGTCATTCCAGGATGTAATTAACTGCATACCAAATGAATCTACTATGTTATCTCTGACAGTTATACTGAAAAATGTTGAACCACCTAACGAAATTAAAGAATTAGTATCCTTTCCTACATCTCGTCGACTACGACACCATGAAATAATTGACATTGCGCTGAACAACATCAAACGTGCCGCAGAGCGCCGGAGAAGACAGCAAAAACAGGTTTGTACTCGCCGTGACTTTCACATTGGACAGAAGATATTAGTACGCACACATTATTTACCCAACAGGGGAAAGAGTAGATGCAGTAAATTTGAGCTTCTATATGCAGGTCCATACAGAATACGCAGCATTCCTCACCCCAATGTAGTACACGTCGAAACTTTGAGAAACAGGAAAAATAAAGGCAATCACCATGTCTCCAATATTAAACCCTTTATTGAATGAACATACTTTATGATTTGTCGCACTGTAATGCCATTTGCAGATATTTATGTGAACACTTACTGATGATTATCGTATTTTTTCCTGGCAAGTGCCCGGCAAGGTAAGGTTAGCAGGTCGCTTTTCTTGTCGCTACACATCAGACTATCTAGAATATACTGCTATAAGAAAAACAGATTGATTGGGATACACACATACCGTCATTCCAGGATGTAATTGACTGTATACCAAATGAATCTACTATGTTATCTCCGACAGTTATACTGAAAAATGTTGAACCACCTAACGAAATTCTATGTGACTACTTACTGATGATTATCGTATTTTTTCTTGGCAAGTTATACATCAGACCGTGCACATTTTCCATTTTTCGTGTGTGTATGAATGTTTCCCTGTTTTGTTTGTATGCACTACGAAATCTTTAAGATATAACAAACACCAGTTGACTTTAACATTTTTCCTTATGATATCTCAATATCTTGACTATTCTACACTTTTGGCTACTGCATTATGAGACTGTGTGTACATTTTTGGACCTGAACACTCTCTATGTTTTTGACATAATACGTTTTCTGTCATGCTATGCTGTATGCTTAATTATATCACTAGAAACAAGTTTTTATTTAATGGGTATATGATTTAAATGCAAGATATTAATCCTTATTCATCATTTACAGAAAGCAATAACGTGTAAAAGAAATAAATTAAACAAACCACAGTGGATTACTATGAAATGGGAATTTCATATTCGGAATGAACAAAAGAAAATGGAATACCTTGTGATGAAGAGTAAATGGATCAGAATTAACAAGCATTAACAAGAATATACTATACACATCGTATGATAGCAGTCTTAACAAATTTTTTTTCTTTCAGAATACGAGGCGATTGATGCAGGCTGTCAGACAGAACTACACATCTTAGTTTTAGTGATGAACTATGCTAGAAATAAGAAACTCTATACTATGAATAGTTATATGAAGTAAATGGTAATATGAATAATGAAAAATGAAGTGTCTTTTTTGCAGATGATAATGAATGATGATGAATAGTTATATGAAGAATATGCTAATATGAATAATGAAGTTTTTCTTTGCAGCTGATGATAGTGATGAAGTTATGGTAATATGAATAATGAAGTTTTTCTTTGCAGATGAGAATAATGATGAAGTTTATATATTTACTGTTAGTTTAGAAGTGCTATGTAGTTATTTAAGTATTTGTTGCAGTTCGTTTGGACAGTATGTCTTATATCGCATTGTATAATGACTGAATGTTTTGGAAAGGACAGCTAGAGTACATACATATTGAGTACACGTTTCATTACCTTTTAATTCGAAGTTCACTACTTTTCAGCATAATATGCGTTTCTTCTTTCAGCTGAATAATCCATTTTGTATTTTTTCCACGAGAAGCTATTCATGAAATTAATGTGCTATAAGCAGTTAGTTATTAAACCTGTTCTGGTACTTGCATTTTTTTACCCATTTGTGTGTGTCATTCATGAATGTGATCACATATACTCTACTTGTTTCATAACCTTGCTACAGCTGACTCATGATGAATGACGTTATTAATCGTTATTTGCAGCAATAAGTCAAAAGCAAATATTTTCATGCCCAAGCAATTAATTATCGATCCCAACGCAATGCATTGCTTGCACAAAAAAATGTATTACCAGTCCCAAATAATGCTACTAGTTTAAGAGATATTTATTGTACTAAATATAATGCAGATTTCTCAGATGTATTGAAGACATTATGTCTATGTATTATTGGACCACAGACCTTGAGTAATAGTTGCAGTGTGTTGCATTTTAAATACATCTTATGACACTTGAATGATGAGTTCTGAGTAATACTGAATGATGTTTTCTAACCACAGACCTTGAGTAATAGTTATAGTGTGTTACATTTTAAGTATGTCCTATGTCACTTGAATGATGAGTTCTGAATAATACTGAATAATGTTTTATAAAAGTATATGAATTCTTTGTAACTGGCCAATGAATGCCACTTTTTTATATTTTAAAATTTGCCTTATATCACTTACATGATATCATATATGAATACCAGTAGCTTAATGCTACACTCATTAACTCCTGTTTTGAATGATGACTTCTGAATAATGTATAGACATGGTTTGTAACTGGCCAATGAGTGCCAATATTTAGTGTAATCAGATGACTTATGAATACTGTTCTGTAATACTCCATACATAGTACAGAAATGTTTAGTAACTAGGCAATGAGTGCCAACAATTACTCAAATCGGTTGATAGACTAGTGTAATTCTCTATGATGACTAGCATAAGACTTAATGACATTCACCTTCTGACCTAATTACCAGAAATTACTGCAATATCCGTTTGTCCCGTCTATACTCATGATCATGGAGCACTATATTTGGTTTTTGCACTAATTCTACGTTGGTGTACCTTACAAGAATGTGGTGTAGACACACCATGCTGTCCACCACCTTGAACGATGGAGATGTTATTATGGTCCCACTGTTTGGTGTACCTAATGTACTACCAAAATGATAACATCGAATATTAATACGACATTTCAGTGTCTTGGCTACACTGATTAATACTTCAGGGAAGAGAACACCAGATTGTCTCACTTGGTGTTGTGCTTCTGTAGAAAGATATGGACTTTCAGTGCAGCTACGTGCAACCTACTGTGCTACAGCCATGATGCAATCCTTCCCTTTCCTTTCCTAGTACTTATAAAATGGTATATATATATATATATATATATATATATATATATATATATATATATATATATATACAGTGCGTGTGCACTTTATGTCATTTATTAATATGTTTTGTACTCATTGCGTATCCAAGTTCTTGTAAAATGGTAAAAAATATATACAGTGCGTGTGCACTTTATGTCATTTGCTAATGTGTTTTGTACTCATTGCGTATACATTTTGTCATTGCTTGATACACTCCCGGAAATGGAAAAAATAACACATTGACACCGGTGTGTCAGACCCACCATACTTGCTCCGGACACTGCGAGAGGGCTGTACAAGCAATGATCACACGCACGGCACAGCGGACACACCAGGAACCGCGGTGTTGGCCGTCGAACGGCGCCAGCTGCGTAGCATTTGTGCACCGCCGCCGTCAGTGTCAGCCAGTTTGCCGTGGCATACGGAGCTCCATCGCAGTCTTTAACACTGGTAGCATGCCGCGACAGCGTGGACGTGAACCGTATGTGCAGTTGACGGACTTTGAGCGAGGGCGTATAGTGGGCATGCGGGAGGCCGGGTGGACGTACCGCCGAATTGCTCAACACGTGGGGCGTGAGGTCTCCACAGTACATCGATGTTGTCGCCAGTGGTCGGCGGAAGGTGCACGTGCCCGTCAACCTGGGACCGGACCGCAGCGACGCACGGATGCACGCCAAGACCGTATGATCCTACGCAGTGCCGTAGGGGACCGCGCCGCCACTTCCCAGCAAATTAGAGACACTGTTGCTCCTGGGGTATCGGCGAGGACCATTCGCAACCGTCTCCATGAAGCTGGGCTACGGTCCCGCACACCGTTAGGCCGTCTTCCGCTCACGCCCCAACATCGTGCAGCCCGCCTCCAGTGGTGTCGCGACAGGCGTGAATGGAGGGACGAATGGAGACGTGTCGTCTTCAGCGATGAGAGTCGCTTCTGCCTTGGTGCCAATGATGGTCGTATGCGTGTTTGGCGCCGTGCAGGTGAGCGCCACAATCAGGACTGCATACGACCGAGGCACACAGGGCCAACACCCGGCATCATGGTGTGGGGAGCGATCTCCTACACTGGCCGTACACCACTGGTGATCGTCGAGGGGACACTGAATAGTGCACGGTACATCCAAACCGTCATCGAACCCATCGTTCTACCATTCCTAGACCGGCAAGGGAACTTGCTGTTCCAACAGGACAATGCACGTCCGCATGTATCTCGTGCCACCCAACGTGCTCTAGAAGGTGTAAGTCAACTACCCTGGCCAGCAAGATCTCCGGATCTGTCCCCCATTGCGCATGTTTGGGACTGGATGAAGCGTCGTCTCACGCGGTCTGCACGTCCAGCACGAACGCTGGTCCAACTGAGGCGCCAGGTGGAAATGGCATGGCAAGCCGTTCCACAGGACTACATCCAGCATCTCTACGATCGTCTCCATGGGAGAATAGCAGCCTGCATTGTTGCGAAAGGTGGATATACACTGTACTAGTGCCGACATTGTGCATGCTCTGTTGCCTGTGTCTATGTGCCTGTGGTTCTGTCAGTGTGATCATGTGATGTATCTGACCCCAGGAATGTGTCAATAAAGTTTCCCCTTCCTGGGACAATGAATTCACGGTGTTCTTATTTCAATTTCCAGGAGTGTATGTTCTGTACTCAGTGCATGTGCATTCTATTTCATTTCATGTTCTGCACTTATAAATATGTGTATATACTCTGTGACTGTAAATTTAGTTAATTAAGTAGATTTTAGAAAAATTTGTTGCTCATGGCAAGTCCAATTGACTCACCATCGCTGCCAAATTTTTGCCCCCCCAGTGGAGGATTACGTAAGAGGTCTGAGCAGATGTAATTTCGATGTATTGCTCATGCGCTGCCTGCGATATGCAAGGTCTCTGACCAGAGAGCAGTGTTGACTGCAGTAGGAACTGTGTAGCTGTAGCAGTAAGTTGTTGCTAGCAGTCTGGTCTGGTGTATCGTGTGGGCAGCATTGCACAGGGCTGCGCCAGAAAAATTTATTGTAAGAGCAGATATATTCGGCGACTTCATTGAGGTAAGAATTTTTCCTTTTTTTATTCAGAATGATCTTTCAGGGCCATGTCGCAGCACTGCTGTCGTCCAAAATTTACCAGGTTAAATTCACAGTCAATTATTGAAAAGTCATAAGTGAGCGACAGTTTAATTGAGAAGTTAGTTACATTGTATTATTACCAGATTACTGAATTTACTTTTTTTTATTGCGACGTTACACTGAATGTGAACGGCGTAATTATAATTTTATTGTTGAGAGGTTTAGGAATTTTCCTGTTTTGAGCTTACACTAAACGTGAATATTATTTATGTTAATATTTTCTGTTTTGAGGTTACGCTAAATGTGAATGAATTTTGAGCTTAGATTAAATCAGAAAGAATTTTGTGTGGAGGTTAATGTGAAAAGAATTTTGTAGGGAGGTTATAAATGTAAATGAATTTTGTTTTGAGGTTACACTAAATTAGAATCATTCATATTATTTAAATAAATTTTGTGGGGAGGTTACAAGAGTACTCTGATCAGTATGTCTATTTACTATCAGTCCATATTCTGTACTCACTAGATCACTCCATTCAACAGATCTTGGGATTCTTCTTCAGTTTCAATGAGGATAGCAATGTCATCAGCGAATATCATCATTT
Source organism: Schistocerca piceifrons (assembly GCF_021461385.2). Taxonomy (NCBI): domain Eukaryota; kingdom Metazoa; phylum Arthropoda; class Insecta; order Orthoptera; family Acrididae; genus Schistocerca; species Schistocerca piceifrons. Next base: position 67,856,242 of record NC_060148.1, on the reverse strand, counting down.
CTAGCCTTTCATCACGAATTTTAACCGCACTCTCGAAAATTTCTTTTACTTCCGTCATTGCTTCTTCTATGTACAGACTCAACAGTAGGGGCGAAAGACTACATCCGCACCTTACACCACAGTTAATCCGAGTACTTCGTTCTTGCTGTTCAGTTCTTATTTTTCTGTCTTGGCTATTATATATGTTATACAAGGGGCGCTTGAAAAGTCCATACAAAGTCCGAGAGATGGAACCACCGGCGCGTATCGAGGTCATCTTTAATTAGTAGCATCTTTGGAAAGAACGCACACCAAGTTTCAGCAATATTGGTCTGTTTCTTTTGTGTTTGGCATTGGTTTGAATCAAGGAAGTCGAGTGATTGTAAAAAAATGAACGGAAAAGAATTTCGTGTGGTGATTAAACATTACTTTATGAACAGCAAAACGCACAGGATATTGATAAACATTACTCTGTCTCTGCACCTTCGATTAGAACAGTTTATAAGTGGTTTCAAAATTTTCGGAGTGGCCATATGGGCACAAGTGATGCTGAACGTTCTGGACGCCCTGTGGAGGTTACGACTCCAGAAATCACTGATAAAATCCATGATATGGTGATGGATGAGAGAAGAGTTAAGGTGCTGGAGATTGCTAGTGCTGTGGGCATCTCGAATGAACTGGTACATAATATTTTGCATAAACATTTGCACATGAGAAAGCTATCCGCAAGATGGGTTCCGCGATTGCTCACGCTTGACCAAAAACGGAATCATGTGAAGTGTTGCAAGGATGGTTTGCAGCTGTTAAGGAAGAATCCGCAAAACCTTAAGTGTCGTTTCGTCACTGTGGATAAAACATGGATACATTACTATACTCCTGAGACCAAACAACAATCTAAACAATGGGTTACCAAGGGAGAATCAGCACCAAAAAAGGCGAAGACCATTCCTTGGGCCAGAAAGGTTATGGAGATTGTATTTTGGGATTCGCCAGGGACAATCCTCATCGACCATCTGGAAAAGGGTAAAACTATTACAGGTACATATTATTCATCGTTATTGGACCCATTCAAAACCGAGCTGCAAGAAAAACGCCGCCGATTGGACGGCAAAAAAAGTCCTTTTCCATCACGACAATGCACCAACACACACCTCAGAAGTTGTGGTCGCAAAATTAATGGAAATAGGATTCCAACTCGTTTCACATCCCCCCTATTCTCTAGACTTGGCTCCCTCGGACTACTATTTGTTCCCCAATTTGAAGAAATGGCTGGTGGGTCAAAGATTTTATTCAAACGAGGAGGTGACTGCAGCAACTAATAGCTATTTTGCAGATTTGGGCAATTCCTATTATTCGGAAGGGATCAACAAATTAGAACAGCGTTGGACGAAGCGTGTAAGTCTAAAAGGAGACTATGTCGAAAAATAAAAAAGGTTTACCCCAAATACGTAAGTAGTATTTATTTTTGCACAGACTTTTCAAACGGCCCTCGTACGGTACCTTCTTTCGCTACAGCGCATGTGAGAATTTCAAACACCATCACCATTTTCCGTCTCCGAACGCTGTTCCTAGTAATCCTATGAACGTGTCTTGGTTTTTTCTGAATCTTGCTTCCAGTATCTAGTGCAAAATCAAAACTGACTCTCTGGTGCCGTTACCTTTCTTCAATCCAAACTGGTCGTCCTCTAACAGATCCTCTCCGGCCGGTGTGGCCGAGCGGTTCTAGGCGCTTTAGGCTGGAATCCTGCCTCGGGCATGGATGTGTGTGATGTCCTTAGGTTACCAGAATGAGATTTTCACTCTGCAGCGGAGTGTGCGCTGATATGAAACTTCCTGGCAGATTAAAAACTGTGTGCCCGACCGAGACTCGAACTCGGGACCTTTGCCTTTCGCGGGTAAGTGCTCTACCATCTGAGCTACCGAAGCACGACTCACGGCCGGTACTCACAGCTTTACTTCTGCCAGTATCTCGTCTCCTACCTTCCAAACTTTACAGAAGCTCTCCTGCGAACCTTGCAAAACTAGCACTCCTGAAAGAAAGGATACAGCGGAGACATGGCTTAGCCACAGCCTGGGGAATGTTTCTAGAAAGTTTCAGGTCTTTAGGTTAGTTAGGTTTAAGTAGTTGTAAGTTCTAGGGGACTGATGACCTCAGATGTTAAGTCCCATAGTGCTCAGAGCCATTTGAGCCATTTTTCTAACATCCTCAATTTAGTTTTCCATTTTTTGTACATTATCAGTGTCGGCAGCTTGGATGCATGAGCCGTTAAGCTGATTGTGCGACAATTGTCAGTCTGATTTTTGGGACTGTGTGGATGGTATTCTTCCGAGAGTTTTAATACCCTGTGTGCAGTGTCACGAATACTACACAGCAACTTGAGTGGACCACGTAAAATGTAAACAGCTTCCCAGAAAAGTTCGTCGCCCCAGTACGTCGCGTGTTTTCCGTCATGACCACCATTGAAGACGAAAAATTACGGAAAAAAGAAGTCTTTAGAGGAAAATAATGTCGAGGAGCAAGGCCTCTTGCAGTTTTAGTGCCTCATTTATCGCTCGATTTCACTCTCCCCCTCTATTTTTTTCTCGGGTTTCTTTTTTTCGTCGTCCGGTGTCTGACTAGTTTCGCGGAGACGAGAGATTAGCAGACTGCTACTCACATAAGCGATCCCAGAGGTCAGTGGGCGCAAAAAGAAAATAAAACAAGGAAAGGATATATGAAAAAAGAGAACGGGGCAGCGGTAAGTGGACCCAGACCGCAGCCACTAGCGAAGTCGACCAGGCGTGCTGGAATGACCGCCGGCGCCCGGGGAGCAGCGGGATGTCGTAACTCGTTTTTCGGGATGCCTCGCTCCGACCAGAGCCTCGGCCATTTTGCCGATTAAGCGGCGAGCCGTGCAGCATGAATTATTCATCTGACGGAGAGATAGAGAGAGAGAGAGGTAAGTGGCCCGTAGCTGCTGTAGTGGTTACAAAGGCAGCAAGCAGTGCGGGGTTAATGCGAGAGGCTACTAGCAGGGTATTGTGTGAGGGGCACACGAAACAAAACGTAACTGCAGTAAACTATCGAATATCCGCGGTCTTTTTCTCCCACTTTTTCTTTTACCCAGGATTTTGTAACACCAATAAAGGGCTGGCCGAGCGGTTCTAGGCGCTTCAGTCCGAAACCGCGCTGCCGCTACAGTCGCAGGTTCGAATCCTGCCTCTGGCATGGATGTGTGTGATGTCCGTAGGTTAGTTAGGTTTAAGTAGTTCCAAGTGTAGGGGGCTGATGACCTCACATGTTAAGTCCCATAGTGCTCAGAGCCGTTTCAATCATCTAACATCAGAAATTTTCGCAGTATCAATACTGTAATTTTGAGTAATAGAGTAATTTTTATGTAATATATTTTGTCACAGTTCTGTAAATATTTTCTTATGAATGAATATGATTATGTAATTTAAATGCAACATCTAAAAAAGAATTACGTGATAACATGTAGGAAACGCGCTGCTCCACTGAGGGCTATCTGCTATTCTGAGCCGGCCGAAGTGGCCGTGCGGTTCTGGCGCTGCAGTCTGGAACCGCGAGGCCGCTACGCTCGCAGGTTCGAATCCTGCCTCTGGCATGGATGTGTGTGATGTCCGTAGGTTAGTTAGGTTTCAGTAGTTCCAAGTCTAGGGGGCTGATGACCTCAGATGTTAGGTCCCATAGTGCTCAGAACCATTTCAACCATCTAACATCAGAAATTTTCGCAGTATCAATACTGTAATTTTGAGTAATAGAGTAATTTTTATGTAATATATTTTGTCACAGTTCTGTAAATATTTTCTTATGAATGAATATGATTATGTAATTTAAATGCAACATCTAAAAAAGAATTACGTGATAACATGTAGGAAACGCGCTGCTCCACTGAGGGCTATCTGCTATTGTGAGCCGGCCGAAGTGGCCGTGCGGTTCTAGGCGCTGCAGTCCGAAACCGCGAGGCCGCTACGGTCGCAGGTTCGAATCCTGCCTCTGGCATGGATGTGTGTGATGTCCGTAGGTTAGTTAGGTTTAAGTAGTTCCAAGTGTAGGGGACTGATGACCTCACATGTTAAGTCCCATAGTGCTCAGAGCCGCTTCAATCATCTAACATCAGAAATTTTCGCAGTATCAATACTGTAATTTTGAGTAATAGAGTAATTTTTATGTAATATATTTTGTCACAGTTCTGTAAATATTTTCTTATGAATGAATATGATTATGTAATTTAAATGCAACATCTAAAAAAGAATTACGTGATAACATGTAGAAAACGCGCTGCTCCACTGAGGGCTATCTGCTATTGTGAGCCGGCCGAAGTGGCCGTGCGGTTCTAGGCGCTGCAGTCTGGAACCGCGAGGCCGCTACGGTCGCAGGTTGGAATCCTGCCTCTGGCATGGATGTGTGTGATGTCCGTAGGTTAGTTAGGTTTAAGTAGTTCCAAGTGTAGGGGACTGATGACCTCACATGTTAAGTCCCATAGTGCTCAGAGCCGTTTGAACCATCTAACATCAGAAATTTTCGCAGTATCAATACTGTAATTTTGAGTAATAGAGTCATTTTTATGTAATATATTTTGTCACAGTTCTGTAAACATTTTCTTATGAATGAATATGATTATGTAATTTAAATGCAACATCTAAAAAAGAATTACGTGATAACATGTAGGAAACGCGCTGCTCCACTGAGGGCTATCTGCTATTGTGAGCCGGCCGAAGTGGCCGTGCGGTTCTAGGCGCTGCAGTCCGAAACCGCGAGGCCGCTACGGTCGCAGGTTCGAATCCTGCCTCTGGCATGGATGTGTGTGATGTCCGTAGGTTAGTTAGGTTTAAGTAGTTCCAAGTGTAGGGGACTGATGACCTCACATGTTAAGTCCCATAGTGCTCAGAGCCGCTTCAATCATCTAACATCAGAAATTTTCGCAGTATCAATACTGTAATTTTGAGTAATAGAGTAATTTTTATGTAATATATTTTGTCACAGTTCTGTAAATATTTTCTTATGAATGAATATGATTATGTAATTTAAATGCAACATCTAAAAAAGAATTACGTGATAACATGTAGAAAACGCGCTGCTCCACTGAGGGCTATCTGCTATTGTGAGCCGGCCGAAGTGGCCGTGCGGTTCTAGGCGCTGCAGTCTGGAACCGCGAGGCCGCTACGGTCGCAGGTTGGAATCCTGCCTCTGGCATGGATGTGTGTGATGTCCGTAGGTTAGTTAGGTTTAAGTAGTTCCAAGTGTAGGGGACTGATGACCTCACATGTTAAGTCCCATAGTGCTCAGAGCCGTTTGAACCATCTAACATCAGAAATTTTCGCAGTATCAATACTGTAATTTTGAGTAATAGAGTCATTTTTATGTAATATATTTTGTCACAGTTCTGTAAACATTTTCTTATGAATGAATATGATTATGTAATTTAAATGCAACATCTAAAAAAGAATTACGTGATAACATGTAGGAAACGCGCTGCTCCACTGAGGGCTATCTGCCATTGTGAACAATCAAGGAGTATATTTGAGGTAGGCGAACAATGTCGCTGAGCGTGAACGTGCACAATACACGATGTATCAAAATCAATTATCGGATTTCAAAAAATCGGAACTATTATGTTACTTGGGATACGTGCGTGAACAACGTACTGCTGGAAAGAGCAAACTCTCGAGCCTTACATGGTTCCCGCTAGGCAGCAGCAGTGTGCGCCCACTTCAGTTGTAGTAAAAATGATGTCGAGACAACAGAAAGCGTTCTGTGTTCCACGTTTTGCGCCGTGCGGGTCAGTAATAACTGTTCAACGTGACTTTCGTACTAGGAATGGTGTGGATCCTCCTACAGCACAGAGCATTAGATGATGGCGTGAACAATTCCGAGAAACAGGTTGTCTGTGTAGAGGCAAATCGCCGGGCCGTCCCCGAGAGTCTGATACGCACGTCGAACGCATCCGCCATAGTTTCTCAAGGAGACCGCAGAATTGCGTTCGCCGTGCAGCTGAACATGTCTCCGATGTCTGTCTGGCGTGTGTTGCGTCAACGTCTACACGTGAGACCGTACAAAATTCAGCTACCGTACAAAATTCAGCTACTGCAAGCTCTTCTTGAAGGTGACACACAACAACGTGTGGAGTTCTGTAATTTCGTTCTTGGCAAGATGGAGGATGGCAGTTTTCTTCCAAACTTACAAGGGAACCGCCCCATCGCACCCCCTCAGATTTAGTTATAAGTTGGCGCAGTGGATAGGCCATGAAAAACTGAACACAGATCAATCGACAAAACAGGAAGAAGTTGTGTGGAACTATGAAAAAAATAAACAAAATATACAAACTGAGTAGTCCATGTGGAAGATAGGCAACATCACGGATAATGTGAACTCAGGAGCTCCGTGGTCCTGTGGTTAGCGTGAGCAGCTGCGGAACCAAAGGTCATTGGTTCAAGTCTTCCCACGAGTGAAAATTTTAGTTTCTTTATTTTATCAAAGTTATGATCTGTCCGTTCGTTCATTGACGTCTCTGTTCACTGTAATAAGTTTAGTGTCTGTGTTTTGCGACCGCACCGCAAAACCGTGCGATTAGTAGACTAACGGACCGAAAATATTTGATCGCAACCGACTCCTCCACAGGAAAACATGTCTGATATATTCTATACGACACTGGTGACGGCATGTGCGTCACATGACAGGGATATGTTGTCGACCCACCTAACTAGTACACTTGGCGATTGGGTAAAAAGATTCTTCTACCTTGCCCGATTTAGGTTTTCTTGTGGATGTGATAATCACTCCCAAAAAAGTGATGAAAACATAAGACTTTGTCACATAAACTGAAAATAAAGAATTAAACTTTTTCACTCGCGGGAATACTTGAACCAAGGATCTCTCGATCCGTACCTGCTCACGCTAACCTCGGGACCACGGCGCTCCTGAGCTGACACTAACCTGGATGTTGCTTATGTTGCACATGGACTACTCAGTTTGCATATTTTGCTTATTTTTTTCGTAGTTCCACACAACTTCTTCCTGTTTTTCGATTGATCTGGGTTCAGTTTTTCAAGGCCTATCTACTGTGCCAACTTATAATTAAATCTGAGGGGAGTGCGATGGGGAGGTTCCCTTGTTAGTGTTTAGTGGCGAGGCAACATTCCATTTAAATGGAAAGGCGAACCGTCATAACGTGAGAATAGGGGGTACAGAGCAACCACATGAAGTTGTACAATACTAGACGGAGTCTCCAAAATTAATGTGTTTTGTGCAGTTTCACGGGAGAAGGCGTACGGTCCATCTTTCTTTACCGAGAACACTGTTACAACAAGCACATATCTCGGTATACTTCAGAACTTTCTTTTCCCTCAGTTGGAGACTGATTCGAACGACTTCATTTACCAACAGAATCGGGCATCGTCACACTGGCATCTGGAAATGCGGGAAATTTTGAATAAAAGGATTACTGAACGACGGGTCGGTCGCACTGGGCCAAATAATTCAGCCTTACATTACTGGTCTCCAAGGTCACCGCACCTGACTGTGTGTGATTATTTCAAAAATGGTTCAAATGGCTCTGAGCACTATGGGACTTAACATCTGAGGTCATCAGTCCCCTAGAACTTAGAACTACTTAAACCTAACTAACCTAAGGACATCACACACATCCATGCCCAAGGCAGGATTCGAACGGCCGCGCGGTTCCAGACTGAAACGCCTAGAACCGCTCGGCCACCACGGTCGGCCGTGATTATTTCTTGCGGGGGTTTATAAAAGACTGTTTATGTACCTCCACTACCAACAACAATGAAGGAACTGAGACAACGCATAACAGCAGCTGTGGAAGCTGTAACTCGATACATGCTCGCTGCAGTGTGGGAACAATTTGGATACTGCGCTGACATATGCCGTGCGTCTCACGGGGGAGCATATTTGAACACCTATGAAAAGTTGTGAAAAAAAACTTTTTGTGTTTCCCGTTCATCGAAAAACAAAATTCAATCTATAGGTTTATTCGTTTCAGAAATATAGACGAGCAAATCGGATGATTATTTTTTTTACACCCTGTACAGTTAAGTCTGGCGCGAGCTTTCGTGCAGCGGAGTCTGACATAAAGAGCTGTGGCATAGTGATCCGTTCATCATAAGAATAAACCTGACGTAAACATTGCACTATGTGTTCTTCCGCGTTTGCTGGAACCTCATTGGATTTCCGTTTCACGTGGGACTGCAGCCAAGCTGTCTCGAGTACTGTCAAGTACGATAATACGGGTACGTTTTGTGCTGTGCGTTACGCGCACATCGACTTAGCGGTAATACGGGACAACAGCTTTACCGACACATTAAACTTGGACAGCACTGGCCGGTCAGCTGGTGCAGCTAGCCTGCAGTGGCGTGGCCAGCTGCAGTTCACACGTAAAGAGAGGCGAGCAGAGGAGCAATACAGCTTCGGATGTCGTTTAATGTTTAAGCAGAAATGAAATCATACACCGCAAATCTACCACAATACTCTCCTGTGACGACTAGACGAAAAACACAACACTTTATCGTTTTTAGCTAGCGTACTGTTGTAATTAAAAACGAGAATGTGAAAAATTCCTGACTTAACGACAGGGTAATTTTTCTGCATAAGTTCTGTGTACCGTAAGGGCGTATCGAAATATTTCATTCTATAGTTGAAGCCACTGATGGTATTACAGTCAGTCGCCTGGCGATCTCTTAGCTCCTTCCTTATCCGAATCCGAAAAATACATTTCAGTTCTGGAAGTGTCACCTGATACGTGGATAACGAGCCTATCAACAACTGAATCCACGAAGCCAAACAGGCACAGCACTTTCTCTTCTTCTTTTATAAGACGTGCCGTTCTATATCCCGCCAGCGTTCGGCAGTGAGGTGTAAAGAGCTGCGCGCGTTTAGTTCCAGTACGTGTGGCAGCTTCACAGTCCTGTTACTTCTCGGGCCAAATCCCGCAGTTGGGCTCATATTGTAATCGTACAGTTGATGTTGTTGTTGTTGTTGTTGTCTTCAGTCCAGAGACTGGTTTGATGCAGCTCTCCATGTTACTCTATCCTGTGCAAGCTTCTTTATCTCCCAGTACCTATTGCAACCTACATCCTTCTGAATCTGCTTAGTGTATTCATCCCATGGTCTCCCTCTGCGATTTTTACCCTCCACGCTGCCCTCCAATACTAAATTGGTGATCCCTCGATGCCTCAGAACATGTCAAACCAACCGATCCCTTCTTCTAGTCAAGTTGTGCCATAAACTCCTTTTCTCCCCAATTCTATTCAATACTTCCTCATTAATTATGTGATCTATCCATCTAATCTTCAGCATTCTTCTGTAGCACCACATTTCGAAAGCTTCTATTCTCTTCTTGTCCAAACTATTTATCGTCAATATTTCACTTCCATACATGGCTACACTCCATACAAATACTTTCAGAAATGACTTCCTGACACTTAAATCTATACTCGATGTTAACAAATTTCTCTTCTTCAGAAACGCTTTCCTTGCCGTTGCCAGTCTACATTTTATATCCTCTCGACTTCGACCATCATCAGCTATTTTGCTCCCCAAATAACAAAACTCATTTAATACTTTAAGCGTCTCATTTCCTAACCTAATTCCCTCAGCAACACCAGACTTAATTCGACGACATTCCATTATTCTCGTTTTGCTTTTGTTCAAATGGTTCAAATGGCTCTGAGCACTATGGGACTTAACATCTGTGGTCATCAGTCCCCTAGAACTTAGAACTACTTAAACCTACCTAACCTAAGGACAGCACACACATCCATGCCCGAGGCAGGATTCGAACCCGCGACCGTAGCAGTCACGCGGTTCCGGACTGAGCGCCTAGAACCGCGATACCACCGCGGCCCGGCTTGCTTTTGTTGATGTTCATCTTATATCCTCCTTTCAAGGCACTGTCCATTCAATTCAGCTGCCCTTCCAAATCCTTTGCTGTCTCTGACAGAACTACAATGTCATCGGCAATTCATAAAGTCTTTTTTTTCTCCATGGATTTTAATTCCAACTCCGAATTTTTCTTTTGTTTCCTTTGCTGCTTGCTCAATATACAGATTGAATAACATCGGGGAGAGGCTACAACCCTGTCTCACTCCCTTCCAAACCACTGCTTCCCTTTCATGTCCCTCGACTCTTAAAATTGCCATATGGTTTCTGTACAAATTGTAAATAGCCTTTCGCTCTCTGTATTTTACCCCTGCCACCTTCAGAATTTGAAAGAGAGTATTCCTATCAACATTGTCAAAAGCTTTCTCTAAATCTACAAATGTTAGAAACGTAGGTTTGCCTATTTTCTACGATACGTTGTATGGTCAGTATAGCCTCAGGCGTTCGAACATTTCTGCGGAATCCAAACTGATCATCCCCGAGGTCGGCTTCTACCAGTTTTTCCATTCGTCTATAAAGAATTCGTGTTAGTATTTTGCAGCCGTGGCTTAATAAACTTATAGTTCGGTAATTTTCACATCTACCAACACCTGCTTTCTTTGGGATTGGAATTATTATACTCTTCTGGAAGTATGAGTGTATTTCTCTTCTCATACATCTTGCTCACCAGATGGTAGTTTTGTCAGGCCTGGCTCTCCCAAGGCCGTCAGTAGATCTAATGGAATGTTGTCTACTCCCGGGGTCTTGTTTCGGCTCAGTTCTTTCAGTGCCCTGTCAAACTCTTCACGCAGTATCGTATCTCCCATTTCATCTTCATCTACATTCTCTTCCATTTCCATAATATTGTCCTCAAGTACTTCGCCCTTGTATAGACCCTCTATATACTCGTTCCCTTTCTGCTTTGCTTAGAACTGGGTTGCCATCTGAGCTCTTGATGTTCATACAAGTGGTTCTCTTTTCTACAAAGGTCTCTTTAATTTTCCTGTAGGCAGTATCTATCTTACCCCTAGTGAGATAAGCCTCTACATCCTTACATTTGTCCTCTAGCCATCCCTGGTTAGCTATTTTGCACTTCCTGTCGAACTCATTTTTGAGACGTTTGTATTCCTTTTTGCCTGCATCATTTACTACATTTTTGTATTTTCTCCTTTCATCAATTAAATTCAATATTTCTTCTGTTACCCAAGGATTTCTACTAGCCATCGTCTTTTTACCTTATTGATTCTCTGCTGCCTTCACTACTTCATCTCTCTAGCTACCCATTCTTCAAATGTTCAAGTGTGTGTGAAATCTTATGGGACTTAACTGCTAAGGTCATCAGTCCCTAAGCTTACACACCAACCAAATTATCTTAAGGACAAACACACACACTCATGCCCGAGGGAGGACTCGAACCTCCGCCGGGACCAGCCGCACAGTCCATGACTGCAGCGCCTCGGCTAATCCCGCGCGGCTACCCATTCTTCTTTTACTGTATTTCTTTCCCCCATTCATGTCGATTTTTCCCTTATGCTCTCCCTAAAACTCTGTACAACCTCTGGTTTAGTCAGATTATCCAGGTCCTTAAATTCCCACCTTTTTGCAGTTTCTTCAGTTTTAATCTACAGTTCGTAACCAGTAGATTGTGGTCAGAGTGCACATCTGCCCCTGGAAATGTCTTACAATTGAAAACCTGGTTCCTAAATCTCTGTCTTATCACTAAATAATCTATCTGACACCTTCGAGTATCTCCAGGCCTCTTCCATGCATACAACCTTCTTTTATGATTCTTGAACCAAGTGTTAGCTATGATTAAATTATGCTCCGTGCAAAATTCTACGAGGCGGCTTCCTCTATCATTTCTTACCCCCATTCCATATTCACCTACTACGTTACCTTCTCTTCCTTTTCCTACTATCGAATTCCAGTCACCCATGACTATTAAATTTTCGTCTCCCTTCACTATCTGAATAATTTCTTTTATCTCATCATACATTTCATCAATCTCTTCGTCATCTGCGTAGCTAGTTGGCATATAAACTTCTACTACTGTGGCAGGCGTGGGCTTTGTGTCTATCTTGGCCACAATAATGCGTTGACTATGCTGTTTGTAATAGCTTACCCGCACTCCTATTTTTTTATTCATTATTATACCAACTCCTGCATTACCCCTATTTGATTTTGTGTTTATAACCCTGTAGTCACCTGACCAGAAGACTTGTTCCTCCTGCCACCGAACTTCACTAATTCCCACTGTAGCTTCAACCTATCCATTTCCCTTTTTAAATTTTCTAACCTACCTGCCCGTTTAAGGGATCTGACATTCTACGCTCCGATCTGTAGAACGCCAGTTTTCTTTCTCCTGATAACGACGCCCTCCTGAGTAGTCCCCGCCCGGAGATCCGAATGGGAGACTACTTTACCTCCGGAATATTTTACCCAAGAGGACGCCATCATCATTAAACAATACAGTAAAGCTGTATGCCCTCGGGAAAAATTACAGCTGTAGTTTCCGCTTGCTTTCAGCCGTTCGCAGTACCAGCACAGCAAGGCCGTTTTGGTTAGTGTTACAAGGCCAGATCAGTCAAATCATCCAGACTGTTGCCCCTGCAACTACTGAAAAAGCTGCTGGTACAGTAGCAAATGTAAAAATGCAGCATTTGTATTATGTGCTCGATCTGTGAAAATGGTTGTTTTTCATGTTTCTACGATGGACATAGTCCAAATAGAGGATTTGATATTTCATTTTTGCCTTAAAAATTAAATTGTTATGTTTTCTCAATTTAAACGAGTTTTGTGAACAGTCTTTCATAAAACATCGATAATTAAGAATTTGTATTTGAAATGGAAGCATGAATTTCGGGTCCAATATGTAATTAGAAACAAGAAGACGTGCATTATTCTTAAAAAATTATGATGAGTTTTATAATGACGAGATGTAGTTATTTCAAAATGAACAAGTAAAAAGAGGTATGGGAGAGATTTGAACCAACGCACTTATACCCGCAGGGGGTGCATCATTAATTACGCTACCGACTACGCTACACGTCCAACGATATTTGGTAGAACAATTGCACTATATACACTACTGAGAAAACTTCAAAGCCGATTATCTCCGTAAATTTATGAAAAACATTAAGAACAGCAATTTATCGGCACTTCTTAACCGGGCTCCACGCGCGTGTTTCACTACGGAACAGAAAGCAGCCTCAGCCATTTTCATACTGCGCATTAACAGCGCGACAATCAGAGCACAACGCAGCAGAGGTTGTTACTGTACTCGATTTTTAAAATAAAAAGTACGTAGCTAAGGCGTGGCTGTCAATACATCTGAATATACACTATTAACCATTAAAATTGCTACATCAAGAAGAAATGCAGATGATAAACGGGTATTCATTGCACAAATATACTAGAACACACATGTGATTACATTTTCACGCAATTTGGGTGCATAGATCCTGAGAAATCAGTACCCAGAACAACCACCTCTGGCCGTAATAACGGCCTTGTTACGCCTGGGCATTGAGTCAAACAGAGCTTGGATGGCGTGTACAGGTACAGCTGCCCATGAAGCTTCAATACGATACCACAGTTCATCAAGAGTAGCGACTGGCGTATTGTGACGAGCCAGTTGCTCGGCCACCATTGACCAGACGTTTTCAGTTGGTGAGAGATCTGGAGAATGTGCTGGCCAGGGCAGCAGTCGAACGTTTTCTGTATCCAGAAAGCCCCGTACAAGACGTGCAACATGCGATCGTGTATTATCCTGCTGAAATGTAGTGTTTCGAAGGCATCGAATGATGGGTAGAGCCACGGGTCGTAACACATCTGAAATGTAACGTCCACTGTGCAAAGTGCCGTCAATGCGAAGAAGAGGTGGCCGAGACGTGTAACCAATCGCACCCCATACCATCACGCCGGGTGATACGCCAGTATGATCAATACACACTTCCAATGTGCGTTCACCGCGATGTCCCCAAACACGAATGCGACCATCATGATGCTGTAAACAGAACCTGGGTTCATCCGAAAAAATGACGTTTTGCCATTCGTGCACCCAGGTTAACCTTCGAGTACACCATCGCAGGCGCTCCTGTCTGTGATGCAGCGTCGAGGGTAACCTCAGCCACGGTCTCCGAGCTGATAGTCCGTGCTGCTGCAAACGTCGTCGATCTGTTCGTGCAGATGGTTGTTGTCTTGCAAACGTCCCCATCTGTTGACTCAGGCATCGAGACGTGGCTGCACGATCCGTTATAGCCGTGCGGATGAGATGCCTGTCATCTCGACTGCTGGTGATACGAGGCCGTTGGGATCCAGCACGACGTTCCGTATTACCCTCCTGAACCCACCGAGTCCATATTCTGCTAACAGTCATTGGATTTCGACCAACGCGAGCAGCAATGTCGGGACACGATAAACCGCAATCGCGAAAGGCTACGGTCCGACCTTTATCAAAGTCGGAAACGTGATGGTACGCATTTCTCCTCCTTACACGAGGCATCACAACAACGTTTCACCAGGCAACGCCGGTCGACTGCTGTTTGTGTATGAGAAATCGGTTGGAAACTTTCCTCATGTCAGCACGTTGTAGGTGTGACAACCGGCGCCAAGCTTGTGTGAATCCTCTGAAAAGCTAATCATTAGCATATCACAGCATCTTCTTCCTGTCGGTTAAATTTCGCACCTGTAGCACGCCATCTTCGTGGTGTAGCAATTTTAATGGCCAGTAGTGTATGTAAGTTTTACTCAAAGCAACGTAGTAATAAGATACCTGATACATGAGTAAGACCTAGTACCAAGAGCGTAACACCAGTGTATGTGTACTACGGCTTCTGACCAATCATTGTGTTTGTTTACATGAGGTTTATTGTTGTGATGAACAGATGATACTGGTACGTAGTGCGGCCCACTGTAAGGCACTGCACTGGAAGGATTGTGTGTTATGGCCAGCCATTAATTACAGAGTTAACTGGGCACAGTCTACAAAGCATCAAGAGGAACTAATATGAAAGAATAGCTCCATGGGACCAAAACTGTTCACTGCAAAGCTACGCGAAGAAGAGCCTGTTTCCATGCACTGTCTGCGTTCCCGCATCATTGTCTTGCATTTGCTAAGAGGGGAAGACTTTTCTACTTGGATTAAGAAGAACACAATATTGTTCGCTCACACTGTGAAGCTGGCGACCGTTTCCTATAAAATTATATTGAGCTAAATTACCTGAAATTCACCAACTACTTTGCAGTTTCTATCGACTGTCAAAAGTCTTTCGATCGTTATTGCGCAGAAGTAGTCGCGCAGTAGCGATTCTTTCATAACTGAGTGTACGCCTCCGTAGCGCAGCGGTAATGGTACTGCCTACCACGCAAGGGGGCCCAGGTTCGATTCCCAGCACGGGACTGGGTGTTGCGCGTCCTTCATCATCATTGACACGCAAGTCGCCGAAGTGGCGTAAACTAAAATGACTTGCAATACTGCGGCAGAATCCCGAAGGGGATGTTGTTGCTGTGGTCTTCAGTCCTGAGTCTGGTTTGATGCAGCTCTCCATGCTACTCTATCCTGTGCAAGCTTCTTCATCTCCCAGTACCTACTGCAGCCTACATCCTTCTGAATCTGCTTAGCGTATTCATCTCTTGGTCTCCCTCTACAATTTTTACCCTCCACGCTGCCCTCCAGTACTAAGTTGGTGATCCCTTGATGCTTCAGAACATGTCCTACCAACCGATCTCTTCTTCTAGTCATGTTGTGCCACAAACTCCTCCCCAATTCTGTTCAATACCTCCTCATTAGTTGTGTGATCTACCCATCTAATGTTCAGCATTCTTCTGTAGCACCACATTTCGAAAGCTTCTATTCTTTCTTGTCCAAACTATTTATCGTCCATGTTTCACTTCCATACATGGCTACACTCCATACAAATACTTTCAGAAACGACTTCCTGACACTTAAATCAATACTCGATGTTAACAAATTTCTCTTCTCCAGAAACGCTCTCCTTGCCATTGCCAGTCTACATTTTATATCCTCTCTACTTCGACCATCATCAGTTATTTTGCTCCCCAAATAGCAAAACTCATTTAATACTTTAAGCGTCTCATTTCCTAATCTAGTATCCCCAGCAACATCCGATTTAATTCGACTACATTCCATCATCCTCGTTTTGCTTTTGTTGATGTTCATCTTATATACTCCTCTCAAGGCACTGTCCATTCCGTTCAACTGCTCTTCCAAGTCCTTTGCTGTCTCTGACAGAATTACAATGTCATCGGCGAATCTCAAAGTTTTTATTTCTTCTCCATGGATTTTAATTCCTACTACGAATTTTTCTATCGTTTCCTTTACTGCTTGCTCAATATGCAGATTGAATAACGTTGGGGAGAGGCTACAATCCTGTCTCACTCCCTTCCCAACCACTGCTTACCTCTCATGCCCCTCGACTCTTACAACTGCCATCTGGTTTCTGTACAAATTGTAAATAGCCTTTCGCTCCCTGTATTTTACACCTACTACCTTCAGAATCTGAAAGAGAGTATTCCAATCAACATTGTGAAAAGCTTTCTCTACAAATGCTAGAAATGTAGGTTTGCCTTTCCATAATCTATTTTCTAAGATACGTTGTAGGGTCAGTATTGCCTCAGGTGTTCCAACATTTCTATGGAATCCAAACTGATCTTCACCGAAGTCGACTTATACCAGTTTTTCCATTCGTTTGTAAGGAATTCTATTTTGCAGCCGTGACTTATTAAATTCATAGTTCCGTTATTTTCACACCTGTCGACACCTGCTTTTTTTTGGGATTGAAATTATTACATTCGGTAACTCTCGAAAAAGTGAATTCAGTGATAAAGCCCTCATTAAATGTTGGAGTAGGAACTTTCCTGCGAAGGGGATATCCTGGCCAATAAATGCCCCACGATCATTTCTTTTTTTTTTTTTTTTTTTTTTTTTTTTTTACAGCTGAGTTTACTTTTTTTTGATTTGTTCTACGGAACCGAAGCTTCTTCCCAGACAACAGGAACACTTAGTCATCAATTATTGCAGTTACCCGAAAGTTTACGTCCGTTATATGTGGTCGCCGGTGAACGATAATGTCACGTCACAACACGAGTGTAGTAAACAATGTGCTACTGGAACACCTGAAGCGCTGGACTGTATTGTTGCGGCGTGGATACAGTAGTGCTTTGGTTTGTGTTGGGGCCGATCAGTGTCTGAAAAGTGAAAACGTGCTTTGCTGACGATACAGAGGAAATTGGAATTAATACACAAACTCGAGAACGCAGTATTCATACGCGGAACCTGGCACTGATTTATAATGTGGGTGAAAGTACGATCCGCTGTCTTCGGAAAAACAAAGCAGTTCTGACTCATACGGAGGTGAGAGAGTGTCTAAAGGCTATGAGAATGTCTCCATACGCAAGACTGGATAAAGCCATTTTGGAACGGTTTCAGCAGAGAAGAGCAGGCAACACACAAGAATCTGGCGAAACGTACACCAGACACGCCCATGTCAGTTTTTCTTCAAATCCTTGGGGATTCAAGGAGATTTTAATGCATCTTCCGGCTGGCTAACAAAATTTAAACAGCGTAATAGTATCCGGGAGATTGTCTTCCAAGCAGTGCAAATAATGAAGCTGCTTCTGAATTTTGTAATGTTTTCCAGGAGTTCATTGCACGCGAAAATTTACAGCTGGAGCAAATACACAATGCGGAGGAAACCGGGGTTTTTTGGAACTGTCTGCGAACAAGTATCTGGCAGTAGATGGCAGCAAAATGCACCTAATATGGAAAACGTATGGTCTTGGGGATGTCCGGATACTTTTGATCACATAGTGCATTTCTGTATTTGAATAGCATGCCTATACCATTTTCTTTGGTGCTTCGGTGTATTACTCAGCTGACCAGTTGACATCCAGCGACGTTCAAAGTCGCTGGCTCTTCTGACTGACCCGTGACATTTACTGCTCAGTTCTGCCCGGATATTTTTGATCAGATACTGGATATTTTTGATCAGATACTGGATGTTGTATGTAAATTTTAGATCGCTTTTCTGGATTAGATGTGTCTTATGTGACTTTTCGAGTGCTTTTCTAGTTGTCTCCGTCCTGCTTTAAGGCAACGAGTATTGTGTGGGAGCATACGGGAGAAACAGTCGCCCTGCGGACTCTTTCTGGGTAGGAATTCGGTATCGAACGAAAACTAGTTTTCCTCACGAGTAGTACCGAAATTAAATTATCCATGCCTTCAAACAAGAGTAGTGTAAAAAAGCAGCACAGCACTAGTGTTCAGGCAACAAGTGGCACTTCGGGACCATCCGACCGCCGTGTCATCCTCAGCTGAGGATGCGGATAGGAGGGGCGTGGGGTCAGCACACCGCTCTCCCGGTCGTTATGATGGTTTTCTCTGACCGGAGTCGCTACTATTCGGTCGAGTAGCTCCTCAATTGGCATCACGAGGCTGAGTGCACCCCGAAAAATGGCAACAGCTCTTCGCGGCCCGGATGGTCACCCATCCAAGTGCCGGCCACTCCCGACAGCGCTTAACTTCGGTGGTCTGCCGGGAACCGGTCTATCTACTGCGGCAAGGCTGTTGCCAAGAGTAGTGTAAATTACTCTCAAAAACTCTCGGTTCCAATCTCTGTTTTTCTCGAGTTGTGGTTGAGTGTTTTCCTAAACAGCTTTTCATATTTGAGTATTACCCAAAGGTTTAAAATTTTCAAACTGATTTGGCACCTGATTTCAACGTTATCCATTTTATCAAAATATTGCGGGGTTCCGCTTTTGGTAGATGGATGCATTGTACGCTCTGATTCAGCAAATCTTCCACTTTTGCTGCATTAACCAACGACTTAAAGATGAACAAGTACGTCCACTCGTGAACACATGGGGACTGTTAAGCGAATAAACTGCGAACGACATGTTGACAAGGTCGGCGAAGGCTCGTTCATGTTTTCGTTTATTCCGCAGAAGAATTTCTATAGGGAGCATTGCGAGCTGCTACTCTCTAGCGCTTAGCCTTACAGCAGTAGGCCTATTGAAGGAGTAAATGGTTACACGTAACGCCGCATGCTATTGTGAAGATGGCTGAATTTAGAGCTTCGGGCTGTAAGAAGAGTAACTACAACTCTATTCACTTTGTTCAACACCATCGTTCACCAGCTGTTTTACGATGGAGTTGAATATAATCTTAGCTTTACTTTCACATTCTTTTCGTAATATGTGAGAAAAGGCACACTCAGTCTCTTTAACATTCTCAGATATCTCTTGTTTAGTAAGCTGACCCATTTCTGCAGATTTAACAGTGTGTGCTTCTTTTCGGGAAACATTTTTTCAACCGTATGCCCTTTGTACTACAATCTGCAACGAGAAAAATCTGGATTTTTCCATTGTTGGAGAACAGTTTTTTTTTTTTTCCAAAAAGCTGATTCACTGTTAATGAAGCGCAACTCAATACAGAAATATGTTTATAGCGTCCCGATAGGGCTGCTTTACCCTCACATTCACGTTGGATCACTTTTTTTCATAACCTATCTGAAAAAAATTGAGATACTAGACAGGGCGCTTATTAACGTTATACACGCAGTATGTTAGGGATATAAGTTCAGAATGCAGTTATTTTTACTCCTGACAGAGTACAGTGTATTCAACGACATTAAATTAGCAGACTAATAATTATACACTACTGGCCATTAAAATTCCTACACCAAGAAGAAATGCAGATGAAAAACGGGTATTCATTGGACAAATATATTATGCTATAACTGACATGTGATTACATTTTCACGCAATTTGGGTGCATAGATCCTGAGAAATCAGTACCCAGAACAACCACCTCTGACCGTAATAACGGCCTTGATACGCCTGGGCATTTAGTCGAACAGACCTCGGATGGCGTGTACAGGTACAGCTGCCCATGCAGCTTCAACACGACACCACAGTTCATCAAGAGTAGTGACTGGCGTATTGTGACGAGCCAGTTCCTCGGCCACCATTGACCAGACGTTTTCAATTGGTGAGAGATCTGGAGAATGTGCTGGCCAGGGCAGCAGTCGAACATTTTCTGTATCCAGAAAGGCCCGTACAGTACCTGCAAAATGCGGTCGTGCATTATCCTGCTGAAATGTAGGGATCAGCAGGGATCGAGTGAAGGGTAGAGCCACGGGTCGTAACACATCTGAAATGTAACGTCCACTGTTCAAACTGCCGTCAGTGTGAACAAAAGGTCACCGAGACGTGTAACCAATGGCACCCCATACCATAACGCAGGGTGATACGCCAGTATGGCGATGACGAATACACGCTTCCAATGTGCGTTCACCGCGATGTCGCCAAACACGGATGCGACCATCGTGATGCTGTAAACAGAACCTGGATTCATCCGAAAAAATGACGTCTTGCGATTCGTGCACCTAGGTTTGTCGTTGAGTACACCATCGCAGGCGCTCCTGTATGTGATGCAGCGTCAAGGGTAACCGCAGCCACGGTCTCCGAGCTGATAGTCCGTGCTGCTGCAATCGTCCTCGAACTGTTCGTGCAGGTGGTTGTTGTCTTGCAAACGTCCCCATCTGTTGACTCAGGGATCGAGACGTGGCTGCACGATCCGTTACAGCCGTGCGGATGAGATGCCTGTCATCTCGACTGCTAGTGATACGAGGCCGTTGGGATCCAGCACGGCTTTCCGCATTACCCTCCTGAACCCACCGATTCCATATTCTGCTAACAGTCATTGGATCTCAACCAACGCGAGCAGCAATGTCGCGATACGATAAACCGCAATCGCGATAGGCTACAATCCGACCTTTATCAAAGTCGGAAACGTGATGGTACGTATTTCTCCTCCAACAACGTTTCACCAGGCAACGCCGGTCGACTGCTGTTCGTGTATGAAAAATCGGTTGGAAACTTTCCTCATGTCAGCCCGTTGGAGGTGTCGCCACCCGCTCCAGCCTTGTGTGAATGCTCTGAAAAGCTAATCATTTGTATATCACAGCATCTTCTTGCTGTCGGTTAAATTTCGCGTCTGTAACACGTCATCTTCGTGGTGTAGCAATTTTAATGGCCAGTAGTGTACCTATTACAAGTAATATGTTTTTAGGATGCAAATAAGACACTAACATTTATTTTCCCCAGGGTAGCAGGTCAGGTATTGAAGTGTGAACGCGTACAGGTAAAATGGGTAGTCTATAATGACAGGCGTAGTCCACTTCACGGTGCAGTTAGGACCATGCAGGAAACAAACAACACACTGAACTTTGTACATATTAAGGTATCAATGATCACAATATCTGTATCCGTATCCCTACTACCCTGTATAGCATTTTAATATTACTCAACTGCAATAAAAATATTTACGCATCTTGGATTTTAATCGTTTAATGTTGACGATTAACACTAATTTCTCTTAAACACATGTCAGACACTTCCTCACCCAATATTTCTTTAACCTCAAAAACATGGTTACTGTGCCATTTTACATTCTAAATGCTAACATAAATTAGACTTACAGTCTCGGACAGCATATCCAGGATATGCACTGGAATACTGCTGACCTCTCAGTCTTTCATACATTAAACTTCCCGCTCGTGTTGCTAGAGGCGCTTGCAGTCAAAAATCCTGCATTTGCCCTCTCCCTATTACTGTAGTGTGTATGAGGTTGTGGGTAGCAATTACTAACTCACATCTCTATATACATAATTTTTTTTTTAATCCTGTAAATGTTCGGCATGTAGGCGTACTTACAAATTGATTTGTGATGTGAATGTAAAATGACTCGTTCCACATCATTACAAATTATTGTGGAACATGGAATTAACTAATTCTATCACTTGAAAGGACACGGGTTGTTGATCTCCTGGAGCGTCCGTTCAATTGTTGAAAGGGTTGGAACGGACTCATGTGGCCAAAATTTTGGGTAAATAATGTCGTAAATGTAACCAATTTATAGTAGGACGAATCGGTGCTATGCCTACTGTAAATTATGTATGTGAGTAAAAGTGCCAGTTAATAAACATCGAGTGAAAAAGTGTCGGGATGAAAATACTCGATACCAAGAAATATTGTTCTTGTCCATGTTGTTGGGGTCTTCAGTCCTGGTTTTGTGCAGCTAACTATGCTACTCTATCCTGTCCAAGCCTCTTCATCTGTGATTAACTACTGCAACCTACATTCTTCTGAATCTGTTTACTGTCCTAACGCATTGGTCTCCCTCTACAATTTTTACGACCTACATCTCCCTCCATTAAATTGACAATCCCTTGATGCCTGTCGGCAGCTCGTGGTCGTGCGGTAGCGTTCTCGCTTCCCACGCCCGGGTTCCCTGGTTCGATTCCCGGCGGGGTCAGGGACTGTCTCTGCCTCGTGATGACTGGGTGTTGTGTGCTGTCCTTAGGTTAGTTAGGTTTAAGTACTTCTAAGTTCTAGGGGACTGATGACCATAGTGCTCAGAGCCATTGGAACCTTGATGTCTCAGCATGTGTCCTATCAAACGATCCCTTATTTAGTCGAGTTGTGCCACAAATTTCTTGTCTCCCAAAGTTTATTCAGCACCCGCTCATTAGTTACTTTGACTATCCGCCTAATCTTCTGCATTGTCCTCTAGTACCACATTTCAAAAGCTTCTGTTGTTGTCTGTCCCACATTTCCCTTCGAAGCAGGGATTCATTACAGACAAATGCCTTCAGAAAGATGTTCGTAGCACTTTGTAAGTAGCCTGTTTGTACGAGGTGTGTTTTTTTTAAAAAATAAGTACCATTTTGAAATTTAAAAAAGATGTGCTAAGATATCTCAATAATTTTATTTTTACATGAAAGCCTGTACCATAATCTAGTTTTCTACATAATTTACGTCAATATTGAGGCACTTCTCATAACGTTGTACCAGTTTTTGAATACCCTCCTCATAGATGTCCTGACTTTGTCATCGTCCTGAAGATGCTGACTGCGCAGGTGTTTCTTCAAGTGCAGGAACAGATGGTAGTCACTGGGCGCAAGATCAGGGCTGCACGGAGGATGATCTGGAGTTTCCCATCGAAAAGATGTGATGAGATCTTTGGTCTGATTCGGCACACGCGGACGGGCATTGTCTTGCAGCAAAACGGCGCCCTTGCTCAACTTGCCACGTCTTTTGTTCTGAATTGAACGGCGCAGATTGTGCAATGTCTTACAGTAAGCTGCTCCATTGATTGTCTCATTACGAGGCAGAAATTCCACCAGCAATACTCCTTTTCTGTCCCAAAAAACAGTGCACATGATTTTCTGGGCAGAAATTCTTTGCTCAAACTCATGTTTCATCGCCCGTAACAATTTGGCTTAAGAAATCATCACCGTCGTTGTGGTACCGCTCAAGGAAAGTCAATGCACTGTCTAAACCTTTGGTTTTGTGCTCGCCCGTCAACATTTTCGGTACCCAACGTGCGCCCTGCACCAAACTTTCATTAACGACCGAAGGACGTCCACTCTGTTGTTCATCATGCACATATGTGCGGCCATCTTTAAATGCTCTCACCCACTTTCTGACCATTCCATCACTTCACAGATCTCACGATGAATATCGATCGCCTTTGGGCCTTTAGCATCAAGAAATCTTATAACAGCCCATACCTCACAGTTGGCGGGACTCATGATTATCGAAGACATCTTAAAAACTCACTACACAACGTAAACAAGGAAGAATCAGACTGTAATGGCGTCAGTGCATAGATAGCAGATGTAGGTACCCAGTGCGCGTGCGCAGAACGCCGACCGCAGCGCTTCGGCCGCGGTGTGGCGAAACGGTACTAACTTAAAAAACACGCCTCGTATGTTGGCAGCGCTATACAGGGTGTTACAAAAAGGTCCGTCCAAACATTCAGGAAACATTCCTCACACACAAAGAAAGAAAATATGTTAAGTGGACATGTGTCTGGAAACGCTTCCTTTCCATGTTAGAGCTCATTTAATTATTTCTCTTCAAATCACATTAATCATGGAATGGAAACACACAGCAACAGGACTTACCAGCGTGACTTCAAACACTTTGTTACAGAAAATGTTCAAAATGTCCTCCGTTAGCGAGGATACGTGCATCCACCCTCCATCGCACGGAATCCCTGATGCGCTGATGCAGCCCTGGAGAATGGCGTATTGTATCACAGCCGTCCACAATACGAGCACGAAGAGTCTCTACATTTGGTACCGGGGTTGCGTAGACAAGAGCTTTCAAATGCCCCCATAAATGAAAGTCAAGAGGGTTGAGGTCAGGAGAGCGTGGAGGCCACGGAATTGGTCCGCCTCCACCAATCCGTCGGTCACGGAATCTGTTGTTGAGAAGCTTACGAGCACTTCGACTGAAATGTGCAGGAGCTCCATCGTGCATGAACCACATGTTGTGTCGTACCTGTAAAGGCACATGTTCTAGCAGCACAGGTAGAGTATCCCGTATGAAATCGTGATAACGTACTCCATTGACCGTAGGTGGAAGAACGTGGGGCCCAATCGAGACATCACCAACAATGCCTGCCCAAACGTTCACAGAAAATCTGTGTTGATGACGTGATTGCACAATTGCGTGCGGATTCTCGTCAGCCCGCACATGTTGATTGTGAAAATTTACAATTTGATCACGTTGGAATGAAGCCTCAACCGTAAAGAGAACATTTGCACTGAAATGAGGATTGACACATTGTTGGATGAACCATTCGCAGAAGTGTACCCGTGGAGGCCAATCAGCTGCCGATAGTGCCTGCACACGCTGTACACGGTACGGAAACAACTGGTTCTCCCGTAGCACTCTCCATACAGTGACGTGGTCAACGTTACCTTGTACAGCAGCAACTTCTCTGACGCTGACAGTAGGGTTATCGTCTACTGCACGAAGAATTGCCTCGTCCATTCGTGGTGTCCTCGTCGTTCTAGATCTTCTCCAGTCGCGAGTCGTAGGCTAGAATGTTCCGTGCTCCCTAAGACGCCGATCAATTGCTTCGAACGTCTTCCTGTCGGGACACTTTCGTTCTGGAAATCTGTCTCGATACAAACGCACCGCGCCACGGCTATTGCCCCGTGCTAATCCATACATCAAATGGGCATCTGCTAACTCCGCATTTGTAAACATTGCACTGACTGCAAAACCACGTTCGTGATGAACACTAACCTGTTGATGCTACGTACTGATGTGCTTGATGCTGGTACTGTAGAGCAATGAGTCGCATGTCAACACAAGCACCGAAGTCAAGATTATCTTCCTTCAATTGGGCCAACTGGCGATGAATCGAGGAAGTACAGTACATACTGACAAAACTAAAATGAGCTCTAACATGGAAATTAAGCGTTTCCGGTCACATGTCCACATAACATCTTTTCTTTATTTGTGTGTGAGGAATGTTTCCTGAAAGTTTGGCCGTACCTTTTAGTAACACCCTGTAGACTTTGTGAATATCGCTGACAACGCTCTCCGCCGCCAGTAAGAGATTCTGTGGTTGGACGGACTAGCAGTTAAGGAGTGGCAAGGGAAGTGTATGGTCATGATATTATTAGTGTAGAATCTATGTTGGTAGGACATGCATTGTAAAGTGAGATGAAATGTTTATAAGAAAATACGTAAGGAAATGTATGATGGTGTGATGATTTGTTGATAATGTTTGGGTAGTGGAATTATTGACAGTTGTATAACTTCTGGAAGTGGATGTCATATGAATAAGGTAAAATTTTCTAAATAATTTGTTTGCTCTTCAACAAAATCTTTCTTTCGCTAATCATATGCCTCCTAGTAGTCAAGAGTCTATAGTAGTTAGTATCTTTTTATTTAGCTGGCTGTAGTTGCTAAGTGCTGTAATTGCTGTAGTTCGTGTTATGAAGATTTTCTGTGAGGTTAGGAATGGGGTTTGCACTGTTGGGATTCGTGATGGAAATGAGTTTAGGCAATTAACAAGAGTTGGAGGTAGTTTCATATTTGTTTAATTTCGTAATTTTTGAATTTGTTTTATTGTTAGGATTTCTTACAATTCAGGGCCATTCTTTTGTGTTAATTATTGGAAGTCATGCTGTCTATGTATAGCAGTCAGATTGCGTTGGGTTTGTATATTGTGGGTAATAAATGAATAGGTTAAGTTTTAATTGTCTTTGTCAGGGAAAATTCTGTAGGTCAGTGTTTAAAATGTAATTAAAGTGGTAGTTTCATCTTAAATTTATTAACCAAAATGTCCCTGTGACTGGGAGGTTGTTGGCACTTCGTAGCAGGCAACACTGGTGTGGCGCGTTTATTATGTCGAATGTTCTACTGTGATTTGTATTACATGTAGGGTTGTTGGGGTCACATGGCCTTGAAACAAACTCATTGTGTCGCGATGCATGTTTTGTGGAAATGAGACGAAACGCTTTCAATAAAGATATGGAAAACAGTTACAGCAAGAATAAGAAGGGACAGGAGACAGAACATGTGTTAAGTTTCACAGAATAAATTGCATGCTACTAGATGGAGCTGTGGAAAATAAGAACTGTATGGGGAGACAGAGATTGGAATAGCTCCAACAGATAACTGACGGTGTAAGGTGCAAGTGGTTCCCTGAGATGAAGAGGTTCGCACAACTGAGGGGCTGCTTCGAACGACTTAGAAGACTGGTGACTCAAAAACAAAAAAAAAGTAATAAAACGGTAGTACGCAGATAGACAGGTGATTCTATTGCGTCCTAATACTCTTGAGCTTTTCCGTCAGAGGGAGTTATTAGAGCGATTATTTTTTCCATCATGGTATGATGTGTTTTTGTTTAAAGACATTCGGTTGTTGTTGTTGTTTTTGTGGTCTTCGGTCCTGAGACTGGTTCGATGCAGCTCTCCATGCTACTCTACCCTGTGGAAGCCTCTTCATCTCTAACTACTGCAGCCTACATCCTTCTGAATCTGCTTAGTGTATTCATCCCTTGGTCTCCCTCTACGATTTTTACCCTCCACGCTTCCCTCCAATACTAAACTGGTGATCCCTTGATGCCTCAGAACGTGCCCTGCCAACCGGTCCCTTCTTCTTGTCAAGTTGTGCCACAAATTTCTCTTCTCCCCAATTCAATTCAGTACCTCCTCATTAGTTACGTGATCTACCCATTTAATCTTCAGCATTCTTCTGTAGCACCACATTTGGAAAGCTTCTACTGTCTTCTTGTCTAGACTGGTTATCGTCCATATTTCACTTCCATAGATGGCGCTGAACTCCATACAAATACTTTCAGAAAAGACGTCCTAACACTTAAATCTATACTCGATGTTAACAAACTTCTCTTCTTCAGAAACGCTTTCCTTGCCATTGCCAGTCTACATTTTATATCCTCTCCACTCCGACCATCATCAGCTATTTTGCTCACCAAATAGCAAAACTCCTTTACTGCTTTAAGTGTCTCATTTCCTAATCTAATTCCCTCAGCATCACCCGACTTAATTCGACTACATTCCATTATCCTTGTTTTGCTTTTGTTGATGTTCATCTTATGTCCTCCTTTCAAGACACTGTCCATTCCATTCAACTGCTCTTCAAAGTCCTTTGCTGTCTCTGGCAGAATTACAATTTCATCAGCAAACCTCAGAGTTTTTATTTCTTTCTCCATGGATTTTAATTCCTACTCCAAATTTTTCTTATGTTTCCTTTACTGCTTGCTCAATATACAGATTGAATAACATTGGGGAGAGGCTACAACCCTGTCTCACTCCCTTCCCAACCACTGCTTCCCTTTCATGCTACTAGACTCTTATAACTGTCATCTAGTTTCTGTATAAATTGTAAACAGCCTTTTGCTGCCTGTATTTGACCCCTGTCACCTTCAGAATTTGAGAGTATTCCAGTCAACAATGTCAAAAGCTTCCTCTAAGTCTACCAATGCTAGAAAAGTAGGTTTGCCTTTGCTTAATCTATCTTCTAATATAAGTCGTAGGTTCAGTATTGCCTCGCGTTTTCCAACATTTCTACGGAATCCAGACTGATCTTCCCCAAGGTCGGCTTCTACCAGTTTTTCCATTCGTCTGTAAGGAATTCGTGTCAGTATTTTGCAGCGTGACTTATTAAATTCATAGTTCAGTTATTTTAACACCTGTTTTCTTTGGGACTGGAATTATTACATTCGGTAACTCTCGAAAAAGTGAATTCAGTGATAAAGCCCTCATTAAACGTTAGAGTAGGAACTTCTCTGCGAAAATATTCTAGAAAAGTAGTAAAGACATTTGGAAATTTGTGGTAAGGACTATGGAACCAAACTACTGAGGTCATCGGTCGCTAGGCACTACTTAATCTAACGTAAACTAAATTACGCTAAGGACAACACACACATCCGTGCCCGAGGGAGGACTCGAACCTCTGACTGGGAAATCCGTGCGAACCGTGACAAGACGCCCTAGCCCGCAGGCGAGGTCAACGGAGCGAGCTATTGTAGTGCAGACACTTCTATTACAAGAATGAGATTTTCACTCTGCAGCGGAGTGTGCACCGATATGAAACTTCCTGGAAGATTAAAATTGTCTGCCGGACCGAGACTCGAACTCGGGACCTTTGCCTTTGGCGGGCAAGTGCTCTACCATCTTTTTTTTTTTTTTTTTTTTTTTTAATTCTCAATTTGTTCGTTAATGTTCGTTGCAATTGTTCGTGGCGGACGTCCCCAGACGGCCTTTGAAGTTCGTTGTTGATCCATTAACTCAGTTTTTTTTTATTACAGAGGGCAGCTAGCCCTCTGACCGAACACGCTGAGCTACCGTGCCGGCTGCACCATCGGAGCTACCGAAGCATGACTCACGCCCCGTCCTCACAGCTGTACTTCTGCCAGCACCTCGTCTCTACTTTCCAAACTTTACAGAAGCTCTCCTGGTAGAGCACTTGCCCACGAAAGGTAAAGTCCCGCGTTCGAGCCTCGGTCCGGCACACAGTTTTAATCTACCATGAAATTTCACGTCTATTACAACCTCACAACCTCCTCCTTGCATATGACAATGGACGGTGCTACGACAGCATTACGTGGCGCTGTTAACCCGGCATTTGAGAACAACGACCGGTTTGGCCTCTCCACTTCACAGCACAGTTTGTTTGTAGTCACCAAGTGGTCTCATTTTCAGACACTGTATAAATAATATAGTCTGGGTATTTGCACGCCATTAGTTACGCTACGTCAAGATAATACACACAGTTTCTAATATTAATACTTGACCTACTGCGTTAAACTTTACAGATAAAATTATAACTCTTAATAAGTGTTTTATGAGAGCATTTTAAATTTTTTAATTCGACTAATAACTGCATCAGCTATTGGAGTCTAACGTTCTACACATTGTGTCTCTGCTAGAGTTGTTAATTTTATTACGCCAACGTTTGCGTAACTGCTATCTAGAGAATTACTGTTAGTGTGAATGCTAAGGATAGGCATTCTTAGTCAGCAGGTTACGATGGGTGTAAACAGATGGAATCCAGATTAGTATGACAACATATTTTTTAAAAGTTTCTGTTGATATATCCGTCTTTTTTAACGGTTGAGAAAATGTAAAACACGCGCTGCAGTGAGAAAAGCCGATGATAACCAAGCGATCACTAATCAACAAATTTCGTTAAAAGATCTGGTGTTACAGTATTGAAATACGATACATGGCTAATTTGTGTTGACTAAAATAGCTGACTCTTAGCTTGCCGCGTGAGCCATTGCGAAATTCTTTTGTTGCACAACAAATTCAACGATCTTTTCTCCGTGGAATCTCGTTGTTCTATACAGTTCTTGCGACAAAGTTCTCCGTAGAGTAATGTCATACACTTAATGTGTGCAAGATGTCCAGTGGGCAAGGCCCGCAGACGCAGCAGAAACAGACGAAGACTGTTTGTTGTAACCTTTTTTATTCAAATGGCAGCCAAATGAATAGCTCTCATGCTTCTCGGAATCACAGGCGGGCAGGATGAGTAACGTAGTACAAGGAACGTCGGGCAGATGGCAGTACGAGGTCCAGATGGCAATGTAGTACAAGGAGCGGCGGACAGATGGCAGTTCGATATACCGCTAGTGAGGTTCTTTATTACCAGCACTTCAGCAAGCGATATTTTACGGTAATTTGTGATAGCAATGCCGTTGCCGTCAACACAGCTGCAATGTTGCTATAACACACGGCAGTAGTGCGCTGGGGCGCAGCAACAGACAGAGAAATGGTTGCCAGTGACGTATAGCCAAGGTGCTCCCGTTGCTGTACAGCAAGTCCGTAAATGATTTCAATAATGAAAACTGGACCAGCTATGCTTGGATGCTTAGCACAACGCGTTTCGACCGGTCGACATTATTGTGATTTATCGACGTGCTCCCACTCTGCAAGGAACGAACAGTGGCGATGGGGTGGACTGGGACGGGGGAATGAAGGAGAGACTGTGAGCCCGAAGCCCCCCTATAGGCTGCACAAAGTTTCGTCGCGTAGTTCCAAAGTAGTCTTCATCATTACGCTGCTCCCATGCAGTTACAGTTCGGATAATATCGGGCCCTGCTCGATTCTCCAACACGTCGCAGTCTAGCGGAGCTTGCAAGCATCGTCCCCACGACGCGGCCCAAAGTGTTCGATAGCATTTGTCTCCAGTTTCATGCCATGTCCTCTATTACTCGATGGCATTTGTCTCCAATTTCTTGCACATCAACAATTCATTTTCATTTTAAGTGCATTTGTTCATTTGTTTACATGTACACTACTGGCCATTAAAATTGCTACACCAAGAAGAAATGCAGATGATAAACGGGTGTTCATTGGACAAATATATTATACTAGAACTGACATGTGATTACATGTTCACGCAATTTGGGTGCATAGATCCTGAGAAATCCATACCCAGAATAACCACCGCTGGCCGTCATAACGGCCTTGATACACCTGGGCATTGAGTCAAACGGAGCTCGGATGGCGTGTACAGGTACAGCTGCCCATGCAGCTTCAACACGATACCACAGTTCATCAAGAGTAGTGACTGGCGTATTGTGACGAGCCAGTTGCTCGGCCACCATTGACCAGACGTTTTCAATTGGTGAGAGATCTGGGGAATGTGCTGGCCAGGGCAGCAGTCGAACATTTTCTTGTATCCAAAAAAGGCCCATACAGGAATTGCAAATGCGGTCGTGCATTATCCTGCTGAAATGTAGGGTTTCGCAGGCATCGAATGAAGGATAGAGCCACAGGTCGTAACATCTGAAATGTAACGTCCACTGTTCAAAGTGCCATCAATGCGAACAAGAGGTGACCGAGACGTGTAACCCATACCATCACGCTGGGTGATACGCCAGTATGGCGATGAGGAATTCCAATGTGCGTTCACCGCGATGACGCCAAACACGGATGCGACCATCATGATGCTGTAAAACAGAACCTGGATTCATCCGAAAAAATGACGTTTTGCCATTCGTGCACCCAGGTTCGTCGTTGACTATACCATCGCAGGCAGCGTCAAGGGTAACCGCAGCCACGGTCTCCGAGCTGATAGTCCGTGCTGCTGCAAACGTCGTCGAACTGTTCGTGCAGATGGTTGTTGTCCTGCAAACGTCCCCATCTGTTGACTCAGGGATCGAGACGTGGCTGCACGATCCGTTACAGCCGTGCGGATAAGATGCCTGTCATCTCGACTGCTAGTGATACGAGGCCGTTGGGATCCAGCACGGCGTTCCGTATTACCCTCCTGAACCCACCGGTTCCATATTCTGCTAACAGTCACTGGATCTCGACCAACGCGAGCAGCAATGTCGCGATACGACAAACCGCAATCGCGATAGGCTACAATCCGACCTTTACCAAAGTCGGAAACGTGATGGTACGCATTTCTCCTCCTTACACGAGGCATCACAACAGCGTTTCACCAGGCAACGCCGGTCAACTGCTGTTTGTGTATGAGAAATCTGTTGGAAACTTTCCTCGTATCAGCACGTTGTAGGTGTCGCCACCGGCGCCAACCTTGTGTGAATGTTCTGAAAGGCTAGCCATTTGCATATCACAGCATCTTCTTCCTGTTGGTTAAATTTCGCGTCTGTAGCACGTCATCTTGTTGATGTAGCAATTGTAATGGCCAGTAGTGTACATGTTTGGTGATGTTTGCATATGTGCTTTTCTGCCTCTCTCGGGTCGTTTTGCGGTTAGACTGCAATCGAAAAATCGAACAAAATGAATATTTGTGTTTTTTAAATGCCAGTGTTAGATATGGTATTTTGTTTGTTTGTCTACGTACAGGTATTGTGCCTCCTCCATCACACGGAATATCACAGGTAAATAGACAAACAGAAGTAGCATTTGTAACATGTACGTTTAAAAACACTCAAAGATACATTTTGTCCGATTATCCGATCGCAGTCTAACCGCAGAAAGATGCAAGAGAGGCAGCAAATCACTCATGCAAACATCACCAAACACATTCATGTAAACAAATGCACTTGAAAATGAGAAAACTTCTCGAAACGCATTGTGCTAAGCATCAAAACATAAGTAACTGGTGCAGTTTTCATTATTTAAATCGTGAGTGACACAGTTGCAGAATTTCCTGAAACATCTACTACGATGGACGAAATTGAGTCTGTAAATGCCTTCCTCCTCCACTCACGACGAGAACACGGCAAGTGACATTACCTTATTTCCCAGAAACTTTGATCAGTGGAAGATGAGTCAAAATTAAGCGAACACGTCTCGGCTTATCGGTAGCTACTCGACCGTTTCTGAAAAACGATAGTCAAAGTTTTCGAAGGACTCTACGTGCCTTTTGCTACACAAAGTTCACACATGAAATGGTGGCTTACTGATTAACATAAGGGCTTCTTGATTTTGCTCCCGTGTACGAAAACCGATTATCGGTTTTATTTATTTTATTATGTTTCATTTTTATTGTTTTCATTTATCCACTCATGTCCATAAAAGTTTACTAAACTATTGTTTCTCATTAAACTACGGGATACAAGAGCGGTATATTGTAAAATTACAACTGGAATTCACAATAAGTGTCATACATTTATAAAGAAAAAAATTCATATAAACATAGGTTCGCAAATGTTTAGCTATGGCTAATAAAAGATTTTGACTGAAATTTAGCAACTTCGCTAATATGAACCCATCTTAAACTGTATGAGGTTAAAGTATATTTAGTTGTTATTGGTCTGGTAAATTTAATAAAACATGTCCCAGGCGTGTATCTGCAGCAGTTCTCCAGAACATGAGGCATTATACGTAGCTATTGCAAATGGCATTGAAGTCTCATTGGTTGGCGGTAAGAGCCAATGAGAAGTAGCTACTTGTAGGTAGATCTTTCCCAGTTGAAATAGCTACGTATAATGCCTCGTTTCCAGAACATCCAAAGAAGCAAAGATTATTATACAAATAAATTTGTTTACCTTCCATTAAGAATGTAGAAATGTTTATGTCATTGTCGGCAACCATTAGTGAGTTGTTTCAGTCGTTTCCTAACCTTGAAACGAATGTATGTGATGTATTGTGTACGCTGTACAACTTCCTCAACACAGTTTTGTTTTTTCCAGTTTAACATGAATACACATATGCTATGGTATTAATAAAAGTAGATTATCTGACACATTTGTACAGTTTCAGTTAACGTTACTACCATCATTTTTCCAAAATTAAATTCTCTAAAGCTCTAATTTAAAACTTTGTGCAGTTGTCTGGAATTTAAAAAACAAATTAGGCCAAGTAGTTAATAAATTAAAAATTTTAAGAAATTAATTCTTTGCTTCTCTCGATATTCTGGAAAACTGCTGCAGATACGCGCCTGGGACATGTTTTATTAGATTCACCAGATGAATAACAACAAAATAGGCCTAAACGGAAATCGTGCTTTACTTTAACCTCATACAGTTTTGCGATGGCTTCATATTAGCAAAGTTGCTAAATTTGAGACAAAACCTTTTATTAGCCGGAACTAAACATTTGCGGGCCTATGTTTATCTGCACTTTTTTCTTTAGTTTTACTCGTAGAATAACATATTCAAATAGCTGCATATGCTCATGAATCACCCTGCATAATATACAGGGTGATTCAAAAAGAATACCACAACTTTAAAAATGTGTATTTAATGAAAGAAACATGATATAACCTTCTGTTATACATCATTACAAAGAGTATTTAAAAAGGTTTTTTTTTTTCACTCAAAAACAAGTTCAGAGATGTTCAATATGGCCCCCTCCAGACACACGAGCAATATCAACCCGATACTCCAACTCGTTCCACACTCTCTGTAGCATATCAGGCGTAACAGTTTGGATAGCTGCTGTTATTTCTCGTTTCAAATCATTAATGGTGGCTGGGAGAGGTGGCCGAAACACCATATCCTTAACATACCCCCATAAGAAAAAATCGCAGGGGGTAAGATCAGGGCTTCTTGGAGGCCAGTGATGAAGTACTCTGTCACGGGCTGCCTGGCGGCCGATCCATCACCTGGGGTAGTTGACGTTCAGGTTTCATAACTAACGTTTTTCGTAGGACTCTCCATACAGTTGATTGTGGAATTTGCAGCTCTCTGCTAGCTCTGCGAGTCGATTTTCCTGGGCTGCGAACAAATGCTTGCTGGATGCGTGCTACATTGTCATCACTCGTTCTCGGCCGTCCAGAACTTTTCCCTTTGCACAAACACCCATTCTCTGTAAACTGTTTATACCAACGTTTAATACACCACCTATCAGGAGGTTTAACACCATACTTCGTTCGAAATGCACGCTGAACAACTGTCGTCGATTCACTTCTGCCGTACTCAATAACACAAAAAGCTTTCTGTTGAGCGGTCGCCATCTTAGCATCAACTGACGCTGACGCCTAGTCAACAGCGCCTCAAGCGAACAAATGTACAACTAAATGAAACTTTATAGCTCCCTTAACTCGCCGACAGATAGTGCTTAGCTCTGCCTTTTGTCGTTGCAGAGTTTTAAATTCCTAAAGTTGTGGTATTCTTTTTGAATCACCCTGTATATGTGTGTGTCGGTATAACCGGCGCAGACTGTCGTTCGAGTGATAGAACCTGCGAGTACAAATTAGATACGTATGATTAATATCACACGACACAAAAACTCCTTGGAACAATATTAAGGTTAGCTTTATTCAAATGGTTCAAATGGCTCTGAGCACTATGGGACTTAACAGCTGTGGTCATCAGTCCCCTAGAACTTAGAACTACTTAAACCTAACTAACCTAAGGACATCACACACATCCATGCCCGAGGCAGGATTCGAACCTGCGACCGTAGCAGTCGCACGGTTCCGAACTGCGCGCCTAGAACCGGGAGACCACCGCGGCCGGCTGGTTAGCTTTATTGATCACAGCCACAGGAGACGGCAAAAAATACACGGCTTGTTGGATCATTCCGAGCTTGCAGTTGAAAATAACATGCAGAGAACAAAAATATCAGCGTCATCTTGTAACTATGCAGGAAGCATGGAAGATACAACAAGTAGCATAATCGAAGAATAACAAAAACAAAACACACATGTATAAACCACAGCGCCTCTGGTGGTGCGGGCAAAATGTTTTGATGGCGCGATTGCTTCTAAACATACGCAGACGATACGGTGCGGTACACCACAACCTGCACGATGTCGCCACAGTGTGTATGGTGTATTGAGGGGCTACAGTCTTTTTAAATTCTCATATTCTATTGTTTCATTCTCATATCACTTATTATATTAATGTCTATATTTTATTCATCTGTTTATTCGTCAGGAATATTTGCTGCATTCCATTGGCTGATACCTATCGCAGAAACATTCGAAACACAGATATTCCGAACACCGCTATGAAGTTCAATTCTTTTATCTTGGCGGCTCGCGCATGCCCGCCCAGACGCGGGAGATTGCTGCGTTGCCAGTTGTACGCGCCAAGAGAAGCAGCGCCATAGTATAGTATAGTTCGCAAACTTACGTTTAGGGGGGAGCACGCAGTTCATGAAGTAAAGCCACCACGGCCGCATTAACCCTTTCGCTGCTACAGACACGTGCTCCCTGCATTCCGCACTGTGCGCGATTTTGTCACTGCACTGCTCGCCTGTGCAGACACATCGTGTTCCGACTACTTCGACGCTCTTATCATTCGATTCCACAAAAACTATTTGGCCCAAAAATTAGATTTTTACATGTCTTCTTGACTGATACCTTCCCCCCATAAATGACTTAATTTTGTTTCGATGTTCAACGCAGTTATTATGCAGCATTAAATGTAGTAAACCACTGCACGAAATTTTGAAGAGGTTGCAGAGGTAAAAGTCCATAGAGTACACTTTCCGTATGGTCGATTTTAGTTGCCACAATGTTGAGACTGAAATGTGGACAAGATACCTAAATTTTATATAAAATTACTACATGTAATGCTGCACAGTAACTGCGTTGAACATCGAAACAAAATTAAGTCATTTAGGGGAGGAAGGTATCAGTCAAGAAGACGTGTAAAAATCAGATTTTTGTGCCAAATAGTTTTTGTGAAATCGAATGATAAGTGTGTCAAAGCAGTGGGAACACCATGTGTCTGCACAGGCGAGCAGTGCAGTGATGACAAAATGCAGGGAGCACGTGTCTGCAGCAGCGAAATGGTTAATGAAGAGACAAAGCACTAGAAATTTCAAAAAAATTGCATTCAAACGAATATAATTCGTGAAGTAAGGCACTTCGATATTGTTTTTAAATAATGAAAATATTAAGCAGCGCACAAGATTTGAATTCACAACATTTCGCATAGAAGCCGAACACGTTAACCATTATGCTAACACAGCTCATCTGATTACAGAACGCCATGAGGACTCTAACTTGTCACGCAAAATACTGACAAACACTGTTAGTATGACTATGAATTACTCACGGTTCATCGAAGTACAATAGGAAATAAACAATTGCCGCTGTTCTTTATTGCGAAAAAGCAGTTCCGTGCTATCACCTGAATTAGAAGTCTTATTGCTTGTTTGGTTTAATTAATTAATAGAATATGAAGCAATTGGTATAAAGAATGCTTTTTCCAAACTTTCTATAAAAGAAAGTCTGCTATCAAGACATTGCCTTTGTTCTATTACTTTATTTATGACTGAACGTTTCTAAAACTGAAGACACTCGTCCGTGCTATGCACTGCAGTCGAGATCTGGCAACGTCGTTCTCTGTTCATTGGCTGACTGTGTTTTGTGACGTCAGATGCGCAGAACGAACCTAAACTCGGCCGCCAACATAAATGATGCGCACTTTAGCATCACGCAAAGGCAAGCTTGGCACAGTGGTATTTCTTCGTATGAATCTCACTCGAGAAAGAAACTTCGTTAACATTGGTGAAGATTTTGCGCATTGGCAATAATGCTTTACGGATCTCTTTTCCAAAAACTGGCACTTGAAACTGTTTATGAATCAAGATACAGTACAGGAATTATACCGAAAACAATTTCAAATTATTTTCTCATCCTTTTTTATTTAAAAATAATTATTATTCATTTAGCTGGTATACAATTAGCAGACGAATAAAGCCTAGTTTACATGACGACATTGGGTTGCGCCACTCGTTGCGTGGATTAGCGGCACGCAAATGTTTTCATATTTGACTGTAGACATGGCGAAACCAGTATAACTTCAGTTTCGTCGTTTTGTGGGTTCCTGAGTCGTGTCTGAAATGAAAGTTTTCGCAGCTGCACGTCGCACGACTTGTGATGGAGTTAGAGCTTGTTGCGTGGAATCGCTGCATAAGATAAAAATAAGAAACGTGTTTCGATTCGTGACTGGATGAAGAAAAGACGTCAGATCGTTTGCTCGGCATCCTTGCTGAAATAATTTGTAATGGAAGACCCAAGAAGTTCTTTTAATTATCTTCTAAATAGAGTTAATTATGCGAAAAGGAATAAGGATATTGTAATGCATGAAGCACTGTCGCCAGAACAGAAATTACGTATCACACTGCATGCATTACAATCGGGAACACTCGGCATATTATAAGATGCGGTTTCAGTTAGTTATGACGCTTTTTCACTAACACCAATAATTACTAACAGTAATAATTATTAAAATTAAGAGGAGGAAATTCGTAGCAGGCCACATTCAAGAAGAGAATGGTTTGCAAACTATTCTCTTGAAGATGGCAATGTTTAAAAATTCAAATGGAGAGCACTGCAGCGACGTTTTAAACAGATGAATATTGAATAAAGAATGCAGCTTCTTGATTTACGTAGCCTCTTTCCTCCAGTCAACAATATTCCTTAAAAAAAAGTGGACCAACTCGAACGATAGGATTTTAGTCTTGTAGATAGACAAGAGCATTTCTACAGCTTGAATTACACTTGCTTGTATTTTTCTTAATTCAGTTGTATATGTGCTCCTAATTCAATAAATTTTGCCCTGCAGCTGATATTGTCGAACTATCTGTTCTGATCGCACATGACGATCTCAGCGATAGCAATATGTTGGTTATTTTTGGAATCAGCATCACTGAAATCCCACAAACACTTATGCAAAGCATAGACATCCAAAAAGCGAACATTATTCTCCGTTCCTCACTTCATATTTCAGTTTGTCTACACTCTACGAACACAGATAACTAGTGGTGGGCAGGAAATCGCGTATCTGTTAGAAATCGCAGTGACTGAGAAGTCATAGATATCACAGTAGCAACTTTACAGAATCTAACTGCGATTTCAGTCACAGTTAGCAGTCGCAAGTAGTATTTCACATTCAAAGACGTGAGCCATCTATTGGTCGAATTTATCACTGCTTTCTGCGATTTCCGTGACAAGTCGCAACCAAGAGTCGCAAGTAGCAACTAAAAAGCGCAGTTAGCACTGCCATCTGTTGAGCAAAGTTCATACTACGCTATTCGCTACCGAGTCAAACTGCGATTTCTGTGACAAATCGCAACTAAGAGTCGCAAGTAGCAACTAAAAAGCGCAGTTAACATACTTTTCCTAGTGTCATCTGTTGACCAACGTACGTACTTCGTTATGAGAGCCTTGTGCCTCACGAGATCGATGTGCTGTGTGTGCACATGAAGGGCTTATTTCAATAGTGGTACAAGTCCATTTTTGTTAATTTTGAGATATAGAGTCGTAAAGTTAAATGAGTGCTGAAAAATCTGCAGTTGAGATACCAGAAATATTCAAGCATATGGCTTCTTGCTAGAGATGAACCTTTATTTATGTTTGTTTGGATCACTAATTTCAGAAGCATTATAGACAGAAAAGTGTAGGTAATGGACTTGTACCACTATTGAAATAAGCCCTTCATATTATATGACGACATGCACATTCAGCATCAGTTGTGGTTGGTCAAATACAGCTGTGACTCTGAATGTATTATATTAATAAGAAGCAACATTGCCTTTTTCTCCTGAAAATATCAAGTAACGTAACAAATGTGTTTGATTCTGCTTCCAATATGACAGTTTTGGTTAATACTCCACATGCCTACAGGACTTTGCAATGTTAACACAGCAGAACTCAGACTACCACCTACATAAGTAAGCTTTTCCTGTGTCACTTTCAAGTAATGCACTTAAGCTATTCCTGATTTAACTGGAAGATCTGTACTTTCCACTTTCATATCAACAGCCTCAAAATGCATATTGTAGACTTTGGGATATGTTACAGGTCAGTGTCACACCAAGATTGTGGAGAAAGGGGGGGGGGGGGGGGGAGGCGGCACGTCGGTATCCAACAAGTGTTTACCAATAAATAAGTGGCGGAAAATTACGGGTATAGGACGGCTTAACATGTGGAAAATGAGATTTTTATTATTCACTCAATGTATTTAACATTTATTATTCCTTTAAAATCGCACAACAACTTCAATAAAACACTTTAATCAGTCACACACTTATTTCATAATTATTTCACTTTTAAACTGCAAATCCTCTAAGAGCTCTCTTGAATCTTCACGAGTCTCTCTCAACAGCCTTGATGTGGATAGATATGTACAGCAACCAGTAATCAGTCAGAACTGCGTCTGCAAAAACACAAGGATTATTAAACAATTTTTGCTGTCACTAATTACTAGCAATATAATTGACAGAGTAGATTGCTAATATTTGCTATATCACATTTGCTAATATTTGCTATATCACATTCGCAAGAACGATCTCACTGAAGTAATTAAGTCCATCAAAACGCTTAGAAACTAACCTCTCGTCTGACGAAAACGGTCTAAAGACTGGCAATTTCTTCAGATCTGTTGACAATGATATTTTGAATTATCACTTTACTGAGTGACAGAAATGTAGTTCAGGTACCTATGAACATAACAATATGTTAGAATTCATTTTCTAAACACGAACTATTACGGTACTGTGCGGCTACTTACATATTAATTACACTATTAATATTTTCACAGTTGTTTCTTTAATACAAAATTAAAGCCAACGGAAGAATAAACGTACAACATACTTGCCAATGACAGGTTTGTTGAGATGCAATTTTCTGTGTGGACAGATGTAACTTTTTCATACGGTGGTACGTCGCAGAAATCGCAGGAGTCACAGAAATCGCAGGAGTCACAGAAATCGCAGAAGTAGCAGAAGTCACAGAAATCGCAGAAGTAGCAGAAATCGCAGAAGTAGCAGAAGTCGCAGAAATCGCGGAAGTAGCAGAAATAGCAGTGGCGGAGGGATACGTGACTTAGGTTCCTTAACTGCGACTCTTAACTGCGACAAATCACAGTTAAGAATAACAGATACTGAAAAGTTGCATTCACAGAAATCACTGATATCGGAAAATCGCAGTTTAGCCCATCACTTGAGATAACCTCAAAACTCATGCATCTAGTGTCACCAAAATTGGAACACGCCGAAAGTGTTTTGTTTCACCAACGAGTTGGGCAAACGAGCGGTGCGCATGCGCAATGGCTGGTAGCGCAGCTGCCTGCCACCTAGTGTCGTCGTGTAAACTAGGCTTTAAGGACAACGTTGTATCAGTGTACACTTAGAGATATGGGTATGTAAATGAAAAACAAAAGTAGTGACCGGGTTTCGAAAACAGGGCGCAAAATTGAGAAACCATAACACTAGCCACAGCGCCACTATTTCTGTGGATATTGTGGAATATAAAGCACATAAAGTACTTCGAAAGTATCTCGATAATTTTGACCTTCGTTTTTTTCGGAAACGGTTATGGACAAGGCAAGACGCATGTTGGTTTATTTTAACGCCTCTTCCCCTGAGTGAAGTTTCTGGAAAATCGTGTGATGGCAGTTACCGTGGTCCCCTCGTCAATCTAGCCTCCTGTTTCTGCACCACCAAGCCACGGAATCTGACAAGCAGACCAGTCGGATTTGTGTAATTCTTTCTATTTCTAGTACGTGAAGTTCAGAACTCAAATATCAGTCATCCCAAGCATATCGATCAGCTGCCGGCCGTGCGGTTCTAGGCGCTACAGTCTGGAACCGCGTGACTGCTACGGTCGCAGGTTCGAATCCTGCCTCGGGTATGGATGTGTGTGATGCCCTTAGGTTAGTTAGGTTTAAGTAGTTCTAAGTTCAAGCGGACTGATGACCTCAGAAGTTAAGTCCCATGGTGCTCAGAGCCATTTGAACGATCTGAACCACCCCTAAGAGGGTGAAATAGAAGATGAAATGTTAGCTTGAAAATATATCGCCACTAAGGCAGGTCTGAAGCCAGACCTACGAAAATTGGTGTTTGGTTTCTCGGTCAGAAATAAAGGAATACGTGTTTAGGCATTTTTGGAAATTTATTCGCTATGGAGGGTGAAGTAGTGGGTGGAAGTTTTTTTTTAAATAAATCGTGTTAAAGAACTAATAAAGTATTTTTAAAGTTAAATCTACGTTCATCGTAAGAGTAAACCTGATGTAAACAAACACAGACACGATGACTGGTCGGAAGCCGTAGCAAACGTACACTGGTGTTGCTATGATCTTGAAAGTAGGTCCTACTTATGTATTAGATATCTTATTACTAAGTTATGTTAAATAAAACTTTAAGATATTCAAATGTATTAACAGCCATCAACGTATTTCTTAATCACGGTTTAGTTACGTAGTTTTTATTTCAAAAATAGTTTATTTATTTTTTATTTTATTGTTATTTATTTATTTGGTCCTGTTGATTACATACTATACAGCCAGTGTACAAGTAATATAGGACAAGTCAATTGATACAATTACAGTAGTACCTGGACATTTATACTGTACATCACATTGCACAGACATTCGTTTATTTACCAAGAACAATTACTTGCATGCAGTATTAAAGCCTGCATTATGCCAAAAACATATTAAGTGACTGTTTAAAATTTTACAATAAGTGTCAGTGCATATTTTTATGCTACTGACTTATATAAGCAGGTAAATTTGCTTCTTGGTCATGGTTTGGACTGAATACATTCCTTAAGAAGAAGTTTAATTGAATACTCAAGAGTGTGGGATACATGGGAGTTCACATTTTCTCGTAATGACATAGATAAATTTACATTTTATCACCACAATTTCAGCTAAACTAAAAGTAACAGCATCACACTTTATCTTTAAGGGAGTGATTTTCTTGGGCAGTTTCCCCCACTCTTATACCTTATACGAGGTGCATTCAAGTTCTAAGGCCTCCGATTTTTTTTCTAATTTACTCACCCGAAATCGATGAAACTGGCGTTACTTCTCGACGTAATCGCCCTGCAGACGTACACATTTTTCACAACGCTGACGCCATGATTCCATGACAGCGGCGAAGGCTTCTTTAGGAGTCTGTTTTGACGACTGGAAAATCGCTGAGGCAATAGCAGCACAGCCGGTGAACGTGCGGCCATGGAGAGTGTCTTTCATTGTTGGAAAAAGCCAAAAGTCACTAGGAGACAGGTCAGGTGAGCAGGGAGTATGAGGAATCACTTCAAAGTTGTTATCACGAAGAAACTGTTGCGTAACGTTAGCTCGATGTGCGGGTGCATTGTCTTGGTGAAACAGCACACACGCAGCCCTTCCCGGACGTTTTTGTTGCAGTGCAGGAAGGAATTTGTTCTTCAAAACATGTTCGTAGGATGCACCTGTTACCGTAGTGCCCTTTGGAACGCAATGGGTAAGGATTACG
The DNA here is from genome assembly GCF_021461385.2 of Schistocerca piceifrons. Classification (NCBI taxonomy): domain Eukaryota; kingdom Metazoa; phylum Arthropoda; class Insecta; order Orthoptera; family Acrididae; genus Schistocerca; species Schistocerca piceifrons. Next base: position 67,813,414 of record NC_060148.1, on the reverse strand, counting down.
CCCTCGCTGTCCCAGAACATGGACACCATCATTTTTTCAGCACTGGCGGTTACCCGAAATTTTTTTGGTGGCGGTGAATCTGTGTGCTTCCATTGAGCTGACTGGCGCTTTGTTTCTGGATTGAAAAATGGCATCCACGTCTCATCCATTGTCACAAGCGATGAAAAGAAACTCCCATTCGTGCTGTCGTTGCACGTCAACATTGCTCAGCAACGAGCCACACGGGCAGCCGTGTGGTCGTCCGTCAGCATTCGTGGCACCCACCTGGATGACACTTTTCGCATTTTCAGGTCGTGATGCAGGATTGTGTGTACAGAACCCACAGAAATGCCAACTCTGGAGGCGATCTGTTCAACAGTCATTCGGCGATCCCCCAAAACAATTTTCTTCACTTTCTCGATCGTGTCGTCAGACCGGCTTGTGCGAGTCTGAGGTTGTTTCGGTTTGTTGTCACACGATGTTCTGCCTTCATTAAACTGTCGCACCCACGAACGCACTTTCGACACATCCACAACTCCATCACCACATGTCTCCTTCAACTGTCGATGAATTTCAATTGGTTTCACACCACGCAAATTCAGAAAACGAATGATTGCACGCTGTTCGACTAAGGAAAACGTCGCCATTTTAAGTATTTAAAACAGTTCTCATTCTCGCCACTGGCGGTAAAATTCCATCTGCCGTACGGTGCTGCCATCTCTGGGATGTACTGACAATGAACGCGGCTTCATTTTAAAACAATGCGCATGTTTATATCTCTTTCCAGTCCGGAGAAAAAAAATCAAAGGCCTTAGAACTTGAATGCACCTCGTATTCATTCATTTTATAGAAAGTTTGTTAGATGAGGTATAATTTTAGTTTCCTTTTGAAAACCTGCACATTATTTACTTTTATTATCGTGTACAGTCACAGCCTCTGCACTGTTGTGCTCTGATTGTCGCGCTGCTAATAAGGCAGTATCAGAACGGCTGAGGCTGCTTCGTGTTCCGTAATAAAACACGTGTGTGGAACGCAGTTAAAAAGTGCCGAGAAATAGGTTGTTCTTAATTTTTAAATTTGTGGTAAGGTCTTATGGGACCAAACTGCTGAGGTCATCGGTCCCTACGCCTACACACTACTTAATATAACTTAAACTAACTTACGCTATGGACAACACACACACCCATGCCCGAATAAAATTTGGAAATTTGTGGTAAGTTCTATGGGACCAAACTGCTCCGGTCATCGGTCCCTAGGCTTACACACTACGTAATATAACTAACTTACATTAAGGACAACACTCACACACTCACTCACAAGGGAGTACTCGAACCTCCGACGGGGGGAGCCGTGCGAACCATGGCAAGGCGCCTTGAACGCACGGCTACAATGTGCGGCTCAATGGCTGAGGGAGGACTCGAACCTCCAACAGGGGATGCCGCACAGACTGTGACAAGGGGCCTAGACTGCGCGGCTTGTTCTTAATGTTTGTAATAAACTTACAGAGATAATAAAAAATGTCGTGCGTTTAGGGCTTCCCGTCGGGTTGACCGTTCGCCTGGTGCAGGTCTTTCGAGTTGACGGCACTTCGGCAACCTGCCCGTCGATGGGGATGAAATGATGATTAGGAGAACACAATACCCAGTCCCTGAGCAGAGAAAATCTCCGACTCAGCCGGGCATCGAACCCGGGCCCTTAGGATTGACAGTCTGTCACGCTGACCACTTTTTTTTTTTTCCCCCATCGGTTCAGGGCGGACGTCGTAAGACAGCCGTTTAAGTTCGTTGTTGAACGATTAACTCAGTTTTCTTTATTACAGAGAGCAGCTAACCCTCTGACTGAACACACTGAGCTACCGTGCCGGCACCATTCGGTTGCCGGGAGTGAACTACAGAAATAATACGCTTTGAAGCTTTCTGAGGGACTGTAGTAAATACAGTTGAGGCAGCAATACACGTACTATGGAGAGTGGAATCAGTAGCGTAGTATTTTCTCAACAGATTGTATTTCGTTCTTCGCTGGTTCAAGTCTCCCCCTAAGACAATGCTTTTTCTCCTTCAATTTGAAATATGTAGATCTCGTAATTTTAAAATACATCATAATTTGTTATGAATAATCTACGTTTTCATTTCAAATATAAATTCTCAGTTATTGATATTTTATGAAAGACTGTTAATAAAGGTTGCTTAAATTAAGAAAACACGACAGTTTAATTTTTAAGGCAAAAATAAAAAACGAATGTGGCAGCATGCATATCGGACAAAAAATTCGCACCGTTGCGGAGCGTTATACTGAGCACAAGCGCCATATAAAACAAAGGGAGTTTGACAAGTCGTCCATAGCGGAGCATTGCCTAGAAAACGGACATAAAATACAGTTCTAAAATACAAAAATGTTGGCTCATGCATCTACAAATTGGGACTCCGTTATAAAGGAAGCGTCCGAGATCCATTTAGACGACAACAATTTCAACAGAGACCAGGGGTACACACTCGGCAGGGCATGGGGGTGGGCGTTGGACATCGAAAGAAAGCGAAGACAGATGCGCGACACGGGAGCAGTTTCAAACGTAGCGCCTGCCCCTGGCGCCACCTGACGTCACTGGTGCTGCCACGGGCAACAGCTCCGTTAGCTGCCCTGGTCGACTTAACGCGCACGCCCCACATTGGGTCTATCTCATTGGCTGCTGCTGATGTCATCGTGCCTATATAAGCGAGAAACCGTAGCAGCCCCAGAACCTATAAATCCCTCATCTACCCTATCCTTTGTTATGCGCATCCGGCTTGGATCTCCGCCCCCCCTACTTTTTACAAATCCCTCCAAATCCTTGAATGCCATGCTCTCCGCCTCGCCTATCGCATCCGTCTCCCCTCCCCTACGCGGCTCCTGTACGATCTCATCCCCTTCCCCCACCTCCTCCTTTTCCTTGAAAGGATACGGATCCTGTACACCTCCCGTAAACTCGATTCTCCTCACCCGCTCGTCTCCCCTATCCTCTTCCACCCCCACCCGCTGCCGCCCCTGTATTTCCACGTCCCACCCGGTCTCCATCTCTCCACCCTCCTTACCCTCTCCCAAGGTGGCTTCCGCCAGCTCCCCCTCCCTGATGATGTCCTCCTCCCCTCCATCTACCCCTCCTACCAACTTTGATCCTCTCTCCCTCTTCCTGTATCTGTTCCTTTGGGCACCCTCCATCCCTCCTCCCCTTCTCCCCACTCCTCCCCTGGGCCACCTCTCCCCTGTCCTTCTACTCCTCCTCCCATCTCCTCAGCCATTGGCATCTCTGTTCTCCCCTCTCCACCCTCTCCACCCGCCCTCACCCTTCTTCCCCTCTTGACAGGTCCCCGGACTCGCACACGCTACGTGGACTTTCGCGCGCCGGAGATCATCGCCATCTGTGTCTCGTGTGTGTGACGTCGTTTTGTGTTTTTAGTGTCCGCCTTCCCACTTCTACGTTCACTTGTGCCGTCGGCTTCATCAGTGTTATGTGCGCCGTGTCTATGTGTTTTCAGTGTTGTTATCGTCGCGTGTGAACGGCTCCGTGTTTTTTGTGTCTCTGTGACCACTATTTTTTGCCCATCACTCTGTTTATTTTAATTCTCCGTTCTTGTACTGTTATTGTCACCACTATGGCTGAAGAGCGGTGTAGCATGCCGCTGCCAGCCTACCTGGTTGTTCAGGTGTTAAAATAACAATAAGAAAAAAAAAAAAAAGCTGCCCCAGATTCCAACTTCCGTAATTTCTATCCCTCTGCCAGCGTACTCCAAGGCTCCGTCCTTTCCCCTCTCCTCCATCTCCTGTACACTGCTGATACGCCCAAACCTCCCCCGCCTGTTCATCTTCTCCAGTTTGCTGATGACACCGCCTTCCTAGCCCTTTATCCTACCCTTCAACGGTCCCAACGTACCCTCCAAACACACATTGACCAATTCACGGCTCGGTGCAACCAGTGGTTCCTGCGTATCAACCCCTCCGAGACCTAGGCGATCGTCATAGGCCGCACCACCCGCTCCTTCCGCCTCCATGATTTCTACCTCACCATTTATGGCCGTCCTATCCACCTCACTCCTACCCTCAAATACCTTGGCGTCACACTCGACTGCCTCCTCACCTGGACTCCCCATCTCCTTGCCATCCAAAACATAGCTCACAACCGCCTCCGCCTCCTGAAACTCCTGTCCGGCCGGACCTGGCATCTGCATCCTTCAACCATCCTTCACACCTACAAATCCTTCATCCACCCCATCCTCTGTTATGCCAGCGTAGCTTGGATTTCCGCCCCTCCCCGGTTCTATAAAGCCCTACAAATCCTCGAATGCCACACACTCCGCCTCGCCTTCCGCATCCGCCTTCCGTCCCCCACGCGCATCCTCTATGACCTCGTCCCCTTCCCCCCACCTTCTCCTTTTCCTTGAACCCATCAGCACACTATGTACTGTCCACTGCCTTGATCCCCATCACCCCCTGGTGTCTCCCTTCCTCTCCACCCCCAACCCGTTGCCACACGTTTACCGCTGTGTCCCACCATCTCCACACCCCCTGCCTCCATTCTCGACGCAACTTCCACCGTCTACCCCTCCCGGATGATGAGCTTCACCCTGACATCTACCCTTTACCAACTCTAACCCCATCTTCCTGCCTCCTTCTCAGTGCTCCCTCTCCTCCCCCTCCCTTCTCCTGAGCGGCTTTCCCCTCCTACTCCCCCTCCCTCTCTTGTGCTCCAGTGTCTCTGCACTCCCTCCTGCCTTGCCCTCCCTCTTCATCTCCTGCCCCACCAGTCTCCTGCCTCTTAGTGTACCTGCTGATGTCCCTACTCTCTTCATTCCGCTGCCTCCCCTGCTGCCCCTTGCTCTCCCCTCCTCTTCCATCCTCTCCGACCTCTCCCTTGGCAGGTCCCACCTGGCAGATTTATACTTCACCATGTGTGCTCCAAGTGGGTTTTAATACTGTGGCCGACTTTTAACCTGTGCATATGAATTCAGTGTCTTCTTTGTGTTTTAAGACTCGCCAACTGTGTTTATTAACTTTATGGTGACTTTTTTTAACTGCCCCCCATGAATGTCTCCCTGTCAGTGTATTTTTACCTCCATTATCTCCCCACACTCTGTTTTATGTTCCCCTTGTACTACAGTAGTACAAGTTTGTATGCCAACTAGCTTTGCAGATGACGAAGAAATTGAAGAAATGTATGATAAAATAAAAGAGATTATTCAGATAGTGACTGGAGACGAAAATTTAATAGTCATGGGTGACTGGAATTCGATAGTAGGAAAAGGAAGAAAAGGAAACATAGTAGGTGAATATGGATTGGAACTAAGAAATGAAAGAGGAAGCCACCTGGTACAATTTTGCACAGAGCACAACTTAATCATAGCTAACACTTGGTTCAAGAATCATAAAAGAAGGTTCTATACATGGAAGAAGCCTGGAGATACTGACAGGTTTCAGGTAGATTATATAATGGTAAGATACCGATTTAGGAACCAGGTTTTAAATTGTAAGTCATTTCCAGGGGCAGATGTGGTCTCTGACCACAATCTATTGGTTATGAACTGTAGATTAAAACTGAAGAAACTGCAAAAAGGTGCGAATTTAAGGAGATGGCACCTGGATAAACTGACTAAACCAGAGGTTGTACAGAGTTTCAGGGAGAGCATAAGGGAACACTGTACAGGAATGGGAGAAAGAAATACAGTAGAAGAAGAATGGGTAGCTTTGAGAGATGAAGTAGTGAAGGCAGCAGAGGATCTAGTGGGTAAAAAGATGAGGGCAAGTAGAAATCCTTGGGTAACAGAAGAAATATTGAATTTAATTGACGAAAGGAGAAAATATAAAAATGCAGTAAATGAAAAAGGAATATAAGCGTCTCAAAAATGAGATCGACAGGAAGTGCAAAATGGCTAAGCAGGGATGGCTAGAGGGCAAATGTAAGGATGTAGAGGCTTATCTCACTAGGGGTAAGATAGATACTGCCTACAGGAAAATTAAAGATACCTTTGGAGAAAAGAGAACCACTTGTATGAATATCAGGAGCTCAGATGGAAAACCAGTTCTAAGCAAAGAAGGGAAAGCAGAAAGGTGGAAGGAGTATATAGAGGGTCTACACAAGGGCGATGTACTTGAGGACAATATTATGGAAATGGAAGAGGATTTAGATGAAGATGAAATGGGAGACACAATGCTGCGTGAAGAGTTTGACAGAGCACTGAAAGACCTGAGTCGAAACAAGGCCCTGGGAGTAGACAACATTCCATTGGAACTACTGATGGCCTTGGGAGAGCCAGTCCTGACAAAACTCTACCATCTGGTGGGCAAGATGTATGAGACAGGCGAAATACCCTCAGAATTCAAGAAGAATATAATAATTCCAATCCCAAAGAAAGCAGTTGCTGACAGTTGTGAAAATTACTGAACAATCAGTTTAATAAGTCACGGATGCAAAATACTAACGTGAATTCTTTACAGACGAAAGGAAAAACTGGTAGAAGCCGACTTGGGGAAGATCAATTTGCGTTCCGTAGAAGTGCTGGTATACATGAGGCAATACTGACCCTACGACTTAGAAGCTAGATTAAGGAAAGGCAAAGCTATGTTTCTAGCATTTGTAGACTTAGAGAAAGCTTTTGACAATGTTGACTGGAATACTCTTTTTCAAATTCTGAAGTTGGCAGGGGTAAAATACAGGGAGCAAAGAGCTATTTACAATTTGTACAGAAACCAGATGGCAGTTATAAGAGTCGAGGGACATGAAAGGGAAGCAGTGGTTGGGAAGGGAGTGAGACAGGGCTGTATCCTATCCCCAATGTTATTCAATCTGTATATTGAGCAAGCAGTGAAGGAAACAAAAGAAGAGTTTGGAGTAGTTATTAAAATCCAAGGAGAAGAAATAAAAACTTTGAGGTTCGCCGATGACATTGTAATTCTGTCAGAGACAGCAAAGGGCTTAGAAGAGCAGTTGAACGGAATGGACAGTGTCTTGAAAGGAGAATATAAGATGAACATTAACAAAAGGAAAACGCGGAATGTAGTCGAATTAAATCGGGTGATGCTGGGGGAATTAGATTAGGGGAGCAAAATAACTGATGATGGTCAAAGTAGAAAGAATATAAAATGTAGACTGGCAATGGCAAGGAAAGCGTTTCTGAAGAAGAGAAATTTGTTAACGTCGAGTGTAGATTTAAGTGTCAGGAAATTGTTTCTGAAAGTATTTGTATGGAGCGTAGCCACGATGGCAGTGAAACGTGGGCGATAACTAGTTTGGACAAGAAACGACTAGAAGCTTTCAAAATGTGGTGCTACAGAAGAATGCTGAAGATTAGATGGGTAGATCATATAACTAATGATGAAGTATTGAATAGGATTGGGGAGAAGAGAAATTTGTGGCACAACTTGACTAGAAGAAGGGATCGGTTGGCAGGACATGTTCTGAGGCATCAAGGGATCACCAATTTAGTATTGGAGGGCAGTGTGGAGGGTAAAAATTGTAGAGGGAGACCAAGAGATGAATACACTAAGCAGATTCAGAAGGATGTTGGCTGCAGTATGTATTGGGAGATGAAGAAGCTTGCACAGGATAGAGTAGCATGGAGAGCTGCATCAAACCAGTCTCAGGACTGAAGACCACAACAACAACAACAACATTTTTGTATTGGTCACATTCAGTTTCTTTTTGAATATATTCTTGACTTTTACTCTGTCGCAGATTTTCATTCCCTTGAATTGGGGAATCTCTAAAAATAATTTTTGTCAATGAAAGTAATAAATAAATTAATTTTTTTTGTCCTGTACTTTACCAGTAATAAAAATCATTTTCATAAATAATTGTGGTTTGCCACATAAAAGGAACAATTTTGTATATCAATGGGAAGTCTCACTATTGATTTGAAATAATGTGGGTATATAATTTCTGTGTGTTCTTGTCAGTAGCGCAGTATTGCATTTGCATTGGAAGTGGTAGACCACATAGCAAAGATAGGTACTCAAGATGCACATTCCAGTTTCAACTGTTATCTAGACTGTGCCCCAGAAACCTGACAGCTTCCACTTCAACTACAATGGTTTTTTAAAATCTTATTTTAATTTTGTAACATTTTGTCTGTTCAGTTCTCTATTGCATTGTATGTGTTTTTGAGATACAGTATTCAGAGCAACTCGTTTGACTGGAAACTTGTTCCTCAGCTACCGGTACCAGTAATGTTAATAACGCAGTCAGGAATATTTTCTACTTCATGATGTACAATCAGCCCACACAACTGATAGAGAGTTGATGTTGATAGGTGAATCATTAACACAGACAGATAGAGGATAGGAATAGTAATGGAGCTTCGAGGAAACCTTGTGTTACTCTTCTCTGTTTTGAAGAATAACTTGCTGCAATAGCAGAAATAAGTATGCTCCACTTCCTGTTACACAGAAATGAAGTATAAATGGTAGTGCACTGCAATTTGCCCCATACTTAACTACTTTGTAGATTGGTTCGTCAAGCCAAAGATGCAGATTAATTTTGTGTTTGCTCATTGATCTCTTCCTATGGTCTGTGTAAGCCATTTTTATTTGTTTGTGATTGAATAACAAGTTTTTGCAAGATCACAAGTAAATTTACCTGCTGCGGATTCCCTGTGTCCCGTGTGGATGTGTTAGGACCTTCATCAGTATACTTCTATTACGATACTGTACGTCCTCACTTACAGTTCAGCTGTAATGTATGAACACAAGCTGGGACCTGCTGATACTTAGGGACCATGTCCGAGACCAAAATGTAAAATTTGTAACTAACAGATTTACATATCCAACAAGCAGATGAAGTTCTACACACCTCAAATTGAGTTTCCATGTACCTCTAAAAGAGCAGAGCAACTGTCTGTTATGTCAGTTCATAATATTTTATGAGTTTCACACGAGAAATGCATTTTTAACAAGTACATGAAATTGTAAAAATGACATGGTTTCAACGTTCATGGAACCCTTTTGTGCTGTTGCCCATTATATATACAAACTGGGAAACTATTGTTGCTACTTTATATGTTAAAATCTTATGTTCTACAAATACACTTTTATGAAGAAAGTTATTTGTGATGCATTGGCTTTTATTGACAACAGGACTGAAAAGGAAAATTAATTTTTTTTTAGTTTCAGGTTGTAATGCTTTTGAATCTTGTTATTTGTGTTAGAATCATTACTTTCTTGCTCAGCAATATGTTGACAGAACAGAATAGCAGCACAGAATATGCTTGTGCAAAAACATTACACTGTGGTTAACATTTCATTTGGCGTAGTCAACAGATTTTGCTGTAGCAGAATGTATTTTTTACTATTTTGCTGCAACAACAGCATGAGTATAAGCTACACACCTAACATCAGTAGGCAGATAACATTAGCCACCACTGTCTGCAGCAACAGTAAAGCTGTTAAATAATTATATGCACTGTAACTATTAATGCAATAAATTCTATAATTTCAGTATCATTGTCATCTACATATACATTTAAATCTTGAGGATGGGGAATGTCAGAATGTGGCTCAGTCTCATTCGCTTGCGGCCCATTATCACTGGCACAGGCACTTGGGGTGGGTCTCATTGCATGCTGGTAAAGTCACATGTGATGTCACTGTGATTTATACATGCTGTATCAAAGACGACAGAGGCCGTGTATTGACTTCAGTGATTGTTCGAGATGCTAAGCTGCAGTAGCCATTTCTGCAGATGAATTAAAGGAGCAACTCATTATATCCTCAGTTGGTGTATTCACTGCAATTGTGGAAGCTATTGTTGTCTTTATTTACTTTTGAAATGTGAACCTGCCAACTTTTGGAAAGAATGACCCACAATAAGCTATCTAAATGGCAAAATTGGCTATATTGGTAGCAGTCACCGAGGCTGAGTCAGTTATTGGCAAATATTCAGTGACAGAGACCAAGCGAGGGGGTGTAGTGTTTAGCACACTGGACTTGCATTCAGAAGGACGATGGTTCAAACCCCCATTCCTAGCTTTCCCGTGATTTCCTTAAATCGCTCCAGGTAAGTGCCGGGATAGTTCCTTTGGAAGACCATGGCCGATTTGCTTCCCAATCCTCGAGACAATCTGAGCATGTGCTCCATCTGTAATGACCCCGACATCAACGGGATTTTTAACCCAACTCCCCCCCCCCCCTTTCTCTTTCTCTCTCTTTCTTTTTTCTTTCAGTGACAGAGGTCCTGTATTCAAAATGACTGAGATGATATATATTGTGTAAATTGCCACCAACTTGCAGCACAGTATGGAGGCCACATTAAACACGACGCAAGCAGGGAATTGTCTTCAGAAGTAATTCAGCTGTTACAATTAAAGACTGAAATGTCAAACGCCAAAGCAGAATTCAACAGATACCCTCCGTATTGTCAACAAATTACACATACTGGTATCACCAAAGAACTGCCTCAGTGTGTCTGAAGTTCTCCTAGTAGTTATTGGTGCTAGTAAGGATTTCCGAATCTGACCTTCAAAGCTTTTGAGATTTTCATTCTCACCAGGGAGAAAGGCAGTTGCCACTCTGAATTATTCGCCACATATAATGTTGGATTTAACTTCTCATTTCGTTTCTATGTACATGACAGGCACAGCATTTTTTCCTGAAAATAGGTGACTATAGAGCTTTTTTCTCAAGTACCAGTTCCAAGTGACTGTACTGAGCTGAATATTTGCAAATGTTCTTTTATTTCAATAAAATGCAAAGTTTTGCTAAAGTAACTCATCTGACACATACTTTCAACACATTTTAATATTTGCAACAGTACTTTCATTGCAGTTTCCAAATGTTGGTAAATACTGAATTAGCTGGGAAAATAATCTATGGCATGCTATGCCCTTTAACATATAAGAGGAGCATTTTATTTTTTGTGTGTATGGGCAGACTTCTCTGCTTACATATATTGTCATTACTCATGTCTAAGTTTTTAGGATTGTGACGAGTAACTGATATTTGAGGAAAAAAGCTCTTTGGTCACCTATTTTCGGCAAAAATGTTGTACCTATCATGTACACAGAAACAAAATGAGAAGTTAAATCTAAACTAGATGTGACTCAAGACTTCCCTGGATGTCTCACAGCGAATAAGTCAGACTGGCACCTATCTTCCTCCCTGATGAGACTGAAAATCTCAAAAATGTGTCTGATGGTCAGATTCGTTAATCCTTTATCATTAGCAGAAAACTACCAGGGCAGTTTCAGACACACTGACGCAGTTCTCCAGTGATACCGGTATGTGTAATTGGTTGACAATATGGAGGGGTATCTGTCAAATTCAGCCTTTGATTTCAACAACTGAATCATTTGTGAAGGTAATTCTGTACTTGCATTGAGTTTAACATGAACTCCATATCACACTGCAAGCTGGCAGATGAACTTCCAAAAAAAATAAACACTTCAACAGTCTCCAAAATTGCAGTGAATATACCAACTGAAGATACAGTGAGCCACTCCTTTAATTCATCAGCAAAAATGGCTGTTGCAGTTAGCATCTCAAATGATCAAAAAGCCAATACACAGCCTCAGTTGTCTTCGACACTGTGTGTACCGATCGTAATGATGTCACATGTCACATTACCAGCATGAAACAAGACTCACCCAAAGCACAAGGGTTGGGGACGGCTGAAGTCACTCTACGAGATGGAGCTGCAACAGGAATTGTCAAACCAGACACTCGCTGGCCTGAGTCAACGAGATAGCAAGTTGGGCGAGAGTATCACAATATCATAATGGACCAGCAGGCTACAAATTGTCATGGGACCAGCCTGAGTGTGAGTTGCTGTGGAACAGGGGCCAGTAACGGTCATTGTGCATTTACTGCCATCACAATAGAAACTGTGTTGTTTTGAACAAACTCGTTGATGGAATATTAATTTGTCTTACGTGGGAGTAAGAAGTGATAGGTCGTTATAGTTGGGAAAAATTTCAAGTAAGCTCTTTTGTGATTTGTAAATATCTACATTACATAGCATCCAAATTCGAGATGTGATAGTATTTGATTAGCCAAATGGCTTCATTGGTATATAATGTTTTAATAAATTGATACCTTTGCTGTGTCGATTAGATTAGATTAGATTAAATTAGATTAGGTTAGATTCAGTTTTCGTTCCGTAGACTCAAAAATGAAATGATTCTCATGGGTGTGGAACAAGTCAGAAAGTATAACATTAAAAACATAAGTTCGAAAGTAGTATTCACTATGCTGATCATTTGTCAGGAGATTGTCAAAATAGATGAGTACATTACAGTAAACTGGAAGTGTTAATATGTACAGAATTAATACACTGTTGGACTGAATCATAGTTATGCACTTTAAATAAATTTTTATCATACACAAAATACCTAATCTTGACTGTTGTGAGCAAGTGTTGTCAAAATTGAAAACTAAGGGTGGCGAGGGGGGGGGGGGGGATTAGTGTACCATCTAAGTTTTAGTACATGCCCTTTGCCCATCTGTGTTCTATACTGTAGTGTTTCTGGGCTGGAGGTTTTAATGTATGTTGCAGAAAACCTGGCTTATTCTCTTTTATTCTTGTGATCAGCCAGCAATGGTCGTCTGCTCTACTGTTTTAATCCCTTCCACCTGTTTGTTGGGTCTCTCTGTGATTTTCTTGTCTTATTTTGTCCATTGTAGTGTTTTTTCCCCTTCTGTAGTTCTTGTGATTTTTCTTTTTTCCAGGTTTTGTGTGATACGTCTTGTTTGTTATATTTGTTCCCACCCCCACCCTTGGTCTAACAGCCCCTGTTAATACGTTCATCTACAAGTAGAACGAGTTGCCTATCAAAAAGTCTTGCAAACTCTGTCCAAACAGTGCTTTATCTGGAACCAAGTTTTTAATGGTTGCTGGCAATTTATTGAAAATGCGTGTTCCTGAATATTGGACCCTTTTTGGATCAAGGTAAGTAATTTTAGGTCTTTATGTAGATCATTCTTATTCCTAGAATAGTTATTATGCATTGAGCTATTGGTTGAAAATATAGATACAGTACTTGCAACAAATGTCATTAAGGAATAAGTAAACTGAGAAGCAGTGGTTAGAATACAAAGTTCCTTGAACAGGTTTCTACATTATGTTCTTGAATTTATGCCACAAATGTGTCTTATTACACGCTTTCGCACTCTAAAAACTTTTGCTTGGTTTGATGAGTTACCCCAGAATATGATCCTGTATGACATAATAGAATGAAAGTAAGCAGAGTATGCAAGTTTCTTTTTATTTATACCTCCAAGATCTGACATAATTCTCACTGTACATACAGACTTGTATTGGCACTTCAGCAATTCTGTGATATGCCCTTCCCAACCGAATTTATTATTGAGTTGTAATCTCAGAAATTTAACTGTTTCAACCTCTTTGATCTGCATGTCTTCATGTATTATACACATGCTGGAAAAAAAATCTCTTATAAGTTCTGAACTGTATATAGTGGGTCTTTTCAAAGTTTAATGACAGTTAATTAGTGTTAAACCATTTATTAATGCCAGTGAAAATTTTATTAGTACTCATTCATAAATCTGTAGTTGACTTGCTATTTAGTGCAACATTTGTAGCAACTGCAAACAAAACAAAGTTAGCATCTGGCAATGTAACAGACGAGAGGTTATTAATGTACATAATAAAAAGCAATGGACCCAAGATGGAACCTTTAGGAACACCACATGTAATTAATTTCCAGTCCAATGATGGCTGATTGCTCACTGCACAGGTATTTTGCTATGACACCATTTGTTTCCTACTATTTAGATAAGACTCAAACCATTTTGCATCACTGCCAGTGACACCATAATATTTTAATTCACTGAAGAAAGTGCTGTGATTCACATGGTCAAACACTTTTGACAGGTCACAGATAACTGTTATCTAATGAATTAAGTATATTTTCACTGTATGTTTAAATAGCTTTCTCTATATCAGAACCCATAAGAAATCTAAACTGTGACTTGGACAATATATTATTTGCAGTCAGATACTTAAGGAGATGCTTGAACACAGTGTTTTCAAATATTTTTGAAAATGCCAGCAAAAATTGAATTGGTTGACAGCTTGATGGTATCTCTCTATCCCACTTCTTGTAAAGAGGCTTAACTTCAGCATATTTTAGCCAGTCTGGAAATTTTCCACTGATAAGAGATTGATTACACAAATGACTTAAGATAGAACTCAGCTCGCATGAGCACTCTTTGATTAAATTTATTGATATATTATCATAACCACTAGAATACTTAGACTTGCAAAATTATTTTTTCAAAACATACATGAATATGTTTATTATTGTTTCAGGTGGTTGTTTTGAAAGAGGCACACATCTTCCAGGTGGTTGTGTTCAGCACCAAAATGAAACTTGAATAATAATAATAATAATAATAATAATAATAATAACTTGGTTCAGGACAGAACTAAAGAAGCCTCGGACAAGCGCCGTCATGGTCGGGGACGACGCTTGAGTCCTATGCCCGCACACAATGGTAACGACACTGCTAGCCAACTGGAAAATGATTTAAATCCAAATAGCGGTGTTTTGCAGGATATGCTTCCTGCAACCACCCTAGAAGGAAAACAAAGACAGAGGATGAGATGGTCAGATGTTAACCGACACCTCATGTTCTGTTATTACCAAGCAACAAACCTAGGAACCAACACAACTGGATACAGATCACAAGTATACACAACATTTATTACCAGATACCCAGAATTAAAATTTTTAACAGAACAACGACTAGCTGATCAGATCCGTGTAATAATCAAAAATAACAGGATACCCCAGTCAGAATTAGAACACATCAAACAACAAGTACAACAAATACTGGAACAAAATAATGTGCAATCAGAAGAAGAAGAAAATACAGTAATAGACTCAAACATCCCAAAGCAAACAAACAAAGGACAACACGCATCAATTAAACAATCAGAGGAAAACGAAATCTTAAGACAGCCACCAGAACAAGCACAAATAGAACATGAAGTGACACACACATGTTAGATATAGAAGAAAAATTATAGCTGACGTATATAGAATACAAAGACACAAATACAGACATTAGACCATTCTTGCATAGACCGCCAAATAACCCACAAGTCGAAACAACAATAAAAACTATCAACACAATCATACACAACAAAATAAATGAAAGCACAACTATGGAAGAGTTACAACTACTTGTTTATATAGGAGCACTCACTACACTAAATATACACACTAGGCAGAGATCAGAACCAACCAACACACAGAAGAAACCCACAAAACCAGCATGGCAACACAGGCTACATATCAGAATAGAAAAACTGAGAAAAGACATTGGCAAGGAAAGCGTTTCTGAAGAAGAGAAATTTGTTAACATCGAGTATAGATTTAAGTGTCAGGAAATTGTTTCTGAAAGTATTTGTATGGAGCGTAGCCACGATGGCAGTGAAACGTGGGCGATAACTAGTTTGGACAAGAAACGACTAGAAGCTTTCAAAATGTGGTGCTACAGAAGAATGCTGAAGATTAGATGGGTAGATCATATAACTAATGATGAAGTATTGAATAGGATTGGGGAGAAGAGAAATTTGTGGCACAACTTGACTAGAAGAAGGGATCGGTTGGCAGGACATGTTCTGAGGCATCAAGGGATCACCAATTTAGTATTGGAGGGCAGTGTGGAGGGTAAAAATTGTAGAGGGAGACCAAGAGATGAATACACTAAGCAGATTCAGAAGGATGTTGGCTGCAGTACGTATTGGGAGATGAAGAAGCTTGCACAGGATAGAGTAGCATGGAGAGCTGCATCAAACCAGTCTCAGGACTGAAGACCACAACAACAACAACAACATTTTTGTATTGGTCACATTCAGTTTCTTTTTGAATATATTCTTGACTTTTACTCTGTCGCAGATTTTCATTCCCTTGAATTGGGGAATCTCTAAAAATATTTTTTGTCAATGAAAGTAAGAAATAAATTAATTTTTTTTGTCCTGTACTTTACCAGTAATAAAAATCATTTTCATAAATAATTGTGGTTTGCCACATAAAAGGAACAATTTTGTATATCAATGGGAAGTCTCACTATTGATTTGAAATAATGTGGGTATATAATTTCTGTGTGTTCTTGTCAGTAGCGCAGTATTGCATTTGCATTGGAAGTGGTAGACCACATAGCAAAGATAGGTACTCAAGATGCACATTCCAGTTTCAATTGTTATCTAGACTGTGCCCCAGAAACCTGACAGCTTCCACTTCAACTACAATGGTTTTTTAAAATCTTATTTTAATTTTGTAACATTTTGTCTGTTCAGTTCTCTTTTGCATTGTATGTGTGTTTGAGATACAGTATTCAGAGCACCTCGTTTGACTGGAAACTTGTTCCTCAGCTACTGGTACCAGTAATGTTAATAACGCAGTCAGGAATATTTTCTACTTCATGATGTACAATCAGCCCACACAACTGATAGAGAGTTGATGTTGATAGGTGAATCATTAACACAGACAGATAGAGGATAGGAATAGTAATGGAGCTTCGAGGAAACCTTGTGTTACTCTTCTCTGTTTTGAAGAATAACTTGCTGCAATAGCAGAAATAAGTATGCTCCACTTCCTGTTACACAGAAATGAAGTATAAATGGTAGTGCACTGCAATTTGCCCCATACTTAACTACTTTGTAGATTGGTTCGTCAAGTCAAAGATGCAGATTAATTTTGTGTTTGCTCATTGATCTCTTCCTATGGTCTGTGTAAGCCATTTTTATTTGTTTGTGATTGAATAACAAGTTTTTGCAAGATCACAAGTAAATTTACCTGCTGCGGATTCCCTGTGTCCCGTGTGGATGTGTTAGGACCTTCGTCAGTATACTTCTATTACGATACTGTACGTCCTCACTTACAGTTCAGCTGTAATGTATCAACACAAGCTGGGACCTGCTGATACTTAGGGACCATGTCCGAGACCAAAATGTAAAATGTGTAACTAACATATTTACTTATCCAACAAGCAGATGAAGTTCTACACACCTCAGATTGAGTTTCCATGTACCTCTAAAAGAGCAGAGCAACTGTCTGTTATGTCAGTTCATAATATTTTATGAGTTTCACATGAGAAATGCATTTTTAACAAGTACATGAAATTGTAAAAATAACATGGTTTCAACGTTCATGGAACCCTTTTGTGCTGTTGCCCATTATATATACAAACTGGGAAACTATTGTTGCTACTTTATATGTTAAAATCTTATGTTCTACAAATACACTTTTATGAAGAAAGTTATTTGTGATGCATTGGCTTTTATTGACAACAGGACTGAAAAGGAAAATTAATTTTTTTTTAGTTTCAGGTTGTAATGCTTTTCAATCTTGTTATTTGTGTTAGAATCATTACTTTCTTGCTCAGCAATATGTTGACAGAACAGAATAGCAGCACAGAATATGCTTGTGCAAAAACATTACACTGTGGTTAACATTTCATTTGGCGTAGTCAACAGATTTTGCTGTAGCAGAATGTATTTTTTACTATTTTGCTGCAACAACAGCATGAGTATAAGCTACACACCTAACATCAGTAGACAATTAACATTAGCCACCACTGTCTGCAGCAACAGTAAAGCTGTTAAATAATTATATGCACTGTAACTATTAATGCAATAAATTCTATAATTTCAGTATCATTGTCATCTACATATACATTTAAATCTTGAGGATGGGGAATGTCAGAATGTGGCTCAGTCTCATTCGCTTGCGGCCCATTATCACTGGCACAGGCACTTGGGGTGGGTCTCATTGCATGCTGGTAAAGTCACATGTGATGTCACTGTGATTTATACATGCTGTATCAAAGACGACAGAGGCCGTGTATTGACTTCAGTGATTGTTCGAGATGCTAAGCTGCAGTAACCATTTCTGCAGATGAATTAAAGGAGCAACTCATTATATCCTCAGTTGGTGTATTCACTGCAATTGTGGAAGCTATTGTTGTCTTTATTTACTTTTGAAATGTGAACCTGCCAACTTTTGGAAAGAATGACCCACAATAAGCTATCTAAATGGTAAAATTGGCTATATTGGTAGCAGTCACCGAGGCTGAGTCAGTTATTGGCAAATATTCAGTGACAGAGACCAAGCGAGGGGGTGTAGTGTTTAGCACACTGGACTCGCATTCAGAAGGACGATGGTTCAAACCCCCATTCCTAGCTTTCCCGTGATTTCCTTAAATCGCTCCAGGTAAGTGCCGGGATAGTTCCTTTGGAAGACCATGGCCGATTTGCTTCCCAATCCTCAACACAATCTGAGCATGTGCTCCATCTGTAATGACCCCGACATCAACGGGATTTTGAACCCAACTCCCCCCCCTTTCTCTTTCTCTCTCTTTCTTTTTTCTTTCAGTGACAGAGGTCCTGTATTCAAAATGACTGAGATGATATATATTGTGTAAATTGCTACCAACCTGCAGCACAGTATGGAGCCCACATTAAACACGACGCAAGCAGGGAATTGTCTTCAGAAGTAATTCAGCTGTTACAATTAAAGACTGAAATGTCAAACGCCAAAGCAGAATTCGACAGATACCCTCCGTATTGTCAACAAATTACACATACTGGTATCACCAAAGAACTGCCTCAGTGTGTCTGAAGCTCTCCTAGTAGTTATTAGTGCTAGTAAGGATTTCCGAATCTGACCTTCAAAGCTTTTGAGATTTTCATTCTCACCAGGGAGAAAGGCAGTTGCCACTCTGAATTATTCGCCACATATAATGTTGGATTTAACTTCTCATTTCGTTTCCATGTACATGACAGGCACAGCATTTTTTCCTGAAAATAGGTGACTATAGAGCTTTTTTCTCAAGTGCCAGTTCCAAGTGACTGTACTGAGCTGAATATTTGCAAATGTTCTTTTATTTCAATAAAATGCAAAGTTTTGCTAAAGTAACTCATCTGACACATACTTTCAACACATTTTAATATTTGCAACAGTACTTTCATTGCAGTTTCCAAATGTTGGTAAATACTGAATTGAAGAATTCTGTACATGTTGATGTTCATGTAGAATAGGATGAAGATGTTAAATTAGCTGGGAAAATAATCTCTGGCATGCTATGCCCTTTAACATATAAGAGGAGCATTTTATTTTTTGTGTGTCTGGGCAGACTTCTTTGCTTACGTATATTGTCATTACTTATGTCTAAGTTTTTAGGATTGTGACAAGTAACTGATATTTGAGGAAAAAAGCTCTTTGGTCACCTATTTTCGGCAAAAATGTTGTACCTATCATGTACACAGAAACAAAATGAGAAGTTAAATCTAAACTAGATGTGACTCAAGACTTCCCTGGATGTCTCACAGCGAATAAGTCAGACTGGCACCTATCTTCCTCCCTGATGAGACTGAAAATCTCAAAAATGTGTCTGATGGTCAGATTCATTAATCCTTTATCATTAGCAGAAAACTACCAGGGCAGTTTCAGACACACTGACGCAGTTCTCCAGTGATACCGGTATGTGTAATTGGTTGACAATATGGAGGGGTATCTGTCAAATTCAGCCTTTGATTTCAACAACTGAATCATTTGTGAAGATAATTCTGTACTTGCATTGAGTTTAACATGAACTCCATGTCACACTGCAAGCTGGCAGATGAACTTCCAAAGAAAATAAACACTTCAACAGTCTCCAAAATTGCAGTGAATATACCAACTGAAGATACAGTGAGCCACTCCTTTAATTCATCAGCAAAAATGGCTGTTGCAGTTAGCATCTCAAATGATCAAAAAGCCAATACACAGTCTCAGTTGTCTTCGACACTGTGTGTACCGATCGTAATGATGTCACATGTCACATTACCAGCATGAAACAAGACTCACCCAAAGCACAAGGGTTGGGGACGGCTGAAGTCACTCTACGAGATGGAGCTGCAACAGGAATTGTCAAACCAGACACTCGCTGGCCTGAGTCAATGAGATAGCAAGTTGGGCGAGAGTATCACAATATCATAATGGACCAGCAGGCTACAAATTGTCATGGGACCAGCCTGAGTGTGAGTTGCTGTGGAACAGGGGCCAGTAACGGTCATTGTGCATTTACTGCCATCACAATAGAAGCTGTGTTGTTTTGAACAAACTCGTTGATGGAATATTAATTTGTCTTATGTGGGAGTAAGAAGTGGTAGGTCGTTATAGTTGGGAAAAATTTCAAGTAAGCTCTTTTGTGATTTGTAAATATCTACATTACATAGCATCCAAATTCGAGATGTGATAGTATTTGATTAGCCAAATGGCTTCATTGGTATATAATGTTTTAATAAATTGATACCTTTGCTGTGTCGATTAGATTAGATTAGATTAAATTAGATTAGGCTAGATTCAGTTTTCGTTCCGTAGACTCAAAAATAAAATGATTCTCATGGGTGTGGAAAAAGTCAGAAAGTATAACATTAAAAACATAAGTTCGAAAATAGTATTCACTATGCTGATCATTTGTCAGGAGATTGTCAAAATAGATGAGTACATTACAGTAAACTGGAAGTGTTAATATGTACAGAATTAATACACTGTTGGACTGAATCATAGTTATGCACTTTAAATAAATTTTTATCATACACAAAATACCTAATCTTGACTGTTGTGAGCAAGTGTTGTCAAAACTGAAAACTAAGGGTGGCGAGGGGGGGGGGGGGATTAGTGTACCATCTAAGTTTTAGTACATGCCCTTTGCCCATCTGTGTTCTATACTGTAGTGTTTCTGGGCTGGAGGTTTTAATGTATGTTGCAGAAAACCTGGCTTATTCTCTTTTATTCTTGTGATCAGCCAGCAATGGTCGTCTGCTCTACTGTTTCAATCCCTTCCACCTGTTTGTTGGGTCTCTCTGTGATTTTCTTGTCTTATTTTGTCCATTGTAGTGTTTTTTCCCCTTCTGTAGTTCTTGTGATTTTTCTTTTCTCCAGGTTTTGTGTGATACGTCTTGTTTGTTATATTTGTTCCCACCCCCACCCTTGTAAACCAACAAAAAATCAAAACTGAAATCTAACAAGCATTTTTACTTAAGCTGGTCTAACAGCCCCTGTTAATACATTCATCTATAAGTAGAATGAGTTGCCTATCAAAAAGTCTTGCAAACTCTGTCCAAACAGTGCTTTATCTGAAACCAAGTTTTTAATGGTTGCTGGCAATTTATTGAAAATGCGTGTTCCTGAATATTGGACCCTTTTTGGATCAAGGTAAGTAATTTTAGGTCTTTATGTAGCTCATTCTTATTCCTAGAATAGTTATTATGCATTGAGCTATTGGTTGAAAATATAGATACAGTACTTGCAACAAATGTCATTAAGGAATAAGTAAACTGAGAAGCAGTGGTTAGAATACAAAGTTCCTTGAACAGGTTTCTACATTATGTTCTTGAATTTACGCCACAAATGTGTCTTATTACACGCTTTCGCACTCTAAAAACTTTTGCTTGGTTTGATGAGTTACCCCAGAATATGATCCTGTATGACATAATAGAATGAAAGTAAGCAGAGTATGCAAGTTTTTTTTTTATTTATACCTCCAAGATCTGACATAATTCTCACTGTACATACAGACTTGTATTGGCACTTCAGCAATTCTGTGATATGCCCTTCCCAATCGAATTTATTATTGAGTTGTAATCTCAGAAATTTAACTGTTTCAACCTCTTTGATCTGCATGTCTTCATGTATTATACACATGCTGGAAAAAAAATCTCTTATAAGTTCTGAACTGTATATAGTGGGTCTTTTCAAAGTTTAATGACAGTTAATTAGTGTTAAACCATTTATTAATGCCAGTGAAAATTTTATTAGTACTCATTCATAAATCTGTAGTTGACTTGCTATTTAGTGCAACATTTGTAGCATCTGCAAACAAAACAAAGTTAGCATCTGGCAATGTAACAGACGAGAGGTTATTAATGTACACAATAAAAAGCAATGGACCCAAGATGGAACCTTTAGGAACACCACATGTAATTAATTTCCAGTCCAATGATGGCTGATTGCTCACTGTACAGGTATTTTGCTATGACACCATTTGTTTCCTACTATTTAGATAAGACTCAAACCATTTTGCATCACTGCCAGTGACACCATAATATTTTAATTCACTGAAGAAAGTGCTGTGATTCACATGGTCAAACACTTTTGACAGGTCACAGATAACTAACTGTTATCTAATGAATTAAGTATATTTTCACTGTATGTTTAAATAGCTTTCTCTATATCAGAACCCATAAGAAATCTAAACTGTGACTTGGACAATATATTATTTGCAGTCAGATACTTAAGGAGATGCTTGAACACAGTGTTTTCAAATATTTTTGAAAATGCCAGCAAAAATTGAATTGGTTGACAGCTTGATGGTATCTCTCTATCCCACTTCTTGTAAAGAGGCTTAACTTCAGCATATTTTAGCCAGTCTGGAAATTTTCCACTGATAAGAGATTGATTACACAAATGACTTAAGATAGAACTCAGCTCGCATGAGCACTCTTTGATTAAATTTATTGATATATTATCATAACCACTAGAATACTTAGACTTGCAAAATTATTTTTTCGAAACATACATGAATATGTTTATTATTGTTTCAGGTGGTTGTTTTGAAAGAGGCACACATCTTCCAGGTGGTTGTGTTCAGCACCAAAATGAAACTTGAATAATAATAATAATAATAATAATAATAACTTGGTTCAGGACAGAACTAAAGAAGCCTCGGACAAGCGCAGTCATGGTCGGGGACGACGCTTGAGCCCTATGCCCACACACAATGGTAACGACACTGCTAGCCAACTGGAAAATGATTTAAATCCAAATAGCGGTGTTTTGCAGGATATGCTTCCTGCAACCACCCTAGAAGGAAAACAAAGACAGAGGATGAGATGGTCAGATGTTAACCGACACCTCATGTTCTGTTATTACCAAGCAACAAACCTAGGAACCAACACAACTGGATACAGATCACAAGTATACACAACATTTATTACCAGATACCCAGAATTAAAATTTTTAACAGAACAACGACTAGCTGATCAGATCCATGTAATAATCAAAAATAACAGGATACCCCAGTCAGAATTAGAACACGTCAAACAACAAGTACAACAAATACTGGAACAAAATAATGTGCAATCAGAAGAAGAAGAAAATACACAGTAATAGACTCAAACATCCCAAAGCAAACAAACAAAGAACAACGCGCATCAATTAAACAATCAGAGGAAAAGGAAATCTTAAGACAGCCACCAGAACAAGCACAAATAGAACATGAAGTAACACACACATGTTAGATATAGAAGAAAAATTATAGCTGACGTATATAGAATACAAAGACACAAATACAGACATTAGACCATTCTTGCATAGACCGCCAAATAACCCACAAGTCGAAACAACAATAAAAACTATCAACACAATCATACACAACAAAATAAATGAAAACACAACTATGGAAGAGTTACAACTACTTGTTTATATAGGAGCACTCACTACACTAAATATACACACTAGGCAGAGATCAGAACCAACACACAGAAGAAACCCACAAAACCAGCATGGCAACACAGGCTACATATCAGAATAGAAAAACTGAGAAAAGACATTGGACAGCTAACACAATTTATAAGAAATGAAATGTCAGAAAAAAAAAAGAAAAAGGTTAGGTAAAATCTCACGACAAGAAGCAGAAATTACAAGCATTGGCCAAACGACTTGGAAGATACAAAAAAAGTGAAAATAGAAGGAAGCAAAACCAAACATTCAACACAAACCAAAAGAGATTTTACCAGACAATAGACAACACACACATTAAAATAGACAATCCACCAAACATAACAAACATGGAACACTTCTGGAGCAACATATGGTCAAACCCGGTACAACATAACAGGCATGCACGGTGGATACAAGCAGAAACAGACACATACAATATGATACCACAAATGCCTGAAGAAATAATTTTGCAACATGAAGTCACCCAAGCAATTATTTCTACTCACAATTGGAAAGCCCCTGGAAAAGATAAAATAGCAAATTTCTGGCTAAAGAAGTTCACCTCAACACATTCACATCTAACTAAATTATTTAACAGTTACATTGCAGACCCATACACATTCCCTGATACACTTACACATGGAATAACTTATCTGAAACCTAAAGCTCGAACAGACACAGCAAACCCAGCAAAATATCGCCCCATAACATGCCTACCAACAATATACAAAATATCAACTTCAGTCATTACACAGAAATTAATGACACATACAACACAGAACAAAATTATAAATGAAGAACGAAAAGGCTGTTGCAAAGGAGCACGAGGGTGTAAAGAGCAACTGATAATAGATGCAGAGGTGACATATCGAGCTAAAACTAAACAAAGGTCGCTACACAACGCATACATGGATTACCGAAAAGCTTTTGATAGTGTACCCCACTCATGGTTACTACAAATATTGGAAATATACAAAGTAGATCCTAAATTGATACAGTTCCTAAACATAGTAATGAAAAATTGGAAAACCACACTTAATATCCAAACAAATTCAAATAATATCACATCACAGCCAATACAGATTAAGCGTGGAATATACCAAGGAGACTCACTAAGTCCTTTCTGGTTCTGTCTTGCTCTGAACCCACTATCCAACTTGCTAAATAATACAAATTATGGATACAATATTACTGGAACATACCCACACAAAATCACACATTTGCTATACATGGATGATCTAAAACTACTGGCAGCAACAAATCAACAACTCAACCAATTACTAAAGATAACAGAAGTATTCAGCAATGATATAAATATGGCTTTTGGAACAGACAAATGTAAGCAAAATAGCATAGTCAAGGGAAAACACACTAAACAAGAAGATTACATATTGGATAACCACAGCGACTGCATAGAAGTGATGGAAAAAACAGATGCCTATAAATATCTAGGATACAGACAAAAAATAGGAATAGATAATGCAAATATTAAAGAAGAACTAAAAGAAAAATATAGACAAAGACTAACAAAAATACTGAAAACAGAATTGACAGCAAGAAACAAGACAAAAGCTATAAATACTTATGCTATACCAATATTGACCTACTCATTTGGAGTAGTGAAATGGAGTAACACAGACCTAGAAGCACTCAATACACTTACACAATCACAATGCCACAAATATAGAATACATCACATACATTCTGCACATACAAAGTTTGCCAAGGTAATCCCATTCCTGATGTCCAGGCGGAGCTTCAAGGAATCCTCAGAACATTAGGCCCCCTACAAAACCTTTCACCTGACTCCATCAACCTCCTGACCCCACCGACACCCCGCACCCCTACCTTCTACCTTCTTCCTAAAATTCACAAACCCAATCATCCCGGCCGCCCCATTGTAGCTGGTTACCAAGCCCCCACAGAACGTATCTCTGCCTATGTAGATCAACACCTTCAACCCATTACGTGCAGTCTCCCATCCTTCATCAAAGACACCAACCACTTTCTCGAACGCTTGGAATCCTTATCCAATCCGTTACCCCCAGAAACCATCCTTGTAACCATTGATGCCACTTCCTTATACACAAATATCCCGCACGTCCAGGGCCTCGCTGCGATGGAGCACTTCCTTTCACGCCGATCACCTGTCACCCTACCTAAAACCTCTTTCCTCATTACCTTAGCCAGCTTCATCCTGACCCACAACTTCTTCACTTTTGAAGGCCAGACATACCAAGAATTAAAGGGAACAGCCATGGGTACCAGGATGGCCCCTTCGTACGCCAACCTATTCATGGGTCGCTTAGAGGAAGCATTCTTGGTTACCCAGGCCTACCAACCCAAAGTTTGGTACATATTTATTGATGACATCTTCATGATCTGGACTCACAGTGAAGAAGAACTCCAGAATTTCCTCTCCAACCTCAACTCCTTTGGTTCCATCAGATTCACCTGGTCCTACTCCAAATCCCATGCCACCTTCCTTGATGTTGACCTCCACCTGTTCAATGGCCAGCTTCACACGTCCGTCCACATCAAACCCACCAACAAGCAACAGTACCTCCATTATGACAGCTGTCACCCATTCCACATCAAACGGTCCCTTCCCTACAGCCTAGGTCTTCATGGCAAACGAATCTGCTCCAGTCCGATATCCCTGAAGCATTACACCAACAACCTGACAACAGCTTTCGCATCCCGCAACTACCCTCCCGACCTGGTACAGAAGCAAATAACCAGAGCCACTTCCTCATCCTCTCAAACCCAGAACCTCCCACAGAAGAACCACAAAAGTGCCCCACTTGTGACAGGATACTTTCCGGGACTGGATCAGATTCTGAATGTGGCTCTCCAGCAGGGATACGACTTCCTCAAATCCTGCCCTGAAATGAGATCCATCCTTCATGAAATCCTCCCCCCACTCCACCAAGAGTGTCTTTCCGCCATCCACCTAACCTTCGTAACCTCTTAGTTCATCCCTATGAAATCCCCAAACCACCTTCCCTACCCTCTGGCTCCTACCTGTGTAACCGCCCCTGGTGTAAAACCTGTCCCATGCACTCTCCCACCACCACCTACTCCAGTCCTGTAACCCGGAAGGTGTACACGATCAAAGGCAGAGCCACGTGTGAGAGCACCCACGTGACCTGCCTACACTGACCTGCCTACACTGTGACGCATTCTATGTGGGAATGACCAGCAACAAACTGTCCATTCGCATGAATGGACACAGGCAGACAGTGTTTGTTGGTAATGAGGATCACCCTGTGGCTAAACATGCCTTGGTGCACAGCCAGCACATCTTGGCACAGTGTTACACCGTCCGGGTTATCTGGATACTTCCCACTAACACCAACCTATCCGAACTCCGGAGATGGAAACTTGCTCTTCAATATATCCTCTCTTCCCGTTATCCACCAGGCCTCAGTCTCCGCTAATTTCAAGTTGCCGCCACTCATACCTCACCTGTCATTCAACAACATCTTTGCCCCTGCACTTCTGCCTCGACTGACATCTCTGTCCAAACTCTTTGTCTTTAAATATGTCTGCTTGTGTCTGTATATGTGTGGATGGATATGTGTGTGTGTGCGAGTGTATACCCGTCCTTTTTTCCCCCTAAGGTAAGTCTTTCCGCTCCCGGGATTGGAATGACTCCTTACCCTCTCCCTTAAAACCCACATCCTTTCGTCTTTCCCTCTCCTTCCTTCTTTCCTGATGAGGCAACAGTTTGTAGCGAAAGCTTGAATTTTGTGTGTATGTTTGTGTTTGTTTGTGTGTCTGTCGACCTGCCAGCACTTTCATTTGGTGAGTCACATCATCTTTGTTTTTAGATATATTTTTCCTACATTATGGACAGGTAGACAATTTAAGAAAATTCTTTCTAGAACGAGCAGAAACTAGTAAAATACACAAAGCAATCACTCATATAAATACATGGGCTACCCCACTGCAATTTCATAATCACTTCTACAACCCTTTAGATCACATAACAATCAACAGATACGAAGAAAGTACATTGGAAAAAGAAAACACTACATGGCAAGCACCCGTATCAACTAACACAGCCATACATCGATCAAGACGCATCCAACACATGGCTAAGAAAAGGCAATATATACAGTGAGACGGAAGGATTCATGATTGCAATACAGGATCAAACAATGAACATCAGATATTACAGCAAGCATATTATTAAAGATCCCAATACCAAAACAGATAAATGCAGACTTTGCAAACAACAAATAGAAACAGTAGATCACATCACAAGCGGATGTACAATACTAGCAAATACAGAATACCCCAGAAGACATAACAATGTAGCAAAAATAATACATCAACAGCTTGCCTTACAACATAAACTTATAAAACAACATGTTCCCACATACAAGTATGCACCACAAAATGTGTTGGAGAATGATGAATACAAATTATACTGGAACAGAACCATTATAACAGATAAAACAACACCACATAACAAACCTGACATCATACTCACCAATAAAAAGAAGAAATTAACACAACTAATCGAAATATCCATACCCAATACAACAAATATACAAAAGAAAACAGGAGAAAAAATTGAAAAATACATCCAACTGGCTGAGGAAGTCAAGGACATGTGGCATCAGGATAAAGTTGACATTATACCAATTATACTATCAACTGCAGGAGCTATACCACACAATATCCACCAGTACATAAATGCAATACAGCTACATCCAAGCTTATATATACAACTACAGAAATCCGTAATTATTGATACATGTTCAATTACCTGAAAGTTCCTAAATGCAATATAACATATACCGTACAGTTAAAAGGAAGTCACGCTTGATCAAGGTCCGCGTCACTTTCCATTTGTGACCAGACATAACGTCTGAGGAAAGAAAGAAATAATAATAATAATGTTTATTTGTCCATGTTAACTTTACAGTCTTGGACACCATTATTTTTTGTACAATTATATCAATATAATGTCATTCCAAGAATTAATATATATATATATATCAATTAGCACATTGGATATCATTCCATGCAATAATGTTATATAGACATTAGCACTTTATATATCACTCCATACATATAATGATTATATACATCAATTAGCCAATTATAACAATAGCACCAATAATATACTGCGGTATGTAAAAGAATAAACTAACAGTACTGCAGCTCAGAATTCTTTTAATGAGTATAAACATCTTTCTATTAACAAATTTTTCAACTTACCCTTGAAAAGATTGCCTTGGAGTTGCTTTATATTTTTTGGCAAATTATTATAGAATTGTCTCCCAGTTACATATGGACTGTGGTCTGTAGCTTTCTTGTTAGTCTGTATTCTATGGTAGTCACTTTTGGCTCGAGTATTGTAATTATGGGTGTCACTGTTCTTTACACTATTTTCCTCATTCTCTTTTATGAACATTATGGTCTTAAATACATACAATGAGTACACAGTCGGTAATTTATAATTTTTGAAATAGTCCCTACAGGACTGGCGTTTGCTTATATTAGCAATTATCCTAACTGCTCTCTTTTGAAGCCTGAAAATGCGATCCATATTGACAGTGGGTGCCCCACCCCAGACCTCGATCCCATATTGCAGATATGAGTGTATTAACCCATAATACACTTGTTTAAGGACAAGGGGAGCTGTTATATTTGCAAGACATTTTAGTAAGTAAATGTTACTAGAAACCCTTTTACAGGTGGAGCCAATATGCTCTTTCCAAGTGAGATGTTCATCAATCAATATGCCTAAAAACTTATGTTTGTCAGATGTTTCAACTGTAGAAAGTATGAGTATTATTAAAATGTAGCAAGAACTTTATTACTACAGTCTTGTCCTTATTCAGTGTAAGCTTATTCACTGTTAGATATTCTGTGATCATTTCAAAGTTCTCTTTGTTGCTTTGGAATGCTGCCCACTCTGTACAGCCCCAGCTAATAAAAGATGTATCAGCAGCATAGTTCAATAGTTTGGAGTTTTGTGGCTGTGTTATATCATTAATATATACTATAAACAAGATTGGTCCAAGTATACTTCCTTGGGGAACTCCACAATTGAGAGTTCTTGATGCTGACTTTACTGTTTGGATCTTACTTTCATTCTTATAATTTAGTTTTGTGCACTGTCTTCTATCACGGAGATAAGAACTTAGTAATTTTAGAGCTACTCCTCTTATCCCATAATTTTCGAACTTGGATAACAGTACTGCATGATTCACAGAATCGAATGCTTTAGACAGATCTAGGGAAGTCCCTATAACTTTGTTTCCTTCATCCAGCCTGTTCAGTAGTTCATGGAAGAAAGATGCTAATGCTGTTATTGTAGATCGTCCTTTTCGAAACCCGTGTTGTGTTTTGTTTAAGAGTTTTTATTTACAGATGAAGGATTCCATTTGATCTAGAATTATTCTTTCAAGCAGCTTGCCAAGTGTTGAAGTCAAAGAGATTGGCCGGTAGTTATTTATGTCTGTGATAGCCCCCTTTTTATACACTGGTTGTATCTCAGTGATTTTTAAAAGCTCTGGAAAGGTCCCCTGGCCAATTGAACTGTTAATTAGATGTGTTATTGGTTTTATTAACTCATTTTTTTCATTCTTTAAGTAGTGTGGACAGTATATCCAGCGCCGGATTTAGGGTGGGGTGACCCGGGCGGTCGCCCAGGGCGCCGGGGCCCAAGGGGCGCCACATACTAAACGCATGTAAAAAAAATAAAAATAAAAATAAAAAAATTACAATTTACAATCACCCATTTCGCGAAACTAAAATATTATTCAGTCTCATTCAACATACGTTGCTAATCTCACGAATGCGCGATGAATTCGGGGTAGCAGAAGAGAAATCATGCTGAACGCAATCTTCGTATTGTCTGCAACCATCCATGTTTGACGCGGGCTAGCACGGGCTCTACCAAAGCGACTCTCTTATTTGTTTCAAGAACTGCAACAAGGAAGAGCCCATGCAGCCGCACCATCTCTCGTTCACAACAGAAACTACCGGTCGCTCCAAATAAAAGAAAATACAGACTGTGAAATATACATTACATTATGATTTAATTAATACGAATGTATTTATATCGAATGTTTGTGACTTAATGACTCATGTGCATTAATTAATATATCATGCAATGCGTGCACTGCGTAATATGTTTTGTGTTCAGATGACTGACAGAAAATATAGGTTTATGGCTTACAGTTATATTAAATTTAATAAAAATATGGTATCCAATTCAAAATTAGTGTTTTTTCGTTGTACATATTACCTCCTATATATAAAAATCAATTGTTGTGTGTTAGTCTCACCAAAACAAAAATTATTCAAATTGGACAAGCCATTTCTTTGTTTTGTTTTGTTCGCTTTAGTACAGGGGTGCTTCAGAAAAGAAAAGAAATATTTGGGATATACGAGCCTGTTTCAACCACATTTTACGCATCTTTTCTTTGTTTGGAAGACGCAAAAACAATTTTCTGGAGTTTTTGTAGATGTACAGTGCAGTAATACGCAATATTTTTAGACAATTTCCCAAAACGTGAATGCCCAAACAATATATCACTGCTATACTGACTGTTACGGCAGTGACAGCAGCATGCTGGACTGACGTCACAGGCTACACAAGACTCACATCCACCTGGAGCGTCTTAGCGGGCTTTCAGATTATTTGGATTTCATTTCCATTTAAAAAAATAAAATACTCAAATTTACGATGGAAAAAACCATGTTATGATCATAAGATGACGCCATTAACCACTTAAGACGATTTCTAGAAAACAGTCAAATACCGTGTTGCAAAGCACTGCCAGGTTCGCTATTTATACAATAAAGGGCGCCAACTGGACGACTCGCCCGGGGCACCTGGATGGCTAAGGCCGGCCCTGAGTATATCATCCCAGCCACTAGGCGATTTTACTTTGAGTTTTGAGATTATATTCATGACCTCAAACTTGTTTATAAGGAAAACACATCTGGAGTGAATAGCTATAAATATAAGGACGATAAACACTTGGAAAGTGTTGCAGCTGCCAGTGCTGATAATGTCCATTTGGGGCAAATGTGTTTAGATGTGTGCAACAGTTCTCTGACCCTTTAACATTGCAAGTAGTGACGGATTCATAAGCTTAGCTCAAGTGATAAATATAAGGGCAAAATATGGACAGGTCACTGCCCAAGAAGTACTGCCTTCCCCAAAGTCTGTGGCAGGACATATTAAGAATCTGGCTGATTGAATCAGGAGTTAACTTATTGTAGAAGTGAAAGACGCAACTATTGAAAACTGTTGCTCAATTACGTGTAATCTGTGGACAGACAGCTATCATAAGACAGTTTACTTGACTGTCACATCCAGCATTATTGAGGAATCAATGAACAAATGGAAACTAAAAAGCACTGTACTTAGAATTACAAGGTTCGCCAATAGTGCCAAGACTGGTGAACGTACCGTTACAGAAATATATGAACAAATGGCAGAGTTACAGATCAGTTCCTCAGAACTAAGTTAGGTTACTTTCATTACAGATCAGGGTTCTAACATGAAGAAAGCTGTAGAAGTACAAAAACATCTACCATGCATGATGCACTGTATTAATACAGCACTAAGGCACACATCCAATGAATATTTCTTAATGGATGTGATTCGTGTAGCATATGACTCCATCTTGACATTATGTAAATTAGTAGGCTTTACGAAACAATCTGGGTTAGTAGAGAGATTACAGAAAACCTTCCAGTAGGATGTAGAAACTATGTGGAACAGTGTGTACACAATGATTTTGAAGACAAGAATGAGCCAACACCACCATTTGTAATGAGATAGATTTTGAATTCATTAGATCTCTTCCAAGCTGGAGCCAATGTTGTGACAGTGAGTGAGCTAAAGGAAGGAGCAGAACTGTTTATAAAACAGAAATTTCCAAATGAACTACATGGCATTCATTATGCAGAAATGTTCTTGCACCCATGTTTGAAGAACATGAAGAAAGAAGAGAAAAAAATTGATCAAGATGTGCGGCAAATGTTAAATAACATTGCTGATTCTGACAAATTCTAGGAGGAGTGACTGATAAGGAGACCTTTTACTTGAGTTTTTAATGTTTGGGGATTTCCAGTTACATACCCAATGTCCAATGGCGACCTATTAAAGACTTTTGCATCAAAATATAAAATTCCAGTCTGAAAGCTAGAACGTATACTCTGTATGAAAATTATTTTTACTTCTAGTATTGTACTTAGGAATGCCACACTTCATCCTAAATTGAGACTTATTATTAACCACAGACAGCGTTTGGGAGTTGTTGTTGTTGTTGTGGTCTTCAATCCTGAGACTGGTTTGATGCAGCTCTCCATGCTACTCTATCCTGTGCAAGCTTCTTCATCTCCCAGTACCTACTGCAACCTACATCCCTCTGAATCTGCTTAGTGTATTCATCTCTTGGTCGCCCTCTATGATTTTTACCCTCCAAACTGCCCTCCAATACTAAATTCGTGATCCGTTGATGCCTTAGAACATGTCCTACCAACCGATCCCTTCTTCTAGTCAAGTTGTGCCACAAACTCCTCTTCTCCCCAATTCTGTTAAATACCTCCGCAATAGTTATGTGATCTACCCACCTACTCTTCACAATTCTTCTGTAGCACCTAAATGTATTGAAATGTAAGTGTAAGAATCCTATCATCATTAAGAGGTTTCTAAAGATTTTTAGCAATCACCTTTTCATAACTTCTTATTAAGCACTTTTGTAGAATAAATATTTTTTGACCTTGCCTCAATAGCCCCATAAATTTATACCATGCTAGTGCTACCAGAGTTTGTGCCTACAGGTTTCATACACACAGATCCATTATGTGTTTGCCAATTGATCCCTTCCTCTGGTACATCTAAGTCATTTAATTTGTTTGTGATTGCATAATACAAAATTGTGTAACATTAAGAGTAAAGCTGTCTGCTGTGAAATGCCTGTGTCTGGTGTGGATGTACCTTCATCAATTTGCTTTTGTTGTGATAATGTACATCCTCACTTACAGCTGGGTTGTAATTTATCCTACCTCAGGCATTGATGTATGTGATGTCCTTAGGTTAGTTAGGTTTAAGCAGTTCTAAGTCTAGGGGACTGATGACCTCAGATGTCAAGTCCCATAATGCTTAGAGCCATTTGAACCATTTGTTATGTATCAACATCAGCTGGGAGCTAGGCCATAACACTACCCCTCTGATGGCAGCAATGCAGCAAAACTGTCGTATACTGCTACTTAGGTACCATGTCAGAAACCAAAATATCAAATCTGTAGCTAGCAGAGTTACATATCCAACCAGTAGATGAAGTTCTATGCACCTCAGCTCATCTGTTCCCATGTATTGGGTCGGTGCATAAGTTCTTAGAGTTTTTCCGTAAGTTTAATAAACACAACAGATACACTTAACAGAGACTTTAGTCATCAGTAATATATTCTCCTCCACTGTTTACAACAGTTTTCCAGTGGTGGGGAACCTCTTCAAATCCACAACTGTAGAAATCATGTTGCTTCGATGCGAAGAACTCGTCGAGGCATGTTTGGAGTGCATTTTCATCTGGAAAGGAAGTTCCTTGAATGTTGCTCGGCAGAGGGCGGGAAAGGTGAAAATCAGAGGGTGCAAGATCAGGTGAATAAGGTGCGTGCGGAATGACTTCTCAGCAGGACTTCATAATGTTTTTTGTGAGTCTAGCAGAATCCAGGTGGGTGATATAGTGGAGTAGCATCACTTCACACAGTCTTCCTGGTTGCTGTTCTTAGACTGTATCTGTAAGACGTCTCAGATGTCAACCTGACTTAGTGGTGAGATTAGGGAAAACTTCACAGCAGGATGTAGAAACTAGGTGGAACAGTGTGTACACAGGTGATTTTTAAGATGAAAATGAGCCAACACTGCCATTTCTAGAGCCATGGATTTTGAAATTGTTAGATCTCTGCCAAGCTGGAACCAGCAATGTGGCAGTGTGCAAGCTAAGGGGAAGGGCAGAACTGTTTATAAAACAGAAAGTTCTAAATGAACTACATGACATTCATTATGCAGAAATATTCTTGCACCCCTGTTTCAAGGAATGATTAGTTTTGCATCAGGAAAGAAGAGAAAAAATTCATCAATATGTGCAGCAAATGTTAAATAACAATGTTGTTATTAAATGAACTGAAGATTTCATGCCCTCTCTCACAAAAGAAAATATTTCAAAATTGGCGAGCAGCCACCTTGAAACAGGAAGATGAGCTTGAGATATGTATGAACATGGACAGTTCAAACGATGAGTTTACAAACCTATTTTCAGGGTGGAAAACAAATTTTTGTGCCCTTTTGAAACCCAGCAAAGATATTTGCTACCTCCCTGCCAGTAATGCCTCTTGTTGAAGAAATTTTTGTGAAGTTAGGTTGGTGCTGATTCAGAAAAGAAGTTGTGTAGATTCTGAGCACACAGATGACATTCCTATCATCCATAGCAATAAAAG
Source organism: Schistocerca piceifrons (assembly GCF_021461385.2). NCBI lineage: Eukaryota > Metazoa > Arthropoda > Insecta > Orthoptera > Acrididae > Schistocerca > Schistocerca piceifrons. The sequence continues at coordinate 67,778,483 of NC_060148.1, read as the reverse complement.
ACATAAATTAAGCTAAATTTGAAGTTTACAAGCAAAGACTGTTGACAACAACTGATTTCCTGGAACGTGGTGTACATAACCAAGTACAGTATTGAGAAGTGAAAAATAATGATTGCACACTTATACGGCGGATATTGCTTAGTACATATTAAGTAATGTGAATTGTTGTATAAATATGGCATGAGCAGAGTAACAGAATCAACTGTAGTGCAATATGTTTGGAATATGGGACAAATAAACTAAGGTTTCAAATTAATTTATTTAACTATATTGTACAATATTCCTGTTGACTATGTGCTTTTTCTTTTAATTAAATAATTTACCATTGTGTACTATAGTCAATAACATTCATTTCATACAGGAAAATTTGTAAGTGTATAAAATGCAATTACCTCACTAAACAGCATATTAAGTTCAACATACATTTTTGAAAGCTGACCATATCCTCAGTTGCTGCTTTAAATCTTTTTGTTGTTATTGTTATATGACGGTTGGTACAACACTGTTTGGTTGTTCACATAACGCATCTCTCTTTGTTGAGTTAAAGCATAGTCAGTGTAATTTTCTTTCAATTTGAGCAACAGGTGGATCCAGGTGTTTTTTTTACTTACATCTGTTGTTGTGAATTCTGTATGTATACTTCAAAAAAAGTAGCAAAGTACTGTTGGTAAGCAGTTGGATACAAAATGATAACACTTGGTAATAATGTGTAGTCATTAATACATTAAGCACCCAGGCCCTGAAAAAATGGAACATCTCAAAATGTCGATTCCTTCAGATGTCCACATTATGTAGCTACAAAACATCCACAAAACTTCATAAATCCATAGCCCCTGCCTTCTCAAACATTAGTGCTTTACAGTGTCACTGTGAAAGTGAAACATCTTCTATAGAACTACAACAAAAGAAAAATAAAACAACAAAAGATACACATTTAGCTTTGAAAACAAATGTTACAAAATTAGATTTTAAACACACAATATGTCAACAACTTGGCCATAATTTATGGCAATCTTTAATGCTAATGGAGGTCATAATGAATACAATAAACTATATTAATTCGCCAAAGAATGAAGAAACAATAGAATAAAGGAGAAGAGAACAAAACAAACATAAAGGAAACAAACTTCAAAAATAATTCTGCTAAAGGCTGAAGTTTCTGTGTTGGAGAATAACTGACACTGCTGACTCGGAAATCTTGCAAAGCTATATATGAAACATTTGTAAAAAGAAAAGTTAATTTAAAAGCAATCTCCCCCCCCCCCCCCCCCACACACACACACACACAAAAATATGCTAAAAGCACATTTGTGCATCACTCAAACCTATGAAATACATGATAAACAAATAGAAAAAACCACAGGTATATAAAAAATGGCAACATAATATGTAAATCTAGAGAGTAGAAAAATGTCACTGATATAAAAATACATTCCATATGATTTTCTGCCTTACTGCGGAAGGTTACTCCTCACACTTCTTAACATAACACTCTGTTGCTTAGTGCTTCTCTACTGCAGTCAAAAGTACTCAACAAATAACTCTAATCTATGACAGTAGTTGAGTGATTCTGTCCAGATCAGTATGAAATACTAATTCCCAACTTTGGCAGATTTGAAGATTGTACCCAAGTAACTGATGAGAGCATTGTTATCACCACATGTTTGTGAAATACGGCGTGATTGTAACTAAAGTTAAACTTTCAAAATGCTGTAGAAATAACACCACTGGTCAAAATGACTTCAAATTGCAACGGAATATTATCAGAGAAGGGGGAAAACGTATGGCAGAAGAAGAAAAAGAGTGTGAAAATTGATCAATAAATGGCGCTGTATGTGTCAGAATACGTAAATGAAAACTTCTGTCATGCACACGACCCACTGAAGTTGGTATAAACACGCCAGGTACACGGCTTTAACTCCTTTCACGTCTGTGATGTTCATCATGACTGTGTCAATCCACTCTGCTTGTAAAGCTGTATTACAACAATTATGACTGCGCACATGTCACTCTGCAAATGTTCTGGACACTGAAGGGTGTGAAAAAAGATGTTGGTCTGATGATTGCCATGGGTCTGCAGTAAATGATTTGGAAATTCAAAAAGACAGGTTCTTTTGGTGTGTAACCTGGTAGAGGGAGGAAACAAATTGACACCAGTGGAAGCAGTGACCACAGCAATGCAGGAGGAGATGACTGGTGGTGTGCAAACGTGTAGTACATGGAGAATTGCCTGAACACTGGACGTACTCCTGAGCATGGTGCATAAAATCCTCCAAAACATCCTTCTTTTCTATCAATTCAAAATTACTCATGTGCACGAGTTGCTTTCTGTTGACCTGCCATCAAGAGAGACCTTTGCTTTAGAATTTCTTGCTCGCATGGAAGTGGACAATGATTGGCTGTGGAGGATTTTGTGGACAGATGAAGCCCACGTCCATCTGACAGGATATGTCAATACACAGAATTGTCGAATACGGGCAATGGAAAATCCACACGCAAATCAACCAGTACCACTTCGTCCTGAAAAGGTAACTGTGTGGCGCGGATTTACGGCATCATTTATCATATTCCCATATTTTTTTGAAGAGGCAGATGCTTCTGGTCCTGTAACCTGTACCATCACTAGTAAGTGCTAAGAGTGTCTTTTGCGCAACCACGTCATTCCAGCTCTCCAACAGCGTGGATATGTGGAAGGCATCATTTTTATGCAAGATGGCGCACCTCTGCACATTGCAAATCTAGTTACGCAGCTGCTGAAACGCCATTTTGGAAATTCTAGAATTATCAGCTGCCATTTCCCTACAGCCTGGCCATCCCGATCACCTGATCTTTATCTGTGTGACTTCTGTCTGTGGGGCTATCTGAAAGATGTTGTCTTCAGTGTTCCAATTGCAAATGTAGCTGCATTGAAGGCGTGCATTCTGCAACACATTCTGAACGTGACCCCGGAAACACTTCCCTCAGAATGTGGAACATGCTGTTTCTCAATTTCAACTTTTTGCAGAAAACAGTGGACAGCATATTGAACATGTTTTGCGCCAGTCACACGGAAATTAATAACCGAATTTGATTCTGATTGATGCTTTTTATACGGTTTTTGGCCTCAGGACAATTAAAAACTGATAGGAGGGATGCTTTTTATGCGGTTTTTGGCCTCAGTACAATTAAAAACCGATTTTTCCCATCTGATGTGATATGACCTTGCCGTGGTGGATGGCCTCGTGTAACTAACATTACCACACCTGTACACCCATGCACAACAAACACACGCCTAAGGCATTGTTGTATGATTCATTTGTCATTTGTCGTTGACCACTATTAAATTATGATGCTTACAGTGCCATCTATTGTTACATTTTGTAACTACTTATTTTTCTTCTGCCATACATTTTGCCCCTTCGCCGATAATATTCCTTTGCGATTTGACGTCACTCTGACTAATGGTGTTATGTCTACAGCGGTTTGAAAATTGAATTAATAATCACCCTGTATATTTACAAAGTACTAAGTAAAATACAGAAGCAGACTGGATACAGATGCATGCAGAGAATAAGTTGAGATTCACATATGGAAAATGCAGTTTTTCAGTTGTTGGAAGTCAAATGCACACTTAAGCTGTATTATACATAGTTCTCTCACATATTTGATACAGTGTGTGTTAATTTTTGTGTGGTTCCATATGCAGATGAACGATGGATTAATTCATATATCACATCTGTTGCAGCACGATGCATAGAGATAATTTGGATATTGCCCAATAATCATTATACAGTTGAAATTGGCCAGCAGCAAATAAAATGAAAATTATACTACCCATAACGGACAATGTTTTCCTTTGAAAAATATAGCAAAGCTGTGGACCCAAGTACAAACAAGATGCTCATTATGATTTTGGCTTTTGTTATAAATAAGCTATGGAACGATTACTAGCTCCTTACTGATGTCTCTGTATTCTGACATTTTTTAAGGAGGACAGGTAGCTTTCACAGGAGACACAACACACAAAGTTTTGAAATCCAAACACTTATAACTACTCTTGGCAAGGAAACTGCAGTACAGGAATAAAAAATGTAAATGTCGTGAGACTACCGCCTCCCACCGGGTAGACCATTCGCTGGGTGCAAGTCTTTTGATTTGACGCCACTTCGGCTACTTGTGTGTCGATGAGGACAAAATGTTGATGAGTGGAGAAAATCTCTGAACCAGCCGGGAATCAAACCCGGGCCCTTAGGACTGACATTCTGTCACGCTGACCATTCAGCTACCAGGGACAGACAGTTCAGGAATGATACCCCAGGAGTATTGCAGTAGACTCACTTGCCATGAGCACTTGACCAAATGAGAAAGTCACTTGTGTGAAACAGTGTAGACACATATGAAGATAGGTCAGTGCTTAAGAAAAGTCACAAAATGATTGGGACATGGAAAATCAGAGAAATTTGCACTAAAACTATGGCTTCCTGACTGTCTGTCTTTCTGTGTATCGTTCATTTTTCAATGTAACAGGGGGGTGCGGGATGGGGAGGAGGTTATAGTTATACCATAAATAGCATCTGCCACATACCTTAAAAAAAGGTTGCTTGCATGATTTCCAGGGATGATGTTATATGCAGAGAAGTTACAAAGCTAGAAAACTATAGTGATATACAAGAAGGCTTGCAGATATTCAATGCTCGGTGCAAGGATTGGCAGTTGACCCTCAATGTAAACAAATGTAACATATTGTGGACAAATGTTGCTGTTGTTGTTGTTGTTGTGGTCTTCAGCCCAGAGACCGGTTTGATGCAGCTCTCCATGCTGCTCTATCCTGTGCAAGCGTCTTCATCTCCCAGTAGCTACCGCAACCTAAATCGTTCTGAATTTGCTTAGTGTATTCATCTCTTGGTCTCCCTCCATGATTTTCATCCTCCACACTGCCTCAGAACATGTCCTACCATCTGATCCCTTCTTCTAGTCAAGTTGCGCCACAAATTTCTCTTCTCCCCAATTCTATTCAGTACCTCCTCATTAGTTATGTGATCTACCCACCTAATCTTCAAAATTCTTCTGTAGCACCACATTCCAAAAGCTTGTATTCTCTTCTTGTCCAAACTATTTATCGTCCATGTTTCACTGCCATACATGGCTACACTCCATACAAATACTTTCAGAAATGACTTCCTGACACTTAAATCTATACTCGATGTTAACAAACTTTTCTTCTTCAGAAACGCTTTCCCTGCCATTGTCAGTCTGCATTTTATATATACTCTCCTTTGACCATCATCAATTATTTTGCTCCATAAATAGCAAAACTCATTTAGTACTTTAATTGTCTCATTTCCTAATCTAATATCCTCAGCATCACCCAATTTATTCGATTACATTCCATTATCCTCATTTTGCTTTTGTTGATGTTCATCTTATATCCTCCTTTCAAGACACTGTCCATTCCGTTCAACTGCTCTTCCAAGTCCTTTGCTGCCTCTGACAGAATTACAATGACATCGGCAAACCTCAAAGGTTTAATTTCTTCTCTGTAGATTTTAATTCCTACTCCGAAATTTTCTTTTGTTTCCTTTACTGCTTGCTTAATATACAGATTGAATAACATCGGGGATAGGCTACAATCCTCTCTCGCTCACTTCCCAACCACTGCTTCCCTTTCATGCCCCTCGACTCTTATAACTGCCATCTGGTTTCTGTACAAATTGTAAATAACCTTTTGCTCCCTGTATTTTACCCCTGCCACCTTCAGAATTTGAAAGAGAGTATTCCAGTCAACATTGTCAAAAGCTTTCTCTAAGTCTACAAATGCTAGAAATGTAGGTTTGCCTTTCCTTAATCTAGCTTCTAAGATAAGTCATAGGGTCAGCATTGCCTCATGTGTTACAATATTTTTACGGAATCCAAACTGGTCTTCCCTGAGGTAAGCTTCTACCAGTTTTTCCATACGCCTGTAAAGAATTCGAGTTAGTACTTTGCAGCTGTGACTTATTAAACCGATAGTTCAGTAATTTTGACATCCGTCAACACCTGCTTTCTTTGGGATTGGAATTATTATATTCTTCTTGAAGTCTGAGGGTATTTCGCCTGTCTCATACATCTGGCTCACCAGATGGTAGAGTTTTGTCAGGCCTGGGTCTCCCAAGGCTGTCAGTAGTTCCAATGGAATGTTGTCTATTCCTGGGGCCTTGTTTCAGCTTAGGGCATTCAGTGCTCTGTCAAACTCTTCACGTAGTATCATATATCCCATTTCATCTTCATCTACATCCTCTTCCATTTCCATAATATTGTCCTCTAGTACATTGCCCTTGTGTAGACCCTCTATATACTCCTTCCACCTTTCTGCTTTCCCTTCTTTGCTTAGAACTGGGTTTCCATCTGAGCTCTTGATAGTCATAAACGTGGTTCTCTTTTCTCCAAAGGCCTCTTTTTTTGCTAATATTTGTAATCTTTTTCTTACTTTTTGTTTAAATATTTGTATCTTTTCTTTTTTCCTGTTTTGGGTAATTTTTAAATTTCTTATTTTTTGTTCCTAAAAGTTTTGTTCTTGCTTGTTACGCAGTATCTATCTTACCCCTAGTGATATAAGTCTCTGCATCTTTACATTTGTCCTCTAGCCATCCCTGCTTAGCCATTTTGCACTTCCTGTCGATCTAATTTTTGAGACGTTTTTATTCCATTTTGCCTGCTTCATTTACTGCGTTTTTATATTTTCTCCTTTCATCAATTAAATTTAATATTTCTTCTGCTACCCAAGAATTTCTACTAGCCCTCTTTTTACCTACTTGATCCTCTGCTGCCTTCACTACTTCATCGCACAGAGCTACCCGTTCTTCTTCTACTATATTTCTTTCCCCCATTCCTGTCAATTGTTCCCTGATGCTCTCCCTGACACTCTGTACAACCTCTCCTTAAATTTCCACGTTTTTGCAGTTTCTTCAGTTTTAATCTACAGTTCATAACAAGTAGATTGTGGTCGGAGTCCACATCTGCCCCTGGAAATGTCTTACAATTTAAAACCAGGTTCCTAAATCTCTGTCTTACCATTATATAGTCTATCTGATACCTTCTAGTATCTCCAGGATTCTTCCATGTATACAACCTTCTTTTATGATTCTTGAACCAAGTGTTAGCTATAATTAAGTTATACTCTGTGCAAAATTCTACGAGGCGGCTTCCTCTTCTTACCCCCAATCCATATTCCCTTTTCCCACTATCGAATTCCAGTCACACATGACTATTAAATTTTCATCTCCCTTCACTAACTGAATAATTTCTTTTATCTCATCATACATCTCACCAATTTCTTCATCATCTGCAGAGCTAGTTGGCATATAAACGTACTACTGTAGTAGGCATGGGCTTCGTGTCTATCTTGGCCACAATAATGCATTCACTATGCTGTTTGTAGTAGCTTACCTGCACACCTATTTTTTTATTCATTGTTAAACCTACTCCTGCATTACCCCTATTTGATTTCGTGTTTATGACCCTGTTTTCACCTGACCAAAAGTCTTGTTCCTCCTGCCACTGAACTTCACTATTTCCAAAGGTCTCTTTAATTTTCCTGTAGGCAGTATCTATTTTACCCCTAGTGATATATGCCTCTACATCCTTACATTTGTCCTCTAGCCATCCCTGCTTAGCCACTTTGCACTTCCTGTCTACCTCATTATTAAGACGTTTGTATTCCTTTCTGCCTGCTTCATTTACTGCATTTTCATATTTTCTCCTTTCATTAATTAAATTCAGTATATATTCTGTTACCCAAGGATATCTACCAGCCCTCATCTTTTTACCTACTTGATCCTCTGCTGCCTTCACAATTTCATCTCTCAAAGCTACCCATTCTTATTCTACTATATTTCTTTCCCCCATTCTTGTCAATAGTTCCCAAATGCTCGCCCTGAACCTTTCTACAATCTCTGGTTCTTTCAGTTTATCCAGCCCCCATCTCCTTAAATTCCCACCTTTTTGTAATGTCTTCAGTTTTAATCTACAGTTCATAACCAATAGATTGTGGTGAGAGTCCACATATGCCCCTGGAACTGTCTTACAATTTAAAACTTGGTTCCTAAATCTCTGTCTTTTCATTGTATAATCTATCTGAACCATTCCAGTATCTCCAGGCCTCTTCCATGTATACAACCTTCTTTCATGGTTCTTAAACCAAGTGTTAGCTATGATTAAGTTACATTCTGTGCAAAATTCTACCAGGCGGCTTCCTCTTTCATTTCTTAACCCATTCCATATTCACCTACCACGTTACCTTCTCTTCCTTTTCCTACTATCGAATTCCAGTCATGCATGACTATTAAATTTTTGTCTCCCTTCACTATCTGAATAATTTCTTTCAACTCATCATACATTTCATTAATCTCTTCGTCACCTGCGGAGCTAGTTTGCATATAAACTTCTGCTACTGTGGTAGGCTTGGGCTTCGTGTCTATCTTGGCCACAATAATGCGATCACTATGCTGTTCGTAGTAGCTTACCTGCATTCCTATTTATTTATTCATTATTAAACCTACTCCTGCATTACCCCTATATGATTTTGTATTTATAACCCTGTATTCACCTGACCAGAAGTCTTGTTCCTCTTGCCACCAAACTTCACTAATTCCCACTATATCTAACTTTAACCTATCCATTTCCCTTTTCAAATTTTTTAATCTACCTGACGGATTAAGGGATCTGACATCCATGCTCCGATCTGTAGAACGACAGTTTTCTTTCTCCTGATAACAACGTCCTCCTGAATAGTCCCCGCCCGGAGATCCGAATGGGGGACTATTTTACCTCCGGAATATTTTACCCAAGAGGACGCAATCATCATATAATCATACAGTAAAGCTGAATGCCCTCGGGAAAAATTACAGCTGTAGTTTCCGCTTGCTTTCAGCCGTTCGCAGTACCAGCACAGCAAGGCTGTTTGGGTTAGTGCTACAAGGCTAGATCAGTCAATCATCCAGACTGTTGCCCCTGCAACTACTGAAAAGGTTGCTGCCCCTCTTCAGGAACCACACGGTTGTCTGGCCTCTCAACAGATACGCTCCATTGTGGTTGCACCTACGGTACAGCCATCTGTATTGCTGAGGCACACAAGCCTCCACACCAATGGCAAGGTCTATGGTACATTGGGGGCGGGGGGATAAATAGGTAGAAGGATCCATTTACAGTATGACTGCACATCTGCAGAAGAATCACAGGACACAGTCACATTTATTAAATATCTGGGAGTGTGAATACGGAGTGATTTAAAGTGGAATGACAGCACAAAATTAATTACACATATGGCAGGTGCCAGACTGAGATTCTTTGGAAGAATCCTCAGGAAGTGTAGTCAAAGCACAGAGGATGTTGTAAGCTTACAACATCCTCTTCCGACCAATACTTGAATGTTGCTTGTCAGTCTGGGGTCTATAATAGATGGTATTGGAAGTGAAACAGATAAGATCCCAGAGATGCTCAGACAACTCCCACGGCAGGCACCTCAGGAGACGAGTTCTGCATCACGGTGTCATTTACTGTCAAAATCCCGAGAGTGTACATTCCTGGGAGATTAAACCGATAAGTTGCTTGCTCATACATATACCTTGCAAAAAAAAATGGGAGGCTACAATCAGTGAGATTTGAGCTCACACAGAGACTTATTGACAGTCATTCTTCTGGTGGGCCATTTGCGACTGGAACAGGCAAGAGAGGCCAGGAGGGGGAGAGGGGGGGGGGGTGTAGTGGCAGGGTTACACAATGTACCTTCTGCTGTACACCATAAGGGGGCTTGTGGAATATTGATCTAAATGTATGAAAAGCTCAAGAGTGCGATTAAAATTCAGGGTGAAAGTATATCAATTGTAAGATTCGCTGATGAGAAGCGGAGGAAAGCACAATTGGGTTAGACATCAGGAAAACAGATTGGGGTGGCTTAGTTGCCTATAATGCATAATTTCCAATTTAATCATTCTAGTACATGTAGACTTGGATGCACAGCTAGTTAATGAACTCTTCCGAAGAGCACAGGCTATTTGCATGCCTAAAAAAATTGAAAAACTCAGCTCACAATCCCTTGGAGCCCAGAACTTTCCACACCAAGGTGAAGGGTAAGATCAAGAAGAAGAGCTTATCAATGTGCTTTAGGGTGATCAGAACGCACTGCGCAGCTCCATGAATACAGGGCAATTAAGATGTGCTACAAAATATTGCTTCAGGAAACTAAAAGAATGTGCTGGGAAAAGTTTCTATGAAAGCAAATGCAATTTGACATAAGCTATTGACTGAAAATGTTAAGGAACCTACTGTCATGCTGTCATGTCAATAATCAGTAAAGAAGATGGCGCAACAACTGCTGGATTGAGGGAGTCAGCAGAATATCTGCTAACCAACCTACTTCCTTGATAACACTGACACAGTACTGAAATATATGCAGAACTTGGAAGTGCACTAGATAACAAATATGACACTCAAATGTTGGCAATACCTTTCAGTTGAGAAAAAGTTGCTATCACAGTTTCCAAGCTTAACTAACTGGAAAGGCTGGTCCGGATGGCATTTACCCTGAGGTCATGCGGATTGTAGGTCCACTGATAATGCCATATTTTACAGAATTACTAAATGAGGCACTGCAAATAGGTAGGATCTTGGTGATACTAAAAACAGCTACAGCAGTAGTGGTTAAAAAGGGAAAGGATAAAGACTTGGGATCATAGAAAAGCTACAGAGCTAATTATTTATTAAATGTCTTAGCCAAAATTCAGAACCGTCAGCTCTGTGACCGGTTGCAGGTACACAGTGAGTTCTCAGTTCTAAACCAGTTTCAGTATGGATTCAGAGAAGGTTGCACATCTTTGAGATCTCAGTGCCCCCAAATTCCTGTTTAACAGAATTTTAGATTATTGTAATGGACGTAGCATCCAGTGCAGGCACACCAACTGCAAGGATGTGCTGGGGCTCGAGTACTGACATTCATAATCTTGTTGGTGCATCGTACGTACAAAATTTTTATTTTGATGAAATCAAACAGAAATAAATATTTCTCACTTGTGTTTATCAAAAAGTTTCGGGGTGCACTCAGCCTCGTGATGCCAATTAAGGAGCTACTCGACCAAATTTTAGTGGCTCCAGTCAAAGAAAACCATCATAACGACGTGGAGAGCGGTGTCCTGACCACATGTGCTCCTATCCGGATCCTCAGCTGAGGATGACATGGCGGTCGGATGGTCCCGATGGGCCACTCGTGGCCTGACGACAGAGTGCTTTTTATCAAAAAGAAATGAACTATTAAAACACCTCTAAAACATATGTTTGTTACAGATGTCTTTGTGCAAAGGCAACCAAGTAACACACTCTCCCATTCCTTGCCTTTCTCTGGCCAAGTCAAATGCAATCCACAGAATAAAAGTCTCACTATACTGTGAATGGAATCCCATCTATTAGGCTGTTTCCTGACAAGTGACACGCTACAATACACCCACACCATTCTTCAACAATTGTTTTAAAATATCAACTTTCCAATATTGAGTAATAATGAAGAATAATCCGAGACAGGAAGCCAATTACTACAGACTACCTAAATACACTCCTGGAAATGGAAAAAAGAACACATTGACACCGGTGTGTCAGACCCACCATACTTGCTCCGGACACTGCGAGAGGGCTGTACAAGCAATGATCACACGCACGGCACAGCGGACACACCAGGAACCGCGGTGTTGGCCGTCGAATGGCGCTAACTGCGCAGCATTTGTGCACCGCCGCTGTCAGTGTCAGCCAGTTTGCCATGGCATACGGAGCTCCATCGCAGTCTTTAACACTGGTAGCATGCCGCGACAGCGTGGACGTGAACCGTATGTGCAGTTGACGGACTTTGAGCGAGGGCGTATAGTGGGCATGCGGGAGGCTGGGTGGACGTACCGCCGAATTGCTCAACACGTGGGGTGTGAGGTCTCCACAGTACATCGATGTTGTCGCCAGTGGTCGGCGGAAGGTGCACGTGCCCGTCGACCTGGGACCGGACCGCAGCGACGCACGGATGCACGCCAAGACTGTAGGATCCTACGCAGTTCCGTAGGGGACCGCACCGCCACTTCCCAGCAAATTAGGGACACTGTTGTTCCTGGGGTATCGGCGAGGACCATTCGCAACCGTCTCCATGAAGCTGGGCTACGGTCCCGCACACCGTTAGGCCGTCTTCCGCTCACGCCCCAACATCGTGCAGCCCGCCTCCAGTGGTGTCGCGACAGGTGTGAATGGAGGGACGAATGGAGACGTGTCGTCTTCAGCGATGAGAGTCGCTTCTGCCTTGGTGCCAATGATGGTCGTATGCGTGTTTGGTGCCGTGCAGGTGAGCGCCACAATCAGGACTGCATACGACCAAGGCACACAGGGCCAACACCCGCCATCATGGTGTGGGGAGCGATCTCCTACACTGGCCGTACACCACTGGTGATCGTCGAGGGGACACTGAATAGTGCACGGTACATCCAAACCGTCATCGAACCCATCGTTCTACCATTCCTAGACCGGAAAGGGAACTTGCTGTTCCAACAGGACAATGCACGTCCACATGTATCCTGTGCCACCCAACGTGAACTAGAAGGTGTAAGTCAACTACCCTGGCCAGCAAGATCTCCGGATCTGTCCCCCATTGAGCATGTTTCGGACTGGATGAAGCGTCGTCTCACGCGGTCTGCACGTCCAGCACGAACGCTGGTCCAACTGAGGCGCCAGGTGGAAATGGCATGGCAAACCGTTCCACAGGACTACATCCAGCATCTCTACGATCGTCTCCATGGGAGAATAGCAGCGTGCATTGCTGCGGAGGTGGATATACACTGTACTAGTGCCGACATTGTGCATGCTCTGTTGCCTGTGTCTATGTGCCTGTGGTTCTGTCAGTGTGATCATGTGATGTATATGATCCCAGGAATGTGTCAATAAAGTTTCCCCTTCCTGGGACAATGAATTCACGGTGTTCTTATTTCAATTTCCAGGAGTGTAGTTATTTCTTTTTTAAACATAACAGGCGGTGTCGTTTAAGACTCGAGGGAAATTGTTTTCACACAATCTGGATTGTTATTAGTTTCTTTCTTCTTTTTTCTTTTCTTTTCTTTTCCTTTCTCCCCCCCCCCCCCCCCCCCCCTCCGTTTTTTTTTTTTTTTTTTTTTTTTTTTTTTACAGTGGGTTTTGAAGAACGCAGATGCTTATACAGGGTGATTCAAAAAGAATACCACAACTTTAGGAATTTAAAACTCTGCAACGACAAAAGGCAGAGCTAAGCATTATCTGTCGGCGAATTAAAGGAGCTATAAAGTTTCATTTAGTTGTACATTTGTTCGCTTGAGGCACTGTTGACTGGGCGTCAGCGTTAGTTGATGCTAAGATGGACTACAGTATCTGGAGATGTTAGAGAATTGGCTGTTCCCTCAGCTCAAACAAGAAGCACAACAATTCATATTTCAGCAGGATGGAGCGCCACCACATTGGCACTTATCTGTCCGTAACTACCTGAACGTCAACTACCCGAGGCGATGGATCGGCCGCCAGGCAGCCCGTGACAGAGCACTTCATCACTGGCCTCCAAGAAGCCCTGATCTTACCCCCTGCGATTTTTTCTTATGGGGGTATGTTAAGGATATGGTGTTTCGGCCACCTCTCCCAGCCACCATTGATGATTTGAAACGAGAAATAACAGCAGCTATCCAAACTGTTACGCCTGATATGCTACAGAGAGTGTGGAACGAGTTGGAGTATCGGGTTGATATTGCTCGAGTGTCTGGAGGGGGCCATATTGAACATCTCTGAAGTTTTTGAGTGAAAAAAAACCTTTTTAAATACTATTTGTAATGATGTATAACAGAAGGTTATATTATGTTTCTTTCATTAAATACACATTTTTAAAGTTGTGGTATTCTTTTTGAATCACCCTGTATTGTAGACTGAAGGGGTGTTAGTGCACTAATAGCTAGTACGAAGAAGAGGCACTGCTAACAGAATGCATGGAGCAAAATCTCTTCACTAGACGAAAATTTTCACAGTTTTCACACATTGTGCAGTTACTGGATGCATGCGGAAAGCTGAAACACAATATTGAGCATTGTTTCTATACATAATATCTAATTTCCTAGTTACTACAGATAAATTCATCATAGAGTTGTCGTCACCATCACAAGAGGATATTACTAAAACCGACAATAGTGAAAAGCCTGTTCAGCCAAAAAATTAGGAACCCAAGAATGTGTCTTCTGTGTCAGGGCAGTTTCGATATATGCTTGTAGTACCAGTATATTTTACTTTATCACAGCACAGATATTTATGACATAGGTAGTGTTCCTGAAAGATTATAAATGAAAGGTAATCATTTTAAAAAATACCAAGACTCTCCAGAAAACATACAGGGTGTTTCAGAAGTGATGGCTAATATTCAGGGATATGACAGGAATGATACTTCAAAACAAAAAATTACTTTTGAATACATTGTGGGAGTGAACAGTGATAAATGTGTTACAAATATTTACTATCAGAATCAGTCTTGATCACAATTTATTTATTACAGTGAGCGGTTTCGACCACTACTGTGGTCATTTTCAGACCAATGATTAAGGAGGTTCTTACTCATTAGTCTGAAGATGACCACAGTAGTGGTCGAAACTGGTCACTGTAATAAATAAATTGTGATCAAGACTGCTTTTGATAGTAAATATTTTCAAAACAAAAAGTCAAGTAAACATGGGCTCTAAAACACATACCTTAAGAGCTATGAGCAACTCTGGATCTTCAATACGGTGAAACAAATCTCTTCTAGTGCAAGCTCTTTGCTTTCCATATTTTGGGAAGTGGTAGTATAGACCAAGAGAAGAAAAAAATGTCCATTAAACACATACTCTAAAATGCATAACTTAAAAGTTATGAACACTTCTTCATTAGAAAAGTTGTGTTTCAAAGCAGTGAAGATGAGCACGTGTTCATAGCCCTTAAGGTATGCATTTTAGAGCACTTGTTTACTGGACATTCTTTTCTTGTTTTGGTCCAACCCTGTATACTGCATTCTGTCATTGATAAGCACCCACAGAAATTTTGGAAAGTCGGTGCCCGGTGCCCTCGGTCCAGTGAATTGCGAGGCAGAGCAAGGTAATCAAAAAGCTTACCAAGCACCATCCATTGCTCTGGGATCTTCATATTGAACCCCCATTACATCTGTTAGACGGGGCAGATGCTATTGAAGTTGGTGTTGTATATGCAGATATCCTAGTAGCTGAGTCTGTTGACTCCAGGGCGAGACTTGAGGAAATATGAGTGAAGTGCTTGCTCAGATGCAGCATCGGTGCAAGGGCCACAAATTGATTATACCTTTGCATAAAACAACATATATACTTCTAAAAGGGAAAGCTCTCTCTTGCCAGAAACCTCTCCCGGAAGCCTGACAAAATCTCTGTAAAATGCAGTATTGTTTCTACAAATTTAGGCATTCATCTAGACAAGAAAAGAAACTTTCTAAAATGTGTAAAATCTGTTACTCAGAAAGTGGCTAAAATTATGTATAAAATAGCCCATGCTGGCACTGCCAAACATAAGCTACCTTCAATGCCATTGTGGGCTTTGCAGCCAGCATCTGGGTGCATCACCTTCAACAAGGCAGCTACAAAACAATGCTGTGACAAACTCAGCGGAGCGTACTTCTGAGGCTCACGGGTGCCTTTCGCACTACACTTATCGAGGGATTAGTGGTGATTCTTGGTGTATGTCTAATGGATATTGAGGTATGTTACAGGGCAGCACTATTGGTTGGGGCACGAACAATATGACCATGCTTACGAGATCACAGGAACTCACATTGTTGATAAAAGACATTTGTGAACCTGGAAGTTAGATGAAGGCAGTCTGACTGGGACAATCTAACTGCAGGGAGGGTTTACAATATATTCCCAAGCACCAGGAACAGGCTCAAACTGTGCAACATCACCCCTACTTGATATATTGTGTCCCAAACATTTGCATGGTGTGGGATGTAGTAACACACCAATCTGTGAATGTGGAGAGGAAGGCTCCACTGCTCATGTTGCTTTCAGCTGTCCCTTTTTTCAGGTAGAGGGAGACTGCAGACAGTTTGACTGTGAACTGGAAACAACTGTAAGTGACCAAAACAATGATTGAAGATAGAGTGGATGCTCTGAATATTAAAATAATGTCAACAGCCCAGAAGAAGCATTACCTCCGTTATAGATAACGATAAAAAAAAAAAAAAAAGCACTCCGTCTTCCAGTATCAGTTGCAATGCGATTTAGAAAAGATTGCTGTATGGTGTGGCAGGTGGCAGTTGACGCTAAATAACGAAAAGTGTGAGATGATCCACACGAGTTCCAAAAGAAATCCGTTGGAATTCGATTACTCGATAAATAGTACAATTCTCAAGGCTGTCAATTCAACTAAGTACCTGGGTGTTAAAATTACGAACAACTTCAGTTGGAAAGACCACATAGATAATATTGTGGGGAAGGCGAGCCAAAGGTTGCGTTTCATTAGCAGGACACTTAGAAGATGCAACAAGTCCACTAAAGAGACAGCTTACACTACACTCGTTCGTCCTCTGTTAGAATATTGCTGCGCGTGTGGGATCCATACCAGGTGGGATTGACGGAGGACATCGAAAGGGTGCAAAAAAGGGTGGCTCGTTTTGTATTATCACGTAGCAGGGGAAAGAGTGTGGCAGATATGATACGCGAATTGGGATGGAAGTCATTACAGCAAAGACGTTTTTTGTCGTGGCTAGATCTATTTACGAAGTTTCAGTCACAAACTTTCTCTTCCGAATGCGAAAATATTTTGTTGAGCCCAACCTACATAGGTAGGAATGATCATCAATAAGAGGAATCAGAGCTCGAACAGAAAGGTTTAGATGTTCATTTTTCCGGCGCGCTGCTCGAGAGTGGAATGGTAGAGAGATAGTATGATTGTGGTTCGATGAACACTCTGCCAAGCACTTAAATGTGAATTGCAGAGTAGTCATGTAGATGTAGATGAAGCCGCTACTATTCGGTCGAGTAGCTCCTCAATTGGCATCACGAGGCTGAGTGCACCCCGAAAAATTGCAACAGCACATGGCGACCTGGATGGGCACACATCCAAGTACTGACCATGCCCGACAGCGCTTAACTTCAGTGATCTCACAGGAACCGGTGTATCCACTGCGGTAAGGCGATTGCCCCATTATAGATAATGATAGGCACATATAAATTTGACTAACAGAAACTTTATGTATGAGAAACATTTTTTAAGAAAAGGAAGGAAAGAAAGAATGCAATGGTCACCCACACAGGTATGCATAGTCTTGAGGAATGCCAAGGCGCACACGCGCGCGCGTATGCACACATGCACAGGTGCCCCCCCCCCCCCCCCCACACACACACACACACACACACACAGAGAGAGAGAGACCAATGTGGTAAATGTAGAATAGTGTAGTAGCAATAGGTTTGGAAGTAGATAGAATTGTAGTTAGTCAGCAAACCTAGAGTTATTCCAAGACTACTAGTAACATATCCAGTAATATAAGGTGGAAGGTAATGACTTGTAACTTACGTTACTTTTTATTTTAATTTTTTAAAATTGATTCTTATTTTTATCTTTCTGTTTTATTTTTACATTAATATTACAAATGGTTGCTGTTGACATAATTTATTACTATGTACAAAATGGGCACCCACTAGTCAAACTACTATATACAAAATACACCCCCCTCCCCCCCCATGAACCATGGACCTTGCCTTTGGTGGGGAGGCTTGCGTGCCTCAGCGATACAGATAGCCGGACCATAGGTGCAACCACAACGGAGGGGTATCTGTTGAGAGGCCAGACAAACGTGTGGTTCCTGAAGAGTGGCAGCAGCCTTATCAGTAGTTGCGGGGCCAACAGTCTGGATGATTGACTGACCTGGCCTTGTAACACTAACCAAAACAGCCTCGCTATGCTGGTACTGCGAACGGCTGAAAGCAAGTGCAAACTACGGCCGTAATTTTTCCCGAGGGCATGCAGCTTTACTGTATGGTTAAATGATGATGGCGTCCTCTTGGGTAAAATATTCTGAAGGTAAAATAGTCCCCCATTTGTATCTCTGGGCGGGGACTACTCAGGAGGACGTCGTTATCAGGAGAAAGAAAACTGGCGGTCTACGGATCGGAGCGTGGAATGTCAGATCCCTTAATCGGGCAGGTAGGTTAGAAAATTTAAAAAGGGAGATGGATAGGTTAAAGTTAGATATAGTGGGAATTAGTGAAGTTCGGTGGCAGGAGGAACAAGACTTTTAGTCAGGCGAATACAGGGGTAATGCAGGAGTAGGTTTAATAACAAATAAAAAAATAGGAGTGTGGGTAAGCTACAACAAGCAGCATAGTGAACGAATTATTGTGGCCAAGATAGACACGAAGCCCATGCCTACCACAGTAGTACAAATTTATACACCAACTAGCTCTGCAGATGACGAAGAAATTGAAGAAATGTATGATGAAATAAAAGAAATTATTCAGATAGTGAAGGGAGACGAAAATTTAATAGTCATGGCTGACTGGAATTCGGTAGAATGAAAAGGGAGAGAGGGAAACGTAGTAGGTGAACATGGATTGGGGGAAGAAATGAAAGAGGAAGCCATCTGATAGAATTTTGCACAGAGCACAACTTCATCATAGCTAACACTTGGTTCAAGAATCATAAAAGAAGGTTGTATACCTGGAAGAATCCTGGAGATACTAAAAGGTATCAGATAGATTATATAATGGTAAGACAGAGATTTAGGAACCAGGTTTTAAATTGTAAGACATTTCCAGGAGCAGATGTGGACTCTGGCGACAATCTATTGGTTATGAACTGTAGATTAAAACTGAAGAAACTGCAAAAAGGTGGGAATTTAAGGAGATGGGACCTGGATAAACTGAAAGAACCAGAGGTTGTACAGAGTTTCAAGGAGAGAATAAGGGAACAATTGACAGGAATGGGGGAAAGAGATACACTAGAAGAATAATGGGTAGCTTTGAGGAATGAAGTAGTGAAGGCAGCAGAGGATAAAGTAGGTAAAAAGACGAGGGCTGCTAGAAATCCTTGGGTAACAGAAGAAATATTGAACTTAATTGATGAAAGGAGAAAATATAAAAATGCAGTAAATGAAGCAGGCAAAATGGAATACAAATGTCTCAACAATGAGATTGACAGGAAGTGCAAAATGGCTAAGCAGGGATGGCTAGAGGACAAATGTAAGGATGTAGAGGCTTGTCTCACCAGGGGTAAGATAGATACTGCCTACAGGAAAATTAGAGAGACCTTTGGAGAAAAGAGAACCACTTGTATGAATATCAAGAGCTCAGATGGAAACCTAGTTCTAAGCAAAGAAGGGAAAGCAGAAAGGTGGAAGGAGTATATAGAGGGTCTGAGGACAATATTATGGAAATGGAAGAGGATGTAGATGAAGGTGAAATGGGAGATATGGTACTGTGTGAAGAGTTTGACAGAGCAGTGAAAGACCTGAGTCAAAACAAGATAACATTACATTAGAACTACTGACAGCCTTGGGAGAGCCAGTCCTGACAAAACTCTACCATCTGGTGAGCAAGATATATGAGACAGGTGAAATACCCTCAGACTTCAAGAAGAATATAATAATTCCAATCCCAAAGAAAGCAGGTGTTGACAGATGTGAAAATTACCGAACCATCAGTTTAATAAGTCATGGCTGCAAAACACTAACACGAATCCTTTACAGACGAATGGAAAAACTAGTAGAAGCCGACATCGGGGAAGATCAGTTTGGATTCCATAGAAGTATTGCAACACATGAAACAATACTGACCCTACGACTTATCTTAGAAGCTAGATTAAGGAAAGGCAAACCTACGTTTCTAGCATTTGTAGACTTAGAGAAAGCTTTTGACAATGTTGACTGGAATACTATCTTTCAAATTCTGAAGGTGGCAGGGGTAAAATACAGGGAGCGAAAGGCTATTTACAAATTGTACAGAAATCAAATGGCAGTTATATGAGTCAAGGGACATGAAAGGGAAGCAGTGGTTGGGAAGGAGTGAGACTGGGTTGTAGCCTCTCCCCGATGTTATTCAATCTGTATATTGAGCAAGCAGTGAAGGAAACAAAAGAAAAATTCGGAGTAGGTATTAAAATCAATGGAGAAGAAATAAAAACTTTGAGGTTCGCCGATGACATTGTAATTCTGTCAGAGACTGCAAAGGACTTGGAAGAGCAGTTGAACGGAATGGACAGTGTCTTGAAAGGAGGATATAAGATGAACATCAATGAAAGCAAAACGAGGATAATGGAATGTAGTCGAATTAAGTCGGGTGATGCTTAGGGAATTAGGTTAGGAAATGAGACACTTAATGTAGTAAAGAAGTTTTGCTATTTGGGGAGCAAAATAACTGATGATGGTCAAAGTAGAGAGGATATAAAATGTAGACTGGCAATGGCAAGGAAAGCGTTTCTGAAGAAGAGAAATATGTTAACATCGAGTATGGATTTAAGTGTCAGGAAGTCGTTTCTGAAAGTATTCGTATGGAGTGTAGCCATGTGTGGAAGTGAAATGTGGACAATAAATAGTTTGGACAAGAAGAGAATAGAAGATTTTGAAATGTGGTGCTACAGAAGAATTCTGAAGATTACATGGGTAGATCACATAACTAATGAGGAGGTATTGAATAGAATTGGGGAGAAGAGAAATTTGTGGCACAACTTGACTAGAAGAAGGGATCGGTTGGTAGGACATGTTCTGAGGTATCAAGGGATCACCAATTTAGTATTGGAGGGCAGGGTGGAGGGTAAAAATCGTAGAGGGAGACCAAGAGATGAATACACTAAGCAGATTCAGAAGGATGTAGGTTGCTGTAGTTACTGGGAGATGATGAAGCTTGCACAGGATAGAGTAGCATGGAGAGCTGCATCAAAACAGTCTCAGGACTGAAGACAACAACAACAACAACAACAACAACAACAACAAAATATAGATCATGATATGTCACCACGATTATTGAATATTATCGTCAGTGAAAGCGATGAATTACAGGACCTGTTGAATAAGATGAACAGTCTAATGATTACTGAATATGGATTTAGAGTAAGCCAAAGAAAGACAAAAGTTATGAGGAACAGCAGAAATGAGATTAATGACAAACTTAACATCAAAATTGGTGACCAAGAAGCAGATGAAGTGAGTGAATTCTACCACCTTACAAGCAAAATAGCACATGATGGATGAAGTGAGGAGGAAATAAAAAGCGTACTAGCACAGGCGAATAGGGGAGTCCTGGCCAAAACACATTTACTAGTGTCTAACGTCAGCCTTAGGTTGAGGAAAAAATTTCCAAGAATGTGTGTGTGTAGCACAGCAATGTATGGAAGTGAAACATGCACTATCAGGAAACCAGAAAAGAAGAGAATCGAAGTGTTTGAGATGTGGTGATATTGAAGAATAGTGAAAATTAGGTGGGCTAGCAAGATAAGAAATAAGTAAATTCTCTGCAGAACTGGTGGGAGAGGAACATATGGAGAGTACTGATATCAGGGAATAACTTCCAGGGTACTAGAGGGAGTTGCAGAAGGTAAAAACTGGAGTGGAAAACTGAGGATCCTGAATGCAAGTGCTACTCTGAAATAAAGTAATTGCACAGGATAGAAAACTGAGGCAGGCCACATCAGACCAGTCAAAAGAGCCATCGCCAGAAGGAAAAGTGTACACATAGAAATATTTCAGAGAGACGATGCAAAAACTAAATACAGGTGGCTGAATACTGAATTCTTTTGCGTAAATATGCTGACTCTAGACCACCCTTACATCTCACACAGTAAGAAGCAGCAAAAACAGAACAAAGAGAAGAAAGCCTGATGGACAGTGCCACACAAACCTTCAGAAACTCAGGGTGTTGTGTGTCATTTGTTCTCTCGAATTTATAAATTTATCTACTTTGGCAACCATTTCCTTGCAGAATCTATCATATTCTTCTACGTTTTGGAGTACGTAGACAGAATCTGATCTTGGAATTCCATGTGATTTCTCTCTCTCCCTCTCTAATAAAAAAAAACTGTGCATCACAAAATGAAAAAAAAAAATGTAGTATCCTATGACTATAATGTCAGTGAGTAACTGTTGGAATTGGCCAACTCATATAAATACTGGGTGTAACACTTTGTAGGGACACGAAATGGAACGATCACATAGGCTCAGTTGTGGATAAACCAGGCGGTAGACTTTGGTTTATTGGTCAAATATTGGGTAAGTGAAATCAGTCTACAAAAGGGATTTCTTACAAATCACTTGTGTGACTGGTTCTAGAATATTGCTCAGGTGTGTGGGGCCCATATCAGAGAGGACTAACAGGGGATATTGAACATATACAGAGAAGGGCAGCATGAATGATCACAGGTTTGTTTAATCTGTGGGAGAGTGTGTCATACAGACAAAATACCTTCTGCACCATCCAAAATTTTTTGCCGTTTAATATCTGTTGATAACTTGTGCTGTACTTCTGATTCTGAATCTGTATTTAACACATAATCAATGTAATAGTGTATTACTTCTCACTGTATATGATTTATTGTAATTATAATGAAAATATTACTTGCTGGGTAATAGCCAAGGGAACTTTATTTCAATCTATCAGTAGCAACAACGAAATGCCAGTAACTGTGCCATTCATCTTTGCATGTGGAGAGTCTCTGTCGTGTTTCAAGCATTTCATTTCATTTTTTTATCTTCCTGTAAATCATTTACATGATGTAGGAATTGTCACAACAAAGTTATCATACTAGTACAAGTACTACAGACATAATAATGGAATATCACTTTCAAGGCATTTTTTTAAAAGTACAAATTTAGACATATAAATTAAAATTTTTGGCAATAAATTTACACACAATCAAAGTACTCATCTACGTCATAGAAAGTTTTGCTTGGAAGGTAATTTTTAAGCTCAGTCTTAAATTTTACTTCATCTATTATTTCCTTCATGTACACTGGCAGAGCATTGCAAAGTTTTATTCCAAAATAGTTTACACGCTTTTGGGTTTGTGTTGTCCTTACCCTTTCTACATACAAATTCTTACGAGTTCTAGTATTATAATTATGGCAGTCCTCATTTGTACGTAGGTTTTTCATATGTGCTCTTGTACACAGAATGCTTTTAAAAATATACAGTGATGGTATTGTGAGTATTTGCAGTTCTTTGAAAAGGTGCCTACAATGAGTTCTTGGAGAGTTCTGTGTTATGATTCGTATAGCTCTTTTCTGAAATTTTAAGATATCTGTTAAGCTTGATTTAGTTTTACCCCAGAACACTATGTCATAACACACAATGGACTGAAAGTAAGCAAAATACACTAGTCTAGCACAGTCTGTGCTGCATACTCTAGATAATATCCTCAATGCAAAACATGCCAAATTGAACCTGTGGGATAAGTACTTGAGATGGTCTTTCCAGCTTAAGTTTTGATCAATGTGCATGCCCAAAAACTTTGTGGATTGTACACTCTCTATCTTCTTATCCATTAGTTTTAACTGGAGGTCCATATCTTGAGTTGCTTTGCCATAGTGTATATAATTTGTTTTACTTAGATTAAGTGTTAACTCACTAGCATTAAACCAATGTTGAATATATTTCAGGACTATATCAGTTGTGGTGGTTAATGATTTTTTTATCATCACTTATAATTATGCTAGTGTCATCTGCGAACAACATTATTTTGGTAGAAATATTAGGATTTTTTATGTCATTTATATAAAGCAAGAATAATAAGGGACCAAGAACAGTGCCCTGTGGGATACCTATTTCCAATTTCTTTGCATCTGAGACCCACTTGATTTTCTGATTTTTATGTTCTGCGATGATTTCTACCACCTGAGTTCTATCTTGAAGGTAAGATTCAAACCACTGCTTCACAACTCCCCTTACACCTATTGCCTCCATGAAAGGAAGCAGAGCAGCCCGAGTCATGAAAGAATGTAGAAGTGTTTCTTGGGCACTCCTGCTGAAGCAGTGTTCAATTATGATCGCACCAGTGTATTCACACCTGATTTCTTAACCTGAGAGTATTGAGAGCAGGAATGGACAGGGGGAGGAAGCTGCAATTCTAACTATTGCCTGTCCCATAATAACCTGTGGCTCTGGAGATAACTTGGCGCTCTCATATAGGAGCAGCAGCCGCTGGCAGCTCAGCATTGTCGTCGACTACATTCTTCATTGTCTGCACAGCTACAGCATCATAAGACTGTTAAGTGATAGATATAGTATTATAGAGGCATTATGCAGTGACATTTCTTCACAAAGTATGACTAACTTGAATAATTAATCGTTAAAACTTGTAGGTCACCTGTGTTGTCATTGTCCTCAGACATTATTACCAGGCAGGGTCCCTCTCCTTTCCAAGCAATCACCGAGTGTCATAAAAATATGAAAACTGATTAGCCATTTGCTGCAGTTTCATTTGTTTGCTAATGACCAGTTTCAGTCTAAATTTTCCGCCTTAGTAACAGTTCATTCTTGTTTTTAATAAGAGAGGCTTTTAACTAATTTGAAATACTGAGCATTAATTTCACTAACTTAAAGTAACATAAAATTTCACTGATAAAACTAAAATCTAAAGATACAGCACAAGTTAAGAGTGCACAATTTCATTTATTCTGTATTTATCTTAGTGAGTGATTTCTGCTGGCTTGGTATATATTTTATTGTTGTTATTTTAAAAGTAAAATCAGTTGCTAATTTGCTTAAAGTAAATTCAATTCAATCATTCAATAATCGCAAGTACTTTGCTTGCCTTTTTCTAAATTCTGCATTATGTTACATGGAGGTTACTGGAAGTCATTTTTTACATAATAAAGTTTTATTTACACTCATTTAACCAGTAACTTCATTTAATTTTACTTTCATAATTTAATATTTCAGAATAAGTAACTTCAAACTCAGTGCTTTCTGATTCATTTATTTTCTCGTGAACTGTTGTGCTGTGCAGAAGTGTGACAACCTCCTGTGATTATTTGCTTAAGTTTCTTTGCCATTACCTTTCTTAAGATTCTGGAAATTCATTGCCCTAATGAACTATTGACTGTTGAATTGTCCCCTTTGTATTATCAGTATTTTTTGTATTAAATATTACGTGGTACCCTTTTCACCCCGTGTGGTTCTTGAGCAGTTGCACTATATTTCACCCATTTCAAAATTATCATCAGTGTTTACATTAGTTTTAGAATAGCTTTTTCCTTCAGAAGTGTGTGTCGTACACTTTCCTCCTACTAACCAGTATTATTTTTCTATGGTAGTGATATTCTTACTCACTGTAAAATTTCATTAGGCATACATGATCACAGTCAAATATATCACAAGCCGGTAGGACAATTAGGAAGGAGGAAGGTTACACGTGGCAACACTAGTGACAGAGCAGTATCAGTTTGATATTGTTCTTGGCACGAATTTTGCATTGTGCAGATTCGTAATGGATTAAACCTTTTTGCTACGAATAAAGTCGCTCATGCATGGCAGCAGTAAGTGGTGGAAATAAGCCACAAAATTTCTAAATTTGCATTAATTAGTAAAACATGGTACATGATGGACACAAATGAAACTGATAATTTGATTGTACTTAACAGGGAACAATCGGTAGAACAAAGGGGAACATTGCCAGCAGAACTTATTGTTGAGGAACCAACAGCTAGCATCACAGATGCTACGACTGAAACACAGGAACAGAGGAAAATGGAATTCCTGGCATTGACAGATGCTCCAGAATTCAGAAAAAAAATGAAAACCAAATCCATTGATAGTGGATGCAAGGACACCATTAACAAAAAACCGGAGGTAGAATCAGAACCAGTAATATCTGGAAATATAAACACTGTCGACCATGCTGATCAATACAATTAATACTCAGCCCAAATCAATTAATGCTCAGCCCGAATCAATTAATGCTCAGTCCGAATCAATAGAAGCTCGATCTGAATTAATTAATGCTCATTCCAAAGCAATCAAGATTGTGAACAATAATGTTGGAGTTGTTAACACAACAGTATATGAAATCAAGAAAGAAATAATTGTAATGAATACCGAAATCGGTAATCTTAAGCAGGACCTGACAGAGGCACAGTCAAAAATAGGAAGAATAAATAGTCATTTTGAGATGGAAGCAGAGAGGACTGAATAGAAACTGGAACAGAATGTTGATCCCATTATTGAAAATAAAGTAATTGAAAAGGTAGAATTAGCGCAAAAAGACGATAGGGAAAAGGTTACAAATTTTCAAACTTTAGTATCAGACATAGAAGAAACAGCTGACTAGGTGTGATGGGAAAAAGAGGGAAGCATTAGCGGCAACTCATTGCCAAGCAGTTACAAAAGTAACTGAACTAGAAAAGAAATTAGATGAAAAGCTACGCTATGTGTCATGCCATGTCACAACACTGAAATCTTATTGAAGGAGGAGCATTTCGATCCCCTCAAAAAACATGGTGGATTACATGCTACTGACTTCATTAAAAATGGTGAAAGAGTATTGCATGAATCATGGATGGACAACAGAAAAATTAAAGCTGTAATTGATGTGCTAATGGGTGAGGCTAAGCAATGGGGCTTAAACCTTTATATTGTAAACTTGAGCTTTCAACAATTTAAGAAGTGTTCTTGAAAGAATATTGGTCAGAGCAGATGCAGGAGAGTGAATGGTGGAACTTTGTAGTGTTCAGAACCTTACAGCACGAACTCTCATGGCTTGGTGAGAGAATTTTGTGAAAATTGGATCCACAAATTAGAATATTTGTGTGATTGATGGACTGAATTGGAGATGATCTGGGTATCGTGTAAGAAGCTTCGAAATGATTCCAAGAGGTACACAGGTGGTAGTTACAGAACAATTATTGCATTCTGAGAAAAGGTTGAAGATGAGGACAACTGGTGGAATGACCGTGAAACTTTCAAGAGTCGTAGTAATACGGAACAATTACCACAATGGCAACAACTACAATAACAATAACCATGGCAATAATGGTAACCACCTGCAAGCTAACATCCCAAATATGTTCAGGCTCACATGTGGTTCCTCTTCATCGAAATGTCTTGGATAAAACTCACCTAGGGGTTGAACCGCACATGTCGCATAACATGCCCTAAATTAGACACTTGTGACCCTTTGGTTAAATTGTCTGGCTGATGGCAAGTTTGTGAAATACAAAGTTAACATAACATATAATAACACTAATAATAATAATAATAATAATAATCATATCGGGAACTATATTAATCACCCATAAATCATGTAGGTTGCGATTTGGTTAGAATAATGTTTATTCAGAAAGCAAACTAATAGCACAAGTGGTTGTATTCAGAGTTACTGTTACATTTGAGCACATACCCATTTTACACAGTTAGATCATTCACAATCTCATCGTGAAATACAAGTTATTTACGCGAAAAGTTAAAAGTTCATACCAGGCGCGCGGCTGCTCACTGCTCAGAGACTAAGTCCCCAATGCCACACAATGCAAAATTTTCTAAATTGTTTCACTTTCTAGCTGCCTAAAGACCGGCTGTCTGCTTTTGCATCTCAATCCGAACTGTACTCTTCGGTGTCTAGACCAGAACTGCCCTCTGCCCATCTCCGACTGCATTTCCCCCATGTTGAACATCTCTGCTCAACTGACTAGCGCAGCTCCCTTTCCTGAAGCCATCCATTTGATTGCCGACAGATTATTCTTCATTACTTTACATTTTACCATATTTAAATAATCAAAGCTTGACCGCTTTCACATTCTAAATAAAGTAACAATAAAATCCATTACATAATAAATGTTAAATTCTCTTACATAAAATCAATACAATTTCCTTCTTAACTTTGAATGTCACTGCCAATCACCTTGCACCAATGTGCTTTGTGATAAATAAATAAAGAACTAAACTTTACAAAAAATATTCTATTACCTAGTGATTCAATAAGGTGTCATGCTGTCATCATTCAATATTTTTTGTGTGTAGGAAATGATCTAATGCTCAACTGAAATAAATTCACTATATCTTTTAAACAAATAAAGTTACAGAGTTGATATTTACAATGTTTGTCATTTTATTGATGTACTTCTGTACGAAATGTCAATCCTTAAGTTTGACCAAAGCATTCAGATTTTAGCATTCAGATCTTTGTTACAAAACTTGTTAATTTCAAGTTAAGAGTAAATCCTAAACTATTATAGATATGATAATATTCAAGTTTTATTGGGATCACCATGAAAATTTATGGAGTATGGAAAATTAAAATTACTGTGGCTTGATTCCCTGCATTACTGCATAATTTCTACTCGGATTCCTATGACGTAGGTTCTCGTCTGTCTCACTCGCACACTACAGCGCTTAGGCCTCAATAGACAATAGACGTCCGTGAATTTCCCCATCTCGTGGTGAATCTGTGCCCTTTGTGGCACACAGTCCTGGACGACAGGGTTCGTTTCACAATTCCTGTAGCCTGACTCTTTCGGCCATATATTTAAATGAGAGCGAAATGCTCATTAACTCACACCCCACTATGGTAATAATAACTCACACATCTATACCACTAACAGTCATAGTAGGAACGACAGTAGTAGAAATGACAGAGGCCAGTATCATGTGAATGTGGTACATGGTTTTCAGAAGAATGATTGTAAGCAGGAGCAAAATCAGCAATTGCAACAGCCAGACAGAAATGGGCCTCCATACTTAATCAGGGAAACCATTAAATGCGCCAGTTTGGGGCTCACAGTGCATGGGAAGACCTTGGTGGCTCAGGAGAAAGCCTAGGCAAAGTCACTATGATAGATCTGGATGGATAAATTGGGGATAGGAGAAAGTGCAAGAAGACATAGTGAGTAACGCACCTGCAGTAACAATAATTGAAGATGAAAAGGCAGTCGACAAAGCGATCACTGTCTGTAATAACAATGAAAGTAGAGTACCGGTCAACGAGGAAGAGGTAGCCGCTTCTGAGACAACAATAGTACTGCAAGCTCCAGTACAGTGTGATTCACTGGCAGAATTTAAGAAGCTGATATCGGATAAAACTTCCTTTATTGTGCAGGGCAATGCACAATGTGAAGTGTGGCTAGGTCAGTTCAGTAATATATATGAAAACTGAAGAATCACAGAGGATTGTATGGGAGGTGTGCTAATGGGGAGAGCAGACAACATTTGACACTTCTCAACCCACATGAAACTAGCATTTATGAAGAAACGGAAAGCTCTGTACCGAAGAGGCAGGCTTGTCCAAATGTTGTAGTAATTGAAAGAAAACCTAGGCAAAATTACTGAACAGGGGCAAATCAATTTTGCTGATGATGACTGGGTATGACTAGTTGACAGCCACATACAGGGCTATTACAAATGATTGAAGCGATTTCATAAATTCACTGTAGCTCCATTCATTGACATATGGTCACGACACACTACAGATACGTAGAAAAACTCATAAAGTTTTGTTGGACTGAAGCCGCACTTCAGGTTTCTGCCGCCAGAGCGCTCGAGAGTGCAGTGAGACAAAATGGCGACAGGAGCCGAGAAAGCGTATGTCGTGCTTGAAATGCACTCACATCAGTCAGTAATAACAGTGCAACGACACTTCAGGATGAAGTTCAACAAAGATCCACAAACTGCTAACTCCATTCGGTGATGGTATGCGCAGTTTAAAGCTTCTGGATGCCTCTGTAAGGGGAAATCAACAGGTCAGCCTCCAGTGAGCGAAGAAACGGTTGAACGCGTGCGGGCAAGTTTCACGCGTAGCCCGTGGAAGTCGACGAATAAAGCAAGCAGGGAGCTAAACGTACCACAGCCGACGGTTTGGAAAATCTTACGGAAAAGGCTAAAGAAGAAGCCTTACCATTTACAATTGCTACAAGCCCTGACACCCGATGACAAAGTCAAACGCTTTGAATTTTCGGCGCGGTTGCAACAGCTCCTGGAAGAGGATGCGTTCAGTGCGAAACTTGTTTTCAGTGATGAAGCAACATTTTTTCTTAATGTTGAAGTGAACAGACACAATGTGCGAATCTGGGCGGTAGAGAATTCTCACGCATTCGTGCAGCAAATTCGCAATTCACCAAAAGTTAACGTGTTTTGTGCAATCTCACAGTTTAAAGTTTTTGGTCCCTTTTTCTTCTGCGAAAAAAACGTTACAGGACACGTGTATCTGGACATGCTGGAAAATTGGCTCATGCCACAACTGGAGACCGACAGTGCCGTCTTCATCTTTCAATAGGATGGTGCTCCACCGCACTTCCATCATGATGTTCGGCATTTCTTAAACAGGAGATTGGAAAACCAATGGATTGGTCGTGGTGGAGATTACGATCAGCAATTCATGTCACGGCCTCCACGCTCTCCCGACTTAACCCCGTGCGATTTCTTTCTGTGGGGTTATGTGAAAGATTCAGTGTTTAAACCTCCTCTACCAAGAAACGTGCCAGAACTGCGAGCTCGCATCAACGATGCTTTCGAACTCACTGATGGGGACATGCTGCGCCGAGTGTGGGAGGAACTTGATTATCGGCTTGATGTCTGCCGAATCACTAAAGGGGCTCATATCAAACATTTGTGAATGCCTAAAAAAACTTTTTGAGTTTTTGTATGTGTGTGCAAAGCATTGTGAAAATATCTCAAATAATAAAGTTATTGTAGAGCTGTGAAATCGCTTCAATCATTTGTAATAACCCTGTAGATTATGACATCCATGAGGTTAAAGCTGATGCCATACAATCAGGCGAGAGTGGTATGGGTAGCATGAGCCCAAAAGATGAATTAGAAGCAGAAACAGAGCACATTTCTCAAAGCAATTTGAAAGATGATAGCCATCTTTCCAAAGAAAATTTACCTGACTTGACAGTTAGTAAATTGTTGATAATATGAAGTTCATTACTGATAAAAAGATTTCAGTGTTGTGGTTGAAATGGCTTCAACAACTGCAGGACAGGCAGATAGAAATTATAAATGCCCAAGGACAGAAAATTAAAAAACCACCAGATAAACCTGCTATCTATGTCAGAGCCAGATGGGTTTTTCTAGAATGACCTTGATGTGGATGAGGACATGTTATGGGAGAACCAAAAATTAGACACATATAAGCGTAGACAACTAGTGCTGTCTGTTGATATGCACGGCCTACAAATGCGTGTTTTAATAGATACCGTGGCAGAGCTAAGTGCTATGTCTGAAAAAATTTTGGATTTGTTAAAGGAAAGACTAAGAGTAATAGCACTGCCCATAATGGGAGTTAAAATAATCGGTACTACCAGAAAGAGTAGCAAACCTATATCCTATCAAATATTTTCCTGTTTCAAAATTTGAAGGGAACAATTTGAACATGAGTTTATTGTCATACCAGATTTGAGTACTCAGAGAATGGGCTTGGATTGGTTATTGAGATACCATGCAGTAACTGACTGCAACAATAAAATAATGATGTGCATTTCAGAGGAGAAGACTGAAACTGGTTTGAGTTTTAATGCAGCAGGAGGTGATGTGAGTAGTCAGTACCAACCTATTCACATTGTTACTTGGCCTGAAGAGATTAGTTTAGGCAGAAATATGGAATACTACAGTATGCAGAATCTAAATGTTGACAATACTTTGGAAGATGAGTTAGATAGTATTGTGGATGGTGTGCCAAATGCTACGCCTGAACAGAAACAAGACTTGTATAACATAATTATGAGAAATAAAAACATTTCTAAATAAACCATGGCTTGTTACTGGATATTAAATGTAATGCCCCACAAACCGTTCTTTGTACGATCGTATGTGGTACCACTGTCCAAAAAGGAGGCCATACAACAAGAAATAGATCGAATGCTGGTATGGAATGTTATAGAGAGGAGTACCAGTCCCTATAACAATCCCTTGATGATGGTAGGAAAAAGATCTGATTTCCCTCCATGAGTTAGTATCGACATTGAGCTGCTGAAGAAAGAACATTTATGAGAGGTAATGAAAAAGAAAACCTAGGCACGAATAAGGCATCATGACGTGAAAGTTCGGTTTGCTAATTTGCAATTGGTGACCTTGTTCTTGTTATTGTAAACGAGAAATCAAGAAATCAAGGGTTTGATAATGAGATTTCAAAATTTTAATTCGTTTGTAACAGACTATTTGGAATTGTCAGTATACCTCACACTAATGATTACTGTTTAGCTTTTCCTAATTCTGGCAAGCTGCTGGGTGTATGTAACATTGCTAACTTGAAGTTGAATCAGTCAAGAACTGATTAATCTGAGAAAAAATATCCAGTAAAGATTTAATTATTAGTATAATTTTCAAAATTTATTCCAAATTTATTTCTTGGGCCAGACTGTCATTAAAAAATTTGCAAAAAGTATAATGTGAAATTTAACTTTAAGAGTTACTGTTCTGAAAGCAACAGAAATGAAAGGAAAACCCAAGCCATGACCAATGTTTATAAAAGTCGCTCTGGTATATGTATCACTTGTAATGTTGTAAAAATTCTTTTATGCCATGTGCATTGGTATTCAATTGCAATTTAATACCAATGCACACTCCGCTGCAGAGTGAAAATCTCATTCTGGAAGCTAAATGCATTTACACACCTACACAGATTTGTACGAGGGTAATCCCAAAAGTAAGGTCTCCCATTTTTTTATAAGTACATAGACCTGCTTATTTCTACAATTGCAATTTAATACCAATGCACTCAGACAATGTACAAGCTTCAGGTCTGTGTATGAGTGTGAATATGGACAAGTGTTGAGTTATCAACTGTCACAGAAATATAAGGACTCCTTGAGATTACTTGGCAATGAGTTTTCAAAGAATGCAAGGTAAGTGGGTGTTTTTGAATCCCACTGGACAAACAAATAGAGAGATTGAGCATGCCACTGTGGCACATGCAACAGTGCCATTTCTGGACGGAGCCGTGGCAGGTTCTTAGAATGCTGCAGCATCTTTTGTAAACACTGATGTGGAATGCAGCGTTTTTCTTTTAAGCACAATCAGTGTAATGCTTTGATGTAAACATTTAAGTTTTATGTGGAGGCTTGGTTGAAACACATGAACTCTCATAATGAGGAATGGGATCTGTTAATGATTATATTTATGAAAAACTATCTAAAGTAAACATTGTAACTAATGATTTCTTGTCTTGCTTCTTATCCTTTTACTCATTTTTTTTATACCTTTAACTATGTTACTTACATTTTCTTGTACAGTACTGACATGAAATTTTCATTTCAAATGAAATGGTTTTTTGAAAAGGGTAAATTTTGTTGTTTAAAACGTTATGGAACAATATGATGATTTGAGTTATAATGAAACAGTGTTGTGCATTATGTGCCCACACTTAATTATGATAATTAATTAGAAGCTTGATGAGTGATTAAAAATTTATGTAGAAGAAACTCAATGCTTCCTGGCAGATTAAAACTGTGTGCCGGACCGAGACTCGAACTTGGGACCTTTGCCTATCGCGGGCAAGGTAGGAGACTAGATACTGGCAGAAGTAAAGCTGTGAGGGCGGGTCATGAGTCATGCTTGGGTAGTTCAGTTGGTAGAGCACTTGTCCACGAAAGGCAAAGGTCCCGAGTTCGAGTCTCGGTCTGGCACACAGTTTTAATCTGCCAGGAAGTTTCATATCAGCGCACACTCCGCTGCAGAGTGAAAGTCTCATTCTGGAAACTAAATGCATTCACACATCTGCATTTCCTTTTGTACGAGGGTAATCCCAAAAGTAAGGTCTCCCATTTTTTTATAAGTACATAGACCTGCTTATTTCTACAACGGTTTACATCAGTTCACAGCTTGAACATTTAGCTATTTTTCGACATAATCACCAATTCTGTCAATGCATTTTTGTAGACGCTTTGGCAGTTTTTGTATGCCCATGTCATACCAGCTCGCCGGCATGCTGTTCAGAAAGTTATGAACCTCTTCTTTCACCTCATCGTCGGAGCTGAATCGCTGTGACCACAATTTACGCTGACAGGTACTGTGGGACTCTGAAAAAACTCAAACGGGCAATTCAGAACCGGAGAAGAGGAATGTTGAGCAAGGGCGTACACATTCTCCATGACAACACTCGCCCACACAAGATAGC
The DNA here is from genome assembly GCF_021461385.2 of Schistocerca piceifrons. NCBI lineage: Eukaryota > Metazoa > Arthropoda > Insecta > Orthoptera > Acrididae > Schistocerca > Schistocerca piceifrons. The sequence goes on along the minus strand of NC_060148.1, from coordinate 67,744,406 downwards.
GCCAGATAATAGGCGTCACTGCGCTTGCGCAGTTACGATGGCGCAGGAAGCCCATATGTTCGTATGTGTAAAACATTAAAAGATTATACATTATGTCATAAAAGAAACAAGGCATCAGAGCATACTTCAAGAGCAACGGAATTCCGTGAACCATACTAAAATGCATAATTTGGCTTAAAGTGCACATTCGTATGTCCAGATTCGGATGTAAATTTTCTTGGAGTACCAGTACTTTATTATTTCATGTTTGGTTCTTTATTATGTCATAATGCCATACATGCACTTGAAATACAGCGAACAGTTGAAACTATCCAATATTGTGAAATTAAACATTTTGTTTCAAATAAATTTACTGCCTCAGCAGAAAAGATCAATAAAAGCTAAATCTCTTAAGTAAACTGACAAAAATAACTTCATTGTTCTGCAAGGTGATTAATGCTTAACTGTCAGAAAGGTGGAAATACAATCTGAAAATAATAACATAGTTTAGCCTTCCGCAATTATGTGAACGTATTTTAATTCATTTGATAGTTTCCGGCTGCAAAAATCTGTTTTGTCATCATTTAACATGAGAGCAATAAACGAAGAGGAAACAACAAAATCACTGAACATAAACACAGGTCATGTGGAGACGACCCACCTCCCTACCACAACTCAGACTGCACTGTTAATCAGCCCCGGATTTACTATATTTCCAAACTGGGGCTATATTAGGTAGTGGCGCCCAGCCACACTTCTGTAGCCATACTACTCACAAGCGACTCAACTGCGCATGCGCAAGAGCTCACCCGCAACTGCTCATATGAATCTAATTCAAACAGTTGTCACATCTCACTCGTCGGAGACAATTTGTTGTTATGAAGCATTGCATAGTCTTCCTAAAGCCTTTGACACACTTTGCTGCTGGCAGACGCTTGTATGAGCACTGTGTTTTGTTGTTCTATACGGCGCATTTCCTTTGCAACTTAAGTTTTATTTTCGTTTTCTTTTTTCTCTCGTTCATGTTTTGTTGCTGCAGTAGTGGGATACAGTAATATCCTTTGTTACAGTATTGGTTCTTACCAGTAAAAATCACAAAAATTTAACTGAAAACTAAAAAAGTTGCAGAAGTTACCACGATGATACATTTGCCTCAGTAGTAAGCACTCTGGATATGCTATCTACAAATAGTCTGATGCTCAATCAGTACAACTGCTCAGAATTCTTACTGAGCCAATGAATGGTTAATAAAATTTTCAATGATCAAGCAACTTATAAGATCAATTAAAACTGTCCCCTAAATAGAATGGAATGAGACAAAATTAAACAGGACACAACAGAACGTCAGCGTCAAGTATTGCTGAGAAGAAAGTGTTGACATTGGAAAGGAACACTGGCACTGCTTGGTAACATTGCAAAATTAACCTAATCTCACCACACTCACTCATATTTCTGTAGTGGATTTTGTGCCTTCTTAAACTGTATTGATTGATACGAAATGTATTCCCAGTTGTGAATGCAAACAACTATCAACTGTGTGCAGGAATGATGACAATGAAAATTTGTAACAGACTGGAACTCAAATGCGGATTTCCCATTTTATGCGAGCAGTCACCTTAATTGCTTTTGCTATCCACAGATGACTCACCGTCAGACCCAGACTTCCATATGTCGTCATTCCTGCATCACAACCTGTACTTGAACCCACATTATGTAATTTCTGTACAGGGAAGGACATTTTAATTGAAAGTTGCTACCACTGATTAATTTGTTTTGTGAGAGACTGTGAAGGTTACAGGAAGACTCTTAAAACTTTTCCCAACAAGTTTGAAAGCAAAACATATTGAAGTTTTATAACACCTAGACAAATTAAATGCTTACATTGTGCTTTGATAAAAACTTGAATAGGTTAAACAATTTTCATTATAAATAACATTCTTCAGTGGTGAAAGTCAGTCAGGAGAACAACACACTTTTCATGACATTATTTTACACCTGGGAAGGAGTCGGAGATGCAGGGGTGGGGAGGTGGGGGGGGGGGAGAGGAGAAGAGAGGGGGGGGGGGGGGGGTGGAGGATGTCGGGAGAGGGTAAAGTGAAACATGACATGTAAACGGGGTATGATACATAGAAATGTTTGGATGACTCTTTCCCTATCCCCCCCCAACTGTGTGGGGGTTTTACCATACCTTCATCATGAACGTTCATCATGAATTTTACTTTCAGTACTAATGAACTTTCTCATTGCTAGTGTCTAAGTTCTGATCCAGTATTCTGACATTTTGTATGTGGGATGGCGTCTGATAAGTACAAGGGTAGATGTGATATCCCCACAACCTGTATGGAGGTGAAACAGCTAAAATAATTCACTGTAAGATATTCTACGACATTTGGACAAGTTCGGTTCCTGGATTGCTAGCAGTCTGGTACCAGATATGTGAAAATTAGTTTTGCCAATATTTTGTTCGATAAAATGAAAAAGGACACTTCTGTCGCTTGGCAGATGCTGATACAAAGTCAATATAAGTAGAGAGATCTGTATTCTAAATAATCTTGTTATTTACTAGGATATATCCATAATAATCTAGATGCAGTGCAATGAGCATTTACAATTTCAGAAGAGTCACCTTTGTGGCAAAAGCGTTATGTCCTCTTTAAAGAGGGCAGCATGAGGGAGTCAACTGAACCTCCTTACACTAGATGTCACCTTTATCTCTCGATGTAATGATGATGTGCTGTATGACATCATATACGCAGAAGTGCACGGAACACTGACAATATTTCTTTTGTGCCTGCATAATTGTTTCAGATGTAAGTTATGGTGACACCGATTTATAGCATACCCCGAGGCCCAGATTGTGCGGGAAGGTGGCAGTTGAGTTATGTTGTTAGCAAAATGTTATACAAGGCTTCAGTTAATCTGTATGACACATAACTCAATTGTGACACCAACATAACCAGGCACCAACAATCTTTGGATCAGGTATCAAGAATTATAAATACAGTAAAACAATATAATATAATATTTATTTATTTATTTATTATGAAAATTAATAGACAGTTTTATTCTATATGAATTTTGTAATTGACATTTGAATTCATGTACACACCTGAGTGAAAACGAATTACAGAATGAGTGAATATTAATTTCAAAGGAAAGGGGGAAGTAAATAAAACACAGGTCAGAGCATCCCCAACTTGCGCCATTCCTCCTTCAGCTTCGGCAGCTGCAGGCCTTCCCAGTGGCGCACCGGCATCTTGGCGAAGAACCTGCGGAAGAAGAGGCCAATGACTTCACTTAACATTCCATCAATGACAAAGTGGCTTGTGAGAGATAGTGCACTCTGATAGAGTGCAGGTGCATATCTGCTGGGGCCTTTTTCAGGGTACCATCCAAGCGTTTACCTTGACCATGGTGTATACGCAGACAACAAAGTTCCTGGATTTTTCCCAGATTTACTAGTTAAAAATACATTTTTTCTCATGCAAAAATACACTTTTCCGCTGGTGCAAAAACACTTTTACTCGGGTAAAAGTAAATTTTTATTTTTCCCTATTAAGTGACATACTTTCTCTTGGAGCTGTAAAACTTATCAAGCCCTTGAATGTTGAAGGTTTTATATGCCAGTACAGAATTTTCCAGTACTTTGGGAAAAGAAATCCAGCAAAAAACAACACGTTTTGGAAAGATATTTCATATGTGGCAACATTTACACTGCATATTTTTGTATTACAAAAGTATTAACACACATTCCACCAAACACAGCATGGTAGCTTCAAAGTAGAGTAATCAAGGTTAAGATGCCAATCATATAGCTCATGTCACATGATATCGCCAGCCAATAACAGCAGATATTCAGAGCACAAGATAAGTTACCGTATTTACTCGAATCTAAGCCGCACTTTTTTTCCGGTTTTTGTAATCCTAAAAAACGCCTGCGGCTTAGAATCGAGTGCAAAGCAAACTGAAGTTCTGAAAAATGTTGGTAGGTGCCGCCACAACTAACTTCTGCCGTCGAATATATGTAGCGCTACACAGGCATGCTTTGTAGGCACAAAGATAAATAGTTGCGCCAAAACCTCTGCGTCAGTAAATAAATTAAAAAAAAAAAGGTGGAAGACGAGCTTTTTTTTTTTCTCCGCCCCGAGTTTCGACCACTGCATTTTCATACATTATCCAACGAAGTACATACAAATTCCGTATTGTTCATCTTCGAATGTAGCAGAATTTCAATGTACTACGAAAATCCGACTGGCAAGACTGTTTGGTATGTTTGTCAATATGGCCAACTCTACATTCCGAATTTTTTCCTACCTTTGAGAAGAGATGGTTGCTAATGGGAACCTGATGAAATGTGAATCACATGCAGTATTCTCTTCACCATACGAATATTACGAATATACACATTTTGCCATGTATTCTTTCGTGTTTGCTGCTATCTCATTTAAATGCTGTCTGCCTAATTAACTATGAAACTAGAGTGAATCAACAGCAAACGCGGAAGAATATACATATCGTGTCATGTTTATATTCGTATTATTCTTATGCCTAATAGTGATACAGTCAGAAATGAAGCAAGGCAACTGACTAGATTTTTAAATTTAAGATGACTAATTTCTGTGCAGAATTTGATGTACTAAAGAAGCGGCCGCAAAGATTTTCAAACGGAGAAAAATTTTCGCCTAACTCTCGTTCAGAACATGTTCTATCATACACAGTGTATTATTTGGTTCTTGTTGATCATTATCAAAGAAAGCAGCAGTGTAAGTAACAACAAATAGTAGTCTCTTGCCATCGTTTCGCTAATGAGACGATTCCTCTCTTTCTTTTAATTGTAAGCGGCATTAGCGAGCACAAAAGCAAGTCCTGCCACGAGCGGCGACAGGCCGTAAACAGGCACTATCAGAATGCGATAAACAATGCATGACACAGTACAATAATGCATTTTCAGCTTAGAGTGACGTAAACACATATAACAAAGAAAACGGCACTTATCAGATCAAAGCAAAATAAGCAATCGATTCAAACCAGACGAAGCACGTGAAAAAGGATGGGTACCCGTATAAATACGGACGGAGAGCCTGACGCATAGCAATGACTACCTGGTAAAGCTTAACTGCTAAGCTTACGACTCGAACCAAACTACTGCAGCTGTATCACCATTCATTCAACCTAAATTGTGTTTCATATTACAATGGACCAACTTTGTTTCGAATTGGAGGTGCGGCTTAAAACTTTTCTCTCCCCTTGAATTTCGAGTCTCAAATTTCACGTGCGGCTTAGATTCGGGAATTTTTTTTCCCATGGTTTCGAGTCTCATTTTTCAGGTGCGGCTTAGATTCGAGTGCGGCTTAGATTCGAGTAAATACGGTATGTAGTCAGCCAATAGCAACATCACTGATAAGTAGTGCACCGAAAATTTCGTGGTTTACCTGGCTGAATGTGTGTTCCATCAAGCACTTATTTTTCCACATAGAATCCAATTATTTGTGAAACTGCTCAAGAACTCCCTTCACATTTTTTGAAGGATAATTGAAAGAACTAATGTAAATATCCTCCCCCCAAAGAACCATGGACCTTGCCGTTGGTGGGGAGGCTTGCGCGCCTCAGCGATACAGATAGCCGTGCCGTAGGTGCAACCACAACGGAGGGGTATCTGTTGAGAGGCCAGACAAACGTGTGGTTCCTGAAGAGGGGCAGCAGCCTTTTCAGTAGTTGCAGGGGCAACAGCCTGGATGATTGACTGATCTGGCCTTCTAACACTAACCAAAACGGCCTTGTTGTGCTGGTACTGTGAACGGCTGAAAGCAAGGGGAAACTACAGCCGTAATTTTTCCCGAGGGTACGCAGCTTTACTGTATGGTTAAATGATGATGGCGTCCTCTAGGGTAAAATATTCTGGAGGTAAAATAGTCCCCCATTTGGATCTCCGGGTGGGGACTACTCAGGAGGACGTCATTATCAGGAGAAAGAAAACTGGCGTTCTACAGATCGGAGCGTGGAATGTCAGATCCCTTAATCGGGCAGGTAGGTTAGAAAATTTAAAAAGGGAAATGGATAGGTTAAAGTTAGATACAGTGGGAATTAGTGAAGTTCGGTGGCAGGAGGAACAAGACTTTTGGTCAGGCAAATACAGGGTTATAAATACAAAATCAAATAGGGGTAATGCAGGAGTCGGTTTAATAATTAATAAAAAAAATAGGAGTGCGGGTAAGCTACTACAAACAGCATAGTGAACGCATTATTGTGGCCAAGATAGACACGAAGCCCACACCTATAACAGCCGCACAAGTTTATAGGCCAACTAGCTCTGCAGATGACAAAGAAATTGTAGAAATGTATGATGAAAGAAAAGAAATTATTCAGATAGTGAACGGAGACGAAAATTTAATAGTCTTGGGTGACTGGAATTCGGTAGTAGGAAAAGGGAGAGAAGGAAACGTAGTAGGTGAATATGGATTGGGAAGAAGAAATGAAAGAGGAAGCCGCCTGATAGAATTTTAATCATAGCTAACACTTGGTTCAAGAATCATAAAAGAAGGTTGTATACATGGAAGAAGAAGCCTGGAGATACTGACAGGTTTCAGATATATTATATAATGCTAAGACAGAGATTTAGAAACCAGGTTTTAAATTGCAAGACATTTCCAGGGACAGATGTGGACTCTGACCACAATCTATTGGTTATGAACTGTAGATTAAAACTGAAGAAACTGCAAAAAGGTGGGAATTTAAGGAGATGGGACCTGGATAAACTGAAAGAACCAGAGGTTGTACAGAGTTTCAGGGAGAGCATAAGGGAACAATTGACAGGAATGAGGGAAAGAAATACAGTAGAAGAAGAATGGGTAGCTTTGAGAGATGAAGGAGTGAGGGCAGCAGAGGATCTAGTACGTAAAAAGATGAGGGCTAGTAGAAATCCTTGGGTAACAGAAGAAATATTGAATTTAATTGATGAAAGGAGAAAATACAAAAATGCAGTAAATGAAGCAGGCAAAAAGGAATACAAACGTCTCAAAAATGAGATCAACAAGAAGTGCAAAATGGCTAAGCAGGGATGGCTAGAGGACAAATGTAAGGGTGTAGAGGCTTGTCTCACTAGGGGTAAGATAGATACTGCCTACAGGAAAATTAAAGAGACCTTTGGAGAGAAGAGAACCACTTGTATGAATATCAAGAGCTCAGATGGCAACCCAGTTCTAAGCAAAGAAGGGAAGGCAGAAAGGTGGAAGGAGTATATAGAGGGTCTATACAAGGGCAATGTACTTGAGGACAATATTATGGAAATGGAAGAGGATGTAGATGAAGATGAAATGGGAGATACGATACTGCGTGAAGAGTTTGACAGAGCACTGAAACAAGGCCCCAGGAGTAAACAACATTCCATTAGAACTACTGATGGCCTTGGGAGAGCCAGTCCTGACAAAACTCTACCATCTGATGATGTATGAGACAAGCGAAATACCCTCAGACTTCAAGATGAATATAATAATTCCAATCCCAAAGAAAGCAGGTGCTGACAACTGTGAAAATTACTGTACAATCAGTTTAATAAGTCACGGATGCAAAATACTAACATGAATTCCTTACAGATGAATGGAAAAACTGGTAGAAGCCGACATTGGGGAAGATCAGTTTGGATTCCGTAGAAATATTGGAACACGTGAGGCAATACTCACCCTACGACTTATCTTAGAAGCTAGATTAAGGAAAGGCAAACCTACGTTTCTAGCATTTGTAGACGTGGAGAAAGCTTTTGACAATGTTGACTGCAATACTCTCTTTCATATTCTGAAGGTGGCAGGGGTAAAATACAGGGAGCGAAAGGCTATTTGCAATTTGTACAGAAAGCAGATGGCAGTCACAAGAGTTGAGGGGCATGAAAGGGAAGCAGTGGTTGGGAAGGGAGTGAGACAGGGTTGTAGCCTATCCCCTATGTTATTCAATCTGTATATTGAGCAAACAGTAAAGGAACCAAAAGAAAAATTCGGAGTAGGTATTAAAATCCATGGAGAAGATATAAAACTTTGAGGTTCGCCAATGACATTGTGATTCTGTCAGAGACAGCAAAGGACTTGGAAGAGCAGTTGAACGGAATGGACAGTGTCTTGAAAGGAGGATATAAGATGAACATTAACAAAAGCAGAACGAGGATAATGGAATGTAGTCGAATTAAGTCGGGTGATGCTGAGGGAATCAGATTAGGAAATGAGACACTTAAAGTAGTAAAGGAGTTTTGCTATTTGGGGAGCAAAATAACTGATGATGGTCAAAGTAGAGAGGATATAAAATGTAGACTGGAATGGCAAGGAAAGCGTTTCTGAAGAAGAGAAATTTATTAATATCGAGTATAGATTCAAGTGTCAGGAAGTCGTTTCTGAAAGTATTTGTATGGAGTGTGGCCATGTATGAAAGTGAAACATGGACTATAAATAGTTTGGACTAGATGAGAATAGAAGCTTTCGAAATGTGGTGCTACAGAAGAATGCTGAAGATTAGATGGGTAGATCACATAACTAATGAGGAAGTATTAAATAGGATTGTGGAGAAGAGAAGTTTGTGGCACAACTTGACTAGAAGAAGGGCTCGGTTGGTAGGACATGTTCTGAGACATCAAGGAATCACCAATTTAGTATTGGAGGGCAGGGTGGAGGGTAAAAATCGTAGATGGAGACCAAGAGGTGAATACACTAAACAGATTCAGAAGGATGTAGGTTGCAGTAGGTACTGGGAGATGAAGAACTTTGCACAGGATGGAGTAGCATGGAGAGATGCATCAAAACAGTCTCAGGACTGAAGACCACAACAACAACAATGTAAATATGAAAAACTAACTTTGAATCTTGGTCTTCTTTAGCCTGCATAACCCTTTAGGATATATCGAACACAAATGTACCTGTAAAATTTTAAGTAATGATATAAATCGATGGTCTTTTCAGCCTGAAATTTTTCTAAGTGTTAAGTTAAGTGTTAAGTTTTGAATTAACGCTCCGTAAGTTAGGAAATTCATTGCACATTCTCACGTGCAACATAATTCATCTTACATAAAAGGAAATTTACTCTGTAAGTAACGCTTCTCAAACCACTGTTCACAATATTTTCGTGCTACCTGTTAGCAATGTAAACAGTTGTGACTTCATAGTCATCAAAATGAGGAAGAAGCATCAAAAGCAGTTTGTTGTTCGCTGTGCTGCAGAGTCTTTGACACATTTCGCTCTCGGCAGATTCTTGGGTGTGCACTGTGTTTTGTTGTTGTAAGTGGCACATTTTCTTCGCCACTGAAGTTTTTATATTGGTGGTGTTATTTTATTTATGTCTTATTGCTGCAGAATTATTCTGCAGTAGTAGGCTAGACAAATTCTTTGTTAGAGTATCAGTGCTTACCAGTCAAAATTACAAAAATTTAACTGAAAACTAAAATATGAAAAATTCCCAGAATTCCAAAAATTTCCGCATATTTTCCTAATTTCTCACGGATGAAAAAATTCCTGGAGTTTCCCCAGATTTCCTGGTTGTCTCCGGACATATACAACCTGCCTTATTGATTTACAGACCACAAAAAACCTAAATCCGTAAAAAATTTAAATCAAGCCTTTTGTGAAATCTGGTGGTCAATTCCTAATTACACAGGGGTATCCAGATGTACAAATAACAGGTGGAAGAACTTAGCCACTTTGAAAGTATGTCTGAAAACGATTTCTAATGTGACTTAAAGTGTATAAGGCCTGAACTTTCAATGTAAAAACCATTAAAAAATTGGGGGTTGCTCAATAGCAATGAAGAGCTGAATGTTGAGAGTTATTAGGGGAGACAGGAGAACAAGCAAGTGTTTCAATGAAAAGTGTGGACTGGAAGCTGTAACTGTGACCATAGTGGTGATTACAGGACACTCAGCCAAGTGAAGGGGTGCTGGGTGGACCAAGGAAGCTCTCTGCCGAATTACGAAAAAACGATAAAACACTGATATGGAATATGCGATGCCAGAAAACAAGATTTGGCCTGCAATGCCTCAGTCTAGACAGAGCAGAAACAGTGTTCAATATGCAGCAGACGTGGCTTACTTCTGCTGGATGTCACGCAGCACCTCTTTCTCTGCGGGAGTCAGCCCATCGCGCAGGATCTGCAGGTTGGACTGCAGCTCTCGCACACTGTTGACACCGACGAGGTGCGTCGCCTGCCCCTCACGTGTCAAGGCGTGGTGCACCGCCAGCCGTGCAAGCTCCACTCCCCTCTCCTGTGTCAGTGAAACAGAACTGGTCAGAATGGTGTATTCGATCCTTTATTTAGTGCAGGACCTGATACGTAAGTATTTCTCAAATATGCAGCTTGTCTTTTCAGTGTCAGGCATTTCTGTATGATTTTGAGTAGCTAATTGACACTTTTGGTTACAAACTTTTAAGATTTTGCTTTTCATAATCAGTACTGTTAATAACGTGTGGGGCACATATATATAATGTAAATTTCGAAATTTTTCTTAAATTCCTACTTTCATGTAAACAGGGAAAGTGATTATGAATTCAATAAAATATTAAATATGAGCAAGTATTAAAGGCTTTAAAAAGTGAACAACAACAACAACAACAACAACAACAACAACAACAATGTATGCGTCAAAAGTTTAGTGCAAATCTTTAAACTTGACAACAGTTCAGCAACTTGTGTATCCCTGACCTACCCAGATATTACAGATAGAGGACCTACAGTTCAACATATGGAATCCAAATTGCATGTCATTTCTGGCACTCTGAAGGCCAATTTAAAGGCAGACTGAAAAATACGTGGTCCAACTGGGATTTGATACTGCACATTATTAGTTTCTGGACACATGCTTAATCAATAGCCCACTGGGTTCTAGTTTCAAAAAGTGTAAAATGTATTACGTTGAATTTGACAAAAGTCACAGACGAGAAAAAATATTTTTATGTTAGTAAACTGACAATACATAAAATATAATAATTGTAATGATGTTACACAAAAATGTTACATGAATAAAGAAGTTTTCTCTGAAATTATCTGCATGTAATTAAATGAAAAATAGTTACTGTTCGGAAATTATAAATATGTGCCTGACAGAAGCTACAAGTTCTGATCTTGTCTTGTTGGTTGTTGTCTTTATCTGGGCTTGCCTTTTCCATTTGCCTTTTTTGTGACTTTGGACTGAAATGATGATGACTGACAGCAAATTTTGGTCTGGCACGTTAAAACGGGAAATCAAAATTATTTAGTGTCATTTTTTACACATTAGAAAATAGGTCATCAGATTTCGTTGCCTATGCTAAGTATTTCAGTGCAATAAAAATTACCTAGTGGCATTAATTACTCCCAAAGTCATAAATTTATGAATGACGTAATAACCATCTCAGTTGCAATTATTGTGTTAACCTTTTATTCATCATGAGAACAGTAAAGCTGTAACTAATTTATGCATGAAGTCATATTGGTATAAAGGTGAATTTTTTCACTCAGGTTGTAACACAGGGAGTTTGGAAAGCTGCTATGCAGTTACATTTGTAGGAAATAACTTCCACAAGAGGCTATACAAGTCTTAACCTGCTTCACTTTACTGGCAAACACATTCTGCAGATTTCATTGTGATGTGCTTCTCTCATATGCCGTCATGTCAGTTTTTAAGAGACAAAGTGTGCATTGGCGATTTTGATCCTCTACAAACTTTGCAGCTCCCCAAAGAAAAAAGTCTGGTGGAGTAAGGTCGGGTCAGCGAGGAGCCATATGTTTTTTGAGATGACATGTTCCTCAAACAATTTTCCTAGAAGACATACAGTGTTGTTAGCTTGCAGGCAGTAGTGCCATCTTGCAGTCTATTGTCTGCCTTTAGCTGCCCAATGAAATCATGGCTCATTTAACGATAATGTTCACTGTTCACAGTTTCTTCAAAACTAAAGGCCCACTAATTTTTCATCCGGATACTGCTACCCTCACTCCAATTTTCTGGTCACGCAAAGGCATTTTAAGCACAGTATGAGGCACCTCCATTGACTATGATCGTGTGTCTCATGTGTTAATACGAGCAATCAGGTGGAACTAGGTGTCGTCTGTAAAGAAGCTTATGTCAAGAATATCAATGGTTTTCCTCTCAATAAAAGATGTAAACCAATTGCAGAAATGGATTCACTTTTCACAAACTGCATCGATCAATTTGTGCAATGCTCTCACTTTATAGGGGAACACATTCAATATTTGGCTAACCACTTGTTGAATAGTCGCAAGACCAATATCTTTTTCTCGTGCCAACTTGCACAGTTTATTGGGCTCTGGTGCCCACAGTCAAAAATATCCAACAATGTCTATTCATTAGTTTAGATGGTCTTCCAGTTCATTTGGCATCCAACAACGAGTTCATCTCCCAAAATTTCTCAGTAAGTCAACGAACCACATTATGATGAGATACAGCTGTTCCCAGAAATTTTTCAGCAAATGTTCCCTGCTCTGAATCTGTGTATTCATCACCCAGTTGAAACACATGTTTGACAAGAAAAATATATACCTCAGTTGAAAGCATCATAATTTAAAAACAGACTGAACTCCCAAACACTACACATCACATCCAGTACCATTCATCAACTGAACCAAACAGTTGAATGTTACACAACAGTAGAACAAATTAAAAAATAATCACATATCTACGAACGAACAGTTCTGCTAACTTGTTTTGAACATCCGACAATCCACATCTGTTGGTCACAGTCCAGTGCACAACAACTTTACAATCACACTGTATCTAATAGTGATGGGGCCTTTTGGATTGACCCATTTCGATTTTCTTCACACTTATTGGATGTGAAGTTCAGTGCCCAGACACCAATTTCCTAAAGCAGTACATAACACTGAGGAAAAAGGATTTTGAGGTGTTTTGAAGAATGCCACATATAGAATACTTTGTGGTCCTCCGTAATGCTGAATGTCTTGAAACTGCAAGTTCACATGGCCGATTATTGTCACAAGCAAAACTTTTTAATTTTATTTTATATTTATTATCAAGTTGCAAAGTTAAAAACAAATATTGAAGCACAAATTTTTAATAAAAATATTGTGCTTCATTTTTAATTACTAAGAACATGGAAATGCAGGTATTCATAATAAGAGGAAAATTCAAAGCTTGAAGAATCACCACTAGATGTCAGGCCTAGCGCAATGAGCTTCCAGCAAATTGTTGAAGTTGTAGGGATGTTATCTGAACAGACGGATCACATTTTTACAGTGGGACTGGATATGAGAAAATTATCTGCTAGGTGGATGCCGCGACTCTTAATCCATGATCAGAAACCCACCAGAATGGAAATGTCTGAACAATGTTTGACCCATCTTAAGGGCAACCAACAAGATTTTTCATGCTGGTTTGTGACCACAGATGAATCACTACTATGATTATGATGATGATGATCATGAAGTCCCGTACTCCGAGGAGCATAGGGGACGATGCAAAAGACGCGCACCGACGACTAGGCAAGGTCCTAATGGAGGTGGTTTGCCACTGCCTTCCAACACCCAAAGGAAGCAAAGGCAATACGGTCAGGTGGAAAGGTCATGATATCAGATATCTCTCTCAAGGGATTCTCTCAAAAGATTACCTTTCCACTGGTCAAACAAGTATGGGACAATACTGTGCTAACCTCCTGGATCAATTACAGCAAAAAACACATGAAGAAAGGTCAATTTCGCAATGAAGAAAATCATTTTCATCAAGGCAATGACTGCCCACACACTAATGTCATTGCCACAGCAAAAATATGTTAACTATGGCACGAAGTGTATCACATCCACCTTATTCACCTGATTTCACTCTATCAGACTTCCATCTCTTCCCCAAGATCAAAATTTTCCTCGGTGAATGGAAATTCTCTTCAAACGAAGAACTGACAGCCAAAGTTGGTGGGTATTTTGCAGGCCTGGAGGGATTTAATTTTCAAGATGGGATCAAGACACTGGAACAAGGCCATTAAAGTACACAGAGATTACAATGTGGGGGGGGGGGGGGGGAGGGTGGGGGGGGGGGGGGGAGCTGCAGGAGAGGTTCACTGAGGTAAGTTGTTTCTTTCTACTACACGCTGAGAATTTCTCAAATTACCTTGTAAATTTGTACACCTTTGGGAAGTTCAGTATTTTTAAATAAAAAAATTGTGTGTGTCAATAACACTTTAATAATATGATGTCTGTTTTTACCAAAATCAGTTAAAAATGTTTTCTATTTGATGTTTAGCATTTTTGGACCAAACTTAAACTTATTACTGATAGCCTACTCACATTTTTATCAAATTAGTAATTAAAAATAAAAGATGATTTTTTTTCTTGAAAATTATGATTCAATATACAATTATTATTGTTTAAACTCAATAATAATAATAATAATAATAATAAAAAGAAAATTGCTTCCAAGATGAATCAAACATTCTACATTGCCATTTGAACACTAGAATACTCCTCATTCAGCCATGAGTGATTCTGTGAACAAAGAGCTTGAAATGTTTTATATTAGATGTGTTACAGCACTCATAAATTTTTAAATTTTTTTCTTTCTCCAGTCTGAGAAGTGTGTTGTACTGCCTTAGGAAACTGATGTAAGGGTGCTGACCCTGGAATCAAAAACTCTTAAGATCTCATTGGAAGATGTCTCTGTCACATTATATATTACAAATCTATTTAATACAGACAGGCACTGCTTTCAAATCCCAGAGTGCACACACAATGAACCCTTTACTCTGCACCTCTTATGTGTACCCTTTCCCTGCAACTTTTCCGTTTGCCTTCACTCCTCTCCCTGCATCCTTCACTCTGACCTTGCTCCTCTTCCCCTGCACCTTTTACTCTGCATCCTACAGATCTTACCCTGCATCTTTTAAGCTGCACCTTTTATTCTACACATTTCTCTACTCTGCCATGCCAGTTTCTTCACACTCACCTTGCAGTAGTCGGCCGCTGCTCGGCACACGTCCTTCAGCTCCTGGGGCGCCGGGTGCCACGGCTGCGGCCCCGAACTGCTCAGGAGACCCATTGCCACACCTGCAGCGCAGATCACGCCCACGCCCTTCTCCTGTGGAAGGGACAAGCACGAGGACTGTTCAATCCGTCACTCACACACACAGCATTCTGTAAATCCTGTCACGACGGAAAGCCCTCAGGCGTGTGGAACGCGTTGAGGTAGACATTAATAGGCAGAAGCAACCGCTGCTGGCTACTTCTCTAAACATACTAACAATAAAGTATTATGACTACTGCTAATCTGATCATACAGAGGACCACAAAGAAAAAGCAAAATGCGATCAATGACCATGAGATAACTAACAAAAGAACAATGTTCTCACTAATTTAGAGCGTACAACAAGGGGAAAAAACTTAAAATAAACAATCAAAATTCATTGGAGAGAACTCCAAAGTGTTTTTAATAAAACTGGAGTCTGACAGGCAAAGGGCTATCCCCAGTTCTTTTACTTATTTTATTTTATTTTGTTTTACACGTGTAGTTCCATAGGACAAAACTGAGGAGCAAATCTCCAAGGTCATGGAATGTGTCAGTACATGAAATTACAACATAAAAGTAATAACTGATAAAATAAAATATTTATGGAAAAAAAAACAAGCCACAAGTTTAAGTAAACGCAATCAACAACTTAATATCGGAATCAGCTTAATTTTTCAAGGAATTCCTCGACAAAATAGAAGGAGTGACCCATGAGGAAACCCTTCAGTTTCAATTTGAAAGCACATGGATTGCTGCTAAGATCTTTGTATTCTCGTATTTGTATTTCTTACTGAAAATGGATGCAGCAGTATACTGCACACCTTTCTGCACAAGAGTCAAGGAAGTGTGATCCAAATAAAGATTGGATTTCCGCCTCGTATTAACTGAGTGAAAGGTGCTAATTTTTGGGAATAAGCTGATATTGTTAACATGAACCAACACTAAAGAATATATATATTGATAGGCCAAAGTCAGAATAACTGGACTAGTGAACAGGGTTGACAAGAGGTTCATGAACTTACACCACTTACTGCCCGAACTGCCTATTTCTGAGCCAAAAATATCCTTTGAGAATGGGAAGAGTTACCCCAAAATATAATACCATACAAGATAAGCGAATGAACATAAGCAAAGTAGACTACTCTTCGTGTTGAACTATCACTTACTTTAGATACCGTACGAATAGTAAAAATGGCAGCATTAAGTCTTTCGACACGATATGATACTTCCTGGCAAATTAAAACTGTGTGCCGGACTGAGACTCAAACTCGGGTTCCGGCCCACAGTTTTAATCTGCCAGGAAGTTTCATATCAGCACACACTCCGCTGCAGAGTGAAAATCTCATTCTTTGAACACGATGCTGAACTTGGACTTTCCACAACAGTTTACCATCAATCTGAACACCCATAAATCTGAATTGTTCAGTTTCAATAACCGTATGCCCATTCTGTGAAATTAAAAAGTCGGGTTTTGTTGAATTGTGTGTTAGAAACTGTAAAAACTGAGTCTTACTGTGATTTAGCGTTAGTTTATTTTCTACAAGCCATGAACTTTGTCATGAACTGCACTATTTGAAACCGAGCCACTGTTGTACACAACATCCTTTACTACCAAGCTAGTGTCATCAGCACACAGAAATATTTTAGAATTATCTGTAATACTAGAGGACACATCGTTCATGTAAATGACACATCATTCATATAAATAAGGAACAGGAGTGGCCCCAGCACTGATCTCCAGGGCAGCCCCATTTGACTGTGCCCCACACTCACCCCAACATCATAGCCATTCTCAACACTGTAAATAACGACCTTTTGCTGTCTGTTGCTAAAGTCTCATCAAATGTGTGTCATGGGAAGATTGCTGGAAATGGGAAAAGGAATTAGCCTGGTCCGGCGTTCTGCATCAAGTTCACATTGGAGGTTCAAAAAAACAGTTAAGTGTCAACTACCTCGAATTTGCCAATGACTTCGTGATCCCATCAAGAAACACATGCACAGCTGTGGAACAGATCGACATGCTGGGGGGGAACAAAAAAGGAGGCACATCACAGCTGCCCTCCAAATTTATTTCAAAACGAAGTACATAACTGACGTCGGAACAGTGCTTAATCACTTAACACAGAAAAAGTGGATGGTTTCAGATATGTTGGTGGAGTAATACAGACAAATACTACTACATCAGAAGCCAATGAAGCAGGAGAGTGAAGGCTGCCACATGTTCTATAAAAGGACAAAGACAATCTCAATGCTAAACTCGGGCACTACGACAAAGTGATCAAAATTGAATGTCTATACACAAGCAAATGCCTCAGAATGGTAGGACAGACTGTAATGAGAGAAGGCAAGGAGTTTGAGCGTAAGATAACAGACAGGCAGAATAATTTGCAAGGAAAAGGAGAGGGGACAGAGATAGCAGCCGACTGATTGAATCAATAAGGAAATTGTGATTAAAGCTCTATGGACATCTGTTCAGAATGGATGCAACATGACTGACAAACAGACCTTAAGTCTCTGATGAATGGTTTGAATACGTATGGAAGGATCTCGACAGTACTGGGACTGAATCAGAAAGACGTCTCAGTACAGATCACTGATACCTTCTAAGTTTAAGTTCATGACCAATTACCACAAAGGAACATTACATGTAAATGCACTTCTGGAAATTGGTAAACAGAAAGAACTGACATTATCTTTTCAGAAAACCAATATACAAATTCTAGCAGTCCAGAAAAATAAGATTCTTGGTTGAGAATGAAGTTGATACACAACATTATAAAATTTATAATGGAAAACTAGTAATAAGGACCTGCAAATGTTTGTAACAGCATTTTATGTACACAAAAAAACTGTAGATAGTATAACAGATTTAAGTCACAAGCAGAAAAAATGTCAATGTTAACAATACAGTGCAAGATTAAAAGCTATACCCTTACAAACTGCCATGCACCTATAAATCGAGACAACAGAATGGCTCTAAACAAAGTAAACTAATTTTGGATTTTGTAGAAACTGACATCTCCAACATACCTAAAAGCAATGTTACAAATTCTTCTCAGTGACTTCAATATGCAAGTTGAGATGTAAAAATATTTTAACAATATTGAAGGTGAATATCCAGTACACTTGAGAACAAAAGAAATGGCAAGAAACTGATCAATATTTGTAAAATGTCTAAGAAAAAACTAATGTCCACACAATTTCCCAAATTTACAGGGAAAGCTAAATCTTGGACATAACTAACTGGAGGAGTGCAGAAAGTTGAAATAAGCAGTTCACATAATATGCAAAAAAACTGGTGATTTCTCAAACTGGGGAACAATCAAGAATGGGGTGCCGCAAGGGTCGATCTTGGGGCCTCTTCTGTTCTTAATATATATTAATGACTTGCTATTCTATACTCATGAAGATGCAAAGCTGGTACTTTTTGCTGATGATACAAGAATAGCTATCACACCCAACAGACACGAATTAACTGGCGAAATTGTAAACGATGTTTTTCAGAAAATCATTGAGTGGTTCTCTGCAAATGGGCTCTCATTAAACTTTGACAAAACACAGTACACACAGTTCCACACAGTAAAAGGAATGACACCATTAATAAATATAGACTTCGATCAGAAATCGGTAGCTAAGGTAGAATATTCAAAATTTCTAGGTGTATGCATTGATGAGGGGTTGAACTGTAAAAAACTCACTGAAGATCTGCTGAAATGTTTGAGTTCAGCTACTTATGCTATTAGGGTCATTGCAAATTTTGGCGATATACATCTCAGTAAATTAGCTTACCACGCCTATTTTCATTCTCTGCTTTCGTATGGCATCATATTCTGAGGTAACTCATCATCATTGAGTAAAAGAGTGTTCATTGCACAAAAGCGTGTAATCAGAATAATTGCTGGAGGTCATCCAAGGTCATCCTGCAGACACTTATTTAAAGAGCTAGAGATCTTCACTGTAGCCTCACTATATATATTCACTTATGAAATTTGTTATTAACAATCAGAACGAATTCAAAAGTAACAGCAGTGTTCATGGCTACAACACTAGGAGAAAGGATGACCTTCACTACTCAAGATTAAATGTAACTTTGGCTCAGAAGGGGGTAAATTATGCTGCCACAAAAGTCTTTGGTCACTTGCCTAATAGCATCAAAAGTCTGACAGATAGCCATATAGCATTTAAAAGGAAACTAAAAGAATTTCATAATGGCAACTCCTCCTGCTCATTAGATGAATATATTAAGTGGGCAATTTCTCCAAACTCCACAAAAAAAAGTAAGTGTCATGTAATATTTTGCATAATGTAATATCTTGTATAGACACCTTTTATGAACCTGACATGTTGCACATCATTACAAAGTGTCGTATTCATGATCTATGGAACAAGTACTAATCTCTAATCGAAATCTAGAAGAATTTCAATTGGATCACATAAAAAACACTCAAAAGGAACATCAAGGAAATTATGAATGCTAAAGTTATTAAAAAAATGAAACATGTGGTCCAGCCCGTTGTCCCTCTAATGTTAAAAGAAGATTTCTCCCATATAAAACATAAAACAAGCCCCAGAAAGTGATCAGATACAAATCCAGTAGAGCCAATAGGGTCTTTCCCAGAGGTGACTGATCACCATAAGTTTAACAAACTGATTTGAAATATTGTTAAGTTAGGTCTTTAAGGAAATCATAAAAAGGAAAGTGTGCAATGAAAAGCTTCAGGTGACACTGTTTCTTCACAATGTGGCTGTAAACAAATTACTCTTGTGGTTTCTGACCAACCATATGTCTTACAGTGACAAATCACAATTTTACAACAGTAATGTCACATCTCAAACCTGAAATCTTGTGGTGGTTTGTAAAAAGTACAAAGCAATGGTTGTAACGTTGTTAACATACAATTTTTTATCAAAATAAACCAGCAGAATGTCTGTATGATTAAAAATCCACTCATTTCCTGATATTTTTGTTTTGTCATATTTGTTGACGATTTATTAGTGCAACATTCTGAATACATGCCCGAGGTTGCATAAAATTAATATGGGGAAACTAGCTGAGTCATTAGTGTAGTTAACTTTCCAGAGTCTTCACATTCGTCAGAGTAAAGTTCTTTGAATAATCTTAACTTTTCTTTTCTGATGGACATTACTTCACATTAATCATTAATCTGTTAGCTGCTGCAGATGTACTTATTATATGCCGAGTTGAGCACTGCACAATTATTCCAACATGTCTACCTATGCGTTTCTACCTGGTTTGGGGCTACGCAAGCATCTTGCCTCTGCAATTTCTTCTCCTGTTACTCAAAGATTTAACACCATCAAGACACAAAAATAGCTTTCCGATTTTTCGGCTCATTCGCAAATTTATGGTTAGAAATCTGTAGAGAAGTATAGGTGGCTTTTCCTTCAGTAGTTTACAATCTGGTCTTAATTACACATTTCAAAAGTTACTATCATTTTCAGATTCTTTGGCTAAGGAGGAACTATCAGACAAACCTATTGTTGAAACATGAAACTGTAGATGGCTTCAGATTATTGCTTTCAGAATCTTTGAAGTTATTACTACTTACTTTGGCACATAATAATTCATCCTCACAGATATCTCCACTATCTAAGCTTAGTGCAACCATTACATCTTGGTATTTCGTTTGTAGGATATATTATGAGAAAAACTCTTTAAGCATAGCGAGGCACGAGTGGCTCCACTTGCTACATAAATTATGTACATGACTAATTTCTTATTAAAGGTGATGTTCATAAAACTTTACTGTTCTATCAGTAATTTCATGGCTACTAACATCAAAGAAACATTTACTTTGTCCAAAAACAATTTACTTAAAAGATTATTCAGATTTTTTGATCCCTACACAACATGTGGAGTTCATATTTTCAATGAGCAAATAGATAGCTTTCAAAATGTTACGCTTCATGTGAAAGACCTCATGCTCCCTTCTCAGTAAACGTTTTACTTTTTTCATAAACATCATATTTGAAAAATTATTCTGAACTAAAATTTCATCATCTTAAATGTTTGAGTCTTAACTGCTGGTTATTTCAAAGTCCTTATTTTTCTGAATCAAAAAATGCCCACTTCAACTCAGGAAACTTGTTAGTTTGGCTACTATAAAAAATTCCATATTTTAGCCAATGTTTATGGGATTTGTGAATGCTCATTAAAGTAGAACCTGGTTTCACAACACAGTGCCTATACTTTTATTAATTTTCTCGATATCCAACCTACAGTTAAACAAAATTGCTACTTTGCTCAATATGATTTCGTAACCACTAATTTTCCTCTTTTTCTGGCATGGCCAAAAAACAATAACAGATTTCAAATTTTATTTATATGCTCTACTGTAAGCAAGTGTGATGGACAGTGATCCCATCAAACTGTGGATATCATTCATTCTGGTAACATTACATCACCACTTGTGTCGCTAACAGTCAGTTGGAGGGCAGTTATTTTTCTGTGAACATCATGTACTGTCTGTCCATACTTTATATTGCTAAATTTCAGCCCATTGGTACTGTAAACTGAACAACATTTTTGTCAGTGACTACGTAAACAAACCTCACTTCTTGTTCTATTTCCATCAGAATTGGGATAGAAAAGTGGTACTAAAAATATGTTGCCAGTGTCAAATCTTTTGCAGTGTAATGTGTGTGCTGAACTGTGGTGAATAATTATACTATATAAATTATCATATACCAGCTTATTATCATATCATCATATATGTCAATAAATGTGGAAAGGTGTCAAGCTAAATACTGCAGTGCTGCATCCATCATTTCAAACTTTTCATTACCCAAACAACAGTAAGATGCCAGATACTGGAAAGCAGCAGAAAAATCACTGAGGCCAAATCAGAACAGTCACACCACACCTGTGATGCCAGTCCTCGTCAACAGTAAGAGCTAAAGTGAAGCTGAATGCAGCAAAATGAGATCACTGTAGACAAAGTATCCCAACACAATTTAACGGTCAAGGATGTGAAAAGCTACTGAGTTACCGGGGGAAGGGGGGGGGGGGAAAGGGAGGGGGGGGGGGGGTTCACTGCAGGCTATAACTTGTCTAAGTATTCAGATACCTGAGTGGTGACATGTCACTAGAGCTCAGAGGCCGGCACGGAGGCCCGAGTTAACTTGTCAACAGCGCTAAAGGGAAAATCGTGAGGCTGCACTTGAACTTGTACACAGCTTGTGGGGATCAGTGGAGTGCGACAAGTTAACTCAGCAGCAGCAGTCTTAAAAGGTACAGTTAAGCACACTAAACCAAAACTGACAGACATACACACCTTGAAGAATGGAAGATGCCGCTGCAGCGTGTCGTCTATGAGCGTGTCTCTCGTGAACGACAGTATCGTGTGCACTTTCACACTTGTGCTCTTCTCGATGATCTCGCGGAGTGGCTCCAGATGGTACCCCGTGATACCGATGAACCTCGCCTTGCCCGCTGCCACAATCTCCTGCAGTGCCGGAAGTGTCTCCTGGATAAGTATGTCTGGGTTTATAGCGAAATCCACATCGTGCACCTGGAAATATCAGAGGGGAAAAATTATTCAGTTGCTCACTGGGGTCAATGGTAATGTAGCATTTTGACACCCATAGAGAAACGCAACAACGTCAATACTGAAACGTCCTGGTAGACTAAAACTGTGCGCACCAGACCGGGACTCGAACCTGGCACCTTTGCCTTTCACAGGCAAGTGCTCTACTGACTGACAGTTGAATGAGTGTGAGTCATGTCCCACCCTTGAAGCTTTATGACATATTTTTGCATCTGTTATATATTTAGTGAAGGAATTGTTTATACACACCACCAGCTGTAGCATACATTTTGTTGGAATGTGTCATAAGCTCTGATATGTGTGGACACTTCTGGCACTGGACAAAAAGTTGTTTGAACATCTTACATTCTGAGGTAATAATATTTTCTTAAATAGGAAAACATATCTATTTGTATCATAAAACACTAACACACTTTTGATAACTGGACCACACATGGACTATCACTGAAAAGGTGGCAATACACTTCCTACAAGTCCTGTCCAAGTCACTCTTATTACGTGCACATCACAACTGTTGTGAAAATTTTGGAACTGTTTTGGCAAAAAACAAATTCCACTTGCGTGTAGGCTACTAAGTTGCAGATTTATTGTGCAAATTGCGCAACTCCATTGACAGTGAGCTCAGTAACCACTGTCAGCTTAACAACAACATAGTCCAATGAAGTATTCAGAGCGGCTGATTGTGTATATAATGTGTCCTTCATTACTCCCACCGAATATCGGCTTTGTCCTCGGTTGTAAAGATTTGTGGCATTTGCCGTAATAAATGATCAGAGACGAAGAGAACTGAACACTGATAATATTTATTTAATTTATCCATTTTACTGGTTGTTGAGTTCTGTGGCTTTGGATTATATTACTTTAAATTAAATTTTTAAGGCAGCAATGTCCAATGCACACACTCAACTAATTTCAGGAGTACTTTTCAAACCTGTTAGCAAAGTGCACCTTTGGCTTTAGAGATAATTTATGATGTAAATAAACATGTCAGTCAGCAATATGGTGAATGCTATGCTGCTTCTGTGCATTGTATAAAGAAAAACACTTTCTGCCACACTTAGAAATGCACAAGATAGTAGCAACTACAAACAGAACAGAAAGCAACTTCATGTACCAAGTAATAAGTTGTAAATATACAACTCACGAAGTGTACTACACAAACGTGTTATTTTACATAGGGAGTTGAGGCATCCAAAATGCAGTTTATGTGTTAACAACACACGAATGAAGACTTAAATATGTATTATGCCAACTGAGATTGGCAGAAGCCCAAAATGCATAGTAGGATTAAATAAAAATATACAAGAAGTGGCTGGTTGCTGTATTTCTTACAGTAATAAGACAATTTTTTGCCTTTATATTATTTCTTGGAAAGTAAGTTGTAGTGAGAGACTGAATTGTTTTTAAGTGCTTTATCTGAAAACTACCTTGAGCAGTTAAACAGAGAACCGACTCGTGGCGATAACATATTAGACCTTCTGGTGACAAACAGACCCGAACTATTTGAAACAGTTAATGCAGAACAGGGAATCAGCGATCATAAAGCGGTTACTGCATCGATGATTTCAACCGTAAATAGAAATATTAAAAAAAGGTAGGAAGATTTTTCTGTTTAGCAAAAGTGAAAAAGCAGATTTCAGAGTACCTGACGGCTCAACACAAAAGTTTTGTTTTAAGTACAGATAGTGTTGAGGATCAGAGGACAAAGTTCAAAACCATCGTACAATATGCGTTAGATGAGTATGTGCCAAGCAAGATCGTAAGAGATGGAAAAGAGCCACCGTGGTACAACAACCGAGTTAGAAAACTGCTGCGGAAGCAAAGGGAACTTCACAGCAAACATAAACACAGCCAACGCCTTGCAGGCAAACAAAAATTACGCGAAGTGAAATGTAATGTGAGGAGGGCCATGCGAGAGGCATTCAATGAATTCGAAAGTAAAGTTCTATGTACTGACTTGGCGGAAAATCCTAAGAAATTTTGGCCTTATGTCAAAGCGGTACGTGGATCAAAACAAAATGTCCAGACACTCTGTGACCAAAATGGTGCTGAAACAGAGGATGATAGACTAAAGGCCGAAATACTAAATGTCTTTTTCCAAAGCTGTTTCACAGAGGAAGACTTCACTGTAGTTCCTTCTCTAGATTGTCGCAAAGATGACAAAATGATAGATATCGAAATAGACGACAGAGGGCAAGAGAAACAATTAAAATTGCTCAAAAGAGGAAGGGCTGCTGGACTTGATGGGATACCAGTTCGATTTTACACAGAGTATGCGAAGGAACTTGTCCAACTTCTTGCATCGGTGTTCTGTGGGTCTCTAGAAGAGCGTAGCATTCCAAAGGATTGGAAAAGGGCACAGGTCATCCCCGTTTTCAAGAAGGGACATTGAACAGATGTGCAGAACTATATACCTATATCTCTAACGTCGATCATTTGTAGAATTCTGGAACACGTATTACGTTCGAGTATAATGACTTTTCTGGAAACTAGAAATCTACTCTGTAGCAATCAGCATGGGTTTCGAAAAAGACGATCGTGTGAAACCCAGCTCGCGCTATTCGACCACGAGACTCAGAGGGCCATAGATACGGGTTCCCAGGTATATGCCGTGTTTCTTGACTTCCGCAAGGCATTTGACACAGTTCCCCACAGACGTTTAATGAACAAAGTAAGAGCATATGGACTATCAGACCAATTGTGTGATTGGATTGTAGAGTTCCTAGATAACAGAACACAGCATGTCATCCTCAATGGAGAGAAGTCTTCCGAGGTAAGAGTGATTTCAGGTGTGCCGCAGGGGAGTGTCATAGGACTGTTGCTATTCACAATATACGAGGGTTATTCCAAAAGTAAGGTCCGGTTATAAAAAAAAAAAAATCAAAACTAAAATGTTTTTTCAAAACAATTGTTTTATTTACATTCCTTACATCTTTATCTATTTTTCTACATAACTTCCATACTTATTTAAACATTTGTCACATCGTTCAACAAGCTTTTGAATGCCCATGTTATAGAAATCGGCCGCCTGTGACGATAACCAGTCCTTAACTGCTTCTTTCACTTCATCATCTGTGTCGAAGCGCTTGCCGCCGAGAAACTCCTTTAAGTAACGGAACAGGTGGAAATCACTTGGCGCCAGGTCCGGACTGTAAGGAGGATGGTCCATCTGTTCCCATCCAAATTTCTTGATCAGAGCTTGCGTTTCATTTGCAGTGTGGGGTCTGGCATTGTCATGCAACAACAAGATTCCAGACGACAAAAGACCACGTCGCTTATTCTGGATTGCACGTCGAAGTTTAGTCAGGGTAGCGCAGTAGGCGGCTTTATTAATCGTTGTTCCTCTCTCCATAAAGTCGACTAACAATACTCCACGTCTATCCCAGAACACAGTCGCCATAACCTTACGTGTTGAGATCGTCTGCTTTGCCTTGACCTTGACTGGCGATGACGTGTGACGCCATTGCATTGACTGACGTTTAGACTCTGGAGTGATGTGAGAAACCCATGTCTCATCCCCTGTGACAACATTGTCTAAAAGACTGTCACCTTCCTTATGATATCGCTCCAAAAAATCAAGAGCAGAAGCCATTCTTTTCATTCGTTGGGGCTCAGTAAGCAGCCTGGGAACCCAATGGGCACACAATTTGTGAAACTTCAAATGTTCAGACACAATTCTGTACAAAGTTGTTCTACTCACATTCGGAAAATGCATGTCTACGTCTGTAATAGTGAATCGGCGATCTTCACGAATTTTTTTGTCAACCGCATTGGCCAAATCGTCTGAAATCACTGATGGTCGGCCACACCGTGGTTCATCGTGCACATTATCCCGTCCTTCATTAAAAGCTCGCACCCACTTGCGCACTTTACTGTCGCTCATTATGTTAGGACCGTACACTTCAGTAATCTGCCGATGGACTTCCGCCGCTGAATTGTTTCTTGCAGACAAAAACCGTATCACTGCCCTTACTTCACAATCGGCGGGCTGATCAATTGTCTTAAACATTGTAAAGTGACGCTGTGAACTACACTCAGCAACAGTAACAAAGCGAATGGCGGCGTTTGACGCGCAAGGCTTGCCGGGAGTCGGCGCGCATGCGTGTTTTGTCATTGGCGCCAAATTTCAATAGTTACGGCGAATCGGACCTTACTTTTGGAATAACCCTCGTACATAAATGACCTTGTGGATGACATCGGAAGTTCACTGAGGCTTTTTGCAGATGATGCTGTGGTATATCGAGAGGTTGTAACAATGGAAAATTGTACTGAAATGCAGGAGAATCCGCCGTGAATTGACGCATGGTGCAGTTTTGGCATACCACTGAAAATCAGTGACAAAAAGAACACACGGTAGCACTTAAAAAAGACACTTCATCACTATTTCTAGCAGTAATATTGGAGGAAACCAGTCACACGTCACCTGTATGATGTCCACGTAGTCCAGCTGCAGTAGCTCGAGGCTCTTCGCAAAGCTCTCCCTTGTCCTCTTTGCAGAGAAGTCGAACATAGTGCGCGGTTCCCACTGCGCATAGCGCGAGACCTTGGTGGCGACATAGTACGCCTGCCGCGGGATGCCCTTCAGGGCCTGCAGAACAGGTAACGGTGGAAAAATGTCAGGATTACTGTAAACACTGGCCGACAATACTTTTACCCAAAGCTGGATATTTGTTGCAATGTTCAAATAACTGAAGGGAATGTGGCAGGATGACATGTTTGGCATGTGAACTAGTCATTTTCTAGGTACAAATCCTTCAAGACTGCTGTTTGAGGAAATTGAACAAAAACTAATTTCCACATTGCACTCTCACTCTTCCACTACAGAGTTTATATAACTTCCACAAGGAAAAACACGTTTCCTGCCTGTAGAGGTAAACAATGTTAAACTTGAGTTGCTTGGTGAAGCTGGTTAAACTTTGCAGTAGACAAGTGAGACTGCAATATGCACTTCCTTTGTTGTCAAATTTCCTGTCACAGCATTCTCATTTCAACTTTCAAAGCGTAGCGGTTGTCGAAGACATCTGCCGTCTGCATTCCCCTAAGTAGTTTGAACATTGTTTATGCCAGGAGAATCCAGAGTTTCACATTTTCTGTGATGATTGTACATGACGAATTGAGATGGTGCACATGACACAGATTAATGGTCCAGAAATATAGAGCGTAACAAAGAAGAAGGTATGGCTAAACTTGTAGGAAACATCCCCACGCGTAGAAGAATGAAATGTGTTATGTTGACATGGATCGGAAAATGCTCTGTCCAGAAATATAGAGTACAACAAAAAAGGTAGCGCTAAACTTGTATGAAATATTCCTCACACATGGAAGAATAAAATATGTGATGTTGACATGGGTCGGGGAAATGCTTTATCTCCATGTTAAAACTCATTTTCTATTTATCTTTATAATCACCTTCAACATGGGAAACACAAAGAAACAAAATGTACCGGCATTCAATGAACATTTTCTTACACGAGATGTTTGAAATACTGTCTTAGGGAGTACGGGACACTTAAGTCTACTACTCACGACTGGGGAAGGTACAGAAGGACGACAACACTTCAACTGCAGGAGGACATTACTCTTTTGACGACAATCCTATTGCAAGCATAAGACAATTAGTTGCAACAAGTAATGTTAACCACACGAGTGCTACATGAGAACTTGCTATATCTGTGTCATGTACACTGATGGCAGGTACTATCAATAGCCAATTTTCGTGCACGAGTACACTTCCATGAGTTGTTCATTTGACAATGTGTCAACCCTCACTTCAGTACAAATATGCTGTTCACGGATGAGGCTTTGTTTCGACATGATCAGATTGCAAATTTTCACAATCAGCACGTATGGGCTGTCGAGAATCATCATGAAATTGTGCAATTGTGTCATTGACAAAGATTTTCTGTCAATGTTTCGGCTGGCACTGTTTATGACAGTTTGTTAGGGCCTCATGTTGTTCTGCTCCAAAGAAACTTTCTTAGAGTTATCTATAATGAAATCCTGTCTGAAAGAAGCTGCATAAATACTCCCAGGACTATATATTATCAGTGAGTCATGGTCAGAATTGGCCAACTTAAGCAAATACCTGGGTGTAACACTTTGTACAGATATCAAATTGAATGATCACATACGAGGTGCATTCCAGTTCTAAGGCCTCCGATTTTTTTTCTAATTAACTACTCCCCCGAAATCGATGAAACTGGCGTTACTTCTCGATGTAATCGCCCTGCAGACGTACACATTTTTCACAACGCTGACGCCATGATTCCATGGCAGCGGCGAAGGCTTCTTTAGGAGTCTGTTTTGACCACTGGAAAATCGCTGAGGCAATAGCAGCACGGCTGGTGAATGTGCGGCCACGGAGAGTGTCTTTCATTGTTGGAAAAAGCCAAAAGTCACTAGGAGCCAGGTCAGGTGAGTAGGGAGCATGAGGAATCACTTCAAAGTTGTTATCACGAAGAAACTGTTGCGTAACTTTATCTTGATGTGCGGGTGCGTTGTCTCGGTGAAACAGCAAACGCGCAGCCCATCCCGGACGTTTTTGTTGCAGTGCAGGAAGGAATTTGTTCTTCAAAACACTTTCGTAGGATGCACCTGTTACCGTAGTGCCCTTTGGAACGCAATGGGTAAGGATTACGCCCTCGCTGTCCCAGAACATGGACACCATAATTTTTTCAGCACTGGTGGTTACCCGAAATTTTTTTGGTGGCGTTGAATCTGTGTGCTTCCATTGAGCTGACTGGCGCTTTGTTTTTGAATTGAAAAATGGCATCCACGTCTCATCCATTGTCACAACCGACGAAAAGAAAGTCCCATTCGTGTTGTCGTTGCGCGTCAACATTGCTCAGCAACATGCCACACGGGCAGCCATGTGGTCATCCGTCAGCATTCGTGGCACCCACCTGGATGACTCTTTTTGCATTTTCAGGTCGTCATGCCGGATTGTGTGCACAGAACCCACAGAAATGCCAACTCTGGAGGCGATCTGTTCAACAGTCATTCAGCGATCCTCCAAAACAATTCTCTCCACTTTCTCAATGGTGTCGTCAGACCGGCTTGTGTGAGCCCGAGGTTGTTTCGGTTTGTTGTCACACGATGTTCTGCCTTCATTAAACTGTCGCACCTACGACACATCCATAACTCCATCACCACACGTCTCCTTCAACTGTCGATGAATTTCAATTGGTTTCACACCACGCAAATTCAGAAAACGAATGATTGCACGCTGTTCGAGTAAGGAAAACGTCGCCATTTTAAGTATTTAAAACAGTTCTCATTCTCGCCGCTGGCGGTAAAATTCCATCTGCCGTAAGGTGCTGCCACCTCTGGGACGTATTAACTATGAACGCGGCCTCATTTTAAAACAATGCGTATGTTTCTATCTCTTTCCAGTCCGGAGAAAAAAAATCGGAGGCCTTAGAACTTGAATGCACCTCGTATGTTCAGCCATGGGTAAAGCAGATGGCAGACTTCAGTTTATTTGTAGAATACTGGGTAAATTCAGTATGTCTACAAAGGAAATGGCGCACACACACATGCGAGCCATTCTAGAATACTGCTCATGTGTGTGGGACCCATACAAAATAGGACTAACGGGGGATATTCAAAACATACAGAGAAGGGTAGCATGAATGGTCACAGGTTTGTCTGATCCATGGGAGAGTGTCATAGAGATGCTGAAGAAACTGAACTGGTGGACTCTTTATTATAAACATAAACTATCCCAGGAAAGTCTAATTACAAAGTTTCAAGAACCGGCTTTAAATGATGATTGTAGGGACATACTACAGCCTCCTACATACTGCTACATACTGCTCACTTACGGATCATGAAGAAAAGATTAGATTATTTAGAACTCCATATGTGAATGGAATGGGAAGACACCCCAGCAACTGGTATAATGGGATGTATACCCTCTGGTAGGCCCTTCATAGTGGTTTGCAGATTCTACATGTAAATGTAGAGGATACCTGTCCTGCTAGAAGATGTGCCTTTACAAGTACAACAAAACATGTACTTCATGCACAATGGTGCTCTTCCTCATTTCAGTGTTAACGTTCGTAGGCTTGTAAGTAACATATTTTGTGACAGATCGATAGGCAGAAGTGGGCCAATTCGTCGCCCTCCACACTCTCTGGACTAGAACCACTTAATGCATCAAAGAATCAATGTGACAGCAGGTTGTTGCACGTATCCTTGGTAACAGGGAAATTTGAACATTTGGGAAAGTATTTTGGACTGTGACAATACACTCTTTTCATGGGTGTTTGCCAAAATTAATGAGTTGAAGAGTTGTGAAAACTGAACTCTAACATGAAAATAAAGTTCTCCCAAAGCCATGTTCCTCTATGTTTGAGAAATGTCCCTGACAGTTTGCTCACATCTTTTTGCTACACATTGTGGCTGTATCCAAATCCCAGTCCAGCACACAGTCTTTCCTTCTCACATACACCGCCACTAACAGTAATTCCAAACTTCACCAAGGCGCAAGTCACACATATTATTTACCGACATTACTTTGTATAATACTGTGTTACCAGTTATGCTTTACAGATAAAGTTACTATTGTGTAAAAGCTTGTAGTAAAAACAACATGCAATGTGCACTCATGAGGAGCTAATAAAGACTTCTTTCCAAAAGAATGAAATGTTTCTACGCCTACATCAGTATCTATACTTCACAACCCACCACATGGTGTGGTAGTGGAGGGTAGTTCCAGTTCCATTATCTTCTCCCTGAATTTCCACATCCATTTGTGAAAGATACCTGGAGGAATGACTTTTAGTAAACCTCCGTATGAGCTCACATTTGCTCATGGTGTTCACTTTATGAGACCAATGTGGTAGGAAGTAATATGTCACCCGACTCTTCTTCGAACATATACTCTCAAAATATTAACAGTAAATTTGTCTGCAATGCACAGTGCCTGTCTTGCAACTGGAGTTCAATGAGTATCTCTGTAATGCTCTCTTGCTGACTAAACACCCAGTGGAGAGAACTATGCTTCTTCACTGGATCTTCTCTACCTCTATTGTCAATCCTATTTCTTACAGCTCCCACACAGACGACAAATACTCAACACTCACAAGGGGAGGCCAGGACATTTGGAATGTGGATTTACTGCAAACTTCGTACACTTGTGGTATTCCATGAGGACAACAAAATGTGTAAGCAGTAGCGCGTACTTCCCAAGCGTTATCGAGAAAATTGCTAGATAATTTCGGTCGTCAAATATATGCATGGCCATTTTTACCATGAAGCAGCAGCAGCCGAGTGGTTAGTGTTCAAGCCCCGCAATCATTGGATCGCTGGATCAAGTCCCATTCATTAGTCCCCCCCCCCCCCCCCCCCCCCGCCCCCCAACACAGTCATATTCTTTACTATTTACATTACAATTGATATAATGGGAAAAATGCATGTAATCAGAAGAACTTTTATTAAATTTACAATGTTATTTGGCAGTCTAAAAATTTTTATTATCACAAATAATATAATATTCATAACTATCGACTAGTAAATGACCACACATGAAGTGATAGTGAATATGTATGCTTGTCTGTGATTTAAGAAATCCCTTATACCTGGAAGGAACTCAAAACTACTTGTTACCTGCAAGTTTTGACTGGCACAGACTGCTTTCAAAAGATGTACAATTAATTGTCACTTTCAACATTATGAGTACAAGTTGCAGGATGGTATTTTTCATAAAAACATGGAAAACAAAGTTAAACGGCACCAGCTGCATTGAATAAACGCTATGTTTCTGCATATGCAAGGTCTTTTGAGGTTTTCCATGGAAAAACAAACCTCTCTTTCAGCCAATAATTTTGAAGCAAACCATGCGTAATGCAGCATTTCCTTAAATATCGGCAATGATAATTGGTCATGCAGTATCAAGTGTATTTTAATGGCGTTTTCATGAGAAGCAATTTCTTGTTCTCTTAATCAAATTTTTAACGCGCATATAGAAATAAACATCGCATGGTTGGCAAACTGGTGTGCATTTCAGAGGTACGACTTTAACCATACGTGTGCAAGTCCTTCATCATCGGTGAAAACTTCGTCATACACACCAGGATCGTTAAAATATGTCAATATCAGCAAACCTGGAAGAAGAAGAAGACTCAGAAGGATACAAAAGGGAAAGATAGGAAGCAAAGAAGTGTACACCAATACCAACATAATCCACTGGATAATTTCACAAGAATGTCATTGCAGGATTTTGATTTTCTGTGTGGGAAACTGAGAACTTGTATCTCTCCAATTTCTGCAGCAACAGGGCTGGCAATAACATTTCATTACCTGGCAACAGGCGACTCATATACTAGTTCGACATGTCGAAACAGAGCATTACGATGACTACGACCCACTGGGAAATACTTGCGGCATATCCTTAGCAGTTACGTGAAAGTTAGCTGCTATTAATTATGTCATTTGTATGTTGTTTTATAAAAGAATCTGTTTACACATCACTCATAAAAGATTACGGTACCACTCTCACATTCGGCAATGCCAGTACTGCCAGCCTCCAGGATCCACAACGTCAAAGTTCGTGTTTTTTCGAGGTTTTTTTTTCCCAATGCCCTTTATTTTAATTTCTGATAGTTTATTGTGGAGCCACACCTGTGCCAGCTTTTTCGGTTGTTCAGATGTCATGCCCCCTAGAATTTTGTGCTATTAGTTTACCAAAAGCATGGAAATTCATCTGTGGTTTTAACAAGCACTTTCCATTAATTTTTAGGCTGCTGCTTCTCTTTGTCCTACTTTGAGACTAATTTTATTCCTTAGGGGATACGAGTGGAGGCTTTTTATCTTATCTTAGTTTCCACGAAGTCTAGCCCATACTTCGCACCCAGGGCTTCACATCTCAAGTTATTGAACCAAATAACTTTCTCTTTTTTCAGCCACAATCAGCAGTTTAACCACAGTTTTTAAACACTAATAATTTATATTCACATAATTAAGTACTTTAAAATTTGTGACTTATTAAACTCAATAAAATTCAGTTTCAACGCTAGGTTAAAAGCACAGAAGTTCCTGAATTTTTATGAAGTTCCTTGAGAATTCCAGGTTTTCCAAAAGAATGACCATCCTGTAACTTCTTATCAATGCTGAATTTTGCTCAACTTTGCTATACGATGTATATTTTTCAGGCTATTGGTAATAACAGTATAACTAGATTTTGAGAAGATATTTTCTTTGATAAAATATTGGAAATTTACAAATCCCTAAAACCATATGCTCTTCAAAATTTGTCCCTCCCCCTAAATATAATTTTTTTTTTAATTGGACATACCTTCTTTGACAGCTCCCATTATCCTCTTTCAAACAAACATTTTATTTCTTCAGAAAAAAACAGTCACAGTCTCCAAAAAATATCTTTATTTGCCAAAATTGCAAAAAAGGTTAGTATTATTACTGTATTGCAGAATGTTCAAATACTGAAACTTAATCCTTTCAAAATTCCAGAGGTGTAGCCCCACATTACATACTTCCAAAGATACTCTGTCTAACAAAAAAAGTGAAGCAATGAAAAGGAGAGGAGAAAATGAAATTAAATTTGATGTGTAAGAGAGAATGTGTTGTTATTTCAATAATTCTTTGAGCACTGACTGTTAGGGAAGTCACAATGTGCCCATAAATTCCATGGGCAGTAAGTGTTAACAAAATATTTTGATTAGAAAATTTAATCTATTAAACCTCTTGGGCCAAATTGAAACAGCTGCTAGCAGGTCCACAACCGATTATATTCAGCTAGCGAACCAATAATTGGAAATGTATATTTATTATGTTAGGGACATACACAGCGTACACCACATAACAACATAGCTCATAGTAATTGTTCAAAGTGAAGACTGCCAGTCTCACGGCAAATATTGCAATGACATGTCTGGAGTGAGGACAATGACCACACCACCCCCATCAGTGGCCATCAGCAAGGATTCTCTGTCAATATATGAGCAGGGATTGTCAAAGGTCACCTAACAGGACCTTATTTGCTGCCTCCCTGTTTGACTGGTTCACATAACCTGGTGTTCTCGCGATATGTGCTGCCACCATTCTCGGAAACTGTATCCCTTGTTGTCCACGGAAGGACACGATTTCAAACACAACAGTGTACCATCTGACTTCGAAGTTGATGTCAGCGAGCCTCATCATTAGTTTCGAAGGGAAGATCTTGTCCCACGGCCAGTGCAATTTCCGGATCTTGCACCTCTGGATGTTTTTATAGGAAACTGAATAAAAAGAGATGAAGACCTACTTGCTAGGATCCACGCTGCCAGTCTCTTGGTACAACAGACACCAGGTATCCTTGAGAGAGTGCGGCAGAACTTCGTGTGTCATTACCATGCATGCATTGAGGCAGGCAGTCATTTCTTTGCACAGTTACTATGAGTTATATTGTTCTTGTGTGGTGTACACTGTGTATGTGCATAAGACAATAAATATGCATTTCTGGCCACTGGTTCCTTATCTCAATACAATCGTGTGAGGACCCACTATCACCCGTTTCAATTTGACTCAAAAGGTTTTAGACACCCTATATCATTACTGAAAGTGTAGTTACTGGGCATTTTACGATTTTGTAATTCCTGTATGATGCTCATCGTCATACATGCATAGTCAGTGTTGGTTGAGCAGTTAACACGTATAGTTACTACGTATCAGACTGCACTTGGTAATTTGTATGTGAACTCCAATGTCAGTTCCACCTATGTATTATTCAGCCATCATTTAGCACTGAAAGAATTGGGTTACTATGTTATCAGTGTTACTACTTGTAAATTTTTGTTAGATCACCACATACTATATGAGCTGCTGATCCGTACTGGCAAAGCTACTTCTTGAAAGCTGATCACTGTGACATGTTTAATATCAATAAATGTGAAGAAAATTAAATGTAAACTTTACAGCATGGTGTACAATTATTTAATATGATTAATGAGATTAGTGACAGAAGAAAATCTATGAGACTTATAAAGGTAACCAAAACAGGTCACATTCAGTTTAGTTTCACTGGGGCTCATCGATATCCTGCTGGTTGTCAGTCTTTTAGCGAAACATCGACTCCATATTGGCCAAGCAGCAGAGGAATCGTTTGTCTGCTGTTTTGTGTGTGAAATGCTTTTGTTGTTGAAACGATGGAGTGGTCTGAGAAGAATGTAATGCTAGTGAGAGAAGAATATGCTTGCAGGACGTGGGGTGCAAGAGCTCCACTGCACAAAGATCGGTGCAAAAATATGATTGGTAGAAAATTGCCGAAGCACTCAAAAGTCTTACTGGGGACGTGAGAGAGACGATAAGATCATTAGATGCTACCACCAAGTGGAAACAGAGTGTGTAAGCACTTTGTATTTCATTTTATTAAGAAGGAAAAGCACAAAAAATTTCCCTGAACTCAAACGAGTATGAATATGTACCTACTACACTAACGAAAATTAAAAATTGGCCAGTTGCGAATAGAAATCGTGTACTGAGGGTTTTGTTCAAACTTAATTAATTACATACACAGACAGACACTTCACCCATTCCAGGAATCAATAATCTTAACTATTTTTGCCTGTTATCAACATTGATTTTGTTTGTTTGTTTTGTTTTGTTTTGTTTTGGGGTGCAAAAAACAACATCCAATTCAAAACTATAGAACACAAAGACAGAGAGGAGTTAAAAAACGACCATATGTCAGTCCCATTTGACATAACAGAAGACAGCTAAAAACAGGCATGTGGAAAAAGGGCTAAAAAAAGACACCATACAGAAACAGAGGTCCAAAACTAAAAATTAAATGGCCTTCGCCATATTGCTTTGGCGGATAAAAAGTAAAATGCGGTCGACAGCCTGTGCGTCATTTGCTAAAACGGCCGATAACTCAGACGGCAAACCCAAGCGGGAACGTAAACAGTTAAAAAAATGGGCATTCCATCAGGAAGTGGCGGACAGTTAAAACTTGGGCACAATGTGTGCAAAGTGGTGGGGCAGCGCCACTTAAGAAATGACTATGGCTAACAAGGCAGTGCCCAATATGCAGCCTAGCTGAAATTACCTCCTCCCAGCGGCAGGGCTGAGAGGAGGTTGTCCGAGCCACTGGGAGAGGCTTAATAAGCCAGACCTTATTCCTGTGAAGGGAGGACCATTGGCGATGCCAAAGGGACACCCCCTCCTGACAAACGTCAACACAGAGATCATTGGAGGGAATACAGGTACTCGCAGGCTAAGGTACGAGGACTGCAGCCTCGGCAGCAGTGTCGGCGGCCTCATTTCCTAGCAAACCGACATGACGAGTAATTTGGCTTCACCAAGAGTGAGCAAGTGACAGTTTTCCTAGACCAGCTGCACTAAGGGATGGGCAGTGCACATAGACTTTGAAGGCAGCTGAGTGAGTCTGAGCAGAGAACACAACTGAAAAGGCTGTGTTGCCAGATGTACCTCGAAACCTGATACACGGCAAAGAGCTCAGGTGTAAATGCTGTAGCAGCGTGCTGGAAGACAATATCTAAAGATACGGGTGCCAATGAGGAAGGCACACCTGACCCCACAGTCAGTCAGAGCCTTCAGTGTATACAAAGGTACTATCGTGAAGTTCCATGTGAAGGTCGTGAAACTGAAGGCAATAGAGCGAGGCTGGAGTAGTGGACGTGAATGAAGGCCAAGGTTAACACGGGCCGCTTCAGGAAGCCAAGGTGGTGAAGGGTTCACACCCCGGGTAGTGCGAAGTTAAGCCGCCGTAGCAAGTGCCAAAAGCGGACTGCGGACTGTAGGAAGTAACAGAGAAGAGGGACACACCCCATACTGGTGATCGAAGGGATCATCAAGGAAGGAGGCATAGGATGGGTCGCCCTGTATGGCAGAGAAACGGCACGCATACCTGCTGAGGAGGAAGTCACGCTGGTAGGACAGTGGTAGTTCAGCAGCTTCAGCATACAGACTCGCAACCAGGCTAGTGTAAAAGGCGCCCGTGGCCAAACAGATGACAAGATGGTGGATAGTGTTGAGATGGTGTAAGAAGGATGGACGTGCAGACTCTTAGACAAAGCAACCACAGTCGAGTTTCGAACGGACGAGGGACTGGTACAAACGGAGGAGGGCACCCTGGTGTACCGTTGGTGTACACCCAAGGTGTAGGACATTGAGGAATAGAGTACACGGGTTGCCAAGTAAGACACGTGGGAGGACCAAGAGAGCTTCCTATCAAGCACAAGCCCCAGGAATTTCACAGTTTCAATGAAGGCCCAAAATGTAGAGATGGTGGGAGAAACCATCTGCGCTGCCAGAAATTCATACAGTTGGTTTTGTCATTGGAAAAGCGAAAGCCATTGTCGATGCTCCAGGAGTAAAGATGATCACGACATTGCTGAATACACCGCTTAGACAGGTCTGTGGAGGACAGCAATAGATGGCAAAATATTCAACAAAAAGGAGCTGGAGATGCCCGGTGGGAGACAGATTGTTATAGGGTTAGTGGCGATAGCAAAGAGGTCGACGATGCTCAGGACAGAACCCTGAGGCACACTGTTTTCCTGGATAAAGGTGTCCGACAAGGCAGAACCCACACGCACCTTGAAAACTCGGTCTTTTAAAAATGCATGAAGGAAACAGAGCAGACAGCCATGGCACCAGCAGGTGTCTTAGGCCTTCTCCAAATTGAAAAACACCATTCATGGCATGGGTGGACAACGTAACAAGATGGCCAACTGCAAAACACCACACTTGAAATCCACACGGTGCATTCGTCAGTAAATTGCGAGACTCTAGTCACCATACCAGCTGGGCATGAATCACATGTTCCATCACCTTGCAAATGCAGTTGGTAAGAGAGATGGGGCAGTAGCAAGAAGGAAGTTTACAGGGCTTAGGTACAGGGACGACGGTGGCTTCACGCCAGTGGCCGGGAAATGTGCCCTTTGCCCAGATGCCGTTGTATGTGTTAAGCAGAAAGTGCTTGCCCGGAAGAGAGAGGTGCTGCAACATCTGAATGTGGATGGCATCTGGCCCTGGGACAGAGGATGCAGATGAACTGAGAGCATACTTCATGGTAAAGGCGACATTGTAGCACTCACGCTTCAGAAAAAAGAAGGGTATTGCCCGAGCCTCCTCCACTTGTTTCCAATGGAGGAAGGCAGGGTGATAGTGGGAAGAGCTCGAAACTTTTGTAAAATAGTGGCCCAAGGTGTAGGAGGTAGCAATCGGGTCCACAATGGCATTGTCTGTTACTGTCACGCCAGAAATTGGGGAATGGATCTTGGTCCCAGAGAGCTGTCGGAGGTTGGCCCATATGACAGAGGAAGGGATGGAACTGTTAAAAGAAATAGTGAATGAAAGCCAGCTAATTCTTTTGCTATCCCGAAGAACACGACAACACTTTGCACGCATCTGTATATAATGAATGCAGTTTGCCATCATAGGATGGGTGGTTAAAAATGTGGAGAGCATGTCTCCACGCGTGAATAGCATCGAGACATGCATCAGCCCACCAAAGGGCTGGGACAGGACACGATAAAGAGGAAATGTGAGGAATGGAACATTCTGCAGCAGTAAGGATAACGTTTGTGAGATATTCCACCTGGTCATCATAAAGGGGGAAATATTTTTCTTCAAAGGTCGCCAGAGAGGAGTAAAGCTACCTGTCAGCCTTAGTAAGCTGCCATTTGGGCGTGCACACGGATGGGGTAGGAGTTGGAAAATGGATAGCACATGAGAAATGGTCGCTCGAGTAAGTGTCAGAAAGAAAGGACCACTCAAGATGATGGGCAAGCTGGATAGTGCAGAAGGATAGGTCCAAATGGGAATAGGTGTGCGAGGAGTTGGAAAGGAAAGTGTGTACTCCATTGTTAAGGCAGAAGAGGTTAACTTGGTTAAGAAGGCAGCCAAGAGGA
This sequence comes from Schistocerca piceifrons, assembly GCF_021461385.2. NCBI lineage: Eukaryota > Metazoa > Arthropoda > Insecta > Orthoptera > Acrididae > Schistocerca > Schistocerca piceifrons. The sequence continues at coordinate 67,705,008 of NC_060148.1, read as the reverse complement.
CACCTCTCTGACAGGTCCTGGGAGAACCCCAAAGAGGATGATGTGCATTAAAGTCACCGAGTAGCAAAAATGGGGGAGGTAGCTGCCTCATAACCTGAAGGAAGTCCACCATGGTGACATCAAATGACGGAGGGACATAAATGGCACAGAGAGAAAAAGTCAGGTGGGGAAGGAAGAGACGTACTGCAACAGCTTGAAGATGAGTAGTCAGGAGATGGGTTGACAGAAGATAGGTCGATTATGAATGTCATCATGTATGAGCAGCTTGACGCCCCCACGAGATGAAATGCCGACTCAGGGGGAAGGTCAAAATGAATAAGTACGAAATGTGAAAGCTCAAAGCAATCATTTCCTGAAGGCAGTGTATGAGGGAGATGGTACGATACTAAAAGCAGCCGTAAATCCTCTTTGTGGGACCAAAAGCCACGAATGTTCCATTGGTGGAGAGTCATGATGAGGAAGAGATGTAGGGCAACTGCCGAGTGACAGCCAGTAAAGCGTTGCTACTACAGGGCACAGAAGCAGGAGGATCCTGAGTCATGGGTGCACAGAAACATAGGCTTGCTTGTACACTCGTTCTGTGGAGTCCAATGCTGAAAAACTGTTGGCGGTGCGCACCGGGGACAGGAAGGCCGGCCGGGCGACACCGTCAAAGAGGATCTTTGAGTTGGCAAAGGAGAAAACTGTTTGCCTTTGGTGGACTTCTTCGAGTCTTTCCAGTTTGAGGAATACTCGGGTGTTGTTTGGTTGAAGGGACGGAGGAAATCTTCACGGGAGTACTCCTTCTGTCCTTTCTCGCCTACCAGTTGTGTAGCTGGTAGCTTCGCCCCTCGAGGTGAGAGTTTGACGGCTTGTTGCACAGATGGATGGGGGGATGGTGATGCTACCTCGACACTGGGCGATTTCACGACATCAGAGCTGAATTGGAGGTCACATGTCTGTGTGGCCATGTCCTTCGTGAAGCAAGGGGTGACAAGAGCAGAACTATAGGTGCCAGGTAGGAGAACACAGGGTTTGAGACTAGCAAGCAACTTTGCGAACAATTGGGGGAGGCACACTTTGCTTTACCCAGATCTCTTGAACAGCTTGCTCATCAAGATACACTGGACAACCCCGAGAGCAGGTGGCAGGGCCACCATTGCAGTTGATACAGCAGAGAGTAGGTGCGCACAATCGCCCTCGTGTGCACCCCTACCACAGGTTACACATTTTCGCTGGGTGTCGACAAGCCATTCTAGTGTGGTTGAAACGGTGACATGGTAGCAGTGCATTGAGTTTGTACTGTATGACCAGACTGTGATAATTTCATAGCCTGCTTTGATCTTGGATGGAAGCACCACTCTATCAAAGGTGAGAAAAATAGCGCGGGTGGGTACTAAGGAGGAATCTACCTTTTTCATTACACGATGGATGGCAATGACACACTGACCAAAGAGGTAAGATTGGATTTTGGCCTCGGTTAGGCCATCGAGCGGCTGGTGTAAATTACACCACAGGACGAATTCAAAGTTCTATGGGCCTCAATACGAAAAGGGTAGCCGTGGAAAAATTAGGCAGCAAGCAGTTGTGCTTGAGAAGCAGAAGTAGTCTCCAAAAGCAAAGTGCCATTCCGTAAACGAAAGAAGGATTTCACAGGGCCAGCAATTGCATCAACATGTTTCTGAATAATAAATGGATTTACTGTGGCAAAGGACTGACTGTCTTCAGTACGTGAGACCACGAGGAACTGTGGTGCAGCATGAAAGGTCTCCAAATCATTAGCATCGTTACATCTATGTTTCGTAGACTGATTGGGAAGACAATTGACTCATTGCGAGAAAATCCGCCACGATTGCCAGCATCTCCGATGGCGCACTCCTTCCAAATGTGGGGACCTTCACAAGGGGGCGCATCCACCTTAGGTGATAGGTCACACCTCCCAAACACCTGACAGAGGGACCAATCAGCAATTTGGGCAGGTTGCAGCTCAGGCAATCACCCCTCCCTGGGCCTGGCCTGTACCAGGGGGTACGTGCGAACACTACCTGTTGACCCGGGGCTGGGAATTACACATTACCCAGTCACCTTTTACGCATCAGACACTTGGGCCAGCCTTCAGGAGTGCACAAGGACGAAGAACAAAAAGAAGAACCTCAAACACCAAAGTGGAGGAACAAGGGGAGAAGGGAAACAAAGAAAGGAACGGGAGGGAAAAACAAAGGTGAGACTGTTCTTATGTCAGCAACAGACAATGCAGAACATTCCCAATAACATCCCAGACGTGTTCCCCAAGGGAGGGGAAAAAGAACAGTAAGAGGATAGACATGCAGCACGGAAGGGAAAAAATGCTGCAAAGGCTGGGGCCCCATGTTAGCCAATCTACATCTACATCTACATCTACATCTACATACATACTCCGCAATCCACCATACGGTGCATGACTGAGGGTACCTCGTACCACAACTAGCATCTTCTCTCCCTGTTCCACTCCCAAACAGAACGAGGGAAAAATGACTGTCTATATGCCTCTGCATTAATCTCTCTTATCTTATCTTTGTGGTCTTTCTGCGAAATATAAGTTGGCGACAATAAAATTGTACTGCAGTCAGCCTCAAATGCTGATTCTCCAAATTTCCTCAGTAGCGATTCACAAAAAAAAAAAAAAAAAAAAAAAAAACGCCTCCTTTCCTCCAGAGACTCCCACCCAAGTTCCTGAAGCATTTCCGTAACACTTGCATGATGATCAATCCAACCAGTAACAAATCTAGCAGCCCACCTATGATTTGCTTCTATGTCCTCCCTCAATCCGACCTGATAGGGATCCCAAACACTCGATGAGTACTCAAGAATAGGTCGTATTAGTATTTTATAAGTGGTCTCCTTTACAGATGAACCACATCTTCCCAAAATTCTACCAATGAACCGAAGATGACTATCCACCTTGCCCACAACTGCCATTACGTGCTTGTCCCACTTCATATCGTTCTGTAATGTTACGCCCAAATATTTAATCGATGTGACTGTGTCAAGCGCTACACTACTAATGGAGTATTCAAACATTACGGGATTCTTTTTCCTATTCATCTGAATTAATTTACATTTATCTATATTTAGAGTTAGCTGCCATTCTTTACACCAATCACAAATCCTGTCCTAGTCATCTTGTGTCCTCCTACAGTCACTCAATGACGACACCTTCCCGTACACCACAGCATCGTCAGCAAACAGCCGCACATTGCTATCCACCCTATCCAAAGATCATTTATGCAGATAGAAAACAACTGCGGACCTACCACACTTCCCTGGGGCACTCCAGATGATACCCTCGCCTCTGATGAACACTCACCATCGAAGACAACGTACTGGGTTCTATTACTTAAGAACCCACCAAAGAGTGGCAAGCCCCCTGGGGAGATCAACATTGATACTGGCAACATATCAATCCCAGTGATTCCAAGACTTTTGAGAATGTTTTAATTTAATGTCTGAAGTCAGGTACAAATGACAAAAGAAATGTATTTCTTGTATGATATAATTACAAATTAACAATTTCCTGGTGTTTATCCTTTACTTGTACTGTGAAACCTTTCTTCTTGCCAAATTTGATGAGTCTAGAACAATGCAAAGTACCCTATAGAATTTGAAAAGTGAGTTTGTGAGTATCAAAATATGTTACAAAATGGCCTAGTCTTTTGACTGCATTGACTTAAGCTTCACTTTTTTACAGCCCAAAGGGACTGTAGACCTTAATATGTGACAAATTTCAGCTTGATACATCTACCTGCTTCTGAGAAAAAGTGTTTCAAACAGTTGGACAGACAGACACACAGACTAACAATAAAGTGATCCTATATGGGTTCTGTTGTTACCAACTGAGGTACGAAACCCCAAATATATGCAGAGGACCTGATCATTTTCTTTGTTTACATTGATAATAGATGTAATTACATGTCTCGTGTTACTTCTGGTGTTTTTGATGCATTAACCATTGAATATATATCTTTTCCAGCAATCAGGATATTTGCCCTATAACAAAGTACACGGCAGATTTTACAGGTAGTCTATGCAACAAAGTACGTATATTTCACAGTCTATGCAACAGACAGTACATAAATTTCACATTTCAATCATTTCTGATTGACATTATCTTCCTTATATACGCACTTTAGTAAAATGCATGAAGTGCTTTGGGTGTATCACTGCAAACTTCACAACTATCTGCGAAGAGACAGATACTTAAATTTGTAACAATTACTAACATGGACATCTCCAGTTGCTAATAACCAAGGAGGAAATGATAACCTCCTTTCAGGTTATGTCAATCAGTGGTAGTTAGGGTTCTCGGTATAAATTTCCTTTAACTGTAATGAGACGCCAGCGAAAGACACCAACTGACATATGTGCAAGGTTTTGGAATAATGCTAAGCTCATTCTGTCATCTTCTCTCTGGGATAAATGCTTGTTCAGACATACAAACATATGATAGTGAACACTAATAAATACTCTTCAATTGTTCATACACTTCCATTTGCTTTGGCATGAACGATGCTTAAGCAACTCGTAGTGGTGGCACTACTGATGACAAGTTTAGGTAAAGAATAAGAAAAGAAGATTAAACATGTTTTCCAGAAGGTACCATTTCCAAACAGTAAACACAATTCACAAACATGTAAAAGTGAAAACAGTGGTTTACGACTACTGAAACTCAATCTCACCTTGCCGAGAACCTCTTCGGACTTGCCGTACAGGGGTGCCGTGTCAATGTAGTTGATGCCCTGCCGGACCGCCTCCCGCACTGCTGCGATTCCCTCTTCTTCGGGGTAGTCTCTGCAACAGCATGCGTGTTGTCATTACAGGGTAGTTGTTTTGTCTCAGTTCATTAATATATTGTGACATATTCTGATATTACACAGGGTGTTTTAGAAATGATAGTAAATATTTTACTAGATGGCAGTATGGACTAATTCCAGTAGAACATTCCCCATAATGTACGTCTCATTTTCATTGGTAAAATCAAACAATGAAAACTCCAGGTTGGAATATCAACAATATAAGGAAAGATAGATTGCTACTCATGGTAAAGATTGCATTTTGAGCTGCAGACAGGCACAATGAAAAGACAATTACACATTAGATTTTGGACACTGCCTTCTTTAGAAAAGGAAACACACACATTCCCTCACACAAGCAAGCACATCTCGCACACACTACCACGATCTCCAGGAGCTCACACCAGAACGTCAAATGGGTGAGTGTGTGTGTGTGTGTGTGTTTTTCCTTTTCTACAGAAGGCTTTGTCCAAAAGCTAATGATGTGTAACTCTCTCTTCATTGTGCTGTCTGCAACTCAATGTGTCATATTAATGGTGAGTAGCAATCTATCTTTCCTTATATTGTCAGTTTTCTGTAGTTGCAGAGATACAGCTGCTTCAGATGTAACTGGTTTATTGGGACAACTGCTTATTGAAACACACAACACAGATTCATATAAGAGTAGACAAAACACACATCTAGTTAAGTACACTATATACTAATTTTTATCATGCTGATATACAGTCAGTGCTTCATTTCTTTGTGTTACACACACTAATAATTATGTAACATCACTTGAAATAATTTAATGAACTGCTGAAAATAAAGTTCATCATCTCATTTCTTATGCAGACCTACAATTCTGTGCAAACAAACTTTGTGTACCCATATATCTGATCAATCAATTCGACATTTTCAAATCCAGGAAGACAGCGATTCATTTATGTAATGCAGCTTCTGTAGAAAATATGCACAGTTTTCGAGCACAAGCCTCGAAATGATAGTGTAAAATGTCATAGTCAATCATTAAAAACGTAAACATTTCGAGCATTAACCATCTGTATCACGGTTTCAAAGATATTTCTTGGAATGACTTGATAAAACTTTAGCATTGAAACATCAGTACATGTAGGCAACCAATATAGTTAAATGCTAGAGCTGAAACTTATATATTTCAATGACGATTACTGAAACCAAAAATTTTACAAAACTCTGTATTGAATTTATTTTAAATTTTTTATTTATTTATTTTTGCTTATCAAAAAGTAATCATTTCAAATGTTGTTGTTGTTGTTTTTTTTTTTTTTTTTTTTTTTTTTTTTTTTTTTTTTTTTTCCCCCCCCCCCCCCCCCAGCAGAAAATAGTGTCATATGCAAGGCTTTATGAATTAATAAGTCAAGACAATTTAAAATTATAATGATGAAAACTTTTATTTGTAATTGTTACTTGTTTATATTAGCACCAGTGCAATCCTAGATCATTCAGCTGTAGATTTGCTTGTCAGAAAGTCAGTTTATGCGCCAGATTTTGAAGGTATGTGTACTACTTTTCAACCAGTTTGTTTTTGTGGAACTTTCATGGGGTAATTGATAGTTAGGCAGTGTGTCAACTTGACCAGCTAAGTATTTATGAAGTTTCTGTATATTCCTCCAGTCATCACATTATGCACCACTAAATTCACATTTACTTAATAGTACTGTTGCAGCAGTTCATTTAGCTGTAGATGGGGTGCCATGTTCCCATATACAGAAAAACTGTGTCATTTTACGTGTTGGTAATCCAGTTGCTATGGTTTCATTTATTTACTTTCATTTTTGTTTGAAATTCGAAGCTATGAAATTGTGCTTCAGTTGACATTTATTGAACTATAGGAGGGGAAAAAACACGCAAATTAGGTACAAACTACAGCAAGCACACACCTATTCAACATGTAAATGTCACTACAGATACTCGGATTTAGGTTACAACATGTTCGATATGCCTGCCATCACTGGCAGTGATGTGACTGATGCAGATGAGTTACAAAATTCTGCATGAGCTGCTTAAGTGTAGAAACATTGATTCTGTCAATGATCTTCTGAATGGCTGCTTTCAGCACAGCAATGGTTTTGGGGTTATTGCTATATACCCCCACAAAAAGGAGCCCCATGTTTTCAGATCCGGTGAATATGGCAGCCAATTGAGGCCCATGCCAGTGGCCTCTGTGTACCCCAGAGCCAGAATGTGGTCCCCAAAGTGCTCCACCAGGACGTCAGACACTCTCCTGCTTTGATGGGGTCGAGCTCCCACTTGCACGAATGACATCTTGTCGAAATCTGGGTCACTTTGCATAATGGGGATGAAATTATCCTCCAAAAACTTCACGTAGCATTCGATAGCCATCATGCTGTCAAAGAATATCGCACTGATTATTCTGTGACTGGACATTGCACACCACACAGTCACCCATTGAGGGTGCAGAAACATCTCGATCATGCAATGAGTATTTTCAGTCCCTCAAATGCACCAATTTTGTTTAGTGACAATCCCATCAAAATGAAAGTGAGCTTCGTCACTAAACCAAACCATGCTTGCGCATACTAATTCCCATCATGCCCTGCGGCCAACTATGCAGTTTGAACTTCCTAACGCAAACTATTCAGAAGTTATGACAATTTTATCTCGTGTAATTCCTAAATGCCATACCGAATGTCCAGTTGATATTGGTTACACCAGTTGATATTGGTTACAGAAGTACAGCTGTTAGAGTGTAACCTAAACAGATACTCACAGAAAGCTTTAAGTAAAGGCTAATTAAGAGCACAGTTTATTTGCATAAATTCCACGTCCAACTTACGCACACTTTTGAATTCTCTTGCGAAGGCAACCTGCAGCTCTTCTGAGATTGTCTTGAAGTTCTTTTATGAACACTATCATCTGAATGGCCAGTTAGTTTTTGTGTTACTTCATCAGCAGTCCCCACAGGCAAAAATATAAAGGGATAAAGGTCCTGAAACCTTGAAGGCCAAGAAACTTGACCCTATCTGCTGATTCGTCTTCTACATCTATATATGCATCTAAACTGCAAATCACTGTCAAGTGCACAGCAGAGGGTACGTCCCATCATACCAGTTTATGAGGGTTTCTTCCCATTCCATTCACATATGGAGTGTGAGAAGAATGATTGTTTGAATGACTCTTTGTGTGCTGTAATGATTGTAATCTTATCCTTATGATCCCAAGTGAGTAATATGAAGGGGTTTTTAGTATATTTCTGGAGTCATTATTTAAAAATATTTCTTGAAACTTCGTCAGTAGAATTTCTCAGGATAGTTTGTCTATCTTCAAGGGTCTGCCAGTCCAGTATCTTCAGTACCTGTGATCATTTGTGCTACCATTCTCTGTATATGTTCAATATCCCTTGTTAGTCCTACACACTTGAGTGCTGTTCTAGAATCAGTTGCGCAGGTGATTTGTAAGCAATCTCCTTTTTGCTCTGATTCCTCTTCCCCAGTATTCTACCAATAATCCAAATTCTCCACCTGCTTTACCCACGACTGAGCTTACGTGGTAATTCCATTTCATATCCCTACGTAGCGTTACACCTATGTATTAGCACGAGTTGGCCAATTCCAGCAATGACTCATTGATATTATAGTCATAGGATACAGTGTTTTTTTTTTTCATTTTGTGAAGTGCTTCTGCAGAATGTTAAGTTTAGATGAAGTGTCACCTGGCAACTAGGATGTGCAGGGGCCCTGTCACGCTGGCAGAACATAACCATCCTTGTAGCCGAAGTACCCTCTTCCAATAAAGCTGGAAGCTAATTTTCAAGAAAGTCTAGATAATGTGACCTTATAAGATGATGTGGTAATATAACGGGCCCAATCAACTGACTGTCCAACACAAAACACAATGCATTTACAGAGAAATTCGATTGACAATGTGTCTCCATAAAGGCAGGTGGGTTTCGTCAGACCACTGATGTGAGTTAAGAGCGTTACTGATACCGCGAAAGCGGCTTCATCGCTGGACAGTATTACATGGTACTTTGCAGTCAGTTAGCGATGAAAATTCAATCATATACTTTCAACTCTTAAAAAAAAGAATTCATTGTAAATAAAAAGAGGCCATGCATACCTTATACCTGTCATATACATATATGTTGAACACTAGTATCCATAGAAATTTTGCATGTGCTTGTTAAAGGTTTATGTTTTGCCAACTGAATAATGCCTTGTACTTCATTCACATTGTGTTCATTTGTACATTTATATGAGGTATGACTGCTAGGCATGGCAACAACCTCACCAAGTTTATTGAAAACACAAGTTAGCACTGTTGAATCTGCTGTTCTGTGTTTAGGAAATTATGTACCATATTCTCTACACGAGGCAATTGTTATAGGCTCTCTAGTGTTTCGTATCTATATAAACGATTTAGGAGACAATCTGAGCAGCTGCCTTAGTTTGTTTGCAGATGATGCTGTCGTTTATTGCCTAATTAAAGTCATCAGAAGATCAAAACCAACTACAAAATGATTTAGAGGAGATATCTGTATGGTGTAAAAATCGGCAATTGGCTGTAAATAATGAATAGTGTGAGGTCATCCACAAGTGCTAAAAGGAATCGGTTACACTTTGGTTAAATGATAAATTAATCAAATCTAAAGACCGTAAATTCAACTAAATACATAGGAATTACACTTACAAACAACTTAAAGTGGGAAGAAGACACAGATACTGTTGTGGGGAAAGCAAAATGGAAGACTGTGTTTTACTGGCAGAACATTTAGAAGATGCAAAAGAGCTACTAAAGAGGCTGCCTACACTACACTTGCCTGTCCTCTTTTTGGAGTATATCACACGGTGTGGGACCCTTACCAGATAGGATTAAAGGAGGCACATTTTGTATTATAGAGAAATGGGGGAGGGGGGAGAGCGACACGGACGTGATTCAGGATTTAATGTGGACATCATTAAAACATAGGCATTTCTCGTTGCGACAGGATCTTCTCACGAAATGTCAATGTTACACGAAATATTTATTCTAATTAGTCTATACTATCACCTCCTGAAGTATCTACTATTCCTCCAGAAAAACACTGTTTGGCTAGAGCTTAATATGCCTCACACTTATTCAATTTATTTTATACACATATTCGGACAATCCTTTTATGTGCATCTGTTGTTCAGATGTGAAATGGGTCAAAAATGTATACAAACATAAATTGCATAGAATATTAACAATGGCTGTACGATGGGAAAATAAACTGAATCTCCATAAACCATCGCAAATAAAATAAAAACATGGAACTGTAACAAAAACAAAAGCAAACTGCAGAAGCATAGCAAAAGAATCAGTGCATATGGTACGACAATAAACAACACTCAATCAAAATACAAGTACAAAAACAGCCTATATGTCTCTCTCTTGACCCTCAAGTGGGCGCACCTATATATAAAGTGCACCAGCCACAAATAACATTGTCTTGCACCATTCCATTGTTGTTTTATGTTTGCACACCTGCTCCTACTCCTTAATTACTGCTTCACCTAACACAGTGATAAGTTCTGGTGTCATACGTCCAGGTAAGCAACAGTAATATAAAGGTAAACATCAAGCAATGTGAGAAAAAATTCATGACCCATACAATAAAATAACCCCAATTCCAAGATAGCAGCAAAATCTCACAATGAGGCCAGTGTCTACAAGCTAATTTGCGATCAAATACGCAGTTGGCGGGGATCTGACACAACTGCCTTATTTATGGCAGTTCCTGAGATTAACCTTCATATACAAACAGAAAAATAAAGTAGGGGACTTTCAATTATGTACATTTAGGTAGTTCACTTTTATTGGGTGTATTTCTTTATGGATGTTATAGTTGGACTCTGGATAAGTTGGAAAGTAATCAACTTGAAGCTGCTAAAATGACAATGATAAGCTGGACAGAAAGAAAAACCAAGTTGGAAATCTAAAAGAAGTAAACGAATTGAAGAGATTTTTAAAGAAAATGGAAAAAGCGGGAAATAACATTTATTGGCCATCTTATCAGACAGGCCACCTTTGTCACTGATATTCTTGAATGGAATGAGCAGGGAATTAAGAGAAGGAAGGATGAAGTATTTGGAATACATCAAGAGGTGGGGGGACAGGATGCGATAACTACTTGGAACTGAAACAAACAGCAAATGACAGAAGAGTTGTTGCACTTATGAGGAATTAGCCTTTTGAATACCTATATATAGATATGTAACAATGAAAACAATCAATTATTGACAAAATTATCTAATTGGGTCATTATCTATGATCTCTGTCAAGTTTCTGCACAAACTCACTAGATGGCAGGGCTGTGCTAAGCAACACACTGTTTGGGTTCTTGGCATATTAGTTATGGTGTCAGGATGGATGCTGACTGTGAGCAAAGAATGAACATTAACTTCTGTGTTAAGCTCGGGAAAACCCCTAGTAAAACGTGGACAAAGATTAGCAAGCATATGCAGGCAATGCACTTAAAAAAGTCATGTTTTCAAGTGACACAAAAGGCTTTGTGAAGGTAGAGATACAGCGCAAGACGATCCCAGAGCTGGTTGTCCATCTATGGCAGATACCAATGTAAATGTGGAGTGTATAAGGCAGTTATTGCAAGAAGACTGTTACGTAACTGTGCGTACAATATCAAAAGAACTTAATTTGAATCGTGATGTGTTTCACAATATTTTACACAAAGATTTAGGGTAATGGAAACTTAATGCAAAACTCATCTCTCACACACTAACAGATGGACAGAAGGAGGAAAGAGGAAGGAGGAAATAATTTCCACTGAACTACTGTATAGAACCAGATGTGATCCAACGTTTCTGTCAAGCATCATTGCTGGGAATCAAAGTTGGTGCTACCAATATGACCCTCGTACAAAGCGTCAAAGCGCTGAATGGCAGCGTCCCAGATCACCACCGTCAAAAAAAGTCAAACCACAACCTTCGAGAACAAAGACAATGTTGATCGCATTTTTTGATAGTAAAGGATTAATTCACCATGAGACTGTTCCTCCACATCAAAAAGTGAAGTTAACTCTCCCCTTGCAATTTTTTCTCATTGCCATGAGTGAAAAGGCAACTGAAAGAAAAGCTCCATCAAGACTTCACAGACATCGGACTGTGCAAATGAGCTTACAAGCATCACAGTTGAAAATTGCCCTGCTACCCTCCAAAACTTCCAGAAACATTGACAACTTTTTACATATAGCCAAGGGGACTACTTTGATAGGTGCTAGGATCATTACTTGGTAAGGATGATTTTCCATTTTTTACAAAAGGACCTATCCTGGAACTTTTCTGACAAAGGGAGTATTACACACCCGACATTATTTATCGGTAATACATTATATACACAAACCGTCCTTGAGAATCAGCCTGTCTATTAGTGAAAACCTTGTCAAAATCCCTATAGTAGTTCCCGAGATTAAGATTCACATGTAGATTTTAAATTACATACATATCAATAATGCACTGCTACCATGCAATCCTCTGATGTTGTTTGGCAGTGAATTAAAAAATTTTAATGCTAGACACTAAACACGCTTCTGTGCCAAAGTCTGATTTTTGAAATTGCTATCAAAGTCAGTCTTCCCTCTTGTACCGTGATAGTGGTTCTCACCATTGCTTTTATGATGCACAGGATTGGAACCACAAAGCTCACAATGGAATCAATACATTGGTAAGTGCAATGGGTAAGTCTAGTTTCTCAAAATGCTTATGACAGGAGGTTCCCAGCAAAAGTCTATCTGTACTTTGGACAATTTTTTTCTGGGAAAAGTAAACATTCTATGATACCTATGGATCACACCAAACAGATTCAACACATAACAGAGTAGCAGTAGTGTGGTATTCTGCTTTACGGCAGGTCTTGTCATGGGTTAAGCCTCTTCCACTTTTGTCTGTCCATAGCCAGTCTTTTCATTTCTGAATATTTGCCTCCATTGATATTGTCCAGCATTTGTTATCTTCTTTTTCCTCTTCCCCTTTTCCCCCTCCACCATTCCTTCTACTCCTTCCTGCAATAAACAGCCCTCCTCAAACAATGTCCAATCCAGTTCTGTTTTCTCTTTCTGATGACTTTCAGCACGTTTCTTTCTTCTCCAACTCTTCTTAATACTTCTTCATTCCTTACTCGGTCTTCCCATTCCACTTTTTCCATATCCACATCTCTAGTGCCTCCAATCTTCTTTCATCTTCCTTCCTCAATGTCCAGGTCTTTGCACCATACAGTGCAACACTCCAGATGTAACATTTGGCCAGTTTTTTCCTCAGATCTTTGTTTAGTGGTCTGCTAAGTAATTTCTGTATCCTCTTGAATCCTTCTTTTGCCATTGCAATTCTTTTCCTAATTCCTCTTGAGCAATACATTTCATCCATTATTAGACTTCCCAAGTAATTGAATTTATTCACTTGCTCTATTTCCTCTCCACCTATTTTCATACGGAATTTTCTCCCCTTTCCTCCAATTACCATGCTTTTCATTTTCTTCTTGTTAATCTTCATTCCATAGCCTTCTAATTTTGTGTTTAGATCATCTAACATTTGTTCCATGTCTGTTGCACTCTCTGCCATCACAACCATGTCGTCTGCAAATCTTATACACTCCACTCTCCGACCCCCTATACAGACTCCTCTCCTTCCATCAAAACTTTCACTAATAATTTCCTCAGCAGTGTTGGTGATAAACAACAACCTTGTCTTACATCTCTTGCCAGTTCAATTTCTTCACTCATCGCACCTCCTATTTCTTACTCTTGCTCTTTGGTTCATATATAAATTTCTAATTAGCCTTCTAACCCCCCAGTCAACTCCATGTTTCCTTGGGATTTCCATCAGTTTGTTCCATCTGACACAGTCAAAAGCTTTCTCAAGATCAATGAACACAACATACACCTTCCTTTTCTTCTCTATGTACCTCTCCCCTATCACTCTCAGTAGCCCAATGGTATCTCTAGTTCCCACTCCTCTCCTGAAACCAAATTGTTCATCTCCTATTACGCAATTCAACTTTCCGTATAGGCTTCTGTTGAGCGTCCTCAGCAAGACTTTGGCTGCAAGCGATACCAGGCTCACTGTTTATTTATTTATTTTATTTATTTATGCATTTATTTTACCTGGCAAGATTAGGGCCTTCAGGCCCTCTCTTACACCTAACCAGACATACTCAGATTCAACAAATTTCAGTTTCTACAGAACATTAAGGACATATAACATGTTATACAGTATTAATGTTAACGAAAAAAAAAAAAAAAAAATTCTACGTTCCTCACACTTTTTGCTGTTCTTCTTCTTTTCTACAGGTATTAAGATACTTTCTGCAAAGTCCTTTGGCCATTTTCCTGTCATGTATACTTCATTACACAATTCAATAAACTTGCTTTTCCCTCCTTTCTCCAATGACTTTAACAGTTCCACAGGAATCTCATCAATTCCCACTGCCTTTCCATTTTTCATCTCCTTCATAGATTCTTCAATCTCACTAGTTAGGATTGCATTTTGCTTTGTCATCATCTGCAACTTTATCTTCTTCTTCTATCCCAAGGTCTTCTTCGCTTGGCCGGCTGGCTGTCTGCAGCATATAGCCATTCTATTTATTCTTCCCATCTTCTCATTATTTCTTGGGATTCATTCACCACTTTACTGTCTGCTGCCTCTACTTCCATTAGTCAATTGTTGTTTCTCTTTTCCCTGAATGTCAACTCCATTGCTTCTTTGTGGAAGTACCCAAAGCAAGTGGACTCTGTGATACTGATGTATCCAACAAGCAAGATTGTTCTAATGATAAAGCAGCTGAGGGCAACTTTTTTATGATTTGGAGGACATAATGTTCCCAGTGGCAGGACATACTTTCTCCTGATACAGCCTAACAAATTTCATAAGTAGACGCAACTTAATTTTTTCCCCTTTCCTCCAGTGTATTTCATAACGAATGGAAGTAAGTTACAAATACAGGTCTTAAAACATTATTAACAAGATTTCTAAAGCACAAATGAAATGAAGTCATTTATAATATAAAACTGGTCTAAATGATGCAAATTTTAATGTGAATTAAGTTGGATCACAAAGGCGAGAAACTAGTCTGGCAGCTATGCAGGAACCAGAGTGTCAAAATGAAAGACAGTGAGGGGAAAGTTGCAAAAGTACATAAGGTTGTTTGGCAGCGATGCAGCCTCTCACCGTAAATATTCAACATATACAGGGTGTTCAAAGAGGAATAGTTAATATTCAGGGACATGACAGGAATGATCATTCAAAACAAAAAAGTCAAACATAGGCTCTAAAATGCATACCTTAAGAACTATGACTAATTCTTGAACTTCGATTCTGTGAAACAAATCTCTTCTGTGGCAAGCTCTTTGCTTTCCATATTTTGAGAAGTGGTAGTAAGGACCAAAACAAGAGAAAATTATCTAGTAGAAAAGGGCTCTTAAGAGCTATGAAAACTTTGTAATCTTCACTACTTTGAAACACAACTATTCTAATGAACAAGTTCTCATAACTTTTAAGGCATGCATTTTAGAGTACATGTTTAATGGACTTTTTTTGTTACTTTAGTCCACACTACCACTTCTCAAAATATGGAAAGCAAAGAGTTTGCAGTAGAAGAGATTTGTTTCACAGTATCAAAGGTCAAGAATTGCTCATAGCTCTTAAGGTATACGTTTGAGAGATCAAGTTTACTTGACTTTTTTGTATCGAATTATCATTCCTGTCATGTACTTGAATATTGACAATTCCTCTTGAAATGCCCTGCATATTGAAGATCCAATAAATGGGTGTACAGATATATGTCTCGAAAGAATAACTATATGTTGAGAAAATACAAAAATCCATAGATCTGTAGATGATGTAGCTGTGACAGTCTCCAAAGTGCCATAGAAGAAGTGGACAAGGTATTTTCCGAAAGATATAATATGAAAATAAATACAAAGAAAACTTAAATTTCTGTATTTAGCAAAGTTGCAATAGCAGCAAACCTACAACTGGATGGAGAGCAACAGTGCAGAAATTCACATCACAAAACAGCATTCAACGGCAAGAAGCTACTAACATCAAAAATATTAGTTTAAACTCCAGCAATCAGTACATAAAATCTTATTTTAGGAGTGTTGCCCTATACAGGGCGTAACTAAAAGGTATGGTCAAGCTTCCAGGAAACATTTGTCTCGTGTAAAGGAAGAGAATTCATTACATGGACATGGGTCGGGAAATGCTTTACTCCCTTGTAAGATCTCATTTTCTACTTCTCTTCACAACCAGATTAATCACGGGAAACTGGCAGGAAAAGAATTATCGGTACAGTACGTAACACTTTCTTAAACGAAATGTTCAAAATTCCCACCGTCAGCAATGATGCACGCATCACCTGCCATCACATTCAACTGATGCTGTATCTGAGGAGAATTGGGAAGTGTTTCACACCTTTCTACAATACAGGCATGAATACTGTGAATCTTGTATTGGGATTTTGTTTACAAGAGCTTTCAAATGACCCACAAATAAAACTCTAGTGGTTTGATGTTTGGTGACCCACATTCAGTCTACTTGCTTCGTTTCTGGTACTCGTAATTGCATCCTCTTCTACTGCATGTAGGACAGCCTCTCCCAACTTGGGTGTGTGGTGCCACCATGCAGTACCAGTGTTGACCCTGCTTCTGGTGAATGTACGTCTCTGAGGTCCGCTGGTTCTCCGTGGCAAAGAGGGAGTGTGAAGGTGTCTGGTGGTGAGGAAAACATTGTGCATACAACTAACGAGCAGTCTTCCGATTGCAGTGAGCTTCGCCATACGGGAACACCGTGTCGGCATATTCCACTAACCTGTAGTTCAATATGGTTGACAGCAACACACTAAAAACGAATCGTGCCTACAGATCGCATTCTGTGCTGTAGTAAATGACTACTACCAGCACGAACAAAGACCACAAGCACAAAAGCAGGTACAAACTTCTCGAGGCAGATCACAAACTCAACTGAGAGGCACGTAAACAAACCTGTAGTGGACACAAAACATCAAGTAACTGATGAATGATGTACACAACACCAAGATTAGGGTGCTGCAAATGCAGCAGATTTGAACTTGTATTACAGTATTTTGCATGTAGCAAGAAAACAGTATGTTTCCACATGTGAGATCCTATGCGAAACTCATTCTCCCTGGTCCCTAGTACAAATTCTGAACGTCTGCTAGGGAATTTAGTTACATCCTGTTGTCGTGGTGGTAGTGGTCATGGTCGTCTTCAGTCCAGAGACTGGTTTGATGCAGCTCTCCATGCTACTCTATCCTGCGCAAGCCCCTTCATCTCCGAATGACTACTGCAACTTACATCCTTCTGAATCTGCTTAGCGTATTCATCTCTTGGTCTCCCTCCACAATATTTACCCTCCACGCTTCTGTCCAATACTAAACTGGTGATCCCTTGACATTTCAGAATGTGCCCTACTAACCGATCTCATCTTCTAGTCAAATTGTGCTACAAACTCCTCTTCTCTCCAATTCTATTCAGTACCTCCCCATTAGTTACGTGATCTACCCATCTAATCTTCAGAATTCTTCTGTAGCACCACATTTCAAAAGCTTCTATTCTCTTGTCCAAACTATTTATTGTCCATGTTTCACTTCCATACATGGCTACACTCCATACAAATACTTTCAGAAACCGCTTACTGACACTTAAATCTATACTACATGTTAACAAATTTCTCTTCTTTAGAAATGTTTTCCTTGCCATAGCCAGTCTACATTTTACATCCTCTCTACTTCGGTCATCATCAGTTGTATTGCTCATCAAATATCAAAACTCCTTTACTACTTTAAGTGTCTCATTTCCTAATCTAATACCCTCAGCATCACTTGATTGAATTCGACTACATTCCATTATCCTCATTTTGATTTTGTTGATGTTCATTTTATATCCTCCTTTCAAGACACTGTCCATTCTGTTCAACTGCCCTTCCAGGTCCTTTGCTGTCTCTGACAGAATTGCAATGTCATCGGCAAACCTCAAAAGTTGTATTTCTTCTCCATGGATTTTAATTTCTACTTCAAATTTTTCTTTTGTTTCCTTTACTGGTTGTTCAATGTACATATAGAATACCTCTCTTTCATGCCCCTTGACTCATAACTGCCAACTGTTTTCTGTACAATTTGTACATAGCCTTTTGCTCTCTGTATTTTATCCCTGCTACCTTCAGAATTTCAAAGAGAATATTCCAGTCAACATTGTCAAAAGCTTTCTTCAGGTCTACAAATGCTAAAAATGTAGGTTTGTCTTTCCTTAAGAAATGTTCTAAGATAAGTCGTAGGGTCAGTATTGCCTTGCATATTCCTACATTTCTCTGTTATCCAAACTGATCTTCCTGAAGGTTGACATCCAGCTTTTCAGTTCTTCTGTAAAGAATTTGTATTAGTATTTTGCAACCATGACTTATTAAACTGATAGTTCAGTAATTTTCCCAGTTGTTGGCAACTGCATTACTTGGAATTGGAATTATTACATTTTTCTGTAAGTCTAAGGGTATTTTGCTTGTCTTGTACATTATGCACACCAGACTGAAAATTTTTGCCACGACTGGCTCTCTCAAGACTGTTGGTAGTTCTGATGGAATATTGTCTACCCCCAGGGCCTTGTTTCGACTTAAGATCTTTCAGAGATCTGTCAAATTCTTCTCACAGTATCATATAATCCATCTCATCTTCATCTACATCCACTTCCATTTCTGTAACATTGACTTCAAGTCTATACATCCTGTATAGACTTAAAAGCTGCTGTATTTCTCATAACATACATGTGTACAGTCATGCAGAAGCAATTACCGTAGTTATCAGTTTGAGAAGATAACTACTAGCCATATGTTGTTGTTAGTTTACTTGATGAAAGTAGCCAGCAGTAGCTGCTTCCCCCTGTCAATGTATATCTTGACTCATTCCACATCACTGAAGGTTAGGCTTTATGATGGCACTTATAGAATACAAAATTTGAATGACTGAACGACAATTTCGCTACCTGAAGAACAGAATTGTATAATTTTTATAGACTACAAACTAAAGCGTTATTGTATCAAGGTAATATATGTAAAATAATGTAAAACTTTTGCATTAGAAACACAAAAAGGTTTCATACTAAATTATGCCACATTTCCTATACAACAAATCACATTTCACAAGCACTCCTCACCCATAACAACCAAGCGGGCCAGCACCCAGACCCAGGTGGGACACTTTGAGACCCGTCGTGCCGAGGTCATTATAGCGCATCGCCTTCACGGCGGCCTCGTCGTGGAAACCAGGAACGTACGTCGGCGGCAGCATTTTTCGCGGTGTCTCGTATTCCTGTTTCTCTGCAAAAGACAGGAGAGACTTGTTGGTGTATCCAGCCTGTGGTTACAAAGTATCGGTGGTAGCACTGCTCCCTTATATGCTCGATAGCATAAGATAAACATCAACAATTTATATTTTAATTTATTTGCTTCAGCAATATTTCAATACATTTGCATAAATGTGTTTCCTTCTGTTTTGTGTGAAATTAATCCATCTCTCTCCAGTATTGCATTCATGCAAAATGAAGTTTTCAGTAATTTTTTTCAGAAAGTGTTAGACTATGTGTGAAATATAAAAAACACAGACAGAAAACTCTTAAATTCCTTTTAACACATGCATGATGAGCATTGTGTAAGTTCATTTTAACTGCATTTTATGAAGTTGAACTTTGTAATGTGTGTATGAAACACTGGGAAGAAATGGGTTAATGGGAGACCGGCAACGCGGTATAATCTTTCTCAATCGACAAGAGTTTTTTCAGGGCCGGTCACCGCAACGTCTTTTCTCACAAGCCATCTTGCACAAGCCATGCATCATCATGGCAATCAGGTGGATGCAATATTTCCTGACTTCCAAAGAGCAACTATGTCAGTACCACTCCTTAAGTTTATTAACAAAATTATGATTAACTACATCTACATCTTTACTCTGCAAATCACCATAAAGTGTATGGCAGATGGTAGTCCCACTGTACCAGTTCTTAGTTTTTTTCCCCCATTCTATTCAAGTATGTGGTGCCAGAACAATTATTATTTAAATGCCTCTGTGGGTACAGTAATTATTAATCTCATCCCCACTACCCCTATGGAAATGCCGTGTGGCTAGGGCCCCCCGTCGGGTAGACAGTTCGCCTGGTTCAAGTCTTTATGTAGAGAGTTGACGCCACTGTGGTGACTTGCTGGTCAATGGGGATGAAATGATGATGATAAAGACAACACAACACCCAGTCCCTAAGCGGAGAAATCTCCGACCCATGGGGGGAATCAAACCCGGGCTGTTAGGTATGACATTCTTTCGCGCTGACCACTCAGCTACCAGGAGCGGACACCATCCCTATGGGAGTGATATGTAGTTTTAATACATTCAGAGTCATCATTTAAATCTGGTTCTTGAAACCTTGTTAGTAGACTTTCTAGAATAAGTTTACATCAATTTTAAAAAGTCTTCCAGTTCAATTGCTTCTGTATCTCTGACACTCTCCCACGAATCAAACAAACCTGTGACTATTTGTGCTGCCCTTCTTTGTATATGTTCAATATCCCCTGTCAGTCCTATTTGGTATGGGTCTCACACAGTTGAGTCATGTTCTAGAACCAGTCACACAAGTGATTTCTAAGCAATCTCCTTTGTATACTGAACATTTTCCCAGTACTCTACCAATAAACCGAAGTCTATCACCTGTCTTACTCATAACTGAGCCTATGTGATCATTCCGTCTCACATCCCTGCAACTGTTACAACCAGGAATTTGTATGAGTTGGCCAATTCCAGCAGTGACTCACTGATATTATAGTTGTAGGATACTAATTTTTTTTGTTTTGTAAAGTGCAAAATTTTACATTTCTGAACACTTAAAGAAAGTTGCCAGTCTCTGCACCACGTTGAAATCTTATCAAGATCTGACTGAATATTTATGCAGCTTCTTTCAGGCAGTGCTTCATTACAGATTATTATTATTATGCTGAAGATTAGATGGGTAGATCACATAACTAATGAGGAAGAATTGAATAGGATTGGGGAGAAGAGAAGTTTGTGGCACAACTTGACCAGAAGAAGGGATCGGTTGGTAGGACATGTTCTGAGGCATCAAGGGATCACCAATTTAGTATTGGAGGGCAGTGTGGAGGGTAAAAATCGTAGAGGGAGACCAAGAGATGAATACACTAAGCAGATTCAGAAGGATGTAGGTTGCAGTAGGTACTGGGAGATGAAAAAGCTTGCACAGGATAGAGTAGCATGGAGAGCTGCATCAAACCAGTCTCAGGACTGAAGACCACAACAACAACAACAATTATTATTCGCATTATCTGCAGAAAGTCTATGGTTACTATTAATATCGTCTGCAAGGTCATTAGTATACAACATGAACATTATTATTATTATTCGCATTATCTGCAGAAAGTCTATGGTTACTATTAATATTGTCTGCAAGGTCAGTAATATACAACATGAACAACAATAGCCCCAATACACGTCCCTGGGGCGCACTCCAATTTACTTGTATTCCCTGGGTCGCACTCCAAGTTACTTGTACATCTGATGATGACTCTGAATCCGAGATAATATGCGGTGTCTTCCCTACAGTACCTGAGAACTCTTCTCCTCAACATGTTATGTATTTGTATACTCTGTTTCTTTGTGTTTTATTAATTCTTCAATTCATTTGTTTATACATGTTCTTTCCAGCATTACATAAAACTATGAACTGAATTGTTCAATGACCAAGTAACTTTGGCGCAATGGTCAAGCAGAACCCAACACAAGTACAGCTGAACAAACAGAATAAGTTCTGCACCAATGCCTAGTATTTCAACATCTGCACATTAAGAACTACTCATCTGATGTTCACTGTAGACAGCACCACGTGTCTTCCTGCTACCCCAATATATACAGTGCCTGATGCCTGAGTGGTGTTCTCTCTAGACCAGCATGTTGTTGTTGTTGTGGTCTTCAGTCCTGAGACTGGTTTGATGCAGCTCTCCATGCTACTCTATCCTGTGCAAGCTTCTTCATCTCCCAGTACCTACTGCAACCTACATCCTTCTGAATCTGCTTAGTGTATTCATCTCTTGGTCTCCCTCTACGATTTTTACCCTCCACGCTGCCCTCCAATACTAAATTGGTGATCCCTCGATGTCTCAGAACGTGTCCTACCAACTGATCCCTTCTTCTAGTCAAGTTGGGCCACAAACTTCTCTTCTCCCCAATCCTGTTCAGCACCTCCTCATTAGTTATGTGATCTACCCATCTAATCTTCAGCATTCTTCTGTAGCACCACATTTCGAAAGCTTCTATTCTCTTCTTATCTAAACTATTTATCGTACATGTTTCACTTCCATACAAGGCTTCACTCCATACAAATACTTTCAGAAACAACTTCCTGACACTTAAATCTATACTCAATGTTAACAAATTTCTCTTCTTCAGAAACGCTTTCCTTGCCATTGCCAGTCTACATTTTATATCCTCTCTACTTCGACCATCATCAGTTATTTTGCTCCCCAAATAGCAAAACTCCTTTACTACTTTAAGTGTGTCATTTCCTAATCTAATTCCCTCAGCATCACCCGACTTAATTCGACTACATTCCATTATCCTTGTTTCGCTTTTGTTGCTGTTCATCTTATACCCTCCTTCATGACACTGTCCATTCCGTTCAACTGCTCTTCCAAGTCCTTTGCTGCTCTGACAGAATTACAATGTCATCGGCGAACCTCAAAGTTTTTATTTCT
The DNA here is from genome assembly GCF_021461385.2 of Schistocerca piceifrons. Lineage (NCBI taxonomy): Eukaryota > Metazoa > Arthropoda > Insecta > Orthoptera > Acrididae > Schistocerca > Schistocerca piceifrons. Next base: position 67,682,426 of record NC_060148.1, on the reverse strand, counting down.
TCTCCATGGATTTTAATACCTACTTCGAATTTTTCTTTTGTTCCCTTCACTGCATGCTCAATATACAGATTGAATAGCATCGGGGAGAGGCTACAACCCTGTCTCACTCCCTTCCCAACCACTGCTTCCCTTTCATGCCCCTCGACTCTTATAACTGCCATCTGGTTTCTGTACAAATTGTAAATAGCCTTTCGCTCCCTGTATTTTACCCCTACCACCTTCAGAATTTTAAAGAGAGTATTCCAGTCAACATTGTCAAAAGCTTTCTCTAAGTCTACAAATGCTAGAAACATCTCTAAGTCTACAAATGCTAGAAATGTAGGTTTGCCTTTCCTTAATCTTTCTTCTAAGATAAGCCGTAGGGTCAGTATGGCCTCACGTGTTCCAATATTTCTACGGAATCCAAACTGATCTTCCCCGAGGTCGGCTTCTACTAGTTTTTCCATTCGTCTGTAAAGAATTCACGTTAGTATTTTGCAGCTGTGACTTATTTAACTGATAGTTCGGTAATTTTCACATCTGTCAACAACCTTCTTTGGGATTGGAATTATTATATTCTTCTTGAGGTCTGAGGGTATTTCACCTGTCTCATACATCTTGCTCACCAGATGGTAGAGTTTTGTCAGGACTGGCTCTCCCAAGGCTGTCAGTAGTTCTGACGGAATGTTGTCTACTCCCGGGGCCTTGTTTCGACTCCGGTCTTTCAGTGCTCTGGCAAACTCTTCACGCAGTATCATATCTCCCATTTCATCTTCATCTACATCCTCTTCCATTTCCATAGTATTGTCCTCAAGACATCGCCCTTGTATAGACCCTCTATATACTCCTTCCACCTTTCTGCTTTCCCTTCTTTGCTTAGAACTGGGTTTCCGTCTGAGCTCTTGATATTCATACAAGTGGTTCTCTTTTCTCCAAAAGTCTCTTTAATATTCCTGTAGGTAGTATCTATCTTACCCCTAGTGAGATAAGCCTCTACATCCTTACATTTGTCCTCTAGCCATCCCTGCTTAGCCATTTTTCTCTTCCTGTCGATATCATTTTTGAGACGTTTGTATTCCTTTTTGCCTTAATGATTAACGTGAAGTAATGTCCATCAGAAAAGAAAAGTTAAGATTATTCAAAGAACTTTACTCTGACAAATCTGAAGACTCTGGAAAGTTAACTACACTAATGACTCAGCTAGTTTCCCCATATTAATTTTAAGCAACTTCGGGCATGTATTCAGTATGTTGCACTAATAAATCGTGAACAAATGTGACAAAACAAAAATATCAGGAAATGAGTGAATTTTTAATCATACAGACATTGTGCTAGTTTATTTTGATAAAAAATTGTATATTAATAACATTACAACCATTGCTTTGTACTTTTTACAAACCACCAAAAGATTTCAGATTTGAGATGTGACATTACTGTTGTAAAATTGTGATTTGTCACTGTAAAACATATGGTTGGTCAGAAAGCAACAGAGTAATTTGTTTACAGCCACATTGTGAAGAAACAGTGTCACCTGAAGCTTTTCATTGTGCACTTTCCTTTTTATGATTTTCTTAAAGACCTAACTTGACAATATTTCAATTCAGTTTGTTACATTTACGGTGATCAGTCACCTCTGGGGAAAGACCCTATTGGCTCTACTGGAGTTGTATCTGATCACTTTTTGGGTTTTCTTTTATGTTTTATATAGGATAAATCTTCTTTTAACATTAGAGAGACAATGAACTGGATCACATTCCTCAGTTTTTTTATCACTTTAGCATTCATAATTTCCTTGATGTTCCTTTTGAGTGTTTTTTATGTGATCCAATTGAAATTCTTCTAGATTTCGATTAGATTAGATTAGTACTTGTTCCATAGATCATGAATACGACACTTCGTAAGGATGTGGAACATGTCAGGTTAATAAAAGGTGTCTATACAAGATATTACATTATGCAAAATGTTACAAAAAATTACGGCTGTAGTTTCCCCTTGCTTTCAACCGTTCGCAGTACCACCACAGCAAGGCTGTTTTGGTTAGTGTTACAAGGCCAGATCAGTCATTCATCCAGACTGTTGCCCCTGCAACTACTGAAAAGGCTGCTGCCCCTCTTCAGGAACCACACGCTTGTAGACCAACATGCTACACGGAAATGCCGCCATAACAGCTATGTCTTATTCCAAATGCAACACCACCTAGATGTCAGCTGCCATGCGGCTCATATCGTTTTACAAACAAACGTAACATGCAAATAATGAACATTATAATTTTTGCTTTAGTTAACTTAATATTGAACCACAACTTACCTTAAAATAATGTAACAGAAAAGAAAAGTCATGTTTATAGTATTTGGAGATTTACAGAAAGCTTTTGACAATATTGACAGCAGCCTTTGAAATACTGAAAGTGGTAGGGACAAAATACATGGAGCAAAAGGTTATATCCAAGTTGTACAGAAACCAGACTGCAGTTATAAGAGTCGAAGGGCATGGAAGGGGCAAAGGAAAACAAGGACAATTTTGGAAAGGGAATTAAAGTTCAAGGAGAATAATTAAAAACATTGAGGTTTGTCAATGATATTGTAATTCTCATTAATTAAAACTTCCGAGCTGAATTGGCATGATCCATATATAAAACTGTATCTGGTAACAGAATTATCAGGCCATTGTTCTTCAATGAAACTGCCAACACACGTTTACTTGCAACTCTACAATGAATTTTCAGCTGTGTTAACTCCAAACGAAAAATGTCGTGCATATTTCCAGCAAGATGTGGCAACTTCTCATATGTCGGATTCGTCCTTAGCTCATATACATACTGATTTTACAGAAGAGAGGACCATTAATAATGGCTTGCGGCCACCCCGCCCTCCCGACTTGTCACCATGTGACTTTTACCTCTGGGGATTTACAAAGGCTAGAGTCTATCGCAACAATCCCAGAACACTTGACACATTAAAAAACAACATATGTGAAGAAATTTAGAACATTCCTCAAAGAGTACTGAAAAGTGTTTTCCTTAACATGCTTCGAGGTGCACAACTTTGCAAGCACAATCCAGTTCAATGTAAATACATAAAAGTGCAACCAGTCACTTTTTTTAAATAGTTTTCGAACCTTTTCAGGTTCATCTTCAGATGGTGTACAAGGAGTTAGATAGCTATTTCACAGTGTGATGCTGGGTGCTGGCTCTGTGACAAAAAGGTGCTTCAGTCTCACATGGCGCACCTCAATAACGCCACACAACACAGTTACATCATGGATGAAAACAGATGGGTAAAATCGGGCCCTTCATTTGACCTGTGTTGAGCTAAAGGCAAGAGTGTTCACTTATTTTGTGTATTTTCACACCCTGACCGTTATGGGAAGAAAACCTAATAAAGTTCTGGTACAACAAAATGTACCCTCTGCCATGCACTTCAGGTTGGTTTGTCGAGTACAGATATAGATGTCATATTCTATTTTTCATATTTCATATTTATTTATTTATTTGCCTGTAGACAACTGTTGTGTTGTATATGCATTGTCAGATGGTTATACAAATGATTATACATAAGGTCAGTGTTACATAGTTATACAGATTGTGGTACAAATGATTACACAAAAGTTAACATATGTTGTATGATTATAAAAAAGGTCAGTATGGTTGTATGACATAAATTACAGTTTCTTTGATCACAATCACATTTATAATAATAGAGAATCATACTTTTTCATTATGTACGAATTCACTTATGCTATAGAATGCTCTCTCTTTCAACCATGTCTATACCACCATTTTAAATCTATTCTCATGCAACTCCCTCGTTCCATGTGATGTATTGTTGTAAAATGTTTTGCCAGCATGTAAAAAATTATTTTGGATTTTATCCAAATGTGTCCAAGGAATGTCTAATAAGTTCCTATTTTAGGTTTCATATAAGTGCACATCTGACCTGCTTTCATACATGTGGGCATTCTCTTTGACATGCATAAGTGCTTTAAGTATAGTCTGAGAACTGTAAGAATTTTGTGCTCAATGAAGTACTGTCTGCAAGAAGTTAAATTGCTCACACCAAAAGTACATCTAATGGCTTTCTTCTGCCAGAGAAAAACATCTTTTGCCCCAGCAGAGTTCCCCAAAGAAGTATTCCATAATGCAGATGAGTATGAAAAAAGGCATGGTATGCCATAAGTATGCACTCCTTACTGACACAATCCTTCAGTTTCCTAAGGAGATATAGAACTCTTGCCAACTTACTGCACAGATTTTCCGTGTGGGTATTCCAGCTCAATTTGGTATCAAGATAAATGCCTAGCAATTTTACTGAATGTCTGAGTTCATTAAGTCCATCACTAATATCTCTAAGGGAAAAGAGGATGTGTTCAGTTTTATTTAATGACAACCTATTTTCATGGAACCAGTTAGCTGCTTTTTCCATCATGGATTTGTTCATTTGTTTGACAACATTCACATCATTATGTGACGTGATAATGTCAATGTAGATGGACAAAATAATTTTAATGTGGACTTTGTCTCCTTATCCAGGGTTCGGAACAGAGTTGTGTACTCTGATCAGAATGCTTCAACAAGCTCCTTTCTAACATACAGCAAGAACTTGGGAATCCCTACCAAGCCAAAAGAAAATTTAAACACTTAAGTCAATAGCCATACTTTTGACAAAGTGTCTGGATATACAGAATCAGGGACTGAAAAGTCCTGTTAGCTACATGGCAGGTAGTAATGTTTATTACTGTATAAACCTGTCTGACCAGCAATAGTGTACCACAAATAGTATTTATAGACATAAACTATTTTCCTTGAGAAATACCATTGTAATCAAGAAAATATTGAGCAACTAATACTATATGAACAGTAAAACTGAGAAGACAGCTTCTTTACTAATTTACTCAATTAAATTTACATGCAAAGTTGTGAACAGCATTGAGCAATACAATGATGTATTAACAATAAACTAATATATAGAACAAGCTCTACAATAAGATAGTCGCACGCTAATGTAAACCTTGACTCATTTTTTCCTTGATGGGATCTGTGTACATCACGAATGAATGGATAATAAAAACTCACCTTAGAATTTTCATTCAATATTCGGGCCACTCTCTGCGACTGAACTGCGTTAGCTACTGAACTGTGCGGTTCGGTACCACAGCTCTTAAATCCAGTGCCTGGACAGTCAAACTGCAGATAGCAGTTCATACTGAGCGTTATCTGTGAAGAATGATGTAAGAGGGCACCGGACGTACCAATTAACAGAAACGCCACGCCAATGCTAACAGTAACTACCACTTATCTTACACACCACTTCAGTAATATCCTGCAATACTATTTACGTACTCCCTAGCCCACTCAATCAAAAGATGCGATAATATGGTGCAACATTGCCTCTGGTTCGTAATGTTGGGAGGTCAAGACGCCGCTGCTGTGACATTTGTTCTACTTTGCCGCTAGCAGAAAAGAAAGGAATGTGAATGAAAACTTGGAACAAGCGTCAATGACTTACTCACGAAAGTTTCTCAAGTGAATTGACATTGCCCAGAAAAAAAGATCATCATCTCTTTCTTCGCGTTGAAGGTCCAACACCTACTACATTACTGAAAATGCTTGTCCCCATGATCACAAAACAAAAATCGACAATGAGAGACGCATTTTCACCAAGTCAGTGCTTAACTATTGCGCTACGACTCCTTGCTATTGGCATTTGTTTCGAAAAGTTGAAATTTACTAGTGCAGTTGCACTTCAAATTAGGCCTATGTGAGACATAGTTACTGAAATGTGTCATTCAATTACACTTGTTCTAAAGGGTTATATTTGGTTAATATGAATATCTTCCATCGTGGCTATAGAATATCGTTCCCTATATTTTGTGAGCATCAACTTACACGTTTTCGTACTCATCTGCTCTAACATCCCAAATGCTGGTAATGGTGTATGCGTTTCGATGTACTCTCACAACTAACTCTTTAACTCATTCATAATAATAACAAACAACGCCAACAACAGCGATCATAAATATAAGTAAAAATTCCCAGAGACAAAAGCACGCGAATGCCTGGCAAGCACATTGTCAATAATCAATACTGCCCATTGACGTCACAATATAACCAGGAAGCGCAATATACAAGTATTTCAAATCTTTTTGATGTGCTCAATATTATTGTGCAATATTATTGTGCAACCTGGCATTTAACACCCTCACGTTCAGTATTACTCCACACCTGGTAATACTGCGCAACACATTGGCCTTTCATGTGCTGCTAATTATCGGCTCCTAGACTATCAGTAATATTACTGGCCGTCGATGGATACGATTCAAGGTTGCACAAAATGTTTACCTGTCTTATAAAATTAGATTTTTTATTGTGCAAATCTGACTGGACTGTATAGTCAGGCTAAAAAATCTTTGTGAGCTCATTGTATTGGCCAATTCCAAACTGTTCATTTTGCGCGATTTATCGTGTTGTGTAAACCGAAGTGTGGAAATGGCTTCGAAGTCAGCCGATCGTACGTTCGTCTTAGAATTATTGTAAAGGATGGTCCACAAGATGCCTTTTTTGTGTTAACTTTGCACATGCGCATAGATTTTCAACAGCGGAACGATGCGTACGAATTTGTGCATGTTTAATTTCCTGGAAACGGAGTCCGTGCATAATGCGCAATCATTGGGCAGACGACAGGTAGCTGAGACATGTTTGGGTTTGATTGTGTAGCGTGTTGAGCTTGTGGGAGCAGGTTGCTCTTCCATATAGTGTTTTGGTGGGTTAGTGAGCGTTTTGACATCAATAATGTTGGCTTCAGAGCTATATGTTCTGTGATATCACAAGAGACAGATTGTATTATTTTTGAGAGTTGTAAAATGTATCATTCTCTAAGCAATACGCCGATTCACGTCGTATAAAATGTTATAATAAAGAAGTTTTAAATTCTTATTTGTGTGTGTGTTTACCTGTGTTAGACACCACCAACAAGTTTATGCAGTGAACTGTAAAGCGTAGGATACCTCAAGTTTCGAAGTAGGAAATAGAGAAAAATAAGGCACAAATTTATGAATAGTGTATATGAAAAATGAAGGCGAATATTCATCCTATGGAGACGTAGCACAGCAACTGACGAACCTGACATATGAAGAAAAGAAATGATGGAATATGTGTAGCTCCTCTAAATAGAAATGAAGAGCAGTGTGGTGCAAAAAATACATGGCTGGAAAACGCAACCTACGTTCTAGTGGATTCTGGCACCTATGAAATTCACAAATTTGTTTTGTAAAATTTGTTTTGTAAAATAAAATACAAATGACAAATTGAAAGTTATTTGACCTTCACATAAGGACTCACGAGCTCTCTTAAGTATTTCTCACCTTAACGAAAATCACTGAAATGCTTTATTTTAAGATTAGAAATACATCTTTTGAGCTGGTATATATACCCCTGGTTACTAGTCAACGAAATGTTATTGCCATCCTTATCACTGAAGTTTCTCAAGGAAAAAAAGAAAGAAAAAAAGAAAACACTTTGTCGTCACGTTGTATTTCTCATACATCTGTTATTTAGATAATTCTTTACTTAGAGTCGCTTTTGCGTTTCTTTTTCTGTTGCCTTTTCATCACAATAAACCCATCATAAGCTCCCAAGCAAAAAAAAGGGGATCCATAGCACACTGCTTGTGCAATGAAGCAACATGTGGGCACAAGAACACCCATGCGTACATGCGTTCTTTCCTCTTGTGCATGGAGTTTTATTGCCTTGCTTCTGCCATCGAGCACGTGGAAAGAGGCATCATGTAGACATATCTTACCGGTATACCCACAGGATGCCTCTTTCTTCGTACGAAATCGCAGATGCACGGGAATAAAAGCGCAGGCATAAAAATCAGTGGAAAGAACATACAAAAGCATGCGCGTTCCCATGTCCACACGTTGCCTCATTGTGCAAGCGTTCTGCTATGCAGGTAAGTTGGTAATTCCTCATATTACCTAACACCTGTTTCAACAACATTTTTATCTCAGTGTATTTCAGTACATTTGGGAAACATCCCTGCTCAAAGGATTTGTTTATAATATTCGTTTATAATATTGTGTAATAACACACCTTTGATTACAGAGGTGATTATTCCATCCCACCTAGGTTCTGTTTTTTAAAACCACTATTGCATTTTCTACATCTCAAAGGGTTACTATTTCAAATTGTTCAAAAGATATGTCCTATTTGTATTCCAAGCTTACGAAATTTGCCTTGTCCTGATAAGCTGTGACATTCACTTATCGCCTTATTACATAATAAGATGAATTAATTGAAATAATTTGACATCTGAACAGTGTTTACTGCACCATTGTCAAACAGAATTTTCAAGATCTCTTCAATTTCAATTTTGACGCGTAATTCCAGTTTCACAATAGATCACAAAGTTTTCTAGTGTTTAACACATATACATTTTCAGGATTTCTGTTAGAATTTAACTGATGGTGGAACTGCTTCTTCCAAGTTCAAGAGATTTTAATTCTAGGTTTAATCCACCCAAGTCTACTTTTTTGCGAAGTTTCTGAGGGGAAATTTCAGCAGATACATTAAAGAAACAATTTAAGAAACTGTGATAATTTTTAGTGCTTGAACTGTAGTTGTCTACATGCAAACTTGCAGCATGGTTTATTCTAGAAAAAACAACATATTACTTTTGGTGAAATTTCGTTTTACTCGTTTTATCAAGGCTGTTGATTTCAGGATATCAATAAATGCAAATGAGTAATAGTAAATACTTAGCTGTCTGCAGTATTTATGTGCATTTCCGGACATATTTTTGTAATACTGTTAACTGTGCAAGTCAGTGATCTACTGTTTAACATGAAATCCTATTTCTGAATTAAATCAAGAAATTTTGTGGATTCACTGCTTTCAGCACATACATGACTGTTGACAAGTGCTGTAGTGAAAGTACTATCATAACTGCATTAATCTTCGCCATTTGTAAAATGGAGTAATCTGCTTGGAAACTACAAATCACCTTTCTCTATTAACTCAGTTGTGTCTACTCAAACACAAATCTTATCGAACCACAAAATAGTAAAGATATTTATTACTTTGATAACTGCAATGTCATAACTTTTAATTACCAGCAACTTCTAATGTAGAATGTTAATATTAGGAATATTAATGTAGAAATACACACAACACTGTCAGGGTTCTGAGCACATACCGTTTAGAATAAAAACACACATCACACTGTCAGAGTTGCTCGTTACCACACAGAATGAAATCATACTTCACATAATTTTGTTGTCATGATAGCTATTCACTTCCCACACAGCAAAAAAGTTATCAATTTTTTGCACTGGTCATTAACCCTGGAGCAGCCACACCTATGTATAAAGCGCACCAACCACAAATAAAATTGTTTTGCACCATTCCATTATTGTTTCACAATTGTGGGCTCATGCTGATTCCTTCTTTATTACTTCAGCTAATGCAGTGGTAAATTGTGTTCTCATACATGTTCCCATAAGTGAGCAGTATTAATATAAAATAAGCAGCGAGCTGTATGAGAAAAATTTGCTTTCAGTGCAAGAAAATGACTCTGATTACGAGCTAGCAGCCCAATCCCACAATGAGGAAGTTGTCTATGAGATAATCAGTAATCGAATGAGTGATCGGCTGGGATCTGATTCAACTGCACTGCTTCCAGATACAATACATTCCTGGCTATCATTTGTGTTTCCAAGCCTTATTTCCCTTACAAATATGTTTGTGGTTCATGGTTTAATCCTCTGAGTTATCTATTATTGGGCCAAACATTTTGTATATGTCTTCCTTGTATTTACAGCTCTAATGCCATAACATGCACTATAACAATGATACCTACCCATATGATTTCAATTGACACCATTCTGAAAGCTGTGCAGCTACACAGAATTTGTGGCGTTCTGTGTGAATGGTAGCATAGTGTGTCACTAGAGAAAGCCGAAAGCTGTAGCGTCACGTTAGCTGCCTGTGTGAACCTGGCTCAAGTGTAGGAAGTTCTCACACATAAATTTACTGTATTAGTTGCAGGGCGAACCCAGCGACTGGTGTAATTTTCAGATCGTTTAGTATACATATAACCATCTTTTGATGCTCATGACGTCTTGTATAATACAGAAAATACCTGTATGAGGATAGTAATTTCTCCACATGTGCGTCTGACGGTGATGTTAAGATTCCTGGCGACAGGAAAGAGCTGCTAGGATATAGCACTTTCTACTGTAACTTCGAAAAATTCTTTGAGTGAAATTATACCCAATACATGTTAAGCCTTATTCAGCTTCCTGAAATAAAGTACTGTACCTCAATTCTGACAAGTTACAGATAATATTTTTACAGTTTTAGAAGTGTTTGAAAAATACACTCCTGGAAATGGAAAAAAGAACACATTGACACCGGTGTGTCAGACCCACCATACTTGCTCCGGACACTGCGAGAGGGCTGTACAAGCAATGATCACACGCACGGCACAGCGGACACACCAGGAACCCCGGTGTTGGCCGTCGAATGGCGCTAGCTGCGCAGCATTTGTGCACCGCCGCCGTCAGTGTCAGCCAGTTTGCCGTGGCATACGGAGCTCCATCGCAGTCTTTAACACTGGTAGCATGCCGCGACAGCGTGGACGTGAACCGTATGTGCAGTTGACGGACTTTGAGCGAGGGCGTATAGTGGGCATGCGGGAGGCCGGGTGGACGTACCGCCGAATTGCTCAACACGTGGGGCGTGAGGTCTCCACAGTACATCGATGTTGTCGCCAGTGGTCGGCGGAAGGTGCACGTGCCCGTCGACCAGGGACCGGACCACAGCGACGCACGGATGCACGCCAAGACCGTAGGATCCTACGCAGTGCCGTAGGGGACCGCACCGCCACTTCCCAGCAAATTAGAGACACTGTTGCTCCTGGGGTATCGGCGAGGACCATTCGCAACCGTCTCCATGAAGCTGGGCTACGGTCCCGCACACCGTTAGGCCGTCTTCCGCTCACGCCCCAACATCGTGCAGCCCGCCTCCAGTGGTGTCGCGACAGGCGTGAATGGAGGGACGAATGGAGACGTGTCGTCTTCAGCGATGAGAGTCGCTTCTTCCTTGGTGCCAATGATGGTCGTATGCGTGTTTGGCGCCGTGCAGGTGAGCGCCACAATCAGGACTGCATACGACCGAGGCACACAGGGCCAACACCCGGCATCATGGTGTGGGGAGCGATCTCCTACACTGGCCGTACACCACTGGTGATCGTCGAGGGGACACTGAATAGTGCACGGTACATCCAAACCGTCATCGAACCCATCGTTCTACCATTCCTAGACCGGCAAGGGAACTTGCTGTTCCAACAGGACAATGCACGTCCGCATGTATCCCGTGCCACCCAACGTGCTCTAGAAGGTGTAAGTCAACTACCCTGGCCAGCAAGATCTCCGGATCTGTCCCCCATTGAGCATGTTTGGGACTGGATGAAGCGTCGTCTCACGCGGTCTGCACGTCCAGCACGAACACTGGTCCAACTGAGGCGCCAGGTGGAAATGGCATGGCAAGCCGTTCCACAGGACTGCATCCAGCATCTCTACGATCGTCTCCATGGGAGAATAGCAGCCTGCATTGCTGCGAAAGGTGGATATACACTGTACTAGTGCCGACATTGTGCATGCTCTGTTGCCTGTGTCTATGTGCCTGTGGTTCTGTCAGTGTGATCATGTGATGTATCTGACCCCAGGAATGTGTCAATAAAGTTTCCCCTTCCTGGGACAATGAATTCACGGTGTTCTTATTTCAATTTCCAGGAGTGTAGTTTACTCTCAGAAATTAAATACATGGCCATTCAGCTATCGATTAGTTTGCTTCTGAATCGGAATTTCCAATTCTTTGGCTGAAATCTAGTAGCAACCTGTTAAAGCCTTCGTACCAGATTATAAAACCCTATTTTGAACTCTATAAAGATATCCATATTTTGTTTGGAAAGTTTTACTTCTAGAATTGTGATAGTGAATTCTACAGCTCACCTCTAAATCACTCTTGTTATGAACTATGTATTATGCTAGAAAGCAAGGCAAGTGTGATAATCCCTTTATCTCTAAATCCATTATTTCAATATCTTCCATTTTTAGCTTAACACAGTAATGTGATTGCACCCTTCTAAAGAAGAAATAGAGCTTACTTTTTTTGATACCCTGTCACATGAGACAGTACTAAATGAAAGTATACGAGCAATCCCCTGGCACTAGGTCGAATAGATTTCGTTACTTTGCCCAGATCTTTGCTTTAAACAGCCACATAGTTTTTTTACTATCGTTTCCCCATTTGCTGGAGTGTCAGCTGCCTGTTATTTCTCTATTAAAGAAATACACGCAACCTCCTTCTTATCTCTGTTACTGTATTCATGGCTCTTAATTTTCTACAAACGTATATGACTCCTATACATTTCGATAAATTCAGCAATCAACTCTCGACAGAACTTACATTTATCTGCCATTTTAAAATACACTGTGCACACACAGACAAGAAACACTATCGCCTGTCCAAAATTACTTTAGGATTGACGGCAAGGACAGAAGTGGTAGGGTATGGGGGCGCTGAAGGCCACCAGCAGGGCCAGGCCACTTTCCACCAATATCATGATGATGACGATGTTTAGTTTTGTTGGGCTCTCAACTGCGTAGTCATCAGCGCCCGTACAAAGTCCCAGTTTTTCATACCATCCAATTTTTTTACTCAGTCCAATTTAGCCACTGTCACGAATGATGATGGTGGTGATGAAATGATGAAGACATCACAAACACCCAGTTCCCAGGCAGAGAAATTCCCCAACCTGGCTGGGAATTGAGCCTGGGACCCCGTGATCGGGAGATAGCAACAGTAGCCACTAGACCACAAGCTGCAGACCCACCAATCATGCTATCTGCAGCCAGCCCTCCATCAAAACACTTCCTGCTTGCAGTGGGCTTCAGTTTGCAGTCCTACGCAGGATCATCGCGACCTATGACTTTCTGTGTGTTCATTTATACAGTTATAGGAGTTATTCTTTTATTTGTTGTTACTGTTATTCTTTGTTACTGTTATTCAATATTACGATTGTTCGTTGTTAGTATAATTCGTTGTGTAGAACTCTATGATGTCACCAGTATGTTCCTCGCAAGCCATAAGTGGAAAAGTGATTGTCTTATGACAGCATCGAAATAGTTTATATGTTATGTACCAAATTTGAGAATGAAAATCTTAATGATGGCCTGCAGCCTCTGTCAACAAAGAAATAGACAGAACTGCTGCTGCTTTGAATCCAGACTAAAGCACTATTGTGAAGATTAGGAAGAAAATGTTCGACTAAGAAAAGACAGCTGAAGAACCATCAAAACATAGCACCTCTGGCAAAAAATGTCGAATTGATAAGTGGATTACCAGTATAGATTTGTTTGCAGAGGTTTATCATTATTCTCGCAGGACGGGTGATTTAATGCTCAGGAATTTACCCGTCACACTTAAAGAACCAGCACTTTTTCAAGGTAGTTGCACATCTCTGTCCACAGTTTTCACTATGGACATTTCTGGGCCTTATGCAGTTGGTGGAGAGGTAAGATATAGCTGCATGGCGATGCCGATTTTTAAGGTACATCCGCCGTAGCATAAATATCGACGAAGTGATGTGGCTTGCCGAAACGTGGGTTGGTTCTGTTCATGTCATCAAGTAGGGCGGGACAGAAGACACAGCTTATGGAACAATGGCAATGCCTTCTGGCATGTGGGGCCAATGTAGTCTTCTCCATGCAGCACCCACTAGGACTTCTCGAAACAGTCTCTTCCTTTTTATTTAAGAGAAAACATGAGATTTACAAAGTAGTTCGAAGATTTTCTAATATAAAATTTTGAAAAACAGTTAACATTTATTCCAGGTAATACTGTTTAGCCTACCATTCAGTTGTTGTTGACAATGCACATACCATGGCAAACCGAAAGAAGGAAATTATTGATTGGCTTCAGCATCATAATATCAATGTAAGTGGTTATCTTAAAATGGTGGAGCTTATGGAAAAAATTTCTATTCATAATCCACAGTTTCCTCTATAGGAAATAGATGAGGAAAACATGGGTTCACAGTCAGTAGACTACCACCTTACCATTGCCATTTAAACCTAATAGAGTTATTATGGGCACAAATTAGACATTACCAGGAATAATAATAAATGTATCATGTCTGCAATCGAAGCACTCCCAAGGTAAGCTGTCAGGAATGTCAACTCTGAAGGGGGCTCAAAACTGTCCAACAAACATAAGGCATCATTGAAGGAGCATGACAGAATGAAGCTTGTTTGGAAAATTCAGAAGGCAAAGGAGACAATGAAAATTTCATTAAATGAAAGTGACAGTGACAATGATAGTGACGAGAACGACATTGGTGGAGGTTTTCAACAGAGCATGGGTGGATTCAGCTATATGTTTGGAGTGTGCATTTAACATCTGCAAGTACCTACATATCAAAATTATATCCCATAATTTTTGAAAGTTTAATAAGGTCTTGATAGAACCAATTCCAAAAGAAGTTCATCTCAGGAATTCAGTCTGTATTACACAAAATAAATATTACTGGTTACAATATGACTGCTATTATACAGAGACCCTGTCATTTGTATCATCTTCGTTCGTCCTAAACAACAGAGGTTCATCTATTGCAGACACGTTTTTCCACAATGTAAGCCATTGAATCTATTTTTCGTGTTACTATTATTTAGTTTGTGATACACGTTTATTACTGAATTAACAAAATTGTATCATTTACATTGAAGACTAGCTATTCGTAATATTACATTAAAAACTATTTTTAATCAGAAGAAACGCAGAATTTCCCCTTTAAGAGATTTTATTTTAAACAAAAACTTTGAAACAACCAATCTGATGACGTTACATGGGTATATGGTGCAATTAGCGACTGTAATCCATGCAGCGCTATAGCAAACTGGCAAAGTTTTGGTCAGAGTGTCATGGCAGCGAGCCACACCCCCATGGCTTCAAAACGTAGTACGGCTGGGATACGTAGCGCCATCTCCCCTTATTCTTACCTCCATGTTCTCAACCATCTGTCTGCACAGATATTATGTGCACAGGCATTTGTGCAGAGAGATCTTTGCATGTGGGCAGGCCTTAATGTAAACACATCCGTAAGCATTTGCAGAACTTAGAAGTTACTTGCTAGTGGACATAACCATTTTTCATTCCCATTCTCCTGGTCTGCTTGCAAACAAAGCGGAACAATTATAACAGTTGCAGCATCTTGATAGTCTAACATTTCAAATCAGAGTAAATATCGCGCAATATTACTGCACATTTCACTGAACTGTCTACGAAGAACTTCAATAACTTCCTACAAAAACTACACAATACATAGACTATGTAGAGGCAGCTTATGCGGTCAATGATGTCAAAATTATTGCGCAATATTTCTAAACATGCAGTAATATTGAACATGTAGGGATTATATTGGCAACTTGTGCAAAATTATTGATCATATGGAAACATCTGAAATATATTGCTTTTCCTGGAAACATTGTGCGTGTTAGAAGTGTCTTGCGCTAGTAAAACGGCTAGCTGCGTTGACATTTCAAACTGGAAAGCGGCACCTCATGACTAACTACTGTCTCACCTGGGTGCTTCGGCATATGAACAGCTGACACGAAATTCTACCAACAAGTGGAAAATGATTTTATATTTGCAGCTATAAAATTCGTGTACTTTTCCTCATTTTGATCGCTCATTTATATATGTGCACTAAAAATATTAGCGAGTGTGCTAAAATGGCTGACTGCTATTAAGAGAAAAAAATGGTGCTAATTACATTTCACTTGTGCTTAAGAACTTTCACCTGATTGAAAGAAATCGTGTAATTGCTATTTCTGGAACACGTGTCTGACCACATAGTAAAAGTAGACTCAAGATTAAACTGTAGTCAACATTTGTTGTAATGTATGTGGTCACATTAATTATGATTGTGCATTAAATACTGAGAAATATACTAAGGTATTTAAGCTTTTCTGACAAAATTAATACAGGACCATACCATACTGGGACATTAGTGATTACTTTAAATACATTTGTATTTTAAATGTAATTATTACTCTATGCCTGTAAATTGCTGTAACATTGTATAACTATTTGTCCAAACCAAGTAAACAACCTTCAAATTTCATAAACACTTCTCTTTTAGTGCTTGGTATATGACACAGAACTCTCATATTTTTCTAGGCATCTGCATCACTGGTAAGGCTGACTCATTGATATCTTTATCCTAGAAAAGTTGAAACTACTAAGATTTATTAAGTCTGAAACCGAAATCTAGATCACTACCATATGAAAGGTCACGTCCATGAACAGCACGTCTTTGTGATGACTCATCCAACTTTTCTTTGCTTTTGGAATAAGGTACTTTTTTTAGTGTATTACAGTAATACATTTAATGTTTTAAGTCACTGAGAAGGATGGTCTATAAGATGCAGTGATCTATTCAAGCCGGCTGTGGTGGCCGAGCAGTTCTAGGCGCTACAGTCTGGAACCGCGTGACCGCTATGGTCGCAGGTTCGAATCCTGCCTCGGGCATGGATGTGTGTTATGTCCTTAGGTTAGTTAGGTTTACGTAGTTCTAAGTTCTAGGGGACTGATGACCTGAGAAGTGAAGTCCCATAGTGCTCAGAGCCATTTGAACTATTTTGATCTATTCAATATTCGTTTGATAACTCTGATTTTTTTTTCTTCCCCCCCCCCCCCCCCCCAACAGGAATACTGTTAGCGTACAGTACAGAGGCTCGTATACAGAAGAAAGTGTAGTTTGCAAGCAGCTGTTTTCTGCTTACAGTAGGTCCTAATTTATGAATACTAAAACCAATTTTAATAGCTTACTTGTGCCTACCATCGCAATTTGAGATCTAGCACCTGATTGAGCTACTTATTAACTCTTTCACTGAGTTCGTGATGGTAAATATAAATAGCTTCAGCTTCAGTGCTATTTGAAATGAGGATATTATGTAAAAACTCAGTTAGTGGTATCTATTATGCATTTCTTCCCCACCTTAAATAGGAGGTCATAATCTGGAATAATTTGCAGACAGCTACGCGAGCTTTCAGAATTCAGAAAGAGGCCATTAGAATCATAAAGTATATAAACCTAGAAACTCGTACAAGCCCTTGTTTAAGAGTATAGGTATTCTATCTTTACAGTGTATTTATGTTATGGAGACTACCGTTTTTAAAACAAAAGGAATGGGCAAAAGGTAGCAGATTATTTAAACGGTGCCGATCATCACGATAACAATGTTTTTGTTGTGATCTTGTCTGAATACTGGTTTGATGCAACTCTTCACACTACTCTATTCCATGCAAGCGTCTTCATCTCCGAATAAGTACTGCTACATACATACTTCTGAACCTGATTACTATATTCGCCTCTTTCATTGTATAAATTCTATAAAAATAAGTAAATTCCAGCAGCAAATACAAAACAACAGACGAAACATAACAAAGAAAGAAAGTGAAATGAGAACAAGCAACTTATAAGGTAGTAGCTATTTTCAGAATGGTAAAACACTCGTAGCCAGGTGTTCTCTGAAGCCGAGTCGGTATGATCGCTTTACACCGATTTCCATTCCCGGAATTTCAGCGCAGACATTCGCTGCGCGTCTGTGCTGTATCGACAATATCCTTGCCACTCTTACTTTTGCTGACTGCTGTAGACTCTGAGCATATTTGTATTCGCGGTTTGTTGTTTTGAAAATGATTTCAAAAATAAGTGGAATGTGGTCTTTGCAGAGTGCATTGAAATATATAAATCACTGCCAGCGTTGTGAGATGTTAAAGCAGATTAGTACTTCAACAGAAATATTAACAACGATTTGTTGATGAACCATCATGGCGTGAAATGTTTTTTTTTTTTTTTTTTTTTTTTATGTTGTTCAACCTTCATTCTGTCAACAATTTTTCGTGAGCGAATGTTTGAAGGTCCTTTATGCCAATTATCATCCATATTCGTTTTTTCTGCTTTCCAGAAAGTGGAAGTGTTGACACAGCAGCAGCGTCTTGATAAAAAAAAAAATACTAACCAGAATCAGTATTGCAGAATATTATTGCACGTTTCTCTCGAGCTATCGAGGGAGAACTTACGAAGTATTGCACAACATTATTGAAGTACTGTCTACACATAAACAAGTGTTTCCCGATAGCACACCTCTGATAATTTAGTTAACTGATACATCTGGTGCCCTTTTACGTAATCCGACACAGATACGACTTAAGGAGCTGTTATCTGCAAATGCACTGTCTAGGTTCTCTATTTAAGAGGCTTCTGGTACCCACAGTTCATTAGCCAATGGTGTTCGTAGCGAGTGGCAGGAATTTTTGACAGAAAATAGTAAGGTTAGTTTTTTTTCATTCATTCGTAAGGTTAATTTTTAATTTTATTCTTTCTTTCTTGTACCGCAGCCTCCACAGATGCGGAGAACGTTCAGGGATGTGCAGTGAATCAATTTATATGTAAGACATGAAAATTGGGTAAAAGCTGCATATAGATCACCCTCGCATTTTTAGTACCTTGTTTGCCATATCCTTATGCCAATGATTCCTTAAAGACTCGACCTCCGAAACATAAAACAGCTTCAAACTACTGAAGCAATAAATGAAAGAAAAAACTGAAACTTCCTGACAAAAAGAAACAACTGGTTCGAAAAATTTCACTACATCAGTATAAAAACTAACCCATTTTGGGAGACATTGGCAAAATTAGATATCGAAATGTACAGTGTTGTTGTCAATGCAGAAAACGATAAGTGTCATTGCATGTTAAGTGGCCAAAATTTAGGTGAGCTCTTCACTTGACCATATTCAATTTTGATAATATTTTTGCAGGATGTACAAGGGAATTACATGAGCCCTTTTCAAATTACAGCTCCATAAGTACTATGGTTGGGCCACTAGACTCCCTTTTGTGAAGCATAAATTTTTGATATTATAACTTAAATGAATAAATCATCAACTTTATTGTATCATTGCTCGTGATTTAAGGAATGCCGATTTTTAAAGTCATCTGCAGCTTGTCAGCATTTCAAGAAACCCTGCAACAAATGACACCTTGATTGCTCAAATAACAACTTAGTTACCTAAGTTCAAAGTCTACTCAAATGTTAGATTAGTCCATTTTAGTTCATTATCAAGAGGCCATATCTTAAAGGGGATCACTCAGATTTTTGGCTTCATTAAAAAGAGTATATTTTGTTTGATCAGAAAAAGTTGTTTTTATTTTTGAGACTTTGCATTTAAGAACAAATAAACTTATGTTTTCATTAGGTTAAGACCATATACATTTGCACAGTTTTGTTTTGGTCAGTAGTGGCTTTGCCACTTACAATTGTACTGTTTATGGTTGCCAGGCTGTATGGTTTCAGTTCTCATTGATTCAGTTGCTGTAATGTGCTGATAACAGCAATTACAGTTGATTCTGGCAAGCTGTAATGTTGACCCATGCTTGTTGATGATGGAGCTGAAATGACAGAAATAATGAATTGGTCTGGAATCCAACAAACATACTGCTGGCTGGCAAGTAGAATGAATGTACAGGTCCATTGGGATGCATGAAACTGATTAACACATCATGTTCTTCATCTGAAATTTCAGAGACATTACCAATTCACCATTTTCCAACATAAATTCAGACAGGGTATAGGCCTGGTTGTGATAAACTATTCACTGACTTTGGCCAACGTTTAACACAAAACAATTTATATAATTGAATACTCTTACAATGCATATTTGGTTTTCATTCAGTGGCACAAATTGATGATTCTCTCATGTTTCTGGCCACGCGGTCTAGGGTGCCATCTGTCTGTGTGTGTGTGTGTGTGTGTGTGTGTGTGTGTGTGTGTGACAAATCTCATGTTGCTGATAGTGAGCAGTCAGTTTTGAACCTTTCTTCTTTCTCAGTTTTTAATGCTTCAGTTTCTTCTTTTGAAACAAAATTAATTGTATTGCACTGATATTCTTTCTGCAGTGTTTAAACAAATCAGTTAGTGTCAAAATCTGGTCCTTGCTTGGTCTTTGAAGGCTTGTTCTTGATGTGGAGTGCTTTACGGTTCCTCCTACTCAATCATAAGGAGATTTTCCATCATGATTTATATCAATAAAGTTCCATTCAGCTGAGATTCCAAAGTCATTTTGATGGTTGATGATATCAAAGATTCAGGATTTTTTTGAAGTTTTTATACTGTGTTGCCGACCCATCACTGAAGTAGATTTTTTTCGAGGTGACACTTTAGATCTTGTATGAACTTCACGAAAAAAGCATGTACAATGATTGTGTCATGCCACAGGCTGTCACTTATGACACAGTAGCTAATGCTATTGATGGGTAACTTATTTCTGAAGTACACAACACATGGCTGCTTGGCTGTTATCCCAGTGATAACATTGAGCTGAATCTTGGACCAGCCATGTCAGCTGGTTAAAATCCCACAAGCTATTGACCGAGCTGTTCTTTGCCATTGTCAAGTGATACACTACTGTCGTGTCGCCGTGGCCTCGCTGTTATATAGACACACTGCTGGCTGTCACGTCACCGGTTTGCTATTCCTTACCGACTGCTGTAATGTTTTTATCCCGCGTCCGTCGTGCTTGCTTGAAACTCGCGATGGCCAGATCTCAGGTTTTTCAGATATTTTTATTTCTACAGCTTCTTTTACAACCCATCCCAAAATCCATTTGTCCTCACAATGACAATTGTTTTGTCGAATAGAATTAGGTGTCGATTTTGTGAAGTGTGTTCTGCCGTGGCTGATTTCTCAGGATAGCATAGGCATAAGCGCCTCCCGTGTTCCATCTGGCGTTGCTCCACAGTGTGTACTGTTTGGCTGACGCAGCTGACATGTTATTTTATACACTCCTGGTGTTCTAAGCCCTAGTCCCACCACACCTGCTTGTGGGTCACTGTAAGCATCACACAAGAACACCGACAATTTTATCAACCAAATTAAACATCTGTATCACGGGCGAGGTTATATAATGGTCAATTTTGATGTAGTCTCCTTATTTATGTGTGTTCCTGTCAAAAACTGCGTAGTCTCTCTCAGTTATTTGACAATATGATGGCAGGATTGTTTAAGTACACATTGACATCAGAATATTTCCTATACTGTGGCCAGTATTTCGACCAGTTGGACAGTGTTGCAATGGGAAGTCCACTAGCACCATCCACAGCCAACCTTTTTATAGAAAAAATTTGAGGACATCGCTTTGGGAATGGCTCCAGATAACCCAAGTTGCTTTTATCCGTACATCTATGATACGTGCATCATCTGGTTCCACGGATGTGAAAAGCTGGAAGAATTCCGGGAACACCTGAATGGCATTCATAACCTTATTAGGTGTACGATGGAAATAGAAATAGATGGTGCATCGTCCTTCTGTGACATCCTCGTTCACCGGATGACCCGATGGACACCTCAACCACAGTGTGTACAGGAAACTTATACACACAGGAATTCGTGCCAGCATGCTCTCGGTCACGACCATCCGGCACAAAAATGTGGTATTCTAAACACCTCCATCCTCTGTGCTAAAGTTGTCTCAGATGCTGAATATCTGTCACTAGAACTAAGCCACCTACAAAAAATTTTCTGGGAAAATGGCTACAATCATTGCCAGATATCACAGGCTATTTCTGGTGGGACAGGAAAAACAGCACTGAAGAAGAAAACAAGAGACTTGTGTTTTTGCCTTTCTGTTGCACAGTGTTGGGGAAGACTGGCCAGCTCCCAATGAGAATCCTGTACGTATTGCTCACATAGGGACTGTGAGAATAAGATTAGAATAATTACAGTATACATGGAGGCATAATAACTGGTACTCTGCCATGTGCCTTGTGGTAGTTTGCAGAATATAGATGTAGATAAATAGACACGACATCTTATCAGTCTTCAGGCCACCAGCGAAAATACAGCAGCTAATGAGGCCTGTGAAAGATGATCTAGGGCTCGGAATACCTGGAGTGTACAAGATACCTTGTCATTGTGACCGTTGTTATGTTGGCAAAACAGTATGCACTGTGGAGCAATGCCAGATGGAACAGGAATGGTGCTTATACCTACGCTATCCTGAATAATTAGCCTTGGCAGAACATGCATAGAAAATTGATACCAAATTCTATTTGACGAAAGATCTGTGATTATGAGGATGAAGAGATTTTGGGATAGAATCATAAAAGAAGCTGTAGAACTAAAAATATGTGAAAACACCATCAACAAGGATGGCAATTTGCAGCTCAGCACAGCCCGGTACCTGGCCATTGCAAGGTTGAACGGGGGGCAATGAACACGGGACATAAACATTATTACAGTCGGCAAGGAAGAGCGCACCAATGGTGTCACAGCTAGTAGCACGGCTATGTAACAGTGAGGCCATGGTGACACGGCAGTCGTGCACCACTTGACAATGGCTGGGGAGAGCGCGGTTAAAAGCTTGTGGGATTTTAACCATCTGCTGCGGTTGGAATCCTGAGAAGATTTCATTAATTCATATTACTGTAAGACCGTGCATTCATATGAATGAATAACTTTCAGCAATATCCATCAGTATAATCAGTTCATTTGGGTTGAGGCTTTTCCTTACGCATTTTAGGTGCTTACTTTGGTGCTTCACAATATAATGATGAGTAGAAAGCTTGTCACTTTTTGAAATCAGATCTTCAATTAAATCTTCAGTGGTCATCTACTGGTTTCTAATGTACCACTATCAGTGTGCACCCTCTGTTTGAACTCTACAGTATCAGCTGGATCACTGTCTTCAAAATGATTTCTAAAAACTGTTGCAGAAGTTCTTTTCGTGGAAAAATTTCACACTGACAATGCATGCAGTCTTCAGATTCCAAATCGTTCACTGTTTAAGGGATCAGACTCTTGCAATCTTCTTTAATTAGACAGCTTGCAAGCATTTTAGTGTATAAACCAAACACAGACTGAAAGGGTGCACCTGCAGTGATGCAGCAATTTCGCCTCAATTTGGAAAATCCAGTTTGAGGTCCATGCTGATTCTTTTTTCTCTCCAGAAGAAGGTATTTTTCCATCGAAACTTTGTTACCGCCTTTTATAATACAGTATAATCATCGTGCAACACTTGTTCTTTGGCAGTGCCAATACATTATTTCCTGCCTTTAATGTTCTAGTTGCTTTTACCATCCTTACTAGAAGACCAGATTCTTACATTACCTCTTTTCTAATGCAATCCTGAAGTACTAATGTCAGAAACTGCAAGTTTTCAGGCTGCCTTGACAGTTGCAACTTCTCTTTCACATGTTCAGGACATGTCTTGCTTGTACCAGGTGTTTGAAAATCTTTTGGGCAGCCTCCAGCACCAGCAACGTTATTCACAGTTGCCTCTTGACTTTCACTTGCTTTTCATTCTGCACAACCTTTGGCACCCCTAGTTGACACTCTGTGATGTTTCAGAGGGGAGACCCCAAAAGCAGTTAGACTTGTATTGAGTGATCCTGATGGATATGATAACTCTGATTCATCTTCTGACAGGCTGAAGTTGACTGAGACTTTCAGCTTTCATTGCTGAGAATTGTTTCCTGCAAGTTGGACAGAAACCAGATGGCAGTTATAAGAGTCGAGGGACATGAAAGGGAAGCAGTGGTTGGGAAGGGAGTAAGACAGGGTTGTAGCCTCTCCCCGATGTTATTCAATCTGTATATTGAGCAAGCAGTAAAGGAAACAAAAGAAAATTTCGGAGTAGGTATTAAAATCCATGGAGAAGAAATAAAAACGTTGAGGATCGCCGATGACATTGTAATTCTGTCGGAGACAGCAAAGGACTTGGAAGAGCAGTTGAACGGAATGGACAGTGTGGTGAAGGGAGGATATAAGATGAACATCAATAAAAGCAAAACAAGGATAATGGAATGTAGTCGAATTAAGTCAGGAGATGCTGAGGGAATTATATTAGGAAATGAGACACTTAAAGTAGTAAAGGAGTTTTGCTATTTGGGGAGCAAAATAACTGATGATGGTCGAAGTTGAGAGGATATAAAATGTAGACTGGCAATGGCAAGGAAAGCGTTTCTGAAGAAGAGAAATTTGTTAACATCGAGTATAGATTTAAGTGTCAGGAAGTCATTTCTGAAAGTATTTGTATGGAGTGTAGCCATGTATGGAAGTGAAACATGGACGGTAAATAGTTTGGACAAGAAGAGAATAGAAGCTTTCGAAATGTGGTGCTACAGAAGAATGCTGAAGATTAGATGGGTAGATCACATAACTAATGAGGAAGTATCGAATAGGATTGGGGAGAAGAGAAGTTTGTGGCACAACTTGACCAGAAGAAGGGATCGGTTGGTAGGACATGTTCTGAGGCATCAAGGGATCACCAATTTAGTATTGGAGGGCAGCGTGGAGGGTAAAAATCGTAGGGGGAGACCAAGAGATGAATGCACTAAGCAGATTCAGAAGGATGTAGGTTGCAGTAGGTACTGGGAGATGAAGAAGCTTGCACAGGATAGAGTAGCATGGAGAGCTGCATCAAACCAGTCTCAGGACTGAAGACCACAACAACAAGTTGGACAGATCTTCTGACCAGCTTTCAATTGTTGTACTGTTTCCCCATAAACAATCCATAAACCCTTTTTTTAAAGAATATTTCTTAGCACCTAAAGGGCTACAACAAGGTTTCTGTAGGAATTCATGCTTGTCCAAAAGAACTGCTTTGTGATGAAAGAATATTTGAGTATTTTCAGTAAGACGTATTTCACTTCTTTGTGGTTTAGTAATTGTTGTTGTTCTATTGAAAATTCTTTGATTTGTATGAAGCCTTATTGATGTGTTTATGGTTTGAGATGACATGCAGAATTATCTGCAAGACCAATGCTACATGGCACTGAAACATCTCTAATATCCGTGAAACTACAACTGAATTTTTACTTCCAATTACCTTTGCTTTCAATATTTGATAATGTAAAGGTGGTGTATATTTCCACCTGAAAAATATTAAACAATCATAGATGATGATTGTTGTACTTTAGTAGGAAATTTTGGAATAGAATGAAAGAAATTTAAATGATCGGATAAACTTTTCTAAAAAATCAGACAGCTTGAAATAATTTTTATTTACATAAAAAACACATTTAACTTATAATGACAAGACTTTACATCATTTAAAAATGCACCCGTTAGATCTGAACCGTCTCCGTCACACAGAAGTGCCCTTTGCAATCAAGCTCAAAGCATGTTTGTAAACTACATGGTTCTCATTCAGTTTGTCTGTCTCAAGAATGAAAGACTTTTGTGGTAAAACAAAGTGAGTTCTTTCGAATGGTGCAAAGAGAAATCGGATTTGAGTGACTTCTTTTGAGCTATGGCCTCTTGAAAATGAGCCAGACTGAGTACTTAAATTTTTGAGTAGACTTTAAACTTAAATAACTCAGCTATTATTTGTGCAACCAAACTGCCACTTGCATAACATTTTGACATGCTGCAGAGGACTAAAGAATCAGCTTCAGAAAGCTATTCTTTCAGTATATACAGGCTAATGAAGTATAGCCCAAATTTGTTACAATATTTGTGAGCCACTTTGATAGCATATTATGATAAATTCACCACAACTTGAGCTTTTGTTCTACAATTAAGGTATTGCACCCAAGAAGTTGAAAAGGATCATTAAGTTTCAGCACGACAAGTTTCTTACATTCTGAGCAATGGTAAAACAAACTTGATGATTTATTTATTCATCTCACAATGTCAAAAAATGTTGTGTTGACAAAAAGGCAGCTAGTGGCCCAACCATCTACTTATGGAGCTATAATTTTGCAAAACTTCCTAGAAGACTTATATATGTACATCCTGCATAAAGTTTATCAAAATTTAAAGAGGCTCAAGTGGGGATCAGTAAACCACTTGACATGGAGGATCCATAAGAAACACTATAAACAAAATAGAAACTGTTCATAATATTATTGAGCCTATTCAGTATGGGAAGAGCTGTAAGACAAGGTTGTTTTTTATCACCAACACTGTTCTGTATTTGTCTGGAAGAAATTGTTAATGAAAGTTGTGATGGAGGGAGAGGAGTTTGTATAGGGATCAGAGAGTGGAGTGTATAAGATTTGCAGACAACATGGTTGTGATGGCAGAGAGTGCAAGAGAGATGGAACAAATGTTAGATGATCTAAACACAAAATTAGAAAAATATGAAATGTATGAAAAGTATGATAACTGGAGGAAAGGAGAGAGAATGCCATATAAAATAGGGGGAGAGGAAATAGAGCAAGTGAATAACTCCATTACTTAGGAAGTGTAATAATGGGTGATATGTATTGCTCAACAGAAATTAGGAAAAGAATTGCAATGGCAAAAGAAGGATTCAAGAGGATACAGAAATTACTTTGCAGACCACTAAACAAAGATCTGAGGAAAAAACTGGCCAAATGTTACATCTGGAATGTTGCAATGTATGGTGCAGCCTGGACATTGAGGAAGGAAGATGAAAGAAGATTGGAGGCACTAGAGATGTAGATATGGAGAAGAATGGAAAAAATGAAATGGGAAGACCAAGTAAGGAATTAAGAAGTATTAAGAAGAATTGGTGAAGAAAGAAACGTGCTGAAAGTCATCAGAAAGAGAAAATGGAACTGGATTGGACAGTGTTTGAGGAGGGACTGTTTATTGAAGGAAGGAATAGAAGGAATGGTGGAGGGGAAAAGGGGGAAGAGGAAAAAGAAGATACCAAATGCTGGACAATATCAAAGGAGGCAAATATTCAGAAATGAAAAGAGTGGCTATGGACAGACAAAAGTGGAAGAGGCTTAACCCATGATAAGAACTGCCGTAAGGCAGAATAACATACTACTACTACTATTCAGTATGAAATGAAACAAAACACTCGCTGTGTATGCCAACATTGCACCTATCATATTTTTTTCGGATCTCTGCTGTGTTTCATTTGGCACAATAAACTGGTTTCCAGGATCTAGTCATACATCTGTGCTCACCCTTTCTCCCATCAAATTGCTTTCTTGTGGTCTTCTGTTCTGTATTTCCTCTGTGTTTCAGTGTCGATCTTGTTTTCTTTGAAAGGTACATCATCACTATTCTCCTTCAGATATCCGAGAGAGAGAGCTTCTCATTTGGATTAACAGTTTGATATGCATGCAATGTGTTTACCCTGCAGATATCAGTCATCTGGATGGATAATGGCCACCACCACTTATTTGATCATATCTTCTACCTATAAATTGATATCTGCTTATTCAGTAAGTCAAAGCCACCCAGTTGGGTATTGTCATTGTAACATATATATCATTTTTCTGAGCCCACAAGTATCTTTTAGTGCAGCTCCAAGAAATAATAGTATCATATAATCTTTTGTTTGTTGCCACCCCCCCCCCCCTCCCCCCATCCATTTCACTACTACAACTTCATTCCCTTGTCAGACATGCAGCCATACAGTCCTTTTTTTTTTTTATATCTCACATGTTGCTCCAGTAGCTTTAATTTTCTTCTTTCCTAAGGTGATGAGTGTGTCAACACTGGTGCAGAAGCTGTCAAAGAAAAGCTTGTGATTCGGATACTCGCATGTTGGAATCATGCAAATTAGCTCATTTATTGCTCTTGCACTTAAAGCCCATGTTTGTTGTCTGTCATGCTGCAGCCATTGGAGCTCTTAAGACATCAAATCTTATATCCAAATGTGGCAGTCTTTTTCCCTCAGCAACATCTTGGCTGAATGTTTGGATGTTTGGCATGATAATGTACCCTAATTTCATCAGTTGAGCATTCTGAATGAAGTATGCCAAATTTACCACAAATTCCTTCTTGTGTTTTTCAAAGTACAAAATCAGTTTGTAAATCTTGTCTCTTTTTGAGTTGTCATTCAGGTGAATGAATTTCTTTATTTCCTGAAATATATTTCTTGGCATGAAGCAGAAGGCTAAAGGAACACTGACATGTGGAGCCTGTTTGCAGTACATTTTCTCATGGAGAGCCTTATGTTCCCACTCAGCAGTAGTATACTAAAAAGGGATTTTAGTTCTGCTTTGGTTAGAAGAAAATTTATGTTGTTCTGTTGGCAAGCATAGAGTTTGCTTTGTTCTATAAGAGTATTCACCAGTCCCTCAGAAAAAATTCTTCATACTCCTGGGGCATTGTCTTGATTGCTAGACATTCTGCAACAATTTTTTTTTTTTTTTCCAAATGTTTCATTAGTGCTTGTGTATGTTGGTTCATCTTTTTAACACTTATGTTTGTGTTTTTGTGGATGATACATCACTTTCCACTCCATTACCCACTGCCACGAGCTTCACTGTGGTTTGCAGAGTATGGATATATGTGTAGATGAAGACATTTTAAAGCCTTTCTTCATTTAGTTTCTGGGCATAAATCGGTAACCTTAGCTTCATCTCTGCAGGTTATAAGTTCTAAAGAACCTGCTACATCTTGTACAAATTATAGTCATTGCTCAGTACATTTTCTTCAATATCTTCAATATCCCCTTCATCTGTTATTTTATCTGCATTGGGTGAATAATCATCAGTTCTAAGTCACCAGCTTCACGTTCACTCACTCCATAACTTACCAGTTCTATCTGTTACAACTTCTTCAACTGAACTCCATGCAGCATGTTTTTATCCTATTAGAATCATAAACTGTGAAAGAAAATATTTCACTGAACTTTATAACCCTGGAGAAAATTCCATACAGTGCAAGGGAAACAGATCTCAACAGTGCAAGTAGTAAGTAGTAAGTTTTGTGTGGTATTGCAGTAATGAGGTATATTAACAAATGTGCGATAATATACCATTTTCCCTTTATTGAGACACACAAAATAAATTAATATTGCCCTGAATGTTACGTACTGGTAGACATCCACTTGCTTCTAACACATACGCCCCCAGACAAGAAAATCACAATTTATTGTTGTACAGAAATTTTCAGCAGGCATACAGTGCAGCCAAGTGCAAAGATAAATATGCACATTTTCTAATATAAACTAATTACAGAGAAATTATTTCTTTTCAATCAGCAGACATTACAGCAGTCAGTCAAAAGTTTAAGTACAACACTCAAAGCTAAAAGTTCCATTGCTTTTGTAGAAATGAATAAAATATTTGCATCCCAAAAAAGGGGTAAATAGTAAATAATGATTTAAACATGTAAGTGAGAAAATGTTTGAAATTACAATTAAAATCTGTTGGAAGTCGCTATGTGCTCTTATTATGAAACACCAGATGAGTATTGTCTGAATCATTTGCACCCCTATTTTAAGCACAAGCTAGTTTTTTACTTCATTGTTTATGGTTTTTATTTCTTGAAATGTGTGTTGTACAGTGCTATAATTTATAGGTACATTCAGTGGTATACGTGGATATTGTCTGCAAGATGTGTTGTGAATAGAATTTGTAAGAAAGAAGTAATGAATTAAAATGTCAGCAGTTTTACTGCATGAACAGCAAAAGTGTAGGAAGCGATAAATTTTTTCCTTTCATCATTTGGTGGGAAGTGTCAGTGAGAAAAAGTTTCTTAGAAGTTTGAAATTACATGTGAAACTCATTGGAAGTCACTAAATGTTCTCATTCTCACATGATAAATGAATATAATCTTTGGTGTTTGGGGAAGGTGAGTTATGGTGCCTCAAGATATATACACAATTTACTTGTGTTCTGATGCTAAGCATTTAACATACAATTATACTTCTTAATAAATAGATTATGATAGCATTTTAAATTTGGTCGGTAATGATATGAAATACTGAAAATCAAATTTTTGTTGCCCAAGATAGCTGTTAGGACATATTTCCACGTGCAGGTACCCTCAAGCACTTGGTGAGGTCAGACGCACATGGAAGTTTGCAGTGTCGTACTTAAGAACCATGGCAGCTGCCATCATTGTTGCATTATTATTGAAGAAAAATCATGACAAGAAGTTAAGAAAAAATAAATGTTTCCATGGATAAATTGAACTGATGAGTTGGAAACAGGGTCATATCCATTTTTCTTTCAGATTACATTTATCAGAGATAACTGATCTTCATATCAGTTTGCATCATTTGGTATAACAGGAGATCATGTCCAATCAACAGAAGAGCTCATTTGAATGGTATTGGTTTAGAGAAGAGGCCCACATCTGTATAAACGGGCATATACAGGGTGTTACAAAAAGGTATGGCCAAACTTTCAGGAAACATTCCTCACACACAAATAAAGAAAAGATGTTATGTGGACATGTGTCCGGAAATGCTTAATTTCCATGTTAGAGCTCATTTTAGTTTCGTCAGTACTGTACGTCCCCGATTCAGTTCAGTTGGCCCAATTGAAGGAAGGTAATGTTGACTTCGCTGCTTGTGTTGACATGTGACTCATTGCTCTACTGTACTAGCATCAAGCACATCAGTACATTTGAAGAGAAGTAATAAATGAGCTCTAACATGGAAAGTAAGCGTTTCCGGACACATGTCCACATAACATATTTTCTTTCTTTGTGTGTCAGGAATGTTTGCTGAAAGTTTGGACGTACCGTTTTGTAACACCCTGTATAGGATCTGTTCCAATTAAAAAGAAGACATTAGATAACATAAACAAAATTCTGCAATTAATACCTGACAAGCAGAAACCATTTTATAACAGTATCTGCCAGTGGCCAGCGAAGGATGGACAAGATGAAGATGAAGCATACTCACAATGCTTCGCTGTACTTTTGCGTGTGGTTGTATTTTGGTTACATTATGAATAAACATGTATGTTCATAACACACTATTTCATTACTTCAATGAATATGAATAATTTAAACTTGCATAACACAATCCTTTTTCTGCAAGTAGAATGTTAATTGCTTCATAGACATCATCAAGTTCGGAAAGGGGTCATCCCCAGTACATTCGTCCGCAGCTCGTGGTCGTGCGGTAGCATTCTCGCTTCCCGTGCCCGGTTTCGATTCCCGGCGGGGTCAGGGATTTTCTCTGCCTCGTGATGACTGGGTGTTTGTGATGTCCTTAGGTTAGTTAGGTTTAAGTAGTTCTAAGTTCTAGGGGACTGATGACCATAGCCGTTAAGTCCCGTAGTGCTCAGAGCCATTTGAACTCAGTACATTCAAACTCTATTACTGACTACAGTCTGTGGCTGAAGTGTGTTGTAATGGTATATATTGTTTCATCCAGGGGCCACTTGCTACGTGGGAACTTGTAAGACACTGTGCTTAAATCCATTTTGTAATCTCAGTTTTTTGTCTCTCCTGACAAATTTACTTTCTGGGACATGATCCCTTTTCCTACTCACCAATTCATTTGATACAGAGGTATACAATTTAAATTCTCAAGAAACGCTATTGAATGAACTAAAATCAGAGGACTTCACTCAGTTAAAAACTTTCTGAGAATGTCGTACGTGTCAGTTTCGAGCTACTCTTACCTATTGTACAATCAAATAATCAAAAACAGGATATAAAAATGTGGCAAGCTATATCACCAAGAGAGTGCCTTGTAATTATTCTTAGATTTTTTGCAAACCATATTTATTACCTTTGTTATAAATGTAATGCACATTATCAACACTCCGTCTTTAATAGCTGAAAGTTAGTGACCCATCACACAATCCTCTTTAACAGTCTGTCTCCATTTTCCTCAATCTCAGAGTAGCTGACCCATGTTTCATGACTCTTCTCCTTTATCTGGTCTATGCATCATCTCAGTGGTCTTCCCTACAATCTTTATCATTTGACTTTGCCTCGGATGATCATCATCTCCAAGTTATCCTCCTGTTGTCATATTCAGTGACCAAAGAACTGTAGGATTCACTGGAAGCAAATACTGGGCAACCTCTTCTCTGCCCGGAGTTCTTGAAAGATTGAGTTCTTGAGAGATTGAGTTCTTGGAAGACTGAGTTCTTGAAAGAGTGAGTTCTTGGAAGAGTGAGTTCTTGGAAGAGTGAGTTCTTGGAAGAGTGAGTTCTTGGTAGAGTGAGTCCTTGGAAGACTGAGTCCTTGGTAGACTGAGTCCTTGGTAGACTGAGTCCTTGGAAGACTGAGTCCTTGGTAGAGTGAGTTCTTGGGAGACTGAGTTCTTGAGAGAGTGAGTTCTTGAAAGACTGAGTTCTTGAAAGACTGAGTTGGTGAAAGTTTGAGTTGTGGGTCCATTTGTCAATCCATGATGTTCTCAGCAATCTCTTATATATCCACATCTCAAAAGTGTCCATTCTTTTGCAGTTATTGTTCATGTTTCAGTGCCAAGGAAGACTGGAAACACCACAGATTTCAGCACTCTCAATTTAGTACGAATGGTTAGGGTGCAGACTTTCCAAATCATTGTCAGATTCAATGCAGCATCCCTACCCATGACAGTGCAACTGGTAGTGACTCAACTCTGTCAGTTATCATGATCTTGGCCTTTTTATTGTTAATTGACAATCCAGGTTTCTCACTTTTGCTCTTAACCCTAACCAGTAGCTCCATCATTTTCACTTTTGGTTCTGTGCACAGTGTGGCATCATCAGCAAATCTTAAATTACTGATTTGTTGTCCTCCAATTTGGATCCCACCAATACAGCAATGAAGACTTTTTCTAATAACATTTTCTCTGTAGATTTTAAATAATGGCAATAACAGAATGTCTGGCCAGATACTCTGTAAGAGATAAAGCAGTCTTGCATTATCATACAGTGAGAACCAGTCCTGAGAATGTCACAAATCAGGGCAGCGACGTCAAATTGCTTGTTGCAAACGTTTCAAGACTTTGATGTAAAGAGTTTGGTTCACTGTCTGACCTGGAGGAACATACTGATGGTGAACTAATCTTTTACTGTCAAAGAATGTGATCAACATTGTCTATAGAATGGTAGAGCACTTGCCCACGAAAGGCAAAGGTCCTGAGTTCGTGTCTCGGTCTGGCACGCAGTTTTAATCTGTCAGGAAGTTTCATATCAGTGCTCACTCTGCTGCAGAGTGAAAATCTCATTCTGGAAACATCCCCCAGGCTGTGGCTAAGCCGTGTCTCTGCAATATCCTTTCTTTCAGGAGTGCTAGTTCTTCATGGTTCGCAGGAGAGCTTCTGTTAAGTTTGGAAGGTAGGAGACGAGGTAATGGCAGAAGAAAAAGCTGTGAGGATGGGGTGTGAGTCATGTTTGGGTAGCTCAGTTGGTAGAGCACTTGCCCGCGAAAGGTAAAGGTCCCGAGTTCGAATCTCGGTCCGGCACACAGTTTTAATCTGCCAGAAAGTTTCAACACTGTCTATCTTCTTGAAAGTTTTTGTTTGACTTTTTTTGAGGCTGGTGATCTGGGTCTCCACAATTCAGCACTTTGACACTTTGTGTGAGGTCTCACTGTTAGCGTCAACCTTCGTCATCAACAGAAATGTGGGATCAGGTCTGGCTCTCTCCAGTAGTTCAGCGGAAATTCTTTGTCTTTCCTCTTTCTGTTTGTCTGTTAGTGTTTGAGGGACGAGTTTTGCATTAAGTTTTTGTTTTCATAAATCTTCGAAGGTTGAGCAAAAACTTCCAGCAACTGGCAGTTTTGGCAAGTAGTTGCAGCAAGATGCATGAAACTGTTTCTACTAATTTGTGGAAGCTATTTCTGGATGTAGACGAGAGTTGTTAAAGCTGTCTTGCTCGGGGTGTCTCCACGTTGCAGAACTATAGTCTGATAGAAATTACGTGATAGTTGACACTTCACAGGTTGTAGCTGGTTTTCTCCAATAAGAGCGCTCATCGACAAACCATTCACCATTGCCAAACCATCACAATAAACAGTCAGTTCACTTCCAGCTACTTGTCCGATATTCTTTCTCGATGTGTCTGGATCCCGAATCACGGGTCTGGCACTTTAATTTCGTATTTCATCATATATGATACTGGATACTTCTGCACAAGAAGCAGTTCAACATCACATATGTGGTTATCATAATCACAGAGATCAGCCTATATCAGATAAGCTTTGCACGATATTGCATGAAACCAAGTTTTTGAAGGCTGCAATTCATCATTGCTACTGGGTAATCATGTGTAAAACAACAACTTGAGTGGTTAGTGGATTAACCCATGTTGAAGGCTGCAGGTTCAAATCTTGTCAAATGATGTGAATTTTTTTTAATTTCTGAAGCTAATTAAAAGAGTTTGATTGACATTTTTACCCAAATAATTGGTTTCAATGTAATTTTTTTATTTCTAATTCTTTGTCACGTCATTTTCATCATCGTATTGACTTTTTTACTTTCTCTCGTTTATCTACCTATCATTCTTTTTTCATCTGGAATCTGCCTGTGTTGTCTATAATATGCAAACAAGTGTCAATGAGGACTGCTCACCGGTTTGATAATGTGGCAGCTCATGTAGCCAGTGAAAAGATAGTTTTAGGTAACCAATGGTAGCAAGAAATTACAGTTTCCTTTTAGCACTGAAAGTGAACTTTCTTTGATTTGAAGTCTTTTTTGTAGAGGTTAGCTTAAATCGCCATGAACAAAGTAATTGAGATCTTAGTTCTGCCACAGGTTGTTGACTGCTGTTTCCTCAGATACATTGCACATCACGAGACTGTGGTTAAGTTATAACATGAGTTTAAATTCAGGGCTACAAAATGCCACAGTTCAGTTATTGGTCACTTAAAATTAGTTGTTGACAGAGCATCTCGAATATCCGACATACCTCGAGGTGGCCACTTCTAACACTGCTTTGCATTACACATTCACAGCATTTGAGAAGTGACTTGCCATCAGATGTGACAACGTCATAGAGGCAAGTGACAGATGTCAGCTATGAAGTACTTTTAACCAGATTATAGTAGCTTCTGGAAGGCACTTGTGGAGGTTTATTTGCTACGAATACACATCTGCAACTGTGATTGTGCACCACGAACCAAGAACTGAGTCAAGTGGTTAGAAACAGTGTAAGGAAAAGACAGACTGCTGTTTACCAAAAAATAAAGATGACATATTAAGTTGCAGACAGGCACAATTAAAAGACACTTAAACTTTAGCTTTCATCCACAGCCTTCATCAGAAAAAGAAGAGTAACACACACTATTCACTAACACAAGCAAGCACACGTCACATGCATGTGACTACCAATTCTGGCAGCTCAGACCAGAATGCAGCTGTGACGTGGAATGGAACCAGCAAACTGAAGGAGTGAGGGAAGGGAAAGGGGAAGGGATAGCAGTGTACCGGGGGGAGGAGCACTGTCGGCAAAGTTTGCAGGTACTGTACTGCCAACAGGTGCAGAGTAGGGAGAATGTGGGGCAGGGAGGTGGGAAAAATAGAACGGAAAAGGAGAGGACTGGGGAAAGATGGGCAGGTGCCTTGGCAGAGGATGGCATACAAAAATGAAGGGATACTGAATAGTGAGTTGGTGACAGGAGAGAGGGTGTGAAAACTGTATGTTGAGGCCAGGATAATTTTGGGAGCAGAGACTGTGTTATAAGGATAACTCCCATCTGCACAGTTCAGAAAGGCTGGTAGTGGAGGGGAGGATCCAGATGTCTGAGGTGTGAAGCAGCCATTGAAATTGAGCTTGTTATTTCTCGCATGTTGTGCCACGGATGGTCAACCTCTCTTGTCCGCAGTTTGGTGAGGCTGTTCATCCTAGTGGACAAATGGTTGCTAGTCATACCAACATAAAAAGCTGTGTAGTGATTGCAGCAGAGCTGGTATATGACACGGCTGCTTTCACAGGTGGCATGGCCTCTGATGGATCCTATGGTCCAAGCATTCTGGGTCACCAGTGACAATCAACTGTCCAGGGTCTTATCGTTCGAGGTGCTCTGTGTACTGACCCTTCAGTCCTTGCAGAACACATTGTGACAGCATTGGCGTCCTGTTCCTGTCCTGCTCCACTATGTGATCAAAAGTATCTGGACACCTGGCTGAAAATGACTTAAAAGTTCGTGGTGCACTCCGTCGGTAATGCTGGAATTCAATATGGTGTTGGCCCACCCTTAACCTTGATGACAGCTTCCACTCTCACAGGCATATGTTCAATTAGGTGTTGGAAGGTTTCTTGGGGAATGGCAGCCCATTCTTCAAGGAGTGCTGCACTGAGAAGAGGTATTGATGTCGGTCGGTGAGACCTGGCATGAATTTGGCGTTCCAAAACATCCCAAAGGTGTTCTATAGGATCCAAATCAGGCCTCTGTGAAGGCCAGTCCATTGCAGGGATGTTACTGTCGTGTAACCACTCTGCCACAGGCCATGCATTATGAACAGGTGCTCAATCGTGTTGAAAGATGCAATCGCCATCCCCAGATTGCTCTTCAACAGTGGGAAGCAAGAAGGTGATGAAAAGTCAATGTTGGCATGCACTGTGACAGTGCCATGCAAAATATCAAGGGGTGAAAGCCTCCTCCTTGAAAAACATGACCACATCATAACACCACTGCTTCTGAATTTTACTGTTGGCACTACACGTGCTGATAGATGACGTTCACTGGGCATTTGCCACACCCACACCCTGCCCTCGGATCGTCACATTGTATACCATGATTTGTCACTCCACACAACATTTTTCCACTGTTCATTCGTCCAATGTTTACACTCCTTACAACAAGTGAGGTGGTGTTTGGCATTTACCAGCATGACATGTGGCTGCTCAACCATGACATCCAAGTTTTCTCACCTCCCACCTAATTGTCATAGTGCTTGCAGTGTATCCCGATGCAGTTTGGAATTCGTGTGTGATGGTCTAGATTGATGTCTGCCTATTACACATTATAACCCTTTTCAACTGTTGGCGGTCTTTGTCAGTCGACAGACGAGGTCGGCCTGTAAACTTTTGTGCTGTATGTGTCCCTTCACATTTCCACTTCACTATCACATCAAAAACAGTGGACTTAGGGATGTTTAGGAGTGTGGAAATCTCACATACAGACGTATGACACAAGTGACACCCCGTTACCTGACCACGTTCGTAGTCCGTGGGGTGCCCCATTCTGCTCTCTCACGATGTGTAATGACTGCTGAGGTCGCTGATAAGGAGTACCTGGCACTAGGTGGCAGCACAACGCACCTAATATGAAAAATATATGTTATTGGGGGTGTCAGTATACTTTTGATCATATAGTATATCTTTATCCAGCAGAAGCAACCACTTGAAGAAACCTCCTGTTTCAACCCCTGCCAAGTTGAAGCCTAACACGAACCTGCACTGAATGGGTATTCTTGCAGGCCCTCATCTCTTCACATGACTTGGCCCCAGGCCCAGATTCCATCCACAACCAGATGATCCGACACTCGGGCACTAGCCAGAGACAACATCTACCCAGGATCTTCAACAGCATTTGGCTCGTGGGTGTCTTCCCTTCGCAGTGGCGAGACAGCACAGTATTCCCCATACTAATCCCAGGAAGAACCCAACGTCTCTTGACAGCTACCAGCAGATTAGCCTGGCCAACTTCCTTTGTAAACTGCTTGAGGGGATGGTTAGCTTCCAATTATGCTGCATGCTCAAATCATGAGGCCTTTTGATCCCGTATCAGTGTGGTTTCTGGCAAGGTTGATCTACAACTAACCATTTACTCTGATTGTAAACAGCAATTCAACAGGCTTTTGCTAACTGCTGACTGCTTGTTGTGGTGTTCTTTGACCTACACGAGACATACCACACATCTTGGTGCTGTCACATTTTAGTTACCGTCCACGACTAGGGCTTTTACGATGCACTTCTGATTTTTTGCATGGGTTTTTATCGAACCAGCTCTTCTGGATTGGAATTGGCAATTTACACAGCACCCTTGATCTGGGAGAACAGTATCCCACAGGGTTCTGTGTGAAGTATTGCACTCTTCCTCATATCCACCAGTGGGCTCGTAACCTGTGTTGGGCCTCTGGTTACCCCAGTGTTGTTTGTCAACAATTTTTGCATCTGGTGCAGCTCCCCTTCATTGCTCTGCTGAACACCAGCTGCAAGGCACCATACCGTAGGCCTCTGCATGGGCCCTTTCCCTCGGCTTCCAATTTTCTCCCTTCAAAATGTTGGTTATGCATTTTTGTGATCAAATCACAGTAAACCCCTATCCAGAACTTTATTTAGGCAATCAGGACCTAGATGTTGTAGCACAATCCCTTTTCTTGGGCCTCCTTTTTGCTAAAAAGCTGATGTGGCTGCCCCATATTTGCCACCTGGAGACTACCTGCATGCAGAAGCTTAATGCTCTCGGCCTCCTGGCCCACTCATCTTGGGGTGCAGATCGTGCTACTCTTCACCATCTTTAGCATGCTCTGGTTTTGTGCTCACTAGATTATGGTCGTCAGGCTTATGGCTCAGTGGCACCTTCCACTCTGAAAATACTTGATCCTGTTCACCACTGTGGGACGCATCTGGCTATCAGTGCATTTCGCACCAGTCCTTCCGATTGTCTCCTCGCAGAAGCAGGGGTTCCCCCTCTACAAATACGAAGGAGCCAACTCCTGGTTTCTTATGCAATCACTGTTCAATGATTCCCTGGCCGGGATCTCCATCCCCGTTCTTTGGAATGTGCCCCAAGTATTTCCTCCCACATTCCCCTCGGATGGTGCCTAGACCGCAGATTGTGACCAACCATTCCAGAGTCACAAGGCCTCTGTTGCCTCTATGATCTTCTAGTGTCTATCTTTCAGATAGGACGAGGGAAAAATGACTACTTGACTCCATATGAGCCCTAATTCCTCATATCTTATTTTCATGGTCCTTAACACACAATGTATATTGGAGGCAACCGGATCGTTCAGCAGTCAGCTTCAAGTGCCAGTTCTCTAAATTTTCTCAATAGTGTCCCTCAAAAAGAACATTGCCTTCCCTCCAGAGAGTCCGATTTCAGTTCCAAAAGTGTCTCTGTAACACTTGCATGTTGTTTGAACCTATCAGTAACATATATACTACTGGCCATTAAAATTGCAAACACCACGAAGATGACGTGCTACAGATGTGAAATTTAACCGGCAGGAAGAGGATGCTGTGATATGTAAATGATTAGCTTTTCAGAGCATTCACACAAGGTTGGCGCCGTGACAACACCTACAATGTGCTGACATGAGGAAAGTTTCCGACCAGTTTCTCATACACAAACAGCAGCATTGTTGTGATGCCTCGTGTACGGAGGAGAAATGCGTACCATCACATTTCCGACTTTGATAAAGATCTGATTGTAGCCTATCGCGATTGGGGTTTATGGTATCATGACATTGCTGGTCGCGTTGGTTGAGATCCAATGACTGTTAGCAGAATATGGAATCGGTGGGTTCAGGAGGGTAATACGGAATGCCGTGCTGGATCCCAACGGCCTCGTATCACTAGCAGTCGAGATCACAGGCATCTTATCCGCATGGCTGTAACAGATCATGCAGCCATGTCTCAATCCCTGAGTCAACAGATGGGGACGTTTGCAAGACGACAAACATCTGCACGAACAGTTCGATGATGTTTGCAGCAGCATGGACTATCAGCTCAGAGACCGTGGCTGCAGTCACCCTTGACGCTACATCACAGACAGGAGCGCCTGCAATGGTGTACTCAATGACGAACCTGGGTACACGAATGGCAAAACGTCATTTTTTCAGATGACTCCAGGTTCTTTTTACAGCATCATAATGGTCGCATCCGTGTTTGGCGACTTCACGGTGAACGCACATGGGAATCGTGTATATTTGTCATCGCCATACTGGCGTATCACCCGGCGTGATGGTATGGGGTGCCATTGGTTACACGTCTCAGTCACCTCTTGTTCGCACTGACGGCACTTTGAACAGTGGATGTTACATTTGAGATGTGTTACGACCCGTAACTCTCCCCTTCATTCGATCCCTGGGAAACCCTACATTTCAGCAGGATAAAGCACGACCGCATGTTGCAGGTCCTGTACGGGCCTTTCTCGATACAGAAAATATTCGACTGCTGCCCTGGCTAGCACATTCTCCAGATCTCTCACCAATTGAAAACGTCTGGTCAATGATGGCCGAGCAACTGGCTCGTCACAATACGCGAGTCACTACTCTTGATGAACTGTGGTAGCGTGTTGAAGCTGCATGGGCAGCTGTACCTGTACACGCCATCCAAACTCTGTTTGACTCAATGCCCAGGCGTATCAAGGCCATTATTATGGCCAGTGGTGGTTGTTCTGGGTACTGATTTCTCAGGATCTATGCAACCAAATTGCATGAAAATGTAATCACATGTCAGTTCTAGTATAATATATTGGTCCAATGTATACCCGTTTATCATCTGCATTTCTTCTTGGTGTAGCAATTTTAATGGCCAGTAGTGTATATTTGTCCAATGAATACCCGTTTATCATCTGCATTTCTTCTTGGTGTAGCAATCTTAATGGCCAGTAGTGCATAATATCCCACCTCTGAATTGCTTCGATGTCTCCCTTCAATCTGACCTGTACAGATCACAAGACTTGAGCAGTACTCAAGCCTTTATCACACTAATGTCCTATATGTGGTCTCCTTTGCAGATAAACCACACTGTCCTAGAATTCTCCAAATAAACCAAAGTCGACCATTTGTCGGCTTTCCACTCACAAACCTCACATGCTCGTTCCATTTCATACCACTCACATTATACACACATATTTAAACGATGTCCCCTATACGTTCGGATAATTTATAGAAAGAGTGGAAACTGGGATGTGTTATTTACTTTCCTCAAGACAAATTCTACATGAAAATTATTTTTGTATCTTGTATTCTAACAGTGGATATTGCAGTGCAGTTGAAAGAGGCTTTTATTATCAGCAACAAAATGTATTAAAGACCTCTGCAAGATGTATGGATATCTGCTTTTCACAATATTCTTAATGCTCGCTTGTGCTGAATAAACTTTTTATTTACTTTTGCGTACTGTCCCAGGAGATAATTCTGTAGAACAGCAAGTGAAAATATACAAAAGTAGTTTAGCACCCACCACTTTGCTCACATATATTGTATGATCTGCACATATACTTTTTCGTTTTTCTTTAATCGAATTTCTATGTTGTTCACAGATTGTAACATCTTCTAAACTTTGTACACTAATTAAGACCATAGAGGAATGGCCTTTTCTGAATGTACTGTTGTCCAAAAAGCAATTCTGGTAGCTAGAGTCAGAGGTCTTTGGTGCTCCTGCCTTTTGAGTTCTTATGGTGACATTTTCATATGAACTTTTATCCCTTAACACATACTTCCATGGAAGCCAAATAAAAATTTTCATAGATGTAGCTTTAAAAATGTTTTAATGTAATGAAATAGTTTCATAAAAAAATTTCATCCCCTACTTCACTCCCTTAGGGGCTGAATTTCCAAAAAACACTGAAACAGTTTTTTTTCTTTTTTTCTTTTTTTTCTCTTTTTTTTAATTTCTAATTGAGAAGCTAAATACAAATTTTCATGGACTTAGATTCAAAAATACTTCTGTAATGAAATATTTCCATAAAAATTTTCTTCCCCCACTTTACCCCCATAAAGGTTGAATTTGCAAAAAACACTGAAACATTTATTTTTTATTTTGAACCGAGAAGCCAAATACAGATTTTCTTAGATTTAGCTTTAAAAATGCTTTCATAATGAAATATTTTCATAAAAATTTTCATCTCCAGAAACACTGAGACCCATATGTTTTATTTCCAGCTGAGAAGACAAATACAAATTTTCAATGATGTAGCTTTAAAAATGCTTTAGTAGTTCTTTGATAATGATTTATTAAAAAAAAATTTTTGTTCATCCATTATTTTACCCCCTTTGTGGTTGAATTACCAAAAATACTGAAGCACATTTTTTTATTTTTGTTTGCAAAACCAAATACCAATTCCTGTAGTTCTAGTTTCAAAGTTGTCTTAGGAATGACAGATTTTCAAAAAGTATTTCATGCTCTATTTCACCCCCTTAGGGGTGGAATTTTGAACAACCCTGTACTAAATAATGCCTATAGTAAAATTTCAAGGTTTCCATCCATATTGGTTTATGCTGGGTGATGATGGGTCAGTGAATTGCCCGCTTAGGGATGAATTTCCAGAAACAATGAAATACTTGCTTTTTTTATTTCAAACTGAGAAGTCAAATACCAGTATTCATAAATGTAGCTTTAAAAATGCTTTAGTAGTTCTTTAACAATGATTTTTTTTTTCAAAAATACTTTCACCCATTATTTCATCCCCAAGAGGGTTAAATTCCCAAAAATGCTGAAACATATTTCATTATTTCAGATGAGAAACCAAATACCAATTTTCGTATTTCTAGCTTCAAAATTGCATTAATATGTTATTTTTTAAAAAACCTTTTATCTGCATTTTACCCTATTAGGGGCGGAATTTAAAAAAAATCCCTTCTTAAATGAGGTGTACAGTATAAGATCAACACTGTCTCCAAATTTCAAGTTTCTACCCTTAGCGGTTTGGGCTGAATGGTGATGAGTCAAGTGGTCAAGACGTTGTCTTTTATATAAAAGAGATAAGACTATTCTCTTGTCTTTAGGTAAACATATTGGGAGATGCTTATAATGGAGTAACATGCTGAATTGAGCTTCATGGTTAGTTTATCCATGTGTTGACTCCATTTTAATCTGTTATTCAGTGGGGCCCCAAGGAAATTCAGACTCTGCATGTCATTCAGTATATGACCATTAATATCTGCTTCTGGTACCTGCAGGTCATTATTACTGGTTTGAAATAAAACAATATGAGTCTTTGTGAAACTTAGGCTACACCCTTGAACTCGAAAGGTGACTTTTCTGTAAAATATACTACAAAGCGTGGTCAATGGGACTCTTATGTTTAAACTGAAATTTAAGTTGTAAATCACTTGAAAATTTTAACTGAAGTTGTATAACATTTACTTTCACAATTATTTAAGTGTTTTTCAATACTCCTTGTTGATTTTATTGCGCTAAATAAAGCCCACAGTATTTTGCTTTGTATCACACAAAATCACATACTTTTGTATAGATATTTAAATAGTACACAACAACAAACTATCAGAGAACTGAGTTTTACATTCTGAAAAAATATATATAATATCTCTTTAGCCAGTACATTTTCACTCGGAACTAAATTCCAGGGTTTGTTGCTCAGTGCTGGGATCTACATTTTTCTTTACCACCACTCATAACACATTTGATTTTAACTATCACTATAAATTCTTTTTCGAGAAACAGAAAGGCGTCTCTCACCACTAACCTGAAGTTCTTCTGAATGATCCTCTTGTTTGCTAGCAGAATTGGGTATTGCAAAATCGTCGTCTTTTTTACCTTTTTCTTAATCTATACCACTGACATCTTCCCCTAACCACCACCTAACAATTTCGTCAAGCTTAATATCATTAAAGTATACACATTCCTGTGACCACATTTCATACTATACTGCAGAAAACAGGTATTTAGTTCACAAGGCGCAGTCTAGGAGACACCGACACATGTCGACATGTGTCAACAACAAAAAAATAAGACTGTAATGCAATTGATAGTTGAGATTGTGTATTTGGCAGTTTAAGGAGAGTGGAGTGTGTATTGAAACATTCCACCAGAACTGACCTCGGAACGTGAGTTCGAAAACTCTCGTGCGGTCTGAGAGACCACACCTTGTGAGTTACGGGTTGAAATGTTAGCTGTGGACCAAATGTAGGCCTGTTTGGTTATCATGTGAGCTGTGTCTGCTGAGATTCAGCTTGGACCCTTGATTAGTATTCTTATGTCATCAGTAGAGATTGCAGGTTTTGGACGGCACTTTAAAGTCAAGCAAAAGTATGGTACATCAGCTCAGCAATTGCATTTCACCAAGGCAAACAGAATATCAGAATCTGCTGGTCACTTTAATCATGTTGTGGTAATTGTACATTACTGAAGTGAATGAACCAGCCCATTTAAAAAGTGCACATACTTAGGTACCTTTCCCATCAGTCCTGATTTTGGTTGTACAAACCATTCCACTCAAATGACCTCCTGAGTGTTCATACTTGTTCTCTTCTCTATGGTATTTGTTTTTCAATGTTATTTATCATTTTGAGGGAGATATTTATATCATT
Organism: Schistocerca piceifrons; assembly: GCF_021461385.2. Taxonomy (NCBI): domain Eukaryota; kingdom Metazoa; phylum Arthropoda; class Insecta; order Orthoptera; family Acrididae; genus Schistocerca; species Schistocerca piceifrons. The sequence goes on along the minus strand of NC_060148.1, from coordinate 67,638,487 downwards.
GCTTCAAAAAAATCTTCAATTTTGTCAGACATCCTACCTATGTATGTCCTGGCAGTAAACTTTATTTTCTCTGTGGATCTCGAGTGTATTAACTGTTGCACCTTTTTATAATTTTGTTGTATTTGGAGTCAACTATTTTTGGATCATATTTATTGTTAAGGCCAACAGCTGCACTCTTGCAGAGTTTTTCATTATCTCTCACTTCTTGTTAGATACAATAGCGCTTTAAGCTCAGTGACCTATAGACAAGGAGTTATTTCTTCCACCTCCATGGCGACTTCAGATTGCATGAAGACATATTACAGCAGTGCTAAAAGAGTGAATTTCTGCTCGTGTATCTTCTCTTTGTGCTCCTACTGAAAAGCTTCCAAGCTCTCAAGAATCTGCATCAGTATCTATATTCTGTGGTAAAGTGGATAAAGGAGGGTACTTCTGACAGTACAGACTTGGGGCTTTTTCCTGTTCCACTCATGTATGGACTGTGGAAAAAACAAGTGCTTCAAAGCCACAAGCATACGAGGGGGGACTCAAAAATAACCGGAATTTCTTTCTAGAAAGCATATACTTTATTGTTTTCAAATACAACCTTAATCTCCTTCGAAGTACTCTCCATTAGCATTAATTCACTTGTCCAAATGTTCATTCCAGTGTTCAAAGCACCTTTTAAATTTGTCCTCTTTGATACCTGCTAGCACTACCATGACATTGCGTTTAACGTCTTCCACATCCGCAAAACGCTTCCCTCTCAAGTCTCTTTTCATCCTCAGGAATAGCAAGAAGTCCGAGGGTGCTAAATCTGGCGAATAGAGCGCGTGGGACAAGGTAGTCATCTTCGTCGAGGCCAAAAACTGGAGAACGCTGAGAGCCGTGTGCGTGGGAGCATTGTCGTGATGCAGGAACCACACGCCAGAATCCCACAAAGCCAGACGTTTTCACGACAAACTTGTGTGAAGCCATTTCATAACCTCCAAATAGAATTGTTGGTTTACTGTCTGGTTTTCAGGGACAAATTCAGAGTGTACGATCCCTTTGATGTCAAAAAAACAGATCAACATCGTTTTCACATTTGATTTCACTTGTCGAGCTCTTTTTGGTCGAGGTGAGCCAGGTGACTTCCATTGTGATGACTGTTGTTTACTTTTTGGATCATACCCATAGCACCATGACTCATCACCTGTAATGATTTTGTTGAAAAAATGTGGATCATATTTGAACGTGTCCTTTATTTCGAGACAGGCTCGAACCCGACGATTCCTTTGATCTCCACTAAGAAGCTTCGGCATGAATTTTGCTGCCACTCTTCACATCCCCAAATCGATGATCAAGATGTGCTGAATTGAGCTCCAGGACAAGTTCTCGAGTTGGTCGATTGTCCTGTGTTGATCTTCACTGATGAGATCACGGATTTTGTTGATGTTGTCTTCGCTTCGAGCAGTCGAGGATCAACTGGAATGGGGCTGATCTTCAACCACCATTTCTCCCTTTTTAAACTGAGAAAACCATTCGTACACTTGCATTTTACTAAGAGCACGGTCTTTATAGGCTGTCTGAATCATCGCAACAGTTTCTGCTTCGTTCTTGCCGAGCAAGAAATGAAACTTCATTGCTGCACATTGGTCATAAGAACTAGCCATTTCCTCGTGTCACGTCTGCACTGTACCCACACTCAAAGAACTGCCAAAGAAACCACAATTCTCACTGTTGTGTGATGCCGCGTGGCAGAATGACTCAGCAGAGCTCCTGCTACAACCCTCTGGTGGCGTAAACTGCTACTACAAGTATATGATGTGCAGCATTACAATTCCGGTTACTTTTGGGTCCCCCCTTGTACTGTAATTAATCTAATCTTCTTCTCACAATCCCTATGGGAGCAATATGTAGAGGGCTGAAGTTTATTCGTAGATTCACCATTTATAGCTGGTTCATGGAAGTTACTAAGCACACTTCCACAGTATCTTTTGCATCTACATTCATGTGTCTGTCAGTTCACATTTTTCACCATTCCGGTGATGATCTCTTGTGGGTCAAACAAACCTATGACTATTTGTGCTGCCATTCTTTGTATTATTAATATTACTGTTTACTCATATTTGATAGGGGGCCCATGCACTTGAGTAACATTCTAAGACAGGATACACAAGCAATTTGTAAACAATCCATTTCATAGAATGTCTGCATTTTCCCCGTAACCTTCCAATGAGCCAAAGTCTGGCAGCTGCCTTACCTACGACTGAGCTTATGTGAGTGTTCCACGTTAGATCTCTATGAACTGTTACACTCAGGTGCTTGTACGAGTTACTGATTTGCAGTTGTGACTCATTGATATTATAGTCAAAGGATACCATATTTTTCACATTATTTAGTGCAGAATTTGACATTTCTGGGGATTTAAAGCAAGTTGCCAATGTTTGCACCAGTTTGAAATCCTGTCAATATCTGGATGAATATTTGACGAGCTTTCATAAGACAGTAGTTACTTATAGATAACTGTATCATGTGTGAAAAATCTGAGGTTACTATTAATATTATCTGCAGGGGCAATAATATACAACACAAACAGCAAGGGACCCAACACATTTCCATGGGGCACACCTGAAGGTCATCAGCCTTATGAATGGTTTGATGTGGCCCACCACCATGAATTCCTCTCCTGTGCTAATCTCTTCATCTCAGAGTATCACTTGCAACCTTTATCCTCAATTGCTGAATGTATTCCAATCTCTGTCTTCCTCTACAGTTTTTGCCCTCTACAGCTCCCTCTGATACCATGGAAGTCATTCCCTCATGTCTTAACAGATGTCCTATCATCCTGTCCCTTCTCCTTGCCAGTGTTTTCCACATATTCCTTTCCTCTCCGATTTGCAGAACCTCCTCATTCCTTACCTTATCAGTCCACCTAATTTTCAACATTCATCTGTAGCACCACATCTAAAATGCATCTGTAGCACCACATCTAAAATGCTTCGATTCTCTTCTGTTCCGGTTTTCCCACAGTCCATGTTTCACTACCATACAATGCTATACTCCAGATGTACCTTCTCACAAATTTCTTCCACAAATTAAGGCCGATTATTTGATATTAGTAGACTTCTCATGGCCAGGAATGCCCTTTTTACCCTTGCTAGTCTGCTTTTGATGTCCTCCTTCCTCCGTCCGTCACTCGTTATTTTACTGCCTAAGTAGCAGAATTCCTTAACTTCATCTACTTTGTGACCACTGATCCTGATATTAAGTTTCTCACTGTTTTCATTTCTACTACTTCTCATTGTCTTCGTCTTTCTTAAATTTACTCTCAATCCATACTCTGTACTCATTAGACTGTTCATACCATTCAGCAGATCAAGTAATTCTTTTTCACTTTCACTCGGGATGGCAATGTCATCAGCAAATCGTATCGTTGATATCCTTTTACCTTGAATTTTAATTCCACTCCTGAACCTTTCTTTTATTTCCATCGTTGCTTCCTCGATGTACAGATTGGACAACAGGGGCAAAAGACTACATCCTTGTCTACCCTTTTCAATACAAGCACTTCGTTCTTGGTCAGCCACTCTTATTATTCCCTCTTGACTGTTGTACATATTGTGTATGACCTGTCTCTCCCTGTAGCTTACCCCTATTTTTCTCAGAATTTCAAACATCTGGCACCATTTTACGTTTTCAAACACTTTTTCCAGGTCAACAAATCCTACGAATGTTTCTTGATTTTTTTTTTTTTTGTTTTGCTTCCATTATTAACTGTAATGCCAAATTGCCTTTCTTGTGCTTTTACCTTTCTTAAAGCCAAACTGACCATCATCTAGTGCATCCTCAATTTTCTTTTCCATTTTTCTGTATTATTCTTGTCAGAAACTTGGATGATGAGCTTTTAAGCTGATTGTGCGATAATTCTCACACTTGTCAGCTCTTGCTGTCTTCGGAATTGTGTGGATGAGGTTTATCTAAATGTCAGATGGTATGTCGCCATACTCATACATTCTACACACCAACGTGAATAGTCATTTTGTTGCCACTTCCCCCAATTAGAAATTCTGATGGAATGTTATCTATCCCTTCTGCCTTATTTGATCTTAAGTCCTCCAAAGCTCTTTTAAATTCTGATTCTAATACCGGGTCCCCTATCTCTTCTAAATCGACTCCTGTTTCTTCTTCTATCACATCAGATAAATCTTTCCCCTCATAGAGGCTTTCAATGTATACTTTCCACCTATTCACTCTCTCGTCTGCATTTAACAGCGGAATTCCCTTTGCACTCTTAATGTTATCACCCTTGCTTTTAATGTCACAGAAGTTTGTTTTGACTTTCCTGTGTGCTGAGTCAGTCCTTCGACTGTTGTAATTTTCTTAAGAAACGTTGATGTGCTACTGACTTAAATGCTCTTTGGAGATCAAGAAATACTGTATCCATCTGACTGCATCATTGCACACACACAGTGGTGACCGGATCCAGAAAGCTCCGTGTCAATTGAGAGAGTGGTACATGATACAGAGAAGTGAAGACATTTGTGTGAATATATTGAAATATTGCTAGTATAAATATATTAAAATAATTAATTGTCACTCAGCTGTATAAGACAGCAGTGTTATTGTCAATATTTGTAATGACAGTCTGGAAGCACCAACAAGCCTCTCTTGTCTTTTGCAGAAACACCAGAGCACGAGATCCTGCTAGAAATGCTGCCCCCAACTTACGTTCCGGGTTTCCACGATGAGGCAGCCGTGAGGGCGATGCGCTATAATGACCTCGGCACAACAGGTCTCAAGGTGTCCCATCTGGGATTTGGCGGCGCCGCACTGGGGTGTTTTGGGTGAGTGGCGCCGGTGAAATGTGATTTTTTGTGTAGTCGATATGACATAATTTGCAGTGAAACCTTTTTGTATTACTAACACAAAATTCTACAGAAGAATATAATTCTGTTCTTCAGTGTTTGAAATCGTCATTTATGAATTAACTCATTCACTCATTATGTTTTGTCAATCCCACCATGAAGGATAGCCTTTGGGGATATGGATCAAGTCAACAAATTCACTGCAGGCTTAAAGATGAGCTATTAACCGACAAGGCAGAAACTTCTAAAGGGCTCCATACGTAAGCAACGGATCGCAGCGATCTATCACGTGGACAACAGATCGCTTTGTAGATCACACATGTGGGCAAATTGCAGTGATCGGTCGCTCATTTGGGGACCCTTAAGTTGTGTGTTCTATGAGATGAAATATTACTCGAGAAAAATTTTGCTGTTTTTATCCTGTACCTGAAATACTGTCAGCTTGTTTAACACATATAAGCATCAGCTGACTTGGGTTCTTTGATAAATGTGTAAGCATCATAAGCATTATTTCAGACTATCTACATACTCCTCTGATTTATCGCCAATGAAAAGAAACAATTGAAACAACAAGCAAATGTGCATATTTTGCAAAGCAGAAAAATGTGGCAATGAGAACATTGAAACAATGGCAAAACATCAAAGCCAAATCTAATCTGACATTATTCATATCAAAAAATAGCTCTCTTCGGAAATATTAACAATATCCATTGTAAAACCAAAACCTCAATAAACGTGTTATCATACAGCAGTTCAAACAGTATCAAGAACTGTTCAGACTCTCGTAGTATTACATGGGGAGTCAGAACATGCCCTGTCTGGCTCACTTTTTACACCTCTGCCTCATGATTTGCCTTTTCCTTTCAGCTGGTTCCTGCTTTTGCACAATGTGTGTTTTATTATGAGGTCTGCTTCGCACATCTCTTTGAATTTCCATTGGAGGAAGTAGTAAATTTATTATTTTTATTTTATAATCCTACAGTATTATTTTACTCCCCAAATATTTGTTGTAAAAATAATATGAATTGAAAAGTAGCATGTCAATTAAGCATGAGAATAGTTTTTAAGGCCAGCGGATGGTCTGCCGTTCATGTAAATAATGTCTGATGCTGCCAGTCAGTCCCAGACACATTTGCGCTGTATTTGACAATTGGCAGTAGTTTTGAGATTGCTTGCTGGTATGAATTGGTCACTTGTGCCATTGTGTTCTGAAATTCCATAAAATTTTCTGATCATCACATCTTCCAAATAGCAAGGATTTGTGTTTCCTTTACTCATTTCTACAGATACTACTTCCTCGAGAGTGTTCCTCCTATAATGTCCCAGTACTGCATGTTTCCAGATTCAGTAAGGTTTTAGCTAAAGCAAAGCTATTGTAGCAATTGTCCGTGTAAATACGATGGCCGCCATGCAGTTTCTCCAACAACAAATGCAAAATGATCTTTTCAGCATGAGACTTTCCCCTCATCTCATCAAGCACTCCTGTGTACATAGTGCAGTTATTTACAAAACGATCCAGATTGCTTAGCATTTACATTTTTATGTCATATTTATGCCTTTCATTTTGTATATATTGTCTAAAAGACAATCTCTCCCTCCAAAGAATCATCGATTCATCTAAAGGTAGGTCTTTCCCTGGGTAATATACTTGACACATTTTATTGTTAAAATAGTTTAGTGGGTAGGTCATATTTTTATATAATCAGTCATACAGTTTTGAGCGTCCTGTCTGTGGATTTGTAGCAAAATGTAATAAGTATAAGATAATCATATCTCTGTCTCTGCTCATGATCATCACTATTCCTTTATTTTGAAACCAAGGATCTTTCTTCCAGTAATTGTGTAATTGAGAGGTTTTCATGTAATCCATATGTAATGAAATACCTAAAAAGACAAGTAGTTTTGTACACTAACAGGTTTCCAACTATGAATCCAAGACCTGTCCTTTGTGTTGTCACTGAGAAATACACTCACTTTGTTTCATCAACTATATGCGAAGGATGGTTTCTGTAAGCAATAGCCTAAAAAATCCATAGGTCCATTGCTAGTAGGATGACATGGTAAACATTGCCTGTTTTGTAAATGGATGATATTGCATGTTGTGTACTTCATCATCTGCCAGTGTGGATTCTTCACCATCTATATTTTCGTCACCACCACCACCACCACCACCACCACCATCATCATCATCATCATCATCATCATCATCCATATGTTCTGAACCCACACTTTTACAAAATGCATTTGAATGCTCTGTCTCCACATTATCATCACTGAGGTAGGTTTCTGTATCCTTGAGACTCGAACTATACTCCTGCAATTTCTTATCTTCAAATTCAAAATTGCTGTCTTGTAACATGTTCAGTACCTGATCAGCAGTGGATTTTTCATTCTTCCTACACTTTTTAGCTTTAGAAGGTCCCAGTGTCCATTGGTTACCTGCCATTTCAAACAAGCTATCTCACAGACAATTAAGCACATTAAAAATAAATAAAATAAAATTTTTAAAAAATGTGGGCAAAAAATTGTTCCCAGAAACTTCATTGCTTGTACAAAAACGTGGTCACAGCTGCAAAACTAAAGTGAATATTAACAACTGTTAACACACACACCTATAATAAACTGCTGCACTGACTAGTTGGTGGTGGAAATGCTCATAACCATTAGCAGCAATAGACTAGTGGCTTTTGTTGATGCTTGTAAGTGTGAGCCACAGTGAATGTGTTAACAGGCAGGACCAACCACTGCTGGCAACTTCTGTAAAGTGACTAGCAACAAATTGTGACTAGTACTAATCTACTTAAACTTATAATTATAGTAATTCTCGATTACTTACATATTTATGTTAGGAGAAAAACAGCTACCTTGAATAAAACAATTGCTTCTCGTCCTATACTACTCTGCTGGTCTCATTATCCAACACATCAAACAAAGCATTTTAACCTTATACAGATCACTATTAGCAGTCTATATACTGGAAAAATCAGGGTCTATCTGGTACAAACATTAGAGTTAGACATTCCTAACCTCACGCGTTGAACAAGTAGTGGCTAATAAGGTATGTTTTTACTTTGTTTTTCAGTATTAAGGGATTTTCGATTTTCTGTCTAATGTCCACTGGCAATCTGTTAGACTTTTGCACATGAATATAAGTTTCCATTCCCAACCCTAGAGAGGGTTCATACTCTGTATGGAAATCATTGCTATTTCTACATTTGTGATTAAGAACTGTAGAGTTCATTCTAAATTCACTCTTTTCTTGTTTGTGGTTGTGAACCATTGAATTCATTCTAAATTCACTCTTTTTTTCTAAACACAAATACCTGTAGGCAGTATATTTACTGGGCTGTAAGTGTAAGAATCCCTAGGTAACTATACAGGAATTCTGCTGATTGTCAGAGTATCAAATTCATGTCTTTTTCGTGACTCTTCCGTTATCTCTTTAGTCAGATTCACCACCCCAAAAATGTACATGATACTACAATGAACAAAAACATTTTTGTAATGAACTTGGAATCTGGCTGAAGTGAAAGATAAATGTAAAATTCCTATGTCACTTAAACTGTAAGCCAACACGAATAATGGAACTATATATGACTTGTGACAATATTATGAAAAGGCTAATGGAAACTCCAGGTAGGAATATCAACAACGTAGGAAAAGACAGATTGCTACTTGTCGTGAAGAAGACACATTAAGTTGCAGACATGCACAATTAAAAGATACAAAAAGCATTCGGTCACAGTCTTTGTCAGTAAACAAGAGCCACACACCATTCATACACACAGGCAAGCACACCTCATGCACACAAGACTGCCAACTGCAGCCTCTCAGCCCAATATATGAGTGAAGGTGTTGTGTGGCAATGGGTCTGATTTTTTAAAAAAAGTGATAGAACATTCTAATGAAGAGAGGAGTTGTGAGCCTTCTGCTGTGAGTAATGATCTTGTCAAGAAAATTGATGAAACAGTTTGTGAAAATTGAAGATTCACGATCTCTGAACTTTTTGAACAATTCCTGCAAATTTCGCTTACAGCTTTGTATTAGGTTGTCACCGATAACTTAGCCTACCGAAAGTACTGTGCTCAGTGGGTACTGAAACTTCTCACAGATGTCCACAAAACCAAATGAATGGTCTCTGCCTTAGACTTCCTTTCATGCTACAATGGAGAAGGAGTAGGTTTTTCTTGAAGAGAAATCTGACAATTGGGTGTTATTTGTTGTTTTGATCTTCAGTCCTGAGACTGGTTTCATGCAGCTCTCCATGCTACTTCATATCCCAGTACCTACTGCAGCCTACATCCTTCTGAATCTGCTTAGTGTACTCATCTCTTGGTCTCCCTCTACGATTTTTACCCTCCACACTGCCCTCCAATACTAAAGTTGTGATCCCTTGATGCCTCGAAACATGTCGTACCAACCGACCCCTTCTTCTAGTCAAGTTGTGCCACAAACTCCTCTTCTCCCCAATTCTGTTCAGTACCTCCTCATTAGTTATGTGATCTACCCATCTAATCTTAAGCATTCTTCTGTACCACCACATTTCGAAAGCTTCTATTCTCTTCTTGTCTAAACTATTTATTGTCCACGTTTCACGTCCATACATGGCTACACTCCATACAAATACTTTCAGAAATGACTTCCTAACACTTAAGTCAATACTCGATGTCAACAAATTTCTCTTCTTCAGAAACGCTTTCCTTGCCATTGCCAGTCTACATTTTATATCCTCTCTACTTCGACGATCATCAGTTATTTTGCTCCCCAAATAGCAAAACTCCTTTACTACTTTAAGTGTCTCATTTCCTAATCTAATTCCCTCAGCATCACCCGACTTAATTCCACTACATTCCATTATCCTTGTTTTGCTTTTGTTGATGTTCATCTTATACCCTCCTTTCAAGACACTGTCTATTCCATTCAACTGCTGTTCCAAGTCCTTAGCTGTTTCTGACAGAATTACAATGTCATCAGCGAACCTCAAAGTTTTTATTTCTTCTCCATGGATTTTAATACCTACTCCGAACTTTTCTTTTGTTTCTTTTACTGCTTGCCCAATATAGAGATTGAATAGCATCAGGGAGAGGCTACAACTCTGTCTCACTCCCTTCCCAACCACTGCTGCCCTTTCGTGCCCCTCGACTCTTATAACTGCTATCTGGTTTCTGTACAAATTGTAAATAGCCTTTCACTCCCTGTATTTTACCCCTGCCACCTTCAGAATTTGAAAGAGAATATTCCAGTCAACATTGTCAAAAGCTTTCTCTAAGTCTACAAATGCTAGAAATGTAGGTTTGCCTTTCCTTAATCTTTCTTCTAAGATAAGTCGTAGGGTCACTATTGCCTCACGTGTTCCATCATTTCCACGGAATCCAAACTGATCTTCCCTGAGGTCAGCTTCCACCAATTTTTCCATTCATCTGTAAAGAATTCACGTTAGTATTTTGCTGCTGTGACTTATTAAACAGGTAGTTCGGTAATTTTCACATCTGACAACACCTGCTTTCTTTGGAATTGGAATTATTATATTCTTCTTGAAGTCTGAGGGTATTTCAGTGATAATTTTTTATGGTTTCAAGCCAAGAAGAAAATAAAAATGTGAAAAACCAGCCTGCTAACTCACAGATAAGTCACAACAACATCCTATTTTTAAACATTCAGGGTCTTGAAAATAAAGTTGAAATTCTGGATGAGTCATTGCCACAGAATAAGTATTCTTTCTTATGTATATCAGAACATTGGCTTAAACCAGAACAAATACAATACTATGTACCAGAAGGTTATAAATATGGAAACAGTTTTTGCAGATCTCAGTACCGTAATGGTGGTACTGTTATCTATGTTTCAAATGAAATAGAGTGTAGAGAACTAGATCTTGGTTGGGCATGTGTAGAGAAACACTTTGAAATTACCGGGATCATATGTGATATAATGAAACTTATCATAGTATGTATCTACCATTCCCCTGACTCAGATGATAAAACTTTTTTAGATAATTTAGACAGTGTACTCTGCTACATAACGAAATGGAAACAGTATGTAACTGTAATTGGGGGAGACTTTAATTCAAGCTTTGATGTAACATGTAACAAACCCAGTGTAAATAAGTTACTGAATATGCTGAGGCAGCACAACTTCCATCATGTAAATTCAGAACCAACAAGACTACAAGCGTGCTTGGATAATGCTTTTGTCAACTGTGCTCGTGATATGTACTCCACCAAGGTAAAGGAGTTTGTTTTCTCAGACCACTCCATGTTAACAGTAAAGTTAAGACATTTTATAAAAGGAGATGAGAGCAAGGCTGGACAAAAGTTAACAAAATCTAATACCTTAATATTAACAAAACACAATCTCATAAAACTAACAAACCAGTTGAGCATAACAAACTGGGACAAATTATTTCAAAACTGTGATTCCAGTGCCCAAACAGTTTATGAAACATTCCACAATTACTTAACAGGTATTTTAAAAGCCCATCTTGTTCAAAAGAAATACCATAAAACAAGAAAAGGTAAATTTTGGTACACCAAAGAACTGGAGAATCTAAAAAATAAGCTACTGCTGTTGAAGCGCCTTGCCAAAGTAAACAATTCTAATGAAATTAAGGATCTTGAAAAAATCACTAAGAAACTGTATAAGAAAGAGTTGCAATTAGCGAAACTAAGATACAACACAAATTTCATAAAAAATAGTAAAAACCAATGCAAAACAGCCTGGTCAGTAATTAATACTGTTAAAGGTGAAGTCAGAAACTTCGACAAGACAGTCCCAATACCAGCAGATACATTCAATAAATATTTTGTAAGCTGTGCTGATGATATCAAAAAGCTGATCAGTAAACCGAATGTAACATATATAGATTATCTGAAGAGAGCAAACCCAAATCATAATAGGGCCGGATCATCATTGAAACACTTCAGAGAGGTATGCCAACATGAAGTTTTTAAAATAGTCAAAGAAATGAAAAATTCATACAGTACAGATATTTTTAATATGTCAAACAATCTATTGAAAGAAATCATACATTACATTGCAGCACCATTAACGTATTCTATAAACCTGTGTCTCATAGAAGGGTTTTTTCCTGATCCTCTCAAACTATCCAAGGTAACTCCAGTCTTTAAGAAGGGTGTCAAATCAGATCCTGCAAACTACAGACCAATTTCACTAATTCCAGTACTAGGAAAAGTCTTTGAAGGCATAATATATAAGCAGATGTATGAGTACCTAGAACTAAATGGTATGTTAAGTGCATCACAGTTTGGTTACAGAAAAGGAAGGTCAGCTATACATGCCATAGAGCTCTTAGTCAGAGACATTCTAGCAGCATTTGAGGACCATGCGCACGCACAGGTAACCTTATGTGATCTGAGCAAAGCTTTTGACTGTGTTGACCACTCACTTCTGCTCTCTAAACTTGAGTACTATGGAATATGTGATAAAAGTTTAAAACTCATCAAATCATACCTCAATAAAAGGAACCAGGTGGTGAGTTCAGGAAGTCATCTGTCAAACATACTCGAGGTTCAACATGGAGTGCCACAGGGATCTAAATTGGGACCACTTCTTTTCCTTGTACACATAAATGACTTACCAGGAAATATAGATGTAAAGACATATATGTATGCAGATGACACAACTTTTCTATCTGTAAACCATGTACTTGATAACCTTGTAAGTGATATGAAATTGGCAAAAGAAAATGCAACATCATGGTTTAATGCCAATGGTCTGCTATTAAATGAGGAAAAGACCCAGAATATGTGGTTCAGTCTATCAAAGTCTACAAAAATAGAAAAACAAAAGGCAAAGTTTTTAGGTATTGTACTTGACAACAGTCTAACATGGAACTCTCATGTAGATCACATAGTGGTTAGGTTGTCAAGAGTTATATATTTGTTGAAGAGACTGATGTGTTGTGTGACATTTGAGTATGTAAGGACAGCATACTTTGCCTTTTTTCAATCTGTTTTAAGGTATGGGTTAATACTCTGGGGAAACAGCAGAAAAATAAATGAAATTATGGTGATCCAGAAGAAAGCAATCAGAGTAATGGCTAAGGTAGATAATAGAACACATTGTAAACCATTGTTCACTAAATATAGAATTTTAACAGTAATTAATTTATATATTCTTGACAGTGTTAACTACATACTTGCTGAACTACCTAATTTAAGTGTAACAAATGAAAGACATGGCTACTATACAAGAACGTGTACTTCTCTGCTGTTGCCACAAAATAGATTAGCCAAAACTAACAATAGTCATAAGTATATGGCAATTAAAATATATAACAAATTGTCTAAAAATGGGTCAATCAAACCTGACAAATTATTTAAAGACAATGTTCATAACTTCTTGTTAACCAATCCATTCTATTCATTAGAAGAATTTTTAGAAATGCCTAATATCAACTTAAATGTGTAAAAAAATTTTTTTAGTAAAATTAATAAGTTAAGTGAACTGACGAAGTCTATTGCATGTAACAATGCTGAATGACTAATAAAGAATCTGAATCTGAATCTGAATCTGTCTCATATATCTTGCTCACCACATGGTAGAGTTTTGTCAGGACTGGCTCTCCCAAGGCTGTCAGTAATTCTAATGGAATGTTGTCTACTCCCGGGGCCTTGTTTTGACTTAGGTCTTTCAGTGCTCTGTCAAACTCTTCACACAGTATCATATCTCCCATTTCATCTACATCCTCTTCCCTTTCCATGATATTGTCCTCAAGAACATCGCCCCTGTATAGACCCTCTATATACTCCTTCCACCTTTCTGCTTTCCCTTCTTTGCTTAGAACTGGGTTTCCATCTGAGCTCTTGATATTCATGTAAGTGGTTCTCTTTTCTCCAAAGTTCTCTTTAATTTTCCTGTAGGCAGTATCTATCTTACCCCTCATGAGATAAGCCTCTACATCCTTACATTTGTCCTTTAGCCATCCCTGCTTAGCCATTATTCACTTCCTGTCGATCTCATTTTTGAGACATTTGTATTCCTTTTTGCCTGCTTCACACAATTGGGTGGCAAATGTAAATGCCGAAACTTAACAATGGTCAGTCGCTTGGAGCCATACCAATTCCCCAAGCAGGTCAAACAGAGCCTGCCAAACTTTGTCATTGAGGAAGGTTATGGCTATGGCTTTGGGATACTGAGGGAATTTTGCTGGTTGAATTTATGGATTGTGAAATGATGATGACATCTGATGTGTACTGTGAAACTTTGAAGAAACTTAGGCTTGCCATTCAAAAGAACATCACAGTATGCTGACACCTGGTGTTTTGCACTTACATAACTACACGTGTCCTCACAGTGCCCGAAACACTCTTGAGATTTTGAAGCAATTCAAATGGGACATTTTTAGTCATTCCCCATAGAGTCCAGACTTGATACCAAGGGATTTTCGTCTCTTCACTCATATGAGGAAGTGGTTTGCATCACAGCACAACAATGAACTCCAAAATTTTGTGAAAGACTGGTTGCTCACCCACGCAGGAGATTTTGTGGAAAAGGAATTTGTAAATTAGTGAAATCCTATGACAAATACTAAACTAGCAAACGGTCGTAGTTTCAGGTTGGACATAACAAAATTCATTTTTCCATGAAAGTTTTTTATTTACAGGCAAAAGGAGATTACTTTCTGAACTGTCCTTGTATCATCACATTGTTTAAAATACACATTGTTTTAAAGTAGTACTGCACTGACAACTTTCAGTTTTCCTTAGGACAGTTTAAGAACTAAGAAAGTTCAAAATTTGTGCAAAATCGCACTGTAAAAAATTCAGTCTTTAAATTTCTTAGCTAAACTTGAAATTTCAACATCTAAAGCTTCAGATTGTTCCATGACCTTTTCTGTAATCATTCTTTATTGATCTTTGATTATGTGTAAGCACTTCTTTCTGCATCAACTGTATCTTCTAAGTTTCGGAGTAAAACCTCTTGTTAACAGAGGAGCCTCTTTCAACTGCAGCATTTCCATGAAACATGCATAACATCTATACAAACTTGGTGAAGTCATGTTTCGCAATTAGCAATAAATTCATCAGAAAATGATCAAGTTCATCCTTCTTAGGATTGAATTGTTCTAGTTGTTTTTCTGAATACTCAGAATATTTAAAATATTCACTCTTCAGTATGTCAGCTGTTGATGGAGTCATATGTTTTTTGACACAAATTCTTCCAATGCATTGTCAGTCAAGAATTTCTCAGAATGGAGCGCTGTATAACTTAGGGTGATAAACATGAACTGCCTACAATCTTTAATTTCAAAGGAGTCCTCTTAGTAATTTGTAGATATAGACTTTGCAAAGTACCTGTGCATACTTTTATGAAATAAGGACATCACTTTCTGTGTTTTCTTTCTAGCAGCAATGGCACCACATACAATATCTGCATAATGACTTGTTTCTTAATCACATGCTTCGGAAACATCAGTAGCAAGTAAAATTTGGTAGACGTTGTCGCCATTTTCATAACAGTTTCTTTATGAACTGAGATACAGTGCTATACATTAAACTGAACAAATCTCTGTACAAAAATGGGTAGAGAAGAGTCAGTTGACAGATGCGTAGTTAAAAGCTCCTCAGGTTCAGTTGATACAGATACAGGAAACTTCATGTTTTGCACAGTTGTGTTCTAAGAGACGTTTAAATTTTTCAATATCTCTAGTCTCTGGAGGTCTTTTATGTACTTCAGCAACATACTTCTTCACATGCAGAATAAGTTCAAGTGCTCTTTTCATGACTTCAGTATTTCCAACACATCTTAAAGAAAAAAATTTGAGAGAAAACTTAGAAAACCCAGTGACGTCTGAGCAGGTTACACTGCTTGAAAGAGTATCCGTCATAAAGTACCAGATTACCCTAGAAATTCATGAGCATTCCAATTACTTTTAATATGAGCTATTTTCAAAGCCGTATTCACCACATGAAGTGAAGAAGTGTCACAGTAAAACACTTGTGGTGTCACCGCCAGACACCACACTTGCTAGGTGGTAGCTTTTAAATCGGCTGCGGTCCGCTAGTATACGACGGACCCACGTGTCGCCACTGTCAGTAATTGCAGACTGAGCGCCACCACACGGCAGGTCTAGAGAGACGTACTAGCACTCACCCCAGTTGTACAGCCGACGTTGCTAGCCATGGTTCACTGAGAATTACTCTCTCATTTGTCGAGACGATAGTTAGCATAGCCTTCAGCTACAATTGCTACGACCTAGCAAGGCGCCGTATTCCATTTATATTGCTAGTCTATTATTGTATCATCAAGAGAGATGTTCTACAAATGTGGATTAAAGTTAAGTATTCCAGAAGCTACGTACTTTTCTTTATAGCATTCATTACGTATCCTGTTTCAGACCTCACGCCAGCCTGCTTGATTTTAACGCGTGCATTTCGGCCTTCTCTAGTTATACAACAACACTTGTGGTTGATTATCTTCTTACTTTTACAAATCAAACTATTTATAACATTCACCAAGTGGTGGCAGGAGAACACACATATAAACACATTTAAAATACCTTTATACGTGAGTTTTCCTGCTGCTGCTGCTGCTGCTGCTAGGTGAGAGGATTTTTCATCTATTCCGTTACGCTATATTCTCAAAAATTGATTTTTTTAAATGTACTTATAGCATTCATTTCACTCACAGTACATTAATAGTGTTGTGCTATTTTTATTGTGTAATACAGTAAAATCTCACGTGGCTTGAAGAAAACTAACTTAAACAGCAAACAGCAAATACAACTACAAGGTCCCTCAACACCCTCCATGTTCTGAGTGGTACCTCCTGGGGAATGGACAGAGTGGCTCTCCTCCGCCTCTATTGCACCTCGAAATTGGACTATGGAAGCATAGTTTATTACTCTGCACAACCGTCTATTGTTCAGCATCTAGACTCTGTCCACCACTGTGGATTGTATTTAGCGTCTGGAGCTTTTTACACAAGCCCTGTGGAGAGCCTTTATGCTGTGACTGCTGAACCTCCACTGTCCAATCAGCAAGCTGCCCTTCTGAGTCATTATGCCTGCTCATCTGACCCATGCCCTTTTTTTTGACGCCTCCATGGATTTAGGGTATGCGGGTCACCCTGCCTCTCTACTACCACTGGGAGCCAGCTTCTGTCACCTGCTACATTCCCTTTCCTTCCAATTTCCTTGACAAATGGGGGTACAATGCCACCTTGGCTTTGCCCCTGGACCTGCCTTCTCTGTGACCTTTGTCAGCTTCCCAAGGATAGTACACCCCCCCCCCCCCCCCCGCCTTCATAGTTTATCATTGGGTATTTGTTGCTCCATGCGCACAAATGGAGGATGTCACATTTATTTACACTGACGGCCACAAGACCACCTTTTAGGTTGGGAGTGCCTATATTGTTGGTGCCATCCCTACTAGATTTTGGCTTCCCGACCAGTGCTCAGTTTTTACTGCGGAGCTCTATGCTGTTCTCCAAGCTGTCCAATACATCTGTCATCATCAGCGGATACAGTGTATTATATACTGGGATTCACTCAGCACTCTTCTCAACTTCCAAGCTCTTTATCCCATCCACTCTCTGGTCCACCAGATTCAGGACTGCCTCCACATGCTCCACTTGAGGGGAGGGGGGGGGGGGGGGGGGGAATCTCTGTGGCATTCCTCTGGATCCCAGGGCACACTGGTATCTGTGAATGAGGCTGCTGATATAGCGGCAAAGGCTGCCATCTCTCTTCCTTGGCCCGCCGTTCGCATGGTTTCCTTTGCCGATCTACATAGCATTTTATGTTGTCGTGTTGCTCTTTTATGGCACACACATTGGTCTGCACTTCCCGATAATAAGTTACAGGACATATAACCTCTTCTCTGTGCTTGGACCTCTTCCTCCCAGCCTCGTCATCAGGAGAAGGTAATTTTAACTAGACTCTGGATTGAACACTGTCTTTTTAGCTATCGACATTGTTTAAGTGGTGATCCTCCCCCACTTTGCCCCTACTGCTTTCAATTGTGGACAGTGAGACACCTTTTACTTCAGCGCCGCTATTTTAATCCACTGTGTGCCCATTTACAGCTGTCGCCTGATATATCTTCCCTTTTAGCAGATGACGCGCGCTCAGCTGATCGCATCCTTGAGTTTTCATTTAATGCTCTTTTCGGGGAAAACAGTCCTCCTTCAATAGCAGTTTTATAAGATTCCCTTCCATTTTTAGTTTCCCTCCTTCTTGAGGTTTGCTCCCATTGCTGCTGATTTAAATTTCAGTTTTTTTACCCTTCAGTAAGCCACAGAATGGGTGCTTATGAGCGTAACAGTTTTGTGCCCCCCCCCCCCCCAAACAAAACAAAAAATGGGGAGGGTACTATATACTAATAATACGAGGGGCATTCGAAAAGACCATGCAAATGTAAAAACTACTTACATTTATTTGGGGTGAATCTTTTTTATTTTTTGACATAGTCTCCTTTCAGACTTATCCACTTCATCCAACGCTGTTCTAATTTGTTGATCCCTTCCGAATAATAGGAATTGTCCAAGTCTGCAAAATAGCTATTGGTTGCTGCAATCACCTCCTCGTTTGAATAAAATCTTAGTCCCACCAGCCATTTCTTCAAATTGGGGAACAAATAGTAGTCCGAGTGAGCCAAGTCTGGAGAATAGGAGGGATGTGAAACGAGTTGGAATCTTATTTCCATTAATTTTGCGACCACAGCTGCTGAGGGGTGTGCTGGTGCATTGTCGTGATGCAAAAGGACTTTTTTGCAGCCCAATTGCCGGTTTTTTCTTGCAGCTCGGTTTTCGAATTGTCCAATAATGATGAATAATATTTCCCTGCAATAGTTTTACCCTTTTCCAGATAGTCGATGAGGATTATCCCTTGCAAATCCCAAAAGACAGTCGCCATAACCTTTCCAGCCAAAGGAATGGTCTTCGCCTTTTTTGGTGCAGATTCTCCCTTGGTAACCCATTGTTTATATTGTTGTTTGGTCTCAGGAGTATAGTAATGTATCCATGTCTCAAGAGTATAGTAATGTATCCATGTCTCAAGAGTATAGTAATGTATCCATGTTTCAGGAGTAAAGTAATGTATCCATGTTTCATCCACAGTGACGAAATGATTCTTAAAATCCTGTGGATTCTTCCTGAACAGCTGCAAACCATCCTTGCAACACTTCACATGATTCCGTTTTTGGCCCAGCATGAGCAATCATGGAACCCATCTTGCGGATAGCTTTCTCATGTCCAAATGTTTATTCAAAATATTATGTACTCATTCATTCAAGATGTTCACAGCACTAGCAATCTCACGAACCTTAATCTTCTGCCATCCGTGACCATACCATGGATTTTATCAATGATTTCTGGGGTCGTATATTCCACAGAGTGCCCAGAACATTCAGCATCACTTGTGCCCATATGGCCACTCCGAAAATTTTGAAACCACTTATAAACTGTTCTAATAAAACGTTCAGAGTCACCATAATGTTTATCAAGCTTCTCTTTAGTCTCCTGAGGCATTTTGGCTTTCATAAAGTAATGTTTAATCACCATACGAAATTCTTTTTCGCCCATTTTGAATAATCACTTGACTTCCTTGTTCACATGAATGCCAAACATAAAGAAATAGACCAATATGGCTGAAACTTGGTGTGCACTCTTTCCAAAGATGCTACTAACTAAACATGACCTCGATACACACTGATGGTCTCATCTCTTGGACTTTGCACAGACTTTTCAAATACCCCTCGTAAAGCATGGTTAACTTTTTGGCTGGTGAGAAATTGATTTTACTCTGATCATCATTAACATCTTCCATAAGAGATTAGAATTACAGTAGTTTCATATTAATTATGAAAAACCTTTAAAAATACCTTTCCAAAAAAGATGCTGATTAATGAAATTTAAACAGAAGAAGGGGTGAACAGAATAACAGAAACAGTTATTCTGATACTTCTCTAGTGACACATTAGATGGCAGCATTATCTTGGACGGAACTACAGTTTACACCTCATTTTGACTTGGTGTATACATCTCATATAGCTCTGTGTTAACAAAGCAACACTTCCAAATTTGCCCTCTCTGCACCTGACCCTCAAGGTTCCAAATGTCAGTAGCAGAGGCTGTGGTAACCTGGCTTGCACAGATGGACATCCCAGTCCCCTACAGATAACAGAGACTTTGTAAGAGTTTGGGTAAATCTTTATAAAATGTATAGTTATGCATTACTGTTTATTAAATGGACTGCTGGATATAACGTTTTTTAGAGTAGCACTAAGTTGGCACTCCCTTCTATAACTGCACCATTACTTTTTCCTTACTTTCATGAGCATTTGTTCACTTTCATGACTTTCTCATGACTTCTCTGACCAATAGGCACCCTGTTATGGAGACTTCTGCAAGATGTCCTGTTATTCAAGTTTACCCAATATTCTTATTGTACACTTCTGAAGGATAAACACTTTCTTTACCTTTGCTACAATGAATTGGAAGACTATATCATAGGACAGAAATGAATCAAGTTCACAAAAGCGTGCTAGCAAATTTGTATACACATCAACACAGTGAGAGAGATTCCTAAGTGAAAAGCAGGCATAACTGAGTTTTTTTGCATAAGTTTATCACATGCTGAGGCAGCCGTAGTTTATTATCCATCTGGATGTGCAGGAACTTCAAACGTGGCCCAATGTGTGATCATTAATCTCTACTTTTTGGAACTGCATAATATGAGTTTTTGCAAGTTTGGGGGTCAAGATATGGGCTGTGAACCAGTTGTAATCCTGTTCCATTATTCTCCTGGATGTGTTTGGTATAGGTGTGTTTTCATCTTTTTATGAATATACTCTTGTCATCAACATATGTGACAGTTTTTGAAGTGTCTTCCAATGTCCTGGGTAAATAATTTATATAAACCTAGAACAGGAGCATATTTAATGTTTACTCACTCTGAATCTAATCTTATTCCTATTGTGTACTTGATAATGTGCACCTTTGTTTTCTGTTACTAATATATGACTCCACTGGCCTTTAATGCAAGGCCATTTCTTTTCCCTTAAGACTTCCTTGTTGGTTTTTCTTTCTGTCCAGCTTGTTCTTATCATTTTCCACCATATCTGCTTTTCAGCAGCTTCACGACTATTCCTTTTCAATTTATCTTTCCATAGAGAAGTAAACTCCATACAAATGAACTACATATCTATACATAATTTAAAAGTCCCCCATGTATTTTTCTGTTTGTGTGTGAAGTCTAATCTCAGGAATTAAGAGAATGACTCACAAGGGAAGATTGTGTATATAATTTGTTACCTCTATGCCAGACAAGTTGTCTGGTTCTAGATGCTTAGTGCTACTTCTTTGAAGTGCGGTCAGGTCTGTAGTTTAAAAATGAAAAAAATAAATATTTAATTGATAAAACATGTTATTCATTGAATGAGTTTTGCAAGATAGACTACTTTTATATATTTAAATTGCAGTGATCCTTTTAGTATGCTTTTCACTTTGTGTTTGTTTTTATTGTAGTTTCATGTTTTTGTTTTATTTGCAATGGCTTATGAAAATTAAATGTATTTTCCCTGACAGCACTTGTCAACGTCCTATGCTGTTTATGTATTTTTTGACCCATTTCAATGCAAACATCTGATACACATACAAGGTTTGATATAATATACACTACTGGCCATTAAAATTGCTACACCACGAAGATGATGTGCTACAGACGCGAAATTTAACCGACAGGAAGAATAAGCTGTGATATGCAAATGATTAGCTTTTCAGAGCATTCACACAAGGTTGGCGCCAGTGGCAACACCTACAACATGCTGACATGAGGAAAGTTTCCAACCGATTTCTCATACACAAACAGCAGTTGACCGGCATTGCCTGGTGAAAGGTTGTTGTGATGGAGGAGAAATGCGTACCACTACGTCTCCGACTTCGATAAAGGTCGAGTTGTAGCCTATAGCAATTGCGGTTCATCGTATTGCGACATTGCTGCTCGCATTGGTCGAGATCGAATGACTATTAGCAGAATATGGAATCGGTGGGTTCAAGAGGGTAATACGGGACGTTGTGCTATGGACTATCAGCTCAGAGACCGTGGCTGCGGTTACCCTTGACGCTGCATCACAGACAGGAGTGCCTGCAATGGTGTACTCAATGATGAACCTGGGTGCACGAATCGCAAAACGTCATTTTTTGGGATGAATCCAGCATCATGATGGTCGCATCCGTGTTTGGCGACATCGCGGTGAACACACATTGGAAGCGTGTATTCGTCATCGCCATACTGCCGTATCACCCGGCGTGATGGTATGGGATGCCATCGGTTACACGTCTTGGTCACCTCTTGTTTGCATTGACGGCACTTTGAACAGTGGACATTACATTTCACATGTGTTACGACCCGTGGCTCTACCCTTCATTCAATCCCTGCAATACCCTACATTTCAGCAGGATAATGCACGACTGCATGTTGCAGGTCCTGTACAGGCCTTTCTGGATACAGAAAATTTTCAACAGCTGCCCTGGCCAGCACATTCTCCAGATCTCTCACCAATTGAAAACGTCTGGTCAATGGTGGCCGACAACTGGCTCGTCACAATGCGCCAGTCACTACTCTTGATAAACTGTGGTATCATGTTGAAGCTGCATGGGCAGCTGTACCTGTACACGCCATCCAAGCTCTGTTTGTCTCAATGCCCAGCTGTATCAAGGCCATTATTATGGCCAGAGGTGGTTGTTCTGGGTACTGATTTCTCAGAATCTATGCACCCAAACGGCATGAAAATATAATCACATGTCAGTTGTAGTATAATATGTTTGTCCAATGAATACCCATTTATCATCTGCATTTCTTCTTGGTGTAGCAATTTTAATGGCCAGTAGTGTACATACAAAATAAACTGAGTAAGTGTGACATATACTGAGCTCTAGCCACAGCATTCTATATGATGTGTTTCCGGAGGAATAGTAAATATTTTAAAAGGTTGTAGCGTAGACTAATTTGAATAAAACATTCCACATAACATGTGTCCACTTAGTATAGGTTAGAGAAATTCAGCTGCTAGAATGTAACCTATACAAATACACACACAATATATTTAGGAAAGGTTAATTAGTAAAGTCTAGAAGTGATTTTCATAAATTTCACCTCCTCCTTCAATGTACTTTTGAATTCTCTTGACAATATCACGTGCAGCTCTTCTGAACTTATCTTGCATTCTTTTAAGAGGGGAACTCTATTTGTAATCCAAATGATCAGTGTGTATTTTGTGTTTACTTTATGACTGTGGTCTTCACCTTTCAACTGTCCCACAGGCAAAAACTGAAAGGGCTAAAGGTCTGGAAACCTTGGTGACCAAGAAATGTGACCGTATCTGCCAACCCATCTTTCGGGGAAGTGTTAAGTTTAACTGTCACCTGACTACTAGAATGTCCAAAGGCCCCGTCTAGTCGATAGAACACATCTGACCTTGGAGCCAAAGGAACATTTTCCAACAAATATGGAAGCCCATTTTCAAAAAAGTCTTGATAGTGCTAACACAACATGCCCATTCTACTGATTGTCTACCACAAAACACCATGCATGTACAGAATAGGGTACTTGAAAACATGTGTGCATGAAGGTTTTTGTCAGATGTGAGTTAACGAGCAATAGGCACAGTTCACACTGAACTCATAGTACGATTTGCGATACAATATGCGATATAATGCAGAAGTGAGTCACATCTGTGGACTGCGTAGATATGTAATGGAAGCGGCTTAAATGGTTTCACTGTAATGACTGTGATACAACAAGAATATGTATTTGTATTGTACTACCTGGCACAACACAGATTGCTGGTTGCTCCACACATCACGGGGAGTGAAATTTCAAGTTATCTGATTTGCCTAAAAAAAGCAAGGCTTTGTCTGTTTCTATAGTTAGTTTCTCAGTAAATCTTATACTTTTCGTGCAAAAACAAATGAACGCCACACAGCCACAACAACACGTAATGGCAGTGAAAACTTTGCCTATGTTTTGAGTAATCGAAAAACTGCATTGCCGCGCGAACACAGGCAAAAAAGTAAGCCTATTTACTTCGCCAACAAAACAGGAAAACGTACCACAACTTCAAAACTATGACATGTTGTATATTGTGTAGCACAACAGCTACCAAAACAAGAGGACAATAACATAATTTAAAAATAAAAATAGAACCCACTGATGATAGCACAAAAGTGCTGAAACATGTATGAGTGAAACAAAAGAAAAAAGGTGTCTTGCATGAGGCGGAACCTCTCATCCCATTTTCTTAGCAAGCACGGAGACAACAAGAAGAACTGCACCACAAGATGATCAGTTCTAGAATATTGCGTAAGTGTGTGGGAACCATACTAGATAGGCCGAACACGAGATATTGAACGTATACAGAGAAGGGCAGCACGAATGTTCACAGGTCTGTTTAATCCATGGAAGAGTGTCAGAGCGATACATAAGGAACTGAATTGGAAGTCTCTTGAAGATAGACGTAAACTATCCCAAAGAAGACTATTGACAAAGTTTCAAGAAATGGCTTTAAATGGTGCCTCTAGGAGTGTACTACAATCCCCTATGTATCACTCACATAGTGGTTATGAGGATAAGATTGGAACAATTACTGCATGCACAGAGGCATTCAGTCAATCATTATTCCCGCACTCCATATGTGAATGGAACAGGAAGAAACACTAAAAACTGGTACAATGGGATGTACCCTCTGCCATGCACTTCACAGTGGTTTGCAGACTATAGTGTGGATGTAGATATATGAATTGGTAATGGGTATTCCAGTAAGCTATTGTCCCAGTAAGCCAATTACACCTAAACCAGCTGTACCTCTGCAGCCAATGAAAATTGAATATACAAGGTGTACAACTTTGCTTGCACCTTTTTCCCCAACATTTGAGGCTTTATTGAAACAAATTGGTTACACATGTATCATTCAAAGTATTTTCCATCACTGGCCACTACTTTCTCCTCTCTTTTGGGCAGTGTATGAATCTCATATCGAAAAATTGTTCATCTTTTGAAGCGATCCACGAATCAATCCAATTTGTGACTTCTTCATGAGATCTGAAGTGTTGGTCAGCCAGGCCATGCGCCATTGATCTAAACAGGTGATAGTCAGAGGGGGAAATGTCTGGAGAATACGGTGGGTGGGGTAGGACTTCCCATTTTAACATTTCCAAGTTCATTTTGGCTTCTTTTGCAGCGTGGGGTCGAGCGTTATCGTGCTGCAAAATCACTTTATCGTGCCTCTCACTGTATTGCAGCCATTTTTCTTTTAATGCTCTGCTCAAAATGCATTAATTGCGTTTGATAACGAGCACCAGTGATTGGTTCACTTGGTTTTAACACCTCGTAGTACACGACGCTGAGCCGGTCTCACCAAAAACGCAAGATCTTGGAGCTGTGAATATTCGGTTTGTCCATTGATGTAGAAGCGTGGCCAGGGTATCCCTATGATTTTTTGTATTTAGGGTTATCGTAATGAACCAATTTTTTGTTCCCGGTCACAATGCAATGCAGAAATCCCTTTCGTTTTTGCCTTTGAAGCAACTGTTCACAAACACCATTCAACATCTCTCGGTTTCAGCTCACACGGGACCCAAGTTCCTTCTTTCTGAATCATGCCCATAGCCTTGATACATTTTGAAACAGTTTGTTGTGTCACTCCCACTAATCGTGCCAATTCTTCTCGAGTTTGACGCGAGTCTCCACTCAGCAATGTCTCCAATTCTGCATCTTTGAAAACACTCTCTCTTCCACCACTATGCCGGTCTTCGACGTTAAAATCACCGTTCTTAAAGCCTTGAAACCACTCACGACACATTCTTTCACTAATAGCGTCCTTACCATATGTACTTGAGAACATTTGACGAGACTCAGCCCCTGTTTTCTTCATACTGCAACAAAACAGTAACACCTCCCACAAATGACGAGAATTAGGCTCGTAAACTGACATTTCCAATCAAGAACAGCTTTATGATGCATTACACAAATCGACTAATGTTTGAATGAGGTTATGTTGACCAAGGTCCAAGCTAGCTGCCTGACATCTGCGATCTGTGTCTTTCAACTGTTACTTACCACTGTTGCCACCAATCGGCAAACGGCGGAAGCAAAGTTGTACACCTTGCACATTATAAGGAATATTTCACTCGAATTAATCTATACTACCACACCTAAAATATTTACTATTCTTCCTGTAATTATAGAATAGGTCAGGATATTCCCAGACATATTAATGCACAGAGATGGGACAACTCTCCTGTAACTGATGAAACCTATGCTGTTGCAGAGACTTCCCCGAGGAAGAGGGGATCGCAGCGGTGCGGGAGGCGATCCGGCAAGGCATCAACTACATTGACACGGCGCCCTTATATGGCCTCGGCAGGTCTGAAGAAGTTATTGGCAAGGTGAGGTTGAGCTGCACAGGCTTAATCGCTTAATCCTCTTGCCGAGGATGGAAGCTCTTATTGTCACTTTTCTGTTTGTGAATTACATTTGCTTTTTAAAAATTGTACTGTCTGAAAAAAGAGATTTTTTTTTCTTATTCTTTACTTAAACATGATTTGACACTTGTATATCATCATTGACACAAGCACCATCACCACCACCAGTTGCTTAGGCCGTGTTTGTGCTGAACCAAATGAACATTTGCAGAGTCAGAGTTCACTATCATTTGATTGTGCCTGTAACAAGAGAGAAGACATAGAATGGGCTTATCATTATTCCAAAACTTTCCACTTCTGTCAGCTGGCACCTTTCACTGGCTTCTCATTACAGTTGACGAGGATATTTATATGCAATACACTAATTACTGATGATGAACATAACCTGAGAAAACGCGAGCATTTTCTCTGTGGTTATTAGCAACTCAAAATCTTTGCATTAGTAGTTGTTTCACAGTTCATTAGCTGACACTTCTCAGATAGGTTTGATGTCTGCAATTACAATGTGTCAAACACTTCAAGGATTTTATTAAGTATATATAAGGAAGATAATGTCAACAAAATATGATTAAGGAAATGTGAAATGTACGTACTATGTGTCACTTAGACTACCTGTAAAATCTGTCAAGTAATTTGTTAGAGGGCAAGTAGTGTAACTGCCAGAAACCAGTTTTTATTTATTGGGTTATTACATCAAAAACATCTAAAATACCAGTGAGATATCAGGCATGTACGAGGTGCATTCAAGTTCTAAGGCCTCCGATTTTTTTTCTAATTAACTACTCACCCGAAATCGATGAAACTGGCGTTACGTCTCGACCTAATCGCCCTGCAGGTGTACACATTTTTCACGACGCTAACGCCATGATTCCATGGCAGCGGCGAAGGCTTCTTTAGGAGTCTGTTTTGACCACTGGAAAATCGCTGAGGCAATAGCAGCACGGCTGGTGAATGTGCGGCCACAGAGAGTGTCTATCATTGTTGGAAAAAGCCAAAAGTCACTAGGAGCCAGGTCACGTGAGTAGGGAGCATGAGGAATCACTTCAAAGTTGTTATCACGAAGAAACTGTTGCGTAACATTCGCTCGGTGTGTGGGTGCGTTGTCTCGGTCAAACAGCACACGCGGAGCCCTTCCCAGACATTTTTGTTGCAGTGCAGGAAGGAATTTGTTCTTCAAAACATTTTCATAGCATGCACCTGTTACCGTAGAGCCCTTTGGAACACAATGGGTAAGGATTACGCCCTCGCTGTCCCAGAACATGGACACCATCATTTTTTCAGCACTGGCGGTTACCCGACATTTTTTTGGTGGCGGTGAATCTGTGTGCTTCCACTGAGCTGACTGGCGCTTTGTTTCTGGATTGAAAATTGGCATCCACATCTCATCCATTGTCACAACCGACGAAAAGAAAGTCCCATTCGTGCTGTTGTTGCGTGTCAACATTGCTCGGCAACGTCCCACACGGACAGCTGTGTGGTCGTCCGTCAGCATTCGTGGCACCCACCTGGATGACACTTTTCGCATTTTCAGGATTGTGTGCACAGAACCCACAGAAATGCCAACTCAGGAGGCGATCTGTTCAACAGTCATTTGGTGATCCCCCAAAACAATTCTCTCCACTTTCTCGATCATGTCGTCAGACCGGCTTGTGCGAGCCCGAGGTTGTTTCGGTTTGTTGTCACACGATGTTCTGCCTTCATTAGACTGTCGCACCCACGAACGCACTTTCGACACATCCATAACTCCATCACCACATGTCTCCTTCAACTGTCAATGAATTTCAATTGGTTTCACACCACGCAAATTCAGAAAACGAATGATTGCATGCTGTTCAAGTAAGGAAAACGTTGCCATTTTATGCACGCTGTTCAAGTAAGGAAAACGTCGCCATTTTAAGTATTTAAAACAGTTTTCATTCTCGCAGCTGGCGGTAAAATTCCATCTGCCGTACGGTGCTGCCATCTCTGGGACGTATTGACAATGAATGCGGCCTCATTTTAAAACAATGCGTATGTTTCTATCTCTTTCCAGTCCGCAGAAAAAAAATCGGAGGCCTTAGAACTCGAATGCACCTCGTAATTGTGGCTACTGTCAATGTCATCAATGAGAATTATCAAATCTTTTGAGTATTTTTAATTTTAGGCAACATAATACATATGTATTCATACTTGCTTACTTTTAAGGAAATTTATCATACTGTTCCTTTTTAATGAAATGAAGTAATGATTTTATTGTCTCTCTCGCATCCCCAGTTGAACCTTTTGTGGCTTCGGCAGTTTTCTGCCAATCATATTTTTTCATCGATATTTGTGCTGTGGATCTCTTGGACTTGCACATTCATCTATCACTACCATTACACATTACATTTTCTCCAGAGCACACCATCACTTACAGTACTCCTTTTGCGTGCAAAACAGCAGAGAAATGATAACGTTACTGCTTGACCAATGCTGAGGGGATGCGAACTTCTATTGTGTTCCAGTAAAAGACCGACACCAGTGCAACAAGAGTGAACACCAGTGAATGCAAACCATATTTGACCTGTAACACTACCGACCTGTTTTGGTTACCTCTTAAGTCTTGTAGACCTCCTTCTACTGCTAATCTCCTAATGATTATTGTGTATTTTAAGCAGTTGTTAAATAATGGTACACAAAGCTATCAAAAATAAATTTCATTCTCTTCTCATATTTTTGATACTAAACATTAAAGATCAGTTTTCGTGTAGTAACTCTGTCAGATACAGGGTGTTCAAAAAGTCTCTCCGCACTGCCGTACGATTGTTCGCCTGCCTGGGTTACTTCCCTTCAAGAGGACTCTCCCAGCATTCCATTGTTTTGTTTATCTCAGCCAGCATCAGTAGTATCATTGGTGTGTGTCATTACTTGTTGGCATGAACCTTTAAGTTTAGTTCGTTTGTTTCATTTTTGTCAGTGTTAAAATGCTAATCATTTAAGAATGTGTGTTTTTAGTTGAACAAGTGTTCAAAGCTGGTGGTAAATACACAGTTTCAGTTCATCAAACATTTAATTCAGTTGTCCCAGAGATAACACTCACACATCATGATACTGTGCGAGATTTGATTAACAAATTTCGAAGTACGGGTTCAGTGACAGATGCACCGAGAAGTGGTCATTTAGCATTTTCTCTGATGATAAACTACTTGATATTTCTGATAAAATGTCCATGGGTCTGAACAAGTCAGTAAGAAAACTTGCCCAGGAAATCTATGTTAGTGTCGGAACAGTCCAGACAGCTGTAAGGAAAAAATTAGAACTTTTCCCATAGAAAATGATTGTTGTGCAAGAGCTGAAAAATACTAATCATGGCAAGAAACTGCATTATTGTCAATGGTTCAAACATTTCGTTCAACAAAATGGAAGGGATATTCTTAATGAAACGTTTTTTACTGATGAGGCATGGTTTCATTTATCTGTGTACATGAACTCGCAAAATTCTCGTATGTGGAGTACTGCAAATCCATTGTGTATTCACGAGGGACCACTTCATTCTGTGAAAATAGGAGTTTGGATTGCAATTTCTAGGAGTTTGGATTGCAGTTTCTAGATGTCAGATTGTTGGTCCCATATTTTTCAATGAAACAATTAACATACAATGATACTGCAGTGAGTTTCACTTCGGTATATTCACTGCGGCATATGGCATGCGGGCTAACAATCATACGGCACTGCGAAGAGACTTTTTGAACACCCCATATAGTAGTGTGGGTCAGCAACTAGTAAAGCCTGTGGCTATCTAACAAATATTCACAAGTGGTAACGCAGACAGCTAACTTAGCAACTCTGTTCCTTCAGTGCTGGATGACAAATGAATGGTACTGAATGAAGTGGAACTGATAATGAAGTTCACATACGGACCACAGCGCGAGGGCTGAGTGACACATACTTCTATACACTTTAACTGCTCAACCATGATTGGCTGTGCCTGTATAAAGATAAGCATTATACAGTCATTACAAAATGGTAAAATACCCAGTAATTACTTCTTCAATAATTATATAAAAGTCAGGAAATGTAAGTAATATGTATGCACATTACTCAGTGAAGTATAAGAGGCATTCAAAAAGAAATGAGCCGGAGACATAATTACAGAAACCAGTACTTGTATGTTAGAATTATTGACACTGGCTATTGAGACACTTGAGTGAGTGAGTGAGAGAGAACTGTGCAAGGAAATCTAGCAAAAACAAAAGTGCACAGTGTAATATCACTCTTCTACTGTAAAGTTTACGTAACTTCACCTAGAAACTCAATTTTAACACTGTTTACCTCCACAGGGGGGAAATGTACCATTGCTGGCAGAAGTCTGATAAACTCTGCAGATTAAAACTGAATGAGTCTGCAATGTGTATTATCAGTTTTGTTAAAATTCATCACACACTTGTGCCTCAAAAATGATAGGGCATCTACTTGTCAGTATATCAGCAGTTATCAAAAAAAGTCACACGGCTGCATTCCGATAAATTCTTTGAACTTATATTCGGCTTCGTGTAAAAGAATTGGTCAGCCAGTGTTCCTAATGTTTGCCCACTGTTACCTGTTCTGCAGGCCCTGAAGGGCATCCCTCGGAAGGCGTACTACATCGCCACCAAGGTCGCGCGCTATTCGATGGAAGACCCACGCACTATCTTCGACTTCTCTGCACAGAAGACGAGGGAGAGCTTTGCGAAGAGCCTTGAGCTGCTGCAGCTGGACTACGTAGACGTTATACAGGTGATCAGTTAGAAACAGTGAAAGGGGTGGTTGGGTGTCTACCTGTTTTTTGGAACAGGGAGAAATCATTTTATTTTATGGGCAATGTTGGTGTTATTTTTTGTCACTTTTTGTGTATTTTCTAATGGCCTGGTTTTGAAGAACTACTGTATGTTCTTTATGTCATTGTTTTTTGTTGCTATGGTAAAGCGAAAAATATAGTTACCATTTACATTATGTTTATTGGCATCATACTTATCACATTAGAGGATAAACAAGCATTTACATTATACCTATTATTATATTAAATTAATGGGATCGAACAAGATGTTGCAGTGGTTAGCACACAGAACTCGCATTTGAGAGGACAACAGTTCAAATTCCAATTCAACCATCAAAATTTATGTTTTCCAGGATTTCACTAAATTACTCAAGGCAAATGTCGGAATGGTTACTTTCAAAAGAGCACCGCCAATTTCTTTCATCATCCTTCCATAATTCAAGCTTCTGCTCCATCTCTAATGACCTCACTGTTGACAGAATGTAAGGCCCACATCGCTTAAAGTTTCCAAAAAGAAAGCATTGTCATAACCCAAAGCTCGGTGAGTCACTATTCAATTTATCCATCAGTTCTTGACTAGTGTTAAAGCAGCTTCTCAAAATCTGTATTATAATGAGAAAGACGAATTGCCTTAAGCACAACAGAAGGCATTTGATGATGTCGACCTTCATCGCTGGCACGGCAAATTCCATTTCCATCAAATTCTGAAGGGATCTGTATCCTGGTTTCATCACCAAAAATCCATTGCCCCTATTAATGGAGCCATCTTAAAAGTTGAAATAGAGGTTACAGGTTTATCTGCTGACACCACATTTCCCGAAACTTTTGTGCAACAAATTGTACTAAAAAAGTGAATGTAAAGTTAAAATGATGTTTTTGCTGATTTTTTGCATTTATACATGTTTTGTTCAGAGATACACATTTTAATTGATGCATTGCTTTATGATCTCTAGAAAACGTGACGTTTATGGCAAGATTTTTGGTGCAAAAGGATAAAAAAATGTGACATCATAGAATAAAAATGTTACCAGTATAGAGTTCATTGGAAGTAGAGTATATTCATGTGATATCATATTCTTATGTGGACAATGAACTGTCACTTTAAAGTTGTGCACAAACCTCAGCCATAAACCAAAAATTCAGTATCCAATTTCAACACAAAATAACTAAGAAGTTATTAATAATACCAGTAATCTGCCACCCTTTCATTTCCAACATTTTTATATGGAATAGGGATAATGCCATATTTTGTAACTTTTGAAAATACAATGAAACCCTTATTTTAGATTTTCATGCTCTCAACACTTAAAAAATGCAAAATTGAGGAAAACGCAGAATCCAGGAAAATGTTAAAACCCCCAAAATACCAGCAAAAATATATGTAATTGACATAGAAGATTAAAAATTGTAATCCTCTCTAATACATTGTATAAAATCTACATATGTGAAGGAAATTAAATGTTCACCACAGTGTTTATACAAAATAAGTGGTAATGAATTTCACCTGATGGGTAAGAGCAGGTAAAAACTCGTCAAAAAATTGAAATCGCTATCCGGGTACAAGGTAATTGAGCTATTTTCCGACGTGATGGGATCACAAATTATATGTCAAAACACATGTTTTTGAGAGATCTTTCCTTTGTGATCACCCACAGAAAAGCAGAAATTGATGAACATCTACATCTACATCTACATCCATACTCCGCAAGCCACCTGACGGTGTGTGGCAGAGGGTACCTTGAGTACCTCTATCGGTTCTCCCTTCTATTCCAGTCTTGTATTGTCCATGGAAAGAAGGATTGTCGGTATGCCTCTGTGTGGGCTCTAATCTCTCTGATTTTATCCTCATGGTCTCTTCGCGAGATATACGTAGGAGGGAGCAATATACTGCTTAACTCTTCGGTGAAGGTATGTTCTCGAAACTTCGACAAAAGCCCGTACCGAGCTACTGAGCATCTCTCCTGCAGAGTCTTCCACTGGAGTTTATCTATCATCTCCGTAACGCTTTCGCGATTACTAAATGATCCTGTAGCGAAGCGTGCTGCTCTACGTTGGATCTTCTCTATCACTTCTATCAACCCTATCTGGTACGGATCCCACACTGCTGAGCAGTATTCAAGCAGTGGGCAAACAAACATACTGTAACCTACTTCCTTTGTTTTCGGATTGCATTTCCTTAGGATTCTTCCAATGAATCTCAGTCTGGCATCTGCTTTACTGACGATCAACTTTATATGATCATTCCATTTTAAATCACTCCTAATGCATACTCCCAGATAATTTATGGAATTAACTGCTTCCAGTTGCTGACCTGCTATTTTGTAGCTAAATGGTAAGGGATCTATCTTTCTGTGTATTCGCAGCACATTACACTTGTCTACATTGAGATTCAATTGCCATTCCATGCACCATGCATCAATTCGCTGCAGATCCTCCTGCATTTCAGTACAATTTTCCATTGTTACAACCTCTCGATACACCACTGCATCATCTGCAAAAAGCCTCAGTGAACTTCCGATGTCATCCACAAGGTCATTTATGCATATTGTGAATAGCAACGATCCTACGACACTCCCCTGTGGCACACCTGAAATCACTCTTACTTCGGAAGACTTCTCTCCATTGAGAATGACATGCTGCGTTCTGTTATCTAGGAACTCTTCAATCCAATCACACAATTGGTCTGATAGTCCATATGCTCTTACTTTGTTCATTAAACGACTGTGGGGAACTGTATCAAATGCCTTGCGGAAGTCAAGAAACACGGCATCTACCTGTGAACCCGTGTCTATGGCCCTCTGAGTCTCGTGGACGAATAGTGTGAGCTGGGTTTCACACGACCATCTTTTTCGCAACCCATGCTGATTCCTACAGAGTAGATTTCTAGTCTCCAGAAAAGTCATTATACTCGAACATAATACGTGTTCCAAAATTCTACAGCTGATCAACGTTAGAGATATAGGTCTATAGTTCTGCACATCTGTTCGACGTCCCTTCTTGAAAATGGGGATGACCTGTGCCCTTTTCCAATCTTTTGGAATGTTACGCTCTTCTAGAGACCTACGGTACACTGCTGCAAGAAGGGGGGAAAGTTCCTTCTTGTACTCTGTGTAAAATCGAACTGGTATCCCATCAGGTCCAGCGGCCTATCCTTGTTTGAGCGATTTTAATTGTTTCTCTATCCCTCTGTCGTCTATTTAGGTATCTACCATTTTGTCATCTGTGGGACAATCTAGAGAAGGAACTGCAGTGCAGTCTTCCTCTGTGAAACAGCTTTGGAAAAAGACATTTAGTATTTTGGCCTTTAGTCTGTCATCCTCTGTTTCAGTACCATTTTGGTCACAGAGTGTCTGGACATTTTGTTTGGATCCACCTACCGTTTTGACATAAGACCAAAATTTCTTAGGATTTTCTGCCAAGTCAGTACATAGAACCTGACTTTCGAATTCATTGAACGCCTCTCACATAGCCCTCCTCACACTACATTTCGCTTCATGTAATTTTTGTTTGTCTGCAAGGCTTTGGCTACATTTATGTTTGCTGTGAAGTTCCCTTTGCTTCCGCAGCAGTTTTCTAACTCGGTTATTGTACCACGGTGGCTCTTTTCCATCTCTTATGATCTTGCTTGGCACATACTCATCTAACACATATTGTACGATGGTTTTGAACTTTGTCCACTGATCCTCAACACTATCTGTACTTGAGACAAAACTTTTGTGTTGAGCCGTCAGGTACTCTGTAATCTGCTTTTTGTCACTTTTGCTAAACAGAACATGGTAAATTAAACTGAAAACTGTGAAGTATGGTGAAAAGCATTGGAATGTAACATTTGGTGGGGTGTGTTTTCCTTCCGTAGCCAGTGGCAGTGCAGCATACTAGCATATTACTTGTAAAATTTTCCTTGTTCATTGTGCTAAGGGCATAGTTTGTTTGCTTTCAGATGAGTTAAGGAAGTGATGTTAAAATGATGGAGGCAAGCATTCACAGTGTACGTCGATATGTCGATTGCCAAATACAAATCGAGTTGTCATGAGTGGGGTAGCACTGTTATTAACACACTGGACCCGCATTTGGGAGTACGACAGTTCAAACCCGCCTCCGACTGTTACAATTTAGGTATTTTGAGATTTTTCTTGAATTGTTTAAGGCAAATGCTGGGATTGTTCCTTTGAAAGAACAAGGCCACTATCCTTTTTTATCCTTCCCTAATCTGTGCTTATGGTCCATCTCTAATGACCTCGTTGTCAGCGGTATGTTAAACGCGAATCACCACCTTCTCTTCCTACTCCAGTTGTGTGCAGAGGAGATGCAGGTTGTAGTTAAAGGCTTTAAGACAGAGCTGTCCCAAAATATATGTTAATATACAGTTCTGACTAATGGATAACAGAACTGAAATTATCAGGGTGCACTTTGAATATTTCCCACACAAGTCTACACAGTGACAGTCAACATTTTTGGAACTGTAGTAATTGAGTGATGTTTTTTGAACAGGTAGTAGTCTGTGCCTTGAAATGCTGGTTAGCTCCATGCAGAAGAGAGTTTGGGGTGTGGCTTCTACAGGGTACAGCTGTTATGGGCCTCCCAGAGGCTCATTTCCTTATGCCCAGTCATTCTACATCAGATCTACATCACAAGCAGAACTTCAGAGATGCCATATTGATTTTGCTGTACTCATAATACGTTTTTTTCACATTATAACTTATGTCCTATGAATATGCGCTGTTTCAAAGCATCGGAACATTAACAATTTTTTGAAAATGTGTGATTATAAATACATCTCATTGAAAGAAAATGACAGAAAACATCATGTTGATGGCTAAAGAATTTTCATATTTGGTTGTTTACATATTATAGCTTGCATGCTATGAAAGTGCATCACTTCAAGGCAATGGTGCATTTAAGATGTATTGAAATCCATCATTCTTATTACAATTAATATAATTTAATGTCAGTTAATGACATATTGGTGATGAATGCCTTAACAGGGCCAAATAAGTAATGCATGTGTGCATTGAACTGCATTGTAGTATAATGGTTTGTGACACCAACTAAAGATGTCAGTGTTAGATCCTCCTTTCTCCAAATTTTTTTTATTCACCATCACATTTTCTGAAAGAATCTGAGACTTCCTTATTAACTCTATCACTGCTGTGGACGTGGATACAAATACTGCTACACCATTCCCCAGGTGCTGAGGATGTGTACACATGCGCTGCTTGGGTTTTTCTACAGTGCTACGGATGTCTGTATGCACCCTGAGTTGCCAACCTCTCACTCCTGTGGACAGCTTACTTCCATATCTCAGTGAATAAAAAAGGTTCGAGTGTTTATCACACAACATATTTGCCTCATTGTGTGCTATCATTTTCTAAAAACCTTGTTTCAATATCACGAATTGTTTGAAATTTGACGATTGTTATGAGCACATGAATCACGATGCCCAAGGATGTGAATAGGCATATCTCACACAACCGTCCGTCGGATATAAAACTCAACAACTCGAAATGATCTGATACCATTCAGCTCTCAATTTTAAATAAAATTCAAAATTTTATCTGCATTTCATTCACTGCAAAGTATGAGCTTAGGTCAACCATATGCAATGTTTATACAGTGTGTTTTTATCTATGCAAACTCTTTAAGATTTCATGCAATGTTTTACTTACTTTGATGCAGTGCAGCAAATATGACAGATAATGAAAAGAAATTCAATTATTTATCAGGTGAGGATATCCGACTGTAAGTTGTGCAAAAATCAAATTTTCTCACATTACAGTTTTCAAAAAATTGGATGACAAGTATTTCATATTACTCAGAATGTCATCTCTCAGCACAGGTACCAACATTTGGTGAGCAGTGCAGCCAGAACAAAAGTTGCCCTCAGCATATAATGGAGAGAGCATGTCTGTTGTAGTGAAAAGGTTTTAATAGAAGTGTGTTCTGTAATATGGGATGTTATGTACAAATAAGATATCTCTCTTTCTCTCAGCAGTTGTTTGTTGCATTATGCAAATATGACAGGGAATAAGGACCAATGGACTACAAGATTGTTTCTGCGTCACTGCCTGATTTGATCACAATTCAGTATTCATACATTCATACATTCATCCAAATATCACAATCACAGCACAAGAGCCATCATTTCATGGAAACATCACTGTTTAATCATGCAAACTTATAAATGCCACAGGTTGCACACACATAAAATATTAAACATATGAAGTTTAGAACTGAAAACATGAGAACATTCAGCTCCATCAAAGCTAAGATACACAGCATTAAAGATCTCTCTAAACGCATCTTTTAGTAATCATTTGTTGTGGTAAAGTGTCAGGAAATGTGATACTGGCAGATAAATATGCTGTCTATAGCACTTATCTTCGAGTTAGCTTTTGATGATATTCAGCAGTTGATTGTAATATGGAAAGAAGATACACTATGTAAACTTTTGGCTATAGAGTGTTATTGCCCAGCCCCGTCCCATCTCCTCAAATTTTGGCTGTGATGACATACTGATCTGCAGCATAGCCCTAGGTCTAGGTTAGTTCCGATTGATAAATGTGGAATGTTCCCCAGTATGGAAATCATGAGCAGCATTTGAACTAAAGCCATGTTACATTTTGCTTACAAGTTCTAAAAGTACTGATGAAATCAGTTGGGTGTATACATTAAACATTAATTTGAACTTCTGTATGACTAAAAAATGAAAGTTGCTTGACATCCAGTATTCTGAGCCAATCTCGTTTCTTTTAATGACTTTGATATGCACAGTTACATACAAGTGAAGTAGCAGTGGGTCAACAATAATATCGAACATTACAAAAGTAATTCTGCACATTTTATATAAAAGAATTAACATTATGTCAATTGAAGATGGATGAAAGCCCAAAATGCATGTTGATGTAAATAGAAATAGATAAAAAGTAGATGTTTGCTGTATTTCATAAAGTAATATAATTCACAGGCGCAGAACAGAAAAACCAGTAAAATGGCTAAATTAAGTAAATGTTATCAGTCCTCTGTGTTCTTTCTCTTTGCTCACGTAACATCATGTGCCACAACACCATTACATCCCATGACGGTATGTACAGTTGACCCTAGAATGCTAATACTACTGATTTTCCAACAGGGAATTTTGGAATAGTACCACTTAGCTGTGGCTCTAAAAAAGGGTTGTACATGGATGTTTCTGGTGTGAAAGGATCAGCCGCCATTTCTCGATGCCCTGGATACGCCTGATTGCTTTTCTCAATCGTAATCTCCAGGGAGGCTTGTTTCATGTACCTTAATTGTACCACCGATGGAGAGGAATTGGCAGTGGTCTGTGGCTTACCCAACCACATGTGATATGTACGAACTGAATTAAACATGCTGTTCAGAAAATTGCACAAGGAAGCAGCAGCAGTTCTGG
This sequence comes from Schistocerca piceifrons, assembly GCF_021461385.2. Taxonomy (NCBI): domain Eukaryota; kingdom Metazoa; phylum Arthropoda; class Insecta; order Orthoptera; family Acrididae; genus Schistocerca; species Schistocerca piceifrons. The sequence continues at coordinate 67,600,029 of NC_060148.1, read as the reverse complement.
AACTTTGTGTGAGGCACAGAAGTGTGCTGAGACTGACAAACACTTTCAACTGTAACAATATATTTGATGGGTGTTTACGCTGCCAGGATGAATTTTTACTTGACAGTAGACTGTGAGTGAGGTTTGGAAGGTGAGAGTAAAGCTGTGAAAAATGAAGCGCACATTTATATATGCCGTCAGCTGCTCTATAAATTTTGTTGGAATGTGCTGTTCTCAAGCTGTCAGTACTCACTGAGCTTGCTATAAGAGAAGTTACACATTAAAATTGCAATGCAGTAGCCTACAGGAAAGTGCAATGTGTATTTCACCACGGCAGTTCCAAAATTTTTACAGCAGTTGCAGTATGAACGTAATGAGAGTAACTTGCACAGGTCTTGCAAGAAGTATATATGCCACCTTTTCAGTGGTAGTATAGATGTGTCCAATTATCAGAAATGTGTTACTGACATACAATACAAATAGAGATGTCTGCCTATTTAAGGATATGAAAGGCAGCTATGTTTAATACATTTGAATGCAAGATGCTAAAATAGATATTTGTCCAGTGTCAAAGGATGTCCACATATACCAGAACTATGAGGTGTGTCTGGAAAGGAAGTACCATTTTGGGAAAAAAAACACATAAAAACATTTTGTGTATGTAGACTGAAATGGTGAGTGAAAATTTGTACCAAGGCCAGGAATCAAACCCGAGTCTCCTGCTTAATAGGCAGCTGCACTAGCCACTAAGCCACCTTGGCACAGTGATTCACACAAACAGAATTGCCAAGACTGAGACTCGAACTCGGGACCTTTGCCTTTCGTGGGCAAGTGCTCTACCAACTGAGCTACCCAAGCACAATTCACGCCCCGTCCTCATACCTCTAATTCCGCCAGTACCTCATCTCCTACCTTCCAAACTTCACAGAAGCTTTCTTGCGAACCTTGGTAGCTCAGATGGTAGAGCACTTGCCTGCGAAAGGCAAAGGTCTCGAGTTCGAGTCTCGGTCCGGCACACAGTTTTAATCTGCCAGGAACTTTCATATCAGTGCACACTCCACTGTAGAATGAAAATTTCATTCTAGAAACAACCCCCAGGCTGTGGGTAAGCCACGTCTCTGCAATATCCTTTCTTTCGGGAGTGCTGGTTCTGCAAGGTTCGCAGGAGAGTTTCTGTAAATTATGGAAGATAGGAGACAAGGTACTTGTGGAATTAGAGCTGTGAGGACGGGGCATGAGGTGTGCTTGGGTAGCTCAGTTGGTAGAGCACTTGCTCACGAAAGACAAAGGTCCTGAGTTCGAGTCTCAGTCCGGCGCACACAGTTTTAATCTGCCAGGAAGTTTCATATCAGTGCACACTCCACTGTAGAGTGAAAATTTCATTCTAGAATTGCCAAGGCTCTCCATGTTCTGGAATAGCACCTCAGCACTGGACGTAAATGGGGACCCAGCCAGAAACCTATGTGCAGGTACCTGCAAATGAAATGACACAATTTCAGAGATTTTACTGGTCTCATAGAGATATGATTTAATGTATGAATTGGACTGAGGAGGTAGGCATGCCAAGATAATCCGTGCTGTTGTGTGAACCAGTGTGCCAAGGTGGCTTAGTGGCTAATGCACCTGCCTAATGAGTACGAGGCCTGAATTCAATTTCTGGCCTCGGTACAAATTTTCACTCGCCATTTCAGTCTAGATGCATAAAATCATATCTGTATGAGACCAGTAAAGTCTCTGAAATTGTGTCATTACATTAAAACATTTTTTTTTTTCAAACCAGAATTTATTTTTACAAGAATTATTTTTCTACATAATTACCATCATTGTTCAGACATTTGTCATAGTAGGAAACCAACCTTTCTGTCTCCTCTTCATAGAAAGACACCAACAGTAAAGACAGCCACTGCTGACAATGTTTCTAGCATCATCATCGCTATCAGAGCGTCTTCCTCGAAAATCACACTTCAAGTTCAAGAACAAGGGGTAGTCAGGTGCAAGATTGGATTGTATGACAGGTGATTGAATTGCTCCTAACCGAATTGCTGAATAAGATTTTGACGAATTGCTGAATAAGATTTTGAATTGGGGGGGGGGGGGGGCATGCATTGTAATGAAGCAGCACAAACTGAGAATTCCACACTTTTTTATTTTGAATTGTACTCAAAGTTTTCTCAGTGTTTAACAGTATTGTACCACATTGATGGTTTCACCTCCGAGAAGGAACAGAATGCCCTGTCTGTCCCAGAACACAGTGCACCTGATTTTTGTGCTGACAAAGTTGTTTTGAAGTTTTGTTTTTTGAGGGTTCATGAGTGCCTCCACTGCGTCGACTGTTGTTTTCATTCTGGAGCAACATGACAAATCTATGTTTCATTACTGGTCACAATTCTGTTTAAGAATTCATCTCCCTCATCACTGTATTGAGTAAGCACTGCCAAATCGCTTCATTTGGTGGACATCCGTAAGCATTTTCGGAGCACAATGGGAACACAATTTGCTAAAATTTATGCAATTTATGAGACTCTCGTGCAAAACAATTTTTGAAATTTTTGGGAACTCATTACAAAGCATTCGTATCGTGAACACCACTTTTCACACAAACCCTCATTGGCAACAGAAGGCTGCCCACTCCGTGCATCATTGAATTGTCTCACCCAATTTCTCAACATTCCATTAGTAATTAGGTTTCAACATAAATCTACACAAGCTGACAATAAATTTCATCTGGCTTAACATTCTTTGCATTCAGAACCTGTATTGCAGAATGCACTTCACAGTCGGAGGGCTCGGAGATTGTCTTAAACCTTTTTAACTAACAAATGTAAATGCAACACAACCCAGCTGCAGTGCAGTCAGTGGAAAGACTGCGGATCAGAGAGACGAGTGTGAATGTGCAGAACTGCGAGCCTAGTGATGTGATGGCAGTAGAATGAAACAGTACCTACTTTCCAGACACAGCTCGTAGTAACACACTCCAATAGAGTGATGGTGTACATAAACATTTCCTGCATTGAACATATTACAAATGTGGAGCACCACCCTGCAAGGTGTAACACCTACAGCACCTCACAGTGTTGAGGGGGGGGGGGGAGGGGGGGGAAGAGCTCCCAAATTAGCTCCCATATCCTTAAAATATCAGTTCACAAAATTACCCAAGTCCCTACACAAGTAGTAATTACAAAAAATAAATAAAAAACAAATAGAGGGAAATATCTAGTATAGAAAGCAAAAGAAAAGAAAAGAAAAGGAAAATTTAATTATAAATTTTAGAAACATGGGAAGGGGGAAAAACAGTAGAAAATATTAAAATATTAGTTATTCCAATACATAAGAAAATCAATATTATAGTCATAGAACGTAGGTCTGGGACACCAAAGATAGTGTTTATTAAAGTACAAATAGCCACATGTTGTAATTATGATACTCCAGTCTCTAGTCTGTTCTAGTTCAGAAGTTATTGAGGACGTACAGCTTTAGAGAACAACAATTTGGACTTTATTAAACGGGGATTAAGAATAGATCATGACGAAATTGTTTTTGAGGATAGTCAATTCAAGACTTTAATTTGGACATTTATCAGATTAGATAAGCGGGAAGGTGAATAGTAATCTCTTTGACTTTAATGTCAATTCTTGTGAATATTTAAACGCTTTACTGAATTGAGAATTTTAACCGGATTTGGACTTTGAATTGTGATAGCGGGAAACTTTAACTTCACGCGATTAGTGATCGTAGTTAATGACAGTTTGCGGATATTAAATGGAAATAACTTATTTACCGAAAGTGACAGGATATTATCTAACATCTCTGATGTTAGCGGGAATCCTACTTAGACATCTAATTAAAGAACTTCTTTGAATGAGATTGTATGAGTGAACCTCTTTATTAATAATTCTTGTCAATAAACTGACGTTGTTAATTTGAAACATAATACAAGTCTTGAACATTAATTTAAATTAGATTAATAAACATTAAGGTTATGTGACCTATGCCAAGAACAAACTAGCGATTCTTAACTAAAACAATTGAACGAAAGGTTAAAGCATCGTCATCTGTAAACATTGGTAGTAAAGCTACTAAAGATTTTTTCTCTCAGAGTTGGGAAGACTATACGTGTAGTGATCAACGTTTAATATTGGGTTTTAAAAGTAATCAAACTGATACTTAGCCGGGACAATATTAAATAAAAGTAAAACCCTTCAATGACAGTCAATGTGTAAAAATAAAATGAAACTTTCACCTATTAGACGAAAAAGTGAAAACAGAAAAAGGGCTGCTACAAAGGGTGGATCACGAGTCGCGTTCACATAGCTCAGTCAGTAGAGCACATGCAGGCGAAAGGTAAAGGTGCCAGGTTCAATCCTGGTCCACCGCACAGTTTGTCCGCCAGGAAGTGTCAGCACTGACATTGTCGTGTTCCTCTGTGAGTACAGAAACATCGCAGTACCTTTGACTTCAGTGGGTAAGTGAATAATTTTTCCCCTCTCGACATTTCCAGGTGCACGACTTGGATCTCGCTAACAAGCCGGACTTAGTTATCCGGGAGACTCTTCCGGTGCTGCAGGAGTTTGTGGCAGCAGGCAAGGCGAGGTTCATCGGCATCACGGGGTACCATCCGGAGGCCCTCCGGGAGATTATCGAGAAGAGCACCAGTGTGAAGGTGGACACGGTGCTGTCGTTCGCCAGAGACACTCTCCTAGATGACACACTCCAGCGGCACATGCCATTCTTCAAGGTATGTCCACCAGTCAGTTTTGATTCACGGTTCTTAACTTCACCGTCTGACTGTTGACAAGTAAACTTACATATTCTGCCGATCACTAAGTGTTGTCGTCAAGTCTGAGTACGGCCCCCAAGTTTACCTTTTGAGCTAGTGACAAGTTCACTCGGGCCTCCTCACCAACTCCTGAGTACTAATGGCAATTATAGATGTGTCACAACTCAGGTACCTCAGTCAGGGTGTATATGACCCGGCACAACCGGGAGATCTGGGAAAAACCCGGGAAATTTTTCATCCGGGAGAAAACCGGGAAAAACCCGGGAATTGTTTAGAATTCCGGGAATTTTTCACTGCTTTCATTTTCTGTTAAATTTCTGTGATTTTTGACTCTTAAGAACCAATACTCAAACTAAGGATATTATTGTATCCTGCTACTGCAGAATAATGCTGCAGCAACAAAACATGAACGAGAGAAAAAAAAATGAAAATAAAACTTTAGTCGCAAAGGAAATGCGCCGTATATCACAACAAAACACTGTGCTCGTACAAGTGTCTGCCAACAGCACAGTGTGTCAAAGGCTTAGGAAGACTATGCAACGCTTCATAACAACAAATTGCCTCCGATGAGCGTGACGTGACAACTGTTTAAATTAAGAGTCATTTGAGCAGTTATGGGCAGGCTGTTGTGCATGCGCAGTTTAGTCACGTATGCGTAGTACCTTCTCCCGCTTCTGGTTAATGAAGTGTGGCTGGGCGCCACTACCTAACATTGCCCCAGTTTGGGAATATAGTAAATCTGGGGCTGATGCACAGAGGAGTCAGAATTGTGGTGGGGAGGTGGGTCGTCTCCACGTGACCCGTCTTTACGTTCATTGATTTTGTTGTTTCGTCTTCGTTTATTGCTCTCACGTTAAATGATGATGAAATGGATTTTTGTCGCCGGGAGTTATCAAATGAATTAAAATACGTTCGCTTAGTGACGGAAAGCAAAAATTTTATTACCACTTTTCTGACAGTCAAGAATTAACCGCCTTGCAGAAAAATGAAGTTATTTTTGTAGGTTTGCTACAGAGATTTGACTTTTATTAATCTTTTCTGCTGAGGCAGTCAATTTATTTGGAACGAAGAGTTTAATTTCACACTCTTGGCTGGTTTCAACTGTTCACTGCATTTCAAGTCCATGTATGGCATTATACCATAATAAAGAACCAAACATGAGATAATACAGCACTGGTACTCCAAGAAAATTTACATCCGAATATGGACATACGAATGTGCACTTTAAGCCGAATTATGCATTTTAGTGTGGTTCACAAAATTCCGGTGCTCTTGAAGTATCCTCTGATGTCTTGTTTCTTTTATGACATAATATAAGATCTTTTAATGTTTTACACGTATGAACATATGGGCTTCCTGCGTCATCGTAGCTGCGCAAGCGTGGTGACGCCTGTTATCTGGCGCTCTCTGGCAACTGCTGAAACGAACCTATTTCTAACAGGTCGCAGGAAAATATTGCGAATGGTGGTTTGGAAAGCGTTACATTCAAAGCAAATTTCCTTTTGCACAAGATGAACTGTGTGCGAGAATTTACTATCAATTTCTTAAATCACAAAGCGTTTGACTCTCATTTAAAAATCAACTCTTTGAGGATGACCATTTGGAAGAATTTCGAGCCCAGATCAGACATTTACATTGTTATTAAACATTTTACTGGCACATTTGTGTGATGTATCTTAATTTAAGCCATGAACTTTTCTTATTTGTGTGTTCGCACTACTGAAGAGTGATCTTGCTATTGGTTGACTACATCACGTGTCCTATGCTGTCATCAGCTGGCGAGATCAAGTGACATGAGCTATGACTGGCTTACAAAAGCGCATCGCAATCTCGATTTCAATGCTTCGGAAAGTGACATGCGGAGTTTGATGGAATTCAAATTCGTACCTTTGTAATACGAAAACAATAGCCCCCTCCCGGGAATTTCGTTTTCTGAAGTGTCGGGAAATTCTACGTTGGTATATAAAACCGTAAACATTCAAAGGATTGATGAGTTTTACAGTGCTGAGGAAGAGTATATTGTCACTTAACATGGAAAGAGTGTATTTTCACCCGGGAGAACGTGTATTTTTTACCGGGTAATCCGGGAAAAATCCGGGATTTTTTTTTCTTTGTCCACATATACACCCTGGTCAGTGCTGTTGGTGAGTCTAAGCTTAGGCTGAGTAGTTCCTTCCCATATCTCAGTAGGTTGTCACAGTCCTGGCCTCTAAGTTGTATTGGGATACCTTGTAGTGCTCTCGTTTTGTCGAATTCGACATCACTTTACATCTTACCGTTCACAACAATTGACATCACAGCATTTTTTTTCATCTATCTACAAAGAGAATGACAGGATGTCATAGTTGAAAGTTTATTTCTTAGAGATCAACAGTATCCAGATACCCCCAAAAACATACGTTTTTCTCACATTAGGTGCATTTTGCTGCCACCTACTGCCAGGTACTCCATATCAGTCACCTCAGTAGTCATTAGGCATCATGAGAGAGCAAAATGGGGCGCTCTGTGGGACTCACGGATTTCGAACATCGTCAGGTGATTGGGTGTCAGTTGTGTCATACGTCTGTAAGCAAGATTTCCACACTCTGAAACATCCATAGGTCCACTGTTTCTGATGTGATAGTGAAGTGGAAACGTGAAGGAATACGTAAAGCACAAAAGCGTACAGGTTGACCTCATCTGTTGACTGACAGAGACCGCCGACAGTTGAAGAGGGTCGTAACGTGTAATAGGCAGACATCTATCCAGACCTTCACACAAGAATTGCAAACTGCATCAGGATACACTGCAAGTACTATGACAGTTAGGCGGGAGGTGAGAAAACTTGGATTTCGTGGTCGAGTGGCTGCTCATAAGCCACACATCGTGCCGGTAAATGCCAAATGACACCTTGCTCAGTGGAGTTTGTGGAGTGATGAATCATGGTACACAATGTGGCGATCCGATGGCATGGTGTGGGTATGGTGAATGCTCGGTGAATATCATCTGCCAGTGTATGTAGTGCCAACAGTAGAATTTGGAGGCGATGGTGTTATGGTCTGGTTATGTTTTTCATGGAGGGGGCTTGAACCCCTTGTTGTTTTGCATGGCACTATCACAGCACAGGCCTACATTGATGTTTTAAGCACCTGCTTGCTTCCCACTGTTGAAGAGCAATTCAGGGATGGCAATTGCATCTTTCAACTCGATCAAGCACCTGTTCATAATGTACAGCCTGTGGCAGAGTGGTTACACGACAATGACATCCCTGCGATGGACTGGCCTGCACAGAGTACTCGCCTAAATCCTATAGAACACCTTCAGGATGTTTTGGAACGCCGACTGTGAGCCAGGCCTCGCCGATCGACATCGATACCTGTCCTCAGTGCAGCACTCTGTGAAGAATGGGCTGCCATTCCTCAAGAAACCTCCAGCACCTGATTGAATGTATGCCTGTGAGAGTGGAAACTTCATCAAGGCTAAGGATAGGCCAACACCATATCGAATTCCAGCTTTACCGACGGAGGGTGCCACGAACTTGTAAGTCATCACATAGTGTATTCAGGAAGAGCAACAGTGAGGACGAATTGTATGATGTCACCGTAAGTGTTAACCCCTCCACAGATTCTGAAAGCAACATTATAAGCCATCTGTGTCAGCAGGGGAAACACTACAGTTTTATGCTTCAACAAGAGAAGTAATTGATGGATCTTCCAAATCTGAAAATGATAGTAACTTTCAAATTGGTTTATCAAAATCGAACTAGGAAAAGTCATATTTACATTTATGTGAACTTGTTGGAACCATAAATTTGCACAAAAACTCAAAGTCAGAAATGTAATTTTTAACCTTCTTTCTTTCTTATTTTTCTAGAACTCCATCATCTTCTCTCCAGGTTTTCTTTCCATTCTTCTATTCATATGGTCCACATTTCTTATTCCTTCTGTCTTGAAATTCTTCAAAATTTAGTATTTTATTCTGAAAAAGTTTTTTCTCTCATTTCTAATTCTTTGACGATGCTTCTTTCTAGTTCTTTTCACAACTCTGTAATCCATAGTACTATCAATTTCTTTTTCTTGAAATATGAGTATGTTCGTTTTGTTTGTTTTCATTCATTTGGTGGGGGTGTCTAAAGAAGATTGATTATTGACATTGGCAGAACTTCTGATATTTTCCCCATATTTTAGTTTATCTCCTCATTACTTCTCATTTTGCAGCCATCTGTAGTTTGTGTTGCGCCCATCTGTTTTCTAATAATCCATTTTTTGAGTGTTCCATTCTGTCCAGCATGTACTTCATTGTTAAAGCTACATGAAATTAGCAAATAAACTTTGAAAATTCAGCATTTTGAAATTTGAATTTAGCATTTATGTTTTTCAGTGTGCTTACACATCTAAATGAGCAAGCTATTACATGAATTAACAAAATGTTACATCATAAAGGTTAATCAAAAGCATGCAATTCCAGTGCCACCATATCTTTCTGGTGAAAATATTTACAAAAAAAAAAATTGTAGCTTTACTTGTATTTTAGAAAATTTTGCTCAATAATTACAAAAATAAAGAGGAAGAACACGGCAGATGACAGAAGAAACAGCCATTCCAAAATTCATGTGACAAATGTATGTTTGCCGCTTTCCTAAAAACATTTCTATGTTTAATGCATGGATGCCGTATTTGTATCTGGACAAGGAATGTAGCAAATGAAACTGAAACAAAGAAATTGATAAGCATCAAAATCAACAACTCTACTACTTTCACATGCAACAAAGCATGAAAACTTAATGTTTGAAATCATCTGTAGATGATGATTTCCTGCTATGTTTCTTGACTTTGATGTTTATTTCTTGTCTCACTTTTATTTGTTCATTATTCTATCAAGGTAAAAGTAAAAGATCAGTGGTTTAGTGTTCACTTTTCAGTGACAATGTATCTTGTTTTACCTACTCTGTGTTAACTTGGTAGTGCATAAATACATGTGTGTTGGACAGGTTAGTAGAGCATCATACAAATACTTTCAGTTTTTGCTCTTTTGTCATATTTATGTGATGATCTCACATTTGATCATGGATATATTAAAAAATCACATGTCTAGCACCTGTGTATTGAGATATTTTAGCATTTAAGTAGTAAATTCATTGAAATATACTAATTTTAATAAATTTCACTGAAATATTCTGATTTTAATAAATTTTGCTGAAATATAGCAATTTCACCTTTTATCACACTTTGAAATCGACCAAAAACATGTTGCAATACACCCAGGTAGCACTGGAGCTACTATTTTTTACACTTTCAAAGCATTTTGCACTGATAGCATATGTGAATTTTACATAGCTCTATTCATTGTTAAGCATTCACACAGGTTTAAAAATTGTGGTCTTACCACTGTACAGTGTCTTTAGTTTTAATTTTTTAAAGATATAAATTTTTTGTAGGTTTTTTGTCAGGCTATATGCTTGTTCCATTTTATTATGTTTGACTTCTGTCTAGTCCATACTGCTATGTAGTTGCTCCCAGGTATTTAAATTTCCTAGCTATCTATTTTACCTATTTATGTTTGTATGTATTTTTGAGCTTTTTAAATATTTGTCATGAGTGTTATTCTTACAGCTGAAATTTTGAGACCAGTTTTATTCATTATTTTTTTCCAGAAGATTTATTTGAATAACTGCTTCTGTCAGATTTTCTGAAGATATTGCAAAACTGCCCGCAAAAGCCAGGCAGTTCACTGTAAATTCCATTTGTTTTCTATTCTGGAATTATTGGTTCAATTTTGGGATTTTTTTAGCTGCAAATTCCAGATCGAAATATTTTTTCTAAAACACAGTTAAACAGTAGCAGTGATAAATTGTCTTCCTTGTCTAACACCAGTTTTTATTTCACTTGGTTAAGATACTTCTAACTTTAGAGCGCACAATGAAGATTATAATATTTGTTAGAGTTTCGTAAAATGCCTTCACTAATTTTGCCAAATTCTATTATGATTTTACAATTATTCTTGTGGCTACCAACTCAAATACTTTGTTGAAATCAGTAAATGTTATTATAGGTTAACTGGTTAACATTCTGTGGCAAATTAGTGATTTTAAGTTAAAAATCTCTCGTGTGCAGGATTTTACTTTTCAAAACGAATGTTGTTCACCCAGTCGTTTATCTAATGTTTCTTCAACTCTGTTCAGGAGAGTTTTTGATAATATTTTGTATGCCAATGGCGGAAGTGACACTCCTTTGTAATTGTTGATATTTTGCTTGTGTTGCTTTTTCTGTGTGGGTGACTTGTGCTATTTTCCACTTCTCTGGAATCTTTTTCATTTTCCGAAAGTTCTTAAAAAGCAAGTGTACGTGACTACATCTTTAGTTCTGACCATTTCAGTTATTCTACTGTAACGAGTCTTTGCCACTGTCTTTGCTCATTTAGAATGTTTTGGTGGCTTCATGAATTTATAGCTCTATTGGTGGGAAATCTTCAATATTTTCTGGTATTGCTGGAAACTCTAATTTAACTGTTTGAACAGGGCAGTTTAACAGCCTGACAAAAAAAGTTTCTATTATTTCACATTTTTCATTGTTGTTTAATCCTATTTTGCCATTTTCATTTTTGAAACAGAAACTTGGTGCTTGATACCCTTTAAGCACATGTTTAAAAATTTGGTAAAAATTTCTAGTTATTATTTTGGTGGAATTTTCTAGAATTTCTATGAGATAAAATTTTTCAAAGATTCTTTTGATTTTCTGGATTGTTTTTTATGTTGATTTTCTTTGATGTCTGAATTGTTCTGGGTGTTGTTCCTTTTTAAAGATATTTTTTTCCATTTTTGAGCTCTTTGTTCTAGTGCTTCTTTGCACTCCTTGTCACACCATGTCGTCTTTTTATTTTTTAACCAAACCTAATGTTTTCTCTGTGACATAAGTAATCTGTACCTGGAGTTCGTGCCAAACTCCTGTTTTAGCTGTCTTATTTTCTTTTTTAAATTTTCTGTTGTAATGTTGGCCCTACTGGAGTTATATTTGATAACTTTCTGGGTTTTCTTTTTTTGTTTTGATGGTAGAAATCTTATTTAAACTTTAGAGAGGTAATGATCTGAATCAAACTGCCCATTTGTCATTACTTTATCAGTCAAAATTTCCTTGATATTCCTTTTAGATCTGGGTATTCTGAAGAAATAGTTTCAATTCCTTCTGTTTTCCAGTCTGAGAGAAGAGAATTTACATTTAATGTTCCAATGTAGTACTTCTATTTCAACTTACAACTTAAAAGGCATTTTAGGACATTCCATTTCTTCTTTACCACAAATGTTTGGATTCCCCCGGAATTCAAGGTACTATTGCATTATAAGATGTAATGCTGAATTCCTCCTCAGAACTATCACTTGAGGTAGTGTAATTATCCACTATGAAAACTTTCCAGTTTGCAATTTGAAGTTATAAACTGCAGAGAGCAGGAAGTCCAGGATGATCCCTGGATTCCCAGAATAAGACCAAGTTGTTAGCCAGAAATTCTACTGTTTCAGACACCTCTAACATGTGGAACAGTCATGCCAGCTGTCCATTTTAGACTTGACAACATGCAGGATTTTATTTTATTTATTTATTCATTTAGGGCTGCCAGGAACCAAGTCAGTTAACAATAATGACTTTCTGTAAGCCTTTTTTGCAGCACAAAAATATTGCATTCTCTCTGTGGCCACTTACCTTCTCCCTCTGTGCTGCCACATTTTTGCTTCTGCTCATTGTGGACGCATTAAATTCACCAACCAGTGATCTGTTCAAATGGCTCTGAGCACTATGGGACTTAACATCTGAGGTCATCAGTCCCCTAGAACTTAGAACTACTTAAACCTAACTAACCTAAGGACATCACACACATCCATGCCCGAGGCAGCATTCGAACCAGTGATCTGTCATCATCAGTTTTCTGCTATATTAGCAAGTCCTTTGCCTCTCCATTTTCTGCGATCCATTCCTTCCTTCTTAAGGCTGCTGTATGTTGTACCATCCATCACGTCTTCCAGTATCTGAAATCTTTTCCTTCCTCACTTCCTTTTCCCTTCTACATAACCCTCTAAAACTGTTTTTATCAGTCTGTCATTGTTTCTTAATATATGCCCCATCCAATTTCTTTTTCGTCTTTTTATTACACCTAGTAACTATCTTTTCTCTCCCACTCTTCTCAGTACCTCTTCATTTTTTACTCCATCCATCCAACTTATTCTTTCTATCCTCTGCCATGTCCATATCTCAAAAGCCTCTAGCCTTACTCTGTCTTTCTTCCTCAGAGTCCATGTTTCAGTGCCATACAGAAGAACATTCCATACAAAACATTTTATGAGTCTCTTCCTGAGTTCCCTGTCCAGACCGCTGGAGAAAAGTCTCCTTTTCTTATAAAATGCCTCTTTTTGCCATTGCTATCCTTGTTTCTTAATTTCTGTGGCGCACTTCCAGTCAGTGTCTATCCTGCTTCCAAGATACTCTAAAATTTTGCACCTGTTCTAATATTTCTCCATTCAGCACAATTTTTATTTCTTTATTTCCTCCTAGTGCCAATACTTTTGTTTCCTTTGTGTTAATTTTCATTCCATAATTTTTTCCGTTAGCTTCAATGGTGTCCACCAAATCCCGTGGCTAGAAGGACCATGTCATCAGCAAACCTCAAACACCCTACACTTCTTCCTCCAATTTCTACTCCTTTGTCACCTAATGAGCACTGGCCAATCATATTTTCCATGTAGAGGTTGAAAAGGGCAGATGATAGACAACATCCTTGTCTTACTCCTTTTCCTAGTCCGATCCAGTTTGTACTTTCTCCTCTCACTTTAACTGAGGCTTTTTGATTAAGATATAATGAGTTAACAAGTCTTCTGGTTCTCCAGCCCACTCTCTTTTCCCTCATTATAGTCGCCAGCTTGTCCCAAACCACACTGTCAAATGCCTTTTCTAGATCGATGAAGTGCATGTATATAGGTCTCTTCCTTTTTCAATAAACCTTTCTGCCAAGATTCTTAGGAGCCCTATTGCATCTCTGGTGCCTGTATTCTGTCTAAAGCCAAACTTCTCCTCGTGAAGATTCTCCTCCATTACTTTTTCAAATCTCTTATTAATTATTCTTAACATCACTTTGGCTGCATGTGAAATGAGGCTGATTGTCCTGTGTTCACTACATTTATTGGTTCCCTGTTTTTTCGGTAATGGAATCATTACTGTTGTCAGAAATTCCTCAGGACATTCACCACCATCATAGTGATCTGTACTTGGAACAATTAGAAGTGTCATCCTGATTCAGTCCAGTGCTCTTGAGGTCCTCCCTTACCTCCTCCAACCATTTATCAGGGACTGTCTCTCTGTTTCTTGATAGGATCAACAGGTCATTGTCAAATGCAAGGCAGATGTCCCTTACACTGTTTTTTGAACCTCCAATGTGAACTTTGTTCATTAACTCTTTCCCAGCCAGTTCGTTTTCCCATTTTCCGGTGACCTTATCTAATATGCACTTGAAGAGAACAGGGCAGTACATCACCCTGTTAGGTGCCAGTTTTAATTAAGAAATCTTTGAAAGATACTCCCATGCATTTTGATTGTTTAAGTTTCTTTCTAAATTTTTTTATTGTAAGTTGTGTATGAGTCGAAATATGGTCCTTCAGTTAGTTATTCACTTCTGGCTATTAAAATTGCTACACCAAGAAGAAATGCAGATAATAAACGGATATTCATTGGACAAATATATTATACTAGAACTGACATGTGATTACATTTTCACGCAGTTTGGATGCATATATCGTGAGAAATCAGTACCCAGAACAACCGCCTCTGATATGCCTGGGCATTGAGTTAAACAGAGCTTGGATGGCGTGTACAGGTACTGCCCATGCAGCTTCAACACGATACCACAGTTCATCAAGAGGAGTGACTGGCGTATTGTGACGAGCCAGTTGCTCGGCCGCCATTGACCAGACGTTTTCAATTAGTGAGAGATCTGGAGAATGTGCTGGCCAGGACAGCAGTCAAACATTTTCTGTATCCAGAAAGGCCTGTACAGGACCTGCAACATGTGGTCGTGCATTATCCTGCTGAAATGTAGGGTTTCGCAGGGATCGAATGAAGGGTAGAGCCACGGGTCGCAACACATCTGAAATGTAACGTCCACTGTTCAGAGTGCCGTCAGTGCGAACAAGAGGTGACCGAGACGTGTCACCAATGGCATCCCATACCATCACGCTGGGTGATACGCCAGTATGGCGATGACGAATACACGCTTCCAATGTGTGTTCACCACAATGTCGCCAAACACGGATGCGACCATCATGAGAGCTGTAAACAGAACCTGGATTTGTCCGAAAAAATGATGTTTTGCCATTTGTGCACCCAGATTTGTCATCGAGTACACCATCACAGGCGCTCCTGCCCTGTGATGCAGTGTCAAGAGTAACCGCAGCCATGGTCTCCAAGCTGATAGCCCATGCTGCTGCAATTGTCGTCGAACTGTTCATGCAGATGGTTGTCCTCTTGCAAACATCTCCATCTGTTGACTCAGGGATTGAGACGTGGCTGCACGATCCGTTACAGCCGTGCGGATAAGATGCCTATCATCTCGACTGCTAGTGATACGAGGCCGTTGGGATCCAGCACGGCATTCCGTATTACCCTCCTGAACCCACCGATTCCATATTCTGCTAACAATCATTGGATCTCTACCAACACGAGCAGCAATGTCGTGATACGATAAACCGCAATTGCGATAGGCTACAATCTGACCTTTATCAAAGTCGGAAATGTGATGGTACGCATTTCTCCTCCTTACACGAGGCATCACAACAATGTTTCACCAGGCAACGCCGGTCTACTGCTGTATGAGAAATCGGTTGGAAATTCTCCTCATGTCAGCACGTTGTAGGTGTCGCCACCAGCGCCAACCTTGTGTGAATCCTCTGAAAAGCTAATCATTTGCATATCACAGCATCTTCATCCTGTCGGTTAAATTTCGTGTCTGTAGGACGTCATCTTTGTGGTGTAGCAATTTTAATGGCCAGTAGTGTATTTGGTTATTAATCACATTTTTCTTTGTCTTTATGGCTCTCTGTATGAGCAGATTAGCGCCAGTCTTAATTTGTTGTTAGTATAGTTTAGAGAAGTAGTCAGCAGCGGATGCTTCTGCCTATGAACGTCCGCCTCGACACATTCCACATCCCCGAAGGCTTTCCTTCTCGATGGGATTTATGGAACGCAGTGTGTGAGTGAATGAATGAAGTGGCACGGTTTAATCCCTCGTGCAGGAGAAGGGCGTGGGCGTGATCTGTGCAGCGGGTGTGGCGATGGGTCTGCTGAGCAACAGAGGTCCAGCGCCGTGGCACCCGGCACCCCAGGAGCTGAAGGAGGCCTGCCGGGCGGTAGCCGACTACTGCAAGGTGGGTGTGAAGAAGCCAGCATGCAAGTGATACACAAGTTACTGGCAGGGTAGAGAAGTGCGCAGGATAAAAGGTACGAGGTTTACAGTAAAAGGTGCATGATGCAGAGTTAGAGGGGCAGGGTGTAGGGTAAGAGGTGCAGCATGTAGTGTAAGGGGTGCAGGTTGAGGGGTGCAGAGTAAAGGGGGCACAGTAAAAGGTTGATGGTAAAAGGTGCAGGGTAATTAGTAAAAGGTTCAGAATAAGAGTTGCAGGGTGGAAGGTAAGACATACGGGGGAGGTGAAAGGTACAAGGTGTAGGGTGCAGAGTAAAAGCTCAAAGTATTTGTGCACTAGGATTTGAGAGCAGAGCATGTCTGCTTAAACACTTTAAACTTGTTATATAATCTAAATATAGCTATCACAGATAATATGATGGAGAGTACGTCTTACAGCAACATCTTATCAAAGTGGCCCTCTCAGTTTCCCCAGTGCAACTCACTTCTCAAAAAAGAGCAAAGGAATTGAAGGACTGTGTGGTGTCTGTTCATTCAGACATGTCTGAAAGAACAGACACAATTTTGATCCAGAAGCCATTATGAATTAAAGACACAAGGGAATTACACATGTCGGCTGTGAGTGGACACTAATTGTCAACATTCACCTTTGATTTCAATCAACACCTGCCCACAGCCAACGTCTGTAATTCCTTTGCTTCATAATTCGTAATGGCTACTGCATCAAAATTGTGTCTGTTCTTTCTGACATGTCCAAAAGAACAGAACCTCATACATAACTAAAAAAGAAAACTTTAAAACTTTCCAAACAA
This sequence comes from Schistocerca piceifrons, assembly GCF_021461385.2. Classification (NCBI taxonomy): domain Eukaryota; kingdom Metazoa; phylum Arthropoda; class Insecta; order Orthoptera; family Acrididae; genus Schistocerca; species Schistocerca piceifrons. Next base: position 67,583,085 of record NC_060148.1, on the reverse strand, counting down.
TGTCATGATGTCATGTAGAAAGTATAAAACATTTCAAGCTCTTTGTTAACAGAATCACCACTAGCTGAATGCGCATTGTTCTAATCTACAAATTGCAAAGTCAGAGGTTTGAGACATCTTGGAAGCATTTTTATTTGTTTATGTATTTTTATTTGAACTTCATATTTATTATTCATTTTAAAATTTAATTGATAAATATTAATCATAATTTTTAAAAAGAATAACATTTCATTTTTATTTACTAATTGCACAATAATTCAAGTACACATATTAGTAATAAATAAAAATTCAGTACAAAAATGTTAATATATCAGACAATGGAAACTCCAGGTAAGAATATCTACAATGTAGGAAAAAACAGATTGCTACATACTGTAAAGAAAACATGTCAAGCTGCAAACGGGCACAGTTAAGACACCCACATATAGCTTTCACCACAGCCTTCTTCAGTAAAAGACACACACACACACACACACACACACACACACACACACACACACACACACACACACAAAAAGCAAGCACACCTCATGTACCCACAACTGCCAATCTTCAGCATTTCAGGCTGGAATGCATGGGGTGGGAAAGGGGAAGGGATACTATTTTACCCTCCCAACTTTGCACAAAAACAGACCTCCCATGCCTTATCTCTCCAGTCACCCACCACCCCCAAAAGTCCCACTGTCCAGCCATAGACGAGCATTTCCCTCAGGACTGGAGCAGCTGAATCACATTCTCCACCAGGGTTTTGACTACCTCTCGCTGTGCCCTGAAACGAAAAATGTTCTACCCACTATGCTTCCTACCCCTCTCACAGTGGTATTCCACCACTCACTGAACCTACACAATGTCCTCATCCCTGCATAACTCTTGCTTCCAGTCCCTTGCCTCATGACTCATATCCCTGTAGTAGACCCAGATGCAAAACCTGTCCCGTACATCCTCCCACCACCGTCTCCAGTCCAGTTACAAGTATCACCTATCCCATTATAGGCAGAGCTAACTGTGAAACCAGTCATACAATCTACAAGCTAACAGCAAGCACTGTGCTGCATTCTACACATGACAAGCTCTATGTCCACGCAAATGGCCACTGACAAACTGTGGCCAACAAAGAGCTGGACCACCCTATTGCTGAGCATTCTGCCCAACATGATGTTCTTCATTTCAGTGACTACTCCACAGCCTGTGCTATCTGGATCCTTCCCCAAAGACCAGCTTTTCTGCATTGCACAGGTGGGGCGCTCCCTACAATATGTCATGTGCTCCCATAACCCTCCTGCCCTCAACCTTCATTAGTCATTGTTCTTACCCATCTTGCCCCTTCCCTGTTCCCATTCCAGCTCTACACAGCTCTCTATTCTGCCATCGCACCATCAGTCTTCTTACTTTCCTCCTTTTCCACTACCCACATCCCACCCTCTGTCTGACTTCCCAACTGCATCTAGCTGCCCTACCCTCTCTCATCTCATCCCTGCATGTCCCACAAGCAGCACTTTACAATCCCCCACCCCTACCCTGCTTTTGTCCCCCTGCCCTCTCTGGCCGCCTCCTTATCCCCACCACCCAGTTGTCTCTCCCATCATGCTCTGCTGCTCGCAGTCTGGCTTCGGCCGCCAGAGACTGTGATCATGTGTATGAGTTGCATCTCTCTCTCTCTCTCTCTCTCTCTCTCTCTCTGTGTGTGTGTGTGTGTGTGTGTGTGTGTGTGTGTGTGTGTGTTTTGTCTAATTTTGATGAAGGTCTTGTCGCCTGAAAGGTCACTTTCCTACAGTCTTTTTGTTGTGCCTATCTGGAACTCAGCTTCTCCATTACATGGTGAGTAGCAACTATCCTTTTTACACTACTGGCCATTAAAATTGCTACACCAAGAAGAAATGCTGATGATCAACAGGTATTCATTGGACAAATATATTATACTAGAACTGACATGTGATTGCATTTTCACTCAATTTTGGGTGCATAGATCCTGAGAAATCAGTACCCAGAACAACCACCTCTGGCCGTAATAACGGCCTTGATACGCCTGGGCATTGAGTCAAACAGAGCTCGGATGGCATGCACAGGTACAGCTGCCCATGCAGCTTCAACACGATACCACAGTTCATCGAGAGTAGTGACTGGCGTATTGTGGCGAGCCAGTTGCTGGGCCACCATTGACCAGATGTTTTCAATTGGTGAGAGATCTGGAGAATGTGCTGGGCAGAGCAGCAGTTGAACATTTTCTGTATCCAGAGAGGCCCGTACAGGACCTGCAACATGCGGTCGTGCCTTATCCTGCTGAAATTTATGGTTTTGCAGGGATCAAATGAAGGGTAGAGCCACAGGTTCTAACACATCTGAAATGTAACGTCCACTGTTCAAAGTGCCGTCAATGCGAACAAGAGGTGACTGAGACATGTAACAAATGGCACCCCATACCATCACGCCGGGTGATACACCAGTACGGCGATGACGAATACACGCTTCCAATGTTGACTCAGGGATCGAGACGTGGCTGCACGATCTGTTACAGCCATGTGGATAAGGTGCCTGTCATCTCAATTGCTAGTGATACGAGGCCGTTGGGATCCAGCACGGTGTTCCATATTACCCTCCTGAACACACCAATTCCATATTCTGCTAACAGTCATTGGATCTCGACCAACACGAGCAGCAATGTCACGATACGATAAACCGCAATCGCGGTAGGCTACAATCCGACCTTTATCAAAGTCGTAAACGTGATGGTACGCATTTCTCCTCCTTACACGAGGCATCACAACAACGTTTCACCAGTCAACGCCGGTCAACTGCTGTTTGTGTATGAGAAATCGGTTGGAAACTTTCCTCACGTCAGCACGTTGTAGGTGTCGCCACCGGCGCCAACCTTGTGTGAATGCTCTGAAAAGCTAATCATTTGCATATCACAGCATCTTCTTCCTGTCGGTAGCACGTCATCTTCGTGGTGTAGCAATTTTAATGGCCAGTAGTGTATACTATTGTTTCACTCCATCCTGGAATTTATAGTGGTAGATACCTATCCCAATAATCTATGTGCTTTGACAACGTTTGTGAAATACTCATTTGCCAGTAAAACAATTAAGCCCTGACATGGGAAGGAGGGGGGCTCAACCTTCTCAAAATAAAATATCGATACCCTCAACATGCAGGACGTCAAAATTGACCAGTTGAAAAACTGACGTGTTAAAAGTGCATTTTCCTACAATGAAAAGGGCAAAATAAGAAGACAAGTAAAAATAAAAGCCCCAGCTAGCAACACTGAAACCCATGGTTAAGAAAACTCATCTCATACCAGGAAGCGTCAGACAGCAACCCTCCAACCGCCTCGATGTGCGGGGCCACACCACTCGTGTGTGTCACGAGGGCACTAAATCCACCGTACACATAGCAGGGAAGTTACAAAAATTTTCGTGCATATCCAAATATCGAAGGAATGGTTGAGGCCCATTTTACACAGCATAACCGAATAAACTATAAAATACTTCAGTGTGAAAATTATTAAAACCAAATAGACCAGACGCAAGGACGTATAAAACAAGCCCAGGATGAATAACCGAGCAGTCATCAAAATGCCAGCAAAGTTTGACAGTGTACTGCAATGTCTTAACCCCACCTGAGTGTTAAGGGTGTGTGGGGGCTATAGCTTCAGACTCTGCATAATTTCAGTCCATTCCAGAATTTATAAAGTCCAGCCCCTTATTTCTTTGTGTAGGTCTTTTAAATTATTAGCTACATGGAGTGGCCAGCATATTAACTGTACCGATTATGAAAAGCAAAATCCTAAAGTTAGTAACCAAATGTGTCAGTTTCCTACTCTAAATCGTACAAAAACCTACATCTACATCTACATCTACATCCATACTCCGCAAGCCACCTGACAGTTTGTGGCGGAGGGTACTTTGAGTACCTCTATCGGTTCTCCCTTCTATTCCAGTCACGTATTGTTCGTGGAAAGAAAGATTCTTGGTATGCTTCTGTGTGGGCTCTAATCTCTCTGATTTTATTCTCATGGTCTCTTCACGAGATATACGTAGGAGGGAGCAATATACTGCGTGACTCCTCGGTGAAGGTACATTCTCAAAACTTCAACAAAAGCCCGTACCGAGCTACTGAGCGTCTCTCCTGCAGAGTCTTCCACTGGAGTTTATCTATCATCTCCGTAACGGTTTCGTGATTAGTAAATGATCCTGTAACAAAGCATGCTGCTCTCCATTAGATCTTCTCTATCTCTTCTATCAACCCTATCTGGTACGGATCCCACACTGGTGAACAATATTCAAGTAGTGGGTGAACAAGTGTACTGTAACCTACTTCCTTTGTTTTCACATTGCATTTCCTAAGGATTCTTCCAATGAATCCTAGTCTGGCATCCGCTTCACCGATGATCAACTTTATATGATCATTCGAGTTTAAATCACTCCTAATGCGTGCTCCCAGATAATTCATGGAATTAACTGCTTCCAGTTGCTGACCTGCTATATTGTAGCTAAATGATAAAGGATCTTTCTTTCTGTGTATTCGCAGCACATTACACTTGTCTACATTGAGATTCATTTGCCATTCCCTGCACCATACGTCAATTTGTTGCAGATCCTCCTGGATTTCATACAATTTTTCATTGTTACAACTTCTTGATGCTAAAAACTGAAAAGACCAGCCATAGATTTGAGAAATACATATGTATCAGGTCAATGTGTAGGTCAATCTGTATATTGAGCAAGCAGTAAAGGAAAAAAAGAAAAGTTCGGAGTAGGTATTAAAAACCATGGAGAAGAAATAAAAACTTTGAGGTTCACCGACGGCATTGTAGTTCTGTCAGAGACAGCAAAGGACTTGGAAGAGCAGTTGAACAGAATGGACAGTGTCTTGCAAAGGAGGGTATAAGATGAACATCAACAAAAGCAAAACAAGGATAATGGAATGTAGTCGAATTAAGTCGGGTGATGCTGCGGGAATTAGATTAGGAAATGACACACTTAAAGTAGTAAAGGAGTTTTGCTATTTGGGGAGCAAAATAACTGATGATGGTTGAAGTAGAGAGGATATAAAATGTAGACTGGCAATGGCAAGGAAAGCGTTTCTGAAGAAAAGAAATTTGTTAACATCGAGTATTGATTTAACTGTTAGAAAGTCGTTTCTGAAAGTATTTGTATGGAGTGTAGCCATGTATGAAAGTGAAACGTGGACGATAAATAGTTTAGACAAGAAGAGAATAGAAGCTTTTGAAATGTGGTGCTACAGAAGAATTCTGAAGATTGGATGGGTAGATCACATAACTAATGAGGAGGTATTGAATAGAATTGGGGAGAAGAGGAGTTTGTGGCACAACTAGACTAGAAGAAGGGATCGGTTGGTAGGACATGTTCTGAGGCATCAAGCGATCACCAATTTAGTACTGGAGGGCAGTGTGGATGGTAAAAATCGTAGAGGGAGACCAAGAGATGAATACACTAAGCAGATTCAGAAGGATGTAGGCCGCGGTAGGTACTGGGAGATGAAGAAGCTTGTACAGGATAGAGCGCTACATCAAAACAGTCTCAGGACTGAAGACCACAACAACAACAACAACAACATCAGGTCCTGCACTAAATTTAGGATTGAATACACTATTCTGAAATGACAGAGGCAATTCTGTTTCTTGACACAGGAGAAGGGAGTGGAGCTCGCGCGGCTGGCGGTGCACCACGCCTTGACACGTGAGGGGCAGGCGACGCACCTCGTCGGCGTCAACAGCGTGCGAGAGCTGCAGTCCAACCTGCAGATCCTGCGCGACGGACTGTCTCCCGCGGAGAAAGAGGTGCTGCGTGACATCCAGCAGAAGTAAGCCACGCCTGCTCGTGCTCTGCATTTCTTCCTAGTCCATCTGGGCTGGCCCATTGAAGTCCAAATCTTGTTTTCTGGCTTCACAAAGCACACCTCCCATCAAGCTGTCATCATAATCTTTTCTCATTTTTTTGTAATTCAGCAGAGAACTTCCGCAGTCTACCTGTCACCCCATCGCCCGGCTACGTTTCTCGGAATTGCCCTTACAATCAAAGTTAACAGCTTCAACTTCACACTCATCACTGAAACACTTGCTTGTTCTGTCTGCCCAAGTAACTCTCAATATGCACCTTTTTGTTGCTGCTAAGCAACCCCAATTTTAGGAATAGTTTTTGCATTTTATGTAAGACACTATACTGATTTTCAGACCAACTTTCAAAGTTGCTATGTTTATATTTTGCAGGCCGAGCTTGAGTGCAGTAGTGTCTGCTTCACACAGTCACATCTTTTACATATCTGTGTATAACACTGCAAAGCAATATGATGTGAAACGAATGTGTACGGATTATATTAGGGATGGCGAATGGTTGACATTGGTTTATTGGGAGAATTCTAGGAAAGTGTGATTCATCTGTAAAGAAGACCGCCTATAGGATGCTAGTGCAACCTATAGTTGAGTACTGTTCAAGTGTTTGGGATTCATACCAGTTTGGATTAAAGGAAGACATCAAAACAATTCAGAGATGGGCTGCCACATTTTTTACTGGTAGGGTTGAGCAACACGCAAGTGTTACGGACACGCTTTGGGAGCTCAAATGGAAATCCCAGGAGGGAAGGCAACATTCTTTTTGAGGAACACTATTGAGAAAGTTTCGAGAATTGGAATTTGAAGGTGACTGCAGAATCATTCTACTGCCTCTAACATACATTGCCCGTTAGGGCCATGAAGATAAGATACGAGAAATTATGGCTCATACGGAGGCATATAGATAGTCATGTTTCCCCTCACTCTTGAAACAGGGAAGCAGAGTGCCCCCTGACATGTATCTTATGTTGGATTGCGGAGTATCTATGTAATTGTAGCTTGGGTCACAACTTTGTGTTAAGGAGCCCTCACCCAAGTATAGGTCAGGCCGTGATTTTCTCAATGTTTGAGTCATACATTGCTAAAAAAACTGGACTGATTTCACATGAGAGCAATGTATGGATGTCTTGCTATTTGTCCCTTGATTAGTGCTGCCTTCTGTTGTCAGTTTATAGAATTATTTCAAAAGATTTCAGTTTCAAGAATTATTTCATAAGGAACTTTAGTGGACATAACACCTGTTGTCGCAAATGGCAATCTCTATCACATTCAGAGACTGAAAGAATTCATTGGCAAGAATTCATTGTACCAAGACAGGGATTTGAACCTGGACCTCCCACTTGCAAGGTAGATGGGTTAATCGTATACGCCACCTTGACACAGTGGTCAGTGAGAATTGCACGTACTACTGAAGGATACCTCACCCTCAGTCCAAATTCCCATTTGCCGCACACAACCAAAGCAGTGTCTCCTAGCCCTTTTTACACGTTTTGCTTCTCGCATAATGTGAAGTCCTGCACAGTGTTGGGTGAAGAGTGATCTGCACTGAGTGATCAAATCAGAATTTGGATTAAGGGGGGAAGCATGCTTGGATAGTCTGTGCAGTTGTGTCTAACCACGGCACCAAGTGGCATAGATGGTTAACGCATCTGCCTAGTAAGCAGAAGACCCGGGTTCGAATCCCAGCCTTGGTTCAAATTTTCATTGCCTGAATGTGGTAGAGATCAGAAATTATGGACATATACATCACTTCTGTTGAGTGAGCAAGAAGGTTTGAAAGTTCAAAAGGAACAAATTGCTCAAAAACTCATCTTGTATGTTTTTTCTTGGGAGGATACTTACACTTTCTGTTATCATTATTTTAAAATTTGTAATCTATCAAAGAAATAAAGTAAATATGAAAAATAAATCTTTTAACATGTATTGCGCTTGAAGATACATCAATCATATATGTAACTCTTTAAGTAACAGCATAAATGGCCAGATTCATATGGTCTGTCCAAAATTACTTTAGGATTGACGGTTTAGCAAGAGCATGCAGAAATGCAGGATAGAGTTGCCACCCACGTAATCTTACATTCCATCCAGCTCGCACAAATAGGCAAACTATTCACTTTATAAATATAGAAACTGTGTCAATGTATTCTGGAAGAGTTACACTATGTTTTGATTTTTGTTTTATCTGTGTAACAACAAATTATTAAGAAGATATACGGATGGTTTACAAAAATGCTTTTTCACACAACATTACCAAATTTTCGACATGTGAGAAACCTTTTTCTTATTGAAGTTATGTGAATGAAATCTTAAAAATGGTTCAAATGGCTCTGAGCACTATGGGACTTAACTTCTGAGGTCATCAGTCCCCTAGAACTTAGAACTAATTAAACCTAACTAACCTAAGGACATCACACACATCCATGCCTGAGGCAGGATTTGAACCTGCAACCGTAGCGGTCGCGCGGTTCCAGACTGAAGCGCCTAGAACCACTCGGCCCCACCGGCCGGCAATGAATTCTTAAGTATACATCATATTTTCATATGTTTGAAACCACAACTCTGTCAGAGGTCCCTAATGCAAGATAATTTGAGTTAAATATGATGCACAATGCTCCACTTGTCTGTCAACTACTAATCAGGTGCCTGTACAATTTTGACACGAGAAACAGATCGCTATAACACTGCAAAAAATAAGATCAAGTGTGTTTATCATGGTGGGAAAATGTACTTTAAATAGGCCAGCCTCTCTTGTTTAGAAAGAACAAAAGCGACGTAAATAATAGGGCCTTTTTATTACAGCAGTGATATTGTAAACATTATATTTGTTTTGTATGATACAGATGGGATTCCTGAGATGACCTTCCTTTGGAATTAGGTGCTATTAAGGCTCTCTTATTAAAATGTCAAAGCTTACGACAATATAATTTTCTTATGTAGGTACTTACGGGTGTTAACTGCACACTTCAAACATACAGCTGAATCCAGCTGTGCTCCATTTCTACAGAAAAAGTCCACTTACATCATTCTCATTTCTATGAAGTGTCAGTATCATTGTCACAAGCACCATTGTCATTTAATGAAATTATTATCTCCTCCACTGAATTTTCCAAAAGAGCTTCATACTGCCATGTTCTTTCCATGATGCTCTGTGTGTTTTACAGCTTTCATTCAGTCTTCAGGCATGACCTTCCTGACAGATTCTCTTGTGATTCTTTCAACTGCAGAGGGTAAATTTGTTGTTATTCCTTGCAACATAACCTGTAATTTGAGCCCACATTAACTCCATTGGCTTTAAATAGCAGTGGTAATGTGGCAGCCTAATGACTGTATGCCCATGCTTTTCTGCCAATTCATCAATCTCATGTAGATGGAGTTGTGGCTTATTGAGAGAGATTTTTTTCCATAAACTCTGCCTTTTTAAGATAATCACTTACATCAACGTTATGATGCTGAAGCCTATCAATAATTTCCTCCTTTCAGTTTGCCATGGTACATGCATTATCAACAATAAATGAATGGCAAGGAGCATTACCTAGAACAAATCTTTATGGTTTTTCAAGATTTGTTATTAGTGAATCTTCGAATCATGTTGTAAATGTAATGTGGTTCATTTTTTAATGATAATCTTGTTTTCTTTTGCTTTGAAAAGTAGGAGACTGGCAGAAAACCTTACAAGGTGTCTTCATGAAGAAGAATAAGCCTGCCCCCTTGCCTAAAGCCATTTCCATTGTTCCTTTAGCTATGTCATTATGAGCAGTCCTGCTTGACAGTTTGACCAGTATTGACCTATTTTTGTCAAGCCACACCACTTTGTTGATATTTATGCTATGGGTGTCCCTTAAAAGTTGGCATTGCCATGCAACTACATCTTCCATCTCCATCAACAGCCTATGGCCACAGAAATGTCCATAGTGAAAGCCTAGGTTGTGTAAAAAGAATCAGGGCTTTTTTAAGGTCACACATACTTGTCCAAAGAGTTGGACATTCCTTCCTCTGATAATAATAAAAAACGTGATGAGATTGGTTTCTCTGCAAATGAATTGATATTGGTATTCTGCTTATTCATAAGACATATTTTCCCAGGGGTGTTAAGTTATGAGTTCTGTCAATTACTTTGTTAATGGAGAGCAGTGGAACACCATACAGTTTTTTATTCTCAAGGTACGCATGTAACATGCAAACCATTTCTCCCGACTGTGCTCATATGGCAATCCCCTGGCCAAAAGAGCAACATCAATGATGAACTTCCTCTTGGCATCCTTGAGTACCACACAACGAATAATAGTAACAACAAGTAACGGTAACAACCAGGACCATTTTTACCACAAGGCAAGACCAGGCAGTCACCTGGGGTGGCAAAATTTTAGAGGTCAGGAAAGGCAGTAAAAATTAATTTCAAATCAGACAGCAAAAATATTGAGCAAATGAGGAGAAAAATGAAAAATAGGAAAAATTAAAGCACCTAATTCTCTTCAAGAGAATATGGAACAGTTACGAAGTAAGTCTTCACTTACTTTGCCGAAGGTAAACACATTGCCTCTACCTAACTCAAAACTAAAGCAGTTGCTACAGTGCCACAGGGGCTGCTAATAGAAGTTGTAAAATTCTCAATAGAAAATACAAACAATTCACCATTTATCTATTTAACTGCAGAAAGTCAGTGCTGAAAAATCTGAGAGTCATTCGTCATTCTAAAAATATTTCAGTTAAAACACAAATGAAATAACATCACAAATACCAGATGACCTAGTTTGAAGCTTCAGCATGTTTTCCATCAGTATAACATGATTTCTAAATTCAAGAACAAATTTATTCACACCAGAAAATAGTTTCACATCTTTATTAGTCCATTTTCTTGCAGTTAAATAAAATAAATAATTGATTCAAAATTTGGTTGCAGTGGTATATTCAGTTGAGTTCTAGTGTAAAATGTTTGGCACATTCTTCCTATTTTGGTTATTTTGGGAAATTTCAAAACATGAGGACAAAAAATGAGAAACAGAGGACATTTGTTGTCCTCAATCAGTTTTAAAGGTATTGAGGACAAAGCATATAAATTGAGGACTGTCCCCAGAAAATGAGGACATCTGATCACTTTAGTTTAATAATGAAAAGTATAAGAGGAGATTTTCATTGTTGTGCCGTTGGCTGTTGGTGGTGGTTGTGAGGGGGCATATTGGGGAGACTGTTGGTAGGAAAAAAGAGGGGGATATCATTTTTCAATTCTTGCCTAGGGTGGCAAAACACCTAGCAGTGGCCTTGGTGACAACAAATAACAGTAATAAAAAATAAAAGAATAACTCCTACAACCATAAAAATGGGCGCAATGATTAGACAGGACAGCAAGCTGACTGCAGCTGAAGCTCACTGCAAGCAGGAACTATTGTGATGGTCGGGTGAAGACTTGGCAACTTTGGGGGTTTGCTGTGGCTGCAGGTTGCATGATATTGGTGGAATATGGCCTTTACCTGTCGTGTGGGCTCCCTCCCCCACCACGCCCGTCCTCACTGCAAATCCTGAAATAGTTTTGGACAGACAATAGGACCCATATTCTTCTCAGAACAAAACGGATTTACATCAGGTTGTTCATGCACAGACAAAGTGTTTGTAAATAAAAACATCATGGAAAAACACAGAGAATTTAACACAGAAACTCTTATTGCCTTTATCAACCTGGAGAAGGCTTTTGATTGTGTGAACCATTATAGCCTAAGGAAGATTACATCTGAATGTGGATATCCTTATCATCTAATAGAGAAATAGTGAAAAGTCGTCACAAAACTACACACATTGTAATAGACACAGGTAGGATTTGATTAGAAGAAAAAAATATTAACCAAAATTTTATACAAGGGTATGGACTATCACCTACCCTTTTTAATAATTACATTGACTACTTTCTTGGCAAATGGAAATGGAAAGTAAACAAAGTAATTAAGATAACAAGTGAGAAATACCTGAATGTACTTAAATTTGCTGATGACATAGTTATTATTTAGAAGAATGAACATTACCTCCAAAGATCAGTGTACAAGCTGAACGAAATTTGCAAGAAGTACAACTTTAAAACTTCTAGCAACAAAATAAAAATAATGACATTCTGAGGAAAATATCCCGTCAGATAAAGAATTGCTTTGGATAACTCAGTTTTAGAAAAAATGCCTCAAATCCCTTATCTTTTGATTTGGCTCTGATATTGAAAGAAAATACGCAAATTCCAAGCTGTGTGGTACCATCATACCATCATGAAATTCTGTCAAGTAATGGCAGTTACCAGCGTAATCTATAGAAACAAAAGCTGGGTTACCAAAGAAAAAAAAAATTCAAACAGTAGATGAGGTTCCTAAGAAAGACAAAGGGCTACACAAGAAGAGATATGATTAGAAACAAAAATATTAGAACAGAATTAAATATTTTCAGCATGAATTAAAAAAATCCAAAAATATTATGAAGACTGGTGACAACAACTCATAAGAATGCCTGTCACAGAATTACTTAGCAGATCCTGAACTATATGCTAAATGGGAATTGGAAGACCTCAAAAAAGATGGGAATGATTTTCTTTGTGAGTTCGGAACAGGTGGCAGCCTAATCCTTGATAGGAGGATGATGACGATGATGATGGTGATGGTGATGGTGATGTAGCTTATCAATGGTGTCCTTAAATCAGTTAAGGTAAATGCTGGGATGGTTCCCCTAAAAAGGGCCCAGCAGATTCCTTCCTGCGCACATACCCTAAACGAGCAATAGGTGCTTCACTAACAACTTCATTGATAAATGAAAAGCAGTGAAGATCATGTAGTGCTAGGTACAGGAAGCTGGTTTAAATGTGAAATTGATAGCAGTGGGATAGCAGTATTCCTCATTAAGTGTATATCAAAGAGATAGGCAAATGGGAAATGGTGGTGGTGTGTTCATCACAGTAGATGAGAAACTCATAGCCATAGAGATAGAAATTGAAGGTGAATGTGAGGTTGATTGGACAAGACTCAGTATCAAAAGTGCATGTAAGAAGATAATTAGAACCGTCTATTGCCCACCAGACGCATCTCCTGATGTAATTCAAAATTTTAAAGAAAAGCTCAGTTTACTTGTACTCAGTTTATTTGTATGTAAGTTTCTGTCATACTGCAATAATTGGTGGAGGCTTGAATCATCCAACAAACAACTGGGGAAATTAGTTATTTTAGTGGTGTGCATGATAAGACATCCTGTGAAACATTACTAAATGCCTTTTCTGAAAACTACGTAAAACAGATAGTTTTGAACCCTACTTATGATGGAAATGTATTGGATCTAATGGCAAGAAATAGACCTGACCTCTTTGAGGATGTCCACATTGAAACTGGTACTAGTGTCCATGACAATGATTGGAAAAGAGCACAGGTAGTCCCAGTCTTCAAGAAGGGTCGTCGAGCAGATGCGCAAAACTATAGACCTATATCTCTGACGTCGATCTGTTGTAGAATTTTAGAACATGTTTTTTGCTCGAGTATCATGTCGTTTTTGGAAATCCAGAATCTACTATGTAGGAATCAACATGGATTCCAGAAACAGCGATCGTGTAAGACCCAACTCGCTTTATTTGTTCATGAGACCCACAAAATATTAGATACAGGCTCTCAGGTAGATGCCATTTTCCTTGACTTCCAGAAGGCCTTCGGTACACTTCTGCGCTGTCGCCTGATAAACAAAGTAAGAGCCTACGGAATATCGGACCAGCTGTGTGGCTGGACTGAAGAGGTTTTAGCAAATAGAACACAGCATGTTGTTCTCAATGGAGTGACGTCTACAGACCTTAAAGTAACCTCTGGCGTGCCACAGGGGAGTGTTATGGGACCATTGCTTTTCACAATATATATAAATGACCTAGTAGATAGTGTCGGAAGTTCCATGCGGCTTTTCGCGGATGATGCTGTAGTATACAGAGAAGTTGCAGCATTAGAAAATTGTAGCGAAATGCAGGAAGATCTGCAGCGGATAGGCACTTGGTGCAGGGAGTGGCAACTGACCCTTAACATAGACAAATGTAATGTATTGCGAATACATAGAAAGAAGGATCCTTTATTGTATGATTATATGATAGCGGAACAAACACTGGTAGCAGTTACTTCTGTAAAATATCTGGGAGTATGCGTGCGGAACAATTTGAAGTGGAATGATAATATAAAATTAATTGTTGGTAAGGCGGGTACCAGGTTGAGATTCATTGCGAGAGTCCTTAGAAAATGTAGTCCATCAACAAAGGAGGTGGCTTACAAAACACTCATTCGACCTATACTTGAGTATTGCTCATCAGTGGGATCCGTAACTGATCGGGTTGACGGAGGAGATAGAGAAGATCCAAAGAAGAGCGGTGCGTTTCGTCACAGGGTTATTTGGTAACCGTGATAGCGTTACGGAGATGTTTAACAAACTCAAGTGGCAGACTCTTCAAGAGAGGTGCTCTGCATCACGGTGTAGCTTGCTCGTCAGGTTTCGAGAGGGTGCGTTTCTGGATGAGGTATAGAATATATTGCTTCCCCCAACTTATACCTCCCGAGGAGATCACGAATGTAAAATTAGAGAGATTAGAGCGCGCACGGAGGCTTTCAGACAGTCGTTCTTCCCGCAAACCATATGCGACTGGAACAGGAAAGGGAGGTAATGACAGTGGCACGTAAAGTGCCCTTCGCCACGCACCATTGGGTGGCTTGTGGAGTATAAATGTAGATGTAGATGTAGACATGGTTGTGACAACAATGATTAACAAAGGGCAAAGGACAACTAAAACAAATAGAAAGATATAGACATTAAGTGAGCACTCCATCTTCAGGCCACAAGTGACCCATCTGGACCATCCGACTGCTGTGTTATCCTCAGCTGAGGAACGCGGAGAGGAGTGGCGTGTGGTCAGCACACCACTCTCCCAGTCGTTACGATGGTTTTCTTTGACCAGAGCCGCTACTATTCAGTCGAGTAGCTCCTCAACTGGCATCACGAGGTTGAGTGCACCCTGAAAAATGGCAACAACACATGGTGGCCCAGATGGTCACCTATCCAAGTGCCGGCCACACCTGACAGCGCTTAACTTCGGTGACCTGACGGGAACCGGTGTATCCACTGTGGCAAGGCCATTGCCTAGACATTAAGTAAACTAGGAGAAAAGTCAACAGTGTTGTATCTCAGCAAAGAACTTGAAACTTCCAGCACACAGCAAGAGCATCTAGAGGAACAATGGCTCAAGTTGAAAAGAATGATTGACCATGCTCTGGATAGGTATGTGGCCAGTCAAACAGTTCATCATAAAAGGGGCCCTCTGTGGTATACAATCACTCAAAGAAACTTCTGAAGAAAGAGAAATTACAGCATAATAGCTGTAAAACAAAGCATAGGGCTATAGATGGATAGATGTTGAATGAAACGTGTTTGGCTGTCGAGGGAGCAATGTGGGATGCCTTCAATGACTACCATAGTGGAATATTTTCAAATGATCTTTCACAGAACCCAAACAAATTCTGGTTGTATGTAAAGGCTGTTAGTGGCACCAGAGTTTGTGTCCAGTCCCTAGCGAATGAGACAGGAACTGAAACTGAGGGTAGCAGAGCAGAAGCTAAAATGCTTGTCTCCTTTTTTAGGCATTCCTTTACAAAGGCAAACCCAGGAGAAGTGCCCCAATTTAATCCCCATGCCACTGAAAAGATGAATGAAATAAATATTACTGTCAGTGGTGTTGAGAAACAGCTGAAATAGTTAAAACTGAACGAAGCTCCAGGCTCCAGTGGCCTTGTCAGATCCTATACTGAATTTTTGGCTGAGTTAGCCCCTCTTCTAGCTATAATCTGTTGTAGATCCCTCAAACAAATAACTGTACCCAGTTCTTGGGAAAAGGCCCAGGTCACACTTACAGGAAGGGTAGTAGAACTGATCCACAAAACTACTGTCCAATATTGTTAACATTGATTTGTTGTAGAATCCTAGATATATTCTGAGCTCGAGCACAATGAGGTATCTTGAACAGAATGACCTCCTCCATACCATCCGGCACGGATTCCTAATACATCGTTCATGTGAGACCCAACTCATACTTTTCTCACACGATTTACTGATAGCTTTGGATCAAGGCAGTCAGGTAGATGCAGTATTTCCTGATTTCTGAAAAGTGTTTGACTCAGTAACACCCCTATGCTTTCATCACAAGTATGATCATAAGAGGTATCAAGTGAAATTTGTGACAGGGTTGAAGACTGGTACCTTAGATGGAGATTCATCGTCAGACATAGAAGTAACTTTAGGTGTGCTCCAGGGAAGTGTGTCAGGACCCTTGCTGTTGATGATGTGTATTAATGACCTTGCAGACAATATTAATAGTGACATCAGGCTTTTTGCAGATGGTGCAGTTATCTATAATGCAGTACTATTTGAAAGAAGCTGCATAAATATTCAGTTAGATCTTGATAAAATTTCAGAATGGTGGAAACATTTGCAGCTTACTTTAAATGTTTAGAAATGTGAAGTTGAGCACTCCACAAAACACTGTGACTATAATATCAATGAGACACTGTTGGAATCAGCCAATTCTTACAAATACCCGGCTGTGGCACTTCATAAGGATGTGAAATGGAATTATCACTTAGGCTCAGTGGTGAGTAAAGCAGTTGGTAGACTTTGGTTTATTGATAGAACACAGGGGAAGTGCACTAAGTCTACTAAGGAGATTTCTAACAAATCGCTCATGTGACCAGTTCTAGAATATTGCTCAAGTGTGTTGGACCTATACCAAATAGGACTAAAGTGCGCATCATTTATGACGGTGGCCGAATTTAGGTTCATTCTGCGCATCTGACGTCACAAAACACAGTCAGCCAATGAACAGAGAACGACGTTGCCAGAGCTCGACTGCAGTGCAGAGCATGGACGAGTGTCTTCAGTTTTAGAAACGTTCAGTCATAAATAAAGTAATTGAACAAAAGCATTGTCTTGATAGCAGACTTTCTGTTTGGAAAAAGCATTCTTTATACTAATTGCTTCATATTCTATTAATTAATTAAACCAAACGAGCTATAAGCCTCCTAATTCAGGCGATAACAAGGAAAGGTGCTTGTATCATTCTCACGAACCGCTTTTTCGCAATAAAGAACAGCAGTAATTGTTTATTTCCTGTTGTACTTCGACGAAACGTGAGTAATTCATAGTCATACCAACAATGTTTGTCGGTATTTTGCGTGATATTTAAGCGTCCTCCAGGAACTCTGTTTAACGACGAGCTGCGTTAGCATAATGGGTACGATGTTTGGCTGCCACGCATAAGGTTCTGAGTTCAAACCTTGATTGGCGCTTAATATTTTTTTTATTTACTTATTTCTTACTTCATGAACTTTATTCATTTGAATGTAATTTTTTGAAATTTCTAGTGCCTTATCTCTTCATTATAATCATAATAAGTTTCTGGTTTTTCTAATTTTGTCCTCCAATATTTCTTTTCACAGCAATTAAAAACAATGGAAAGGCACACATACAATATTCATGTTATCTGTTTTGTTTGTATATCTTCTCTTCCGCAGTCGCTGTTTTACTATTCATATTGAGATATATTCTTTTGCGACAGTATTAAAAGTATTACTTAGAGCAGAATTTCAGCTCGTACGTTGCCGAGCTACTTGATTGCCTGATTCTTTGCTTCGCTGCTTTAGCGACATCATATTCAATGTTTTCGTCGACTGATCTATGTCTTGGCAAGTATTTGCTGTCCGTTGTGACAAACACAAATCGTTTGCGCACTGTGCCTCACTGACGGTATATTTTAGTTTCTATGTTTTATTATGTCCACAGTTCAGTTTTTTGTACTTTGCCAACTTTGTTTTAATCAGAACGTTTTAGAAAAAAGTGAAATGGTTCTGGTATAAATAAAACTTCTATTACAGCCGCGAAAGACGGGATATTTCTCAATATTACATACAACACCTATCTGGTACTTAAATTAAATGAGATATTGTTATACAGTAAATTTTATATGAAATTTTGGTGTCTTGTCCACATTTCATTCTCAACATTGTGGCAACTAGAATCGACCATATGGAAAGTATACACTATTGACTTTTACCTCTGCAAACTCTTCAAAATTTCGCGCAATGGTTTACTACATTTAAAGCTGCACAATAACTGCATTGAACATCGAAACAAAATTAAGTCATTTATGGGGGGAAGGCATCAGTCAAGAAGATGTGTAAAAATCAAATTTTTGGTCCAAATAGTTTTTGTGAAATCGAATGATAAGTGTGTCAAAGCAGTCAGAACACCATGTGTCTGCAAGCAGTGCAGTGATGACAAAATCGCTCACAGCGCGGGATGTGGGGAGCACATCTCTGTAGCAGCGAAAGGGTTAAAAGGGTTAATGCGCCCGTGGTGGGTTTACTTCATAAACTGCGCGCTCCCCCTAAATGTAAGTTTGCGAGCTATACTATACTATGGCGCTGCTTCTCTTGGTGCGTGTGTCGTTTGCAACTGGCAATGCAGCAATCTCCCGCGTCTGGGCGGGTATGCACGAGCCGCCAAGATAAAAGAATTGAACTATAACAGGGGATATTGAACATATACAGAGGAAGGCAGCAGGAATGGTCATAGGTTCATTTGATCTGTGGGAGAGTGTCACAGAGATAGTGAAGAAACTGAACTGAAAGACTCTTGAAGATAGACGTAAACTATCCTGAGACAGCCTACTAACAAAGTTTCAGGAACTGGCTTTAAACGATGACTCTAGGAATATACTGCAACCCCCTATATAATTGCTCACATAGGGATTGTAAGGGTAAGATTAGAATAATTACAGCATGCACAGAGGCTCTCAATCAGTTATTCTTTCCATGCTCCCTACATGAATGGAAGAGGAAGAAACCCTAATAACTGGTAAAGTGGGACATACCCTCTGCCTTGCATTTCACGGTGATTTGTAGAGTATAGATGCAGCTGTAGATATTTAGCAAACTCATCCCTTTTTCTTCTGCAGATTCTTTGCGAAGCTACCAGTGCGCCACTGGGAAGGCGTGGAGCAGCCGAAGCTGATGGAGGCGTGGCGGAAGTTGGGGATGCTCTGAGCTGTCATCACTGTATAATTCATTTCCATTCAGTTGTGTACATGGATTCATAAATACATCATTTACAAAAATAGTAAAGAATCCAAAATAAATAAAGAAATATTATTCTGCTTTACTGTATTTATAATTCCTGATTCCTGATCTGAAGATTGTTGTACTTGGCCCTGTCAGTGTGTCATCAGTATGTTATATGCCCTCTTATCCAAATTAACTGAAGCCTTCAGTGCCATTTTTTCCAACTGTCAACTTTTGATCTAACACAGGCCAAGAGGTATGCTACAAATCAGTGTCACCACAACCTACATTCAAAAAAATTGTCATTCACTTCCATTTTCCACATATACCACATCACACAGCACATCATCATTATGTCATGTGGAGGCGCTAACATCTGGGATCAGAAGGTCTAACGCTTTCGACACTGCATCACACAAGGGGCTTGTAGTGAAAATTCTTGCTTAAGGAATATCGTCTCAATTGAGACACTGGCTTCATGATTTCCTGTAAGAGAGGTCACAGTTCATAGTAACTGACGGAAAGTAATCGAGTGGAACAAAAGTGATTTCTGGCATTCCCCAAGGAAGTGTTATGGGCTGTCTGCTATTTTCTATCAATCCTCTTATGTTGTTGTTGTTGTTGTTGTTGTCGTCGTCGTCGTCGTCCCCCCCCCCCCTTCCGCCCCTCCCTTCCCCACCTTTTCTTTTCGTGAACGTAACACTTTTGTACCAATTGTGGCTTTTATGAAATTGTAAATGCTCACTGCACATGGATCATTAAAGATATATTTCAATAAATAACAAGTTTATTTACAATGCGGAACTCGCCATTTTTATTGACTTTTTATGAATATCCACCCAATATGCATAATGCATATATGGCAACGAGGCTGTGTGCCGGAACCCTACGATTAAACTTGTCCAAAATCTCACCGATTACCTTACACCAAGGCTTTTTAGCTATTTTACCTCCACACTGGGTGTGCCTTAGACCAATATCAGATGGTGAAAGTGAGGTTATGAGACACCATCTGTGATACAGAAAGCCAGAATACAATATCAGAACTAAGGAACTAGCAATAATAAAGTTTATTAATGACAAAAGCAAAACTCATACTGGATGTTCTCAGTGAAGGCCACATGCTAAAGCCTCCGCACAGCTGGAAATTGAAAGTATAGGGAAAGTGTCATCTGAACATTTCATAATGTCATCATCTGTTTGGTCAAAAATACAAATGTGCCAAACAATATTTTGGAGACAATACATACCACCTTTCATGTTACCCTCTGCCACCACCTCCCTCCTTTCCAGGTGCAAAATAATGTCGGGAAAAGTATATTCTTCTCCAGACTGACTCTTTCACCATTGAAAAAAACTAAAATTGTTTAACCTATTTATGCTTTTTGTTGATGCATAATGTAAGCTCTATATTTGTCCAGCCACATATTGCAAAATCTAAATTATCTTCCCACCTGAAGTTTTCATTGTTTTATTTTTTGATTTCACACTTGTCGGTGAAATGTCAGATTCTTTCTGTAAACTTCGCAGTGCGTCACAAAACAAAGCAAACAATACAGTAAAATTTAAGGAGGCAGAAACATGAGTGAGTGTAGGAAGATTAGGTTAATATGAAATGTTAGCAAGCAATGCAGCCTCCCCATCCAATGTCAACACTTTCTTCTGAGAACACTTGACTTGTTTCCTTCCATTTTGTCCCATTCCATTCTGTTGAGGAGACAGTTTTAATCCTGAGTACAACATTAGTATAAATGACTGAAGCAGTTTCACATATTTGCTTTAGCTATCTTATTTGACGTATTGTCACAGGGCTTGGCAAACACTTAGAAAAACTCAGGAACCCTTACTGATTCTGCAGATATTAAGTTCTTCCCATTTTTGGCACAGAAAGTTTTTATAGATTTGTGATGCACACTTACAGTTCTGGTAGGTTTGTCAGTAAAGCATGCGTAAACACCGAGTCTTTCACATAACCCCACACAAAAAGAATTACATGTGTTATGTGGGGAGAGATGGAGGCTCTGACATGATTTGCTGATCATCAACCCCACCATGACCAGTCCATCGGTTTCTCAAAAGGGATGGAGCACCATTCTGCTGGTAGATGAAGTTCACACTAAAGTGACCGTACACTATAAACTGTCAGAATACACAGAACACATTAACTTTTGGTGAATCTCAAATGTCTTGCACAATAGCATGTGGATCCTCTGTCCCCGAGCTTTAAAGATTGTGCTGCTCCACTGTACCTTTCACAAAAAACACTGCTTCATCACTAAATATGAGTTTTTCACAAAACCTATCCTGTTCCATAAGCTGTTGAAACTGTGCGAAAACTTTGAAACATCTGACTTGAGTAATTGCAAGCAGTGAGGCTTCAGCTTCAGTAATTTCCTTAAAATCTTCCAAACAGTTGGCTGTGGTATTTTCAGCAGTCTGCATATTCTGTTCTTTGACTTATGTGGGCTACATGTGAAATTTGCGAACACAAGGTCAGCCATTATTCACTCATTGCAGGCCGACCAATCAATTCCTCTTGCAGGGGCATCCAGAAGCTTTAAACTGTGCGTATCATTGTCAAATGGAGTTGGTAGCTGGTAGGCCTTTGTTGAACTCTGTTCTGGAGTGTTGATGCACTGTTACAGCAGACTGATGTAAATGCGTTTCAAACACAACATACATTTTCTCAGTACCTGTTGCCATCTTGCCTAAATGCTCAGTGCTTCGCTCTCGTGGCAGAAATGTGAAGTGGTTGCAACAATACAAAAGTTTTGTGCTTTCATACATGAGTGCTGTTGTGAACAATATGTCAATTAATGTACGGTACTGGCCATTAAAATTGCTACACCAAGAAGAAATGCAGATGATAAATGAGTATTCATTGGACAAATATATTATACAAGGACTGACATGCGATTACATTTTCACGCAATTTGGGTGCATAGATGCTGAGAAATCAGTACCCAGAATTAGCACCTCTGGCCATAATAACAGCCTTGATACGCCTGGGCATTCAGTCAAACAGAGCTCGGATGGCGTGCACAGGTACAGCTGCCCATGCAGCTTCAACACGATATCACAATTCATCAAGAGTAGTGACTGGCGTATTGTGATGAGGCAGTTGCTCGGCCACCATTGACCAGACGTTTTCAATTGGTGAGAGATCTGGAGAATGTGCTGGCCAGGGCAGCAGTCGAACATTTTCTGTATCCAGAAAGGCCCGTACAGGACCTGCAACATGCGGTCATGCATTATCCTGCTGAAATGTAGGGTTTCGCAGGGATCAAATGAAGGGTAGAGCCACGGCTTGTAACACATCTGAAATGTAACGTCTGCTGTTAAAAGTGCCGTCAATGTGAACAAGAGGTGACCGAGATGTGTAACCAATGGCACCCCATACCATTACGCGATGAGGAATATGCGCTTCCAATTTGCCTTCACTGGATGTCGCCAAACACAGATGCGACCATCCTGATGCTATAAACAGAACCTGGATTCATCCGAGAAAATGACGTTTTGCCATTCGTGCACCCAGGTTCATTGTTGATTGCAGGTGCTCCTGTCTGCGATGCAGTGTCGAGGGTAACTGCAGCCATGGTCTCTGAGCATGATAGTCCATGCTGCTGCAAATGTCGAACTGTTCGTGCAGATGGTTGTCCTGCAAATGTCCCCATCTGTTGACTCAGCCATGTGGATAAGATGCCTGTCATCTCGACTGCAGCAGCACGGCATTCCGTATTACCCTCCTGAACCCACCGATTCCATATTCTGCTAACAGTCATTGGATTTTGACCAACGCGAGCAGCAATGTCGCTATACGATAATCCGCAATCGTGATATTCTACAACACAACTTTGATAAAAGTCTGAAACGTGATGGTACGCATCTCACCTCCTTACACGAGGCATCACAACAACGTTCCACCAGGCAGCGCCGGTCAACTGCTGTTTGTGTATGAGAAACTTTGTGTATGGAAACTTTCCTCATGTCAGCACATTGTAGGTGTCGCCACCGGCACCAACCTTGTGTGAATGCTCTGAAAAGCTAAACATTTGCATATCACAGCATCTTCTTCCTGTCGGTTAAATTTCGCGTCTGTAGCACGTCATCTTTGTGGTGTAGCAATTTTAATGGCCAGTCGTGTAGTTACAGTGAATTTATGAAATGTCTCTATTTGTTGCTCCCATCAGCCACCACATCTAGTGTCACCATGCTTAGTGTCAGCTCAGATTATTTTGTGCTCCTATTCGTGCCAATATTTTCTGCCCCCTGACTCGTACTTGTTCACTCCGTGAACCGGCCCCGCAGACTGACTTCCTATGCACCTTTTCTGCAAGTGTCAAAAAGCCACCCTACTATCTAACGGAGGACCATCGCCTTGGGTTCAGCACAGGAAGTGTAAGATTCCATACACAGTTGTGGTTTCGATATCTGTACACTTATAGGCCCCTTTGAAAATGACAGTTGTGATTTCCTTCCCCCATCAGACCCCGTGACGTTTCTCTAATGTCCTCATCATTGGCAAGATGTTGAAGCCTAATATTTCTTCCTCCTTTTAGTATGTTTATTTGGTGGATATTGTAATGTGGTTTAGCTTTATGTTAAGTCAAGTGTGTGTTATACAGCAGTGTGGAAAGGAACCTGTCCACAGTACGGCAGGATCACTGCCCACAAGTTAATTCGCTGCAAAATGTCATGACAGGTGATAAAAGGCAGTCAAATGAAAACAGAACACTTGTCACACATGTTAAAGACATTTATTCCACTGGCAGATGGGACGATCAATTTCCGTTTGTAGGATCCAGTGGTTGATGGATTGACAACTGTAACTGTTCTTGCTCTTCCTTGTCCAACTGAGATTGATGTCAATGTCTTTCTTTTGGTAACCAAAGATGTGAAAATCGTATGGTAAAACATCCTTGCTGAACAGAGGTTGAGCAGTGTTTTGCAACCAAACTGGTGAAGCGTAGGCATTGTCTGATTGGTGTGTCAGGGTGGCGTGCAACAGGATGCTTTTGTGTGGCAGCATTCCTGGGCATTTTGACTTTTACGGTGCATGTCACAGTTTCTGCAAAGTCCCTTCATAGCGCTGCATATTGATTGTTGTTCCACAGTTGAGAAATTAGATGAGCAGAGGGCCACCTGCAGTCAAAGTAAAAGGTCAACACGACCTTACCGGAACTTGTGTGAACGTCTTTGGATTTGTTTGGTGAGGGAGATATGGAATGTTTCCCTTGTTCGCTTTCCTGTTTGCCCTCAGGCTATTGGATAAAATTATCCTGTTACATGATAACACGCACCCCCACACTGCACATCAGATGGAGGCTATGCTCGAGTGATCTGGTTGGGAAACCCTGCAACATCCTCCATTCAGCCCAGAGGTTTCACTGTGTGATTTTTCACACCTTTGGAGATCGGAAGAAAGAGTGCACGGACATTAGTTTCAGTCAGTTGAGGAAGTGCCAGAATGGATGTGGTTGTGGATCTGTCAGCAACCACATTCTACAAAACGGGAATTGATTGTCTCGTCTCCCAGTGGGATAAATTCTTAAAGCATGTGGTGATTACCTTTGAAGAACCATTCCGTGGTCCCATTGTGACAGATTTTTGGTTTTCAGTCGATTGCCCCTCTGAAATATGCGAGAAGCGAGTACGTACACCTGATATGGAAATGTTAAACAGCCCGAATTCCAGTTGTAGCAGCCTCAGCTTTGATTTATGTAAGCCAAGTGCATATTTCAATAACACTGATAGATGTAATGTCATGGTTTTGCATCTGGATTTATAAGTGATTGAGGAAATTGAAGAAAACTTGTCACAGTAAAGTTGTTGTTGTTGTGGTCTTCAGTCCTGAGACTGGTTTGATGCAGCTCTCCATGCTACTCTATCCTGTGCAAGCTTCTTCATCTCCCAGTACCTACTGCAATCTACATCCTTCTAAATCTGCTTAGTGTATTCATCTCTTGGTCTCCCTCTACGATTTTTACCCTCCACGCTGCCCTCCAATACTAAATTGGTGATCCCTTGATGCCTCGGAACATGTCCTACCAACCGATCCCGTCTTCTGGTCAAGTTGTGCCACAAACTTCTCTTCTCCCCAATCCTATTCAATACCTCCTCATTAGTTACGTGATCTACCCATCAAATCTTCAGCAACAGTAACGTTACGCTGCACTAAAGGAAACTCTTGTATATCACTGCACACTGTCACCAGAACAGCAAATACAAAACATCCTTGCAGATGAAAACATGGGCGGTAAGTCTTCATCACCGATGCTCAAAACTCTGTGTATATCAACAGGCCCCTAACTTCTACCCAAATGGTCTTTACATGTATTATGGCTTCATAAACTTCCAGCTACCATCTGCTCTGTATTGTGGCACAAACACACGTGTCATTGCAAGACTTAGCAAGGAAGTCAGACACCATTGCAAACAGTGTAAGTAATTTTCCCATTTGTGCAAAAATCAGCAACAATCAAGACAAGGAATAGGCAGAGAAGTGGAATGTTCTGTAATGCACACAATACAGGGTGTCCACAATGAGACTCCAACATTTGAACACACAAAATCTGAGAGGAAACACAATTTATTGACGAACAAATACAGGGAAATCATACAGCAGCTCATCAAGTTTTCATACACAGGTGGACGGTTCACTACTCTTGAACATGGGTGCCACGGGTAGTGTGAAGAATATCAAGTCCATAATCAATTTTGTGCAATGTGTTGTGGAGCATCTGTTCTGTGACAGAGTTGATGACAATTCTTATGTGCTGTTTCAAGTCTTGCAGGTCCTTTACTGGTGTAACGTATACCCGGTCTTTCACATAACCCCACAAGAAAAAATCGAGGGGGGTTATGTCGAGCGAACGTGGTAACCAAGGAATCGGACTTCCACGGCCAATCCATCATTGCAGCAATGTGTCATTTAAAAATTTACGGACATCAAGGCTCCAGTGGGGTGGTGTACCATTCTGTTTAAATATCACATTTGGCTGCAGGTCTCTTATCTGTGGCACACACATTGTTCCAACATGTCCAGATAGATGGCTCCATCCACAGTCGGCTCCTGAAAGAAAAACGGCCCAAAAATATGACTTATCATCAATCCACACCACACGTTAACTTTCGGACTGTCGCACATGTGGTCCCTAGGTGCATGTGGATTTTTGGACCCCCAGATGCACACATTGTGACGATTGACAGCCCCTGACACGTGAAAGGTTGCCTCGTCAGTAAACATCACACGTGATAAAAATGTCTCGTTCGCGGCGATGCGATCTAACGTGACACATGCAAATTCTTCTCACTTTGGTCGATCATCAGTCTTGATTTCTTGCACCACCTGCACTTTATATGCGTACAAACATAATTGCTGATGAAGCACTTTGTGCACTGTTGAACATTTCATACGTAGTTCTCATGTACCTGTTGCACTGACTTCTGTGGACTTTGTTCGAATGACCGCCGCACTTGTTCCACATGATGTTCGCTGATCTCAGGTTTACCACCATCATGCCCTTTTGCAACACTCTCAGTAGCCAAAAACTGATCACACCACTTCTTTAGTCTCGAACGATGGGGACGCTTTGTTGTAAACTCGACGAAAATTTCTTTGCACTTGTGTCGCCGAGTTTGTCTCTGCATACCACCAGACCACTTGTGCACGCTCCTTCATATCCTCCATTTTGCTAAAACAATTGATTGCAGCTCCACTACGGCCACTTGGCATATCAAATTTGCACACCACAAACTTGTTGAGTTACTCTGACTGCCCCTTCAGGATTCACAGGTCCACCATCTGAAATGAGAAAGATATAGGATATTAAAATGTTGGAGTCTCATTGTGGACACCCTGTACTCAGCAACAGCATGTGTCAGCTGAACCAACTATGGAGCAACTAACAGCACAAGTGTCAAAACTAAATGTGCAGGTAGCCACACACCAACAGCAGGAATGAAGTCCTTGTCTGAAAAATAGGGAAACTGCCATGCAATAAGACTCATTGGAATGACGATGCTAGAATCATACGAGTTTGGCAGCTCAGCACGTCAGTGCATTCAACCCTACAATTACCCAAATTTCAAAGATGAGCACTAATGTCTATTGGTAACAACACATGTGCCCAGGCTAGAGTGTAGTAAGAAGAAGATATGCAAACGGGAGTCAGTCACACCAGTTGTTTATACAGAACCAGTTATAAGGTGATAAGTTTCTTATTGATACAGGTTCAGAAGTCAGTGTCTGTCCAATAGCCGCCAGTGACACGCAGATGGCAAAAACCCAAGATATAATTATTGTAGCCAATGTTTCCAGGATTGTTACATATGGTGAAAAACGTTTAGCACTGCACTTGGACACTGTAATGATACTTGAATTACGTAACCATTATGGTACCTTACCTGAACCTCTCGATACCAGTAATATTCTACTGTATTTCTGTTAACTACTTAACATATTTCTGAGACAACATTCAGATTTGATTTCATTTTTGATACATCGATATGTTTATATTGCAATGATATTATTCTTATGTGTATTCTTTCTTTTGTCACTATGATCTTTGATATACTTGTAACTCTGATTTTTGGGTGTGTAAGCGATTCTCAGTTAGTTGTTAAGTTGTTAGAGTGTCGGACCTTGAGAGGGTTGGGTGTTGGACGTCATGTTGGGGGGACGCATAAAGTGGTCAGCTTGTAGAATGTGAACTTTGACAGTGAATGTGAGGAGGATGTTTTCAGGTATGTTTTGTATTGTGAGGTGATGTTTTATGTTTGCGTGACATTGCAATGAAGGCAATTAAGGGGAAGTTTAACTTAAATTCGGAGTGCAGTTTTTTTTTTTTTTTTTTTTTTTTTTTTTTACATCACTATTGTGCTGACTTTGAAGGGTTTGGTCTCCAGGAGCCAGCGTGGGAAGCACAAAGGGATGAGTGCCTAGTTTTTTTTATTGTTACATGAAATGACTTTATTAACTGTGCTCTGATGACGCCTGCCACATGATAAGACTGTTGTTGCCCGAAAGTGCGGTGTTTGGCAGCGTGAGCAGCACCACAATCGTTATTAGATGCTGACCTTTGTTGTGGTAGGGTTGTTAGAACACCCAGCATTGGCTGTTGTGATTGCAGACATGCCCGATCATCACATTACTGGAGTGGAATTTTTGTGTCATTAATGGCTTATGTCTGACCTGGTCAATCACTGATTAGTACTAGTAGCCACAGAATGGATATTTCCTACTGTGCCTTCTGCACTGAGTCAAATGCAGTGTGACATGCCTGTGGCTTGTCGCACAAAAGTGTCTGGTGTCTAAACTTCATCCGCTCGGGAGTGTATTGATTCATTTCCACACCTACAACAATGTGGGGTACCCATGTGTGCCTCACACAAGAACCACCATGGGAGACATAATGATTTGTGTGCTGTGGCAAAATCATTACCGTATTTACTCGAATCTAAGCTGCACTTTTTTTCCAGTTTTTGTAATCCAAAAAACCGCCTGCGGCTTAGAATCGAGTGCAAAGTAAGCGGAAGTTCTGAAAAATGTTGGTAGGTCCTGCCACAATTAACTTCTGCCATCGAATATATGTAGCGCTACACAGACATGCTTTGCTGGCACAAAGATAAATGCTGGCACCGAAACCTCTGCGTCAGTATATAAATTAAAAGAAAAGGTAGAAGAATGTAAACATTATGCCATGTATTCTTTCGTGTTTGCTGCTATCTAATTTAAATCTTGTCTGCCTAATAAACTACAAAACTAGAGTGAGACAACAGCAAACAAGGAAGAATATACGTATCATGTCATGTTTATATTCATATTATTCTTATGGTGAATAGTGATTGAGTCAGAAATGAAGTACGGCAACTGAATAGATTTTTAATTCTAACATGACTCTAATTTCTGTGCGGAATGTACTAAAGAGGCGTCTGCAAAGATTTTCAAACGGGAAAAAAAATTTCGCTAAACTCTCCTTCAGAACATCTTCTATCATACACAGTCTATTATTTGGTTCTTGTTGATCATTATCAAAGAAAGCAGCAGTGTAAGTAACAACAAATAGCAGTCTCTTGCCGTTGTTTTGCTTATGAGACAATTCCTCTCTTTTTTTTTTTTTATTGTAAGTGAGCGGCGACAGGCTGTAAACACTCGTTATCAGAATGCGACAAACAATGCATGACACAGCACAACAATGCATTTTGAGCTTAGAGTGACGTAAACACCTATTACAAAGAGAATGGCACTTATCAGATCAAAGCAAAATAAGCAATCGAGTCAAATCAGACCAAGCACATGAAAAAAATGGGTACCCGTATAAATATGGACGGATCGCCTGACACCTAGCAATGGCTACTTGGTAAAGCTTAACTGTTAAGCTTACTACTCGAACCAAACTACTGTAGCTGAATCTTCATCCATTCGACCTCAACTGTGCCTCATGTTACAATGGACCCTCTTTGTTTCAATTTGGAGGTGCGGTCTAAAACTTTTTTCTCCCTGTGAATTTCGAGTCTCAAATTTCAGGTGCGGCTTAGATTTGGGCAAATTTTTTTTCCTTTATTTCGAGTCTCATTTTTCAGGTGCGGCTTAGATTCGAGTGTGGCTTAGATTCGAGTAAACACGGTATGTTATCTGAGGAACCACTTTTTCATAATCTACTCCTAGACATTCCAGCACTCATTTAAGCTTTCAGTGCCACCAGAAAATCCTCACACAGTGTTTAGCATCACATCCGCATGACACAAAGTGAACCCGTCGCATTCAGCCTGCGGTGTTTGCATCCAGAGAAGTTACTTGCAGCACAAGCAGAGTTCGACCAACTGCTGAAAGCGGGTATTGTGGTCAGCTCTGATAGTGTGTGGGTCTCCCCAATCCATGTAGTGCAAAAGAAAGATAATTCCTGGAGGATATGTGGAGATTGCAGTATGCTTAATGGACTCACAATTCCAGACCACTGCCCTGCACCCAATGTAATGGATTTTAAGAGCATTACTAGTAATATTCAATGTGATAGAACATGCCAAGACATATTTGCAGAGTCCCATGGTGTCAGCAGACATTAAAAAACCATCACTGACTATACAATTTCGCTTGTACGAATGCCATTTTATACCATTTGGTCTCAGGAATGTCACACAAACACGACAACAGTTCGTGCTTGAAGTACCTGTAGAGTTACTGTTTGTTTTTTTCCAAAGTGAATGACGTTCTCATGTTTTCTGGCACAGTAGAACAGCATGAAGCACACCTTTGAAAACATTTCAGCTACTTACACGAATCTAGGATAATTTATATTTATTGAACTGCATATTGGGAAAACAAAAAGTTAAATTTGTGGATTACTTTGTCTTCCTGGCAGGACTGTTACCATTGCCAGGCATATCAAAGCAGTATAACTGATGCTTCTTCCCACAACTTATAAGGGACTTCACAGATTCTTATGCTTGCTGCCTCTCTTAGAAGCCATCCAAAAAGCACTCATGGCATTACTCACAGGGAAGAGTTCTGCAGGGAATCATAAGATACTGTGGATTCCGGATACCGAAACAGCTTTCCGAGAGCTCAAGAAATGCCTAGCACAGGCAACATTGCTCCGACCCCCAGGACTGAACATCCCTTTGGCACTTACGGTACATGCAAGGAAAACAGCAGTAGAAGTGGCTTGGAAACAGAAAGAGTTCTCCTCGTGGGGCAGCCGCAACTATGAAAGTCCATTTCATAAAATGAAGAAACTGCACAACAGTTGCTTAATATGTAATCTTTTATGGTCAATAAAATTCTTCTGGGTTTGAGGCCACATTGTCAAATATAAAATTCTGAGATTTCGGCGACTACTGTAAGACGCCTTCCTCAGGGTGTGTTGCTAACTAGTAATGAGCACTAGTTTGGTTACTTATGTACTATGGAGCAGTGCTGTCACTGGATATGAGGGTGAGGAGGAAGGGTATTGGGTGGTCTATTGTCTTTGCATTGCATGTTGTCATCGGTGGAAATGGGCATTTTTCCATTGGAGTTTCCGTTATTGCTCGGCATTGGTAGAAATCGGCAAATAGGAAACTGAGCGGTGACTGCAGCATAGCGTTGTTTACTAACTGCCTAGTATCAGCTAGGGCGCGTCAGCACTCTGTGTACCTTCCGCCGCTGTGGTCTACCACGCACCTGCTCCTTTGCTAGACCTGTCCTGCAAAGCTGTCACTGCTGGCAGCCAAGACACTGGAAGTTGGTGCACGTCTTCTCTATTCATGTTGTTGGCGCTTGGCTATTTCTGGAGCCTCTTTAATCTTCTTCCTCAAACTAAACAGCTGTTTCACCAGTACACGGGCCTCTCCGAATTCAATCTTTATCCTGTACTGTTCCTGGTGTTCTGCCACTGCTGATTTGTTGTATTGTTAGAGACGGATATCTCTCTTGAGTTCAGATAACCTGCTTATTGGATGCCCAGTCTCACCTACATACACCAGTCCACTTTCGCACCCAGTTTCATATACTCCAGCAGCATGAAACTTGTCAATTGTATCTTTTGTCAAGCCCAGAATGTCTTTTATTTTGTTGTTGCTATGAAAAATCAGCTTAATATCATTATAAGTTTAATTTGAGGAGGAAGATTAGAGTGGCTATATAAATAGCGAAGCGACCCGACAACATGAATAGAGAAGACAGGTACCGACTTCCAGCGTCTTGGCTGCCAGCCATGACAGCTTTGCGGAAGAACAGCTCTAGCAATGCAACAGGCGTGTGGTGGGCCACAGTGGCGGAGAGTACACAGAGCACTGACATACCCTAGCCAATACTAGGCAGTTAATAAACAATGCTATGCTGCAGTCACTGTTCAGTTTCCTATTCGTCGATTTCCACCAATGGTAACCAATAACAGAAGCTCCAATGGAAAATGCCCATTTCTGCCAAAGACAACACGAAATGCAAAGACCAATAAAAAAATTAAAAAAAATACTTTGTCTTCTGCCTTACGGCAGGTCTTGTCATGGGGGAAGCCTCATCAGAGAGGTCCACTGCATGACCCTCTAGGGAAGTGATTCCAATGGTGGTTTCCCATTGCTTTCCACTGATGATAATGAGGACAACACAACACCCAGTCCCTGAGCAGAGAAAATCTCCCAACTCAGCTGGGAATCAAACCCGGACCCCTTGCCGTGACAGACAGCCGCGCTGACCACTCAGCTATCGGGGTGGACAAAGACCAATAAAAGAACACCTACCGTATTTACTCGAATCTAAGCTGCACTCGAATCTAAGCCACACCTGAAAAATGAGACTCAAAATAAAGGAAAAAAAAATTCCCGAATCTAAGCCGCACCTGAAATTTGAGACTCGAAATTCAAGGGGAGAGAAAAGTTTTAGGCCGCACCTCCAAATCGAAACAAAGTTGGTCCATTGCAATATGAGACACAATTTAGGTCGAATGAATGACGATACAGCTACAGTAGTTTGGTTCGAGTCGTAAGCTTAGCAGTTAAGCTTTACCAGGTAGTCACTGCTATGCGTCAGGCTCTCCGTCCGTATTTATACGGGTACCCTTCCTTTTTCACGTGCTTCGTCTGGTTTGAATCGATTGCTTATTTTGCTTTGATCTGATAAGTGCCGTTTTCTTTGTTATCGGTGTTTACGTCAGTCACTCTAAGCTGAAAATGTATTACTGTACAGTGTCATGCATTGTTTGTCGCATTCTGATAGTGCGTGTTTACGGCCTGTCGCCGCTCGCGGCATGGCTTGCTTTTGTGCGCGCTACCGCCGCTTACAATTAAAAAAAAAAGAGAGGAATCATCTCATTAGCGAAACAATGGCAAGAGACTGCTATTTGTTGTTACTTACACTGCTGCTTTCTTTGATAATGATCAACAAGAACCAAATAATAGACTGCGTATGATAGAACATGTTCTGAACGAGAGTTAGGCGAAAATTTTTCTCCGTTTGAAAATCTTTGTGCCCGCTTCTTTAGTACATCAAATTCTGCACAGAAATTAGAGTCATCTTAGATTTAAAAATCTAGTCAGTTGCCGTGCTTCATTTCTGACTGTATCACTATTAGGCATAAGAATAATACGAATATAAACATGACACGATACGTATATTCTTCCGCGTTTGCCATTGTCTCACTTAAGTTTCGTAGTTTATTAGGCAGACAGGATTTAAATGAGATAGCAGCAAACACGAAAGAATACATGGCAAAATGTTTATATTCATATTATTCTTATGGTGAAGAGAATACTGCATGTGATTCACATTTCATCAGGTTCCTATTAGCAACCATCTATTCTCACAGGTAGGAAAAAATTCAGAACGTAGAGTTGGCCATATTGACAAACATCCCAAACAGTCTTACCAGTCGGATTTTAGTAGTACATTTAAATTGTGCTACATTCGAAGATGAACAATACGGAATTTGTATTTGCGTCGCTGGATAATGTATGAAAATGCAGTGGTCGAAACTCGGGCGGAGAAAAAAAGCTCGTCTTTCACCTTTTTTTTTTTTAATTTCTTTACTGACGCAGAGGTTTTAGCGCCCGTATTTATCTTTGTGCCTACAAAGCATGCCTGTGTAGCGCTACATATATTCGACGGCAGAAGTTAGTTGTGACAGCACCTACCAACATTTTTCTGAACTTCCGCTTGCTTTGCACTCAATTCTAAGCCGCAGGCGGTTTTTTGGATTACAAAAACCGGAAAAAAAGTGCGGCTTAGATTCGAGTAAATACGGTAATACCCTTTCTCCTCACCCTCATATCCAATGACAGCACTCCTCCATAGCGCATAAGTAACCAAACTAGTGCTCATTAGCAGTTAGTAATACACCCTGAGGAAGGCATCTTGCAATAGTCGCTGAAACGTTGGAATTTTATAGTTGACTTGTGGCCTCAAAGCCAGAAGAATTTTATTGACTGTGACAACAGCCACGGAAGCCTTGGTTAACATAATCTTTTATTGTTTATGTGCTGGTCCAGAACATATAAAATTCCATCATCTGGTGTAAAAACTAAAATAACTTAACCATTTGAGGTCATACTCACCCCAATGTTGTCATGGTACCAAAGATTGCATGCCAAAATGTAAAAGTGACATAAATCCCATAAAAACTATCCCCCTCATGCTGTGTGACAGGGAAAACAACAGGTTGTGTTTGTGATTCTGTCCCCAGTCGTGCAGCATGGGTGGAATGGTTTTTATGGAATTTATGTCTCTGTTATCCTTCTGGCATGGAACCTTTGGTTCCACGACAACATTGGGGTGAGGGTAACCTGAGGTGATCAAGTTATTTTATTTTTTACAGCAGGTGGTGGAACTTTCCATGTTTCAAAACCAATCATGTACACAATAAAAGACTGTGGATTAAGCAACCTGTTATGCAGTTTCTTCATTTTCAAAATTGCAACAGAAAGTCGAGGGCAGTTGGAAGCAACTTGCATTTTTCTCCAGGAACCTGACTCATCAGCAGCAAAATGGTTCAAATGGCTCTGAGCACTATGGGACTTAACTTCTGAGGTCATCAGTCCCCTAGAACTTAGAACTACTTAAACCTAACTAACATAAGGACATCACACACATCCATGCCCAAGGCAGGATTCGAACCTGTGACCGTAGCAGTCGCGCGGTTCTGGACGGAGCGCCTAGAACCGCTCAGCAAACACGGCCGGCCAACAGCAGCAAAAATGGAGTGCAATTGATTATGAGTTGCATGCTATTTATTTTGCAATTAAACATTTGTGCTCATCCATGGAATGGAGACATTTTGGAATTTTTACTGATCACAAGCCACTGGTGGCCATTTTTCAGTGAGAGACTGATCCTAGGTTGCTGTGTGAATACAGGCAGGTTGAGTATATTGTACAGTTATCAAATGATGTGTGACACATAGCAGGGAAAGACAACCTGGTTGCAGATTGCCTGTCTCATAACTTTCCCAGTTTAAACTCTATTCATTGGGTGGAGATAAGTGTTAAAACAATAGGAGGATCCTGTCTTGCACAGCCTCATACAAGAACAGTGAATTATGTTGCATCTCAGGTGTGTGCCAGCTCAGGATATGCTAGACAGTATTTGGTGTGACACAGCAGGAAGGAAACAGTGACCCTACATATTGGAACAATACCATCAGGCAGTTTTAGGCATGCTGCATAACTTAGCACACCTGTGAGCCCAAGTGACAGCCAAGTTAGTTGTATGGCCGGGATTGCAGAAAGATTGTCACATATGGCCATATATGTGCCTGACATGCCAGCATAATAAGATTGGTAGCCACATCTTTGAGCTCGTTGCACAATTCCCATTGCTGTAAACCAAATTTTTGTGAATACATTTGGACATCGTAGGGCCATTACCGTACTCTGCTAGACAAAGTTATTTGCTAATGCTCATCGATTGTTTTACGCCCCCCTTTACACGACTAGCTTTCTTGACGTCTCAAGACAAGCGCATCTACTGCGGCAACCCTGATGTTCTATTCCCATGTCTGTTTTGAGTGGTCACTTTTGTTTACACCGAGCACCAAAACTGATGTTGTGGGAGCTGCCCAGAGTTTGGTATGTGGATGGTGAAAGTGAGTTTGTGAGTGACTGTCATCTTACGAAAAAATTGAAATATATTAACAAAATGCAGGAACAATCAGTGTCAACAGAGTTTCTTAATGACCAAAGCAGAATTCATAGTGGAAGTTCCTGTCAATGGTCGTGTGGTAAATTCTATACACTCCTGAGAACTGAAAGAATAGGAAAAGCATCATCCAAAGATTTCAGAACATATTCATGTATTTGAAAAAAATTGTACCTGCAAGCACATCAGGCAATATGTAGAGTGCAGTAAATAGTGCCTTTTTGCTTTCTCCTTTTTATCTCGTTTTCTTGATAAGTGCCAAATAACAATGAAAATTATTTTTCTCATCCAATAAATCTGACTTATTCATGTTGAAATAATTTACATAAAAAAAAACATGTTTATCTGTTTACATTCTTATTTTTGCATAATATGGTTTTTTTTCTCTGTAAACTTCTTGATTTCAGATACTTCATCTCTCTTGTAGGAGAACACTAGTAGTAAAAATATGAGGACCTTGTGCACTTTTCAGTGTGCCACAAAAACAAAACAAATAAGATAATTACGATTTTAAGACACAGAAGTACGAAATGAATTTCTATAATAGCAGTGAGCTCATCCAGAATGGGTTATAACTTCTGATGTTGGAAGATGTCACCATAGTCACTTGTTTTTGTGCATGTGCTGCATGCAGCATACTTGGAAACTTAGAACTCCACACTCGCCACAATCTACGGTCATTGACATCGTAGACAAACTCGCATCACGGTTGGTTGCTGATGTGCGCAAGGGTATGAAAGGCGCACACACTTCAAATAGTCAATTTTGACCAGAAAGTCACTCGTGTAAAATGGGTTTTACCAGGCCCCTAGAGGTCACAGCGATACAAGGTATATCTGCTGATTCGTTTGCGAAAGCATTGCTGCATGCTTCGTTCTCCAGGTCTGGGGTACAAGAGAAAACTACAGATTGTGGGGGAACGATGTGCAAGCCAACTTTCCAATGGGCTTCTCCTACTGTACAGTTGCAACCACCTCTGCAATACAAGCTACGATCCAGCAAGTAATAGAATAGTAGAGTGATTCCACCATACAGTCAAAACGGCCCTAATATGCAGTTCATCATTGTGCCCAGAAGCATAGCCACTAGCCACTGGTTCTACTCAGGTTTGGAATGGCAGTGGAGGAGGACATCCAGTGCTCACCAGCACAAATTGTCTACAGTGAGCAGTTCAGGATTCTGAGCAAACTTGTCTTGACAGTATCTACATCTACACTGATACTCCGCACTCCATCTTACGGTACGTGGTGGAGGGTAGCCCGTACCGCTACTAGTCATTTCCTTTGCTGTTCCATTTGCAAATAGAACAAGGGCGAACACCTGCCTATATGCCTCCACGTGAGCCCTAATTGCCATTGGATCTACTCAGGTTGGGAACGGCAGTGGAGAAGGGCATCCAGTGCTCACCTGCACAAATTGTCTATGGTAGGCAGTTGAGGATTCTCAAGCAGTACTTAAGAATGGGGGGGACCAGCATCCTATATGTGGTCTCCTTTATAGATGAAAAACACTTTTATAGAATTCTCCCACTAAACTGAAGTCGACCATTCGCCTTTCCTACCACAGTCCTCAAATGCTCATTCCATTACGTATCACTTTGCAATGTTGCGTCCAGATATTTAAATGACATAACTACGTCAAGTAGGACACTAATAATTCTAGAATTCTGCAGACAGTTTCAAGCTAGTTTTCTAAATCTTCTCAATCGTGTTCCTCAAAAATAATGTCACGTTCCCTCCAGGAATTCCCATATCAGTTCCCGGAGCATCTGCATAACACTTACGTGTTATTGGAACCTACCAGTAACAAATCTAGCAGCCCACCTCTGAACTTCTTTGATGTCTTCTTTTAATCCGACCTGGTACATATCCCAAACACTCAACCAGTACTTAAGAATAGGTCGGACCGCCTTTTACAGATGAAGCACACTTTCGTATAATTCTCCCATGAAACTTAAGTCCAGCATTTGCCTTTCCTACCACAGTCCTCACATGCTTATTCCATTTCATATCACTTTGCAATGTTGCACTCAGATATTTAAATGATGGGACTGTGTCAAGTAGGACACTAATAATGCTGTAACTGAAACATTACTGTTTTTTTTTTTTTTTTACTCATCCACATTAACTTAAAGTCTTTCTACGTTTAGAGCTAGAAATTTTGCCTAAATCATCTTGTATCCTCCTACAGCCACACAACTTTTGACACCTTACTGTACACCACAGCATCATCAGCAAACATCCACAGATAGCTGCACACACTGTATGCCAAATCATTTACGTATGTAGAGAATAATAGCAGTCCTATCACACTTTTCTGGGGCACTCCTCACAATACCCTTGTCTCTGATGAACAGTCACCACTGATGAAAACATACTGGTTTCTATAACTTAAGAAGTCTTTGAACCAGTTACATAATCTCTGAACCTATTCCATATGCTCATACCTACTCTAACAGCCTGAAATGGAGCACTGTATCAAATACCTTCCAGAAATCGAGAAATATTGAGTCTGCCTGTTACTCATCATCCATAGTCCACAGTATATCATGTGAGAAAAGGGTAAGCTGAGTTTCGCATGAGCGATGCTTTCTAAAACCGTGCTTATTTGTGAACATAAGGTTCTTGGTCTCAAGAAAAGTTATTACATTCACATCCACACAATCAATCATTCCAAAGCTATGCACCCAGTCTCAGAATGAGGTCCATTCAGCATACCTTTGCTGTCAAACACAAAGACTGGCAGATGTTTGTTCATAAAGACTTGGCACAAACAATGTAGGAAAAGACAGATTACTGTGTATTGTGAAGAAGACATGTCAGAATACCAGCATTCTGACCTGAAATGCTGGAGTTGGCCTTCGTGTGTACTTGTGTGTGTGTTTTACTGACAAAGGCTGTGACCAAAAGCTACATGTGAGTGTTTTTTAATTGTGACTGTCTGTAAGTTGATGTTTCTTCTTTATGGTAAATAGCAATCTGTCTATTCCTACATTGTTGATATTCCTACCTTGAGTTTCCATTTCACATGTGTGGCTCAAGGATCAACCCCCATCCTCATTCGCCATATTCAGGAGCGTACAGAGTATTCAAACATGGGAGCCATTCCTTCAAGATTGAAAAAGACAGTAAACAGGAGGCAGTGTCAACAGTGCAACTCATGCCTGCATATGCCGTGAGGTTACGTCCTCTTCTCATACCGCAACATTGCACTCCAATGAGCAGGCAGAGTCTTTGGCACCAACAGAAGACACCAAAGCATCTACCTCACATCAGGAACAATCATTGCCTTCACCAGCTATTTTCTCAAGGACCAACAGGCAGGTTACATGCACATTTCTTCATACGCCAGTTTCAACTGGTTTTAAAAAGGATGGGGCTGGTGTGGTGACAATACAGTATACTTCACCACGCAGACTATAAAAAGGATCTTCACTGTTGTCAGTATAGTTATTGTCATTGTTTACAATTTTTGTGTATCTTCTGTTCTTTGCTCATCCTATGCTTCCATAATAAAGTTATTGTCAAATACTGAACAATATTTATTGCAATGACGGAATTAGATTGAGCTCCCAAATAGCATACTGTATAGATACTGTTTAAAATAAAATTTCCGGTACATCAATGGGAGTAAATGTACAAAAAATAAATAAATAAATTTTACTGGGAGTATTCTTTTGTGTGACTAGCAGCCTTTGTCATTATATAAAATTACATTGTCAAGTGGAAATGAACAGTGAAAACAACAGGAAAATGGCAGAGAAGCCAGGGTTTCTGATACATGAAAATATAATTGTGCTCATGTACATATGATTTAATGAGCTTAAACCACCATGATATTTCCATGACTAAATTGGCAACTGGTAACCGACAAGCTGGCAGTGCAGTTCCGCACACGACGCAACTCTGAAACAAAACACTGCACTTCCCTTATGTGAGCATAGAGGAGAGGGAGAAATTTTTCTCACTGCCAAACGTCTACTGGTTAGATTCGACAGATTGAATACAGATTCAAGCTCAGAGAAAGATCTGGTTTGAAGAATGACATTTTTCTACCAAACTGTGTATAAAATTTTTATTTCTCAAACTACTGGTTTTTGGCATTGCCCATTCTAAAGTGTATCTGGAAACATACACAGTCTGTTAGAAAAATGTCAGTCTTCAAATTTATTCAGGTTGTGGGCCTCAAGCAAAAGAAAATGAAAGACCTGGTTCTCTATTATTACTACAAAAGTGTGAGAAAATTAAGAAAATTCTGGTTTCCTCTACACATCCAAAGAAACATAAAATGCAGGCTGTACATGGCAGTCAAGGAACTGCAATAGACAGATTTGAAATTCATAGCTTTTTATGGAATCACTAAACATTACTACAGTCATTTGGCATATTTGATGTCTTCCACTATAACACAGTGTTACGTTTATTTTGAAAACACGCCTGTCATGAATTTAATATAGATGGAAACATGGTGTGTTTTGTGCTCATCAAATCATTTGCATGCGATTACCATTGTTTTTACATGTACCAGAGTTTTGTGGAGTTTCTGTCAATTTCACTGTTCATGTCCAATTGACAGCGTAATTTTACAGCATTGTGCAGGTTGCTACACACACAAAAGAATACTCCTGCTATTACATTCATTTGCTCCCAGTGATGTAACGGCAATTTTCTTTTAAACAATAGGTGTACAGTACTCTACATCCATGTCATATGAAATTTTTTTCCCACTTCACGCCACACTTTCTCTGTCATATCCCACCTGGCATCTTGTAGTTGTAGGTATAAAATGAGATGTTTTTCAACTTACTGTGCAAAGCTAATGTTCACAACCTACTCTTTCGTCTTCATATTAAACCAATACAGACTCTGTTAGAGCACACAATGCAACTCAGATCATTTGTCAATCAAATACTGAGTCACTAGCAAGTAGTTGATAATATGATGCAACCAATTTACTGGCGAGTCACTCTGTGGTAGTAGCATCTGCGGTGCCCTATTTAGATACACAGGAAATGATCTGCGATCATCGGTCAGTTATCAGCTCATATCGGCAACAGATTTAATTTGAGGAGCTCCATGTACAGAGGGCCGAGGCCCTTATATGCACAATATAACTTGGCCATTTTCTATGAGTGAAGGAAATGTGAGGTCAGATGGGGGGGGATGGGGGGAGGGTAATAGTCAATAAAACTGTAATCTACATTTACATCGATACTCCCCAAGTCACCATGCGGTGCATGGCAGAGGGTACCCTGTACCACTACTTGTCATTTCCCCTCCTGTTCCATTCGCAAATAGAGCAAGGGAAAAACGACGGACTGTATGCCTCCGTATAAGCCCTAATTTCTCATATCTTATCTTCATGGTCCTTATGCACAATGTACATTGGCGGCAGTAGAATCGCTCAGCACTCAGCTTCAAAGGCCGGTTCTCTAATTTTCTCAATAGTGTTTCTCAAAAAGAATGTCGCTTCTCTCCAGTGATTCCCATACGAGTTCTCGAAACATCTCCGTAACACTTACGCGTTGGTTAAACCTACTGGTAGCAAATCTAGCAGCCTGCCTTTGAACTGATTCGATGTCTTCCTTAAATCGAACCTGGTACAGATCCCAAACACTTGAGCAGTACTCAAGAATAGGTCGCGCCAGTGTCCTATATGCGGGTTCCTTTACAGGTGACCCACTCTTTCCTAAAATTTTCCTGATAAACCAAAGTCGACCATTTGCCTTCCCTACCACAGTTTTCACATGCTCGTTCCACCTCATATTGCTTTGCAACATTATGCCCAGATATTTAAACAAGTTGACTGTGTCAAGCAGGACACTATTAGTGCTGTATCTGACAATACAGGCTTGTTGCAATTCATCACATCAAAGGGAAATTTTGTCTAAATTGTCTTGTATCTTCCTACAGTAATTCAACTTCAACACTTTACCATGCACCACAGCAAACAACTGCAGATTGCTGCCCAACCAGTCTGCCAAATCATTTATGTATATAGAGAACAACAATGGTCCTATCACTGTTCCCTGGGGCACTCCTGTCGATACCCTTGTCTCTAATGAACACTCGCCATCTGTTATGTTGTGACATCCACTGACTCCAAAAGGTATTCATCCAACCAAAACACATAGAATATAACAGGCCCAACCATAACAAACAATAACTATTTCTTTAAATCATTTAATATCTATATTTAGAAATGAAACACTATTTGGATTCACATGTTGCTTGATTTGTGAAAACATCCACGTTATATAATACTGTGCCGCAGATGATGTCAAACGAGTTTTAGTCTGGTAAGCAGGATCGCAGGTATGGTACTGCACTGACATGTACGATTTTCCCTTCCATTATGAGGTTGTGCTTCATCCACTGTAGTGGATAGTTCCCTCTTTGTTTTCAAAGCTGTTGAGTGATATTTAAGTAATATGGGTAAAAAACATTGTAAAACTACAAACTGGAGAGAAATCTGCATCAAGAATCTTTTCAATAAATTGGAAAAACCATTGACAGACCTACCAGTACAGTGGAGACTATTATATACATGTTTAATCAAAACAAAACATACGAAAATCAACCACGAAGCCACAGTCCTGCAATTGTTATCTGACATAAAAAAATGACACCTACTTAAAGAAGTACAGTAGAGCGTCGATTATCCGAAGTAATTGGGGCACATGGGTGTTCGGAAAACTGGTTTGTTCGGATAATCGAACTGTACATGTTTATTTGCCAATAAGAAGTACTGTACAGTAAATTTATTCATATAAACAGGCATCTCTTTTAGTATTACAAAGTAACATACAAAGGGAACTTCAGTAGGACTATATAGTATGTGGCACAGTTTATTAAACAAAAATATATACATATTACATATGCATTTTGCATGAACAATACACACAGTATACAAAATTAAAATTGGATAAAGTGGTTGCAGATTCGCCTTCTTCTAACCTTTCAATAATCTCGTCCTTGTCCCTCATAGAAAGGACAACATGTTTACGTCTAAGCATTTTGTATCGTCAAGTTCACTTCTTCACGCAGCAGCACACAAGTGGTCGTCACAGAGAACAGAAGGTGACTGTTTGCACCGTGAGAAGCTCTTCTCGGGGGCGCGCAATCCTTCAAACTGTGCGCAGTGGCACACCTCAACTGTAAGCTGGCACAGCTGTTGCTGTGAACAGCTTTGATACTGCCGCTACTTCTACTGCCAGTGCTGAGCTGACAGAAGTGTGCCGATTGTTGAAACATAGCGACTGGTGGCTCGGCTGGTAAGCAGCACCTCGTGAAGGCCCCATTACAAGCAATGTTCCACCAGCGGTGGCCCAGTGCGGCGACTACTGTGGGAAACTTGGTTTGGGAGGGAGGGGGGGGGGATGATGGACGGTAGGGTGGGAGAGTAACAGGTGCGAGCGAGTACACAGTTCGGTTAAGTGGTCGTTCAGTTGACCGACATTCAGATAATCGACGCTCTACTGTAATTAAAAATCCAAAACTAAGCCCTTCAAAACTTGCCATGGGATTTCAGATCCATATAGCAAAGTCTGTTTCAGTACAGACTGTAACAAATGTGCTTTATGAAACTGGGTGTGGAGGCTGAACAGTGTCAGTAAAATTGACAGAAGGAAGCAACGTGCTTTTGAAAGAGAACACACATGGTGTGTCTAAAAAGTTCAGTGAATGCCATCAGACAGCAAACAAAACAAAAGATAAAACAAATGTTCTTTACTGCCCTTCAAAATAGTTGTCACCTGCTACAACATACTTTTGACAACGTTTGTACAGCTTCTGGAAACTATCAGCGAAGGCTTCCTGTGGAATCGATCAGAGAACAGCTGTCACATGAACTTTGATGGCATTCACGTCCGCACATTGTTCACCTTTCATGGCCGCCCTCAAGTGATGAAACAGGAAGAAGTCTGCAGGAGCCACGTCAGAAGGGAACGGAGGATGCTCAAGAACGGTTTCCATCTTCTGTGCCAGGAACTGGCACACCCAAGTTGCACAGTGAGCAAGGGCATTGTTATGGAGCACCATCCATTTTCCAGCCCTGCGCAACTCTGGTCGAACCCGTCGGACAAGCTGTAGCAATCGGTTCAAAACGGACTGCTAAAATGCAGCATTAACCGTTAGAGCTGCAGGAATGAATTCCTTATAGATGATGCCATTGTTGTCAAAGAAGGCAATCAACAATGTTTTCACCTTGGACTTTTGCAGACGACTTTTTTTTTTTTTTCTTTGTCACGGGGAAGATGGTGAACACCATGACATTGATCGCTGTTTTGATTCCGGATCGAACTGGTAGCACCAGGTCTCATCTCCCATTACAATAGTGTTCGAAAGCAATGGATCCTGATCACACACGGAAGTTTCCATCTGTTTTGCTTTCTGCTTGTCTACATCTACATCTACATCCATACTCCGCAAGCCACTTGACGGCGTGTGGCGGAAGGTACCTTGAGTACCTCTATCGGTTCTCCCTTCTATTCCAGTCTCGTATTGTTCATGGAAAGGATTGTTGGTATGCCTCTGTGTGGGCTCTAATCTCTCTGATTTTAACCTCATGGTCTCTTCGCGAGATATACATAGGAGGGAGCAATATACTGCTTGACTCCTCGGTGAAGGTATGTTCTCGAAACTTCAACAAAAGCTACTGAGCATCTCTCCTGTGGAGTCTGCCACTGGAGTTTATCTATCACCTCCGTAACGCTTTCGCGATTACTAAATGATCCTGTAACGAAGCGCGCTGCTCTCCGTTGGATCTTCTCTATCTTTTCTATCAACCCTATCTGGTACGGATCCCACACTGCTGAGCAGTATTCGAGCAGTGGGCGAACTAGCGTACTGTAACCTACTTCCTTTGTTTTCAGATTGCATTTGCTTAGGATTCTTCCAATG
This sequence comes from Schistocerca piceifrons, assembly GCF_021461385.2. NCBI lineage: Eukaryota > Metazoa > Arthropoda > Insecta > Orthoptera > Acrididae > Schistocerca > Schistocerca piceifrons. Next base: position 67,538,637 of record NC_060148.1, on the reverse strand, counting down.
AATCTCAGTCTGGCATCTGCTTTACTGATGATCAACTTTATACGATCATTCCATTTTAAATCACTCCTAATGCGTACTCCGAGATAATTTATGGAATTAACTGCTTCCAGTTTCTGACCTGCTATATTGTAGCTAAACGATAAGGGATCTTTCTTTCTATGTATTCACAGCACATTATGTGAGTTTGTGTGGCACAAATCAGGAGCAGATTTTCCACTTACCAATATCATCTCGGATGATGGTGTGCACCGTGTCCTTGCTACTGTCCAATTACTCTGCAATCAGTCTAAAAGTCTGTTGCTGATCTTGTGCCCGCATCTGTCTCACTTTCTCGATCTTCTCTGGGGTTCTGCTTGCTGATGGCCAACCTGAACGTGGCTCATCCTCAGTTGTTGCCTTCCCTTCACAGAATAGTTTAAATCATTCAGAAACACATTTTCTGCTCACAGATTCCCTCCCGTAGACCTGCACCAACATTCCGTGTGTCTCCGATGCAGTCTTCCCCAATTTGTAGCAGAACTTGATGTTTACACATTACTCCATTGTGCTGTGGCACTTCCTCTCACACTAGGTTCAACTTGTCACAGTCTGTTTACACAGCTAGTCACGTGCAGTGCATGCCATGTATCAATTCTCCTCAAGTCTCTGAAGACCCGTGCACGTGCACGCACAAGTGCACCAACTTGCCATTCAAATACACCACCATTCAGTGAACTTTTTAGACACACCATGTGAATACAGTGGGTTTCATTTCTGAAAGAAGGTTGTACTTACTGATGAGAGTTGATTTGGGCCAATTAAGTAAAATGTGTGAGTAACGGTGTGGAGAAAAAAGAATTGTGAACTTGAAAAGAGAAATATAGCAGCCTCAGTTGAACATGGAAGATGTTCAGTACTTGTCTGGGACTCCAAGAGTGCAAATGGTGTGGGGGATTTGTGTTTTATTGACCACAAGGTTTACATAAACATCCTAAAAACCAATCTATCCAAAAATCTGGATAATATGGCTCTTTCTGGGTATTATATCTCCACACAAGATAATGATCCAAGCCATACAGCTCTTGATGCAAGACTGTGGCAGAAACTTCCTGGCAGATTAAAATTGTGTGCCGGACCGAGACTCGAACTAGGGACCTGCTCTACCGTGGTGGAGCACTTGCCCCTACCATGGTAGAGCACTTGCCTGTGAAAGGCAAAGGTCCCGAGTTCCAGGCTCGGTCTGGCACACAGTTTTAATCTGTCAGGAAGTTTCATATCAGTGCACACTCCACTGCAGAGTGAAAATCTCATTCTGAAGACTGTGGCTGTTGTATAACAGTCCCTGCTGGTTGCAGACACCACTGCAAACACAGGCATTAATCCAACAGAAAATTTGTGGAACATACTGGACAAAAATATGAGGAATCATCAGATATCCAATAGAAATTATCTAAAGAATGCTCTAGAGGAGGAATGGCATAAAATTACACTGCAAATGACAGAATCTCTCACTTTGGTGGGTGAATTCCATGCCAAAGAGATGCAAAAGATCATGAGGAGGAATTGATGCTTACTAAGTACTAACCATAACAGTCTATGTTAAGTGTGTCATTTTCAGTATTGCAGATGAATATTTATTTTGCCCCCTAAATTGTGTCTCTTTACCTCTTTACTTTTTAATGTTTAAACACTTTATGTAAGTAGAAATTTGTCTCTTTATTGTATTCGCCTTTTTACTGATTAAAAAATAACCCCAGTCTGACAATTTTCCACTATCTATACAGTTTAAACTAAGCTCATGTATTTGACGAATTCTTTTTGGAGTATGCATATTTTTAGTACCGCTTGTTGTGTTAATGTGTTGAGAAATGTGCGACATCAGCTAAACACAGTAAAGAAGCCGGCCGGGGTGGCCGAGCGGTTCTAGGCACTACATTCTGGAACCGTGTGACCGCTACGGTCGCAGGTTCGAATCCTGCCTGAGGCATGGATGTGTGTGATGTCCTTAGGTTAGTTAGGTTTGAGTAGTTCTAAGTTCTAGGGGACTGATAACCTCAGAAGTTAAGCCCCACAGTGCTCAGAGCCATTTGAACCATTTTTGAACAGTAAAGAAGGATGTTTACACATACAAAGTAAAATATGTTGGTTCAGGCGAATTCTAATCCCTTACAATGTTTACTGAGTACATACAAGTGGTAGGTGTACTTTCACTATGGTGTAGTTGTGAATGTAATTTATTCAGAATGCACTTGTCATAATATGCAGACAAAGCTAACAAAATGGAGTGTGCAGAAGAAAATCATGCATCCTGATATCAATTATATCACTAAGTGCAATGTTTTTGTACCTAAATCTGCAATCTTTTAATAATAAAGTTAGTTAATTTCAGTGCTGGCTTGAAAAATTAAAGTGGAGTGTGCTTTCAGTAAATGAACACTAACTTGAACACTGGCTTGACAATGAAGAATTAAAATTTAGAATACCATTTCCTTAAGAATTGTTTCCAATACTAGTGACCTGTGCATAGAGGAAAAATTTGGAACTGCAACCATAATGTTGCCAAACTGGAAAACATAGTACATTCAGTAAACTGCCCCACAAATCGCAATGAAGACTTGTTTGTGGAGCTGCTGAATGAACTGATACTCTTACTACTAAAACATAAAGATCACAGAATAGCAATATTTTGTGATATTGTAGCGAACCAGCACATTTGCGTCAGGATGGATGAGAGAAATGGTGTGGGAGAGGACTGATTTACACCAGGTCACAGTGAAATAGTGGCAGCATTAATAAGTTTTTATTTCCAGTAGCAATGTATAGCGGGATGGCTGTCCTCTAGGCCACCCAGTGTATGCTGGCACAGTCGCCTGTGGAATGCACTGATGCCCCGACGGATCCTGCGACATCTGTTGCTCAGAGTTGTGGCCAGTTCAGGACCTCCAAAGTTTGGCCAGATATGCACTCCTACGATTACTCGTGGTCCATATGTCGTGCCCTCGGGTGCAACAGCTGACACTAGGTGTCCGATGATGAGCAGCAATGGTCGTGGTCACCCACTAGGGGTGGCAGATGACATCTAGGTGGCTAAGAGGCCATGAGGGCACACCTCCCACAACCAGACAACAGACAGCTTGCAGTGGTTTCATATCAAGAGGGACTATGGTTCAGACAGACTCTTAACAGCAAAATAATTCAAACTTCCATTGAAAATAGAATAATTATAAGACCAATTAACAACCCAGAGCTAAACCAGTTGACAAGTAAACTGAATTCTTTAAAACTGGATAAAATAATATCCAGTGCAGATGCTAATGAATCGACCAGAACATTTTTACAGCTGTTAACTGGACAGTTTAAAGCTTGTCAGTTACTGTTAGCTGCAACAGGCACAAGATGTGCTTTGTTGGTGCTGCACATTTGAACAATTTTGACTGAGATAAACTCACACTGCAGTGCTCTTACTTAGCACACCGAAGCAGAATTGTGCACAGAAACAGCCAGATGAAAAAGAAGTGCAGTTCACACATTGCCTTCAGGATTTTCCGTTGTATGAGACTGCGTGTACAAGATTCTTGTGCCAATTTGCAATTCTAAATTTGCATATTTTACTAATCATGTAACTTCTGCATAATCTTTCATTGATTGTGTCAGTACCCATTTATATTGCAATATTGCGAAATACATGTGCATTACACATCAGAGGCTGCTACTCAGGTAGCTAACTGTGTTAGAATTATACTAATACCTTTAGCTGCTATGGGCATTGATATATATCAACGGGGACAGGTGAAGAAAATGTATGCCCGGACCGGGACTCGAACCCGGGATCTCCAGCTTACATGGCAGATGTTCTATCCATCTGAGCCACCGAGGACACAGAGGATAGTGCGACTGCAGGGACTATTTCGCGCACACCTCCTGTGAGACCCGCATTCTTACCATGTATGTCCACACACTACATTCGTAGTGTTCCACTCCAACACACTCGTTAGGCGTGGAAGACATTCTTACCAAGTCCCGTAAGAGTTTGGGGAATGTGTGTGCATCTGCACAGAAGAAGAAGGTCATGGCCAGTATTGCCAGAACTATATACTTATATGGATATGGTGTCTGTTCTTTCGGACATGTCCAAAAGAACAGACACCATATCCATATAATTAACTGTGTGTGGTGCGCATGCAAAGTTTTTCTAGATTAGGCGACTGTCCATCCAGTCCACATAACAACAGCTGTAGGAAACCAAGAAGTATCAGTGTAAGATCGAAAGAAATGTCTCTGACAGGTGACGCTATTAAAATCGTGATAGTTAACTGCTGAAGAATTCACAACAAAGTGTCAGAGTTTGAAGTGCTCCTGAAAAGCAGTGAAGCTCAGATAATTCTAGGTACAGACAACTGGTTGAAACATGAAATTGATAGCAGTGAGATTTTTGGGGAAAATTTTAAGTGTATACCGGAAGGATAGACAAATGGGAAATGGAGGTGGTGTATTTGTTGCAGTACACGAGAAATTCAAATCCACCAAGATAGAAACTGAGCCTGCATATGAGACTGGGCAAGACTCAGTATCAGGGGTGGGTATAAAATGATAACTGGATATTTCTGTTGCCAACCACACTCATTTGATGTAATCATAAACTTTAGAGGAAACTTCACTTCACTTCACTTGTACCTAAGTTCTCCAATCAGACTGTAACCACCTGTAGAAACTTTAATCAACCAACAATAAAGGGGGAAAATTACAGTTTTATTCATGGTGCACATAATAAGACATCCTGTGAAACATTATTAAATTACTTCTTTGAAACTACCATGAACAGACAGTTCAGCACCCCACTCACGATAGAAATACAGAGTGGTTATAATAAAAGTTAAACTTTCAGAACGCTGTAGAAATAACACTACTGGTCAGAATGGTGTCAAATTGCAACAGAATATTATCAGAGAAGGGGGAAAACACATGGCAGAAGAAAAAAAAAGTGTGAAAATTGATCAATAGATGGCAACCATGTGTCAGAATATGTGAATGAAAACACCTGTCATGCACACGACCCACTGAAGTTGGTATAAACATGCCGGGTACACGGCTTTTCCTCCTTTTGCGTCTGTGACATTCGCCATGACTGTCTCAAAGCTTGAAAAGCTGTACTACAAGAATGATGACTGTGTACATGTCACTCAGCAGAAGTTCTGGACACTGAAGGGTTTGAAAAAAGGCATTGGTCTGATGACTGCCGTGGGTCTGGAGAAAATGATTTGGAAATTCGAAAAAATGGGTTCTTTTGGTGTGCAAATAGGTAGAGGTTCATTCGATGTCAGTGGAAGCAGTGACCATAGAAATGCAGGAGGAGATGAGTGGTGGTGTGCAAACATGTCACGCACAGAGAATTGCCCGAACATCGGACATATCTGTGAGCACATCGTGTAAAATCCAACAAAACATCCTTCTTTGCTATCCATTCAAAATTACCCATGTGCACAAGTTGCTTCCTGTTGACCTGCCAGCAAGAGAGACCTTTGCTTTAGAATTTCTTGGTCGCACGGAAGTGGACAATGATTGGCTGTGGAAGATTTTGTGGAGAGACAAAGCCCACTTCCATCTGACAGGATATGTCAATTCACAGAATTGTCAGATGTGGGCAACGGAAAATCCACACACAAATAAACCAGTACCACTTCATCCTGAAAAGGTGACTGTGTGGTGCAGGTTTATGGCATCATTTATCAAAGGGCCATATTTTTTTGAAGAGACAGGTGCTTCTGGTCCTGTTACCTGTACCGTCACTGGTAAGCGCTATGAGTGTCTTTTGAGCAACCATGTCATTCTAGCTCTCCAGCAGTGTGGATGGGATCATTTTTATGCAAGATGGCGCACCTCTGCATGTTGCAAATCCAGTTAAGCAGCTACTGAAACGCCATTTCAGAAATGCTAGATTTATCAGCTACCATTTCCCCTACAGCCTGGCCATCCCGATCACCTGATCTTAATCCGTGTGACTTCTGGCGGTGGGGCTATCTGAAATATGTTGTTTTCTGATTGCAAACTTAGCTACACTGAAGGCACGCATTGTGCAACATATCCTGAATGTGACCCCGGAAACACTTCGATCAGTTGTGGAACATGCTGTTTCTTGATTTCAACTTGTTGCAGAAAATGGTGGACAGCATATTGAACATGTTTTAGCCAGTCACAGGGAAATTAATAATCCAATTTGATTTTGATTGATGCTTTTTATGCAGTTTTTGACCTCAGGAAAATTAAAAACTGATGTGATTGATGCTTTTTATGTGGTTTTTGGTCTTAGCACAATTAAAAACCAATGTGAGTGATTCTTTGTATGTGGTTTTTGGCCCCAGACAATTAAAAACCAATTTTTCGCTTCTGACGTGGAATGACCTTGCTGTGGTGGATGGGCTTACATAACTCATAGTATCACACATCTACACCCATGCACACTGAGTAGTACAGTTTGTTTAATGTCAGACGTACACCTAAGGCTTTGTTGTATGATTCATTTGTCATTTACAGTCGACCACTATTAAATTAAGATGCTCACAGCACTATCTATTGCTACACTTTGTAGCTATTTATTGTTTTTCTGCCACACATTTTCCCTCTTCCCTGATAATATTCCTTTGCAATATGACGTCATTCTGACCAGTGGTGTTATTTCTACAGTGGTTTGAAAGTTAACTTTAATTATAAACACTCTGTATATTGGATCTAATGGCAAAAAATAGACCTGAGCAACTGAATGTGCCGCTGAGTCAGGCCCTCTGCTAACTACAATCTATTGTAGACCCTGTGAACAAAACACTGCACCCAGTTCTTGGAAAAAAGTACAGTTCACACAGGCCTGCAAGAAGGGTAGTAGAAATAATCCACAAAATTACCATCCAATATCCTTGACAACAATTTGTTGTAGAATCAACGAACATGTTATGAGCTCAAACATAATGAGGTACCTTTGAACAGAATGATCTCCTATACCAGCCACCATGGATTCCAAAAAAACTGATCACGTGAAACCCAAACTGCACTTTTCTCACATGACGCACTGAATGCTTCATATCAAGGCAATCAGGTAGATGCAGTATTTCTTGACGTCTGAAAAGCATTTGACTCAGTACCACACCTACATTTATTGTGAAAAGTACAATCATATGGGGTATCATGTGAAATTTGTGACTGTATTGAGGTCTTATTGGCAGGGAGGATGCAGCATGTCATCTTGGATAGAATGTAACTGTCAGATGTAAAAGTAACTTTCAGGTGTGCCCCAGGGAGGTGTTTTGAGGTCCTTGCTGTTCATGTTGTATATTAGTGACCTTGCATACAATTTTAATAGTAGTCTCAGACTTGTTACACATGATGCAATTATCTGTAATGAAGTACTGTTTGAAAGGAGCTGCATAAATATTCAGTCAGATGTTGATAAGATTTCGAAGTGGTGCAAAAGGTTGGCAACTCACTTTCAATGTTGAAAAATCTAAAATTGTGTACTTCACAAAAAATTACAATATCCTATAACTATAATATCAGTGAGTCACTGTTGGAATTGGCCAATTCATACGAATACCTGGGTGTAGCACTTTGTAGGGATCTGGAATGGAATGATTACAGAGGCTCAGACATGGGTAAAGCAGGTGGTAGACTTTGGTTTATTGGCAGAATACTGGGGAAGTGCAATCAGTCTACAAAGAAGATTGCTTACAAATCATTCATGCAACTGGTTTCAGAATATTGCTCGAATTTTGCACAGAGCATAATTTAATCATCACTAAAACTTGTTTGAAGAATTGTGAAAGAAGGCTGTAGGTGTGGAAGAGACCTGGAGACACAAGAAGGTTTTAGATTGATTATACACTATGTGATCAAAAGTATCTGGACACCCCCAGAAACATACATTTTTCATATTAGGTGCAATGTGCTGCCACCTACTGCCTGGTACTCCAAATCAGCAACCTCAGTACTCATTACACATCATGAGAGAGCAGAGTGGGGTGCTCCACAGAACTCATGGACTTCAAATGTGGTCCAGTGATCACATGTCACTTGCATCATATTTCTGTACACAAATCTCCACACTCCTAAACATCCCTAGGCGCACTGTTTCCGATGTGATAGTGAAGTGGAAACGTGAAGGGACACGTGTAGCACAAAAGCGTACAGGCCGACCTCATCAATTGACTGACAGAGAGCACCGACAGTTGGAGAGGGTCATAATGTGTAATAGGCAGACATCTATCCAGACCATCACACAGGAATTCCAAACTGCATCAGGATCCACTGCAAGTACTATGACAGTTAGGCCAGAGGTGAGAAAACTTGGATTTCATGGTTGAGCGGCTGCTCATAAGCCACACATCACGCTGGTAAGTGCCAAACGACGCCTCACTTGGTGTAAGGAGCGTAAACATTGGATAATTGAACAGTGGAAAAAGTTGTGTGGAGTGACGAATCACAGTATACAATGTGGCGATCTGACGGCAAGGTGTGGGTATGACAAATGCCTGGACAACATCATCTGTCAGCGTGTGAAGTGCCAGCAGTAAAATTTGGAGGCAGTGGTGTTATGGTGTGGTCGTGTTTTTCACGGAGGGAGCTTGCACTCCTTGTTGTTTTGTGTGGACTATCACAGCACAGGCCTACACTGATGTTTTAAGCACCTTCTTGCTTCCCACTGTTGAAGAACAATTCGGGAATGGCGACTGCATCTTTCAACACGATCGAGCACCTGTTCATAATGCATGGCCTGTGGTGGAGTGGTTACATGACAATAACATCCCTGTAATGGACTGGCCTGTACAGAGTATTGACCTGAATCCTACAGAACACCTTTGGGATGTTTTGGAATGCCAACTTCGTGCCAAGCCTCACCAACTGACATCGATACCTCTCCTCAGTGCAGCACTACGTGAAGAATGGGCTACCATTTCCCAAGAAACCACTGACTGAACGTATGCCTGTGAGAGTGGAAGCTGTCATCAAGGCTAAGGTGGGCTAACAGCATATTGAATTCCAACATTACCAATGGAGGGCGCCACAAACTTGGACGTCATTTTCAGCTAGGTGTCCGGATACTTTTGATCACATAGTGTATAATAGTAAGAGAGGACAGGTGTGGACTCTCACCACAATTGATTGGTTATGAACTGTAGATTAAAACTGAAGAAACTGCAAAAAGGATAAGATAAAAGAACCAGAGGTTGTGGAGAGTTCCAGAGGAAGCATTAGGCAATGGTTGACAAGAACAGGGGAAAGCAATACAGTAGAAGATGAACGGGTAGCGTTAAGAGATGAAATTGTAAAGGCAGCAGAAGATCAAATACATAAAAAGACAAAGCTTAGTACAAATCCTTGGATAACACAGGAGATACTGAATTTAACTGAAGCAAGCAGAAACTATAAAAATGCAGCAAATGAAGCAAGCAAAAGGGAATACAAACGACTAAAAACTGAGATAGACATGAAGTAGGAAAAGGCTAAACAGGAGTGGCCTGAGGAAAATGGGACACCACCACACTGTCATCTGGAAGTGTGGGAATTTTAAATCAAAGGATTACTGAATGATGGATCAGTCGCACTGGACCAAATGATTCAGCCTTACATTACTGGCCTCCAAGGTCACCAAACCTGACTGTAATGTGATTATTTCTTGTGAAGGTTTATAAAAGACTCTGTTTATGTGCTTGTGTTACCAACTACAATGAATGAACTGAGACTTCGCATAACAGCAGCTGTGGGAGCTGTAACCAACCCAAGACATGCTCACTGCAGTGTGGGAACAGTTTGAATACTGCATTGACATATACTGTGCGTCTTACGGGGGCATATTTAACACCTATGAAAAGGTATGAAAAAAAATTTTGAGTTTCCTGTTCATCAAAAAACAAAATGTAGTGTGAGGAGGGCTACGTGAGAGGTGTTCAATGAATTCGAAAGTAAAATTCTGTGTACTGACTTGGCAGAAAATCCTAAGAAATTTTGGTCTTATGTCAAAGCGGTAGGTGGATCAAAACAAAATGTCCAGACACTCTGTGACCAAAATGGTACTGAAACAGAGGATGACAGACTAAAGGCCGAAATACTAAATGTCTTTTTCCAAAGCTGTTTCACAGAGGAAGACTGCACTGTAGCTCCCTCTCTAGATTATTGCACAGATGGCAAAATGGTAGATATCGAAATAGACGACAGAGGGATAGAGAAACAATTAAAATCGCTCAAAAGAGGAAAGGCCGCTGGACCTGATGGGATACCAGTTAGATTTTACACAGAGTACGCGAAGGAACTTGCCCCCCTTCTTGCAGCGGTGTACCATAGGTCTCTAGAAGAGCGCTGCATTCCAAAGGATTGGAAAGGGCACAGGTCATCCCCGTTTTCAAGAAGGGACGTTGAACAGACGTGCAGAACTATAGACCTATATATTTAATGTTGACCAGTTGTAGAATTTTGGAACACGTAATATGTTCGAATATAATGACTTTTCTGGAGACTAGAAATCTACTCTGTAGGAATCAGCACGGGTTTTGAAAAAGACGGTCGTGTAAAACCCAGCTTGCGCTATTCGTCCACGAGACTCAGAGGGCCATAGACACGGGTTCCCAGGTAGATACCGTGTTTCTGGACTTCCGCAAGGCATTCGATACAGTTCCCCACAGTCGTTTAATGAACAAAGTAAGAGCATATGGACTATCAGACCAATTGTGTGATTGGATTGAAGAGTTCCTAGATAACAGAACGCAGCATGTCATTCTCAATGGAGAGAAGTCTTCCAAAGTAAGAGGGATTTCAGGTGTGCTGCAGGGGAGTGTCGTAGGACCGTTGCTATTCACAATATACATAAATGACCTTGTGGATAACATCGGAAGTTCACTGAGGACCGAGCGAGGTGGCGCAGTGGTTAGCACACTGGACTCGCATTCGGAAGGATGACGGTTCAATCCCACGTCCGGCCATCCTGATTTAGGTTTTCCATGATTTCCCTAATCGCTCCAGGCAAATGCCGGGATGGTTCCTTTGAAAGGGCACGGCCGACTTCCTTCCCCGTCCTTCCCTAGACCGATGACCTCGCAGTTTGGTCTCTTTCCTCAAAACAGCCCAGCCCCCAGCCCCTCACTGAGGCTTTTTGCGGATGAGGCTGTGGTACATAGAGAGGTTGTAAAAATGGAAAATTGTACTGAAATGCAGGAGGATCTGCAACGAAATGACGCATGGTGCAGGGAATGGCTATTGAATCTCAATGTAGACAAGTGTAATGTGCTGCAAATAAATAGAAAGAAAGATCCTTTGTCATTTAACTACAATATAGCAGGTCAGCAACTGGAAGCAGTTAATTCCAGAAATTATCTGGGAGCATGCGTTAGTAGTGATTTAAAATGGAATGATCATATAAAGCTGATCATCGGTAAAGCAGATGCCAGACTGAGATTCATTGGAAGAATCCTAAGGAAATGCAATCCGAAAGCAAAGGATGTAGGTTACAGTACATTTGTTCGCCCACTGCTTGAATACTGCTCACCAGTGTGGGATCCGTACCAGGTGGGGTTGATAGAGAAGATCCAACGGAGAGCAGTGCGCTTCGTTACAGGATCATTTAGTAATCGCGAAAGCATTACGGAGATGATAGATAAACTCCAGTGGAAGACTTTGCAGGAGAGACACTCAGTAGCTCAGTACGGGCTTTTGTTGAAGTTTTGAGAACATACCTTCACCGAGGAGTCAAGCAGTATAGTGCTCCCTCCTACGTATATCTCGCGAAGAGACCATGAGGATAAAATCAGAGCGATTAGAGCCCACACAGAGGCATACTGACAATCTTTCTTTCCACGAACAATATGAGACTGGAATAGAAGGGAGAACCAATAGAGATACTCAAAGTACCCTCTGCCACACACCCCATCAGGTGGCTTGTGGAGTATGTATGTAGATGTAGATTCATTGTGTATGTTTATTAGTTTCAGAAATATAGACATGGCAAATCAGATGATTCTTTTTGGTATTCCCTGTACGGTGAAGATGCCATTGTCATTCAGCCACACAGCAGACTAGTGTGCCCTTGGGAAAAATTATGGCTGTAGTTTCCCATGCTTTCGGTGAATTGCAGTACCAGAACTGCAAGGCCAGATCAGTCAATCGTCCAGATTGTTGTCCCTGCAACTACTGAAAAGGCTGCTGCTCTTTTTCAGGAATGACACATTTGTGTGGTCTCTTAACAGATAGTCCTCTGTTACAGTTGCATCTACAGTGTGGCTATCTGTATCACTGAGGCACCCAAGCCACCTCACAAACATTAAGGTCTTTTCTACAACAACAAATTACCTGACAATGCCAGTAAACAAATTTAAAACTAATTTTGTGAAATGAGAGAATAATAAAGGATTTTACTCCACTTAAGAGATCTTTGAGTGTGAGATAAGTTGTCCAAATTTCATGTGAGAATGTATTATAAATAAATGACAGATATTATTTTATAAACATGTACATCAGACTGTGTAACATTATTTTATTACTCTCTCATGAGCTTATTGTCATTTATCTGTTTGATTATGTATTGTCTTTGACATTCTTTTTACTATGTAGGGGATTATCTCATTACTGCTCTATTACGTAATTATTTATTGTTATTGTCATTTACATAATAAGCAGTGTATCTATCCTGTTTTATTCACTTGTACTTAGTGACATTTGCTTATGTTATTTTATTATTATTACTTTATTTAACTTCGACAACACTAATCACTTATAAAGATAAATAAAGCATGTGTATTGCTGTGTGTTACTTCCTGAAGCAGAATTAAACAAATCTATCAATTATATTTACCAGATGATGTAAACTATGTGCACATAGGACACAGACAGTAAATGAAATCTTATGTTGCTAGTAAAGTAGTTGGTTTTTCCTAACATACTATTGGTGTCTCCCCTTTTCTATTAAAAATGTATATATTGTTGCACAGCAGATCCGATTCTTAAGTGCACATACAAATTTTCAAAATTATCACTTGGCACAAATGGCTGAGAATAGTGTGTGGCTCATACCGTGTGTCACAATCAAAATTTGGAGTACACGAAGGAGTACCAGTGTCATTGAGCTGAGCTGTAAGTGAGAAGCGCAAACACTGCAGTGTGACAGCACCTGATACGTCATTTGGCGTGCCTTACGATACAGAATAATGGCACGTAACATTCGAGCTCAGCCACACCACAGAATCCTAGTACTGATGGAAGGTGTGAAGGCAGGGAAAACTATCAATAACTGAGGCACCACAAAGAGACAAGACTGCTGACATCTCAGGTTAATGAGGCCAGATGACCACATCGCGTGCCATGTGCGATGGTTCGGCTAGTTCTTAGATTCTCTCTTCACTGGTCTTCAGCTCCGAGCAGTTTGTGAACCCCCTGATTCATTGTTATACTCTCCTTACGTCTGTCGAAGAATTCTGTTTATGTCCAAAACCAGAACTCAGCAACTCCGATTCATATGAAGACTTTTATTATACCTGATCTGAATTTGATCAGTTACGTACATCTCGTATGAACCGACTCCAATCTTCCAAAGCAAAAAACGAGAGTATATACATCAGCATTTACATTATTAATCTTCTGGTCACCGGTATTCCATGAAATCATGTTTCGTGCAGAAGATTCTCTGCCGCCGTCAATCACTCCACACGTCGTGACATCAATCACAACTTTCGTGTTCCTGGGGGAACACAAAGCTCGTACAGAAAGCCTCAGAAAGATAATAAAACACACAAAATGAGACATGCTCCTCATCAAATCTTCCCACAAAGTAATTAGAGTTTAAACCTCTCTACAATTTTTCTATGTTCACTTATATTCGTATGAGGTTCCCCCCCCCCCCCCCACCCCCCCCCCCAATCAACAAAATGATTTATTTTAAAAACTGTGGCCACAAAACATTGGGGAAATATCATACCTTCACGCACGCCAGCTTAATAACCCCCCCTGAGTCTCCATCTCAGTGTCTGGTCACCCCGTCTGCTTGTGTGATTCTGAGAGAATGACTGTATTTCTACAAGGTGTACAACTTTGCTTCTGCTGTTTTTTCCCGAACACTTGAGGCTTTAATGAAACAAATTGTTTACACATGTATCATTCAAAGTATTTTCCATCGTTTGCCACTACTTTCTCCCATCTTTAGGGCGTGGACGAATCCAATGTCAAAAAAATTGTTCATCTTTTGAAGCGATCCACGAATCGATCCAATTTGTGACTTCTCCATGAGATCGGAACTGTTGGTCAGCCAGGCCATGCGCCATTGATTTACCCAGGTGATAGTCAGGGGGAGCAATGTCTGGAGAATACAGCAGGTGGGGTAGGACTTCCCATTTTAACATTTCCAAAATAAACTTCATCATGCCTCTCACTGTATTGTGGCCATTTGTCTTTTAATGCTCTGCTCAAATGCATTAATTGCATCCGACAACGAGCACGTGTGATTGTTTCACTTGGTTTTAACACCTCATAGTACACAACACCAAGCTGGTCACACCTAATGCAGAGCATGATCTTGGAGCCGTGAATATTCAGTTTGGCCGTCAGTGTGGAAGCAAGACCAGGATATCCCCATGATTTTTTACGTTTAGGGTTCTCGTAATGAACCCATTTTTGTCCCTGGTCACAATGTGATGTAGAAATCCCTTCTCTTTTTGCCTCTGAAGCAACTGTTCACAAACACACAAACGCCATTCAAAGTCTCTCGATTTCAGCTCACACGGGACCCAAGTTCCTTCTTTCTGGATCATGCCCACAGCCTTGAGACATTTTGAAATGGCTTGCTGTGTCACTCCCACAAATCGTACCAATTCTTCTCGAGTTTGACGTGAGTCTTCACTCGGCAATGTCTCCAATTCTGCATCTTCAAAAACATTCTCTCTTCCACCAGTGTGCCAGTCTATGACATTAAAATCACCATTCTTGAAGCGTTGAAACCCCTCATGACACATTCTTTTACTAACAGTTTCCTTACCATACGAACTTGAGAGCATTTGATGAGACTCAGCCGCTGTTTTCTTCATACTGACGCAAAACAGTAACACCTCCAGCACATGATGAGAATTAGGCTCATAAACTGACATTTTCAATCAAGAACAACTTTATGATGCAGACACAACTCGACTAATGTTTGAATGAGGTTATGTTGACCGAGGTCCAAGCTAACTGCCTGACGTCTGCGATCTGTTTCTTTCGACCGCTACTTACCGTTGCCGCCACCTATCGGCAAATGGCGGAAGCAAAGTTGTACACCTTGTAGTTACAGGGTAAGTTGGTCGGCGAGTCATGATGTGCTGACTGTGTGAAAATTTCGACTCTGAGCTTGAAGCCAGTTCGCTGGGATAGGACTTAGCCACTGAGAGCTGACACTACTGTCTGGTCAAATCCCTGACTGATAGAGAAGGGTGACGAGCTGGGGCTTTTTCTCGTGAAGAGCTGTCAAATGGCTCTGAGCACTACGGGACTTAACATCTATGGTCATCAGTCCCCTAGAACTTAGAACTACTTAAACCTAACTAACCTAAGGATATCACACAACACCCAGTCATCACAAGGCAGAGAAAATCCCTGACCCTGCCGGGAATCGAACCCGGGAACCCGGGCGTGGGAAGTGAGAACGCTACCGCACGACCACGTGAAGAGCTGTCCCAAGTGACTGCAAGGCACCACCTTCAACCTGTCGGGCAAGGCACCTCCTTTGGCTGTAGGCCGTGCTGCCCACTGGGGCCGTGAGCATTCGCCTTCATGACATCTGCCATCCACAGTATGGTGTTAGTACACACCTAAACACATTTGTGAGTGTACTGGGGCCCACTGGACTCCCTACTGCTGAGTTGCTGTAGGATTATGCCTGCAGACTCCCAGTCCGGCTACCTGGACGTCGTGCTCAATACACACAGCCTCCAGAAAGCTTCATTCATAATCCTCGTTATGCACAAGTGTGCGACTTAGCGTGCCTTTGCCATGCTGCGGAAGACAATCCATGTTGTAATATCATGAACTACTACTACTACTACTACTACTACTACTACTACTACTACTACGTGATCAGACCCAGTGGACCGCATGCATCTACAAGTTTTCTCCTCCACTGTATTCTGTCCATTGCTGCTATCTGCCATCCGTTCACATCTATTGACACTTGGATTAAATCTTCATGGAGTCCATCCCTCCAACGCTTCTTGGGTCTCCCTGGCGGTCTCTTTCCTGTAGGTGTGAAATCCAGGAGCTTCCGAGGCCATCTGTGATTCTCCATCCGGGCCACATGGCCGGCCCACTGCATTCGTTTGGCTTTGACAGTTCCTGCTATGTTGGGCTGCTGGTATAGTTCCTCAAGCTCTCAGTTGTATCTGATCCTCCATTCCCCTGTATCTGCATCCAGAACCGGACCGAAGATCTTCCGAAGCACTTTTCTCTCAAAAACAAGGACTTATGGAAGTCCTGTTTCCGGATACTCTATGTCTCACAGCCGTATAGAACAACAAGCTGGATAAGGGTTTTGTACAGTCAAATCTTGAACTGTCTGGAGAGATATTTGGACGGAAGCAGTTGTACTAGGCTGTGGTAAGATCGGTTTCCTGCTTGTATTCTGGCATTGATCCCTGCTTCTCATGACAAGTTCTCAGTGAAAAGTGCCCCTAGGTATTTGAATTCTTGCACTCTCTTGTAGGAATGGTTCCCAACCTGCAGTGATTGTAGATGATCAGCAGTCTGACAATGACCACGCGTCATAACGAGGTACTCTGTCTTGGCTTCGTTTATGTTTAGCCCAAATTTGCTGGCAGCCTCCTTTAGTGCTTTGGTCATTTGCTCCAACTCCTCATCCGACCTAGAGAGTAAACAGATGTCGTCTGCATAGGCTAAGTATGCCAGTCTCTTTCCTTCAATTTCAATCCCTTCGCTCTCTTGGAAGGTCTCACGTACGATCTTCTCGAGGGCAAAGTTGAACAGCATAGGAGACAACCCATCTGCTTGCCTGAGTCCTGTCACAATTTCAGACTCCTCAGTTACGCGATTTCCCATCTTCACCTTTGCATGTGTTTCGTTCAGACAGATCTTTATCAAATTGATGAGTTTCTCTGCTATGCCAAACTCCCTTAAACAGCTGAGCAGGCTCTTGCTATGTACGCAATCATAGGCCTTCTTAAAATCAACGAATAAAATATGCAAATCTTTACCATATTCACCCAGTTTCTTGGTGAGCTGCCGGAGACTGAAGATGTGATCTACTGTTGACCGTCCTGGCCGGAAACCTCCCTGGTACTCCCCAATTACCGATTCTGCCACTGGCTGAATTCTACGTATGAGGCAATTGGACAGGATCTTATAGCAGACGTTAAGCAGGGCAATTCCTCGATAGTTGTCACATTTCAGTTTGTCGCCCTTCTTATGTATTGGACAAATCAGAGCTGTTTTCCATTCTCCTGGTAGTTCTTCTTTGGTCCATATTGCCTGTATCAGTTGGTGTATTTTTTCTGCAAGTTTCTCTCTTCCTGCCAGGATATCATGAACAAAATATGTATTTTGAGACAGTGCTGTTCAACTGATGCCTTTGGGCACGTGACAACCACCCTCACTGACTTCCCGATGATGATGATGATGATGATGATGATGATGATGATTGGTTTGTGGGGTACTCAACTGCACGGTTATCAGTGCCCGTACAAATTCCCAACCTTTGCTCAGTCCAGTCTCACCACTTACATGAATGCTGATGAAATGATGACAACACAAACACCCCGTCATCTCCTGACAGGTGAAAATCCCTGACCCTGCCAGGAATTGAACACGGGAACCCGTGCTCGGGAAGCGAGAACGCGACCGCGAGACCACGAGTTGCGGACCCGACTCCCCGAGCTTGACAACCTTCACCTGTAACATCAACACCACCACCACCAACACCACCACCACCACCACCACACCTGATGAGCCTCCACTAAAAACTAAACTAAACTCCTCCCGAACAGGCCATGAAGGCCCAACAGTACTGACCAACCGCCGTGTCATCCTCAGCTCATAGGCGTCACTGGATGCGGATATGGAGGGGTATGTGGTCAGCACACCACGCTCCCGGCCGTATGTCAGTTTCCGAGACCGGAACCGCTACTTTTCAATCAAGTAGCTCCTCAATTTGCCTCACAAGGGCTGAGTGCACCCCGCTTGCCAACAGCGCTCGGCAGACCAGATGGTCACCCATCCATGTGCTAGCCCAGCCCGACAGCGCTTAACTTCAGTGATCTGATGGGAACCAGTGTTACCACTGTGGCAAGGCCGTTGGCGATAAGCCTCGACACCCACTACAAACCTGAACCAGAGAGTTCAGCACTAAAATAGTCAGAACATCGTCATGTCATTAACTGTTTACAGGTCCTATAATGTTTTATTTCTTTAAAGCAGTTCTCACATTGTGACATTTACCTGCTTTATTTCTTCATTGATAGTCCTCAGTGTCGATGTACTGCACTGTTATACTGGTTGAAAAATGGGGGGGGGGGGGGGGGTGGAAGTTCAACACTAACTACTGTAAATGGTGAAGCTGTTGTACAGTTGCGTTTCACAATTCTTTACTTTCACTGTTCACAACGCCCAATATTACACAGCTACCTGGCCAGTTCACTATCAGCAAATTTTAATAAGCCTCATTAATAATAGATTGCAGGAAAACATCAGTATACTGCTACAATAGTTTGCTGTTGAATATCTATGAGCAGTAAAGACCTAGCCCTACAGTTCGAGTAGAATAATAAGGTACGTGTGACACTACTTCTCAAATAAATTGAACAGACACTGTTATTGTTTTAACACATGGCCTATTTGTGTTACACTAATTCCACTTGAAACAGTACATAATTCCCCTCTGAAAATCGGACGTGGACTGACTGTCTTGGGACCAAAAATCCAGCCTTTATATATCCTCACTATAATAGGAACTGAAACTACACATTGTTGATGTTTAATTTACAGAAATTACAATAAAACATAACTCATTCATTTAACTGAATACATCAAAAAATTCTTTCTTTTTTAATAGCTTCTGCTACCTCAAAGGTTGGGCTGAATTATTTGTTTAAATAATGAAACTAACAGATATAGATAGCAAACAATACTTTTGACAAACATGGTAATTATTTTGGAATTAATGAAGGGCTGGCTTTGCTAATATCTTTTTGAACAGAGCCAAATAAATACTTTAAGAATCCTAGTAGTTCTTCTTCCAAATGTTTATAATTAGTACAGAATGTATATTTGTTTATAAATTGACAACAGAATTTAAGTCACAAAACAATTACTGATTTCACTCTATAACAAAGTTATTAACTAGGAATGGTCAAAATAATTAAGAAAATTAATTACATACACAAAAGCAAGCACAAAATTAGATGTGGAGCTATATTCCTTAAGACTGAGGGCCAACCTTTTTCTTTTCTGGAAAATGCATGTTAAATGTAATTAGGCAAAATTGCAAAAAAAAATTAATTTAAGGAGGCAGATGGAAAAATAAGGAAGGAAGTAAAGAGATCCCAACTTGCTTCGTCACAACATTCAAAAACAAAGCCACATTTAAATGTTACTCAGTATTACTTACTTCCACAACTACACCGAGCGAGGTGGTGCAGTGGTTAGACACTGGAATCGCATTCGGGAGGACAACGGTTCAATCCCGCGTCCGGCCATCCTGATTTAGGTTTTCCGTGATTTCCCTAAATCGCTCCAGGCAAATACCAGGATGGTTCCTTTCAAAGGGCACGGGCGACTTCCTTCCCCGTCCTTCCCTAATCCGATGAGACCAATGACCTCGCTGTCTGGTCTCCTTCCCCAAACAACCAACCAACCATCCACAACTACACCCCTACTCTGCACTCTGAAGGGCGCAATAGAGAGTACTTCCCATCATAGTGCAAATAGGACTAACAGGCAATTTTGAACATATACAGAGAAGGGCAGCACACGAATGGTCACAGGTTTGTTTGATCCATGGAAGAGTGTGGCAGAGGTACTGATGGAATTGAACTGGAAGACTTTTGAAGACAGATGTAAACTATCCCAAGAAAGCCTACTTAAAATTTCAAGAACCAGTTTTAAATAATGAATCTAGGTATCTGCTACAACCCTCTTCTAACTGCTCACATCGGGATCGTGAGGACTACTGCGCACGGAGGTATTTAAACACGGATCCTTCCCGTGCTCAATATGTGAATGGAACATAATGAAACTCCAATAGGTGGTATAATGGGATATACCCTCTACGATGAACTTCGCAGTGGTTTGCAGAATGTAGATGTACACATTACATATTTCTATTAGATCTTCTTTCTGGGTTCAAACTGCCACTCTGTTTCCAAATTTTTGTAGAAAGTGATGAGCATAAGCATAGGCAGGGTGAGGTTTGGACTTCTGATTACCAGGAGTTAGGAAACTGCCATTTGTTGCATTAAAATAAGTAAATAAATAAATAAAAATAAAGAAAAAAAGAAAAAAAATACATTCTTATGCAGTCACATTCACTTCATATGCAGCTCTTTCACATTTTCTGTATACTTTCTTTCATTCTCTATTTTTAAGCATTAATTTAAACTTACGTCACTAAACTGCAGATAGGAAGACTACATGCAAACAATTATTCTTAAAAAATTGGTAAAACAGATATATACGACATTAAGATTTCCTGCAGGACTTCAAAATTCTCAGTTCTCAAATGAAAAGATCCACAGATCCCCAGTTTATTGAATATGTAAAGACTTATAAGAAAATATACAGATAGGTAATTACAAAGGCAAATATGCTTTGAAATGATAACGTAGTAAGAATGTTGGGCAGCAGATAAAAATCTGTGTGGGTTACTGTAAGAAGTGAAACAGGGAAGATACATGAAGAGCAGGAAATTACTCTTACAAATATGATGATATCAATATTATCAGAAAAAGACCTGTCTGATTACATAAATGATTACTTTACAAATGCTTCCCAAAAACTTAGCTTAAATTTCACTAATCAGGATAAACTTAGGATTTTCACACCAGCATACAGCATGAGGTTACTACCAACAAATAAACTTGAAGTGGTAAAGATCATCAAAAACCTCAAATGAACAATGTCAGCTGGTGTATATGTGTCACTTATAACGAGTATTGCTTAGCAAATTGCAAAGTCGTTGGTTCACGCTGTTGATGTGTCATTCATTGACGGAATGTTCCCTGAAAGATTAGAAATATCAAAAGTGATACCTTTATTCAAGGATGGAAATACGCTTAAAGTTGAAAAATACTGACCCATTTCACTTCTCCCAGAATTATCTAAAGTAACTGAGAGATTAATGAAACAATGAATTGGCAAGTAGTTAGACAACCACGGTGTACTGGATAATAGTCAACATGGCTATCGAACAGGTAGAAGTACAGGAAGAGCAATAATGGTTACACTGACGAAATAGTTAGTAATTTAGATAACAACAACAGTGTTATCGGATTTAATTTAGATCTCTCTAAAGCTTTTGGTACAGTCACTGATGAAATCCTTTTAGATAAGCTGGATGCAATGGAGATGAAAAGAATAGAAAAGTTGTTGTTGTTGTTGTTGTTGTGGTCTTCAGTCCTGAGACTGGTTTGATGCAGCTCTCCATGCTACTCTATCCTGTGCAAGCTTCTTCATCTCCCAGTACCTACTGCAACCTACATCCTTCTGAATCTGTTTAGTGTATTCATCTCTTGGTCTCCCTCTATGATTTTTACCCTCCACGCTGCCCTCCAATGCTAAATTTGTGATCCCTTGATGCCTCAAAACATGTCCTACCAACCGATCCCTTCTTCTAGTCAAGTTGTGCCACAAACTTCTCCTCTCCCCAATCCTATTCAATACCTCCTCATTAGTTACGTGATCTACCCACCTTATCTTCAGCATTCTTCTGTAGCACCACATTTCGAAAGCTTCTATTCTCTTCTTGTCCAAACTGGTTATCGTCCATGTTTCACTTCCATACATGGCTACACTACATACAAATACTTTCAGAAACGACTTCCTGACACTTAAATCTATACTCGATGTTAACAAATTTCTCTTCTTCAGAAACGATTTCCTTGCCATTGCCAGTCTACATTTTATATCCTCTCTACTTCAACCATCATCAGTTATTTTACTCCCTAAATAGCAAAACTCCTTTACTACTTTAAGTGTCTCATTTCCTAATCTAATCCCCTCAGCATCACCCGATTTGACTACATTCCATTATCCTCGTTTTGCTTTTGTTGATGTTCATCTTATATCCTCCTTTCAAGACACTGTCCATTCCGTTCAACTGCTCTTCCAAGTCCTTTGCTGTCTCTGACAGAATTACAATGTCATCGGCGAACCTCAAAGTTTTTACTTGTTCTCCATGAATTTTAATACCTACTCCGAATTTTTCCTTTGTTTCCTTTACTGCTTGCTCAATATACAGATTGAATAACATCAGGGAGAGGCTACAACCCTGTCTCACTCCTTTCCCAACCACTGCTTCCCTTTCATGCCCCTCGACTCTTATAACTGCCATCCGGTTTCTGTACAAATTGTAAATAGCCTTTCGCTCCCTGTATTTTACCCCTGCCACCTTCAGAATTTGAAAGAGAGTATTCCAGTTAACGTTGTCAAAAGCTTTATCTAAGTCTACAAATGCTAGAAACGTAGGTTCGCCTTTTCTTAATCTTTCTTCTAAGATAAGTCGTAAGGTTAGTATTGCCTCACGTGTTCCAACATTTCTACGGAATCCAAACTGATCTTCCCCGAGGTCCGCTTCTACCAGTTTTTCCATTCGTCTGTAAAGAATTCGCGTTAGTATTTTGCAGCTGTGACTTATTAAACTGATAGTTCGGTAATTTTCACATCTGTCAACACCTGCTTTCTTTGGGATTGGAATTATTATATTCTTCTTGAAGTCTGTGGGTATTTCGCCTGTCTCATACATCTTGCTCACCAGATGGTAGAGTTTTGTCATGACTGGCTCTCCCAAGGCCATCAGTAGTTCTAATGGAATGTTGTCTACCCCCGGGGCCTTGTTTCGACTCAGGTCTTTCAGCGCTCTGTCAAACTCTTCACGCAGTATCTTATCTCCCATTTCATCTTCATCTACATCCTCTTCCATTTCCATAATATTGTCCTCAAGTACATCGCCCTTGTATAAACCCTCTATATACTGCCTTCCCCTCTTTGCTTAGAACTAGGTTGCCATCTGAGCTCTTGATATTCATACAAGTGGTTCTCTTCTCTCCAAAGGTCTGTTTAATTTTCCTGTAGGCAGTATCTATCTTACCCCTAGTGAGACAAGCCTCTACATCCTTACATTTGTCCTCTAGCCATCCCTGCTTAGCCATTTTGCACTTCCTGTCGATCACATTTTTGAGACGTTTGTATTCCTTTTTGCCTGCTTCATTTACTGCATTTTTATATTTTCTCCTTTCATCAATTAAATTCAATATTTCTTCTGTTACCCAAGGATTTCTATTAGCCCTCGTCTTTTTACCTACTTGATCCTCTGCTGCCTTCACTACTTCATCCCTGAGAGCTACCCATTCTTCTTCTACTGTATTTCTTTCCCCCATTCCTGTCAATTGTTCCCTTATGCTCTCCCTGAAACTCTCTACAACCTCTGGTTCTTTCAGTTTATCCAGGTCCCATCTCCTTAAATTCCCGCCTTTTTGCAGTTTCTTCAGTTTCAATCTGCAGTTCATAACCAATAGATTGTGGTCAGAATCCACATCTGCCCCTGGAAATGTCTTACAATTTAACACCTGGTTCCTAAATCTCTGTCTTACCATTATGTAATCTATCTGATACCTTTTAGTATCTCCAGGATTCTTCCAGGTATACAACCTTCTTTCATGATTCTTGAACCAAGTGTTAGCCTTGATTAAGTTATGCTCTGTGCAAAATTCTACAAGGCAGCTTCCTCTTTCATTTCTTCCCCCCAATCCATATTCACCTACTATGTTTCCTTCTCTCCCTTTTCCTACTGACGAATTCCAATCACCCATGACTATTAAATTTTCGTCTCCCTTCACTACCTGAATAATTTCTTTTATCTCATCATACATTTCATCAATTTCTTCATCATCTGCAGAGCTAGTTGGCATATAAACTTGTACTACTGTAGTAGGCATGGGCTTTGTGTCTATCTTGGCCACAATAATGCGTTCACTATGCTGTTTGTAGTAGCTAACCCGCACTCCTATTTTTTTATTCATTATTAAACCTACTCCTGCATTACCCCTATTTGATTTTGTATTTATAACCCTGTAATCACCTGACCAAAAGTCTTGTTCCTCCTGCCACCGAACTTCACTAATTCCCACTATATCTAACTTTAACCTATCCATTTCCCTTTTTAAATTTTCTAACCTACCTGCCCGATTAAGGCATCTGACATTCCATGCTCCGATCCGTAGAATGCCAGTTTTCTTTCTCCTGATAACGACGTCCTCTTGAGTAGTCCCAGCCCGGAGATCCGAATGGGGGACTATTTTACCTCCGGAATATTTTACCCAAGAGGACGCCATCATCATTTAATCATACAGTAAAGCTGCATGTCCTCGGGAAAAATTACGGCTGCAGTTTCCCCTTGCTTTCAGCCGTTCGCAGTACCAGCACAGCAAGGCCGTTTTGGTTAATGTTACAAGGCCAGATCAGTCAATCATCCAGACTGTTGCCCCTGCAACTACTGAAAAGGCTGCTGCCCCTCTTCAGGAACCACATGTTTGTCTGGCCTCTCAACAGATACCCCTCCGTTGTGGTTGCACCTACGGTACGGCCATCTGTATCGCTGAGGCACGCAAGCCTCCCCACCAACGGCAAGGTCCATGGTTCATGGGGGGGAATAGAAAAGTAGTGGATTCAATCACATTTGCAAAACAGATTACAGATTGCGTAGCTCCTATCAGCTCATGCTAAACATAAAATCAGATTAGTATCTGAGGCAAGAAAAGTCGAAACAGGTGTACCCTGAGTGTGTTAGGTTCCCTGCTGTTCCTTATTTATATAAATGATATATATACACCTCAGACATTGTTCTCAAGATCATGTTGTTTACAGACAACACTATATTGAGTGAAGAGTAAAGAACCTCTTTCCGCTACAACTGATTAAGTCCTTAAGCCCTTGCATTCATGGTTCAATGTTGTTGTGTACATAGTTCCGCGTAGTCAGTGCATACACAACTTTCCCAATAGAGAGCGCCCCGCTAAGCACAACAGCGCAGGCGCAGCGCTCGTCCTTCTGCGCACTACGAGATGACGCTGTCTTAGAGACAGACCAAATTCTGCTTCCACTGATCCACGTATTAATATGTAACGCAGCCAATGAGACTGCTGCTGACGTAGAACCTTTTCTCCTCGCGGATCACATTCGCACAGTGATACCTGAACGCGCGAGGTATTATAATGAGTGTACAGACCTCCGATTAGTTAGTCTGCATTAGTCTGTATTAGTCTATAGTCAAGTTTCAGTCTGCACCTAAGAAGATTGTCATATTCCTGTACATAGCCATGAAGATAAATGTATAGACACTTTGTCAAGTATCAGAGATATGTGAGAATAAGATTTACGCACCAAGACCAAAGGAACTTCAGATTGTCAATTGTAAATGGTGGTGGTTAGTGTTTAACGTCCCGTCGACAACGAGGTCATTAGAGACGGAGCGCAAGCTCGGGTTAGGGAAGGATTGGGAAGGAAATTGGCTGTGCCCTTTCAAAGGAACCATCCTGACATTTGCCTGAAATGATTTAGGGAAATCACGGAAAACCTAAATCAAGATGGCCGGAGACGGGATTGAACTGTCGTCCTCCCGAATAATTGTAAATAGCATCCAGAATCAAGTTAAGTAATTTTATGTTGTTATTATTTTAATAAATGTGTGTGAAAATTAATCAAGTTCTGTTTCAAGTTGGTCACTGTCAATCTGATACTCTAAGTGTGCAAGTGGCATTTCTATCGTCTGACCTAACGGCAGAAGATAAACACGCCACGATAAGACCACGAGACATAATGCTGACACTCGCCTACTTCGTTAGAGCGACAAGTCAAATAATCTGATGGTGTGTGTACCGAAGGTCTTACAGTACGCACACCACAAATGTCAACAGCGTAATCCTAAATGTGAAGAAAAGTAATGAAATACAGTTTGGGAAGATAAGTCAAAACCAAGACATCTACCTGGTATTGGGTGGAAAAAGAGGTAGAAAGAGTACAGTGCACAAAACTTTTAGGAATGGATGTTGACCAAAACTTAAACTGGAAAGACTATGTAAATAATCTTTCACAGAAACTCAGATCTGCATGTTTTGCTCTGAGAATTATTTCTAAAGTGTGCTCCCCAGACGTTGCTGTAATGGCTAATTTTGGTTACTTCCAGCCACTTGTAGCTTGCAGAATAGTTTTCTGGGGTAAAATTAATAGGCAGTTAAATGAATTTTCACATTACAGAAAAGGGCTATTAGAATCTTGTCACACAGCTCAGCTAGGGCTCACTGCAAGCACCCATTTCTTTTCTATTCCTTTCATCCCCAACACATCTAGCTTATCTAAAAGGATCTTCAGAAAGATCTAAATTAGCTCTGATAACACTATTGTTGTTATCTAAAATACTAACTATTTCGTCAGTGTAATCATTTATTGCTCTTCCTCTACTTCTACCTGTTTGAAAGCCATGTCGGTTATTATCCAGTACGCTGTGGTTGTCTAACTACAGCTTTCACTAGATGACGGTATATTGGACGTGATTGGTGGGGAGTGGCTATAGGGCAGTGTTCAATGTTAACTATGTTAGAAATAGTGTATGTGAGTACTTTCTTGTTTCTTCAGAAAGCTGACTATTTGAAAGTTTAATTTACACCTCAGAATTGGGGGTTTTAATAGTTTATATGAGCTCTTATTATATTATTTTTTGTACAGATTGGCCGAGGATGCGCTAAGTGGTGCGAAACCGGTCGCAGATTTAATAAAAATCATTCATACAGCCAGGGTGGAATTTTCTTTGAAGAAATCACGAGAAAGTGGGCTAAAGATCTTGAGGCATGATGGACATGATGCAGCATGTAAGGCACCCTCCCCCTTCTTCAGGAAAATTTTGAAAAATGGAGGTCAAACCATACAGGGGACCATCACATAAAGGCCAAAACATGTAAGACTCCTTTTAGTCACCTCTTATGACAGGCAGGATTACCTCGGGCCTCTGCTTATCCCCGGGCCCGCAGGTTTTTTTTAAAAAGGAGACCGAAGCATATGTGGTAACTACCATGACATATCCTTGCTCTCTGAACCTAGTAACATTTTTGCTAGAGTTCTGTCGAATTGCCTGTAGACTCTTTCCAAAATATACTTCCTCAATCTAAAAGTGGATTTCGCCCCTCCAGAGGAACTGTTCAAATGATCTTCTTTGCATACCAACTGCAGGAGAAGTGCCATAAGTTTTTATTATTTGTGTTCTATGACCTAGAAATGGCCTTTGATACAGTGCCCAGAGAAGTTATGTGGAAGGTCTTAAAGCGTTTTGGCTACCCTGAACACTTTGTTAAACTGGTCCAAGCTTTCCATGCTGAATATCAGAATGAAACATCTGACAAATTCCCTAACACTAATGGGCTCAAACAAGAATGTGTCCTTGTGCCAACATTGCTTGCTCTGCTCCTAGCAGCCATGCTTTATGAGACATCATATGTAATCAATGCAGGAGTAGAACTCAAACAAAGATTTGATGGAGAGATATTTAATCAGGCCAGACTACACCCTAAAAGATTCACAAGTCTCATTCAGGTAATTGAATTACAGTGCACTGATGACACTGCTTCTCCAACTTACACACTCGCAAAGCTACAATTGTCTGTAAATTGTTTCAGTACTGCATATAAACAGCTTGGTCTCACCGTCAACATCCAATAAACAAAGATACTAGCACAGTCCGCACCTGGAACTGCCTCTCCAGATCTCAATAGCTCTTTTTCCAGCACATCTTTGGAACAAGTACATCACTTCCTCTATCTAAGAAGTATGTTATCAACTAATTGCTTGTCAGAAAAAGAAAAAGAGAACAGGATCAATGTCGCACATGTTGCTTTTGGATGTCTCCTACATTGGGTCTTCCTGAGTAAAGATGTGACACTACGCACCTAACTGATGGTGTACCGAGCAGTTGGTGTTTCTACCCTGCTCTATGGCTGTGAAACCTGGATTGCAATGGTCTTAAGAAGCTAGAAAGCTTCAACCAACAGAAGCTTAGATACTTTATGAACATCAAATGGGAGGACTTTGTATCAAACACTATGGTTCTTGAGAAGGCACAGATGCATAGTGTACAAGCCACCGTTATTGGTCACCAACTCAGATGGATTGGGTATATCCAGCAGACGAGAAACAAAAGACCTCCTCAACAAATTTTATACAGTGAAGTGAGCACAGGTAGATGGCCCCGCAGTGCTCCTCTGAAGTGCTACAAGGGCCAACTCAAGAAGAACATAGTGTGTGTAAACACTGACCCAAGTAATTGCTGCACCACAGCAGATCGTGAAAAAAGGTACACAATTACTTCAGCTGCTGTCTTACAATTTGAGCAGGAATGTCAGAGGCAGGAAAATGAGAAACAACAGAGATGCAAACTTCGCACAGCCTTGCCACGCCCTTCACCTGCTATTATGTGTCATGTATGTGGTTGCACGTTTCATGCCAGGATTGGTCTGCTAAGCTATCATAGGCATCTCCATCTCTGAATTGTCATGTAATAAAAGAAATTCAGGAGAAAAATGAAAACTCAAATGCGAGTATCAGCCGACGATGACGAATACTCGCATATGGGCCTTCCATACAGAACAAGTTAGATGACCCACACTCAAAGACAAGTGAGCCACTTTGATGCTATTCTTTACAATGCACTGCCAACATACATAAACAGGCTGGAGATGGAAATGGCTTTTAGATCCGAATTAAAATTATTTCTTGTTCAGAAGAGTTTGTATGCTGTAAATGAATAAGTTGGCTTATAGGATTACTAGACCCTCATTCATCACTGGGTACTTTTGATTCTGTTAACTGATGTAACATCAGCACTATGTTTGACTTTGCAAATAATGTTTCTGCTGTTGGTATTCCATTTTCTCTGTTTTGAGGTGCAATGCGGGTTAAATAGGCAGCTGTGGTCCGAATCACCTGAGAAAGGATCTGATGCTAACCTAATTCTGATGGTTACAGTATTGGCAAGTTTTTGTATGCTTGTACTTTACATATTTCAGCACTGCAATATAATGTGCTTTTGTGTTTTATTTTTTGAAGAATGTTTTAAATCAGAGTGTCATTTTTGGAAATATAGAAGTTTTACCTACATCATTGATTGACTTATTGTGCATTTTCAAACAATGGAAACTCCAAGTTAGAATATCAACAATATTAGGATAGGATAGACTGCTATGCACTGAAAGATGACCCACTGAGCTGCAGATATGCATAAAGAAGAGACTGTTACACATTATAGCTTTCAGCCAAAACCTTTTTCAGCAAAGAAATGGAGCTGCCAGTAGTAGCGGCCATGTGTGCATGAGGTATGCAGGAGAAGTCTTTGGCTGAACGCTACAATATGTAACTGTCTTTTCATTTTCCTTGTCTGGGGTCATTTTTATGGTGAGTAGCAATCTACCTTTTCATTAAATTATTGTTCACATTTCAGTAGCGTTTTTATTTTGAAATTTTCTTTATCATTTATTTACCGATTGTGCATGTTGCACACTCAATGTGGACGAGGTATTTTGTTATTCCCCTTGCAATCACATACCAAGTTAGGAGACCGACTCCAGTATTAATGTACTGTACTCGCATTCAGGAATGTGGTTTATACCCGCCCGGTAATCCTGAGTTGGGTTTTCCGTGGTTTCCCCTTGTAAGTAAGGTGAATGCTATGGTTCCTTTTATTAGACTATGGCAGATTTATTACCCTATCCTCATCTTATCCCATCCTACTTTGTAAATGTTTTATATGTATATATTATGTCTGTGTGTTTCTGACATGTCTCATATTATTGTACCAAATGATCTATGGACGAATATATATATATATATATATATATATATATATATATATATATATATATATATTTACAAAATCTAAAATTCTCATCTAGTCTTGTTTCACTTGCCCTATACTACTGGTAGACCGCTTGTACGTGTCAGCTACAGGATGAAATACACGAGCAACAAATTCTACTTCTACCTGATTTGCGTTATAGTACGAGTTTTTCTTTGTATCAGACTGTCATCACGGGCAGTTACTTCAGATAAGGTCAATATTCCACTGTAGCCGGGCAAATCAACTTGCATGCAAATGGTGCATTAATACGAATGGCTGAAATAACAGTGTTACAGACGAATAAGGCTGTAGCTGTGTTTGTTACCGTATTATGGAGTATTTCGAGTGTAACAATATTTCATTTTATAGAAGGAACCCGATCATAATTTCCATGGAGAAAAGGCGGAAATGAAACAGCTACTTCAAAACACTCTATACGGAATTCGTGTATAGCTACCATTGCCTCTTTTTACAACTTTGCAATTTTCTAAGGGTGCTTTAAATCATAAGGCATGGAAAGTGTTCCGACATATTTGTATTTTATTCCATGTAATTATTATGAAACTGCATGCTTCAGACGGCCACCAGACTATAACGATTTATAAAGGCAAAAAAGTAATAACAATTCTTCCGTGTGAGAAAAATAAGTTTAGAGCTGTCGGCGAGACTACCGCATTTCGCACAAATAGCATCGACCAGACGCAAAATCTTTTAAATTATCTTCCTCCGTGTACTCCAACAACAAATCACCAAAATACGGCTGTAAATGAACAGAATATTCACTTTCCAAATTCCAATACAATTATAATAATAACAATCACACTGCAATTATTTTACTTTTCTTTTTACGCATAAAGTCAAAGATAGCACTCATCATTGAACCTCCTTGGTGCTTATCGCTCACTAACATTCTCGTGCATCACCTAATTCACTTAATTATCCTTTTAGCACATAATAAATATTAACGTACGCAAAAAATAAAAGAAATTATAAACAACAGCCAGAATCGTATCCAGCGTGGGTACGATATTTAAAATGCCATAGTAGACTAAACAATCCAAAGTTATTATTTACAAACGTAATGAAACCTTTGACCCGTAAAGATCTATTTGTAAATACTAAATACGCTTGTTTGCTTTCCGGACGGCGGTGGTGTTCGGTGCTCTAGCGTTCCTGATTGGAAAAAGGGGTCAAGTAGGTGGCAGTGCTCTAAAATCACCGTTTCGTCAAAAGTTTACGTATCTGGGAATGGTATACTTGGAGGTGAAACTGTTCGTTTTGAGGGAGATACAGCCTCATGAGGAGTTCTTCT
Organism: Schistocerca piceifrons; assembly: GCF_021461385.2. Lineage (NCBI taxonomy): Eukaryota > Metazoa > Arthropoda > Insecta > Orthoptera > Acrididae > Schistocerca > Schistocerca piceifrons. The sequence goes on along the minus strand of NC_060148.1, from coordinate 67,507,252 downwards.
GGTCATTGAGGAAGAAGTTCGTCGAGAACGTAAAAAACAAAATAAAACACCTGCAGGAAGCCTTTTCATTAACTTACACACCCCGTGCTTTGTTTTGTAAGAAAGGATGGATCGGAAGATCATCGTTTACGAAAGTTTAGTAATACTGAGACAAAAATAATCCCTGTTCCCTTTTCCCATTCGATGTACTTACCTGTTGTTTATTTTCAAAGTATTTCAAAAAGTGTGTAGTTGTTGAATCTAGAGCACTGTAATTATTTTGAATGCTGCAAGTAGGTTCCACTTTTCCTATACATCGTTGTTTGTTGGTGGAATGATTATACGATTTTTAAATTTACATCGGGTGTATTTTTAATCTTTTGGTCTTGCGCTATGTACTTTCTTGATCTATAACAACTTGTTCTGCAAGGAAACACAACAACACATTTCAAAGGTGGGTAAACACATCAATTATTAATGCTTCTTGTCAGTTGAGTGGATAGATTATAGCATGTTGTATTTAAATTTCTAGGTAACAGAAATTTTAGTACCAAGCCCTACCTTACTCTCTCGAAAAGTAAATAAACAAGCACGCAAGCCTGGCTTCAAATTTTTCGACAGGTAACACGTATTTAGATCAGTACTCTTGCTCAAAATGACCAGTATCCAAAATCTTCATATAGCTCGATCTGTCCTTAAAATTTCAAATCCTGAAATAATGCACTTATGATTTCTTTCAATTTTCTCTGTACATATTTCATATGCTGTATGTCTTTCCCCTGTACGCAATGCATTTTCTGCAGAACACCGATATCCTGGAAACGAAGTATATCCAAAACAACAGAATATGTGAGAGTGATTTCTCTTCCTTGTGCTTGACTATTGATGTAAGCATTATGCCTCAAATCACAGTTGAAATCACTTTTTCATTATGAAACTAGGATAAGCAAATGCTGGTAACAGAGATTAGTGGGAATACAAAGCGATGCTCTATGTGTGAAGTTCCTGTGTATCCAGATGATAATACACTGATGAGGCCCCAGCATGTTGTCCAAAAAGCTCAATTCTCCGTGCTTTGCACTCAGAAATCTCTCTCACTGTGTTGAACTGCAAGCAAGTTTGGCAGCATACCGTGCCTTGCAGTTAAGTTGGAAATGTGTTTGGTCTACAGAAGCATGCAACGAGAGTATTGTGTAAAGATGATGGTAAAACATCTTGCAGGAGCCTGTTCAGGGACATATGAATGTTACATATTTATGTAGATAACCCGGCTAAAGTTTACAGTGGGTCCCCCATACACAGATGTTGACAACACCTATGCGCGTTTGATTTAGAGAAAATGTTTTTTTTACTTTCGACAATAAAAACTGATCACTTATCTTCACCCATCCATCTCCCTAGTACCATGTTTTACTTAAAGAAATTAAACATTGATTCACAGTTCGGCTGTTCAACTATCTTAGATTTCCCTGACAGTCCTTTGTAAAGTTTTACCGATAACCCTAATGGTATTTTTGATTAATAAAAAGATTTAATCCTGGATGAACTCAGAATTTGCAATCACAATATTAGACGTAGAATTAATTTTCATTAGACTAGGCTTCTGTGTCTACGTATGAGAATATATAGTTTTATACTTGGGCAAAAAAAATTTTGTAACAGGTTATGATTTGACATAGTGCAGACAATTGAAAATCCCCAAATATATTAAAAAAATAAAATAAAAAAGTATCTCATAAGCCACTGCATCTTAAATTTATCAGGATACTATGACTGAGGAATGTAAATTCCAGATTACTTTCATTTTTGTATTAAGAGTTCAACACTTAGCAAATTCCTTGAAAGAGTAATTCTAGACAAAATGGAATCTTTCTTCTGTTCATGCAACATACTAAAGAACTCGCAGCATGGGTTCCGAAAAGGGTGATCCACAAGCAACAGTAGTGATGATTGTTTTTTAATATATTGCGATACGGACTTGATAAAAGAAACAAAGTCATTGGAACTTTTCTAGATTTGTCTAAGGCCTTTGATTCTGTGAGCACAGTATTAGCACTAAATTTCGTAAGACAGATTACTGAACTGTGTTGTAAGACATAAATGTCTCATAATGAATAAACTAACACTGAACAAGGAAAAGACTGTTGTAATGATGTTCATGTTAAATTATAACCAGTCTATTATTGAATCACTGTCTACATTTGAAACATTCGATGATCTTGTTTTTACACATTGTGATTGATAGTCATCTTACATGGAAAGACCATATCAGCTACACTGTGAAAAGATTAGTTGCTGAAGTCTCAAATATAACAATTCCTCCTATCCTTAAACAAGTGCACTACAGATTATTCAAGTCACATGTGCAATATGGGATGGATATTTGGGGTAAGGCACCCACAGTCTACATGGAGAGGATGTTCAGGATTCAAAAGAGAGCAGTTAGTGCTATTGCTAACATAAGGAAATGCCAGTTATGTAGTGAATAATTTAAAAAATATAATTTACTGACTATGTATTCATTGTATATCTGTTGGACTATTATGTTGTGAAAGAGAATTGATGAACTAATCATGGTGAATAGATAATGCCATTATATAACAACAAAAACAATCAATTATTGACAAAAATCAAACAATGGAAAATCCAGGATGGAATGTAACAATATTCTCGGAAGGAACGTTCCTACTTACCATATAGCGGAGATGCTGAGTCGCAGATAGGCACAACAAAAAGATTTTCACACTTAAAGCTTTCGGCAAATGACCTTTGTCAACAACAACAACAACACACACACACACACACACACACACACACACACACACACACACGACTGCAGTCTCAGGCAACACACACGTAAAACAGTTGTAACTGCAAGCTTTCGGAGCCAGTGGCTCCTTCTTCAGGCAGAAGAGTTGAAGGGGAAGGAAGAAGGGTAAGGGAAAATGACTGGAGAGGTCTAGGAAAAGGGGTAGATTTCGGAAAAGTCACCCAGAACCATGGGGTGAGGGGAGACATACCATACCAGATGAGAAGGGAAGGGGATGTTCAGAATTCAAAAGAGAGCAGTTAATATTATTACTAACATATCCCTTCTCATCCCATACGGTAACTCTCCCCTGAACCGCAGTTCTGGGTGACTTTCCCAAAATCTTCCCCTTTTCCTAGACCTCTTCAGTCTTTTTTCCTTCACCCTTCTTCCTTCTGCCTGAAGAAGGAGCCACTGGCTCCAAAAGCTTGCCAATTACAACCGTCTTTTATGTGTGTGTTCTGCCGCCACTTGGTGAGTAGATTTTTTTATGCAGATAATGTAATTTGATAGATGAAAAAATCTACTCACCAATTGGTGACAGGAGAATGTACATATAAAAGGTATAAAAAATAACAAGCTTCCGAACCCAGGCACTCCTTCTTTTGGCAGAATGGTTGAAGGGCAAGGAAGAGAGGAAGAAAAAGGACTGTCGAGGTTTAGGAAAAAGTTTAGAGTTTGGAAAAATCACCCAGGACCCCGGGTCAGGGTAACTTACCAGACAGGATGAAAAGGGTAGACTGATTGTTGGGGGCTGCACTGGACGTGATTTGAAAACCTGAGAGCTTAAAAGCGGTAGTGAAGGTAAAATAAGAGAGATAAGCTAAATGCAGTGTATGTGAAAGAAGTGGGAGAGGGACTGTTGGAAATAGATTGGTCAGAAACAAAAGGTGTAGAAAACTCAAAGGGAGTTGAGAAAGGAATAGTTACTGTGAATAAATGCTGGGACTGAAGAAATTAATGTAACATAAGGGCAGGTGGGTGGTGAGAGTCAAAGACATGTAGCACCAGTTTCCACCTGCAGAATTCTTAGAAACTGGTTGGCCGGAAAATCCAAATGGCACATGGTGAAATGGGTACCGAGGTCACAACTATCATGTGGTAGGACATGGTCTGTATACACCCTGTGCCTATACCCATTCACCCTAACTGATAGCTTCCTGGTAGTCAAGCCAATGTAAAAGACGGAACAGTGTTTTCTTAACTGTTGGTACATGATGTGTGTCGTTTCACAGGTGTGTCTCCCCTTGATAGTATATGTTTTGACAGTTACAGGGCTGGTATACAGGTGGTGGTATGAGGATGCATAGGCAAGTGGGGGCGGGTCACAGGGGTGGGAGACGTCGGGTAAGGAGAGGGGTGCAGAAGGAGCATATGGTCTGACAAGGAGATTGTGAAGGTGACGAAAAGTTATTATAGGTGTGGTGGGCAAAGTCTCGGAAAGAATGAACCTCATTTCTGGGCATAATTCTCGGAGGTCGTAGACTTGTCGAAGTAGCTGATTAATACATTCAAGACCATGGTCTAACTTGTTTATCGGAGGGATCAGCAGCAGGTACCAGCATTGGATGTGATGGTCTGGGAAATCTGCTTTTGAACTAGGCTGGTGGTGTAATTATGTCCACTGGAGGCTGAGGAGAGAATGGAGGTGTATTGCTGTAAATTGTCTGAGTCTGAACAAATACGGTGCCTCAGATGCATGGGAGGGAACATTTGACATAGAAAGGATGGGAACTGTCAAAATGTTAGTGGGCATAATGTGAACAGAAGTGTGGCTGACCTTTGTTGAGGATGAGATCAACTGCGAGGTAACTGGTCATGTGAAATTTAATTGGGAGAAGTATTTAGAAACTGTATTTAGAGATTCCTTTTCCTTCACCCCTCTTCGTCCCCTCCTGCCAGAAAAAGGAGCCACTGACTCTGAAAGCTTGCAGATTTTCTTAATGTTCAAATGTGTGTGTTCTCCTGCTGCCATTTAGTGAGTAATAAAAGAACACCGATTATGGTCCACATGAAGCTGGAAGACAGTTTATAATAAGTAGCCAATTAATGTAAAGCAACTCCAGATAAATGTCTTTAAGGCAAACCGAAACAGTTGTTAATTGAAAGATGTTTATACTTATTCAAAGATTTCTGAGCTCCATTATTGACAATTGTACTTTAGTATACTGCAGTACATAAATGGTGGTAAATGTTTATATAACAGTATGAAAAGTGCTGTTGTATACAGTATATTCATGTACATGGCGTGATATTGTAAAAATACTAAAAAATGACAATTTCCAAAACTATCAAGTTACTATGAACAAATAAAGATTATTAAGGTAGGAGCAGCAGTGCTTTTTCAAAGTAATCTAGAGGTAATTATCATGATTTTTTATAGTTTTAGTGGATCTGTGCTAGTCATAGTCTGTTGTCAGAATACTTCACAGAAGTAGTTAGCACTGGTTGCTTCTGTCTACTAATGTATAATTTCACTAATTTGAAATCCCTGAAGGTCCTCCTCCTTGATGATGTTGACAGAAACAGTATGGATTGGCTTCAGAACAGACAGTCATCATAGTGTTACACAAGTTTCTACAATCAATAATTACTTTTATAGTCGCAATCCAGAGAGATGCTATGAAATTCACCTAGAGGCTAGCATACATGGGGCAACGTAAATAATAAACAATAAATATACGAATATAATAGAGGGAAACATTCCACATGGGAAAAATATATCTAAAAACAAAGATGATGTGACTTACCGAACGAAAGTGCTGGCAGGTCGACAGACACACAAACAAACACAAACAGAATTTCGTGTGTATGTTTGTGTTTGTTTGTGTGTCTGTCGACCTGCCAGCACTTTCGTTCGGTAAGTCACATCATCTTTGTTTTTAAACAATAAATATATTATGACAACTTAAAGTCAATCTCTCTCTCTCTCTCTCTCTCTCTCTCTCTCTCTCTCTCTTAAGACAGATAAAATAAAAATAAAAATTAAATAAACTGCCAAGTCTCATCTTGCCTCCTTCCATCTTCTAACAAAAAGTATCACTTTCTCCACTCTGTAAATTACCTACAGTACCCTTCTGCACTTTACCTTTTGATGCAAAGATTGTATCTGTCCGCTATCTGCCATTCCAAGTAGCACTTGCAATGTCTTCCTCAATGCTGTTTTTAAACTCGCTTTCTTTCTCTCTTCATGGTCCACATTTGTCACCCACACTACTGCCGCTCATCGGACTAACTACATCTGCCCGCACTCCCCAGTGCTGTCAAAACACTTTTTGACTTCTTATTCTCTTAACTCGTTGTCTCTGCAGCTCCAATTAGCTACTCGGTTCCCAAGCCACCTCCTGCTGCTATGCTAGGTTCTCCCATGTGAATTTCCAATATATCAGTCAGCCAGAGACAACAGATATCTCTTTAGAAAAATGGAGCAACACTTTTGCCAGTATAAAACACACACATGATTGATGTTCTTGGAGCCACTATTGTTCCATAATTACTCTGGCATCACAAAGGCTTCGTAGTAAGCATTACTGTGTGCAGGTCAACTTTACTGTTTGCTCTTGTACCTGATTACGTAGGCAAGCCTCCCTTCTGATTTTATTATAGTATTTTACTGTAAAATACACACCTCTTTCAGTGGGTACCATTACTCTCCCTATGGCCAAAGCGCATCTGCTATGTGTAGCAAGTTTACCCCATTGGGCAGGTAAGGAGGCATCGTACTAAACCCTTGTTGGACCAGTATTTCAACACTTGAGTATTGCTCACCAGTCTGAGATCTGTACCAGATAGGATTGGTAGAGGAAATACAAAAGATCCAAAGAAGAATAGTATTTTCCTCCCAGGTTCATTTAATAAGTACACTAGTGTCAGAGAGATTCTCATCTAACTCCGATAGTAGACACTAAAAGAGAGGTGTTGTGCATCATGCTGTAGTTTACTGCTAAAACTCCGAAGGTGTGTTTTTCGCTGGCCACTGTGGCAGAGAGTTTCTAGGCGCTCCAGTCCGGAACCGTGCTGCTGCTACGGTTGCAGGTTTGAATCCTGCCTCAGACATGGATGTGTGTGATGTCCTTTGGTTGGTTAGGTTTAAGTAATTCCAAGTCTAGGGGACTGATGACCTCAGATGTTAAGTCCCTTAGTGCTTAGAGCCATTTGAATTTGTATGTTTTCCTATGAGAGTCAACCAATATATCACATCCTTCTATGTATATCTCGCTAAAAGAAGTGGGTTAAGTTTCAATCGAACACAAAGGACTCTCCACTACACACTATGATGTGACTTACACTTTTATTCTAAACGTGCCTCTGTCAATTGTTCGTTATCATCTTTTGTTTTTTCTATGTATCTTCTTTATTGACCCTTTGAATCCAGCTTGTGGAAAACTTCTTTTGTCAAAGATACTTGAGTACCTATTTGGTTAATGTGTTGTCATAAATTCCATGTATATGGTCAGATATGACACTCCTCTTTCATATTTGACTTCCTGATACACTATGTGATCAAAAGTATTCGGACACCCCCAAAAACATATGTTTTTCATATTAGGTGCATTGTGCTGCCACCTACTGCCAGGTACTCCATATCAGTGACTTCAGCGGTCATTAGACATTGTGAGAGAGCAGAATGGGACACTCCGCGGAACTCACAGACTTTGAACATGGTCAGGTGATTGGGTGTCACTTGTGTCATACGTCTGTACGCGAGATTTCCACACTCCTAAACATCCCTAGGTCCACTGTTTCCAATGTGATAGTGAAGTGGAAATGTGAAGGGACACATGCAGCACAAAACCGTACAGGTCGACCTCGTCTGTTGACTGACAGAGACTGCCAACAGTTGAAGAGGCTCGTAATGTCTAATAGGCAGACATCAATCCAGACCGTCACACAGAAATTCCAAACTGCATCAGGATCCACTGCAAGTACTATGACAATTAGGCGAGAGGTGAGAAAACTTGGATTTTATGGTCGAGCGGCTGCTCATAAGCCACACATCATGCTGGTAAATGCCAAACGATGCCTTGCTTGGTGTAAGAAGTGTAAACATTGGACAATTGAACAGTGGAAAAACATTGTGTGGAGTGACGAATCACAGTACACAATGTGGTGATCTGGTGGCAGGGTGTGGGATTGTGAATGGCCGGTGAATGTCATCTGCCAGCGTGTGTAGTGTCAACAGTAAAATTCAGAGGCGGTGGTTTTATGGTGTGGTGTTTTTCATTGAAGGGCACTTGCACCCCTTGTTGTTTTGTGTGGCACTATCAGAGCACAGGCCTACATTGATGTTATAAGCACCTTACTTCCAACTATTGAAGAGCAATTTGGGGATTGTGAATGCATCTTTCAACACGATCGAGCACCTGTTCATAATGCATGGCCTGTGGTGAAGCGGTTGCATGATGATAACACCCCTGTAATGGACTGGCCTGCACAGAGTCCTGATCTGAATCCTACAGAACACCTTTGGGATGTTTTGGAATGCCGAGTTTGTGCCAGGCATCACCAACCGACCTCGATACCTCTCCTCAGTGAAGTCTAAGGATGGGCCAACGCCATATTGAATTCCAGTATTACCGACGGAGGGCACCAGCAACTTGTAAAGTCATTTTCAGTCAGGTGTCCGGATACTTTTGATCACGTAATGTACATTCCAACATTGTGTTCTCATTTCCAGGAGCCAGTTTTGTGTAGTGAATCCAGTATTTTCCTTACAATTCTTCTCTCCACTGTTTCTAGATTATCGAACTTGTAATTCAGTATCAGGCAGTAACTGGAATATAGCCGCTGTGGTTTCAACAGTGTATTGTCATGCTTTACTTAATCTTGTTAAATAAGCGTTCCTCACCATATTGTCTTGTGGAGCATTCCTCTCTAGAAAAATTTTTGAAACCAATTCTGTAATTATTTTTCCCAAATATGTGATTTCTTTTTCCTTTCTTAATTTGATCAATGTTTGTTAGTAAACATTTTGCAGACAGTGTACATGCAACTCTGTGCTTTCTCCCCAGTCATTACTGTATTATTACTCAGCACATATATTTATTATTCATTTAATCCATTTGACATGATTCATGGTTGAATAGTAATGTCACCATGTCATTGTGGGATAAGAAAATAAATACATAAATAGATTTGATTTCTTTTAGATAAAATTATGGTAAAACCCTTTTAATTGTGGCTGGTTTCAGACATATATGTTAATCTTCAGAAGCTACAGTTACAAAAAGAGAAAAGAAATCATTACATTACCTGTTAATGGAATTAACAAAAGATTTCTAAAAAGTAGTGTTTTAAGGTAGAAATTTTCACTATTTTCTCTATTGTTCCTGAAGATGGACAATGTATGGCACAAACCACTCACAACTGAAAATATGTTGTTACTGTTGGCTCTAAAACAAATGAAAAGAGTGGTTAGTATACATACACATGGATGAGGTGGTAGCATGTGCAAATAAATAACTTGTAAATTTGTAAGTCTGTATCATTGTGAACAATGTGGAACAAGTGGCAGTTGATCTCCTAAAAGCAGTGTGCAGATAGGATGTGCACATGATGTGAGATATACCATGATTTGTTTCCCATGATGAATTTTTCTATTTCAGGCAATATATCTGCAGGTTCCCTTGGACATAATAGAGAAAATGAAAATCAGTTTTGACTCTGATTCTGGAAGAAGCCAGACAGGAAGCTGCCCTGTGGTCACTGCTAATTGAATCAGCCGGTTGCAAATACAGCAGCAAAATGGCATTTCTGCAATGGACATAATGTGAGTAGAAAACCATTCTTAAAATATATCGTAATTTGAGGCATACAAACCTCTGTTCAGAAAGTAATGAGATGAAACTGAAAGAGAAAATGACAACCTACAACCACAGTCTGAAAGTCGCCTTGTGATGTGTAGTGAAGGGTATCTCTGGTACCACTCTTAATTCCACTATTCCCTGTCCCATTCGCAGATCATTCGTGGGAAGGACGACTGTTGAGCTCCAGTTTTCTCGGTTATTGTTCTGGAAGGTTTATCTTGAAATGTGCAATCTCAGAATTTTAACAGCAAACCTTTCTGTAATGTATAGCGCCTCTATTGTGGCATCTGCCAGTGGAGTTTGAAGAGCATCAGTGTAATACTTCGCTGTCTAATAAACGAACCTCTGACAAAACATGCTGCCCTGCTTTGAAAATTCTCTACTTTTCCTTTGATATTATCTATGTAGGATCCCAAACTGATGGGCAGGATTCAAGAATCACACAAATAAAAGTTCTGTAACCTCATCTTTGCAGATGAATTATGATTTTTAAGAATTCTTGCAGTAAATTCCAATCTGGCATCCACTTTGTTGTTGTTGCTGTATGTTTGTTTAGAGTGCTCAGCATCACGGTCATTGGTGCCCTTACAAATACCACAGCAGACGAGTAGGGTTAAAACATAAAATAGAGATGTGCTAATGAGTTACATAAGATCAGACTTGCTCTCATGCACTCATCATCACATTAGCACACATGGTCGCTGCTAACAGTACAAAATTGAAAACCAGTACATAAGGACCATTACAATATATTTACTAGACCAGAAATACCATGGAGAAGCAAGTCAAGAACAAATGGTCACCAATTGATAAATTGATATTCAAACTTTTTGATTGTTACATTTTTTTGGACATCTTTTGTCAATTGTGTAATCAAAAAGGGATAGTTTGTTCTATTCACTCATGTTTACCTTCCTTTCAATTAAAATATTTGTGGATGTTGTTGTTGTCTTCAGTCCTGAGACTGGTTTGATGCAGCTCTCCATGCTACTCTATCCTGTGCAAGCCTCTTCATCTCCCAGTACCTACTGCAGCCTACATCCTTCTGAATCTGCTTAGTGTATTAGTCTCTTGGATATTATCAAGATACCATTTTAACAACTCATGGTTGGAAAATACTCACAAGAATCCTTTACAGAATAATTGAAAAAACTGGTAGAAGCTGACCTCAGTGAAGATCAGTTTTGATTCTAGAGAAATGTAGGAACATGTGAGGCAATACTTAACCTACAACTTATCTTAGAAACATGTTAAGCAAAGGGAAACCTATGTTTATGGCATTTGCACCTAGAGAAAGCTTTTGACAGTGGTGACTGGAATGCTCTCTTTGAAATTCTGAGGATAACAGAGATAAAATAGTGAGCAAAATGCTATTTACCACTTGTACAGAAACCAGATGGCAATTATATGAGTGAAGGGGCGTGAAAGGGAAGCAGTTGTTGAGAGGGGCGGGCATGAGACAGGGTTGCAGCATATCGCCAATGTTATTCAATGTTTACACTGTGCAAGCAGTAGATGAAACAAAAGAAAAATTTGGAGTAGGTATCAAATTTCAGATTTGCTGATGATGATGTAATTCTTTCAGAGGCAGCAAAACACTTGGGAGATCAGTTGAAATGAATGGACAGTGTCTTGAAAGGAGGATATATGATGAACATCAACAAAAGCAAAACAAGGACAATGGAATGTAGTTGAATTAAGTCAGGTGTTGCTGAGAGAATTAGATTAGGATACGAGCCACTTAAAGTAGTAGATGAGTTTTGCTGTATGGTCAACAAAATAACTAATGAGGGCTCAATTGGAGAGTATATAAAATGTAGAATGTAAATGGCAAGAAATGCATTTCTGAAGAAGAGAAATTTGTTAACATCATATACATAGTATTAGGAAGTCTTCTCTGAAGATATTTGTATGGGGTGTAGCCATGTCTGCAAGTGTATCATTGGACAATAAACAGTTTAGACAAGAAGAGAATAGAAGCTTTTGAAATGTGGTCCTACAGAAGAATGCTGAAGATTAGATGGGTAGATCACATAACTAATGACATGATACTAAATAGAAATGGGAAGAAAAGAACTTTGTGGCACAAACTAACTAGAAGGAGTGATCAGCTGATAAGACACATTCTGTAACATCAAAGAATCACCTAGTTTATATTTGGAGATAAAAATTGTAGAGGGAGCCCAAGAGAGGAATACAGTAAGCAGAGTGAGAAGGATGCAAGTTGCAGTAGTTATTTAGAGGTGAAGAGGCTTGCACAAAGTAGAGGAGCATCAAACCAGTCATTGGACTGAAGACCACAACAACATAACTGTGTGTCCCAAAACTGCAAGCAGAATGTCCATCCCCATGCATTGCGCCCACCCCTAACCGTGTGTTTCTCCCGGGTGGCCCTCCAATACCTCTGCATGAAGTATGGTGGTCAGTTTGTCTTCTCCAATATTACATTGAGATTTTCAATGTCTGCATCCTTGAAACAATGTTTGTTCTTGCAAACAGATGGTGTGTGTGTTTGAAATACTGTGTTACGTAACTGGTAATCTCCTGGTAGCATTAGTGTGGCATTTCTATTCACCGATCCGTCCTGTGCCCTCTTACATCATCATTCACAGATCAGGTTCAAGGATGAGCTGCTATCTGCAGATATGCTGTCCAGTTGCCCGATTTAGCAGACCCATGGTATCACACCACGCAGTTCGGTAGCCGGAACATTGCATAGTGAGTGGACCAACTTGTGGCTCAAAACTCTAAGGTTAGGTTTTTCCTTTCTATAATATACTACGAATCCCAGGAGAGGAGAAAAGAGTAGTTACTGTGAAGAAATGCTACTCCTTTCTTGACTCCACTATAGTTTTCTACATCTTTTATTTTCTGACTTGTCTGTTTTTTGCAATCCTCCCTCCTTCCTGTGTTTCATACAATGCACTTAGCTTTTCACTCTTATTAACTCATGCACGACGTCTTAGTAGTAATCTCTGTGTTGCATATTACCCTGTCTTCCACCTTTAAGCTCTCAGGTTTTCAAATCTCGACCGGGGCAGTCCCCAACAATCAGTCTTTCCTTCTCCTACCGTCTGGTAAGTCTCCCCTGACCTGGGTTTTTGGGTGACTTTCCTGAACTGTACCTGTTTCCGTAAACCGATCCAGTCCTTTTCCTTCACCTTGCTTCTTGCTTCCTTACCCTTCAACTGCTGTGTGTGTGTGTGTGTGTGTGTGTGTGTGTGTGTGTGTGTGTGTGTGTGTGTGTGTGTGTGGTGAGCAGATTTTTTTATCTATTTATTTACATTATAGTATCAATAATTGGTTATTTTTGTTGTTTAGTTGATGTCGAGGATATAAGACGGTAGTTTTGTGGATGTGCCTTTTTCCAAAATCTGGACACAGTTTTTTTTGTTAGAGGGATCTAAGATAAGTTATAGTTAGAAGAGGGGCTAACTCAGCTGCAATTCAGTATAGAATCTGACAGGGATTCCACTGGGGCCTGTAGCGTTATTCAGTTTAAACAATTTCAGCTGCTTCTCACCACCACTGACACTAATACTTATTTCATTCATCTTTTCAGTGGTACGAGGAATAAACTGGGACAATTCTTCTTGGTTTTCCTTTGTAAAGGAACATTTGAAAACAGAGTTAATCATTTCAACTTGTGCTTTGCTACCCTCAATTTCACTTCCTGTCTCATTCGCAAGGGACTGGACTCTAACTTTCATGCCACTAACAGCCTTTACGTATGACCAGAATTTCTTTGGGTTCTGTGAAAGATCACATGACAATATTCTGCTACAGTAGTCATTGAGGGCATCAGCCATTGCTCTCTTGATAGCCAAACATGTTTCATCTATAGCCGTACACTTTGTTTTACACCTATTATGCAGTAATCTGTTTCTTTAGAAGTTTCTTTACAGTGACTATATACCATGGAGGTTCCTTCTATATGCTCTTGCCCTGTGCTGAACGTTTCAAGTTCCTTATTGAGATATGACATTACTGATTTTTTATCTAGTTTGCTCAACATGTATATCTTTGTTTGTTTTTAATTCTCCTTTGTACTTTGGTAATCACTGTTGCCACAACCATGTTGTGGTCACTGATACCAGTTTCGATGTGGACACCCCCTAATAGGTCAGGTCTATTTGTCACCATTAGATCCAGTATATTTCTATAATGAATAGGGTCCCTAACTATCTGTTCTAGGTAGTTTTCAGAGAAGGCGTTTAGTAAAGCTTCACAGTATGTCTTTATCATGCCGACCACAAACAAAACTCTCATTTTCCACTTGATTTTTGGATGATTACTGTCTGATTGGGGTGATTATGTTCGAGTGAACTGAAGTTTTCTCTAAAGTGTACGGTTACATCAGGAGATAAGTCTGGTGTGTAACAAAAGGATCCAGTTATCATTTTATATCCGCCCCTGATACTGAGTCTTGTCCAAACAATCTCACATGTGGCCTCAATTTCTATCTTGGTGGATTTGAACTTCTTGTTTACCGCAACAAATACACCACCTCCATTTCCCATTTGCCTGTCCTTTCCGTATACACTTAAATTTTCTCAAAAAACCTCACTGCTATCAATTTAAAGTTTCAACCAGCTTCCTGTACCTAGTATTATATGAGTTTCACTGCTTTTCAGGAGTGCTTCAAACTCTGACATTTTGTTGGGAATGCTTCAGCAGTTAACCATTAGAATTTTAATACTCTCCGTTGTGAGAGGCATTTCTTTTGATCTTACACTGATACTTCTCAGTGTCATACAGCTGTTGTTATCTGGATTGGATGGACAGTTGCCTAATCTAAAAAATCTTTGTGGGCACCCCACAGACTGTCAGCTACCTAAGTAGCAGCCTCTGATGTGTAGTGCAGACCTGACCTATTTAGGAGGACCCTGCAATTCTCAACTCTGTTGTTGAATTGTGTATTAGAAACTGTAAAAACTGAATCTTACTGTGATTTAGCATTGATTTGTTTCCTACAAGTTCAGTACTTGAAAGATTGCATGTTTTACACTCAGTATCCTTCACTACCAAACTAGTGACATCAGCAAACAAAAATATTTTGGAATCAACTGTCATATTAGGAGGCTTATAATTTATATAGGAGGCACTGACAATGATGAGGGCACAAAGAACAGAAACAAAGTCTTAAGAAAAATAGATGTTTGTAATAATCAAATTTATAGACACATACCACTACTATAAGAGGTCTGAATTCTTTTTTAACCGAGTCTGCACATCCTATACTGACTAGGAAAAAAATAATGTACCCACTATATGTTATGAAATATTACTTAATATTTAAGATTATATTTATTGTTAATGTTAGTTCACTAAATTTCCATTTGTAAGCTATTAACAAAAACATCTTTTGCATTTTTAGAGTTTGTAATTAATGTGAAACCTGAATCAGAACATAAAGAACAGAGAGTAAACACACACACACACACACACACACACACACACACACACACTTATGACCTATTACAACAGTTAATGATACTCGTCATCATCATTTTCATTTCATTAAGGACATTCTGGTCGGTAGGTTCAGCAACTGATGTTGTTGTTGTTGTTGTTGTGGTTGTGGTTGTGGTCTTCAGTCCAGAGACTGGTTTAATGCAGCTCTACATGCTACTCTATCCTGTCCAAGCTTCTTCATCTCCCATTACATAAAGCGACCTACATCCTTCTGAATCTGCTTACTGTATTCATCTCTTGGTCTCCCTCTACGATTTTTACCCTCCACGCTACCCTCCAATACTAAACTGGTGATCCCTTGATGCCTCAGAACATGTCCTACCAACCAATCATTTCTGCTAGTCAAGTTGTGCCACAAATTTCTCTTCTCCCCAGTTCTATTCAGCACCTCCTCATTAGTTATGTGATCTACCCATCTAATCTTCAGCATTCTTCTGTAGCACCACATTTCAAAAGCTTCTATTCTCTTCTTGTCTAAATGGTTTATCATCCATGTCTCGCTTCCATACATGGTTACACTACACACAAATACTTTCAGAAATGACTTCCTGACACTTAAATACTCGATGTTAGCAAATTTCTCTTCTTTAGAAACGCTTTCCTTGCCATTGCCAGTCTACATTTTATATCCTCTCTACTTCGACCATCACTTATTTTGTTCCCCAAATAGCAAAACTCCTTTACTACTGTAAGTGTCTCCTCAGCATCACCCGACTTAATTCGACTACATTCTATTATCCTCGTTTTGCTTTTGTTGATGTTCATCTTCTACCTTCCTTTCAAGACACTGTCAATTCTGTTCAACTGCTCTTCCAGGTCTTTTACTGTCACTGACAGAAGTACAATGTCATTGGCAAACCTCAAAGTTTTTATTTCTTCTCCATGGATTGTAATTCCTACTCCAAATTTTTGTTTCCTTTACTGCTTGCTCAATATACAGATTGACTAACATTGGGGATAGGCAACAACACTATCTCACTCCCTTCCCAACCACTGCTTCCCTTTCGTGCCCCTCGACTCTTATAACGCCATCTGGTTTCTGTACAAATTGTAAATAGCCTTTTGCTCCCTGTATTTGACCCCTGCCACCTTCAGAATTTGAAAGAGAGTATTCGAGTCTACATTGTCAAAAACTTTCTCTAAGTCTACAAATGCTAGAAACTTAGGTTTTGCCTTTTCTTAATCTATCTTCTAAGATAAGTCGTAGGGTCAGTATTGCCTTATGTGTTCCAACATTCCTACAGAATCCAAACTGATCTTTCCCGAGGTCGGCTTCCACCAGTTTTTCCATTCATCTGTAAAGAATTCGCATTAGTATTTTGCAGCCGTGACTTATTAAACTGATAGTTTGGTAATTTTCAAAAGTAATCATACATTGTGAGACGAGACAGTCAGTTCCTTCATGGAAAAATGTTTGCAGTTGCCTACATAACAATGACTGTACCCAGGTGTGCATCTCTTCATCTGAAGCAAACCAACGGCCATGAATGTCTTTCTTTAGGGCTCCAAAAATATGGAAACCGCATGGGGACAGATCAGGACTGTACAGATGATGTGTTAGGGCTTTCTAGCATTTCTTCTGCAGTTGTTGTTGTTGTTGTTGTCTTCAGTCCTTAGACTGGTTTGATGCAGCTCTCCATGCTACTCTAACCTGTGCAAGTTTCATCATCTCCCAGTACCTCCTGCAACCCACATCCTTCTGAATCTGCTTAGTGTATTCATCTCTTGGTCTCCCTCTACGATTTTTACCCTCCACGCTGCCCTCCAATGCTAAATTTGTGATCCCTTGATGCCTCAGAACATGTCCTACCAACCGGCCCCTTCTTCTTGTCAAGTTGTGCCACAAACTCCTCTTCTTCCCTATTCTATTCAGGACCTCCTCATTACTTATGTGATCTACCCATCTAATCTTCAGCGTTCTTCTGTAGCACCACATTTCGAAAGCTTCTATTCTCTTCTTGTCCAAACTAGTTATCGTCCACGTTTCACTTCAATACATGGCTACACTCCATACAAATACTTTCAGTAACCACTTCCTGACACTTAAATCTATACTCAATGTTAACAAATTCCTCTTCTTCAGAAACGCTTTCCTTGCCATTGCCAGTTTACATTTTATATCCTCTCTACTTTCACCATCTTGAGTTATTTTGCTCCCCAAATAGCAAAACTCCTTTACTACTTTAAGTGTCTCATTTCCTAATCTAATTCCCTCAGCATCACCCGACTTAATTCGACTACATTCCATTATCCTCGTTTTGCTTTTGTTGATGTTCATTTTATATCCTCCTTTCAAGACACTGTCCATTCTGTTCAGCTGTTCTTCCAAGTCCTTTGCTGTCTCTGGCAGAATTACAATGTCATCGGCGAACCTCAACGTTTTTATTTCTTCTCCGTGGATTTTAATTCCTACTCCGAATTTTTCTTTTGTTTCCTTTACTGCTTGCTCAATATACAGATTGAATAACATTGGGGATAGGCTACAACCCTGTCTCACTCCCTTCCCAACCACTGCTTCCCTTTCATGCCCCTCGACTCTTGTGACTGCCATCTGCTTTCTGTACAAATTGTAAATAGCCTTTCACTCCCTGTATTTTACCCCTGCCATCTTTAGAATTTGAAAGAAAGTATTCCAATCAACATTGTCAAAAGCTTTCTCTAAGTCTACAAATGCTAGAAATGTAGGTTTGCCTTTCCTTAATCTTTCTTCTGAGATCAGTATTTCCTCACGTATTCCAACATATCTACGGAATCCAAACTGATCTTCCCTGAGGTTGGCTTCTACCAGCTTTTCCATTCGTCTATAAAGAATTCGCGTTAGTATTTTGCAGCTGTGACTTATTAAACTGATAGTTCGGTAATTTTCACATCTGTCAACACCTGCTTTCTTTGGGATTGGAATTATTACATTCTTCTTGAAGTCTGAGGGTATTTCGCCTGTCTCGTACATCTTGCTCACAAGATGGTAGAGTTTTGTCATGACTGGCTCTCCCAAGGCGTTCATTATTAAGCATATTTGGGATGCATTGCAACGTGCTGTTCAGAGGAGATCTCCACACCCTTATACTCTTACGGATTTATGAACAGCCCTGTAGGATTCATGGTGTCAGTTCCCTCCAGCACTACTTCAGACACTAAGTCGAGTCCATGCCACGTTGTGTGCAACACTTCTGCATGTTCATGGGGACCCTACATGATATTAGGCAGGTGTGCCAGTTTCTTTGGCTCTTCGGTGTATAAAGGTTGAAAATCTGACAAAATTGAAGACTTTTTGAAATAGTAATACAAATATTGCTTTTAGAATGTCAAATAATGCAAAAACAACACAAATAGGTATAAATTAACAAAGATAGAGAACAAGCGTGAATGTTCGGGACTGCATAAGCTTTCATGCCACGACTGTGATACAAAATATGTACTCCAGACTTGTAGAACATTTAATAATATAATTTAAAGAATATCCTTACCCAGGTAATAACACAGCTATAGGCATGGGCGTACCCAGTGAGGGGCAGTTCCCCCCCCTTTAGAATATATTTGCAGTTTTTCACTAGTTTACTGTTTTATTTAATAAGAAAGGAGGATATAAGATGAACACCAACAAAAGCAAAACAAGGATAATGGAATGTAGTCGAATTAAATCGGATGATGCTGCCGGAATTAGAGTAGGAAATGCGATACTTAAAGTAGTAAAAGAGTTTTGCTATTTGGGGAGCAAAATAACTGATGATGGTCGAAGTAGAGAGGATATAAAATGTAGACTGGCAATGGCAAGGAAAGCATTTCTGAAGAAGAGAAATTTGTTAACATTGAGTAAACATTTAAGTGTCAGGAAGTCGTTTCTGAAAGTATTTGTATGGAGTGTAGCCATCTATGGAAGTGAAACGTGGACAATAAATAGTTTGGACAGGAAGAGAATAGAAGCTTTCAAAATGTGGTGCTACAGAAGAATGCTGAAGATTAGATGGGTAGATCACATAACTAATGAGGAGGTATTGAATAGAATTGGGTAGAAGAGGATTTTGTGGCACAACTTGACTAGAAGAAGTGATCGGTTGGTGGGACATGTTCTGAGACATCAAGGGATCACCAATTTAGTATTGGACGGCAGCGTGGAGGGTAAAAATTGTAGAGGGAGACCAAGAGATGAATACACTAAACAGATTCAGAAGGATGTAGGTTGCAGGAGGTACTGGGAGATGATGAAACTTGCACAGGATAGAATATCATGGAGAGCTGCATCAAACCAGTCTCAGGACTGAAGACCACAACAACAACAACAACAAAATGTTCATGTCTGGGGAGTTTGGTTTTTAAACTCAGAAGAGTTTGCAATTTGTGGAAGGGTTGCACTTCTGTCACGTTGAACGATTCGCTTCAGTCATCATTGATCTGGTTCTTGCAAGATCTTTTATCACTCATAGTGATGTCAGAGATTTACTGTTTTACCAGATTCCTGGTATACTACACTTGTGAAATGGTCATATGGGAAAATCCCCACTTTATCACTACCTCAGAGATGCTGTGTTTCATTGCTCATGTGCTGAGTATAATACCATGTTCAAAACCACTTAAACCTTGATAACCTGCCGTTGTAGAAGCAGTAACCAATCTAACAACTGTGCCAGACACTTCTTGTCTTATATAGGCATTGCTGAACACAGCACCGTATTCTGCCTGTTTACATACATCTGTATTTATATATGCATCCCTATACCAGTTTCTTTGGTGCTTTAGTGTATTTCGCAATGGTAATCTTTCTTTTCTCTGTGGATCTAGAGTTTGTGAAGTGTTACTTTTCTTCATACTGTTGTCATACATATATGAAGTCGACTGATTTTTGGATCATATTCAGTATTATGAGCAATCCATCATAGAATGCCCAGTGTCCTCATTATCTCTGATTCCTCTTCAGATACAACAGCTCTTTAGGTGTGTTATGTTTGCTAGTTATTTATATATGTATTCTGTTGCTGTTTTTTATTT
Source organism: Schistocerca piceifrons (assembly GCF_021461385.2). Taxonomy (NCBI): domain Eukaryota; kingdom Metazoa; phylum Arthropoda; class Insecta; order Orthoptera; family Acrididae; genus Schistocerca; species Schistocerca piceifrons. Next base: position 67,487,197 of record NC_060148.1, on the reverse strand, counting down.
GCAAAGAAATGTGCTTTATACTGTGAATGATACTTAATGAGATTATTTCTTCTGCTTCCACGATAACTTCAGATCGCAAGACGGGAAATACAGTTCATAGTGCGGGCAGTAAAGTACTAAAGAAGCTTATAAAATTGTGTGATTGGGAAGCTAAGGCAGGAAATTCTAAATCTCTAATGAGGCAAAGTAGTCTGTGTGCTGCCAGTTATTCTGGCATGCTACAGAAATTCTAAAAGAGAGATTTTTCACTGGTAAATCTTGCCTGTGGATCTAGATCCTGGTGAAAAGATTCCGAGGTTGCTTTTCCTGCCACAACTGAATATTTGTGCAGCTGTTATCAGATGGTAGTTCACCAGAATGAAAAATGCTCCTATCACAGCACAAAAAAAAAGTGAATATGCCCTGGGCACAGTTAGGGATGTAAAAGAAAGGAACTAGCTCTTTGACTTGTCTGGCAGCTTCAAAGACAGTTGAATGAAAACATCTTGACATATTCGTTCTTTTTTACTTGTTAGTATTTGTACACATCATGTAACTTAATGCATCACGTGAGTTAAAGTAGCATCATACATGATGTTATGTCATATAACATGCCACTATATCATCCAACGTGGCATTTGTTCTGCCATGTAATATGATACAATGTCTCATTAACCAATGTTAACTCTACCATAATTTTGACACTAGACTGCCATAGCTTGGCATCTGATGTAGATTTTTGTTGACTTGGGCAGCAACTGATACGGTATAGAATTCATATTGACTTTCAAACCATGTTGCTTGAGTTGGGCGTCATTAGTCAGGATCCTCTGTGATTACGTACCTGGTGTATTGTTGAAGCTGTCCATTACACCCAACTGCTTCCTTAGAGCACGAGCCTCACCACTACATCAAGGTCATTGCCCGTGGGAGACATTTTTTGTTTCATTTTTTCCATATTTTCATTTTTTCTATTTTTAGAATTTTGTTTATTTTTTTAATTTTTTTGTTTTATAGCTACATATATTTTATTCGTGTATGCTTGAGACTGCATGTGGAATCATATGAAAGATAACCATAATTACTTAAGTACACAAAATAACAGCAAACATAAATACAATACTTGATGAAATATTAAATACTGTGCAAAGTATATGATGATAATATATGTAAATAGTTTCAATATAATAGAAGGAAACATTCCATGTGGGAAAAATTATATATAAAAACAAAGATGAGGTAACTTACCGAACGAAAGCGCTGGCAGGTCGATAGACACACAAACAAACACAAACATACACACAAGATTCAAGCTTTCGCAACAAACTGTTGCCTCATCAGGAAAGAGGGAAGGAGAGGGGAAGACGAAAGGAAGAGGGTTTTAAGGGAGAGGGTAAGGAGTCATTCCAATCCTGGGAGCGGAAAGACTTACCTTAGGGGGAAAAAAGGACAGGTATACACTCGCACACACGCACATATCCATCCACACATAGAGACACAAGCAGACATATTTAAAGACAAAGAGTTTGGGCAGAGATGTCGGTCGAGGGAGAAGTGTAGAGACAAAGAAGTTGTTGAAAGACAGGTAAGGTATGAGTGGCGGCAACTTGAAATTAGCGGAGATTGAGGCCTGGCGGATGACGAGAAGAGAGGATATACTGAAGGATCCTCTCTTCTCGTCATCCGCCAGGCCTCAATCTCCGCTAATTTCAAGTTGCCACCACTCATACCTTACCTGTCTTTCAACAACTTCTTTGCCTCTACACTTCTGCCTCGACTGACATCTCTGCCCAAACTCTTTGTCTTTAAATATGTCTGCTTGTGTCTGTATGTGTGGATGGATATGTGCGTGTGTGCGAGTGTATACCTGTCCTTTTTTCCCCCTAAGGTAAGTCTTTCCGCTCCCGGGATTGGAATTACTCCTTACCCTCTCCCTTAAAACCCACTTCCTTTCGTCTTCCCCTCTCCTTCCCTCTTTCCTGATGAGGCAACAGTTTGTTGTGAAAGCTTGAATTTTGTGTGTATGTTTGTGTTTGTTTGTGTGTCTATCGACCTGCCAGCGCTTTCGTTCGGTAAGTCACCTCATCTTTGTTTTTATATATAATTTTTCCCACGTGGAATGTTTCCTTCTATTATATTGATATCATTAATTTGAATCCAACAATTACGTTTGTTATTGTCACTGTTGCATTTCGAAATCTTTTCTGTCGTCTTATTTTCCTCTTTCTGTTTTTGCCGGTAGTTTCACTTTGTATTCACCTTCTCCTTTTTACCGTAATCTGCTATACTATTTTATCCCGCCTATATATATACTCAATAATACGCAACCCACTTCCAAACCATAACCAAAAAAATTTTTTTGCCGCTTTGAGCACTACCGCCGCTATAATATCCACCGTTTCTAGTTCACAAACAGCTCCTTTCACCTTTTAAACAACCATTTCAGCCAGTTCTAATAACTTTCGCTTTATTTCCATTTCCATTTTTCCCACATCACTTATAATTTTTAGCCGCTTCCCACAGGTTTTAACGTCATTATTTCTTCGTCAGACAATTGTTAGCCTCATTTTCATAATCTGCCACCACAATACCACTCCTTTTAATATACTACACGCAGTATTTTCGAAATTTTCCCGAATTTCTCCGTCCTTTAACGTGTTTTGGCGGCAACACAACCACCTAACCTTTATGCACATCGTTGTCTACCAACCCAAGTCCAACATAGCCCAGCTGTAACCAACACCTTTTCGCCTTTTTTCATTCCAGATCTCCAGTTACTTTCCGGTTCACCTTTATCTCTCCCCATATATTTTTATTTTCATTTTCATTTCACCTCATGTTACACTTTCCACCTTCTAATACCATGTCACCCTCACAACACCCCCACAACGACCCCATTAAGTTTTATTTACATTCCCTCCGCAAACATGCCTTCGCCCTAGCCAGATTACGCTCCCATATTCTATTTTCTCAGGCTTGTCTGACATTTGGCATCACCCCCAAAGGCCTCACACTTAAAGTTCCCATCTCTGGCTGCAACCCTTCCTTCCATCAGTCCCTATACCAGTTCCAAACTGAACAATCCATTGCCCTCACCCACCTAATCCTTCACCTACACATCAACTCAGCCAATGAACACACCCGTCAACTCCTATCCTTAATAAAAGTCCTTAATCTTTCCTCTCCCGCATCCACACCGGCTGTTCAGAGCATCCTCCTACAGGCCAACCGTAAATTAGAACAGCATGCCACCGTCCACCTCAAAAAACTATCCAATCTCCTGGTTTCCCACCTCCGGAAAGGCAACTCACTCACCCTTCACAACCTTTCCAGCAAACCTCAACCTCCTCTCATTGCACACAAACCCAGTCTCTCCCATCTACTCAATCTCCCACTTCCAGCTCCACTCCCTCCAAAACCTCAAAATTCCGATCAACACAATCTGGAACCACAACACCCTAATTCAGTAGTTAACCTTTCCTCCAAACCTCTCTCCCAATCCGAAACCTCTGTCCTATCCAAAGGCCTCACCTTCAGCCCCACTCCCAGATTCAACCAAACAGCCCTCGTCAAAGATTTACTGTCCTACACTCATACTCTCTGCTGGAAGTATCACTTTGCCACGAAGAAAAATGATCCTAATCCTACTCCTAATGATCCGACTCCCCAAGACACCATCAAAATTGAACCCTGCCTGGAACAGTTCCGTCCTCCGTCACAGCGGGACCCACCTCCTCTTCCTCAAAATCACCCTCTCCAAACCTTCCAGGAATTTCTGACTTCCAGCCTTGCATCTCAATCCTTCTTAAAAAACCTCAATCCTACACCCAACATCACCACTGCTGAAGCCCAGGCTATCCGTGATCTGAAGGCTGACCGATCCATTGTCATTCTTCCGGCGGACAAGGGTTCCACGACCGTGGTACTTGATCGTCGGGAGTATGTGGCTGAGGGACTGCGTCAGCTTTCAGACAACACCACATACAAAGTTTGCCAAGGTAACCCCATTCCCGATGTCCAGGCGGAGCTTCAAGGAATCCTCAGAACCTTAGGCCCCCTGCAAAAACTTTCACCTGATTCCATCAACCTCCTGACCCCACCGACACCCCGCACCCCTACCTTCTACCTTCTTCCTAAAATCCACAAACCCAATCATCCCGGTCGCCCCATTGTAGCTGGTTACCAAGCCCCCACAGAACGTATCTCTGCCTACGTAGATCAACACCTTCAACTCATTACATGCAGTCTCCCATCCTTCATCAAAGACACCAACCACTTCCTTGAACGCCTGGAATCCTTACCCAATCTGTTACCCCCGGAAACCATCCTTGTAACCATTGATGCCACGTCCTTATACACAAATATTCCGCACGTCCAGGGCCTCGCTGCGATGGAGCATTTCCTTTCTCGCCGATCACCTGCCACCCTACCTAAAACCTCTTTCCTCATTACCTTAGCCAGCTTCATCCTGACCCACAACTTCTTCACTTTTGAAGGCCAGACATACCAACAATTAAAGGGAACAGCCATGGGTACCAGGATGGCCCCCTCGTACGCCAACCTATTCATGGGTCACTTAGAGGAAGCCTTCTTGGTTACCCAAGTCTGCCAACCCAAAGTTTGGTACAGATTTATTGATGACATCTTCATGATCTGGACTCACAGTGAAGAAGAACTCCAGAATTTCCTCTCCAACCTCAATTCCTTTGGTTCCATCAGATTCACCTGGTCCTACTCCAAATCCCATGCCACTTTCCTTGACGTTGACCTCCACCTGTCCAATGGCCAACTTCACACGTCCGTCCACATCAAACCCACCAACAAGCAACAGTACCTCCATTATGACAGCTGCCACCCATTCCACATCAAACGGTCCCTTCCCTACAGCCTAGGTCTTCGTGGCAAACGAATCTGCTCCAGTCCGGAATCCCTGAATCATTACACCAACAACCTGACAACAGCTTTCGCATCCCGCAACTACCCTCCCGACCTGGTACAGAAGCAAATAACCAGAGCCACTTCCTCATCCCCTCAAACCCAGAATCCCCCACAGAAGAACCACAAAAGTGCCCCACTTGTGACAGGATACTTTCCGGGACTGGACCAGACTCTGAATGTGGCTCTCCAGCAGGGATACGACTTCCTCAAATCCTACCCTGAAATGAGATCCATCCTTCATGAAATCCTCCCCACTCCGCCAAGAGTGTCTTTCCGCCGTCCACCTAACCTTCGTAACCTGTTAGTTCATCCCTATGAAATCCCCAAACCACCTTCCCTACCCTCTGGCTCCTATCCTTGTAACCGCCCCCGATGCTAAACCTGTCCCATGCACCCTCCCACCACCACCTACTCCAGTCCTGTAATTCGGAAGGTCTACACGATCAAAGGCAGAGCCACGTGTGAAAGCACCCACGTGATTTACCAACTGACCTGCCTACACTGTGATGCATTCTATGTGGGAATGACCAGCAACAAACTGTCCATTCGCATGAATGGACACAGGCAGACAGTGTTTGTTGGTAATGAGGATCACCCTGTGGCTAAACATGCCTTGGTGCACAGCCAGCACATCTTGGCACAGTGTTACACCGTCTGGGTTATCTGGATACTTCCCACCAACACCAACCTATCCGAACTCCGGAGATGGGAACTTGCCCTTCAGTATATCCTCTCTTCTCGTCATCCGCCAGGCCTCAATCTCCGCTAATTTCAAGTTGCCGCCACTCATACCTTACCTGTCTTTCAACAACTTCTTTGCCTCTACACTTCTGCCTCGACTGACATCTCTGCCCAAACTCTTTGTCTTTAAATATGTCTGCTTGTGTCTCTATGTGTGGATGGATATGTGCGTGTGTGCGAGTGTATACCTGTCCTTTTTTCCCCCTAAGGTAAGTCTTCCCGCTCCCTGGATTGGAATGACTCCTTACCCTCTCCCTTAAAACCCACTTCCTTTCGTCTTCCCCTCTCCTTCCCTCTTTCCTGATGAGGCAACAGTTTGTTGCGAAAGCTTGAATCTTGTGTGTATGTTTGTGTTTGTTTGTGTGTCTATCGACCTGCCAGCGCTTTCGTTCGGTAAGTCACCTCATCTTTGTTTTTATATATGTAAATAGTTTACATTACATAGATAAACTTACTATATCACAAGCTGAATGATTTGCACAACAAATAATAAAGTATTGAAAATATCTCTTATTATTATCTCTTATTTGAAAACTCTTGTCATTGTTTATTTAATGTACGCAATTGTAAAAATTGAAAATTAAGAAACTGCTGCTAGAAAAACTCAAGTGAATAATTTTGGCACAAAATGTTACAACAGGCAGTCCGAATTAAGTATGACTGTGATTGGCTGAAATAAGCAGAACAACTGGGAAACACTGTATGCGTGATAAAATATTATCAACTTTTCTATCCTGTATGAAAATTGATGAACTTAAACTTGTTTTATCCAAACATAAATTTTCTACAAGACAGCATAGTAGTTTCAGAAGAAAATGTAGTAAAACATTTTCTGTTGGTTAGAAATCAGGTGACCACCTTTGTGACAACTATATTTATAGTAATTTTCAGGTTAATTTAATTCTCTGCGTGATCATTGATAAAACTTTAAATGCTCAGTCAAACAGTACATCATTTTGCACAAAAGATTATTGACTGTAACAACCAGTTTTTTTAATTATATTCAAATACAGTGCTTGAAATGAAACACATTTCTAGGAAACACAGTTTCATGTGCAAATCTGAATTATGACCGATTTTTGCAAATATTCTCGCAATTACCATAAGGATATGCAAATTTTTCATTATAATCTGTATTACTTTAAACCATCTCAACATGTGTGATTTGTGTAAAACCAGGTTTTCACATGCAACTTTACCACTATATACTGGAAGGAAAAATATTTTTAGAAAACAACATAACAACCGTTAATTACACACATTTGAATACCTTTCTAAAAGATTAGAACTGTTTTGCGCAAGCCTGAAATATAGAAGTGGTGCGTGTAAAAAAACCTCACAAAACACGTATTTTTTGCATGTAAAATTGAATGAAGCTAGATTTTTGAAAGTGAATTTTCAATTTTATCGTAAGAACCCATTTTTATTTATTTGAGTCACTTTAAACCATTTCCATTCATTTAGTTCACGTACAAATGAATTTTATGTCCTACATTTAGCTTAGTTTAAAACATTGTATGTCGACAACAGATAAATATTATCAGATAAAAAAACTGCATTGCAAAGTTTGAACCAATTCGTACAAGTTTAAAGTACAGAAGCGACGTATGAAGCAAGATTTTTCAAAAGGTTAAAACTTAACTTAAACCAAGAAGGTCGGATACACATGGCCCTCAGTCTTGCTCGAGTCTGGAGTTGTCTAAGGGTGACTGTTTTTGCGTGTAAAATCCAAACAAGGATGGCTGTTTTTGGATGTAAAATCCGAATGATACATGTCGCACATACATTTGGTTGCATTAGCTGAGCATTAATTTTGCCCAATTACAAACTTTTGCAAAAGGAATTAACTGATTCACACAATTTGCCTTGCTTAATACAATGTAACATAGCTACAGAAAGACAGATTTTCGAGTGGCTGTGAAAATGGCCACTGATCGGCACTAGACCAAAAACTTTTTATCCCATGTTTCTAGTTCAAATAGGAACTGATCACCAAGCCCCCCCCCCTCCAAACTGTGTATCTGTGTGCAGTCTTTTCATACATGTTTGTTGTAGTGCCTCTGTGCTGTAACAATTGTAGATAGCTACATCATGTGCGAAAAGTCTGAGCTTACTATTAATGTTGTCTGCAAGGTCATTAAATACAACATGAACAGCAACAGATCCAAGCCATCTCCCTGAGGCACACATGAAGAAGTTACTTTTACATCTGTCAGTGACTCTACATTCAAGGTAACATGCTGTGTCCTCGCTGCCAGTAAGTCCTCAATCCAGTCACAAATTTCGTTCAACACTCCACATGGAAATGAGCGTTTGGCGTCATTGGCCGGGAGGCCCCTTACGGGGCAGGTCCGGCCGCCTTGGTGCAGGTCTTGTTACATTCGATGCCACATTGGGTGACCTGTGGATGGGGATGAGATGATGATGAAGACAACACCCAATCACTGAGCGGAGAAAATCCCCGACCCAGCTGGGAATCGAACCCGGGCCCCTTTGGACGGCAGTATAACAGGTTGGTGCAGATAAAAGTAGCCTGTGTGAGTATAAAGGAAAATCAGTGAAATCACAGAAACAGAGAGCTGAAATTGACCTATTTATTTACAGTGAAAAATACATTTATAGAAGATGTTGAAAGTGATCCCTGCAACATCAGTACACAGTTGTGCATTGTCAACATCAGTACACAGTTGTGCATGTCGTAACCTATTGAGATGCACTGACGTAAAGCTCAGATATAGATGGCAGCAACTTCATGGCGGATGCTGTCTTTCAGTTCCTGTGTAGTGTGTGGATTTGTTTCATAGACCTTGCTCTTCAAGTGTCCCCATAGAAAAAAATCACATGTTGTTAGATCCAGCGAATGTGGTGGACATAAATGTTTGCTGGCAATTTGTTCATCAGTGAAGGCATCATGGACTTGTTCCAGGGATACCTTAGACATATGTCCTGTTGCCCCATCTTGCTGGAAGAAGCAGTATTGTCTTTCATATTCAGAGAGTTGAACACAAAATGTATCAAAAATTGCCATACGTGCAACTGTATTGAGGGCACTGTCAAAAAATATTGGTCCAATGATGCACGTTCCCATTACACTGCACCAAATGCCGATTTTTTTCATTGTGGAGTGGTTGCTGGCAAACAGTGTTAGGGTTCTCTGTTGCTCAGTACCTCATGTTCTGCAATTTCACATGACCGGAAAGATGAAACCGTCCTTCATCACATTGTGATATGCCTGTTGGGCCAGTTTACATGTTCACTCCTTTTGGCCCTGCATAATTCTTTGAAGAATGTCTGCAGTAACTTCTGGTGTATGAACTGAAGGAATTCTGTGTCGTTTTACATTTTTCACCGCTCTTTGCTGGTAGTGCTCTATCCAGATATTTGACCCCGAAAATTTCATGAGTTTCCTTGACTGAACCTGTTTTTACATATGAAACCACAATTTCGATTCTTTCTTCTATTGAGAAAGTCATTTTGAGGACTGGAAAGAAAAACTTCAAACTTCACTGATGAAAGAAACTAAAACGCTTACAGAAGAATGCTAACAATCAGTTATTGCATAAAACTGTCTACTCATTTCAGAAGTTGAAGTACTGCATTTGCATTCAAAGGAGGGAGCAGGCTACTTTTAACTGCTCCATTCTGTACTTTTGTTAGTAAACATTGATATGATAGTGACTTAAATGCTCTTTGGAAGTCTAGAAATACTGCATCCACCTGACAGCCACAATGTGCAGCTTGCAGGGTGTCATGTGAGAGGCCATTGCAGTGTCTGGCCCTGAAAAGCTCTGTGCCGATTGAAAAAGGTTATACCACCCTGCCAGTGTTCTATCAACTCCACACAAAACAGAGAAGGAAACACATTTGTTTGAATGTATTGAAATATTGCTAATGTAAATACATTGAAATGTAAAATTGTTCTTTTTTACCTTACATCGCTCAAGCATATAAAGAAGCTGTATTTGCCATCAGTATCTGCAACCATCCCGTCTCCATTCTCTGTTGCAGAAACACCAGAGCACAAGACTCTGTGAGAAATGCTGCCCCCAACTTACGTTCCGGGTTTCCACGACGAGGAGGCCGTGAGGGCGATGCGGTACAATGACCTCGGCACGACGGGCCTCAAGGTGTCCCACCTGGGGCTGGGTGGCGGCCCACTGGGGATATATGGGTGAGTGGTGCTTATGAAGTGTGATTTGTTGTGCAGGAGATGACAAAATTTACTATGAAATTTATTTATATAACTAATAACAAAAATTTTCATTATTTTGCCAATATTGATGTGATACAGTTACACAGTATTCAAAATGGCAAAGAGCAGCAATCGGTCGTTGTTTCTGTTGTAGCTTTATTAGAGCAGATCCAGATTTCGGCTGGTAACTAGCCATTATAAATTCAGTATTTTGGAGTTGTTATATTTGCCTAGATATGTTTACACCCCATAACTAATCATTATCAATCCAGTATTTTGTAGTTGTTACATGTAACCTGTTTTACAGGCGTATATGTACTAGGTATGTAGTACTATTGTCGGGTAAATGGGTGAGTTTGTGTAAGGACGGACTTGCGACGTTTACCGTGTACTCTACACAACAGGAAAGGTCGCATTGGACAATGCTGCTTTGGAGGATGAACACGATATGAGAATATATCTGTGTCTCAAAAACTATTTGCCTAAATATTATGAAAAGGGAAGAAGGGAAAGTGGATTCAGTTACTCACAACCCAGGTTATGAAGCAACAGGGAAAGGTAAACAGGGAGGGTAGCAAGGATGGAGGCATGGTTGTCAGAGGGAAGCCAAAGATATTCTACTGTAAGTACTGTGCCAGCTTCAAACCAAAGAGGATGCATACAGAAGTAAAGAGGTATATAGTATAAAGATAAACACAACTATGTAGGATGAAATTCACGCATCTTTTCATCCTACATAGTTGTGTTTATCTTTATACTATATACCTCTTTACTTCTGTATGCATCCTCTTTGGTTTGAAGCTAGCACAGTACTTACAGTAGAATATCTTTGGCTTCCCTCTGACAACCATGCCTCCATCCTTGCTACCCTCCCTGTTTACCTTTCCCTGTTGCTTCATAACCTGGGTTGTGAGTAACTGAATCCACTTTCCCTTCTTCCCTTTTTTTCCCCTCTCTCCTGCCTGATGAAGGAACAATGTTCCGAAAGCTAGGAATGTAAATTTTCAGTTCTGTTTTATGTGTATCTATCGGCTGTACTGAGCTGAGGTAAGTACTGGCCAGCCCCTCTATTTCTTTGTTAGTATTTGTTTCACATCTTATATGAGATTTTCCATTAATCATTTAAATATTATGAAATACACATTTGAAACCGTCTTTTGAAGCCCATCATGTTAAAATTTAACATAGGGTTCTATTAAAAAAAAAAAAAAAAAACAACAACAAAGGTGGCCTCATAGCTCTGTAATAAAAAATAGCACAAACATGAAATGTGATATATTCAAGTAGTCCCTGTACCTGCAATTCACTGTCCAAAAGGCATCTTTGTATCTACAGTACTGGCCATTAAAATTGCTATACCAAGAAGAAATGCAGATGATAAACGGGTATTCACTGGACAAATACATTCTACTAGAACTGACATGTGTTTACATTTTCACACAATTTGGGTGCATAGATCCTGAGAAATCAGTACCCAGAACAACCACCTCTGGCTGTAATAATGGCCTTGATACGCCTGGGCATTGAGTCAAACAGAGCTTGGATGGTATGCACAGGTACAGCTGCCCATGCAGCTTCAACACAATACCACAGTTCATCGAGAGTAGTGACTGGCGTATTGTGACGAGCCAGTTGCTCGGCCACCATTGACCAGACATTTTCAGTTGGTGAGAGATCTGGAGAATGTGCTGGCCAGGGCAACAGTCTAACATTTTCTGTATCCAGAAAGGCCCATACAGGACCTGCAACATGCGCTCGTGCATTATCTTGCTGAAAAGTAGGGTTTTGCAGGGGTCGAATGAAGGGTAGAGCCACGGGTCGTAACACATCTGAAATGTAACGTCCACTGTTCAAAGTGCCGTTAATGCGAACAAGAGGTGACCGAGATGTGTAACCAATGTCACCCCATACCATCACACTGGGTGATACACCAGTATGGCAATGACAAATACACGCTTCCAATGTGCGTTCACTGCGATGTCGCCAAACACAGATGCGACCATCACGATGCTGTAAACAGAACCTGGATTCATCCGAAAAAATGACGTTTTGCCATTCGTGCACCCAGGTTCGTCGTCGAGTACACCGTCGCAGGTACTCCTGTCTGTGATGCGGCGTAAAGGGTAACCGCAGCCGTGGTCTCTGAGCTGATAGTCCATGCTGCTGCAATCATTGTCGAACTGTTCGTGCAGATGGTTGTTGTCTTGCAAATGTCCCCATCTGTTGACTCAGGAATCGAGACCTAGCTGCACGATCTGTTACAGCCATGTGGATAAGATGCCTGTGATCTCGACTGCTAGTGATACAAGACCATTGGGATCCAGCACGGCATTCCGTATTACCCTCCTGAACCCATCGATTCCATATTCTGCTAACAGTCATTGGATCTCGACCAATGCGAGCAGCAATGTCGCGATACGATAAACCGCAATCACTATAGGCTACAATCCGACCTTTATCAAATTCGGAAACGTGATGGTACGCATTTCTCCTCCTTACACGAGGCATCACAACAATGTTTCAGAAGGGAATGCCGGTCGACTGCTGTTTTTGTATGAGAAATTGGTTGGAAACTTTCCTTATGTCAGCACATTGTAGGTGTCACCACCGGTGCCAATCTTGTGTGAATGCTCTGAAAAGCTAATCATTTGCATATCACAGCATCTTCTTCCTGCTGGTTAAATTTCGCGTCTGTAGCACGTCATCTTCGTGGTGTAGCAATTTTAATGGCCAGTAGTGTATTATGTTTGGGGAGATACAAGGGGTGTTATGACTTAACTGCCTCACCCTGTATACTGGCAAAATGAGGGTCTATCTGGAACAGATATTAGAATTAGGCAGAATTTACATTCCTGAGCCCAGTACTTCTAATAAACTGTAGAAGAGTAGCTAATGAGGTATTCTTTTATACGCACTCCATTGACTTCTTTGGGACAGTCCTGTGCTGCTGTCACTATCTGCTTCCAGTTCTTCTCGTCTCATCGTGCTTTCTTCCATCCAGTCGTGCCCATCGCTCTGCAGCCTGAGGTCACCTCATCTTGCCATCTTTTCTGTTCAGAGGTCTTCAGCCTTTTATCTTCCAGTCGTATATCTGAGACTATTCTGCTGTTCTGCAATGGTCCGTTTTCACAACATAACCTTCCAATTGCAAGCACCTCATTTGAAGGCCAGTGGGGTAGCTTAACTAGTTCTTTATTGTATCTCCTAACCCATCTTTGAGTTGTTTAGCCAAATGTTGGCACAAAAAAATTTCTGTGCACCTTATTTTTAAAGGACGAGAGTTTGTGATATTCTCTTTTGATCACATTCCAGGTTTCCACTCCCTACAGCAATAGTGACCTGATGATGGTGTACTATATTTTTCCTAGAGTTTGTAGGATAGAAGTTTTTGAAGGGAAAAATAAAAATTGTTTGCATTCCATAGTTTAATTTTGTATGGGACATATGTTCTGTTGTAGTCATTTATATTTACATTGAGGTTAACTGGAATAGGGAAGTAGTTTTCTATCAGAAGGTCATCACATTGTTTTATAGTTATATTTCCCCTTATTCTATCTTTTCTCCGTTAATTTTAAAACCTGTTTTCATGAAGGGTGCATTTAGTTTCGGGAACAGAGTTTGTGTTTCACTACTGTGCCATTTGCACAGGCCATTATATTTGGTTGATCAGTTGTCATGTTTCAGTTTGTTGCTTATTTGGTTTTCTTACTACTTTTTCCTTGATGACATTGAAGATGGTGAATCGCAGTATGTCACCTTGCTTGCTCCCTTTTCCATACCCTTTCTGATTTGGCTGACGAGTTTCTTGCACAATAGTGCTTTGTATACTGCGACCAGTAGGGAAATGTTGCAGTAATTCAGCAGTTTCATTTATCTCCTATCTTGTGTATAGTAACAATAATTGATTGCTTCCATTCATGCAGTATTTTTTCACGTCGGCAAATTTTAAGAATTGAGATTAAACAATTTCTCGAGTAGTTTAACCGCCATATTTCAGCAATTCCACTGGCATTCCATCAGTTCCAGCTGCTTCGTTTTTTATTTTTTATTTTTATTTTATTTTATTTTTTTCCTAACTGCTGGTTACTTCTTTGTATGTTGGGCCATTTACAAAAAGTTCAACTGCTGGAGAGCTGGTTTTCCCCAAATTGTTTACCAGTTTGGGGTAGTTCAATAAACCATCAAAATATTCTAGTGATAATAGTACCATTGCTATGGTGAAGATCCACTGTCCACAGCTGATCTCCGTAACTCGTCTTATTTGCGGGGCCATATACTTTGTGAATGATGTTAATGTTTACATTTCGAATGATTGACTACAGCTTTTTACAGTGTTCTCCAGAAACTTCTACTTGAAAATTCTGCATATCTTGTACAAGAAATGCATTAGATAAACAAATTTCTGCCTTCCTGGATTTGATGACTGAACAGAAATGGATGTCCACAAATTTTGTTTGAACAGAGTTGTAACCTAATGATGAACTTCATCTTCTGCATGTCATTAAACTACTGAAAATTATGTTAAATAATGATTAATGTGTGTAGCAGAAAGAAACATTGTAGTGAATATACATCAACATAATAAACATAAATATATCACTTACATCACTAGAAGCACATATTGTCTACTCTTATGTACATTGACGAATCGGTAATGGGTATTTCTTCAAGCAGTTGTCTCATGCCAGTTACAGCTGAGACAGTTGTTATCGCTGCAATCAACAAAAAATGAACATACTTTGTATGGAATGTTTTACTGGAATTAGTCTATATTACTGCCTACTAAAATATTTACTGTTATGTAAGTCTGCAGGCTTTTGTGGCCGTTGTCACTGAAGTTAAAATCTTCTGGGTTATTAGGCCGCGTCATGTTTCTTCAAAAATGTTCGACATTTCGACCCCTGTGCTGGGATCTACCTCAGGAACTTTTGGTGTCCAATACTGCTAGAACACTATTGCCAGTTAGTGTTCTAGCAGTATTGGACACCAAAAGTTCCTGAGGAAGATCCCAGCAGAGAACATTTTTGAAGAAACATGATGCTGCCTAATAACCCAGAAGATTTTAACTTCAATTTTTATTGTTCTTGAAACACCCTATATAATATTACAATAGGCCATTGTATGACCTGGTATGTTAATTCACAGAGGTGACACACTCCCCTGCAATGACACTACATGTACTGTTGTAGAGACTACCCTGAGGAGGATGCGATTGCGGCAGTGCGGGAGGCGATCCGGCAGGGCATCAATTACATCGACACGGCACCCTTCTATGGCCTCGGGAGGTCTGAAGAAGTTCTTGGCAAGGTGAGGTTGAGTTGCAGTAGGCCTAATCCTCTCATCAAGGATGGAAACTGCTTTTGCCATTTTCCCATGTTTGAGTGGTGTGTGTGCACTGTTGCTTAGGTGACTTTCATGGAGCAATTTGAAGTTATATCCCAGCCACCACTGTACCACTGTGGTATGTTGTAAACATCATTTACACCCTCTATATGGCAAAACCACACACACACACACACACACACACACACACACACACACACACACACACAGACTCTCTTCTCTCTCTCTCTCTGTGTGTGTGTGCGCGTTCTTTGATTCCAGAAGATGTTCCATACTGTTTTGCACTGTTGTTTGGAGATCAGCATACTAGCTTCCGAAATATTGGATCAGATTTGTGGCTAGATTCAGAATTTCTTTGTGGGTGCAGCTCAACATCCCACTCTTGAGAGAACAAAATCGACAGGTGTAAAGATAAATTCAATTGTACCACAAGCAAGTGTTATAGTGCCTGTACAAACGATGATGTAGGTAATATCAAAACCTACCTGAGGCCTTTCGCAGATGATGCAGTTGTCTATCGATCGTAAAATAGCTGGAATCCTGCCTCTGTTACGTTTTCTACCCTCATGAACAAATAAATTTTTTCCTGCAACGGAAAATCTGGGATGGAATGTAAAAATACACTACTGGCCATTAAAATTGCTACACCAAGAAGAAATGCAGATGATAGACAGGTATTCATTGGACAAATATATTGAAGTGACGTGATTACATTTTCACACACGAAATCAATATCCAGAACAAACACCTCTGACCACAATAATGGCCTTGATACGCCTGGGCATTGAGTCAAACAGAGCTTGGATGGCGTATACAGGTACAGCTACCCATGCAGCTTCAACACGATACCACAGTTCATCAAGAGTGACTGGAGAATTGTGACAAGCCAGTTACTCGGCCACCACTGACCAGACGTTTTCAGTTGGTGAGATATCTGGAGAATGTGTTAGCCAGGGCAGCAGTCAAACATTCTCTGTATCCAGAAAGGCCCCTAGACGACCTGCAACATGCGGTCGTGCATTATCCTGCTGAAATGTAGTGCTTCGCAGGGATTGAATGAAGGGTAGAGCCACGGTCGTAAGACATCTGAAATGTAACGTCCACTGTTCAAAGTACCATCAGTGCGAACAAGAGGTGACCGAGACGTGTAACCAATGGTACCCCATACCATCATACCGGGTGATATGCTAGTATGACGAATACACGCTTCCAAAGTGCGTTCACTGCGATGTCGCCAAACACGGATGCAACCATCATGATGCTGTAAACAGAACCTGGATTTATCAGAAAAAATGATGTTTTGCCATTCGTGCACCCAGGTTCGTCGTTGAGTACACCATCGCAGGCGATGGTGTACTCCTGTCTGCGATGCAGCGTCGAGGGTAACCGCAGCCATGGTCTCCAAGTTGATAGTCTGTGCTGCTGCAAACATCGTCAAACTGTTCGTGTAGATGGTTGTTGTCTTGCAAACATCCCCATCTGTTGACTCAGGAATTGAGACCTAGCTGCATGGTCTGTTACAGCCATGTGGATAAGATGCCTGGCATCTCAACTGCTAGTGATACGAGGCCATTGGGATCCAGCACGGCGTTCCGTATTACCCTCCTGAACCCACCGATTCCATATTCTGCTAATAGTCATTGGATCTCGACCAACGAGAGCAGCAATGTAGCGATATGATAAACCGCAATCGCGATAGGCTACAATCCGACCTTTGTCAAAGTCGGAAACGTGATGGTACGCATATCTCCTCCTTACGCGAGGCATCACAAAAACATTTCACCAGGCAACGCCTGTCAACTGCTGTTTGTGTATGAGAAATCGGTTGGAAACTTTCCTCATGTCAGCACATTGTAGGTGTCGCCACTGGTGCCAACCTAGTGTCAATGGTCTGAAAAGCTAATCATTTGCACATCACAGCATCTTCTTCCTGTCGGTTAAATTTTGTGTCTGTAGCATGTCATCTTCATGGTGTAGCAATTTTAATGGCCAGTAGTGTATTATGGAAAGGATAGTTGCTACTCATGATATAGTGGATATGCTGAGTCACAGACAGGCACAACAAAAAGACGAAAGTGAGCTTTCAGCCAACATGGCCTTTGTCAGAAATAGAAACACACACACACACACACACACACACACACACACACACACACACACACACACACACACCTCGCTCACTCACTCACTCACTCATAAATCAGTCTCTGTCTACTGAAGCCACACTGCAAGTACCAGTGCATGATGATAGAAGCAGCTGGGTGGTGGGGGTAAGGAGGAGGCTGGGGCAGGGAGTTGGAGGGATAGCAGGGTAGGGGCGTAGGGTGATGAAGTGCTGCTTGGGGGAGCATACAGGGACGAGGCAGAGAGAGGGTAGGGTACCTAGGGGCAGTCGGTAATTGAAAGTTTTACTACGTTAAGTAATGTGAAAATGAGGTATTGTTAGCACTGATTCGAAAGCAGACATTCCACTCATTCCAAGAACATACTTTAAATTATCTAAACCAAATTGACTTACCAAATGATTGACACTAAAAGCTTGGACCATCATAATTTCCAATATCTGTTTTGCCTTTGTGTTTGCTAGATTCTGAACTTTGACACTGTACTTTTGTTTCTATATTTTTTCCATGTCAAATGATGCACCTCACCACTTAATTAACCCATTAAGATTTGTGTAAAATATCCTAATGTAAAATTATCAATGGATGCCTTAGTCGTATGAATTGTATTCCCAATACGGAACCATTACAATGTTGTGTATACTTTTGTAATATACTAATCTTCAACTTCTTTCATAAAGCAGATAACAGTTAAATCCATCCAAAGTAACAGGATCTAATGTAGCCAATTTTAAAAACATTATGTAGTTTCCAAGATTATATTACATTCTTATGTCTGTCATTAAACAGCCAGTCACTCCCTCACCAGCATGGACCCTGACATTAAACACTTAATAGCTATGAATGTGTAAGCAATGTGCTACCACATAATATATTTGTGTCTTAATGTCCATGCATCAGATTAAACACCTTCATCTCTAATGTATATTCATGAAAGCCTGAAGCCACAGTAGTAAATACATGATATCAGTGTGTTAATGTTGAACAAATACTATTCACTGGATACTGTAATTATTTCTGGTGACCCTACTGCAAATTACATTATGTGCACAGTGATTTTATATTTCCGTTACTGCAAGTCATACCACCGTGAAGTTCTACGATTATGATATCAGTGATTAATGTCTGAACATTGGAGATAATCAGTTTTAGGTAATTTAGAATACACTACTGGGATGCTGAACATTGTTGGTGTGGGTCAGTATATGGAATTTTACTGATTATATCACGAACTTTTTCACATCTCTAACTTCTTCAGTTAACTTCATTTCTGAATTATGAGTGCCCTAATGAAAATGGAGTCAAAACTATCAGACTAAGAATCTGAATAACAATTTCCAGCAAAATGAAGTCTAAATAAGAGCGTGAGATTCCTATGTAGTTGTTAGTAAAATAAATTATTTATGGATGTAGAAAAACATAAAAGGTGGGAAGAATCCACCTTGCTGTGTCACAAAGAGTTTGACAATATTACTTCCCCCGCCACATACATTTTTCAAAATGTCCACAATGAGAAAATCAGAGAAATCAAAGAATCGTTTGGCAATTTACTGACACTTGTTCTTCTCGTGTGGTATTTGCAAAGGGAACATGGTAGTGATACCAGGAGTACCCCCTGGCACACACCATGAGATGAGTTGTGTAATACAGATATTGGTGTAAATGTAGAAACATTTCATTTACTTGGAAAGATTTATTTACTAGAGCAGTGGGAATGAACTGTATATATTATTCTTACTGCAGGCTTTTGCACAATAGAAATTTTCTTCGTGTTAGCATAAATTATATTGCAGTACTGTGCAAAATAACATCAGTCAGTAATAATGTGTCTTGTCTTGAGACGGAGGTTTGAATGACTGTTCACAGTATTGTATGCGAGAAAGAAAATCTCTGTGCTAGACCAATATTGCGATGCAGGTATATCTAGAATCTTAATACCTGTCGGGCCCACTGTTTCAGCTTGTCATTTACAATCATCACAGTAAATGTGAAACTCGAGTTTCTCCCGATGTATAAAATGTTCAACAACTTACGGGAATGCAACCAGATGATGTCTTCAATGACCACCAATATTTTGACAGGTCAGTCTCCCATCATTTTTGAGACACAAATGTAACGAGGAAGGTAATGTGACAAAAATAGAAGTGCACATTGTGATTTCACTATTTTACTGCAATGTTCATCTAACTTGTAAAGTTACCACCCTGTGCCTCGTGAATTTTATTGATGTTCACCTTCGAGAACTTTCTTTAGCTAATAGATAGGTTTGTTCATTGTAAAGACTTACTGTCAAAATACAACCATGTCCATTTGTTTAATACATTGCGTTTATTACTTTAAACTTACAATGATCAGCTTGTAAGTAAGTAACTTTAACAGTTAATATATAACAAGTGAGTGGTTCAAATAATCCACGAATGGTTTGAAGGAGCTTTTTGTGATATTGCACATAAACAAAATAGAAACTTTACATGAACACTGACTTACATAGTGAATGTACCAACTGCAGATGCAGCTCAGAACCGATGATGTCACCCATCTGTATTCCCGTAAGATGTCTGAACACTGCAGCAGATACTTGGCTTCAAGTAAATGAACTGGTCAACCAGAGTTTACAGTGCTTTTTACATTTGTCCACTGTCATCTCTTCTACAGGCCCTGAAGGGCGTCCCTCGGCAGGCATACTACATCGCCACCAAGGTGGGCCGCTACACAATGGACCCCCGCACCATGTTCGACTTCTCTGCACAGAAGACGAGGGAGAGCTTCGCGAAGAGTCTCAAACTGCTGCAGCTGGACTATGTGGACATCATACAGGTGATAAAGAGACTTGTCTCCACTGACAGCTAGAAACAATGGCAGGGATGATTAGGTGCATTGGATGTAGTAGAATAGTTGTATGTAGGGACAGGAAAAAATCATTTGATTTTATGGACAATTTCGGTACTGTTTTTTGACTATTTCAGTATCTTTTTTTGCGAAGTACTGTGTTATTTTTGAAGGGCTTATTTTTGAAGTATTAATTTATTTTTATGTCATTGTTTCTTAGCATTATGCTAAAACTGAAAGTAGAGCACAGTCGGAAAAAGAAACATTTACATTAAACCCATTAAGTATACTCAGTTAAAATGAACTCTCTCTGCAAGCACATGCCAATGAAAGTTTTTGAAAAGAAAGCATGGTCATAATTCAAAATTCCCTCAGACATTGTTCTACCAATCTGCTAATGCCTCACTATAGTGTGAAAACAGCTGTTTGGAAATTATATTCGAAAATGGAAGACAAATTGCATTCAGCATAACAGCAAGTATTTAAGAATGTCCACATTTCCTGCTGGCATTGAAAGTTACTTTGCCACTAACTAAATTTCCGCATAATAATGATGCCATCTTTTAAGGTGGATTATGAGATGTGGCAAGTAATTAACGAGACTGGTGTCAGAAATGTGATTATTGTACACAAAGTTACAACTAACTTTTATCCCCTACAACATAGTCCACTCCCGTATCTATACATAATTCTGCATATATGTCTTCCATTGTTCAAAGCAATGATTTACACTAAGTGATCAAAAGTATCCAGACACCCCTAAAAGCATACGTTTTTCAAATTAGGTGCATTGTGCTGCCACCTACTGCCAGATACTCCATACCACTGACCTCAGTAGTCCTTAGACATTGTGAGAGAGCAGAATAGGCCACTCCGTGGAACTCATGGACCTCAAAGGTGGTCAAGTGATTGGCTGTCATTCATGTCATACATCTGTACGTGAAATTTCTGTACTCCTAAACATCCTTAGGTCCACTGTTTCCAATGTCATAGTGAAGTGGAAATGAGAAGGAACACGTACAGCACAAAAGCGTACAGTCTGACTTCGATTGTTGACTGTAACAATACCAGAGAAGGAAAGTTCCCACTCACCATATAGTAGAGATTTACAGCTTTCAGCCATTAAGGCCTTTGTCAGCAGTAGACATACACACATGCACGCCCCCTCCCCCTCCCACACTCACACACACACACACACACACACACACATGCAAACGCAACTGCACACACGTCTGAACTGAAACCACACTGCGAGCAGCAGCACCAGTGCGTGATGGGAGTGGTGACTGGGTGGGGGTAAGGAGGAGGCTGGAGCGGGTGGGGGGTGGGGTGGGGTGGGGTGGGGGGGATAGTATGGTGCGAGTGGCGGACAGTGAAGTGTTGCAGTTTAGATGGTGGGCAGGAGAGAAAGTGCAGAGGGGGGAGGGGGCAAGTAGCGGAAAGGAGAGAAATAAAAAGAAATTAAAAGACTGGGTGTGGCAGTGAAATGACAGCTGTGTAGTGCTGGAATGGGAACAGAGAGGGTGCTGGATGGGTGAGGACAGTGACTAACGAAGGTCGAGGCCAGGAGGATTACGGGAACGTAGGATGTATTGCAGGGAAAGTTCCCACCTGCACAATTCAGAAAAGCCGGTGTTGGTGGGAAGGATCCATATGGCACAGGCTGGGAAGCAGTCATTGAGATGTGGGTTCCTTGTACAAAAACGAATCTCCTGCGCCTTATCTTTCCAGGCTCCCACCACCTCCCAAAGTCCCACAGTCTGGCCACAGAATAGCATTCCCCTCATAACTCAGTACCATCTGGGGCTGGAACAACTGAATTACATTCTCTGCCGGGGTTTCGATTACCTCTCGTCGTGCCCCGAAATGAGGAATGTCCTGCCCACTATCCTTCCCACCCCTCCTACCGTGGTATTTTGCCGTCCACCAAACCTACACGATATACTCGTCCATCCTTACACAACCCCTGCTCCCAGTCCCTTACCTCAGGCTCATACCCCTGCAATAGACCTAGATGCAAGATCTGTCCCATACATCCTCCTACCACCACCTACTCCGGTCACTAATATCACCTATCCCATCAAAGGCAGGGCTACCGGTGAAACCAGTCATGTGATTTACAAGCTAAGCAGCAACCACTGTGCTGCATTCTATGTAGGCATGACAACCAACAAGCTATCTGTCTGCATGAACAGCCACCGAGAAACTGTGGCAGTTTATAAGTGGACCACCCTGTTGCTGAACACGCTGCCCGGCATGATATCCCTCATCCCAATGACTGCTTCACAGGCTGTGCCATATGGATTCTTCCCACCAACACCAGCTTTTCTGAATTGCGCAGGTGGGAACTTTCCCTGCAATACATCCTACGTTCCCGTAACCCTCCTGGCCTCGACCTTCGTTAGTCACTGTCCTCACCCATCCAGCACCCTCTCTGTTCCCATTCCAGCACTACACAGCTGTCATTTCACTGCCACACCCAGTCTTTTAATTTCTTTTTATTTCTCTCCTTTCCGCTACTTACCCCATCCCCCCTCCGCACCTTTTCTCCTCCCTTCTGTCTAACCTGCAACACTTCACTGTCCGCCACTCGCACCATACTATCCCCCCCCCCCCCCTTAACCCCCCCCCCTCCACCTGCCCCAGCCTCCTCCTTACCCCCACCCAGTCACCACTCCCATCATGCACTGGTGCTGCTGCTCGCAATGTGGTTTCAGTTCTCAACTTTCCTTCTCTGGTATTGTTACATTCCATCCTGCATTTTCCATTGTTCGATTGTTGACTGATGGAGACCTCCGACAGTTGAAGAGGGTCGTAATGTGTAATAGGCAGATATCTATCCAGATCATCACATAGGAATTCCAAACTGCATCAGGATCCATTGCAAGTACTATGTCAGTTATGCGGGAGATGAGAAAACTTGGATTTCATGGTCGAGCGGTGGCTCATAAGCCACACATCACGCCAGTAAATGCCAAACGACGCCTCAATTGTTGTAAGGAGCATAAACATTGGACGATTGAACAGTGAAAAACGTTGTGTAGAGTGACCAGTCACGGTACACAATGTGGCAATCTAATGGCATGGTGTGGGTATGGCGAATGCCTGGTGAATGTCACCTGCCAGCGTGTGTAGTGCCAACAGTAAAATCCAGAGGCAGTGGTGTTATGGTCTGGTCGTGTTTTTCATAGAGGGGGCTTACACCCTTTGTTGTTTTGCATGGCACTATCACAACACAGGCCTACATTGATGTTTTAAGTACCTTCGTGCTTCCCACTGTTGAAGAGCAATTCGGGGATGACGATTGCATCTTTCGACACGATCGAGCACGGCCTGTAGCAGAGTGGTTACACGACAATAACATCCCTGTAATGGACTGGCTTGCACAGAGTCCTGACCTGAATCCTGTAAAACACCTTTGGGATGTTTTGGAACGCCGACTTCGTGCCGGGCCTCACTGACCGACATCGATACCTCTCCTCAATGCAGCACTCCTTGAAGCGCGGTCTGCCATTCCCCAAGAAACCTTCCAGCACCTGATTGAACATATGCCTGCAAGAATGGAAGCAGTCATCAAGGCTAAGGATGGGCCAACACCATATTGAATTCCAGCATTACCGATGGAGGGCACCATGAAAAAGGTCAATCACTAACACCCTCTTCAACAACTCTGCCGTTTTTGCTTTTAAGAATAGATAAAAGTCAAAGGGAGCCATATGTGGGGAATACGATGAATGTTCAGGTACAGAAATGTGCCTGTCTCCTGAAGACTCTTTCACTGGCACAGCACTGTGGGCCTGCATTTTGTCCTGATACAGAATACGTGAATTGTTCTTCCACAAATTCGGTTTTTTTCTTTCGTACTCTTTCCCTCAGCTTGATTAGGACTTATTTGCAGTATTCCTGATTAAGGACTTGTCAGTTGTTTTGTGTAATCTCATTAATGTTCTGTACATTTGCTTGAGTTCTTGAACTCGCAGATCGACTGGGGCATTTACCGCCTTCAGTCTCTTCTCGTCCTACTGAAAACAGTTTTTGCCATTCAAAAACTCGTCCACATTATCATCACTTTCTTTAACATATAAAAACATTCCCCCCATTTGTGACTCTTTAATTTCACAAGGAATTTAAGATTAATGTGGTGCTCAATTTTTAAGTTCACTGCTCTTGTGGTATTACTACAGAAAAATGTCCTCTCAAACCGAGGCTCAAAACCAAACTAAAGCCAACAGAAAGACGAAACAAACGGTAGCTGCAACTACATCCCAGTACCAGCCTCCTCCTGTGTGGCTATGCAATGAGAGTTGCACAGTCTCATTATTTAATCGCCACACTTCGTAAAGTAATAACTTTATCTGCCGACATCTCATTTCCCAAAACTTTTGGACAGCAAATCGTGCTAAACTAGTGAAAGTAAAGCTGAAGTATCGTACTCGGTTTTTTCTTGCATTTACACTTACGTTCTGTGGAAACACTCAGTTTAATAGACACATCACATTTACAATCTGTGAAAAGTGCTTGATTTATGGCACAATTTGTTGTTCAAAACTATCAGAAAAATGTGATGCTGCAAAATAAAACTGCACATTTGAACAAAATGTATGCAATGACTGATGGAGTGTATAAGCATTTACTTCATTAAACATATTACAGATGTGGAGCACCACTTTACAAAAGTATTTCATAAAGCTGCAAGTGCAGGTTGCGAGTTGTGCTCGGATAGCTCAGTCAGTGGAGCATTTGTCTGCAAAAGGAAAAGGCTGCGGATTCCAGTCCTGGAGTGGCACACAGTTTTAGTCTGTCGTGAAGTTAGTTTATGTTATTGTGTTCCTCCACGAATGTGGAAACATTCCATTACATTTTATGTCAGTGAGTAACTCAAAAACTTTTCCCCTCTCACGTTTCCAGGTGCACGATGTGGAGTTTGTTCAGAACCCAGATGTGATTATCCGGGAGACTCTTCCAGTGCTGCAGGAGTTTGTGGCAGTGGGTAAAGCGAGGTTCATCGGCATCACGGGGTATCCTCTCGAGCCGCTCCGAGAGATCATCGAGAAGAGTGGCAGCGTGAAGGTGGACACGGTGCTGTCGTACACCAGAGACACTCTCGTAGACGACACACTACAGCGGCATCTGCCATTCTTCAAGGTGTGTTTGGCCATCAGTTTTGATTTAGTGTGCGTAACTCATTGATACATTTACTTGTCATGCTCCACTGATTCCTAAGTGCTATTGACAAGTTTAAGTTCAGCTTCTCGGTTTTCCTTTGGTGCTGCAAGTTACGCCCCCTTGCTGAGACCTGAGCATTAGTGATGAGTGTAGACATGTCACTACACGGCAGGTTTAAGATTACAGTGGAAATTTTTCTGCCTATCTCGGTAGCTTTTCAGTTTTGGCAGCTGAGATGTGTATGGCTACATTGTTGTGATCTAATCATCTGTTCTATAAAGGAAATGACAAGGTGTCAGGGTTGTATTAAGTGCAGATTGTGGAAATACTTATAAAGAGCAGCACTGAGAATGAATTATTCGATGCCAACTTAAGTGATAACTCCTGAGCAGATTCTGAAAGAAATAGCCGTAAGCCACCTACATCAGCTGGTGGACAACAAGAGAAGTAAATGATAGCTCTTCCAAGTCCGAAAAATCTAAAAATGATTGGAACTTAAAAAAGGGATTATCAAAATTGGACTGAAAAAAAAAGGAAAAAAGAAAAAAAAGGCCATCTTTACGACTCTGCAGATTTGTAACAACCATACGTTCGCATAGCATCATCAAAGATAGAATAATTTTTACGCCTCAATAATGTTCATCTTGGGTGAAAATCTTATAGCAACTGCAGGAGACATCACAGAAAGCACTACAAAAATATTGGCCACAGAGCAAAGCGGGCTGTTCGGATAGCTCTGGACCAGGTAGAAGCCCAGATGTGGGATAGTTGGTGCAGATAGACGCACTAGGCAATAGTGATGCAGCACTCATCTTGCCTCATAGCGTGCACATTTGCAGAAGCCAAAAGGTTACAAGTCGACATGAAGTAATTTCAATAAAAAAAATTAGGAAATGATTGAATTTTCAAGCATACAAACATTCTACTTGTTTATTTTGGAAAAAAATTGGTGATCATAAACATTAAGAGTGTTGCTTTGTAGCTTTTTATAAAAAACCTGTAGATTTCACTTTTGAGATATAGTCACTTTTGTTTTAAAATTGTCATTTATCATTGCTAAAAATAAGCCATCCCAGAAATTGATGGAGTGGTTTGTATACAGTCATCATCTGAAGAAATAGAAATTTCTCATGAAACTTTTCATTGTATACGCTTTTTTATGATTTTCATAATGACCTAACTCAACAACACTATAGACCAGCCCAGTAGTGCCATTTTGCTGATGCAGTCACACATTGGTGTATTGGGTGTGTAATGGAGTCATGTTAGGAGGTAAAAACTTAATTATGATGAGACAATCATCAGATGAGAATCTTCTCATTGTGATGTGAAGGGGCATTATCAAGCAATAGAGCATCCTTCTGTGGAAACCCCCTCTCTTCTTGAAATCACCAAACATGGGGTACAAAATGTGTGTGGAACCTGTTTTTGAAAATTTCACTATCAATGCATGCTCCTCTTTTGTAATAATGCAGAGGGAGATCCTTAATTATGGTATCCCTGAATGCATGGGGTTTATGGGGTTTTCCAATCACTAGTAGTTTAACTTTGTGGTTCCCAGAAGCTTTAGCACACAAAATTGTAATGCATTCTTTAGACACATTTTGGTTGGCAGCTATTCGAATACAGACCACTTTCGTCCGTAGGACATCTTTTGCTAGTTTTTTTACTAAACCATTGCAAAAGAGCAGCACCTAATCTGTCAAATGGAGATCTCTTCATGCTTTCTTGTGCAAATGGTCCAGAACTAGAATCTCATTTCCTGACAAAATCCTGTACTTTCTGCTTATTCTTCATAATGCCCCAAAAGAGTCTGCATTCCAATACCATAATCAGCATTTAATTTTGCAGCAGTTTTCTCCTTCCTAAATCTTTTAATTACTGTAATTCCAATTTTTGTTTTAATGTTTTTGTTTTCGGTTTAATGTTTTCGATACAAGGCTAGTTTTTGTGTACTCTAATAACCTTGACCAGCAGTTTGCTATTTATCCTGAACATTGTAAGTGTACATGCTCAAGCATGTGTAGTTTGCTGTACTTGCATGAACTTGCACAAATGAAGATCAATCAAGCATCAGGCAGCTTGAACAATCATAATGCTCGAAATTATCCCACATATAGTTGTGCATACTTGAACATAGTGTTCGATTGTGCGAGCCCATTTGCAGTTACCTGTGTGGCTGCCTTTAGGCATCATTGCTGGTCTGTGGAAAAATAACAACAATAATTCTGTAACTATACATATTTAGATGAGGTACATGGTGTATACTGGCAGCACATCATATCTTAATGTTTACTTTGTTGGAAATCACAGAACTGTCATTTAGCGCAACTCTTATTCTTCCTAAGCTGTACGTGTGTTCGTTAGCCTTTGTCTAAGCGTTAGTTGGTCCACATTGTAAGATTTCATTTACTTGCATGTGACATTTTTGCATTTCATTGCACATTACCTTGCTGCTACAATTTAGTTGCCTGTGCACTGCATTTGACTTGCTAAAGGTTAACTGATTGGGGGGAGGGGAGGGGGGGGGGATATATCATGAGAACTGTAGTGGGCTGGTACATTGGGATGATAGGGAGGGAGTTTTTTTTTTTTGTGTGTGTGTGTGTGTGTGTGTGTGTGTGTTGTCATGTCATGTCATATAGAGAGGAAAGTGCCCGAATCTGGATCCCTGTTTGGTTTTATGATAAATATTGAAAATTGTTAAATAGCTATCTTTTTAATCGTGATATCTATACTTTATCAGGTTATTTATTACTTATGAAAACATATCTACATCTAAATACATGCTCTGCAAAACACTGTGAACTACATACAACTTCATAACAAAGGTAGCCAAAGCCATTAAAATTCATTGTAAATTGAAATTGAAAAAAACTGCATACAACTGTTAATTGATAATTTATTCGTGGCCCGTTTCAATGATTAAAGCAGTATCTTCAAATGGTCCTTCATAGAAAAGAAAGCATCCTTGTAATCTGTATATTTTAAAAATTGGATTAAGGGCAGCCAATAAAAGTAAATCTAAATAAAACTACTTATAGCACTGTCACACAGATTAGCACATGGAAATGCAATCAATATTCAGTCACAGAATGCAACTCCATGAAGAGGGTAAGTTGTGAAGCTCACATAATACTACGTACAGAAAGCTGGTTGAAGCCTGAAATTGATAGCAGTGAGGTTTTTGGGGAAAAATTAAGTGTGCATCAAAAGAATAGGCAAATGGGAAATGGAGGTGGTGTATTTGCCACAGTAGACAAGAAACTCAAATGTACCAACATAATAATTGGAGCTGCATGAGAGATTGTTTGGGCAAGAATCAGTATCAGGGGTGGGTATAAAATGATAATTGGATCCTTTTTATAGCCCACCAGACTCATCTCCTGATGTAACACAAAACTTTAAGAGAAACCCTCAGTTCACTTGTACAAAAGTTCCCCCAATCATATTGTAAACACCGGTGGAGACTTTAATCACCCAACAATCAATTGGGAAAATTACAATTTTGTTAGTGATGGGCAAGATAAGACATCCTGTGAAATTTTATTAAACACCTTCTCTGAAAAATACCTAGAGCAGATAGTTCAGAATCCCACTCATGATGGCCATAAATAACCTGACCTCTTTGAGGATGTCTCATTGAAACTGGTATCAGTAATCATAATGTGATTGTGGCAATAGTGATTACCAAAGTACAGAGAACAACTAAAGCAAGCAGAAAGACATATGTTCAGTAAACTAGATAAAAAGTCAGTAGTGTCATATTTCAGTGAGTAACTTGAAACTTTCAGCACAGGACAGGGGAATGTAGAGGAATTGGCCATGCACAGGATATATATGTACCCAGTAGTACAGTACATAGTGGAAGGGACACTCCATGGTATACATTCACTGTAAAAAAAAAATCTAAAGAAACAGAGACCCCTGCATAGTAGAAGTAAAAAAAAGTGTAGGGCTGCAGATAGAAAGATGCTGAATGAAACACATTTGGCTGTCAAGAGGGTGCATAAAAGCCTTCAGTGACTACCATAGCAGAATATTGTCAAATGATCTCTCACAAAACCCAAAGAAATTCTGGTCATATGTAAACACTGTTAGTGGCACCAAAGTTAAGTGCCCAGTCCCTAGCGAATGAGACAGGAACTGAAATTGAGGGTAGCAAAGCACAAGTTGAAATGATTAATTCTGTTTTCAAATGTTCCTTTACAATTAAAAACCCAAGATAATTGCCCAATTTAATCCTTGTACCACTGAAAAGATGAGTGAAATAACTATTAATGTCAGCTGTGTTAAAACTGAACGACACTTCAGGGCCCAATGGAATCCCTGTGAGATTATATGCTGAATTTGCAGCTGAGTTAGCCCCTCTTCTAGCTGTAATTTATTTTAGATCCCTTGAACGAAAAGCTGTGTCCAGTACTTGGAAAAAAGCACAGGTCACACACGTCTACAAGAACAGTAGCGAAAGTGTTCCACCAAACTACTGTCCAATAACCTTGACATCAATTTGTTGTAGACTCTTAGAACAAATTGTGAGAGCAAACATAACGAACTATCTTGAACAGAATGACCTCTTCAATGCTAACCAGCATGGATTCTGAAAATGCCAATCAAGTGAAACCCAACTTGTAATTTTCTCGCAAGACATACTACAAGCCTTGGATCAAGGCAGTCAGGTAGATGCAGAATTTCTTGAGATCAAAAAAGCATTTGACCCAGTACTATACCTTTGCTTATTATCAACAGTACGATCATATTGGGTATCGAGTGAAATTTTTGACTGGATTGAGGACTTTTTGGCAGATAGGACGCAGCGTGTTATAAAGTGTTTTGGGACTCTTGCTGTTCATGTCATA
Source organism: Schistocerca piceifrons (assembly GCF_021461385.2). Lineage (NCBI taxonomy): Eukaryota > Metazoa > Arthropoda > Insecta > Orthoptera > Acrididae > Schistocerca > Schistocerca piceifrons. Next base: position 67,457,027 of record NC_060148.1, on the reverse strand, counting down.
TATTAATGGCCTGCAGATATTTTTAATAGTAATCATAGACTTTTTGCAGATGATGAAGTTATCTATAATGATTTACTGTCTGAAGGGAGGTGCATAAATATTCAGTCAGATCTTGGTAAGTTTCCAAAGTGGTGCAGAGATTGACAACTCGCTTTAAAGGTTCAAAAATGTAAAATTGTCCACTTCACTAAATGAAAATACATAGTATAATTGGCCAACCATACAAAACACCTTGTTGTAACACTTTATGAATATATGAAATGGAATGATAACATAGGCTGTTGTGGGTAAAACAGGTGGGAGAGTTCAGATTGTTGGTATAATATTTGGGAAATGCATTCAGTCTATAAAGAAGATTGCTTACAAATCACTGTAGAATACTTCTGAAGTGTGTGGGGCCCATACCAAATAGGACTAACTGGGGATATTGAACATCTACAGTGAAGGGCAGCATGAATGGTCACAGATTTGTTTGATCCACGGGAGAGTGTCACAGAGATACTGAAGAAACTGAGCTGGTGGTCTCTTGAAGATAGGCGTAAACTATTGCAAAAAATTCTACTAGCAGAGTTTCAAGAACCGGCTTTAAATGATGACTCTAGGAATATACTACAACCCCTATGTATTACTCACATAGTTATTGTGAGGATAAGACTGGAATAATTACTGTACACATAGAGGCATTCAAACTATCATTCTTACCACACTCCACAAGTGAGTGGAATGGGAAGTAACCCTAATAACTGGTACAGTTGTACGTACCCTCTGCCATGCATTTCATAGTGGTTTGCAGTCTAGGTGTAAACTTAAGATGTAGAAGTAAACAAACAATAACCGGCAAAGCACTGGGCTGAATAGTGCGGGGATGAGGCATTGTGGCAAAAAGAACTGTAGTTAATGTAATAATCATAATTAAAATGTAATACAAGAAGCATAAAATAAGACACCATCAGTGTAGCATCTATCTGGAAAACCTAACCCATTAATCAGCCCCATTACCACAAAGATAAAAAATCCCTGATGGAAAAAGTTATGCAAGATTAAAAATTGGGAAGTGAGAAGTTAATTAAGCTGTTGGGTATACATCTGCATCCATGTGCAGATTGAATGCAGATGAAGGTCTCAATGTATTAAAAAATTTTATAAGGTTTTAGGCCATGTTTAAGACACTTATCAATAACAAACTAGTCAGAACCGAGAATGAACATCAGATAACTAGGGATCCCATTTTCAATGGCACATCCAAGAAATCAAAAGAAAAGAGCAATGAAAAGTCTAACGTAACTTGAATGTCCAAATAAACCAATACATGAAATTTACATAACCTGCAGTGGGTCGTCGCGCGTGTTGAGCACTGGGGCCAGTCAGCTGTACACTAAAGTGGTGGTGATCTCCGTATAACCGGAGATGCTAGTGTGCAATCCAAGACCACAACATATGATAGGTGTGATGGAATTTTGTGCTGCAAAGGCTGCGGAGCTCCTTAACAACAGACCACTGTGAAGTGCATAGTAGAGGCTACTTCCCATGTACCAGTTATTAGAGCTTCTTTCCATTCCGTTCACATCTGGAGCACAGGAAGAATGACTACTTAAAATGCTTGTACGTGCTTGGTAATTAGTCTGGTCTTGTCTTTACAATCCCTGTGGCGTGATAGTTAGGGGACTGTAGTACATCCCTAGATTCCTATGTTAAAACTTTGAAAGATGGCTCGCATGGAATAGTTTGAATCTGAATTCAAGAGAATGCCAGTTCAGTTCTTTCAGCATCTCCATGATAGTCTACCACACCCCAAACACACTTACGATTATGTGTCCAGTATCCCCTGTTAGTCTCATTTCGTACAGGTCCCACACACTTCAGCAATATTTTGAGGATGGGTTGAATGAGTGTTTTGTAAGAAAATACCTCTGCAGGCTGACAGTAATTCTGAGTATCCTACTGATGGACCATTCTGCCACCTGCCTCACACGCAAGTGGGCCTATGTTATCATTCCATTTTGTATCCCTACAAATTGTTACACTCGGGCTGCTAGGTTTCTTACCGGCAGATTCGAACAACACGTAAGTGCTGTGGTGTTGCTTTGAGAACTCAAATGGGAATCCCTGAAGGGAAGACAAAATTCTTTTCGAAGAACACTATTAACAACATTGAGAGATCTGGCATTTGAAGCTGACTGCCAAATGATTCTACTGCCGCCAACATACATTGTGCATAAGGACCACAATGATAAGATATGTGAAATTAAGGGTCACACAGAGGCATATAGACAGTCATTTTTCCCTCGTTCTGTCTGCGAGTGGAACGGGGAAGGAAGTGACTAGTAGTAGTAGTAGTAGTAGTACAGGGGTACCCTCTGCCACACACCGTACGTGTGGAGTATCTGTGTAAATCTAGGTGAAGATCTAGATCTGCAAGAGTTGCCCAATTCCAATTGTGATTTGTTGATGTAATCATAGGATACGGTGCTTTTTTTCATTTTGTGAAGTGCAGAATTTGACATTGTGAATATTTAACCCTTGACTGAGCGTGCTGTTCTTTTATAGCACAGGCAGGTGTGCAGCATATTTTGTACACATGTAAAGAATAGCTGTCGTCATATTACTGAGACAAACACACACAGCCAGAATCACAGTTTAATATTATTAGGGAACCCTCCATACTGTAAATCATGTATTTTGATGTGCTTCAAATATGTTGTAGGGGTACTTACCCTGAGTACCTGGTTATCTGTTTTTTTAGCGATGGGCCTTGGTATTTGAGAAAATCAATTTTGAAGTTCATTGCATGCTTTGTATACCCGTAACATTAGATGTATTCCGAGCAAGTCAGTGTAGTGCAGCGGTAAAGGTTCACGGCTAATGTGGTGTAGGTACCGTGTTTGAATCCTGCTCCCATAAGTTTTTTTTATGTATGCGAGAACCATCCAGAAAATTTGGTCCTAACATTCAAAAACGAGTAGATGAATTAAATGGGAAATACAGAAATGTAGTCATATCCTGCACAAAACCTGGTAAGTTCATGAAACTGGTGTATGAAGAATTTTTATGTTCTGTAATTCTTCCGTACATGGGACAGACATTTTTTTTGTACATTATCAATTCATGGGGAGTGCAAACCGATTCAACTTTATATGATCGTCTATTCAGTGATGAAAGGAAAGTGAGCACCTGCACCCTAAAAGTGGTTCCTTCTAAGTGCACTCCTTATTGGCAGTCCTGCGATGTTTATTTTTACTGACAGGTGAGAATCTTCACGAAAATTATTCAGAATGGTCTCGACTTGATGAAAGACAATAAGAGATAGCGCTTCTAGGGAAGATTCAAAAAAATTACATTCGCTAATCCTACATCAATTCAGCGCACCTAATTTTGAAAGCATGATTAGATACGCATGATCGCATCGAAATTAGTGGATGAAAGAGAAATCTTTTTAAATGCAAAAGAATTGTGTTTCCCAGTATCGCTCATGAGGAACAAGACGGTTGCTTTCATAAAATGCATGTGGTGCTAAGAAAATTTGTGCTTTGGTTGCTTCTATGATAAGTATCACCCACAATAGTGTTCTGTTACATCAAGCAATGGGGACGATGAAAAGTAAGATTTTGTAATATTGTATGACAGAAAAAATTAATAACTGAATATATCTTTATAATTTTGCACACCTTACACTGTTTGTTGATAATCTTTGAAATAAAATTGAAAAATTTGGTTGATTTTTCTTTTTTCCGGGGGGGGGGGGGGGGGGGGTGGAGGGTGGAAGTACATGAGCAGGATTCGAACACGGCACCTCCAGCGCAGTAGCCGTGAACCTTTACCGCTGCACTACGCTAACTTGCTCAGAACATATGTAATATTAAAGGCATGCAAAGTGTGCAATGAACTTCAAAATCTATTTTCTCAAAAACCAAGGCCCGTCACTAGAAAACTGGATAGCCAGGTACTCAGGGTAAGTACCTCTACAGCATATTGGAAGTGCATCAAAATACATGATTTACAGTATGGAGGGTCCCCTTGTTAGTTTAATTAAACAGTAGTAAAATAAACTTACATTATGTGAGCTAAATCACTAATTAAAGAATAGTCAAATAAACTGTCATTATATCATCCTGATTTTGTCACTCACAAAAGTTACCCCACAGTAATGACCCACTCATAGCATTAAGGAATGGAGTTGCAGCAGATCCGAGGCAACAGCTTACTCAATTGCTAATTATTTCGTAGGCAGCTACCTATTTGTGGAATTGTGCTGCTAGCTTGGAACTTGGTTCATTTTCTTGCACAGGTCGTAAATTTTTTCTCACATAGCTCACTTTATATTACTGCTGCTCACTTGAACGTATGATAGTATGACTTATCACTGTGTTAGTAGGAGCAATAATGAAGGAATAGTTACAGTGCTGCAATTGTAAAGCGACAGTGGAATAGTACAAGACAATGTTATTTGTGGTTGGCGCACTTTACGCGTAGGTGTGCCTGCTTGAGGGTTAAAATGAGCTCCCAGTCATTGCACCACTTGGAATTCTTATCAAGGTCCAACTTTATATTTAAGCCGCCTTTTCCAGACAGTTCTACATTAAAAATAACCACATCATATGTGAAAAGTCTCAGTTAATGTTGTCTGAAGATCATTAGGATACAGAATTAACAGCATGGGCCCCAACATACTTCTGGGGAACGCCTGAAGTTACTTCTGTGTCTATAGAAGATCTCCATCCAATATATGCTGTGTCCTCACCACCAATCACAAATCTCACCCAGTACCCCATACATTCATACTTTTGATTATAAGCATAGGTGAAATGTGAGTTGGGTTTCATAACAACAGTGTTTCCAGAATCCACATTGTTGGGCATGGAAGAGGTCATTCTCTTCAAGATATCTCATTTCTTTTGCTTTCAGGATAGATTCTAAGGTTCTACAGTGGGTGGATGTCAAGGAAACTGGATGGTAGTTTTGTGGATTACTTCTGCTAGACTTCCTGTACATGGGTGTTACCTGCACTTTCTCTCAACTACTAGGCACAGTTTTTTTTGCTTTTTTGCTCGAGGAATCTAGAATATATTATTGTTAAAAGAGGGACTAACTGAGATGCAAACTTGTTATAGAATTTAATAGGGATTACATCATACCCTGGGACTTTGTTGCAGTTGTTTCTCAATGTCACCAATGTCACAGACACTAATGCCTAGTTCATTCATCTTTCCACTGGTGTGGGAATTAATCCTTTGTAAAGGAACATTTTCAAATGATCAGCAATTCTGCTTTTGCTTTTCTATCCTCCATTTCAGTACCTGTCTCAGCCATTAGTGTCTGGATGCTATTTTTAGTGCCCCTCACAGCCTTTACATTTGACCAGAATTTATTTGGCATTGGGAGCAATCTTTCAATAAAGATGTGCTGCAGTAATACTTAAAGGCTTCACACACTGCCCTCTTGACAGCCAAATGTATATTATTTAACATATCTCTATCTATAGCTCTATGCTTTGGTTTACATCTGTTATGCAGTAGCCTTCGCTTCTTTATAAGTTTCTGCATTGTCTCTGTATACCATGGAGGATCCCTCTCATTATGAACTGTTTTACTGCGTGCATTTCTATCCAGTGCATGCTCAACTATTCTTTTAAACTTGAGCCATAGTTTCTTCTATTGGCTACAATTCAAGTTCCTCATTGAGATATCACTAGTGCCTCATTATCTAGTTTGTTGAACATATAAATACTTTTACTTGTTTTAGTTGGCATCTGTATTTCGGTAATCAGCTAAAACTGTCTCATGGCCACTAATACCAGTTTCAATGTGAACATCTTCAAAAAGGTCACGTATGTTTGTTGCCATTAAGGCCCCCACATGATTAAACTGATTTATCAGATTTGCTCTTATCTACCTACAGATCTGTTGAACACAATCCAGCAAGTTTGTCTGTTGAAGTGCACTTTTGAAGCAGATGCTGTTCATGTATGCTGTATTTTGACACTAGTAGGAGAAGAAGAAGAAGAGGAGGAGGAGGGGGAGGAGGAGGAGAAGAAGAAAGACAGCACTGGTCCAGAGTATGGTTTAAAATGGAAGAGAAATACGCACATGAAAATCTGTTGAAGAGCTTTTGCACTCAGGAACCTGATGGTTTCATCAACTTTCTCCAAATGGACAGCGAAACTTTTAATAACATATTTACGGCTACTTCACGCTTGCATTGAAAAAGAAGACACAAGAATGCAAAGATTTATTTTCTTCTCTTTGGTTCTCTAATGAAAGTTGATTAAAATACCACAACATAGGAACACATGGCCAGCATTGTCCATGGAAGAACCCGAGAAATTATTATTATTTTAATTGCACATGAGGGTGTATGTTGTGCCTAGAACAATGCCTTACTTCTCAACCTCTTCCTGTGTAATATTTGGCTTGGAAAGATGTGACACATCTGCTATTTTATTAATTCTCAGCGCTATTTTTTTTATCATATTTTCCTTCCAACTATAATCATTTAATCATTTCTTACAACATGGTGTAGTACAAAATAAACCAAAATACACTAAAAATATGAAAAAAGTTAAAACGAGTGAAATTATTGTAGAATTTGAAAACTTATTGAAATTTTGTGTGCTGTCTTTGCTAAACCTGAGGGTTTCACTGTAGAATGCTTTGGTAGACTTTGTTTTTGACAATGTTATTTTGCAGCTTTTTAGGCAAAGACCAGTCCAGTTTTTTCCAGCATTTCACATTTGAAAGAGTACATCATGTTATTAATTTTTTTTACTGGCTTCCTTCCAATCTTTCTCCTTTTCTCAAATAGCAGCATTTGCTTTTGTCACGTCAGACAGCCTTCCCCGTGTTATTTGTTACAGTGTGCAACAAGCTGCGTAGAATAAGAGCTTGCCAAAATAAGCCTCATCTGGCCAAAAAAATCTACCTACCAATGCTCAGGAACAATCAGGAAAAAAAACAAAAAAACTGCTACACTTAAAGGACTTTCTTCATTGGGAAACCAGTTAATGATGGTCTGTCATGGAACAATGGTAGCAGATGAACCCCTGCAAAGTGGTACATATCTAAGATAATAGTCAACAGTAGAAATGGGTCGTTCGCAAACTAACGGGTCCAAAGGAATGGTTGATCAAGATGAACGGAACGAGCGATGAACGAATTCTAAGGAACGGTCTTTCACAGTTCACTTCGGTCACGGCTTTCTACTTATAGTTCCCAGGAACGGGAAACGGTCGGTCTTGTTCCTGCAACAGCACGTCCGCCAGTCTCGTTCCAGCCTCAGTACCCGTTCCCATCTGTCTCGGTCTCATTTGGCAGGACTCGTCCTTCTTCGCGTCGCCACTTGTCACAGTTCCGCTGCCTACTGCTCGTAGTTAGATCAGTATAGAGTTGTTCGTTTCGTTCACTGCACACGCCCATTCTAGATCTGTTTCAAACCTTTTTGAACTCTGAACTTCTGGTTCTTTTTGTATTCTATTCAGCACCCATGACCAGTAATTAAAATGTATTTTATAATTACATAAAATTATTTGATATTAATACATACATCTTTTCAGGTAACAAAAGGGCATATCAGCTTACTTCACTATTTTGATAAACAGCAGAAGAAATACTTGTAAAAATGCAAGATTTTTTTGTTATTACACATGCAAAGGAGGTTGCCACGGCACACACGAGTGGCCATTTTCCGTCTTTTTTTGATCCTAGCTAAAAGAGCATGTTCATTGCTATGGAAGGCAGATCGACTTTTAAGTCCACATTCCATAATCGAGTGTCTGGTGTCGCATTTTGTGAACAGAATATGATAACTTCTACAATATTATTTCAGTGGTACAGGGTGGCGCCACAAAAAATCGGCCCTGAGTATAGACTGCTCATTGTCACCTACCAATTTTCGTCTGTTGTTTCAAAGTTTTTGTTTGCATTAACTTATTTGTTATTTCTTCACTGCCTAATTATTACATGTTTATCTATTCTGCTTTTGTGGACAACAAATCGTGCGTGATTGGCTAGCAGTCTGTACTAGGATTGACTAGCAGTCCGCACTCGGAGCCGGTTTTTTGTGCGCCACTTTATATTATTTCACTGCGATCAGCCACATAATGCTATAGTTGGCTAATCGAGAGGTTTTGCAGAATCACGAAAATTACAAGTGTGTGAGAATTCTGTTCTGAATAAAAACTCTAACCCCCCCCACACCTCCGCGCCCGGCGCCTTCCATCTTCAGTCACCTATGCTCCTAATTTTCAATTTTTCATAAGAACTGTATACCAGGCACAAATGAACGGTGAACGAGTAAAAATGAACAGTTTCCAAAAAAGAGCGATCATCAGTGAACTAGTTCCCAAGGATGAGCAAGTTTGCCCATCTCCAGTCAACAGCACACTTGGTCTCGAAAGAGACCAGGCAAATGCACAGTTGGGAGACTGGGGCTCAGCTTTTTGTGGATATGCCCGAATTGGGTACTTTGTATGAGGAAGGATTGGAAAGTAATGCACAATAATTTGTTTTTTCCCTGGTATTGCAACTGGAATGTTGAAATTTCACAGCAATATAGTCTGAGGTTTGCGCTACAGAGGGTATTTGTTTTCATGTGCAGCTGTAGTGAGAAAGGCCTGAACTACAAAACAGGCATGGCACACATTTTATTGTCATCAACTTGTGAAGAGCAGCGAAGCGTAGTTCAATATTTGTGGGCCAAAGGTCATAAATGGAGTTAAATTCACAGAGACATGTGTGATGTGTATGGGGGCAACTGTAGGGACTGTAGCAGTATCTCCAGGTGGTGTAAATTCTTCCAAGAGCACCATGTGAACCTTAGTCATTCACCATGCTCCAGGCAGCCGGTAACAGCTGCAAACCTGAAAACGTCATTACCATTGAGGCAGTAGTTTCAACGAACAGCGTGTGGAACTGCAAGCCTTATCACAGCAGTTAAATGTTTCCTATGGTGTCGCATACAGTATTGTTCGTGATGCATCAAAATTTCATAAAGTTAGTGCTCACAGGGTGCCTGAGAACCTGATAGACGATCACAAGGGTCAGCAAATGATGACAAGCTTGGATCACTTAACGTGTTATGCCATAGAAGGGTGTGATTTTCTCAAAGGCATCATCACTGGTGATGAGTCGTGGGCATACCACAACTCACCTGAAACTGAGCAGACCTCTATGGAGTGGAAACATGCTGGTTCCCCAGTATGAAAAAAAATTCCAAGTGACTCAGTCTGCTAGGAAAGTGCTTGTGTCATTGTTTTGGTTTATGCGTGGTATGTTACAGTAGACCTGCCGAACACGGGACCATTGTGAATGCTGCAGCCTACATTGACACTAGCTCAGATGGCAACCCAGTTCTAAGCAAAGAAGGGAAGGCAGAAAGGTGGAAGGAGTATATAGAGGGTTTATACAAGGGCGATGTACTTGAGGACAATATTATGGAAATGGAAGAGGATGTAGATGAAGACAGAATGGGAGATAAGATACTGCGTGAAGAGTTTGACAGAGCACTGAAAGACCTGAGTCGAAACAAGGCCCCCGGAGTGGACAACATTCCATTAGAACTACTGACAGCCTTGGGAGAGCCAGTCCTGACAAAACTCTACCATCTGGTGAGCAAGATGTATGAGACAGGCGAAATACCCTCAGACTTCAAGAAGAATATAATAATTCCAATCCCAAAGAAAGCAGGTGTTGACAGATGTGAAAATTACCGAACTATCAGTTTAATAAGTCACAGCTGCAAAATACTAACACGAATTCTTTACAGACGAATGGAAAAACTGATAGAAGCCGACCTCGGCGAAGACCAGTTTGGATTCCGTAGAAATGTTGGAACACGTGAGGCAATACTGAGCCTACGACTTATCTTAGAAGAAAGATTAAGGAAAGGCAAACCTACTGACAATGTTGATTGGAATACTCTCTTTCAAATTCTGAAGGTGGCAGGGGTAAAATACAGGGAGCGAAAGGCTATTTACAATTTGTACAGAAACCAGATGGCTGTTATAAGAGTCGAGGGGCATGAAAGGGAAGCAGTGGTTGGGAAAGGAGTGATACAGGGTTGTAGCCTCTCCCCGATGTTATTCAATCTGTATATTGAGCAAGCAGTAAAGGAAACAAAAGAAAAATTCGGAGTAGGTATTAAAATTCATGGAGAAGAAGTAAAAACTTTGAGGTTCGCCGATGACATTGTAATTCTGTCAGAGACAGAACGGAATGGACAGTGTCTTGAAAGGAGGATATAAGATGAACATCAACAAAAGCAAAACGAGGATAATGGAATGTAGTCAAATTAAATCGGGTGATGCTGAGGGAATTAGATTAGGAAATGAGACACTTAAAGTAGTAAGGGAGTTTTGCTAGTTAGGGAGTAAAATAACTGATGATGGTCGAAGTAGAGAGAATATAAAATGTAGACTGGCAATGGCAAGGAAATCCTTTCTGAAGAAGAGAAATTTGTTAACATCGAGTATAGATTTAAGTGTCAGGAAGTCGTTTCTGAAAGTATTTGAATGGAGTGTAGCCATGTATGGAAGTGAAACATGGACAATAAATAGTTTGGACAAGAAGAGAATAGAAGCTTTCGAAATGTGGTGCTACATAAGAATGCTGAAGATAAGGTGGGTAGATGACGTAACTAATGAGGAGGTATTGAATAGGATTGGGGAGAAGAGAAGTTTGTGGCACAACTTGACTAGAAGAAGGGATCGGTTGGTAGGACATGTTTTGAGGCATCAAGGGATCACAAATTTAGCATTGGAGGGCAGCATGGAGGGTAAAAATTGTAGAGGGAGACCAAGAGATGAATACACTAAGCAGATTCAGAAGGATGTAGGTTGCAGTATGTACTGGGAGATGAAGAAGCTTGCACAGGATAGAGTAGCATGGAGAGCTGCATCAAACCAGTCTCAGGACTGAAGACCACAACAACAACAACAACATTGACACTTTGGTTAAGTTGCATCATGCCCTTTGTGACAAACACAACATTAATGCTGACAGTGTCAAACTTCGTGACCTTGTTGTGCGGGGGGGAAGTGGAGGGGGGGGGGGGGGGGGGGAGGAGGTTACTCCAGTACCATACAGTCGAGAACTTGCACCATTGGATTTTCATCTGTTTGGTTCTGTGAAGATATTTCTGGTCAGCCAACACTGTGACAAATGCAGAAGTGAAATCAGCAGTCTGCAGATGGATGTACTCCACACAAATGGACTTCTACGAACAGGGCATATTGAAACTGGTACCACAATGGCAGAAATGTGTTGAAAACATTGGTGTCTATGTAGAAAAATAGGTAAAAGATGTAAGTTCATGTGTAATTTGTTTTTTTACCTATTAAACTTTTTGATAGTAAAATTAATTTTTTATGGTGACTTGTGAAGTGGTGAGATTATTGTGTTTCGGTTAGTGCTTTTTTGGTCATGATACTTGTTTACAGTTTTCTTGACAGCCCTCTGTACGAGTTGTTTAGTGCCGTCATAACTTGTTGTCAGTATGCTTTAGAGAAGTAGGCCGCAGTGGCCACACCTTGACTCCTTCCACATCCTGCAAGGATCTTATTATCCGGCCCAGTGTGTGAGCGAGTGAACCAAAGTGGCCCGTTTTCATGCCTTTCACAGGAGAAGGGTGTGGGCGTGATCTGTGCGGCGGGCACGGCGATGGGCCTCCTGAGCAGTACGGGGCCGCAGCCGTGGCACCCTGCGCCCCAGAAGCTGCGGGATGCGTGCCGAGCGGCAGCTGGCTACTGCAAGGTGGGTGCGAAGCGAGAACGTGAGTGGCGCACGTGTAAAGGAATATCAGGATAAAGATGCCTGTGGCATGTAAGGAGCTAAGTGGAGGGTAAAAGGTGAAACAAACAGTACACTCATGACAAAAGTGATGGGGTTCCTCCTAAAATCGTGTCAGACCACCTTCTACCCAGGATAGTGCAGCAGCCACCACCAGCTTGCACAGTGCCTCGTTGACAACTTGCCAACCGAAATCAGGACTCGTCTGACGAGGACACAACTTTCCAGGCATCTAGGGCCCAACTGATATGGTCACGAGTCCAGGAGAGAGACTGCAGGTGGTGATGTCCTGTCAGCAAAGGTACTCGTGCCAGTTGTCTACTGCCAAAGTGTTTGTTGTACATCTGAAATTGATTTCTGCATTTATTTCATGCAGTACTGATTGTCTGTTAGCACTGACAACTATATGCGAATGCCACTGCTCTTAGTCTTTAAGTGAAAGTCATCAGCCACTGCACTGTCCGTGATGAGAGATAATGCATGAAATTTGCTATTCTTGGAACGCTAGTGACACTATGGATCTCAGAATATTGAATTCCGTAAAGATTTCGAAAACGAAATATCACATGCATCTAGCTCCAACTACAATTCCACATTAAAAGTCTGTTAATTCTGATCGTGTGGCCAGAACCACATCAGAAACTTTTTCATGTGAATCACCTGAGTGCAACTGAGAGTTCTGCCAATGCACTGCCCTTTTGTACCTTGTGTACATGATACTGCTGCCATCTGTATAAGTGCACATCACTATCCCATGAGTTTTGCCACCTCAATGTGTACTACAAATAACATGCAAAGCATGATACATCGCAAACAATGAAAGTGATTTTTCCCACTCAGGCTGTGTATTCTTAAGATATCTTCTCAGCTACTCGACTGGTTTTCTCTTTGTAAGCCATCTTCGAATGTTTACCTGCATAAAAAGTACACGATAGTAACATAACATGTAGTGAGAACAGAGTAGTGAAAATGTAGCGTGTGATGTGCTGCTCAAAATTCCTGAGATTATTCATGTAAAAATGGAAAGTTATTTTGTATTTTGACCACCTTCCCCTTCAAAGTAGCTCCCTACCACTTGTATCCAATGCTTCTAACAATTTTCCCTTCTATGGTGTCAAAACACTGTCCATTCAACTTCAATTATATTTTTGGGAAGGGGAAGAAGTCACAAGGAGCCGATTAGGTGAGTAGTGTGGGTGGGAACACTTGTCATGCTTTTTCTTGCCGGTGATTCCTTCACAGTGAGGTAGTTGTAAGTAGATGCATTATGATGATACAGAAACCAGTCTTCGTACTCCGACAGCGTGTATACGCCCTGGTACAACTGAAAAATCTGGGAATTTTTTTGAATTCTGAAAATTTTTTAGAATTCCGTGAATTTTTCATTGTTCTAGTTTTCAGTTAATTTTTTGTAATTTTGACTGGTTAGAAGTGATACTCTAAGAGTTTTAGTTTAGCCCACTACAGTAGAATAAACAACAAAATAAAACTTTAAATGTAAAGAAAATGTGCCAGTTACAACGACAAAATAAAGTGCACACACAATCTTATATTTCTATTAGCTCGCAGGAAAATATTGCTGGTGTCAATTTGAGAAACTTTACTTTCAAAGTAAATATCCTTTTATGCAAAATGAATTATGGTACGTGAGAGAAAGTGCAATAAAGTTCTTAAAGCACAGTGCATTTTGAATCTCATTCAAAACTTAACAGTCTGAGGGCCAGCAACTTAAAAATATTTTGGGCCTACAAGACTGGTCGTTTATGCCTTTATTTAAAACTTACCAGCATAATTGTGCTTGATATATCTGAAAGGCTAACACACACTAAAAGAGATCAGGTTTCAAGGTTAGTTTTTCGCATTTATTTTAGTTGTTTCTTAGATAACAAATTATGCAGTAACAATGGAAAAAAGTATAATTATCGTTCACAGAAAGCCGAGATGAATTCTTGAGCAACTGCACACGTAATTGGCTTTTCTATGGAAATGTTGAAGTGCTAGACAGAACATTTATTCAGCCAGGTAACTCACAAAATGTTCGGTGCACAGCAGTGAAATTTACAATTGTGCTTGTCAGAAATATTCAGTTGCTGTGCTGTAAGGATCCTACCAAACCACACTCTTGGTAGAAAGCAAGAAATCTTTGACGACCAGTATTATATGTGAAAGCTTAGCTTTTCTTGTAGCTAAACATTATGCATGGTAATTTAAACCATTAACCTTTCCTATCTGTGAGTTTGCACTACTCAGTTGATGTTGCTTGGCTGACTACATCATGTGCCCTACGCTCTGAATATCTGCAGTCATTGGCTGGTGTTCACGTGACACGAGTTACGATTGGCGGACAAAAGCACTTCACAATCTCAATTTCAGTGCTTCCGAAGCTACCGTGCTGTTTTTGGTGCAAATCGTATTTATACTTTTGTAATACAAAAATACGCCATGTACATATTGCCACACATCAAAGATCTTTCCAAAATGCATTGTTTTTACTGAGTTTTGTTTCCTAAATTCCAGGAAGTTCAATGGTGGTGTATAAAACCTTTACCATTCAAAGCATTTGTATGTTTACAGCTCCAAGGAAAAGTATACAGCCACATAACATGCAAACAATGTACTTTCACCTAGGATAAAGTGTATGTTTACCCATGATCTATATAAATGACCTGGGTGACAATCTGAGCAGTTCTCTTAGGTTGTTCGCAGATGATGCTGTAATTTACCATCTAGTAAGGTCATTCCGAAGACCAGTATCAGTTGCAAAGCGATTTAGAAAAGATTGCTGCGTGGTGTGGCAGGTGGCAGTTGATGCTAAATAACGAAAAGTGTGAGGTGATCCACACGAGTTCCAAAAGAAATCCGTTGGAATTCGATTACTCGATAAATAGTACAATTCTCGAGGCTGTCAATTCAACTAAGTACCTGGGTGTAAAAATTATGAACAACTTCAGTTGGAAAGACCACATAGATAATACTGTGGGGAAGGTGAGCCAAAGGTTGCGTTTCATTGGCAGGACACTTAGAGGATGCAACAAGTCCACTAAAGAGACAGCTTACACTACACTCGTTCGTCCTCTGTTAGAATACTGCTGCGCGGTGTGGCTCCTTACCAGGTGGGATTGACGGAGGACATCGAAAGGGTGCAAAAAAGGGCAGCTCGTTTTGTATTATCACGTAATAGGGGAGAGAGTGTGGCAGATATGATTCACGAGTTGGGATGGAAGTCATTAAAGCAAAGACGTTTTTCGTCGCGGCGAGATCTATTGACGAAATTTCAGTCAGCAACTTTCTCTTCCGAATGCGAAAATATTTTGTTGAGCCCAACCTACATAGGTAGGAATGATCATCAAAATAAAATAAGAGAAATCAGAGTTCAAACAGAAAGGTTTAGGTGTTCGTTTTTCCCGCACACTGTTCGGGAGTGGAATGGTAGGGAGATAGTATAATTGTGGTTCGATGAACCCTCTGCCAAGCACTTAAATGTGAATTGCAGAGTAATCATGTAGATGTAGATGATGTAGTGTATTTTCACCCGGGCAAAAGTGTTTCACCTGGGAAATATAGGAAGCACCGGTTTTTTTTTTTTTTTTTTTTTTTTTTTTTTTTTTCTCTCTCTCCATGTTACACCCTGGTCCCATCTATAAGGCCATTTGCATCCAACATTTTCCCTCAGTCTCCTCAGCTCATCGCCGTAGGACTTTCCTGAGACTGATCGACCACATTCAAGAAATTCCTTATGGACAGTTTCATAAATGTCAAAAGAAATCATTAGGACTGATTCAGTGTTCCTGTGAACTTAGCACACTTTCTTGGGCTATGGAGAGGACAGTGTCTTCCATGCCGAAGACTGCCATACTGTTTCAGAATCGTAACTGTACACCAACAATTCATTCGCAGTTATGACTCTGGGCAGGAAATTTGGATCAACTCAAATTCCTGTTTCCACTTCACTGCACACCTGTTCCCAATAGTCTCATTGTTGTGCATTCTACATACAAGGAACAAAATTCGCTGCATTTTGTCCCATTTTCAGTTCATCAACTATAACGTATCAACATGTCTCGCATGAAATACCAAACACGGATTGTCTGCATTGCATCCTTGTTCATCACTTCGTGCAATTTCATGATCATTTTGGGAATTGTCTGTGATGACAGTAGGCCCAAGTGTTTGTCATCCTCTACAGGCTCCTGGCCATCTTTAAATAATCATACAACTCAAATGTTCTTGTTTAGCCAAAACTTGTGCACCAAAACCATCATGTAGTGCACAGCGGATGTCAGTTGCAGTTCTGATAAGCTTAAAATAAAACTTAATGCACATTCTTTGTTCATTCCAGTTAGCCATTTTAAAATTTGCAGATACAGTAGAAAAAGGTGTAAAGACGTCAGTAACAACTTTTACACTCATGCACTCACTATGAAACCATATGGCAGACTGGCAATTGGAAGACACAACTAGTTACACCTCATGATGGAAGTTTGTACTGCTAATAGTTTGGGTGCAGTATTCAAATTCTTGTAAAGCAAAAGTTATTGCACAGAACATTGTACCGCATGCATGAAAATTATAGCAAACTCAGTGTGCTGCTGGAAGGGGTGGCAGCTGGCAAATAGACCAGCAAGCAACAAAACGTACACCAGCCTGTGCAACATACCTGTTCTGCCACTATATCCCTCAACACCCGTGCTGATGACCTTTCTTAGGCTTTCCTCTCCTGCAACTACCCCTCAGATGATAGTCACAAACCAATGTCCTCCTCTCACTCTGACTAATGCTGCTTCCACTTCCAAAAAACTCAGGAGCATCCCCCTCGTCACCCACCTTGAATGCCTCAAGACTGTACTTGGTTGAGGCTACAACTTTTTGAATGTGACTCAATGAAATCCTGTCCCACTGATATCCTTCCCAGATGCCCTCATAACCTCCAAAACATGCTAGTCAAATTTTATGACACTCCCAAACAATGTCTGCCTCCGTAGCCGAGTGGCCAATGCAACACATCGTCATTCGGGGACCCGTGTTTGATTCTGTACTGTCAGGGATTTTTCCGTGGTAGTGGGACTGGGGGTGCTCTCTCAACCGTGTAATGTCAATTGATGAGATACCTGGTTGAGAGGCAGCAGCTAAAATCTCAAAATGTTGACAACGGCCGGAAGTGCGGAGTGCTGACTACATACCCCTCTATACCATATCTGGTGACGAATGACTGAGGATGACACGGCAGTTGGTCGACTGCCGCGTGGTCTTCAGGTCCTGACCGCAGTGTTTTCTTTCCTTTCCTCCCAAATGATTATCCCTTACCTCACAGTTCCTCCTCATTCAGTTGTTTTAAATACTAAACATACTCTTAATGAGTAGATAATGACAGCATTTTGAATTTTTAAATTCAGTCAATAATTAGATGAAATATTAAAAATAAAATATTTCATGCTCCTGGAAGCCTATTAGATAGCCAACCTGTAGCTGGTATACTGGGTTCCAAGACAGTTGTTTACTAATGTAGATTACAGCCAGGCAGTTGTTTACTAATGTAGATTACAGCCTTTATACCAATATTGTTTCATGCGTTGCAGCATGACTGATCTCATTAGTAAAACAGTAACCCAGTAATTGCAACTAAGATGGCACAGCCTTACAAGTTTTTCTGGTTTATTTACGGGATAAGTGCAGACACTGCAGAGATCACTCTGCAGTATGATTATATTAAGATTTTAATGCTATGCAATGCAATAATCTTTTTAATGAATGTCACACTCTTGTTTACTCGCATTGCCAGTGTGAACTGATAGACTGTCTCACTGTCGTAGGAGAGGGGTGTCGAGCTGGCCCGACTGGCGATGCACCACGCTTTGACGCGCGAGGGGCAGGCGACACACGTCGTCGGAATCAACAGCACACAAATCCTGCGCTCCAACCTGCAGATCCTGCGTGACGGGCTGACTTCTACAGAACAAGAGGTGCTGCGTGACGTCAAAAAGAAGTAAGGCCGCTTCTGATGTGTGCTGCATGTTTTCCCCTGGTCTGTCTAGGTTGAGTCACTTTGCTGCCAGGTTCCGAGAAGAATTCATTTTTGTTTGTTCTTAAGGTATACTTGAACAATCTGCAGAAATTGTATCTTGTGGGGCAACATTGTCAGTCAAAAAAGTTGCAGCCACATTTGGCAACATTGCCAACCACTGGCAGTGTTTGTAGCAAAGTCATTTCAGAGCCAGAAGCGTTTACACAGTTGACAGTACAGCTGTGGAGTGGATGAAAGGTAGCTCCTAGAAGTGAATGTGTCTCTGCTGCCTGCTAGGAAAAACTTAGCAAGGAGAAATACAATTTGGGCTTAATGGATGCGTTCTTTTTCATGTCCACAGACTGCTTTTGAAACTTTTTAACTCGTGAACTGATGGTAGATACATACCTGTTCCAGAATATTGAATCACAACTTCAAATATATCAGTATTATAAAGCAGTTGGTCTGAGAATTGGTAAGACCACTACCAATATGAAAGATTGTATGCTGTCAGCTGGGTATACTGTACACAACCTGACTTACTTTGCACACTATCCAGTAAGTTCCAGCAAGTGCCCCATGTGGCTGGTTTTGGAAGTTCTGAGTAAAATGGCTGCTTAGATACGACATAGTGAACTTTACTGGTAGGAAAACTGTGATTGTGTTGTTCCCTACATCATCCTCCTGGATGATAAATGTAGTTAAATGGACATAAGTATTTTTATGTATTTTACATTGTCTAGAAAATCCATTGCGGTGTAATAGTTATGTTCTAGGCGTAAATACCACAACTTACAACTCTTGTATTCCATTTTGGAAGTTTTGGCTCTTGAATTCTTGTGATGTAACATAGATCGCACCCATTTATTTGTTGTTTTCATTTCTGTGAGAGATCTATGCCTGCTCTGACTGTTCATTCCATTTACTGACGACGATAACATGTTCTTACCACATGACTCATATTTTATAGCCAGTGTATAGTATGACAACTGTCAAGACTACAGAAGGAGAGCAGACACGTCAATGACCAGATAGAACATTCATAATTTTGTGTGTGTGTGGGGGGGGGGGGGGGGAAAAAGAGGGTCATGATCATGAGGGAGATTTGAACATGATTCTACCACTTTGCAGTCCAACACTGCGACCACACAACTACGACGTCACAGTTCTTACAATTCTCCCGATGATACACATCTTGACCTTGGACCATAAACTGTTTCTATTTGGCTTCTTTTTTCACAGTTCACTATACCTTCTTCCTGTTTTCATGTATTCTGTGTTCATTTTTTGAAGGGCCATCCACTGGCCTGTTTTACCACTAAATCTGAGGGCGGGGGTGCAATGGGGAGTTTCCCATGTTAGTTTCCAGTTGATATGAATACATCCAAGTTTTATATCCTGTTATGATGTTGTATATGAATTCAAAATTTTCTGTCAAATTTTCTTGGCGTTTCCTCTTAGTCATTTATTTGACTCAAGTCTGTTTCTAAGGCCAAGTGAAACTGTGCTAAATTAGCTCTCTATTTTATAAATTACCATTACTGTGGAACCAGTAGGTGATTAGAAAATTTTATTGCTAACACAGATACAAAAGTGGGCAGTAGATACTAAAGATTGACTGTCCGTGCTCTAGAGCCTTAAATGTAACAGTTGTTCAGCATGCTGATGTAGCATTAGTGACTAAGATACAGTCTTGACATGCCAGAGGTTGTAGTTTCCAATTCAGTCAAGATATTTCAACTTTTTATTTTTAAATCTTTTTTGAAATGACTTTGATCATTGTTTTTATTCTGAGGACTTCGCAAAAATTAAAGCTTTAAATCCAAACACCCAGGAATATTGACAGATGGTGTCATTCTCTTGCAGGATAATGTCCAACCACGCACTGACATTGTCATTTAGAGTACACTGCAGAAGTTTCACTGGGAAGGTCTTATACATCCTTCATACTGTCCTGATCTCTCCTCATGTGATTTCCATATTTTTGGAGCTCAGATGAAGAGGTACACACTTGGATACAATCGTGGTTCTGCAGGCAACCGCAAACAATTTTCCATGAAGGTGATGGGACCAAACTGATGAGGTCATTGGTCCCTAGGCTTACACACTACTTAATTTAACTTAAAATAACTTTCACCAAGAACAAAACACACACACACACACACACACACACACGCGCACACACACATGCCCGAGGGAGGACTCGAACCTCTGACAGGGGGAGCTGTGCGATCCATGAAGGTATTGACTGTCTTATTTCACAGTGGGATAAATGTATTAGCAGATTAGAAGTTATGGTGATTATTTTTGAAACAATAAACAGTTTACTTACTTTTTCCCATGTGTCTCATTTTCATTAAACTGCCACTTTATTTATAATCATTATATATTGTTATAGTGGTCTTCAGTCCTAAGACTGGTTTGATACAGCTCTCCATGCTACTCTGTCCTGTGTGTCATTATATATAGGACCATTTATAATTTGTTTAAGTCTAGATTTGCATTATTTTGTCCATAGTGCAACAAAAATGTATGTTGTAAATGTTTGTATGGCCATTACTGTCCAAAAAATGTATATCTTGCTATGAACAGTTCATTTTTGGCACATCTAAAGGCTGTAAATCATTAAAACAAACACATTTTTTCTTGCAGTGAGATCTGTTCACAAAATTTCAGTTATCACTTTTCTCCTACAAATGTGAAAATATTTTGACACACACCTACTTAGGGGGAAATGACAGTCATAATGGAATTAGAGAAATCAGAGGTCTCGCAAAAAGGTTTACGTATTCATTTTTTGTCATGTGCTGTTTAAGAGTAACTGTAGAGAAACAATTGGATGGTGGCTCGAGGAACCCTCTGCCAAGTTTTAAGTGTGAATTGTGGAGTAGTCATATCCCACAGCAAATATAAATAGATTATTTTGTCTTTTGCTTTTTTAACTGATAGGTAGCATTTTCAAACATTTAAATATTGTGATAAATTAATAAAAATATGCCAAAGATTCAAATGAAAAAAGAATGATAGGAAGAAAAAATGAGAGCAAATAAAAAAGTTAATATGATGATTTAAATGACTGAAGCCAATTAATTGAATAAGAATAAAGTCATTTTGAAAAGATTTAAAAGTAAAAATTTATACACACCAGATGAGACCATATTCACAATTTTCAGTGGGACCTCCACTTGTAAAACAGTGAACTTGCTGCTTAATATATTCTAGCAAATGTCTCTATTCTTGAAACTTCCTGACAGATTAAAACTGTGTGCTGGACTGAGACCCGAACTCGGGTCTACCAACTGAGCTACCAAAGCACGACTCACAGCCCGTCCTCACAGCTTCAATTCTGCCAGTACTTCTCATTCTGTCTCTATTCTTAAATAGTTGCTCATAATTAACACTGTTCACTTTCTACATAATGAGTTTGGCAAGTTCTAGGTTTGTATCTGTTATTACGCTCTATCTTAAAGAGTCTCTAATCACTTCATATTTCAGAGTTTACAGTTTCTTTGTTATTTGGTAATATATTGTAGTCAAGTTCCTTTTGCTCCTGGTCATGTCGTTTTTCTCTAAGATTTCTTCTGGAGAAATTTTTTAAGGATACACGGTATTCTTCTTAATGAAAATTCTGCTAAGGTATGATCTTAGTGATTTCTGGTACCGTACCCAAAGCTTCTTCCACCTAAAAATCACTCATTGTCCTATTGTAGTGGAATTTGCTGTCATTTGTTAACATATCTTTCTTTTTCTAGAGATCTTCTACCGCTTCATTTTGATGCATAGCTATTAATGGTCTCCATGGGGTTGTTTTTGATTATTTTTGAAACAAACCTGACTTTTCAGTATGTGATTCTGTCACTATTATTTTCAATCTTCAATTTTACAATAGTTCTTGTACCATTATTTGTTCTTAGCTCTGTTCCTTTGTAGTAAAGTATATGTCTTGATTATAGGTCTGATTGATCTTCATTTTTGTGGCACATGTCTGACAATCCCATTACATCCCATTTGATTTGATTTAACTTCTTTTGCAACTCCACTAAATTGTCTGTCAATACTGAAGTGATGCAGTTAATTATGTCTGTATGAAAAATAGTAAAAGCAGTTGTGTTTGTAATGCCCTGATCATTGTATGTGTATCCAAATATGGAGTAGCAAGATGTGACCTCTGAATTAGTCTAATGCTGCCAGTTGTCTCTCACCTGGATCGGAATGGCAACATTCCAAGAACTCACAGCCTCAGACAACTCGAAGCACCAGCACACTAGCCTGCCAAAACCTAAAGACTATTTTCCCCCTTCCATATGCCTCTCATTTCTACTTTCTTTCTATTCTAATTTCTTTATCCTTTCAACTTTTCATTTCTCTTCCTCTTTTGACCCATCCTTACTATTCACTTGCTCACTTCAATCATTCTGTGTACAGCATTAAACAGTATACTGATAGTTTATTGTTAGTATATTATTCAGACTAAGTTTCTCTGATGTCTTTGTCTTACATTAACCCTTTCTGACCATCTGGCTACAACTGTGTCATTTACTGTGTCTTAGCTGCAATAAAGGTATTTTTTTCAAAATGGAAACCTGTGTTACACATTTGTGGATGTTCAACTTTTTCATCATGCGCAAGTGCTGCCAGTTGTTGGGTATCACTGCGAAAATATCAGCAAGTCAGTGTAGCAGTGCAGAGCAGCTTGTGACCATCAGAACACATGGATGTGGTTGCTTCAGTATATTCCACTGTGTAATTGGATCTTGTTATTCTTATTTTGTATGGTAAATGTTGAATGAACACTGGTCAAAAAATAAAAGATATAGAAAACTAAAAGAGTGTGAAGAAAGGAAGAGCTACTATGAATAATTGCTGAGACTGAAGAAATTAACATAAATTAAGGCTAGGTCAGTAGTAAGAATTGAGGACATGTTTTAATAGCAGTTCCCACCTGCAGAGTTCTGAGAAACTGGTGTCTGACGGAAAATCCAGATGACACATGTGGTGATCACATTCATCCTGACTGACAACTACGTAGTAGTCATTCCAATGTAAAAGACCGATCAGCATTTACTGAACAGCTGGTATATGGTGTATTTTTTCACATGTGGGTCTCCCTTTGGTAGTGTCTGCTTTGTAAGTTAAGAGGACTGGCATAGGTGGTGATAGGAGAATGCATAGAGAGAGTCTTAAAAGTGGAGCTGGTCTGATCAGATACTGTGGTGGGCAAAATGGCAGACAGATAAGACCTCATTTTAGGGGATGATTTTAGGAAGACATAGCCTTGTCAGAGTAGCTGATTAACATTCTCAATATCAGGATAATACTGAATGACAAGAGGCGAACTCTGAAGGGTTTTTTTTTGAGGGATCAACGGTACCACGACTAGATGTGATAGCCTGGGAAATCTGCTTTTAAACTATGCTGGTAGGGTAATTACTTCCAATGAAGGTTGAGGCGAAGCTGGTGGTGTATTGCTGCACCTGAACAAATGCATTTGCCTCAAATACCAAGGATGTAGGGGACAGAACATTTGACGTGGAAAGGATGGCAACTGTCAAAATATAAGTAATGTTATTTGTTAGTGGCTTTAATGTGAACAGAAGAGTGTAGCTGACCTTCATTGAGGATGAGATCGACATTGAATTAAGTGGCATGGGATTCAGAATAGGACCATGTGAAATTTAATTGTGAGAATGTATTTGGAGATTCTAAGAATTTTAACTGGTCAGCCTCCCTATGAGTTCATATGGCAAAGATATCATCAATGTAATTAAACCAAGCCAGGGGATGAAGGTTTCTAGATCCCAGAAAACCCCTCCAAGCGACCCATGAAAAGGTTGACGCAGGAAGAAGCCATCCTTGTTCCCATGGCCAAGCCCCTTATGTGTTTGTGTGTCTGCTCCTCAAAGGCAAAATAGTTTTTGGTAGGTGTAAAGTTGATTAAGGTGAATTATATAGTGAGAACTGGCATTACATGATGTCCTTTGTTCTCACCACCCATTTGGCATTAATTTCTTCATTCTCAGCAGTTCTTCTCGGTAACTATTCTTTTCTTCACTCCTTTTAGTTTACTATATCCTTATTTTCTGACCTGTCCTGTCCTGCATCTGTGGTGTTTTGTCAGTAATCTCTGTATTGCATATTACCTTATTTTCCACCTATAAGCTCTTAAGTTTCCAAATCTTGTCTAGTGCAGTCCCGAATAATCAGTCTTTGCTTCTCATCCAGTCCGGGAAGTCCCCTAACCTGAGGTTCTGGGCTACTTTTACAATCTCTCCCAATTTCCCAAACCTCGCTAGCCCTTTTTCTTCATCTGTCCATTTGAGAAGACTGTCAGGATGGTTTCACTGAAATGGACGTGATAGGTTTTCTTCCCCTTTACAAGTGTACACACACTCTCAAATGACCTCACCATCAATAGAATGTTAAGTACACTCATTACCGTTTTCTTTTGCAGGTTCTTCGCTCAGCTGCCGGTGCGCCACTGGGAAGGCCTGGAGCTGACAATGCTGAGGGAAGAGTGGCGGAAGCTGGGGATGCTATGAGTTGCGAGGCCTCTCATAGTGAAATGCAGGGCATTGAAAGCTGTTCGTGTTGCCTCTCTGCTGTCAAAACTATCCCTTCAAAAATTCACCGTCTGCTCCTCTGCCAGTGGCTGGTGCCTCTGTAGCTCGAACATACTGCAGTCAGCATCCTAAACGGGCCGAGCTCGACCATCCGTGCGGCTTTTGGTCACACTTGAGTTGATTTTTTTGAAAGTTGCTGTTTGGAATGTGTATCCTATATTTGTATAAATGTGTACTCGCACTGATTGTCAACAGTATGAAAGGGGATCTCACTGTCAAAGACGGGTCTTTTCACACTAGACAGAACATCAATACGAAGATACTTTGTTACGTCTCCTTCATGCTCTTCACATCACATTAATTTTCTTAAGTGATAGTGTTTCCTCCATTTCTCTTCAATTACACACATTGTATGAAATATGTACTACAAGAAAATTTCTACTTTTTTCATAAAATGTGTGCTGCTCTGCTTTGGTTGCATTTTTTGTAATTCATATGATTCACTTTCACATCTCTCTCATGAGACAGTACGCTGTAAACCCAGTGATTAAACTGCTTCTTTTATGCTAAAATTTTGTCCAAATCTAACAGACTACCTGACGGTGAATTATTTTGGCTGTTTCACCTTCCCATGTGGTGTGGGAATATCACAGTTTCCCTTAGCCCATTACCAAACGGTGAAAATGAGGTTATGAGATACCATCACGATACATAGTCAGAATACAGAATCAGAACTAAGGAACTAGCAGTAATAAAATTTATCGATGACCAAAATAAAAATCATAAAGAATGGTCTTGACTGAAGATGCGTTGTACAACTTACACACAGCTGAGAGGAAAATGTGATTTTTCTCCTGACTAGCCCTTTCACTATTAAAAAAAAAAGAGCGTTACATTTGTTTCATTATTCTATATTGCTGTTGGTCCACAGCGTAATCTCTATTTGTCTGGGTATTGTTAAAACCTAAATTATTTTTCCATTTCACACTTGTAGGTAAAAATGTACAAGTCGTCCTGCAACCTTTCACAAAAGCGATGCAAATATTCAAGTAAATTTTAAGAAGGCAAAATTATCCACTACTGAATCACAGTTAAGTGAGTGTGGTGAGATTAAATTAATTTTGAAAGGTAGCAGGTAATGCTACCAACCCTCCGCAAACATCAATACTCCCTTCCCGAGAATAGTTGACGGTGACATTCTATTGTGCCCCGTTCTGTTTTGTCCCATTCCATTCTGTTGGCATTTCAGTGTTAATCGACTTAAAACAGGCAGAACAAATTTAATGGTTGTACTAGTTTGTAAAGATTGTAAAAATCAAAAGCAGAGAGGGGGGAAGGAGTAATCGATTCGTAGGGAATTTCCGAATCACATCCAGTCTCCACTTCTAGATTATTGTAATAGATCCTGCAAGGATCTGAGAGAACAAACAACACACAATTCCCTCAGTTTCTGAAAGAATGCTTGCCATTGTTCTTCATCTCTTGTCATCTTTGTTCTCTTTCTGCTGCTACCTACTGTATAAAATGTAGTGATGCTTTAGACACAGCACATTTACACAAAATAAGTCAACATTTAGCCACCACAAGTAACCTCTTGTTGTGGTGGAGCGTAGTTTGTGTACCATTGTCACTTCCCTCCCTTTTGTTCCAGTAGCAAATGGTGTGCGGGAAGAACAACTTTTAAGCCTCCACTTTGGCTCAGATCTGTCTAATTTTACCTTCGTGGTCTTTTTGCGAGATATTCAAAGGGGTAATCAGTATACAAGCTGATTTTTCTTACGAGATATTCTTTCGCATTTTCAATAGTGAACCACACTGTAATGCACAACACACTTGCACTTCCTGAACAAGCATGTGGTGAAGCATGTTGAGCTCTTATTTGAATGTTCCCTCTCGGCTACATAATTCACGACTGGTAAGAGCTATAGAGATGGATGAGGACTATTTGTGATTCGTGAGTTTGAGAATGGTTCCTCTGCCAAGAAATGAGTCTGCTCTTTCCCCACCTTTGATTGGCCTGGACTTACGCCCCCCACTGTAACAATGCCATGATTAAAAGGACATTAAAATCACAGCTCTTCCCCCCCCCCTTTTCCCCCATTGCTGCTCTCCCCTCCTCTCTCTCTCTCTCTCTCTCTCTCTCTTCTTGTTCTCCTCCTCCTCCTCCTCCTCCTCTTTCCTCCTCGTGAGTGAGGTTGTGGTTTGAGTAAGGCCCTAGGCTGGTATTCAGGACAACCAACACTGTGATTAGATTTTTCCTCCACAAGTCCCTGAGTCAGCAAAGGTAAGTGCTGGGATGGCTCCTATTAAAACAACAGAGCCCATTTCCTTCCCTGACCACACTGGACTTGTACACAAGGAAGGCAGTTGAAACACGACATCAGTTAATGGGAATGCTGAGATGTCAGCAGTTCTGTCTTCAGGTCGATACAGTGAGGGAGGTTTCCGAGTGTAAAGTGTGCAGAACTGAGCTTTTTTCTTAACTTATCCACATCCTGGTGCCATCTCAGTTTATTATCCATTGGATGCCCACTGACCTCTACTTCTGGCGCCTTTAAGATATTTTTATTTGTTTTGTATTGCCTCACACAAATGTTTGCAAGATTGTAGGTTAAGCTCCAGAATGAATTTTCACTCTGCAGAAGAGTGTGCACCAGTTTTAAAACTGTGTGCCAGACCGGGACTCCAACCTGGGACCTTTGCCTTTCACAGGCAAGCCCTCTACCTGCTGAGCTATCGCAGTATGACTCACATTCCGCTCTCGAGGCTTTTATTTTCACCAGTACCACTTCTCTGACCTCCCTAAACAAGACAGTTCTGGATACAATGTGGGGCTGTCACTTGCAGAAGAAAGGATAGACAGAGAAGTGGCTTAGCTGCAGCCGAGGCAATTGCTTCACTCCACTGTGTAATCAGGAATTATTCAGAAGCTACTAATCATGAGCTGTACAATTTAACGTGCAATCCCAAGTACAAATTGCAGCGCATCTTGGCAACTCTGTGAACGTGTTGCACGGATTTGTGATAATGAAGCTTTCACTGATGACGCAAGTACAACCATTAAGTTTGCTGCTGTAGCTCATAGTTATTAGGTCATACTGTACTGGAACAAACTATCATAATGTTTTATCAACTTCTGCTGACTGCAGTAGAATGTCTCTAAGTAGCAAAGTGTTACATCAAGTACATGTTGGATGGCAGTGTGGAAAATAACTTGTCCGTACTGCATTTTTCCTAGGCCTCTTGCTGTTCTCAGACTTATGTTTGTATGATACTCGCCTCTCTAGAGTTTACTGATGTGGTACAAAACTTATACCCCTTTAAATAAAGAATTCTGACTTTCAATAGTCGCAGGAACTTCAGCTTGTATTTTTGTCAGTCTGTAAATAATTAAAGGAATTAGGATGACACCTCATCAAATATTAGAGGTGCTGAGTTGTATGGCTCATAAATGAGAGAAAGAACTTAACTATTATATTTAAGATGAATCCTCCTCAAGTGCCCTGCCTACTCCACATGACACAGCCCCTCAAACCAGCCGTGCTGCTGTGTGCGTGCACATGCATGTGTGTGTGTGTGTGTGTGTGTGTGTGTGTGTGTGTGTGTGTGTGTGTGTGTGTGTGTGAGAGAGAGAGAGAGAGAGAGAGAGAGAGAGAGAGAGGGGGGGGGGGAGGGTGGGGGAATTGCACTTTGGGATTTGTCAGGAAGCTAGGAAATTCCTCTCTTTCCTTTATGTGCCTTTTGACAACTCAGTGTGTCTAATATTCAGGAGGTGTTACCCTTATTGCTTGAATTATTTATATTCCCCCAGAACCTTCCATTACCAGTTTTGTCAGTCTGGACTTATTTGGAGGGAATCTTGTACAAATGTGGGCATCATAAAATTGCCATTGCTTTTATCCACTGTCCATTGGCAACTGAGTATATGGTGAACTAATTTTAAGAAGTTGTTGATAGGTTACCTTTTGATATTCTAATATGTGCTGTGTTTGAACAGAACAGTTCTCATTTTTTAGTGTTTATAGTAAAATGATTTTTTTTAAAAAAAAAAAAAAGCTTGAAGTAAAAGGACATTGAGTGTGAGCAGAAAGTGGCCTCTATTTGCCCAGAAATTTAAAAAAATAATAAAAGTAATCTTTTATACATATTGTTGAACACCCGGCCTATTTGATCAGCAGTGACCAGTTTTTCCTCCCTTTTGTCTCTGCAACCACTTCTCCCCACATTTGATAATTTGTGTAAATCGCAGGGGAGAGGTGAGTTTGCTTTGTTGATGAAACTGTATTCCATCAGTCGGCTCTTCCCCTTTGCCAGAGGCTGTACCATTTTCTGTACACACAATATCAGGGATGTCGGGCGCACAAGAATGGCTACGAGATGGCCTGACTCCTTTCCACCCGGTGCCGAACTAAGCAGATGATATTGTCTGTAGAATCACTGTATATTAGTATTTTGTTATTCTGACTGTAGATATTTCAGTTTCATCTGCACAAAACTGTGTAAGCAGTCATTACCTCTGTCTCTGCTCCCGCAGCACAGGTACTCGGTGCTTTGTACGCTGCCTGCAGCGTTTGTGGGGGCAGTGGGTACTCCCATCCCCCCTTTTGTGCACATTGTCATTTGTAATGCTCCATAGAGAGCAGCTCATCATTTCCACAACAAAAGACTTACGTAATTTTCTCTCTCTACTGCCAATACCAGTTACCTTAATTCATACTTTTTCTATATATTTTAATTGTCTGACTGCTTGATTACTTTGTTAAATAAAGTACATAATCTGACAACATTTTGTGCTTTACTATTGGAACCAGCTAAACGCCACTTCCTTCAATCCCACTGCGACGTTTCCTTCAGAAGTGACATTCTTTTCCGAGTATCTTCATTCAAAGTTATTCCATTGAGTGAGGTCAGCTTCAGCACAAGCAAGCGAGTGAGTTCAAAGTCACACACAGTCCCAGCTACTGCCTCCTGTGCAGTGGTAGGCAGCAGTGGCTGGAATGGGGATGTGCATTAAGAGAGCACTGATCATTATGTATGCAGTAGTCTCAGCGCCTGAACAGCTAATGACGCAAATATAATTGTTTTTAAAAACAGTCACAGTTTAGAAACCAAAACTCAGGAAAAATCTCAGTAATTAAAAAGAGAGTCTACAGTGACATACAGTGAGGTGACAAAAGCCATGGTATACCTCCTAATAGTGAGTCAGACCTCATTTTGCCCAGTGTAGTCCAGCAACTCGATGTGGCGTGGACTAAACAAGTCACTGGAAGTTCCCTGCAGAAATATTGAGCTCTGCTGCCTCTATAACCTTCCACAATTGTGAAAGAGTTGCCGGTGCAGGGTTTTGTGCACTAACTGACCTCTTGATAACGTCCCATAAGTGTTCAGTTTGATTCGTGTTGGGCAATCTGGGTGGCCAAAACATTTGCTCAGATTGTCCAGAATGTTGTTCAAATCAATCATGAACAACTGTCGCCTGGTGACGTGCATTGTCATTCACAAACATTCCATCATTGTTTGGGAACACGAAGTGGATGAATGACGGCAGATGGTCTCCAAGTAGCCGAACATAACAATTTCCAGCCAATGATCAGTTCAATTGGTCCAGAGGACCCAGTCCATTCCATGTAAACACAGCCCACGCCATTATGGAGCCATCAGCAGCTCGCACAGTTCCTCATTGACGGTTTGGGTACATGCCTTCACAGTGTCTGCATCACACTTTAACGCTCTTAGCTGCAGAAATTGGTACTTATCTGACCAGCTTATGGTTCTCCAAATGCCTTAGGTCCAGCCGATATGGCCACGAGTCCAGGAGAGGTGCTGCAGGCGATGTTGTGCTGTTAGCTAAGGCACTCCCATGTCTTTTGGTGCCATAGCCCATTAACAACAAATTTAGCTGTACTATCCTAACAGATAAATTTTCCACACAGCCAACATTGATTTCTGTGGTTATTTCACACAGTGTTGCTTCTCTGTACACAAACACCGTTTTTCTCAGGTAATGTCTGAAATATGGTATTCTCGGCACACTGTTGACAATGCGGGTCGCAGAATACTGAATTCCCTAATGATTTCTGAAATGAAATGTCCCGTGCGTCTAGCTCCAACTACCATTCCGTGTTCAAAGCTTGTTAATTCCAATCGTGCAGCCATAATTATGCCAGAAACCTTTCCAACCTGTGTCGAAACGACAGCTCTGTTAATGCACTGTCCTTTTATACCTTGTGTACGCGATACAACTGCCAGGTATATACATGTGTATCACTATCCTATTACTTTTGTCACCTCCCTGTATATTATTATTATTATTTTCGATTATTCCCATTTAAGAGAGCGTTTGAACTTGAATTCCTTTATGATGATTGTTTGTGTTTTTTCTGAGCCCAAATTTTCTTCATGTGTTCACTGTGTTGTTTCTTTCGCTCCGCTGTCCAT
This sequence comes from Schistocerca piceifrons, assembly GCF_021461385.2. NCBI lineage: Eukaryota > Metazoa > Arthropoda > Insecta > Orthoptera > Acrididae > Schistocerca > Schistocerca piceifrons. The sequence goes on along the minus strand of NC_060148.1, from coordinate 67,426,251 downwards.
TTGCATCCTGGTCTCTTCTGTGTTGTGGTGTCAAATTTATGTTTTTTGATGATGTTCCTGAATTCAGTTCTGTTTTCTGCATCGTTTACTGTTATTTGTGCTTGTCTGAGGTCCTCTTCAACTTCTTTTATCCATTTTGTTTTTCCCCTGCCTGAGTTGATGACTTTAAGAATTCGCTTTGAAATTCTGTTTTCATTCATCCTGTGGATATGTCCGTAGAACTGCATTCTTCTTTTCCTTACTGTATCTGTAATCTTGTCTGTGTATTTATATAATTCTGATGTTGGTCTCTTCTTCCAGATTCCTTGCTCTTGTATCGGGCCAAAAATTTTCCTGAGAATTTTCCTTTCTTGTTTCTCTATTTCTTTGATTTTAGTTTGCCCACCTATTTGTGTTGTTTCAGATGCATACAGTGCCTCCGGAAGTACGACAGTGTTGTAGTGCCTCAATTTTGCGTTAGTGGATATGGACTTTTTGTTATAATAGTTCCACGTGAGTTTATATGCTTTCTGTAATTTTTTTATTCTTTCCTCATTGGCCTTTAGGTTGATCCCTGATGGCTGAATGATTTCTCCCAGGTATTTAAAATGTGGTACTTGTATGATTTTCCCATGGGTTGTCACAATAGGCACTTTGTCTTGTGGCACTCTTTCTATGTACTGGGTTTTCTCATATGAGATTTGCAGGCCAGTTCTTTGTGCAATTTCGTGTAACTTCTCTATGGTGTTAGTGGCTTCTTTTCTATTATTTGTGAGGATTGCAAGGTCATCTGCAAAAGCTAAACACTTCACATTGAATCTATTATCTTTTCTAATCCCAATTTGGATTCCTTTGACTTCTTTTTCCCATGTCCTGATGATTTTTTCAAGAATGATATTAAAGAGTAATGGTGAAAGTCCGTCACCCTGTCGCACTCCAGTTTGGATTACAAATGGTTCCGAGATATCCCCCATAAATTTAACCTTGGAGACTGTGTCAGTTAATGTTTCCTGAATGATTGCTCTTGTCTTTCTGTCAATGCTGAATTCTTCCAGCGTCTTGCAGAGCATTACTCTGTCTATTGAGTCGTAGGCCTTTTTAAAATCTACAAAAGTAACCACTGTGTTTCGGGTGTTTCTCATCTGGAGAATCATTTTCAGATTCCAGATCTGCTCTATGCATGATCGCCCCTTGCGAAAACCAGCCTGGTATTCTCCTATTTGTGGGTTAGCTTGTTCTTCTAATCTATTCATGAGAACTTTTGATAGGATTTTATATGTGACCGGTACGAGTGAGATACCCCTGTAATTATTTTGTTCAGTTTTGTCCCCTTTTTTGTGGAGTGGATGGATGAGTGCACATTTCCATTCAGAAGGGATCTGTTCTGTTTCCCAAATGTTTAATATGATTTTGTGAATTTTTCCTGTTAATCTTTCATCATTTAGTTTCCATAGTTCTGCAATAATTCCATCTTCTCCTGGGGCTCTATTGTTTCTCAGTGTCTTGATAATTTCTACAATTTCGTTGATGGTTGGCAGTTTAGCGTCAGGATTTGGTGTAGACGTCTCGTAGTGAATGTCCTCTGTAGGTCTTTCACAGTTGAGAAGTTTGTTGAAATAGTCTGCGAGGATTTGGCAGTTATTCTTCGTGTTAGTTTCTAGTGAACCATCCAGTTTCTTGAAGCAAAGATTGGGTGGCTGGTATCCTGCAATATGTTCTTTAAACGTCTTATAAAAATTCCTGGTGTCGTTCTTCTTAAAGTCTTGTTCTATCTCATCTAGTCGCCGTTTGTCATAATTTCTTTTTTCCCTCCGAATAGTTTTCGATGTTTGTTTTCGGATTACTAGAAATTGTTGCCATTTTTCTGATGTTTTGTGACTATTGAAGTTTTTCCAGGCATTGGTCCTTTCTTCTATTGCTTGGTCACATATTATATTCCACCACCTGTGTTTTCTCCTTCTCGGGGGTTGACCCAATTTCATTGTGGATTTGAGGACGTCCACAAGTTCTGTCCAGTTTGTGGTGTTTGTCTGACTAATTTCCTGTAAGATGTTTTCCTTGTTGAGTTTTATGTATTCGGGGTCTGGTCTCAGCACTTTGTTTAGTTTTGGTTTTTTTCTATTGGGTTGTAATCTGGTCTTTATCTGTAGAAGATGGTGGTCTGAGTCAAAAAATCCTCTTCTCGTTTTCACATTCAGAATTTCTGCTGTGTTACTCTTGGAGATGGCCACATGGTCTATCTGGAATTCACCCAACATTGTGTTGGGCGACTTCCAAGTATACAGTTTCTTGTTGGGTTTTTTGAATTGTGTTGACATAATTACGAGGCCGAAATTTTCGCAAAAGCTTATCAATCTTTCCCCATTCTTGTTAGTTCTCTTGTGAGCTGTATGGATTCCGGTGATTTTCCTGTATTTTTTCTCTTTACCTAATTGTGCGTTAAAGTCGCCTAACAAGATTATTACATGGTGTTTGGCAATTTTGTTTGTCGTCTCTTCAAGGTCATTCCAGAAGTCATCCACTTTCTGGCAGTTCTTCGTGTTATAGTTATTTGTGGGTGCGTGTGCGTTGATCAAGGTATATGCTTTGTTGGCCGATTTGACGGAGAGCGTTGATATATGTTCTGAGGCAGACTGGAAGTCAATGACAGAGTCACTGATAGATTTGTGGACTGCAAATGCTGTGCCAAACTGTTTGAGTCCTTTCTCATTAGTTTTAACTGCTGGTTTTCCTTTGTAGATCCTGTAGTTGTCTGTATCAAAATGGGTTTCGTCCGTAAATCGTGTTTCCTGGATTGCAAGGATTTTGATCTGGAATTTTTGCAGCACGTCTGTAAGTTGTTTGATCTTGCCCAGTTTGAAAAGAGTATTAGTATTAAGTGTACCGATGAAGTGTCTTTATTTTGTGTGTAATAATTTGGACGTCGTCTGGTTCTCAACCTTAGGCGTAACATGATGCTCCTGGTCCCCTGGAATCCGATGACCAGGTAAAGCCAGCCTTGCGACTGGTGCCCGGGGTAGTGGATTCATTCCTTGTGTTATCATCATGTTTGGTTTTCAAGTTGAAAACTAACTTGGTGGTGGTCCTTCCGAGGAAAGATCACGAGGAATACGACTTGATTGTTGAGATCAAGAAGGTTGCTGCAGCCGCACCATCTAGGCGAACAGACGCTGACCCCTAACCGCTGGATACCAGGCAGACGTTAGTGGATTTCGGTTGATAGTTTTGGTCCACCCCGGGTATTTTATTTCCCCGGTACCCTCCATATCTGGAGAGCATTCCCCTATCCGCCACCTGGGGAGGCGCCCGATGGGAGACTATCAACTCCACACGGGCACCTCCCTGTATATTAATATAAGTTCAGTTATTGCTAATCTGTGTTGCCATCATTTTGCTGTTGTATTGCCTAACCCTATTTGGCCATGCGTTGAGGCTGTGTAGTTGCTGTAAGTGTTTGATGTGTGAGGAGCACACAGATGCATTGTGTAAAAATTTGAGCACAAGATATGCCTCATAAGGAAAATGGGAAAAGATGTTGATGCTGAAATTCTCAGAATAAAGTACTATGGACTTTCGCTGCCACATTTCACAAAATGAGTCTATTAACAATGTAAGCAGTGTTTAACCAACCAGAGTTAAAGGTGTTATGTACATATTAAAATAAATAGAGTACGAATTAAAGACGGAAGCAGCGCAGAATTATAGGAATTATTACAGAGAAGCATTTCACAGGTGGGGAGCAGAGAGATGTCCTGTTAAAATGAGGAACTCACAGATTTACCTCAAAATGGTGAACTTTGTGTATGATAAAGTTCTCAGAATAATGTACGACACACTTATTCCCCTGTCTGCCTAATTAAGTCTAAAAAAATGCATGTAGCATTTCAAACCAAATAGAGTGAGATATGTAATGTACATCTTCACACACTGCCTGACAAACCAAAGTAAGAACCCAAACGACATAGTTGGGTGTCTTCCTAACTGCACATGTACACACTACCAGCAGGCATGTAACTAATTAGAGTTGCCATTCACCTTGACCCAGAGTGCATCAATACTGTTTGTGTGTAGTGATGTTACTGGGCCTGGTAGGTATATAAGAGGGGTGAACATTGTAAGCTGCTGAGTGATCGCTGTGGAGTACATGGAGACACCATGTACTCATCTGAAACAGTGTAATCAGCACCTGACACAGTCTGAAAGGGGACTCATTGTGAGTCTTCATTTGGCTAGCTGGTCAAACAGACTTCTGGGGCATTCATATGCGACAGTGGCCCAATGTCGCACTGCACGGTAATTTGAGGGCAGACATACTCATTGTCAAGATCCCACTTTACCACATCTGACCACTAGAGGGAATGATAGCTGTATTGTGCACACCACACACTGTGAACCCTTCACACGTGTGCCGCTGCCTGAGAAAAAGTAACGAGTCTCTGCAACATCTCCTGTCATCCTACACCACTGGTCAGAGACCACTGGCAGCTGGGCTAGGGACATACAGTCCAAATGCGTAGGCTGTCATTAACACAACAACACAAACAGCTGCATTTGGAGTGACGATGTGACAAGGAAGCACGACATGCCGATGAATGGCACCGTACTGTGTTCAGTGATGAATTGCAGTTCTACACTACCCGAGATAACCATTCTCAGTGAGTATGTTAGCGACCTGGGAATCGGTCCCGTTCTTGGAGGGACACAGTGGCGGTACTCCTGGCCAAGTGGTATGACTTCAGGTTACAGCTGGGAATGACAGAACTCTTATGAAACAACAGTACATCATCTCATATGATACTATCATGGTGCCGCTTGTCAACAGGTCAATTCTTGTCCACACGTGGTATGTGTGTCTATGAACTGTCTGTGTGATGTTGAGGTACTCTCATCTCTGTGGGACCAGCTCAGACGTCAACTCCAATCCACTGCCAGTAGCGAGGGTATAGAGGAACAGTTACAGCATTTGTGGCCCATCTTGCCTCAGGAGACTATACAGTGGCTTCATAACAATCTTATTCACTGAATCTGTGCATGCATCCAGGCCAGACAGGTGCAACAGTATACTGATAAGTAGCTCATGCTGCCCAGTTCTCTGTAAATTTGACCAAACTTTGTAATCAATGAAATAACATCACATTCTCTCTCACCCTGTCAAGTTTCATTTCAGTTCCACCTCTCCTTCTGCATGCTCCACTTTTGTGTCAGGCAGTGGAGCACTGAATTGATTTGAATCAAACTTGGATCATATTTACTATCTGGAAACAAGCACTGTGTAAGAATCATCTGCCTTCCATAGTGATTTGGGAGGGTAGGGTGAGGGTTAAGACGAGGTGACATAGAAGCAATAACTCAGGAATATTTAGAATATGTACAATCCAATTTTGTATATACATGACTCTCTATTTCTATAGTGGAAAGGAAAATTTCCACTCACCATATAGTGGAGATGCTGAGTCACAGATAGGTGCACACACACACACACAAAACAAACCTAGGGGGCGAACATCTTCAGGACTGTCACCAGTGAGCCTACTGATCCCAAAAATTGTGGATTCAGTACTAATATTGGTTATCAAATATTTTTACATGTCAACACATGTCATCCCCACACCCACCACCTACCTGCGACTCAGCATTTCTGCTATACGGTGAGTGGCACCTTTCCTTTTCATAATATTGTTACATTCCATCCTGGACTATCCATTGTTTCATTATTTGTATAAAGATACTGTGAGGGTAATATACCTATACTTTCCTCTCTTGGGGGCTGGGTGTGGGAATGACGACATGTAGAAATATTTGATATCAACCAATAATAGTACTGAATTGTAATTTTTGGGGTCACTAGGCTCACTGGTGACAGTCAAGATATTTCGCCCCATAGGTTTTGTGTGTGTGTGTGTGTGTGTGTGTGTGTGTGTTTGGTGCAATTTCTATCAAACTTGGCACATAAATCACTTTCAAACTGGAGAGAAATTACTGTGATGGTAAGACCCCATATCATTCCTGCAGCTGATGGTGTTTGTGGGAAGATGTGACAAATGTATAACCCAGGGACCCGCAGAGCAATGTCAACCAACCACGTGACTCACTTTTTGCATAGAAGTACTGTGGAAGTAACGTATCCTACTACCCTTAGGGAGGGGACAGAGATGACAAAGACGTTTATGTGTATAAGTGTTCTACAATGACCTGTTAGTATGTCTTTCGTGCATTTAGCTGACTTGCAATACTTAGAATTATGCAGTGGAATTTATCTTTTACATGTGCTGTACAGCAAGTCCGCCGGCTCACAAAATGAGCCCTGCAGCTAGCTGATAATTTCATAAACATGATTTGGGAACTAGAATTGTGCCACACTGCTGAATACTGCAGATTAATTGAATGTGTTCTATGTAGTGTAAAACTGCAGAGAATCAGACATACATGTAACATACCATATGCAGATGAGGCTGCGGGTAGAAAATGAGTATTAAAATAAAAAGAGACACAACTAGGGAAGGAAACAACACAAAACTTTTAGGGAAAGCACTTGACATGGAGGGAGCACATGGAAGCGCTGTGTAAAAAGGTGTTCTCACAAATTTTCTCCAAAAGCAAAATGGTAAATCTGTGGATGGTAAAGGTCTCAGAATAATATACTACAAACTTGTATTCCCACATCTGTCTAAATGAGTATAAAACAACATATGTAGTGATTATGACAGTATTATGAAAAGGATAGGTTGCTACACACAATATAGAGGAGACAATGAGTCACAGACAGGCACGACAAAAAGAGCACTATAGATTTAACCTTTTTACCAAAAGGCCTTCTTCTGATGTAGAGAACACACATATGTACTCACACAAACATAACTCAGACACACGATCACTGTCTCTCTCCAGCCACCGTGGGCAGGGACAGTGGTCATGCCAACTCTAACTAAAATGAAATTCTTCTGGTGTGAAGATCAGGTTGCCTTGGCATGCAGGCCTCAGTGGAATTACACTCAAAAAGTTCCATATAGACTAAACTGAAAATATTCTGAAATACAATTTTACACAAATATCCTAAATGTTCCCAGTTTGATTGGCTATCCTGTACAATTCGTTCCAATTCTGTGGATGTGCTAGCCATAGATATTTGAGGTTATACACAAATTCCATGGACAGACAGATTTCCCAGAGGGAACTTATAGTCTATGGAAGGAATTTTACATTTTCTGTAGTGTTAACAGGGAAGAATTTACATATAACTGCATTTCAAATTCACCTAACGGATTGTCACAATGAATTAATGTTCCAAATATTGGTAGGAATCACATGATATCCATTGACTGAAACTTTAAGCAAAATCTGTAAAACAATATGTTACATCATTCCATCTCAATTGAGACGTTTCAAATAAGAATGATAAAACTGCATGTAATATAATGGAAGATGAATAAAATATTAGGTTATACATCAGTTTCTACTGCAAAAGAAACAAAAGTAAAATGTTTTATTTGACTAACATATGTAATTGCAGAAAGGGAGGTGCAATGCCCAGCAGTCACTGGCAGAAAGACGAGGTAGAAAAACCACTACTGTTGGAAGGATTCAGCATGAACTGTCCCCCTTTTACAGTAGAGGAAACACAGGATACCATTGGTGGCACAGCAATAGGGTAGAGCATAAAACAGCGGCACACTCAGAATTAACTGAACGGTGTCTGGAGGCAATCGCCACTGATATAAAATCAACATGCAGGTTGGCAGCCATGGCAATTGTGGTCCGACCGTTTCAGCAGCATGAAGAAATTGTATCACTGAAATATGTTCAAACTAGTCCTGGCTTATAGTACAGACGAAGGCAGGTGCCAAAACCCAAAAACTCGGTATTGAGCAAGGAAGGAGAATAATGGGCATGAGGTGATGACTCTCAGCTTGAGACTGCATTAATATTAGAACTAAAATGCTGCAGTCCTGATACATCAAATGATCCTGATCGATTAGGCTATGATAGGCCATATTAACATCTATTATGGATGGATGAACATGCAATGTCTTTAGCACAAACAACTTGTCAAAAATTAATGGCCTGCTTTATGTGTAAGATCCATTTAAATTCCACAATTCTTGTGTACACGCGGGTTTGTTTAAAATTGGAAAGGTATCTTTCAATAGTTGTGGACACTTATTAACAATCGAGGACGAAATGTGACATTAAATAATTGTGAAGAATGATATGTCATTTGACTGCAATGAACATTAATATACTCTGACTAAGAACTTAAATGTACCAAAGACAAGGGCAAAATGAGAAATGGTGTGTTTTAAACAAATAAATACACTGAACATTATCGTACACCCACAGTATTAAAAATGAATTAAGGAGCTTCCTAAATTTCTCAGTAACACACTGACTCTACAGCATTTAAATCAAATGCAAGTGTATACTAAAAAAAAATTCAAGTTATCTGAATGGCGTACTGGATTGACAAACATATGTCACAGGGGAAAGGCGAAGAATGATTTAGCTTTCTGCAAAATATTGAAACACTTCGTGCTGAACATGGCTCAGCACAGCACGTATGCACATTTGCACAAATGTCAAATTGGCTAGAGTGGACCAAGAGTTATGCGGCAAGGAAGGAAATGACGAGTTTCTTCAGTTTTAATCAACAGTTCATAACCAATAAATTGTGGTCAGAGTTCACATCTGTCTCTGGAAATGTCTTGCAGTTTAAAGCCTGGATCCTAAATCTCTGTCTTACCATTATATAATGCATCTGAAACCTTCCAGTGTCTCCAGGCCTCTTCCATGTATTCAACCTTCTTTCATGATTCTTAAACCAAGTGTTTGCGATGATTAAGTTGAGCTCTATGCAAAATTCTACCAGGCGGCTTTGTCTTTCATTCCTTACCCCCAGTCCATATTCACCTACTACTTTTCTTTCTCTCACTTCTCCTACAATCAAATTCCAGTCCCCCATCACTTTTAAATTACGTCCCCCTTAACTGTCTGAATAATTTCTTTTATTGTGTCATTCATTTCTTCAATCTCTTCATCATCTGCGAACCTAGTTGCACATAAACTTGTACTACTGCGGTATGTGTGAGCTTCTTGTCTATCTTTGCTACATTAATGCGTTCGTGATGCTGTTCATAGTAGGTCATACCTGTTCCTATTTTTTTATTCATTATTAAACCTACTCGTGCATTACCATTATTTGGTTTTGTATTTATAACCCTGTATTCACCTGACCAGAAGTACTGTCCTGCAGCCACCAAACTTTGCTAATTCCCACAGTATCTAACTTTAATCTATCCATCGAACTTTAACCTCTTCATTTCCCTTTATAAATTTCCTAACCTACCTGCTCCGATTCGTATAATGCCAGTTTTGTTTCTCCTGAGAACGACATCCTCCTGAGTAGTCCCCGCCTGGAGATCTGAATGGGGGACTATTTTACCTCCGGAATATTTCACCCAAGAGGACGCCATCATCATTTAACCATACAGTAGAGCTGCATGTCCTTGGGAAAAATTACGGCTGTAGTTTCCTCTTGCTTTCAGCTGTTCGCAGTACCAGCACAGCAAGGCCATTTTGGTTGATGTTACAAATCCAGATCAGTCAGTCATCCAGACTGTTCCTCCTGCAACTACTGAAAAGGCTGCTGTCCCTCCTCAGGAACCACACGTTTGTCTGGCCTCTCAACAGATACCCCTCCATTGTGGTTGCACCTACAGTGTATCACTGAGGCATACAAGCCTCCCTTCCAACAGCTAGGTCCATGGCTCATGGGTGGTATATATGTAATATGCTACAAAAATATGTAGCTATGTCCATCTGGATGTTCATTAGAGTATCATGTAAAAATTTGTAGTAAATCGATCAAGAAGTTTTCAAGGTTTTTGGTAATGAAGTTTCCACTACAAAAATCCAAAACTGAACACAAATTTGTTTTGCTTTTTCATACCAAAAACATTATTACCATCCACAACTACACATCCACATACAAATAATTAAATAAACAAATAAAGCAGTTGCAAGCACAACAAAGACAAAAATCAACCAGTTGAGCCATTCTTAATTGATCATAATGCATACATGTGGCAGTTGATGTTTATCTCCAACTTTTTGGCTGGATTTTTCAAAATTTGTTTTCATATAAAATACATTGTCCTGGGGAAAAAAAAGAAAGAAAGAGAAGATCACCAAATCCATCAAGTCGTTCTCAGATGTATAAGTGTTGAGGCTTGGTGCAGCTTAGGGTGCCATTGATTTAACAACACTGAACTGAAGACTCTCGAAGATAGATGTAAATTATCCCAAGAGAGCCTTTGCAGTACAAGACCCAGCTTTAAATAATGAACGCAGGAATATGCTACGCCCCCCCCCCCCCCCCTTGCCCACCTACTTACTGTTCACATGGGGATCCTGAGGAGAAGATTACATTAAGCACTGCACACAGAGGTCTTTAAACAATAATTCTTCCTGTGCTCGATATGTGAATGGAATGGGAAGAAACCGTAATGACTGGTACAAGGTGATGTAGCCACGCCATGCATTTCACAGCTGTTTGCAGAGCATAGCTGTAGATGTACACATTTCTACTAGTTCCTGCTTCTGGGTACAAATGTCACTCTGTTTCCAAATTTTTGTAGAAAGTGATGAGCGTAAGCATTATCAGGGTCAGGTTTGGACTTCTGATTACCAGGAGTTGGGCAACTGCCATTAGTCGCATTAAAATAAATAAATACAAATAAAGAAAAAGGAAAAATTAAATTCTTATGCACTAATATTCAGTCCACTTTCAGGCTTTTCCCATTTACTGTGTATTTTCATTTATTCTCAATTTTCAAGCATTCATTTACACTTATGTCAGTAAACTGCAGATAGCAAGACTAAATGCAACCAATTATTCTTGGAAAATAGATAAAACAGTGTATATATATGACATTAAGATTTCCTGAATGACTTTGAAATTCTCAGTTCTCAAACGAAAAGATCCACACCCCCTGTTTATAGAACACATAAAGATTTGAAGTAAAATATATGGACAGGTAATTGCAAAGGCAAATCTACTTTGAAGTGATAATATACTAAGAATGTTGGGCAATCTGTGTAGGTTACTGTAAAATATGAAACAAGGAAGGTACCTGAAGAGCAGGAAATTGCTCTTACAAATATGATGATATCAATATTAGTAAAAAAAGACTTGCCAAATTACATAAATGATTACTTTATAAATGCTTCCGTATAAGCTTAGCTTACATTTCACTAATCAGTAAAAACTTATGTTTTGCATACCATCAAACAGCATGAGGTTAGTTCCAACTAATTAGCATAAAGTACCAAAGGCCTCAAATGAAAAATGTTAACTGGTGTAGATCTGTCACTTGTAATCAATTACTGCTTCACAAATTGCAAAGCCCTTGGTTCACATTGTTGATGTATCATTCAATGAGGGTGCGTTCCCTAAAAGATTAAAAATATAAAGTTGATACCTTTATTCAAGTGTGGAAATATGCATAAAGAAAATTTCTGACCCATTTCACTCCTCTCTCTCTCTCTCTCCAAGTACTACGACAACCACAGCCTACTGGATAATAACCAACATGGCTTTCAAACAGGTAGAAGTATAAGAACAGCAATAAATGATTACGCTGATGAAATAGCTAGTAATTTGGATAACAACAATAGTGTTATCGGAATTAATTTAGATCTTTCTAAAGCTTTCAATGTGGTCAGTGATGAAATCCTATAGATACGCTGGATGCAATAGGGATGAAATGAATAGACAAGAAGTGGGTTCAATCATATTTGCAAAATAGATTACAGGTTGTGGAGCTCACATCAGCTCAAGCAAATCATAAAACCAGATTAGTATCTGATGCATGAAAGTTGAAATATGTGTACCCCAAGGTAGTGTGTAATGTCCCCTTCTGTTTCTTATTTATATATATGATATGCATACCTAAAACATACCTCACACACTGTTGTCAAGACCATGTTGTTTGCAGATGACACTAGTGTAATAACAGCACTCCGTCTTCAGGCCAGAAGTGGCCCATCGGGACCATCCGACCACTGTGTCATCTACAGCTGAGGATGCGGATAGGAGGGGCATGTGGTCAGCACACCACTCTCTGTCATTACGATGGTTTTCTTTGACCGGAGCCACTACTATTCAGTCGAGAAGCTCCTCAATTTGCATCACGAGGCTGAGTGCACCCTGAAAAATGACAACAGCCCATGGCGGCCTGGATGGTCACCCATCCACACCCAGCAGCACTTAACTTCGGTGATCTGACAGGAACCGGTGTATCCATTGTGGCAAGGACGTTGCCAGTGTAATAACAAGTGACATAAAGTAATCTCTTTCCACTACATCTGATTAAATCCTGAAGTCCTTGCACTCATGGTTCAATGTCAAGAGGCTGACCCTAAATGGGAAGAAAATAAATGATATACAATTTGCAAAGATTAGTCAAAACCATGATTTCTGTCTGGTACTGGGCAGAAATGAGTTAGAAAGGGTATGGTACACATAACTTTTAGGAATGTATGTTGGCCAAGACTTAGAAAACAACATGTAATTAATCTCTCCCAGAAACTCAGTTCTGCATTTTTTGCTTTTAAATGTTGCTAGAATGGCTTATTATGTTTACTTCCAGTCCCTTATAGCTTTTTGGTGTAAAATTAACAGGTGATTAAACGAATTTTAACATTACACAAAAGGACTATTCAAATCTTGTCACACAGCTTGGCTATGACTCACCGAAAGCACCTATTAAATTTGTTGTGTTGTTAATGTTCCCTCCTTGTATATATAAAAATGTGTATTTATCACAAGTGCTAGATCTAGTGAAATGCTAACCAACTCTGACCACAATTATATACTTGCAACTGTGGGCCCTCCATAAAGAACAACTTGCTTCACCCCACACTCAAATACAAATGAGCAAAATTGCTCTACAATTTGCTTTTGTGTTTAATTTTTTAGGGTTGTTTTAAATCAACAATGGAAGCTTCAGGTTGGAATATTAACAACATTAGGAAAAGGATAGATTGCTAGCCACTGTGAAGACGACCCACTGAGTTGCAGACAGGTGCAAAGAGATGACTGTTACACATTATAACTTTCAGTCAAACACTATTCAGCAAAGAAACGGAGCTGCCAGTGGTAGTGGCCATGTGTGCATGAAATGTGCTGAAGAAGGCTTTGGCTGAAAGCTATAACGTGTAACTTTTTATGGTGGGCAATCCTTTCCTAAGGTCATTATGCACTTTGCACCCTTCTTCAGTGTTATGTAATCTGTTCTTGTGTCTTCGCTTTTTCAGTAGTTTTTTATTTTCAAGTTTTCTTTTTCATTTATTTACTTACTGTCCATGTTACACTCACAATGTAGATAACATATTTTGTTCTTCCCCTTCCAATCACATGCTGAGCGAGGTGGCTATTCCAGTCTTCACGTACTGGACTCGCATTCAGGAGGACTGGAGTTTATTCCCATCCAGCCATCCTAACTTGGGTTTTCCATGGTTTCCCCTTCTCACTAAGGTGAATGCTGGGATGGTTCCTTTGTTTTGGCCATGGCGGGTTTCCTTGCTTATCCTCACCTTATCCTATCCTATTTTGTAAATGTTTTGTATGGGTATATTATTTCTGTACATTTCTAACATGTCTGATACTATTGTACCAAATGGTCTATATTTACTTACTTACTCCTTGGTGCTACGGCCCGTGTTTGGGGCTTGGCCTCTTGGACAATCACTGCCCCTCTTCTCTGCTAGCCGTATTGGCTCTCCATCTTCCAACTCTCATTCTTCTCAAGTCAACCTACATATTGCTTAGCAATCTGGTCCTCGGTCTGCTCCTTATACGACATCCAGTCCATTTTTGTTTGAAAACTTTCTTGACTTGCTGTTCTCCACAATTCTTTCTACATGTCCCAACCAACAACATAGTCTATTACTCTTTATTTGTGCCATAATATCTGTTGTTTTATACAACTCTCTGATCTCCTTATTATTTCTGATTCGCCAAACCCCCCTATCATTCATTGGCCCATAGAGTTCCTTAAATATATCCCTTTCCCATCTCTGCTACAACTCCTCACCATTTTGCACCATTGTCCAAGTCCTGGAACCACAGATCACCACAGGTCTCACTACTGTATGATACACAGTCAGCTTCAGATTCCTGCTAAGGCTGCTCGCTTTAAATACTTTTTTCAGTGCAAAGTAACTCCTCTTACCAGCTGCAATCCTTGCAAGTATTTCTTCTCTCCTATCATTATTCTCAGTTACCAGTCACCCAAGATATTTAAAGCTCTCACAGCATTCATATTCTTTCCCATTCAGAGTTGTGCTTCTTTCTCCTTTACTATACCCTTTCTTAGATGTTAATATATGCCTGGTCTTTGAGTGATTAATTGTGAGCCCCATCTCCATTCTGTATCTTTCTAATTTTTCAAGCTATCTTCCAGGTCCTATTTCGTCCAGGATAACAAATCAGTATCAACTGCATGTGTAAGATCCTGCTGCAGTCTATTAAACAGTGTCCCACCCCACAGCGTTGCCACTTCATGTTGTAGTGATGCAAGGGGTACCAAATTTGTTATAAAAGTCAGTGAATTACTCAACAGACAGTTTTTTTTCAGTGCAGGTATTTCGTTCATTTCAAGCATGTATTGATTCATGATGCCATCATCTTGACACGAGTTGACTGTAACCTGAATCCGTTTTAGCAAACTAAAAGTTTCTTTCAGGCGATAAAATTTCTTGAAGCTTATTCAGAACGGGAATTGTTAATTAGTACTTGCAGGCCACAATTTATCTATTTAATATAAAGGTGTTTTGAATTCTGTGTGCATGAAAAAGTGTGAATTTATGTGCGGTTTTTACTCTGAGATGAGTTATCACTTAGAGTGCAAAAAGTGCATGTGTACAGTTCGCTGACCTACGTGGTGAATTTTATTTTTTGTGATTTTGACCCGAATGGAGACAAATCCAGTTTCATTTAGACTTTACGAGAGAGAGACACATCACATTATTACAAAAGAGTTATTTATACCATTAGGAAAAACTGAAACCTGTGTACTCTATTTGAAATACGTTAAGCGCTAGTGCGTGATCGAGCTGTCCAGTGAATCACGTACAATAGTTGTAAACACACTTGGACTTAATGCGCAAAGTTGGAAATTAATTTTGAGACAAATGCTGATTTTGACAAAAATGAACCGAAAGTTTTTCAAAATATGGAGGTTCTGTTTTAATTGAGACACATATCGCCTTGTTGATCACGTTGCTTAACAACACTGTTGTGCAGATTAATTAATTCATTAGAACGATTTGTGATGTAATAAGTCCCATTACACATACAAACTGTTACACGAAATTTGGTGACCACATGAGAGTAATGAGAGTGATTTTATTTCTAGAAATGCCAATAAACTGGAATTTCAAAAGTTAAATTACCAACTGTTGTGTAACTTCATTGATTGTCCCACGCCACTACTGAATGTGTGGTATCGTGTCTCTTCACAAGAGATCTCAAGAAGGCAGGATAAACAAGAAACAAGTAGAAGACTTAAGAAGAGGCATCAGTATAATGTCTTCCGCATTACCCTCTCCAAGGCGACATTAAACAGAATAGCGGATGCACATCACCCTGCCACAATCCTTGGTTAACTTCAAATGCCTTTGCGTTCAACCTTTACTTTGTATACTGTTCTTCTCAAAGTCATTTTAACTAGTCTTACCAATTTGTTGGGTACTAGTGGCATTTGCATTGCCTTCCAGAGTTGATCCCTTTTGATACTATCATAAGTTCGTTTCAAATCAATGAACAACTGGTGGACATTGATGTTATACTCACAACATTTTTCAAGGATTTGTCTGATAGTAAAAATCCGATCTGCAGTGGATCTATTAGTTCCCAAACCACACTGATAGTCTTCTAGATACTCTTCTACATATGTACTTAATCACGCCTAGCCGTGATTTTTCCTAATTCTTTATAGTTCATACAGTCGGCTTTGTTATGATTCTTATGTATTGGGCAGAGTACTGCTGAATTCCATTGTTCCGGCACATTTTATTTCCGCCACATTTCCACTATAATCTTATGCAAAACCCTTATTAATTTTTCTCTGCCGTATTTTATCATTTCTGCTGTAATATTGTCTTCTCCCAGAGCTTTATTGTTTTTAAGAGACTTGATTCTAGCTTTAACTTCTTCCAGGTTCCTCGTCTCATACCTGGTACTCTTCTTCTCTGTTTACTTCCTACTCCACCTCTTCTACCATACCAGCATTAACATCAACATCTCCTTTTTTCTCTAATTCTTTATTCAGTAGTTCACTAAAATACTCCACCCGCATGTCTAAAATCTGATCTTTTCCTCCAAACAGATTTCCCTCCCTATCTTTACAGAAAACTGCTTTGGTTTGAAATCCTTTCTTTATATCTTTCACCTTCATACAGAATTTCCTTGTGTTCTGAGCACTTTTTCTCACTTCTAACTCATCAATCCACCATTTTTCATATTCTCTCTTTTTCCTCCTACATATCTGTGAT
Organism: Schistocerca piceifrons; assembly: GCF_021461385.2. Classification (NCBI taxonomy): domain Eukaryota; kingdom Metazoa; phylum Arthropoda; class Insecta; order Orthoptera; family Acrididae; genus Schistocerca; species Schistocerca piceifrons. The sequence continues at coordinate 67,409,721 of NC_060148.1, read as the reverse complement.
GTCCCGAGAGGGAGTAAGGAGGACACATTTTGATTACAAGGGCTTACCTCGATCAATGACATTAAAGAGCGAATTTTGCACAGAAAACTAGTAGAACTCCTCCCTATAAAGAATCTACAAGCTAAGAGAGTGTTCAGAGACACAGAACTCAGTGTAAATCTCAAGGAATCTCAGGCTGAATTGAACTCTGAATAGCAAACTTCAATGACAGTTCACTTCTGGCACTACTGACTTTAACTCACCTATTCACTGCACAATACTAGTGTATGCGCCTCACTCAGCTCTTAACGATCAGCTTCTTCCTCTCCCATGGTCCTGAAACTGTCTTCTCCATTCTAGTTCCCAACATGGCTCTAAATATTCTATGTCCTCAGTCTGGTGACAACAAGCACAGGAGCTGCATATCAGACAAATACCTGCTCTGCTCTCCTTTGGTCTGGAATGAGTCCCCTCTACATAGTGCTCACCAAGTTGCTGGAACATTCCCTCTGACACACATAACTGGCAAGGGAGTGTACGTTACCATATTTGGAGCAACTCGTGATGCACCAGTGTCAGTGTGACACGCTGCTGTATAGGACCTGGCTCACGCACTGACTGACCATAGTCCATCACTATATGTGTACAGTCTATGTACCGTCCGTCGCCATCCTATCGCTGTTTCAATAACCAATTGTGCTAACACTTCTACTGTATTCTCTAGACAGCTCCTAGCTACAAGATGAATGTAATGCTAAATCTCCTCCCTTAATACTGGAATTCATGACATTCCTTATCTGCTTCCCTTCCCTTCTCTTGGTATTCTTCTACAGTACTTCTTGTTCTCCTCTGCAGCCTTCAGCCTTCTCTTTCTTGTCTCATCCTTTCTTCTACCTTCTTCTTACAATCTTAATCTCAACAGACCTGGGTTCTTGATTGCTTCTTTCTTCCCAGTACTGTTTCAGCTGTCTCATGTATTATTCCTATGACTGTTTCCCATCTTTCTTCTATACCCACTCCTGCCCAATCTTCAGCATCATTAATTCTATTTGTCAAAATAGTTTTATAGTGTTGTACATTATTTTCATCATTTCTTAACTTGTCATCATCAAACCTTGGCACAATAGTTTTCTGTAATTGGCTATCCTCTGTCTGTATTTGATTCTTATCAAATAGTGATAATTATCTCTATCTGCACCACAACAAATATCCACTTTTAAAATATCTGAAGCATGTCGTCTATCTACGACTATGGGATCAATCTGATTTTTTGTAATCCCATCCGAGGAACACCATTTAACATTCCTTACATCCTTTCATTGCATCCCTGTGCTTTTAATCATCATGGCAAAATCAATTAGTTTGATACCATTATCATTAGAAGCTTTATGCATATTCTCCTTCCCAGCTGTTTTCCTGTATGAAGTGTGTCTTCTTACTTGAGCATAGACGTCACCCATAACCACCTTAACATCATGCTTTGCCACTCTTGCTGTTTCCTGTTCCACTTGGTTATAGACTTATCTTTTCCCACCAGCTCTGCAGCTTCTGTTGCAGAATATGTACATATGAAGAATATATTGAAAATGGGGGGGCTTTCAGCTGTAGTACACATATTCTTTTGTTAACAGGTTTAAAGTTCAATATGGCAGCCTTATGAGCATTATCAATGAGAAAATCTGTCCCTCCACATCCTCTGCTTCCAGAGCTGTAAAACAATGGTCATGTCCCAGGTGCTAATTTCCACTTCCTTACCATTTCACCTCTTGTACTGCTGCCTTTGTCACATCATACACTTAAGTGCCAAACAAACTGGTATAAGCATGCATGTTCAAATATAGAGATATGTAAATAGGCAGAATATGGTGTTGCGAAGACATCAAGTTTCTGGCACAGTTGCTAGATTGGTTACTGCTGCTACAATGCCAGGTTATCAAGATTTAAGTGAGTTTGAACATGGTGTTAATAGTTGGTGCATGAGCAATGGGACACAGCAGTGATGAAGTGAGGATTTTCCCATGCAACCATTTCACGAGTGTACCATGAATATCAGGAATCGAGGAAAACATTAAATCTCTGACATTGCTGCGGCCGGAGAAATATCCTGCAAGAACGGGACCAACAATGACTGAAGAGAATCATTCAATGTGACAGAAGTGCAACCCTTCAACAAATTGCTGCATATTTCAATGCTGGGCCTTTGACGAGTGTCAGCATGTGAATTATTCAAGGAAACATCATTGATATGGTCTTTTGGAGCCAAAGACCCACTCATGTACCCTTGATGACTGCACAACACAAAGCTTTACACCTTGCCTGGGCCCGTCAACACTGACATTGGACTGTTGATGATGGGAAACATGTTGCCTGGTAAGACTAGTCTCATTTTAAACTGTACCGAGTGGATGGATGTGTATGGGTATGGAGACAACCTCACAAATCCATGGACCTGCATATCAGCAGGAGACCGTTCAAGCTGCTGGTGTCTCTGTAATGGTGTGGGGCAGGTGCAGTTGGAGTGATATTGGATCCCTGATACGTCTAGATACGACTCTGACATGTGACATGTACGTATGCTTCCTGTCTGAACACCTGCATCCATTCACGTCCATTGTGCATTCCGATGGACTTGAGCAATTCCAGCAGTACAATGCGACATCCTACATGTCCATAATTGCTACAGAGTGGCTCCAGGAACACTCTTCTGAGTTCAAACACTTCTGCTGGCCATCGAACTCCCCAGACGTGAACATTCTTGAGCATATCTGGGATGTCTTGCCATGTGCTGTTCAGAAGGGATCTCCAACCTCTCATACTCTTACAGATTTATGGACAGCCCTGCAGGATTTGTGGTGTCAGTTCCCTCCACCATTACTTCAGACATTAGCTGAGTCCATGCTGCATCATGCTGTGGCATTTCTGCGTGCTCACGGGGGCCCTACACGATATTAGGCAGGGTGTACCAGTTTCTTTGGCTCTGTATTTGTTAATTTCATTCTTCAGATTCTGTAGTCCTCCAGTCTTGTTCAATGTTATCATATCTATACAGCCCTGGATCTTCGATATTTCCGAACCCAGGTGGAAACTTGGCAGTGCCCAGACTCCCCCTCCCGCTCAGCCCCCCCCCCCCCCTGCCCTCCCCCCTATCAAGCATTTGAGATAGGACATCAAAAATTTAAAAAAAAAAATCGATTTTTCAAAAATATGTTCATTTTGTAGCACACAATTTTCTGAAGAGTTTGATACATAAAACACTTATATGTTCGAGGAAATGAAAGACATGTTATTTGGTCTTAAGTCTGCCAGTGTGTAGTGCCACGCCTCTTCACCCAGGGTTCTTCTATCACACAACACTGTATTTTGCTCTATGGAATTCAAACGTGTATATTTTGTAATGGAAGCCATCAAACCTATATTCAGAACAGTGGAAATTAAAATGTCCCATGGTGTCTCTCCTGCTCCCAGTCGACCGGTTCGACATCCTACCCCCGTTACAAAAATCCCACAATTAATATTGGGTGGGATTATTTGTGACCAGAGAATAAGAACTCTTCATTAAATCTACACTCTTTATTGCTTATTTGCTAATAAGTTTCTGTTTTGTGTGACATAAAATTAAATCTAGGAAACATAAAACCAGTAAAGACAAGAGACAAGCAAGCCAGGTCACATTTCTTTAATCCTTAGGTCCCAGCATTATTTTCTTTCTTTTTTCCCTCTCTAATCTTTCTATAGCTATACACAGCATGCTTTACCTTCTGCAAAAGAATGTTTTTTATTTATTTATTATCTTTTTTTTTTGCATATAGTCACCAACTGGTGACTTTTGCAAATGTCATAGCATTTTTATATAATTTTTGTACAAACAGTAGGAATTTGCAATTCACATGTACAAGAAGCCACTTATGAGTGATGCACTTGGTAATTTATGGTACAGAACTTCATAATGCAACATATAGTTGTTACATAGTATAGGAATTTGCATTTACAGCGTGTTGTTACAAAAATAATATACATTACAATCACCTCAGAATAGTACATCGTATAGATAGAAGAGTTAGGCCTACATTTAAGAATAGCTACATTGTAATATCAGTAGTCATTCAGTGAGTACAAACATTTGACAGTTAAGAATGATTTTAATTCCCTTTTGAATACTTTACCTTTGTGGCATCTTATAGCACTTGACAGTTTGTTAAACCATATCTGGCCATTAATCCAAGGACTATGATCTCTGTCTTTAGTTTGGTTCCCTTTCTGAAGAAGCAATGTTTTTGTATTGTGTTATGGGTATGCACATCAAAGCACTTAATTTCATTATTTTTATGGTCCACAAAGAATGTTATTAATTTGTACAGATAGGAATATACTGATAGATATTTATGTTGTACAAAGATTTCCCAACATGAATCTATGTATCCTAGTCAGTCTGTATCCTAGTAGTATTATGTCATCAAAGTTTGTCAAATGTTTTGCTACATGAAAAATCAAAATGTTGTTGTCGAATACTGAAAAAGGTGCTTAATATAAATAGTACCCATGACTGGTGTGGTTTCTCAATTTGATTACATCTATTTTGTCACTATCTGCTACATAAAATAAAATAGGCCTTTCTAATACTCCAGCAATTGTAAGACAAGACAAATAAGCGAGACTGTTTTGGCACAAATGGCTATTTCTATGCACCTCATTTACATTAATAATGCGACAGAACATAATTCACCAAGTACCAAATCAGTTGACTATTAGGCCTACTACAAGCAAAAAGTTTTATGTTAGGAAATAATTTCATATTTCATTGATACACTCCAGTTGCTCAAGCATAAGATCAAAAAGTGGTAGTATGAAATTTTTATACAAATTTGAAATCTTCATATTTCTCCATATACAAGGGTTGCCCAGAAAGTAATGCACAACATTTTTTTTCTCAGCTGGAAACAATGCTATGAATGTGAAACTTTATGTATATAATAGAGGGAAACATTCCACGTGGGAAAAATTTATGTATGTATGTATTATTGGAAGTCTCTTGAGTGAGTGCACCAAGTTTCCACCACTTCCGATAGATAGTGTAGCTGCTTGACAGTTTAAAAATGGTGTCTGTAGGTGGTGTACTTTACAAGCAACGTGCTGTCATTGAATTTCTCATTGCAGAGAAAGAAACTATGGGGAATATTCGCAAATGCTTGTGCAAAGTCTGTGGACTATCTGCTGTTGACAGAAGTACAGTTAGTCACTGGGCATGGAGGGTGAGGTCGTCAGAAGGCAGTTTGGTGGAGCTTCACAATTTGCAGTGGTCTGGGAGACCATCCACAGCTGTCACACCTGACATGTTGCAGCGGGCTGATGTTGTCATTCACAATGACAGACGCCTTACAACTCAGCTGTTGGCACTGCATTTGCCAATCAGTAAAGGAAGTGTGGGTGCAGTTACCCGCACTCTTGGATATTCAAAAGTGTGTGCAAGATGGGTCCTGCAGTGTCTAATGGTGGGTCACAAATCTCACAGAAAAAACATTTGTCTTGATTTATTGCAACGTTTTGGAGCAGAGGAGGAGGTCTTCTTGTCCCAGATTGTGACAGATGATGAAACCTGAGTTCATTTTGAGCCTGAAACAAAACGACAGTCAATGGAATGGCACCATTCCCACTCCCCACAGAAGAAAAAATTCAAAGAAACTGCTTGATTCTCATTGATGAGATGCCATGAGGCAGTGCCATTAATTCAGAAGCATATGTCAGTACATTAACAAAACTCTAGACGCACTTCCAGTGACTTCATTGCCACAGCAACTCAGGCAATATTTTGCTGCAACACAATAATTTTCGGCCCCACACAAGCCTGATGTCTGCTGAACACATCGCAAAACAGGGCTGGACAGTGATACCCCATCCACCCTACAGCCCTGACCTAGCCCCTCGGACTTCCACTTGTTTGGGCCATTAAAGGACGCCATTTGCAGAACACATTTTGAGGACGATGAGGTGGTGATTCACACAGTGAAGCGCTGGCTCTGTCACCAGGACAAGGATTGATACCGACAGGGCATTCGCGCCCTTATTTTGTGCTGGAGGAAGGCCATAAAATGTGATGGAGATTACGTAGAAAAATAGGGTGTGTAGATAAGACACCATTCTTTTGTGTGTGTATTTCTCATTATGGCAATAAAGAATTGTTGAAGAAAAAAAAAATGCAGTGCATTACTTTCTGGGCAACCCTCATAAATTGTGTGATGTCCCCATTTCTTATCCTTCCCTGTTCTAACAACAATCTTGTCATCACGAATTCTGTAATTATACCTGCCACTATGAAAACTTAATCTCCGGTTAACTTCACTAATCCTGAAAGAATCACAGTTCAGTGTTCCCACATTTAGTCTCCAGTTAGAGGTTATTACATTTTCATAAACGCGTTTTCTGTGCTATTCCGAGAATAGTACTTAAAGTGGCTACTAATCAGGGACTGTACAACTGGTAATGTAGCAATCTGGCAAAAATTATTTTCTGTCAAAATTTCTTTCTTGGATACACCGAGAAGATAATACGTAATCTTTCTTACTGTTAGTCTTTTATTTCCACCATAATAGTCTGAATTTATGGATTTTGCTAATAATAACACTGATCATTCGCACACCCTACAAACAACATAAACAAACCGATTGGTATTGTCCCGTTCAGGTTTATTTGGCTCAGCTTGTACAGCCCCGTCCTCTTTTACTGTGGGAAAGTTGTTTTAGTTCTAGATGCGACAGGGATTCCCCTGGCAGGGACATCACGTACAAATTCTGATTCATTCAGAAATCAACTTACAACGTGTTCAAAAATGTTTAGAAACCAATTGGGAACCTTTACAAAATCATGTGAATAATCGATAGACCAATGAAGGCTGGATGCTAGGTGCTTTGTGAAACAAGGTTTTTTCTTCAAGAATATGAATTTGGTGCCCCCTGAAATTGCCACATCCTCCTCTCCCCACCTGATTCCACGTGGATAAATACCAGTTCATATGCTGTTTCCATGGAAAAGGCAATTTGTGCATTATATCCGTCCAGCTTCCTTTGTCCTTTGGTTCTGTAATGAGCTCTTTTTTCCATGGTAGGGTTGTTAGCCCCAAACCCAATCGCCCTCCTCTATCCAGGCTTGTGACTGGTACTGAGATTTCCATGGCATCTCCCAGTGGTGGAGTTCAAATGATTTATGGACAAATAAATACATAAATCTAAAATGTTCATTTAATCCTGTATTCTTTCACTTGACTTGTCCTATACTATTGATACACTACTTGTATACGTCAGCTACGGGGTGAAATAAAAGCACAAATTCTACTTATACCTCATAGGGTGTTAACCTTTAACTAACATGGTGCGGTCTATTTGACCACGTGCGTTCTCAACAACTGTGATTTAGCCAGTTCCCTACCCATTATTGCGGCCGCAGGCTCATTGGCTTCAAGTTTAGGTGTGAGTGGACCGGTAACGCATTCCAGAGCTTCTATAATGTGAGTGACACCCTTTTGAAAATCACTCGCAGTCATTTTGACTGCACTACATTGATTGTGTAATTTTTTCTGCAATTACTTTCCTTACATATTCTCGATATTTTCCATTTCACGCCTTTTAAAATATGGCAGAACCTAGTAATTCTATAGGTAAAGGATCTGATGCAAGTAGCAGACAATGTGTGAACACTTCAGACCGAAACTTTGAGGAAACTGTGAGCAGATGGTTGGAGGAATCAGATGACAGTGACTGTGATGATAATCCTGAAGAAACTGAACCCATTGTCAGTGAGCATGACACTTTGTCAGAGCAAAGTGGAACGGAAAATTATTCTGATGAAAGTAGTGATCCATGTGATGAGCAATGAAGAAGCAATTACTTCTATGGCAAGAATCAGTAAAAAAGGGGCCAAAGTATATCCGATCTGAGCTGTTAGAACTCTTTGCCATAACATCGTCATGAAATTTCCATCCAGCATGTTGACTACAGGTGATCCAAAAGACCCTTTTCCATTATGGCATCTCTAATTTTGATGAGCCACGCAGTCTGAGGTTGAGGTGCCTTGCCATGATTCGTGCAGCTCCCCCTGTCGGAGGTTCGAGTCCTCCCTCGGGCATGGGTGTGCGTGTTGTCTTTACGTAAGTTAGTTTAAGTTAGATTAAGTATTGTGTGAGTCTAGGGACCGATGACCTCAGCAGTTTGGTCCCATAGGAACTTTCCACAAATTCCCAAATTTTATTTTGATGATGAAGGTCCCAATCACATCCTGCTATGGACAAATCCTAAAATAGATTGCTTCAGGCAGAAGGACTCTTCAAAAGCAAAGCTGAACTTCAGAACCTAAATTTGGATGAACTTTTGGCTTTTTTAGGACTTCTGATATATTCTAAATCCAACCACGAAAATGTAAATTATATACTTGCAATTGATGGTTCAGATTGGGAAATTTTCAAATGTGTCATGTCTAGGAACAGTTTCCTAATGTTGTTGAACTGCTTACAGTTTGACGACTTTCGAACTAGAAAAGGGAGTATCAAAGTTGACAAAATGGCAGCAGCCTCTTTTCTCTTTACAAAAATTGTGGAAAATTCCCAAGAAATATTTCAATTTAGGCACATGTGCTACTGTAGATGAGCAACTAGTTTCCTTCCATGGTAAATGCTCGTTTGTGGTCTACATTAGAGTCCTGCATGACCGAGTACGCGAGCACAAAATACGAGGTGGGGCGAGCACACCCTGACTGGGTAGGCTGCCCGCACTAGTTCTTGTGACCGAACATAGAAGCCGTGACAGAATACGTAGCACGCAACTTCAAACACATTACATGTGTCATTATCCGTGTGAGACTGCAGCCAGTATGGGCTTCTCATTTGTGGTGTGTCTCTCTCTGTAATCATGTAGCGTGAGGAAAACAGTGCAGTAAGACCTAAGACTGAAACCAATGTTTACACATTGAAGGAGCGGGAAGGTCTAAAAAGCCAAGTATGGAGTGCATTTCTGTTGGTTGTAGACGAAAACAGTGCGTCTACTGGGTACGTAATGCCTTCTGTTATTGCGGAAGTTATTAATAAAACAAGTGCTGCGACAGTTGATATGTGGATGATTCGCATAATCAGGTGCACTATTTGGTACTTACAACACATTACATTAACACAGATTGGTCTCTTGTGAACAATGTTTTGTTTACAACAAAATTCCCTGGCGTTAAGAAGATGGGAGTGTATGTTATGAAATAAATTGAAGAGAGGATGGCTGATTGGGACATGAGGCGCACATGTTGCACAGTTTTGTTTTTGTTCCCGATCAGGTTGCCAATGTAATAAAGGCTTTGGAAAATCACGAAAGGATTCCTTGGTGCTGCTAATTGTATAAACACAGCACTTAGCCATACTTCCGATGAAGGTAACTTCTTGTTAAATTGTGCCCCGAACTTCGCATCAACAATAAATACTGCAAAATCCATTGTAAGGTACATTAAGAAAAGTGGCCTCTGCTCGTCTTTGAAATCATCGTTGAAACAAGAGGTCTGCACATGCTGGAACAGCTTGTACACTATGCTGGAATCCTTACACACTCAGTATAACAAAGTTGCTGCTTTGCTGACGGAAAAGGACTCTGCTTACAGATTAAAAGGATATGGTAATGAGTTTGCAGGAAAAATTTCACATTTTCTGAGACCATGTAAAGAGGCCACAGATGAATTAAAAGGCGATAAAGAACTGACAATCCAGTTATTTCTTCTTTGGTTTCACAAACTGCAACAAATTTACAGTGTCAGTGACACTGACTGTCAGGTGAGTAATTACTGCAGTTAAAAGCACTGTTTCATTATGATACACAACAGATTTATAAATAATTAACTAGTGTATCTAAAAACAAAGATGATGTGACTTACCAAACGAAAGCGCTGGCAAGTTGATAGACACACAAACAAACACAAACATACACACAAAATTCAAGCTTTTGCAATCAACAGTTGCTTCATCAGGAAAGAGGGAAGGAGAGGGAAAGATGAAAGGATGTGGGTTTTAAGGAAGAGGGTAAGGAGTCATTCCAATCCCGGGAGCGAAAAGACTTACCTTAGGGGGAAAAAAGGTCAGGTATACACTCGCGCACACACACACACATATCCATCCGCACATACACAGACACAAGCGGACATTTGTAAAGGCAAAGAGTTTGGGCAGAGATGTCAGTCGAGGCGGAAGTACAGAGGGAAAGATGTTGTTGAATGACAGGTGAGGTATTAGCGGCAGCAACTTGAAATTAGCGGAGGTTGAGGCCTGGCAGGTAACAAGAAGAGAGAATATACTGAAGGGCAAGTTCCCATCTCCGGAGTTCTGACAAGTTGGTGTTAGTGGGAAGTATCCAGATAATCCGGACGGTGTAACACTGTGCCAAGATGTGCTGGCCATGCACCAAGGCGTGTTTAGCCACAGGGTGATCCTCATTACCAACAAACACTGTCTGCCTGTGTCCATTCATGCAAATGGACAGTTTGTTGCTGGTCATTCCCACATAGAAAGCTTCACAGTGTAGGCAGGTCAGTTGGTAAATCACGTGGGTGCTTTCACACGTGGCTCTGCCTTTGATCGTGTACACCTTCCGGGTTACAGGACTGGAGTAGGTGGTGGTGGGAGTGTGCACGGGACAGGTTTTACACCGGGGGCGGTTACAAGGGTAGGAGCCAGAGGGTAGGGAAGGTGATTTGGGGATTTCATAGGGATGAACCAAGAGGTTACCAAGGTTAGGTGGACGAGTGTAATTGATGTGTACTAACAAATATGTATTTTTTTAAGGGGAGGTACAAAGGATTAAAAATCGAGCCTTGACTTTCATTTGTGAGAAGACTGTGATCACTTCCAGACTTAAAATTGCTACGTTTAGATTTTGTGTGTGTGTGTGTGTGTGTGTGTGTGTGTGTGTGGAGAGGGGCGTTGGATTTATACAGTACAGTGCAGCGAGCCAGGGCAAGGTGAGGTGAGGTGAATATCAGCGGTGACTGGTCATGCTCGGTATCCGCGTGTCTGGAATCCGGACAACAGACTTGGGGCGAGTATGTGACCGAGCCGAGTCGTATGGGGCCGGACATGAGCGGCTCGGTCCCCCCGTCAACAGACGAACCGTGACCAGTCAAACATTGAGCATTGCAGCACTCTAGTCTACATGCCAAAGAAGCCTGGTAAATACGGTTTAAAAATAATGTCCTCGTGTGGTGCAAGGACCAGTTACTTTTATAATGGGTATATGTACAGTGGAAAAGGCTTTGATGGTGATGCTTTGCCAGACAATGATAAGAAACTGATGATACCAACGCAGTCTCTGTTGCGATTGTGTAAACCAATCTATGGCAGTAATCGCAACATAACTGCTGACAGTTGGTTCTGCTCAATACATGCCGTAGAAGAGTTAAGGAAAAGAGTATTGACTTTTGCTGGAACTCTAAAAAAGAATAAGAGAGAGATTCCGCAAGCCTTCCAACCAAATAAGCATATGCCAGTTGGTTAATCTTTGTACGGTTTTACGCAAGGCACCATTCTGTTGACACATGTGCCAAAGACAAACAAAGCAGTTCTTCTGGTCTCTTCCATGCATCATAGCCCCATTGACGATTTGACTTCTGAGAAACCAGAAATAATATCATACTATGACACCACTAAGGAGGTGTCGAACTGATACACCTGCAGTCAAAGAACTCGACATTGCCCGATGTGTTTATTCTACCATTTATTAGACATCAGCACAGTAAATGCATATGTTCTTCAGAAGAATGGATAAGATGAAGCTCCTGTCGACAGAGGTATCTTCCTGAAAGAGCTGGCCCGTAGTCTTGTGCTGAAACATAGGCAAAAGCGAACTCAGAACCCACGACTTCTGCAGGAGTTATGACTAATGACCCGCCGGATTTTACGCGCCGATGTTCCAACAGAAGAAGCAGTGGAAGCAGAAGAAGATCCTACGAATAGGTCAACATGCAGAATCTGCCCAGCCAGTAAGAAAAGGAGGACTTCACATGTTTGCTACATCTGCAAGAGACCAATATGCATGCAGTGCTGTTCCCAGGTCTGCAAACACTGTTGTGAAAAATTGTGATTTGGAGGGCTCTGATTTTTCATGAGGTAGTTTTTCAGGCTAAAAACGTTACATTTGTTCTTCCATTAGTTCTTCAAGAAGAAATACAAAATCTATCGAAGCATTAATTTCGTTATTAGCTTATGAAAAACATATAAATATATTAGTTTACGAGATGTGTAGTAAACATATCTAAATGCCAGTTTATCAATAATTATTTAATGTTAATGTTTTGTATTTTCATGTTTGTTTACTTTGTATTAAAGACTCTGCTATATGCAAAATAGAGAATTTCAAAGCGATTCAAATTGTTAACATTAGAACCACTTATAAGTAAGAGGTCAGACTGACCGCACCATGTTGTTAGTATCCCATGTTTGCCACTACGTTAGTTAAAGGTTAATGATACAAGGTTTTCCTTCTATCAAGCTTAATTTTAAACTAGAACAAGGGCTATGCAACAGATCAGTCTGTCACTGGGTGTACGCTATGTTTGTTACCGTATTACAAAGTACTTTGGTGTAACAACAATATTTCATTCTTTAGCATTCTGAGTGTACTTTCCAACATAGTCCAGAGAAAATATTTTGTCATATTTGTATTGCATTCCAAGGAAGTGTCTATGAACTGGACAAAAAGTGCTCCATATACTCCTGCAGTCAAAGAAGTCGACATTGGCCAATGTGTTTATTGGACATCAGCACAGTAAATGCATATTTTCTTCAGAAGAGTGGATCAGATGAAGCTCCTGTCGACAGAGGTATCTTCCTGAAAGAGCTGGCCTGTAGTCTTGTCCTGAAACATATGCAAAAGCGAGCTCAGAACCCACGTCTTCCGCAGGAGTTACAACTAATGACCCGCTGGATTTTAGGCCCCGATGCTCCAATAGAAGAAGCAGTGGAAGCAGAATTAGGTCCTAGGAATAGGAAAACGTGCAGAGTCTCCCCAGCCAGCAAGAAAAGGAAGGCTTCACATGTTTGCTACATCTGCAAGAGATCAATATCCATGCAGTGCTGTTCCCAGGTCTGCAAGCACTGTTGTGAAAAATTGCGATTTGGAGGGCTCTGATTTTTCATGAGGTATTTTTTCAGGTTAAAATCATTACATTATTGTAAAATTGCTTCTTAAGTCAGCCACTACATGGTAAGGATCTGTAAGTGAGAAAGTAATATCAATTCTTCCTGTGCAGGCAAATTAATTCTAGAGCTGTCGGTGATACTAACGCATTTAACACAAATCTCAACACATTGCATCAACCTAAAGCAAAATTTTTAGCTCCTTTTAAATTAGCATCCTCGGTGTACTCGCACTAGTAAACCACCAAAATAGGTTGTAATTGAACAGAAAGTACACTTTCCAAATTCCTATGTTCTGATCCTTCGCTAGCATTGTTGTGCATCACCTGATTCAGTTAATTGCCCTTTAGTACATAATAAATAGTAGAAATTTTCTAACGCAGAAAAATAAAAGAAATATGAACTACGCCCAGAATCGTATGCAGTGTAGATACTCTAATTAAAATATCGCAGTAGACCACAACACTCCAAAGTGACTGATAACAAACTCAATGAAATCTTTGACCCGAAATGACGTATTTGTAAATACGCTTGATTGCTTTGCAGACGTGTTCAACACAGTTCGTCGCGAACTTAAAAAAAAATAAATAAAGGCCAAGTTTGCAGGAAGCCTATCATTAACTCACGCATCCCGTGCTTTGTGCGCAAGAAAAGGCGGATTTGAAGATCATCGTTTATTAACATCCAGACAAAAATAAGCCCTGTGCCCTTTCCCCATCCGATGTACATGTGTGTTGTACATTCTCAAATTAAGTATTTCGATAAGTATATGGAAGTTGAATCTAGTGCTGTTTAATTGTTATAATGCTTCAAGTAGGTTCCGCTTTTCCTATGATTTACATCTACATCTACACCTACATCCATACTCCACAAGCCACCCGACGGTGTGTGGCGGAGGGTACCTTGAGTACCTCTATTGGTTCTCCCTTCTATTCCAGTCTCTTATTGTTCGTGGAAAGAAGGATTGTCGGTATGCCTCTGTGTGGGCTCTAATCTCTCTGATTTTATCCTCATGGTCTCTTTGCGAGATATACGTAGGAGGGAGAAATATACTGCTTGACTCCTCGGTGAAGGTATGTTCTCCAACAAAAGCCCGTACTGAGCTACTGAGCATCTCTCCTGCAGAGTCTTCCACTGGAGTTTATCTGTTACCTCCGTAACGCTTTCGCGATTACTGACTGATCCTGTAACGAAGCGCGCTGCTCTCCGTTGGATCTTCTCTATCTCTTCTATCAACCCTCTCTGGTACGGATCCCACACTGCTGAGCAGTATTCAAGCAGTGAGCAAACAAGCGTACTGTAACCTACTTCCTTTGTTTTCGGATTGCATTTCCTTACGATTCTTCCAATGAATCTCAGTCTGGCATCTGCTTTACCGATGATAACTTTATGTCATCATTCCATTTTAAATCAATCCTAATGTGGACTCCCAGATAATTTATGGAATTAACTACTTTCAGCTGCTGACCTGCTATATTGTAGCTAAATGATAAGGGATCTTTCTTCCTATGTATTTGCAGCACATTACACTTGTCTACATTGAGATTCAATTGCCATTCCCTGCACCATGCGTCAATTCACTACAGATCCTCCTGCATTTCAGTACAATTTTCCATTGTTACAACCTCTCGATATACCACAGCATCATCCGCAAAAAGCCTCAGTGAACTTCCGATGTCATCCACAAGGTCATTTATGTATATTGTGAATAGTAACGGTCCTACAACACACCCCTGCAGCACACCTGAAATCACTCTTACTTTGGAAGACTTCTCTCCATTGAGAATGACATGCTGCATTCTGTTATCTAGGAACTCTTCAATCCAATCACACAATTGGTCTGATAGTCCATATGCTCTTACTTTGTTCATTAAACGACTGTGGGAAACTGTATCGAACGCCTTGCGGAAGTCAAGAAACACGGTATCTACCTGGGAACCCATGTCTATGGCCCTCTGAGTCTCGTGGACGAATAGCGCGAGTTGGGTTTCACATGATCGTCTTTTTCAAAACCCATGCTGATTCCTACAGAGTAGATTTCTAGTTTCCAGAAAAGTCATTATACTCGAACATAATACGTGTTTGAAAATTCTACAACTGATAGACGTTAGAGATATAGGTCTATAGTTCTGCACATCTGTTCGACGTCCCTTCTTGAAAACAGGGATGACCTGTGCCCTTTTCCGATCCTTTGGAGCGCTACGCTCTTCTAGAGACCTACGGTACACCGCTGCAAGAAGGGGGGCAAGTTCCTTCGCATACTCTGTGTAAAATCGAACTGGTATCCCATCAGGTCCAGCGGCCTTTCCTCTTTTGAGCGATTTTAATTGTTTCTCTATCCCTCTGTCATCTATTTTGATATCTACCATTTTGTCATCTGTGTGACAATCTAGAGAAGGAACTACAATGCAGTCTTTGGAATAAGACATTTAGTATTTCGGCCTTTAGTCTGTCATCCTCTGTTTCAGTACCACTTTGGTCACAGAGTGTCTGGACATTTTGTTTTGATCCACCTATTGCTTTGACATAAGACCAAAATTTCTTAGGATTTTCTGCCAAGTCAGTACATAGAACATTACTTTCGAATTCATTGAACGCCTCTTGCATAGCCCTCCTCAGACTACATTTCGCTTTACGTAATTTTTGTTTGTCTGCAAGGCTTTGGCTAAGTTTATGTTTGCTGTGAAGTTCCCTTTGCTTCCGCAGCAGTTTCCTAACTCGGTTGTTGTACCACGGTGGCTCTTTTCCATCTCTTACGATCTTGCTTGGCACATACTCATCCAACACATATTGAACGATGGTTTTGAACTTTGTCCACTGATCCTCAACACTATCTGTACTTAAATCAAAACTTTTGTGTTGAGCCATCAGGTACTCTGAAATCTGCTTTTTGTCACTTCTGCTAAACAGAAAAATGTTTATACATTGTTGTATGTTGGTAAAATGTATTTTTA
This sequence comes from Schistocerca piceifrons, assembly GCF_021461385.2. NCBI lineage: Eukaryota > Metazoa > Arthropoda > Insecta > Orthoptera > Acrididae > Schistocerca > Schistocerca piceifrons. The sequence goes on along the minus strand of NC_060148.1, from coordinate 67,393,641 downwards.
ATTTTGTGGTCTGGCCTATGTACCTTCTTGACCTATAACAACAATTCATTCAGCAAGGAAATACAATACCACATTCCAAAGTTAGGTGAACAGACCAGTTATTAATGCTTCATATCAGCTGAATACATGGATTACAGCATGTCATATTTAAGCAGAAATGTAAGCACTAAGCCATACCTTACTTTATTGATAAGTAAATAAGAAAGCCTGACTGTCATAGTTTTCAAGTGATGGCATGTATATAGATCAATACTATTGCCCACAACAACCACTGTTCAAAATATTCACTTATCTTGGTCTACACTTGAAATTTCAAATCCTGAAATTATGTCCGACTGCTTTCTCTGAATTTTGTCTGCAAATATTTGAGATGCTGTATGTCTTTTCTCCTTACGCAATGCAATTTCTGATGAACACCAATACCTTTCTTGTGCTTCACTATTTATGTAAGCATTATGCCTTAAATCACAGATAGTTGGTATGGCTTTTTCATTGCGAAACTAGGATAAGCAAATACTGGTAGCTGCGGTCAGTGGAAATACAATCAGTGAGGCTTAATGCGTGAAGCTGAGGGGTATCCAGATGATAGTACACTGATGAGATCCCAGCAAATTATAAGCAGTCCATACTGAATCACTGTCTACATTTGAAAGATCTGACAAACATAAGTTTTTAGGCATCATGATTTACAAACATCTTACATGGAAAGACCATATCAATTATGTTATAAAAAGGCTAATTGCAATATTTAATTTACTTACTAAAAGTCTCTCAAATATACCAACTCCTCCTGTTCTTAAACAAATGTACTACAGATTATTGGTTGGCTGACTCGGGGGAGGGGGCCAAACGGCACGGCAATCAGTCCTACTGGATTATGGAATGGTGGGGAAGGAAGTTGGCCATGCTCTTTCAAAGGAACCACCTTGGCATTTGCCTGAAGTGATTTAGGAAAATCGTGGAAAACCGAAATCTGGAGGGCCAGACACAGCTTCGAACTGATGTCCTTCTGAGTGCGAATCCAGTGTGCTAACCACTGTGGCACCTCACTCGTTACAGCTTATTCAACTCATATTTGCAAAACAGGATTCACATTTGGGGTGGGCACCCACAGTCTGCATGGGTAGCATGTTCAAGCTTGAAAAGATAGCAGTTGTGGTTGTTGTTGTTGTGGTCTTCAGTCCTGCGACTGGTTTGATGCAGCTCTCCATGCTACCCTATCCTGTGCAAGCTTCTTCATCTCCTAGTACCTACTGCAACCTACATCCTTCTGAATCTGCTTAGTGTATTCATCTCTTGGTCTCCCTCTACGATTTTTACCCTCCACGCTGCCCTCCAATGCTAAATTTCTGATCCCTTGATGCCTCAGAGCATGTCCTACCAACCGGTCCCTTCTTCTTGTCAAGTTGTGCCACAAACTCCTCTTCTCCCCAATTCTATTCAATACCTCCTCATTAGTTATGTGATCTACCCATCTAATCTTCAGCATTCTTCTGTAGCACCACATTTCGAAAGCTTCTATTCTCTTCTTGTCCAAACTATTTATCGTCCATGTTTCACTTCCTTATATGGCTACACTCCATACAAATACTTTCAGAAATGACTTCCTGACACTTAAATCTATACTCGATGTTAACAAATTCCTCTTCTTCAGAAACACTTTCCTTGCCGTTGCCAGTCTACATTTTATATCCTCTCTACTTCGACCATCATCAGTTATTTTGCTCCCCAAATAGCAAAACTCCTTTACTACTTTAAGTGTCTCATTTCCTAATCTAATTCCCTCAGCATCATCCAACTTAATTCGATTACATTCCATGATCCTCATTTTGCTTTTGTTGATGTTCATCTTATATCCTCCTTTCAAGACACTGTGCATTCCGTTCAACTGCTCTTCCAAGTCTTTTGCTGTCTCTGGGAGAATTACAATGTCATCGGCGAGTCTCAAACTTTTTATTTCTTCTCGGTGGATTTTAATGCCTTCTCCGAATTTTTCTTTCGTTTCCTTTACTGCTTGCTCAATATACAGATTGAATAACATCGGGGAGAGGCTACAACCCTGTCTCACTCCCTTCCCAACCACTGCTTCCCTTTCGTGTCCCTCGACTCTTATAACTGCCATCTGGTTTCTGTACAAATTGTAAATAGCCTTTCGCTCCCTGTATTTTACCCCTGCCACCTTCAGAATTTTAAAGAGAGTATTCCAGTCAACATTGTCAAAAGCTTTCTCTAAGTCTACAAATGCTAGAAACATAGGTTTGCCTTTCCTTAATCTTTCTTCTAAGATAAGGGGTAAGGTCAGTATTGCCTCACGTGTTCCAACATTTCTACGGAATCCAAACTGATCTTCCCCGAGGTCGGCTTCTACCAGTTTTTCCATTCACCTGTAAAGACCTGACTTCTACCAGTTGTGGTAACTGCTAATATATGGAAACACCAACTGACAACCTTGGGAGAGCCAACCACAACAAAACTCTTCCATCTGGCATTCCAGAAGAATGTAGTAATTCCAATTCGAAAGAAAGCAGCCATTGACAGGTGTGAATATTACTGAACTATCAGATTAATAAGTCATGATGCCAAAATACTAACACAAATTCATTACAGAAGAATGGAAAAAGAAGCAGACCTCGGGAAATTCACTTTGGATCCCGGAGAAATATAGGAGCATGTGAGGCAATACTGACCATATGACTTATCTTAGAAGATGGGTTAAGAAAAGGCAGATCTACACTTATAGCATTTATGGACTTAGAGAAAACTTTAGACAATGTTGACTTAAATACTCTTTGAAATTCTGAAGGTAGCAGTGGTAAAATACAGGGAGTGAAAGGCTGTTTATAACTTGTACAGAAACCAGATGGCAGTTATAAGAGTTGAGGGTATGAAAGGGAAGCAGTGTTTGGGAAGGGCTGTAGCCTATCATAGATGTTACTCAACCTGTACAATGAGCAAGCAGTAAAACTTTGCGGTTTGCTGATGACGTTGTGATTCTGTTAGAGACAGTAAAGGATTTGTAAGAGCAGGTGAACAGAATGGGCAGTGCGTGAAAGGAGGATATAAGATGAACATCAACCAAAGCAAAACAAGGCTGAGGGAATTAGATTAGGAAATGAGACACTTAAAGTGGTAGGTGAATTTGTTATTTTGGCAAAATAGAGAGGATATAAAATCTAGATGGCCAATGACAAGAAAAGAATTTCTGAAGAAGAGAAATTTGTTAACATTGTAAGTAGAGGGAAGTCTTTTCTGAAAGTATTTGTATGGAGTATAGCCATGTCTGGAAGTGAAACTTGGACGAGAAAAAATTTAGACAAGAAGAGTGAAATGTGGTGCTACAGAGGAATGCTGAAGATCAGATGGATAGATCAGGTAACTAATGAGGATGTACTGAATAGAACTGGGGAGAAAAGAAATTTGTGGCACAATCTAACTAGAAGAAGAGATTGGTTGTTAGGACACATTATGAGACATCACGGGGTTATCAATTTAATTGTAGGGGGAGAGCAAGAGATGAATACAGTAAGTAGATTCAGAAGGATGTAAATTGCAATTGTTATCCGGAGTTGAAGAGGCTTGCACAGGATACAGTAGCATGGAGAGCTGCATCAAACCAGTCTTCAAACTGAAGACCACAACAACACAGCTTTTCATCCCAAAACGGGAATCAAAATGTCCATCCTCATTCATCTCCCCTCCCACTGTCGCATCCTCCCCCCTTTCTCCACTCAACCCATCAATGCCTCTGTGAAGTATGGTCTGTTTATCTCCTTTAATGTAACATTAAGACATTCAGTGTCGGCATACTTGAAACAATGGTTGTCTTTGTAAACAGATAAGGTGTGTGTCTGAGGGTTACATAACTGGTAATCTCCTGATAGCATTAGCGTGTGGCACTTCTATTCACTGATGTGAGCAGTGCCCTCTTGCATCATCACTCACAGATTACGCCAAGGATGAGATGCTATCAGCAGATAAGCTGTCCTGTTGTCTGATTTGGTAGACACGTGGTACCACAGCAAACAGTTCTGTAACTGGAGCAGTGCATAGTGAGTGGACTGAATTGTTGACTGAAAATCCTAAGGTTAGCTTTTTTATACTGCAGACTCTACCACAGAGGGGAACTTGAACAGATGATGAATGAGTCAAGGATTACATTAACATAAGAAAAAGATGTCACAGTAACTTACTGTGTATACAGTATTAACGAATTATTATTATACTGCTTAAAGCTATATGTGCTTACACTGCCTAATATAATTGAGTAACTTAGTAAGGAAGCTGTAACTTTAAAGAAAAGCTGCTGCATCCTCAGTTGTTGCTACTGGTGCTGCTATTTATCTGCTATTAGCAGCTTCCTATTTACTTGATTACAATGGTACATCTACATCTATAAGGTGTCTCAGGAGGAACTGTCAGTTTATTTATTTATTTTTTATTGTTTCTAACATCTAGTTCTGTATGACCAAACTGAGGAGCAAATCTCCCAGATAAGGAATGAGTCAGTACATGAAGTTAACATAAATAAAATAAAATGTAGACAAAACCTATGCAGATGATAAGCTGCAAGTATGTATTACCATAATTAACAATATAACACAGAAATTAGCTCAATTTTTTAAGGAGCTTCACAGCAGAATAGGAAGAGTGATCTGTGAGGAAATTCTTTGGTACAGACTTGAATGTGCAAGGATTACTGCTGAGATTTTTCAGTTCCTGTGGCAGCCTATTGAAAATGGAGGCTTTTGTGCACAAGAGCCGGGGATGTGCAATCCAAATGCGGATTGGGTTTTTGATTAGTATTAACTGGTGGAAGCTGCTAATTCTTGGGATTAAGCTCATATATTTAACAATAAATGACATTAAAGAAAATAAATGTTGAGAGGCCAATGTCAGAATTCCCAAACTCCTGAACAGGGATTGACAAGAGGTTTGCAAATTTACACCACATACTGCTCGAACTGCCCATTTCTGAGCCATAAATACCCTTTGTGAATGGAAAGAGTTACCCCAGAATAAAATGCTATAACTCAGAAGCAAATGAAAATAAGCAAAGTAGACTAATTTTCATGTTGGACCTTCACTTATTGCAAATACTGTTGTAATGGCAAATATAGCAGCATTCAGCTATTGTACAAGATCCTGAACATATGCTTTCCATAACAATCTGAACACCTAGAAATTTGAATTGTTCAATACACTAATCATACGTCCATTTTGTGTAATTGAAATGTCAGTTTTAGTTGAATTGTGTGTTAGAAACTATAAAAACTGAGTTCTGCTGTGATTTAGAATCAATTTATTTTCTACAAGCCATGAAGTTATGTCCTTAACTTCAGTATGGTATTTAATACACTGACTATGTTGCACTCAACATCCTTCACTATCCAGCTAGTGTCATTAAACAAATGTTTTAGAACCAACTGTTATATTAGAATGTATATCGTTTACACCTGAGAAACTGAGAACCATAAAGGGCCTAAAGCACAGAAGCAAATGTTTGAGAACAATAGATGTTTGTGAAAATCAAATTTGTAGACAAACTACTAGTTCCATAGGCCTGAATTCTTTTCTAACCAAATCTTTACATCCTACACTGCCTATGAAAAAATAATGCACTGACTTTATGTTATGAAAAATTTGTTCAACATTTAAAATTATATTTATTATTAATATTAGTCCAAAAAAATTTGATATGTAGGCTAGTGACCACAGTGTCTTTTTAAAGCTGTGAAGTTTGTAGTTAATGTGAAGGTAGAATCAGAACATGAAGAACAGATATTAAAAACACCACACATGTGACCTATTCCAACAGTTCAGTTCATGGCCCTTATCATCTACATGTAACTCTACACGAGTACTGTCAAACAGGGTGATTTCGGAGGGTTTTGTTGTTATTTCGATTGTAACTTTTGTATGTATTCTTAGATTAAATTGATTGTTATGGAAATGGTTGGGTATATGTGTAACGAATAAAATATCCCAGAACCAGAAAGTCTATGTGTAGGTATATTTATCTGAGGCAGTTAAATAAATTGTCCGAAGACACCCCATGGATTGGGGTGATTTTGGACACGTGTTTTTTAAATCTCTGTCCAAAATTACAGTATATAGAGGGTGAATTCGGACAGTTACTGCATTTTTAAAAATTCTACATGCTTTTTATTTGATTTTGGTGACGTTTTACACATTTTAAGGCAGCCCTTTGTTATGAATAAGTGATATGGAATGATATAATGAATTTTATATATTACAGATAAGTTTTTATTTTGCAAGAATTTAAATAAACAGTCTCCTTGTTCACTTCTGCATGAGCTCATTTAATATTTTCGCTTAAGTGAACAGAAAGATCTTCTGACTGTTGTTTGAGGAATAAATGCACCCATTCTCCTCCTGGCAAATTATTACAAAATTTCTTCTCCTTTCGGCCAGATTTATCAAGGTAGCCTTTAATTAAATATCTAATATCCAATTCAGTGAAGGGAAATCCCCAACGTGCAGCCCTCAAGATACCTTGCTTCAACATTTCTTCTTCTTCTTCTTCTTTATTTAGAACTGGCTGTCCTCCCATTTTTTTCGGATGTGCTTCCTGCACTTTATTTTGTAGGGTTGATTTAAGTATACCATACAAATCACATGCTTTTCTGTATGATAATTTACCACTCTGAATATCACGAACAGCTTTATCTAAAAGTTCTGGGTCATAATTACACCGTACTGTAGCACCTCTCCTGCCCTTATACGTTCTTGGCATTGCCCAAAATCACCCCACACAGTACACAGTTTTACAAAAACCGCTGTTATTTTATAACCTTGCACGAGAAACTCGACAAACTTGTACAGAAGTTGTCTCAATGCTGTTAGGTACTGAGTGCGTCGACAATTATGGTTGCAATAACTTCCCGCTTGGCGCAACAATAGAAAGTTTCCACTTTACAATAATGGATGGATTTTTAACACTGAGACTGTTCGTCAGTTATTCACCTAGGGAAACAATTGACGCAAAATAAAAGTTGTGGAAAGTGATAAATGCAATCTTGCACTTCAAACAACTAGTGAACAGACGTTAAAATAAGTAACTGTTTGTTTCTATGCAGTAGCAAAGCGCAAATAAGCCATACTGTCCGAATTCGCCCCCGTGTCCGAAATCACCTGGTTTGATGGTACTCTGCAAATCACACTTAAGTGCATGCAGAGGGTTAATTGAATGATAATTCTCTATTATTATAATCACAAACAGCACAGGGAAAAAATGAACACTTATATCTTTCTGCGTGTGCTCTGATTTTCCTTATTTTATTATGATTGTTTCTCCTTATGTAGGTCAACATAAACAAAATATTTTTGCATTCGGAGGAGAAAGTTGGTGTAAACAATCTCTTTAGTAGATCTGTTGCATCTTCTAAGTGTTCTGCCAATAAAAAGCAGTCTTTGGTTCGTCTTCCCCACAACATTTTCTATGTGTTCTTTCCAATTTAAGTTGTTCATAATTGTAATTCCTAGGTATTTAGTTGCATTTACAGCTTTTGGATATGGCTGATTTATGATGTAACTGAAGTTTAACAGATTCCTTTTAGCAGTCTTGTGGATGATCTAACACTTTTCATTATCTAGGGTCAATTACTGATATGAGAAACAACAGAAGGCACATAACACCACCTTGGGGAACATGAGAGATCACTTCTGTTTTACTTGATGACTTTCTATCAGTTACTATGAACTGTGACCTCTCTGACAGGAAATCACAAATCCAGTCACATAACTGAGATGATATTTCATAACCGCGCAATTTGATTACAACCTGCTTGTGAGGCAAGGTCGAAATCTAGATCTGCTGCAATAAATTTCGAGTTTTTTGCGATTGACTGCTGTCATTATTTCAATTTAAATCTTCAATGATTTATCGACAAAAGTTTACCAATACTTAAGTGGAACATGAAGACTCTGCATGGCAATATACACTGAAGCGCCAAAGAAACTGGTATGACCATGCATATTCAAATACAGAGGTATGTAAACAGGCAAAATATGGTGCTGCGGTCAGTAACACTTATATAAGATGACAAGTGTGTGGCTCAGTTTTTAGATCTGTTACTGCTGCTACAATGACAGGTTATCAAGATTTAAGTCAGTTTGAATGTAGTATTGTAGTCAACGCACAAAAAATGAGAGACAACATTTCCGAGGTAGCGATGAAATGGGAATTTTCCCATACGACCATTTCACGAGTGTACCGTGAATATCAGAAGTCCTGTAAAAATCAAATCTCTGACATTGCTGCAGCCAGTAAAAGATCCTTGAAGAACGGGGACAATGACGACTGAAGAGAATTGTTCAAAAGTGACAGAAGTGCAACCCTTCCGCAAATTGCTGCAGATTTAAATACTGTGACATCAACAAGTGTCAGCGTGTGAACCATTCAACAACACATAATTGATATGCGCCTTTGGAGCCAAAGGGCCATTCGTGAACCCTTGATGACTGCACAAAACAAAGCTTTATGCCTCACATGGGTCTGTCAATGCCGACATTGGCCTGTTGTTGATTGGAAATATGTTGCCTGGTCAGACGAGTCTTGTTTCAAATTGTATTGAGTGGAAGGACATGTAAGGGTATGGAGACAACCTCATGAATCCATGGACCCTGCATGTCAGCAGGGGACTGTTCGAGCTGGCGAAGGCTCTGTAATGGTGTGAGGAATGTGCAGTTGGAGTGATATGGAACTCTGACGCATCTAGATACGACTCTGACAGGTGACATGTATATAAGCATCCTGTCTGATCACCTGCATCCATTCATGTCCATTGTGCAGTCCAATGGGCTTGGGCAATTCCATCACAATGTGACACCCCAGAATTGCTACAGAGTGGCTCCAGCAACAGTCTTCTGTGTTTAAACACTTCCGCTGGCCGCCGAACTCCCCATACATGAATATTATTGAGCATATTTGGGATGCCTTCCAATGTGCTATTCAGCCTCATACACTTACAGATTTATGGACAGCCCTGCAGAATTCATGGTGCCATTTCCTTCCAGCACTACTTCAGACATTAGTCGAGTCCACGTCACATCGAGCTGCAGCACTTCTGCGTACTCACGGGGCCCTACATGATATTAGGCAGGTGTACCAGCTTTTTGGCTCTTCAGTGTAGATCTGTAGTCCCTGGCATCAGAATACTCTGAAAGAAACCTGATTGGTATACAATCTGGATCAGAAGTCTTGTTTTTCTTAAGGACATTTACTTCTAAGTTACTCATGTTGACAGCTGTTCTTGATTTCATTTCATCAAGGACATTCTGTGGCTTGAGATTCAGCTAAAGCTGCCAATACAATCTGACTATGAAGTATTACTACTACATACATGACATGGACTCTAAATTATATTGTTAGCCACAAATACCAATTGACCATTGCAGATCTACAAAATTGTGCTTTGTGCTTGGGGCCCATATAGAAATGAATATCCAAGAAATTGGTAAGACAGCTTTTTGTAACTGTTCATATTTATAGTGTGGGGCTACAGATATAGGTAAAGTTAGTTCACCATAAGATTAACAGATGTCTCAGGAGCATGCATATATGTTACAATCTCAAAATCGATGACAGTAGGCTTTACACCACTATGGTTCTCAGTGCCTCATATATAAGAAACAGGGATATGACAGAAAAGATCATTTGAAGCAAAAATGTCAAATAAACATAAGCTCTAAAATACATACCTTAAGACCTACAAGCACTTCTTGATAGTCAGTACTGCAAAACAAAGCTCTTCTTCTGCAAGCTTTTTGATTTCCATATTTTGGTAGAAGGTAGTATGGAACAAAACAAAAAATTTGCCTAGAAAACAAGGGCTCTTCAAAACACATACCTTAAGAGCTAAATTTTCTAGTAAACATGGGCTTTAAAATGTGTAGATTAAGAGCTATGAGCACGTCTTCAGTAGAAGAGGTGTGTTTCACAATAGAAAATATGAACAAGTGCTCAAAGCTGTTAAGGTATGCATTTTAGAGCCCATATGTACTACACCTTTTTGCTTGGAATGATCATTGCTCTCATATCCCTGAATATTGACTATTGCTCCTGGGACATATTCTATCGCTGTCTTTCTGGAACTTATCCCTGATGTGGTCCAGTTATAGTTTTAGGCTTTCTTTGTCGGAAATCACAAGAGCTCTTTGGACCAGCATGTTTAGCACTCCTTCTGTATCTGATGGGTGATGACAGCTAGAGGTGTAAAGGTGTGGGTTTTCTTCTGATAGACACTGTGTCCCAGGGTTCTGTACAATTCTCACCATATCGGAACATCCCAGAATGACGGCCCCATGGTGAACTGAATTTGGTTGTGAATACAGTTCAGGTGTTGCAAGAATATTTGAATTTCATTTCTCACATAAGGCCAAATGAGAAACATATCGCCAACAAATCTGTGAAAGACTATTTTAATGGTGCTGAATCTAGTGCCTTGTCCTCAAAGTCTTTCCGCTCCCGGGATTGGAATGACTCCTTACCCCCTCCCTTAAAACCCACATCCTTTCGTCTTTCCCTCTCCTTCCCTCTTTCCTGATGAAGCAACCTTGGGTTGCGAAAGCTTGAAATTTGTGTGTGTGTTTGTGTGTTTTTTAGTGTCTCCTATCAACATACCAATGCTTTCGTTTGGTAAGTTACAGCATCTTTGTTTTATATATATATATATTTTTTCTCCACAGTTTGATTCAGTACTTCCTCATTAGCAGTCTTCCGTAACACCACACCTCTAATGCTTCTATTCTGGTCTTGCGTGAACTGTTCGTCACCCATGTTTCACTTCTGTCCCTGAATACACTCCACACAAATATTTTCAGAAAATATGTCCCAATGCTTAAATTTATGTTCAGTGTTACAAAATTTAGCTTCTTCAGTAATTTATCTTCTTCAGAAATATTTTATTGCTACTGTCAGTCTGCATTTGATATATTCTCTGCTTCGGCCATTGTCAGTTATTTTGGTGCCCAAATAACAAAAACCAATCTTCTACTTCTAGTGTCTAATTTCCTAATGTAATTCGTTCAGAATCACCTGATATAATTCACCTAAATTATATTACATTTGTTTTACCATGTCGATGTTCATATTTAAACGTATTTCCAAGACACTGGCCATTACATTCTACTGCTCTTCCGTATCTTTTGTCATCTCTGACAGAAATATAATGTCACCGACAAAACTTAAAGATTTTATTTCTGCTTTTGAACTTTAATTCTCTTTCCAATTTGTTCTATGTCTCCTTTACTGCCTGCTCAATTTACAAATTGAATAACATCAAGAATAAGCTACAATCCTGTCCCACTCTGTTATCAACTATTGCTTCTGTTTCATGTCTTTCAAGCCTTATTAACTGCAGTATGGTTCCTGCATAGGCTGTAAATAACATTTTGCTCCCTGTATTTTATCCCTCCTACCTTCAGTATTGCAAAGAGTGTTGTTCAGTCAACATTTTCAAAACGTTTCTCTAAATTTACAAATGCCATAAAAGTAGGTTTGCCTTTTCATAAAATGTCTTTTAAGAAAATTTATAGGGTCAGTCTTAAGTATACTAAAGCAAAAAGAGGAAAGATAATTAGTTGCCTATTATGTTAGTAAAATTGTATGAGGTGCATTGTGACATCTAGGAGGCATTGCATTTGTCATGGTGCGTAGTTGTAGGCAGCATTTCTTTGTAACATGCCCAGATGGAGCGGATGGCACTCTGCAGTCAGGTATGAGGCACAGTGACAGTGGGGTATCAGGAAGTCAAGTGGTGCAGTGAACTTCAGGTGAGTAGTTCCTTATAAGTGTATGTTGAAATACAAGTCAGTGGAGGATTCTGCTCATTCATTTTTATCAGGTTCAGCAGGACCATTAGAGCCAGGGCTATTTTGCCCTGGAAAGAATCAGTTCATAGTTTACATAATTCTAATTACAAACAAAAGAAAGTAGACTTAACCCTCTAGTGGGTGCAGCTATGTGTAAAATGAGTCAACCACAAATAAAATTGTTCTGCACCATTCCAATGTTCTTTCACAATCGTGAGCCCATACCTATTCCTTCATTATTCCTTCAGCAAACAGTTATAAACTGTGTTATTATACATCCAAGTGAGCACAAGTAATATAAAATAAACAGCGAACTATGTGAGAAAAATTTATGATCTGTGCAAGAAAATGACACAGATCCCAAGCTGGCAGCACAATTCCACAAATAGGTAGTTGACTACAAGATAATTAGCAATTGAATAAGCAGTTGGCTGGGACCTGATGCAACTTCACTGTTTAATGCTTCGAGTGGAGCATTACTGTGGGGTAACAGCTGTCCATGGCAACAGTGTGATATAATGTCAGTGTATTTCAGGGTATTGTTTAATTAAACAGGGCTTCATCTCATATTACCTAAATTTATTTTATTGTTACAGTATAATGAAAAGGATAGTTGCTACTCACCATATAGCAGACAGCTGAGTAGTAGAAAGGCACAACAAAAAGACTGTCACAAAAATAGCTTTAGATCAACAAGGCTTTTGCAAAATTAGACGGCATATATGCACACACACACACTCATGAAAACGCAACTCACACACGCATGCCCACAGTCTCTGGCAGCTGAAGCCAGAAAATTAATTAAACTAAGATTAAACTGTGGTTTCACTCACTCATACCTGTTTACCTCAGTAACATAAAGACAGCCATTCTCTACATATGGATGAAGCGTGCCACACACCTGCTCAAGGGTTAATGAAACACAAAAAAAACTGGAGAAAGTGTATGAATGAATAACACATTACAGGCAAAAGTTGTCAACTATTGCGAGGAACACCTGTACAGCATAGAAGGAGAAAGTACAAGTCTTAAATTGAGGCCACTGCCATGTTGTCACTGTTTGCCATGATTTATGATGGAAATGAAAGGAGATGTGTCAGGTGTATCAACTGCTGATTCTATGCAGCCAACGAGAGAGAGCAACAGACAGATGACATGTTGCACAGCAAGAGATGAAGGAATAGTGTCACATTCTCATGTCAGTATGGATTCGAAATCTGCTTTGTGGCCGAGAAAAAAAACAGTGATCATATTAGGAAGAGATAACAAAACATTTGCAACAGCAAACAAAGTAATTGTATGACACATAAGATATAGCCAAAATAAGAACCAATAGGCTTGTGAGACATGCAAAATTTTTGATTACTGACTGTCTTCTGAACACTTATGTAGACTCTTCAGCAAATGTAGCTCAGATTTGTGTCTTAATATCACATTCATTGGATTCTAGGATTTTCAGCCAAATTATTAACTTATTCGAATTTAGGCCTTGAGGTACACAACTTATCAGTCTGTCACCACAACTTTCATTCTGAGAGAAAGCTTCTTCTCACGTGACACACAAATTGGCAGCTAAGAAGAGAATAGTTCACATTTCAGCACTAGAAATACATTGCCTATACAGCTCTCATTGGTTACTTGAAACTATCATTTCATTTGTTACACAAAACTGATGCACTGCCAAATTATGGACAGTAGAGAAACACCACCATGACTGACATAGATCCTGATCTAAATTTTAGGTGGAGCATGCCGCAAGAAAACCTTTCAACTGGGATTTTAATACTTGGGGTCTTATCACACTGTTTTCATATTTCTGGTGGAAACTAGTTGAAAATGAAACCTGCTAAAAAATAGTGCACACCTTTCTGTACAAAACTTCGGGGCGTGTTATCCAAGTGCAAATCGTTTTTCCACCTAGTTTTCATGGAATGAATGATGCAATCTCTTCTGAATGACTCAATATTATTAACAACAAATCCCACAATGGAATGTATGTACAGGTATGGCAAAGTTAGAATCCTGAGGCACCTGAAGAGTGGCCTACATGAAGTTCATGAACTGACAATGCTGCTCTGCCTGACTTCGTTTTTCTGGGTGAGTTGCCCAAAAATATAGAACCATATGAAATAATAAAGTTCCTTCCTTCATAAAACAGAAATCTCCATTTTCTCTAACATAGGCAAGTGTCTATCTTTCTCCTTTACATGTGATATTTAACTTTATTCAAATAGAACCAACGTTTTAATTCTCCTTTGTAAAAGTGCACCTATAGCAGTTTTATTACTTGGGTAGGAGTGTTCTTTAAATCATTTATTAAATATTCTACCAGTCTGCCATGTATATTTTGTACCATCTACACATCTACATCTACATGATTACTCTGCAATTCACATTTAAGTGCTTGGCAGAGGGTTCATCGAACCACAATCATACCATCCCTCTACCATTCCATTCCCGAACAGTGCACGGGAAAAACAAACATCTAAACCTTTCTGTTCGAGCTCTGATTTCTCTTATTTTATTTTGATGATCATTCCTACCTATGTAGGTTGGGCTCAACAAAATATTTTCGCATTCGGAAGAGAAAGTTGGTTTCGTAAATAGATCTCGCCGCGCCGAAAAACGTCCTTGCTTTAATGACTTCCATCCCAACTCGCATATCATATCTGCCACACTCTCTCCCCTATTACCTGATAATACAAAATGAGCTGCCCTTTTTTGCACCCTTTCGATGTCCTCCGTCAATCCTGCCTGGTAAGGATCCCACACCACGCAGCAATATTCTAACAGAGGACAAACGAGTGTAGTGTAAGCTGTCTCTTTAGTGGACTTGTTGCATCTTATAAGTGTCCTGCCAATGAAATGCAACCTTTGGCTCATGTTCCCCACAATATTATCTATGTGGTCTTTCCAACTGAAGTTGTTCGTAATTTTAACACCCAGGTACTTAGGTGAATTGACAGCCTTGAGAATTGTACTATTTATCGAGTAATCGAATTCCAACAGATTTCTTTTGGAACTCGTGTGGATCACCTCAGACTTTTCATTATTTAGCGTCAACTGCCACCTGCCACGCCATACAGCAGTCTTTTCTAAATCGCTTTGCAACTGATACTGGTCTTCGGATCACACGAACAGCATCATCTGTGAACAACCTAAGAGAACTGCTCAGATTGTCACCCAGGTCATTTATATAGATCAGGAACAGCAGAGGTCCCAGGACGCTTCCCTAGGGAACACCTGATATCACTTCAATTTTACTTGATGATTTGCCGTCTATTACTACGAACTGCGACCATCCTGACAGGAAATCACGAATCCAGTTGCACAACTGAGACGATACCCCATAGGCCAGCAGCTTGATTGGAAGTTGCTTGTGAGGAACGGTGTCAAAAGCTTTCCGGAAATCTAAAAATATGGAATCAACTTGAGATCCCCTGTCGATAGCGGCCATTACTTTGTGCGAATAAAGAGCTAGATGCATTGCACAACAACGATGTTTTCTGAAACCATGCTGATTACGTATCAATAGATCGTTCCCTTCGAGGTGATTCATAATGTTTGAATACAATATATGCTCCAAAACCCTACTGCAACCCGACGTCAATGATATAGGCCTGTAGTTCGATGGATTAATCCTACTACCCTTCTTAAACACTGGTGCAACCTGCGCAATTTTCCAATCTGTAGGTACAGATCTATCAGTGAGCGAGCGGTTGTATATGATTGCTAAGTAGGGAGCTATTGTATCAGCATAATCTGAAAGGAACCTAATTGGTATACAATCTGGACCTGAATACTTGCCCGTATCAAGTGATCTGAGTTGCTTCGCAACCCCTAAGGTATCTACTTCTAAGAAACTCATGCTAGCAGCTGTTCGTGTTTCAAATTCTGGAATATTCCATTTGTCTTCCCTGGTGAAGGAATTTCAGAAAACTGCGTTCAATAACTCCGCTTTAGCGGCACAGTCGTCGGTAACAGTACCATCGGCACTGAGCAGTGAAGGTACTGACTGGGTCTTGATGCTTGTATACTTTACATACAACCAGAATTTCTTCGGATTTTCTACCAAATTTTGAGACAATGTTTCATTGTGGAACCTATTAAAGGCATCTCGCATTGAAGTCCGTGCCAAATTTCGTGCATCTGTAAATTTTAGCCAATCTTTGGGATTTCGCGTTCTTATGAACTTTGCATGCTTTTTCCGTTGCCTATGCAACAGCGTTCGGACCACAGTAGTGGCATGAAAACTTATACCCTCCTGAGCATTTGTACTTCTCTATCATTGGTAATTCAAGTCACATTTGTGTTTTAATGTTATTTATTGTTCTGACGGTGATATTTGTACTATTGTTTCAAAACAGCTTTAGATTTTCAGACTTGCATCTATATATTTCATGTAGTAAATTTTACTTTCTCTGTTGATCTAGAGTTTGTGAAGTGCTGTCTTTTTTTCATAATTTTGTCATGTTGTTGTTGTGGTCTTCAGTCCTGAGACTGGTTTGATGCAGCTCTCCATGCTACTCTATCCTGTGCAAGCTTCTTCATCTCCCAGTACTTACTGCAACCCACATCCTTTTGAATCTGCTTAGTGTATTCATCTCTTGGTCTCTCTCTACGATTTCTACCCTCCACGCTGCCCTCCAATGCTAAATTTGTGGTCCCTTGATGCCTCAGAACATGTCCTACTAACTGGTCCCTTCTTCTTGTCAAGTTGTGCCACATACTCCTCTTATCCAAAGTTCTATTCAATACTTCATCATTAGTTATGTGATCTACCCATCTAATCTTCAGCATTCTTCTGTAGCACCACATTTCAAAAGCTTCTATTCTCTTCTTGTCTAAACTATTTATCGTCCATGTTTCGCTTCCATACATGGCTACACTCCATACAAATACTTTCAGAAACGACTTCCTGACACTTAAATCTATACTCTATGTTAACAAATTTCTCTTCTTCAGAAACGCTTTCCTTGCCATTGCCAGTCTACATTTTATATCTTCTCTACTTCGACCATCAGTTATTTTGCTCCCCAAATAGCAAAACTCCTTTACTACTTTAAGTGCCTCATTTCCTAATCTAATTCCCTCAGCATCACCCGACTTAATTAGACTACATTCCATTATCCTCGTTTTGCTTTTGTTGGTGTTCATCTTATATCCTCCTTTCAAGACACTGTCCATTCCATTCAACTGCTCTTCCAAGTCCTTTGCTGTCTCTGATAGAAAGACAATGTCATCAGCAAACCTCAAAGTTTTTATTTCTTCTCCATGGATTTTAATACCTACTCCAAATTTTTCTTTTGTTTCCTTTACTGCTTGCTCCATATACAGATTGAATAACATCGGGGAGAGGCTACAACCCTGTCTCACTCCCTTCCCAACCACTGCTTACCTTTCATGCCCCTCGACTCTTATAACTGCCATCTGGTTTCTGTGCAAATTGTAAATAGCCTTTCGCTCCCTGTATTTTACCCCTGACACCTTCAGAATTTGAAAGAGAGTATTCGATTCAACATTGTCAAAAGCTTTCTCTAGTCTACAAATGCTAGAAACATAGGTTTGCCTTTCCTTAATCTTTCTTCTAAGATAAGTCGTAAGGTCAGTATTTCCTCACGTGTTCCAACATTTCTACGGAATCCAAAATTATCTTCCCCGAGGTCGGCTTCTACCAGTTTTTCCATTCGTCTGTAAAGAATTCGCGTTAGTATTTTGCAGCTGTGACTTATTAAACTGATGGTTCGGTAATTTTCACATCTGTCACACCTGCTTTCTTTGTCATATATAGAGTTGATTATTTTTGTATCATGTTCATTATTATGAACAGCCTGTAAGGCCAAGTTTCTCTGACTTCTCTTTAGGTACAACAGCTTTTTAAGTGTGTTATATTTTCTAGTTAATTATCTCTGTTTTGTTTTGTTGTTTCTCATTTTCAAAGAAAAATCTCCAACTTAGTGACTGGTAACTGACTAGATTATTTCTCCTGCTTTCATGATGCCTTCAAACTGCAAGAAGGGAAACAGTTCATGGTACATGCAGGGGAATAGTAAGGAATCTTATAAAAGTGCATGAATAGGAAGCTAAGACAGGAAATTCGCATTTGCCTAGTGAGACGGAGAAATCCGTGTGCTGCCAGTTGTTGCGTATTGCAAGAATTCTAAAAGAGGAATTTCCATTGATAAATCTTCTGTTTGTTATCCTGATGGAAGGCTTTCAAGGTTTCGAGAATCTATACCCACATTTATAGTCTGAAAATCACTGCCAGTTATATGACAGATGTACCTCCCATAGCACAAGGCTTAAGATTTCTTCTTGTTCCATTGGTGTATGGAGCATGGGAAGAATGAATACTTTAGTGGCACTGTGTGTATGTTGCAGTTACACTAGTCTTGTCTTTATAGACCCTAAAGGACTAGAGATCTGAAGTACATTCCTAGGTTCCTCAATACTGGTTCTTGAAAGCTTTTATATAGGCTTTAATGGGATAGTTTGTCTCTCTTCAAGTGTCTGCCAGTTTTGTTCTTACAATATTTCAGTGACAATCGCTTGTGGGTCAAACAAACCGTTGGCCATTCGTGCTGCCATTCTTTGTCTGTCTTCTTTCTTCTTGCCTTATAATGCATCTTCATGGGGTCAGCATGTCAATCTGGATTTGGTAATGTTAGTGGTAGAGTGGATGCCACTCCTGCTACCACACCAACTGCCGCTCCAGACAGAATTTGTATACCCTATGTGTCTGTATTTAGTGGTGGTATCTTAGACAAAAGTGTGAGAACTTTTATTGGAAAGTTTGTGATTCTTGTAACTGAAGTACGACATATAAACCAGCATGGCAATTACCTAGTGGGGTGTGCAAACCACCTAAAAACCATATCCTGGCCAGCTGGCACATTGGTGCTTGTCATTAATCCATCAGGTGGATTTGACCCAGGGATATGGTGTCTCCCTGAATCCCAAAGTGAAGAAGTGTTGCTATCTGACCAGTTGCTGTCATTCTTTGTAAGTGTTCAATGTCTCCTGCCAGTCCTATCTGATAAGGGTCCCATACGCGTAAGCAATATTCTAAGAAGACATGCCCAAGTGTTTTGTAACCAGTCTCCTTTATAGAGTGACCGAGCATTTTCTCAGTATTCGCTCAATGAAATGGTCTGGTACCTGCTTCACATACAACTGAGCCTAGCATCTGTGACTCGCTGATACTGTAGTCATAGGATACAACATTTCTTTTCTTTTCTTTTTTTTTTTTTTCATTTTCTGAAGTGCACAGTTTTGCAGTTACAAACAATTAAAACAAACTGGCAATTGTTGCACCAGTGTGAAACCCTATCAACAGGCTTACCTGGTTGAATATTTGAGCAATTTGTTCAGACAGTAGTTCATTACAGATAACTGCATCACGTGCGGAAAGTCTGAGGTTACTATTAATATTGTCTGCTGGGTCATGGATTCAGGGTGCAACAAAAAGGCATAGCCAAACTTACAGGAAACATTCACATGGCTCTGGAAATGCTTTATTTCCATGCTAGACCCCATTTTCTACTTCTCTTCATAATCAGATTAATCATGAAAAACACCGAGAAACAGTACATATCAGTATTACATGTTTTCTCACATGAAATGTTCAAAATACCCTCTTGGCTACATTTGATTAAAATGTATGGTAAGCTGTAATTCTTAGTTTCACTGCCAGTGTTTGCCGTTCAAATGGAAAAGTGGTAATGTTGACGTGTAACTCCCTTCATTGTTCGTGTCAATGTGCGACTAATCTCACTGCTCTACTAGCATCAAGCGTGTAGCATCAACTGTTTAGTGTTCATCATGGACTTTAATTCCAGTACAATTTAGTGGAAGTGTACACAAATGTGAAATTGACCCATTTGCTATATGTATTAGCAGATGGTAATGGCCATGGCACTCAATGCTTGTATTAGGAGAGATTTCCAGAATAATGGTGGCCTGGCAGGAGAATATTTCAAACAATTGATTGACATCTTAGGGAGCACGAGATGTTTAAGCCTAATCTCACAAGAGGCTTTTAATCAAATTGTGTGACTGGATTCATGATTTCCTGTCAGACTAACTGATGGAAAGTCATTTAATAAAACTGAAGTGATTTCTGGCATTCCCAAAGGTAGTGCTACAGGCCCTCTGTTGTTTGTTATCTATATGAACAATTTAGGAGACAATCCAAGCAACTTTCATATGTTGTTTGCCGATGATGCTGTCATTTATCATCAAGCAAAGTCATCATAAGATCAAAACAAATTGCAAAACGATTTAGAAAAGATATCTGTAGGGTACAAAAATTGGCAATTGCCCTTAAATAATGAAAAGTGTTAGGTCATCCACAAGAGTGCTAAAAGGAATCTGTTAAACTTCAGTTATATGATAAATCAGTCAACTCGGAAGGCTGTAAATTCAACTAAACACATAGGAATTACAATTACAAACAACTTAAATTGGAAAGAGCACATAGAAAATGTTATGGGGAAGACGAACCAAAGACTGTATTTTATTGGCAGAACACTTAGAAGATGCAACAGATCTACTAAAGAGACTGCCTTCACTACGCTTGTCCATCCTCTTTTGGAGTACTGCTGCACATTGTGGGCTCCTTACCAGATAGGAGGAGGAGGAGGACATTAGTGTTTAACGTCCCGTCGACAACGAGGTCATTAGAGACAGAGTGCAAGCTCGGGTGAGGGAAGGATGGGGAAGGAAATTGGCCGTGCCCTTTCAAAGGAACCATCCCGGCATTTGCCTGAAGCGATTTAGGGAAATCACGGAAAACCTAAATCAGGATGGCTGGAGACGGGATTGAACCGTCGTCCTCCCGAAGGCGACCAGATAGGAGTAACGGAATACACCGAGAAAGTTCACAGAAGGGCAACATGTTTCATATTATCGAGAAATAGGGGAGAGAGTGTCAAAGACATGATACAGGATTTGGGGTGGTCATAGTTGAAACAAAGGCATTTCTCATTGCAGTGGAATCTTCTCACACAATTTCAGTCACCAACTTTCACCTCTGAATGCAAAAATATTTTGTTGACGTCAGCCTACATAGGGAGAAACAACATGATGATAAAATTAGGAAAATCAGAGCTCACACAGAAAGGTATAGGTGTTCGTATTTTCCATGTACTGTTTGAGAGTGGAATAATAGAGAATTACAAGAATTAGAAATAATAGGTGGTTAGATGAAATGTCTGCCAGGCACTTAAATGTGATTTACAGAGTAGCCATATATATGCAGATGTAGATGTACTTGTGACTGGGAAAGGCCTAGAAGGATGAGACCACCTCAACTGGAGGAGGAACTTCTTGGTGCAGTTGACAACCACCCTAATGTCAGTGTAAGACAATTAGCTGCAAAAGTAATGTTGATCACATGACTGTCTGGAGAGTACTTCAAACATGAGAACCTGATGTATCCAATACCATGTATAGTGCATACAGGTACTACACAACTGGCCATTAAAATTGCTACACCAAGAAGAAATGCAGATGATAAACTGATATTCATTGGACAAATATATGATACTATAACTGACATGTGATTACATTTTCATGCACTTTGGGTGCATAGATCCTGAGAAATCAGTACCCAGAACAACCACCTCTGGCCGTAATAACGGCCTTGATACGCCTGGGCTACAGCTGCCCATGCAGCTTCAACACGATACCACAGTTCATCAAGAGTAGTGACTGCCATATTGTCACGAGCCAGTTGCTCGGCCACTGTTGACCAGACGTTTTCAATTGGTGAGAAATCTGGAGAATGCGCTGGCCAGGGCAGCAGTCGAACATTTTCTGTATCCATAAAGGCCCATACAGGACCTGCAACATGTGGTTGTGCATTATCCTGCTGAAATGTAGGGTTTCGCAGGGATCGAATGAAGGGTAGAGCCACGGGTCATAACACATCTGAAATGTAATGTCCACTGTTCAAAGTGCCGTCAATGCAAACAAGAGGTGACTGAGACATGTAACCAATGGCATCCCATACCATCACGCCAGGCGATACGCCAGTATGGCGATGACGAATAAACGCTTCCAATGTGTGTTCACGGCGATGTCGCCAAACACGGATGTGACCATCATGATGCTGTAAACAGAAACTGGATTCATCCGAAAAAATGACATTTTGCCATTCGTGCACCCAGGTTCGTCGTCGAGTACACCATCACAGGTGCTCCTGTCTGTGATGCAGCGTCAAGGGTAACCGCAGCCACGGTCTCCGAGCTGATTGTCCATGCTGCTGCAAATGTCATCGAACTGTTCGTGCAGATGGTTGTTGTCTTGCAAACGTCCCCATCTGTTGACTCAGGGATCGAGACGTGGCTGCACGATCCGTTACAGCCATACGGATAAGATGCCTGTCATCTCAACTGCTAGTGATGTGAGGCTGTTGGGATCCAGCTCGGCGTTCCGTATTATCCTCCTGAACTCACCGATTCCATATTCTGCTAACAGTCATCGGATCTCGACCAACGCGAGCAGCAATGTCGCGATACGATAAACCGCAATCGCGATACGCTACAATCCAACCTTCATCAAAGTCGGAAACGTGATGGTACGCATTTCTCCTCTTTACACGAGGCATCACGACAACGTTTCACCAGGCAACACCGGTCAACTGCTGTTTGTGTATGAGAAATCGGTTGGAAACTTTCCTCATGTCAGCACGTTGTAGGTGTCGCCACCGGCGCCAACCTTGTGCGAATGCTCTGTTAAGCTAATCATTTGCATATCACAGCATTTTCTTCCTGTCGGTTAAATTTCATGTCATCTTCGTGGTGCAGCAACTTTAATGGCCAGTAGTGTATCAGCAGATGATAGTACCTGTGTTGATTCAACAAGATGCCAATCCTCACTTTAGTGCAAATTTGCTGTTCACGTATGAGGTTCATTTCAGACAGATCAGATTCTAAATTTTTCACAATCAGCATGTACGGGCTGTCGAGAACCCTCAGAAATTTGTGTGTTGGAGTCATTGACACAAATTTTCTGTCAACGTCTGGGCCAGCACTGTTTGTGACTGTTAGAGCCTCATGTTCTTCCACCACGGTTCAACGGAGAAACTTACCTTGCTTTCTTAGAGAACACACTACATGTTCTGCTAGAATATGTGCCTTCACTAATGTGACAAAGGATGTACTTCAAGCAAGATGTAGCTCGTCGTCATTTCATTGGTAACATTCGTAGGCTTCTAAATAACAGATTCCACGACTGATGGATAGATAGAGGTAGACCAATTCCCTGGCCTCCACGGTGTCTGGACCTAACATCACTAGGCTTTTATTTGTGGAGGCATTTGAAAGCTCTTGTGTATGAAACCCCAATACAAGATGTACAGAGGCTTTGTGAATGTATTGTGGAAAGCTGTGAAACAAAACGTAATTCTGCACACCTACAGCAGCACATCAGGGACTCAATAAAGCAGAGGGTTGATGTATGTATCCTTACTAATGGAGGGCATTTTGAATGTTTCATTTAGATAAATGTTTCATACTGTTCTCATATGTTCTTTCCTGTGTCTTTCCCACGATTAATGTGTTGAGGAATTGTAAAAATAAATGTCCATGTAATGTATTTTCTTCCTTTACATGTGAGTATGTTTCCTGTAAATTTTGCCACACCTTTTTGTTACACCCTGTATACAAAACTAACAGCAAAGGTCCCAACACACTATCCTGGGGCACACTTCAAGATTCTTCTACATCAGTGAATAACTCCATCTGAGATAACACACCACATCCTTTCAACCAGTAAATCCTCAATCCGATCAGAAAGTTTGCTCAATATCCCATATAATCACACTTTTGTTACTAAGTGTAGGTACGATATTCAGAAATCAAGAAATACAGCATCCATCTGACTGCCTCCAGTGTGGCTTGCAGGATGTTGTGTGAGAGAAGATATTGCAGTGACGCGCAATTGAAAGCTCTGTAGCAATTGAGGAAGATCTCACCACATTGTCAGGTTCCCATTAACTCTACAGGAAACACTGTTGTGTGAATATATTAAAATATTGCTAATGTAAACACACTGAAAGATAAAATTGTTGATTTTTACCTGTTGTCTCTCTGGTGGGTAAGGTAACAGTGTCACCATCAATATTTGTAACTTCTTTCTTCTCTGTTGCAGAAACACCAGAGGACATGACCGTGTGAGAAATGTTGCCCCTGATTTACGTTCCAGGTTTCCACGACGAGGCGGCCGTGAAAGCGATGCGCTATAATGACCTCGGTACGACAGGTCTCAAACTGTCCCACCTGGCGCTAGGTGTCGGCGCACTCGGGCTATACGGGTGAGCGACACCTGTGAAACACAATTTGTTGTGCAGGAGACATGGCAATATTTACTGTGAAATCTTTTTATATGAATACTACAAAAGTTTTACAATTCTTTTTAGACATTTTTACTGTGAAGCAGTTACATGATCGATTTCAGTCTACAAAAAATATACAATTCTGTTCTTCAAATTGTGCAATTGTCATTCATTCATTCACTCACTCATTGTGTTCCATCAATCCTATCATTAAGGATAGCCTTCAATGGTAAGGAATGAGTCAAGTCATATACCGACAGGCAGGGGCAAACACTGCTGGCTACTTCTGTAAAGTATAGTGGCAATAATCTATGATTGGTACTAATCTGCTCAAAGTGATAATTACTTATAGATTACTTTGTATACACTACTGGCCATTAAAATTGCTACACCAAGAAGAAATGCAGATGATAAACGGATATTCATTGGACAAATATATTATACTAGAACTGACATGTGATTACATTTTCACGCAATTTTGGTACATAGATCCTGAGAAATCAGTACCCAGAACAACCACCTCTGGCCGTAATAACGGCCTTGATACGCCTGGGCATTGAGTCAAACAGAGCTCGGATGGCGTGTACAGCTACAGCTGCCCATGCAACTTCAACATGATACCACAGTTCATCAAGCGTAGTGACTGGTGTATTGTGACGAGCCAGTTGCTCACCCACCATTGACCACACGTTTACAATTGGTGAGAGATCTGGTGAATGTGCTGGCCAGGGCAGCAGTCGAACATTTTCTGTATCCAGAAAGGCCCGTACAGGACCTGAAACATGCTGTCGTACATTATCCTGCTGAAATGTAGGGTTTCGCAGGGATCGAATGGAGGGTAGAGCCACGGGTCATAACACATCTGAAATATAACGTCCAGTATTCAAAGTGCCATCAATGCGAACAAGAGGTGACCGAGACGTGTAACCAATGGTACCCCATACCATCACGCCAGGTGATACGCCAGTATGACGATGACGAATACACGCTTCCAATGTGTGTTCACTGCGATGTCGCCAAACACGAATGCGACCATCGTGATGCTGTAAACAGAACCTGGATTCATCCGAAAATGTGACGTTTTGCCATTCGTGCACCCAGGTTCTTCATCGAGTACACCATCGCAGGTGCTCCTGTCTGTGATGCAGCATCAAGGGTAACCACAGCCACAGTCTGCGAGCTGACAGTCCATGCTGCTGCAAACATCGTCAAACTGTTTGTGCAGATGGTTGTTGTCTTGCAAATGTCCCCATCTGTTGACTCAGAGATCGAGATGTGGATGCACAATCCGTTACCACCATGCGGATAAGATGTCTGTCAGCTCGACTGCTAGTTTATATGAGGCCACTGGGATCCAGCACGGCGTTCTGTATTACCCTCCTGAATCCACTGATTCCATATTCTGCTAACAGTCATTGGATATCAACCAACACGAGCAGCAACGTCGTAATACGATAAACCGCAATCGCGATAGGCTACAATCTGACCTTTATCAACGTCAGAAATGTGATGGTACACATTTCTCCTCCTTACACGAGGTATCACAACAACATTTCACCAGGCAACGCCGGTCAACTGCTGTTTGTGTATGAGAAATCGGTTGGAAACTTTCCTCATGTCAGCACGTTGTAGGTGTCGCCACCGGCGCCAACCTTGTGTGAATGCTCTGAAAAGCTAATCATTTGCATATCACAGCATCTTCTACCTGTCGCTTAAGTTCCGCGTCTGTAGCATGTCATCTTCGTGGTGTAGCGATTTATATGGCCAGTAGTGTATGTCTGTTAGGAGAAAAACACATATTAAAAAAAAATCCTCTTCCTCCTCATGCTACGCTGCTCAGCTGCTATTACTATCTAATCCTTCAAATAAAACTTTTTAACTTTACACAGACCACTATGACCTGTACATATAGTGGAAAAATCAAGATCTATCTAATATAAATATTAGAGTTCAGCAGAATTTACATTCCTAAGTCCAGCTATTCTGATAAACTGTAGAAGTTGTGACTGATGAGGTATTCTCTTACACTAGCTCGCTCCATGACTCCTTTGACACATGACGATCCTGCATTGCTCTCACTATCTGCCTTCAGTTCTTCCTGTCTTGTACCACTTCTTTCCATCCCTTTTCAGTCTGAGGTCACCTCATTGTGCTATCTACTTCTTGGCTGCCTTATGTCCTCCTGTCATATACAGGGTGTTACAAGAAGGTACGGCCAAACTTTCAGGAAACATTCCTCACACACAAAGAAAGAAAATATGTTATGTGGACATGTGTCCTGAAACGCTTACTTTCCATGTTAGAGCTCATTTTATTACTTCTCTTCAAATCACATTAATCGTGGAATGGAAACACACAGCAACAGAACGTACCAGCGTGACTTCAAACACTTTGTTACAGGAAATGTTCAAAATGTCCTCCGTTAGCGAGGATACGTGCATCCACCCTCCGTCGCACGGACTCCCTGATGCGCTGATGCAGCCCTGGAGAATGGCGTATTGTATCACAGCCGTCCACAATACGAGCACGAAGAGTCTCTACATTTGGTACCGGGGTTGCGTAGACGAGAGCTTTCAAATGCCCCCATAAATGAAAGTCAAGAGGGTTGAGGTCAGGAGAGCGTGGAGACCACGGAATTGGTCCGCCTCTACCAATCCGTCGGTCACCGAATCTGTTGTTGAGAAGCGTACGAACACTTCGACTGGAATGTGCAGGCACTCCATCGTGCATGAACCACATGTTGTGTCGTACTTGTAAAGGCACACGTTCTAGCAGCACAGGTAGAGTATCCTGTATGAAATTGTGATAACGTGCTCCATTGAGCGTAGATGGAAGAACATGGGGCCCAATCCAGACATCACCAACGATGCCTGCCCAAACGTTCACAGAAAATCTGTGTTGATGACGTGATTGCACAGTTGCGTGCGGATTCTCGTCAGCCCACACATTTTGATTGCGAAAATTTACAATTTGATCACGTTGGAATGAAGCCTCATCCGTACATACTGACTAAACTAAAATGAGCTCTAACACGGAAATTAAGCGTTTCCAGACACATGTCCACATAACATCTTTTCTTTATTTGTGTGTGAGGAATGTTTCCTGAAAGTTTGGGCATACCTTTTTGTAACACCCTGTATATGACTGACTATTCTGTCATGATCCATTCTGACACAGCCCACTCTTGTAAATGCCTCGCTTTAAGAGGTTTGTTGCGTAGCTTAAATAGTTCTTCATTGGATATGCAAACATACCTTTTGTTGCTTGGTCAAAAGTTGGCCCAAAAAATATCCTACAAACTATTTTCAAAGATTCAGGGTTGGTACCCTTCTCTTTTGGTCACACTTCACATTTCTGCTCTATACACCAGTTCTGGCCTGATGTTTGTGTTGTAGAGATTCAGAGTTTGGAGGACAGAGGGTTTTGGGGGGAAAAGTAAACACTGTGTGCTTTCGTTAGTCTAATATGGTATTGGACTCATCTTCTATTTCAGTCATTTGTATTAACACTGAGGTATCTGATGTTTGAAGTGATCTTGAAATTGTAGTTTTCTACATGAAGGTCATCACATTGTTATGTAGTCATGTTTTCTCTTTGCAAGTTCTTTTATTCTTTATTTTCTTCATTAATTTTTAAACATATTTTCATGATAGTTGCATTTAGTTTCTTGAACAGTACTTCAGTTCCACCACTGTGCCATCTGCATAGGTCATTATATTTAGTTGACTGTCATTTTTCCATTAGTTGCTTATCGGGTTTCTCTTACTTCTTTTTGAATGACAAGGTTGAAGATAACGAGCCACAGGATGTAACTCAGCTTGCTGCCTTCTCCGTACACATTTTGACCACACTTATGATTTTTTTAGGGATTCTGTATTCTGTCATGATTTCTCATACCATTTTTCTGTGAACAGAACTGTACACCCCCCAAAAGTCAATGAACAGGTAATGGACGTCCTTGTTTTATGCAGTGCTGTTTCATTGATGAACTTGCTGCAAAATATTCTGTCTGTTGTAGATTCATTTTGATAGTCCTCTATTACTTCTCAATATAAGGTGTCAGTCTTAGCAATATTATGCACGAAAATACTTTATGTGCTGTGACCAGTAGGGAAATTCCTCTATAATGCCTGCAATTTTGTTTAACTCCATTCATGTGTATAGGGTCAATGATTAATTCCATCCATTCACCCTGTATTTTTTCATCCCACCATATTTTAAGAATAAGACGTAACAATTTCTCATGTAGTTTATGATGACCATATTTCAGCATTCCACTGTTAATTTGTCTGTTCCAGCCACTTTGTAATTCTTCAGTTTTTTTGAACACTATGTTGGGTCACTGACAAGAGAAGCCTTCCTGATGGAGGGCTAGTTTTCTTGAGTTTGTTTTCTGGTTCAGGGCAGTTAAAAAATCAAAATATTATTTCCAAGTCTATATACCATCTGATCCAGTGATAATGTTACCACTGATATGAAGAGCTGCTGTCCCCATTTGATATCCCTCCATGATGTTATTTGTAGTACCATGTACTTTGCGGATGATGTACATGTTCACATTTTAAATGATTGATGTTATAAAACATTCTCTGAAAATGTCTATTTCAGAATTTTATGTATCCTGTACAAAAATTGCATTACATAAATAAGTTTTTGTGTACCTGGATTTGAAACTATTGAATTGACTGAACAGGAGGATCTGTTCACAAATTTTCAGTTTTTACAGAATTGTAGCATTGCATAAGTAATGAGATGAATTTTATCTTCTGCATTTCTTTAAATTACTTCAAATGAGGTTAGGTAATTATTAATATGTGTAACAGAAAGAAAAACAGTAGTGAGTATATATCAACATAATAAAAATTAGTGTGTTTTTCTACTCCTATAGGAATTAGTATCAGGTATTTCAGTAAGCAGTCGTCCCAACAAGCTAATTATATCTGAACCAGCTGTATGTCTGTAAGCAATGAAAAACAGACATATGTTATATAGAATGTTTTACTAGACTTACTCTGTACTACCACCTACTAAAATATTTACTCATCTGCCTGAAACACCCTATATAATATTATAATAGGCCAATATATGACCGACTGTATTAATGCACAGAGGTGAGACAGCTCACCTGCAATGACACCACATGTGCTGTTTTAGGGACTACCCTGAAGAGGATGCGATTGCTGCGGTGCATCAACTACATCAACACGGCACCCTTCTACGGCCTCGGGAGGTCTGAAGAAGTTCTCGGCAAGGTGAGGTCGAGCTGCAGTAGGCCTAATCCTTTCATCAAGGATGGAAGCTGCTGTTGCCAGTTTTTCGAGTCTGTGCAGTGTGCATGTGCTGTAGATTAGGTGGCTTTTGTAAGTCAATTTGAGGTTATTCTCCAGCTTGATAGATCCCAAGTCTCCTGTATTCAACTGTTCATCATAACTTCCCCTACACCACTGTGTTACTTTCTAAGCAATTATCATTTACACCCTGTATTGAAAAACATTACCTCTGTTGTATTTTGGATCAATTCTGGAATCCAGCATCCCTGAATTTGCAAGTGCTAATGTGATAATTAATGTATATTTTTTGGTAAAGCTGTGTACATATATTATTTATAACAACATATAAATGACATAATGAAAACCAGCTAATCTTCAAATAACCACTGAGAACACCCCTTTCAGTAATGCTCAATTTCATGCATAGTCACTGATAGGCGTTTTGTTTCCGAATGTGAAATAGATAGCTCAACAATATCCGGCGGGCCTATGGCGTATCGTCTCAGTTGTGCGACTGGATTCGTGATTTTCTGTTAGGAAGGTCGCAGTTCGTAGTAATAGATGGCAAATCATCGAGTAAAACTGAAGTGATATCAGGTGTTCCCCAGGGAAGCATCCTGGGACCTCTGCTGTTCCTGATCTATATAAATGACCTGGGTGACAATCTGAGCAGTTCTCTTAGGTTGTTCGCAGATGATGCTGTAATTTACCGTCTAGTGAGGTCATCCGAAGACCAGTATCAGTTGCAAAGCGATTTAGAAAAGATTGCTATATGGTGTGGCAGGTGGCAGTTGACGCTAAATAACGAAAAGTGCGAGGTGATCCACACGAGTTCCAAAAGAAATCTGTTGGAATTCGATTACTCGATAAATAGTACAATTCTCAAGGCTGTCAATTCACCTAAGTACCTGGGTGTTAAAATTACGAACAACTTCAGTTGGAAAGACTACATAGATAATATTGTGGGGAAAGCGAGCCAAAGGTTGCGTTTCATTCGCAGGACACTTAGAAGATGCAACAAGTCCACTAAAGAGACAGCTTACACTACACTCATTCATCCTCTGTTAGAATATTGCTGTGTGGTGTGGGATCCTTACCAGGTGGGATTGACGGAGGACATCAAAAGGGTGCAAAAAAGGGCAGCTCGTTTTGTATTATCACGTAATAGGGGAGAGAGTGTGGCAGATATGATATGCGAGTTGGGATGGAAGTCATTAAAGCAAAGACGTTTTTCGTCGCGGCAAGATCTATTTACGAAATTTCAGTCACCAACTTTCTGTTCCGAATGTGAAAATATTTTGTTGAGCCCAGCCTACATAGGTAGGAATGATCATCAAAATAAAATAAGAGAAATCAGTGCTCGAACAGAAAGGTTTAGGTGTTCGTTTTTCCCGCGCGATGTTCGGGAGTGGGATGGTGGAGAGATAGTGTGATTGTGGTTCGATGAACCCTCTGCCAAGAACTTAAATGTGAATTGCAGAGTAAACATGTAGATGTAGATTATGAAAAGGAAAGTTACTACTCACCACGTAGCGGTGATGCCGAGTCGCAGATAGGCACAACAAAAAGACTGTCACAAATAAAGCTTTCGGCCAGTAGGCCCTTCGTTAAAAATAGATGACACACACACACACACACACACACACACACACACACACACACACACACACATTCCTGCAAACGCATGTTCATCTGGAATAAACAATTTTAGTATCATGGGAATTTGTTTGAAATGCAGTTATCGTAAATTAGGAATGTTTCATTAAATAAAATGTTTTCGTATGAACTGAATGTACTGCTCTCATTGGCTGTCACTAAATTATAAAGTGAGTAACAAAGTTTAATAAAATAATACCTGAATAAGGATTTAGTAATTTCCTGTAGCTATTGTATGCATACTACTAATGAAAAGACGTCAGTAAACAAAAAAATTACATCGGCATTGGGAGTGTTACAAGAACAAATGGGGTAGCCCCAGCTTGCTCAGTTATAAACGTCTGCAAGCAACAATAAAAATGATAACATATTTCCTTCCCACAGAGATAAAGGATGTAAAACAGAAGTTGCTTGGTGAAGTTAGACAAACTTTGCAGTAGAAGA
Organism: Schistocerca piceifrons; assembly: GCF_021461385.2. Taxonomy (NCBI): domain Eukaryota; kingdom Metazoa; phylum Arthropoda; class Insecta; order Orthoptera; family Acrididae; genus Schistocerca; species Schistocerca piceifrons. Next base: position 67,362,102 of record NC_060148.1, on the reverse strand, counting down.
TAGTGATTGTAATGTGCACTTTAGTATTTGTAAAATTTCCTCCCATAGCTTTCTCTCGTTACATTTGCATGTCAAAAATGATAGGGATTTCATCTGTCATAATATTGGTAGTTACTGAAGACTTCACCTGGCTGCATACTGCAAAATGTTTGAAATTACAGGAAATGCTCGGCTTTGTGTAAAAGAGTAGGTTGACCAGTGTTTACAGTGTTCCCAAAATTTGTCCACTGTTACCTGTTTTGCAGGCCTTAAAGGGCATCCCTCGGCAGGCATACTATATCGCCACCAAGGTCGGCTGCTATACGATGGACCCAGGCACCATGTTCGACTTCTCTGCGCAGAAGACGAGAGAGAGTGTCGCGAAGAGCCTCGAGCTGCTGCAACTGGACTACGTGGACATCATACAGGTGATTTCTCCGATGTTACAGCTACAAACAATGGGAGGAATGGTTAGAGCCTGGAGTGTGAGAATTATTAAATATGTGTGTGAATCAAGCTTCTTAGGTCATCAGTCCCTAGACTTACACACTACTTAAACTAACTTATGCTAAGAACAACACACACACCCGTGCCCGAGGGAGGACTCGAACCTCTGGCGGAGAGGGGCCACACAGTCCGTGACATGATGCCTCAAATCACGTGGCTACTCCGTGCGGCGGACGTAAGAATACTTGCATGTAGGGACAGGAATAACTGTTTTATTTTCTTGACAATTTTTGTGTTATTTTTTGACAATTTCAGTGCTATTTTTAAACAGCTTACTTTTGAAGTACTCTCCATGTGTTCGTTATGTCACTGTTTTTTACTATTATGCTAAAGCTAAAAATATAACTAAGTGTTACATGGTTAATTGACATAATATTTATTTACATTACTGAGAAAAGAAACGTTTATGTTGAATGTATTAAGTCTACTCAGGAAAGGAGAAATAGCTTTGCAACCACACACCGTTGAAAGTTTTTCAAAAGAAAGCACTGTCATAACTCTAAATTATCTGAGACATCATTCCACCAGTCAGTCAACTCTTCGCTATAGTGTGAAATCAGCCACTCAGAATTTATATTCAAAAGTGGAAGAAAAAGTGCCTTTAGCACAACAGCAGGGATTTGACAATGCCCACCTTTGCTGCTGATACAGAAAGTTCCTTATACACTATGTTCTGAAGGGATCTGTACCTTGGTTTCATCATCACCAAATAATTGATCCTTGCACATTAATGAAGCCATCTTTTAAATTGGAGTAGAGATAACAACTTTATCTGGTGACATCTCATTTCTCTAAACTTTAGCTCAGCAAATCATACTAAAAATGTCACTGTAACAGTTGTGTTTGTTTCGTGTTCCTACTTGGATTCAATGCAAATGTGCAGTTTAACTGATGCTTCATATTCAAGATCTGTGATAAATGTGTAATTTATGGCAAGATTTGGAGCAGAAATGTAACAGAACAAAACTGCAAATTCTAATAAACTTTATGCAGCAGCTGGTGGTGTATATAAACATTTCCTTCATTAAATAAATCACAGATGTGAAGCACCATTTTGCAAAAATATTTCATAAACCTGCGGGGGCAGGTTGCGACTTGTGTTTGGATACCTCGGTTGACAAGTGCTCGGTAGCAAAAGACAGAGCCAACAGGTTCCATTCCTGGTCTGACACACAGTTTTAGTCTGCTAGGAAGTTCCAGTATTTATGTTGTGTTTCCATGACATGACATTTGACCACAGTGAGTAACTCAAAAACTTTTCTCCTCTCACATTCCAGGTGCATGATGTGGAGTTTGCTCTGAACCTGGACATAATTATCCAGGAGACTCTTCCAGTGCTGCAGGAACTTGTGGCAAAGGCAAGGCGAGGTTCATCGGCATCATGGGGTATCCTCTCGAGCCGCTCCGAGAGATCATCGAGAAGAGTGGCAGCGTGAAGGTGGACACAGTGCTGTCGTACACCAGAGACACTCTCGTAGATGACACACTACAGCGGCATCTGCCATTCTTCAAGGTGTGTCCCTGCATCAGTTTAGTTTACTGTGCTTGACTTAAACCTTCGAATGCTGTTGATGAGTTAACTTGTGCTCCACTGATCCCCGTATATTGTTGACAAATTTAAGCGTGGCCTACATCTACATACATACTCCACAATCCACCATGCGGTGCGTGGCAGAGGCTACCTCGTACCACAACTAGCATCTTCTCTCCCTGCTCCACTCCCAAACAGAACGAGGGAAAAATGACTGCCTATATGCCTCTGTAAGAGCCATAATCTCGCTTATCTTATCTTTGTGGTCTTTCCACGAAATGTAAGTTGGCAGCAGTAAAATTGTACTGCAGTCAGCCTCAAATGCTGCTTCTCTAAATTTACTCAGTAGCGATTCATGAAAAGAACACCTCCTTTCCTCTAGAGACTCCCACCCGAGTTCCTGAAGCATTTCCGTAACACTCGCGCAATGAGCAAACCTACCAGTAACAAATCTAGCAGCCCGATTCTGAATTGCTTCTATATCCTCCCTCAATCCGACCTGATAGGGATCCCAAACGCTCGAGCAGTACTCAAGAATAGGTCGTATTAGTGTACTGCTCGAACGGTCTCCTTTACGGATGAACCACATCTTCCCAAAATTCTACCAATGAACCAAAGACAACTATCTGCCTTCCCCACAACTGCCATTACATGCTTGTCCCACTTCATATCACTCTGAAATGGTACGCCCAAATATTTAATCAATGTGACTGTGTCAAGTGCTACACTACTAATGGAGTATTCAAACATTACAGGATTCTTTTTCCTATTCATCTGCATTAATTTACATTTATCTATATTTAGAGTTAGCTGCCATTCTTTACACCAATCACAAATCCTGTCCAAGTCATCTTGTATCCTCCTACAGTCACTCAATGATGACACCTTCCCGTACACCACAGCATCATCAGCAAACAGCCGCACATTGCTATGCACCCTATCCAAAAGATCATTTATGTAGACAGAAAACAACAGCGGACCTACCACACTTACCTGGGGCACTCCAGATGATACTGTCACCTCCGACGAACACTCACCATCGAGGGCAACGTACTGGGTTCTATTACTTAAGAAGTCTTCGAGCCACTCACATACTTGGAAACCAATCCCATATGCTCGTACCTTAGTTAGGAGTCTGCAGTGGGGCACCGAGTCAAACGCTTTCCGGAAGTCAAGGAATATGGCATCCATCTGATACCCTTCATCCACGGTTCGCAAGATATCATGTGAAAAAAGGGCGAGTTGCGTTTCGCAAGAGCGATGCTTTCTAAAGCCGTGCTGATGCATGGACAGCAACTTCTCTGTCTCAAGGACAGTGTTATTGACAAGTTAGGCATCCATGCTGACCTCTTAGCACCAATGGCAAGTGTAGAGCATCACCACTCAGGTATCTGAGTGCTACTGAAAAGTGTAAGATTACAGCGGAACTTTTTACCCCTTCTCAGTAGCTTTTCAGTTTTGGCAGCTGTGGTCTGTACTGGTACATTGTGTGTAGCGATCTCCCCTTGCTGCATTCAGCTTCACTTTACACCTTACTGTTCATCTGGATTAGCATCACAGTGTTTTGTTCATCGTCTCTTCTGCAAAGGAAATAACGTGTTGCACTAAGCTTAGATTGTGGAGATACTCATGAAGAGCAACAGTGAGAATTAATCATTTGATGACAATGTGATAACTCCTGCAACAGTCAGGCTGTTTACTTCAACATGTTTAACACTATAGTTGAATTCTTTTATCTTGGCGGCTCTCGCATGCCCGCCCAGACGCGGGAGATTGCTGCGTTGCCAGTTGCACACGACGCACGCGCCAATAGAAGCAGCGCCATAGTATAGCATAGTTCGCAAGCTTACGTGTAGGGGGGAGTGCGCAGTTCATGAAGTAAAGCCACCACGGCCGCATTAACCCTTTCGCTGCTACAAAGACGTTCTCCTCACATTCCGCGCTGTGCGCGATTTTGTCATCACTGCACTGCTCGCCTGTGCAGACACATGGTGTTCCCACTGCTTTGACACACTTATCATTAGATTCCACAAAAACTATTTGGCCCAAAAATTTGATTTTTACATGTCTTCTTGACTGATACCTTCCCCCCATAAATGACTTAATTTTATTTCGATGTTCAACGCAGTTATTATGCAGCATTAAATGTAGTAAATCATTGCACGAAATTTTGAAGAGTTTGCAGAGGTAGAAGTCCATAGCGTATATTTCCGTATGGTCGATTTTAGTTGCCACAATGTTGAGAATGAAATGTGGACAAGATACCTAAATTTCATATAAAATTTACTGTGTAACAATATCTCATTTAAGTACTACATAGGTGTTGTACATAATATTGAGAAATGTTCCGTCTTTCGCAATTGTAACAAAAGTTTTATTTACACTGAGCACGTTTGGCTTTATTTTAAAGCACTTCAATGAATCAAAAGGAAGTAGACAAAATACATGAAACAAAACTGTGGACTTACAAAAACATTAGGACTTGAATATACCGTCTACCAGTGAAGTGCTCTGAGCTATGTCAAATATAATTTTTGTGTGTGGCACACACAAACATCTTTTATTTGCTAAAACACTGATCAGCCAACACAAATGTTGAATATTGTGTTACCGCAGCACAAAACTACGAAAGGTGACTTGACAATGGAGGAGACAAAATACTGTCCACTGAAGATGCTTCAAACGAGAGAAACGCGTCTGGTCTAAATAAGTCGCTCATTACAGTTGCAGAAGAGGGATATATTTCAGTACCATAGGTGAAACTGCGACTTTGGAACAAAAACAAGAAAGAGAACATGAGTACCATTGTGTATGTGCCATACCATCATTGATTGAAGTGCTTTAAAATAAAGCCAAACGTGTTCGGTGTAAATAAAACTTTTATTACAGTCGCGAAAGACGGAATATTTCTCAATATTACATACGACACCTATGTGGTACTTAAATTAAATGAGATACTGTTATACAGTAAATTTTATATGAAATTTAGGTATCTTGTCCACATTTCATTCTCAACATTGTGGCAACTAAAATCGACCATACGGAAAGTATACGCTATGGACTTCTACCTCTGCAAACTCTTCAAAATTTCGTGCAATGGTTTACTACAGTTAATGCTGCATAATAACTGCGTTGAACATCGAAACAAAATTAAGTCATTTATGGGGGGGAAGGTATCGGTCAAGAAGACGTGTAAAAATCAAATTTTTGGGCCAAATAGTTTTTGTGAAATCGAATGATAAGTGTGTCAAAGCAGTCGGAACACCATGTGTCTGCACGGGCGAGCAGTGCAGTGACGACAAAATTGCGCACAGCGCGGAATGCGGGGAGCACGTGTCTGCAGCAGCGAAAGGGTTAATGAAGAGACAAAGCACTAGAAATTTCAAAAAATTGCATTCAAACAAATATAATTCATGAAGTAAGGTACTTCGATATTGTTTTTAAATAATTAAAATCTTGAGTTCCACACAAGGTTTGAACTCATAACCTTTCACGTAGAAGTCCAACACCTTAACCATTACGCTAACACAGATCGTCTGCCTACAGAACACAGTGAGGAGTCTAACACGTTACACAAAATACTGACAAACACTTTTGGTATGACTATGAATTACTCACGCTTCGTCGAAGTACAATAGGAAATAAACAATTACCGCTCTTCTTTAGTGCGAAAAAGCGGCTCGTGAGAATGATACAAACACCTTTCCTTCCTATCGCCTGAATTAGGAGTCTTATTGCTTGTTTGGTTTAATTAATTAATAGAATATGAAGCAATTGGTATAAAGAACGCTTTTTCCAAACTTTCTATAAAAGTCTGCTATCAAGACATTGCTTTTGTTCTATTACTTTATTTATGATTGAACGTTTCTAATACTGAAGACACTCGTCCATGCTATGCACTGCAGTCGAGATCTGGCAACGTCGTTCTCTGTTCATTGGCTGACTGTGTTTTGTGACGTCAGATGCGCAGAACGAACCTAAACTCGGCCGCCAACATAAATGACGTGCACTTTAAAATATGTTTCAACAAGAGAAGTAATTGATAGTTTTTCAAATCCAAGGTATCTAGAAATGATAAGAACTTTCGAACTGGGTTATTAAAATCTGATTGGAAACTTCATAAGGAAAACCACCTTTCACCACTGCAGACTTGTAATAACTGTAAATTTGCAAAGAATCTTCAAAGTCAAAAACTTATTTTTACACCTACAGTAATGTTTGTCCTGGCAGTGACAAATCTTAGGGCAACAGAAGGTAACATTACAGAAAGCACTCCAGAACTATTAGATAAGTAGCAAGGGAGGCCACTTAGGTAACCTCAGCCCAGAGTGAAGCATAGATGCACGGTACTTGCGAGTAATAGTGATCCAACACTCATCTTGGAACATAGCGAACATGTTGGCAGAAGCCACCCATCACAAAAGATAAGAGACGTAAATTGATGCAGATGAGTAGGAAAAACAAATCCTTAATGTTCAAATACAGCATTAATAGTGTGCTGTGTGACACGGTCACATTGATTAATCTAGGCATAACATTGCAAGCGATAGGAAATAGAAACAGCAAGTAAGGACTGTAATAGGGAAGGCAAATTGTTGACTTGCGTTTACTGGAGAATTTTAGGAAAGTGTGGTTCATCTGTAAAGAAGACAGCACATAGCTTGCTAGTGCAACCCATTCTGGAATATTACTCGTGTGTTTGGCATCTGCCCCAGGTCAGATTACAAGAAGATATCAAAGAAATTCAGAGGCATGTTGCTAGATTTGTTATTGGTAGGTTCAAACTCATGCCAATTTTAAACTCAAATGGGATTCCGTGGAGGGAAGATTATGTTCTTTTCGAGGAACACTACTGAGAAAATTTAGAGAACCAAGCCAACCGTGGATCAATTCAACTGCTCCCAACATACATTTCACATAAGGACAATGAAGATAAGCACTCACTCCGTCTTTAGGCCATGAGTGGCCTACCGGGACCATCCGACCGCCATGTCATCCTCAGAGGAGTATGCGGATAGGAGGGGCATGGGGTCAGCAGACTGCTCTCCCGGTCGTTACAATGGTATTCTTGACCAAAGCCACTACTATTCAGTCGAGTAGCTCCTCAATTGGTGTCACGAGGCTGAGTGCACCCCCAAAAACGGCAACAGCGCATGGCGGCTGGATGGTCACCCATCCCAGTGCTGGCCATGCCCAACAGCACTTAACTTCGGTGATCTCATGTGAACCGGTGTATCCACTGCGGCAAGGCCGTTGCTGCAATGAAGATAAAGTAAGAGAAACTGGAGGTAGATAGTGGAGAGAGACATAGAACAGGAAAGGAAATGACTATTAGTGGTACAGGATACACTCTGCCACACACTTGTATGGTATAATGCAGAGTATGGATGCAGATTATTCCAACAAAATTGATGGCTCTAAAAAGTCAACTGCACTAGTAAGTATCACCTGTGGTTCTCATATCCATTTTAAGGAAAATCAGTGATATATTCAAAATATAGCATGAACGAATTCTGAGCAAATGTGTAAAAAAAAAAAAAAATCAAGAAATGATTGAATTTTCAGTCATAAACAGACATTCTACTAGTTTATTTTGAAAAATGGTCAATTACCAACATTAACAGCATTGCTTTCTAACTTTTTAGAAATAATCTCTAGATTTCACTTTTAAGAAGTGACTTTACTTGTGTCATTTGTCATCATTAAAAACATGACACCTCAGAAATTGATAGAGCAGTTTGTTTACAGTGACTGTCTGTAGAAATAGAAATTTCACATGATGCATTTTGTTGCATGCATTTTTTTTACAATTTTTGCAATTAATGGCTTAACTTGACGACGCTGCCTCAAATCACTTTGTTCAGCTTTTGGTAATCAGTCACATTCAAAAAACATATTTTACAATCCATTTGCAGAATTTAATTGTGGTCTTCCTTCTGTCAGTGGTGAATCTTATGAGGGTCGACTAAAATAGCTTGTTGTTCCAAAAAATATGGGTGCCGTATGCAACACTATTGAAAAGGTTTGATATCTGACTTACTGTGAGACAGAGGCATTTGTATGCCTACTGAAGACAGTAGCACATTTGATTTTCTGTAACTATTTAGCTGTGGAGAAGATATGTTCCCTGTTGATTCCACATGGTTTGACAGAAGCTTAAACAAATCTTGTCTCAATTGGTGTAAGGCTGGGGCGGCCAAGATTTTGGATTACTGGCTGTGTCCTGGCAGGAGCGCCATAGTTCTCAATCTGGCTGCAAACTTCCTCCTCTGCCACACTTTCTAAGTGTGAGCAGGGGGAGACTGCAAACATGTTGCATTTAAATGGCAATGCAGTTGCTCTGCATATGACCGTTTTATGTTTCAAATTTCTCAACAACATAGATCACAAACAATAAGGATTTTCAGTATTATTTCATTATTACTGGCATAATATAATCTTTATCTGGTACAAACTGCTGGCAACTGACAGACACAGACAATTTTACATGTTTTTGGCCTCAAGCTGTTACATAATCGTGACTTATTTAGTTTCATAACTAAAAAAAGGTCTTTCACACACACATATATTGATATAAATATTGTGGCACTTTTGCAACCTCGTTATGGAGGTGTGGAAACTACTTAAGGTAAGCATTATAGGTGTCCTGGCAATGTCAATATAGGTGTCCGGGCAATGTAGATGTCCTGGACAGGTTTAAAGTAAAAGGATTTGTCTCTGAAATAGGAATTATGTGATAGGCCTGTCAGTTACATTTGCACACGCACATGCACAACTAAATTGGCAAGCAAACACACAAACAGCTTGAAAACATACGTAAGATTGACAAAGTCCTCAGAACATTTCAGAAACTATCCTCGTAACTCTTTCAAGGCTGTAATGAATTCTTCAATCCGTGTATTTTCTTTAACAGCATTGAACTTAGTAACTAAACTGTGTTTGTCAGAATGTATGACTTCTACAAAGTCATTTTCTTTTTAAATGCCTCCCCACCAAATCAGAAAGAAGTTGTTTCTCATCTTGCAGTGTCTGTGGCCACTGTGCAGTCATGTCCACTTAAAATGCGAGGTCTTCAATCCATTCCAGGTGTTCTAATTTTCATTCCTGCACTCCTTTTTCCTTCACAAATTCAACGATAGTGAAAAAGCATTCCAGGCATGCTGTTTGACTTAACCAATGTATTGTATTGTATGTTAACCGGGGACCTAGAAACAACAGAGAGGCTCCGTCCCCACCACAGCCGCAGTGGTCCACAACCCCACGACAACTACCGCAGTCCACTTCACCCCTTCACTGCCCCACACCGAACGCAGGGCTATTGTGCGGTTCGGCCCCCGGTGGAACCCCCCCCCCCCCCCCTCCCGCCCACAGGGAACATCTCACACCAGATGAGTGTAACCCCTATGTTTGTGTGGTAGAGTAATGGTGGTGCACGCGTACGTGGAGAATTTGTTTGCACAGCAATCGCCGACATAGTGTAACTGAGGCGTAATAAGGGGAACCAGCCCACATTTGCCGAGGCAGATGGAAAACCGCCTAAAAACCATCCACAGACTGGCCGGTTCACCGGACCTTGACACAAATCCGCCGGGCAGATTCGTGCCGGGGACTAGACGCTCCTTCCCGCCCGGAAAGCCATGCGTTAGACCGCACGGCCAACCGGGTGGGCTAACCGATGTACTTTGCACTGATATAAAAAGTCTCCATTCTCTTCGTACTCCATACTCTTTGTTCATGACAAGACAATAAATTGTGCAACTTCAGAAATTTTGCTATTTGTACCACTAATTTCTTCATGCGCTACATGCTTGCAAATTTAGCACAAAGTGCTTCACGATGTACAGAACAATGAATCCCATCTGTCAATCATTGTAATTTTTTGCTCTTTCATTGTCAACTAAATCCAGGCACTGACAAACATATCAGACAGAACAATGCACAGTCAAATACTTTACAAATTTAGTAAAGTTCTACAGTTGGTTTGACTGTGTAGGGGGCCTTTAGATCCAGTATATTTCTGTCATGAGTGGGCTTCTGAACAATTTGTTGTAACTAGGTCTTAGAGAAGACATATTGTTCTGTTCCACAGGACTTCTTTTTTCATATCCATCATTTACAAAACTGTAATTATCCCCAGTGATTGTTGGATGATTAAAGTCTCCTCCGATGATGACAGTATGATTGGGGAACTTGTGTATTAGTGAATTTAGGTTTTCTATAAAGTTGTGGGTTACATTTCGAGGTGAGTCTGATAATCAATAATAATAATAATAAAAATAATGTATGGAAAACCAATTCCAAGGAAAAAAAATAAAAAAATAAAAATAAATTTTAAAAAAATTAGAAAAATATTAAAAAGAGTGAAATTAGTACAGAATTTTAAAACTTATTAAAGTTTTGTGTGCTATCTTTGCTAAGTCTGAGACTTTCACTTGAAAATGTTCTGGTAGACTTTAGTTCTGACAGTGTGATTTTGTGGCCTTTTAGGAAAAGACCAACCCAATTTTTATCAGCAATTTCACATTTCAAATGATACACAATGTTATTTTATTTCTTACTGCCATCCTTCCAACCCTTCTCCTTTTTTTAGAATAGTGCTTTAATCAGTCGCAATTTCACATTTCAAATGATACACAATGTTATTTTATTTCTTACTGCCATCCTTCCAACCCTTCTCCTTTTTTTAGAATAGTGCTTTAATCAGTCTTCCCCAAATTATTTGTTACAGTCTGCAACAAACAGCACAGAGTAAGATCTGGCCAAAACAAGTCTCATCTCGTGAAACAACTTGCATACCGCTGTTCAAAAACAATCGGGTAAGGGGGGGGGGGGGGGCAAAAAATTGCTACACACAATGGACATTTTTCACTATGAAGTAATTAATGATTGTCTGTCAAGGAACAATTGTAGCAGATAATGAACGTGCTCCACTGAAAAGTGGAGATCTAACATAAGTTAATAGTTACAGACTAGGAAAATGCATAGCTGGAAGACTGGGGTCAGTTTTATGTGGAGATTCCCAGATTTGGGTGTTTTGTATTATTTTCCTTATTTATTTAAATAACTATTTTTTTTTTTTTTTTTTTTTTTTTGGTAAGTTGTGAAACAGTGGGATTATTTTTTTTGGTAAGTTGTGAAACAGTGGGATTATTGTGCTTCTATTTGTCCTTTTTGGGCATGAAACTTATTTACAGTTTTCTTTACAGCCCTCTGTATGAGTAGTTTAGTGCCAGTCATAATTTGTTGTCAATATACTTTAGAGAAGTAGGGCGCAGTGGCCACACCTTCACTCCTTCCATATCCTCAAAGGCTCTTATTATTCGATTCAGTGTGTGAGCGAGTGAACAAAATGTCCCATTTTCATCCCTTCGGCAGGAGAAGGGCGTGGGCGTCATCTGCGCGGCAGGTACGGCGATGGGCCTACTGAGTAGCGTGGGGCCACAGCCGTGGCACCCGGCATCCCAGGAGCTGCAGGACGTGAGCAGGGTGGCAGCCGACTACTGCAAGGTGGGTGCGAGGCCAGGTAATGTAACGGCAGGATAAAGACGTGTCGGCGTGTAAGAAGCTAAGTGGAGGTAAAAGATGACACATACACTACTGGCCATTAAAATTGCTACACCACATGCTACAGATGCAAAATTTAACCGACAGGGAGATGATGCTGTGATATGCAAATGATTAGCTTTTCAGAGCATTCACACAAGGTTGGCGCCGGTGGCGACACCTACAACGTGCTGACATGAGGAAAGTTTCCAACCGATTTCTCATACACAAACAGCAGTTGACCGGCGTTGCCTGGTGAAACGCTGTTGTCATGCCTCGTGTAAGGAGGAGAAATGCGTACCATCACGTTTCCGACTTTGATAAAGGTCGGATTGTAGCCTATCGCCATTGTGGTTTATCATATAGTGACATTGCTGCTCGCGTTGGTCGAGATCCAATGACTGTTAGCAGAATATGGAATCGGTGGGTTCAGGAGGGTAATACGGAACGCCGTGCTGGACCCCAACAGCCTCGTATCACTAGCAGTCGAGATGACAGGCATCTTACTCGCATGGCTGTAACGGATCATGCAGCCACGTCTCGATCCCTAAGTCAAGAGATGGGGAAGTTTGCAAGACAACAACCATCTGCACGAACAGTTCGACGACGTTTGCAGCAGCATGGACTATCAGCTCGGAGACCGTGGCTGTGGTTACCCTTGACGCTGTATCAGAGAGAGGAGTGCCTGTGATGGTGTACTCAATGACGAACCTTGATGCACGAATGGTGAAATGTCATTTTTTTGGATGAATCCAGGCTCTGTTTACAGCATCATGATGGTCACATCCATGTTTGGCGACATCGTGGTGAACACACATCGGAAGCGTGTATTCATCATCGCCATACTGGCTTATCACCCGGCGTGATCATATGGGGTGCCATTTGTTACACGTCTCGGTCACCTCTTGTTCGCATTGATGGCACTTTGAACAGTGGACGTTACATTTCAGATGTGTAATGACCCGTGGCTCTACCCTTCATTCGATCCCTGCGAAACCCTACATTTCAGCTGGATAGTGCACGACCACATGTTGCAGGTCCTGTACGGGCCTTTCTGGATACAGAAAATGTTCGACTGCTGCCCTGGCCAGCATATTCTCCAGATCTCTCACCAATTGAAAACAAGCAACTGGCTCGTCACAATACGCCAGTCACTACTCTTGATGAACTGTGGTATCGTGTTGAAGCTGCATGGGCAGCTGTACCTGTACACGCCACCCAAGCTCTGTTTGACTCAATGCTCAGGCATATCAAGGCCATTATTACGGCCAGAGTTGGTTGTTCTGGGTACTGATTTCTCAGGATCTATGCACCCAAATTGCATGAAAAGGTAATCACATGTCAGTTTTAGTATAATATATTTGTCCAATGAATACCTGTTTGTCATCTGCATTTGTTCTTGGTGTAGCAATTTTAATGGCCAGTAGTGTACAATATACTGAGGTGACAAAAGTCACGGGATACCTCCTAATATCACAACGGGCCTCCTTTTGTCTAGTGTAGTGCAGCAACTCGGCACGGTACAGACTCGACAAGTCATTCGATGTCCCCTGCAGATACATTGAGCCACTCTGCCTCTAAGCCGTTCATTGTCACGAAAGTGTTGCCAGTCCAAGATTTTGTGCACAGACTTGACCTCTTGACTACACGTCCCATAAATGTTCAAGGGGAATTGTGTCGGGCAGTCTGGGGGGCCAAATCATTTCACTCAAATTGTGTACAACGTTCTTCAATCCAATCATGAACAAGTGTCGCCTGGTGACATCGTTGTATGGGAATGTGAAGTGCACAAATGAAAATTGTCTCCAAGTATCTGAACATAATCATTTCCAGTCAATGATCATTTAAGTTGGACCAGAGGTTCCAGTCCATTCCATGTAAACACAGCCCACGCCATTATGGGCACACCACCAGCTTGCACAGTGCCTTGTAGACAACTTTATTCCATGGCTTTGTAGGGTCTACCACTTTGTTTCAGGATCATAACTACACGCCCACAATTCACTGGCAGTTATGACTCTGGGCAGGAAATTTGGATCATCTCGAATCCTCGTTTACATTTGACTGTGCACCCAATCCCGACAGTCTCACTGGTGTACATTCTACCTCAGTGGTGTGCTTTCTACTTACGAGGAACGAAATTCGCTGCAATTTGTCTCTTTGTTCAATTCATCAGCTAGACACAGCTCGTATGAAATTTTAAACATGTACTATTTGTATTTTATCCTTTTTGATCTCTTTGTGCGCTTGAAAGATCATTTTGGGAGTTGTGTATTATGGCAGCTGGGCAGAGTGTTTGTCATCCTGTACAGGCTCCTGGGCATCTTAAAATCACTAAAACACTCAAATTTTCCTGCTTGCCCACCAGAATCATCATGTAGCACATGGTGGGTTCCAGCTGCTGTTCTGCTGAGCATAAAACAAAACTTAATGCATATTCTTTGTTCATTCAAGTTAGCTATTTTGAAATTTGCACACGCAGTAGAAAAAGGTCTAAAGACATCACCAAAAACTTTTGCACTCACAATGACTTCATATGGCACATTAGCAGTTGAAAAATGCAGCTAGGTACACCTACTGATGGAAGTTTATTACTGCTGATAATTTTGGATGCAATATTCAAATTCTTGTAACACAAAAATAATTATACATAACACAGTGCCATACGCATGAAAATTATAGCAAATTCAGTGTACTACAACATGCTACGTATCACTCACATTGAGATCATGAGGATAAGATCAGAATAAATACTGCACACACAGAGGCACTCAGTCATTCTTCCCATGTGCCATACGTGAATGGAATGGGAAGAAACCCTAACAACCAGTACAATGGAATGTACCCTCTGTGATGCACCTCACGGTGGTTTGCAGAGTACAGATGTAGCTGCAGATGTAAAAATGTGCTACTGGGAGCAGTCGCAGCTGGTAAACTGACCAGTAATCTACATCTACATATCTACTTACATACTCCGCTAGCCACCAAGCGGTGTGTGGCGGAGGGCAAAATTCGCGCCAAAGTCATATTTCCCCCCTCTGTTCCACTCGCGGATCGCATGAGGGAAAAACAACTGTCTGAACACTTCAGCACAAGCTCTAATTTCCCTTATCTTTGAATGGTGATCATTACACAATTTGAAAGTTGGTGGTAATAATATGTGCTCTACATCCTCAGCAAAGATCAGATTTCGGACTTTAGTGAGCAGCCCCTTCTGTTTAGCGCCTTGTCTATCTGCAAGTGTGTCCCACTTCAAACTTTCAGTGAGATCTGTAACACTCTCGTGATGGCTAAATGTACCAGTCACGAATCTTGCTGTTCTTCTTTGGACATTCTCAATCTCTTGAATCAGACCCGACAGGTAAGGATCCCATACAGACAAACAATATTCTAAGACTGGACAAACTAACATATTGTAAGCTATTTCCTTTGTTGAAGGACTGCATCGCTTCAGGTTTCTACCAATAAACCGCAACATAGAGTTCGTCTTGCCCGTTATTTGTGTAATCTGATCATTCCATTTGAGATCATTTCAAATAGTCACATCCAGATACTTGGCGGATGTTACCACTCCCGTCTTGCCCATTATTTGTGTAATCTGATCATTCCATTTGAGATCATTTCAAATAGTCACACCCAGATACTTGTCGGATGTTACCACTTCCAAAGACTGGGCATTTATTTTGTACTCGGACATCAATGGGGATTTCCGCCTTGTTATACACAGTACATTACACATACTAATATTGAGAGATAACTGTCAGTCATTACACCAAGCATTTATTTTCTGCAAATCCTCATTGATTTGCTCACAACTTTCTTGTGATACTACTTTCCTGTAGATTACAGCAACATCGGCAAACAGTCTAATGCCACTGTCAATACCATCAACCAGATCATTTATGTAAATTGTAAAAAGCAGTGGTCCTATTATGCTGCCCTGGGGCACACCTGAAGTTACGCTTGTTTCTGTTGAAGTCACCTCATTCAGAATGACATACTGCTCTGTCTGTTAGAAAACTTTCTATCGAACCGCATGTCATCGGATAGACCATAAGCACACAATTTTTTGGAGCATGCAACAGGTGAAAGTCGAGTAATATAGCATCACCCTGGGAGCCGTATCTAGAGCCTGTTGTATATCATGCACAAAGAGGGCCAGCTGTGTCTTGCAAGACACGGTGCTGGTTTCTGCAGAAGAGCTTCTCAGAGTCAATGTACATTTTGACAGCTTACATCTCATCCACATCAAATGCTCCCATCCCTACAGCCTGTGCAACATATCTGTTTTGCCACTAGATCCCTCGACACCTACACTAGTGACCTTTCTTAGGCTTTTCTCTCCCGCAACTACCCCAAAGATGTTAATCAAAAAAAGAATTTCCTCCTCATACTCTCTGACTAATGCAGCTTCCACTTCCAAAAATCTCAGTAGCATTCCTCTCATCACCCATTTTGAGTGAGGTTATTATTTTTTCAAGTTGACCCCCTGAATCTGATCCTCTCCCCCTGATATCCTTCCCAGCTGACCTCACAACCTCCAAAACATCGTAGTTAAATGTTATTATCCTCCCAATGTCTGTCTACACAGCTGAATGGTGAACGAGACAGATCCTCGTTTGGTATTGCCAGAGATTTTTCCTTTGCGGGAAAACAGGACTTGGGTACTCTCAGCCTCATGATGTCAGCTGAGGAGCTACCTGATCGAGAGGTAGTGGCTTCAATCTCAAAATGTTGACAATGGCCGGGAGTGGGGTGTGCCGACCCTGTGCCTCTCCATACTGTATACGGCAATGAATGACAGAGGATAACACAGCAGTCTGTCGACTATTGTGTGGTCTTCAGGGCCTGACAGCGAGTTTTCTTTCCTTTCCTCGTAAACCCTACCTCAGAGGTTCCTCCTTATTCAGTTGTGTTGAATATTAAACACAACATTATTCCTCTTGATGAGTAGATAATGACAGCATTTTGAACTCAATCGCTAATTACAAGAAATACTGAAAATCAAATTTTTCGTGCTCCTGGAAGCTGTTAGATAGTTGGAACTGAGTACCGAGATTGTTGATTGCTAATATAGATTACAGAGTGAAAAACTTCATCTTCACACAAGATAACTTCACGCGTTACAACGTGACTGCCCTCGTGATGAATAAAATGTTAACACAGTAATTGCAGCGAAGACAGCTACTGCCCTACAACTTTTTATTGTTTATTTATGGGATGAATGTGGGCGCAGCAGAAATCACTCTGCAGTACTATTATACCGTATATACTCCAATAATCCGCGCATGTTTTCTCCCGAATTTTAGGACGAAAAACTGGGGTGTGTGGATTATTCGAAACATTGTTGGTACTGCTCCGCCTCTAACAATACATCCCATTATACTACTGCATTGTTGTGGCCTCAGTCTGTGACGCATCAGTAGCACGTTAGGGGTGAAGTATTAACGTCTTCAAACTTGTTAATTATGGCTACAAGTTCTCATTATTGCTCGTACACTGCTAAAGAAAAAGTGAAAATTACTGAAGAAGCTGAGAATATTGCAAACCGTGCAGCAGAAAGAAAGTACGACACGAGTGAGAGTTGTATTCGTGGCTGGCGAAAAAATAAAATGCAGCTTCAAGAAACTAATAGTAATCGCCGGGCTTTTCGCGGCCAAAAAGCGAAGCATCCAGACCTCGAGAAAAGGCTCTGCGATTATGTAGATGAGAAGCGACAATACGGATGTGCAGTGACAAGTGAAATGTGCCAACTTAAAGCATTGTCTTTAGCCAAAGAACTAGGCATTACCAGTTTCAAAGGTAGCCGGGGCTGGCTATCAAGATTTTTCAACCGAAATGGATTCCGGAGGAAAACTACTATCACTCAGCGGCTTCTAGGCGATTACGAGGAATGTTGTTGTTGTTGTGGTCTTCAGTCCTGAGACTGGTTTGATGCAGCTCTCCATGCTACTCTATCCTGTGCAAGCTTCATCATCTCCCAGTACCTACTGCAACCTACATCCTTCTGAATCTGCTTGGTGTATTCATCTCTTGGTCTCCCTCTACAATTTTTACCCTCCACGCTGCCATCCAGTACTAAATTGGTGATCCCTTGATGCCTCAGAACATGTCCTACCAACCGATCCCTTCTTCTAGTCAAGTTGTGCCACAAACTTCTCTTCTCCCCAATCCTATTCAGTACTTCCTCATTAGTTATGTGATCTACCCATCTAATCTTCACCATCCTTCTGCAGCACCACATCTCAAAAGCTTCTATTCTCTTCTTGTCCAAACTATTTACAGTCCACGTTTCACTTCCATACATGGCTACACTCCATACAAATACTTTGAGAAACGGCTTCCTGACACACAAATCTTTACTCAATGTTAACAAATTTCTCTTCTTCAGGAACGCTTTTCTTGCCATTGCCAGTCTACATTTTATATCCTCTCTGCTTCGACTATCATCAGTTATTTTGCTCCCCAAATAGCAAAACTCCTTTACTACTTTAAGTGTCTCATTTCCTAATCTAATTCCCTGAGCATCACCTGACTTAATTAGACTACATTCCATTATCCTCGTTTTGCTTTTGTTGATGTTCATCTTATATCCTCCTTTCAAGACACGATCCATTCCGTTCAACTGCTCTTCCAAGTCTGTTGCTGTCTCTGACAGAATTACAATGTCATCGGCGAATCTCAAAGTTTTTATTTCTTCTCCATGGATTTTAATACCTACTCCAAATTTTTCTTTTGTTTCCTTCACTGCTTGCTCAATATACAGTTTGAATAACATTGGGGAGAGGATACAACCCTGTCGCACTCCCTTCCCAACCATTGCTTCCCTTTCGTGTCCCTCGACTCTTATAACTGCCATCTGGTTTCTGTACAAATTGTAAATAGCCTTTCGCTCCCTGTATTTTACTCCCACCACCTTCAGAATTTGAAAGAGAGTATTCCAGTCAACATTGTCAAAAGATTTCTCTTAAGTCTACAAATGCCAGAAACGTAGGTTTGCCTTTCCTTAATGTAGTTTCTAAGATAAGTCATAGGGTCAGTATTGCCTCCCGTGTTCCAATATTTCTACGGAATCCAAACTGATCTTCCCTGAGGTCGGCTTCTACTAGTTTTTCCATTCGTCTGTAAAGAGTTCGCGTTAGTATTTTGCAGTCATGATTTATTAAACTGATAGTTCGATAATTTTCGCATTTGTCAACACCTGCTTTCTTTGGGATTGGAATTATTATATTCTTCTTGAAGTCTGAGGGAATTTCGCCTGTCTCATACATCTTGCTCACCAGATGGTAGAGTTTTGTCAGGACTGGCTCTCCCAAGGCTGTCAGTAGTTCTAATGGAATGTTGTCTACTCCCGGGGCCTTGTTTCGACTCGGGTCTTTCAGTGGTCTGTCAAACTCTTCACGCAGTATCGTATCTCCCATTTCAACTTCATCTACATCCTCTTCTGTTTCCATAATATTGTCCTCAAGTATATCGCCCTTTTATAGACCCTCTATATACTCCTTCCACCTTTTTGCTTTCCCTTCTTTGCTTAGAACTGGGTTTCCATCTGAGCTCTTGATATTCATACAAGTTGTTCTCTTTTCTCCAAAGGTCTCTTTAAAGTATGAGGAAAAAATAGTGAGTTTTTGTCGTTATGTGATAAATCTGCACCGAAACAGTCTTATATATTATCGCAAATTGGTAATGCGGATCAAACGCCAGTCTATTTTGAGATGCCGCTCGACAACACAGTGGACAGGAAAGGAGAATCCAGCATTGTGATACGAACTGGCGGCAGTGAGAAACAAAGATGTACAGTGATGTTGTGTGTAGTTGGCGATGGATGAAAGCTATCTCCTTAAGTGATATTTAAAAGAAAAACTATTCCGAAAATATCAGAGCGAATCTGAAAGAGTGGATGGACAATGAACTTATAATTGACTGGGTGACACACGTTTGGTAACATCGTCCTGGTGCGTTACTGAATTTACGCAACAGGTCGGTCCTGGACCGGCTTCCGCGGACATACAACTGAGGAAGTGCGAGACAAATTACAAAAAGGGAAAACTGACTTGGTCATTATCCCTGGAGGCTGAACATCCATCCTACGACCACTAGATGTGTGTATAAATCGGCCATTCAAAGCTGCACTTAAACAGCAATATACGCAATGGATGGCTGATGAAAACCATAAGTTCACACCTAGTGGAAAAATCAAGCGGCCGGATTTGTCCCAGATTTGTGAATGGGTGAAAAGTGCACGGCACTCCATTCCACAACCACTGGTGGAAAAATCCTTCAAAAAATGTGGAATTACAAATTCAGTGGATGGAACAGAGGACGACGCTCTGTGGGAAGATGGTGAAGACGACAATGATTCTCCCACTAGTGATGACGATGAAAGTGATGAATAGAGTGGTAAGAGAGGAAACGTACCGGTATTGACTAAAATATTTTATTGCACATACCCTATTAACAAATTCTTAAACAAGATAATTCACATTTCTTTTTTTGCTATTGCAGGTACGCATAGAGTCCCGGATGGCGGTGGTAATGATCCCCGGTCACCTGTCCGCCAGTTGGCCAGCTGCACGCCACTGAATCGGTTGCGTTTTAACGATGTATCAATGTGTACAGCAGCGTTGCTTCAAACCAGTAGTTATTATACATACTTTTGAACACATCATAACGTTGCAACAATTATTTTTGTAAATAAAACAAATTAAAGCAAAAAATAATTTTTCCCCCCTCTTCCTCAGAATTGGGGTGCGCAGATTATTCGAGGGTGCGGATTATTCGAGTATATAAAGTATTAAGACTTTAATGCTACAAAACTAATAACTTTTTAATGGATGTCACACTCTTGTTTACTGACACTGCCAGTGTGAACTGATAGCCTGTCTCATCTTCGTAGGAGAGGGGTGTCGAGCTGGCCCGCCTGGCGATGCACCACGCCCTGACACGTGAGGGCCAGGCGACACACGTCATCGGAACCAACAGCACACAAATCCTGCGCTCCAACCTGCAAATCCTGCGTGATGGGCTGACTTCTACAGAGCAGGAGGTGCTGCGTGACATCCGACAGAAGTAAGGCCGCATTGCTGCGTGCTTTATGTTTTCCTCTGACCTGTCTTGGTTGAGTGACTGTGCTGTCACATTCTAAGAAAATGGGCTGACTTCTACAGAGCAGGAGGTGCTGCGCGACATCCGACAGAAGTAAGGCCGCATTGCTGCATGCTTTATGTTTTCCTCTGATCTGTCTTGGTTGAGTGACTGTGCTGTCACATTCTAAGAAAATGGCTGGCCACACAAGCTGCAGCCACATTTGGCAACACTGCTGACCACTGTTGCACAGCAATGTTTGCATCCAGCTGTTTCGCAGCCACAAGAGTTTACACAGGTGACAGTATGGCTGTGGAGTGGACGGAAGGGAGCTAGTATACATGAATGTGCCTCTGCTGCCTGCATTCCACAAGAAAAATGTTAGCAAGGAAAAATACAATTCGGGCACTGAGGATGTGTTCTTTCTCAAGTATGTGGACGGCTTCCAAAACTTTTTAAATTGTGAACTGATTTTGGATACATGTCTGTTCCAGAATATCAAATCAAAACTTTAAATATAGCAGTATTGTAAAGCTGTTGGTCTGAGAATTGGTAAGATCACTACCAAAATGAAAGAGTGTATACTGTCAGCTGGGTTTACCTTACACAACCCGACTTACATCACACTATTCCCATTAAGTTCTAGCGAGCACCATACATGGTCAGTTTTGGAAGTTCTGAGCACAATGGCTGCTTAGATACGACATTGTGAACTTTACTGGATGACAAATGCCATTAAATGGACATGAGTCTCGTTATGTATTTTACATTGCCTTGAAACTTTCATTGCTATGTCATAGTTAGAGGGTGGCATTTATTGAACTATACGAAAAAATGTAAATTACTAACAAACTACAGTGTGCACACACTTTATTAAACATGTAAGTGTCACTACAGATATTCAGATTTAGGTAATGACATGTTCGATATGCCTGCTGTCATTGGCGATGATGAGGCGCAGACGAATAGTGAAATTCTGCACGACCCGCTAAAGTGTTGGAACATCGATGCTGTCGAAGACTTCTTGAACGGCTGTTTTCAGTTCAACAACAGTTTTGGGGTTATTGCTGTACACCATGTCTTTAATATAGCCCCACCAAAAGGAGTCAAATGTGTTCAGATGTGGAGAATATGGCAGCCAATAGAGGCCCATACCAGTGGCCTCCGGGTGCCCCAAAAGAAAGAGTGAGGTCCCCAAAGTGCTCCTCCAGCACATGAAACACTCTACTACTTTGATGGGGTTGACCTCTGTCTTACATGAACCACATCTTGTCTAAATCAGGGTCACTTTGGATAATGGGGGTGAAATCATCTTCCGAAACCTTCACGTACCGTACAGAAGTACCAAGCGAGGTGGCACACTGGTTTGCACACTTGACTCACATTCGGGAGGACGATGGTTCAATCCCGTGTGCAGCCATCCTGATTTAGGTGATTTCCCTAAATTGCTCCAGGCAAATGCTGGGATGGTTCCTTTGAAAGGGCATGGCCGACTTCCTTCCCCGTCTTTCCCTAATCCGAAGAGAAAGATGACCTCGCTGTTTGGTCTCTTCTCCCAAACAACCCAACCCAATAACCCATACAGCAGTCACCATCAAGGAATATCACACAATTGTTCCGTGACTTGAAACTGCACACCACACAGTCACCCGTTGAAGGCAGAGAGACTTCTCTATCACGAAATGTGGATTCTCAGCCCCCCAAATGCATCAATTTTGCTTATTGGTGAACCCATCCAAATGAAAATGGGCTTCATTGCTAAACCAAACCATACAGCGCATACTAATTCCCATCATGCCGCAATGCCAACTACGCAGTTTGAACATGCTAACACAAACCATTCAAAAGTTATGACAATTTTATTTCATATAGTTCAGTAATTGTCACCCTGTATGTTCTAATTGTTATTCTTATTTGTAAGAGTAATTCAATAAGGCATCAAGAGGTGGAAACTGTAGACCAGAGTCATTTTCTTGTTAAGGTACGTTACTAGCAAGCAAAAAGCAACTGAAAGTGAATGATTTACGATTGGGTGGAGCTAACTTTACACAGTCTGTTAGGTGGGTTGTGGTAAAATTCAGCTCAGAGAAGAAAAATCACCTGCCACCCTACCTAAAACCTCTTTCCTCATCACCTTAGCCAGCTTCATCCTGACCCACAACTTCTTCACTTTTGAGGGCCAGACATACCAACAATTAAAGGGAACAGCCATGGGCACCAGGATGGCCCCCTCGTACGCCAACCTATTCATGGGTCGCTTAGAGGAAGCTTTCTTGGTTACCCAGGCCTGCCAACCCAAAGTTTGGTACAGATTTATTGATGACATCTTCATGATCTGGACTCACAGTGAAGAAGAACTCCAGAATTTCCTCTCCAACCTCAACTCCTTTGGTTCCATCAGATTCACCTGGTCCTACTCCAAATCCCATGCCACTTTCCTTGATGTTGACCTCCACCTGTCCAATGGCCAACTTCACACGTCCGTCCACATCAAACCCACCAACAAGCAACAGTACCTCCATTATGACAGCTGCCACCCATTCCACATCAAACGGTCCCTTCCCTACAGCCTAGGTCTTCGTGGCAAACGAATCTGCTCCAGTCCGGAATCCCTGAATCATTACACCAACAACCTGAAAACAGCTTTCGCATCCCGCAACTACCCTCCCGACCTGGTACAGAAGCAAATAACCAGAGCCACTTCCTTGTCCCCTCAAACCCAGAATCCCCCACAGAAGAACCACAAAAGTGCCCCACTTGTGACAGGATACTTTCCGGGACTGGACCAGACTCTGAATGTGGCTCTCCAGCAGGGATACGACTTCCTCAAATCCTGTCCTGAAATGAGATCCATCCTTCATGAAATCCTCCCCGCTCCGCCAAGAGTGTCTTTCCGCCGTCCACCTAACCTTCGTAACCTGTTAGTTCATCCCTATGAAATCCCCAAACCATCTTCCCTACCCTCTGGCTCCTATCCTTGTAACCGCCCCCGATGCAAAACCTGTCCCATGCACCCTCCCACCACCACCTACTCCAGTCCTGTAACCCGGAAGGTGTACACGATCAGAGGCAGAGCCACGTGTGAAAGCACCCACGTGATTTACCAACTGACCTGCCTACACTGTGATGCACTCTATGTGGGAATGACCAGCAACAAACTGTCCATTCGCATGAATGGACACAGGCAGACAGTGTTTGTTGGTAATGAGGATCACCCTGTGGCTAAACATGCCTTGGTGCACAGCCAGCACATCTTGGCACAGTGTTACACCATCCGGGTTATCTGGATACTTCCCACCAACACCAACCTATCCGAACTCCGGAGATGGAAACTTGCCCTTCAGTATATCCTCTCTTCTCGTCATCCGCCAGGCCTCAATCTCCGCTAATTTCAAGTTGCCGCCACTCATACCTCACCTGTCTTTCAACAACTTCTTTGCCTCTACACTTCTGCCTCGACTGACATCTCTGCCCAAACTCTTTGTCTTTAAATATGTCTGCTTGTGTCTGTATGTGTGGATGGATATGTGCGTGTGTGCGAGTGTATACCTGTCCTTTTTTCCCCCTAAGGTAAGTCTTTCCGCTCCCGGGATTGGAATGACTCCTTACCCTCTCCCTTAAAACCCACTTCCTTTCGTCTTCCCCTCTCCTTCCCTCTTTCCTGATGAGGCAACAGTTTGTTGCGAAAGCTTGAATTTTGTGTGTATGTTTGTGTTTGTTTGTGTGTCTATCGACCTGCCAGCGCTTTTGTTCGGTAAGTCACCTCATCTTTGTTTTTATATATAAATAAAGAATTGTATTAGACAAAGTGATATCTTGTGATGAGAGACAAGTGAAGTTTGTGGAGATGACAGATGAATCAGTATACTTTATTTTGGGTGCAAAAACAACTAAGATCATAAACATTCACATCATAACCTTACATAAGCAAGAAGTAAAAGAGCTTAAAAGTGACTATACGTTAAGCCCAGTCGACGGAAGGAAAGCGAGCTAAGAAGAAGCACTTCCTCACGGAGAAAGGCCCACAAAATAAGCTGTAGAGACAGCAGAGGTCCTGAGCCAAAGATGAAATGTTCTTCGCCATATTGCTACAATGGATAAAAAGTAAAACGCTGTTGACAGCCTGTGCTTCGTTCGCTGAAACAGCCAATACCTCAGAAGAATGTAAGTGGTCCTGGGTACTTCATTGCACCGCGAAATACGAGTAAAAATTTTTTCCGTAAGTACCTCCTTTCCTAATGCATTCAAATGAAGACGGTGAACTGTATGGAGCCTTCGCTCCAAACTGTTTATGCCAATAACGTCTGTATTTACAAAGTGAGTACATATTTCACTGAAACTCTTGTTTGCAGCATGAATTTCACTGTTCACACACAACCACCTCAGTAAATCGTGACGATGCGGGATATTTACGAGTACATTCATGTGAGATAAATTATTGAGGCATTTTCTCAATTCTGTGCTAGCCCTGAATGACTCATTTCTATATACGTCATTTGATCCTCTCAGCAATACAACAATTGGCATCGGTCAACTCATACAAATTTCTGCGCATAGCAACTAGTAGTGGCGTGAAATGAAATGGTGACACAGGCTCAGTAGTAGGCCAAGGAGATACACAAAGTTATTATTATCCTAGAATATTACTCCAGCATGTGAGCCCACACCACATATATTTAATAGAGAATGTTGAATGCATACAAAGATTTAAAAACAAAAAATTAAAAACGCCAGATGGGGTCCTAGCCCATGATCTTTAGCATGTCATGGATGTGTCCTAGCAACTACACTATTCCACTGTGCTGAGTAACACTTATTTTTAAGGCTCTAGAGAACGCCAAAGTACATTTCAAACTTTTGCGGTACCACAGCATGTGATTTTTCTCTAGATGCAAGAAAGCAAACACATAAAGTACATACAGTACTTTGTTTTATTACAGAATGACTCAGAGGTACAAATTTTACAAATTTATTATATAAAATTTTGTAATAGGAACATTACTGATAAGCCAAAACATTATGACCGTTGTACACCGTGACGATGGAATGTGACATAGTAACAAAAGTATGTAATCAGAGCAGACATAGATGAGGGATCACCCTAATGAATATAAGGGCTGCAAATGGGGAAATCCATTGAGATAAGCGACTTTGACAAAGGGACAATTAATATTACACTGAGCACGTGAAGGAGTAACTCGAAACTGGCAAAGCTGGTTGAATGTTCACATGCTACTGTCGTGAGCATCTACAGAAAAAGGTAGAAGGACATTAAAACTAACTCTAGGCACTAAATGGTTGGATGTGGGGTTCGGAGGCAGCTTGTCTGTTCAGTAAAGTAGGACAGAAGGGGATCAGTGACATCTGTGCTGAAAGAGCACTATGCTAGTGCACCCAAAAGCATTTTGGAGCACACCGCTCATCGTACATTGTCGAACATTGAGCTCCATAGCTGACCACCCCTGTGTGTACACATATCGACCCAACAACATCGTCAATTATGATGCAATGGGCATCAATGGAAATGTGTCAGCTCTTCAGGTGAATCACATTTTTGCTACACTAGGTCAATAAACGTCTGCGCTAAGACCATCATCAAGGGGAATGGTTCCTCAAAAAAAGCAGCATGCCATGGATGGAGGTTGGTGGAAGCAGTTATGCTATGGGAGATACACTCCTGCATTTGCATGGCGGCTGTGGTAGTAATCCAAGACATGCTAACAGCTGCAAACCACCTGCATACCTTCATGCTGGATGTCTTCCACAACGACAATGTCATCTGTGACTCTTCAAGCTTTCCCAGTGCTTTTTTCTTTTTTTTTCCAGTCTACTGACTGGTTTGATGCGGCCCGCCACGAATTCCTTTCCTTTGCTAACCTCTTCATCTCAGAGTAGCACTTGCAACCTACGTCCTCAATTATTTGCTTGACATATTCCAATCTCCGTCTTCCTCTGCAGTTTTTGCCCTCTACAGCTCCCTCTAGTACCATGGAAGTCATTCCCTCATGTCTTAGCAGATGTCCTATCATCCTGTCCCTTCTCCTTATCAGTGTTTTCCACATATTCCTTTCCTCTCCGATTCTGCGTAGAACCTCCTCATTCCTTACCTTATCAGTCCACCTAATTTTCAACATTCGTCTATAGCACCACATCTCAAATGCATCGATTCTCTTCTGTTCCGGTTTTCCCACAGTCCATGTTTCACTACCATACAATGCTGTACTCCAGACGTACATCCTCAGAAATTTCTTCCTCAAATTAAGGCCGGTATTTGATATTAGTAGACTTCTCTTCGCCAGAAATGCCTTTTTTGCCATAGCGAGTCTGCTTTTGATGTCCTCCTTGGTCCGTCCGTCATTGGTTATTTTAGTGCCTAGGTCACAGTCCATGTTTCACTACCATACAATGCTGTACTCCAGACGTACATCCTCAGAAATTTCTTCCTCAAATTAACGCCGGTATTTGGTATTAGTAGACTTCTCTTGGCCAGAAATGCCTTTTTTGCCATAGCGAGTCTGCTTTTGATGTCCTCTTTGCTCCGTCCGTCATTGGTTATTTTACTGCCTAGGTAGCAGAATTCCTTAACTTCATTGACTTCGTGACCATCAATCCTGATGTTAAGTTTCTCGCTGTTCTCATTTCTACTACTTCTCATTACCTTTGTCTTTCTCCAATTTACTCTCAAACCATACTGTGTACTCATTAGACTGTTCATTCCGTTCAGCAGATCATTTAATTCTTCTTCACTTTCACTCAGGATAGCAATGTCATCAGCGCATCGTATCATTGATATCCTTTCACCTTGTATATTAATTCCACTCCTGAACCTTTCTTTTATTTCCATCATTACTTCCTCGATGTATAGATTGAAGAGCAGGGGCGAAAGGCTACAGCCTTGTCTTACACCCTTCTTAATACGAGCACTTCGTTCTTGATCGTCCACTCTTATTATTCCTTCTCGGTTGTTGTACATATTGTATATGACCCGTCTCTCCCTATAGCTTACCCCCACTTTTTCAGAATCTCGAACAGCTTGCACCATTTTATATTGTCGAACGCTTTTTCCAGGTCGACAAATCCTATGAAAGTGTCTTGATTTTTCTTCAGTCTTGCTTCCATTATTAGCCGTAACGTCAGAATTGTCTCTCTCGTCCCTTTACTTTTCCTAAAGCCAAACTGATCGTCACCTAGCGCATTCTCAATTTTCTTTTCCATTCTTCTGTATACTATTCTTGTAAGCAGCTTAGATGCGTGAGCTGTTAAGCCGATTGTGCGATAATTCTCGCACTTATCAGCTCTTGCTGTCTTCGGAATTGTGTGTATGTGCTGTAAATAGTCTTCACAGGTTTGCCACCAGATCACATTACACAAATTCCACAATATTCCCTCAGAGAAACTGTCTGACATCTTCAGGTGGCTCAACCTTGCTGGTGACTGACGGTATCTGCACGTCGACGCCCCATTTCTACAAACAGCGCATCGATGTGTGGTACCGTCAGTCGTACATAGCGACCAGCAAGGTTGAACCACCTGAAGATGTCAGACAGTTGCTCCGAGGAAATATTGTGGAATTTGCAGAACATGATCGGGCAGCAAACCCGTGAAGACTATTTATGACAATTTCATCTTTCAGGAGTATAAATGTCTGTGTCTTGGAGCCAGAACCGTGCTACAGATGTTTGAGGAGCATTATACTGAACTCAAATTGATGTCTCGGCGACCAATTTCGCCTGATGTAAATCCTATGGACCCTGATCTAGGTCACTTTTGGGCACCTTCACCATCTACGCAAATCAGTGAATTACATGACCTGTGTATAGAATCTAATGCCACATACCTCCACAAACCTACCAACAAACTGTCGTATCGCTGATGTGCAGAATCAGTGATGCATTTTGTTCCAAAGCCAAACAAATAAGCCATTAAGTAGGTGGTCATAATGTTTTGGCTCATCAGTGCATTAACATAAAAATAAGGCACACAATAAAAAAAACTTATTACTCTTAAGCGAGGACACACACCAATGTGTTGCGATACGGTGGCCGAGAAATGGTGCTCTAGAGTATCGTGTGAAATTCTTTTTTGTCAATTACTCTCAAACAAAAGCTGTTGGGGTGAATGGCTGCAGGTGGATGATACCTGGGACCCCAACCCACACCACCACATAGATGGTTCCATAAAAATGGTCCCTCCCCTTGTAAAATACCAAACTTGCTGCTTAATATGCTCTAGCGAACTTCTCAATTCTTAAATATTTTCTCGTAATTTACATTTCTTGCCTCCTGCACAATGAGTGTGGCTCTTCCTATGATTGTATCTGTTTTTGCTCTCCCTCCCGAAGTCTCTCTAATCACTTAAAATGCCAAAGTTTACAGTTTCTTTGTTATTCAATAATACTTTGTAGTTAAGTTTCTTTTGCTCCTCTCCATGTATCTTTTCTCTTTGGTTTCTTCTTGGCAAATTTGTTAAGGATATACATCTTGTTCTTCTTCATAAAAATGCAACTGAGGTATGACTTTAGTGATTTCTGTTACCATACTCGAAGCTTAATTCTTTAGTTTTTACCCTTCTTCCACATAAAAATCTCCCATTATATCTTATTGTAGTGGAATTTGCTGTCATTTATCAACACATCTTTCTTTTCCTACAGATCTTTTACCTTAACATGTTGGTGCAGAGCCTTGAATGATTCCCATGGAATTGTTTTTGTTTATTTTTAATACTAATCTGACTGTTCTGTCTATGATTCCACGATTGTCTGTCAGTGCTGCTTTTAATCTCCTCTTTTACAATAACTCTTGTATCAGTATTTGTCCTTAGCTCTGTTCATTTGCAGTAAAGTAGTGCATATGTCTTGATTACAGATCTGTTTGATCTTCGTTTTTCTGGCACACTTCTGACAATCCTATTACATCCCATTTGATGTGATTTATCTTCCTATGCAACTCCACTAAATTGTCTGCTAATCCTGAAGTGATGCAGTTAAATACCTCTGTATGAAAAATAGTAAAAGCAGTTGTGTTTTTAATGCTCTGATTATTGTATGTGTGTCCAAACATGGAGTCGTAGTGCGACCTCTGAATTAGTCTACTGCTGCCAGTTGTCTCTCACCCGGATTGGAACACCGACATCCCAAGAAATTGTAGCCTCTGACAACCCTAAGCACAGCACACTAGCATGCCAAAACCTGAAGGCTATTTTCCCCCTTCCATATCCCTCTCATTTCTACTTTACTTCAATTCCATAATTTCTTTATCCTTTCAAATTTTCATTTCCTTCCTCTTTTAACCCAAGCTTACTACTCACTTGCTTCCTTCAATCATCATGTGTACTGAAGTGGAGATAGTACTTACCAATGTGCCATTTTAATCTAAAGATAGCAGCTTTTTCAAAGTAGCAGCTTTCTTTGTAATTTACTGAACAGATGCAGACACCATTAGTACGAATAGCATTAAGCAGTCAAGTGATAGTTTCTTGTTAGTATATTGTACATATTAAGTTTCCGTGATGACTTTGTCTTATATTAATGTATACCTTGACTTGTTCCACATGTAACACTACCTAATGACTCTTGAAAATATAATGTAACTGAATAGGTAAAAAAGTCTACTCACCAAGTGGCAGCAGGATAACACACGCATATAAAGGTTAAGGAAATCTGCAAGCTTTTGGAACCAGTGGCACCGTACTCTGGCAGAAGGACTGAAGGCAAATGAAGAGGACTGAAGGAAAAGAACTGGCGAGGATTAGGAAATGGGGAGAGTTTGAAACAGTTGCTTAGAACTCTGGGCCAGGGGAGGCTTACCAGATGGGATGAGAAGGGAAGACTGATTGTTGGGCACTGCACTGGATGAGATTTCATAAATTGAGAGCTCAGAGATGGAAGATACTTTAATAACTAAGTCAGAGATTACTGACAAAAAAATCACAGTTAATAAAAGCAGACAGCTAAGTGTATTTTATGTGGTAGATGTGAGGGTGGGGTGGGAGACAGGTCAGAAAGTAAAAGATATACAAAATCAAAAGGGAGTGAAGAAAGGAGTAGCTACTGAGAAGAAATGCTGAGACTGAGGAAATTAACATAAATTAAGGTCAGGTGCACGGAGAGAACCAAGGACATGTTTTAATGCCAGTTACCATCGGCGGATTTCTGAGAAGCTAATGCCTGGAGGAAGAATCCAGATGGCATATGTGGTGAAACAGGCACTGAAGTCACAACTGTCATATTGTAGAGCATGCCCTGCAACAGGATATTGTGTGTTGTCAGTGTACACACTCTGCCTATGACCATTCATCCTAATTTATCACTTGGTGATAGTCATGCCAATGTAAAAGGCCAAACATTGTTTGCATAGCAGCTGGTACACAACATATATTGCTTCACAGGTGGCTCTCTCATTGATAGCGTATGTTTCAACAGTTACAGGGCTGGTATAGGAGATGGTAGGAAGGTGCATAGGGCAAGCCTTACAGGGAGGACAGTCTGACCAGAATATTGCTGAGACTGGGAGGGGGCGGAGGCATGAAATATTTTTGGTGTGGTGGCAAAAATGTCTGATAGAATGGACCTCATTTCAGGGAATGATTTTAGGAAGTCATAGGCTTGTCAAAGCAGCTTATTAATACATTCAAGACAAGGATAATGCTGAGTTGAAGAAGGTGTATTCTTAAGTTTTTTATTTGGAGGGCTCAACAGTACTTGAATTGGATCTGATGGCCTGGGAAACCTGATTTTGAACCAGGCTGGTGGGGTTAATTACATCCAGTGAAGGCTGAGGTCAGAATAGCGGTGTATTGCTCCAAAGAGTTTGCATCTGAACACACACTATGTGATCAGAAGTATCTGGACACTCCCAAAAACATACATTTTTCATATTAGGTGCATTGTGCTGTCACCTACTGCCAGGTACTCCATATCAGTGACCTCAGTAGTCATTAATAGGTTCCACAACGAAACATTGTCTCGAAATTTGATAAAAAATCCAAAGAAATTCTGGTCGTACGTAAAGTACACAAGCGGCAAGACGCAGTCAATACCTTCGCTGCACAGTGCCGATGGTACTGTTACCGATGACTGTGCTGCAGAAGTGGAGTTATTGAACGCAGTTTTCTGAAATTCCTTCACCAGGGAAGATGAATGGAATATTCCAGAATTTGAAACACGAACAGCTTCTAGCATGAGTTTCTTAGAAGTAGATACCTTTGGGGTTGCGAAGCAACTCAAATCGCTTGATACGGGCAAGTCTTCAGGTCCAGATTGTATACCGATTAGGTTCCTTTCAGATTATGCTGATACAATAGCTCCCTACTTAGCAATCATATACAACCACTCGCTCACCGATAGATCTGTACCTACAGATTGGAAAATTGCGCAGGTCGCACCAGTGTTTAAGTTGGTAGTAGGAGTAATCCATCGAACTACAGACCTATATCATTGACGTCGGTTTGCAGTAGGGTTTTGGAGCATATACTGTATTCAAACATTATGAATCACCTCGAAGGGAATGACCTATTGATACGCAATCAGCATGGTTTCAGAAAACATCATTCTTGTGCAACGCAGCTAGCTCTTTATTCGCACACACTGGACTCGCATTCGGGAGGACGACGGTTCAATCCCGTCTCTGGCCATCCTGATTTAGGTTTTCCGTGATTTCCCTAAATCACTTCAGGCAAATGCTGGGATGGTTCCTTTGAAAGGGCACGGCCGATTTCCTTCCTCATCCTTCCCTTACCCGAGCTTGCGCTCCGTCTCTAATGACCTCGTTGTCGACGGGATGTTAAACACTAATCTCCTCCTCCTCCTCCTCCTCCTCTTTATTCGCATGAGGTAATGGCCGCTTTCGACAGGAGATCTCAAGTTGATTCCGTATTTCTAGATTTCCGGAAAGCTTTTGACACCATTCCTCACAAGCGACTTCTAATCAAGCTGCGGACCTATGGGGCATCGTCTCAGTTGTGCGACTGGATTCGTGATTTCCTATCAGGAAGGTCGCAGTTCATAGTAATAGACGGCAAATCATCGAATAAAACTGAAGTGATATCAGGTGTTCCCCAGGGAAGCGTCCTGGGACCTCTGCTGTTCCTGATCTATATAAATGACCTGGGTGACAATCTGAGCAGTTCTCTTAGTTTGTTCGCAGATGATGCTGTAATTTACCATCTAGTAAGGTCACCGAAGACCAGTATCAGTTGCAAAGCGATTTAGAAAAGATTTCTGTATGGTGTGGCAGGTGGCAGTTGACGCTAAATAACGAAAAGTGTGAGGTGATCCACATAAGTTCCAAAAGAAATCCGTCGGAATTCGATTACTCAATAAATAGTACAATTCTCAAGGCTGTCAATTCAACTAAGTACCTGAGTGTTAAAATTACGAACAACTTCAGTTGGAAAGACCACATAGATAATATTGTGGGGAAGGCGAGCCAAAGTGTTTCATTGGCAGGACACTTAGAAGATGCAACAAGTCCACTAAAGAGACAGCTTACACTACACTCGTTCGTCCTCTGTTAGAATACTGCTGTGCGGTGTGGGATCCTTACCAGGTGGGATTGACGGAGGACATCGAAAGGGTGCAAAAAAGGGCAGCTCGTTTTGTATTATCACGTAATAGGGGAGAGAGTGTGGCAGATATGATACGCGAGTTGGGATGGAAGTCATTAAAGCAAAGCCGTTTTTCGTCGCGGCGGGATCTATTTACGAAATTTCAGTCATCAACTTTCTCTTCCAAATGCGAAAATATTTTGTTGAGCCCAACCTACATACGTAGGAATGATCATCAAAATAAAATAAGAGAAATCAGAGCTCGAATAGAAAGGTTTAGGTGTTTGTTTTTCCCGCGCGATGTTTGGGAGTGGAATGGTAGAGAGATAATATGATTGTGGTTCGATGAACCCTCTGCCAAGCACTTAAATGTGAATTGCAGAGTAATCATGTAGATGTAGATGTAGATGTGAGAGAGCAGAGTAGGGTGCTCCACAGAACTCACGGACTTTGAAAGTGGTCGGGTGATTGGGTGTCACTTGTGTCATACGTCTGTACACGAGATTTACACACTCCTACACATCCCTAGGTCCACTGTTTCCATTGTGATAGTGAAGTGCAAACATGAAGGGACACGTACAGCACAAAAGCGTACAGGTCGACCTCTGCAGACTGACAGAGACCACTGACAGTTGAAGAGGGTTGTAATGTGTAATAGGCAGACATCTATCCAGACCATCACACAGGAATTCCAAACTATATCAGGATCCACTGAAAGTACTATGACAGTTAGGCTGCAGGTGAGAAAACTTGGATATCATTGTCGAGTGGCTGCTCATAAGCCACACATCACATCGGTAAATGCCAAATGATGCCTCACTTGGTGTAGAGTGTAAACATTGGACAATTGAACTGTGGAAAAATGTTGAGTGGAGTGACAAATTATTGTACACACTGTGGTGATCTGTATGGTGCCAACAGTAAAGTTCGGAGGCAGTGGTGTTATGGTCTGGTCGTATTTTTCTTGGAGGAGGCTTGCACCCCTTGTTGTTTTGCATGGCACTATCACAGCAGAGGCCTCAATGATGTTTTAAGCACCTTCTTGCTTCCCACTGTTGAAGAGCAATTCAGAGATGGCGACTGCACCTTTCAACACAATCGAGCACCTGTTCATAATGCACAGCCTGTGGCGGAGCAGTTACATGACAATAACATGCCTGTAATGGACTGGCCTGTACAGAGTCTTACCTGAATCCTACAGGACACCTTGGGGATGTTTTGGAACACCAATTTTGTGCCAGGCTTGACTGACCGATGTCGATACCTCTTCTGAGTGCAGCACTCCATGAAGAATGGGCTGCCATTCCCAAAGAAACCTTCCAACACCTGATTGAATGTATGCCTGTGAGAGTGGAAACTTTCATCAAGGCTAAGAGTGGGCCAACACCATACTGTATCCCAGCATTACCAATGGAGCGTACCACGAACCTGTAAGTAATTTTCGGCCAGGTGTCCGGATACTTTTGATTGCATAGTGTACGTTCACTTCTAATGCCAAGGCTGTATGGGAAGAAATGTTTGACATGTGAAGGACTGCAACTGTTGTTTGTTAGTAGAGTTAATGTTAACAGAAGTGAGTCGCTGACATTTGGTGAGGATGAGGTCAACATAAAGGAAAGTGGCTTGGGATACAGAATAGAACAATGTGAAATTTAATTGGGAGAATATATTTACTGAGATTCTAAGAATTTTAACATGTAAACCTCACTGAGGGTCCATATGGCAAAGATTTCATCAATGTATCTCTGGCGGGTTATGGATCCCAGAAAGCCCCTCCAAGGGACTCATGAAAAGATTGGCATAGGAAGGAGACATCCTGGTTCTATGGCCATGCCCCTGATATATTTGTATGTCTGCCCCAGGGGATAAAGCAGTTTTGGTACATGTAAAGCCTAGTAAGGTGAATATCTAGTGGGAACTGGCATTACATGATGTCCTTCATTCTCGCCACTCACCTGGCCTTAATTTACGTTAATTTCTTTGGTCTCAGCGTATCTTCACAGTAACTATTCCTTTCTTCACTCCCTTTTAGTTGTTTTCTACATCATTTATGTTCTGACCCCACCCCTCTCCCCATACCCTCTTCCACATACAATGTACTTAGCTTTCCACTCTTACTAACTCTTGCATAGTGTTCCATCAGTAATCTCTGTCTTGATTATTACTGTATCTTCACTTCTAAGCTCTCAGTTCGGTAAGTCCCCTAACCCAAGGTTCTGGGCAACTTTTCCAAACACTTCCCATTTCCTAAACCTTGCCAGTTCTTTTTCTTCATCCCTCTTCCTTCCCCTTGAACCCCTCTGCCAGAGGAAAGAGTCAATGGGTCCAAAAGCTTGCAAATTTTCTTAACCATTTATGTGTATGTTCTCCTGCTGCCACTTGGTGAGTAGTTTTATCATCAACCCAGTTACATAACATCTAACAACTCTGTAATTCATGTGCTATTATTTTTATAAATTTTGATCCTGTCATGTTATTAATGGTTCGTTTAGACAATCAGACTTAGTTATTTGTGTCTGATACACACCTTAATCAGGATAAACATAAAAGAAAGCAAATTGTGAAATGTATCTGTTAGGTAGCACAAAGTTGTTGCCAGTTGTAGCGGTGTAATATTATGGTTGCCAGCCCAAGTTGGATAACATTTTAGTAAACAAGGTAATCATAATCTTTAAATCCACAATATCAATAATCAAATAAATTTCTTCATTGTTTCATGAGAAAACTATTTCATGGAATGAGCTTCCCACTATAACAGATTTCGCATTTTAGTATGGGACAAAAATTTACAAGAAAACCATACGTCCACATTAACCATTACGAAAATAATGTGGATGGATGTGAATAAAGCAACATATAAAGTTATCATGGAGCAGAATATCAAGTAGACTGAATGTAGACTAAGTTGGAGACTATTTAACACGATATTTTTAGTGCCCCCTCTTTTTTATAACTTTCTATTTCATTTTTATTCATTTTTAAAGTCTTGCCTGTTTTAACTGAAGATGATTGCCTACTCTTAAAACACAGAATGACTTATCATGAATTTTTTCAAATTTAGGTTTTCTGTGATAACTCTGAATCATTTAAAATTAATGCTGAGATGGTCTGACTGAAAAGGATGCAACAGATTTCCTTCCGCACGCTTCCCCTTCAGGAGTGTGCACACACACAAACAATATTGCCATCAATGAAATGTGAAGCACACTGATTCTCCCGACCAACAATGCCATTTTGCAGGTTCTTCGCTAAGCTGCCAATGCATCATTGGGAAGGCGTGGAGCTGGCAAAGATGAGAGAAGAGTGGCAGAAGCTGGGGATGATCTGAGCTGCTGAGGCCATTGTGAAATGCGAGGTCTTGAAAGCTGCTGGTGTTGACTTCCTGCTGTCAAACCCATCCTTCAAAAACTCACTGTCTGCCCCTCTGTCAATGGCTGGTGCCACTGCAGCTCCTGCACATTGCAGTTGGCATTCTAAACGGGCCGTGCTCTATCATCCGCAGGAGTTTTGTTCAAACTCAAGTTGAATTTTTTAAAAGCTGTCGTTTGGAATGTATATCCTGCATTTGTATAAAGGTGTATTCACAACTAATGTCAACAGCCTTGATAGCCTTCACAACATGTTAATTTTCTTAAGTGATAACATTGCCAACAGTGTTTCCTCATTTCTTGTCAACAATGCAGATTGTCTGAACTATGTACGGCAAGAAAATTTCTAATTTTAGCAGAAAGTGTGTACTGCTATACTTTGATTGCATTTGTTGTAATTCATATGATTTTATATTTTATTTCCTTTCTTCTTTCATTCCTCTCAACTTTAATATCTATGCTTTCTGTAATTTGTTTTTATTTCAGTCCATACATGAAATCAAACATCAGCACAAAAAGAGTAAACTACACTGACTAAAACTACACACCTGCATAAAAAAGAAAAAAATTGTTCTGTTACACTATATTTATAATTCCTCACTCTTAATCCAAACATTTTTCCTGCTCAGTCATTTCAGTGCGTCACCAATATGTTACAATCCCTCACGTGGAATAACTGAAGCCTTCTATATAGCTTTGCCATTTCAGAACCAAACTATCACATTTCAATGTATCCTAGACCTTGGCTACACTACCGGTCAATCTGTCACCACAGCCTACATTCCAAAATATTATACAGATGGAAAAAAAGAGTAATAGTCAGAGTTTTGTTCTCTCCCTTTTTGCGCACGTATGCTGTCACACAACACAACATCATTACAGCAAAGCTACATTACATTTATCGTTTTCCATGGATCCCTTGGAGAGGGATGCGGAAAGAGTCAAAGTTTTTTTAATTTTTTTTAAATTCAGGTACATGGATTTTGTACAATTCTAATGCAGATGGACGATGGAATAGAAGGAGTTGGCCAACAGGAAGTCCTTTAATTCACTCTGAAACTGATTTTTATCACTTACAAGACCTTTGATGTGCTCTGATAAGTTATTGAATATATGAGTACCCATGTATTTGACTCCTTTTTGTATTAATGTTAAGCTTTTATAGTCCATATACAGAATGTTTTTGGTTCTGGTATTATAATCATGTTTTGCACTATTTTGTGTGAAAAGAGACATGTCGGAAATGACAAAGGACATCAATGAGTATATGTAGTGATTAGTTAGAATGCCAAGTTTCTTAAAGAGGTCTCTGCATGGTGATCTATGACTGACACCAGATATGATTCTAATGACTCGTTTCTGAATCTTGAAAATGTTCTCTCTGTGAGAGGAGTTTCCCCAAAAGATGATTCCATAAGTCATTAGTGAATGGAAGTAGGCCGAATAAACGAACTTCTTCATTTTTAAATCACCTATTTCTGCTATCATGCATGCTGCAAATTTAGCTTGATTAAGGCGTTTCGTTAAGTCTAGAGTGTGAGTTTTCCAATTTAGGTTGTGGTCTATTTGTACCCCTAAAAATTTGACACTGTCTACAGTTTAATTTCATTGTTTGAATACATTACACTTATAGGGTCAGGTATTCTTTGTGAGGTACTAAACTGTATGTACTGGGTCTTGTCAAAATTCAGTGACAATTCATTAGGTGTGAACTGATACTTACAAATATTGCGTTAGCCGATTGCTCAGTGAGATCACAGGTATTGTTTTTTATACCAACACTTGTATCATCTGCAAATTAGACAAAATTTGCATTTTGTGACACTGCATATGGAAGGTCATTAATATATGATAGGAACAACAAGGGCCTGGAGAACCCCTTGTCTGGTGGTTTCATATTTTGAATGACTATTGTTATGTGGTAAGCCTGATACAGACACACACTGTTTTCTATTAAAAAGATGAGAACAATGAGCCTGCTACTCCTGTTATCCCATAATATTTTAACTTTTGTATAAGGATATCATGCTTAACACAATCAAAAGCTTTAGCCAGATCACAGAATATGAGGTGCATTCAAGTTCTAAGGCCTCCGATTGTTTTTCTCCGGACTGGAAAGAGATAGAAACATGCGCATTGTTTTAAAATGAGGCCGCGTTCATTGTCAATACATCCCAGAGATGTCAGCACTGTACGGCAGATGGGATTTTACCGCCAGCGGCGAGAATGAGAACTGTTTTAAATATTTAAAATGGCAACGTTTTCCTTACTTGAACAGCGTGCAATCATTCGTTTTCTGAATTTGCGTGGTGTGAAACCAATTGAAATTCATTGACAGTTGAAGGAGACATGTGGTGATGGAGTTATGGATGTGTTGAAAGTGTGTTCGTGGGTGCGACAGTTTAATGAAGGCAGAACATCGTGTGACAACAAACCGAAACAACCTCGGGCTCGCACAAGCCGGTCTGACGACTTGATCGAGAAAGTGGAGAGAATTGTTTTGGGGGATAGCCGAACAACTGTTGAACAGATCGCCTCTAGAGTTGGCATTTCTGTGGGTTCTGTGCACACAATCCCGCACGGCGACCTGAAAATGCAAAAAGTGTCATCCAGGTGGGTGCCACGAATGCTGACGGACGACCACACGGCTGTTCGTGTGGCATGTTGCCGAGCAATGTTGACGCGCAACAACAGCACGAATGGGACTTTCTTTTCGTCGGTTGTGACAACGGATGAGACGTGAATGCCATTTTTCAATCCAGAAACAAAGCACCAGTCAGCTCAATGGAAGCACACAGATTCACCGCCACCAAAAAAATTTCGGGCAACTGCCAGTGCTGAAAAAATGATGGTGTCCATGTTCTGGGACAGTGAGGGCGTAATCCTTACCCATTGTGTTCCAAAGGGCACTACGGTAACAGGTGCATCCTACAAAAATGTTTTGAAGAACAAATTCCTTCCTGCACTGCAACAAAAACGTCCGGGAAGGGCTGCGCGTGTGCTGTTTCACTGAGACAACGCACCCGCACATCGAGCTAACGTTACGCAACAGTTTCTTCGTGATAACAACTTTGAAGTGATTCCTCATGCTCCCTACTCACCTGACCTGGCTCCCAGTGACTTGTGACTTTTGGCTTTTTCCAACAATGAAAGACACTCTCCGTGGCCGCACATTCACCAGCCGTGCTGCTATTGCCTCAGCGATTTTCCAGTGGTCAAAACAGACTCCCAAAGAAGCCTTCGCTGCTGCCATGGAATCATGGCGTCAGTGTTGTGAAAAATGTGTACGTCTGAAGGGCGATTACGTCGAGAAGTAACGCCGGTTTCATCGATTTCGGGTGAGTAGTTAATTAGAAAAAAAATCGGAGGCCTTAGAACTTGAATGCACCTCGTATTACAAGTGGTAATAACTTTTGATTCATCAATTCTAATATATCACCTGTAAAAGTGAATATAGCTTGATCAGTTGACAATCTTTCCAAAATCCGAACTGATTGTGAATGAGAATATTTTTCTGTACTAAGTGTTTATAAAATCTATTTACATAACCCTTTAAACACTTTTGAAAATATTGCCAATAATGAAATGGGACAGAAGTTTTCCACTGATGATTTGTCTCCTTTTTTGTGTAATGGTTTGACAATAGCATATTTAAGCCTAACATCCAGTATCCGTAGTTTCACTTTAACCATTTATGCAGCCTTATTTAAAGATAATGTAACACTTTCATCACAATGGCAGCTTTTCTGAAACAGCAAGCTCACTGCATCTGCATTATTAAAGACATATTGTATAAACAAAAAGTTTATTTATAATGTGGGACTCACCTCTTTTATTGACTTAGTATCTGTATTCACCAAATATACATAAATGTTAATTCTCAATACAGTCTGCAAATCTCAGAACTCAGACTGGAGTGTGCTTCAGTATTGCGCCTCTGCAGTTCCGCTCAAACAATGAATGTGTTGTTTTTCCTTAACAAACAAAAGAGTGACAAAATTAACCTTCATGTATGCCCTACATCCAGTGATTAAACTGCTCATTTCATGCTAACAACTTCTTCAAATCTGACAGACTACTGACGTTATGAGATACCGTCAATGATATAAGAAAGTCAGAATACAGAATCAGAACTAAGGAACTAGCAGTAACAAAGTCTACTAATGACCAAAGCTAAAATCATAAAGCATGTTCTTGACTGAAGTTGTGTTGTGAAACCTCTACACAGTTAAGGGATGGTATAATAGAGGAAGTGTCATCCAAACATTTCAAAATGTCATCGTTTATTTGATTTAGGAATATATATGTACAATCAAAACAAAAATATTTACAAGGTAAAATATAGCATATTTATACTTTTCCTCTCTCTCTCTCTCTCTCTCTCTCTCTCTCTCTCTCTCTCTTTCTTCCCCCCTCCCCTTTTTTCCTAGCTGCCAAAAAAGTCATGAAAACTTGTATTTTTCTCTTGACTTACTGTTTCACTATTTTAAAAAAAAGATAGCTAACAAAATTTATTTGCTCTTTCTAGGTTCCTGTTGATGCACAGTGAAGGCTCTTTATTTATCTGGGTACTGTACAAATTAAATTGTGTTCTGTTTCAACTTGCAGGTAAAAAGTCCAAATCCTCCTGCAACCTTTCAAAGGTGTCACAAAAGGGAAGCAAATATTAAAAGTAAAATTTAAGAAGGCAAAGAATCCACTACTGGATCACAAACGAGTGGTGAGGTTAAATTAATTTTCAGTTTTAGAAGGTAACGCTTCCATCCCACTACCAATGTCAGCCTCAAACTCTTCACAAAAATACTTGACTTGACATTCTGTTGTGACCCATTCTGATACATTCCATTCCACTCTGCCAGGGGTTCAATGTTATCAAACTTATGTAGGCAGAGTAATAGTTACTTAAGATTGTAAAAATCAAAAGAGTGACATTTTCAGTCATGGAACTTGTGAGAAAATTTTCAATCCTTGGTCAAACTTATCAGTATACAATCATAAGGCCACATTGAATCAATAATAGCTATCATAATGTATTCTAGTTTCCCCAGTTTGTTTAAGGCAAATGCTGGATCAGTTGTAAGTTGCCCACTCATTTGATGATTAAGCTGCTCATCAGCTCTGTAAGACATCTTCACCATTTGCTGCCGTATTGATTGTGTTGAACTATCTGTAAAGAGCATTTTCAGTCAACTTACAGCTGAGGTATATGTATCACAATATCTTCCATAACCGTGTGCCCACGTGACATATGTCCCTCAATGTGCTACTGCCACTCTTCCTATTACTAACTCAATAAACATGCTATGATGAAAAGGGAGCTTGAAATTGGATAGTTTACAATTAACACTGAGTGTCTTATGTCTGGAGTTCATGAAAAGGTCTCTACATTGATCGAAATTCCACTCATAGTACATGCACACACTCTGCCCTCCATCCACCTCCACCATACACAGGCATGAGGGCGTGTGCGCGCATGCGTGTGCGCGTGCGCGCGCGTGCGCACACACACACACACACACACACACACACACATTCTATCTGGCTGCGGTATAGAAAAATATACTGTTCCACATTGCACAGTAACAAACTTAGACTATATACTGGTAGGAGAAACTCTAAAGGCATTTACCATTTACAGATGCTTCCGACAGCCACTGTGCCGAGTGTCAGGTTGGATTATTTCACACTCCTACTTGTACCAATGCTTTCTGGGCCCATATTTGTTCTTGTTCACTCTAAGAACTGACCTCTCACATGAACTACCTATACATCTTTTCTGTGGGCTTCAAAATATCACAGGACATCCCCACACCACATGTGATCTCGGATCCAGCAGAGATGGGTAAAGGTAAGATTCGATACACTGTTGTGGTATAAATATTTGTGCCCTTAAAGTTTCCTTTGAAAAGGATACTTGACATTTCCTTCCCCACTCAAGAGCTTGCAATATGTCAAATGACTTCATTGTCGACAGGATGTTAAATGCCAATATTCCTTCCGCATTTCAGTGTGTATGTTTAGCGATACTGTGCTGAGGTTTAGTTTTATGTATGTGCTTGCAGTTTTGGAAGTACAGAGAGGGAGGCGAATTCCGAAATCAGAGTCTTCATTTCTAGATTATATGATGAACTCTTGCTCCACAGAAGGTTGTAGTAGATCCTCAAGGACAAACACTACGAAAATTGACCAGATTTGAGAGAACAAACAACACACAATGCCATCAGTTTCTGAACATGTGCTTGGCATATCCTCTTGTCATCTTTGTTCTCTTACTGCTTCAAACTACAGTATAACATGTAAGGCTGGTTTGGACACAGCACATCTATGCAAAATAAGTCAATATTCAGCCAGCCAGATTTAGGTTTTGTGTGTTCTCTAAAATGTTTCTTCTTCTGTAAATCTACATCTGTACCCTGCAAGCAACATTATGGTGTGTCGTTGAGGTTACTTTGTGTACTCTTTCCTGTTTCAGTCACAGACAGTGAGCAGGAAGAACAGTCATTTGCAAGCGTCCATGCCTGCTCAAATCCCGGTAATTTTACTTTCACGGTGTTCTTGTGGGATATACGAATGAGGAACCAATACATTTGTTGAGTCTTCTACGAACATAAGTTTTTGGAATTTCAATACTAAGTCACACCATGATGCACAATGCCTCTCTTCTAGTGTCTACCACTCCATTATTGAGCATCCCCCCGTTGCTTTGCACTTACTGAACCAGCAACTGGTGAACTCTTCTTTGGATGTTCCCTACTTGCTACATTAATCACAAGTGGCAATGGTCACAGTGATGGATGAGTAGTATTTGTGAATCGCTGAGTTTGAAATGGCTTCTCCACTGAGGAGTGAACCTACTCCTCCCCCACCTATTATCAGTCTGGCCCTTGCCCCACCTGTAACAATGCCTCGATTGAGAGAACATTAAAGTCGCAGCTTTCCTTCTTTCCTTCCCTCCCTCCCTCTTTCTCTTCTTCTTGTTCTCCTCCTCCTCTCCTTCTTCATCATTCTCCTCCTGCTGAGTGGAGTGGTGGAATGGGCAATGCCCAAGACTGGTACTCAGTACGCCATGGGATTTAGGTTTTCACCAAGGGGTGTGTGAAGCAGTTAAGGTGAATACCAAGATGGTTCCTTTTAAAGGGACAGAGCCAGTTTCCTTCCCCAACTGTACTGGGCCCATATATGTGAGGGCAGCAGTTGTAATCGTCATCCGGCCATCCAGAATGAAGTTTTCCATGCTCCCCCTAAAATGTAAGGCAAATGCTGGGATGTTTAGCAATCCTATCTGCAGGTCACCACAGTGTGAGGATTTTTGAGTGCAAAGCTTTTGGACATGAGCTTTCTGCTTATCAACATCCTGGTTCCACCTATGTTTATTATCCACCGTGATACCCATGAACCCTCATCCTGAGTAAGACCATTGATCTCTACTTCTAGCTCCCATGAATGGGGTCCCGGGTTCGATTCCCAGCAGGGTCAGGGATTTTCACCTGCCTCGAGATGACTGGGTGTTTATGTTGTCCTCATCATTTCATCATCATTCATGCAAGTGGCGATATTGGACTGAGCAAACGTTGGGAATTTGTACGGGCGCTGATAACCATGC
This sequence comes from Schistocerca piceifrons, assembly GCF_021461385.2. Classification (NCBI taxonomy): domain Eukaryota; kingdom Metazoa; phylum Arthropoda; class Insecta; order Orthoptera; family Acrididae; genus Schistocerca; species Schistocerca piceifrons. Next base: position 67,317,944 of record NC_060148.1, on the reverse strand, counting down.
AGTTGAGTGCCCCACATTCCAAACATCATCATCATCATCTGTTTCTGGCACCTTTAAGACTTGTTTGTTTCGAACTTCATTATGAGAGTGTTTGTAAGGTTAAGGGTTAGGCTCCAGAATGAATTCACATTGCAGAAGTGTGTGCACTAATTATTTAAACTGTGTGCTGGACTAGGACTCAAACCTGGGACCTTTGCTTTTTGGAGGAAAGTCCTCAAGCAGCGCGACTCATTCATGGCTTTTTCTTTTGCCAGTACCTCTTTTCCGAACTTCCAAACTAGATAGTTCTGGATACAATGTGGGACTAGCACTCCCAGAAGGAAAGATAAGCAGAGAAGTGGTGTAACCGTAGCCTAGGCAACTGTTTCACTCTACTGCAGAATTGGGAATGTTTCAGAAATCACTAAACACTAGCCCTACAATTTAATGTGCAGTCAAACATCCAAACTGCAGTGCATCTTGGCAACACTGTGAATGTATTTCACAAATGTGTGGTAGTGAAGTTCTCATGGATGACTCGAGTACAGCCATTAAATCTGCAGTTCTGCTGAGTGCAGTAGTGAGACACTAAGAAGCTGTGTTACATCGAGTACATTTTAAATGGCAATGTCAAAAATAACTTGTCCATAATAAGGTAAAACATTTTATCGAACAGTTAAAAATATGTGAACAAATTTTTGTCCAAATATAAATCCTTATTTGCAATTATCTGTATATCAGTGGTCCTTTGTACGTGTTTGGGGTTCTTTTGGCATTTGTTCTGGCATGGAGGAGACACTGTTCTCAAAGTTGTTGACTGTGGCCCCTTGCTGTTCACATATTTATGCCATCCTCACCTCTCTTGTTTTTACCAGTCATGTGGCACAAAACAGATGCCTGTTTAAATGAAGGATTCCAACTTGCAGTAGTCGCAGGAACTTTAGTTCACATTCTTGTCAGTCTCCAAATAATTTAAGGAGTAAGGATAACCACTTATCGAATAGTAGAAGTGCTGAGTTGTCATAAGGCACATAAATGAAGAAGAGAACTTCACTAGCCTTCATATGAATTCTCCTCCAGAGCTACACAGGGCATGCACATACACACATGCACACACTCACTATTTCATCCTCCACTTGCCTACTCCACCCAATACAGCCCTTCACCCCAGTCGAACTGTTATGTATGCATGGGCGTGGGGAGGGGGGGGGGGGGGGGTTGGAGGCTATATAGTTGTGAAGAATATGGCTGATATGGCTGGAAGCTAGGGAAGTCCTCTCTTTCCTTTATGTGCCTTTTAACAATTCAGTGATCTTTTACCCTTTTTGCTTGAATTATTTACATTCCCCCAGGACCTTCCTTAACCCGTTTTGTCAGTTTGGACTGGTAAGATGGGGCGGGGAGGGGAAAAAAGTATCTTGTACAAATGTGGCCAGCATAAAATTGTCATTGCTTTTATCCACTGCCCATTTGCAACTGAGTATATACTGAAGTAATTTTCAGAAATTAGTGGTAGGTCAGCTATCGATATTCTAATATGTGCTCTGTTTGAACTAAACAGATCTCTTTCCTGTAATGTTTGCAGTAAAATGAAAGTTCAAAAAAAGAACTTGAAGTAATTGGACACCGAGTGTGAGCAAAGACTGGCCTCTACTTGCCCAGAAATTAAAAATAAAATAAAATAAAATGTAAGTTTTATACATATTGCTGAACGTCTGGCCTGTTTCATCACCAGTAACTGGTTTTTCCTTCGTTTTGCCTCTGCAATCACTTTTCCAAACATTTGATAATTCATGTTGATTGCAGTGAAGAGGCGATTCTGCTGTGTTGTTGAAACTGTATTCCATCAGTCGGCTCTTACTCTTTGCCAGAGGCAGTACGCACAATGTGAGCACTGTCAAGAGCACAAGAATCGCTACGAGGCAGCTGGTATTGACTCCTTTCCACCCAGTGCTGAACTTAGCAGATGGTATTGTCTGTGGAATCAGTGTATATTAGAGTCTTGTAATTTTTGCTTCAGAGGTTGCAGTTTCATCTTTACAAAACTGTGTAAGCAGCCATTACCTCTGTGTCTCAACTTTGCTCCTGCAGCACAGATATTTGGTTGCTTTGAATGCTGCCTGTAGTGTTTGTGGGCAGTGGGTGCTCCCACCCCTCCGCCCCCAACATTCTTGCAGACTGCCATTCATAGAGGGCAGTTCATCATTTCCACAACCACAAAAGACTGACTTAATTCTTTCTCTTTCTATTCCCAATGCCAGTCACCCTATTTCAAACTTTTTAGGTATATTTTAATTGTCTGACTGCTTGATAACTTTTTTAAATAAAGTACATAATATTGAAACTTCGTGGCAGATTAAAACTGTGTGCCGGACCGAGACCCGAACTCGGGACCTTTGCCTTTCGCGGGCAAGTGCTCTAGCAACTGAGCCAGCCAAGCACGACTCACGCCCCGTCATCACAGCTTTAATTCTGCCAGTACCTCGTCTCCTACCTTCCAAACTTCACAGAAGCTCTCCTGCGAACCTTGCAGAACTAACACTCCTGGAAGAAAGGATATTGCGGAGACACGGCTTAGCCACAGCCTGGGGGTTATTTCTAGAATGAAATTTTCACTCTACAGCAGAGTGTGCAGTGATATGAAACTTCCTGGCAGATTAAAACTGTGTGCCGGACCAAGACTCGAACTCGGGACCTTTGCCTTTCGCGGGCAAAGCTCTGAGTTCGAGTCTCGGTCTGGCACACAGTTTTAATCTGCCAGGAAGTTTCATATCACTGCACACTCTGCTGTAGAGTGAAAATTTCATTCTACATAATATTGTTTGACAACATTTTCAGTGCTTTTGATCTACTATTGCAGCATGCTAAACTCCTCTTCCTCCAATCCCACTGCGACGTTTCCATCAGAAATTCCACATTCTTTTCCAAGCATCACCATTTAAAGTTAGTGCATTAAGCAAGTCAGCTTCAGCAGGAGCAAGTGAGTCAATTCAAAGTCATGCACAGGCCTAGCTACTTCTGCCTGTGCAATGGTAGGCAGCAGTGGGTAGGACGGGAATGCGTGTTAAGAGAAGCGAGCACTGACCGTAAAGCACGCAGCAGCCTCGGCATCTGAACAGCTAATAACATTAATGTAACTGTATTTAAAAAATTCACAATTTAGAAACACAATGAAGTGACAAAAGTCATAGGATAACTCCTAATATCATTTCACGTCTCCTTTTGCTCAGTGTAGTGCAGCAACTCGAAGTGGCACAGACTCGACAAGTTGTTGGAAATATTCTGCAGAAATAACAAACAGACCCGAACTTTTCGACTCTGTAAGCGCAGAACAGGGAATCAGTAATCATAAGGCCGTTGCAGCATCCCTGAATATGGAAGTAAGTAGCAATATAAAAAAGGGAGGTAGGTTTATCTGTTAAGCAAGAGTAATAGAAGGCAGATTTCAGACTACCGAACAGATGAAAACGAAAATTTCTGTTCTGACACTGACAATGTTGAGTGTTTATGGAAAAAGTTCAAGGCAATTGTAAAATGCGTTTTAGACAGGTACGTGCCGGGTAAAACTGTGACGGACGGGAAAAACCCACCGTGGTTCAACAACAAAGTTAGCAAACTACTGCGAAAGCAAAGAGAGCTCCACTGCAAGTTTAAACGCAGCCAAAACCTCTCATACAAACAGAAGCTAAACGATGTCAAAGTTAGCGTAAGGAGGGCTATGCGTGAAGCGTTCAGTGAATTCGAAAGTAAAATTCTATGTACTGACTTGACAGAAAATCCTAGGAGGTTCTAGTCTTACGTTTAATCAGTAAGTGGCTCGAAACAGCATATCCAGACACTCTGGGATGACGATGGCCTTGAAACAGCAGATGACACGCGTAAAGCTGAAATACTAAACACCTTTTTCCAAAGCTGTTTCACAGAGGAAGACCGCACTGCAGTTCCTTCTCTAAATCCTAGCACAGACGAAAAAATGGTTGACATCGAAATAAGTGTCCAAGGAATATAAAAGCAACTGAAATCACTCAACAGGGGAAAGTCCACTGCACCTGATGGGATACCAATTCGATTCTACACAGAGTACACAAAAGAACTTGCCCCCTTCTAACAGCCGTGTACCGCAAGTCTCTAGAGGAACGGAAGGTTCCAAATTATTGGAAAAAAGCACAGGTAGTCCCAGTCTTCAAGAAGGGTCGTCGAGAAGATGTGCAAAACTATAGACCTATATCTCTGACATCGATCTGTTGTAGAATTTTAGAACATGTTTTTTTGCTCGCGTATCATGTCGTTTCTGGAAACCCAGAATCTACTCTGTAGTGAGACCCAACTCGCTTTATTTGTTCATGAGACCCAGAAAATATTAGATACAGGCTCCCAGGTAGATGCCATTTTCCTTGACTTCTGGAAGGCGTTTGATACAGTTCCACACTGTCGCCTGATAAACAAAGTAAGAGCCTAAGAAATATCAGACCAGCTGTGTGGCTGGATTGAAGAGTTTTTAGCAAACAGAACACAGCATGTTGTTATCAATGGAGAGACGTCTACAGACGTTAAAGTAACCTCTGGCGTGCCACAGGGGAGTGTTATGGGACCATTGCTTTTCACAATATATATAAATGACCTAGTAGATAGTGTCGGCAGTTCCATGCAGCTTTTTACGGATGATGCTGTAGTACACAGAGAAGTTTCAGTGTTAGAAAATTGCAGCGAAATGCAGGAAGATCTGCAGCGGATAGGCACTTGGTGCAGGGAGTGGCAATTGACCCTTAACATAGACAAATGTAATGTATCGCAAATACATAGAAAGAAGGATCCTTTATTGTATGATTATATGACAGCGGAACAAACACTGGTATCAGTTACTTCTGTAAAATATCTGGGAGTATGCGTGTGGAACGATTTGAAGCGGAATTATCATATAAAATTAATTGTTGGTAAGGCGGGTGTCAGGTTGAGATTCATTGGGAGAGTCCTTAGAAAATGTAGTCCATCAACAAAGGAGGTAGCTTACGAAACACTCGTTCGACCTATACTTGAGTATGACTGGAACGGGAAAGGGAGGTAATGACAGTGGCACATAAAGTGCCCTCCGCCACACACTGTTGGATGGCTTGCGGAGTATAAATGTAGATGTAGAATATTGAGCTATGCTGCCTCTATACCCATCTATAATTGTGAAACAGTTGCCGGTGCAGGATTCTGTCCACAAACTAACTTCTCAATTATGTCCTATAAATGTTCAATGGGATTCATGTCGGGTGATCTGGGTGGCCAAATCATTCATTGAAATTGTCCAGAACATTCTTCAAACCAATCGCAAACAACTGTGGCCCGGTGATGTGGCGCATTGCCTTCCGTAAAAATTCTGTCGTCATCTGGAAACTTGAAGTCCACGAATGGCTGCAAATGGTCTCCAAATGGCTAAACATAACCATTTCCACTCAATGACCAGCTCAATTGGAGAAGAGGACCCAGTCCATTCCACGTAATCACATCCCATACAATTATGGAGCCACCCCCAGCTCACACAATGCCTCGTTGACAACTCGGATCCACGGCTTCATGGCGTCTGCACCACACACAAACCCTCATAGCTACTGGAATTGGGACTTATCTAACCAGCCTGTGGTTTTCCAGTCATCTAAGGTCCACCCGATATGACCACTAGTCCAGGAGAGGTGCTGCAGGAAATGTCGTGCTGTTAGCAATGACACCCACATCAGTCGCCTGCTCCCACAGCCCATTAACAAATTTAGCTGCACTATCATAAAGGATACATTTGTCATACCATCGAAATTGATTTCTGTGGTTACTTCACACAGTGTTGCTTGTCTGTTAGCACTGACAACTATACGCAAACAACGCTTTCCTCGGTTGTTAAGTGAAGGCCATCAGCTACTGAGTTGTCCGTGGTGGCAGGTAATGTCTGAAATATAGTATCCTCAGCACACTCCTGACAATACGAATCTCAAAATGCTGAATTCCCTAATGATTTCTGAAATGAAATGTCCCTTGCCTCTAGCTCCAATGACCATTCTGCCTTCAAAGCCATAATCATATCAGAAACCTTTTCAAATAAATCACTCGTATAGAAACGACAGCTCTGTCAATGTGCTGCCCTTTCCTACCTTGTGTACACAATACTACACCTGTATATGTGTGTATCACTATACTATTACTTTTGTCATCTCACAGTATATTAATAAGTTCAGTTATTGCTAATCTGTGTTGCTATCATTTGCCGCTGTGTTGCCTAACCCTATTTGGCCATGTGATGAGGCTGTGTAACCACTGTAAGCATTTGATGTGCAGGGAGCACACAGATGTGTTGTGTAAAAAGTTGCACAAGATATCCCTCGTAAGCAAAATGGAAAAAAGGTGATGATGCTTTAGTCCTCAGAATAAAGTACTATGGACTTCCATTGGCACATTTCACGAACTGAGTCTATTAACAATGTTAGTAGTGTTTCAACCAACCAGTGTGAAATGTATTATGTACATATTAAAATAAATAAGAGTATCAATTAAAGAAGGAAGCAGCACCAAATTTTAGGAATTATTACAGAGAAGCTTTTCACAGGAGCAGAGCAGAAAGATATGCTGTGTAAAATGATGAACAGACAGTTGTACCTCAGATGCAAAATTGTGAACTTTGTGGATGATAAAGTTCTCAGAATAATGTATGACACACTTATTCCCACATCTGTCTAAATAAGTCTGAATCAATGCCATGTAGCATTTCAAACCAAATAGAGTGAGAGATGTAATGCACATCTACATACACTGCCTGACAAACTGAAGTAAGAACCCAGACGACATAGTCGGATGTCGTTCTAAAGGTGCGTTTACACTGCGATTTGTATCGGCACATGTATGAGATACATGTATATGCGACTTTGCGACATGTATCGCGACTTGTATGAGTTGACAAGTATCAACCTCATACATGAATGAGCGTGCGTTTACACTGGTTGATATGTATCACTGTGCGATAGCTTCCAACGACGATTTGGAAGTTTTCACATTTTTATGTGCTGATACACTTGCTCTTTTGGAAGATGATAGGAAGAAAAGGCGGAGGAAGCGTTTATGGTGGCACAGAGAGTTTCTCGCGAATTAACGCTAGAGGATGGCGCATATTTTAGAAACTATGTTAGGATGAGTATGGAGGATTTCTGCGGTTTGTTATCACTTGTGGCTCCTCTTGTGTCCAAAACCAACACAAACTTTCGGGAAGTGGTTCCACCAGAGGATCAGTTGGCAGTAACACTCCGTTTTTTAGCCACTGGGGATTCCTCGTAAAACGAAGATTTCATGACAAAACATTTGCATTGTCGCGCGATCGCTAATGCCAACGTCTGACACACGATTGTCGGCATCCGTTGTCAACATTATCACGCGAGGCCGCCGGAATAACAGCAAAACATTGATATACGTGCCAGATGCATGAAAAAATTATATAATGTATTACATACTCTGATATATATAAAACTTTTACCTTCACTTCTTGGGATAAAACTTGCACAATGGCCTCGCAAACATGAAGAATAATGATGCATATGGCACTTTTTGATATTCTATGCAGATGCATTAACGTCGAAACGACAGTCGGCACCTTCAAAACTCAAACAGCCGCCAAAGAGCCTGGTACTACGCATGCGCTAATCGTCGAAATAAGCGGCAGTCGACTAGACGACAGGAAATGATAGTACTGCGCATGCGCGAGTTCTTCAAATGTCGTTCATACATGTCGCGTATATGGCCAAAAAGCGATATACAAAATGTATACGCGACATGTATGAGCTCGAGGATCCGCATACAAGTTCCGTGAATTTTTGTATGAGGTGATGTATCGCGACATGTCAAACTGACATGTCGCTCATACATGTCGCGATACATGTATCCCAGTGTAAATGTACCTTTACGATGTAGAACACACTACCAGAAGGCTTGTAACTGATTAGAGTTGCCATTCTCCTTGACAGGTAGACAGCACCCAGAGTGCATTAATGCTGTTTGTGTTTAGTGATGTTACCGTGCCTGGTAGGCATATAAGGGGGGTGAACATTGTAAGCTGCTGAGTGATCACTGTGGAGTACATGGAGAGGCCATGTACTCATCTGAGACAGTGTAATCAGCACCTGACACAGTCTGAAAGGGGACTCATTGTGAGTCTTTATTTGGCTGGTTCGTTAACCAGACTTTTGGGGCATTCGTATGTGACAGTGGCCCGATGTTGGACTGTACGCGAATGTGAGGGCAGGCATACTCGTCGACAAGATTCAGGTCAGCCGTGTCTGACCACCACAAGAATGGATATCTGTTTTGTGCACCACACACATTGTAATCCATTCACATCCGTACCTGACATCCAAGAACAAGTAATGGTTCCCTACAACATCCTCTGTCATCTTACACAGACTAGTGGCAGCGGAACTAGGAAATTACCATACCATGTGTATGCTGCTGTTAACACAAATGGCTGCGTTTGGAGTGATGTTGTGACTGGGAAGCATGGCTCACTGATGGATGCTGTCTGCATCTACATACATACTCTGAAAGCCACCATGTGGTGTGTGGCGGAGGGTACCCTGTACCGCCACTAGTCCTTTCCTTTCTTTGCAGACAGAACAAAGAAAAACGAATGTCTATATGCTTCTGTACGAGCCTTAATTTCTCGTATCTTATCTTTGTGGTCCTTATGTGAAATGTGCATAGGCAGTAGTAGAACTGTTCTGCAATCAGCTTCAAATGCCAGTTCTCTAAGTGTTCGCAACAGTGTTCCTCAAAAATAACGTCGCTTCCCCTCCAGGGTTCCCATTTGAGTTCTCGAAGCATCTCAGTAACACTTGAGTGCTGTTCGAACCTACTGGTAACAAATATAGCATCCTGCCTCTGTGAATTGCTTTGATTTCTCCCTTCAGTCCAATGTGGTGGAGAGCAGTACTCAAGACTGGGTCGCACTGGTGCCCTAGATGAGCCACACTTCCGTAATATTCTCCCAATAAACCTAAGTCAACCATTTTCCTTCCCCACCACAATCCTTACATGCTCGTTCCACTTTATATCACTTTGCAAGATATTTAAATGATGTAACTGTGTCAATCAGGACATTACTAATGCTGTATTACAAAATTACGGGTTTGTTTCTCCTACTCACCTGCATTAACTTACATCTTTCTACATTTTGAGCCAGCTGCCATTCATCACAACAACTAGGAATTTTGTCTAAGTCATCCTGTATCCTCCCACAGTCACTCAAAGATGACAACATCCTGTATACCACAACATTATGAGCAAAAGAGTGCAAATTGCTCCCCATCATGTCTTACATATCATTTATGAATATAGAAAATAACAGCAGTCCTATCACACTTCCCTGGGGCACTCATAACAGTATCCTTGTTTCTGTTGAACACTCCCCATTAAGGACAGCATACTGGGTTCTATTACTTATATTGTCTTCAAGCCATTACAAATCTGGGAACCAATTCCACATACTCATACCTTCGTTAACAGTCTGCAGTGGGACTCTGTGTCAAATGCTTTTCAGAAATCTAGAAATGTCGAATCTGTCTGCACCCTTCATTTATAGTTTGCAAGCTGAGCTTCACATGAGTAACACTTTCTAAAATCGTGCTGATTTGTGACACGAGCCTTTCAGCTTCTAGGAAATTTATTATATTCAAACTCTGAATATGTTATAGAATTCTGCAGCAAACCGATCTTAAGGATACTTGTCTTTAATTTTGCAGTTTGGTTCTTTTACCTTTTTTATACACTATGTGATCAAAAGTATCCGAACACCCTCAAAAACATACTTTCAAATTAGGTGCATTGTGCAGCCACCTATTGCCTGGTACTCCATATTAGTGACCTCAGTAGTCATTAGACATTGTAAGAGAGCAGAATGGGGCACTCTGTGGAACTCACAAACTTCAAAAGTGGTCAGGTGATTGGGTGTCACTTGTGTCATATGTTTGTACATGAGATTCCACACTACCAAACATCCCTAGGTCCACTGTTTCTGATCTGATAGTGAAGTGGAAATGTGAAAGGACACGTACAGCACAAAAGCTTACAGGCCAACCTCGTCTGTTGACTGACAAGACTGCCGACAGTTGAAGAGGGCCATAATGTGTAATAGGCAGACCACCACACAGAATTCCAAACTGCATCAGGATCCACTGCAAGTACTATGACAGTTAGGCAGGAGGTCATAAAACTTGGATTTCATGGTCGAGCGGCTGCTCGTAAGCCACACATCATGCTGGTAAATGCCAAATGATACCTCGCTTGGTGTAAGGAGCGTAAACATTGGACAACTGAACAGTGGAAAAACATTGTGTGGAGTGACGAATCATGGTACACAATGTGGCGATCCGATGGCAGGGTGCGGGTATGGCGAATGTCCAGTGAACGTCATCTGCCAGTGTGTGTAGTGCCAACAGTAAAGTTCGGAGATGGTGGTGTTACGGTGTGGTCGTGTTTTTCATGGAGGAGGCTTGCACTCCTTGTTGTTTTGCATGGCACTGTCACAGTACAGGCCTACATTGATGTTTTAAGAGCAATTTTGGGATGGCAACTGCATCTTTCAGCACAACTGAACACCTGTTCATAATATACAGTCTGTGGCAGAATGGTTACACGACAATAACATCCATGTAATAGACTGTCCTGCACAGAGTCCTGACCTGAATCCTATAGAACACCTTTGAGATGTTTCGGAATGCCGACTTTGTGGCATGCCTCACCGACCGTCATCGATTCCTCTCCTCAGTGCAGCACTCCGTAAAGAATTGGCTGCCATTCCCCAAGAAACCTTCCAGCACCTGATGGAACATATGCCTGCAAGAATGGAAGCTATCATCAAGGCTAAGGGTGGGCCAGCACCATATTCAATTCCAGCGTTATCAATGGAGGGTGCCACGAACTTTTAAGTCATTTTCAGTCAGGTATCCAGATACTTTTGATCACATAGTGTAGACAGGAGTCACCTAGACTTCCTTCTAGTTTGTTAGGTCTCTGCTGAGGGCAAGAGATTCACGATGAATGCGAGGTAAGGGGACAATGCCATATGGTACTTTTTGTAAAACTGCCCTATGTTCAGCAATGAATTGTGGTTCTAAAGTACCCTGGATAACCATTCTGTGAATATGTCAACAACCTGGGGAGTGGTCCTGTTCTTCCAATGTTTTGGGGAGAGACAGCAGTGTTAGTCCTGGCCACATGATATGGTGAGCCACTGGATATGACTTCAGGTTACAGCTGGTAGTGACTGAGGGAACTCTGATGCAACAACGTTACGTCACAAGCACCTTGCTTCCCAGTGTGTTACCTGTCATGCGACACTACTGTCGGGCCATTTTTCAACAGGGCAATGCTCATCCCCATGTGGCATGTGTGTATGAACTATCTGTGTGATGCTGAGGTACTATCATATCTATGTAGGGCCAGCTCGGATATCATCTCTGACCCACTGCCCGTAGCCAGGATATCGAGGACCAGTTACAGCACTTGTGGGCTAGCTTGGCTCTGGAGAGGATACAATGACTTTACAACAACCTTTCCACTGAATCAGTGCATGCATTCAGGTCAGAGGAGGTGCAATATTCTACTGATAGGTGGCTCATACTGCCAAATTCTTTGTAAATTATTCGACTTGATAAGCACTGAAATAACACCACATACCCTCTCAACTGTGAAGTTTCATTTCAGTTCCTCCCATTCTTTCGGATGCTACGCTATTACGTCAGGTGGTGGACCACAGAATCGATTGCAATCAAACTTGGAACACATATCATGTCTGTTCATAAAACAAAGCCTGTGCCAGAATGGTTACATGACAATAACAAGCAAGCACTGTGTGAGTAAGAACCAGCAACATTCCATAGTAATGAGGGTGGGTGTTAAAACAGGATGATGAAGCGAAACTCAAGAACGACTTGAAAAATTTCAACCACTCTTTGTACGAGTGGCTTTTGAAAAGTCCGTGCAAAAATAAAAACTACTTACGTGTATGGGGTAAACCTTTTTATTTTTCAACATAGTTTCCTATTAGACTTATACACTTCATCCAACACTTTTCTAATTTGTTGATCCCTTCTGAATAGTAGGAATTGTATAAGTCTGCAAAATAGATATTATTTGCTGCTATCACCTCCTCATTTGAATCTTTGTGCTGCCAGCCATTTCTTCGAATTGGGGAACAAACAGTAGTCTGAGGGAGCCAAGTCTGGGGAATAGGGGGATGTGAAACGATTTGGAATCCTGTTTCCATTAATTTTGCGACCACAACGCTGAGGTGTGTGCTGGTGCACTGTCGTCATGGAAAAGGACTTTTTTGCGGTCCAATTGCCGGCGTTTTTCTTGCAGCTCAGTTTTCAAATGGTCCAATAACAATAAATAATATGCACCTGCAATAGTTTTACCATTTTCCAGATAGTTAATGGGGATTATCCACTGTGAATCCCAAAAGGCAGTCGCCATAACCTTTCCGGCTGAAGGAATGGTCTTTACCTTTTTTGGTGCAGATTCTGCATTGGTAAACCATTTTTTAGATTGTTGTTTGGCCTCAGGAGTATAGTAATGTATCCATGTTTCATCCACAGTGATGAAACGACGCTTAAAGTCCTGCAGATTCTTCCTGAACAGCTGCAAACCATCCCTGCAACACTTCACACAATTCCGTTTTTGGTCACGCATGAACACTTGCGGAACCCATCTTGTGGATAGCTTTCTCATGTCCAAATGTTTATGCAAAATATTATGTACCCATTCATTTGGGATTGCCACAGCACTAGCAATCTCACGCACCTTAACTCTTCCGTCATCCACGACCATATCATATCATGGATTTTATCAATGATTTCTGGAGTCATAAGCTCCACAGGTGTCCAGAACGTTCAGCATCACTTGTGCCCATATGGCCACTCCAAAAATTTTGAAACCACTTATAAACTGTTCCAATCGAAGGTGCAGAGTCACTGTAATGTTTAACAAGCTTCTCTTTAGTCTCCTGAGGCGTTTTGCCTTTCATAAAGTAACGTTTAATCACCACACGAAATTCTTTTTCGTCCATTTTTTGACAAACACTAGACTTCCTTGATTCACACGAATGCCAAACACAAAGAAATAGACCAATATGGCTGAAACTTGGTGTGCCTTCTTTCCAAAGATGCTACTAACTAAACATAACCTCGATATGTGCCGGTGGTGCCATCTCTCGGACTCTGCACAGACTTTTCAAATGTCCCTCATATACAGGGCAAATCACTTAAAACTTGCACCAAAAATACTGTTGAAATGGAAAGTGCTATTGATGTGCGGTTTTCACAGAATGGATTTATAGTCAAGGGCTTGTATTGTCAGCCAATAAACAGATTGTAATAGTACTTAGAAAGTGTATGATTTGTCCAAACATACACTTTATCAAATGGAACAGTGCCTACTAACACTAACAGACTAAAAGTAGGGTAAATTAGAATATCGGTGATGCCTGTTGTAGGATTCTAGTGCAAGTCATGTACCGAGATATCGCATTTTGAAAAGTTTCCACACCCCACTTGTTTGTGTCATTCAACCTGTGAAGTTGCTAGGTACAATGTTGTTATGTTTGCTGACAGTGTGCTTGTGTGTTCCTTGAGTGCATTCTGACTTGCCAGTCTGTTGATGTGTGACTGTCAAACCTGTGGATCATGGGCGGATGATGGGATTTACCAACACAGGAAAAGTTGACAATGTACGGAGAGTGCAGGAAGGATGCACTTCATTCTTGTACGGTGTGTCTAGCAACATTTCCCTATAGACATGAACATCTCGGCAATTATTTGTCAACCTCTTCAACTGGTTACATGATAGTGCAACACCTAGGCGACGTAACAGAAGGAAACAGGTGATGACAGAAGATGGGAAACTCATGTTCTTGGTGCTGTTGCAGTAGATCCACACGTTAGCTCCTGTGTAACTGCACAAGGGAGTGGCATAAATCAGGCAAGTGCCCTAAACATTCTCCATCGACACAGATTCCATCACTATCGCATCTCTGTCCATCAAGAGCTGCACGGAAACTTTGATGAGAATTATGTTATCTTCTGTACATTGGTATTAAGACAGGGTGCTGCATGTGTATCATGTATCTTGTTTAGTGATGAAGCCACATTTACCAATCACAGTCTGGTAAACTGCCAAAACATGCACTACTGGTCTGTTAAGGGTCCCTGTTGGTCAGGTGGAATGACGGCATCCACAGAGTGTAAATGTGTGGTGTAGAATAGTGAACCATCAGCTCACAGACCCATTTTTCATAGACAAAACAATGGACATGCACAAGTATCACAGCCTCCTAATAGACCGTCTTCCTGAGATGCAAGACGACGTTTCTCTGCAGACTGGGACGAACCTGTGGTTCCAACATGTTGGCTGTCCAGCTCATAGTGCACGAAGTGCTATACAGCATGTCTTCACGAACTGTTTCCAAAACATTGGATTGGATGCAGAGGACCAGTACCTTGGCCATCCCATTCCCCGGATTTGACGTCTGTAGACTTCTTTCTGTGGTAAAAGCTGAAAGTCACTCTCTAAAAGAACATACCAACTACATCCGATGATATGCAATGACGTGCTACTGCATCCTGTTCGGACATCTCCACTGCAGTGCTAGCACGTGTGGAGAAGACTTAAGTGTGTATTGCCATTACTGACGGTCACTTTAAACACTGCCATGTGACAGTCAGTTGTCTCACTACTGGTCAGAATCCACATAACTAATGTATGCACCTGTGTTGTTCTTTAGTATGTCCTACACAGGTGTTGTACATGTGTTGGTGTCAGAAATTTTGAAAATATGAATATAATGTAAATGACTTGCACTAGAACACCAAGGACACTCTAATTTACCCTACTATTAGTTTCTTGGTGTCAAAAGGCATTGTTCCATTTAAAAAGTGAATGTTTGCAAAAAATACACTTTCTCAGTATAATACAATCTATTTATTTGCTAACCATACAAGCCCCTGACTAGTGAGCCATTCTGTGAAACCGCATGTCAACAGCACTTTCCCTTTCCGCAATATTTGCAGCGCAAGTTTTAGGTGATTCACACTGTATACACAACTCATTATTTGTACATTACCAGCTCTAGTGGTGGGTGTGGGGATGAGAAGCTGTGACATGTAAAAATAACTGAGAACAACCAATATCAGTATTGAATCCACAGTTTTTACTATGGGAGTAAGGTACCCTACTATGCTTATGCAGGGTGTTACAAAAAGGTATGGCCAAACTTTCAGGAAACATTCCTCACACACAAAGAAAGAAAATATGTTATGTGGACATGTATCCGGAAACGCTTACTTTCCATGTTAGAGCTCATTTTATTACTTCTTTTCAAATCACATTAATCATGGAATGGAAACACACAGCAACAGAATGTACCAGCGTGACTTCAAACACTTTGTTACAGGAAATGTTCAAAATGTCCTCCTTTAGCGAGGATACGTGCATCCACCCTCCGTCACATGGAATCCCTGATGCGCTGATGCAACCCTGGAGAATGGCGTATTGTATCACAGCCGTCCACAATACGAGCACGAAGAGTCTCTACATTTGGTACCGGGATTGCGTAGACAAGAGCATTCAAATGCCCCCATAAATGAAAGTCAAGAGGGTTGAGGTAAGGAGAGCCTGGAGGCCATGGAATTCGTCCGCCTCTACCAATCCATCGGTCACCGAATCTGTTGTTGAGAAGCGTACGAACACTTCGACTGAAATGTGCAGGAGCTCCATCATGCATGAACCACATGTTGTGTCGTACTTCTAAAGGCACATGTTGTAGCAGCACAGGTAGAGTATCCTGTATGAAATCGTGATAATGTGCTCCATTGAGCGTAGGTGGAAGAACATGGGGCCCAATCGAGACATCGCCAACAAAGCCTGCCCAAACGTTCACAGAAAATCTGTATCGATGACGTGATTGCACAATTGCGTGCGGATTCCCGTCAGCCCACACATATTGATTGTGAAAATTTACAATTTGATCACTTTGTAATGAAGCCTCATCCGTAAAGAGAACATTTGCACTGAAATGAGAATTGACACATTGTCGGATGAACCATTCGCAGAAGTGTACCCTTGGAGGCCAATCAGCTGCTGATAGTGCCTGCACACGCTGTACACGGTACGGAAACAACTGGTTCTCCCGCAGCACTCTCCATACAGTGACGTGGTCAACGTTACCTTGTACAGCAGCAACTTCTCTGACGCTGACATTAGGGTTATCGTCAACTGCACGAAGAATTGCCTCGTCCATTGCAGGTGTCCTCGTCGTTCTAGGTCTTCCCCAGTCGCGAGTCATAGGCTGGAATGTTCCGTGCTCCCTAAGCCGCCGATCAATTGCTTCGAATGTCTTCCTGTCGGGACACCTTCGTTCTGGAAATCTGTCTCGATACAAATGTACCGCGCCACGGCTATTGCCCCGCGCTAATCCGTACATCAAATGGGCATCTGCCAACTCTGCATTTGTAAACATTGCACTGACTGCAAAACCACGTTCGTGATGAACACTAACCTGTTGATGTTACGTACTGATGTGCTTGATGCTAGTACTGTAGAGCAATGAGTCGCATGTCAACACATGCACCAAAGTCAACATTACCTTCCTTCAATTGGGCCAACTGGCGGTGAATCGAGGAAGTACAGTACATACTGACGAAACTAAAATGCGCTCTAACATGGGAATTAAGCGTTTCCGGACACATGTCCACATAAAATCTTTTCTTTATTTGTGTGTGGGGAATGTTTCCTGAAAGTTTGGCCGTACTTTTTTGTAACGCCCTGTAGATAGGGATGGGAAGAGTGTGATGTGTAAAAGTATTCTACAGTGACCTGTTGTTATTGCTTTTGTGCATTTAGCTGACTTGGAATACTTTAGAAATATGGAGCGCAATTTACCTCTCACATGTGATGTTCAGTGAGTCCACTAGGTCACGAAATGAGTGCTGCAGCAAGCCAGTAATTTAGTCACCACGTTTTGGGATCTAAGATTGTGTCATGTGGCTGAATATCGCAGATTAATTGAACATCCACTATTGAGCCATGTAGAGTAAAATTGCAGGGAATTAGGCATTTATGTGTGCAACATATGTGACATACCATATGCGGGTGAAGCTGTAGGTAAAAAGTGAGTACTAAAATAAAAAGAGAGGCAACTAAGGAAGGAAGCAGCACAAATTTTTTAGGAACTGTTAGAGACAAGCATATGACATGGGGGGGGGGGGGGGGGGGGGGAGGGGGGGAGAGCACACTGAAGCACCATGTAAAAAGATGTACATACATATTTTCTTCATGTGCAAAATGGTAAATTTGTGGATGATACAGATAGATACCACCTACAGGAACATTAAAGAGACCTTTGGGGCAAAGAGGAGCAGCTGTATGAATATCAAGAGTTCAGGTGGAAAACCAGTCCTAAGCAAAGGAGAGAAACCTGAAAGGTAGGAGCAGTATGTAAAGGGTCTATACAAGGGAGATCAACTTAACGGTGATAGTATAAAACGGGAGTGGGCGTAGATGAAGGCGAAATGGGAGATATGATACTGTGAGAAGAATTTGACAGAGCACTGGAAGACCTAAGTCAAAACAAGGCCCTGGTAGTAGACAACAGGACTACTGACAGACTTGGCAGGGCCAGTCATGGCAAAACTCTTCCATCTGGTGTGCAAGACATGAGGAAGAATGTCGTAATTCCAGCTCCAAAGAAATCAGTTGCTGACAATTGTGGAAATTACTGAACTATCGGTTAATTACATAATGGCTCCGAAATCCTAACACAAATTATTTACAGAAGAATGGAAAAACTGGTAGAAGGCAACCTCAGAGGAGACGACTTAGCTTCTAAAGAAATATAGGAACATGCAAGACAATAGTGACCCTATAACTTATAGAAGATATGTTAAGGAAAGGCAAACTTACATTTTCAGTATATGTAGATTCGAGAAAGCTTTTGACAATGTTGAATGGGATACTCTCCTTGAAATTCTGAAAGGAGCAGGGGTAAAATACAGGGAGGAAAAGGCTATTTACAACTTGTATAGAAACCAGATGGCAGTGATAAAAGTTGAGGGGCGTGAAGGGGAAGCAGTGGTTGAGAAACGAGTGAGGCAGGGTTGTGGTTGTAGCATATCCCTGATGTTATTCAATCTGTACAGTGAGGAAACAGTAAAGGGATACAAAGAAAAATTTTGCGTACGAATTAAATTTCAGGAAGAAGAAATAATAACTCTGAGGATTGCTGATGATACTGTAATTCTGTCACACACAGCAAAGGACTTGGAACAGCAGTTAAACAGTTAGACATCGTCTTGAAAGGAGAATATAAGATGAACATCAACAAAAGAAAAATGATGATAATGGAATGCAGTCAAATTAAATCAGGTGATGCTGAGGGAATTAGATTAGGAAATGAGACAAAGTAGAAGATGAGTTTTGCTCTTTGAGCAGCAAAATAACTGATGATTGCCAAAGTAGAGGATATAAATGGTAGACTGGCAATGGCAAGAAAAGCATTTCTGAAGAAGATCGAACAATGGAAACTCCACATAGGAATATCAACAATGTCGGAAAAGACAGATTACTACTTCCTGTAAAGAAGTCAAGTTGCAGATAGGCACAATTAAAAGACACTTACATAAAGCTTCCAGCCACACCTTTCTTCAGTGAAACACACACACATAATATTCATACACACACAAGCAATCATACACACATGACTGCCAACTCCAGCATCTCAGGCCTCAGATGCTTGAGTTGGCAGTTCTGTGTTCGTGAGGTGTGCTTGCTTGTGCGTTTGAATAGTGTGTGTGTGTGTGTCTCTTTTACTGATGAAGGCTGTGGTCGAAAGCTTTATGTAAGTGTCTTTTAATTGTGCCTGTTAACAACTTCATGTATCCTTTTTTAAGTAGCAATTTGTCATTTCCTACACTGTTGATATGTCTGTAGAAGAGAAATTTGTTTACACCAAGTATAGATTTAAGTGTTAGGAAGCATTTTCTGAAGGTATTTGCCTGGAGTGTAGCCATGTATGGAAGTGAAACATGGACAATAAACAGTTCAGATACAAAGAGATTAGGAGCTTTCAAACTGTGATGCTACAGAAGAATGTTGAAGATTAGATGGGTCGATCACATAAAAAATGAGGAGGTACTGGATATATTTGGGGAGACAGGAAATTTGTGGTGCAACTTGGCCAAAAGAAGGGATCAGTTGATAGGACACATTCTAAGAAATTAGGGAATCACCAATTTAGTACTGGAGGGGAGTGTGGGAGGTAACAATCATAGGAGACCAAAAGATGAATGCAGTAAGCTGATTCAGAAGGATGTGGGTTTCGGAGATGAAGCGGCTCCCACAGTCTAAAGTAGCATGAAGAGCTGCATCAAACCAGGACTGAAGGCCACAACAACAAAGGTCTCTGAATAATGTACTTGCATACCTGCATCTCTCTTTAGCGAGTATAAAACAACATATGTAGTGGTAATGACAATATCATGAAAAGTATAGATTGTTACGCACCATATAGAGGCAACACTGAGTCGCAGATAGTCACAACAAAAAGACTACTAAAGATTTAAGCTTTTGGCCAAAAGGACTTCTTCTGAAGTAGAAAACACACACACATTCACACAGGCACAACTCACACACACACACACACACACACACACACACACACACACACACACACATGATCAGTGTCTCTGTCCCCAATAGCCACAGTGGCCAGAGACAGTGGTCCCGACGGCCAGGTTAGTTTGGCATGGAGGTCTCAGTGGAGTTATACTGGAAAAGTGCCTTAAAGACTCAATGGAAAACATTTTGAAATCAAATTTTACACGAACATCCTAAATATTCACAGACTGACTGGTCATCCTGTACAGTTCTTCCCCATACCACGGAAGAGACAGCAAAAGGTATTTGTGGTTCCACACAATTCCGTGGCCAGACGGGTTACCCACAGGGGACTTACCATCTATGGGAGAAATCTGTTACATTTTCTGTACAGTTAATAGGTCAGAATTTACACATAACAATATTTCAAATATACTTAAAGGGAAGTCACAATGAATTAATGTTCCAAATATTGGTCAGAAAACACATGATATCCATCTAGTAAACTTTTAAGCAAAATCTGTAAGACAGTTTGGCAGAATTAATTCTAAAAATTGAAATTATGTTACTTCATTCCATCCCAATTGAGACATTTCAAATAAGTATGATAAAACTGCATGTAACTTAACGTGAGATGAGTAAAATATTAGGTTATACATCAGTTTCTACAGCAAAATAAACACACACAAAATGTTTTATCTGACTAATATATCTGATCCCAAGGAGAATTACAGCTAGACCTAAAATAACCTGCAAGTGATCACCAATGAAGGGAGACAAGATATCGTTCAAAATAATTATCTTTGGAAAAATTAATGAACCACTATTTGGGTCATAAGCTAAGAACAAAACGCTAACAAGGGAACCTCCCCATCGCACCCCCCTCAGATTTAGTTATAAGTTGGCCTTGAAAAACTGAACACAGATCAATCGAGAAAACAGGAAGAAGTTGTGTGGAACTACGAAAAAAATTAATAAAATATACAATCTGATTAGTCCATGTGCAACATAGGCAACATCAAGGAGAACGTGAGCTCAGGAGCGCCGTGGTCCCGTGGTTAGCGTGAGTAGCTGCGGCACATGAGGTCCTTGGTTCAAGTCTTCCCTCGACTGAAAATTTTACTTTCTTTATTTTCGCAAAGTTATGATCTGTCCGTTCGTTCATTGACGTCTCTGTTCACTAATAAGTTGTTTTACGACCGCACCGCAAAATCGTGCAATTAGTAGACGAAAGGACGTGCCTCTCCAATGGGAACTGAAAACATTTGATCCCAAGGTCATAGGTCAACCGATTCCTCCACAGGAAATACTGTCCGATATATTCTATACGACACTGGTGACGGCATGTGCGTCACATGACGGGAATATGTTGTCGGCCCACCTAACTTGTACACTTAGCGAATGGGTAATAAGATTCTTCTACCTTGCCCGATTTAGGTTTTCTTGTGGATGTGATAATCACTCCCAAAAAAGTGATGAAAACATAAGAGTTTGTCACATAAACGGAAAATAAAAAATTAAACTTCTCACTCGAGGGAAGACTTGAACCTAGGACCTCTCGTTCCGTAGCTGCTCTCGCTAACCACGGGACCACGGCGCTCCTTGACTCTCATTGTCCTTGATGTTGCCTATCTTCGAATGGACTACTCAGTTTGTATATTTTACTAATTTTTTTCGTAGTTCCACACAACTTCTTCCTGTTTTCTCGATTGATCTGTGTTCAGTTTTTCAAGGTCTATCCACTGTGGCAACTTATAACTAAATCTGAGGGGGGTGCGATGGGGAGGTCCCCTTGTAAGTTGCTGGGTCAATGCAGGGAATCAACTCCTCATGGTGAAACCTGAGAAGGGGTTGTAGTAGAACACTCCAAAAAGCAACGTGCAATGCCTCAGCAGTTACTAGTGAAAAGACGAGGTAGAAAAACCAGTACTGTCACAAGGATTCAGCATGAAGTGTCCCTCTTCAACAGTACAGAAAACACAGGATACCATTAGTTGTTGTTGTGGTGGTCTTCAGTCCTGAGACTGGTTTGATGCAGCTCTCCATGCTACTCTATCCTGTGCAAGCCTCTTCATCTCCCAGTACCTACTGCAACCTACATCCTTCTGAATCTGCTTAGTGTATTGATCTCTTGGTCTCCCTCTACGATTTTTACCCTCCACGCTGCCCTCCAATACTAAATTGGTGATCCCTCGATGCCTCAGAACATGTCCTACCAACCGATCCCTTCTTCTTGTCAAGTTGTGCCACAAACTCCTCTTCCCCCAATTCTATTCAATACCTCCTCATTAGTTTTGTGATCTACCCATCTAATCTTCAGAATTCTCATGTAGCACCACATTTCGAAAGCTTCTATTCTCTTCTTGTCCAAACTATTTATCGTCCATGTTTCACTTCCATACATGGTTACACTCCATACGAATACTTTCAGAAATGACTTCCTGACACTTAAATCAATACTGGATGTTAACAAATTTCTCTTCTTCAGAAATGCTTTGCTTGCCAATGCCAGTCTACATTTTATATCCTCTCTACTTCGACCATCATCAGTTATTTTGCTCCCCAAATAGCAAAACTCATTTACTACTCTAAGTGTCTCATTTCTCAATCTAATTCCCTCAGCATCACCCGGCTTAACTCTACTACATTCCATTATCCTCGTTTTGCTTTTGTTGATGTTCATCTTATAGCATTAGTGGCATGGCAAAAGGGTAAGAATAAAACAGCAGAGAGCTCAAAATTAGCTGAACAGTGTTGGGTGGCAATCACTCACTGATATAAAATCAGCACGCAGATTGGCAGTCAGGACAATTGTAGTCCCATTGTTTCAGTCGCATGAAGAAACCGTACCACTGGAAAATGTTCAGACTAGTCCCAGCTTGTTATAACGAAGGAAAAGGCAGGTTCCAAAACCCAGAAACTCAGAATCGAGCATGGAGTGAATTGAAGAATGGGCATGAGGTGATGACACCCAGCTTGAGACTACATTAATATTAGAATTAAAATGCTACAATAGTTACACATCTAATGATCCTGATCAATTAGGCCATGACAGACCATCTTAACATCAATTACAAATGAATGAACATGTAATGTCTTTAGCACAACCAACTTTTCAAAAATTAATGAACTGCTTTACACATAAGATCCATTTTAAATTGCACAATTCTTTTGTGCATGCATGCATTTTAGGTATCTTTCAATAGCTTTGGATGCTTGTTACAAATGAGGATCTAATGTGACATTAAATAACTGAGAAGACTGACATGTCACTTAAATTCAGCGAACATTAATAAACCGTTATGAAAATTCCTGGCAGATTTAAACTGTGTGCCGGACTGAGACTCGAACTCGGGACCTTTGCCTTTCACGGGAAAGTGCTCTACCAACTGAGCTACCCAAGCACGACTCACGCCCCATCCTCACAGCTTTCCTTCTGCCAGTACTTCGTCTCCTACATTCGAAACTTTACAGAAGCTCTCCTGCGAACCTTGAGATTTTGAGAAACATCCCACAGGCTGTGGCTAAGCCATGTCTCCGCATATCCTTTCTTTCAGGAGTGGTAGTTCCGCAAGGTTCGCAGGAGAGCTTCTGTAAAGTTTGGAAGGTAGGAGACGAGGTACTGGCAGAAGTAAAGCTGTGAGGACGGGGCGTGAGTCGTGCTTGGGTAGCTTAGATGGTAGAGCACTTGCCTGCGAAAGGCAAAGGTCCCGAGTTCGAGTCTCGGTCCGGCACACAGTTTTGATCTGCCAGGAAGTCTCATATCAGCACACACTCTGCTGCAGAGTGAAAATCTCATTCTGTTAATAAACTGTCTTCAGATAAACTATAACGAACCACTTAAGTGTAGCAAAGCCGAGGGCAAAATTAGAAATGGTGTGTTTTAAACAAACATTATCCTGCATCCACAGTGTTAAAATGAATTAGGGAGTTTCCTATATTTATCAGTAAAACACTGACTCTACAGCAGGTAAATGATATGCAAGTGTACACTAAAAAAAAAACTAAAAATTTATGGTACCTGAATGGTGTACTGAATTGACGAACATATGTCACAGGGGAGCTTTCCACAAAATATGGAAATCCTTCATTCTGAACATGGCTCAGCACAGCACAGTACATGTGCGTACATTTACACAAATGTCAGATTGGCAAGAGTGGACCATGAGTTATGTGGCAAGGAAGAAAATGAGGAGTGTGAAGTCACTACAAACACAATTGCTACTCTAAACTGAGGCTGGCAGAGAAGAGAGACTCCATGTAAGGAATACATACTGTAGTTTCACAACTGAACAGACTCCTGTGTGGATGACATAGTAATAAGGATCCTTGGGGTAGAGAAATGACTGAAGTGGTTGAAAACAAATAAGTCGCCAGGTCCAGATGGAATTCCAATTCAGTTTTCCAAAGAGTGCCCTACAGCACTGGCCTATTTCCTAGATTGCAGTTATCGTGAATCTCTCGACCAGCGCAATGTCCCAAGTGACTGGAAAAAGAAGCAGGTTGACTCCTGTGTATAACAAGGGCAAAAGAATAGACCCACAGAATTATAGACCAATATTCCTAACATCAGTTTGCTGCAAAATCCTTGAACAAATACTCAGTTTGAATATAACAAATTTTCTTAAGAGCATGAATCTTTTGTACACAAATTAGCACTGTTTTAGAAACCATTACTCATGCAAAACTGTTTACATTTTCTCACATGATATACAGGGCATGGATTTTAAATCCAGACAAACAAGACCTTTTTCTTTTTTTTAAAAGCAAATTTATTAAAACACAATACAAGTGAAAATGAAAATCCTTTTAAATGTAAGAAGTGGTGTCATTCAAGGGTAACATTACTTGATGTAACACCCTCTGGCCACAATGACTGCCTCCTACCTTGTCCTGAAGTGATCACATGCTCTCTTTAAAATAGCACTGTCCTTATTTGGAAATACTGCTTTGATGGCAGTGCATAGAAATATGGCATTATTGGGAACTCTTTCAACTACGCTCCAAACATAGTAATCAAGGGAGTTCAAATCCAGGCTATCTGGAGGCCAGATCTCCTTCGACCAGATTAGATTAGATTAGATTAATACTAGTTCCATGGATCATGAATACGATATTTCGTAATGATGTGGAACGAGTCGAATTTTCCAATACATTACATAATTAGGTTAATTTAACAACTTAAGTTAATATAACAACTTTATTTTTTGTGTTTTTTGTTTTTCTTTATTTTTTGTTTTTATTTTTTTTATTTTTTTTAATATTTTTTTTTTCTTAATTTATATCTAAAAATTCCTCTATGGAGTAGCAGGAGTTGTCATTCAGAAATTCTTTTAATTTCTTCTTAAATACTTGTTGGTTATCTGTCAGACTTTTGATACTATTTGGTAAGTGACCAAAGACTTTAGTGTCAGTATAATTCACCCCTTTCTGTGCCAAAGTTAGATTTAATCTTGAATAGTGAAGATCGTCCTTTCTCCTGGTATTGTAGTTATGCACACTGCTATTACTTTTGAATTGGGTTTGGTTGTTAATAACAAATTTCATAAGAGAGTATATATACTGAGAAGCTACTGTGAATATCCCTAGATCCTTAAATAAATGTCTGCAGGATGATCTTGGGTGGACTCCAGCTATTATTCTGATTACACGCTTTTGTGCAATAAATACTTTATTCCTCAGTGATGAATTACCCCAAAATATGATGCCATATGAAAGCAATGAGTGAAAATAGGCGTAGTAAGCTAATTTACTAAGATGTTTATCACCAAAATTTGCAATGACCCTTATTGCATAAGTAGCTGAACTCAAACGTTTCAGCAGATCATCAATGTGTTTCTTCCAATTTAATCTCTCGTCAATGGACATACCTAAAAATTTGGAATATTCTACCTTAGCTATATGCTTCTGATTGAGGTCTATATTTATTAATGGCATCGTACCATTCACTGTACGGAACTGTATGTACTGTGTCTTATCAAAATTCAGTGAGAGTCCATTTACAAGGAACCACTTAGTAATTTTCTGAAACACAGTATTGACAATTTCATCAGTTAATTCTTGTTTCTCAGGTGTGATTACTATACTTGTATCATCAGCAAAGAGAACTAACTTTGCCTCTTCATGAATATAGAATGGCAAGTCATTAATATATAATAAGAACAACAAAGGACCCAAGACTGACCCTTGTGGAACCCCATTATTGATAGTTCCCCAGTTTGAGGAATGTGCTGATCTTTGCGTGTTATGAGAACTACTTATTTCAACTTTCTGCACTCTTCCAGTTAGGTACGAATTAAACCAGAACACGTCAACATTATTCGAGAGCCAGTTTTGGAGTAAATTACCCATGTGCAGGCCTCCTCTGCCATCTGATGCATTGTTTGCTTGCTGACAACAATTTTCTTAGCAATTGCTGCAGGTCCTCTGAAATCAGCACCTCAACCTTTTTGATGACTACCACAATTTGTGATACGTATTTCCTGCAATGAGGTTTCCTCACTTGGTTAGTGGAACCTACCCCAAACATCTCCAAAGCATTATACTTGGTCACAATATTGTAAACAGTTGATTCCGGCTACCCAAAGAATCGAACTATTTCCACGGGAGAACACCCATCGTGACAACATTCGATAATTGCGACTCTTCAGTTGTACTTCGCACTTGTCTGTAACATCTCAGCCATTTTGATGTTCTGACCAATTACTACATGCTTGCGGCTTTCAAAAAGGCCAATAGTGATCTCCAGCAGCACGACAGCATGGTGCGAAATTAAAATTGAAATTTACCCAGATTTAAGCGCCACACCCTGTACTGCAAACAATAAATGAAGAGCAACATGCAGTTTCCATATTTCTAGATTTCTGGAAAGCATCTGACAGGGTCCCCATTGCAAGCTGTTAAAGAAGGTATGAGGATATGGAATGACAGCGAGTGTTCATCAGAGACAAGGGTATAGTCAGGAGTGCCACAGGGAAGTGTGATAGAACGGCCATTATTTTCAGTATACACAGAGGGTCTGGCAGACAGGGTGGGCAGCAATCTGCAGTTTTTTGGCAATGATACTGTAGTGTACAGGCAGGTATCAAAGGTGAGAGACTGCAGGAGGATACAAGATGACTTAATCAAAACTAGTAGAAGCCAACCTCGGGGAAGATCAGTTTGGATGCCGTAGAAATACTGGAACACGTGAGGCAATACTGACCTTACGACTTATCTTACAAGAAAGATTAAGGAAAGGCAAACCTACGTTTCTAGCATTTGTAGACTTAGAGAAAGCTTTTGACAAAGGATTTTAATACCTACTCCGAATTTTTCTTTTGTTTCCTTTACTGCTTGCTCAATATACAGATTGAATAACATTGGGGAGAGGCTACAACCCTGTCTTACTCCCTTCCCAACAACTGCTTCCCATTCGTGTCCCTCGACTCTTATAACTGCCATCTGGTTTCTGTACAAATTGTAAATAGCCTTTCGCTCCCTGTATTTCACCCCTGCCACCTTCAGAATTTGAAAGAGACAGCAAAGGACTTGGAAGAGCAGTTGAATGGAATGGATAGTGTCTTGAAAGGAGGATATAAGATGAACATCAACAAAAGCAAAACGAGGATAATGGAATGTAGTCGAATTAAGTCGGATGACGCTGAGGGAATTAGATTAGGAAATGAGACACTTAAAGTAGTAAAGGAGTTTTGCTATTTGGGGAGCAAAGTAACTGATGATGGTCGAAGTGGAGAGGATATAAAATCAGCATCAGTGGTGTCATGCTTGACACAGTCACATCGAGCGAAATGAAGTGTAACGAGCATGTGAGAACAGTGGTAGGGAAGGCGAGTATCAACTTTGGTTTATTGGGAGAATTCTAGGTAAGTGTGTTTCGTATGTAAAGAAGACTGCATATAGGATGCTAGTGCAACCTATTCTTCGAGTACTGTTTGAATGTTTGGCATCTGTACCAGGTCAGATTAAAGGAAGATGTCAAAGCATTTCAGAGGAGCGCTGCTAGATTTGTTACCGGTAGGTTCGAACAACACACAAGTGTTCCAAAAATGCTTTGGGAATTCAAATGGGAATCCCTGGGGGGAAGGCAGTGTTCTTTTCGAGGAACACTGTCGAGAGAATTTAGAGAACTGGAATTTGAAGCTGATTGCAGAACAATTCTACTGCCTCCATCAAATGCATAAGGCTCGTGAAGATAAGATACAAGAAATTACAGCTCATATGGGGACTTATAGACAGTCATTTTTCCCTCATTCTATTTGTGAGCAGAACAGTTAAGAAATAACTAGTAGTGGTACAAGGTTCCTCTGCCAGGCACCGTACCATGGACTGCAGATTATCTACGTATATACAGATTAAGACACAGCTTTTGCAGCAGAAGAAGGGAGAGGAAGTGTAGGTATTGCAAGATGTGGAAGGCAAGGAGAGATGGGGTATGCACAGGACTGCAGGAGGTGTGATGGGAGAGAGAAGGGGCAGTGCGGCCAGTGCACTACAGGTGTGTGTGCACCCCCACCAAAATGACCTCGAAGATTGCATGTGTTTTAATACACAGTTACACGGTGCCACCTACATGTAAAACACATTAAGACAATGTTATTTAACAGATGAACAGCAACAATACCGATTTAAAGAGGTGTCCTCAAAACCTAGAGCAGCTGTCAGTCAAACAGAGTAATCAGCACAGTGAAATCTCAGAAAGTAGCTTCTTAAAAGGCAAATCAAATCACAGAACAAAGTGACAGGCACTGACTTTATATCAATTTGAAACAGCGAGTGACAGAAGTAAGGCAACATAAACCTCTATACACACTGAAAAAGCCCAATAATTAAGTCTATTACACTACTTAAGTTCCTACAACCTGTTTCTTGACATTATCAGTTATAAACTGGGCAAAGGTCAATAGTCACAATACAGGATACCTCCTAGCCTAAACAGTCAACAGCAATAAATACCAATCAGATTACCTCAATGTACGATAACCCTCAACTTACACTTCAGCACAGTAAATATTGCCTTATATAGTAGGACGTCAAACGGGCCGACCTGTAGCAGGACATTTTAATTTCCACTGTCTACACTTTCACAAATAAATTCATAAAACTTTGTCAGCATGACCAGGAAGAATTCAGAATTCACACTCATAAGGAATGGAAGTTCAAAAACATAACAAATTGATTTTTTTTTTTTTTTTTTTTTTTTTTTTTTTTTACATGTGAAATTTCATCATTTTTTTCACTTACTAATGGCAGTATTTGTTGCTATAGGTACACTTTTCTTCATAAGTAAGAGAGATTCTTCGATGAATTTTGCACAGCATACAAACCATACTTAAAGGTGTATGAAACTTTTGAATTTTCCAACTCTATTAAAAACTGTGGTAAAAATTGAGGTAATTAACTATAAAATTTGTTTTTTCTAAACATGAAGTGTAATATATAACAGTTCATTCGTTTTTTCACAAATTAAATAAATTCTAGAGTTTCATACACCTGTGAGTATGGTATGTATGCTGTGCAAAATTCATCGAAGAATCTCCCTAACTTATGAAAAAAAGTATACCTACAGCAACAAATGGAGCCATTAGTAAGTAAAAAAATGATGAAACTTTGTGTGTAAAAAAAATTTATTTTGTTATGTTTTCGAACTTCCACTGCAATGAGTGTGAATCCTGAATCCTTCCTGGTGTTGCTGACAAAGTTTTATGAATTTATTTGTAAAGTTATAGACACTGGAAATTAAAATGTCCTGTGATGCCTCTCCTGTTCCAAGTCTGCCTGTTTGACATCCTACCCCCCCCCCCCCCCCCCCCCCCCCTAAGTACTGCACCTTCCACAACCTTTCCATCCATTCTCATAGTAAAGGCATTTTTTGGACGTTAAGGGTTGAGTGAAAATCAGAGACATATACTGATATTCAGAAAGAAGTGAAAGGAGCTATGACAGAGAAGTTGGAGGAGAAGAATTTAATCTGTCCTTATTTCCTCAATTTGTAGGTCACACAGCATTCTAGTGTTTTCAGCCCGACAAAAGCTAATCGTGTATAACAACTGCTGTTGAACTTATGGCCTATAGTCAACTATTCACTACCAAGGTTGCAAAATGTTATGGTATGGGGCTTTTCTTTCAATGTCTGGCTTTGTTCCAAAAACTTGTTCCCATCAATGTTCACAGATTAAAGCCACTCCGTGGTGTACGGACAGGTTTGGTCCTGTCCTAGACACAGCTTAGTGGGAAAAAAGGTGACAAGTACCCTTCAATCCCTCACGTCTGTGGAGGCAGAGACTTATTCTCACTGGGGTCACAAAATGGCAGGCAGATATCAACAGGATAGATGAAAAAAATAGGGTAGATCCTGACAAAAAAAACAAAGGCATTACTCCACAACTTGTAAGTCACAAGCTCATGGAGATCAAAATTTTGTCATATTATGAACAACCTCATTTTGCTAGTAATGCAACTGCTAGAATAGTAGTCAATAATAGTGGGGGCATTGAACATTTTAGTTTCACATCATCCGTTCATCAGTTCAAGTGAGCCATAGTAGTGATATATACATCAACCAGGATAAAGCTTTTCATAACAACCATACTACCGTGTTGTTTTTGTTAACACACAGCTAGAACCACAGCAGAAGATCACTGCTGCACATCTAAAGTATGTTATATGGTACAGACAGCAAAGATTTGCATCCAGCTACAATTAATGTACACAAAATGCAGAAGCAACAAACTATTATAAAGCAAACGGGGCATTTCATCTTCTGCCAAAGTGCTTCTAACAGCACATTCCACAATACGTAAAAGCTATCTCCATCAAAAACATCAAATAAATTTCTCAATCCTAAATAAATGCAATTTCTAATGTCCACCCAAATCATTGTTGTCACTAACTGTATGATAGGGTTATAATGTAATGAAATATGTATTTTCTGAGATGGAGAGCATTATTCTCTCGCTTAGGAATGATAAAAAATATGTCCATTACCATTGTGACATTGGTTTTTAAGCACCAGCCTCCTCTACATTAAGTCCATCTCAGGTTTACATGAAACCCTACTTGCTCTAAGAAAACATTGCAAAGAAATAAAAGGCTGCATTCTTCTTATTCAGAGCTACAATGATACTTAACTAAATTGTTAGGGAAACCAATGCGGCTAGTTTAATAAAGTATCAAAAGCACAAAATAAAGGCTCTAGAACTGTTAGCAAGTTAATGATTAACCTCTCCCAAGTACAGCGTCACGAAATAATCAGCGTATCCATGAAGTTTATTGAATAAAGTTGTTGAGTTGTTGTTCTTGTGTTCTTCAGTCCAAAGACTGGTTTGATGCAGCTCTCCATGCTACTCTACCCTGTGCAAGCTTCTTCATCTCCCAGTACCTACTGCAACCTACATCCTTCTGAATCTGCTTCGTGTATTCATCTCTTGGTCTCCCTATACGATTTTTACCCTCCACACTGCCCTTCAATACAAAACTGGTGATCCCTTGATGCCTCAGAATATGTCCCTAGTCAAGTTGTGCCACAAACTTCTCTTCTTCACAATTCTATTCAATACCTCCTCATGAGTTATGTGATCTGCCCATCCAATCTTCAGCATTCTTCTGTAGCACCACATTTCAAAAGCTTCTATTCTCTTCTTGTCTAAACTATTTATTGTCCACATTTCACTTCCATACACTACACTCCAGTTAAATACTTTCAGAAAGGACTTCCTGACACTTAAATCTATACTCGCTGTTAACAAATTTCTCTTCTCTGGAAATGCTTGCCATTGCCAGTCTACATTTTATGTCCTCCCTACTTCAACCATCATCAGTTATTTTGCTCCCCAAATAGCAAAACTCCTTTACTACTTTAAGTGACTCATGTCCTAATCTAATTCCCTCTGCATCACCTGACTTAATTCAACTACATTCCATTATCCTCGTTTTGCTTTTGTTGATGTTCATCTTATATCCTCCTTTCAAGACACTGTCCATTCCGTTCAGCTGCTCTTCCAGGTCCTTTGCTGTCTTTGACGGAATTATAATGTCATCGGTGAACCTCAAAGTTTTTATTTCTTCTCCATGGATTTTAATTCCTACTCCGAACTTTTCTTTTGTTTCCTTTACTGCTTGCTCAATATACAGATTGAATAACATTGGGGATAGGTGACAACCCTGTCTCATTCCCTTCCCAACAACTGCTTCCCTTTCATGCCCCTCGACTTTTATAATTGCCATCTGATTTCTGTACAAATTGTAAATAGCCTTTCGCTTCTTGTATTTTACCCCTGCCATCTTCAGAATTTGAAAGAGAGTATTCCAGTCAACATTGTCAAAAGATTTCTCTAAGTCTAAAAAATGCTAGAAACATAGGTTTGCCTTTCCTTAATCTATTTTCTAAGATAAGTCGTAGGGTCAATATTGCCTCACGTGTTTCAACATTTCTATGGAATCCAAACTGATCTTCCCTGAGGTTGGCTTCTACCAGTTTTTCCATTTGTCTGTAAAGAATTCGTGTTATTATTTTGCAGCTGTGGCTTATTAAACTGATCGTTCAGTAATTTTCACATTTGTCAACACCTGCTTTTTTTGGGATTGGAATTATTATATTCTTCTTGAAGTCTGAGGATATTTCACCTATCTCATACATCTTGCTCACCAGATGGTAGAGTTTTGTCATGACTGGCTCTCCCAAGGCTATCAGTAGTTCTAATGGGATGCTGTCTACCCTCGGGGCCTTGTTTCAACTTAGGTGCTTCAGTGCTCTGTCAAACTCTTCACACACTGTTATATCTCCCATTTCATGTCCATCTATGTCCACTTCCATTTCCATAATATTGTCCTCAGAACATCGCCCTTCTATAGACCCTCTACATACTCCTTCCACCTTTCTGCTTTCCCTTCTTTGCTTAGAACTGGGTTTCCCTTTGAGCTCTTGATATTCATGCAAGTGGTTGTCTTCTCTCCAAAGGTCTCTTTAATTTTCCTGTAGGCATTATCTATCTTACTCCAAGTGATATAAGCCTCGACATCCTTACATTTGTCCTCTAGCAATCCCTGCTTAGCCATTTTGCACGTCCTGTCGATCTGATTTTAGTGACATTTGTATTCCTTTTTGCCTGCTTCATTTACTGCATTTTTGTATTTTCTCCTTTCATCAATTAAATTCAATATCTCTTCTGTTACCCAAGGATTTCAATTAGCCCTCGTCTTTTTACCTACTTCTGCTGCCTTCACCATTTCATCTCTCAAAGCTACTCATTCTTCTTCTACTGTATTTCTTTCACCCATTCTTGTCAATCGTTCCCTAATGCTCTCCCTGGAACTCTCTACAACCTCTGGTTCTGTCAGTTTATCCAGGTCCCATCTCCTTAAATTCCCACCTTTTTACAGTTTCTTCAGTTTTAATCTACAGTTCATAACCAATAGATTGTGGTCAGAGTCCACATCTGCCCATGGAAATGTCTTACAATTTAAAACCTGGTTCCGAAATCTCTGTCTTACCATTATATAATCTATTTGAAAGCTTCCAATATCTCCAGGCTTCTTTCATGTATACAACCTTCTTTTATGATTCTTGAAACAAGTGTTAGCTATGATTAAGTTGTGCTCTGTGCAAAATTCTATCAGGCGGCTTCCTCTTTCATTCCTTACCCCCATTCCATATTCACCTACTATGTTTCCTTTTCGTCCTTTTCCTACTATCGAATTCCAGTCACCCATGACTATTAAATTTTCGTCTCCCTTCACTATTTGATTAATTTCTTTATCTCATCATACATTTCATCAATCTCTTCATCATCTGCTAGTTGGCATATAAACTTGTGCTACTGTGGTAGGTGTGGGCTTCGTATCTATCTTGGCCACAATAAAGTGTTCACTATGATGTTTGTAGCAGCTTACCCGCATTCCGATTTGTTTATTCAACTTTAAACCTAGTCCTGAATTACCCCTGTTTGATTTTGTATTTATAGCCCTGTATTCACCTGACCAGAAGTCTTGTTCCTCCTGCCACCGAACTTCACTAATTTCCACTATATCTAACTGTAACCTATCCATTTCCCTTTCTTAATTTTCTAACCTACCTGCCCGATTAAGGTATCTGACATTCCACACTCCGACCCTTAGAATGCCAGTTTTCTTTCTCCTGATAACCACATCCTCTTGAGTAGTCCCCGCCCGGAGATCCGAATGGGCGACTATTTTAACTCTGGAATATTTTACCCACGAGTACGCCATCAACATTTAACCATACAGTAAAGCTGCATGCTCTTGGGAAAAACTATGACAGTAGTTTCCCCTTGCTTTTAGCTGTTCGCAGTACCAACACAGCAAGGCCATTTTGGTTAGTTTAACAAAGCCAGATCAGAGAATCATCCAGACTGTTGCCCCTGCAACCACACGTTTGTATGGGCTCTCAGCAGATACCCTTCCGTTGTGGTTGCACCTACAGTACAGGTATCTGTATCGCTGAGGCACGTAAGCCCCACCACCAATGGCAAGGTCCATGGTTCATGGAATAAAGTTATGTGCTTATTTGTTCATATCTGTCATAACACTCAGAAGGTGAACCTTACTGCATTTGTTCC
The DNA here is from genome assembly GCF_021461385.2 of Schistocerca piceifrons. Classification (NCBI taxonomy): domain Eukaryota; kingdom Metazoa; phylum Arthropoda; class Insecta; order Orthoptera; family Acrididae; genus Schistocerca; species Schistocerca piceifrons. Next base: position 67,283,727 of record NC_060148.1, on the reverse strand, counting down.
AGTGCACACTGAACCATCTTGACAAATTACTGTTGAAGGCAAAGATAGAATATTGTCAAACAATCTTCAATAAAACCCAAAGAAATTCTGGCCATATGCAAAGACTATTAGTGGCAGCAAAGTTAGTGTCCAGTCCCTAGCGAATGAGACAGGAATTGACACTGATGGTAACAAAGCAAAAGCTGAAATGCTTAACTATTTTTTCCAATATTCCATTACAAAGGGAAACCCGGGAGCATTCTCCAAATCCAATCCTCATACGACTGAAAAGGCGAGTGAAATAAGTATTAGGTGTTGAGGAACAGCTGAAATTGTTAAAACTGACCAAAGCTACAGGGATCCGATGGAATCGCTATCAGATTCTATACTGAATTTGCAGCTGAGATAGCCTCTCTTCTAAATGTAATCTATTTTCGATCACTCAAACAAAAAACCACGCCCAGTAGATGGAAGAAAGTGCAGACAACATCTGTCTACAAGGAGGGTAATAGGAGTGATCCACAAAACTACTGTGCAATATCCTTGACATAGATTTGTTGTAGAATCTTAGAACATATTCTGACCTCAAACAAGGGTCACCTTCAGATGTAGAAGTAACTTTGGGTGTGCCCCAAGGACATGTGTTAGGACCCTTGCTGTTCATGTTGTACATTAACGACCTTGCGTACAAAATCAATAGTAACATCAAACTTTTTGTAGATGATGCAGGAAGTACTGTCTGAAAGAAAATGGATAAATATTCAGTCAAACCTTGATGCGATTTCCAAGTTGTGCAAAGATCACCAACTTCCTTTAAATGTTCAAAATTGTAAAATTGTGCACTTCAAAAAATGAGAAAATGTAGTATTCTATGGCTATAATATCAATGAGTCACAGCTGGAATCGGTCAACTCATACAAATACCTGTGTGTAACACTTTGTAGGGATATGCAATAGAATGATCACATGGACTTGGTCATGAGTAAAGCAGATGGTACATTTTGCTTTGATGGTACAATATTGGGGAAGTGCAGTCTAGAAAGGAGATTGCTTACAAGTCACTCGTGTGACTGGTTCTAGAATACTGCTCAAGTGTGTGGGACTCGCAACAAAGAGGACTAACAGGGGATGTTGAACAAATACAGAGAAGAGCAGCAAGAATGGTCACAGGTTTATCTGGCAAACTGTTACACAGGTGGTGACAAAACTGAACTGGCAGACTCTTGAAGATAGACGAGAAAATCTACTAACAAGAACTGGGTTGAAGTAATGATTCTACAAATATACTACAACTCCCGACGTATTGCCCACACAGGGATCATCAGAACACGATCAGAATAATTACAGCATGCTTAGAGACATTCAATCATTGTTCCTGAGTTCCACACGTGAATGGAGCGGGAGGAAACCCTAATAACTGATACAATGGGACGTACACTCTGTCATTCACTTCACAGTAGTGAACAGAGTACAGATGTAGATGTAGATGGAAAATTCTCTTGAACATTGTTCTTTTACAAGGGTTGACTGGAAAGTAAGGCCTTCACCTTCATAACTGTTCAACAGTTGGCAGCATTGGTATGCGCCAGGAACTGGCTCGTTCCGTAGCCTCTTCTCTACAGTTCCAGTTGGTGAGAAGCCTTAGCATTGAATGGTTATGTTGTTACAGTGTATAGTATGGAACCCTGCGCAGATGGTCCGTCAATGCGATTTAAGCAACGTGCAGTCATTGAATTCTTGACAGCAGAAGGTGTCACCCCAAAGGAGATTCATCAGAGAATGAAGGCAGTATGGTGATTGTGTTGATGTGAGTACTGTGCGTCTTTGGGGGAGTAAATTTGAAGACGTTAAGGTGGGAACATCTGACCTGCGTGACAAACAAAGAGTTGGGTGTCCCGTGACAGCAACCACTGAGTTTCACAAGCAAAATGTTGACAGATTGATTCAGGATGATCGTTGTATCACTCAGAGACAAATTGAAAGCACAATCGGCATTTCACAAGAACGTGTGGCCACGATTTTTCTAGCCGAGGGCTGCATCTTTAATTTCTTTTCCTGGGGCGAGTCATTGTGTCGATATTCCATAGACAAATGTTTCGTCTCTGGGTCGTAATGGTGTACCCCATTTCAACTCTTGTCACAACTGCATGGAGAAAGGCGTCACCGACATTCTAGTAACGCGAGAGGATTTCCTGACAAATTTCAAGTCTGCGCACTTTAATTTCAGGATTCAGCATCTGGGGTACCCATCGTGCACATGTCTTCTGATAGCTGAACAAAGCAATTATGTAACCCACACAATCTGTCAACATTTTGCTTGTGAAACTCTGTGGTTGCTGTCACAGAACATCCAACTCTTTGTTTGTCATGCAGGTCAGATGTTCCCGCCTCAATATCTTTAAACTTACTCACCCAAGGACGTACAGTACTCACATCAACACAGTCACCATAAACTGCTTTCATTCTCTGATGTCAAGAATTAAATGACTGCACATTTCTTAAATCACATTGACCGACCATCTGCGCAGGGTTACATACTTTACACTGTAACAACACAACCGTTCAATGCTAAGGCTTCCCACCAAATGGAGCTATAGAGAAGAGGCTATGGAACAAGCAAGTACCTTCCGCATACCAATGCTGCCAACTGTTGAACAGTTATGAAGGTGGAGGCAATACTTTCCAGTCAACCCTCATAAAATTATAATTTGCTCATATGGTAATCCCTATTTGCTTTCACGAGTCAATAGTTCAGGCATATTTATAGAAAGACCAGACAATACCAAACAGTTCAGTGGGGCACAATGCATGTCAGGCATTAGCAACAACATGCATGTAGGTGGCGTAGACTTCAAACATGTGGCACCCGTGTGGAGGCAACGGGGACCTCGTGACAGCTGCTGGTTGCACGACGGTGATTAAATGAAGCCAGGACCCTCAGATGCAGCACCCATAGGCAAATATGCAGCCAGCTGCAGTGACGAACAGAAGACAGGAGGGTCGTACAGCCACAGGCCATGGCAAGATTCGTAGAAAGTGTCTGACACGGTTCCCAACTGCAGTTTCCTAATGAAGGTCCGAGCATAAGGAATAGGTTCCCAGATACGCGAGTGGTGCAAAGAATCACAACTAATGGAACCCAGTATGTTCTCTTTGATGGCCAATGTTCATCAGAGACAAGGGTATTATCAGAAATGCCCCACAGAAGTGTGATAGGACTGCTCTCATTTTCTATACACTTAAATGATTGCATGGGAAAGTATGGTTGTTGACTGACTGTAGGAGGATAGAGGATGACTTGGACGGAATTTCTGTTTGGCATAAGGAATCACAGCTTGCACTGAATGTGGAAAACCATAAGTTAATGGAGGTGATTTGGAAAAATGATCCTGTAATGTTTGACTACAATATCAGTGGTGAGTTGCTTGGTACAGTCACTTCAATTAAATGTTTAGGCATAACACTGTGAAACAATACGAAATGCAACAAGTACATAAGGAACATAGTAACTGTTATAGACATGTATTTAATGAGGGGTGAGCACTTAGATGTGCTGCATAAAAACATGAACATATAGATTTGAATATAATAGAAAGAAACATTCCACATGGGAATCCACTGACACCAACCTATCAGAACTCCAGAGATGGGAACTTGCCCTTCAATATATCCTCTCTTCCCGTTACCCATCTGGCCTCAAACTACACTAATTTCAAGATGCCGCGCCTCGTACATCACTTGTCACTCAACAACATCTTTGCCTCTGTACTTCCACCTCGACTGACATCTCTGCCCAAACTGTTTGCCTTTACATATGTCTGCTTGTGTCTGTATATGTGCAGATGAATATGTGTGTGTGTGCGAGTGTATACCTGTCCCTTTTCCCCCCTAAGGTAAGTCTTTCCACTCCCGGGATTGGAATGACTCCTTACCGTCTCTCTTAAAACCCACATCCTTTCGTCTTTCCCTCTCCTTTCCTATTTCCTGATGAAGCAACCGTGGGTTGCAAAGGCTTGATATTTGTGTGTGTGTTTGTGTGTTTTTTATTGTGAGTGCTTTCCCGTTTGGTAAGTCACAGAATATATTTGAACATATAGATTTGCGTAAGTAAAACGGCCAAATTTGAGGGTAAAGTTCTCAGCATAATGTACAATGGACTTGCATTCCTACATATGTCTGAATAAGCCTGAAATAAAGTATGCATTGTTTCAAACCTAACAGAGTCAAATCCATAACCTACAGTTTCCTTTTTTGTCTTCAATTTCCATATTTTCGTCAGTTATGCCCAAATTTTCACTTTTTGTGTCAGCAATGTTGATTATAAAACCTAGATACAAAGCTGTTCTTCCATTGGCTGGTTAGATGAGCAGTTTACAAGTCAGAACCCAGGTATCAGAAAGATGTGGGATGCTCCCTTATTCCACTGAGAAGTTGAAGACTGCTTTGTAAAGCCTGTTATCATTCCTTTGTCTTAGTAATGACATGGAGCTATCCCACAATCTGATAGCTCAAAAAATGATCCCAGATGGACCCAGTTCACATTAAACACACTAGTACCAGTTTCCACCAGACTGAGAAATACCGCCGGCCGAAGTGGCCGTGCGGTTAAAGGCGCTGCAGTCTGGAACCGCTACGGTCGCAGGTTCGAATCCTGCCTCGGGCATGGATGTTTGTGATGTCCTTAGGTTAGTTAGGTTTAACTAGTTCTAAGTTCTAGGGGACTAATGACCTCAGCAGTTGCGTCCCATAGTGCTCAGAGCCATTTTTTTTTTTTGAGAAATACCCCCTATTCCACTAAGCCCTGCAATTCTAAGAAACATTATATGTTTGAAAGAATGTTACAGTATAATAGACATTTTTGAGATTAATCAATCACTATGAAAACATAAATGTAATAATGGGCTATACGTTGTATTACAAACAGTTTAATCTTAAAGCTGTCAATTGGCCCCTTCCCCCCTATTTTAAACCAACCAACCATCTCTATGTGGTGAGGTGTATCAATGAATGTTTGGAGATAGTTGTCACAAATGAAGCTGAAAATGTTTGACAATGTCTGCCACACATCATCTCTATCACGAGGGACATTTCCACACAGACTGAAACATTTTATTGTAAGACCGCTTTACATGGAAGGCAGTAAGACAGGTATTAACAATTACCAACCCGTCTCCCTACTTACATAGTTGTCAAAGGTATTGGAAAAAGAACTGTGTATGCAAGAACCATAATACATCTTTCTCAAAATACCAAAACTATGAATTAGGATAGATTGCTTCTCACCACATAGAGAAGGCAATGAGTTGCTGACAGGCACATTTCAAGGTAGACCGAGTCCTTCATCATATTCAGAAAAACTAACATACATTCATAGATGCACAACTCTCTCTCTCTCTCTCTCTCTCTCTCTCTCTCTCTCTCTCTCTCACACACACACACACACACACACACACACACAACTATCATCATCTCTGAGTGCTGAGGCCCAACTACCTCAGAACAAGATTCTTCACAATTCAGTCTCAATTTGGAATTCAAGAGGGTTGCTCCACCACAACACATTATTTTTCAATTTATAAACCACATCATATACAAAATTTTAATGATGAAACTTTGCCAAATGGTATTTTTGGCAATCTGATTGTGCATTTCACAGTATTCTCCTAGAGAACCTCAAATACACAACGCGACAAAAAGCGTGAAGCACCCAGAACACAGTATTATTTTGTACGCACACAGACCACCAGTGAATACGTAAATGACTGAAGTTTTAAGTCTCTGTGACAAGTAGAACAGACACCAGAGTGTATTAGTGTTGTTCATGTTTGGTGTCGTTACCAGACCCGGTACGGTATATAATGAGTGCGAACAGCATCAGATGTTGAGCAATCACTGAAGGACGTCAAGATGCCGCCTACTTGTGTGAGACGGCATTATAGCACTGTCAGCACCTGACACAGTTAGAAAGGTGCCTCACTCTGTATCTGCAATTGCCTGTGTGGTGTCACTGCCAGACACCACACTTGCTAGGTGGTAGCCTTTAAATCGGCCGCGGTCCGTTAGTATACGTCGGACCCACGTGTCGCCACTGTCAGTGATTGCAGACCGAGCGCCGCCACACGGCAGGTCTAGAGAGACTTCCTAGCACTCGCCCCAGTTGTACAGCCGACTTTGCTAGCGATGGTTCACTGACAAATTACGCTCTCATTTGCCGAGACGACAGTTAGCATAGCCTTCAGCTACGTCATTTGCTACGACCTAGCAAGGCGCCATTATCAATTGCTATTTATCTTCTGATGCATGTACCGTCAGACCGATGTTCAACAATTATGGATTAAAGTTAAGTATTCCAGAAGCTACGTACTATTTTTGCTACGATAAGACCTTGACCTGTTCCAGACCTCATGCCAGCCTGCGTGAGCTAAACGCGTGCCTATCGGCTTCCTCTTAGTGGCTTGGTTGTCTTGCCAAGTCACAACAGTCTGACTGGTCGAATCAGTTGATACCCAGAGTTGTGGGGCATTCAGATGTAACAGTGGCCCAATGTTGGACTGCATGTGAATATGAGGGCAGGCGCACTTGTCATCAAGGTTCCAGTCGACCATTTCTTCCAGCCACGAGGGAGGACTGTCACATTGTGCTCCACACACATTGCAACCCCTGCAGATCTGCATCTGCTATCCCAGAACAAGTAACAGACTGAAACTTCCTGGTAGATTAAAATTGTGTGCCAGATCAAGACTCAAACTCGGGACCTTTGCCTTTCACGGGCGAGTGCTCTACCGACTGACCTACCCGAGCACAACTCATGACCCACCCTCGCAGCTTTACTTCTGCCAGTACCTTCCAAACTTCACAGAAGCTTTCCTGTAAAACTTGCAAAACTAGCACTCTTGGCAGGAATAATACTACAGAGACAAAGGCAAAAGTCCCAAGTTCGAGTCGCGGCACAGCACGCACTTGTAATCTGCCAGCAAGTTTCATATCAGCACACACCGGCTGCAGGGTGAAAATTTAATTCTGAAAGTAACAGACTCTCTGCATCTGTGTCATCACACATCATTGGTTGGCAGCTACCTGCAGCCAGACTAGGGAATTACCAGTCTATGAGTAGGAAGCTGGTAACGCTACAACACTACTGCTGTGCTTGGTGTGTGGTGTGATTGAGAAGCACGGACTGTCGATGAATGTCATCCCACTTCGTTGAGCAATGAATTATGGGTCTACATCTACATCTACATTTATACTCTGCAAGCCACCCAATGGTGTGTGGCGGAGGGCACTTTATGTGCCACTCTCATTACCTCCCTTTCCTGTTCCATTCGCGTATGGTTCGCGGGAAGAACGACTGCCGAAAAGCCTCCGTGCGCACTCGAATCTCTCTATTTTACGTTCGTGATCTCCTCGGGAGGTATAAATAGGGGGAAGCAATATATTCGATACCTCATCCAGAAATGCACCCTCTCGAAACTTGGACAGCAAGCTACACCGCGATGAAGAGACCCTCTCTTGCAGAGTCTGCCACTTGAGTTTGCTAAACATCTCCATAACGCTATCACGCTTACCAAATAACCCTGAGATGAAACGTGCCGCTCTTCTTTGGATCTTCTCTATCTCCTCTGTCAACCCGACCTGGTACGGATCCCACACTGATGAACAATACTCAAGCATCGGTTGAACGAGTGTTTTGTAAGCCATCTCCTTTGTTGATGGACTACATTTTCTACGGACTCTCCCAATGAATCTCAACCTGGCACCCACCTTACCAACAATTAATTTTATATGATCATTCCGCTTCAAATCATTCCATACGCATATTCCAAGATATTTTACAGAAGTAACTTTTACCAGTGTTTGTTCTGCTATCATATAATCATACAATACAGGATCCTTCTTTCTATGTATTCGCAATACATTACATTTGTCTATGTTATGGGTCAGTTGCCGCTCCCTGCACCAAGTGCCTATCCGCTGCAGATCTTCCTGCGTTTCGCTACAATTTTCTAATGCTGCAGTTTCTCTGTATACTACAGCATCATCTGCGAAAAGCTGCGTGGAACTTCCAACACTATCTACTAGGTCATTTATATATATTATGAACGGCAATGGTCCTATAACACTCCCCTGTGGCAACGTCAGAGGTTACTTTAACGTCTGTAGATGTCTCTCCATTGAGAACAACATGCTGTGTTCTGTTTGGTAAAAACTCTTCAATCCAGCCACACAGCTGGTCTGATATTCCGTAGGCTATTACTTTGTTTATCAGGCAACAGTGCAGAACTGTATTGAACGCCTTCCGGAAGTCAAGGAAAATGGCATCTACCTGGGAGCCTGTATCTAATATTTTCTGGGTCTGATGAACAAATAAATCAAGTTGGGTCTTACATGATCACTGTTTCCGGAATCCAAGTTGATTCCTACAGAGTCTACTCCAGAAATGACATGATACGCCAGCAAAAAACATGTCCTAAAATTCTACAGCAGATCAACGTCAGAGATATAGGTCTATAGTTTTGCGCATCTGCTCGACGACCCTTCTTGAAAACTGGAACTACCTATGCTTTTTTCCAATCATTTGGAACCTTCCGTTCCTCTAGAGACTTGCAGTACACGGCTGTTTAGAAGGGGGGCAAGTTCTTTCGTGTACTCTGAGTAGAATCGAATTGGTATCCTGTCAGGTGCAGTGGACTTTCCTCTGTTGAGTGATTTCATTTGCTTTTCTATTCCTTGGACACTTATTTCGATGTCAGCCATTTTTTCGTTCGTGTGAGGCTTTACAGTAGGAACTGCACTGCGGTCTTCCTCTGTGAAACAGCTTTCGCAAAATGTGTTTAGTATTTCAGCTTTACCAGTGTCATTATCATCCCAGAGTGTCTGCACTATCCTGGCTGACCACTGTCAGCGACTTGTGGAGAGGTCCCATTCTCCCAATGTTTTGGGGAAGCACAGTGATATTACTCCTGGTGTCACAGTATAGAAAGCAATCGGGCACGACTGCTGGCCACAACTGGTAGTGATTGAGAGAACTCTGGTGGCACAACAATACCTCCCAGACATCCTTATGTGTTACCCACATGCAACAGTATCAGAGCGGAAATGCTGGTCCATAAATGTTGTGTGATGTTGAGGTATGCCCATAGGCAATAGATCCCTGGATCTGTCCCTGATAGAACACCTGTGGAATCAGCTCGGATGTCACTTCCATCCCACTGCCAGTATCACGGATATCAAGAACTAGTTACAATAGTTAAGGGCCAACTTTTTCTGGAGAGGACACACTAGGCTTATGACACCTTCCCAACAAAAATCGGTGGATCCACCCAGGCCAGAGGGAGAGTAACATTGTATTTACTCGTTCGCCATAAATTTGACTCTATATTGTAATTACTGAAACAACCCTCTGGACTCATTAATTTTCAACTTGTTTTCTCCGATATCCCCCCTCCCACCCCCTTCACTTTCTTTTAGGTAGTGTATTACAGTATCAGAGATCTTGCTGGTAACTGGTTTTCACCTCCACTAACCAAAAGGATCCAGAGTGCTGTATTAAGAAACTCAGAGAGCATACACAATGAAACAGCATTTTCTGAATGACGAACTATCACTACAAGTGTACTGCAGGGGGTGATATTGGACCATGTCTTGTTTAAGTTACATACAAATGATCTGCCACCTCACATGGAAGAAGCAGAAATATTTCTCTTTGCTGATGATACAAATATTACAATCAAGGGCATGGAAATAGTTACATCAACTGAATATGTAAATAATATTTCTCTGAAAATTAATAACTGATTCTCTGCATATGGACTGCCACTGAATTTAAATACAACACACTACATGCATTTTAGTACTGTGCAAGGCCTTATCATGCTTCTGCAAATAACACACAAATGTAAACCAACCAACAAAACAAAATACTCTTAATTTTTATGTGTTTGTAATGATAACAACCTGTCTTTTAAGATGCTCTATAACTTCTGTGTTATGGATAATATCAGGTTTGGGAGGTGAACATGTAAGAAATGTTGTCTTACTTTTCCCCATTTTCATTTACTACTGTTTTATGGCATCATCTTCTGGGGCAGCTCGTCATTGAGGAAGAAATGTGTGTTGCGCAGAAGCATGTAATGAAGACTGTGTGTGGTGTCCACTCTGGGACATGTGGCATAGAATAGTCAAGCATACTGACAACAGTTTCATAGTAGATTTACTCCCTTATGGAGCTTGTTGTCAATAATCAATCACACTTCAAAAACTGTAGTAAAATCTATAAATATCATACTAGAAGGATAATCCATCCATTATTCAACCTTAGTATGGCACAGAAAAGAGTGAGGTATTCCGCCATGAAAATTTTGCCCAGCTACCCAGTCATTTAAAGAATTATATTTGCTTGACAATTATGGTGTGTGTGTGTGTGTGTGTGTGTGTGTGTGTGTGTGTTCAAGAGAGAAAGAGAGAGACTTTGAAGCAGTTAAGTATAAATTACTGAATAAATGTTTAAAAAATGACATTATGGCAATCATTTAAATGGTCAGCATACTGCCATATTTTCCACTGACATTGTTTCTCCAAGTCAACTTCCATTTTTCTCAACACGTATCCTGCTAATTGTACAGGGGTGAATGAGGTATCTTTAAAATGGTTTGATATTCCATATTTATTTTGAGGTTAAAATTTACTATTGTTGCAAATTTTAATATAAAACGGACTTTTAACTGTTATAGGCAAAAGGGCATCATGGACGCCCAGCTTCATACCTATATTTTATTAAGCTAACTTACTAAACACAAGTAAGAGACTCCTTTTTCATACTATTTTATTTGTTTTAAGGCACTTATTAACTGGATAATTTGTATACAGCATTGTCATAGGTAATAACTGTGACCATTACAGGAGCCCATTATCTCTGTCGATTGTACAAGTGTACTTTTCTAAACAAATATACTTTCCAAAATGACAAACATATTTGTCATTGCCACCTTGAGCCGGCCGAAGTGGCCGTGCGGTTAAAGGCGCTGCAGTCTGGAACCGCAAGACCGCTACGGTCGCAGGTTCGAATCCTGCCTCGGGCATGGATGTTTGTGATGTCCTTAGGTTAGTTAGGTTTAACTAGTTCTAAGTTCTAGGGGACTAATGACCTCGGCAGTTGAGTCCCATAGTGCTCAGAGCCATTTTGCCACCTTGACTTTGATTTAGCTACCGCTGCTATGGCACAAACTTGCTTACTGTAATTGAAAATGTTTGTTGAGTTAAAGTTGTAGGTTATGAAGCCCTCCTGACAATCTCTGATTCTCTGCCCACCAGGACAAACATTTTGAATGCAAAACACATTTTTAGGCACATAGACAATACGTATACAATATGTCTACAAAGATATATCATAAATTCATGATTATATTTCATCTTGTACCATTCCTTTTTAAAGATGTTTTCTCTTCATTCCAACAAAAACCTTATCCCAATGACTACACGGAAAATACAAATAACTAAGAGAGGACTGTGGACAGAAATAAATATGGGAACATGAGTATGCACATTGCACAGCACTCCTTGAAAAACAATGGTAAAACATGTAAAATTAATTTTTATCAGTTGAACACACAATTTTGTCAGTCCAGTGGCGAAAAATACACATCATGTATCTTGAGATTTCATACGAAAGATCTCTCCAAAATACCGGGTATCAAAATGTCAGTATAAATTTGAAAACTGAATAAATCACAGAATAATGTAGGTGGAGAGGTACAAATTGACACACATGCTCGGGATGACATGTGGTTTTATTAGAACCAAAAAACTACGAACGTTCAAAAAATGTTCGACAGATGGCGCTTCATCTGATCAGAATAGCAATAACCAGCATAACAAAGTAAGACAAAGTAAAGATGATGTTCTTTACAGGAAAAGCTCAATATGTCCACCATCATTCCTCAACAATAGCTGTAGTCGAGGAATAATGTTGTGAACAGCACTGTAAAGCATGTCCGGAGTCATGGTGAGGCATTGGTGTCGGATGTTGTCTTTCAGCATCCCTAGAGATGTCAGTCGATCACGATACACTTGCGACTTCAGGTAACCCCAAAGCCAATAATCGCACGGACTGAGGTCTGGGGACCTGGGAGGCCAAGCATGACGAAAGTGGCGGCTGAGCACACGATCATCACCAAACGACGCGCGCAAGAGATCTTTCACGCGTCTAGCAACATGGGGTGGAGCGCCATCCTGCATGAACATCGTACGTTCCAGCAGGTGTTTATCAGCCAGGCTGGGGATGATGCGATTCTGTAACATATCGGCGTACCTCCCACCTGTCACGGTAGCAGTTACAAAACCAGAATCACGCATTTCCTCAAAGAAAAAAGGCCCGATAATGGTAGATGTGGTAAATCCAACCCATACCGTGACTTTCTCATCATGCAATGGAGTTCCCACAACAGTTCTAGGATTTTCGTTAGCTCAAATTCTGCAGTTGTGGGCATTGACAGACCCTCGGAGCGTGACATGAGCTTCGTCGGTACACAACACGTTACTCCACCAATTGTCATCTTCCGCCATCTTTTGAAACGCCCACACTGCAAATGCCCTCCGCTTCATTAAATCGCCAGGTAACAGTTCACGATGCCGATGGATTTTGTACGGATAGCATCGGAGGGTACGTCTTAGAGCCAACCAAACAGTAGTGTAGGGAATGCCAGTGCGAAGTGCGACTGCACGAGTGCCGACTTCCCCATGCAAAGACGAACCCGCTACAGTCACCATTTCTTCCTGAACTGTCCCAGCAGCATTAGCCTTGTGCTCTGTTGGTCATTACGGGTTCTATCGTCTACACTACTCGTGGCTTCAAACTTCGAAATCATTCTCGCCACAGCTGCATTTGTCAATGGACCTTTACCCGTTCGAATCCCCTGCCTATGGCGATAGGATCGTAATGCTCAACTACCACATTCCCCATTCTAATAATACAGCTTCACTAAAAGCGCCTTTTCAGGTAACGTCAACATGCTGCAACTGCTGGCGCATCTGATTCTCTCTCTCATTACAGCTCCTTTTATATACGATTATCATGCGCAGTCACTGACGTTTTGCTGTCCAGCGCCATCTGTCGGACATTTTGTGAACTTTTTTTTTTTTGTTCTAATAAACCCCATGTCATTCCAAGCATGTGTGTCAATTTGTACCTCTCTATCTACATTACTCCGTGATTTATTCAGTTTTCAAATTTATACTGACTTTTTAATCACCCAGTAGATCATGTGGCTACTATCTTGCAGCCTGCTGTGAGGGTAACTTATTGTAACAATAAAATCTATAAAATGTTTTAATATACTAGTAATCTGGAATTTTGATCTGAAAAAACCACAAAAGTGAACCAATAATTCTGGAAAGGGAAGCAGAGTTAAGACAAACTTCCTGCCTTTTGCAGATGATTTTTCAAAGCTTTCGGGAAATCTGACACAAACAATTGCTCCCATAAACCTTCCTGGAAAAATATCAAACAGAACTGGTCTCAGAATTTCAGCTGATAATATTTTTAAAAATGCACTAAAACACAGAGAAACACAAAGATATGAAACAGAGTGAGTTAGTAAATTTAATTTTGTTGGGGGTAACTATACAGCTGAACGGACTAAAAAAATTGCAATCGACGTAAAGGTTAACAAAATTGAAGGATTGTTTGACAAAAAAAATCTACAACAACAAATACAAATAGAAAAATAAAATGAAAACATTGGATACTGTGGTAAGAGCAGAATGCTTATGCTCATGTGAATACTTAATGATGAACTATGAGATGGACAGAATAGATTACAGACAGATTATTTGAGAAATAATGGGTGCAGTATGAACAATAGATGTTGGAAAATGAGAAGTAACAAGGAATCCACAAAAATATTGAGACACTATAAACTAAAGCCAAGCAAAATATTATCTTCTGCTGACAACTCTACTAAATGAATGAGAATGGGCTGACAAAACAAATATTCCTGTATTATTGGAAAATGCAATCTGCAATACTGTATGTTACAGAAATAAGAAACAACTAGAAAAAAACGATGTTAAAGAATCTGAATTAATAGAAAGAAATTTCTTTATGACTGAAGTACCACATTTAGAAGGCTTTCAAAGAAGAAGTAATAAGAATTTGGGACCAACATGGACAGAAGAAAGGAAAATATGTGTGGATGAAGGAGTACTGGAGTAACAGGAAATTACAAAGAGATACAAAACAGTAATAACTTGGTTAATTCCATAAATTATTTCAATGTGATGATAATAATAATAATAATAATAATAATAATAATCTTTACACCTATGAACAGAACATTGCTTTCTCATAATATACAACAAACTGTCATTCAGAGAAATATATGTAAGTCTGCAGCTTTCGTGGCCATTGTCATTGAAGGTAAAATGTTCTTCATCTTCAATTTCTTTCTAGTCAGTCGATGTTAAGACTTTCAACTCCCTTCCTCCCCCCCCCCTCCACCTCCCCCCCCCCCCCCCATGCCCCTCTTCTCCCAGCTGAGCTCTTTTTCAGCAACACTACAACAGCAGAGCAGGGGGGCGAAGAAGAAACTGAATGGGATTATGGTACAGCCTAGAATATTTTACCTTCACAAAAGCTTCTGAACGCACCTGCAAATTTTAAAAGTACATTTCTTACAGAACTAATTCAAGAACAATAATAGTGCTCTGGTAGCTGAATGGTTAAGGCCATTTCTCATAGTAAGATAGCAAACCTGTGTTCAAGTCCCGATCTAACACAAACTTTCTACTGTTACCACTTATGTTGCAAGTTCTGTATTTAGGAGTTTCACAGATTCTATTTTGTGTCATTGCATTTCAACCAAAATGATATTTGTGATTTCAGTGAATTAAACTGTGTTGCTGAACTGTGTGGTCAAAATAAAACTGAAATAAAAAGAACTCATGACAAAGTACTGTATACATCTGCATCTATGTTGTAGTCCCCAAGTCATCATATGGTGTGTAGTGGAGGGCACTGTGTACCACTACTAGTCATTTCCTTTCCTGTTCCACTCGCAAATAGAGCGAGGGAAAAACGACTGGCTGTATGCCTCTGTATGACGCCTAATTTCTCTGATCTTTGTGGTCCTTGAACATAAATATTAGGTTATGCTACAGTCCACTATCTTCCCACTACATTTATCTGGCATTCATATTCGTTGGTTTCACCAACTAACAACTAACAACCTTTCGACCTAGACCTCTGGTCTCTCATTAGTCTGTCACCACAACCAATATTTCAGATGGGGTTGAATAAAACATGATAGAGCAATTTAGACCAACTTCAGGAAATAATTCTTCCTGAGCTTTCCCCGTTTTTTTATAACGACATTCTCGACGACTTTGGAATGCCCCTGATGCGGTTAGTAGGCCTACTATTCCACGGCTCTTACAACTTGTATATCCTACACAAACGAAACTATTAAACTAGGCCTACTGTACGACCGCTCGGGAATATGGCATACCTGTTCAGTGGTGGTGGTGGTGGTTAGTGTTTAACGTCCCGTCGACAACGAGGTCATTAGAGACGGAGCGCAAGCTCGGGTTAGGGAAGGATTGGGAAGGGAATCGGCCGTACCCTTTCAAAGGAACCATCCCGGCATTTTCCTCAAACGATTTAGGGAAATCACGGAAATCAGGATGGCCGGAGACGGGATTGAACCGTCGTCCTCCCGAATGCGAGTCCAGTGTGCTAACCACTGCGCCACCTCGCTTGGTCCTATTCAGTGAAAAGACATCAACTCTAAAATGAAACTTTTGCAATTTCGTCGCAAAAACTTCGACAGGCTTGAGTTATGGGGACCCTAAACAATCAGAGCAAACAATCTGTGGAATGACTACGACACTTACGAGCTGATACACACCAAATATGAGCAGAATCAAAGAGATGATTTCTAAAATTTGGCCACTTGACACAGAATGAATAATCATTTATTGTTTAATTCATTTGCTTCTAATACGAAAGTCAGCCACACTACTGAAAAGCCCTCTCAAATATCACTGTTTTATTTCATAAAGCAGTCTACTGTCAGGCATAATTTTTGCGATTGACATAATAACGCAACTGGGTCGTTCAGTTCGGATTAATGAAGATCACAAAAGCTAAAGCAACAATATACTAATATAGATGTCTTGCGTTAAGCACTACGATAAATTCTACAATATATATATATATATATTAAGAAATCATGGAACTAATATCGGCAGTCCCCTGCATAAAATTATTATTACATTATTACCTTATTCGGCACAAAACCTCCCTTCCACATTATTACATTATGAACTATCGTTATTCAGATATTGTTGTTCACGTACATGGAACATATATTAAGGTCTCACGAATAAACCATTTTAAGGGGATACGGAATCGGATTTTGGGTTAAAAAATCGAATTTTTTTTTATTGGCGTATTATATTCTGCCATGTTTCCTCTTTAAAATGACGTATCATACATAGCTCTACTACAATTATAACTATTTTATTTTTATATATTTGTGAGATCGGGTATTGCGCTTTAGTTATACACGTCTCTCGTGGCTGACCATGAACTTTTTGGCAGTACCTTTAAAGTGACATGAATTCAAATATCCCGGTTTCCAGCGACTATTTATACACTAGTTGCCCGAAAATGTTTCTCTCTGGTTTCCTCAAGTTACTCTTTGACTTTGTGGCGGGACTGTTTTGTAAACAGTGTGATATAAGAAAGTAGTTGTTGTTGAGTTATTTCGTATTTAGTGCTTCATTTTTCGCAGTGAAAATGCCTAGAGCTAAAGCAAAAGTATTTAAAAAGCGTGTGAACTGGCAAAAGAAAAGAAATAATGATTCATTAGCAAAGCAAAGCAGTTCATCATCATCACTGTTGGAAAATGTGAATCCACTTATTACTGATTTGCCGAACGAACTTACACCAAATGAAAACAGTGCTTCTCATAAAAAACTAAGAGATTTGGAAGAGAAATATAATTTACTTGATAGAGGGAATGAAGTTTTTGAACTCATTGATACGAATATATTGTGTGAAGCTCTTGAAAACAGTTTGTGCTGCAAAAAATGTCATGGAAACGTTTCTCTGAAAGTAGAATCCCATGTTGGCCTGGCTGCCCAGTTTAATTTAATATGCAGTGTTTGTAAATACAGCTGTAAGTTTCCAAGTTCGGTTTCAGTAACTGTAAATAATGGATACAAGAAAACTGAACTTTATAGTGTAAATATTAGGTTAGTTTATGGATTGCGAGCAATTGGTAAGGGCAAAGCAGCTGGTGATATGCTATGTGGTGTTCTAAATCTTCCAAGTGCACCTTCAAAGTTTGAAGCTTACAATTATGTACTAGGATCTGCAGTTGAAGATGTAGCACAGAAGTCAATGCAGGTTGCTGTGGAAGAAGCAGTGGAAGAAAATGACGGCAGTCGTGACCTCACAGTGGCGTTTGATGGCACGTGGCAGAAAAGGGGCCACACCTCCAACAATGGTGTTGTAACAGCAACTAGTGTTGATACTGGCAAGGTTATTGATGTTGCAATAATGTCTAAATACTGTAGGTGCACAGGCAGGCTGAAAAATGAACACAGTGATGACTGTATTGCTAATTATTATGGTAGTAGTGGTGGCATGGAGGTTGCTGGGGTGAAGAAAATTTTTCATCGCTCTTCACAGTGGTATAATGTTCGCTATGTCAAATATCTGGGAGATGGTGACTCTAAAGCATTCAAAGAAGTTTTGGAAAGCAAACCATATGGGAACAGTGTAAATATAAGCAAACTTGAATGTATAGGACATGTGCAGAAGAGAATGGGTGCCAGGCTGAGAAGGTTAAAATCAGTTATGAAAGGGAAAAAACTAGATGATGGGAAAACCTTGGATGGCAGAGGAAGATTGACTGATTCCATAATAGACCACATTCAGAACTGCTATGGCCTTGCAATCAGGCAATCTTGAAGAAATGAGGAGAGCTATATGGGCTTTATATTTCCACACCGCATCCACGGATGAGCATCCACAACATGGTTTGTGCCCCAAAGGTGAAAACAGCTGGTGTAAATACAATAGGGGACTAACAACAGGAGAGAAATACATTCACCACCACAGTCTACCATCAGCCATCATGGCAGAAATAAAGCCCATTTTCAGAGATCTGGCTGACAGAAGTCTTCTGATGAAATGTCTTCACGGAAAAACCCAGAACCCCAACGAGTGCTTGAATAGTGTGATATGGCATCGTCTCCCAAAAACAGTGTTTGTCGGAATTAATACACTACATTTTGGTGTGTATGATGCTGTGGCAACCTTCAATCTTGGAAATATAACTAAATGCCAGGTCCTTCAAAAGTTGGGTATGTGTGTTGGTTCCCGTACGGTACGTGCTATGTTCTTTTTAGATCAGCACAGACTAAGGCATGCTGATAATATAATCAAGACATTAGTGAAAAAAGCAAGACAGGTGCAGAGGGGTGCCAAAAGAAGACTTGAAGATGATTATGAAGACTGTGAAGGGGGTATTAGCTACGGATCAGGAATGTTTTAATCTTCTTTCTCCGTTTCCCGTAAGTTTACTTTTTACTTCATCTAGGAACATTATCTCAGGTACTGGTCAACCTAGAAGTCTGAAATTTTTATGACGTAGTGACATAGGTCCCTATTACATACTGAAACAACGATTTTTTAATTACTTGATTTACAAAAGACTTAGGGGTGATAGTCTAGTAAAAAGCGATGGAAAAAATTTACTTAAAAATAAATGTACAATATCTCTGTAAGAAAATACTTTGACAATAAACTGTTGTTTCAGTATTGTTGTAACATATGAATGCACATACAGTAAAATTTTTACCTCTCTGTCTCCAGTAGTTTGTGAGAAAATGTTCCCTATAGTAGGCATATATTAACATTGCGGGGATAGGTGATTCCGTATCCCCTTAAAGTCCTTGTGAGTCAGAGAATAATCATCTATGCAAATTGCTCTCAGATTCGCAGAACAGAATTATTGTCATAAGCAGATTTCGAACTTCACGGCGTTAGTACCGCTCAAATCGACTACTGATTTTGTGCATTGTGTTTCCTTGGCGTCGAAACAATTTGTATTCGTCATCTGGAATGAACTTGGCTTGAAGCTTTGAAGAGATAAACGCAATGGCATTGCGCTTGTTTGCTACAAGTGTCACAGTTCATGTGTCAGTTTTTGTGTTAAAAGAAAAGAAAAGATGGCCACTGCTATTATTTTAGGTTTCGCACTAAGCTTTTTCGTATTAATGACACTCTGTTTTGATAAGGTATGCGACGGTCACTGCTAAGAAACATCTGTTCCCGATGGATTTGAAGATAAAACAGGTTCAGTTCCTTTACAGCATAAATAAAAAATTATCTATTCAGCTATATACCTAGGGGTTACAGATATGAACAGGTTAAAATGGAACCATCACCCAAAAATGTTATGTGGACAGCGAACTTGTGTTTTGTTAATAGAACCATTAGGGCCAAACGTATACGGCACTTGACCTCATATTAATACAGAAAAAGAGCTCAGATCATTCTGAACTCGGAAGTCTGCGTTGTTTAAACGTTAATCACAGATTATATCGCGGTGAAATAGAATCAACTTTGATTGGCGGAAATTCGCGGATCAAAGTCAGGTTCAACTGCAATCGTCAGCTTAGAATGTCGCCCAGTGACATAAAACAACGTTTTTGTTTTGTGCAGATACAAATTTAAATAATAAAGAAGTTGTTATTAACGCGTGAATATGTAACTACATCACTCCCACACCGCTGGCCTTGATTCCCCCCCCCCCCCCCTCAGGATATTACTAAGTGCTAAGGTTATTACTGAGTGCAGATAATTTTCATAATACTTCGTGGATACGTCTCGCAATTTATGTGATTAATTTCGAGGTATTATTTTATTGACACTCACCAGCAGAGTAAGAAAGGAAAATTCGGAGTTACGTATACTGATATTTGACAACAGCCAATAAAGACTCAGCGTCCCTTATACATGTACTCTCTCAGCTCTAGTAGCAATAACTATACAGCGCATATTGATTTTTTAACTATCGAACACTTTCTAAACTGCTATGGCAACTGAATGAGCACCAGTGAACAAAGTAGAAATAAGCAACCATACATATGCTGTTTAGCAAGTTGTTATTTACCAGGCATTAGGCATACACTATGTGATCAAAAGTATCCGGACACCCCCTAAAGGTCGGGACACACACATCCGGGCCGAGCGTGGGACGAGTGACGGCCGTGCTCCAGTCCGTTCCTGCAGGGGCCACACATGACCGGGGCACGTCCGTGTCTGTTGTTCCTTGTAGTGACTCGGACGCGGTGAGCTGTGTTTCTGTTTGTGAAAGCTGTAAAAGATGTTCACTAATTTTCGTAATAGTGAATTAGGACTTATAGCACTTGCTTTAGACGAAGGGAAAAAAGAACGAAGGCAAACAAGAAGAAGAAAATTATGGATTCACGGTGCCTGGAAAACAAGACCAGTACAGGGAGAGTTTCGAACATTATTTTCTCATCTCATAGATGATGAGACTAAGTTTTATGAATATTTTAGGATGACGCAGTACACCTTCTGTGAAATTTTAAAGAAACTAGAACCAAGACTGAGAAAAAACGACACTTTCTGGAGAGTATCAGTTTCACCCAAAGAACGACTGGCTGTTTTTTTTAAGGTAGGTTAAAGAAAAGTACACAGAACACAAATAAATAATAAGTTTTAAGGATAGCATTTTTATTTTATTACTTTAGTAATAGAAAGATGAATACATAAGTTAGTAAATAATACAGTTAAATTTCTACTACCCTAAGAAGAACAACTGAGGACTATTCAGTGAATCAGTTTCTGAAGCTGATGAGGATGCAGGGGAACTTGGAGGATGGTGGCTTTGGTTATATACGAATTGGAGGAATCCCTTTGCAGATCCAAAAGCTGCTGTGTAGGTTCTGTTGACTCGTTTTCCACAGGTGAAGGGTATGGTACTGAAACAGATTTTGCTGAGGAATTGGAGGATGATGGTGTGAATTGATGGACTGATACGTCATTCATGAGTTGCTTCAGTTCAAAGTCTTGTACAGTTGAAAAAACCCTACTTTTAGCTTGATGAAGAAGTAGTGGATGCAACGATTTTAGGGCTGGTGTTATACCAGCCAAAAAAGCATCAACTGGGTTTTGTATTTCTCTCTGTTTTTCAGCTTTTTTTTCTGCCAAAATGTAAGCCATGAGCTGGCTTGATGAAGATTCTTGCAGTTTAACCTCGCGCTGAAATTTTCATTTCAGTGGTGGTTTCATAAAGGTATTCTTATTTGAAGTGACGGACGAATGAGCTGGGACGTCTGGGAATGCCGAGTGCGCTCTATCAAATTCTCTGTTTCACTACCCTGTGTTTTAATGATCCATTCTTCATCTGCAATGTCTTCTTGTGTAGACTCCTTTTCGTTTTCAACAAAAGACTGCTCCTCTTGGGAATCTGTATCCTAATAACCTTACAATGATTGTGACGGCTGCGTGTGTCCTGTACAACTTTATTCGAAAAATTGAAGGTTATAGGTGCCCGAACAGAGGATGGATCAAAAGGAAACTTCTGAGGGATCCGGAAGATCATCAAATCTTCCAAACCTACCTCGAATTCGTCGGAGATCAAAAGATGCTGCATTTGCTGTACGAGAACAACTCAAAAAATTCCTGAATTTCCCACAAGGGACTGTGGAATGGCAAGAACATGTCGCCTTGGCGATATAACGATGACATAAACCAAACATCTGTTTGTAAAATAAAAAGTAACTAAATATCTTTCGGGTGTTAAAACTTGTATAGTTTTTATCTTACCTTTGGCTTGTAGATCTGTTGCAATTGTCTTCCAAACTCTATCTTTGTACCCGATATTCCTGTACTTTTCACTTCCCTGATCGTAAAGAACAGGAGACTTACGAACTTCTTCTATTAGTCGTTCCACATCCGTGTTTTGTACACAGAACAGTCTTGCGCAGTTGCACAGCTCACAAGACAATTCTAGCGTCAGGCCGTGTCCGTCACGTGAGAAATTAAACACGGCGAATCCCGCCCGGCCCGGGCAAGTTGACGTTCCCCGTGCACGGCCCGGTCAAGTGGGGCCCGCTACGCTACATTTGTTTTAATGGTGTATTTCGTTGTCCGGGTTACGGCCGATACTCGGACGTGTTCGGCACGGACACGACCCGGACATGCGTGTCCCGACCTTTAAACATAGGTTTTTCATATTAGGTGCATTGTGCTGCCACCTACTGCCAGGTACTTCATATCAGTGACCTCAGTAGCCATTAGACATCGCGAGAGAGAAAAATGGGGCGTTCCGCCGAACTCACGGACTTCGAACGTGGTCAGCTGACTGGGTGTCACTTGTGTCATACGTCTGCAAGCGAGATTTCCACACTCCTAAACATCCTTAGATCCACTGTTTTCGATGTGATAGTGTAGCGGAAACGTGAAGGGACACGTACAGCACAGAAGCGTACAGGCCGACCTCGTCTATTGACTGACAGAGACTGCCGACAGTTGAAGAGGGTCGTAATCTGTAATAGGCAAACATCTATTCCGGCCATCACACAGAAATTCCAAACTGCATCAGGATCCACTGCACGTAGTGTGACAGTTAGGCGGGAGGTGCGAAAACTTGGATTTCATGGGCGAGTGGCTGCTCGTAAGTCACATATCACGCCGGTAAATGCCAAACGACGCCTGCCTTTGGTGTAAGGAGAGTGAACATTGGACGACTGAACAGTGGAAAAAGTTGTGTGGAATGACGAATCATGATACATAATGTGGCGAACCGACGGCAGGGTGTGGGTATGGCGAATGCCCGGTGAACGTCATCTGCCAGCGCGTATAGCGCCAACAGTAAAATTCGGAGGCAGTGGTGTTATGGTGTGGTCGTGTTTTTCACGGAGGGGGCTTGCGTGGCACTATCACAGCACAGGCCTACACTGATGTTTTAATCACCTTCTTGCTTGTTGAAGAGAAATTCGGGGATGGCGAGTGACCTCTTTCGACACGATCGAGCAATTGTTCATACTGCACGGCCTGTGGCGGAGTGGTTACACGACAATAACATCCCTATAATGGACTGGCCTGCACAGGGTCCTGACCTGAATCCTATGGAACGCCTTTGGGATGTTATGGAACGCCGACTTCGTGCCAGGCCTCACCGACCGACATCGATACCTCTCCCCCATGCAGCACTCCGTGAAGAATGTGCTGCCATTCGCCAATATACCTTCCATCACCTGCCTGAACGTATACCTGCGAGAGTGGAAGCAAAGGGTGGGCCAACACCGTATTGAATACCGACATTACCGATGGAGGGCGCCACGAACTTGTAAGTCCTTTTCAGCCAGGCGTCGGGATACTTTTGATCACATAGTGTACATATGAAGCGGTAGCTCGCAATTTGCGTTTTGGTCTCTCTCATGAAGGAACTCAGGTTCCAGTCCAGGCCATTTCCAGGATTTTTTTTCTATTTTATACTGCTTTCTCTGCTGTTTTGGCCATAAAGATAATTATAACAGGGCTACGTTCTGAAACCACGTAATTCTTTCCGTGTTCCGAGCATTCTGGGCCTCTGTGTTGGGCAGTATTCTGTGTGCAAGAAACTTACACGATGTGAATCACGGAAATTGTTTCCTTTCATTTACTTTGCAAATATCTGAGTATTCCTATGTGTCTGCTACATACATGTCGTGTGACTAGGGCCTCCCGTAGGGTAGACCGTTCGCCTGGTGCAAGTCTTTAGAGTTGACGTCACTTCCGTGACTTGCGCGTCGATGGGGATGAAATGATGATGATTAGGGCAACACAACACCCAGTCCCTGAGCGGAGAAAATCTCCGACCCAGCCGGGAATCGAACCTGGACCCTTAGGATTGACATTTTTTCACGCTGACCACACAGCTACTGGGGGCGGACTATGTGTCTGCTGAGGACGACAAAGGGCGAACTCATATTCGAAAGCAAGTCATTGGGCGTACCCAGCAAGGGGCAGGGGGGGGGGGGCAGTTTTTCACTAGTTTACTGTTTTATTTAATAAGAAATGCTGCATGTTTTCTCGGATTGTGCAAGTGCGTTCTTGTATTTAAAATGTTTATTAAAAGTAATTTTTCACTGGTTTACTGTTTTATTTAATAAGAAGTGCTGTATGTTGTCTCAAGTCCTTCTTTCCTGAGACTAGTATGACCTGCTCTCCCCTCCCCTCCCCCCCTTCCCCCCCTCCCCCCCCCCCACTTCAGATCCTGGGTACGCCCTTGAAGTAAGTGATAAATTATTTAAGCTTGAAAAAAAAGTACGGTGTAGCTGCTAGTACTAAAGGTACGTTTACACTGGGATACATGTATCGCTACATGTATAGGTACGTTTACACTGGGATACATGTATCGCTACATGTATGAGCGACATGTCAATTTGACATGTCGCGATACATCACCTCATACAAAAATTCACGGAACTTGTATGCGGACCCTCGAGCTCATACATGTCGCGTATACATTTTGTATATCGCTTTTTGGCCATATACGCGACATGTATGAGCGACATTTGAAGAACTCGCGCATGCGCAGTACTATCATTTCCTGTCATCTTGTCGCCTGCCACTTATTTTGACGATTAGCGCATGCGTAGTACCAGGCTCTTTGGCGGCTGTTTGAGTTTTGGAGGTGCCGACTATCGTTTCGACGTTAATGTATCTGCATAGAACATCAAAAAGTGCCATATGCAACATTATTCTTCGTGTTTGCGAGACTATTGTGCAAGTTTTATGCCAAGAAGTGAAGGTAAAAGTTTTTATATATCAGAGTATGTAATACATTCTATAATTTTTTCATGCATCTGGCACGTATATCAATTTTTTGCTATTATTCCGGCGGCCTCGCGTGATAATGTTGACAACGGATGCCGACAATCGTGTGTGAGACGTTGGCATTAGCAATCGCGCGACAATGCAAATGTTTTGTAATGAAATCTTCGTTTCAAGAGGAATCCCCAATGACCAAAAAACGGAGTGTTACTGCCAACTGATCCTCTGGTGGAATCGCTTCCCGAAAGTTTGTGTTGGTTTTGGACACAAGAGGAGCCACAAGTGATAACAAACCGCAGAAATCCTCCATACTCATCCTAACATAATTTCTAAAATATGCGCCATCCTTTAGCGTTAATTCGCGAGAAACTCTCTCTGCCACCATCTACGCTTCCTCCGCCTTTTCTTCCTATCATCTTCCAAAAGAGCAAGTGTACCAGCACATAAAAATGTGAAATCTTCCAAATCGTCGTCGAAAGCTATCGCACGGTGATACATATCAACCAGTGTAAACGCACGCTCATACATGTATGAGGTTGATACTTGTCAACTCATACAAGTCGCGATACATGTCGCAAAGTCGCTTATACATGTATCTCATACATGTGCCGATACAAATGGCAGTGTAAACGCACCTTAAGGTTGAGGGAGTACGAATCTGCTGAAATCACGAAAAGAAACCAGCCATTGACGCCAATGTGCATGCTACGTTCAACATTAAGCCTTTGTGCAACAGGAAGCTTTCAGATGATGGTTGGCGATTTGTTCAAACAGATGTAGCAACAGCTTGAAGAGTTGTCCTTAAGGTATCGACATGCACTGCCTGACTAAAGAAAGAATTCACTAAAATACCTACGCAAGAAAACAACATGACGATTTTTTTCAAATATCACGTTTTCCTGGTATTTTAGACGCTATGGACCGTGCCTATATCCCCGTCATATCTTCTGGTGGCAAACAGCATGGATATTTATCAATCGTCACTTACGGTTTTCGTTTGAACATACAAGCAATCTCATCGCTCAGCTTAATCAGAGCGTATTAAAATGTCTAAAAGGATCGCACGTAACTTCGCGATGAAAATCTTTCTATAAAGGAAGTTCCAACCCATCTACTTCAACACTATGCTTGTCCATCCTCTTCTGGAGTATTGCTGCACAGTATGAGATCCTTACCAAATAGGATTGATTGAGGACTTGGAAAGCGTTCAAAGCAGGGACGCTCGTTCTGTACTATCGTGAAATACGGGAGAGTGTCAGAAGAAAGTTGGAGTGACAATCGCTAAGACAAAGGCATGTTTTCGTCGTGGTGAGGTGTTTTCACGGAATTTCAATCACCAGTTTCCTCCTCCGAATGCCAAAACATTCCGTTGACTCCCACCTGCATAGCAACAAATGACAAAAAGGAGATAAATCAGAGCTCGCACGGAAAGCGTTACTTGTTTACTTTTCCCATGTGCAGTTCCAGAGTGGAACTGTAGCGTGATTATCTGGAAGTGGTTCAACGAACTCTCTGCCAGGCATTTAAGTGTGAACTGCAGAGTAGTCATGTAAATGTAGATGCAGGAGTGAGCGGTAGCAGAGACGAAAGTGGAAGTAGACAATGGAAAGGTAAACGAGGCTGAAAAGAAAATATTGGTATGACACCAGACAAAAAGAAATCCTGACTGTTATGGGATATACAACGACTTCGTAATCACTTTGGTTTTAGAAATCAATATACGACCTTTTTCTTTTCTTTTCCTTGAGAGCTGGAAGAAAAGTTCTGTTGTATAAATTAACCATTGAACTCCATTGTATAAAACAGTTTCAAACGCCAGATTTCTTTACAAATGCCGGCCGCTGTGGCCGAGCTGTTCTAGGCGCCTCAGTCCGGAACCGCGTTGCTGCTACGGTCGCAGGTTCCAATCCTGTCTCGAGAATGGGTGTGTGTGATGTCTTTAGGTTAGTTAGGTATAAGTAGTTCTAAGTCTAGGGGGATGATGACCTCAGATGTTTAGCCCCATAGTGCTTAGAGCCATTTGAACCATCTTTACAAATGAGTTAATGTGTTAAGTATTTGACGTTAACCATGTAAGGGACAAGAACCTCAGAAAAGGTTTGAAATTATGTTTAGAGTCTGCCAAACGTCTCCAAGTGGTCACATTATCAAACACTGGATGGGTACAGTGTGCATATTTTGCACTCCTGAACTATGTGTTGTACAATGATATAATTCTGTACGTACGTTCAGTTGTACATGTGGATATTGCCTGCAAAATGTGTTCCAAATAGAGTTCGCAGTAAATAATAAATTAATTTCTGATGCCTAATGCTGAAGATTTACTGCATAAGCAGCGAAAATGTAGTAAGTGATGAACTGTTTTCCTTTCATTATTTTGTTGGGTGTAGCAGCGAGAATAAGTTTCGAAAACCTTTGAAATCCATATATATTATAAAAATGTATCTACACTATGTGATGAAAAGTATCCGGACACCTGGCTGAAAATGACTTACAAGTTCGTGGCGCCCTCCATCGGTAATACTCGATTTCAGTATGATGTTGGCCCATTCTAAACCTTGATGACAACTTCCGCTCTAGCAGGCATACGTTCAGTCAGGTGCTGGGAGGTTTCTAGGGGAATGGCAGCCCATTCTTCACGGAGTGCTGCACTGAGGAGAGGCATCGATGTCGGTCGGTGAGGCCTGGCACGAAGTCGCCGTTCCAAAACATACCAGAGGTGTTCTACAGGATTCAGGCCAGTCTATTACATGGATGTTATTGTGGTGTAACCACTCTGCCACAGACCCATGCATCATGAGCAGTTGGTCGATTGTGTTGAAAGGTGCAATCGCGATCCCCGAATTGCTCCTCAACAGTGGGCAGCAAGAGGGTGCTTAAAACATCTATACAGGTTTGTGCTGTGATAGTGCAAGCCCCCTGCTTGAAAAGTACAACCACCCCATAACACCACTGCCTTCGAATTTTACTAATGGTACTACCCATGCTCGCAGATGACGTTCACAGCGAATTCGCCATACCCACTACCTGCCATGGGATCGCCACAATGTGTACCGTGATTCGTCATTCAACACAACGTTTTTCCACTGTTCAATCGTCCAATGTTTACGCTCCGTACACCAAGCGAGGCATCGTTCGGCATTTACCGGCGTAATGTGTGGCTTATGAGCAGCCGCTCGACCATGAAATCCAAGTTTCCTCACCTGGCGCCCAACTGTGATAGTACTCGCAGTGGATCCTAATGCAGTTTGGAATTTTTGCGTGATGGTCTGGATAGATGTCTACCTTTTACACATTACGACCCTCTTCAACTGCCGGCGGTCTCTGTCAGTCAACAAACGAGGTCGGCCTGTACGCTTTTGTGCTGTATGCGTCCCTTCACGTTTCCACTTCACTGTCCATCGGAAACAGTGGACTTAGGGATGTTTAGGAACGTGGAAATCTCGCTTGCAGACGTATGACACAAGTGACACCCAATCACCAGACCATGTTCTAAGTCCTTGAGCTCCGCAGGGCGCCCCATTCTGCACTCTAACGATGTGTAATGACTACTGAGGCCGCTGATATGGAGTACCTGGCAGTAGGTGGCAGCACAATGCACCTAATATGAGAAACGTATGTTTTAGGGGTTGTCCGGATACGTTTGGTCATATAGCGTATGTTTGTATGCGCAATTATTGAACTATATGAAATAAAATCGTCATACCTT
The DNA here is from genome assembly GCF_021461385.2 of Schistocerca piceifrons. NCBI lineage: Eukaryota > Metazoa > Arthropoda > Insecta > Orthoptera > Acrididae > Schistocerca > Schistocerca piceifrons. Next base: position 67,255,183 of record NC_060148.1, on the reverse strand, counting down.
CTGAACGGTTTGCGTTAGGACTTTCAAACTGCGCAATTGGCCTCGGGGCATGATAGGAATTACTACGGTTTGATTTAGTTACGTAGACCACTTTCATTTGGATGGGTTCGTCAATAACCAAATTGGCGCATTTGGGGGACAGAGAATCCGCATTTCGCAATCGAGAAGTTTCTTCACCCTCAACCTGTTCTGGAGGAGCAGTTTAGGGACCGCATACTGGCTGGGTACCCAGAGGCCACTGACATGAGCCTCAATTGGCCGCCATATTCTCCGGATGTAAACACAATCGACTCCTTTTTGTGGGCCTGTATAAAAGACAAGATCTACAGCAATAACTCCAAAACCATTGCTGAGCTGAAAACAGCCATTCAGGAGGTCATCGACAGCATCGATGTTCCGACTCTTCAGCGGATCACGCAGAATTTCGCTATTCGTCTGCGCCACATCATCCCCAATGATGGCTGCCGTATCGAACATGTCTTAACCTAAATCCGAATATGTGCTGTGACGTTTACATGTTGAATAATGAGTGTGCACGCCGTAGTTTGTAACTAATTTATGTTTTTCCTCATACAGTTCAATAACTATCACTCTGTATGTATGTTCAACATCTCCTAAACCACTGGATCGATTGCAACCAAACTTACAGTCAGGGAAGAATCGTTGTGGGAGTAAAAAACCAGCAACCTGTCAAATGTACACTCCTGGAAATTGAAATAAGAACACCGTGAATTCATTGTCCCAGGAAGGGGAAACTTTATTGACACATTCCTGGGGTCAGATACATCACATGATCACACTGACAGAACCACAGGCACATAGACACAGGCAACAGAGCATGCACAATGTCGGCACTAGTACAGTGTATATCCACCTTTCGCAGCAATGCAGGCTTCTATTCTCCCATGGAGACGATCGTAGAGATGCTGGATGTAGTCCTGTGGAACGGCTTGCCATGCCATTTCCACCTGGCGCCTCAGTTGGACCAGCGTTCGTGCTGGACGTGCAGACCGCGTGAGACGACGCTTCATCCAGTCCCAAACATGCTCAATGGGGGACAGATCCGGAGATCTTGCTGGCCAGGGTAGTTGACTTACGCCTTCTAGAGCACGTTGGGTGGCACGGGATACATGCGGACGTGCATTGTCCTGTTGGAACAGCAAGTTCCCTTGCCGGTCTAGAAATGGTAGAACGATGGGTTCGATGACGGTTTGGATGTACCGTGCACTATTCAGTGTCCCCTCGACGATCACCAGTAGTGTACGGCGAGTGTAGGAGATCGCTCCCCACACCATGATGCCGGGTGTTGGCCCTGTGTGCCTCGGTCGTATGCAGTCCTGATTGTGGCGCTCACCTGCACGGCGCCAAACACGCATACGACCATCATTGGCACCAAGGCAGAAGCGACTCTCATCGCTGAAGACGACACGTCTCCATTCGTCCCTCCATTCACGCCTGTCGCGACACCACTGGAGGCGGGCTGCACGATGTTGGGGCGTGAGCGGAAGACGGCCTAACGGTGTGCGGGACCGTAGCCCAGCTTCATGGAGACGGTTGCGAATGGTCCTCGCCGATACCCCAGGAGCAACAGTGTCCCTAATTTGCTGGGAAGTGGCGGTGCGGTCCCCTACGGCACTGCGTAGGATCCTACGGTCTTGGCTTGCATCCGTGCGTCGCTGCGGTCCGGTCCCAGGTCGACGAGCACGTGCACCTTCCGCCGACCACTGGCGACAACATCGATGTACTGTGGAGACCTCACGCCCCACGTGTTGAGCAATTCGGCGGTACGTCCACCCGGCCTCCCGCATGCCCACTATATGCCCTCGCTCAAAGTCCGTCAACTGCACATACGGTTCACGTCCACGTTGCCGCGGCATGCTACCAGTGTTAAAGACTGCGATGGAGCTCCGTATGCCACGGCAAACTGGCTGACACTGACGGCGGCGGTGCACAAATGCTGCGCAGCTAGCGCCATTCGACGGCCAACACCGCGGTTCCTGGTGTGTCCGCTGTGCCGTGCGTGTGATCATTGCTTGTACAGCCCACTCGCAGTGTCCGGAGCAAGTATGGTGGGTCTGACACACCGGTGTCAATGTGTTCTTTTTTCCATTTCCAGGAGTGTATAAATGGTTGGTGTGATAAAGAAGCGTAGTCCACCACACGACAATACCCATACCTTATTCATTCAGTATCTAAGAATGAGAGCACTTAGTGACTTCTAACAAATTTTGCACATATCAAACCTTTACGAAACTTTTTCTTGCTGGCAACCCCCACAGAGTGATGAAAGGAAAAACGTTTATCGTTTACTACCTTTTCGCAGTCCATGCAGTAAAATGGCAGCATTAGCCCTGACGTTTTAATTTATTACTACTAACTGTAATCGCAACGCACTTTGCAGACAGTATTCGCATTTATCACTGAATGCACCTGCAAAATTGTACTATTGTACGAGACGTAGTTAACGAGATACGACGTCATTAACATTGGGCTGCATGAAGTTAGACTAGAGATAGGAGTAAAATACAAGATCTGTTCAAAAAACATCCGGAACATTTGTAATTTCGTGCCAATGGTGTATTCGAGCGAAATGTTATTGACATCCCTGCACACTCCTGAGTTTAATGTGTAACTGCCGGAAGTTACATTGTTATATGAATGCTACTTATTGTTCAGTGCTGTAATCACTACGTTACCAAATTTCGGAAACCGTTTTTCGCTGTCGTGTTTAAATGTTAAGATTTGAAGCGGATTTGCCGACCCAGCGAAATATGGCGCCTGGAAAACAGGTGTTACAGTTTCTGATTTAGTCAGCACAATCGCAATTTCTCTTCAGTTAGACGAGGTGTAAACAGCTTCAGACTAATATTTCAACTTATCCTTCACTATCCATAAAAGCCACTCCATATTAGCGGAAAAAAGTGGTTCAAATGGTTCTGAGCACTATGGGACTTAACTTCTGAGGTCATCAGTCCCGTAGAACTTAGAACTACTTAAACCTAACTAACTTAAGGACATCACACACATCCATGCCCGAGGCAGGATTCGAACCTGCGACCGTAGCAGTCGCGCGGTTCCAGACTATAGCGCCTAGAACGCTCGGTCACCCCGGCCGTCCCCCTAACAGCCCAAGCACGTTCTAAAACATGGCACCGAAAATCGATTGCAGAACTGTAAAACCGGCAACTAGAATTGGATGTCAAGGATTGATTTTGAAGTGTTTGCATGACCATACAGAAGCGGTATTGGGAAATCGTTTTCCAAAATCCGGTTTTGCAAGCCCTATGTAAACAGGGTAACTTGAGTAGAACGTTTTGTTGCACAGTTTGCGATTTTCGAGATGGCAGAGTTAAAAGAGCAACGCGTCTGATTTAAATTTTGCGTAACACTCAGGAAAGCATTTACAGAGACGCACCAAATGATGCAGGAAGCCTACGGTGATGAGTGCTCAAGCTGTACTCGGTGTTACGTATGATACATACGGTTTAAAAATGGCCGGACCGATGTTACAGATAATCCTCGTTCAAGACGCCCTACGACGTCCACCGATGACGCTCATGACAGGAAAGTCAACAAAATTGTGCGTGCCAACCGAAGATTGACTGGCACGAGAGATTGCAAAAGAATGCACCATTTCAGTTGGATAAAGTGTGAGGGAAACGGCCTGAAATGTGACGAGACAACACATGGCTCTTACACCACGATAAAGCATACGCATGTTCATACCTCTTGGTGCGTGACTATTGCACAAAAAACGAAATCTCTGTGCTGTCTCATCCTTCAAATTCTCCAGATGTGGCCCCTACGAACTTTCTTTATTTCCAAAGTTGAAAATCCCGTCGAAAGGATGAAGATTTGCAACGATAGACGAGATAAAAGAAAATTCGCAGACGGCGCTTCCCGTGATCCGGCTGCTTCCGGAAGTGGAAATGGCGTTGGGAGCAGGAGAGTATTTAGTAGGAGACCATGCACAATAAGTAAAAGATAAGTACAGAAAAATTTTATGGACAAAGTTCCGGAATTTTTAGTACAAACCTCGTTTGCGTACAAATATGGGTGACATTGTTAAATATATGTGAAATACAGGGCGTATGAAAAAGAACGCCCTAATACGAAACTTCCTGGCAGATTAAAACTATGTGCCAGACAGAGACTCGAACTTTGCCCTTTGCAGGAAAGTGGTCTACCATTTGAGCTACCCAAGCACGACTCAAGACCTCTCCTCACAGCCTCGCAGGAGAGCTTCTGTGAAGTTTGGAAGGTAGGAGACTAGGTACTTCTTAAGTAAAGCTGTGAGGAGTCGTGTTTGGGTAGCTCAGATGGAGCACTTGCCCGCGAAAGGCGAAGGTCCGAGTTCGAGTCTCAGTCCGACACGCAGTTTTAATCTGCCAGGAAGTTTCATATCAGCGCACACTCCGCTGCAGAGTGAAAACCTCATTCTGAAGAACTCCCTAGTTTTAAGTATAAATTTAATAGAGAAATTAACGAAAAATTACATCAATGAGTACATATCATGAAAGAGAAGTCCTTGAAGTTTTGTTTAATGTTATTAGACGTCAAAGTGGGATCCATTTGTTTCCCTGCACACGTCGAGACGATATTCCACTTCCCGCCACGTATTCACCAACATTTCAGGTGTAACTGTACCAACCGCCACGACGATTCTTTTCCGTAAATGATTTATGTCTCTGATCTTTTTGCTGTACACAATATTTTTTATGTGGGCCCAAAAGAAAACGTCCAGTGGGGTTCAATTTGGGCTTCGTGGTGGCCAAGGTATTTGGCCAGCCCTGCCTATCCACTTTCCTGGAAAGCGAGTGTCAAGAGCCGCCTGCAGATGGTTACTGTAATTAGGTGGGGCGCCATCTTGTTGGAAAAACGCAAGCCCCTTTTCCGCCTCAATATTGTCAATTTGCGGAAAGACGTAGTCTGTCAACATGTCTCAGTAAATTTTTCTACAAAAATGAAAGGACCAATCACACGATCTTCCATCAAACTGCACCAGACATTAACTTTAGGGGAGTCACATTGATGCTGAATAACTTCATGTGGATGCTCTGCCCCTCCCCCCCCCCCTTTCAAATTCTTCAGTTATGATGATGAACTGTTCCACTGATATAGCCTCATTCCAAAAGAGAATTTTTTTTTTAATTGACGTCATCATCAATTCTGTGCAGAAGGTCAACAGCAAACTCATACGTTTCGATTTTATCAGTAGGTTATACTTCATGTAACAGTTGCAATTTGTAGGCATACAATTTAAGTCTCTTACCCACAACATTACACACAATACCTTTAGCGTCCACAGCTCGTGGTCTTGCGGTCGCGTTCTCGCTTCCCGAACACGGGGTCCCAGGTTTGATTCCCGGCGGGTTCAGGGATTTTCACCTGCCTTGAGATGACTGGGTGTTTGTGTTGTCGTCATCATTTCATCATCATTCGTGAAAGTGGCGAGTTTGAACTGAGAAAAGTTTGGGAATTTGTACAGGCGCTGATAATACGCTGTTGAGCGCCCCACAAACCAAACATCATCATCATCATCAATACCTTTAGGCACTCCTAATTGTAGACTACGTCTGGCCAATGACTTCTTCGGGCTCTGAACATACGAAACACAGATCTGTTGAACAGCATCTTCAGAAGTTCTCAGTCTACCTGGTGATTTTGCTTTTAAAACACCATTGGTTTCCTTGAAAGACATTAGCCATTGACAGATAGTTTTTGCTGTAGGTGGTTCACCAAAATTATGTTGCACTGTTATAACTGACTTGGTTTTCAAAAGCCAAATAACACACTGCACTGTCTGTAGTAGAGTAGAAATTGTTGTGAGTTGCTCTACACTGCACTGCACGCACACCTGGACTGAAGTGACAGAACGGAGGAAAAAAGTAGCACTGGTGCCGTCTCAAGGTCAACCAGACCTGCCAACAGCAGGGAAGCAAAACTTGGAGGGTTTATGAATCAAACACCACAAAAAACGGTTCAAATGACTCTGAGCACTATGGGACTAAACTTCTGAGGTCATCAGTCCCCTAGAACTACTTAAACCTAACTAACCTAAGGACATCACACACATCCATGCCCGAGGCAGGATTCGAACCTGCGACCGTAGCGGTCGCGCGGTTCCAGACTGAAGTGCCTAGAACCGCTCTGCCACTCCGGCCGGCTTCAGACACCACAAACTAGAACAGTGTGTGTTCTTTTATACAGATATAGGACACATTAAAACTAGGGAGTTCCTTTTCAGAAACACTGTGTATATGACAAGCATGTATGCGGGCAAAGCCACAGACAAAAAATTCCTCCTAAACCCCTGGATTGATTTCAGCCAAATTTAGTACACATATTGTTTACTATTTGGAAAGAAATACCTTGGCGTTAAGAATCAGCCACCTCCCACTGCAGTGGCGGTGGTTAGATGGAGGGAGAAAAGGGGGGGAGTGGGGGTGGGGGGGAAGAGATGGACAGACAGAGGGGAAAGGAGGATATAGACCCACAGATCTGTTGGAAGGGAAGAGATGGGGAGGGAGAAATTGACAAAGAAAAGGAGAAGGATGAGACGAAGTGACGAGGGTGGAGATGACGCACATAAATAGGGAAGGAGGAGATGGACTAACAGAATGGGAATAAATTAGAGATGGGCAAAACTGTTCTTTTCAGAGATTGGATGATAACTGTTCACTCCCTGAAATGAACTAGCTCCTTTTCATGATTCACCACTCATTCACAACAGACAATAAATGGAAGGCACATTGCCCTTTAAACTTGGTTTATTCCAGTACTATACTTGTATTTTGATCTTATTTGATCCTATTTTGAAGTAACACAGATAATGAGTAAGAATTTTGTACTGTTTATTGAAGTTTCCACGAAATGACAAAGTTTTTGATTATTGATTTATTTTGCACTATCGTGGTTTTTTGGGTGATCGGAAAATGTCGTAACTTGAGATTTGCATTAACAATGTATTTGGCTATAATGTGTTAAAATTTCATTAACCTCGTACAAATACATCGCAAGCCATATATTTTTAAACTGAACGTTTCCTTCCGAAGACACCTAAAATCGCAAAATCTGTACTACAATAAGAAAGAAATATATAAATTTGACTGTAAGACCAAAGTGCTGCATATAGCCTTATGCAGAATAAAACAAGGAAAATATTGGTGTATCACATTTTGCGATACGTTTATCGGTTCGCTCGTAATTAAAGTGTAAATTCGAGTGTCCATAATAAAAATCCTATAGTAAGAGGAGTCGTCAGGAACCTAATCTGATCAGTTTAAACAAATAAAAATAAAATAAAAACAAATGATGTATACATAACATAATAATGTAATATACATAGCGGTATTACTACGAAGAACAATATCCAGTAGAGACGAACTCCGATGCAGAAGTGCTGAGTCAAGTAGGTGGAGCAGCTGTATTACTGCGTGAGCTAAGACCCCAGAGACCAGAGTGACACCTGAGTTGCTTTGCTCAACGCTCCGGCTGGAGTCAAGAACGGTGGGTTGAGCGTTGAGCGGGCGAGTTCCGAGGGTGGGGGGAGCGGTGAACGGCCACCAGTCACCCGCTCCGAGACAAATCGTCCGTTCTCTTGCGAGCAGGATGTTGCAAGTAGTTCTTATGTTCTCCGCTAGGAGGCTCTCTGTCCTGTTGCTCGCATCAACTGCCCAGAGGGCAGGACGTGCGACTGAAACGATCGCCGACGGAGTGCAATGCTAAGTTACGGTGCGCCAGACACTGCACGCGGCAGAGGAAGCACAGAGTCGGCACGGCATATGTGAAACGCAAAAACTAATGGGGCACTGCACAATGCAGGCAGCCAAGGCAGAAGCAGGGCAGAGGCCGGCGCTGGCTGTGTTGTGTGGTGTGCAGTGTGCCTTGACCAGCAAAGGCCCCACTGACCTGCTCCGTCTCTCTCTCTCTCTGCTGTGGGAAACGTTTGGAGCTACCGTTCTTTTTTTCTGAATCACTGATTGTTCACTCCTTTGAAAGATTCAACTCTATGAATCAGTTCAGGAGCGGATCCCCCATATCTAGAATAAATACATAGCCAGGCAGAGATGGGCACTCAGCTAGTTATGCATAAAGTTTGTTGGAAGTCGCTAAGTGCACTCATTCTCAAATCACAGAAGAGCCAAAGAAACTGGTACACCTGCCTAACATCGTGTACGGCCCCAGCGAGCACGCAGAAGTGCTGCAACACGACGTGGCATGGACTCGACTAATCTCTGAAGTAGTGCTGCAGGGAACTGACACCATGAGTCCTGCAGAACTGTCCATACATCCGTAAGGGTACGACGGGGTGGAGATCTCTTCTGAACAGCAAATTGTAACAGCCCACCCATCACTTATCTGGTTTTGGCATGTTTTCACCCCAGCTTATTGACTGACAGATCAACAGAGAGTGCAAAACTGCTGCAATATCGGATAACACAAAAAAAGTAATAAGGCCCTGTGACTCCTGATTGAACTGCAGTGGTAGTGTTGACATTAACTGATTCAGAATTGATCACTTTTAATTGAAAAGGGGTGCACATTGATGTTATATCCAGCTATTGAACACCAGATGCAAATGTTGAACATAAAATTAATTAAGAAAGTGACTTGGGATTTCAACTACTTGATTGAAAACAGATGCAGTCGATTAGCACAAATTTATTTTAACTCCCGACCTTCAGCCATCACATTACAAGACTCTCCTATCAGCAGTGGTAATAAATTGTGTTTACATGGAGTAAAGCGCGATAAATCAAAATTAATTCCTATCGACTGTCCCAGGCGTAATACGAAGTGCGAGAAGAATTCCCTAATACTTGGCCCATGAAACCCTCGTGGAAACTTTGCCGACGTGATCCAACAAACTAATCAGCCGGAGTGGGTGCAATATCACCAAACTCAGCGTGGCGGGGCATCGTCGTTGTGAGGACGTCGGCCAGCCTCGTGGTGCTGCAAGGCTGCACTCGTCTATTCACTCCTAGCTATCTTGCTCAGTACATAGCTGAACTAAAACTTTCTATCTCCAAGCTCAATCGTTCCATTTGCTAAGTCCTAAACTGCAGAGATGCTCACTCTTTCTCAGGCAAGCTGAGTAAAGAATGCCACGTCCCCAGTCTAGGCAAGCTGGGAGTGGAAGACCTCTACTGAGACTTCTGCCAGTCCGCTCTTTGCCTCGGTTTCCCCTCCAGCAAAATCACTTACGCCAATTGCAGCGTCAGTCACATTAATTATGCGTCGCTTCCCAGCGCCGACCAATGCCTGCTCTGGGAAGTGAACAAATTCCCACAAAATTTCCCTTCCTCTCAACTTCTGCTATTTAGCTCCTCCCAGGCCATCCATCAAGGTTAGCGTCTGCACAAAACACCAATTTTTCCGGAATTCTGACTCCCAGGAGAGTACTTCAGATTCCTTGGTCCTACGTTCCCATCAGAGGCCGGCGTATTTCATTCTGTCGCCCTTCACCTGATTTACTTCAAACTCTGCAGACCGTGAATTCAGTGTGAAGTTGCTATAGTCACGAACACGCATATTTTGACCTCTGTTGACCGCTCCACCATAGCTTTGCGCGGCTTTCTCGCATGTTTCACTGAAAACGGGACGACGGACATTTATCAACAGGTGTACAAGTTCTCCGTCTGCTTCCCAGTACACCAGCATGGGGTCAAGCACTCACTCACTGTAACTCATCTTAAGGCAGCTGGAGGCCGCGCCCCGTTACCGCTTTCTCAGAGCTTGAGCTGCCCTAAGCTGCCTATTGTCGCTTCCCTTCGCTGCTCCCCAGCCGGCCACGTTCAACCCTGAATACTACCCTGGGATAAACTAGCCTCCAGTAAATCGACACGTTGCCATAAAGTTTTCATGTTGTGTGAATTACTTTACGTCACCTGACATTAATTATTCCAATATGTCCATACTATACCCTCTATAAGATGCATTGTGCCTTGTCAGTCATTTTTGTTCAGCCCTACTGTTCGCTCAACGTGAGTTAGGTGATCTTTAATGACTTCATGTAAGGGGCATAGTTCTTGCCATCTTACAACGTTGCAAGGCATCCTAGATATGCTCAATAATGTTCATGTCAGGGAGTTTGGTGGCCAGCGGAAGTGTTAAAAGTCTTTTACCCAGAGTGTTCCTGGAGCCACTCTGTAGCGCCGGCCGCGGTTGTCTAGCGGTTCTGGCGCTGCAGTCCGGAACCGCGGGACTGCTACGGTCGCAGGTTCGAATCCTGCCTCGGGCATGGGTGTGTGTGATGTCCTTAGGTTAGTTAGGTTTAAGTAGTTCTAAGTTCTAGGGGACTTATGACCTAAGATGCTGAGTCCCATAGTGCTCAGAGCCATTTGAACCAAGCCACTCTGTAGCAATTCTGGATATGTGGAGTGTCGCAATGTCCTGCTGGAATCGATCAAGTCTGTCAGAATGCACAATGGACATGAATGGATGCAGGTGATCAGACAGGAGGCTTTCGTGCGTGTCACCTGTCAGAGTCGTATATAGACTCCAGCTGCACACGTCCCACACCATTACAGAGCCCCCACCAACTTGAACATTCCCCTGCTGAGAGGCAGGATCCATGGATTCCTGAGGTTGTCGCCATACCCACACACGTCCATCCGCTCGATACGATTTGAAACGAGACTCGTCCAACCAGGCAACATGTTTCCAGTCATCAACAGTCCAATGTCGGTGTTGACGGACCCAGGCGAGGCATAAAGCTATGTATCGTGCAGTCATCAAGAGTACACGAGTGGGACTTTGGCTCGAAAGCCCATATCGATGATGTTTCGTTGAAAGGTTCGCAGGCTGACGTTGATGGCCCAGTATTGAAATTTGCAGTAATATGCGGAAGGGTTGCACTTCCGTCACGTTGAACGATTCTCTTTAGTCATCGCTGGTCCCATTGTTGCAGGATCTTTTTCTGGCCGGAGCGATGTCGGAGATTTGTTTTACCGGATTCCTGGTATTCACGGTACACTCATGAAATGGTCGTACGAGAAAATCTCTACTGCATCGCTACCTCGGAGATGCTATGTCCCATCGCTCGTGCGCCGGCTATAACGCAACGGTCAAACTCACTTAAATATTAATAACCTGCCACTCATAACCGATCTAACAACTGCGCCAGACACGTTCTGTCTTATACAGGAGTTGCCAAACACAGAGCCGTGTTCTGCCTGTTTAGATATCTCTGTACAGTAGAGTCCCGTTAATCCGAACTACACTACTGGCCATTAAAACTGCTACACCAAGAAGAAATGCAGATGATAAACGGTTATTCATTGGACAAATATATTATACTATAACTGACATGTGATTACATTTTCAAGCAATTTGGGTGCATAGATCTGAGAAATCAGTACCCAGAACAACCACCTCTAGCCGTAATAACGGCCTTGATACGCCTGGGCACTGAGTCAGAGCTTGGATGGCGTGTACAGGTACAGCTGCCCATGCAGCTTCAACACGATACCACAGCTCATCAAGAGTAGTGACTGGCGTATTGTGACGAGCCAGCTGCTCGGCCAGATGTTTTCAATTGGTGAGAGATCTAGAGAATGTGCTGGCCAGGGCAGCAGTCGAACATTTTCTGTATCCAGAAAGGACCGCACAGGACCCGCAACATCCGGTCGTGCATTATCCTGCTGAAATGTAGAGTTTCGCAGGGATTGAATGAAGGGTAGAGCCACGGTCGTAACACATCTGAAATGTAACGTCCACTGTTCAAAGTGCCGTCAATGCGAACAAGAGGTGACCGAGACGTGTAACCAATGGCACCCCATACCATCACGCCGGGTGATACGCCAGTATGGCGATGACGAATTCACGCTTCCAATGTGCGTTTACCGGGATGTCACCAAACGCGACCATCATGATGCTGTAAATAGAACCTGGATTCATCCGAAAGAAATGACGTTTTGCCATTCATGCACCCAGGTTCGTCGTTGAGTACACCATCGCAGGCGCTCCTGTCTGTGATGCAGCGTCAAGGATAACAGCAGCCATGGTCTCCGAGCTGATAGTCCATGCTGCTGCAAACGTCGTCGAACTGTTCGTGCAGGTGGTTGTTGTCTTACAAACGTCCCCTTCTGGTGACTCAGGGATCGAGGCGTGGCTGCGCGATCCGTTACAGCCATGCGGATAAGATGCCTGTCATTTCGACTGCTAGTGATACGAGGTGTTGGGATCCAGCACGGCGTTCCGTATTACCCTCCTGAACCCACCGATTCCATATTCTGCTAACAGTCATTGGATCTCGACCAACGCGAGTAGCAATGTCGCGATTCGATAAACCGTTAGGCTTCAATCTGACCTTTATCAAAGTCGGAAACGTCATGATACGCATTTCTCCTCCTTACAAGAGGCATCACGACATTGTTTCACCAGGTAACAGGTAACTGTTGTTTATGAATGAGAAATCGGTTGGAAACTTTCCTCATGCCAGCACATTGTAGGTGTCGCCACAGGCGCCAGCCTTGTGTGAATGCTCTGAAAAGCTAATCATCTGCATATCACAGCATCTTCTTCCTGTCGGTTAAATTTCGCGTCTGTAGCACGTCATCTTCGTGGTGTAGCAGTTTTAATGGCTATTAGTGTAATTGGGACCAGACCTTGTTCGGATTACCGATTTCTTCGGATTAGCTGGAATTACGGTGACGAGTTTCTAGAATGAAGTATACCAAGCAGATAAGTAGGTACACCATGGTAACAAATGGGAACAAGTGTGGAAACAATGGCTCACTCTCACCCCCTGCCCTTGTTGTGCATTGTTGAGACCTTTGTAGCGTCTGAGGTCAGTGCACTGCCAGTTGGCTCGCAAACCGCTTGGCTATGTTGGTTATGGATCGCTGGCGCGCGCAACAGTTGTATTGTATTCGTTCATCTGTAGAGGTGTACGTATTTTCGTCATGAGTAAACGGAAACATACAACGTTAACTTTCAAAGAAATAGTGAATGCTTTGAAGCGGATAGACAATGGTGTGAATGTATCTAAACTGGCAACGGAACTGGGTGTTGGTAAACCAACCATTTGTCATTGGAAGAAGAACCAAGCGAAGCTTGAACAGTCCTGTGCAACGTCTTCGGGAAAAACACTCGAAATTCGGCAGACTTTGAAACAGTCCCAGTACGATAAAGCGGGAAAAGTCCTTTGGTTTACGCAGGAAAGAGAAAGGGGAACTCCTTTGAGTGGAGCACTGGTTCAGGAGAAGGCTGTTTACCTGAACAAGTTAATGAATGGTGATGAGTCATTTAGTGCGAGTACGGGTTGGTTGGACAGTTTCAAAAAACGTCATGGAAACTGTCAGCTAACAATTACTGGAGAGAAGCTTTCTTCTGACCGTGATGCAGCGAAGGAATACATAGGTGAGTTTGAAAAAATCATAAGAGAGGAAAAGTATTCTCCCCAACAAATTTATAACGCTGACGAGACTTGCCTGAATTTTATGGCATTGCCAACAAAAAGCCTGGCATAAAAAAAGAAGACCATGCTCCTGGACCTTGCCGTTGGTGGGCAGGCTTGCGTGCCTCAGCGATACAGATAGCCGTACCGTAGGTGCAACCACAACGGAGGGGTATCTGTTGAGAGGACAGACAAACGTGTGGTTCCTGAAGAGGGGCAGCAGCCTTTTCAGTAGTTGCAAGGGCAACAGTCTGGATGATTGACTGATCTGGCCTTGTAACAATAACCAAAACGGCCTTGCTGTGCTGGTACTGCGAACGGCTGAAAGCAAGAGGAAACTACAGCTGTAATTTTTCCCGAGGGCATGCAACTTTACTGTAGCATGGAGAGCTGCATCAAACCAGTCTCAGGACTGAAGACCACAACAACAACAACAAAGTTCGTGTGGCTTTATTAGCGTGCAGCAACGCTGTCGGTAATAACAAGCTGCCTTTAATGCTGGTCGGCAAATCTGGTAGGCCAAGAGCTTTTAAAAACTGCAACATGAAGTCCCTGCCCGCATATTATCGCAACCAGAAAAAATCATGGACGGATGGTAAGCTGTTCAAAGAATGGTTTCACGGCCAGTTTGTTCCCTCTGTTCGACGTTTTTCTAAGGAAAATCATTTGTCTCCTCGTGCGATCAATCCTTTTGATTGATAACGCGCCGTCTCACCCCAGCACTGAGGAATTATGTGATGGAGAAATTGTGGCCAAGTTTTTGCCGCCGAATGTTGCACCACTTCTACAGGCGATTGACCAGGGCGTACTGCAAACATTAAAACTGATTTACAGAAAACAGTTTTGAAGAATGCTGATCCAAGGTCATAGCATTCTTTTAGTCGACAAAATAAAAAAAGACCAATGTGAAGGATGTTGTTTATTGGGCCTCTGAGGCATGGCAGAATATTTCAGAAAATACTCTGACAAGGGGAGGCCGCCAATTGTGAAATTCAGATTCGATTCATACTGCGCATAATAAAAGCTCATGGCCAGAGGTGTAATGTGGCAAAGCACCAAGATGCACTTCTCAGCCGTTGTCGAGAAAATCGACAGTTAAAACAAACCGTTGCGGTCAAACACTCTCTACGAATAATAATTTTCAAGAGCGTCCTGGCGCAGCGGTAAGCGCGCGGGTTCGTAATCAGAAGGTCGCTGGATCGAATCCCGCGCCATGCAACATTTTTTTATTATTAGTTTTTTTGTAATTCATTTTATATATATATATATATATATATATATATATATATATATATATATATATATATATATAAACTATTAATGAATTGCTTATGCATGTTGGTGAAGGCGGATCGCTCTCCAATTGTACCGCCTCCATTTTTCCGTTTGTTTGACAGGGTGTACCAAAGCTGTCCCGTCCGCACTGATTTTCGACGATGTTATAAGTTGCGCTAGGGACCGCATCTACCTTCTTTTCGAAGTTAGCAGGCAACTACGCTGTTATGCGGCGGCTCGTTTCGGCCCATTCAACATCTGTCCTTCAAGTGTAACGAGCGAGTAACGGAGTTTATATTTCATACCTGCCACAGCAAATTTGTGTTCGTGGGGTTTCTATTCTAATTCGACCGTTTGACTTACGCTACACGTATTCGTTTCGGAATACCGTTTCTACGTCTTCCGTTAACTATACGTGGTTAACATTATCAAGACAATTAATAACATTTGTGAAATACAACTTTGTTTGCGGAAAACATAATGATGTTCAAAGTCGCCAGTTTTTCCACGACAAACGACTTTCAACAACTTATTATATGCATAATTGTTGCAACTGATTGCCGGAAATTATATGTAAATATATGAATTACAAAAAACAAATACTAAAAAAAAAAAAAAAAAAGTTTGCATGGCGCGAGATTGGAACCGGCGACCTTCGGATTACGAACCCGAGCGCATACCGCTGCACCACAACGCTGTAGAAAATTATTAATCGTAGAGTGTATTTCACCGCAACGGTTTCTTTTAACCGTCGATTTTCTCGACAACGGCTGAGAAGTGCATCTTGGTGCTTTGCCACATGACACCTCTGGCCATGAGCTTTTATTATGCGCAGTATGAATGGAATCTGAATTTCACAATTGGCGGCCTCCCCTTGTGAGAAAATCGTGGAGGAAACTGTGGACATCTCTTGAATTTCAGGACAACCTAGTTGCAAATGAACTGCAAATGACACAGACAATCCCTGGATGTGAAGAAGCTAGTGAAGGAAACGTAGATGAGTTGATGGCAGCGGATGGGGCATGTGTGGAGAACCTTACTGACGCTAATTTAGTTGCTGCTGTGACTCGAGACCAGGAAGAGGTTGACTGCTGTGAAGGAAGTGACAAAGGAGAACTGGTGCCACAGAGTGACGCAGCAGAAAGCCCTTGACCTCACGCTACGCTGTTTGGAGTAGCCCACTGCTACACCAGCTGATTTGATGTTCATGAGGCAATAGCGAAACTATGCGTCATATAACAGACTGTTTTCATTGTGCTAAACAACAGTGAGTGAGTTTTGTCATATAAAAAGTAGGGATAAATGTCCGCTGTATTTTAGTAAGTTTGACAGCTTTTCTTTCATTGTTATGCATTGTTTAAACCTGATGTTTTCTTGTCAGTTTTTCTAATAAGTGTTTACTGCACTGTGCAAATTAAAATAGTGTGTATGTACAGCAGTTTACGGCACAGTTTTCCATACTTAGACTGACATTTTTCATGTTCGGATCTACCGAACGTTCGGATTACCATGGCTCGGAATAGCGGGACTCTAATGTATTTGAATACGCATGCCTATACCAGTTCCTTTCGCCTTCGGTGTACTTGGATGAACATAGTCTGGGTAAATTGCACATCGTAGGTTACGCTGCCTGCACGCACATACACAGTTCTAACTGTAATACTTGTCCTACCGGGTTAAACCGTTAACAAAAGTGATAACCCCTTTACACACGATGGAAAGATAATGAAACGTAAGAGGGTAGCCCAGAGTAATAGTGTCATTTTTCGTTTGGTTACTTTCATTCAAGTAACAACAAATAATAATAAAAGCAGTAATGATCATAGTTACTCTTAACAACCACCAAAGCGAAAATATGTAAAAACGTATAACAGAGATATACACACAATAAAAAGCAGCGTTTCACATTCAGAAAGTGGTAACAATGCGTCGGATCCTATTCCCACATTGTCTGCACTCAACCGACCTACACTACCGGCCGTTAAAACTGCTACACCAAGAACAAATGCAGATGATAAACGGGTATTCATTGGACAAATATATTATACTAGATGTGATTGCATTTTCACGCAATTTGGGTGCATAGATCCTGAGAAATCAGTACCCAGAACAACCACCTCTGGCCGTAATAACGGCCTTGATACGCCTGGGCATTGAGTCACACAGAGCTTGGATGGCGTGTACAAGTACAGCTGCCCATGCAGCTTCAACACGATACCACAGTTCATCAAGAGTAGTGACTGGCGTATTGTGACGAACCAGTTGCTCGGCCACCATTGACCAGACGTTTTCAATTGGTCAGAGATCTGGAGAATGTGCTGGCCAGGGCAGCAGTCGAACATTTTCTGTATCCAGAAAGGACCGTACAGGACCCGCAACATGCAGTCGTGCATTATCCTGCTGAAATCTAGGGTTTCGCAGGGATGGAGTGAAGCGTAGAGCCACGGGCCGTAATACATCTGAAATGTAACGTCCACTGTTCAAAGTGCAGTCAATGCGAACAAGAGGTGACCGAAACGTGTAACCAATGGCACCCCATACCATCACGCCGGGTGATACGCCAGTATGGCGATGACGAATGCACGCTTCCAATGTGCGTTCACCGCGATGTCGCCAAACAGGCATGCGACCATCAGGATGCTGTAAATAGAACCTGGATTCATCCGAAAAAGGACGTTTTGCCATTCGTGCACCCAGGTTCGTCGTTGAGTACACCATCGCAGGCGCTCCTGTCTGTGATGCAGCGTCAAGGGTAACCGCAGCCGTGGTCTCCGGACTGATAGTCCATGCTTCTGGAAACGTCGTCGAACTATTCGTGCAGATGGTTCTTGTTTTGCAAACGTCCCCATCTGTTGGCTCAGGGATCCAGAAGTGGCTGCACGATCCGTTACAACCGTGCGGATACGATTCCTGTCATCTCGACTGCTGGTGATACGAGGCCGTTGGGGTCCAGCACGGCGTTCCGTATTACCCTCCTGAACCCACCGATTCCATATTCTGCTAACAGTCATTGGATCTCGACCAACGCGAGCAGCAATGTCGCGATACGATAAACCGCAATCACGATAGGCTACAATCCGACCTTTACCAAAGTCGGAAACGCGATGGTACGCATTTCCCCTGCTTACACGAGGCATCACAACAACGTTTCACCAGGTAACGCCGGTCAACTGCTGTTTGTGTATGAGAAATTGGTTGGAAACTTTCCTCATGTCAGCACGTTGTAGGTGTCGCCACCGGCGCCAGCCTTGTGTGAATGCTCTGAAAAGCTAATCATTTGCATATCAGAGCATCTTCTTCCGGTCGGTTAAATTTCGCGTCTGCAGCACGTCATCTTCGTGGTGGAGCAATTTTAATGGCCAGTAGTGTATGTTGCTAATCGCAGAAGTTGCTGCAGTTTATAGTACAATCAGTAATTTCATAAAAGGCAACAAGCTATTTCATACTAGCACTAACAGTTCCTTATACTAAGAATAGAAGCGAGTATAGTGTTAAAGCAGAATATTCCCCCACTCTTTGTTATATTAAAAAAATTTGAATAAATAACACTAAAGTGCCTCTAGAGGATACAAGGTGAAAGCAGTACACTGGGAGCTGAGGTTAAAAATCAGTTAAAGGAAACATCTACAAATAAACTATGAATCCCTAATGGTTGGGAGAAAGCTGGTGCAGTACAGTTACTTAAATCAGAAACAGTAATAAGCAAGATGTTATGAGGGAAAGGGCACAGTTTTGAAAGAGAATACAGGCCGCAAAATACGCAAGAGTTCAACTGCTCGTTCCAACAGGCGGCCTGAATTACTGTGCTCAGGCCAATCCCCCGCGCCACGACACAAGTTACAAGCATCAAGCCGGTGCTGGAACCACGCGACCGCTACGGTCGCAGGTTCGAATCCTGCCTCGGGCATGGATCTGTGTGATGTCCTTAGGTCAGTTAGGTTTAAGTAGTTCTAAGTTATAGGGGACTGATGAGCTCAGAATTTAAGTCCCATAGTGCTCGGAGCCATTTGAACCATTTTTACTAATTCTTCTGTTGTTTTCTCTCTGATGGGATTTATTGTAGCACTGGTATCACCTGCAAAAAGTATCAATTTTGCTTGTTGAAGGTTAAATAGATGTTCATTCACAAATATAAGGAATATGAGTGGACCCAGAACTGAATTGTGCGGGACTACCTTTGTGATTTTACCCTAGTAACTAAAATTTTCTTCGTTTCCGACATTGTGTGAATTATCCAGCAGATCCTTTTGCATTCTGTTTGTCAAGTACGATTCATTCCAGATGTTTGTGAAGCCATCAGCTCCACAGAACTGGAGCTTTTCAAAGAGAGTACCATGATCTAAACAATCGAAAGTCTTGGAGACAACACCAAAAATATGTTGATATATTATGATTGAAAGGTTGCACCTTGATGAGCGAGTGTATAAATAGCATTTGCGGTCTTGCAACCTTTCTGGAATTCAAATTGTGATATACTAAGAAAATTTTTGCACTTAAGTGTGCGATTACTTTTGAGTACGTACTTTTTCGAATACTTTGGAAAATGATGTCAGTAAGGAATTGGACAATAATTGTTTAAGTCTCTCTCTCCACCTTTCTTATGAAGCAGCTTAACAACTGCATATTTTAACCTGTCTGGAAAAATTCCCTACGCACTGCGTATATTGCACCGAGCGAGGTGGCGCAGTCGTTAGCACACTGGACTCGCATTCGGGAGGATGACGGTTCAAACCTGCGTCGGGCCATCCTAATTTAGGTTTTCCATGATTTCCCTAAATCGCCCCAGCCAAATGCCATTTTGAATCAAGCCGCTGCTAAACATCGACAGGTCCGCGCGTTCGTAAGGCGTACAGAAGTGGGCTGCAAGCTGAGGCAAATTAGTGCTGTTAACAAAAGGCAATAAATAAGCGAGGGCCAAAGAGGCGGTTTTTACAATTACAAAAGAAGCCCTTACAAGAACATACCAAAGAGTAGCACCTTATCTTTCCCTCTCGTAACAAAGGTCTCTATCCAAGAAAAGAGAACATGAGAGTCAGAGGCAGCCTCAAGCTTTAATCAACTGTGTAGTCACAACGATAATCAGAGGCTCAGCGACAAATACGTCCGGTAACTGTCAGGCCACCAAGCCGTTTGTTGCCGTACATTACAAAAAGGCAAGAAGGACCGAGCATACCTCGACAGAACTAGAATTAAACAGATTCTCACGCCCATTAACTGCTTAAGCAACGCTTTAAGCAAGGAAATCTGCACTGAAGCGCCAAAAAGTTTGTATAGGCATGCGTATTCAAATACAGAGACATGTAAACAGAAAGAATGCGGCACTGCGGTCGGCAACGCCTTTATAAGACAAGTGTCTGGCGCAGTTGTTAGATCGGTTACTGCTGCTACAATGGCAGTTCATCGAGATTTAACTGAGTCTGAATGTGGTGTTATAGTCGGCGGACGAGCGATAGGACACAGCACCTCGGAGGTAACGATGAAGTGGAGATTTTCCCGTACAACCGTTTCATGAGTGTACCATGAATATCAGGAATTCGGTGAAACATCAAAACTCCGACATCACTGCGGCCGGAAAAAGACACTGCAACAATGGCACCAATGACGACTGAAGAGAATCGTTCTGCGTGACAGAAGTGCAAGCCTTCCGCTTATTGCTGCAGATTGCAATGCTGCGCCATCAACAAGTGTCAGCGTGCGAACCATTCTACTGAACATCGTGGATATGGGGTTTCGGAGCTGAAGCCCCACTCGTGTACCCTTGATGACTGCACGACACAAAGCTTTATGCCTCGCCTGGACTCGTCAAAACCGACATTGGACTGTTAATGACTGGAAACATGCTGCCTGGTCGGACGAGTCTCGCTTCAAACTATATCGAGTGGATGGACGTGAACGGATTGGGGAAACATCATGAATCCATGGACCCTGCATGTAAGCAGGGGACTGTTCAAGTTGGTGGACGCTCTGTAATGGTGTGGGGTGTGTGCAGTTGGAATGATATGGGACCCCTGATATGTGTAGATATGATTCTGACAGGTGACACGCCGGGCAGTGTGGCCGAACGGTTCTAGCCGCTTCAGTCTGGAACCGTCGCAGGTTCGAATCCTGCCTCGGGCATGGATTTGTGTGGTGTCCTTAGGTTAGTTAGGTTCAAGTAGTTCCAAGTTCTAGGGGCTGATGACTTCATATGTTGTTAAGTCCCATAGTGCTCAGAGCCATTTGAACCATTTGAAAAGGTGACACGTATGTAAGCATCCATTCATGTCCATTGTGCATTCCGACGGACTTGGGAAATTCCAGCAGGACAATGCGACACCCCACACGTCCAGAGGTGCTACAGACTGGCTCCAAGAACACTCTTCTGAGGGATCTCTGGCCATCGTACTCCCAAAACATGGACATTATTGAGCATATCTGAGATGCCTTGCAACGTGCTGTTCAGAAGAGACCTTCACAGCCTCGTTCTGTTATGGATTTATGGACAGCTCTGCAGGATTCGTGGTGCCAGTTCCCTCCAGCACTACTTCAGACATTAATTGAGTCCCTGCCACGTCGTGTTGCGGCACTTCTGCTCCGTGGCGGGGGCCCTACACGATATTAGGCAGGTGTACCAGTTTCTTCTGCTCTTCGGTGTATAACACAATTTGCATACATAGAAGTCATTCAATGTTTAAGTCCGCTTCCCCACAAATAGAATAAAAAAGGAACCGCTAAATTAATTTGCAGCAGAAAATACAACTACTAAATTTAATTGACTTCAGACTCATGGGTACTTAAACATTTCAGTTCAGTCAGTAGCCGTCCACAGGGAAACTCTGACGCAGTTGTACCACAAAATTGTTTAAAGAATACTATCGAACTAAACTTCGATTAACAGCGCTCTTATTAAAAAAGAAGGCAAGCCTCAAAGTAATCACCAACACAATAAAAATACAAATAACGTTACTTAAACAACTGCCTTTGGCCACTGTAACGGGACTTACGCGACCAAATTACACTTGCAATACATAACCCAGAAAACTGCCATAGAGGGGCACTGAAAGGCACAAATGAACAATTAATAAAAAATAACAATAAATAAAAAACGGCGCTGAATCAGTAATCATGAGCCGTGGTAGAAATTGCTGTTTTGAAGCGCGCGCCGCAGCGCGTAGTGTGAAGCAGTCGCCCTCCGTTTCTGGCGGTGGCGCCGCTGTGGCAGTCGCAGCTTTGGTGTCTCCCTCTGGTGGGAAAGGGGAAAGGTTGGCTGTTCACGTGCATTTAAGGGCGCTATGAGCTCGACTGTTGGTGAGTCTGAGTCGGTCAGTCGGAGTGAGTTTGGCGTCAGTCTGTCAGCCTCGGCGAGTCTGGTCAGTTGGCCAGCCGGATCAGTGTGGGGCAGTCAGTGTCTGTCTGTCGTCCGGAGTGCCAGTATGTGTTAGGCCGACAGTCTGCTCGAGTTTTTGCTCAGGCAATGGTCATTGGCGGTTGGATCGTTCGGTTGGTTGGTCGCGCACTGAGACACCAGATGACTTGTCCGCCTTGAGCGTCGGCGCACGTGAGGTCCTCACGTGAGACCAGTGGGCCGCGGCGTATAGCGAGGGGTAGTGGCTTCGCGGCCGACACGAGAGCAGCAGGAGTCAACCCACGACGTCGGTCTGGCCGGTGCGAGCTGCGACGCCGTGAGACGGGAGATCGGCGCGCCTTCTTGCGTCCGCTGAAGCGGCTGGCAGCGGACGGTTCGGGAGAGCGATTTGGGGGTGCTGCGCCAGGTCTTCTCGAGAAATCGCAGGTTATTAGAAGTTAAGTCATTGGTAATATCTTGTTTGATTTACTCTTGTTAAATTCTACTTGTTTTCTTGGTGAGGTCACCAGCCGTTTTGCTTTGGGGTCGTCCCACCATTCTTCTCCGTTTGCCCACCTGCGGGAAGGTGGTTGTTTATAAATTGGGTGGTCCGTTTTTCCCTTGTGGAGTAGGGGCGGGTTAGAGCAACCTGCGGTTCGGGTTGTTCGGTAATCTCCCTATCAATCTACCGTACGTTAGTAGCTGCCTCTGTCATGTTTGTCGGATTTGGTGTGTTACCGTATTTATTGCTTGGAGTGTAACGACCTAATACCTGAAATATGTTTTGATCTTTGGAAACTTTGATATTATTCTCTATGGTCTTGAGAGGCGGTATCTGTGTACTGTAGAGCATCTTAACTATTGTTTGGCCAACCTTGTAGAACTTTATATAAGATTGCATTGCATGAGCTTTTATTTAAATGATCATTTTGGTATATAAAGTTGGCAACCCTTCACCTTAAGACTTTATTAGAAGTTAAAATCAAGTTGCACCTTCGGTGGCAAGGTTAATATTTTAATTGTTAGTGTTTTGTACCATTTCCACCCCTCCTACGGGGGTGGGTGGTGGTGGGGGGTGTATAGTTTGTGTGCTTGTGTAAATTGTTAAAACTTTTAGTTCAAAGTAATCTGGTGTGTTGCAGATTTGCACCAGTGTAGTCTTTCAGAGGCTGTTGTGAGCGGTCGTAACTACAACCGTGTCAAAAGGGAGTGGGAAGGTTCTCTGCCCGAAAGCTAATACAGTCAAAACTTGTTTATTTCTGCCTCTGAATAAATTGTAACTTTGATATTTAGAGGGTGCTTTCTGATTGTAATTTTAAATCTGTTTCTTTAAAAAAATGCTTTTAGGCACTATTAAAGTGAATAAAATTCCCATTTGTTAAAAGGAATTTGGTTATGATTTCATCAGTTACTCCCTGGCAACTACTTCCATGCTTACATGGTGTGATTAAATGTGTTAATGTTGTTGATGAATCGCTAGTAAATAAAATAAATTCTTAAGAATATTCTTTGAAAATAAATCATGGTTCAAATGACATTACATTCAGCCAGTAAGGAAGCCACCAAGACCAGGCAAAGCCAGACGCTCTCGTAGTAAGACCACTGTACATGAAAGGGGCAAAAGCCGAAAAGCGCTCCGTCGTCAGGTCACAAGTGGCCCATCTGGACCATCCGACCGCCGTGTCATCCTCAGATGAGGATGCGGATAGGAGGGTCGTGGGGTCAACACACCGCTCTCCTGGTCGTTACGATGGTATTCTTGACCGAAGCCGCTACTAATCGGTCGAGTAGCTCCTCAGTTGGCATCACGAGGCTGAGTGCACCCCGAAAAATGGCAACAGCACATGGCGGCCCGGATGGTCACCCATCCAAGTGCCGGCCACGCCCGACAGCGCTTAACTTCGGTGATCTGACGGGAACCGGTGTATCCACTGCGGCAAGGCCGTTGCCCCAAAAGCCGAAAGCAAGCTGAATTTTGTCAGAGCGACATAAAATATCCGATCGCACACAGCACTTAATCGCCTGAATCAGAAACCAACGGACGTCAAGAGGAATGAATTCATACAACAGGACGCCGCCTCCCCAAAAACTGCAGCAGGCGAGAGATGCCAAGGCCGTGACCAAAAGAAGCACCTGGGAAATATACCTGCCGCTGGTAGTCCGCGCTGCTGGTCGTTCTGGTCCGCAGAACCCTTGAACTTATTCTCAGTTCGAATATAATGAACTTCCTTGAGGCTGAGAAGCTTATGTCCACGAATCAGAATGTTTTTAGAAATCATCACTCGAGCGAAACTCAACTTGCCCTTTTCTCACATGGTACACTGGGGTGCAACGGGCAGACACCGTATTTCTAGATTTCCGGAAATCGTTTGATACGGTGCCCCACTGCAGGATGTGGACGAAGGAACAAGCTTATAGAATAAGTTCACAGACACGTGAGTGGCTCGAAGACTTCTTACGTAATAGGACCCTACGGCGAGTATTCGTCAGACTAGGGTATCGTCAGGAGTGCCCAGGAAAGTGTGACAGGATCGCTGTCGTGCTTTGTTTCTGATATAATTGATTAATCACTCTTCTATACTTCCAGTCAAGTCCTATATTTTTCATAGTCCTAAAGAGCAATTCCCAGTTCACATTGTCAAAAGCTCTTTCTAATTGAATGAAGATGAGGTAAGTTCTTCTATTAATATCCATCCATCTGGTCAATAGCTCGAAGAAGGCCAAACCTGCTTCTCATGTTCCTCTGCTTTCTTTAAATCCAATGTGGTCTCCAATATACTTACCTAATTTTCCTTTAGTCCTGTTCTTAGCCATTTTAACGAGTATTTTGGATGTGTGTTACAACACTGATTGTGTTCTATAAATGGTGCAGTCAGCTGCCCTTCCTATATTAGGTATGATAGTAGTTCTGCACTGTCTTAAGTCTTCTAACATGGTTCTTCTTTAGTAACTGTCATTTGTTATTCTGAATAACTGGTCTTCAATGTTGTTACCTAAATTTTTCAACGGTTCTACCGGGATGTAATCAACAGCAGTTGCTTTTCCTTCTTTGAGACTCCAAAGGGCATGTTCAAATTCATGTCTTGTGCCTGGAGGACCTTGCACTTCTGTTTCACATTCATTGATGTCTTCAGTTAGACTACTTTCATTCTTGAAGTCCTTATCATGGTACAGTTCTTCTACGTGTTCTTTTCAATGGGCGCATGTCTTATCATTGTGTACCAATATTAGAGTACTTTAACAAATATTTAATCTGAAGTCAGTCATTCGCTCCAGATTCAAAAGATACTGTAGTGATCTTTGTTGACCTTTGATTCTATTGACAGCCTGCAGATAAAGTAATCTGAGAATTCGGTGTAAAGTCTAAATTAGCAAACCTAATTCATGAAAAACTTACAGACACAGTATCTAAAGCGAAATTTATGGGAGAATTATCTCAGCGCTTTGAAATATACACAGGTATACGGCAAGTTGGTGGCACACTCCCGTTTTTTTTAATTGTGCTGTAGAAAAGAAAGTGAGAATTTGGAATAAAAAGTTGAATGCGTATAAGATTTCACCTATAAGGTTGGAAAGAGGACACACAAATATGGGATTAAATTACCCCGCATATGAAGGTGACTTCGCCATTCTTTCTGCTTTAATACAAAATAATCTTTCAAAAGAAATAGCCAGTACAACTGGCTTAAGAATTTCTGCAGAAAAAAAACATTTTAAGTGACTGAAATTTCTGAAAACAGTTATTGGCCAAATGGAGAACGTTGGAGAATTTAAGTGTCTTGTGGAGATAATTTCTGCAGAAAAGTATCTCAGCGCTTTGAAATAAACACAGGTATACGGCAAGTTGGTGGCACACTTCTGCAGAAAAACATTTTAAGTGACTGAAATTTCTGAAAACAGTTATTGGCCAAATGGAGAACGTTGGAGAATTTAAGTGTCTTGTGGAGATAATCCAAGAAAAGGGTTTTAAAAAATCTGCTGTAGAAGAAGGGATACATAAAATGGGGAGAATGTGTGGTATAGTTAAGCAGCGTTATAATTAAAAAATGGTATCTAAAAATGCAAAAATAAGGCGTTATAGTACAGTACTGAAGCTAGAATGTCTATACACAAGTGAATGTCTATCATTAAACTATAATTTAGATAAGGTAGAAATACTAGAAACGAGAATCGTTAAGAAAATATTATGCCCACGAAAATGTATTGAAGGTTGGACGTTACAAAACAGCAATTTTTAGAATACATAAAACAGTCAGAAGTAAAGAGAAAAAGAAGACTATTTTACATTTACATCGAATCCAAGGCAGTAAATTAACCAAATTAAGCGATATCTGTAAGAAAAAAGTCAACAAGTTGTACCAAGAAGTAGATAAAGGTTTAGAAAAAGATAATATGACAGCTAAAGAAACAACTAACAGAGAAGTGTTTAGGGGAAACGTGATAAATATGGAATGATTCCACGGTAGGAGAGAACAAAAAAGAGAGAAAAGATCTGAACTGGCCAGAAGACAGGAAGGAGAAATATAGTGAACAGGTGAAAGAGTACAGGAAGAAATGAAAAGAACAATGAATAAAGAATTGAAATTGGCACACGGTCCTTAGTTGGCCTGTCGTAGTTAGTACTAGTCACAATGTAAGTTATTAAATTAGATGGGCAGTTTTCTGGCACTGTGAATGTTGAAATCTCAGTTCTGAGCTATTCACAACTGTTCGACTTGGAACATTGCTGTGTCCTTAATGTGGGTGTCTGCTACCCACTGAGTCACCTGTTAGCAGAATGTTGCAGCATTACTTGGCAGGCGGCATCTGTGTTTATTATGTACTCTTTCACGCTGTCGTCATAGCAAGGGGGGGGGGGGGGCAGAGAGTGTGATTCCCCTCCTCCCTACCCTAGAATTGAAACTAAATTGAAATGAAATGGTAATTTTCATAATTTGCGCCAAAATTAAGCAAGTGCATTTAGAGTCTTGGTCAGTGAATTTAGTCATTTAATTCAGTCCTTCCTGCTCTGCCACATCAGCACACGCTTCGAGTTTCCCTCAGGGCACTATCTGCTTGTCATCGTTACTATTGTTAGTGAGCTTACCCAGAATTCAGAGAGTTGGCTGTGTGTCAACAGCCATGTAAAATAAGTTACTGAGATGTGTAAGATGGCTATTTTTTGATGATGGTATTGGATGTGTTAATATTTGTAAAGTAAAATGGTACATTTGAAGAATTGCGGTCAGAGATACAACTGTCAGGCAATAGTATCTGTGTTTGCGATGGCAGCACCGTGGAGCCGTAGGACCTTAGACAGTCGGTAGTGGATAGCTGCGGTTTCCAGCAGGAGGGGGGGGGGTAAGTGTACAGTGTAATGCATGGATTTTGGAACTATGTGAGTTGCAGATTTATTACGAGGAGGAATGATGACTCAGAACAATGGTTGGATCGTATACGGACAAAAAGAAAGGTTTTGAATTGAAGAACAAGGTATTATTTGATGGGGTAAAAAGCTTATTTTTATTTTTGTAGACTTTTATTGTTGGTCCACTTCACCCTCGTCACAGTCGAGTTTTTGATAATTATTCTCTTGATTGATCCTGTGAGTTAATTTACTGTACCATGGGGGCTATTAGCTTAGAGGAATTTTCGTATTAGAGTGTATAATTGTTTTCTTTGATAAGCTCCTTCTCCTTCCTAACTGAAATTTCAGAACTTAAAGTTTGAGTCATGCGTTTCATTGGCATTCTGTGGCAAGATTACGAACCCAATATCGCTGACCAACTGTAGTTAGTTTTTAGCAGCATTTTTTTTAGCTGTTGCGGAGTCTTGCTGTGTTGCTGTTTCTGCCAGTACTTCATTTTGCAGGTGAGATTCATAATAAGTGATTGTTTGGTTTCCTTTGCGCAATGTAGGTTCTGTCAGTTTATTTTATTTTACCAGACCCCTATGTCAGTGCAGAAATTTTCGTGTGGTTCAGATTATACAGGTCGACATCATAGTTTTCTTATACAGTTACGTTTTTTTTCAAACAATTCGCACTGACCAAGTCTACTGCGCGTGAAATTATTGGTCTGCTTATTTATTTGCTTATGAATGAGACCAGTTTTCACACACGTAGTATTCATTTCAGTTTCACGTTAAGTAATGTGGCTTTGAGCTCAGTAGCACATTTGGATTGTCAGTTCACATTTCCAGGTTTGTATTTGCGATAACACACACACAATTAAAGGCGGCTCACATACAAAGGTTGTGAATGCTACACATTTCAAGAAATCTAAAACATTTTTCTCTAAAACAAAACACATTTTTGCAACTTTTTGATATTTTTAAGCATCAAAACAGCTTAAAACACTAGTTTTTGAATTTTTTCCCTGAACTTCCAAGGGAAGGACCCCTGGGTCCTCTTTCTCTTCTAGGCGACCTTCCCCATCCACATAAACTCGTTAATTCGCCCCTGTGTCGTAGCATAGCGTTAGCATGCTTCTGCTAATTTTCAGTACTATCTTTTGTGTAGTATGATCGATAATATACAAGAGCTGTAGACATCTTTTACACCAGTTTTCAATAGATGGCAGTAAATCTAAAGGTTTTGCACAGCATCCATGAAATTCTTTTACGACCCTCTAATTCTCTCTCAGATTCATAAAAGTGGTTTCAAAATCCTTTCGAAAGCCGTAACAGAGTTTTAAAAATATTTCATAGAAAGTGGTATTAACAGTACTGTGGTGTGCGTACTGTAAGACCTTCGGTACACACACCATCAGATTATTTGTCTTGTCGCTCTAACGAAGTAGGCGAGTGTCAGCAATATGTCTCGTGGTCTTATCGTGGCGTGTTTATCTTCTGCCGTTAGGTCAGACGATAGAAATGCCACTTGCACGCTTAGAGTAGCAGATTGACAGTGACCAACTTTAAACAGAACTTGATTGATTTTCACACACATTTATTAAAATAATAAAAAGCATACACATTACTTGATTCTGGATGCTGTTTACAATTGACAATCTGAAGTTCCTTTGGTCTTGATACATTAATCTTATTCTCACATATCTCTGATACTTGACAAAGTGTCTATTCATTTATCTTCATGGCTATGTACAGGAATATGGCAATCTTATTAGGCGCAGACTGAAACTTGACTATAGAGTGGTACAGACAAATGCAGACAGACTAATCGGAGGTCTGTACACTCATTATAATACCTCGCGCGTTCAGGTATCACTGCAAGAGAGTGATCCGCAAGGACAAAAGGTTCTACGTTAGCAGCAATCTCATTGGCTGCGTTACATATTAATACGCGGATCGGCGGAAGCAGAATTTGGTCCGTCTCTAAGGCAGCGCCATCTCGTAGTGCAGAGACGGACGAGGCTGTGCCTGCGCTGTTGTGCTTAGCGGGGCGCGCTCTAGTGGAAAATTTGTGTACGCTCTGACTACGCGGAATTATGTGCACAACAAGTTCATACACTACTGTTTGTAAAACGTGAAGCACTTTGAAGCAATGATCTGCAATGTACCTTGTTAAGAGGACTGTACAACAGTGGAAACATAATAAGTGACTTCAGTGGCAGAGTTGTAGCATGCTTGTATGCCCAGCAGCTATCTCTTTTGCTAGACTGGGCAGGTCGTTGTTACACAAAGCTATGTCGGTGTGGAGCTGGAAACGCGTAAATATGTGGCACTATGCCTCGCCGACATCACAGGGTGGAATATCAGCATACAAGGCAGAGTGATTTGTCTTCGGGAGGCGTGTCTGTCATTTTGTGACACTGCGTTTTATACAGGGCACACTGCTTCAACAGTGAGGCGAATATGAAAGTAGTGGAGAGGAGATGGCTGTACATAGCACTGACAAGGTATATAGGGCCCCCAAAATGCCGTGGCCGCTATATGGGCAGTCGGCTGGGAAGTGTGGGGGGAGGGGAGGGAGCAGCAGTGGTGGGGGGTTGCTCAGAGTGCTGTAGGGGAAATTCCGAGCGCTGGAGGGGAAGTGCCCTTCTAAACTGAAGCCGACACTCACATTTTTTGTAAATATTAGGTGGGGCTCCACCGCATTTACACTCGCATGATGACCATTCTAGAAGATCTACTGTTACCTCTGCTTTCGTTAGTTTCTAAAACGAAATCCGTCGAGAGTGCAGCGATTTATTTTTCGCCTGGCTTGTTAACCATCTGTAACCTTCAGAGAAGCGTTATGAGTGGCGGAGTTTGAGTAAAACCTACACATTTCTGTTGTTTCCACGAAAAAATTTCTTCTTTCGCCAAAACCCAGAGGAGTTTCCACTGTCTCACCTCACTAACACGTTGTGTGGACACAGTTGCCAGAGAATTCTGAAACTGTGATTTATTGAGTGAGGAGCTGGGAAAAACATAGCTTATGGAAAAGCACATCCTCAGTACAAAAAAAAAAAAAAAAAGGCACGCATAATGTCTTTACATATGTTCTTCCAAAACACTTTGCATTTCTCATTTCACTCGCTATCGATGGCCCTTAAAAACATTACATTCTTTCACCAAAAAAGTCTGCAGTTATTGGAATAACACATAGACAATGAAGTTTTACATAATAACGATATGGTAAAATACTCTCCTCTTTGTGTGCTATAATTTGCCAAAATCTCATTTCAGTATCCGAAAGCCGGCCGTTGCGGCCGAGTGGTTCTAGGCGCTTCAGTCCCGAACCGCGCTGCTGCTACGGTCGCAGGTTCGAATCCTGCCTCGGACATGGTTTTGTGTGATGTTCTTAGGTTAGCTAGGTTCAAGTAGTTCTAAGTCTAGGGGACTGAAGAGCTCAGATGTTAAGTCCCATAGTGCTTAGATCCATTTGAACCATTGGTAAACGGTTCCAGATACTCAAATGGTTCAAATGGTTCCGAGCACTATGGGACTTAACGTCTGAGGTCATCAGTCCCCTAGACTTAGAACTACTTGAACCTACTAACCTAAGGGCATCACACACATCCATGTCCAAGGCAGGATTCGAACCTGCGACCATAGCAGCAGCGCGGTTCCGCAATGAAGCGCCTAGAACCGCTCGGCCACCGCGGCCAGGGGGTTTATGAAATGTGAGGAATGTTGCGGATATTTCGCTGCGGCATTATCAGTGGCGCGGTGCGATCAGAAAAGAGTGTGCTACATCAGATGAATTTTCTCAAGATTGGTGACACACCTCTATCCAATTAAAAAAAACAACAACAATATGTTAGCTAAATTTCAAATGCAACAACATATTATACAATATGCACCAAGTGCAAAATCATAGTGACACCCGTTTTCTATTGCAAACTTATTTAAATTTCGCGCAGTGTAGTAGTTAAATGGAGATTTGACAATAACTATGACCATTAACGAAATGATGGGCACATTGTCATGAAGCTGACACATGAAGCTATGTTGTTGTTGTGGTCTTCAGAGACTGGTTTGATGCAGCTCTCTAACCATACAATAAAGCTGCATGCCCACAGAAAAAATTACGGCTGTAGTTTCCCGTTGCTTTCAGCCGTTCGCAGTACCAGGACAGCAAGGCCGTTTTGGTTAGTGTTACAAGGCCAGGTCAGTCAATCATGCAGACTGTTGCCCCTGCAACTACTGAAAAGGCTGCTGCCCCTCTTCAGGAACCACACGTTTGTCTGGCCTCTCAACAGATACCCCTCCGTTGTGGTTGCACCTACGGTAGGGCTGTCTGTATCGCTGAGGCACGCAAGCCTCCCCACCAACGGCAAAGTCTATGGTTGTTGGGGGGAAGCATGAAGCTATAAGTGAAGCAAATCCGAATTTTTTTATGGAATAGTTTCTGTAAAATCGTTTGAGAAATATTGCAAGGCGCGGTCCTCGATTCTGTCGTCGTTGACTGACTGAAAGGTTCAAAACACTTATCGGCCTCCCCTTCCAAACAAACGAATGAACTCGCCCAGCGCTTTGGACTGGCCAATGCGCAACGCCCACTGTGCTGTATTGGGTGACACAATGTGACGACTACGCGAGATGGCCGCCATCTTACCTTAACAGACAGAACACCTCTGTCCACAGTTTGGCACCACGCTGAGCTCTGGTGTGGAAATGTCTGTGTCGACTGTTCGACGCCATCCTCTGCAGGCCGTACTGATGGCACATGTGGCATTGCATCGGCTTCCCTTGACCGGAATGCACCAATGCCGAAGATTGCAATTGGCAAGTGA
This sequence comes from Schistocerca piceifrons, assembly GCF_021461385.2. Lineage (NCBI taxonomy): Eukaryota > Metazoa > Arthropoda > Insecta > Orthoptera > Acrididae > Schistocerca > Schistocerca piceifrons. Next base: position 67,223,022 of record NC_060148.1, on the reverse strand, counting down.
ATGCCGACACTCGCATGTTGCATGGCATGATCTAGAGTTTTCCATGATTTCCACTCCAGCTTGTCCTACAATAATGGCCATGTACGCATTGGACGACACTGTGTTGAACGTAGCCGGGCAGACTGTATTGTTGAGTGGCACTGAGAGTTGGCAATACTCTCTTAGGATTTAAAGGTTGGCTACAGCGCGCATACACAAGCTCTGGAATCTAAGATATTGTTGTCGCGGCTCGCAGCGCACGGATTAACTAGTGGCAGTTTGGAGGCCAGTGTAGGAGCCCGCGTGCTGTGGTGCGCACGTGTGTTGGGCGAGGCGTCGACGCCGAGCTGCCGTACTGCCGTGTCCGCCAGCAGCGACACAGGATTTGGTATTGAATTGATATTTTTTTATAATTTGCAGCGCGCTTATTAATTTAAAGAAAAGCGTTTGTGTATGCGCGTAACAGCAGATGGTAATTTTGGTAATGGTAGGAGTTGAATTCTTGTTGTTGTTGTTGTGGTCTTCAGTCCTGAGACTGGTTTGATGCAGCTCTCCATGCTACTCTATCCTGTGCAAGCTTCTTCATCTCCCAGTACCTACTGCAACCTATATCCTTCTGAACCTGCTTAGTGTATTCAGCTCTTGGTCTCCCTCTACGATTTTTACCCTCCACGCTGCTCTCCAATACTAAACTGGTGATCCCTCGATGTCTCAGAACATGTCCTACCAACTGATCCTTTCTTCTAGTCATGTTGTGCCACAAGCTCCTTTTCTCCCCAATTCTATTCAATACTTCCTCATTAGTTATTTGATCTACCCATCTGATCTTCAGCATTCTTCTGTAGCACCACATTTCGATAGCTTGTATTCTCTTCTTGTCTAAACTAGTTGTCGTCCACGTTTCACGTCCATACATGGCTACACTCCATACAAATACTTTCAGAAACGACTTCCTGGCATTTAAATTTCTCTTCTTCAGAAATGCTTTCCTTGCAATTGCCAGTCTACATTTTATATCCTGTCTACTTCGATCATCATCAGTTATTGTGCTGCCGGCCGTTGTGGGCTAGCGGTTCTAGGTGCTTAAGTCCGGAACGGCGCTGCTGCTACGGTCGCAGGTTCGAATCCTGCCTCGGGCATGGATGTGTGTCATGTCGTTAGGTTAGTTAGGTTTAAGTAGTTTCTAAGTCTAGGGGACTTAGTGCTTAGAGCCATTTCAACCATTTTTTTCGAGCCAGTTATTTTGCTCCCCAAATAGCAAAACTCATTTACTACTTTAAGTGTCTCATTTCCTAATATAATTCCCTCAGCATCACCCGACTTAATTCGAATACATTCCATTATCCTCGTTTTGCTTTTGTTAATGTTTATCTTATACCCTCCTTTCAAGACACTGTCCATTCCGTTCAACTGCTCTTCCAAGTCCTTTGCTGTCTCTGACAGAATTACAGTGTCATCGGCGAACCCCAAAGTTTTTATTTCTTCTCCATGGATTTTAATACCTACTCCGAATTTTTCTTTTGTTTCCTTTACTGCTTGCTCAATATAGAGATTGAATAACATCGGGGAGAGGCTACAACCCTGTCTCACTCCCTTCCCAACCACTGCTTCCCTTTCATACCCCTCGATTCTTATAACTGCCATCTGGCTTCTGTACCAATTGTAAATAGCCTTTCGCTCCCTGTATTTTACCCCTGCCACCTTCAGAATTTGAAAGAGGGTATTCCAGTCAACATTGTCAAAACCTTCCTCTAAGTCTACAAATGCTAGAAACGTAGGTTTGCCTTTCCTTAATCTTTCTTCTAAGATAAGTCGTAGGGTCAGTATTGCCTCACGTGTTCCAACATTTCTACGGAATCCAAACTGATCTTCCCCTAGGTCGGCTTCTATCAGTTTTTCCATTCGTCTGTAAAGAATTCGCGTTAGTAATTTCCAGCTGTGACTTATTAAACTGACCGGTAATTTTCACATCTGTCAACACCTGCTTTGTTTGGGATTGGAATTATTATATTCTTCTTGAAGTCTGAGCGTATTTCGCCTGTCTCATACATCTTGCTCACCAGATGGTAGAGTTTTGTCAGGTCTGGCTCTCCCAAGGCTGTCAGTAGTTCCAATGGAATGTTGTCTACTCCCGGGGCCTTGTTTCGACTCAGGTCTTTCAGTGCTCTATCAAACTCTTCACGCAGTATCATATCTCCCATTTCATCTTCATCTACATCCCCTTCCGTTTCCATAGTATTGTCCTCAAGTACATCGCCGCTGTATAGACCCTCTATATAATCCTTCCACCTTTCTGCTTTCCCTTCTTTGCTTTGAACTGGGTTTCCATCAAAGCTCTTGATAATCATACAAGTGGTTCTCCTTTATACAAAGGTCTCTTTAATTTTCCTGTAGGCAGTATCTATCTTACCCCTAGTGAGATAAGCCTCTACATCCTCCCAATTTAAAATGTGTACACTATACTCATTGTTCGTTAAGCTCTTGACTGCTGCCCTCCTTACTTCTGAACTGGCAGAAGCTCGAAGACTTCAGGCTGTTAATGCTTTGTGTCTGACCGGAGCTACTACTATTACTACTACTACTACTAATAATAATAATAATGCCGACCGGAGTGGCCGAGCGGTTCTAGGCGCTATAGTCTGGAACCGCGCGACCGCTACGGTCGCAGGTTCGAATCCCGCCTCGACCATGGATGTGTGTGATGTCCTTAGGTTAGTTAGGTTTAAGTAGTTCTAAGTTCTATGGGACTGATGACCTCAGCAGTTAAGTCCCATAGTGCTCAGAGCCATTTTTTTACTAATAATAATAATCGTAATACCGTGTTCAGCACAATAGCAGCCCTTATGTAGTTACTGCTGTGTCGTGCTCTCAATCAATTCATTGATCTGTTTCGAAGCGAGTAATGAAGCAATTTCTGGACTACTACAGGTACCATCTACAACTTGGAGAAGAGGTTTTCTTGTCATGTAGTGTGATTATAACTAAACTTTCAAACCGCTGAAGAAACAACACCGCTGGTCAGAATGACTCCAAATTGCAGCGGAATATTATCGGTGAAGGGGGAAAACGTGTGGCAGAACACAAATAAACAGTTACAAAATGTAGCAATAGATGGCGCTGTAAGCATCATAATTTAACAGTGGTCGACTACAAATGACAAATGAATCATACAACAATGCTTAAGGCGTACCTTTGACGTTAAACTGTACTACCCAATGTGCGTGGGTATACAGGTGTGATACTGTTAGTTACGTAAGCCCATCCACCACGATAAGGTCATACCACTTCGCATGGGAAAATCGGTTTTCAATGGTCTTGAGACCAATAACTGCATATAAAGCATCACTAAACTCTTTTTTTTATTGTCCTGAGGCCAAAAACCGCATAGAAAGCATCACTAACACCGGCTTTTAATTGTCCTGTGGGCATAAACCGCATAAAAAGCATTAATCACTTCGGGTTTTCATTGTCCTCAGGCCAAAAACTGCATAAAAAGCATCGCTCACATCGGTTTTTAATCGTCATAAGGCCAAAAAAGCATAAATCCAAATCAAATCGGATTATTAATTTCCGTGTGACTGGCGCAAAACATGTTCAATATGCGTATGAAGCTGGTATCTGTACAGATATAACTGGTGATCTTGCAGCTCTCGAAGAATGAAATTATGATTAAATACAGACCTTTAGCTGCTTATAGGAGTTGATAAACAGCAACTGGGAGAGTTGAAAAATGTGTGGCCCGACCACGACTCGAACCCAGGATCTCCTGCTTACTTGTCAGACGCTTTACCCGATTGAGCCATCAAGGATACAAAGGAGAGTGCGACTGCAGGGACTTATGTGGAACGCTCCCCATGAGACCCGCATTTCCAACTCACTGTCCACACAGTACGTTTGTAGTGCCCCTACCCACTTCACTCGTTACTCGCGGGAGTCAATCTACTGATTCCCGTAAGAGAACAGATACCATCTTCATATAGGTGAGGCTTACCGGCCAGTGATCTTCTTCAGTGCGGATGCACTCACATTGCTTAAACTCTTACGGGAATCGGTAGTTGACTGCCGCGAGTAATGAGTGTAATTGGCAGGGGTACTACAAACGTAGTGTGTGGACAGTAAGTTGGAAATGCGGGTCTCATGGGGAGCGTTCCACATAAGTCCGTGCATGGCTCAGCCGGATAGAGCGTCTGCCCTGTAAGCAGGAGTTCACGGATTCGAGTCCTGGTCGGGGCACACATTTTTCAACTGTCCCCGTTGTAAGCACCTAAAGGTCTGGGTTTAATTATAATTTCATTGTTCAGTATGCTGGCCACCATTTTCTGCAACAAGCTGAAGTCGAGAAACAGCATGTTCCGCAACTGATCGAAGTGTTTCCGGGGTCACGTTCAGAATGTGTTCCGCAATGCGTGCCTTCAGTGCAGCTAAGTTCGCAGTCTCAACACTGAACACAACATCTTTCAGATAGCTCTACAGCCAGAAATAACACGGATTGAGATCAGGTGATCGGAATGGCCAGGCTGTAGGGAAATGGCAGCTGCTTAACTGGATTTGCAATGTGCGGAGGTGCGCCATCTTGCATAAAAAGGATGGCATCCATACATCCACGCTGTTGGAGAGCTGGAATGAGGTGGTTGCACAAAAGACACTCACAGCGCTTACCAGTGAACGTACAGGTAACAGGACCGGAAGCACCTGTCTCTTCCAAAGAATATGGCCGTATGATAAATGCTGCCGTAAACCCGCACCACACAGAGACCTTTTCAGGATGAAGTGGTACTGGTTGATTTGCGTGTGGATTTTCTGTTGCCCGTATCTGACAATTCTGTGAATTGACATATCCTGTCAGGTGGAAGTGCGCTTCGTCTGTCCACAAAATCCTCCACGACCAATCATTGTCTACTTCCATCCGAGTAAGAAAAACTAAAGCAAAGGTCTCTCTTCCTGGCAGGAAGCAACTCGTGCACATGGGTAATTTTGAGTGGACTGCAAAGGAGGATGTTTCGTAGGGTTTTACGCACCGTGCTCACGGGTATGTCCAACGTTCGGGCAATAGTCCGTGCACCACACGTTCGCACGCCACCACTGACGTCGAATCAGTTCGTTTCGTCCCTCTACCAGGTTGCACACCAAAAGAACCCGTCTTTTCGAATCATTTTCTCCTGACCCACAGCAGTCATCGGACCGACGCCTTTTTCCAAACCCTTCAGTGTCCGGAACTTCTGCAGGGCAACACGTGCACAGTCATCATTCTTGTAATCCAGCTTTACAAGAAGAGCGCGATCCTGCATTCAGACAGTCGTGGCAAAAGTAGCAGAAGCGAAAGGAGGAAAGGCCGTGTACCCGGCTTGTTTATACCAACTTCAATGGGTCGTTGCGCATGACAGGTGTTTTCATTTACGTATTCCGAGACATACAGCACCGTCTATTGATCAATTTTCACACAATTTTTTTCCTTCTGCCGCACGTTTCTCCCCTTCTGCGATAATATTCCGTTGGAATATGACGTCATTCTGACGAGTGGTGTTATTTCTACAGCGTTTTGGGAGTTTTACTTTAATTATAACCACACTGTATTTAGCATTTGCTACGTATATCTCTCACTTTTATCATCAGCGATGTGCGACACAAAGCACGACTTACGTGTGAAGTGGGTGGACACAACATTCAAAATGTAATTGTTGATAACAAGAATGGCCCCCCCTTTTATGAGTCCTCGTCCTCCATCGGCTCCTTCCCCCCTTCCCCTCACTTCGTTTTTACTCTCCTTCCCCCCTTTTTCTCCCATCATCTGTCCAGATATCCCCCCCCCCCCCCATCTGCCCCCGGCTGTGGTGTGCCATATTTGTGCCAACTTTTTAGTGTGCAGTGTTCAAGTGAGTGTTCAGTGTTGTGCGTCTTTTCCAAAGTGTTGCGAACAGAAATCATGCTGTCGCTGGCTGTGATTTTTATATCTCTTGTGAACAGAAAGCAGACTGTCGTTGTGTTTTTTAATTGTCTGTTTTTTATTTTACCTCTCTGCTTCCTGTGTATTTTATTAGCATCGCCAACCCTTTGTTTTTATGTTTTAAGTTCCACTATTTTCCGCCATTTTACCATCTAAGTCACCGATTCTATCGCCTGCTTTTATTATTTTCATTTTTTTTTAAAAAAAGAGCGGCGTACTAAGCTGCTGCCAGACCGCCCCCTTCGAATCTCAATAAAGGAAAAAAAAGAACAAGTATAATCAGTATTAGAGTCTTATTAAATTGTGCTAATAGTAATGATCTTTCGAAAATAATTTAGTTTCGTGACTGAAAAAGAAAAATCGAATCGTTTAGTTTTTACCCTTCAGAAAATATCATTTTACCCCTCAAGGGGTAATAACCCTCCAAGTTGGAAAGCACTGCCTTGGGCACTACATATAGAATTTTCATACTGTAATATTTATTGCAAAATTACCCATGTAATTCCTGGCTACGGTGGACACGGAAAATAAAGAAATATTAAAAATACATAAATAAAAAACTATAAAGGAAACCTTAGGCAAGGCTTTCATGACTGAGAGGCAACCATTAGGCCACAGCATGTTGAAGCACTCCATAACCGACACTTTTACGGCACATAAAGCTTGTTTTCACGCAGAGAGAAAAGAAAAGGTAACTTACGCTTTAGTACCTACTCTACGTGCTCCACTGGCGTCGCTTTTAGGATAGTTATAATGCCTAACCACCCACTACTCCCGCGTTAATACTCCAGCGCAGCAGTGGACAGGAAATTTATGGCGGGACGCGTGATAAACTCGAAATCACTACGCGTACGGAGGTACTGCTCAGGTGTTTTCACATCAGATAACTTTATAGCCTCGTCTATGAGATACGGAGTGGCGTAGACGTCGGGGCAAATTCTGAACCGATTCCTTCAGCTCAGAAAGTCACACAATATACAGAGAAGAGCCAAAGAAACAGGTACACCTGCCTAATATCGTGTAGGACCCCCGCGAGCATGCAGAAGTGCCGCAACGCATCTGGTATGCACTCAATTAATGTCTGAAGTCTGGTGCCGGCGGAGGTTCGAGTCCTCCCTCGGGCTTGGGTGTGTGTGTTTGTCCCAGTGGATAATTTAGGTTAAGTAGTGTGTAAGCTTAGGGACTGATGACCTTAGCAGTTAAGGCCCATAACATTTCACACACATTTGAACATTTGAATGCCTGAAGTAGTGCTGGAGCGAATTGACACCATGAATCCTGCAGGGCTGTCCATAAATCCTTAAGAGTACGAGGTGGTGGAGATCTCTTCTCAACAGCACGTTGCAAGGTATTCCAGATATGCTCAAAAATATTCAGATCTGCGGAGTTTGGTAACCAGCGGAAGTGTTTAAACTCAAAAGCGTGTTCCTTGAGTCACTCTCTGTGGGGCGTCGCATTGTCCTGCTGGAATTACCCAAGTCCGTCGAAATGCACAGTGAATGGATGCAGGTGATGAGACATGAGGCTTACGATTCACCTGTAAAAGTCGTACCTACACGTATCAGAGGTCCCACATCACTCCAACTGCACACATCCCAAACCACTACAGAGCCTCCACCAGCTTGAACAGTCCCCTGCTGACTTGCAGGGCCCAGGGATTCATGAGGTTGTCTCCAAAACCACATACTCGTCCGTCCGCTCGATACAATTTGAAACGAGACTCGTCCAACCTGGCAACATGTTTCCAGTCGTCAACAGTCCAATGTCGGTGTTGACGGGCCCAGGCGAGGCGTAAAGCTCTGTGTCGTGCGGTCATCAAGGGTACACGAGTTCGCCTTCGCCTCCGAGAGCCCATATCGATGAAGTTTCGTTGAATGGTTCACACTCTGGCACTTGATGGCCCAGCACTGAAATCTGCAGCAATTTGGTGAAGGGTTGCACTTCTGTCACGTTGCACGATTCTCTTCAGTCGTCATTGGTACCATTCTTGCAGGATCTTTTTCCGGCCGCGGCAATATATTCACGGTACAGCCGTGAGATGCTCGTACAGGAAAATCCCCACTTCATCGCTACGTCGGAGATGCTGTATCCCATCGCTCGTGCGCCGACTGTAACACCACGTTCAAAAAAATGGTTCTAAGCACTATGGGACTTAACATCTGAGGTCATCAGTTCCCTAGACTTAGAACTACTTAAACCTAACTAACCTAAGGACGTCATACACATCCATGCCCGAGGCAGGATTCGAACCTGCGACCGTAGCAGCAGCGCACGGTTCCGGACTGTAGCGCCTGGAACCGCTCGGCCACAGCACACCAAGTTCAGACACACTTAAATCTTGATAAGCTGCCATTGTAGTAGCAGTAACCGATCTAACAACTGCGCCAGACACTTGTCTTATACAGGCGTTGCCGACCGCAGCGCCGTATTCTGATTGTTTACAAATCTCCCTATTTGAATATGCGTGCCTATACCAGTTTCTTTGTACCTGCGCTGTAGTTCCCGAATGCCATTTAGTGACAAAACTACGAGCTTACCGAGTAACGGACCACTTTTGTGATCTCCTTGCAAAAACAGTTCAATACGTTGTTCTTAACGGAACAAAACTGACAGATGTAAAACTAGTTTCAGCTGTACTCAAAGGAAGCGTGATAGGGCTGTTAATGTTAACAGTACATTATGATTGCTGTCGTGGAAACGTAGGAAGTTCTATGAGGCTCTTTGGGGACGTCGCTGTTGGTTGTGGAAAGGCGGCAACGCAAGGAGGCTATAGCGAAACACCGGCAGACACGCAGGGTTCGACGACTGGTAACAGCTCTGCCAATTCACCGTGTACCTAAATAAAACACATGTCGATATTCTCACGTCCGATTAACTATCGGCGATAAATTGCTCTAAGCTGTAACTGTCGCAAATTACGATGGGCGTTCTGTAAGCAATGCAACACTTTTTTTTCTGAAAGCAGGTTGCTTTTATTCAGGACTGCAGTACATTATAAAAGCACTCCGTCGTCAGGCCACCAGCGGCCCATCGCGACCATCCGACCGCCGTGTCATCCTCACTGAGGATGCGGATATTAGGGCCGTGTGGTCAGCACACCGCTCTCCTGGTCGTTACGATGGTTTTCTTTGACCGGAGCCGCTACTATTCGGTCGAGTAGCTCCTCAATTGGCATCACGAGGCTGAGTGAACCCCGAAAAACGGCAACAGCGCAAGGCGGCTTGGATGGTCACCCATCCAGGTGCTGGCCACGCCCGACAGCGCTTAACTTCGATGATCTGACGCGAACCGATGTATGCACTGCGGCAAGGCCGTTGCCCCCAGTACATTATAAGAGCGTATGAAAAAGAATCACCTGATTTTAAAAAAATCATAACTATTATCTTAAAACCTGCCTAGTCGTCGTCAAACTAATCGTATTAATGAGTTTAATTATGAAAATTTAATGACAACAATTAACTTTGAGAATTATATAGATGTGTCGCAAGCAAAGGGCGAGCTTCTTCAGTGTAACAAGTCTAATACACTACTGGCCATTAAAATTGCTACACCAAGAAGAAATGCAGATGATAAATGGGTATTCATTGGACAAATATATTATACAAGAACTGACATGTCATTACATTTTCACGCAATTTGGGTGCATAGATCCTAAGAAATCAGTACCCGGAACAACCACCACTGGCCGTAATAACGGCCTCGATACGCCTGGTCATTGAGTCTAACAGATCTTGGATGGCGTGTACAGGTACAGCTGCCCATGCAGCTTCAACACGATACCACAGTTCATCAAGAGTAGTGACTGGCGTATTGTGACGAGCCAGTTGCTCTGCCACCATTGACCAGACGTTTTCAGATGGTGACAGATGTGGAGAATGTGCTGGCCAGGGCAGCAGTCGAACATTTTCTGTATCCAGAAAGGCCCGTACAGGACCTGCAACGTACGGTCGTGCATTATCCTGCTGAAATGTAGGGTTTCGCAGGGATCGAATGAAGGGTAGAGCCACGGGTCGTAACACATCTGAAATGTAACGTCCACTGTTCAAAGTGCCGCCAATGCGAACAAGAGGTGACCGAGACGTGTAACCAATGGCACCCCATACTATCTCGCCGGGTGATACGCCAGTATGGTGATGACGAATACACGCTTCCAATGTGCGTTCACCGCGATGTCGCCAAACACGCATGTGACCATCATGATACTGTAAACAGAACCTGGAGTCATCCGAAAATTTTTTTTATAGGTGACACAAAAGACATTGAATCCCACAAAACTGTTGATTAGTTACTCAATGTTTGTTACACATACATTACTTCGATACCTAAAACAGCAAACATATGATTATACGGCAAATGGTACAGCTCATGCTAATAATCATTATCTTGTCCGCCCCCGATAGCTGTGTGGTGCCGGTACGGTAGCTCAGCGTGTTCGGTCAGAGAACTGGTTATCCTCTGTAGTAAAAAAAAACTGAGAGAAAGGACCAACAACGAACTTCAATGGATGTCATGTGACGTCCGCAACGACCAAACCGGTTCTAGGCCCTTCAGTCTGGAACCGCGCGACCGCTACGGTCGCAGGTTCGAATCCTGCCTCGGGCATGAATGTGTGTGATGTCCTTAGGTTAGTTAGGTTTAAGTAGTTCTAAATTCTAGGGGACTGATGACAGATTCCCACAGTGCTTAGAGCCATTTGAACCATTTTGAACGACCAAACACAACGATTAATAACGAAAAAAAGTGGTCAATGCGACAGAATGTGAATCCCAAGGGTCCGGGTTCGATTCCTGGCTGGGTCGGAGATTTTCTCCGCTCAGGTACTGGGTGTTGTGTTGTCCCAATCATCATCATTTCATCCCCATCGACGCGCAAGTCGCCGTAGTGGCGTCAAATCGTAAGACTTGCACCCGGCGAACGGTCTACCCTCTATCACGCTTCCCAAGTACTGGACACTTTCACCCATCTTCAATTGTTCATCTTCAATCCTTATTCCAACAGTTGGTCTTCTTTCTTTCTAGTTGTAACCAGCATCTCAGATTTTTTGTTTGCTGTCTCTCAGTTTCTTCCCCTTCATCCAGCTGCTCCCATATCTCCTCCTCCCTGTTCCCCATATAATTAAATCATCTGCGAACGCCATTGCCTTCATTTTGTCTTCTCTAGTTTTTTTTCTGCCAGCTTAGTCACTAACTCATCCAAGACCAGAATGAAGAGGAGAGATGGCAATGCCCTGCTCTGTTTCACACCACTTGTTTGCTGTAACCAAGCTGTCCTTTCATTTTTCACTTTCACACAACTCACAGTGGATCTCCTCCACTCTCGTTATTGTCTCTTTTTCCTCATTCTTGTTTCTAGGGCTTCTCACAGATCTTTCTTATACAAACGGTATAACATTCCATTTCTATACTCCTAGTGGTTCTCCTGCAGCTGCCTCACAGCAAACATGAGACCAACAGTTGACCTCCCAGGTCTGAAGCCATGCTGCTCCTCATTTAGTTTGTTCTTGGCTCTTGCTTGCATTGCTCTATAGGATCTTTTCATATACACATATCAAAAACAGTTTTGCGTCACCTCGGTTCCGAGAGTTACGGGACCTTTACAAAAAATTGGAATAGAGACCAACATAAAAATCATTTCCGACCTTTTTAATACTCATGAAAACCCCACATTGCATGTTGTACCATCATACAGCGAGACCTTCAGAGGTGGAGGTCCATATTGCTGTACACACCAGTACCTCTAATATCCACTAGCACGTCCTCTTAGATTGATGCATGCCTGTATTCGTCGTGGCATACTATCGATAAGTTCATTAAGGCACTGTTCATCCAGATTGTCCCATTCCTCAACGGCGATTTGGTGTAGATCCCTCAGAGTGGTTGGTGGGTCACGTCGTCCATAAACAGCCCTTATGAGTCTATCACACGCATGTTCGATAGGGTTCATGTCTGGAGAACATGCTGGCCATTCTAGTCGAGCGATGTCGTTATCCTGAATGAAGTCATTCACAAGATGTGCACGATGGGGGCGCGAATTGTCGTCCATGAAGACGAATGCCTCGCCAATACACTGCCGATATGGTTGCACTATTGGTCAGAGGATGGCATTCAAGTATAGTACAGCCATTACAGAGCCTTCCATGAACACCAGCGGCGTACGTCAGCCCCACATAATGCCACTCCAAAACAGCAGGGAACCTCCACCTTGCTGCACTCGCTGGACCGTGCATCTAAGGCGTTCAGCCTGACCGGTTTGCCTCCAAACACGTCGACGACGATAGTCTGGTTGAAGGCATATACGACACTCATCGGTGAAGAGAACGTGATGCCAATCCTGAGCGGTCTATTCGGCATGTTGTTGCCCATCTGTACCGCGCTGCATGGTGTCGTGGTTGTAGAGATGGACCTCACCATGGACGTCGGGAGTGAAGTTGCGCATCATGCAGCCTACTGTGCACAGTTTGAGTCGTAACACGACGTCCTGTGGCTGCACGTAAAGCATTATTCAACATGGTGGCTTTGCTGTCACTGTTCCTCCGAACCATAATCCGTAGGTAGCAGTCATTCACTGCAGTAGTAGCCCTCGGGCAGCCTGAGCGAGGCATGTCCGAACAACATCTCTTTGGTTCATTCCGAGACGCCAGGACACTTCCGTTGTTGAGAGCTCTTCCTGGCGCGGAAGCTGTCGAACCGAGGTATTGACTGTCTAGGCATTATTAAACTACAAGGTGCGGCTAGAAAAAAAACCGGACTGATGCTGGAAAAAACATTTATTTACAATTATTTACAATTTCATGTTATCTCCTTCAATGTACTCTCCTCCTCGGTCTCTACACCGCTCCATACGAATTTTCCACTGTTCATAGCAATGCTGCAGATCATTTTCGGTAAGTCCATACATTACTTCCGTCGCTTTTTCTTTTACTGCTTCAACAGTCTCAAATCTAGTTCCTTTCAAAGCTGACTTGACTTTAGGGAAAAGAAAAAAGTCACAGGGGGCCAAATCAGGTGAGTAGGGTGGATGATCTAAGATGGGAATGTTGTGTTTTGCCAAAAACGTCTTCACTGACAACGCACTGTGAGCTGGGGCATTGTCTTGGTGAAGGATCCATGACTTTTTTCTCCACAAATCGTTCCGTTTTCTCCGTACTCGCTCACGTAGGGTAGCCAGGACGCTAATGTAGTAATGCTGATTCACTGTTTGTCCCTCTGGTACCCAATCAATGTGCACAATCCCTTTGATGTCAAAAAAAAAAAAATCATCATTGCCTTGAATTTCGATTTTGACATTCGTGCTTCTTTTTGGCGTGGAGAACCAGGAGTTTTCCAATGCATCGATTGACGTTTAGTTTCGGGATCGTAAGTAAAAAAACCACGATTCATCGCAAGTAATAACATTTTGTAAGAAGGTGGGATCACTTTCAATGTTTTCCAGGATGTCAGAACAAATCATTCTTCGGCGTTCCTTCTGTTCAATTGTGAGACACTTTGGAACCATTTTTGAACACACTTTGTTCATGTTGAAACTTTCATGAAGAATCTGCCAAACACTTTCCTTGTCAACTCCTGTTAACTCAGACACTGCTCTGATTGTTAAACGGCGATCTTGTCGAACAAGTTTACCGATTTTTTCAATGTTTGCATCAGTTTTTGCTGACAATGGTCTGCCAGTACGAGTGTCATCACTGGTGTCTTCGCGGCCATCTTTAAATCGTTTAAACCACGCAAACACTTGTGTTCGCGATAAACAATCATCGCCGTACACTTGTTGTAACATTACAAACGTATCACTTGCAGATTTTCCTAGTTTGAAACAAAATTTGATGTTAACACGCTGTTCTTTCTGTACACTCAACATTTTCCGACGCACAGACGCCACGGGCAGACTGAGTGCAGGAGGCAGATGAAACTCGAGCAGTAGGCGGAGCGAGAGTCACGTGACAGGCCACGCGACTTCCAGCCTTATTGCATTCGTTTTATTGTTTCACCAGTACTAGTCCGGTTTTTTTCTAACCACACCTCGTACAACCGCAACCACGCCAACTAATCGATACGTCTGCCCTGCAACAGGGGGCGGAAACCTACAAACAGCAGCCGGCCGGGGTGGTCGAGCGGTTCTAGGTGCTACAGTCTGGAACCGCGCGACCGCTACGGTCGCAGGTTCGAATCCTGCCTCGGGCATGGATATGTGTGATGTCCTTAGGTTAGTTAGGTTTAAGTAGTTCTAAGTTCTAGTCCCATAGTGCTCAGAGCCACTTTTCTACAAACAGCACCAACGCGAGCCGCAGCATGGCTCACTCAGTGAACTGATGATAACAGCAGCTTTGCCGTATTAAAGGCATTCTCGATTAACATCAACTCGTAAGGTCCAATCTGAAAGGTAAATAATGCTCGCGACTGTACAGCGTGTATTGAAAGCAAACGTAATATGCATCCTCATAATGGCGTGACTAGCGTCACTCTTATGTGACTGGTGTGATCTTTGAAACGTAGAAATACACATACCAAATTTCGTTTATATCACATAACTCCTCCTTACAAGGGAACCTCCTCATCGCACCCCCCTCAGATTTAGTTATAAGTTGGCACAGTGGATAGGCCTTGAAAAACTGAACACAGATCAATCGAGAAAACAGGAAGAAGTTGTGTGGAACTATGAAAAAATAAGCAAAATATACAAACTGAGTAGTCCATGCGCAGGATATGCAACATCAAGGACCTTACAAGCGCTGGAGCGCCGTTGTCCCGTGGTTAGTGTGAGCAGCTGTGGAACGAGAGGTCCTTGGTTCAAGTCCTCACTAGAATGAAAACTTTAATTTTTTATTTTCAGACAATTTTAGTGTTAGATGTGTTTGGTTTTCGGCAAGTGAAAAGATTCTATGATTTTGCGAAGCTGCGTAGGTACACAGAGCAGTATTGTTTACGTGATCGTGTGTCAACTATCAAAGTTCAGGCACTCACACATAATCAACTTCGCTCTCCAAAATTCCAGGACATGTTCAGATTTGCTTGGACATATGCAGGAGTTGACGGTCTACGCACGGAAAAATTTGAAAACGTTAAAAACATATGTTTTGACAGAGCACAGGAAAAACTGTGCGACTGTGAAACTGTTGCATTCATTTGTTGCAGTTTATGTGACAAACTCTTATGTTTTCATCACTTTTTTGGGAGTGATTGTCACATCCACAAGAAAGCCTAAATCGGGCAAGGTAGAAGAATCTTTTTACCCATTCGCCAAGTGTGGAAGTTAGGTGGGTCGACAACATATTCCTGTCATGTGACGCACATGCCGTCACCAGTGTCGTATAGAATATATCACACGTGTTTGCCTGTCGAGGAATCGGTTGACCTATGACCTTGCGATCAAATGTTTTCGGTTCCCCTTGGAGAGGCACGTCCTTTCGTCTACTAATCGCACGGTTTTGCGGTGCGGTCGCAAAACACAGACACTAAACTTATTACAGTGAACAGAGACGTCAATGAACGAACGGACAGATCATAACTTTGCGAAAATAAAGAAAGTAAATTTTTCACTCGAGTGGAGACCTGAACCAAGGACCTCATCTTCCACAGCTGCTTACGCTAACCACGAGACCACGGCGCCCCTGCGCTCACGTGATCCTTGATGTTGTATAGGTTACACATGGACCACTCAGTTTGTATATTTTGCTTATTTTTTTCATAGCTCCACACAACTTCTTCCTGTTTTCTCGATGTTCAGTTTTTCAAGGCCTATCCACTGTGCCAACTTATAACTAAATCTGAGGGGGGTGCGATGGGGAGGTTCCCTCGTTAGTGTAACTAAGTCGGAGGTGTAGCCTTCGTAGCTGAAGTCATGGAATTGTTTGCTCCATAGTGTAACTGCAGAAGTGCAGGAAGTGCTGACGCTACAAGAAGTAAGTGAGCGTGGGCAGTGCGACGTCTGTTGTTGGCATGTGTGGAAGAATGTCGAGCGGTGACAGTACTACGCGTGAGCAAAGTAGTCCGCAGCTGACTGCTCTCTCTCTGTGGCAGCTGCCAACACTGTCGGCGGATGAATACACTACTGGCCTTTAAAATTGCTATACCACGAAGAAGGCGTGCTAGAGACGAGAAATTTAACCGGCAGGAAGAAGATGCTGTGATATGCAAATGATTAGCTTTTCAGAGCATTCACTCAAGGTTGGCGCCGGTGGCGACACCTACAGCGTGCTGACATGAGGAAAGTTTCCAGCCGATTTCTCATACACAAACAGCAGTTGACCGGCGTTGCCTGGTGAAACGTTGTTGTGATGCCTCGTGTAAGGAGGGGAAATGCGTACCATCACGTTTCCGACTTTGATAAAGGTCGGATTGTAGCCTATCGCGATTGCGGTTTATCGTTGGGTGACATTGCTGCTCGCGTTGGTCGAGATCCAATGACTGTTAGCAGAATATGGAATCGGTGGGTTCAGGAGGGTAATACAGAACGCCGTGCTGAATCCCAACGGCCTCGTATCACTAGCAGTCGAGATGACAGGCATCTTATCCACATGGCTGTAACGGATCGTGCAGCCACGTCTCGATCCCTGAGTCAACACATGGGGAAGTTTGCAAGACAACAACCATCTGCACGAACACTTCGACGACGTTTGCAGCAGCACGGACTATCAGCTCGGAGACCGTGGCTGCGGTTACCCTTGACGCTGCATCACAGACAGGAGCGCCTGGGATGGTGTACTCGACGACGAACCTGGATCCAAAACGTCATTTTTTCGGATGAATCCAGGTTCTGTTTACAACATCACGATGGTCGCATCCGTGTTTGGCGACATCGCGGTGAACGCACATTGGAATCGTG
The DNA here is from genome assembly GCF_021461385.2 of Schistocerca piceifrons. Taxonomy (NCBI): domain Eukaryota; kingdom Metazoa; phylum Arthropoda; class Insecta; order Orthoptera; family Acrididae; genus Schistocerca; species Schistocerca piceifrons. Next base: position 67,206,281 of record NC_060148.1, on the reverse strand, counting down.
TATTCGTCATCGCCGTACTGGCGTATCACACGGCGTGATGGTATGGGGTGCCATTGGTAACACGTCTCGGTCACCTCTTGTTCGCACTGACGGCACTTTGAACAGTGTACGTTACACTTCAGATGTATTACGACCCGTGGTTCTACCCTTCATTCGATCTCTGCGAAACCCTACATTTCAGCAGGATAATACACGACTGCATGTTGCAGGGCCTTTCTGGATACAGAAAATGTTCGACTGCTGCCCTGGCCAGCACATTCTCCAGATCTCTCAAATTGAAAACGTCTGGTCAATGGTGACCGAGCAACTGATTCGTCACAATACGCCAGTCACTACTCTTGATGAACTGTGGTATCGTGTTGAAGCTGCACGGGCAGCTGTACCTGTACACGCCATCCGAGCTCTGTTTGACTCAATGCCCAGGCGTATCAAGGCCGTTATTACGGCCAGAGGTGATTGTTATGGTACTGATTTCCCAGGATCTATGCACCCAAATTGCGTGAAAATGTAATCACATGTCAGTTCTAGTATACTATATTTGTCCAATGAATACCCGTTTATCATCTGCATTTCTTCTTGGTGTAGCAATTTCAATGGCCAGTAGTGTAGGTTGCGCTGCCGAACATGGCGCGGAAGGATGGGGTAGTCCCGATTAGCGAGCGCCACCTGGGGGGGACCTCGAAGCTGCGAGGGCGCTGGGAAGTTGGTCGATCCTCGTCATATTGCTGTCTGCCTCTTGCCGTGTGCAAAAAATGGCTCTGAGCACTATGGGACTCAACATCTGTGGTCATCAGTCCCCTAGAACTTAGAACTACTTAAACCTAACTAACCTAAGGACATCACACACATCCATGCCCGAGGCAGGATTCGAACCTGCGACTGTAGCGGTCACGCGGTTCCAGACTGACGCGCCTAGAACCGCACGGCCACGACGGCCGGCTTGCCGTGTGCACAGCAGAGTCCACGTCATCAAAGTGCATTTACACGGACAGTTCATTTTATGGCACCTTCATTCTGTCTTGGGGCCTTTGTCCGTCATCACGCAGGGTCGGGCATGTTACTATTGATTTTGCATAGAGATGCGCTAACTCGTTCATCCTTGGGAACTAGTTCACTGGTGATCGCTCTTTATTGGGAGCCGTTCATTTTTACTCGTTCACCATTCATTTGTGGTTGGTCTATGGTTGAGCTGTGCTGCAGGTCGCATTGGTACTGTTTCTAGGTTTCCATTCTCTGTCTGAGGCCAGACCGCATTGTTTAGTTAACATGGTTGCGGTTGTTTGTCTTCTTCTCGTGTTGACTGTCTCCATTTGGTTTCGCAAGCGTTGCCTGTCCGCTAGTGGCAGCAGCAGCGGTTATCGATATGTACTGACTGTTGCCCTATCTTTGGTGCGCCGTCGTGGTTCTTCCGGATCGACTCAGTTGGCAGTTCGGTTGGGGACTCAGGAGGAGCCAGGTCCACACAGTGCGAGAACGCGTCGGGACATCTGGCGGCGTGCATGGACTGCCGCATCAAAGGCCTGTGGTCACGAGGGTGCACGAACTCGTCGTAAACCAGATCCTGCAAGCGTTGAGTGCATTTGGATTCAAGTAGAGAAACCCCCACCATTGTAAGATCTCGCGATTCTTCAGTGACTCGGGATCGCGTTGCTGCTCGTAGTGTTGCCGAGGCGAAGAGCAGCGAGTGGAGTGCTTGGGGAAGGCGGATCTGATTAGCCTTCCTCGACTTCTAATTACTATTTATTGCGTTCAGTTTGTTAGTATTTGTTAAGGTCACCCAGCGGTATTTTTCCTGCCTCGTGGCCGCTAACGACCCAGTTACCAGCCCTGGGGGTTAGTGTATGTAACGGCAGTGTACGTTTCCTCGCCTTGCCGCTGTTGTTCGGCGAGGCGTGTAGCTTTGACAGTTTCCTTGATTTCTAGGTCGGTTGGCGTTTCTTCTACTCTGGTAGTAGTAATTCCTTTGTCCTTTTGGATGCTCTAAACACAGTATTCTGTGGACGGAGTCCAGACCGCCGGTTCCGGCTTTGGCGTATTTTTACATCTTTGCATTTCTTTTATTGGACTTCAGGTAGTCTCAGCAAGATTATAATTAGTCATTCGTTAGACTGCCACTAGTATGAGTTACCATCTTGCGAAGTCAATGCAACTCTTGGTTGCCTATCTCATCGCTTGCGAAAGTATTCTTTGTAGGACCTACTCAGAGGATGATTCCTGGTGCACCGTCTGTGACTGGCCCTTGTGTTGTATTACAGTATTCGCTGTTTTACTGTATGTTTCTAAAAATTTTTATATAGTTGCCATTCTTGGCGTTACAGCAAGTTTAAATGATTATGCTACCAAGTTTACCATCATTTTGTCTCACCTGTTTGGTGATCAGTTACTTGTCCTTTTAAATTAACCTTTGCTGTTGCATTGCTGTTTTACTGTATGTTTGTTAAAAATTTTTATAATTGCCATTTTTGGCATTAAAGGCCTTCAGTCATGAATGTGGTTACTTGCCTTAAAATTCTAATTGGGATTACATTGGCTTGTTTTTAAAACATTATTTGCTGTGTCTGTATTTTATACTCATTTGGAAAATTGTAACGCACTGAAAGCACTATTAGTTACAAAGTTGTTTATTCTTTCATTAATTACATGTGGTATCTTTATTTCTTGCTGAGTCTGGAATCACCGTTTAAAAAAAAATGTATGTAATTGCAAAAGGGAACTAATAGTTACTGATTACAGCCCCTTCCACAATCGTGACCGAATCCTGCTTTCCCTTGACTACCACGTTTCAATGGTTCTTATGAAAAACTGAAAATTAGTAGCACAGGTGACTGAAGATGGAAAGCGCCAAGAGGGGGCACTTGCCTCCCCTCAGCAGTACAGAGCTTTTATTCATAACAGAATTCTCACACACCTGTAATTTTCGTGGTTCTGCAAAACCTCTCGTTCAGCCAACTGTAGCGTTATGTGGCTGATCCCAGTGAAATAGTACGAGGTGGAGCACAAAAATCCGGACCCGAGCACAGACTGCTCGCCAATTACGCACAATTTGTTTACCGCTACGAGCAGAATAGATACACATGTAATAATTAGGCAGGGAAGAAATAACAAATAAACTAATGCAAACAACAATTTCGAAACAACAGATGAAGATTGGTGGTCGACAATGAGCAGTCCAGCACTCGGGGCCGATTCTTCGTGCGCCACCCTGTATCACCGAAATAATATTGTACGAGTTATCATATTCTCTTTACAAAATGTGACACCAGACACTCGATTATGAGGGCTTCATTCGGTTGTAAGTCGGTCTGCCTTCCATAACAATGAACACGCCCTTTTACCTTGGATAAAAAAAAAAAGGACGGAAAATGGCCACTCGTGTCTGCCGTGCCGACTTCCTTTGCATGTGTTATAACAAAAAAATCTTGCCTTTTTACAAGTATTTCTTCTGCTGATTATCGAGATAGTGACGTAAGCTGATACGCCATTTTGTTACCTGAAAGGATATATGTATTACATACCACGTAATTTTTATGCAATTTACCTCGGCGCTTGTTCGTGACGTCACGTCAGCTAGGCACGGCGAACGCCAGGTCTGTTGCAGGCAGAAATGCCTGGGCGTGCTTATCACTATAAATCTCTTATTTTGGGACAAAATGTTTGCTATTGTTTTGGATTCTGCGGTTTTATTTAGATGCAAGATTTTCTTACTATCGTAAAGCTACAAATGAAGATCGTAGTTCTGTATTACTGAATCATGTCGAAACAAACGTAGATCAATATGAGAGGATGCCTTGCCCCATTGCAAGGTCCGGAAATTTTAAATTCAAGTAACTACACTACTGGCCATCAAAATTGCTACACCAAGAAGAAATGCAGATGATAAACGGGCATTCATTGGACAAATATGTTATACTAGAACTGACATGTGATTACATTTTCACGCAATTTGGGTGCATAGATTCTGAGAAATCAGTACACAGAACAACCACCTCTGGCCACAATAACGGCCTTAATATGCCTGGGCATTGAGTCAAACAGAGCTTGGATGGCGTGTACAGGTACAGCTGCCCATGCAGCTTCAACACGATACTACAGTTCATCAAGAGTAGCGACTGGCGTATTGTGACGGGCCAGTTGCTCGGCCACCATTGACCAGACGTTTCCAATTGGTGAGAGATCTGGAGAATGTGCTGGCTAGGGCAGTAGTCGAACATTTTCTGTATCCAGAATTCCCGTACAGGACCTGCAACAAGCGGTCGTGCATTATCCTGCTGAAATGTAGGGTTTCGCAGGGATCGAATGAAGGGTAGAGCCACGGGTCGTAACACTTCTGAAGTGTAACGTCCACTGTTCAAAGTGCCGTCAATGCGAACAAGAGGTGACCGAGACGTGTAACCCATGGCACCCCATAACGTCACGCCGGGTGATACGCCAGTATGGCGATGACCAATACACGCTTCCAATGTGCGTTCACTGCGATGTCGTCAAACACGGATGCGACCATCATGATGAGCCGGCCAAAGTGGCCGTGCGGTTAAAGGCGCTGCAGTCTGGAACCGCAAGACCGCTACGGTCGCAGGTTCGAATCCTGCCTCGGGCATGGATGTTTGTGATGTCCTTAGGTTAGTTAGGTTTAACTACTTCTAAGTTCTAGGGGACTAATGACCTCAGCAGTTGAGTCCCATAGTGCTCAGAGCTATTTGAACCATTTGAACCATCATGATGCTGTAAACAGAACCTGGATTCATCCGAAAAAATGACGTTTTGCCATTCGTGGATCCAGGTTCGTCGTTGAGTACACCATCGCAGGGACTCCTGTCTGTGATGCAGCGTCAAGGGTAGCCGCAGCCACGGTCTCGGAGCTGACCGTCCATGCTGCTGCAGACGTCGTCGAACTGTTCGTGCAGATGGTTGTTGTCTTGCAAATGTCCCCATCTGCTGACTCAGGGATCGAGACGTGGCTTCACGACTGTCATCTGGCATCTCAACTGCTAGTGATACGAGGCCGTTGGGATCCAGCACGGCGTTCCGTATTACCCTCCTGAACCCAGCGATTCCATATTCTGCTAACAGTCACTGGATCGCGACCAACGCGAGCAGCAATGTTGCGATACGATAAACCTCAATCGCGATAGGCTACAATCCGACCTTTATCAAAGTCGGAAACGTGATGGTACGCATTTCTCCTCCTTACACGAGGCATCATAACAACGTTTCACCAGGCAACGCCGGTCAGCTGCTGTTTGTGTATGAGAAATCGGTTGGAAACTTTCCTCATGTCAGCACGTTGTAGGTGTCTGCACCGGCGCCAACCTTGTGTGAATGCTCTGAAAAGCTAATCATTTGTATATCACCAGCATCTTCTTCCTGTCGGTTAAATTTCACGTCTGTACCACGTCATCTTCGTGGTGTAGCAATTTTAATGCCCATTAGTGTATATTTACTTAATCCATTTTGTTATCAAAACTTAACCCAACCCCCTTATAAGGAATTCGTTTCTTTTATTTATTTATTTATTTTCGTTTGACATCGTCACTGGAAATGTGAACTGATTTACATGGGTAAATGTCCAACTGTTGCCAGTCATTAGATTACAATCGTTTTCAACGAAAGGAATTCTAAACAGGAAACAAAATAGCTTCATACGTCGAAAATACTGCTGAGCTTGAAGTTTTTTAAACATGCACATCAGACAAGATAAATATTCCCCTCTTGCAACTGAAAGGAGAAAGTTTATAAGATAAAAAAATTTTATTTGATAAAACAAGTATCTCTCTCTTGTCTCTTTTTCTGTCCTCCACCCCCTCCCCCAACGTGTACAATAGCAAGATATTTCATTGACATCCAGTGCTCCTCGCCCCATAGTCAACCAAGATAACTAAAGAGCAGCGCCAATATGTTCACAGCTTCCTGTAAAAGCAACCCAGTACAAACGTAACTTCCTCAGATTTACAAATAAGGTAAAGGAGCACGAATTCTGTTGGTGCTGGACCATGAAGTTGTTTTTGTATGTCAATCCTTAAAACAGGTGGAAATTTAAGTTCAGGAGTACACTTTTGTTAAGAAGTGTAATGAATTGCACAATTAATCGATTGCAGAAATCTCTCAGAACAATGTGTGTTGGTCAACTACCGCCAATAGTTTCTCAATTTCCTGTGTCAGAGAGGGTGACACCACTATTATGAGTATAATAAAAATAGTCTCAGGTGCTAACACTTCATAAACATTTAAATTTTTGACATACAACTGTTTCTCTAATAAGAAAGACTAGCTATGAAACCCACTATGCAAGTGACACATTTTCACATCCCTCAGTAATAAAAGGATTGTAGAATATACACTGACTGTGCAACAAACTAAAAGTTAACTGAAATTCAAGTATAGCAGTATATGCTTTGCTAAGAACTGCGATGAATTATGGATTTCACTGGTTGCACAAGTCACTCAATACAAAATGTGTTGCTCACTTATCAACTCAAGTGTCATGTTTTCTTGTTAAGAGGAGAAACACACTACCATTATGAATGTAATGGAAAAGAAAACAGTCTTATGTGATAACACTTCAGAATGTACACAATAAAAACTAAATTTTCACCTCTTGCAGTGTTATGGAGAAACTTTATAAGCCGACACAATTTTAAGAAATAAAATAAATATCTCTGTTTCTTTCTTTCTTCCTTCTGCTGCAATGTGTACAGAGACAAGAAATATCATTTCATTAACTCCCAAAGCTCCAAATACCATAGATCAACCAAAACACCTTCAGAAGAGCCCAGTTGTGGCCATAGTGTGTTGCAGAAGCAACACAGTATACACTAACTTCCTTATAAAATGTATTAATAATGTATAAGCAGCAACAGCTCTGTTGGTGTTGGACTATGAAATTTAAGCATGGAAAGATATGCTTTGACAAGGGATTTAATGAATTGCATACTGTACTGCTTGTGGAAGTCATTTGAACAGTATGTGTTGAACACTTATGGTGTAGTACAGCATACGTTTCATTTTCTTGCCTGGGAGGACCATAGTCATTACTGCAAAACAGAAGCAGACATTTGTTTGTCCTAGTACTTCAAATAAATTTCAAGTTTTGACCTACCACTCTTTTACCAATATTTAAAATAATCTTCTATCCATGTATGACATTTTCAGTGCCCTGAGTGGTAAGAGTTTAGAAAAATTAAAAGCAATTTCCTTTTATTTTAATAATAATAACGCAATTACAATTACATTCATATATTTCTTAATGTCTTTACTTTCCTCTTCTTTTTAGCATTACAACAATCATTAATTTTCTTCAGATAATCACTGAGAAGAATATTTGTAGAAACAAGTAACAGCTCACTTAGTACTCTAGAATGTCCTTTTTTACAAGTGAAGTGTGGTAGGAAGAAACCTAATGTGTTTACCCTGTTAGTTGTCAAATTAATTACAAGCTCTCTCTGATTGCTGTGTCTCAGGAATTCAGACCCCCTGCTACTTTCAATTAGCTTATATACTGTTATGTAGTTGTACATGACAGCATTCACCATATCCAAGTGTGGGTACAGCAGGCCTCCCCTGTCCATAGCTGCTATTAAAGTATTATCACAAGCACTGTCTTCAGGAGATGCTTCCCTGTCCAAAACCATGACTGGAGCACAAAATTCACACTTAAGTCTCTTTAGAGCAATCCGAGTACAGTATCCAGATAAATATGTAAGAAGAGGAAGCAGTTTCGCCACCTCCTTTGCATCTGTAGGTGAATATTCAATATGAATTGTGTCTCTAACAGTGGATGTAGATGATCCAGTAGCGGTTTCCAGATCAACCGGAAATGTACGGAGATTCTTTTCATCAGTATTTGTAAGAGAAACAGTCACATTCCCAAAGAAACTGGATTGCAATGGAAGAAAGTGTTGAAGCCTTACATTCAGTTTCAAAGACTTGTCTTAGTATCTAAGTATTGTGAACCTGCATATGTTCTGTATTTGCCAAACGTTGCCTCAAGGGCAGCTGTCTATATTTTACCTGGCAAAAAGTACTTGAAGCCAAGTTCATTAATACAGTACTTGGCCATTTCAATTAGACCATGAGTGGTGTCTGATAATGCCCAGTGGGTGTCTCGTGTAAGGCAGTTGTACTTTAACCCCTTCTGATCCCAACCATCTAGCCAGTTCAAACACTTATTGAGAAACAAGAAATTATCCTCATTTCTTGTCACAGGCAGTGGGTGCTTAAGTGAATTTTTCAAAGGTTCACCTTTGTATTTTGTTTGCACATTCGCCACTGACCTCCAAAATTTGATGGACAGAGAGATTTCATACACAAGCCATAGGAGTGCTTAATGATTGTTTTACTTTCCAAGGCACGGAGTTTCTTTAGAGTAGAAAATGAAGCAACTTTAAATCTCAAAGTTTTGTCCATGTTTTCAAAATTTGGATATGTGAGCACCTGCTGGGCATTTTTCTGGTTGATCCAATTGCTCTGAATGCATTTCAACACATGCACACCATCAGTGATAAAAAATAATGGTGAATGAGGGCCACACTCTATTTTGGTGGTGTTGAGAAATATGCCATACATTTTCTGTTTATGGAATTGTTATGTCACAACACAAATCACTATAAAACCAATACTGTGCAAGCCTGTTATAACATTTTTAACATATATAAAAAGATCACATGCCTGAAGAGTGTTTACAGGTAGAATATGTACAACTTCTTTAAACGAAGACAAAAGGCTGTGGATCATAAAAACATATACAGAGATAGCTGCAGTGGCACCATTGAATGCAGTCCCTAGAATATTGCCTCCCTTACAGTCAAAGTACAGTTTGATGAGCATCTCATCTATCATTAATGAGACAACATGGTCCTCTGCCTTTAAATAACTAAACTTCCGTTTAACATAAGCAAGAAAGTTATCTTCCACCTGTTCCTTCTGAGGGCTTGCACCAAACTTTAAGTGTACGAGGTTCAAATGGTTCAAATGGCTCTGAGCACTACGGGACTTAACTGCTGTGGTCATCAGTCCCCTATAACTTAGAACTACTTAAACCAAATGACATCACACATCCATGCCTGGGGCAGGATTTGAACCTGCGACCGTCGTGGTCGCGCGGTTCCAGACTGTAGCGCCTAGAACCGCACGGCCACCCCGGCCGGCGAAGTGTACGATGATGTGGCACAAACATGTAACGAGACTTTCTTATAAACATATAAGCATGTGGGGAAATTGAAAATAATATGCCACACAAAACTATAAATTCAGGAGAGTACCTCAAAAGTTCTTAGGCTACAGTCAACAGCCTAACTTGTTCTATTAGAAATTCTATATTTCTCTCTTTTTCTTCTGTAACTTTACTAATGTTTTGCAACACGTCACAGATTATATTAATGTTGTCGTGTGTGCTTTGAACATTGGCACTTGTCCAAGTAGTTCCAAAACATCATTGACTTGACCAATATCCCGAATCTTTTTCTGGAAAATGACTCCCTACAGTTTTTTAGGCTGTTTGTTCTTCAAAAACATTTATCTCTAAATCACAAGTTATACAAGCGGACACTGTTAAAAATGGCACAAAATTTTCCGTCCAGTTTTCTGATCAAAGCACTCTATATGTTCCAGAACATCCTCTTTTGGAAAATGTAGTTCACATACCTGAAAATAATTTCGAAAATAATGACTGCAGTTGAACTCTTCGAATCTACACATCGTACTATTATTTTCAAGGAAAATCTTTGCTAAAACCTGACTTGTCACAACACAGCTTTCCTCTGAAAAGCAGTATTTGTCTACATGTAGGTCAAATAAATCGTGCCTTCGAGCAAATAAAAAATAAAGTAGAAAACGCGATTTCGTCTATTTAAGTGTGAGTACTAGTTGCTGAACTGACCAGTCAAAATTCGTTTTTCTACGTAAGACTGACGACACAATACCAGTAGTGGTGCCTGGGTACAATATCGTACAGGTCTCCAAAAGGTATAAATAAAGAATAAAAAAACTATAAAAACTGAAAACATGGAACACTATCGGATTTACTTACTTAGGAATATTTGGTTGTTGAAAATGCATCCCTGTGAATGGTGGCAATCCACTTGTGACGAAGGTTTTCGTCGTTAGGAAACGAAAACACATGGACCTTAGGTCCATTTGGATAATTCCTGTTACAGCGAGGAACAAAACACTTGTACACCATGGTGAAGACTCTCACTATAATTGCTGTAGTCGAAAAAACACAATAAGTAACACAAAAGAAGCGGCACTGCACAACCAACACTCACGATCATAAGCCATGTGTGAGCACAGCCTTGCGCGAGACCTTGCGTTGTCGTCGCGAAAGACAAGTTCGTTTGTATTTCTGTGGCAACAAACTCGCTCAAGTCGTTTCTTGAATTTCCTGAGGGTAGCACAATACTCTTCAGAGTTGATCGTTGCACCGTGACGGAGGACATCAAACAGGATAACCTCGTCAGACTCCCAGAAGACCGTCGCATGGCTTTATCAACTGAGGGGGCGGCTTTAAACTTTTTCTTCGGAGATGAGGTAGTGTGGTGCACTCCATTTGAGCCGTGCGTGGCTCGTTTTCCCACCATCATGTATTGTACACCCTGGTTTTTAACGTACGGTCATATCACTACTTTAATTGAAATTACTGCTGTCACTGAGTTGCTGCTTTGCCTGACCGTGAGCGGCGCTAGCAGCGCGTGTCGATATATCCCCTCTCGTAGTATCTTTGCTCGACTGCTGTTACTTCCCAGTCGTTGTCTGTCGGAACCCCCATGCGGATCCTCTATGATCTCATTCCTTTCCCCCATCTGCTCCGATTCCTCGACCATATCCGCATCCTCTACACCTCCCGCCGTCTTGAACCCCCTCACCCCCTGGTTGCTCCTCTCCTCTCCCATCCCCGCCCCCTGCCACGTCTTCACCGTTATGTCCCCTCCATCTCTACACCCTCCATCTCCTTTCCCAAGGTGGCTTCCATCAATTCCCCCTCCCGGATGATGCCCTCTCTCCCTCCATTTATCCTTCCTATCAACTCTGATCCTCACTCCCCCTCCTTTCCTCTGTCCTTTCCCTGGGCTCCCTCTTCCCCCTCTTCCGTCCTGTTTTCTCCCCACTAAACCTCTCCCTACCTCCCTTCTCCCCCCCCAGTCCTTTTGTATTCCCCTCCTCTGCCTACCCCAATCCCTGTCGCGTCTGCCCAGCGGCCCCCACCCCTCTTATGGGTCATCATCCTCCGTCAGCTCCTTTCCCGGTTCCCCCCCCCCCCCTTTTTCATTTTCCCATCATCTTTGCAGTTTCCCCCAACCTGCTCTCGGCTGTGGTATGTCACATTTACCAACTTTTTAGTGCAGTGTTCCAGTGACTGTTCAGTGTTGTTCGTCTTTCTCGTGTTGTGAACAGAAACCATGCTGTCGCTGCGTGTGAATTTTATGTCTTTTGCGAACAGAAACCAGACTGTCGCCGTGTTTTTTTTAATTGTCTGTCTATTGTTTTACCTGTCTGCTTTGTATGTATTTTCTTAGCGTCATCATCCCTCTGTTCTTTGTTTTAAGTGCCACGATTTCTTTTCGCCATGTTACTCTTTAAGTCTCCGATTTTATCGCCTGTTTTTATTATTTATTCTCTTCATCTTTCTAATAAAGTCTGTAGGCTGAAGACCGGCATACTAAGCTGCTGCCAGCCCGCCCCCTTTGGGGGGAATTGAAATTCAATAAAGGGAAAAAAAAGTCTGTCGGAAGGAGTTCGGGTTGCGAGTTCGGTTCTGGCAGTGGGTTGGAACGCATCTGGAGTGCAGTCCGGACCTGCCAGTTGGGGAGTTGCAATGCGGCACTGGTGCAGTCGGGTTGGAGCTGCGAGGTCTGCGTCGACATGGCTCGCCCGACTGTTGCCGCCACGCATCACTTGAGCCAGCCTGTAGTCTTGGTGGATGGTTGGTCGGTCGTCCTACTGAACGACGCGTTTCGGCTCGCCGATCGTTCGTGAGTCGGCTGTGTGTGTGTGCAAGGACTCCCGATTTGTTTTCGTGTGTGATTAGTTACTGTTGGGTACCGTTCAGGTCTTCGTGCAAGTGTTTGGCAGGTTGTGTGTGTAGCTGCCGTCAGTTCCACTGAAAATGTTGTCGGCATGCTGGCTCTGAGAGGTCGGTCGTCCCATCGGGCGACGTGTAACTGGTTCTCTGAGCGCTTCTGGGCCCCTTCAATTACCATCTTGTGGAACTTGGGTCTGTTCTTTCCTGGTGCAGGGATGTCGCTCAGGCCTGTGGGCGTGTTCCCTCTGCATGGTTGGATCCGAGCCAATATTTCTGCCGTCGTGTGCCTGGGAGTGAGTGGGAGACGCACCAGCACTGCAGTCGCGACAGAGAAGCAGTCGGGGACGGTGCAGCAGGCAGTCGGTCGGTTCCTGTTGTGGTTCGTTTCGGTGGTTCTGTGTTGCGGAAATTTTTTATTTGACAATTTTGGTAAACATTTTTGGAATACAGTGATCAATTAATTGTTATATTTAGATTAAAGTTCAGTCTTGATCACGTTATGTCTGTTTTAATGAGTAACCGGTTTCGGTTTTTTCTATAAAACCATCATCAGACCCATGGCTCCCTTGGGTTGGTAGGTGGAGCTCTCCTTGCTGCTGTGCAGTCAACTGTTGACTGCACAGCAGCAAGGAGAGCTCCACCTACCAACCCAAGGGAGCCAATGGGTCTGATGATGGTTTTATAGAAAAAACCGAAACCGGTTACTCATTAAAACAGACATAACGTGATCAAGACTGAACTTAAATCTAAATTTTTTATTTGAATTGTCATCTACCGATTGATGGCAAGCAAGTCGTTGTGTCGGTCGGTCGTGGCTGTCCCTTAGTTGGGTTGCGACGGATCAATTATAGTTGGGCTCACCACCTGTCTCGCCTATGTGAACGAGGGTAGACCGACCTCCTTGGAGGCTTCTCAGTGCCACCTGTGTTTAATTATCTATTGTTAGCTACTTTAAATTCTGGGATTATGGTTATTTTTTATTTTCTTAAAAATTTTGCAAAATTAATTTTTAAATTTATCTTTCAAGCTTGAACATTGAGGCCTTCCGCTTTTAAAAGATTATGGTAATATATTTTAAAATTATGAAATTTAATTGTCGCCCTCAGCCATTTGAATTGCACTTGGCAAATGTTTGCTGTTTTTTTTAAATTATTTTATTGCTATCGTAATTGGATTTTAACTTGATTTGTTTAGATTTCTTATCTGGATGCCTTCAGCTGTGAAAGAGTTGCATTCGGTAAAGGTCAGGCTATGTGTCGCTTTGGTTGTAAAGGTTATTAAATTACAATAAATGGCAATTAGAAGGAGAAACTTGCCTCAACTTTTGGCCCTTTCCACAATGCTATTACCTTTTCTGCCCAGCAGGTTTATCGGGCGTATCACCATTTATTGGCCGGCCAATGTGGCCGAGCGGTTCTAGGTGCTTCAGTCTGGAACCGCGCGACCGCTGCGGTCGCAGGTTCGAATCCTGTCTCGGGCATAGATGTGTGTGATGTCCTTTGGTTAGTTAGGTTTAAGTATTTCTAAGTTCTAGGCGACTGATGTCCTCAGAAGTTAAGTCCCATAGTGCTCAGAGTCACTTGAACCATTTTTGAACCATTTATTGCAATTTGTTACCAATTCGAAGTGATGAACTCACGTTCAATCGCCTGTGACGATGTTGAACAAAAAATCGTCGCGATCAGCCACGTAACGCGCCAGTAAACCTGGCACAGATATTCCTTCTTTGCTCTTTACAGTCTTCTGTTAGCCCCGAGGAACCCAGTGGACGCACACCTTTGAGTACCCAAAGTGGTGGATGAGTGTGTCAACACTACCGCCAGTTGTACAGCGAGGTGTTTGACTGTGATCCGTCGATCACCTCGAATGAGAGTGTCCACACGTTCAACACTGCACGAGTCACAGCTGCGTGTGGCCGACCGGCACGCGGGAGACCGGAAAGGCTTGTGCGGCGTTGATGCGATGATGACAGACGCCTCGCCGAAAGTCACACCGTGCTTTTGTTCACTGCCAGGTCTTCGCAGAGTCCTCGACATTCTGCAAGCGTCTATGAATATCTGCGATGCTCTGGTCTTCCGCCAAAAGAGTTTCAATGGCAGCTCTCTGATTGGAACACACCTGCATTACAGACACCACCTATCGGTACTTCGTGGAAACGCAGGGACCGAACTGTGAATATTGCCCTATGTCCCACAACAAATTCCACATTTTTTCCGCCGAAGCTGCCCGAGAAATAGATGTGTTGCGTTACTTACTGAACGCCCCTCACATCTCCGTTGTCTCTCGCTCTCATCTTTGCTTCCTACTTCTCTCACTGACAGTGCTGCAGTCGCGTGTCTGAGCGAAAACAACGTCTTTTCACTTTTGTTCAAAAGTCAGCGTGCATATATACAGGCATTTCATTCGCTAGGTGGTTATTGTTGTAAGACTGTTGTGTAGAGCAGAGGTTCCCAACAAAATTTTCTCGAGGATCCCCTCAGCGAACATGATTGGTACCTTGTCATACCTAAAAGAGCCAAATTAAGACTCTTTTTATAAGTTTTTTTTGGTACTTAGAAAAAATATTGACATATTCATTATTGAAAAAAATATTGAGCTTAAAACATTCTTAAATTTAGCCATCATTATTATTGTTAAATTTTTGATTATTGCTCAAAATATTTGTCTTCAAATCTGGGTGTTTAGTATAACAAACTGCTTAAAAAAATAAAAATTGAGTATGAACTGAAAATGACAGAAAAAATTAAAACTGAGTGTATTGGTCTTTCAAGTGTACTACACTTCAGGTAGCACTGAGTAGACATGTGTGAAAAATAAGAAAACACTAATTTCATACAAGGTATTATTTATTTGAAGAAATACAGTTACAACAGTGTACTTCATCAGTATACAGTTTGTTTTAATTTTCAGTTCTTAATGAGACGAGTTCAATCTGACCTTTGAGTCCATTATTTCTGAAATATTAGGTTCCGAACTTGAAACTTTCACTCTGAAATCCGACCGCATGTCGAGCCGATTCCTATATTTGTTTTTCATGAAACACATGGAAGAAAATGCTTGCTCACACCGATATGTGGTTGCAAATGGAAGGATCTTTTTCATTGCCTTATCTCGAACTTTCTTGTAGTCCTTGCGTGCTGATGCCCACAAGTCTGTAATTTTATCACCGATTAAAATGTTTATCATCGTACCCGAGCTGGACAGATCCGCAAGTTGATCTTCCTCTTCTACGGCAAGGCCTTGGATTTTGTTTATTTCTTCACAGCTGATGGGATTTCGAATCCACCTGTCGTCAGGGTCAGGTTCAGGGAAATACTCTCTAAAAGTGGTGGCTAGGCTGTGTAGATGCTCGGCTACGTTGATCTTGATCTGGTCAGGCAAACTCTCCTCTGATGACTCCGAGAATAAGAAAATTTAGTTAGTGACTCGTTTCCTATCCTTGACGGCCAGATCTGACTCTTTTTGACCACAGCACTAATCTTATCCTCAACTTTGAACATGTCTACATTTTTTTCCTTGTAAACTCAAGTTTAACACATTCGAGCGGCTAGAGTGTGCTAGTGTCAGTTGGCTCTAGGAAGACGCTAGACGCAGAAGTTCGCTAAGGCTCTGCTTATCCAGGAAGCGGTCAAGACAAAAAATCTGTTATCATACGAAATATATTTAATATATTTTTTATTCTAATAGCATCTTGCGGACCCCTCTGGCATAGCACGCAGACCCCTGGGGGTCCGCGGACCACCTGTTTGGAACCACTGGTGTAGAGCAATGGGGAAAGAACAAACGAGAGAACTATGGATTTCGTAAGAGTAATTCGTCAATGACCAGAGCTTTGGTACACTGAAAGTAATGCATACAAAGATCTCAGTCTGAAAAAGGACGATTGGCAAGCTGTTGCCAATCACCTCGGAACCACACACGAAGCATACAAAAACTCCAAGTTTTTGAACCTATGTGAAATGTGAGGCAAAATAATTGGACGAGTAGAGTGGAAGCAGTGGTGGATCTTCATCTACATGGTTTACATTTTGTGAGGTGAGTTTCACACCATCTCGAGACGTGCCTGGCGAGGAAGTGACTGTACAAACAGTGGTTTGTGCTGTTTAACAAAAATAAAATAAAAATTATATTCTTCTTTTAAACTTAACTTAATGAAATCCTTCAGTCTTTCAACTACACCTACATGCATACTCTGCGAATCACATTTAAGCGGTAGGCAGACTGTTCATCGAACCACCTTCACAATAATTTTCTATTATTCCAGTGTCCTATAGCGCGCGGAAAAAACGAACACCTACATCTTTCCGTGCGAGCTCTGATTTTCCTTATTTTATTGTGATGATGTTTCTCCGAATGTAGTTCGGCGTCACAAAATAGGAGAAAGTAGGTGATTGAAATTTCGTGAGACGATTCCGCCGACGACGAAAAATGCCTTTGTTTTAATGATGTCCACCCCAAATCCTTTATCATATCAGTGATACTCTCTCCCCTATTTCGAGAATACAAAATGTACTGCCCTTCTTTGCACTTTCTCGATGTACTCCGTCAATCCTCTCTGGTAAGGATCCCACACCGCACAGCAGTATTTTTTTTTTTAAAGAAAAAATGGGGGGAGGGGGGGGCGGACAAGCGTGGTGTAGGCAGTCTCTTTAGGAGATCTATCACATTTTCTGTTTTTTGCCAATAACGCAGTCTTTCGTTAGCCTTGCCCACAACATTTTCTGTGTGTTCGTTCCAATTTCAGTTGTTCATAGTTGTAATTTAACGATATTTAATTGAATTTACAGCCTTTAGATTTGACTCATTTACCGTGTAGCCCGAAGTTTAACGAATTGCTTGTAGCACTCATGTGGATAACTTCACACTTTTCGTTATTTAGGATCAACTGACAATTTTCACAACACCATACAGATATCTTTTCTAAATCGTTCGGCACTTTCCTTTGATCTTCCAATGACTTTACAAGTCAATAAATGACAGTGACATCTGGAAACAACCTAAAGCTGCTGCTCAGGTTGTCTCCCAAATCGTTTATGTGGGTAAGGAACAGCGAAAGGCCTATAACACTACCTTGGGGAGTGCCAGAAATCACTTCTGTTTTACTCGATGACTTTTCGTCAGGTACTACGAAACTGTGATCTCTCTGACAGGAAATCACGAATCCAGTCACATAAGTTAGACGATATTCCATAAGCATGCAATTTCACTACAAGCTGCTTGTGTGGCACAGTGTCAAAAGCCTTCTGGAAATCTAGAAATACGGAATTATTCCATGTAGGCTTTCACGGCCGGCGTCTTTATCAGTAAACTCTTCCGGGCTAAGTTGCCGTGGTCGATCTGTAGAACTTCTTCTCCCTGACGTTTCGTTCTCAACTACGGAGAACATCTTCCGAGGTGAGTCGACGACTGGCTGCTAGGAGCTGGGGCCGCCGCTTATATAGAGATCGTAGGGGGCGCCACCACACGTCACGTGGCGTCGATGTGCAGCTATCTCTGACTATCGTCTGTTCTCTCGATTGCAGGCAATCGATTGCCACGTGATTGATGCAACGTCGACCGCCATATATTGTTCAATTTTAATCCTTCTCCTTTACGATTAAAATTGTATTGGTGTTTGTGGATTTCAATTGCCTCTCTATACATACGTGTATAATAGTGCGACGTCCTCGCTAGCACGCTTGTCTCACCAAATTTTATTTCGTGATCTCCATCCTTAAAAACATGTTCCGCTACTGCCGATTTGTCGATATGTCCCAAGCGACAGTTTCTTTTGTGCTCCGTCAACCGTGTATTGATGCTTCTTTTTGTAGTTCCTATGTAAACCCTGCCGCAACTACACGGAATTTTATATACCCCAGGGGTGGCTAGGGGGTGACGAGCATCTTTTGTTGATCTTAGGCATTCACTAATTTTCTTAGTAGGTCTAAAAATGGTCTCTACCTGAAACTTGGCTAGTACTTTTCCAATGCGATCCGTGATATTATGGATGAACGGAAGAAATACTTTTCCAGCTGATGGTTGTTGCTGTCTCCTATTTTTAGGCATTTTTCTATTTGGGTGAAGTGCTCGGTTAATCTCGTTTTTCGTATAACCATTTTTCGCAAAGGCCATTCGTAAATGATTTAGTTCTTCTTGTAAGTAGCCTGGTTCACAGATATTATTGGCCCTATCCACTAGTGTTTTTATGACCCCCCTCTTTTGCCTAGGGTGGTGATTTGAGTTCTTATGGAGGTAGCGATCGGTATGTGTACCTTTCCTGTAGACCTTATGGCCTAAGGTCCCATCCGCCCGTTTGATAACTGATACATCCAAGAAGTTAAGTTGTCCATTCTTCTCCTTCTCCATAGTAAATTTAATCTTTGGGTTAATGCTATTTAAGTGTACCAGAAAATCATTCAAGTCTTCTTCCTCATGATTCCATATTACAAAGGTATCATCCACATACCGATACCACTTCGAGGAGCTTTTTTTGGCCGATTGCAGTGCTTGATGTTCAAAATATTCCATGAATAAATTCGCAATTGCGGGACTTAGGGGGCTTCCCATGGCTACCCCATCGATCTGTTCATAAAATTCACCATTGTACTGAAAATAGGTTGAGGATAGACAGTGTTGGAACAAGGCTACTATATCAATAGGGAACATATCGCCTATATGGGAGAGAGCTTCATCAACTGGAACCATCGTGAACAAAGACACTATATCAAAACTGACAAGTATGTCATTAGGACCGACAGTAATTTCCCTCAATTTCTCAATGAGGTGTAGAGAGTTTTTAATATGACTCTCAGTTTTGCCTATGTAAGGTTGTAACAAAGAGGCATGGTGTCTGGCCAGTTCTTGGGTAGGAGCTCCAATTGCGCTGACTATTGGTCTCAAAGGAACATCAGGTTTATGTATCTTCGGTAATCCATATAATCTCGGAGGATAAGCCTTCGTTTTACAAAGATACCTTTTAACTTCTGTAGGAATGGAAGACTGTTTTATCAGACGATTGGTGGCCTTCAGCACATTCGTTGTGGGATCCTTTTTCAACTTCTTGTATGTGCTGGGTTCCAGGAGATCACTGATCCTCTTGTGATAATCCTCAGTATTCATTAAAACAGTAACATTTCCCTTGTCAGCGGCAACTATAATAACATTCTTGTCTGCATTGATCTCCCGCAATGCCAAAGGAAGGCATGGATGTGTGTGATGTCCTTAGGTTAGTTAGGTTTAAGTAGTTCTAAGTTCTAGGGGACTGATGACCTCAGATGTTAAGTCCCACAGTGCTCAGAGCCATTTGAACCATGACAAATTTTTTTAAAAAGACACAGCCTGTAGAAATCGCTGTAACATGAAATACAGCCAATATAAACCATTTAATAATCGAAAAATCATGAGTGACCACAAACTGTTGGTTATGAACTGTAGATTAAAACGGAAGAAACTGCAAAAAGGTGCGAATTTAAGGAGATAGGACCTGGATAAACTGAAAGAATCAGAGGTTGTGCAGAGTGTCAGGGAGAGCATAAGGGAACAATTGACAGGAATGGTGGAAAGAAATACAGTAGAAGAAGAATGGGTAGCTTTGAGGGATTAAATAGTGAAGACAGCAGCGGATCAAATAGATAAAAAGACGAGGGCTAGTAGAAACCCTTGGGTAACAGAAGAAATATTGAATTTAGTTGATGAAAGAAGAAAATATAAAAATGCAGTAAATGAAGCAGGCAAAAAGGAATACAAACGTCTCAAAAATGAAATCGACAGGAAGTGCAAAATGGCTAAGCAGGGATGGCTAGAGGACAAATGTAAGGATGTAGAGGCTTATCTCACTAGGGGTAAGATAGATACTGCCTACAGGAAAATTAAAGAGACCTATGGAGAAAGGAGAACCACTTGCATGAATATCAAGAGCTTTGATGGAAACCCAGTTCTAGCAAAGAAGGGAAAGCAGAAAGGTGGAAGGAGTATATAGAGGGTCTATACAAGGGCGATGTACTTGAGGACAATATTATGGAAATGGAAGAGGATGTAGATGAAGATGAAATGGGAGATATGATACTGCGTGAAGAATTTGACAGAGCACTGAAAGACCTGAGTCGAAACAAGGCCCCCGGAGTAGACAACATTCCATTAGAAGTACTGACAGCCTTGGGAGAGCCAGTCCTGACAAAACTCTACCATCTGGTGAGCAAGCTGTATGAGACAGGCGAAATACCCTCAGACTTCAAGAATAATATAATAATTCCAATCCCAAAGAAAGCACGTGTTGACAGATGTGAAAATTAC
The DNA here is from genome assembly GCF_021461385.2 of Schistocerca piceifrons. NCBI lineage: Eukaryota > Metazoa > Arthropoda > Insecta > Orthoptera > Acrididae > Schistocerca > Schistocerca piceifrons. Next base: position 67,185,994 of record NC_060148.1, on the reverse strand, counting down.
CGAACAATCGGTTTAATAAATCACAGCTGCAAAATACTAACGCGAATTCTTTACAGACGAATGGAAAAACTGATAGAAGCCGACCTCGGGGACGATCAGTTTGGATTCCGTAGAAATGATGGAACACGTGAGACAATACTGACCCTACGACTTATCGTAGAAGAAAGATTAAGGAAAGGCAAACCCACGTTTGTAGCATTTGTAGACTTAGAGAGAGCTTTTGACAATGTTGACTGGAATACTCTCCTTCAAATTCTGAAGGTGGCAGGGGTAAAATACAGGGAGCGAAAGGCTATTTCCAATTTGTGCAGAAACCAGATGGCAGTTATGAGAGTCGAGTTTCAAATGGCTCTGAGCACTATAGGACTTAACATCTATTGTCATCAGTCCCCTGGAACTATTTAAACCTAACTAACCTAAGGACAGCACACAACACCCAGTCATCACGAATAAGAGTCGAGGGGCATGAAAGGGAAGCAGCGGTTGGGAAGGGAGGGGTCGTAGACTGTCCCCGATGTTATTCAATCTGTATATTGAGCAAGCAATAAAGGAAACAAAAGAATAGTTCGAAGTAGGTATTGAAATCCACGGAGAAGAAATAAAAACTTTGAGGTTCGCCGATGGCATTGTAATTCTGTCAGAGGCAGCAAAGGACTTGGAAGAGCAGTTGCACGGAATGGACAGTGTCTTGAAAGGAGGGTATAAGATGAACATCAACAAAAGCAAAACGAGGATAATGGAATGTAGTCGAATTAAGTCGGGTGATGCTGAGGGAATTAGAATAGGAAATGAGACACTTAAAGTGGTAAAGGAGTTTTGCTATTTGGGGAGCAAAAGAACTGATGATGGTCGAAGTAGAGAGGATATAAAATGTAGACTGGCAATGGCAAGGAAAGCGTTTCTGAAGAAGAAAAATTTGTTAACATCGAGTATAGATTTAAGTGTCAGGAAGTCGTTTCTGAAAGTATTTGTATGGAGTGTAGCCACGTATGGAAGTGAAACATGGACGATAAATAGTTTGGACAAGAAGAGAATAGAAGCTTTCGAAATGTGGTGCTACAGAAGAATGCTGAAGATTAGATGAGTAGATCACATAAGTAATGAGGAGGTACTGAATAGAACTGGGGAGAAGAGGAGCTTGTGGCACAACTTGACTAGAAGAAGGGGTCGGTTGGTAGGACATATTCAGAGGCATCGAGGGATCACCAGTTTAGTAGTCGAGGGCAGCGTGGAGGGTAAAAATCGTAGAGGAAGACCAAGAGATGAATACACTAAGCAGATTCAGAAGGATGTAGGTTACAGTAGGTACTGGGAGATGAAGAACCTTGCACAGGATAGAGTAGCATGGAGAGCTGCATCAAACCAGTCTCAGGACTGAAGGCCACAACAACAACAACATAAATGAAAAAAACGTTTCGTTAACTGCACGGGGAAACCCGAAATGAAATATCAAGTAACGGCTTTATACCGTTGAAGAAGTTTTATTACGCAACTGCAGCTGCTCATTGAGAATGAGGCTATCATTTCGGGAAAGATGTTTAAAAATTTCTAATTCTTTAAGACTATCTGATCTACGCCCTTTCTTCCCGGTGTGCAAAATGGTATCTTGAACAGCTTCAGGCGCGTGATCTGTGATCAGAAGGTGGTCGGCAAAAGACGAATTTTGGATGGTAATGCCATTTTTTCTTAAAAGATGTTCTTTATATCTGGTTGTAAAGGCACGTCCTGTTTATCGTACGTCGTAAGAAGAGCAGGAGTCGCAGAAAATCTTATAGACGCCAGAACCTGCCAAAGGGGAACGAGTCGATTTTAAATTATGAATGAAGTTGTTTCCAAATTATTATTGGTAGAAAAGGCAACACTACAGTTGTATTTATTACGAAGAAGGAGTTGGATCTAATTAGGAGATGGACCCCAAGAAAGGAATAGAAATATATTTTTTTGGGTTAGGTTCAATGATAGAGGTGCCTTGCGTAGTAACTCTCTTAACAGTTTTCTTTTTAAGGATATCATCCACTATGCCAGGTTCATATTCGTTGTTAACTGCTATCGTTTTGAGTAAATTAATTTAATCATTGAGTTTTTCTTTCGAGATTGGTTTAGAAGTAGCTCGGTGAGTAGCACAGTGAAAGAAAGCGTTTTTATGAGATTGTGTGTGCATGGAAGACGCAGGTACGATCTGATCAGTGTATGTTTCTTTACGATAAACATTTAATAAGATTTTATTTTCTTCTGTTCTAAGCTTCAAGTCAAGAAAGTTTAATTGGCGGGCCTCGTTTTCGAGTTCGATGGTGAAAGATATTTTCCCATGAAATCCATTGAATAGATTGAAAATACGACCGATGAAATCAGTAGGTCCCTTGTACATGACTTAAATATCATGAACGTATCTACAATAGGAGAGAATGCCCAGTGCTGTAGCCGGCCGTGGTGGCCGAGCGGTTCTAGGCGCTACAGTCTGGAACCGCGCGACAGCTACGGTCGCAGGTTCGAATCCTGCCTTGGGCATGGATGTGTGTGATGTCCTTAGGTTAGTTAGGTTTAAGCAGTTCTAAGTTCTAGGGGACTGATGGACACAGCAGTTAAGTCCCATAGTGCTCAGAGCCATTTGAACCATTTTTGAACCCAGTGCTGTAGCTGAAGAACAGTTGAAAAATTTTTCTTCTAGAGAGTTGATGAAAATATCGCAAGAGTACAAGCTAAGGGATTTCCCATAGCGAGACCGTCGGATTGCTCGTACAATTGTTCATTAAATTCAAAGTAATTGTATTTGACTACCACTGTGATGAGATTTATAAGTCAGTGATCTGTTCATCTGAAAGATCTTTTATGAAATGACGTAAATTTTTTTCTACGGTTGTAAGCGTTTCTTGTACAGGAACGTTAGTATAAAGATTTTTGAAGTCTAATGAAAACAACTTGGTATCAGAACTGCATTCTAAATCTTTTATTTTATGGACTAAGGCGTGACTATTGGGGATGGAATAATTGTTCTCGAAAAATAATGATTTTTTCAGAGTTTCATGCAGAAATTTGGTCAAATCATGGTACGCGCTATTCATACTATTAGATATCGGCCGTATCGGATGGTTAGGTTCTTGAATTTTAGATTGAGACCCAAGTTTTGGGGACTGAGGGTTCATGTTGCTAATCATTCTCTTCTGATAAGGTTTGATTAGAAATTTTGTGTTATTGATGCCTGACCTGACTTCTTTTTGTAATTCTGGAGTAGGGATCCTCACGCAGTTCCGAAATACTATTTTCGTTAAAAAAATCTAAGGTTTTGGAAATATATGAAGAATTGTAGGCAATAATTAAAGAGCAACCTTTGACAGACTTAGTTATTAGAGCATCTGCTTATTTAAGTTTATTAATAGTAGATTTAACCAGTTTTCTATCGTTATGCGTAACATTATGAAGAGAGGCTGTGGTTTTACTGAGAATGTTAGCTACATTGTAAGCAATTCTAGTCTGACATGAATTACCTTTTTTTTTTAGAATCAAGACCAATTTTTAGGTCGACAAGCATTTTTTCTATTACATTTATCTGACAGCTTGGGCATGACATTGTACTTCAGCCCTTTTTCAAGCAAGAAAGTTTCATTCTGCGTAAAAGTAATGTTAGTTTTATTGAGAATCCCTTATAAAATACCTGATAATTAGAGACTAGTCCCCTTTTTTCACATCGCTTATTAAAATGAATGGCCATACTTGTGCTTAGTAGTTTCTTCTTTAGATCTTTATATTTAGAGGCAGCCTTAGAGGCAAATATCTTAGAGTTCTAAAAATGACTGCTTAGTTTAGTGACCATTTATAAATGGCTCTGAGCACTATGCGACTCAACTTCTGAGGTCATCAGTCGCCTGGAACTTAGAACTAATTAAACCTAACTAACCTAAGGACATCACACACATCCATGCCCGAGGCAGGATTCGAACCTGCGACCGTAGCGGTCGCTCGGCTCCAGACTGTAGCGCCTAGAACCGCACGGCCACTTCGGCCGGCTGACCATTCATAAATTAAAGTTAAACTAATTAAGCCCTCGGTCACTAATTTTAAGTCTATATTTTAAACGTTAAGTAGCCTACTTATATGTACGGCTACTAAATGGCATTCTTAGTGTAAAGTTCACCTGCGCGCACTTCCTAACGCGGGCGCCTCACTCTGTTACCTGTGGCTTTATAGGTATGAGCAGCCCATAGTGGCTCGCCTTTCATGTATTCTTTCTCATAATTTTTATGACTAAAGCCTTTCTGGGTTGATATTTATCTTATACGTGACACGTAAGTACTGTTTCTTTCTTATACTGTTAGTACTTACACTTTTATATAAAAAAAATTTTCCCATAAATTTGTACTTATGTTATAGGCCAATCTGAAGATTTAATTTCTGATGAAGGCACTGATAGAAGTGTTGAAACCTGGTCAAAAGACTTAAAATTCGTGACCGAGGGCTTAACTAGGCGAACTTTAATTTATAAACAGTCTCTGAACTAAGTAGCCATGTTTAAAACTCTAATAATGCATCAGTTTTACTCTGTTCCGGTCTTTCATTGGTTATTTTGCTGCCTAGACAGCAGAGTTCCTCAATTTCATATACTTCGTCACCATCAATCGTGATGATAAGTTTCTCACTCTTCTCATTTTTGGTACTTTTCATTATTTTCGTCTTTCTTCTATTTACTCTTACTCAAGTGGCCGGTGAGCCTTAACTATATATATATATATATATATATATATATATATATATATATATATATATATATATATAGCCAAAGCCCTGCAGACAAACAAAAATTACGCGAAGCGAAATGTAGTGTGAGGAGGGCTATGTGAGAGGCGTTCAACGAATTCGAAAGTAAAATTCTATGTACTGACTTGGCAGAAAATCCTATGAAATTTTGGTCTTAGGTCAAAGCGGTAGGTGGATCAAAACGAAATGTCGAGACACTCTGTGACCAAAATGGTACCGAAACAGAGGATGACAGACTAAAGGCCGAAATATTAAATGTTTTTTTCCAAAGTTGTTTCACAGAGGAAGACTGCACTGTAGTTCCTTCTCTAGATTGTCGCACAGATGACAATATGGTAGATATCGAAATAGACGACAGAGGGATAGAGAAACAATTGAAAAGAGGAAAGGCCGCTGGACCTTATGGGATACCAGCTCGATTTCACACAGAGTACGCGAAGAAACTTGCCCCCTTCTTGCAGCGGTGTACCGTAGGCCTCTAGAAGAGCGTAGCGTTCCAAAGGACTGGAAAAGGGCTCAGGTCATCCTCGTTTTCAAGAAGGGACGTCGAACGGATGTGAAGAACTATAGACCTATATATCTGTAACGTCGATCAGTTGTAGAATTTTGGACACTTATTATGTTCGAGTATAACGACTTTTCTGGAGACTAGAAATCTACTCTGTAGGAATCAGCATGGGTTTCGAAAAAGACGATCGTGTGAAATCCAGCTAGCGCTATTCGTCCACGAGACTCAGAGGGCCATAGACACGGGTTCACAAGTAGATGCCGTGTTTCTTGACTTCCGCAAGGCGTTCGATACAGTTCCCCATAGTCGTTTAATGAACAAAGTAAGAGCGTATGGACTGTCAGACCAATTGTGTGATTGGATTGGAGACTTCCTAGATAACAGAACGCAGCATGTCATTGTCAATGGAGAGAAGTCTTCCGAAGTAAGAGTGATTTCAGGTGTGCCGCAGGGGAGTGTGGTAGGACCGTTGCTATTCACAATATGTGTAAATGACCTTGTGGATAACATTGGAAGTTCACTGAGGCTTTTTGCAGATGGTGCTGTAGTATATCGAGAGGTTGTAACAATGGAAAATTGTACTGAAATGCTGGAGGATCTGCAACGAAGTGACGCATAGTGCAGGGAATGGCACTTGAATCTCAATGTAGACAAGTGTAATGTGCTGCGAATACATACAAAGAAAGATCCTTTATCATTTAGCTACAATATAGCAGGTCAGCAACTGGAAGCACTTAATTCCATAAATTATCTGGGAGTAGGCATTAGGAGTGATTTAAAATGGAATGACCATATAAAATTAATCGTCGGTAAAGCAGATGATAGACTGAGATTCATTGGAAGAATCCTAAGGAAATGCAATCCGAAAACAAAGGAAGTAGCTTACAGTACGCTTGTTCGCCCACTGCTTGAATACTGCTCAGCAGTGTGGGATCCGTACCAGATAGGGTTGATAGAAGAGATAGAGAAGATCCAACGGAGAGCAGCGCGCTTCGTTACAGGACCATTTAGTAATCGCGAAAGCGTTACGGAGATGATAGATAAACTCCAGTGGAAGACTCTGCAGGAGAGACGCTCAGTAGCTCGGTACGGGCTTTTGTTGAAGTTTCGAGAACATACCTTCACCGAGGAGTCAAGCAGTATATTGCTCCCTCCTACGTATATCTCGTGAAGAGACCATGAGGATAAAATAAAAGAGAATAGAGCCCACACAGAGGCATACCGACAATCCTTCTCTCCACGAACAATACGAGACTGGAATAGAAGAGAGAACCGATAGAGGTACTCCAGGTAGCCTCCGCCAAACACCGTCAGGTGGCTTGCGGAGTATGGATGTAGATGTAGAAGGTATCTGTTGGAACATGTCCGAAAGAACAGATACCATCGGTGAGCATGCAACTCGTTAGATGGTTGGTTGGTTGTTTCGGGGAAGGAGACCAGACAGCGAGGTCATCGGTCTCATCGGATTAGGGAAGGACGGGGAAGGAAGTCGGCCGTGCCCTGTGAAAGGAACCATCCCGGCATTTGCCTGGAGCGATTTAGGGAAATCACGGAAAACCTAAATCAGGATGGCCGGACGCGGGATTGAACCGTCGTCCTCCCGAATGCGAGTCCAGTGTCTAACCACTGCGCCACCTCGCTCGGTCCAACTCGTTAGACAATCTTCTTCTGTGCAGATGCACAAACAGTGCCCGAACCCTTACGGGAATCGGCAACGCACCGCGAGTAATGAGTATAATGGGCGGGAGCACTACTATGCAGTGCGGGCAATACGGTCAGAATGAGGGTTTCGTGGGAGGCGTGCCAGAGATAAATCCCTGCAGTCGCGCTATCACCTGTGTTAGAGATGGGCAAACTGAAAGACGTAACTGTTTCGAAACAAATGAAACAGTAGAATGTAATGTTTCGGTACGCTGTTTCGAAACAGTGAAACAGCTTGTGTTTTGTAATCTAATGAACCTACACATTTTATCATCTTGAATGTCTACTGTATAAGTATGTCCATATAAACACAAATGAGATGCGAGAGCGACAATCATATCGCAGAAAAGTATGAAACTATCACTTGGGCGTCTTGGCAGTTTCGTGTTTCCTGCAGCAAATGCGCTGCTTTCGTGTCGTGTGACTTTCATACTTTTCAGTTGGCTGAGGACAGCCATAGCTGAAGCCAGAAGAACCACCACGGGCGGAACTGGAGGTGGGAGCAAACTGCAGAAACAACGGATATGCTACTGGGGTTCCCACATTCCGTTAGTATGGGTAATATACCCATACTGCTAATTTACATGCACACAAAGGGAACCATTGTGGATAATAGGCACAGTGACTATAGACTCACAATTAACTCCAAATAATTCGAATAAATACAAAATATAACAGAAAAAAATTTGTCTTTTAAGGTGTTTCGAACCGTTACTATAAATTCACCATACTTGCCAGCCCTTCCCGTTCACCATTACACTATCAGTGATATGTCAAACAGATTGCTTGCTATTATACCTACGTCAGATTTATGTATATGTCTAATAACTGTCACTCTACGCCTTTTTTTATTCAAAATGTTGTAGGCTTACTTGCGTTTCTTAATATGATTACTGTACATGAACAGAGAAGCGTATGTTATTAAAAAAAAGTATAATTTAACTGAATGATTTTCACATATTTATTATTTTGAATGTGAATAGTATGCGTTGTTTTATTGTTTGGTTAGTGTTTATAAAGCAGATATTACGCCATTTCGGAATAGGACAGTCAGCTAGAAACGAAGCTTTATTTTCGGATATCTTAAGCTTCATGCTACTACTTGTCAAAAAGATTTCGACGCTCTTGAAAGTGTTTCACGAAATGGTATGTTGTGTTTCAGTACCTGTGCCGAGCGCGAATCTCGTCCGACACAACATACAGCACTTTTTATTAAATAAAACAATAAACCAGTGAAAAACTGCTTTTAATAAACATTTTAAATACAAGAATGCACTTGTACAATCCAAGAAAATATGCAGCATTTCTTATTAAATAAAACAGTAAACTAGTGAAAAACTGCGAATAACTTCTATGGGAGGGGGGGGGCAGCTGCCCCCTCCCCCCGCCCCCCCCCCCCGCCAGCCCCACGACACAACATACAGCACTTTTTATTAAATAAAACAATAAACCAGTGAAAAACTGCTTTTAATAAACATTTTAAATACAAGAATGCACTTGTACAATCCAAGAAAATATGCAGCATTTCTTATTAAATAAAACAGTAAACTAGTGAAAAACTGCGAATAACTTCTATGGGAGGGGGGGCAGCTGCCCCCCCCCCCCCCCCCCCCCCCCGCCAGCCCCCCGCTGGATACGCCCATGAACACCACTGTTTCGAAACAGTGAACCACAGCCGTTCCGAAACACTGAAACAGTTCCACGTATCGATACACTATATCGATACATAGAAACAGTGGCCAAGTCTACTCTGTGTCTTCGGTGGCTCATCAGTTCCGTTTCAGCCGCGCTAGCGAGTGGCTGCTGTTAACTGTTGCGCTGAACTTGCGTGTTTACATTGCTGTACTTGTGCTTCGCCGAGTGCTGTCCGTCCGTTAATCTCCGTGTTCGTTCCTGTTCCTTGTGATCTGATCGCTCTTTCTGGTCTTGCTGATGCTAATTGGAATTTCGGTTGTTTAACCGAAATTGCTTCGCTGGATTAACCATGGCTACAAACTTCAGGAAGAGTACTCTGGTGTTTGTGCTGTTCAGCCGACGTCCCTGGAAATAGATGACTGCATTACACAGGTAATTGGTCTTAATTCCGAAACCGTCCATACTTGGCAACTGCATCAGGAAAAATACTGTGTTTTTGTCAATCAGTGCTGCGCCTGTTGTTAAAGTGTTACGAAAGTGGGGCTATGAAGTAGATTTTGTGCATAGAAATGGTTATAAAAGTAACGTTTCCATCTATATAGCGGACATTCATTACAAAACAGTTCGTATCTTGAATCTTCCCATTGAAATTGAAAATGATAAGATTAAGGAAGCTCTTTCAAACTACGGAGACGTTAAATCAATCGCAAATGAAAGATGGTCGTCTTGCTTTAAACTGCACTGTTTCAACGGGTTCCGCTGTGTAGAGATGGACATTAAGACGAAGATTCCGTCTCACATAACTGTTTGTTGGTATAAGGCACAAATTGTTCAAAAAATGGTTCAAATGGCTCTGAGCACTATGGGGCTCAACTTCTGAGGTCATCAGTCCCCTAGAACTTAGAACTACTTAAACCTAACTAACCTAAGGACATTACACACATCCATGCCCGAGGCAGGATTCGAACCTGCGACCGTAGCGGTCTCTCGGTTGCAGACTGTAGCGCCTAGAACCGCACGGCCACTCCGGCCGGCTGCACGAATTGTTTATACAGGTCAGGAAGCTACAGGTAACGAAACCGGCCACTTCAGACAGGAATGTTCGCGGCGAACTGTTGTTCTTAAAAGTAATTTGATACAGCGTCAGAGGCTTACCTCAAATGATCTGTTACCAAAGAATAGCCCGGATCAACTGGTTGAGGATGTTAACGCAGCAGGCCAAACTGATGTCTCCCTTCACGATCACAGTCATTTTCCCCCGTAAACAACAAAGGGAAAACCTGTTGCCACTACTCGTGAAACTGAAATGCAACCGAAAAACGGCCTCTGGAGACAGCTGATAGTTGTTCAGAGGACGAGCTGTCTTGCCCCACTCCCTCACTTCGCAAGGAAAAACAGTGCGATGAGGAGGCAGAGGAACCTGAAGGCAAAATGCGAATGGAAACTAATGAACAGAAAGATAATACACATACGGTACCAGAAAATGAAGGGGGTGTAAGCAGCATTAATTTGCAAGAAATAACAGGTGCAGTAGCCGATTGCAAAGATCAGCAGCTATTTGTTAATAAACAAATTAAGGGAGAGGTTGCAAAACTGTAGTCTCCATTTGTTTCCCTAGATCAGGAAGTGAGTGAAATTAATAAAGAACGAGGAAGTGGTGGCTAGGGTGACCAACTTTTCTAAACGAAAATAAGGGAGATTATATTATCCTTGACAAAAATAAGGGAGATTAATAGCACGGCAAAATTTCGGCAAAAATCAAAGCAGTATTTGTAAAAGTAGACTATTTATTTACAAATCACAACTACTTATACATATTTTGCAACAGATTTTGCCTCAGTTAGTAGTTTTACATCATTTTTAGCAAATTCAAAGAATTCGCTACACGAATAAGGAAAATTCATGGCAACTTGTAGTTCAGATTTGATTAAGTTTATGCTACTTCTGTTCCTTACATCAGTCCACTTATTATTCAAAAGAGAAAATACTCTATCGGCGTGAGCATTACTTCCTGGTGTGCTCATAACAAAACAAACCAGCTTACCCAAGTTTTCAAATATAACAGTATTTTATTTCAAAGTTGTAAAAACCTGTATCCATTTCTGGCTAACACTGTCTAAAGAGGCAGCACATTTTATTGCATCATTAGAACTACAAAACTCCTCATATAATTCATCTTCATTAATACAATCCAGCTTCAGATATTCTACAACTTCCTGCATATCATTGAATGTCAATTCCCTTTTTAGGCATAGTGGGATTAAACTCTTTACACTATTATCAAATTTACTACCTAAGTAAGAATATAAACAATAATAGAATTGAATGAAGATGTTCTCACTACTAGATTTCAAAGTTAAATCAAGAACAGAGGCTAATTATTTATGAGTACCACTACCAAAAAACCTATCTTCCTTTCTCTGTCTAATTTTACTAATTAGTAAGTTTACAGCTTCATGAGATTCCATAATACTACAGTCGGAATTCTCCAAATACTTTGCTTTTTGAATGAAAACATTTCCAATATTCACAAAAAAAACAATATAAGCTTGAACAATTGTTTCTACTTCTGTATTTTCATTGTAAAAATACTTTTTCAGAACTTTAGGACAGTCTGATACATCTATGCTTTTAAAATAGCGTTTTATAGGCTCCCAATTTTTTAAAAGCCTTTATACAGCAGGATTTCAGCCCATTCCACATCAACAAATTAAAAAAAAATAATTTTAACGTTTCCTCGTTTGGCTGAACAGGAAAAGTGACTATGTATTTTTAACATCAACACTTCAACATGTACATATTTTAAACAGCTGGAAGCATGTTTCATAGCATTATGAAGTACATGGTTAAAACAACTTGCTTTAAGGATTTTTTCGTTTCAGTTAGTTAATAGTTTCATGACTGAATTATACTTGCCATAATTTATATCGGCACCGTCAGCACAGTATGACGATATATTACTGATATTCAAATTATTTGATTTCAGTGAGTTTTTTGACAACCTATGGACATCAATTGCACTTTCATCTGCCTGTTGTACGAAATCTAGCAATTTGTTTTGAATTCCGGAAAGGGGTCAAAATATCGTATGACAATTGGAAACATTTTCCTGTTTAGGTGATTGGAGGCATCTGTTGCTAAAGAAAATAACATGAAATACTTCTTGGGGTCATTTAAAACTTCCAGAAAATCGTTCACACTTCTTGGGTCCAATACGTTCATTATCATCATTTCAGCTTTAGTTCGCCTGCAAGACATTTTCTTTGACACATTAGATTCACTGAACACATTTTTCGAAAGTTTGATAGCTCAGTCCAAGCTCCTACAGCTTAGATTATGTTGCACTGTGTGGTAGACTAATGAAAGTTCACCAGCAATGGTTTTCACATCTTCGTTTGTTAAGCCTTTGCTCAGGTGAGGAGAGATGAAGAACGTAGCTATTTTGGATGAAGTAGTTACATCATATGCCTTGCTTTTGCGACCTACAAGCAAATACAAGATGTTAACTCAGAAAATTGCGGATTATACTACACACTAAATAGTTATATATATATATATTACCGTACCTGAAGTATTCATGTGCTGTAAACAAGTAAACAACCGTTCTTGCGCCATGCGCGATGCTAAACTCCCGTTTGCAAATTGAGCAGTTTGCTTTGTAAGCATTTGACCGTGCTGTTCCAATCCAGGAATATAAAGTTTTCCATTTCATAAGATATGTACTCATATGCTTTGTTTTCTTTTTTGACGTTGTAGCTTCATCTTCGCTGCCCGTCATAAAATCTTGAACAAGTTAACGACGATTCACAGTAAGCACTGGCACAGAAACAAAGTCACATCTAACCGCCTAGCGTGGGTCGATCATTCCAAAGATATTCTATAAACATAACGTCGACATCTATGGTCGAAGGTCGATATAGAATCAGTTGTCTCTGCTGTCTACGAACGAATCCTGACAATGCTCGCAAAATTTAAATGATTGAAAAATATTTTTACATACCGGTACGTGATAAGAAAAATAAATGACCACTGAGCCTGAAAATACGGGAGCCGGGAGATTATGAAAAAATGTCTCTAAATACGGGAGATCCCGGGAAATACGGGAGAGTTCGTCACCTTAGTGGTGGCCAAACTGAAATCACGGTCAGCACCTCAGGGCAGGCGCCGGAAACCGAAATTGCGATAGCGTCTGCTGCTGCTGCTGCTCCAGATAAGACGCGAAGTAAAATCCCGACGCGACCAAATGAGAATGTAGCTCGTAAACAAGGGAAGGGAAAATCCGATAGGGGCGACCCAAGCCCAAAGAATGTTCGGTCCGAAACGGTTTTACACGGATCACTGGAGGAAAAATCAGAAAGTTCACCGGGAAATCAGTCTGCTTGCGGTACAAGAGAAAACATCAGAAGTAGGAAAAAAAACGGGACAGTAACTAATAAACTGATTGAAGTGTTATTCCATGTTCAACCTTCCGAGAAAACTGTTACAGCTAAACTGAACCCTGAACCACAGGAAACTAAATTAGTTCATCAAAACAACTACATAGTGATAGCACAATGACGCAATCTTATTCTGTCACCATTATAAACATAAATAAAATTACGACCGGTTTGAAATTATCGGCCCTTAAAGTATTTTTCTACGAATCCGCGGCTGATATTGCCCTATTACAAGAAGTTCTAATTTCGGATTTAGTAATTCCCGGTTTTGTCAGTTACATAAATGTGTCTCCAGAAACAAGTGTTGGAACAGCTATTTTGGCGAGGGAAGGGATTCCAGTAAGTGAAGTGGAACGACTGGAATCCAGAAGGGGAATAGGACTAAATATCTATTATGTGACTATCATTAACTTGTGCGCTCCTTCAGGAAGCTCTCACCGAGCTGACAGGGCACGTTTCTTCAAAGATGACACGATATACTTGTTAAGGAAAACTCCAAGACAGTTATTACTTGGAGGTGATTTTAATTGTGTTTTAAATCGAAAAGATCAGTTACCTAATTTTAATTTCTCAAGTGAACTAAAACAACTCGTTACTGGTTTAGAATTAAAGGATATATGGGAAATCAAATATCCATCCATTGTTGAGTTCACTTATGTCACGGAAACATCACGTAGCAGGATTGATAGATTATATATTTATAAAAATCTTGAAACTTCCGTGACAAAAGTAGAAACCATTCCTACGTACTTTTCAGACCATTCTTAGCTTGCATAAATCTAACAAGACAGCCGGTTCGTCGATTGAAGAGTCAGTGGAATTTGAACACTTCCTTGTTAGTAAATCATGATTTAGCAGGCCTAATTAAATAACCATGGGCAATATGCCTGCGTGCTTGTAGTAGATATGCCACTGCTATTGACTGGTGGCTTAAAATGGCAAAGCCAAAGTTGAGGAAGGTTCTTATTCAATACAGTGCCCAGAGCGCAATGGAAATGAAATGCACTATAAAATATCGCTATTCCGTTTTGAGAGATCTATATAATCAAGTCTCAGCAGGTTCCTCACTTCGGATAGCAGACGTCAAAAAAGTCAAAGCCAAGTTGCTTAATATCAAGAGAAGAACGGTAAAAAATAAAATCGAAGGCAAATTCGGTGTCAGAAGATGAAACTGCTTCCCTATATCATTTAGTGAAGCATACGAAAAACGGGAGAAGGACTTTTATTGATGAAATTCGAACAAAACATGGTACGATTCTCAGAACCCAGCAGGGTATGATGGACGAGGTTTATCGCTATTATTGCGAGCTATATTCTGTACATCAAGGTAGTGATGCTTCCTTAGAAGAATTCCTTGACATCCTAGCCCCACAGCTGACATAAGATGACAACGAAAATTTTCTCGAGGTTGTCAGTGAAGAAGACGTGTATGAGACTCTGTGCGCCTCACCACCAAAAAAATCCCCAGGACCGGATGGTCTGCTAGCAGAGTCTTACATCCGTTACTGGCCAATAGTAGGTGCGGAAATCACGGACATTGTAAATGAGGTTATTCAGGGTAAAATGATTCCGGCTGAGTTTAAGGAGACTAAAATTGTTCTGGTGCCAAAAAATAATGGAAACAAAGACTTCAATAATGTTCGTCCAATTTCACTGCTGAATTCTGATTATAAATTAATAGCTAGAATAGTAAACAAAAGAATTTCATGCCTTACATATAAAATTATTAGTCAACATCAGAACTGTGCTCAAGGCTCAGCCATTTTTCAAAATCTAGCAGAATTCAGGGATATCATTGCAATATCTTCTGTAATAAACAGATTTTTATAAGGCGTGTGTAGTAAATCATGAATATCTTCTACAGACATTGAAGAAAATAGGTTTCAACGATAGGGTCATACAGTTGATTGAGAACATAGCAATTGGAATAAATGCTAAAATAGCGGTGAATTGTCAACAATCCAGGCAGATGCAAATACAACGAGGTGTTCCCCAAGGAAGTCCTCTGTCCATGTCGCTCTTCGGCATTTCGCTGGAACCTTTCCTCCAACCTGTCCATGCTAGATTAAAAAGCTTAACATTATCAGGAAATAAAACAGTTATAAGAGCCTATGCTGACGATATAGGGGTCATTATAAGGAATAATGACGAGGTAACCACGCTAGCAACGGTGATTGATTCGTACTGTAGAGCATCTGGAGCCAATGCAAACGAAAACAAAGTAAGATGTTAAATCTCAGAGGTTTTGATAATATCAACGTCGAGTGGGCAAAATTAGTCCGTCAACATAAAACACTTGGGATCACCCTGACAGCATGCCCTATGAAAATGACGGCTTTAAATTGGAAAGTTGCAGCACATAAAGTGCAAGGAGCCATTGTAGAGAATTTAACTCGATATATGAACCAAGTTCAAAGAACACAATATATCAACTCATGCATCCTTGCTAAAGCTTATTATTTGCCCAGCTGTTTCCAATACCGAGAATGATAGCCAGGAGAATAATGTCCAAAATCACCAACTTTTTGTGGAGAGGTGAAGTGCTCAGATTACCTGCTACAGTAGCCAATTTAGATCCTAAAAATGGTTGACTAGGATTAACTGATATAACGGATAAAGCCTCTGCACTTTTTATCAAAAGGAAAGTTAATTTAATAAGAGACTCGCGAGAAAGCATAACCAGCCAACTTTTCGAGATCATTTAACCTCGAAGCCTGCTTCCCTCGACTGACGTGCAGAATATCAACAGTCGCTTACAGCATGTGAGAATTTTCTATCTTAAGCTTAGTTATGTGTCGAACTCAGGCAGTCACGACACTTAACATCGAGAGCTATAATGCGGGAACGAAAGAAAACCGAACAAAGGAACAAATTAGAACGACAGTTTCCAAACATTGAGTGGACTGAAATTTGGAAAAACATTAGTTCTAATGTGCTCACGGCTAACATAAAAACGTCATGGTACAAGACAGTTAACAACATAGTTAGCACCAATGAAAGACTGCACGCAATCGGACTCTGTGAAACAAATTTATGTCAACAATGCCATCTAGTTGACACAATAATTCATAGATATACTTGCAGTGGTCACATGAATAGTTGTAAGTGGAAAAAATGGCTCTGAGCACTATGGGTCTTAACTTCTGAGGTCATCAGCCCCCTAGAACTTAGAACTACTTAAACCTAACTAACCAAAGGACATCACACACATCCATGCCCGAGGCAGGATTCGAACCTGCGACCGCAGCGGTCGCGCGGTTCCAGACTGTAGCGCCTAGAACCTCTCGGCCACTTCGGCCGGCTAAAGTTGGAAGTGGATCCTGGAGCAAATAGCTCTGATTACAAGAACGTCCGCTGAGTCTATATCGCTGTCATTGATACACAGGCCTGAAGCACGCTATTTCCCAGAAGCAAAAAATAAATCTGTGTACTGGTTGCTGGGAAATTTTGTTAATTACGTCCTTAACAAATTAGGATCCGATAGCATCATAGAGTTCAAGGTACACATGCTGTGTGAATTCCACAAAATTAGAAGGTATTCGAATCACAGGAAAAAGTTCGGTAATAAGTTAATAATTGTATTTGAAAGAACGGGCATTGGTTAATATAAAAAAGAAGACTTTGTTGACAGTGATGTATTGTACTTACCTTAAGTATGTTATTTAAAATTTTACAGTATATTTTTGGTGTGTGCTTTTTCTCCTTCAGAGAGTAGTTTTTGATATTTACAAGCTAATGCACAGAACTTATGTGATAGTGAGATTGTGTGTCTAATCGTGTCAACACACAAAACATTAAAGGTGCATTATGCCGGCCGGTGTGGCCGTGCGGTTCTAGGCGCTTCAGTCTGGAACCGCGCTGCTGCTACGGTCGCAGGTTCGAATCCTGCCTCGGGCATGGATGTGTGTGATGTCCTTACGTTAGTTAGGTTTAAGTAGTTCTAAGTTCTAGGGGACTGATGACCTCAGATGTTAAGGCCCATAGTGCTCAGAGCCATTTGATCCATTTGAAAGGTGCATTATTGGCTCATATTAGAAATCTGGAAATTTCCTTATCGATTGGTTAAAACCATATGATTCTATCTGATATAAAGTAATATTCAACGGGTGGCACATTGCTCTGTTCATTTTTGCACTGTGATGTGTAAGTCAGTTTTGCAGTGAAAGAGTTATTATATAGGTCTGACCACTTCAGATACTTAACATTCAATTAATGTCCAGAAAGTGTAGTTGAAAGGCTAGTCTACTTTATTATATATCTCCCTTCCGCCACTCTCAAGTATTTCAGAAATTGTGTAATATGATTATTAAATTGTTTTATATTTAAAATTATCCCACCATTTTGCTGATATCCATCATAAAGAACTATTTATGCTTCTGTAAAGATTGGAGCTCATGTAATTCGAAGTGCAGGTGTTATTTCTCCATGTTGGAGTTTGAATGTCTATAAAAAAACTTTTCTTGATGTTTAACTTAATTCTTTCTGGTAATTTAGTGAGTAACACAATCTTCTGTTGTCTTTCTTTAACATCAGCATAATTGAAATGATCAAACTGTTTACGTTTAAATCACTTCATGTATAACATGTGTACATGGTTAGTACATGAACTTAGCATGTATTTGGAATGTGTAACATTGTTTTTTTAATAAATGTTTTTTTTTAAAAATCTGGATAGAGCGTCTGCTATGTAAGCAGGAGATCCCGGGTTCGAGTCCCGGTCGGGACACACATTTTTATCTGTCCCCGTTGACGTACGTCAACGCCTGTAAGCAGCTAAGAGTTTTAATTTCGTTGTAATTTCATTCTAACGAGCTGGATGGTCACCGATGTTATCTGTCTTTCGGACATGTCCGACAGGGTGGTCCATTGGTTGTGACCGGGTCAAATATACCACGAAATAAGCGTCAAACGAAAAAACGACAAAGAACGAAACTTGTCTAGCTTGAAGGGGGAAACCAGATGGCGCTGTGGTTGGCCCGCTAGATGGCGCTGCCATACCTCAAACGGATATCAACTGCGTTTTTTAAAATAGGAAACCCCATTTTTTATTACATATAAAGAAATATGAATGTTTTAGTTGGACCACTTTTTTCGCTTTGTGATAGATGGCGCTGTAATAATCAAATATATGGCTCACAATTTTAGACGAACAGTTGGGAACAGGTAGGTTTTTTAAATTAAAATATAGAAAGTAGGTACGTTTGAACATTTTATTTCGGTTGTTCTAATGTGATACATGTAACTTTGTGAACTTATAATTTCTGAGAACGCATGCTATTACAGCGTAATTACATGTAAACACAACATTAATGCAATAAATGCTCAAAATTGTGTCCGTCAACCTCAATGCATTTGAATACGTGTAACGACATTCCTCTCAACAGCGATTAGTTCGCCTTCCGTAATGTTCGCACATGCATTCACATTGCGCTGACGCATGTTGTCAGGCGTTGTCGGTGGATCACGATAGCAAATATCCTTCAACTTTCCCCACAGAAAGAAATCCGGGGACGTCAAATCCGGTGAACGTGCCTGCCATGGTATGGTGCTTCACGATCAATCCACCTGTCATGAAATATGCTATTCAATGCCGCTTGATCCGCACGCGAGCTATGTGCCGGACATCCATCATGTTGAAAGTACATCGCCATTCTGTCATGGTTCAAAATGGCTCTGAGCACTATGGGACTTAACTACTGTGGTCATCAGTCCCCTAGAACTTAGAACTATTTAAACCTAACTAATCTAAGGACATCACACACATCCATGCCCGAGGCAGGATTCGAACCTGCGACCGTAGCAGTCGCGCGGTTCCGGACTGCCCGCCTAGAACCGCTAGACCACCGCGGCCGGCCATTCTGTCATGCAGCGAAACATCTTGTAGTAACATCGGTAGAACCTTACGTAGGAAATCAACAAGCATTGCACCATTTAGACTGCCATCGATAAAATGGGGGCCAATTATCCTTGCTCCCATAATGCCGCACCATACATTAACCCGCCAAGGTCGCTGATGTTCCACTCGTCGCAGCCATCGTGGATTTTCCGTTGCCCAATAGTGCATATTATGCCGGTTTACGTTACCGCTGTTGGTGAATGACGCTTCGTCGCTAAATAGAACGCGTGCAAAAAATCTGTCATCGTCCCGTCATTTCTCTTGTGCCCAGTGGCAGAGCTGTACACGACGTTCAAAGTCGTCGCCATGCAATTCCTGATGCATAGAAATATGGTACGGGTGCAGTCGATGTTGATGCAGCATTCTCAACACCGACGTTTTTGAGATTCCCGATTCTCGCGCATTTTGTCTGCTACTGATGTGCGGATTAGCCGCGACAGCAGCTAAAACACCTACTTGGTCATTATCATTTGTTGTAGGTCGTGGTTGACGTTTCACATGTGGCTGAGCACTTCCTGTTTCCTTAAATAACGTAACTATCCGGCGAACGGTCCGGACACTTGGATGATGTCGTCCAGGATACCGAGCAGCATACATAGCACACGCCCGTTGGGCATTTTGATCACAATAGCCATACATCAACACGATATCGACCTTTTCCGCAATTGGTAAACGGTCCTTTTGAACACGGATAATGTATCACGGAGCAAATACCGTCCGCACTGGCGGAATGTTACGTGATACCACGTACTTATACGTTTGTGACTATTACAGCGCCATCTATCATAAAGCGAAAAAAGTGGTCCCGCTAAAACATTCGTATTTATTTACTTACTACACGAATATGTAATAAAAATGGGGGTTCCTGTTTAAGAAAACGCAGTTGATATCCGTTTGAGGTATGGCAGCGCCATCTAGCGGGCCAACCATAGCGCCATCTGGTTTCCCCCTTCAAGCTAGACGAGTTTCGTTCTTTGTAGTTTTTTTCGTGTGACGCTTATTTCGTGAGATATTTGGCCCGGTCACTATCAATGGATCACCGTGTATAACGCTGTCATTTCCGGTGGTTAGATAGCGCATTATTCTAGCGAAGATAGACACGAAGCCCAGACCTACCACAGTAGTTTAGGTTTATATGCCAACTAGCTCCGTAGATGATTAAGAGACTGAAAAAATGTATGATGCGATAAAAGAAACTATTCATATAGTTAAGAGAGACGAAAACTGAATAGTCATGGTGGACTGGAATTCGATAGTTGAGAAAGGAAGAGAAGGAAAAGTAAAGGTGAATATGGACCGGGGGTAAGGAATGAAAGAGGAAGCCGCCTGGTAGAATTTTCGCAGAGCATAACATAATGATAACTAACACTTTGTTTAAGAATCGTAAAAGAAAGCTGTATACGTGGAAGAGGCCTGGAGACACTAATAGATTTCAGATAGATCATATGATGGTAAGACAGAGATTTAGGAACCACGTTTTAAATTGTAAGACATTTCCAGGGGCAGATGCGATCTGTGACCACAATTTATTAGGTATGAACAGAAGAAACTGCAAAAAGGTAGGAATTTAAGGAAATGGTACCTGGATAAACTGAAAGAACCAGAGTTTGTGGAAAGCTTCAGAGAGAGCATTAGGGAACGATTGACAAATACAGGGAAAAGAAATACGGTAGAAGAAGAATGGGTGGCTTTGAGAGATGAAATAGTCAACGCAGCAGAGGATCAAGTAAGTAAAAAGACGAGGGCTAACAGAAGAGAGATCGAATTTAATTGATGAAAGCAGAAAATATAAAGATGCATTAAACGAAGCAGACGAAAAGGAATACAAACGTCTCAAAAATGAGATCGACAGCGAGTGCAAAATGGCTAACCAAGGATGGCTAGAGCACATATGTAAGCATGTAGAGGCATATCACTAGGGGTAAAATAGATACTGCCACAGGAAAATTAATGAGGCATTTGCAGAAAAAAGAACCACCTGTATGAATATCAAGAGCTTAAATGGAAAACCAGTACTGAGGAAAAGGGAAAGCAGAAAGGTGGAAGGAGTATATAGAGGTTCTATACAAGGGTGATGTACCTGAGGGCAATATTATGAAGTAAAAGAGGACTTAGATCAAGATGAAAGTGGACATATGATACTGCGTGAAGAATTTGACAGAGTGTGGAAAGACCTAAGTCAAACAAAGGCCGTGGGAGTAGACAATATTCCATTAGAACTACTGATAGTCTAGGGAGAGCCAGCCATGACAAAACTCTACCATCTGGTGTGCAAGAAGTATGTGACAGGCGAAATACCCCCAGACTGCAAGAAGAATATAGTAATTCCAATACCAAAGAAAGCAGGTGTCGACAGGTGTAAAAATTATCAAACTATCAGTTTAATAACTCATGGCTGCAAAATATTAACACTAATTTTTTACAGACGATTAGAAAAACTAGCAGAAGCTGACCTCGGGGAAGATTAGTTCGGATTCCGTAGAAATATTGCAACACACGAGGCAATACTGACCCAGCGACTTATCTTAGATTAATGAAAGGCAAACCATCGTTTATAGCACTTGTAGACTTACAGAAAGCTTTGGCAATGTTGAATGGAATACTCCCTTTCGAATTCTGAAGGAGGCAGGGGTAAAATACAGGGAGCGAAAGGCTATTTACAATTTGTATAGAAACCAGATTACAGTTATAAGAGCCGGCCGGTGTGGCCAAGCGGTTAAAGGCGCTTCCGTCTGGAACCGCGCGACCGCTACGGTCGCAGGTTCGAATCCTGCCTCGGGCATGGATGTGTGTGATGTCCTTAGGTTAGTTAGGTTTAAGTAGTTCTAAGTTCTAGGGGACTGATGACCTCAGATGTTAAGTCCCATAGTGCTCAGAGCCATTTTTGAACAGTTATAAGAGTGGAGGGGCATGAAAGGGAAGCAATGGTTGAGAATGGAGTAAGACAGGATTGTAGCCTATATCGGATCTTATTCAATCTGTATGTTGAGCAAGCAGTAAAGGAAACAAAAGAAAAATTTGGAATAGGAATTAAAATCCATGGAGAAGAAATAAAAACTTTGAGGTTTGCCAATGACATTGCAATTCTGTCAGGGGCAGTAAAGGACCTGGAAGAGCAGTTGAACGGAATGGAAAGTGTCTTGAAAGGAGGATATAAGATGAACATCAACAAGAATAAGACGGGGATAGTGGAATGTAATCGAATTAAATCAGGTGATGCTGAGGGAATTAGATTAAGAAATGAGGCATTTAAAGTAGTAGATAAGTTTTGCTATTTGGGGAACAAATTAACTGATGATGGTCGAAGTAGAGAGGCTTGCAAGGGCAAGGAAAGCGTTCCTGAAGAAGGGAAATTTGTTAACGTCGGGTATAGATTTAAGTGTCAGGAAGTCGTTTCTGAAAGTATTTGTACGGAGTGTAGCCATGTATGGAAGTGAAACGTGGACGATAAATAGTTTAGACAAGAAGAAAATAGAAGCTTTCAAAATGTGGTGTTACATAAGAATGCTAAAGATTATATGGGTAGATCACGTAACTAATGCGGAGTTACTGAATAGGATTGGTGAAAAGAGTACTTTGTGGCGCAACCTGACTAAAAGAAGGGATCGGTTGCTAGGACACGTTTTGAGGCATCAAGGAATCACGAATTAAGTGTTGGAGGGGAGCGTGGAAGGTAAATATCGTAAAGGGAGACCGAGAGATGAATACACTAAGCAGATCCAGAAGGATGTAGGTTGCAGTAGGTACTGGGAGATGAAGAATCTTGCACAGGATAGTGTAGCACGGAGAGCGGCATCAAACCAGTTTCTGGACTGAAGAACACAACAACAACAACAACAACAACAACAGATAATAGTTAGCATACCGTATATTTCGGCAGATAAGACGATAGCTGAAGCATTAAAAAAGGCCCCTAAAATTGGGTTGTCTTCTACGACAGGTATAAAACACATTGAAATTTATATAAATTAAAACCATTCTAAAATAAAATAAATCGTCCAGCAGTGTATTTAAAACGCTGAAATATCCTCACAGTCATTATTTAAGGAAAGCAGCACTTGAAGCACATCCTCACTTTCGTTGTTGAGAAACTCGTGGTATGATCCCCATTCTGCACCTCGTAAATCGATATCCGCTTCGTCATCAGTATCCGGTAACAGATCGACCTCAGCGCCAGTCACAGCTATCGAAATCCCACCGTTTGCGAAGGATTGTACCACTATTTCAATTTTCACTTTTTCCCGTGTTCTGATCACGAAAATCCCCCCCCCCCCAAAAAAAAAAGAAAAAAAGAAATCAAGTGATGCAGCCCGCGTAGCTCCATCTTTGGTGTACGACTTTCCGCCACTCATCATCCAGTTGTTCCATTATTCACGCATGTTGTCTTTGAATGATTTATTCAGAGAGATGTCTAAAGGTTGTAGCATCAAAGTCAAACCAGCCGGTATAACAGCAATCGCAGTATTGCTTCGTGCTATGTAACTTTCTCAGTGTTGTGACTGCGAAACATGTCCCTCACCAAAAAACTAGCATTGTTTCATAGAGCACCTTGTAGCCTCTGCCGCTCATGTTCCGTGCACAGTTTTACACCACTCTCGTGAATGCATCTCTTTTCGTGGAAATGTACAAAAATGCGCGGTGGAAATTTCATTTTAAGATTGGTTTTCCGCTTGAAAATGACCATACGTTTTAACACTGTTCCATCTGCCACGCATGTTAATACAATTATTTCCCCAGTTCTGTAGTTTATTATATCGAACTTCATCGGTGTTTCATCCGTATTGCCAATATGAGATAGTGGAAAGCTGTGTTTTTGCCTCAAACGAAAAACAAACAAATTTATGAGACTTCGTAAAGTCATGGTCAAGATCTTTCGGTAGTTTCTGCGCAATTTCTGTTTTCTGCTGTATTACCAGACTTTTTAGGTTCATGAAACGATGCTATTGCCTTCAATTCTTTGACATGCTCTGGACTGGCTATTTCCCACTTCAGTGCATAAGCCGTAATCATATTTCTCGTAACAATACTGCCTCAGTTAATGTACCCATTCTGCAACGCTGTTTTCTAAATCTGGCCGGCAAACTATTCTTCTCATAGAACATTTTTTCATTGGCATTTTTTAAAAGTTGCATTTTTTTTTTTTGCCAGTCTCTTACCATCTTGTTATATCGAAAGACCTTCCTGCAGCACCATTGTCCGATTCTTTGTCTTGTTGTATGACCTTTAACTTGAATCTTGTTTCACATGCCCTTCCCTTTGTAGGTCCCGTCATAAGAGACACACTTTACAAATTTTATGCCGATTCCACTTGCAACAAGAACTGTTTGAACACGTGACACAACCTACAACAATGCTTGTTAGCTGTTTGGATCGTGTCAAGTGCACAAGAAATGCACATATGAAACAAGATTTTTTTTTAATATATCTATATTACAGTACAGTGTTAAAGAATAATTTTTCTATTATTTACCCCATTCCTTTAAATGGTACAACGTGCATATACTATATTTATAGATTTATTTATTCCTATTCAAGAATTTATCAATGGTATATTGTCAACGAGATGATTTCAATTTATTTTGGAAGGTATTACTGCTGTTTGTCAGACACTTTATTTCATCTGGTAATTTTTCAAAAATTTTTCTAGCAGCATATTTTACCCTTTCCTGTGCCAAAGATAGGTTGAGTAAAGAATAGTGTAAGTCTTTCTTTTTTCTGGTATTGTAATCATGAATGTCACTGTTGTTTTTAAACTGGTCCATGATGTTGATAACAAATTTCATCAGTGATTAAATGTACTGTGAGGTTGTTGTAAGAATTGCCACTCTTTTAAAAATATGCCAGCATCATGTGCGA
Organism: Schistocerca piceifrons; assembly: GCF_021461385.2. Lineage (NCBI taxonomy): Eukaryota > Metazoa > Arthropoda > Insecta > Orthoptera > Acrididae > Schistocerca > Schistocerca piceifrons. Next base: position 67,161,210 of record NC_060148.1, on the reverse strand, counting down.
CTATGAACCCCACACATTATTCTAACCACTGCCTTTTGAGCAGTGAACACTTTTTCTCTACGTGTTGAGTTACCCCAAAATATTATTCCATGTGACATCAGTGAGTGTAAGTATGCAAAGTATGTTAGCTTACTATTTTTTATATCCTCAAAATTAGCAATTATTCTGATTGCAAAAGTTGATGAACCTAGTCGCTCTAGAGGATCCAAAATATGAATTTTCCAGTTAAGATTCTCATCTATATGTACACCCAAAAACTTAGTATGCTCCAACCTGTCTACTAACTTCTGTTGATGTGTTATATTTATTGAAAGAACTGTACTTTTTGCAGCAGAAAATTGGATTTACTGTGTTTTTTCAAAGTTGTAGGGAAGCCCATTTGCAGGAAACCAATTAATGACTTTTCCAAAGACCTTATTTGTATCATTTTCAATTGGAGATTCTTTTACTGGATTAATGATTATGCTTGTATCATCAGCAAACAGAGTCAGTTCAGCTTCCTGTTACAGATAGGAAGGGAGGTCGTTCACATATATCAAGAACAGAATGGGACCCATAATTGACCCTGTGGAACACCTAATGTAATTTGACCCCAGTGATGAAGTGGCAAACTTATTTAAATCACTTGAACCATATAAAGAAACTTTTTGTTTCTGTTCTGTAGGTATGACTTAAACCACTCATATTCTATTCCATTTATACCATAGAATTGTAATTTCTGTAACATAATGTCATGGTTCACACAATCAAATGCTTTGGACAAGTCACAGAAAATTCCTATTGGTGACATTTTACTATTTAAAGACTCTATTATGCGGGCAGTGAAATTGTATATTGCTGTCTCAGTGGAACACCATTTTTGAAATCCAAACTGTGATTTACTAAGTATCCTATTGCTAAAAATGGCTCTGAGCACTATGGGACTTAACAGCTGTGGTCATCAGTCCCCTAGAACTTAGAACTACTTAAACCTAACTAACCGAAGGACATCACACACATCCATGCCCGAGGCAGGATTCGAACCTGCGACCGTAGTGGTCACACGGTTCCAGACTGAAGCGCCTAGAACCACACGGCCACACCGGCCGGCTATCCTATTACTGTTGAGATGGCTAACCACTCTTGAGCACATTACTTTCTCGAAGATTTTTGAAAATGCTGTAAGCAAGGATACTGGCCGCTAATTATTGACGTCTGTGGTGTCCCCCCTTTTGTAGAGAAGCCTGACAATGGCATATTTTAACCTGTCTGGGAAAATCCCTAGAGTTAGTGGTGCATTACATGTGTGACTCAGAACATCAGCTGTAATTGCTCCACATTGTTTTAATATCTTATTAGAGGTGTCATCTACTCCAACAAACATTTATTATTCAAAGATTTAATACTTTTACTTATTTCACAAGGGGTTGTTAGGTGAAACTTAATCTGACTAAAAGTGTTCAAAACTGACTCTTCTGTGTACTGCCTGGCTTTTTCTTTTGAACTATTCTCACCAATGTTTTCTCCTACGCTTGAGAAATGGTTGTTAAATACATTAGCTACTTGTGTACTGTTGGTTAGGATGGTCTTTCTCTTTAATATAATACTATTTACCCCAGTGGTTACTTTTCCTGTCTCCCTTCTAACAATATTCCATATTGATTTGATTTTATTGCTGGAGTTGTTAATTTCTTCATATTTATTGATTTCCTTACAACTTCTCTCAGTGTGTTACAGTAATTTTTATAGTGTAAAACTACTTCTGGATATTTACTAGTTCTTGCTGCCTCATACAGTTTTCCTTTTCTTTCTGAAGACTCTTTAATATCTGCAGGAATCCAAGGTTTCTTTGAAAAGGGTGTGGTGTTACATTTAGTAATTTTCTTTGGGAAACAATGTTCAAAAAGGTTCCCGAGTTCGAGTCTTGGTCCGGCTCGCAGTTTTAATCTGTCAGAAAGTTTCGGGATATAACTTTATCAAGAAATGTGTTGCATTTATCATTAGCATTTGGTTCATTATATACATCTCCCCAATTAACATTTCTTAAACTTTCTCTGAAGTGCTCTATAGATACCGGGTTAAGCAACCTCACACTTTCACTTAATGCTTTCTGAACTGTATACCCTGTTAGGTTTTGTAAGTTAATGACTTGTGCATCATGATCTGACAATCCATTTACCACAGCGAAAGCATGTGTTTATACAGATAAAACCGTGACAATGCTTAAGGGGGCCATTGCTTTATGATGTGTTCAACAGCTTAGTGGCACATAGTAGGTATGTCGGCAAAAGTGAATAGCCAATACGACGGTTTTGTAGATACTCAACGCCCTCAGTGTGTGCACTACTATCCAGATGATCACTGTTCTAAACTAAATTTACATGCCGTTGCTAGTTTGCGGATCCTCTTACAGGACGGACATACGGTAAAACTATACAGGGTACTATACAAAAAGGTACGGCCAAACTTTCAGGAAATATTCCTCACACACAAAGAAAGAAAATATGTTATGTGGACATGTGTTCGGAAACGCTTAATTTCCATGTTAGAGCTCATTGTATTACTTCTCTTCAAATCACATTAATCATGGAATGGAAACACACAGCAACAGAACATACCAGCGTGACTTCAAACACTTTTTTACAGGAAATGTTCAAAATGTCCTCCGTTAGCGAGGATACGTGCATCCACCCTCTGTCGCATCGAATCCCTGATGCGCTGATGCAGCCCTGGAGAATGGCGTATTGTATCAAAGCCGTCCACAATATCACGAAGAGTCTGTACATTTGGTACTGGGGTTGCGAAGACAAGAGCTTTCAAATGCCCCCATAAATGAAAGTCGAGAGGGTTGAGGTCAGGAGAGCGTGGAGGCCACAGAATTGGTCCGCCTCTACCAATCCATCGCTCACCGAATCTGTTGTTGAGAAGCGTACGAACACTTCAACTGAAATGTGCAGGAGCTCCATCGTGCATGAACCACATATTGTGTCGTACTTGTAAAGGCACATGTTCTAGCAGCACAGGTAGAGTATCCCGTATGAAATCGTGATAACGTGCTCCATTGAGCGTAGGTGGAAGAACATGGGGCCCAATAGAGACATCACCAACAATGCCTGCCCAAACGTCCACAGAAAATCTGTGTTGATGACGTGATTGCACAATTGCGTGCGGATTCTCGTCAGCCCACACATGTTGATTGTGAAAATTTACAATTTGATCACGTTGGAATGAAGCCTCATCCGTAAAGAGAACATTTGCACTGAAATGAGGATTGACACATTGTTGGATGAACCATTCGCAGAAGTGTACCCGTGGAGGCCAATCAGCTGCTGATAGTGCCTGCACACGCTGTACACGGTACGGAAACAACTGGTTCTCCCGTAGCACTCTCCATACAGTGACGTGGTCAACGTTACCTTGTACAGCAGCAACTTCTCTGACGCTGACATTAGGGTTACCGTCAACTGCACGAAGAATTGCCTCGTCCATTGCAGGTGTCCTCGTCGTTCTAGGTCTTCCCCAGTCGCGAGTCACAGGCTGGAATGTTCCGTGCTCCCTAAGACGCCGATCGATTGCTTCGAACGTCTCCCTGTCGGGACACCTTCGTACTGGAAATCTGTCTCGATACAAACGTACCGCGCCACGGCTATTGCCTCGTGCTAATCCGTACATCAAATGGGCATCTGCCAACTCCGCATTTGTAAACATTGCACTGACTGCAAAACCACGTTCGTGATGAACACTAACCTGTTGATGCTACGTACTGATGTGCTTGATGCTAGTACTGTAGAGCAATGAGTCGCATGTCAACACAAGCACCGAAGTCAACATTACCTTCCTTCAATTGGGCCAACTGGCGGTGAATCGAGGAAGTACAGTACATACTGACGAAACTAAAATGAGCTCTAACATGGAAATTAAGCGTTTCCGGACACATGTCCACATAACATCTTTTCTTTGTGTGTGAGGAATGTTTCCTGAAAGTTTGGCCGTACCTTTTTGTAACACCCTGTATATCTTTGACGAAAATACAGAGGGGTCCAAAAAAACGTATCCACTATTTAAAAGTCCATAACTGGCAAACTAATTGACGGAGTTGTCTCATCTTTGGTAGCGTAATAGTTTGTAGTTCCAGCAATCGCCACACAAGCGTTGTATTGCGTTCTTTTGTTTTGTCAGATGATAGTCGCCAGATAGTCAGTGTTTTGTTCGTAGTTGCACCTAGTTACTCGAGTAAACATGCCTGGCGCAAGGCTTACATTCGATGAAAGAAAAGTCAGTTTTGAAGCGGTATTTTAAGTACGGAAACATTAATGAGGTTCGACAGCAATGGCGAAATCAGTATCAAAAAGAGCCACCGACACATTTAACGATTCGTCGCATTCGAGACAAATTTGAAGCCGAAGGCTGTGCTAAAGATGTACACAAACAACGATCTGGACGACCTGTAACAGTAACAATTCCAGCTATCTCCCGTCGTGTGTTACAATTCACTCGCCCACCACAGAAGTCTGTGAGACAGTGTGCCCGTGAAACTGGAGTGAGTCGCTCAAGTGTTTGGCGAATTTTGAAGACAGCAAAGTGGAAGTGCTACATCCCATGATTACTACACGCAATGAACGAGGACGACCCAGATCGTAGAATGGAGTACTGCGAGTGGTTTACTAACATGATGCCCAACGATGAAGAGTTTGCAAATACGATTGTGTGGTCTGGTGAGGCACAGTTGAAACTCAATGGTACAGTAAATCGCCACAATTGCATCTACTGGGCCGTCGAAAATCCGAACGTCCGTGTAGACAAAGCCGTGAATGTGCCAGGAGTAAATGTGTGGTGTGGGTTGTCTTACCGGGGCTTGACTGGCCCATTCTTCTTTGACGGCACAGTTACCGGTGAGGTGTACCTTCAGAAGCTTCAGACATTCATTTTATATTTACTAAGATGGTATCTGTTTTTTCGGACATGTCAGAAAGAACAGATACCATCGGTGACCAAGCAGCTCCTTAGAATGAAATTACAATGAAATGAACACCCTTAGCTGCTTACAGACGTTGACATACGTCAACGGGGACAGATGAAAATGTGTGCCCCGACCGGGACTCGAGCCCAGGATCTCCTGCTGACATGGCAGACGCTCTAACCATCTGAGCCACCGAGGACACAGAGGATAGCGCGACTACAGGGATTTATCTCTGGCACGCCTCCCGCGAAACCCACATTCTCAACGTATTGTCCCGCACTACATTCGTAGTGCCCCCGCCCATTATACTCATTACTCGCGGCGCGTTGCCGATTTGGGTAAGAGTTCGGGCACTGTTTGTGCATTCGCACAGAAGAAGAAGATGGTCAAGTGGCCGGTGAGCCTTAACTATATATTTACTAAGATGGTATCTGTTCTTTCGGAATGTAGCGCGGGACAATACGTTGAGAATGTGGGTGTTCATTTCATTGTAAATCCATTTTACCTGCCAACCGAGACTATTATGGGGACGGAAGTGTTTACTTTGAAGAAGATGGTGCCCCAGCCCACTACCAAAATCGTGTTACGGCGTATCTCGACGAAAATCTACCAGGAAGATGGATAGGCCATAGAGGTGCTGTGGAGTATCCACCACGGTCCCCAGACCTAACTCCTCTGGACTTTTACCTGTGGGGAACACTAAAGGACGTCGTTTATCGACAAAAGCCACGCACATTGGATGAACTTCGAGAATCCATCGTACATTCATTTGCAAATATCCAACTGAACACGTTGCAGTCGGTAGTTCGTGCTGCAGTTGGGCGGCATCGTTTGTGTGTGGATGTTAATGGTGACCATTTCGAACACCTACAGTGATATCTTTAAGTTGGACTTTAAGCTACACTTTCACCAAAAATAAGACAACTGCGTCAAGTAGTTTGCGAGTTATGGACTTCTAAACAGTGGATATATCTTTTCGGTACCCTCTGTATACAGGGTGTTACAAAAAGGTACGGCCAAACTTTCAGGTAACATTCCTCACACACAAATAAAGAAAAGAAGTTAAGTGGACATGTGTCCGGAAACGCTTAATTTCCATGTTAGAGCTCATTTTAGTTTCGTCAGTATGTACTGTACTTCCTCGATTCACCGCTATGATTTCATACGGGATACTCTACCTGTGCTGCTAGAACATGTGCCTTTACGAGTAAGACACAACATGAGGTTCACACACGATGGAGCTCCTGTACATTTCAATCGAAGTGTTCGTACGCTTCTCAACAACAGATTCGGTGAGCGATGGATTGGTAGAGGCGGACCAATTCTGTGGCCTCCACGCTCTCCTGGCCTCAACCCTCTTGACTTTCATTATGCGGGCATTTGAAAGCTCTTGTCTACGCAACCCCGGTACCAAATGTGGAGACTCTTCGTGCTCGTATTGTGGACGGCTGTGATACAATACGCCATTCAGGGCTGCATCAGCGCATCAGGGATTCCGTGCGACGGAGGGTGGATGCGTGTATCCACGGTAACGGAGGACATTTTGAACATTTCCTGCAACAAAGTGTTTGAAGTCACGCTGGTGCGTTCTGTTGCTGTGTGTTTCCATTCCATGATTAATGTGATTTGAAGAAAAGTAATAAAATGAGCTCTAACATGGAAAGTAAGCGTTTCCGGACACATGACCACATAACATTTTTTCTTTCTGTTGTGGTATCGGTTGCTGGACCGACACCGTGATGTTGATAGCTGAAAAGGAATGCTAAACTAACGCTGTGGCCGATAGTGCACGAACGGCAATAAACATACGGGCGTGAAGTCTGGAACATAAAAACTTATGAATGAATAAGACGAAAAGTATGTAGATGCTTTTTACTTAACTTTTATTTATCCTTGGAATACATCTCTCTGGAATACTCGTACGCTATAGGCACTGATACAAATGGCTCCTTGCTAGTTCTTAGCCCTTAACTTCTGATGGCTATTCTGTCTCTCGGCTAATGAGAGAGAAAGGCTTCGTACCACTGGGCGATAGCTAGGTTCGCGTACAACTGGCCGGTAGCTTGGTTCTCGTACAACTGGGGTCGAGTCCACTCTCGTATCACGAGACCTGCCTAGGTGGTGGCGCTAGGTCTGCGATCACAGTGGCGACACGCGGGTCCGACATGTACTACATGGACCGCGGCCGATTTCAGTTACCACCTAACAAGTGTGGTGTCTGGCGGTGACACCACACTTTCTTTGTGTGTGAGCAATGTTTCCTGAAAGTTTGGCCGTACTTTTCTGTAACACCCTGTATACCTCGTCTTTTCAGAAGGTCGTCTTCTACGCCGAAATAGACGGTAGGTAGCAGCACGGTACGAACACAGTGTGTGTGGTTGTTGCGATGTGGCGGTAGGTGGAGCGCCGGTCGATTAAATGCAGCGCGCCGTGTGTTTCAGATCGCGCCGCGGTAGGGGAAGGGGTATGGTAGCGCGGGAGGGGGAGAGGGGAATGACCGAAAAAAGGTACTCGCCCGGCGCGCCGGCAGGAAGCATGTGCGCGTGCGGCCGAGTGCCGGGAAGGGTGGGGGGAGAGGCGCGTCGGTGATTCGAGGGGCCGCTGCAGTGGAGGGGGGCGACTGTAACATCCGAAGATCGGCGCGCAGCCGCGGCCGGTCAGTGCGCAGCCGACTGTTGCCGCGTGCGGACGTCGGTCGCGAAGCGGTCGGGCTCACGGACTCGGCGGAGAGGCGCGAGGAAAACAGACGCGATGAAGGGCGAATAAAGCGGAGCGTTAGCTGGGCTCGCAAGGCACCAACTCTCTCATTCACATATAAACACACATACTCACACAAGCGCAGTAGCATCCGCCGGACGATCTCAAGGTCGCGTGCGGCGATCCACACACTCGCTACTCCTTTTATTTTCTCTCTCTCTTCCCGCCTGTGCCCTCCACTCTCCCACCCCTCCCCACCACCGCTGCCGATACGCCACTCCATTTCTTCTTCTCTCAGTTCACACACAGACAGCGCCGAAATCCCGCTCCTCCCACACTGACACGGGCGCTTCCTGCAGTTACGTGAAAAATCTCGCCGGCAAGTACGTTCCAGCGCCCCAGCGACCGGTTTTGTTCCGTGCGACCTGTTATAAACACTGCCGCTGTCTGTTACGTACGTGTCGCCGGAGTAAAAGAAAAAACAAACATAAATAAATAAAAACCACAAACACGCGCGCGCGCGCAGGAAGAATCAGCTGTATAGCACGTGGAAAGCGCAGACGGGAAACACAAACAAGTCTGGCTGTCACCGCTCCACGTGACAGCAACATCACCACCGTGTACACACGCAAGAAAAGTATTTCGTTGTGCTGGTGACATCACTCGTACTAAGTCAGCAGACTTAGTTTACCCTGCTGCATACGCCATACTAGAGGGCCTGTGTTTACATTCGCTCGACACTAGACAGAGAGAACGTCAAGAACGTTTCGAGACGACAAACAGTTGCGAATTTCAACAAGAAAGCCACGGACGTGTGTTCCCTCAGCGACTGGACCTGTGCCAGGGAGATTTGCGCGGACGACGCTCGGCGAAGACTGTGGAAAACGGCAACAAGGTGAGTATCCCACTTCCATATTCATTTTGCGGCGTTTCTCCTACACTACAGGATTACCTTCTTCGCGTGCAGGTGTTCGATCAGCCGAATGTGCTGAGAAAATCGAGTGCTCCGAGATGTAGTCACCGACTCACGGAGAAGCCACACAAAACGGCCCTGAAATAGTAACACCCGTAATTAATACGATTCTAGTAACAGTTACTAAGGCGTGACTTGTCTTATTGAAATCTGACTAACCAGAAGACGTCGAGGGGAAAAATCGTAATTATGACAACCGCGAATCAAGAGTAATCTCATTCTCACCTAGTAAATAGTCACTCGCGTAAACTGCTGTCAACCCTATTTCAGGAATGCTTCTAATTAAGTTCAAATCCAAATCACAACAACATACTTCCTCACTAATCAACAGAACCAGCCCTCCACGTCCAAACTGCCAAACGCTTGCGTCAAAATTAACATTGTTACATTTTATTGTAACGAATACCAAGTTCCACTTTAAATCTCTAACTAGTTCTCGATTCAGTACAATTTTTAAGTAGAAATCCACAATCCTAGTATTCCGACCGAATATGAAACGACGCTGTTTTTCTTTATTTTTAAGTTTTTAATAAAAGTTGAACCTGCCGTCGCGATTATGTGCTCCCTGATGCATGCCTGGACACATTCTCGTCCGGCCAATTGCTGATAGAAACACTTGACAGCGATACCCATGATACATACGTCCTTCCTACAAAGTATTTTTCACACTGATTAAACATAGTATTTCCCCCTTTCTGGACCATGGTTGCACCCTTAGCTGTCACGTTATCCAACATCATCTTCAAGCGAGCACGTTGCAGGCTTGGCTTACAAACTAAATTACCACCGTCACAGTAATCGATCCCTTACACTTTCCCTCCCACCCACCACTTTTTCCTGTAAAAAAATAAATAAATAAAGGAAAGATGATGATGATGATGATGATGATGATGATGATGATGATGATGATTAGTGTTTTAGGGCGCACAACAGCGAGGTTATCACCGCCCGAAATAAAGGAAACAAACAGCTTTTAGTCATAAATCGCGATTTTCGTTTCCACACACAATACATTGCTCGGTCTACCTTCTTTATTTACTACTGGACCGTTTACAGATATATATATATATATATATATATATATATATATATATATATATATATATATATATATATATAATATTGTGACGACAGTCTTTACAAAACTTAAGCCAAAACTGAAAAATTAGTTACTATTTCAGTATTGGTTTTACTGTTTTCAAGCACAGCATGGGTAGACATATTTATATACGTATATACGCTATTCTTTTCGCAATACATTTGTAGACAAAGGGCCGACCATGGTAGCCGAGTGGTTCTAGGCCCTTCAGTCCGGAACCGCGCGACTGATACGGTCGCAGGTTCGAATCCTGTCTCGGGCGTGGATGTGTGTGATCTCCTTAGGTTATTTAGGTTTAAGTGGTTTTAAGTTCTTGGTGACTGATGACGTCATATGTTAAGTCCGATAGTGCTCAGAGCCATTTGAGCCATTTGTAAACAATATTTAAACAAAAAGAATATAAAAAACGATGTTTCATTGCCACATATACGTACATGTATTCTACTGTTTGTAAGATGCTACAAAGATTTCCACAACCCGTGTCATTTTGTATAATATACATCTGGTTAATGGGCCGCATCGCTGTAAATTACTGAAACAACTAAACTGCCGACGTTTCAACCGACACGCTTAGGTCCTCTTGAGCGCGGTTCGCTGAAGAGATCCAAAGCAACTTAGTTGTTTTAGTAATTTACAATGATACGGCCCAGTAATCAAAATTACTTTACCCAAATTGATACAAAGATGTTTATCATTTTTAAAAATTGGTTCAAATGGCTCTGAGCACTATGGGACTTAACATCTGTGGGCATCAGTCCCCTAGAACTTAGAACTACTTAAACCTAACTAACCTAAGAACATCACACACATCCATGCCCGAGGCAGGATTCGAACCTGCAACCAGAGCGGTAGCGCAGTTCCAGACTGAAGCGCCTAGAACCGCTCGGCCACACCGGCCAGCTTGTATACCATATGCGGAAACAACGTATCTACTTTTGCATATTCTTTCACTTGTTTGGATTTTGTGTACAAAGTTAGTGGGAAACAAAGGTGTGTGTCTTCACTATCTTTACTTCAAACATTAGGCCTTTCTTGCTTTTACTGTTATACATACCCATTGCTTCCTCAACGTTCCACGACTTTTTCTCAGAACTGGCTTAAATCTTTTTATCTGGAGAGGCAATCTTTCTCCTCTCATTTTTTCGTGATATTCATTCCAGTTTCTCCTATTTTCTTGTATTTTATTGAGTATTTTAAATACATTCAGTTCTTCCATATGTTCCGAATTTCGAAATCTGTCGGCTGCTGTGCATCTTTTAATGCTCTCATAAATCTCAACTCTCTTGCATGTAGGCGATACTCTTGGGGTTTAATTATAACCAAGCCGGCCGCTGTGGCCGAGCGGTTCTAGGCGCTTCAGTCCGGAACTGCGCTGCTGCTACGGTCGCAGGTTCGAATCGTGCCTCGGGCATGGATGTGTGTGATGTACTTAGGTTAGTTAAGTTTAAGTAGTTCTAAGTCTAGAGGACTGATGACCTCCGGTGTTAAGTCCCATAGTGCTTAGAGCCATTTGAACTGTATTTTAATTCTAACCAAGTGTTGGAATGCAATTGTCTTAACAAATTTCAGTTTTTGTTTCTTTCTCGGTTTTATTGTTTAGACATCCGTGTATTGTTGCACATAATTATGTTCCCGAACTTTGCTAATATATTCTCAATGCCTTCGTCATAATGTGAATAGTTAAAATGTTTCACTTGTCCTTTGGACTACCGTTTACCACAATTTCTGTGCGTACAGCATGTTTTCCTTTAAAAGCTGCTCATTTTGTCTTCATTTCTGAAATCGTCAAATGGTACTCTTCACAAGGCTCACTTAATAAATGTATTTCCCTTTGTAGAAAATCATGTGAAACCCAATTAGCAGTTTTCTCACGCGGCATACTGAGCTCTTTGGATCAAGGCATTCAGGTAGATGCTGTATTTCTCTATTTCCGAAAAGCGTTTGACTCAGTACAACACCTACGTTTATTCAGAAGTACGATCATATGGGGTATCAAAATGCAATTTGTGACAGGGTTGACGACTTTTTGGTAGGGAGGATGTAGAAGTAACTCCGGATGTGTCCCAAAGCATGTTACTGTCCACGTTGTATAATAATAACCTTGCAGACTATGTTAATGGTGACCTGAGACTTTTCCCTGATGATACAGTGATCTGTAATGATGTACTGTCTGAAAGAAGCTGCCTAAATCTTCAATCAGGTCTTGATAATATGCAGGGATTGGCAACTTACTTTAAATATTCAAAACTGCCAAATTGTGCACTTCGCAAAACGAAAAAACTTTGTACCCTGTGGCTATAATACAAGTGAGCCACGGCATCGGCCAACTCATACAAATACCTGGGTGTAACACTTTGTGGGGATATGAAATGGAATGATCACATAGGCTTAGTTGTGGGTAAAGCAGGTGGTAGACTTCGGTTTATTGGTAGAATACTGGGGAAGTGCAATCAGTCTAGAAAGGAGATTGCTTACAAATCACTTGTGCGACCCATTCTAGAATATTGCTGAAGTGTGTGGGATCCGTATCAGATGGGACTAACGGGGGATATTGAACGTATACAGAGGAGCCGGCCGCTGTGGCCGAGCGCTTCTAGGCGCTTCAGTCCAGAACCACGCGGCTGCTACGGTCGCAGGTTCGAATCCTGCCTCCGGCATGGATGTGTGTGATGTCCTTACGTTAGTTAGGTTTACTTAGTTCTAAGTCTAGGGGAGTGATGACCTCAGCAGTTAAGTCCCATAGTGCTCGGAGCCATTTATACAGAGGAGGGCACCACGAATGCTCACACGTTTGTTTAATCTATGGGAGAGTGTCACAGAGATAATGAAGGAACTGAACTGGAAGACTGTCCCTAGAAAATCTACCGACAAACATCCAAGAACTTGCTTTAAATGATTAGGAATACAGGGTGAGTCACCTAAAATTACCGCTGGATATATTTCGTAAACCACATCAAATGCTGACGAATCGATTCCACAGACCGAACGTGAGGAGAGGGGCTAGTGTAATTGGTTAATACAAACCATAAAAAAATGCACGGAAGTATGTTTTTTAACACAAACCTACGTTTTTTTAAATGGAACCCCGTTAGTTTTGTTAGCACATCTGAACATATAAACAAATACGTAATCAGTGCCGTTTGTTGCATTGTAAAATGTTAATTACATCCGGAGATATTGTAACCTAAAGTTGACGCTTGAATACCACTCCTCCGCTATTCGATCGTGTGTATCGGAGAGCACCGAATTACGTAGGGATCCAAAGGGAACGGTGATGGACCTTAGGCACAGAAGAAACTGCAACAGCACATTACGTCCACATGCTAACACCTTTTTATTGGTCTTTTTCACTGACGCACATGTACATTACCATGAGGGGTGAGGTACACGTACACACGTGGTTTCCGTTTTCAATTACGGAGTGGAATAGAGTGTGTCCCGACATGTCAGGCCAATAGATGTTCAATGTGGTGGCCATCATTTGCTGCACACAATTGCAATCTCTGGCGTAATGAATGTCGTACACGCCGCAGTACATCTGGTGTAATGTCGCCGCAGGCTGCCACAATTCGTTGTTTCATACCCTCTGGGGTTGTAGGCACATCACGGTACACATTCTCCTTTAACGTACCCCACAGAAAGAAGTCCAGAGGTGTAAGATCAGGAGGTTGGCCAATTTATGCGTCCCCCACGTCCTATGAAACGCTCGTCGAACATCCTGTCAAGGGTCAGCCTAGTGTTAATTGCGGAATGTGCAGGTGCACCATCATGCTGATACCACACACGTCGACGCGTTTCCAGTGGGACACACTCTATTCCACTTCGTAATTGAAAACGGAAACCACGCGTGTACGTGTACCTCACCCCTCATGGTAATGTACATGTGTCAGTGAAAAAGACCAATAAAAAGGTGTTAGCATGTGGACGTAATGTGCTGTTCCAGTCTCTTCTGTACCTAAGGTCCATCACCGTTCCCTTTGGATCCCTACGTAATTCGGTGCTCTCCGATACACACGATCGAACAGCGGAGGAGTGGTACTCAAGCGTCAACTTTAGGTTACAATATCTCCGGATGTAATTAACATTTTACAATGCAACAAACGGCACTGATTACGTATTTGTTTATATGTTCAGATGTGCTAACAAAACTAACGGGATTCCATTTAAAAAAACGTAGGTTTGTGTTAAAAAACATACTTCCGTGCATTTTTTTATGGTTTGTATTAACCAATTACACTAGCCCCTCTCCTCACGTTCGGTCTGTGGAATCGGTTCGTCAGTATTTGATGTGGTTTACGAAATATATCCAGCGCTAACGTTAGCTGACTCACCCTGTATATTACAACCCCTACGTATCGCTCACATAGGGATCGTGAAGATAAGATTAGAATAGTTACTGCACAGACAGTGGCTTTCAATCATTCTTCCTGCGCTCCATACGTGAATGGGACGGGAAGAAACTGTAATAACTGGTACAATGGGACGTACCCTCCGCCATGCACCTCACGGTGATTTGCGGAGTATAGATGTGGATGTAGATGTTCGTCATCTTCATTCTCGGCCAGCAGTTTGGCTGCGTCTGCATATACACGGTCCAGTCACTACAATGTCTTACGTTAAATCAGTAAGTGGCTCGAAACAGCATATCCAGACACTACGGGATGATGATGGCATTGAAACAGAGGATGACACGCGTAAAGCTGAAATACTAAACATCTTTTTCCAAAGCTGTTTCACAGAGGAAGACCGCACTGCAGTTCCTTCTCTAAATCCTCGCACAAACGAAAATATTGGCTGACATCGAAATAAGTGTCCAAGGAATAGAAAAGCAACTGGAATCACTCAATAGAGGAAAGTCCACTGGACCTGACGGGATACCAATTCGATTCTACACAGAGTACGCGAAAGAACTTGCCCCCCTTCTAACAGCCGTGTACCGCAAGTCTCTAGAGGGACGGAGGGTTCCAAATGATTGGAAAAGAGCACAGGTAGTCCCAGTCTTCAAGAAGGGTCGTCGAGCAGATGCGCAAAACTATAGACCTATATCCCTGACGTCGATCTGTTGTAGAATTTTAGAACATGTTTTCTGCTCGAGTATCATGTCGTTTTTGGAAACCCAGAATCTACTAAGTAGGAATCAACATGGATTCCGGAAACAGCGATCGTGTGAGACCCAACTCGCTTTATTTGTTCATGAGACCCAGAAAATATTAGATACAGGCTCCCAGGTAGATGCTATTTTTCTTGACTTCCGGAAGGTGTTCGATACAGTTCCGCACTGTCGCCTGATAAACAAAGTAAGAGCTTACGGAATATCAGACCAGCTGTGTGGCTGGATTGAAGAGTTTTTAGCAAACAGAACACAGCATGTTGTTATCAATGGAGAGACGTCTACAGACGTTAAAGTAACCTCTGGTGTGCCACAGGGGAGTGTTATGGGACCATTGCTTTTCACATTGCATATAAATGACCTAGTAGATAGTGTCGGAAGTTCCATGCGGCTTTTCGCGGATGATGCTGTAGTATACAGAGAAGTTGCAGCATTAGAAAATTGTAGCGAAATGCAGGAAGATCTGCAGCGGATAGGCACTTGGTGCAGGGAGTGGCAACTGACCCTTAACATAGACAA
Organism: Schistocerca piceifrons; assembly: GCF_021461385.2. NCBI lineage: Eukaryota > Metazoa > Arthropoda > Insecta > Orthoptera > Acrididae > Schistocerca > Schistocerca piceifrons. Next base: position 67,145,873 of record NC_060148.1, on the reverse strand, counting down.
ATGTAATGTATTGCGAATACATAGAAAGAAGGATCATTTATTGTATGATTATATGATAGCGGAACAAACACTGGTAGCAGTTACTTCTGTAAAATATCTGGGAGTATGCGTGCGGAACGATTTGAAGTGGAATGATCATATAAAATTAATTGTTGGTAACGCGGGTACCAGGTTGAGATTCATTGGGAGAGTGCTTAGAAAATGTAGTCCATCAACAAAGGAGGTGGCTTACAAAACACTCGTTCGACCTATACTTGAGTATTGCTCATCAGTGTGGGATCCGTACCAGATCGGTCTGACGGAGGAGATAGAGAAGATCCAAAGAAGAGCGGCACAGGGTTATTTGGTAACCGTGATAGCGTTACGGAGATGTTTAATAAACTCGAGTGGCAGACTCTGCAAGAGAGGCGTTCTGCATCGCGGTGTAGCTTGCTCGCCAGGTTTCGAGAGGGTCCGTTTCTGGATGAGGTATCGAATATATTGCTTCCCCCTACTTATACCTCCCGAGGAGATCTCGAATGTAAAATTAGAGAGATTCGAGCGCGCATGGAGGCTTTCAGACAGTCGTTCTTCCCACGAACCGTACGCGACTGGAACAGGAAAGGGAGGTAATGACAGTGGCACGTAAAGTGCCCTCCGCCACACACCGTTGGGTGGCTTGCGGAGTATCAATGTAGATGTAGATGTAGATGTAGATGTAGAATGTGCCCACCGTCTATATTCGACACCAACGTGCAATAACCTCTCATAGACCGCAGCTGGCAGCACTAGCAGTGGAGGAAACATGAATCGTGTCGGTTGAACACGGAGAACAGTGCGGTCGTTGTCGTAATGGGGAAACACACCGACTTATCTGGCGTCTAAAACGACGTGATCATTGGCTTTCGGGCCAAAGGTGGAAGCATTTCCGAAACGGCAACGTTGGCAAGCTCTTCGCGTGCCGCCGTGTTTAAAGTGTACCACGCTAGGCAAAATGGCGCTATCCAAAACCGGCAACTGTGGTGCACCACAGGCCATATACACTGTGTGATCAAAAATATCCGGACACCTGGCTGAAAATGACTTACATGTTTGTCGGTAATGCTGGAATTGTGTTGGCCCACCCTTAGCATTGATGACAGCTTCCACTCTCGCATGCATACGTTTAATCAGGTGCAGGAAGATTTCTTGGGTAATGGCATCCCATTCTTCACGGGATGCTGTACTGACAAGGGAACCTCCCCATCGCACCCCCTTCAGATTTAGTTATAAGTTGGCACAGTGGATAGGCCTTGAAAACTGAACACAGATCAATCGAGAAAACAGGAAGAAGTTGTGTGGAACTATGAAAAAAATAAGCAAAATATACAAACTGAGTAGTCCATGCGTAAGATAGGCAAGATCAAGGTTAATGTGCCGTCAGGAACGCCGTGGTTCCGTGGTTAGCGTGAGCAAATGGTTCAAATGGCTCTGAGCACTATGGAACTCAACTTCTGAGGTCATTAGTCCCCTAGAACTTAGAACTAGGACATCACATCCCATGCCCGAGGCAGTATTCGAACCTGCGACCGTAGCGGTCTCGCGGTTCCAGACTGCAGCGCCTAGAACCGCACGGCCACTTCGGCCGGCTAGCGTGAGCAGCTGCGGAACGAGAGTTCAAGTCTTCCCTGGAGTGAAAAGTTTACTTTCTTTATTTTCGGAAAGTTATGATCTGTCCGTTCGTGTATTGACGTATCTGTTCACTGTATTAAGTTTAGTGTCTGTGTTTTGCGACCGCACCGCAAAACCGTGCGATTAGTAGACGGAAGGACGTGCCTCTCCAATGGGAACCCAAAACATTTGATCGCAAGGTCACAGGTCAACCGCTTCCTCCACAGGAAAACACGTCTGATATATTCTATAAGACACTGGTGACGGCATGTGCGTCACATGACAGGAATATGTTGTCGACCCACCTAACTTGTACACTTGGTGAATGGGTATAAAGATTTTTCTACCTTGCCCGATTTAGGTTTTCTTGTGGATGTGATAATCACTGCCAAAAAAGTCATGAAAACATTAGACTTTGTCACATAAACTGCAACAAATGAATGCAACAGTTTCACAGTCGCACAGTTTTCCCTGTGCTCTGTCAAAACATATGTTTTTAACGTTTTCAAATTTTTCCGTATGTAGACCGTCAAATCCTGCATATGTCCAAGCAAATCTGAACATGTCTTGGAATTTTGGAGAGCGAAGTTGATTATGTGTGACTGCCAGAACTTTGACATTGACACACGATCACGTAAACAATACTGCTCTGTGTACCTGTGCAGCTTCGCAAAATAATTGTCTGAAAATAAAAAATTAAACTTTTCACTACAAGGAAGATTTGAACGAAGGACCTCTAGTTCCCTAACTCCTCACTAACCACAGGACCACGGGGCTCCCGAGCTCACACACTCCTTGATCTTGCCTATCTTACGCATGGACTACTCAGTTTGTATATTTTGCTTATTTTTTTCATAGTTCCACACAACTTCTTCCTGTTTTCTCGGTTGATCTGTGTTCAGTTTTTTAAGGCCTATCCACTGTACCAACTTATAACTAAATCTGAGGGGGGTGCGATGAGGAGGTTCCCTTGTGAGGAGAGGTATCAATGTCGGTCGGTGAGGCCTGGCACGAAGTCGGCGTTCCAAAATATCCCAAAGGTGTTCTATAGGATTCAGGTCAGGACTCTGTGCAGGCCAGTCCATTACAGGGGTGTTACTGTCGCGTAACCACTCCGCCACAAGGCCGTGCATCATGAACAGATGATTGTGTTGAAAGATGCAATCGCCATCCCCGAATTGCTCTTCAACAGTGGGAAGCAAGAAGGTGCTTCAAACATCAATGTAGGTCTGTGCTGTGATAGTCCACGCAAAACAACGAGGGGTGCAAACCCCCTCCATGAACAACACGACCACACCATAACACCACCGCCTCCGAATTTCACTGTTGGCACCACACGCGCTGCCGGCCGCGGTGGTCTGGTGGTTCCAGGCGCGCAGTCCGGAACCGTGCGACTGCTACGGTCGCAGGTTCGAATCCTGCCTCGGGCATGGATGTGTGTGATGTCCTTAGGTTAGTTAGGTTTAAGTAGTTCTAAGTTCTAGGGGACTAATGACCACAGTAGTTGAGTCCCATAGTGCTCAGAGCCATTTGAACCATTTATGAACTACACACGCTGGCAGATGACGTTCATCGGGCATTCGTCATACCCACACCCCGCCATCAGATCGCCGTATTGTGTACCGCGATTCGTCCACACAACCTGTTTCCACTGTTGAATCGTCCAATGTTTACGTTCCTTACACTGTGCGAGGCGTATTTTGGCATTTACTGGAGTGATGTGTGGCTTATGAGCAGGCGCTCGACCGTAAATTCCAAGTTTTCTCACCTCCCGCCTAACTGCCACAGTGCTTGCAGTGGACCCTGATGCAGTTTGGAATTCTGTGTGATGGTGTGGATAGACGTCTGCCTATTACACATTACGACCCTCTTCAACTGTCGGTGACCTCGGTCAGTACGCATTTGGTGTTGTACGTGTCCTTTCACGTTTCCACATCCATATCACATAGGAAGCAATGGACCTAGGGGTATTTAAGGAGTGTGGAAATCTCGCGTACAGACGTGACACAAGTGACACCCAATCACCTGACCACGTTCGAAGACCGTGAGTTCAGCGGAGCGCCCCATTCTGCTCTCTCACGATGCATAATGACTACTGAGGTCGCTGATACGTAGTACCTGGCAGCAGGTGGCAGCAAATTGCACCTAATAATAAAAAACGTCCTTTTTTGGGGGTGTCCGGATGCTTTTGATCACATAGTGTATGACCGGGGAGAACGACGGCTGCGGAGATGTGTTCGGGCGAATAGATGTGCAACAGTTGAACAGCTAACCGCTCAGATGAACCAACAGTCTACCAACAGTGTCTTCTCAACCGACCGTTCTGCGAACGTTGCTGCGTTTGGGCTTCTGCAGCAGGCACCTGCTTCACGCACCAATGCTGACTGCTCTTCATTGGCTGTAATTTGCACGCCAGTACAACAACCAGACGTCCACTGAATTGCGACAGGTAGCATTTTCGGATGAATCACGTTTTATGCGCCTTTGGCGTGGAAGGTCTGAAAGCAAACGCCTTGCAACAATCGTCAGAAGGGTACGGAACGGAGGAGAATGTCTTCGTGGCATTCCCTGCGTGATTTCGTCATTTTGGAGCGAAAAGGGATCAATACAAGTACGCATCTATCCTCGGGGACCATGTCCGCCCCTCCGTGCAGTTTGCTTTTCTCGGCACGGTGGCATCTACCAGCACGACAATGCAACCTGTCAGACAGGTCATAGTGCACAGTGAGACAGAGCACTGCCCATACCCGAGTTCAGAAGTGCCACTGTTCACAAATCAAGCGGTCTGTGGAGCTTCAGCTTGGTCTTTACGTCGTCAAATAGACGCAGTATAAACAGTTAGGATACAGTACAGGGTGTATCAAAAAGAATCATCCGATTTGTTCCATCTATATTTCTGAAACTAATAAACATATACAATGAATTTTTTGTTAATGGGAACTCAGAGTTGTTTTTCATACCTTTTCATTGTTGTTGTTGTTGTGGTCTTCAGTCCTAAGACTGGTTTGATGCAGCTCTCCATGCTACTCTATCCTGTGCAAGCTTCTTCATCTTCCAGTACTTATTGCAACCTACATCCTTCTGAATATGCTTAGTGTATTCATCTCTTGGTCTCCCTCTACGAATTTTACCCTCCTCACTGCCCTCCAGTACTAAATTGATCCCTTGGTGCCTCAGAACATGTCCTACCAACCGATCCCTTCTTCTAGTCAAGTTGTGCCACAAATTCCTCTTCTCCCCAATTCTATTCAATACCTTCTCATTAGTTATGTGATCCACCCATCTAATCTTCAGCATTCTTCTGTAGCACCACATTTGGAAAGCTTCTATTCTCTTCTTGTCCAAACTATTTATCGTCGATGTTTCACTTCCATATGTGGCTACACTCCGTACAAATACTTTCAGAAACGACTTCCTGACACTTAAATCTATACTTGATGTTAACAAATTTCTCTTCTTCAGAAACGCTTCCCTTGCCATTGCCACTATACATTTTATATCCTCTCTACTTCGACCATCATCAGTTATTTTGTTCCCCAAATAGCAAAACTCCTTTACTACTTTAAGTGTCTCATTTCCTAATCTAATTCCCTCACCATCACCCTACTTACTTCGACTACATTCCATTATCCTCGTTTTGCTTTTGTTGATGTTCATCTTATATCCTCCTTTCAGGACACTATCCATTCCATTCAGCTACTCTTCCAGGACCTTTGCTGTCTCTGACAGAATTACAATGTCATGGATGTTAATACCTACTCTGATCATTTCTTTTGTTTCCTTCAATGCTTGCTGAATATACAGATTGAATAACATCGGGGACAGGCTACAACCCTGTCTCACTCCCTTCCCAACCACTGCTTCCCTTTCATGCCCCTCGACTCTTATAACTGCCATCTGGTTTCTGTACAAATTGTAAATAGCCTTTCGCTCCCAGTGTTTTACCCCTGCCACCTTCAGAATTTGAAAGAGAGTATTCCAGTCGACATTGTCAAAAGTTTTCTCTAAGTCTACAAATGCTAGAAACGTGGGTTTGCCTTTCCTTAATCTTTCTTAAAGATAAGTCATAAAGTCAGTATTGCCTCACGTGTTCCAACATTCCTACGGAATCTAAACTGATCTTCCCCGAGGTCGGCTTCTACCAGTTTTTCCATTCGCTTGTAAAGAATTCGCGTTAGTATTTTGCAGCTGTGACTTATTAAACTGATAGTTCGGTAATTTTCACATCTGTCAACACCTGTTTTCTTTGGGATTAGAATAATTATATTCTTCTTGAAGTCTGAGGGAATTTCGCCTGTCTCATACATTTTGCTCACCAGATGGTAGAGTTTTGTCAGGACTGGGTCTCCCAAGACTGTCAGTAGTTCTAATGGAATGTTGTCTACTCCGGGGGCCTTGTTTCGACTCAGGTCTTTCAGTGCTCTGTAAAACTCTTCGCGCAGTATCATATCTCCCATTTCATCTTCATCTACATTCTCTTCCATTTCCATAATATTGTCCTCAAGAATATCGCCCTTTGTATAGACCCTCCATATACTCCTTCCATCTTTCTGCTTTCCCTTCTTTGCTTAGAACTGGGTTTCCAACTGAGCTCTTGATATTCATGCAAGTGCTTCTCTTTTCTCCAAAGGTCTCTTTAATTTTCAAACTGTAGATAACTTAATTGCAGACCACTTATCATGCTTTACCGCAATAAAGCGAAACATGTCTGGTGGAAAAATTCACGCATTTTTGTAGTTGTAACGACAGACCAAAAATACCCTCAAGCAATACAACAGTTTCGATACAGTACATGTCGGGATCCATTGTAGCTAACTCCTGGTACCATTGCTTTTGAAAATCTTTATTCGAGAAGGTAGAAACGGTTGAAATATAAGAACTCCACGTGGGTCGAATTACGATGACAACCGGTGCTGCCCTGTGAAAATGTGCGGTTTAATTTTCTCTCTCACAGTCAATTTTAGCTACAATATCAGGGCGACGGAACCATTATGCCAATACAGTGTGCCGTTCACTTTATACCTCGCAGTTGGCTTTAACACAAAGCAGGGAAGTTGTATTTATGGCTTATTAGCTTATCTACATCTACATCATTACTCTGCAATTCACATTTAAGTGCTTGTCAGAGGGTTCATCGAACCACAATCATACTATCTCTCTATCATTCCACTCCCGAGCAGCGCGCGGGAAAAACGAACACCTAAACCTTTCTGTTCGAGCTCTGATTTCTCTTATTTTATTTTGATGATCATTCCTACCTATATAGGTTGGGCTCAACAAATTATTTTCGCATTCGGAAGAGAAAGTTGGTGACTGAAATTTCTTAAATAGATCTCGCCGCGATAAAAAACTTCTTTGCTTTAATGACTTCCATCCCAACTCGCGTATCATATCTGCCACACTCTCTCCCCTATTACGTGATAATACAAAACGAGCTGCCCAATTTTGCACCCTTTCGATGTCCTCCGTCAATCCCACCTGGTAAGGATCCCACACCGCGCAGCAATATTCTAACGGAGGACGAACGAGTGTAGTGTAAGCTGTCTCTTTAGTGGACTTGTTGCATCTTCTAAGTGTCCTGCCAATGAAACGCAACCTTTGGCTCGCCTTCCCCACAATATTATCTATGTGGTCTTTCCAACTGAAGTTGTTCGTAATTTTAACACCCAGGTACTTAGTTGAATTGACAGCCTTGAGAATTGTACTACTTATCGAGTAATCGAATTCCAACGGATTTCTTTTGGAACTCGTGTGGATCACCCCACTCTTTTCGTTATATAGCGTCAACTGCCACCTGCCACACCATACAGCAATCTTTTCTAAATCGCTTTGCAACTGATACTGGTCTTTGGATGACCTTACTAGATGGTAAATTACAGCATCATCTGCGAACAACCTAAGAGAACTGCTCAGATTGTCACCCAGGTCATTTATATAGATCGGGAACAACAGAGGTCCCAGGACGCTTCCCTGGGGAACACCTGATATCACTTCAGTTTTACTCGATGATTTGCCGTCTATTACTACGAACTGCGACCTTCCTGACAGGAAATCACGAATCCAGTCGCACAACTGAGATGATACCCATTGGCCCGCAGCTTGATTAGAAGTCGCTTGTGAGGAACGGTGTCAAAAACTTTCCGGAAATCTAGAAATACGGAATCAACTTGAGATCCCCTGTCGATAGCGGCCATTACTTCGTGCGAATAAAGAGCCAGCTGCGTTGCACAAGAACGATGTTTTCTGAAACCATGCTGATTACATATCAATAGATCGTTCCCTTCGAGATGATTCATAATGTTTGAATACATTATATGCTCCAAAACCCTACTGCAAACCGACGTCAATGATATAGGTCTGTAGTTCGATGGATTACTCCTACTACCTATCTTAAACACTGGTGCGACCTGCGCAATTTTCCAATCTGTAGGTACAGATCTATCGGTGAGCGAGCGGTTGTACATGATTGCTAAATAGGGAGCTATTGTATCAGCGTAATCTGAAAGGAACCTAATCGGTATACCGAGCGAGGTGGCGCAGTGGTAGCACACTGGACTCGCATTCGGGAGGATGACGGTTCAATCCCGCGTCCGGCCATCCTGATTTAGGTTTTCCGTGATTTCCCTAAATCGCTCCAGGCAAATGCTGGGATGGTTCCTTTCAAAGGGCACGGCCGACTTCCTTCCCTAATCCGATGAGACCGATGACCTCGCTGTCTGGTCTCTTCCCCCAAAACAACCCCAACCTTATCGGTATACAATCTGGAGCTGAAGACTTGCCCGTATCAAGCGATTTGAGTTGCTTCGCAACCCCTAAGGTATCTACTTGTAAGAAACTCATACTAGCAGCTGTTCGTGTTTCAAATTCTGGAATATTCCATTCGTCTTCCCTGGTGAAGGAATTTCGGAAAACTGCGTTCAATAACTCCGCTTTAGCGGCACAGTCGTCGGTAACAGTACCGTCGGCACTGCGCAGCGAAGGTATTGACTGCTTCTTGCCGCCTATGATTAGAATACTACTATGGAATCTGAATAGTCCAAAATTTTGTTATACTGCACGTTCAGAAATTAAAACCAAGCAAAATACTGTCATTGAAGCTGCCATCCTCAGAGAGCCACCAGCTGGAGACGTCTCCTTCATACCCCGTACACCAGCGATCAAAAGCTATTTAACCATACATTTTAAAAGATTTCAATTTTCAACCGAGGTTTCTTTTAAAATATCGATAAACAAGGCTCAGAGTCAAAGAGAGGGGAGAAGAGGAGGCGCACAGAGAGGGGGAGAGGGAGAGGTTGGGTAGAAAGAACGGTAGGAGAAGAACGACGGAGAGAGAGGGAGGACTGGCAGAGAAAGGGAAGGAGGAGGAGACCGATAAGGAGAGTGGGAAGAGAAGATGGAGAGAGAGAGGGGGGGGGGAGGTGGGAGAGGGATATTAGAACGTACATCCAATTCCCGTGCATGTTCAGCAACTGCGATGCATTGCCGGGTTCGCTAGTCAGAAATAAAACTTTGTGTCTCCTTATTAATGGCACTAGGAACAAATACTTTCGTCCTGCTATTTTGTCGAAAACTGACATTTTTGAGACCGTTCATTTTTTGCAAATGAGCAAACACTAACCGTCCACTGTTAATAACGCTAACTATTTACACAAATAGCGCCAATGGCGGTTTCGAACCGACGTGTTCGTTTTCAGACGGCTGTTCGTGTTTGTATTACATTACTAGCTGTTACCAGCGGCTGCCCTCGCATATCGGTAAAGTAAAATGAATTGGAATTTGAATATGGTCGGGATTTTGGGGCACTTGCTGGAAGTTTTTATTTGACGCCATTTCGGTGCGACTCGCGCTACCTTGGTGATAGAATGATTATGAGGACAACACACACACACACACACACACACACACACACACACAGAGTCGCGAGCAGGAACTATGTGATCTAGCTGGGAATCGAACTGGGGACCCTATAGCTACGAGTCTACAAGCCTGCGAATTACTCGACCAAACTCTTGTGCTTTTTACAGAACTGCGAGGGTCACTGCAAAAGAAATACACACTATTTTTGTAAAAATACAGTTTTAATTCTGCATGTGTGAAAGTTTTACAGTGTGTAGATACACCCTTCCCGCTTGTTTTCAAACTTAGTTCGACCTGTTCCCGTGAGTGGCGCCTTCACAGCATGTCTTCAAGATGGCTGCTACACTTGACGTTCGTCAGAAGCAACGTGCTGTCATAAAGTTCCTGTGCTGTGAAAACGAGACAGCGGGAAACATCCACAAGAGGCTGAAAGAGGTGTATGGAGATGCTGCTGTCGATCGCAGTACAGTTAGTCGGTGGGCAAGCAGGTTACGTGATGAAAGTGGGCACAGCAATATTGAGGATTGTCCTCGCAGCGGCAGGCCTCTTACTGCACACACTCCAGACAATGTGCGGAGAGTCAACGAATTGGTGACTGCTGACAGACGCATCACTGTGAACGAGTTGTCACGCTACGCTGGGATAGGGGAAGGAAGTGTTTGCAGAATTCTGAAAGTGTTGGCGTTAAAAAAGGTTTGTGCCAGGTGGGTTCCCAGAATGTTGACAGTGCCTCTCAAAGAAAAAAGAAGAACGGTATGCAGCGAACTTCTGGAACAGTACGAGAATGGTGGAGATGAATTTCTTGGAAGAACTGTGGCAGGTGATGAAACATGGCTCTATTATTTTTCACCAGAGACGAAGAGGCAATGAATGGAGTGGCATCATGCAAATTCACCCAAGAAAAAAAAATAATAATTCAAAACCACACGTTCTGCTGGAAAAGTTATGGCTACATTGTTTTTCGATTCCGAAGGACCCTTGCTTGTAGACATCGTGCCAAGTGGAACCACAATAAATTCTGGTGCATAGTGACGACACTGAAGAAGCTTCGAGCTCGACTGAGTCGTGTTTGACCACATCGGCAAAAGCAGGATCTCTTGCTGTTGCACGACAGTGCACGGCCACATGTCAGTCAAAAAACCGTGGAAGCGATCACAAAACTCGGATGGACAACACTGAAACATCTGTCTTACAGTCCTGACCTGGCTCCATGTGACTATCATCTCTTTGGGAAACTGAAAGACTCTCTTCGTGGAACAAGTTTTGAAGATGACGACTCCCTTGTGCACGTTGCCAAACAGTGGCTCCAACAGGTTGGTCCAGAATTTTACCGTGCGGGTATACAGGCGCTGGTTCCAAGATGGTGTAAGGCAGTTGAGAGGAGGAGGAGGAGATTAGTGTTTAACGTCCCGTCGACATCGAGGTCATTAGAGAGGGAGCGCAAGCTCGGGTGAGGGAAGGATGGGGAAGGAAATCGGCCGTGCCCTTTCAAGGGAACCATCCCGGCATTTGCCTGAAGCGATTTAGGGAAATCACGGAAAACCCAAATCAGGATGGCCGGAGACGGGATTGAACCGTCGTCCTCCCGAAAGTTGAGAGGGATGGAAGTTAGGTGGAGAAATGAAAATATTGTTCCTAAAGATGTATCTACACACTGCAAAACTTTCAAATGTGTAGAATAAAAGATGGATTTAAAAAAAAAAGATTGTGTGCTTTTCTTTTGGAGTGACCCTCGTATAACGTCGCATGACCATTGATATTAGCATGGTAGCATGGATTAAACACACAGAGGATCGTACAAACATTGTATTCATTACGCTGAAACATCTTATACGGAATATATCGAACAATAAAGCATTTTCACAATGTGGTAAACTTCAAAAGTCAAAGAGTGAAAAGTTTATGAGAGAGTCATTTTTGTTCTATATCTTGCGTTATATCTACGTCTACATCTACATTGATACTCCGCAAGCCACCCAACGGTGTGTGGCGGAGGGCACTTTACGTGCCACTGTCATTACCTCCCTTTCCTGTTCCAGTCGCGTATGGTTCGCGGGAAGAACGACTGTCTGAAAGCCTCCGTGCGCGCTCTAATCTCTCTAATTTTACATTCGTGATCTCCTCGGGAGGTATAAGTAGGGGGAAGCAATATATTCGATACCTCATCCAGAAACGCACCCTCTCGAAACCTGGCGAGCAAGCGACACCGCGATGCAGAGCGCCTCTCTTGCAGAGTCTGCCACTTGAGTTTGCTAAACATCTCCGTAACGCTATCACGGTTACCAAATAACCCTGTGACGAAACGCGCCGCTCTTCTTTGGATCTTCTCTATCTCCTCCGTCAGACCGATCTGGTACGGATCCCACACAGATGAGCAATACTCAAGTATATCCTTCAAATCAAAATCGATTGAGCGGTTTAGTTGTAAAAAAGCAACAAAGTTACTTTCGCATTTATAAAATCAGTATGGATTGTTGTTTACAGTAACTGGACAAAAATCAGCCAACAAGTAACGTGAACAACGATAATGTAACATAAACTTGAACAGTCGTCTTGAAGACGCTCCGTCGGTCCGAAACCGCTATTGCTGCTGTCTGTGTAAACAAATAGCATTGTAAACAACGGATGCTTGCTGTTTTCGTCTTCGCAAAAATCAACTTGTAAAAACTTTCTTGAGGTTGAAGCTCTTTTTTCCGTGTTTGCTTACAAACAGATTTGTTTTTGGAAGAGTCTGCCTTGAGCAAAACACAATTTTATATTTTCTTCTATATTCTGAAAATGTTACAGACAGTGAAACTTACATAGAGCAGGATTCACAGTTAAGGTAATGGAGAAACCAGAACAAGTAAGTGAAAAATATTGTAAAAACACAAACAACCCCCCCCCCCTCCACACACACACACACACACACACACACACACACACACACACACACACACACAGATACAATCTTCCATACAAGTGCTATAAAAACATAAAAAAATCAGGAACAGCGCAGAACTTGGTAACCAAATATTTATGCAAAAGTTTGTCTCCTTTTCAGAGTCATAAATACTGTCCTAAAAACTCAATTTATACGTGTACAAGTAATGAAGAGCATTTTCCCTGTTTAATAAAAAGAAAATAAGGGCCCACTGATGACGCACCTTCAGTGAAGCATTTCTGTGGGAATATAGCAGGAAAGATAAAACTGTGTTTTGCTGAAGGCGATCCAAAATAACAAATTTCTCATTAGCATTTGCAACCAGTCAGTTTCCTGGTAGGGCACTTGGACCGTTTTTAATAGGGTAAATATTTCCAAATTTGTCTCTTTTTTTGCGGTGATGCTGTTAGCAGTATAATTCTGCGGTATCTCAATTTTCTGCGTACAGTTGTTACGTACACACAGAAATGCATTGTTTTTCTTTCATTCTCCTGGCAAATGTCAGATCTGACACTTAGAAGGTTTTATAGTTCCAGTCGTAACGTATATTCCACATACATTTAACGTATTTAAGACTAGTGATGTGGGTAAAAATTATATAGTGGGTTTCCCTTCCACTGTTCATTGTTCAAATGGCTCTGAGCACTATGGGACTCAACTGCTGAGGTCATTAGTCCCCTAGAACTTAGAACTAGTTAAACCAAACTAACCTAAGGACATCACAAACATCCATGCCCGAGGCAGGATTCGAACCTGCGACCGTAGCGGTCTTGCGGTTCCAGACTGCAGCGCCTTTAACCGCACGGCCACTTTGGCCGGCACTGTTCATTGTTTATGCCCGATATACGTAAGCAATATGTATCGAAATACTCGACCATATTCTAATATAGTATTTCTCAATTTACGTTGCAGTTTTAGTTTTTATGACGATTTGCGATAAATACGGCAAAGTGCGTTAAGTATGGCGCAAACATCTGTACTGCAGGTCAGTCCGTCAAAGCAACCTTTATCTGGCACTGAATTCGTTTGCTTCGCCAACTCGTATCCAAATTATCACCTTCTAACATGATATAGGCGTCGAGCTAAGCTACATATCAGTCTGCTTCCACAACGAACACTTTGTGGAGGTGTGTCCTATGCCATACCCCAGCCGGGATGTCGATGTTGGTAGAGCATCGAAGCTGATATTCACTATGTGATCAAAAGTATCCAGACACCTGCCTGAAAATTACTTACGAGTTCGTGGCGGCCTCCATCGGTAATGCCAGAATTCAATATGGTGTTGGCCCACCCTTAGCCTCGATGACAGCTTCCACTCTCTCAGGTGTATATTCAATCAGGTGCTGGAAGGTTTCTTGGGGAATGGCAGCCCATTCTTCACGGAGTGCTGCACTGAGGAGAGTTCCGATGTCGGTCGGTGAGGCCTGGCACGAAGTCGGCGCTCCAAATCGTCCCAAAGGAGTTCTGTAGGATTCAGGTCAGGACTCTGTGCAGGCCAGTCCATTATAGGGATGTTATTGTAATGTAACCACTCCGCCACAGGCCGTGCATTATGAACAGGTGCTCGGTCGTGTTGAAAGATGCCATCGCCGTCCCCGAATTGCTCTTCAACAGTTGGAAGCAAGGAGTCGCTTAAAACATCAATGTAGGCCTGTGCTGTGATACTGCCACGCAAAACGACAGTATGAAAAACACTACCACACCATAACACCACCAGCTCCGAATTTTACTCCTGGCACTACACTCACTGGCAGATGACGTTCACCGGGCGTTCGCCATACCCACACCCTGCCATCGGATCGCCACATTGTGTACCGTGATTCGTCACCCCACACAACGTTTTTTCCGTTGTTGAATCGTACAATGTTTACGCTCCTTACACCAAGCGAGGCGTCCTTTGGCATTTACCGGCGTGATCTGTAGCTTATGAGCAGCTGCTCGACCATGAAATCCGAGTTTTTTCACCTCCCGCCTAACTGTTATTGTACTTTAAGTGGATCCTGACTCTGTTTGGAATTCCTGTCTGATGGTCTGGATAGATGTCTCCCTATTACACATTACGACCCTCTTCAACTGTCGGCGATCTCTATCAGTGAACGCTTTTGTGCTGTGTGTGTCCCTTCACGTTACATCACTATTACATCGGAAACAGTGGGCTTAGGAATGTTTAGAAGTGTGGAAATCTTGCCTACAGACGTATGGCACAAGTGACACCCAATCACCTGGCCATGTTCGAAGTCCGTGAGTTTCGCGGAGCGGCCCATTCTGCTCTCTCACGATGTCTAATGACTTCTTAGGTCGCTGTTATGGAGTACCTGCCAGCGCAATGCACCTAATATGAAAAATATTTGGGGTTGTCGGGATACTTTTCATACATAGTGCAGGTTTCATCTACATTCACAATTGTGAAGTGCATGGCAGGCGGTACGTCCCACTGTACCAGCCGGCCGGGGTGGCCGAGCGGTTCTAGGCGGTTCAGTCTGGAACTGCGCGACCGCTACGGTCGCAGGTTCGAATCCTGCCTCGGGCATGGCTGTGTGTGATGTCCTTAGGTTGGTTAGGTGTAAGTAGTTCTAAATTCTAGGGGACTGATGAGCTTAGAAGTCAAGTCCCATAGAGCCATTTTGAACCACTGTACCAGTTATTAGGTTTCCTTCCCGTTCGTTCTCGTACAGAGCGGGGCAAGAATGTTTATTTAAATGGCCCCGTCCGTGTTGTAGTTAATCTCATCTTGAGCTCACAGTTTCTATAGGAGCGATATGTAGAAGATAGTACTATATGCCTACAACAGGGCTTCCCAAACTTTTCCCTCGATGGAACGCTATGAGAAGCCTTATACTTTGATGGAACATTTTCAAAATGGAGAAAAACTTGTTTTGTTCAGCGATTACTTCAATTTTAAATCGTAACAGGTAACACAGGAACCATAAGCAAATACTCAAAGAATAAAATATGTAAAATAAACACCATGTCATTGATAGTTTCTCGCGGTACACTCATTCATATTCCGCAGAACGCCAGTGTTTTGCGGAACACGGTAAAGGGAAACGTTTCCTAGAGTCATCATTCAAACTTGTTTGAGGACATTCCCTAGATAGTTTCTGTCTGTCTTCAAGAGTCTGCCAGTTCAGCTGATTCACTCACTATCTTTGTGACACTCTTCTGCGCATCAAACAAATTTGTGACTGCCTGGCGGCTTAAAACTGTGTGCCGGATCGAGACTCGAATTCGAGACCTTTGCCTTTCGCGGGCAAGTGCTCTACCAACTGAGCAACCCAAGCACGACTCACGCCCTGTCCTCACAGCTTTACTTCTGCCAGTACCTCGTCTCCAATCTCCCGAACTTCACAGAAGCTCTCCTGCGAGCCTTGCAGAACTAACATTCCTGGAAGAAAGAACATTGCGGAGACATAGCTTAGCTACAGCCTGGGGGATGTTTCCAGAATGAGATTTCCACTCTGCAGCGGACCGTGCGCTGATATTAAACTTCCTGGCAGACTAGGTACTGGCAGAAGTAAAGCTGTGAGGACGGGGCGTGAGTCGTGCTTGAGTAGCTCAGATGGTAGAGCACTTGCCCGCGAAATGCAAAGGTGCCGACTTCGAGTGTCGACCTGGCTCAGAAACTCGCACACTCCACTGCAGCGTGAAAATTTCATTCTGGAAATCTGTGACTTTCTGTGCTGCCTTTCTCTGTATTCGTTCGGTAGCCCCTGTTATTTGGTATGGGTCCCACACACTCGATCAATATTCTAGAATGGATTGCACGAGTGGTTTGTAAACAGTCTTCTTTGCAGACATCGCACTTTCGCAGTATTCTACCAATAATCCGAAGTCTTCTACCTGCTTCACCCACGATTGAGCCTATATGATCGTTCCCCACAAATCGTAGCGGCGAGGCATTTGTATAAACTATTATTTATGCATTCGAATTTTAACTATAGTCGCAACATATTTCATTTTGTGAAGTGCAAAATCTTACAAGGTGTACAACTTTGCTTCCGCCGTTTTTTCCTCAATATTTGAGGCTTTAATAAAACAAATTGGTTATACATGTGCCATCCAAAGTATTTTCCATCGCTGGCCACTACTTTCTCCCATCTTTCGGGCAGTGTACGACTCCCGCGTCGACAAAATTGTTCATCTTTTGAAGCGATCCACAAATGGATCCAATTTGTGACTTCTTCATGAGATCGGAAGTGTTGGTCAGCCAGGCCATGCGCCATTGATCTAAACAGGTGATAGAGGAGAAATGTCTGGAGAATACGGCGGCTGGGGTAGGACTTCCCATTTTAACGTTTCCAAGTACGTTTTGACCTCTTTTGCAATATGGAGTCGAGCGCTGTCGTGCTGCATAATGCCTTAATCGTGCCTCTCGCTGTATTGCGGCCGTTTGTCTTTTAATGCTCTGCTAAAAACACATTGATTGCGTTCGATATCGAGCACCAGTCATTGTTTCACTTGGTTTTAAAACCTCACAGTACACGACGCCGAGCTGGTGCCACCAGATGCAGGGCATGATCTTGGAGCCGTGAATATTCGGTTTGGCCGTCGACGTGGAAGCATGGCCGGGATATGCCCATGATTTTTTGCCTTTGGTGTATCGTAATGAACCCATTTTTCGTCCCCAGTCACAAAGCGATGCAGAAATCCCTTCCGTTTTTGCCTCTGAAGCAACTGTTCACAAACACACAAACGCCTTTCAACGTCTCTCGGTTTCAGCTCACACGGGACCCAAGTTCCTTCTTCCTGAATCATGCCCATTGGCTTGCGACGTTTTGAAATGGCTTGCTGTGACATTCCCGCTAATAGTGACAATGCTTCTTGAGTTTGACGCGAGTTTTCACTCAGCAATGTCTCCAATTCTGCATCTTACGATGGTCTACGACTTTAAAATCACCGTTCTTGAAGCGTTGGAAGCACTCGCGGGACGTCCTTTCACTAATAGCGTCCTTACCACACGTACTTGAGAGCATTCGATGAGACTCAGCCGCTGTTTTCTTCATACTGAAACAAAACAGGAACACCTCCCGCAAGTGACGATAATTAGGCTCGTAAACTGACATTTTCAATCAAGAACAACTTTATGATGCAGACACAAATGAATGAGGTTGTGTTGACCGAGGTCCAAGCTAACTGCCTGACGTCTGCGATCTGTTTCTTTTGACCGCTACTTACCGCTGTGGCCACGTATCAGCAAACGGCGGAAGCCAAGTTGTACACCTTATACATTTCTGAATAGTTGAAGGAAGTTACGAATGTCTGCACCACTTTGAAATGCCATCAAGGTCCGACTGAATATTCGCCCAGCTTTTTTCACACACCACTTCATTATAGGCAACTACATAGTATACGGAAATTCAGAAGTTAGTCTTGATATTGCAAGAACTTGAATATACCAGATGAATAGCAGTTTTGTAATGCCTTTCTTAACAACGTATTTTGTATAAGTGTACCATCGTCCCAGACTTTTATATAGTTTTCGTGGTTTTCACGCGCTTCCAATCATCATTTTTAGCAACTAAAGAAACATTCCCAACCAGTAGGCGTGTACACTACTTGATACTACGAAAGCGTGAACTGAATGAACGGCAGAAGACTCTTAACTACACTGATGCTCATAAATTAAGGATAATGCTGACACATGGTGAAGCAACGCTCTGGTGGGCGGTTTGCGGGTTTAAATCACCTCGGGGTATGTCCATGTGGTGCATTTGACCTGCGGTCATCGCACGGTGGCGCTGGCAGCAGTCCACATAGGCAGAGGTGCGTTGGTGCATGACAGAGTACGGTGAAGCGAGTAAGTGTGCAGACGTTTTCAGACGTGCTAATCGTGACTGTGTGTTGAAAATGGCTCAAAGAACACATATTCATGACGTTATGAGGCGTAGAATACTAGGGCGATTGGAGGCTGGTCAAACACAGGAGGTCGTATAGCACGGGCCGTCCGTGGCCCACACAGTGTGATCTCAAGATTGTGGCAACGATTCCAGCAGACAGGAAACGTGTCCAGGCGTTACAGTACGGGACGTCCACAGTGTACAACACCGCAAGAAGACCGATATCTCACCATTAGTGCCCGCAGACGGCCACGGAGTACTGCAGGTAGCTTCGCTCGGGACCTTACCGCAGCCACTGGAACAGTCGTCTCCAGACACACAGTCTACAGACGACTGAACAGACACGGTTTATTCGCCCAGAGACCTGCAAGGTGCAGTCCACTGACCCCTGGTCACAGGAGAGCCCCTAAAGCCTGGTGTCAATAACACAGAGCATGGTCATTGGAACAGTGGTCCCAGGTTGTGTTCACCGAAGAGTCAAGGTATAGTCTGAGCAGTGATTCTCGCCTGGTTTGCATCTGGCGTGATCCACGAACCAGATACCAGCCCCTTAATGTCCTTGAAAGGGACCTGTATGGAGGTCGTGGTTTGATGGTGTGGCGTGGGATTGTGATTGGTGCACGTACACCCCTGCATGTCTTTGACAGAGGAACTGTAACAGGTCAGGTGTATGGGGACGCCATTTTGCACCAGTATGTCCGCCTTTTCAGGGGTGCAGTGGGTCCCACCTTCCTCCTGGTGGATGATAACGCACGGCCCCACCGAGCTGCCTTCGTGGAGGAGTACCTTGAAACAGAAGATATCAGGCGAATGGGGTGGCCTGCCTGTTCTCCAGACCTAAACCCCATCGAGCCTATCTGGGATGCTCTCGGTCGACGTATCGTTACACGTCTTCAAACCTCTAGGACACTTCAGGAGCTGCGACAGGCACTGGTGCAAGAACGGGAGGCTATACCCCAGCAGCTGCTTGACCACCTGATGCCAACCAGTTGTGCGGCCTGTGTACGTGATGGTGATCAAATGGTTCAAATGGCTCTGAGCACTATGGGACTTAACTTCTAAGGTCATCAGTCCCCTAGAAATTAGAACTACTTAAACCTAACTAATCTAAGGACATCACACACATCCTTGCCCGACGCAGGATTCGAACCTGCGACCGTAGCGGTCGCGCGGTTCCAGACTGTAGCGCCTAGAACCGGTCGGCCACCCCAGCCGGCGATGGTGATCATATCCCATACTGATGTCGGGGTACATTCGCAGGAAACAGTGGCATTTTGTAGCACATGTGTTTCGGGACGGTTTTCCCAACTTATCACCAATACGGTGGACTTACAGATCTGTGTCGTGTGTGTTCCCTACGTGCCTATGCTATTAGCGCCAGTTTTGTGTAGTGCCACGTTGTAGCACCACATTCTGCAATTATCCTTAATTTACGAGCATGAGTGTACAACAGTAGCCAATGTCCCGGGTGTAGTCCGTTCAAAACTATTGGTTGACACGTGTTCTGAAAAAGATTCATTTAAATGAAGTAAAACAAATTATTGAGTGTGGCGACAAAATGCGTGTTTTTTTTTTTCGTGAATATCGAAGGTCGATATTTTGTCCTTCGGTGATTCAAAGATATTGACCCAACGATGTTTTAAGTCCCATGATCAGCCTTTTTTAAATATCTGTGATCATGGAACATTCGCATTTCATGCATGTTTGCACACGTATTTAATCTCTGTCTGCAGCGACTTTCTCTCCGCAGTTTTCATCCGAATCCTCAGGAAATTTGTCATTCTGCCTGCCCGAGGAGTAATTAAACAGTTGTGGACAATTATTCACGTGAAACTTCCTGGCAGATTAAAACTGTGTGCCGGACCGAGACTCGAACTCCGTACCTTTGCCTTTTGCAGACTCCAGTGACTAAGCTACCCAAGCACGACTCACGCCCCGTCCTCACAGCTTCAATTCCGCCTGTACCTCGTCTCCTACCTTCCAAACTTCACAGAAACTCTCTTGTGAGCCTTGGAGAACTAGCACTCCTGGAAGAAAGCTGTGAGGAGGTGCTTGGGTAGCTCTTATGGTAGAGCACTTACCCGCAAAAGGTAAAGGTCCCGAGTTCGAGTCTCGGTCCGGCACACAGTTTTAATCTGCCAGGAAGTTTCATATCAGCGCAGAGTGAAAATTTGATTCTGGAATTGTTCACCATTTCAGACTGAAACGGAAATACAGTGCGATCATGGGGTAGCGATGTGGAGATTTACTGATGGCGGTAGTATCGCGCACACGAGGTGTAAAAGGGCAGAGCCTTGGCGGAAGTGTCATTTGTACTCAGGTGATTCACGTGAAAAGGTTTCCGACGTGATTATGGCCGCACTACGGAAATTAATAGATGTTGAATGCGGAATAGTAGTTGCGAGCTAGCTGCAAGGGACATTCCATTTCGCAAATCCACGATGTCATGAGAATGCCAAATTTCAGGCGTTACCTCTCAGCACGGACGACGCAGTGGCCGACGTCCTTCACTTAACGACCGAGAGCAGCGGCGTTTGCGTAGAGTTGTCGGTGCTAACAGACAAGCAACACAGCGGGAAATAACGGCAGAAATCAATGTTGGACGTACGACGAACGTATTCGTTAGGACAGTGAAATTTGGCATGAATGGGCTTTGGCAGCAGACGACCGACGCGAGTGCCTCTGCTAACAGCAGGACATCGCCTGCAGCGCTTCCCCTGGGCTCGTGACCGTTTTGTTGGACACTAGAGGCCCATAAAACCGTGGCATGGTCAGACGAGTCCAGATGTCAGTTGGTAAGAGCCGATGGTAGGGTTCGAGCTTGGTGCTCGCCCCACAAAGCCATGTACCCAGCTTGTCAACAAGGCACTGTGCAAGCTGGTGATACCATGAAGGTGTGGGCTGTGTTTACAGGGAATGGACTGGGTCCTCTGGTCCAACTGAACCCATCATTGACTTGGAGCCATTGTTGGACTTCGTGCTCCCAAACACAATGGAATTATTGTGGATGGCAATGCGTCATATCACGACCACTGTGTGAACAATTCTAGTAGATGATTTGTCCACCCAGATCGCCCTACATGAAGCCCATGGAACATTTACGAGACATAATGGAGAGGTCCGTTCGCGCACAAAATCCTGCACAGGCAAGACTTCCACAGTTAGGATCGGCTGTAGAGGCAGCGTAGCCCAATATTTCTGCGGGGGACTTCCAACGACTTGTTGAGATCATGCCACGTCGGGTTGCTGCACAACAAGGAGATCCGACACGATATTAGAAGGTATATACACTCCTGGAATTGGAAAAAAGAACACATTGACACCGGTGAGTCAGACTCACCATACTTGCTCCGGACACTGCGAGAGGGCTGTACAAGCAATGATCACACGCACGGCACAGCGGACACACCAGGAACCGCGGTGTTGGCCGTCGAATGGCGCTAGCTGCGCAGTATTTGTGCACCGCCGCCGTCAGTGTCAGCCAGTTTGCCGTGGCATACGGAGCTCCATCGCAGTCTTTAACACTGGTAGCATGCCGCGACAGCGTGGACGTGAACCGCATGTGCAGTTGACGGACTTTGAGCGAGGGCGTATAGTGGGCATGCGAGAGGCCGGGTGGACGTACCGCCGAATTGCTCAACACGTGGGGCGTGAGGTCTCCACAGTACATCGATGTTGTCGCCAGTGGTCGGCGGAAGGTGCACGTGCCCGTCGACCTGGGACCGGACCGCAGCGACGCACGGATGCACGCCAAGACCGTAGGATCCTACGCAGTGCCGTAGGGGACCGCACCGCCACTTCCCAGCAAATTAGGGACACTGTTGCTCCTGGGGTATCGGCGAGGACCATTCGCAACCGTCTCCATGAAGCTGGGCTACGGTCCCGCACACCGTTAGGCCGTCTTCCGCTCACGCCCCAACATCGTGCAGCCCGCCTCCAGTGGTGTCGCGACAGGCGTGAATGGAGGGACGTGTCGTCTTCAGCGATGAGAGTCGCTTCTGCCTTGGTGCCAATGATGGTCGTATGCGTGTTTGGCGCCGTGCAGGTGAGCGCCACAATCAGGACTGCATACGACCGAGGCACACAGGGCCAACACCCGGCATCATGGTGTGGGGAGCGATCTCCTACACTGGCCGTACACCACTGGTGATCGTCGAGGGGACACTGAATAGTGCACAGTACATCCAAACCGTCATCGAACCCATCGTTCTACCATTCCTAGACCGGCAAGGGAACTTGCTGTTCCAACTGGACAATGCACGTCCGCATGTATCCCGTGCCACCCAACGTGCTCTAGAAGGTGTAAGTCAACTACCCTGGCCAGCAACATCTCCGGATCTGTCCCCCATTGAGTATGTTTGGGACTGGATGAAGCGTCGTCTCACGCGGTCTGCACGTCCAGCACGAACGCTGGTCCAACTGAGGCGCCAGGTGGAAATGGCATGGCAAGCCGTTCCACAGGACTACCTCCAGCATCTCTACGATCGTCTCCATGGGAGAATAGCAGCCTGCATTGCTGCGAAAGGTGGATATACACTGTACTAGTGCCGACATTGTGCATGCTCTGTTGCCTGTGTCTATGTGCCTGTGGTTCTGTCAGTGTGATCATGTGATGTATCTGACCCCAGGAATGTGTCAATAAAGTTTCCCCTTCCTGGGACAATGAATTCACGGTGTTCTTATTTCAATTTCCAGGAGTGTATTTCACCGCTAATTCACCATCACCCCTATGGGTGGCAGATGGTAGCTACCCCCACAGTACCTCATTCCAGACAGTAACTGATATGTGTCACCAATTTTAGTTGAAATCTATGTAGGGATTTTGGAGAAGATGTGGAACGTACGTAGGGTAGGGTGGGGCTTTCTGGGGCTGTGCGAATATAAATACAGTAAGAAAATATTCTACTGCGCAGCCCATGTCCTCAATCATACACCATTATCCAGAATGATATTTCCACTCTGCAGCGGAGTGTGCGCAGCTATGAAACTTCCTCGCAGATTAAAACTGTGTGCCGGACCGAGACTCGAAGTCGGGACCTTTGCCTTTCGCGGGCAACTGCTCTACCAACTGAACTACGCAAGCACGACTCACGCCCCGTCCTCACAGCTTTAGTTCCGCCAGTACCTCGTCTCCTACCTTCCAAACTTTACAGAAGCTCTCCTGCGAACCTTGCAGAACTAGCACTCCTGAAAGAAAGGATATTGCGGAGACATGGCTTAGCCACAGCCTCGGGGAAGTTTCCAGAATGAGATTTTCACTCTGCATCGGAGTGTGCGCCGATATGAAACTTCCTGGCAGATTAAAACTGTGTGCCGGACCGAGAGTCGAACTAGGGACCTTTGCCTTTCGCGGGCAAGCGCTGTGCCAACCAAGGAGACGAGGTACTGGCAGAAGTAAAGCTGTGAGGACGGGGCGTGAGTCGTGCTTGGGTAGCTTAGTCACTGGAGGCTGCGAAAGGCAAAGGTCCCGAGTTCGAGTCTCGGTCCGGCACACAGTTTTAATCTGCCAGGAAGTGTCATACACCATTATGTTACAGGACTATCGCTAGACGAGGCGTGCACAAGCACCACGTAGCTGCTTCCAAATATACAGGGTGTTACAAAAAGGTACGACCAAACTTTCAGGAAACATTCCTCACACACAAAGAAAGAAAATATGTTATGTGGACGTGTGTCCGGAAACGCTTACTTTCCATGTTAGAGCTCATTTTATTACTTCTCTTCAAATCACATTATTCATGGAGTGGAAACACACAGCAACAGAACGTACCAGCGTGACTGTTACAGGAAATGTTCAAAATGTCCTCCGTTAGCGAGGATACATGCATCCACCCTCCGTCCCACGGAATCACTGATGCGCTGATGCAGCCCTGGAGAATGGCGTATTGTATCATAGCCGTCCACAATACGAGCACGAAGAGTCTCTACATTTGGTACCGGGGTTGCGTAGACAAGAGATTTCAAATGCCCCCATAAATGAAAGTAAAGAGGGTTGAGGTCAGGAGAGCGTGGAGGCCATGGAATTGGTCCGCCTCTACCAATCCATCGGTCGCCGAATCTGTTGTCGAGAAGGGTACGAACACTTCGCCTGAAATGGGCAGGAGCTCCATCGTGCACTAACCACATGTTGTGTTGTACTTGTAAAGGCACATGTTCTAGCAGCACAGGTAGAGTATCCCGTATGAAATCATGATAACGTGCTCCATTGAGCGTAGGTGAAAGAACATGGGGCCCAATCGAGACATCACCAACAATGCCTGCCCAAACGTTCACAGAAAATCTGTGTTGATGACTTGATTGCACAATTGCGTGCGGATTCTCGTCAGCCCACACATGTTGATTGTAAATGTTCACAATTTGATTACGTCTGAATGATGCCCCATCCGTAAAGACAACATTTGCACTGAAATGAGGATTGACACATTGTCGGATGAACCATTCGCAGAAATGTACCTGTGGAGGCCAATAAGCTGCTGATATTGCCTGCACACCCTGTACACGGTACGCAAACAACTGGTTCTCCCGTAGCACTCTCCATACAGTGACGTGGTCAACGTTACCTTGTACAGCAGCAACTTCTCTGACGCTGACATTAGGGTTATCGTCAACTGCACGAAGAATTGCCTCGTCCATTGCAGGTGTCCTCGTCGATCTAGGTCTTCCCCAGTCGCGAGTTATAGGCTGGAATGTTCCGTGCTCCCTAAGACGCCGCTTCGAACGTCTTCCTGTCGGGACACCTTCGTTCTGGAAATCTGTCTCGATACAAACGTACCGCGCCACGGCTATTGCCCCGTGCTAATCCATTGAAAATGGGCATCTGCCAACTCCGCATTTGTAAACATTGCACTGACTGCAAAACCACGTTCGTGATGAACACTAACCTGTTGATGCTACGTACTGATGTGCTTGACGCTAGTACTGTAGAGCAATGAGTCGCACCGAAGTCAACATTACCTTCCTTCTATTGGGCCAACTGGCGGTGAATCGAGAAAGTACGGTACATACTGACGAAACTAAAATGAGCTCTAACATGGAAATTAAGCGTTTCCGTACACATGTCCGCATAACATATCTTCTTTCTTTGTGTGTGAGGAATGTTTCCTGAAATTTTGGCCGTACCTTTTTGTAACACCCTGTATTTAAAACAGACTGAGTCGTGCTAGGCCTGCCGTCATCCCGTTTATTGCTCATCACCTTGTGTTATGGTTCTGTCGCCTCTTTTTTATTTTTTTAAAATTCGATTTACTGGCGTCACTAAGTTACTGGTTTGCTTCCCGTGACTGGCAGCAGCAGCAGCAGTTATCGATGTGCGCTGTCTCTGGAGCGACCGCTAGTATTTCCGGGTTGTGGTGCGTCGGCAGTACAGTCGGGTCGGGACGCAGCAGCACTGATGTTCAGTCGGGGACGGAGCGCCGGTGAGGCGCGGGCAGCCAGTGCTCGCCGAACGCTGGCGGCGCACGTGATCTGTCCGACGGAAGGAGACTGGAGCGGGACGACCGTCGGTCGGTCGTTCGGTTGGTCGTCTCATCGGACGACGTGTATTTTGGTCTTTTAACCGTCACAGGGAGCGAAAGGCTATTTACAATTTCTACAGAAACCAGATGGCAGTTATAAGAGTCGAGGGGTATGAAAGGGAAGCAGTGGTTGGGAAGGGAATGAGACAGGGTTGTAGCCTCTCCCCGATGTTATTCAATCTGTATATTGAGCAAGCAGTAAAGGAAACAAAAGAAGAATTGGGAGTAGGAATTAAAATCCAAGGAGAACAAATAAAAACTTTGAGGTTCGCCGATGACATCGTAATTCTGTCACAGACAGCAAAGGACTTGGAAGAGTAGTTGAACGGAATCGATAGCGTCTTGAAAGGAGGATATAAGATGAATATCAACAAAAGTAAAACGAGGATAATGGAATGTAGTCGAATTAAGTCGGGGGATGCTGCGGGGATTAGGCTAGGAAATGAGACAAAATAGTAAAGAAGTTTTGCTATTTGGGGAGCAAAATAACTATTGATGGTCGAAGTAGAGAGGATATAAAATGTAGACTCGCAATGGCAAGGAAAGCGTTTCTGAAGAAGAGAAATTCGTTAAAATGTGTGAAATTTCATGGGACTTAACTGCTAAGGTCATCAGTCCCTAAGCTTACACACTAGTTAACCTAAATTATCCTAAGGACAAACACACACACCCATGCCCGAGGGAGGACTCGAACCTCCGCCGGGACCAGCCTCACAGACCACGACTGCAGGGCCTTAGACCGCTCGGCTAATCCTTTGTTAACATCGAGTATAGATTTAAGTGTCAGGAAGTCTTTTCTGAAAGTATTTGTATGGAGTGTAGCCATGTATGGAAGTGAAACATGGACGATAAATAGTTTGGACAAGAAGAGAATAGAAGCTTTCGAAATGTTGTGCTACAGAAGAATGCTGAAGATTAGATGGGTAGATCACATAACTAATGAGGAAGAATAGGATTGGGGAGAAGTTTGTGGCACAACTTGACCAGAAGAAAGGATCGGTTGGTAGGATCACCAATTTAGTATTGGAGGGCAGCGTGGAGGGTAAAAATCGTAGAGGTAGACCAAGAGATGAATACACTAAGCACATTCAGAAGGATGTAGGTGGCAGTAGCTACTGGGAGATGAAGACGCTTGCACAGGATAGAGTAGCATGGAGAGCTGCATCAAACCAGTCTCAGGACTGAAGACCACAACAACAACAACCGTTACTGGGCCTCGTCAGTTGGTCGTCTTGCCGGACGTGGGTCGGTTCGTTCCTTGTGCAGAGATGTCGTGGCCAATGGGCAAGTGTTCCCTCTGCATGGTTGGGTCCGAGCCAGGGTGTCCGGGTCGCCGTGTCTCCGAATTCGGGACGGACATAGAGTTGAGTCGGGTTTGGTTCAAGTGGCTCTGAGCACTGTCAACTTCTGAGGTCATCAGTCCCCTAGAACTTAAACCTAACTAACCTAAGGACACCACACACATCCATGCCCGAAGCAGGATTCGAACCTGCGACCGTAGCGGTCGCGCTGTTCCAGACTGTAGCGCCTAGAACCGCTTGGCCACCCCGGCCGGCGAGTCGGGTTTGAGCTGCAGTCAACTTCGGACAGCCGAGACTCTCCCGATCGTTGCCGACACACGCGACTTCAGTGGGGACGACCTAGGTTTGTCGTTCGGTCAGTGTATTTGGTCGGCGACCGCTTGTCGAAACTCTCTGTCTATATAATTGGAAGGAGAAATAGCATTGGTCGTATTTTTTTTGTTTTATTATCCGCAAAATCGATTTTCGGTCACTTCATCCTCAGTGCTAGAAGTTAAAAATTTCACATAACGATCAGAGAGTATAAAACAGAAAATCACAACTACACCTTGGTATGAACATAACAGTTGGTAGGAACATACCTGTAACATACAATTAAAATTGGCAGGCACTGGTATCAACAAGCATAGAGCGATCACATAAACTGAGGCCGCTGTTTACATGCACCTGTTCAGCAGACCTCTGTGTGACAGGGCTTGGAACTCCCTCTATGTCACATGTGTCACGTGAAGACTTAATACACTCCTGGAAATGGAAAAAAGAACACATTGACACCGGTGTGTCAGACCCACCATACTTGCTCCGGACACTGCGAGAGGGCTGTACAAGCAATGATCACACGCACGGCACAGCGGACACACCAGGAACCGCGGTGTTGGCCGTCGAATGGCGCTAGCTGCGCAGCATTTGTGCACCGCCGCCGTCAGTGTCAGCCAGTTTGCCGTGGCATACGGAGCTCCATAGCAGTCTTTAACACTGGTAGCATGCCGCGACAGCGTGGACGTGAACCGTATGTGCAGTTGACGGACTTTGAGCGAGGGCGTATAGTGGGCATGCGGGAGGCCGGGTGGACGTACCGCCGAATTGCTCAACACGTGGGGCGTGAGGTCTCCACAGTACATCGATGTTGTCGCCAGTGGTCGGCGGAAGGTGCACGTGCCCGTCGACCTGGGACGGGACCGCAGCGACGCACGGATGCACACCAAGACCGTAGGATCCTACGCAGTGCCGTAGGGGACCGCACCACCACTTCCCAGCAAATTAGGGACACTGTTGCCCCTGGGATATCGGCGAGGACCATTCGCAACCGTCTCCATGAAGCTGGGCTACGGTCCCGCACACCGTTAGGCCGTCTTCCTCTCACGCCCCAACATCGTGCAGCCCGCCTCCAGTGGTGTCGCGACAGGCGTGAATGGAGGGACGAATGGAGACGTGTCGTCTTCAGCGATGAGAGTCGCTTCTGCCTTGGTGCCAATGATGGTCGTATGCGTGTTTGGCGCCGTGCAGGTGAGCGCCACAATCAGGACTGCATACGACCGAGGCACACAGGCCCAACACCCGGCATCATGGTGTGGGGAGCGATCTCCTACACTGGCCGTACACCACTGGTGATCGTCGAGGGGACACTGAATAGTGCACGGTACATCCAAACCGTCATCGAACCCATCGTTCCACCATTCCTAGACCGGCAAGGGAACTTGCTGTTCCAACAGGACAATGCACGTCTGCATGTATCCCGTGCCACCCAACGTGCTCTAGAAGGTGTAAGTCAAATACCCTGGCCAGCAAGATCTCCGGATCTGTCCCCCATTGAGCATGTTTGGGACTGGATGAAGCGTCGTCTCACGCGGTCTGCACGTCCAGCACGAACGCTGGTCCAACTGAGGCGCCAGGTGGAAATGGCATGGCAAGCCGTTCCACAGGACTACATCCAGCATCTCTACGATCGTCTCCATGGGAGAATAGCAGCCTGCATTGCTGCGAAAGGTGGATATACACTGTACTAGTGCCGACATTGTGCATGCTCTTTTGCCTGTGTCTATGTGCCTGTGGTTCTGTCAGTGTGATCATGTGATGTATCTGACCCCAGGAATGTGTCAATAAAGTTTCCCCTTCCTGGGACAATGAATTCACGGTGTTCTTATTTCAATTTCCAGGAGTGTATTACTGGTTTTGCGAGATATTAACACAAAATACCTCTTGTGCATTTGTGACTCATGAAGTAATTAAAATTTAAAATGTACGTAAAAACATAGCAGAGGAAGGAGGAAGGAAACATATAAAATACACTGGCGTATTGTTTTTTAAAAAACCAACTTACAAAACATAAAACAGATCGATAATAAGTTGTCATAGTGCTGGACAAGTAAAAGAGAAAAAGAAAAGGAAAAAGAATAATATATGAATAACATGAAATGAGGTATAACACAGATTTTTAAAAAAACATAATACCCACCATCTGTCGTTGGAAGTTAGAAGTACAACGTTCGTGATTTACGTAAAATTTTAATTTAAGACTAAGGAGTTGTAGTGTAACGACGCAAGTTTTGTATAAATGATTTTCTTTTGACCTATGACCATGTGCAGACTTCGTCACCTACGTCAGTTACAACACACTTCAAAATTATTTAAATTCTTTTTAAATTGTCTCTGAATGGTTCTTGAACGAAACTGTATATCATCATCATTTGAGTCGTTTGCGCAGAATTTCGTCACTCAGTCCAATTTGTTTGTGCAAACCTTTTCAATTTAGATGTCGTTTTGTTTCTTCTCAGATATTATATTAATGCAAGTTATCTGATTCAACAAATATTAGAACCACATTGAATAAACTTTCCAGATTCAAACTCGCGATGAACGTTGTCAAAATTAATAATCAATTCATTCACATAATTCTTCATAAATAAATTCTCGGAACACGTATTTGAACTTTAGCAGTATCCACTAGTTTATTATCTTCCTACATACAGGCGTGAACCTGAGCCTTGACAAGATAGGACTGAACATTTACAACATGATTAAACTTTCTATGACATCATTGTTGTAGAAAAATTACAAATTCTTATTTTTCCAGTTTTTAGAAGCACGACGCAACAACTCGGTTTCAGGATCTTCCGTTGCTCTTTGGCTGTCGACCCGCGACGTATAGTGGCCAGCAATTTTCTCTCTGGTCCCGGCAGTGTAGATGCTGTCTCCGTTCGTTGCGCCGCCCTCTCCGTACATGAAACATAAAAAAATAAATACAAAACTTTAGATAATTCACAACAATTACAAAGATTACAAAAATACATAAACAAAACACTAAATTAAATTTATATTCACCTGCAAACTGGGCTGACACTGATGGATGTGTGACGCTTCAATTTCGCGTCCCACTACATACCCCACCCACAAGCTCAGTTTGTCAGGTTTTAACCGAAAATAAAACTTCTTCTATATACAATATTTAACTATTAATATTATACATTTTTCTCACATTTTCCGTAATCTAAAGTCCTTGCTCTTAGATAGATTCAATCCTTTTATGACAATTTTGTTGTGACTATTTATCATTTACTTTTAATTGTGCTATTATGGTAATTCACAACTGAATATATGGAGAGTACTCCTTTTCATTTAATAGTGGCTAGTAAGTAATAATTTAGTACGTTCTTTAACGTT
This sequence comes from Schistocerca piceifrons, assembly GCF_021461385.2. Classification (NCBI taxonomy): domain Eukaryota; kingdom Metazoa; phylum Arthropoda; class Insecta; order Orthoptera; family Acrididae; genus Schistocerca; species Schistocerca piceifrons. The sequence goes on along the minus strand of NC_060148.1, from coordinate 67,115,152 downwards.
GTTACATTTGGACAGAGCGTTCAAATTATGATAGGTTAGTTTCAGTTTTATTCATTTACTAGAGTTATTCTTTCAAAAATGTATGTTACTACTAAGTTTCTCACAATAACTAATAGTACTATTTACTTTACGTCGTTCTTTTCCCTAATGCTTTATTTATGCCTGAGGTCAAGAAGAAATCAAGCAAAACTTTCTTTAGAACCTCGGCGCGGCTTTCTTTACCTTCGGACACCTTGTTGGGTAATGGCAATTTATTTAGGAGAAACAAGCGAGAGAGCCCCTTTTGGTGTGTTTTACATTAACACTATTACAAATCTCTATTAAAGGCACTCTGCTATGTTCTCGTGAACCATATAGCTCTGGACGCCCATGGTCCCTAAAATTATTAACCATCCCCTTTGGTTCCTACTATCCGAGTAAATATAATATATACAAAATTCCTTCTGACCTAATAACAAGACTTTCTTCCATATAAATCCCCATTTAGTTATCTTTTCCCTTTTTGAAGTACCGGTAGATTATTGTAGAACACTTGTTTAAACTTCCTGTCATTTTTTAAAAATAACACGTAACTATCACGAAAAACTTCACATGAATAAACTATGAACGCTCGTCCATATGTAACATATACTAAATATTAACTTATTTAGGAATGAAGGGTTTAATTTGATCGACAATACATAATCCTTTAATTACACCTGATGAAGGTTCCATAAAAAGTAACGCTTTGGGATGTACAATCTTATGCACAACATATGGACCTTCAAAGATACAGAAGAATTTTCTACATTTCTTATTGATCTTCGAACCTTTAGGATGAGATCGTACTAATACACGATCTTCTTTTCTCGTTCGGATGCACAATTCGTAGAATAACATTTTTCTTTCCTTTACATAGTACGGTAACCTACTAATTAGGACTCGTATTAGATGACTTTCAATCATTGGTTCTCCAATTAATTTAGCACGGTTTAAATGCCATTCGAAATAATTCCTATAACCTCTCCACCGTTTAGAATAAGGAGGAGGGTCTAACAACTCTAAGGTTAAGTGGTGGTGTTTTCCTCACGACCAATAATTTTGCTTAAACTGCTTAACAAAATCATCCCAGTCCCTAAATTCAGTTCTATGCAGTACTGCCCATTCCGCAGTTTCTGCTTCTAAATGTCCTATTACAAATTGAATCCGTTTTTCATTACTCCATTTAGGAGATAATAAAGTTTCAAAAGCTTTTATAAAGATTATAGGGTAAAGTTCGCCTCCTGGTTTGAATACAGGAAATCGACTTGCTACATTTGAATTTGTCGTTATATCATCCCAACATTCTGCAAGAGACATAGTTGGATTTTGTTTAGATTGCAGAGACGGAGTTGCGTCGGATTTGCTTGCCGTGATTTCTTTATTTGTATTGTTGTCGTCCGAGCTAGCAAACACGATGCGACTGTTGTCTCTGATTACATTACTACTTCTACTACTTGAAATGTTTTCATTATTATCTAATTCCGATAACCGTTTAGTAATTTCCTGTATTCGCATTTCTGTATGGGATACACGGTTAGCTAATATCGATTCTTCACTGTGTTCACGATGTGAACGCTCTGTACCTTCGTCAATGTTATTATCTTTGGAAGTCTCAAGGTTACTGCATATTTCGGTAATTAAAAATTTCATGTTTTCTATTTCAGTATGATCTTTTTTCTACTCGATGAGTTAATGTCTCTAATTCTACATTATCTATTGAAGAAATCTCTACAGGTTTGGTAGAAACCTCTTTAATAGATTCTAATAATTCTCTACGGACAGTTTCTGTTTGCATAGAAAATTCGTCTCGTAACTTATCGTTATTTTTCTCATTTCATTTACAACTAAGACATTGACATTATCTAGTCTCTTGGTTAAGTCAGTAATATCATTTCGCATGCGAGCTATTTCCTCACGCGATTCCTGGATATGTTCTTCTAACCTTTTACAATTATCAGCAATCTTATTACTAAGTCCTACTAGTTTTTCCTGCGTTTCAACTTTAGAAGCCTCTATTTTATCACTTAATTCTCGACTGGTTTCATTAAGATGTTCCTGTAACCTGTCTGTAGATTTTGTTAGCTCCTGTTTTAATTCCTGTTTTAGTTCCTATTTAATCTAGCAGTAGATTCTTCGTTAGATTGTTTTAATTTAGCGATCGCCCTAAAAAGGGATCTCATGCTCCTATCGGACACGGATTGCTCTTCGTCTGACATTTCACTTCCCGACATTATTGTAAGATATTAACTAGTTGCACACGCAGACTTGTAATCAACAATCCTATAAAACACACTCCCTATGTACAACACTCCACTTCCAACTTAAAACAGACTCACCGGACGCTAATATTGTAGTTTGTAGTTCTCGGTGATCAGTGTGCTGCTATGGGCTGCAGAAGTAACAGCCGTCGATGCAGCCGCTGAGATGTTGCGACCCCGCTTCCGCAACCGGTAGGACGCTGAGTCGAACACCGGAGACGTCACTGGCTGCAACCACGCCCGGCCCCACCGTAGACAGGCGAAGTCCTCACTCAGCAACACCTCTAATACCAGCCGGAGGAACGCCCCGCAGCTGACGTACTGGGCCTGTTAGTTTAGGGAGAAAAAGGTTGTCGGGGTTTGCAGCATTCAGCTGCTGCCCAACAGATGCGCCTTCTCGTGGAATAACTGCGTGACCGTACACTGGCGTATTGTTTTATAAAAAACCAACTCACAAAACATAAAACAGATCGATAATAAGTTGTCAGAGTGCAGGACAAGTAAAAGAGAAAAAGAAAAGGAAAAAGAATAATATATGAATAACATGAAATGAGGTATAACATAGATTTAAAAAAAAAAAAAAAAACATAATACCCACCATTTGGCGTGGGAAGTTAGAAGTACAACGTTCGTGATTTACGTAAAATTTTAATTTAAGACTAAGGAGTCAAAAAAAAATAGTAATAGTACGAAAATGCCATTACGTAATAATTAAAATGCCGTGAAACACAATGTTCATTACAAAAAAGTTTGTAGGTGTGGATAAACAATTTTGCTATCATATTTAACCGACATGATGATGTACATCTCGTTTGTCCCTTTGCACAAGACAGCATTATTATAACAATGGTTATACGCTTCCGCATAAGCACTGGGTCAGAACCCATACTTACATGACATCAAATATACACGGTTGCTTACTGTAAAACATAACACCCACCATTTGGCGTGGGAAGTTAGAAGTATATCGTTCTTTATTTACGTAGATATTACGTTAAAACTGAGAAGTCAAATATATAAAAGTAGTAATAGTACGAAAAATGCCACTAAGTAACAATTCAAATGCCATTAAAAAATATTCATTAAGGTTTGAGGGTGTAGACTAACAATTTTGTTATCATATTTAACGACGCGATAATGTACATATCATTCGTCCCATTTGGACAGGCTATCATGTTTTATAACACTGGCTGTACGCTTCCACATAAGCACTGGGTCAGAACCCATACATACAGTCACAGGTTGATAAAACAGTAATAAAATTGCCAAGCAACCGGTTATGAATACTATTAAAAATAACTTGATTTTACATAACTTATAGTAGCATATCTTGAAAAACCAGTAATATTAAGTCTTCACGTGACACATGTGACATGGAGGGCGTTCCAAGCCCTGTCACACCGAGGTCTGCTGAACAGGTGCATGTAAACAGCGGCCTCAGCTTATGTGATCGCTCTATGCATGTTGATACCAGTGCCTGCCAATTTTAATTGTATGTTACAGGTATGTTCCTACCAACTGTTATGTTCATACGCAGGTGTAGTTGTGATTTCCTGTTTTATACTCTCTGATCGTTGTGTGAAATTTTTAATTTCTAGCACTGAGGATGAAGTGACCGAAAATCGATTTTGCGGATAATAAAACAAAAAAATACGACCAATGCTGTTTCTCCTTCCAATCGTATCCACTATTTGGTCGTGGTGCACAGAACACTCCATGGAGTCGCCAATCAACTCTCTGTGTGTCGATTTCATGCGTCTTTGTTGTTCCGCAGTGATTGCTTTTACTATTGTTCGGGTTCTTGTGCAAGTGTGTTTACGTGGAACTGTGTGTAGCTTCTGTGGTTTCCACAGAGCAGATACAGGGTGTTTCAAAAATGACCGGTATATTTGAAACGGCAATAAAAACTAAACGAGCAGCGATAGAAATACACCGTTTGTTGCAATATGCTTGGGACAACAGTACATTTTCAGGCAGACAAACTTTCAAAAAATTACAGTAGTTACAATTTTCAACAACAGATGGCGCTGCGGTCTGGGAAACTCTATAGTACGATATTTTCCACATATCCACCATGCGTAGCAATAATATGGCGTAGTCTCTGAATGAAATTACCCGAAACCTTTGACAACGTGTCTGGCGGAATGGCTTCACATGCAGATGAGATGTACTGCTTCAGCTGTTCAATTGTTTCTGGATTCTGGCGGTACACCTGGTCTTTCAAGTGTCCCCACAGAAAGAAGTCACAGGGGTTCATGTCTGGCGCATGAGACGATACGTGGACGTTGGCGTCATTTGGACCGCAGCTGCAACACGGCGAACGGAAACCCGAGGCCGCTGTTGGATCACCTGCTGCACTAGCTGCGCGTTGCCCTCTGTGGTTGCCGTACGCGGTCGCCCCACCTTTCCAGCACGTTCATCCGTCACGTTCCCAGTCCGTTGAAATTTTTCAAACAGATCCTTTATTGTATCGCTTTTCGGTCCTTTGGTTACATTAAACCTCCGTTGAAAACTTCGTCTTGTTGCAACAGCACTGTGTTCTAGGCGGTGGAATTCCAACACCAGAAAAATCCTCTGTTCTAAGGAATAAACCATGTTGTCTACAGCACAATTGCACGTTGTGAACAGCACACGCTTACAGCAGAAAGACGACGTACAGAATGGCGCACCCACAGACTGCGTTGTCTGCTGTATCTTTCACATCACTTGCAGCGCCATCTGTTGTTGAAAATTGTAACTACTGTAATTTCGAAAGTTTGTCCGCCTGAAAATGTACTGTTGTCCCAAGCATATTGCAACAAACGGTGTATTTGTATCGCTGCTCGTTTAGTTTTTATTGCCGTTTCAAATATACCGGTCATTTTTGAAACACCCTGTAAATGCTGCCTGCGTAGTGGAGCAGTGAGTAGGTCGGTTGAAATAGAGGAGCGAGTGTCTCGGGTGGAAGGGAATTGATTAGGTTCTTGGTTGGTTCTTCAGCCGTCCCTAGGTCGTGTTGCCACCCGATCGTTCAGTGTTACGGTTGGCTGCCTGTCTCACCTAAACTACTGTTAGAGTTTCCTCTCCAGCCCGACCTTTGGAACACTTCCGAGCACCACTGTTTGTTGTTTGTGAGTGTCGTTTTAATTGGTCGCAGGTGCTGTGCCAGACCTTCAGCCGTGTATTAATATTGTCTGTTTTATGTTTAGTATATGGCCTTCAGCCGAACATCATGTCAAGTGTTTTAAGATTAGGCCTCCAGCCGTGTTTTATTTAAAATTCTTGTTGCTCTGTATTTAGGCCTCCACCAAGGTTTGTTTCAAAATATGTGGCTTTAATATGTAAATCCTTGTCGGTAAGGTTTCTCTGTAATTAACTGGAATTTTTTAAACGGCCTTCAGCCGTGTTTTGTAAATGTTAATCTTAAAGAGGTCTTTAATTATTCTTGAGTAATTGTTTGGGCTTTCAACCGAAGAATTAATTTGAATTTATCTTACTATGGCCTTTAGCCGAAATTTGTAAATGCTTGGCCTTTAAAGAATTTCCTTACCTGATCTAAAATACAGGGCTATTACAAATGATTGAAGCGATTTCATAAATTCACTGTAGCTCCATTCATTGACATATGGTCACGACACACTACAGATACGTAGAAAAACTCATAAAGTTTTGTTCGGCTGAAGCCGCACCTCAGGTTTCTGCCGCCAGAGCGCTCGAGAGCGCAGTGAGACAAAATGGCTACAGGAGCCGAGAAAGCGTATGTCGTGCTTGAAATGCACTCACATCAGTCAGTCATAACAGTGCAACGACACTTCAGGACGAAGTTCAACAAAGATCCACCAACTGCTAACTCCATTCGGCGATGGTATGCGCAGTTAAAGCTTCTGGATGCCTCTGTAAGGGGAAATCAACGGGTCGGCCTGCAGTGAGCGAAGAAACGGTTGAACGCGTGCGGGCAAGTTTCACGCCTAGCCCGCGGAAGTCGACGAATAAAGCAAGCAGGGAGCTAAACGTACCACAGCTGACGGTTTGGAAAATCTTACGGAAAAGGCTAACGCAGAAGCCTTACCGTTTACAATTGCTACAAGTCCTGACACCCGATGACAAAGTCAAACGCTTTGAATTTTCGGCGCGGTTGCAACAGCTCACGGAAGAGGATGCGTTCAGTGCGAAACTTGTTTTCAGTGATGAAGCAACATTTTTTCTTAATGGTGAAGTGAACAGACACAATGTGCGAATCTGGGCGGTAGAGAATCCTCACGCATTCGTGCAGCAAATTCGCAATTCACCAAAAGTTAACGTGTTTTGTGCAATCTCACGGTTTAAAGTTTACGGCCCCTTTTTCTTCTGCGAAAAAAAACGTTACAGGACACGTGTATCTGGACATGCTGGAAAATTGGCTCGTGCCACAACTGGAGACCGACAGCGCTGACTTCATGTTTCAACAGAATGGTGCTCCACCGCACTTCCATCATGATGTTCGGCATTTCTTAAACAGGAGATTGGAAAACCGATGGATCGGTCGTGGTGGAGATCATGATCAGCAATTCATGTCACGGCCTCCACGCTCTCCCGACTAACCCCATGTGATTTCTTTCTGTGGGGTTATGTGAATGATTCAGTGTTTAATCCTCCTCTACCAAGAAACGTGCCAGAACTGCGAGCTCGCATCAACGATGCTTTCGAACTCATTGATGGGGACATGCTGCGCCGAGTGAGGGAGGAACTTGATTATCTGCTTGATGTCTGCCGAATCACTAAAGGGGCACATATTGAACATTTGTGAATGCCTAAAAAAACTTTTTGAGTTTTTGTATGTGTGTGCAAAGCATTGTGAAAATATCTCAAATAATAAAGTTATTGTAGAGCTGTGAAATCGCTTCAATCATTTGTAATAACCCTGTATTGTCTCGACCTTTAGCCGAGAAGATATTGCAATTTTTACTAAAGTAAGTCCTTCAGCTGTTACTCTAAATCCTGGTGTTTTAGAAGAAATCTTTTAAACTTGGAGAAGTTACTTGGGCCCTCAGCCGTGAATTGATCTTTTTTAAAGAGAAAACTGTGCATTTGTTTCGAGGAATGAAGTTGTGTGTTCTTGTATATCTAACAGTAAATCATGTCGGCCCCTTTCCACAACCTGATCCGTTCTGTCCTGCGAAACCACATTTCACAGACAGTAATCATCCAGAAGGAAACAGAGGAGGTAAGACCGTATCGCTTATAAAAATCCCCCAGCTATATTACGGCTATTTAAACAGAACATATTGTTGAAATACGTCAGCGCTAGTTGTAAATCTTTCCGTTACCAGTTAAATAGCATCCAACAGATCGGCCAACAGAACATCTAGCGACATCGGTCATAAATTTCGGTCATAAATTTGAGCAACTGCTTGCATTTAAAAAGTAACGAGGAAATGTGACTATGTGAATCAGCCCGCACGGGATAGCCGCGCGCGGTCTGGGGCGTCTTGCCACGGTTCGCTCGGCTCCCCCCGTCGGAGGTTCGAGTCCTCCCTCGGACATGGGTGTGTGTGTTGTCCTTAACCTAAGTTAGTTTAAGTTAGATTAAGTAGTGCGTATGCTTAGGGACCGATGACCTCAGCTGTTTCATAGGAACTTACCACCACCACGTATGTGAATCACTGCTCAGAAAGTAACCTTCGATTGGTCACAGTGCGGGTTGTGGGGGGAGTAGCGACGCCATCTGTGCGTTCACGCACTCAACAGGTCAGTCGGCATCAAGCCGTGGTCGAGTGAACGTCGTACCTGCGCTAGTTTAGTTTTTGTGGCAGTTTGAAATGTGTGCTGCAATAGAAAACCCCGCCAAATGTGAAGTGCGTGCTGTCATAAGGTTTTTTACAGCCAAAGGATATTCTGCAGCAGCTATTCATCGTGAGCTTTGTGCCGTGTACGGACCAAGAGTTATGAGTGAAGGAGTTGTCCGTGAATGGGTACGTTTATTTAAAAGTGGACGAGAAAACGTTCATGATGAAGAGAGGAGTGGTAGACCATCATTGGTGACTGACGAACTCGTTGAGACAGTCGACGCAAAAGTTCGTGAAAATCGACGTTTCTCAATGTCGGAGTTGTCTACTGGTTTTCCACAGATTTCTAAGACTCTCTTGTACGAGATAGTGACAGCAAGATTGGGTTACCGTAAGTTCTGTGCACGATGGGTGCCCAAAATTCTTACCGACCACCACAAAACTCAAAGAATGGCCTCTGCATTAGACTTTCTGTCACGTTATGAGGACGAAGGAGAACCATTGTTAAACAGAATCGTGACCGCTGACGAAACCTGGATTAAGTACGTGAACCCTGAGACAAAAGAACAATCAAAGATGTGGGCACATTCAAATTCGCCTACCAAACCAAGAAAAGCCTCGCAAGATTTTTCTGCCAGAAAACTGATGGCAACGGTGTTTTGGGATGCCAAAGGGGTGTTGTTGGTTGAATTCATGGAACGTGGTACGACCATTAATCAAGACGTGTACTGTGAAACAATAAAAAAGTTACGACGGGCTATACAGAACAAACGCCGTGGTATGCTGACTTCCGGTATCGTTTTTTTTTGCACGATAACGCCCGTCCTCACTCTGCTCGCAGAACAACGGCCCTTCTTGAGTCCTTCAAGTGGGACTTTATCAACCATCCACCTTACAGCCCAGACCTGGCGCCAAGTGATTATCACCTCTTCATGCATTTGAAGAAATGGCTCGGGTCACAGCGGTTTGATGACGGCGAAGAGCTCAAAGATGCGGTCACAGGCTGGCTCCAGGCACAAGCGGGTGATTTTTATGCAGAAGGAATTTCAAAGCTTGTGAAGAGATACGATAAGTGCCTCAATCGCTATGGAGACTATGTAGAAAAATAGTGCAAAGATGTAGTTGTAAGATGTATATATTAAAATATTTTAATTTAACTTGGTGTATTTTTTTAAATCAACCGGAGGTTACTTTCTGAACGGCCCTCGTATGTATTATTCCTTGTAGTCTAATTGTACACAATAATAAACTCAGCCTCCAATACAAAATTTGTTTTTGGTAAAATTTTTTGATGTTTCCTGGAGACCTGGAGCTAATATAGGAAATGCTGTGAAGGGATTTGGGTCTACGGGAATTTTCCCCTTCAATCCTAACAAAATACCATCACACAAATTCCTTCCTTCGTCCACATTCATGAGTAATGAGTCCCACTCTGTTCCCACAAAATCAGATGAAAATCCAGACCCTGCAACACTTTCTAATCGTCCAAGAAGTTCGAAAAGCCAGAGCTCAGCAACATCATGATCATCATTTGCGTCTGTTTTGTGCAACACCTACGAAAACCAGCGGTACCACAAGTGCGGAGGAGAGAGAAAAATTCAGCTTGTCTTCTGACGTCACCAGTTCATCTCAATTCTACGAGAGGGAAGTGAGTATTGCATTTTGAAGACTCCCAAAGACAGAAGATCAAAGGATGCAGACATGTGCTGGATGTTCAAGGGAAACATTCAAATCGAAAAAAGAATTCGCCTTTATCACCACCTGAAGAGGACTTGGAGGAATAAAATACAGCTTGTGGTTTCTGCAACATCAAATATTACGACCGTAGCCTTGTGAAGAAAGAGGAATGGATCAGGTGTGATAAGTGCATGAACTTTATACGGTGGCAGATGGTCGTAAACAATTCCGCTGTGGGAAATTTCTGTAAAAAGTACTGAAACAGAATGAGATTTTTCACTCTGTAGCGGAGTGTGCGCTGATATCAAACTTCCTGTCAGATTAAAACTGTGTGCCGAACCGAGACTTGATTTCGAGATCTTTGCCTTTAGCGGGCACGTGCTCTACAATCTTAGCTACCCAAGCACGACTCACCCCCCGTCCTCACAGCTTTACTTCCGCCAGTACCTCGTCTCCAACTTTCCGAACTTCACAGAAGCTCTCCTGTGAACCTTGCAGAATTAGCACGCCTGGAACAAAGGATATTGCAGACACATGGCTTAACCACAGCCTGGGGGATGTTTCCAGAATGAGATTTTCACTCTGCAGCGGAGTGTACTGGCAGAAGTAAAGCTGTGAGGACGGGTCGTGAGTCGTGTTTGGGTAGCTCAGATGGTAGAGCACTTGCCCGCAAAAGGAAAAAGTCTCGAGTTCGAGTCTCCGTCCGTCACGCAGTTTTAATCTGCAAGGAAGTGTCAACTACTGAAACAGTTAAAAAGTGTAATCTTCCATACTGTATATCGTGCAAAAATTGGATATTGACCCTAAATAATGAAAGGTATGAGATCATCCACATGAGTGGTAAAAGGAATCCAGTAAACTTGTATTAGATGATAAATCAGTTAAATCTAATGGCTGTTAATTCAACTAAATATCTAGGAATTACCATTAGGTACAACTTACATTGGAATGAACACACAGAAAATGCTGACGGAAAGGCGAACCAAAGACTGCTTTTTATTTGTAGAACGCTTAGAAAATGTAACAGATCTACTAAGGAGACTGCCTACACTACGCTTGTCCGTCCTCTTTTTAGAATACTGGTGCGCGGTATGGGTTCCTTACCAGATAGGACTGACGGAGTACACTGGAAAAGTTCGGAGAAGGACAGCACGGTTTGTATTATCGAGAAATGAGGGAGAGAGAGTGTCACAGCCATGATACAGGATTTCGGGTGGTCATCATGAAAACAAAGGCGTTTTTCATTGCGGCAGAATCTTCTCACAAAATTTCAATCGCCAAGTTTCTTCTCAAAATGCGAAAATATTTTGTTGACACCGACCTAGGAAGAAACGATAATCATAATAAAGTAAGGAAAATCGGAGCTTGCACAGGAAGATTTAGGTATTTTTTCTCGAGCGCTGTTAGGGAGTGAAATAATAGAGAATTATTGTATACGTGATTCCATGAACCGGGCGCTAAAATGTGATTTGCAGAGTAGCCATGTAGATGTAGAACTCTATTATAGTTTACAATGAATCTCGTAGCCCTATTTACGTTCCAAATAGCGCCACAGATTTTTAATCTTTCGTTGTTTGAGTATTTTAAATTTTGCTTTTTACAGTGAAGCAGAATAGAAGCCGTGTCCTGACGTCACACTTGATCCCCCACCCCCACCCCCCACCCCTCCGCCACACCATAACGCCAGCGAATGTTTTGTACGCCGCTTATTTCGTGGATGAATTACATTTACTCAAGAGTGCAATAATGAATCTGTTTTTTTTTTTTCAGTGATTTTACGTCAGGAAGCTCCGTACACGTACTGCCAGGTATTTAACGTGTGTGACTGTTTCCAGTGATGGTTCTGCAACCGTGTAATCACACAATAGCGGTCATTTCCGTGTCTCCACGCTCAATACGACGGTGAGGAAAATGAAATTAAAGTGGACGGCACATGCATACATTGGCTTGTACCGATAGCACCAGACTATTTTCAAACAACATTAATTTAATACGCACGTGCAAACTTCAGGTGTGAAATAATCGTCTTGGTAGGGTTGGAAACTACTTTCGACGACTCTTTGGTATTCTGTTTGCGATTTATATTTGGGCTTTTAAACTATGTCCTTTATACACTCCTGGAAATTGAAATAAGAACACCGTGAATTCATTGTCCCAGGAAGGGGAAACTTTATTGACACATAACTGGGGTCAGATACATCACATGATCACACTGACAGAACCACAGGCACATAGACACAGGCAACAGAGCATGCACAATGTCGGCACTAGTACAGTGTATATCCACCTTTCGCAGCAATGCAGGCTGCTATTCTCCCATGGAGACGATCGTAGAGATGCTGGATGTAGTCCTGTGGAACGGCTTGCCATGCCATTTCCACCTGGCGCCTCAGTTGGACCAGCGTTCGTGCTGGACGTGCAGACCGCGTGAGACGACGCTTCATCCAGTCCCAAACATGCTCAATTGGGGACAGATCCGGAGATCTTGCTGGCCAGGGTAGTTGACTTACACCTTCTAGAGCACGTTGGGTGGCACGGGATACATGCGGACGTGCACTGTCCTGTTGGAACAGCAAGTTCCCTTGCCAGTCTAGGAATGGTAGAACGATGGGTTCGATGACGGTTTGGATGTACTGTGCACTATTCAGTGTCCCCTCGACGATCACCAGTGGTGCACGGCCAGTGTAGGAGACCGCTCCCCACACCATGATGCCGGGTTTTGGCCCTGTGTGCCTCGGTCGTATGCAGTCCTGATTGTGGCGCTCACCTGCACGGCGCCAAACACGCATACGACCATCATTGGCACCAAGGCAGAAGCAACTCTCATCGCTGAAGACGACACGTCTCCATTCGTCCCTCCATTCACGCCTGTCGCGACACCACTGGAGGCGGGCTGCACGATGTTGGGGCGTGAGCGGAAGACGGCCTAACGGTGTGCGGGACCGTAGCCCAGCTTCATGGAGACGGTTGCGAATGGTCCTCGCCGATACCCCAGGAGCAACAGTGTCCCTAATTTGCTGGGAAGTGGCGGTGAGGTCCCCTACGGCACTGCGTAGGATCCTACGGTCTTAGCGTGCATCCGTGCGTCGCTGCGGTCCGGTCCCAGGTCGACGGGCACGTGCACCTTCCGCCGACCACTGGCGACAACATCGATGTACTGTGGAGACCTCACGCCCCACGTGTTGAGCAATTCGGCGGTACGTCCACCCGGCCTCCCGCATGCCCACTATACGCCCTCGCTCAAAGTCCGTCAACTGCACATACGGTTCACGTCCACGCTGTCGCGGCATGCTACCAGTGTTAAAGACTGCGATGGAGCTCCGTATGCCACGGCAAACTGGCCGACACTGACGGCGGCGGTGCACAAATGCTGCGCAGCTAGCGCCATTCGACGGCCAACACCGCGGTTGCTGGTGTGTCCGCTGTGCCGTGCGTGTGATCATTGCTTGTACAGCCCTCTCGCAGTGTCCGGAGCAAGTATGGTGGGTCTGACACACCGGTGTCAATGTGTTCTTTTTTCCATTTCCAGGAGTGTATTTACGCGAGTGCTCTGCAATTCACAGTCAAGCATTTGGCACAGGGCTCACAGAACCGCATCAAGCATTTCTCTACTGCTCCGCTCTTGAATATCACGTGAGGAAAATGAGCATCTAAACCTTTGCGTGCGAAGTCTGATTTAGCTTATTTCATTACGGCGTTTATTTGTCCCTATGTAGTGGCAGTCAAGAAAATGTTTTCGTATTCAAAGAATGAAGTTGGTTACTGAAATTTCGTCAAAAGATCTCGCCCGCAACGAATAACGCCTTTGTTTTAGTCATTGACATCCCAACTCGAGTAACACATCGTGACACACTTTTATTTTACGATAGCACCAAAACAGCTGCCTTTCTTTGAACTTTTTGGGTGCCCTCCGTCAATCGCATATGGTAACGATTCCACACCGCACAGCAGTAGTCTAGCAGAGGCCGGATAACGGTAGTGTATTCAGTACCTTTAGAAGATTTCTCGGACCTTGCAAGTGTTCTGACAATTATACGCACTCTTTGGCTAGCTTTCAACATTTTCTATGTGGCAGTTCCAATTCAAGCTGTTTCTGTTTCTAATCCTAAGGTATTTATTTGAATCTACAACCTTCAAACTACGATCGCAGGTTCGAATCCTGCCTCGGGCATGGATGTGTGTGATGTCCTTAGGTTAGTTAGGTTTAAGTAGTTCTAAGTTCTAAGGGACTGATGACCTCAGAAGTTAAGTCCCATAGTGCTCAGAGCCATTTTACAACCTTCAAATTTCTCTTATTTATCATCTAACCGAATTCTGACCAATTTGTTATTTATTTTTTAGCACTCATGTGGAAGACCTCGTAATTTTTGTTATTCACAGCTTACTCGTTTTTCTCACAATACAGATGTCTTGTATAAATAATTATCCAATTTCAGAATGAGATTTTCACTCTGCAGCGGAGTGTGCGCTGATATGAAACCTCCTGGCAGATTAAAACTGTGTGCCCGACCGAGACTCGAACTCTGGACCTTTGCCTTTCGCGGGCAAAGGTCCAGAGTTCGAGTCTCGGTCGGGCACACAGTTTTAATCTGCCAGGAGGTTTCAATTACGCAATTTGTTTTCTTCTTTTGACGACTTTGCTAGACGGTAAATAACAGCATCATCTGGAATAAATCTAAGAGGTGTGCTCATCATGTCTCCCAATTCGTTTACGTAGATTAGAAACAGCAGAGGGCCTACAAAACTTCCCTGGGGAATGCCAGATAGCACTTCCGTTTCACACTGTGGCTTCCCGTCAATTAGTACGAAGAGTGACCTTTCTGACAGGAAATCACGGATGCAGTAACAGAATTGAGACGATGCTCCAGAGGTACGCAATTAAAAGTCCTCCGGAAATCTGAGAATATGGAACAAACTAGAGATCCCCTGTTGGTGGCATGTAGTGTGAATACTGGCGCATTTAAGTTCCGCTAGAACGATATTTTCTAAATCGGTGATGACTGATAAACACATTGCATTTTTTATCCCAATTCCGTACCCAAACGCCGGCTGCTGTGGCCGAGCGGTTCTAACCGCTACAGCCTGGAACCGCGCGACCGCTACGGTCGCAGGTTCGAATCCCGCTTCGGGCATGGATGTGTGTGATGTCCTTAGGTTAGTTAGGTTTAAGTAGTTCTAGGGGACTGATGACCTCAGAAGTTAAGTCCCATAGTGCTCAGAGCCATTTGAACCATTTTGTGCCTTACCCAAACATGTTTCGATGTCTATGACTTGCGAGCTAACATCCCAAAGATGTTCGGGCTCACATACGGTTCCTCTTCGTCGAAATGTCTTGGCTCAAACTCGTCTAGGAGGTGAACCGCAAGTGTCGCACTACACGCCCTAAACTAGACACTTGTGACCTTTGGTTAAATTGTCTAGTGGCAAGTTCGCGAAATACAAAGTTAAGATAGCACATCATAACAGTAATAATAATATCGGGAACTAAATTAACGATCCAGAAATGATGTGGGCCACACAGTTGCGATCTGGTTAGAATAATGTTTACGCAGGAAGCAAACTAATAGCGGAAGTGGTCGTATTTAGAGTTACTGTTACACCTGAGTGGATATCCATTTGACACAGTTCAATCATTCAGAATCTCATCGTGAAACACAAGCCCAATACTCCACCTACGCGAAAAGTTAAGAGTTCACACCAGGCGCGCGCGGCAGCTCACCGCAATACCACAGAACGCGACATTTTCTAAGGCGTTTCTCTTCCTAGCTGCCTAAAGACCGACTGTCCGCTTTCGCGTCTCTATCCGAACTGTCCCCTTTGGTGTCTGTAGCAGAACTGCATTCTGCCCGTCCCCGGCCGCGTTTCCCGTGCGACGAATATCCTCACTCAGCTGTCTAGCGCAGTTCCCTTTCCAGAATCCGTCCATCTGGTTGGCTACAGCTTACTCTGCGTTATTTTACATTTTCACCTATTTAAATAATCAAAGCTTGACCACTTTCATGTTCTAAATAAAGTAACAATAATATCCATTACATAATAAAGATTAAACTGTTTTACATAAAACCAATACAGTTTCCTTCTTAGCTCTGGATGGTACGGCTATTAGCCTTGCACCAATGCGCTTTCTGATAAATAAAAAAAGAACAAAAGTAACTATTATGCACTAAATATTCTATTACCTAATGATTCAATAAGGTGTCATGCTGCCATCTTTCAATGTGTTTTGTGTTGTGACTTGGCAAGACAGCCAAGCCACTATGAGATAGCCGAAAGGCACGCGTTTAAGCTCACGCAGGTTGGCGTGAGGTCTGGAACAGTTAAAGTAATTATACTAGCAAAAAAGGTACGTAGCTTCTGGAATACTTAACTTTAATCCATAATTGGTGAACATCGATCTGACGGTACATGCATCACAAGATAAATAGCAAATGATAATGGCGCCTTGCTAGGTCGTACCAAATGACGTAGCTGAAGGCTATGCTAACTATCGTCTCGGCAAATGGGAGCGTATGTAGTCTGTGAACCATCGCTAGCAAAGTCGGCTGTACAACTGGGGCGAGTGCTAGGAAGTCTCTCTAGACCTTCCGTGTGGCGGCGCTCGGTCTGCAATCACTGACAGTGGCGACACGCGGGTCCGACGCATACTAACGGACCGCGGCCGATTTAAAGGCTACCACCTAGCAAGTGTGGTGTCTGGCGGTGACACCACATTTTGTGTTTAGGAAATAATGATCTAATGCTTAACTGTAAATACTGATAATTTAATTTTACTATATCTTATAAACCAATTAATTTACAGAGTTGATATGTACAACGTTTGTCATTTTAATGATGCGCATCTGTATGAAATGTCGATCGTTAAGATCGACCAAAGCGTTCAGATTTTAGCATTCAGGTCTTTGTTATAAAAACTTGTTAATTTCAGTTTAACATAAATCCTAAACTATTATAGATATGATCAATATTCGAGCTTTATTGGGATCACCATGAAATTTTATGGAGATGAAAATTACTGTGGCTTCATTCCCTGCATTACTACAGAATTAAATAGTTTCCATAAATGTTTCCCTTTATGGCCGATCTTCGCTCCGCCATATTAACACTGCTTCATCTCCTGGGCCCAAAAGTGTTCTGCTGGGTTTCCCTATGACGTAGCTTCTCGTCTCTCTCACTCGCGCACTACAGCACTTGGCCTCAACAAATAATAGACGTGTGTGAATTTCCCCATCTCGTGGTGAATCTGCGCCCTTTGTGGCACGCGGTTCGGGACGGTAGGGTTCGTTTCACAATTCCTGTAGGCTGACTCTTTCGGCCATGTACTTAAATGAGAGAAAAAAATCGTTCAAATGGCTCTGAGCACTATGGGACTCAACATCTTAGGTCATAAGTCCCCTAGAACTTTGAACTACTTAAACCTAACTAACCTAAGGACATCACACACGCCCATGCCCGAGGCAGGATTCGAACCTGCGACCGAAGCAGTCCCGCGGTTCCGGACTGCAGCGCCAGAATCGCTAGACCACCGCGGCCGGCTTAAATGAGAGAGCAATGCTCGTTAACTCATAGGCTCATCTTGAGTGAGTCTTGATTTGTTCGTGTTAAAAAAAAGGTACAAAATTCGTAGTTGGTTTTCTAGTTTAGTCCTCTGTCGTCTGTGACAGATTTGCAAGATCGTCCCCAAATCTCAAAGTATTTGTTTTTTTCTCCCTAAACTTTAATTCCTTTCTAAACTTATCTTTTGTTTGACTCACAGCTTTCAACCAGTAACAAACAGGGATGTTATAGCAGTACTAATACGGCACGTCGCGGTCATCTGTGAGTGACTTAAAAGGCCATCCTTGTATCATCTACAGTTTCAATCCCTTGCCTCTACCACACCAGCGAACATTATTTTTCTGTCTCCTCTGCTACTACACCTCTCACCTCGCCACTGTTGACAGCTGCAGCCAAAGTGCCCATTACGGGGCCCCCATTCATAAGCACACCCGCAGCTGACGCCACGCAAGCGTAACTGATGACCTTGACTGCCTGGCATAGCTATTCCGACTTGCATTTCTCAATTTCCAGATCTGTGAAAGCTTCCTCGCGAGCTGTTGAAGCGTAATTCGTTTGACGTCGAACCTCTTCCCGATTCCTCCCTCAGACATGAAATTCTCATCGCTGTATTGGCGTAGCGAATGCCAATGGGGTCTCTAGCGGCATGGGCATCACAAGTGTGGTGTCACCGCCAGACACCACACTTGCTAGGTGGTAGCCTTTAAATCGGCCGCGGTCCGTTAGTATACGTCGGACCCGCGTGTCGCCAGCGTCAGTGATTGCAGACCGAGCGCCGCCACAAGGCAGGTCTAGAGAGACGTCCTGGCACTCGCCCCAGTTTACAGCAGACTTCGCTAGGAAAGGTTCACTGACAAATACGCTCTCATTTGCCGAGACGATAGTTAGCATAGCCTTCAGCTACGTCATTTGCTACGACCTAGCAAGGCGCCATTATCAATAGATATTTAACTTGTGATGCCTGTACCGTCAGACCGATGTACACCACTCACGGATTAAAGTTAAGTATTCTACCAGTTACTTCCTGTTTTGCTAGTCTTATTTCTCTGACCTGTTCCAGACCTCACGCCAGCCTGCGTGAGCTTAAAAGCGTGCATTTCGGCCTCCTCTAGCAACACGGTGTTGGCTCTTCTGCCAACACTTCAATAAGTATTCTCCGAGCACTCACCTCACGCAGGTGGCTTGTGGAAGGCTGTCTGTTTGTTTGTAGCAGTTGCTAAAGTAGTACGACACACTTCTCAAAAGAAGCGCTGCTGGCTGTAAAATATTTTCTGCCTTTTAGCATAAATGAATTTGAATGAATTTGACCAGAGATATTTCCGATTTTTAATCGTCAATAACCCTTACAGAATATTAAGATCGGCTTAGAAATACATTTAGCGAAGAAGTCCCATCTGGATCAACAATTTATAACTGGTTCACTGAATTCAAAAGAGATTGCTTTTTTTCTTAGTGATGAATTTCTTGAGGAACGCGCAAGAACTGATGTTCGAGCAGTGCTTGAATGTATGCGGACGACATTGGGTGTTGGTATGAGTCGAGCCCGAAACATTTTACATCAACAATTAGACGTGAGAAAACTTTACTGTCCATGGATTTCGCGTAAACCGACTGCCAATCAAAAACAACTACGCGGTTGCTGCAGAAAAAGTCTGAAAAAATTTCTAGGCGGCGCTTCAGAAATGATTTGGAATATCGTTCCTGGTGATCAATCTTGGATTGATTGTTTCGATCGTGAAATAAAAATCAGTCGGCTGAAAGTGTGTTTCGTATAGAACCTAAGCTTATTAAAGTCCTTCGAATTCGCAGTGCTGGTAAGAGAAGGCAGTTGCTATTAAAAAAAAAAAAAAAAAAAAAAAAGGCAATGTAGATGTATCGTAACTGTCTAATGGTACACGAATGCCTGTTAACCGCAAATGTTTGAAAAAGTTCATGAAAAATAAAATAATTTTCCTCGTGAAAACTGAGTATGTGGATGCCCTAATGGTTACAGCCCTGACGTAGCACATTGTGGTTACTTTTTGTTTCCAAAAATTAAAGATAAAATGCGTGGAACCGCTTTTTCGTTATCAGATGAAGTAGCGGATCGTTATAAAAACCTGATTTCTGAAGTGCCTCAATAAGAGTAGCATTAGTGCCTTAAGGACCGGTTTCATCGAATGCAAAAATGTATGCTGCAGACGGGGGATATTGCGAAAAACAACAAAATCATTTAATTTAAAAAAATTAATCCTTGTCTGATTTTCTAAAAATTTTCGGCGTGACACTCTTACAGGACTACCCATTTCACCCCAAGCGTTAGTGAACCAAACTGCCAATAAGGAGTAGAGTTTTGGCCAATTGTGGCTTCTTTGGTGCACTTGAAATTAGTATCGAAAACTACGTATAGCTGATTTCACTTTACGTTGGTTTCTTTCAGATTCCAAGCCATCTTTTAAACCTTCATAGCTATTTCTCCGATTCCATTTTCACAATGTGGCCTTTTTGTTTTTTTTTTATTTTTTATCTCATTGGTTTTAGATAAAGCTTATCGCCAACTTCGAAGAAGCGGCGGCATCTTCTCAGAACTACGTTCTTGAGTGGGTGAATAGTGCATAAAAGCTTTGTTAACACGTGGCGCTCATGTTCTGCAGATATTATAAAACTTTTGTCTTGACCACAATTCTTCCTTACACGTTTAGGCACTAAGCCATTTTCAAATCGATCTAAATGAAAAAGATGTAAATACAGTGAGAAAGGTAAGCACTAACAATGAGTAAAATATGAAAAACCATACGTTGAGAAGCATGTGGGGAACGGTAATGGAATGCAATATGAACACAACAGAACCCAAATGTTTTTGATACACGGTAGCGCTTTGAAGTTACTTTCATGAAACTTAAGTGCAAATTCGCTATCAAACTAACTCCGCTAGGTGGAGCTGACACACTAAGATGGCATAGACTTGCCATTCAAAAATAAGAAGCAACGTAACTTGTAATGTTCACGTTGCAATTCCACAAGTAAAAATTACGCAAGTATGCTTCTAGGACTGTAAAGTGTACTTTTGGAATAGTGAAAGTAATATGCAATCGTTCCAATACTATGTTAGCACCATCTAGCAGAGCTGCTTTCCTTTTTCTTATTTGATTTCAGGCAGAGCCCTATTCACCAGATACAAATATTGCACATAATGATTCAAACAGGTAATGTCTGATATCAACACAAAATATGAAGCATAGCTAAACGAGATAAAGTGTCAACAGAGCACATTAGCCTTACTGCACCGTTACAACTAAAGGAACGAAATTTCAGCATAAAATCCAGTTACACCACGAAGATGACGTGCTACAGACGCGAAATTTAACCGACAGGAAGAAGACGCTGTGATATGCAAATGATTAGCTTTTCAGAGCATTCACACATGGTTGGCGCTGGTGGCGACACCTACAGCGTGCTGACATGAGGAAAGTTTCCAAACGATTTCTCATACACAAACAGCAGTTGTCCGGAGTTGCCTGTTGAAACGTTGTTGTGATGCCTCATGTAAGGAGGAGAAATGCGTGCCATCACGTTTCCGACTATGATAAAGGTCGGATTGTAGCCTATCGCAGTTGCGGTTTATCGTATCGCGACATTACTGCTCGCGTTGGTCGAAATCCAATGACTGTTAGCAGAATATGGAATCGGTGGGTTCAGGAGGGTAATACGGAACGCCGTGCTGGATCCCAACGGCCTCGTATCACTAGCAGTCGAGATGACAGCCATCTTATCCGCATGGCTGTCCTTGTATCGTGCAGCCACGTCTCGATCCCTGAGTCAACAGATGGGGACGTTTGCAAGACAACAACCATCTGCACGAACAGTTGGACGACGTTTGCAGCAGCATGGACTATCAGCTGCGGTTACCCTTGACGCTGTGTCACAGACAGGAGCGCCTGCGATGGTGTACTCAACGACGAACCTGTGTGGACGAATGGCAAAACATTTTTTCAGATAAATCCGGGTTCTGTTTACAGCATCATGATGGTCGCATCCGTGTTTGGTGACATCGCGGTGAACGCACATTGGAAGCGTGTATTCCTCATCGCCATACTGGCGTATCACCCGGCGTGATGGTATGGGTTACACGTCTCGGTCACCTCTTGTTCGCATTGACGGCACTCTGAACAGTGGACGTTACATTTCAGATGTGTTACGACCCGTGGCTCAACCCTTTATTCGATCCCTGCTGATCCCTACATTTCAGCAGGATAATGCACGACCGCATGTTGCAGGTCCTGTACGGGCCTTTCTGGATGCAGAAAATGTTCGACTGCTGCCCTGGCCAGCACATTCTCCAGATCCTTCACCAATTGAAAACGTCTGGTCAATGGTGGCCGAGCAACTGGCTCGTCACAATACGCCAGTCACTACTCTTGATAATCTGTGGTATCGTGTTGAAGCAGCATGGGCAGCTGTACCTGTACACGCCATCCAAGCTCTGTTTGACTCAATGCTCAGGTGTATCAAGGCCGTTATGTTGCGGCCAGAGTTGGTTGTTCTGGGTACTGATTTCTCAGGATGTATGCACCCAAATTGCGTGAAAATGCAAATCACATGTCAGTTCTAGTATAATATATTTGTCCAATGAATACCCGTGTATCATCTGCATTTCTTCTTGGTATGGCAATTTTAAGGGCCAGTAGTGTATATAAATACATACATAATGAAACAATAAAGTTATTCCCAAATTTTATTATTCCGCTTGTAATGGTATTTTAATTACGTAAACTTTACGGCAGCTCACCTGAACCTTTCGATACCAGCAATATTCTACTGTGTTTCTGTAGTTAACATATTTCTGAGACAACATTCAGATTTGATTTCATTAATGTAAAGGTACTTTGATATATCGATTTGTTTATGTTGCAATGATATTAATCTTAAGTGTATTCTTTCTTTTGTCACTATGATCTTTGTCGTACTTTTAACTCTGATATTTGGGCGCGTAAGCGGTTAGCAGTTAGTTAGAGAGTCGGACCTTGAGAAGGTCGTGTCTTGGACGTCATGTTGAAGGAAGTGTAACTTAAAAGTCGGAGTGCTGATTATTTTTTTTGCATCACCATTGTGCTAACTTTCAAAGGTTTAATCTTCAAGAATGCTTTGTGAAACACATCTATAAAACTTTTGAATATAGCAGAATACAACCTAGGCCTCTTTGCATCCGAGCTTGGAATCATCACCACCTAGATTTTAGACGATTGAGCCATGATTTTACAACGAGACCAGCGTGGGAATCACGGAAAGATGAGTGCCTAGTTTATTCATTATTACATGAAATGACTTTATTAACTGTGCTCTAATGACACCTGCCACATAATAGAACTTTGTTGCTGCCCGAAAATGCAGTATTTAGCAGTGTGAGAAACACCACAATCATTATTAAATTTTGACCTTTGTTGTGGTAGGGTTGTTAGACCCTCCTGCCAAATGATAGGACGCAGAGGACAGTGTAATCTCCCCCTCGTTTCTAATTTCAGCTGTTGTCCACAATAAGCAAAGTCTTTCATGAAAAATTTGAGAGGAGCGAAGATTACAATACACTTTCCAGTCTACTTAGCTTTTCGTGTAGAGATAGCTGCAGTTCTTATTGTCTAGGAGTCTGATTCTTTAAGCTGAAATTCTCACATTTTATATCCTCATCGTTGAATTGGCCTAAACAAATTTGGAGATGGTTGTAGGAGAATTTTTGTTGTTACGTTAATATATTTTGTTACATTTTAGTATATCGTACAGTCTTTTGATTTTTCACGTTAACAAAGCCGAAATTACATTGCTCGCACAAAATACAAAAATACGTTGGATCACATCAGAGGCATGCTTACTACTACTTGACTCTGCGGTAATAACCATACTCCAAAGGGTTTACAGTTTTTCTTGACAAATGAATTTCGATTAATTTTGATTATTATTTCATAAATGAGTCCAGAAGTAAACATAGTAAATAGTACTAGATTTCGTAATTAATAACAGAAATTTTAAGTATGTCAGTTAATGGGTAATTTCAAATGTTTCTAAAAAAAATAATTTTAACTGAACAATCAGAGCTAGTACTTATCGATTGTAACATCGAAAATAAAGTAATTATTTTTCATAAATTTTAGCTTAAAATATAAAATTATATGAAAGTTTTCATAAAAGCAGGTGAGACAATACTGACCTGTCCAAAATTCGAGAAATAATACTGGTATCGACAACTGCTGTTGAGGAAATGTAATGCTAGAGGACAATGTCCCTTTACAGCAGATAATTTTGTTGCATGTCAGTGCTGATACGAGTAAGCAGCAAGTGAGATGGGATATTCAAGCAAGCATGCTGGTTTTTTAAGAAAACGCTACTCTTTTTTAACGGCATTTAAAAAGTATTGTAAAAAACGAGTACCCAAGTAATGTGACGGTATATTCTTCGTAAATCTATCTGAGAAATGTCGTGAGAGTGAAAGTTAAGCCAACCGTAATCGGCTATTGCGATGTAAAAACCACCAAATGGTGCTCCCGTGCCAGGCGGTGTTGTTATAATTACGCAAGGAGGAAGGTATAACGGAGCCGTTTGTATCGCAAGCAGCAAACCGCACTATTCTTTAAAGAATATATAAAACTGCTTCAAACGTCTGATTTCTTTACAAATGTGTTAATGTGTTTGCTATTTGCCTTTAAGTCTGTGAGACAGGAAAGGTTTAGGAAAGGTTTGAAAACACGCTTAAAGGTTCAAATGGCTCTGAGCACTATGGGACTTAACATCTGAGGTCATCAGTACCCTAGACTTAGAACTACTTAAACTTAACTAACATAAGGACATCACACACATCCATGCCCGAGGCAGGACTCGAACCTGCGGCCGCAGCGGTCGCGCGGTTTCAGACTGAAGCGCCTAGAACCCCTCGGCCACACGGGCTCGCTTTGGTTTATCAGCAGTCGGTCGACCATGAAATCGAAGTTTTCTCACCTCCAGCTTAACTGTTATAATAGTTGCAGTGGATCCTGATGCAGTTGTGAATTCCCGTGTGATGGTCTAGATAGATGTCTGCCTATTACGCATTACGAACCTCTTCAAAAAATGGTTCAAATGGCTCTGAGCACTATGGGACTCAACATCTTAGGTCATAAGTCCCCTAGAACTTAGAACTACTTAAACCTAACTAACCTAAGGACATCACACACACCCATGCCCGAGGCAGGATTCGAACCTGCGACCGTAGCAGTCCCGCGGTTCCGGACTGCAGCGCCAGAACCGCACGGCCACCGCGGCCGGCGAACCTCTTCAACTGTCGGCGGGCTGTCAGTCAACAGACGAGGTCGGCCTGAACTCTTTTGTGCTGTTCGTGTCCCTTCACGTTTCCACTTCACTATTACATCGAAAACAGTGGACTTAGGGATGTTTAGGAGTGTGGAAATCTCGCGTACAGACGTATGACAGAAGTGACACCCAATCACCTCACCACGTTCGAAGTCCGTGAGTTCCGCGGAGCGCAGCATTCTGCTCTCTCACAATGTCTAATGATTACTGAGGTCGCTGATTTGAAGTACCTGGCAGTAGATGGCAGCGCTTTGCACCTATTGTGAAAAAAGTCTATTTTTGGCCGTGTCCGATGCTTTTGATCATATAGTGTACATTGCGCGTGAGGACCACAAAGATGAGATGTGAGAAATTAGGGCTCATTTGGAGGCATGTACAGTCGTTTTTGCCTCGCTCTGTTTGCGACTGGAACAGGAAAGGAAGTGAGAGCTAGGGGTAGTGGGTACCCTCCGCCACGCACCGTACGGTGACCCGCGGAGTATCTATGTATGTGTAGTGCTTGACGTTTTTCCACTTGTCCCGTATGCAGCATAATTCGGTGCCTCTTGAGACACCAAACATGTCTGGTGCCGTGGTTACTAGGAGCAGACACCATACGAGAACCAAGTATTTGCCGGTTTTCGAATTCACTCAGCTCCGATACAACGCAATCCCGAATACAGAGATCACTGTTGTGACCGCGACTGAAACTTGCAACGCATTGAGGACATTGCGCAGGTGTCCCCCGTGGTATCAAGCAAGAACGCCACCTACAGATGTGGGTAAGATCTGCGTTTACATTGAAGCACGCATTTCTCGCGCTGTTTGCACATTGTTTACCATCCCCTGCAGTTCTATCAGTGCGCTTTATCATATCTCCCATCACAGTTTCGTCGGCTCGTACTTCTCCCTCCTATAATACTGTTCACTTCAGTAACTGCTACACCAAGAAGAAATGCAGATGATGAACGGGTATTCCTTGCACAAATATATTATACTAGAACTGACATGTGATTTCATTTTCACGCAATCTGGGTGCATAGATCCTGACAATTCAGTACCGTAATAACGGCCTTGATACGCCTGGGCATTGAGTCAAAGAGAGCTTGGATGGAGTGTACAGGTACAGCTACCCATGCAGCTTCAACACGATACCACAGTTCATCAAGAGTAGTGACTGGCGTATTGTGACGAGCCAGTTGCTCGGCCACCATTGACCAGACGTTTTCAGTTGGTGAGAGATCTGGAGAATGTGCTGACCAGGGCAGTAGTCGAACATTTCTGTATCCAGAAAGGTCCGTACAGGACCTGCAACATGCGGTCGTGCATTATCCTGCTGAAATGTAGGGTTTCGCAGGGATCGAATGAAGGGTAGAGCCACGGGTCGTAACACATCTGAAATGTAACGTCCACTGTTCAAAGTGCCGTCAATGTGAACAAGGGGTGACCGAGACGTGTAACCAATGGCACCCCATACCATCACGTCGGGTGATACGCCAGTATGGCGATGACGAATACACTCTTCCAATGTGCGATCACTGCGATGTCGCCAAACGCGGATGCGACCATCATGATGCTGTAAACAGAACCTGGATTCATCCAAGATAATGACTATTTGAGATTCGTGGAGCCAGGTTCGTCGTTGAGTACACCATCGCAGGCGCTCCTGTCTGTGATGCAGCGTCAAGGGTAACTGCAGCCACGGTCTCCGAGCTGATAGTCCGTGCTGCTGCAAACGTCGTCGAACTGTTCGTGCAGATGGTTGTTGTCTTGCAAACGTCCCCATCTGTTGACTCAGGGATCGAGACGTGGCTGCACGATCTGTTACAGCCATGTGGATAAGATGCCTGTCATCACGACTGCTAGTGATACGAGGCCGTTGGGATTCAGCACGGCGTTCCGTATTACCCTCCTGAACCCACCGATTCCATATTCTGCTAACAGTCATTGGATCTCGACCAACGCGAGCAGCAATGTCGCCCTACGATAAACCGCAATCGCGATAGGCTACAATCCGACCTTTATCAAAGTCGGGAACGTGATGGTACGCATTTCTCCTCCTTACACGAGGCATCACAACAACGTTTCACCAGGCAACGCCGGTCAACTGCTGTTTGTGTATGAGAAATCGGTTGGAAACTTTCCTCATGTCAGCACGTTGTAGGTGTCACCACGGGCGCCAACCTTGTGTGAATGCTCTGAAAAGCTAATCATTTGCATATCGTTGCATCTTCGTCCTCTCGGTTAAATTTCGCGTCTGTAGCACGTCATCTTCGTGGTGTAGCAATTTTAATGGCCAGTAGAGTAGTAGTAGTAGTAGGTTCGTTCCGAGTAAGCTGCCGTGCAACGTGTGGGCGTGTAGACATGAGGATCGCTAGCAGTGGCTTCTCTCACCGACAGATGGCCTGACGGGAGTTCGGTGGGTCGAAGGTCAGAGCAGAGGGTATAACTCCGCAGATAAAGGCGACGGAAAGAGAGTCAGGGCACATGAAGATGCGGGAGTGCTCGTAAAAAAATCTGGGGCCCCACAGAGACACAGGAACGCTGGTCAACTCGCTACTCTACTCTGCGACGCCTGGCTGTGGCGCGTGATGTCATATCCGCCATGACGGGTGGGGGAAAGCTGTGAGATACATTGGAGGGACGCAGTCAGTGTACAGATAAACCCGCCACGCGTCGCATACTACTAGAATTCTTGAAAGTCTGTTCGGGTTTGTTGCCAGATCCTAAAATCAACTCGATTCGATATTTCGGCGATCCAACTGGTCGCCATCTTCAGGAGAATGCTGCTTCCGCTGATGTGTGCCGCTGTTCTCAGACTTATTATGCCGGTAAAGCCTACGAAGTTACCTACTTTGTAAGGTGGCTTTAATTTCGCACCTTACAAGCACTCATCCACATACTTTTCCGTGAGCTACAACCACCATTAGATATCATTTGATAGGTTGTAGATCGTATATATGAATATATGAGGGAGACAGACATTGTCACGTACGTCTTGTAAATAACTGTTAACGCTTATTGCATGAAAGGTGGCGGAGTATCTGTATTATAAAAACGGCGTAATGAATGACTGCCTATAGTAGTAGAGGTTGGAACGCCAGTGGAGATGAAACGGCAGGCAGAAGTCAAGCTCTGGGTGGAAGGCCCGCACAGGTGATGGTCCTGCTTAAACACAGGAAACAGCAAGACGGACGTCATAGCAACTAAGCACTGGAGCACAATAGAGTCGCGACTGGCCGGTTATGTAGCCCAACCGGAAGGATTGTACTTCGGAAACTACGGAAATATTGGACGCAGGTGAGAGGAACGAAGAAGTGGCACCTCGAAAACTACGCAGGCTGGGTTATTTCCAAGAATTTTTACTCACAAGCGTACCATTGTACGAGTATAGGTTTTTCCTCGCAAAGCCTCCGAGCTGGACGACAAAAGACTAAAATATGGTTGGTCGGCGCTCTGAAGAATCTGTAGAGAGGGAGAATATTCCGTGGTTTCTGGAATCTGATTCGTTTTCGGAATTACGATGGTGGGGAGCCGAGCCTTGCTGGGAAGCCAGTGCTGGACAGACGCGGTCTTCCGTTGTGAGCGCCCGTGTGTGGCGGTCCCCCCGATATCAGCTTTTCTTGGTACAGACGGACTTGCTGTCTTTGCTCTTCGGAGAGTTTATAGTTACAACACTTAGGCACCGTACTGTTGGGAACCTATACGATTCTGGACTTCACCTCCGGGCTGGAAGTCGTCGTTAAGTACGCAGCGTTCAGTAATTGAGCGCACTTGCTCTGACTATACTTAACGCTGAGACGTTATCTGAACTCCGTCCTTGTGGCTGGGAGTTCGCGTTTCTCGTCTTTAGAACACAGAGAGCAGAAGACAGTATTAGAGTATATTAGTCGGAGGACCACCTTCTGCCGTCCTAGTGGTTGAAAGAGTTTAATTGTGTCTGGAATTCTTCCATTGTCGCAGACGAGTATGAGAACCATCACTTTGACCCACCGGACGCAGTACATACGGTAATATCGCAAATTGCTTCTGCTTATTAGGGCTTTAAAAGTTAAACACCTGTGATCACGTTAGTTTATTTCTACTGACGTTCCACGCCACAGTAGATCATCTTTCAAAGAAGTGTCTTGTAGTGTTTGGTACATAGATGATGTCAGTCATTTCGCGTTGTTGAAATTAGATCACGCAGACATCATAAGGGGCAGAGTTGGGAAAATGATTAGTCATTTTACTTAGGAAATGTAAACTTTGTAATATAAAGGTATTTTTAATCTACAATAAACATATAAGCAGGAACAACGTTATTCTTTTAGTAGTGTTAGTTGCCTTGCCTTAATCATTCATTTTTGTTTAGGTTGTAATTGATATTTTTATGTCCATTAAGATATCCTAAGATCTAGAATGAGATTTTCACTCTGCAGCGGAGTGTGCGCTGATATGAAACTTCCTGGCACATTGAAACTGTGTGCCCGACCGAGACTCGAACTCAGGACCTTTGCCTTTCGCGGGCAAGTGCTCTACCAATTGAGCTACCGAAGCACGACTCACGCACGGTACTCACAGCTTTACTTCTGCCAGTACCTGGTAGAGCACTTGCCCGCGAAAGGCAAAGGTCCCGAGTTCGAGTCTCGGTCGGGCACACAGATTTAATCTGCCAGGAAGTTTCATCCTAAGATCTGCTTCAAAGGGTAGTCAGACAGGGCGAAATCTTCATTTTCGCGTTTATTATTTTCCGTTGCGCACATTTATTTTCACACCCGCCTGGAATAGCATCATGGAACTTCAATTCTTGGTTGTTTCGCTCATTAGGCCGGAGCATCTTCAGTTGCGGAATTGCGGGTCCTGTTTTGAAGATAAACAATATAAAGTGGAAAAGAATCGGGCCACTTTTTTTTTTTAATTCCCGTAGAGAAATGCTTGCAGTTCAGTAGCATGAAAAACCGTCGTTCTACCACCATAGGGGTGCTCCGGCGTAACATGAAGCGCCGGCACGTCGGGCTGGAACGTAACAGCAGAGAAGGCTGTGAGGCGACGTCGGGCAGCAGTATACACTGATTAGGACCGCACCACGACAGGAGCAGCCCTTACGGGAAGGTAATACCGGGTGATCAAAAAGTCAGTATAAATTTGAAAACTGAATAAATAACGGAATAATGTAGATAGAGAGGTGTTTATTGACACACATGCTTGGAATGACATGGGGTTTTATTAGAACCAACAAAATACAAACGCTCAAAAAATGTCCCACAGATGGCGCTTCATCTGATGAGAATAGCAATAATTAGCATAACAAAGTAAGACAAAGCAAAGATGATGTTCTTTACAGGAAATGCTCAATATGTCCACCATCATTCCTCGACAATAGCTGCAGTCGAGGAATAATGTTGTGAACAGCACTGTAAAGCATGTCCGGAGTTATGGTGAGGCATTGGCGTCGGATGTTGTCTTTCGGCATCCATAGAGATGTCGGTCGATCACGATACACTTGCGACTTCAGGGAACCCCTAAGCCAATAGTCGCACGGACTGAGGTCTGGGGACCTGGGAGGCCAAGCATGACTAGAGTGGCGGCTGAGCACACGATCATCACCGAACGACGCGCGCAAGAGATCTTTCACGCGTCTAGCAATATGGGGTGTTTTTCTTTTTGGTTCTAATAAAACCCCATGTCATTCCAAGCATGTGTGTCAATTTTTACCTCTCTATGTACATCATTCCGTGGTTTATTAAGTTTTCAAATTTATACTGACTTACTGATCACCCGATATAAACGCCGCTCCAGCTACCCGCGACCGCATTAGAAGACGAGCCGAGATATAAGCGATTTAGCCGTGCCTTCTAATGTATATCAATTGCTTCCATATAAATTGCATATATCGAAGGACATTGATTATTTGCATGTCCCAATGGCCTGTGACAGCTCTTTGTAAAAAGGCAACGTTAAGTATTGGCAATTTAATTTACTGTACTAAACTCCATTGATATGATGTGCTTGAATTGTTGTCTAGCTATCCGAGAAAACAGCTTCCAGGGCACCCTATACAAGGTGCAATCAAGTTCTAAGACCTCCGATTTTTTTTTCTAATTAACTACTCACCCGAAATCGATTAAACTGGCGTTACGTCTCGACGTAATCGCCCTGCAGACGTACACATTTTTCACAACGCTGACGCCATGATTTCATGGCAGCGGCGAAGGCTTCTTTAGGAGTCTGTTTTGACCACTGGAAAATCGCTGAGGCAATAGCAGCACGGCTGGTGAATGTGCGGCCACGGAGAGAGTCTTTCATTGTTGGAAAAAGCCAAAAGTCCCAAGGAGCCAGGTCAGATGAGTAGGGAGCATGAGGAATCACTTCAAAGTTGTTATCACGAAGAAACTGTTGCGTAACGTTAGCTCGATGTGCGGGTGCATTGTCTTGGTGAAACAGCACATGCGCAGCCCTTCCCGGACGTTTTTGTTGCAGTGCAGGAAGAAATTTGTTCTTCACAACATTTTCGTAGGATGCACCTGTTACCGTAGTGCCCTTTGGAACGCAATGGGTAAGGATTACGCTCTCGCTGTCCCAGAACACGGACACCATCATTTTTTCAGCACTGGCGTTTACCCGAAATTTTTTTGGTGGCGGTGAATCTGTGTGCTTCCATTGAGCTGACTGGCGCTTTGTTTCTGGATTGAAAAATGGCATCCACGTCTCATCCATTGTCACAACCGACGAAAAGAAAGTCCCATTCGTGCTGTCGTTGCGCGTCAACATTGCTCGGCAACGTGCCACACGGGCAGCCGTGTGGTCGTCCGTCAGCATTTCTGGCACCCACCTGGATGACACTTTTCGCATTTTCAGGTCGTCATGCAGGATTCTGTGCACAGAACCCACAGAAATGCCAACTCTGGAGGCGATCTGTTCGACAGTCATTCGGCGATCCCCAATACAATTCTCTCCACTTTCTCGATCGTGTCGTCAGACCGGCTTGTGTGAGCCCGAGGTTGTTTCGGTTTGTTGTCACACGATGTTCTGCCTTCATTAAACTGTCGCACCCACGAATGCACTTTTGACACATCCATAACTCCATCACCACATGTCTCCTTCAACTGTCGATGAATTTAAATTGGTTTCACACCACGCAAATTCAGAAAACCAATGATTGCACGCTGTTCAAGTAAGGAAAACGTCGCCATTTTAAGCATTTAAAACAGTTCTCATTCTCGCCGCTGGCGGTAAAATTCCATCTGCTGTATGGTGCTGCCATCTCTGGGACGTATTGACAATGAACGCGGCCTCAGTTTAAAACAATGGGTATGTTTCTATCTCTTTCCAGTCCGGAGAAAAAAAATCGGAGGCCTTAGAACTTGAATGCACCTCGTATTACACGAGTCGGCAGGACACGACATAGGGGAGCGTCAAATGAAAACGAGACAGACAAAAAAAGTTTCCCAGGTGCGATCAGGACTCGCTCAGTGAGGGTTTCGAAGTGCTGTATCGCCTACTGCACTCCCCTGACTTAAGCCCTCGTGAGCTGATTTCTAAACTGAAGCAAACACTTCACGGCATTCGCTTCAGAACTGCTACACATTTGTCGGGCAATGGACTGCGCCACTCCAACTGTCAACACAACTGGTTCAAATGGCTCTGAGCACTATGGGACTTAAATTCTGAGGTCATCAGTCCCCTAGAACTTAGAACTACTTCAACCTACCTAACCTAAGGACATCAAACACATCCATTCCCGAGGCAGCATTCGAACCTGCGACCGGAGCGGTCGCGCAGTTCCAGACTGTAGCGCCTAGAACCGCTCGGCCATCCCGGCCGCCATCACAACTGGCACTGCTAAGAGTATCCTATGACTTCCGCATCGCTGGCAAAGGGCTATACACAATGCTGGTGACTACTTTGAAGGTCAGTTAAACTTTGAAACACGTATCCGCACTACTGGCCATTAAAATTGCTGCACGAAGAAGAAATGCAGATGATAAATGGCTATTCATTGGACAAATATATTATACTAGAACTGACATGTGATTACATTTTCACGCAATTTGGGTGCATAGATACTGAGAAATCAGTACCCAGAACAACAACCTCTGGCCGTAATAACGGCCTTGATACGCCTGGGCATTGAATCAAACAGAGCTTGGATGGCGTGCACAGGTACAGCTGCCCATGCAGCTGCAACGTGATACCACAGTTCATCAAGAGTAGCGACTGGTGTATTGTGACCAGCCAGTTGCTCGGTCACCATTGACCAGACATTTTCAGTTACTGAGAGATCTGGAGAATGTGCTGGCCAGGGCAGCAGTCGAACATTTCCGGTATCCAGAGAGGCCCGTACAGGACATGCAACATGCGGTCGTGCAGTATCTTGCTGAAATGTAGGGTTTCGCAGGGATCGAATGAAGGGTAGAGCCACGGGTCGTAACACATCTGAAATGTAACGTCCACTGATCAAAGTGCCGTCAATGCGAACAAGGGGTGACCGAGACGTGTAACCCATGGCACCCCATACAATCACGCCTGGTAATACGCCAGTATGGCGATGACGAATACACGCTTCCAATGTGCGTTCACCACGACGTCGCCAAACACGGATGCGACCATCATGAGGCTGTAAACAGAACCTGAATTCATCCGAAAAAAATGACATTTTGCCATTCGTGCACCCAGGTTCGTCGTTGAGTACACCATCGCAGGCGCTCCTGTCTGTGATGCAGCGTCAAGGGTAACCGCACCCACGGTCTCCGAGCTGATAGCCCAAGCTGCTGCAAACGTCGTGGAACTGTTCGTGCAGATGGTTGTTGTCTTGCAAACGTCCCCATCTGTTGACTCAGGGATCGAGACGTGGCTGCACGATCCGTTATAGCCATGCGGATAAGATGCCTGTCATCTCGACTGCTAGTGATACGAGGCCGTTAGGATCCAGCACAGCGTTCCGTATTATTCTCCTAAACCCACCGATTCCATATTCTGCTGACAGTCATTGGATCTCGACCAACGCGAGCAGCAATGTCGCGATACGATAAACCGCAATCGCGATAGGCTAGAATTCGACCTTTATCAAAGTCGGAAACGTGATGGTACGCATTTCTCCTCCTTACACGAGGCATCACAACAACGTTTCACCAGGCGACGCCGGTCAACTGCTGTTTGTGTATGAGAAATCGGTTGGAAACTTTCCTCATGTCAGCACGTTGTAGGTGTCGCCACCGGCGCCAACCTTGTATGAATGAAAAGCTAATCATTTGCATATCACGGCGTCTTCTTCCTGTCGGTTAAATTTCACGTCTGTAGCACATCTTCGTGGTGTAGCAATTTTAATGGCCAGTAGTGTATTCTGTACGAACTTAAATAAATAGTTGCCACTATTAGAGTTCCAACCCTCGTATAAAATCGTCAGGTGATAAAAGCATGAATTATACACTGTTCTCATATTTTAATGTAAATTGCATCGTTAAGCTATAAAAATTGTGTTATGTTGTGTACTCATGCATGTTAACGCCGACTGTAGTTTTAACAAGAATGAGTACACAACGTAACATAGTTTTTACAGATTGACGATGCAATTTATTTTACAATGTGACAAGAGTGTATAAATCATGCTTCTACCACCTGACGATTGTGATTTTATATTTCGGCAAACATGATGCTGGGAAAACTTTTATGAACCTGGTGCCGGTCAGATGACTGAAACTGGTTGTATAAATAATTTTACCAGTAGCTGAAGGCGGTAATATGACATCTTTCAGGTACACTCATACAGGTTCAAAATAAAGATATGTAAAATTTGTACAAACAAACTACACTTCATGTGTCCGATTCATCTTCTGAAGTCTTGTGGAGCTGTAAGCGAGAAAAGTTTAGAAAAGATTTGAAATTGTTTTAAATTTTATTGGAACTCACTAAGTGGTCCCCCTGTCAAACGCGGGGTTAGTGTAGTCTGGGTCATTTGCGCTCCATTTTAAGCAAAATCTAGGTTTTTTTAACGCATCTCAGTTTTTATCACGTTATATCCTCGGAACTACTTTTCGTACAGTGATACAATTCTACACGTACATCCAGGAGTATATGTAGGTACTGGCTGGAGATTTGTTAGCCAATAGAGTTAGTAATAAAGAAGTAACAAATTAAAACGTCATACCTGATGCTGAAGTGTTATTGCATTTTCAGAGGAAATGTAGTAAGCCATTAATCATGAAAGGGGAAAATCTTTCATCATTTTGTCGGGAGTGTTACCCACAAAAAGTTTCGAAATTATGAGTAATGTTTGTTAGAAGTCAGCAAGTGCTCGCTTTCTCAAATACTGGACCAATTTAATCTAGGGAATTTGCGCGCCCTGAGCTACGCTGCCGCAGTACATATTACGCAGTTTCTAACTTTAATTCTCACTTCGTTAGACCTTTAGTGTGAGATTGTAGTTCTTAATGAGGCGATTATGACAAGATTTAAAAACTTTAAATTAGGTCGGTAGTGAAAATCACAGTTTTGACGCCGCTAGAAGCCGCGACTGCAACTCGCAACTGGGACTGTTTGGCGATTTTAGTCGATATTATTAATACAGTTGGCTGGCTCGCCTAGTGATGTCGATAATTCTGAAGGAACGCCGTGTTGTTGATGGGCCTTTTTTCGGTGTAGGTCTTTCAGTATTCTGCCAAATTCGTCTCTCATTATCATGTCTTCCATTTCAGCCTCGTCGAATTACTCTGGCTGTCCTTTGCAGATAGTGTCCCAGGAGGATTGGTCAGTATTCTGGGATGTGATAGGAACGCTCATTTGAAGCAAAAATGTAGAAGGGTTTCTTATAAAATTAGCCTTTGTCCAAAATTTACGAAAGCTGAGATACTAACACCGTCTATATATTGAATGATGGACTACATGCCTACGGTCTTGGCAAAAGAAGCCCAGGTGTTCAAATAATTCCATATTCTACAAAAAAACAGCCCTTTTCCATTCGTTTTCTACAAGAATGTCCCTTGTCTCGGTCTGTTTTTGTTGGAACCGTTGGCTGTTCTGATAGCCAAGAAGACTGCCTCCATTTCAAAAGTTAAAGGTCGCAGAAGAAAATCATGGTAATAGACCACGAAGATGTCCTCAGGAGATAGAGAACTTGGTTGTTGAACGTATTAAGTCATTTAAACGAAGAACGTCTCATTACTCATAATCCATAATACAGATACTTACCAGTACCACTGAATATTAACACAGTGAATACAATATTCCTTAAGATGTATCAGAGACACATTCCATACAAGTTCTAGTGCACCGTTTTTCTCAAAAGTTTCATATTAAATTCGGAGTGCGTAGGTCCGACACATGTACACTTTGACACTCTAAAGGCTAAAATTTGGTCAGCACCTCCTGACAAAGCAACCAGGGAGAGGACGGAGTAGTTGGACCTCCGAAAAGTCGTAATGTTTCAGTAGATGACAAAGGAACTGAAATAGGATGTTCGCAACAGAAAATACTCTGTAATTTCGTTTTGATTATGTGCAGAATGTGCCTGCACCATATCTATGCAAAAACCAGATTTTTATGATCGACAGTTATGGCATTTTGTTTTTGGTATAGAAAATTTCGATGACGATAGCGCATCTCTAGGGATATAATATGGCAAACAAGAGAGAAGATATGGTTTTGGCGGTCGGAATAAGAACTATGCCATGATTCAGTTCCTGTACCTCAAGGTGCACAGTCTGGAAAATAAATGGTTCAAATGGCTCTGAGCACTATGGGACTCAACTGCTGTGGTCATCAGTCCCCTAGAACTTAGAACTACTTAAACCTAACTAACCTAAGGACAGCACACAACACCCAGCCATCACGAGGCAGAGAAAATCCCTGACCCCGCCGGGAATCGAACCCGGGAAACCGGGCGTGGGAAGCGAGAACGCTACCGCACGACCACGAGATGCGGGCGCACAGTCTGAAAATGTTAGGAGCCATTCGTACTATCGCAATGATAATACCTTGCACTCATCTCTAAAAGAAAAACGGTGAACACTGGACAAACACTGTAGCAGTGGACTGATGTAATGGCATCACGTCGAAAAAAAGAACGAACACATTTAAGCTCGTAAATACTGTACAAGACAACATTTTCAGCGTAAAGGAAAGTGTAGATCGTTACTCGCTGAAAGCCACCTCATCAACTGGAGAAGGTTGCAATGTTGGTTCAAATGGCTCTGAGCACCATGGGACAACTGTTGAGGTCATGAGTCCCCTAGAACTTAGAACTACTTAAACCTAACTAACCTAAGGACATCACACACATCCATGCCAGAGGCAGGATTCGAACCTGCGACCGTAGCGGTCGCGCGGTTCCAGACTGTAGCGCCTAGAACCGCTCGGCCACCCAGGCCGGCTTGCAATGTTGCAGCGTGGACAGGCAACATCCATTTGTGGCTGCTCGAGACACATGTACTGGACAACCGACGATACCCATCATACGAAACTAGGCTGACATGCATTCAGAGCTTCATTTACTCCGGATGTATGCAGGACCAATTCCTAGCAGTCGTGCAGAAAGGAATGATACGCGAAGTCTGCATCCCGTATTAACACAGAAGGGACGACATTTTCTTAACTCGTTCAACTAAGTATCGTGGACAATCGACGGAAACAACAAGTTTATTTTTACCAGTCACTGTTTATTTATACCCACTACGCGTTTAGATCAAATGGTTCAAATGGCTCTGAGCACTATGGGACTTAACATCTATGGTCATCAGTCCCCTAGAACTTAGAACTACTTAAACCTAACTAACCTAAGGACATCACACACATCCATGCCAGAGGCAGGATTCGAACCTGCGACCGTAGCGGTCGCGCGGTTCCAGACTGTAGCGCCTAGAACCGCTCGGCCACCCAGGCCGGCTTGCAATGTTGCAGCGTGGACAGGCAACATCCATTTGTGGCTGCTCGAGACACATGTACTGGACAACCGACGATACCCATCATACGAAACTAGGCTGACATGCATTCAGAGCTTCATTTACTCCGGATGTATGCAGGACCAATTCCTAGCAGTCGTGCAGAAAGGAATGATACGCGAAGTCTGCATCCCGTATTAACACAGAAGGGACGACATTTTCTTAACTCGTTCAACTAAGTATCGTGGACAATCGACGGAAACAACAAGTTTATTTTTACCAGTCACTGTTTATTTATACCCACTACGCGTTTAGATCAAATGGTTCAAATGGCTCTGAGCACTATGGGACTTAACATCTATGGTCATCAGTCCCCTAGAACTTAGAACTACTTAAACCTAACTAACCTAAAGGACATCACACGCAGCCGTGCCCGAGGCAGGATTCGAACCTGCGACCGTAGCAGTCGCACGGCTCCGGACTGAGCGCCTAGAACCGCTAGACCACCGCGGCCGGCCGACGCGTTTAGAAGGTTTAAACTTGCATCATCAACTGGATTTACTTGTGTCAGTATGACGTATGTGTGAGCGGTCTGGACTGTGCGGCTGGTCCCGGCGGAGGTTCGAGTTCTCCCTCGGGCATGGCTGTGTGTGTTTATCCTTAGGATAATTTAGGTTAAGTAGTGTGTAAGCTTAGGGACTGATGACCTTAGCAGTTAAGTCCCATAAGATTTCACACACATTTGAACATTTGACATACGTGTGTTGTGCTACGACTTTGGGTTAACTTATGGCAGTGGCCACAAGCCCCTTTCTCTGCCGTAATGCATCACATGGAAACTGTCACTGTCACTGTTTTTGTGTACAAAGTATGACAGTTTATGTGTGATGTGTTGTGACAGAGAAAGGAGCCTGTGACTACTGGTTCAAATGGCTCTGACCACTATGGGACTTAACATCTAAGGTCATCAGTCCCCTAGACTTGGAAACTACTTAAACCTAACTGACCTAAGGACATCACACACATCCGTGCCCGAGGCAGGATTCGAACCTGCGACCGTAGCAGTCGAGCGGTTCCAGACTGAGAACCGCTCGGCCACTGTGGCCGGCGCTGGAGATATTGCCCCAGGTTACCCTAAAGTCATAACACAACGCACATTCACATCATACTAACTCAAGTCCATCCATCTGATGAAGCAGGTTTAAACCTTCGAAATGCGTTGTGGATATAAGTAAACCGTGACTGGTAACAGTAAACTCGTTGTTTCTTTTGGTATCAGCAACAGCCACGATAAAGCCTAACCTAAAATGTTGTCATTTAAAGTTAAACATGAACAATGTTTGTACTGTTGAGTCAAATAATAGCAAGTGAAGAGTCACAATCGAAAAAGTGGAAAAGAGGTGTACGAAAAAATTTCCTTGTTTTACCTGGCTCAGTTATGTTGTTATATAGAATACACTGAGGAGACAAAGAAACTGATACATCTGCCTAAGGCCCCCCCGAATAGAGAAGTGCCGCAACACGACGTGGCATGGGCTCGACTAATGTCTGAAGTAGTGCTGGAGTGAATTGACACCATGAAAGCTGCAGAGCTGTCCATAAACCCATAAGAGTATGAGGGGGTGAAGATCTCTTCTGAACAGCACGTTGCAAGGCATCCCAGATATGCTCAATAATGGTCATCTCTGGGGATTTTGGTGGCCAGAGGAAGTATATGAACTCAAAGCAGTGTTCTCGGAGCCACTTTGTAGCAGCTCTGGACGTGTGGGGTGTCGCATTGTCCTGCTGGAATTGCCCAAGTCCGTCGTAATGGACAATGGACATGAATGAATGCAGGTGATCAGACAGGATGTTTACGTACGTATCACCTGTCAGAGCCGTAGACGAATCAGGGTTCCCACATCACTCCAACTGCACACGCCCCACACCATTACACGGTCTCCACCAGCTTCAACAGTTCTCTACTGACATGCTAGTCCATGGATTCATGAAGTTGTCTCCATGCCTGTACACTTCCATCCGCTCCATACAATTTGATTCGTCCGACCAGGCAACATGTTTGCAGTTATCAACGGTCCAATTTCGGTGTTGAGGGGTCCAGGCAAGGCGTAAACCTTTGTGTCGTGCAGTCATCGAGGGTACACGAGTGGGCCTTCGGCTCCCAAAGTCCATATCGATGATGTTTCGTTGACACATGTTGATGACACTTGTTGATGTCCCAGCACTGAAATCTCTAGCAGTTCGCGGAAGGGTTGCACTTCTGTCACGCTAAACGATTCCATTCAGTCGTCATTGGCCCTGTTCGTGCAGGATCTTTTTCCGGCCGCAGCGATGTCGGAGATTTGATGTTTTACCGGATTCCTGATATTCACAGTACACTCGTGAAATGGTCGTACGGGAAAATCTCCACTTCATCGCTACCTCGAAGATACTCTGTCCCATCGCTCGTGCGCCGACTATAGCACCTCGCTCAAACTCACTTAAATCTTGACAACCTGCTATCGTAGCAGCAGTAACCGATCTAACAACTGCGCCAGACACTTGCTGTCTTGTAAAGACGTTGCCGACCGCAACGGCGTATTCTGCCTATTTACATGTCTCTGTATTTGAGTTCCCATGACTATGGCTCTGAGCACTATGGGACTTAAC
Organism: Schistocerca piceifrons; assembly: GCF_021461385.2. Lineage (NCBI taxonomy): Eukaryota > Metazoa > Arthropoda > Insecta > Orthoptera > Acrididae > Schistocerca > Schistocerca piceifrons. The sequence goes on along the minus strand of NC_060148.1, from coordinate 67,075,096 downwards.
TGCTGAGGTCATCAATCCCCTAGAACTTAGAACTACTTAAACCTAACTAACCTAAGGACATCACGCACATCCATGCCCGAGGGAGGATTCGAACCTGCGACCGTAGCAGACGCGCGCTTCCGGACTGAAGCGCCGGCTGAGGTGACCAAGTGGTTCTAGGCGCATCAGTCTGGAATCGCACGACCGTTACGGTCGCAGGTTCGAATTCTGCCTCGGGCATGAATGTGTGTGATGTCCTTCGGTTAGTTAGGTTTAAGTAGTTCTAGGTTCTAGGGGACTGATGACCTCAGAAGTTAAGTCCCATAGTGCTCAGAGCCATTTGAACCATTTTTGAACCGGACTGAAGCGCCTAGAACCGTTCGGCCACCGTGGCCGGCACGTATGACTATATCGGTTTCCTTGGCGCTTCAGTGTATTAATACAAGGAGAGCTATCAAACAATATAACTTCTTCTTTCTCATTAAAACAACTTTTTTCTGTGGTTTTATTCCAGAAACAGCCCATGCTTTCGATAGTTAGACCCATTATATCTGGGACGTAATGAGTGAGGAATAAATCTATTCTTGGGTTAAAATATAGCTGTAATACTCTATTAGGGTATAATTAAAGGGAATCTGAAACTAACTTCAAATCATATGGACGTATGATGTAGTCTAAATGGTTTCTGAGATGGGTCAGATTTAATGTAAATGGTTATTTATGGAACTGATGGCTTTGCATAAGAGTGGTTTGAAACATACGTAACAAAATGAATACAAAAATGTGTGCTGAATAATGCACTGTCGGTAAGGTCGAAATTTTCAGTGCTTGGAGAGAAATTATAAAGAGAATCCCAGAAGGTTCAACAGTGGGTCCCCTTCTACTCTTTGGGCAGAAAGAAATCGCGAACAATGAGATTGAAAGCGGAGAGATAGCTCGGTCAGAGTAAAGCTTCAAAGAGGTTGGGTAAGCAAGACACACATTTGCGCGCCACACATTAAATGTGTTCAATCTCAGTAGCAATTCGGAAAAGGGCTTATGGCCGTAGGAAGCTTTTTGCTTGAAATGAGCGTTCGTGTCATTTTGTTGAATATTGACCGTTCCTTCAAGGAAATTCTGTATACACTACTGGCCATTAGAATTGCTACACCACGAAGATGACGTGCTAGAGACGCGAAATTTAACTGACGGGAAGAAGATGCTGTGATATGCAAATGATTAGCTTTTCAAAGCATTCACACAAGGTTGGCGCCGGTGGCGACACCTACAACGTGCTGACATGAGGAAAGTTTCCAACCGATTTCTCATACACAAACAGAAGTTTACCGGCGTTGCCGGTGAAACGTTGTTGTGATGTCTCGTGTAAGGAAGAGAAATGCGTACGATCACGTTTCCGACTTTGATAAAGGTCGGATTGTAGCCTATCGCGATTGTTGGTAGAGATCCAATGACTGTTAGCAGAATGTGGAATTGGTGTGTTCAGGAGGGTAATACGGAACGCCGTGCTGGATCCCAACGGCCTCGTATCACTAGCAGTCGAGATGACAGGCATCTTATCCGCACGGCTGTAACGGATCGTGCAGCCACGACTCGATCCCTGAGTCAACAGATGAGGACGTTAGCAAGACGACAACCATCTGCGCGAACAGTTCCACGACGTTTGCAGCAGCACGGACTATCAGCTCGGAGACCGTGGCTGCGGTTACCCTTGATGCTGCCTCACAGACAGGAGCGCCTGCGATGGTGTACTCGACGACTAACCTGGGTGCACGAATGGCAAACGTCATTTTTTCAGATGAATCCAGGTTCTGTCTACAGCATCAAGGTGGTCACATCCGTGTTTGGCGACATCGTGGTGAACACACATTGGAAGCGTGTATTCGTCATCACCATATTGGCGTATCACCTGGCTTGATGGTATGGGGTGCCATTGGTTACACGTCTCAGTCACCTCTTGTTCGCATTGACGGCACTTTGAACAGTGGACGTTACATTTCAGATGTGTTACGACCCGTGGCTCTACCCTTCATTCGATCCCTGCGAAACTCTACATTTCAGCAGGATAATGCACGACCGCACGTTGCAGGTCCTGTACGAACCTTTCTGGATACAGAAAATGTTCGACTGCTGCCCTGGCCAGCACATACCTCCAGATCTCTCACCAATTGAAAACGTCTGGTCAATGGTGGCCGAGCAACTGGCTCTTCACAATACGCCAGTCACTACTCTTGATGAACTGTGGTATCGTGTTGAAGCTGTATGGGCAACTGTACCTGTACACGCCATCCAAGCTCTGTTTGACTCAATGGCCAGGCGTAACAAGGCTGTTATTACGGCCAGAGGTTGTTGTTCTGGGTACTGATTTCTCAGGATCTACGCACCCAAACTGCGTGAAAATGTAATCACATGTCAGTTCCAGTATAATATACTTGTCCAATGAATACCCGTTTATCATCTGCATTTCTTCTTGGTGTAGCAATTTTAATGGCCAGCAGTGTAATATTGTGCACCAAACAGACAGCAGCACTGTTAAGTCGCCAACATAAACTCGGCTAAAAACTCCCCAGTGTGGCGTCCCCGGCAAGGAGGGTCGCGGTTTTGCGTGCAGAGGCGGCTCGGAGTAGTCCGTCCAGTATAGCGTTGATCTCAGTGCGAGAAGCGCGCGCACACACACACACACACACACACACACACACACACTGCGGCACTAACACTCGCCGACGCGATAAATCCTTCGGCAATACACTGGAGTACCTGTAAACACGGCTTACGCCGCCGTCAGGCACGTTTGCGTTCTCGCATACCCTCTCTGACAGGCGCTTACAAACTCACTGTGCCGACAGACGTACACATGTGCCGTAGTGTGGCATCACTTTACATTGTTATCTTTGTGCGCAGAAGCCACACTGCGCCGTTGTAGGCGAAATGGAAAAAAAAAGTTTATCTATACACTGAGGCGACAAAGGTCATGGGAATAGAGATATGCAGATATACAGACGGCGGTAGTAAATGAAAAGCACTAGTTTGCTTTTGTTCTGCAGTATTACTTTTATTGTGTTAGCCGGTTTTCGACTTACAAGGCCATCATCAGGCATTTACTGAGTGTTGTCACCAAAGAAGTTACAATGTTTGTAAACAACACTGGAAGAATATTTACATGTCTACAATGGAGCAGAAATATACAGTAAGTAACAGATTGGACAGTGTGTTGCTAATGCAATATAAAAAGTAAATTTTTTTTGTACAGTAAATAAATAAAAACGTAGTAGATACAAAATAGGAAAAGCATGCCTACAAAACATTTTCGATTAATAAATAAAACTAATAAAACTTCATGGCAGATTAAAACTGTGTGCCGGACCGAGACTCGAACTCGGGACCTTTGCCTTTCGCGGGCAAGTGCTCTACCAACTGAGCTACCCAAGCACGACTCACGCCCCGTCCCCAAAGCTTTACTTCTGCCAGTACCTCGTCTTCCAGGAAGTTTCATATCAGCGCACACTCCGCTGCAGAGTGAAAATCTCATTCTGAAAACTAATAAAATAGAATAAAATTAGTGCTTGACAAGGCTTCTTCAGGAGGTATGAAACATGGAAAGTGATACACAGACCAATTAAAAGAAGAAAGAGTTATCAGTGTAACTACAGAATATATAAGGAACGTAAGCAATATCAGTAATATGAACAGAAATGAATAAATGCAGGAAAATGGAGTGTGAAGGAATGCGCTGTACCGGCCGAAGTGGCCGTGCGGTTAAAGGCGCTGCAGTCTGGAACCGCAAGACCGCTACGGTCGCAGGTTCGAATCCTGCCTCGGGCATGGATGTTTGTGATGTCCTTAGGTTAGTTAGGTTTAACTAGTTCTAAGTTCTAGGGGACTAATGACCTCAGAAGTTGAGTCCCATAGTGCTCACAGCCATTTGAACCAATGCGCTGTAAATGCAATCTTTGAGAGTGTGGTGGTACTGCATTTTGAAATGTAAAACAGGCTGAACAGTACAAAAATACAAAAGGAGAAAACAGGAAAAACATTAACATTATGCCCAGAACTGTGACTATATAACAGTCTGCACTAATTAATCGAACCTGGTAAAATAAAAACAATATTTGATGAGACAGCTACAAGAGGTATCAAGTTAGAAGAGTACCAGTTAGAAGCAAGCCTTAGCAATTGAAACTACATTTTATATGGATTACATAGACAGTTTCAATAAAATAAAAGAACTTAAAGAATGCAGGAAAATGGGAATATGTAGTAATGGAAGTAATGAAAAACACAATGATTATGTGAAGTTTAGGAGAGGGGAAGAGTTGTGTCTGGTCATTCAGGATTAGATCAGGACTGTGAGCAAGATGTTTGTTCAATAAAATGTTCTCGGGTTTCCAACTGCGTCAATTGGTTAAAACTACACGAGCTTTCGGCCAAGCACTCCTTGGCCATTGTCAAGTGTTATGACTGCCAGTGGGCTGTTGCTGCGCCCTTATATATAACGAGTGCTTGGCCGAAAGCTCGTGTACTTTTAACCAATTGACGCGGTTGGAAACCCGAGAACATTTTATTCCATGTTATCGCCGCGAGACTCTGCATTCATACAAGATGTTTGTTAATTTCCAGAGCTTCCAGCAGGTTAAGTTTATGGCTTTTGTTTGCTAAGTGAAGGACATGGGACTCTGGCCTGGTAGTTATGACCCTCACTCAGTACATGCTCAGCAAATGCAGAGTCAGAATTCTGCAACCTCCATCTGTGTTCGTGTTCAGCCAGCCTAGTTGTTATGTCTCTGCCTGATTAAGGTAAAACTTGTCACAATCAGAGCAGGTAATTTTGTTTCCCCTGTTGGCTAATAACTGGATCTTATCTTTGGTATTGAAAATACCCACCAGGTTAGCCAAAAGCGCTATGTGCTGCTTCCTGGACTCGGGTAGGTGCGCCAGCCCCGGATGGAATCCCCCGGCGGATTAACGGCGTCGGTGGGCCGGCCAGTTTGCTTGTAGTTTTTAGGCGGTTTTCCACATCCCACTAGGTGAATACTGGGCTGGTCCCTATGTCCCTCCTCAGTTACACGGCTCGCAGACATCTGAACACGTCCACACTATTTCATGGATTACAGTAGTTGCATGCTGTTGGGGTACACTAATTCGGGCCTGGGTGGGTAGAGGGTGGTGGCAGGAAGGGCATCTGGCCACCACTTAAACCTAACCTTGCCAAATCCGATTAACCATGTCGACCCTGCATAACTGTGGGAAAAAGGCACAAGTGATAGACCTTTGCTATTTAAACTACACTGGTCTGTCGTGAACATAGAAGGAATGCCACTTTCAGACTTTCAGTGCTTTGGCTACAATCTGCGATATCTCTCCTAGATATGGCAATGTACACCATTTATTCCAGGATGTGGATGGGGAAGAAGTTGGGGTATACAGGTGAGGTATAATTTTGTGTTTTTGTTTGCTGTACAAGATGTGGTCAATAAGGACTGGACTGTAGCCATTGTCTGTGGCAATAAATTTTATTGTATCTAACTCTGCTTTAAAATAATCTGTGGACATGGAGACAGGCATGAGACGGTGTACCAATGAGTGAAAAGCTGCATATTTGTGAGCTATGGGGTGTTGTGAGCAGGAAAGTATTACTATGCCGGTAGTTGTAGTTTTTCTATAAATTTTGAAATAATATGTGTGTGTACGGATGTCACTGGTGAGATCTAAGAAGCTTATGGATTTGTTGCCAATCTTGTAAGCCGAAAACCGGTTAACACAACAACAGTAACAGACCTACTGTAAAACAAAAGCAAACTAGTGCTTTTCATTTATTGTAATGTTGTTCTACCAAGAACTGACTGTAGATTCAGTTAACAAGCTATGAAAAGGCAGCGGATTGGTGGAGCTGTCATTTGTACTAAGGTGATTCGTGTGAAAAGGTTCCCGGCGTGATTACGGCCGCTCGACGAGAATTAACACACTTTGAACGCGGAATGGTAGATGCGAGGTAGATGCACGGGATATTCCATTTCTGAAATCGTCAGGGAATTCAATACAGCGAGATCCACAGAATCAAGAGTGTGCTGAGAATACCAAATTTCAGACATTACCTCTCACCACAGACAATGCAGTGGCCGACGCCCTTCACTTAACGACCGAGAGCAGTGGCGTCAGTGATAACAGACAAGCAACACTGGTTGAAATAACCGCAGAAATCAATGTGGGACGTAGGACGAACTTACCCATTAGAACACTGCGGCGAAATCTGGCGTTAATGCCCTAGGCCGGCCGGAGTGGCCGAGCGGTTCTAGGCGCTACAGTGTGGAACCGCGCGACCGCTACGGTCGCAGGTTCTAGTCCTGCCTTGGGCATGGATGTGTGTGATGTGCTTAGGTTAGTTAGGTTTAAGTAGTTCTAAGTTCTAGGGGACTGATGACCTCAGATGTTAAGTCCCATAGTGCTCAGAGCCATTTGAACCATTTGAACGTATTTTCATGGGATTTTCACAAGTAACTTCAGGATAGCTTGGGGCAGCCTATAGGCTTTATTTTATCAAAATCGGACCACGAGACAAATTGGTCAGGTGCGTGTAGAACTCGACCACAGAGGGGGAATCCGTTCAAACGTAATTACGTATATAGTCAGTTCATCCAATCCGGGAATCTCGATCATTTTTGCTTGTTATCGACATTGATACTGGCAAGATATCAGTCCCAGGGTCCGCCCCCGTTAACTGAGTGGTCAGCGCGGCGGAATGCCACGCCCAGGGGCCCGGGTTCGATTCCCAGCTGGGGCAGGAGATTTTCTCCTTTCAGGGACAGGGTGTTGTGTTGTCCTCAACATCATTTCATCTTCATCTCCGGCGCGCAAGTCGCCCAGTGTGGCGTCGAATGCAGTAAGTACTGGCCCTCGGCGGCCGATCTTCCCTGAATGGGGGACTCCCGGCCCACAATGCCGTACGCTCATTTCCCTCAGTGCCAGGGATTCCAAGATTTCCGAGAATGTTTTAATTTAAATAATATAAATGTAACATAGTCGTGCAGGAGGTAGGTGACCATTATTATAATAATCAGTAGTTATGCATGCAGCGTGGCTGGGTCGCCATGGTAAAAGTTAAACATCAGGCGACGAATGACTATGTTCCTCATGCGACGCGTTTGGGAATTTAACCAGAATCAGAGATTACTGTACACATATACGGCATTCCAAGTTGTGTGTGAAACATTCGCAGTCAACAAGTGTGCAAATCACAGTGCCTACCACATCTGCCTAATGAGCTGGAGGCTTGGGTTCGAATCCCAACCTTGCTCCAAATTTCGGCGGTTCAGTCTATATACATACATCATAGATGTTTGATATTTGAAAAGGTCTTTGGAACAATGGAATTTCAATTGCTAGAAATATGTGACCGAAAATCCATCGTTTTCGAGTTACTAACGAAAATTTACAGCGTAGACGTTCGTTGCATAACAGAACATAAACCCATAACATATACTCTAAATCTACATTTACATCACACTCCGCAAGCCAACTAATGGTGTGTGGCGGAGGGTAGTTTCGGTACTACCATGTGATCCCTCCAACCCTGTTGCACTCGCGAATAGTTCGTGGGAAGAATGTCGGTAAGCCTATGTATTGGCTCTAATTTCTCGAATTTCCTCCTCGTGGTCAATATGAGTGATGTATGTGGTTGGAATTAATATGTTCTCCTCCTGAAAAGCGCTGTCCCGATATTTCAATATTAACTCTCTCAGTGATGCACAGCACCTCTCATGTAACGTCTGCTCGTGGAGTTTGTTTAGCATGTTCGTAACGCTCTCTCGACAGCTAAACGATCCCATGAGGAAACGCGCCGCTCTTCGTTGCATCTTCTCTATCAGTCCTACCTGACAGGGATCCCAGATAGACGAACAGTGCTCAAGAATTCAGCGAACAAGCGCCTTATAAGCCACTTCTTTCTTGGACGAGTTACATTTCCTTGAGATTCTTCCGATGTATCTCAGTCTGGTGTCTGCTTTTCCCACTATCTGTGTTGTATGGCCACTCCACTTAAGGTCGCTGTTTTACGCCAGACGCTGTCTCCAGCTGTTGGTCATCAATAGTGTAGCTCTACGGTAGTGGATTTATTTAATATGTATGCGCAACATGTTACATTTATTTACGCTCAGAGTCAACTGCCAGAGCCTGCACCATTCATCAATTCTCTGCAGATCGTTCTGCAAATTCTTACTATCTTCTGGCGTTTCTACTTTGGTATAGACAACTGCATCACCTGCGAATAGCCTTAAAGGGCATCCAACGCTTTCTACTAGATCATTTATACATTTTGTAAACAGCAACTGTCCTATCACACTTCCCTGTGGTACTCTGGATATTACCTTCTGCCGATTTTGTTACGTTAAGAGCGACGTGTTGAGTTCTGTCTGCAAGAAAGTCTTGAATCCAGTCGCAAGTCTGCCCCGATACTCCGAAAGCTTGTATTTTTTTCATTAAACGGCAGTGCGGGACGGTGTCAGATGCCTGACTGAAGTCAAAGAACACAACATCGGCCTGAGCTCCGTTGTCCACTGCGCTGTGGATCTCATGGAAGCACAGAGAGAGCTGAGTTTCGCAGTATCTCTGTTTGCGGAATACATGTTGATTTTTGCAGAGGAGATGTTCACTTTCCAAAAACGTCATAGTTCTTGCACAAGAGATGTTCCGTAGTTCTACAACAGATTCACGTCAATGATGTTGTTGTTGTGGTCTTCAGTCCTGAGGCTGGTTTGATGCAGCTCTCCATGCTACTCTATCCTGTGCAAGCTTTATCATCTCCCAGTACCTACTGCAACCTACATCCTTCTGAATCTGTTTAGTGTATTCACCTATTGGTCTTCCTCTACGATTTTTACCCTCCACGCTGCCCTCCAATACTAAATTGGTGATCCCTTGATGCCTCAGAACATGTCCTACCAACCGATCCCTTCTTCTGGTCAAGTTTTGCCACAAGCTTCTCTTCTCCCCAATCCTATTCAATACTTACTCATTAGTTATGTGATCTACCCATCTAATCTTCAGCATTCTTCTGTAGCACCACATTTCGAAAGCTTCTATTCTCTTCTTGTCCAAACTATTTATCGTCCATGTTTCACTTCCATACATGGCTACACTCCATACAAATACTTTCAGAAATGACTTCCTGACACTTAAATCTATACTCGATGTTAACAAATTTCTCTTCTTCAGAAACGCTTTCCTTGCCATTGCCAGTCTACATTTTATATCCTCTCTACTTCGACCATCATCAGTTATTTTGCTCCCCAAATAGCAAAACTCCTTTACTACTTTAAGTGTCTCATGTCCTAATCTAATACCCTCAACATGACCCGACTCAATTCGACTACATTCCATTATCCTCGTTTTGCTTTTGTTGATGTTCATCTTATATCCTCCCTTCAAGACACCATCCATTCCATTCAACTGCTCTTCCAAGTCATTTGCTGTCTCTGACAGAATTACAATGTCATCGGCGAACCTCAAAGTTTTTATTTCTTCTCCATGAATTTTAATACCTACTCCGAATTTTTCTTTTGTTTCCTTCACTGCTTGCTCAATATACAGATTGAATAACATCGGGGAGAGGCTACAACCCTGTCTTACTCCCTTCCCAACCACTGCTTCCCTTTCATGTCCCTCGACTCTTATAACTGCCATCTGGTTTCTGTACAAATTGTAAATAGCCTTTCGCTCCCTGTATTTTACGCCTGCCACCTTCAGAATTTGAAAGAGAGTATTCCAGTCAACATTGTCAAAAGCTTTGTCTAAGTCTACAAATGCTAGAAACGTAGGTTTGCCTTTCCTTAATCTTTCTTCTAAGATAAGTCGTAAGGTCAATATTGCCTCACGTGTTCCAATATTTCTACAGAATCCAAACTGATCTTCCCCGAGGTCGGCTTCTACCAGTTTTTCCATTCGTCTGTAAAGAATTCGTGTTAGTATTTTGCACCTGTGGCTTATTAAACTGATTGTTCGGTAATTTTAACATCTGTCAGCACCTGCTTTCTCTGGGATTAGAATTATTATATTCTTCTTGAAGTCTGAGGGTATTTCGCCTGTTTCATACATCTTGCTCATCAGATGGTAGAGGTTTTGTCAGGACTGGCTCTCCCAAGGCCGTCAGTAGTTCCAATGGAATTTTGTCTACTCCGGGGGCCTTGATTCGACTCAGGTCTTTCAGTGCTCTGTCAAACTCTTCACACATTATCGTATTTCCCATTTCATCTTGATCTACATCCTCTTCCATTTCCATAATATTGTCCTCAAGTACATCGCCCTTGTATAGGCCCTGTGTATACTCCTTCCAGCTTTCTGCTTTCCCTTCTTTGCTTAGAACTGGGTTTCCATCTGAGCTCTTGATGTTCATACAAGTGGTTCTCTTATCTCCAAAGGTCTCTTTAATTCTCCTGTAGGCAGTATCTATCTTACCCCTAGTGAGATAAGCCTCTACATCCTTACATTTGTCCTCTAGCCATCCCTGCTTAGCCATTTTGTACTTCCTGTCGATCTCGTTTTTGAGACGTTTGTATTCCTTTTTGCCTGACGTCAATGATATAAGTCTATAACTGTATGGTTCAAAATGGTTCAAATGGCTCTGAGCACTATGGGACTTAACATCTATGGTCATCAGTCCGCTAGAACTTAGAACTACTTGCACTTAACTAACCTAAGGACATCACACAACAGCCAGTCATCACGAGGCAGAGATAATCCCTGACCCCACCGGGAATCGAACCCGGGAACCCGGGCGCGGGAAGCGAGAACGCTACCGCACGACCACGAGCTGCGGACTATAATTTTATGGATCTCTCTTACGGCCTTTCTTAAAAACGGGAATGACCTGCGGTTTTTTCCAGTCCTTAGGTACCTTTCCTTGCATAAGTGATCTACGATAAACTACTTCTAGAAGGGGGGCAAGTTCTTTCGCATAATCTTTATAGAGCTTTATTGGTATCTCATCTGGTCTTCACGCCTTTCCAGTACTAAGCGATTGTAGCTGCTTTTCAATTCCGCGATCCGTTATCTCAGTATCTGCCATTTCGATATTCGTAGGACGATTGAAAGGAGGTACAGTGTTACGATCTTCCGTGGTGAAAGAACTTCGAAAGACCGAATTCAGTATTTCGGCCTTCTCTCCTTTTGCGTCTGAACCCGCATGTATTCGTCGAATAATCGACTGTCGCACCCTTTCAAAAGCTCTGTGACGGTTTCGAAGACTCCTATGAACGTAGATGAAAAGTTTCTGCATCTGGCTGGTCTGCTGCATAGACCAGTTGTTTGAGGTGGCCCCTGAGATAATAATCTGAAGGACTGAGGTCTGGGGAACGTGCAGGCTACGGGACTTGCCCTCCGCTACGCGCCCGCCAAGGTAGATACCAAACAGGGCATCTCGAACACTGCCAGTGAAATGTGCTGGAGCTTCATCATACATAAAAAATACGTTTCTTGTTATTCGCAGGGGCACATCTCTTAGTAGGTGTTTCAGGGAGTCCTAAATAAAGTAACTGTAGACAGCAATTGTAAGACGTGTTGTTAGAACGTACGGCCCTACCTGTGTAGTACAATGTACACAGTGGACACGATGAAGACAGACCACTGTAAACAAGCTGCGCTGCCAGTCACCTTAGATTCATTAATAACTCGAGCTCCAGTTATTTCCGGACAAAGGTTTATATGAGCTGTTTTTCCTATTTTGGTCTAAGGAATTTGTCCCTAAGGTTTGTAAAAGTATTTTTGGAACACTGTAAACAGCAAAGGTCCTACCATACGCCATTGGGCTACTCCTAAAATTATCTTTGGGGATTTTCTTCCGTTAAGAGTGACATCATGTAAGCCGTAAGATGGCTATTTTTTGTTGAAGTTATTAGATGTGTTAATATTTGTAAAGGAAAAAGATATATTTGAAGAACTGTGGTTAGAGCAACAGTAAGCAACAGTGTCTGTGTCTGCGATGGCTGCACCGTGGAGTCGTAGAATCTTTGACAGTCAGCAGTGCAGCGAGCAAGGGTTTCGTTGAGTGAACAGTGTGATGTATGGACGCGTGTTTGGAACTATGTGAGTAGCAGATTCATTTCGAGGAAGAGTGATGACTCAGAACAATGGTTGGATAGCATTCGGACGCAAAAAAGTTTTTGAAATGAGGATCAAGGTCTCATTTGATGAGGTAAAAGTTTTTTATTTTTGTAGACTTTTATTGTTGGCCCACTTCACCCTCGTCACAGTCGAGTGTTTGATAATTATTGTATTGATTGATCTTGTGAGTTAATTTACTGTACCATGGAGGTTATTAGATGACATGAATTTTTGTTAGAGTCTATAGTTGTTTCCTTTGACAACTTCCTTCCTAACTGAAATTTCAGTACTAAGTTTGAGTCATGTGTTTCACTGGCATTCTGTGGCAAGATTACGAACCCAATTTCCCTGGACCAAATAGTTTTTAGCAGCATTTGTTTTAGCTGTTGCGGAGTCTAGCTTTGTTGCTGTTTCTGTCCGTACTTCATTTTGCAGTGGGATTCATAATTCGGGACGACAGAAGCGTCCGATCCAACGCGTCGGCTTTGACCCGTGACGTAAGGGTGTTGTCGTGTGTGACGCCATGACGGCGCGGAGTTTGGTTTGAGTGTGGCTGTCTCCAGTTCTGTTTTATCTTATTTTATTTACTTTTCTGATCTGTTCGTTCTATCTCGTGAGATTTTTTTTTAAATTTAAAAACACTTATTACTTATTTTAATTATCTGTTTCCTCGAATTTCTGTTTTAGTTTATTATATTCATCTTTCTGATCTGTTCGTTCTATACCGTGAGATTTTTTTTTTAAAGACAAAAAACACTAATCAGCTACTGAAGCATCTTTATCTTCTATGGGTTGCAGAGGTTACGACCCCTGGGGAGGTGGGTGGGTATTCATGCATGGCTGTCTTCACTTACACGTTGTAGCTACGCAAGGCGTCTAAATTTGTTTATATTTAGTTTGCCCCCCACCCAGAACATCCCATTTCCCGCGCTTGTCCCATTAGTGTCATTAGGCTTCTTGTGGGAAGTGTGTGTGTTTGTTTTTGTTTCCGCCATATTTGTGACGTCATGAGTCAAAGCAGACGGGTGGGATCGGACGCTTCCGTATTTCCCATAATTCGTAATTGTTTCGTTTCCTTTTGGCAACGTAGGTTCTGTCAGTTTCTTTATTTTACCAGGGCCGTATGTCAGTGCATAAATTACCGTGTGTTTCAGGCCAAATTCTTCTACAGGTCGACATTACAGTTTTTTTATACAGTTCCTTTTCTTTTTCAAACAGTTCTCACTGTCCAAGTCTACTGAGCGTGAAATTATTGGTTTGTTTATTAATTTGCTTATCAGTGAGATCGGTTTTCACACACACACACACACACACACACACACACACACAGAGGATTCTTTTCAATTTCATATAAGTGAAGTGGCTTCGAGCACAGTAGCACATTTAGGATGTCAGTTCACATTCCCAGGTCTGTATTTACGATAACACACAAGTAAAGGCGACTCACTGTCAAAGGTGGTGAGTGCTACACATTTAAAGAAATTTAAAACATTTTTGTCTAAAACTAAAAGCATTTTTGCAACTGTCTGATAGTTTTTAAGTATCCAAACAGCTTAAAAGATTATTTTTTGAACATTTTCCCTTTAACTTCCAAGGGCAGGACTAGTGGGTTTCTTTTCTGTTGCATGCGACCGCCTTACACCCACAAAAATTCATTAATCCGCCCCTGCGTCATAGCATAGCGCTTGCATACTTCCGCTAATTTTCACTACTAACTTTTTTGCAATGTGATATTTGATAATGTACAAAAAGATTTGTAGACAGCTCTTACATTAGTTTCAATAGATGGTGGTAGATATAAAAGTTTTGCACAGTATCCATTAAATTCTTTTGCAAACCTCTAAAATCTTCCTCACATTCATAAAAGCTGTTTTAAATTTTTTATTTCAAAATTCATAAAATATTTTTTGAAATATTTCTTAGAAAGTGGTATTAACAATAGATACACTACTGTTTGTCGAAAGCGAACACACTGAAGCTCAGTAGCACATTTAGATTGTCAGTTCACATTCCCGGGTTTGGATTTACAACGCAAACACAAGTAAAGGCATCTCACTTACAAAGCTTTCTACAAAAATTGTCTGTATGTGAGAAAACTGAATATCTTGGTTTCAAAAACCGTCTCCTCGTGTGACGTATACTTTAGGTATAGTTTTCGACTGCTGATCAAAACTGACTGTTGATTGGTCCCTGTATGTTGCTCATGGGAACAGTGTCGTGGTATAAAACTTTGAACTTCATGAAATGCAAATATTGAAAAAAAGAAAATGAATCTAGTTAAATGACAAAAGAAACTAATTGTGTGCTCAGTGAAACACGTATAATTAAAACTCAGTAGCGATGAACTAATAAACGTTGCGTGATACGAAGTGCAATGATTGACCTAGAATATCCACAAAAATAAATTAATGCTCTACTTTGAGGAGAATAACTGTTTTAGATTACCAACACTGTTTATCGAAAATTAAAGTACTTGCTAACATGACACCTGACAATACTGACTACACACTGTTCCCCCATAAGAACGCAAACTGAGGTTTGTCCTGAAATAAAAGTGACTTACCTCTTGCACAGAATGCAGTTTTTGCGTCTGGAGTACTGTCGTTCTCGAAAGAAAATACAAATCAGCAGATGCAGCAGCTGAAGATAAATAGCCTGTAAAAATGAGCATAAACAGTCCCTCCAGCAAAACAATATTTATTTGGTGTTTACCGGTTTCGGTGAGTTTTTGACCGTCTTCAGACCTCATACCATGATTGTATAATTTCACGAACTTCAACTGAGACTATTTGTGCTCAGTTTTGAAGTACTTTTAGGCGGACCGCTAATCTGCACGAGACATGCTCTCATAAATTATAAATAATCTGCTCTAAATTTGTTTATCAGAAACAATCTGTGACTTCGTGCGGTGTAAGGTGCAACGCACGCGCCAAAATCTTCACAACTTTACTATAAAGCATGGAGGTTGGTTTTACTTGAAAGAAAATCGTTTTTAAGACTTCAAACTCCGATTATTGACAAAAAGGCGGCTCAACATAAGAAGACTTTAACAATTACGAAATACTCTTATTATAAAGAACAACTACAAACATTCCAATCAGTTGCGTTATTTGTGACGTAACGAAAAAGAAAAAGATAGAATTAATATTAATCATGAAAGTTATTAGACATCTGAGGCACAAAGATTTCCTAGAATTAATAGTTCTGAGAAACATTGCATTTTTTGCGCATGTCTTCGTTAGGTTTAAAATTCGCCCAAAATCGGCTCCATCGATATGAAGACAGTAAAGCAGTCCAGATAGCTTCTCCCCGATTCACATAAAGGAGATCTCTTTATCTCTGACAAACTCAACTGCTCGCTGTTACGCTATAATAAGAATGGCCAAGCGCTGTACAATTGATTCACTTTTGTATGCCTGTCCCCGGTGGCTGAGTGGTTGGCCGGCACGGTAGCTCAGCGTGTTCGGTCAGAGGGTTAGCTGCCCTCTGTAATAACAAAAAAAAAAAACAGAGTTAACCAATCAACGATGAACTTAAACGGGTGTCTTACGTCGTCCGCCCCGAGCAGATGCAACGAATGAAAGCGAACAAAATGAGATGAAAAAAAAAAATGTGGTCAACGCGACAGAATATCAGTCCTAAGGGCCCGGGTTCGATTCCCGTCTGGGTCGGAGATTTTCTCCCCTGAGGGACTGTGTGTTGTGTTGTCCTAATCATCGTCATTTCATTCCCATAGACGCGCAAGTCGCCGAAGTGGCGTCAAATTGGAACACTTGCACCCGGCGATCGGTCTACCCGACGGGAGGCCCTAGTCACACGACGTTTACATTTACTTTTGTATGACGCCCCAGTGGATACGGAGATGGAATGAGTTGCCAGAATTGTAGCTGCCTGTGATGTTATTCGAAACACACCAGGGATAGTTCTCAGTGTGTGTCAGAATCATGTTCGCCGATGTCGGGTGCGTCAGAATCTTGTTCGCCGATGTCGTGCTCGCATTGAAGTTGATGGCCGTCAGTTTCAGCACATTTCGTAAGAGACAGTACAAATGGTACGTTCTCTGTGTCAGTGATGGTATTTGCAGTTAGCTAATGTAAATGAAAAACTACACAGTGATGTGATTTTATTCCTATTATCTCCTCAAGCTGGCTTCTCCGACCCCAGTTTCACTACCTCAAATTCGCGGACCATCCTCTATGACCTGTTAAATTTTTGCACATTCTTATGGAAACACCTTGTATCATTAAATTTCTGTGGCGACTTTATGAACGATGCGTGACATGAAGTGCTTTGTTCGCCTTGGAATACCCACAAAAATAAATTACTGCTCTGATCGGAAGAAAATAACTGTTTGAAATTACCAATTCTGTTCACTGGAAATTAATCTGCTTGATAGCACAACACTTAAGAATTCCGAATACACACGGTTTGTTCGAGAATGCAAGGCGAGATCTGCCCTGAAATAAAAGTGACTTACCGCTTGCTCAACATGTTGTTTTTGTGTCTGGAATACTGACATTCTCTAAGCCAAATACAAATCAGCAGATGCAGCAGCTGAAGATAAATAATCTAGTCACTACTGATTTCTTCCTTTTTTTTCGTCAAAAACATTTAGTGACTTAGAGTGCCGTAAGGTGCAATGCACACTCGACAAAATATTCAAAAGTTTACTATTAATCAAAAATCGTTCTTGACAAATCAAACTTGGATCACTAACGAAAAGGCTGCACAACGTAAGAATACACTGTTGTTGTTATTGTTGTGGTCTTCAGTCCTGAGACTGGTTTGATGCAGCTCTCCATGCTCCTCTACCCTGTGCAAGCTTCTTCATCTCCCAGAACCTACTGCAACCTACATCCTTCTGAATCTGCTTAGTGTATTCATCCCTTGGTCTCCCTCTACGATTTTTACCCTCCACGCTGCCCTCCAATACTAAACTGGTGATCCCTTGATGCCTCAGAACATGTCCTACCAATCGATGCCTTCTTCTGGTCAAGTTGTGCCACAAGTTTCTCTTCTCCCCAATCCTATTCAATACCTCCTCATTAGTTACGTGATCTACCCCATCTAATCTTCAGAATTCTTCTGTAGTACCACATTCCGAAAGTTATTCTCTACTTGTCTGAACTAATAATCGTCCATGTTTCACTTCCATACATGGCTACACTCCATACAAATACTTTCAGAAACGACTTCCTGACACTTAAATCTATAATGGATGTTAACAAATTTCTCTTCTTCAGAAACGCTTTCCTTGCCATTGCCGGTCTGCATTTTATATCCTCTCTACTTTGACCATCGTTAGTTATTTTGCTCCCCGAATAGGAAAAGTCATTTACTACTTTAAGAGTCTTATTTCCTAATCTAATTCCCTCAGCATCACCCGAGTTAACTCGACTACATTCCATTATCCTCATTTTGCTTTTGTTGATGTTCATCTTACATCCTCCTTTCAAGACATTGACCATTCCATTCTAATGCTCTTCCAGGTCCTTTGCTGTCTCTGGCAGAATTACAATGTCATCGGCGAACCTCAAAGTTTTTATTTCTTCTCCATGGATTTTTATTCCTACTCCGAATTTTTCTTTTGTTTCCTTTACTGCTTGCTCAATATATAGATTGAATAACATTGGGGAGAGGCTACATACAACCCTGTCTCACTCCTTTCCCAACCACTGCTTCCCTTTCATGTCCCTCGACTCTTATAACTGCCATCTGGTTTCTGTACAAATTGTAAATAGCCTTTCGCTCCCTGTATTTTACCCCTGCCACCTTCAGAATTTGAAAGAGCGTATTCCGGTCAACAGTGTCAAAAGCTTTCTCTAAGCCTACAAATGCTAGACACATAGGTTTACCTTTCCTTACTACATTAATACATTAAGGAAAGGCAAACGCCGGCCGGAGTGGCCGTGCGGTTCTAGGCGCTACAGTCCGGAGCCGAGCGACCGTTCTGGTCGCAGGTTCGAATCCTGCCGCTGGCATGAATGTATGTGATATCCTTACGTTAGATAGGTTTAATTAGTTCTAAGTTCCAGGCGACTGATGACCTCAGACATTAAGTCGCATAGTGCTCAGAGCCATTTGAACCATTTTTGAAAGGCAAACCTACGTGTCTAGCATTTGTAGACTTGGAGAAAGCTTTTGACACTGTTGACCGAAATACGCTCTTTCAAATTCTGAAGGTGGCTCGGGTAAAATACAGGATGCGAAAGGCTATTTATAATTTGTACAGAAAGCAGATGGCA
The DNA here is from genome assembly GCF_021461385.2 of Schistocerca piceifrons. Classification (NCBI taxonomy): domain Eukaryota; kingdom Metazoa; phylum Arthropoda; class Insecta; order Orthoptera; family Acrididae; genus Schistocerca; species Schistocerca piceifrons. The sequence continues at coordinate 67,056,785 of NC_060148.1, read as the reverse complement.
GTTATAGGACTCTAACAATTAACAAAATTCTCTCATTCCAAAAAATGTACAAAAATTTGAACCAATTGCTTTATTCTTCATATAATGAAAAAGAAAAAGCACAAATTAACACTATCATGAGGGTTATTAGTTATCTGAGGGACAAAGATTTCCTTCAATACAACTTCTGAAAAACAAAACAAAAAACACAAAATAATTTTCAAATGTGTGTGAAATCTTATGGGACTTAACTGCTAAGGTCATCAGTCCCTAAGCTTACACACTACTTACCCTAATTTATCCTAAGGACAAACACACACACCCATGCCCGAGGGAGAACTCGAACCTCCGCCGGGACCAGCCGCACAGTCCATGACTGCAGCGCCTTAAACCGCTCGGCTATTGCCGCGCGGCTAAAAACAAAATATTTCATTCATGTGCATGCCTTCGTTACCTTTAAAATTCCTCCAAAATCTTATCGATCGATGTAAAGAACGAGAAAGTATTATAAATGTGTTTACCCTCCCTTAATAAAGTATTCCAGATAATTTCTCACAGAAAACAGATCTCGTTCTCTGAAAAGCTCAACTGCACGCTGCCGTGCCTCAAATGAGAATGCTCGAGCGCTGCATAAATGACTGACTAGAAAGCCAACCACAGATAAAACTAAACGCAGTCAGAGATATTATTCACTATTAGAGCAGTGCGCTGATTCATGTTTGTCCCAGTACAGTGAAGGCTGAATTATTTACAATAGTGGAAAACATATGAGAGCCTTGCTGCCTGGAGTTCTCTCTGCAAGTAAGTCTTGACTGCGACCACAAATCTCGTCCGATACTCGCCAAGCTCGGGTTTTGTTCACTAAGCGCCAGAGCATAACTCGCATTCCTGAAATCAAGGGAGACGGGAACAACCGGGGCGCCTATGTCTGCGACGCTGTGGATGTATTGGGGGAACATCTCTGCTTGCGAAATCCATTTTGACATGCAGCACGGTTATTCGCCGAGTGTTGATTCGTAACAAAAAAAACAAACTACTGGCCATTAAAATTGCTACACCACGAAGATGACGCGCTACAGACGCGACATTCAACCAACAGGAGGAAGATGCTGTCATATGCAAATGATTAGCTTTTCAGAGCATTCGCACAAGGTTGGCGCCGGTGGCGACACCTACAACGTGCTCACACGAGGAAAGTTTTCAACCGATTTCTCATACGCAAACAGCAGTTGACCGGCGTTGCCTGGTGAAACGTTGTTGTGATGCCTCGCCTAAGGAGGAGAAATACGTACCATCACGTTTCCGACTTTTTGATAAAGGTCGGATTGTAGCCTATCGCGATTGCGGTTTATCGTAGGGCGACATTGCTGCTCGCGTTGGCCGAGATCCAATGACTGTTAGCAGAATATGGAATCGGTGGGTTCAGGTGGGAAATACGGAGCGCCGTGCTGGATCCCAACGGCCTCGTATCACTAGCAGTCGAGATGACAGGCATCTTATCCGCATGGCTGTAACGGATCGTGCAGCCACGTCTCGATCACTGAGTCAACAGATGGGGACGCTTGCAAGACAACAACCATCTGCACGAACAGTTCGACGACGTTTGCAGCAGCTCGGAGACCGTGGCTGCGGTTACCCTTGACGCTGCAACACAGACAGGAGCGCTTGCGATGGTGTACACCAGGAAGAACCTGGGTGCACGAATGGCAAAACGTAATTTTTTCGGATGAATCCAGGTTCTGTTTACAGCATCAGGATGGTAGCATCCGTGTTTGGCGACATCGCGGTGAACCACGTCGGAAGCGAGTATTCGTCATCGCCATACTGGCGTATCACCTGGCGTGATGGTATGGGGTGCCGGTGGTTACACGTCTCGGTCACCTCTTGTTCGCATTGACGGCACTTTGAACAGTGGACGTTACATTTCAGATGTGTTACGACCCGTGGCTCTACCCTTCATTCGATCCCTGAGAAACCCTACATTTCAGCAGGATAATGCACGACCGCATGTTGGAGGTCCTGTACGGGCCTTTCTGGATACAGAAAATGTTCGACTGCTGCCCTGGCCAACACACTCTCCAGATCTCTCACCAATTGAAAACGTCTGGTCAATGGTGTCGGAGCAACTGGCTTGTCACAATACGCCAGTCACTACTCTTGATGAACTGTGGTATCGTGTTGAAGCTGCACGGGCAGCTGTACCTGTACACGCCATCCAAGTTCTGTCTGACTCAGTGCCCAGGCGTATCAAGGCCGTTATTGTCGCCAGAGGTGGTTGTTCTGGGTACTGATTTCTCAGGATCTATGCACCCAAATTGCGTGAAAATGTAATTACATGTCAGTTCTAGTATAATATATTCGTCCAATGAATACCCGTTTATCATCTGCATTCCTTATTGGTGTAGCAATTTTAATGGCCAGTAGCGTAAATGTAAACTGTCCTCCTTGCCCACTCGAGAGGACGGAGAGGTTGGCGGCATCAGCTGACGGCGCTGTGCGACTCGGGTGAACCTGGCGATTGGCGGATAAGGGCTGTGACGCGACTGTTTGCAGCGGAGCAAGCGTCCAGTTACGTCATCGGTGGTCGTCACCGCAACGCGCTACCGAGAACGACCGCTTTATCGTCGGCCAGTGTGGCAACGTTTCCTTCCCGACTTCAGAGTCGCTTCGCGTCGACATGCTGGTCATTAAGAGGGCCAGCACGAATAGTCGCACGTTTATTTGACCCGTAAGTCTCGACAGGAAAAAAATCGTTTCGTTTTGTGGCCAAAGTCGGTGTTATTTTTTGCCAATTCGATTTTACTTCTTCTAAAATTCAGCGTTATTTCTGCAATGTTATTTGTTACTTTTGCCAAATTCTTTGAATTTTTTTACCAAATTTGGTGTTGCTTATGGGTTACATTCAGTGTAATCTTTTGCCAAATTATGTGTTTTTTAACCAAATTCGCTGACGTTTCTCCCGAAATTCGATGTAGTTCATTTACCGAATTCGGTGTTTTTGCCAAATTCTCTGTTTTTGTGAAATTCTTTGTTTCTTCCCCAATTCTGTGTTGTTTATTTTTGCCAAATTCGGTGTTCTTTTTTCCGAATTCATTGTAATTTTTTTATAAATTCGGTCCTATTTCTTGCAAATTTAATATCATTTTTATAAATTCGATGTGGTTGTTTTTCCACTTTTCGCACTATTTTTGTCAAAGTGTAAGTCATTTTTTTCCAACTTCGGTGATATTTATTCTTGCCAATTTCTCTGGCTTTTTTATCAAACTCGGTAGTGTTTGTTTGCCAAATTCGTCGTCCATTGTTGCCAAATTCGCCATAATTTATTGCCAAATTTCGTGTTATTTTTATGTAAATTCGGTGTTTCTTGTCAAATTTCGTAATTTTTTAACAGCTTCAATTTTTTTAGGAGATAATTTTTTTTTGCCAATTTCGGTTTTAGTTTTGGCCAAATTTGGTACTATTTTCGTCGACTCATCAAGTTTGTTCCTCCGAAATTGAACCATTGCTTTAAAATTATAGACAAACCTCAGCTTTAAAGAGAGTTGGAGACAAACTGCACTTTTAGCATTCAATAACTGTCAGTTGTGATTACTAGTAAAAATGTTAGAACTATAACATTGTTGTGGGGCAATATTACAAATTTTGCGATATCTCTTACAAAACACTGATTTCGCGTTACTTCGCTGAAAGAGAGAATTTTGCTTTTTTCTCGCTAGCCATAAAGGAGCGTACAGAGATGCTGAAAGAACTGGACTGGCAGACGCCTTGGAGATAAGCGCAAACTACGAGGGACGTTCAATAACTAATGCAATACATTTTTTTTTCTCTGCGAATTTTGGTTGTGGGACAGTGTCTGCAACGGAGGCGCGTTCTAAACAGAGAGCTCTCATTGAGTTGCTTGTGGTGGAAAACCGCAGCATCGCAGATATTCACAGGCGCTTGCGGAATGTCTATGGAGACCTGGCAGTCAACAAAAGCACGGTGAATCGTTGGGCTAAGCGTCTACTTTGATGCGTGGTGGGTTTCTCGCCTCCTAACGGAAGATCGTAACGAGCAACGAGTTTGAGCCAATGAAGGATGCACTCAGCGGGAAGCAGTATCTACATCTACATCTACGTCCATACTCCGCAAGCCACCTGACAGTTTGCGGCGGAGGGTACTTTAGAGTACCTCTATCGGTTCTCTCTTCTATTCCAGTCTCGTATTGTTCTTGGAAAGAAGGATTGTCGGTATCCCTCTGTGTGGGCTCTAATCTCTCTGATTATATCCTCTTCGCGAGATATACGTAGGAGGGAGCAATATACTGCTTGACTCCTCGGTGAAGGTATGGTCTCGAAACTTCCACAAAAGCCCGTACCGAGCTACTGAGCGTCTCTCCTGCACAGTCTTCCACTGGAGTTTATCTATCATCTCAGTAACGCTTTCGCGATTACTAAATGATCCTGTAACGAAGCGCGCTGCTCTCCGTTGGATCTTCTCTCTCTGTTCTATCAACCCTACCTGGTACGGATCCCACACTGCTGAGCAGTATTCAAGCAGTGGGCGAACAAGCGTACTGTAACCTACTTCCTTTGTTTTCGGATCGCATTTCCTTAGGATTCTTCCAATGAATCTGTCTGGCATCTGCTTTACCGACGATTAATTTTATACGATAATTCCATTTTAAATCACTCCTAATGCGTACTCACAGATAATTTATGGAATTAACTGCTTCCAGTTTCTGAGCTGCTATACTGTAGCTAAATGATAAGGAATCTTTCTCCTATGTATACGCAGTACATTACACTTGTTTACATTGAGATCCAGTTGCCATTCCCTGCACCATGCGTCATTTCGCTGCAGATCCTCCTACATTTCAGTACAATTTTCCATTGTTACAACCTCTCGATATACCATCGCGCCATCCGCAAAAAGCCTCAGTGAACTTCCGATGTCATCCACAAGGTCATTTATGTATATTAAGAATAGCAACGATCCTACGACACTTCCCAGCGGCACACCGGAAATCACTCTTACTTCGGAAGACTTCTCTCGATTGAGAATGTTATGCTGCGCTCTGTTATCTAGGAACTCTTCAGTACAATCACACAATTGGTCTGATAGTCCATATGCTCTTACTTTGTTCATTAAACGACTATGGGGAACTGTATGGAACGCCTTGCGGAAGTCAAGAAACACGGCATCTATCCGTGAACCCGTGTCTATGAGTCTCGTGGACGAATAGCGCGAGCTGTGTTTCACACGATCGTCTTTTTCGAAACCCATGCTGATTCCTACAGAGTAGATTTCTAGTCTCCAGAAAAGTCATTATACTCGAACATCATAGGTGTTCAAAGATTCTACAACTGATAGACGTTAGAGATATAGGTCTATAGTACTGCACATCTGTTCGACGTCCCTTCTTGAAAACGGGGATGACCTGTGCCCTTCTCCAATCCTTTGGAACGCTACGCTCTTCTAGAGTCCTACGGTACACCGCTGTAAGAAGGGGGGCAAGTTCCTTCGCGTGTTGTTGTTGTTGTTGTTGTCTTCAGTCCTGAGACTGGTTTGATGCAGCTCTCCATGCTACTCTATCCTGTGCAAGCTTCTTCATCTCCCAGTACTTACTGCAACCTACATCCTTCTGAATCTGCTTAGTGTATTCATCTCTTGGTCTTCCTCTACGATTTTTACCCTCCATGCTGCCCTCCAATGCTAAATTTGTGATCCCTTGATGCCTCAGAACATGTCCTACCAACCGGTCCCTTCTTCTTGTCAAGTTGTGCCACAAACTCCTCTTCTCCCCAATTCTATTCAATACCTCCTCATTAGCTATGTGATCTACCCATCTAATCTTCAGCATTCCTCTGTAGCACCACATTTCGAAAGCTTCAATTCCCTTCTTGTCCAAACTATTTATTGTCCATGTTTCACTTCCATACATGGCTACACTCCATACAAATACTTTCAGAAACGACTTCCTGACACTTAAATCTATACTCGATGTTAACAAACTTCTCTCCTTCAGAAACCCTTTCCTTGCCATTGCCAGTCTACATTTTATATCCTCTCTACTTCGACCATCATCAGTTATTTTGCTCCCCAAATAGCAAAACTCCTGTATTACTTTAAGTGTCCCTTTTCCTAATCTAATTCCCTCAGCATCACCCGACTTCACTACATTCCTTTATCCTTGTTTTGCTTTTGTTGATGTTCATCTTATATCGTCCTTTCAAGACACTGTCCATTCCATTCAACTACTCTTCCAAGTCCTTTGCTGTCTCTGACAGAATTACAACGTCATCGGCGAACCTCAAAGTTTTTATTTCTTCTCCATGAATTTTAATACCTACTCCGAATTTTTCTTTTGTTTTCTTTACTGCTTGCTCAATATACAGATTGAACAACATCGGGGAGAGGCTACAACCCTGTCTTACTCCCTTCCCAACCACTGCTTCCCTTTCATGTCCCTCGACTCTTATAACTGCCATCTGGTTTCTGTACAAATTATTAATAGCCTTTCGCTCCCTGTATTTTACCCCTGCCACCTTTGGAATTTGAAAGAGAGTATTCCAGTCAACATTTTCAAGAGCTTTCTCTAAACCCACAAATGCTAGAAATGTAGGTTTGCCTTTCCTTAACCTAGCTTCTAAGATAAGTCGTTGGGTCAGTATTGCCTCACATGTTTCAACATTTTTGCGGAATCCAAACTGATCTTCGCCGAGATCGGCTTCTACCAGTTTTTCCATCCGTCTGTAAAGAATTCGCGTTAGTATTTTGCAGCTGCGACTTATTAAACTGATAGTTCCGTAATTTTCACATCTGTCAACACCTGCTTTCTTTGGGATTGGAAGTATTATATTCTTCACGAGGTCTGATGGTATTTCGCCTGTCTCATACATTTTGCTCACCAGATGGTAGAGTTTTGTCAGGACTGGCTCTCCCAAGGCTGTCAGTGGTTCCAATGGAATGTTGTCTACTCCCGGGGCCTTGTTTCGACTCAGGTCTTTCAGTGCTCTGTCAAACTCTTCCCGCAGTATCGTATCTCCCATTTCATCTTCATCTACATCCTCTTCCATTTCCATAATATTGTCCTCAAGTTCATCCCCCTTGTATAGACCCTCTATATACTCCTTCCACCTTTCTGCTTTCCCTTATTTGCTTAGAACTGGGTTTCCATCTGAGCTCTTGATATTCATACAAGTGGTTCTCTTTTCTCCAAAGGTCTCTTTAATTTTCCTGTAGGCAGTATCTATCTTACCCCTAGTGGGACAAGCCTCTACATCCTTACATTTGTCCTCTAGCCATCCCTGGTTAGCCATTTTGCACTTCCTGTCAATCTCATTTTTGAGACGTTTGTATTCCCTTTTGCCTGCTTCATTAACTGCATTTTTATATTTTCTCCTTTCATTAATTAAATTCAATATTTCTTCTGTTACCCAAGGATTTCTACTAGCCCTCGTCTTTTTACCTACTTGATCCTCTGCTGCCTTCACTACTTCATCCCTAAGAGCTGTCCATTCTTCTTCTACTGTATTTGTTTCCCCCATTCCTGTCAATTGTTTCCTTATGCTCTCCCTGGAACTCTGTACAGCCTCTGGTTTAGTCAGTTTATCCAGGTCCCATCTCCTTAAATTCCCACCTTTTTGCAGTTTCTTCAGTTTTAATCTACAGTTCATAACCAATAGATTGTGGTCAGAGTCCACATCTGCCCCTGGAAATGTCTTACAATTTAAAAGCTGGTTCCTAAATCTCTGTCTTACCTTTATATAATCTATCTGATACCTTCTAGTATCTCCAGGATTCTTGCATGTATACAACCTTCTTTTATGATTCTTGAATCAAGTGTTAGCTATGATTAAGTTATGCTCTTTGCAAAATTCTACGCTTCCTCTTTCATTTCTCTCCCCCAATCCATATTCACCCACTATGTTTGCTTCTCTCCGTTTTCCTACTCTTGAATTCCAGCCACCCATGACTATTACATTTTCGTCTCCCTTCACTACCTGAATAAGTTCTTTTATCTCATCATACATTTCATCAATTTCTTCGTCATCTGCAGAGCTAGTTGGCATATAAACGTACTACTGTAGTAGGCATGGGCTTCGTGTCTATCTTGACCACAATAATGCGTTCACTATGCTGTTGGTAGTAGCTTACCCACACTCATATTTTTTTATTCATTATTAAGCCTACTCCTGCATTACCCCTATTTGATTTCGTATTTATAACCCTGTATTCACCTGATCAAAAGTCTTGTCCCTCCTGCCACCGAACTTCACTAATTCCCACTATATCTAACTTTAACCTATCCATTTCCCTTTTTAAATTTTCTAACCTACCTGCCCGATTAAGGGATCTGACATTCCACGCTCCGATCCGTAGAACGCCAGTTTTCTTTCTCCTGATAACGACGTCCTCCTGAGTAGTCCACGCCCGGAGATCCGAATGGGGGACTATTTTACCTCCGGAATATTTTACCCAAGACGACGCCACCATCATTTAATCATACAGTAAAGCTGCATGTCCTCGGGAAAAATTACGGCCGTAGTTTCCCCTTGCTTTCAGCCGTTCGCAGTACCAGCACAGCAAGGCCGTTTTGGTTAGTGTTGCAAGGCCAGATCAGTCAATCATCCAGACTGTTGCGCTTGCAACTACTGAAAAGGCTGCTGCCCCTCTTCAGGAACCACACGTTTGTCTGGCCTCTCAACAGATACCCCTCCGTTGTGGTTGCACCTACGGTACGGCTATCTGTATCGCTGAGGCACGCAAGCCTCCCCACCAACGGCAGGGTCCATGGTTCATGGGGGTACTCTGTGTACTCTGTGTAAAATCGAACTGGTGTCCCATCAGGTCCAGCGGCCTTTCCTCTTTTGAGCGATTTTAATTGTTTCTCTATCCCTCTGTCGTCTATTTCGATATCTACCATTTTGTCATCTGTGCGACAATCTAGAGAAGGAACTACAGTGCAGTCTTCCTCTGTGAAACAGCTTTGGAAAAAGACATTTAGTATTTCGGCCTTTAGTCTGTCATCTTCTGTTTCAGTACCATTTTGGTCAGAGTGTCTGGACATTTTGTTTTGATCCACCTACCGCTTTGACATAAGAGCAAAAGTTCTTAGGATTTTCTGCCAAGTCAGTACACAAAACATTACTTTCGAATTCATTGAACGCCTCTTGTACACACACTACATTTCGCTTCGCTACGTGGATGATGGGGAGTTTATTCGTGCAGCAAGACGTTGGCTACGACGTCGTCCAGTTGAATGGTACCATACAGGCCGTCTCGGGAAGCTGGCGTAAGGCCGTCGCATTAACGGTGATTATGTTGGAAAATAGGACTTTGAGGCCAAAAGAGTTGCAATAATTCGGTATGCTGGAAACCTGAATAAAACCAATATGATTTCAGAAAACAATGTTTTACATTACTTACTGTACACCCCTTAATTCACGAGAAAGTTTCCACAACTATCTTTTTGTCGGTGTCTTCGCTGTACACAGCCAGATACATTTAACATGTAGCCGTTTGCCACTAAATATCGGAGGACTGTTTGCATCTGACGTGTGAAAAATGTAGTAAATTAAAGTTGTGTGTACGTAAAGTGAAGAACCAAAGAAACTGGTACACATGCGTAATATCGTGCGCACACAGAAGTGCCGCAGCACGACTTGGCATAGACTGGACTAATTCCTGAAGTAATGCTGGAGGGAACTGACACCATGAATCCTGCAGGGCTGTTCATAAATCCGTAAGAGCTCGAGGGGGTGAAGATATCTTCTGAACAGCACGTTGGATGGCATCCCAGATATGCTGAATAATTTTCATGTCTGGGGTGTTTGGTGGCCAACGGAACAAGCGTGTTCCTGTAGCCATTCTGTAGCAGTTCTGGACGTGTGGGGTATCGCGTTGTCCTACTGGAATTGTTTAAGTCCGTCGAAATACACAATGGACACGAATATATGCAGGCTGGTCAGACAGCATGCTTAAGTACGTGTCACGTGTCAGAGTCGTATCGGGGGTCCCATATCACTCCAACTGCACACGCCCCACACCATCAGAGAGCCTCCACCAGCTTGAACAGTCCCCCACTGATATGCAGGGTCCATGGATTCATGAGGTTGTCTCCATACCCGTCCATCCGCTCGATACAATTTGAAACGAGACTCGTCCGACCAGGCAACATGTTTCCAGTCATCAACAGTCCAATGTCGGTGATGCTGGCTCAAATGGTTCAAATGGCTCTGAGCACTATCGGACAACATCTGATGTCATCAGTCCCCTAGAACATAGAACTACTTAAACCTAACTAACCTAAGGACGTCCATGCCCGAAGCAGGATTCGAACCTGCGACCGTAGCGGCCGCGCGGTTCCAGACTGAAGCGCCTAGAACTCGTCGGCCATCCCGGCCGTCATGCTGGCTCCAGGCAAGGCGTAAAGCTTTGTGCCGTGCAAGGGTACATGAGTGGGCGTTCGGCTCCGAAAGTCCATATCGGCGATGTTTTGTTGAACGGTTCGCACACTGACAATTGTTGATGGCCCAGCACTGAAATCTGCAGGTATTTCCGGCGGGGTTGCACTTCTGTCACGTTGAACGATTCTCATCATTCGTCGTTTGTCCCGTTCTTGCAAGATCTTTTTCCAACCTCAGTGATGTCAGAGATTTGATGTTTTACCGCATTCCTGACATTCACGATACGCTAGTGAAATTGCAGTTGGGCGAAATCCCCACTTCATCGCTACCGCGGAGATGCTGTGTCCCATCACTCGTGCGCTGACTATAACACCACGTCTAAACTCACTTAAATATTGTTAACCTGCCATTGTAGCAGTAGTAACCGATCAGACATCTACATCTACATTTATACTCCGCAAGCCACCCAACGGTGTGTGGCGGAGGGGACTTTACGTGCCACTGTCATTACCTCCCTTTTCTATTCCAGTCGCGTATGGTTCGCGGGAAGAACGACTGTCTGAAAGCCTCCGTGCGCGCTCTGATGTCTCTAATTTTACACTAGTGATCTCCTCGGGAGTTATAAGCAGGGGGAAGCAATATATTCGATACCTCATCCAGAAACGCACCCTCTCGAAACCTGGCGAGCAAGCTACACCGCGATGCAGAGCGCCTCTTGCAGAGTCTGCCACTTGAGTTTATTAATCATCTCCGTAATGCTATCACGGTTACCAAATAACCCTGTGACGAAACGCGCCGCTCTTCTTTGGATCTTCTCTACCTCCTCCGTCAACCCGATCTGGTACGTATCCCACACTGATGAGCAATACTCAAGTATAGGTGGAACGAGTGTTTTGTAAGCCACCTCCTTTGTTGATGGACTACATTTTCTAAGCACTCTCCCAATGAATCTCAACCTGGTACCCGCCTTACCAACAATTAATTTTATATGATCATTGCACTTCAAATCGTTCCTTACGCATACTCCCAGATATTTTACAGAAGTAACTGCTACCAGTGTTTGTTCCGCTATCATATAATCATACAATAAAGGATCCTTCTTTCTATGTATTCGCAATACATTACATTTGCTTTGTTAAGGGTCGGTTGCCACTCCCTGCACCAAGTGCCTATCCGCTGCAGATCTTCCTGCATTTCGCTGCAATTTTCTAATGGTGCAACTTCTCTGTATACTACAGCATCATCCGCGAAAAGCCGCATGGAAGTTCCGACACTATCTACTACGTCATTTATATATATTGTGAAAAGCAATGGTCCCATAACACTCCCCTGTGGCACGCCAGAGGTTACTTTAACGTCTGTAGACAATTGTCCGCTTATACATGCGTTGCCGACCGCAGCGCCGTATTCTGCCTGTATACATATCTCTGTATTTGAATACGCATGCCTATACCAGTTTCTTTGGCACTTCAGTGTATTTTACTAAACGGCTAACCTAGTTCATGGCACCCTGATACAGTTGCAGGCTGCCTATCTAACGGAACACATGGGGAATAAAAAGTATCTCATACACAGTGGCATACAAAGTGTTCAAACGGCTCTGAGCACTGACTTAACATCTGAGGTCGCCAGTCCCGTAGAACTTAGAACTACTTAAACCTAACTAACCTAAGGACATCACACACATCCATGCTCAAGGCAAGGTTTGAACCTGCGACCGTAGCCGTCGCGCAGTTCCAGACTGAAGCGCCTGGAACCGCTCGGCCATAATGGCCGGCTACAAAGTGTAAGGAAAAACGTAAGTTTGGCATCATATGTCACTGCCAAGTTACATAGGCAATATGGTCAAAAGTATCCGGACACCTGGCTGAAAATGAGTTGCAAGTTCGTGGCGCCCTCCGTCGGTAATGCTAGAATTCAGTAAGGTGTTGGCCCACCATTTGCTTTGATGACTGCTTCCACTCTCGCAGGCATACGTTGAATCAGGTTTCTTGGGGAATGGCTACCTATTCATCACGGAGGGTTGCAATGAGGAAAGGTGTCGATGTCGGTCGGTGAGGACTGGCACGAAATCGACGTTCCAAAACATCCCAAAGGTGTTCTATGTAGGATTCAGGTCACGACTTCGTGCAGCCCAGTCCATTACAGGGATGTTATTGTAATGTAACCATTTCCCCACTGGTCATGCATTATGAACAGGTGCTCGATCGTGTTGAAAGATGCAATCGCCATCCCCGAATTGCTCTTCAACAGTGGGAAGCAAGTAGACGCTTAGAACATCAATGTAGGCCTGTGCTGTGATAGTGCCACGCAAAACGACAACATGAAAAACACGACCACACCATAATACCACCGCCTCCCAATTTTACTGTTGGCACTACACACGCTGGCAGATGACGTTGACTAGGCATTCGACATACCAACACCCTGCCATCGGATCGCCGCATCGTATACCGTTATTCGTCACCACACAACTTTTTCCACTGCTCAATCGTCCAATGTTTACGCTGTTTACACCGAGCGAGGCGTCTTTTGCCGTTTACCGGCGTTATATGTGGCTTATGAGAACCCGCTCGTCCATTAAATCCAAGTTTTCTCACCTCCTGCCTGTCATAGTACTTGCAGTGGGTCCTGATGCAGTTTGGAATTTCTGTGTGTTGGTCTGGATAGATGTCTGCCTATTACACATTACGACCCTCTTCGACTGTCTGCGGTCTCTGTCAGTCAACAGACGAGGTCGGCCTGTATGCTTTTGTGCTGTACGTGTCCCTTCACGTTTCCACCTCACTGTCACTTCGGATGGGATGTTTAGGAGTGTGGAAATCTCGCGTGCAGACGTATGACACAAGTGACACCCAATCACCTGACCAAGTTCGAAGTCCGTGAGTTTGACACATCGCCTCATTGCGCTCTCTCACGATGTCTACTGACTACTGAGGTCGCTGATATGGAGTACCTGGCAGTAGGTGGCAGCACAATGCATCTAATATGAGAAACGTATGTTTTTGGGGTGTGTCAGGATACTTTTAATCACATAGTGTATCTCGACGAAACTTCGATCATACATTGGAAGAACTGCTACGTTGCAGTACAGTACAGAACAGATAATAACTTAAGTAAATACACAATACCGTGAACGGAGAAGACACTGCTATTTAAGCGGAGAATTACACTGAAAACACAGCGAATTAGCATGGCCACTTCAGCATGACAAAACAAAGGACGAGGTTCTTGATGGGGTGTGTTATCACGAGTGACGCAATGCATGCGTTCGATACAGTCGTTTAATGAACGAAGTAAGAGCATGTGGACTATCAGACCATTTGTGTGATTCGATTGAAGAGTTCCTAGATAACAGAACGCAGCACGTCATTCTCAATGGAGAGAAGTCTTCCGAAGTAAGAGTGATTTCAGGTGTGTCGCAGGGGAGGGTCATAGGACCCTTGCTATTCACAACATACATAAATGACCTTGTGGATGACATCGGAAGTTTACTGAGGGTTTTTGCCGATGATGCTGTGGTATGTCGACAGGTTGTAACAATGGAAAATTGTACTGTATTGCAGGAGGATTTGCAAAGAACTGACGCATGATGCAGGGAATTGCAATGTAGACAAGTGTAATGTGCTGCGAATACATAGAAAGAAAGATCCTTTATCATTTAGCTACAATATAGCAGGTCAGCAAACGGAAGCAGTTAATAATAAATTATCTGGGAGTAGGCATTAGTAGTGATTTAAAATGGAATGATTATATAAAATTGAATGTAGGTAAAGCAGATGCCATACTGAGATTCATTGGAAGAATCATAAGGAAATGCAATCCGAAAACAAAGGAAGTAGGCTACAGTACGCTTGTTCGCCCACTGCTTGAATACTGCTCACCAGTGTGGGATCCGTACCAGATAGGGTTGATAGAAGAGATAGAAAAGATCCAACGGAGAGCAGCGCGCTTCGTTACAGGATCATTTAGTAATCGCGAAAGCGTTACGGAGATGATAGATAAACTCGAGTAGAAGACTCTGCAGGAGAGACGCTCATTAGCTCGGTACGGGCTTTTGTTGAAGTTTCGAGACCATACCTTCACCGAGGAGTCAAGCAGTATATTGATCCCTCCTACGTATATCTCGCGAAGAGACCGTCAGGATAAAATCAGAGAGATTAGAGCCCACACAGTATCGTATTCAGTAAGCTTCTGAGACCTGTTACCGAACGGTCCTCCCATCGATTTTACGGCAATTGTACCAAGAGGTTGTGGATTTCGGTGTGGCCCTGTCTATCGGTGAGCTGTGGTTTATGTACACCTATAATTTGTTATTTTAAACATATTTAGCGTTTTAGCTTTGGATTTAGTGATTGTGTTACTAAAGAATCACCAGAGGACGCATCCGGTTGGAAAGTGAGTTCATAATAGACTATTTTCACTCTACAGTGGAGTGTGCGCTGATATGAAACAGTTGATAGAGCACTTGCGCGCGAAATGCAAAGGTCCCGAGTTCGAGTCTCGGTCCGACAAACAGTTTTAATCTGCCAGGAAGTTTCATATCAGCGCACACTCCCCTGTAGAGTGAAAATTTCATTCTGAAAACATCCCCCAGGCTGTGGCTAAGCCATGTCTCCGCAATATCCTTTCTTCCAGGAGTGCTAGTTCTGCTAGGTTCACAGGAGAGCTTCTGTAAAGTTTGCAAGGTAGGAGACGAGGTACTGGCGGAAGTAGAGCTGTGAGGACGGGGCGTGAGTCGTGTTTGGGTAGCTCAGTTTTTTAGAGCACTCGCCCGCAGAAGGCAGATGTCCCGAATTCCAGTCTCGGTACGGCACACAGTTTTAATCTGCCAGGAAGTTCAATAGTTATGCTTTTTCAAATCGGATGATCCTTTTTGAAACACCCTGTATATTCCTGGAGTCATCATTTAAAGCCATTTCTTGAAACATTGTCAATGGTTTCTCAGAATAGTTTACATCTATCTTCAAGTGTCTTCCAATTCAGTTGCTTCAGTATCTCTGTGACACTCGCCCACGGGTTAAACAAACCTGTGACCATTTGTGCTGTCTTTCTCTGTATATGTTCAGTATCTCCTGTCAGTCACGTCTGGTATGGGTCCCACACACTTGAGCAGTATTCTAGAATGGGTCGCACTAGTGATTTTTAAGCAATCTCCTTTCTAGACTGATTGCACTTCCCAAGCATTGTCCAATAAACCGAAGTGTACCAGCTGCTTTAACCACGACTGAATCTATGTGATCATTCCATTTCGTATCCCCACAAAGTGTTACACCCAGGTATTTGTATGAGTTGGCCGAGTCCAATAGTGACTCACTCATATTATAGTCGTAGGACACTAAGTTTTTTCATTTTGTGACGTACACAGTTTTACATTTAAAGAAAGTTGCCAATATTTGCACCACTTAGAAATCTTATCAAGATGTGACTGCATTATCTACAAAAAGTCTCAGTCTATTAATACTTTCTGCAAGGTCATTAATATACAACGTGAACAGCAATGGTCCCAACACACTTCCCTGTGGCCTATCTGAAATTACTTCTACATCTGACGATCACTTCCCGTCCAATATAACATGTTGCGCTCTCCCTACCAAATGGACCTCAATCCGGTCACAATTTTCACTTGATACCCTATATGACCGCACTTATGTGGTACTGAGGCAGATTCTTTTCGGAAATCAAGCAATACCGCACCTACCTCAGCCGGCCGCTGTTTTCATGCTTGATCTGTATTCAGTTCGTAAAAGGCTGTCCTCTGTGCCCTCTACCACTAAATCTGAGCGGGGTGCGCTAGGAAGTTTCCCTTGTGAGCAAAAGACAGTGACAACTACATACAGATGAAGGAGCAACAGGGTAGCGTACTGGGAGAAATCCATAGAGTAAATATCTCTGGAGTAAGCATTCACGTGCGCAGAATAGATTTTGTGTTGTCAACATACATTGCCGGCCTGGTCACGTGCTCTCGGGACGTCGTGTGTTTGTCGGTATAGCGCTCTGTATATTTAGAATGTCACTACATCCCTAGTACAGACGGATTCTTTTCGTACGTGTCGTGGATTATTTATAAATGTTGCACAGACATTTTAACAGTATCCATTTGATACCGGGAATAAACCAGCTTCGTAACTTTTAAGGGCAAGTGTTATTACATCCTGCTTCTTTGCGATAGGTGTCACAGTTCAGATGCACTCGATTTTCGGTAGTTTTCGGTCTGATACGGCACTTTATAGTATTACAGAGCCTGACGTACATTTTTGCAGTGATAGCCTCGCAAAACGACTTGACAGTACGCTAGTACTTCTGCAAGTGTCCGAAAAACACCGAATTTGCCACACATTAGCGATTATATCCCTACTAATTCGTCCTTTTTTCTGCTATTTCTGCGTATTTATTTTCTCGTTTTTGCGACCTAAAGCACAAATTTTCTTACTGGTGACACTTTGAAGTATTTATTTTACGCATTTTACGTACTTGCTCCCAGTTTATTAAATAAAGAGTAGACTGAGTAATCTATATATATATAATCGACAAGTCACTGATAAATAGCTTGCCGGTGTGGCCGTGCGGTTCTAGGCGCTTCAGTCTGGACCGCAACGGTCGCAGGTTCGAATCCTGCCTCGGGCATGGATGTGTGTGATGTCCTTAGGTTAGTTAGGTTTAAGTAGTTCTAAGTTCTAGGGGACTGATGACCACAGATGTTAAGTCCCATAGTGCTCAGAGCCATCTGAAACCATTTTGAACTGATAAATGCATGGAGGATAGTATTTACTGAAACAACTAACCATTCCCTTTGCTGTTCCACTAGCAAATTTACGAGAGGAAGCGATTGTTTGTAAGCTTTTGTACGAGCCGTAATATCTATTATTTAGTCATAAAATCGTAGAAAAATAGGTCTACAGAATCAAGCCTTAATTATAATGCGTCCCGAAATTTTTAAAACATATACAGTGTCTCTTACTAATATGATAACTATAATTAGAGCTACATGGTATGTACCCATGAAAAGTTACTAACCCTCCATTCATATAGTTTTCTTTGCATCCGTAGCAACAACAGCCGGCCGGGTTGGCCGAGCGGTTCAGGGCACTACAGTCTGGACCCGCGCGACCGCTACAGTCGCAGGTTCGAATCCTGCCTCGGGCATGGATGTGTGTGATGTCCTTAGGTTATAGTCTGTCGGTAAATAGAAGAGCGAACGAGCGAGTACCCACTCTGCCAACCCAGCTACGTCACAGGACGCTTCTACAGGCTGTTTCACAACGTTATTACCGGCCCTGCCGCGGCGCCCGCTTCAAATCTGTGGCGACGCTGTGTACAGATAGATACCTCTCGGCTGCGTTTATTTTTATACAAATGCATTAAGACCATAAGGAATAGAAAAAAAAACGATAGCTTCTTCCGAAACACAACATTGTAGAATAAATAATATTAACATAAGAACGGAAGTCAGGATCCTACTTCAAACATAGAACCAAATGCCTGTTCATCTGAATGTATGTTCCTCTATTGCTATTCGGAAAAAGAACCCCATATAATGTAATCAACCTGTAGAATTTAAGGCTTGTTCTTACTCTGTTTTCCTACTAAAAGGTAAAAGCTTTTTTTGCAAGGACTGCATTGAAACTTAACAATTCTTGCAACATGAAGAGTGTTCAAAAAGTAAGCAGAAATTTATAATTTTATGTGTTGTATTAGTCAGATTTCCACTACTTTTTTGTCACTGTCTTCATAAACATGCCTCAAAAGTATGTTACAATGTTATCCATATTGGGTATTTACTCTGTTGTCAGCTGTCAGAAGGTTACATGTGTTTTGGTAGCATAAACGTTTATTTGTTTTGTATAAAAATAGATTAAAGAATCTGTATTTAATTTTGTTATAAAAATGGAATAAAGTGTATGAAATTTGTAGAAATGTTAAATATTGCTTTTGGTGAGCCTGTTATGGGTAAACCAAGGGAAGACAAGTGGTACAAACATTTCAAAGCAGGTCTATAAGGACAGCGGTTTTACAAGCATGCATGAGATTAAAAGTGCGCAGTTAAGAGACCTATAAACTATTCCGAAGAAACAGTTTCTAAAGTGTTTCGGGAATTGGAAAAAGCACTGGCATAGTGTACAGTATGTAATGAGGAATATTTTGAAGAGGATAATGTTGCTGTAGATTAACAAATAAAGTTCTTGCCAACAAATAAAAATTAATATGCGAACGTACCTAGTATGTCAAGCTTTTTGATTAGAAGTCCAGAATCAGTGTACATGTTTAGAAGGAAATTTCGCCAGTGTTTAGAATAGCTATTGCGCACATGTTGTAAGCACTATGTCTTAGAATCAGGTGAATAGTGACCGAGATAGAGATTTAGTGTTCTATAAGCATCAAAGGTTTAACGTGATTTTGAAACTGTTTATAATGATGGGTTTCCTCCCAAAATTATTAGTTTTCCTTCGTAGCGATTCCAATAAAGCATGCGGCTTATTTTTGCGTTCCTTCAGTATGTGTCCTATTGGGTGAGGCTGACGTTTGCATAAATTGCAGCTCTTTGATTGGGACTGGTAATATTAGCCAACACTTCTCTTTGGGCCGCCTCTTTAATACACGATGTAATAACATTAGAGACGATCGAACGCTCGTTACTCCGCAAATACCTCCTCTTCTTAGTATTCTGTACATTCTCTTGCAATGCTAGTAAGTTCACAAAGATTACTCACTGACACTGGCAACTCAGATCCCACGAACAGAAGCGACGTATATCACCGCACGCCGATCTACACCGCTAGACAGGTAACGGGCAACACATTTTCGGTGCCCCTGTAGGCCGGTGGCAGCGTTCTTCCGGCAAAGGCCGCTTCTCCCACCAAAAGCGCTGCTCGCTCTTGAGTTCACAGACAGACTATAGTTAGGTTTAAGTAGTTCTAAGTTCTAGGGGACTGATGACCTCAGAAGTTAAGTCCCATAGTGCTCAGAGCCATTTGAACCATTTTTTCGTAGCAACAACAGTGATTCGCCATCGCTATTACACTATCAACCAACGGTGAAACACAACAAAAACTCTTGATCTTATAAACCTCAAACGCTGCAGAAAGCATACACGCACAGCGAAGTCCCGAAAACACGTGACAGTCCTGCTTTAATGTTGACAACATGTGCAGAAGACAATGTTCACTCAGAGATTATGGAGAAATCTGTAGGGACAGGCGAGAATCTGAGAGTGGTCACGGAAGGTGGAGAGCAGGGAAGAAGAGGACAGACAGGCGCGCGCGCGTGAGTGTGTGTGTGTGTGTGTGTGTGTGTGCGTGGCTTGGCTAGCTCACGCATCCGCATCAGCTGTTGCTACTGGCTGAGTCATCGGCGCGGAAATCGCGTGTTCGTCTGCCCGCGAAGGCTGGCAAGGAGAGGGGGGAGGGGCGGGAGAGAGAGAGAGAGAGAGAGAGAGAGAGAGACCGGCGCACACGTGCTCTGCTAGCATGCTACGCACTATCCTTCCAATGCCAGCGCGCCGCGCCGCGTGAAAACTTTCCGTTTCAGTAGCAACCTTTTTATTCTCTCCGCGCCGCACAGAAGCGCACGTTCCCTCTCAAACGCTCAGAGATTCTGAACAAAGGCGACAAACCACAGCCAACTATTCCTAATGAATATACGCTTGCTCGTTATCAGAGAGTCTACTACACTTTCAGAACACTTTATTGCCTATATAGCAAGTTTTATTACATAGACAACCAGTTTCAGCCAGCCGAATGGCTAAGGCTGTGTAGGTTTACAACAAAATACAGGTCAATACATCTTATACAAGCGAAAAATGCAGCAATACAATTGTAGCTACATTTGTCACTAATGCTCCAGTTACGATGACAGAGGTACCAGATGATATTTTGTAACCGAGGCCGGTACTGCAATAAAAGAACCAAATACAACTTGGTGTTAGTAATTTTGTGAAGTGTAACACAATTAATAATAGTCTATCCACTTACACATATCAGTGCTGTTAAGTAACTAATTGGATCTTTGTGTTTTACAGAATTGATACGAATTCATAATGTAACGTACATTATGTGATCATAAGTATCCGGACAACCCAAAATACATACATCTTTCCTGTTAGGTGCATTGCGCTGCCACATACCGCCAGGTACATCATATCATCGACGTCAGTAGTCATTAGACACCGTGACACCGTGAGAGAGCTGAATAGGGCCCTCCGCGGAACTCATGGACTTCGAATTTGGTCAGGTGATTGGCTGTGACTTGTGTCATACGTCTGTACGCGAGATTTCCACACTCCTAAATATCCCTAGGTCCACTGTTTCCGATGTGATAGTGAAGTGGAAACGTGGAAGGACACGTACAGCACAAAAGCGTACAGGCCGACCTCGACTGTTGACTGACAGAGACGGCTGACAGTTGAACAGGGTCGTAATGTGTAATAGGCAGACATCTATCCAGACCATCACACAGGAATTCCAAACTGCATCAAATGGTTCAAATGGCTCTGAGCACTATGGGACTTAACATCTGTGGTCATCAGTCCCCTAGATCTTAGAACTACTTAAACCTAACTAACCTATCACACACATGCATGCCCGAGGCAGGATTCGAACCTGCGACCGTAGCGGTCACGCGGTTCCACACTGAAGCGCCTAGAACCGCACGGCCACACCGGCCGGCAAACTGCATCAAGATCCACTGCAAGTACTATGACAATTAGGTGGGAGGTGACAAAACTTGGATTTCACGGTCGAGCGGCTGCTCATAAGCCACACATCACGCCGGTAAATGCCAAACGACGCCTCGCCTGGTGTAAGGAGGGTAAACACTGGACGAATCACGGTGGCGATCCGATGGCAGGGTGTGGGTACGGCGAATGCCCGGTGAACGTCATCTGCCAGCGTGTGTAGTGCCGACAGTAAAATTCGGAGGCGGTGGTGCTATGGTGAGGTCGTGTTTTTCATGGAGGGTGCTTGAATATTGATGTTTAAGCACCTTCTTGGTTCCCACTGTTGAACAGTAATTCTCGGATCGCGATTGCACCTTTCAACACGATCGAGCACCTGTTCATAATGCACGGCCTGTGGCGGAGTGGTTACACGACAATAACAACCATGTGACGGACTGGCCAGCACAGCGTCCCGACCTGAATCCTATAGAACACCTTTGGCATGTTTTGGAGCGCCGACTTCGTGCCAGGCCTGACGAACCGACATCGATACCTCTCCTCAGTTCAGCATTCCGTGAAGAATGGGCTGCCATTCCCCAAGAAACCTTCCAGCTCCTGATTGAACGTATGCGTGCGAGAGTGGAAGCTGTCATTAAGGCTAAGGCTGGGCCAACACCACATTAAACAGCAGCGTTACCGATGGAATGCGCCACGAACTTGGAAGTCATTTTCAGCCGGATGCCCGGATACTTCTGATCACATAGTGTACCTACAACAAATAAAGCCTATGTTCATCTGTGAAAATGGAGTCGATAAGCAACTTGATCTGTCAGTAATCGGAATATAGCCTGCATAACACCGTCTGCGTGTAGTATGAGTGTGAGTTTCGCTGTCATTTAAGCCCTCAACAGGTCGTTACACGACAAACGTAAAACTAACATTTGGATAAGCTATCTGACTGCGTATTTGAATATGAAAAACTACAGGAACAAATGAACGTGTAACAATGAATACCTAATCTATCTCACGGCCTATTTGAATAAGAATTTACAGGTGATACAGAATCTGGCTGGAGCAACGGAATTTACTGGATTAGAGTACATAACGTGTTGTGGTGTGTCAGTGTGTTTTGGCACAAAGATTTGCACTCGCCTCTTTACATGACTGGCTTTTTCCAAGTGGTTTATAGCAATTCGCACCAGCAGCGGCTAAAGCTTATTGTTACTAAGAATGAATTTAATAAAAAGGAGTGTGCTTGGGTCCTGTTAACTACTAAATAACTTGTAAAAAGGGTTTTCATAAATTAAGTCTATTTAAATACTTCAGAAATCATCATGACCAAGAATAGTTTGACAAGTATTAATAATGGCGAAATGCCTGACAATGACCTTGCAAGGATGAATAATGGCTCAGTGCCAGATTAACAAATTATTTTAATTTCAAAGTTACATTAACGTTTAATAACCACAGCATATTAATGAATTAGACGTGGAGAATTATTGCGAGGGCAGTTCAATAAGTAATGCAACACATTTTTTTTCTGAAACAGGGGTTGTTTTATTCAGCATTGAAATACACCAGGTTATTCCCCAATCTTTTAGCTACACAACACTATTTTTCAACGTAATCTCCATTCAATGCTACGGCCTTACGCCACCTTGAAATGAGGGCCTGTATGCCTGCACGGTACCATTCCACTGGTCGATGTCGGAGCCAACGTCATACTGCATCAATAACTTCTTCATCATCCGCGTAGTGCCTCCCACGGATTGCGTCCTTCATTGGGCCAAACATATGGAAATCCGACGGTGCGAGATCGGGGCTGTAGGGCGCATGAGGAAGAACAGTCCACTGAAGTTTTGTGAGCTCCTCTCGGGTGCGAAGACTTGTGTGAAGTCTTGCGTTGTTTTGAAGAAGAAATTCGTTCAGATTTTTGTGCCTACGAACACGCTGAAGTCGTTTCTTCAATTTCTGAAGAGTAGCTCAATACACTTCAGAGTTGATCGTTTGACCATGGGGAAGGACATCGAACAGAATAACCCCTTCAGCGTACCAGAAGACTGTAACCGTGACTTTACCGGCTGAGGGTATGGCTTTAAACTTTTCCTTGGTAGGGGAGTGGGTGTGGGGCCACTCCATTGATTGCCGTTTTGTTTCAGGTTCGAAGTGATGAACCCATGTTTCATCGCCTGTAACAATCTTTGACAAGAAATTGTCACCCTCAGCCATATGACGAGCAAGCAATTCCGCACAGATGGTTCTCCTTTGCTCTTTATGGTGTTCGGTTAGACAACGAGGGACCCAGCGGGAACAAACCTTTGAATATCCCAACTGGTGAACAATTGTGACAGCACTACCAACAGAGATGTCAAGTTGAGCACTGAGTTGTTTGATGGTGATCCGTCGATTATCTCGAACGAGTGTGTTCGCACGCTCCGCCATTGCAGCAGTCACAGCTGTGCACGGCCGGCCCGCACGCGGGAGATCAGACAGCCTTGCTTGACCTTGCGGCGATGATGACACACGCTTTGCCCAACGACTCACCGTGCTTTTGTCCACTGACAGATCACCGTAGACATTCTGCAAGCGCCTATGAATATCTGAGATGCCCTGGTTTTCCGTCAAAAGAAACTCGATCACTGCCCGTTGTTTGCAACGCACATCCGTTACAGGCGCCATTTTAACAGCTCCGTACAGCGCTGCCACCTGTCGGAAGTCAATGAAACTATAAGAGACGAAGCTGGAATGTTGGAAAATATTCCACAAGAAATTTCCGGTTTTTTCAACCAAAATTGGCCGAGAACAAAAATGTGTTGTATTACTTATTGAACTGCCCTCTTATTATTTGGAGAATAAGGAGACAAGGAAAACATGGGATTATTGCAAACGCGTACTAACAATCACGCGGCTAACCCTGCAATTGCAGTTTACGATATGCTTGAGAATTTTACCTTGAATTACGTCCTCAAGCGTAGTTAAGCCATCTTAACCTCTCCTGGCCATACAAACGAAGTCAGGCCCTGAGTGTGCTGAGATCTGCCATCACCGGCGTGGGGGCAGCGTGACACGCCTCCTGTCGCCGAGCTTTCGACCAACACTACTGAAATTTTACTCTCGCAAACAGATCTCCTCTGCCGCGCGGAGTGGCCGCGCGGTTTGAGGCGTCATGTCACGGACTGCGCGGCCTCTCCTGCCGGGGTTCGAGTCCTCCCTCGGGCATGGGTATGTGTGTTGTTCTTAGCATAAGTTAGTTTAAGTAGTGTGAATGAAAGTCTAGGGATCGATGACCTAAGCAGTTTGGTCCCTTAGGAGCACACACGCATTTGAACAGATTTCGTCTCACACCACTGCTTAGAATCGCGCTCCCTTGTTTCGTCCTCAGGTTGTTACTATTGATATCTGAGTGCTTATTTATTTCCATAAAGAAGCGCAGAATCGTACACAATTCTTGTTTTCGATACTCATTGTAATATTTAATCAATGTAATGGAGAGTTCTGACACAGTCCTTACAGTGATTAACATTAGGCCATTGTGCTATGCGTACATTACCCCCC
The DNA here is from genome assembly GCF_021461385.2 of Schistocerca piceifrons. NCBI lineage: Eukaryota > Metazoa > Arthropoda > Insecta > Orthoptera > Acrididae > Schistocerca > Schistocerca piceifrons. The sequence goes on along the minus strand of NC_060148.1, from coordinate 67,032,206 downwards.
CCCCCCCTCCGATTATGACACAACTTGCAACATATACTGGCGAAAAACAAATTGTACACCTGGAAACACGACGTCGATTTTAATCCAATGACGGCATATAGCAACCAGGGGGGGGGGGGGGGGTAGTGGATGTACTGATAATGGCTTGAACGTCGTCAACAAAGAGATAGCGTAGTGCCATAGCTACCAGAATGTCATCTGTGTCTACCGTGAAGGCAGCACGGGGTAGCCGCGCGGTCTCGGGCGTCTTGTCCCGGTTTGCGCGGCTTCCCCGTCGGAGGCCCGAGTCCATCTCGGGCATGTGTGTTAACCTTTAGCGTGAGTTAGTTTAAGTAGAGCGTAAGCCTAGGGAGCGATGAAACAACAGTTTGCTCCCATAGTCCTTACCACAAATTACCAATTTTTGTACCGTGAAATAAAGAATGCTCACAGCCAGAAGGCTCAGTGTGGTGCAGACGCGTGAAGGAATCATTCAATCATGCCACGGAGACGCACTTCTGCTTCCTACAGCCAGCTGACGGAGCTTGAAAGGGGCCAAATTGTGGCCTTCCCAGTGGCAGGATCGTCCTTTCGGAGAACTGCCACACAAGTTGGACGTGCGGCGTTAGTTGTGCAGCGATGTTGGCATCGGTGGTCACGTGAACGTTCTCACACCCGTAGACAAGTTTATGGACGTCCACGCAGCACGGACGCCAGCCAGGATCGTCGTATTGGAAGGGCAGCAGTGGCAGATCGTACAGCCAACACATCACAGATAAGAGGGTTCGTGAGCCAAGATGTGCAAAGACCGACTGTTCTGAACTGGTTGTTAGCTGTGGGACTACTGGAACGCTCACCTCCAGCCCATCTTCCACTCCCGTCGCAGCATCGATGTGCACAGCTGGACTGCCGCCGTCAGAGGATCACATTAGAGATGGGCAGACTCGTTCATCCTTGCGAACTAGTTCACTGCTGATTGTTCTTTTTTTGGGAACCGTTCATTTTTACTCGTTCACAGTTCATTTGTGCTTGGTATATGGTTCTTATGGAAAACTGAAAACAGTGTACGTGACAGAAGGATGGAGGGCACCAAGAGGGGGGACTTGCCTCGCCCCTGGAGTATAGAGTTTTTATTCATTACAGAATTCTTACACACTTTTGGAAGTAATTTCTGTGATTCTGCAGAACCTCTCGTTTAGCCAACTGAAGCGTTGTGTGGCTGATCGCAGGGAAATAATATAGGGTGGCGCACGGAAAACCGTCCCCGAGTACAGACTGCTCGCCAATTGCTGACGATGTGTTGCCCGTTACGAGCAGATGCAACAAACAGACAAACATGTAATAATTAGGCAGTGAAGAAATAACAAGCTAATGCAAGCAACAATTGCGTAACAATCGGTGACGATGTGTAGAGAGCTGGAGAAGAGAAAATGAAAATCTCACGCGACGTGCATAGGCTATAGCTCACGAAGTCTTGTAAACCTGTTGGTGGCTGTTTCCCAACTTCATAGACCACCAGTGTCTTGTATAGGATTCTTCGTTTCGACTTCCACTACATAGCTAAGCTACGTTGTAAACAATAATCGTTTACACCCTATATATACTTCACGTTGTCTCTGAGTTCGTAGGCGAAGTAGAGACTTTATGGAAGCATAAAATAAAATGTGGTTTTCTCATCATACTTGCGTCGCACGCTTAGTAAAAATTACGTTTTTATGTTGCATTATTAAAGTTAGTGGAGCAATAATAATAATTAAGTTCGCAGTAATAAAGTTTTTGGTTTGAAAGCTCCCACAACCCATTTTCTCTCTCCCTTTTTTTCCCCTCCATAGAAACGAAACTAGCAGGTAATACAAATTGGAAACAACTAAACTTAAAAAGAATTAGAGCCTTCCTAAATGTAATGCTTTGTATATGAAAGATACACGAAAATCGTGTTATATGAATTTTCTTACACTAAAAATTAAGCTAGTTAGTTGCTAAATCAAGTCGATGAAACCAAAAAATATATGAATAACAAAGAAAACTTGCCTTGTTATAAGTATGTCTTCTGCTGTTCATCGATATAATGAAGTGAGCTGATATGCCCTTTTGTTACCTGAAAAGACGTACCTATTACATACAACGTGATTTTTATGTAATTTACGTCGTGGACGCTGAATAGCCAGACCCAATTGGAAGAACAGTTTGGAACACATGTAAAATGGCCGAGAACAGTGAACGAAAGGAAGAACTGGATACTGAACTAACTAGGAGCAGTCGGCAGTGGAACTGAGACAGGTGGTCATGCGAAGAACGACGAGTGCGGCCGAGGGAGGCCGAGACTGAGACGAGCACGCGACCGAGGCTGCAGCGAGAACTGCCGAAGTGACCGCCGCGACCGAAGTGAACTAGTGAACTATGAAACGATCGTTCCTCGTTCTCGGGAACTATAAGTAGACAGCCGCGACCGAAGTGAACTATGAACCGACCGTTCCTTGGAATTCGTTCCTCGGTCCTTTCGTTCATCTTGGTCAACCGTTCCTTTGCACCCGTTCGTTCGCGAACTACCCATCTCTAGATCACAGGGAGGATGGAATGGCTTGCTGTGGTCTTCAGCGATAAAAGCAGATTATCCCTGCACACAAGCCATGGTCGTCTGAGTGTACGATGTAGACCTGGCGAGAGTTGCCTCGTGGAGTGTATTCGCTAAGGACACACTGGCCCCACCCCAGGCAATTTTGGTCTGGGGTGCGATAAGCTACAACTCTCGTTCACCTCTGGTGTCATTGGAGGAGACTCTAACTGGTACTCGGCACATGCAGAATGTTGTTAGACCTGTTCTTCGGCCATTGGATCCCATGGCCGAGGTGGGGTCAGTGTGTTTTGGACGAATGCACTCTACGAGACGTTGCTCACCAGGTTTACTTCATATTCGCAAGCGACCATCACATTTGTGCACACAGGATCCGCTTTCGTCGCTGAAGACCACAGTGCGCCATTCCAAGTGATTCTTGATGGCATCAGTCGAGCTGTGCATGTCAGTACTATGGTGTGGACTAGAGGTATGCATGTCCGTAGTCCCATTGGAAGGAAAATCAGCGTAGTCCGTATTTTGTTGTTTTATGGTCAGCAAAATCGATTTTCGTCACTTAATGACCATCCCCAGTGCTGTAACATACAATTAAAATTGGCAGGCAGTGGTATCAAGCTATAACCAAAAGCTTAGAGCTTGATACCAGTGCCGACCAATTTTAATGGTATATTACAGCACTGAGGATGGTCATTAAGTGACGAAAATCGATTTTGCTGACCATAAAACAACAAAATACGGCCTATGCTGATTTTCCTTCCAATTCTATCCACTATTTGGCCGTGGTGCACACAAAACGCCATGGAGTCGCCAATCAACATAGTCCCATTGCTAACAAACAGCTGGCAACGGGAAGGTGATGTGTTGTTCCAACAGGATAACGCTCGCCCGCACATGTTCGTGAAACTCAACGTGCTCTGCGAGACGTGTAGCATCTTTCCTGGCCAGCACACTCTTCGGACTTGTCTCCAACTGAGCACGTCTGCGATATGATGGGACAAGAACTTATCTATAAGACTTACGGAAAAGAAGGAAAAGAACTACGTGAACAGGTGGAGCAGGCGTGGAACAACGTGTCCCAGGACAGTATTCACCATCTGTACGATCGATTGGATGCAAGAGTCAGCACCTGCATTGGCGCCCATGAAGGCTACACCACATACTAAGATGGATGTTGCAGCTTGGGTGATATATCAGAACCGCTTGTGCTATTGATCTGTAAATGTAATCATTTCATGTACTCTACAGCACTGTCGCAGCAATAAATCTTGAGTGAGTTTGAAACCTCTAAAAGGGAGGACTATCTTTTTTTCGGGCGCTGTATATTAGACATTGTATAGAGTGCCGAGCTCTCTTACATAGTGAAAAAAAAAATGCCGCAAAATCCCATGTGTTTGATTATCTTACCAGCAGGTGGTAGCACAGTAACTTTTGAAGTTACACCACGGCATATTCCGTAAGAAATGAAATAAAACACACCAGTTATCTGAAATCCACCAGTAGACATTAGTCTGTATGTCAAATATGGCACTATGTAACAGAACACAAAGGACCTTGTACATACGTTTAGATAATTAAAACATGTTATTTGTTCATCTGGCCTCCAGCATCTATCGACTATTTATTCATACAAATTGACATTCGTACAAAAACCGGGGCACCAACTGCGAGGGGGAAGGGAGAGAGAGGAGGGGAGTTGCCAATGGAGACAGCTGCCCCTAATGAGAATTCATTAAGGAGCCTCGGAATATGAAAAGCGATCTGTAATTGCAGGGCACCCGGATTTTTGCCACCTAAAATGCCTGGAACATTATCACTGAAATAGCGTGGAGCCGGCCGAAGTGGCCGTGGGGTTCTAGGCGCTACAGTCTGGAGCCGAGCGACCGCTAAGGTCGCAGGTTGGGATCCTGCCTCGGGCATGGATGTCCTTAGGTTAGTTAGGCTTAATTAGTTGTAAGTTCTAGGCGACTGATGACCTCAGAAGTTAAGTCGCATAGTGCTCAGAGCCATTAAATAACGTGGAAATGTCGATATAATGACTTAAAATTGTAGTTATAAATATGTTTCTATATTTTCTTAAATTACTGGAACGTGCACTTTGATATTTTCCTTTAGTTTTAAAAACGAAAACAAAGTACGGATATCGATAATTTGCATATGGACCCTGCGTTTGGTATAGTATCGGTGTTTTCCTTTCAGTACCCACTCGTGGCACAAGGTGACGAGATTAAGTGACGCGACGATGGCATTACCAGACCAACCATCAGCTTATGTTCAATACTTACGAATACATTCTTGAGCAACGTCATTGCGTTTCCCCACAGGCACGTGCGTTGTTGGTTCTTGCCAACATTTAAACAACGGATAGCCGTGTAATAAATGGACGTTAAATACAAATATGTGAGAAATGAAATACACTCCTTGAAATGGAAAAAAGAACACATTGACACCGGTGTGTCAGACCCACCATACTTGCTCCGGACACTGCGAGAGGGCTGTACAAGCAATGATCACACGCACGGCACAGCGGACACACCAGGAACCGCGGTGTTGGCCGTCGAATGGCGCTAGCTGCGCAGCATTTGTGCACCGCCGCCGTCAGTGTCAGCCAGTTTGCCGTGGCATACGGAACTCCATCGCAGTCTTTAACACAGGTAGCTTGCCGCAACAGCGTGGACGTGAACCGTATGTGCAGTTGACGGACTTTGAGCGAGGGCGTATAGTGGGCATGCGGGAGGCCGGGTGGACGTACCGCCGAATTGCTCAACACGTGGGGCGTGAGGTCTCCACAGTACATCGATGTTGTCGCCAGTGGTCGGCGGAAGGTGCACGTGCCCGTCGACCTGGGACCGGACCGCAGCGACGCACGGATGCACGCCAAGACCGTAGGATCCTACGCAGTGCCGTAGGGGACCGCACCGCCACTTCCCAGCAAATTAGGGACACTGTTGCTCCTGGGGTATCGGCAAGGACCATTCGCAACCGTCTCCATGAAGCTGGGCTACGGTCCCGCACACCGTTAGGCCGTCTTCCGCTCACGCCCCAACATCGTGCAGCCCGCCTCAAGTGGTGTCGCGACAGGCGTGAATGGAGGGACGAATGGAGACGTGTCGTCTTCAGCGATGAGAGTCGCTTCTGCCTTGGTGCCAATGTTGGTCGTATGCGTGTTTGGCGCCGTGCAGGTGAGCGCCACAATCAGGACTGCATACGACTGAGGCACACAGGGCCAACACCTGGCATCATGGTGTGGGGAGCGATCTCCTACACTGGCCGTACACCACTGGTGATCGTCGAGGGGACACTGAATAGTGCACGGTACATCCAAACCGTCATCGAACCCATCGTTCTACCATTCCTAGACCGGCAAGGGAACTTGCTGTTCCAACAGGACAATGCACGTCCGCATGTATCCCGTGCCACCCAACGTGCTCTAGAAGGTGTATGTCAACTACCCTGGCCAGCAAGATCTCCGGATCTGTCCCCCATTGAGCATGTTTGGGACTGGATGAAGCGTCGTCTCACGCGGTCTGCACCTCCAGCACGAACGCTGGTCCAACTGAGGCGCCAGGTGGAAATGGCATGGCAAGCCGTTCCACAGGACTACATCCAGCATCTCTACGATCGTCTCCACGGGAGAATAGCAGCCTGCATTGCTGCGAAAGGTGGATATACACTGTACTAGTGCCGACATTGTGCATGCTCTGTTGCCTGTGTCTATGTGCCTGTGGTTCTGTCAATGTGATCATGTGATGTATCTGACCCCAGGAATGTGTCAATAAAGTTTCCCCTTCCTGGGACAATGAATTCACGGTGTTCTTATTTCAATTTCCAGGAGTGTATAAACATAAAAATGTACAGATTTGTGTTATGCATTATTCTACAGATTGTACGTGAACGAGAACACGATGCAATTCATCTACATCTACATCTACTTCAGCATCTATACTCAGCAACCCACTGTGAGGTGCATGGCAAAGGATACGTTCCACTGTACTACTTATTAGGGTTTCTTCCTGTTCCATTCACGAACGGAACGCGGGAAGAATTATTGTTTGAATACCTCTCTGCGTGCAGTAATTATTCTATTGTTATTCTCACGATCCCTAAATGAGCGATACATAGGAACTTCATGCACAGTGACTGGAGGTGAAGATCCCCACACTCAAAAATTCTGTGTCTTCACCTCACCAGTCAGAAAAAAATGAGCTTCGTCTGCCCGTAGGATGGTCCAGGGCCAGCGCTTGTCAACTTGAATCCTTGCAAGAAAGTGAAGAGCGAAGTCAACACGTCATTGTGCGTCCTGTGGTGCAGCTGCTGTACGATATGGATCTTGTACGGATACCATTTGAGAAAGGTTCGAATCACCTTCTGTACAGTGGACCACGGGATGTTCAACTGTCCTGACACAGTACGTGCACTGCCTGACGATCTGGAATTGTCTGCCATATTAACAGCGATTTCGTCAACCACCTGTGGTGCAACCGGTCGTCGGCCTCTTCCCGAAGCGACGCGCAGTTCTCCAGTTGGAAAAAAAAGAGGTGTGTAAATTCTTATGGGACTTAACTGCTAATGTCATCAGTCCCTAAGCCTACACACTACTTAACCTAAATTAACCTAAGTACAAACACACACACCCATGCCAGAGGGAGGACTCGAACCTCCGTCGGGACTCTCCAGTTGATTCAAACTTCTTCGTCATGCTCCGCACAGTAGGTGGAGAAAGAGGACCCTTCTGTAATCCTTTCGGTCGGCGATATTCCTGAAGTGCAGCTGCAGCATTACTGTTGTGTTGATAACAGAGCTCCACCAATAATGCGCTGCTCATTTTGTCCAAGCTCGTGTTGACACGTCAACAAGTGCACTGCTATTCCTCAGGTGTGCGAGACTAAGAATCGCGATGGCTGATCACGGCACCTGGTGGCCATATTTGGAACTGGAAGGAGGCGCTGTGACGCATGGAAATCGTGCACCTCATACTCTGGACATTAATGCTACCACGTTTGGTACTCGTACAGTAATTACTTTCCATGTTATAACGTGTTGAATAGGGAAGTTTAATTATAGCCACCTGGAATCACTAGAAAGGTTTTATAAAGACACATTTTATAAGGCACATTCCAAAAGAAATGCACACTATTTTTTTAAAATCCATCTTTTATTCTACATGTTTGAAAGTTTTACAGTGTGTAGATACATCCTGTAGGAGCAATTTTTTTCATTTCTCCACATAATTTCCATTCCTCTCAACTGCCTTACGCCATCTTGGAACGAGCGCCTGTATAACCGCATGGTAAAATTCTGGACGAACCTGTTGGAGCCACTGTTGGAAAGCGTGCACAAGGGAGTCATCTTCAAAGCTTGAAACTTCCTGACAGATTAAAACTGTGTCTCGGTCCGGCACACAGTTTTAATCTGCCAGGAAGTTTCATATCAGCGCACGCTCCGCTGTAGTGTGAAAATTTCATTCTATCTTCAAACGTCGTTCCACGAAGACAGTCTTTCAGTTTCCCAAAGAGATGATGGTCACATCGAGCCAGGTCAGGACTGTAAGGCGGGTGTTTCGGTGTTGTCAATCCGAGTTTTGTGATCGCTACCATGGTTTTTTGACTGATATGTGGCCGTGCATTGTCGTGCAACAGCAAAACATCCTGCTTCTGCCGATGTGGTCGAACACGACTCAGTCGAGAGTGAAGTTTCTTCAGTGTCGTCACATAGCCATCAGAATTTATGGTGGTTCCACTTGGCACGATGTCCACAAGCAAGAGTCCTTCGGAATCGAAAAACACTGTAGCCGTGACTTTTCCAGTAGAAGGTGTGGTTTTGAATTTTTTTTTTCTTGGGTGAATTTGCGTGATATCGCTCCATTGATTGCCTCTTTGTCTCTGGTGAAAAATGATGGAGCCATGTTTAATCACCTGTCGCAATTCTTCCAAGAATTTCATCTCCACCATTCTCGTACTGTTCCAAAAGTTCGCTGCATACTGTTTTTCTTGTTTCTTTGTGAGCCACTGTCAACATCCCACCTGGCACAAACCTTTTTTAACGCCAACACTTTCAGTATTCTGCAAACACTTCCTTCCCCTATCCCAGCGTAGCGTGACAATTCGCTCACTGTGATGCGTCTGCCAGCAGTCACCAATTCGTTAACCCCCTGCACATTGTCTGGAGTGTGTGCAGTACGAGGCCTGCCGCTGCGAGGACAATCCTCAATATTGCCGTGCCCGCTTTCATCACGTAACCTGCTTGCCCACCGACTAACTGTACTGCGATCGACAGCAGCATCTCCATACACCTTTTTCAGCCTCTTGTGGATGTTTCCCAATGCCTCGTTTTCACAGCACAGGAATTCTATGACAGCACGTTGCTTCTGACGAACGTCATGTGTAGCAGCCATCTTGGAGACATGCTGTGACGGAACAGGTTGAACTATGAAAACAAGCAGAAAGCATATATCTGCACACTGTAAAACTTTCACACATGCAGAATGAAAACTGTATTTTTACAAAAATAGTGTGCATTTCTTTTGGAGTGGCCCTTGTAGATTTCAAATTAGCACATACGAGGATCGTTATGATACTGGCTAGCTGGTGAAGAGGCAACAAATTCAGTGCGGGAGCTCTCGCCAACAACAGCTGCTGGTCTAACGGGCTGCGCTCAAGTTTCTGACTGGCTCGCAGCAGAACAGCGTATTTTCGATTTCATTCCGCGAATAGGGCGCCCGTGGAATTGCAGCTCCGGTCCCTGTAGCTTGTTACCGGATCAGGTGGTCGCTAATGACACGGTCGTGGACAGCACCGCTGCACCTGAGCCCTCATTACCTCGTCACCCGACATGCCGGCTGTTCACCATTCTCGGGAAGGTTCCTTTTTTTTCCCTTCACTTTCCTATTCCCTCACCCACCCACCCACACACACACACACACACACACACACACACATACACACACACACACTCTGGTAATTTGGGGGAATGTTGGAAGAGAATCAGATGACAAGCGCCAGGCGTGTCGTATTTCTTACGTCACGACCACTGTGCAAGTAAACGGACTGCTTCTAATTGGTACAGAAAATAACACTTCTAAAAAGGACCAACGGCAGGAATAGCAGATGTTTTAGGAAGTGATTGTGAAGACTAATACAAATAAAATATTCTATATAACATGTGCACAGGGATTATTGCTGAAGGCCGTGGTGGCCGAGCGGTTCTAGGCGCTACAGTCCGGAACAGCGCGACCGCTACGGTCACAGGTTCGGATCCTGCCTCGGGCATGCGTGTGTGTGATGTCCTTAGGTTAGTTAGGTTTAAGTAGTTCTAAGCTCTGGGGGACTGATGACCTCAGATGTTAAGTCCTATAATGCTCAGAGCCATAGTGCTCAGAGCCTGATCGAAGTATCCCAGGCAGCTGTTAGTGGGCATAAGTATGGGGCGTGTCCAGCCGTCACCTTTATGCTGACCTGACCTCTGCTGGAGACACTGAATGTCTGTGGAGGAACGGCAGTGCTTTCTTACTCAGAGCTGGCGGTGATGTTCCAGACTGGGGTTCTGGAGCTGACAAGAAGAGGTCCCCCGCAGTGAGATGGATATTTTGAAACCATCTATATGGTGATATACACTGGAGTCCAAATTTGAAGGAACGAACAAAAATTTTGCAAGATTACCTTTATTTTGTCACAAAACAGCACAGATAGCTGATAGAAAAGTAGAAACAGTGTAAAGAGTACATAAACAACTACGACATGCATAACGTTAGACAAAAATGTTCCAAATTAACGGATTTGGACACACACGACTGGTTAATGTGCTCAGTATGGCGGAAACAGTACATGCCCGACAACGACGGGGCATTCTGTGAAAGATGTCCTCAGTCTCATGTTGAGGGCAGTAACGCCCATTCTTGCTGCAGAGCTGCTCACAAGTCTTGGAGAGTAGTTGGTGGACGCTGAGGTGGTGCAACCTGTCTCCCTGGTGCATGCCAGACATGCTAAGTGGCATTCAAATCGGGAGAGCAAGCAGGCCACGCCATGCGTGGAATATCTTCCGTTTCCAAAAAGAAACATCAACCACCTGTGCTCTATGTATTGTATTGTATTGTATGTTAACTGGGGACCTAGAAACGACGGAGAGGCTCCGTCCCCGCCGCAGCCGCAGTGGTCCACAACCCCACGACGACTACCGCAGTCCACTTCACCCCTCCGCCGCCCCACACCGAACCCAGGGTTATTGTGCGGTTCGACCCCTGGTGACCCCCCAGGGAACGTCCCACACCAGACGAGTGTAACCCCTATGTTTGCGTGGTGGTGTAAGTGTACGTGGAGAACTTGTTTCCGCAGCAATCGCCGACATAGTGTAACTGAGGCAGAATAAGGGGAACCAGCCCGCATTCGCGGAGGCAGATGGAAAACCGCCTAAAAACCATCCACAGACTGGCCGGCTCACCAGACCTGGACACAGGTCCGCCGGGCGGATTGGTGCCGGGGACCAGGCGCTCCTTTCCGCCCGGAAAGCCGTGCGTTAGACCGCACAGCGAACCGGGCGGGCTGTGCTCTACAGGGCTATTACAAATGGTTGAAGCGATTTCATAAATTCACCGTAGCTCCATTCAGTGACACATGGTCACGACACACTACAGATACGGAGAAAAACTCATAAAGTTTTCTTCGGCTGAAGCCGCACTTCAGGTTTCTGCTGCCAGAGCGCTCGAGAGCGCAGTGAGACAAAATGGCGACAGGAGCCGAGAAAGCGTATGTCGTGCTTGAAATGCACTCACATCAGTCAGTCATAACAGTGCAACGACACTTCAGGACGAAGTTCAACAAAGATCCACCAACTGCTAACTCCATTCGGCGATGGTATGCGCAGTTTAAAGCTTCTGGATGCCTCTGTAAGGGGAAATCAACGGGTCGGCCTGCAGTGAGCGAAGAAACGGTTGAACGCGTGCGGGCAAGTTCCACGCGTAGCCCGCGGAAGTCGACGAATAAAGCAAGCAGGGAGCTAAACGTACCACAGCCGACGGTTTGGAAAATCTTACGGAAAAGGCTAAAGCAGAAGACTTACCGTTTACAATTGCTACAAGCCCTGACACCCGATGGCAGAGTCAAACGCTTTGAATTTTCGGCGCGGTTGCAACAGCTCATGGAAGAGGATGCGTTCAGTGCGAAACTTGTTTTCAGTGATGAAGAAACATTTTTTGTTAATGTGCGAATCTGGGCGGTAGAGAATCCTCACGCATTCGTGCAGCAAATTCGCAATTCACCAAAAGTTAACGTGTTTTGTGCAATCTCACGGTTTAAAGTTTACGGCCCCTTTTTCTTCTGCGAAAAAAACGTTACAGGACACGTGTATCTGGACATGCTGGAAAATTGGCTCATGCCACAACTGGAGACCGACAGCGCCGACTTCATCTTTCAACAGGATGGTGCTCCACCGCAGTTCCATCATGATGTTCGGCATTTCTTAAACAGGAGATTGGAAAACCGATGGATCGGTCGTGGTGGAGATCGTGATCAGCAATTCATGTCATGGCCTCCACGCTCTCCCGACTTAACCCCGTGCGATTTCTTTCTGTGCGGTTATGTGAAAGATTCGGTGTTTAAACTTCCTCTACCAAGAAACGTGCCAGAACTGCGAGCTCGCATCAACGACGCTTTCGAACTCATTGATGGGGGCATGCTGCGCCGAGTGTGGGAGGAACTCGATTATCGGCTTGATGTCTGCCGAATCACTAAAGGGGCACATATCGAACATTTGTGAATGCCTAAAAAAACTTTTTGAGTTTTTGTTTGTGTGTGCAAAGCATTGTGAAAATATCTCAAATAATAAAGTTATTGTAGAGCTGTGAAATCGCTTCAATCATTTGTAATAAGCCTGTATGAGGTCGAGCATTACCGTCCATCAATACGTAGTGTGGGCCCACAACACCTGGCAACAACCACACATGAAGTCCCAAGATCTCCTCACGGTACCTGACAGCAGTTAAATCTTGCTGATTCACCTATACAATTTCATAAAGAGGTGATCGAGTGGTCAATATAATCCCTGCCCACACCATTAGGGATCCTCCACGATACTGGTCTATTTCCACAATGTTTGGGTCCCGAAATAGTGTTCCTCGTGCCCTCCAGATGCGAATGCGTCGAGAATCACTATCGAGGCCACATCGGGACTCGTCTGTCAAAACAACATTGGCGCACCATCCGACCGTCCAGGCGGCATGTTGACGGCTCCTCTCTGTGACGACACGCCAGGGGTTACTAGACAGCACGTCTCCAAAAAGGCCACTCTGCCAAAGCCTTCTGTACGCCGATACAACACGTCCTGTGGATGCTGCTAGGTTAGATTCCAGTCGTCGTGCAGTTTTAAGGCGGTACCGTCGTACCCTTAGAGCCAAATAACGATCCGCTCTTTCTAATGTCACGCGTGGTCTGCCATGGCCTGCTGTTCGGGTTGCAGTTTTGGTCTCTACAATGTATCGCCACATCCCAGAAACAACAGAACGATTCACACTAAGCCATCGGACCACATCAGTTTGCGATTGTTCTGCTTCCATTTTTTCTGTGCACTCAGTCACAGAGAGTCTGGTAGGTGTCACCTCTGTGCCATACTGCACCCTCTGTTACTGTGTAGTGGCGTGTTTGTCCGTTGATCGGAATGCCATCTTCCGTGCAGAACCCGATCGTACCGACAACTGTTTACAGTTTGTGTGATTATGTCGTGAATCAGGCACAGGACGGGGAAGTAGCAGTGTGTTGCTTTAATCTTGGACAGCATTGCAGCCATTCACGCAGGTGGGCGCTCGTTTGAGAGTAATCAACGAAAAGGAAATTTGGAATTTTACTTGACCCTGAGTAGCACGAGAAGAGATGATTATGTAGACTGGTTGTTTGGTGTAATGGGTAGGGTAAGGCATTCAATGAGCTGAAGGTTGTAGGTTTGAACATTGTCAGGTGCTTTAAACTATTTCATTTTTAAATCTTTACTGAAATGCTTTTCATCATTATTCAGTTAATTGGTTTAAATATAATTCTTTATTTCTGTTTCTTTGTCACATCATTTTAATCATGGTATGAATTTTTTATTTGTTTTCTCTATATCAATCTTTTTCCATTTGGAATTTTTGTGAATGTGAATTTAATTATATTTATATATTATAATATTTGAAAATTCCTATTTATCGGTTAAAAAAAAGACGAAATAATCTTTTTATATTTACTTTATTTTTCTTTACAAGATCCTTTTTTGGATAGTAATAACTGTACAAAAATTTAAAACATGCCTAAATTCGTGGTGCACCATGGACAAATTAACACGTATGAGGATTTAAACGAAAGGAGGGATTATGACCAAAACGAAATTCAAGCAAAATGAGAAATACAAATAATAAATGCAATAACATGAACAAAAAATAGACTGATAAAACGAAACAAATTAAATTGAAATCAATACCTAAAATTACTTAAACTTGTGTAACGAAGATTTGAAGTGGGAAAAGACTGACAGGAAGAAAAACGAGAGCAAATGAAGAAGTGGATACGATGCTTAAAATAGTGTGACAAAGGAATAGAAATAAAGAATTACGTTTAAAACAGTTAATAAAAATAATGAACAAAGCAATTTCGATAAAAATTTAAAAAAAATTTAAAGTACCTGGCGAGATTCAAACCCACGACCTCCTGCACATCAAGACCTTACCTTATCAATTGCAGCATGCAATCAGCGAGTACGATACTACTTTTTTAATGCTATTGAACGTTACGCAGATTTCCGAAAGCGCTTTTTCTGTCAATAACTCGCAAACGAGGACCCACCAAGGTGCGTGGCTACAACATGTGACGGCTGGGACTCTAATCTCCATCACTGTATAGATGGTTTGAAAAGTCGTTCGCACCGCTTGCGGACCTCTCTTTGTAAGTCGGCGTTCTAAATCATCGGAGAGGAGTTTCATAGGAGTCTGGTCAGGCCAGTCCATTTCAGAAGCGTTTCTTTCTAGAAAACGGAGCTTCACAGAAGTAAAGCTGTGGGTACCGGGCGTGAGTCGTGCTTTGGTAGCTCAGTTGGTAGAGCACTTGCCCGCGAAAGGCAAAGGTCCCGAGTTCGAGTCTCGGTCGGGCACACAGTTTTAATCTGCCAGGAAGTTTCATATCAGCGCAGACTCCGCTGCAGAGTGAAAATCTCATTCTGGTTCACAGATGCAGCTTTGTGACACACACCATTGTCATCGATTCACAGCTGCTCCTCTGCTGTACGCATTACACAACGCCATAAAATGTGTTCATATTCGCCGGCCGGGGTGGCCGAGCGGTTCTAGGAGCTAGTCTGGAGCCGAGCGACGGCTACGGTCGCAGGTTCGAATCCTGCCTCGGGCATGGATGTGTGTGATGTCCTTAGGTTAGTTAGGTTTAAGTAGTTCTAAGTTCTAGGGGACTGATGACTTCAGATGTTAAGTCCCATAGTGCTCAGAGCCATTTGAACCATTTGTTCATATTCTTCCACCAACCCCGACACTGGACTGTTGATGATTGGGAATAAATTGGCTGGTCGGACGACACCCGTTTCAAATTGTATCGACCGGATCGGCGTGTACGGGTATGGAGACAACCTCATGAATCCCTGAACTCCGTATGTCTGCTGGGGACTGTTCAAGCTGCTGGAGGATCTGTAATGGCATGAGACGTGTACAGTTGGTGTGATGTGGGAGCCCTGATACGTCTAGATACGACTCTGACAGGTCACACGTGCGTAATCATCCTGTCTCATCTCCTACATCCATGCGTGCCCATGGTGCAATCCGACAGACTTGGGCAATTCCAGCAGGACAGTGCGTCACACCAGAATTGCTACAGAGTGGCTCCAGGAACATTCGTCTGAGTTTAAACACTTCCGCTGGCCACCAGAATCCCCAGACATGAACATTACCGAGCTTATCTGGGATACCTTGCAACGTGCTGTTCAAACAGATCTCCGTCCCCTCGTACTGTTACGGATGTATGGAGGTCTCGTGGTGTCAGTCCCCTCTAGCACTACTTCAGACATTAGTCGAGGCGAAGCCAGATCGTGTTGCGGCACTTCTGCGTGCTCGCAAGGGCCCTGCCAATACTAGGCAGGTGTACCAGTTTCTTTGCCCCTTCGGTGTATGTATTGTATTTTTATTTTTGTCAGTTTGGCCTGTAATGTAACGTACATGTGACGAATTTCATAGAATTGCCTAGATTACCATTAATTTTTATCACCGTTTGTATCCATCGTTCATTCATTTTAAGTATACACCATTGCCTTGCTGCCTCAAAACGTCACATATTGTCACACGCTTGAGAGTTATTTAGGCTATCGGCGTACGTGGATCGCTCGTATTCTGTTATGTCTTCAAATGAAGTATGGCAAAGGCTAGGAGCAGTCAGCCCAGGTTTTCTGTATCACCGTGAAATGTCCCCTACCTTTCATGAATCACTTACCTCACAAAAATCTTCGTTACTCGAACTACTGCAGTACAGCGGGCGCCACTATTGCCAGTTAAGTAAAAGATTCAAACTACTCAAGGCACTAACTACTGATAGGCATAGTTAGCAAATGAAAGATTTTAATAGAGAACAAACAATGTACTTACCTTAATAATGTTCAAAAGTCATAATATACAGGGTGTTACAAATAGGTACGGCCAAACTTTCAGGAAACATTCCTCACACACAAAGAAAGAAAATATGTTAGATGGACATGTGTTCGGAAACGCTTACTTTCCATGTTAGAGCTCATTTTATTACTTTTCTTCAAATCACATTAATCATGGAATGGAAACACACAGCAACAGAACGTACCAGCGTGACTTTGTTACAGGAAATGTTCAAAATGTCCTCCGTTAGCGAGGATACATGCATCCACCCTCCATCGCATGGAATCCCTGATGCGCTGATGCAGCCCTGGAGAATGGCGTTTTGTATCACAGCCGTCCACAATACGACCACGAAGAGTCTCTACATGTGGTACCGGGGTTGCGTAGACACGAGCTTTCAAATGCCCCCATAAATAAAAGTCAATAGGGTTGAGGTCAGGAGAGCGTGGAGGCCACGGAATTGGTCCGCCTCTACCAATCCATCGGTCACCGAATCTGTTGTTCAGAAGCGTACGAGCACTTGGACTGAAATGTGCAGGAGCTCCATCGTGCATGAACCACATGTTGTGTCGTACTTGTAAAGGCACATGTTCTAGCAGCACAGGTAGAGTATCCCGTATTAAATCATGATAACGTGCTCCATTGAGCGTAGGTGGAAGAACATGGGGCCCAATCGAGACATCGCCAACAATGCCTGCACAAACGTTCACAGAAAATGTGTGTCGATGACGTGATTGCACAATTGCGTGCGGATTCTCGTCTGCCCACACATGTTGATTGTGAAAATTTACAATTTGATCACGTCGGAATGAAGCCTCATCCGTAAAGAGAACATTTGCACTGAAATGAGGATTGATACATTGTCGGATGAACCATTCGCAGAAGTGTACCCGTGGAGGCCAATCAGCTGCTGATAGTGCCTGCACACGCTGTACACGGTACGGAAACAACTGGTTCTCCCGTAGCACTCTCCATACAGTGACGTGGTCAACGTTACCTTGTACAGCAGCAACTTCTCTGACGCTGACATAAGGGTTATCGTCAACTGCACGAAGAATTGCCTCGTCCATTGCAGGTGTCCTCGTCGTTCTAGGTCTTCCCCAGTCGCGAGTCATAGGCTGGAATGTTCCGTGCTCCCTAAGACGCCGATCAATTGCTTCGAACGTCTTCCTGTCGGGACACCTTTGTTCTGGAAATCTGTCTCGATACAAACGTACCGCGCCACGGCTATTGCCCCGTGCTAATCCACACATCAAATGGGCATCTGCCAACTCCGCATTTGTAAACATTGCACTGACTGCAAAACCACGTTCGTGATGAACACTAACCTGTTGATGCTACGAACTGATGTGCTCGATGCTAGTACTGTAGAGCAATGAGTCGCATGTCAACACAAGCACCGAAGTCAACATTACCTTCCTTCAATTGGGCCAACTGGCGGTGAATCGAGGAAGTACAGTACATACTGACGAAACTAAAATGAGCTCTAACATGGAAATTAAGTTTTCCGGACACATGTCCACATAAAATCTTTTCTTTATCTGTGTGTGAGGAATGAGCTTTTTGTAACATCCTGTAGATTCGATGGCTCCCATTACAGCAGTTGGTAGAGAATTCCCGTGATGATGTTCTTCACCACCAACAATAGATATTTTCTAACCATACCTTGATTCACTTCCTTTTGGGCACAAGTTGTGGGTAGGGTTATTGTCTGTGGGTATTTTGTGGAAGTATAAGGCCCAAACTGCTTGCTTCATATTTTTGAAGTTCCGTGTGTTCCTCCTTATTGCCACGCCATAATATGTCTGTAGCTTGTCAAATTGCGCATCCGTCAATTGCCCTCTCCCTTTTATTCCCTTCCCATCAGATAAATTTTTTCCTGTCACATCTTGTCTCAGGCTTTAGTCTACTGCCAAGTCATTTTCTGTACATGTCCCCCACATTCTAATTTCTGCACAATAGTCTCAGCTTCATGTGGAGCACATTTTTGAACGTCAAGGAAAGCTTTACTGGGTTGTGGCGTTGCATCTTAGTACACTTAAGAGCAAATAACGTGCCTTATAATCTCTGAAATATACAAGGTGACGTAGAAAAAGGGGACATTTGCACAATCCAATAAAACTAGAAGTGATGAAGAAAAGAAATTGCATTCATAGTAACTGAAAGCCTACAACTTTACCATTTGCGAAAAATTGATGGCATTTATCATTTATTAAAAATTACATCCTTTAGATGGCGCCTTCCTGTACGAACACATTCGTGAAATCTGCTGGTTAGATTCGTCATTGACCGCAGCAACATCTCAGCTGGGACACTGTGAATTACATCCAGAATCCTCTGTTTTAACTCATCCAGGGTTCTTGTTCTTTTTTGTTTTCGGGGAAGGAGACCAGACAGCGAGGTCATCGGTCTCATCGGATTAGGAAGGAAGTCGGCCGTGCCCTTTCAAAGGAACCATCCCGGCATTTGCCTGGAGCGATTTAGGGAAATCACGGAAAACCTAAATCAGGATGGCCGGACGCGGGATTGAACCGTCGTCCTCCCGAATGCGAGTCCAGTGCGCTAGCCGCTGCGCCACCTCGCTCGGTATCCAGGGTTTTTGGTCGAGTCGTGCAGACTTTGCTCTTGAGGTAGCCCCACAAGAAAAAACCACAAACAGATAAATCTGGCGATGTATGGGGCCAGGCAATGTTACCAAATGGAAAGATCACACGATTGCCAAATAATCCTCGCACATATGCCATGGATCGGCCTGCAGTGTGTGATGTCGCTCCATCCTGTCGAAGCCACGCTCCTTGCACGTTTGGAAAGTTGTTTAATGCAGGTGTAACGAAAGTTCGTAACATTTCCACGCAACGATCGGCATTGAAAGTTATTGTGCTTTCCTGCTCATTTGCGAAAAAATACGGTCCGATAATGCCATGTGACGAAACACCACACAATACTGTCACTTTACTAGCGTGTAAAGGGCGCTCATGAATGGCATTAGGGTTTGTGTTTGCCCAGTAACGGTAGTAATGTTTATTCACGCAACCTGTGAGATGCAAATGTGCGTCATCTGATATCCACAACTTGTTTAGAAATTCATCGTCATTGTTTATTTTTGTTATCATTTGTTGACGGAATCCTAATCGTAACCGGTAATCGTTGTCCTTCAATTGTTGCACCATCTGTAGTTTGTACAGCTGAAATTTTAAATCAAGATGAAGAATTCTGCAAACACTCTCCCGGTCATTCCAACTACTTCTGCTTGCTTACAAATTGAACGCCGTGGGCTCCGTAAGACAGAGTTGCGTACATCATAAATGTTCGCTGGAGAACACACACTTCTTGGTCGTCCTGTTGGTTTCTTCTTTAGTCTCTTCGAAGTTATTAATCCGACATTTTATCTCGTGTTCGCGACGGAACAGCATCATGACGTCCAAAATTATAAAAACGTCGAAACTCCCTCTGCGTCGCTACCAAACTATCATTGTTTATACAAAAACATTTGTATGGCTAACGCACGCTGTTGTCTTTTCCACTGATCCATGATTACTCAAATGGCGGACTGTTTACTAGCTGTCACGAACCCGCAGTGCTGCCACCTGTCCATGGCTGCCACTACTAATTTCAAACATTCCCGTTATTCTGTGTCACCCTGTATATATTTTATACATCAAACTATTTAGGAAGATGTGCGCTGCAAAATAGGCAAATTTTTGAAAAATCGTTTTTTTTTTTGTTTCTGACCTCCTATCCTCTTAATATTTATTTATTTAATCAAAATTTCCACGGGTGTACTGCCGGTCTATAGTGTCCAACGGGCACAATATTTCGGCGATCATACATGTCACCATCATCAGGTGAACTGAAGGACTGAGCTCCTGTGAACGTGCCGGCACGATCCGTACGCTATGGGTGCTCAGAGGGAACTGGGTTCGGTCGCGGCGGCGGACGATTTAAATACCCTCCGCCCGCGGCGCGCTCCTCCCGCCTTCCGCGCCCCGCGCCACGGTCGCGCGGTGGAACAGATTGCGACGGCGTCTGAGATGACGTCGGTGCGATGGCTCTGTCCTCCGTGGTCGTCACAACTATACGTTTGCTCGATTTACTCTCGATTAACCCGATCGCTGGTTCCCAAGCCTTGCTAAGATTATAGCCACAGTCACGGTTTATGAGGTCGTCATTGGTGCGAATTTCGATGACCTCTCTTAACAACGCTGTCCCAGTATCTCGACGTCTGTACCAGAATCCTCGTGCGTTCATACTCCATAGCTTGATTTTCCGACAAACAATGTTCAGCGACCGCCGACTTGCTCGGATACATCAGTCGAGTGTGCCTCTGGTGTTCACGGCATCGATCCTCGACGGTACCAGAGGCACACTCGACTGATGTATCCGAGCAAGTCGGCGGTCGCTGAACACTGTATTTAAATCGGCCGCCGCCACGACCGAACCCAGTTCCCTCTGAGCGGCCATAGCGTACGGATCTCCGTGCCGGCACGTTCACAGGAGCTCAGTCCGTCAGTTCACCTGATGATGGCGACATGTATGATCGCCGAAATATTGTGCCCGTTGGACACTGTAGACCGGCAGCACACCCGTGGATATTTCGATTATCAAATACGCCGAGAGAAACTCAAGAATCACCTTTATTTATTTATTTAACCTGATCAGATGAGGGCCATCAGACCGTCTCTTACATCGGACCAATGTTTCGCACATGCCGCGTTTCACACATCAGACTTACATCATGACAATAGTTTAAATGAGAAAATTAGATTGCACTAGTGACAATATGATTAAAGAGTATTGACTAAGACCTCATAAAGTAAGTGCTGGCAGTATTTTTACAACAGGTGCTATACATACAAATTATGATAAAATCAGTAATAGTAACAGTAAAAAAAATCAAATAATAATGATAAACATGAGAAAAATTGGCAACAGTAATGAAGATTTGTGCAGATGTACATTGCATGGGGGCTTAATTAAATATGATTGAAAATATTTTTAGTTTTTCGTAGCTGTATGTCCGATTACGCTGAGTCTCGTAATCGGTTGGCCCTGACTAGTATTATTACGCTATCTGACTGCAAAGAACAACAACAAGAATGAAATGAAATTTTTTGTTAACACAATTAATTAATTAAGTCCCCAGCAACTATAAAACCTATAAAACCCAAGCACAAGTATAACTGTTCTGTATGTGGAAGTATGACTCAACGCACATCTGGCACGGTTCTTCAACAAGACAAGAATTTTTAAATACCAATTTTACTGACGTGATAAAAGAAAATTAGAAATACGATAATTGCGTAAGGATAGCAGAATTACACTCTAATACAAGAACACACGCCAGATGCTTTGTTGACTGAACCTGTAATGACGCATTATTTAGGATACTGAAATTAAAAACAAACTGAGTTAATTACCTCATTTATATTGATGAAAATCATTCTAATCCTTACATTATATCTCAGCCAGAACTCTCCAATATCACATCTCAGCAAGCACTGCCTAATAGCACATCTCAACAAACACTCTCTGCTACAACATCTCAGCACAGACTACCACGAGACCTCGACAGGCACTCACTAGTACGAGCTCTCCCCAAGCACTGACTACAAGCTCTCGACAAGCACTGTGTAGGCGGCTTAATAATACTCTTTGGCGCAATCTCTGGCGCAGTGGCTCAGTGTAGCCACCTTTCAACATTAATATCTTGGTGTGTAAAGTAGATGTTTACTAGTAGAGCGAGTTTTGGGGAAGGGAGATCTAAGGAGGGGGAAAGAGGGAAGTAATGAGGTGAAGTGCATTCGTGTACAGAGGAAGCCATTACTGTTGCTTAAGTAGATACGTCATTAACTGTTTTTTGAAATATAATAGAGCCAATGTAGGAATTTTTCGCCCGTTCCTTCGTAAACAGTGTGATGTGCGAGTCGAATACAACAGACAGCTGCCACTGGAGAGCGCTGCGTTCGCACGTACCACGTTGGGCCCCACGTACCGTGTGCACAACTCGCATCGTTTCGGAGCGTTCGGCAGCACGTCGGACTCGGTACGATCTATGTCGACGTTCGAGAGCACGGATCGTGTGTCGTCGGCTCGGTACACGTGCCTTTGCTGTTGTGAACCCTCTGTTTCCCGTACGAGCCAGTGACGCCCGTCGCAGGAGGATGCTAAGTACACCCAACCTGGATATGATGTGACGTCATTATGACGTATATACACTTTAGTCGATTAACGCACCTATAGACTTTTACGAACGTTCGAGATTCTAAACCGTCGTCAGCTAGTGGTTTGTTTTGGCACGTGCGATTCTGATAACAGCACAGTGTGGCAGCGTATATGTATTTCGCCAAAATAAAAGTAAAAGAACTGGATATTAATAGAAATATTCCTGACCGTGGCCTTGAAAACACCACGGACAACACGTTTCGTAAAAAAGTGAAGTCTTCTTATGCCCCGACCAGATTAGATTGTGTGATTGTTGTATTGAACGCTTACGCCGAAAATAATATTTATTTATTATCAATATTTTAGTATGGTTTCATACAATTGGTCTTGTCAGTACATATTAGATTGTAGCAGCATACTCTTGCTGACTTTTTTTTCTTAGCTGAAAGAGAACTCGTGCAAGTTTGTTAGCTAAGTAATTTATATTTCCATCCCAAGATAGTCTTTTATCAGCCATAATTCCAAGTAATTTTACACTCGGACCGCAGAGACAGGTACCTTAGTGTCCAGTAATGACTGGTGTGTAGAATGATTGAATTTCGAACTTAAAAAGAAAAATATGAGGCATTGTTGAAGAAAAATGGCTCTGAGCACTATGGGACTAAACATCTATGGTCATCAGCCCCCTAGAACTTAGAACTACTTAAACCTAACTAACCTAAGGACATCACACAACTCCCAGTCATCACGAGGCAGAGAAAATCCCTGACCCCGCCGGGAATCGAACCCGGGAACCCGGGCGTGGGAAGCGAGAACGCTACCGCACGACCACGAGCTGCGGACGAAGAAAAATCGTCGACCGGAGATGAAATACGAGCGGAAGTGGATTTCTCAATGCAATCTTAACCAAAGGTTAGTGTCTTGACGCATCTAAAGATTTTGGCTGCTGAGTGCTTCTTCTCACCGAGTACGAATAACCGACGCACTTCAGCTGGGTCAGAAGTACATCAATTTCTGCTTGAGATTCACAATAACCACGCAATTGCCCGTCGTCATCTATGCTGAACTCTTTTCAGCTTTTCTCTCATTAGTGTCTCTAATGCTGAACACATAATTAGAGACGAGCAAACGAAAAACAACGCACAGGACACAAACACAGTACAATACACGATTTAAACGCAAGGAACGCAAAACACATCTAAACTAGACTTGGCCACTGTTTCTATGTTTCGATACAGTGTATCGATACATGCAACTGTTTCAGTCTTCCGGAACGGCTGTGGTTCACTGTTTCGAAACAGTGGTGTTTCATTCCGCCCCTGTCTCGGATTAGATCTCGAGCCAGACAGAGAAACTGTATCGTTGTTTCAAAATAAGGCTGTTTCAGTCCACCTGTGCTTGGAACGAACTAATTGTATCGAAACAGCGATGTTTCATTCCGCGCTGTGTCGGACGAGATTCGGGCTCGGCACAGGTACTGAAACACAACATGACACTTCGTGAAACACTTTCGAAGCGTGTCGAAATCGTTTTGACAAGCAATAGCATGAAGCTTAAGATATCCGAAAATAAAGCTTCGTTTCTAGCTGACTGTCCTATTCCGAAATGGCGTAACATCTGCTTTATAAACACTAACCAAACAATAAAACAACGCATACCATTCACATTCAAAATAATAAATATGTGAAAATCATTCAAATAAATTACACTTTTTTTATAACACACGCTTCTCTGTTCATGTACAGTAATCATGTTAAGAAACGCAAGTAAGCCTACTGCATTTTGAATTAAAAGAAAGACGCAGAGTGACAGTTATTAGACTAATACATAAATTTGATGTGGGTATAATTGCAATAAATCTGTCTGATATATGACTTATAGTGTAATGGTGAACGGGAAGGGCTGGAAAGCATGGTGAATTTATAGTAACGGTTCGAAACACCTTGAAAGACAAAAATTTTTTCTGTTATATTTTGTTATTTATTCGAACTATTTGGCGTTATTAGTGAGTCTATAGTCACTGTGCCTATTATCCACAATGATTCCCTGTGTGTGCATGGAAATTAGCAGGACGGGTATGTTACCCATACTAAAGGAATGTAGGAACCCCAGTAGCATATCCGTTGTTTCTGCAGTTTGCTCCCACCTCCAGTTCCGTTCATGGTGGTTCTTGTATCTTCAGCTATGGCTGTCCTCAGCCAATTGAAAAGTATGAAAGTCACACGACACGAAAGCAGCGCATTTGCTGCAGGAAATACGAAACTGCCAATACGCCCAAGTGATAGTTTCATACTTTTCTGCGATATGATTTGCGCTCTCGCACCTCATTTGTGTTTATATGGACATACTTACACAGTAGACATTCAAGATGATAAAATGTGTTGGTTTATTAGATTACAAAACACAAACTGTTTCACTGTTTCGAAACAGCGTATCGAAACATTACATTGTGCTGTTTCATTTGTTTCGAAACGGTTAAGTGTTTGAGTTTGCCCATCTCTAATCTAAACGAATGGCGCAGAGCACAGCGCTACCCTGTCACAACCTCTCGAAAGTCCACAAAAGTCGAATAGTCGATATACGGTTTCTATGGTTTTCGATGTAGCGTGTATACGTCATAATGACGTCACATCGTATCCAAGTCCGGTGAACTTAGCTTCCTCCCCCGTCGCAGGGCCCTGCAGCTAGCGGCACGCAGGAATTTTCTGGATCGGCGGTGATTGAGACACTTGGACAGAGCCGGCCGGCCACATGAGGGCGATAAGGGCCTGTTTACGTTTCGCCGGCAGTCCGCTCGAGTGCTGCCGATAGCACCAGCCTCCCCTCCCCCCTCACCACTCCATCCTACCGCCGCTCCCCCCCCCCCCCCTCTCGCAACCAATGGCTCACCGGATATCTGAGGCAGCGACCCGCCTTGCCCAGAACAGGAGGCGGCTACCGCTCGTTGTGAGAATAAACCTCATGTAAACATTACGCAATGTTCATTAACTTTCGGGCATGCAGCCGCGCAAATAAAATTTCCTCCACTGATATTTCGGCCGCGTATCGTCCGAATACTCTCTTTCAAATTCTGAAGGTGGCAGGTGTAAAATACAGGGAGCGAATGGCTATTTACAATTTCTACAGAAACCAGATGGCAGTTATAAGAGTCGAGGGACATGAAAGGGAAGCAGTGGTTGGGGAGGGAGTAAGACAGGGTTGTAGCCTCTCCCCGATGTTATTCAATCTGAATATTGAGCAAGCAGTACAGGAAACAAAAGAAAAATTCGGAGTAGGTATTAAAATCCATGGAGGTTCGCCGATGACATTGTACTTGTGTCAGAGACAGCAAAGGACTTGGAAGAGCAGTTGAACGGAATGAACAGTGCCTTGAAGGGAGGATATAAGATGAACATCAACAAAAGCAAAACGAGGATAATGGAATGTAGTCGAATTAAGTCGGGTGATGTTGAGGGTATTAGATTAGGAAATGAGACACTTAAAGCAGTAAAAGAGTTTTGCTATTTGGGGAGCAAAATAACTGATGATGGTCGAAGTAGAGAGGATATAAAATGTAGACTGGCAATGGCAAGGAAAGCGTTTCTGAAGAAGAGAAATTTGTTAACATGGAGTATAGATTTAAATGTCAGGAAGTCATTTCTGAAAGTATTTGTATAGAGTGTAGCCATGTATGGAAGTGAAACGTGGACGATAAATAGTTTGGACAAGAAGAGAATAGAAGCTTTCGAAATGTGGTGCTACAGAAGAATGCTGAAGATAAGGTGGGTAGATCACGTAACTAATGAGGAGGTATTGAATAGGATTGGGGAGGAGAGAAGTTTGTGGCACAACTTGACTAGAAGAAGGGATCAGTTGGTAGGACATGTTTTGAGGCATCAAGGGATCACAAATTTAGCATTGGAGGGCAGCGTGGAGGGTAAAAATCGTAGGGGGAGACCAAGAGATGAATACACTAAGCAGATTCAGAAGGATGTAGGTTGCAGTAGGTACTGGGAGATGAAGAAGCTTGCACAGGATAGAGTAGCATGGAGAGCTGCATCAAACCAGTCTCAGGACTGAAGACCACAACAACACATCGTCCGACAAGACTCACAGAACAACAAGAAACGAGAAGCGCAGCTCCTGTGTTAAAAGCAAAGACCTTTTAAAAAATAACTAGACTCACTGATGGCGCTGCAGTCGCGGGATAATTTGAACCTTCGGCTGGACGCCATTATAGTGGTTGTAGTCTGACCTGTTGTGTACTATTGTTGTTCATGAAGACCCTGATTCAACGTTGTATATTTGTTGGGGCGTACATACAGTATTTGTTACTCGTAATTCTACTGTATGTACAATCCAATCACAAGATGTACAATGGTGAAGAGTTGTGCAGCGATTAATTGTACAAATAAATTCGAGAAAGGAACGAATATTACATTTCACAGGTATGTGAATATTTTAAGTTGTTTTGTATGTCAGTGCACTTGCTTAAATGTTTTTGTAACACGGTATTAGCATAATGTCTGTGCATCTGTTTGCGGGTTTGCTTTCTCAAAACGACAGCTGTTACAAAAATGGTTACACGCTGTCAGGAGGCAAGATTTCCGACCGACAGAATACCATTTTAAATGTTCTGATCATTTTGAAGAAAGTTGGCTGATCGGTAGTGTTTTCATGGTCTAGGTTAGGTTGAAACTTGATAATTTGATCGTGAGTTGCCAAAAAGCACTACGCCATATATAACGCACTTCTCGTCATAAAATCTAAAGCAAGGTAGAGTCAGAAAATATCTATTAATATAGTGGGCAAATCTTCCAGTATTTTGATGCATTTTGCGTATATCTAACGTAAATTACGTACGAAAAATGCTAGGGATCCAGTACATAACTTTGAGCTACGGCAGATTCCATGTAGTACGTAAGATAAATTCATAAACAGTGACTAGTTGGTGTTTGTTCATAAATTAAAAAGTATATTGTAGTAACGTATTTAAATGAGGCATTATGTTTGTGACCTAACTCGAGGGAAGGCATTTCATAACCAAAAGCCATGTACAAACATTCGAACTCGGCACGTCAGTTTACCAATCTAATGGCTGCCGCCCAGCTATTCAATTTGTCTGCTCTTCAGAGTCGACCAGTCGTGCGGTTGTGGGGGGCTGATTAAAAGAGGGAAACACTGACCGACAGCAGCGCCTCTAGTGGTATGGAGATGAACTAAAAAAGGATAAACATTGCGGGTTGCATCCCTCCTAGCTTATGTACGCAGTTTTTTTTCTTTTACTTTTCTTATCTCAGTTTTCTGGGCGTGCTATGTAATTACTTTGGCTAGTATCATAATAAAAAAAACACGGCTATAGCACATTGCAATACTACAGTGACAAACCCATTTTTCAGGAATATTTGTAGTCTAATTTAGTTGTAACAATTTTATTTAGCTTCAGCTCTTTAAGCTACAAGCTTGTTTCGACTTACTGTCAGTTTCAAGTGTTGCGTCTAGTTTTGTGACGCACAAAACATCCCCAGCTTTTGCATGTCGATAGAAATCAGTATAAGTCTATTTTTGACGTTTGCGTCTTACAGTCGCTACTCCTATGATGTTTTCTTGAGCAGCAACTGTCAGGCGCTAATGACAAGAATAGACTTGCAAACGTACACGCTTATATTGATTTCTATCAACATATAAAAGCTCCAGGGTGTTTTGTGCGTCACAAAACTAGACGCAACACTTGAAACTGACAGTAACTCGACACAAGCTTCTAGTCTAAATAAATGTCACAAGCTAAATAAAAATCGTTGCACCTAATTCCTGAATAATTTCATACTTCGACATCTTATAAACTATGGGGTCAATGGAGAAAAAAAACTATAATTAAGAGAATAATCAGCAGTTAAAGAAGTTCAATTAAGAAATCTTTATTGCAGTATTAATTAGTGAAGAATTCTAAGACTGTTACAACTATAATGCAGGACTGTAATTTCTGAGTAATTGCCCAGGAAACTTGCACTACCGACCATTAATTTCTTAAAAAATTTCCCTACATCTTACGATTGTAAGTGCTTCAACACAAAAAAGAAGAGATAAATACTAAGTACCGAAAATGGGAAAGGTGGATAAAAACAGTGTGAGAGGTGGCATGAGCCCCCTCTCATATTTCTATCTTACGATTTTCGTCTCTGATTGCATGCGGTGAAAAGTTGCTATTCCATCACACGCGGACTTCCCACGCAGCGTCTCTCGTCACCCAGGTGGTCCGGTGACAGGCGGGCTCTGCGAATCTCGAGAGGGTTAAGCCGACAGGTGTGAGGGAGTCGAGTGAATGCTTTCCAGACGCCGACATTGTCAAAAGACACGCCCGGAGGGGCCTGAAGTAGCGGCTGGGCTATAGGTTCCGTTACTTCGCAGAAACTTAGCGAAAACACTTTCTGGCGGGCTACCAGCGAGGCGTGGGAATGACTTGTGTACCCAGGCAGTTGTGGCGGGAAAATTCCCGCGCTTTCTGCAAAATAGTAACTGTGATTGGCTTGCTCAGGGCATAGCTCCGTGACGTAGCAAAATCAGGTCAGAAATTGGCGCCAAGAATCTCCATTGGTGGAATGGTAGTGCTCCGGCAATGGAGCGGAATTTTCCACCGGTTTTCGAGTTGCTGATTGGAACGTTTAACCACGGCCACTGTCGTGGGAGCGGGAATGTTCTGTGTTCGGCCTGTACGGGTGCTCTAGGTAGTCGGCTCTCGCCTTTCCGTCGAGGATGTCGTAGCAACCAGCCATCGCCTCCGGTACGCCAGATCGTGTTCTGGCAGTTAAGAAGACAGTTTGGTAACGTATGTCCGCAGCACCGGCAGACAGGGATTTTCCCAGGTGATAATCAGAGCTCAGCAGAGCGCGCCCGTTCGTCTTTTTCCAACTTTGTTCTGTCTTGAGTAGCAGCAATTAATGTTGGGTTAGCTGTGTGTCTCTCTTAAGATGTGAGTGGCAAGGAATTGGCTCCACATACCACTTCGTCATAAACCTCACAATCTAGTTTAGGGACAACTTCACCTTCACAGCGTTTGTTTGAGTATCCAATTTGATGTATTATAAATGTTTCATGTGTTTTTGTTTATTATTTTGTGTTTAGTCTTAATAAATCATATTGTTATTTAGGACAGAACTTTCATTCTGTTAATCGGTAGAGCAACCCATCATTTCTCACTACGTTAATGAAACCTTCCTTTATTTAACGTATTTATCAAATTAAATTATTGCAGGTGCCAAACTCTTTTCTACTCCACTTGCAGGGTTGATTACAGTCAGTTCACGTATATTTTTTAATCCTTGTGCAACAGCAAAAGTCGGAGTTAGAATAGGGAGGGGGGCTTAGATCATCATTTACATATGTAGATTCTAGAATTTAGTGTTAAATACACTGCTTGCCCCGGCACCTCGCAAGTGAAATGAAAACAAAACTTGCTTTTTATTTCTCAAGCAGACAATAAAAATTTCACTATGAACAACAGTTTAACTTGATTCACTAGTGATATTAGAAATTTCACATGGAACACCTGCCACATGTTTCGGAAACACATCCCTCTTTAATCATAACATGTAAGCTACATCCCTGTTTAGCCTATGCCTACTTTTATTCATAGAATCTTCCTCGAAAAAACGATCTTCACAAACAAAATGAGTAGCACAATTCACATTAGGTGACAGTTCACAAACACTTTTCCATTGTTGAAGTTGTTTTGGAAACCTGTAGAAATGCTTGTTGCCAACATTCTCCATTGAACCGACGTAATATCCAGATGAACAGCCGGGGAATTTATAGGAGTATTTGAACGTCAATTTGTTGTATTGAATAATCTAAAAAAAACATAGAATTCCTCGTTAAATAAAACTACCACTGGTATATCAAAGTTATTTAAGTAAGCAAATGGAAATCACATAGCTTCATTCACGACAGAAGAGAATACTTTTAATTTATAGGTTTACGAGATTATTTACTGAAAATTGAATGTTTTACCTTAGGATTAATTGCGGACATTTTTTCAGCAGGAAATCTCTTCAATTCCACGGTTAATTTTATGAAATTTAAGGTAAAAAAACCTGTTTATGATGAAGATGAGTAGCTTGTAAATATGAAACACATACAAAGAAGACTGTATCTGCAGACTTCAGTACAGAGCAAGACGATATAATATCAACAACCGCCATTGGACAGCTGTCATTGGTCAATTCCAGCTTCGTTTGACCCCTAGCGCCTCTAGTGGTCTGGAGGGGACTACCTTGCTTGTTGCCTCTTCCGCCATATAGCTTTCACCCCCGACACAAGACTGACAAGATGCCAAGGGCGGCCTTATATGCTCCACCGCGGCGGTACTGCGCATGCGCGCAAAAGATTCTGGTCGCCAGCAGAGAAATATGCTTACACATGCGCCGACTGTGGCGAAGGCGTACAGACATTCGATTCGCTTATCGACGTATGATCGTCGCCGGTGACAAAATGACGACTTCTCTGCAGTTTAATTACCCCAAGAGCCTGATTCCGTGCTTTGTCCAAATTAAAACCATTATCTCTGTTTATTAAATTATTAGCTAATCTAATCTCTATAGCTTCCTTGAAGACAGATTCCCAAAAGGGAGAGGAGGATGTTACAATCTTCACATCACTGTAATTCATGGAATGCCCTGTATCAATACAATGTTCGGCCACAGCTGACTTGTCTGGCTGTGATAAGAGTGTGTATCTTCGATGCTCCACACACCTCTCATGAACGGTGCGTGTTGTTTGACCTGTGTACGACTTCTCACAATTTCCACAAGGAATCTGATACACACCCGCTTTACGAAGCTGTAAATCGTCCTTCGCAGAGCCGAGTAAAGCTGCAGTCTTCGTGGGGGGCCGGAAGATCACCATAACACAGTGTTTCTCAGGAATACGGCCTATCTTCGAGGAAAGAGCACCCACATAGGGCAAAAACGCACTAGATCTGAAGGAATTACTGTCTTCTTCCTCATCACATACCTGCATTTTAGGTTTTGCATCTACGAATTTGTTGCGGAGAAAATCCATTCGATTTGAAAATGCTCTTGAGGTGTGTGAGCTCTTCTTGCAAACTGTCTTTATCAGATATACAGTGCGCCCGATGCTGTAAGGTCTTAAGGACACCCATGTGAAGGTGATGGCAGCTACTGGCATGAAGATATACACTCCTGGAAATGGAAAAAAGAACACATTGACACCGGTGTGTCAGACCCACCATACTTGCTCCGGACACTGCGAGAGGGCTGTACAAGCAATGATCACACGCACGGCACAGCGGACACACCAGGAACCGCGGTGTTGGCCGTCGAATGGCGCTAGCTGCGCAGCATTTGTGCACCGCCGCTGTCAGTGTCAGCCAGTTTGCCGTGGCATACGGAGCTCCATCGCAGTCTTTAACACTGGTAGCATGCCGCGACAGCGTGGACGTGAACCGTATGTGCAGTTGACGGACTTTGAGCGAGGGCGTATAGTGGGCATGCGGGAGGCCGGGTGGACGTACCGCCGAATTGCTCAACACGTGGGGCGTGAGGTCTCCACAGTACACCGATGTTGTCGCCAGTGGTCGGCGGAAGGTGCACGTGCCCGTCGACCTGGGACCGAACCGCAGCGACGCACGGATGCACGCCAAGGCCGTAGGATCCTACGCAGTGCCGTAGGGGACCGCACCACCACTTCCCAGCAAATTAGGGACACTGTTGCTCCTGAGGTATCGGCGAGGACCATTCGCAACCGTCTCCATGAAGCTGGGCTACGGTCCCGCACACCGTTAGGCCGTCTTCCGCTCACGCCCCAACATCGTGCAGCCTGCCTCCAGTGGTGTCGCGACAGGCGTGAATGGAGGGACGAATGGAGACGTGTCGTCTTCAGCGATAAGAGTCGCTTCTGCCTTGGTGCCAATGATGGTCGTATGCGTGTTTGGCGCCGTGCAGGTGAGCGCCACAATCAGGACTGCATACGACCGAGGCACACAGGGCCAACACCCGGCATCATGGTGTGGGGAGCGATCTCCTACACTGGCCATACACCACTGGTGATCGTCGAGGGGACACTGAATAGTGCACGGTACATCCAAACCGTCATCGAACCCATCGTTCTACCATTCCTAGACCGGCAAGGGAACTTGCTGTTCCAACAGGACAATGCACGTCCGCATGTATCCCGTGCCACCCAACGTGCTCTAGAAGGTGTAAGTCAACTACCCTGGCCAGCAAGATCTCCGGATCTGTCCCCCATTGAGCATGTTTGGGACTGGATGAAGCGTCGTCTCACGCGGTCTGCACGTCCAGCACGAACGCTGGTCCAACTGAGGCTCCAGGTGGAAATGGCATGGCAAGCCGTTCCACAGGACTACATCCAGCATCTCTACGATCGTCTCCATGGGAGAACAGCAGCCTGCATTGCTGCGAAAGGTGGATATACACTGTACTAGTGCCGACATTGTGCATGCTCTGTTGCCTGTGTCTATGTGCCTGTGGTTCTGTCAGTGTGATCATGTGATGTATCTGACCCCAGGAATGTGTCAATAAAGTTTCCCCTTCCTGGGACAA
This sequence comes from Schistocerca piceifrons, assembly GCF_021461385.2. Taxonomy (NCBI): domain Eukaryota; kingdom Metazoa; phylum Arthropoda; class Insecta; order Orthoptera; family Acrididae; genus Schistocerca; species Schistocerca piceifrons. The sequence goes on along the minus strand of NC_060148.1, from coordinate 66,999,334 downwards.
TGAATTCACGGTGTTCTTATTTCAATTTCCAGGAGTGTAGATTTGTGTGTGTTGGTTTGTCTATGTTGGTTTCCGATACACGGCATGTCCTAACGTGCCATCACCTTAACGGCGAACGACAGCATCCAAAAAGGGGAGGCAGCCGTCTTTTTCTATTTCCATACTAAATTTAATGCCAACATGGATGGAATTCAAATGCTCAAGAAATCGATGTAATTCATCCATCCCATGGGGCCGTACCACGAATGTGTCGTCCTCGTACCTCCAGGAGACAGTTGGTTTAAAACTTGCTGGGTCCTGTGCCTTGTCCTCGAAATCTTCGATGAATAAATTAGCTACCAGAGGGGAGAGGGGGCTTCCCACGGCTACACCATGAATTTGCCCATAAAATTCACCATTGAACTGAAAATAAGATGATAAAAGCACATGTTCAAATGAGGCGTTAATGTTCTTATCAAAATGTTGGCGGATAAGAGATAAAGAAACCTTTAAAGATACCTTGGAGCCGGCCGTGGTGGCCGAGGGGTTCTAGGCGCTCCAGTCTGGAACAGGGCGACGGCTACGGTCGCAGATTCGAATCCCGCCTCGGGCATGGATGTGTGCGATGTCCTTAGGTTAGTAAGGTTTAAGTAGTTCTAAGTTCTAGGAGACTGATGACCTCAGAAGTTAAGTCCCATAGTGCTCAGAGCAATTTTTGGTACCTTGGTGTATAATGATACCACGTCAGAACTAACAAGTACATCCGTTCTGTTTAGCCTGAGATTGCTAATTCTCTGAATGAAATCTATAGAATTATGTGGTGACTAGATTTTCTTACCAATGGTTTTAATAAAGAAGCTAAATATTTGGCAGAAAAATGCGTTGGTGAACCAATAGTGCTCGTTATAGGTCTCATAGGCAAGTCCTCTAGATGCTCATCCTTACCCATATTGTGAACTTTAGGAAGACCATAAAAGCTCGGTGGAGCTGCAACTCGTACTTTTAAACTTTTTATGACTTTCTTCGGTAGTGAACAAGCATTCAGTAAGGCAGCAGTCCTTATTGTCACCTTGTTAGCAGGCTCTTTGTTAATATGCACATTACACAATGTATTCTTCCGCTTTTGCTGGAACCTCATTGTATTTCGGTTCACGTGGAGCAAAAGCCAAGCTAAACGATTACAGTCAAGTACGATAATGAGGATGCGTTTTATGCTGTGCGTTACGCGTACACCAACTCAGTGATGATGCGGGACAACAGCTTTACCGGCGCATTTAACTTGGCCAGGCTGGTATTACACTATTATATTTCTTTGACAAAGGAATACGGTCAAATATTAATCAAATTTCTTTGACAAAGATCTTTGACCTGGCGCTAAAGAGGGGTATTACACTGTCGTCATATTTTTCATCAAATTTTTAAGATGGCGGACAACAGCTTGTTATTATGCGCTGCAGTTTCTAGCATCACAAAAAAAATGGTTCAAATGACTCTGAGCACTATGGGACTTAACTTCTGAGGTCATCAGTCCCCTAGAACTTAGAACTACTTAAACCTAACTAACCTAAGGACATCACATACATCCATGCCCGAGGCAGGATTCGAACCTGCGACCGTAGCGGCCGCGCGGCTCCAGACTGTAGCGCCTAGAACCGCTCGGCCACTCCGGCCGGCTCCAGCTTCACAATTGCACTGTGTTTGTATCTGGGAGAAAAGCGGCAGAAAGAAAGCAAACATACTTGCATGAGGCCTTAGTTATTACGTCGATGTAATAAAAGCATTCAGCAAAATTTGTTACGAGACCTGCAAGTGCAGGAAGTTAAGTCTTAATATGTAAATTACTTGCGAATGGATGAGAGTGTGTTTCAGTATTTGCTCAGTAAAGTGGCTTCTCATTTTACAAAGAGTACTCTCTTGAGAAATGCTATATGCGCAGAAGACAGGCAAACTGTGACACTGCGGTTTCTTGATGCAGGTGAGAGCTGCTATAGTTTACAATAAAGCACGCTTAATACCACATTGCACATTAACCAAAATAATTCCAGAAATCTGTGAAGCGATTTATAAAGCACTGAAGGGGGAATATGTGAAGGTAAATAAATGTTTAGTACACTATAGGGGGAACAAGAACTATTTTTATTTTTGATAAATTTAATTAATGGAATTAGTCATTCAACAACTACAAAATTAAAAAAAAGAATACGAAACAGATGAAGCGGTTTTTAGCTTGCAACATCCAGACTTCAAAAAAAGAAAGACGAAGTAGAATGGAAAGCTAAGAGAGAATTTTTTTTTATTTTAGAGAGTGACACTGACTGTAGGAAATGAGACACTTAAAGTAGTAAAGGACTTTTGCTATTTGGGGAGCAAAATAACTGATGATGGTCGAAGTAGAGGGGATATAAAATGTAGACTGGCAATGGCAAGGAAAGCGTTTCTGAAGAAGAAAAATTTGTTAACATCGAGTATAGATTTAAATGTCAGGAAGTCGTTTCTGAAAGTATTTGTATGGAGTGTAGCCATGTATGGAAGTGAAACGTGGACGATAAATAGTTTAGACAAGAAGAGAATAGAATCTTTCGAAATGTGGTGCTACAGAAGAATGCTGAAGGTTAGATGGGTAGATCACATAACTAATGAGGAAGTATTGAATAGGATTGGGGAGAAGAGGAGTTTGTGGCACAACTTGAGTAGAAGAAGGGATCGGTTGGTAGGACAAGTTCTGAGACAACGAGGGGTCACCTATTTAGTATTGGAGGGCAGTGTGGAGAGTAAAAATCGTAGAGGGAGACCAAGAGATGAATACACTAAGCAGATTCAGAAGGATGTAGGTTGCAGTAGGCACTGGGAGATGAAGAAGCTTGCACAGGATAGAGTAGCATGGAGAGCTGCATCAAACCAGTCTCAGGACTGAAGACCACAACAACAACAACAGAGGGTGACCACATCCTGTGCTTGGTCTTGCTGAAAAGCTGCCTGGATGTTTCCAGATGTGGAGGTGGATGGCTGTAGCTGTGATTGTGGACATGAGGTCGCCGCAGCATATCCCACTTGTCCTTCAACACACAACTAATAGCACGCACTGTGGCCCTTGCTCACCCCCCCCCCCCCCCCTCCTCACCCTAGTTGAAGCAAGTTTATTAAAAAAAACGGAGTCGAAGGAACACACCAATTTTGAAGCCATGTGTACAAACACACTACAGACTACAGAGACGTCAAATAGCTGTAGCGACGCCAGCGCTCCAAGCCGTTACATTTCACATTGCAGTGAACAGAAAATGATCGACTTTTGCGATCAAATCTACAACGAGGCCCTAGATTTGATAATATTTATTTGACGACAGGTGAGATTTGACAAAGATCCCTATTACACCATCAAATTTCTTTGACAGAAATATTTGACATATCAACTTTGGCAAAGAAATATGGTAGTGTAATACCGGCCGCAGAACTTGCTAGACAGTTTGTCCCTCTAACCTGCAGAGATGAGAACAATTGCAGTTCAGATGTAAAGAGAGACGAGCAGAGAAACAATACTGCTTCGAATGTCATTTAATTTTTGAACAGAAGGAAACAAAATATCGTAAAACCCGGGCGATACGCTTCTTAGGTGACCGGACGGAAAACGTAACACGCTCTCGATCTTAGCTAACATAGTATTGCCAGCCGGGGTGGCCGAGCGGTTCTAGGCGCTACAGTCTGTAACCGCGCGGCCGCTACGGTCGCAGGTTCGAATCCTGCTTCGGGCATGGATGTGTGTGCTGTCCTTAGGTTAGTTAGGTTTAAGTAGTTCTAAGTTCTAGGGGACTCATGACCTTAGAAGTTAAGTCCCATAGTGCTCAGAGCCATTTGAACCATTTTTGAACATAGTATTGTAATTAAAAGCGAGAGTGATGGAAACTCAAGACTTTAAGAAGGGTAATTTTTCTGCATGAGCTATGTGAGCGTAAAAGCACACTGCTGGGATTTCATGACGTAATTAAATTTTGAAGCTACTGAAGGTATTACATCCAGTTCGTCTGGTAATCCCTGAACTTCTTCCACATAGGACTCAAGGAATACGGTACATTTCAGTTCCGCTACTCTGATAACGAGGCGATCAACAACAGAATCCAAAGCCACCAAAACGTCCACATTTCCTCGTCCTCTTTTATGACGCACTGCTCTGCATTTCGCCATCGTTTGGCAGTGACGTGTCACAAAGCTTCAAATATGTGTGAAATCTTATGGGACTTAACTGCTAAGGCCATCAGTCCCTAAGCTCACACACTACTGAACCTAAATTATCCTAACACATACACCCATGCCCGAGGGAGGACTCGAACCTCCACCGGGACCAGCCGCACAGTCCATGACTGCAGCGCCCAGACCGCTCGGCTAATCCCGCGCGGCTCACAAAGCTTCGTGCATTAGTTCCAGTATATTTACCGGCTTAAATGTCTTGTTTTTATTCGCGACAAATCCCTTAACTTGGCTCCGGATCAATTCTATTGGCTTCACATTGCAGTATTACGGTGACAACTGTGGAAATACAGCATTTGTGACGGTGTGTTCGACGCCGTGAAAATTGTTTTCTGTGTTTCCATGACGCCTTATCACTCTGGCTCGTGTGAGACCACATCTGTCCTATAAGACTGGGGGGGGGGGGGGACGTATTCAAACAAAGAGTATTTGAGTCTTCATTTTTCGCCAAAAAATTCAATTGTAATGTTTTCTCAACTTCAAAATCTCTAACAATCTTTTATAATATATCTATAATTTAGAATGTGTATTTGCAATGAAAACCAGAATTCTGCGTGTGATGTGTCATTAGAAGCGAGAACACGCGTATTTTTCTTGAAAAAATGAAGCATGATTTATTTGCTACTAATTGATAAATATCATATTTAAATGTTCAAACGGAACAAGGAAAAATTGTAGACCACTATGGGTATCGAACCACCACCCTCCATCCTGCGCGATTATTAACGAACGATGTAACCGATTACGCCAAGATTAAAATAACAAATTATCATGATGTTTATAAATTTCAATAGCTTCTCTATACAGCCGTGGATAGTAATTTAACGTTGTAGATAAAACGTTAAATTACTATCCGCGGCTATATAGACAAGCTATTGAAATTTATAGACATCATGATAATTTTAATAGGAAAGAGGAGGCTATGAAACTTAACGATATATGGTCAGTGGCTCCACAAAATTGCTAACAATTTTTATCTTTGACAAGGTGGTAATCGATAGTCAACCTTATCTTTGCTATGGATTATCACTGCTCATCACGTATCACCTGAACCACGCCCCCCTTTCTCACAATATATAAGTCGCTCTCAGACACCCGACCAGTCAGTCGGCAAGACTCAGCGGAGCAGCGCCTCTGAGGAAGTCCAGCGCAGTCCTGGACGAAACGTAAGGAGCAGAAAAGTTCTTGGACCACGACCTCACACCCGGAAAGTATATCAACAGACACAGATGAATGGGCCGAAACAAGCCGCCGCATAACAGCGTAGTTGCCTGCTAACTTCGAAAGAAGGTAGATGCGGTCCCTAGGCCGGCCGAAGTGGCCGTGCGGTTAAAGGCGCTGCAGTCTGGAACCGCAAGACCGCTACGGTCGCAGGTTCGAATCCTGCCTCGGGCATGGCTGTTTGTGATGTCCTTAGGTTAGTTAGGTTTAACTAGTTCTAAGTTCTAGGGGACTAATGACCTCAGCAGTTGAGTCCCATAGTGCTCAGAGCCATTTGAACCATTTTGCGGTCCCTAGCGCAACTTACAACATCGTCCAAAATCAGTGCGGACGGGAGAGCTTTGGTACACCCTGTTAAACAAACGGAAAAATGGAGGCGGTACAATTGGAGAGCGATCCGCCTTCACCAACGTGCATAAGCAATTCATTAATATATATATATATATATATATATATATATATATATATATATATATAATTTTTTTAATTACAAAAACTAATAATAAAAAAATTTTGCATGGCGCGAGATTCGATCCGGCGACCTTCGGATTACGAACCCCAGCGCTTACCGCTGCGCCACGACGCTGTAGAACATTATTAATCTTAGAGAGTATTTCACCACAACGGTTTCTTTTAACTGTCGATTTTCTCGACAACGGCTGAGAAGTGCATCTTGGTGGTTTGCCACATTACACCTCTGGCCATGAGCTTTTATTGTGCGCAGTATGAATCGAATCTGAATTTCACAATTGGCGGCGTCCCCTTGTCAGTCTATATCTGCTCCTGGGTACGCCTTACAATCCAGTGTTTGATTTCGGATTCTTTCGGACTATGACGTAAAGCGGTGACACGTTGTGTCATCGAAGCAATGAGGCTCTGGTGGGTCGGTGGCACGACATCTGCTCACACGAGTCGACTGCTTCCCGTAAACTCTGGGGAAGGGGCAATGAGGCACGTTCAGTCACATCCCAGCTCTGTTCGATCGGGTTAAGATGTGGCCAGCTGGGGGGCAAGCACATCATTTGGAGCTCGCCACTAGGTTCCATGACACTCCTGGCCTTGTGATATGGTGCACTGTCTTGCTGAAAAATGCCACTGCCGTCGGGAAACGTGATAGTCGTGAAGGGGTGCACGTGGTCTGCAACCAGTGTGCGATGCTCTTTGACCGTCGTGGTGCCTTGCACGAGCTCCACCGAACCCACGTGAATGTTCCCCAGAGCTTAGTGGAACCACCACCAGCTTCCTTCCGTCCCACAATACAGGTGTCGAGGGGCTGTTACTGTCGAAGACGACCCCTCTGCTGGGATCTTCGCCGGCCGCGGTGGCCGTAGTTTTACGCGCTCAGTCCGGAACCGCGGGACTGCTACGGTCGCAGGTTCGAATCCTGCCTCGGGCATGGATGTGTGTGATGTCCTTAGGTTAGTTAGGTTTAAGTAGTTCTAAGTTCTAGGGGACTGATGACCTCAGATATTAAGTCCCATAGTGCTCAGAGCCATTTGAACCATTTTTGCTGGGATCTTCCTCAGCAGAAGAGCCTGAGGAAGATCCCAGCAGAGGGGTCGAAACGTCGATCAATTTAGTAGAAATATGACGCGGCCTAATGACCCAGGAGATTTTAACTTCAGTGACAACGGCCGCGAAAGCCTGCAGAATTACTGTATATACGAGGGTTATTCCAAAAGTAAGGTCCGATCGGTCGCGAAATGGAAACGACTATGAAAATCCGATAAAGCTTTGCACAGATGTGTTGGGTAGTGTCTCTAGTATAACCCCAGTTAGCATCACGTCGCTCTTCTCATTTCTGAGCTCGCAGTGAGTGCGTAAAGATGTCTAGAAAATAGTGTCTGCCGCCAAGTACGAGGGCCTGGTGAGAAATTTCGCCTGGAGCTATGCAGCCAACATTACATAACTGTCGTGCTGTTTCGTCTTCACGACAATTCTCAGCCGCATTCTGCAGGGGCAATGAAGATGCTCCTGCATCGTTTTCAAATGGAAATGTGAGATTACCCACAATACAGTCCGCAATTGTCTCCCCCTGAGTTTCATCTCTGGTCACATGAACCGCTGTCTTTGAAGACAACATTTTGACACAGACAACGAGGTGTAGGCCAGCGTGGAGAATTGGCGGAAAGCACTGGCGACTGCCTTCTATGATGAGGCTATTGAAAAGTTGGTACAACGCTATGACAAAAGTCTAAGTCAGAACGGCGACTACGTAGAGAAGTAGCTGAAAGGTGTAGCTAATTCTTACAAGTAAAACATTTCTGATGTTCACTGTGGTTTCAATTTGGCAATCAATCGGACCTTACTTTTGGAATAACCCTCTGAAGAGTAGAGATTGAATGTTTGGTGGTGGATAAGTGGAAGTAGTCGACATAGGTCCATGCCCCTGATTACGGGCAACTCGATAGGAACACTCGAATGGGTAGTTATCGACGCTAAGTTGATCGCGATGGTAGCGCTAATAAATAGGTATAAAGAAAAAGACCCTGCTAGTCAGTGTGTCAGTTACGTAATTTTTACAACGAGCTATCAGCTCTATACATTACAGATTTGATATTGAGAAAATATTACTAAAACATAAAGAAATAAAGTAAAAAATAAAAATAAAAATTTTACTGAAGGTGGCTTGCTTGAACGCTTGCAGCTAGTCTTATTGCAGACTAACACCGTGCGAAAAGTAATGTCGGCAACACAACGAGAAATTTGCGTATATCGATTAAGGATGACGAACTGCGACTGTGATTTAAATTGGCTATTTTCTGGCAAGAAATACGCAACCAGTCGTTTTTTTTCGATTTATTCAACCATGAAAATGTACAACCAACTGCAGCTAAATGCTGTGTATATTTGTCTACATAGCTTAGTAATGCATGTTATAAGAAGCAGTGTGATATGGATACCACAAGGCTATGCACTGCAAGTACCTAAGAGATAAAAAAAATTTTGGGCTCGTAAATGTTTCCTCACCGATTAGTAAATTCCCGTCATTTCCACAGCAATACCAGCACAGCATCTAGCTACACTTGGTCCACGCATAATGTTGGTGTAACACCATTAAATCAGATGATGCTGAGGAAATTAGATTAGCAAATGAGACACTTAAAGTAGTAAATGAGTTTTCCTATTTGTGGAGCAAAATAACTGGAGATGGTCGAAGTAGAGAGGATATAAAATGTAGACTCTCAATGGCAAGGAAAGCGTTTCGAAAGAAGAGAAATTTGTTTACATCGAATATAGATTTAAGTGTCAGGAAGTATGGAGTGTAGCCGTGTATGGAAGTGAAACATGGACGATAAATAGTTTAGACAAGAAGAGAATAGGAGCTTTCGAAATGTGGTACTGCAGAAGAATGCTGAAGATTAGATGGGTAGATCACATAACTAATGAGGAGGTACTGAATGGAACTGGGTAGAAGAGGAATTTGTCGCATAACTTGACTAGAAGAAGGGATCGGTTGGTAGGACATGTTCTGAGGCATCAAGGGATCACCAATTTAGTATTGGAGAGTAGCGCGTAGGGTAAAAATCGTAGAGGGAGGCCAAGAGATGAATACACTAAGCAGATTCAGATGGATGTACGGTGCAGTAGTTACTTGGAGATGAAGAAGTTTGCACAGGATAGAGCAGCATATAGAGCTGCATCAAACCAGTCTCAGGACTGAAGAGCACGAGAACAACAACAACAATACCTCCACCTGATGATGAGCTCGCAGTGGCTCGAAAACGTGTTCATGGTTCAGTAAATCGTAAAAAAGCGACCGGTTGCATATTTATTGATAGATCGCCACAATGAGAAATACACACATCAAAAAAACTTTTGCATCACCCCGGTTCCCAGAGCTCTACATCTACATCTACATACATACTCCGCAATCCACCATACGGTACGTGGCAGAGGGTACCTCGTACCACAACTAGCATCTTCTCTCCCTCTTCCACTCCCAAACAGAACGAGGGAAAAATTACTACCTATATGCCTCTGTACGAGCCCTACTCTCTCTTATCTTATCTTTGTGGTCTTTCCGCGAAATGTAAGTTGGTGCCGGCCGGTGTGGCCGAGCGGTTCTAGGCGCTTCAGTCTGGAACCGCGTGACCGCTACGGTCGCAGGTTCGGATCCTGCCTCGGGCATGGATGTGTGTGATGTTCTTAGGTTAGTTAGGTTTAATTAGTTCTAAGTTCTAGGCGACTGATGACCTCAGAAGCCATTTTTTTTTTGGAAGTTGGTGGCAGTAAAATTGTACTGCAGTCAGCCTCAAATGCTGGTTCTCTAAATTTCCTCAGTAGCGATTCACGAAAAGAACGCCTCCTTTCCTCTAGAGACTCCCACCCGAGTTCCTGAAGCATTTCCGTAACACTCGCGTGATGATCAAACCTACCAGTAACAAATCTAGCAGCCCGCCTCTGAATTGCTTCTATGTCCTCCCTCAATTCGACCTGATAGATCCCAAACGCTCGACCAGTACTCAAGAATAGGTCGTATTGGTGTTTTATGAGCGGTCTTCCCAAAATTCTACCAATGAACCGAAGACGACTATCCGCCTTCCCCACAACTGCCATTACATGCTTGTTCCACTTCATATCGCTCTGCAATGTTACTCGCAGATATTTAATGGACGTGACAGTATCAAGCGCTACACTACTAATGGAGTATCCAGACATTACAGGATTCTTTTTCCTTTTCATCTGCATTAATTTACAGTTATCTATATCTAGAGTTAGCTGCCATTCTTTTCACAAATCCTGTCCAAATCATCTTGTATCCTCCTACAGTCACTCGACGACGACACCTTCCCGTACACCACAGCATCATCAGCAAACAGCCGCACATTGCTATCCACCCTATCCAAAAGATCATTTATGTAGACAGAAAACAACAGCGGACCTACCACACTTCCCTGGGGCACTCCAGATGATACCCTCACCTCCGATGAACACTCACCATCGAGGACAACGTACTGGGTTCTATTACTTAAGAAGTCTTCGAGCCACTCACATATTTGGAAACCAATCCCATATGCTCGTACCTTAGTTAGGAGTCTGCAGTGGGCCACCGAGTCAAACGCTTGCTCCTGAAGATAGACGTTGACTGTGGACATTGTATGACAAGACAGTCCCTTTGACTGTTCAGAGATGTCACTAAACCCGCCCAGAGATGTAAACAACCATGCATGAGCAGCGCGTGTTAGACGGAGGGGTTCCGACCGCCGATCAGTTCCAATCATTCCAACAGGAAGGTGGTCGATGGTGAAATCTAATTCAGCATCGAATGTTTGTCGACATCGCAAATCACAAATGCCGATCTCAGTGTTATTTTTTTTTTTAAAAAAAGAAGAGTCTTTTAAGGCGGCATAGTGTACTGTGTGTAGCACTGTGGCAGGTGGCGGTCGCTAGCGATTCCGGAGCGCATGCAACACAGAACAAAGGTCGGCTGTGGGGACCGCAGAAACCATTTCCGCCGCCGCCTTGCTGCGCCGGGATTGGCGGAAACCGCGACGCATCCGCCGCTGATGGGACGGCAGCGAGGTGAGTTGGTCCAACATCTGGTGTCCCCCCCCCCCCCCCCCCACACACACAACTACTGCCGGAAAAAATAAGCAGCGCCCTCGAGGACAAGGGATTTTTATTGTCAAGTGAGGTGACAGGCAATGTTAAAAAATATATCGGCTCAACCACTTGTTTATAGTGTAAAACACTAAGATTGAGGCGTTTCGGAAGTGAATCTTCCATCATCAGAATAATAAGTAAATTAACCTGTTAAAACTCGCTAAAATGGAACATGCACCAGGCACAATGAAATTGATAGTAAAATTGAAACATCGTGGCTACTTCCCTTGTTGCAGCCGTGTATTCCAAGGTGCATCTCCACACAGTCGTCAAAATATAAAGAACTCTAGAATGGTGTCGCCTATGGTGTTCAACATCTAACCACATGGCTCTCTCCTCTATCGTCGTAAACCGCCTGTGCGTCTTCGTTGATACCACACACCACGTAGCCAAACACGACACTGAAACGCGAGTGAGCTTACGCGCCAGTAAACAAGGAAGTCACAGAGATGTCTATACAAACAGATAACGTATGCATGCTCCAAGGACCTAATGAAATGATGGTATCCTGTCAATTGCTACAAATGTAGTTACAAAAGGAAACCAGTGAAATGTTTGAAAAAGTTATTTGTATCACCAGTTAACTGTTCATTCAGTGTGTACTGATTATCCACGCTTAAATCTATACTCGATGTTAACAAATTCCTCTTCTTCAGAAACGCTTTCCTTGCCATCGCCAGTCTACGTTTTATATCCTCTCTACTTCGACCATCATCAGTTATTTTTCTCCCCAAATAGCAAAACTCCTTTACTTCTTTAAGTGTCTCATTGCCTAATCTAATTCCCTCAGCATCACCCGACTGAATTCGACTACATTCCATTATCCTCGTTTTGCTTTTGTTGATGTTCATTTTATATCTTCCTTTCAAGACCCTGTCCATTCCGTTCAACTGCTCTTCCAAGTCCTTTGCTGTCTCTGACAGAATTACAATGTCATCGGCGAATCTCAAAGTTTTTATTTCTTCCCCATGGATTTTAATCCTACTCCGAATTTTTCTTTTGTTTCCTTCACTCCTTGCTCAATATACAAATTGAATAACATCGGGGAGAAACTACAACCCTGTCTCACTCCCTTGCCAACCACTGCTTCCCTTTCATTCCCCTCGACTCATAACTGCCATCTGGTTTCTGTACAAATTGTAAATAGCCTTTCGCTCCCTGTATTTTACCCCTGCCACCTACAGAATTTGAAAGAAAGTATTCCAGTCAACATTGTCAAAAGTTTTCTCTAAGTCTACAAATGCTAGAAACGTGGGTTTGCCTTTCCTTAATCTTTCTTAAAGATAAGTCATAAAGTCAGTATTGCCTCACATGTTCCAACATTTCTACGGAATCCAAACTGATCTTCCCCGAGGTCGGCTTCTACCAACGGCAAGGTCCATGGTTCATGGCGGGGGCTTGACCTCTTAGCTGAGCGTCACGACGGATAAAGGGTTTAGTGAACACACAGTCGAGCGAGGCTCAATTCCGTAACAAAGAAATTCACTAAAACTAAACGCGAAATATATCTATTTATAAAAGCAGGTAAAAATTCGCTTGACGTCTTTCTAAGAGACAGTCTCTAATGTAAGTGAAGACCATATGTGGCTTCAGTTCAAAGAAATAGTATCAACAGCACTCCAGAGATTCATACCAAATAAATTAATAAAAGGCGGAACTGATCGCCCATGGCACAGAAAATACGACAGAAAGCTGCCGTAGGAGTACCGAAGAAGGCACGTATAATTTAGACGAACGCAAAAAGTCCAAGATTGTCGAAGTTTTACCGAGGCTCGAAATTTGGTGCGGATTTCAATGCGAGATGCATTTAATAGTTTCCACAACGAAAGTCTCTCTAGAAATGTGGCGGAAAATCCAAAGAGATTCTGGTCCTACGTTAAGTAAACTAGTGGAAAGGCTCGGTAAGTACCTTTACTGTGCGACAGCGATGAGGAGCAGGAGGAGGGAGGGGACAAGGGACCCAACCCTTCGGAGCAGCTAAAATCGTGGCAAATGTCCGGCCTGGCAAATGTCTGAACACCGTCCACTTTACCCCTCCGCCGCCCCACATCGAACCACTCTTTCCGGGGTATTGTGCGGTTCGGCCCCCGGTGGACCCCCCAGGGAACGTCTCACACCAGACGAGTGTAACCCCTATGTTTCCGTGGTAGAGTAATGGTGGTGCGCGCGTACGTGGAGAACTTGCTTGCACAGCAATCACCAACATAGTGTAGCTGAGGCGGAATAAGGGGAACCAGCCGGCATTCGCTGAGGCAGATAGAAAACCGCCTAAAAACCATCCACAGACTGGCTGGCTCACCGAACCTCGACACAAGTCCACAGGGCGGATTCGCGCCGGGGACCAGGCGCTCCTTCCCAATCCGGCGTTCATCATTGTACGAATATGTGACAAAAGGATCGGACCAATTGAAGTACACACGTCTCACAAAGGAAGTCTCTCGGCTCGAAAAGGGATTTTTCAGTGTCCATCCGCATCTACATCTACAGGGATACTCCGCAAATCACACTTGTCTGGCAGAGGGCTCATCGAAGAACCTCCACAATAATCCTCTATTATTCCAGTCCCTATATCTTTCTGTGCGAGCTTTGATTACCCGTATTTTTTATGATGATAGTTTCTCCCTATGCAGATCGGCGTCAACAAAATATTTTCGCATTCTGAGGAGAAACTTGGCGATTGAAATTTCGTGAGAAGATTCTACTGTAATGAAAAACGCCTTTGTCTTAATGATGTCCACCCGAAATCCTGTATCATAGCTGTGACACTCTCTCCCTCATTTTTCGATAATACAAACCATGCTGCCCTTCTTTGAACTTTTTCGATGTACCCCGTCAATACTATCTGGTAAGGATTCCACACCGCGCAGCAGTACTCCAAAAGAGGGCGGACAAGCGCAGTGTAGGCAGTCTCTTTAGCAGAACTGTTGTAATTTTTGTGTTCTGCCAGCAAAACGCAGTCTTTGGTTTGTCTTCCCTACAACATTGTCGACGCGTTCTTTCCAATTTAAGTTGTTCGTAATTCTAATTCCTAGGTATTTATCTGAATTTACAGCCTTTGCATTTGACTGATTTATCGTCTAACTGAAGTTTAATGGGTTCCTTTGGCACTCATGTGAATGACCCCACAATTTTCATTATTTAGAGTCAATTGCCAGTTGGTTCAAATGGCTCTGAGCACTATGGGACTTAACATCTGAGGTCATCAGTCCCCTAGAACGTAGAACTACTTAAACCTAACTAACCTAACATCACACACATCCATGCCCGAGGCAGGATTCGAACCTGCGACCGTAGCGGGCGCGTGGTTCCAGACTGAAGCGCCTAGAACCGCTCGGCCACACTGGCCGGCTCAATTGCCAGTTTTCGCACCATTCAGATACCTTTTCTAAATCGTTTTCCAGTTTGTTTACACCTTCTGATGATTGTACTAGACGATAAACGACAGCATCATCCGCAAAAAACCTAAGACGGCTGCTCAGATTGTCTCACAAATTGTTTATATAGGTATGGAGCAGCAAAGGGCCTACAACACTACCCTTGGGAACACCACTTCTCTTTTACTCGATGACTTTCCGTCTGTTACTACGAACTGTGACCTCTCTGACAGAAAATCACCAGTCCAGTCACGTAACTAAGACGATATTCCATAAACACGCAATTTCACTATAAGCTGAATGTGTGGTACAGAGTCAGAAGCCTTCTGGAAATCTAGAAATACGGAATCAATTTGAAATCCCTTTTCAATAGCAGTCAACAGTTCGTGTGAGTAAAGAGCTACTTGTGTTTCGCAAGAACGACATTTCATCTATCTGTGTTGGCTATGTCTCAGGGGCATGAAAGGGAAGGAGTGGTTGGAAAGGGAGTGAGACAGGGTTGTAGCATCTCCCCGATGTTATTCAATCTGTATATTGAACAAGCAGTAAAGGAAACAAAAGAAAAATTCGGAGTAGGTATTAAAATCCATGGAGAAGAAATAAAAACTTTGAGGTTCGCCGATGACAAAGAAACAGCAAAGGACTTGGAAGAGCAGTTGAACGGAATGGCCAGTGTCTTGAAAGAAGAGTATAAGATGAACATCAACAAAAGCAAAACGAGGATAATGGAATGTAGTCGAATTAAGTCGGGTGATGCTGAGGGAATTAGATTAGGAAATGAGACACTTAAAGTAGTAAATCAGTTTTGCTATTTGGGGAGGAAAATAACTGATAATGGTCGAAGTAGAGAGGATATAAAATGTAGACTGGCAATGACAAGGGAAGCGTTTCTCAAGAAGAGAAATTTGTTAACATCGACTTTAGATTTAAGTGTCAGGAAGTCGTTTCTGAAAGTATTTGTATTGGGTGTAGCCATGTATGGAAGTGAAACATGGACGATAAATAGTTTGGACAAGAAGAGGGCAGAAGCTTTCGAAATGTGGTGCTACAGAAGAATGCTGAAGATTAGATGGGTAGATCACATAACTAATGAGGAGGTACTGAATAGAATTGGGGAGAAGAGGAGTTTGTGGCTCAACTTGACAAAAAGAAGGGACCGATTAATAGGACATGTTCTGAGGCTTCAAGAGATCACCAATTTAGTATTGGAGGGCAGCGTGGAGGGTAAAAATGGTAGAGGGAGACCAAGAGATGAATACACTAAGCAGATTCAGAAGGACGTAGGTTGCAGTAAGTACTGGGAGATGAAGAAGCTTGCACAGGATAGGGTAGCATGGAGAGCTACATCAAACCAGTCTCAGGACTGAAGGCCACAACAACATGTCTCAGTAGTTGTCTTCGAGGTAATTCATAGTGTTAGAACACAATAAATGTTCCAGAACCCTGCTGCATATGGATGTTAATGATATGGGCATGTAATTTAGTGGATTAGTCCTACTACCTTTCTTGAATATTGTCGTGACCTGTGCAGCTTTCCAGTCTTTGGGTTCGGGTCTTGTGTTCAACGAGCGGTTGTATATGATTGTTAAGCATGGAGTTGTTGCATCAGCATACTCCGAAAGGAACCTAATTGGTATACAGTCGGGACAAGAAGACTTGCTTTTATTAAGTGATTTAAGTTGCTTCACTACTCGGAGGATATCCGCTTGTGCGTTACTCATGTTGGCAGCTGTTCTTGATTCGAATTCTGGGATATTTACTTCGTCTTATTTGCTGAACCAATTTTGGAAGGCTGTGTTAAGTAACTCTGCCTTAGCAGCAGTCTTCTTTTCAACCTTTACATACCACTGCGTTTAAGCCGGTGGAAACATTTGATTGTGATACTCTGTACTGGGCCTCATAAAAATGTTGAGGAGGTTCCTGAACAGTACGTGTGAAACAATATGCAGAATCACAATAGGCACGTGTGGAGAAAGCATTATCTGGACAACGCTCAGAATCACATTCTTCACCTGGAAAATTCTAGTGCCACTTGACTTACATTTTTTGTTCAGCAACATGTGCGGGAATATTTTATAAATTTTCTCATTTTGAGAAGACCAAAGGAGCGACTGCTTCACTGGCTATCAACATTCAACAGCCAAGATCGCAAAATAGTTCTTTATTTAAAACAACCGCTTTCGACAAACTTATGTTTTTTAAGATCTGAAGATGACACCAAAGTTTGTCGAAACCGGTTGTTTTAAATAAAGAAGTGCTTTGCGACCTTCGGTGTTGAATGTTGTTATCCGGTAATACTGAGGCATGACTGATACACTGGAGCAGACAGCTGGTTATCAGTAATACGAGTGGAATAAATTTTCATTACAAAAATTCTATTTCCTAATTTAGACTCGAAGTCACTGCAGAGTGTCCGTATAAAGTCTGTTATTCTTCTCGCATATACTTCATATTGCCGGAAGAAATATACATCCAAAATCTGTGCGTATTTTGTTGTTTTTGGCGGAATAATCATTTATTAAATGTCTTTACCAGCAAATCATTTACAATTGTTGAATCCTTGTGAATGCTCCAAGAACCACAACGTACTCTACATTAGGGATGCGCAAAAGTATCGATACATGAAAACGTCGACATGACTCCAAATTGATATAGATATATATCGTCTGAATTCAATTTAACTTTCCGTTAGTTATGCGATATTTAATGCTTAAATCGAAAGCGATATTTTTATTGTCTCTCTTTTCTTGATTCATAGGCACTATAGTTCTCGTCGGCCGATTTCTTCTCCATTCCAGTTACTAGCAACCTTTGCAATCTGACAGTAAATTTCTTAACAATGAGCTTAATTTAATTTCATATTCATTACTACAAATGAGCACCAGATTTGCTCATGAATGTATCTATGCTGTATATTCATGAAAGCTTATTACTTCCTTGTGTCGCTTCTACCATTGCAAGTGTGTTGTTCTTAGCATAAGTTAGTTTAAGTAGTGTGTGAGTCTAGGGACCGTTGACGTAAGCGATTTGGCTCCTTAGGAATTCACACACATTTGAATATTTGAACCATTGCAAGTGAAAGGTGCACGGTGCAAAATGCACACGTTTGGTGACAGCATTTTTAACTCGTTTGGCAGAAAATTAGAGCTCGGAATTTCTTGTGTCACTGAGTTTTCTGGCAACAGTTTTTCATGCCTTGTCCAAATTGAAGGCTTCCTGTGTTACATCTGAAGCTCTTTGTTCAGGTGACAATTGAACAGTACGCCTATGATTTGACGAATTTCCTTAGTTATTTCCACTATTGCAGCTGATACTGCGAGGGGAGAATCAAAGTGAATGTGCTTGGACCGAGGATCCAAAATTGTAGCTGTGGAAAAAAAAGTATTTCTTTCCAAAGGTCCTACAAGTAGGCACTTTTTACAGGCATTCCTAATCGAGTATACAACGCATGGTTCACTTCGTATCGAAGTAGGTTTGTTATGGGAAGGCATAAGCTTGCAGTCACGTTGTTAGCGTCACTAACTTCTTCAGTGGCTCGTTTGAAAGGTGCAAGAAGGTCAACGAGATCTCTTATCACATTAAGCAGCGATATTGCAACCATATCTGGTGCACTCCTATTTGACCGACTTCTTGTAGCCTCTCCTGTTTCGTGCGAAAGAGTGGCTTCCTTACTAAATTTGGTAGTTTCAGATAACAGGGGAACACACTAAACAAGGAATTCTGTTCATGTCTATTGGTGATGATTATTGGTTTCATTAATTAGTTTTTCGTAAATAAGTGGTTTTATAGAGCACTCATTCTCATAAATAAAGGATAATTGCAGAATGTGGTGCCACATAACGTGGCACTACACAAAACTGGCGCTAATAGCAGAGGCACATAGGGAACACACACGACACAGATCTGTAAGTCCACGGTATTGGTAATAAGTTGAGAAAACCGTCCCGAAACACTTGTGCTACAAAACTCCACGGTTTCCTGCGCATGGACCCCGACATCAGTATGGGATACGATCACCGTGCACACGAATACAGGCCGCACAACGGGTTGGCATACTCTGGATCAGGTGGTCGAGCAGCTGCTGGGGTATAGCCTCCCATTCTTGCACCATTGCCTGTCGGAGCTCCTGAAGTGTCGCAGCGGTTTGAAGACGTGCAGCGATACGTCGATCGAGAGTATCCTAGACGTGCTCGATGGGGTTTAGGTCTGGAGAACAGGCAGGCCACCCCATTCGCCTGATATCTTCTGTTTCAAGGTACTCCTCCAAGAAGGCAGCTCGGTGGGGCCGTGCGTTATCATCCACCAGGAGGAAGGTGGGACCCACTGCACCCCTGAAAAGGCGGACATACTGGTGCAAAATGGCGTCCCCATACACCTGACCTGTTACAGTTCCTCTGTTAAAGACATGCAGGGGTGTACGTGCACCAATCATAATCCCACGCCACACCATCAAACCACGACCTCCATACAGGTCCCTTTCAAGGACATTAAGGGGCTGGTATCTGGTTCGTGGATCACGCCAGATGCAAACCAGGCGAGAATCACTGCTCAGACTATACCTTGACTCTTCGGTGAACACAACCTGCGACTACTGTTCCAATGACCATGCTCTGTGTTATTGACACCAGGCTTTAGGGGCTCTCCTGTGACCACGTGTCAGTGGAATGCACCTTACAGGTCTCCAGGTGAATAAACCGTGTCTGTTCAGTCGTCTGTAGACTGTGTGTTTAGAGACAACTGTTCCAGTGGCTGCGGTAAGGTCCCGAGCGAGGCTACCTGCAGTACTCCGTGGCCGTCTGCGGGCACTGATGGTGAGATATCGGTCTTCTTGTGGCGTTGTACACTGTGGTCGTCCCGTACTACAGTACCTGGACACGTTTCCTGTCTGCCTGAATCGTTGCCATAATCTTCAGATCACACTTTGTGGCACACGGAGGGCCCGTGCTACGACCTGCTGTGTTTGACCAGCCTCCAGTCGCCCTAGTATTCTACCCCTCTTAACGTCATCAGTGTGTGTTCTTTGAGCCATTTCCAACACACAGCCACCATTAGCAGGTCTGAAAACGTCTGCACACTTACTCGCTGCACCGTACTCTGACATGCACCAACACACCTCTGCGTATGTGGACTGCTGCCAGCGCCACCGTGCGATGACCGCAGGTCAAATGCACCACATGGTCATACCCCGAGGTGATTTAACCCCGCAAACCGCCCACCAGAGCGTTATTTCACAATGTATCAGCCTAATCCTTAATTTATGAGCATGAGTGTAAATTGTAAGTCTTTTGTTGTTTAATATTGCCTGTAATAAAGTATGTGCCAATTTTTAAGCACTTGTTAATCATTTCTGTGACTCTGGTCAATTTCTTAAAAAGTTTGTCACAAATTGAAAATAAAAAATTAAAATTTTCACTCGAGGGAATACTTGATCCAAGGACCACCTCTCGTTTCGCAGCTACTCACGCTAACCACGGGACCACGGCGCTCCTGAGCTCGCGATGTCCTAGATGATACCTATGCTACGCATGGACTACTCAGTTTGTATATTTTGCTTATTTTTTCATATTTCCACACAACTTCTTCCTGTTTTCTCGATTGATCTGTGTTGAGCTTTTCAAGGCCTATCCACTGTGCCAACTTATAACTAAATCTGAGGGGGAACCTATAACTAAATCTGAGGGAGGTGCGGTGGGGAGGTTCCCTTGTAAGTTCTAGGGGACTGATGACCTCAGAAGTTAAGTCCCATAGTGCTCAGAGCCATTTTTTGAAAGTAGGTACATTGTGTACAGTTCACGACGAATTTCGCTGTCGTCTAGATGTTCATCCTGCTGCTGGTGGTGGACACACACAGCATTTGTAATAGCATAGCTGTTGCAATTCATGCCATGTTTAGCCGGCGGGAGTGGCCGTGCGGTTCTAGGCGCTACAGTCTGGAACCGCACGACCGCTACGGTCGCAGGTTCGAATCCTGCCTCGGGCATGGATGTGCGTGATGTCCTTAGGTTAGTTAGGTTTAAGTAGTTCTAAGTTCTAGAGGACTGATGACCATAGATGTTAAGTCCCATAGTGCTCAGAGCCATTGGAACCATTTGTGAAGTTGTGCTTGAGTTTACATCGAACTTTTCAGTGTGATCTGTTGGCCAAGCCTACTGTACTGTAGCGTGTAAAGATGCTGCACGTATTTACACGTGCTGAATATGCCGATACGGTAGTTGTGTACGGGTGCTGCCGCTGCTTGTAGAGAGTATGGCATACGATTTCCTAACCGCAGACTACCACATTCAAGAGTGTCTTCTCGTCTGTTCAGTACACGCATGACACTGGTACAGTGCCCAGCAACCATACTGTACCTGAAAGTGTTAATGAACAGACGTGGATCAAGTAGAAGACATTATTCAGTCGGTAGAACGTAGTCTTTCAACAAGAACAGGTAGAATTTCTGTACGTATCGGCGTTCAATAAGGTGCTGGGGAATGGAAGCCCATTCTTCATGGAGTGCTGCACTGAGGAGAAGTATCTACGTCGGTCGGTGAGGCCTGGCACAAAGTCGGCGTTCCAAAATATGCTAAAGGTGTTCTGTAGGATTCAGCTCAGGACTCTGTGCAGGCCAGTCCATTACAGGGATGTCATTGTGTAACCACTCCGCCACAGGCCGTGCATTATGAAAAGGTGCTCGATCGTATTGAAACTTGCAATCGCCATCCCCGAATTGCTCTTCAATAGTGGGAAGCAAGTAGGTGCTTAAAACATCAATGTAGGCTGTGCTGTGATAGTTCTACGCTAAACAAGGGGTGCAAGCGCCCCTGCATTAAAAACACGACCACACCATAACACCACCACCTCCGAAGCTTACTGTTGTCACTACACACGCTGGCACATGACGTTCACCGGGCATTCGCCATACCTACACCCTGCCATCGGATCGCCACACTGTGTACCGTGATTCTTCACTCCATTGAACGTTTTACCACCTTTCAGTAGTCCAATATTTGTGCTCCTTACACCAAGCGACGCATCGTTCGGTATTTACCGGCGTGATGTGTAGCTTATGAGCAGCCGCTCGACCGAGAAATCCAAGTTTTCTCACCTCCCACCTAACTGAAACAGTACTTGCAGTCGATCCTAATGCAGTCTGAAATTCCTGTGTGATTGTCTGGATAGCTGTCTGCCTGTTACACATTACGACCCTCTTCAACTTGAAACGTCCCCTTAGAACAATTATAAATGACTGTGCTTAAACTGACACACAATATTTTTAGCGCAACGCAATCTGACTTTCAAAAATCCCTACAAAAGAATGGCCCTGACTAATATTAACCTATACCTTTCACAAATCACTTACCTCACAAAAATCTTCGCTACTCGAACTACTGCAATACAGCGAGCGCCACTACTGCCAGCTAAATAAAAGATTCAAACTACGGAAGGCACCAACTACTGATAGGCATAGTTAGCAAATGAAAGATTTTGATAGAGAACAAACAATGTATTTACCTTAATAGTGTTGAAAAATCATAATATATATAGCAGTTCATGACATCAAAACTCCGCCATCTCTCTCCCCACATCCACCACTGCTGGCGGCTCACCTCCAACTGCGCAACGCTACGCGCTGTTAACATCCAGCTGCCCAACACTACAATGGCAGACAACAATGCAAACTAGCCACAGACTGCACACAGCACAGCCAGTGATTTTCATACGGAGCGCTACGTGGCGTTACCAATAAGAAAACCTAAACAGCCTACTTACAAACTGTCGGCGGTCTCTGTCAGTCAACAGAGGAGGTCGGCCTGTACGCTTTTGTGCTGTACGTGTCCCCTCACGTTTGCACTTTACGCATCGGAAACAGTGGACCTAGGGACGTGTAGGAGTGTGGAAATCTCGCGTACAGACGTAGGACACAAGTGACACGCAATCACCTGACCAGATTCGAAGTCCGTGAGTTCCGCGGAGCGCCCCATTCTTCTCTCTCACGATGTCTGATGACTACTGAGGTCGCTGATATGGAGTACCTGGCAGTAGGTGGCAGCACGATGCACCCAATATGAAAAACGTATGTATTTGGGGGGTGTAAAAAAAAAAATGCAAATGTGTGTGAAATCTTATGGGACTTAACTGCTAAGGTCATCAGTCCCTAAGCTTACACACTACTTATACTTAACCTAAATTATACTAAGGACAAACACACACATTCATGCCCGAGGGAGGACTCGAACCTCCGCCGGGACCAGCCACACAGTCCATGACTGCAGCGCCTTAGACCGCTCGGCTAATCCCCCGCGGCATTTGGGGGTGTCCGGATACTTTTGATCACATGGTGTATGTGGAAAACACTGATGAGGAGAAGGGACAGGATGATGTGACATCTGCTGGGACATCACGAAATGACTTCAATGGTACTAGTGGGAGCTGTAGAGGGCAAAAACTGTAGAGGAAAACAAAGATTGGAATACGTCCAGCAAATAATGGAAGATGTGGGTTGGAAGTGCTACTCTGAAATGAAGAGGTCACAGGAGAGGAATTCGTAGCGGGTCGCATCAAACCAGTCAGTAGATTGGTGAATAAAAAAAAACATTGCAGGTCAGTATCGGCCTTTTGTGTGTCATTGTCTGTTTCAGCGCCGTTACGTTCACGCAGCGTCTGGACAGACGGCTTCGATCTGTTCACTGATTTACTTTTCATTCGCCACAGACAGATAAGTGCACATACGCAGGAGGCGATTGGCGTTTTGGAATTTCGTGCGATGAAGAAAAAAAAAAAAAAAAAAAAAAGAGTACGCTGGCGGCCTCGACAAAGGCCAGACTAAGGAACAGAGGCTGGGAAAAGACAGTGGACTGTGTGTGT
Source organism: Schistocerca piceifrons (assembly GCF_021461385.2). Taxonomy (NCBI): domain Eukaryota; kingdom Metazoa; phylum Arthropoda; class Insecta; order Orthoptera; family Acrididae; genus Schistocerca; species Schistocerca piceifrons. The sequence continues at coordinate 66,976,064 of NC_060148.1, read as the reverse complement.
GTGTGTGTGTGTGTGTGTGTGTGTGTGTGTGACGTAATGCCGCACTCTGTGACGCGGCAGTAGTGGCCGCGTGGAGTGTGTGTGTGTGTGTGTGTGTGTGTGTGGCCGGTAGCCGCTAGATAAGATAGCGGCAGCAGCTGCCTGCGCGCGCGCGCGCGCGCGCGCGCGCGTGTGTGTGTGTGTGTGTGTGTGTGTGTGTGTGTGTGTGTGTGTGTGTGTGTGCACGTGATGGGCGTGGCGAAGCACGCACTTCAGAAGCACTGCGGAGCTACTCCCACTTATCACATTCCGCGTCCCGAGACAGTTCCTTTTCTATTAAGCGAAGCTTCAGAACCGTCACTGGAAAATTACGAAATACGAAGTGTGATAAAAAAAAAGAGCACTCGAATTTTTATTTCATTTTTTGTTTTTCAGGAAAAAAAAGGTACATCAACGTTATATTGTTCAAAACAGTCTCAGTTGGATACTACCAGTAAACTTCGCCCAGCCCCAATTCTACAGGGTGTTACAAAAAGGTACGGCCAAACTTTGAGGAAACATTCCTCACACACAAAGAAAGAAAATATGTTATGTGGACATGTGTCCGGAAACGCTTACTTTCCATGTTAGAGCTCATTTTATTACTTCTCTTCAAATCACATTAATCATGGAATGGAAACACACATCAACACAACGTACCACCGTGACTTCAAACACTTTGTTACAGGAAATGTTCAAAATGTCCTCCGTTAGCGAGGAATCCCTGAGGCGCTGATGCAGCCCTGGAGAATGGCGTATTGTATCACAGCCGTCCACAATACGAGCACGAAGAGTCTCTACATTTGGTACCGAGGTTGCGTAGACAAGAGCTTTCAAATGCCCCCATAAATGAAAGTCGAGAGGGTTGAGGTCAGGAGAGCGTGGAGGCCACGGAATTGGTCCGCCTCTGCCAATCCGTCGGTCACAGAATATGTTGTTGAGAAGCATACGAACACTTCGACTGAAATGTGCAGGAGCTCTTTCGTGCATGAACCACATGTTGTGTCGTACTTGTAAAGGCACATGTTCTAGCAGCACAGGTACAGTATCCCATATGAAATCATGATAACGTGCTCCATTGTGCGTAGGTGGAAGAACATGGGGCCCAATCGAGACATCACCAACAATGCCTGCCCAAACGTTCACAGAAAATCTGTGTTGATGACGTGATTGCACAATTGCGTGCGGATTCTCGTCAGCCCACACACGTTGATTGTGAAAATTTACAATTTGATCACGTCGGAATGAAGCCTCATCCGTAAAGAGAACATTTGCACTGAACTGAGGATTGACACATTGTTGGATCAACCATTCGCAGAAGTGTACCCGTGGAGGCCAATCGGCTGCTGATAGTGCCTGCACACGCTGTACACGGTACGGAAACAACTGGACGCCGATCAATTGCTTCGAACGTCTTCCTGTCGGGACACCTTCGTTCTGGAAATCTGTCTCGATACAAACGTACCGCGCCACGGCTATTGCCCCGTGCTAATCCACACATCAAATGGGCATCTGCCAACTCCGCATTTGTAAACATTGCACTGACTGCAAAACCACGTTCGTGATGAACAATAACCTCTTGATGCTACGTACTGATGTGCTCGATGCTAGTACTGTAGAACAATGAGTCGCATGTCAACACAAGCTCCGAAGTCGACATTACCTTCCTTCAATTGGGCCAACTGGCGGTGAATCGAGGAAGTACAGTACATACTGACGGAACTAAAATGAGCTCTAACATGGAAATTAAGCGTTTGCGGACACATGCCCACATAACATATTTTCTTTATTTGTGAGTGAGGAATGTTTCCTGAAAGTTTGGCCGTACCTTTTTGTAACACCCTGAATAATGAATTCGCATGTATAAATCAGCTTCGAAAGTCTGATTACTTTATAAGTGAGTTAATCTCTACATACTGGATGGTTCAGGAGGAATAGTAAATATTTTAGGAGGTGGTAGTATAGACGAATTGAAAAAAAAAAAAAAAAATTTCAAGGAAAAGAAAAGAATGCCACATAACGTGTGTCCAATGTTTATTGAGTAGAGAGATACAGCTGTTAGTATGTAACACAAACAAAGTTAAAGCAAAGGCAAATGAGGACGCTCACAGTCAATTTTCAAAAACTGCACAGCCAGCTTCAATGCAGTTTTGACTTCTCTTGATAACACCACGTGTAGCTCTTCTGAGGTCGCCTTTGCGTTCTTTTATGGGGGTTGCACTACCCGTCATCAGAGCGACCAAATCGGCTCTTGTGGTTACTTTTCCTTAGTACATGTCGCCTTTCAGCTGTCCTCACAGACAAAAATCCGAAGGGATAGGGTACGGGGACCTTGGTGGCCAACTAACGTACCCATATGTAAAGATCCATCTTCCGGGAAATGTTAGTTTCCGATGATGTGTCACCTGACGACTATAATGTGCAGGAGCCCCGTCATGCTGGACGAACATACACATTCTTGTAGCCATAGGAATCCCTTCCAATAATGCTGGAAGCTTGCCTTCAACAGCCGGCCGAGGTGGCCGATCGGTTCTAGGCGCTACAGTATGGAACCGCACGGCCGCTAAAGTCGCAGGTTCGAATCCTGCGTCGGGCATGGATGTGTGTGATGTGCTTAGGTTACTTAGGTTTAAGTAGTTCTAAGTTCTAGTGGACTGATGACCTCAGATGTTGAGTCCCATAGTGCTCAGAGCCATTTGAACCTTTTTTTTTTTTTTCCTTCAAGAAAGTGCAAACAATGGGGTCGTGTAAGACGATGCGGCAACACAACAGAGCCAGTTAACTGATTGCCTATCAAATCACACTACACATTTACAGAGAAGCGTTCTTGAAAATGTGTCTCCACAATGGCGTGTGGGATTTCTTCAGACCGCTGATGTGATTTACGAGTGTTATTCAAATGGTTCAAATGGCTCTGAGCACTATGGGACTTAACATCTATGGTCATCAGTCCCCTAGAACTTAGAACTAGTTAAACCTAAGTAACCTAAGGACAGCACACAACACCCAGCCATCACGAGGCAGAGAAAATCCCTGACCCCGCCGGGAATCGAACCCGGGCGTGGGAAGCGAGAACGCTACCGCACGACCACGAGATGCGGGCACGAGTGTTATTAATGCCGTCACGAGTGAAGAGTACAAATGGCGATTTTGAAGTATCCAGTTGAACCGTGAATTTACTTCCAAAATCTTTTCTTAAAGAATTTACTTATTTTTACTAGCGATTCATCAAGAACATTAACACATTTAATCACACTAGGTCAGTATGGATGTAGTTGCCGGGGAGTAAATGATGAAAATGAAATTACCTTTAACAAATGGGAATTTTATTCATAAAAGCCTTTTCAAAAACAGATTTAAAATTTATAAGCAGAAAAGCACCCTCGAAATATCAAGTTACAATTTTACTTAGAGGCAGAAAGAACAATATTGAAAGTATGAGCCTTCGGGCTGGGAAGCCTGCTGCTCCCTTTCAACACGACCGTAGTAACGGCCGCTCACAACAACCTCTGAAAGACTACACTCGTGCAAATCTGCAACACACCAGATTACTTTGAACTAAAAATTTTAACAACTCAGATAAACACATTAACTATGCACCCCGTAAGAGGGATGGAAATGGTACAAAACACTCACATTAAAAAAAAAAAAATTACTTGCCAGCGAAAGTGCAACTTGTTTTTAAAGAAAACTCTTACCGTGGAAGGGTGGCAACTTTATATACTAAAATGACCATTTAAATAAAAACCCATGAAATGCAGTCTTACATAAAATGTACACATATGCTGTACATTACACATATACCGCCTCTCAAGATGATAGGCAAGATAAAAACATATTTCAGGACTTTGGCCTTTACAAAAAATTCGTTAACACCGAATCCGACAAACATGACAGAGGCAGCTATTAACGTACGGCAGACCGACATACAGACACTAGCTCCCTAACAAATGCGGACGAAAGACAGGCGAGCAAGCTGGGGACGAGAGACTGACCAAGAAAACAAGTAGAATTTAGCAAGTAAATGAAACAACATATCAGCAATCACTTAACTTCTAATAAACTGCGATTTTTGGCGAAGACCTGGCGCAGCACCCCCAAATCGCTCTCCCGAACCGTCCGCTGCCAGCCGCTTCAACGGACGCAGGAAGGCGCGCCGATCTCCCGTCTCACGGCGTCGCAGCTCGCGCCGGCCAGACCGACGTCGTGGGTTGACTCCTGTTGCTCTCGTGTCGGCCGCGAAGCCACTACCCCTCGCTATACGGCGCGGCCCACTGGACCCACGTGGCGACCTCACATGCGCCGACGCTCAAGATGGACAAGTCATCTCGTATCTCAGTGCGCGACCGACCAACTGACCGATCCAACAGCCAATGACCATTGCCTGAACAAACTCGAGCAGACTGGCGGCCTAACACATACTAGCACTCCGGGCGACAGACTGACACTGGACTGCCCCACACTGACCCGGCTGACCAACTGACCAGACTCGCCGAGACTGACAGACTGACCCCAGACTCACTCTGACTGACCGTCTCAGACTCACTAACTGCCGAGCTCATAACGCCCCTTAAATGCACGTGGAACAGGCAACCTTTCCCCTTTCCCACCACAGGGAGACACCGAAGCTGCGATTGCCACAGCGGCGCCACCGCCAGAAACGGAGGGCGACTGCTTTACACTACGAGCTGCGGCGCGCGCTTCAAAACAGCAAATTTTACCACTGCTCACCAGTGACAAAATTTCCAATCGTCTGTCTTCACCTCCTGCTCGATTGTGTTGAATGAGCTGTAAATGATACGGACGAAACCCGTTCATGTGTAATGTCCTCCATACTCTTGTATGTGGAATACTGATACGCGCAGAAACTTCACATTTGCTTGTTGAAGGGCTATGTTCTAGTGACGGAATAATGTCTTCTAGTTCATCCACAGTCTGCACGTTTTCACGTTCACATGCATTATGGCTGCTGGGCACTGTACCAGCGTCACGCAGTGTATTGAATACACGAGTAAACAGTCCTGACTGTGGTAGGCTGCGGTACCAGGGTAGCTGATGCGCTGCTTCCTGAACTCGGGTAGGCGCGCCGGCTCCGGATCGAATCCGCCTGCGGCTTTACCGACGGAGGCCGGTGTGCCGGCCAGCCTGGATGTGGCTTTTAGGCGGTTTCTCACATCCCACTAGGTGAATACCGGGCTGGTCCCGGGCGGCCGGGGTGACCGAGCGGCTCTAGGTGCTACAATCTGGAACAGCGCGACCGCTAAGGTCGCAGGTTCGAATCCTGCCTCTGGCATGGATGTGTGTGATGTCCTTAGGTTAGTTAGGTTTAAGTAGTTCTAAATCTAGGGGACTGATGACCTCAGAAATTCCCATAGTGCTCAGAGCCATTTGAACCCACATCCCGCCTTGGCTACACGACTCACAGACATCTGATACTCGTTCGCACTATTCCACAGCACGGGTTACACTAAATGCAGGCACCTGGGATCCACTAATTCCGTCCCAGGGGGTATGGGGTACCACAGGAAGGGCATCCGCCTGGCCCTTAAATTAACCTTGCCAAATCCGACCGTGACCATGCCGACCCTGCGAAACCGCGGGACAAAGGCACACTCAAGAAGCAGAGGAAGAAGAAGACTCTGGTAGTCTGTTGTTAGGAAATCGTATGCAGTATCCTTTACAAGCAGCAGCAGAATCCGTACACAAATACCATATCGGCATACTCAGCATGTGTAAAGATGTGTGGCATGTTTACACGCTACAGTACATTAGACTTTGCCAACAAATCATAATAAAAACGTCAATGTAAACTAAAGCACAACTTCACAACGTGAAAAATACTCTACTGCTGGCGTTCGATAAATACGCCCACAGCAATCGGCATACCACCACACGAAGCGAAAATGCTTTGAACTGAGCTGTATCTCTGTACTCAGTAAAAATTGGGGACACACCTTACTATGGTCATTCAATAACTAAAGAGACAAACTGGTCTGGAGAAAAAAACCATTCATTTTTGCAAAACAATAATTTTTCTGCTTTTCAACATAATCCCCTTGAACATTTATGCACTTGTTCCAACGGGCTACAAGCCTTTTTATTACGGCTGCAAAGGACTCTTTTGTCTTGATGTTTTAGCCAATTTCTCACAAACTTTTTCACGTCCTCGTTGTCCTGAAACCTCTTCCCAATTAATGCCTGCTTCAGTGCACCAAACAAACGGAAATCACTAGGTGGTAAATGAGGACTGTAAGGGGGAATGAGGCAGTACTTCCAAGCCCATTTTGTCGATGGTTTCACCGGTTAGTTGAGGAATATGAGGACGTGCGTTGTCTTGCTGGAGAATCACACCTCCCCTCTGAGATCCACGACGTCTCTCTCTCATGGCTGGCATCACCTTGTTTGTTATCTGAACACTAATTTCAGCCCAATTAAAATCTGTTGAAAAGAAATTAATCGATTCTCACAATTTGCCTGGGTGCCAGCTCCGGTTCGTCGTTCAAACCTCGCTTAGCATACCGTAACACAGCTACAGTAAGACAGATGTTCGAATGGCTGTACAAATGGCAGCTGGCGCGGGCTAAACCAAACACTTTTCACCCCATGGTTGTAGCTCAAATAGGAACCGAGCACCAAGACCCCTCGTCCCCAAACCGCGACTTTGCGCGCGGCCTTTCGATACAGTCATGTTTTTTGCAGCTCTTCCGCGCTGTAACGATAATTACTTTTGAGTAAGGTAGATATTAGATGTTTGTGATCCTAGAAGTTATCCCGGCCTACTGAATATTCTATGAGGTTTCGGGATTGCAGCCGGATTATATTGACTTTTTGTCACAATATGACACTTTTGTAGTGTAGGAGAATTGTCATGCTTCTTGCACCACCTAAATTCAATCCACAAGAACATCCAGTGTACGTTGGAAATAGAGAAGGATGGTTGCTTGCCGGTTTTGGACGTATTGGTTACTAGGAGAGCGCATGGCTGATTAGGGCATTCTGTCTACCGTAAGCCCACACACAGAGACCTGTATCTGCAAGCTGAAACGTCCTCTTAGAAAAATTTATGAATTACTGTGCTGATAAACCTCTTACATTATTTGATTTTCAAACAGCTGAGCGGAACTGAACGTACTCAGACATTTCGCTGTTTATCTATTCTGATCAACACTGAACTGACACACAATATTTTTAGCGCAACGCAATCTGACTTTCAATAATCCCTACAAAAGAATGGTCCTGACTAACATTAACCTATACCTTTCACGAATCACTTACCTCACCAAAATCTTCGCTACTCGAACTACTGCAATACGGCGAGCGCCACTACTGCCAGCTAAATAAAAGATTCAAACTACTGAAGGCACTAACTACTGATAGGCATAGTTAGCAAATGAAAGATTTTGATAGAGAACAAACAATGTATGTACCTTAATAGTGTTCAAAATTCATATGTATGTATATCAGTTCATGATATCCAGTATTACAAATTTACTCTTTATGGCCGACACATGTCCAGATCATCCAGCCTCAAAACTCCGCCATCTCTCTCCCCACATCCAGCACTGCTGGCGGCTCACCTCCAACTGCGCAACGCTACGCGCTGTTCACATCCAACTGCCCAACACTACAATAGCAAATTCCAATAATGCCAACCTGCCACAGACTGCACACAGCACAGCCAGTGATTTTCATGCAGAGCGCTACGTGACGTTACCAACATAAAAACCTAAACAGACTACTTACAAAACTTCGAGCTGCCATTACCGTTCACAAACTACCCGCGTCCTTAGAACGTTGGTGCACCGGGCTCACGTTGTATCTGATGGAGGCAGCCTTACAAAGTAGCTAGACCATCTACAATCGGCGTTCAAACATAACAGTTACTCTCGACATCAGATTCGCTCACTGCTAAGGAGCAAGAAACATGACCATCCACAACATCAAGAAAATATGGAGCTGTTCAAGTCCAGAGCGTTCCTTACATAACGTACGCAGGATTCTAACAAGGGAACCTCCCCATCGCACCCCCCTCAGATTTAGTTATAAGTTGGTACAGTGGATAGGCCTTGAAAAACCGAACAAACATCAATCGAGAAAACAGGAAGAAGTTGTGTGGAACTATGAAAAAATAAGCAAAATATACAAACTGAGTAGTCCATGTGTAACATAAGCAACATCAAGGACACTATAAGCGCAGTAGCGCCGTGGTCCGGTGGTTAGCGTGAGCAGCTGCCAAACGAGAGGTCCTTGGTTCAAGTCTTCCCTCGAGTGAAAATTTTATTTTCTTTATTTTTGCAAAGTTATGATCTGTTCGTTCGTTCATTGACGTCTCTGTTCACTGTAATAAGTTTAGTGTCTGTGTTTTGCGACCGCACCGCAAAACCGTGTGATTAGTTGACGAAAGGACGTGCCTCTCCAATGGGAACCGAAAACATTTGATCGCAAGGTCATAGGTCAACAGATTCCTCCACAGAAAAACATGTCTGATATATTCTATACGACACTGGTGACCGGCATGTGCGTCACATGACAGGAATATGTTGTCGACCCACGTAACTTGTACACTTGGCGAATGGGTAAAAAAGAGTCTTCTACCTTGCCCGATTTTCTTGTGGACGTGATAATCACTCCCAAAAAACTGATGAAAACATAATAGTTTGTCACATAAACTGAAAATAAAAAATTAAACTTTTCACTCGAGTGAAGACTTGAACCAAGGACCTCTGGTTCCGCAGCTGCTCTCACTAACCATTGGACCACAACGCTCCTGTGTTTGTATTATCCTTGATGTTACCTATCTTCCGCATGGACTAGTCAGTTTATATATTTTGCTCATTTTTTCATAGTTCCACACAACTTCTTCCTGTTTTCTCGATTGATGTGTGTTCAGTTTTTTAAGGCCTATCCACTGTGCCAAGTTATAAGTAAATCTGTGGGGAGTGCGATGGGGAGGATCCCTTGTAAGGAAACATCAAATTAAAGAAATCATCCGGCCACCGGCGGAGATTAGAGCCCTTCTCGGTTTGGTAAAGGACGACCTGGTTCTCCGGAAGGCAGGGATTTACAAAAGCCCTCGCCAGCGTGGCAAAACTTACATAGGTCAGAGGATGCGCACAATACGTGAAAGATGCATTGGACACGAGCACCACACCCACCTTTCGCAGCCCAGTAAGTCGGTCATAGCTGAACGTTGTATTACCACAGGACACACTATAGATTGTCCTGCCATAAAGATCTTGGGCCCGGCGAGATCCCTTTGAGAGTCAGAAATTAAAGAATCTGTGGAAATACACTATGTGATCACAAGTATCCAACACACCCAAAAACATACGTTTTTCATATTAGGTGCATTGTGCTGCCACCTACTGCCAGGTACTCCATATCACCGACCTCATTAGACATCGTGAGAGAACAGAATGGGGCGCTCTGCGGAACTCACGGACTTGGAACGTGGTCAGGTGATTGGGTGTCATTTGTGTAATACGTTTGTACGCGAGGTTTCCACTCTCCTAGACATCCCTAGGCCGACTGTTTCCGATGTGACAGTAAAGTGGAAAGGTGAAGGGACACGTACAGGATAAAGGCGTACAGGTCGACCTCCTCTGTTGACTCACAGACACCGCCGACATTTGAAGAGGGTCGTAATGTGTAATAGGCAGACATCTGTCCAGACCATCACACAGGAATTCCAAACTGCATCAGGATCCACTGAAAGTACTAGGACAGTTAGGCGGGAGGTGAGAAAACTTGGATTTCGTGGTCGAGCGGCTGCTCATAAGACACACGTGACACTGGGAAATGCCAAACGACGCCTCGCACAGTGTAAGGAGCGTAAACATTGGACGATTGAACAATGGTAAAACGTTGTGTGGAGTGACGAATCACGGTACACAATGTGGCGATCCGATGGCAGGGTGTGGGTATGCGAGAGCCCTGTAAACGTCATCTGCCAGCGCGTGTAGTGGTGTAGTGCCAACAGTAAAATTCGGAGGTTGGTTGGTTGGTTGGTTTGGGGAAGGAGACCAGACAGCGTGGTCATCGGTCGCATCGGATTAGGGAAGGATGGGGAAGGAAGACGGCCGTGCCCTTTCAGAGGAACCATCCCGGCATTTGCCTGGAGCGATTTAGGGAAATCACGGAAAACCTAAATCAGGATGGCCGGACGCGGGATTGAACCGTCGTCCTCCCGAATGCGAGTCCAGTGACTAACCACTACGCCACCCCGCTCGGTAAAATTCGGAGGCGGTGGTGTTAAGGTGTCGTAGTGTTTGTCGTGGAAATGGCTTGCATTCCTTGTTTTGCGTGGCACTATCACAGCACAGGCCTACATTGATGTTTTAAGCAGCTTCTTGCTTCCCACTGTTGAAGAGCAATTTGGGGATGGCGATTGCATCTTTCAACACGATCGAGCACCTGTTCATAATGCACGGACTGTGGCGGACTGGTAAGACGACAATAACATCCCTGTAATGGCCTGGCCTGGACAGGGTTCTGACCTTAATCCCATAGAAAACCTTTGGGACGTTTTGAAACGCCGACTTTGTGCCAGGCCTAACCGACCGACATCGATATCTCTCCTCAGTGCAGTCTGTGAAGAATGGTCTGCCATTCCCCAAGAAACCTTCCAGCACCTGATTGAATGTATGCCTGCGAGAGTGGAAGCTATCATCAAGGCTAAGGGTGGGCGAACGCCATATTGAATTCCAGCATTACCGATGGAGGGTGCCATGAACTTGTAAGTCATTTTGAGCCAGGTGTACGGATACTTTTCTTCACATAGTGTACGTCTAGCACAAAGTCGTTACGGCGGATTTCAATTGGACAAGGCTTGGGACCCGGTGATCTCTTTAATTTCTTGTGAGAGAAAACATTTCATTCGTAATGACACGTCTGGCGACATCTGACGTTTGTTTTTAGCCAGACGAGCTTTCCGACAGAGGTTGGAGTATAGTTTCACCGCCGACCGCTGTGGCCGAGCGGTTCTACGTGCTTCAGTCCGCAACCACGCGGCTGCTACGGTCGCAGGTTCGAATCCTGCCTCGGGCATGGGTGTATGTGGTTTCCTTAGGTTAGTTAGGTTTACATACTTCTAAGTCTAGGGGACTGATGACCTCAGTTGTTAAGTCCCATAGTGCTCAGAGCCATTTGAACCATTTATAGTTCCACCACTGCACATGCGCCTGCGCATGACAAGTGGAACAGTCTTTGTTGAGGGCGTGGGTTTCGGTAGAGGACACTCCTATGACGGCTGCCATTGTGCATGCGTTTCTATGCCAGTTTTTCCCATAAGGCCGGTATCGTGAACTCCACGAATTGCCAACTGTGTTTTTTAACTTTATGTCGACTGAACTGTCCCACAATGAATGTCTCAGCGCCAGTGTATGTTTTAACCCCCATTGACTCCACTTGTTATATTCTTATGTCCCTCATTTTATCGCTTTTTATATGTATGGTTTCCTCCTTTTATTATCTGTGATGTCACTCGGTTGAAGAGCGGTGGATTGTGCCGCCGCCAGCCCTCTCCTGCCCATAAGGGTCAGGGGAACGAAAAAAAAAGAATAATAAAAAATCTAGCACTCTCCAATGGCGGACACTCACCTGAAGATGGCTGGACGGTTCCCAGCAGAAATATCGTGGCAGGAAGTCAACATGATCTGGCTGCAATCCCGAAACCTCATAGAATGTGAGAAGCTGAATATCTACCTGAGTAATGGTCCTACCAGCATTTTGTTTGTCGTTGTAGAAAATACACAGACAACTAAACGACTTCACTGTAAGTCCGCGGCCTGGGTTCGTATCTCTCACGTCACACCGTCGTTGACATCCAGGGTATACACATTTTTTTAAAGGTTCTGTAGTCGTATGGTCCGGTCGCGGTAACCAGCTAATTTTATGCCTCTCTGTTTCAGGTAAGCCACGCCCCACCTGCTGATTGACGAAACCGAAGCTCTGGCAAGCTTGTCGACGCCGGAGTACGAGGTAAGACGAGCGAGAATTTGTGAAAAAAAAATTCTTCCAGGCTTGCATCAGCTGACAGTAGAAGCCATCCTCAGTGGTTTCCAAGCCTGCTGTGGTTTTTGTGTGCGGTATCCATTGGCTTTTCTGCGCGCTCTAGTTGAACAGCGACGTAAGTTTTCAATCTGTTCAATCTGAGCAACGCTGTAGCAGCAAGGCAATGTTCCATGGGATGCAAAACTGTGACACGCGCATAATTGAAAATGTGTTCTGTGGTTGATGTAGCACTCACGCAGAAGCCACACACTGAACGAACAAAACACGTTGAAACCGTTCAAGATGCCAAACACAGTTAGATCACATACCAGTAACCCAGCGCTCATTCTTCTCCCGAAAATGATGTGGCTTCAAACACATCTTTACTTTACAAATAAGTGTTAAGTATTTGACATTAAGCTCGTAAAACTCGTTTTAAGGAATGCAATTTTTTCAATCGCAATCCTTGTGACGTCATTATTGTGTGTAGTATATGTGGATACTGTCTGCAAAATGTGTTGCGTATGGAGTTACTAGTAAAGAAGTGATCAATTAAAATGTAACGACTGGTAAAGCGGACAATGTGCTAAGCGATAAAAATTTTTCCTTTCAATATTTGAAGGGGGTGGGGGGAAATGTCAGTGAGAAATATTTTTGTGAAAGTTTGAAATTATATGTAAAGTTTGTTGGAGATAGCTAACAAGGGAACCTCCCCATCGCACCCCCCTCAGATTTAGTTATAAGTTGGCACAGTGGATAGGCCTTGAAAAACTGAACACAGATCAATTGAGAAAACAGGAAGAAGTTGTGTGGAACAGTGAAAAAATAAGCAAAATATACAAACTGAGTAGTTCATGGCAAGATAGGCAACATTAAGGACGCTGGGACCACAGCAGCGCCGTGGTCTCGTGGTAACGTGAGCAGCTGCGGAACGAAAGGTCCTTGATTCAAATCTTCCATCGAGTGAAAACTTTAATTTTTTATTTTCAGTTTATGTGACAAACTCTTATGTTTTCATCACTTTTTTGGGAGTGATTATTACATACACAAGAAAACCTAAATCGGGCAAGGTAGAAGAATCTTTTTACCCATTCGCAAAGTGTACAAGTTAGGTGGGTCGACAACATATTCCTGTCATATGACGCACATGCCGTCACCAGTGTCGTATAGAATATATCAGATGTGTTTTCCTGTGGAGGAATCGGTTGACCTATGACCTTGCGATCAAATGTTTTCGGTTCCGATTGGAGAGGCACGTCCTTTCGTCTACTAATCGCACGGTTTTGCGATGCGGTCGCAAAACACAGACACTAAACTTATTACAGTGAACACAGACGTCAATGAACGAACGGACAGATAATAACTATGCAAAAATAAAGAAAGTAAAATTTTCACTCGTGGGAAGACTTGAACCAAGGACCTTTCCTTCTGCAGCTGCTCACTCTACCACGGGACCACGGCGCTCCTGAGCTCACGTTCTCCTTTATGTTTCCTATGTGGCCAAGACTGATGACCAGTTTGTATATTTTGCTTATTTTTTCACAGTTCCACACAACTTCTTCCTGTTTTCTCAATTGATCTGTGTTCAGTTTATCAAGGCCTATCCACTGTGCCAAGTTATAACTAAATCTGAGGGGGGTGCGATGGCGAGGTTCCCTTGTAGGTACTGTCTGTGTCATGTAATGGACGAGTACAGTGTGGGTAATTTGTGTGCCGTGAATTAGACTTTCTCAAGACATACAAAGCCTGACTTACTGTGTCAAACCTTTAACGTATGATTATATCCCTTAATAAGGAGAATGTCAGCGTTTTAAATTTTTAAGTTTTTGGGTTCAGTCAGGAATTGTATGAAGTACTGGAAATTGAATTTGTGTAGACAGTCAACCAGCAACTGGGCTTGTAGGACAGTTTTATCCGAGTAGTGATTAAAATAATAAACTACCGAAACAGTTAAGTTTAACCATGTGTGCCACGACACGTTTCGGGAATTTATTCCCATTTTCAAGTGCTGTCATGGTTCAGACTGGTAGCTGGACCCGGCTGCAGACAGCACTGCTCCATTCCCGGATGGCTCGTGGGAAGAACAGTATTACCGGTAAATCTGCGTATCAGTTCTGACTTCTCTGATATTCCTCGTTGTCTGAATTTCGCCAGACGCGTATGGAAGCAAGTAACATATTGCTCGAATCTTCCGAGAGTGTACCACGTCGGAATTCCGGCAGTAATTCAATGTCGTCATCAAAACACAATTTATACACAATTTATTTACTTCTACTCGCTGAAATTTAAATATCCCTCCAAAACTGAGCTAGATAGCGCAATAGTTAGCAAACTGGACTCTCATTCTGGAAGACGACGGTTGAACCCGCGTCAGGTCATCCTGATTAAAGTTTTTCGTGAGTTCACTAAATCGCTTCAGGCAAATGCCCAGATGGTTCCTCTGAAAGGGCACGGCCGCTTTCCTCCCCCATCCTTCTCTACTCTCTTGTTGTTGTTGTTGTTGTGGTCTTCAGTCCTGAGACTGGTTTGATACAGTTCTCCATGCTACTCTATCCTGTGAAAGCTTCTTCATCTCCCAGTACTTACTGCAACCTACATCCTTCTGAATCTGCTTAGTGTATTCATCTCTTGGTCTCCCTCAACGATTTTTACCCTCCTCGCTGCCCTCCAATACTAAATTGGTGATCCCTCGATGTCTCAGAATATGTCCTACCAACCGATACCTTTTTCTAGTCAAGTTGTGCCACAAACTCCTCTTCTCCCCAATTCTATTCAGTACCTCCTCATTAGTTATGTGATCTATCCATCTAATCTTCAGCATTCTTCTATACCACAACATTTCTAAAGCTTCTATTCTCTTCTTGTCTAAACTATTTATCGTCCATGTTTCACTTCCATACATGGCTACACTCCATACATATACTTTCAGAAACGACTTCCTGGCACTTAAATCTATACTCGATGTTAACAAATTTCTCTTCTTCAGAAACGCTTTCCTTGCCATTGTCAGTCTACATTTTATATCCTCTCTACTTCGACAATCGTCAGTTATTTTGCTCCCCAAATAGCAAAACTCCTTTACAGCTTTAAGTGTCTCATTTCCTAATGTAATACCTTCAACATCACCCGACTTAATTTGACTACATTCCATCATCCTCGTTTTGCTTTTGTTGATGTTCATCTTATACCCTCCTTTCAAGACACTGTCCATTCCGTTCAACTGCTCTTCCAAGTCCTTTGCTGTCTCTGACAGAATTACAATGTCATCAGCGAAACTCAAATTTTTCATTTCTTCTCCATGGATTTTAATTCCTACTCCGAACTTTTCTTTCGTTTCCTTTACTGCTTGCTCAGTATACAGATTGAATAACATCGGGGAGAGGCTACAACCCTGTCTCACTCCCTTCCCAACCACTGATTCCCTTTCATGCCCCTCGACTCTTATAACTGCCATATGGTTTCTGTGCAAATTGTAAATAGCCTCTCGCTCCCTGTATTTTACTCCTGCCACCTTCAGAGTTTGAATGAGAGTATTCCAGTCAACATTGTGAAAACCTTTCTCTAAGTCCGTTAATTTCGTGTTTGGTCCTCTCCCCCAGATCAACAGATCAACAAATCAACCAACCTTCTCCAAATTTTTCCTTTACTGATTGTCGGCCTCCATAGCCGAGCGTTCAGCGCGGCTGGCTGCCACGCGGAAGAGCCAGATTCGATTCCTGCTACTGCCAGACATTTTACGTTGGTGGGAGGAATTGTTCGGGATGGACTCAGCCTGGTGAGGGCAGCTGAGGAATTGCTCGAGCGATGAGTGGTGCTTCCTAGGTCAAGGAACTCGTCAATGATAGGGAGACTGGTTTGCTGACCATGTACTCCTCCATTCTGCACCCGATGACGCCATTGATGGAGGACGACACGTCGGTCGGGGGGCCCGGGTGGCCCTTCCAGAGCCATAACGTGAAACTCCTTTACTGATACTTCCTCACAGATTGAAACCATGTTCCAGGTCGATACTCGAACTCGGGACATTTGCCTTCTGCAGACAAGTGCTCTACCGACTGAGCTACCCAAGGATGACTCACGATCCGTCCTCACCGTTGTACATCCACCACTGCCTAGTCTTCTACCTTCCAAACTTAACAGAAGTTCTCCTGCAAAACTTTAGCATTCCTGGAAGAAAGGATACTGCGATGTGACTTAGTCACAGTTTGGTGGTTAGAGACAAGGTAATGGTAGATGTCAAGCTGTGAGGACGGGTCGTGAATCGTGCTGGGGTAGGTCAGTTAGTGAAATACTTATCCGCAAAAATCAAAGGTCCCGAGTTCGAGCATAGGTTTGGCACACAGTTTTAATCTGCCAAGAAGTTTCAAATCAGCCTACACTCCGCTGCAGAGTGAAAATTTCATTCCCTCATTTACTGCTCACTCAATGAAGACATTGAACATACGAGGTGCGACAATAAAGTAATGAGACTGATGTGAAAAAAGAACTTGCTTACTGTTTTAGTCAAGTTAAGTGTTGTCTCGTTCAATGTAGTTCCCTTCTGATTGCACACACTTATTCCAGCGCTTCTGCCATTGATGGTGACCTTTCTGGAACTCATCTTCTGTAATATCCCCTAAGATCCTCGTCACAGCTTTTTGGGCATCTTGTGTTGTTTGAAAATGATGTCCCTTGACCACCGTTTTGACTCTTGGAAATAGATAAAAGTTGCACGGAGCGATATCTGGTGAATAAGGTGGCTGTGGTAGTACTGAAATTTGTTTTGGGGTTAAAAATTGCTGTAGTGACAGAGCAGTATGGGATGGCGCATTATCGTGATGCAGAATCCAATTATCAGCAATGTTGGCACAGACACGAAGAACTCTTTTACGAAGTCTTTCTAAAATTTCTTTGTAGTAATACTGGTTAACTGTTTGTGCAGGAGGCACCCACCTCTCTAATTCCCTTGGTATCAAAGAAGCACACAAGCATGCATTTCACTTTTGACTTTGACAAGCCAGCTTTTTTTGGTCTGGGTGACCCCTTTGAGCACCATTGCGAATTTTGGCGTTTTGTTTTCATCACCAGTGATAACACCGCTCAGCAATTCTGGATTGGTTTCCGTTTGCTCTAACAGATCGGCTGCCACATTTTTCCGTGTTTGTCACTGTTGTTGTGTGAGATTATTCGGGACCATTTTTGCACGAATCTTCCTCATACCAAGATCTCCAGTTATTATTAGACGAACCGTTTCTCGATTGATGTTCAGTTCTCCTGCAATCATTTTCACAGATAATCTTTGATCAGATCGTACGAGTTCACGCACTCTGGCCAAGTTGACATCCGTCTGTGAGGTTGATGGTCGTCCACTGTGGTCTTCATCTTCAACATTCGTTCTGCCTTCACTAAACATTTTATGGCAACAAAAAACTTGAGCTCTTGACATAACCTCCTCTCCAAAAGCCTTCTGAAGCTAACCGAAAGTTGCCGTCACGTGTTCACCCAATTTAACGCAAAAAGAAATGGCATACTGTTGCGCAATATTATGCGGTTCCATTTCCGTGACGAGACACACAAACACGTGTTAACTTATTACAGCACAACTCACGACTGAGCAGTTGCATTGATGTGCCGCTTGGACTAGAAGCAGCTCATAGACCAAGGTCAAAGATATTATGCTTACACAGGCTTGCAGTCTTATTATTTTATTGTCTACATCTACATCTAGATACACACCTACACTCCGCAAGCCACCCAACGGTGTGTGGTCGAGGGCACTTTACGTGCCACTGTCATCACCTCCCTTTCCTGTTCCAGTCGCGTACGGTTCGCGGGAAGAACGACTGCCAGAAAGCCTCCGTCCGCGCTCGAATCTCTCTAATTTTACATTCGTGATCTCATCGGGAGGTATAAGTAGGGGGAAGCAATATATTCGATACCTCATCCAGAAACGGACCCTCTCGAAACCTGGACAGCAAGCTACACCGCGATGCAGAGCGTCTCTCTTGCAGAGTCTGCCACTTGAGGTTGTTAACCATCTCCGTAACGCTATCACGCTTACCAAATAACCCTGTGACGAAACGCGCCGCTCTTCTTTGGATCTTCTCTATCTCCTCTGTCAACCCGACCTGGTACGGATCCCACACTGGCGAGCAATACTCAAGTATAGGTCGAACGAGTGTTTTGTAAGCCACCTCCTTTGTTGATGGACTACATTTTCTAAGGACTCTCCCAATGAATCTCAACCTGACACCCGCCTTACCAACAATTAATTTTATATGATCCTTCCACTTCAAATCGTTCCGCACGCATACTCCCAGATATTTTACAGAAGTAACTGCTACCAGTGTTTGTTCCGCTATCATATAACCACACAATAAAGGATCCTTCTTTCTATGTATTCGCAATACATTACATTTGTCTATGTTAAGGGACAGTTGCCACTCCCTGCACCAAGTGCCTATCCGCTGCAGATCTTCCTGCATTTCGCTACAATTTTCTAATGGTGCAACTTCTCTGTATACTACAGCATCATCTGCAAAAGCCGCATGGAAATTCTGAGACTATCTACTAGGTCATTTATATATATTGTGAAAAGCAATGGTCCCATAACACTCCCCTGTGGCACGCCAGAGGTTACTTTAACGTCTGTAGACGTCTCTCGATTGAGAACAACATGCTGTGCTCTGGTTGCTAAAAACGCTTCAATCCAGCCACACAGCTGGTCTGATATTCCGCAGGCTCTTACTTTATCAGGCGACAGTGCGGAACTGTATCGAACGCCTTCCGGAAGTCGAGGAAAATGGCATCTACCTGGAAGCCTGTATCTAATAATTTCTCGGTCTCATGGACAAATAATGCGAGTTGGGTCTCACACGATCGCTGTTTCTGTTGATTCCTATAGAGTAGATTCCGGGTTTCCAGGACTGACACGATACGCGAGCAAAAAACATATTCTAAAATTCTACAACAGATCGATGTCAGAGATATAGGTTGTCGCACCTCGTATAACCCTGTCGCATTCCCTTCTGATCCACTGCTTCCCTTTCACGGAGTCTTGTAGTTCTAGTCTGGTTTGTACCGAAGTTACGGATAACCTAAAAGGAAGGGTTCAGTTTGTGAGGACACTTCGGGAGGATAAATGAGAGCGGCTCAAGTCACAACACAGACGCACGAGTTGTGTGCCGGTAGTGGAGGGTTTAGGCGGTGTGGGATGCGTTCTAATTGCGTCTCGCAGAGTCGGTGCTGCGTTTCCCTTGGCGGGCGGCCAATAAACAGCGGAAAGATGGCGGAGGTGGAATTATTTGTGTTGGACGGGAGGTAATATGCGGCAGGTGCGGGTCGTCAGCTCGGGCCCGACCTATGGCGGACGGGCAGAGGCGCGTAGAGTCCACAGTGGCGTGCGGTGTTGAAACTTACCCTTTGTATGTAAAGAATGACAGTGCTGGAAAAATTCTTACCTTAATTGATTTTCAAACAGCTGAGAAAAACTGAACGTACTCGGACAGTTCTCTCTTGACTTACTCTGATCATCACTAAACTGACACACAATATTTCTTAGCGCAACGCAATCTGACTTTCAATAATCCCTACAAAAAAATCGTCCTGACCGACAATAACCTATACATTTCATGAACCACTTACCTCACAAAAATCTTCGTTACTCGAACTACTGCAATACAGCGAGCGCCAATACTGCCAGCTAATTAAAAGATTCTTACTACTGACGGCACTAACTACTGATAGGCATAGTTAGCAAATGAAAGATTTTGATAGAGAACAAACAATATATTTACCTTAATAGTGTTCAAAAGTCATATACAGCGTGGTCCATTGATAGTGACCGGGCCAAATATCTCACGAAATAAGGATCAAATGCCCGCATCTCGTGGTCGTGCGGTAGCGTTCTCGCTTCCCACGCCCGGGTTCCCGGGTTCGATTCCCGGCGGGGTCAGGGATTTTCTCTGCCTCGTGATGGCTGGGTGTTGTGTGCTGTCCTTAGGTTAGTTAGGTTTAAGTAGTTCTAAGTTCTAGGGGACTGATGACCTTAGATGTTAAGTCCCATAGTGCTCAGAGCCATTTGAACCATTTAAGCATCAAATGAAAAACTACAAAGAACGAAACTCGTCTAGCTTGAAGGGGGAAACCAGATGGCGCTATGGTTGGCCCGCTAGATGTCACTGCCATAGGTCAAACGGATATCAACTGCGTTTTTTTTAACTAGGAACCCCCATTTTTATTACATATTCGTGCAGTACGTAAAGAAATATGAATGTTTTAGTTGGACCATTTTTTTCGCTTTGTGATAGATGGCGCTGTAATAGTCACAAACATATGAGTACGTGGTATCACGTAACATTCCGCCAGTGCGGACGGTATTTGCTTCGTCATACATTACCCGTGTTAAAATGGACCGTTTACCAATTGCGGAGAAGGTCGATAACGTGTTGATGTATGGCTATTGTGATCAAAATTAGTTGCGTTATTTAAGGAAACAGGAAGTATTCAGCCACATGTGAAACGTCATCCACGACCTTCAACAAATGATGATGCCCAAGTAGCTGTTTTAGCTGCTGTCGCGGCTAATCCGCACGTCAGTAGCAGACAAACTGCGCGAGAATGGGCAATCTCAAAAACGTCGGTGTTGAGAGTGCTACATCAACATCGATTGCACCCGTATCATATTTCTATGCATGGAGACGACTATTGAACCTCGTGTACAATTCTGCCGCTGTGCACAAGAGAAATTAAGGGACGATGACAGATTTTTTGCACGCGCTCTATTTAGCGACGAAGCGTCATTCACCAACAGCGGTAACGTAAACGGGCATAATATGCACTATTGGGCAACGGAAAATCCACGATGGCTGCGACAAGTGGAACATTAGCGACCTTGGCGGGTTAATGTATGGTGCGGCATTGTGGGAGGAAGGATAATTGGCCCCCATTTTATCGATGGCAGTGTAAATGGTGCAATGTATGCTGATTTCCTACGTAATGTTCTACCGATGTTGCTACAAGATGTTTCACTGCATGACAGAATGGCGATGTACTTCCAACATGATGGATGTCCGGCACATAGCTCGCGTGCGATTGAAGCTGTACTGAATAGCATATTTCATGATAGGTGGATTGGTCGTCGAAGTACCATACCATGGCCCGCACGTTCACCGGATCTGACGTCCCCGGATTTCTTTCCGTGGGGGAAGTTGAAGGATATTTGCTATCGTGAACCACCGACAACGCCTGACAACGTGCGTCAGCGCATTGACAATGCATGTGCCAACATTACGGAAGGCGAGCTACTCGCTGTTGAGAGGAATGTCGTTACACGTATTGCCAAATGCATTGAGGTTGACGGACATCACTTTGAGTATTTATTGCAATAATGTCGTATTTACAGGTAATCACGCTGTAACAGCATGCGTTCTCAGAAATGATAAGTTCACAAAGGTACATGTATCACATTGGAACAACCGAAATAAAATGTTCAAACGTACCTTCGTTCTGTATTTTAATTTAAAAAACATACTTGTTACCAACTGTTCGTCTAAAATTGTGAGCCATATGTTTGTGACTATTACAGTGCCATCTACCATAATAAGGGTTTCCCCCTTCGAGATAAGTTTCGTACTTTGTAGTCTTTTCGTTTGACGCTTATTTCGTGATATATTTGGCCCGGTCATGATCAGTGGACCACCCTGTATATATGTATATCAGTTCATGACAACCAGTCCTACACATTTCCTTTTTCTGGCGGACACACGTCCAGATAGTCCGCTCTCAAAATTCCGCCATCTCTCTCCCCACATCCAGCACTGCTGGCGGCTCACCTCCAACTGCGCAACGCTACGCGCCGTTCACATCCAACTGCCCAACTCTACACAAGCGTATATTCCAACAATGCAAACTAGCCACAGACTGCACACGGCGCAGTCAGTGACTTTCATACAGAGCGCTACGTGACGTTACCAACATAAAAACCTAAGCAGTCTGCTTACATAGACATAAAAACCTAAATAGCCTACTTACATTGTATAAGCTTCCACGGGGTGTAAGCTTTCTGTGAAAAATTGTCTACATGTGTGAATACTGAATAATCTGCTTTCCAAAACTTCCTCCTCGCTAGATATGGGATTCAACTGCTGAGCAAACCCGATAGGCCCTGGGTTGCGCATGTGAACAGTGTCTTGAAATAAAACTTTAAACTTGACGAAATGCAAAATTGCAAATAAAGAAAATGAATCCAATTAAATGCAAATCAAACTAATTATGTGCTCAATGAAAACTATGCAGGCTGTTTCCGTAAGAGCGTGCAAAAATGTAGGAGGACATAATGCTCCACTGAACAATTTGAGGCAGGGAACCTGCGGTTGGAGGAGCCAACTTAAGGAGATATGGAAGTAAACTTGCATACCACTTTGTCTAGCATTACTGTTTCGAGCTTATTTACAACTAAAATGCGTAAAAGTTTAAACATGCGATGCTGTTTATTTACGTGTACATTATTTATTTCCTGCACAGTTCCGCGTCCGGACATCCTGATTTAGGTTTTCCGTCCGGCCATCCTGATTTAGGTTTTCCGTGATTTCCGTAAATCGCTCCAGGCAAATGCCGGGATGGTTCCTTTGAAAGGGCGCGGCCGACTTCCTTCCACGTCCTTCCCTAATCCGATGAGACCGATGACCTCGCAGTTCGGTCTCTTCCCCCAAACAACCCAACCCAACCCTCCTGCACGGTGTAAGGTCTGTATCAGAACTCTCCATTACAATGAAAACAATATAGCCAACTTAACGCCAGCCTTTGCATTGTGTAACATTAGAAATAAATAAACACTCAGATGTGGATAGTAACAATCTGAGGGCGAAACAGGGGAGCGCGACTCTAAGAAGTGTCGGCGGAGAGCTCGGTGATGGCAGATCTTACCACACTCAAGGCCTGATTTCAATTATATGGCCAGGAGAGATTTAGATGGCTTAACTGCGCTCGAAGATGGAATTCAAGGTAAATTTCGCAAGCATAGCGCGAAAGCAATTGCAGGGTTAGGTTCCTGATTGTTAGTACGAGTTTGCAATAATCCCATGTTTTGCTTGTCAGTTAAAGAAGCCTCCTTATCCTCCAAGTAATAATAATTATTCACCACATCTAATTAATATACGAGGGCAGTTCAATAAGTAATGCAACACATTTTTTTCTGAAACAGGGGTTGTTTTATTCAGCATTGAAATACACCAGGTTATTCCCCAATCTTTTAGCTACACAACACTATTTTTCAACGTAATCTCCATTCAATGCTACGGCCCTACGCCACCTTGAAATGAGGGCCTGTATGCCTGCACGGTACCGTTCCACTGGTCGATGTCGGAGCCAACGTCGTACTGCATCAATAACTTCTTCATCATCCGCGTAGTGCCTCCCACGGATTGCGTCCTTCATTGGGCCAAACATATGGAAATCCGACGGTGCGAGATCGGGGCTGTAGGGTGCATGAGGAAGAACAGTCCACTGAAGTTTTGTGAGCTCCTCTCGGGTGTGAAGACTTGTGTGAGGTCTTGCGTTGTCATGAAGAAGGAGAAGTTCGTTCAGATTTTTGTGCCTACGAACACGCTGAAGTCGTTTCTTCTATTTCTGAAGAGTAGCACAATACACTTCAGAGTTGATCGTTTGACCATGGGGAAGGACATCCAACAGAATAACCCCTTCAGCGTCCCAGAAAACTGTAACGGTGACTTTACCGGCTGAGGGTATGGCTTTAAACTTTTTCTTGGTAGGGGAGTGGGTGTGGCGCCACTCCATTGATTGCCGTTTTGTTTCAGGTTCGAAGTGATGAACCCATGTTCCATCGCCTGTAACAATCTTTGACAAGAAATTGTCACCCTCAGCCACATGACGAGCAAGCAATTCCGCACAGATGGTTCTCCTTTGCTCTTTATGGTGTTCGGTTAGACAACGAGGGACCCAGCGGGAACAAACCTTTGAATATCCCAACTGGTGTACAATTGTGACAGCACTACCAACAGAGATGTCAAGTTGAGCACTGAGTTGTTTGATGGTGATCCGTCGATCATCTCGAACGAGTGTGTTCGCACGCTCCGCCATTGCAGGAGTCACAGCTGTGCACGGCCGGCCCGCACGCGGGAGATCAGACAGTCTTGCTTGACCTTGCGGCGATGATGACACACGCTTTGCCCAACGACTCACCGTGCTTTTGTCCACTGCCAGATCACCGTAGACATTCTGCAAGCGCCTATGAATATCTGAGATGCCCTGGTTTTCCGCCAAAAGAAACTCGATCACTGCCCATTGTTTGCAACGCACATCCGTTACAGACGCCATTTTAACAGCTCCGTACAGCGCTGCCACCTGTCGGAAGTCACTGAAACTATACGAGACGAAGCGGGAATGTTTGAAAATATTACACAAGAAATTTCCGGTTTTTTCAACCAAAATTGGCCGAGAAAAAAAATGTGTTGCATTACTTATTGAACTGCCCTCGTATCACATGTCCGGTCCTTCCTCTTATTTTCTTATTCAAAACGACCGCGTGATCCTGTCCTGTCCTACTTTATTTTTGTGTCATCTTCACTTTTTCCACTTGATGATATCATCACCCCCATGCACTAAAAAAAGATTTAAATCCCTTGAGATTACTGGCTTCAGATCCTCTATTGTACTGTGGCAAACCTTCAGATATTCGGTTTTTATCACAGTGTGAAGCGCATCTTTCGTCTTCTCTTTTAACTTCCAAAGCAACTACTCAGTGTGAGACTGGTTTTCTGCTGTGGTGACCTGCTTCTCAGCTACGAGAGCTAAGATTTCATGCCACACAGGGACTCCCGTACCACCACATTTGCTCTTCCAGGCTTTAAGTACATTCTTCATATAGGTTTTAAATAGCGTTGTGGTGCAGCACACCGCTGGAGTAGCCCTTTTGTAACAGGTACTCAACTGTTTAAGTGCACTGATGTACGACGGAGAGTCAAATGAAAATCTTAAATATTTTTTTAAATATTATTTATTGTGCAGAAGTGGTACAAAGCTGTATCACTTTTCAACATAATCTCCCCGACGCTCAATGCAAGTCCTCCAGCGCTTACAAAGTGCATAAATTACTTTAGAAAAAAATTCTTTTCTGGTAGTCCGCGCAACCACTCGTGCACTGCGTGGCGTACCTCTTCATCAGAACGGAACTTCCATCCTCCCATTGCGTCTTTGACTGGTCCAAAAATATGGAAATCACTTGGGGCAGGGTCTGGTGAGTATGGTGGATGAGGAAGACACTCAAAATGCAGGTCTGTGATTGTTGCAACTGTTGTACGGGTAATGTGGGGCCTTGCACTGTCATGTTGCAAAAGGACACCTGCTGACAGCAATCCACGTTGCTTTGATTTGATTGCAGGCCGCAGATGATTTTTTAGGAGATCTGTGTATGATGCACTGGTGACAGTGGTCCCTCTAGGCATGTAATGCTCCAAAATGACGCCTTTTTCGTCCCAAAAGAGAGCCAGCAATGCTGATGGTTCTGCCCGAAACTTCTTTGGTTTTGGCGATGAGGAATGGCGCCATTGCTTGCTCGCTCTCTTCGTTCCCGGTTGGTGGAAGTGAACCCAGGTTTCGTCCCCAGTAACGATTCTTGCAAAGAAGCCATCACCTTCTCGTTCAAAGCGCCGAAGAAGTTCTTCACGAGCATCAACACGTAGTTCTCTCATTTCGGGAGTCAGCTGCCGTGGCATCCATCTTGCAGACGCTTTGTGAAACTGGAGCACATCATGCACAATGTGGTGTGCTGACTCATGACTAATCTGTAAAAGCGAGCGAGGTGGCGTAGTGGCTAGCACACTGGACTCGCATTCCGGAGGACAACGGTTCAATCCCGCGTCCGGCCATCCTGATTTAGGTTTTCCGTGATTTCCCTAAATCACTTCAGGCAAATGCCGGGATGGTTCCTTTGAAAGGGCACTGGCGACTTCCTTGCCCGTCCTTTCCTGATCCGATGAGACCGATGACCTCGCTGTCTGGTCTCCTCCCCCAAACAATCCAATCTAATCTGTAAACATGCTGCAGTGTCATTTAGTGTCACTCGGCGGTTTTCTTTCACTATGGCTTCAACTGCTGCAATGTTCTGTGGAGTCAAAACTCGTTGTGCCTGACCTGGACGAGGAGAATCTTCCACTCAAGTCACACCATTTGCGATCTTCCTACTACATTCGTAGACTTGCTGCTGTGACAAACATGCACCACCGTACTAAACCTTGATTCGTCGATGAATTTCACTAGGTTTCACACCTTCACTACGCAAAAACCGAACGCTGTTCTTCTCTGGTGCAAGTCGCAAGTGGGGCGGCCATCTTTATACTGATACTGTGATGGTATGTGTACACCGGCACTATGCTGCCACCTACAGGCCTTTCTGCACCCTGTTTGTAACCAGCTTACGAACTTACAGAATAACGGCGCGAAGTTTCGATTTGTTATTACAAATCTAAGGTTTTCATTTGACTCAACCTCGTACACTTAAATGACAAATGTCACGTACTCAAATCGTGTCACACCTCTTTCTCCCTGGCGTAGCGCAACAACTCGATGTGACAAATTATAATTGAAACAAATGAGCCCTCGGTCATAATTTTTTAGTCTTATTAACCAGGTTTCAACACTTCTAAGAGTGCCTTCATCAGAATTTAGACATTTAAAGTGGTCTATAACATAATTACAAATTCATGGGAAAATTTTTTTTATATTTATTTTTATTAGAATGTGAATTTTCCATCACTGCATGAGCGCCCACGTCCGCGTGAAAATGTAAACATTAAAAATGAAAAGGAAGTAATTAAAATGAATATTGAAAAAATGAACAGAGGATACATGGAAGTGAGTAATATGTAGAATAGTTATTTTTTTTGAAAGATATTATATCAAATTAAGACATTATAACAGAGTTTTGAAACCAGAAGTCCTCTATGGGTGAGAAACATTACTTTTATTTGGTTGCAGAAAGGCATTACTGGGTTTGAAAAATAAAAAAGTATCTTGCGAAAAATTTTAGAGCCAGACTAAAGCGAGGATGGCAAACCGGTTTTGAGACCAAATAAGGAAATATACCCATTATGGCGTAAAAGAACATCAGGAAAAGACGTCCTACATTCTACAGGAATTAGAGACTGTGGGAAGCAAATAAAAAAAAATGTTCAAATGTGTGTGAAATCCTATGGGAATTAACTGCTAAGGTCATCAGGCCGTCAGCTTACGCACTACTTAACCTAAATTATCCTAAGGACAAACAGAGGATTCGAACCTCCGCCGAGACCAGCCGCACAGTCCATGTCTGCAGCGCCCTAGACCGCTCGGCTAATCCCACGCTGCCGGAAGCATATAAACAAAGAACAAGCGTAGACTCTTCCAAAACAGGAGGACAGAGAAAGAAAATGGTTGTGGAGGCAAGACAAAACAGTATTTCGAAGAAACGGAGATTAGGCAGAAGTTACTCAACAGATACAAATTTAGACTAGAAATCAAGAAAGTCAAAGGTTTTCATGAAGCTAAAACGAACAGAAATATATAACTGGAGCGAAATGGACAGGTCAGAGGAAAGGAAATCATTCTGAGAAAATGACAGAGTTGACGTGGACCACACTGAAAGAAATTAAAAAATAAATAAATAACGAAACAAAATTCCGTGACCTCCTGTAACATGCAGCGGGCGAGATAATGTTATCCCAATTTGCTTAGAGTACAGTTCGGAATATTTTCTCCAGACTTTACTCAACAGTGATTCGCGACACAACCTTTTTCTGCCCTTTTGCTGCCCTGCTGCTAGGCGTGTACTAAAACTTCGCAAAACCCGCAAACAAGAAGAAAAAAAGAGAAGTGAAACTTTGTAAAAGAGATTCCACGATAATCTCATGTCGTGGCTTAGCTAAAGACGTGGAGGAAGACGGGAGGGGTGAGGGTGTTAAGGAGGTAGAGGGTGTGGTGGTGGGTTGGGCTGTTCGGACAGCAGGCTGACTTCCCACACCCTCCCACTCCCTCAGGGAGCTCTCCACGTAATTGTTCCCCCCTCACCGAGACGCCAATCCCACGTCAGGGAGAAGCCAAGTTTTAAAACACGGCAAACTCTGCTCTTATAAGCCTCCGCGTCTGCTGGGAATTATAATGACCGGGCGAGCTCTAGAGGACACGGGGTGGGTCGGTGGGCTGTGGGGGGGGGGGGGGGGGGTGGAAGACAAAAATGGCAGTTACGAGGTGAAGTTTGGCGGCCGCTTCGCGGGGAATGCGACGCCGCGAGGTGCCGTCTGGGGACCGAAACGGCATCACTAGAAATGAGTTCCTTGGAATGCGCTGAACAGAAGTACTGGCGCACATCTGAGTTGCTACACACTGGGGCACTGCGCAGAGAAACTCCACAGTCTTGAGTCCTGTGGGAGTCTACTGCGAAATGTGGCTAACTGAAACCTACTTCTTTTGGGTCATGAGCCTTCTGACTGGTTTGATGCGGCGTACTGCTGCTTTGTGTCCCGTGCCAAGCTCTTGCACAGAACATTCACAATTATGCGTTGGATGTTCTCCAATCTCAGTCATCCCCTACTGCTTTTATCCTCTACAGTTCGCCCCAGTACCGTGTCAGCTATTCCCCGATGCTCTAACACAGGTCCGACTGTGCTGTCCCTTCTCCTTGCCAGTGTTTCCCGTGTGTTTTCATCACCGTTGATTCTGCAGAAAAGCCCCTGTTCTTAACCCCATCACTCTACCAAATTTTCAACATCCAGCCAACTGATCAGCCAGAACCCAATGACCACCTATCTAATACAGTACTGGCCATTAAAATTGCTACACCACGAAGATGACGCGCTACAGACGCGAAATTTAACCGACAGGAAAAAGATGCTGTGATATGCAAATGATTAGCTCCTCAGAGCATTCACACAACGTTGGCGCCGGTGGCGACACCTACAACGTGCTGACATGAGGAAGGTTTCCAACAGATTTCTCGTACACAAACAGCAGTTGACTGGCGTTGCATAGTGGAACGTTGTTGTGATGCCTCGTGTAAGGAGGAGAAATGCGTACCATCACGTTTCCGACTTTGATAAAGGTCGGATTGTAGCCTATCGCGATTGCGGTTTATCCTATCGCGACATTGCTGCGCGCGTTGGTCGAGATCCAATGACTGTTAGCAGAATATGGAATCGGTGGGTTCAGGAGGGTAATACGGAACGCCGTGCTGGATCTCAACGGCCTCGTATCACTACCAGTCGAGATGACAGGCATCTTATCCGCACGGCTGTAAAGGATCGTGCAGCCACGTCTCGATCCCTGAGTCAACAGATTGGGACGTTTGCAAGACAACAACCATCTGCACGAACAGTTCGACGACGTTTGCAGCAGCACGGACTATCAGCTTGGAGACCGCGCCTGCGGTTACCCTTGACGCTGCATGACAGACAGGAGCGCCTGCGATGGTGTACTCAACGACGAACCTGAGTACACGGATGGTAAAACGTCATTGGCAGCACCATGATGGTCGCATCAGTGTTTGGCGACATCGCGGTGAACTTACATTGGAAGCGTGTATTCGTCATCGCCATACTGGCATATCACCTGGCGTGATGGTATGGGGTGCCATTGGTTACAGGTCTCGGTCACCTCTTGTTCACATTGACGGCACTTTGAACATTGGATGTTACATTTCACATGTGTTACGACCCGTGGCTCTGCCCTCCTTTCGATCCCTACGAAACCCTACATTTCAGCAGGGTAATGCACGACCGCATGTTGCAGGTCCTGTACGGTCCTTTCTGGGTACAGAAAATGTTCGACTGCTGCCCTGGCCAGCACATTCTCCAGATGTCCCACCAATTGAAAACAACTGGTCAATGGTGGCCGAGCAACTGGCTCGTCACAATACGCCAGTCACTACTCTTGATGAACTGTGGTATCGTGTTGAAGCTGCATGTGCAGCTGTACCTGTACACGCCGTCCAAGCTCTGTTTGACTCAATGCCCAGGCGTATCAAGGCCGTTATTACGGCCAGAGGTGGTTGTTGTGGGTACTGATTTCTCAGGATCTATGCACCCAAATCGCGTGAAAATGTAACCAAATGTTAGTTCTAGTATAATATATTTATCCGATGAGTACCCGTTTATCATCTGCATTTCTTCTCGGTGTAGTAATTTTAATGGCCAGTAGTGTAGCTTATATGTCCATATTTGGCACGGATAACAGTGGCAATGGGTAGTGGCATGGAAGCAATGAGGCCTCAGTAGATCGCTGGAGGGAGTTGGTATACATCTGCGCACACAATTCAGCTAATTCGAGTAAATTCCAGGAAGGGTGTGATGGGCTCTGGTGCCACGTTCAGATACATCCCAGATGCGTTCGGTTGGGTTCAGATCTGGCTGGCCAGCAGATGTTGCAACTCGCCACTGTGTTCCTCGAACCACCCCATCACACTAGGCTTGCGACATGGCGCATTATCTTGCTGAAAAATGCCTCCGCCATCGAGAAACGTGGTCGTCATGAAAGAGTCTATGTGATCTGCAACCAGTATGCCGTACCCTTTAGCTGTTATGGTGCCTTGCACGAGCTCCACTGGACCGAAGGATGACCACTTGCATTTCCCCAGGGCGTAATTAAGACTCCGCCAGCTTGTCTCCGTCCCGCAGTACAGGCGTCAAGAAGCTGTTACCTGGAAGAGGACGGATCTGCACCGTCCCATCGGCATGATGAAGAAGGCATCGGGATTCACAGACTGTGTAAAGCTCTGCAGCAGCTCCAACGACCAGTGCCGATGGTAACGTGCCCATTTCAGTTGGAGTTGCCGATGTCGTGATTTTCACATTTGCACGCGCACGAGTCGTCGGCTGCAGAGGCCCATCGTTAGGAGTGTTCGGTGCACTGTGTGTTCAGAAACACTTGTACTCTGCCCAGCATTAAAGTCTGATATTAGTTCCGCCGCCTATCTCGTTTTACCAGTCAGCTCAGTCCATGTCATCTGACACCCAATCCCAAAACTACCCTTGGTTTCGCCACGTCTTGAAGACATTCACCACACCTCGAACACCCTACAAGTCGTGCAGTTACCGAAATCCTCGTGCCGAGCCCTGCGCCATCACAATCTGTCCTCAGTCAAACTCAGTTAGATCGCGCGCCTTCCCCATTCTACACACGGACAGCACCGTGCGTGTGTCTGACTAGCAATCATATCTCTGCAGGTGACACTGCTGTCGCCTGGACGGTTGTACACTACTGGCCATTAAAACTGCTACACCAAGAAGAAATTCAGATGATAAACGGGTATTCATCGGACAAATATATTATACTAGAACTGACATGTGACTACATTTTCACGCAATTTCAGTGCATAGATCCTGAGAAATCAGTACCCAGAACAACCACCTCTGGTCGCAATAACGGCCTTGATACGCCTGGGTGAGTCAAACAGAGCTTGGATGGCTTGAACAGGTACACCTGTACATGCAGCTTCAACACGATACCACAGTTCATTAAGAGTAGTGACTGGCGTATTGTGACGAGCCAGTTGCTCGGTCACCATTGACTAGGCGTTTTAAGTTGGTGAGAGATGTGGAGAATGTGCTGGCCAGTGCAGCAGCCGAAAATTTTCTGTATCCAGAAACGCCCGTACAGGACCTGCAACATGCGGTCGTTTATTATCCTGCTGAAATGTAGGGTTTCGCAGGGATCGAATGAAGGGTAGAGCTATGAACATAACACATGTGAAATGAAACGTCCACTGTTCAAAGTGCCGTCAATGCAAACAAGAGGTGACCGAGACGTGTAACCAATGGCATCCCACACCATCACGCCGGGTGATACGCCAGTATAGCGATGACGAATACACGCTTCGAATGTGCGTTCACCGCGATGCCGCCATACACGGATGCGACCATCATGATGCTGTAAACAGAACCTGGATTCATAAAAAAATGACGTTTTGCCATTCGTGCACCAACAGGTTCGCCGTTGAGTACACCATCGCAGGCGCTCCTGTCTGTTATGCAGTGTCAAGGGTAACCGAAGCTGTGGTCTCCGAGCTGACAGTCCGTGCTGCTGCAAACGTCGTCGAACTGTTCGTGCAGATGGTTGTTGTCTTGTAAACGTCTCCATCTGTTGACTCAGGGATCGAGACGTGGCTGCACGATCCGTTACAGTCATGCGGATAAGGTGTCTGTCATCTCGACTGCTAGTGATACGAGGCCGTTGGGATCCAGCACGGCCGAAGGGCTGACGGCACCCTAGGTCACGGGGTGTATCGGAAGACAACGCACACTGATCTGTATTTGCACGCAGACAGATGCCACCACCCTTCACAGAGGAATGGGGTACTTAAAACTCTAGTACATGCGGCGCGCACTATCTCTGACGCTTAGAGTCTACCCCAGGAATTGGAACATCTGAGAACTGTATTTCGAAAAAATGGGTACTCAGAGTGGCAGATTCAACGTGCTCTCCGCCCAACCACTACAGCACAACCTGTGGAGATGGATGAAATCACGAGGGAGCAGGTAGGCACTGCGTTTATTCCATACACAGGCGCACTCTCGGGGAAAATCGCCCGCATTCTGAAGAAACACCGGGTCGGAACTGTGTTTTGTCCTCCAAATAAAACTCGTGCACTGGTGGGGAGCGCCAAAGATGACCTCGGTTGGAGGAAGGCCGGCGTGTACCAGATTCCGTGTCAATGTGGCAAGTCGTATATTGGTCAGACGATGCGCACCGTCGAGGATCGATGCCGTGAACACCAGAGGCACACTCGACTGATGTATCCGAGCAAGTCGGCGGTCGCTGAACATTGTTTCTCGGAAAATCACGCCATGGAGTATGACCGCACGAGGATTCTGGTACAGACGTCGAGATACTGGGACAGCGTTGTTAGAGAGGCCATCGAAATTCGCACTAATGACGACCTCATAAACCGTGACTGTGGCTATAATCTTAGCAAGGCTTGGGAACCAGCGATTGGGTTAATCGAGAGTAAATCGAGCAAACGTATAGTTGTGACGACCACGGAGGACAGAGCCATCGCACCGACGTCATCTCAGACGCCGTCGCAATCTGTTCCACCGCGCGACCGTAGCGCGGGGCGCGGACGGCGGAGGGAGCGCGCCGCGGGCGGAGGGTATTTAAATCGGCCGCCGCCGCGAGCACGCCATCATGTCAGGTAAAAACACGGCACCCGGGGAAAACGGAATACGACGTATACACCTTCGAAAATGCCCTCTTCAGACCATCAGCCCCCTTCTTACACTACTCTTTAACTACTGCCTGACGAACACCACCATCCCCACAGCGTGGAAAAAGACGAAGACAATTATGATACCGAAACCCGGTAAACCTAAAGCCGACCCAAAATCATACCGCCCAATATCTCTCATAGACGTACTAAGAAAGACTTTCGAAAGAATACTGACAGACAGACTAACCAAACACGCAGACGAATTACAACTAATCCCCCACATACAGTCCGGCTTCCGCAAAAACCATTCGACCAACGACCCACTACTTAAACTAACGACCGACATTACGAAGCACATTAACGTAGGTCACTGCACGCTCGCTATCTTCTTAGACATCGAGCGGGCTTTCGACAAAATGTGGCATGACGGACTAATATACAAACTATTAAAGACAGGAATCCCCCCACAGACGGTAAACATGATAGACGCCCTACTGAAAGACAGACTATGCCAAGTACACGTCAATGACGAAACCTCCGAACCATTCAGTCCCCAAGCGGGGGTGGCCCAAGGCGGAATCATCTCTCCATTACTATACGCCTTCTACACCACAGACATACCGACTACCACAAGGACCAATGAACAAGTACAACTTTATGCTGACGACACGGCATACTGGACTTCCGGACCGAACATGACTACCATAAACCAACAAACTTTGACCTACCTAACACGACTGCAGGACTGGATGTGCAAATGGCGTATCAAACCAAACCCTGACAAGACGCAACTCATACTATTTAAACACAGACATATACACAGTAAGACGAACCAAAACCCTGACGACATCACACTCACGCTGTGGGGAACCAGACTGGACATATCCGCAAAAGCCAAATATCTGGGGGTGACCCTAGATAAATATCTGAACCTAAAAGAACACGTTAAGCAAACCCTCAACAAAGCCCGAAAAAGACAAAACCTCATTAGACTGGTACAAGGAAAATTCAACGGCTGCTCTGACAGAACAGCTATTAACACGTATAAAACGTTCGTTAGACCCCTCTTCGAATACGCAGCCGCGCCGCTAGCAGGAATGAATCGGACACAGACAGAACGACTATACCAGACTGAAAGACGCATACTACGTAGTATACTAAGAGTCCCGCCCACCACCCCCCGAACTGAGGTCTACGAGGAAGCTAGGATCACACCACTGCAAACCAGACTCGCACACCTTAGAGCACGGTATGGGAGACGCACTCTAACCAGACGGCACGACATGACACACATATTCACAGCCATACCACGCCACAGGAATAAGCCTAAATACAAATACACCTACCCACCACGCACCATCACATACAACACATTACTAACGCATCCACAAACCATTGAGAACCATGAACAAGCAGGCCAAATTAGCATACTAGCGAACGATGTACCCACCCCTCCCCACTTACTGGCATTGGACCCTGACCCAATATAAATATAAGTACCGTAGCAGACACAGGATACTCCCACCCCTACTCTGATTAAAGCCACTCTTTCGTCCTCTCACATAATTTATAAATTTACAAATTTAAATTACTTAATGCTTAGACCCTTCCCTGCTTGACACAACAAGCTAAAACAACACAAAACTATCCATATAGAGGCTTGTTTTCATTTCACCATATTATATTGTGTTAATATCTATTTAATTTTCTATCCCCTTATGTATCATTTATGTTAAACAACTCCTACCTCACAATTTTATTTTTTTCTGTTAATTTATGTTATGTTTTATGTAGACCAGCATCAAAGAATCCTGTGATGTTATTTTTAATGCTATTTCATGAATTTGTTCGGCATTTTGATCCCCTACTGAAAGACACACAAAAAAAAAAAAAAAAAAGGTGTCATAGACTTAAGTTTAGCTGTAAGAATAGTTGTAAGATGGTCTAATAAAGGTTCAAATAAAAAATTTTAAAACTGTGAAACTAAGGCCCCATAGAGCAGCCGCTCTCAGAAGGCCCGCCTGTTCCCCTCAGGAACAGGAGTGAAAATGATAAAAAAAAATAAAAAAAAAAAAAAAAAAAAAAAAACGACCGAACCCAGTTCCCTCTGAGCGGCCATAGCGTACGGATCTCCGTGCCGGCACGTTCACAGGAGCTCAGTCCGTCAGTTCACCTGATGATGGCGACATGTATGATCGCCGAAATATCGTGCCCGTTGGACACTGTAGACCGGCAGTACAGCCGTGGATATTTTGATTATCAAATACCCCGGGAGAAACTCAGTCACAAATTAACCTGGTTTCGACATTGCTAGGAGTGTCTTCCTCAGAATTTAAATCAAAGAATGGTGTATATTCTATAACAAGGTCTCAGAATTATGACTAAAAACGTATGATAGGGTATAAATACGGAATCGTCGTGAAAGACTGACAGTACTTATGTCATTTATAAAATAATAAATATGCCAAAAGGACTTTAGTCACAAAGCTAACTGTGATGGCAAGCCACTAAAGGCTGCTCGTTTCTTGCGTGGTGAAGGTTGCAAAACGGACTAGTGCGCCCTTAGCGGCTCACCATCACAGTTTTCTTTATCTTAAATATCTTTGTGACTAATGCCCTTTTGGCACATTTTTTATTTTATTAAAAAAAATAGTTCTGACAAGGGAACCTCCCCATCGCACCCCCCTCAGATTTAGTTATAACTTGGCACAGTGCATAGGCCTTGATAAACTGAACACAGATCAATTGAGAAAACAGGAAGAAGTTGTGTGGAACTGTGAAAAAATAAGCAAAATATACAAACTGGTCATCAGTCTTGGCAACATAAGCAACATAAAGGAGAACGTGAGCTCAGGAGCGCCGTGGTCCCGTGGTAGAGTGAGCAGCTGCAGAAGGAGAGGTCCTTGGTTCAGGTATTCCCACGAGTGAAAATTTTACTTTCTTTATTTTTGCATAGTTATTATCTGTCCGTTCGTTCATTGACGTCTCTGTTCACTGTAATAAGTTTAGTGTCTGTGTTTTGCGACCGCACCGGCAAACGGTGCGATTAGTAGACGAAAGGACGTGCCTCTCCAATGTGAACCGAAAACATTTGATCGCAAGGTCATAGGTGAACCGATTCCTCCACAGGAAAACACGTCTGATATATTCTATACGACACTGGTGACGGCATGTGCGTCACATGACAGGAATACGTTGTCGACTCACCTAACTAGTACACTTGGCGAATGGGTGAAAAGAAAAATGGCTCTGAGCACTATGCGACTCAACTGCTGAGGTCATCAGTCGCCTAGAACTTAGAACTAATTAAACCTAACTAACCTAAGGACAGCACACAACACCCAGCCATCACGAGGCAGAGAAAATCTCTGACCCCGCCGGGAATCGAACCCGGGAACCCGGGCGTGGGAAGCGAGAACGCTACCGCACGACCACGAGATGCGGGCTGGGTGAAAAGATTCTTCTACCTTGCCCGATTTAGGTTTTCTTGTGGATGTGATAATGACTCCCAAAAAAGTGATGAAAACATAAGAGTTTGTCACATAAACTGAAAATAAAAAATTAAACTTTTCACTCGATGGAAGATTTGAACCAAGGACCTTCCGTTCCGCAGCTGCTCACGTTACCATGAGACCACGGCGCTGCTGCGGTACCAGCGTCCTTGATGTTGCCTATCTTGCCATGAACTACTCAGTTTGTATATTTTGCTTATTTTTTCACAGTTCCACACAACTTCTCCCTATTTTCTCAATTGATCTGTGTTCAGTTTTTTAAGGCCTATCCACTGTGCCAACTTATTACTATATCTGAGGGGGGTGCGATGGGGAGGTTCCGTTGTGAGCACTATGGGACTTACCTTCTGAGCTCATCAGTCCCCTAGAACTTAGAACTACTTAAACCTAACTAACCTAGGGACATGACACACATCCATGCCCGAGGCAGGATTCGAACCTGCGACCGCAGCAGCAGCGAGATTCCGGACTGAAACGCGTAGAACCGCTCGACCACAGCGGCCGGCGGAATAATTATCTAACCCAACTCCTGTATATTATCTTTCGTCAGTCTAGCAGAATCCGAACGGGCGTTATGGTGGAGTAGCGTAACTTCACGCAGTCTTCCTGGTTGTTGTTCTCGGACTGTGTCTGCAGGACGTCTCAGCTGTTGACAGTGAATGTGGACAGTGATGGTCACACCTGGAAGAAGCAATCCGTAGTACGCCACACCGTCGCTGTTCCACCAGATGCATAACATTCTCATTTGTGGATGTGCCCCAGGTATTTGTACAGGGGGTTGCTGCTTTTTTTTCAGCTCAACCATTCCTTTCTCTTCCTTATGTTAACATAAAGACACCAAATCTCATCAGCAGCAACGATACGGAACAGGGATGGTCGGTGTTGTTCACGAGCCAGTTGATGACGAGCAAAGAGGTTTTCACTTCTGGCCATTCGCGGATTTCTGTGATTTTGGGTTAGAGCGTGCAATACCCATCTACGTGTTTCTTGAACTTCCCCCAGTGCATGCAAATGTCGCACGATGATGAAATGATCACAGTTCACCATATTTGCCTGTTCTAGAGTACACGATGATCATTGTTGTTGAAACAAACTTC
Source organism: Schistocerca piceifrons (assembly GCF_021461385.2). Taxonomy (NCBI): domain Eukaryota; kingdom Metazoa; phylum Arthropoda; class Insecta; order Orthoptera; family Acrididae; genus Schistocerca; species Schistocerca piceifrons. The sequence continues at coordinate 66,938,274 of NC_060148.1, read as the reverse complement.
ATCAAACAGTAGCCGGCCGCTGTGGCCGTGCGGTTCTAGGCGCTTCAGTCTGGAACTGCGTGACCGCTACGGTCGCAGGTTCGAATCCTGACTCGGGAATGGATGTGTGAGATGTCCTTAGGTTAGTTAGGTTTAAGTACTAGGTTAGTTAGGTTTAAGTACTGAGTTCTAGGGGACTGATGACCACAGATGTTAAGTCCCATAGTGCTCAGAGCAATTTGAACCAAGCCATCAAACAGTGAAGCTCTTCCTGAACGTGCAGAGTCACTAATGTCAAAACGATCTTTCATAAAAAGAGAAAACCATTTTATTGCAGTGCTCGGTCCAGCGCAATTATCCTCATACAGAGCGTAAATGTTTGTGGCTGCCTCCAATGCTGTTACACGTCTGTTCAAGCCAAAGAGACTATGTCGGAATTGTTCCGGATTTCTGCACTTGCCACTCCAGGTTTTAGCGTCCACAGCTCCATCAGCGGGAAGGGGGGACCCACTGCACCGCTACACAGGCGGACATACTGGTGCAAAATGGCGTCCCCATACACCTGACCTGTTACAGCTGATCTGTCAAAGACATGCAGGGGTGTACGTGCACCAATCAGAATCCCACCCCACACCATCAAACCGCGACCTTCATACAGGCCAATTTCAAGGACATTAAGGTGTTGGTATCCGGTTCCTGGTTAACGGCAGATGAAAACCCGGCGAGAATCACTGTTCAGACTATCCTGCACTCTCCTGTGGACATAAGCTGGGACCACTGTTCCAATGACTATGTGCTGTCTTCTTGGCACCAGGCTTTACGGGCTCTCCTGTGACCAGGGGTCAGTGGAATGCACCTTGCAGGTCTCCGGGCTAATAAACCGTGTCTGTTCAGTCTTCTGTAGACTGTGTGTCTGGAGACAATTGTTCCATTTTATTGCAGTGCTCCGTCCAGCGCAATTATCCTCATACAGAGCGTAAATGTTTCTGGCTGCCTCCAATGCTGTTAAACGTCTGTTCAAGTCAAAGAGGACACTATGTCGGAATTGTGGCCTCCATACAGGCCCATTTCAAGGACATTAAGGGGCTGGTGGAGGCTCTGTAATGGTGTGGGATGAGTGCAGAGTGAGTGATATGGGGCCACTGATACGACTGTGACAGGTGACACGTACGTAAGCATCCTGTCTGATCAGCGGCATCCATTCATGTCCATTGTACATTCCGCCGTACTTGGGCAATTCTAGCAGGCAGTAAGGTACGGAGCGAGGCTACCTGCAGTACTCCGTGGCCGTCTGCGGGCACTGATGGTGAGATATCAGTCTTCTTGCGGTGTTGTACGCTGTGGACGTCCCGTACTGTAGCGCCTGGACACGTTTCCTGTCTGCTGGAATCGTTGCCACGGAGGGCCCGTGCTACGTGTTTCACCAACCTCCACTCGGCCTAGTATTCTACCCTCATAACGTCATCAATATGTGTTGTTTGAGCCATTTTGCACACACAGTCACGATTAGCACGTCTGAAAACGTCTGCACACTTACTCGCTGCACCGTACTCTGACATGCACGGACACACCTCTGCGTATGTGGACTGCTGCCAGCGCCACCGTGCGACGATCGCAGGTCAAATGCACCGCTCGGTCATACCCCGCGGTGATGTAAACCCTCAAACCGCCCACCAGAGCGTTGCTTCACCATGTATCAGCCTTATCCTTAATTTATGAGCATGAGCGTGCGTTCCGGACTCCCTGCATAAGCCGTTCCCTTCGCTGTGGACGTTCATCTGATGAGTTGTTGAATGAGCCTGGAAGGATTCGCCACAGTGATCCACTTGGACCTCCCTCGCCGCGGCGCTCGCCTGTCGCCAGAGACGCAGACGCAGACTTCCTAACCGGCGCCGGCGCCTCCGCCGTGGCGAGAATTGCCCGCTAATGGCGGTATTCGCGGCCGGCCCGGCTAAGTATTATGTCAGCGGCGCCGAGCTGCTCCCGGCAGGCGCGTCTGAAGCTCTGCGGGCGAGTCACCCGCCGGCTCTGACGTCACCTGCAGCTTCCCCCACCAAGCGGAGACATTTCTTTCCATTCGAACTCCCAAGAGCCAATCCATTCAAACAACGCAAAAGAAAACATGATCGAAAAACGTTCGAAATTTGCCTGATTCTTAAGTTTTACTCCATGAAGAGCGAAAATGTTGTAAGTGAATTTTTTTCCCTTTCATTAAATTCAAAAAAATGCTCAAATGTGTGTGAAATCTTACGGGACTTAACTGCTAAGGTCATCAGTCCCTAAGTTTACACAGTACTTAACCTAAATTATCCTAAGGACAAACACACACACACACCCATGCCCGAGGGGGGACTCGAACCTCCGCCGGGACCAGCCGCACAGTCCATGACTGCAGCGCCTCAGACCGCTCGGCTAATCCCGCGCGGCTATTAAATTCACCGAGAAAAGACTTCGCAAAGGTTTGAAATACGCGCAAATTTTGTTGTAAGTCGCCAACTGCTCCCATTCTGATTCTCTGGATGAATGACGACTGCACAACTCATGCATCGGTAGTTAACGTTCCCTCAAGACAAACGCACGGCTTTTAAACGTAATACTTGACCAATGACGTCTCGCATATGGCCACTGTGTAACTACAGCACCCTCTATTCCCATTTGATATTATCGATAACATTTAGCTGCGCGGGATTAGCCGAGCGGTCTGGGGCGCTGCAGTCTTGGACTGTGCGGCTGGTCGCGGCGGAGGTTCGAGTCCTCCCTCGGGCATGGGTGTGTGTGTTTGTCCTTAGGATAATTTACGTTAAGTAGTGTGTAAGCTTAGGGAGTGATGACCTTCGCAGTTACGTCCCATAAGATTTCACACCAATTTGAAAAAAAATAACATTTAAAATAATAACTATATTTTACTTCGTATGTTTCTTTATACTACAGCAATATACACTGAAGCGCCAAAGAAACTGGTCTAGGTATCCGTATTGAAATACAGAGATGTGTAAACAGGCAGAATACGGCGCTGCGGTCGGCAACGCCTGTATAACAAGTGTCTGGCGAAGTTATTAGATCGGTCACTGCTTTTACAACGGCATCTTGATAAGTAAGTTTTAACGTGGTGTTAAAGTCGGTGCACGAGCTATGGGACACAGCATCTCTGAGGTTGTGATGATGTGGGGATTTCCCCGTTCGATCATTTCGCGAACACCTTGAATATCAGGAATCCGGCCAAAAAAAAAAAAAAAGCTCTGAGCACTATGGGACTTAACAAAAAAATGTTCAAATGTGTATGAAATCTTAAGGGATTTAACTGCTAAGGTCATCAGTCCCTAAGATTACACACTACTTAGCCTAAACTATCCTAAGAACAGACACACAGCCGGCCGAAGTGGCCGTGCAGTTAAAGGCGCTGCAGTCTGGAACCGCAAGACCGCTACGGTCGCAGGTTCGAATCCTGCCTCGGGCATGGATGTTTGTGATGTCCTTAGGTTAGTTAGGTTTAACTAGTTCTAAGTTCTAGGGGACTAATGACCTCAGCAGTTGAGTCCCATAGTGCTCAGAGCCATTTTTGACAGACACACACACACACACACACACACACACACACACACACACACACACACATGCCCGAGGGAGGATTCGAACCTCCGCCGGGACCAGCAGCACAGTCGGTGACTGAGACCGCTCGGCTAATCCCGCGCGGCGGGACTTAACAGCTGAGGTCATCAGTCCCCTATACTTAGAACTACTTAAACCTAAGGACATCACACACTTTCATGCCCGAGGCAGGATTCGAACCTGCGACCGTACAGCAGCGCGGTTCCGGACTGAAGCGCCTTGAATCGATCGGTCACAGCGACCGGCTCACGAATTAAATCTCCAACATGGCTGCGGTCGCAAAAAGATCCCGCAAGAACGGGCGCAACGACGCCTGAAGAGAATCGTTCAACGTGACAGAAGTGTAACCTTTCCGCAAGTTGTAGCAGATTTCAATCCTAGGCCATCAACAACTGTAAGCCTGCGAGCCATTAAACGTAACATCGTCGGTATTGGATTTCGGAACCGAAGCCCCACTCGTCTACCCTTGAAGACTGCACGGCACAGAGCTCTACGCCTCGCCAGGGCCCGTCAACACCGACATTGGATTCTTGCTGACTGGAAACATGTTGCCTGGTCGGACAAGTCTCGTTTCAAATTGTATCGAGCTGACGGACGTTTACGGGTATGGAGACAACCTCATGAATCTGTTCCAGCTGGTGTAGGCCCTGTAATGTTTACAGCATCAACTGAATACGCTGAAGAGCCAAAGAAACTAGTAGACCTGCCTAATATCGTGTAGGGCCACCGCGAGCACGCAGAAGTGCTGCAGCACGACGTGGCATAGACTCGACTAATGTCTGAAGTAGTAATACGTGGGCAGTTCAATAAGTAATGCAACACATTTTTTTTCTCGGCCAATTTTGGTTGAAAAAACCGGAAATTTCTTGTGTAATATTTTCAAACATATCCGCTTCGTCTCGTATAGTTTCATTGACTTCCGAGAAGTGGCAGCGCTGTACGGAGCTGTTAAAATGGCGTCTGTAACGGATGTGCGTTGCAAACAATGGGCAGTGATCGAGTTTCTTTTGGCGGAAAACCAGGGCATCTCAGATATTCATAGGCGCTTGCAGAATGTCTACGGTGATCTGGCAGTGGACAAAAGCACGGTGAGTCGTTGGGCAAAGCGTGTGTCATCATCGCCGCAAGGCCAAGCAAGACTGTCTGATCTCCCGCGTGCGGGCCGGCCGCGCACAGCTGTGACTCCTGCAATCGCGGAGCGTGCGAACACACTCGTTCGAGATGATCGACGGATCACCATCAAACAACTCAGTGCTCAACTTGACATCTCTGTTGGTAGTGCTGTCACAATTGTTCACCAGTTGGGATATTCAAAGGTTTGTTCCCGCTGGGTCCCTCGTTGTCTAACCGAACACCATAAAGAGCAAAGGAGAACCATCTGTGCGGAATTGCTTGCTCGTCATGTGCCTGAGGGTGACAATTTCTTGTCAAAGATTGTTACAGGCGATGAAACATGGGTTCATCACTTCGAACCTGAAACAAAACGGCAATCAATGGAGTGGCGCCACACCCACTCCCCTACCAAGAAAAAGTTTAAAGCCATACCCTCAGCCGGTAAAGTCATGGTTACAGTCTTCTGGGACGCTGAAGGGGTTATTCTGTTCGATGTCCTTCCCCATGGTCAAACGATCAACTCTGAAGTGTATTGTGCTACTCTTCAGAAATTGAAGAAACGACTTCAGCGTATTCGTAGGCACAAGAATCTGAACGAACTTCTCCTTCTTCATGACAACGCAAGACCTCACACAAGTCTTTGCACCCGAGAGGAGCTCACAAAACTTCAGTGGACTGTTCTTCGTCATGCACCCTACAGCCCCGATCTCGCACCGTCGGATTTCCATATGTTTGGCCCAATGAAGGACGCAATCCGTGGGAGGCACTATGCGGATGATGAAGAAGTTATTGATGCAGTACGACGTTGGCTCCGACATCGACCAGTGGAATGGTACTGTGCAGGCATACAGGCCCTCATTTCAAGGTGGCGTAAGGCCGTAGCATTGAATGGAGATTACGTTGAAAAATAGTGTTGTGTAGCTAAAAGATTGGGGAATAACCTGGTGTATGGTTCAAATGGCTCTGAGCACTATGGGACTCAACTGCTGTGGTCATAAGTCCCCTAGAAGTTAGAACTACTTAAACCTAACTAACCTAAGGACAGCACACAACACCCAGCCATCACGAGGCAGAGAAAATCCCTGACCCCGCCGGGAATCGAACCCGGGAACCCAGGCGTGGGAAGCGAGAACGCTACCGCACGACCACGAGATGCGGGCTAAGCTGGTGTATTTCAATGCTGAATAAAACAACCCCTGTTTCAGAAAAAAAATGTGTTGCATTACTTATTGAACTGCCCTCGTATTACGAGGGCATGGAGGTCTGAACAGCACGTTGCCAGGCATCCCCGATACGCTCAATAAAGTTCATGTCTGGGGAGTTTGATGACCAGCGAAATTGTTTAAACTGAGTGTTGCTGGAGCCACTCTGTAGCAATTCTGCACGTTCGAGGAGTCGCATTGTCCTGCTGGAACTCCCCAAGTCCGTCGCAATGCACAATGGACATGAATGGAAGCAGGTGATCAGACAGGATGCTTACGTACGTGCACCTATCAGAGTCGTATCTAGACGTATCAGGGTCCCATATCACTCCAACTGCACATGCCCCACAGAGCCTCCACCAGCTTGAACAGTCCCCTGCTGACATGAGGTTGTCTCCTTACCCGTACACATCCATCCACTCGATACAAACGAGACTCGTCCGACCAGGCAACATGTTTCCAGTCGTCAACAGTCCAATGTCGGCGTAGACGGGCCCTAGTGACGCGTAAAGCATTGTACCGTGCAGTCATCAAGGGTACACGGGTGGGCCTTCCGCTGCGAAAGCCCATATCGATGATGTTTAGTTGAAAGGTTCGCAGGCTGACACTTGTTGATGGCCCATCACTGAAATTTACAGCAATTAGCACATCACGTTGAACGATTCTCTTCAGTCGTCGTTGCTCCTTTTGTTGCAAGATCTTTTTCCGGTCGCAGCGATGTCGGAGATTTGATGTTATGCTGGATTCCTCATATTCACGGTACACTCGTCAAATAGTCGTACGGGAAAATCCCCACTTCGTCGCTACCTCGGAGATGCTGTCTCCCGTCGCTCGTGCAGCGACTACAACACCACGTTCAAACTAATTTATCGAAATTTAACATGCCGTTGTAGCAGCAGTAACCGATCTTCAAAAATGGCTCTGAGCACTATGGGACGTAACATCTGAGGTCATCAGTCCCCTAGAACTTAGAAGTACTTAAACCTAACTAACCTAAGGATATCACAAACATCCATGCCCCTGGCTGGATTCCAACCTGCAACTGTAGCAGTCGCGCGGTTCCGGACTGAAGCGCCTAGAACCGCTCGGCCACCGCGGCCGGCAGTAACCGATCTAACAACTTCTCCAGACACTGGTTATACAGGCGTTGCCGACCGGAGTATCGTATTGTGCCTGTTTACCTATCTCTGTATTTGAATACACAGGCCTATACCAGTTTCTTTGGCGCTTCAATGTATATTGCTGAAGTATAAAAAAAGACGAAGTAAATATTATTTTGAATTTTACCGACAATATCAAATGGCTATAGAGGATGCTGTAGTTAGACAATGGCCATATGCCAGCCGCCATTGGTCAAGTATTACGTTTAAAAGCTGTGTGCCGGCCGTTGTGGCCGAGCGGTTCTAGGCGCTTCAGATCGGAACCGCGCTGCTGCTACGGTCGCAGGTTCGAATCCTGCCGCGGGCATGGATGTGTGTGATGTCCTTAGGTTAGTTAGGTTTAAGTAGTTCTAAGTTCTAGGGGACTGATGACCTCACATGTTAAGTCCTATAGTGCTCAGAGCCATTTGAACCATTTTTCATAAAAACTGTGTGTTTCTCTTAAGGCAACGTTAACTACCACTGCATGAGTTACGCAGTCTTCATTCATCCAGGAAATCAGAGTGGGAGCACTTGGCGACTTAACAACAAAATTTGGGCGTATTTCAAACCTTTTGCGAAGTCTTTTCTCGGTGGATTTAATGAAAGGGAAAAAAATATCACTTACTACATTTTCGCTGTTCATGCAGTTAAACTCAAGAATCAGGCATATTTCAAACGTTTTTCAGACATGTTTTGTTATGCGTTATAGAGTTTCTATGGTGATACGACATATTAGTCCTCCAATCAAAATGACAGTCACAATCGCGTTATTTATTTGGCGCCAACCGGTTTCAACCCGCGATGGGGTCATCTGCAGGGCAATTTACACCACTTGGACGCTTGCTGAAGTTGTCACCCTGCCTGTGCACGGTTGGTAACTATGCATGGTTGGCTGTCTGCATGATCTTAAATAACGGCCAACAACAGACGGTAAAACGCGCTCCACGGTGATCAACGGTAGTTACATGCTTAAGCAAGAAATCGCAAATTTTAAGGTTTGTTCCAGTTGTAATATAAAAATATAATAAACAATAAATATAACTAATTAAATCTCGAGAAATTTACAATTATTTAAAATTCAGGTAACTGTTGTCCCATTCATTTTTCACATCATTTGTGGATAGGGTAGAGCCCTCTATCTTTTGTGGTAGGGAGGCCGTTGCCATGGGCGATAGTATACACTACTGGCCATTAAAATTGCTACACCAAGAAGAAAGGCAGATGATAAACGGGTATTCATTGCACAAATATATTATACTAGAACTGATATGTGATTACATTTTCACGCAATTTGGGTGAATATATCCTGTGAAATCAGTACCCAGAACAACCTCCTCTGGCCGTAATAACGGCCGTGATACGCCTGGCCATTGAGTCAGTCAGAGCTTGGATGGCGTGTACAGATACAGTTGCCCATGCAGCTTCAACACGATACCACAGCTCATCAAGAGTGGTGACTGGCGTATTGTGACGAGCCAGTTGCTCGGCCGCCATTGACCAGACGTTTTCAATTGGTGAGAGATCTGGAGAATGTGCTGTCCAGGGCAGCAGTCGAACATTTTCTGTTTCCAGAAAGGCCCTTACAGGACCTGCAACATGCGGTCGTGCATTATCCTGCTGAAATGTAGAGTTTCGTAAGGATCGAAAGAAGGGCAAAGCCACGGGTCGTAACACATCTGAAATGTAACGTCCGCTGTTCAAAGTGCCGTCAATGCGAACAAGACGTCACCGAGACCTGTGGCCAATGGCACCCCATACCATCATGCCGGGTGATACGCCAGTATGGCGATGACGAATACACGCTTCCAATGTGCGTTCACCGCGATGCCGCCAAACACGGATGCGACCATTGGGATGCTGTAAACAGAACCTGGATTCATCCGAAAAAATGACGATTTGCCATTCGTGCACCCAGATTCGTCGTAGAGTACACAATCGCAGGCGCTCCTGTCTGTGATGCAGCGTCAAGGGTAACTGCAGCCACGGTCTCCGAACTGATAGTCGATGCTGCTGCAAACGTCGTCGAACTGTTCGTGCAGATGGTTGTTGTCATGCAAACGTCCCAATCTGTTGACTCAGGGATCGAGACGTGGCTGCAGATCAGTTACAGCCATGCGGATAAGATGCCTGTCATCTCGACTGCTAGTGATACGAGGCCGTTGGGATCCAGCACGGCGTCCCGTATTACCCTCCTCAACCCAGCGATTCCATATTCTGCTAACAGTCATTGGATCTCGACCAACGCGAGCAGCAATGTCGCGATGCGATAAACCGCAATCGCGATAGGCTACAATGCGACCTTTATCAAAGTCAGAAACGTGATGGTACGCATTTCTCCTCCTTACACGAGGCATCACAACAACGTTTCACCAGGCAACGCCGGTCAACTGCTGTTTGTATATGAGAAATCGGTTGGAAACTTTCCTCATGTCAGCACGTTGTAGGTGTCGCCACCGGCGCCAACCTTGTGTGAATGCTCTGAGAAGCTAATCATATGCATATCACAGAATCTTCTTCCTGTCGGTTGAATTTCGCGACTGTAGCACGTCATCTTCGTGGTGTAGCAGTTTTAATGGTCAGTAGTGTACTTAAACCTAACGAACTTAAGGACATCAGACACATCCATTCCCGAGGCAGCATTGGAACGTGCGCGAGGCAGCATTGGAACCTGCGACCGTGCCAGTAGCGCGGTTCCAGACTGAAGCGCCTGGAACCGCTCGGCCACGGCGGACGGCGCACATCCTTGGGGTACTCCAGAAATTACCTTGACATCAGTCGATTGCATTCTGTTAAGAGGGACGTGTTTAGTTGTGTCTGCAAGGAAGTCATGAATGCAGTCGCACATTTGATGCAATACTCGGCAATCTCGCCTTTTTTTTTCACTTAACGGCAGTGCGGGACGGTGTGAAATGCCTTCCCCAAAGTCAAGGAACACGGCGTCAACCCGAGCGCCATCGTCTACTGCAGTGTGGATCTCATGAGGAAACAGAGCGTGCTGAATTTCGCAAGATCTCTGTTTGCAGAATTCGTGGAAATTTGTGGTAAGTTCCTATGAGACCAAACTTCTGAGGTCGCCGGTCTCTAGGCTTACACACTACTTAGTCCAATTTACACTAACTTACTCTAAGGACAACACACAGACCCATGCCCGAGGGTGGACTCGAAACCATGGCAAGGCGCACTAAGATCGCGCGGCTACGCCGCACGGTGCAGAACACTTGTTGACTTTTATAGACGATATTGTAGTTCTCCAAAAACGTCATAAATCTTGAGCTTAAAACGTGTTCCATAATTCTACGACATATTGACATCAACGACACAGGCCAACGACATAATTCCGTGCATCTTTCCTACGACCCTTCTTGAAAACGACCTGCGCTGTTTTCCAGTAGCTAGGTACTCTTCCTTGCTGCAGCGATCTGCGATAAACTGCTGCTAGAAAGCGTGTTCCTCTGCATAATCTTTGTAGAGTTTTATTTCATCTTATCTTATCCCATCTGGTTTATCTCATCCTATCTTATCTGGTCCTGATGCCTTTCACTACTACGCAACTGTAATTGCTTTTCTATTCCGCTATAGATTATCTTAATACCTGCTACTTGAACGTTCGAACGATGACTGGAAGGAGGAACCGTGTTACGATCTTCAGCCGAGAAACATTTTCGAAAGACCGAATTCAACAGTATTTTGACCTTCTTTCTGTCAGCTTCCGTTCACCTGTATGGTTACTGAGTAACTGTCATTTCGAACCGCTTACTGATTTTTCGTAAGACCAAAACATCTTAAGTGTTTTTATTGAAATCGGTTGCCAAAATTTTACTTTCAAAGTCACTGAAACTTCTCTTATTTCTCCACTCATTTTGCTTCGTTAATCGTTTGGTAGGTTTTCGCTTCTCTTGAATTTGATGTGAAGGTCTTTTTACGAAGCAGTTTTCCAACACGGCTATTAAAACACGGTGTGTCTTTCCCATCCCGTATTACCTTGCTCGGACTATACTTGTCTGTGGCATACTGAACGATGATTTTGAATTTTTCCCATTCGTGCTCCATATCTTCGTCCGCATCACTGAATATTTGATGTCGACTACTCAGACACTTGGCAATTTGTATCCTGTGACGCTTGCTAAGTAGAAATATCTTCATACCTTTCTTAACATTCCTTGTAAAACCCGTGGCCGCAGTTACGATCACTGATAACTTTTTCTACGTTAACTGAGTCGGTAAGTTCAGGTCTGTTTGTTGTTGTTGTGGTCTTCAGTCCAGAGACTGGTTTGATGCAGCTCTCCATGCTACTCTATCCTGTGCAAGCTTCTTCATCTCCCAGTACCTACTGCAACCTACATCCTTCTGAATCTGCTTAGTGTATTCATCTCTTGGTCTCCCTCTACGATTTTTACCTATGTTGTTAGGGCGTTCAAAACGTTACCTTCTTGCGTTGGTTGTCTAATTGCCCGCTCGATGTAATTTTGGGTCAAGACATCCAGAATTACACGAATCCTTGTCTCTAACAGCAGTTTTAATAGCATGACTCTTTCATCTCTGCCCTTTTACGAGGACATGATCAGGAAAGTTACTAACGGCACTCTTTAAGTGCTCTGCGAACGAACCTCTCTCATTGGTCTCTGGTCGTCTTGAAATACCCACACAGTCAAGTGCTGCTCCGATCTTGACTCCTGAGAGTACATCCAGGTTTGTTCTCTTGTTACGATGATGTACGCGGATTGCGCCTTTCCTCGATCGAATTTTTTGAGAATTTCCTCGAGATACTTTTATCGTGTGAAACCCAGCTCACGCTATTCGTCCACGCGACTCAGAGGGCCATAGACTCGGGTTCCCAGGTAGATGCCGTGTTTCTTGACTTCCGCAACGCGTTTGATGCAGTTCTCCACAGTCGTTTGATGAACAAAGTAAGAGCATATGGACTATCAGACCAATTGTGTGATTGAATTGAAGAGTTCCTAGATAACAGAACGCAGCATTTCATTATCAATGGAGAGAAGTCTTCCGAAGTAAGAGTGATTTCAGGTGTGCCGCAGAGGAGTGTCGTAGGACCGTTGTTATTTACAATATACATAAATGACCTTGTGGATAACATCGGAAGTACACTGAGGCTTTTTGCGGATGATGCTGTGGTATATCTAGAGGTTGTAACAATGGAAAATTGTACTGAAATGCAGGAGGATCTGCAGCGAATTGACGCATGGTGCAGGGAATGGCAATTGAATCTCAATGTAGACAAGTGTAATGTGCTGCGAATACATAGAAAGAAAGATCCCTTATCATTTAGCTACAATATAGCAGGTCAGCAACTGGAAGCAGTTAATTCCATAAATTACCTGGGAGTAGGCATTAGGAGTAATTTAAAATGGAATGATCTTATAAAGTTGATGCCAGACTGAGATTCATTGGAAGAATCCTAAGGAAATGTAGTCCAAAAACAAAGTAAGTAGGTTACAGTACACTTGTTCGCCCACTGCTTGAATACTGCTCACCAGTGTGGGATCCGTACCAGATAGAGTTGATACAAGAGATAAAGATCCAACGGAGAGCAGCGCGCTTCGTTACAGGATCATTTAGTAATCGCGAAATCGTTACGGAGATGACAGATAAACTCCAGTGGAAGACTGCGGGAGAGACGCTCAGTAGCTCGGTACAGGCTTTTGTTAAAGTTTCGAGAACATACCTTCACCGAAGAGTCAAGCAGTATATTGCTCCCTCCTACGTATATCTCCCGAAGAGACCATGAGGATAAAATCAGATTAGAGCCCACACACAGGCATACCGACAATCCTTCTTTCCACGAACAAAACGAGGCAGGAATAGAAGGGTGAACCGATAGAGGTACTCAAGGTACCCTCCGCCACACGCCGTCAGGTGGTTTGCGGAGTATGGATGTAGATGTACACGATTTCCCTCTAGTGTTTGCAGAGAAGTCGTAGAAACACTTCTAGATTGTTTCCTCTACCGCTCAGTCCTCGAATAATACTTAGGAGAAACGAACACCTAAATCGTGCGTGCTGTGACTTCTTCTTTTCAATCGTCGCTCGTTTGTCCTCCGCACTCGTAGGACAGAGTTGGTGATAGAGATTTCTTGAAAAGATCTCGCCGCAACAAAACTCGCCTTCTTTTAGTGACTGCCACACCAGTTCGCGTATCGTGACTGCCTCTTCCCAATTTCGCGATAGTACAAAACATAGGTGTGTAGAATGTATGAGTCTGGCGATACACCATCTACTTTCAGAAAAATGTCATCCACACAATTCCGAAGACGGCAAAAGCTGACAAGTACGAGAATTATCAAACAATCATTTTAACAGATCATGCATCTAAGTTGCTTACAAGAATAATATACAGAAGAATGGAAAAGAAAATCGAATGTGCGTTAGATGACGATCAGTTTGGCTTTAGAAAAGGTAAAGGCACGAGAGAGGCAATTCTGAAATTGCGGTTGATAATGGAAGCAGGACTAAAGAAAAATGAAGACACGTTCATAGGGTTTGTCGACTTGGAAAGAGCGTTCGACAGTGTCAAATCGTGCAAGGGGTGCGAAATTCTGAGAAAAATAGGTGTAAGCTATAGGGAGAGACTGGTAATAAACAAGATGTACAACAGCTAAGAGGGAATAATAAGAGTGGACGACCAAGAACGAAGTCCTTGGTTTGAAAAGGATGTAAGACAGTGATGTAGCCTTTCGCCTCTACTGTTCAATCTGAATATCGAAGAAGCAACGATGACCGGCCGTTGTGGCCGAGTGGTTCTAGGCGCTTCAGTCTGGAATCGCGCGACCGCGACACATCCTGCCTCGGGCATGGATGTGTGTGATGTCCTTAGGTTGGTTAGGTTTAAGTAGTTCTAAGTTCTAGGGGACTGATGACCTCAGATGTTAAGTCCCATAGTGCTCAGAGCCATTTGAACCATTTTTTGAAGCAACAATGGAAATAAAAGAAAGGCTCAGGAATGGAATTAAAATTCAACGTGAAAGGATATGAATGACACGATTCGATGATGGCATTCCTATTCTCAGTGAAAGTGAAGAAGGATTGCATGATCTCCTGAATGGCACGAACAGACTAATGAGTATAGAATATGGACTGAGAGTAAATCGAAGAAAGACCAAAGCAATGAGAAGTAGGAGAAATGAGAACAGCGAGAAACTTAACATCAGGATTGATGGTCAAGTAGTAGATGAAATTAAGCAATTCTTCTAGCTAGGCAGTAAAATAACCAAAGACGGACAGAGCAAGGAGGACATCGAAAGCGGACTAGCACTGGCAAAAAGAGCATTCCTGAGCAAGAGAAGTCTAGTAGTAACAAAAATAGGCCTGAAGTAGAGGAAGAAATTTTTGGAAATGTACGTATGGAGCGCATCATTGTATGGTAGTGAAACATGGACTGTGGGAAAACCGGAACAGAAGAGAATCGAAGCATTTGAGATGTGGTGCTACAGATGTAGATGTTGAAAATTAGGTGGACTGATAAGGTAAGGAATGGGGAGGTTCTGCGCAGAATGTGAGAGGAAAGGGATGTGTGGGAAAAAAAAGGATGTGTGAAGAAATAGCTGCCACTGCTTGAACATTGTCGGCGTCGTCCGTCAGTCTCATCTGGTGAGGATCCCACAACGCGCAGCAATGCTCTAGAAGAGGTCGGACAAACGTAATCTAGACAGTATCTTTAATGTATTTATTGCATCTTCTAACTGTTCTGCCAATAAAGCGCAGTGTTTGGTTCGCCTTCCACACAAGCGAGCTCGGGTGGCCGTGCACGTTAAAGCGCCGCCTCCGGGACGGGGAGACGCGCCGATCACGGTTCGAATCCTCGCGGCGGGAGTAAATTTCTGGTGACGGCGAAGCCGCGATTGTGGCTTTGACCTGTGTGACGTCCGCACAATACAAATGCGAGAGAGAGAGGGAGAGGGAGGGATTTGACGGAATTAACATCATCGGCCTTTGTGCTACTCAATACCATTGTGGCCCGATCATTCCAGTCATCGGACAATGGCAATTGTTCTGATACTTTACCACATGGAACGCACTTTGCGGTTTGCAGTGTAATTTTCCTTTAATATGCACTTGACAATTACCAAAAACATCGAAACCCTTTTAGCTCCAGTGCAGTAAAGGAGTTTCGTGTATACGGCTTGTGTTGTTTTTCCAGAATGTGTTTCAGGAATTTTACCAGTATACCGCAAGTTGTTGAAAGAATCGAACTGCCAGGAACGAAACAGCTTCATATTACTGACCACTTGACAAATGAGTTACTGTGTTTGACGTTAAGAACCTGGAATCTGATTTCGCAGGGCAGAGCGGACCAGGTTATGGTTATGGAGGGGGGCGTAATCAGTTACCGTTAATTGCTCAAAACACACAAACTTTTATTTTCCTAACAACCACTTAATTACACATTGCCTTAAAAGAATATACGCGGCTGAAGGCCTTACTTAAAAACAATTTCACGCAAATACTCGGCTGAAGGCCACACACAAGACATTGAACAACTCAGGGCTTAGACCTGGATAACAAGAATTTCAGATAGAACAAACTTTCAAAATTTTAGTTATTAAACGAATCAATGTTCAAATAATTTAAGTCAGCTGAAGGCCTTATTTTAAAATTAAAACAAACTACTTCAATAAAATTCTTCAGGGTATCAGACCGCATCGTCATAATTTAACGTAAGGCCCTGATGAAGGCTAGCTGCAACGCTGGCCGAAACGTTGGCGCATTTTAAAATTATGACGATGCGGTCTGATACCCTGAAGAATTTTATTGAAGAAGACAACGGCCGCGGAAGCCTACGCTTACATAAAACAAACTAAATAAATAGATGGCTGAAGGCCTCGCACAGTGCATAAGGCTAAAATGAAACTCACAATCTAAAACCAACGGAACAGTGGTGTTCAGAAGTGTTCAAAGGGTCAGCCTGAGGTGGTAGCTCTAATATAAGGTGAGATGAGACAGACAGCCAAGAGTAAGGTTAAACAATCGGATGGCAACCCGACCCAGGGACTGCTGAAGGACCGACCAACGACCTAATCTCCATTCTGGAAACATCCCCCAGGCTGTGGCTAAACCATGTCTCCGCAATATCCTTTCTTCCAGGAATACTAGTTCTGCAAGGTTCGCAGGAGAGCTTCTGTAAAGTTTGGAAGGTAGGAGGCGAGGTACTGGCAGAAGTAAAGCTGTGAGGATGGGGCGTGAGTCGTGCTTCGGTAGCTCAGATGGTAGAGCATTTGCCCGCGAAAGGCAAAGGTCCCGAGTTCGAGTCTCGGTCGGGCACACAGTTTTAATCTGCCAGGAAGTTTGAACAACCTCATCTAGTCCTTCCGCACGACCGATGGTACGACAACCGAAAATATCAGCTGAGGACAAAGATACCAGCATCACTACGTCTTCAAAATTGGTTCCTTCTCTAGATCCTCGCACAAACGAAAAAATGGCTGACATCGAAATAAGTGTCCAAGGAATAGAAAAGCAACTGGAATCACTCAACAGCGGAAAGTCCACTGGACCTGACGGGATACCAATTTGATTCTACACAGAGTACGCGAAAGAACTTGCCCTCCTTCTAACAGCCGTGTACCGCAAGTCTCTAGAGGAACGGAGGGTTCCAAATGATTGCAAAAGAGCACAGGTAGTCCCAGTCTTCAAGAAGGGTCGTCGAGCAGATGCGCAAAACTATAGACCTATATCTATGACGTCGATCTGTTGTAGAATTTTAGAACATGTTTTCTGCTCGAGTATCATGTCGTTTTTGGAAACCCAGAATCTACTATGCAGAAATCAACATGGATTCCGGAAACAGCGATCGTGTGAGACCCAACTCGCTTTATTTGTTCATGAGACCCAGAAAATATTAGATACAGGCTCCCAGGTAGATGCTATTTTTCTTGACTTCCGGAAGGCGTTCGATACAGTTCCGCACTGTCGCCTGATAAACAAAGTAAGAGCTTACGGAATATCAGACCAGCTGTGTGGCTGGATTGAAGAGTCTTTAGCAAACAGAACACAGCATGTTGTTATCAATGGAGAGACGTCTACAGACGTTAAAGTAACCTCTGGCGTGCCACAGGGGAGTGTTACGGGACCATTGCTTTTCACATTAC
Organism: Schistocerca piceifrons; assembly: GCF_021461385.2. NCBI lineage: Eukaryota > Metazoa > Arthropoda > Insecta > Orthoptera > Acrididae > Schistocerca > Schistocerca piceifrons. The sequence goes on along the minus strand of NC_060148.1, from coordinate 66,921,127 downwards.
ATATAAATGACCTAGTAGATAGTGTCGGAAGTTCCATGCGACTTTTCGCGGATGATGCTGTAGTATACAGAGAAGTTGCAGCATTAGAAAATTGTAGCGAAATGCAGGAAGATCTGCAGCGGATAGGCACTTGGTGCAGGGAGTGGCAACTGTCCCTTAACATAGACAAATGTAATGTATTGCGAATACACAGAAAGAAGGATCCCTTATTGTATGATTATATGATAGCGGAACAAACACTGGTAGCAGTTACTTCTGTAAAATATCTGGGAGTATGCGTAAGGAACGATTTGAAGTGCAATGATCATATAAAATTAATTGTTGGTAAGGCGGGTACCAGGTTGAGATTCATTGGGAGAGTGCTTAGAAAATGTAGTCCATCAACAAAGGATGTGGCTTACAAAACACTCGTTCGACCTATACTTGAGTATTGCTCATCAGTGTGGGATCCGTACCAGATCGGGTTGACGGAGGAGGTAGAGAAGATCCAAAGAAGAGCGGCGCGTTTCGTCACAGGGTTATTTGGTAACCGTGATAGCGTTACGGAGATGTTTAATAAACTGAAGTGGCAGACTCTGCAAGAGAGGCGCTCTGCATCGCGGTGTAGCCTGCTGTCCAGGTTTCGAGAGGGTGCGTTTCTGGATGAGGTATCGAATATATTGCGTCCCCCTACTTATAGCTCTCGAGCAGATCACGAATGTAAAATTAGAGAGATTAGAGCGCGCACGGAGGCTTTCAGACAGCCGTTCTTCCCGCGAACCATACGCGACTGGAACAGGAAAGGGAGGTAATGACATTGGCACGTAAAGTGCCCTCCGCCACACACCGTTGGGTGGCTTGCGTGGTATAAATGTAGATGTAGATGTAGGTGTCTAAAAACAGCCAAGGCACAATAACCACTCTTAATAAAAAAATATGAACAAACAACTGAAAGGCAGTTGAGCTACACGCCGTGCCGGAAAGAATCAATACGGCGAGGAAAAACACACTGCTGGGAAACTACGCTAACGACCAGGGCAGGTAACTGATGCGTTATCGGCCACAAGGCAGAAAAGACCGCTGGTGCACTTCACTGATGAGTAACAACCGATTAGTAGTTAAAGACCATACAGGAAGAGGGCTGCAAAATTTCGCCGACTCCAACACACGTTCCTGCTAGCCAGAACAGCCCAGGAAGCAACAACCGACCAGCAGCTGAGGTTTCATAACAGGCTAACTGATCACTCAACTTCAGTGTCCAGGTTCGCTGGGCAACAAACTTTGTCGCTCTCGCAGCTGGCGCCTCACAACCCGACCGCGCGTCCACACCGCCAGCGGTCCCGGCCTGACCTCGCACCGCAGGGACTTCCTCGCTGCTCTGTCCCAACTGACCGAGTCCGCAGCTCGTGCTGGTGCGGTAGCGTTCTCGCTTCCCACGCCCGGGTTCCCGGGTTCGATTCCCGGCGGGGTCAGGGATTTTCTCTGCATAGTGATGACTGGGTGTTGTGTGCTGTCCTTAGGTTAGTTAGGTTTAAGTAGTTCTAAGTTGTAGGGGACTGATGACCATAGATGTTAAGTCCCATAGTGCTCAGAGCCATTTGAACCATTTTTGAACCAACTGACCGACTCTGTCCGGCTCGCAGACAGCTCAAACACACAAGCTACACACGGCTCTGCGAAACACTTCCACAAATAGCTCGAACAGTACTAAATGCAGTCACTGTGCAACAACTAGGAGGAATCACAAGTGGAACACACACACAGAACCCAGAAGCGGTCGGCGACCAAATACACGTCGTCCAATGAGACGACTGACCGAACGACTATCCAAGGTCTGAAGTCATGTGTGCCGCCAACACTCGGCCGAGTCGTGGCTGTCCGGACCTGACTGCTGCTCCATTCGCTACTGAACCCCGGACACACGACGACCTGGAAATACTAGCGGTCTCTCCAAAGATAGTACGACAGTGGTCTTATCGATAAGCGCTGCTGCTGCCACTCACGGACAGGCAAGCCAGCAACTTGTGACGCCAGTAAATCGAATAAGAAACGAGACGGGAGTACCGCCAAGACAAGATAACGGCACGAACACGAGCCGCACGAGGCTCAACTACAATCACGGTTGGTGAGTGTTCAGGATACTGTGACCAGTGTGACCCACGTGAATGATATCCTGCGACCTGTAGCCATACCCTTTCTGCACAACACTCCAGACGCCATTTTTCAGCAAGATAATGCACGACCACTTGTTACTGCACGAGCACGTGCCTTCCTCGTGTCACAGGATGTCAGACTTTTGCCAACGAGAGTTGTCGCCAGTCGAAAATGTCTGGGATATGGCGTAGCGACGGATGCGGCGCTGTGACCCAATGCCAACCACCGCAGATGAACTTTGGAACCACGTGAGTGTAGCATGGATGGCTGTACCACAGGACACTATTCGCGCCTCATATAACGTGTCGATGCCATCACGTATGGAACAAATATATCCAAAGACAATTTACAACCACAAAAATTAAAATTTACATTTTAATCGCCTTTTAAACTAAATCTTCTTTTCTGTAATTGTAAATTATTTTTGGATACACTGTACCATGGGCTGCTGTGCAGTCAGTTTAATGTCTTCATTTACTACTGTACTTTAAACGTAAGTGTAAATACTATAGTATAGGCAGTTTAATCATTACAGGTGTCAGCCAGCTTTAAACGCAATCTGTAAAGCTTTCAGCCAACATTAAACGTAAGTCACCATATTGGAAACAGAATATGTACTTTACGGAACGTCAATGTAAGTTTTGCGTATTATCTCAATTTGTATGTTTTGCAGCGTATATCCTGATGGTGCTCTTGTTCATTTGAAGATCGAAACCAATAAATAAAAAGTACAAAGTGCGATTTGTGGCTGTTTTCAACAACCTATTTTTAACACTCGCTCGCCTTAAAGGCAACGCCTGCTCTTCCTAAGCCTAGGTTTGATTAAATAAGTTTGATACAGAAAAATGTGTACTTTTACGTAAGTCATAAAACGTTAAGAATATTTAGCACGCACGGTCAGTTAAACATAATCTCTGGCAACTAGAACAAGACAGAAGAAAGCGTGCCTGGCGCGAGGTACTGCATCGACTGCATAACATGGGATCAACTGTTTAAAGCGAATAAAAGTTTGAGATTTCAAATCTTTCGCGGACCATATTTCAGCTCTTGCGGATCACCGCCAGGGAAACGATGTATTAAGGAATGACATTTTCACTCTGCAGTGGAGTGTGCGCTGATATGAAACTTCCTGGCAGATTAAAACTGTGTGCTGGACCGAGACTCAAACTCGGGACCTTTACCGTTCGCGGGGAAGTGCTCTACCATCTGAGCTACCCAACCACGACTCACGACCCGTCCTCACAGCTTCAATTCAGCCATTACCTCGTCTCCTACCTTCCAAACTTTACAGGAGCTCTCCTGCGAACCTTGCAGAACTAGCACTCCTGGAAGAAAGGATATTGCGGAGACATGGCTTGCCCGCGAAAGGCAAAGGCCCCGAGTTCGAGTCTCGGTCCGACACACAGTTTTAATCTGCCAGGAAGTTTCATAATTTAATAAAGGATCAACTTTTTTCTGTTCATCGTTTTGTTCTGTGTGCGTGTGAGGAAAGGGGTGAAGGGGAGGGGCGGAACGTGTTAGCGAGAAAAAGTTTCGTGTTGTTGTTGTTGTTGCTGTGGTCTTCAGTCCGAAGAGAGGTTTGATGCTATGATGCAGCTCTCTATTCTAGAATAACTGCTGCAACCTACACCCTTCTGAATCTGCATGCTGCATTCATCTCTTGGTCTCTCTCTACGAGTTTTACCTTCCAAGCCTCCGTCCAGTACTAAATTGGTGATCCCTTGATGATGCCTCAGAATGTGTCATATCAACCGATCCCTTCTTTTGGTCAAACTGTGCCACAAATTTTTTAGCTCCCAAATTCTATTCAGTACTTCCTCATTAGTTACATGATCTACCCATCTAATCTTCTGTAGCACGACATTTCAAAAGCTTCTATTCTGTTCTTGTCTAAACTGTTTATTATAGATGTTTCACTTCCTTGCAGGGTTACACTCCAGACACACACCTTCACAAAACACTTCCTAACAGTTAAGTGTATATTTGGTCTTCTTCAGAAAGGCGTTTCTTGCCATTGCTACTCTACATTTTATATCCTCACTACTTCGGCCGTCATTGGTTATTTTGCTGCCTAAATAGCAAAACTCGTCTACTAATTTTAGTGTCTCGTTTCCCAGTCTAATTCCTTCAGCATCACCTGAATTAATTCGTATACTTTCCATTATCCATGTTTTAGTTTCCTAGATGTTCACCTTGTGTCGTCCTTGCAAGATACTCTCCATTCCATTCTTCCAGTTCCTTTGCTGTCTCTGACAGAATAACAGTGCCGTCGACAAACCTCAACGTTTTTATTTCTTCTTCGTGAACTTTAAATCCTACTCGAAATTTTTATTTCGTTTCCTTTATTGCATGTTCATTGTATATACTGAATAGCATCGGGGATAGGCTGCAACACTGCCTCACTCCGTTTTCAACCACTGCCTCCTTCTCATACCCATCGTCTCTTGTAACTGCCATCTGGTTTCTGCTCCAATTGTAAATAGTCCTTCGCTCCCTGTGTTTTACCTTTGCTACCTTCAGAATTTCAAAGAGAATATTCCAGTCAACACCGTCAAAAGCTTTTTGTAAGTCCAAAAACACTATAAACGTAGGTCTGCCTTTCGTTAACGTATTTCCTAAAATAAGTCGTAGGCTCATTAACGTATTCCCTAAGATAAGTCATAGGTTCAGAACTACTTCGCGTGTTCCTACATTTATCCGGAAACCAAACCGATCTTCCCCGATGTTGCCTTCCACCAGTTTTTCCATTCTTCTGTCAAGAGTTCGTGTTCGTATTTTGCAACCATGACTTATGAAGCTGATAGTTAGATAATTTTCACACCTGTCAGCAACTGCTCTCTTTTGAATTGGAATTACTACATCCTTCTTGAAGTCCGAGGGTATTCCGCTTGTCTCATACATCATGCACACCAGGTGGAAGAATTTTGTCATGCCTGTTGAAACGTCCCCTTAGAAAAATTTATAAATGACGGTGCTGGAAAACTTCTACGTTATTTGATTTTCAAACAGCTGAGCAGAACTGAACGTACTCAGACATTTCTCTCTTTACTTATTCTGATCATCACTAAACTGACACAATATTTTTTTTTTTAGCGCAACGCATCTGACTTTCAATAATGCCTACAAAAGAATGTCCCTGACTAACATTAACCTACACCTTTCATGAATCACTTACCTCATAAAAATCTTCGTTACTCAAACTACTGCAATACACCGAGCGCCAATACTGCCAGCTAAGTAAAAGATTCTAACTACTGAAGGCACTAGCTACTGACAGGCATAGTTAGCAAATGAAAGATTTTGATAGAGAACAAACAATGTATTTACCTTAATGGTGTTCAAAAGTCATAATATATATAGCAGTTCATGACATCCATTCTTACAAATTTCCTTTTTCTGACGGACACATGTCCAGATCGTCCGCTCTCAAAACTCCGACATTTCTCTCCCCACATCCACCACTGCTGGCGGCTCACCTCCAACTGCGCAACGCTACGCGCTGTTCACATCCAACTGCCCAACACTACAATAGCGAATATTCCAACAATGCAAACCAGCAACAGGCTGCACACAGCACAATCAATGATTTTCATTCAGAGCGCTACGTGGCGTTAGGTTTTTATGTTGGTAAACAGCCTACTTACACTATCTCTCCCAAGGCTATCAGTAGTTCTGAAGGAATCTCATCTACCCCAGGGCCTTGTTTCGATTTAAATCTCTCAGTGCTCTGTCACATTCTTCACGCAATATCGTATCTCCTATCTCATCTTCATCTACGTCCACTTCCATTTCCATAACATTGCCCTCAAATTCATCTCCCTTGTATTGACCCTCTATAAACTCATTCCACCTTTCAGCTTTCCCTTCTTTGCTTAGGACTGGTTTGCCATCTGACCTGATATTCACACGGCAGCTTCTCCTTTCCTCAAAAGCCTCTTTAATTTTCTTGTAGGCAGTATGTTTCCCTACTGAAATATGCTTCTAAATCCTTACATTTGTTCTCTCGACAGCAATCCTACTCTTTCTGTCAGTATCATTTTTTAAAAAGTTTCTGCTCCATTTGGTGCAATTTTTAATTTCTTCCTTTCACCTATTAAATTCAATATCTCTTGTGTAAGTCAAGGATTACCACTAGACCTTATATTTTACGTACTTGATCCTCTGCTGCCTTCACTATTTCATATCTCTTAAACTACTCATTCGTCTTGTATTGTATTCGTTTCCCCTGTTCTTGGCAACCGTTGCCTCATCCTCTCTTGAAGCTCTCTACAGCCTCTGGTACTTTCAGCTTATCCAGGTCTCATCTCCTTAATTTCCTATGTTTTTGCAGTTTCTGCAGTTTTAATCTACAGTTCATAACTAATAAATTGCGGTCAGTCCACGACTGCACCTGAAAATGTCTTACAATGAACACTCTGGTTCCTAAATTTCTGTGTAACCATTACATGACCATGAAACTTCCTGGCAGATTAAAACTGTGTGCCCGACCGAGACTCGAACTCGGGACCTTTGCCTTTCGCGGGCAAGTGCTCTACCAACTGAGATACCGAAGCACGACTCACGCCCGGTCCTCACAGCTTTACTTCTGCCAGTACCTCGTCTCCTACCTTCCAAACTTTACAGAAGCTCTCCTGCGCAGAAGTCTGAAGCCTTCCAATGTCTCCAGGTCTCTCTGACATTTACAGCCTTTCTTGTATGAGTCTTCTTTTGAGTCATCAGTCTTCTGACTGGTTTGATGTGACCTGCCACGATTTCCTCTCATACGACAACCTCTGCTTCTCAGAATAGCACTTGCGACCTACGTTCTCAATTATTTGCTGGGTGTATTTCAATATCTGTGTTGCTCTCCAGTTTTTGCCTTCTACAGCTGCCTTTAGTACCATGGAAGTCGTTCCCTGGGTCTGCAGCTCGTGGTCTCGCGGTCGCTTTCTCGCTTCCAGAGCACGGAGTCCCGGGTTCGATTCCCGGCGAGGTCAGTGATTTTCACCTGCCTCGAGATGACTGGGTGTTTGTGTTGTCATCATCATTCCTGAAAGTGGCGAGACTGGACTGAGCAAAGGTTGGGAATTTGTAGAAGCGCCGAGAACCGCGCAGTTGAGCGCTCCACAAACCAAACATCATCATCATCATCATCATCATCGTTCCCTGATGTCTTAACAGATGTCCTATTATCCTGTCGCTTATTCTTGTCAGTGGTTTCTACGTATTTCTTTTCTGGCCGATTCTCCGAAGAACCTCTTCATTTTATAGCTTATCAGTTCACCCAATTATAAACATTCTACTGTAGCACCACATCTCAAATGCTTCGATTCCATTCTGTTCCGCTTTTCCCACAGTCTTTCGTTACCATACAATGCTGTGCATAGATTCTCAGATTTTTTCCTCTAATTAAGGCCTATGTTTGTTCCTAGTAGACTTGTCTTCGCCAGAAATTCCTTTTTTGCCAGTGTTCGTCTCTTTTGATGTCCTCCTTGGTCCGTCCGTCATGGGTTATTTTACTGCCTAGGTAACAGAATTAACTTCATCTACATCGTGGTCATCAATGCTGATGTTAAGTTCCTCGCTATTCTCATTTATGCTGCTTCTCATTACCTTCCACTTTCTGCGATTTACTTTCAATTCAAATTCTGTACTCATTAAAATGTTCACTCCATTCAGCAGCCCCTGTAATTGTTCTTCGCTTTCACTCAGATGGTTTAACCACATAGTACAGTCGCATGTCCTCGGCAAAAATTACGGTCGCAGTTACTCCTTGCTTTCAGCCACTCGCAGTACCAGCATAGAAGGCCGTTTTGGTTGACGCTACAAGGCCAGATCAGTCAATCATGCAGACTGTTGCCCCTGGAACTACACTAGTGGCAATTAAAATTGCTACACCAAGAGGAAATGCATATGATAAACGGGTATTCATTGGACAAATATATTATACTAGAACTGACATGTGATTACATTTTCACGCAATTTGGGTGCATAGATCGTGAGAAATCAGTACCCAGAAAAACAACCTCTGGCCGTAATAACGGCCTTGATACGCCTGAGCATTGAGTCAAACAGAGCTTGGATGGCGTTTATAGGTACAGCTGTCCATGCAGCTTCAACACGATACCACAGTTCATCGAGAGTAGTGACTGGCGTATTGTGACGAGCCAGTTGCTCGTCCTCCATTGACCAGACGTTTTCAATTGGTGAGAGATCTGGAGAATGTGCTGGCCAGGTCAGCAGTCGAATATTTTCTGTATCCAGAAAGGCCCGTACAGGACCTGCAACATGCGATCGTGCATTATCCTGCTGAAATGTAGGGTTTCGCAGGGATCGAATGAAGGGTAGAGCCACGGGTCGTAACACATCTGAAATGCAACGTCCACTGTTCAAAGTGCCGTCAATGCGAACAAGAGGTGACCGAGACGTGGAGCCAATGGCACCCCATACCATCTCGCCGGGTGATACGCCAGTATGGCGGTGACGAATACACGCTTCCAATGTGCGTTCACCGCGATGTCGCCAAACACGGATGCGATCATCACGATGCTGTGAACAGAACCTGGATTCATGCGAAAAAATGACGTTTTGCCATTGGTGCACCCAGGTTCAGTCGTTGAGAACACCATCGCAGGCGCTCCTGTCTGTGATGCAGCGTCAAGGGTAACCGTAGCCATGGTCTCCGAGCTGATAGTCCGTGCTGCTGCAAACGTCGTCGAACTGTTCGTGCAGATGGTTGTTGTCTTGCAAACGTCCCCATCTGTTGACTCAGGGATCGAGACGTGGCTGCACGATCCGTTACAGCCATGCGGATAAGATGCCTGTCATCTCGACTGCTAGTGATACGAGGCCGTTGGGATCCAGCACGGCGTTCCGTATTACCCTCCTGAACCCACCGATTCCATATTCTGCTAACAGTCATTGGATCTCGACCAACGCGGGCAGCAATGTCGCGATACGATAAACCGCAATCGCGATTGGCTACAATCCGACCTTTATCAAAGTCGGAAACGTGATGGTACGCATTTCTCCTCCTTACACGAGGCATCACAACAACGTTTCACTAGGCAACGCTGACCAACTGCTGTTTGTGTATTACAAATCGGTTGGAAACTTTCCTCATGTCAGCATGTTGTAGTTGTCGCCACTGGTGCCGACCTTGTGTGAATGCTCTGCAAAGCTAATCATTTGCATGTCACAGCATCTTCTCCCTGTCGGTTAAATTTCGCGTCTGTAGCACGTCGTCTTCGTGGTGTAGCAATTTTAATGGCCAGTAGTGTACTTAAAAGGCTGCTGGCCCTCTTCAGTAACCACACGTTCCTGCGCATTAGTCATTACTTTCGTCTTTCTTCGGTTTACCCTCAGCCCATAGTCTGTACTGATTATACTGTTGAATCCATTTAAGAGGTAATGCAGCTGTTCGTTACCTTCTCTGCGGAAAGCAAAGTCATGAACGAATCTTGTCACTGACATCGTTTCATCCCGAATTTTAATCTCACTCTTGAACACTTATTTCAATTCATTTATTACGTCATACTCATGTTTCCCTATAGCTGAAACCTGTTTTCCTCAGAATCTTGCATCATCGGACATTGATGATTCCACGTTCTACTTCAAAATAACATGCGCAATAAAAATCCATGTGTCGTTCTACGTCTACATACTCTGCAAATCACATTTAAGTGCCTGGCAGAGGGTTCATCGAACCACCTTCACAATTCTCTATTATTCCAATCTCGTAAAGTGCGGAAAGAACGAACACCTATATCTTTCCGTACGAGCTCTGATTTCCCTTATTTTATCGTGGTGATCGTTCCTCCCTATGTAGGTCGGTGTCAACAAAATATTCTCGCATTCTGAGGAGAAAGTTGGTGATCGGAACTTCGTGAGAAGATTCCGTCGCAACGAAAAACGCCTTTCTTCCAATGATTTCCAGCCCAAACCCTGTATGATTTCAGTCACACTCTCACGCAATTTCGCGATAATACAAAACGTGCTGCCTTTCTTTGAACTTTTTCGATGTACTCCGTCAGTCCTACCTGGTAAGGATCCCAAACCGCGCAGCACTATTCTAAAAGAGGGCGGACAAGCGTAGTGTAGGCAGTCTCCTTAGTAAGTCTGTTACGTTTTCTAAGTGTCCTGCTAATAAAACGCAGCCTTTGGTTAGCCTCCCCCACAACATTTTCTATGTGTTCCTTCCAATTTAAGTTGTTCGTAATTGTAATACGTAGGTATTTAGTTGAATTTACGGCTTTTAGATTAGACTGATTTATCGTGTAACCGAAGTTCAACGAGTTCCTTTTAGTACTCAAGTGGATGATCTCACACTTTTCGTTATTTAGGGTTATTTAGGGTTCTGCTGTAACTGGCACTCTTTTGTATCAGCTTTGTTAAAAATGAGTACAAAACGCTCTCCTTAGATTAAGGTTAATCATTGTGTATTTTGCAACCCCTACACACAACTCTGCGACCGCAACGTAAGCCAGTTGTAAGTTTAATGTTCCAGATCACTAGAACGTAACTAAATTATCACGTAATTAAATGCAAACAGTCTGCCGCTTCGTGACTGCGTGTTTCCCTAGCCTCAGTGTGGCACAACTCGGCGGACACGTTTCCGTGCAATTACGTCGCCGCCGCTCCATTTCGTAATTAACTCAAATACTACACCGACAGAAGCCGTGGTATGGCGATTTGCACATATACAGGCTGCGCTAGCATCGCGTATAAAAGGGTACTGCATTGACGGACTTGTCATTCTATATCACCATTTATGGCCGTCCTATCACCTTAAAGTACCTTGGCATCACCCTTGACCGGTGCCTCTCCCGGACCCCCCATCTCTGGACTATCCAAGCCAAGGCACGCTCCCGACTCCCTCTCTTCAAGCTCCTTTCTGGCCACACATGGGGTCTGGACCCCTCCACCATCCCCCACACCTACAAATCCCTCATATACCCTATCCTCTGCCACACTCATCCCACCTGGATCTCCACCTACCTTTTCAAATCCCTTCAAATCCTAGAACGCCATGCGCTCCGCCTCGCCTATCGCATCCACCTCCCATCCCCCACACGGATCCTCTATGACCTCATCCCGCACCTCTTCCATTTCCTCGAATGGATACGGATCCTCTACACCTCCCGCAAACTTGATCCCACTCACCCGCTTTTATCTCCCATCCTCTCCCACCCCCGTCCGCTGCCACGCCTGCGTTCCCACATCCCACCTGCTCTCCATCTCTCCACTCTCCATACCCTTGCCAAAGGTGGCTCCCACCAACTCCCCCTCCCTGATGATGCCCTCCTCCCCTCCATCTACCCCTCCTGCCAACTTTGATCCTCCCCATCCACCCCCTGTGTTTTTTCCCAAGGGCACCCTTTCTCCCTTCCTCCCTCCCTCCTCTCCCCTGGGCCTCCCCTCCCCCCCTACCTTCTTTCGTCCCCCTCCCATCTGCTCTGCCACTTGCATCTACACCCTCCCCTCTCCCTCCTTCCCCACCTTTTGGCAGGTCTCCGGACTCGTACACGTAAAGTGAACATTCGCGCGCTAGAGATCGTAGCCAGTGTTTTGTGTGTGCCATCGTGTTAGTGATTCCATGTTTCGTCATTTGTGCTCCTTCGTTCACGTGTGCCGTTTCTGTCGTCTCAGTGTCCGAGTGCTGCACATATTTCTTTGGACGCTACACCTGTGAACGAGCTCATGTATTTTAAGTTTGTGTGGCTACTGTTGTCTATCCACCGTGTTGTTTCGTTTTTCGATGTCTCAACTTGTAATAAATGTATTATCTGTGGCCGAAGAGCGGCGTAATATTGCCGCTGCCGGCCTACCTTTGTATAAGGTGTCAAAATAACAATAAAGGAAAACAAACGGAGCTGTCGTTTGTATTCAGGTGACTCATGCGAAAAGGTTTCCGAAGTGATTATGGCCACACGCCGCGAATTAACAGACTTTGAACGCGGGATGGTGTTTGGAACTAGACCCGTGCGACATTCCATTTCGGAGATCCTTAGGGAAATCAATATTCCAAAATTCGCAGTGTCAAGAGAGGGCCGGGAATACCAAATTGCAAGCATTGCCTCCCACCACGGACAACGCAGTGGCCGGCGTTCGCATGGAGTCTTCAGTGCTAACAGACAAGCAACACTGCGTGAAATCAATGAAGGACCTACGACGAACGTATCCGTTAGGACAGTACGGCGATTTTTGGCGTTAATTGGCTGTTGCAGCAGACGACAATCAATGCCTTCTCTGCGCGATAGCAATTGAGATACTATCGAAGACAGTGTTGCCAAAGCGGAGTTACTGAACACAGCCTTCCGAAATGCCTTCACAAAAGAAGACGAAGTAAATATTCTAGAATTCGAATCGATAACAGCTGCCAACATGAGTAACGTAAATATCCTCGGAGTAGTGAAGCAACTTAAATCACTTAATAAAAGCAAGTCTTCTGGTCCAGACTGTGTACCACTTAGGTTCCTTTCGGAGTATGCTGATGCGTTAGCTCCATAATTAACACCGAGCGAGGTGGCGCAGTGGTTAGACACTGGACTCGCATTCGGGAGGACGACGGTTCAATCCCGCGTCCGGCCATCCTGATTTAGGTTATCCGTGATTTCCCCAAATCGCTCCAGGCAAATGCCGGGATGGTTCCTTTGAAACGGCACGGCCGACTTCCTTCCCCATCCTTCCCTAATCCGATGAGACCGATGACCTCGCTGTCTGGTCTCCTTCCCCAAACAACCCAACCAAACCCCCCATAATTAAGTCATATACAACCGTTCGCTCGACGAAAGATCCGTACCTAAAGAGTGGAAAGTTGCACACGTCACACCAATATTCAAGAAAGGTAGTAGCAGTAATCCACAAAACTGTAGGCCCATATCGTTCACGTCGATATGCAGCAGGATTTTAGAACATATATTGTGTTCGAACATTATGAATTACCTCGAAGAAAACTGTCTATTGATACACAGTCACCATGGGTTTATAAAACATCGTTCTTGTGAAACGCAACTAGCTCTTTATTCACATGAAGTGCTGAGTGCTGTTGACAAGGGATTTCAGATCGATTGCGTATTTCTGGATTTTCGGAAGGCTTTTGACACTGTACCACACAAGCGGCTCGCAGTGAAATGGCGTACTTATGGAATATCGTCTGTTATGTGACTGGATCTGTAATTTCCTGTCAGAGAGGTAATTCGCTGTAATTGACGAAAAGTCATCGAGTAAAACAGAAGTGATTTCTGGCGTTTCCTAAGGTAGTGTTATAGACCCTTTGCTGTTCCTTACAAAAAGGTACGGCCAAACTTTCAGGAAACATTCCTCACACACAAATAAAGAAAAGATGTTATGTGGACATGTGTCAGGAAACGCTTAATTTCCATGTTAGAGCTCATTTTAGTTTCTTCAGTATGTACTGTACTTCCTCGATTCACCGCCAGTTGGCCCAATTGAAGGAAGCTAACGTTGACTCCGGTGCTTGTGTTGACATGCGACTCATTGCTCTACAGTACTAGCATCAAGCACATCAGTACGTAGCATCAACAGGTTAGTGTTCATCACGAATGTGGTTTTGCTGTCAGTGCAATGTTTACAAATGCGGAGTTGGCAGATGCCCATTTGATGTATGGATTAGCACGGGGCAATAGCCGTGGCGCGGTACGTTTGTATCGAGACAGATTTCCAGAACGAAGGTGTCCCGACAGGAAGACGTTCGAAGCAATCGATCGGCGTCTTAGGGAGCACGAAACATTCCAGCCTATGACTCGCGACTGGGGAAGACCTAGAACGACGAGGACACCTGCAATGGACGAGGCAATTCTTCGTGCAGTTGACGATAACCCTAATGTCAGCGTATGAGAAGTTGCCGCTGTACAAGGTAACGTTGACCACGTCACTGTATGGAGAGTGCTACGGGAGAACCAGTTGTTTCCGTACCGTGTACAGCGTGTGCAGGCACTATCAGCAGCTGATTGGCCTCCACGGGTACACTTCTGTAAATGGTTCATCCAACAATGTGTCAATCCTCATTTCAGTGCAAATGTTCTCTTTACGGTTGAGGCTTCATTCCAACGTGATCAAATTGGGGCTGACGAGAATTCGCACGCAATTGTGCAATCACGTTATCAACACAGATTTTCTGTCAACGTTTGGGCAGGCATTGTTGGTGATGTCTTGATTGGGCCCCATGTTCTTCCACCTACGCTCAATGGTGCACGTTATCACGATTTCATACGGGATACTCTACCTGTGCTGCTAGAACATGTGCCTTTACAAGTACGACAAAACATGTGGTTCATGCACGATGGAGCTCCTGCACATTTCAGTCCAAGTGTTCGTACGCTTAACAACAGATTCGGTGACCGATGGATTGGTAGAGGCGGACCAATTCCATGGCCTCCACGTTCTCCTGACGTCACCCCTCTTGACTTTCATTTATGGGGGCATTTGAAAGCTCTTGTCTACGCAACCCCGGTGCCAAATGTAAAGACTCTTAGTGGTCGTATTGTGGACGGTGTGATACAATACGCCATTCTCCAGGGCTGCATCAGCGATTCCATGCGACGGAGGGTGGATGCATGTATCCTCGCTAACGGAGGACATTTTGAACATTTCCTGTAACAAATTGAAGTCACGCTGGTACGTTCTGTTGCTGTGTGTTTCCATTCCATGATTAATGTGATTTGAAGAGAAGTAATAAAATGAGCTCTAACATGGAAAGTAAGTGTTTTCGGACACATGTCCACCTAACATATTTTCTTTCTTTGTGTGTGGGGAATGTTTCCTGATAGTTTGGCCGTACCTTTTTGTAACACCCTGTATAAACGATTTGGGAGACAATTTGAGCAGCCGTCTTCGGTTGTTTGCAGATGACGCTGTCGTTTATCGACTAATAAAGTCATCAGAAGATCGAAACAAACTACAAAGCGATTTAGAAGAAATATCGGAATGGTGCGAAAAGTCGATCTTAAATAACGAATAGTGTGAGGTCATCCGCATGAGTGCTAAAAGGAACGCGTTAAACTTCGATTACGCGATAAATCAGTTAATCTAAAAGGCGTAAATTCAGCTAAATACCTAGGTGTGACAATTACTAACAACTTAAATTGGAAGGAACAAACAGAAAATGTGTGGTTCAAAAAATGGCTCTGAGCACTATGGGTCCCCTAGAACTTAGAACTACTTAAACCTAACTAAGCTAAGGACATCACACACATCCATGCCCGAGGCAGGATTCGAACCTGCAACCGTAGCGGTCGCGCGGTTCCAGACTGAAGCGCCTAGAACCGCTCGGCCACAAAGGCCGTCAAAATGTGTGGGGAAGGCTAACCAAAGACTGCGTTTCATTGGCAGGACACTGTAACAGACCTAGTAAGGAGACTGCGTACACTACGCTTGTCTGTCCTCTTTTAGAATACTGCTGGGCGGTGTGGGATCCTTACCAGGTAGGTCTGACTGAAGACATCGAAAAACTTCAAAGAAAGGCAGCACGTTTTGTATTATCGCGAAATATGGGAGAGAGTGTCAGATGAAATGATACAGGATTTGGGATGGACATCATTAAAAGAAAGGCATTTTTCGCTGCGACAGATATTCTATCGAAATTCCAATCACCAACTTTCTCCTCCGAATGCGAAAATATTTTGTTGACACCGACTTAGATAGGGAGGAACAATCACAAAGATAAAATAAGGGAAATCAGAGCTTGTACGGAAAGATATACGTCTTCATTGTTTTCGCGCGCTGTACGAGATAGGCATAATAGAGAATTGTGAAGGTGATTCGATGAATCCTCTGCCAGGCACTTGAATGCGCTGATAGAAAGCACCGAAGCTGAAATCGTTATAGGTACAGAAAGCTGGCTTAAGCCAGAGATAAATTCTGCCGAAATTTTTACAAAGGTACAGACGGTGTTTAGAAAGGATAGATTGCATGCAACCGGTGGTGGCGTGTTCGTCGCTGTTAGTAGTAGTTTATCCTGTAGTGAAGTAGAACTGGATGGTTCCTGTGAATTATTATGGGTGGAGGTTACACTCAACAACCGAGCTAGGTTAATAATTGGCTCCTTTTACCGACCTCCCGACCCAGCAGCGTTAGTGGCAGAACAACTGAGAGAAAATTTTGAATACATTTCACATAAATTTTCTTAGCATGTTATAGTCTTAGGTGGAGATTTCAATTTACCAGATATAGACTGGGACACTCAGATGTTTATGACGGGTGGTAGAGACAGAGCATCGAGTGACATTATACTGAGTGCACTATCCGAAAATTACCTCGAGCAATTAAACAGAGAACCGACTCGTGGAGATAACATCTTGGACCTACTGATAACAAACAGACCCGAACTCTTCGACTCTGTAAGTGCAGAACAGGGAATCAGTGATCATAAGGCCATTGCAGCATTGGAAGTAAATAGTAATATAAAAAAAGCGAGGAAGGTTTATCTGTTTAGCAAGAGTAATAGAAGGCAGATTTCAGACTACCTAACAGATCAAAACGAAAATTTCTGTTCCGACACTGACAATGCTGAGTGTTTATGGAAAAAGTTCAAGGCAATCGTAAAATGCGTTTCTATACAGGTACGTGCCGAGTAAAACTGTGAGGGACGGGAGAAACCCACCGTGGTACAACAACAAAGTTAGGAAACTACTGCGAAAGCAAAGAGCGCTTCACTCCAAGTTTAAACACAGCCAAAACCTCTCAGACAAACAGAAGCTAAACGATGTCAAAGTTAGCGTAAGGAGGGCTATGCGACAAGCGTTCAGTGAATTCGAAAGTAAAATTCTATGTACCGACTCGACAGAAAATCCTAGGAAGTTCTGGTCTTACGTTAAATCAGTAAGTGGCTCGAAACAGCATATCCAGACACTCAGGGATGATGGCATTGAAACAGAGGATGACACGCGTAAAGCTGAAATACTAAATACCTTTTTCCAAAGCTGTTTCACAGAGGGAGACCGCACTGCAGTTCCTTCTCTAAATCCTCGCACAAATGAAAAAATGGCTGACATCGAAATAAGTGTCCAAGGAATAGAAAAGCAACTGGAATCACTCAACAGAGGAAAGTCCACTGGACCTGACGGGATACCAATTCGATTCTACACATACGCGAAAGAACTTGCCCCCCTTCTAACAGCCGTGTACCGCAAGTCTCTAGAGGAACGGAGGGTTCCAAATGACTGGAAAAGAGCACAGGTAGTCCCAGTCTTCAAGAAGGGTCGTCGAGCAGATGCGCAAAACTATAGACCTATATCTCTGACGTCGATCTGTTGTAGAATTTTAGAACATGTTTTCTGCTCGAGTATCGTGTAATTTTTGGAAACCCAGAATCTACTCTGTAGGAATCAACATGGATTCCGGAAACAGCGATCGTGTTACATTAAGCCTCCGTTGAAAACTTCGTCTTGTTGCAACAACACTGTGTTCTAGGCGGTGGAATTCCAACACCAGAAAAATCCTCTGTTCTAAGGAATAAACCATGTTGTCTACAGCACACTTGCACGTTGTGAACAGCACACGCTTACAGCAGAAAGACGACATACAGAATGGCGCACCCACCGACTGCGTTGTCTTCTATATCTTTCACATCACTTGCAGCGCCATCTGTTGTTGAAAATTGTAACTACTGTAATTTCGAAAGTTTGTCCGCCTGAAAATGTACTGTTGTCCCAAGCATATTGCAACAAACGGTGTATTTATATCGCTGCTCGTTTAGGTTTTATTGCCGTTTCAAATATACCGGTCATTTTTGAAACACCCTGTAGATGAGGCACACTTTCCTGCAATTCTCTCAGTAAACCGAAACCTCCCATTCGACTTCCCTATTACAATTCTGACATGCTCGTTCCATTTCATGTTGCTTTGCAACGGTACGCCCAGATATTTAATAGGCGTAACTGTGACAAGCAGTACACTACTACTGTATTCGAACATCAGAGGCTCTTTTTCCTATTGATCTTCGTTTGCTTATATTTTCTTACTTTCACAGCAGTACAGCGATTCATGGCGACAAATAGAAATTCTGTTGAAGTCATTCCCACAGCCACTCAACGACGACGATTTGCCTTACGCTACAGGGCCATCAGTAAGAAAATCACAGAATTCAGCCCACCCTGTCCGCCAGATCATTTATGTATACAGAGAACAAAAGCGGTCCTACCACACTTCCCTGGGGAACTAACTCCTGACGATGAACTCGTCTCTGGTGAACACTCGCCATCGAGGACAACATACTGGGTTCTTTTATTTATTTATTTACTTATTTATTGTTCCGTGGGATCAAATTAAGGAGAAGTCTCCATGGTCATGGAACGAGTCAATACATGAAATTATAACACGATATTAGAAACAGATAAAATGAAATATAAAAAAAAACATATTCAGGTGACAAGTCGTAAGTTTAAATAAAGAAAATCAACAATGTAACACTGGAATTTGCTTAATTTTTTAGCTCTTCCAGGAGCTCCTCGACAGAATAGAAGGAGCGAGCCATGAGGAAACTCTTCAGTTTAGACTTAAAAGAGTTTGGGCTACTGCTAAGATTTTCGAGTTCTTGTGGTAGCTTATTGAAAATGGATGCAGCAGAATACTGCACTCCTTTCTGCCCAAGAGTCAAGGAAGTGCATTCCACATGCAGACTGGATTTCTGCCTAGTATTAACTGAGTGAAAGCTGCTAACTCTTGGGAACAGGCTAATATTGCTAACAACAAACGACATTAAAGAAAATATATACTGTGAGGGCAATGTCAGAATTCCCAGACTATTGAATAGGGGTCGACAAGAGGTTCTCGAACTTACACCACGTATAGCTCGAACAGCCAGTTTTTGAGCCAAAAATACCCTTTTTGAATCAGAAGAATTACCCCAAAAAATAATACCATACGACATAAGCGTATGAAATATGCGAAGTAGACTACTTTTCGTGTTGAAGTGTCACTTATTTCAGATACTGTTCTAATGGTAAATAAAGCAGCATTTAGTTTATGAACAAGATCCTGGACATGGGCTTTCCGCAACAGCTTACTATCTATCCGAACACCTAGGAACTTGAACTGTTCCGTCTCGCTTATAATATGCCCATTCTGCCTGATCAAAATATCGGTTCTTCTTGAATTGTGAGTTAGAAACTGTAAAAACTGAGTCCTACTGTGATTTAGGATCAAATTATTTTCCACAAGCCACGAACTTATTTCATGAACTACATTATTTGATACTGTTTCAATATTACACACAACATCCTTCACTATCAAGCTGGTGTCATCAGCAAATAGATTTATTTTTGAATCACCTGTAATACTAGAAGGCATATCATTTATATAAATAAGAAACAGCAGTGGCCCCAGCACCGACCCTTGGGGAACGCCCCACTTAACAGTGCCCCGTTGGGACTGAACATCACTACCACTCTCAGTATTGCGGAGAATTACCTTCTGCTTTCTGTTCTTAAAGTAAGAGGCGAACCAATTGTAAGCTACTCCCCTTATTCCATAATGGTCCAACTTCTGCAATAATATTTTGTGGTCAACACAGTCAAAAGCCTTCCTTAAATCAAAGAAAACACCTAGCGTTCGCAACCTTTTATTTAATCCATCCAAAACCTCACAGAGAAAACAGAATATAGCATTTTTAGTTGTTAAACCATTTCTAAAACCAAACTGAACATTTGACAGCAAATTATGTGAATTTAAATGCTCCAGTAACCTTGTATATACAACTTTCTCAATAACTTAAGCAAACACCGATGGCATAGAAATAGGTCTATAATTGTCAACATTGTCCCTGTCTTCCTTTTTATAAAGTGGCTTCACTACCGAGTACTTTAATCGGTCAGGAAACCGACCACTCCTAAAGGAAAAGTTACAGATATGGCTAAGTACTGGGCTAACATACATAGAACAATACTTCAGTATTCTGCTAGATACCCCGTCATATCCATGAGAGTTCTTGGTCTTTAGTGATTTAATTATTAACTCAATCTCCCTCATGTCAGTGTCATGGAGGAGCATGAAGTCTTCGAGCCACTCACACATCTGTGAACTTGTTCCATATCTTCGTACCGTCGTTAACAGCCTGCAGTGGGACACCATCTCAAACGTTTACTGGAAATCTATTGTTAATTTCTACTTGCTGGCTTGCAGCAGTGGAATCTTGTTTTTGTGTTGATTTTCGACAATGGCCAGCGCAGACAGATTAGTGTTTGCGTTCTGGTCAAAATTTTAATAATTCGTTGGTTAACAGCGGGTACGTGTGGCGTACAGGTTCGAAACGACACCAGTTTCCCTGACAAAAATTTTGGTGTCTATGTACCTGGCCAAACAGTAATTAGAATTTCCTGGCTGTTTCAAGAGACATGGATTTAGCAACGCTGAACGCCAGTCTCTAACACAGTCAGTTTCTCGTAAGTAATGAAACCATATTCGAGCGTTTGCTACAGTTACTGCGTCTTTCTTACAGCATTTCGACAGCCAAATCTTTTGGAAGCTAGCACTGCGAGGTGAAGCACGAAACACTACTTCAGTCTGTTATTGCGGATGAGAAGAAAAACAAACCCGGATACTGCATTAGTAATGTACTGCTTGACACAGTAAGGTCGTTTAAATATCTGGGCGTAACTGGTAAGCGATATGAAATAGAAGGAGCACTTAAGGACTGTAATAGGGAAGGCGATTGGTCGACTTCGATCTATCGAGAGGATTCTAGAAAAGTGTGGTTCGTCTGTAAAGGAGTCCGCATGTATCATGCTAGTGCGACCTGTTCTCGAGTACTGCTCCAGTGTTTGGGATCTGTAGCAGGTGGGATTGAAGGAAGACCTCGAAACAGTTCAGAGGAGGGGCTGGTAGATTTGTTGCTGGTAGGTTCCAACAACACGGGCGTTTGAAAAGTCGCGTGCAAAGTCCGAGAGATGGCAACACCGGCGCATATCGAGGTCATGTTTAGTTAGTAGCATCTTTGGAAAGAACGCACACCACGTTTCAGCCATATTGGTCTATTTCTTTGTGTTTGGCATTTGTGTGAATCAAGGAAGTCGAGTGATTGTAAAAAAATGGACGAAAAAGAAATCCGTGTGGTGATTAAACATTACTTTATGAAAGGCGAAACGCCTCAGGAGACTAAAGAGAAGCCTGATAAACATTACAGTGACTCTGCATCTTCGATTAGAACAGTTTATAAGTGGTTTCAAAATTTTCGGGTTTGGCCATATGGGCACAAGTCATGCTGAACGTTCTGGACGCCCTGTGGAGGCTACGACTCCAGAAATCACTGATGAAATCCATGATATGGTGAAGGATGACAGAAGAGTTAAGGTGCGTGAGATTGCTAGTGCTGTGGGAATCTCGAATGAACGGGTACACAATATTTTGCATAAACATTTGGACATGAGAAAACTATCCGCAAGATGGGCTCTGCGATTGCTCACGCTTGACTAAAAACGGAATCGTGTGAAGTGTTGCAAGGATGATCTGCAGCTGTTCAGGAAGAATCCGCAAGACTTGAAGCGTCGTTTCAGCATTGTGGATGAAACATGGATACATTAGTATACTGCTCAGACCAAACAACACTCTAAAGTCCAAACAATGGGTTACCGAGGGAGAATTTGCACCAGAAAAGGCGAAGACCATTCCTTCGGCCGGAAAGGTTATGGCGACTGTCTTTTTGGGATTCGCAAGGGATAATCATCACCAATTATCTGTAAAAGGGTAAAACTATTACAGGGGAATATTATTCATCGCTATTGGACCGTTGGCAAACCGAGCTGCAAGAAAAACGCCGGCGGTTGGACAGCAACTCGTTTCACAACCCCCCCTCCCCCTCCTCCCCCCCCCCCCCCCTATTCTCTAGACTTGGCTCCCTCGGACTACAAATTGTTGCCCAATTTGAAGAAATGGCCTGTCGGAGTGGCTGAGCGGTTCTAGGCGCTACAGTCAGGAACCGCGCGACCACTGCGGTCGCAGGTTCGAATCCTGCCTCGGGCGTGGATGTGTGTGATGTCCTTGGGTTGGTTACGTTTACGTAGTTCTAAGTTCTAGGGGACTGATGACCTCAGAAGTTGTCGCATAGTGCTCAGAGCCATTTGAACCATTTTTTTGAAGAAATGGCTGGAGGGACAAAGATTTTATTTAAACGAGGTGGTGATTGCAGCAAGTAATAGCTATTTTGCAGACTTGGACAATTCGTACTATTCGGAAGGGATCAACAAATTACAACAGCGTTGGACGAAGTGTAAAAGTCTAAAAGGAGACTGTGTCGAAAAACGAAAAAGGTTTACGCCGAAGACATAAGTAGTTTTTATTTTTGCACGGACTTTTCGAACGCCCCTCATACGTGTTACGGAGATGGTCCGGGAACTCAAATGGGAATCCCTAGAGGGAAAGCGACAGTCTTACCAGGAACACTACTGCATTTGTAGCTGACTGCAGAACGATTCTACTGCCTACAACATACCACAAGGATTAGAGAAATTAGGGCTCATATGGAGGCATACAGGTAGTATTTTTTCCCTCGCTGTATTTGCGGGTGAAACAGGAAAGACGATCACCAGTAGTGGTATAGAGTATCCTCCACCATGCACCGTACAGTGGATTGCAGAGTACTGATGTAGAAGTTATGTAGTAGCAGCAGTAGGAGTAGTTTTTATTGAACTGTAGATCAGTTTTACGAGGATAATGGATACGTCTTGGGATTTTAAGAACAATGCAAATAGCGTAATTCATATGCAACACCAGGTTGCGGACCACTGCTATCGGGGATCACAAGATATACTGAAATTAGTCTTTCGCCGGCGACGCGCACGAGGAGAGCGCACCAGGATGGAATGGCTGCTGAACTACACCACCGTACAGGTAGTGTGCCAAAAAGTCGGACCCCCCCCTGAGGACCTCCCCTCGCGAGTGAGTTAGGATGGCGCTACAGGAGTTAGGGGAGTTGTGGGAAAGAGATGGAGAGGTGCCGGAGAGAGTTGAGTGGGTGGAGGCGGGGGGGGGGGGGGGGGGAGTTGGCGCCGGCAGCTGTCGGCTGCCCCCGGTGCGGTCCAAACTTCCTCGCCAAGTTCCCTCATAACCGAGGCGGCCCTGAACGAGTTAGCGCCGTTCCCCGCCTGCCAGCAAGTCCCATAAATCTGTCACCCGCTGCTGATGTCTAATTCGTGCTAGACGGAACATTTGCATTCGAGGCAGTGGCGCGAAGGCGACTGAACGGAGCCGCACCTGCACTTTCTTGTTAAATGCACACTATGATGCCGCCGTTTTCGTAGGTGTACTGAAGTGCTGCTCTACATCTACACTGAAGCGCTAAAAAAACTCGTAATAGGCATGACTATACAAATACACTACTGGCCATTAAAATTGCTACACCACCAAGATGACGTGCTACAGACGCGAAATTTAACCGTCAGGAAGAAGATGCTATGACATGAAAATGATTAGCTTTTCAGAGCATTCACACAAGGTTGGCGCCCGTGGCGACACCTACAACGTGCTGACATGACAGTTTCCAACCGATTTCTCATACACAAACGGCAGTTGACCGGCGTTGCCTGGTGAAACGTTGTTGTGATGTCTCGTGTAAGGAGGAGAAATGCGTACCATCACGTTTCCGACTTTGATAAAGGTTGGATTGTACCCTATCGCGATTGCGCTCGCGTTGGTCGAGATCCAATCACTGTTAGCAGAATATGGTATCGTTGGGTTCAGGAGGGTAATACGGAACGCCGTGCTGGATACCAACGGCCTCGTATCACTAGCAGTCGAGATGACAGGCATCTTATCCGCACGGCTGTAACGGATCGTGCAGCCACGTCTCGATCCCT
Source organism: Schistocerca piceifrons (assembly GCF_021461385.2). Taxonomy (NCBI): domain Eukaryota; kingdom Metazoa; phylum Arthropoda; class Insecta; order Orthoptera; family Acrididae; genus Schistocerca; species Schistocerca piceifrons. Next base: position 66,897,206 of record NC_060148.1, on the reverse strand, counting down.
GAGTCAACAGATGGGGACGTTTGCAAGACGACAACCATCTGCACGAACAGTTCGACGACGTTTGCAGCAGCAAGGACTATCAGCTCAGAGACCACGGCTGCGGTTACCCTTGACGCTGCATCACAGACAGGAGCGCCTGCGTTGGTGTACTCGACGACGAACCTGGGTACACGAAAGGCAAAACGTAATTTTTTCGGATGAATCCAGGTTCTGTTTACAGCATCATGATGGTCGCATCCGTGTTTGGCGACATCGCGGTGAACGCACATTGGAAGCCTGTATTCGCCATCGCCATACTGGCTTATCACTAGACGTGATGGTATGGGGTGCCATTGGTTAAACGTCTCGGTCACCTCTTGTTCGCATTGACGGCACTTTGAACACTGGACGTTACATTTCAGATGTGTTACGACCCGTGTCTCTACCCTTCATTCCATTCCTGCGAAACCCTACATTTCAGCAGGATAATGCACGACCGCATGTTGCAGGTCCTGTACGGGTCTTTCTGGATACAGAAAATGTTCGACTGCTGCACTGGCCAGCACACTCTCCAGATCTGTCCCCAATTGAAAACGTCTGGTCAATGGTGGCCGAGCAACTGGCTCGTCACAATACGCCAGTCACCACTCTCGATGAACTGTGGTATCGTGTTGAAGCTGCATGGGCAGCTGTACCTGTACACACCATCCAAGCTCTGTTTGACTCAATGTCCAGGCGTATCAAGGCCTTTATTACGGCCAGAGGTGGTTGTTCTGGGTAGTGATTTCTCAGGATCTATGCACCCAAATTGCGTGAAAATGTAATCACATGTCAGTTCTAGTATAATATATTTGTCCAATGAATACCAGTTTATCATCTGCATTTCTTCTTGGTGTAGCAATTTTAATGGCCAGTAGAGTATAATACAGAGATATAGATGTAACAGAGATGTAGAATATGGCACTGCGGCCGGCAGCGCCTACATTGTCAAATTGATTCCATATTTTTAGATTTCCAGAAGGCTTTCGACACCGTTCCTCACAAGCGTCTTCTAACCCAACTGCGTGCCTACGGAGTATCGCCTCAGTTGTGCGACTGCATTCATGGTTTCCTGTCATAAAGGTCACAGTTCGTAGTAATAGAGGGAAAGTCATCGAGTAAAACACAAGTAATATCCAGCGTTCCCCAAGGAAGTGTTATAGGCCCTCTATTGCTGATCTATATTAACGACATAGGAGACAATGTGAGTAACCCTGTTAGATTGTTTGCAGGTGATGCTGTCATTTACTGTCTTGTAAAGTCATCAGATGACCAAAACGAATTGCAAAATGACTTAGATAAGACATATGTATGGTGCGAAAAGTGGCAATTGACCCTCAATAAAGAAATGTATTTAAGTACTAAAAGAAATCAGCTAAATTTCAGTTACCCGACAAGTCAGACAAACCTGAGGGCTGTAAATTCAACTAAATACTTAGGGATTACAATTACAAATATCCTAAATTTGAACGATCACATATATAGTATTGTGGGTAGAGCAAACTGCGATTCATTGGCACACCACTTAGGAGGTGCAACAGGTCTACTAAAAAGACCGCTTACACCACGCTTGTCCGCCCTATTCTGGAGTATTTCTGTGCGGTGTGGGATCCGCATCAGGTGGGACTGACGGATGACAACGATAAAGTACAAAGAAGGGCAGCTCGGTTTGTATTATCCCGAAGTAGGGGAGATAGTGCCACAAACACGATACGTGAATTGGAGTGGCAATCAATAAAACAAAGCCGTTTTTCGTTGCGACGGGATCATCTTTTTAAATTTCAATCACCATTTATCTGCTCCTATTGCGAAAACATTCTTCTGGCACCCACCTACGCAGGGAGAAAGGATCATCGCGATAAAATAATACGAATAAGAGATCGCACAGGAAAATTTAAGTGGTCGTTTTTCCTTGAGTGCCGTTCGAGAGTGGAACGGTAGAGAGACAGCTTGAAGATGGTTCATTGAACCCTCTGCCAGGCACTTCATTGTAATACCAGAGTAATTACGTAGACGTAGATGTTGATGTAGGACTGTCCATAAATCCGTTAGAGTACCAGGGGGTGGAAATCTCTTCTGAACAGCACGTTGCAAGGCATCCCAGATATGCTCAATTGTGTTCATGTCTGGGGAGTTTGGTGACCAGCGGTGTGTTTAAACTCAGAAGTGTGTTCGTGGAGACACTCTGTAGTAATTCCGGACTTGTGGGGTATCGCATTGTTCTGCTGAAATTGCCCAAGTCGAAATGTACAATGGATATGAATGGATGCAGGTGATCAGAGAGGGTGCTTGTGTACGGGGATGTCAAATCAAAAACCTTTCAGTCGTCAAATTTCCAACCTTATTTTATGTGGCAACTAGTTTCAGCGTTTTATTGGCAGGACACTTAGAAAATGTAACAGACCTACTAAGGAGACTGCCTACACTACGCTTGTCCGTCCGTCATTTAGAATACTGCTGCGCGGTGTGGGATCCTTACAAGGCAGGACTGACGGAGTACATCGAAAAAGTTCAAAGAAAGGCAGCACGTTTTGTATTATCGCGAAATATGGGAAAGGGTGTCACAGAAATGATACAGGACTTGGGCTGGAAACCATTAAAAGAAAGGCGTTTTTCGTTGCGACGGACTCTTCTCACGAAGTGCCAATCACCAACTTTCTCCTCCGAATGCGAAAATATTTTGTTGACACCGACCTACATATGGAGCAACGATCACCATGATAAAATAAGGGAAATCAGAGCTCGTACGGAAAGATGTGGGTGTTCGTTCTTTCCGCGCGCTATGCGAGATTGGAATAATAGAGAATTCTGAAGGTGGTTCGATGAACCCTCTGCCAGGCACTTAAATGTGATTTACATGTAGATGTATCCGTGTAGATGTGGATGTACTACGCCATCTTCAGGCCCCTGACCGACGTATAGGGAGAATCTATCTCTGTTGTGATCAAAAACGGGACCCAGCAATACTTGTACATATTAGTAGATTTCTACATGCTATAGTGACCACTTCCATCGTTACCGGCCGATTGAACCGAGGTAGATTCTTCCTACACGTCGGTCAGGGGCCTGAAGATGGGTTACTAAAACGCTGAAACTTGTTGCTAAATAAAATAAGATTGGAAACTTGACGGCTGAAAGGTGTTTAATTTGACATGCTCTATCGAACAGCCGAGTCCAGCAACCATCTGTAAAAAGATGGACATACAGAGGCTTACGTACGTGTCACCTGTCAGAGTCGTAACTAGACGTATCAGGAGTTCCATATGACTCCAACTGCACCCGCTCCACACCAATGCAGGAACTCCATCAGCTTGAAAATTCCCCTGCTGACATGCGGGGTCCATGGATTTATAAGGTTTTCTTCATACCCGTACATGTCCATCCGCTCGATAGAATTAGAAACGAGACTCCTCTGACCAGACAACATGTTTCCAGTCATCAACAGTCCAATGTTGGTGTTGACGGACCCAGGGGAGGCGTAAAGCTTTGTGTCTTGCAGTTATCGAGGGGACATCATATCGATGATGTTTATTTGAATGGTCCACACGCTGACATTTTTTGATGGGCCGGCACTGAAATCTGCAGCAATTTGCGGAAGGGTTGCAGTTCTGTCGCGTTGAACTATTCTCTTCAGTCATCGTTGGTCCCGTTCCTGCAGGATCTTTTTCTGGCCGTAGCGATGTCGGTGATTTGATGTTTTACCGGATTCCTGATATACACGGTAGACTAGTGAGATGGTCGTACGGGAAAATCGCCACTTCATCGCTACTCCGGAGATGCTGTGTTCCATCGCTCGTGCGCCGTCTATAACACCACATTGAAACTCACTTAAATCTCGATAACCTGCCATTGTAGCCACAGTAACCGATCTAACAACTGCGCCGGACACCTGTTGCCTTATATAGGCATTGCTGACCACAGCGCGGTATTCTGCCTGTTCGCATATCTCTGTATTTGAATGCGCATGCCTATACCAGTGTCCTTGGCGCTTCAGTGTAGTACTTACAAATAGCTTGTGTAACCATACCGTTTTCACAGTACATCTGGTACACCAGCTTTATGTATCATAATTTGTTTGCAACAATTGTCGCCAACTTTGTGGAAGTACCACAATATTTTGAAACACACGTCACTTACAAGGGGAGGCCGCCAATTGTGAAATTCAGATTCGATTCATACTGCGCATAATAAAAGCTCATGGCCAGAGGTGTAATGTGGCAAAGCACCAAGATGCACTTCTCAGCCGTTGTCGAGAAAATCGACAGTTAAAATAAACCGTTGCGGTGAAATGCCCTCTACGGTTAGTAATTGTATACAGCGTCGTGGCGCAGCGGTAAGCGCTCGGGTTTGTAATCGGAAGGTCGCCGGATCGAATCTCACGCCATGTAACATTTTTTTTTATTATTAGTTTTTCGTAATTTATATATATATATATAAACTATTAATGAATTGCTAATGCATTTTGGTGAAGGCGGATCGCTCTCCAATTGTACCGCCTCCATTTTTCCGTTTGTTTAACAGGGTGTACCAAAGCTCTCACGTCCGCACTGATTTTCGACGATGTTATAAGTTGCGCTAGGGACCGCATCTATCTTCTTTCGAAGTTAGCAGGCAACTACGCTGTTATGCGGCGGCTCGTTTGGGCCCATTCAACATCTGTCATTCAAGTGTAATGAGCGAGTAACGGAGTTCATATTTCATACCTGCCACAGCAAATTTGTGTTCGTGGGGTTTCTATTCTAATTCGAACGTTTGACTTACGCTATACGTATTCGTTTCGGAATATCGTTTCTACGTCTTCCGTTAACTATACGTGGTTAACATTATGAAGACAATAACATTTGTGAAATACAACTTTGTTTGCGGAAAACATAATGATGTTCGAAGTCGCCAGTTTTTCCACGACGAACGACCTTCAACAACTTATTATATGCATAATTGTTGCAACTGATGGCCGGGAATTATATATATATATATATATATAATACCCATTTGAATAGCAAAAAACTAATAATAAAAAAATATTGCATGGCGCGAGATTCGATCCGGCGACCTTCGGATTACGAACCCGAGCGCTAACCGCTGCGCCACGACGCTGTAGAAAATTGTTAATCGTAGAGAGTATTTCACCGCAACGGTTTATTTTAACTGTCGATTTTCTCGACAACGGCTGAGAAGTGCATCTTGGTGCTTTGCCACATTACACCTCTGGCCATGAGCTTTTATCATGCGCAGTATGAATTGAATCTGAATTTCACAATTGGCGGCCTCCCCTTGTTAGCCACTTCGATATGTTTCATTTGTGTCTATTTAGTAATCATCATATTAGTTGTTCGTGATTTAAACAGTTATCTCGAACACTGTGGAAAAATGTACCTGAATGTAAACCACCCGATGAAAGACACAAGCTCGAAACCGGTCGCGTGTTAAATAAAATCACCTTCTATTGGATTGGTAGCGTTTATTAGTCTACACCCGTTTCAGTAGTTCGCGTTGCTCTTCACTTCATCTAGCGACTCACGAGCAACTTATATTCGGCGCTGCTTTTGTTCGAAATACAAAACTTTTGGTATACATTTTGTTATCACATCTTTCACACTAGAAACAAATTAAAAACTTTCAGGACAAGAGCCAATTTATGGGCGAGCATCATAAGCAATTTCTGAGTCGTGTTTCAGCTGTCGTTCAGTATATATTTCTTTCTCACTTTTCCCTCGATTTCATAGGCTTATGATGAGCCGGGGTGTCTTCTTCAACGTTTTCACTGCCTTTTTCGAAACTGTAATATCATTCGTATACCCTGGTTTTACTCATAGCGGACCCACCAAAAGCAATAGCTATTTAATCATTTCTAAAATTTACTGCATTTTATTCTGTCCTTATAGCAATAATACAAATTCATTTTCCTACAGAACTAGCTCTACCCGGCTAGTCTGTTTAAATGTGAAAGGATGAAAGGAAAAAGGACAATATTCTAATAAGTATGACGTCCTAATCACCATCTACCCCCGCCTCTCCTTTTCCATCTTCTCATCCTTTTCTGTTCATCACCTCCTTCCCCCTGCATCCATCTTTTCCTCCCCCCACTCTCTCTCTCTCTCTCTCTCTCTCTCTCTCTCTCTCTCTCTCTCTCCTCCTTTCCGCTCTCTATGTCCATTTTCTCCTACACCTCTGTTCGTCTCCTCTCCCCCCCTCTCTAACCTTGAAATTTGTTTGTTGTTTCTGCAAAGTCAGATTCGGTAATATTCTAACCATAAACGATAAGTAAGAAATACAACTTTCGTCTTTTCTCTGAAAATCGTCTGTGAGTGAAACCACTTACGACAAAGTGAACCGATCCGCACAATGATACAGCAGAGCATTTTCATTCTTGCCGCCAGTTTAACAGAAAGCGTGTACACTATTATTTTAAAAAATATGTACTCTACATATATACACACATCAAAAACCAGTTTTGCATCCGTTCCGAGAGGTCTGGAACGTGTACAAAATGGTTCAAATGGCTCTAAGCACTATGGGACTTAACATCTGAGCTCATCACTCCCCTAGAACTTAGAACTACTTAAACCTAACTAACCTAAGGACATCACACACATCCATACCCGAGGCAGGATTCGAACCTGCAACCTTAGCAGCAGCGCAGTTCGGGACTGAAGGGCCTAGAACATCTCGGCCACAGCGGCCGGCTGAACGTGTACACAATATTGGAATAGAGTTCAAAATAAACATCTTTTCCGCCCTTTTTATTGCTCATGAAAACCACACATTGCATGTTGTACCACCATACAGCGAGACCTTCAGAGGTGGTGGTCCAGATTACTGTACACACCAGAGCTCTGAACCCAGTAGCACGTCCTTTTGCATTGATGCATGCCTGTATTCGTCGTGGCATACTATCCACTCAGTTTGGATTCCGTAGAAATGTTGGAACACGTGAGGCAATAATAACCTTACGACTTATCTAAGAAGAAAGATTAAGGAAAGGCAAACCTACGTTTCTAGCATTTGTAGACTTAGAGAAAGCTTTTGACAATGTTAACTGGAATACTCTCTTTCAAATTCTGAAGGTGGCAGGGGTAAAATACAGGGAGCGGAAGGCTATTTACAATTTGTACAGAAACCAGATGGCAGTTATAAGAATCGAGGGGCATGAAAGGGAAGCAGTGGTTGGGAAAGGAGTGAGACAGGGTTGTAGCCTCTCCCCGATGTTATTCAATCTGTATATTGAGCAAGCAGTAAAGGAAACAAAAGAAAAATTCGGAGTAGGTATTAAAATTCATGAAGAAGAAGTAAAAACTTTGAGGTTTGCCGATGACATTGTAATTCTATCAGAGACAGCAAAGGAGTTGGAAGAGCAGTTGAACGGAATGGACAGTGTCTTGAAAGGAGGAAATAAGATGAACATCAACAAAAGCAAAACGAGGATAATGGAATGTAGTCAAATTAAATCTGGTGATGCTGAGGGAATTAGATTAGAAAATGAGACACTTAAAGTAGTAAAGGAGTTTTGCTATTTAGGGAGTAAAATAACTGATGATGGTCGAAGTAGAGAGGATATAAAATGTAGGCTGGCAATGGCAAGGAAAGCGTTTCTGAAGAAGAGAAATTTGTTAACATCGAGTATAGATTTAAGTGTCAGGAAGTGGTTTCTGAAAGTATTTGTATGGAGTGTAGCCATGTATGGAAGTGAAACATGGACGATAAATAATTTGGACAAGAAGAGAATAGAAGCTTTCGAAATGTGGTGCTACAGAAGAATGGTGAAGATTAGATGGGTAGATCACATAACTAATGATAAAATATTGAACAGAATTGGAGAGAAGAGGAGTTTGTGGCACAACTTGACAAAAAGAAGGGACCGATTAATAGGACATGTTCTGAGGCATCAAGGCATCACCAATTTAGTATTGGAGGGCAGCGTGGAGGTAAAAATCGTAGAGGGAGACCAAGAGATGAATACACTAAGCAGATTCAGAAGGATGTAGGTTGCAGTAAGTACTGGGAGATGAAGAAGCTTGCACATGATAGAGTAGCATGGAGAGCTGCATCAAACCAGTCTCAGGACTGAAGACCACAACAACAACATACTATCCACAAGTTCATCAAGGCACTGTTGGTCCAGATTGTCCACTCCTCAACGGCGACTCGGCGTAGATCCCTCAGAGTGGTTGGTGGGCCATGTCGTTCATACAGCCCTTTTCAACGTATCCCAGGCATGTTCGGCTCATGTCTGGAGAACATGCTGGCCACTCTAGTCAAACGATGTCGTTGTCCTGAAGGAAGTCATTCACATGATGTGCACACTGGGGGTGCGAATGCCTCGTCAATATGCTGCCGATATAGTTGCACTATAGGTCGGAGGATGGCATTCACGTATTGCAGTTACGGCGCCTTCCATGACCACCAACAGCGTACGTCGGCCTCACGTAGTGCCAACCCAAAAGAGCATGGAACCTCCATCTTGCTGCCCTTGCTGGACGGTGTGTCGAAGGCTTTCAGCCTAACCGGGTTGCCTCCAGACACGTCTCCTACGACTGTCTGGTTGCAGGTATGTGCGACACTCATCGGTGAAGAGAACGTGATGCCAATCCTGAGCGGTCCATTCGGCATGTTTTTGGGCCCACCTGTTGATGCACCACGCCATGGACATCGGGAGTGAAGTTGCGCAACGTGCAGCCAATAGGCTGCCAATTTGAGTCGTAACACGACGTCCTGTGGCTGCACGAAAAGCATTATTCAACATGGTGGCGTTGCTGTCAGGGTTCCTCCGAACCACAAGCCGAAGGTAGCGGTCATCCACTGCAGTGGTAGCCCTCGGGCGGCCTGAGCGAGGCATGACATCGACAGTTCCTGTCTGTCTGTATCTCCTCCATGTCCGAACAACATCGCTTTCGTTCACTCCGAGACGCCTGGACACTTCCCTTGTTGAGAGCCCTTCCGGGTACAAAGTAACAATGCGCACGCGATCGAACTGCGGTACTGACCGTCTAGGTTGAACTACAAACAACACGAGCCGTGTTCCTCCTTCCTGGTGGAATGACTGGAACTGATCGGCTGTCGGAGCCACTCTGTCTAATAGGCGCTCCGGGTTGTTTACATCCTTGGGCAGGCTTAGTTACATCTCTAGAGAGTCAAAGGGACTGTGTCTGTGATACAATATCCACAGTCAACGTCTATTTTCAAGAGTTCTGGGAACCGGGGTGATGTAAAACTTTTTGTAAATGATGACTAACTGACAACCTCAGCTGCCGACAGGTGTTGTTCTTATACCTCGATGTGGACAGCTGAAAATGTGTGCCCCGACCGGGACTCGAACCCGGGATCTCCTGCTTACATGGCAGACGCTCTATCCATCTGAGCCACCGAGGACACAGATGAATAGCGCGACTGCAGGGGCTTATCCCTTGCACGCTTCCCGTGAGACTCACATTCCCAACTGTCCACAATTCTACGTATGTATTGTACCTTATAGACATTTGCCCACCCACTCATTACTCGCGCACGCTTTGGCGATTCCCTTTTTGTAAATGTTTGTATATACGCCAAAAGTAAATCAATAGAGTACTTTTTGAGATTTTAGTAACAAAGTTTGACTTTTATATATTAAATATATATTTTCATATTGTGTACTGTATATTAAAAATATATATAGCCAATGACTTGACCATGTGTGTGGAGTAAATATGTGGAGTCAATTGGTCAAGAAAGTTTGAGATTTTTGGAAACGACATTTTCCCTTTGTGTATTATTTTTTTATTTATATGTAATATTTATTTATATGTAATTAAAATAGTTATTGGAGTGAAACATTGTAGAAAAATTTCGAGCGAATGGATCGACTGCTTTTCGAAATATGCTAGCACAAAGCAGGATGATGTACATCTGTATCATACGCCACAAGCCACCTCATGATGTTGGCAGTGGGTACTTCGGGTACCACAAATTTATCACCCCCTTCCCTGTTCCACTCGCGAATGGCGCCTGAGAAGAATGATTGTCGGTAAGCCTCTGTATTAACTCCAATTTCTCGAATTTACTCATAGTGATCATTTCCGGATATCTGTTTGGGAGGAAGTCGGATGTTGTCCGACTCTTCGCGGTAATTTCAGTAATGAATCTGTCCGTGATGCACAATGCCTCTCTAGTAGCGCCTGCCTGTGGAGTTTGTTGATCATGCCTGTAACGCTCCCGCGCCTATCGAACGATGCCGTGACGAAACGCGCCTCTCTTCGCCGGACCTTCTCTATCAGTACCGCCTAGCAAGAGTCCCAGATTGTTGAACAATACTCTTGTCGAACGCGCCTTTATGAGCCACTTCCTCTCTGGATTAGTTACCTTTAGATTCTTCCTATGAATGTGAGTCTGGCCCTGCTTTTCCCACTATTTGTTTTATACGGTCATTCCACATAGGGTCGCTCTGGATAGTTAGTCCGAGATATTTTACGATTGGTACTGTCTCCAGCAATTTATTGTCAATAGTGTAGTTGTGCAGTACCGCTAGTGGATTTCTTTTCCCATGGATGCGGAATGTTGTTGTTGTTGTGGTCTTCAGTCCTGAGACTGGTTTGATGCAGCTCTCCATGCTACTCTATCCTGTGCAAGCTTCTCCATCTCCTCATACCTACTGCAACCTATATCCTTCTGAGTCTGTTTAGTGTATTCATCTCTTGGTCTCCCTCTACGATTTTTACCCTCCACGCCGGCCGAAGAGGCCGCGCGGTTCTGGCGCTGCAGTCTGGAACCACGAGACCGCTACGGTCGCAGGTTCGAATCCTGCCTCGGGCATGTATGTGTGTGATGTCCTTACGTTAGTTAGATTTAACTAGTTCTAAGTTCTAGGGGACTAATGACCTCAGCAGTTGAGTCCCATAGTGCTCAGAGCCATTTGAACCATTTTTTACCCTCCACGTTGCCCTCCAATACTAAATTGGTGATTCATTAACGCCTCAGAACATGTCCTACCAACCGATCCCTACTTCTGGTCAAGTTGTGCCACAAATTTCTCCCAAATCCTATTCAATACCTCCTCATTAGTTATGTGATCTACCCATCTAATCTTCAGCATTCTTCTGTAGCACCACATTTCGAAAGCTTCTATTCTCTTCTTGTCCAAACTATTTATCGTCCATGTTTCACTTCCATACATGGCTACACTCCATACAAATACTTTCAGAAACGACTTCGTGACACTTAAATCTATACTAGATGTTAACAAATTTCTCTTCTTCAGAAACGCTTTCCTTGCCATTGCCAGTCTACATTTTGTGTCTTCTCTACTTCGACCATCATCAGTTATTTTGCTCCATAAATAGCAAAACTCATTTACTACATTAAGCGTCTCATTTCCTAATCTAATTCCCTCAGCATTATCTCATTTCATTTGACTACATTCCATTATCCTCGTTTTGCTTTTGTGGATCTTCATCTTATATCCTCCTTTCAAGACACTGTCCATTCCGTTCAGCTGCTCTTCCAGGCCCTTTGCTGTCTCTGACAGAATTACAATGTCATCGGTGAAAGTCAAAGTTTTTATTTCTTCTCCATTGATTTTAATTCCTACTCCGAATTTTTCTTCTGTTTCCTTTACTGCTTGCTCAATAGACAGACTGAATAACATCGTGGATAGGCTACAACCCTGTCTCACTCCCTTCCCAACCACTGCTTCCCTTTCATGTCCCTTGACTCTTATAACTGCCATCTGGTTCCTGTACAAATTGTAAATAGCCTTTCGTTCCCTATATTTTACTCCTTTCAACTTCAGTATTTGAAAGAGATTATTCCAGTCAACATTGTCGAAAGCTTTGTCTAAGTCTACAAATGCTAGAAACGTAGGTTTGTCTTCCTTAATCTATTTTCTAAGATAAGTCGTAGGGTCAGTATAGCCTCACGTGTTCCACCATTTCTACGGAATCCAAACTGATCTTCCCCAAGGTCGGCTTCTATCAGCTTTTCCATTCGTCTACAAAGAATTTGTGTTAGTATTTTGCAGCCGTGGCTTATTAAACTGATATTACGGCAATTTTCACATCTCTCAACACCTGCTTTGTTTGGGATTGGAATTATTATATTCTTCTTGAAGTCTGTGGGTATTTCGCCTGTCTCATACATCTTGCTCACCAGATGGTAGAGTTTTGTCATGACTGGCTCTCCCAAGGCCATCAGTAGTTCTAATGGAATGTTGTCTACTCCCGGGGCCTGGTTTCCACTTAGGTCTTTCAGTGCTCTGTCAAACTTTTCACGCAGTGTCATATGTCCAATTTCATCTATGTCCTCTTCCATTCCCATAATATTGCTCTCAACTGGATCGCCCTTGTATAGACCCTCTATATACTCCTTCCACCTTTCCGCTTTCCCTTCTTTGCCTAGAACTGGGTTTCCATCTGAGCTGTTGATATTCATACAAGTGGTTCTCTTTTTTCCAAAGCTCTCTTTAATTTTCCTGTGGGCAGTATCTATCTTTCCCCTAGTGATATACGTCTCTACATCCTTACATTTGTCCTCTAGCCATCCCTGCTTTGCCATTTTCCTGTCGATCTCATTTTTGAGACGTTTGTATTGCTTTTTGCCTGCTTCATTTACTACACTTTTGTATTTTCTCTCTTCATCCATTAAATTGAATATCTCTTCTGTTATCCAAGAATTTCTATTAGCCCTCGTCTTTTTACCTACTTGATCCTCTGCTGCCTTCACTACTTCATCTCTGAAAACTACGCATACACAATATGTTACAGTTATTTACGATCAGAATCAACTGCCAACCGTTCATCAATCATCGGTAGGTTATTCTGCAAATCGATACTCTCCTCTGGTGTTGCATCATCTGTGAAAAGGCTTAAAGAGCTTCCGACCCTTTCTGCTGTATATATTGCAAACAGTAAAGGTCCTGACACGCTTCCTTGGAAAACTCGGATAATTACTTACACATACGTCGACTTTGTTTCGTTAAGGGCGACGAGTTGTGTTCTACCCACTCGCATAATCTGGTCCGACACTCGATAAGCTCATACTTATTTTTCACTAAACGGCAGCGCAGGACGTTGTCAAATGCCTTCCCCAAAGTCAAGGACCGCGGCATCAAGCAGAGCGAGTTGAGTTTCGCAAGATCTCTGTTTGCAGAGTCCATGCTGATTTTTATAGAGGAGATCCTAGTTCTCCAAAAACGTCATCATTCTTGAGCATAAAAAATGTTCCATACTTCTGCAACGATATAGGTCTATGACCATCAGCCTCACGGACAGATGTCAACTTCGCCAGAGTGCGTGAACCCGTATGATCTGATAGAAGATTATCCGTGAAAATGATTGCAGAAGAACATAACATCAATTGAGAAACGGTTCGTCTAATAGTAACTGAAGATCTTGGTACGAGAAAGATTTGTACAAAAATGGCCGGCCGCGGTGGCCGTGCGGTTCTAGGCGTTTCAGTCCGGAACCGCCGGACTGCTACGGTCGCAGGTTCGAATCCTGCCTCGGGCATGGATGTGCGTGATGTCCTTAGGTTAGTTAGGTTTAAGTAGTTGTAAGTTCTAGAGGACTGATGATCTAAGATGTTAAGTCCCATAGAGCTCAGAGCCATTTTGTACAAAAATGGTCCCGAAAAATCTCACACGACAACAGCGAGAAACACGGAAAAATGTGGCAGCCGATCTGTTAGAGCAAACGGAAATCAATCCACAATTGTTGAGCTGTGTTATCACTGGTGATAGAAGTTGTTTTTTTTCAGTACGATCCAGAGACAAAACGCCAAAGTTCGCAATGGTGCTCAAAGGGATCACCCAGACCAAAAAAAAGCTCGCATGTCAAAGTCAAAAGTGAAATGCATGCTTGTGTGCTTCTTTGATTCCAAGGGAATTGTTCATAAAGAGTTGGCGCCTCCTGGACAAACAGTTAACAAATATCACGACAAAGAAATTTCAAAAAGACTTCGTAAAAGAGTTCTTCGTGTGCGTGCCAACATAGTAATTGGATTCTGCATCACGATAATTCGCCATCCCATACTGCTCTGTCACTACAACAATTTTTAATCTCAAAACAGATTTCAGTACTGCGACAATAAAGTAATGACACTGGTGTGAAACGGCAGCAGCGCTGGAAAAAGTGTGTGCAATCATAAGGGAACGACTTTGAAGGAGTAAAACGGTTTCGGTCTCTAATTTAGACGAACGTCAGACTGTATGCACTGCGATGGCAGCTGTTGTCGGTGGGAGGAGGAAAATCCGTAAGAACAGGGACGTCCGTCTTGTTACGGATCTTCCTCCTCCCACCGCCAACATTGCCGTATCTCGGATGATATGCAACGCGCTGTTTAGAAGAAATCTCCGCACCCTCGTATTCTTACCGATTTATGGACAGCCGTGCAGGATTCATGGTGCCAGTCCTCTCCAACAGTACTTCAGACATTAGTCGAGCCGATGCCACGTCGTGTTGCGGCGCTTCTGCGTGCTCGCGAGGGCCATACACGATATTAGGCAGGTGTACCAGTTTCTTTGGCTCTTCAGTGTATAACTGCATAGGTTTCCCCGGCCAGAGACTGTTGACTTTAAAGTTTTCTCACAAGGGAACCTCCCCATCGCACCCCCCACCCAGATTTAGTTATAAGTTGGCACAGTGGATAGGCCTTGTAAAACTGAACACAGATCAATCGAGAAAACAGGAAGAAGTTGTGTGGAACTATGAGGAGGAGGAGGATATTAGTGTTTAACGTCCCGTCGACAACGAGGTCATTAGAGACGAAGCGCAAGCTCGGGTGAGGGAAGGATGGGGAAGGAAATCGGCCGTGCCCTTTCAAAGGAACCATCCCGGCATTTGCCTGAAGCGATTTAGGGAAATCACGGAAAACCTAAATCAGGATGGCCGGAGACGGGATTGAACCGTCGTCCTCCCGAATGCGAGTCCAGTGTGCTAACCACTGCGCCACCTCGCTCGGTGGGGACTATGAAAAAATAAGCAAAATATACAAACTGAGTAGTCCATCCATATTGTAGGCAACAACAAGGAATAAGAAGTTCAGGAGTGCCGTGGTCCTGTGGTTAGCGTGAGCCGCTCCGGAGCGAGAGGTCTTAGGTTCAAGCCTTCCATTGGCTGAAAATTTGAACTTTTTTTTTCAGTTTATGTGACAAACGCTTGGGAAGGCTGAAAATTTTAACTTTTTTTTTCAGTTTATGTGATAACGCTTATGTTTTCATCACGTTTTTGGGAGTGATTATCACATCCACAAGAAAACCTAAATCGGGCAAGGTAGAAGAATCTTTTTACCCAGTCGCCAAGTGTACAAGTTAGGTGGGTTGACAACATATTCCTGTCATGTGAAGCACATGCCGTCACCAGTGTCGTATCGAATATATCAGACGTGTTTTCCTGTGGAGGAATCGGTTGACCTATGACCTTGCGATCAAATGTTTTCGGTTCACATTGGAGAGGCACGCCCTTTCGTCTACTAATCGCACGGTTTGCCGGTGCGGTCGCAAAACACAGACACTAAACTTATTACAGTGAACAGAGACATCAATGAACGAAGGGACAGATCATAACTTTGCAAAAATAAAGAAAATACACCTTTCACCCGAGGGAAGACTTGAACCAAGGACCTCTCATTCCGCAGCTGCTCACGCTAACCACGGGACCACGGCGCTCCTGAGCTCATATTCTCGTTGATGTTGCCTATCTTGCACATGGACTACTCAGTTTGTATATTTTGCTTATTTTTTTCATAGTTCCCCACAACTTCTTCC
The DNA here is from genome assembly GCF_021461385.2 of Schistocerca piceifrons. Taxonomy (NCBI): domain Eukaryota; kingdom Metazoa; phylum Arthropoda; class Insecta; order Orthoptera; family Acrididae; genus Schistocerca; species Schistocerca piceifrons. The sequence continues at coordinate 66,881,458 of NC_060148.1, read as the reverse complement.
TGTCGTCTCGATTGATCTGTGTTCAGTTTTTCAAGGCCTATCGACTGTGCCAACTTATAACTAAATCTGAGGGGGGTGCGATGGGGAGGTTCCCTTGTCAGTATCGCACCGCCTGGTAATGTAAAGCACTATGCTGGAGGAACCAGCGTTATAGGTTACACTGGGTTTCTTTTGGAAGCCAGATGAAGGCCACTGTAACTGTTGGTTTCCCCAGTGATGCTTTTTATATTACGATCCGGTGCAATATTGATAATATGTTTGTTCCGTTAAACGACATGTGAAGCTGTTCTATACATGGGTGTTCGATTCTGTAAGACACTGGAGGAAGAGGCAGGAATGCTGGTCCTGATATATTTAAGAAACTTTAACTATATGTTGGTTGACGGGAATTTTTGAGCACTGAATCCGAAACAGCTGAATCGCTGTCGCAAAATATATCGCACCCCCGCCCATGCCCATGTCTCAGAAGTGGCGAATGTGTTGCACTGGTGTCATAATGTCACAGATTCAGAAGAAAATATTCGTTTAAATGACTAAAACATCATCTTTCCTGATTAAAGTCATGCTGCTTTGGGATGGTAGGTCCATAACTGTGTACTGTTGAGGAACTTTGATAATTATTTTGTCCGTTTCAGCTGCGTGAATATAGAATTTCTGCTGCATTGGTTACCAGCTGATTCGCCCATTCTCAAACGAACAGTCTGCTGTTAAAGGTAACTAGTCATACACTGAAGAGCCAGAGAAACTGGTACACCCGCCTAACATCGTGTACGGCCCCCGCGAGTACGTAGGAGTGCCGCAACACCACGCCGCATGAACTCGAGTAATGTCTGAAGTAGTGCTAGAGGGAACTGACATCATGAACCATGCAGGACTGTCCATAAATCCGTAAGAATAGGTGGGGGTGGAGACCTCTTCTGAACAGCACGTTGCAAGGCACTCCAGATTTTTTTTTTTTTTTTTTTTTGGTCATCAGTCTGCTGACTGGTTTGATGCGGCCCGCCACGAATTCCATTCCTGTGCTAACCTCTTCATTTCAGAGTAGCACTTGCAACCTACGTCCTCAGTTATTTGCTTGACGTATTCCAATCTCTGTCTTCCTCTACAGTTTTTGCCCTCTACAGCTCCCTCTAGTGCCACGGAAGTCATCCCCTCATGTCTTAGCAGATGTCCTGTCATCCTGTCCCTTCTCCTTATCAGTGTTTTACACATATTCCTTTCCTCTCCGATTCTGCATAGAACCTCCTCATTCCTTACCTTATAGGTCCACCTAATTTTCAACATTCGTCTATAGCACCACATCTCAAATGCTTCGATTCTCTTCTGTTCCGGTTTTCCCACAGTCCATGTTTCACTACCATACAATGCTGTACTCCAGACGCACATCCTCAGAAATTTCTTCCTCAAATTAAGGCCGGTATTTGATATTAGCAGACTTCTCTTGGCCAGAAATGCCTTTTTTGCCATAGCGAGTCTGCTTTTGATGTCCTCCTTGCTCCGTCCGTCATTGGTTATTTTACTGCCTAGGTAGCAGAATTCCTTAACTTCATTGACTTTGTGACCATCAATCCTGATGTAAAGTTTCTCGCTGTTCTCATTTCTACTACTTCTCATTACCTTCGTCTTTCTCCGATTTACTCTCAAACAATACTGTGTACTCATTAGACTGTTCATTCCGTTCAGCAGATCATTTAATTCTTCTTCACTTTCACTCTTTCAATGTTGACTGGAATACTCTCTTTCAAATTCTAAAGGTGGCAGGGGTAAAATACAGGGAGCGAAAGGCTATTTACAATTTGTACAGAAGCCAGATGGCAGTTATAAAAGTCGAGGGACATGAAAGGGAAGCAGTGGTTGGGAAGGGAGTAAGACAGGGTTGTAGCCTCTCCCCGATGTTGTTCAATCTGTATATTGAGCAAGCAGTAAAGGAAACAAAAGAAAAATTCGGAGTAGGTATTAAAATTCATGGAGAAGAAATAAAAACTTTGAGGTTCGCCGATGACGTTGTAATTCTGTCAGAGACAGCAAAGGACTTGGAAGAGCAGTTGAATGGAATGGACAGTGTCTTGAAAGGAGGATATAAGATGAACATCAACAAAAGCAAAACAAGGATAATGGAATGTAGTCTAATTAAGTCGGGTGATGCTGAGGGAATTAGATTAGGAAATGAGACACTTAAAGTAGTAAAGGAGTTTCGCTATTTGGGGAGCAAAATAACTGATGATGGTCGAAGTAGAGAGGATATAAAATGTAGGCTGGCAATGGCAAGGAAAGCGTTTCTGAAGAAGAGAAATTTGTTAACATCCAGTATTGATTTAAGTGTCAGGAAGTCATTTCTGAAAGTATTCGTATGGAGTGTAGCCATGTATGGAAGTGAAACATTGACGATAAATAGTTTGGACAAGAGGAGAATAGAAGCTTTCGAAATGTGGTGTTACAGAAGAATGCTGAAGATTAGATGGGTAGATCACATAACTAATGAGGAAGTATTGAATAGGATTGGGGAGAAGAGAAGTTTGTGGCACAACTTGACCAGAAGAAGGGATCGGTTGGTAGGACATGTTCTGAGGCATCAAGGGATCACCAATTTAGTATTGGAGGGCAGCGTGGAGGGTACAAATCGTAGAGGGAGACCAAGAGATGAATACACTAAGCAGAGTCAGAAGGATGTAGGTTGCAGTAGGTACTGGGAGATGAAGAAGCTTGCACAGGATAGAGTAGCATGGAGAGCTGCATCAAACCAGTCACAGGACTGAAGACCACAACAACAACAACACTTTCACTCAGGATAGCAATGTCATCAGCGAATCGTATCATTGATATACTTTCACCTTGTATTTTAATTCCACTGCTGAACCTTTCTTTTATTTCCATCATTGCTTCCTCGATGTACAGATTGAAGAGTAGGGGCGAAAGGCTACAGCCTTGTCTTACACCCTTCTTAATACGAGCACTTCGCTCTTGATCGTCCACTCCAGATACACACAGTAAAGTTCACGTCTGGGGAGTTCGGTAGCCAGCGGAAGTGTTTAAACTCAGAAGAACCACTCTGGAGCCACTCTGTAGCAATTCTCGACGTGTGGGGTGTCGCATTATCCTGCTGAAATTGCCCAAGTCCGTGGGAATGCGTAATGGAAATGAGTGGATGCAAGTGATCAGACAGGATGCTTACGTACGTGTCACCTGTCAGAGTCGTATCTAGACGTGTCAGGGGTCCCATATCGCTCCAACTGCACACGTCCCGCACCATTACAGACATTGAAAAGTCCGCTCCTGGCATACAGGGTGCATGGATTCATGAGGTTGTCTCCATAGCTGTACTCGTCTATCCGCTCCATACAATTTGAAACGCGACTCGTCTGACCGGGCGATATGTTTCCAGTCATCAACAGTCCAATGTCGGTGTTGACGGGTCCAGGTAAGGCGCAATGCTTTGTGTCGTGCAGTCATCAAGGGTACACGAGTGGGCCTTCGGCTCCAAAAGCCCATATCGATGATGTTGCGTTGAAGGGTTCGCACGCTGACAGCTGTTGATGGTCCGTCATTGAAATCTGCGGCAATTTGAGGAAGGATTGCCCTGCGGTCACGTTGAACGATTCTCTTCAGTCGTCGTCGGTCCCGTTCTTGCAGGATCCATTTCTGGCTGCAGCGATGTCGGAGGTTTGATGTTTTACCGGCTTCCTAATGTTCACTGTACCCTTGTGAAATAGTCGTACAGGAAAATCCCCACTTCATCGCTACTCCGGAGATGCTGTGTCCTATCGCTCGTGCGCCATCTATAACACCACATTGAAACTGTGGTGTCACCGCCAGACACCACACTTGCTAGGTGGTAGCCTTTAAATCGGCCGCGGTCCGTTAGTATACGTCGGACCCGCTTGTCGCCACTATCAGTGATTGCAGACCGAGCGCCGCCACACGGCAGGTCTAGAGAGACTTCCTAGCACTCGCCCCAGTTGCACAGCCGTCTTGGCTAGCGATGGTTCACTGACAAATTACGCTCTCAATTGCCGAGACGATAGTTAGCATAGCCTTCAGCTACGTCATTTGCTACGACCTAGCAAGGCGCCATTATCAATCATTTGCTATTTATCTTGTGATGCATGTACCGTCAGACCGATGTTCACCAATTATGGATTAAAGTTAAGTATTCCAGCAGCTACGTACTTTATTTGCTAGTCTCCATTACTTGTCCTGTTCCAGACCTCACGCCAGCCTGCGTGAGCTTAAACGCGTGCCTTTCGGCTTACTCTCCTAGTGGCTTGGCTGTCTTGGTGGTGATGGTGGTTAGTGTTTAACGTCCCGTCGACAACGAGGTCATTAGAAACGGAGCTCATGCTCGGGTTAGGGAAGGATTGGGAAGGAAATCGGCCGTGCCCTTTCAAAGGAGCCATCTCGGCATTTGCCTGAAGCGATTTAGGGAAATCACGGAAAACCTAAATCAGGATGGCTGGAGACGGGATTGAACCGTCGTCCTCCCGAATGCGAGTCCAGTGTGCTAACCACTGCGCCACCTCGCTCAGTAACCGATCTAACAACTGCCCCAGACACTAGTTGCCTTATATAGGCGTTGCCGACCGCAGCGCCGTATTCTGCCTCTTCACATATCTCTCTATTTGAATACGCATGCCTATACCAATTTCTTTGGCGCTTCAGTGTATGTGTCAGAAGACACGAATAGCTTTTGTACAGAAAGTCGAACTGTGAGTCTCATGTACTCTTATTAATGAAATACCCTATGTATCTAAAGCTACACCTGAATGACTCAAGAAGAAGCTCACAGCTAGACTTCCTCTACAAAACCTATTCGTGCCTTCTGTCACCATATAGTATGACTAGTTATGGGTAACAACTAAATGTGTGATTCGAGAATGAGCGAATCAGCCCGAAACCTGTAACTGCTGCAGCAAAATCGTATACTCATGCAGCTGAGACGAACAAGATAAAAAAAATTATCAAATTTCCTCGAAAATATTATTGACAGTTTTATAGAGTGCAGGAATCAGTCGTCCTTTTTTGATTTTATTACGCAAATTGAGATTTTGGCTGGTAGCTAGCCATTCTCAATTCACTATTTTCTATTGAGAGTAGAAAACAGTGAGAATGGCTAGCTACTAGCCGAAATCTGAATCAAATGGCTCTAACAAGGGAACCCAATCGCACCCCCCCTCAGATTTAGTTATAAGTTGGCACAGTGGATAGGCCTTGAAAAACTGAACACAGATCAATCGAGAAAACAGGAAGAAGTTGTGTGGAACTATGAAAAAATAAGCGAAATATACAAACTGAGTAGCCCATGTGTAAGATAGGCAACATCAAGGATAATATGAGCTCAGGAGCGCCGTGGTCTCGTGGTTAGCGTGAGAGGTCCTCGGTTCCATTCTTCCCTCAAGTGAAGATTTTACTTTCTTTATTTTCGCAAAGTTATGATCTGCCGTTCGTTCATTGACGTCTCTGTTCAAAAAATGGCTCTGAGCACTATGGGACTCAACTGCTGAGGTCATTAGTCCCCTAGAACTAAGAACTAGTTAAACCTAACTAACCTAAGGACATCACAAACATCCATGCCCGAGGCAGGATTCGAACCTGCGACCGTAGCGGTCTTGCGGTTCCAGACTGCAGCGCCTTTAACCGCACGGCCACTTCGGCCGGCGTCTCTGTTCACTGTAATAAGTTTAGTGTCTGTGTTTTGCGACCGCACCGCAAAACCGTACGATTAGTAGACGAAAGGACGTGCCTCTCCAAGGGGAACCGAAAACATTTGATCGCAAGGTCATAGGTCAACCGGTTCCTCCACAGACAACATGTCTGATATATTCTATACGACACTGGTGACGGCATGTGCGTCACATGACAGGAATATGTTGTCGACCTACCTAACTAGTACACTTGCCGAATGGGTAAAAAGATTCTTCTACCTTGCCCGATTTAGGTTTTCTTGTAGATGTGGTAACCACTCCCATAAAAGTGATGAAAACATAAGAGTTTGTCACATAAACTGAAAATAAAAAATTAAACTTTTCACTCGAGGGAAGACTTGAACCTAAGACCTCTCGCTCCGGAGCTGCTCACGCTAACCACGAGACCACGGCGCTCCTGAGCTCATATTATCCTTGATGTTGCCTATCTTACACATGGGCTACTCAGTTTGTATATTTCGCTTATTTTTTCATAGTTTCACACAACTTCTTCCTGTTTTCTCGATTGATCTGTGTACAGTTTTTCAAGCCCTATCCACTGTGCCAACTTATAACTAAATCTGAGGGGGGTGCGATGGGGAGGTTCCCTTGTAAGCACTATGGGACATCTGAGGTCATCAGCCCCCTAGACTTAGAACTACTTAAACCTAACTAACCTAAGGAGAGCACACACGTCCATGCCCGAGGCAGGATTCGATCCTGCGACCGTAGCAGCAGCGCGGCTCCGGATTGAAGCGCCTAGAACCGCTCGGCCACAGCGGCCGGCGCCGAAATCTGGATTTGCACAGTGAAATCTAAAAAAGGACGACTGGTTGCTGCACTCTATGATTTATGAGCCACATAACAGTCGCTGAGTGCACCCACTTTCCGAATGGAAGATAGCCTGATTATTGACAGTAGTAATGAGTAGTCTTGTTCTTCTCACAACATAGAAAGTCGATATTCTGCCTTTTAAGGCGATGTACGATGTTTAGAGGACTTTAGTATCGATACTGAGAGATCGATGTTTAAGCTGAAAACATTTTCGAGTTTCGCTAGTGTAGAGTGTCCCGCGCTGCTTGAGACCTAACCACTGTAGTGGAACCTTTTTGTTGTGGGACGCGGCAGGACGTGGTCTGCTCCTCGCTGTCGCCGCTGCCGTTGGTGTTCCGCGCCGTGACTGATGACGTCCTACCGCCCCCGCACAGGGGGGAGGGGAGGAACTGTTAACTATTTGTCCCAGACTCTCCCACGTTGGCAGAGTTTACGTTTTTGCACTGCGAATTGTCTGGACGCGAGCCAGCGAGGCACGGAGGTATTTTGCCCGCGACCTCGGCTATTCTCTCTGACCGGCCAGAACAACAACAGCAACAACAAGAAGTACGTTATTCAGGCAATTAAGCCCCGCATGCGATATTAAACTTGCTGCAATCTGCGAGCGTCACCATTCAAGTCTTTACAAAGAGCCGTTAGGGATCACTCTCGAGATGTGCCTTTACATCTACATCTACATCTACGTGACTACTCTGCTATTCACAATAAAGTCACTGGCAAAGGGTTCAATGAAGCACCTTCAAGCTCTCTGCTGTTCCACTCTCGAACGCCATGCGGGAAAAACGAGCACTAAAAATTTTTCTGTGCAAGCCCTGGATTATCTTATTTTATGGTGATGATCATTTCTGCCTAGGTAGGTGGGTGCCAACAGAATGTTTTCGTAATCGGAGGAGAAAACTGGTGATTGAAATTTCATGAGAAGATGCCGTCGCAACGAAAAACGCCTTTGTTTTAATGATTGTCACTCCAATTCACGTATCATGTTTGTAACACTATCTCTCCTATTTCGCGATAATACAAAACGAGCTGCCCTTCTTTGTACTTCATCGATGTCATCCGTCGGTCCCACCTGATACGGATCCCACACCGCAGAGGAGTACTCCAGAATAAGGTGCACAAGCGTGGTGTAAGCAGTCTCTTTGGTAGACCTGTTACACCTTCTAAGTGTTCTGCCAGTGAATCGCAGTCTTTGGTTTGCTCTACCCACAGTATTATCTATGTGATCGTTCCAATTTAAGTTATTTGTAATTCTAATCCGTAAGTATTTAGTTGAATTTACAGCTTTCAGATTTGTGTGACTTATCGCGTAATCGAAATTTAGCTGATTTCTTTTAGTACTCACGTGAATAACTTCAGTCCGCAGCTCGTGGTCGTGCGGTAGCGTTCTCGCTCTCTGCGCCCGGGTTCCCGGGTGCGATTCCTGGCGGGGTCAGGGATTTTCTCTGCCTCGTGATGACTGGGTGTTGTGTGATGTCCTTAGGTTAGTTAGGTTTAAGTAGTTCTATGTTCTAGGGGACTGATGAGCATAGATGTTAAGTCCCATAGTGCTCAGAGCCATTTGAACCATTTTGAATATTTGAATAACTTCACACTTTGCCTTATTCAGGGTCAATTGCCACTTTTCGCAGCATATAGATGTCTTATCTAAATCATTTTCCAAGTCGTTTTGATCACCTGATGACTTTACAGGACGGCAATGACAGCATCATCTGCAAACAATCTAAGACGGCTACTCAGATTGTCTCCTATGTCGTTAATATAGATCAGGAACAACAGAGGGCCTATAGCACTTCCTTGGGGAACACCGGATATTACTTCTGTTTTACTCGTTGTGTAAAATTCTTTCGTCTGTTATTGTTATAACAAGTGGCGTCTTTGGTCAGCTAGTTGTTTTACAGTGGACGTTTAAGCCAGTTTTTTTTTTTTTATGCGGCAGAACCTCGGGCCGGGGTTGTTCAAATTCTTCAAATGGCTCTGAGCACTATGGGACTCAACTGCTGAGGTCATCAGTCCCCTAGAACTTAGAACTAGTTAAACCTAACTAACCTAAGGACATCACACACATCCATGCCCGAGGCAGGATTCGCACGTGCAACCGTAACGGTCCCGCGGTTCCAGATCGTAGCGCCTAGAACCGCTCGGCCACTCTGGCCGGCGCCGCGGTCCGAACTTAGTTATTAGTAACCATCTGTTCCCGGTCACGCATTGCTGTGCTTCAGTCTGTTTGGTCCAATGGGAAAGAAAGCAAAGCGAAAGCACAAGTTTGTAATATATGTCGCAAATGGGTATGTGTCACCCCCCCAGTCTCTGTCCATCACCCCCCCCCCCCTCTCTCTCTCTCTCTCTCCCCATCTGCCTTTCTGTCCATTTCGTCCTTTCTGCTTTCTATGTCCATTTCTTCCCAACCGTCTGTCCTATACCCCTCTTCTTGACACTGAGCCTCATTTACTGTTGTTGCAAATTCACATTTTGTTGTAGTATTCTAATTGTGAATTGATAAGCCATAAATAAAACTTTCCAGTTTGCCACTAACGCTTCACTACATTTGGGGCTTTAATGAAACAAATTGCTTACACGTGTAGCATTCAAATTATTTTCCATCGCTGGCCATTACTTTCTTCCATCTTTCGGGCATTGTAAGAATCCTGAGTCGAAGAAATTTTCCATCTTCTGAAGCGATCCACGAATCGATCGAATTTGTGACTTCATGAGATCGAACAGGTGATAGAGGGAGCAATGTCTGGAGAATACGGCGGCTGGGATAGGACTTCCCGTTTAAACTTTTCCAAGTACGTTTTGACTTCTCTTGCAACGTGGGGTCGAGCGTTGTCGTGCTGCAAAATCACTTTATCGCGCCTCTCGCTGTATTTAGGCCGTTTGTCTTTTAATGCTCTGCTCAAACGCATTAATTGTGCTCGGTAACGAGCACGTGCGATTGTTTCACTCGGTTTTAACACCTCACAGTACACGACGCCGAGCTGGTGCCACCAAATGCAGAGCATGATCTTGGAGCCGTGAATATGCAGTTTGGCAGTCGACGTGGAAGCATGCTCGGAATATACCCATGATTTCTTGCGTTTATGGGTATCGTAATGCGATGCGGAAATCCCTTTCGTTTGTGCCTCTGAAGCAACTGTTCACAAACACACAAACGCCGTTCAACGCCCCTCGGTGTCAGCTCACACTGGATCCAAGTTCCTTCTTTCTGAATCGTGCCCATAGCCTTGAGACCTTCTGAAATGGCTTGCTGTATCACTCCCACTAATCGTGCCAATTCGTCTTGAGTTTGACGCGAGTCTTCACTCAGCAATGTCTCCAATTCTGCATCTTAGAAAACATTCTCTCTTCCACCACTATGCCGGTCTACGACGTTGAAGTCACCGTCCTTGAAGCGTTGAAACCACTCACGACACTTTCTTTCACTAACAGCGTACCGAGCGAGGTGGCGCAGTGGTTAGCACACTGGACTCGCATTCGGGAGGACGACGGTTCAATCCCGTCTCCGGCCATCCTGATTTAGGTTTTCCGTGATTTCCCTAAATCGCTTCAGGCAAATGCCGGGATGGTTCCTTTGAAAGGGCACGGCCGATTTCCTTCCCGATCCTTCCCTAACCCGAGCTTGCGCTCCGTCTCTAATGACCTCGTTGTCGACGGGACGTTAAACACTAACCACCTACCTACCACTAACAGCGTCCTTACCGTACGTACTTCAGAGCATTCGATGAGACTCAGGCGCTGTTTCCTTCATATTGAAACAATACAGTAACACATCGCGCAAGTGACGAGAATTAGGCTCGTAAACTGACATTTTCAATCAAGAACAACTTTATGATGCAGACACAAATCGACTAATATTTGAATGCCGGTCGAAGTGGCCGTGCGGTTAAAGGCGCTGCAGTCTGGAACCGCAAGACCGCTACGGTCGCAGGTTCGAATCCTGCCTCGGGCATGGATGTTTGTCATGTCCTTAGGTTAGTTAGGTTTAACTAGTTCTAGGTTCTAGGGGACTAATGACCTCAGCAGTTGAGTTCCATAGTGCTCAGAGCCATTTGAACCATAATATTTGAATGAGGTTATGTTGAGCGACGTACAAGCTAACTGCCTGACGTCTGCGATCTGTTTCTTTCGACCGCTACTTTCCGTTGCCGCCACTTATCGGCAAACGGCACTGACTACAAGCTCTCGACAAGCACTGTGGAGGCGGCTTAATAATACTCTTTCGCGCAATCTCTGGCGCAGTGGCTCAGTGTAGCCACCTTTCAATGTTCCTATTATTTATTTAATGCTGTTGTTTGCCGTCCTCAACACTGGCTCTCTAACTACAATATTGACAACCAGAAAGTGATTAGCAAAACGTGAAGCCTGTAATAAGAATTCCTAGTGCCCACTTCATCTGAGAAATACATTTATAGCTACAGCTTATAGCTCTGAGGAATTAGGAGATTGTCTGGGGTTCATAATCAAAAACCATTCTCTCTAAAATGTTCACTATATTCAGAAAGTCACAGACCAAATAGAATCCACACAATCCAACTAACAGAGCAGTTCAGAGTCTAATGCGCTGATGCAACTATAACTGTTCAAATTAAATGTTTTAAGTGAATGCTCGCCATTTTTTTTATGATAATGTTCATCAAACGCCACGCTAATAATGGTAGAATGTCTGTCCCGCGGCGGCACGTGAAAATACGACATACGCAAACTGAAGATAGATCATTAAAGTCATCCCAGAATTAACACTTCACTCGAAAACGATTTCATGGTTACGCGTATCCCGAGTAACTTAATACGGCATCCGAGGCTGTTTATAGCAATGATACCGACGCGACGCGACTCCCGACACAGTTGGTGTGCTATTCAGTGTCTGGAGAGAACTGGGGCCTTTCTTCCTTGTGCAGCGTTCTTATATATAAAGCCGCGGTGCGGACGGCTAAGGGAACGCCTGATCAAATCTGCTCTCCCGACTAGCCGCTGGGCTAGTAATGCACCACTTTAAGTTATCAAATAAATCATTGCTTCCTTTGCTGGTGGCCGATGAAGCTTTCAATTTAATTGTGCAATCAGCACACAAGTAAGTAATCACAATAAAAGTCTGATGTGGCTAAGTCAAATATTTTGAGCGAGAGAATTAATTTAATTGCACTACACGCAGTGGACGAGCTCTGAACTTGCCCTTTGGAGATACGCTATCGCTATAGTTCTATAGTTATTCAGTTGAAATTTCTCACATCTTTATGATTATAGCGGATCTCCCTTCTACTTAAATTTAAACATCCTAGCTTTATTTATTCGCTACTTAATCTACCTTGCTTCCTTAATTTCTAAGACAAAAACCAGAAAATCATCAATTTCAACTAAAATTTTAATTTGTGAGATCCAGAATACTGTTTCTACGAAATTATTATGCAAAAGGAATCTAAATATAAATTTTTAAGTTTCTAGCTCTTTTCTGTTGCGCCAATGATTTTTATAGAAAAACATCCAAATTTCGAAAATGGTTGAAGTTATTGAACTGGTATCCAACACATATTGATTTTGTATTACAGCCGACATGCTAGAAACGTTTCAGGTTATTTACTTCATTTTAAAGTATTGCGCAATATTTATGACGTCAGAGCTAGTTACAGCGGACTAGGCTGGCACGCAATGGAAAGACTGATGTGAATTTTATAAGGCGTGAGTAGGCTGCTTCCTACAGGGTCCACGCCTTTCCCTCCTTTCGCGTATGCGGCGTCCGCCATGACTGCCTCAATGCAGGATCGCGCTCTGCTTGTAAAGCTGTATTGCAAGAATGATGGCTGTGCACACGTCGCTCTGCAGAAGTTCCGGACACTGAAGGGTTTGAAAAAAGGCGTTGGTTCGATGACTGCCGTGAGTCTGGAGAAAATGATTCAGAAATTGGAAAAAAGACGGGTTCTTCTGGTGTGCAATCAGGCAGAGGGAGGAAACGAGTTGATTCGACGTCAGTGGAAGCAGTGGCCACAGAAATGCAGGAGGAAACTAGCGGTGGTGTGCGAACGTGTATTGCAGGGACTATTGCCCGAACGTTGGACGTACCCGTGAGCACGGTGAGTAAAATCCAACGAAACATCCTCCTTTGCAGTCCACTCAAAATTACCCATGTGCACGAGTTGCTTCCTGTTGATCTGCCAGCAAGAGAGACCTTTGCTTTAGAATTTCTCGCTCGCACGGAAGTGGACAGTGACTGATCGTGGAAGATTTTTGTGGACAGACGGAGCCCACTTACATCTTACAGGATACGAGGTGCGGCTAGGAAAAAACCGGACTGATGCTGGAAAAAACATTTATTTACAATTATTTACAATTTCATGTTATCTCCTTCAATGTACTCTCCTCCTCGGTCTCTACACCGCTCCATACGAATTTTCCACTCTTCATAGCAATGCTGCAGACCATTTTCGGTAAGTCCATCCATTATTTCCGTCGCTTTTTCTTTTACTGCTTCAACAGTCTCAAATCTAGTTCCTTTCAAAGCTGACTTGACTTTAGGGAAAAGAAAAAAGTCACAGGGGGCCAAATCAGGTGAGTAGGGTGGATGATCTAAGATGGGAATGTTGTGTTTTGCCAAAAACGTCTTCACTGACAACGCACTGTGAGCTGGGGCATTGTCTTGGTGAAGGATCCATGACTTTTTTTCTCCACAAATCGTTCCGTTTTCTCCGTACTCGCTCACGTAGGGTAGCCAGGACGCTAATGTAGTAATGCTGATTCACTGTTTGTCCCTCTGGTACCCAATCAATGTCCACAATCCCTTTGATGTAAAAAAAAACAATCATCATTGCCTTGAATTTCGATTTTGACATTCGTGCTTTTTTTGTCGTGGAGAACCAGGAGTTTTCCAATGCATCGATTGGCGTTTAGTTTCGGGATCGTAAGTAAAAAACCACGATTCATCGCAAGTAATAACATTTTGTAAGAAGGTGGGATCACTTTCAATGTTTTCCAGGATGTCAGAACAAATCATTCTTCGGCGTTCCTTCTGTTCAATTGTGAGACACTTTGGAACCATTTTTGAACACACTTTGTTCATGTTGAAACTTTCATGAAGAATTTGCCAAACACTTTCCTTGTCAACTCCTGTTAACTCAGACACTGCTCTGATTGTTAAACGGCGATCTTGTCGAACAAGTTTACCGATTTTTTTCAATGTTTGCATCAGTTTTTGCTGACAATGGTCTGCCAGTGCGAGTGTCATCACTGGTGTCTTCGCGGCCATCTTTAAATCGTTTAAACCACTCAAACACTTGTGTTCGCGATAAACAATCATCGCCGTACACTTGTTGTAACATTACAAACGTTTCACTTGCAGATTTTCCTAGTTTGAAACAAAATTTGATGTTAACACGCTGTTCTTTCTGTACACTCAACATTTTCCGACGCACAGACAAAACGTCAACTACTTAAAACAGACGCCACGGGCAGACTGAGTGCAGGAGGCAGATGAAACTCGAGCAGTAGGCGGAGCGAGAGTCACGTGACAGGCCACGCGACTTTCAGCCTTATTGCATTCGTTTTATTTTTTCACTAGTACTAGTCCGGTTTTTTTCTAGCCACACCTCGTATGTCAATACAAAGAACTGTCGAATATGGGCGAGAGAAAATTCACACACAAATCAACCAGAACCACTTCACCCTGAAAAGGTCACTGTGTGGTGCGGGCTTACGTCATCGTTTATCATAGGGCCAGATTTTTCCGAAGAGACAGGTGCTTCCGGCCCTGTTACCTGTACGGTCACTGGTAAGCGCTATGAGTTTCTTTTGCGCAACCACGTCATTCCAGCTCTCCAACAGCGTGGATTGGTGGATGCAATGATTTTTATGCAAGATGGCGCACCTCCACACATTGCAAATCCAGTTAAGCAGCTGCTGAAGCTCCATTTCGGAAGTGCTAGAATTATCAGCCACCATTTCCCTACTGGCTGGACGTCCCGACCACCCGATCTTAATCCGTGTGACTTCTGGCTGTGCGGCTGTCTGAAAGATGTCGTGTTCCGTGTCCCGATTTCAAACTTAGCTGCGTTGAAGACACGCATTGCGCTACACATTCTGAACGTGAGCCCGGAAACACTTCGATCAGTTGCGAAACATCCTGTTTCACGATTTCAACTTGTTGCAGGAAACGGTGGACAGCATACTGAACATGTTTTGCGCCAGTCACACGGAATTTAATAATCCGATTTGATTCTGATTGATGATTTTTATGCAGGCTTTGGCGTCAGGACAGTTAACAACCGATTTTTCCCATACGATGTGACCTTGTCGTGATGTATGGGCTTACGTGGCTAACAGAACACCCATGCACACCGAGTAATACAGTTCGTTTAACGTCAAACGTACACCTTAGGCATTGTTGTATGATTCAGTTGTCATTTGTAGTCGACCACTATTTAATTATGACGCTTACAGCGCCATCTATTGCTACATTTTGTAACTATTTATTTTTTTCCGCCATACGTTTTCCCCCTTCTCCGATAATATTCCGTTGCAATTTGACGTCTTTTTGACTAGTGGTGTTATTTCTACTGTGGTTTGAAAGTTTAATTTTAATTATAATCACCCCATATATATATATATATATATATATATATATATATATATATATATATATATATTGGTGTTGCGATTCTTTTTCCATCATAGTATGAATGTCATACACTCCTGGAAATGAAAAAAAGAACACATTGACACCGGTGTGTCAGACCCACCATACTTGCTCTGGACACTGCGAGAGGGCTGTACAAGCAATGATCACACGCACGGCACAGCGGACACACCAGGAACCGCGGTGTTCGCCGTCGAATGGCGCTAGCTGCGCAGCATTTGTGCACCGCCGCCGTCAGTGTCAGCCAGTTTGCCGTGGCATACGGAGCTCCATCGCAGTCTTTAACACTGGTAGCATGCCGCGACAGCGTGGACGTGAACCGTATGTGCAGTTGACGGACTTTGAGCGAGGGCGTATAGTGGGCATGCGGGAGGCCGGGTGGACGTACCGCCGAATTGCTCAACACGTGGGGCGTGAGGTCTCCACAGTACATCGATGTTGTCGCCAGTGGTCGGCGGAAGGTGCACGTGCCCGTCGACCTGGGACCGGACCGCAGCGACGCACGGATGCACGCCAAGACCGTAGGATCCTACGCAGTGCCGTAGGGGACCGCACCGCCACTTCCCAGCAAATTAGGGACACTGTTGCTCCTGGGGTATCGGCGAGGACCATTCGCAACCGTCTCCATGAAGCTGGGCTACGGTCCCGCACACCGTTAGGCCGTCTTCCGCTCACGCCCCAACATCTTGCAGCCCGCCTCCAGTGGTGTCGCGACAGGCGTGAATGGAGGGACGAATGGAGACGTGTCGTCTTCAGCGATGAGAGTCGCTTCTGCCTTGGTGCCAATGATGGTCGTATGCATGTTTGGCGCCGTGTAGGTGAGCGCCACAATCAGGACTGCATACGACCGAGGCACACAGGGCCAACGCCCGGCATCATGGTGTGGGGAGCGATCTCCTACACTGGCCGTACACCACTGGTGATCGTCGAGGGGACACTGAATAGTGCACGGTACATCCAAACCGTCATCGAACCCATCGTTCTACCATTCCTAGACCGGCAAGGGAACTTGCTGTTCCAACAGGACAATGCACGTCCGCATGTATCCCGTGCCACCCAACGTGCTCTAGAAGGTGTAAGTCAACTACCCTGGCCAGCAAGATCTCCGGATCTGTCCCCCATTGAGCATGTTTGGGACTGGATGAAGCGTCGTCTCACGCGGTCTGCACGTCCAGCACGAAAACTGGTCCAACTGAGGCGCCAGGTGGAAATGGCATGGCAAGCCGTTCCACAGGACTACATCCAGCATCTCTACGATCGTCTCCATGGGAGAATAGCAGCCTGCATTGCTGCGAAAGGTGGATATACACTGTACTAGTGCCGACATTGTGCATGCTCTGTTGCCTGTGTCTATGTGCCTGTGGTTCTGTCAGTGTGATCATGTGATGTATCTGACCCCAGGAATGTGTCAATAAAGTTTCCCCTTCCTGGGACAATGAATTCACGGTGTTCTTATTTCAATTTCCAGGAGTGTATATATAGAGGGGAATCTCTGTTAACGTAAGTTTCAACAACAACATGTAAAAATTTAAAGTTATTTGGTCGCGTACATTTTGAAACTTACGGTAACATAGTTTCCCCTTTATATATGACATACATACTATGATGGAAAAAGAATCGCAACACCAAAAAATAATTAATCTAGAGTAATAAATTTTCGGGAACATATTTTGGTAGGTAAGTGATTATCAATGCAAGATCACAGGTTAATATAAGCGTGAGATACGCTATTGCAAATGAGAAATGCTGGTCCGAGCGGTGTAACCGCCAAAATATTGAGTACACGCATGCAAACGTGCATGCATTTTGTTGTAGACGTGTCGAATGTCAGACTGTGGGATGGATCGGCCAGGACAGGGACTGCTAGTGTTAATAATTGGCAACCACTGCTGTACTATCGCAATAAAGGCATGAGATGTTCAATTGACTGTTTTATTAGAACATGTTACGCAGATATCACAAACAAACTCCTTCCTAAACAACCAGGCGTACAGCCTTGACAACTCAAAAAAAGTGTCCAATAACATGTGGCTATAACTGCGACACAACATTTGGGGTTACACTCGTCACATTCCCGGGAGTGGGGGGGAGGGGGGTCCATCGGGGGCCGAACCGCACAATAACCCTGGGTTCGGTGTAGGGGCGGCGGTGGGGTGGGTGGACTGCTGTGGCCTGTTGTGGGATTGTGGAGATCGGTCGTTCGCGTACTACAGCGAGGAACCAATTCCAAGGAACGGTCTTTCATAGGTCACTTCGGTCGCGGCCTTCTACTTACAGTTCCCGGGAACGGGGAATGGCGGTCTCGTTCCCGCAACAGCACGTCGGCCGGTCTCGTTCCAGCCTCGGTCCCGTTCCCGCCTATCTCGGTCTCGGTCTCGCTCGGCCGGACTCGGCCTTCTTCGGGTGGCCACTCGTCGCAGGTCCACTGCCGACTGGTCGTAGTTAGTTCAGTATCGAGTTGTTGTTGTTCGTTTCGTTCGCTTCGCACGCCCATTCTAGATCTGCTGCAAACTTTTTTTGAACGCTGAACTTCCGGTTCTCTTCGTATTCTATTCAGCGTCCACGACAGGTAGTTAAAACTTATTTTATAATTATGTAAACTACATAAAAATTACATGGTATGTAATACATACATCGTTTCAAGGATTGCATTGTACGAGGTGCTTTCAAGTTCTAAGGTCTCCGATTTTTTTTTTTTTCTAATTAACTACTCACCCGAATTCGATGAAACTGGCGTTACTTCTCGACGTAATCGCCCTGCAGACGTACACATTTTTCACAACGCTGACGCCATGATTCCATGGCAGCGGCGAAGGCTTCTTTAGGAGTCTGTTTTGACCACTGGAAAATCGCTGAGGCAATAGCAGCACGGCTGGTGAATGTGCGGCGACGGAGAGTGTCTTTCATTGTTGGAAAAAGCCAAAAGTCACTAGGAGCCAGTTCAGGTGAGCAGGGAGCATGAGGAATTACTTCAAAGTTGTTATCACGAAGAAACTGTTGCGTAACGTTAGCTCGATGTGCGGGTGCGTTGTCTCGGTGAAACAGCACACGCGCAGCCCTTCCCGGACGTTTTTGTTGCAGTGCAGGAAGGAATTTGTTCTTCAAAACATTTTCGTAGGATGCTCCTGTTACCGTAGTGCCCTTTGGAACGCAATGGGTAAGGACTACGACCTCGCTGTCCCAGAACACGGACACCATAATTTTTTCAGCACTGGCGGTTACCTGCAATTTTTTTGGTGGTGGTGAATCTGTGTGCTTCCATTGAACTGACTGGCGCTTTGTTTCTGGATTGAAAAATGGCATCCACGTCTCATCCATAGTCACAACCGACGAAAAGAAAGTCCCATTCGTGCTGTTGTTGCGCGTCAACATTGCTCGGCAACGTGCCACACGGGCAGCCGTGTGCTCGTCCGTCAGCATTCGTGGCACCCACCTGGATGACACTTTCCGCATTTTCAGGTCTTCATGCAGGATTGTGTGCACAGAACCCACAGAAATGCCAACTCTGGAGGCGATCTGTTCAACAGTCATTCGGCGATCCCCCCAAAACAATTCTCTCCAGTTTCTCGATTGTGTCGTGAGACCGGCTTGTGCGAGCCCGAGGTTGTTTCGGTTTGTTGTCACATGATGTTCTGCCTACATTAAACTGTCACACCCACGAACGCACTTTCGACACATCCATAACTCCATCACCACATGTCTCCTTCAACTGTCAATGAATTTCATTTGGTTTCACACCACGCAAATTCAGGAAACGAATGATTGCACGCTGTTCGAGTAAGGAAAACGTCGCCATTTTAAGTATTTAAAACAGTTCTCATTCTCGCCGCTGGTGGTAAAATTCCATCTGCCGTACGGTGCTGCCATCTCTGGGACGTATTGATAATGAACGCGGCTCATTTTAAAACAGTGCGCATGTTTCTATCTCTTTCCAGTCTGGAGAAAAAAAATCAGAGGCCTGAGAACTTGAATGCACCTCGTATGTTAACCGGGGGCCTAGAAACGACGGAGAGGCTCCGTCCCCGCCGCAGCCGCAGTGTTCCACAACCCCACGGCGACTACCGCAGTCCACTTCACGCCTCCACCGCCCCACACCGAACCCATGGTTATTGTGCGGTTTGGCCCCCGGTGGACCCCCAGGGAACGTCCCACACCAGATGAGTGTAACCCCAAATGTTCGCGTGGTAGAGTAATGGTGGTGTACGCGTGCGTGGAGAACTTGTTTGCGCAGCAATCGCTGACATAGTGTAGCTGAGGCGGAATAAGGGGAACCAGCCCACAATCGCCGAGGCAGATGGAAAACCGCCTAAAAACCATCCACAGGCTGGCCGGCTACTCACACCTCGACACAAATCCGCCGGGCGGATTCGTGCCAGGAACCAGGCGCTCCTTCCCAATCTGGAAAGCTGTGCGTTAGACCACACGGCTAACCGGACAGGATCTTGTTTTGTAACAAAACGGCATATCAGCTTACTTCACTTTTTCGATAGACAGCATAAGAAATACTTGTAAAAACGCAAGATTTTTTGTTATTACACTCGCAAAGGACGTCGGCACGCGGCACACACGAGTGGCCATTTTCCGTCGTTTTTTGATCCAAGGTAAAAGTCATGTTCATGGCTATGGAAGGCACAGCGACGTAAACCGAATGAAGCCCGCACCCCGTAATCGAGTGCATGGTATCACATCTTGCAAAGAGAACACGATAGCACCATTTTGGAACATATATTGTGTTCGAACATTATGAATTACCTCGAAGAAAACGGTCTATTGACACACAGTCAACACGGATTTAGAAAACATCGTTCTTGTGAGACACAACTAGCTCTTTGCTCACACGAAGTGTTGAGTGGTATTGACAGGGGATGTCAAACTAATTCCGTATTTCTAGATTTCCAGAAGGCTTTTGACATTGTACCACACAAGCAGTTCGTAGTCAAACTGCGTGCTTATGGAATATCGTCTCAGTTACGTGACTGTCTGTTATTACACAAGCAAAGGAAATCGGCATGTCACACAGGAATGGCCATTTTCCGCTTTTTTTTTTTTTTTTAATCCAATGTAAAAGGGCATTTTCATGGTTATGAAAGACAGACTGACGTACAACCGAATGAAGCCCGCGCTCCATAATCGAGTGTCTGGTGTCACATTTTGTAAAGAGAATACGATAACTCGTACAATATTGTTTCAGTGGTACAGGGTGGCGGACGGAAAATCGGCCCCGAGTACTGGACTGCTCATTGTCGCCCACCAGTCGTCATCTGTTGTTTCGAAGTTGTTTGCAATAGCTTCTTTGTTATTTCTTCACTGCCTGATTATTACATGTTTGCCTATTCTGCTCGTAGCGGTCAACAAATCGTGCGTAATTGGCGAGCAGTCTGTACTCGGGGCCGGTTTTTCGTGCGCCACCCTATATTATTTCACTGTGAAACGTCCCCTTAGAAAACTTATGAATGACTGTGCTGGTAAACCCGTTACGTTATTTCATTTTCAAACAGCTGAGCAGAACTGAACATACTCAGACATTACTCTCTTTACTTATTCTGATCAACACTAAACTGACACACAATATTTTTAGCGCAACGCAATCTGACTTTCAATAAACCCTACAAAAGAATGTCCCTGACTAACAATAACCTATACCTTTCATCAGTCACTTACCTCACAAAAATCTTCGTTACTCGATCTACTGCAATACAGCGAGCGCCAATACCGCCAGCTCAATAAAAGATTCAAACTACTGAAGTCACTAACTACTGATAGGCATAGTTAGCAAATGAAAGATTTTGATATAGAACAAACAATGTATTCACCTTAATAGTGTTCAAAAGTCATAATATATGTATCAGTTCATGGCATCCAGTCTTACAAATTTTACTGTCTCTGATGGACACACGTTCAGATCATCCGCTCTCAAAACTCCGCCATCTCTCCTCCCCACATCCAGCACTGCTGGCGGCTCACCTCCAACTGCGCAACGCTACGCGCTGTTCACATCCAACTGCCCAACACTACAATAGCGAATATTCCAACAATGCCAACCAGCCACAGACTGCACACAGCGCAGTCAGTGATTTTCATATAGAGCGCTACGTGGCGTTACCAACATAAAAACCTAAACAGCCTACTTACAACTGCGTTACAGCTGGCTGAACGAGAGGTTTTGCAGAACCAAGAAAATTACAAGAGTGTGAGAATTCTGTTATGAATAAAACCTCTGTACTGCTGAGGGGAGGCAAGTGCCCCCTCTTGGCGCTTTCCATCTTCAGTCACCTACGCTACTAATTTTCAGTTTTTCATAAGAACCGTATACCAAGCACAAACGAACGGTGAACGAGTAAAAATGGTTCCCAAAAAAGAGCGATTACCAGTGAATTAGTTCCCAAGGATGAGGGACTTTGCCCATCTCTATTGTGAACCACTGATGGCTGTGGTGGGACGAAGCCTCTCCGTCGTTTCTAGGTCCCCGGTTCAATACACACGATACACAATACAGAGGTATACCTCAGCTGGTAGTATACATTTCTGAAAATGCGCTAGCACTGTTAGGGCTAAACCGAGCGTGGCTAGAAAGCGCGAGTTTTGACGTTCGGTAGGACTGACAGTAGAGGTTTTGTGGGAATAAGCGAGTAGTCAGCAACGCAAGAACAATGCGTACGGTGTACATTCGCTGCCAAGTAATCTGTACAGCAGTGATAACGGGCGCAGGGCAGATCTGGGGCGCTCTCTAGCTCACCGCTTGCGTAATCGGCGGCTGCGTCTAGAGGATGATTCCGAGGTGATGTTGCAGGCTTTCCGGGATGACGCAGGCGCGTGAGGTATGGGACCCAGGTCTGGAAATGACCGAGTCGAATGTTCAAAGTTCCCTACTGTATCTTTATGGAGGCAACTTAGCCCAAATTTACTTCCTTCTCTACAAAAAATCTAAAAGCAAACAAACACCGTCCCAACAGGCTGCTGACAAAGATAGGAACGTATGGAATAAGTTCACAGGTACGTGAGTGGCACGGAGATTTCTTAAGTAATAGAAACCTGTGAGGTTTCCTCGATGACGAATGTTCAGCCGGCCGCTGTGGCCGAGCGGTTATAGGCGCTTCACTCTGGAACCGTGCGACCGCTACGGTCGCAGGTTCAAATTCTGCCTCGGGCATGGATGTGTGTGATATCCTTAGGTTAGTTAGGTTTGAGTAATTCTAAGTCTAGGGGACTGATGACCTCAGACGTTAAATCTCATAGAGGCATTTGAACCGTTTTGTACAGGTTCCGTATCTCTCGGAACGATGCAAAACTTTTTTTTGATGTGTGTGTGTATATGTAGAGTATATATTTTTTAAAACAATAATGTGCACGTTTTCTGTTAAAGTGACGGCGAGAATGAAAATGCTCTGCTGTATCATTGTGCGGATCGGTTCACTTTGTCGTGGGCGATTTCACTCATAGACGATTTTTACAGAAAAGAGGAAAGTTGTATTTCTTGCTTATCGTTTATGGTTAGAACAGTATTACCGAATCTGAATTTGCAGGAACAACAAAGAAGTTTCAAGGTTAGAAAGGGAGGGAGAGGAACAGAGGTGTAGGAGAAAATGGACATAGAAAGCGGAAAGGAGGAGATGGAGAGCTATAGTGTGTGTGTGTGTGTGTGTGTGTGTGTGAGAGAGAGAGAGAGAGAGAGAGAGAGAGAGAGAGAGAGAGAGAGAGAGAGAGAGATCGATGGAGGGGGATGGAGGTAATGAACAGAGAGGGACAAGGAGGAGAAGATGGAAAAGGAGAGGCTGGGGTAGTTGGTGATTAGGACTGCCTCTGGCATGGATGTGTGTGATGTCCTTAGGTTAGTTAGGTTTAAGTAGTTCTAAGTTCTAGGGGACTGATGACCTCACATGTTAAGTCCCATAGTGCTCAGAGCCATTTGAACCATTTTTGAACAAGTGTTCATCAGCGACAAGGGTATCGTCAGCAGTGCCCCAGGGAAGTTTGACAGGACCGCTGTTGTTTCCTATATACATAAATGCATTTGGCAGACAGGGTGGGCAGCAATCTGTGGTTGTTTGCTGATTATGCCGTGGTGTACGGTAAGGTGTTGAAATTGAGTGACTGCAGGAAGACTTCTAGTACTCAGCCACACACAATTGATATCATCAAAGTGTACGGGCTTGAAGATGGCATTCACGCAACGTCGAAACTAGTAGCCAAATAAATATGAAATCGTAAGTACAGCTGGAGGAGTTTCATTTTTAATAAAAATTGGAAATAGTCTGAATACAACTTGTCTTTATATTAAATACGCAGTTGAAATAAAACAATTACATTGGCCTGATCAAAAATTTCCACCTTACTCGCGGCTTGTCAACATTGTCGCAGATTTCTCGAAAGCACAATAGCAAAGCAGTGGAACACAAAAATTGGAAGACGCATTCAGTTTGAGATCAGGAGGTGACAGCGACATCAGCCTCCACAATAGTGATCAGGAACATATAGGACACTTGTCTAGGACTTCTTGCCAAACCAAAGGCAAATCAACACCATCACCGGCGCCTGCAACGAAAGATGACCTAAAAATAGGCAAGTTTGTTATGGTAAAATGGAACTCCTGAGTATTCCTTCGAGTCATCCTCGCTATAGAAGCAGAAGGTGCTAGAGTCGACTGCATGGAGCCTACACTAAAAGCCTGGAGGTGGCCCAAAAATAACTATGTCTTGTTGTATAAATTTGAAGGTGTGGTACAGACAATAGCACCCCCAAAATTAATAAAAAGAGGTTTGTTTTCTTTAACTGGACTCTAAATATTGTTATACCCCTACATTCTATAGTTTGTACAGTATCAAGAAAGTGTTGTTCAAAATTAATGTTCAAAATTAATATTTGTCTTTAAAATAAACGTTTGGAAGTTCACTGGATGTTCAGAAATTATGTTATTCAAATAACCATCAACCTACTAGGACCCAAACTGCCTTCAAATGGTAGTATTATGGGAATTACAGTCTGGGTTCAAGTAACCCAACTGTAAGGTAAACTTGAGCCCAAATAAAATAGAAAAAATAAAATATTTACTAAGTCACAAACAATGCGTAATGCACGTTAAAGTATCCATCATGAACGATAGCTTAATAATATATTGTACGTCGGTGAAAAAATCTGTTGTGCCCATTTTCAAATATGTCAGAAGTTTCGAAATCTATGCTCAAATAGCCCGCGTTTATGGTACCTTAAAAGCTATGAGCTCTTGCTCATCTTCACTAGTCTGAAACACATCTATCCTACTGCAAGGTCCTTTGGTTTCCATATTTTTGGAGGAGTTAGTATGAACCCTATATTTATAGATTTCCGACAGGCCTATGACAGCATTAATCGGACGGTATTATGGAGGATAATGCAAGAGTTCGGCATCACAAGATAATACATCAAAGTGATTGAAGCGTGTTACACAGATACGAGCTGCCAAGTATGGTTTGGAAACCAAATGTCAGAGCCTTTCCCTGTCCAACACGGTTTGAGACAAGGAGACCCTTTGCCCCAGTGCCATTCAACATTGCATTGGAAAAGGCACGACGTGAAATTGGTAATGATAGGGAGACGGATATAATTGGACCTGACACAATCTTGGCCTTTGCCGATGATGTGGTGATTATGGGAGACTCATTCAATCAGATAGTGTCTGAAACCACTAGGTTCATGAAAGAGGCAAGCAAATTGGGATTAGTTGTCAACGACGAGAAAACCAAATATATGATCATCTCACGCCGACAGGATTTCCCTACCACTGTCAATATAGATGGACACAATTTTGAGCGAGTAGAGAATTTAAGTACCTGGGATCTGTCCTATCTAATAAAGGCGAGCTTGAGAAAGATATTCAACAGAGAATAATTAATGCTAATCGTGCCTTTTTTCGTCTCAGTAACTTATTCAAGTCACCCTTCGTCTCACAAAATAGCAAGATCAAACTTTATATGGCGCTGGTAAAACCGGTTCTGTTATATGGCTGCGAGACATGGGCGACTTCACAAACACTTGAAGAGCGCATTTGAAAGGAAAGTGCTCAGAGAGATCTATGAGCCTACATTCAACAGAGAAAATGGAAGATGGGAAAGGAGGCAAAAAGAGGACTTGTACCAACGTTTTGGGAAAGCTGACGTTGATAATACCATCTTTGGTTGGGACATGTTTTGAGAGCTAGAGAATCTATCCCCAACCGAGTGTTCAATTCCCAGCTGATTGAAAGACGCCCAAGAGGTCGACCAAGGACTAGGTGGAAAGGTAGGGCGATGAGGACGTTGCAGAAGGTAGAACCAACAGCGCCCCTGGAAGATGCAATGGACAGAAGAAAGTGGAACAACATGTGTCGGAAATACCTGCAACTGTGATCGGGACAATGCTCCTCCCTGGGTCACTGATTGTGTTATTGATCTTTGTACAGTGTGTTATTCAGGTTTCTGATATTTCTTTTGCTTTCTGTCATGGGCCTTTATGACCTGTTACGTACAATGAATGCATCAGAATGTCAGCTGGTTGGCTTGAACATGAACCTTTCCAAAACAAAAGTTATGTCCAACAAATGGGTCCCAGCTGGAGATGTGAAAGTCAAGGACAGTCTATTAGAAGAGGTCAGTGAATATGTCTACTTTGGCCAGATTATAAATATGAAAGGGAGACATAAGACCAGAAATCTGTCGACGCATCAAGCTTGGCTGTCAAGCATTTGGGAAGAATTCAACAGTATTCAGATCAAAAAGCGCCAGTAAATCTGAAGAACGCAGTATTTGATCAATGCATTCTCCCTGTGATGTATGGCTGCGAGACATGGACACTGAACTCATTTACAAAAGGGATACTTAGGACAGCACAGAGAGCCATGGAGAGATCAATGCTGGGCTATACAAGAAAGGATACGAAAAGGGCAGATGACATCCGGTCTGTGACGAAGGTTAATGACATCTTAGAGACAGTAGGTTCCTCGAAATGGCAGTGGGCTGGCCACGTTGCAAGAAGAAAAGACAACAGATGGACGAAGCTAGTACTGGAGTGGAGTCCGAAAGAGCACCGGAGGCCTAGAGAAAGACCACCAGACAGATGGGACAAAGACATCGAGAAGATAGCTGGTAACACCTGGCAGAGAACTGCCCAAGACCGTCCCACTTGGAGAAGACTGCTGAAAGCCTACCTGAATCCGCGACTCGAAGAGGCCACATAAGTTAATGACTGAATTGGCTGATGATGATGATGATGATGAATGTTAGTATGAACAAAAACAAAAAAAGGCCAGTAAGTATGGGCTCCAAAACGCGCATCTTAAGACATGTGGGCACTCGCTTAGCAGAAGGGATGTTTGACAGTTTGGAAGATGGTGATAGCTTTTTAGGTATACGTCAGAGCCGATATTTAATGGACTTTCTTGTTTTAGTCCATACCACCACCTCTGAAATTGCCTACCCTACAATCTTAGCAACAATAGCACCAGGACATGTGTTCCATTATTTAATATTTATCGTACGGCAAACAGAACAATTTTCAGAATGAGATTTTCACTCTGCGGCGGAGTGTGCGCTGATATGAAACTTCCTGGCAGGTTAAAACGGTGTGCCGGACCGAGACTCGAACTCGGGACCTTTGCCTTTTGAGGTCCCGAGTTCGAGTCTCGGTCCGGCACACAATTTTAATCTGCCAGGAAGTTTCAGAACAATTTTCACTTGTAACTTTCGATTAGGATGTTTCCGGACTGGAGTACGTTCATATTAATATATTTACCGTTCTCCATCACCCTCCAAAGTTTGTAACCTCATCACCAAATCACCCTGTATGTGTTTGTATAAGTTTATCTATCTGTTGATTCAGAGAAAGCTTTTGGCCATGTTGTCCATAGTACACAATGTGAAATTCTGAAGGTAGTAGTGATAAAGTACAGGGAACCGAAGATTGTTTACTACCTTTACGGAAATTAAACAGCAGATGCGAGAAATGGTGGTGGTAGTGGTAAGTTCCTATGGGTCCAAACTGCTGACGTCATCGGTCCTAGGCTTACACACTACTTAATCTAACTTAAACTAACTTACGCTAAGGACAAAACACACACCCATGCTCGAGGGAGGACTCGAACGTTCGACAGGGGAGCTGCGCGAACCGTGGCAAGGCGCCCAAGACCGCACGGCTACCCCGCGCGGGTAGGCAGTAAAAGAGAGGAAAAAGAAGCTTTGATTTTTGCCAATAACGTATTAATTTTGTTAGAGACAGCAAACTCCTTGGAAGAGGAGTTCTGATATGTATAGTCTTTGTGGTTATCAGATCAACACCAACAAAATTAAACGGGATTATAATAGGAAAAGAGACACTAAAATCGGTGGGTGAGTTTTGATGTTTCGGCAGCCAAATAAGGGATGATGGAAATGGAAATGATCGTGTGGTGTCAGTGACCGGGAGTTCCCAGGCGGGAAGTTCGGCCGCCAAGTCTTACTGACAAGGGGAGGCCGCCAATTGTGAAATCCAGATTCGATTCATACTGCGCATAATAAAAGCTCATGGCCAGAGGTGTAATGTGGCAAAGCACCAAGATGCACTTCTCAGCCGTTGTCGAGAAAATCGACAGTTAAAAGAAACCGTTGCGGTGAAATACTCTCTACGATTAGTAATTTTCTACAGCGTGGTGGTGCAGCGGTAAGCGCTCGGGTTCGTAATCCGAAGGTCGTCAGATAGAATCTCGCTCCATGCAAGTTTTTTTTTTAGTATTTGTTTTTTGTAATTCATATATATATATATAAATATATAAATATATATATATATATATATATATATATATATATATATAATTCCCGGCAATCGGTTGCAATAATGATGCATATAATAAGTTGTTGAAAGTCGTTTGTCGTGGAAAAACTGGCGACTTCGAACATCATTATGTTTTCCGCAAACAGAGTTGTATTTCACAAATGTTATTAATTGTCTTCATAATGTTAACCACGTACAGTTAACGGAAGACGTAGGAACGAATACGTATAGCGTAAGTCAAACGTTCGAATTCGAATAGAGACCCCACGAACACAAACTTGCTGTGGCAGGTATGAAATATAAACTCCGTTACTCGCTCGTTACACTTGAAGGACAGATGTTGAATGGGCCGAAACGAGCCGCCGCATAACAACGTAGTTGCCTGCTAACTTCAAAAGAAGGTAGATGCGGTCCCTAGCGCAACTTATAACATCGTCGAAAATCAGTGCGGACGTGAGAGCTTTGGTACACCCTGTTAAACAAACGGAAAAATGGAGGCGGTACAATTGGAGAGCGATCCGCCTTCACCAATATGCATAACCAATTCATTAATAGTTTTTATATATATATATATATATATATATATATATATATATATATATGAATTGTAAAAAACTAATAATAAAAATATATTGCATGGCGCGAGACTCGATCCGGCGACCTTCGGATTACGAACCCGAGCGCTTACCGCTGCGCCACAACGCTGTAGAAAATTATTAATCGTAGAGCGCATTTCACCGCAACGGTTTCTTTTAACTGTCGATTTTCTCGACAACGGCTGAGAAGTGCATCTTGGTGCTTTGCCACATTACACCTCTGGCCATGAGCTTTTATTATGCGCAGTATGAATCGAATCTGAATTTCACAATTGGCGGCCTCCCCTTGTGAGTGCGACGCCACGTTGGGCGACTTGCGCGTCGACAGTGGGGATGAAATGGTGATGAGGACAGCACAGTACCCAGTCCCTGAGGGGACAAAATCTGCAACCCCAGCCGGGAATCGAACCCGTGCCCCGTGCTTGGCATTCCAATGTGCTGAACGTTCAGCTATTGGGGCGGGCATGAGGGATGCTGACCTAAGTAGAAAAGATATAAATAGCGCACTTGATACAGCAAGAAAAGCATTTCTGTAAAAAGAGGGATTTGTTAACATCTAACATAAATTCAAGCGTTAGGAAGTCTTTTCTGAAGGTATTTGTCTAGAGTCTAGCCTTGCGCAGAAGTGGAGCTTGTGCAGTCAAGAATAGAATAGAGGCTTTTGATGTGGGATGCGAAAGAAGTATTCGGAAGATTAGATGGGTAGATCAGGTAAATAATGAGGAGGTGCTTAATCGAACTGAGGACAAAAAGGATGTATGTCCCAACCTGACTAAATGAAGGGATCGGTTGATGGGACTCACTCAATCAAGACTTTCGTGTATTGTGTCTATGAAATGGACTTAGTTTGTAAGGTGTCAGGCAAATCCAACACCTTCCATGAAAACCCTGACATGATAAGCAAATCCAGTAGTATGTCACATAGCTCCAAATAAATCGTGACATTAAATTAACCAAAGTAATACGAGTAATGAGTGAGCAAACGGAATACCACAGATTAACACAAGAATGCCTAAATGCATGTCACACCTTCACACCGTGAGACAGACGCAGTTCCGAGAGGAGAAACGAGAACACCCACGTCGCCAGCTACCCGCTAGGACCACCCCCCAGCCCATGTTAAAAGCTAGAGCCCTCCAGAAGAACAGTATAGATCTTACGATAACACTAAAAGGACCACACCAGCTGCAAATTTTAGCGTGAGACTTTTTCGTGTCTCTGTTATGTTGCAAACTTTAAAAACATTGCCCCACCATGAAAAGTATAACGTTTCTCATTGGATAGACAGAATTTTTGTAGGCGGAGCTAAAGGTTAACATTGAGACGCTGATTGGTCAGATGAAAACACAGCCAGATAGTTTTTTTTTTAAACCAACTTCGGTAAATTGTAATAAGGAGAAGTTAGGAGAGAGTTGCTTCCGAGACGGCAAGGTGAGCGGAGTTGTGCTGTCCGCCGCCCCCTGACGAACACCGACAAGGTAGTGAACGCACGCGATGCCGCATAACAGCGCATAAAGCTTCACTCAGAACTGCAGAAGTCTCATCTGTTACACCCCATTTTTGCGTAATACTAGTGTCGATCGTCAATTAAAGCTCATGGTGTTCACATTTGCCACTTCAAGTAAAAATCTGAAACGCGATGATTTTTCTGTTATATAGTTATTGAGAAGCCACATCAGCCACTGTAATTTACGACAAGTTAGATAAGTAATTAAAGATAATTGAGGGTCACTGTAGACCATTTTGATAGTTTTCTCTCTTGTGAAACTTAATTTAAACCTAGATTATAGGTGTGATATGGCATAGGTTATCCTTCGATCCATTGTAGAACTTGGAAACCCATTCAGGGAATATTCGTTCACATTTTTGTTGAATGCAGGTTGGTTTTTATCATCCTGTATTAACATATTTCCTTCAATAGTGCAATGTATAAACAATTTTTTGTGAGTAGAATAAAATTTCGAATGGTAAAATTAACTGCTTCTTCGACGTTATTTTACCAGCTAACTAAAAATAGGAAAGCCTTGAACCCCTTCCACTAAATTTAGTTAGTATTAAGATTCTTTTACAGGGAGTGCAGTGGAGCTGACGCTGAAATCATTAAGTATTTGGTTACATCATCGCTAGCCTCACTGAACTCTTCTGAACTCTACATGTCATGTGTGGTCTGGCGTCTCCTTACCAGCAACACGTCCCAGGTTCAAACTAGTCAACTCTCTAAAAAACACGCTCAGAGCGTCGTTCCGCGAAAGTGGTAGGGAGACATGATATAGAACAAACAGAATGTTAGAAGTTGTTGCGTAACTTGATGATATTTAGTTTGGCGATATTGCTACCATTCTCTTAACGTTCTCAACGTAACTTTACTGCACTTGATAAGGGTCTTTCCCTTTATTTGAGACGTCCTTCCTTGAATAAACATTTTTCAACCTAATTCTATGTCTCGTACATCAATTACAGACGTTAGAATCCAGTCTTTTTTTATTAAATTAATCATTTATCTTGTATTTTGTGTTTCTGTGTATGTTATTAATTCGCAGTTCTAGGCAGTGCGAAGTCGATTTGAGTGCAGGATCACAGCCAGATATTATTTGCAGCGAATTAGCTGTGGGGCATGAAAGCAGACCGTATGACTACATCGAGCTATTCTTTTTAAACAGTGCTGTGCATAGCCCAAGTACCTCAAGTACAAATGGTACTAGGGAAGTTTTGCAGTACAGCATTATTTTATTATTGGATGGAGGTGTGTAGGGTAGAAATGATAGAGGGAGACCAAGGCATGAATACAGCAAGCTGGTTAAGCGGATGTGGACTGCAGTAGATATAGAGAGGCGAAGAGGGTTGGACAGAGCAGAGTAGTTCAACTAAATACCTAGGTATTACAATTACGAACAACTTAAATTGGAAGGAACACACAGAAAATGTTGTGGGGAAGGCTAACCAAAGGCTGCGTTTCATTGGCAGGACACTTAAAAAGTGTAACAGACCTACTAAGGAGACTGCATAGACTACGCATGTCCGTCCTCTTTTAGAATACTGTTGCGCGGTGTGGGATCTTTACCACATAGGACTGACGGAGTACATCAAAAAAGTTAAAAGAAGGGCAGCACGTTTTGTATTATCGCGAAATATGGGAGAGAGTATCACCGAAATGATACAGGATTAGGGCTGGACATCATTAAAAGAAAGGCGTTTTTCGTTGCGACGGAATCTTCTCACGAAATTCCAATCACCAACTTTCTCCTCAGAATGCAAAAATATTTTGTTGACACCGACCTACATAGGGAGAAACGATCACCACGATAAAATAAGGGAAATCAGAGCTCGTACGGAAAGATATAGGTGTTCATTCTTTCCGCGCGCTATGCGAGATTGGAATAATAGAGAATTGTGAAGGTTGGTCGATGAACCCTCTGCCAGGCACGTAGTTGTGATTTGCAGAGTATCCATGCAGATGTAGATGTAGCATGGGGAGTTGCATCAAATCTGACTTCGGACTGAATACCACAACAGTAACAACGATACCGTGTCATTCTGATTTTAATTACGTCAAATATCACGGGGAAAGGAGCTAATTGTTTAAGTGCCTCAACAGCATCTGCTAATTACTGGCTACACGTTGATAGCGCTCCTCTTATCTCTTGTCTCGTCTGACTCTTGTAGTCGGCTTCAAAGCTGTTTGGATACGTTTAGGCGTTATCGCTTAGCAAGTGGCGCACTTGTTTGCGAAACAGTCCGCTTGCATGCTAGAGTCATTGCAAGTTATTAGGAATCACAATATACTTACCACTCGGAGCTGAAGCGAACGTTAGTCAAATAGCGGCAATACACGTCACTACTTTAGATTTCCGTATACTTCCTCGTCTTGTTTATGAAAATCGAGCCCCCAGTAGAAAACAAATGACTCTTAGCACTATGGGACTTAACTTCTGAGGTCATCAGTCCCCTAGAACTACTTAAACCTGACTAACCTAAGGACATCACACACATCCATGCCCGAGGCAGGATTCGAACCCGCAACCGTTGCGGTCGCGCGGTTCCAGACTGTAGCGCCTAGAACCGCTCGGCCACTTCGGCCGGCCCCGTAGTAGATTTTGAGACCCATAACTAGATTTCATTCCGTTACATTTATCCTGCGGATTCCTGCAAGGTTGCTGGTCCGTGGCTCAATATTACGTTTGAGGTGATTTTAAATGCTTGAAAAATAAACAAAAACTGTTTGTAATGTTTGTTTATTATTTTTCAAAATAGTATTTATCTGTCTGTCTGTCTCTCTCTCTCTCTCTCTCTCTCTCTCTCTCTCTCTCTCTCTTCGTTCGGACAGGGCTCGGAACGCTTAACGGTACCGACCGACCGCCATGTCGTCCTCTCCTAATAGGCATCACTGTATTCAGACATGGAGGGGCATGTGGTCAGTACGTCTCCCGCACGACTGTTGTCAGTTTTCGTGACGTGAGCCGCTTCTTCTCAGCCAAGTAGCTCCTCGATTGGTCTCACAAGGACTGAGTGCACCCCGCTTGCCAACAGCACTCGGCAGACCCGGACAGTCACCCATCAGTTAAGCCCGACAGCATTTAAATCTGGTGCCCTAATGCGAACCATTGCTACCACTGTGGTAAGGCCAAAGGCGTTTTCAGCACAGGGCATAAACATAGCACTGCCATTCCTCCTGAGATAATCAGTGCTGCCACAACACCGTTTAATATAATCGAGTCACCAGAACTGCTCTCGTGTTCATTTACTTATTTATTGATTTATTAAATAGATCTGGTTGGAGCCTTCAAGCTCTCTCATCCACTGGACCAGTTTCTTACACATACGGTACCTCTTTCACAGCACAGTTATCTAATAAATAACTTTTAATATGACAAATACACTTCTTCATCTTGTTCTCACGTTTTTCTGCCATTGTAAATACACCGAGGAGGCAAAGGCCTAGTATCGTGCAGGCCCCCTGCAAGCATGTAGAAGTGCGGCTACGCGACGTGGCATGGACTCGACTAATGTCTGAAGTAGAGTTGGAGGGAACTGACTCAATGAATCCTGCAGGGCTGTCCATAAATCCGTCAGAACACGAGGGGTGGAGATCTCTTCTCAACAGCAGTTTGCAAGGAATCCCAGATATCCTCAATCATGTTCTTGTTGGGGAGTCTGGTGGTCAGCGGAAGTGTTTAACCTCAGAAGAGTGTTCCTGGAGCCACTCTGCAGCAATTCTGGACGTGTGGGATGTCGCATTGTCCTGCTGGAATTGCCCAAGTCCGTCGGAATGCAGAATGGACACGAAAGGATGCAGGTGATCAGACAGGATGCTTTCGTACGAGTGACCTGTCAGAGTCGTATGTAGACGTATCAGGCGTCCCATATCACTCCAACTGCATACGCCCTACACGATTACAGAGCCTCCACCAGCTTGAACAGTGCTCGGCTGACAAGCAGGGTCCCGTACACATCCATCCGCTGGATATACTTTGAAACGAGACTCGTCCGACCAGGCAACATGTTTCCGGTCATCAATGTCGGTGTTGACGGTCCCAGGCGAGGCCTAAAGCTTTGTTTCGTGTAGTCATCAACGGTACACGAGTGGGCCTTTGGTTCCGAAAGCCCATATCGATGATGTTCCGTTGAATGGTTCGCACGCTCACACTTGTTGGTGGCCCAGCGTTGATATCCGCAGCAATTTGGAGAAGCGTTGCACTTCTGTTACGTTGAACGATTCTCTTCAGTCTTCTTTAGTTCCGTTCTCGCAGGATCATTTTACGGCTTCAGCGATGTCAGAGATTTGATGTTTTACCGGATTCCATATTGTGTAGTCATTAGACTGTTCATTCCACAGAGCAGATGCTGTAATTCTTGTTCATTATCAGTGAGAATAGCATGTCATCAGCAAATCTTAACACTGATATCCTTTGGTTCAAATGGCTCTGAGCAGTATGGGACAACATCTGAGGTCATCAGTCCCCTAGAACATAGAACTACTTAAACCTAAATAACCTAAGGACATCACACACATCCACCCGTGAGGCAGGATTCGAACCTGCGACCGTAGCGGTCTCGCGGGTCCAGCCTGAAGCGCCTAGAACCGCTGGGCCACACCGGCCAGCACTGATATTCTTTCACCTTGAGTCTTAATCCCGCTCTTGATGCATAAACATTGGCGGCGTTCGAAACCGGGACGGAGTACGTTTTAGTTCGTAATCAAAGACGTTACCCCCTTTTTTAAATCTCGTTATTGTTCGTTGCATTTCTTCCGGGTGGACGTCCCATGACACCTGTTCAGGTTTCTCGTTGATCCGTTCACTCAGTTTTTTATTACAGAGGGTAGCTGACCCTCTGATGCAACACGCTGAGCACTATAAAGTCCTAAACAATGTAAAGTGCAGAAAGCTACAGTATCTTGGCCACGTACGGGGGAGTGGAAACAGATATAAGGTGCTGCAGAACATTCTTCGAGGAAAAAAATGTGTGTGAAATCTTTATGGGACTTAACTGCTAAGGTTATCAGTCCCTAAGCTTACACACTACTTAACCTAAATTATCCTGAGGACAAACACA
The DNA here is from genome assembly GCF_021461385.2 of Schistocerca piceifrons. Classification (NCBI taxonomy): domain Eukaryota; kingdom Metazoa; phylum Arthropoda; class Insecta; order Orthoptera; family Acrididae; genus Schistocerca; species Schistocerca piceifrons. Next base: position 66,846,419 of record NC_060148.1, on the reverse strand, counting down.
CACACCCATGCCCGAGGGAGGACTCGAACCTCGGCCGGGACCAGCCGCACAGCGCCTTAGACCGCTCGGCTAATCCATTCTTCGAGGAAGAAGAAGACGATCTTGGCTCGGAAACTTACAGACTTGGACTTCACACACGAGAGAGAAACTTGTTACAACAAGGAAAAGTGACAATCAATGACGGCCACCAACACACGGAACGGACAGAAAATGGAAGAAGGCAGGCCGTTGTTGCCGAGCGGTTCTAGGCTATTCAGTCCGGAACCGCGCGACCGCTACCGTCGCAGGGTCGAATCCCGCTTCGGGCATGGATGTGTGTGATGTCCATAGGTTAGTTAGGTTTGAGTAGTTCTAGGGGACTGATGACCTCATATGTTAAGTCCCACAGTGCTCGGAGCCATTTGGTTTGAACCAAATCGAAGAAGAAGACGTAAACTCGCAGATGAGTACGACTTTGGGATTGTGAGACTCTTGACAGGCTGCCCCGGTGCCCGACATCGGACACAGAATTCCTGCCGGCCTGCACGCCTGTGTCTCTTTCAGCTCTTATCACGGAATGTCGCGCTGTTGTGTTGTGTCGGGTTGCCGTTATCTGCGTTGCGTAACGGCCGAGCGGATCATCTCAAAGCCTGCGGGCCTAGCTGCCCGCCAGTCACACACTCCCAGCAGCCGCCACTTCACATGCAATTGCCTCGAGTAGGTTACAATGACGTACTCGGTCGCGGGTTTTACTCACACACCCGATACATGGATATTTCTCGCATTTGTACACTTCTGCCCATTAAAATTGCTACACCAAGAAGAAATGCAGATTATGAACAGGTATTCATTGGACATATTATACTAGAACTGACATTTGATTACATTTCCACGCAATTTGGGTGCATAGATCCTGAGAAATCAGTACCCAGAACAAGCACCTCTGGGCGCAATAACGGCCTTGATACGCCGGGGCAGTGAGTCAAACAGAGCTTGGATGGCGTGTACAGGTATAGCTGCCCATGCAGCTTCAACACGATACCACAGTTCATCAAGAGTAGTGACTGGCGAATTGTGACGAGCCAGTTGCTCGGCCACCATTGACCAGATGATTTCAATTGGCGAGAGACCTGGAGAATGTGCTGGCCAGGGCAGCAGTCGAACATTTTCTGTATCCAGAAAGGCCCGTACAGGACCTGCAACATGCGGTCGTGCATTATCCTGCTGAAATGTAGGGTTTCGCAGGGATCGAAATAAGGGTAGAGCCGCGGGCCGTAACACATCTGAAATGCAACGTCCACTGTTGCAGTGAAAAATTCGGAGTAGGAATTAAAATCCCTAGAGAAGAAATAAAAACTTTGAGGTTCACCGATGACACTGCAATTCTGTCAGAGACAGCAAAGGACCTGGAAGAGCAGCTGAACGGAATGGGCAGTGTCTTGGAAGGAGGGTATAAGATGAACATCAACAAAAGCAAAACGAGGATAATGGAATGTAGTCGAATTAAATCGGGTGATGCTGGGGGAATTACATTAGGAAATGAGACACTTACAGTAGTAAAGGTGTTTTGCTATTTGGGGAGCAAAATAACTCATGATGGTCGAAGTAGAGAGGATATAAAATGTTGAGTGGCAGTGGCAAGGAAAGCGTTTCTGAAGAAGAGAAATTTGTTAACATCGAGTATAGATTTAAGTGTGAGGAAATCGTCTGTGAAAGTATTTGTATGGAGTGTAGCCATGTATGGAAATGAAACAGGGACGATAAACAGTTTAGACAAGAAGAGAATAGAAGCTTTCGAAATGTGGTGCTACAGAAGAATGCTGAAGATTAGATGGGTAGATCGCATAACTAATGAAGAGGTATTGAATAGAATTAGGGAAAAGAGAAATTTGTGGCACACCTTGACTAGAAGAAGGGATCGTTTGGTAGGACATGTTCTGTGGCACCAAGGGATCACCAATTTAGTATTGGAAGGTAAAAATCGTAGAGGGAGACCAAGAAATGAATACACTAAGCAGATTCAGTAGGATGTAGGTTGCAGTAGGTACTGGGAGATGAAGAAGCTTGCACAGGATAGAGTAGCATGGAGAGCTGCATCAAACCAGTCTCAGGACTGAAGACCACAACAACAATAACCTAAAATAGTATACAATTTGGTTATGAGCAGTCCAGTTTGAGTTAAAAAATTTCTCTTCCAGAGAATTTAGGGAAGTATCGGCTAATGGACCTGCTACACTATTATCCATGGATACAATCTGGTTGGGTATAAATTTTGTTGTTAAATTCTAAAAACATTGTGGTAGTGCTGCTCTCAAAAGATTTCTAATTTTAAATTTTCCTGTCATTGGTATTTTCCTGTATTGTGAGAGCTTGTATTTTATGATTTGTATAGTCTACGGGTAAAAATGATTAATTATTACAAGCAGCTATTCTGGTGCAACTGTCTAACAAGTATGCTGTGAAATCCTACTGACGAAGTTTCAAGAACGCTTATAACATTAATTATTTAGTAACATAGTACAAAACACAACGTACGGCTTCCGTAGCGACTACGAACACGAGAAGTGACAGATTGTAGAGGCGGTTAAGTGAGCGGTCATATCGCCGTACTCCGTACGGGAAATGAGGCAGAAGAAAAGGCAATGTGAGGCAGCGTGCTGAGAACCCTCTGCCATGCACTTCACAATATTTTACAGAGAACGCTCGTACATGTAGATAAAACGGTTCCAAGCTTCGAAATCCGACAGTTTTATACCGAGGAGTTAAATTTCAAACAACAATGGGATGCGCTCTGGCGTAAAACGTAAACAATCTCGCGTCGCCGTGAGCAGAAGCAAGCTGACGATTCCTAACAATCCATTAACACAAAGTTTTGTAGCTTCCCTTGCCGTATAGAGTACATTGCACGTCGTGTGTATAGCGTTAAAACAATAATTGCCAATGAGTAGGAAACAAAGAATTATTTTTAAAGATTTCTGCCACATGTAGGAAGACGCTTATTACATAATAAAAATAACAGAGTTAGTGGCCAGAGACTAATGTATGATAAGAGAACTGAAGTTGAGGATAGCAAAGCGGAAGCACAAAACTTTAACTTTACCTCTCCTGTAGTTCTTAGTTGCTTGTAATTGAGAGCGACTACAAATGATCCATTGGTCTTCAAAACTACATATTTTCGAAATATCATTGGCGCGTTAATAGAACTGTTATCCATACATCGATATATCGACGGAAAAAATACCGGCCAAAGAAACATCGGCTGCACATTGCTGATTTACTGCCGGTTTTAGAGCTGTATATTTAAGAATTGATTTATTATTAGATATTCTGTACATCAACAAGCTAGCAGCCTGCTTATCCCCCCTTACAGCAAGAATTGAAAGGAAAACGATGCACGTTCACTCGTTGCTACGAATGGTAACTGCATGTACGCTGCGCAATGAAAGATCTCCGATGGGACCGTCGTTCGGTTTCGTCACTTGTCGGATTTGTTCGGAACACTTCGTGTCGACTTCCCTGTTTTCTTTTTTCTTTTTTTTCCTTTCATTTCCGCAAACGCCAGCGACTCAGCACTTTTAGTGTCAAAATTGCGTGAAGACGCTAAACTTTGCAATTCGCCGACCGTCGATACGTCAGCATTTCCCCTCACACGTTCCCCCCCCCCCCCCTTCCCCCGTCGCAAAAAACAGTCTTGGTATTTAGATTTTTGTTCATCATTGATTCATAACACATCGTATACCCTGTTATTCCATTCACATCCCCCCTCCCCACCCAGTGCAATCGTTCTTCTTCTCTGTGCCATCTATACTTGCTTTACACAATGAAAGAGAAAGAATGAAAGCTCTGAAAGTAGTACAACTCCTTTACACAGTGAAAGTAAAATTACATTCTACTGCAATTTGAAAAAGATAATTTCGAATATTTATCGGAAATTGGGAAAAATTATAATCTGAAAACAATAATATGGGCATTCGATATTGCTCTTTCGATATCGATATACCGGAGAAAATGTCACTCTGGTATATAAATTGATATATTGTAAAATATATCGATACACGCGGTGTATCAAAAAGAATCAACCCATTTATGTTATTTGAGAGATCTGCGTGAACAACGTAGTGTTGTTGGAAAATCAGCAAATCCTCGAGTTTTACATGGTTCCCGCTAGGTAGCAGCAGTGTGCGCCCACTACAGTTATAGTTAAAAATAGTGTCGGGACAACAGAGAGCGTTTCGTGTTCCATGTTTTCTCAGTGCGGGTCAGTAACAACTGTTCAGCGTGACTTTCGTACTAGGTGAGGTGTGGATCCTCCTACAGTACAGAGCATTAGTCGAAGGCACGAACAGTTCCGAGGAACATGTTGTTTGTGTAAAGGCAAATCGCCAGGCCGTCCCCGAGTGTCTGACACAGACGTCCAGCGCACCCGCCACAGTTTCACGAGGAGTCCGCAGAAATCGATTCGCCGTGCAGCTCGGCAGCTCAACATCACCCCGATGTCCGTCTGGCGTGTGTTGCGTCGACGTTTACACGTGAAGTCGTACAAAACACAGCTACTGCAAGCTCTTCGTGAAGGTGAAAAATATCAACTCGTGGAGCCGGGCGCTGTGGCCGAGCGGTTAAAGGCGCTCAGTCCGGAACAGCGCGACTGCTACGGTCGCAGGTTCGAATCCTGCCTCGGGCATGGATGTGTGTGATGTCCTTAGGTTAGTTAGGTTTAAGTAGGTCTAAGTTCTAGGGGACTGATGACCTCCCTCTTTGTTAGACAGTTTTAGTGTGTTCCGAAGAAGGCCACGCCGAGCCGGCCGAAGTGGCCGTGCGGTTAAAGGCGCTTCAGTCTGGAACCGCAAGACCACTACGGTCGCAGGTTGTAATCCTGCCTCGGGCATGGATGTTTGTGATGTCCTTAGGTTAGTTAGGTTTAATTAGTTCTAAGTTCTAGGGGACTGATGACCTCCCTCTTTGTTAGACAGTTTTAGTGTGTTCCGAAGAAGGCCACGCCGAGCCGGCCGAAGTGCCCGTGCGGTTAAAGGCGCTTCAGTCTGGAACCGCAAGACCGCTACGGTCGCAGGCTGTAATCCTGCCTCGGGCATGGATGTTTGTGATGTCCTTAGGTTAGTTAGGTTTAATTAGTTCTAAGTTCTAGGGGACTGATGACCTCCCTCTTTGTTAGACAGTTTTAGTGTGTTCCGAAGAAGGCCACGCCGAGCCGGCCGAAGTGCCCGTGCGGTTAAAGGCGCTTCAGTCTGGAACCGCAAGACCGCTACGGTCGCAGGTTGTAATCCTGCCTCGGGCATGGATGTTTGTGATGTCCTTAGGTTAGTTAGGTTTAATTAGTTCTAAGTTCTAGGGGACTGATGACCTCCCTCTTTGTTAGACAGTTTTAGTGTGTTCCGAAGAAGGCCACGCCGAGCCGGCCGAAGTGCCCGTGCGGTTAAAGGTGCTTCAGTCTGGAACCGCAAGACCGCTACGGTCGCAGGCTGTAATCCTGCCTCAGGCATGGATGTTTGTGATGTCCTTAGGTTAGTTAGGTTTAATTAGTTCTAAGTTCTAGGGGACTGATGACCTCCCTCTTTGTTAGACAGTTTTAGTGTGTTCTGAAGAAGGCCACGCCGAGCCGGCCGAAGTGCACGTGCGGTTAAAGGCGCTTCAGTCTGGAACCGCAAGACCGCTACGGTCGCAGGTTGTAATCCTGCCTCGGGCATGGATGTTTGTGATGTCCTTAGGTTAGTTAGGTTTAATTAGTTCTAAGTTCTAGGGGACTGATGACCTCCCTCTTTGTTAGACAGTTTTAGTGTGTTCCGAAGAAGGCCACGCCGAGCCGGCCGAAGTGGTCGTGCGGTTAAAGGCGCTTCAGTCTGGAACCGCAAGACCGCTACGGTCGCAGGTTGTAATCCTGCCTCGGGCATGGATGTTTGTGATGTCCTTAGGTTAGTTAGGTTTAATTAGTTCTAAGTTCTAGGGGACTGATGACCTCCCTCTTTGTTAGACAGTTTTAGTGTGTTCCGAAGAAGGCCACGCCGAGCCGGCCGAAGTGGTCGTGCGGTTAAAGGCGCTTCAGTCTGGAACCGCAAGACCGCTACGGTCGCAGGTTGTAATCCTGCCTCGGGCATGGATGTTTGTGATGTCCTTAGGTTAGTTAGGTTTAATTAGTTCTAAGTTCTAGGGGACTGATGACCTCAGCAGTTGAGTCCCATAGTGCTCAGAGCCATTTGAACCATTTTTGAGAATTCTAATTCCTTTCTTCCGTCATTCACATTCATTTTTAATGGCTTGCGACGATTGATCGCTAGACTGCCTCTTTTTGTGTAAACAGCCACTGGATCTGAGAACGTCCTTCATAAAAAAAAATCCGTCCGAATAGGCCTTGGAAGGCCCAACGGTACCGACCGACCGCCGTGTCATCCTCAAAGCCCAAAGGCGTCACTGGATGCGGATATAGAGGGGCATGTCGTCAGCACAGCGCTCTGCGGCCGTTGTGGCCGAGATGGTTCCAGGCTCTTCAGTCTGGAACTGAACGACCGCTACTGTCGCAGGTTCGAATCTTGCCTCGGGCTTGGATGTGTGTGATGCCCTTAGGTTAGTTAGGTTTAAGTGGTTCTAGGGACTGATGACCTCAGATGTTAAGACCCACAGTGCTCAGAGCCGTTTGAACCATTTTTTTGAACACCGCTCTCCCGACCTATGTCAGTTTACGAGACCGGAGCCACTACTTCTCAGCCAAGTAGCTCCTCAGTTTGCCTCACAAGGGCTGAGTGCACCCCGCTTGCCAACAGCGCTCGGCAGACCGGATGGTCACTCATCCAAGTGGTAGCCCAGCCCGACAGCGCTTAACTTCGGTGATCTGACGGGAACCGGTGTTACCACTGCGGCAAGGCCGTTGGCTGAACGTTCATCATACCACGATTCTGCCGGAGTTGGGCGGAATGAAAAATGCCGCACTGTTGTTGTTGTTGTTGTTGTGGTCTTCAGCCCTGAGACTGGTTTGATGCAGCTCTCCATGCTACTCTCTCCTACGCAAGCTCTTTCATCTCCCAGTACCTACTGCAACCTGCATCCTTCTGAATCTGCTTAGTGTATTCATCTCTTGGTCTCCCTCTACGATTTTTACCCTCCACGCTACCCTCCAATGCTAAATTTGTGATCCCTTGATGCCTCAGAACATGTCCTACCAACCGATCCTTTCTTGTAGTCAAGTTGTGCCACAAACTTCTATTCTTCCCAAACCTATTCAATACCTTCTCATTAGTTACGTGATGTACCCACCTAACCTTCAACATTCTTCTGTAGCACCACATTTCGAATGCTTCTATTCCCTTCTTGACCAAACTATTTATCGCCCATGTTTCACTTCCATACATGGCTATACTCCATACAAATACTTTCAGAAACGACTTCGTGACACTTAAATCTTTACTCGATGTTAACAAATTTCTCTTCTTCAGAAACATTTTCTTTGCCATTGTCAGGCTACATTTTATATCCTCTCTAGTTCGCCCATCGTCACTTATTTTGCTCCCCAAATAGCAAAACTCCTTTACTAATTTAAGTGTCTCATTTCCTAATCTAATTCCTTCAGCATCACCCAACTTAATTCGACTACATTCCATTATCCTCGTTTTGCTTTTGTTGATGTTCGTCTTATATCCTCCTTTCAAGACACTGTCCATTCCGTTCAACTGCACTTCCAAGTGTTTGCTGTCTCTGACAGAATTACAATGTCATCTGCAAACCTCAACGTTTTTATTTCTTCTCCATGGATTTTAATACCTACTCCGGATTTTCATTTTGTTTCCTTTACTGCTTGCTCAATATACCGATTGAATAACATCGGGGACAGGCTCCAACCCTGTCTCACTCCCTTCCCTTTCATGTCCCTCGACTCTTATAACTGCTATCTGATTTCTGTACAAATTGTAAATAGCCGTTCGCTCCCTGTGTTTTACCCCTGCCACCTTTAGAATTTGAAAGAGAGTATTCCAGTGAAAATTGTCAAAAGCTTTCTCTAAGTCTACAAATGCTAGAAACGTAGGTTTGCCACGTCCTTCGTGTTGTTGTTGTTTTTTGGGGAAGGAGACCAGACAGCGAGGTCATCGGTCTCATCGGATTAGGGAAGGATGGGGAAGGATGTCGGCCGTGCCCTTTCAAAGGAACCATCCCGGCATTTGCCTGGAGCGATTTAGGGAAATCACGGAAAACCTAAATCAGGATGGCCGGACGCGGGATTGAACCGTCGTCCTCCCGAATGCGAGTCCAGTGCGTCCTTCATGCCACGAACAAATATCGAAGGGTAAATACCGCTGACCCCACGATTCTGCCGAACTCTGAGAGTTGGGCCGAATGAAAATTGCCGCACCTCAGTGGTAAATGAGATGTCACGCTGCGAAAAGTGCGATGAACTTCCGAGAAGGACCGAACAAAGCCGAGTGCGCCGCGTCTACACGCTGCACCCGTGAAGTGGGGCACGCTGCGGCCTACAGCCCTCCAGAGTCACCAGTGGCCTCTGTTAACAGGATGGGATGGCTACAGTAGACGGTAAGATGAGGTGAGTGGGCGATTGAAACGCTGGGTCAGGGTACGCGGGCAGACAAGGTTTGTGTTCCCTGAGCTAACGCACTCCACACGCGTGTGTGCGTAGCGGCCAGTGGGCAGCGGGCGTAATGATCGGCGTGTCCCTGTGGGAGGGAGGTCCCTTGTGCGGTGTCCCCCTCCCCTCCCCCCCCCCCCACTGCGAGGTGTGCGGTCAGCGGTGACCGCAAATATGGGCGGGGGAGGGGGAGTGTGTGTGTGTGGGACGGGGGGGGGGGGGGGGGAGCGACAAGGGGGTGAAGGAGGGGGAGGGGAAGGGAGAGGAAGGGGTAGCGAGACGGGGGAACTGTAGTCGCAAAGCCCCAGTAAAACATCAAACTCGTTTGTGAAATTCGCTCTTTGCTGTCTATCGGTTTAACACAGGTGAGCTGACGTACCAGCAAAGTTTGTCATATTTAACCTCACTTTTGAAGCAGATGCCGCGAAGTACTTCGACACCATTGGCAATCCAGAATGAGATATTCACTCTGCAGCGGAGTGTGCGCTGATGTGAAAGCTCCTGGCTGATTAAAACTGTGTGCCGGACCGAGACTCGAACTCGGGACCTTTGCCCTTCATGGGAAAGTGCTCTACCAACTGAACTACCCAAGCACGACTCACCCCTCGTCCTCACGGCTCAGTTGGTAGAGCACTTGCCCGCGAAAGGCAAAGGTCCCGAGTTCGAGTCTCGGTCCGGCACACAGTTTTAATCAGCCAGGAAGTTTCATATCAGCGCACACTGCGCTGCAGAGTGAAAATCTCATTCTGGAAACATCCCCTAGGCTGTGGCTAAGCCATGTCTCCGCAGTATCCTTTCTTTCAGGAGTGCTAGTTCTGCAAGCTTCGCAGGAGAGCTTCTGTAAAGTTTGGAAGGTAGGAGACGAGGTACTGGCAGAAGTAAAGCTGTGAGGACGGGGCGTGAGTCGTGCTTGGGTAGCTCAGTTGGTAGAGCACTTGCCCGCGAAAGGCAAAGGTCCCGAGTTCGAGTCTCGGTCCGGCACACAGTTTTAATCAGCCAGGAAGTTTCATATCAGCGCACACTGCGCTGCAGAGTGAAAATCTCATTCTGGAAACATCCCCTAGGCTGTGGCTAAGCCATGTCTCCGCAGTATCCTTTCTTTCAGGAGTGCTAGTTCTGCAAGGTTCGCAGGAGAGCTTCTGTAAAGTTTGGAAGGTAGGAGACGAGGTACTGGCAGAAGTAAAGCTGTGAGGACGGGGCGTGAGTCGTGCTTGGGTAGCTCAGTTGGTAGAGCACTTGCCCGCGAAAGGCAAAGGTCCCGAGTTCGAGTCTCGGTCCGGCACACAGTTTTAATCAGCCAGGAAGTTTCATATCAGCGCACACTGCGCTGCAGAGTGAAAATCTCATTCTGGAAACATCCCCTAGGCTGTGGCTAAGCCATGTCTCCGCAGTATCCTTTCTTTCAGGAGTGCTAGTTCTGCAAGCTTCGCAGGAGAGCTTCTGTAAAGTTTGGAAGGTAGGAGACGAGGTACTGGCAGAAGTAAAGCTGTGAGGACGGGGCGTGAGTCGTGCTTGGGTAGCTCAGTTGGTAGAGCACTTGCCCGCGAAAGGCAAAGGTCCCGAGTTCGAGTCTCGGTCCGGCACACAGTTTTAATCAGCCAGGAAGTTTCATATCAGCGCACACTGCGCTGCAGAGTGAAAATCTCATTCTGGAAACATCCCCTAGGCTGTGGCTAAGCCATGTCTCCGCAGTATCCTTTCTTTCAGGAGTGCTAGTTCTGCAAGGTTCGCAGGAGAGCTTCTGTAAAGTTTGGAAGGTAGGAGACGAGGTACTGGCAGAAGTAAAGCTGTGAGGACGGGGCGTGAGTCGTGCTTGGGTAGCTCAGTTGGTAGAGCACTTGCCCGCGAAAGGCAAAGGTCCCGAGTTCGAGTCTCGGTCCGGCACACAGTTTTAATCAGCCAGGAAGTTTCATATCAGCGCACACTGCGCTGCAGAGTGAAAATCTCATTCTGGAAACATCCCCTAGGCTGTGGCTAAGCCATGTCTCCGCAGTATCCTTTCTTTCAGGAGTGCTAGTTCTGCAAGCTTCGCAGGAGAGCTTCTGTAAAGTTTGGAAGGTAGGAGACGAGGTACTGGCAGAAGTAAAGCTGTGAGGACGGGGCGTGAGTCGTGCTTGGGTAGCTCAGTTGGTAGAGCACTTGCCCGCGAAAGGCAAAGGTCCCGAGTTCGAGTCTCGGTCCGGCACACAGTTTTAATCAGCCAGGAAGTTTCATATCAGCGCACACTGCGCTGCAGAGTGAAAATCTCATTCTGGAAACATCCCCTAGGCTGTGGCTAAGCCATGTCTCCGCAGTATCCTTTCTTTCAGGAGTGCTAGTTCTGCAAGGTTCGCAGGAGAGCTTCTGTAAAGTTTGGAAGGTAGGAGACGAGGTACTGGCAGAAGTAAAGCTGTGAGGACGGGGCGTGAGTCGTGCTTGGGTAGCTCAGTTGGTAGAGCACTTGCCCGCGAAAGGCAAAGGTCCCGAGTTCGAGTCTCGGTCCGGCACACAGTTTTAATCAGCCAGGAAGTTTCATATCAGCGCACACTGCGCTGCAGAGTGAAAATCTCATTCTGGAAACATCCCCTAGGCTGTGGCTAAGCCATGTCTCCGCAGTATCCTTTCTTTCAGGAGTGCTAGTTCTGCAAGGTTCGCAGGAGAGCTTCTGTAAAGTTTGGAAGGTAGGAGACGAGGTACTGGCAGAAGTAAAGCTGTGAGGACGGGGCGTGAGTCGTGCTTGGGTAGCTCAGTTGGTAGAGCACTTGCCCGCGAAAGGCAAAGGTCCCGAGTTCGAGTCTCGGTCCGGCACACAGTTTTAATCAGCCAGGAAGTTTCATATCAGCGCACACTGCGCTGCAGAGTGAAAATCTCATTCTGGAAACATCCCCTAGGCTGTGGCTAAGCCATGTCTCCGCAGTATCCTTTCTTTCAGGAGTGCTAGTTCTGCAAGCTTCGCAGGAGAGCTTCTGTAAAGTTTGGAAGGTAGGAGACGAGGTACTGGCAGAAGTAAAGCTGTGAGGACGGGGCGTGAGTCGTGCTTGGGTAGCTCAGTTGGTAGAGCACTTGCCCGCGAAAGGCAAAGGTCCCGAGTTCGAGTCTCGGTCCGGCACACAGTTTTAATCAGCCAGGAAGTTTCATATCAGCGCACACTGCGCTGCAGAGTGAAAATCTCATTCTGGAAACATCCCCTAGGCTGTGGCTAAGCCATGTCTCCGCAGTATCCTTTCTTTCAGGAGTGCTAGTTCTGCAAGGTTCGCAGGAGAGCTTCTGTAAAGTTTGGAAGGTAGGAGACGAGGTACTGGCAGAAGTAAAGCTGTGAGGACGGGGCGTGAGTCGTGCTTGGGTAGCTCAGTTGGTAGAGCACTTGCCCGCGAAAGGCAAAGGTCCCGAGTTCGAGTCTCGGTCCGGCACACAGTTTTAATCAGCCAGGAAGTTTCATATCAGCGCACACTGCGCTGCAGAGTGAAAATCTCATTCTGGAAACATCCCCTAGGCTGTGGCTAAGCCATGTCTCCGCAGTATCCTTTCTTTCAGGAGTGCTAGTTCTGCAAGCTTCGCAGGAGAGCTTCTGTAAAGTTTGGAAGGTAGGAGACGAGGTACTGGCAGAAGTAAAGCTGTGAGGACGGGGCGTGAGTCGTGCTTGGGTAGCTCAGTCGGTAGAGCACTTGCCCGCGAAAGGCAAAGGTCCTGATTTCGAGTCTCGGTCCGGCACACAGTTTCAATGTGCCAGGAAGTTTCACTATTGCCAATGTCTGTAACACAGCATTTTCTTGCACCGACTTCAGCACTATGTGGAGAGAAAAAAGCGGTGGTGAACGGAATGCTTGAGATTGAGGGATAAATATAACAATGAAAAACTGCTGACGGAAATATTTACACTCAAAAGCTGATGATTCCGACAATAGTGAAAACAGTAAATCTGGCAATCCTTCCCAATTGGTAAATATTTATGGGACTTGCGTGTACATCCTAAATTCTTGCCCTCTCCCCCTCCTCTCTCTGCGTATCTTCTCATCCACCTCTCTCTCCATACATCTCCTCTTCTCCCATCTCTCTGTCCCTAACTTCCTCCTCCTCCTCTATTCATCTTATCATCTCCTCTCCCCACCCTCCCTCTCTCTCTCTGTGTGTCCACTCCCGTATCAACATTCAGTAGAATATCGTCTAAAAACTGGAGTAAATCCGTCAAGACCTTTTCTACATTTTTGGGAGAAACGGTCCCTCTTTATGTATTACATATGTACTTACATCTGTAATATGTTACAAAATATATAGCTTATCTCTGCCCAAGTGTTCATTAGATTACCGTGTAAAGATTGAAAGTAAATCGGTCAAGAACTTTTCGAGATTTGTCGTAATAACGCTTCTCCATTTGCATATTACATTTAGGTGTATATATTATATATATTACAAAAATGTATAGTCTATCTGCCTATGTCCGACCGAATCATGTAAAACTTTGTAGTAAATCGTTAAAAAAATTTTGGAGATTTTCGGTAATAACATTTCTCCTCTATATATTACATATGTATTCAATATTTTCATACATAACTGCCCAACTGATTTCTTTTTGTTATCAAAAGATGTGACAGCAGAAGCCAAACTGAACACATTTTTTTTATTTTCTTTTTTGAACCAAAAATACCTTTACCATCCACAATTACGAAAATAAAAGAAAACGTCAACCAAATCGATCGACCCGTTATCAAGTGATTATCTCTCACAATTTATTTTTATTTCTGACTTTTCTGGAGGTTTTTTGCAAAAAGTTTTTTTCATATAAACCCTATCCTGACAATTACAAGCACAAAAGAAGAAACAGCCAAATCGCCGAAGCTGTTCTCAGGTGATGATCTTTAATACATGCGGCAAATTATTTTTGTTTACACAGACTTGTCAGAATCACTGCGCAGTCACACTGAAAAAGACACGGTTAAGCGAAACTCTGTTCTCTTCTGCCTGGTCCCCTAATGGAAGTTCATTAAAATAACACATTGCGGGAACATACAGGGCGATTCTTATTTACATATAGAAACTGTCAAAAGCGACATACGGGGTGTTCAGAAAGTCTCTCCGCAGGGCCGTATGATTGTTAGCCGCAGGTGCCGTATGTCGCAGTCAATACACCGAAATGAAACCGAGTGAAATTCAAGTTATTAATTTATTAAATATTCGTTTTTACTTACAAATTTTCACATTAAATGTTGAAAGTGTCCCCCCTGTCCGGCCGGAGTGGCCGTGCGGTTCTAGGCGCTACAGTCTGGAACCGGGCGAGCGCTACGGTCGCAGGTTCGAATCCTGCCTCGGGCATGGATGTGTGTGATGTCCTTGGGTTAGTTAGGTTTAAGTAGTTCTAAGTTCTAGGGGACTGATAACCTCAGAAGTTGAGTCCCATAGTGCTCAGAGCCATTTGAACCATTTTGTCCCCCCTGTTGTTGAATACACAATTCAATTCGTCTAATCATGTTTCCAAACACAAGCTGTAACATTTCTTCCGTAACAGAAGCAGTGAAAGTGGATAATGCAGTTTTCAGTTCATCGATGGATTTTGGACGTTTTTTATAGACAGTTGCTTTCGCTGTACCTCAGAAGAAAAGTCAGGCGATCGTGGAGCCCAAAGTCCCTGTGAAATTATGCGATAACCAAAAACGTCAGCAGGCAGGGACATTGAAACGCGAGCTGTATGCGCGGCTGCACCATCATGTTGAAAATAACCGATCAGTATTTCATTCAACACAAGTTCTCCTGTGAATGGGTACAGAATATCACTGCAGTATCGTTGTGCGTTTACTGTTTCGTTGAAAAATATGGGACCCACAATCCGACGTTTAGAAATTGCATTCCAAACTCCTATTGTCACAGAACGAAGTGGTTCCTCATGAATACACGATGGATTTGCAGTACTACACGTACGGGAATTTTGCGAGTTCATGTACACGGATAAGTGAAAGCACGCCTCATCAGTGTAAAACATTTCATTAAGAATATCCCTTCCATTTTGTTGAACGAAATTTTTGAACCATCGACAATAATGCAGTCTCTTGCCATGATTAGTATTTTTCAGTTTTTGCACGATTCTCACTTTGTATGGGAAAAGTTCAAATTTTCTCCTTGTAGCTGTGTGGGCCGTCCCGACAGTAACATAGATTTCCTGAGCGAATTTTCTTACTGACTTGTTCTTATTCGTGGACATTTTATCGGAAATATCGAGCAGTTAATCTCAGACAAAACTCTAGGACGAGCACTTCTCGGTGCATCTGTCACTGAACCCTTTTTTCGAAATTTGTTAATCGAATCTCGCACAGCATCGCGATGTGGGAGTGTTGTCTCCGGGAAAACTGAATTATATGTTTGACGAATTGAAACTGTTTATTTACGGCCAGCTTTGACACTTGTTCGACTAAAAACACACCTTCTTCAATGGTTAGCATTTCAAGACAAAAACGAAACAAACGAACAAAGGAACCAAATTTAAACGTTTACGTCAACACGTAACGACACACACCAACCTTACTACTGACGCTCGCTGAGATAAACGAAACAGCGGAATGTTGGGAGAGTCCACTTCAAGGGAAGTAACCCAGGCAGGCGAAAAATCACACGGCACGCGCGGCTAATAATCGTACGGCACTGCGGAGAGACTTTTTGAACACCCCGTAGATGTTGCTGAAGATAAGTAATATAATACAAGACACATGGGGGTCGCAAATGACTCGAAATGTAAGCACACACAGCTGTCTAATGCAGTGAAGGAAATGCTGTGAGCCAAACGCAAGACTCGAACCCCGCGCGCTAAAGCAGCTCACGTTGGCCCCGAGCCACAGCGACGCGAATACGCACTTGACCTGGGCTGGGATGACCAGCGCGAGAGACCGACAGGCTCCACCGCTGCACCTGCAGCGAGATGCGACATCTGGTGACGTCACATGCTCAGCATTTGTCATCCGCTTTTGGCGTATTTCCCGATACTTGCGACCCCACGTGTCTGGTACTAAATTACTCCACTCAGCGCCATCTGCGTCGCTTATGAAAGCTTTGCAGAAGTTCGAAATATACACTCCTGGAAATGGAAAAAAGAACACATTGACACCGGTGTGTCAGACCTACCATACTTGCTCCGGACACTGCGAGAGGGCGGTACAAGCAATGATCACACGCACGGCACAGCGGACACACCAGGAACCGCGGTGTTGGCCGTCGAATGACGCTAGCTGCGCAGCATTTGTGCAGCGCCGCCGTCAGTGTCAGCCAGTTTGCCGTGGCATACGGAGCTCCATCGCAGTCTTTAACACTGGTAGCATGCCGCGACAGCGTGGACGTGAACCGTATGTGCAGTTGACGGACTTTGAGCGAGGGCGTATAGTGGGCATGCGGGAGGCCGGGTGGACGTACCGCCGAATTGCTCAACACGTGGGGCGTGAGGTCTCCACAGTACATCGATGTTGTCGCCAGTGGTCGGGGGAAGGTGCACGTGCCCGTCGACCTGGGACCGGACCGCAGCGACGAACGGATGCACGCCAAGACCGTAGGATCCTACGCAGTGCCGTAGAGGACCGGACCGAAACTTCCCAGCAAATTAGGGACACTGTTGCTCCTGGGGTATTGGCGAGGACCATTCGCAACCGTCTCCATGAAGCTGGGCTACGGTCCCGCACACCGTTAGGCCGCCTTCCGCTCACGCCCCAACATCGTGCAGCCCGCCTCCAGTGGTGTAGCGACAGGCGTGAATGGAGGGACGAATGGAGACGTGTCGTCTTCAGCGATGAGAGTCGCTTCTGCCTTGGTGCCAATGATGGTCGTATGCGTGTTTGGCGCCGTGCAGGTGAGCGCCACAATCAGGACTGCATACGACCGAGGCACACAGGGCCAACACCCGGCATCATGGTGTGGGGAGCGATCTCCTACACTGGCCGTACACCACTGGTGATCGTCGAGGGGACACTGAATAGTGCACGGTACATCCAAACCGTCATCGAACCCATCGTTCTACCATTCCTAGACCGGCAAGGGAACTTGCTGTTCCAACAGGACAATGCACGTCCGCATGTATCCCGTGCCACCCAACGTGCTCTAGAAGGTGTAAGTCAACTACC
Source organism: Schistocerca piceifrons (assembly GCF_021461385.2). NCBI lineage: Eukaryota > Metazoa > Arthropoda > Insecta > Orthoptera > Acrididae > Schistocerca > Schistocerca piceifrons. Next base: position 66,829,784 of record NC_060148.1, on the reverse strand, counting down.
CTGGCCAGCAAGATCTCCGGATCTGTCCCCCATTGAGCATGTTTGGGTCTGGATGAAGCGTCGTCTCAAGCGGTCTGCACGTCCAGCACGAACGCTGGTCCAACTGAGGCGCCAGGTAGAAATAGCATGGCAAGCCGTTCCACAGGACTACATCCAGCTTCTCTACGATCGTCTCCATGGGAGAATAGCAGCCTGCATTGCTGCGAAAGGTGGATATACACTGTACTAGTGCCGACATTGTGCATGCTCTGTTGCCTGTGTCTATGTGCCTGTGGTTCTGTCAGTGTGATCATGTGATGTATCTGACCCCAGGAATGTGTCAATAAAGTTTCCCCTTCCTGGGACAATGAATTCACGGTGTTCTTATTTCAATTTCCAGGAGTGTAGAACGTACTTCAGAGCGAGATGGTTTTAAATAAATTCCACAACGAAATTCTGTCTCGTAATCTGGCAGGAAGCCCAAAGAGATTCTGGTCATACATAAAGCGCACCAGTGGCAAGACGCAATCAATACCTTCTCTGCGCGATAACAACGGTGATGTCACTGATGACAGTGTCACTAAAGCAGAGTTATTAAACACGGTTTTCCGGAACTCCTTCACCAAAGAAGACGAAGTAAATATTCCTGAATTGCAATCAAGAACAACTGCCAAGATGAGAAACATAGAAGTAGATATCCTCGGTGTAGCAAAGCAGCTTAGATCACTCAATAAAGGCAAGGCCTCCGGTCCAGATTGTATACCAGTCAGGTTTCTTTCAGAGTATGCTGATACAATAGCTTCTTATTTAGCAATTATACACAATCGCTCGCTCACAGAAACATCCGCACCTAAAGACTGGGAAATTGCTCAAGTCAAACCAATACCCAGAGAGGGAAATAGGAGGAGTCCGCTGAATTACAGGCTCGTATCACTAACATATACTGTATCACAACATATACTGTATTCGAACTGTGCGGCTGGCCCCGGCGGGGGTTCGAGTCCTCCTTCGGGAATGGGTGTGTGTTTTTGTCCATAGGATAATTTAGGTTCTGTAGTGTGTAACCTTAGGGACTGATGACCTTAGCAGTTAAGTCCCATAAGATTTCACACACATTTGACCATTGGACATTATGAAAGCGATTTATTGACACATAGTCAGCACGGATTCAGAAAATATCATTCTTGTGAGACATAATTAGCTCTTTATACTCATGAAGTAATGAGTGCTATCGACAGGCGACGTCAAATTGATTCCATATTTTTAGATTTCCAGAAAGCTTTCGACACTGCACCTCACAAGCGACATCTAACCAAACTGCGTGCGTATGGAATGTCGCCTCAGTTGTAGGACCGGATTCGTGATTTCCAGTCACAAAGGTCACAGTTCGTAGTAATAGAAACCCATCGAGTAAATCAGAAGTAATATCCGGCGTTCCCCAAGGATGTTTTATAGGCCCTCATTGTTCCTGATCTATATTAACGACATAGGAGACAATCTGAGTAGCCGTCTTAGATTGTTTACAGATGATGCTGTCATTTACCGTCTTATAAACTCGTCAAATGACCAAAACGAATTGCAAAATGAAGTAGATAAGATATCCGTATTGTGCGAAAAGCGGCAATTGACCCTGAATAAAGAAGAGTGTGATGTTATTCACACGAGTACTAAAAGAAATCCGCTAAATTTCGATTACGCGATAAGTCAAGCAAATGTGAAGGCTGTAAATTCAACTGAATGCTTATGGATTACAATTGCAAATAACCTAAATTGGAACGATCACATAGATAATGTTATGGGTAGAGCAAACGAAACACTGCGATTCATTGGCAGAACACTTAGAAGGTGCAACAGATCTACTAATGAAACCACGCTTGTCCGCCCTATTCTGGAGTATTGCTGTGCGGTGTGGGATCCGCATCAGGTGGGACTGACGGACGACAACTAAAACTTTCAAGGAAGGGGAGCTCGTTTTGTATTGTCGCGAAATAGGGGAGATAGTGCCATAGACATGATACGTGAATTGGAGTGGCAATCATTAAAACAAAGGCGTTTCTCGTTGTGACGGGATCTTATGAAATTTCTGTCACCAGTTTTCTCCTCTGATTGCGAAAACATTCTGTTGGCACTCACATACATAGGGAGAAACGATCATCACGGTAAAATAAAATCAATCTGGGGTCGAACAGAATAATGTAAACGCTCGTTTGTCGCGTGCGCCGTTCAGGAGTGGAACGGTAGAGAGACGGCTTGAAGGTGGTTCATCCAATCCTCTGAAAGGTACTTTATTGCGAATAGCAAAGTAATCACGTAGATGTTGAGAGGCACCCACATGCCTTGCTCATACTGTGGCATCAAGCAGTCAGGCCTGCAAGATGAGTGGTCTGCCAAGCGAGTGGACTCATTCTTATTTATCGAGTAACATGGACTCTCGTACTCACAATTAATTTACAAATTATTCTCCTGTCTGAATATTACGCAACGGAAACGGACAACGCACATCTGATTATTAGTAATTTGCACAACTCTGACTGTTCACTACGCACTGGCAATACCACATTTTCTTTTTTTGTTTAAGGGCTTTTATCAACACGTGGCCATCGCACTGAATATGAGTGGCGCACACATTATAAATTCTGGATATCATGACAACATACAATTTGAAGGAAAAGGCCACCAATCTTTTTCTTTTCACTATCTTATTTATTCCGATAAATTCTATAACCTAAACACACAAATTCTATAACCCACAACAATAACACATGAGAAATTCCGCCCAGTGGGGATGGCTTAACATTGGTGATTCTCTACCTTATGGTCTCGTAATTATTTAACTCTACAGTGCACTTTCTGGGTAGGATGGTGGATCTTTTTCTATATCTCACACTTCAACTCTCACGACCATCATCACGAAACTTTCCTCCAGACCGAGCGGTACAAAAGGAACACGCATAACCCACTACCTCTGAAACTACCTTGCTACTCTCCCATGCAAACCACACATACTTAAATTACATGACATACACCACTGTACAACATGAAATACAACACAGGGAATAGTCACAACATTATCACTTTCAGCTTTCCGACTTCAATTAATATTTATCCTAGTTTCACACGACACTGCACCACTTCGTAATTCTACTTTCCTACTATGAACTCTGGAGATATATGCACGTCTTCCCGTGCAACGCAAGCCAAGTGGCGTTGCTGGATAGACGGCTGACTCACCTTACTTCCCTCTCAGAGTATTATAGTTTGAATCAAGCGTCACACGGAAACATATCACGCAAAGTAATATTAAGAACATATTCATCACACACACGAGTCCTCAACTGATACCGTGGACGAGTACTTCTCTTTATCCTTTGTCTCATACACAGATTGAGACTCACACAGTACTCACCACGTGGAAGTACTCGCCTCTAATTTCAAGTCCTGCACACGCTGTTTCTTAAATATTTCAACTTATAGTACACACGCTAGTAATTCAGCTTAACTTAAGCACACAGAAGTATTTCAACTTATTACTACACGTGGTTCCATTGTGACCGTTGGTCACTTTCGAAGATTACTACGATCCCATTAATATTACCTGCCTGACATTTAATTCTCCCCACAAAAGTTCCTGAAATAGAGAAATTATTTTTTCAAACCACTCTTAAGTATTCTACATGCATACCATGTCTCCACTCTTTTGTCTTTACGGAGCACACCTAAGACAGGTCTTAACAACACAAGATCCAGCGGCAGAGTGCTGAAACATGGCCGTTCTTCAGGTCCTCTCGCACCTCTGCCGAAGTGGGGGAGCACCTTGCTACCGTATTGGTCAGCCACATTTCAGGCGCTCAAAGCTCAGGTAAATTTCATCTCTTTGGTCCCACCAAAGGTGGCCAAAGGATCGTCTCAAAGATGATCATCTATTCACATTCACTATCTGCGGTTAGCAGACGACCATACATTCATTCATTTCACAGATCTCACCAAATTGGATGTAGGGATTTATTTTGTGGGAGTGCACATGTGATCAATTAAATAAATAAATTGTCATTCTTTCCCACACTGGTATCCGGCTTCGCTGTATTAATTGAAATTGAGTTATTTTACAAAAAAATGTGTTGTTATGACAAAAATAATGAAGTATGTTGTACCTATTTTCAATGTCGGGCGGTACTGTACCCTTTCAATGTAGATGTAGATACAGGGTGACACGTAATCAACTATATGAGAAAACGTAAATTAGTTACAGACTACAGCGTGCACACACTTTATTCAGCATGTAAACGTCACTACAGATATCCAGATTTAGCTTATGCATGTTCAATATGCGTGTCATCATAGACGATGATGAGGCGCAGACGAAAATCGATACTCTGCATGACCCGCCGCTGAAGTGTCAGAACATCGATGCTGTCGATGACCTCCTGGATGGCTGTTTTCAGGACAACAAAAAGATTCTGGGATTATTGCAGTACACCTTGTCTTTAACATGGCCCCGGAAATATGAGTCACATGTTTCCACATCCGGAGAATATAGCGCCCAATCTAGGCCCACGCCAGCGGCCTCAGGGTACCCTGGAGCCGGAATGCGGGCCCCAAAGTGCTCCTCCAGGACACGAAACACTCTCCTGCTTCGATGGGGTCGAGCTCCGTCTAGCATGAATCGCATCTTGGCGAAATCAGGGTCACTTTGGATAATGAGGATGAAATCACCTTCCAAAACCTTCGGCAGTCATCGTGCCATCAAGGAATATCTCACCGATTATTCCATGACTGGACGCTGCAGACCCCATAGTCACCAGTTCAGGATGAAGAGACTTCTCGATCGCGAAATGCGAATTCTCAGTCGCCCAAATGCGCTAGTTTGCTTATTGGCGAACCCGTCCATATGAAAGTGGGCTTCATCGCTAAACCAAACCGTACTAATTGCCGTCATGCCCCGCGGCCAACCGTGAAATTTGAATGTGCTAACGCAACCCGATCAGAAGTTATCAATTGAAGACATAAAGGCCACTCTATTTTACTGGTCCGTCTCGATCACACAAAGTTTTACACTTCACTATTACTGGTTTCGGCTACTGCATTTCAACCGTTACATTTCGATACTGGTTAATCATGTACCCTAACTATAGTGCCGTGTGCTGGCCACAGTTTCCTTGTAGAAATACCAGGCGCATTCTGATTATCACCAGTACTTCCTATGTACCAACACGTTTGGTTTGACGTTGATACTACGAGGGCGAGTCAAATGAAAACCTTAAATTTGCAATAACAAATTGAAATTTCTCGCCGTTATCCTGTAAGTTGGTAAGCGTGCTACAAACAGCGTGGAGAATGGCCTGTAGTTGGCAGCATAGTGCAGATGCACACACACCGTCGCAGTATCGGTATAAAGATGGCCGCCCCACTTGCGACTTGCACCAGGGATGAGCAGCGTTCTGTCATTCGGTTTTTGCGTAGTGAAGGTGTGAAACCTATTGAAATTCATCGACCAATGAAGGTTCAGTACGGTGATGCATGTTCGTCACAGCAGCAAGTCTACGAAAGGAGTAGGAAGTTGGCAAATGGTGTGACTTCAGTGGAAGATGCTCCTCGTCCAGGTCAGGCATAACGAGTTGTGACTCCACAGAACATTGCAGCAGTTGAAGCCATAGTGAAGGAAAACCGTCGAGTGACACTGAAATTACAGTGTGTTTACAGATTAGTCACGGGTCAGCACACCACACTGTGCACGATGTGCTCCAGTTTCACAAAGCGTCTGCAAGATGGGTGCCACGGCAGCTGACTCCTGAAATGAGAGAACGACGTGTTGATGCTTGTGAAGAACTTCTTCGGCGCTTTGAACGAGAAGGTGATGGCTTCCTCGCAAGAATCGTTACTGGGGACGAAACCTGGGTTCACTTCCACCAACCGGAAACGAAGAGAGCGAGCAATGATGGGCGCCATTCCTCAACACCAAAACCGAAGAAGTTTCGAACAGAAGCATCAGCAGGGAAGGTTATGCTGACTGTCTTTTGGGACGAAAAAGGCGTCATTTTGGAGCATTACATGCCTAGAGGGACCACTGTCACCAGTGCATCATACACAGATGTCCTAAAAAATCATCTGCGGCCTGCAATCAAATCAAAGCGACGTGGATTGATGTCAGCAGGTGTCCTTTTGCAACATGACAATGCAAGGCCCCACACTGCCCGTACAACAATTGCAGACCTGCATTTTGAGTGTCTTCCTCATCCACCATACTCACCACACCTTGCCCCAAGTGATTTCCATATGTTTGGACCACTATAAGACGCAATGGGTGGAAAGAAGTTCAGTTCTGATGAAGAGGTACACCACACGGTGCATGAGTGGTTGCGCGGACTACCGAAAAAAAATTTTTCTAAAGGAATTTATGCACCTTGAAAGCGCTGGAGGACTTGCATTGAGCATGGGGTAGATTATGTTGATAAGTGATACAGCTTTGTACCACTTCTGCACAATAAATAATATTAAAAAAAATATTGAAAGTTTTCAATTGACTCAGCCTCGTACATCGGAATAATTTATAGTATGTGGGGCTGGTATACATGACTGTTAATCACGTAAACACTTTTTCTCTTTCTTATATAGGACCAGGACTTTTATAGACGTAGCGTCAGCAAACTGAACTTAGTTGGTTACTCACAGTTTTTGTTTGTAACAGATCTGAAGATGGCAGTATCCGAAACCGGTAATAGTGAAGTGTGAAAATTAGTGTGATCGAGAGGGACCTGTAAAACAAAGTGCCGTTCAGAAGTTATGACGATTTTATATAATATAGTTGAATAATTCTCACCCTGGAAGAAGCATGCTGTGCACTTCGCCCATGAAAGAACGGGAGAGCTTCCATATCTTAAATTTTACTCCTCTACCATTTCGGCAACTGCCTGCGCTCTTAGCTTTTATTCATATACACTACTGGCCATTAAAATTGCTACACGAAGATGACGTGCTACAGACGCGAAATTCAACCGACAGGAAGAAGATGCTGTCATATACATATGATTAGCTTTTCAGAGCATTCACACAAGGTTGGCACCGGTGACGACACCTACAACGTGCTGACATGAGGAAAGTTTCCAAACGATTTCTAATGCACAAACAACAGTTGACCGGCGATGCCTGGTGAAACGTTGTTGTGATACCTCGCGTAAGGAGGAGAAATCCGTACCATCCAGTTTCAGACTTTGATCAAGGTAGGATTGTAGCCTATCGCTATTGCGGTTTATCGTATCGCGACATTGCTGCTCGCGTTGGTCGAGATCCAATGACTGTTAGAAGAATATGGAATCGGTGGGTTCAGTAGGGTAATACGGAACGCCGTGCTGGGTCCCAACGACCTCGTATCACTAGCAGTCGAGATGACAGGTATCTTATCCGCATGGCTGTAAGGGATCGTGCAGCCACGTCTCGATCCCTGAGTCAGCAGATGGGGACAAATGGTTCTGAGCACTATGGGACTTAACATCTATGGTCATCAGTCCCCTAGAACTTAGAACTACTTAAACCTAACTAACCTAAGGACATCACACACATCCATGCCCGAGGCAGGATTCGAACCTGCGACCGTAGCAGTCGCGCGGTTCCGGACTGCGCGCCTAGAACCGCTAGACCACCACGGCCGGCAACAGATGGGGACGTTTGCAAGACAACAACCATCAGCACGAACAGTTCGACGACGTTTGCAGCAGCATGGACTATCAGCTCGTTTACCGCGGCTGCAGTTACCCTTGACGCTGCATCACAGACAGCTCCTGCGATGGTGTACTCAACGACGAACCTTCGTGAACGAATGGCAGAATGTCATTTTTTCGGATGAATCCAGGTTATGTTTACAGCATCACGATGGTCGCATTCGTGTTCGTGGTGAACGCACATTGGAAGCGTGTATTCGTCATCGCCATACTGTCGTATCACCCGGCGTGATGGTATGGGGTGCCATCGGTTACACGTCTCGGTCACCTCTTGTTCTCACTGACGGCACTTTGAACAGTGGACGTTACATTTCAGATGTGTTACGACCCGTGGCTGTACCCTTCATTCGATCCCTGTGAAACCCTACATTTCAGCAGGATAATGCACGACCGCATGTAAGCAGGTCCTGTACGGGCCTTTCTGGATACAGGAAATGTTCGACTGCTGCCCTGTCCAGCACATTCTGGAGATCTCTCACCAACTGAAAACGTCTGGTCAATGGTGGCCGAGCAAATGGCTCGTCACAATACGCCAGTCACTACTCTTGATGACCTGTACACGACATCCGAGCTCTGTTTGACTCAATGCCAAGGCGTATCAAGGCTGTTATTACGGCCAGAGGTGGTTGTTCTGGGTACTGATTTCTCAGGATCTATGCACCCAAATTGCGTGACAATGTAATCAAATGTCAGTTCTAGTATAATATATTTGTCCAATGAATACCCGTTTATCATCTGCATTTCTTCTTGGTGTAGCAACTTTAATGGCCAGTAGTGTACTTTTGTGATCGTATTTTCCACAACTGTGGGAACTCACAATGCAGTGAGAGAAAATCTTCTTCGCTACATGTGTGTGCCTAATCATCAACACAAGAACCGCCCGACATCATCTCAAATCGGACGGCAGTCAAAATTGCTCTTAAATATGTCAAACGCCGTCTGTGTTTGACGAACACGTCAAACAAAGACGCACGCTACCAAATAACCTAACAAACTAGTGAAGTCTGACAACTCGTTTGATACTTTGTATGGTCCTGAAATAATGCAGTCTTTCGCTCATTGCTTTTGTTATTACCGTATGGCAACTGCAGCGACACAATAATCCGTTCAGCCGGCTGGGTGGCCGACCGGTTCTAGGCGCTACTATCTGGAAACCCCCCCAACCGCTACGGTCGCAGGTTCGAATCCTGCCTCGGATATGGATGTGTGTGATGTCCTCAGGTTAGTTAGGTTTAAGTAGTTCTAAGATCTAGGTGACTGATGACCTTAAAAGTTAAGTCTCATGCTGCTCAGAGCCATTAGAACCATTTGCCTTAAAAAATTAAATTGTGTTTTCTTCATTGAAACAAGTTTTATGAACAGTCTTTCATAAAACATCGATAATTAATAATTTGTCTTTGAAATGGAAACATGAATTTCGGGTCCAATATGTAATTAGAAACCAGAAGACGTGCATTATCCATAAAACGATGGTTCGAATGGCTATGACAAGGGAACCTCCCCATCGCACATCCCTCAGATTTTGTTGTAAGTTGGCACAGTGGATAGGCCTTGAAAAACTGGACACAGATCAATCGAGAAAACAGGAAGAAGTTGTGTGGAACTATGAAAAAAATAAGCAAAATATGCAAACTGAGTAGTTCATGTGCAAGATAGGCAACATTAAGGATATTGTGAGCTCAGGAGCGCCGTGGTCCCGTGGTTAGCGTGAGCAGCTCCGGAATGAGAGGTCCTTGGACTACTCAGTTCGTATATTTTGCTTTGTTTCCGGCCACATGTCCACATAACATATTTTCTTTATTTGTGTGTGAGGAATGTTTCCTGAAAGTTTGGCCGCACCTTTTTGTAAGACCCTGTATATAGTACTGTTAGTACAGTACCAGATACCTGAATGTAGCTTAACATGCATAAATCATTTGGATATAACGACACATGATGCAGACCAGCTGATACAAAATCATTGTCGCAGAAATAAAAATGAGCAGTTGTTTTTTGAATTTTTATTTCTGCAAAAAAGATTTGATATCAGCTGGTCCCCCTCATGTGTCGATATATCGAGATGGTTTATGAATGTTAATCTACATTCAGGTATGTGATGCTGTACTAACAGTACTATATATAGTGTAACTCCTGTAAGCCCTCCCTCAGACCTGTCATATCTTCACAGATCTGATGATGGCACCTTTAGTGTGTTGAAACCGGTCATCTAGGAAACAGTGTTTAAGCGATCTTGGCTTTTGAATTATATATACAACAGAGTGGCTGCCCCATAACACACTATGTGTTCACTGCTAAATCCTCTTTATTTGCACTCTGTCCACAGCCTTATACCACAGAGGCAGATAAGTATCGTAGAAACATGAAAAACAATCATTTTCACAGCATCAACACATCATACAAATGCTGTATTTTCACATTTGATACTGTGCCGTTGCAGTATGAACCCAGCAGAACTGATCTGGAGCCAAGCTGCGGGATTTGGCCCGAGAAGTAACAAGACTGTTAGGCTAGGCGCAAATTGAGAAGCGTACAGCACGTGTGACGTGACACTAGACTACAGCGCGACACGCACGTGCCGCACGGGTCGCGCGGGTCCAGCGTATATTGCGACGCGTACCACCATACTTCGCACACGCCGACTGGCGACGCTCTGCGCTGACTGAACCGAAGCGCGCGCAACCTCTTATCTTTCTCAAACGATTTTACACAAACTATTCTCTGAAAATATATGATTCTTGCCTTACTTGTAGCGTTATATCTCAGCGTCGTGACGAAGTGCCCATCACCTCGCTAATGACCATTCTTATTGTGATGTACACGTTTTAGTAAGACACTACGCAAAACTCAATAAGTTGGCAACGAAAATTAGGGGTCGCTATGATTTTGCGTTTGGTGCGTATTACACCATATGTTGCTGCGTATGAAATTTAGCTAACATGCTGAATTTTTGTTTAGTCTTGGGAGGAGGTCTCTATCTGCCTCCGATCTCGAGAAAATGGATCCCATGTAGCGCGCTCTCTTCCGATCTCACGCCCGCCAGAATGAAATACTCGCAACATCTCTCGTATCTCCCAAACCACTCGAGACATCGAAACGAAAGTTTGGCGAATGATAGCACACAAGGAGGAGAGTGTTTTGCCAACTCTTAAGCACACGGAACTTTCTTATCTATGGCGATATATCGCTACTTATACTTCCTTTTTTATTTATTTCACTACAGTGACTAATTTTTTAAGAGTTATCGACAGCTAGCGAAACAAGAGCTTCCTAGTATAAAAATAAACATGAAATTTCTTCTTTTATGTTACTGCAAACCGATACTATGAGGTTTTTCGTAAGCGATTGAGCTCTGTGATGGCCAATAACTTGTTTAATGAGGCCCTCCGTTTAGGAATTCTGTCTCAGTAACTACTGTGAGATGAGTTTGGCAAATTACATTGTGACAAAGGAAGTACAATTGAACCAGTCACCAAGAGAAATGTGGCCTTTACTCATAAATGGTGATGCTTCTTCGAATGAGAAAAGGTTAACAACTCACACAAAAACAGATCGGCAATTCTGTTGGAATTTTTGTGGAATCCCCGTAACCCATCGTTTTTTTATCACTGAGTGACTGGAATGGAAACTTACCAAAGGATTTTATTCCTTCTCTTGATCTGAGCAGCATCAAAATAATGACGAGCGTTCTTTCAGGCGAAATGATAGCCACATACCACACACTGGTTACTCACCTACGGCTTGCCAAACTGACAATGCGTGATCGCGAAGAAAATAGTTGTTATTGAGAAAAATAAACAATTGATCTGTCGCACAACACAATGGTCAGTGTATTGTCAGCAGCGAAGGATAATGCGCGCGACAGGAATGCACAAGCTAGCCATGCGTGCCTTGTGAGATGGAGTTCGAAAAACATTGTCATGAAAGTAGATCTGCCTTTGTCAGCAGCACATTTCAACAAATTAAATATATCTAATCATAACACTCTTTTAGGATATTCCTACTTTCGTAATAATACCGACCATATTCTTCATTTGTGTAGGCTGTTGTTGTATAATTAGTTTATTAATGCTGATAATGTCCATGCAACAATTGAAATGCTTTTTCTCATCACGGCGAACCAATTAAAACATTGTTATTTGTGACTGCTTTTCGACTGTTTCTAGCTTGCAGTGGAAATACGTTGTTCACATGCATGTAGTACAGTGTGTCGTATTACATTATTACATCCATATCAGAACGGCTGAAAGCAAGGGGAAACTACGGCCGTAATTTTTCCCGAGGGCATGCAGCTTTTACTGTATGATTAAATGATGATGGCGTACTCTTGGGTAAAATATTCCGGAGGTAAAATAGCCCCCCATTCGGATCTCCGGGCGGGGACTACTCAAGAGGATGTCGTTATCAGGAGAAAGAAAACTGGCGTTCTACGGATCGGAGCGTGGAATGTCAGATCCCTTAATCGGGCAGGTAGGTTAGAAAATTTAAAAAGGGAAATGGATAGGTTAAAGTTAGATATAGTGGGAATTAGTGAAGTTCGGTGGCAGGAGGAACAAGACTTTTGGTCAGGTGACTACAGGGTTATAAACACGAAGTCAAATAGCGGTAATGCAGGAGTAGGTTTAATAATGAATAGGAAAATAGGAATGCGGGTAAGCTACTACAAACAGCATAGTGAACGCATTATTGTGGCCAAGATAGACACGAAGCCCATGCCTACTACAATAGTACAAGTTTATATGCCAACTAGCTCTGCAGATGACGAAGAAATTGAAGAAATGTATGATGAAATAAAAGAAATTATTCAGATAGTGAAGGGAGATGAAAATTTAATAGTCATGGGTGACTGGAATTCGAGTGTAGGAAAAGGGAGAGAAGGAAACGTAGTAGGTGAATATGGATTGGGGGGAAGAAATGAAAGAGGAAGCCACCTGGTAGAATTTTGCACAGAGCACAACATAATCATAGCTAACACTTGGTTTAAGAATCATGATAGAAGGTTGTATACATGGAAGAACCCTGGAGACACTAAAAGGTATCAGATAGATTATATAATGGTAAGACAGAGATTTAGGAACCAGGTTTTAAATTGTAAGACATTTCCAGGGGCAGATGTGGACTCTGACCACAATCTATTGGTTATGACCTGTGGATTAAAACTGAAGAAACTGCAAAAAGGTGGGAATTTAAGGAGGTGGGACCTGGATAAACTGAAAGAACCAGAGGTTGTACAGAGTTTCAGGAAGAGCATAAGGGAACAATTGACAGGAATGGGGGAAAGAAATACAGTAGAAGAAGAATGGGTAGCTTTGAGGGATGAAGTAGTGAAGGCAGCAGAGGATCAAGTAGGTAAAAAGACGAGGGCTAGTAGAAATCCTTGGGTAACAGAAGAAATATTGAATTTAATTGATGAAAGGAGAAAATATAAAAATGCAGTAAATGAAGCAGGCAAAAAGGAGTACAAACGTCTCAAAAATGAGGTCGACAGGAAGTGCAAAATGGCTAAGCAGCGATGGCTAGAGGACAAATGTAAGGATGTAGAGGCTTATCTCACTAGGGGTAAGATAGATGCTGCCAACAGGAAAATTAAAGAGACCTTTGGAGAGAAGAGAACCACTTGTATGAACATCAAGAGCTCAGATGGAAACCCAGTTCTAAGCAAAGAAGGGAAAGCAGAAAGGTGGAAGGAGTATATAGAGGGTCTATACAAGGGCGATGCACTTGAGGACAATATTACGGAAATGGAAGAGGATGTAGATGAAGGTGAAATGGGAGATACGATACTGCGCGAAGAGTTTGACAGAGCACCGAAAGACCTGAGTCGAAACAAGGCCCCCGGAGTAGACAACATTCCATTGGAACTACTGACGGCCTTGGGAGAGCCAGTCCTGACAATACTCTACCATGTGGTGAGCAAGATGTATGAAACAGGCGAAATACCCTCAGACTTCAAGAAGAATATAATAATTCCAATCCCAAAGAAAGCAGGTGTTGACAAATGTGAAAATTACCAAACAATCAGTTTAATAAGTCACAGCTGCAAAATACTAACTCGAATTCTTTACAGACGAATGGAAAAACTAGTAGAAGCCGACCTCGGGGAAGATCAGTTTGGATTCCGTAGAAATACTGGAACACGTGAGGCAATACAGACCTTACGACGTATCTCAGAAGAAAGATTAAGGAAAGGCAAACCTACATTTCTAGCATTTGTAGACTTAGAGAAAGCTTTTGACAATGTTGACTGGAATACTCTCTTTCAAATTCTAAAGGTGGCAGGGGTAAAATACAGGGAGCGAAAGGCTATTTACAATTTGTACAGAAACCAGATGGAAGTTATAAGAGTCGAGGGACAAGAAAGGGAAGCAGTGGTTGGGAAGGGAGTAAGACAGGGTTGTAGACTCTCCCCGATGTTATTCAATCTGTATATTGAGCAAGCAGTAAAGGAAACAAAAGAAAAATTCGGAGTAGGTATTAAAATCCATGGAGAAGAAATAAAAATGTTGAGGTTCGCCGATGACATTGTAATTCTGTCAGAGACAGCAAAGGACTTGGAAGAGCAGTTGAATGGAATGGACAGTGTCTTGAAAGGAGGATATAAGATGAACATCAACAAGAGCAAAACGAGGATAATGGAATGTAGTCGAATTGAGTCGGGTGATGCTGAGGGAATTAGATTAGGAAATGAGACACTTAAAGTAGTAAAGGAGTTTTGCTATTTGGGGAGCAAAATTACTGATGATGGTCGAAGTAGAGAGGATATAAAATGTAGATTGGCAATGGCAAGGAAAGCGTTTCTGAAGAAGAGAAATTTGTTAACATCGAGTATAGATTTAAGTGTCAGGAAGTCATTTCTGGAAGTATTTGTATGGAGTGTAGCCATGTATGGAAGTGAAACATGGACGATAAACAGTTTGGATAAGAAGAGAATAGAAGCTTTTGAAAAGTGGTGCTACAGAAGAATGCTGAAGATTAGATGGGTAGATCACATAACTAATGAGGAAGTATTGAATAGGATTGGGGAGAAGAGAAGTTTGTGGCACAACTTGACCAGAAGAAGGGATCGGTTGGTAGGACATGTTCTGAGGCATCAAGGGATCACAAATTTAGTACCGGAGGGCAGCGTGGAGGGTAAAAATCGTAGGGGGAGACCAAGAGATGAATACACTAAGCAGATTCAGAAGGATGTAGGCTGCAGTAGGTACTGGGAGATGAAGAAGGTTGCACAGGATAGAGTAGCATGGAGAGCTGCATCAAACCAGTCTCAGAACTGAAGACCACAACAACAACAACATCCATATCAGAGTAATCACAGTGAAACTTCCATACTTGAGATCTTGGACGCTTTTTACCACAAGCACAAACGGATCACACCTGCAGAGATTATCCCTTTCTAAATTTTTGTAACAGATCGTACAGATACGCCACTATACTAGGCAGCGAGAATATAACCTTGCTTTACTTTGCTACCTTGATTCTTAATCACATGATTTTATAATATTCCTTGCTTCCTTATTCACTACCCTCTGTCCCTTCTTGCGATCTGAAAATATCACAGAGGCATATGGTGCAATTCCAGCGGCCAATGGCTCACCAGTTACTGAAGTATACATTTTTCTTGACAGAAGAAAAACAAAACAAAACTATGCATATATAAATAACAGAAAAGTATATCGTGCTAACGAAGAAAGCTGGAGCGTTTAAGTGGCGAAAAACGAGACACTACCCAAAAGCAATAAAATTCAGTACACAGTAAGGCAAAATTTATCGTATTGGCAATACTACCAATGCTGATATGCGCCGTTCCGATGTGAGCATATGGCCGGGCTACTTTTCTGCTCCCCGCCTCAAATTTCCCACGGTGTTAGCGAGGCACGCGCGACGCGCAGCGCGAGAAACTGAGCCGCAACCACAACGCCGCGCGACCTGGTGCAGGCGCGAGTCGCGTCCCAGTCGCGTCGCGTCGCAGTTTGCGCGGTCCCATTTGAACCTGTGATGTCAAAGCTGCCACACGCACTGCAACTAAAGCACGCAGCTTTTTCACACGTCCCTACCAAACTCTGGCGGGATATAGAACGGCTCGTCATAGAAGAGAAAATGCTGCGCCCGGTTGGCTTCATGGATTCTGTTGTTGGTAGGCTCGTTATCAATGTAGCAGGTGACGCTTGCAGAACTGAAATGTATTTCACTGATTCGGATAAGGAAGGAGCTGAGAGATTACCAGACGACTGACTAAGTAATACCTTCAGTGTCTGCAATATTTAACTATTCAGTTAAATCCTTCAACACTCTCTTACGTTGCACACAGCTTATGCACAAAAATTATCCTGTGCGTAAGTCAGGAATTTTCATCATTCTTGTTTTTAATCACGCAACGGCCTTGCCACAGGGGATACACCGGTTCCCGTGCGATCACCAAAATTAAGCGCCATCGGGCGCGGCTGGCACTTGGATGGGTGACCATCCGGGCCGCCATCAGCTGTTGCCATTCTTTGGGGTGCACTCAGCCTCGTGATGCCAATTGAGGAGCTACTCGACCGAATAGTAGCGGCTCTGGTCTAAGAAAACCACCATAACGACCGGGAGAGCGGTGTGCTGACCACATGCCCCTCCTATCCACATTCCTGATGAGGATGACACGGCGGTCGGACGGTCCCAATGGGCCACTTGTGCCCTGAAGACGGAGTGCTTTTGTTTTCAATTACAATCGTATAATAGTCGTCTAAGGAGCTTATTGTGGGAGATTTGCAGTGTGTTATTTCATTTTGCTTAAACATTAAATTACATTCGAAGCTGTACTGCTTCTCTGCTCGTCTCTTTTTAAGTGTGAACTGCAGCTGGCCACGCCACTGCAGGCTAGCTGTACCAGCTGACCGGCCATTGCTGTCCAAGTTTAATGCGCCGCTAAAGCTGCTGTCCCGTATTATCGCTAAGTCGATGTGCGCGTAACGCACAGCACAAAACGTACCCGTATTATCGTACTTGACAGTACTCGAGACAGATTGGCTGCAGTCCCACATAAAACGGAAATCCAGTGAGGTTGGAGCAAACGAGGAAGAATACATAGTGCAATGTTTACATACGGTTTATTCTTATGATGAACGGATTATAGCACACCTGACGGCATCTTAAAACGTCACACGTGCCGTAAGAAGGATGTTTGTTTCCATTATCTATGTATGTAATTTACAAAAAAATATTACCAGTAACTCCCGCGCCTAGTTTAAGACGTGCAGGCAGAACGATCTTTGATCATTTGCAATATACATGTTCTATGAAAGTCTAATAAATACTGGATTCGGTAACTGGAACTGATCTAAACCGACTTAAACCATTCCACTGTTCGTTATTTATATCCTTTTAACAACAGGTGTGTGCACTAAAGTTCTACAGGATTTCTACATATGGTATTGCTATCTTCATTACTGTACCTACAATATTTATTAGTTTTTCGTACTAGTTCTAAGATCAATAAGAAATCTAGAAATCCTACAGAAACATTTATTGCAAGTCCAGAATTATGAACTATCGGAAAGTTGGAATCGGTAACTTCCTATATAGGTCAGTTCTAGTTACCGATTCTAGCCATTCGATAGTTCATTAATTACATCGTCTCTTCAGCACGTGCGTGCACTAAAATGTAGGCTAATATGATTTCAGCGTTTGTAAGTGCTCTCTGAACTACTGCAGTAAAGTTACTAATACTGGAATCGGTGACCAGAATTGACCCAAATAGATGGTCAGTTTTAGTTACCGATTCCAATTTTGTTATGCACCGCAGCAATTTCCGAGAGCAATCACAAATGTAGAAATGGTATTACGTTTCAGTATATACAACTGCAAAAATAATTTACATATGAACCATGGAGCGGTTGGAACCTGTAACTGGAATTTACCTACATAGGATAATTCTAGTTGTCGATTCCAGTATTTTTTTTTTTGTTGTTGTAGATATTCGTTTGTAATGTGATGGCTTTTCTTTTAGAATTTAGTGTGTCGTTTTTTCCACATTTTATGCAACTGTTTCGTTTTCTTTGTCATTCATTTAATTTTTCTGTATTTTATTGTCTCCCGCCCAAAACTCCCACTTTCCTGCGCTTCTCCCGTTAGATCAATAACTAATATAAAATTAACGCTATTTTATAACAGTATGACTTCACCATGCGCTTTACTGTAATGCAATTTAAAGGTTCTCTGTGCTTTTCTAATCGCATAAATTACGAGAATATTGCTTTTAATTCTTGTTCTTAATTATTTTCGTTATCATCAGGTCGTTTCGATATGATTCATGACTAAGTAAATAATTACGTGAATGTGATTGTAATTTTATCATATGCTACATTCGTTTGTTTACGAGTATCCCGTTGAATTCATAGATTGCCTATACATTTTTTCCCCTTTTTATTGGCTTCTAGCATACAAACTTTTTAGCCATCACAAATAAATGTACTGACATACATAACAAGGTAACATTTTTACTTCGTCATACATACTGTTTAGGGCATACATTCATATGTTTTCAGATCAACATTATTGTAATCAGATTACGAAACACCGTTGACTGCTAAAAATTTATTTGTTAATTAAGTTCTTTAGTTAAGTTCAATTCATTTTTGATTTTTATGTCTTCTTTTGCTAGAAACCGGAATATGGCATCGTATGTACTTCTGGTTGTGTATCCGAGAATTGGAATCGTCAAAGCAGTGACCAAGTCTTAAGAGCTCCTTTAAAAAGTTGACTCTGCCTTTCTCATAGCGTCTGCACTGAAATAAGATATGATTTACATCGCCAATTGTTTCCTCTTCACATTGACAATAGGGTGTCTCCGATACACCGATTCTGTGTAAGTGGGCAGGGTAAGATTCATGATTGAGACGCATTCTCACAATGGACGTTATAATTTTCCTTGAATGTTTGAAGTTCGCAAACCATGTCTGTCTTGGTATGAATGTCTGTATACGTGCATAGCTTTTACCTCTTGTTTGTTGGCTTTCATTCCATTCTACCTGCCATGAAAGAATCGCTTGTTGTTTTGTTTTTAGAAAGTATTCTGTGTATGGGAGTTTAATGTCCATAGGTCTTCCATTGTCAAGCTCATCTCTCTCTAGCTGATCTGCTTTGTCATTGTATAGCGTCTTTGGCGTAGGCATGACGTCATTGCGCAAAGCCGACGAGTAGAATCGGAGACTAGAATTTATCCGTTGAAACACGTATGTTGTGTGGCGGCGATGGCGAGGCATTGCAGAGTCTCTGACCAGAGAGCCATTTATCGTGGCTAGTCTGCGCTTGACCGCGCGAGTGTTGCGAGCGGGACTCTGTCAGTAGTAGTCGTGCAGTACAGTTGCGAGCAGTAGTCAGTACAGTCTGTCAGTAGCAGTAGGGCAGAGCTGTATGTCGGTAGTAGCAGCCCAGTGCAGTTGTGTGTGAGGAGTCGGCGGGCGTCGACATGGCACTCTGGTCAAGATTCAGGATGAGGTATATTATTTTTAAATGCGCTCAGCTAATAATGTAAATTAACTGTAACTAATTTGTGCAACAATCGCCCCAATAATAATTTTGATTTCAAAGCAATATTTTTAACAAAAGAACTATTTAATTGAACGAACGATTTCCTTCCATTTCCTTTAAAGAAAAGTTTCAGTTAAATTTAAAAAAAAAAAAAAAAATTACTTGCTATGCAGTTCCTCCAAGCCGTGGCCAACAATAAGAGCAGAAATTTGACATGCAGTTTCAATGAGGTAAGAAATTAATTATGATTTTTTGCACAGGGCCAAAGACCGACATGTCGGTTTAATTGAGTTATCATTATCACTGAGATTTTCTTATCACTGAATTGACTTTCATTTTTTTGTGAGGAACTTATACTTGGGTCAGATTGCTAATTATTGTTTAATTGTCATTGTCAGTAGATTTCATTGCGGGCATTCAACTATTGTGTTTCAAAATTTCTCTGGAAGGTTACACTTAGCACAATGTGCAATAGCATTTAAAATAATATCTTTTAAATTTCGGTGGGGAGGTTACACCGTAATTCTAAACCATAAGCACTGTTGTAACAATCAACATACCAAGGAATTACAAATATAGCAAGCACGTTACTTTTTGTCATCCTTCTGGTTAATATCTCCCTTTAAACATCTAATTACAAAAATTGCTCCAAATGATGCTGCTTCCATTCCAAGGCGGATCCCCTACCGTCCATTCCAAACCACGAACATTACCGCGTACAGGTGTTACAAACACACACTCTGACAAGTAAAGCCGACCGCGGTGGTCTAGCGGTTCTAGGCGCTCAGTCCGGAACTGCGCGACTGTTACGGTCTCAGGTTCGAATCCTGCCTCGGTCATGGATGTGTGTGATGTCCTTAGGCTAGTTAGGTTTAAGTAGTTCTAAGTTATAGGGGACTGATGACCTCAGAAGTTGTCCCATAGTGCTCAGAGCCATTTGAACCATTTTTTTGATAAGTAAAGCTAACATCTCTGTTCGAAAATAGTTCCAAAGTGTGTAATTATAAAGGCAATGTTAAAGCGATGCTACAAGGCTTGAGACCATTTATCAAATTTCCGAATTAACTCATATTTGTCGCCCATCACATACGCAGAATTATCGTAGCAAATAGGACAGCCACTTTATATATGCGACCTCCAAGCAATGTGCTACACTACTGACCATTAAAATTGCTGCACCAAGAAGAAATGAAGATGATAAACGGATATTCACTGGACAAATATATTATACTAGAAATGACATGTGATTACATTTTCACGCAATTTTGGTGTATAGATCCTGAGAAATCAGTACCCAGAACAACCACCTCTGGCCGTAATAACGGCCTCGATACGCCTGGGCATTGAGTCAAACACGAGCTCGGATGGCGTGTTCAGACACAGCTGTCCATGCAGCTTCAACGCGATACCACAGTTCATCAAGAGTAGTGACTGGCGTATTGTGACGAGCCAGTTGCTCGGCCACCATTGACCAGACGTTTTCATTTGGTGAGAGATCTGGAGAATGTGCTGGCCAGGGCAGCAGTCGAACATTTTCTGTATCCAGAAAGGCCCGTACAGGACCTGCAACATGCGGTCGTGCATTATCCTGCTGAAATGTAGGGTTTCGCAGGGATCGAATGAAGGGTAGAGCCACGGGTCGTACAACATCTGAAATGTAACGTCCACTGTTCAAAGTGCCGTCAATGCGAACAAGAGGTGACCGAGACGTGTAACCAATGGCACCCCATACCATCACGCCGGGTCATACGCCAGTATGGCGATGACGAATACACGCTTCCAATGTGCCTTCACCGCGATGTCGCCAAACACGGATGCGACCATTATGATGCTGTAAACAGGACCTGGATTCATCCGAAAAAATGTCGTTTTCCCATTCGTGCACCCAGGTTCGTCGTCGAGTACAACATCGCAGGCGCTCTTGTCTGTGATGCAGCGTCGATGGTAACCGCAGCCACGGTCTCCGAGCTGATAATCCATGCTGCTGCAAACTTCGTCGAACTGTTCATGCAGATGGTCGTTGTCTTGCTAAAGTCCCCATCTGTTGACTCAGGGATCGAGACGTGGCTGCACGATCCGTTACAGCCATGCGAGTAAGATGCCTGTCATCTCGACTGATAGTGATACGAGGCCGTTGGGATCCAGCACGGCGTTCCGTATTACCATCCTGAACCCTCCGATTCCATATTCTGCTAACAGTCATTGGATCTCGACCAACGCGAGCAGCAATTTCTCGATACGATAAACCGCAATGGCGATAGCCTACAATCCGACCTTTATTAAAGTCGGAAACGTGATGGTTCGCATTTCTCCTCCTTACAACGTTTCACCAGGCAACGCCGGTCAACTGCTGTTTGTGTAAGAGAAATCGGTTGGAAACTTTCCTCATGTCAGCACGTTGTAGGTGTCGCCACCGACGCCAACCTTGTGTGAATGCTCTGAAAAGCTAATCATTTGCATATCACAGCATCTTCTTCCTGTCGGTTAAATTTCGCGTCTCTAGCTCGTCATCTTCGTGGTTTAGCAATTTTAATGACCAGTAGTGTATATTACCGCGTACAGCTGTTGCAAACACACCCTTTGACTCTACTCTGACAAGTAAAGCTGACATCTCTGGTCGAAAATAGTTCCAAATTGTATAATTATAAAGGCAATGTTAAAGCGATATTACAAGGCTTCAGAACATTTATCAAATTTACGAATTAACTCATATTTGTCGCCCATCACATACGCAGAATTATCATAGCAAATAGGACAGCCACTCAATATGCGACCTCCAAGCAATGGACTAGTTGTGTCTCGGCATCTGAGCATTCCACGGTCTACCGGTGGAAGGTCCTGCGATCATTATTGTGAAATGGTATCTCTAGTTCTAGTCTGTCGCACATGCAATTTTTGTAACTTGGAGCATAAACATGGTACTCAGTCAACGAATGTTACCCTCTCGTGTGGGAATTAAAATATGTTTCTTTCAACAGTTCACTCGTTATTTCTCTCCGGTATGTCATTACAAGTGTTTCGACTATGTTCATTGTCCTTCGATCACCATTCGCTCGTTGCGGCCCTCTCAAATAGTGAAAGTTTAATTAGAACCGCCCTGTATGTGTACCGCCCGTGAATGCCTGTATTGCATTACGGAACGAATTAGTCGTCGATAGATAAGGTTCGTAGTGAAGCTGTGACGCGACGCTGTTTGAATAGGCAGTGATACCTAGGCTGGAGGTTTAGCCACCCCACACGGCTTAGCTGGCTTTTTCTGTCGGTTCTCCGTACTGTTTGATGGACCGTGTTGTTTGGCGCAGAACATTGGAGCCGCTATATTGGCAGCCGGAGAGGGCTATTCAAGAGACGCACACACACACACACACACACACACACACACACATTCACGAAGGCGGACAGTGGCGTAGGTGGAAACGCATTTAGAGAGAGAAAGAGAGAGGATTTGTATTGCGTGCGACTAGAAGTGGAGGAGCGCGCACAGAGGAAATCGTATAGAGTTTCTCTGATGAATGAGGTACCTTCATTTCAGTCGTCGGAATGAAGGGTAGGATGCGAAAAAAAAGTGGGCCCACTAAACTGACGGATCGAATGACTACGAATGTGTGTGTGTGTGTGTGTGAGAGAGAGAGAGAGAGAGAGAGAGGGCGGAGAAAGGGACATATGATGATGTGTGTACGCACACACCTCGCCAGTCAATTCCTGAGTAGCGCTCTTCAGAGCACACACACACACACACACACACACACACACACACACACACATGGCGATCAACAAAGCCGTGTTCCTGAGAATCGGCCCCCTGTCTGCTATTTCGCGAACTCGCTCGCTCTTCCGCGAAATTTGTCTGTTGACTGCGCGACGGCTATGCGCTCTAGTGACCATTGCTTTCAAATTGTTCTCTTCGTCTGAATCAAAGTCACTGTACACAATAATGCCAGTAAACCAATCCTTTTTAAAAAAATTCTTTTTATATTATTGGGTCCTAACCCTAGCGTCCTTACATCCAACTGCATAACGTTGCCTGTATATAGGGTGTTACAAAAAGGAACGGCAAAACTTTCAGGAAACATACCTCACACAGCCGGCCAGTGTGGCCCTGCGGTTCTAAGCGCTTTAGTCTGGAACCGCGTGACCGCTACGGTCGCAGGTTCGAATCCTGCCTCGGGCATGGATGCGTGTGATGTCCTTAGGTTAGTTAGGCTTAATTAGTTCTAAGTTCTAGGCGACTGATGACCTCATAAGTTAAGTCCCATAGTGCTCAGAGCCATTTGAACCACTCATCACACGCAGATAAAGAAAAGATGTTATGTGGACATGTGTCGGGAAACGCTTAATTTCCATGTTAGAGCTCATTTTAGTTTCGTCAGTATGTACTGTACTTCCTCGATTCACCGCCAGTTGGCCCAATTGAAGGAAGGTAATGTTGGCTTCGGTGCTTGTGTTGACATGCGACTCATTGCTCTACAGTACTAGTATCAAGCACATCAGTACGTAGCATCAACAGGTTAGTGTTCATCACGAACGTGGTTTTGCAGTCAGTGCAATGTTTACAAATGCGGAGTTGGCAGATGCCCATTTGATGTATGGATTAGCACGGGGCAATAGCCGTGGCGCGGTACGTTTGTATCGAGACAGGTTTCCAGAACGAAGGTGTCCCGACAGGCAGACGTACGAAGCAATTGATCGGCGTCTTAGGGAGCACGGAACATTCCAGCCTATGACTCGCGACTGGGGAAGACCTAGAACGACGAGGACACCTGCAATGGACGAGGCAACTCTTCGTGCAGTTGACGATAACCCTAATGTCAGCGTCAGAGAAGTTGCTGCTATACAAGGTAACGTTGACCACGTCACTGTATGGAGAGTGCTACGGGAGAACCAGTTGTTTCCGTACCGTGTACAGCGTGTGCAGGCACTATCAGCAGCTGATTGGCCTCCACGGGTACACTTCTGCGAATGGTTCATCCGACAATGTGTCAATCCTCATTTCAGTGCAAATGTTCTCTTTACGGATGAGGCTTCATTCCAACGTGATCAAATTGTAAATTTTCACAATCAACGTGTGTGGGCTGACGAGAATCCGCACGCAATTTTGCAATCACGTCATCAACACAGATTTTCTGTGAACGTTTGGCCAGGCATTGTTGGTGATGTCTCGATTGGGCCCCACGTTCTTTCACCTACGCTCAATGGAGCAGGTTATCACGATTTTATACGCGATACTCTACCTGTGCTGCTAGAACATGTGCCTTTACAAGTACGACACAACATGTGGTTCGTGCACGATGGAGCTCCTGCACATTTCAGTCGAAGTGTTCGTACGCTTCTCAACAACAGATTTGGTGACCGATGGATTGGTAGAGGCGGACCAATTCCGTGGCCTCCACGCTCTCCTGACCTCAACCCTCTTGACTTCCATTTATGGGGGCATTTGAAAGCTCTTGTCTACGCAACCCCGGTACCAATGTAGAGACTCTTCGTGCTCGTATTGTGGACGGCTGTGATACAATACGCCATTCTCCAGGGCTGTATCAGCGCATCAGGGATTCCATGCGACGGAGGGTGGTTGCATGTATCTTCGCTAACGGAGGACATTTTGAACATTTCCTGTAACAAAGTGTTTGAAGTCACGCTGGTACGTTCTGTTGCTGTGTGTTTCCATTCCATGATTAATGTGATTCGAAGAGAAGTAATAAAATGAGCTTTAACATGGAAAGTAAGCGTTTCCGGACACATGTCCACAGAACGTATTTTCTTTCTTTGTGTGTGAGGAATGTTTCCTGAAAGTTTGGCCGTACCTTTTTGTAACACCCTGTACAGCAGAACATGACAGTAATGGTCCAAAACATTTACCGTAGAGGCAGTTGAATATAAAACATGGACTCAGTTTTTGCGTAACAAGGATTAGGTCATTTAAATTTACAGATAGGCTTATACACTTTAGAGCCAAAGAAACAGATACACCTGCCTAATATCGCGTAGGGCCTCTCGAACGCGCAAAAGTGCCGCAACACGACGTGACATGGACTCGACTGATATCTGAAGCAGTGCTGGAGGGAACTGACACCATGAATCCTGCAGGGCTGTCCATAAATCCGTAAGAGTACGAGGGGGTGGAGATCTCTTCTTAACAGCACGTTGCAAGGCATCCCAAATGGGCTCAATAATGTTCATGTCTAGGGAGTCTGATGGCCAGCGGAAGTGTTTAAACTATGAAGAGTGTTCCTAGAGCCACTTCGTAGCAATTCTGGACGTGTGGGGTGTCGCATTGTTCTGCTGGAATCGACAAAGTCCGCCGAAATGCACAATGGACATGGATGGATGTTGGTCATCAGACAGGATGCGTTCATACGTAACACCTGTGAGAGTCGTATCGATACGTATCATGGTTCCCATATCACTCCAACTGCACACGCCCCACACCATTAAAGAGCCTCCACCAGCTTGAACGGTCCCCTGCTGACATTCAGCGTCCATGGAGTCATGAGGTTGTCTCCCTATCCGTACACGTCCATCCACTCGATACAATTTGAAACGAGACTCGTCCGACGAGGCAGCATGTTTCTAGTCATCAAGAGTCCAATGTCGGTGTCGACGGGCGCAGGCGGGAAGAAAACGTTTGTCTCGTGCAGTCATCAAGGGTACACGAGTGGGCCTAAGCTCCTGAAGCCCATATGGATGGTATTTCATTGAATGGATCGTACCCTGACACTTGCTGATGGCCCAGCATTGAAATCTGCAGCAATTTGAGGAAGTGTTGTGCTTCTGTCACGTTCCAGGATTATCTTCCGTTGTCGTTGGTCCCGTTCTTAGAGGATCTTTTACCGACCACAGCGATGTGTGAGAGTTGATGTTTTACTGGACTTCTGATATTCACGGTACACTCGTGAAATGGTCGTGAAGGAAAATTCCAATTCATCGGTACCTCGGAGAGACTGTGTCCTATCTCTGATGCGCCGATTATAACACCACGTTCCAACTCACTTAAATCTTGATGACCTGCCATTGTACCAGCGGTTACCGATCTAACAACTGCGCCAGACACTTGTTGTCTTATATAGACGTTGCCGACCGAAGCACCGTATTCTGCCTATTTACACATCTTTGTATTTGAACACGCATACTTATTCCACTTTCTTTGGCGCTTTAGTGTAAGAGAGAGTACACCAGTTACAACACAATTCGCTGTCACTTTTCGGCCTTTAGCTAATGGTGATTCGTACACAAGATTAATGTACCTGTTTAAAGAGTCCTATTCCCTTTTTGTACGAGAACTGTGCAGTGCTTTGGTGGAAGCACTGAAAAATTTCACTACCGTGAGTTTGAAATAAGTACACAGTGTTCGTTTACCAGCACACATATTCGAAGATTTCGGAACTTTTCTTATGCTCCAACAAGCGTGATTCCGAGCTCATCAATAACAGCTTTGCAACTGTCCCTTTGCAGAGAGTGTATATATTATTTTCACGGTTACCTGCCTTTGATCGTAGATAAATCGCGTGTATGAAGTTCATAGTTCTTTCCACTTCTCCATTGCTGTAGACATAAAACTCATAACAACGAATGACTAACAGAACAGGTGGATATGTCTGTATATATACTACTGGCCATTAAGAAGAAATGCAGATGATAAACGGGTATTCATTGGACAAATATATTATACTAGAACTGACATGTGATTACATTTTTAAGCAATTTGGGTGGATAGATCCTGAGAAATCAGTACCTAGAAGAACCACCTCTGGCCGAAATAACGGCCTTGATATGCCTGGGCATTGAATCAAACAGAGCTTGGATGGCGTGTACAGGTACAGCTGCCCATGTAGCTTCAACGCGATACCACAGTTCATCAAGAGTAGTGACTGGCGAATTGTGACGGGCCAGTTGCTCGGCTACTATTGACCAGACGTTTTCAATTGCTGAGAGATCTGGAGAATATGCTGTCCAGGGCAGAAGTCGAACATTTTCTGTATCCAGAAAGGCCCATACAGGACCTGCAACATGTACTCGTGCATTATCCTGCTGAAATCTAGGGTTTCGCAGGGATGGAGTTAAGCGTAGAGCCACGGGCCGTAATACATCTGAAATGTAACGTCCACTGTTCAAAGTGCCGTCAATGCGAACAAGAGGTGACCGAGACGTTAACCAATTGCACCCCATACCATCACGCCGGGTGATACGCCAGTATGGCGATGACGAATACACGCTTCCAATGTGCGTTCACCGCGATGTCGGCAAACACGGATGCGACCACCATGATGCTGTAAACAGAACCTGGATTCATCCGAAAAAATGACGTTTTGCCTTTCGTGCACCCAGGTTCGTCGTCGAGTACACCATCGCAGGCGCTCCTGTCTGTGATGCAGCGTCAAGGATAACCGCAGCCACGGTCTCCGAGCTGATAGTACTTGCTGCTGCAAACGTCGTCGAACTGTTCGTGCCCATGGCTGTTGGCTTGCAAACGTCCCCATCTGTTGACTCAGGGATCGAGACGTGGTTGCACGATCCGTTACAGCCGTGCGGATAAGATGCCTGTCATCTCGACTGCTAGTGATAAGAGGCCGTCGGGATCCAGCACGGCGTTCCGTATTACCCTCCTGAACCCACCGATTCCATACTCTGTTAACAGTCATTGGATCTCGACCAATGCGAGCAGCAATGTCGCGATACGATAAACCGCAATCGCGATAGGCTACAATCCGACCTTTATCAAAGTCGGAAACGTGATGGTACGCATTTCTCCTCCTTACACGAGGCATCACAACAACGTTTCACCAGGCAATGCCGGTCAACTGCTGTTTGTGTAAGAGAAATCGGTTGGAAACTTTCCTCATGTCAGCACGTTGTAGGTGTCGCCAACGGCGGCAACCTTGTGTGAAAGCTCTGAAAAGCTAATCATTTGCATATCACAGCATCTTCTTCCTGTCGGTTAAATTTCGCGTCTGTAGCACGTCATCTTGGTGGTGTAGCAATTTTAATGGCCAGTAGTGTACATTCTGGAATATTCAATGTGATTTCCATAGCCATCTGGTTAGTAAACGGAAAATGAAATAAATATCACTGGGCTGCGAATTTCCGAATATGCGGCGATTTACGAATGTGTAGTTAGTTAGGAAACTAAAGACACCTTCAATTACTGAGAGTAAAATGAACAGCAATAAAACTCATATTCTTATCTGTCATGGCGTCTTCAAAGCTGTCGAAGATCCGAGTAACCGTGACTGCAGCGCTGTCGGTGAGAGAAGAAGGAAACAAAGGCAGAGATAGACATGACTCTGCAATCTAACGTAAAAAAATCAACGTTTGTTTGTTTATTTGTTCGTATATTATGCGCTGCCATACCGTTCATGCGATTGCGATAAAACTTTGTCAACTTATTGCACTTGGGCGAAGGTAATAGGCATGGTACAATTAACTTACAGTAGCTGGCGCGCGTGTCATATCAGTAAATGTAAAAGGGCACAAACAGTGAGATGTTTGAATGTCACAGAAACAAATAGAACAGCGTTTTATAGTGTCTTGCTCATTCAGATGTCGATAGATGTGGGTTATATGTAATCGAAATTTTTCACTGCAAACAGTAATTTTTCTATTTTTTCATTGAATCGACGAACGGTATTTTGTTTATATGAGCGTGTATCTTGTTGATTGCTTCGTTAAAAAATATGACTCCAAACGTTCGCAACTTAGTAAATCTACCAGCGTACGACGTAGAAATACGCAAATTCGAGCTTCTCAGACAAACGAGCAACAACAGGCGAGCAATAAAGTAAATCGTTTAGGAACTGCACGGTCATGAGATTCCTAATTCGACTTGCGTTCTCAATCATCGTCAAGGAGGCATTAGGTTAGTCACTTCATGTGTGCAGATTGAATCTGGAAAACCCATATTTTCCACATGGCCCGTTGTATATTGTTCGCTCACGAGCCAGGTAGCTAGGTAGTGTTATAGGCCCTTTGTTTTTCCTTATCTATATGAACGATTTGGGAGCCAATCTAGGCAGCTGTCTTGGGTTGTTAGGAGAGGACTCCATCGTTTATCGACTAATAAGATCATCAGAAGATCAAAACAAACTGCAAAATGGTGCGAAAAGTGGCAGTTGACCCTAAATAACGAGAAGTGTGAGGTCATCCACATGAGTGCTAAAAGGGAGCTTGTTAAACTTACAAGATTAATCAGTCAAATCTAAAAGCCGTAAATTCAACTAAACACCTGGGTATTACAGTTACGAACAACTTAAATTGGAAGGAACACGTAGAAAATGTTGTGGCGAAGACTGCGTTTTATTGGCAGGATACTTTGAAAATGTAACAGACCTACTAAGGAGACTGCCTACACTACGCTTGTCCGTCCTCTTTTAGAATACTGCTGCACGGTGTGGGATCCTTACCAGGTAGGACTGGCGGAGTACATCGAAAAAGTTCGAAGAAAGGCAGCACGTTTTGTATTATCGCGAAATATGGGAGAGAGTGTCACAGAAATGATACAGGATTTGGGCTGGACATCATTAAAAGAAAGGCGTTTTTGTTCCGGCAGAATCTTCTCACGAAATTCCAATCACCATCTTTCTCCTCCGAATGTGAAAATATTTTGTTGATACCGACCTATATTGGGAGGAACGATCACCATGATAAAATACGGGAAATCAGAGCTCGTACGGAAAGATATAGGTGTTCGTTCTTTCAGCGCGCTATACGAGATTGGAATAATAGAGAATTGTGAAGGTGGTGCAATGAACCCTCTGCCAGGCACTTAAATGGGATTTGCAGAGTGTCCGTGTAGATGTAGATGTAGAAGTTTATTTGTTTTTGCTGTAGACAGAAAAACAAAGAATATTGTCTACCCTAATGCACTTTAATATAGACAGCAAAATGAAATGAATGTCACTTATATTTCTCCTATGTGCTGGGTGTTTCCGTAAGAACATGCAAAAATTTAACAGGACATAGAGGATGCTCCACTGAACATTTAGAGGTAGCGAACCAGGGGTCGGAGAAGTCAGTTTAAGGAGATAGTACGAATAAAATCGCTTTACTGTGTAATTTTTTATTTACTTTAGTAAGCTGCAAACACCATCACTGACACAATGAACGTACCGTTTCTACCGTATCTTACAAAATGTGCTGAAATTGACAGCCATCAACTTCAATGCAAGCTCGACATCGGAGAACAAGATTCTAACGCACTCTGATAAATATCCCTGGTGTGTTTCGAATCCCATCACAGGCAGCTACAATTCTGTCAGTTTCTTGTTTCATTGCAGGAAATGAAGAATGTGCATGTAAATAAACACCACAGTACGTGGTAAAAGTGTACGCATGTTGTCGGAAATTAGCTGGAAAACAGTAATGCTAGACAAAGCGGTAGACAAGTTTACTTCATTATCCCCTTAATCTGGCTTCTCCGACCCCAGGTTCCCTACCTCAAATTGTTCAGTGGAGCGTTCTCCGTGCCCTGTTAGATGTTTGCATGCTCTTATGTACACACCCTGCATATAATTCAGTTTCAGTAAACTTATTCAGTATTAACAGTAAAATAAATCTCATTCTTTCGATCATTCTTAACTA
Organism: Schistocerca piceifrons; assembly: GCF_021461385.2. Lineage (NCBI taxonomy): Eukaryota > Metazoa > Arthropoda > Insecta > Orthoptera > Acrididae > Schistocerca > Schistocerca piceifrons. The sequence continues at coordinate 66,799,014 of NC_060148.1, read as the reverse complement.
AACAAGATAACTCTTTCAAATTTCAAACGATATTTCCACAATTCTCGACTAATCATAAAATCCGTGGTAACTGCCACAACTGCTGTTTTGAGGAAATCGCAAAAAACTTCCAGAAAGCATTCCTTTTTTATATCCTTATTTTTTATAGCCTAAACAAGTGAAGACAGTTAATCTACAAGTAACTGTAAAACGTTTAACAACAACAACAAAAATTTTTGATGGAACAAAACAAGAACAGGGATGTGTGCCAACCTCTCTAACATGAAAACCGGGATAAGTCTACCACTTATGAAGTGTTGGCAGAAGAGCCAACACCGTGTTGCTAGAGGAGGCCGAAATGCACGCTTTAAAGCTCACACAGATTGGCGTGAGGTCTGGAACATTACAAGGAAATGAGAACTTAGAAAAACGGACGCAGTTGCTGTAATACTTAACTTTAATCCATAATTGAAGAACATCTCTCTTGACTGTACATGCTTTAAGATAAATGTCAAATGCTATGGCGCCTTGCTAGGTCGTAGCAAATGACATAGCTGAAGGCTATGCTAACTATCGTCTCGGCAAATGAGAGCGTATTTGTCAGTGTAGCCTCGCTAGCAAAGTCTGCTGTACAACTGGGGCGAGTGCTAGGAAGTCTCTCTAGACCTGCCGTGTGGCGGCGCTCGGTCTGCAATCACTGACAGTGGCGACACGCGGGTCCGGCGTATACTAATGGACCGCGGCCGATTTAAAGGCTACCACCTAGCAAGTGTGGTGTCTGGCGGTGACACCACACTTATATCTGTAAAGAAAGGGGTGTGGGAATGATAATAATAATAATAATAATAATAATACTGATAATAATAATTTTACTATTATAAAATCTGGAAACTACTGTTTACAGTTTTTCTCCTTAACTATATTATTATGAAAAATCAGTTAGGCCTACATAAGTGCTGTGTTAGCAAACAAACTAGTTAAAGAACAAAGACAAAATCAAGCACGTTACTGTGCTCTTACAAGTTTTATTTCAAAATAAATGCTTTTTTTTTGGTCATCAGTCTACTGACTGGTTTGATGCGGCCCGCCACGAATTCCTTTCCTGTCCTAACCTCTTCATCTCAGAGTAGCACTTGCAACCTACGTCCTCAATTATTTGCTTCACGTACTCCAATCTCTGTCTTCTTCTACAGTTTTTGCCCTCTACAGCTCCCTCTAGTACCATGGAAGTCTTCCCTCATGTCTTAGCAGATGTCCTATCATCCTGTCCCTTCTCCTTATCAGTGTTTTCCACATATTCCTTTCCTCTCCGATTCTGCGTAGAACCTCCTCATTCCTTACGTTATCAGTCCACCTAATTTTCAACATTCGTCTATAGCACGACATCTCAAATGCTTCGATTCTCTTCTGTTCCGGTTTTCCCACAGTCCATGTTTCACTACCATACAATGCTGTACTCCAGACGTACATCCTCAGAAATTTCTTCCTCAAATTAAGGCCGGTATTTGATATTAGTAGACTTCTCTTGGCCAGAAATGCCTTTTTTGCCATAGCGTGTCTGCTTTTGATGTCCTCCTTGCTTCGTCCGTCATTGGTTATTTTACTGCCTAGGTAGCAGAATTCCTTAACTTCATTGACTTCGTGACCATCAATCCTGATGTCAAGTTTCTCGCTGTTCTCATTTCTACTACTTCTCATTACCTTCGTCTTTCTCCGATTTACTCTCAAACCATACTGTGTACTCATTAGACTGTTCATTCCGTTCAGCAGATCATTTAATTCTTCTTCACTTTCACTCAGGACAGCAATGTCATCAGCGAATCGTATCATTGATATCCTTTCTCCTTGTATTTTAATTCCACTCCTGAACCTTTCTTTTATTTCCATCATTGCTTCCTCGATGTACAGATTGAAGAGTAGGGGCGAAAGGCTACAGCCTTGTCTTACACCCTTCTTAATACGAGCACTTCGTTCTTGATCGTCTACTCTTATTATTCGCTCTTGGTTGTTGTACATATTGTATATGACCCGTCTCTCCCTATAGCTTACCCCTACTTTTTTCAGAATCTCGAACAGCTTGCACCATTTTATATTGTCGAACGCTGTTTCCAGGTCAACAAATCCTATGAAAGTGTCTTGATTTTTCTTTAGCCTTGCTTCCATTATTAGCCGTAACGTCAGAATTGCCTCTCTCGTCCCTTTACTTTTCCTAAAGCCAAGCTGGTCGTCACCTAGCGCATTCACAATTTTCTTTTCCATTCTTCTGTATATTATTCTTGTAAGCAGCTTAGATGCATGAGCTGTTAAGCTGATTGTGCGATACTTCTCGCACTTGTCAGCTCTTGCCGTCTTCAGAATTGTGTGGATGATGCTTTTCCGAAAGTCAGATGGTATGTCGCCAGACTCATATATTCCACACACCAACGTGAATAGTCGTTTTGTTGCCACTTCCCCCAATGATTTTAGAAATTCTTTTACGAAGCTTAAAATGTTACATTTTGTTTTAATTTACCACTGTTCTATAAACAGAACATTACAGTGTTACAGTCTATAAACAGCTGCTGTGTCTACTCAGTCAGATTTAGGTAAAACAGTTTGTTTTCTTGTTTGAGATAAGGTGTCGTCTTTTTAAAGTCCTCCTTCTTCTCAGTATTCAATCTGGCTATTAATTCAAGCTGGGGTAGATCTAAGCCTTTTATGGTTTCCATCTTCACACCTTTTTTGAATATATTCTTTTGCGTCCACGTTTCAACTTCAGCGGTTTTTTTTTTGCCAATGTTTCCACTATTCATCTGGTAATTTTGTGGATTTCCAGAAAGGTTTTTTTTTCAAATTTGAAAATGTCCGCCTTCGTCATCAGGAAGTGTATAAAAAAGACTAGCCTTAGTGCGACTCTCCTCGGGTTTTCCGTAAGAACAATGATGCCTTCTTCTAACGTTGCACACACTTAGATTTCCCATCAAATAAGAGTTTTGCTTAAGATTATCACCTAGTTCGTAGAACTGATTGAATATGTTTGATTTGTGTTCCATTGCAGTGTCTCTACATTGACAGCGGCACCGGCATGAAAACAACAACAACAAACAAACATGGGAATTAGAGGCATTAAATAATTTGTAACTGCCACGAATAACCTGTGTGTTTGCTACTCTGCACAGTTAATAGTTCTACAATAGTCAAGGAACCAAGTCAAACATAACCTAACCTGGTCTGTATAATCTAAGGACAAGTTACCTAAAAGGTCACAGAAAAATCATAATCAAGCGAAGTTCTTCAAAAAAGTGTTAGTTCCAAGGTGTTATATACACTTACCTCATCAGGTGGAGGTTGTTCTTGAGGCACTGTAACTTTATTATTGTTCTTATATGGTTTTCCCTCGGCTCTTAGCTTCTTATTTATTTGGGAAACACTACCTTCACCCTTTTTCTGACATTTTCTTGTTTCATCCATCACATAAACCACAATAGTAAACACAACAGACAGGCTTAATCACTGTAACTCTAACACAATCGAAGCTCAAACTCTCTCCCACCGGAGGTTCGAGTCCTCCCTCGAGCATGGGTGTATGTGTTGTTCTTAGCATAAGTTAGTTTAAGTAGTGTGTTAAGTCTAGGGACCGATGACCTCAGCAGTTTGGTCCCATACGAATTCACACACATCTGAACATTTCTGAACCTCAAAGTAAGCCGGCCGGAGTGGCCGAGCGGTTCTAGGCGCTACAGTCTGGAACCGCGCGACCGCTACGATCGCAGGTTCGAATCCTGCCTCGGGCATGGATGTGTGTGTGATGTCCTGAGGTTAGTTAGGTTTAAGTAGTTCTAAGTTCTAGGGGACTGATGACCTCAGAAGTCCCATAGTGCTCTGAGCCATTTGAACCATTTTTTTTAACCTCGTACTGAAAACAACAGCATGGGCACATAGCCCTTATTTAGTTTCAGAACAGGTGGCATGTAGCACCTGGCGCATTCTGGTGTCAATGTTTTAAACCACTTCCACACTGATTACTAGATAGCCCGGTTTTTACTGACGAAGGTTGGGCACCTAGCCCATATTTTGACAATAAAACTATTTTTTTAAAATTACAATGAACACCCTTAGCTGCGCACAGGCGTTGACATACGTCAACGGGGACAGATGAAATTGTGTGTTCCGACCGGGACTCGAACCCGGGATGTCCTGCCTACATGGCAGACGCTCCATCCATCTTTTTTCAATTTTTTTTTAATCTCATTTTGTTCGCTCTTGTTCGTTCCATCTGCTCGGGGCGAACATCGTAAGACATCCGTTTAAGTTCGTTGTTGACCGATTAACTCAGGTTCTTTTTTTTTTTTTTTTTGCCACTGAGACCGCATTTTATAATTAGTCGATAGTTATTTCTTCTGAAACAGCAAAGAGCCGGGTGCAACTAGTACAAAATATTATCCAGCATTGACGGACGACACCGGCAAACCCTCGGCAATATGTCGACAACTGTCTGCAACATCAGCAATATTCCCCGGCCATACCACAAGAGCCGACCGCTGTGGCCGAGCTGTTCTAGGCGTTAGGTTTAAGTACACTCCTGGAAATGGAAAAAAGAACACATTGACACCGGTGTGTCACACCCACCATACTTGCTCCGGACACTGCGAGAGGGCTGTACAAGCAATGATCACACGCACGGCACAGCGGACACACCAGGAACCGCGGTGTTGGCCGTCGAATGGCGCTAGCTGCGCAGCATTTGTGCACCGCCGCCGTCAGTGTCAGCCAGTTTGCCGTGGCATACGGAGCTCCATCGCAGTCTTTAACACTGGTAGCATGCCGCGACAGCGTGGACGTGAACCGTATGTGCAGTTGACGGACTTTGAGCGAGGGCGTATAGTGGGCATGCGGGAGGCCGGGTGGACGTACCGCCGAATTGCTCAACACGTGGGGCGTGAGGTCTCCACAGTACATCGATGTTGTCGCCAGTGGTCGGCGGAAGGTGCACGTGCCCGTCGACCTGGGACCGGACCGCAGCGACGCACGGATGCACGCCAAGACCGTAGGATCCTACGCAGTGCCGTAGGGGACCGCACCGCCACTTCCCAGCAAATTAGGGACACTGTTGCTCCTGGGGTATCGGCGAGGACCATTCGCAACCGTCTCCATGAAGCTGGGCTACGGTCCCGCACACCGTTAGGCCGTCTTCCGCTCACGCCCCAACATCGTGCAGCCCGCCTCCAGTGGTGTCGCGACAGGCGTGAATGGAGGGACGAATGGAGACGTGTCGTCTTCAGCGATGAGAGTCGCTTCTGCCTTGGTGCCAATGATGGTCGTATGCGTGTTTGGCGCCGTGCAGGTGAGCGCCACAATCAGGACTGCATACGACCGAGGCACACATGGCCAACACCCGGCATCATGGTGTGGGGAGCGATCTCCTACACTGGCCGTACACCACTGGTGATCGTCGAGGGGACACTGAATAGTGCACGGTACATCCAAACCGTCATCGAACCCATCGTTCTACCATTCCTAGACCGGCAAGGGAACTTGCTGTTCCAACAGGACAATGCACGTCCGCATGTATCCCGTGCCACCCAACGTGCTCTAGAAGGTGTAAGTCAACTACCCTGGCCTGCAAGATCTCCGGATCTTTCCCCCATTGAGCATGTTTGGGACTGGATGAAGCGTCGTCTCACGCGGTCTGCACGTCCAGCACGAACGCTGGTCCAACTGAGGCGCCAGGTGGAAATGGCATGGCAAGCCGTTCCACAGGACTACATCCAGCATCTCTACGATCGTCTCCATGGGAGAATAGCAGCCTGCATTGCTGCGAAAGGTGGATATACACTGTACTAGTGCCGACATTGTGCATGCTCTGTTGCCTGTGTCTATGTGCCTGTGGTTCTGTCAGTGTGATCATGTGATGTATCTGACCCCAGGAATGTGTCAATAAAGTTTCCCCTTCCTGGGACAATGAATTCACGGTGTTCTTATTTCAATTTCCAGGAGTGTAGTTCTAAGTTCTAGGGGACTGATGACCTCAAATGTTAAGTCCCATAGTGCTCAGAGCCATTTGAACCATTTTTGAACGGATGGAATCAAATGGGACATCGCGTTTATAGCACCCGCAGCCTGTGTAGATCGCACGGGGGGAGTCCAAGCGATCGAGCGTCAACCGGCGAACCGCGGAGCCGGTGCGGTGACGCCGTACGACGTTTCGGCAACGGCGGCCTTTGTCCTCGCGCGTAGCTCCGCACTTCCCCATTCATGAGATGCGAGCCGGCGACCAGCGGCTGGTGAGTCCCCCGCCTCTGAGGTCCATTTACAGACAGAAGCTGACACGCAGCGGCAGCGCACGGCGGCAGCCGCAAGGCTAACGCGACTAGATCGCACCTGCCCCGCCAGTGACGTCACACTCCGGTAGACCACCTGCTTCACATGCTCCGACCGCAGTCGAACAAATGAAAGCAAAGTCTGATGACGCACCTGGCAACGATCCGTAGCGAATACGTCCTGCATCTGCGTCTACATACACACGATGTTTCAAAAACAGAGGTCGTAATTTCAAGTATGCATTCCCTAGCCCCGGATCTACGATATCTCCAAACTGGGTCTCTGTCCCCTGTTCACACTCGAGCATTAGAAAATTGCAGCCAAATGCAGGAAGATCTGCAGCGGATGGGCACTTGGTGCAGGGAGTGGCAATTGACCCTTAACATAGACAAATGTAATATATTGCGAACACATAGAAAGAAGGATCCTTTATTGTATGATTATATGATAGCGGAACAAACACTGGTAGCAGTTACTTCTGTAAAATATCTGGGAGTATGCGTGCGGAACGATTTGCAGTGGAATGATCATATAAAATTAATTGTTGGTTAGGCGGGTACCAGGTTGAGATTCATTGGGAGAGTTCTTAACAAAATGTAGTCCATCAACAAGGAGGTGGCTTACAAAACACTCGTTCGACCTATACTTGAGTATTGCTCATCAGTGTGGGATCTGTACCAGGTTGGGTTGACAGAGGAGATAGAGAAGATCCAAAGAAGAGCGGCGCGTTTCGTCACAGGGTTATTTGGTAACCGTGATAGCGTCACAAACTCAAGTGGCAGACTCTGCAAGAGAAGCGCTCTGCATCGCGGTGAAGCTTGCTGTCCAGGTTTCGAGAGGGTGCGTTTCTGGATGAGGTATCGAATATATTGCTTCCCCCTACTTATGCCTCCCGAGGAGATCACGAATGTAAAATTAGAGAGATTAGAGCGCGCACGGAGGCTTTCCGGCAGTCGTTCTTCCCGCGAACCATACGCGACTGAACAGGAAAGGGAGGCAATGTCAGTGGCACGTAAAGTGCCCTCCGCCACACACCACTTGGTGGCTTGCGGAGTATAACTGTAGATGTAGATCTTTCTGAAGCGATTGATGTACAAAACATACATGTTTGAGGAAAACACAAGACATATTAATTGTTCTTAAGTGTGATAAGGTGCAGCCCCGTCACACAGCATTTTTCTATCCTACATCGCTGCATTTGGCTTTGTGGAATTCAAACGTGCGTGTTTTGTAATGGAAAAGGCAAAGAAACTTGTCCACCTGCCTAATATCGTATAGGACCCCCGCGAGAACACTGAAGTGCCGCAGGACGACGTGGCATGGACTCGACTAATGTCTGAAGTAGTGCTAGAAAGAACTGACACCATCAATCCTGCAGGACTGTCCATAAATCCATAAGACAACGTCGGGGTGGAGATCTCTTCTGAACGGATCGTTGCAAGGCATCCCAAATGTGCTCAGTAATGTTCATGTCTGAAGAGTTTGATGGCCAGTGGAAGTTTAAACTCATAAGAGTGTTCCTGGAGCCACTCTGTACCAGTTCTGGACGTGTGGAGTGTCGCATTGTCCTGTTGGAGTTGCCCATATCTGTCGGCACGCACAATGGTCATGATTGCAAGCAGGTGATCAGACAGGATGCTTACGTACGTTTCGCCTGTCAGAGTCGTACCTAAACGTATCAGTGTCCCATATCACTCCAACTGCACGCACCTCACAGCATTACAGAGCCTCCACCAGCATGAACAGTCCCTTGCTGATATGCAGGGACCATGCATTAATGAAGTTGTCACCGTACCCGTACACGTCCATTCTCTCTATACCATCTGAAACAAGACTCGTTCGATCAGGCAACATTTTTCCAGTCATCAATAGTCCAACTTCGGTGTTGACGCTCCCAAGCGAGGCGCAATGCTTTGTGTTGTGCAGTCAACAAGGGTACACGAGTGGGCCTTCGGCTCCGAAAGCCCATATCAATGATGAGTCTTTGAATGATTCGCACGTTGACACTTGTTGATGGCCCATTGAAATCTGCAGTAATTTGCGGAAGGGTTGCACTTCTGTCACGTGGAACGATTCTCTTCAGTCGTCGTTGGTCCCCTTCTTACAGGATCTTTTTCCGGCCGCAGCGATGTATGAAATTTGATGGTTTTTCTGATTCCTGATATTCACGGCTCACTCTTGAAATGGTCGTACGGGAAAATCCCCACTTAATCGCCACCTCGGAGATGTTATGTCCCATGCCTCGTGCGCCGACCATAACACTATGTTCAAACTCACTTAAATTTGATGACCTGCCATTGTAGGGGCAGTAACCGATCGAACACCTGCGAACGACACTTGTATTATATGGGGGTTGCCTACCGCAGCGCCGATTTTGTCCGTTTACATATCTCTGTATTTGAATGCACGTGTCTACATCAGTTTCTTTGGTGCTTCAGTGTATATTCAGGTCAATGGAAGTAGTAGTAGTAGTAGTAGTAGTAGTAGTAGTAGTAGTAGTACGAGGTGCATTCAAGTTCTAAGGCCTCCGATTTTTTTTCTAATTAACTACTCACCCCAAATCGATGAAACTGGCGTTACTTCTCGACGTAATCGCCCTGCAGACGTACACATTTTTCACAATGCTGACGCCATGATTCCATGGCAGCGGCGAAGGCTTCTTTAGGAGGCTGTTTTGACCACTGGAAAATCGCTGAGGCAATAGCAGCACGGCTGGTGAATGTGCGGCCACGGAGAGTGTCTTTCATTGTTGGAAAAAGCCAAAAGTCACTAGGAGCCAGGTCAGGTGAGTAGGGAGCACGAGGAATCACTTCAAAGTTGTTATCACGAAGAAACTGTTGCGTAACGTTAGCTCGATGTGCGGGTGCGTTGTCTCGGTGAAACAGCACACGAGCAGTCTTTCCCGGACGTTTTTCTTGCAGTGCAGGAAGGAATTTGTTCTTCAGAACATTTTCGTAGGATGCACCTGTTACCGTAGTGCCCTTTGGAACGCAGTGGGTAAGGATTACGCCCTCGCTGTCCCAGAACATGGACACCATCATTTTTTCAGCACTGGTGGTTACCCGAAATTGTTTTGGTGGTGGTGAATCTGTGTGCTTCCATTGAGCTGACTGGCGCTTTGTTTCTGGAATGAAAAATGGCATCCACGTCTCATCCATTGTGACAACCGACGAAAAGAAAGTCCCATTCGTGCTGTCGTTGCGCGTCAACATTGCTCGGCAACGTGCCACACGGGCAGCCGTGTGGTCGTCCGTCAGCATTCGTCGCACCCACCTGGATGACACTTTTCGCATTTTCAGGTCGTCATGCAGGATTGTGTGCACAGAACCCACAGAAATGCCAACTCTGGACGCGATCTGTTCAACAGTCATTCAGCGATCCCCCAAAACAATTCTCTCCACTTTCTCGATCGTGTCATCAGACCAGCTTGTGCGAGCCCGAGGTTGTTTCGGTTTGTTGTCATACGATGTTCTGCGTTCATTAAACTGTTGCACCCACGAACGCACTTTTGACACATCCATAACTCCATCACCACATGTCTCCTTCAACTGTCGATGAATTTCAATTGGTTTCACGCCACGCAAATTCAGAAAACGAATGATTGCACGCTGTTCAAGTAAGGAAAACGTAGCCATTTTAAGTATTTAAAACAGTTCTCATTCTCGCCGCTGTCGGTAAAATTACATCTGCCGTACGGTGCTGCCATCTCTGGGACGTATTGACAATGAACGCGGCCTCATTTTAAAACAATGCGCATGTTTCTACCTCTTTCCAGTCCCGAGAAAAAAAATCGACGGCCTTAGAACTTGAATGCACCTTGTAGTAGGACGAAATTTTTACACAAATTTGGAATCGTCATATTGTTACATATAATTTATGTGATGTCCCCGTTTCTTCTCCTTCCTGTTTGTAACAGTCTTGTTACCACTAATTCTATAACTATTTCTGCCATTGTCAGAACTTATTCTCCGGTTAAATTCCCTAGCCCTGCCAGAATCACCGGTTCAGTTATCCCGTATTTATTATTCTGTTATTCTATTCCAAGAACAGAATTTAAGCGGCGGCTAACCGGGGAGTGTATTACTGGCCCTTAGAACTGTAGCGATCTGGCAAACATTTTCTGTCAAAATTTGATTTTCTCGGACACTCCAGGACGATAATATGTAATGTTTCGTATCTGTTATTCTTGTTAGGCGTTTATCCCCACTCTCGCAGACGGAATCTATGAATATCAACCACATAAACAAACAGTGATTGATGTTCAGCCGCGGTAGCGTTCTCGCTCCCCGCGCCCCGGTTCCTGGGTTCGATTCCCAGCGGGATCAGGGATTTTCTCTGCCTCGTGATGACTGGGTGTTGTGTGATGTCCTTACGTTAGTTAGGTTTAAGTAGTTCTAGGACACTGATGACCATAGCTGTTAAGTCCCATAGTGCTCAGAGCCATTTGAACCATTTTTTTTTAATGTTCAGCCGTTCGGGTTTATTCTGCTCATCTCGTTTAGCCGCACCCCCTTTCGTCTGCGGGAAAGTTTTTTACTTCTAGATGCGACGGAGAGTCCCGTGGCAGAGACGTCACGCACACTGTACACGCGTTCAAAGATCAACTTAAGATTCGTTTAGAAATCAGCTTAGAATGTCTTCAAAAAGGTGCAAAAACCAACAGGGATGCTTTTCAAAATCGAATGAACAATCGATAGACAAACGTGCGCTGGATGCTAGACGCTTTGTAAGAGATGGTTTTTTCAGTCAAGAATATAAATTTGGCGCCCCCTCAAATTGCCGCCCGGGTCAGGTACCCCGGTCCCCCCCCCCCCCCCCCTCACCCCTACCCCGTCTTCTCTAGATCCGGGCCTGGTATTCCTCGTATGCAGAGAATAAAGAAAGTTCATTACCGTATCTGTCCGGAAATGCTTAGTTTCCGAATTATGGGCTTCAAAACAGTGATATTAGCTAGCATTTATCGCGAATCTCTCAGCCTGCTCAAATGGTTCAAATGGCTCTAGGCACTGTGGGACTTCACATCTGAGGTCATCAGTCCCCAAGAACTTATTACTACTTAAACCTAACTAACCTAAGGACATCACACACATCCATGCCCGAGGCAGGATTCGAACCTGCGACCGTAGCAGCCGCGTGGTTCCAGACTGAAGCGCCTAGAACCGCTCGGCCACATCGGCCGGCTTCTCACCCTGCGCAAAGACCAAAGCGACTGGAAAAAAGTGAAGGTGACTCACGTGTATAAGAAGTGTAAAGAAATGAACGCGCGAAATTAGAGACCAATATCCCTAACATCGGTTTGCCGCAAAAATCCAGAAACACATTCTGAGCCGGCCGGGGTGGCCGAGCGGTTCTAGGCGCTACAGTCTGGAACCGCGCGACCGCTACGGTCGCAGGTTCGAATCCTGCCTCGGGCATGGATGTGTGTGATGTCCTTAGGTTACTTAGGTTTAAGTAGTTTTAAGTTCTAGGGGGTTGATGACCTTAGAAGTTAAGTCCCATAGTGCTCAGAGCCTTTTGAACTATTTTTGTACACATTTTCCGTTGGAATACAATAAATTTCATTGAGACGGAGAATCTTACGTCCATGCATCAGCAGGGTTTTAGAAGCATCGGTCTTGCGAAATTCATCTTGCCCTTTTCTCGCATGGTATACTGGGAACTATAGAAGGACAACAGGCATATTACATAGTTCTAGATTTCCCTAAAGCGTTTGAGACGATTCCCCATTGCAGGTTGTTAACGAAGGTACGAGCATATCGAAGAGGTACACATATGCGAGTGGCTCGAAGACTTCTGAAGTTATAGACGTCAATATGTTGTTCTCGATGGTGAGTGTTAATCGGAGACAAGGGTATCGTCAGGAGTGCCCCAAATGGAAATGAGTGTACGGCATTGTGGGCCGGGAGTCCCCCATTCGAGGAAGTTCGGCCGCCGAGGGCAAGTACTTACCGCATTCGACTCTACATTGGGCGACTTGCGCGTCGGAGATGAGAATGAAATGATGATGACAACACAACACCCAGTCCCTGAGCCGAGTAAAACCCCTGCCTCAGCTTGGAATCTAACCCGGGCCCCTTGGCGTGGCATTCTGCAGTGCTGATCACTCAGCTAACAGGGGCGGACATGAGCGCCCAAGGGAAACGTGACAGGATCAATGTAATTTTCCATATATACTACTGGCCATTAAAATTGCTACACCACGAACATGACGTGCTACAGACGCGAAATTTAGGCGACAGGAAGAAGATGCTGTGATATGCAAATGATTAGCTTTTATGAATATTCACACAAGGTTGGCACCGTTGGCGACACCTGCAATGTGCTAACATGAGGAAAGTTTCCAACCGATTTCTCATACACAAACAGCAGTTGACCCGCGTTGCCTGGTGAAACGTTGTTGTGATGCCTCGTGTAAGGAGGAGAAATGCGTACCATCACGTTTCCGACTTAGATAAAGGTCGGATTGTAGCCTATCGCGATTGCGGTTTATCGTATCGCGACATTGCTTCTCGCGTTGGTCGAGATCCATTGACAGTTAGCAGAATATGGAATCGGTGGGTTCAGGAGGGTAATGCGGAACGCCGTGTTGGACCCCAACGGCCTCGTATCGCTAGCAGTCGAGATGACAGGGATCTTATCAGCACGTCTGTAACGGATCGTGCAGCCACGTCTCGATCTCTGAGTCAACAGATGGGGACGTCTGCAAGACAACAACCATCTGCACGAACAGTTCGACGACGTTTGCAGCAGCGCGGACTATCAGCTCGGAGACCGTGGTTGCGGTTACCCTTGACGCTGCATCACAGACAGGAGCGCCTGCGATGGTGTACTCAACGACGAATAGCAAAACGTCGTTTTTTCGGGTGAATCCAGGTTCTGTTTACAGCATCACGATGGTGGCATCCGTGTTTGACGACATCGCGGTGAACGCACATTGGAAGCGTGTATTCGTCACCGCCATACTGGCGTATCACCCGGCGTGATGGTATGGGGTGCCATTGGCTACACGTCTCGGTCACATCTTGTTCGCATCGACGACACTTTGAACAGTGGACGTTACATTTCAGATGTGTTACGACCCGTGGCTCTACCCTTCATTCGATCCCTGCGAAACCCTAGATTTCAGCAGGATAATGCACGACCGCATGTTGCAGGTCCTGTACGCGCCTTTCTGGATACAGAAAATGTTCGACTGCTACCCTGGCCAGCACATTCTCCAGATCTCTCACCAATTGAAAACGTCCTGTCAATGGTGGCCGAGCAACTGGCTCGTCACAATACGGCAGTCACTACTCTTGATGAACTGTGGTATCGCGTTGAAGCTGCATGAGCAGCTCTACAAGTACACGCCATCCAAGCTCTATTTGACTCCATGCCCAGGCGTATCAAGGCCGTTATTACGGCCAGAGGTGTTTGTTCTGGGTACTGATTTCTCAGGATCTACGCACCCAAATTGCGTGAAAATGTAATCACATGTCAGTTCCAGTATAATATACTTGTCCAATGAATACCCGTTTATCATCTGCATTTCTTCTTGGTGTAGCAATTTTAATGGCCAGCAGTGTAGAAGCCAGCTTTTCTCGATGGCGAGTGTTCATCAGAGACAAGAGGAGTGGCCAAGGGAAGCGTACAGGACCGCTGTTATTTTCTATATACACAAGTGATTTGGCTGAAATGGTGTGCAGCAGTCTGCGGCTGTTTGCTGATGATGCCATGGAGCACGGTAAGGTGTCGAAGTTGTGTGACTATAGGGGGATACAAGATGACGTAGACAAAATTTCCAGTTGGTGTGATGAATGGCACGTATCCCTAAATGTGGAAAATACAAGTTAATGCAGGTGAGTATGCTTGACATATTCACGTCGTTTAAATATCGGTGCATAACGTAGCAAAGCGATATGAAATGGAGCGAGCATGTGAGTATTGTGGCAGGGAACGCGGATGGTCGACTTCGTTTTATTGGGAGAATTCTAGGAAAGTGTGGTTCATTTGTAAATGAAACCGCACGTAGGACGCTAGTGTGACCTGTTCTTGAGTACTGCTCCAGTATTTGGGATAAGGATACCCGTGGTCTAGGGGTAGCGTCTTTGATTCATAATCGAAACGTCTTCGGTCCCTTGTTCGATCCCCGCCACTGTCTAAATTTTGATAAATAATCAGCATTAGCAGCCGAAGATTTCCGGCATAAGAAGTCAGCCTCATTCTGCCAACGGCCTTGTCAAAGAGGGCGCAGGAGCCGATAGAGGTTCAAGGCACTCTCTTGTCCTTTCCCTAAAGGCGGAAGAACCAGCAATGATCAACGACATGAGGATGCAGGAGGCAATGGAAACCAATGCATTAAAGACACGTAACGTGTATCAACAGGACATGTGGCCTGTAATTGAAGAAGTGTCATGATGATCTCTCCATTGGCAAAAGATTCCGGAATAGTCCCCCATTCGGATCTCCGGGAGGGGACTGCCGAGGGGGAGGTTACCATGAGAAAAAGATTGAATAATCAACGAAAGGATAACGTTCTACGAGTCGGGGCGTGGAATGTCAGAAGCTTGAACATGGTAGGGAAACTAGAAAATCTGAAAAGGGAAATGCAAAGGCTCAATCTAGATATAGTAGGGGTCAGTGAAGTGAAGTGGAAGGAAGACAAGGATTTCTGGTCAGATGAGTATCGGGTAATATCAACAGCAGCAGAAAATGGTATAACAGGTGTAGGATTCGCTATGAATAGGAAGGTAGGGCAGAGGGTGTGTTACTGTGAACAGTTCAGTGACCGGGTTGTTCTAATCAGAATCGACAGCAGACCAACACCGACAACGATAGTTCAGGTATACATGCCGACGTCGCAAGTTGAAGATGAACAGATAGAGAAAGTGTATGAGGATATTGAAAGGGTAATACAGTATGTAAAGGGGGACGAAAATCTAATAGTCATGGGCGACTGGAATGCAGTTATAGGGGAAGGAGTAGAAGAAAAGGTTACAGGAGAATGTGGGCTTGGGACGAGGAATGAAAGAGGAGAAAGACTAATTGAGTTCTGTAACAAGTTTCAGCTAGTAATAGCGAATACCCTGTTCAAGAATCACAAGAGGAGGAGGTATACTTGGAAAAGGCCGGGAGATACGGGAAGATTTCAATTAGATTACATCATGGTCAGACAGAGATTCCGAAATCAGATACTGGATTGTAAGGCGTACCCAGGAGCAGATATAGACTCAGATCACAATATAGTAGTGATGAAGAGTAGGCTGAAGACATTAGTCAGGAAGAATCAATACGCAAAGAAGTGGGATACGGAAATACTAAGAAATGACGAGATACGTTTGAAGTTCTCTAACGCTATAGATACAGCAATAAGGAATAGCGCAGTAGGCAGTACAGTTGAAGAGGAATGGACATCTCTAAAAAGGGCCATCACGGAAGTTGGGAAGGAAAACATAGGTACAAAGAAGGTAGCTGCGAAGAAACCATGGGTAACAGAAGAAATACTGCAGTTGATTGATGAAAGGAGGCAGTACAAACATGTTCCGGGAAAATCAGGAATACAGAAATACAAGTCGCTGAGGAATGAAATAAAAAGGAAGTGCAGGGAAGCTAAGGCGAAATGGCTGCAGGAAAAATGTGAAGACATCGAAAAATATATGATGGTCGGAAGGACAGACTCAGCATACAGGCAAGTCAAACAACCTTTGGTGACATTAAAAGCAACGGTGGTAACATTAAGAGTGCAACGGGAATTCCACTGTTAAATGCAGAGGAGAGAGCAGATAGGTGCAAAGAATACATTGAACGCGTCTACGAGGATGAAGATTTGTCTGATGCGATAGAAGAAGAAACAGGAGTCAATTTAGAAGAGATAGGGGATCCAGTATTACGAGTAGAATCGGAATTTAAAAGACCTTTAGAGGACTTACGGTCAAATAAGGCAGAAGGGATAGATAACATTCCATCAGAATTTCTAAAATCACTGGGGGAAGTGGCAACAAAACCACTATTGACGTTGGTGTGTAGAATATATGAGTCTGGGGACATACCATCTGACTTTCGGAAAAGCATCATCCACACAATTCCGAAGACGGCAAGAGCTGACAAGTGCGAGAATTATCACACAATCAGCTTAACAGCTCATTCATCGAAGCTGCTTACAAGAATAATATACAGAAGAATGGAAAAGAAAATTGAGAACGCGCTAGGTGACGATCATTTTGGCTTTAGGAAAAGTAAAGGGACGAGAGAGGCAATTCTGACGTTACGGCTGATAATGGAAGCAAGGCTAAAGAAAAATCAAGACACTTTCATAGGATTTGTCGACCTGGAAAAAGCGTTCGACAATATAAAATGGTGCAAGCTGTTCGAGATTCTGAAAAATTAGGGGTAAGCTATAGGGAGAGACGGGTCATATACAATATGTACAACAACCAAGAGGGAATAATAAGAGTGGACGATCAAGAACGAAGTGCTCGTATTACGAAGGGTGTAAGACAAGGATGTAGCCTTTCGCCTCTACTCTTCAATCTGTACATCGAGGAAGCAATGATGGAAATAAAAGAAAGGTTCAGGTGTGGAATTAAAATACAAGGTGAAAGGATATCAATGATAAGATTCGCTGATGACATTGCTATCCTGAGTGAAAGTGAAGAAGAATGGAATGAACAGTCTAATGAGTACACAGTATGGTTTGAGAGTAAATCGAAGAAAGACGAAGGTAATGAGAAGTAGTAGAAATGAGAACAGCGAGAAACTTAACATCAGGATTGATGGTCACGAAGTCAATGAAGTTAAGGAATTCTGCTACCTAGGCAGTAAAATAACCAATGACGGACGGAGCAAGGAGGACATCAAAAGCAGACTCGCTATGGCAATAAAGGCATTTCTGGCCAAGAGAAGTCTACTAATATCAAATACTGGCCCTAATTTGAGGAAGAAATTTCTGAGGATGTACGTCTGGAGTACAGCATTGTATGGTAGTGAAACATGGACTGTGGGGAAAGGAATGAGGAGGTTCTACGCAGAATCAGAGAGGAAAGGAATATGTGGGAAACACTGATAAGGAGAAGGGACAGGATGATAGGACATCTGCTAAGACATGAGGGAATGACTTCCATGGTACTAGAGGGAGCTGCAGAGGGCAAAAACTGTAGAGGAAGACAGAGATTGGAATATGTCAAGCAAATAATTGAGGACGTAGGTTGCATGTGCT
Organism: Schistocerca piceifrons; assembly: GCF_021461385.2. Classification (NCBI taxonomy): domain Eukaryota; kingdom Metazoa; phylum Arthropoda; class Insecta; order Orthoptera; family Acrididae; genus Schistocerca; species Schistocerca piceifrons. The sequence goes on along the minus strand of NC_060148.1, from coordinate 66,781,541 downwards.
ACTCTGAGATGAAGAGGTTAGCACAGGAAAGGAATTCGTGGCGGGCCGCATCAAACCAGTCAGTAGATTGATGACAAAAAAAAAAAAAAAAAAAAAAAAAAAAAAAAAAAAAAAAAAAAAAAAAAAAAATCAGGTCAGCTTAAAGGAAAAGAGGTAAGCGGGCTGCTATATTTGTTACTGGTGGATTAGAACAACACGCAAGTGTTACGGAGATGCTTCGGGTACTCAAATGGGAGTCCCTGGAGGGAAGACAACATTCTTTTCGAGAAACACTACTGAGAAAATTTAGAGAATCGGCATTTGAAGTTGACTGCAGAACGATTATGTTGCCTCCATCATACAATGTGCCTAAGGACCACGAAGATGAGATATGAGAAATTAGGGCTTAATTTTTTTAGAAAATTTGTATCTTAATTATTTGGATCATTATTTTTATTGAGTTAGTTGGTTTAGATGTAACTTTTTATTTCTATTCCTTTCTCACAGCATTTTAATGCCGCGCGGGATTAGCCGAGCGGTCTCGGGCGCTGCAGTCATGGACTGTGCGGCTGGTCCCGGCGGAGGTTCGAGTCCTCCCTCGTTCATGGGTGTGTGTGTTTGTCCTCAGGATAATTAAGGTTACGTAGTGTGTAAGCTTAGGGACTGATGACCTTAGCAGTTAAGTACCATACGATTTCACACACATTTGAACATTTTTTGAGCATTTTAATCACCATATCAACTTCTTCATTTGCTCTTATTTTTCTTCCTATCATTCTGTTTTCACTAGAGATCTTTGTTCATGTGATTCTAATTAGTTTCACTTATTTAATTTGCTTCTTTTTATCATTCTGTTTATTCGTTCGTGTTATTGCATTCATTATTTCTATATCCCATTTCAATCTCGTTTTATTGATGATTCTTTCCTTTATATCTTCGTCTGTGTTTATTTGTCCATGGTGCAACAGGAATTTAGGCTATGTTTTAAATATTTCTACGACGATTATCATAAAAATTGTACGTCTTGCAAAGAAAACTACAATACAAATAGATTATTTCGTATTTTTTTGAAGCGATAGACTGGCATTTTCAAATATTTAAATATTGTAATAGATAAATATAATTAACTGTATATTCAATAAAATTCCAAGTTGGAAAAGATATAAAAAAAATGAGAACAAATGAAAAAATTCCATATCATGATTAAAAAGTGACGAAGGAACAGAAATAGAGAAATACATTCAAACCAATTAATTAAATAAAAATAATGATCAAAGTCATTTTGATAAAGATTTAAAAAGATAAAGTTTAAGGCACTTGATCGCGACGTTCAGTATGTGAAGGCCGTATCGTTCTGACCTTTTTTTTTGTCTATTTCTCTCAAACTAGGGCTCACCATGGTGAATCGCTGCAGTGTGTGATACATGGGATCTTAACCTACATCACCGTATAGATAGTTTCAAAAAGTCGCTCCCATCGCTCGGACCTCTCCTTGTTAGCACAAGATGGAGAGGAGAGGGACAGAGAGAGAGAGAGAGAGAGAGAGAGAGAGAGAGAGAGAGAGAGAAAATAGCCTTTCGGAAACGTCACGCTGACATCGCGATGTTAAGGCCCCTGTAAACGATTAAACAATTTGTCAAACTTCACTAGTTTGTCAAATCGTTAAGCAGTGTACTGCTTCATTTGACATGTTTGTCATACATAGACTGTCTTCCACGTGTTAAAGAAAATTTTTGATTGATGGCCGGTTTGACAAGATATTGGACGTCGCTTGTGTTCATGTATCACCGCATATGTTCAGCGATAATGGACTTTTATTGTAGTTTATCTCACTGCATCGTGAATTTTCACAAGAGTGCAAGCTACGACAAAAAAGAGCGTATGGATAAAAACAAAACAGCGCCAGCTATTACCTAAACCGTGGGGGTGTTGCGTCTTTACCAGTCATGTAAGTTATTATGCAGGAGACGCAAAGAACAAAATGAATATTCTACGCTCAACATAAAAGCGGGGGTACAATAAAAAATAAAAAAAACGGAAGATCCCCGACTGTTCCATGGACGATAAAGTTAAGTTTCCACAACGCGGTATTTTAAGGAGAGATTTTATGTCAAATTACATGAAATTTGACATTTTCTGTTCCTTAGTGGCCTTTAGGCTCTGTTTGACCGTTTTGGTATAAAATACATTAAAAACACACAATTGTAAAGACCTTCAAATAATACTTTTAAATTTGCCAAGAGACAGGTAATTTTTGACACCTCTTATATAACACTACTAAAGTTGAAAAGTCTTATCTTGGGAAATCCGTCAATGACCTGTTCTGATGCCTCTGTTATATCTCAGAAGTTGACATTACAAACAAAAAATGAGTCCTTCGTTTGTGGCACTAGTTGGTGTGCTAGCCAGCGATTTCTGTAGTATATTCGTACTTGTATATATTGCTCTTTGATACGAATATGCAGTGGCTAGGCATAAATGTGTGTTTAAGAAACGCAAATTTGCGGGTAACAAGTATTTTTTAAATCGCAAACACGGAAGAACGAAAAGAGCTTCAAACCTTAGTAAAATGAGTACTCCTCCTCACATGTGCCTCTCGGGCCAGCTTACGTGTAGACTTCTTTGGCCTCTGAATAATACTTCGGCGAATGCCTGGAGTAACTTCTGATGTGCGAACTGAAGGAATTCCTTGTCGTTTTAGATTTTGCACAGATCCGTAGGTGAGCCAATTTTTATACAAACTCTGTATTGCTGCCAGTCCTCCATCCGGATACCTGACCCCGAAAATTTCGAGAGCTTCCTTAATCGAACCAGTTTTCACTGCCGGATCTCTGCCCATCTGAGTTTGGAGCATTATGGGCAGGGCCCCACAACCAGCTCTGGAATCTGACGATCCAATACGCCAATTGGACAGAATTTGACACACTGTCCCTAAGAAGGAGGTCCAACACCAGTGCCCAGCCAACTAACTCCTTGCTTAGTGGCCAGATGTGGACCAATGCGTTGCTGAATTCCTCAGTTTGTGACCTCTTTCTCTTGAATAAATTAAACCGTTTTTCTGACATTGTAATCATTTTTTGTATGTACACTACTGGCCATTAAAATTGCTACACCAAGAAGAAATGCAGATGATAAACGAGTATTCATTAGACAAATATATTATACTGGAACTGACATGTCATTACATTTTCACGCAATTTGGGTGCATAGATCCTGAGAAATCAGTACCCCGAACAACCACCTACGGCCGTAATAAAGGTCTTGATACGCCTGGGCATTGAGTCAAACACAGCTTGGATGCCGTGTGCAGGTACAGCTGCCCATGCACGATATCACAGTTCGAGTAGTGACTGGCATATTGTGACGAACCAGTTGGTCGGCCACCATTGAGCAGACGTTTTCAATTGGTGAGAGATCTGGAGAATGTGCTAGCCAGGGCAACAGTCGAACATTTTCTGTATTGAGAAAGGTCCGTACAAGACCTGCAACATGCGGTCGTGGATTATCCTGCTGATATGTAGGGTTTCGCAGGGATCGAATAAAGGGTTGAGCCACGGGTCGTAACACATCTGAAATGTAACGTCCACTGTTCAAAGTGCCATCAATGCGAACAAGAGATGACCGACACGTGTAACCAATGGCACCGCATACCATCACGCTGGGTGATCCGCCAGTATGGCGATGACGAATACACGCTTCCAATGTGCGTTTACCGCGATGTCACCAAACACGGATGCGACCATCGTGATGCTGTAGACAGAACCTGGATTCATCGGAAAAACTGACGTTTTGCCACTCGTGCACTCAGGTTCGTCGATGAGTCTACCATCGCGGGCGCTCCTGTCCGTGAGGCAGCGTCAAGGGTAACCGCAGCCACGGTCTGCGAGCAAATAGTCCATGCTGCTGCAAACGTCGTCGAACTGTTCGTGCAGATGGTTGTTGTCTTGCAAACGTCCCCATCTGTTGACTCAGGGATCGAGACGTGGCTGTGCGGTCCGTAACAGCCGTGCGGATAAGATGCCTGTCATCTCTACTGCTAGTGATACGAGGCCGATGGGATGCAGCACGGCGTTCCGTATTACTCTCCTGAACCCACCGATTCCATATTCTGCTAACAGTCATTGGATCTGGACCAACGCGAGCAGCAATGTCGCGATACGATGAACCATCATCGCGATAGGCTACAATCCGACCTTTATCAAAGTCGGAAACGTGATGGTACGCATTTCTCCTCGTTACACGAGGCATCACAACAACGTTTCACCAGGCAACGCCGGTCAACTGCTGTTTGTGTATGAGAAATCGGTGTGAAACTTTCCGCATGTCAGCACGTTGTAGGTGTCGCCACCGGCGCCAGCCTTGTGTGAACGCTCTGAAAAACTAATCATTTGCATATCACAGCATCTTCTTCCTGTCGGTTAAATTTCGCGTCTGTAGCACGTCATCTTTATGGTGTAGCAATTTTAATGGCCAGTAGTGTATGTCTTATGTCTTCAGAATTATGTGCGCTATAAAATTGACATATTTTTGAAAAGTCGATTTTTTTATATTTTTTGATGTCCTTTCTCAAACACTCGAGCGCGGTGTGGGAGGGGGGGGGGAGGGGGTGGCGCTATGATGTTTTTGCCTCGGTTCGGAAACATCGTAGATTCGGGGCTGGGTAGCGCCCAATAGGTATGCAACACACCTGGCGTGCACGTAACGCGGTTACGATCGTAACCTACCAAGGGAAAGTAACCGCATTGCACGGTCACTTCTGTATAGTCTACGGTAGCCCACAGCTCTCTAGCTCCGAGTGTAGAAGCAAGCGCTGGCAGATTGTCTCCGGAGGTGATCTGTGACCGGTGGGTTGGTAACAGGTGACGGCGCGGCGCGTCGGGTGAAGCAGAGCGGCGCGAGAACCGGCGCTAGGCGCTCGGCCCGTGTCGGCGCACGACGGCCGTTTCCGGTTAGTGGCGCCTCGCGGGTCGACCTTGGCCGGGGTCGATAGTCGCCTCCGCTGCCGCTGCCGCCGCCGCTGCCGAACGCTCGCTCGCGCGGACACCACGTGCCGCCGAGCTGCCCGTAATAAATACCCTCGCTGCGTCACCGCTAGCGGAAAATTCCGCCCCAGCACGCTTACTGTCAAAAACTCGATCATATGGGGTTAGTTGTTACTTGCATGTTCCATGCATCATTTTGCACGATAAATTGTAATGGTGTGGATCGAATCATTTTACATGCATATTGCAAATTAATTTGTAAATCTAAGGTTCAAATGGCTCTGAGCTCTATGGGACCTAACTTCTGAGGTCATCAGTCCCGTAGAACTACTTAAACCTAACTAACCTAAGGACATCACACACGTCCATGCCCGAGGCAGGATTCGAACCTGCGACCGTAGCGGTCGCGCCGTTCCAGACTGTAGTGCCTAGAACCGCTCGGCCACCCAGGCCGGCGTACTATAAACATCACCATATAATACGCACATTTAAAAACGTTTTGCATCACACCGGTTCCCAGAACTCCTGAAGATAGACGTTCAATATGGATATTGTATCACAGACACAGTCCATTTGACTGTTGAGACGTATCTCTAAACCTGTCGAAGATGTAAACAACCACGCATGAGCAGCGTCTGTTAGACGGAGGGGGTCCGACAGCCGATCAGTTCGTTATTCCACCAGGAAGAAGGTACACGGCTCGTGTTGTCTGTAGTTCAACCGTGCCTACACGCGCGGTTCGATCAAGTCCGCATTGTTACTTTGTGCCAGGAAGGACTCTCAACAAGGGAAGTGTCCAGGCATCTCGGAGTGAACCAAAGCGATGTTGTTCAGACATTGAGGAGAGGGCCGGCCGGTGTGGCCGAGCGGTTCTAAGCGCTTCAGTTCGGAACCGCGCTGCTGCGGTCGCAAGTTCGAATCCTGCCTCAGGCATGGATGTGTGTGATGTCCTTAGGTTAGTCAGGTTTAAGTAGTTCTAAGTCTAGGGTACTGAAGACCTCAGATGTTAAGTCCCATAGTGCTTAGAGTCATTTGAACCACCGAGGAGAGGCAGGAACTGTCGATGACATGCCTCGCTCAGGCCGCCCAAGGGCTACTACTGCAGTGGATGGCCGCTACCTACGGGTTATGGCTCGGAGGAACCCTGACAGCTACGCCACTATGTTGAATATTTTTTTTTCGTGCAGCCGCAGGACGTCGTGTTACGACTAAAACTGTGCGAAATAGGCAGCTTGCTGCGCAACTTTACTCCCGACGTCCACGACGAGATCAATCCTTGCAACCACGACACAATGCAGCGCGGTACAGATGGGCCCAACAACTTGCCGAATGGACCGCTCAGGATTGTCATCACGTTCTCTTCACCGACGAGTGTCGCGTGTGCCTTCAACCAGACACTCGCTGGAGGTTCCCTGATGTTTTGGGGAGGCATTATGTGGGGCCGACGTACGCCGCTAGTGGACATGGAAGGCGCCGTAACGGCTGTACGATACGTGAATAGACGAGGCATTCGTCTTCATGGACGACAAATCGCGCCCCCCGTGTGCACATCTTGGAATGACTTCCTTCAGGATAACGACATCGCTCGACTAGAGTGGCCAGCATGTTCTCCAGACATGAGCCCTATCGAACATGCCTGGGATAGATTGAAAGGGGCTGTTTATGGACGACGTGACCCACCAACCGCTCTGTGGGATCTACGGTGAATCTGAGTGGGACAATCTGGACCAACAATGCCTCGCTGAACTTCTGGATAGTATGCCACGACGAATATAGGCACGCATCAATGCAAGACGACGTGCTACTATGTATTAGACGTACACAACATGCAATGTGTGAATTTCATGAGCAATAAAAACGGCGGAAATGATCTTTATGTTGATCTGTATTCCAGAGCCGAGATGATGCCAAACTTATTTTGATGTATGTAATTATTTTTTACCTCGAAATGAAAACAAGATATACAGGTTGAGTAAGCAGTTCTTACCACAATCTTTTGCACATCACAAACATAGTAATTCTTCTACGCAATGGAAGGAATCATCAAGGAGAAACTTTTTCAATTTATTTTGAAATGTTACCTTGCTGTCTGTTAGACATTTTATATCACTGAGTAAGTGGTCAAAAACTTCTGTTGCAGCGTTTTGCACCTCTTTCTGTGCGAAAGACAACCTTAATGTTCAGTAATGAATGTCATTTTCCCTTAGAGTATTGTAATTTTGTATCTCATTGTTCCTTTTGAACTATAGTGGCTTATTTACAACAAACTTCATGAGGGAATAAATATACTATGAAGCAGTAGTCAGAATGCCCTACTTCTTGAACAGATCTCTACAAGATGATCGCAGGAGAGCACCACATATTCTTCTTCTTCATTGTTTGGCAATGAAGACCTTCTTTCTTAACATTATTCCATGTGACATTACTGAATGAATATAAGCAAAACGTATCAACTTACTGATTTATCTCTTCTCAAAATTTGCTCTGATTCTAAGTGCAAATGTGGCTGCACTAAGTTAGGATTTCTAAAATGTGTTTTTTTTTCCAATTTAAATTCTCATCAAAATGGTTCAAATGGCTCTGAGCGATATGGGACTTAACATCTGAGGTCATCAGTCCCCCAGACTTAGAACTACATAAACCTTACTAACCTAAGGACATCACACACATCCATGACCGAGGCAGGATTCGAACCTGCGACCGTAGCGGTCGCGCGGTTCCAGAAGGAAGCGCATAGAACCTCACAGCCACACCGGCCGGCTAAATTCTCATCCCGGAACCGCGAGACTGCTACGGTCGCAGGTTCGAATCCTGCCTAGGTCATGGATGTGTGTGATGTCCTTAGGTTAGTTATGTTTACGTAGTTCTAAGTTTAGGGGACTGATGACCTCAGATGTTAAGTCCCATAGTGCTAAGAGCCATTTGAACCATTTTTTTTTTAAATTCTCGTCAATATGGAAGTTCCCCACCCTATGTATTATTTCATCACCATGTGTTACACTTATCACTGGTGCAGTACCCCCGGAGGCGCAGAACTAAATATGAGGCGTCTTTGTGAAATTCGAGGTGAGACCATTTGCAGAAAACCAGTCAATGATACTTTTGAGAACTTTGTTCGCCATTTCTTCCATTTATGTGTGTATACTGGGAGTGATTACAATATTGGTGTCATCTACAAAAAGAACTAATTCTACTTGTTGTACATTAGACGATGGATTGTTTACATAGTTGAGAAACAGTAGTGGACTTAAGATTGAGCCTTGGGGATACCCATACGAGATTCTCCCCAGTCGGAATTATGTCCCCGGATTCTCTTGGCTGAATTGCTACTAACTACAACTTTCTGCAATCTTTTGGTTATATATGACATGGTCCATTGGTTGGCTATACCATCAATCCCATAGAACTTCAATTTATTTAGCAGTATACAATGATTCACACAACCAAATGCGTTGAATAGGTCACAGAAAATACGTACCGGTGCTTTTGTTATTTTATGCTTGTAATATCTGGTGTGTGAACATGTAAATGGCATTCTCAGTAGAGGAACTCTTCTGAAACCTAAAAAAAATGGTTCAAATGGCTCTGAGCACTATGGGACTCAACTGCTGAGGTCATTAGTCCCCTAGAACTTAGAACTAGTTAAACCTAACTAACCTAAGGACATCACAAACATCCATGCCCGAGGCAGGATTCGAACCTGCGACCGGAGCGGTCTTGCGGTTCCAGACTGCAGCGCCTTTAACCGCACGGCCACTTCGGCCGGCTCTGAAACCTAAACTGTGATTTGTTGAGGATATTATTGTAGCCAAAGTGAGATACTATTCTAGAATACATCACATTCTCAAAAATTTCCGACGATTATATCAGCAGTGAAATCTGCATTGGATTCAGGTCTTTTTGGTAGGGAAGAGACAGCATGTTGTCTCGGATGGAGAGTCATATTCAGATGCAGAAGTAACTTCGAGTGCGCCCCAGCGAAGAGTGTTGGGACTTTCGATCTTCATGGTTGGTTGATTGATTTGAAGGAGGGGACCAAACAGCGAGGTGATTGGTCCAAAAATTTTTGTGAAATCTTATGGGACTTAACTGCTAAGGTCATCAGTCCCTAAGCTTACACACTACTTAATCTAAATTATCCCAAGGACAAACACACACATCCATGGCCGAGGGAGGACTCGAACCTCCGCCGGGACCAGCCGCACAATCCATGACTGCAGCGCCATAGACCGCTCGGCTAATCCCGCGCAGCTGATTGGTCCCATCGGACCAGGGAAGGAGGGGTCTCTCTGACCAAAATGGTACTGAAACAGAGGATGACAGACTAAAGGCCGAAGTACTAAATGTCTTTTTCCAAAGTTGTTTCACAGAGGAAGACTGCACTGTAGTTCCTTCTCTAGATTGTCGCACAGATGACAAAATGGTAGATATCGAAATATACGACAGAGGGATAGAGAAACAATTAAAATCGCTCAAAAGAGGAAAGGCCGCAGGACCTGATGGGATACCAGTTCGATTTTACACAGAGTACGCGAAGGAACTTGCCCCCCCCCCCCCCCCCCCCCTTCTTGCTGCGGTGTACCGTAGGTCTCTAGAAGAGCGTAGGGTTCCAAAGGATTGGAAAAGGGCACAGGTCATCCCCGTTATCAAGAAGGGACGTCGAACAGATGTGCAGAACTATAGACCTACATCTCTAACGTCGATCATTTGTAGAATTTTGGAACACGTATTATGTTCGATTATAATGACTTTTCTGGAGACTAGAAATCTACTCTGTAGGAATCAGCATGGGTTTCGAAAAAGACGATCGTGTGAAACCCAGCTCGCGCTATTCGTCCACGAGACTCAGAGGGCCATAGACACGGGTTCCCAGGTAGATGCCGTGTTTCTTGACTTCCGCAAGGCGTTTGATACAGGCGTTTGATACAGTTCCCCACAGTCGTTTAATGAACAAAGTAAGAGCATATGGACTATCAGACCATTTGTGTGATTGGATTGAAGAGTTCCTAGATAACAGAACGCATTATGTCATTCTCGATGGAGGGAAGTCTTCCGAAGTAAGAGTGATTTCAGGTGTGCCGCAGGGGAGTGTCGTAGGACCGTTGCTATTCACAATATACGTAAATGACCTTGTGGATGACATCGGAAGTTCACTGAGGCTTTTTGCGGATGATGCTGTGGTATATCGAGAGGTTGTAACAATGGAAAATTGTACTGAAATGCAGGAGGATCTGCAGCGAATTGACGCATGGTGCAGGGAATTGCAATTGAATATCAATGTAGACAAGTGTAATGTGCTGCGAATACACAGAAAGAAAGATCCCTTATCATTTAGCTACAATATAGCAGGTCAGCAACTGGAAGCAGTTAATTCCGTAAATTATCTGGGAGTAGGCATTAGGAGTGATTTAAAATGGAATGATCATATAAAGTTGATCGTCGGTAAAGCAGATGCCAGACTGAGATTCATTGGAAGAATCCTAAGGAAATGCAATCCGAAAACAAAGGAAGTAAGTTACACTACACTTGTTCCCCCTTTGCTTGAATACTGCTCACTGGTGTGGGATCCGTACCAGATAGGGTTGATAGAAGAGATAGAGAAGATCCAACGGAGAGCAGGATCATTTAGTAATCGCGAAAGCGTTACGGATATGATAGATAAACTCCAGTGGAAGACTGCAGGAGAGACGCTCAGTAGCTCGGTACGGGCTTTTGATGAAGTTTCGAGAACATTCCTTCACCGAGGAGTGAAGCAGTATATTGCTCCCTCCTACGTATATCTCGCGAAGAGACCATGAGGATAAAATCAGATTAGAGCCCACACAGAGGCATACCGACAATCCTTCTTTCCACGAACAATACGAGACTGGAGTAGAAGGGAGAACCGACAGAGGTACTCAAGGTAGCCTCCACCACGCACCGTCAGGTGGCTTGCGGAGTGTGGATGTAGATGTAGATGTAGAGGGGGAAGGGAGTCGGCCGTGCCCTTGCAAAGGAATCATCCCGGTATTTGCGTGAAGTGATTTAGGGAAATCACCGAAAATGTAAATCACGATTGCTGGACGCGGGTTTGAACCGTCGTCCTACCGAATACGAGTCTAGTGTGCTAACCACTGCTTCACCTCGCTCAGTTTCATGTTCTAGCTGCATATTACTGGCCTTTCAGACAATAGTAATAGTAACCTCACACTTTTTGCCGATGATGCAGTTATCTATAATGAAGCACTGCCTGAAAGCAGCTGCATAAATATTCAGTCAGGTCTTGATAAGGTTTCGAAGTGGTGCAAAGATTGCCAACTTGATTTAAATGTTCAGAAGTGTAAGATGATGTTCTTCACAAAACTAAAAAACGTAGTATGCCATTACTCTATATCAGTGAACCGCAGTTGGGATGGGCCAACTCATACAAATACCTGTATGTAACACTTTGTAGGGACTTCCTGGCAGATTAAAACTGTGTGCCCGACCGAGACTCGAACTCGGGACCTTTGCCTTTCGCGGGCAAGTGCTCTACCATCTGAGCTACCGAAGCACGACTCACGCCCGGTACTCACAGCTTCACTTCTGCCAGTATCTCGTCTCCTACCTTCCAAACTTTACAGAAGCTCTTCTGCTGTGAGTACCGGGCGTGAGTCGTGCTTCGGTAGCTCAGATGGTAGAGCACTTGCCCGCGAGAGGCAAAGGTCCCGAGTTCCAGTCTCGGTCCGGCACACAGTTTTAATCTGCCAGGAAGTTTCATATCAGTGCACACTCCGCTGCGGAGTGAAAATCTCATTCTGGAGACTTTGTAGGGATATGAAATAGAATGATCGCATACACTCGGTTGTGGGTGAAGCAGTGGGTAGACTTAGGTTTATTGGTAGAATACTGGGGAAGTGCAATCAGTGCAGAAAGTAGGTCCCTTACAAAACACTTGCGCGATCAGTTCTAGAATATTGCTCAAGTGTGCGGAAGCCGTACCAGACAGAACTAACAGGGGATATTGTACGTATACAGAGAAGGGCCGCACGAATGGTCACAGGTTTGTTTTACCCGTGCGAGTGTGTCTCACAGATACCGAGGAAACTGAACTGGAAGACTCTTGAAGATAGACGTAAACTATCCCGAGAAAATCCATGAACAAAGTTTCAAGAACTGGCTTTAAAGAGTGACGCTAGGAATATTCTACAAGCCACTACGTACGGCTCAGACAGGGATCGTGAGGATGAGATTAGAATAATTACTGCACGCACAGAGGCATTCAGAAAATCATTCTTCCCGCGCTGCATACGTGAATAGAACAGGAAGAGATCACCAATAACTGGTACAGTGGCATGACCCTCCGCCATGGTTTGCGGAGTATAGATGTAGATCTTGAAAGTCTTTTCGGGTTTGCTGCCGGATCCTAAAATCAACTTGGCTCGATATTTCGGCGATCCAACTGTTCGCCATCTTCAGGAAATGCTACTTCTGCTGATGAGTCCCGCTGAGAACTGACGCAAGATTGTTTTTTTTTTTTTTTTTTTTTACTTTATTGTTATTTTAAAACCTGTACAACAGGTAGGCTGTCAGCAGCACACTACGCTGCTCTTCAGCCATAGAAGACACAAGCAGCAAAAACAGTGAGAAGACACATAAGTCACAGAGCGGTGGGCAATAAAACAGGAGACACATAGAGACAATCACGGAGCCGTTCACACTCGTCGATAATCCACACTGCTAGCTGATGAGACGACGCACAACCACTGAAGATGATGATGGCACTGGTGAACGATGGAGGGGACGGTGAACACTAAACACTAAACGCACAAAACACTGATGGCGGCGACCTCCGGCGCGCGAATGTCCACGTAACGTGTGCGAGTCCGGGGACCTGCCAAGAGGGGTAGAAGGGGGAGGTGGGGGAGAGGGGAGAAAAAGGATGCCAATGGCTGAGGAGTTGGGGGCAGGAGGAGAGGAACAGGGGAGGGGAGGCCCGGGGGAGGAGGGGGGAGAAAAGGAGGATGGAGGGAAAAGGGAGAGGAGGGAGGGAGGGTGCCCGGAGGAATAAGTACAGGAGGAGGGCGGGAGGATCAAAGTTGGTAGGAGGGGTAGATGGAAGAGAGGAGGGCATCATCAGGGAGGGGGAGCTGGCGGAAGCCACCTTGGGAGAGGGTAAGGAGGGTGGAGAGATGGAGACCGGGTGGGACGTGCGAATACAGGCGCGGCAGCGGGCGGGGGTGGGAGAGGATCAGGGAGACGAGCGGGTGAGGAGGATCGAGTTTGCGGGAGGTGTACAGGATCCGTATCCTTTCAAGGAAAAGGAGGAGGTGGGACGCAAGATTGCAATTCGACGTCCTATATAGGCTACCGTTCAGTACACGGCGCATGCGCCGCCCATCACGGTTTCTGGCTTCCAAAACAGGGCCTTTCTTCCTTATGCTGGAGGCTTATCGTTTAAGATTGGTCGAATTTTAAGGAGTTTTAACATTAAGAGTGTGTTCCGTCCACCCTCTAAGATTAGGGCTCTGCTCGGCTCTGTGAAGGATGATTTGGGACTTGGGAAACCCGGGGTGTACAAAATCCCGTGTCAATGTGGGAAAGCTTACGTTGGCCGTTCTATTCGCACAGTGAATGACAGGTGTGTGGAACATCGCCGTCACACGAGGCTACAACAGCCGGAAAAATCGGCCGTAGCAGAACACTGCCTGAATGAGAGACACAAAATGAAATTTGAGGAAACTGTTGTAATTGCCAACATTTCCGGTTTTTGGAATAGTGTGTATAAAGAGGCGATCGAAATTAGGTTGGCTGATAATTTAGTCAACAGGGACAATGGGTTTCCTCTTAGCAAAGCGTGGAATCCTGTATTATCTCGCATCAAAACTGAACGTTCTTCGGTGCGGCCTTGGTTGCGATATATCGTTGCCAGCAGTGTTTCACTAAGGGCGGCGCCACCTCCCTGTTTTGGAAGTCAGAAACCGTGATGGGCGGCGCATGCGCCGTGTACTGAACGGTGGCCTATATAGGACGTCGAATTGCAATCTTGCGTCAGTTCTCAGCGGGACTCATCAGCAGAAGTAGCATTTCCTGAAGATGGCGAACAGTTGGATCGCCGAAATATCGAGTCAAGTTGATTTTAGGATCCGGCAGCAAACCCGAAAAGACTTTCAAGACTTATTACGCCGGGAAAGCCTACGTAGTCACATATAGATGTAGATACACTCGCCGTCCAATCTCAATGGTGCATCATCGTCAGCAGCAAATTGCCGCTCGATGGAAAACTCCGCAAAATACATCTCAGTGAGACCAACGAATACAATGCACGCAGAAATGTTGGGACATTAATCCACAGATTTACAGGCGGTGGACAGAATTATGGAAACGCCAAAAACACACGTTACCACGCGTAATTCGATGCGGGAGAACCTTGGGCATTCAAAACAGCTTCCAGTAGTCTCAGAACTGGTAAATACTGATCGCACTTCTTTACTTGGACCCTCTGCGATCGGCAAAAGTCGGCTCACTCCGTGCCGCCCGGAATGTTTACGCTCGTCGTCGGCCTTAGGTGACCACCAGTGTCGTGCGCCGTAAGAGTAAGTAAGCGCTGTGAATACAGTGTTGATCTGCGCGCGCAGTTATGCGTAGTGACTGTTACTATTACGAAAATGAGCTAAGAGGCAATACCTGGTCGTTCTAGCGACTCGCCATAAACTTTCGTGTCACATCTACGTCGTATTGGTTAAAAACAGTCTCGGCTGCAATTTTAGTTTTTTATTTTTCAACGACGCGTTTCGCCTTATTTAGGCATCTTCAGGTTATCTACACAGAAAACAGAGAACAAATACATCTATTTAAGAATCGCGGTCGCGTTGTGCAGACTTGTATAGCCTATAAGCATGTATAAACAAATCAAATATTGAAAGAGCAAATACCTTAATTTGGTATTTCTTAGAATCCTTTAGTCAGTGTAGCCAAAGGGCATCGTCGAATATATCAGGCCAACATCGCCTTCGTTAAACTCAGTAAAAACTAGAAATATAAAATGGTAAAATCCGATAAAAATTCGCCAGTGATGGGACACTCAGAAATGCAATCGTATTGCCGAAGCCTTATGATAAGGCCTTACCTTTTCTCGCGTCCACCTGAAAAGGTAAGATCTTATCATAAGGCTTCGGCAATACGATTGCATTTCTGAGTGTCCCATCACTGGCGAATTTTTATCTGATTTTATCTTTGGAATCACTAATGTACTTGAAAATGAGCTTATAACCCGAAACCTAGGTTATGCAGTTAACCACAAAAAAATTTGTGAATCAAAGCAAAAAACAGTGTTTGTTCAGTTAATTTACAGTGTTTCACCAAAAACCCGCACTTAATTCAATTAAATGATTTTGGATGCAAGACATACATTATTTTACTACACAACCTCCCTGCACTTCGTCGCACTTTGTCCAACGTTTCACAAGTTTTTTTTGACTCCGTTGGGAAAAATGTTTTTTGGTTGCGCCTGTAAGCAATTTTGCACAATGTCTTCCGTGCTGGTTGCAAATCTTCTTCCTCCGAGCGCTTCCTTCAATGGTCTAAACATATGGAAATGGCTTAGAGCCACATCTGGTCAGTATGGCAGGCGCTCTAGCAATTCTAATACCAATTCCTTTATCGTTCCGGCCGTCCGTTTGGCAGAATGTGGTCATGAGTTATCTTGCTGCAGCATGACACCTTTTCGCAAGCCGGCCGCCGTGGCCGAGCGGTTCCAGGCGGTTCAGTCCGGAACCGCGCGGCTGCTACGGTCGCAGGTTCGAATCCTGGCTCGGGCATGGATGTGTGTGGTGTCCTTAGGTTAGTTAGGTTTAAGTAGTTCTGATGACCTCAAATGCTAAGTCCCATAGTGCTTAGAGCCATTTGAACCATTTTTGGGCCTTTTCGCAATTCTAACAGAAGTTTCGCCTCTTGGGATGAAATGAACGGCTGTCACACCTTCCATGTCCCAAGGCACTATTAGCATAATCTTACCAGCTGATGGTCGACATTTAAATTTCGTAATTTCTAGTGACGATGGTGTTTCCTAGCCATGCTCGCAGCCTTACTTTCCGGTTCGTGATAATGCACCCAAGTTACGTCTACAGCAACGATTTGCTGTAAAAAATCCAGCTCCCTCGCTATAGTAACGGGTAAAATCTGTACCCTGAGCTGACAATTCTTTCGGTGCCCAGTCTGCACACACTTTCCGAAAAATTTAGCCTGTCGTGCAACATGGAATACGATGAACCACGACTGGCGATCTACTCCACTGTGATTCGTTTATTTTCCATCGCCATACCCTGAACGACTTCCAAATCGCCCTCAACTGTTTGACGTCGATGACCTGCCTGGTCGCTGCTCGTCACATAGAGAAGTTCTTCCCTGTTTGAAGCGCTCTATCCATTCGTAGATCTTGCTTCGAGGTAAACAGCTATCACCATACTGCGCTTGCGTTCGACTAATAATTTCCATAGGTTTAACACCTTCCACAAACAAAATGCGAACCACTGCCCTCATTCCTCCCTGGTGCAGATCGACAACGGAACTGCCATGTTTCACGGTCTGCTACAGTAGAACGACTGACTCGGGAATCAGAGGACACGTCGTATAGAGTTGTTGCAGACAACACTTCAGCCGTAGATACTACGTCGAGAATTTGCAAAAGTCACCTTCTTTCTTGACATCCCCTGGTGTATCGTCTCTCATTCGCTCATCGTCACTTATTTTGCAGCCGAAACAACAAAACCCATGAACTACTTTTAGTGTGTCATTTCCTAATGTAATTCCCTCTGCATTCCGGGAATCAATCCACAACATTCTATTATCTTTGTTTTTACTTTTGTTGATGTTCACCTTACAGCATCTTTTGAAGACATCCATTCCGTTCACCTCTTCTTGCCAGTCCTTTGACATCTGTGACAGAGCTGCAGTGTTATCGGCAAAGTGAGAAACTTTTTTTTTCTTGTCCCTTTCCAAATTTCTGCCTGGCTTCTTTTGCTGCTTGTTAAATGTTCAGCTTGAGCACGACGGGGAATAGGCTACAACCCCGTCTCACAGTCTTCTCAACTACTTGATCCCTCACATGTTCTTCGATTCTTACAACTACAGTTTGGTTTATGTACAAGTTGAAAATAATTTTTCGCTCCCTGCATTTTCACAGTCTCAAACATCGTATCCCCGTCGACACTGCCATAAGCTCTGTGTAAATCTGGAAACGCTATTAACTTAGATTTAACTTTCTTTAAGCTGGTAGATCTCGGCTCAAAAAATGGAATTTTCAAAATTTGTCTCCAAAAATTCTTGGTCCTTGTAGCGTTACATGCATGAATATTTCCGCACATCTATATCTACATATACATCTACATCTACATGGTTACTTTGCAATTCGCACTTAAGTGCCTGGCAGAGGGTTCATCGAACCATTTTCATACTACTTCTCTACCATTCCACTTTGGAATATCACGTGAGAAAAAGGAATACCTAAATCTTTCCGTTCAAGCTCTGATTTCTCTTATTTTATTATTGCATTGTTGTCTGCCTTTGTAGTGTTGGGCAGCGGCAGCTGGATGTTGAACAGCGCGTAGCGTTGCGCAGTTGGAGGTGAGCCGCCAGCAGTGGTGGATGTGGGGACAGAAATGGCGGAGGTTTGTAATTTGTCATGAACTGCTATATATATTATGACTATTAAGGTAAGTACAGTGTTTGTTCTGTATTAAATTCTTTCATTTGCTAACTATGCCTATCAGTAGTTAGTGCCTTCTGTAGTTTGAATCTTTTATTTAGCTGGCAGTAGTGCCGCTCGCTTTAGCTCGAGTAACCAAGATTTTTGTGAGGTAAGTGATTTGTGAAACGTATAGGTTAATGTTAGTCAGGGCCATTCTTTTGTAGGGATTTTTGAAAGTCAGATTGCGTTGCGCTAAAAATATTGTGTGTCAGTTTAAGCACAGTCTTGTATAAATGTTTCTAAGGGGACGTTTCAATGTCGCCGCAAAGAAAACCGCCTTTGTTTCAGTGACTGCCACCCTCTCGCGGCTGCTACGGTCGCAGGTTCGAATCCTGCCTCGGGCATGGATGTGTGTAATGTCCGTAGGTTAGTTAGGTTTAAGTAGTTCTAAGTCTAGGGGACTGATGACCACAGATGTTAAGTTCCATAGTGCTTAGAGCCATTTGAACCATTTTTGAACTGCCACCCCAACTCGCTTATCATATCAGTGACACTCTCACCCCTGTTGCGCGATAACACGAAGCTTGGATTCTCTGCAAATTGCACTTAAGTACCTGGCAGAAGGTTTATCGAATTACCTTCAAAGTAATGTCCTATTATTTTAGCTCTAACGGTGCGTGCAAAAAACGTACACCTATATTTTTCTATACGAGCTCTGACTCCCTTTATTTTAATCTACTATGATGATCGTTTCTCCCTTTGTAGGTCGGCGTCAATAAAATATTTTAGCATCAGATAAAACCGCTTTTCAGCCGAAGGGTTACACAAATTTAAAAGACATCTGAAAATACCAAAAAAATATAATATGTTTTAGAAAACGCATCAGTGGACGATATTTATGAATTGTAAAACTTTTTAATGATTTTGTGTTATGGTGGAAATATAAGCACTGATGGTAATGTTAATGGTGTTACGATGTAATGGTGATGCTGGTGGTTCGTGACAATGTTCGGTAGTGGTAGAGATGGGGCCACACGTAGCGACTAAAAGTCATTGTGGTGGAGGAAGGGGGAAGGATGGTTCAAATGGCCCTGAGCACTATGCGACCTAACTTCTGAGGTCATCAGTCGCCTAGAACTTAGAACTAATTAAACCTAGCTAACCTAAAGACATCACACACATCCGTGCCCGAGGCAGGATTCGAACCCGCTACCGTAGCGGTCGCTCGGCTCCAGACTGTAGCGCCTAGAACCGCACGACCACTCCGGCCGGCGGGAAGGACGGAAACGAAACGACTGTGTGGATGCGGGAACAAAAGCTGTCTTCCGATTTAAGCTGATGGATATGAAATTGATGGCAGGTCCCGGGTAGTAAACCAATGGAGATATCAAGATGCGAAACGACATGACCGAAGGCATGTTGAGAAAGGCTATACTCCTTCGTGACGTAGGTGTAGTATCTTAGAAATCGCACTAAAACAGCAACATCGTTGAAGCAAGCCGAACAGCTGGAGGCTGAAGTGTAGGCAACAAATATAAGATCGATATTACACTGGCTTTCTGTGAGAAGCACACGTCAAAGTAAAAATGACAAGAAAACTAGCAGCTAGGAACTAATGGATAAAGTGGGCGTGAGATGTTCAAAAGCCACACCCGCGCCAACATATTGCTCTATAACACGGCAACCAACAAAGATCTGCTGTCAGAGAGGTCACAGTTCGTAGTAATTGCCGGAAAGTCATCGGGTAAAGCAGAAGTGATTTGTGGCGTTCCGCAACATAGTGTTGCTGTTCTTTATCTATAAAAATGCTTTAGGAAACAATCTGAGCAGCCGTCTTAGGTTGTTTACAGGTGATGCTGTCCTCAGAATATCAAAACGAATTAGGTAAAATATCCGTATGGTGTGAAAATTGGCAATTGACCGTAAATAATGAGAAGTCTCAGGTCATTGACATGGTTGCTAAAAGGAATCCGTTAAACTTAGGTTTCACGATAAGCCAATCAAATCTAAAGGCCGTAAATTCAACTAAATATTTAGGAATTACAATGATTAACAACTTAAATTACACAGAAAATATTGTGGGGAAGCTGAACTAAAAACTGTGTTTCATTGGCAGAATACTTGGAAGATGCAACATATCTACTAAATAGACTGCCTGCACTACGCTTGTCCGTCCTCTTTTCGAGTACTGCTGCGCGGTGTGGGATCCTTAGCAGATAGTACTAACGAAGTACATCCAAAAAGTTCAAAGGAGGACAGCACGTTTGGTATTATCAAGAAATGGGGGAGAAGTGTCACGGACATGATACAGGATTTGAGGTGGCCATCATTAAAACAAAGGCGTTTCTCGTTGCGGCGAGATCATTTCAAGGAATTTCAACCACCAGTTTCCTCCTCCCAATGCGAAAATATTTGGGTGACGCCGACCTACATACAGAGCAACGATCATCATTATAAAATAAGGGAAATCAGAGCTCGGACGGAAATGTATAAGTGCTTGTTTTTTCTGCGCGCTGTTCAAGAGTGAAATAATAATTATTGTGCAGGTGCTTGGATGAGCCCTCTGCCACACACTTACGTGCGATTTGTAGAGTATCCATGTAGACGTACACTGAAGAGCCAAAGAAGCTGGTACGCCTGATCAGACAGGATGCTTACGTAAGTGTCACCTGTCAGAGTCGCATCTAGACATGTCAGGGATCCCATATCACTCCAACGGCACAAGCCTCTTAGCATTACAGAGGCTCCACCAGCTTGAACAGTCCATGGTCCATGGATTCCTCAGGTTGTCTCCATACCCGCACACGTCCATCCACTCGATACAATTTGAAACGAGACTCCTCCGACCAGGCAACATGTTTGCAGTCATCAACAGTCCAATGACGGGACCAGTCGAGGTGTAAAGCTTTGTGTCGTGCAGTCATCAAGGGTGTACGGATGGGTCTTCGGCTCCGAAGGCCCATATCGATGATGTTTCGTTGAACGCTTCGAACGCTGACACTTGCTGATGGCCCGACATTGAAATCTGCAGCAATTTGCGGAAGGGTTGCACTTCTGTCAGTCGTCGTTGGTCCCGTTCTTGCAAGATCTTTACCCGGCCGCATGGAGGTCGCAGATTTGATGTTTTACCGGATTCCTGATATTCACGGTACACTTGTGAAACTGTTGTACGGGAAATTCCCCGATTCGTCGCTACCTCGGAGATGCTGTGTCCCATCGCTCGTGCGCCCACTAAAACACGACGTTCAAAGTTAAATCTCGATAACCTGCCATTGTAGCAGCGGTAACCGATCTAACAACTGCGCCCGACACCTGTTGTCTTTTGTAGGCGTTGCCGACCGCAGCGGCGTGTTCTGCCTGTTTACATATGTCTGTATTTGAATACGCATGCTTACACCAGTTTCTCTGGGGCGTCAGTGTACAGGTAGAGGCTGTTTCAGAAATCTTAACATTTCAATGCATGCTAACGCTATATGCGGTTCGACAGTGGTCCGCAGATGACACATGAGGAGCCAATCGATGTTAGAAAATTTAGATGCGGCTGAAGTATATATAGGTCGTTAGCTGAAATAGGTATGGCGGGTCTTGTAGTGTGGAAGCACAGCTTTCTCATGTCGGACGTGTGACGGGGTCGGCGGCAGCCTTTGATCTGTGGCTCGGATATAACGCGTCGCCCCAACACTTGCGCCGTGGGAGCACACACGTCGCCCACACAAGCGACAATCACCTTTGTGGGAGTCGAACCGCAGACCTCCACCGTCAGCGCCCGGCGCTCTGCCTGCAGTTCACACTCACCTGTACTGCCCGCTGTTTCTGTGTCGGAGGAGACTTCCAGCCAGTAATCACTGCCAGACATTGCTGGTGCCAGTTTGTTGTAAGGACTGTTCAAAAAGTCTCTCCGCAGTGCCGTATGATTGTTAGCCGGGCGTGCCGTATGATTGTTCGCGTGCCTGGGTTACTTCCCTTGAAGTGGTCTCTCCCAACATTCCACTGTTTCGAAAACTTCCTGGCAGATTAAAACTGTGTGCCCGACCGAGACTCGAACTCGGGACCTTTGCCTTTCGCGGGCAAGTGCTCTACCATCTGAGGTACCGAAGCACGACTCACGCCCGGTACTCACAGCTTCACTTCTGCCAGTACCTCGTCTCCTACCTTCCAAACTTTACAGTTTTAATCTGCCAGGAAGTTTCATATCAGCGCACACACCGCTGCAGAGTGAAAACCTCATTCTGGATTCCACTGTTTCGTTTATCTCAGCCAGCGTCAGTAGTATCTTTGGTGTGTGCCGTTACGAGTTGACGTGAACGTTTAAGTTTAGTTCTTTTGTTCGTTTGTTTCACTGCTAAAATACTAACCATTGAAGAACGTGTGTTCTTAGTCGAATAAGTTTTCAAAGTTGGCGGAAAATACACTGTTTCAGTTCGTCAAACATTTAATTCAGTTTTCCCGGACACTCCCACATCACGATACTGTGCGAGATTTGATTAACAAATTTTTAAGTACGGGTTCAGTGACAGATGCACCGAGAAATGGTCCGTCCTAGCGTTTTGTCTGAGGATAAACTACTCGATATTTCCGATAAAATGTCGACGAGTCCGAACAAGTCAGTAAGAATACTCGCCGGGAAATTGACGTTAGTGTCGGAACGGACCACACAGCTGTAAGGAAAAAAATTAGAACTTTTCCCACACAAAGTGACAGTCGTGCAAGAACTGAAAAATACTGATCATGGCAAGAGACTGCATTATTGTCAATGGTACAAAAATTTCGCTCAACAAAATGGAAGGGATATTCTTAATGAAACGTTTTTCCCTGATAAGGCGTGGTTTCATTTGTCCGGGTACATGAACTCGCAAAATTCTCGTATATGGAGTACTGCAAATCCGTTATGTATACATCAGGAACCACTTCATTCTGTGAAAATAGGAGTTTGGATTGCAATTTCTAGACGTCGGATTGTGGGTCCTATATTTTTCGACGAAACAATAAACGCACAACGATACTGCAGTGATATTCTGTACCCATCATAGCAGAACTTGTGTTAAGTGAAATAATGAACGGTTATTTTCAGCAAGATTGTGCAACCGAGCATACAACTCGCGTTTCAATGCCTTACTTGCTGATGTTTTTGGTGATCGCATAATTTCACAAGGACTTAGGCCTCCACTAACGCCTGACCTAACACCACCTGATTTTTTTCTTCTGGGGCGCAGCGAAAGCAACTGTCTATAAAAACCGTCCAAAATCCATCGATGAGTTGAAAACTACAATATCCACTTTCACTGCTTACAGAAGAAATGGTACAGCTTGTGTTTGGAAACATGATTAGACGAATTGAATTGTGTGTCCAACAACAGGGGGAACAATTTCAACATTTAATGTGAAAATTTTTAAGTAAAATTGAATATTCAATAAATTTCACTGTTTCATTTCGGTATATTCACTGGGGCATGCTGCACTCGCGGCTAACAATCATACGGCACTGCGGAGAGACTTCTTGAACACCGCGTACAATTGTGGAACTAATTTTGTGCTCACGTATTATGAAGTTTTTGGAGAACGAAAATCTCTGCTACAAAAATCGACATGGATTCCGCAAACAAAGTTCTTGCGAAACTCATCTCATCTGTTCGTGCCTGAGGTCGATAGCGCCGTAGACAAAGGAACCCAGGTTGGTGGCACGTTCTCCGACTTCAGGAAGGCGTCCGATACACTTCCTCCCTGTAGTTTACCGATTAAAAATACGAGATAACTGACTTTCAGTCGAGATTCCTTAATGTATTCAGGACGTCCTTCGACACAGGACTCAACACGTCACTCTGAACGGAACAACCGACAGACCGATATACAGGGTGATTCAAAAAGAAGACCACAACTTTAAAAGTGTGTATTTGATGCAAGAAACATAATATAACCTTCTGTTATGCATCATTACAAAGAGTATTTAAAATGTTTTTTTTTCACCCAAAAACAAGTTCAGAGATGTTCAATATGGCCCCCTCCAGACACTCGAGCAATATCAACCCGATACTCCAACTCGTTCCACACTCTCTGTAGCATATCAGGCGTAACGGTTTGGATAGCTGCTGTTATTTCTCGTTTCAAATCATCAATGGTGGCTGGGAGAGGTGGCCGAAACACCATATCCTTAACATACCCCCATAAGAAAAAATCGCAGGGGGTAAGATCAGGGCTTCTTGGAGGCCAGTGATGAAGTGCTCTGTCACGGGCTGCCTGGCGGCCGATCCATCGCCTCGGGTAGTTGACGTTCAGGTAGTTACGGATAAGGTTTCATAACTAACGTTTTTCGTAGGACTCTCCATACAGTTGATTGTGGAATTTGCAGCTCTCTGCTAGCTCTGCGAGTCGATTTTCCTGGGCTGCGAACAAATGCTTGCTGGATGCGTGCTACATTTTCATCACTCGTTCTCGGCCGTCCAGAACTTTTCCCTTTGCACAAACACCCATTCTCTGTAAAATGTTTATACTAACGTTTAATACACCACCTATCAGGAGGTTTAACACCATTCTTCGTTCGAAATGCACGCTGAACAACTGTCGTCAATTCACTTCTGCCGTACTCAATAACACAAAAAGCTTTCTGTTGAGCGGTCGCCATCTTAGCATCAACTGACGTTGACGCCTAGTCAACAGCGCCTCAAGCGAACAAATGTACAACTAAATGAAACTTTATAGCTCCCTTAATTCGCCGACAGATAGTGCTTAGCTCTGCCTTTTGTCGTTGCAGAGTTTTAAATTCCTAAAGTTGTGGTATTCTTTTTGAATCACCCTGTAAGTTTAATTTCGTCAGCGTTATAGGGCAAGTGTTTATCTAGTGAGTAGCGTTGGTTTGAAAATTTTCCTTCAGTTTTGTCTTGCTATACATCAAATAACAACGTCATTTCCTTTTTGTTGCAGGTAAGCACGAAAAGTCACACTTCAGAACGAACTCATCATCCGAGAGACAACGATTATGGGGAAGGTATGTGACGCTTTTTATTTTAGCCGTTGGCTACCTTACACTGGCTATCACAAAACCACAATCGAATTTGATCAGACAATTTTATTTCTCAAACTAACTGTTACAGCAGTAATGCCACACATGGATGGGATCTTATCTCCATTATAGAAAGCAGGAGGTCTTATTAACAAACTCTCAGGCATGAAAATATCCCCAGAAAGAGGAAAACTGAGTATGGAGTGCCACAGGGGTCGGATCTTGGCCCACTTTTATTTCTGACGTGCATAGGTGATTTTCCTATGACTTAAATCAGCTGTTCAATGACTATAAGTAATGGTTCCAGATGACACAAGCATACTAATCAAGGGCCCTGGTTAACCGGTAGCAGGCACAGCTCAGAAGATATCTAAATGTTCCTGCAATTGGTTCGCAGCTAACAATTTCACTCTTAATCTAACAAAGATGCAATTTCAGACCTGTACGTGCCAGAAGTACGTGTTAACAGTCACACACAGAATGAAGCAGTGCAAAATTCCTTCATGTCAAACTCAATAACAAATTAACTTGGAGTCAATACATGGAAAAAGCAATCAAAAAGCTCACTTTAGAGTG
This sequence comes from Schistocerca piceifrons, assembly GCF_021461385.2. Lineage (NCBI taxonomy): Eukaryota > Metazoa > Arthropoda > Insecta > Orthoptera > Acrididae > Schistocerca > Schistocerca piceifrons. The sequence continues at coordinate 66,756,361 of NC_060148.1, read as the reverse complement.
TTATGCCCTTAAAAACATTTCTAATTTTGTCGACCAAAAGATACGTTTGCGTATTTTCACTGCTGTTCTCCTATGGAATTATCTTCTGGAGAATTGCACTTAAATGGAGTGTTCATTCAGTAGAAGCGAACTCTAAGAATATTTTCTTACGTGGGTAACTGCGCATCTTGCAGAAGGCTTATGTGGGGTCTGGGAATTCTCACGCTCACTTTCCAACACATTTATTGCTTAACATGTTCTAAAACAGACTAAACTCCACCCGAAGAGGCGATGAACGCCCAACGGCACCGTCCGACCGCCGTGTCACCCTCAGACCACAGACGTCACTGGATACGGATACAGAGAGGAATGCGCTCAACACACCGCTCTCCCGGCCATATGTCAGTTTCCGAGACCGGAGCAGCTACTTCTCAGTCAAGTAGCTCCTCAGTTTGCCTCACAAGGGCTGAGTGCAGCCCGCTTGGCAACAGCGCTCGGCGCACCGGATGGTCACCCATCCAAGTGCTAACCAAGCCCGACAGCGCTTAACTTCTGTGATCTGATGGGAACCGGTGTCACCACTGTGGCAGGGCAGTTGGCGTTTTACGGTATTCGTTGCCGATGATAAAAATCAGTTTCATCTTAACTGAGATAAACATGAAATGGAAAAAATACGAGACACAAATAGGGTAGAGGGAGGGATGTTCGCCAGGGAGGGATTGCAATGGATCTGTTAGCATTCACTGCCATGATTTGGCGATCATGAGAAAAACTGACTCGAAGCATGCCCATACTATGTTGGCATCTGGTGGTAGCACAGAAAGTTACATATTGTCCTCACAATCAGTGGTGGAACACATTTAGTGAGAAGACTGACACTGAGACGGGACATTTTTTCCACCTCCACCATTTGGGATCCGTTTTCACTACTGTAAATATAAATGTATAATCATTTTGACTGCTAAAGTGTACAAATATGTGCTGCGAGTGAAACGACAAAGAATTTGTTTTGAATTACTTAACAATGCTGTGATTTGCTCGTATAATAAAGCGTGCTTCTGGAGGGAATTTCGCCATTAGTGTGGCGAATTTCCCTCTCTTTCTCGTCTGACGCTATACATCGACATTTATTAGACTAGTCAACAATAAAAGAGATTATTATAGAAGACCTACCTTACGTAATATTTTGTGATTTTTTCCTTTAATTGGCCACGTAATTAATGTTTATTAATATTCATCGATTTTAATGTTGACAATAATTTTTGGGGGATATTAGAAGCTGATGCACATGTCATATTCTGTTACCCTGTTTAAAATTAGCTAAATTGGCGTTCTCTATTGACTGTACAGGCAATATGGTTAGACAATCGAAGGGTCTGTACGGTAAAAGGAAAGAAGAGGATTTAAAAAGTGCTGTTACAGCTGTTCGCAATGGACAATCTGTGTGTGCTGCTGCTAAATTGGATGGGATTGCGAGGAAATCACTTGAAGTCCACGTAAAACGTGCTGGTAGCAGATCATCAAGTAAGATGTTCAGCAGGCCACCAACTCTTCCAGTGGATCCAGAAAATGAACTTGTTACCCGCATCATCAGACTCCAGTCTGTGGGATTTGGGATTACAAAAGAAAAACTACAGACAATGGTATTTGAATATTGTGTAAAGAGAAATATCAAATGGTTCAAATGGCTCTGAGCACTATGGGACTTAACATCTGAGGTCATCAGTCCCCTAGAACTTAGAACTACTTAAACCTAACTAACCTAAGGACATCACACACATCCATGCCAGAGGCAGGATTCGAACCTGCGACCGTAGCAGCAGCGCGGCTCCGGACTAAAGCGCCTAGAACCGCTAGGCCACCAAGGCCGGCTTATTAACTTATTGAATATTCATTTTTACTTACTAATTTTCACATTAAATGTTGAAAATGTCCCTCCTGTTGCTGAGTACTTAATTCAATTTCCAAACACAAGCTGTAACATTTCTTCCGTAACAGAAGCAGTTAAAGTGGATATTGCAGTTTTCAATTCATCCATGGACTTTGGACAGTTTTTATAGACAGTTACTTTCGCTGCACCCCAGAAGAAAAAGTCAGGTGGTGTTAGGTCAGGCGATCGTGGAGGCCAAAGTCCCTGTGAAATTATGCGATCACCAAAAACATCGGCAAGCAGTGGCACTGAAACGCGAGCTGTATGCGCGGCTGCACCATCTTGTTGAAAATAACCGTTCAGTATTTCAGTTGACACAAGTTCTCCTATGATTGGGTACAGAATATCACTGCAGTATCGTTGTGCGTTTTGTGTTTCGTTGAAAAATATGTGACCTACAATCCGTCTAGAAACTGCAATCCAAACTCCTATTTTCACAGAATGAATGGTTCCTCATGAATACACAATGGATTTGCAGTACTACACGTGCGAAAATTTTGCGAGTTCATGTACCCGGATAAATGAAACCACGCCTCATCAGTGAAAAACGTTTCATTAAGTCTTTTTTGTACCATTGCAATAATGCAGTCTCTTGCCATGATCAGTATTTTCCAGTTCTTACACGACTGTCACTTTGTATGGGAAGAGCTCTAATTTTTTCCTTATAGGCGTGTGGGCCGTTCCGACACTAACATCGATTTCCTGGACGAGTTTCTTTACTGACAAGTTCTGGCTCGCGGACATTTTATCGGAAATATCGAGTAGTTTATCCGCAGACAAAAAATGCTATGACGACCACTTCTCGGTGCATCTGTCACTGAACCCGTACTTAAAAATTTGTTAATCAAATCTCGCACAGTATAGCGATGTGGGAGAGTTGTCTCCGGGAAAACTGAATTAAATGTTTGACGAACTGAAACTGTGTATTTACCGCCAGCTTTGAACACTTGTTCGACTAAAAACACACGTCCTTCAATGGTTATCATTTTGACAGTGACGAAAACGAAACAAGCGAACAAAGGAACTAAATTCAAACGTTCACGTGAACACGTAACGGCACACACCAACGATACTACTGACGCTGGCTGAGATAAACGGAACAGTGGAATGCTGGGAGAGTCCACTTGAAGGGAAGTAACCCAGGCAGGCGAACAATCATACGGCACGCGCCTGTAATGATCATACGGCACTGCGGAGAGACTTTTTGAACGCCGCGTACTATCCTCAGGAAACTGAAGAAACGACTTCAGCGTGTTCGTTGCAACAAAGATGCAAATGAACTTCTACTTCTCCCCCATGACAAACTGGGCTTCGCGCAAGTCTAAGGACCCGAGAGTAGCTCACAAAACTTCACTGAAGTGTTCTTCCTCATCCAGCCTACAGTCAGTAGACCAGTAGAGTGGTACTTCGAGACCATACAGACCCTCCCAGTAAGGTGGCGTAAGGCCGTCGCATTGAACGGAGGTTGCGTTGAAAAACAGGGTTTTGTAGCCAAAAGTGTGTCGAATAATATCATATATTGAAATCCTGAATGAAACGAAGTTGCTTTCTTAAAAAATGCGATGCATTACTTAGTGAACGCTTGCGTAAATGAAGCCTTCTAAACAAATAAACACGGTCTGAACAGGTCTTGAAGCCCCAGCGGTACCGACCGACCGCCGTGTCATCCTTAAGCCCACAGGCGTCACTGGATGCGGATACGGAGTGGCATGTGGTCAGCACACCGCTCTGCCGGCCGTTTGTCACTCTTCGTGATAGGTGCCACTACTTCTCAATCAAGTAGCTCCTCAGTTTGCTTTACATGGGCTGAGTACACCCCACTTGCCAACAGCGCTTCGCAGGCCAGACAGTCTCCCATCAAAGTGCTAGCCCAGCGCGACAGCTCTTAACTTCAGTGATCTGACGGGAACTGTGCCAAGGCAAGTGAACAAAAAGACCTGCGAAATGAGAAATTTCTGTGAGTTATGCGCCTCTTGTGTGACGAGGCGCCTAACAGAAGGCCATGAAGGACATCTCCTCTGAATAAAAAATTTAAAGCCGCGTCTTCAGTCATTGGGACGTCTTCTGTTACTCTGAAGGGGTTAGTCTGTGTGATGTCCATCCTCAAGATGCAGTGATAAAGTCAGAAGTGTATTGTGCTACACTCAGGAAAATAAAGAAACGGCTTCAGGGTGTTCGTCGCCACAAAAATGCAAACTTCTCCTTCATGTTAATACAAGGCCTCACTCAAGTCTATGCACTCGAGAGGACCTCACTAAACTTCATTAGACTGTTATTCCTTATCGGCCGTACAGCCAAGGCTTCGCACTTTCCGATTTCCATCTGTTTGGCCCAATGAAGAATGCACTCCAAGGAAAGCTGTACATGGATGATGGGGAGTTTATTGATGCATCAAGACGTTGGTTCCAACGTCGACCAGTAGAGTGGTGCCGTGCAGGCATACAGACCTTGCCAGTAAGGTGGTGTAAAGTCCTAGCACTGAACGGAGGTTACGTTGAAAAATAGGATTTTATAGCCACAAGTGCGGGGAAATGTATGGTGAATAATACCAATCTGCTTTCAGATAAACACGTGTTGCGTTACTTCTTGGACGCCCCTCCAACATCGTCGGCCATATTGTCTGAATATCTAGATTCAGGGATTGAAGAGTTGTGCTACATACTGATGGCTATTAGTACCAGGTAAACAACTGCTGTACAGCAAAAGTCGAGGGCGCCATTTCTCAACGCAGCACCTCCATTACAAAGTTACTGGATTAAATTTAGAAAGCAAGAGTGTGAAAAGCACTAACAAGGGGAGGCCGCCAATTGTGAAATTCAGATTCGATTCATACTGCGCATAATAAAAGCTCATGGCCAGAGGTGTAATGTGGCAAAGCACCAACATGCACTTCTCAGCCGTTGTCGAGAAAATCGACAGTTAAAAGAAACCGTTGCGGTGAAATACTCTCTGAGATTAATAATTTTATACAGCGTCGTGGCGCAGAGGTAAGCGCTCGGGTTCGTAATCCGAAGGCCGCTGGGTCGAATCTCGCGCTATGCAACATTTTTTCTATTATTAGTTTTTTGTAATTCATATATATATACTATTAATGAATTGCTTATGCATGTTGGTGAAGGCGGATCGCTCTCCAATTGTACCGCCTCCATTTTTCCGTTTGTTTAACATGGTGTACCAAAGCTCTCACGTCCGCACTGATTTTCGACGATGTTATAAGTTGCGCTAGGGACCGCATCTACCTTCTTTCGAAGTTAGCAGGCAACTACGCTGTTATGGGGCGGCTCGTTTCGGCCCATTCAACATCTGTCCTTCAAGTGTAACGAGTGAGTAACGGAGTTCATATTTCATACCTGCCACAGCAATTTTGTGTTCGTGGGGTTTCTATTCTAATTCGAACGTTTGACTTACACGCTATACTTATTCGTTTCGGAATACCGTTTCTACGTCTTCCGTTAACTATACGTGGTTAACCTTATGAAGACAATTAATAACATTTGTGAAATACAACTTTGTTTGCGGAATACATAATGATGTTCGAAGTCGCCAGTTTTTCCACGACAAACGACTTCCAACAACTTATTATATGCATAATTGTTGCAACTGATTGCCAGGAATTATATATATATATATATGTGTGTGTGTGTGTGTGTGTGTGTGTGTGTGTGTGTGTGTAACACACATTTGAATTACAAAAAACAAATACTAAAAAAAAAAAAAAAGAAGTTACATGGCGCGAGATTCGATCCGGCGACCTTCGGATTACGAACCCGAGCGCTTACCGCTGCGCCACGACGCAGTAGATAAACATTAATCGTAGAGAGCATTTCACCGCAATGGTTTCTTTTAACTGTCGATTTTCTCGACAACGGCTGAGAAGTGCATCTTGGTGCTTTGCCACATTACACCTCTGGCCATGAGCTTTTATTATGCGCAGTATGAATCGAATCTGAATTTCACAATTGGCGGCCACCCCTTGTAAGCAGTACAGTGATATTTCATTATTAGTAGAGGTGATGTCAAATTGATTCCATATTTTTAGATTTCCAGAACGCTTTCGACACCGTTTCTCATAAGCGTCTTCTAACCAACTTGCGTGCGTATGGTACATCGCCTCAGTTGTGCGGCTGCATTCATGATTTCCTGTCAGAAAGGTCACAGTTCGTAATAATAGAGGGAAAGTCATCGAGTAAAACACAAGTAATATCCAGCGTTCCCCAAGGAAGTGTTATAGGCCCTCTATTGTTCCTGATCTATATTAACCACACAGCAGACAATCTGAGCAGCCGTCTTAGATTGTTTGCAAAAGATGCTGTCACTTACCATCTTGTAAAGTCATTCGATGATCAAAACGACTTGCAAGATGACTTAGATGAGATATCTGTATGGTGCGAAAAGTGGCAATTGACCCTGAATAAGGAAAACATGTGAAGTTATCCATGTGAGTACTGAAAGAAATCGGATACATTTGGATTACGCGATAAGACACACAAATCTGAGGGCTGTAAATTCAACTAAATACTTAGGGATTACTAATACAAATAATCTAAATTGGAACGATCACATAGATAATGTTGTGGGTAGAGGAAACCTAAGACTGCGATTCATTGGCAGAACACTTAGAACGTACAACAGGTCTACCAAAGAGACTGCTTACACCACGCCCTATTCTGGAGTATTGCTGTGCGGTGTGGGATCCGCATGAAGTGGGATTGACGGATGACATTGAAAAAGTTCAAAGAAGGGCAGCTCGTTTTGTATTATCGCGAAATAGGGGAGATAGTGTCACAGACATGATACGTGAATTGGAGTGGCAATCATTAAAACAAAGGCGTTTTTCGTTGCTACGGGATCTTCTAATGAAATTTCAATCCCCAGTTTTCTCCTCCGATTGCGAAAACGTTGTTCAAATGGTTCAAATGGTTCTGAGCACTATGGGACTTAACATCTGAGGTCATCAGTCCCCTAGAACTTAGAACTACTTAAACCTAACTAACCTACGGACATCACACACATCCATGCCCGAGGCAGGATTCGAACCTAGACTGAAGCGCCTAGAACCGCTCGGCCACACTGGCCGGCGAAAACGTTGTGTTGGCACCCATCTACATAGGGAGAAATGATCATCTCGATAAAATAAGAGAAATCAGGGCTCGCACAGAAAAAATTAAGTGCTCTTTTTTCCGCGTGCCGTTCGAGAGTGGAACAGTAGAGAGACAGCATGAAGTTGGTTCATTGAACCCTATGTCAGGCACTTTATTGTAAATAGCAGAGTAATACGTAGATGTAGATGTACACAGATTAAATTGCTATGGTGCCTTTCTCTCGTGTTAATGTATACCATGATCAGTACCACATCCTTGATGGGATCTGCAGAACGCGGTGAATGAATAAAGAAAAAGATGGTGCGTCGAACTTTGCCCTACTTTTTTAGTCCTGTTTGAGAGTATTCAGAACAAATAATTTATGGACAGAAGCGAGAGCCTGTTTTTCAAGCGGAAATGAGGAAAGTTTGAGCCTGTAACAACCGCGAGTTGCAAAATGGGCTGCGGCTATCTCTGTTGTTGTTGTTCATATACATCTGCATGTATATTTACATCTGTCTTTACATGACCTCGCTGCAATTCAAACTTCAGTGCCGGGCAGACGGTTCACCGAACTATGTTCATACTGTTTCTCCATCATTCGACTGTCCAACTAGGACTGTTAAGATTTTTAAAAGTATCGGGGAATCCGATTTTTCTACATTCAAAAGAATATCATTATCGGCTCTCGAAAAGCCGAAAGAAAATGCCTATAAAAATATCAGCTGCACATTGTAAATATACTGCCACTTTTACAGCTATATATTTCAAATTGTTCAAATGGCTCTAAGCTCTATGGGACTTAACATCTGAGATCATCAGTCCCCTAGACTTACAACTACTTAAACCTAACTAACCTAGGGACAACACACACATCCATGTCCAAGGCAGGATTCGAACCTGCGACCGTAGCAGCAGTGCGGTTCTGGAGTGAAGCACCTAGAACCACTCGGTCACAACGGCCTGCGACCGTAGCAGCAGTGCGGTTCTGGACTGAAGCGCCTAGAACCACTCGGTCACACCGGCCTGCGACCGTAGCAGCAGTGCGGTTCCGGACTGAAGCGCCTAGAACCACTCGGTCACAGCGGCCTGCGACCGTAGCAGCAGTGCGGTTCTGGACTGAAGCGCCTAGAACCACTCGGTCACAGCGGCCTGCGACCGTAGCAGCAGTGCGGTTCCGGACTGAAGCGCCTAGAACCACTCGGTCACAGCGGCCTGCGACCGTAGCAGCAGTGCGGTTCTGGACTGAAGCGCGTAGAACCACTCGGTCACAACGGCCTGCGACCGTAGCAGCAGTGCGGTTCTGGACTGAAGCGCGTAGAACCACTCGGTCACAGCGGCCTGCGACCGTAGCAGCAGTGCGGTTCTGGACTGAAGCGCCAAAACCACTCGGTCACAACGGCCTGCGACCGTAGCAGCAGTGCGGTTCTGGACTGAAGCGCCTAGAACCACTCGGTCACAGCGGCCTGCGACCGTAGCAGCAGTGCGGTTCTGGACTGAAGCGCCGAGAACCACTCGGTCACAGCGGCCTGCGACCGTAGCAGCAGTGCGGTTCTGGACTGAAGCGCCTAGAACCACTCGGTCACAGCTGCCTGCGACCGTAGCAGCAGTGCGGTTCTGGACTGAAGCGCCTAGAACCACTCGGTCACAGCAACCTGCGACCGTAGCAGCAGTGCGGTTCTGGACTGAAGCGCCAAAACCACTCGGTCACAACGGCCTGCGACCGTAGCAGCAGTGCGGTTCTGGACTGAAGCGCCTAGAACCACTCGGTCACAACGGCCTGCGACCGTATTAGCAGTGCGGTTCTGGACTGAAGCGCGTAGAACCACTCGGTCACAGCGGCCTGCGACCGTAGCAGCAGTGCGGTTCTGGACTGAAGCGCCTGGAACCACTCGGTCACAGCGGCCTGCGACCGTAGCAGCAGTGCGGTTCTGGACTGAAGCGCCTAGAACCACTCGGTCACAGCGGCCTGCGACCGTAGCAGCAGTGCGGTTCTGGACTGAAGCGCCTAGAACCACTCGGTCACAACGGCCTGCGACCGTAGCAGCAGTGCGGTTCTGGACTGAAGCGGCCAGAACCACTCGGTCACAGTGGCCGGCCTGTATATTTCAATATTATTATATATTCTGTACCTCAACAATCTAGCAGACTCCTTATCCCCCATGTAGCGAGAACTGAAAGGAAAACTAAGCACGTTATCGCTTCGTGATAACCACTTGGCTAACAATTGGAACTGCATGTAAATGGCCCAATAAAGAGCCTCCGATGGGTTCGTCGTTCGGTTTCATCACATATCGGAGTTGCCCGGAATACTTCGTGTCGACTTCCCTGTTTCTTCATTTCTGCCAACGCCAGCCACCCAGCAGTTGTAGTTTCAAAATTGGGTGGTGAAGCTAAACGTAGCAGTTTCTGTTGGTGGCGCCGAGCGCCGATCACGCCAGCATTTTCCCTCGGACGTCTGCGTCCACCGCAAAGACCAATCTCCTCATTTAGATTTTTGTTCATGATTTTCAGGAGCTGTTTTTGAAGAATTCCGACGTGAAGAAATAACAAAGCAATTGCGTTAAAAATTGTTTTTAACGCAACTGGTGTGCTGTTTCTTCACATTGTAAATCTTGTTATTCCATTCACACCGCCACCTCCCAGTGCAATTGATATTCTCCTTTCATGTCAAATATACTTGCTTCACACAGTCAAAGAGAAAAATTGGACGTGATGAACGCTCAAAATGTAGTAAGACTTCTTCATACAGTGAAAGTAAAATTACATTCTACTACCATTTCTAAGAGAAAAAATATTTACCGAAAATTGCCAAAAAATATTGTATAGAGTAAAAATATCGGCACTCGATGCTGGCATTTAGATATCGATATATTGAGAAAATATACGGCACAAATACACATATCAGAAAAAGTTTTGCATCACCTCGGTTCCGTGAGTTCCGGAACCTGCACAGAAAATTGGAATAGAGTTCAACATCAACATCATTTCCATCCTTTTTATTGCTCATGAAAACCAGACATTGGTTATTGTACCACCATACAGCAAGACCATCAGAGGTGGTGGTCCAGATTGCTGTACTCGCCGGTACCTCTAATACCCAGTAGCACGTCTTGCATCGATGCACGTCTATATTCGTCGTTGCATACTATCCACAAGTTCAACAAGGCACTGTTGGTCGAGATTGTCCCACTCCTCAACGGCGATTCTGCGTAGATCCCTCAGAGTGGTTGGTGGGTCACGTCGTCCATAAACAGCCCTTTTCAATTGATCCCAGGCACGTTCGACAGGTTTCAGGTCTGGAGTACCTGCTGGCCACTCTAGTCGAGCGATGTCGTTATCCTGAAGGAAGTCATTCACAAGATGTGCGCGATGGGGGCGCGAATTGTCGTCCATGAAGACGAATATTTCGCCAATATGCTGCCGATATGGTTGCATTATCAGTCGGAGGATGGCATTCACGTATCGTACAGCCGTTACGGCGCCTTCCATGACCACCAGCGGCGTACGTCGGCCCCACATAATGCCACTCCAAAACAGCAGGGAACCTCCACCTTGCTACACTCGTTGGACAGTGTGTATAAGGCGTTCAACCTGACCGGGTTGCCTCCAAATACGTCTCCGACGATTGTCTAGTTCTTCTTCTTCTTCTTCCGTGTCCGGATGCACCAATTATATCTTCCCTTCCCAGTAATTAGCAACATAGATTGCTTTGTCATTGACTTTCAAAATATCATCTTTAGTGCATGTTATAGACATATCTGGGCAGATCAGTAGGTGGTCCAAGTCCTGTATTGCTCCACATTCACACCTATCGCTATCACTGTAACCCCATTTAAATAGGTTTGATTTGCACCCAGTTACTCCAGTGCGCAGCCGGTTTAATGACCTCCAAGTTGTAAAAGGTAGTTGAAATCCTGCAGATCCCTCCTCAAGTAGTTCCATTGTGGAGTGTGGCACCATTTCTTCCCAGAGAGATAGCCGCCTTGCGACGGGCTTGGTGGCGAGCTCTTCAGTAGTTTCCATGAAACTCCTGCGGGATTTCAGCCGGACACGTTGTTTTCGGTGCATATACATCGGGTGTCGAGGATCATTCTTTTGTTTTGATCTTTCGATCTCGGCGGCTACTTGTCTGCGGATAGTGGGTGGTGCTATGCCTATGATGGGGTAAATGATGTCTGTGGGAGTTGGTTTGAGGCATCCTGTGGCAATACGAACAGTTTCGTTTACGGCGACGTCAACTTGCTTAGCGTGGGCAGAGTTCCTCCAAACTGGCGTCGCATATTCCGCAGCTGAGGTACTCAGCACAAGACCTGTGGTGCGCAAAACGTGTGGTTGAGCTCCCCACGATGAACCTGCTAGCTTCCGCAGTATGTTGTTCCTGGCACAGACTTTTTTTTTTAGTGTTGTGACAGTGCTGCTTAAAAGTAAGTGCTCTGTCCAATGTTACTCCCAGGTATGTTGGGCTGTTTGTATGTTTCAGCTCTTCCCCTTGCCACATGACTCGGAGTTTCCGTTTGGCTTGTTTGCTCCTAAGATGGAAGGCGGATACTTGAGATTTACTGGGGTTTGGTTTGAGATTATTGCCGTCGTAATAGGTAGCAAGTTCTGCTAAGGCTCCTGTGAGATTCTCCTCCACTTGTTCAAAGGTTTTATCCTGAGTCGCCACTGCTGCATCATCAGCATATATGAACATTCGTGTCTGGTGGCTGATGGGAAGATCATTGGTATAGATGTTAAATAATATTGGAGCCAAGACACTGCCCTGTGCAAGTCCATTTTTCTGTGTCCTCCATCGGCTGTTTTTAGATTGTAAGGTTACATAGTAGCGTCTGTTCTGTAGCGTACATTGCACGAACATAGAAAGGGTGTAGTCCTTAGTGACATTATACACTTTCTGGGTAAGCAACTTACGGTTAACTGTATCATATGCAGCACTGAGATCCAGGAATGCGACCCCAGTTACTTCTCCTCTCTGATAGCCGTCTTCGATGTACTGTGTGAGATTAAGGATTTGGCCACAGCATGATTTTCCTGGTCGGAATCCAGCTTGTTCGTTAATGAGGGCTTTGTCCACATAATCAGCTATGCATTTGAGGATCATTCGCTCCAGCACTTTAAATAAATGACAAAGCAATGAGACAGGCCGGAAATTTTTAGCTTCAGCTGGGTCTTTCCCTGGTTTTAGTAACGCAATAACCCGAGATTTCCTCCACAGTTTAGGAATTTGAATTGTTGTAATACAGTTATTCATTAGCTCTAGGATCCATGCTTGTACTCCCGGTCCAAAACGTTTAATTTGCTCAGATCTCAGATCGTCGAGGCCAGCGGCCTTATTGTTTTTCAAATCTTTGATGGCATCTTGTAGCTCCTGAATGGAGAACGGGTGAGCTAGGAAGCTAATCTCCTCGTTCAATTTTCTTTTAATTTTGCCATTCCTGATCTTCCTTTTAGTTTTTCCGTTCATGAGTAGTTGGTGAGCTATCTGATCAGGTGTAACTTCACTGTAATTTGGTTGTGGTTCTGTTGGGTCGTTGTTGAGACTTTTGACCAGTTTCCATGCCTTCCTACTGCTGTGCTTCGTGTCCGTCTCTTGTAGGAGGTTGCACCACTTTTCCTTTCTCGCTTCGGAGATACCAGACATCAGTACCTCACCTGCCTGGATCGTTTCCTCTGAGAAGGGGTCCTTATTGTACAGTTCTTCATACTTTTTCAGAGCTTCCTTCCTGCTACCATTGAGTCCAGCGATATACTGGGTGCGGCACCCTCTAGGTATGCGCCGACGAGAGATTTTCTTGACAAGGTCTATAAAAGTTTCATATGTTTGTATCTCTGGTTTAATTTCCAGGATCTCCTTATCAAGGTCCTCTGTGAAAAGTTCCCAATGAGCTTTTTTGAAATTGAAGCGTCTCTTGAAGGGCATTACATCTGATTTGATTACTGCAGTAATGCAGCAAGTTATTGCTCTGTGTTGCGATCTTGGAATTGGGTCCTCGATTTGCAAACACCGGAGCACCAAAACCAAAGATTGTCTAGTTGAAGGCATATGCGACACCCATCGGTGAAGAGAACGTGATGCCAATCCTGAGCAGTCCATTCGGCATGTTGTTGGGCCCATCTGTACTGCGCTGCACGGTGTCGTGGTCGCAAAGATGGATCTCGCCACGAACGTCGGGAGTGAAGTTGCGCATCATGCAGCCTATTGCACAGAGTTTGAGTCGTAACACGACGTCCTGTGGCTACACGAAAAGCATTATTCAACATGGTGGCGTTGTTGTCAGGGTTCCTCCGAGCCATAATCCGTAGGTAGCGGTCATCCACTGTAGCAGTAGCCCTTAGACGGCTTGAGCGAGGCATATCACCGACAGTTCCTTTCTCTCTGTATCTGCTTCATGTCCAAACAACGTTTGGTTCATTCCGAGACACTGGACACTTCCTTGATGAGAGCCCTTCCTGGCACAAAGTAACAATGCGGGCGCGATCGAACCGCGGTATTGACCGTCTAGCCATTGTTGTAGTGACATCCTTCCTGGTGGAATGACTGGGATTGATCGGCTGTCGGACCCCCTCCGCTCATGCATGTTTGTTTACATCTCTGGACGGGTTTAGTGACATCTCTCAACAGTCAAAGCGTCTCTGTCTGCCGGCCGCTGTGGCCGAGCGGTTCTAGGCGCTTTAGTCCGGAGCCGCGCTGCTGCTACGGTCGCAGGTTCGAATCCTGCCTCGGGCATGGATGTGTGTGATGTCCTTAGGTTAGTTAGGTTTAAGTGGTTCTAAGTTCTAGGGGACTGATGACCTCAGAAGTTAAGTCCCATAGTGCTCAGAGCCATTGGAACCATTTTTGGTCTGTGTCTGTGATACAATATCCACAGTCAACGTCTGCACTCAGGCGTTCTGGCAACCAGGGTGATGCAAAACTTTTTTTTTTTAGGTGTGTATAACGGTATATTCTGGAACAAATACCGATATATCGATATTTTATCAACAGCCCTGTCTTCAACAGCGCGTGGCAAAAATTAACAATTAAATCTTTCCGTGCAAGTTATGGTCTCTCGTATTTTATTACGATGATCGTTTCTCGCTATGTACGTGGGAGCCAACAGAATATTTTCCTGTTCGGAGGAGAAAGTTGGTTCAAAATTGGTTCAAATGGCTCTGAGCACTCTGGGACTGAGGTCATCAGTCCCCTAGAACTTGGAGCTACTTAAACCTAACTAACCTAAGGACATCACACACATTCATGGCCGAGGCAGGATTCGAACCTGCGACCGTAGCGGTGTCGCGGTTCCACACTGAAGCGCCTAGAACTGCTCGGCCACACCGGTCGGCAGAAAGTCAGTGTTTGCAATTTCGTGAAAAGACAAATTGAATGAAAAGCGGAGTTATAGTAGTAAATATGTACGCTCGGGGGACTGTAAGCGAAGACTTTTGGTCCTAAGCCTGAGGATTTACGTGACGTAGTGGATTTAGTTTCACGGCCGGCTATTTCAGAAGGCTTTCCTCACACTGGTTGTATGTGATGACGCTTACAGTTTCTCTCTGGTGTGAGCGGCAGGGGCTGTTAGCTGTTAGAGCAACGTATGAGAGAGCCTTAGGTTGCTGCGAAGATATGCGGGGAGTGCAGTTGGTCGTAGATAACAGGAGAACATCTCAACAGGCCGCCAAGCGCAAACTGTGGAGGGAACGCGCGTGCGGCCACGCGGCGAGTAAACTTCCTGCCGCTGCCGCCGTCCGTCGCAGCCGTGACGCTTCTGGTGGAGATTTAGGGGGGACCTGTCCCCGTACACCATGATCCTGTGTAAACCTGGATTCCTGCGCGACACACAGTTTGTAAGCCGGCGCACTAAATATTAGCCACTCGCTTGAAGAAGCGCATGCCGGTCTCTTTGGACCGCTGTAGCTGGTACAGTATCGGTACTAGGCGGTTACGTCACCCTCCCCCGCTGCGTAGGCGTAGCGAAGTGCCGCGTGTGAGTGCGTGTGTGCGGGAGCCAGTAGGCAGTTGTAAGATGTGTTGATGTTGAGATGTGCCTTGGGTGAGCAGATGTAGAAGTATTAAAAAAAAGGACAAACAGCTTCAATAAGTAGGACGAAGTTATAAAAATGAGGACACGGGGAAACATATTTCAAATCTAATAAATGAATTAATAAACAGACATAACATACACTATAAGATCAAAAGTATCCGGACACCCCCAAAACCATATTATTGTTGTTGTGGTCTTCAGTCCTGAGACTGGTTTGATGCAGCTCTCCATGCTACCCTATCCTGTGCAACCTTATTCATCTCCCAGTACCTACTGCAGCCTACATCCTTCTGAATCTGCTTAGTGTATTCATCTCTTGCTCTCCCTCTACGATTTTTACCCTCCACGCTGCCCTCCAGTACTAAATTGGTGATCGCTTGATGCCTTAGAACATGTCCTACCAACCGATCCCTTCTTCTGGTCAAGTTGTGCCACAAGCTCCTCTTCTCCCCAATTCTATTCAACACCTCCTCATTAGTTATGTGATCTACCCATCTAATCTTCAGCATTCTTCTGCAGTACCACATTTCGAAAGCTTCTATTCTCTTCTCGTCCAAACTATTTATCGTCCAGGTTTCACTTCCATACATGGATACACTCCACACAAATACTTTCAGAAACGACTTCCTGACACTTAAATCAATTCTCGATGTTAACAAATTCCTTGCCATTGCCAGTCTACGTTTTATACCCTCTCTACTTCGACCATCATCAGTTATTTTGCTCCCCAAACAGCAAAACTCGTTTACTTCTTTAAGTGTCTCATTTCCTAATCTAATTCCCTCAGCATCACCCGACTTAATTCGACTACATTCCATTACCTTCGTTTTGCTTTTGTTGATGTTCATCTTATGCCCTCCTTTCAAGACACTGTCCATTCAGTTCAACTGCTCTTCAGGTCCTTTGCTCTCTCTGACAGAATTACAATGTCATCGGCGAACCTCAAAGTTTTTATTTTTTCTCCCTGGATTTTAATACCTACTCCGAACTTTTCTTTTGTTTCCTTTACTGCTTGCTCAATATACAGATTGAATAGCATCGCGGAGAGGCTACAACCCTGTCTCACTCCCTTCCCAACCACTGCTTCCCTTTCATGTCCCTCGTCTCTTATAACTGCGATCTGGTTTCTGTACAAATTGTAAATAGCCTTTCGCTCCCGCTATTTTACCCCTGCCACCTTCAGAATTTGAAAGAGAGTATTCCAGTCAACATTGTCAAAAGCTTTCTCTAAGTCTACAAATGCTAGAAACGTGTTTTTCGTATTAGGTCCATTGTGCTGCCACCCACTCCATATCAGCGACCTCAGTAGTCTTTTAGACCTCGTGAGAGAGCAGAATGGGCCGTTACGCGGAACTGACGGACTTCGAACGTGGTCAGGTGATTGGGTATAACTTGTGTCGTACATTTGTACGCGAGATTTCCACACTCCTAAACGTCTCTAGGTCCACTGTTTCCGATGTGATAGTGTAGTGGAAACGTGAAGGAACACGTGCAGCTCAAAACGTAACCACCCACAACATGAAGATAATACGGAGCTGTTCAAGTCCAGGGCGTTCCTTACATACGTGCGCAGGATTCTAAGGAAACATCAAGTTAAAGAAATCATCCGGCCACCGGCGGAGATTAGAGCCCTTCTCGGTTTGGTAAAGGACGACCTGGTTCTCCGGAAGGCAGGGATTTACAAAAGCCCTCGCCAGCGTGGCAAAACTTACATAAGTCAGAGGATGCGCACAATACGTGAAAGATGCATTGGACACGAGCACCACACCCACCTTTCGCAGCCCAGTAAGTCGGTCATAGCTGAACGTTGTATTACCATAGGACACACTATGGATTATTCTGCCGCAAAGATCATGGCCCTGGGGAGAACCTTTTGGGATTCAGTAATTAAAGAATCTGTGGAAATACACTGTGTGATCAAAAGTATCCGGACACACCAAAAAACATACGTTTCTTCATATTAGGTGCTTTGTGCTGCCACCCACTGCCAGGTACTCCATATCACCGACCTCATCAGACATCGTGAGAGAGCAGAATGGGGCGCTCCGTGGAACTCACGGACTTCGAACGTGGTCAGGTGGTTGGGTGTCATTTGTGTCATACGTCTGTACGCGAGATTTCCACACTCCTAGACATCCCTAGGTCCACTGTTTCCGATGCGATAGTAAAGGGGAAACGTGAACGGATACGTACAGCACAAAGGCGTACAGGCCGACCTCGTCTGTTGACTGACAGAGACCGCCGACAGTTGAGGAGGGTCGTAATGTGTAATAGGCAGACATCCATCCAGACCGTCACACAGGAATTCCGAACTGCATCAGGATCCACTGCAAGCACTATGACAGTTAGGCGGGAGGTGAGAAAACTTGGATTTCACGGTCGAGCGGCTGCTCATAAGCCACACATCACGCCGGTAAATGCCAAACGACGCCTCGCTTGGCGTGAGGAAGGTAAACATTGGACGATTGAACAGTCGAAAAACGACGTATGGAGTGACGAATCACGGTACACAATGTGGCGAGCCGATGGCAGGGTGTGGGTATGGCGAATGCCCGGTGAACGTCATCTGCCAGCGTGTGTAGTGCCAACAGTAAAATTCGGAGACGGTGGTGTTATGGTGTGGTCGTGTTTTTCATGGAGAGGGCTTTCAGCCCTTTTTGTTTTGCGTGGCACTATCACAGCACAGTCCCACATTCTACATTGATGTTTTAAGCACCTTCTTGTTTCCCACCGTTGAAGAGCAATTCGGGGATGGAGATTGCTTCTTTCAACATGATCGAGCACCTCTTCATAATTCACGGCCTATAGCGGAGTGGTTACACGACAACAACATCCCTGTGATGGATTGGCCTGCACAGACGCCTGACCTGAATCCTATGGAACACCTTCGGAATGTTTTGGAACGCCGACTTCGTGCCAGGCCTCACCGACCGACATCGATACCTCTCCTCAGTGCAGCACTCCGTGAAGAATGGGCTGCCATTGCCCAGGAAACCTTCCAGCATCTGATACTGAATTCCAGCAATACCGATGGAGGGCGCCATGAACTTGTAAATCTGTTTTAGCCACGTGTCCGGATACTTTTGATCGCGTAGTGTATTGTACTGGACCATTAACATACCTTCAACACATTAAAGGTTCAACCTATTCCTGTCGTCAGTCCATTGTCTTATAACGAGGGAAACTACTCTTTCTGCATTCGCATTATGCCCTGATATAATGAAAAAGTATTCTGTAAGTTTCAGCAATTCGGAACGACAATCGGCAGACTTACTTTCACAAAAATAGTTGGCCAGTTTTTATCTACAAGATAACCCACTAAATTCAGGATCATTACTATTCTGTTTCAGAAACTGCCTAAAATTACAAAATTGCTCAAAACCTTTTTCGTCTTCAATTTCAAAAGCTTTGCAATTATCTTGCAAATACAAATCGATTTTTTTCAATATCACTGTAGTTAACATCTTTTTTAAGAGACATTCGTATGGAACAGGAGAATTAGTGAAACATACAAAGTCATCGTTTTAAATATTCGTAGCATGATACAGCAACCCTGGTTCCTCCATAAAAAATTTAACTTCCTTATCAAACCCTTCTGCTGCAGTTTTCAGCTTCCGTGTAACCTTCAGGCCAATTAATTTTTCATTTAATCGGTCCCCAGGTAGCTTACATGCAAAATTTAAAATTTCAGTCGCTTCAAGTACACAATTGTTCTGCTTTTCTAGTTGCAGAATATTCAGCTGAACAGACATCAATGAATGCAAATGTCATAAGTAGGCTCCACGTAACCAAAAACGTTTTGTTCTGGCTTTCTGACAGAAAGTAAGTTTTCACAGCGGGACACATTTCCAGTACCTTTTAGTGGCTGGGAAAAGAGACAACCACTTAATTTTCATATGCGTCAGGACTTATTTGTAATTGACCTCAACAAATTCGCAGAAAGAGTGTAACTGTTCCCTGCCGGCAGAGTAAATAGAAAAAAAATAATTATGAATTTTCACGATGACACATTCGAAATCAACTGAAAAACTACCAGCTCCAAGCTGAATTACATTATGTAAAGTTTGATCGATAATATGGACGTTGCTGCCGCCATCTGTAAATGAGTTATTTAGAAATGAGCAATACACCGGGGGAAATAGCAGATATAAAAAGGAGGACAATGTAGAAATCCACTCTGACACCGGACAAAGGAATAAAAAGGAGAACATGTTTGGAATTATTCGAACATCTGATCACCCTAGACTGTCGTGTTTGGACGAGTTGTTGCGACTTTACTGGTGTGTGCCAGTGCCTTCCATCAACAAATGATATTCCAGTTGAGAAAACCAATTGCAAGACACACACACACACACACACACACACACACACACACACACACATATATATATATATATATATATATATATATATATATATATATATATATAGGGTTGGGTAAATACACGACCCTATTTGAAATGTTAGTGCGATATCGTTATAGGGTGGAGTCGTGACCCATTTGCCTTTATATCCACCAGCTGAACTCGCTGAAAAATTGTTTTGACTGGTGTTTCTTCAGTCTAAATCATGTAAGCATTGGCAAGTGAAGCGAATTTACGTAGAATACAAGTTCAAATTATTAAAATATTAATATTTGTGGAATATAGAGTTTGTTAACATTGTCAACTAGGAGATACAAGATCTGTTGTAAACTTTCTTTTATTAATGTTACAGATTGAAAGCCCATGGAGTGAAGCTCGCACATGAAATCTTCTTTATTAGGATTGATTACCAATTTCTGCAAACAATCTAGCCATCTTCAGATCATAAATCATTCTTCATTAGTGTTGCTGCAATTCTGGCTTCACACATTGTTAAAATCTTTCTCAAAATAAGAGCATACATACATGAGGGTTAAAAACACCTTCCCATCGTTCCTGACAAGTGAAAAGTGGCCAGTAAAGTTTTATGACCATCCCTCAATTACACTCGCCACTATGTAGTCCCCCTGTTTTCTTCAGTATTAAAATGTTTTGACTTTAATGTGAATTGTGGTCGGGATTCTTGGGAAAAAGGTAAAGGTTATTTAATACACTATTGGCGTTGCGTATTATATTAGTAAAATTGCGTACATTTTTGCTTTTAATCGTTTTATTATGTTATCTAAACTTCCGGCTGATTCAATCAGAAGTAGCATGAAACTATTACTGTTATTGTCGCGTTAAATTAATTGTTGCGAAGAGAGAGGGAGTATAATCACCTACGTAGTGTAAGGATAAATAATTTCATTGACACCATACTGGCTTCATTTTTCGTTAAAAATTTCCTCCTTGACAGAAATAAATTTAATTGCAAACTCAAAGATCTCGTGAAGCAAACCTAAGCCTTGTTGTCTACTGCAATTAAATCTGTCCATGCAATTCCATAAGAATTTTGATAAAATGAACTTTTCAAATGTTAAAGTTTGGAAATTATTACCAATATTCAAAGTATTTATTATGTTCGCTTGAGGGCGGAGTGCAATATTTAATATTTTAATTAAATTCCACGTAATGACCGCCTGTGCGCCGTTACGACAAAAGAAAGCCAGATGGGCTATCTTCTACACGAATGACTCTAAATAATTATTTTCGCTTAAATATTTCTACACGGAGGGTGAGGTTTTGAATAAGAATGCGAAAAATTCAATTTTTATCATATATTGTAACAGTAAATACGAACATTAAATACTTAGTGTGTTAGAACAGCTAAGCGACTTAATTCTTTCACAGTGGAGACAAAAGTAGTATTCCATCTTTGAACCAAGTCTCTTTTAACTTTAATGAGATAAGGTATTCATGGTTACAAATAACGTCTTTGATACTAAAATATATATTTTATTAACATTATCGACACAAAAATATCATATTAACGAGTTGTAGATTATATAGTTATCTGTCGTATTAGCTACGGTTTTTATCCACAGAAATACATTCAGTTTAGTACTTTCTTTACAGTTCACATTTACACGTCTTGTGTAGGTTTGGTGTAATTTTTATAGGGCTTTCTAGGAGACGTCAGACCACAAACGTTAAAAAGGCCTAACTGTCGTGTATGGGTATTGTCATTTTCAGAAAGATTTTAACCATGTGTGAAGCCGTAATGCAGCAACACTAATGAATAATATTTATGATCTGAAGATAGCTAGATTGTTCGGCGAAACTAGTAATCAATCCAAATCAAGAAGATTTCATGCGTGATCTTGACTTCATGGATTTACAATACGTAACATAAAAAAATTAAAAAATGGAATATTCGGTTGGTACTTGAGAGCATAATTAAAAAATTGAATACACAGTGTTAATGTTGCCTAAAATATTTATTTAATAGTTTGTTATGAACTGGCTCTCTGCTTCCTAGGCCAAGGTCAGGTAACGTAACCAATAGTCTACAAAACTTCGTAACTGTACAAAAATTGTTTTTCAAAGACATGTGGCCTTTTAGTACTAAATCGATACAAAACACAGGCATAATGTAATAGCTAAAGAGATTCTGAATAAACAAATCGTACGTTAAAGTATATTTACAGATTAAAAGTATATGGGTGTATAAGCCAAATATGTTTCACAAGTGAGTAATGACACGGGCTACGAGGTGCATTCAAGTTCTAAGGCCTCTGATTTTTTTCTCCGGACTGGAAAGAGATAGAAACATGCGCGTTGTTTTAAAATGAGGCCGCGTTCATTGTCAATACGTCCCAGAGATGGCAGCATCGTACGGCAGATGGAATTTTACTGCCAGCGGCGAGAATGAGAATTTTAAATACTTAAAATGGCGACGTTTTCCTTACTTGAACAGCGTACAATCATTCGTTTTCTGAATTTGTGTGGTGTGAAACCAATGGAAATTCATCGAGAGTCGAAGGAGACATGTGGTGATCGAGTTACGGATGTGTCGAAAGTGCGTTCGTGGGTGCGGCAGTTTAATGAAGGCAGAACATCGTGTGACAACAAACCGAAACAACCTCGGGCTCGCACAAGCCGGTCTGACGACACGATCGAGAAAGTGGAGAGAATTGTTTTGGGGGATCGCCGAATGACTGTTGAACAGATCGCCTCCAGAGTTGGCATTTCTGTGGATTCTGTGCACACAGTCCTGCACGACGACCTGAAAATGCGAAAAGTGTCATCCAGGTGGGTGCCACGAATGTTGACGGACGACCACACGGCTGCCCGTGTGGCACGTTGCCAAGCAATGTTGACGCGCAACGACAGCACGAATGGGACTTTCTTTTCGTCGGTTGTGACAATGGATGACACGTGGATGCCATTTTTCAATCCAGAAACAAAGCGCCAGTCAGCTCAATGGAAGCACACAGATTCACCGCCACCAAAAAAATTTCGGGTAACCGCCAGTGCTGAAAAAATGACGGTGTCCATGTTCTGGGACAGCGAGGGCGTAATCCTTACCCATTGTGTTCCAAAGGGCACTACGGTAACAGGTGCATCCTGCGAAAATGTTTTTAAAAACAAATTCCTAACTGCACTGCAACAAAAACGTCCGGGAAGGGCTGCGCGTGTGCTGTTTCACCGAGACAACGCACCCGCACATCGAGCTAACGTTACACAACAGTTTCTTCGTGGTAACAACTTTGAAGTGATTCCTCGTGCTCCCTGCTCACCTGACTGGCTCCTAGTGACTTTTGGCTTTTTCCGACAATGAAAGACATACTCCGTGGCCGCACAATCACCAGCCGTGCTGCTATTGCCTCAGCGATTTTCCAGTGGTCAAAACAGACTCCTAAAGAAGCCTTCGCCGCTGCCATGGAATCATGGAGTCAGCGTTGTGAAAAATGTGTACGTCTGAAGTGCGACTACGTCGAGAAGTAACGCCAGTTTCATCGATTTCGGGTGAGTAGTTAATTAGAAAAAAAAAATCGGAGGCCTTAGAACTTGAATGCACCTCGTACTACGATACATGGAGAAACTGGTAAATGTGACGAACAGGGGGAAGAGACGGGAGAAAGGAGTCTATGGATGTGGGTGTGGAGCAGTTTCAATAAGCTCATTATCTAATGATGAGAAAAATAATAAGCTGGCTAGTGCTGCTTCACCAAGAGTGAGTAATGGAACTGTGTTTGCTCATTAATGACCAGACCAGGATTCTGTGACTGGTGTTTATTCAAAATGGTTCAAATGGCTCTGAGCACTATGGGACTCAACTGCTGAGGTCATTAGTCCCCTAGAACTTAGAACTACTTAAACCTAAGTAACCTAAGTACATCACAAACTTCCATGCCCGAGGCAGGATTCGAACCTGCGACCGTAACGGTCTTGCGGTTCCAGGCTGCAGCGCCCAAACCGCACGGCCACTTCGGCCGGCCTGGTGTTTATTAATGGCCAGAATGTCGAGTAATGTTAGATTCCTGCCTTTAGTTCCTCTACGGAGAACATTTAATATCATATGAATGACACTCCTCAGCATATTCCGCAAAGGTGGAATCTTTCTTTTTCAGTCTCCAACTCCTTAACTTCTTTTATGCCCAGTGAGTATTGCAATTACAGTCTTACCTGATGTACCTACATGTAAATTGCCACACACGTTGGCCGGCCGGAGTGGCCGAACGGTTAAAGGCGCTACAGTCTGGAACTGCACGACCGCTACGGTCGCAGGTTCGAATCCTGCCTCGGGCATGGATGTGTGTGATGTCTTTAGGTTAGTTAGGTTTAAGTAGTTCTAAGTTCTAGGGGACTTATGACCACAGCAGTTGAGTCCCATAGTGCTCAGAGCCATTTGAACCATTTGAACCACACACGTTGCAGGAAATGCTACACTCTAATGTAAAGGCGGAATTAACTTTGCTGTTGAACGGAATGTGACAACAGTGTTCCTAATGTAAGAAGCTGGAGTACATTTCCTGGATTTTAGTTTCCTGGCAAGAACCTGCGACGTCCTAACCACATATAGCATGGACGCTCATTTGTTATCAGTGTGGTTTTGTGCTGTCTGAGTAGGCTGAAGGAGTGCTGTTATCCTCTGTCTGTTCTTTCTGCTAGGTATGTTATCAATTAAGGTAGAACCATAACCATTGCTATATGCTCTTTCTTTAATTATTTTCAATTCATTTTCGAAATCTGGTTTTCTTTGTGGTACAGATAGCAGGCAGTGAACCATGGTGTGGAAGGCTGCTTGTTTGTGTGTTACTGGCTGCTATTGCTGTGTCTGTAGTGGTTTCCTGTACATCGTAAATAATTGCTGTTGCTCACTAATGACAATCATGAAGTCTACAGTGTAAACTTGATAGTCTACTGCCAGCTCCATTGTAAACTTAATTTTACTGTAGCGTGACTTCAAATGTTGGAAAAATTTGTTTAGTAGCCTACATCTACATCTACGTGATTACTGTGCTATTCACAATAAAGTCCCTGGCAGAGGGTTCAATGAACCACGTTCAAGCTGTCTCTCCACAGTTCCACTCTCGAACGGCACGCGGGAAAAACGAGCACTTAAATTTTTCTGCGCACGCCTTGATTTCTCTTATTTTACCGTGATGATCATTTCCCCCTATGTAGGTGGGTACCAGCAGAATGTTTTCGCGATCGGAGGAGAAAACTGATGATTGAAATTTCATGAGAAGATCCCGTCGCAACTAAAAACGCATTTGTTTTAATGATTGCCACTTCAATTCACGTATCATGTTGGTGGCACTGTCTCCCCTATGTTTGTGGCAGTTATCTCCTATATTTCACGATTATACAAAACTAACTGCCCTTCTTTGAACTTTTTCGATGTCATCCGTCAGACCCACCTGATGCGGATCCTACACCGCACAGCAATACTCCAGAATAGGGCGGACAAGCTGGTGTAAGCAGTCTCTTTAGTAGACCTGTTACACCTTCTAAGTGTTCTGCCAGTGAATCGGAGTCTTTACTTTGCTCTATCCACAACATTATACAGGGCTATTGCAAATGATTGAAGCGATTTCATAAATTCACTGTAGCTCCATTCATTGACATATGGTCACGACACACTACAGATACGTAGAAAAACTCACAAAGTTTTGTTCGGCTGAAGCCGCACTTCAGGTTTCTGCCGCCAGAGCGCTCGAGAGCGCAGTGAGACAAAATGGCGACAGGAGCCGAGAAAGCGTATGTCGTGCTTGAAATGCACTCACATCAGTCAGTCATAACAGTGCAACGACACTTTAGGACGAAGTTCAACAAAGATCCACCAACTGCTAACTCCATTCGGCGATGGTATGCGCAGTTTAAAGCTTCTGGATGCCTGTGTAAGGGGAAATCAACGGGTCGGCCTGCAGTGAGCGAAGAAACGGTTGAACGCATGCGGGCAAGTTTCACGCGTAGCCCGCGGAAGTCGACGAATAAAGCAAGCAGGGAGCTAAACGTACCACAGCTGACGGTTTGCAAAATCTTACGGAAAAGGCTAAAGCAGAAACTTTACCGTTTACAATTGCTACAAGCCCTGACACCCGATGACAAAGTCAAACGCTTTGAATTTTCGGCGCGGTTGTTAGGGGATGAAAGTTGCGATTGAAATATACCCACACGAACGCAAAAGGCACGGTTAAAAAAACTTGGCACTCCAGTTACCAGAATCGCTTTTTGGTCAGAAGTACATCGGGAAAAGACCATGCTTATGTGGTCTTAATTAGCGTAAAAAGCTTAGAAGGTGTTGCACTTTGTGAACAGCATAAAAATTCGATTAAATAAAAATGAAACAAAAAGTCTCTGCAGGTCATGCGTAAGCGAAGCAGTAGGCGCTAAGGTACTTTATATATAGTTTTTTATTGTTGTTGGAAACAAAACCAGGTAGCTTAAAAATAAACCGGCTGGGATCATTGGGATACAGGCTATAAGAGACACCAGTACAGCTTCTAGATCTGTGAGGCCGGTACCTTCAATAGTATTATTTCATGTTGTTTTCATCTGTGAATGGATAGTATTTCAAAATTGCTGCCTATTCAGATTCCTTAGTTCTATCTTACTCCTAAGTCAAAGGGGTATCTTAAGAGGCCAGACAACCGTGTGGTTTCTGAAGAGAGGCAGCAGCCTTTTCAGTAGATGCAGGTGCAACAGTCTGGATGATTGACTGATTTGGCTTTCTAACACTAACCAAAACGGCCTTGCTGTGCTGGTACTGCGAACGGCTGAAAGCAAGGGGAGACTACAGCCGTAATTCTTCCCACGGGCATGCAGCTTTACTATATGGTTAAATGATGATGCCGTCCTCTTGGGTAAAATATTCCGGAGGTAAAATAGTCCCCCATTCGGATCTCCGGGCAGGACTACTCAAGAGGACGTCGTTATGAGGAGAAAGAAAACTGGCGTTCTGCGAATCGCAGCGTATAGTGTCAGAACCCTTAATCGGGCAGGTAGGTTAGAAAATTTAAAAAGGGAAGTGGATAGGTTAAAGTTAGATATAGTGGGAATTAGTGAAGTTCGTTGGCAGGAGGAACAAGACTTCTGGTCAGGTGAATACAGGGTTATAAACACAAAATCAAATAGGGGTAATGCAGGAGTAAGTTTAATAATGAATAAAAAATAGGAGCGCGGATAACCTACTACGAAGCGCATAGTAAACGCATTGTTGTAGCCAAGGTAAACACGAACCCCAAGCCTACCACAGTAGAACAAGTTTATACTCCAACTAGCTCCACAAATGATGAAGAGATTGATGTAATGTACAATGCGATAAAAGAAATTATTCACATAGTGAACGGAGACGAAAATTTCATAGTCATGTGTGACTGGAGTTCGATAGTAGGAAAAGGAAGAGAAGGAAAAGTAGTATGTTAATATGGACTGGGGGTAAGGAATGAAAGAGAGCCGTCTGGTAGAATTTTGCACAGAGCATAACGTAATCATAGCTAACACTTGGTATAAGAATCATGAAAGAAGGTTGTGTACGTGGTGTAAGTAGGCTGTTTAGGTTTTTTTATTGGTAACGCCAACTCTGTATGAAAATCACTGGCTGTCCTGTGTGCAGTCTGTGGCTGCTTTGCATTGTTGTAATACTCGCCATTGTAGTGTTAGGCAGCTGGCTGTGAACAGCGCGTAGCGTTGCTCAGTTGGAGGTGAGCCGCCAGCAGTGGTGGATGTGGGGAGAGAGATGGCGGAGTTTTGAAATTTGTCATGAACTGCTATATTTATATATGATGATATCAAGGTAAATACATTGTTTGTTCTCTATTAATATCTTTCATTTGCTAACTATTCCTATCAGTAGTTAGTGCCTTCAGTAGTTTGAATCTTTCATTTAGCTGGCAGTAGTGGCGCTTGCTGTATTGCAGTAGTGGGAGAAACGAAGATTATTGTGAGGTAAGTGATTTAGTGATTTGTGAAAGGTATAGTTTAATGTTAGTCAGGGCCATTCTTTTGTAGGGATTTTTGAAAGTCAGATTGCGTTGCGCTAAAAATATTGTGTGTCAGTTTAAGCACAGTCGTGTATAATTGTTCAAAGGGGACGTTTCAGTGGAAGATCTCTGGAGACACTGGAAGGTATGAAATAGATTATGTAATGGTAAGACAGAGATTTAGGAACCAGGTTATAAATTCTAAAACATTTCTGGGGGCAGATGTGGACACTGACCACAATTTATTGGTTATGAATTGTAGATTAAAACTAAAGAAACTGGAAAAAGGTGGGAATTTAAGGAGGTGGGACCTGGATAAACTGAACCAGAGATTGTGCAGAGTTTCAGAGAGAAAGAGAGAGTGAGAGAGCATTAGGGAATGATTGACAAGAACAGGGCAAAGAAATACAGTAGAAGAAGAACAGGTAGCTTTGAGAGGTGATATAGTGAAGGCAGCAGAGGATCAAGTACGTAAAAAGACGAGGGCTAGTAGAAACCCTTGGGTAACAGAAGAGATATTAAATTTAATTGATGAAAGGAGTAAATATAGAAATGAAATAAATGAAACAGACGAAAAGGAATACAAAAGTCTAAAAAATGAGATCGACAGGTAGTTCAAAATGTTCAAATGTGTGTGAATTTCTAAGGGACCAAACTGCTGACGTCATCGGTCCCTAGACTTACACACTACTTAAACTAACTTATTCTAAGAACAACATACATCCATGCCCGAGGGAGAACTCGAACCTCCGGCGGGAGCGGCCGCGCAATTCGTAACATGGCGTGTCAAACCGAGCGGGCACTCCGCGCGAGGACAGGAAGTGCAAAATGACTAAGCAGGGATGGCTAGAGGACAAGTAGAATGATGTAGAGGCATATCTCACTAGGGGTAAGATAGATACTGCCTAAAGAGACCTTTGGAGAAAAGAGAACCACCTGTATGAATATCAAGAGCTCAGATGGAAAACCAGACCTAAGCAAAGAAGTGAAAGCCCCTTTACAAGGGAGATGTACTTGAGGGCAATATTGTGGAAATTGAAAAGGACGTAGATGAAGATGAAATAGGGGCCGGCCGGTGTAGCCGTGCGGTTCTAGGCGCTTCAGTCTGGAACCGCGTGACCGCTACGGTCGCAGGTTCGAATCCTGCCTCGGGCATGGATGTGTGTGATGTCCTTTGGTTAGTTAGATTTAAGTAGTTCTAAGTTCTAGGGGACTGATGACCACAGATGTTAAGTCCAATAGTGCTCAGAGCCATTTGAACCATTTTTGTTTTGTTTTTGATGAAATGGGGGATATGATACTGCGTGAAGAATTTTACAGAGCACTGATAAATCTAAGGCGAAACAAGGGCCCAAGAGTAGAGACATTCCATTAGAATTACTGATAGCCTCGGGAGAGCCAGCCCTGACAAAATTCTACCATCTGGTGAGCAAGATGTATGAGACAGATGAAATATCCTCAGACTTCAAGAAGAATGTAATAATTCCAATCCCAAAGAAAGCAGGTGTTGACAGGTGTGAAAATTACCGCACTATCAGTTTAATAAGTCACGGCTGCAAAATACTAACACGAATTCTTTACAGACGAATGGAAAAACTGGTAGAAGTCGACCTGGGGAGAGATCAGATTGCATAGAAACATTGGAACACGTGAGGCAATACTGACTCTACGACTTATCTTAGAAGAAAGACTAAGAAAAGGCAAACCTACGTTTCTAGCATTTGTAGACTTAGAGAAAGTTTTAGACAATATTGCCTGGAATACTTTCTTTCAAATTCTAAACGTGGCAGGGATAAATTACAGGGAGCGAAAGGCTATTAGCAGTTTGTACAGAAACCCGATGGCAGTTACAAGAATCAAAGGGTATGGAAGGGAAGCAGTGGTTGGGAAAGAAGTGAGACATCGTCGTAGTGCCGCGCCAATGACCGCGCAGTTTAAGGCGCCATGTCACGGATTGCGCGGCCCCTCCCGCTGGCGGTTTGAGTCCTCCCTCGGGCATGGATGTATGTGTTGTTCTTAGCATAAGATAGTTTAAGTTATTTTAAGTAGTGTGTAAGTCTAGGGACCGATGACGTCAGCAGTTTGGTCCCTTTGGAATTCACACACATTTGAACATATGAACATAGTTGTATCATATCCCCGATGTTATTCAGTCTGTCTCTATACTGAGTAAGCAGTAAAGGAAACAAAAAAAAAAATTGGAGTAAGAATTAAAATCCACGGAGTAGAAGTAAAAAGTTTGAGGTTTGCCGATGAGATTCTAATTCTGTCAGAGACAGCAAAGGACTTGGAAGAGCAGTTGAAGGGGATGGACAGTGTCTTGAAAGGAGGGTATAAGATGAATCTCAACAAGAGCAAAACGAGGATATTGGGGTGTTGCTGAGGAAATTAGATTAGGAAATGAGACACTTAAAGTAGTAGATGAGTTTTGCTATTTGGGAGCAAAATAACTGATGATGGTCGAAGCAGAGAGGATATAAAATGTAGACTGGCTATGGCGAGGTAAACGTTGCTAGAGAAGAGAAATTTGTTAACATCGAGTATAGATTTAAGTGTCAGGAAGTCCTTTCTGAAAGTATTTATGTGGAGTGTAGCCATGTATGGAAGTGAAACATGGACGATAAATAATGTAGACAAGAAGAGAATAGAAGCTATCGAAATGTGGTGAATGCTGAAGATTAGATGAGTAGATCACGTAAGTAATGAGGGGGTACTGAACAGAATTGGGGAGAAGAGGAATTTGTGGCACAACTTGACTAGAAGAAGGAATCGATTAATAGGACACTTTCTGCGGCATCAGACGCTCACCAATTTAGTATTGGAGGTAAGCGTGGAGGGTAAAAATCGTAGAGGGAGACCAAGAGATGAATACAGTAAGCAGATTCAGAAGGATGTAGGCTGCAGTAGGTACTGGTAGATGAAGAAGCTTGCACAGGATAGAGTAGCATGGAGAGCTGCATCAAACCAGTCTCTGGACTTAAGACCATATTCAAATGCCGGAGAGCCCTGGCAATTGTGACGATTTAGGGGGAAAATCAGCTGAAAATTTGGAATGAAGTTTGTGTTGGAGAGAGCATTGGACATGGGTAGTCCGTGTAGCATTGCTAGCTA
The DNA here is from genome assembly GCF_021461385.2 of Schistocerca piceifrons. Taxonomy (NCBI): domain Eukaryota; kingdom Metazoa; phylum Arthropoda; class Insecta; order Orthoptera; family Acrididae; genus Schistocerca; species Schistocerca piceifrons. Next base: position 66,725,899 of record NC_060148.1, on the reverse strand, counting down.
GCGTGCTCGTGCTGCAGTGGTGTAATCGTTAGCACTCCTGCCTATTAACCACGGATATCGGGGTTCAAGTTCTGGCCGTGGCACATATTTTAAATTGATTTTTTCAGCTTCTACCATTATCGTAGCATAAAGATAAGACTTACATGTCTCGAGGCAATTTAATTATAAGAATTTTACAAAATCTATCAATGCATTAAAACTCAAAACTTTTATTTACGAGGTGCATTCAAGTTCTAAGGCCTCCGATTTTTTTTCTAATTAACTACTCACCCGAAATCGATGAAACTGGCGTTACTTCTCGACGTAATCGCCCTGCAGACGTACACATTTTTCACAACGCTGACGCCATGATACCATGGCAGCGGCGAAGGCTTCTTTAGGAGTCTGTTTTGACCACTGGAAAATCGCTGAGGCAATAGCAGCACGGCTGGTGAATGTGCGGCCACGGAGAGTGTCTTTCATTGTTGGAAAAAGCCAAAAGTCACTAGGAGCCAGGTCAGGTTAGTAGGGAGCATGAGGAATCACTTCAGAGTTGTTATCACGAAGAAACTGTTGCGTAACGTTAGCTCGATGTGCGGGTGCGTTGTCTCGGTGAAACAGCACACGCGCAGCCCTTCCCGGACGTTTTTGTTGCAGTGCAGGAAGGAATTTGTTCTTCAAAACATTTTGGTAGGATGCACCTGTTACCGTAGTGCCCTTTGGAGCGCAATGGGTAAGGATTACGCCCTCGCTGTCCCAGAACATGGACACCATCATCTTTTCAGCACTGACGGTTACCCGAAATTTTTTTGGTGGCGGTGAATCTGTGTGCTTCCATTGAGCTGACTAGCGCTTTGTTTCTGGATTGAAAAATGGCATCCACGTCTCATCCATTGTCACAACCGACAAAAAGAAAGTCCCATTCGTGCTGTCGTTGCGCGTCAACATTGCTCGGCAACGTGCCACACGGGCAGCCGTGTGGTCGTCCGTCAGCATTCGTGGCACCCACCTGGATGACACTTTTCGCATTTTCAGGTCGTCATGCAGGATTGTGTGCACAGAACCCACAGAAATGCCAACTCTGGAGGCGATCTGTTCAACAGTCATTCGGCGATCCCCCAAAACAATTCTCTCCACTTTCTCGATCGTGTCGTCAGACCGGCTTGTGCGAGCCCGAGGTTGTTTCGGTTTGTTGTCATACGATGTTCTGCCTTCATTAAACTGTCGCACCCACGAACGCACTTTCGACACATCCATAACTCCGTCACCACATGTCTCCTTCAACTGTCGATGAATTTCAATTGGTTTCACACCACGCAAATTCAGAAAACGAATGATTGCACGCTGTTCAAGTAAGGAAAACGTCGCCATTTTAAGTATTAGAACCTCACTCTCGCCGCTGGCGGTAAAGTTCCATCTGCCTTACGGTGCTGCCATCTGTGGGACGTATTGACAATGAACGCGGCCTCATTTTAAAACAATGCGCATGTTTCTATCTCTTTCCAGTCCGAAGAAAAAAAATCGGAGGCCTTAGAACTTGAATGCACCTCGTATAGCCATAGGTCCTGATCCCTCTAAGAAAATAGCAGATAGGAACATTTTCTTTCAGTGAGCACAAAAAGTGATGTTGACTTGCAGACAGGAAAATATGATCAACATGTTCTGCATCGCTTTCTGGCTGGACGCAAGAATAGTTTTCAGGCTCTTGCGAAGGCAAGTGGAAAGCACGCTCAGACAGTTACATAACGAAAAAAACCCAGATATATGTATGCCTTGCAACGGGCTGTTCAGAAGAGATCTCCACCACCCCCTCGTACTCTTACGAATTTATGGACAGCCCTGCAGGAGTCAAGGTGTCAGTTACCTCCAGCACTAAGGTCCATTGACAGTGACCGGGCCAAATATCTCACGCAAGAAGCGTCAAACGAAAAAACTACAAAGGACAAATCTTGTCTAGCTTGAAGGGCGAAACCAGATGGCGCTATGGTTGGCCCGCTAGATGGCGCTACTATAGGTCAAACGGATATCAACTGCGTTTGTTTAAAATAGGAACCCCCATTTTTATTACATATTCGTGTAGTAAGTAAAGAAATATGAATGTTTTAGTTTCACCACTTTTTTCGCTTCGTGATAGATGGCGCTGTAATAGTCACAACACATGGCTCCCAATTTTAGACGAACAGCTAGTACCAGGTAGGTTTTTTAAATTAAAATACAGAACGTAGGTACGTTTGAACATTTTATTTCGGTTGTGCCTTTGTGAACTTATCATTTCTGAGAACGCATGCTCTTACAGCGGGATTACGTGTAAATACCACATAAATGCAATAAGTGCTCAAAATGATGTCCGTCAACCTCAGTGCATTTGGCAATACGTGTAACGACATTCCTCTCAACAGCGAGTAGTTCGCCTTCCGTAATGTTCGCACATGCATTGACAATGCGCTGACGCATATTGTGAGGCGTTGTCTGTGGATCACGATAGCAAATATCCTTCAACTTTCCCCACAGAAAGAAATCCGGGGACGTCAGATCCGGTGCACGTGCTTCGACGACCAATCCACCTGTCATGAAATATGCTATTCAACACCGCTTCAACCGCACGCGAGCTATGTGCCGGACATCCATTATGTTGGAAGTACATCGCCATTCTGTCACGCATTGAAACATCTGGTAGTAACATCGGTAGAGCATTATGTAGGAAGTCAGCATACATTGCTCCATTTAGATTGCCATCGATAAAATGGGGGCCAATTATCCTTCCTCCCATAAAGCCGCACCATACATTAACACGCCAAGGTCGCTGATGTTCCACTTGTCGCAGCCATTGTGGATTTTCCGTTGCCCAGTTGTGCTAATTATGCCGGTTTACGTTACCGCTGTTGGTAAATGACGCTTCGTCGGTAAATAGAACGCGTGCAAAAAATCTGTCATCGTCCGGTAATTTCTCTTGTGCACAGCGGCAGAACTGTACACGACGTTCAAAGTCGTCGCCATGCAATTCGTCATGCTTAGAAATACGGTACGGGTCCAATCGATGTTGATGTAGCGTTCTCAACACCGACGTTTTTGAGATTCCCGATTCTCGCGCAGTTTGTCTGCTACTGAAGTGCGGATTAGCAGCGACAGCAGCTAAAACACGCTCTTGGGCATCATCATTTGTTACAGGTCGTGGGTGACGTTTCACATGTAGCTGAACACTACGTGTTTCGTTAAATGACGTAACTATCCGGAGAACGGTCCGGACACTTGGATGATGTCGTCCAGGATACCGAGCAGCATACATAGCACACGCCCGGTAGGCATTTTGATCACAATAGCCATACATCAACACGATATCGACCTTTTCCGCAATTGGTAAACGGTCCATTTTAACACGGGTAATGTATCACGAAGCAAATACCGTCCGCACTGGCGGGATATTACATGATACCACGTACATATACGTTTGTGGCTATTACAGCGCCATCTATCACAAAGCGAAATAGTGGTCCGACTAAAACATTCATATTCCTTTACGTACTACACGAATATGTAAAAAAAAGGGGGATTCCTATTTAAAAAACGCAGTTGATATCCGTTTGACCTATGGCAGCGCCATCTAGCGGGCCAACCATAGCGCCATCTGGTTTCCCCCTTCAAGCTAGACGAGTTTCGTTCTTTGTAGTTTTTTCGTTTGACGCTTATTTCGTGAGATATTTGGCCTAGTCAGTATCAATGGACCACCCTATATATATATATATATATATATATATATATATATATATATATATATATATATATTACAAATGATTGAAGCGATTTCACAGCTCTAGAATAACTTTATTATTTGAGATATTTTCACAATGCTTTGCACACACATACAAAAACTCAAAAAGTTTTTTAGGGATTCACAAATGTTCGATATGTGCCCCTTTAGTGACTCGGCAGACATCAAGCCGATAATCAAGTTCTCTCCCACACTCGGCGCAGCATGTCCCCATCAATGAGTTCGAAAGCATCGTTGATGCGAGCTCGCAGTTCTGGCACGTTTCTTGGTAGAGGAGGTTTAAACACTGAATCTTTCACATAACCCCACAGAAAGAAATCGCACGGGGTTAAGTCGGGAGAGCATGGAGGCCATGACATGAATTGCTGATCGTGATCTCCATCACGACCGATCCATCGGTTTTCCAATCTCCTGTTTAAGAAATGCCGAACATCGTGATGGAAGTGCGGTTGAGGACCATCCTGTTGAAAGATGAAGTCGGCGCTGTCGGTCTCCAGTTGTGGCATGAGCCAATTTTCCTGCATGTCCAGATAAACGTGTCCTCTAACGTTATTTTCGCAGAAGAAAAACGGGCCGTAAACTTTAAACCGTGAGATTGCACAAAACACTTTAACTTTTGGTGAATTGCGAATTTGCTGCACGAATGCGTGGGGATTCTCTACCGCCCAGATTCGCACATTGTGTCTGTTCACTTCACCATTAAGAAAAAATGTTGCTTCATCACTGAAAACAAGTTTCGCACTGAACGCATCCTCTTCCATGAGCTGTTGCAACCGCGCCGAAAATTCAAAGCGTTTGACTTTGTCATCGGGTGTCAGGGCTTGTAGCAATTGTAAACGGTAAGGCTTCTGCTTTAGCCTTTTCCGTAAAATTTTCCAAACCGTCGGCTGTGGTACGTTTAGCTCCCTGCTTGCTTTATTCGTCGACTTCCGCGGGCTACGCGTGAAACTTGCCCGCACGCGTTCAACCGTTTCTTCGCTCACTGCAGGCCGACCCGTTGATTTCCCCTTACAGAGGCATCCAGAAGCTTTAAACTGCGCATACCGTCGCCGAATGGAGTTAGCAGTTGTTGGATCTTTGTTGAACTTCGTCCTGAAGTGTCGTTGCACTGTTATGACTGACTGATGTGAGTGCATTTCAAGCACGACATACGCTTTCTCGGCTCCTGTCGCCATTTTGTCTCACTGCGCTCTCGAGCGCTTCGGCGGCAGAAACCTGAAGTGCGGCTTCAGCCGAACGAAACTTTATGAGTTTTTCTACGTATCTGTAGTGTGTCGTGACCATATGTCAATGAATGGAGCTACAGTGAATTTATGAGATCGCTTCAATCATTCGTAATATCCCTATATATATAAGTAGGCTGTTTAGGTTTTCTTATTGGTAACGCCACGTAGCGCTCTGTATGAAAATCACTGGCTGTGCTGTGTGCAGTCTGTGGCTGGTTTGCATTGTTGTTGGCTATTTTAGTGATTTTAGTGTTGGGCAGTTGGCTGTTAACAGCGCGTAGCGTTGCGCAGTTGGAGGTGAGCCGCCAGCAGTGGTGGATGCGGAGAGAGAGATGGCGGAGTTTTGAAATTTGTAAGACTGGATGTCATGAACTGCTAAGTATATGGCAGGGTCGCCATATGAAACGTCCCCTTAGAAAAATTATACTTGACTGCTTAAACTGACACACAATATTTTTGGCGCAACGCAATTTGACTTTCAAAAATCCCAACAAAAGAATGGGCCCTGACTAACATTAACCTATACCATTCACAAATCACTTACCTCACAAAAATCTTCGTTACTCGAACTACTGCAATACAGCGAGCCCCACTATTGCCAGCTAAATAAAAGATTCAAACTACTGAAGGCACTAACTACTGATAGGCATAGTTAGGAAATGAAATACTTTGATAGAGAACAAACAATGTATTTACCCTAATAGTGTTGAAAAATCATAATATACATAGCAGTTCATGACATCCGGTCTTACAAATTTCAAAACTCCGCCATTTCTCTCCCCACATCCACCACTGCGGGCGGCTCACCTTCAACTGCGCAACGCTACGCGCTGTTAACAGCCAACTGCCCAACACTACAATAGCCAACAACAATGCAAACCAGCCACAGACTGCACACAGCACAGCCAGTGATTTTCATACAGAGCGCTACGTGGTGTTACCAATAAGAAAAGCTAAACAGCCTACTTACAATATATATATATATATATATATATATATATATATATATATATATATATATATATCGTCCACACGGTGAGACAGATAGCGGCCAGATGGAGTGCGAAGCACCCTCCACCACGCGCCGCACAGCGCGACACAGCGCGCCAGCGCGGCCCTAGCCCTGGGGTCGGCAGCCTCTGTGCAGATAAGACCGCAGCACCGCTTCCTGTCCTGGCGAGATAAGCGCTCCGCCTCTGCTGCCTGGAGCTGTAAGGCCTCACCCACTGCCCGCCGCGTTAGCCCGAACCTAGGTACGGCCCAAGAGGTGTGCGGACATTTGCCACGCCGGACATTTGCCACGATTTTACCTGCCCCTAAGGGTTGGGTCCCTTGTCTCCCCCTCCTCCTCCTCATCGCTGTAGCACAGTAAAGGTACTTACCGAGCCTTTCCACTGGTTTACTTAGCATAGGACCAGAATCTCTTTGGATTTTCCGCCACATTTCTAGAGAGACTTTCGTTGTGGAAACTATTAAACGCATCTCGCATTGAAATCCGCACCAAATTTCGAGCCTCGGTAAAACTTTGTCAGTCTTGGAGATTTTGCGTTCGTCTAAATTATACTTGCCTTTTTCGGTGCTCCTGCAGCAGCTTTCTGTCGTATTTTGTGTACCGTGGGGGATCAGTTCCGTCTCTTATTAATTTATTTGGTATGAATCTCTCTAGTGCTGCTGATACTATTTCTCTGAACGTAAGCCACATATGGTCTTCACTTACATAGTTTGGAAGCATTGGAGACTGTCTCTTATAAAGACGTCAAGCGAATTTTTAGCTGCTTTTATAAATAGATATATTTCGCGTTTAGTTTTGGTGAATTTCTTTGTTACGGAATTGAGCCTCGCTCGACTGTGTGTTCACTAATCCCTGTATCCGTCGTGATGCTCAGGGTATTTGTGGCTAAGAGGTCAAGTGTCTTTTCGTAACCATTTACAATTTGAGTGGCCTCGTGAACTAATTGTTCAAAATAATTAAAAAAAAGGATTTAGAGCAATTACGGAAGCTGTTTTCTGTATACAATAAGGTCTGAAAATGTATTTTTGTCACCATACGGAAGGTAGATTGAAGTCACTACCAACTGTAATTTTATGAGTAGGCTACCTGTTTCTGATGGGACTCAAGTGTTCTTTAAACTGTTCAGAAATTGTTTCATCTGAGACCGGGGGTCGGTAAAAGGAGCCAGTTATAAATTTATTCCGGTTATCGAATATAACCTCTGCCCATACTGTCGCAGGAACTATTTGCTTCAATGTGGCTTGTGAGTGGAACACACATTACAGTATTTTTCCTTTGTTTCTGTTGTAGTGCAGATCATTACAGCTACGGCTTCTCCCACCAGAGCCTAGGATGCTTTCTCTGTGACCCTGTAAATACCAGAGCTAACAATCTAGAACAACAACGTACGTTACAAGCGTAGGATTCTGTATTACTTCATTTCCTTATTTCTAACATTTTAAAATTGTACGTCGGCTTTAGATGACATGTCAATCATAGATGTTCTTATCTCTATTTAGTGAACGTATTTGCAGTCATGTTTTGAACATTGTCCCGCTACACTTTATTAACTAATGTTTCGCCGCAAGGGATATCGCATTTTAGAGAGTAAATTAATATGGAGTATGTCGTTCTCCTTTTCAAACATTGACATACCCATTTCTTCTTTCCTTATTGTCTTTTGGGCATGCAATTGTAGTGATTAAAGTAGGCACAAATGAAGTGGTCAAAAAGAAATGATTAGCGTACATTCGCATTCTCTTTACATCGTTCCTTTCTTGTTGCTCCCATGGCGATGGACCGTTTCAGTCGCGATCGGTAAGCGTGAAAGGAAGCTACCGTACAGGCAGAGGGATCTATATTTATACTTGGCAGAACTAATTACATACTTACATAATAGTCGGTATTGCTTTCGGTTCCCAGAAGTTATAAATATTTCGGTTTCGGAAAAGAAGCTTCTAACAACCCTACCACAACAAAGGTAAAAAATTAATTATGATTTGTAGTGTTGCTCACGCAGCTAAATATTGCATTTTCTGGCAACAACAAAGCTATATTATGTGGCAGGTGTCATTAGAGCACAGTTAATAAAGTCGTTTCTTGAAATAATGGATAAACTAGGCACTCATCTTTTCGTGTTTCCCACTCATGGCTCAATCGTATAAAATCTAGGAGGTGATGATTCCAAGCTCGGATGCAAAGAGGCCTTGGTTTTATTCTGCGATATTCAAAAGTTTTATAGATGTGGTTCACAAACCATTCTTGAAGATTAAACTTTTGCAAGTTAGCACAATGGTGATGTAAAAAAGTAATCAGCACTCCGAATTTAAGTTACATTTCTTTTTTATTACTTTTGTTGCAATATCACGTAACTCACAAATCATCACTTCACAATATAAAACATACTTGAAAATATCTTCCTCACTGTTAAAGCTCACATTTTATAAACTGACTACAATTTGCGTCTTTTCAACATGACGACCAAGACTTGACTCTCTAATAACTGCTAACGCGCCCAAAAATCAGAGTTACAAGAAGTCAAAGATCATAGTGACAAAAGAAAGAATTCACATAAGAATAATATCGTTGCAATATATAAACATATCGATATATCAAAGTACCTCTACATTAATGAAATCAAATCTGAATGTTGTCTCAGAAAAATGTTAACTACTTTACAGAAACACAGTAGAATATTGCTGGTATCGAGAGGCTGAGGTGAGGTGCCGCAATGGTTACGTATTTCAAGTACCATTACAAGCTCTGTGTTTCGCCTAGATGTCGAAGAAGGAGGTCCCTTGCGTACTGGTTGTATCGAGTAAGATGTGGAGACGACGGTTTGAAAGCGGACAGAAGAAGTACGAGGAAGGGCGTCCCTTACCTGAGGGATCGCTACGTGGCGAAGGGGCAAATGTGGCAAATGTCCGGCGTGGCAAATATCCGGCATTCGCCCAATTGCCGGGCTTCCTTGCAACCAGCACACTAGCGGCAGCCTTTCTGTATGTTCCGGATTTGCAGAAACTGCTGCAGGCGTTTTGGCGAACTTCTGTAGTCAGAACACTGTGAGGACCCCCGCTTGTGCAATCGTAACTTCTGCACCTGTGTTAACTGCGCAATGCAGACAACCCGACGGCGGCCGGGGCATTATACTGACAAGGGAACCTCCCCATCGCACCCCCCTCAGATTTAGTTATAAGTTGGCACAGTGGATAAGCCTTGAAAAACTGAACACAGATCAATCTAGAAAACAGGAAGAAGTTGTGTGGAACTACGAGAAAATGAGCGAAATATCGAAACGGAATAGTCCATGCGCAAGACAGGCAACATCAACGAGAGTGTGAGCTCAGGAGCGCCGTGGTCCCGTGGTTAGCTTGAGCAGCTGCAGAACGAGAGGTCCTTGGTTCAAGTCTACCCTCAGGTGAATATTTTAATTTTTTTTCTTTTCAGACAATTATCAAAGTTCAGACGCTCACACACAATCAACTTCGCTCTCTGAAATTCCAGGACGTGTTCAGATTTGCTTGGACATATGCAGGATTTGACGGTCTACACACAGAAAAATTTGAAAACGTTAAAAACATATGGTTTGAGAGAGCACAGGGAAAAGTGAGCGACTGCGAAACTGTTGGATTCATTTGTTGCAGTTTATGAGACAAACTCTTATGTTTTCATCACTTTTTTGGGAGTGATTATCACATCCACAAGAAAACCTAAATCGGGCAAGGTAGAAGAATGTTTTTACCCATTCGCCAAGTGTACAAGTTAGGTGGGTCGACAACATATTCTTCTCATGTGACGCACATGCCGTCAGCAGTGTCGTATAGAATACATCAGACCTGTTTTCCTGTGGAGGAATCGATCGACCTATGACCTTGCGATCAAATGTTTTCGGTTCCCATTGGAGAGGCACGTCCTTTCGTCTACTAATCGCACGGTTTTGCGGTGCGGTCGCAAAACACAGACACTAAACTTATTACAGTGATCAGAGACGTCAATGAACGAATGGACAGATCATAACTTTGCCAAAATAAATAAAAACTCTTCGCTGGAGGGGAGACTTGAACCAAGGACCTCTCGTTCCCAAGTTGCTCACGCAAACCACGGGGCCACGGCGTTCCTGAGCTGAGATTATCCTTGATGTTGCCTATCTTACGCATGGACTACTCAGTTTGTATATTTTGCTTATTTTTTACATAGTTCCACACAACTTCTTCCTGTTTTCTCGATTGATCTGTGTTCAGTTTATCAAGGCCTACGCATTGTGCCAACTTATAACTAAATCTGAGGGGGGTGCGATGGGGAGGTTCCCTTGTGAGAATGTTGTTACTCTGGTTGTTGTTCTTGTTGTCGTCTTCAGTCGGAGACTGGTCTGATACAGCTCTCCACGCTACTGTATCCTGCGTACCAGGTGTGGAAGTATGAAACCAGAATTTGGCTGCAATAATTACACGTCTGTGGTTTGAAACCGATAATCTGTATTTCATTGGAAACAATCTCCATAGCTACTCACACATTTCTCCTACCTCTCCGGCAGGCTCTGAATGCCACACCAAAAGAACTGTTCTCCTTTCCAAGCGAACCAATCAGCGAGCCACTTCCATACATTTTCGTACGAATTGAAGCGTTGTTCAGCGGGAGCCCGTCCCAGTGATGCAAATAGATGATAATCGGACGGAGCCAAGTCTGGAGAATAAGACGCATGCCCTAGTACACTACTGACCATTAAAACTGCTACACCACGAAGATGACTTGCGACAGACGCGAAATTTAACCGACAGCAAGAAGATGCTGTGATATGCAAATGATTAGCTTTTCAGAGCATTCACACAAGGCTGGCGCCGGTGGAGACACCTACAACGTGCTGACATGAGGAAAGTTTCCAACCGATTCCTCATACACAAACAGTAGGTAACCGGCGTTGACTGGTGAAACGTTGTTGTGATGCCTCGTGTAAGCAGGAGAAATGCGTACCATCACGTTTCCGACTTTGATAAAGGTCGGATTGTAGCCTATCGCGATTGCGGTTTATCGTATCGCGACATTGCTGCTCGCGTTGGTCGAGATCCGGTGACTGTTGGCAGAATATGAAATCGGTGGGTTCAGGAAGGTAATACGGAACGCCGTGGTGGATCCCAACGGCCTCGTATCACTAGCAGTCGAGATGACAGGCGTTTTATCCGCATGGCTGTAACGGTGAGTCAACAGATGGGGACGTTTGCAAGACAACAACCATCTGCACGAACAGTTCGACGACGTTTGCAGCAGTATGGACTATCAGCTCGGAGACCATGGCTACGGTTACCCTTGACGCTGCATCACAGACAGCGATGGTGTTCTCAACGACGAATCTGGGTGCACCAATGGCAAAACGTCATTTTTTCGGATCAATCCAGGTTCTGTATACAGCATCTTAATGGTCGCATCCGTGTTTGGCGACATCGCGGTGAACGCACATTGGAAGCGTGTATTCGTCATCGCCATACTGGCGTATCACCTGCCTTTTGATGGTATGGGGTGCCATTGGTTACACGTCTCGGTCACCTCTTGTTCGCATTGACAGCACTTTGAACAGTGTGTTACGACCCGTGGCTCTACCCTTCATTCGATCCCTGCGAAACCCTACATTTCAGCAGGATAATGCACGACCGCATGTTGCAGGTCCTGTTAGGCCTTTCTGGATACAGAAAATGTTCGACTGCTGCCCTGCCCAGCACATTCTCCAGATCTCTCACCAATTGAAAGCGTCTGGTCAATGGTGGCAGAGCAACTGGCTCGTCGCAATACGCCAGTCATTAGTCTTGATGAACTGTGGTATCGTGTTGAAGCTGCACGGACAGCTGTACCTGTACACGCCATCCAAGCTGTTTTTGACTCAATGCCCAGGCGTATTAAGGCCCTTATTACGGCCAGAGGTGATTGTTCTGGGTACTGGTTTCTCAGGTTCTATGCACCCAAATTGCGTGAAAATGTAATGACATGTCAGTTCTAGCGTAATATATTTGTCCAATGAATACCTGTTTATCATCTGCTTTTCTTCTTGGTGTAGCAATTTTAACGATCAGTAGTGTATTTCCCAACTGAATGTCTCGATCGTTTCCCTGACTCGTTTTGCTGTGTGTGACGGGGTGTTATGATGGAGCAATATGACTTTGTGTTGCCTGTCTCCATAGTACTGCCGTTTTTCACATAATGCTCGATTTAAATCGATCATTTGATGTTGGCAGCGGTCAGTATTAACTGTTTCACTAGGTTTTAACAAGGTCATAATGTATGACACCCTTCTGGGCCCACCGAACACAGAGCATTGTCTTCAAAGCGGTTTGGTCTTGCAGTTGATGTCGATCGTTTGCCTGTATTCACCCATGATTTACGACGTTTAGGATTCTCAAAATATATCAGTTTTTCGTCACCTGTCACTAGTCGATGGAGAAACAACTTTCTTTTGTAACTGGCGAATAACATTTCACATGCGGTCTTTGAAATTGCTTGCTGTCTTTCATTCAGTTCATGCGGAACCCGTTTTCCCACTTGCTGCACCTTTCGCACCGATTTCATCCGAAGAGAAACGGCTTACTGCGTCACATTAAATTGTTCCGCGAGTTCCTGTTGAAATTTCGAATCATCTCCGTCCAGTAAGGCCTGCAATTCCTTGTCTTAGAACTTTTTGGTGGCTTCCCGCGCTCGTCGTTTCTCACGTCAAAATCACCACTTTTTAATTTTTTGAACGACTGGAAACACTGTGTTTTCCAAGAGCATATTCGCCGAAAGCTTTGACAAGAATTCGACGCGATTCGGCAGCAGTTTCCTTCAACAGAAAACCAATTCTGCCCGCAAATCGTCGTTCGTAGGCACAAAACTCGACATGTTCAGGGGTTTGAAACGGATACCGATGTAAGGAACTCTGGTTACTGTGTGTTGGCATTCGTCGTCAGCCGTTACGGGAAGGAGATGGCGCTGCAGACGCGGCCTCACGGGCCCTATACCATGGAGGTAAGAGTAAGGGGAGATGGCGCTACGTATCCCAGCCGTACTACGTTTTGAAGCCATGGGGGCGTGGCTCGCTACCATGACACTCTGACCAAAACATTGCCAGTGTGCTATAGCGCTGCGTGTATTACAGTCGCTAATTGCACCATACACGCATGTAACGTCATCAGATTGGTTGTTTCAAACTGTTTGTTTAAAATAAAATCTCGCAAAGGCGAAATTCGGCCTTTCTTCTGATTAAAAATAGTTTTTAATGTAATATTACGAATAGCTAGCCTTCAGTGTAAACGATACAATTTTGTTAATTCAGTAATAAACGTATATCACAAACTAAATAATAGAAACTGAAAACTAAATTAGCTATACCCTCCCTCCAAAGCCCCATAAATACATCTTGTTTGTAATACGTACTGGGACATTTCAGTTACGTTACACTACTGGGAAACACTGTTCATTACCACCAATAGTTACTGAAATACGGTACATAGAACGGCAAATCTACACAGTGTCCTGTTTAGGCCTATACTTTACGCCAGTTAATGTAGTGTTAGCTTTTAATTTGGTACATGATGAAGACAAAGTGAGTTACTCAACACTTGGATTATCGACGATACGTACGTATTATACTGAAACGTGAACGTGAAAACTAAGAATTTAATTCTTTGAATTAACATACCTTTTGCAAATGTTTTGGGTGTGTAGGGAAAACTACAGCATTTTCTCGGAGCCTTACTGTTGAAAGGGAAGTTCGGTCTATGTCCTCTTCTCGGAAATGCTGAGAACATACAGAGCTCCGCTTACACGCACGCCAATTCTTCCTCCTCACGGCATTCTCCCACAGAGCTTTCCGGCTTTCATTTTTAGGAAATCTAAAATCATACAGGAGAAAAACACGCTATAGTACAAGTACCGCTGTAGCACACGTTCATTCACAATGAAGTTGTAAAATCACACTCAACGAGACAACTTACACGTGAAATGTTATTCCCTTCGATTTCGCATCACAATCAGAACGATTCGTACATCCCAACACCACAAAAGTCACCACAATAGCGCAAAATCCTTCAAAAAGCGAGCGCCAAGCCTATGCACACAAGCTTACAGCAGCAATGTTTTGGTCGGATTGAGATGGCTACCCTCGGCTTCACATAGCTTCACAGCTGTGACGTCACGGCGTCTCCCTCTATTCTTTCCTCCATGCCCTATACTGACGGCTAGCACCATCTGTAGGGAAATTCTGGTTCCATACCTTTACACCTGGTAAAGCCGGCGGTACACGAGGCTATTTAGCCAACGTTGACGTGGCGGCCTAAGAGTTTCGTGACGCTGAAAGAGAACTGTCCTATTTGGAATGTCGATTTTCAAGAAGTTTTTGCCGTAAAAGTGGATGAAATTGGGAATTTGATAAACCTACTCAGCCTCTGTAGTATCGATATCACTATATTCTTTGTAAGTCTGTCCCTGAGGCCACAGATGGTGGTCAGAGACGTTACACTTCTTTTGAAGAGATTAGCAAGCAGTGTGTGTTGGGCAGTCTGGCTATGTACTCGGTCTAAAAAGGATTGTCGCCGGCCTGCCGTGTAGTGGAGGCAGCAGTATTTAAAAAGAATTTTGCAATAATATCTTTTGATTAAAAATTGCCGGTGAGTGGGATTGTATTAACGGAGCAGTTACACTGAAGAGCCAAAGAAACTGGTACACCTGCCTAATATCATATACGGCCCCGCGAGCACGCAGAGGGGCAGCAACACGGCGTGGCATGGACTCGACTAATGTCTGAAGTAGTGTTGGAGGGAACTGACTCCATGAATTCTGCAGGACTGTCCATAAATGTTGCCTGGTCGGACAGTCTCATTTCGAATAGTATCGAGTGGATGGACGTGTACGCGTATAGAGAGAACCTCATGAATCTATGGACCCTGCATGTCAGCAGTGGACTGTTCGAGGTGTGGAGGCTCTGTAATGGTGTGGACCATGTGCAGTTGGAATGATATGGGATCCCTGATACGTCTAGTTGTGGCTCTGACAGGTGACACGTACGTAAGCGTCCTGTCTGATCAACGTCATCCATTCATGTCCATTGTGCATTCCGACGGACTTGGGCAATTCCAGCAGGACAATGCGATACCCCACACGCCCAGAATTGCCACATAGTGGCTCCAGGAACACTCTTCTGAGTTTAAACACTTACGCTGGCCATCAAAATCCCCAGACATGAACATTATTGAGCATATCTGGGATTCCTTGCAACGTGCTATTCAAACAGATCTCCACCCCCTGGTACTCTTACGGATTTATGGACAGCCCTGCAGGATTTATGGTGTCCCCTCCAGCACTAATTCAGGCGTTAGTAACCCCTTGTAGCAGTAGTAACTGAACTAACAACTTCGCCAGACACTTGTCTTATGCAGGCGTTGCCGACCGCAGCGCCATGTTCTGCCTGTTTACATATCTCTGTATTTGAATACGCATGCCTTTAACTTCTGAGGTCATCAGTCCCCTAGAACTTAGAACTACTTAACCTAGGGACATCACACACATCCATGCCCGAGGCAGGATTCGAACTTGCGACCGTTGCGGTCGCGCGGTTCCAGACTGTAACGCCTAGAACCGCTCGGCCACCCCGGCCGGCCCTTATATTTGAAACAAATTTCAAAACGTCAAAGCAAGTAATTGCACACAGGAGCCGGGCGGTGTAAGGTGCCTCCCCTCCTTGCCACGGTTTGCTCGAATCCCCCCCATCCCCCCCCCCCCCCCCCCCCCCCCCCCCCCGTCTGAGGTTCGAGTCCTCCCTCGAGTGCGTGTGGGTGTTGTCCTTAGCGTAAGTTAGTTTAAGTTAGATTAAGTAGTGTGTAAGTCTAGGGACCGATGACCTTAGCAGTTTGGTCTCATAGGAACTTCCACAAATTTCCAATTGCACTCAGGAAAGTTATTAAGAAATATTTTGCTAACTTGTCGAGGCGTGTGAAATTAATGAGATTTTTACCATGCAGTGGAGTGTGCGCTGATATGAAACTTCCTGGCAGATTAAAACTGTGTGCCGGACCGAGACTCGAACTCGGGACCTTTGCCTTTCGCGGGCACGTGCTCTACCAACTGAGCTACCCAAGCACGACTCACGCCCCGTCCTCACATCTTTACTTCTACCAGTACCTCGTCTCTTACCTTCCAAACTTGCCCGAAAAAGGCAAAGGAAAGGCAAAGGTCCCGAGTTCGAGGCTCAGTCTGGCACACAGTTTTAATCTGCCAGGAAGTTTCAAAATTTGTGTTGTTGTCATGGCTTAATGAAGCATAGTTTAACTCGGAGTCATCAGTCGTTTAGTTCAGTTCCTCATTTTCATTTTCTGTTATGATTATTTGTATATTCGCATTGCACACCGCGAGTTGTATATTGAGAAGCTTTTTTTATGAAAACTGATAAGGTACCGTTTTGCATTACACATCGGAAGTATGGCAAATTAAATTTGATTTTTGGCAGTCACATCATCGCCGGCCGGTGTGGCCGAGCTGTTCTAGGCGCTTCAGTCTGGAACCGCGCGACCGCTATGGTCGCAGGTTCGAATCTTGCCTCGGTCATTGATGTGTATTATGTCCTTAGATTAGTTAGGTTTAAGTAGTTCGAAGTTGTAGGGGACTGATGACCTCAGATGTTAAGTCCCATAGTGCTCAGAGCCATCCGAACCATTTGAAGTCACGTCGCCATTCTTTACGGCGAAAAAGTTGCAAAGCAGAAGAGCGTCCCGTTCGCTCAGGTAGGCCAACAAATTTAATTATCATAAAGTTTCCTGTCCACTGTAAGGTACAGTGATTGTCAGAATGTATTTGGGAAAATATACCAGTTCAGAGGTTTCATATCAGTAAAAGATCTCAGAAAAGTGCTCTTGTAACTTTTCAAGCAATTTTATCAGAAAGTCAGATGCGTTAAATTTTATATTCATTTGCTGTGTAAATAAATTCACAGTTTTGGTACAATGTTTGTTTGCACGACTGAATATAAAGATTAACAATATTCAGAGCGAACATTTTAATCTGAGTTATTTGTTTCGCAGTCAGATAGTATATGTAAATTTCATGAAAACAGAGTCCGCCGCGGTAGCTGAGTGGCCAGCACTACGGAATGTCATGCAAAGGGACCCGAGTTCGATTCCCGGCTGAGTCGGAGTTTTTCTCCGCTCAGGGTGATGTGTTGTCCCTATCATCGTCATTTCATCCCCATCGACACGCAAGTCGACGAAGTGGCGTCAAATCAAAAGACCTGCACCCAGCGAACGGTCTACCCGACGGCAGGCCCTAGTCACACGACACTTCAGTGAAAACTGAGTGCTCTGTCGCAGGCGAATGGCTTGTTTTACGGGCTAGGCTGGATTTCCTACCGGGTAGCGTGATCTTCACATTATTTCCAGTCTAAATTTAATTTTAACACAGTTCTGTTGCCCTGCACTGAGATTTACGGATTTCAATGACAAAATAACTTTTACCAAGTCTTCAGATAGTAACCGGACACTTATAAATACATTAAACTTTCATTGTGACTTACTGCTATTTCACGTTGAGGAGCCAGTTCTTCACGTGAAATATAAAATAGGTTCCGTGATGTTCCGGCGACGTGTCAAGTAAAGCATAACGATTACGAAGCAAGAACGCTTCGTACGTTACAAGTAGAAAGCCTGAGACCCCCAGAAAGTAAGGTGCAGTATTGTACTTGTCCCGTTCACCAGAAGCCGTATTCGGTGGGTTTTATGTTTTACCTTACGCACCACGAATATATGCTGCTTCTAAGCACCAGCGCATTGCGTTTCTTGAGAACGAATCGTTACTGGTACTAAGTGTTGTAATAAACCTAAGGGAAACGTGACGTTGGTGTTTAAGGGATTTTAGTATTTAGTTGTCATCGCGATGTAACTGATGTGTTATCACTGTAAGCCGTTTTAAGGCAACGGCACGTTAAACTGTCATGAAAAAGTATCGTTCTAGTTAGGATTTGTTATAATTAAATGTAAATTATTAACACGTTCGCCATTAAAGGCTACAGAAGATTGTTGGACGAAACCCAAAGTCTCCTGTAACGGAGCTACAGCCTAGCGCAGCGTGTTAAAAAGCAGAGTTTGATTGGTTCAGAAATGTTCACATGTTTGTGAAATCTTATGGGATTTAACTGCTAAGGTCATCAGTCCCTAAGCTTACGCACCACTTAACCTAAATTATCCTAAGGACAAACACACACACCCATGCCCGAGGGAGGACTCGAACCTCCGCCGGGACCAGCCGCAGCGACTTAGACCGGTTTGATTGGTATTGGTTCTGTTCTGATGTCTACTTTACTTAGTGGTAAGATCCGCATCTCACAATATTCTTCTCCTACTTCCCCTTTTGCTCTCTGTTCTATTCCATTCTAGTTTTTCACTTGTTTGTTGTGTGCTTCACTTGTTTCTAAGGTGTGTATGCTCATTCTCCTTTCTGCTCTTTATATCACCATATTGTTCGTTATTTACTTTACTTCTTTCTACTGTGGGTAAAATTTTCTTCTCCTCTCTGCTCCAACCGAGCGAGGTGGCGCAGTGGTTATCACACTGGAGAGAACGACGGTTCAATTCTGCGTCCGGCTATCCTCATTTAGGTTTTCCGTGATTTCCCTAAATCGCTCCAGGCAAATGCCGGGATGATTCCTTTGGAAGGGCACGGCCGACTTCCTTCCCCGTCCTTCCCTATTCCGATGAGACCGTTGACCTCGCTCTTTGGTCTCTTCCCCCAAACAATCCAACCCAACCTCTCTGCTCCATCTGTAATGCTTATATTCTTTCATACTTGACACTTAACAGTGCTGTCTAAAGAACATAAATCAGACTCGCATGCAGATCCTCCCAATGGTATCGTAGACTGCAAGACAGACACTAACGCTGAAATCAATAATCACTGGTTTTTGACGTCAGTTATATGTTGTTTTTTTCTGTCATGTTAAGTTTCACCCAGAAAGACGAAAAATGGTCATGGAAACGGACTTGAGAAATAATAATATGCCCAAATAAAAATGACACGGACTTTACAAACTGAAACATATAAAAGGAACAGTAAGTGTTGTCAAGCTGATTATGACCACCTGCTTAATGACCTGTTTTTTCCCCCCTGTGGAACGAAGTACATCACAGATTCTGCGTAACAGTTTGTTGGTAGCTTTGTGAGGGTTGTGGCATTAGATGCCTGCTGACAGTTAATATAATTCTCGCAAATAACCGACCGCTGATTTGCGCACACGGTATGAAATGAAATGATCGTATGGCATTGTTGGCCACACTGGGTGACTTGCGGCCGATGATGAGGATGAAATGACGAACAGGACAACATAACACTCAGTCCACGAGCGGGAATCGAACCCGGGCCCAGTGCATGGGAGGCAAGCACGTTACCGCCCAGCTAAGCAGGCGGACTGCGTACGATACCGACCCATATGGGCTCCATAGGATTGACAGCAGGCGAATTTGTTTGCCGAGACTTCAACATGAGTTCAATATAATGCTCCTCAAACCACTGTGGCATGGTTCTGGCTCCAAGACACGGACAGTTATAGTGCTGAAAGATGACATTGCATTCGGGGAAGACAGCAAGCATGAAGGGATGGAGATGGTTCGCAGCTGTCAGCGTGTCTTACACGTTTCCATTGATCGACAGCCGAATCCCGATGGTCCCGTGCCCGTTGCAGTTGTAACTGACGATGTCATCGGGTCAACATGTGAACACATAGGGTGGTCTGGTGAGGAGCTTCATGTTCGACAATGAACGGTGTGCTGCAAAACACTTATGCATGCACCAGCATTGTGCTCTTTCTGGGGAGATACCATCTGTCCTACTTTACAGAGCCGACAAGCCTCCGAACCCCACGTTCTGCGAAGAGTTGTGGACGTCCAACCATTTACCGCCTAGTGGTAATTTCACGGTCCTCTTACCTCTTTCCATAGATAGACCAGATGTGGCTTAAATTGAAGGAAATAGTATCAGCAGCAATTGAGAGATTTATACCAAATAAATTAACAAACGACGGAGCTGATCCTCCTTGGTACACAAAACGGGTTACAACACTGTTGCAGAAACAACGAAACAAACATGCCAAATTTAAACAGACGAAAAATCCCCAAGACTAGCGATCTTTCACACAAGCTCGAAATTTAGCGCGGACTTCAATGCGAGATGCCTATAACAGTTTGCACAACGAAACTTTGTCTCGAAACCTGGCAGAAAATCCAAAGAGATTCTGATCGTATGTGACGTATGTTAGCGGCAAGAAACAAACAATGCCTTCTCTGCGCGATAGGAGACAGTGCTTCCAAAGCACAGCCTTCCGAAATGCCTTCACAAAAGAAGACGAAGTAAATATTACAGAATTCGAATCGAGAACAGCTGCCTACATGACTAACGTAGCACTAAATGTCCTCGGAGTAGCGAAGCAACTTAAATCACTTAATAAAAGCAAGTCTTCTGGTCCAGACTGTATACCAATTTGTTCCTTTCGGAGTATGCTGATGCGTTAGCTCCATACTTAACAATCATATACAACCGTTCGCTCGACGAAAGATCAGTACCCAAAGGCTGGAAAGTTGCACAGGTCACACCAATATTCAAGAAAGGTACTGAAGTAATCCACTAAATTACAGGCCCATATCGTTAACGTCGCTATGCATAGGATTTTAGAACATATATTGTGTTCCAACATTATGAATTACCTCGAAGAAAACTGTCTATTGACACACAGTCTACATGGGTTTCGAAAACATCTTTCCTGTGAAACACAACTATCTCTTTATTCACATGAAGTGTTGAGTGCTATTGACAAGGGATTTCAGATCGATTCCGTATTTCTGGATTTCCGGAAGGCTTTTGACACTGTACCACACAAGCTCGTAGTGAAATTGCATGATTGTGGAATATCGTCTCTGTTATGTGACTGGATTAGTGATTTCCTGTCAGAGAGGTCACAGTTCGTAGTAATTGACGGAAAGTCATCGAGTAAAACAGAAGTGATTTCTGGCGTTGCCCAACGTAGTGTTATAGGCCCTTTGCTGTTCTTTATCTATATAAACGATTTTGGAGACAATCTGAGCAGCCGTCTTCGGTTGTTTGCAGATGACGCTGTCGTTTATCGACTAATAAAGTAATCAGAAGACCAAAACATACTGCAAAACGATTTAGAAAAGATATCTGAATGGTGCTAAAAGTGGGAGTTGACCCTAAACGAAAAGTGTGAGGTCATCCACATGAGTGCTAAAAGGAACTCGTTAAACTTCAGTTACACGATAAATCAGTCAAATCTAAAAGCCGTAAATTCAACTAAATACCTAGGTATTACAATAACGAACAACTTAAATTGGAAGGAACGCGTACAAAAGTTGTGGGGAAGCCTAACCAAAGATTGCGTTTCATGTGCAGGACACTTAGAAAATGTAACAGACCTACTAAGGAGACTGCCTACACTACGCTTGTCCGTCCTCTTTTAGAATACTGTTGCGCGGTGTGGGATCTTTACCAGATAGGACTGACGGAGTACATCGAAAAAGTTCAAAGAAAGGCAGCACGTTTTGTATTATCGCGAAATGTGGGAGAGAGTGTCACAGAAATGATACAGCATTTGGACTGGACATAATTAAAAGAAGGGCGTTTTTCGTTCTCACGAAATTCCAATCACCAACTTTCTCACCCAATGAGAAAATATTTTGTTGACACCGACCTACATAGGGAGGAACGATCACGAATATAAAATAAAGGAAATCAGAGCTCGTAGGGAGAGATATAGGTGTTCATTCTTTTCGCGCGCTATACAAGAGTGGAATAATAGAGAATTGTGAAGGTGGTTCGATGAACCCTCTGCCAGGCGCTTTAATGTGATTTGCAGATTATCCATGTAGATGTAGATGTAGATGAAGGGATGGAGAGGATGCGAACCGTCAGCGTGTCTTACACGTTTCCATTTATCAACGGCTGAATCCCAATGCCCTCGTACCCATTGTAATTGTAATTGACGATGTCATCGGGTCAACATGTGAACACGGAGGATGGTCTGCTGAGCAACCCCATGTTCGACAATGTACAAGGTGATTCAAAAAGAATACCACAACTTTAGGAATTTAAAACTCTGCAACGACAAAAGGCAGAGCTAAGCACTATCTGTCGGCGAGTTAAGGGAGCTATAAAGTTTCATTTAGTTGTACATTTGTTCGCTTGAGGCGCTGTTGACTAGGCGTCAGCGTCAGTTGATGCTAAGATGGCGACCGCTCGACAGAAAGCTTTTTGTGTTATTGAGTACGCCAGAAGTGAATCGACGACAGTTGTTCAGCGTGCATTTCGAACGAAGTATGGTGTTGAACCTCCTGATAGGTGGTGTATTAAACGTTGGTATAAACAGTTTACAGAGAATGGGTGTTTGTGCAAAGGGAAAAGTTCTGGACGGCCGAGAACGAGTGATGAAAATGTAGCACGCATCCAGCAAGCATTTGTTCGCAGCCCAGGAAGATCGACTCGCAGAGCTAGCAGAGAGCTGCAGATTCCACAATCAACAAGATTGGAACTTATCTGTCCGTAACTACCTGAACGTCAACTAGCCGAGGCGATGGATCGGCCGCCAGGCAGCCCGTGACAGAGCACTTCATCACTGGCCTCCAAGAAGCCCTGATCTTACCCCCTGCGATTTTTTCTTATGGGGGTATGTTAAGGATATGGTGTTTCGGCCACCTCTCCCAGCCACCATTGATGATTTGAGACGAGAAATAACAGCAGCTATCCAAACTGTTACGCCTGATATGCTACATTGAGAGTGTGGAACGAGTTGGAGTATCGGGTTGATATTGCTCGAGTGTCTGGAGGGGGCCATATTGAACATCTCTGAACTTGTTTTTGAGTGAAAAAAAAACTTTTTAAATACTTTAACACCCGGTAGCATGCCGCGACAGCGTGGACGTGAACCGTATGTGCAGCTGACGGACTTTGAGCGAGGGCGTATAGTGGGCATGCGGGAGGCCGGGTGGGCGTACCGCCGAATTGCTCAACACGTGGGGCGTGAGGTCTCCACAGTACATCGATGTTGTCTCCAGTGGTCGGCGGAAGGTGCACGTGCCCGTCGACCTGGGACCGGACTGCAGCGACGCACGGATGCACGCCAAGACCGTAGGATCCTACGCAGTGCCGTAGGGGACCGCACCCCCACTTCCCAGCAAATTAGGGACACTGTTGCTCCTGGGGTATCGGCGAGGACCATTCGCAACCGTCTCCATGAAGCTGGGCTACGGTCCCGCACACCGTTAGGCCGTCTTCCGCTCACGCCCCAACATCGTGCAGCCCGCCTCCAGTGGGGTCGCGACAGGCGTGAATGGAGGGACGAATGGAGACGTGTCGTCTTCAGCGATGAGAGTCGCTTCTGCCTTGGTGCCAATGATGGTCGTATGCGTGTTTGGCGCCGTGCAGGTGAGCGCCACAATCAGGACTGCATACGACCGAGGCACACAGGGCCAACACCCGGCATCATGGTGTGGGGAGCGATCTCCTACACTGGCCGTACACCACTGGTGATCGTCGAGGGGACACTGAATAGTGCACGGTACATCCAAATCGTCATCGAACCCATCGTTCTACCATTCCTAGACCGGCAAGGGAACTTGCTGTTCCAACAGGACAATGCACTTCCGCATGTATCCCGTGCCACCCAACGTGCTCTAGAAGGTGTAAGTCAACTACCCTGGCCAGCAAGATCTCCGGATCTGTCCCCCATTGAGCATGTTTGGGACTGGATGAAGCGTCGTCTCACGCGGTCTGCGCGTCCAGCACGACCGCTGGTCCAACTGAGGCGCCAGGTGGAAATGGCATGGCAAGCCGTTCCACAGGACTACATCCAGCATCTCTACGATCGTCTCCATGGGAGAATAGCAGCCTGCATTGCTGCGAAAGGTGGATATACACTGTACTAGTGCCGACATTGTGCATGCTCTGTTGCCTGTGTCTATGTGCCTGTGGTTCTGTCAGTGTGATCATGTGATGTATCTGACCCCAGGAATGTGTCAATAAAGTTTCCCCTTCCTGGGACAATGAATTCACGGTGTTCTTATTTTAATTTCCAGGAGTGTATTATGTTTCTTTCATTAAATACACATTTTTAAAGTTGTGGTATCTTTTTTGAATCACCCTGTACGATGAATGGTGTGCTTCTAAACACTTGTGTGTGAACCAGCGTTCTGCTCTTTCGGAAGAGATGCCACAAATCACCATCTGTCCTACTTTACAGAGCAGACAAGCCTCCTAACCCCACGTTCTGTGAAGTCGTGGACGTGCAACAATTTAGCGCGTAGTAGCAGTTTCACTGTCTTTCTGCCTCTTTCCGTAGATGCTCACGACAGTAGCACGCGACCGTTCGACCAGCTTCGCCGCTTTCGACATACTCGTTCACAGGTTCTGGGTAATAATAATCTGCCCTTCGTCAAAGTCGCATATCGCAACAGATTTCCCCGTTTGGAGTGATCCGACTTCCATGTCTGCTCCTCTTACATACATACTTTCGTTATAGCGTCTCCTGGCCACAATGCCACATGGGCAGTGGTAGTAATGCTTTGGCTCATCAGTGTATGCTGCACATTCCTTACAACAGGTCTTGTAAGTTTTTGTTATGCCCAGGCAGAATGGCTATTTCATCACCAAACATTATGACTGATATCAGTTCGAGTTGAAGTACTATTCCTATTACGATGTCTGTTGTATGTAATGGAGATGTAATCGGTACGGGGGAGACATGTAAAAAGTCTGTTCCATAGGAGCAGCGCATTATTAAAAAACGGCATC
Source organism: Schistocerca piceifrons (assembly GCF_021461385.2). Lineage (NCBI taxonomy): Eukaryota > Metazoa > Arthropoda > Insecta > Orthoptera > Acrididae > Schistocerca > Schistocerca piceifrons. The sequence continues at coordinate 66,701,136 of NC_060148.1, read as the reverse complement.
TGTAAGGGATAGTCAAATGAAATCGAGACAGATGGAAAAATAGTAACTAAACTGTTTATTACTTCAAGACATTTATACTACTGTGAGGGAAGGCGGTCAGTGCCTTAATGGAAAAGTACTTGCGTTTGCTTACAGAGCCACAGTTCTACCTAGGGAATGCATCTCTTCGTCAGAAGCAAACCAGCGATCACTAATCTACAGAAAATAAACCATTTTTTCAGCCATCAGTTGCAAGGTAATTTTTACTCGTTTACCTAGGTTTCGATTCCAGTAATGGAATCTTCTTCAGAACCTATAAATTAAATCACATGCGGACATATATTACTCACTAAAAAGCATTATCAATCTAATGATTGCATAATAAAGAAATCGAATTAAATTATTTTGAGAGCCAAACACTGGCCATGTCACAGATTAAAAATTAAAACAATAAAGACGCATAATCATAAGGTTATGCCAGTCAAAATTAAAACCATTAAGGCGAACGTAGACGGAGCTACGCCGGCCACAAATAAGGACCACACGTGAGCGGCTCGAAAACTATGCATTGTGAGCAGTTACGCGGCGAGGCTCGGCCGCGGCCAAGCGCATGCGCGAGCGCAAACGCAGGCGCGAGAGACAGACTGTCTCAAAATTACTTACAGCTAATATAGGTATAAACAAAATGTGACTGAAAGCCGTCCTACAAATGGACAAACCTATCTATTGGTATAGCAACATTAAACAATTTACCTGAGAACAAACTAAGAAAGCCAAGGTATAAAAAGTGCGATTGTACATGTGTGTCTTTGTATTTCGTTATATGCTTGGTAATGACACATAGTTGCTAAGGCGTTTTTATGTTAAAGACATTTTATGCTTAGCACTCATGGTTCCGACACTAATTTTTAGTTACTGTAGCGGAGCTTCGCCCTCTTACTATAATATTTAAATGAAAAAAATTTTTATACCTTGGCTTTGTAGTTTGTTCTCAGGTAAATTGTTTAATGGTGCTATACCAATAGATAGGTTTGTCCATTGTAGGACGGCTTTCAGTCACATTTTGTTTATATGTATATTTGCTCTAAGCAATTTTGAGACAGTTTGTCCCTCGCGCCTGCGCTTGCGCTTGCTCTCGCCTTAATGGTTTTAATTTTGACTGACATAATCTTATGATTATGCGTCTTTATTGTTTTAATTTTTAATCTGTAACATGGCCAGTGTTTGGCTCTCAAAATAATTGAATTCGATTTCTTTATTATGCAATCATTAGACTGATAATGCTTTTTAGTGAGTAATATATGTCCGAATGTGATTTAATTTATAGGTTCTGAAGAAGATTCCATTACTGGAATCGAAACCTAGGTAAACGAGTAAAAATTACCTTGCAACTGAGGGCTGAAAAAAATTGTTTATTTTCTGTACATTTCGCAGTTGCTGACACGCTGCAATATGTTAAAGATTTGTAGATCACTAATGTCTTTGTTCAGGGCTCCAAAAGCACAGACAGGCCTACGCGTTTCTTCGTTCTTTCGGGTACGGTGCAAACTTTCGCTGGGGAGCCATTACACATCTTCCTTACAGTACCAATCCCCCCCCCTCCCCCCCTCCAATGCGATGTCCATGTTGTTGGAGCCCTGGAGAAAGGCATTCGTGACCATCCACTTGCTTTGGACAAAGAGGTGGACGCCTGGGTACAGTCATGGCTCCACAGGCAACCAACCCGTGCGGGCTAGCCGCGCGGTCTCGAGCGCCTTGCCATGGTTCGCGCAGCTCCCGCCCGTCGTAGGTTCGAGTCCTCCCTATGGCATGGGTGTGTTGTCCTTAGCGTAAGTTAGTTGTGTGTAGGCATAGGTACCTATGACCTTAGTCCCATAGGAACTAACCACAAATTCCCAGGCAACCACAGACAATTTTCTATGAAGGCACTGGGCTCATTCGAAAGTACTGTAAGGACTTGTAAGGATCGCTAAGGAGCCCATGGAATACGGCGTCAGCGACCGCAGTCGGTTCTTTTTAATTGGATGAGTCCATTCTAAAATGAAATCGAATGATCAGACACTCTCAGTCGTGTCTAAAGCAAGTAGTAGACTTTGGTTTATTGGTGCGAGAGTAATCTCAAAAGTAAGGTCTCCTATTTCTTTATAAGTACATATGCCCATGTCATACCAGCTCGCCGCCATGCTGTTCAGAAAGTTATGAACCTCTTCTTTCACCTCGTCGTCGGAGCTGAACCGCTGGGACCACAATTAGTGCTGACAGGCACTGTGAGACTCTGAAAAAACTCAAACGGGCAATTCAGAACCGGAGAAGAGGAATGTTCTCCGTGACAACGCTCGCCCACACATTGCTAGGCAAACCGTTACTATCCTGCGACAGTTTCAGTGGAACATAATCACCCACCCACCCTACAGTCCTGACTTGGCGCCCAGTGAATATCACCTGTTCCCTAGGTTCAAAGAACATTTGGCAGGAAAGCAATTCAGCTCCGACGACGACGTGAACTTTCTGAAAAGCATTGCGGCGAGCTAGTATGACATGGGCATACAAAACTGCCACAGCGTCTACAAAAATGCATCAACAGAAATGGTGAGTATGTCGAAAAATAGCTAAATGTGATGTGATGTGAACCACTGTAGAAATAAACAGGTCTATGTAATTATAAAAAATAGGAGACTTTACTTTTGGGACTACCCCCTCGCACAAGACTGGGAAATGCAGTCAGTCTACAAAGGAGATTGCTTGCAAATCACTCGTGTGACCCATCTTAGGATATTGTTGAAATGTGTGGGACTCGTAATAAACAGGGCTAATTGGGGATCTTCAACGTATACAAAGAAGGGCAGCACGAATGGTCACAGGTTTGTTTGATCCCCGAGAGAGTTTCACTGAGACGCCGAAAGAACTGAAATGGCAGACTCCTGAAGACAGAGGAAACTGTCAAAGTATCAAGAACGGACTGGAAATAATTACTCTGTGAATCTACTACGACGCCCTACGTGTTGCTCCTATAGGGATAGTGAGGAAAACATTAGATTAACTACACGCACGGAGGCGTCTAAACAATCTTTCGCCCTTGCTCCATATGTGAACGGAATGGCAAACAGCGCTATAACTGGTACAACGCGACGTGCGCTCCTTGGACAAATATATTATACTAGAACTGACATGTGATTACATTTTCACGCAGTTTGGGTGCGTAGATACTGAGAAATCAGTACCCAGAACAACCATCTCTGGCCGTAATAACGGCCTTGATGCACCTGGTCATGGCGTGTACAAGTACAGCTGACCATGCAGCTTCAACACGATACCACAGTTCGTCAAGAGTAGTGACTGGCGTATTGTGACGAGCCAGTTGCTCGGCCACCATTGACCAGACGTTTTAAATTGGTTAGAGATCTGGAGAATGCGCTGGCCAGGGCAGCAGTGGAACATTTTCTGTATCCAGAAAGGCCCGTACAGGACCTGCAACACGCGGTCGTGCATTATCCTGCTGAAATCTAGGGTTTCGCAGGGATCGAATGAAGGGTAGAGCCACGGCTCGTAACACATCTGAAATGTAACGTCCACCGTTCAAAGTGCCGTCAATGCGAACAAGAGGTGACCGAGACGTGTAACCAGTGGCACCCCATACCATCACGCCGGGTGGTACGCCAGTATGGCGATGACGAATAACGCTTCCAATGTGCGTTCACTGCGATGTCGCCAAACACGGATGCGACCATCGTGATGCTGTAAACAGAACCTGGATTCATTCGAAAAAATGACGTTTTGCCATTCGTGCACCCAGGTTAATCTTCGAGTACACCATCGCAGGCGCTCCTGTCTGCGATGCAGCGTCAAGGGTAACCGCAGCCACGGTCTCCGAGCTGATCGTCCGTGCTCTCATGCCTGTCATCTCGACTGCTAGTGATACGAGGCCGTTGGGATCCAGCACGGCGTTGCGTATTACCCTCCTGAACCCACCGATTCCATATTGTGCCAACACTCATTGGATCTCGACCAACGCGAGCAGCAATGTCGCGATACGATAAACCGCAATCGCGATAGGCTACAATCCGACCTTTATCAAAGTCGCAAACGTGATGGTACGGATTTCTCCACCATACACCAGGCATCACAACAACGTTTCACCAGGTACCGCCGGTCAACTGCTGTTTGTGTATGAGAAATCGGTTGGAAACTTTCCTCATGTGAGCACGTTGTAGGTGTCGCCACCGGCGCCAACCTTGTGTCAATGCTCTGAAAAGCTAATCATTTGCATATCACAGCATCTTCCTCCTGTCGGTTAAATTTCCCGTCTTCAGCGCCTCATCTTCGTGGTGTAGCAGTTTTAATGGCCAGTAGTGTAACACAACATGTGTCTGGCGCAGTTGTTAGATCAGTTACTGCTGCAACGGCAGGTGATCAAGATTTAACTGAGTCTGAACGTGGTGTAATAGTCGGCCCACGAGCGATGGGACACAGCATCTCCGGGGTAGCGACGAAGAGGGAAATCTTCCGTACGACAATTTCACAATTGTACCGTGAGTATAAGGAATCGTGTAAAACATCAAATTTCCACATAGCTCTGGCCGGAAAAAGACGACTGAAGAGAATCGTTCAAAGTGACAGAAGTGCAACCCTTCCTCAAAGTGCTAGAGATTTCAATGCTGGGCCGTCAACAAGTGTCAGTGTGCGTACTATTGAATGAAACATAATCGATATGGGCTTTCGAAGTCGAAGGCCCACTCGTGCACCCTTGATGACTGCACGACACAACGCTTTACGCCTCGCCTGTGATTGTCAACACCAACATTGGGCTGTTGATAACTGGAAACATGCTGCCGCGTCTGACGAGTCTCGTTTCAAATTGTATCGAGCAGATGGACGTGTACGGGTATGGAGACAACCTGAGGAATCCATGGACCCTGCATGTCAGCACGTGACTGTTGAAGCTGGTGGAGGCGCTCTAATGGTGTGGGGCGTGTTCAGCTGGAGTGATATCGGACCCCTGATACAACTAGATACGACTCTGACAGGTGACGTAAGCATCCTGTCTGATCATTTCCATCCATTTATGTCCACTGTGCATTCCGACGGACTTTGCCAATTGCAACAGGACAATGCGAGACCCTACACGTCCAAAATTGTTACAGAGTGACTCCAGGAACACTCTTCTGAGTTTAAACACTTCCGCTGGCGGCTGCGCGAAGTGGCTGAGCGGTTCTAGGCGCTACAGTCTGGAACCGCGCGACCGCTACGGTCGCAGGTTCGAATCCTGGCTCGGGCATGGATGTTTGTGACGACCTTAGGTTAGTTAGGTTTAAGTAGTTCTAAGTTCTAGGGGACTGATGACCTCAGAAGTCAAGTCCCATAGTGCTCTGAGCCATTTGAACCATTTTGAACTTCCGCTGGCCACCAAACTTCCCAGACATTATAAAATGACTTTTATCTTTGTTGTGAATTGGCAGGAGCCAATTCACGGGGTTTGGAGGAAGCCGAAAGGCACGCATTTAAGCTCACGCAGGCTGGCGTGAGGTCTGGAACAGGTAAAGTAATTATACTATCAAGAAAAGTACGTAGCTTCAGGAATACTTAACTTTAATCCATAATTGGTGAACATCGGTCTGACTGTACATGCATCACAAGATAAATAGGAATTGACAATGGCGCCTTGCTAGGTCGTAGCAAATGACGTAGTGGAAAGCTATGCTAACTATCGTCTCGGCAAATGATAGCGTAATTTGTCAGTGAAACATCGCTAGCAAAGTCGGCTGTACAACTGGGACGAGTGCTAGGAAGTCTCTCTAGACCTGCCGTGTGGCGGCGCTCGGTCTGCAATCACTGACAGTGGCAACACGCGGGTCCGACGTATACTAACGGACCGCGGCCGATTTAAAGGCTACCACCTAGCAAGTGTGGTGTCTGGCGGTGACACCACAATCTTAATAATATGAATATTTATATATGTGTTTGGAGAGAGATATACACTCCTGGAAATGGAAAAAAGAACACATTGACACCGGTGTGTCAGACCCACCATACTTGCTCCGGACACTGCGAGAGGGCTGTACAAGCAATGATCATACGCACGGCACAGCGGACACACCAGGAACCGCGGTGTTGGCCGTCGAATGGCGCTAGCTGCGCAGCATTTGTGCACCGCCGCCGTCAGTGTCAGCCAGTTTGCCGTGGCATACGGAGCTCCATCGCAGTCTTTAACACTGGTAGCATGCCGCGACAGCGTGGACGTGAACCGTATGTGCAGTTGACGGACTTTGAGCGAGGGCGTATAGTGGGCATGCGGGAGGCCGGGTGGACGTACCGCCGAATTGCTCAACACGTGGGGCGTGAGGTCTCCACAGTACATCGATGTTGTCGCCAGTGGTCGGCGGAAGGTGCACGTGCCCGTCGACCTGGGACCGGACCGCAGCGACGCACGGATGCACGCCAAGACCGTAGGATCCTACGCAGTACCGTAGGGGACCGCACTGCCACTTCCCAGCAAATTAGGGACACTGTTGCTCCTGGGTTATCGGCGAGGACCATTCGCAGCCGTCTCCATGAAGCTGGGCTACGGTCCCGCACACCGTTAGGCCGTCTTCTGCTCACGCCCCAACATCGTGCAGCCCGCCTCCAGTGGTGTCGCGACAGGCGTGAATGGAGGGACGAATGGAGACGTGCCAATGATGGTCGTATGCGTGTTTGGCGCCGTGCAGGTGAGCGCCACAATCAGGACTGCCAACACCCGGCATCATGGTGTGGGGAGCGATCTCCTACACTGGCCGTACACCACTGGTGATCGTCGAGGGGACACTGAATAGTGCACGGTACATCCAAACCGTCATCGAACCCATCGTTCTACCATTCCTAGACCGGCAAGGGAACTTGCTGTTCCAACAGGACAATGCACGTCCGCATGTATCCCGTGCTACCCAACGTGCTCTAGAAGGTGTAAGTCAACTACCCTGGCCAGCAAGATCTCCGGATCGGTCCCCCATTGAGCATGTTTGGGACTGGATGAAGCGTCGTCTCACGCGGTCTGCACGTCCAGCACGAACGCTGGTCCAACAGGCCCCAGGTGGAAATGGCATGGCAAGCCGTTCCACAGGACTACATCCAGCATCTCTACGATCGTCTCCATGGGAGAATAGCAGCCTGCATTGCTGCGAAAGGTGGATATACACTGTACTAGTGCCGACATTGTGCATGCTCTGTTGCCTGTGTCTATGTGCCTGTGGTTCTGTCAGTGTGATCATGTGATGTATGTGACCCCAGGAATGTGTCAATAAAGTTTCCCCTTCCTGGGACAATGAATTCACGGTGTTCTTATTTCAATTTCCAGGAGTGTAGATTGATTTTTATTGAGACTTTACTTTAAGCCGTAACTGGTACCTGAATTTTTGGTTGCTGCCTCCTTAAGTGATCAGCTTCTGCACCAGCTGGTGACGTATTATAATTTGTTGGAAGTTACTGTTCTTTAAGGTTAAAAATCCGACTCTGTTGGTTACGTGGCCGTATTGGGGATAGCTTTGAGCCCAAGTGTTCGTAGCTTTTCATACCTAAGGGCCACTGTTGTAAGTAAATAAGGTCAAACAGTAATCTGCTTTTCGTGAGAAAAGGAGATTGCTTGGCACACAAACTTCCTTCAAACTACACGTCCTGCTGCATGAAAATTGGTCAGTGGAGTTCAGCACCATACTATTATACAAGAACAAAATCCAATTACTGTAATTAAGAAATTATGAGAGGTTGTTACATACTCAATGAAAACTATAGAGAATGCATTTCCTCTCCTGTATTTTAGTGAACTTTGTACACTTACAATTCTGTCGATTGATAGCGGCGACGTCAATGAAGTTCACCTCCTTTTCCAAAAACAAGATATTTCTATTCTTCACTTCCAGAAAATTTGTATACATAAATATTTGGCAACGCTTACACATACTTTCCTCAGTTTTATCACTAAAATAGCAATTTTCATTAAATGTAACAGTACGTTCTGAGCGACGGTCTACCAACACGTCCTCTTTCCACAAGATACAGATTAACAGTTCCCCCCTTTTTTTTAATAAATCATTTTTTTTATTTTTAATTTTTTTAAGAGTCCATACTTCAAGTACTTTCTGAATCAAATTTACATTTACAGTGTTTACATACATTACTGAGCTTCTTAGAATAAAATTAGGCACAAATCAGTTAAGAAAAGGGCAGTGAGGCTCACATAACATTACAACATGCACGTTCTTGGACGTATCCGGGATGCCTCACAACGTGCCGTTCAGAAGAGATCTCCAACCCCTCATACTTTTACGGATTCATTGACAGCCCTGCAGGATTCAGTTCCCTCCAGCACTACTTCAGACATTAGTCGAGTCCGTGCCACGTCGTGTTGCGGCACTTCTGCGTGCTCACGGTGGCCCTACACGCTAGTAGGCAGGTGTACCAGTTTCTTTGGCTCTTCACTGTAGACTGCGCGCTAGGGATCACGAGGGGTATTCGCGGTAACAAGCCGCGCCGGTGACGTCAGAGTGAACCCAACGCGCTCAGCTCGGCAGCCCGCGATTGCCAACACGTATTCTGTTCTAATTGCGTTTATGAGTGAAAACAATGTTATTTACAGCATTGTGTATTTTTACTAGTTACTGGCGATTTGGGGGAGAGCTTCGCCGTAATTATCAGTGTATTGAAGGATTTTTCAGAGTCATCTTTAAGTGGAAACTAATGATTTGCTGCGCGATCGCCAGTTGTACCAACCACAAGAGACAACTAAGTAAGTTAGCAAACAAGTGTCAGATATCTAGAATGAGATTTTTACTCTGCAGCGAACTGTGCACTGATATGATACTTCCTGGCAGATTAAAAGTGTGTGCCGGACCGAGACTCGAACTCAGGACCTTTGCCTTTTGCGGGCAAGTCCTCCACCAACTGAGCTACCCAAGCACGACTCACTCCCCGTCCTCACAGCTGATATGAAACTTCCTGGCAAATTAAAGCTGTGTGCCAGACGGAGACTCGAACTCGGGACCTTTGCCTTTCGCAGGCACATCAGTGCAAAATCCACTGCAGAGTGAAAATCTCATTCTGGAAACATCCCCCAGGCTGTGGCTAAGCCATGTCTCTGCAATATCCTTTCTTTCAGCAGTGCTAGTTCTGCAAGGTTCGCTGGAGAGTTCGGAAGTAGAGCTGTGAGGACGGAGCGTGAGGCGAAAGGCAAAGGTCCCGAGTTCGAGTCTCGGTCCGGCACACAGTTTTAATCTGCCAGGAAGTTTCAAGTGTCAGATATTTCCTAAAAACAATGGGACAATGGTATGTCAGTCAGTAGTGTATGAGGTGCTACAGTATTAATATGTTTGAAGACCAGGAGCTGATTTAAGAGAGATGTGCATCTCTTGTTGTGAAACTCCTCTTGAACAATCTATAAAGTACTGTACGAATTAATACTGAAATGTCTACAGAAAATTGCCTAAACGTGCATGTTAAAATAATACTAAATTGCTTGAAAATTAAAATATCTTGAGCTGTTGCCACCGCTTCTGTGCCGAAAATTCCAGTTATTAAACTGTAGCAACATTTGATGCTATTTCTCACGCAAAAAAGTTAATTATCGAATGCAAACAAGCTCGTAATCTCTAATTGGTTGTGGCTTCCCCTCCAACCCCGCCATCCCCTCCACAAAAAAAACAAGTATTGCACACAATAACATACAAATCTGTAAAACACTTTCTGTAAAAAATGTAATTAAAAAGTCGTAACAACTCCAATTTACTGCCAACAAAGCAATATCACGTGAGTGAAATGTAGCAGTACGTGGAAAAAAAACAAAACAAAAAAAACAAAAAAAAACCACACATCCACTTTTACATTCGTGTGTGTCAATCAACATTGTATTCATATGCTCGCAATCGATCATAAATAACCAGTACAATACCGTCTACATACGCACAATGCACTGGCAAGAAATCTATTGCAGTTATTCTGTAAAGGTTCGAAGGTTCCGAGGTGAAAAGTTGGTTGGTTGGTTGTTTGGGGAAGGAGACCAGACAGCGTGGTCATCGGTCTCATCGGATTAGGGAAGGATGGGGAAGGAAGTCGGCCGTGCCCTTTCAGAGGAACCATCCCAGCATTTGCCTGGAGGGATTTAGGGAAATCACGGAAAACCTAAATCAGGATGGCCGGACCCGGGATTGAACCGTCGTCCTCCCGAATGCGAGTCCAGTGTCGAACCATTGCGCCACCTCGCTCGGTGGAGGTGAAAAGCACCAGAACTATCTTTTATGCAATTTTGAGCCAGGAATTACGTGTATAGGGTTTTGCCTAACTTTTTTAAGTTATTAATTCTGAGGTAACAAAAAAGGTTCATGATACATTATTACAGACACAGCTAAAGTTCTACAACCGCGATTCATCAAAAATGGTTCAAATGGCTCTGAGCACTATGCGACTTAAGTTCTAAGGTCATCAGTCGCCTAGAACTTCGAACTAAGTAAAGCTAACTAACCTAAGGACATCACACACATCCATGCCGGAGGCAGGATTCGAACCTGCGACCGTAGCGGTCGCTCGGTTCCAGACTGTAGCGCCTAGAACCGCACGGCCAATCCAGCCGGCCCGCGATTCATCCATCAGCTGTACGAGTTATTGTTTATTGCCATCAGTCGTAGCGACCATCATGGCAAGAAGATTAAAAACAATGAAATATGCAGTGTACGCATAAGATCAAGTAGATATGTTAACAGATACGTCAATATATTATGTGAAAAGGCTTGCAAAAGCAATACAGGCTGAGTCACTAACTATGGCCACCTGGAATAACTCCGAAAGAATGACAGTAACTGAAATGTTTGTGAGACAAATGTTGCATGGGACAACGGAGGCCATAATATGACTCTGTTTTTTTTTTTTTTTTTTTTTGTTAGGTGGAGTCGCGTCAGAGATATGAAGATCAACTTTGTTTTTTTAAATGGGATGCTATAGTTTGGTACTTTTTTTCTGATAGCGGCTATCGAGCCGAATGTTGTAACAGTAAGGTCTTTGAAGGTCAACAAATGTCAAAAAGGTGGCATGAACGTCCATTTGCAGTAGATGTTCCAAGTGATGACCATTGCTATCAGTGCAGCACTGAAATCTTCTGATCATGGATTGAGTAGGATTCCTTATCACTTCGGCACTTGTCGAGGCACATGCTCTGACAATTCTGTCTCGTATATCGTGCAGATAGTAAATATTCGCCGAATACGGAGTATCCATCTAACGTGCCATTGACATGTAAATACAATTCGACGGTTTTGCAATACAACACTAATAGGAACGGTAAGACTAGTATCGACGAATAAAGCGAATGTGAATGATGTTTTCCTTCGAAGAACAAGTCGATATGCTTCTCATTTATAGAGAATGCCAACGAAATTCAGCGGGAGCTAGAGACTTTTCTGCTGAAAGATAACCCCAACGTACTCACCCTACACGTCCTACGTTTAAATATGTGTATGATAAACTGAGAACAAGTGTGTTTTTAACGCATCAGAAACATATCCGGCAAAGGAAAGTGACTAACAATTAAATGGAAATTGGTACTGTTCAAATGGCTCTGGGCAATATGGGACTTAACATCTGAGGTCATCAGTCCCCTAGAACGTAGAACTACTTAAACCTAACTAACCTAAGGACATCACACACATCCCTGCCCGAGGCAGGATTCGAACCTGCGACCGTAGCGGTCGCTCGGTTCCAGACTGTAGCGCCTAGAACCGCTCGGTCACTTCGGCCGGCTTGGTACTGTTGCCGCTGTGGTTCGAGACAGTTGTGTTAGTTCGCGTCAAATCGCAAGGGAATCTGCCATGAGCCAGAGAAATGTCTTTCGTGTTCTGCATCGCCATAAATATCATCCTTACCATATCAGTCTCCACCGAAAAGTAACTGGTACGGATGGAACGCGTCGCATAGAATTCTGCCGATGGGCTCAACTTCAGATTCAGAGGGATGACACATGTTTAATTCGATTTTATTTACTGACGAGGCTACATTCAGGAACCATTGAAATGTTAATTTGCATATCATGCATTATTGGTCAACTAGAAAACCATGCTGGCTGCTGCAAGCTGCACACCAAAAACAGTGGCCGGTGGATGTATGGTGCGGGATTCTGGAGGACAGAATTATAGGCCCCTATTTCATCGAACGAAATGTTAAAGGTAGGATGTACACCACATCCTGCAAGAAACATTAGGTCTGTTATTGGCAGTAAATAGGAACAAGGAAGAGAAAGTAGCATAAACACGATGGGTGCCCGGCACATTTTTCGCTGAATGCTAGAAATGAGTTACAGAGGCGATTCCGTAATCGTTGGATTGGACATGGGGGAGAGAGATGTGTCGTGGGCGGCTCGTTCGCCAGACTTGACGCCTCTGGGCGTCTTCTTGTGGGCATTCGTAAAAGACATTGTTTATAAATCCAACTACACCAGAAGCTATGCGAGAGAGAATTGTCAGAGCATGTGCTTCGATAAGGAATGCGATAAGGAATACCACTCAGTCCGTGATAAGAGGATTTCAGCAGTGCATTGATACCAATGGCCATCACTTCGAACACCTTCTGTAAATGAACGTCGATGTCACCTTTTTGACCTTCGTTGACCTACAAAGACCGCACTGCTACACATCATTGGATTCGTTTCGATAGCTACTATCAGAAAATAAGTACCAAACTATAGCATCCCATTAAAAAAAAAAAAAGAAAAGGTTGACCTTCATATCTGTGAGGCGACCCCACCTAGCAACAAAAAACCAGCGTCATATTATGGCCCCCCTTGTCCCACGCAACATTTTTTGCGCAAATAAACAGCACAAAATTCGCCTCACAATAACTTACACCCATGTGTGAAGGAAACAGCGTACAATCGATCTCAGATAAACAGAGAACGTCAAAGAACACATGCATATACAAGAACTTCAGAGATTGTAATGTAAACTACGTATTATCATCTGTTGATCCAATGGAATTAAATTTTCCTTGAGACCAATGAGTCTCAACTTCATTACTGGGCGCCGGCCGAAGTGGCCGTGCGGTTACAGGCGCTGCAGTCTGGTACCGCAAGACCGCTACGGTCGCAGGTTCGAATCCTGCCTCGGGCATGGATGTTTGTGATGTCCTTAGGTTAGTTAGGTTTAACTAGTTCTAAGTTCTAGGGGACTAATGACATAAGATGTTAAGTCCCCTAGTGCTCAGAGCCATTTCATTACTGGTACAAGCTGAAGAAATGAATTAAAATTTGTGCAACTGCTGTGAGTTGTCACCGTGTCTTTTGCTTACTAGGCAGATGTGCTAGCCATCACACATTGTAGCACTACAGGTAACAAAACTGCATGGACCACTCTAGCCCGGTGCCCTCCCTAACACACACTTCAGTTGACGCCTCAGCACATTTTCCCCTTCTTAAATCGCCAGTATTGCCAAAGTCTCCAATATTGGAACAGTACTGCAACTTTGTACGTAATGAGGAAATCCTACCTGTACCTCAGGCGCAGTTTATCTATTGATCTGACGGAATTAAATTTTTATTTATTTTTAATTCCATCAATACATCACCTACGCCTGAGGTACAGGCAGGATTTTCCCATTAAGTAAAAAGCTGGGCCACAATTCCAATACTCGGAGAGCCTCGGCAATATCGACTGCCTCCAAAGCAAAAGACCCGTGTACAAATTCTAGCTGTTGTAAAAATTTTAATACATTTCTTCAGCTTCTAATATTATCGAGCGTTCTATCATATTCGATGTAGGTTTAATACAAACACATACATTGTCAGGAATCAGAGAGGTGCAAAGAATATAGGTATTAGAATGTATCATTGTTTTTTAAATTTATTCTACATGCCCCATTCAATATTTGTAATACTGCATGATTAGATACCAAGATACATTAAGAAGAAGCCTAATTATAACGAGTTACAATAGAATGGATGAAAAGTGTTAGCAATGGAAAACATTTATATGATTGATACAGGTTTACAGGTAGAACATGATATAAAATTATATTAATAATTACACTCGCAACTGTAAAGTTCTGTATGATCAATATAACGCTCGCAGGCAGAACACGAGAAAAAGTGTACATATATATTCACTGTAGAAAACTTCGTATGATCGATTTAAGTTTTTCAAGCAGAACATCATTTCCTCTTTGTCTTTTAGTAGCGTTAATATTCATATGATGGGAGGCATTATTAAATTGCAAAATTTGTGAAATTAGCCCATGTACGACGCTTTATCGAGAGGCCAGCTGCCCCCCCTTTCTTAAATACTCTTCATTAGGGAATCTCCCTCCGTGTTAAGTTCACGACTCACACGTAACAGGTGAATCACTGTTTTATCACTTTCTTCGCACGTTCAAGCAGCACTCAGGGCTAGCCTGAACCGATGCTAGTAACACATTAATTTTCCATGTCTGGTGTCATGTAAGATTACAGACAAGCGATTCTGTTGTAGTTTCGTGTTGCGTTTTCTCGAACTGCTTGTTTGGAAAGCTTGTCTGCCAGTACATTCCCGGGTGTCCTGCTCGTCCATTCGTCCCTTACAAGTTAATATGCCATTTCCTCTGACGCACCTCTCTAATTGATCTGTTAAATGTAAATCATTCAGGTAAGATTACAGACAAGCGATTCTGTTGTAGTTTCGTGTTGCGTTTTCTCGAACTGCTTCTTTGGAAAGCTTGTCTGCCAGTACATTCCCGAGTGTTCCTGCTCGTCCATTCGTCCGTTACAAGTTAATATGCCATTTCCTCTGACGCACCTCTCAAATTGATCTATCAAATGTAAATGATTCCTGGAATTTTTTAACGAATCCAGCGTAATTATACTGTTGCTGTCTATTACAGCTGGCATTTTAACATTTTTTCTTGTAACTTCTCTAGTTTCTCCAAGGTTCGCGAGATTACAAATGGCCGGCCTCTGTGGCCGAGCTGTTCTAGGCGCTTCAGTTCGGAACCGCGCTCCTGCTAGGGTCGCAGGTTTGAATCCTGCTTCAGGTATGGATGTGTGTGATGTCTTGGGGACTGATGACCTCAGATGTTAAGTCCCATAGTGCTTAGAGCCATGTGAATCATTTTGTTCTGCTTGCTTTATGGTGCACCCATACTTTCGTGGGTACTGTGACGGTACGTCACATAAATATTGACATTTTTATCGGTTGTATACCGTAATTATTTTATGAATATAATTAGTGTAAAAGATATAGTTAATGTTCTTGAAACAACTGATATGCAGCGATAATTAAAGAGTAACATCTTTATTTAATGTCTATGAAAATAAAAAGGATCAAAAGAGAGACGCGATTTTACGGCCAAGGAGGAGGACGTATTTTGTGGTGCACACACTGTTTTGTTTCGCTATACGGAAGGCAGCCATTGAACAGCTACACATATTTTATGTAAGTTATTCGTATTTATTGCTAAAATAAACTTAATATTATTATTACAAAATGAATTTGTTTGTAGTAGTTGTCACCTCAAATGCTCGCAGTGGCTAATTATTTGTAATAAGCATTTTTTCAGTAATTTGCGCTGCGAGAAGCTCATCTTCCGATGCAGCCTCTGGTCGGCCATTACGCGCCGAAGTATTACTTTATTTTTCAGTGTTAACAGTAACTGTAAATGGGAGAGATTTCGTTATAAGAACCTTTTTAAAATTGCAACAGAAAATTAATTTACGTTAAAGTTCATGTTTTTAAACTATACAGATTCCATGAGTTCGGTAAGTTTTATCTTGACCGCTCCACGGCAACAATCGAAATTCTCTCAAGCCTTGCTTTGCAATCAATAACTAGAAATTAACAAAATTACATTCAATTCAGTTAACGGCAACTATATTTTAGCCATGACGTTCAAAATCTAAAGATGGTACATGAATAACTGAGGTCCTTCAAGAACCACTTTCATGTTTACTTATGCACGCAAGTAAAAGTGATAAGAATAGACAATATCGCTGAGAGAAAGAAGCATGCTGATAAATTAAAAATAAAAATATATGAAATATATACGTAATTTTTTTTTTTTGTATATGACATAGCGAATGCCACCGACGTCACAGTACGTCAACTGATAGGCAGGTGTGGATGAACAGCTGTTTCAACAGTGTGTACACGCTCCGTATTTGTGGAAACACGATGAAATTGTCACTCAGAGAGTGGTAGTATGCTAGCTTACTTCCCGCAAAGGTACAGGTCCTAACTTCAAGTCTCTAATGTTTTGTAAATCTTAAATGCCCATCCAAAACCTTACAAGGGGAGGCCGCCAATTGTGAAATTCAGATTCGATTCACACTGCGCATAATAAAACCTCATGGCCAGAGGTGTAATGTGGCAAAGCACCAAGATGCACTTCTCAGCCGTTGTCGAGAAAATCGACAGTTAAAAGAAACCGTTGCGGTGAAATACCCTCTACGATTAATAATTCTCTACAGCGTCATAGCGCAGCGGTAAGCGCTGGGGTTCGTAATCCTAAGGTCGCCGGATCGAATCTCGCGCCATGAAATATTTTTTTTATTATTTGTTTTTTGCAATTCAAATATATATATATATATAAAAACTATTAATGAATTGCTTATGAATGTTGGTGAAGGCGGATCGCTCTCCAATTGTACCGCCTCCATTTTTCCGTTTGTTTAACAGGGTGTACCAAAGCTGTTCCGTCCGCACTGATTTTCGACGATGTTATAAGTTGTGCTAGGGACCGCATCTACCTTCTTTCGAAGTTAGCAGGCAACTACGTTGTTATGCGGCGGCTCGTTTCGGCCCATTCAACATCTGTCCTTCAAGTGTAACGAGCGAGTAACGGAGTTTATATTTCATACCTGGCACAGCAAGTTTGTGTTCGTGGGGTCTCTATTCTAATTCGAACGTTTGACTTACGCTATACGTATTCGTTTCTACGTCTTCCGTTAACTATACGTGGTTAACATTATGAAAACAATTAATAACATTTGTGAAATACAACTTTGTTTGCGGAAAACATAATGATGTGCGAAGTCGCCAGTTTTTCCACGACAAACGACTTTCAACAACTTATTATATGCGTAATGGTTGCAACTGATTGCCGGGAATTATATATATATGAATTACAAAAACAAATACTAAAAAAAAGTTGCATGGAGCGAGGTTCGATCCGGCGACCTTCGGAGTACGAACCCGAGCGCTTACCGCTGCACCACCACGCTGTAGAAAATTACTAATCGTAGAGAGTATTTCACCGCAACGGTTTCTTTTAACTGTCGATTTTCTCGACAACGGCTGAGAAGTGCATCTTGGTGCTTTGCCACATTACACCTCTGGCCATGAGCTCTTATTATGCGCAGTATGAATCGAATCTGGATTTCACAATTGGCGGCCTCCCCTTGTGAGTGAACAATCAGTTTGTGACCACAAGCATCGTCGTCGCCGGCTGATACTCTTATCCAAGTTATCATTTTTTTTTGTTGCATTTCCATTATTGCATGACAGCTCTGGTATGGAGACGCCTATGGTGGCTTAGCAGACCAATCCTGGCGAGAAACGTCCGCCCACACACATTGGACACAATTTAGGGTGGAGGGTGAGGGTGGGGCTGGTGAAGTACGCATTCGTTTTCCTGCCTCCACTGTTCCTGCCCAAAATGTCGGGCAGCTACTCAAGTACGTAAGTCTGCATGCCGTTGTTACTGAAGTTAAAATCTTCTGCGTTACTACGCCGTGTCATGTTTCTTCTAAAATGTTCGACGTTTCAAGCCCTATGCTAGTATCTTCCTCAGGATCTTTTCGTGTTCTAGCAGTAGTGTACACCAAAAGATCCTGAGGAAGATCCCAGCAGAGAGGTCGAAACGTCGAACATTTTAGAAGAAACATGACACGGCGTAATAACCCAGAAGATTTTAACTTCAACTACTCAAGTAGTTGTCCGCCATTGTTTACGATCTCCTGCTGCGTCGCATCAGTTACTTGGATCAGTCTTTAGACTCTTCAGGTTCTTCTTCAATTGGTCGCTATAGTGCTCCACAGGAACACCACGGGGCCTTCCTCCTATGCTAACTTCACTGTCCAACATTTGTCTAGCAAGTCTGTTGCTCTTCGTCCGCTGGACACGCCCAGCCCATCTCAGTTGGAGACCAATAACCATGGCTTCTGCACTGCACACCTTAGCCTTCTCCAGAACCCAAGTCTTTCTACAACTACATCTACGTCATTACCCTGTTATTCACAGTTAAGTGCCTGGCAGAGGGTGCACTGAACCACCTTCAAGCTGTGAAACTCAACTAGCTCTTTATTCACATGAAGTGTTGAGTGCTATTGACAAGGGATTTCAGATCGATTCCGTATTTCTGGATTTCCGGAAGGCTTTGGCACTGTACCACACAAGCGGCTTGTACTGAAATCGCGTGCTTAGGGAGTATCGTTTCAGTTATGTGAGTGGATTTGTGATTTCTTGTCAGAGAGGTCACATTTCGTAGTAATTGACGGAAAGACATCGGGTAAAACAGAAGGTAGTCTTATAGGGCCTTTGCTGTTCCTTACCTATATAAACGATTTTGGAGACAATCTGAGCAGCCGTCTTAGGTTGTTTGCAGATGACGCTGTCGTTTATCGACTAATAAAGTCATCAGATGATCGAAACTACATCGAAGAAGTTCAAACAAAGACAGCACCTTTTGTATTATCGCGAAATATGGGAGAGAGTGTCACAGAAACGATACAGGACTTGGGCTGGAAATCATTAGAAGAAAGGCCTTTATCGTTGCGGCGGAATCTTCTCACGAAATTACAATCACCAA
Organism: Schistocerca piceifrons; assembly: GCF_021461385.2. NCBI lineage: Eukaryota > Metazoa > Arthropoda > Insecta > Orthoptera > Acrididae > Schistocerca > Schistocerca piceifrons. Next base: position 66,682,377 of record NC_060148.1, on the reverse strand, counting down.
CTTTCTCCTCCGAATGCGAAAATATTTTGTTAACACCGACCTACATAGGGAGGAGCGATCACCAAGATAAAATAAGGGAAAACAGAGCTCGTACGGAAAAATATAGTTCATTTTTTCCGAGATTGGAATAATAGAGAATTGTGAAGGTGGTTCGATGAACCCTCTGACAGGCACTTGAATGTCATTTGCAGAGTATGCTTGCAGAAGCTCTCTCTCTACCGTTCCACTTTCCTGAACCCACCGATTCCATATTCTTTTAACAGTGATTGGATCTCGACCTACGCGAGCTGCAATGTCGCGATACGATAAACCGCAATCCGGCCTTTATCAAAGTCGGAAACGTGATGGTACGCATTTCTCCTCCTTACACGAGGCATCACAACAACGTTTCACCAGGCAACGCCGGTCAACTGCCGTTTGTGTATGAGAAGCAGGTTGGAAACTTTCCTCATGTCAGCACGTTGTAGGTGTCGCCACCGGCGCCAACCTTGTGTGAATGCTCTGAAAAGCTAATCATTTGCATATGACAGCATCTTCTTGCTGTCGGTTAAATTTCGCGTCTGTAGCACGTCATCTTCGTGGTGTAGCAATTTTAATGGCCAGTAGTGTATTAATTTATGTGGTATACACCTCTCAATTGCCGTCGATACTCCCTCTTTGAAATCATTCCACATCTTGTCTACGCTTACGTGATCAGATTGGAAGGGGAGGAGACTGTCTCTTAAAAAGGCGTTAAGAGTATTTTTATCATTTTAAATAGATGTACTTTGCGTTTGTTTTTGATGGTTGTGGGTGTTATAGTATTCAGCCTAGCAGTAACTGCGTTGTGGTCGGTAATCCTTGCATTCGTCATGATACTCACTATTTGTCCAGGATTATTTGTTGCTAAGAGGTCAAGTATGCTTTCGCGACCATTTACGCTTCCAGTGGGATCATGAACGAATTGTTCAAAAATAATTTTCTGAGAAAGCATTCAGTACAATTCCGCCAGCTTTAAACGCATAATTTTTCCATCTTTTCGAGGGTAGATTGAAGTCGCCACCGACTATAATTGTATGAGTGGGGTAGTTATTTGACACGAAGTCATCCCATTTGGTGTTCATGATGTAACTAAGGCTCAATTGGGTGAAGCGTTCTAGTTTTTTAAGATCACGGCGATGTAGTGTCCCGGTTTCGCAGCCATAGAACGGGGTAGAAACGGCAGATGCTGGATACACCACCAGTGTGGCGCATAGCGTGAGGTCTTTATTGAGGAAAACTCGCTGTAGAAGACGTCCGAAAGCAACTTGTAGAGCATGCATCCTGTTGTCGACTTGTCGACATTCTTTTCTGACGAATAATTAGTTGACAATACACACTGATAAGCCAAGACATTATGACCAAGGAATTATTAGACAAGACCAACCAATAGAGCCCTCACCCCCCCCCCCCCTCCCCCCCACATTCTCCACACAGACTCCCCTAGAACTTAGAACTACTTAAACCTAACTAACCTAAGGACATCACACACATCCATGCCCGAGGGAGGATTCGAACCTGCGACCGTAGCAGTCGTGCGGTTCCGGACTGAGCGCCTAGAACCGCTAGACCACCGCGGCCGGCGCGGCCAATACACCGCGACATTGTCGGAGCTCTATCTTTACAAAGCGGAAGGTCACGGTTGAACTTGTGGCTATCCACAATAAACAGACAGACCATTCTCCGTGCGATAGTGAAAAAAAAAAGAACGATTAACAGACTAGTTCGGCAAAAACATTTTGAGTAAAAAAAATTCTCTCCATTTTATTCTACTCACGAGTCTGGTGCAAGTGTTTCAAATGGACGCCACTTCGGTGACTAGCCTTAGTAATCGATCATTATGGAAGATGCTTCTTTTCACTTTCTTTTGATTACGTTGTAAAATACACATAGCAAGTAAATCGTGTAGCCGACCGCGGTGGCCGATCGGTTCTAGGCGCTGCAGTCCGGAACCGCGCGACTGATACGGTCGCAGGTTCGAATCCTGCCTCGGGCATGGATGTGTGTGATGTCCTTAGGTAAGTTAGGTTTAAGTCGTTCTAAGTTCTAGGGGACTAATGACCTTAGATGTTAAGTCCCATAGTGCTCAGAGCCATTTGAACCATTTAAATCGTATAAACTATTTTTATTTCAAGGCAATTTAAAGAAAATACAATACCTGGTGTACATAATGATATTGGATATTTTAGTTGTAACTTATGCATAAAAATAACTGTAATTAATTTATATCTTGAAAACTCAGTGTTGGAGTATTAACGTAAAGAAATTTAACATCTTAGTGATAATTAGTGACTTTTATGTAGCTGTAACTTTCCTTTCATAATTACCTCCAGTTGTGGATCAAGTTTACTGGTAGAGATAATCATCAGCGACTTCAAATGCTCATTACTTAATTTCGATCTGTAAATACTTTTTACATGTTTCATTTTGGAGAAAAGGCACGTCCACCAAACAAAATTATGTAATTAAATAAAAATCGTAGTTAGTTTCAACCATAGATTTTTGCGATTTCATCTTTCCTTTCGCCTTACATCACGGTGATCATCGAGTGCAAGGGTGCTTTAATCCCACTAGGTAGATCTTGGCCCTTATGACTTCGTGAAGGAGTCAATGTGGCCCGCGGACTAAAAAGTTTGGAGACTCCTACTTTAAGGGATAAGTGGTTGCAGATGACAAACTGTGCAACAAAACGGTCACTGTAGAAACACAACACATCAGAGAAACCACACAACGTGGTGAAAAGGTGTGAATTCGTAATTTATGTGTTTTTTCAAATATCTGTAATTACGATTTAAAAACTAATAGCTACATGTATACAAACAGCAAAGAACACTCTTTATCTGTAACAGATGGAAAATAAAAACCCACTGAAGATGCTGCAACTACAGTGAAACATGTTTGGGTTAACAAACAAAAAATGTGTTTTGCTAAATGCGGACCCTATCCAAAAATGTACACATTATGACCACTGCCCACCGCAACGGTGGATTCCGCCTGCTGGCGTTGCGGGCACGTGACGCGAGACTAAAGTACCGGGTGATCAAAAAGTCAGTATAAATTTGGAAAGTGAATAAATGACAGAACAATGTAGATAGGGAGGTACAAATTGATACACATGCTTGGAATGACGTTGGGTTTTATTAGAACCAGAAAAAATACAAAGGTTCAAAAAATGTCAGACAGATGGCGCTTCATCTGATCAGAATAGCAATAATTGGCATAACAAAGTAAGACAAAGTAAAGATGATGTTCTTTACAGGAAATGCTCAATATGTCCACCATCATTCCTCAACAATAGCTGTAGTCTAGGAATAATGTTGTGAACAGCACTGTAAAGCATGTCCAGAGTTATGGTGAGGCATTGGCGTCGGATGTTGTCTTTCAGCATCCCTAGAGATGTCGGTCGATCACGATACACTTGCGACTTCAGGTAACCCCAAAGCCAATAATCGCACGGACTGACGTCTGGGGACCTGGGAGGCCAAACACGACGGAAGTGGTGGTCTAGCAATACTTTGTTCTTTTTGGTCATTCCAAGCATGTGTGTCAATTTTTACCTCTCTATCTACATTATTCCATGGTTTATTAAGTTTTCAAATTTATACTGACTTTTTGATCACCCAGTATGTAAGCGTATCAGACACGGACAGGGGATCAGCCTAGCAAAGATATGGGCTGCAAATGCGGAAATTCATTGAGACAAGCGACTTTGACAGAGGGCAGATTGTTATCATACAGAGCCTGTGAACGAAGCTGGTGGAATGTTCACGTGCTACTGTCGTGAGCATCTGCGGAGAGAGATAGGAGGACAGTGAAACTACCACTTGGTTGGACGTCCATGACTCTTCACTGAACGTGGGGTTCGGAGGCTTGTCTGCTCTGCAAAGTAGAATGGATGGTGATCTGTGGCATCTCTGCCGCAAGAGCACAGTGCTGGTGCACGCACAAGTGTTTCAGAGCATTGTTGAACGTGGAGCTCTTCAGCAGACCTCCCCTACGTGTTCACATGTTGACCCAACGACGTCGTTAGTTACGAGTGCAGTGGGAACGGGACCTTCGGGATTCGACCGTCGATCAATGGAAACGCGTCGGCTCTTCGGATTTTTGCTACAGGAGGTCGCTGGTCGCCACCACAAACGCCAACATCGAGGAGAACGGCGGCTCGAAACGTGCAGCGGGCCACGGTCGCAGGTTGGTGGGAGGAGTATTACGCAGTGGGAGGCATTCTCCTTCGCTTGCACGGCACTGTAACCTCCCCCTCACTTATCGACCTTAATGACAGTGAAAAATTAAACCGCGTGTGCCTAATGGAAATTTGGGAAAAGCAATCGTCACCGAAGTTAATCTGTCGGTAAAGAGGGAGGAAAGGGTTACATCTAAATGAAAGGAAAAATGCAAATGAAACTGGTGGAAATTAATTTTGAAAAGGGGTAAAGTTAATAAAGAAAGTTAATGTGCGGCCGTTACGTTAACAATTAACTAGCGGTAATTAGATATTTGAGATTTGGGGGAAATCACGGTCGCCAGTCCTAAGGACAATTACTATAGTAACTGAAAAAGAAAGCTTATTACACATATAATTAGCACTAGAAGCGTGGCAACTGAAGGTTGACACGTGTAGTGTGAAAAATGAAAGTTTGTCAGAAGTAATAAATTTTGCTGCACTCTGACTTAATTTAGCAAAAGAATTAATAAAACTGGAAAATTGAAAGTTAATTTAGTGACTGAAATTAATAAGCTTTCTTTCTTAAGCACATCGAAATTCAGTAAAATACGGTTAGTCTTGGACTACCTCAACAATCATTTCAAAAGCAACTTGACTCTGCGCAATTTAGAAATAAGAGATTTAACTTTGAACTTGAATTAAATGATTCTGAACAATTAACAATAGTAAAATTTTGTACGTACCCAGCTGAGCTGCAGTCACAGGTAAGCTAAAATATGGTAACAAAACTCGCACTCTTAATTTGTGCTCGTGTAATCTAAATATTGTAGCCAGCTATGAATACCTTAACTGAACTTTGACATAAAGGCAGTGAAATTGAATGATGCTGGCGTTTGAATTTCAACGACACTCGGGTTCATTCCGGAAAAGGAAGGGACCCTGCTTGGTAATGCAATTGGGACAATGAGCAACAAAAGTTCATGCTAAGTTGCTGTAATTTTGCGAGGCAAATGGAACAGTTTGAAAAGCTGAGGTCTGCCATACAGTTCTGAAACTTAGTCTCCCCTGTTGGTTGATTGAAGGTTTGAAGTCGTCGATCGAGGAGGTGGCGACAGTCACTCATTGTCGGCCGTCGCTGCTGCAGAAGCTGGATGTTGGCGCGCCTTCTTCTCGACACGGTCACCAGGCAAAACGGGCTCTTGATGTGCGCCAGCTAACGCTTCCCGTCCGCGACACCGTGTCAGAAACTTATCATCGCAAGTCGAGCGCAATTACATGCTGCCAAATCCCGAAAGCGCGGCAACTCGCGGGAGCGTCACACAACACACCTGCTCCACTCGCTACTCCAGCCAGACTGCTCTGCCCGCCCTCCACGCGGCAGAGTTAACACTCCCAAAGATCCTACACACTTTGATTCTTCACACGACCTATCGATGTAATCTTTCGATAGCAGTTTTCCCTAGGCAAGACCCAGCGTAAAAATACAAATAATATTTACGAAACAAACCAATTATACATTGACATAAATGCATAAATATATATATACAAATACTAAAGCAATTACAATATGTAAAGACACAGAAATGTCATATTTTGAGGTAACAAAACAAGAAAAAAAATTATAGTACAATAGATGGAAATAGGAGGATATGCATTTCCTGCGTTACAGCACCTGTGAATCCAAGACACGCTGATAGCCGCCACCTGCATCCCTTCCTTCTTGATGTCTTCTCCGACGGCGATGTCATCTTTCAGCAGTACAATTGCCGCGTCTCGGAGCCAGAACCGTGGTACAGTGGTTTAAGGTCACCATTGTGAACATCACGTAGATGTGTCGGCGACCAAATTCGCCTGAAGTAAATCCTATGCAACCCACCTTGGTCGATATCTGGCGTCATCGTCGCATATGCAGATCAGCGGCTCTTTATTTATGAGATCTACATGGTCTGTGTGTAGACATGTAATGCCACATACCTTCACAAACCTACCACATCTGTGATACGCAGAATCTGTGATGTATTTCGTTCCAAAGACAGACAGACAAGTTATTAAGCAGGTGGTCATAGGGATGTGGTTCATCGGTTTACTTCCTAGATAGGAGTGTAAGTAGGCTGTTTAGGGTTTTTTATTGGTAACGCCATCTCTGTGTGAAAATCAGTGGCTGTGCTGTGTGCAGTCTGTGGCTGCTTTGCATTGTTGTAATACTCGCCATTGTAGTGTTAGGCAGTTGGCTGTTAACAGCGCGTAGCGTTGCGCAGTTGGAGGTGAGCCGCCAGCAGTGGTGGATGTGGGGAGAGAGATGGCGGAGTTTTGTAATTTGTCATGAACTGCTACATATATTATGACTACTTTCATAGTTTGAATCTTTTATTTAGGTGGCAGTAGTGGCGCCTGCTGTATTGCAGTAGTTCGAGTAAGCAAGATTTTTGTGAGGTAAGCGATTTGTGAAACGCGTAGGTTAATGTTAGTCAGGGCCATTCTTTCGTAGGGATTTTTTGAAAGTCAGATTGCGTTGCGCTAAAAATATTGTGTGTCAGTTAAAGCACAGTCTTGTATAATTGTTCAAAGGGGACGTTTCAGGGGGAGTGCTCTACTTGTCTCGAAGGTACGCTGGAAACAGAGAGATTTAGTTTGTTGGCAACTCCACAGAGTGCTGTTGCACAACGACCATTGGATTAATAAAATTAGAAGGAAGGTAAGCGTTGGCCGTAATTTTGATGATTTATTAACAGCAAAATCGATTTTCGATCACATAATGATCATCTTCAGTGCTTTAGCATACAAATTAACTAGTGTCTAGTTATTAGCAGTAACAGAAGCTATGAAAGGATCCGGAAATGCAGCTTTAGGAGCTATGTGTGGTAGTACCTTTGTTTTTTGGATGGTTAGGCCAAACCGTTCATATGCGGTAATGAAACAGTTTAAAACCAGTTGCATCTCTGCAGTTATGTAAGCTGAGAAGCAGTTAGCTGATTTAAGACTTGTGAATTTTCTAGAATTCAGTCTGCATTGATAAATAGTTCTCCATATCTGTATTTAAGTTCTAGTCCTGCATTTTGTTTATAAGGCTTGGCTTCTAGGTACAGGTCATACAACGGCGGCTCTAGGACGCATCGTTGTTTGAGCCCATTAGCGACAGGGAATTCCACAGATGTTTAATTCTGGTATAGCACTTGCCCAGACATGTCATCACTAGCTTAGGTATCACGAAAATACATTACTAATGTGTAACTTGCAACTGTGAGAAACAGAGCTTAGCAAACTTGTTTACTACTAGAGTATTTAGTATTTTATTTACAAATAAGGGTTCAAATGGTTCAAATGGCTCTGAGCACTACGGGACTTAACTTCTGAGGTCATCAGTCCCCTAGAACTTAGAAGTACTTAAACCTAACTAACTTAAGGAGATCACACACATCAATGCCCGAGGGAGGATTCGAAACTGCGACCGTAGTGGTCGCGCGGTTCCAGACTGTAGCGCTTAGAACCGCTCGGCCACCCCGGCCGGCTAATAAGGTTTTAGGTGGGTATGGCGTGCTGTGGATATGCAGGCCTGCACAGGATTGACTGGGGTGGGGACCTGCACTAAACCAGTCTTCGAACTGAAGACCACAACAGTGACAACAAAGATGTTGATTCTATTTTTCAAAATCAGTCATCAGCAATGTATCCTCGTGATAGTCTGGTTTTACCAAAAATCATGGGCATAAAATCCGTAAAACCGGTTCGCAAAAGCGTAGAACGGTGACTGTTCTTGCTTTTAGTTGACAAACGTTGAATTGTTGTACGGAGCAGCGTTAGATGGGCCCGTATGAGGTGAGTGAGGTGTGTTCCGGGAGAAGGCTTAACTCGCCTCATTTAACAGAGGCGCGTTGTAGTTGAGAACAGGGGCATGTTGCCGGAGAGAAGAGAACAGCTTATCGCATTATGCTGATCCGGTAGAGGCAGCGGCAACAGGTGTCGTGCGGGTTGCGTCTGCCAGGGGCCTCTCCTCTCGCAGGCTGGCGTTAGCTGCCGGTCTCTCTAGACCGTGTATTGCGTTCAGTCTGCGCCTTTAATGTCACCGCGGGAATTTTATACAGTATTATTCAAAGAACTGTGACTGATGCCCGAACAACAGGGTTCTGACGTGCATCAAGACTAGGAAATAGTGGATTGATAATGACGAGGCACTAGCCGAAATCTGGATTTGCGAGAAAAAAAAAAGTCTTCTGATTGGTGCGCTCTGTAATTTATAAATTTTATTATATGCTCTTTTCAACTGGATCGCTTATAAGCCAGAACATTATGATCACCTACATAAAAGCGTGGAGCGCCATTCAGCAGTGATTCGATAAGCACTTGGTAAGTTTCCAGAGGTTTGTGGCACCAGATGCCTTCCCGAATGTAATGTATATGGACCTGCCGATAAGCCAAATTTGACGGCCAAGACATCAACATGAGTTCACTATCGTGTGCCTCAACCCATTGCAGCACGATTCTGGGCTTGTGACACGGACCGTTATCCTGCTGGAAAATGCCAGCAGTGTTGGGGAAGACATCAAGCAGAAGGGGTTACAGGTAGTCCCTAATAATGTTCACAGTTGTCACGGTGTCTTCGATTGCTAGCGCAGGTGCCATGGAAGCCCAGGTGAATGTCCCCCACTACATATAATGCTCCCACCGGCCTGTGTCTGTGGTGCACTGCATGGTTCTAGCAGCAGTTCGCCTGCTTGATGGCATATCTGGACGCAACCATCGACCTGGTTAACAAACGAGATTCACCTGACCAGGCGACCCGACTCTACTGATCTGAGGTCCAATCTCGGTGACCCAGTGTCCACTGTAATCATAAGTGACGATGTTGTCGGGTCAACACGGGAACACATAGGCGTCCTCTGATGCGGAACACCACGTTGTATGCTCCGAAACATTTCTGACTGCGCTGTACTCGTACTCTGGTCTTAGATTGCCGCCCATCCTGCTTTAGAGAGCGGACAATCCTCCGATCCCTCTGTTCAGTGGTGAGGCACTGGACCGCAACAATCTCGCTTTTGTCAAAGACTCTTAAGGGGGGTAGGACGTCAAAAATTAAAAAAAATCGATTTTTCAAAAATATACCTTTTTTGTAGTGCACATCATCCTGAATAGTTTGATGTAGAAAACATATACAGGGTGAGTCACTAAATATTCCCACCTACAATAACTCCGCAAGTATGATACTAGCTGAAAAGTTTGACGGACAAATGTTGCATGGGACAACGGGGGACAGAATATGACGTTGGTTTTTTGTTGCTAGGCGGGATCGCTTCACAGATATGACGATCAACTTTGTTTTTTTAAATGCGATGCTATAGTTTGGTACTTATTTTCTGATAGAGGCTATCGAGACGAATCCAGTGATGTGTAACAGTAAGGACTTTCAAGGTCAACGAAGGTCAAAAAGGTGGCTTGAACGTCCACTCACAGAAGGTGTTCGAAGTAATGACCATTGGTATCAACGCAGTGCTGCAATCTTCTTATCATGGATTGAGTGGTATTCCTTATCGCATCGGCACTTATCAAAGCCCATGCTCTGAAAATTCTCTCTGGCATATCTTCAGGTGTAGTTGGGACGTCTTTATAAACAATGTCTTTTACGAATCCCCACAAGAAAAAATCCAGAGGCGTCAAGTCTGGCGAACGAGCAGGCCTCGACACATCTCCTCCGCGACCAATACGATCTGGTAATTGTCTCTGCAAGTCCTTTTTAGCCATCAGCGAAAAATATGCCGGACACCCATCGTGTTGATACCACATTCTGTTCCTTGTCCCTAAAGGTATTTCTTCCTTCCAATGACAGACATAATAGTTTTTGCAAGGATGTGGTGTACTTCCTACCAGTAAGATTTCCTTCGATGAAATAGGAGCCTATAAATCTGTCCTCCAGAATCCCACCCCATAATTTACCGACCACGGTTTTTGCTGTGCAACTTGCCGCAGCAAACATGGATTTTCATTTGCCCAATAATGCATGTAATACAAATTAACATTTCCATGGTTCGTGAATGTAGCCTCATCAGTAAATAAAATCAAATTAATAAATGTGTCATTCCTCTGAATCTGAAGTTCAGCCCATCGGCAGAATTCAATGCGACGCATACAATCCGTACCTGTTAATTCTTGGTGCAGAATGATATGGTAAGGATGATATTTGTGGCGATGCAGAACACGAACAACACTTCTCTGGCGCATGCCAGATTCCCTTGCGATTTGACATGAACTAACCCAAGTATCTCCAATCACAGCGGCAAGAGTACCAATTTCCGTTTCCTCGTTAGTAACTTTCCTTTGCCAGATATGTTTCCAATGCGCTAAAGAACCAGTTGTTCTCAATTGATCACACACACATTTAAATGTACGACGTGTAGGGTGAGCACGTTGAGGATATCTTTCAGCGTATAAGTCTCTGCCGCTTGCTGAATTTCGTTGGCATTCTCTGTAAATGTGAAGCATATCGACTTGTTCTTCGAAGGAATACATCTATCACGTTCGCTTGATTCGACGATACTAGGATTACCGTTCCTATTAGTGTTGTATTGCGAAACCATCGAATGGTGTTTACATGTCAATGGCACGTTAGATGGATACGCCGTATTCGGCGAATAATTACTACTTGCACGATATACGAGGGAGAATTGTCAGAGCATGTGCTTCGATAAGTGCCGAAGTGCTAAGGAGTACCACTCAATCCATGATAACAAGATTGCAGCACTGCATTGATACCAATGGTCACTTCTAACACCTTCTGTAAATGGACGCTCATGGCGCCTTCCTGCCCTTCGCTGACCTTGAAAGACCTTACTGTTACACATCATCACAGGAATTCTCTACCAACTGCTATAATGGAAGCCATCAAACCTATAATCAGGGACCTTGAAAATGAAAACTTATTCAAGAAATGTGTTTATGTCGGTACCCAAAACCGAAACGTTTATAGGAAAGATTGCCAAAAACCATTTTCGTGGGAAGAATTGCACTTGCTGTTGGTGTTTATGATGCAGTTTCATGTTTTAATGATGGTGTGCAAAGCAGGAAATATGTATTAGAGAAAGTGTGAATTAAGACCGGAGTGAAATGTATCAAAGCTTTGTATGCGATAGACAGAGAGCGTGTAGTGAAAGCAGATAAATCATTTTTGGAGGAGATAAAATCAAGAAGAGTGCATGATAGGAATGTGAAAAGGAGGATAACTGATTTAGAAAATGAAAAAGAACCTGCTTATGGTGCTGGACAGTTCTGAAACTATGCCAAATACAAGCAGAAACTTTAACGTCCATTTTCCGCAGAACGCAAATTTCTCTACTTAGGTACATGTAGCATCCAAAATAAATGTCCTATTACTTTCAAATTTGGTATGCTTACTAAACACAAACTCTTTAATGCAAAACTCTAGAACTTTCCAAATCTATTAAACTATGGTGGGTCAGGCTTGTAAGTGAGCGACCGTTTGCAGCTGCAGTCTATGGCGGGTCATACCCCATCGAACACAGGCCGGTGTGAGATGGAGCGTACACTATTATGTTAAGTAGTGCTTTTGACTATGTACACATGTACTGTTTGTGTTTTCCTTTTTTTCGTGTATAAATGTATAGCTATGGTGTTCTTTTAATCATTGACAAAGGTCTTCTTAAGCACTTGTGGGTTTTATTGTTCTGAAGAAGGTGTAGTTATCTACGCCGAAACCCAGGTTAACACTAGGTGCTTTTTTCGCAATCGAGGCGGGTTTCTAGTTTTTTAACATATTAACCAACGATTGCTGACGCGCTGCGATATTGAAGATTCTTATACACTTTCAGTTGTTCATTACACAAGAACCGAACATTGTAAAGATATCATACATATATCATTTCGAAGAGAAACCCTGAAAGTTTTTTTATCATGTATACCGCCACAGCGTAGTTTGGCAATTTGCTGACAGCGCTAGTTGCAAACATCGTGCGTTCATGTGCGGAGTTCGACAAAAACAAGTGTTCAGCGGATTTTTAGAACCAAGTACTGTAAAAAGCCACCACCAAGAAAGGTCATTTACCACTGGCATAACAAATTTGTTACGACGAGTTGTTTGTACCCGGCAAAGAGAAGCGGACGCCCCAGTGTGAGTGAAGTGAATATGGAGCGCGTACGAGAGTCCAAAGAAATCGGTGCGTCGTGCATCCTGTGAACTCGAAATGGCTCCAATGACAGCGTGGGAAGTCCTGCGACAGAAGCTGTCTGTGAAACCATTGGCCGCGAGGGATTACCCGAGCGGTCTAGGGCGCAGCAGTCATGGACTGTGCGGCCGGTCTCGGCGGAGGTAAGACTCCTCCCTCGGGCATGAGTGTGTGTGTTTGTCCATAGGATAATTTTGGTTAAGTAGTGTGTAAGCTTAGGGACTGATGACCTTAGCAGTTAAGTCCCATAAGATTTACCACACATTGGTACTTTTTTTTTTTTTAAACCATTGAACTGGGGCTAGTGCAGAAGCCGGCCTCTGTGGCCGAGAGGTTCTAGGCGCTTCAGTCCGGAGCCGCGCTGCTGCTACAGTCGCCGGTTCAAATCCTACCTCGGGCATGGATGTGTCTCATGTCCTTAGGTTAGTCAGGTTTAAATAGTTCTAAGTTCTATGCTGTTGTTGTGGTCTTCAGTCCTGAGACTGGTTTGACGCAGCTCTCCATGCTACTCTATCCTGTGCAAGCTTCTTCATCTCCCAGTACCTACTGCAACCTACGTCCTTCTGAATCTGCTTAGTGTATTCATCTCTTGGTCTCCCTCTATGACTTTTACCCTCCACACTGTCCTCCAATGCTAAATTTGTGATCTCTTGATGCCTCAGAACATGTCCTACCAACCGGTCCCTTCTTCTTGTCAAGTTGTGCCACAAACTCCTCTTCTCCCCAATTCTATTCAATACCTTCTCATTACTGATGTCATCTAACCATCTAATCTTCAGCATTCTTCTGTAGCACCACATTTCGAAAGATTCTATTCTCTTCTTGTCCAAACTATTTATCGTCCATGTTTCACTTCCATACATGGCTACACTCCATACAAATACTTTCAGAAACGACTTCCTGACACTTAAATCTATACTCGATGTTAACAAATTTCTCTTCGTCAGAAACGCTTTTCTTGCCATTGCCAGTCTACATTTTATATCCTCTCTACTTCGACCATCATCAGTTATTTTGCTCCCCAAATAGCAAAACTCCTTTACTACTTTAAGTGTCTCATTTCCTAATCTAATTCCCTCAGCATCACCCGTCTTAATTCGGCTGCATTCCATTATCCTCGTTTTGCTTTTGTTGATGTTCATCTTATATCCTCCTTTCAAGACACTGTCCATTCCATTCAACTGCTCTTCCAAGTCCTTTGCTGTCTCTGACAGAATTACAATGTCATCGGCGAACCTCAAAGTTTTTATTTCTTCTTCATGGATTTTAATACCTACTCCGAATTCTTCTTTTGTTTCCTTTACTGCTTGCTCAATATACAGATTGAATAACATCGGGGAGAGGGTACAACCCTGTCTGACCCTTCCCAAGCACTGCTTCCCTTTCATGCCCCTCGACTCTTATAACTGCCATCTGGTTTCTGTACAAATTGTAAATAGCCTTTCGCTCCCTGTATTTTACCACTGCCACATTCATAATTTGAAAGAGAGTATTCCAGTCAACATTGTCAAAAGCTTTCTCTAAGTCTACAAATGCTAGAAACGTAGGTTTGCCTTTCCTTAAACTATTTTCTAAGATAAGTCGTAGGGTCAGTATTGCCTCACGTTTTCCAATATTTCTTCGGAATCCAAACTGATCTTCCTCAAGGTTGGCTTCTACTAGTTTTTCCATTCGTCTGTAAAAAATTGGCGTTAGTATTTTGCATCTGTGGCTTATTAAAATGATTGTTCGGTAATTTTCACACCTGTCAACACCTGCTTTCTTTGGAATTGGAATTATTATAATCTTCTTGAAGTCTGAGGGTATTTCGGCTGTCTCATATATCTTGCTCACCAGATGGTAGAGTTTCGTCAAGACTGGCTCTCCCAAGGCTGTCAGTAGTTCTAATGGAAGGGTGTCTACTCCCGGGGCCTTGTTTCGACTCAGGTCTTTCAGTGCTCTGTCAAACTCTTCACGCAGTATTGTATCTCCCATTTCATCTTCATATATATTCTCTTCCATTTCCATAATATTGTCCTCAAGTACGTCGCCCTTGTATAGACCCTCTATATACTCCTTCCACCTTTTTGCTTTCGCTTATTTGCTTAGAACTTGGTTGCCATCTGAGCTCTTGATATTCATACAAGTGGTTCTCTTTTCTCCAAAGGTCTCTTTAATTTTCCTGTAGGCAGTATCTATCTTACCCCTAGTGAGATAAGCCTCTACATCCTTACATTTGTCCTCTAGCCATGCCTGCTTAGCCATTTTGCACTTCCTGTCGATGTCATTTTTGAGACGTTTGTACTCCTTTTTGCCTGCTTCATTTGCTGCATTTTTATATGTTCTCCTTTCACCGATTAAATTCAATATTTCTTCTGTTACCCAAGGATTTCTACTAGCCCTCGTCTTTTTACCTACTTGATCCTCTGCTGCCTTCACTACTTCACCTCTCAAAGCTACCCATTATTCTTCTAGTGTATCTCTTTCCCCCATTCCTGTCAATTGTTCCCTTATTCTCTCCCTGGAACTCTCTACAACCTCTGGTTTAATCAGTTTGTCCAGATCCCATCTCCTTAAATTCCCACCTTTTTGCAGTTTCTTCAGTTTTAATCTATAGTTCATAACCAATAGATTGTGGTCAGAGTCCACATCTGCCCCTGGAAATGTCTTACAATTTAAAACCTGGTTCCTAAATCTCTTACCATTATATAACCTATCTGATACCCTCTAGTATTTCCAGGATTCTTCCACGTGTACAACCGTCCTTTATGATTCTTGAACCAAGTGTTAGCTATGATTAAGTTATGCTCTGTGCAAAATTCTACCAGGCGGCTTCCTCTTTCATTTCTTACCCCCAATCCATATTCACCTACTACGTTTCCTTCTCTCCCTTTTCCTACTCTCGAATTCCAGTCACCCATGACTATTAAATTTTCGTCTCCCTTCACTACCTGAATAATTTCTTTTATCTCATCATACAATTCATCAATATCTTTATCATCTGCAGAGCTAGTTGGCATATAAACTAAACTTGTACTACTGTAATAGGCATGGGCTTTGTGTCTATCTTGGCCACAATAATGCGTTGACTATGCTGTTTGTAGTAGCTTAACTGCACTCCTATTTTTTTATTCATTATTAGACCTACTCCTGCATTACCCCTATTTGATTTTGTATTTATAACTGTGTATTCACCTGACCAAAAGTCTTGTTCCTCCTGCCACCGAACTTCACTAATTCCCACTATATCTAACTTTAACCTATCCATTTCCCTTTTTAATTTTTCTAACCTACCTGCCCGATTAAGGGATCTGACATTCCACGCTCCGTCCGTAGAACGCCAATTTTCTTTCTCCTGATAACGACGTCCTCTTGAGTAATCCCCGCCCGGAGATCCGAATGGGGGACTATTTTACCTCCGGAATATTTTACACAAGAGGACGCCATCATCATTTAACCATACAGTAAAGCTGCATGCCCTCGGGAAATATTACGGCTGTAGTTTCCCCTTGCTTTCAGCCGTTCGCAGTACCAGCACAGCAAGGCTGTTTTGGTTATTGTTACAAGGCCAGGTCAGTCAATCATCCAGACTGTTGCCCCTGCAACTACTGAAAAGGCTGCTGCCCCTCTTCAGGAACCACACGTTTGTCTGGCCTCTCAACAGATACCCCTCCGTTGTGGTTGCACCTACGGTACGGCCATCTGTATCGCTGAGGCACCAAGCCTCCCCACCAACGGCAAGGTCCATGGTTCATGGGGGACTGATAACCTCAGATGTTAAGTCCCATAGTGCTTAGAGCCAATTGGACCATTTTTTGAAATTTTCTAAGGGGTAAAAACAGTACAATTCGCTTGTGTTACAGTTATGAAACTAAATTATTTTTGTAAATATAATTATTATTATCACTCTTTCGTAAGACTGTAATACTGATTAATAAGTTACCAGTCTATATCTCTTTTTCAAACACGAGCATTAACCCGTGACACAATGTGGTTGAGGTTAGAGCTTATGAAAAGGATGTATGAATATCTTCTACTGACAGTCCACTTTTTACAATCAAACTTTTTACTCTGTGCCATTCATCTAAGACGGTAATATTGAGATGTGTACATCACATATGCTTTAATATCTCATCAAAACACCTCCTCTGATTTGTAGCTTGTTGCCACAATGAACCACAAATTGCTTCATTATTCATCTGGCAACAGACAATCCACCTAATTGGCGGCATAACACAACAGTAATTGCTGCAGGACCTTCGCAGTGTTGTTATTATTAGTAGTAGTAGTTGTGAGACATAAAGCACTGCCAGCCTAAGGTCAGTTCAGATCGAAAGAGTCCAGCAATGAAGTAACTTACAAACAATAAGCATAGCGCGCGCATTTTAATTCGGTTGGTTTTAAATGGTGGTGTTGAGTGTGGGTGAAGCGAGAGTCTCTAGGAAGAGGAGTGGTACAGCGGAAGCATAGTTCGTAGCAAGTGTTTATCCCCAATATGGATACTTAGTTTTCTTTTCTGAACAGGAGTTAACAGATAGAAGTCGAGGCGCGCCGCTAAGCGTTTCATTATTCTATAAAAAAAAGGTTGTTGGAAATAAGCAGAACCATCAGTTGTAATAAAAAGCCTACAGAAAGTACCTTCCTCATTTTAAAAATAAAAGTCTTCGAAAAGAATTTTTTTTCATCCTATAATTTAGTTAGGCGCTGTTGTTAATGACGTTAGTGTTGGGGAGTACTAGATAATATCTTTTGCCATACAAGGGTAATGGCATCAGAAAGGCAGGAAAACGTTGCGCTTATCGAACTGCTTTGTCATTGTGGTTAATGCCGAAATGAGATTTAATGTGTACAAATTCTATGATTTGACCAGTCTTCTTTGTTGATGGTAATGATTGTTAGGCCTAAGCTATATTTACTAGGTCCTCCATTCGAACTGCTGAAACCAATTTATTGTAGAACGCTTTGTGTGTCAGGAATTATTAATGCTGCGAAGATATTGAGGGATCTTCTGTACTTTGTTGCCTGGATAACAGCGAATGTTTCACCTGTAAATGTGGAAAGATCGCTGGTAGGTATTACTTTCTTTCTTCCCTGCTTTGTGTACAGATGAAAGCTCATCTTACATGGTTTTCCGTATCCATTTCTAAGCCATCCAGGAGGATTGGTCGTTATTTACGGATACTGCAGGAACGATTATTTGACGCCAAAGAGTCTAGTAAACATGGGCTGTAAAATTCACGCGTTAAGAGCTATGAGCACTTATTCACTAGGGAGAGATGTCTTTCGTAGTGGCGACGATGACTTGAGCAGTCTTCTGCGTGGATGATAATGATGTGTTATGTCGTAATGTATTTACTTTGTCCTTTGTTCCAGTTGCTGTAACTTACTCACCGTAGAACGTTTTGTGTGTCGCTCATTATGAACACCTCGGGGATCTTGAGGAACAATCCGCGCATAGCTTGGGAACTTCGCTGGTAGCTCTTAAGGTACGCGTCTCAGAGCCCATGTTAACCAGATTTTTTCGCTTCGAATAGCCATTATTATCGTATTCCTAAATATTGAACATTCGTCTTGTGACACAGTGTATCGGTGGGGGCTCAGGAGGTAAGGTACAGGATGGCATTTATTGAACTATGTGAAATAAAATCGCCATAACTTCTGAACGGTTTGCGTTAGGACGTTAAAACTGCACGGTTGTTGTGGCGAATGGTGGGAATTAGTATGGTTTCGTTCAGCGACGAAACCCACTTTCACTTGGATGGGTTCGTCAAAAAGCAAAATTGGCGCATTTGTGACAATGAGAATCCGCATTTCGCGATCGACAAGTCTCTTCACCCTCAACGAGTGACTGTGTGGTGTGCAATGCCCAGTCGCGGAATGGTGGGAATTAGTATGGTTTCGTTCAGCGACGAAACCCACTTTCACTTGGATGGGTTCGTCAAAAAGCAAAATTGGCGCATTTGTGACAATGAGAATCCGCATTTCGCGATCGACAAGTCTCTTCACCCTCAACGAGTGACTGTGTGGTGTGCAATGCCCAGTCACGGAATGGTGGGAATTAGTATGGTTTCGTTTAGCGACGAAACCCACTTTCACTTGGATGGGTTCGTCAAAAAGCAAAATTGGCGCATTTGTGACAATGAGAATCCGCATTTCGCGATCGACAAGTCTCTTCACCCTCAACGAGTGACTGTGTGGTGTGCAATGCCCAGTCACGGAATGGTGGGAATTAGTATGATTTCGTTTAGCGACGAAACCCACTTTCACTTGGATGGGTTCGTCAAAAAGCAAAATTGGCGCATTTGTGACAATGAGAATCCGCATTTCGCGATCGACAAGTCTCTTCACCCTCAACGAGTGACTGTGTGGTGTGCAATGCCCAGTCACGGAATGGTGGGAATTAGTATGGTTTCGTTTAGCGACGAAACCCACTTTCACTTGGATGGGTTCGTCAAAAAGCAAAATTGGCGCATTTGTGACAATGAGAATCCGCATTTCGCGATCGACAAGTCTCTTCACCCTCAACGAGTGACTGTGTGGTGTGCAATGCCCAGTCACGGAATGGTGGGAATTAGTATGGTTTCGTTTAGCGACGAAACCCACTTTCACTTGGATGGGTTCGTCAAAAAGCAAAATTGGCGCATCTGTGACAATGAGAATCCGTATTTCGCGATCGACAAGTCTCTTCACCCTCAACGAGTGACTGTGTGGTGTGCAATGCCCAGTCACGGAATGGTGGGAATTAGTATGGTTTCGTTTAGCGACGAAACCCACTTTCACTTGGATGGGTTCGTCAAAAAGCAAAATTGGCGCATTTGTGACAATGAGAATCCGCATTTCGCGATCGACAAGTCTCTTCACCCTCAACGAGTGACTGTGTGGTGTGCAATGCCCAGTCACGGAATGGTGGGAATTAGTATGGTTTCGTTTAGCGACGAAACCCACTTTCACTTGGATGGGTTCGTCAAAAAGCAAAATTGGCGCATTTGTGACAATGAGAATCCGCATTTCGCGATCGACAAGTCTCTTCACCCTCAACGAGTGACTGTGTGGTGTGCAATGCCCAGTCACAGAATGGTGGGAATTAGTATGGTTTCGTTTAGCGACGAAACCCACTTTCACTTGAATGGGTTCGTCAAAAAGCAAAATTGGCGCATCTGTGACAATGAGAATCCGCATTTCGCGATCGACAAGTCTCTTCACCCTCAACGAGTGACTGTGTGGTGTGCAATGCCCAGTCACGGAATGGTGGGAATTAGTATGGTTTCGTTTAGCGACGAAACCCACTTTCACTTGGATGGGTTCGTCAAAAAGCAAAATTGGCGCATTTGTGACAATGAGAATCCGCATTTCGCGATCGACAAGTCTCTTCACCCTCAACGAGTGACTGTGTGGTGTGCAATGCCCAGTCACGGAATGGTGGGAATTAGTATGGTTTCGTTTAGCGACGAAACCCACTTTCACTTGGATGGGTTCGTCAAAAAGCAAAATTGGCGCATTTGTGACAATGAGAATCCGCATTTCGCGATCGACAAGTCTCTTCACCCTCAACGAGTGACTGTGTGGTGTGCAATGCCAAGTCACGGAATGGTGGGAATTAGTATGGTTTCGTTTAGCGACGAAACCCACTGTCACTTGGATGGGTTCGTCAAAAAGCAAAATTGGCGCATTTGTGACAATGAGAATCCGCATTTCGCGATCGACAAGTCTCTTCACCCTCAACGAGTGACTGTGTGGTGTGCAATGTCCAGTCACGGAATAACCGGTGCGATATTCCTCGATGTAACGGTAGCTACCGAAGGATACATGAAGGTTGTGGAAGATGATTCCATCCTCATTACCCAAAGTGACCTTGATTTCGACAAGATGTGGTTCATGCAATACGGAGCTCGATCCCATCGAAGCAGGAGAGTGTTTGGTGTCCTGGAGGAGCACTTTGGGGCCCGCATTCTGGCTCTGGGGTATCCAGAGGACAGTGGCATGGACCTCGATTAACCGCCATGTTCTCCGGATCTGAACACATGCGACTTCTTTTTGTGGGGCTATATTAAAGACAAGGTGTGCAGCAATAGCCCCGAAACCATTGCTGATCTGAAAACAGCCACTGAGGAGGTCGTCGACACCATCGATGTTGCAGCGGGTCATGCAGAATTTCCCTATTCGTTTGCGCCACATAATCGCCAATGATTGCAAGTATATCGTCATAAGCTAAATCCGAATATCTGTAGTGACGTTTACATTTTGAATAAAGTGTGCGCACGCTCAAGTTTGCAACTAATTTACGTTTTTTTTTTCATATAGCCTAATAATTGACACCGTGTACATGCCAGTAGTGATTCTGAACAAAAAAATGTCTGATAAACGTATGTCCCATTTCCAAGGAAGCCGCCCGCATCTCGTGGTCGTTCGGTAGCGTTCCCGCTTCCCACGCCCGGGTTCCCGGGTTCGATTCCCGGCGGGGTCACGGATTTTCTCTGCCTCGTGATGGGTGGGTGTTGTGTGTTGTCCTTTAGGTTAGTTAGGTTTAAGTAGTTCTAAGTTCTAGGGGACTGATGACCATAGTGCTCAGAGCCATTTTTTCTAAGGAAGCCAATGAAAACAACGAGGAACAGGACAAATGCAGGTGGCGATAAATAAAACATTGTGATCTAATGTTTTCTTTAGCTGTGTACATTTCCACAAAAAAGGTGTTCAAACACTCCACCGTCAATTGCAATGGATTTTACATCTGTAGACAGCTGCTGTGTTCCTGGTCTGAGCACATTCGTACGGACCTGCTGTTCCTGCTTTACATAAATGCCATCGTGGAGGAGTACCTTGAAACAGAAGGTATCAGGTGAATGGAGTGGCCTGCCTGTTTTCCAGACCTAAACCCCATCGAGCACGTCTGGGCCGCTCTCGGTCGACGTATCGCTGCACCCCTGCGACACTTCAGGATCTCCGACAGGCACTGGTGCGAGAATGGGAGGCTATACCCCAGCAGCTGCTCGACCGCCTGATACATACACTCCTGGAAATTGAAATAAGAACACCGTGAATTCATTGTCCCAGGAAGGGGAAACTTTATTGACACATTCCTGGGGTCAGATACATCACATGATCACACTGACAGAACCACAGGCACATAGACACAGGCAACAGAGCATGCACAATGTCGGCACTAGTACAGTGTATATCCACCTTTCGCAGCAATGCAGGCTGCTATTCTCCCGTGGAGACGATCGTAGAGATGCTGGATGTAGTCCTGTGGGACGGCTTGCCATGCCATTTCCACCTGGCGCCTCAGTTGGACCAGCGTTCGTGCTGGACGTGCAGACCGCGTGAGACGACGCTTCATCCAGTCCCAAACATGCTCAATGGGGGACAGATCCGGAGATCTTGCTGGCCAGGGTAGTTGACTTACACCTTCTAGAGCACGTTGGGTGGCACAGGATACATGCGGACGTGCATTGTCCTGTTGGAACAGCAAGTTCCCTTGCCGGTCTAGGAATGGTAGAACGATGGGTTCGATGACGGTTTGGATGTACCGTGCACTATTCAGTGTCCCCTCGACGATCACCAGTGGTGTACGGCCAGTGTAGGAGATCGCCCGCCACACCATGATGCCGGGTGTTGGCCCTGTGTGCCTCGGTCGTATGCAGTCCTGATTGTGGCGCTCACCTGCACGGCGCCAAACACGCATACGACCATCATTGGCACCAAGGCAGAAGCGACTCTCATCGCTGAAGACGACACGTCTCCATTCGTCCCTCCATTCACGCCTGTCGCGACACCACTGGAGGCGGGCTGCACGATGTTGGGGCGTGAACGGAAGACGGCCTAACGGTGTGCGGGACCGTAGCCCAGCTTCATGGAGACGGTTGCGAATGGTCCTCGCCGATACCCCAGGAGCAACAGTGTCCCTAATTTGCTGGGAAGTGGCGGTGCGGTCCCCTACGGCACTGCGTAGGATCCTAAGGTCTTGGCGTGCATCCGTGCGTCGCTGCGGTCCGGTCCCAGGTCGACGGGCACGTGCACCTTCCGCCGACGACTGGCGACAACATCGATGTACTGTGGAGACCTCACGCCCCACGTGTTGAGCAATTCGGTGGTACGTCCACCCGGCCTCCCTCATGCCCACTATACGCCCTCGCTCAAAGTCCGTCAACTGCACATACGGTTCACGTCCACGCTGTCGCGGCATGCTACCAGTGTTAAAGACTGCGATGGAGCTCCGTATGCCACGGCAAACTGGCTGACACTGACGGCGGCGGTGCACAAATGCTGCGCAGCTAGCGCCATTCGACGGCCAACACCGCGGTTCCTGGTGTGTCCGCCGTGCGTGTGATCATTGCTTGTACAGCCCTCTCGCAGTGTCTGGAGCAAGTATGGTGGGTCTGACACACCGGTGTCAATGTGTTCTTTTTTCCATTTCCAGGAGTGTAGTATGCCAACGCCTTGTGTGACGATTATGACGCCAGACACTGTGCCATGCAGACTACTGTTAGCAAATAAAAACAAATAAGCATTGACCAGAATCGAACCCTCGACCTCCTGCATGCTAACCCAGGACGCTGTCCAGTGCGTCAACTGCACAGCACTACTGCGACATGCTGACAGACAGAGTTACCGTACACGTGATTACAGTGTTGCCAGATTGCCGACCTTTAATGTCCATTTACTGCCCGAAATATGCGCAGGACGGAATTTTTTGAGAGAGATTTTTGTGCTGCCAGTATGTGAGGAATCGCTCTGCAAAGTCCGAGTGCGCGAATTTTTCTTCACCCTGCACGTGTAGCCGGAACGCGCTCGGCTGCCTGAGCTACTGCGACACCGGACAATAAAAACGCGTCGATTTGCGAGTCTGGACAGAGGCATTAATCTGTCCCTAGGGCTGTGATGTGGCGCCCACCTCTGGCCGGACCCTTGTTTATGGAAACAGAAACTGACGACTGTATTTCACACACGCGCGATTCGACGTCCATGCGCAACTTCCCGTTTGTCATGAAGGAAGAAGCGGGGCGCACCGTCTACTTCCTCCACGCGTGGTACAACTTTGTGCGCTGCCATTTGGTCCCTTCTGCACTGATAGTGTGTTTCTGTAAGAGGGTACATAGCCATTGAGAATGTTCCACTGAACAATATGAGGTAAGGAACCTGGGACGGGAGATATGGAAGTAACTTGTCTACCGCTTTTTCTAGCGTTACTGTTTTCCAACTTATTTACAAAAAAGTTAACACGTCTGTGCTGTTAATTGACATGTACGAGGGTCACTCCAAAAGAAATGCACACTTTTTTTTTTTAAATCCATGTTTTATTCTACACGTTTGAAAGTTTTACAGTGTGTACATACATACATGTTGGAACACGTGAGGCAATACTGACCTTACGGCTTATCTTAGAAGAAAGATTAAGGAAAGGCAAACCTACGTTTCTAGCATTTGTAGACTTAGAGAAAGCTTTTGACAATGTTGACTGGAATACTCTCTTTCAAATTCTAAAGGTGGCAGGGGTAAAATACAGGGAGCGAAAGGCTATTTACAATTTGTACAGAAACCAGATGGCAGTTATAAGAGTCGAGGGACACGAAAGGGAAGCAGTGGTTGGGAAGGGAGTGAGACAGGGTTGTAGCCTCTCCTCGATGACATTGTAATTCTGTCAGAGACAGCAAAGGACTTGGAAGAGCAGTTGAACAGAACGGAATGTGTCTTGACAGGAGGATATAAGATAAACATCAACAAAAGCAAAACGAGGATAATGGAATGTAGTCGAATTAAGTCGGATGATGCTGAGGGAATTAGATTAGGAAATGAGACACTTAAAGTAGTAAAGGAGTTTTGCTATTTGGGGAGTAAAATAACTGATGATGGTCGAAGTATAGATGATATAAAATGTAGACTGGCAATGGCAAGGAAAGAATTTCTGAAGAAGAGAAATTTGTTAACATCGAGTATAGATTTAAGTGTCAGGAAGTCATTTCTGAAAGTATTCGTATGGAGTGTAGCCATGTATGGAAGTGAAACAAGGACGATAAATAGTTTGGACACGAAGAGAATAGAAGCTTTCGAAATGTGGTGCTACAGAAGAATGCTGAAGATAAGGTGGGTAGATCACATAACTAATGAGGACATATTGAATAGAATTGGGGAGAAGAGGAGTTTGTGGCACAACTTATTAAAAATAAATAAACTATTGGAAATTTTTTTTATTATATACAGATGAAAGCCACACTTAAATACTACTTTTCTACATAGTTGCCATTTAAATTAAAGCATTTATCGTAGCGATGGACGAGCTTGGAAATTCCTTCGTCGTAAAATTCGGCCGCCTGCGCCTTCAACCACGTGGTTAGCTCTTCTTGAAGCTGTGCGACTCATTACTCGATCGCATCGTTACTGGTGACGGAACATGGGTTAAGCATGTGAACTGCGAGACAAAATTGCAGTCAATGCAGTGGAGGCACACAAATTCACCCCCAAAAACCCAAGAAATTCATGCAGTCAATGTCGGCAAGGAAGGTGATCACGACTGTCTTTTGGGACAGAAAAGGTGTGTTTTTTGTGGATTTCCTGGAAAGAGGCACTACAATAAACTCTCAAAGGTATTGCCAAACTCTGCACAACCTCAGAAGAGCAATACAAAACAAGCGCAGGCGAAAGTTGGGCTGAAAGATCTTGCCGATTCACGACAACGCCCGGGCCCACACGGCAAATGCCACTCGTGAAGTTCTCGAATTTTTTAAGTGGGAGTTGTTTCCTCCCGACCTGGCACCGAGTGACTTCCACTTATTCCCAGCAATGAAGAAGTGGTTGGCTATGCGGCGTTTTGATGACGACGCACAGGTTCAAGAAGTAACCACGTGGTTGAAGGCGCAGGCGGCCGAATTTTACGACGAAGGAATTTCCGAGCTCGTCCATCGCTACGATAAGTGCCCTAAATGACAACTATGTAGAAAAGTAGTATTTAAGTGTGGCTTTCATCTGTATATAATTAAAAAAAATTCCAATACTTTATTTATTTTTTATTCCAAAACGCAATGTACTTTCTGGATAGGCCTCGTACTTTCGATAAGATACTGCACTTCAGCAAACTTCAAAAGAGTCATATCATTGCTTCCAGATTGTCTATAGGGACTCGGCTGTAGTGCAATGACTACAGAAAGAGTGGCGACGACATGGAGATACTAACATGGTAAGAAGGGTAGACATGCTTTCATCCAGAAGGAGTACACCATGAGAAGATCGTAGGATTGTTCGACTGGCTCTAGCGAACGAATGGATGGCAAAAACTGAAATCTGAGCTGAGGTTACAGACAGTGTCACCACGAACCATCGGGAAACGATTATAGGAAGCTGGGTTAAGATTTCGAATTGGCACCCTCGATTACAGCTGACACCGTATCACAGGCAACAGGACCTCGTATGCTGTAGAGCAGGCGTGGCCAACCTATGGTGATCCACAAGCATGATTCACTAAATTGTATTGTATTGTTCTGTATGGAAGTGGGGACCCAGAAACGACGGAGTGGCTTCATCCCCGCCGTAGCCCTCAGTGGTACACAACCCCACAACAGGCGACAGCAGTTCACTCACCCCACTGTCGCCCCACAGCGAACCCAGGGTTATTGTGCGGTTCGGTCTCCAGTGGACACCCCGGGAACGTCTTACACCAGACTAGTGTAATCCCTATGTTTGCATGGTAGAGTAATGGTGGTGTGCGCGCACGTAGAGAAAGTGTTTGCACAGCGATCACCGACATAGTGTAACTGAAGTGTAATAAGGGGAACCAGCCCTCATTCGCCAAGGCAGATGGAAAACCGCCTTAAAAACCATCCAGAGATTGGCCGGCACACCAGATCTCGACATTAATCCGCCAGACGGATTCGTGCCGGGAACCAGCACACCTTCCCGCCCGAAAATCAGTGCATCAGACAGCACAGCTAACCGGGTGGGCTTCACTAATTTACTTAAACTCGTCGGATGCTCACGAACTTTTTTTCGTGAATAATGGGATGAAGAATTGTTAAATTGGTTTTCTCAATATTGAATTCAGGTGATTTTTATTTAATAATCTCCTTCAGCAGGCTTCTCCGACTCCAGGTTCCCTACCTCAAATTGTTCAGTCTAGCATCCTCGATGCTGCGTTGAATTTTTGCACGGTCTTAGGGAACACAGTGTATAAGGGGCGAATCACCTACAACTTGCCCAGCAAATATTCCGGAAATGGAAAGTGCTGTTGATGTGCGGTATTCACGGAATGGATTCTTGGTCGGCGGGTCGTATTGTCAGCCAATACACAGATTGTAATAATATTTAGAAAGTGCATTTTTTTGTGCAAAGACCACTTTTTTAATTGGAACAATGCTTGTTGATGTTAACAAACTGAAAATAGAGTAATTATAACGCCAGCGGTGATTCATACAGGATCGTTGTGTGAGTCATTTACGAGATACTGTATTTTGAAAAGCTCCCTTATCACCACATATACAATGCCTGTTATAGCACACAGTAAAGAAAAACATAAGTGGATATACGAGATATGTGGATTCTGACAAGTTAACGAGGCAACTGACCATCACGGGTTGTGTTCAAAATGACCACCGGCAGCTGCATACACACTACCGTTTCATTGGAGATGTCCTAGCAGGCTGCAGTAATACGTCGTTGTATATCATCGGCTACAACTGGTGTATCTTTGTAGATAGCTCATTTCAGATTTCCCCACATCAAGAAGTTGACAGGGGGTCAAGGCCGGCCAATGTACAGGTCCCCTGCGTCCAGTGGGCTGGACAGCCATCATGTTGGTACCACTGGTTCCTCCCAGTCTGCAGAGGAACGTCTTCTAGCGTTTGTGGAAGATGGTCTGTTAGGAGGCTGCGACACCTGTGCGCGTTCCGTCTATGAGAACAGGCCTATGAGCTGGTGGTTGACTATTCCACACAACACATTTCACACTCCATGGACGGTGACGTTTCACCTGGCAAAGTCGACGGGGACTCTCAACAGACCAAAAGTACATCTTTCTGTGGTATAGCTGACCATGCTTGGTATATGTCACCTCACGACTATACAAGATTGATAGTACATCTGGGGTATATTGTTTTGACGCCCATGTACAGAAGTTAACACGATTCTCATGATCGTTTCCATGCAGCTCTTGATGCAGGGAGATGTAAAGGGATGGAACCCAGCCGTCCGGTGTGGCCGAGCGATTCTCGGCCCTTCCGTCTGGAACCGCGCGACTGCTACCGTCGCAGGTTCGAACCCTGCCTCGGG
The DNA here is from genome assembly GCF_021461385.2 of Schistocerca piceifrons. Classification (NCBI taxonomy): domain Eukaryota; kingdom Metazoa; phylum Arthropoda; class Insecta; order Orthoptera; family Acrididae; genus Schistocerca; species Schistocerca piceifrons. Next base: position 66,654,789 of record NC_060148.1, on the reverse strand, counting down.
CATGCATGTGTGTGACGTCCTTAGGTTAGTTAGGTTTAAGTAGTTCTAAGTTGTAGGGGACATGATCTCAAATGTTAAGTACCATAGTGCTCAGAGCCATTTGAACCATTTAGGGGCCGATTACCTCAGTAGTTTGGTCCCATAAGACATTACCAAAAATTTCCAATTTTTTTATTAGTTTCGCACGAGCAATGATTTCTAAAACCATGCTGATTCATGGACATAAGCCTCTTGGCTCAAGAAAGTTTTTTACATTTGAGCTGAGAATATGTTCATGGATTCTGCAGCAAACAGGAGTTACGAATATTGCTCTGCAATTTTGCTGGTCCATTCTTTTACTCTTGTTACACACTGGAGTCACCTGCACTTTTTTCAAGTCGCTTGTGACTTTTTGGTGGGACAGAGATTCACGATAAATGCAAGCTTGGTAAGGAGCCAATGCCGTACAGTACTCTTTGCAAAATCGAAGTTGGATTCCACCCGGACCTGGTGATTTATTTACTTTCAAATCTTTCAGTTGTTTCTCAACGCCAGGCACCCTATGCTTATTACTATGTCGTCCATGTGGGAGTCTGTCCGATGGTCAAATGACGGTATTTATCAATTGAAGTCTGAAAATGAGTCCGTGATCATATTTGTGGCACTTTATTTTACATAAATTTTTACGTTTCGCTATAACCTGTTTCGGCTACTGCCATCTTGAGATCTGTTACAAAAGCAAAAAATGTGTAACCAACTAATCTAGTTCGCTGACACTAAATCTATAAAAGTCCTGGTGCTACATAACGAATATGAAATGTTTAGATGTATACTAGCTGTACATACCATAAAATATTCTGATGTAGTATCAACGTCTAACTAAACATGTAGGTAGATGGTAAGTGCTGGTGATGATCACAATGCGTCTGGTATTTATGCAAGGTTCAAAATGGCTCTGAGCACTATGGGACTTAACTTCTGAGGTCATCAGTCCCCTAGAACTTAGAACTACTTAAACCTAAGGGCATCACACACACCCATGCCCGAGGCAGGATTCGAACCTGCGACCGTAGCGGTCGCGCGGTTCCAGACTGTAGCGCCCAGAACCTCTCGGTCACTCCGGCCGGCTATTTATGCAATGAAACACAGGCCAGCAGAGGGCACTATAGCTAGGCTACATGATTAATCAGTATCGTAACTGTGATGGTTAAAATGTGGTATGCGCAGTCATTAATTAAAATTACTTGACATGGCAAAACGAGCGTCTGACCTGGCAAAACGACCGTCTGTTAGTAAACATGTACTGACATATTCCACGTGGAATTGGATCCATAGTTAAAATCCAGACAAAAAGTGCAGATATTAATAATGTGAAGCTCCCAGCTTAGCAAGGTGAAACATACAGTTGTATAAAAGCCGGTATAGAAAGCATAAGATTAAATACACCTACAATATAAAATCTTCCAGCCTGACAGATCAATTACCATAAACGTAACTGTAAGGTGATTAAAGAAGCAGTGACTATTAATTAAAAAGTAAAAATCGATAGTCGATAATACTAATTGAGTGTGGTGTCAATGGTCGGACGACGCAAGTTCTCTGCGGAGGTTCAAATGGCTCTGAGCACTATGGGACTCAACTGCTGTGGTCATAAGTCCCCTAGAACTTAGAAGTAGTTAAACCTAACTAACCTAAGGACATCACACACATCCATGCCCGAGGCAGGATTCGAACCTGCGACCGTAGCGGTCGTGCGGTTCCAGACTGTAGCGCCTTTAACCGCTCGCCCACTCCGGCCGGCTCTCTGCGGAGGGAGGCCCACTCTGCTCGTCTCCGGCGGATTGTCGTGTGGTCGTGTGCGCGCCAGTATACATGCAAACATTTCATATTTGTTGTGGCGCCAGGACTTTTATAGATTTAGTGTCAGCAAACTAGATTAGTTGGTTACACACTTTTTGCTTTTGTAACAGATCTCAAGATGGCAGTAGCCGAAACTGGTCATAGTGAAATGTAAAAATTTGTGTGATCAAGACGGACCTGTAAAATAAAATGACGGTATGTTTGTACGATGCTGTAGCGCTAGCAACTTCTTGAACGTGAACAGTTTCCAGTGAAGCGCTGGAACGTGTGCGGGGTTGCATGGCAGGCTGCAAGCTTGCACTGACGCTGGTAGTGGCCATTTCGAGCAAAGGCTTCGAAGGTACGTTGTTTTTTTACGTGTCAGACTCCACAGAGGTACTACAATCACCTTCCTTCGTCTTCAGTTTGCCGCAGGCAGTGTCCCATCCAACAACACAACCCCTCCGGAGACTTATTAACGTCTATGTAGGGCTGCACATAAGCACCCATGTGAAATACACGTTCGTTTGTGCTACACCATAGAATAAACAACTGTCGGTATTAACAATATTCAAACTCCGATACCTCGCAAACTACTTCCACCACACTATTACAACAGACAGCAAGTACTTTCTAACTTAGTCTACTTTTATTGTGGTACTGTCAATAGGCATCGCTCCATTGAAACATTTGTACCCGTCTTACACTAAATATACTGCATTTGGAACTCGAAATAGTCTGTGTATCGGCTGCATAGGTGGGCCTCTGGCTGCCATTCCAGTCTGTGAAGTGACTGGCAGCTGCAATTGGCGCAGTACTCTCTCTCTCTCTGTGTGTGTGTGTGTGTGTGTGTGTGTGTGTGTGAGAGAGAGAGAGAGAGAGAGAGAGAGAGAGAGAGAGAGAGAGAGAGAGAGAGAGGGGGGGGGGGGCGTGGTGAAAAGTGCTGCCCCCGAAATTTTTATTCTGTTGTCAGCATCGGTTGAGGTGTCACTCGGTCGATTTTTCCGCCTCGCTCACCCAAGTTGCAACGATCTGCCGCTAGACGGCTCCGGATTGTAGCATGTAACATGGCGGTGTATAATGTAACTACGTCGGTGCGTGAGAAACAACGTGCTGTAATCGAGTTTCTAAGCGCAGGATACTCCGTCCACGCATGGATCACCCTTTCCTTCAGCGTGTGCGGAACCACACACGAGCGCTGCGCATCTGCAACGACGCGACGTCTATGGTTCACACACAATGATCGTACTCCATACAGTTCCCACTCGGCCCCAACCGATTTTCGTCTGTTTCCAGGACACAAAGAACACCATCGAGAATTGTAGTGCTATACAGGTCGAGACAGGAGCGACATCGTGGCTCCGTCGAAAAAGCCAATCATTCTACAGCTGCGGTATCAACAAACTGGCTCTCCATGGGGAAATGTGTTTCTCGCCATGGCGACAATGTTGCGAATTAAATTTGTAGACATCAAGAATCAAGATGTAGAATGTTAATGAAGGCTAAAGAGAACGACAGTTTCACTCTGCGGCGGAGTGTGCGCTGATATGAAACTTGACTGGCAGATTATAACTGCGTGCCGGACCGAGACTCGAACTGGGAGGCAAAGGTCCCGAGTTCGAGTCTCGCTCCGGCACACAGTTTTAATCTGCCAGGAAGTTTCATATCAGCGCACACTCCGCCGCGGGGTGAAAATCTCATTCTGGAAACATCCCCCAGGCTGTGGCTAAGCCATGTCTCCGCAATATCCTTTCTTTCAGGAGTGCTAGTTGTGCAAGGTTTCGCAGGAGAGCTTCTGTAAAGTTTGGAAGGTAGGAGACGAGGTACTGGCAGAATTAAAGCTGTGAGGAAGTTTCAAGGTTAAATAGTTTTTACATAAAAAATTCGGAGACATTACTTTTCGGCAAGTCGTCGTATACGCCTCCTAAATCCAACATTAGTGATGTGTCTTTCACTTTTTATAGCTCATGTGAGCTCTAAAGGGTAACCTCTGTGCTCCATAACTCTCCGTAACTTTTCTCTAATCACATTACCGAAAGCCTTCTCAAAATCACTAAAAGCAATATGCGTCTGTTAAACTATGCTTTTCATCACGCTTCCCTAACATTAAAACTGCATCAGTTAACCCAGGGGCAGTTCTTCCGCTAGTAAACCTCCTGCTCTTGTTTTCAGTCTTGTGTTTAAAATGTCTGCGTAAGATTTATATCCTCTGTGAAATAAGCTTATCCCTCTGCAGTGGGCACATAATTTTTTCCCCCATTTCTATACAGGGTGAATCAGCTGCCCTTACGTATGGGTTTTATGCAACGTGCAACGCCTTCAAAAGCAACGCGCGATATTTTCATATTTTCTCACTCGCTATGCGCCAACTACAGGGTGAGAATTATCGAACTATATGAAATAAAATCGTCACAACTTCTGAACAATTCGCTTTAGGACGTTCAAACTGTACGGTTCGTCACAGGGCGTGGTGGGAATTACATTACTGGCCATTGAAATTGCTACACCAAGAAGAAATGCGGATGATAAACGGGTATTCATTGGACAAATATATTATACTAGAACAGACTTGTGATTACATTTTCACGCAAGTTGGGTGCATAGATCCTGAGAAATCAGTACCCAGAACAAACACCTCTGGCCGTAATAACGGCCTTGATACGCCTGGGCATGGAGTCAAATAGAGCTTGGATGGCGTGAACTTGTAGAGCTGCTCATGCAGCTTCAACGCGATACCACAGTTCATCAAGAGTAGTGACTGCCGTATTGTGACGAGCCAGTTGCTCGGCCACCATTGACAGGACGTTTTCAATTGGTGAGAGATCTGGAGAATGTGCTGGCCAGGGTAGCAGTCGAACATTTTCTGTATCCAGAAAGGCCCTTACAGGACCTGCAACGTGCGGTCGTGCATTATCCTGCTGAAACGTAGGGTTTCGCAGGGATCGAATGAAGGGTAGAGCCACGGGTTGTAACACACCTGAAATGTAAATTCCACTGTTCAAAGTGCCGTGAATGCGAACAACATGTCACCGAGACGTGTAACCAATGGCACCCCATACCGTCACGGCGGGTCATACGCCACTACGGCGATGGCCAATACACGCTTCCAATGTGCGTTCACTGCGATGTCGCGAAACACGGAAGCGACCATCACGATGGTGTAAACAGAACCTGGATTCATCCGAATAAATGACGTTTAGCCATTCGTACACCCCGGTTCGTCGTCGAGTACACCATCGCAGGCGCTCCTGTCTGTGATGCAGCGTCAAGGGTAACCGCAGCCAAGGTCTCAGAGCTGATAGTCCGTGCTGCTGCAAACGTCGTCGAACTGTTCGTGCAGATGGTTGTTGTCTTGCAAACGTCCCCATCTGTTGACTCAGTGATCGAGACGTGGCTGCACGATCCGTTACAGCCATGCGGATAAGATGCCTGTCATCTCGACTGCTGGTGATACGAGGCCGTTGAAAACTTTCCTCATTTCAGCACGTTGTAGAATTCGCCACCGGTGCCAACCTTGTGTGAATACTCGGAAAAGCTAATGATTTGCGTATCACAGCATCTTCTTCCTGTTGATTAAATTTCGCGTTTGTAGCGCTTCATCTTCGTGGTGTAGCAATTTTAATGCCCAGTAGTGTAGTATGCGCATCCGCACGCACTTTCTTGCTGTCGACCATTTGCAGGTGAAAATGTATGTGCGTATAGCGATTCTGAAGGCCTACTATGCGAGCAATAACAGCCCAACTGCGGCTCAAAGGAAGTGTTGCGACCGACTTCAAGCTTAAGACAACCGGTCCAAGTGTGCTAATAGTCAAGAATTTGATTCACAAGGGTCACAGAACGGGTAGTGTTCATGATGACAGTGTAGGCAATGTTAGTCGTCCAAAAAGGGTGAAAACGCCTGGAAACATCGAGTAAACACGCCCAGCCTTGGGAAAGAGATCAGACGAGCTGCACAACAGGTGGTAATGAATTGGGAGACATTCCGACAAATTGTTGTGGAAGACCTGCATCTCTTCCCATACAAGATTCAAACCCATCAGCCATTAAGACTCAGGGCCGCGGAAAAGCGGTTGTGTTTTGCCAACATTGTTGCCACCAGAATTGACGAACACGACGTTGACGTGAATGTGGTTTGGCTTAGCGACGAAGCAGATATTCATCAAGAAGAAAAATACATGCATTTGGGGGTCTGAGAATCCGCATTTCGCGATCGTGAAGTCTTTTCAGCCTCTACGGATGACCGTCTTTTGTGCAATAACCAGCCACGGAATAATCGGTGCGATATTCCTCGATGGCAAGGTGACTGCCGAACGGTACGTGAATGTTTCGGACGATACATTTCATCCTCATTATCCAAAGTGACCCTTATTTCGACAAGATGTAGTTCATGCAAGACGGAGCTCGTCCCCATCGAAGTAGGAGAGCCAGAGGCCAGTGGCATGGGCCTAGATTGACCGTCATATTCTGCGGATCTGAACACATGCGACTCCGTTTTGTGAGGCTGTATTAAAGACAAGGTGTACAGCAGGAACCCCAAAACCATTGCTGAGCTGAAAACAGCCACTCAGGAGGTCATCGGCACCATCAATGTTCCGACACTTCAGCGGGTCACGCAGAATTTCGCCATTCGTCTGCGCCACACCGTCGCCAATGATGGCAGGCATATCGAACACGTCATAACCTGAATCCGAATATTTGTAGTGACGTTAACTGCTGAATAAAGAACGTCCATACCGTAGTTTGTAACTAATTTACGTTTCTTCCATACAGTTCAGTAACTGTCACCATGTACACTCCTCGAAATGGAAAAAAGAACACATTGACACCACTGTGTCAGACCCACCATACTTGCTCCGGACACTGCGAGAGGGCTGTACAAGCAATGATCACACGCACGGCACAGCGGACACACCAGGAACCGCGGTGTTGGCCGCCGAATGGCGCTAGCTGCGCAGCATTTGTGCACCGCCGCCGTCAGTGTCAGCCAGTTTGCCGTGGCATACGGAGCTCCATCGCAGTCTTTAACACTGGTAGCATGCCGCGACAGCGTGGACGTGAACCGTATGTGCAGTTGACGGACTTTGAGCGAGGGCGTATAGTGGGCATGCGGGAGGCCGGGTGGACGTACCGCCGAATTGCTCAACACGTGGGGCGTGAGGTCTCCACAGTACAACGATGTTGTCGCCAGTGGTCGGCGGAAGGTGCACGTGCCCGTCGACGTGGGACCGGACCGCAGCGACGCACGGATGCACGTCAAGACCGTAGGATCCTACGCAGTGCCGTAGGGGACCGCACCGCCACTTCCCAGCAAATTAGGGACACTGTTGCTCCTGGGGTATCGGCGAGGACCATTCGCAACCGTCTCCATGAAGCTGGGCTACGGTCCCGCACACCGTTAGGCCGTCTTCCGCTCACGCCCCAACATCGTGCAGCCCGCCTCCAGTGGTGTCGCGACAGGCGTGAATGGAGGGACGAATGGAGACGTGTCGTCTTCAGCGATGAGAGTCGCTTCTGCCTTGGTGCCAATGATGGTCGTATGCGTGTTTGGCGCCGTGCAGGTGAGCGCCACAATCAGGACTGCATACGACCGAGGCACACAGGGCCAACACCCGGCATCATGGTGTGGGGAGCGATCTCCTACACTGGCCGTACACCACTGGTGATCGTCGAGGGGACACTGAATAGTGCACGGTACATCCAAACCGTCATCGAACCCATCGTTCTACCATTCCTAGACCGGCAAGGGAACTTGCTGTTCCAACAGGACAATGCACGTCCGCATGTATCCCGTGCCACCCAACGTGCTCTAGAAGGTGTAAGTCAACTACCCTGGCCAGCAAGATCTCCGGATCTGTCCCCCATTGAGCATGTTTGGGACTGGATGAAGCGTCGTCTCACGCGGTCTGCACGTCCAGCACGAACGCTGGTCCAACTGAGGCGCCAGGTGGAAATGGCATGGCAAGCCGTTCCACAGGACTACATCCAGCATCTCTACGATCGTCTCCATGGGAGAATAGCAGCCTGCATTGCTGCGAAAGGTGGATATACACTGTAAAAGTGCCGACATTGTGCATGCTCTGTTGCCTGTGTCTATGTGCCTGTGGTTCTGTCAGTGTGATCATGTGATGTATCTGACCCCAGGAATGTGTCAATAAAGTTTCCCCTTCCTGGGACAATGAATTCACGGTGTTCTTATTTCAATTTCCAGGAGTGTATATTTCCTCCTCACTTGTAATGTTTGTACATAGAAGATTTTCGTGTTTTCAGGTAAGAGCCGGTTTTCTCAAAGGTAACTACAACCTACACAGTTGGTTCTCGATGGAGTACCGGACTACTTCACCTGTGAGAGGTAAGTACATCGCAGCAGGAACTTTTCAAAGAGCTGATTCGCTTTTGTAACTGTCAACGTGACGTGCCTGTAGTAAATAGCGGGCGTTTTACAAGCACCATCTGTGTCGCACCCAGCTCGCTGGATTGTTCTTCACACCCATAACGTGTGATGCAGGCATATTGACATGAGAAACGTGATTAGCAATGAAACATTCTTTTAACGAAAGCAGTTTATAGGAAAAACTCCATTTTTGTCTGATTCGGTGACGCTTAGGATAGCTACCTGTTGCCGTAAGACGTTCAGATCTCTCTCCTGCATTTTGATACTGGAAAAAAGGCTTGAAGTTGGCTGTAACGAAGTCACGGTGTCTCCTTTCCCTTTAAGTAGGCCCTACGCGTGCCTATCTTCTTCCGCGCCTCAATTTCCTTCCGTCCTATTTTGCATCTCGATAGCTCAGTGAACAAGCTGCCCTCAATATCTGAGAGCCATTATTCTTCTCAGAATCGATAAGAGGGTTGAGTGAGAGACGACTAGGGGAGGGAGGGAGGGGGGATGGTGGTGGTGGTGGTGGGGGGAAGGGTTTAATCTGCTGATACTTGTAGGGGGGAGGGGGGGGATGAGTGCGGTATGGGGGGGCTGAGAAATGGACGAATGCAAAATGTCAGCGCAGCCTGTTCCCTGGTAATCTAATATCGCGGCTATTCTCGGACTAATAGCGCCGAGTCTAGGAAATATGGCCTAGCGAGAAAATGAGTATCGAGAATTATTCGACGCGGACGAGAAACGAGTTTCGAAACTTGTCGGTCAAATACTGTATCGTGGAGTAACGTGGTGCAGTCTTACTGATTAATCTTCAATGACGAACTTCCTATTTATCAACATCTTAACACAGACTTCTAAGAAAATGAACCAAGTAACTGTCACAGTAAATGAAATCGGTCTCCTTATCAGTGTCATAATAAGCTCGATTATATCTGTTGTGGATCGCGATGAAGCGCCTCCTTTCGTATAAACCCCTCTTGCAGACTATAAGAGTATTATAAAGCCTCAAACGAAAGGACCCCCTCCAAAGCGAATAAAAAAGGGGAGAGCATCTATGCTAATTGGTACTTGGAAGTATTATAAATCTTGATTATTTTCCAAAGTGGTTAAAAGAGGGGAGAGTATCTATGCTCATTGGTACTTCGAAGCATTATAAATCTTGATTATTTTGCAAAGTGGATTAAAAAGGGGAGAGCATCTATGCTCATTGGTACTTCGAAGCATTATAAATCTTGATTATTTTCCAAAGTGGTTGAAAAAGGGGAGAGCATCTATGCTCATTGGTACTTCAAAGTATTATAAATCTTGATTATTTTTATTTCAAATGAAATTACACCCATTGACTTTCATTGTGTGAATGAAAACTGGTTTCACGCCAAACTCACCTACTCTACTATACGATTACTCTGCAATTCACAATTAAGTGCCTGCCAGAGGGTTTATCGAACTACCTTGGAGCCACCTCTCTACCGTTCCACTCTCGAAGAGTGTGCGGGAAAAACGAACACTTAAATACTCCCACGTGAGCCCTGATTTCTCATATTTTACTATGATAATCGTTTCTCCCCATGTAGGTGGGCACCAACAATGTAGTTTTTACTCTCTGAGGAGAAAATTGGTGATCGACATTCCATGAGGAGGTCCTGTCGCAACAAAGAACGCCTTTGTTTTAATGACTGCCACTTCAATTCGTGTATCATATCCGTGGCGGTCTCTCCCTTATTTCGCGATAATACAAAACGAGCAGCCCTTCTTTGAACTTTTCCGGTATCCTCTGTCAATGCTATCTGGTGTCCGCCCCCGGTAGCTGAGTGGTCAGCGCGACAGAATGTCAATCCTAAGGGCCCGGGTTCGATTCCCGGCTGGTTCGGAGATTTTCTCCGCTCAGGCACTGGGTGTTGTGATGTCCTAATCATCATCATTTCCTCTCCACCGACGCGCAAGTCACCAAAGTGGCGTCAAATCGAAAGACTTGCACCAGGCGAGCGGTCTACCGGAAGCGAGGCCCTAGTCACAAGACATTCAATTCTATCTGGTGCGGATCCCACACTGCACAGCAGTACTCGAGAATAGATCGGACAAGTGTGGTGCACGCCATCTCTTTAGTAGACCTGTTGCAGTTCGTAACTGTTCTGTCAATAAATCGCAGTCTTTGGTTTGCTTTTCCCGCAACATTATCTATGTGAAGTTCCAAATTACTTGGTAATTGTTATTTTTAGGTATTTAATTGAATTTACAGCCTTTATATTTGAGTGTATTATCGTGTAACCGAAATGTATTCCTTTTAGTTGGTTGACTGGGGGACGGACCAAGCATCGAGGTTATCGATCCCATTGGATTAGGGATGGATCGAGAAGGAAGTCGGCCGTGCCCTTTTCAAAGGAAGCACTCCGGAATTTGTCTGAAACGATTTAGGGAAATCGCTGAAAACATAAGTCAGAATGACCGGGCGTGGGTTTGAACCGTCGTCCTCCCGAATGCGAGTCCAGTTGCTAACCTCTACGTCACCTTCCTCGTTGTTCTTTGTAACACTCATGTCTAGTACCAATGTGGTAATGGTAAAATGCAGGGAGCTGAAGACTGTTTGCAAAGAAACGAGATGGAAATTATAAGAGTTGAGGGGCACGAAAGGGAAGCAGTGGTTGAGAAAGACGTGAGACAGTGTAGGAGGCTATCCAGGATCTGTATATTGAGCAAGCAGCAAAAGAAACAAAATAAAAATCTGGAGTAAAAATTAACGTCCAGGTAGAAGAAATAAAAACTTTGAGGTCTGCCGATGAATTTACAATTCTGTCAGAGACAGCAAAGGACTTGGCAGAGGCCGGCCGCTGTGGCCGAGCGGTTCTAGGCGCTTCAGTCTGGAACCGCGCTGCTGGTACGGTCGAAGGTTCGAATCCTGCCTCGGCCATGGATGTGTGTGATGTCCTTAGGTTAGTTAGGTTTAAGTAGTTCTGAGTCTAGGGGATTGATGACCTCAGATGTTAAGTCCCATAGTGCTCAGAGCCATTTGAACCATTTGAACTTGGCAGAGCGGTTGAAAGAAATACACAGGATCTTGAAAGAAGGATATAAGATGAATATTAGCAAAAGCAAAACGAGGATAATGGAATGTAGTCGAATTAAATCTGGTGTTGTGGAAGGAATTATATTAAGAAACGAGACACTTAAAGCAGTAGACGAGTTTTGCTATTTGTGTACGAAAATAAATGGTGATGGTCGAAGTAGACAGGATATAAAATGTAGACTGGCAGTGGCAAGGAAAGCGTTTCTGACGAAGAGAAATTTGTTAACATCAAGTACAGATTTCAGTGTCAGAATGTCCTTTCTGAAAGTATTTGTATGGAGTGTAGCCATGTATGGAAGTGAAACATGGACGATAAATAGTTTGGACAAGAAGAGAATAGAAGCTTTTGAAATGTGGTGCTACAGAAGAATGCTGAAGATTAGGTGGGTAGATCACATAACTAATGAGGAGGTATTGAATAGAATTTGGGAGAAGAGGAGCTTGTGGCACAACTTGACAAAAAGAAGGGACCGGTTTGTAGGACATGTTTTGAGGCATCAAGGGATCTCAAATTTAGCATTGGAGGGCAGCGTGGAGGGTAAAAATCGTAGAGGGAGATCAAGAGATGAATATACTAAGCAGATTCAGAAGGATGTTGGTTGCAGTAAGTACTGGGAGATGAAGAAGCTTGCACAGGATAGAGTAGCATGGAGAGCTGCATCAAACCAGTCTCAGGACTGAAGACCACAACAACAACAACAACAACATCCCCATCAAGACTGACTATTTGGTTTATTCACCATTTATCACTGGTTGCTGTACCATCCCTGCCATAACGTTTTTTTTAGTTCCACATCACAGATCCAAACATTTTTTACTCGTATAGTTAAACGATAAAGTTGACAAGCCGAGCCGCTATTTTCAAACTGATCCAACTGCATGCACTGAGTCACATAAAGCAGACATTTTTAGTTTGAGCAGAAAACATTGTGAAGCGCTTGTGTAACTTCATATTAAAGAGTATGGGAGTCCTCTGTTTTGCGATTTTAATTAACTGAGAAACTCTTTCCATATTGCTGACCCTGTTGCTTGCTCTGTTCGTAATGACCACTTCTTGTTCTATCAGCTACATATTTTTCATTTTGTGCTCTTTCGCAATAAAGCTTATAAATTTTAATTCGTCACTCATTATTTTGTTTCAATATCTGTAGAAATTTTTTCAGGAGGTGGATCGCCATTCGGAGGGCACATCTCCATTTTCTGGCCGTAGTGTGACGTCGTTTGCATATAAAAGACTATTTAACACGCCCTGTGGTACCCAATCCCATACGAACATTAAACTGGAATTTCAATTTCTGAATTACATCACCTGCATGAATATTAAAACGAGTGTGTATGTAATGGTACATCTTTCATCTCCTTGTTTAGTTTGCTGGGCTGTAGTATTCACACAGATAAATGTTGCGGCCGTCGATAGATTTCTTTAAATCACATGTTAACTGTGGCGGTTCTAGTAAGGTAAAAGAAAACAAGTAAGTTAAATATATTTCATTTTTTTCATTTCAATCTGATAATATATACATATATATATATATTATTTATTATTATGTGCGATTGGACCCATACGGATCACGCAAAGCTTTTCCGATTCAATTTTTTAATTCTCCAAACTTCTCTCATTCTTTCCCCATGAATTCTCTTTCTTTCCTCTGTCCATTTTGTCCCCTGTCTCTTGCAAACTTCATTCTCGGGTTGTACTTTCCAACTATTGATTTTTTGCCTGTATACATTTCTGTTTATAACTTCTGAAGAATTTATTTGTGCATTTGCTAGATCTGTTTTGGTTTCTTGTATCCAGGGTATGATTTTCAATTTTTCAATGTATATTAAAATTTTGTGGGAGCGTCTGGGTGTTGGGAGTCTGTGGATATGACCGTAAAATTTTGGTCTTCTTTTCCGGATGTCTGCGGCGAGGTTAGATAATTTTTCTGTAGTTTTCCGAGACTGTAACCAGTATCCATCTTCCGTTCTTTTTGGGCCAAGAATCTTTCTGATAATTTTGCGTTCCTCTTTCAGGATGCCTTCCAGGTCGCCTTTTCTATGGTGTGTGAGTGTTTCGCTGGCATATAGTGCTTCGGACTTGATTACTGTATTGTAGTGTCGTATTTTTGAGTGAATGGAGAGACACTTTTTATTGTAGATGTTGTGGGTTTTCCAGTATGCTCTTTTCAGTTTTTGCAGTCGAACTTTTTGTGCAGTTTTCTCTCCCCCTGTGGGTTCTAGGACCTCGCCTAAGTATTTAAAGAATGGAACTCTCTCAATTTGTCCATATTTTGTAGTCAGTTTTTGAGTTTCAAATTTTGAGCAGATGAATTTGGTTTTTTGGAAGGAAATTTGTAGCCCAACTTTTTCGGCGCATTCTTTGAGAATGTCTATCTGTTTAATTGCTGTGGTCTCGTTTTCTGCTAGAATGGCCACGTCATCTGCAAATGCCAAGCATGAAATTTTAATACCATCTTTAGATCTTCCTAGTTGTATAGGCTTCCAGTAATTTTGATTCTTCAGTTCTTTTTCCCATTCTCGGATGACTTTGTCTAAGACAAGGTTGAAGAGGAGTGGAGACAAGCCGTCACTTTGTCTGACGCCGGTTTTGATCAGGAAGGGCTCTGATATTTCACCCAGGAATTTTATCTTAGAAGTTGTGTTTGTGAGCGTTTCTTTGATAAGGTTTAGGGTTTTCGGATCGAGTCCTAGCTCCTCAAGGATAATAAAGAGAGATTGCCTATCGATTGAATCATAAGCCTTTGCGAAATCAACAAAGGAACAAATGATCGGACTGTTTCTGACTGCTTTGTATTTTAGTGTTGTCTTCAAATTGAAAATTTGTTCTGCACAGGATGGGTGAGGGCGAAAGCCAGCTTGGTATTCACCAATACTGTGTTCGAGTTGTTCTTGTGTTCGTTGAAGAAGACAAGCTGAGAGGATTTTATAAGTGACTTGGAGAAGGGAGATTCCTCGATAGTTGTTTGTATCTGCCATGTCTCCTTTTTTATGCAGTGGATGAATTAGGGCGCATTTCCAATCTTCTGGTAGTTTTTCTGTCTGCCAAATGTCTGTGATGATTTGAGTGAGTTCTTTGAGGGAATTTGGTCCAAGATTTTTAAGTAGTTCTGCAGTGATATTATCTTCTCCGGATGCCTTGTTGTATATATATATATATATATATATATATATATATATATATATATATATATATTGTGTTCCCAGTCTGGCACAGCTTTGCCCCGGGAAACACGAAAGCGACCGAAGACGTCCGTCTTCGGGTCGGCTCCTGATCGTTGTCAGAAGGAGGCTAGTTTTTGATCACGCAAAGGCTTCTGTTATTCGGAAAAGAACAACCCGCATTCCTTTACGAAATCAGTATGAATTTTATAATTACCTAAGGGAACTTTATTAGTGAACAATAAAAATTGCGTTTGGAAATTAAACCATTAATAAATGGGGCAGCTATGAGTTGTATAGAAGACCAAGGAGCGGCCTTCTGTCTACGACCAGGATGCCGCAGTATTCTCTGCTGTAGTAAAGGCTGCTTGACATTTATAAAAATAATATGACATGGAGGTAAAAAAATATATAAAGGAAAAGAATAGAATAAGAAATCCGGTAAACACTAAATATATTCAAACAATTCTCACAAGCAATTAGGGCTTATTTATAAACAATACAACTTACATAAGTACATTTCTAACTGTATGGTGCGATCATATTTCAGCCTGCCCTGTGCTGGCTTCTTGGTTCACGTTTTTGTCACAAATTACAGTCACTACGTTTCTCTTTCCTTCGAGACAATTCTTGCACCATTCAACACCTTTATAACAATAACTTGCCGGTTTACAGTTGATTAATAATGTTGTCTGCACGCTCGCAAGACCGCTCACTTTTATGGCTTAAAGACGACCTTCTTTACGCTTTCTCATTACAAGCAGAAGTGCGATAAAATCTGAAGATCTACAAAGGTTTTTACTGTCGTCTTTTTTTTTTTTTAGATCGAAGCGGAGCGCTGAGTTCAGCTTCTGTTAAAATGTTTCTTTGACTGCGCAATCGATGTATTAGCGTCCGCGCTAGATGCGCATCTTTACAGTTATGTAAATTATACAAAACAAATTTCTTTCAAAGAATAGGTCTCATCTCATAAGTTGATCATTTAATACACAGCTAGGTGAATGTCTCTCCAATGATAGTCACATATTTCATACGACGGAAAGCCCAATAATATTACAGTGTTCGCTCTCGTTCAAAGCACATCACCACGATTTCTCTGGTAACATTATCCAATAAACAAAATGTTAAAATGGTCGTGAATAAAGGAACTGTACCAGCAGTGGAAACAAGCCAAGACTGACACTAAAAGCTTAATAAATTTCCTTTGCATCACGTATATGGTCACAAATTTTTATGTAGTCTGACTACCGCTTTAGCATTTGACGGCGCCACTATGGCTCCGGTATATTAGGACATGTTTTTACAAAACAGATCTGAGGATGGTCAATATAGACCGAAACCGGTAGTGTGATGACATAAAAATTTGTGGACATAGACGTGAAGTAAAGGAAATTTATTCTGTATTCTGGTAACTATTTTATTCGCGACCGTGTCGCAGCTTGTGAAGCCAAGATAAACTGACACTAAAAGCTGAGTTGATAATAAAGAAGATGAAAAAATTAAAATTATTAACAGCCGACCAGTTGCAATGGATAAAGAATTCTTTACCTAGGTTTCAACAAATTTAAATTTGTCTTCTTCAGAAGGTGGCAATTTTACATTAGTATGGACTGATGTATCATCGCCGTTTTTACAAATGTCGGCATAAGTCCATTTGTCAAAATTAAAATATAGCCCTAGAAATAGGGTTTGTCACGAAAATATAAATTAGTACATGGAGCTCACAACCCTATTTCTAGGGCTATATTTTAATTTTGACAAGTGGACTTATGCCGACATTTGTAAAAACGGCAATGATACATCAGTCCATACTAATGTAAAATTGCCACCTTCTGAAGAAGACAAATTTAAATTTGTTGAAACCTAGGTAAAGAATTCTTTATCCATTGCAACTGGTCGGCTGTTAATAATTTTAATACGTGGAACCGTTGCTGTTGTGCAGCTATGTTTAAAATACTAAGATGACAAAAAGTATTAAATACAAAATTAGGCTAATGCAACGACTTTGTTGCAAGAGAGAGAATTTTCTATAGCTCCACCTCAATTCACAACACGGCAGGAGGAAATTTTCTACTTCACAGAACCAGTTCTTTTTGCGTTAATTCTTTAAGAACTATTCGAAATTCCTCACCCACTGCGTTTATGCTAGATCGCAATCACTTGGCCCGGGATAATGCGTTTCTGGGAACTGGAATGAAACTGACATGTATCGTAGCAGAGCCCACTTCTTTTTAAAACAAAAAATTAATTATGTATTTAACAATATTAAGTCATCAATAGCTGGGTGAAGAGCTTTTAAAGCTAAACTACCACTGGCTGCATAAAATAAAATGAGTTATTGAAGTTATTAATAAACCAACGGATAAATGCTCCTACTGGAGGAAAAAAGGCGCATATGTTCGTCTGTAAAAGACCCTGACAGAAAAGTGGGGCCGCGCGGGATTAGCCGAGCGGTCTTAGGCGCTGCAGTCATGGACTGTGCGGCTGGTCCCGGCGGAGGTTCGAGTCCTCCCTCGGGCATGAGTGTGTGTGTTTGTCCTTAGGATAATTTAGGTTACGTAGTGTGTTAGCTTAGGGACTGATGACCTTAGCAGTTAAGTCCCATAAGGTTTCACAAATATTTTTTGGATAAGTGGGGATAATTTGGGTCATTCGTGATTTCGCCTTCCTGACCCAAAATTTTGGATGCGAACATTTCTGCTTTACTTTATGGACAAATACGTCCATGGTAGATGCAGGCGACAATTCAAATTCGGCACTATTTTGAAATATAAAACGTGTTGCCCGCCAAATTCCTTATTAAGCATTAGACCTTTGAAAATTTAATCATCAGACTAAAGCAGTGGAATAAAGTGTGCAGTGGTGGCGTAGTGGTTAGACACTGGACTCGCATTCGGTTCAATCCCGCGTCCGGCCATCCTGATTTAGGTTTTCCGTGATTTCCATAAATCGCTCAAGGCAAATGCCGGGATGGTTCCTTTGAAAGGGCGCGGCCGACTTCCTTCCCCGTCCTTCCCTAATCCGATGAGACCGATGACCTCGCTGTCTGGTCTCCTTCCCCAAAACAACCAACCAACCAACCAAAGTGTGCAATGAAATTAACGATAGGAGCAATGCCATATGAAGCGTTATGCGTTTCAAAATTTCATCTTCAGATTGAAACTGTGGGATAAAACTTACAATGAAATTAACGATGGCAGATATGTGCATACTGACATAAGTATGTACAGGATGTTCAGTTAATATCGTGCTTACGACTGAGCCAAATTTTAGTAAAAAGCTTACGAAAATGAGCACATAGACTGAACACAATGCAGATCTCGTGTCATGTAGGCATATTTGACAGTGCCGTTGTCTCTTCGAAGAGAAACAGTGCCGAACTGACTGTGGCAATTAAGCTATCTAAAAAGTAAACGCCGAGCGGCGTGGCCGCGCGGTTTGAGGCGCTATGTCACGGATTGCGCGGTCCCTCCCGCCGGAGCACCGAGTCCGCCCTCGGGAATGTGTGTGTGTGTGTGTGTGTGTGTGTGTGTGTGTGTGTGTGTTATAGCACTGACCAAAGAAGTGAAATCAAAGATTCACGTTCCAAAGAAAATACACACTACCATGTACTACATGTCAGAACGTCGTGAACAACTTGACAAAGATACATTTACGCTACTTTTATGCAAGAGAAACTCGTATACTGACATTAGGTTAAATTTACGTTGCATGAAATGTGCATCGTTAGGTTAACATCGTGAACGGTGTAACAGATAGTCGTTTGTCAATAATCAAAACGGAAGACATGTTTGCAGCCTATAACTGGTGTAGAACAGAGTAAACACAAAACCGATACAGATCACAAATGAAATAAAAGTTGTGAAATAATAAGTGTACAAACATCACTAAATAAAATGTTACATAAGTATCACCAAATGTAGTCGTATTACAATAGTCGAACATAATAAATGACATATAACAGAATCATTTAGGTAAGCCTAGATTAACGGCAACAGTATGAATAAGGAGGAGGCTAATATTACAATTGAAAGGATTTTTTGTTTTCTAAGAAAAAGGCATGAAACTTTGATTTTGATTATACTATTATGTATGTATTTCCTATCGTTAATTTCTTTCTACACTTTATTCCAAAGCTTCAGCTGATGACGATATTTTGAACACACAACTTTTAATAAAGAATTGTGCAAATGGTTCAGATGGCTCTGAGCACTATGGGACTCAACATCTGTGGTCATAAGTCCCCTAGAACTTAGAACTACTTAAACCTTACTAACCTAAGGACATCACACACATCCATGCCCGAGGCAGGATTCGAACCTGCGACCGTAGCAATCGCGCGGTTCCTGACTGAGCGCCTAGAACCGCTAGACCACCGCGGCCGGCAATAAAGAATTGTGCAATCAAGACCTTTCTATATCTTATGCTGCTCCTTCTGGCTTCCTTTCCCACTGCCACTGTCTACTGTCTCACTTAAACTGTCTCCTCCTTTCTGTCTTCCCCACCGCCACTGTCTGCTCTTTCACTTACACTGTCTCCTCCTTTCTGTCTTCCCCACTGCCAGTGTCTCCACCACACTTTGACAGCTCAAAAATTCTGTGGAAGTCAAACTCATATAACTGTATAATTTCGTTCCAAAATGCACACTGCCCTACACCTATGTGCTACACTATGCTGGCCTGGAGGCTGCAAAATCTCCCCCACTCCCCCTCCACCAAAGCCTAGGTATGGTCATCACTCATCACACTTTCTCACTTCCACTCTCTCCTCTCTCACTTTCTACTCACATTGCTTCTGTCTCCATCCATGTCTCTTTCTCTTTTACTGCCGCTGTCTCTCACTGACCATCTCCTCTTGCCATTCCTGTTGTCTCCATCCAACTCACTGCCTTCTCATTCCGTCTCTCCTGCTGGCACTGTCTCCTCTATCTTCCACCATCACTGTCTCTCTGCTACTTTCTATTAACAAGAAATGAACAGGTACGCTGTTGAGCCAAAACATTACGACCACTGCCCACCGCGACAATGGAGGCCGCCTGTTGGTGGCGCGGTAACAAAAGTGGAACAGACACAGACAGAGGATCACCGTAGCGAAGATATGGCCTGCAAATCGGGAAATTCATTGAGGTGAGCGACTTTGACAAAGACTAGATTATTATTACGTAGAGCCTCTGAGCGCGTATCTCGAAAATGGCGAAGCTGGACGAATGTTTAGGTGCTGCTGTCGTGAACATCTACGAAGCGAGTTAGAAGGACAATGAAACTACCACTAGGCGCTAAATGGTTGGATGTCCACGACTCTTCACTGAACGAGGGAGTCGTAGGCTTGTGTGCCCTGTACAGTAGGGCAGATGGTGATCTGTGGGCACGACGCTGGTGCACGCACAAGTGTTTCGGAGCACAACGTGTACACCACCCATTGGGATTTTTTGTGATCTCTCAAAGGCTTTTGATTGTGTAAATCATGAAATTCTGCTAGACAAGCTCAAGTATTGTGGCATGAGTGGGACAGTGCACAAATGGTTTAATTCGTACCTAACTGGAAGAGTGCAAAAAGTTGAAATAAGCAGTTCTCATAATATGCAAAGATCATCACATTCCTCAAACTGGGGAAGTATCAAGAATGGGCTTCCACAAGGGTCGGTCTTGGGCCCTTTGTTGTTCTTAATATACAGGGTGTCCCAGCTATCTTGTCCACCCAAAATATCTCTGGAACAATAACAGCTATTGGAAAACGACTTTCACCGGTATCAATGTAGGGCTGGGGCCCATGAATGTACATATTTGGAAACATTCTAAAACGAAAGCATATGTGTTTTTAACACAAACTTATGTTTTTTTAAATGGACCTCCTATATTTTTTCTTCAGCAATCCATAGCATGACAAAGCACATACACAATGGCGTTGATTGCATTGCAATATTCCCATTACATCCCGAGATATTGAGACGCGAAGTTGACGCTTGAAACACCCGACATGCGCTGCTAGCGCACGTCCTGAGGCTCAGGCGTGAACCCCATGCTGCCCGTAATCGCGCAGCAGACCGTATTATTCGTTTCGGACCTCTTGATAAGTATGGAGGTGTGATTACGCATGTCAATCACATCGCGATTACGGGCAGCATGGGGTTCACGCCTGAACCTCGTCGGGTGTTTCACACGTCAACTTCGCGTCTTAATATCTCGGGATGTAATGGGAATATTGCGATGCAATCAAGCCATTGTGTGTGTGCTTTGTCATGCTATGGATTGCTGAAGAAAAAATATAGGAGGTCCATTTAAAAAAACATAAGTTTATGTTAAAAAACACATATGCTTTCGTTTTAGAATGTTTCCAAATATGTACATTCATGGGCCCCAGCCCTACATTGATACCGGTGAAAGTCGTTTTCCAATAGCTGTTATTGTTCTAGAGATATTTTGGGTGGACAAGATAGCTGGGACACCCTGTATATTAATGACTTGCCATTCTTTATTCATGAAGAGGCAAAGTTAGTTCTCTTTGCTGATGATACAAGTATAGTAATCACACCTGACAAACAAGAATTAACTGATGAAATTGTCAATAATGTCTTTCAGAAAATTACTAAGTGCTTCCTTGTAAACGGACTCTCACTGAATTTTGATAAGACACAGTACATACAGTTTCGTACAGTAAATGGTATGACGCCATTAATAAATATAGACCTTAATCAGAAGCATGTAGCTAAGGTAGAATATTCAAAATTTTTAGGTGTGTCCACTGATGAGAGATTAAATTGGAAGAAACACATTGATGATCTGCTGAAACGTTTGAGTTCAGCTATTTATGCAATAAGGGTCATTGCAAATTTTGGTGGTAAACATCTTGGTAAATTACCTTACTACGCCTATTTTCACTCATTGCTTGCATATGGCATCATATTTTGGGGTAATTCATCACTGAGGAATAAAGTATTTATTGCACAAAAGCATGTAATCAGAATAATAGCTGGAGTCCACCCAAGATCATCCTGCAGACATTTATTTAAGGATCTAGGGATATTCACAGTAGCTTCTCAGTATATATACTCTCTTATGAAATTTGTTATTAACAACCAAACCCAATTCAAAAGTAATAGCATTGTGCATAACTACAATACTAGGAGAAAGGCTCATCTTCACTATTCAAGATTAAATCTAACTTTGGCACAGAAAGGGGTGAATTATACTGCCACTAAAGTGTTTGGTCACTTACCAAATAGTATCAAAAGTCTGACAGATAACCAACAAGTAATTAAGAAGAAATGAAAAGAATTTCTGAATGACAACTCCTTCTACTCCATAGAGGAATTTTTAGATATAAATTAAGAAAAAAATTAAAAATTTGTTATATTAATTATGTTGTTAAATTAACTTAATTATGTCATGTATTGGAAAATTTGACTCGTTCCACATCATTACGAAATATCGTATTCATGATCCATGGAACTTTTTTTTTTGGTCATCAGTCTACTGACTGGTTTGATGCGGCCCGCCACGAATTCCTTTCCTGTGCTAACCTCTTCATCTCACAGTAGCACTTGCAACCTACGTCCTCAATTATTTGCTTGACGTATTCCAATCTCTGTCTTCCTCTACAGTTTTTGCCCTCTACAGCTCTCTCTAGTACCATGGAAGTCATTCCCTCATGTCTTAACAGATGTCCTATCATCCTGTCCCTTCTCCTTATCAGTGTTTTCCACATATTCCTTTCCTCTCCGATTCTACGTACAACCTCCTCATTCCTTACCTTATCAGTCCACCTAATTTTCAACATTCGTCTATAGCACCACATCTCAAATGCTTCGATTCTCTTCTGTTCCGGTTTTCCCACAGTCCATGTTTCACTACCATACAATGCTGTACTCCAGACGTACATCCTCAGAAATTTCTTCCTCAAATTAAGGCCGGTATTTGATATTAGTAGACTTCCCTTAGCCAGAAATGCCTTTTTTGCCATAGCGAGTCTGCTTTTGATGTCCTCCTTGCTCCGTCCGTCATTGGTTATTTTACTGCCTAGGTAGCAGAATTCCTTAACTTCATTGACTTCGTGACCATCAATTCTGATGTTATGTTTCTCGCTGTTCTCATTTCTACTACTTCTCATTACCTTCGTCTTTCTCCGATTTACTCTAAAACCATACTGTGTACTCATTAGACTGTTCATTCCGTTCAGCAGATCATTTAATTCTTCTTCACTTTCACTCAGGATAGCAATGTCATCAGCGAATCGTATCATTGATATCCTTTCACCTTGTATTTTAATTCCACTCCTGAACCTTTTATTTCCATCATTGCTTCCTCGATGTACAGATTGAAGAGTAGGGGCGAAAGGCTACACCCTTGTCTTACACCCTTCGTAATACGAGCACTTCGTTCTTGATCGTCCACTCTTATTATTCCCCCTTGGATGTTGTACATATTGTATATGACCCGTCTCTCCCTATAGCTTACCCCTACTTTTTTCAGAATCTCGAACAGCTTGCACCATTTTATATTGTCGAACGCTTTTTCCAGGTCGACAAATCCTATGAAAGTCTCTTGATTTTTCTTTAGCCTTGCTTCCATTATTAGCCGTAACGTCAGAATTGCCTCTCTCGTCCCTTTACTTTTCCTAAAGCCAAACTGATCGTCACCTAGCGCATTCTCAATTTTCTTTTCCATTCTTCTGTATATTATTTTTGTAAGCAGCTTCGATGCATGAGCTGTTAAGCTGATTGTGCGATAATTCTCGCACTTGTCAGCTCTTGCCGTCTTCGGAATTGTGTGGATGATGCTTTTCCGAAAGTCAGATGGTATGTCGCCAGACTCATATATTCTACACACCAACGTGAATAGTCGTTTTGGAACTAGTATTAATCTAATCTAACCTAATCGTTGATGAACAAGAAGCTTCGCAGCAGACCACACCTACATGTTCACGTGTTGAACCAACGACATCTTCAGGCAGGACTGCACTGGCTTCGAGTGAATCACATTTTCGCTACACTAGGCCGATGATCGTCTTCAGAAACGCCGTCATGAGGTGAACGGCGGCTCGAAACTTGTAGCGCTCCGCGGACGCAGACTGGTGCGAGCAGTATTATCCTGTAAATTTTCCAAATTTGCGGCAAATTCCTATGGAACCAAACTGCTGAGGTCATCGGTTTACACACTACTTAATCTAACTTAAACTAACTTACGGCAAGGACAACAGACTCCCATGCCCGAGAGCAACCTCCGACGGATGGCGGGGGGGGGGGGGGGGGGGGGGGGGAGGGGGGGCGGGGGGGAGCCGCGCGAACCATGGCAAAGCTCCAGAGACCGCACGGCTACTCAGCGCGGCAGTATTATCCAGTGGGAGACATTCACCCGAGCTTGCATGGGACCTTGGTAGCGCTAGAGGACACGCTGACAGCTGCGAACCACCTGCATCCCTTCACGCTTCATGTCTTCCGCGACGGCGATGTCATCTTTCACAGTATAATTGTCCGTGTCTCGGAGCCAGAACCGTGCTACAGTGGTTTGAGGAGCATTATAATAAACTCACGCTGATGTCTCCGCGATCAAATTCGCCTGCAGTAAATCCTGAGACTCATCTAGGTCGTTATCGGGTGCCATCACTGATTATAAAAGTAAAACATGGCCGTTTATATAGGCGTGAAACACAGTTCTTCGGTGTTTTCTCAGGAACAGCCCATGAACAAATGGTGCTTTCATAAGCCGCCTAAGGTACATCTTTGACCGCACCTAGTGCAAAAAGAACCAACCGATTACCTGGCCTGGAGGAAGCGTGTAATTATTTAAATTTTGACCCTGTACTTTGGACAGCTGCAGTTTGTCCGTTCTTCCGATATAATTATTGTAATAGTCGCTAGGCCAAGGGTTGTCCAAAATACTCAACCCCCTATCTCTGAGGTCAACAGAGCCAGAAATGTGACCCCCTAAAAATCACATGACTTTTTGAAACACTTCGGTCATTGTTGTGGTCTTCAGTCCGAAGACTGGTTTGATGCAACTCTCCACTCTACTCTATCCTGTGCGAGCCTCTTCATCTCCAAATGACTACTGCAGGCTACACCCACTTGGACCGTCTTACTGCATTCAAGCCTTAGTTTCTCCCTTCAATTTGTACCGAAAATATTTTCCTCTGTTACCAGATTTTTGTTCCTCGAAGTCTCAGATTGTGTCAAATCAACCACTCCCCTCCTGCAACCTAGTTGTGCAACGAATATCATTTTCTCGAATTCTCATTAGTTATTCGGTGTACCCACCTAATCCTCAGCTTTCACCACATTTCAAAACCTTCTACTATCTTCTGGTATGAACTGCATATCGTCCTCTTTTGAGTCCGTACATGGCTCCGCTCCAGACAAGTACCTTCAAAAGCACTTCCTAATACTCAAACTAGTATTATATGTCAACAAATTCTTCTTTTTTGGAAATGATTTTCTTACTATTGCCAGCTGCACTATTTTTCAACCCTGATAGAAAAATGACCTACTACTTTCAGTGTTAAAAAAAAAAAGAAAAAAAAAAAGAGATGGCTCTGAACACTATGGGACTTAACTGCTGAGGTCATCAGTCCTCTAGAACTTAGAACTACGTAAACCTAACTAACCTAAGGACATCACACACATCCATGACCGAGGGAGGACTCGAACCTGCGACCGTAGCGGTCGCGCGGTTCCAGACTGTAGCGCCCAGAACCGCTCGGCCACTACGGCCGGCTCAGTGTTCCCAGTCTAATACTCTGGACGTCGCCCGATTTAAGTGTACTCATCACACTATTTTATGTCTCATACATAAAACCACAAGTCATTATCCGTCGTAACATACTCTAAATGCTGCAGCCTGCCAACTCCGTCCTGAAGTGTCAGGGTGCAGCACTTGGAGTATGTTACGACGCATAACTTCTTGTGGTTTTATGTATGTGACGTACAGGGTGACAGATATTTGAACCATATGAATTAAAATCGTCATAACTTCTCAACAGTTTGCGTTAGCATGTTCAGATTGCACGGTTGGCTGCGGGCCATGATGGGAATCAGCATGGACGTGCATTGTTTGGTTTAGCGACGAATCCCGCTTTCATTTGGATGAGTTTGTCAGTAAGCAAAACTGGCACACTTTGAGGACTGAGGATCCGCATTTCGCGATCGAGAAGTCTCTTCACCCTCAACAGGTGACTGTGTGGTGGGCAATGTCCAGTCACGGAGTAGTCGGTGTGATTGTCGTCGATGGCACGGTGACTGCCGAACGGTACCCGGAGATTTTGGAAGATGACTTCATCCCCATTATCCAAAGTGACCCTGATTTCGACGAAATCATGCAAGATGGATCTCGATCCTATCGAAGCAGGAGAGTGATGTCCTGGAGGAGCACTTTGGGGACCGCATTCTGGCTCTGGGGTACCCAGAGGCCACTGACATAGGCCTCGATTGGCCGCCACATTCTCGCGATTTGAACACATGCGACTCCGTTTTGTGGGCCTATATGAAAGACGAGGTGTACAGCAATAACCCCAAGAACATTGAGCTGACAACAGCCATTCAGGAGGTCATCGACAGCACTTCAGCGGGTCATGCAAAATTTCGCCACATCATCACCAATGGCGGCAGGCATATGGAACATAGCATAACCTAAATCCGAATATATCAAGTGACGTTTACATGTTGAATAAAGTGTGTGCACACCTTAGTTTGTAACTAATTTACGCTTTTTTCCATATAGTTCAATAATTGTCACTCTTTAAAAAACGCGATGAGCACGATATGGAGTACATGACACAGTACATGTACTTGATGATAGCTCACGGCTAAGATTGGTTAATAGGACGATTTTAATTAAATACAATACAGCCTACAGCGGACACTGTATTCTTCCATTAATCCTCCCATGCTTTTGCAGATGTTCATTTTATAACGTCTTTTCAACACACTGTTCATTCCATTCAACTGCTCTTCCAAGGCCTTTGCTGTCTCTGACAGAATTATAACCTCATCGCCAAATCTCAAAGTTTAAATTTCCTCAGAGTGACCGTTAATTTGTTCTCCAAATTTTTCTTTGGTTTCCTTTAGTCTTTGCTCAGTATACAGGTCGAATAACATCGGGATAGGATACAACTCTGTTAGATTCGCTTTTCAACCACTACTTCCCTTTCATGCACATCGACTCTTTCTGAAAGAGTCTAGATAACCTCTTTCGCACTGTGTTTTACCGTTGCTGACTTTAGAATTCCAGACTGTAGCACTCAACATTCTCAACACCTTTCTCTAAACGTAAAAGTGACGAATCTACATAGGCTTGCCTTTCTTTAGCCTATCTTCTAAGATAAATCGTACTACCACTACAGAGTCACGAGTTCCTTCATTTCTCCGGAACACAAACTGATTTTGCCCGAGGATAGCTCCTACCAGTTTCTCCATTCTTCTGCATATAACTTGTGTCAGCATTTTCTACGATGACTTAGTAAAGTTCTGTAATATTCACATGTGTGAGCACCTGCCTTGACTGCAAATTGGAGTTATTATATTCTTCGTAGAAGTCTGAGGGTATTTCGCCTATCTCATACTTGTTGCGCACCTGGTGGAGCAATTTGGTCGTGGCTGACTCTGCCAAGGATTCAGAAGTTTTAACGAAATGTCGTCTGTTCCATGGGCTTCGGTTCCACTAAGGTCCTTCAGACCTCTGTCAATTATCCTGGAAGTATCGAATCTCCCAACTCGTCTTAATATCTTTCGTTTACTTTTCGTCTGATGTCTCGAAGTTCATTTTCCTTATGGTCGATACTGAGAGCAAAAATCAGTGCAGTGTATCGCTGTACCTTTTTTTTCATCAAGTTGGGAATTGAAGTTGTTAATAAACGAAAAAATAATAAACGAGAGAGTTTTATTTGGTACGGCACGGTTTGTAATCATCCTGCCACAACTGTTTCCAGGTCAAAGTGTCGTGGCGGAGCGGGGATTCCCCTGATGACGTCAGAGGGTAGCGCGTTTAATTCCGCCGTCGCGTTTGATATGCAGAGGTTGATTACGCGTGTGACTGCGCCGGGACTTGTCACCGTGTGTTTGTGTGCGAGCGTTAATTAGTGCAGATCACCGGCGGTTAGGCGGCTTCGAAGCCTCGTGCCGGATCG
This sequence comes from Schistocerca piceifrons, assembly GCF_021461385.2. Classification (NCBI taxonomy): domain Eukaryota; kingdom Metazoa; phylum Arthropoda; class Insecta; order Orthoptera; family Acrididae; genus Schistocerca; species Schistocerca piceifrons. Next base: position 66,627,256 of record NC_060148.1, on the reverse strand, counting down.
GATGTGTCTCCCGCACGGTAACTCTACCCCGCAGCCATGCCTTTCAGGGGCATTTCTCTTACCACCTGAGCTACTCTGGCGCAGTTACTACCTGCCCTCGCAGATTCTCTTCCACCACTACCGCACTACTACCTTCAAACTTGGCTCTCCTTGATTCACCAACTTGCTACGAAGCTAACAGAACTTTACAGTCCTTCAGTCAATACACTAAGACAGTTCGCAAAGAGAGTGGCGATTTATGTACGCTCTTAATTTTCTTTCGAAACAGTATGGACTAGTAAAACCTCCCACACCGATTCTTCATAGAACGGAGCTCCCATGCATTAAACAGCATCAAAGGTCGGAGTACTTTACAAATTAGTTAATGAGTGGATGAGTATACTCTAGGCTATTTGCACTCCGTCCTAAAAAAAATCTAGTTCTTCACGCATTGTAACGTTTATCACATCATACGTCGTCAACTGTGTGTCGTATATACAGTGAAGATCCGAAGAAACTGCTTACATCGTGTAGGGCCCCGTGAGAATACAGTAGTGCTGCAACATGGACGCGCCTAATGTCCGAAGAAGTGCTGGAGGGAACTCACACCATCAGTTTTGCAGGACTTTCCATTAATTCGTAACGATACGAGGGGATAGCACGTTGCAAGGCATCCCAGATATGCTCAATAATGTTCGTGTCTGGGGAGTTTGGTGGCCAGCCGGGCAGTTTAAACTCAGGAGTGTGTTCCTGGAGCCAATCTGTAGAAATTCTGGATGTCTGGGCTGTCGCATTGTCCTGCTGGAATTTCCCGAGTCCGTCGCAATACACAGTGGACATGAATGGATGCAGGTGATCAGACAGCATACGTACGTGTCATCCATCCACTCGACACAATTTGAAACGAGACTCGTCCGACCAGGCAACATGTTTCCAGTCATCAACAGTCCAATGTCAGAGTTGAAGGGCCCAGGCGAGGCGTAAAGCGTTGCGTCGTCATCAAAGGTACACGAGTGGGCCTTCGGCTCCGAAAGCCCATATCGATGATGTTTCGTTGAATGGATCGCACGCTGGCACTTGTTGATGGCCCAGCACTGAAATTGTAGCAATTTGCAGAAGGGTTGCACCTAAAAAAAAAAAAAAAAAAAATGTTTCAAATGACTCCGAGCACTATGGGACTTAACATCTAAGGTCATCAATTCCCTAGAACTTAGAACTACTTAAACCTCACTAACCTAAGGACATCACACACATCCATGCCCAAAGCAGGATTCGAACCTGCGACCGTAGCGGTCACGTCGTTCCAGACTGAAGCGCCTAGAACCGCTTGGCCAGTCCGGCCTGCGGTTGCACTTCTGTCACGTTGCAAGATTCTCTTCAGTCGTCGTTTGTCCCGTTCTTGCAGGATCTTTTTATGGCCGCAGCAATGTCGGAGATTTGATGTTTTACCAGATTCCTGATATTCACGGTACACGCGTGAAATGGTCGTACGGGAAAATCCCCAGTTCATCGCTACCTCGGAGATGCTGTGTGGCATCGCTCTTGCGCCGACTATAACGCCGTCTTCAAACTCACTGAAATCTTGATAACGTGCAACTGTAGTAAGTGATCCAACAACTGCGTCAGGCACTTGTTTTCTTATATAGGCGTTGCCGACCGCAGCGCCGTATTGCGCCGTTCACATGTATTTGTATTTGAACACCCATGCCTATATGAGTTTCTTTGGCGATTCAATGTATATTCGTTTCACAAGCTGTAACCTTTGAAGGTATTTGAAAAAAGCCACAGTGGTAACACCGGTTTCGGTCAGATCACCGGAGTTAAGCACTGTCGGGCATTTCTAGGACTTGGATGGCTGACCGCTCGGATCTGCCGAGCGCTGTTGGCAAGCGGGGTGCACTCAGCCCTTGTGAGGCCAATTGGGGAGCTACTTGGTTCAGAAGTAGCGGCTCCAGTCACGAAAAGTGTCAATGGCTGCTGTCTACGTGCCCCTCCTTATCCACATCCAACGTCTCCTTTCGGCTGAAGATGACATGGCGGTCGGTTGGTCCTGCTGGGTCGTCCAAGACCTCTTTGGACAGACTTTGTAGAGTAGTTAAGTTATGTAATCAGTATTACCGTCTCACAATATAGTGATATTAGTAACGATCTTTCTAAAACAATTTCGTTTCGTGACTGAAGCGCTATTACACACTTTTATTTTTGCCCCGCAGGGGGTTATTAGCCCCAGGTTGGGATTCATTGCCCTATATCAACTAATTTACACTACTGGCCATTAAAATTGGTACACCACTAAGATGACGTGCTACAGACGCGAAATTTAACTGACAGGAGGAAGATGCTGTGATATCCAAATGATTAGCTTTTCAGAGCATTCACACAAGGTTGGCGCCGGTGGCGACACCTACAACGTGCTGACATGAGGAAAGGTTCCAACCGATTTCTCATACACAAACAGCAGTTGACCGGCGTTGCCTGGTGAAACGTTGTTGTGATGCCTCGTGTAAGGAGGAGAAATGCGTACCATCACGTTTCCGACTTTGATAAAGGTCGGATTGTAGCCTATCGCGATTGCGGTTTATCGTATCACGACATTGCTGCTCGCGTTGGTCGAGATCCAATGACTGTTAGCAGAATATGGAATCGGTGGGTTCAGGAGGGTAATACGGAACGCCGTGCTGGATCAAATGGTTCAAATGGCTCTGAGCACTATGGGACTCAACTGCTGTGGTCATAAGTCCCCTAGAACTTAGAACTACTTAAACCTAACTAACCTAAGGACATCACACACATCCATCCCCGAGGCAGGATTCGAACCTGCGACCGTAGCGGTCGTGCGGTTCCAGACTGTAGCGCCTTTAACCGCTCGGCCACTCCGGCCGGCCGTGCTGGATCCCAACGGCCTCGTATCCCTAGCAGTCGAGATGACAGGCATCTTATCCGTACGGCTGTAACGGATCGTGCAGCCACGTCTCGATCCCTGAGTCAACAGATGGGGACGTTTACAAGACAACAACCATCTGAACGAACAATTCGACGACGTTTGCAGCAGCATGGACTATCAGCTCGGAGACCACGGCTGCGGTTACCCTTGACGCTGCATCACAGACAGGAGCGCCTGCGATGGTGTACTCGACGACGAACCTGGGTCCACGAATGGCAAAACGTCATTTTTTCGGATGAATCCGGGTTCTGTTTACAGCATCATGATGGTCGCATCCGTGGTTGGCGACATCGCGGTGAACGCTCTTTGGAAGCGTGTATTCGTCATCACCATACTGGCGTATCACTCGGCGTGATGGTATGGGGTGCCATTGCTTACACGTCTCGGTCACCTCTTGTTCGCTCTGAACAGTGGACGTTACATTTCAGATGTGTTACGACCCGTGGCTCTACCCTTCATTCGATCCCTGCGAAACCCCACATTTCAGGAGGATAATGCACGTCCGCATTTTGCAGGTCCTGTACTGGCCTTTCTGGATACAGAAAATGTTCGACTGCTGCCCTGGCCAGATCTCTCACCAACTGAAAACGTTTGGTCAATGGGGGCTGAGCTGGTATCGTGTTGCAGCTGCTTGGGCAGCTGTACCTGTACACGCCATCCAAGCTCTGTTTGACTCCAATGCCCAGGCGTGTCAAGGCCGTTATTACGGCCAGAGGTGGTTGTTCTGGGTACTGCTTTCTTAGCATCTAAGCACCGAAGTTGCGTGAAAATGTTATCACATGTCAGTTCTAGTATAATTTATTGGTCCAATGAATGTCCGTTTATCATCTGGATTTCTTCTTGGTGTAAGAATTATAATGGCCAGTAGTGTATATCCGCATTCTTTTGATTAAACTCTGTGTTTTCAAACAGTAATAGTAAACTCATTAAGCGTGTACAAGATTACAATCTTAGCTGCGCGAAACTATCATATTATGTAAGGTTTGCAGGTGACAAATGTTGCGAATTCGCTTGAATTCTGTGCGTGCGTTGTGAACGCAATATTGCCACCGCAGTAAACTGTCGTTAGGAGGGGAAACCAGTAAGGAAGTAACAGAAAGACACGTGCAGTGGGGAACTGCAGAATTCGCTTGTCCCCGGCGCATGAGTCACTAGTAGCGCGGATATTACCAGGAAACTGAACTTCCTGCCAGTGTTTCGCAAAATTCAATTAGCAAAATTCCCCGCCAATGCACGCCATGTTGGCTGTCAAATATAATGAAGGCTTCGTGCGCGGGTACAGCACGGCGCATAATTTGCCGCACACGGGTAGAGTATTGCTTCCACTCGCCGTAATGAACTTCTCTCTCCTGCTCCCTCCTATCCACGTCTCTCTCTTTCTCTCGCAGGTCGGGAAGCCAGCCGGACGGCATTCGCCTACGCCGAGGCCAATTTTGCTACCTGTCCTATAACAGCGAAACAAAATGGAGGAATGAAAAAGAAGGCTATTTCGCCCCCTCGGCCGGTATTAATCCCAGCGGGACGACTGCTGCGCACTGTACGAGAAACACGCGGGCGGTATCCTAGATATCCTGGAAAATAAAGGGCGGGGGCGCGGCGGAGAGAAATGCCGGTCTCCTGAAATTTCTCGTGGGAGACCGCTCGTCCAATATGGCGGCCTCGCTTCGCCCCCATGTGGGCGCGTGCCCTAGAACTCGTGTGGGAAGTTGCGCCAACTCAACTAGGCCAGCCCGCGGCGCAGCTGTCTAACAGATAGTACACGTCTAAGGACTTGATTCCTCTTCCCGCTAAATTCCCAGGTTACCGCATTGTTCAGCATGATCTGTTACCTAACAGCGGTGGTTTCGGCCGTTTATATATCTGTCTACTGCCCGCTCCAGCAACACGAACTGCTGACAGACCAGTTCAAGAATACATTCTGGTTACAAAAATTTTGTCCACATACAAAGTTAGTATTATCTATACTACACCGAGCGAGGTGGCGCTGTGGTTAGCACACTGGACTCGCATTCGGGAGGACGACGGTTCAATTCCTCGTTCGGCCATCCTGATTTGGGTTTTCCGTGATTATCCTAAATCGCTTCAGGCAAATGCTGGGGTAGTTCCTTTGACAGGGTACGGCCGACTTCCTTCCCTAATCCAATGAGACTGATGACCTCGCTGTTTGTTCTCCCCAAATCAACCCATTATACATACTGCCATATAAAGACAAGTCTTGGATTCACTTTGTCGCCAAAAATCTCCAAAACTCTTGACTGATTCCCTTCAAATGTCTGCACAACACTCTTAGACACTGAAGACCCAGAGAAAAATTGTGCACATATCGTGTAGGGCCCCCGTGAGCACGCAGAAGTGGCGTAACACGACGTGGCATGGACTCGACTAATGTCTGAAGTAGTGTCAGAGAGAACTGACACCATGAATCCTGCAGGGCTTTCCATAAATCCGTAAAAGTACGAAGGGGTGGAGATCTCTTCTGGTCAGCACGTTGCAAGGCATCCCCAGTATGCACAATAATGTTCATATGTGAGGAGTTTGGTGGCCAGCGGAAGTGTTTAAACTCAGAAGAGTGTTCCTGGAGCCATCTGTAGCAATTCTGGGCGTATGGGGTGTCGCATTGTACTGCTGGAATCGCCCAAGTCCGTCTGAATGCCCAATGAATGTACAATGGACATGAATGGATGCAGGTGATCAGGCAGGATGCTTACGTACGTGTCACCTGTCACAGTGCTGTCTAGACGTATCGGGGGTCCCATATCAGTCCAACTGCACACGGTCCACACCGTTACAAGGTCTCCAACAGCTTGAACAGTCCGCTGCTGACATTCGGGGTCCATGGATTCATGAGGCCGTCTCCATATCCGCGCACGTCCATGCGCTCGATACAATCTACAACGAGACTTGTCCGAAGAGGTAACATGTTTACAGTCAGCAACAGTCCAATGTCGCTGTTGACGGGCCCAGCTGAGGTGTAAAGCTTTGTGTTGTGAAGTCTGCAAGGGTACACAAGTGCACCTTTGGCTCCGAAAGCCCATATCGATTATGTTTCGTTGAATGGTTCGGACGCTGACACTTGCTGATGGTCCGGCATTGAAATGTCCAGGAATTTGTGGAAGGGTTGCCCATCTGTCAAGTTGACCAATTCTCTTCAGTCGTCGTTGGTCTCGTTCTTGCAGTATGTTTTTCGGGCCGCAGCGACGGCGGAGATTTGATGTTTTATCAGATTCCTGATACTCACGGTACAGTCGTCAATTGGTCGTACGGGAAAATCGCCACTTCATCGCCACCACGCTCCCATAGCTCGTGCGCCGACTGTAACACAACGTTCGAACTCACTTAATTCTTGATAACGTAACATTGTAGATCTATTATAATTATCCGGGCTGTTATGCCGTGGTGGGTTGGTGAATTTTGTCTCAATTCCCAACGTTTCGTCTCCGACTGCGGGAGACATCTTCAAGGGGGTGTGTAGCTCGATGGAAGGTCCAACACACCCACTGGCTCGCTACTGACTGCCGCTAAATTCCGTGTCCGCGCGCTGCCACGCCGCGGCGTGACGTCACGTGTTTTGAAAACCTCAGTGCAATTGGCTGTTGTCCGTCGCCGTCGATCGCCGTTGCCATCACCCAGTTGTGGACGGGTGGTACACATCTTCAACAACGGCATCCATATACCGTTTAATTTCTCACCCTCCTCCTTTCGGTTGAAATTATTTGCGTGTTTAGCGATTTCGATTGCCTTCCTGTAGAGCCTTTCGTAGTATCCGCTCGTGGCCGCTAGTACTTGCGTCTCCTAGAAATGAATATTGTGGTTCCCTGGCTGAAAAGCATGCTCGGCAACAGCTGATCGTTCCGTTTCTCCTCTTCTACAATTTCCCTTGTGCTCTTCCAAACGTTTAGAAACAGTTCTTTTAGTAGTACCCACATAAACATCACCACAGCTGCATGGGATCCTATACACTCCAGCGGGAGCGTGCAGACACGGAATTTAGCGGCAGTCAGTAACGAGCCAGTGGGTGTGTTGGACCTTCCATCGAGCTACACACCCCCTTGAAGATGTCTCCCGCAGTCGGAGACGAAACGTTGGGAATCACCACAGAATTCATCAACCGACCACGGCATAACAGCCTGGATAATTATAATGGACATGATATTTCCGGCCGTGAAAGTCTACATTTTAGTATTGTAGATCTAACATCTGAACCAGACACTTGTTGTGTTATATAGGCGTTGCCGCCCGCAGCGCGGTATTCTGTCCGAAAGAACAGACAGCCTGTCCATATCAGTATATATTTTGCGATATACTTCGTCGATTCTATCGGATGCGGATGCCACACCGCACTGGAAGTCAAACAAGTGCAGTGTAGGCAGTCTCTTTAGTATACGTGTTGCGTTTTCTCAGTGTTGTGGCAGTAAATCGTAGTCTTCGGTTTGCTGTCCTCACAACATTAACTGTGTGTTCGTTTCAATTCAATTTATTCGTAATGGGTAATCGCTAAGCATTTAGTTCAGTTTAAAGTCTTTAGATTTGTATGATTCGTCATTTAACTTAAATTTATCGGACTCCATTTGATACTCAAGTGGATGACCTCGTAATTTTCATTACAGGGCTAATACAAATGATTGAAGCGATTTCATAAATTCACTGTAGCTCCATTCATTGACATATGGTCACGACACACTATAGATGCGTAGAAAAACTCATAAAGTTTTGTTCGGCTGAAGCCGCACTTCAGGTTTCTGCCGCCAGAGCGCTCGAGAGCGCAGTGAGACAAAATGGCGACAGGAGCCGAGAAAGCGTATGTCGTGCTTGAATTGCACTCACATCAGTCAGTCATAACAGTGCAACGACACTTCAGGACGAAGTTCAACAAAGATCCACCGACTGCTAACTCCATTCGGCGATGGTATGCGCAGTTTAAAGCTTCTGGATGCCTCTGTAAGGGGAAATCAACGGGTCGGCCTGCAGTGAGCGAAGAAACGGTTGAATGCGTAGCCCGCGGAAGTCGACGAATAAAGCGAGCAGGGAGCTAAACGTACCACAGCCGACGTTTTGGAAAATCTTACGGAAAAGGCTAAAGCAGAAGCCTTAGCGTTTACAATTGCTACAAGCCCTGACACCCGACGACAAAGTCAAACGCTTTGAATTTTCGGCGCGGTTGCAACAGCTCATGGAAGAGGATGCGTTCAGTGCGAAACTTGTTTTCAGTGATGAAGCAACATTTTTTCTTAATGGTGAAGTGAACAGACACAATGTGCGAATCTGGGCGGTAGAGAATCCTCATGCATTCGTGCTGCAAATACGCAATTCACCAAAAGTTAACGTGTTTTGTGCAATCCCACGGTTTAAAGTTTACGGCCCCTTTTCTTCTGCGAAAAAAACGTTACAGGACACGTGTATCTGGACATGCTGGAAAATTGTCGCATGCCACAACTGGAGACCGACAGCGCCGACTTCATGTTTCAACAGGATGGTGCTCCACCGCACTTCCATCATGATGTTCGGCATTTCTTAAACAGGAGATTGGAAAACAGATGGATCGGTCGTGGTGGAGATCATGATCAGCAATTCATGTCATGGCCTCCACGCGCTCCCTACTTAACCCCGTGCGATTTCTTTCTGTGGGGTTATGTGAAAGATTCAGTGTTTAAACCGCCTCTACCAAGAAACGTGCCAGAACTGCGAGCTGCATCAACGATGCTTTCGAACTCATTGATGGGGACATGCTGCGCCGAGTGTGGGAGGAACTTGATTATCGGCTTGATGTCTGCCGAATCACTAAAGGGGCACATATCTTACATTCGTGAATGCCTAAAAAAACTTTTTGAGTTTTTGTATGTGTGTGCAAAGCGTTGTGAAAATATCTCAAACAATAAACTTATTGTAGAGCTGTGAAATCGCATCAATCATTTGTAATAATCCTGCATTTATGGTCAACTGCCAATTTTCGCATCGTGGAAATATCTTGTTTAAATCGTTTCGCAATTTGTTTTGATCATCTGATTTTACAAGACGGTAAATGACTGCATCATCTGCAAAGAATCTAAGAGTGTTATTCAGATTGTCACCTAAATCGTTTATGTAGATTAGAAATAACAGAAGCCTATAACGCTTTCTTGGGGACCGCCAGATATTAGTTCTGTTTTGCTCGGTGATTACTAAATACACTGAAGAGCAAAAGACATTGGTACACCTGCTTAATATCGTGTAGGGCCCCCGCGAGCACGCAGAAGTGCCGCAACAGACGTGGCATGGACTCGACTAATGCCTGAAGTAGTGCTGGAGGAACATCATGAATCCTGCAGGGCTGTCCATAAATCCGTAAGAGTACGAGCGGTGGAGATCTCTTCTGAACAGCACGTTGCAAGGCATCCCAGATATGCTCAATAATGTTCACGTCTGGTGGCCAGCGGAAGTGTTTAAACTCATAAGTATGTTCCTGGAGCCATCTGTAACAATTGTGCACGTGTGGGGTGTCGCATTGTCCTGCTGGAAATGCCATGTCCGGTTCTAGGCGCTCCAGTGCGGAACCGCGAGACTGCTACGGTCGCATGTTGGAATCCTGCGTCGGGCATGAATGTGTGTGATGACCTTAGGTTAGGTAAACCTTGCGGGATGTAAGGTCGTGGTCCATGAAACTCTTCAGCTCCTAACGTTTCGTCCAGTGCTTCGCTGGACATCTTCAGAGGGGTGTTTCTCCTCCGGTGAGTCTTGCCGGCAAGACTCACCGGAGGAGAAACACCCCTCTGAAGATGTCCAGCGAAGCACTGGACGAAACGTTAGGAGCTGAAGAGTTTCATGGACCACGACCTTACATCCCGCAAGGTTTACCAGAAGATATTTCATCCGGTCGTGAAAGCCTTCATACTATGACCTTAGGTTAGGTTTAAGTAGTTCTAAGTTCTAGGGGACTGATGACCACAAATGTTAAGTCCCATAGTGCTCAGAGCCATTTGAATGCCCATGTCCGTCGGAATGGACAATGGACATGAATGGATGCAGGTGATCAGACAGGATGCTTACACACCTGTCAGACTCGTATCTAGACTCCAACTGCAGATGCCCCACACAGCCTCCACCAGCTTGAACGGTCCCGTGCTGACATGCAGGGTCCACGGGTTCGTGAGGTTGTCTCCATACCCACACACGTCCATCCGCTCGATGTAATTGGAGACGAGACTCGTCCGACCAGGCAACATGTTTCCAGTCAACAGTCCAATGTCGGTGTTGATGGACCCAGGCGAGGCGTAGAGCTTTGTGTCGTGCAGTCATTAAGGCTACACGAGTGGGTCTTCGGCTTCGAAAGCCCACATCGACGGTTTCGTTGAGTGGTTCAGACGCTGACACTTGCTGTTGGCCCAGCATTGAAATCTGCAGCAATTTCCGGAATGGTTGCACTTCTGCCACGATGAACTATTCTCTTCAGTCGTCGTTGGTCCCGTTCTTGCAGGAGTTTTTTCCGCTCGAAGCGATGTCGCAGATCTGATGTTTTACCAGATTCCTGATATTCACGGTACACTATTGAAGTAGTCGTACGGGAAAAATTCGCGCTTCTTTGCTACCTCCGAGATACTCTGACCTATCGCACGTGCGCAGAGTGCAACACCAAGTTGAAACTCTACGAAATCTTGATAACCTGGTATTGTAACAGCAGTAACCGATCTAACAACTGCACCAGAGACTTTTTGTCTTATGTAGGAGTTGCCGACCGCTGCGCCGTATTCCGACTGTTCACATATCTCTGTATATGAATACGCGTGGCTATACCAGCTTGTTTGGCGCTTCAGGCTATGTTCCAGAACCCTACTGCAAATCGACGTCAGTAATATGGATCTGTAATCCAGCGGTTTACTCCTATTTCCTTTGTTCGGTATTGGTGTGACTTGTGCAGCTTTCCAGTTGTCAGGCGCGGATGTTCGAACGAGGGGTCGGTTGTATGTGATTGCTGAATACAGGGTGTTCATAAATGAATATCTGGGTTGCAATGCTTTATAATACACTCCTGGAAATTGAAATAAGAACACCGTGAATTCATTGTCCCAGGAAGGGGAAACTTTATTGACACATTCCTGGGGTCAGATACATCACATGATCACACTGACAGAACCACAGGCACATAGAGACACAGGCAACAGAGCATGCACAATGTCGGCACTAGTACAGTGTATATCCACCTTTCGCAGCAATGCAGGCTGCTATTCTCCCATGGAGACGATCGTAGAGATGCTGGATGTAGTCCTGTGGAACGGCTTGCCATGCCATTTCCACCTGGCGCCTCAGTTGGACCAGCGTTCGTGCTGGACGTGCAGACCGCGTGAGACGACGCTTCATCCAGTCCCAAACATGCTCAATGGGGGACAGATCCGGAGATCTTGCTGGCCAGGGTAGTTGACTTACACCTTCTAGAGCACGTTGGGTGGCACGGGATACATGCGGACGTGCATTGTCCTGTTGGAACAGCAAGTTCCCTTGCCGGTCTAGGAATGGTAGAACGATGGGTTCGATGACGGTTTGGATGTACCGTGCACTATTCAGTGTCCCCTCGACGATCACCAGTGGTGTACGGCCAGTGTAGGAGATCGCTCCCCACACCATGATGCCGGGTGTTGGCCCTGTGTGCCTCGGTCGTATGCAGTCCTGATTGTGGTGCTCACCTGCACGGCGCCAAACACGCATACGACCATCATTGGCACCAAGGCAGAAGCGACTCTCATCGCTGAAGACGACACGTCTCCATTCGTCCCTCCATTCACGCCTGTCGCGACACCACGGGAGGCGGGCTGCACGATGTTGGGGCGTGAGCGGAAGACGGCCTAACGGTGTGCGGGACCGTAGCCCAGCTTCATGGAGACGGTTGCGAATGGTCCTCGCCGATACCCCAGGAGCAAGAGTGCCCCAATTTGCTGGGAAGTGGCGGTGCGGTCCCCTACGGCACTGCGTAGGATCCTACGGTCTTGGCGTGCATCCGTGCGTCGCTGCGGTCCGGTCCCAGGTCGACGGGCACGTGCACCTTCCGCCGACCACTGGCGACAACATCGATGTACTGTGGAGACCTCACGCCCCACGTGTTGAGCAATTCGGCGGTACGTCCACCCGGCCTCCCGCATGCCCACTATACGCCCTCGCTCAAAGTCCGTCAACTGCACATACGGTTCACGTCCACGCTGTCGCGGCATGCTACCAGTGTTAAAGACTGCGATGGAGCTCCGTATGCCACGGCAAACTGGCTGACACTGACGGCGGCGGTGCACAAATGCTGCGCAGCTAGCGCCATTCGACGGCCAACACCGCGGTTCCTGGTGTGTCCGCTGTGCCGTGCGTGTGATCACTGCTTGTACAGCCCTCTCGCAGTGTCCGGAGCAAGTTTGGTGGGTTTGACAGACCGGTGTCAATGTGTTCTTTTTTCCATTTCCAGGAGTGTATTTATTACGTTAAAATTACAATTATAAATGATATATCAAATGAAAAAGCAACTCAAACAGTTGTGTTTTGCACCAGTGCGCATGCACAGCGCGCGATGTTTCCGCCGCAATGCGCTAGACAGCGGTAGTAGCGAAGATGGCGACTAGTGAAGAGAAAGCGTTTTGTGTTTTGCAGTTTGCAAAGACCGAATCTATAGTTACTGTGCGACATGCATTCCGGCTGAAGTTCGTTTGTGATCTTCCAAGTGATAATAACATTCGTAGATGGTATCATCAATTTGAAGATACCGGCAGCCTTTGTAAAGGGAAGAGCACAGGACGACCAAGAGTTAGTGAAGAGACTGTTGAGCGAGTGAGAGAGTCGTCCACTCGTGGTCCAAAGAAATCAGTCAGGAAGCCCAGTCGTGAATTACAAGTTCCCTTGTCGACTGTTTGGAAAGTTTTAAGAAAACACGTACAAGTCCATCCTTACTGTTTACAGTTATTACAGGCTCTAAAGCCGGCACACGAGGAATTATGTGCCAACTTCGCAAACGAAATGTTGTTTCATGACGCTGAAGATTTTCTGGATCATGTTGTCTTCAGTGATGAATCGACATTTCCCCTTAGTGGACATGTTAACACAAATTGCGCATCTTGTGCTCAGAAAAACCTCACGAGGTGGTACAAATACAACGAGATTCCCCTAAAGTGACTGTTTTTTGAACCGTATGCCGGTGGAAAGTTTATAGGCCTTTCTCGTTTAGTGAACCTACTGTAACTGGCACTTCTTACCTTGATACACTATAGCAATGGCTCTTCCCTCAGTTGGAAGAAGATGAGCCAGAGAACTTCATTTTCCAGCAAGATGGTGCACCACCTCAGTGGCATAGCGAAGTACATGACTGGATGAACTTCACTGTACCCAGGCACTGGATAGGCTGCAAAGGGCGCAATGACAGGGCTTGCTTTGCACGGCCTCCACGTTCACCCAACCTAATGCCATGCGGCTTGTAATAATGGTTCTTTATTTGCGAAACCATTACCACCGGCCAACCCAATTTTTCGATACCGTAGATTAATGAATATTTTTCTACGTAATGTCTCATATTTTTCACTCTATGCAAATTTGGTTTCATTTTTATATGTAGGTACGTCGATATTGTGAGATGTTGAAATCGATATAATATCTAGTGTGAATATCTTTGTACTTATTGTTATCTTTGAGGCTGGCTTGTGACTATTGGCGCGGAAGCGTACACAGTAGTAAAGTTTTTGTGTTGAATATGAACAGTCTGGACTTTGTGTTGGAAATGAGTTCGAGGTGTGGACAATGAAAAATGTTGAGAGTTTTATTAAGAGCAGTAACAGCTGCGAAATTGTAAGATGAAGTAATGTTTTGAACATGCGAAAGTATAAAAAGGTTGATAAATGTGAATTTCTGTGAAAAGTGAGTGTGAAGAATTACTTTCAGTTGTCCATTGTTTAAAAAAGTATGAAGCACATTGCAATGAAGAACATAAATCATCAAATTAACCCTGAAAGATTGTCTTTGTAAGTTCTTCAACTCGGCTTAATTAACATCCGAGTGTGTTTCGCACCAACAGCGATAGTTATGCTATCTAGACAACACTTTTAATTACGAGCCAAAGCCAGAGCGAGATCGTCGTTGGATTGCAAATACAAGATAAGTGATATTATTGTTAATTTTCTTCAGTGACTGCAATCAATTGATGTAGCAATACCTGCCACACTAAAGACCTTTTAGTTGCGCAATAAAAAGATCATCCTTTGAGTGCACGACGTGATGATTTTTGAACTAATTAACTGTTAGTGGAAGTATAGTTACAGACTTCATCAAGGATCGTGTGTACGTGCCTCTGCTACCAACAGACCTCCGTGAGTTAAGAAACCGGATTGAAGCAGCTGTTGCTACAACCACTGAAGACACACTTATCAACGATTGCATTGAACATTTATAAGCTTCTTGGTAAAACAGTTTGAGTTGTTCTTTCATTTGACATATCATTAAAAACTGTTAGTTTAATACAGGGTGATTCACAAAGAATACCACAACTTTAAAAATGTGTATTTAATGAAAGAAACATAATATAACCTTCTATTATACATCATATTATACATCATACATCATTACATTAAAAAGGTTTTTTTCACTCAAAAACAAGTTCAGAGATGTTCAATATGGCCCCCTCCAGACACACGAGCAATATCAATCCGATACTCCAACTCGTTCCACACTCTCTGTAGCATATCAGGCGTAACAGTTTGGATAGCTGCTGTTATTTCTCGTTTCAAATCATCAATGGTGGCTGGGAGAGGTGGCCGAAACACCATATCCTTAACATACCCCCATAAGAAAAAATCGCAGGGGGTAAGATCAGGGCTTCTTGGAGGCCAGTGATGAAGTGCTCTGTCACGGGCTGCCTGGCGGCCGATCCATCGCCTCGGGTAGTTGACGTTCAGGTAGTTACGGACTCCCCATACAGTTGATTGTGGAATTTGCAGCTCTCTACTAGCTCTGCGAGTCAATTTTCCTGGGCTGCGAACAAATGCTTGCTGGATGCGTGCTACATTTTCATCACTCGTTCTCGGCCATCCAGAACTTTTCCCTTTGCACAAACACCCATTCTCTGTAAATTGTTTATACCAACGTTTAATACACCACCTATCAGGAGGTTTAACACCATACTTCGTTCGAAATGCACGCTGAACAACTGTCGTCGATTCACTTCTGCCGTACTCAATAACACAAAAAGCTTTCTGTTGAGCGGTCGCCATCTTAGCATTAACTGACGGTGACGCCTAGTCAACAGCGCCTCAAGCGAACAAATGTACAACTAAATGAAACTTTATAGCTCCCTTAATTCGCCGACAGATAGTGCTTAGCTCTGCCTTTTGTCGTTGCAGAGTTTTAAATTCCTAAAATTGTGGTATTCTTTTTGAATCACCCTGTATAATAAATATTATAAAGCGTTAAAACCGCGATATTCATTTATAAACACCCAGTATGTAGCTATTGTGTGAGCGTACACCGGGAAGAGTAGCCTGCTGAACAGGCTGCAGCCTGCGGAAGATAATTATTGGCGCGCCGACGTAACGAGGTGGCAGCACACGTGATGTGGCTAGCACGGGCTAATGGACTGACAGCTGAGTGCGTGGTGTGGGAGTCTGCATTGCGGTCAGCTGCCACGCGGGCGGCGGGGATGGGGCATGTTTAGCTGCCGCAGGGGATCCAGTATTACAGTCAGAATTTAAAAGGGCTCTGGAAGACTTAAGATCAAGTGAGGCACGAGTGACAGGTAACTGTGGTGTGCCTACTGTAAGACCTTCGGTACACACACCATCAGATTATTTGACTTGTCGCTCTAACGAAGTAGGCGAGTGTCAGCAATATGTCTCGTGGTCTTATCGTGGCGTGTTTATCTTCTGCCGCTAGGTCAGACGATAGAAATGCCACTTGCACGCTTAGAGTAGCAGATCGACAGTGACCAACTTTAAACAGAACTTGATTAATTTTCACACACATTTATTAAAATAATAACAACCCTGAACCTTACTTAACTTGAAACTTCCTGGCAGATTAAAACTGTGTGCCCGACCGAGACTCCAACTCGGGACCTTTGCCTTTCACGGGCAAGTGCTCTACCATCTGAGCTACCGAAGCACGACTCATGCCCGGTACTCACAGCTTTACTTCTGCCAATATCTCGTCTCCTACCTTCCACACTTTACAGAAGGTTCGCAGGAGAGCTTCTGTAAAGTTTGGAAGGTAGGAGACGAGATACTGGCAGAAGTAAAGCTGTGATTACTGGGCGTTAGTCGTGCTTCGGTAGCTCAGATGGTAGAGCACTTGCCCGCGAAAGGCAAAGGTCCCGAGTTCGAGTCTCGGTCGGGCACACAGTTTTAATCTGCCAGGAAGTTTCATATCAGCGCACACTCCGCTGCAGAGTTAAAATCTCACTCTGGCTTACTTAACTTGATTCTTGAGGCTATTTACAATTGACAATATGAAGTTCCTTTGCTCTTGGTACATTAATCTTATTGGTTCAAATGGCTCTGAGCACTATGGGACTTAACACCTATGGTCATCAGTCCCCTAGAACTACGTAAACCTAACTAACCTAACGACATCACACACATCCATGCCAGAGGCAGGATTCGAACCTGCGACCGTAGCGGTCACGCGGTTCCAGACTGAAGCGCCTAGAACTGCACAGCCACACCGGCCATCCGTTAATCTTATTCTCACATATCTCTGATACTCGACAAAGTGTCTGTACATTTATCTTCATGGCTATGTACAGGAATATGATAATCTTATTAGGCGCAGACTGAAACTTGGCTACAGGCTAATGCAGACTAATGCAGACTGACTAATCGGAGGTCTGTACACTCGTTTTAATACCTCGTGCGTTCATGTATCACTGCGCGAGTGTGATCCGCAAGGAGAAAAGGTTCTACGTTAGCAGCAATCTCATTGGCTGCGAGACATATTAATACGCGGATCGGCGGAAGCAGAATTTGGTCCGTCTCTATGGCAGCGCCATCTCGTAGTGCGGAGACGGACGAGCGCTGCGCCTGCGCTGTTGTGCTTAGCGGGGCGCGCTCTAGTGGGAAAGTTGTGTACGCGCTGACTATGCAGAACTATGTACACAACAGTAACATTCCATCAGAGTTTGTAAAGCAAGTCACCGGCCTCGGTGGCCAAGCGGTTCTAGGCGCTTCAGTTTGGAACTGCACCTGCTACGGTCGCAGCTTCGACTCCTGCCTCGGGCATGGATGTGTACGATGTCTTTCAGTTAGTTAGGTTTATGTAGTTCTAACTTCTAGGGGACTGATGACCTCAGATGTTAAGTCCCATAGTACTCAGAGCCATTTGAATCATTTTTTCTCCTTGTGTGAGCAAAAGCGACCACTTGGACCATTGTCCTTATGTACTCATAAACTAACTACACACTTGAGTTTTTATGTTCTACTTATGCAAATCTATTTGATGATTCCAATGTAAAAATATTGTGTATGTCTGTTGTAGAAGACGAATGGATAGTTAATAGGTAAAAAGACAAGGCCTAGTAGAAATCTTTGGATAACAGAGAAGATACAGAATTTAACTGATGAAACAAGAAATATAAAAATTCAGCACAGAAGCAGACGAATGGAAAAGCAAATGAGGTTGATGGGTAGTACTGAAAGGCTAAGCAGGAATGGCTAGGGGACAAATGTAACGATTTGGAAGCATGTCTCACTGCAAGAAAGCTAGATACCGCTCACAGGAAAATTAAGAGACCTTAGGAGAAAAGAGAAGTAGATATATGAATACCAAGAACTCAGATAGAAAACAGAATGGAAAGCTGAAAAGTGGAAAGAGTATATAGAGAGTCTGTACAAAGAACAAGAAGAGGAGTAGATGAACATGAAATGGGAGATATCATTAAGCAAGAATAATTTGCTGCAGCAATGAAAGACCTAAGTCGAAACAAGGCCCTGGGGATAGATGACATTCTGTCAGAACACCTGATAGCTTTGGGAGAGCGAGACATGACAAAACTGTTCCACCTGGTGTCCTAGATGTATGAGACAGGCGTAATGCCCTCAGACTTGGAGACGAATGTAGTAATTTCGATTCCAAAGAAAGCAGTTGCTGACAGATATGAAAATTACCGAACTGTCAGTTTAATAATAACTCGAATTCCTTACAGAAAAATGGAAAAACTGGTGGGAGCCACCTCGGAGAGGATCACTTTGGATTATGGAGAAATGTAGGAATGTTTGAGAGAGTACTGATGAAATTACTTATCTTAAAAGATAGATTAAGGAGAGGCAAACATACATTTATAGCATTTGTAGATATACACAAAATCTGTGAAAATGTCGACTGCTGTACTCTCTTTGAAACTGTGAAGCTAGTAGGAGTAAAATAGAGGGAGTGAAGGGCTAATTACTACTTGTACAGAAACCAGATGGCAGTTACAAGAGGGGCGTCAAAGGGAAGCAGTGGTTGAGAAGGGAGGGAGACATGGTCGTAGCCTGTCACTATCAATCTGTACATTGAGCATCCAGTACAGGAAACCAAAGAAAAATTGGGAGTAGGAATTGAAGTTCATGGAGAAGAAATAAAAATTTTCAGATTTGCCGATGACATTGTAATTATGTGAGAGAAAACAAGATATTAGGAAAAGCAAAATAAGGATAATGGAATGTAGTCTAATTAAATCAGGTTATTCTGAGGGAATTAATCAGGAAACAAGACAGATAGTAGTGGATGAGTTTTGCTGTTTGGGAAGCAAAACAACTGATGATGGACAAAGTAGATAGGATATAAAATGTAGACTGGCAATGGCAAAAACTGGTTTCTGAAGAAGAGAAATTTGTTAACGTAAAACATATATTTAAGTGTTAGGAAGTCTTGTCTGAAAATATCTTCTGGATTGTAGCCCTGTATGAAAGTGAAATATGGGCAATAAATAGTTTAGATAAGAGGAGATTGGAAGCTTTTGAAATGTAGTGTTACAGAAGATTGCACTTTTTGAACTAGTGATGAGGTACTGAACAGATTTGTGGAGAAAAGAAATTTGTGGCACAACCTGCCTAGAAGAAGGGATCGTTTGGTGGACACATTCTGAGACATCATGGGATCACGAATTTTGTATCGGAGGGACGTATGTGGGGTAAAAATTGTAGAGACAGACCATGATGGTTGAAATGGCTCTAAGCACTATGGGGCTTAACATCTGAGGTCATCAGTCCCCCTAGACTTCGAAGTACTTAAACCTAACTAACCTAAGGACATCACACACATTCATGCTCGAGGAAGGATTCGAACCTACGACGGTAGCAGCAGCGCGGTTCCGGACTGAAGCGCCTAGAACCGCTCGGCCACAGCGGCCGGCTGCAGACCAAGAGTTGAATACAGTTGGCTGATTAAGAAGGATGTAATACAGTAGTTATCTGCAGATGAAGAGGCTTGCTCAGTACAGAGTAGCATGGAGAGCCACATCGGACTGGTCTTCGCCTGAAGATCACAAGAACAACAGCAAGAGTGTGTACTCTTGAGTTACATTTACGTAAGTCTAATTTATGACCAGATGCTTTTAGCTTCATGTTAATGGCCATAATCTATCACATCAAAAGTTATCACCTTCCCCCTCCCTCCACTTCTTCCACATCCATTACTCTGGTCAAACTGACTGTACTAAATTACTGTTTCCGCCACAAGTCCAGGTTGTGTCTTATCTCCACCACTCTTTGAGGTACGGTAGCCATCATCATCAGATGGACTTCTCATTCGTGTTCTGTACATAAGTCGATTACTGTGAAGTGTCAGTAACAGTAGTCTCCGCAGCAGCAGCAGAGATCAACCAACTCCAACAAATGACCACCTTCCACAGCTTTCTACAGTTGTGGGGTCATTTGTCACAATTTTTCACAATTTGTTAGAACTTTGAGGCTTTTTGTTACAATTTTTGAGGATACTTTGCTATTTTCTCCCAGTATTCCAAATACGAAGTTCTAGATCGTCATCCACAGGCAGAAGATGTTGTTGTTGTTGTGGTCTTTAGTCCAGAGACTGGTTTGATGCAGCTCTCCATGCTGCTCTATCCTGTGCAAGCTTCTTCATCGCCCAGTACCTACTGCATCCTACATCCTTCTGAATCTGTTTAGAGTATTCATCTCTTGGTCTCCCTCTACGATTTTTACCCTCCACGCTGCCCTCCAATACTAAATTGGTAATCCCTTGATGCCTCAGAATATGTCCTACCAACCGATTCCTTCTTCTAGTCAAGTTGTGCCACAAACTTCTCTTCTCTCCAGTTCTGTTCAATATCTCCTCATTAGTTATGTGATCTACCTATCTAATCTTCAGCATTCTTCTGTAGCACCACGTTTCGAGAGCTTCTGTTCATACAGTAAAGCTGCATGCCAAACATGGATGAGAGAAGTAGATTATCGTAAATAGGAGACTTCTGATGTTTAAAAACTACCGCAATGCGTTATTTAAACAAATAGTGCTGCATGCAAATTACACTCTATCCCATGGTTTCATGTTTAACAATTGCCAGTGTACCTTATTTAAACTAATAGCGTCACACAACATACAAAGTGCATCGATGTCTCAAGTTTAAACAGTTTCCCAGACTGGCACTGCCACTGCCATGGCTGGCATAGGATAGACTGGGGACAATTACATGTTTATTTCAAACAAGAAAAAGGCAGGGAAGCAGCCTGTCCCACTGTGCTGTACCACTGATATTTACTGCTTTCTATCTTTCTCTGTGTAGCCTGACACTAATGTTTTTATCCTCCTCTGAGCTACTTTGAGCTTTCTGACAATGAAGTCATTTAATGTCCATGCCTGACATGCATAAGTTGTTATTGGTCATATACATTGGTCAAAAATGTTTTCTTTAGCTCAACTGAACTCTTACACTTTCAACTTGAAGAGTTTCTGCCATGGTATTGCCAGCCCAATTTAACACATCGAAATATTTATAATGTCATGTCTTATTTCATATTTTCAAGTTGACCCAGATAGACATATTCTATGACTATTCGCATCTCTGTATTTGCAACACACATATTTCCCTCTTGTGTCCATTCATTCATGATCTTGGTTACGTCACTGAGAGGAGTACTGTACAGTAATTCGTTTTCTGGGTGAGATTGCTGACGTTACCCCTACAGTGGTGGGATAATCGGCTGCTGGAAGATCAGGATGGGGTGCAGTTTCCCCACCAGGATTTGGGCTATGTAGGTGGTGGTGACTAAAATCATACAGTGCACTGTCGGTAAAATGTCGATGGTTATAATAGTGCTGGCGTCAGCAGTTTGCCCAGGCAGGCAGCACGTGCAAGTGGCCGTGGATGCTGGCCGCAGAGTCCTGGCTCAAGGTGGGCGGTGCTGGTGATGGATAACAGATACAGCCCTTCGTTGCTGGCCATCTCGTGGCCACACACTATGCACACTGTGATAAATGGTGTTCTAAGAAATGTCCAAATGCGTGTGAATTCCTGAGGGACCAAACTGCTGAGGTCATCGGTCCCTATACTTACAAACTACTGAAACTAACATACTCTAGGAACAACACACACACCCATGCCCGAGGGAGGACTCGAACCTCTGGTACACTCTGTGCCATGACGCCTCCAACCGCGCTGCTATTCGGCATGGCAATGGTTCAAAAATGGTACAAATGGCTCTGAGCACTATGGGAGTAAACTTCTGAGGTCATCAGTCCCCTAGAACTTAGAACTACTTAAACCTAACTAACCTAAGGACATCACACACATCCATGCCCGAGGCAGGATTCGAACCTGCGACTGTAGCGGTCGCGCGGTTCGAGACTGTAGTGCCTAGAACCGCTCGGCCACCTGTGCCAGCACGGCAATGGTGTTCAGACCGTGTCACCCAGGCTGAAGTCAGCTGCAACATAGGCCCGTACAGGGCAGAGAACACCAACAGTGTAGCGTGGCAGCTGGCTGGCCTAGGTTCGAACTCACGGCCCACCTGGGAGGTGGCCCTAAGCAGAAGGTAGTCACTCAGCAGTGCGATAACACCAAGTTAGCTGCATGCAGACTCACCTCAGCTGGAACCTGGCAGGTACTTATACCAAAGTCAGATTGCCCCAGGGAAGCGTAATAGGTCCTCTGCTTTTTACGATTTACATAAACTATCTGGTTGATGGTATTGACAGTGGCCTTGGACTGTTTGCCGATGATGCTGTAGTCTACAGGAAAGTAGTATCACACGAAAGTTGTGAACAAATGGACGAGGATTTGCAGAAAATAAATGCGTGGTGCAATGACTGGCAGTTATCTCTCAATATTAGCAAGTGTAACCTACTGCATATAACAAGGCGAAAATCCCCATTAATGTACGAGGTGCATTCAAGTTATATGGCCTCCGATTTTTTTCTCCGGACTGGAAAGAGATAGAAACATGTGCATTGTTTTAAAATGAGGCCGCGTTCATTGTCAATACGTCCCAGAGATGGCAGCACCGTACAGCAGATGGAATTTTACCACCAGCGGCGAGAATGAGAACTGTTTTAAATACTTAAAATGGCGACGTTTTCCTTACTTGAACAGCGTGCAATCATTCGTTTTCTGAATTTGCGTGGTGTGAAACCAATTGAAATTCATCGACAGTTGAAGGAGGCATGTGGTGATGGATTTATGGATGTGTCGAAAGTGCGTTCATGGGTGCGACAGTTTAATGAAGGCAGAACATCATGTGACAACAAACCGAAACAACCTCGGGCTCGCACAAGCCGGTCTGATGGCACGATCGAGAAAGTGGAGAGAATTGTTTTGGGGGATCGCCGAATGACTGTTGAACAGATCGCCTCCAGAGTTGGCATTTCTGTGGGTTCTGTGCACACAATCCTGCATGACGACCTGAAGATGCAAAAAGTGTCATTCAGTTGGGTGTCACAAATGCTGACAGACGACCACATGGCGGCACGTGTGTCATGTTGCTGAGCAATGTTGACGCGCAACGACAGCACGAATGGGACTTTCTTATCATCGGTTGTGACAATGGATGAGACGTGGATGCCATTTTTCAATCCAGAAACACAGCGCCAGTCAGCTCAATGGAAGCACAGATTTACAGCCACAAAAAAAATTTCGGGTAACCGCCAGTGCTGAAAAAATGATGGTGTCCATGTTCTGGGACAGCGAGGGCGTAATCCTTACCCATTGCGTTCCAAAGGTCACTACGGTAACAGGTGCATCCTACGAAAATGTTTTGAAGAACAAATTCCTTCCTGCACTGCAACAAAAACGTTCGGGAAGGGCTGCGCGTGTGCTGTTTCACCACGACAACGCACCCGCACATCGTGCTAACGTTACGCAACAGTTTCTTCGTGATAACAACTTTGAAGTGATTCCTCATGCTCGCTACTCACCTGACCTGGCTCCTAGTGACTTTTGGCTTTTTCCAACAATGAGACACTCTCCGTGGCTGCACATTCACCAGCCATGCTGCTATTGCCTCAGCGATTTTCCAGTGGTTAAAACAGACTCCTAAAGAAGCCTTCGCCGCTGCCATGGAATCATGGCGTCAGCGTTGTGAAAAATGTGTACGTCTGCAGGGCGATTACGTCGAGAAGTAACGCCAGTTTCATCGATTTCGGGTGAGTAGTTAATTAGAAAAAAAATCGGAGGCCTTAGAACTTGAATGCACCTCGTATGAGTACAAAGCGGTAACGTCATTCAAGTATCTGGATGTGACTATTCGAAATGATCTCAAATGGAATTATCGGATTACACAAGTAACGGGTAAGGCCAACTCTAGATTGCGGTTTATTGGTAGAATCCTGAAGCAATGCAGTCCTTCAACAAAGGAAATTGCTTACAATATGTTAGTTCGTCCAGTCTTGGAGTATTGTTCGTCTGTATGGGACCCTCACCAGTTGGGTCTGATTCAAGAGATTGAGAAGGTCCAAAGAAGAACGGCAAGATTCGTGACTGGTACATTTAGCCATCGCGAGAGCGTTACAAATCTCATAGAAAGTTTGAAGTGGGACACACTTGCAGATAGGCGACGCGCTAAACAGAAGGGGCTGCTCACTAAAGTCCGAAATCCAATCCTCACCGAGGATGCAGAGCATTATTATTAGCAGCAACTTTCAAATCGCGTAATGATCACCATTCAAATATAAGGGAAATTAGAGCTCGTACTGAGGCGTTCAGACAGTCGTTTTTCCCTCGCGCGATCAGCGAGTGGAACAGAGGGAGAAATATGAATTTGGCGCGAATTGTGCCCTCCGCCACACACCGCTTGGTGGCTAGCGGAGTATGTATGTAGATGTAGATGTAGAAGTCCGTGGATGGCAACTGTATGTCTCGCCTTCTACTGCAAGTGGTCACCACATCATAGCCATGAGGTTACATAGGTTGCATCACTTGGCATACTGTACATGTCGTGATAGTGCTGGCTACTATGAGATGTCGCGATACTGCTAGGTACTATGAACATCTCAGAGTGAGGGTTCAAATTAGGTTGTACACATTTGAGCTGGTTGGTCAGTGTTTTCCCAACTACAGCACTTCAGCCTGTAAGCCATAATAGGCTGGAGCACTTGGCAATAACTGTTAGGCAACGAGGACTTTCTTAATCCTGGTTTCCCCATCCAGCCAACCCTTCGAGACACCTTAACACTGCTGCAGAGTGTCCCAAATTCGAATTTCAGATGTAGTGCACCAGTGTGCTGAATCAGTGCTCTTGCACTATGAATACGGCTCCTTGTTCCATGGCGTCTTCCCTTAAGGGGAGCCGGAGGTGGTCAAATCCAAAAAAATTACAGTTTTTTTTTAGCTACCGAAAATTAATTGGAACATTCCTCTTTAATGTAAACTTTGAATTATTGTCCTACTCGCCCTAGAAGTGGAGTTATTACCATTTTCTCCCACGCCTGCAGAGGAAATGGGCGGCCGCTGAATGCATCTAACACCCTCTCGTGACTTCCTGGCGAACTGCTTGGGATTTTCTCGGCCTGTTACGCATACAGCGAGTGTGCAAGGGTTGGCTACATTGTTTTCTGTGACAAATGAAGCGCTAAGAGCGCGGAACATCGTCTCTTTGCTGTTTACGGTTTCGAATTAGTTCAGCGTTGCGCCTGTTGTTGGTAGTATTATACTTCTTGTGTAAAGCGTTGTTCTGGTTACGATGTCACGTTTTAGTAACCGTGTATATAAGAAGAGGAAGAACGTAGGGAAAAGAAAATTAACACTAATACCAAGTTGCGTTCTTCTGCTAAGCAACACATGGCCGGCCATAGCCCTGTGACATCTTCTAGCAAATACTACCTAGGGGATGGTGACACCAAAGGTTTCAAGACTATAGAGGAACTGAAACTATATGGAAATGAATTTGTAGTTGAAAAGTTGGAATGCATTGGGAATGTGCAAAAGCGTATGGGTGCACGGCTTCGAAGGCTCAAACAAACTTTGGGTTCAAGTAAGCTCAGTGATGGAAAGACAATAGGAGGGAGAGGCGGGCTTACTGATGAGGTGATTGAACGTCTACAGAGATACTATGGGTATGCTATAAGGCAAAATACTGGTAATGTTAGTGACATGCGAAAAGGAGTGTGGGCATTGTTCCTTCATACTGCCTCTTCGAATGAATACCCTCAACACAGCCTGTGCCCAAAAGATTCCTGGTGCAAACATAATGCAAAAAAGGACTATGACCACAAACATGGTTTGCCAGCTGCTGTGATAAATGCAATAAAACCAATTTTTCATGACTTAGCTCAGCCAGAATTGTTACACAAATGTCTACACGGAAAGACACAGAATCCTAATGAGAGCGTAAACAATTTGATTTGGAAAGTGATTCCTAAAAGGGTGTTTGTAAGCATAAAAACACTGCACTTTGGCATTTATGATGCAATAGCAACCTACAACCAAGGGAACAGTGTGAAGTGTGAAGTTCTGAAGGCATTAGGATTTACAGCTGGAGTGAACACTGTGCGAGCACTAAGAAATATTGACAGAGAAAGGATAAGAGGAGCAGAAAGAAGAGAAAGGCATACGAAGTATGATGGAACAACAGGCCAGATAAGAAGACAGAAGAGGAAGCTTTTGGAGGATGAAGAAGACGACCCTGATAATCCATCCTATAGTGCAGGAATGTATTGAGAAACTTTGATAGCCATTTCCCGTAAATTAGAATTTTTCGAATATAAGGAACATTTTCTCAAAATCCACTCAAGCTAGAGAGATGAAACTTTTATACAGCACTCCTAGTGGTCAAACGTACATTGTAACACAGCCATTTGGCAATATGTTCAGTAGTTTCATTTCAGTTTAATTATAAAGCAATTATTTGTAAAAAAAAATTGGATCATTAATAAAAAAAATAATTGGAAGGAAACTAGAAAATATACTCCAAAATCCCTCTGTCAGAACTGCAATACTAAACCACTCTATATGTAAAAAAAATTCAAATTTTTCTATTTGGTAGTTTATTCATAAATGTTCCTCAGTGATTTTAACATGGGCAGCATAGGCACCTCCGGCTCCCCTTAAGGCTAACAGGTACTTCTCCATGACGCTAGGCAGTTCGTTACACCAGATGAGGTTATGGCACAACACCTATGTTTGAAGGGAGACAGCGCTTCAACAATTCGAGGTGATGCTGCGTCAGTGGAAGTGTACAGTTACAACGCACTGTCATACATTACAGTGGATAATGTCGCAGACGCTTCTGTTGTGGTTAAACAGGTGTGAACAAGGAAGGACCAAATGGCTGATCGCCCAGCTGTGGAACTGCAAGAGGAGTAGAGACCCTTGTGTTTCATTGGCAGCGTAGCACAATCGAGCCAGTAGTGGAAAATATGAAAATCAGTCAGTGATCACTTTTCTATCGACATTTTGAACGTGATGAACGTCGCCACATGCTGGGTTCTACGACTGCTTACACCCATTTGCAGCATCGGAGATGTTGCTACTGTTCAGACCAGTCTTTAGCAGTCTAATCGCCACAGACGAGTGCCAGTGTACCACAACGACAACGAGACATAGGATCACAGCAACCATTGATAAGATGTGGATCCACCACCTCCAGAAAACCCAACACAGAAGCATACTACCTACTGACGAGGTTACAGGATGCTGTCAAGACCAAGTGTCGCACCTTCCCTATTTTCCTAAAGTAGTACGCAGCGATTTAATCCTTTTTCCCTGGATGAAGAAATCATTTCATATTAGGCACTCCCAGTTGAAGATGAGATGATTTTCCCAGTGGAACGTTTCCTAAACAACCAAAATGTAGAGTTGTAAAACAAATGTCTCCATCACATTATCCATAACTGGGAAATATAGTGTCACGTTGAAGGATGATTTTGTAGAGACCTGACACCATCAAGCATTTTTGTTGTTGGTAAAAAATTGTGTCTAACCTTTGTAGTTGTATAACTGGCCACCATGCTACATTAGGATGTTAGCCACATCTGTCACAGACATGTGACTATGACCAAAAAATCTGTTTAGATACCTTAAAAGAAGTCATGTATGCTGTAGTTGTCCAAGTGACCTCAAAGCTACGTCTGAAACTGCGCGACCGCTACGGTCGCAGGTTCCTCGGGCATGGATGTGTGTGATGTCCTTAGGTTAGTTAGGTTTAAGTTCTAGGGGACTGATGACCTCAGAAGTTAAGTCCCATAGTGCCCAGAACCATTTGAACCAAGCTACAATAGGGCATCAGCCAAATCTGTCCTAGACACATCACTATGAACAAATAATTTATTTAGGTATCTTAAACGTCGTGTGTGTTGTAGGTACCCAACTAGTGAGAAGCTGTGCTACAGCATCAGGCCAGATCTGTTCTAAGTTTGTGACTATGACAAAAAAAATTCTCTGAGTACTTACTTACTAGGTTGGCCACACTAACTGCAGCCAGTTTTTGGTCTTGCCAATCAGCCGCTTCCTTCTTGCTTGGTCCATGCAATCTTCTCCATCTCCTCACATCATACACATATCCCCTATGATCCTGTCAGTCCACCTCAGCCATGGTCTTCCCATTGTTCTGTTGTCTCAGATGTCTTCTTCCACTACCTGCTTGGTAATCTGGCCTTCTCACCACATTACATGCCCATACCTCCTCAATCTCCTCTCTCTAATCACAGCAACTATGTCCAGCGACTTCTTAACCCCAACAGTTCGTGGTTTTTCTTTTTTCTCGAGTCGTCTTCGTCTTTCCCTGGCCCAAAAATATGTCTTAGAACAGTATTATCACATGTCAGGAATTTTCTATCTATGTCTTTTTGTTTAGGTATCTTAAAGGATATCATCTGTGCTCTAGTTCTCCAACCAATCACCAGGCTATGTTAGGCCATCAGACACATAACTATGAACAAAAAGTGTGTGTAGGTATCTTAAATGAAGTCGTCTACACTGTAGTTCTCCAAGTGGCCACCAGGCTACGCTAGGACGTCAGCCAGAAGTGCTCTAGGCACATCACCACAACACAATGACCAAAAAATCCGTTTAGGTGTCTTACATGAAGTCGTCTACACTTTAGTTCTCCAAGTGGCCACCAGGCTACTCTAGGACGTCAGCCCGAAGTGCTCTAGGCACATCACCACAACACTATGACCATAAAATCCGTTTATGTGTCTTACATGAAGTCGTCTACACTGTAGTTCTCCAAGTGGCCACCAGGCTACGCTAGGACGGCAGCCAAAAGTGCTCTAGGCACATCACCACAACACTATGACCAAAAAATTCCTTTAGGTGTCTTGCATGAAGTCGTCTACACTGTAGTTCTCCAAGTGGCCACCAGGCTACGCTAGGACGGCAGACGGAAGTGCTCTAGGCACATCACCACATCACTATGACCAAAAAATCCGTTTAGGTGTCTTAAATGAAGTCGTCTACGCTGTAGTTCTCCAAGTGGCCACCAGGCTACGCTAGGACGTAGGGCCAGAACTGCTCTATGGGCATCAGCACAGCGCTATGACCAAAAAAACAGTTACGTCTCTTAAATGAATTTGTCTACACTGTAGTTCCCCAAGTGGGTACCAGGCTACGCTAGGACGTAGGGCCAGAAGTGCTCTAGGCTCATCAGCACGTCACTGTGACCAAAATATCCGTTTGGGTATCATAAATGAAGTCCTCTACACTGTAGTTCTCCAATTGACTGCCAGGCAGCCGGCCGGAGCGGCCGAGCGGTTAAAGGCGCTACAGTCTGGAACCGCGCGACCGCCACGGTCGCAGGTTCGAATCCTGCCTCGGGCATGGATGTGTGTGATGTCCTTAGGTCAGTTAGGTTTAAGTAGTTCTAAGTTCTAGGGGACTGATGACCACAGCAGTTGAGTCCCATAGTGCTCAGAGCCATTTGAACCATTTTTGACTGCCAGGCTACTCTGGGGGTAACCCATACCCGCTCTAGACACATTACTGTGACCAACAAAACTGTTCAGGTATCACAAATGTAGCAGTGTATGTTGTAGTTCCCCGACTGACCACGAGGCTTCGCTGGGGCATCATCCACCTCTGCTTTCGCCTGCCCGCCGCCGAAATGACTGGACGAAGCGGTGCGGCATTTGGCGCAGTTCTCGCTCGCCTCTCGTTTCCAATTGGCAGGTGTTGCAGCGCGCCGGAGTGTGAAACAAATGACGTCTGACGTTTACAGCGTAACGCTGTTACCGACCCCGCCGAATAATTCCAATATTTCTGTCAGTTTTATCTCTTTTTTTTGTTACTCGCGGGAAAACAGCTCTGCGCTGGGAGTGCAAACACTCGACACATCGGACCTGACGCTAAACGGGCCGATCTAATTACCGTCTGTTCGACACGGATGATTCCGGCTAATTCGACGGGTGTGAGCAATTTGAGGAGGCAGCGCAGACAATTTTCACTTGTGAGCTTGCTATATATTATCAGAATGCTGGACAAGATTTGCTCTAATAACACGTGAGGCCTGTTTAGTATATCTACGCTAAAGACACGATTCAGCGCGCATAATTCACATAATTAACGAACAGTTTGTTGAGACGTATTATTGCGACAAATCAAAACAGTTGTTTGAGCGCCCCGAAGTACCAATAATTCGGTAAATCCCTTGAGAACTCTATCGCGGCACATAACAAAGTGTATTCTGGCTGAAGAGGAAAACACCTGACCTCTCCAAGCTAATAATAACAATAATAATAATAATAACCAGAATGAATAATGCTGTCATAGCAGAAAAAAGGCGAATATGTTGTGGGAAGAGTTAGCGGTGTAAAAGAAGGGAACTAGCTTTTCGACTTACCTGGCAGCTTCAAAGACAGTTACATCAAAACTTCTTGGCATATTCGCGCCTTTTTACTTTTCGGTATTAGCAGCCACGTCCTGTAATATAAGGGAAGTAACTTGACAAATGAAGTCATGTCATATAACATGACACATTCCATCATGTCATCAACATGACATCTGTCATGTCAAAAACCACTCAACAGTCAAGATCGCGTAAAATATTATTTTACTTAAGACAATCGGTTTCAGCAGACTATACTGTCATCTACAGGTCTTAAAATCTTTTGTTGTAAAAGATATTGATTTTACGCTGACCTCACGCACAAAATGTCAAAAATGGTTCAAATGGCTCTGACCACTATGGGACATCTGCGGTCGTCAATCCCCTAGAACAGAACTACTTAAACCTAACTAACGTAAGGACATCACACACACGTCCATGCCCGAGGTAGGTTTCGAACCTGGGACCGAAGCGGTCGCGCGGTTCCAGACTGAAGCGCCTACAACCGCTCGGCCACAACGGCCGGACACAAGATGTCAAGTGGGTAAAAGCAGCATATCATACAAGGCTTGTCACCGCTAAGATATTTAAAAACATAAAGCACCTTGTGCAACAGGCTATGTCTATATACACGACTGTCCATTAAAATGCTACACCACGAAGATGAAGTGCTACCGACGCGAAATTTAACCGACAGGAAGAAGCTGCTGTGATATGCAAATGATTAGCTTTTCAGAGCATTCACAAAACGTTGGCGCCGGTGGCGACACCTACAACGTGCTGACATGAGGAAAGTTTCCAACCGATTTCTCATACACAAACAGCAGTTGACCGGCGTTGCCTGGTGAAACGTTGTTGTGATGCATCGCGTAAGGAGGGCAAATGCGTACCATCACGTTTCCGACTTAGATAAAGGTCGGATTGTAGCCTATCGCGATTACGATTCATCGTATCGCGACATTGCTGGTCGTGTTGGTCGAGATCCAATGACTGTTAGCAGAATGTGGAATCGGTGGGTTCAGGAGGATAATACGGAACGCTGTGCTGGATCCCAACGGCCTCGTATCAGTAGCAGTCGACATGACAGGCACCTTATCTGCATGGCTGTAACGGATCTGCAGCCACGTCTCGATCCCTGAGTCAACAGATGGGGACGTTTGCAAGACAACAACCATCTGCACGAACAGTTCGACGACGTTTGCAGCAGCACGGACTATCAGCTCGGAGATCGTGGCTGCGGTTACCCATGACGCTGCATCACAGACAGGAGCGCCTGCGATGGTGTACTCAACGACGAACCTGGGTGCGCGAATGGCAAAACGTCATTTTTTCGGATGAATCCAGCTCGGAGATCGTGGCTGCGGTTACCCTTGACGCTGCATCACAGACAGGAGCGCCTGCGATGGTGTACTCAACGACGAACCTGGGTGCGCGAATGGCAAAACGTCATTTTTTCGGATGAATCCAGATTCTGTTTACAGCATCATGATGGTCGCATCCGTGTTTGGCGACATCGCGGTGAACGCACATTGGAAGCGTGTAATCGTCATCGCCATACTGGCGTATCATCCGGCGTGATGGTATGGGGTGCCATTGGTTACATATCTCTGTCACCTCTTGTTCGCATTGACGAGACTTTGAACAGCGGAGGTTACATTTCAGATGTGTTACGACCCGTGGCTCTACCCTTAATTCGATCCCTGCGAAACCCTACATTTCAGCAGGATAATGCACGACCGCATGTTGCAGGTCCTGTACGGGCCTTTCTGGATACAGAAAATGTTCGACTGCTGCCCTGGCCAGCACATTTTCCAGATCTCTCACCAACTGAAAACGTCTGGTCAATGATGGCCGAGCAACTGGCTTGTCACAATACGCCAGTCACTACTCTTGATGAACTGTGGTATCGTGTTGAAGCTGCATGGGCAGCTGTTCCTGTACACGCCATCCAAGCTCGGTTTGACTCAATGCCCAGGCGTATCAAGGCCGTTATTACGGCCAGAGGTGGTTGTTCTAGGTACTGATTTCTCAGGATCTATGCACCCAAGTTGTGTGAAAATGTAATCACATGTCACTTCTAGTATAATATATTTGTCCAATGAACACCCGTTTATTATCTGCATTTCTTATTGGTGTAGCAATTTTAATGGCCAGTAGTGTACATACTGCGCACAGTTGCTTGTTGCTTCATACAAACACGGTACACAATAGCACAGCTGTTTTAGTATGTTGGACATATTGAGTTGTACCTTTTACCCCATTTAAAGTGGATTCGCACTGTTTAGAATATGTCCAGCATATGTAAACAGCAATCGCAGCAGTTGAATGGTTTCTAATACTGAAGCACGTCGCCTTTCAGTTCTCTCAAAATCAGAAAATGGTCGCGCTGTATGATACAACGTATCGTTAAAGTTTGGCATTTAGCATGCACTCATCCCCACTATGCGATACTTCTTGTTATAGATGTTCTCCCCCCCCCCCTCCGCCCCTTCCCTCTCAGAGGATATGCGTTTGGAGGGGAAATGCCCCTCCCCCCCCCCCCGGTAAAAATTAACCCCACACCCCATCCCGATCCCCAAGGAACAATTCACCCTCCGAAATTTTATTCCCTCAGAAAAGCTTTTATAGCTAATACATGTACGTTCTTCAGCCATGTATTCTATGTGTTTGTTATAGGTGGCGAATCCCCTGGATTTTTGGCACAGAATCAGAGACTATAGCCTGTGAATTACAAGGTATCAGGAGTGCCAACACCTTGCGGCTAAGAGAACTCACTCCGTTGGGGAAGTGGGGTTAACTTGTAGAAAAACGCGAATATGTCAAGGTATTTTGATTTAAATGTCTTTGAAGCTTCCAGATAAGTCGAAAAGCTAGATCCCTTCTTTTACATCCGTATCTCTTCCCAGGATATATTCGCCTTTTTTATTCTAAGATAGGTGAATTTTTCCGTCTGGTTCCCAGCTTTTACTCTATCACAATTTTGACATTAGACCGCCATAGTTAGACAATTGATGTCAATTTTTGTTGACTCGAGCGACAACTGATCTGGTATATAGTTTTTTTATTGTCTTTCGAACCATGCTGCTCTTATCGTGGCAACAGGGAGAGTTTTCAGAAAACAACAGGACGCCCATTAATTGCATGTATTTGTCTGCCTTCTTAAAAACTTTCAACCGATTCACACAAGTCTGAGACATAAAAGTGGCTGGCGTAAAGAATGTCACAAAAGACGCGTTTTGGCACGTAAAATCCGAACTAAGCCAGATTTCTCAAAGCCACTTTTCAGTTGTATCGTAAGAATGCATTTTTTTGTTTATCTGATTCGCTTTAAAGCGTTTTCGCGCATTTAGTTCAATGAAAAACGAATATTACGGGCTGCATTTAGCTGGACTATCATATGTTGACAACGCATAGGTTACTGGATAAAAATATTTCGCTTTAATCTTCTCCAGTTACTTACCTTCCTGCAATGTTTGAACCGACCCGCACAAGTTTGAAATATGGAAGTATGCGCTTCAAAAAACACCCAGAAAAAATTGTTTTTTCCCACATGACATCGAAACGGAGATTTTTTGAAACTGTTAAAACTTATCTGAGACGAAGGTCGGGTACACAGGTGGACCAAATTTGAACCGTCAGTCTCGTTCCAGTCTAAAGTTACTTAATGGCGACTGTTTTCGCGCGTGACACCCTAATGACGGAGACTGTTTTTGCATGTAAAATCCGTACGGTGGTAATACAAATGGTACTATTACTGAGTATTAATTTCAGCCCAATTAAAATCTTTTGCAAAAGTAGTTCATCCATTTGCAGAATTTAAATGGGCGCCACCCTAGTTCGTCATTCAAACTTTGCGTAATATACTGTAACCTAGCTACAGTAAGACAGATGTTCGAATGGCTATATAAATGGCCGCTGGCCCAGGACAAACCAGAAAGTTTTTTACGCCACGTTCCTAGTTCAACGAGGAACCCAGCACCAAGAGCCCCCAAACCGTGGCTCTGCGTGCTGGCTTTTCATTTGTTACAGTGGTCGCACGCTGCAACGGTATAAAACTCCAAGTGGCTCAACAGCATGGTATGAGTGTTTCAGTAGGGTGCCACTTCGGCAACTTTCGTGTCGCTAACGTACCTGCCCAAGTTGTTCAGCCGGCAAATGGAGACTTACAGTATAACACGGAATAGCACCCATTCGTCGTCGCTTGCGAATTTCCACATCGTTTGGAGGTGAATGCTAAGTTAAGACAGGCGGTAATATTTGTCATAGTTAAATCTAGACGTTTCGCACCTTACAGGGGAGAGTTGAAAAATGTGTGCCCCGACTGGGACTCGAACGCAGGACCTCCCGCTTACAGGGCAGACGCTATATCCGACTGAGCCATTTTTTAATTTTTTATTATTTTGTTCGGTAATGTTCGTTGCGTTTCGTCTGGTCAAGTTGATCTTTGATTCCTTTACTCCGTTTTTTTTTTATTTTTTTATTACAGAGGGCCAGCGGCTCTCTGAGCGAACACACAGAGCTACCGTGATGGCGAGCCACCGAGGACACAGACGGTAGTGTGCGACTGCAGGGATTAACTCTGGCACGCTCCCAGTGAGATCCAGACTTTCCAACTTTCTGTCCACACACTACATTTGTAGTGCCCCTGCCCACCAGAGTCATTACTCGCGGCAGTCAATCTACCGATTCCCGTAAGAGTTTGAGCAGTGTGAGTGCATACGCACTGTTCTTTTGGACATGTCCAAATCGGCAGATTGACTGCCGCAAGTAATGAGTATAGTGGGCAGCAGCACTACAAATGTAGTGTGTGGACGGAAAGTTGGAAAGTGTGGGCCTCACGGGGAGCGTGCCAGAGATAAGTCCCTGCTGTCGCACTACCGTCTGTGTCCTCGGTGGCTCACTCGAATGTGCTGGCATGGTAGCTCAGCGTGTGTGGTCAGAGGGCTAGCTGCCCTCTGTAATAAAACAAAAAACTGAGTTAGAGAATCAAAACTGAACTTGAACAAGTGTCATAGGACACCTGCTCAAAGAAATAGAACGATCAATTACGAACAAAATGAGATCAACAAAAAAAAAAGAAAAAAAAAAGGAGAGAGCTTCTGCCATGTAAGCAGGAGGTCCCGAGTTTGAATCCCAGACAGGACACACATTTCTCAACTATCCCCATTGATATTTATCAACGCCTGTAAGCAGCGAAAGGTCTAGATTTCATCACAATTTCATTCTTCTAGAGCTGCAAGATCACCAATGATATCTGTTCAGATACCAGCTTCACGTAATATTTGCTGTTGGACCTGTATTTCATCCCGCAACTTTCCGATTTCCAGACACGTACTTCACCTCTAGACAATGGGGCCCTGCATTCAATAGCAGTGTGTGTGTGAGAGGTGCGTGAAACTGTATGGCCCTATTTGCACTGATAATCCAAAACACAACGACTACAGCCCACCATGTGGCTGCAACACACCTTGTGACGTTGTGGATTGGATTGGATTGTTTGGGGGAAGAGACCAAACAGTGCGGTCATCGGTCTCATCGGATTAGGGAAGGAAGGGGAAGGAAATCGGCTGTGCCCTTTCAAAGGAACCATCCCGGCATTTGCCTGGGGTGATTTAGGGAAATCATGGAAAACCCAAATCAGGGTGACCGGACACGGGATTGAACCGCCGTCCTCCCGAATGCGAGTCCAGTGTGACGTTGGGGACATGTAATGTGCTAAGGAGAGTACATATGTGGAGTAAAAATGAATGGGGGATAGTTCTAGGTACGATACAGGCGGTAAAAGGGAATGCACAGCCAGAAGTGACTTTGACAGCCTCTGCAGCATAGAACTCCTACAGGTTCCTATGTGACACAACCACGTAGTCAGTTAGGATTGCAGTTGGCACCGGATCATCGAGACTGGACTGTGAATTGATCCTCTGACTGATGTGGACATGTATACACGCCCCGCTACGCCGTTCTCCAGGTGCAGTGGATGTGTGTATGAGCACCGCTTGGGTTTTCCTTCAGTACTAAAGATAATTGTATACATCCAAAGCCACTGACCTCTTACTGCTGCAGACAGGTTACTTCCATGTCCCAGTGAGTAAAAAGGTTTAGACTAAATATATTGTAGTGGCACTACTCTTTACGATAGGGAAAGTTAGTTTTGTGCAGTATTTTGAGCACAAGTTACAGGTGCAGGCCAGATTGAAGTGAGTTACGCATACCAACAGTTGTGAAGTAGAATAGAGGTCACAGGGCCATCAAATTTATGAAAGAGTATAAGTAGCAGTTTTGCATATCGCAAATCACAGGCAGAAGGGGCGCATTGGCCAACCTAGTGTGTTATGAGTACGTCACGTGAGGCGGCACGTATGGCAAAACAGAGGCGCGCAGCTGCGTATAAATAGGTGTGGATTTCTAACGAGATTTATTCAAGTGTGGTAGCTCTCCTGGATGGCGGGGCGTGTCACGCCACCAGCTACACGCAGCAGCAGTTTGGGCACCAGCATTCCAGTTCACGGTGGGTTGCCGGTTCGACCCTCTGAGGTCGACGCAGGGTCTGTAGCCATCCAGTGGTGGGCCACTCCACGGCTCGCTACCGTGGACAGTCACCCTGGCTTCCAACCCACATCGGAGGCATCCTGAGGTGAGGGCCGCAGATTCGGTCTCTGGATCGCAGGCACTTGTTGTCGCTGTGACCTTAGCCACGCCGGCGAGAAGCATGCAGATGGCCACCTGCAGCTAACACCGAGCGGCGCTGAGTCGACAGGGATGCAGACCGCTGAGTCAGCTGCCGGCATTCTGATGACACTGCAACTCCACTGCCTACAAGGCCGACACACAGCTCGCTGAGGCAGCCATTTCACACCAAACCGTTTCGCAGACAGCGAAGTGGTGTCCTCAGCATTATGGGACCCAGTGATGCAGATCGAGAGGAATGGGAGAACTGTAGTTGGAAACAATAAATCACTTGGAAAGCTCAGACGAGTGCCTTCTACCTCTTCCCACTACATTTGGTGTTGCTGTTACATTCGGTGGCAGAAGCTACAACTACAATATCCCGTGAATCTTTCCAGGCTTGAAAAAACCGAACTTGGCGTGCTTTAACCACTGAGCTTCACTAGACATATAGGCTTGTGTTCCCATTGTGTCTCTGATTAGTGGTGAAGTTTAAGATAAGTCTGGCAAGAAATGGTCATAGAAACGATAGAAAAAATAATGATTTCACAAAGATGATTCGGGAGTATAAGAAGTGAAGAACCAACACACCAAAACTGGCAAGCATAAACGAGCTTCTTGAGTGGAGAACAGGAAGGAGTTAAAGTCTGATGATGGTCCTGTAAGATGAAAACCGGCTAATGAAGTAAGTTAACACTGCAAAATGAAGAGGGAAAAGAAGAAAACATGAAGTATTTCAGAATTAAGGCGATCGTTGCAATATCGTCTCAGTTATGTGACTGGATTTGTGATTTCATTTCAGAGAGCTCACAGTTCGTAATAATTGACGGAAAGTCATCGAGTAAAACAGAAGTGATTTCTGGCGTTCCCCAAGGTAGTGTTATAGGCACTTTGCTGTTCCTTATCTATGTAAGCGATTTGTGAGACAATCTGAGCAGCTGGCCGTGGTGGCCGTGCGGTTCTAGGCACTCCAGTCTGGAGCCGCGCTGCTGCTACGGTCGCAGGTTCGAATCCTGCCTCGGGCATGGATGTGTGTGATGTCCTTAGGTTAGTTAGGTTTAAGTAGTTCTAAGTTCTAGGGGACTGATGACCACAGCAGTTGAGTCCCATAGTGCTCAGAGCCATTTGAACAATCTGAGCAGCTGTCTTAGTGTGTTTGCAGATTTATCAACTAATAAAGTCATCAGAAGATCAAAACTAATTGAAAAAATATTTAGAAAAGATATCTGAATGGTGCGAAAAGTGGCAGTTGACCCTAAATAACTAAGAGTGTGAGGTCATCTACATGAGTGCTAAAAGGAACACACTAAACTTCGGTTACACGATAAATCAGTCTAATCTAAAAGCTTTAAATTCAACTAAATACCTAGGTATTACAATAACGAACAACTTAAATTGGAAGGAATACATAGAAAATGTTGTGGGGAAGGCTAACCAAAGACTGCGTTTTATTGGCAGGACACTTAGGAAATGTAACAGACCTACTAAGGAGATTGCCTACGGTACACTTGTCCGTCCTCTTTTAGAATACTGCTGCGCGGTGTGGGATCCTCACCAGATAGGACTGACGGGGTAAATCGAGAAAGTTCAAATAAAGGCAGCACGTTTTGTATTATCGTGAAATATGGGAGAGAGTGTTACAGAAATGATACAGGATTTGAGCTGGACATCAGTAAAAGAAAGGCGTTTTTCGTTGCAACGGAATCTTCTCACGAAATTCCAATCACCAACTTTCTCCTGAGCATGAGGAAATATTTTGTTGACACCGACCTACATAGGTAGGAACGATCACCAAGATAAAATAAGGGTAATCAGAGCTCGTACGGAAAGATACAGGTGTTCATCCTTTCCGCGCGCTATACGAGATTGGAATAATAGAGAATTGCGAAGGGGGTTCGATGACCCCTCTGCCTGGCAGTTGAATGTGATTTGCAGAGTATTCATGTACATGTATATGGAGATAAAAGAAAAAAAAGAAGTGTCCTCTACTATCGGTGCTAGACTACTATGCAATCCCGTGGTTCACCCGCAAATTAAGAAAAAAATTTAAATTATAAAAATAAAATCAGTTATTTACGCAATGTACAATTACTTGTTTTAAAATGACTGTGCATATTAAGCGAAATGTCGCAAAAATTGTTGCCACGAATCCTGAAATACTTAAACATGAAGTATACGAAGTGTAAATAAATACTTCTGTTATCAAAGACTTGCGTGTGAATTCCTAAGGTACCAAACTGCTGAGGTCATCTGTCCCTAGACTTACACACCACCTAAACTAACTTATGCTAAGAATGACACACACACCCATATCTCAGGGAGGACTCGAACCTCCGGCGTGAGGGGCCGCGCAGTCCGTGACATGGCGCCTCAAACCGCGCGGCCACTTCGCGCAGCTCAAAGACTTGTAAAACCGGAATAAAAAATAAGAAGGAAAAAAGGAAATTTTTTCGTATGTCATTCGTTCTCATGCAAAGATGTCGAAACTTCGAACAGGAATATTTTGAGAAAAAAATTTGCACTAGAAAAAGATTTGTTTTATTGTTATTAGTAAATAAAACTTAAAATGGTGCGCAACTAAGCACATACGTCAGACCTGTACATTCCATATTTTACTCCCAGTAGCGTCTAATGATGTGTGGGTATAAACTGGATTCCTGACCTTATGGAAATTCCAACTGTTTTATTTCGCCGGACCGAATATGCGTCTAGCTATGGCAACGCTGGCAGCTTTGAACAAATAGCAATACGTTTGGCAATTTGCGCATTTTCACCTGAGCCTTTTTTTCCCCCTCTTCGTGCGAGAAGCTCAGTGCTGAATGCAACATAATTACTGGCATAATT
This sequence comes from Schistocerca piceifrons, assembly GCF_021461385.2. Taxonomy (NCBI): domain Eukaryota; kingdom Metazoa; phylum Arthropoda; class Insecta; order Orthoptera; family Acrididae; genus Schistocerca; species Schistocerca piceifrons. Next base: position 66,587,653 of record NC_060148.1, on the reverse strand, counting down.
TCAGAGCGCCACATTCATATTTGTTTTTTCCCCCCTGTCTCGCGCCAGGGCTAATCCCGTTTCCAGTACGGTAAATAGGCATGCTAATAATAATTATTATTATTGTTCTTGCTAATACCATTCGGTTCACCAGGTTTTGTTTTTAATTTTCTTTTTTTTGCTTTTTTTTTTTTATAATTCACCCGACACTGTAGCGAGCTGGAAATTTACCGGCGGGATTTTCTGCTGACTGTACGAACGGCGTGGGCAGTGTTAATTGGAAGTGGTGGAACGAGAGCATAGATTAAATGCTGTGGGAAATGTTGCAAAGGGCAGCTGTGACCTTCTGTTAGCCAGAGAGCTGAGGTGTGGAGGGTTGGTGACAATTATGCAAACAGCGAAACTCTCTTGGCAGTTAATGTGATTGTCCCACCGGAAAATAACTTTACTTATTTAATCACTGCAGTACCAGATTTTTTTTTCTTTCTGACGTTTCATTTATTTCTGCACTGGCATTAACGGGTACCTACATCTACATCTATTCTCTCCAAACCGTTACGACGTATAAGGCAGAGGGTATGTTCCATTGTCCCAGATATTAGGTATTCTTTGTATTCGATACCGTATGCAGCACGGGAACAATGATTTCCTAAACACCTCTGCGTGTACTGTAATTAATACCATCTCATCTCTGTAGTCCCTGTGGCACCAGTACACAGGGTGGTCCATTGATCATGACCGGGCCAAATACCTCACGAAATAAGCGTCAAACTGAAGAACTACAAAGAACGAAACTCGTCTAGCTTGAAGGGGGGAACCAGATGGCGCTATGGTTGGCCCGCTAGACGGCGCTGCCATAGGTCAAACGGATGTCAACTGTGCCATTTTAAATAGGAACCCCCATTTTTTATTACATATTCGTGTAGCACGTAAACAAATATGAATGTTTTAGTTGGACCACTTTTTTCTCTTTGTGATAGATGGCGCTGTAATAGTCACAAACATATGGCTCACAATTTTAGACGAACAGTTGGTAACAGGTAGGTTTCTTAAATTAAAATACAGAACGTAGGTACGTTTGAACATTTTATTTCGGTTGTTCCAATGTGATACATGTACCTTTGTCAACTTATCATTTCTGAGAACGCATGCTGTGACAGCGTGATAACCTGTGAATACCACATTAATGCAATAAATGCTCATAATGATGTCCGTCAACCTCAATGCATTTGGCAATACGTGTAACGACATTCTTCTCAACAGGGAGTAGTTCGCCTTCCGTAATGTACGCACATGCATTGACAATGCGCTGACGCATGTTGTCAGGCGTTGTCGATGGATCACGATAGCAAATATCTTTCAACTTTCCCCACAGAAAGAAATCCGGGGACGTCAGATCCGGTGAACGTGCGGGCCACGGTATGGTGCTTTGACGACCAATCCACCTGTCAGGAAATATGCTATTCAATACCGCTTCAACCGCACGCGAGCTATATGCCGGACATCCATCATGTTGGAAGTACATCGCCATTCTGTCATGCAGTGAAATATCTTGTAGTAACATCGGTAGAACATTACGTAGGAAATCAGCATACATTGCACCATTTAGATTGCCATCGATAAAATGGGGGCCAAATTCCTTCCTCCCATTATGCCACACCATACATTAACCCGCCAAGGTCGCTGATGTTCCACTTGTCGCAGCCATCGTGTATTTTCCGTTCCCCAATAGTGCATATTATGCCGCTTTACGTTACCGCTGTTGGTGAATGACGCTTCGTCGCTAAATAGAGCGCGTGCAAAACATCTGTCATCGTCCCCTAATTTCTCTTGTCCCCAGAGGCAGAACTGTACACGACGTTCAAAGTCGTCGCCATGCAATTCCTGGTGCATAGAAATATGGCACGGGTGGAGTCGATGTTGATGTAGCATTCTCAACACCGACGTTTTTGAGATTTCCGATTCTCGCGCAATTTGTCTGCTGTTGATGTGCGGATTAGCAGCGACAGCAGCTAAAACACCTACCTGGGCATCATCTTTTATTGCAGGTCGTGGTTGACGTTTCACATGTGGCTGAACACTTCCTGTTTCCTTAGATAACGTAACTGTCCGGAGAACGGTCCGGACACTTGGAAGATGTCGTCCAGGATACCGAGCAGCGTACATAGCACACGACCGTTGGGCATTTTGATCACAATAGCCATACATCAACACGATATCGATCTTTTCCGCAATTGGTAAACGGTCCATTTTAACATGCGTAATGTATCACGAATCAAATACCGTCCGCACTGATGAAATGTTACGTGATACCACGTACTTATACGTTTGTGGATATTACTCCACCATCTTGCCCAAAGCGCAAGAAGTGGTCCGACTAAAACATTCATATTTCTTTACGTACTACACGACTATGTAATAAAAAATGGGGGTTCCTATAGAAGCGCCATCTAGCGGGCCAACCATGGCGCCATCTGGTTCCCCCCTTCAAGCTAGCCAATTTTCGATCTTTGTAGTTTTCTAGTTTGATGCTTATTTCATGAGATATTTGGCCCAGTCACGATCAATTGACCACCCTGTATAGGGGGCTGTTGGAGTATATTCCTCATTTAATACTGGTTCTTCAGGCTTGGTTTGTATCTTCAAGCGTCTGCCACTTCAATTTTTTCATCTTCACCATTCAAATCTAATGAGAAGCTGGGATTGGTAAAGTGCCAGGTCACAAAAACGTAACAACGAAACGAATGGCGCTGTAAGAGATGCAAACAATTGGCTTAAAGCACGTAGTGCCTTAACTGTGAAGTCTGATAAAGGCAACACTTTTGTCATTATGGAAGTAGAGGAGTATGAAAACAAGATACATGAATTCCTTAGGATTACTAACATGGTGAAACTGACCAAGGATCCCACAGATACAGGGTGGCGCACGAAATGTGTTACCAATTGTTTCTTTCACAATTTACGACGCACATTAGATATCCCGCTGGGATGTCTACATCAGTACCAGCAGAGCTGGGAAAAACAAATGAGTTACGAAATGACGTGTAATTCACAATACTGCCGCCAGGACTCTAGTAAGCAGCAATGGCTGACAATGGAAGACTGACGACACAGCGACGATCGGCAGTTGTGTTACTTTTTCATGAAACTTAAAGCCTTGTTGTGACACAGAGGCGTTTCCGACAACAGTTTAACACACGATCGGTCCCTTGCAGTACGACCATCCACAGGTTTTACGATAAATTTGTACAGAAAGGAACAGTATTGGAAGCGAAGCGACCTCGACCCAAGCCTGTTTGTTCGCCGGAGAATATTGAAGCGGTACGAGTTGTTGTATATAGAAGTCCCGGGAAATCGTGTAGAAAGCAGCAGTGGAACTGGGAATATCCAGACGCTCCGTTCAACGCATTCTTAAAAGTGACCTCCTTATGTACCCATACAAGATGACCTGTGCACAGAAACAGTCAAGAACACAAGCAGCAGAGACTACTGTTTGCTCAGTGGGCGGAGGATAGGGAAGAAACTCTCAACAACGTTTGGTTTACAGACGAGGCGCATTTTCATTTAGACGGTGTGGTTAACAAACAAAATGTACGCTTTTGGACCACTGAAAACCCACAAGTGCTTCATGAACGACAACTTTATGCTCCGAGGGTTACAGCGAGGGCAGCAATTTCCAGTCACCAACTTATTGGACTCTTTTCTTTGAAGAAACTGTGAGCAGTGAGCGTTATTTGAGAATGCTCCGCAGTAGCTTCATTCCACAGCTTCTTGCTACTGCCTTGCCCTTCAACACGCAGTGGTTCATGCAAGATGGAGCAAGGCCACATACTGCAAACACTGTGTTGGAGTTTTTACACGAGCATTTCGACATGCGGATCATTTCAGTCAGGTTTCCAGGTCGCTTCAGTGACGGACAAAATTGGCCCCCCAATAGTTCAGACCTCAATCCATGTGACTATTTTCTTTGGGGGTACCTAAAGGAAAAAATTTTCCCGAAACGTCCACGTGATTTAATGGAGCTCGGAAGACTTATTCTTCAAGCTTGCAGTGAAATTACGGACGACATGTGCCGTACGGTAATCACTAACCTCAGTGTTCGTTTGAAGGAAGTTGGGAAACGAAATGGTGGACATATTGAGCATGTGCTGAGTTAGAACAAATCTCCATGGACGGCTCTTCATTGTAATATATGTTCGTTTCAGATTGTATTGACAATAAAGTTTATATTCAAAAGTGTTGTGTGATGTCCTTAGGTTAGTTAGGTTTAAGTAGTTCTAAGTTCTACTGCTCAGAGCCATTTGAACCATTTTATATTCAAAAACAAAATTGTAAAACATTTCGTGCGCCATCCTGTAGATTTAATGTTTTAATTAGAAGAATGTTGAAATAATTTGAATGTATGTTTAACGATAATGATACTAAGAATTGCGTTGTAATGAACCCATGAGCACCAACTCTCAGAGCAGAACACAAGATACATAAAGAAAATATCTCTATCTGTCCAGTTGTTAACCATATCGATAGTCCACGATTCATTTTGAGCAAGAGACTGTATTCCTTAGTCAAGGAATTTTATATGTCTGAAACTAATTACGCTATCAGAAACTCCATACATTCAGTCACTACAGTTTAAGATATGAAATTGCAGAAAATTGCAAATTTGTTTCATTTGGTATGTGTAACTTGTACATCCATGTCCCCATAGCTGAGACAGGTAACATTATTAAAAATATTTTTCCCAAGTATCAGAAAACTAGCAAAGCGGAAGCAGATGAAACAATAGTCTTACTAGAACTAACCTTGTTCTTCAGTTGCTTATGTTTCAGAGGGTAGGTATACTCACAACCTTGCAATAGGCAGTTGTAGCTCTGGCGCACTGGCAGTAATCATCGTGAACTATATCGAGAACCAATTTTTTTGAAAACTACAAAGACACGGCGAACAATTACAAATGTTTTAACAGCTCCCTCGGTGAAGTGAATACGATGTTAACAAAGTTAGCTAATATGCATCCCAAAATAAGGTTTACCATGGAGCTAGAGAAGGAAAAAGAGTATCAGCTTCTTAAAGTTTAAAAATAAAGAATGCCGTCTTGAATCATATAAAACGGCCATCTTCTACTGCATGTTAAACAGATTAATTAAAGTAGAAATGATCAAGCAAAAAAAAAAAAAAAAAAAAAAAAAAAAAAAAAAAAAAAAGATAAAGAGCTATCAGTCATTCAAGATGTAGATAGGAACAATGGTTGTGATAGGGTTGTGATAGGGAAATGGTTAGTAAATTATACACAATGAATTTGGAGCAAAACCACACAGTTGCAGATGAAATCACACTAGACAAAGAATCTGGAAGCGGGAAGTCTAGGCCGGCCGCTGTGGCCGAGCGGTTCTAGGCGCTTCAGTCTGGAACCGTGATGCTGCTACGGTCGCAGGTTCGAATCCTGCCTCAGGCATGGATGTGTGTGATGTCCTTAGGTTAGTTAGGTTTAGGTAGTTCTAAGTCTAGGGGACTGATGACCTCAGATGTTAAGTCCCATAGTACTTGGAGCCATTTGAATTTGAGAAGTCTAGATATGCAGTGATACCATATATACGGACATTATCAGACAAAGTACCAAAAACGTTCAGGTACACAAACATTCAGATAGGCTTCTGGACTGATAATCGTTTGGAGAAAAATATCCAGCACACTCTTAATAGTTCCCCACCATTCGCAGAATCATGGATATTACAACCTAATTGTAGTATGGCTCTGAGCACTATGGGACTTAACATCTGAGGTCATCAGTCCCTAATTGTAGTAGCTTTAATAAGTTCTACATAGGACAAACGTGATAGAACTTTAAGGTATCGTATAGGGACCATGCAGTGCCAACTGAGAACAACATATCTGCCTTTAGTATTCATTTACCCACCGAAAATCATAGTTTACAGGATTTTAATAGTACACTCCAGGTTTTAGACCAAGTCAGTAAGGGAAGACGAATATATTCGAAGAAATTGAGATATACTCTCAGTTGCGTAAACATCCCGACAGTATTCTCAATTAACAAACAAAACTAAATAACAAAAGATTTTTAGAAAACTTCCAACAAATTCTGTGATCTCAGTAGCTACTGGTACTGGATTGTGCCATGTTTTGCACTATGATGCCCATATGATGTTTGTTTAGCGCTTTAGATTTCTTGTCCACTATGCTTTACAATAACAATATCTTAAGAAGTAACAGTATAACCTCAGTATTCTACACGAGTATGCTATACCACCTGGTACTCTGTCCTCTTCGTTTCCGTACTTCTTAAACTGTCAACGTGTTACCTTATGTTTTCATGTCCTGCCAACTATGTTTTAACTTTTCATTTTTATAACGTTATACTTTTATCATTCTTAACGAAATAAAAATTTATTTATACACTTTAATGTATCCGTCAGGTGGGCAATTCCTTTTATAATGTATTATATTATATAGTTACAAGACGTATCTCATTTTAATTTCGTAACAGTTTTTTGAACAACAGTTACAGTGTATAAGACGTTTTTTGCTGTTCTGTCACGAACCACATAACATATTTTACGGTATAACGACACATATCCTGCAATAAAAAATGGCTCTGAGCACTATGGGACTTAACATCTGAGGTCATCAGTCCCCTAGAACTTAGAACTACTTAAACCTAACTTACCAAAGGACATCACACACATCCATGCCCGAGGCAGGATTCGAACCTGCGACCGTAGCGGTCGCGCGGTTCCAGACTGAAGCGCTTAGAACCGCTCGGTCGCAGCAGCCGGCTCCCTGTAATACATTGCGTGCATAATGACATTTCCATGTTGTTCGTTTTACCCTGACTTCAATGTTTTTATTTTGCCTGAATTTCTCTTTATACTGACAAATTCTTATTTTATGAGGGCTAGTAAACATTCTTTTATCCAAAACTGGGTTATGTCGTCCGTCCTTTAATTTGTGACGTACTGTGCCGTTGTCCTCAGACTTCTCATAGTGTGACTGTGAACGCTTTATTTTGCACTGAAAACACCTGGATTATTTCCTTCATCAGTTGGGTCGATACAAATAGGCCGATGCGCCCTGGCGAGACTGAAGTAGGTAGTTCCTTGGGTGCATAGGCAAAGAGATTCTAAGATCTAGGACGAAGAGGCTATCTGAATGGGATGGAAATCGGTAGCTGTGATATACCGGGTGATCAAAAAGTCAGTATAAATTTGAAAACTGAATAAATCACGGAATAATGTAGATAGAAAGGTACAAATTGACACACATGCTTGGAATGACATGGGGTTTTATTAGAACGAAAAAAATATAAAAGTTCAAAAAATATCCGACAGATGGGGCTTCATCTGATCAGAATAGCAATTATTAGCATTACAAAGTAAGACAAAGCAAAGATGACGTTCTTCACAGGAAATGCTCAATATGCCCACCATCATTCCTCAACAATAGCTGTAGTCGAGGAATAATGTTGTGATCAGCACTGTAAAGCATGTCCGGAGTTATGGTGAAGCAATGGCGTCGGATGTCGTCTTTCAGCATCCCTAGAGATGTCGGTCGATCACGATACACTTGCGGCTTCAGGTAACCCCAAAGCCAATAATCGCAGGGACTGAGGTCTGGGGACCTGGGAGGCCAAGCATGACGAAAGTGGCGGCTGAGCACACGATCATCATCAAACGACGCGAGTAAGAGATCTTTCACGCATCTATCAATATGGGGTGGAGCGCCATCCTGCATAAACATCGTACGTTCCAGCAGGTGTTTATCAGCCAGGCTGGGGATGATGCGATTCTGTAACATATCGGCGTACCTCTCACCCGTCACGGTAGCAGTTACAAAACCAGAATCACGCATTTCCTCGAAGAAAAAAGGCCCGATAACGGTTCAAAAATGTTCAAATGTGTGTGAAATCTTATGGGACTTACCTGCTAGAGTCATCAATCCCTAAGCTTACACTCAACTTTACCTAAATTATCCTAAGGATAAACACACACACCCATGCCCGAGGGAGGACTCGAACCTCCGCCGAGACCAGCCGCACAGTCCAGGACTGTAGCGCCTCAGACCGCTCGGCTAATCCCGCGCGGCCGGTAACGGTAGATGTGGCAAATCCAACGCATACCGTGACTTTCTCGTCGTGCAGTGGAGTTTCCACAACAGTTCCAGGATTTTAGGTAGCCCAAATTCGGCAGTTGTGGGCGTTGACAGACCCTCGGAGCGTGAAATGAGCTTCGTCGGTCCACAACACGTTACTCAACCAATCGTCATCTTCCGCCATCTTTTGAAACGCCCACACCGCAAATGCCCTCCGCTTCACTAAATCGCCAGGTAACAGTTCATGATACCGATGGATTTTGTACGGATAGCATCGGAGGGTACGCCTAAGTGCCAACCAAACAGTAGTGTATGGAATGCCGGTGCGACGTGCGACTGCACGAGCGCTGACTTCCCCGTGCATAGACGAACCCGCTACAGTCTCCATTTCTCCCTGAACTGTCTCAGCAGCATTACGCCTTGTGCTCGGTCGGCCACTACGGGGTCTATCGTCTAAACAACCCGCGGCTTCGAACTTGGAAATCATTCTTGCCACAGCTGCATTTGTCAACGAACCTTTACCCGTTCGAATCCCCCTCTCATGGCGATAGGATCGTAACGCTGAACTAGCACATTCCCCATTCTGATAATACAGCTTCACTAGAAGCGCCTTTTCAGGTAACGTCAACATGCTGCGACTGCTGGCGCATCTGATTCTCTCTCTCTCATTCCGGCTCGTTTTATACACGATTGTCATGCGCAGTCGCTGATGTTTTGCCGTCAAGCGCCATCGGTCGGACATTTTGCGAACTTTTTTTTTTGTCCTAATAAAACCCCATGTCATTCCAAGCATGTGTGTCAAATTTTACCTATCTACATTATTCCATGGTTTATTAAGTTTTCAAATTTATACTGACTTCTTGATCACCCGGTACATATGCAGACAAACAAATGATTGCAATTGCAGAAAAATTTGACGATTTATTCAAGACAAAGAGCTTCACAAATTGAGGAAGTCAAAACGTATTATCACCAAGCGAGGTTGCGCAGTGGTTAGACACTGGACTAGCATTTGGGAGGACGACGGTTCAATCCCGCGTCCGGCCATCCTGATTTAGGTTTTCCGTGATTTCCCTAAATCGCTCCAGGCAAATGCCGGGATGGTTCCTTTGAAAGGGCACGGCCGACTTCCTTCCCCATCCTTCCCTAATCCGATGAGACCGATGACCTCACTGTTTGGTCTCTTCCACCAAATCAACCAAACTCAATAACGTATTTATATTAAAAATGAAGAAATTCCTCTAGCAGTATTTACGGTGACGATTTTATTTTGGCAACTACTTTCAACGTTGTAACAACGGCATTTTCAGGCCATATAAAATATACCATACATACAACAACCAATGTGACATCATTAATCTACGAGTTATTATGTAAACAAATATATTATAAACATATTACATAAGGGAAGAATTCGATAAAATAAATTACATTTTGGCCGTTTTCATTAAATGCAACAATCATTCTGGAAATTAACAGTTTATGTGGTACAAATGAAATTATATACAGGGTGGTCCATTGATAGGGACCGGCCAAATATCTCCGAAATATGCATCAAACGAAAAAACTAGAAAGAGAGAAACTCGTCTAGCTTGAAGGGGGAACCCAGATGGCGCTATGGTTGCCCCGCTAGATGGCGCTTCCAAAGTCGAACTAATATTAACTGTGTTTTTTTTTTTTTAATTGGAACTGCCCATTTTTACTACATATTCGTGAAGTACGTAAAGAAATATGAATGTTTTAGTTGGACCACTTTCTTCGCTTTGTGACAGATGGCGCTGTAATAGCCACAAACGTGTAAGTACGTGGTATCGCGTAACATTCCGCCAGTGCGGACGGTATTTGCTTCGTGATACATCACCCGTGTAAAAATGGACCGTTTACCAGTTGCGGAAAAGGTCGATATCGGATTGATGTATGGATATTTTGATCAAAATGCCCAACGCGCGTGTGCTATGTATGCTGCTCGGTATCCTGGACGACATCATCCAATTGTCCGGACCGCTCGCCGGATTTTTTCGTTATTTAACGAAACAGGAAGTGTTCAGCCACATGTGAAACGTTAACCACGACCTGCGACAAATGATGATGCCCAAGTAGGTGTTTTAGCTGCTGCCACGGCTAGTCCGCATATCAGTAGCAGACAAATTGCGCGATAATTAGGAATCTCAAAAACGTCGGTGTTGAGGACGCTAAATAAACATCGATTGCACCCGTACCATATTTCTATGCACCAGTAATTGCATGGCGACGACTTTGAACGTCGTGTACAGTTCTGCCTCTGGGCACAAGAGAAATTACGGGACGATGACAGATTTTTTGCACGCGTTCTATTTAGCGACGAAGCGTCGTTCGCCAACAGCGGTAACGTAAACCGGCATAATATGCACTATTGGGCAACGGAAAATCCACGATGGCTGCGACAAGTGGAACATCAGCGACCTTGGCTGGTTAATGTATGGTGCGGCATTGTGGCAATCTAAATGGTGTAATGTATGCTGATTTGCTCCGTAATGCTCTACCGATGTTACTACGGGATGTTTCACTGCATGACAGAATGGCGATGTGCTTCCAACATGATGGATGTCCGGCACGTAGCTCGCGTGCGGTCGAAGCGGTATTGAATAGCATATTTCATGACAGGTGGATTGGTCATCGAAGCACCTTCATCGGATCTGACGTCCCCGGATTTCTTTCCGTGGGGAAAGTTGAAGGATATTTGCTATCGTGATCCACCGACAACGCCTGACAACATGCGTCAGCGCATTGGCAATGCATGTGCCAACATTACGGAAGGCGAACTACTCGCTGTTGAGAGGAATGTCGTTACACGTATTCAAATGCATTGAGGTTGACGAACATAATCTTGAGCATTTATTGCATTTACAGGTAATCACGCTGTAACAGCATGCGTTCTGAGAAATAAGTTCACAATGGAACATGTATCACATTGGAATAACGTACGTTCTGTATTTTAACTTAAAAAACCCACCTGTTAGCAGCTGTTCGTCTAAAATTGTGAGCCATATGTTTGTGACTATTACAGCTCCATCCACCGCAAAGCGAAAACAGTGGTCCGACTAAAACATTCATATTTCTTTACGTACTACACGATATGTAATAAAAAGGGGTTCCTATTTTTAAAAAAACGCAGTTGATACTCGTTTGACCTATGGTAGCGTCATCTAGTGCGCCAACCATAGCGCTATCTGGTTTCCCCCTTCAAGCTAGACAAGTTTCGTTCTTTATAGTTTTTTCATTTGACGCTTATTTCGTGCGATATTTGGCCCGATCACGATCAATGGACCACCCTGTATATGGAGTTCTGTCCGTTAGTATTGATTGTAAGGTAGTAGTTAATGTGTTTGTGCTCCGTTATACTTACTATGGAGTTCAGTATGTGGTCAATTCCATAGGCAATTCGCTTTCCCTTGTCAGACTCCATACTGGACACGTTATCGTCTTTCGCTGTTGCGAGTCAGTTTCATCACTTAAGAGGTCCGGTGTTCAGATTTATTTTACTTCCCACTCTCATGCTTGTTGTCGTAATCAGTGTCTAGCTTATATTTTATTAATTTCATACAAGAACTGATGTTTATGGGTAAGCGAAACGAATACCCATGGTGTAATGGTGATATTGGTCGTTAGACTTTTCGCCGTCCTAATAAGTAGTGATTAAGCATGTCTTTGAGTGTAATAACCTAATCAGCCTTTGACTATATCACATTTACGATACGAGTGTTATGCGCTGTATACTTTACCGTATGTATTCGTGCTGGTGTTTATTAGAGGAACAACAAATATTTTACAGGTGTGATGAATTGTTTCGACTGTCAATACCTTGTTACTTCTTTTGGAGTATGGCTGTGGACTTGATCGTTCTATTGACGAAGTAAGCATACTAGAATTACACTACTTGTGACCAAGGTTTCTGCTGTCGATAAGACAAAGACGTTCAAATAGGGTTTTTCAGCGGCATGCTAACTTACATATTTATTCGAATGAGCCGATTTTAGATTGATTAGTATGTATTTTACACCACAGACTACCTTTCATTAACTAGGTTCCATACTCGTTTTCCGGTTTCTTATTATTCGGTTTGCGATGTTACGATTGACGTTGTTTAAGTATCTTGCTTCACTGTCACTTTAGTATGATGACAATGCAGTGTTATGCAAACATAACTCTATTTCTACCTTTCCGTTCCTTTACTATTCTTTAATAATGAATCTTACTCTACATACGTCTGATTAACAATGCATATTATCTTTACCACTGTTTATTATCCGTAAGCGTAACGGCTTGTCACCTAAGCTATTTTTTATATATACTCCAATTTCATTTAATACTTGACATTGATCTGTAATAAAAACGATCATGTACATATAATTTCATTTTTACTTATTGGTACCACATAAATTGTTAATTTCCAGAATGATTGTTCTTCTTCTTCTTCGCGGATGGATCACTTAGGACCACGCGTAATCAACATTTGTTGGCCTTCCTTTTCGCCCAGTATTCCTTCATAAACAACGAATGCGCTAGCTTTCGTTGCGTAGACCATGTATGTCGGTTAGTTTTTCTCTATTCTTCCTCAAAACCCCGTGTGTTTGTGATTTTTCTGATTTCATTTCTATCATGTAGATTTGGAGACCCTAATTCTCTCAGGTCTTTTTCCGTCTGTTTGTACCAGTTCGGTCTTGTAGTATTGTTCTTTAAAGACGTATGGATTTTGTGCGTTAACCTGTTTGAGTCCATTCTTTCAAAGTGCCCCATGAATTGGATTCTTCTCATGCGCATTGTGTCTGTTATTTTGGAGATATTTTTATATATTTCTGCATTGGGTTTTGGATAATGTACCCCATCTTTAGTTCTTGGTCCTAGGATTTTCCTCATTATCTTACGTTCTTTCACTTCTAATTCCACTTTTAGTGTTCTGTGTTGAAGGTTTAGTGTCTCAGATGCGTAGAGAGCTTCGGGTCTAATTGCTGTTGTGTAGTGTCGTATTTTGCAGTTCCACGAGAGACTCTTTTTGTTGTAAATGTTTTTTGTTAACTGAAACGCCGTCTTCATTTTCTGGACTCTTGATCTGACAGATTTCTTTTCATTACAATTTTCTGCAATCCATTCACCTAAATATTTAAATTCTTTTACTCGAGAGATGTAGTTATTACCAATTTTGAGATCAGAAGGTGCATCTTTGACGTCAGTCATAAATTTTGTTTTTTCAAATGAAATTTCTAATCCTATTTTATCTGCCTGCTCTTGTAATAATTCTAGCTGTTTCTGTGCATCGGTTATGTCTTGTGCGATCAGTGCCATGTCATCAGCAAATGCTAAACAGTCTAATTCTATGCCCTTATGTCTTGGTCCCAGTCTGTGTGCTGGTGCACCTGCTTTTTTCCATTCTCGAACAACTTTTTCAAGAGCACAATTGAAGAGCACTGGGGACAGTACATCCCCTTGACGTACTCCTGTGTCTATTTCAAATTCTGTGCTCAATTCTCCCACAAATTTTACTTTGGATTTGGTCTCCGTGAGTGTTTCTCTTATGATGTTTGTTGTCTTTTGATCTAGTCCAAATTCTGCTAATACTTCAAAAAGGGATTCTCGGTCTATACTGTCATATGCTTTTTTAAAGTCGACAAACGTGATGACATAACTTATGTTTGAAGTACTATGTAAATGTTTCATTGAGTTTTTCAAGTTAAGGATTTGTTCTACGCAAGATCGACCTTTTCTGAACCCACCTTGGTATTCGCCTAGTTTTGAATCCAGCAGAGGTTCTGCGCGGTTTAGTAGGGCTTTAGACATAATTTTGTATGTTATTGACAAAAAGGAGATTCCGCGATAGTTGTTGGGGTCTGTTTTACTTCCTTTTTTGTACAGAGGATGTATGATTGCAGTCTTCCAATCTGTGGGGATTTTTCAGTTTTCCAGATTTCATGTATAATTTCTTTGAGTTTTGCAATAAGATTTTCTCCTGCATTTTTCCATAGTTCTGCGATGATTTGGTCTTCTCCTGATGCTGTGTTAGTTTTCAGTGACTGAATTATCTCTTTAATCTCTTGTAAACTTGGTGGCTTTGAGTCTGGGTTTCGTTGTCTACGATGGAACTCAAATTTTTCTGCAGGCTTTTCACAATTCAGTAATTTAGAAAAGTATTTTGCAAGAATTTCACAGTTTTCGGTGTTGGTATGAGCAATTTCCCCAAGGTCATTTTTGAACTGGAGTGATGGAGGAGAGTACTTTGTTAATTTTTGTTTGAATACTCTGTAGAAATTTCGGGAATTGATTTTCTTGAAATCATTTTCTATGTCTTGCAATTTTTTGTCTTCGTGTTGTTTACGGACTGTTCGTATTGCTTTTGTGACTGTTTTCCTGGTATCTTTGAGATCTTCCAGGATCTTTTGATTTTTGTTGCACAACCAATTTTGCCACGCCTGTTGTCTGAGATTTATCCATTTAATGAAAAGGGCAAAAATGTAATGGAATTCGTCCATTATGTAAAATGTTTATAATATATTTGTGTACATTATAACTCATAGATTACTGATATCACATTGGTTGTTGAATGTATGGTATATTTTATAGGGCCTGAGGATGACGGTGTGTGGCGGAGGGTACCTTGAGTACCTCTATCGGTTCTCCCTTCTATTCCAGTCTCGTATTGTTCGTGGAAAGAAAGATTGTCGGTATGCCTCTGTGTGGGCTCCAATCTCTCTGATTTTATCCTCATGGTCTCTTCGCGAGATGTACGTAGAAGGGAGTAATATACTGCTTGACTCCTCGGTGAAGGTATGTTCTCGTAACTCCAACAAAAGCCCGTACCGAGCTACTGAGCGTCTCTCCTGCAGAGTCTTCCACTGGAGTTTATCTCCGTAACGCTTTCGCGATTACGAAATCATCCTGTAACGAAGCGCGCTGCTCTCCGTTGGATCTTCTCTATCTCTTCAATCAATCCTATGTTGTACGGATCCCACACCGGTGAGCAGTATTCAAGCAGAGGGCGAACAAGTGTGCTGTGACCTACTTCCTTTGTTTTCGGATTACATTTCGTCAGGATTCTTCCAATTAATCTCAGTCTGGCATCTGCTTTACCGACGATTAATTTCATATGGTCATTCCATTTTAAATCAGTTCTAATGGCTACTCCCAGATGATTTACGGAATTAACTGCTTCCAGTTGCTGACCTGCTATACTGTAGCTAAATGATAAAGGATCTTTCTTTCTATGTATTCACAGCACATTAGACTGGTCTACATTGAGATTAAATTACCATTTCCTGCACCATGCGTCAATTCGCTGCAGATCCTCCTGCATTTCAGTTTAATTTTCCATTGTTACAACCTCTCGATATGCTACAGCATCATCCGCAAAAAGCCTCAGTGAACTTCCGATGTTATCCACAAGGTCATTTATATATATTGTGAATAGCAACGGTCCTACGACACTCCCCTGCAGCACACCTGAAATCACTCTTACTTCGGAAGACATGCTGCGTTATGTTATCTAGGAACTCTTCAATCCAGTCACACAATTGGTCTGATAGTCCATATGTTCTTACTTTGTTCATTAAACGACTGTGGGGAACTGTATCGAACACCTTGCGGAAGTCAAGAAACACGGCATCTACCTGTGAACCCGTTTCTATGGCCCTCTGAGTCTCGTGGACGAATAGCGCTAGCTGGGTTTCACACGATCGTCTTTTTCGAAACCCATGCTGATTCCTACAGAGTAGATTTCTAGTCTCCAGAAAAGTTGTTATACTCGAACATAATACGTGTCCAAAATTCTACAACTGATCGACGTCCCTTCTTGAAAACGGGGATGACCTGAGCCCTTTTCCAGTCCTTTGGAACGCTACGCTCTTCTAGAGGCCTACGGTACACCGCTGCAAGAAGGGGGCAAGTTTCTTCGCGTACTCTGTGTAAAATCGAGCTGGTATCCCATCAGGTCCAGCGGCCTTTCCTCTTTTGAATTGTTTCTCTATCCCTCTGTCGTCTATTTCGATAGCTACCATATTGTCATCTGTGCGACAATCTAGAGAAGGAACTACAGTGCAGTCTTCCTCTGTGAAACAGCTTTGGAAAAAGACATTTAGTATTTCGGCCTTTAGTCTGTCATCCTCTGTTTCAATACCATTTTGGTCACAGAGTGTCCGGAGCTTTTGTTTTGATCCACCTACCGCTTTGACATTTCTTAGGATTTTCTGTCAAGTCAGTACATAGAACTTTCTTTCGAGTTCATTGAACGCCTCTGGCATAGCCCTCCTCAGACTACATTTCGCTTAGTATAATTTTTGTTTGTCTGCAAGGCTTTGGCTATGTTTATGTTTGCTGTGAAGTTCCCTTTGCTTCTGCAGCGGTTTTCTAACTCGGTTGTTGTACCACGGTGGCTCTTTTCCATCTCTTAAGATCTTGCTTGGCACATACTCAGATAATGCATATTGTACGATGAACGTTGTCCGCTGATCTTCAACACTATCTGCACTTGAGACAAAACTTTTGTGTTGAGCGCCAATTTCTCTGAAACCTGCTTTTTGTCACTTTTGCTAAGCAGAAAAATCTTCCTACCTCTTTTAATATTTCTATTTACGGCTGAAATCGCCGATGCTGTAACCGTTTTATGATCGCTGATTCCCTGTTCTGCGTTAACTGTTTCAAGTAGTTCGGGTCTGTTTGTCCCTAGAAGGTCTAACATGTTATCGCCACGAGTTGGTTCTCTGTTTAACAGCCCAATGTAGTTTTCAGATAATGCACGTAAAAAAAAATTAACTGGGTTCTTTGTACCTGCCACCCCTTATAAACGTTTGAGTCTCCCAGTCTACATCACCAAATGTCGTAATTAAATCGTTTATAATCGATGGTTTATCAGTTGATGTTTAAATATAAATGATAAGTTCAAATTAGTTCCAGCGACACCAAATTCCCTAAAGACTGGTTGTAATCTCAAATCTATGATCAGTCGTAACAGTGTTATTAATTCCTAACGTCAAGGAATTTCTGTATAAGCGCCGAGCGCTTCAGTCAAATAATATCGCAGCACGTTACCTCTATAAATAATATTGCAAAACTTGAAAGATAAATGCGTGAATTGACACGATATGCTGGTGTATTACACAATATTAGTCACTTCCTAACAGAGCCGTGAAGAAGCAGCTTTACCAGGTGTTGGGGGAATAATAAATTATATACTTCGTAACTATCGCCAAGTTCCGTAGTCCATTAGTTATTACGAATGAAATTGTCTATCTGTGTTCTCTTCATAAATACTGCTAACTTCAGGTTATCTAATTAAAAGTCACTTCTGTCTGATATATGCAAGTCCTCTATCTGAATTCTAAATAACGTAATATCTGAAGTGAAAGTATCGTTTCATTGCGTCATAGTAGATCGCAATAATCAGTTCTGAAAAAAAAACCAATCTAATTGCGCCTAAATATACGAGCATTGAAAAGTATGACCTGTTTCGGCTAACTCTCGTAACGTAGTGAAATCAAATGTTCAAATGTGTGTGAAATCTTATGGGACGTAACTGCTGTGGTCATCAGTCCCAAAGCTTACACACTACTTAACCTAAATTATCCTAAGGACAAACACACACAGCCATGCCCGAGGGAGGACTCGAACCTCCGCCGGGACCAGCCGTACACGTAACGTAGTGACAATGGATTGAATTATCCTTAGCCAATACTCACGCCGACCTGAGTGGCCGTGCGGTTCTAGGCGCTACAGTCTGGAGCCGGGCGACAGCTACGGTCGCAGGTTCGAGTCATGCCTCGGGCATGGATGTGTGTGATGTCCTTAGGTTAGTTAGGTTTAAGTAGTTCTAAGTTCTAGGGGACTGATGACCTCCGAAGTTAAGTCGCATAGTGCTCAGAGCCATTACTCACGAGTCTCAAAGAGTACTCACACGGAGTATTCTTTGGGAACGTTGGTTCTACTTTGCGAATTTTAATGATTTTGCGATTTACTATGATTCTGAATTTGGAGTTTGATTTTACTGGAATCCTATATTTCTTTCGTATGTTAATACATTACTAAGTATTAGATTCTTGATTCAATTACTGGTTAATATCCAAATAATAGTGTTAGCTGGAATTTTGTTCGCTTGTTAATTTTTCATGGAATTTGGAACTTGTTTTGGGGAAATCTTCGGGAATTTTGGAGCTAATTTTTGATTGTCATCTCTCGTCCGAGGAAGTGGCATTACAATGTACGAAGACAATAAAGTATTGATCCACCTCTGACCCTCATGCAAGCAGTTATTAGGCTTGGCATTGATTGATATGTCCTCCTGAGGGATACTGTGCCTAATTCTGCCCATTTGGTGTCTTTGATCGGCAGAATCCCGGGGTGGGTAGAGGGCCCTGCACGTAATGCTTCTCAACTGGGAAGAGATCTTGCTTGTCAGTGATAGGGTATGACAATCACCAAGACAAGCAGTGCAGTTCGCGGGCGGGCGTTATCTTGCTGAAATGTGACAAGCAGTGCAAATTCTTACCGTTCGCGGGCGGCCATTATCTTGCTGAAATGTAAACTCAGGGTGGCTTGCCATGAAAGGCAATAAAATGGGGTGTAGAACATTGTCGAAGAACTGTTGTGCTGTAAGAGCACCACGGATGACAACCAAAGTGGTCCAGGAATGAAATGGAGTCAGGTTGGTATCCCAGGGCTGTCTGAGGTGTCTCCATATACGTCGTCGCCGGTCATCGGGGCCCGATTCGCAGTGGGGCTCTTCACCGAAGACAATTCTACTCCAGTCAATGAGAGAGCAAGTCGAATACGTGCCTGGATAAGCCCCAGGTAGTGATAGGATACCAGCCTGCGTCGCCTGCCGTTCGGTCTGGCACCCTGCAGTGATGGTCTAAGCTTCCATTTCATTTC
Source organism: Schistocerca piceifrons (assembly GCF_021461385.2). NCBI lineage: Eukaryota > Metazoa > Arthropoda > Insecta > Orthoptera > Acrididae > Schistocerca > Schistocerca piceifrons. Next base: position 66,568,678 of record NC_060148.1, on the reverse strand, counting down.
GCAGCAGGACAGCTTTTTGTTGTCATCCGCGGCCCCCCTACAGCACAACGGAGCGCCGACGATATCCTACGCTCCGTTTTGTTGCCCTAATCGCGAACCATCCTGGGCTTACATTTCAGCAAGATAATGCCCGCTCGAAAACGGCGAGAGTTTCTACTGCTTGTCTTCGTGTTTGCGAAACCACACCTTGGCCAGCAATGTTGCCGAATCTCTCCCTCTTGCAGAATTATGGGCAGGACCCTCGGGATTCTGACCACCTATCGTGCCTATCGAGTAGAATTTGGCACAATATCCATGGGTAACAGAAGAAATACTTCAGTTGATTGATGAAAGGAGGAAGTACAAACATGTTCCGGGAAAATCAGGAATACAGAAATACAAGTCGCTGAGGAATGAAATAAATAGGACGTGCAGGGAAGCTAAGACGAAATGGCTGCAGGAAAAATGTGAAGACATCGAAAAAGAAATGATTGTCGGAAGGACAGACTCAGCATACAGGAAAGTCAAAACAACCTTTGGTGACATTAAAAGCAACGGTGGTAACATTAAGAGTGCAACGGGAATTCCACTGTTAAATGCAGAGGAGTGGGCAGATAGGTGGAAAGAATACATTGAAAGCCTCTATGAGGGTGAAGATTTGTCTGATGTGATAGAAGAAGAAACAGGAGTCGATTTAGAAGAGATAGGGGATCCAGTATTAGAATCGGAATTTAAAAGAGTTTTGGAGGACTTACGGTCAAATAAGGCAGAAGGGATATATAACATTCCATCAGAATTTCTAAAATCATTGGGGGAAGTGGCAACAAAACGACTATTCACGCTGGTGTGTAGAATATATGAGTCTGGCGACATACCATCTGACTTTCGGAAAAGCATCATCCACACAATTCCGAAGACGGCAAGAGCTGACAAGTGCGAGAAGTATCGCACAATCAGCTTAACAGCTCATGCATCGAAGCTGATTACAAGAATAATATACAGAAGAATGGAAAAGAAAATTGAGAATGCGCTAGGTGACGATCAGTTTGGCTTTAGGAAAAGTAAAGGGACGAGAGATGTAATTCTGACGTTACGGCTAATAATGGAAGCAAGGCTAAAGAAAAATTAAGACACTTTCATAGGATTTGTCGACCTGGAAAAAGCGTTCGACAATATAAAATGGTGAAAGCTGTTCGAGATTCTGAAAAAAGTAGGGGTACGCTATGGGGAGAGACGGGTCATATACAATATGTACAACAACCAAGAGGGAATAATGAGAGTGGACGATCAAGAACGAAGTGCTCGTATTAAGAGGGGTGTAAGACAAGGCTGTAGCCTTTCGCCCCTACTCTTCAATCTGTACATCGAGGAAGTAATTAAGGAAATAAAAGAAAGGTTCAGGAGTGGAATGAAAATACAAGGTGAAAGGATATCAATGATACGATTCGCTGATGACATTGCTACCCTGAGTGAAAGTAAAGAAGAATTAAATGATCTGCTGAACGGAATGAACAGTCTAATGAGTACACAGTATGGTTCGAGAGTAAATCAGAGAAAGACGAAGGTAATGAGAAGTAGTAGAAATGAGAACAGCGAGAAACTTAACATCAGGATTGATGGTCACGAAGTCAATGAAGTTAAGGAATTCTGCTACCTAGGCAGTAAAATAACCAATGACGGACGGAGCAAGGAGGACATCAAAAGCAGACTCGCTATGGCAAGAAAGGCATTTCTGGCCAAGAGAAGTCTACTAATATCAAATACCGGCCTTAATTTGAGGAAGAAATTTCTGAGGATGTACGTCTGGAGTACAGGGAAAACCGGAACAGAAGAGAATCGAAGCATTTGAGATGTGGTGCTATAAACGAATGTTGAAAATTAGGTGGACTGATACGGTAAGGAATGAGGAGGTTCTACGCAGAATGGGAGAGGAAAGGAATATGTGGAAAACACTGATAAGGAGAAGGGACAGGATGATAGGACATCTGCTAAGACATGAGGGAATGACTTCCATGGTACTAGAGAGAGCTGTAGAGGGCAAAAGCTGTAGAGGAAGACAGAGATTGGAATACGTCAAGCAAATAATTGAGGACGGAGGTTGCAAGTGATACTCTGTGATGAAGAGGTTAGCATAGGAAAGGAATTCGTGGCGGGCCGCATCAAACCAGTCAGTAGACTGATGACCAAGAAAAAAAAATCCTTCAGGAGGACATCCAGCAAATCTGTCAATCAATTCCCAGCCGACTAACAGTTCGCATATGAGCTGGAGGTATACCAATGCATTACTGACTTGTTCAATTTGTGAAGCTCTTTCTCTTGCATAAATCTCCTAAGTCTCCTGTAATTCCAATCATGTGACTGTACGTATCCATCACATCAACATATTTCCGTCCCAGACGGGTAATTCTTTCATTGTGTACCTTTTTTTGTCTCAGAGTGTATATCGAAACGCCGTGTGGCTCAACAATGAGAGTCTTCTGTGACTGAAACAATACACCTGACCATTTGTGTTGCACTTCTTTGCTTAGGTTCAGTACCCTGTCTGTTCTGATCTGTAAAGGGCCCATATATGAGGAGCGACAATAAAGTAATGAGACTGATTTTCTTTGCAAGATGTGGCAACCCTGCAGGCTTGAGTAGGCTGACCTTGGTCTATAAGCTGCTTCTCGTCCAAGCGGCACATCGATGCAACTGCTCAGTCGTGAGCTGTGCTGCAATAGTTAACACGTGTTTGTGTCTCTCGTCACGGAAATGGAACCAGATAATATTGCGCAACGGTATGCCATTTCTTTTTGTGTGAAATTGGGTGAAAACGTGACGACAACTTACGGTAAGTTTCAGAAGGCTTTTTTGAGAGGAGGTTATGTCAAGAACTCAAGTTTTTCATTGGCATAAAATGTTAAGTGAAGGCAGGACGAATGTTGAAGATGAAGACCGCTGTGGACGACCATCAGCCTCACAGATGGATGCCAACTTGGCCATGGTGCGTGAACTCCTATAATCTGATTGAAAGTTATCTGTGAAAATGATTGCAGAAGAACTGAACATTAATCGAGAAATGGTTCGTCTAATAACAACTGAAGATTCTTCATCACGATAATGCACGATCCCAAACTGCTCTGTCAGTACCGCAATTTTTAACTTCAAATCAAATTTCAGTACTACCGCAGCCACCTTATTCACCATATATCGCTCTGTGCGACTTTTCTTTGTTTCCAAGAGTCAAAACGGCGGTCAAGGGACACCATATTCAAACAACACAAGATGTCCAAAAAGCTGTGACGAGGATCTTGGAGGATATTACAGAAGATGAGTTCCAGAAACATTACCATCAGCGCTGGAAAAAGTGTGTGCAATCAGTACTACTTTGAAGGAGACAACACTAAACTTGACTAAAACGGTAAGCAACATTTTTTTCACATCAGTCTCATTACTTTACGAGGTGCATTCAAGTTCTAAGGCCTCCGACTTTTTTTCTAATTAACTACTCACCCGAAATCGATGAAACTGGCGTTACTTCTCGACGGAATCGCCCTGCAGACGTACAAATTTTTCACAACGCTGACGCCATGATCCCATGGCAGCGGCGACGGCTTCTTTAGGAGTCTGTTTTGAACACTGGAAAATCGCCGAGGCAATAGCAGCACCGCTGGTGAATGTGCGGCCACGGAGAGTGTCTTTCATTGTTGGAAAAAGCCAAAAGTCACTAGGAGCCAGGTCAGGTGAGTAGGGAGCATGAGGAATCACTTCAAAGTTGTTATCACGAAGAAACTGTTTCGTAACTTTAGCTCGATGTGCGGGTGCGTTGTCTCGGTGAAACAGCACACGCGCAGCCCTTCCCGGACGTTTTTGTTGCAGTGCAGGAAGGAATTTGTTCTTCAAAACATTTTCGTAGGATGCACCTGTTACCGTAGTGCCCTTTGGAACGCAATGGGTAAGGATTACGCCCTCGCTGTCCCAGAACACGGACACCATCATTTTTTCAGCACTGGCGGTTACCCGAAATTTTTTTGGTGGCGGTGAATCTGTGTTCTTCCATTGAGCTGACTGGCGCTTTGTTTCTGGATTGAAAAATGGCATCCACGTCTCATCCATTGTCACAACCGACGAAAAGAAATTCCCATTCGTGCTGTCGTTGCGCGTCAACATTGCTCGGCAACGTGCCACACGGGCAGCCGTGTGGTCGCCCGTCAGCATTCGTGGCATCCACCTGGATGACACTTTTCGCATTTTCAGGTCGTCATGCAGGATTGTGTGCACAGAACCCACAGAAATGCCAAAGGCGATCTGTTCAACAGTCATTCGGCGATCCCCCAAAACAATTCTCTCCACTTTCTCGATCATGTCGTTCGTCAGACCGGCTTGTGCGAGCCCGAGGTTGTTTCGGTTTGTTGTCAGACAGTGTTCTGCCTTCAATAAACTGTCGCACCCACGAACGCACTTTCGACACATCCATAACTCCATCACTACGTATCTCCTTCAACTGTCGATGAATTTCAATTGGTTTCACACCACGCAAATTCAGAAAACGAATGATTGCACGCTGTTCAAGTAAGGAGAACGTCGCCATTTTAAGTATTTAAAACAGTTCTCATTCCCGCCGCTGGCGGTAAACTTCCATCTGCCGTACGGTGCTGCCATCTCTGGGACGTATTGACTATGAACGTGTCCTCATTTTAAAACAATGCGCATGTTTCTATCTCTTTCCAGTCTGGAGAAAAAAAATCGGAGGCCTTAGAACTTGAATGCACCTCGTATTGTCACACCTCGTACTTAGAAATACGAGGGACATTTTATAAATAATGCGCACCAATTTTTTACTTACACATTTTTTTTTTTTCAGTATTTCTTTTCAGTCTTGCAGTATAGTCTCCCTGCTTCTTCATTACCGAATCCCAACGACTCGGAAGCTGTGTTATTCTCCAGGACACCACTTCCGTTTATCTGTCGATTGGGTCAGGTAATGGTGGGAGAACGCTCTTCAGAAGAAAGATAACGATGATCACGCATAGGTTTTTTTTCAACTTCGAGAACAAGTAGAAATCTGGTGGGCTCATGTCCGGGACGTAGGGAGGATGCGGAAACGCTTACCGACAGCTTTCGCGCAGTTTTTGGGCTACAACGTTGCGCTTATGTGGGCGACCCTTGTCGCGGAGAATGAGTAGCCCAGCCTCTAACGACGGAGGTCGGGTTTCTTGCATTTTTCTGCGCAGATTTTGCGTGAAGGTACGATAATACATTGCTGTGACGCCTATTGCACATGGGACTGTTACATGTCGCAATAATTCCTTGGTGATAATAAGCAAAAATCAACATTTGCTTGGGCGTTAATTGACCGCTTCGAAATTTTTTTGGACGCAGGCAATATGAAGCTCTTCACTCATTGGACTGGGATTCCAATTCCGGTTTAAAAGTCTCTAATCCACGTTTCGTCAACAGCGACAATTCTACACAAAAATCCTTGACCTTGACGGTCGAATCGATGTCTGAGCGAAGTTGCAATGTCCAGGCGTTTCTGTTTCTCTTCAGCAGTCGAACAGTGTGGGACCCCTCTGGCAGAAATTTTTCTCTTCTTCAAAACATATCTCGGAATACAGAATACTGATGTTGGAGGGAATTCCAGTGGCTTAAGACACTTCCTCACAGTCGCACTGTGATCTTCTCCAAGAGCACCTGCCACAAGTCTCACACTTCGTTCATCTGTTGACGTTTCTTGCCTTCCAGGTCTTGAGTTACCACCTGTGCTCATACGACCGCCACGAAAACGATTAATCCAACGTGAAACTGTAAATATTTACTTTTAAAAACAGTCTTGATCACAATTTATTTATTAGGGTGACCGGTTTCGACCACTACTGTGGTCATCTTCAGACCAATGATTAAGAACCTCCTACTGCTGGATGAGGAGGTTCTTACTCATTTGTCTGAAGACGACCACAGTAGTGGTCGAAACCGGTCACCATAATAAATAAATTGTGATCAAGACTGTTTTTAATAGTAAATATTTGTAACACATTGATCACTGTCACTCCCATAGTGCATTCATAAGTTAAACTGTAAACTCACAGCAACTTTCACTTGACGCACTGTGGAGTTCTGTTTTTTTCCGCGTAATGTTTCTGTCTCGACGTACGACCTCTGGTCTTCAACAGTCACAGTACACGAGACCCAGGCAGGGTCATTTCTACATTTCGCAGCGAAAAAACAAAAACACGTGCTTCTTCCTCAAGCTGCCAACTACATCTGACGTAATTTTCATTGTAGCTGTATCAGAGAATCCCCAGTAATACCAACCTGTACATTATTTATGAAATGTCCCTCATATTCCGGGATGAGTCATGCAGGTGACTTTTAAGCGGTGCCCTTTGCAAAGTGACTGTATTTCCCCAGTGTGCTGCCAGTGGACTGAATGAAGTCTGCCACTTGCATTACCCACGACTGAGCCTGCGTGATCGTTCCCTTTTACTCCCTCTCTGTCCCTGTTCACAAACTGTTACACTCAGGTATTTGCGCGGGTTGGCGGATTCCAATTATCAGTCACAATACTTTGGTTCGTTTTGTAAAGTATTCAATTTTATGTCATCATGTTTCATAATTCGATCGACAGTTCTACGACAGATTGAGGTGACTGTTATGGAGCGATAATTATTTAATAACCCTTTTTTTTCAGTTAGCCGGCAATTTCTGTTCTGGATTTAGTGATGTTTCTTCAATGGCCCCTTACCCAATCATTTACATTACATTCCAGATCTTTCACAACGACACTCATGTCATATGCAAGTGTGGAATTCTTGTTGACCATTTGTCATGTTTATTAAGTTTTACTACTAGTTTTGACAGTGGTCTTCAGTCCAGAGACTGGTTTGATGCAGCTCTCCATGCTACTCTATCTTGTGCAAGTTTCTTCATCTCCCAGTACCTACTGCAACCTACATCCATCCGAATATGCTTACTGTATTCGTGTCTAGGCCTCCCTCTACGATTTTTACCGTCCACGCTGCCCTCCAATACTAAATTGATGATCCCTTGATGCCTCATAACATGTCCTACCAACCGATCCCTCCTTCTAGTCAAGGTGTGCCACAAATTTCTCTTCTCCCCAATTCCATTCAATACCTCCTCATTAGTTAATTGATCTACCCATCCAATCTTAAGCATTCTTGTGTAGCACCACATTTCGAAAGCTTCTATTCTCTTCTTGTCCAAACTATTTATCGTCCACGTTTCACTTCCATACATGGCTACATTCCATACAAATATTTTCAGAAACGACTTCCTGACACTTAAATCTATGCTCGATGTTAACATATTTCTCTTCTTCAGAAACGCTTTCCTTGCCATTGCAAGAAAAAGTCTACATTTTATATCCTCTCTACTTCGACCGTCAAAACTCCTTTACTACTTTAAGTGTCTCATTTCCTAATTTAATGCCCTCAGCATCACCTGATTTAATTCTGCTACATTGCATTATCCTCGTTTTGCTTTTGTTGATGTTCATCTTACATCCTCCTTTCAAGAGACTGTCCATTCCGTTCAGTTGCTCTTCCAAAGACCTTTGCTGTCTGTGACAGAATTACAATGTCATCGGCGAACCCCAAAGTCTTTATTTCTTCTCCATGGATTTTAATTCCTACTCAGAATTATTCTTTTGTTTCCTTCACTGCTTGTTCAATACACAGATTGAATAATATCGGGGATAGGCTACAACCCTGTCTCACTCCCTCCCCAACCACTGCTTCCGTTTCATACCCTTTGACTCTTATAACTGCCATCTGGTTTCTGTAGAAATTGTAAATAGCCTTTTGCTCCCTGTATTTTACCCCTCGAACCTTCAGAATTTGAAAGAGTATTCCAGTCAACATTGTCAAAATCCTTCTTTAAGTCTACAAATGCTAGGGACGTATGTTTGCCTTTCCTTAATCTATTTTCTAAGATAAATCGTAGCGTCAGTATTGCCTCACGTGTTCCAACATTTCTACGGAATCCAAATTGATCTACTCCGAGGTCGGCTTCTACCAGTTTTTTTCATTCGTCTGTAAAGAATTCATGTTAGTATTCTGCAGCCGTGGCTTATTAAACTGATAGTTCGGTAATTTTCACATCTGTCAACACCTGCTTTCTTTTGGATTGGAATTATTATAGTCTCCTTGAAGTCTGAGGGTACTGAATAATGCAGATACAATAAATTAGTAGCCCTTTAGTAAAATCATATATAGGGTGTTCGTTCGGAAACTGGCATTATAACACTATAGGTGTTTGAGAGGGGAGTGAGTTCGTAATATTTTGAATAGAAGCCCATGTCCTCAGACATACCATATCAGTTTTATGAGTGTTTCACTCCAGACTTTTAACTCATCCACTTTTTGCTTGAGGAACTGTATAAGGCGTGACACAGTACAATTATTAGGTAACAATCCCAAAAGAAATATATCGGATCAGCCAATTATCACTTAGGCACATTTGTTTTATTAACACGTAAACATTACGTTGTGTAGCTGCGGCATGCCGAGTGATTTTTTTTGTTTTAGAATAATATAAACACGTAGTGTTTAACTGTTAATACAAACGAATGTGCTTAAGTGACGAATGGATGTTCCGTTAAGTTTCCTTTCAAATCGTTACATAGTGACTGTACCGTGTCCCGTATAATTAAATTTCTCAAGCAGAAGTGAATCAGTTAAACATCTGAATTGAAACCGCCGTAGAACGCAAACGGTAAGTTTCCGTTTACAGTACGTACCCTTTGGGTTCCTGTTCGAAATACAGGGTGTATAAAAAAAGAATCATCCGATTTCGCACGTCTATATTTCTGAAACTAATAAACATACACAATGAATTGTTTTTGATGCATGGGAAACTCAAAAAAAGTTTTCATACCTTTTCATAGGTGTTCCATATGCCCCTTTGAGATTCACGGGACATGTCAATGCAGTATTCAAATTATTCCGACACTGCAGCGAGTCACAGCTTCCACAGCTGCTGTTATGCGATGTCTCAGTTCATTCATTGTTGTTGGTAAGGGAGTCTTTTATAAGCCCCCACAAGAAATAATCACATACAGTCATGTCTGGTAACCTTGGAGACCAGTAATGTAAGTGTGAATCGTTTGGTCAAGTGCGACTGATCCATCGTTCAGTAATCGTTTGACTTAAAAATTCCCGCACTTCCAGATGCTAGCGTGGCGGTGCGCCGTCCTGTTGGTAGATGAAGTCGTTCGAATCAGTCTCCAACTGAGGGGAAAAGATAGTTCTCAAGCATATCGAGATATGTTCTTCCTGTAACAGTGTCCTCGGCAAAGAAAAATGGACCGTACATCTTTTCCCGTGAAACTGCACAAAACAAGTTTAATTTTGGACAGTCCCTCTCCTGTTGTACAGCTTCATGTGGTTGCTCTGTACCCCCTATTCTCACATTATGACGGTTCACCTTTCCATTTAAATGGAATGTTGCCTCGTCACTAAACACTAAGCGTGGAAGAAAACTGTCATCCTCCATCTTCCCAAGAACGAAATTACAGGACTCCACACGTTGTTGTGTGTCACCTTCAAGAAGAGCTTTCAGTAGCTGAATTTTGTACGGTTTCACGTCCAAACGTCGACGCAACACACGCCAGACAGACATCAGGGTCATGTTGAGCTGTCGAGCTGCACGGCGAACGGATTTCTGCGGACTCCTTTTGAAGCTATGGCGGATGCATTCGACGTCTGTGTCAGACACTCGGGGACGGCCTTTGCCCAAATAACTTGTTTCTCGGAATTGTTCATGCCACCGTCTAATGCTCTGTCCTGTCGGAGGATCCACACCGTACCTAGTACGAAATTTACGCTGAACAGTTATTACTGACCAACACTGCGCAAAACGTAGAACACAAAACGCTTTCTGCTGTTCCGACACCATTTTTACTAGAACTGAAGTGGGTGCGCACTGCTGCTACCTAGCGGGAACAATGTAAAACTCAAGAGTTTACTCTTCCCAACAGTACGTTGTTCACGCACGTACCTCAAATAACATAATAGTTATGACTTTTTAAATCGGATGATTCTTTTTGATACACCCTGTATTATGTAGTCACTCCCCTCTACCAGTCCTCAAAGTTTGTAACGGGGATTTCCGTACAACCTGTGTATTTAGTGCGTATCAGTCTCCTGACTGGTTCGATGAAGCCCACAATGAATTCCTCTCCTGTGCCAACATCGTCATCTCGGAGTAGCACTTGCACACTACGTCCTTGTTTGTTGGGTGTATTCAAATTTCTGTCTGCTGCTACAGTCTTTGCCGCCTACAGCTGACTGTAGTACCTTACACCTGATGTCTTAACCCATGTCCCATAATCATGTTCCTTATTCTAGACCAGGGCCGGCCAAACGTGCACAGTGTGCAGACGTGCGGAAGTGCTGCACATGTGCGACAGCGACATCTGTTATTAGACATGTGTGCTAAATGAACGGCGGCCTCTCCACTTCCCTGTTTATGTGGTACAAGCAAGAGCGCAACATACCCAGTCTCGTTTACCCATGGTAACCGTAACCATAACAGAGAACTACTGAGAAATGGCAGGTACTGTGAAAAAGCAGAGGACGGCAGATCTATGTTCTCAGTCGTTTAAAAATGACTGGGAACTGCAATTCTTTTTTGTAGCCGTTGGTGAAAACTCACAATGTTTGCTGTGCCGCCGAATAATAGGCGGCCAGCGTAAGTTTTCAATTGAAAGACATTGCAATACATATCACAAAGACGAGTGTAGTGTACTCAACAGTGAAGAACGGCAAGCAAAATTAAATGTCCTTAAGAAAATGGGTGACACACATCAACTCGATTATCATTTCTCATGACCAGTGATAAACGTGTTTCGATTTATTCCTTTCATAATTAAAAATTGTTGTTTACTAACTGTGCATTATTGCCTCATTCTGCTCCATGTTGCATTATTATCAGGAAAGTTGGTCATTAAACCGATTGTTTCAATGTATACTTAAATTTAGGTTTTTTTTAAGTGTGAAGGCCTACGCTCAGCTGAAGTCGATAAAACATAACATTCATCTAATAGTCGGTTATTATGTAGATTTCAGACGTAACTGATGAAAGATGTAGCAATAATTGTATTGAAATAACAGGTGATCATCGAGAGGTCTGCGGTTGTCATTCTGTTCAGAGGTCAGTGAGACAGAAATTATGTGGGTGTAACTGAGGGCACCGAGAATTAGTTATAGGAAACCTTGCATTAGTTTAATGTTATTTGAAATCATGAATAAGTTTCGTTGGAAGTCGCTTTTTTTTTTTTTTTTTTTTTGTTGTGGTGGTGCTGAAGTCTGATCAACTTCGTTGATTTTTACTTCTGTAGGGAATGGAAGGGGTAAAAATTTTCTCTTTATTTATTTATTCTTCTTTCAGCTTTAGTTTGGGCACACAGAAGGGTCCTTTAACTCGCTGCTTTTGGTGTGTGTTTGAAAACATGTGTGTAGAAGTGCTAAAGGACGATATGTCCTTAAATTATGGAGAATTACGTAGGGATATCATTTACGGAGGCTCAAATACTATCGCCTTCGGTACTTTATATTTGTGGTTGCGTAAGGGTTCTACCGCCCCTACTGTGGTGAGTTGTGGTGTACTGTCACGTATCATGTCCAACTTCCGAAATAAGGTTCGTGCCTTCTCCGTGACCTTGTCTGAGAGGTAAGATTCGCTTAAGGCTCGATGAATGTCTTGATTTCGGATCCACCATTGGGCTCCTGTGATCCATCGCAGGCATCTGCTTTGTACAACCTGTAACTGCTTGTAGTTCGTGGCACACGTAGTACCCCAAGAGGTCGATCCATACAAAATGGATGGTTCAACTGTGGCATGGTACAACTGGAGTTTCGTACGTTGGCTGAGGTATGAGCTCTTCAGAAAGGGGAGGAGAGCTCCCAGCATTTTGAGGCCAGACGTCTTCTTCTCCATAATGTGATGACTATACAACAGTTTGGCGTCTAGATGCACTCCCAGGTATTTTACAGTTGTTGCCCAGGGGAGTGGCTGGTCTGATATCCGCAGGCGGTCATTGACGATGGGTCTCCGACGTGTGAAGACAATAACTTTGGTTTTTTCCGCATTGACCGTTATTTTGTTCATGTGGGTCCAGTGGTCCACTAAATCTAGTTGGCGCGGAAGTCGCTAAGTGCTCTCTTTCTTAAATACTAGATCAGAAACATTACGCGTATTTGCGTGCCGTCAGTCAAGCTGCCTTAATAAAAACCCACGGTTGTTAACTGTATTACTTGTCTTACTGGGTTAAACTGTTGACATAAAAGTAGACGTCTCAATGAATAGACTGTGACAGTATTTTAAATGTTTTAATACGCAAAATACCTTCCCATGGTTGGCTTGCAAGCTGTGGAAAGAGCACTAGAATGCACTGGTACAGAGTACCCCAGCAAGTGGATAAAGCGACATCTGTGCATAGAAACATGCACTACATGAATGCTGACGGCTGCGGCGTGCACGCTGTGACCCGGAAGTTGCACATGTGCACGAGCACCGCACGCGTGCAGAATTTCTGGCCGGCCCTGTTCTAGACAGTGTTTCCCATACGCTCTTCGCTTCGCCGGTTTCGCGGTGAACCACGTCATTGCTTATCTTACCAGTACACCTAATTTTCAACACCTATAGCACCTCATCTTAAACGCCGAGAAGTTCTAGGCGCTTCAGTCTAGAACCGAGGAGTGACCGCTACGGCCGGCCGCGGTGGCCGTGCGGTTCTGGCGCTGCAGTCCAGAACCGCGAGGCTGCTACGGTCGCAGGTTCGAATCCTGCCTCGGTCATGGGTGTGTGTGACATCCTTAGGTTAGTTAGGTTTAAGTAGTTCTAAGTTCTAGGGGACTTATGACCTAAGATGTTGAGTCCCATAGTGCTCAGAGCCATTTGAACCATTCGACCGCTACGGTCGCAGGTTCGAATCCTGCCTCCGGCATGGATGTGATTGATGTTCTTAGGTTAGTTAGGTTTAAGTAGTTCTAAGTTCTAGGGGACTGATGACCTCAGATGTTAAGTCCCATAGTGCTCAGAGCCATTTTTAAACGCTTCGATTCTTTTATTTTAGTGTTTTCCGATAGTCCAGCATCCAGAATCGGAATACCCTCTTCGCCGGTGCTAGTTTGCTTTTTATGTCCTCCTTGCTTAGACCGCCATGGGCTATTGTCCTTCCAAGGTAGCAGATGTTGAATTTCTCGGTGCTCCCATTCCTGCTGCTCCTTTCGTCTTTCTTCGATTTACTCTCAGTCCACATTCTGTACTGATTAGACAATTCATTCAACTGAACAGGTCCATCAATTCTTGATCACTTCTACTGAGGATAGCAATCTTATCATTGATATCTTTTCACCCTGAACGTTTATTTCTGCCATTGCTTTGTCGAAGTATAGATGATCAGCAGGGGCGAAAAACTACATACTTGCCTTACGCCCTTTTTAACTTAAGCCCTTCTTTTTCTTCCTTTTGCTTCTTGTACAAAAAGTACATTATCTCTGTTTCACTGTAGTGTACACGTAGGGGAGGATGGGTTAATTCCGAACACTTAAGAGAGACCAGAAATAAAACAAAACCAGAAAAAGTTGCCAACACTACCTATTACTGAAACTTTAAACGAGTCACTCTTAAATTCGCACTATCAACGTGGATAAATTTTCTATACAAAATAAAATATTAACAAAAAAAAATTTGTGTCTGGGATTTCACCACAGACATGTTTTCGTTGGCCAAAAATTACATTCGTGGCATTCTATTCAATCTCCACAAATTAGACCATAATACTGATGCTCCATCGCAGCTCCTTCGCTGACCTTATCTTCTAAGGTGGTCTGTACTCTTCGTGAATCTTGATCTGAATGTTATCTGCAAATCCTTGTAGGTTCTTCACACCTTTCCTGCTCTACTGGCCCCTCTGGGAACGCCGGCCGCGGTGGTCTAGCGGTTCTAGGCGCTCAGTCCGGAACCGCGGGACTGCTACGGTTGCAGGTTCGAATCCTGCCTCGGGCATGGACGTGTGTGATGTCCTTAGGTTAGTTAGGTTTAAGTAGTTCTAAGTTCTAGGGGTCTGATGACCACATAGTGCTCAGGGCCATTTGAACCATTTGAACCTCTGGGAACGAGAAACATTTATTTATAGACGACATGAAATCTTCACGTAATAAAACGAACTGTTGTACAAAAGAGTACGTACGAATATTAATTATCTCACTGTGATGTATCTGAAAAGCGGTATAGATATTTCATGATGATAAATCTGTGTTTTGTAGTAAAGACACCGAAAATAATCGGGCGCTGATAACCTCGTTCTTGTGCGCCCTAAAACACTAATCATCATCACCGAAAATAATGAAAACACCAGAAATAGATTTTCATAATCTTTTTACTCTGGTTTGAATGTTCCCTACGAGAAATACGTGGATGGAGACATATGTAACGTATTTGTGGTAAGTATGTGCTGCTATTGATAACCAAACCACTTATTTAAGTAGTATTTGCATCCCTACGTGTATCAAAAATTAACTCTGCATTTTTCAGAGATTAATAATGCGCCGTATAGAGCGAGTTGTAATTAGTATTGTTGGCCGCCATTTGCAAGATGGCAGCTTCTTTCTTAATTTACTCCAATATTACGTGGCATAAAGCCAAAAGGAGATGTCTGACAACTAATTTCTTGAATAAGCAGACTAAAGTCAAGTAAATTTCATTTCTTTGCAAACATTAGTATCGATGTCAAAACAGATTCTTATGGTTGCCGTGTCGCGGCTATGTTTAGTTCAAGTGACGAGATTTTTCATAGTTAAGAAAGAGCTCAGCTTTGAATTAATAATAAGTTTACCAGCAAAATCTGTTTCTCCATGCAGATCTACGAAAGTAGAAATTATAGTTCATGCTAAAAGACTTACCGTTACAATCCTGACATTTCCAAAAGTAAACGATTAACGTGCTTCACACCAATCGGTTCGTAATTTATTTTACATCTATGCAGGCACTCCAGAGTGATATATTTATCGGGCACTTGAATATACGTAACGTTAGCGACAGCCCCGGACGGTGCACAAGTCCCACCCAATCACCCCCCTCCACACCAATCCATATCCTAAGCTCCGCCCATGGTCTGCCGCATGTTCCAACGTCAAAGTTGTTCGTATCACAGATATGCCAGTCATAACAAGGGAGAAAATCAGTAGTTAGTACGAAATACAGTTTTTCCGGTACCATTGTGAAAAGAACTAGAAATATGTTCATTGAATATGCGAGTTGAAAAATCATCAGTAAGAATGAAAAATAAAAATGGTATCCACACTGTCTTTTTTATTTCATGAGCTTTCATCTGCACTATATCAAAACATCTGATATTTGTTAACTGCAGTGAGCGCAAATTTCCGTTACCTCGCGTAGTGCAAGAAATTCTGCTGGAAAATATTAATTGGCAGTATCGCCAAGGATGCTGTCCATTATCTCGATTGTCTAAAGTCAATGTTGTGCATAAACAAGGCAAAGTCGATGTCTTGGTTTGTTTCTGATTACCTCATTAAGACTAAAGAATCTAAGAGTGGGATAATGTAGAAATGCGTAATGCAAGCAGTCAGATATTTATACAGTGACATTCTTCATTAATATTTGCCTGTGTAATGGGTGAATTTTTACTTGTGAACTCTTCTGACTGCTTGCTTATAGCAGACACGAGATTACTTTGAGTTCTTCTTCAGTGTTTGAGAGCTTTAGAGCTGCCTATTGTTAAACATATGTACATAATTTCGTCAGTGTCATTCCAGCACATCTTACTGTACTTTAATGTCTGTTAGAAATCAGTTTTGACAGCAGTTGGCCACAACAGTCAAGATTAGTTACCTTGTGTATGATAACTTTATTGAGAGTGCACACCTATGTTCCATTTTGACAGTATTACACAAACTACTAAGAAGTTCTAACAGCACAGCACTGCTAGTATGAACAACCGCGGTAAAACCAAAAACGACGAACAAAAACACGACAGCGACGAGGACTACCAGAGATCATATTGATGCGCTCTTGGTTGGTGTGAGGGGGGGGGGGGGGGATAGGTGTGGAGGGGGTAATCGGGTGGGGCTTGTGCAAACGTCCGGGGCTGTCGCTAACATTTCCTCTTGAATATAGAGAGCCTTAACAATATCAAAGATAAAATTACTGGTCCGTGGAATGAAGTTGTCATGAATATGTTGGAGTAGCCCCATGTGATATTACGATGTATTACGAACAGCCCAAGTGGCGCACACGTATTTTTCAGTGACTGGTACATACTTAGGACACACACACCACACACACACACACGTAAAATGCACCACATTGAAGCTACACAACGATTTTTTTTGTGAGTCATCAATCTTCTGATTGGTTTGATGCGGCCCGCCACGAATTCTTCGTCTGCGCCAACATCTTCATCTCGCAGTAGCACTTGCAACCCACGTCCTCAGTTATTTGCTGGATGTATTCCAATCTGTCTTCCTCTACAGTTTTTGCCCTCTACAGGTGCCTTATTACCATGGGAGTCATTCTCTTCTCCTTGTCCGTGTTTTCCACATATTCCTCTCCGATTCTGCGCAGAAACTCCTTATTCCCAAACTTATCAGTCCACCTAATATTCAACATTCGTCTGTAGCACTACACCTCAAGTGCTTCGATTCTCTTCTGTTCCGGTTTTCTCACAGTCCATGTTTCACTGCCATACACTGCTGTGCTCCAAACGTACATTCTCAGAAATTTCTTCTTCAGATTAAGGCCTATTTTTGAAACTAGTAGAACTATCCTGGCCAGGAACGCCCTTTTCGGCAGTGTTAATCTACCTTTGATATCCTCCTTTCTCCGTCCGTCATTGGTTATTTTCCTGCCTAGGTAGTAGAATTCCATAACTTCATCTACTTTGTGGCCATCAATCGTAATGTTAAGTTTCTCACTGTTGTCATTTCTGCTACTTCTGATTACTTCCGTCTTCCTTCGATTTACTCTCGATCCATATTTTCTACTCATTAGACTGTTCATTCCATTCAGCAGATCATGTAATTCTTTTTCACTTTCACTGACAAGGGGAGGCCGCCAATTGTGAAATTCAGATTCGATTCATACTGCGCGTAATAAAAGCTCATGGCTAGAGGTGTAATGTGGCAAAGCACCCAGATGCACTTCTCAGCCGTTGTCGAGAAAATCGACAGTTAAAAGAAACCGTTGCGGTGAAATACTCTCTACGATTAACAATTTTCTACAGCGTCGTGGCGCAGCGGTTAGCGCTCGGGTTCGTAATCCGAAGGTCGCCGGATCGAATCTCGCGCCATGCAATTTTTTTATTATTAGTTTTTTGTAATTATATATATAAAGTATTAATGAATTGCTTATGCATGTTGGTGAAGGCGGATCGCTCTCCAATTGTACCGCCTCCATTTTTCCGTTTTTTTTAACAGGGTGTACCAAAGCTCTCCCGTCCGCACTGATTTTCGACAATGTTATAAGTTGCGCTAGGGACCGCATCTACCTTCTTTCGAAGTTAGCAGGCAACTACGCTTTATGCGGCGGCTCGTTTGGGCCCATTAAACATCTGTCATTCAAGTGTAAAGAGCGAGTAACGGAATTTATATTTCATACCTGCCACAGCAAATTTGTGTTCGTGGGGTCTCTATTCTAATTCGAACGTTTGACTTACGCTATACGTATTCGTTTCGGAATATCGTTTCTACGTCTTCCGTTAACTGTACGTGGTTAACATTATGAAGACAATTAATAACATTTGTGAAATACAACTTTGTTTGCGGAAAACATAATGATGTCGCCAGTTTTTTCCACGACAAACGACTTTCAACAACTTATTATATGCATAATTGTTGCATCTGATTGCCGGGAATTATATATATATATATATATATATATATATATATATATATATATATTTTAATTATGAAAAACAAATACTAAAAAAAAAGTTGCATAGCGCGAGATTCGATCCGGCGACTTTCGGATTACGAACCCGAGCGCTTACCGCTGCGCCACGACGCTGTAGAGAATTATTAATCGTAGAGAGTATTTCACCGCAACGGTTTCTTCTAACTGTAGATTTTCTCGACAACGGCTGAGAAGTGCATCTTGGTGCTTCACCACATTACACCCCTGGCCATGAGCTTTTATTATGCGCAATATGAATCGAATCTGAATTTCACAATTGGCGGCCTCCCCTTGTGAGTATAGCAATGTCACCAGGGAATCGTATCATTGATATCCTTTCACCATAAATTTTAATGCAACTCCTGAGCATTTCTGTTTCTTTCCATCATTGCTTCTTCGATGTACAGATTGAACAGTACGAGAGGAAGTCTTCATCCCTGTCTTACACCCTTACAATGAATCTACATACCCATATATACACAAAAAATCACTAAGCTATCTTTAGTGGAACGAACAATCTTTCCACTTTCTCTCTTCTGGTCTTTATTATTTTTCTTTCTTCTTTTTTTTCTAAAATTGTCTTTGACGGAGAACTGATTATTATGTCTGAATGTCATTTTCTGACATTTTCTTTACGTACAATTGATTTGGCCAAATCACCTACGGGGGTTACGGACCTCTGCTGCACGTTTAGTGTCGATGCTAGGTCTATATGTTTATCATGTGTCACTGCTTTTTGTACACTTGATGTCATTGGTACCTGTGCATCATGTGACAGTGATGTCGCATCTACAAAACCTTTTCAAATTTAGTTGTATCTATTGGCCAAATTCCACCTGCCCGGAAATAGTTTGCTGTTTTCTCTACGCTGCTGATGCGGTCGAAAGCTTTCGCGAAAGGTTCGACACCTTCGTACTATGCAATTCGTCGGCCAGCATCTGAAGCCTTGTAAAAGTCGCATTCTCTGCTGCATGAAGCCTACGCAGGTATTAAATATGTCAGATCCAGTGGTTGCATACGATGTAATGTGTTAGGTGGAGGGGATAACAATATTAGTCTGTAATGGCGACAAAGCGGATAGACTAACGTTACTTTCATGGTTGTTTAAAATAAGTAGAACTGATTCTGTAACAGTCTTAGCAAAGAAGATGAACTGATGTAGTCAGTCTAAGAATAGATTCTCGTTGATCCAAGCCTGATCGCTAACTGCTTCTATCATACCAGCATTGCCTCGACTCGATAAATGAGCATTCATTCGCGTCCCAAAAAGCAAAAAACAGAAAAACAAAAAAAAAACAAAAAAAACTTCCTTAAGCACTAAATGCGCAAACAGCTGTTTTTCTAGTGCGTCTTTCACAAGAAGTTGCCACGACCATTTGGTTCTGCCCCTTTGGTGCTAAGACACTTGAATTTCTTTGGACATTAGAAATGCCTGTATCGTCAACATTACAACTACGATTAGTATCGAAGTGGTATTTTGTTTCCAAAGCTTGCAAGTTGTTGAACATTTTCACTTCTGTTTCATTAAAAGCTGTAATTCCATTGACAGAAGTGGACTCAGGTTTCCATAGCCAAATATTAGGATGGCTTTTTTTAAATTCGAAGAACCAGTTCTTTCTTGCCATTTGGGACGTTTTGTCAAAATTATGCTTCAAATAATTTACTTCAGCAACTATTTCCCGCAGTATCTCTATGGTTAACCCATAAAATAGTTTACTGCATTATATGTCCTTGTAAATCCCTTTCTTGTTCTTTGGAAAATATAACGTTACATCCAGTTTTTGGTTGCTGTATAACTTCTTTCTTGATATGGTCGTGCACAGTACTTCTTGGAACAGAGTAAGCGGCAGCTGCTTCTCCTAGTGAACGTTTTTGTTCTTGGAACCCTTGATGGCTCTGTGTCAGTCGTCTAGATACGACTCTGACAGGTGACACGTACGTAAGCATCCTGTCTGATCACCTGCATCCATTCATGTCCACTGTGCATTCTGATGGAGTTGGGCAATTCCAGCAGGACAATGCGACACTACACACGTCCAGAATTGCTACAGCGTGCCTCCAGGAACACTCTTCTGAGTTTAAACACTTCCGTTGGCCACTTAACCCCTAGACATGAAGGTTATTGAGCATATCTGGGATGCCTTGCAACGTGCTGTTCAGAAGAGATCTCCACCTTCTCGTAAACTTATGTATTTATGGACAGCCCTGCAGGATTGATGGTGTAAGTTCCCTCCGGAACTACTTCAAACGTTGGTCGAGACCACGCCACGTCGTGTTGTGGCACTTCTGCGTGGTCGCGGGTCCCTGCACGATATTAGGCAGGTGTACCAGTTTCTTTGGCTGTTCAGTGTACGAGGTGCATTCAAGTTCTAAGGCCTCCGATTTTTTTTCTCCGGACTGGAAAGAGATAGAAACATGCGCATTGTTTTAAAATGAGGCCGCGTTCATTGTCAATACGTCCCAGAGATGGCAGCACCGTGCGGCAGATGGAATTTTACCGCCAGCGGCGAGAATGAGAACTGTTTTAAATACTTAAAATGGCGATGTTTTCCTTACTTGAACAGCGTGCAATCATTCGTTTTCTGAATTTGCATGTTGTGAAACCAATTGAAATTCATCGACAGTTGAAAGAGATACGTGGTGATGGAGTTATGGATGTGTCGAAAGTGCGTTCGTGGGTGCAACAGATTAATGAAGGCAGAACATCGCGTGACAACAAACCGAAACAACCTCGGGCTCGCACAAGCCGGTCTGACGAACGACATGATCGAGAAAGTGGAGAGAATTGTTTTGGGGGATCGCCGAATGACTGTTGAACAGATCGCCTCCAGAGTTGGCATTTCTGTGGGTTCTGTGCACACAATCCTGCACGACGACCTGAAAATGCGAAAAGTGTCATCCAGGTGGATGCCACGAACGCTGACGGACGACCACACGGCTGCCCGTGTGGCACGTTGCCGAGCAATGTTGACGCACAATGACAGCACGAATGGGACTTTCTTTTCGTCGGTTGTGACAATGGATGAGACGTGGATGCCATTTTTCAATCCAGAAACAAAGCGCCAGTCAGCTCAATGGAAGCACACAGATTCACCGCCACCAAAAAAATTTCGGGTAACCGCCAGTGCTAAAAAAATGATGGTGTCCACGTTGTGGGACAGCGAGGGCGTAATCCTTACCCATTACGTTCCAAAGGGCACTACGGTAACAGGTGCATCCTACGAAAATGATTTGAAGAACAAATTCCTTCCTGCCTTGCAACAAAAACGTTCGGGAAGGGCTGTGTGCGTGCTGTTTCACCGAGACAACGCACCCGCACATCGAGCAAACGTTACGCAACAGTTTCTTCGTGATAACAACTTTGAAGTGATTCCTCCTGCTCCCTACTCACCTGACCTGGCTCCTAGTAACTTTTGGCTTTTTCCGACAATGAAAGACACTCTCCGTGGCCGCACATTCACCAGCCGTGCTGCTATTGCCTCAGCGATTTTCCAGTGGTCAAAACAGACTCCTAAAGAAGCCTTCGCCGCTGCCATGGAATCATGGCGTCAGCGTTGTGAAAAATGTGTACGTCTGCATGGCGATTACGTCGAGAAGTAACGCCAGTTTCATCGATGTCGGGTGAGTAGTTAATTAGAAAAAATATCGGAGGTCTTAGAACTTGAATGCACCTCGCATTTCTTACGTAGTTTAGTTTTTAATTTTTATTCACCCTGTTAATTCTGGACATTAATCTAAGCATTTTATCAGCAGCTTTCAGAACACCAGTTATATATAGTAACTATCGAGGTTTGTTAAGACAAGATGTAGCAACTAAAAACTATCGTAGTTCCCAGCCTGCACTCGAAATATGCCCAGATCTGCGTGCACTAGACTTACGGGCCTTATATGTTTCCGTATGCAATGTGACGTTTGCAACCAGAATATACACTACACCGCTGTCATGTTCATGGTGTAAGAGCTTTACTGTAGGCCTGATGCAGTTTGGTTTCACTGGACTGGGTCACAGGCCGTAATAAGGTAATATGTCACTTCCTTCTTATTACCAGCATAGGTAAGGACAAGGCGGGTTGCATATTAAAAAAAAAAAAAATACCTTCGGTCAGCTTCTGTTTCATTCTATTTTATAGGACACTGTGCAGTGTTTTTAAAACTTTGAAAACGGGCATTTACCTGTTTGGATATTTTAGGCGGAGTATCCCATTCACGTTGTTGTTGTGGTCTTCAGTCCAGAGACTGGTTTTGATGCAGCTCTCCATGCTACTCTATCCTGCGCAAGCTTCTTCATCTCATAGTACCTATTGCAACCTACGTCCTTCTGAATCTGTTTGGTGTATTCATCTTTTGGTCTCCCTCTACGATTTTTACCCTCTACACTGCCCTCCAATGCTAAATTTGACATCCCTTGATGCCTCAGGACGTGTCCTACCAACCGATCCCTTCTTCTAGTCAATTTGTGCCACAAACTCCTCTTCTCCCCAGCTGTATTCAATACCTCCTCATTAGTGATGTGATCTACCCATCTAATCTTCAGCATTCTTCTGTAGCACCACATTTCGAAAGCTTATATTGTCTTCTTGTCCAAACTATTTATCGTCCATGTTTCACTTCCATATATGGCTACATTCCATACAAATACTTTCAGAAACGACTTCCTGACACTTAAATCTATACTCGATGTTAACAAATTTCTCTTCTTCAGAAACGCTTTCCTTGCCATTGCCAATCTACATTTTATCTCCTCTCTACTTCGACCATCATCAGTTATTTTGCTCCCCAAATAGCAAAACTTCTTTACTACTTTAAGTGTCTCATTTCCTAATCTAATTCCTTGAACATCACCCGACTTAATTCGACTACATTCCATTATCCTCGTTTTGCTTTTGTTGATGTTCATCTTACATACTCCTTTCACGACACTGTCCATTCCGTTCAACTACTCTTCCAAGTGCTTTGCTGTCTCTGACAGAACTACTATGTCATCGGCGAACCTCACATTTTTTATTTCTTCTCCATGTATTTTAATACCTACTCCGAATTATTCTTTTGTTTCCTTTACTGCTTGCTCAATATACAGATTGAATAACATCGGGGAGAGGCTACAACCCTGTCTCACTCCCTTCCCAACCACTGCTCCCCTTTCATGTCCCTCAACTCTTATAACTCCCATGTAAGTATCGCTATCAAATATCAGTGGGTTGTTTAATATTTTTGTGGTAATCCAGTCTCGCTCAGCAGGGTCCCGCCATTATTATGGAGTTTCGGATTTCTTTCGTTGGCAAATCCGAAGATTTCGAAAATGTTCAAATGTGTGTGAAATCTTATGAGACTTAACTTCTAAGGTCATCAGTCCCTAAGCTTACACACTACTTAACATAAGGTAACCTAAGGACAAACACACACACACACAGAAGCACACACACACACACACACACACACCCATGCCCGAGGGAGGACTCGAACTTCTGCTGTGACCAGCCGCACAGTCCAGGACTGTAGCGCCTAAGACCGCTCGGCCAATCTCGCGCGGCCGAAGATTTCTAAATAAAGGTGAAACGCTTCACTGCAACCAAGACTACCTGTCTCTTGAAGAACAGCAACGTTCCTCACAGTGTAACAGCACAGTCCCTAAGTGTTCCTCAGAAGAGTGTCAAAAAAGTGAATCAACTGAATACCGAAGTGCCACCCTAGGAGCTTTCTAAAGTTTTCCAGATCGAAAGCGCTGCTAGAGACACGGTATCTAACACGTAGGCAGACTGCCTCAGAGGACACGTTTCTGTCGTGGTTTCAAAGCCTCGGGTGATACAATAAAATGTCTCCGCTGTTCTTTGTTACATTGGGCGGGTCAATAGTTTACTCCACGCCTATTCCCAGTATTGAGACCACGTCTGTGAATCCGTAGCGAGCGTAATCTGGAGCGCTGGGTGCTCGCTGGCGTCATACAGGGGTTGCCCTGAATGAGCTCGTTAACTCCGGCAATGCTAGTGTCGGAGTTGACACGGAGCCACTTGTAATTTGCAACACTTCTCTCTGACTGTCGGCATCTTCTTCCATCCCTCTATGTCAAACACACACTCTCTCTCTCTTTCTCTCTGCCTCTCTGTCTGTATGTCTCTCTCTCTCTCTCTCTCTCTCTCTCTCTCTCTCTCTCACACACACACACACACACACACACAAGTAATTGTGATTTTCTCCCATTCATATTTAAATCTACCTATTTTTACGTCATTTTAACCTTAGCCATTGTATACCTGTGACACTAAAAACTGAACTCCGCCCGAGCAGGCCATGAAGGCCCAACGGTACCGGCCGGCCGCCGTGTCGACCTCAACCGACTAGCGTCACTGAATGCGGATATGTAGAGGCACGTAGTCAGCACACCGCTCTCGCGGCCGTATGTCAGTTTACGAGACCGGAGCCGCTACTTCTCAGTCAAGTAGCTCCTCAGTTTGCCTCACAAGGGCTGAGTGCAACCCACTTGACAACAGCTCTCGGCAGACCGGACGGTCACCCATCCAAGTGCTAGCCCAGCCCAACAGTGCTTAACTTCGGTGATCTGACGGGGACCAGTTGTACCACTGAGCAAGGCCGTTGGTTACAGCTTTTACACTACGTGACGAAAATCATTGGGGGCACCTAGATAGTGCGGAATTGACCACCAGAATAGGACCAGTAACAGCAAAATGGGTTGGTTGGGAGAACTCAGTGGATGTCGCCTCACTAAGAAAACCATTGGGGAAATTTCAATCCTTCTAAAGCTTCCTAAGTCGACTGTCGGTGGTGCTACTGTAAGTTGGAAACGTGAAGAAAGAACCAAAGCTAAACTGACACCAGGCAGGTCTCATGTAGTGGCGGACGGGGAACGTCCAGCATAGCGGAGGGTGGTTGTAAAAAGATTGCAAGAAACCAGGAGAAGGAATCACTCGTGAGTCGTAAAATGCTACCAGCAGTGCAAGCTGCCATCATAGCTGTGCGTAGGGAGTTGAAGAGAATGGGGGACAATGGGTGAGCATCTCCTCATGGGGCACACACTTCTGTGGATTGACGATCTAGAGGATGCAGACTGGCAATGTGAAGAAAAGTATTTCCGAAAAAGGGGAACTTTCCAACATCAAATGAAAGTTCAAGTTTTAGCAAGGACTCTCTGAACACCCGGCAAGGGTAGCAGAGAGCGGTAATGCGCTGCTTCCTGGACTCGCGTAGGCGCGTCAGCCCCGGATCAAATCTGCCCGGCCGGTATGTGGTTTTTAGGCGGTCTTCCACATCCCGCTAGGTGAATACCAGGCTGGTCCCCACGTTCCGCCTTACTTACACGACTCAGACATCTGAAAAACGTTCACACTATTTCATGGCTTACACTGAACGCAGACAGCTGGGGTACACTTATTCTGTCCAGGGGTGGCGAAAGGAAGGGCATGCAGCCACCCTCTGCAACGAACACCGAAAAATCCATAATAGCAAGGTCGACCCCGCGTTGAAGCGGGACAAAAGGCCCAAAGAAAATAATGGACTTTCTGAAGGCTATTCTCTTGAGTGTACTCGCGAAATGCGGATGGTGAACAGTTCAGACTAGAAGAGACCAGAAGGTTTTGGAGTGTGGTGCTCCAGAAGAATGTAGACTATTTGGTGGTTGGACCGAATTGGCCATCTAATCCAATTGGGCAGCAAAGTAATTCATAGCAGCACACGACTAAATGAGGAGGATTGGTTGGTAGCAGACATGCCAAGGCATCAAGCGATCGTCAGTTTGATAATGGAGGGAAGTGTGGCGGCTAAAAGCTATAGAAAATTACCAAGGCTTAGCCACAGTAAGAAGGCTCAGGTGGGTGTAGGGTGGAGTAGTTACGCAGAGATGAAGAGGCTTGCACAGCGAAGAGTAGTGTGGAGAGCTGCATCAAACCAGTCCTTGGACAGAAGACCAGAAAAACAAGAACAACATTCTGTAATTTGTTGTGTGGCCGAAGATACTTATTAGCGATGAGTTATTCGTTTTTGGGTATCATTTTTTCGGATGCCATGAATTTAGCAACGTTTATTTTCCTACCTCTACCTCTACATTTACATACACACACCGCAGGCTACTCGCGAGGTGTAAACGACTGTCTATATGCCTCCGTATGAATTCTAATTTCTCGCATCTTCGTGGTCCGTACAGGAAATGTAGCCTTTTTTGGTGGCAGTAAAATCATTCTGCATACAGCTTCAACGCCGGTTCTCTAAATTTTCTCAGTACTGTTCCTCGAAACGTACGTCGCCTTCCCTTCAGGGATTCCCACGTGAGTTCCCAAAGCATGTTCATAACACTTGCGTGTTGTTCGAACATTGTTGTTATTGCGGTCTTCAGTCCCGAGACTGGTTTGATGCAGCTCTATTTGTTACTCTATCCTGTGCAAGCTTCTTCATCTCCAAGTACGTACTGCGACCTATAGCCCTCTCAATCTGCTTGGTGTATTCATCTCTTGGTCTCCCTCTACGATTTTTACCCTCCACGCTGCCCTCGAATACCAAATTGGTGATCCCTTGATGCCTCAGAACATGCCCTACCGACCGGTCCCTTCTTCTAGTCAAATTGTGCCACAAACTTCTCTTCTCCCGAATTCTATTCAGTAGATCCTCAGTAGTGACGTGATATACCCATCTAATCTTCAGCATTCTTCTGTAGCACCACATTTCGAAAGCATTTATTCTCTTCTTGTCCTAACTAGACATCCATGTTTCACTTCCAGACATGGCTACACTCCATACAAATACTTTCAGAAAAGCCTTCCTGACACTTAAATTATACCCGATGTTTACAGATTTCTGTTCTTCAGAAACGCTTTCCTCGCCATTGCCAGTCTACATTTTATATCCTCTCTACTTCGACCATCATCAGTTATTTTGCTCCCCAAATAGCAAAACTCCTTTACTACTTTAAGTGTCTCATTGCCTAATCTAATTCCCTCAGCATCACCCGATTTAATTCGACTACATTCCATTATCCTCGTTTTGCTTTTGTCGATGTTCATCTTATATCCTCCTTTCAACACACTGTCCATTCCGTTCAACTGCTCTTCCAAGTCCTTAGCTTACAATGTCATCGGCGAACCTCAACGTTTTTATTTCTTCTCCCTGGATTTTAATACCTACGCCAAATTTTTCTTTTGTTTCCTTTACTGCTTGCTCAATATACAGATTGAATAACATCGGGGAGATGCTACAACCCTGTCTCACTCCCTTCGCAACCACAGCTTCCCTTTCATGCCCCTCGACTCTTGAAACTCCCATCTGGTTTCTGAACAAATTGTAAATAGCCTTTCGCTCCCTGTATTTTACCCTTTTCACCTTCAGAATTTGAAAGAGAGTATTCCAATCGACATTGTCAAAAGCTTTCTGTAAGTCTACAAATGGTAGGAACTTAGGTTCGCGTTTCCTTAATCCATCTTCTAAGATGAGTCGTAGGGTCAGTATTGCCTCACGTGTTCCGACAGTTCTACAGAATCCAAACTGATCTTCCCAGAGGTCGGTTTCCTAAGAAATCTAGCAACCCACCTCCTCTGAATTGCTTCGATGTCTTCCTTCATTCACATCTGGTACGGATCCCAGACACTCAATCAGTACTCAAGAATAGGTCGCACTAGCATCCTGTATGCGATGTCCGCTCGCAAAATTTCTCCCAATAAATCGATGTCAACCATTTGTTCTCCCTACATCGATCATCACATGGTCGTTCCATTTCATATCGCTTTGCAACGTTGCCCACAGACTGTGCCCACACTACTAATGGTGTTCCTCGTACTCATCCGCATTAACTTACATTTTTCCACATTTAGGACTAGCTGCCATTCATCACACAACGTAATATTTGTCACCTTGTATCCTCCTTCAGTCACTCAAATTCGACATCTTTCAGTACACCACAGAATCATCAGCAAACAATCGCACATTGCTGCCCACCCTGTCTGCCAAAACATTTATGTATATAGAGAACAAACAGCGGTCCTACTACACTTCCCTAGGACACTCCCGACGGTACCCTTGCCTCTGATGAGCACGCGCCGTCGAGGACAGCATACTGGGTTCTGTTACTTATGAAGTCTTCGAGCCACTCACATGTCTACATCTACATGGACACTCTCCAAATCACATTTAAGTGCCTGCCAGAGGGTCCTACGAACCACCTTCACAATTCTCTATTATTCCAATCTCGTCAAGCGCACGGAAAGAACCAACACCTATATCTTTCCGCAAGAGTTCTGATTTCCCTTATATTATCGTGGTGATCGTTCCTCCCCATGTAGGCCGACGCAAACAAAATATTTTCGCATACGGACGAGAAATTTCGTGAGAAGATTCCGCCACAACGAAAAGCGTGATGGTTTTAATGGTGTCACCGCAAATCCTGTAACATTTCAGTGACACTCCCTCCCCTATTTCGGGATAATACGAGGGCTATCCACAAAGTACATTACGTTTTGGAATTAAAAATAAATAAAGTATTGGCAATTTTTTTATTACACACAGATGAAAGCCACAACTAAATACTACTTTTCTACATAGTTTCCATTTAAATTAAGGCACTTATCGTAGCGATGAACGAGCTGGGAAATTCCTTCGTCGTAAAATTCGGCCCCCTGCGCCTTCAACCACGTGGTTACCTCTTCTTGAAGCTGTGCGCCGTCATCAAAACGCTGCACAGCCAACCACTTCTTCATTGCTGGGAATAAGTGGAAGTTGCTCGGTGCCAGGTCGGGACTGTACGGCGGATGAGGAAAAAACTCCCACTTAAAACATTCGAGAACTTCACGAGTGGCGTTTGCCGTGTGGGCCCGGGCGTTGTCATGAATCGGCAAGATCTTTGAGCCCAACTTTCCCCTGCGCTTGTTTTGTATTGCTCTTCTGAGGTTGTGCAGAGTTTGGCAATACCTATGAGAGTTTATTGTAGTGCCTCTTTCCAGGAAATCCACAAAAATCACACCTTTTCTGTCCCAAAAGACAGTCGCCATCACCTTCCTTGCCGACATTGTCTGCATGCATTTCTTGGGTTTTTGGGGGGAATTTGTGTGCCCCCACTGCATTGACTGCAATTTTGTCTCGCAGTTCACATGCTTAACCCATGTTCCGTCACCAGTAACGATGCGATCGAGTAATGAGTCGCACGGCTTCAAGAAGAGGTAACCACGTGGTTGAAGGGGCAGGCGGCCGAATTTTACGACGAAGGAATTTCCAAGCTCGTCCATCGCTACGATAAGTGCCTTAATTTAAATGGCAACTATGTAGAAAAGTAGTATTTAAGTGTGGCTTTCATCTGTATATAATAAAAAAATTTCCAATAGTTTATTTATTTTTAATTCCAAAACGTAATGTACTTTGTGGATAGCCCTTGTACAAAACGTGTTGCCGTTCTTTGAACTTTTTCGATGCATCCCGTCAGTCCTATCTGGTAAGGATCCCATACCGCGCAGCAGTATTCTAAAAGAGGACGGACAAGCGTAGTGTAGGCAGTCTCCTTAGTAGGTCTGTTACATTTTCTAAGTGTCCTGCCAATAAAATGCAGTCTTTGGTTAGCCCACAACATTTTCTATGTGTTTCTTCCAATTTAAGTCATTCGTAACTGTAATTCCTAGGTATTTAGTTGAATTTACGGCCTTTAGATTTGATTTGCCGTGGAATTGAAGTTTAAGAGACTCCTTTTAGCACTCGTGTGGATGACCTCACTCTTTTCGTTATTTAATGTGAATTGTCAGTTTTTGTACCGTACAGATATCTTTTATGAATCGTTTTGCAGTTTGTTTTGATCTTCTGATGACTTTATTGGTCGATAAACGATGGCGTCATTGCAAACAACCGAAGACGGCTGCTCAGATTGTCTCCCAAATCGTTTATATAGATAAGGAACAGCAAAGGGCCTAGAACACTACCTTAGGGAACGCCTGAAATCACTTCTTTTTTACTCGATGACTTTCCGCCAATTACTACGTGCTGTGACCTCTCTGACAGCAAATCGCAAATCCAGTCACATACTGAGTCGATATTTCATAATCATGCAATTTCACTACAAGCCGTTGGTGTGGTACAGTGTCAAAAGCCTTCCGGAAATCCAGAAATACGGAATTAATCTGAAATACCTCGTCAGTAGCACTCAGCACTTCATGCGAATAAAGAGCTAGTTGTGTTTCACAGGAACGATGTTTTCTAAACCTATGTTGACTGTGTGTCAATAGACCGTTTTCTTCGAGGTAATTCATTATGTTCGAACACAATATATGTTCTAAAATCTTGCGGCATATCGACGTTAACGATATGGGCCTGTAATTTAGTGGATTACTCCTACTACCTTTCTTTCCAGTCTTTGGATACGGATCTTTCGTCGAGCGAACGGTTGTATATGATTGTTAAGTATGGGGCTAATGCATCAGCTTACTCTGAAAGGAAACTAATTGGTATTCAGTCTGTACCAGAAGACTTGCTTTTATTAAGTGATGTAAGTTGCTTCACTACTCCGAGGATATTTACTTCTACAGTACTCATGTTGGTAGCTGTGCTCGATTCGATTTCTGGAGTATTTACTTCGTCTTCTTTTGTTAAGGCATTTCGGAAGGCTGTGTTTAGTAACTCTACTTTGGCAGCACTGTCTTAGTCTCTCCATTGCTATCGTGCAGAGAAGGCATTGATCGTTTCTTGCCGCTAACATACTTCACCTACGACGAGAATCTCTTTGGATTTTCAGCCATGTTTCGAGACAAAGTCTCGTTATGGAAACAATTATAAGCATCTCGCATTGAAGTCCGCGCTAAATTTGGAGCTTCTGTAAAAGATCGCCAATGTCTGTGAACTCATTCCATATGCTCCTACCTTCGTTAACACCCTGCAGTGGGGCACAGAGTCTAATGCTTACGGAAATGTATACATATGGAATCTAACAAGGAAACCTCCCCATCGCAACCCCCTCAGATTTAGTTATAATTTGACAGAGTGGATAGGCCTTGAAAAACTGAAGACAGATCAGTCGAGAAAACAGGAAGAAGTTGTGTGGAACTGTGAAAAAATAAGCAAAATATACAAACTGCGCAAGGTAAGCAACATCAAGGACAGGATGAGCTCAGGAGCGCCGTGGTCCCGTGGTTAGCGTGAGCAGCTACGGAACGAGAGGTTAGTGGTTCAAGTCTGCCCTCGAGTTAAAAGTTTAATTTTTTATTTTCAGACAATTATTATCTGTCCGTTCGTTCAGTGACGTCTCTGTTCACTGTAATAAGTTTAGTGTCTGTGTGTTGCGACCGCACCGCAAAACCGTGCGATTAGTAGACGAAAGGACGTGCCTCTCCAATGGGAACCGAAAACATTTGAACGCAAGGTCGTAGGTCAACCGATTCCTCCACAAGAAAACACGTCTGATATATTCTATACGACACTGGTGACGGCATGTGCGTCACATGACAGGAATATGTTGTCGACCCACCTAACTTGTACACTTGGCGAATGGGTAACAAGATTCTTCTACCTTGCCCAATTTAGGTTTTCTTTTGGATGTGATAATCACTCCCAAAAAAGTGATGAAAACATAAGAGTGTGTCACATAAACTGCAACAAACGAATGCAACAGTTTCACAGTCGCACAGTTTTCTCTGTGCTCTGTCAAAACATATGTTTTTAACGTTTTCAAATTTTTCCGTGTGTAGACCGTCAAATCCTGCATATGTCCAAGCAAATCTGAACATGTCTTGGAATTATGGAGAGCGAAATTGATTATGTGTGAGTGCCTGAACTCTGATTATTGCCTGAAAATAAAAATTTTAATTTTTTACTGGAGGGAAGACTTGAACCAAGGACCTCCTGCTCCACAGCTGCTCACGCTACCCACGGTACCACGGCGCTCCTCTGCCCACATTATCCTTTATGTTGCCTATGTTTCCCATGGACTACTCAGTTTGTGTATTTTGCTTATTTTTTCATAGTTCCACAAACTCCTTCCTGTTTTCTCGACTGATCTGTGTTCAGTTTTTCAAGGCCTATCCACTGTGCCACATTATAACAAAATCTGAGGGGGCTGCGATGGGGAGGTTCCCTTGTAAGTTTTTCCCTTCATCCATAGTTCTCAGTATATCATGAGAGAAAACGACAAGCTGAGTTTCGCACCAGCCGTGCTTTCTAAACCCGTACTGATTCGTGGACATAAGCTTCTCATTCTCAAGAAAGTTTATTACATTCGAACTGAGAATATGTTCAAGGTTTCTGCAACAAACAGAAGTCAGAGACAGTGTTCTGCAATTTTTATTGCGTCACCTTGTGTGTATGTTTTATTTAATCTAACTTTGGGAGACATCGCCTAAGCGGTGTGTGGTCGAACGTAACGCTTTGTCCCAGCTCTTTGAAGGCACCGCTCATCGAACGGGTGAACGAGTGGCGCAGAGACGCTGGTGGAATCGACATCAAAGTGGTGCGGTCCCTGTAGAAGGGAGTGCGCCATCTAAAGGGAAATTGGAGGAGTCTGTGGGGGGGGGGGGGGGGCGATGTAGTGGATAACCAGGGAGCGAGAGACAGAGAGAGAGTGAGAGAGAGAGAGAGAATCGTATTGGCAGGTGAGTGGTACCTGCGCGCACGGGGGTACGCGGTCTGAAAATCGCCGAGGTAAGCCTCAAAGGGCTATCGTGGGCGTTAATTACTTTCTGGCTCGCTATTAAGCCGTGGAAGGGACCCCTGCCTAACACACGGCCTGATTAGATCTCGTGTGTGTGTGTGTGTGTGTGTGTGTGTGTGTGTGTGTGTGTCAGAGAGGCCGAAATTTCGCTCCCCATCACCGCCACGCCTGCCCAGCTACTGTACAATATGCTGTTGCAGACAGTAGTGAAATATTCCACCCTGTTCCTCTGTTTGGCCTGTCATGTCCATTACAACTGCGCATCTGCCGCGTTCTGCTTCATACGTTCTCCACAACTGGATCTTCACCGTTGGCCATTAAATTTGCAACGCAGCACTGAGGTGGCTTGCACGAAATGTCAGATTGTGTGCGACGTGCTTGGGCGTGCAAATGATTTGTCATTTCAGCACAACTGCATAAACACACTCTGTGACGAAAAGTATGGCCGGCCGCTGTGGCCGAGCGGTTGTAGGCACTTCAGTGCGGTACTGCGTGTCTGCTACGGTCGCAGGTTAGAATCCTGTCTCCGTCATAGATGTGTGTGATGTCCTTAGTTAGGTTTAAGTAGTTCTAGGGGACTGATGGCCTCCGATGTTGAGTCCCATAGTGCTCAGAGCCATTTGAAGCATTTTCAAAAGTATGCTTCAAATGGCTCTGAGCACCGTGGGACTTAACATCTGAGGTCATCAATCCTCTAGTTACTTAAACGTAACTAACCTAAGGACATCACACACATCCATGCCCGAGAAAGGATTCGAACCTGCGACCGTAGCGGTCGCGCGGTTTCAGACTGGAGCGCCTAGAACCGCTCGGTCACATCGGCCGGCATCAGAAGTATCCGGACACCCCCAAAAACATACATTTTTGGTGCATTGTGTTGCTACGTACTTCCAGCTACTCCATATCAGCGACCTCAGTACTCATTAGACATCGTGAGAAAGCAGAATGGGGCGCTCCGCGGAACTCTCGGACTTCGAACGTGGTCAGGCGACTGGGTGTCACTTGCGTCATACGTTTGTACGCGAGATTTTCACGCTCCTAAACATCCCTAGGTCCACTGTTTGGATGGGATAGTCAAGTGCAAACGTGAAGGGACACGTACGGCACAAAAGCGTACAGGCCGACCTCATCTGTTGACTGACAGAGACCGCCGACAGTTGAAGAGGGTCGTAATGTGTAATAGGCAGACATCTATCCAGACCGTCACACAGGAATTCCAACTGCATCAGGATCCACTGCAAGTGCTATGACAGTTAGGCGGGAGCTGAAAAAACTTGGATTTAATGGTCGAGCGGCTGCCCATAAGCCATACACCACGCCAGTAAATGCCAAATGACGCCTCGCTTGGTGTAGCGTAAACATTGGACGATTGAATAGAGGAAAAACGTTGTGTGGAGTGTCGAATCACCGTACACAGTGTGGCGATCCTATGGCAGGGAGTGTGTATAGCGAATACCCGGTGAACGTCATCTGCCAGCGTGTGTAGTGCTAACAGTAAAATTCGGAGGCGGTTGTGTTCTGGTGTGGTCGTAGTTTTCATGGAGGGAGCTTGCACCCCTTGTTGTTTTGCGTGGCACTATCACAGCACAGGCCTACATTGATGTTTGAAGCACCTTCTTACTTCCCACTGTTGAAGAGCAATTCGAGGATGGCGACTGCGTCTTTCAACACGATCGAGCACCTGTTGATAATGCTTGGACTGTGGCGGAGTGGTTACGCGACAATAACATCCCTGTAATGGACTGGCCTGTACACAGTCCTGATCTGAATCCTATAGAACACCTTTGTGATGCCGGCCGCGGTGGTCTCGCGGTTCTAGGCGCTCAGTCCGGAACCGCGGGACTGCTACGGTCGCAGGTTCGAATCCTGCCTCGGGCATGGATGTGTGTGATGTCCTTAGGTTAGTTAGGTTTAAGTAGTTCTAAGTTCTAGGGGACTGATGACCACAGATGTTAAGTCCCATAGTGCTCAGAGCCATTTGACCCTTTTTTTGAACCTTTGGGATGTTTTGGGGCGTCGACTTTGTGCCAGGCCTCACCGACCGACATAGATATCTCTCCTTAAAGCAGCACTTCGTGAAGAATAGAATGGGCTGCCATTCCCCAAGATACTTTCCAGCACCTGATTGAACGTATGCTAACACCATATTGAATTCCAGCATTACTAATGGAAGGTGCCACGAACTTGTAAGTAATTTTCAGCCAGATGTCCGGATACTTTTGATCACATCGTGTACGTTGTAGCAGTGTGGTCTGTATCTCTAAACATACATTGAAAAGCCAAAGAAGCTAGTACACATGCCTAATATAAGTGTATGTACATGTCTTAAGACAGAATAACTCACAGCGTGCGATTTAGCCAGAGTATATCCACCCAGTGTTTGAGAATGGGAACACTTAGACTTCGAATGGACTTAAGCATAATACCAAACATTTTCTAAGCTTCTTGTCGCTGATACCCCAAACACGATTAAACGAAAAACAAATGGTTCAAATGGCTCTGAGCACTATGGGACTTAAAATCAGAGGTCATCAGTCCCCTAGAACTTAGAACTACTTAAACCTAACTAACCTAAGAACATCACACACATCCATGCCCGAGGCAGGATTCGGACCTGCGACCGTAGCCGTAACGCGGTTCCGGACTGAAGCGCCTAGAACCGCACGGCCACTCCGGCCGGCAAACGAAAAAAAAAAATATTGTTTCGCTTAATGTGTTATCGTTGTCGATGCGGTCAAACTGTCGCATCATTCATGTCGATCTAATTTATTTCCTTTTAACTGCTAACTGTATTCGCAACATATTTGGCAGGCGCTGATCACACACATCAATGAATGAACCTGCAGACGTATATCAGCGTACGCCAGACGTCGTTTAAGAGAGAAGACGTCATAAGTACTGACGTTCGCGAAAAACGTGATTTTGTTAAGAGGAACCTGTTTTATACACGGCAGTTCGATTCTTGAAGAATAGCTGGTGTGGGAGTTAATGGCTCTGCACAGGTAGGAAACATCTGAAGAGAATCATTTACAAATAAATGATGCAGGGACACTAAATACCGTAAGAGGAACATGAATTAAATTAACTTTTTGATGTGTCCCCAGTAAGTTGTATGTACGCAGACTCTGATTCAAGTGCACTTCATTCAAACCTTCAGCAGAAACTCAACTAATCGAGTATCTCCTATTTTGGTGATTCTTCTTGAGAGAAGCGCAGTATTGAAAGGCGTCGGTGTTTGCGTCCGGCATGTAACGATAATGGTGAGTCTTTGACCATTAGGCCATTTACGTACGATTCGTGGCGAATCCTCCTTCATTTCAACGGCTGCAACAACTCCGCTTTCATCATTCACGTTCACTCGTAGTTCAATAATGAGATTTTTTTGGCTTGTTTAATTCAAATAATTAGTTTCCCAGTTCCCCAGTTTCTCTCAGGCTACTGTCAACTGCCTTCAGATTCTACAGGGTGTTTCAAAAATGACCGGTATATTTGAAATGGCAATAAAAACTAAACGAGCAGCGATAGAAATACACCGCTTGTTGCAATATGCTTGGGACAACAGTACATTTTCAGGCGGACAAACTTTCGAAATTACAGTAGTTACAATTTTCAACAACAGATGGCGCTGCTAGTGATGTGAAAGATATAGAAGACAACGCAGTCTGTGGGTGCGCCATTCTGTACGTCGTCTTTCTGCTGTAAGCGTGTGCTGTTCACAACGTGCAAGTGTGCTGTAGACAACATGGTTTATTCCTTAGAACAGAGGATTTTTCTGGTGTTGGAATTCCACCACCTAGAACACAGTGTTGTTGCAAGAAGACGAAGTTTTCAACGGAGGTTTAATGTAACCAAAGGACCGAAAAGCGATACAATAAAGGATCTGTTTGAAAAATTTCAACGGACTGGGAACGTGACAGATGAACGTGCTGGAAAGGTAGGGCGACCGCGTACGACAACCACAGAGGGCAACGCACAGCTAGTGCAGCAGGTGATCCGACAGCGGCCTCGGGTTTCCATTCGCCGTGTTGCAGCTGCGGTCCAAATGACGCCAACGTCCACGTATCGTCTCATGCGCCAGAGTTTACACCTCTATCCGTACAAAATTCAAACGCGGCAACCCCTCAGTGCCGCTACCATTGCTGCACGAGAGACATTCGCTAACGATATAGTGCACAGGATTGATGACGGCGATATGCATGTGGGCAGCATTTGGTTTACTGACGAAACTTATTTTTACCTGAACGGCTTCGTCAATAAACAGAACTGGCGCATATGGGGAACCGAAAAGCCCCATGTTGCAGTTCCATCGTCCCTGCATCCTCAAAAAGTACTGGTCTGGGCCGCCATTGCTTCCAAAGGAATCATTGGCCCATTTTTCAGATCCGAAACGATTACTGCATCACGCTATCTGGACATTCTTCGTGAATTTGTGGCGGTACAAACTGCCTTAGACGACACTGCGAACACCTCGTGGTTTATGCAAGATGGTGCCCGGCCACATCGCACGGCCGACGTCTTTAATTTCCTGAATGAATATTTCGATGATCGTGTGATTGCTTTGGGCTATCCGAAACATACAGGAGGCGGCGTGGATTGGCCTCCCTATTCGCCAGACATGAACCCCTGTGACTTCTTTCTGTGGGGACACTTGAAAGACCAGGTGTACCGCCAGAATCCAGAAACAATTGAACAGCTGAAGCAGTACATCTCATCTGCATGTGAAGCCATTCCGCCAGACACGTTGTCAAAGGTTTCGGGTAATTTCATTCAGAGACTACGCCATATTATTGCTACGCATGGTGGATGTGTGGAAAATATCGTACTACAGAGTTTCCCAGACCGCAGCGCCATCTGTTGTTGAAAATTGTAACTACTGTAATTTCGAAAGTTTGTCCGCCTGAAAATGTACTGTTGTCCCAAGCTTTTTGCAACAAACGGTGTTTTTCTATCGCTGCTCGTTTAGTTTTTATTGCCGTTTCAAATATACCGGTCATTTTTGAAACACCCTGTAGATTAAGGATGGGAATACTATGGTGTCCGGATTTGTGCTATCTCATTGTGCCACAAATTTCCCAATGGGTACTTCAAAGAAAATACTAAAACACAAAACAAGTATAAGAACATACGAGAATAGTATCGGTACAGTGCGAAAACGTTGTAACACATGTATCTGAAACGCCCTCGCGTAGAGTTGCTGTTTGGCGTGGTCTCGGTTCTTATTTGGTCTAGGAACGGGGCATAAAAAGTAATCCCGGACCAACGGCCGTTTGTATAGCAATTCGGACATCCGTTTTACTGTAGCTATGTTACAGTACTTTAAGCGAGGTTTGAACGACGAACCGGAGCTGGTGCCAGGCAAATTGTCCGAATCCATTAATTCGTTGTGCAAAAGATTACAATTGCACTGAAATTAATACACAGCTGATGACACCATTTGTTTGTGCACCGTTCGGATTCTACGTGACGTTTTTCTGGGAGGTTTTTAAGGTGCGCCCCTCCCATGCTTTAAACTTGTGCGAATCGGGGCAACCTTTGCAGTAAGATAGTTTAGTGGTTACCAAACTTTCTGAGATAAAAATCGCTGAGTACAATCAGACATCAGGTAGACCGCCCCTTCCCTCCCCCCCCCTTGCCGCGTGATACCAACCCCCAACCCCCTGTCCCCCTCCCCACATTAGCACCAACTTTAGCACCCAACTAAATTACAGAATAAAATACTTTCCTTGGAACACTTTAAAAATAAAAGTGATGAAAGATGTGTGATATTTAGCTTGTGTGTGTGTAACGGGGGGGGAGGGTGTTAAAATGAATGACGTAGGACTTCGTGGTGCATCGCGAGTGCTGTCCACAACTCCTTCTCAGATAAGAAAGAAGCTGACTATCCACAGTGGAGGTAGACACTTGTTACAAACCATACTTCCCCTGCATTACTCCTCTCCATTGCGGCACTTGCTTTTCGTGCGCGCTGCTACCCTATTTGAAGTCAACCCAGTTAAAATGTATGCACTACACTTACTGTTCGTAAATCACGTCATTGGTACACTACTTACTTCTGAACAGGCATAAACTGGAAGACTTCAGACTGTTAATGCTTTGTGTCTAACCACTGCCATTAATAAGAATAACACTAATAATAATAATAATAATAATAATAATAATAATAAATACTTATCCTATACCAATATTGACCTACTCATTTGGAGTAGTGAAATGGAATAACACAGACCTAGAAGCACTCAATACACTTACACGATCACAATGCCACAAATATAGAATACATCACATACATTCAGCAACAGAAAGATTCACATTAAGCAAAAAGGAAGGAGGAAGGGGATTCATCGACATAAAAAACCCACATTATGGACAGGTAGACAATTTAAGAAAATTGTTTCTAGAATGAGCAGAAACTAGCAAAAT
The DNA here is from genome assembly GCF_021461385.2 of Schistocerca piceifrons. NCBI lineage: Eukaryota > Metazoa > Arthropoda > Insecta > Orthoptera > Acrididae > Schistocerca > Schistocerca piceifrons. The sequence continues at coordinate 66,529,746 of NC_060148.1, read as the reverse complement.
ACACAAAGCAATCACTCATATAAATACATCGGCTACACCACTGCAATTTCATAACCACTTCTACAACCCTTTAGATCACATAACATCAACAGATACGAAGAAAGTAAATTGGAAAAAGAAAACACTACATGGCAAGCACCCGTGTCATCTAACACAGTCACACATCGATCAAGACGCATCCAACACATGGCTAAGAAAAGGCAATATATACAGTGAGACGGAAGGATTCATGATTGCAATACAGGATCAAACAATAAACACCAGATATTACAGCAAGCATATTATTAAAGATCCCAATATCACAACAGATAAATGCAGACTTTGCAAACAACAAATAGAAACAGTAGATCACATCACAAGCGGATGTACAATACTAGCAAATACAGAATACCCCAGAAGACATGACATTGTAGCAAAAATAATACATCAACAGCTTGCCTTACAACATAAACTTATAAAACAACACGTTCCCACATACAAGTATGCACCACAAAATGTACTGGAGAATGATGAATACAAATTATACTGGAACAGAACCATTATAACAGATAAAACAACACCACATAACAAACCTGACATCATACTCACCAATAAAAAGAAGAAATTAACACGACTAATCGAAATATCCATACCCAATAAAACAAATATACGGAAGAAAACAGGAGAAAAAATTGAAAAATACATCCAACTGGCTGAGGAAGTCAAGGACATGTGGCATCAGGATAAAGTTGACATTATACCAATTATACTATCAACTACTGGAGTCATACCACACAACATCCACCAGTCCATCAATGCAATACAGCTACATCCAAACTTATATATACAACTACAGAAATCCGTAATTATTGATACATGTTCAATCTCCCGAAAGTTCCTAAATGCAATATAACATATACTGTACAGTTAAACGGAAGTCACGCTTGATCAAGGTCCGCGTCACTTTCCATTTTTGACCAGACATAACGTCTGAGAAAAGAAAGAAAGGAATAATAATAGTGTTTCATAGAGCAGTGTAGTAGCCCTTACGTAGTTACTGCTATGTCGTGCTGTTAATTCATTTACGTGTTTCGAAGCCAGTAAAGAAACAATTTGTGGACTACTGCAGGTACTATCTCGGAGAAGACTTTTCGTGATGTATTTGGTATTTGTCACTTAACATGTCTCACTTTTATGATCAGCGATGTACGGGACAAAGCACATCGTACGTGTACTGGATGAACTATGTGAGAAACCTGTAATCTCCAGCGCATTAATGCTACTAATTGAGAAAGAGTAATTATTGATGACTTACATAATCAGAATTAGTCTTACTGGATTGTGATAATAATACTGACCTTTTGGAAATAATTTAGTTTCGTGACAGAACCAGAATCGAATCGTTTAGTTTTTACCCCTCAGAAAATATTTTATCCCTCAGGGGGTAATTACCCGCGGGTTGGGAACCGCTGAGGTAGATAAATACATGAACTCGCAACGAAATATTTTTTATCCAGTGACCTTTATCCGTTGTCGAGGTTCGATGGTTTAAAATCGAGCTAAATGTAGCATGTAAAAATCATTCTTACGCGAACGGAATGCGCGGAAACTGTGTAAAGTGAACCGAATAAATAAATAAAAAATGCCTTATTACGATAAAATTGAAAACCTTCTGTCAAACATCTAGCTTCATTCCAATTTTTCCGTGCGATGAACACGTTTTTCTCGAGTTTTTTGCGCGCGCTACTTCCATATTTCATACTTGTGCGAAACTCTTTGAATGTTGAAAGAAGGTAGACAGCATACATGTAATTAATGGTCGTGCTGTTGTTTTGTGGAAACCTTACCCGTTGCCACGCTATAAGCAACATCGCTTGATGGACAATTTAACAAAACATATACCGAGCAGCCGCCGCCCGAGTCAGCAAAAATATACATCGGTTGGCAAGCTATGACAGTCTGTCACAATTATGGTAGGGTAAATGACCTTTCCTATCCGTTATTGAAGATGTCAGTTGCTCTAAAAGCGAGTGCATTATTCAGCAACAAGAATCTCTGATCATTTGCCCAACAATATAAATGGCAAGTAGCAGATCAAGTTTTAAATTTAGCTTAAAATCATTTCTTTTGGACAACTCCTACTCCATGGACGAGTTTGTTTTAGAAATGGTAAAAAAAAAAAATTGTACATCTAAATGTAGTTGCATGTCTAGAACTAAAAATTTCAGTAATACACTCCTGGAAATGGAAAAAAGAACACATTGACACCGGTGTGTCAGACCCACCATACTTGCTCCGGACACTGCGAGAGGGCTGTACAAGCAATGATCATACGCACGGCACAGCGGACACACCAGGAACCGCGGTGTTGGCCGTCGAATGGCGCTAGCTGCGCAGCATTTGTGCACCGTCGCCGTCAGTGTCAGCCAGTTTGCCGTGGCATACGGAGCTCCATCGCAGTCTTTAACACTGGTAGCATGCCGCGACAGCGTGGACGTGAACCGTATGTGCAGTTGACGGACTTTGAGCGAGGGCGTATAGTGGGCATGCGGGAGGCCGGGTGGGCGTACCGCCGAATTGCTCAACACGTGGGGCGTGAGGTCTCCACAGTACATCGATGTTGTCGCCAGTGGTCGGCGGAAGGTGCACGTGCCCGTCGACCTGGGACCGGACCGCAGCGACGCACGGATGCACGCCAAGACCGTAGGATCCTACGCAGTGCCGTAGGGGACCGCACCGCCACTTCCCAGCAAATTAGGGACACTGTTGCTCCTGGGGTATCGGCGAGGACCATTCGCAACCGTCTCCATGAAGCTGGGCTACGGTCCCGCACACCGTTAGGCCGTCTTCCGCTCACGCCCCAACATCGTGCAGCCCGCCTCCAGTGGTGTCGCGACAGGCGTGAATGGAGGGACGAATGGAGACGTGTCGTCTTCAGCGATGAGAGTCGCTTCTGCCTTGGTGCCAATGATGGTCGTATGCGTGTTTGGCGCCGTGCAGGTGAGCGCCACAATCAGGACTGCATACGACCAAGGCACACAGGGCCAACACCCGGCATCATGGTGTGGGGAGCGATCTCCTACACTGGCCGTACACCAGTGGTGATCGTCGAGGGGACACTGAATAGTGCACGGTACATCCAAACCGTCATCGAACCCATCGTTCTACCATTCCTAGACCGGCAAGGGAACTTGCTGTTCCAACAGGACAATGCACGTCCGCATGTATCCCGTGCCACCCAACGTGCTCTAGAAGGTGTAAGTCAACTACCCTGGCCAGCAAGATCTCCGGATCTGTCCCCCATTGAGCATGTTTGGGACTGGATGAAGCGTCGTCTCACGCGGTCTGCACGTCCAGCACGAACGCTGGTCCAACTGAGGCGCCAGGTGGAAATGGCATGGCAAGCCGTTCCACAGGACTACATCCAGCATCTCTACGATCGTCTCCATGGGAGAATAGCAGCCTGCATTGCTGCGAAAGGTGGATATACACTGTACTAGTGCCGACATTGTGCATTCTCTGTTGCCTGTGTCTATGTGCCTGTGGTTCTGTCAGTGTGATCATGTGATGTATCTGACCCCAGGAATGTGTCAATAAAGTTTCCCCTTCCTGGGACAATGAATTCACGGTGTTCTTATTTCAATTTCCAGGAGTGTATTAGCGCTATTCATGTATGTATGTCTTGTAATCTGACTTGTTCCATATCATATCGATAAATGATAGGGAAAATGATATACGGAACATGACGTAACTAAAACTAAATTAAAAACTGGGGGCCCGAATGAAAAATGCTCTTATAATTGTACAAAAGAGGCGAATATGGCCTGGGCAAAGTTAGGGTGCAAAAGGCGGGATATAGCTTTACGACTTATCTGGCAGCTGCAAATACATTTAAATCAAAACATCCTGTCATATTCGTGCTTTTTTACGGGTTAACCCTAATCCCCAGCGCTATGAGCTCTCTTAGCTGCGTGATGTTGGCGCACCTGCTTGTTGCAGTTTGTAGGCTATGGTCCCAGATCCCCGTGCCCAAAATCCAGAAGAAATGCGCCCATAGGACAGAGTGTATAATAACATGTGCTTGAAGGGCAGCTATTCCGGGGGGGAACACATCACATTTCTGGTGGTGGATTTGTTCCTGCGGGGATGACATCATGTATCATGTTACTGTGCTTTACGCGATGTGTTAAAGGGGTTGCGTTAATCACTCTGTGATTACAGGATAGCTTTGTCGTGTGTGTAGGATAGCTTTTTCGGGTGTGTACGTGTGTGCGTGCGTGTATATGTGTCTCTCCCTGTCTGTTTGTCCGACTGTCAGGCTGTTAGGAACCTTTTTTCAGGAACGTGTTGACGTATCGAGTTCAAATTTGTCTTGTTTTAAGGTGTAAAAGCTTTAATCTTCTAAGTCAATTCAGTCAAAAGATACAGCCTTTTATGTCCAATATTTTGATACTCGGAAAGGTCACTCATCAAAAGCTATAGAATGCTTGTCATTCACGTAGAAACATCAAATTTGGTAAAAAGCGAGGTTTCACAGTAAAGGTAAGGCAAAAAACCTGAATACGTAACACGAAAGAAATATTGTTTTGTCCTTTTCTTATCTATCTATGTATCTGTCTGTCAATGAAATGGAATGTCGTGTGGCTAGGGCCTCCGGACGGGTATACCTGTCGCCTGGTGCAACCCTTTTTTAACTTGATGCCACTTGCGTGTTGATGAGGATGATATGATAATGATTGGGACAACACCCAGTCCCTGAGCGGAGAAAATCTCCGACCCAGCCGGGAATAGAACCCGGGCCCCTTTGCATAGTATTCCGTCCCGCTGACCACTCAGCTATCGAGGCGACCTGTTTGTCCATTAAGACCCCTTTTCCTTTGAAACAGCTTGGCGTATCAAGTTCAAATTTGTGTTATGTACTGAAGTCTCTGGTTCCTTAGTGGTGTAGAAAATTTAAGATTCTAAGTCAATGAAATCAAAAGACTCGACCATTTGTGTCACACATGTTGACACTCGTAAACTCACTCATCAGAACCTATAGGGTACATTCCGTTGACCTAGAACCATGAACTTGGCAACAAGAAAGGTGCCACAGTGGAAGTGAAGTGAAAAATCTGAAACTCGTTACATTGCTATTATATCACATATAAAATCTCTTTCTGCCATTTAAACATACATTACATTTATCATCCGTCATAAGTATTTAGGTAAACACTGGTCCACGCAAATGTAAAATGAATGTTGTAGTCATGTTTTAGTACGTAAATGGTTCAAATGTCTCTGAGCACTATGGGACTTAACTTCTGAGGTCATCAGTCCCCTAGAACTTAGAACTACTTAAACCTAACTAACCTAAGGACATCACAAACTTCCATGTCCGAGGCAGGATTCGAACTTGCGACCGTAGCGGTCGCGCGGTTCCAGACTGCAGCGCCTAGAACCGCTCGGCCACACTGGCCGGCTAGTATGTAAATAAAAATGTATTATTACATCTTATCTCTCTAGATAAAATATAAACTGAAGCTCCCAGCTCGCTACTCCGGGCTTGTCCGAGGAACAATTGTAGATAGTTTGATACTGTCTTAGAATTCTTGGGTCCAATGTCTTTCCAGTATCGATATCAAAAAACAGGGAAAAATCGCCGAAGTTCGCGATTCGCAGGATAACTGAGCAAATGGTATACGTAATTAAATCTGTACAGAATCCCAAGTGCTCAAGTCCTACTCGGACTTGCCCAATTTTTTATTACTTGCCGTGAGTACCATACTCAGTTCGTCATAAGACTAAACATGATGTAAACAAACACAGACGCGTTGATTGGCCAGAAGCCGTAGCACACGTACACTGGTGTTGTTAACACTCTTTGAAGTTGGTCCTACTTAACGTATTAGATATCTTATTACTAAATTACGTTAACTGAAACTTTAAGATATTCTAATGTTTTTCTTAATCACGCTTTAGCTGTATGGTATTTATATTAAGAGTGGTGTCCGCCCCCGGTAGCTGAGTGGTTTGCCGACACGGTAGCTCAGCGTGTTCGGTCAGAGAGCTGGTTGGCCTCTGTAATAAAAAACTGAGAGAAAGGACCAACAACGAACTTAATCGGGCGTCTTATGACGTCCACCCCGAGCAGATGCAACCAACGAAAGCGAACAAAATGACTTTTTTTTTTTAAAGGAAAGAAAGTGGTCAGCGCGACTGAATGTCAATGCTAATGGCCCGGGTTCGATTCCCGGCTAGGTCGGAGGTTTTATCCGCTCAAGGACTGGGTGTTGAGTTGCCCTAATCATCATCATTTCATCCCTATCGACGCGCATGTCGCCGAAGGAGCACTTCTATTTTACGGCGGAGACAGTGGCAGTTTTGGAAGCACTTAAGTTTGTCTCTAGCACTTCCTTCCCCAACATATTGATAGTATCTGACTCGCAAAGCGTTCTTAAAAACATTCAGTACAGTCGATGGAACAAAACAACCAACAGTTACATCTTGGATGTGATATCTGAATATATTCGCAGCACACGCACGGGCCGGACGATCCATTTGCTGTGGGTACCTTCCCACTCTGGCATCCTCTATAATGATGAAGTTGATGCATTAGCCAAACAAGCGGCAACCTTAGGCACCGTCCTGGATCTGCACCTCCCTTATACAGACTACTTACTTAAGTGACGTCAAGGATCACGCAAGACAACAATGGCAGGAAATGTGGAACGTTTCTCAACAGACAAAAGGCGGTTATTACGCAGTGCTCCAACCTCGGATTCCTTCACAGCCGTGGTTCATGAGGACACATCTGGACCGATCCACGATTTCTACCATCATAAGACTCCGCTTCAATCGTGCCTCTTTCCCACAACATCTACATCGGATCAACGTTTACAGTTCACCAGCATGTGAGTGTGATCCTGAGTCGGAAGCTGATGTCAACCACTTCTTTTTTGTTTGCCCCAAATTTGACCGTGGACGGTTGGTCTTACTAGAGACATTACTGAATATAGGCTACCATCTTCCTCAATCAGCTTCTTCTCTTTTGTGTACTAAAGACGTTCGTCTATATAAAGTGATAGTTCACTTCATCAAGAGTGCTGGTTACAATCTTTAGGTTTTAATGGTGTACGTAAATTATAAATATGCCTTGCTGATGAAGACATTTCAGAATTGGTGTGAATTGTAAGCCAAGACACTTTTAATTATTTTCCAATTCAATTCAATTTTTAAAACATTATGTACAAAACTGTAACAGTTAAGCTTTTTATTCTTGTAAATATGCATTTCTGTATTTGTTTATTCAATTATGTGTACATTGTCACTATGTGTTGCCTATGGCTAAATTGAGTACACACTCAAAGGCCAAATAAACAAAAACAAAAAAAAAGTCGCCGAAGTGACGTCAATTCGAAAGACTTTCACCCGGCGAACGGTCTACTCGACGGGAGGCCCTAGCCACACGACACTATTATATCAAGAATGGTGTACAGTCACAGACTCTGTATTGTTGTGTTCTGATTGTCGTACTGTTTATACGCAATGTGAAAATGGCTTAGGCTGCTTCCCGCTCCGTAGTGGAACACTGTTGAAAAGTGCCCGAGGAATAGGCTGTTCTTAATGTTTTCCATAAAATTTGAAGAAAAAGTCGGCTTTGAAACTTTCCAAGGTACTGTATTTGATACAGCTGGGATACAAGTAATCACTGGATGTAAGGCGGAATCGATAGTGTTATGAATCTCTCCTTCAAGTCTCGCCTTGGTCATCCTTTTTTCGTTGAATTTGAAATATCTAATCTCGTAATTGTGAAATTTCGCCTCACTTTTTATGAATAATGCATGTCTTCTTTTTTCTAATTATGTACTGCATGCGATCTTTCCGTATTTATTCGAAATAAAAATTCTTTGATATTTTATGAAACATTATTTAATATTTATTTATTTCATTAACAGTACAGAGTAACCCACTGCCTTAAAATGTAAGGTCGGTCGACTGCTTCTCAGTCTAAAAGCAAAGACTTCTCATTGTTACAGTCTTATTGGTACACAGTAATTAATCCTTCTTTTTAAAAAATAATATAAAAAACATAATATATAAAGATTTCTCTGAGGTTACAGCGAATTGAATGCTTAACAATTGTTAAAATGGTTCCATACAATTTGTTACTACCTAGTTGATGAGAATATAATTTATACAATGCGAATGTCAAAGAAAAAAAAGTAACACAATGAGTGTGGTTAAGAATAATGTGTAATATTTAGAGGGAAGTGATATTCTGCATTAGGATGAGTAATACAGTCCAAGTAGCATGTTGGTTAGTAACGGCCTATTTCTATCTATTTGATATGAGAAGGTCTCAGTACAACCTCGAGCTATTCTCATCTGAAATGGTTTGTGCTAATGTATGTTTACACAGATTATACAGATTAAATGCTGACTGAGGACTTCATGCATGGAATACATGAATTTTAGCTTCACATGGGAAACACAATTCTGTTTGTAACTTGTTAGTTGAAATAGAATATAGTTCATTGCTACTTGAATGCATTATTCCTTAAATAACTTAATACATTTCTGGCATATGAAATTCATTGATTATAGCTTTGAATAGGGAAGAGAATATACTTCTGTCTGCACATAATAAGACCAGCAATACATTACTGCTTGTGTGCAGTATACTTTAAACACTATGCTGGATGTCATTGGGCAGGAGGAGCCTCGGAATAAAAGTTGTTCGATCCTTCTCCTCCCAAGCGACATTACCTTATTACTACATTTCTAGTATGTGGTGCCAGTGTTTGTTTCATGATTGTTGTGTTGTTTGTGACTGTGTTGTGGTATGCAGTGTCATACACTGTTGGTTTTGGTCCCTCACATGTTGATCCCTTCTGAGTCATGTTCACTTAGTGTTCCTTCGTCGGTTTCGGAATCTGTGGTCGTGTTTGTGTTCTCCCATGTGGTTTGTTGTGTTGCATTGCTTGTGCTTGTGTGCTTGTCTACGCCGCCTTCCATATGGGTTTTGCGCTTGTGCAGTGTGTTCGATAGAATATCGGCTACGCTATTTATTGTGTTCAGCCGTCAGGATTACGTATCATTCTGGCGGTGTCATTGTCGTTCTGTATAGGTCTCGCTTGTGCTAGCGTGTTGCACAGCAGTGCGACATGCTCTGGTCTCCCTGTTTCTGCGCATACGCATACTTTTCGTCGTTAGTTAGTCCCATACTCTTTTAAAGTACCGCATTCGGCCCGTGGCTTGTCAGGAAATGGACCATCACCCGGTTTGGATCGACATGTTTCAGTTGTAGTCTTTCGCGTGCATCAGGAAAGAAAGAGTGTACTCGGCGACCCTTATCCGATGCATCCCACTCTCTCTGCCATGTTTGAATCCGCCATTGTTTCATTTGTGTTTTGTTCATAATCAAGGTTAAATTAAGAAAACAAAACAATTTAATTTTTCAGGACAAAAATGAGATACCAAATACCGTTTATTTGACGATGGCCATTGGATTATACCACAGATGTTGTCTCACATGAACCAGAGTGGTAAGTGTCGTGGAAACATGAAAAACTATCATTTTCTCAACATCGAGCACACCACACAAACACTCCATTCTTACATTTGCCGCTGTACCGTTACAATATGAACCCAACAGAACTGATCTGGACCTAAATGAAGAGATTTGTCGCTAGAAATAACAAGACTGTTAAGCTGCCAGAAGTACTGGAACTAAAGAAAATGCCTGGGTGGCTTTGTGAATTCTGTTGTTAATCGACTCGTTATCAGCGTAGCAGGTGACTGCTCCCGAACTGAAATTTCTCGAACTCGGATAAGGAAGGAGCTAAGAGATTACCACATGACTAACTGATCAATACCTTTAGTGGCTCCAGTATTCAGCGATACGGTGAAATATGTACCCACAACGCTACCGCAATTCAGATTGTATAACGCTGGCATACATAAGTTCACGTTTTTGTATTTGTTTACTAACAGCCTCTCACGCAGTTGCAGATGACATCATATATGCCGGCAAAAATGGCAACAGAAAAACACAGAAAATATGCCGCAAACAGAGACAGCGATGTTAAAACCATGCTGTAATGCATAGTAAATGATGTATTATGAGAGTACTAACAGAAATCAGTATTTACAAAACAAAGAAGTATCCATCATTTTGATTTGCAGCTCCTTGTATTGTCCGTGTTTGCAGTTTAAATTGTTGGATGTGTGGTCCTCCAGTTATGCGAAACACCGTTCTTCTCAGTACCCAAACATGCTTTCGGCACCACTGTGCCATCATCAGTGGGTTTTCGTTTTTATTTATTATTTACATTTGGTGTGCATGAATTTTCTGGATCACTTGTGTGTGAATTACTACAGGTAGCTTGTCATGTTTTCGTGTGGCAAGCACTTCCATTCTCCGCATAATGCTGAGGTGTTGTGATCCGCCGGCCGAAGTGGCCGTGCGGTTAAAGGCGCTGCAGTCTGGAACCGCAAGACCGCTACGGTCGCAGGTTCGAATCCTGCCTCGGGCATGGATGTTTGTGATGTCCTTAGGTTAGTTAGGTTTAACTAGTTCTAAGTTCTAGGGGACAAATGACCTCAGCAGTTGAGTCCCATAGTGCTCAGAGCCATTTGAACCAACCCTAAGCTTACACACTACTTAACCTAAATTATCCTAAGGACAAACACACACACACACACACACACACACACACACACACACACACACACACACACACACACACCCATGCCCGAGGGAGGACTCGGACCCCCGCCGGGACCAGCCGCACAGTCCATGACCACAGCGCCCTAGACCGCTCGGCTAGTTATTGTGAAAACTTATTCAAATGTATTTTTCGCAATCATTATGACTTCATTCGTTATACAGCGCTAGCCTTCAGCCATTGTCTAAGAGTATGGTACGAGGGTGAGTCAAATGAAAACCATAGATTTGTAATAACAAATCGAAATTTCGCCCTGTTATTATGTAAGTTGGTAAGCGTGCTACAAACAGCGTGCAGAATGGCCTGTAGATGGCAACATAGTGCATATGCAGACATACCGTCACAGTATCGGTATAAAGATGGCCGCCCCACTTGCGACATGTACCAGAGAAGAACAGCGTTCTCTTACTCGGTTTTTGCGTACTGAAGGTGTGAAACGTATTGAAATTCATCGACGAATGAAGGTTCAGTACGGTGATGCATGTTCGTCACAGCAGCAAGTCTACGAATGGAGTAGGAAGATCGCAAGTGGTTTGACTTCAGTGGAAGATGCTTCTCGTCCAGGTCAGGCACAACGAGTTGTGACTCCACAGAACATTGCAGCAGTTGAAGCCATAGTGAAGGAAAACCGCCGAGTGACACTGAAGTTACAGTGTGTTTACAGATTAGTCATGGGTCAGCACACCACGTTGTGCATGATGTGCTCCAGTTTCACAAAGTGTCTGCAAGATGGGTGCCACGGCAGCTGACTCCTGAAATGAGAGAACGGCGTGTTGATGCTCGTGAAGAACTTCTGCGGCGCTTTGAACGAGAAGGTGATGGCTTCCTTTCAACAATCGTTACTGGAGAGGAAACCTGCGTTCACTTCCACCAACCGGAAACGAAGAGAGCGAGCAAGGAATGGCGCCATTGCTCATCACCAAAACCAAACAAGTTTCAAACAGAACCATCAGCAGGGAAGGTTATGCTGACTCTCTTTTGCCACCAAAAAGGCGTCATTTTGGAGCATTACATGCCTAGAGGGACCACTGTCACCAGTGCATCATACACAGATGTCCTAAAAAATCATCTGCGGCCTGCAATCAAATCAAAGCGACGTGGATTGCTGTCAGCAGGTGTCCTTTCGCAACATGACAATGCAAGGCCCCACACTGCCCGTACAACAGTTGCAACAATCACAGACCTGCATTTTGAGTGTCTTCCTCATCCACCATACTCACTGGACCTTACCCCCAAGTGATCTCCATATGTTTGGACCACTCAAAGACGCAATGGCAGGAAAGAATTGCGCGGACTACCAGAAGAATTTTTTTCTAAAGGAATTTATGCACCTTGAAAGCGCTGGAGGACTTGCATTGAGCGTGGGGGAGATTATGTTGAAAAGTGATACAGCTTTGTACCACTGCTGCACAATAAATAATATTTCAAAAAATATTTAAGGTTTTCATTTGACTCAGCCTCGTATTAGGCGAAATGAGGTGTCTTAACGGGCGAAATACACTGAAGAGGCAACGAAACTGGTGCACCTGCCTCATATCGTGTAGGGTCCACACGAGCTCGCAGAAGTTCCGCAATACGACGTGGCTGGGACTCGACTAATGTCTCAAGTAGTGCTGGAGGGAACTGACACCATGAATCCTGCAGGGCTGTGCATAAATCCGTAAGAGTACGAGGGGGTGGAGATCTCTTCTGAACAGCACGTTGCAAGGCATCTCAAATATGCTCAATAATGTTCGTGTCTCAGGAGCTGGTAGCCAGCGGAAGTGTTAAACTCAGAAGAGTGTTCCTGGAGCCACTCTGTAGCAATTCAGGACTTGCGGGGTGTCGCATTGTCCTGCTGGATTTGCACAGTCCGTCGGAATGCGCAATGGACGTGAATGTATGCAGGTGATCAGGCAAGATGCTTACGTATGTCACCTGTCACAGTCGTATCTAGACGTATCAGGGGTCCCATATCACTCCAACTGCACACACCCCATACCATTGCAGAGCCTCCATCAGCTTCAACAGTCCCCTGCTGACAAGTAGGGTTCAAGGATTCATGTGGTTCTCTCAATACCCGTACGCGTAAATGCGCTGGACACAATTTGAAACGAGACTCGTACGGCCAGGCAACATGTTTCCTCTCATCAACAGTCCAATTTCGGTGTTGACGGGTGCAGACGAGATGTAAGTCTTTGTGTCATGCAGTCATCAAGGGTACACGGGTCGGCATTCGCCTCTGAAAGCCCATATCGATGATGTTTCGTTGTATGGTTTGCACGCTAACACTTGTTGATGGCCCATCATTGAAATCTGGAGCAATTTGCGGAATGATGGCAGTTCCGTCACGTTGAACGATTCTCTCCAGTCGTCGTTGGTCCCGTTCTTGCCGCATCTTTTTCCGACCACAGTGATGTCGAAGATTTGATGTTTTACCGGATTCCTGATATTCATTGCATACTCGTGAAATGGTGGTACGGGAAAATCACCACTTCATCGCTACCTCGGAGATTCTGCGTCCCATCGCTCATGCGTCGACTATAACACGACGTGCAAACTCACGTAAATGTTGATAACCCTGTAAGTAGGCTGTTTAGGTTCTTTTATTGGTAACGCCACGTAGCGCTCTGTATGAAAATCACTGGCTGTGCTGTGTGCAGTCTGTGGCTGGGTGGCATTGTTGTAATATTTGCTATTGTAGTGTTGGGCAGTTGGCTGTTAACAGCGCGTAGCGTTGCGCAGTTGGAGGTGAGCCGCCAGCAGTGGTGGATGTGGGGAGAGAGATGGCGGAGTTTTGAGAGCGGATGATCTGGACGTGTGTCCATCAGAGACAGTACATTTGTAAGAATGGATGTCATGAATTGTTATATATATTATGACTTTTGAACACTATTAAGGTAAATCCATTTTTTTTCTCTATCAAAATCTTTCATTTGCTAACTATGCCTATCAGTAGTTAGTGCCTTCAGTAGTTTGAATCTTTTATTTAGCTGGCAGTAATGGCGCTCGCTGTATTGCAGTAGTTCGAGTAACGAAGATTTTTGTGAGGTAAGTGATTTGTGAAACGTATAGGTTAATGTTAGTCAGGGCCATTCTTTTGTAGGGATTTTTTGAAAGTCAGATTGCGTTGCGCTAAAAATATTGTGTGTCAGTTTAGTGTTGATCAGAAGAGGTAAAGAGCGAAATGTCTGAGTACGTTCAGTTCTGCTCAGCTGTTTGAAAATCAAATAACGTAAGGGATTTACCAGCACAGTAATTCACTAATTTTTCTAAGGGGACGTTTCAACCCGCCATTGTAGCAGCAGTAACCGATCTAACAAATGCGCCTGATATCTGTTGTCTTATATAGGCGCTGCCGACCACAGCGCCGTATTCTACCTGTTTAAATGTCTCTGTTCTTGAATACGCATGCCTATAAAAGTTCGCCGGCCGGGGTGACCGAGCGGTTCTAGGCGCTACAGTCTGGAACCGCGCGACCGCTACGGTCGCAGGTTCGAATCCTGCTTCGGTCATGGATGTGTGCGATGTCCTTAGGTTAGTTAGGTTTAAGTAGTTCTAAGTTCTAGGGGACTTACGACCTCAGAAGTTAAGTCCCATAGTGCTCAGAGCCATTTGAACAAGTTCCTTTGGCTCTTAAGAGCACACATCAAGTTGTGCGCCCCGTGTACCCGCAAAGAAGCGATATTAGTTTTCAGAATGGTTAGACAGCTGTGTCACTGCGATCTTATCAAATTGTCGAAGGCAACGCCGAGCGGCTGGTCAGGTCGCCCTATTTGCTGCGCCCCTCACTGCCACCCCTCTTCCTCTCCCGTTCATCTCACGGCACCAGATCTGCGCAGATGTTAATTAAAACACCTTTCAGGCGCAGAACTTACCGGGAAAGCACAAAGAAATGGAAAATACAAAGGAAACGGCAATTTTCTTGGACGGCGAGGGAAGAAATTTCCTTAGAGAGGCTCCGATTACTTCCACTCCAGTAAGACGAGAGGCATTATTCCCGAATAACGAAACAAAATTGTGCCTCCTTCCTCGTTAGCAGCGCGAAGCGCAGTCGACGTAAACCGGAGAGAAACGCGCTGACAAACCAGCTACAAGGAGCGTGCCAACCAGGTAGGCGTTCCTTTTAGAGAATGCGTCCACACAGAGCCGCACCCCTACACAGTACAGTCGCGACACAACAGTGCACAGTGGCGAGAAACCGGCCGAAAGGTTAATGTTTGTATTTGTACTTGACGACGGACTACAGTTTTCAGACAATGAAACCTATTCCAAAAATTCAACTTAACTGTAACAGATATAGATGTACCACCTTAAAGCGACCTACCGGAATGAAAAGTTGAGCCGGCCCGGGATTCTAACACGGTTTTCCGCTTCTTGCGAACGGTCGCCTTGCCACTTGGGCTGTCCGTGTAAGTTCCCTGGACCGACCCAAACTTCCACAGGTGACGCAACTGTCTGTTTCTTCTCATAGATATCAATTAATTTACGCACATACGCAGATCTCGTGATTCCCTTGCAGGTTTTAGCACCAAAGTAACGAGAAGTCATAGGCCATCGTTGTCATTATCGTCAAACGTCTGTTTTCGCCTTATATATATAATAGATAAGTATTTGATGATGAGCTACACTTTTGAAATAATGTAATTTATTCTGTACATAGTACAACTGCCGGCCGCTGTGGCCGAGCGGTTCTAGGCGCTTCAGTCTGGAACCGCGCGACCACTACGGCGCAAGTTCGAATCCTGCCTCGGGCATGGATGTGTGTGATGTCCTTAGGTTAGTTAGGTTTAATTAGTTCTAAGTTCTAGGGGACTGATAACCTCAGATGTTAACTCTGTTAGTGCTCAGAGCCATTTGAACCATATTTTTTCGTAGTACAACTATACCGATTACAGTTAAGTCGAATTTGTGGAGTAAATTTTATTAATGTTTGTTTTTAATAATTTTTCTACGTGATTTAGCAACGTTTTACTACTATGACCGTCTGCCCCCGCCCACACACCCAGATTCTTTAGAGAATCTGAATCCAATGTGTGAAACGTACCTCAGTGTTTATGATGTCGTATCTTCTTAACTGGCCCTCTTACGATGATACAATTTTGCATCAAAAACAGTGGTATGTGTTTGTCCTGTCTGCAAAATGTATTACAAATAGAACTGGTAGTAAAGAAGTAATAAATTAAAGCAGTAGTAATAAACTAAAACGGAAAGCTTAATATAGTTTTAGTGGATGAACAGCAGATGAAAAGTGAAAATATAGTGTGCACTTTTTCCTTTCCTTTCCTTTCATTAGTTTCCTTCCCTTTCATGAGTTTCCTTTCCTTTCATGAGTTTCCTTTCCTTTCATGAGTTTCCTTTCCTGTCATGAGTTTCCTTTCCTTTCATGAGTTTCCTTTCCTTTCCTTTCATTAGTTTCCTTCCCGTTCATGAGTTTCCTTTCCTTTCACGAGTTTCCTTTCCTTTCATGAGTTTCCTTTCCTTTCATGAGTTTCCTTTCCTTTCATGAGTTTCCTTTCCTTTCCTTTCATGAGTTTCCTTTCCTTTCCTTTCCTTTCATGAGTTTCCTTTCCTTTCCTTTCATGAGTTTCCTTTCCTTTCCTTTCATGAGTTTCCTTTCCTTTCATGAGTTTCCTTCACGAGTTTTCTCCATGACGGGGGGGGGGGGGGGGGGGGAGGGGATGTCAGTACGAAAATATACTATGTGATCAAAAGTATCCAGGCACATCCCCCACCACCAAAAACCATACGTTTTTCATATTAGGTGCATTGTGCTGTCACCTACTGACTGGTACTCCATATCAGCTACCTCAGTGGTCATAAGACATCG
Source organism: Schistocerca piceifrons (assembly GCF_021461385.2). NCBI lineage: Eukaryota > Metazoa > Arthropoda > Insecta > Orthoptera > Acrididae > Schistocerca > Schistocerca piceifrons. The sequence continues at coordinate 66,513,249 of NC_060148.1, read as the reverse complement.
TGAGAGGGCAGAATGCAGCGCTGTGAGGAACTCCACGGACTTCGAACGTGGTCAGGTGACTGGGTGTGGGCGAGATTTCCACACTCCTAAACGTCCCTAAGTCCACTGTTTCGATGCGATTGTGTAGTGGAAACGTGAAGGGACACGTACAGCACAAAAGCGTACAGGCCGACCTAGTCTGCTGACTGACAGAGACCGCCGACAGTTGAAGAGGGTCGTAATGTGTAATAGGCAGACATCTATCCAGACCGTCACACAGGAATTCCAAACTGCGCAAGGATCCACTGCAAGTACTATGAAAGGCGGGAGGTGAGAAAACATGGATTTCATGGTCGAGCGGCTGCTCATAAGCCACACATCACGCCGGTAAATGTCAAACGATGGCTCGCTTCGTGTAAGGAGCGTAAACATTGGGCGATTGAACCGTGGGAAAACGTTGGAGTGACGAATCACGGTACACAATATGGCAAACTGATGGCAGGGTGTGAGTATGGCGAATGCCCGGTGACGTCATCTTCCAGCGTGTGTAGTGCTAACAATAAGAGTCTGAGACAGTGGTGTTATGGTGTGGTCGTTATTTTCGTGGAGAGGGATTGCGTGACACTATCACAGCACAGGCCTACATTGATGTTTCAAGCACCTTCTTGCTTCCCACTGTTGAAGAGTAATTCGGGGATGACGATTGCATAATTCACCACAATCGAGCACCTGTTCACAACGCACGGCCTGTGGCGGAGTGGTTACACGACAATAACACCCCTGTAATGGACTGGCCTGCACAGAGTCCTGACCTGAATCCTATTGAACACGATGTGATGTTTTGGAGCGCCGACTTCGTGCCAGACCTCACCGACCGACATCGATACCCCTCGTCAGTGCAACACTAAGTGAAGAATGGGCTGCCATTCCCCAAGAAACCTTCCAGCATCTGATTGAACGTGTGCCTGCGAGAGTGGAAGCTGTCATCAAGGCTAAGGGTGGCCCAACATAATATCGAATTCGTGCATTACCGATGGAAGGCGCCACTAACTTGTAAGTCATTTTCCGCCAAATGTCCGGATATTTTTGATCACATAGTGAAGAAAAAAGTAGGAGTGCGGGTTAGCTACTACAAACAGCATAGCGAAACGCATTACTGTGGCCAAGATAGACACAAAGCCCATGCCTACTACAGTAGTACAAGTTTATATGCCAACTAGCTCTGCAGATGATGAAGAAATTGACGAAACGTATGACGAGATAAAAGAAATTATACAGGTAGTGAAGGGAGACGAAAATTTAATAGTCATGGGTGACTGGAATTCGTCAGTAGGAAAAGGGAGAGAAGGAAACATAGTAGGTGAATGTGGATAGGAGGGAAGAAATGAAAGAGGAAGCCGCCTTGTAGAATTTTGCACAGAGCATAACTTAATCATAGCTAACACTTGGTTCAACAATCATGAAAGAAGGTTGTATACCTGGAAGAATCCTGGAGATACTAAAAGGTATCAGATACATTACATAATGGTAAGACAGAGATTTAGGAACCAGGTTTTAAATTGTAAGACATTTCCAGGGGCAGATGTGGATTCTGACCACAATCTATTGGTTATGAACTGCAGATTGAAACTGAAGAAACTGCAAAAAGGCGGGAATTTAAGGAGATGGGACTTGGATAAACTGAAAGAACCAGAGGTTGTAGAGAGTTTCAGGGAGAGCATAAGGGAACAATTGACAGGAATGGGGGAAAGAAATACAGTAGAAGAAGAATGGGTAGCTCTGAGGGAGGAAGTAGTGAAGGCAGCAGAGGATCAAGTAGGTAAAAAGACGAGGGCTAATAGAAATCCTTGGGTAACAGAAGAAATATTGAATTTAATTGATGAAAGGAGAAAATATAAAAATGCAGTAAATGAAGCAGGCAAAAAGGAATACAAACGTCTCAAAAATGAGATTGACAGGAAGTGCAAAATGGCTAAGCAGGGATGGCTAGAGTACAAATGTAAGGATGTAGAGGCTTGTCTCACTAGGGGTAAGATAGGTACTGCCTACAGGAAAATTGAAGAGACCTTTGGAGAGAAGAGAACGACTTTTATGAATATCAAGAGCTCAGATGGCAACCCAGTTCTGAGCAAAGAAAGGAAGGCAGAAAGGTGGAAGGAGTATATAGAGGGTTTATACAATGGCGATGTACTTGAGGACAATATTATGGAAATGTAAGAGGATGTAGGTGAAGATGAAATGGGAGATACGATACTGCGTGAAGAGTTTGACAGAGCACTGAAAGACCTGAGTCGAAACAAGGCCCCGGGAGTAGACAACAATCCATTAGAACTACTGATGGCCTTGGGAAAGCCAGTCATGACAAAACTCTGCCATCTGGTGAGCAAGATGTATGACACAGGCGAAATACCCACAGACTTCAAGAAGCATATAATAATTCCAATCCCAAAGAAAGCAGGTGTTGACAGATGTGAAAATTACAGAACTATCAGTTTAATAAGTCACAGCTGCAAAATACTAACGCGAATTCTTTACAGACGAATGGAAAAACTGGTAGAAGCGGACCTCGGGGAGGATCAGTTTGGATTCCGTAGAAATGTTGGAACACGTAAGGCAATACTAACCTTACGGCTTATCTTAGAAGAAAGATTTAAGAAAATGCAAACCTACGTTTCTAGCATTTAGAGAAAGCTTTTGACAACGTTAACTGGAATACTCTCTTTCAAATTCTGAAGGTGGCAGGGGTAAAATACAGGGAGGGAAAGGCTATTTACAATTTGTACAGAAACCAGATGGCAGTTATAAGAGTCGAGGGGCATGAAAGGGAAGCAGTGGTTGGGAAAGGAGTGAGACAGGGTTGTAGCCTCTCCCCGGTGTTATTCAATCTGTATATTGAGCAAGCAGTAAAGAAAACAAAAGAAAAATTCGGAGTAGGTACTAAAATTCATGGAGAAGAAGTAAAAACTTTGAGGTTTGCCGATGACATTGTAATTCTGTCGGAGACAGCAAAGGACTTGGAAGAGCAGTTGAATGGAATGGACAGTGTCTTGAAAGGAGGATATAAGATGAACATCAACGAAAGCAAAACGAGGATAATGGAATGTAGTCAAATTAAATCGGGTGATCCTGAGGGAATTAGATTAGGAAATGAGACACTTAAAGTAGTAAAGGAGTTTTGCTATTTAGGGAGTAAAATAACTGATGGTGGTCGAAGTAGAGAGGATATAAAATGTAGACTGGCAATGGCAAGGAAATCGTTTCTGAAGAAGAGAAATTTGTTAACATCGAGTATAGATTTAAGTGTCAGGAAGTCGTTTCTGAAAGTATTTGTATGGATTGTATCCATGTATGGAAGTGAAACATGGACGATAACCAGTTTGGACAAGAAGAGAATAGAAGCTTTCGAAATGTGGTGCTACAGAAGAATGCTGAAGATGAGGTGGGTAGATCACGTAACTAATGAGGAGGTATTGAATAGGATTGGGGAGAAGAGAAGTTTGTGGCACAACTTGACTAGAAGAAGGGATCGGTTGGTAGGACATGTTTTGAGGCATCAAGGGATCACAAATTTAGCATTGGAGGGCAGCGTGGATGGTAAAAATCGTAGAGGGAGACCAAGAGATGAATACACTAAGCAGATTCAGAAGGATGTAGGTTGCAGTAGGTACTGGGAGATGAAGAAGCTTGCACAGGATAGAGTAGCATGGAGAGCTGCATCAGACCAGTCTCAGGACTGAAGACCACAACAACAACAGTGTAACTTCTGCTTCTTGCTAAGCTTGTTCTGGAATCGTGTAATCATAAAATAACGAGCCGTACTGTCTATGTGTTCGCAGTACGTTGCATCTGTTTATGTTGATGGTCGACTGCAGATCCCTCCACGGAGCGTCGATTCCCTCCAGGTCTTCAGGCTTTGGTCTGCAATTTTTCAACCTTTGCGAGTTTTCGGTATACAACATCATCCGCGAAATGCCTCATCGGATTCCCAAAGTTATCTAGTATGTTATTTGTACACTGAAAAGCCAGAGACACTGTTACACCTCCCTAATATCGTGTAGGGCCCCAGCGAGCGCGCAGATGTGCCGCTACACAACGTGGCGTGGACTCGACTAATGTCTGAAGTACTGCTGGAGGGAAATGACGCAATCAATCCTGGAGGGCGGTCCATAAATCCTGTAACCTCCCCGCAGAGAATGAAGAATGTCAATAAAAATGAGCCATGAGTAACCTTCCCACAAAATATAATAACTTATAATTAAATGAATTTTTCATTATTGTGAGCTCTGAACAAAATTAATCTTAATGTAACCTCTGAACAAAATTGGCTCCGATTTATAGTCTCTGTGCAAAGAATGCATTCACACTTAATATTCCCACAAAATTCTTTTCTCATTTAATGTCAAGTTCGAAACAGAAAATTTCCTAAACACCAAAATAATAAAAAAGTTTAGTTACCTGATAAATTTTATGAGGACAGCAGCGCTGATCTTCGGCCCTGTATTCTGAATAAAAAAAGCAAAAATTCTTACCTCAATAAAACTGCAATTATATCTGCTCTTAAATTAGTCATTTTTCGACACAGCTTCGTGCAATGCTGGCGTAATTTTTTTTTTTTTTTTGATTATTGGAAGGAATGATCATGCATTTGAAATATTCTTTAAATTGAAATGAATGCTTTTCTTTAAAAGAGTTGTTTTATATTATAAAAATTATAAAAATTATTATTGGAGCATTTTTTTGGAACAAATTAAATTACAATTAACATACATTATTAAATATGCGCAAGGCTGCTTCTTTACCTTCTACAACAATACTCATCCTCCAGAGTCCTGACCAGAGTCGCGAGCAGAGCACACAGCCGACGCATGCCGACTCCCGCCGACTACAGCTTACTAGCACGGACTAGCACGGACTGACGACTACTGTCGACTGTCTACTACTACTGTCGACTCGCGCGGTCAAGCGCAGACTAGCAACAACTAACGATAAACTACTCTCTGGTCAGAGATTCTGTCTTGCCTCGCCAATCGCCGGCAATGTATACGTCTTTCAATCCGTAAGAGCACGAGGGGGTGGAGATCTCTTGTCAATAGCACGTTGCAAGGCATCCCAGATATACTCAGTGTTCATGTCTGGAGAGTGGTGGACAGCGGAACTGTTTAAACTCATAAAAGTGTTCCTGGAGCCACTCTGTAGAAATTCAAGACATGTGGGGTGTCGCATTGTCCTGCTGGAATGGCTCAGGCCCGTCGGAAGCAGGGTGCACGGTTTCCACGGGGTTGTCTCCATATGCATACGCGTCCATCCACTCCATGCAGTTTGAAACGTGACTCGGCGGGCCATGCAACATGTTTGCAGTCGACAACTGTCCAATGTCGGTGTTGTCGGGCCCAGGCGACGCGTAAAGCTATGTGTCGTGCAGTCATCAAAGGTAGACGAGTGGGCCATCCGCTCTGAACACTCATATCGATGATATCTTGTCGAACGGTTCGGATGCTGACACTCGTTGATGGCCCAGCATTGAAATCTGCAGCATTTTCACGTTGAAAGATTCTCTTCAGTCGTTGTTGGTCCCGTTCTTGCAGGATCTGTTTCCGGCCGCAGCGATTTAGGAGATATCATGTTTAACCGGATTCCTGATATTCACGGTACCCTCGTGAAATGGTCGTGCGGGAAAGTCCCCACTTCATCGCTACCTCGGAGATGCTGTGTCCCATAGCCTGCGCGCCGACTACAAAACCACGTTCAAACTCCACTAAATCTTGATAACCTGCTATCGTAGCAGCAGAGTCGTATTCTGCCTGTTTACATCTCTCTATTTGAATATGCATGTCTATACTAGTTTCTCTGGCGCCTCAGTGGTTGTTCTGCAGTCATACACTGCTTTGGCTGCAAGTATAGCGAACAGTGCCGGCCGTTGTGGCCGAGCGGTTGTAGGCGCTTCAGCCCGGAACCGCGCTGCTCCTACGGTCCTAGGTTCGAATCATGCCTCGGGCATGGATGTGTGTGATGTCCTTGGGTTACTTAGGTTTAAATCGTTCTAAGTCTAGGGGACTGATAAGCTCAGATGTTAAGTCCCATAGTGCTCAGAGCCATTTTTATAGCGAACAGAACTTAACGATCCTGTGTAGGTATACGACGTCTTTATGCAAAATAGTTTTTGTTGTGCTGTTTAATGCCCCTTTTTGTGTTCTTGAAAGGAAAGATCATTCCTCACTCAATGTCTGCACTTTACAAGAGAAATGTAAATGAACTGTGCTGTAATGTGCTGTCTCATCGCTCTCTCGGTCCTTAGCAAACGGCAGAAAGACAAATGCGGTGTCATACTTTTATTGTTCCTGCTAGTTACTGCACTACATAACCTTTTCTCGTAAAACAAAACGCGTCACAAATCAGTGTTAACGACACTGCTCTCAAACATCCGATACAATATTCAAGAACAGGAGTTTCGCGATATCGACTGTGACAGAACCTCGTCGACAATGTAAAAATAATTGTTTTCATACATTCACTGTCAACGAGCAATCTCAGTGGACATTCGCGTGTTGATTCCTGGAAACCTGTCGTGTTGCAGAGTAGTGTAAAGTTGCACTCAACAGCTTTCCAGTGAAATAAGCTTGATTGCTGTATCTGGGTTATAACCACCGTTACAGTAAATGGTGTTCAGACAGAAGCTTGTGAATTTCAGAAAATTTCCAAAATTATTCTTAATTGTCGTAAAATTCAGCAAATTGGCAGTTGGAAATCTCTTATGTGGATCATTGGCTGCACCAAATTCAAGACAAATCTGAACTTCATGGGTTGAAAATGGTACTCTTCTACCGTGAAGTGACATGGTATTGCAGTAACGTTTCTTGTACGTCAAGGCAAACGGCTGGTATATGCACAGCCTGACAAAAGAAGTTAAGCGTGCGGAAGACGCGATCACATGTAGCTGTACCTATGTACACATACACACATTCAGTGCCGGCCGCGGTGGTCGAGCGGTTCTAGGCGCTTCAGTCCGGAACCTTGCGGCTGCTACTGTCGCAGGTTCGAATCCTGCCTCGGGCATGGATGTGTGTGACGTCCTTTGGTTAGTTAGGTTTAAGTAGTTCTAAGTTCTAGGGGACTGATGACCTCAGATGATTAGTCCCATAGTGCTCAGAGCCATTTGAACACCTTCAGTTCATACTCAAATGATTGAAGTTCTCTTTTGCAAGCAGAATGACTACCAGAGCGCATTAGTGTTGTTGGTGTTTAGTGTTGTTACCAGACTGATGAGCCAAAACATGAGGACCATAGCCCACCGTGACGTTGGATATCGTTTGGTGACGTTGTAGGCACGTGACATGGACGGGGAATCACCATAGCGAAGATATGGGCTCCAAATGGGGAAGGCCATTGAGATAAGAGACTTTCACAAAGGGCAGATTATTATGACGCGGAGACTGTGAACGAGTATCTCGAATCGGCGAAGCTGGTCGAATGTTCACGTGCTACTGTCGTGAGCATCTATGGACAGTGAAACTACCACTAGGTGCTTAATGGTTGGACGTCCACGGCTCTTTACAGAACGTGGTGTTCGGAGGCTTGTCTGCTCTGTAAAGTAGAAACTAAAAACTCCTCCAGAACAGGCCACGAAGGCCCGTTGGTACCAACCGGCCGCCGTGTCATCCTCAGCCCACAGGGGTCACTGGATGCGGATATGGAGGGGTATGTGGTCAGCACACTGCTCTCCCAGCCGTATGTCAGTTTCCGAGATCAGAGCCGCTACTTCTCAATCAAGTAGTTCCTCAGTTTGATTCACAAGGGCTCACTGCACCCCACTTGTCAACAGCGCTTTGCAGACCGGATGGTCACCCATCCAAGTGCTAGCCCAGTCCGACAGCGCTTAACTTTGGTGATCCGACGGGAGCCGGTGCTACCACTGCGGCAAGGCCGTTGGCTCTGTAATGTAGGATAGATGGCTATGTGTGGCATCCTCGGAAAAGAGCACAATGCTCGTGCACGCACAAGTCTTTGGAGCACCCCGTTCGTCGTACATTGTTGAACAAGGAGCTCCAGAGCAGACCACCCGTACGTGGTCACACGTTGATCCATGTGCAACGGGCATGGGGCCATCGGGATTCGACTGTCGATCAATGGAAACTTGGCGGCTCTTCCAGCGAATCCCATTTTTGCTTCAGTAGGTCGCCGGTCGTCTGCACAAACGACGTCATCGAGGTGAACGGCATTTCGAAACGTGCAGCGCGCCTCTGACGCAAGCTGGTAGGAGCAGCCTTATGCTACGGCAGACATTCTCTTGCGCTTGCATGGAACCTGTTGGTAGTAATCGAAGCCACGCTGACAGCTGCGAACCACCTGCATCCCTTTATGGTTAATGCCTTCCCCGACGGCAGTATAATTGTCTGTGTCTCGGAGTCAAAACCTTGCTACAGTATTGTTTGAGGAGCATCATAGTGGAATCACGTTGATGCCTCCGCGACCAAAGTCGGCTGATGTGCAATCCTATGGAACCAAGCCATAAGCGCGTACGCAAACCAGCGGCCCGTTATTTACGCGAATCGCATGACCTGTGCGTAGACATCCGATGCCGGATACCTCCACAAACCTTCAAACGCTGTCGTATCCCTGATTCGCAGAATGAGTGATGTACACTCCTGGAAATTGAAATAAGAACACCGTGAATTCATTGTCCCAGGAAGGGGAAACTTTATTGACACATTCCTGGGGTCAGATACATCACATGATCACACTGACAGAACCACAGGCACATAGACACAGGCAACAGAGCATGCACAATGTCGGCACTAGTACAGTGTATATCCACCTTTCGCAGCAATGCAGGCTGCTATTCTCCCATGGAGACGATCGTAGAGATGCTGGATGTAGTCCTGTGGAACGGCGTGCCATGCCATTTCCACCTGGCGCCTCAGTTGGACCAGCGTTCGTGCTGGACGTGCAGACCGCGTGAGACGACGCTTCATCCAGTCCCAAACATGCTCAATGGGGGACAGATCCGGAGATCTTGCTGGCCAGGGTAGTTGACTTACACCTTCTAGAGCACGTTGGGTGGCACGGGATACATGCGGACGTGCATTGTCCTGTTGGAACAGCAAGTTCCCTTGCCGGTCTAGGAATGGTAGAACGATGGGTTCGATGACGGTTTGGATGTACCGTGCACTTTTCAGTGTCCCCTCGACGATCACCAGTGGTGTACGGCCAGTGTAGGAGAGCGCTCCCCACCCCATGATGCCGGGTGTTGGCCCTGTGTGCCTCGGTCGTATGCAGTCCTGATTGTGGCGCTCACCTGCACGGCGCCAAACACGCATACGACCATCATTGGCACCAAGGCAGAAGCGACTCTCATCGCTGAAGACGACACGTCTCCATTCGTCCCTCCATTCACGCCTGTCGCGACACCACTGGAGGCGGGCTGCACGATGTTGGGGCGTGAGCGGAAGACGGCCTAACGGTGTGCGGGACCGTAGCCCAGCTTCATGGAGAGGGTTGCGAATGGTCCTCGCCGATACCCCAGGAACAACAGTGTCCCTAATTTGCTGGGAAGTGGCGGTGCGGTCCCCTACGGCACTGCGTAGGATCCTACGGTCTTGGCGTGCATCCGTGCGTCGCTGCGGTCCGGTCCCAGGTCGACGGGCACGTGCACCTTCCGCCGACCACTGGCGACAACATCGATGTACTGAGGAGACCTCACGCCCCACGTGTTGAGCAATTCGGCGGTACGTCCACCCGGCCTCCCGCATGCCCACTATACGCCCTCGCTCAAAGTCCGTCAACTGCACATACGGTTCACGTCCACGCTGTCGCGGCATGCTACCAGTGTTAAAGACTGCGATGGAGCTCCGTATGCCACGGCAAACTGGCTGACAATGACGGCGGCGGTGCACAAATGCTGCGCAGCTAGCGCCATTCGACGGCCAACACCGCGGTTCCTGGTGTGTCCGCTGTGCCGTGCGTGTGATCATTGCTTGCACAGCCCTCTCGCAGTGTCTGGAGCAAGTATGGTGTGTCTGACACACCGGTGTCAATGTGTTCTTTTTTCCATTTCCAGGAGTGTATTTCTTTCCAAAAGACGGACAAACAAGCAGGTTTTCATAGGGCGTGAGCAGCGTCAGATTTTGACTGATGAGGCAACATACTCTTCCGAGACAGCATTATCAGCACATGACACAATTTTAAAGGCGCCTCTTCGTGTGTTACCATTTGGCCACTTAGTCGAATCGCTCAGTATCCAGATTTCTGGGGCTCTCTGATGTGACAGCGATCCGTGTGAACATGCGAGCTTGCGTACTAGTTGTCAATCTTCCAGTCGACCACCTCTGGATACTACAAAGGAGGATCACGGTATTGTGAACTGAGCACATCGTACCACCTAGACATCAGCATCTCCTGTCTGAGAAGAAGTAATGGTCTGCGTCAGGCTGCACCACCGAGCGAGGTGGCGCAGTGGTTAGACACTGGACTCGCATTCGGGAGGACGACGGTTCAATCCCGCGTCCGCCCATCCTGATTTAGGTTTTCCGTGATTTCCCTCAATCACTCCAGGCAAATGCCGGGATGGTTCCTCTGAAAGGGCACGGCCGACTTCCTTCCCCATCCTTCCCTAATCCGATGAGACCGATGACCACGCTGTCTGGTCTCCTTCCCCAAAAACAACCAACAACCAGGCTGCACCATCGCTGAGAGCCATTTATCGCCCACATTTCACTTCTGTACTGGGCTACAATCCAGACAAATGCGCTCAGAAAAGACTTCCTAACATTTAACTTTATATTAGATGTAAACAAATTCTTCTTTTTGAGGCATCCTTCTCTTGCTACAGCTAGTCACCATTTTGCATCCATTCTACAACGGCCATCATCTTACTTTACTGCCCAAGTAGGAGAACTCTGCATTCTTTACTGCCTCGTGTTGGATAAAGAGTAGTGGAAATGTTGCATGCCTGCTATCAGTAGCTGATAGCAAAAGATCAGCTGAAATAGTGCAGTTAGTGGTGATGGCTGTAGTTGAGTCAGTTGCTGTGTGTACTGCTTAAAGTGTTAGTGGCTAGTTCAGGTGGCCTAACAGTACATTAGGAAATACGAACAACGAGTAGTGGTTAAGACTGAAGTAGTGCATGGCCATAGCTCAGAAGCTCCTTGTGGTGCCCCCCCCCCCTCCCCCATCATCCCTGTTGACAACGCACGGTGCCACATTGTGAAACCCATACAGGAGCTCCTGTGTACGTGGGAATGGGATACTGGAACATTGTGTTCACCCAATATGAGTCTATGGGACTGTAATTGGTTCACAAAAATGTGGGAACCTTTCCATTGCACATGGTTCAGTACAAAACAGGCATCATCTGCGCCATAGTGCAGTCCTTCAAGGCATCAGCAGAAATGGATCTGTTGATGGTGTACAATGAGTGCCTTCTATCCCTGTGGTGGAAGGTGATCAAGATGCAGTCGATTGTATTGAGGGCATGTCATATGGTGAAAGTCTCTAAATAAAGCCTGGTATGACTTATAACCGTGTCCGCACTATTCCTTATCCAACGCTGTTGTTACTGTACCCTCAGCATTGCCTGAGTTAGTTGTACTATATTCCATCACCCTTGTTTTCATTTGGTCATCTTATGACCTCCATCCAAACACGGTTCAACTGCTCCATTAAGTCCTGCAGTGTCATCAGCAAACAATAAAAGTTTTATTTGTTCTCCCTGAACTTTAATTCCCTTTCAGTTTTTTTTCCTTGCTTTACTTTACTACTTGCTCAACACACGGAGTGAATAACATCGTATAAGTATGAGGGCTGGAACTTTAATAGTGGCAACTATTTATTTACAGCGCGTACAAAATAGATACGTGTTTCAAAGTTTTACTGGCCTTAAAAGTAGCCACCAGCATTGTGTATAACCCGTTGCCAGCGGTGTGTAAGTCGTAGGATACTCTTAGCAGTGACATTTGTGTTGACAGTTCGAGAGGCGCGGTCTATTTCCCGACGAATTTGTAACAGTTCTGAAGCGAACGCCGTGAAGTGTTTCCTTCACTTTAGAGATCGAACTCACGAAGGCTTAAGTCAGGGGAGTGCAGTAGATGGTACAGCACTTAGCAGCCCCATCAGTCAAACAAATCTGTCACAGCTTGCACTGTACGTGCTTCAGCATTATCCTCCAAAATGATGGTCAGGTCCTGCTGAAAGTGTCATCACTTCTGTCTGTAAGCTGGTCGTGGATTGTGTTCCAAAAGTGAACAGCTTAGAGGCGGAAGTGATGACACTTTCTGCAGGACCTGACCATCATTTTGCACGACAATTCTCAAGCACGTACAGTGCAATCTGTTACAGATTTCTTTGGCTGATGGGGCTGCTAAGTGCTATACCACCTACTGCACTCCCCTGACTTACGCCTTCGTGAGTTCAACTCGGTTTATAAACTGAAGGAAACACTTCACGTCATTCGCTTCAGAACTGCTGCAAATTCGTCGGGCAATAGACCGCGCCGCTCGAACTGTCAAAACAACTGACAATGCTAAGAGTATCCTACGACTTCCACGTCGCTGGCAGCGGACAAGGCTGGTGGCTACTTGGAAGGTCAGTAAAACATCGGGACTAATATCTATTTTGCACGATCTGTAAATAAATAGTTGCCACTATTAAATATTTGGGCGTAACATTGCAGAGCGATATGAAGTGGGACAAGCATGTAATGGCAGTTGTGGGGAAGGCAGATAGTCGTCTTCGGTTCATTGGTAGAATTTTGGGAAGATCTGGTTCATCTGTAAAGGAGACCGCTTATAAAACGCTAATACGACCTATTCTTGAGTACTGCTCGAGCGTTTGCGATCCCTGTCAGGTCGGATTGGGGGAGGACATAGAAGCAATTCAGAGGCGGGCTGCTAGATTTGTTACCGGTAGGTTTGATGATCACGCGAGTGTTACGGAAATGCGTCAGGAACTCAGGTGGGAGTCTCTAGAGGAAAGGAGGCGTTCTTTTCGTGAATCGCTACTGAGAAAATTTAGAGAACCAGCATTTAAGGCTGACTGCAGTATAATTTTACTGCCGCCAACTTATATTTCGCGGAAAGACCACAAAGATAAGAGTGATTAGGGCTCGTACAGAGGCATATAGGCAGTCATTTTTCCCTCGTTCTGTTTGGGAGTGGAACAGGGAGAGAAGATGCTAGTTGTGGTACGAGGTACCCTCCGCCATGCACCGTATGGTGGATTGCGGAGTGTGTATGTAGATGTGCTCTACCAACCTTTTTCTTTTTTTTTCCGACTGAGCCACCAAAGCACAAGTCACGACCTTTCCTCACAATTTTACTTCCGCCAGTTCCTTGGCCCGCATCTCGTGGTCGTGCGGTAGCGTTCTCGCTTCCCACGCCCGGGTTCCCGGGTTCGATTCCCGGCGGGGTCAGGGATTTTCTCTGCCTCGTGACGGCTGGGTGTTGTGTGCTGTCCTTAGGTTAGTTAGGTTTAAGTAGTTCTAAGTTCTAGGGGACTGATGACCATAGATGTTAAGTCCCATAGTGCTCAGAGCCATTTGAACCAGTTCATTGTCTCGTACATTCCAGTTCAGAGAAGTTGTGAAGTTATCCTGTCTCGTTTCGCAGGAGAAGGTCTGTGGAAGGTAGGAGACGAGGAACTGGCGGAAGCGAAATTTGAGGACAACCCGTGAGTCGTTCTTCGGTAGCTTAGTTGGTAGAGCACTTGCCCACGAAAGGCAAAGGTCCTGAATTCGAGTGTCGGTCTGGCACATAGTTTTAATCTGCCAGGAAGTTTCGACATCACGAGTAGTTTACAACCCTGTCTCGTTCCCTTCTGAACTGTGGCTTCCCTTTCGTGTTACAGACGATGGGATGCAGAAATTCCTGGTGGACTCTTCCTTAAGAAGGCAACGCGCTACAGTGCAGTTGGCGTCATTTAGCCAGCTGTGTTGTAGGGCTTCTAGCGCAGCTCTTCTGCTTTGTCTGAGAGCAGTGTCGGAAGCGGACACAACAGCTGCAATACACGGCGGGGCCAAACAGCGCCCCCGCAGCCGTCACCGTAAGCGACCGGATAATTGTGCCCGCTCGCCCTTTTCGCCGTCCCTTTGAAGGGCTGCGCAGGGCTGGCTGGGGCCGGAGCCACCTGTTTCGTTGCCAGTGGCGTCCTTTGTGGCCGGACAGTGTTGTAATTAGCGAGGCCGACAGGTTAGCTAGAGGTTTCTGACACAAAACGCAGCGGTTAGCTAGGCCAGCCACACACAGCTTAAAACTCGCTCGCTTCGCGCGGTCGGAAATTTCCGCGCGTCTTCGCAGCTGCGACGCTACTCGTTGAACGGAACTTAACAGCAGCTGACAGCTGACAGCTGACAGCTGTCATCTTCATTCCGAAGACTATGCCACCTCATTTTCAGTCTATCCTTTGCAAGCCTCTTCATCTCTGTGTAACTACAGTGTGTAAACTTTTAGATGGCAGACCTCTCCCTAGTCCTGAATCGGCAGAAGTCGGCAAACGTCGGGAGGCTTCGGTAGGCACGCAGTTTCGACTGCTGCCAACATTACGTAGCTGACTGTGTTGTACGAGGTAGCCATTGTCGTCTGCTTCGTTATTGTTTTGCGCTCTACTGTTATGCGTGTTTTTATTGTGCAGTTGTGCTAAACATTATCAAAACGAGTGAAGAGGCAGTTGCTGGCCCATCTCGGGAGTCGCCAACAACCCCTACTGGTAGGCCTACGGTTAGAAGGAAACCAGTATTACGTAGCGATGCTTGCAAAATTGTATTGCGTGTGACTGAATGCTGCGAAAGGGAAAGGGAGCAGAAAAAATTGCTTCACCCCATTTACAAATCTTCAGTGAGAGCTGCTACATACACAGGTCAAAGCATGCGTAGCATTGGAACATTCAAACAGTTTTCCAAGAATCATCCTGGCGTATCACCATAAACGCCTGGTAAGAAAAGGTGAGTTCGCATTTCAGATATTTTGTTCGCGATCACTTTGAAGGAGCCCCCTATTTCGTCCGAATTACCTTATATTTCATTTTTCCTTGCTACCGTATTGCTTTGTATGGAAACACCACTGGTTACTGTATTGTTTCGAAACACATTCATATTACAGTACATTTCCAAATTAAAAAAAAAATATATATATATATATATATATATATATATATATATATATGAGAGAGAGAGAGAGAGAGAGAGAGAGAGAGAGAGAGAGAGATTGGCAGTTACGTTATACTATATGACCTGTTTAAGTGTATTTAAATTTTATAATTAATAGTTCAACATTGCGGGGGATGAAATAAAATGAAAAAAAATTGCGAGCAGTGGGAATCGAATCCGGGTCTGCTGCATGACTAGCCTTTACCCTTTTTTTCCGCTTTAGTTCGTTGCATCTGCTCGGGCCCGGTGGACGTCGTAAGACATCCATTGAAGTTCGTTGTTGATCTGATAACTCAGATTTTTTATTACAGGGGGCACGTTACCCCCTGACCGAACACGCTGAGCTACCGTGCCGGCATCCTAATCAATTGTGCTACGCAAACTACAGCGCATAGTAGACAAACATACATTCATTTATAGATTTTAATGTACATGACGATTTCAGTTTCGTTTACGATTTAAAGCGGGTTTCACTTCCAAGCCTTTCGTCTGCTTTCGTGTAAGCATGACGCGCAGTTTACAATGCCAGCACTGCAACTGGTAGCCCCTCCCGCAGGCTCCCCTCCCCTCCCAGCCAATGCTTGCTTCCTCATCTCCCCGCCCCGCACACCCCACGCAACTCTGCCGTCTTACAGTTAACACACTGTACTACAATCTGTTTCCAATCGAAACTAGCTTGCCGGCCGGGTGGCCGAGCGGTTCTAGGCGCTACAGTCTGGAACCGCGGGACCACTACGGTCGCCGGTTCGAATCCTGCCTCGACCATGGATGTGTGTTATGTCCTTAGGTTAGCTAGGTTTAAGTAGTTCTAAGTTCTAGGGGACTGATGACCACAGAAGTTAAGACCCATAGTGCTCACAAGGGAACCTCCCCATCGCACCCCCCTCAGATTTAGTTATAAGTTGGCACAGTGGATAGGCCTTGAAAAACTGAACACAGATCAATCGAGAAAACAGGAAGAAGTTGTGTGGAACTATGAAAAAATAAGCAAAAATATACAAACTGAGTAGTCCATGCGAAGATAGGCAACATCATGGATAGTGTGATATCAGGGGCGCCGTGGTCCCGTGGTTAGTGTGCGCAGCTGCGGAACGAGAGATCCTTGGTTCAAGTCTTCCCTCCAGTGAAATGTTTACTTTCTTTATTTTCGCAAACTTATGATACGTCCGTTCGTTCATTGACGTCTCTGTTCACTGTAATAAGTATATGTGTGTTTTGCGACCGCACCGCAAAACAGTGCGATTAGTAGACGAAAGGACGTGCCTCTCCAATGGGAACCGAAAACATTTGATCGCAAGGTCATAGGTCAACCGATTCCTCCACAGGAAAACAAGTCTGATATATTCTATACGACACCCAAAAAAGTGACGGAAACAAAAGAGTTTGTCACATAAACTGAAAATAAAGAAATTAAACTTTTCACTGGAGGGAGGACTCGAACCAAGGACCTCTCGTTGCGCAGCTGCTCACGCTAACCACGGGACCATGGCGCTCCTGATCTCACACTCTCCTTGATGTTGCCTGTCTTACGCATGGACTACTCAGTTTGTATATTTTGCTTATTTTTTCATTGTTCCACATAACTTCTTCCTGTTTTCTCGATTGTGTTCAGTTTTTCAAGGCCTATCTACTGTGCCAACTTATAACTAAATCTGAGGGCGGTGCGATGGGGAGGTTCCCTTGTCAGAGCCATTTGAACCACTTGAAACTAGCTTAAAGAGGTAGGACGTCAAACTGGCCGACTTGGAGCAGGAGATCCACCACAGGACATTTTAATTTCCACTGACTATACTTTTATAAATAAATTCATTAAACTTTGTCGGCATGACCAGAATGATTCAAGAGTGACACTCATAGCAGTGGAACTTCAAGAGCATAACAAAATATTTTTGTATTTTTTTTTGCGAGTGAAATTTCATCGTTTTTTCGCTTACTATTGGCTGCATTTGTTGCTATAAGTACACTTTTCTTCATAAGAGAGATTCTTCGATGAATTATGCACAGCATGCAAACGATACTTACAGGTGTATGAAACTCCACACTTTATTTGGGTAGGTAGATTGGATAATTGGAATGAACTAGTCAAACTGGAGAATAAAGAAATTTGCAGCACAACTTGACGAAAAGAAGGGATTGGTTGATACAATATGGTCTGAGGTATCGAATAATCATAGGAATACTAATGCCTGAATGCGTTAAGGGGGGTAAGGTGTCAAATGAGCTGTTACATTTTAAACTTCATGTTTAGAAAAAAAAATTACCACAGTTTTTAATAGAGTTGGAAAATTCTAAAGTTTCATACACCTGTAAGTATGGGTTCTATGCTGTGCAAAATGGTTCAAATGGCTCTAATACTTAGAACTACTTAAACCTAACTAACCTAAGGACAGTATGCCCGAGGCAGGACTCGAACGTGCGACTGTAGCGGTCGCGCGGTTCCAGACTGAAGTGCCTAGAACCGCTCGGCCACCGCGGCTGGCTATGCTGTGAAAAATTCACCGAAGAATCTCTCGTACTTATGAAGAAAAGTGTATCATTGCAACAAATGCAGCCAATAGTAAGTGAAAAAATGATGAAACTACACATGCAAAAAAAAATTATTTTGTTATGGTTTTTGAACTTCCACTGCTATGAGTGAATCCTGAATCCTTCCAGGTCATGCTGACAAATTTTTATGAATTTGTAAAAGTGGTATAGACAGTGTAAATTAAAATGTCCTGTGGTGCCTCTCCTGCTCCAAGTCGGCCCATTTGACACCTTACCCCACTTAACGCATTCAGGCATTAGTATTCCTATGATTATTCGATACCTCAGAACATATTGTATCAACCAATCCCTTCTTTTCGTCAAGTTGTGCTGCAAATTTCTTTATTTTCCAGTTTGACTAGTTCATTCCAATTATCCAATCTACCTACCCAATCACAACCTTTTCACTTGTATCTCGGTCTGTGCATCTAATTCTCAGCATTCTTACATAGCGCTACATTCCAGAATCTTCTTTTCCCTTGTTATCCGAGGTATGTGTCATCCACATACACTTGTATACAACGCTACACTCCAGGTAAACGAGTATTACCACAATGCTAACCCGCAACCTGGAGCATGGTACCAGATGCAGTGTAGTAGCAATGGGAGTTAGATTTTCAATATTTTGCGTGATTATTGATCGAATTTAAAAAAGTTATAAAAATTCTGTCATAATCTGTTGATTAAAATGTGTAGTCTTATATTAAAAGTTTAACATAATAAGACATTACATTTAGGAACAGAGTGTTTGTCTGGTGGCAGTGAAACTGATGTCACGCAAACAAGAGGACTTCCTGCATCCAGCATTTGAGAAAGAGAGTCCTTAGTGATTTCCAGCAAAGATTACACCTAATTTCAAACCTTTATGAAAATTTTTCTCGTTGAAACCCTCTACAAAATCATGAAGGTAACAAAGTTTATTGTTTGTTGCATTTTCGCTGCTCATGCAGGCAGTATCTGTGTATCCCAATGAATGAACCTGCGAAAGTGTATCGTTATACGACACATACAGTAGTTCAGTGGACGTGACAAGATAAACATGTAGATGCATGAAAAACTACATTTTGCTTAAAATGGCATGTAGTAGAACTTTCTACTTCACTCAATATGTATTAATTATTATTTCTTTACTACATGTTCTGGTATCAAGAAACTTTGCGTATGGTATCTACATATACAGCTGGATGCACTTGGAAAATTACATCAACATATATGATGTGTTAGACATTTAGGTGTATGTAAAACCAGCTTTGGCTTAAAGTTGCCTGCAGTAGAACTTCAGCATCATGTGTGACATTTTAATATATTACTTCTTTGCTACTAACTCTATTCCCAACACATTTTGCAGACAATATCTACATATATCACTTAATATGCCTGCCACATTACCTCACTGTAGAACACATGATTCAGAAGGTAAGACATCATAAACATTGAGACGCATAAATATTTAGCTCTTGCTTAAAATGGAGCGCAAATTACCCAGTTTATATTCATCCACTGTTTCACGGTGAGAGCACTTAGCAACTTCCACCAAACTTTAATCATAATTTCAAACCTTTCCTAAGCTTTTCTCGATTGCACTTTTAAAGGCCATATTAAACACATTAACTCATTTGTAAAGCAATCTGATGCCTGATGCTGTTTTATATATAGCAGAACCTGGCTTTAATGATACCTCTAGAAAATATTGCCTCATACTTACATTTATATTACATTCAAACATTCTTCTTTTTCAGAAACGGTTTTCTTTCCCATTCTGCATTCTGTAGGCTCTCTACTTTCACAGTCAGTTACTTTGCTGCTTAGGAAATCACCTGTTGACCACTTTTAGTGATTTCCTAAAGCACTGGCACAGGGCAGAGGGCATACAGAAAGGAAAGCAGAGCACCACTCCTTCGATTTGTATGAAGTCAAGCGTTGCCCTCGACGCCGTTGTTGAAACTCAGTAGATGCGAAACGATAGCTGTTTTACTGCTACAGCTAGAAATGGACAGTATTACAAAACGAAGCTAATCTAACCGACTAAATGAGTGCTCTTACGAAAGGAAACGCTAATGAAACAATGTGTGATAAATGTGTAGTTAGAAACTTACTACACGAGCTTTTAAATTAATTACTGGCGACGTGTGCGGGCTGTGAACTGCCGCTGCTTTTAGCTTCAGAGAGCAATGCAGCAATTTGTTTTCTAAACATCCGATTTTCCTTCCAGCACTTTTATTTTCCTCCGTAACTTTTCGTTTCTCTGAGTGATAAAGCCACTTCCAACAGAAACAGATGTTATGGGACACAGGGCAGGAGTCTCAGTGTTGGTATCAATGCTAGAATTTTCATTAATGTTTACAATTGGAAACTAATGCATAGGCGTTACTTTAAATGGAGACTGTTGGCTGCATGAAATTTAATTTACACAAATGTTGTGAATTATGCTCGGGACCTATTTTATTTCTTTTTTACTTTCCATTTTTATTTTTACTTTCCATTTTTACTTTCCATTTTTGCTTTCCATTTTTACTTTACTTACACCGAAAATAAACCGAATGAAGGGTCAGTCCACGGTATTTATCAATATTTTGAATAACGGTATGAAAAGCAAAGGCAACGCAGAATATGAGGATGCCGTCTTTACTTCGTCAAAATCTGGGAACAAAAACATTTTTCGACTGTTGTGTTCAAGCCCTATGCACTGGGGTACAAAGTTCTTCTGGTAACTGACACGTGAGGAGGACGAAATAATCCACACTTATACGACGACATTTTTCAAGATGAAAAAGGACTACCATCACGCAGTACTGAAGTGATTTCCCCAAATGCACTGCGCAAGTGCGAAACTAGGGCTTCCATTTTTATTGTTCGCTAAAACATTTGGTCAGAATCCTTCGAACCTGCTCTTATCTTACCGAGAGAAAAGAAAAAAGAAATCACATCTCGAGAAGACTGTATCAAAATACATTCTGTTGTAAATCACTGGCTATCTTTGCCAGTGTTTGGTGGCGTGATGAGTTACACGTAGTTTCTTCCCAAACTATGCAATGAAAGAGAAGCTTTTAGGCATGTAAGCCAACTTTGCTTTTGTACACAAAATCCAAAGCAGCCATTTGATTGGAAAAATGCAACGTTTATAATGTGTGAGCGCGCCGAGACCGTTATTGCCTGTCCCTGTTTTTACTATAAGTATCACTCCAGCATATTTAATATAATGAAAGCATCTAATGTCACATACGAAGTTCTCCTGAACAGCGTACCATCACTTGCAGCAAAGTAACATGCAATCGAAAACTTTTCTTTGCCTTTCCTTTTTCTTCCTTTTCTGAAGGTATTAATACTCGTACGTACACTGAAGCGCCAAAGAAATTGGTATAGGCGTCAGTATTCAAATGCAGAGTATGGCGCTGTGGTCGGCAATAGCTATGTAAGACAAGAAGTTCCAAATGATTGGAAAAAGACACAGGTCATCCCCGTTTCCAAGAAGGGACGTCGAACAGATGTGCAGAACTAAAGATCTATATCTCTAATGTCCATCAGTTGTAGACTTTTGTAACACATATTACGTTAGAGTATAATGACTTTTCTGGAGACAAGAAACCTACTCTGTAGAAATCAGCATGGCTTTCGAAAAAGGCGATCGTGTGAAACCCAGCTCGCGCTATTCGTCCACGAGACTCAGAGGGCCATAGACACGGGTTCCCAGGTAGATGCCGTATTTATTGACTTCCGCAAGGCGTTCGATACAGTTCCCCACAGTTGTTTAATGAACAAAGAAACAGCATATAGACTATCAGACCAATTGTGTGATTGGATAACAGAACGCAGCATTTCATTATCAATGGAGAGAAGTCTTCCGAAGTAAGAGTGATTTCAGGTGTGCCGCAGGGGAGTGTCGTAGGACCGTTGCTATTCACAATATACATAAACGACCTTGTGGATGACATCGCAAGTTCACTGAGGCTTTTTGCGGATGATACTGTAGTATATCGAGAGGTTATAACAATGGAAAATTAAACTGAAATGCAGGAGGATCATGCAACGAATTGACGCATGGTGCAGGGAATGGCAATTGAATCTCAACGTAGACAAGTGTAATGTGCTGCGAATACATAGAAAGAAAGATCCTTTATCATTTAGCTACAATATAGCAGGTCAGCAACAGGAGGCAGTTAATTCCATAAATTATGTGGGAGTAGGCACTAGGAGTGATTTAAAATGGAATGATCATATAAAATTAATCGTCGGTAACGCAGATGCCAGACTGAGATTCATTGGAAGAATCCTGAGGAAATGCAGTCCGAAAACAAGGGAAGTAGGTTACAGTACACTTGTTCGCCCACTGCTTGAATACTGCTCACCAGTGTGGGATCCGTACCAGATAGGGTTGATAGAAGAGATAGAGAAGATCCAACGCAGAGCAGCGCGCTTCGTTACAGGATCATTTAGTAATCGCGAAAGCGTTACGGAGATGATAGATAAACTCCAGCGGAAGACTCCGCAGGAGAGACGCTCAGTAGCTCGGTACGGGCTTTTGTTGAACTTTCGAGAACATACCTTCA
This sequence comes from Schistocerca piceifrons, assembly GCF_021461385.2. NCBI lineage: Eukaryota > Metazoa > Arthropoda > Insecta > Orthoptera > Acrididae > Schistocerca > Schistocerca piceifrons. Next base: position 66,491,064 of record NC_060148.1, on the reverse strand, counting down.
CCGAGGAGTCAAGCAGTAAATTGCTCCCTCTTACGTATATCTCGGGAAGATACCATGAGGATAAAATCAGAGAGATTAGAGGCCCCACAGAGGCATATCGACAATCCTCCTTTCCACGAACAATACGAGACTGGAATAGAAGGGCGAACCGATAGAGGTACTCAAGGTACCCTCCGCCACACACCGTCAGGTGGCTTGCGGAGTATGGATGTAGATGTAGAAGTGTCTGGAGCAGTTGTTAGATCGGTTACTGCTACTACACTGGCAGGTTATCAAGATTTCAGTGAGTTTGAACGTGATCTTACAGTCTATGCACGAGCTGTGGCACACAGCTTCTCCGAGGTAGCGATGGAGTGGCTATTTTCCCGTACCACCATTTCACGAGTGTACCGTGAATATCAGAAATCCGGTAAAACATGAAATCTTCGACATCTCTGCAGCTGGAAAAAGATCCTGCAGGAACAGGACCAACGACTACTGAAGGGAATCGGTCAACGTGACAGAAGTGCAACCCTTCCGCGAACTGCTAGAGATTTCAGTTCTGGGACATCAACAAGTGTCAGCGTGCGAACTGTTCAACGAAACATGGCCTTTCGGAGCCGAAGGACGAGTGGATGGACGTTTACGGGTATGGAGACAATCTCACAGCCCCTTGGACTCTGCATGTTAGTTGGGGTCTGATCAAGCTGGTGGAGGATCTGTAATGTTGTGGGGCGTGTCCAGTTGGAATGTGGAATGTGGAATGATATGGGATCCCTGATACGTCTAGATACGACTCTGATAGGTGACAAGTCCCCCCCCCCCCCGTCCCCCCCCCCATGAACCGTCGACCTTGCCGTTGGTGGGGAGGCTTGCGTGCCTCAGCGATACAGATAGCCGTACCGTAGGTACAACCACAACGGAGGGGTATCTGTTGAGAGGCCAGACAAACATGTGGTTCCTGAAGAGGGGCAGCAGCCTTTTCAGTAGTTGCAAGGGCAACAGTCTGGATGATTGACTGATCTGGCCCTGTAACACTAACCAAAACGGCCTTGCTGTGCTGGTACTGCGAACGGCTGAAAGCAAGGGGAAACTACGGCCGTAATTTTTCCCGAGGGCATGCAGCTTTACTGTATGATTAAATGATGATGGCGTCCTCTTGGGTAAAATATTCCGGAGGTAAAATAGTCCCCCATTCGGATCTCCGGGCGGGGACTACTCAAGAGGACGTCGTTATCAGGAGAAAGAAAATTGGCGTTCTACGGATCGGAGCGTGGAATGTCAGATCCCTTAATCGGGCAGGTAGGTTAGAAAATTTGAAAAGGGAAATGGATAGGTTAAAGTTAGATATAGTGGGAATTAGTGAAGTTCGGTGGCAGGAGGAACAAGACTTTTGGTCAAGTGAATACAGGGTTATAAACACAAAATCAAATAAGGGTAATGCAGGAGTAGGTTTAATAATGAATAAAAAAATGGGAGTGCGGGTAAGCTACTACAAACAGCATAGTGAACGCATTATTGTGGTCAAGATAGACACGAAGCCCATGCCTACTACAGTAGTACAAGTTTATATGCCAACTAGCTCTGCAGATGACGAAGAAATTGAAGAAATATGATGAAATAAAAGAAATTATTCAGATATTGAAGGGAGACGAAAATTTAATAGTCATGGGTGACTGGAATTCGTCAGTAGGAAAAGGGAGAGAAGGAAACATAGTAGGTGAATATGGATTGGAGGGAAGAAATGAAAGAGGAAGCCGCCTGGTAGAATTTTGCACAGAGCATAACTTAATCATAGCTAACACTTGGTTCAACAATCATGAAAGAAGGTTGTATACCTGGAAGAATCCTGGAGATACTAAAAGGTATCAGATAGATTACATAATGGTAAGACAGAGATTTAGGAACCAGGTTTTAAATTGTAAGACATTTCCAGGGGCAGATGTGGATTCTGACCACAATCTATTGGTTATGAACTGCAGATTGAAACTGAAGAAACTGCAAAAAGGCAGGAATTTAAGGAGATGGGACCTGGATAAACTGAAAGAACCAGAGGTTGTACAGAGTTTCAGGGAGAGCATAAGGGAACAATTGACAGGAATGGGGGAAAGAAATACAGTAGAAGAAGAATGGGTAGCTCTGAGGGATGAAGTAGTGAAGGCAGCAGAGGATCAAGTAGGTAAAAAGACGAGGGCTAATAGAAATCCTTGGGTAACAGAAGAAATATTGAATTTAATTGATGAAAGGAGAAAATATAAAAATGCAGTAAATGAAGCAGGCAAAAAGGAATACAAACGTCTTAAAAATAAGATCGACAGGAAGTGCAAAATGGCTAAGCAGGCATGGCTAGAGGACAAATGTAAGGATGTGGAGGCTTATCTCACTAGGGGTAAGATAGATACAGCCTACAGGAAAATTAAAGAGACCTTTGGAGATAAGAGAACCACTTGTATGAACATCAAGAGCTCAGATGGAAACCCAGTTCTAAGCAAAGAAGGGAAAGCAGAAAGGTGGAAGGAGTATATAGAGGGTCTATACAAGGGCGATGTACTTGAGGACAATATTATGGAAATGGAAGAGTATGTAGATGAAGATGAAATGGGAGATACGATACTGCGTGAAGAATTTGACAGAGCACTGAAAGACCTGAGTCGAAGCAAGGCCCCCGGCGTAGACAACATTCCATTAGAACTACTGATGGCCTTGGGAGAGCCAGTCCTGACAAAACTGTTCCATCTGGTGAGCAAGATGTATGAGACAGGCGAAATATCCTCAGACTTCAAGAAGAATATAATAATTCCAATCCCAAAGAAAGCAGGAGTTGACAGATGTGAAAATTACCGAACAATCAGTTTAATAAGCCACAGCTGCAAAATACTAACACGAATTCTTTACAGACGAATGGAAAAACTTGTAGAAGCCGACCTCGGGGAAGATCAGTTTGGATTCCGTAGAAATACTGGAACACGTGAGGCAATACTGACACTACGACTTATCTTAGAAGAAAGATTAAGAAAAGGCAAACCTACGTTTCTAGCATTTGTAGACTTAGAGAAAGCTTTTGACAATGTTGACTGGAATACTCTCTTTCAAATTCTAAAGGTGGCAGGGGTAAAATACAGGGAGCGAAAGGCTATTTACAATTTGTACAGAAACCAGATGGCAGTTATAAGACTCGAGGGCCATGAAAGGGAAGCAGTGGTTGGGAAGGGAGTGAGACAGGGTTGTAGCCTCTCCCCGATGTTATTCAATCTGTATATTGAGCAAGCAGTAAAGGAAACAAAAGAAAAATTCGGAGTAGGTATTAAAATCCAGGGAGACAATAAAAACTTTGAGGTTCGCCGATGACATTGTAATTCTGTCAGAGACAGCAAAGGACTTGGAAGAGCAGTTGAACGGAATGGATGGTGTCTTGAAGGGGGGATATAAGATGAACATCAACAAAAGCAAAACGAGGATAATGGAATGTAGTCGAATTAAGTCGGGTGATGTTGAGTGTATTAGATTAGGAAATGAGACACTTAAAGTAGTAAAGGAGTTTTGCTATTTGGGGAGCAAAATAACTGATGATGGTCGAAGTAGAGAGGATATAAAATGTAGACTGGCAATGGCAAGGAAAGCGTTTCTGAAGAAGAGAAATTTATTAACATCGAGTATAGATTTAAGTGTCAGGAAGTGATTTATGAAAGTATTTGTATGGAGTGTAGCCATGTATGGAAGTGAAACATGGACGGTAAATAGTTTGGGCAAGAAGAGAATAGAAGCTTTCGAAATGTGGTGCTGCAGAAGAATGCTGAAGATTAGATGGGTAGATCACATAACTAATGAGGAGGTACTGAATAGGATTGGGGAGAAGAGGAGTTTATGGCACAACTTGACCAGAAAAAGGGATCGGTTGGTAGGACATGTTTTGAGGCATCAAGGGATCACAAATTTAGCATTGGAGGGGAGCGTGGAGGATAAAAATCGTAGGGGGAGACCAAGAGATGAATACACTAAGCACATTCAGAAGGATGTAGGTTGCAGTAGGTACTGGGAGATGAAGAAGCTTGCACAGGATAGAGTAGCATGGAGAGCTGCATCAAACCAGTCTCAGGACTGAAGACCACAACAACAACAGGTGACACGTACGTAAGCATCCTGTCTGATCACCTGCATCCATTCATGTCCATTGTGCATTCCGACGGACTAGGGCAATTTCATCAGGTGGATGCAGCACCCCACACGTTCACAACTGCTAGAGAGTGGCGCAAGGAACACTCTGCTGTGTTCAAACACTTCCACTGGCCACTAAACTCCCCAGACATGAACATTAGTGAGCATATCTGGGATGCCTTGCAACGTGCTGTTCAGAAGAGATCTCCACTTCCTCGTACTCTAACAGATTTATGGACAGCCCTGCAGAAATTTTCAGTTCCCTCCAGCACTACTTCAGACATTAGTCGAGTCCATGGCACGTCATTTTGCGACACTTCAGCGTTCTCGCGGGGGCCCTACACGATATTAGGCAGAAGTTCTAATTTCTTTCGCCCTTCAATGCATGAAACACCATATGTTAATAATCGGCACCGGATGAAATGTTTTTCAGAAGGTCATAATTGCTGCATCCAACAGAATGAATTCATCTCCGGCTTTCAGGATATCATGTCAGAAAAGCGCGTGTGATCGATGTTTTCTAAATCTACAGGGCTATTACAAATGATTGAAGCGATTTCATAAATTCACTGTAGCTCCATTCATTGACATATGGTCACGACACACTACAGATACGTAGAAAAACTCATAAAGTTTTGTTCGGCTGAAGCCGCACTTCAGGTTTCAGCCGCCAGAGCGCTCGAGAGCGCAGTGAGAGAAAATGGCGACAGGAACCGAGAAAGCGTATGTCGTGCTTGAAATGCACTCACATCAGTCAGTCATAACAGTACAACGACACTTCAGGACGAAGTTCAACAAAGATCCACCAACTGCTAACTCCATTCGGCGATGGTATGCGCAGTTTAAAGCTTCTGGAAATCCACGGGTCGGCCTGCAGTAAGCGAAGAAACGGTTGAACGCGTGTGGGCAAGTTTCACGCGTAGCCCGCGGAAGTCGACGAATAAAGCGAGCAGGGAGCTAAACGTAATACAGCCGACGGTTTGGAAAATCTTACGGAAAAGGCTAAAGCAGAAGCCTTACCGTTTATTATTGCTACAAGCCCTGACACCCGATCACAAAGTCAAACGCTTTGAATTTTCGGCGCGGTTGCAACAGCTCACGGAAGAGGATGCGTTCAGTGCGAAACTTGTTTTCCGTGATGAAGCAACATTTTTTAGTAATGGTGAAGTGAACAGACACAATGTGCGAATCTGGGCGGTAGAGAATCCTCACGCATTCGTGCAGAAAATTCGCAATTCACCAAAAGTTAACGTGATTTGTGCAATCTCACGGTTTAAAGTTTACAGCCCCTTTTTCTTCTGCGAAAAAAACGTTACAGGACACGTGTATCTGGACATGCTGGAAAATTGGCTCATGCCACAACTGGAGACCGACAGCGCCGACTTCATCTTTCAACAGGATGGTGCTCCACCGCACTTCCATCATGATGTTCGGCATTTTTTAAACAGGAGATTGGAAAACCAATGGATCGGTCGTGGTGGAGATCATGATCAGCAATTCATGTCACGGCCTCCACGCTCTCCCGACTTAACCCCGTGAGATTTCTTCCTGTGGGGTTATGTGAAAGATTCAGTGTTTTAAACCTCCTCTACCAAGAAACGTGCTAGAACTGCGAGCTCGCATCAACGATGCTTTCAAACTCGTTGATGGGGACATGCTGCGCCGAGTGTGGGAGGAACTTGATTATCGGCTTGATGTCTGCCGAATCACTAAAGGGGCACATATCGAATATTTGTGAATGCCTAAAAAAACTTTTTGAGTTTTTGTATGTGTGTGCAAAGCATTGTGAAAATATCTCAACTAATAAAGTTATTGTAGAGCTGTGAAATCGCTTCAATCATTTGTAATAACCCTGTATACTTGTTGACATCGAGTCATTCCTTCTATATGGAGAGATACGGTGCCTAACTACTTTTTCTGTGCACAAGACTGCTTTTTCTGCACACTATTATTATCATCGTCGCTGTGTATCATTATTTAGTCTGTCTTGTAATCTACATTGGTACATTTCATGTTACTTAGTTGCATTTCTTTGTTTCAGGTATGGACCATTTATCTACATGATGCTACACAGTTGGTTGTGCCAAGAGATGCGGACTATTCTATGTCTCACGTGTAAGTATATAAGGAGAAGAATTTGTGAAATGCCGCGCGGGGTAGCCGCGCGGTATAAGACGCCCTGTCACGGTTCGCGCGGCTCCCCCCATGTGAGGTTCGAGTCCTCCCATGGGCATGGGTGTGTGTGTGTGTGTTGTCCTTAGCGTAAGTTAGTTTAAGTTGGGTTAAGTAGCGGGTAAGCTTAGGGGCCGATGACCTCAGCAGTTTAATCCCATAAGACATTACCACAAATTTTCCAATTTCGAACTTCTGAAATAGCCGCAGCTGATTTCCTTTTGTGACCTACACTACAAAACTCTGGAGGACGAAAAATCTGCTATGTAGGAATCAATGTGTGTTCCACAACCAACGATCGCCCGAAACCCAACTTTCTCTATTCGTCCACGATATCTGTGAGGCAGAAGATACGGGTGCCCACGTTGACGCGTTAGAAGCAGTTCACTTTTTTTTGTCATCAGTCTACTGACTGGTTTGATGCGGCCCGCCACGAATTCCTTTCCTGTGCCAACCTCTTCATCTCAGAGTAGCACCTGCAACCTACGTCCTCAATTATTTGCTTGACGTATTCCAATCTCTATCTTCCTCTACAGTTTTTGCCCTCTACAGCTCCCTCTAGTACCATGGAAGTCATTCCTTCATGGCTTAGCAGATGTCCTATTATCCTGTCCCTTCTCATTATCAGTGTTTTCCACATATTCCTTTCCTCTCCGATTCTGCGTAGAACCTCCTCATTCCTTACCTTATCAGTCCACCTAATTTTCAACATTCATCTATAGCACCACATCTCAAATGCTTCGATTCTCTTCTGTTTCGGTTTTCCCACAGTCCATGTTTCACTACCATACAATGCTGTACTCCAGACGTCGTGGTTGACGTTTCACATGTGGCTGAACACTTCCTGTTTCCTTAAATAACGTAACTATCCGGCGAACGGTCCGGACACTTGGATGATGTCGTCCAGGAAACCGAGCAGCATACACAGCACACGCCCGTTTGGCATTTTGATCACAACAGCCATACATGAACACGATATAGACCTTTTCCGCAATTGGTAAACGGTCCATTTTAACACGGGTAATGTATCACGAAGCAAATACCGTCCGCACTGGCGGAATGTTACGTGATATCACGTACTTATACGTTTGTGACTATTACAGCGCCATTTATCACCAATCGAAAAAAGTGGTCCAACTTATACATTCATATTTCTTTACGTACTACACGAATAAGTAATAAAAAATGGGGGTTCCTATTTTAAAAAACGCAGTTGATATCCGTTTGACCTATGGCAGCGCCATCTAGCGGGCCAACCATGGCGCCATCTTGTTTTCCCCTTCAAGCTAGACGAGTTTCGTTCTTTGTAGTTTTTTCGTTCGATGCTTATTTCGTGAGATATTTGGCCTGGTCACGATCAATGGACCACCCTGTATAGGGGCGTCAATCCAAGTACATGCGTTCACATAATCTAGAGGCCAATCGTCAACCACAGTATGGAAACTGATGAAAATCTGTACGGATGATTGGCATCCGGTAATCGTTAACAGGCCGACATTTCTCGCGACTATGCGCCATGTAATCAAAGGAATAATATCGGTCCTACTTATGCCACAACTTTTGTAAATTTTTATGATATTGTTTATCTGTACTACCGACAAAATACTATTAACTTCAAATTGAGTGGTTATTTCCTGTTCATACAGAAGTCAGTACTGCTCTCTACTGTATGTCAAAGGAAAACGAAAGTAGTAGTGAAAACTGTAGCGATGTCTACTGATCAAACAGTTTGAAACCCAAATACATAATCGTTGTTATCGTGCAATGCTCGGAGTAGAACAAATCGACATCATTCTTTCATCATCAGACCCCGATTACACTCTTCGGCATTACTAAATCAAGGTGAACTGTAATCTTATTTTCACAGATGAACTCCGTTACTATCTCTCCCACTAGGTGTACTATAACCATATACTAATCCTGTAGCTTCTACTGATATATGATCATAACATAAAATACAGCTCTATATGAAGAGACAAATCGTTCTAGACGAAAGATATTCTTTACGATAAAAACATCATGGCAGTACCATGTCTAACATAATTAAACTTCATATTAATGCCTACAGAGGGATAGGAAGCATGGAGATAAAGTCTATACTGAAAGTCGTATTCCTACTTTGCTTAACCTAACGTTCCTTCACCACTCGTTGTATACTCTTGTAGACGCATTGTAATCGGGAAACTAAATATTTCAAAAACATGTTAACTCTGCAAATTGGCGTATTGTTTCATATTTGTTATCACGTCAAAATCTATTATGTTATCGCATTTTGTAATACGTCAGCGTACGGTTATTTTGTTAATATAATCTGGTAAAGTTCTGAAATAACCTAACTAGGGGGAAGCGGATTCTCTGTGAACACGTCGTTTATATACCTATGTTCATCACGAACGACAAACGCGTTTAATTCTAGCCTACAAAAAACCAAGTCATTCCGAAAATGTGACAAAACCACATGGTGTACCGCAAAGAAGCGATGTTATTTACCGATACTACATATGGAACGTCTATATGGGTGACATTTGAAACGTCCCATTTGATCAATTATACATGACTGTGCTTAAACTGACACACAATATTTTTAATGCAACGCAATCTGACTTTCAGTAATCCCTACAAAAGAATGGCCCTGACTATCATTAACCTATACCTTTCATGAATCACTTACCTCACAAAAATCTTCGTTACTCGAACTACTTCAATAGAGCGAGCGCCAATACTGCCAGCTAAATAAAAGATCCAAACTACTGAAGACACTAACTACTGATAGGCATAGTTAGCAAATGAAAGATTTTGATAGAGAACAAACAATGTATTTACTTTAATTTTGTTCAAAACTCATATTATACACTCCTGCAAATTGAAATAAGAACACCGTGAATTCATTGTCCCAGGAAGGGGAAACTTTATTGACACATTCCTGGGGTCAGATACATCACATGATCACACTGACAGAACCACAGGCATATAGACACAGGCAACAGAGCATGCACAATGTCGGCACTAGTACAGTGTATATCCACCTTTCGCAGCAATTCAGGCTGCTATTCTCCCATCGAGACGATCGTAGAGATGCTGGATGTAGTCCTGTGGAACGGCTTGCCATGCCATTTCCACCTGGCGCCTCAGTTGGACCAGCGTTCGTGCTGGACGTGCAGACCGCGTGAGACGACGCTTCATCCAGTCCCAAACATGCTCAATGGGGGACAGATCCGGTACACCTTCTAGAGCACGTTGGGTGGCACGGGATACATGCGGACGTGCATTGTCCTGTTGGAACAGCACGTTCCCTTGCCGGTCTAGGAATGGTAGAACGATGGGTTCGATGTCAGTTTGGATGTACCGTGCACTATTCAGTGTCCCCTCGACGATCACCAGTGGTGTACGGCCAGTGTAGGAGATCGCTCCCCACACCATGATGCAGGGTGTTGGCCCTGTGTGCCTCGGTCGTATGCAGTCCTGATTGTGGCGCTCACCTGCACGGCGCCAAACACGCATACGCCCATCATTGGCACCAAGGCAGAAGCGACTCTCATCGCTGAAGACGACACGTCTCCATTCGTCCCTCCATTCACGCCTGTCGCGACACCACTGGAGGCGGGCTGCACGATGTTGGGGCGTGAGCGGAAGACGGCCTAACGGTGTGCGGGACCGTAGCCCAGCTTCATGGAGACGGTTGCGAATGGTCCTCGCCGATACCCCAAGAGCAACAGTGTCCCTAATTTGCTGGGAAGTGGCGGTGCGGTCCCCTACGGCACTGCGTAGGATCCTACGGTCTTGGCGTGCATCCGTGCGTCGCTGCGGTCCGGTCCCAGGTCGACGGGCACGTGCACCTTCCGCCGACCACTGGCGACAACATCGATGTACTGTGGAGACCTCACGCCCCGCGTGTTGAGCAATTCGGCGGTACGTCCACCCGGCCTCCCGCATGCCCACTATACGCCCTCGCTCAGTCCGTCAACTGCACATACGGTTCACGTCCACGCTGTCGCGGCATGCTACCAGTGTTAAAGACTGCGATGGAGCTCCGTATGCCACGGCAAACTGGCTGACACTGACGGCGGCGGTGCACAAATGCTGCGCAGCTAGCGCCATTCGACGGCCAACACCGCGGTTCCTGGTGTGTCCGCTGTGCCGTGCGTGTGATCATTGCTTGTACAGCCCTCTCGCAGTGTCCGGAGCAAGTATGGTGGGTCTGACACATCGGTGTCAATGTGTTCTTTTTTCCATTTCCAGGAGTGTATATTGTGTTCGAACATTATGAATTACCTCGAAGAATACGGTCTATTGACACACAGTCAACATGGGTTTAGAAAACATCGTTCTTGTGAAACAGATCTAGCTCTTTACTCGTACGAAGTGTCGAGTGCCGTTGACAAGGGATTTCAAATTGAGTCCGTATTTCTAGGTATCCAGAAGGCTTTTGACGCTGTACCGCACAAGCGGCTTTTGGTGAAACTGCGTGCTTATGGTATATCGTCTCACTTATGTGACTGGATTCGTGGTTTCCTGTCAGAGAGGTCACAGTTCGTAGTAATTGACGGAAAGCCAGCGAGTAAAACACAAGTGATTTCTAGCGTTCCCCAAGGTTGTGTTATAGGCCCTTTGCTGTTCCTTTTCTGTACCAGACCAGCTGTTAGAGTGGCGAGAAGAACTTCCAGCAAAGAGAACAGTAAACGTCATTCCCAATAGTGAGAAGTCCTCAGATGTAAAAGTAATTTTGGATGTAGCTGTATCCCACTCGTGGGTTACAGGACTGTTACTTTTCACAGTGTGTACTGTAACACGAAAACAAAGGACCCATCACAAACGAATTACCCGAATGAAGCGGGAATCGGTAGATGTGACGTGTATGTGTAGCTAAACAAATGCTTACAGTTTGAAAATAATTGGATCATTTAGATTAAATTACATTAGATTTACTTTCATTCCATTTAATCCATAGTGAGGAGGTCCTCCAGGATGTAGAACGTGTAAGAGAAACAATAATACATGAAAAATATTTACAACTGAAACAAATAAGCTAATGTACCATCGACAAGTCCAAAGTGGAATGGTAGTCATTTTTTCAATGAACACTGTATGAAAGAATCAGTTTGCAAACACTAATGCACTGAATTTAAAACAAAAAAGTTTTTTTAAATTTATGAGGTAATAAATATGTAATAGAAGTAGTACAATACTTATTTAGAAAGAACACATCGCTGCACTGAAATGGTGCAGAATATATGTATATAATCAGTTGGCCCTACTGAGAAATTCATCAATGGAGTAGGAGTTGGCCACCAATAAATGCTTTAGGATTGTCTTAAACGGAATTAAAAAAAAAATGGATCAAATTGCTCTGAGCACTATGGGACTTAACTTCTGTGGTCATCAGTCCCCTAGAACTTAGAACTATTTAAACGTAACTAACCTAAGGACATCACACACATCCATGCCCGAGGCAGGATTCGAACCTGCGACCGTAGCGGTCGCGCGGTTCCAGACTGTAGCGCCTAGAACCGCCCGGCCACTCCGGCCGGCAAACTGAATTTCATTGGTTGTTAAGCTTTATATCGCTGCTGGCAAGTTACTGAAAATGTGTGTTCCTGAAAAATGCTCACCTTTTTGTACAAGAGTGAGTGACTTTAAATTCTTGTGAAGATTATTCTCATTTCTAGTATTGATTCTATGAATTTGAGCTGTTGGTTTGAAAAAGTGATATATTTTTAGTGACAAATTTCTTTAAGGAATAAATATATTGGGAAGCAGTAGTTAGTATCCCTAGTTCCCCAAACAGGCTTCTGCAGGATGTTCTTGAGTTCACACCACACACAAATCTTACTGCACGTTTTTGTGCCCGGAAAACAAGAGAGAGAGCTCCACAAACTGAGCAAGTCAATAACGCATTGCACCATCTTTTGCCCTTATGCAAGCACTTATTCAGCTTGGTGTTGATTGACAGAACTATTGGATGTCCTACTGAGGGATGTCGTGCCAAATTCTGTCCAATTGCCGTTAGATCCTTCAAATTCCGAGATGGTTCCAGGGTTCTGCCCCTAAGGCTCCAAACCTCCTCAGCTGAGGACAAATCCGGCAAACTTTGCCTGCCACTATAGGGTTGGAAAGGCAAGCAACTGGAACTCTCACCGTGTGTGAGTGAGTATTATCTTGCTGAAATGTAAGCCAAGGCTGGCTTGGCATATAAGACATGTGGGGGCAGAGAATCTACATCTACATTTATACTCCGCAAGCCACCGAACGGTGTGTAGCGGAGAGCACTTCACGTGCCACTGTCATTACCTCCCTTTCCTGTTCCAGTCGCGTATGGTTCGCGGGAAGAACGACTGTCTGAAAGCCTCCGTGCGCGCTCGAATCTCTCTAATTTTACATTCGTGATCTCCTCGGGAGGTATAGGTAGGGGGAAGCAATATTTTCGATACCTCATCCAGAAACGCACCCTCTCGAAACCTGGACAGCAAGCTACACCGCGATGCAGAGCGCCTCTCTTGCAGAGTCTGCCACTCGAGTTTGCTAAACATTTCCGTAACGCTATCACGCTTACCAAATAACCCTGTGACGAAACGCGCCGCCCTTCTTTGGATCTTCACTATCTCCTCTGTCAACCCGACCTGGTACGGATCCCACACTGATGAGCAACACTCAAGTATAGGTCGAACGAGTGTTTTGCAAGCCACCTCCTTTGTTGATGGACTACAGACTGTGAACAGAATATCCACGATCATACCGCTATGTCCTAAGGGTGCCGCGAATGACAATCAAAGTGGTCCTGCTATGGAAGGAAATGGCACTCCACACCATCACTCCTGGTTTTCGAGCCGTATGGCGGGTGACAGTCCAGTTGGTGTCCCACCACAGTCTGGAGTGTACATTCAGGTCATTGCCCTGGAACCTCATTGACTGGAGCAGAATTGTCTTCAGTGATGAGTCCCGCTTCAGATCGAGACCCGATGACCAGCTACAACGCGAACGTGAACAGATAGCGCAGTTGCTGAAGTTTGAGCGAGGGCGCGTACTAGGTCTGTGGGAGGCTGCAGAGCTGCGCTAAGTGTCTCCAGAGTCCATCGACGTCGTCAGTTCGCTAGTGGTCAGCAGAAGGTGAACACGCCCATCAGTCTGCGTCTAGACAGCAGCCATACACAGATGCACCCAATGCCCTTCTAACAGCCGTGTACCGCAAGTCTCTAGAGGAACGGAAGGTTCCAAATGATTGGAAAAGAGCACAGGTAGTCCCAGTCTTCAAGAAGGGTCGTCGAGCAGATGCGCAAAACTATAGACATATATCTCTGACGTCGATCTGTTGTAGGATTTTAGAACATGTTTTTTGCTCGAGTATCATGTCGTTTTTTGAAACCCAGAATCTACTATGTAGGAATCAACATGGATTCCGGAAACAGCGATCGTGTGAGACCCAACTCGCTTTATTTGTTCATGAGACCCAGAAAATATTAGATACAGGCTCCCAGGTAGATGCTATTTTTCTTGACTTTCGGAAGGCGTTCGATACAGTTCCGCACTGTCGCCTGATAAACAAAGTAAGAGCCTACGGAATATCAGACCAGCTGTGTGACTGGATTGAAGAGTTTTTAGCAAACAGAACACAGCATGTTGTTATCAATGGAGAGGCGTCAAAGTAACCGCTGGCGTGCCACAGGGGAGTGTTAAGGGACCATTAATTTTCACAATATATATAAATGACCTAGTCGATAGTGTCGGAAGTTCCATGCGGCTTTTCGCGGATGATGCTGTAGTATACAGAGAAGTTGCAGCATTAGAAAATTGTAGCGAAATGCAGGAAGATCTGCAGCGGATAGGCACTTGGTGCAGGGAGTGGCAACTGACCCTTAACATAGACAAATGTAATGTATTGCGAATACATAGAAAGAAGGATCCTTTATTGTATGATTATATGATCGCGGAACAAACACTGGTAGCAGTTACTTCTGTAAAATATCTGGGAGTATGCGTGCGGAACGATTTGAAGTGGAATGATCACATAAAATTAATTGTTGGTAAGGCGGGCACCAGGGTGAGATTCATTGGGAGAGTCCTTAGAAAATGTAGTCCATCAACAAAGGAGGTGGCTTACAAAACACTCGTTCGACCTATACTTGAGTATTGCTCATCAGTGTGGGATCCGTACCAGATCGGTTTGACGGAGGAGATAGAGAAGATCCAAAGAAGAGCGGCGCGTTTCGTCACAGGGTTATTTGGTAACCGTGATAGCGTTACGAAGATGTTTAGCAAACTCGAGTGGCAGACTCTGCAAGAGAGGCGCTCTGCATCGCGGTGTAGCTTGCTCGCCAGGTTTCGAGAGGGTGCATTTCTGGATGAGGTATCGAATGTATTGCTTCCCCCTACTTATACCTCCCGAGCAGATCACGAATGTAAAATTAGAGAGATTAGAGCGAGCACGGAGGCTTTCAGACAGACGTTCTTCCCGCGAACCATACGCGACTGGAACAGGAAAGGGAGGTAATGACAGTGGCACGTAAAGTGCCCTCCACCACACACCGTTGGGTGGCTTGCGGAGTATAAATGTAGATGTAGATGTAGATCACACAAACTTACGTATCGGACTGCACTGCGACTTCAATACAACTTTGCGACACTGTTGCTCCGGTGATATCTGGCGGGGACCATTTGCAGCCGCCTCCGTCATGCAGGGCTGCGGTCCTGCATGACATTGCGGCATCTCCTGGTCACGCCCCAACGATGTGCAGCCCACCTCCAGATGTGTCGCGAAAGGCGCTTCTCCAAGGACAAATGGAGGCTCGTTGTCTTCAGTAATGAGAGTTACTTCTGCATCGGTGCTGTTGATGGTCGTATGCTGTGGCATCCTGTAGGCGAGAACCGACGTCTGGAGTGTATACGACAGAGCCACACATGGCCAACCCGTGGCATTGGGGTCAGAGGACTCATATAGTTACAGTGAGGAAGTGCTGTAACAAATGCACTGAAGAAACTGGTACACCCGCCTAATATCATGTAGGGCGCCCACGATCACGCAGAAGTGCCGCAACATGACGCGGTGTGGACTCGACTAATGTCTGAAGCAGTGCTGGAGGGAGCTGACACCATCAGTCCTTCAGGGCTGCTCATACAGGGCGTTTCAAAAATGACCGGTATATTTGAAACGGCAATAAAAACTAAACGAGCAGCGATAGAAATACACCGTTAGTTGCAATATGCTTGGGACAACAGTACATTTTCAGGCAGACAAACTTTCGAAATTACAGTAGTTACAATTTTCAACAACAGATGGCGCTGCTGTCTGGGAAACTCTATAGTACGGTATTTTCCACATATCCACCATGCGTAGCAATAATATGGCGTAGTCTCTGAATGAAATTACCCGAAACCTTTGACAACGTGTGTGGCGGAATGGCTTCACATGCAGATGAGATGTACTGCTTCAGCTGTTCAATTGTTTCTGGATTCTGGCGGTACACCTGGTCTTTCAAGTGTCCCCACAGAAAGAAGTCACAGGGGTTCATGTCTGGCGAATAGGGAGGCCAATCCACGCCGCCTCCTGTATGTTTCGGATAGCCCAAAGCAATCACACGATCACCGAAATATTCATTCAGGAAATTAAAGACGTCGGCCGTGCGATGTGGCCGGGCACCATCTTGCATAAACCACGAGGTGTTCGCAGTGTCGTCTAAGGCAGTTTGTACCGCCACAAATTCACGAAGAATGTCCAGATAGCGTGACGCAGTAATCGTTTCGGATCTGAAAAATGGGCCAATGATTCCTTTGGAAGAAATGGCGGCCCAGACCAGTACTTTTTGAGGATGCAGGGACGATGGGACTGCAACATGGGGCTTTTCGGTTCCCCATATGCGCCAGTTCTGTTTATTGACGAAGCCGTCCAGGTAAAAATAAGCATCGTCAGTAAACCAAATGCTGCCCACATGCATATCGCCGTCATCAATCCTGTGCACTATATCGTTAGCGAACGTCTCCCGTGCAGCAACGGTAGCGGCGCTGAGGGGTTGCCGCATTTGAATTTTGTATGGATAGAGGTGTAAACTCTGGCGCACGAGACGATACGTGGACGTTGGCGTCATTTGGACCGCAGCTGCAACACGGCGAACGGAAACCCGAGGCCGCTGTCGGATCACCTGCTGCACTAGCTGCGCGTTGCCCTCTGTGGTTGCCGTACGCGGTCGCCCTACCTTTCCAGCACGTTCATCCGTCACGTTCCCAGTCCGTTGAAATTTTTCAAACAGATCCTTTATTGCATCGCTTTTCGTTCCTTTGGTTACATTAAACCTCTGTTGAAAACTTCGTCTTGTTGCAACAGCACTGTGTTCTAGGCGGTGGAATTCCAACACCAGAAAAATCCTCTGTTCTAAGGAATAAACCATGTTGTCTACAGCACACTTGCACGTTGTGAACAGCACACGCTTGCAGCAGAAAGACGACGTACAGAATGGCGCACCCACAGACTGCGTTGTCTTCTATATCTTTCACATCACTTGCAGCGCCATCTGTTGTTGACAATTGTAACTACTGTAATTTCGAAAGTTTGTCCGCCTGAAAATGTACTGTTGTCCCAAGCATATTGCAACAAACGGTGTAATTCTATCGCTGCTCGTTTAGTTTTTATTGCCGTTTCAAATATACCGGTCATTTTTGAAACACCCTGTAAATTCGTAATAGCACGAGGAGGTGGAGGTATCTTATGAACAGAACGTAGTAAGGCATCCCATATATGCTCAATAATGTTGTGTTGAGGAGTTTGGTGGCCAGAAGAGTGTTCCTGGAGGCGCACTGTAGCAATTATGGACGTGTGAGATGTCGCATTGTCCTGCAAGATTTGCCCAAGTCCGCCGGAATGGAGAATGCTGATGAATGGATGCAGGTGATCAGACAGGATGCTTACATACGTGTCACCTGTCAGAGTCGTATCACTGGTCCCATATCACTCCAACTGCGCCCCACACCTCTACCACCTTCAACAGCCCCATGCTGACATCCTGGGTCCATGGACTGATGAGGTTGTCTCCATACCTGTACCCCCGTCCATCCGCTCGATACAATTTGAAACGGCACTCCTCCGACCAACGAACATGTTTCCAATCATCAATAGTCTAATGTCGCTGTTGGCGTAAAGCTTTGTGTCGTGCAGTCATCAACGGTACAGTTCTGGGCTTTCGGCTCCAAAATCCCATATCTATGTTGTTTCGTTGAATGGTTCGCAAAGTTCGCACGCTGACACTCGCTGATGGCCCATGAAATCTGCAGCAATTTGCGGAAGTTTTGCACTTCTGTCACGTTGAACGATTCTCTTCAGTCATCGTTGGTCCCGTTCATCCAGGATCTTTTTCCAGCTGCGGATTCCTGATATTCACGGAACACTCGCGAAATGGTCGTACGGGAAAATCCGCACTTCATCGCTACCTCGGAAATCCTGTGCCACATTGCTCTTATGCCGACTATACTACCACGTTCAAATTCACTGAAATCTTGATAGTCTGTCACTGTAGAAGTAGTAAGCGATCTGACAACTGCGCCAGGCACTTGCTGCCTCATACAGGCGTTGCCGCCCGCTGCGCCGTATTCTGCCTGTTTACAGATCTGTTTGTTTGAATACACATGCCTATACCAGTTTGTTTGGCGCTTCAGTGTATGTACCGGGTGATCAAAAAGTCAGTATAAATTTGAAAACTTAATAAAGCACGGAATAATGTAGATAGAGAGGTAAAAATTGACAAACATGCTTGGAATGACATGGGGTTTTATTAGAACAAAAAAAAATTTCACAAAATGTCCGACAGATGGCGCTGGACAGCAAAACGTCAGTGACTGCGCATGGCAATCGTGTTACAGAATCGCATCATACCCAGCCTGGCTGATAAACACCTGCTGGAACGTACGATGTTTATGGAGGATGGCGCTCCACCCCATTTTGCTAGACGCGTGAAAGATCTCTGGGTCCGTCGTTCGGTGATGATCGTGTGCTCAGCCGCCACTTTCGTCATGCTTGGCCTCCCAGGTTCCCAGACCTCAGCCCGTGCGATTATTGGCTTTGGGGTTACCTGAAGCCGCAAGTGTATCGTGATCTACGGATGCTGGAAGACAACATCCGACACCAATGCCTCACATAACTCCGGACATGCTTTACAGTGTGTTCACAACATTACTACATCTACATCTACATCTACATTTATACTCCGCAAGCCACCCAACGGTGTGTGGCGGAGGGCACTTTACGTGCCACTGTCATTACCTCCCTTTCCTGTTCCAGTCGCGTATGGTTCGCGGGAAGAACGACTGTCTGAAAGCCTCCGTGCGCGCTCTAATCTCTCTAATTTTACATTAGTGATCTCCTCGGGAGGTATAAGTAGGGGGAAGCAATATATTCGATACCTCATCCAGAAACGCAACCTCTCGAAACCTGGCGAGCAATCTACACCGCGATGCAGAGCGCCTCTCTTGCAGAGTCTGCCACTTGAGTTGTCTTGTGACAGCCAGAGCGAGAGCACCAGCAGCAGCGAGTACTGTTTGTATAAAGCGTTTTTGTACTTATTTGCTGCACTTAGCTTTTAAATAGTTTTTCTGGGAAAACCTAGCGTAGTTTTCGCGTCTCGTATTTCAGTGAGTGTTTCTTGATTATCAGAGTAGCTCATCAGAAGATTATCTTGGGAATTTGTCACCGTATAGAGTAGGGTAAACATAGTCATGTGTAGGGACTGTGGTTGTTGTGAGCGGACGCAAGGAGAATTGGCCACTCTTGGGGGGCAGGTGGAGGCTTTGTCTGTTAGGCTCATCGAGCTCGAGGCGCAGGCGTCGGCTCGTAGTGGCGTTGGGGCAACTGTGGTGAGACCTATGCCTACTTCGGTGGCCTTGGAATCACATGGAACCCCTGATGTCGCTGCGTCTTCCGGCAGTGAGCATCTTACCGGTCAGCCATCACTCCAGGGTGAATGGCGGACAGTGGTGGGCTCGCGCGTACCTGGCCGAAAGGCGAAGGTGGGATCTGGCCGCGTGGCAGCTGCCTTACCCCTTTCCAACAGGTACGGGGTGCTTCCTAGTGGTGATGACATCGTTTCCGAGCCACCACAGGATGCCTCGCCTGTTGGGCCAGTGGCCGATTCTCCGGCAAGGTCCCGACAGTCACAGAGGGCGGGCCTATTAGTTATAGGGAGCTCCAACGTTAGGCGGGTTATGGAGCCCCTTAGGAAAATAGCGGGTAGGTCGGGGAAGAATGCCAGTGTGCACTCGGTGTGCTTGCCGGGGGGTCTCGTCCGTAATGTGGAGGAGGCCCTTCCGGCAGCTATTGAACGCACTGGGTGTGACCGGCTGCAGATAGTAGCACATATCGGAACGAATGACGCCTGCCGCTTGGGTTCTGAGGCCATACTTGGTTCCTTCCGGCGGCTGGCTGATTTGGTGAAGACAACCAGCATCGCACGCGGAGTGCAAGCTGAGCTTAATATCTGCAGCATAGTGCCCAGAGTCGATCGCGGTCCTCTGGTTTGGAGCCGTGTGGAGGGTCTAAACCAGAGGCTCAGACGACTCTGTGACTATAATGGTTGCAAATTCATCGACCTCCGTTATTGGGTGGAGAACTGTAGGGTCCCCCTAGACAGGTCAGGCGTGCACTACACACCGGAAGCAGCTACTAGGGTAGCAGAGTACGTGTGGCGTGCACACGGGGGTTTTTTAGGTTAGAGGGACCCCCCCTTGGGCGAAACGATAAAATACCTGACGGCTTACCAGAGAGGACATTATCATCGTTGATAAAGAACGTCCGTCCTCAGAGACCAAAAACAGGAAAAGTCAACGTAATATTGGTAAACTGCAGGAGTATCCAGGGCAAGGTTCCTGAATTAGTATCTCTTATTGAAGGAAATAGTGCGCATATAGTATTAGGAACGGAAAGTTGGTTAAAACCGGAAGTGAACAGTAACGAAATCCTAGACACAGAATGGAATATATACCGCAAGGATAGGATAAACGCCAATGGTGGAGGAGTATTTATAGCAGTAAAGAATTCAATAATATCCAGTGAAGTTATTAGCGAATGCGAATGTGAAATAATCTGGGTTAAGTTAAGTATCAAAGGTGGGCCAGATATGATAGTCGGATGCTTCTATAGACCACCTGCATCAGCAACCGTAGTAGTTGAGCGCCTCAGAGAGAACCTGCAGATCGTCGTGAAGAAGTTTCGTGATCATACTATTGTAATAGGGGGAGACTTCAATCTACCAGGTATAGAATGGGATAGTCACACAATCAGAACTGGAGCCAGGGACAGAGACTCTTGTGACATTATCCTGACTGCCTTGTCCGAGAATTATTTCGAGCAGATAGTTAGAGAACCAACTCGTGAAGCTAACGTTTTAGACCTCATAGCAACAAATAGACCGGAACTTTTCGACTCCGTGAATGTAGAAGAGGGTATCAATGATCATAAGTCAGTGGTTGCATCAATGACTACAAGTGTAATAAGAAATGCCAAGAAAGGAAGGAAAATATATTTGCTTAACAAGAGTGATAGGGCACAAATCGCAGAATATCTGAGTGACCACCATCAAACGTTCATTTCTGAGGAAGAGGATGTGGAACAAAAATGGAAAAAATTCAGAAACATCGTCCAGTGCGCCTTAGATAAGTTCGTACCGACTAAGGTCCAAAGCGAGGGGAAAGATCCACCGTGGTATAACAATCATGTACGAAAGGTACTACGGAAACAAAGAAAGCTTCATCATAGGTTTAAGAGTAGTCGAATCATAGCTGATAAGGAAAAGCTGAACGAAGCGAAAAAGAGCGTAAAGAGAGCAATGAGAGAAGCATTCAACGAATTCGAACATAAAACATTGGCAAACAATCTAAACAAGAACCCTAAAAAGTTTTGGTCATATGTAAAATCGGTAAGCGGATCTAAATCCCCTATTCAGTCACTCGTTGACCACGATGGCACCGAAACAGAGGACGACCGAAGAAAGGCAGAAATACTGAATTCAGTGTTCCGAAACTGTTTCACTGCGGAAAATCGTAACACGGTCCCTGACTTCAGCCGTCGCACGGACGCCAAAATGGAAAATATTGAAATAAACGATATCGGAATTGAAAAACAACTGCTATCACTTAGTAGCGGAAAAGCATCCGGACCAGACGAGATACCCTTAAGATTCTACAGTGATTATGCTAAAGAACTTGCCCCCTTTCTATCAGCAATTTATCGTAGATCGCTGGAAGAACGTAAAGTACCTAGCGACTGGAAGAAAGCGCAGGTCGTTCCCATTTTCAAGAAGGGTCATAAATCAGATGCGAATAATTATAGGCCTATTTCGCTTACGTCAATCTGTTGTAGAATAATGGAACATGTTTTGTGTTCTCGTATTATGACGTTCTTGGATAATACAAATCTCCTTCATCATAACCAACATGGATTCCGCAAACAGAGATCATGTGAAACTCAGCTCGCCCTATTTGCCCAAGAAATTCACAGTGCCGTAGACACTGGCGAGCAGATTGATGCCGTATTCCTGGACTTCAGGAAGGCATTTGATACGGTTCCGTACTTACGTTTAGTGAAAAAAATACGAGCTTACGGAATATCGGACCAGGTTTGTGATTGGATTCAGGATTTCCTAGAAGAAAGAACACAACATGTCATTCTTAACGGTTCAAAATCTGCAGATGTAGAGGTAATTTCGGGATTACCGCAGGGAAGCGTGATAGGACCTTTATTGTTTACAATATACATAAATGACTTAGTTGACAACATCGGTAGCTCCGTGAGGCTATTTGCAGATGACACGGTTGTCTACAAGAAAGTAGCAACATCAGAAGACTCGTACGTACTCCAGGAGGACCTGCAGAGGATTAATGCATGGTGCGACAGCTGGCAGCTTTCCCTAAACGTAGATAAATGTAATATAATGCGCATACATAGGGGCAGAAATCCATTCCAGTACGATTATGCCATAGGTGGTAAATCATTGGAAGCGGTAACGACCGTAAAATACTTAGGAGTTACTATCCGGAGCGATCTGAAGTGGAATGATCACATAAAACAAATAGTGGGAAAAGCAGGCGCCAGGTTGAGATTCATAGGAAGAATTCTAAGAAAATGTGACTCATCGACGAAAGAAGTAGCTTACAAAACGCTTGTTCGTCCGATTCTTGAGTATTGCTCATCAGTATGGGACCCTTACCAGGTTGGATTAATAGAAGAGATAGACATGATCCAGCGAAAAGCAGCGCGATTCGTCATGGGGACATTTAGTCAGCGCGAGAGCGTTACGGAGATGCTGAACAAGCTCCAGTGGCGGACACTTCAAGAAAGGCGTTACGCAATACGGAGAGGTTTATTATCGAAATTACGAGAGAGCACATTCCGGGAAGAGATGGGCAACATATTACTACCGCCCACATATATCTCGCGTAATGTCCACAACGAAAAGATCCGAGAAATTAGAGCAAATACGGAGACTTACAAGCAGTCGTTCTTCCCACGCACAATTCGTGAATGGAACAGGGAAGGGGGGATCAGATAGTGGTACAATAAGTACCCTCCGCCACACACCGTAAGGTGGCTCGCGGAGTATAGATGTAGATGTAGATGTAGATTAAACATCTCCGTAACGCTATCACGGTTACCAAATAACCCTGTGACGAAACGCGCCGCTCTTCTTTGGATCTTCTCTATCTCCTCCGTCAAACCGATCTGGTACGGATCCCACACTGATGAGCAATACTACTAGACTACAGCTATTGTGGAGGAATGATGGTGGACATATTGGGCATTTCCTGTAAAGAACATCATCTTTGCTTCGTCTTACTTTGTTATGCTAATTATTGCTATTCTGATGAGATGAAGCGCCATCTGTCGGACATTTTTTGAACGTTTGTATTTTTTTTTTTTGCTTCTAATAAAACCCCATGTCATTCCAAGCATGTGTGTCAGTTTTTACCTCTCTACATTATTCCGTGATTTATTCAGTTTTCAAATTTATACTTTTTTGATCGCCGGTGTGTGCTTTTCACAAGACAAAGCCGTGTAGTGATGATGTGTCTGGTTGTAATAAGAAGTGGCAGGAAACATCAGCATATAATAATGTTACAAGACCAGATGATGGCAGAGTAGATCCTTGGAAACTGGTAACAGTATTAGAAAGTATTACTAACGAGCTTGACTGTTCAAGAACATAACTTTCATATCGGCTGCAACGATGGACGTTATATACGATTGACGTATCCTTTAAAATGAAACTTCCAGACAGATTTAAACTGTTTGCTGGACCGAGACTCGAACTCGGGACGTTTGCCTTTCGCAGGCAATTGCTCTACCGACTGTGCTACCCAGGCACGACTCAAGCTCGGTCCTGACAGTTGTACTTCCGCCAGTACCTCGTCTCTTACCTTCCAAACTTCACAGAAGCGCTCCTGCGAACCTTGCAGAACTAGCACTCCTGGAAGAACAGATATTGCGGAGACATGGCTTTGCAGCAGCCTGGGGGATGTTTGCAGAATTAAGAATTCTGGAAGTTTCCCTCTGCTGCATCGACAAAGTCTTGGTGTTCTTTTTTGATTGTTGTTGTTGTTGTTGTTGTTGTGGTCTTCAGTACAGAGACTGGTTTGATGCAGCTCTCCACGCTAGTCTATCATGTGCAAGCTTCTTCATCTCCCAGTACCTACTGCAACCTACATCCTTCTGAATCTCCTTAGTGTATTCATCTCTTGGTCTCCTTCTACGATTTTTACCCTCCACGCTGCCCTCCAATACTAAATTTGTGATCTCTTGATGCCTCAGAACATGTCCTACCAACCGATCCCTTCTTGTAGTCAAGTTGTGCCACAAACTCCTCCCCAATTGTATTCAATACCTGGTTCAAAAAAAAAAAAAAAAAAAAAAAAAAAAATGGCTCTGTGCACTATGGGACTCAAATGCTGAGGTCATTAGTCCCCTAGAACTTAGAACTAGTTAAACCTAACTAACCTAAGGACATCACAAACATCCATGCCCGAGGCAGGATTCGAACCTGCGACCGTAGCGGTCTTGCGGTTCCAGACTGCAGCGCCTTTAACCGCACGGCCACTTCGGCCAGCTTATTCAATACCTCCTCATTAGTTATGTGATCTACCCATCTAATCTTCAGTATTCTTCTGTAGCACCAGATTTCGAAAGCTTCTATTCTCTTCTTGTCCAAACTAGTTATCGTCCATGTTTCACTTCCATACATGGCTACGCTCCATACAAATAATTTCAGAAACGACTTCCTGACACTTAAATCAACACTCGATGTTAACAAATTTTTGTTCTTCAGAAACGCTTTCCTTGCCATTGCCAGTCTACATTTTATATCCTCTCTACTTCGACCATCATCAGTTATTTTGCTCCCCAGATAGCAAAACTTCTTTACTACTTTAAGTGTCTCATTTCCTAACCTAATTCCCTCAGCATCACCCGATTTAATTCGACTACATTCCATTATCCTCGTTTTGCTTTTGTTGATCATCTTATGCCCTCCTTTCAAGACACTGTCCATTCCCTTCAACTGCTCTTCCAGGTCCTTTGCTGTCTCTCACAGAATAACAGTGTCATCGGCGAACCTCAAAGTTTTTCTTTCTTCTCCATGGATTTTAATGCCTACCTTTTTTTTATTATCTTCCATAAAGATTAAACCATTGTTTCGGAACTTAACGCGCATGAGTGGCTGCAAATGGTCTTAAAGTAGCCGAACATCCAGAGGACCCGGTCGATTCCACGTGAACACAGCCCACACCAGCATGGAGCCAACACCAGCTTGCACAGTGCTTTGTTGACAGTTTGGGTCAGCGGCTTCGTAGAGTGTGCGCCACGCTCGGACCCTACCATCAGCTCTTACCAATTGATACGAGAATTCATCTGATGAGGCCACGGTTTTTCTGAAGTCTAGGCTCCAACCGATATGGTTACAGGCCCAGGAGGAGTTCTGCAGGCAATGTAGTGTTCCTGAATCCACTCTGTAGCAGTTCTCGACGTGTGGGGTGTCGTATTGTCTTGCTGGAATTGCCCTAGTCCGTCGGATATCACAGTGGACATGAATGGATTCAGGTGATCAGACACGATGCTTACGTACATGTCACCTGTAAGGTCGTCTGCTGCCTATTAACGTCAAATTTCGTAGCACTGTCCTAACGGATACGTTCGTTGCACGTCGCACATTGGTTCCTGCGGTTATTTCACGCAGTGTTGCTTGTCTGTCAGCACTTCCATCTCTACAGTAACTCTACTGCTCTCGTTTCTTAAGTGGAGGCGTTGGCTGTGGTGAGAAGTAATCCCTGAAATTTGGTATTCTCGGCACATTCTTGACACTTTGGAACTCAGAAATCTGAATTCGCTAACGACTTCCGAAATGGAATGTCCTACGCGTCTAGCTCCATCTACCATTCCACATTCGAAGTTTAATTCCCGCCGTGCCGCCATTATCACTCCTTACGCCTTTTCACATGACTATAAATGACAGCTTTATCAATGCACCGCTCTTTTATGTCTTGTGTACGCACGCGATACTACCGCCTTCCGTATATGGGCGTATCGCTGTCCCTTGACTTCTGTGACTTCAGTCTAATTAAAGTGCAGTTACTCACAGAGGTCGAAGGTGGGCCGTAATTATTGTATGGCAGGAAAAGTTGGCAACACTCTAATGCGTTAATGCGGAACGGATTAACACTGAAAAAAAGGTGTTCCAGTTTTACTACCAGGTGCAAATCTGTCGCTGTGAGTGCAAGAAAGTCGTGTGGAAATTTTTCTACTACTAATGGAACAAGACGTGGATAGAGAATGTCAAACAAGGGAGAAAAGCATAATGTTGGTTTTTATTATTGAGTTCCACTTACACAATTTGTTCAAGATGTCGGTGAGATGCTGCATACCGCCAGATCTGCACCTGGTGGCCAAAATTAGAACTAATTTCTTCCAGCGTAAATGGATCCCGCGTTAACGCATTAGCATACCTACCAAGTTTCGCTGCCATGCGATAATTACAGCCCACACCGAACCTCTGTGAGTAATTATAGCCCGCATCTCGTGGTCGTGCGGTAGCGTTCTCGCTTCCCACGCCCGGGTTCCCGGGTTCGATTCCCGGCGGGGTCTGGGATTTTCTCTGCTTCGTGATGGCTGGGTGTTGTGTGCTGTCCTTAGGTTAGTTAGGTTTAAGTAGTTCTAAGTTCTAGGGGACTGATGACCATAGATGTTAAGTCCCATAGTGCTCAGAGCCATTTGAACCATTTTTTTGAGTGATTATAACCACCCGGTACTTTCAGACTCGCGCCGATATCAAAATCTTTAGGATACTTCCTGTTGGTCTAGAATCATGAAAATTTTGGCAAGATCGTGGCTGCCCACTAAAATTAAAGGGGAAAAAACGAAAATTTTTGATTTATTGTTGTATCACACACAAAAAAATTTGTTTACCATTTGTTGTCTGCCCGTCCGTTTGTTTGTCTACCTGTTACGACCACTCTTTCTTAGGAACGGTTAGAAGTATCGAGTTAAAACTTACGTTGGATGCTAAGGTCTACGACTTATAGGCAACGTAATAAATTTAAGCTGATTGAACACAATCAAAATTATGGCAATTTAGGTCACGTAATTTGATACCCGCGAACTCTCTCATCAAAACCTATTGGTGAACTATCTGTACCGATACACAATCAAAATTATGGCCATTTAGGTCACGTAATTTGATACCCGCGAACTCTCTCGTCAAAACCTATTGGTGAACTATCTGACTGATATCGTGCATGATGATCTAGTGACAAAGCTTATCCTTCGAATCCGAGAGGTCACCCAATCGAATCTCGGTCGGAGCACATATTTTTCACTTTTCACATTAATCCACCCTTCACCTCTCACCTATCTGAGAAGTTGCCACAAGCGACAGGTGGTTCGGATCATCCCACGTTAGACTACCGGCTCCTCTCCCCGAGTTTGATAACGCAGGTCGCCGAAGCGGCGTCCAGTAGAAACGCCTGTAACAGGCCCGGGAGCCGCACCAGATTATCATTGTTGTTATTGTTACCTGTATCCGTAACTATCGTAGGGCACGCTGCTTCGCTCCCCTACACTGTATGGAGTGCACGCTTTTGTTCGTTTTCCTTTCATCCAATTTTTATGATGATCACAAACTGCGACACCTAAACTTTTCATGTTGCTTAAGGCATGGTCTTTTCCGAATATACTTCTGACCAAAAAGCGAGTCTCAAAAAAAGATTCAAATGGCTCTGAGCACTATGGGACTTAACTCCTGAGGTCATCAGTCCCCTAACCTAACTAACCTAAGGACATCGCACACATCCATGCCCGAGGCAGGATTCGAACCTGACACCGTAGCAGTCGCGCGGTTCCAGACTGAAGCACCTAGAACCGCTCGGTCACAGCGGCCGGCGTGCGATTTTCGTAGCTGCAGTTTCTTTAATCACTCCTCCTACGTTTTTGTGGTGGTATTTCCTTCTATGTTATCTAGAATTGAAATGCCACATTTTATACATTTCGGTTTTAAATTTCGGTTTTAAATATTTTTTACATCTTCCATTTCACCCCCTTAGGGGTCGATTTTCCATAAACACTACAGCACACTTTTTTTTATTTCTAACTGAGAAGTCAAATACAATTTTCGTAGTTGTAGCTTTAAAATGCTTTAGTAGTCCTTTAATAATTACTTATTTTCAAAAAACTTTCAGCCACTATTGTACCCCCTTAGCGGTTGAATTTCCATAAATATTGAAAACATATTTTTTTATTTCTGACTGAGAATTCTGATACCAATTTTCGTAATTCTAGCTTCGAAATTTCTTTAATAGCGATATCCGTTCAAAAAGTCTTTCATTCTCTATTTCACCTCCTTAGCAGTCGACTTTCGAACAATCCCTTCTTAAACGATGCCTCCAGTATAAGATCCACCCTCTTTAGATGATGAATTCCCAGAAACAAACACAGATTTTTTTCATTTTGAATCGAGAATTCGAATACCAGTTTTGATAGATTTAGCTTTAAAAATGCATTCGCAATGAAATGTTTTCATAAAACATTTCATCCCCTATGTCATCCCTTACGGGTTGCATTTCCAAAAACACTGAAACATATATTTTTTTATCCGTGTTTTTGATTTGCAGCTCCTTGTATTGGCCGTGTTTGCAGTTAAAATTGTTGGATGTGAGGTCCGCCAGTTATGCAAAACACCGTTTTTCTCAGTACCCAAACATGTTTCGGCACCACTGTGCCGTCATTAGTGAGTTTTCGTTTTTATTTTTCTGCAACGTGAACATTGTTGTTACATGATTATAAAATTATGTGTATTTTTAATTCAAACAATAGATCGTTGCTTTTTGTAAGTACCAAATATAAAGTTATTTACAAAAAGACACGATCTATTGTTTGAATTAAAAATACACATAATTTTATAATCATGTAACAACAATGTTCACATTGCAGAAAAATAAAAACGAAAACTTACTAATGATGGCACAGTGGTGCCGAAACATGTTTGGGTACTGAGAAAAACGGTGTTTTGCATAACTGGCGGACCTCAAATCCAAAAAATTATATATTTTTTAATTTAGCACAGAAAAATCAGGTACCACTTCTACGAATGGATCTTCGAAATTTTTTAAAATAAACCTCTAACAAACAGTTTCAATCCTCTATTTCACCCACTTAAGGGCGGAATTATGAAAAATCTCTTCTCAAACGGTTCCTACAGTATAAGATCAACACCTTTATCAAATTTACTCTGTACCAGCACCTCGTGGAGAAAATACACTCCTGGAAATTGAAATAAGAACACCGTGAATTCATTGTCCCAGGAAGGGGAAACTTTATTGACACATTCCTGGGGTCAGATACATCACATGATCACACTGACAGAACCACAGGCACATAGACACAGGCAACAGAGAATGCACAATGTCGGCACTAGTACAGTGTATATCCACCTTTCGCAGCAATGCAGGCTGCTATTCTCCCATGGAGACGATCGTAGAGATGCTGGATGTAGTCCTGTGGAACGGCTTGCCATGCCATTTCCACCTGGCGCCTCAGTTGGACCAGCGTTCGCGCTGGACGTGCAGACCGCGTGAGACGACGCTTCATCCAGTCCCAAACATGCTCAATGGGGGACAGATCCGGAGATATTGCTGGCTAGGGTAGTTGACTTACACCCTCTAGAGCACGTTGGGTGGCACGGGATACATGCGGACGTGCATTGTCCTGTTGGAACAGCAAGTTCCCTTGCCGGTCTAGGAATGGTAGAACGATGGGTTCGATGACGGTTTGGATGTACCGTGCACTATTCAGTGTCCCCTCGACGATCACCAGTGGTGTACGGCCAGTGTAGGAGATCGCCCCCCACACCATGATGCCGGGTGTTGGCCCTGTGTGCCTCGGTCGTATGCAGTCCTGATTGTGGCGCTCACCTGCACGGCGCCAAACACGCATACGACCATCATTGGCACCAAGGCAGAAGCGACTCTCACCGCTGAAGACGACACGTCTCCATTCGTCCCTCCATTCACGCCTGTCGCGACACCACTGGAGGCGGGCTGCACAATGTTGGGGCGTGAGCGGAAGACGGCCTAACGGTGTGCGGGACCGTAGCCCAGCTTCATGGAGACGGTTGCGAATGGTCCTCGCCGATACCCCAGGAGCAACAGTGTCCCTAATTTGCTGGGAAGTGGCGGTGCGGTCCCCTACGGCACTGCGTAGGATCCTACGGTCTTGGCGTGCATCCGTGCGTCGCTGCGGTCCGGTCCCAGGTCGACGGGCACGTGCACCTTCCGCCGACCACTGGCGACAACATCGATGTACTGTGGAGACCTCACGCCCCACGTGTTGAGCAATTCGGCGGTACGTCCACCCGGCCTCCCGCATGCCCACTATACGCCCTCGCTCAAAGTCCGTCAACTGCACATACGGTTCACGTCCACGCTGTCGCGGCATGCTACCAGTGTTAAAGACTGCGATGGAGCTCCGTATGCCACGGCAAACTGGCTGACACTGACGGCGGCGGTGCACAAATGCTGCGCAGCTAGCGCCATTCGACGGCCAACACCGCGGTTCCTGGTGTGTCCGCTGTGCCGTGCGTATGATCATTGCTTGTACAGCCCTCTCGCAGTGTCCGGAGCAAGTATGGTGGGTCTGACACACCGGTGTCAATGTGTTCTTTTTTCCATTTTCAGGAGTGTATTTACCGTGTCTTTTTGACAAACGATAAAAGACTTACAAACAAGGTTTTTTTTCTGTCTTTTGAATGAGTAAATGGTAAAAACTGCATTCTCTTCTTGATGTGCACAGGGACTGCCGAGGTGAGGCTATGAAGCGCTGAATGTAGGACTCTCAGCGCTGGCGACAATCATTACGCGGTGCCGAACTGCTGAATACTTTAACAGGCGCAAAATTAGTCGAATATTTATTCGCTTTTGACAGGACACTGTTTAATTCGCCAGCGGCGTCAGAAAGTGTGCCCGTGTGCGTGGGTGGACAGGTGAACGGTTTCGAACCAACGCGAAACGTGTTCCGCCACGGGGGTTTGCGGAATAACTGAACGAAAAGCGAGATTTTTTCGCTGAAAAATTAATTGGATTACGCGCATCCGATAAAAGCGGCGTTGCTGGAGGGAGTCGAGCAAACAGCATAAATTAGCTGCGCTGTCTGTGCGGGAGAGAGAGAGAGAGAGAGAGAGAGAGAGGGGGGGGGGGAGAGGGGGGGGGGAGAAATTCACTGTACCTGATGGTAGTGATGGAAAAGAAAAGAAAACAGAAAATGAAATAACGCAACTAGTAGCGCAGCTTTGAAAATCTCTGCGTAACAAAACAGAAATTATCACCGACATGGAAAATTAGACCAAAATTTTTACCGACGGGTATTGGTGAAATAAAAGAGAACAGAGTATCTCGGAGAAATAAATCTTGCCATAAGTGAGAGGATACATAAAATGGAGAGCTCGTATGGAATCACAACAAATATATTTATTTATTTATTTATGCATTTATTTTACCTGGCAAGATTAGGGTCTTCAGGCCCTCTCTTACACCTAACCGGGCATACTCAGATTGAAAGAATCTCAGTTCGAACAGAACATTATGGACACACCACGTCTTATACAGTATCAATATTAAAGAAAAATAGAGATTATAAAAGTAGTACAATGATAATTATAACAATCAAAAAATAATTATAACAATCAAGAATAATAATAATAATAATAATAATGACTATGTATATGAAAGTAAACATATTTTTCTTTTATGAAAGTCAGTCCTATTGCTAGTTGGGAATTTTCGCGCTTTGTTCTTGCAGCTTACGAGTTATTCTTAACGAGCAGAGACATAAGACGATAGAATGGGGTGAAAGAGATATAGAAGAGGTAGATAGGTTAGAGGAAGAGAAATAGAATGGTAAAATTCGAAGCTATGATGGAGAGGAGAAAGAAAGAGATGAGAGGGGCACAACGATGGTGGCTATACCGTCCCTGATATGTAAGTCTTGAGTTCCTCCCTCTTCAATGTTGAGTGGTTCTGGATAAGACGCAGATCACAGGGGAGCGCGTTCCATAGTCGTATGGCTGAGATGGAGAATGACACGGAGAAAGATTTTGTGTTATGTAAAGGTACAGCCAAGATGCTAGACGTATTCGATCTGGTACTACGGTTGTGGAATGATGATAGGTGTTTAATGTGAGAGGATAAGTATTGGGGGCACCAGTGGCTAAGAAATCGATGAAGTAAGCACATCGTGTGGAGATCGCGTGCCTTATGTGGGCGTATCCAACCTAGCTGGGAGTATGAAGGACTGATATGATCATACAACCGTATATTGCATACGTATCTAACACAAGCATTCATCACTAGCTCGAGGCATCTCGAATTTTCACTATTTGTGCCGTGTTGAACTACATCACAGTAGTAACGATTAGGCAAGACTAGTGTTTGGACTAATTAACATGGGTTGGAAATATTTTTCTAAATTTTTGAATTGCATGTAGGGAGGACAGCGATTTCCGGCAAGCTGTGACTGTTTGTTCTTTCCAGTTTAGGTGTTCATCCAAGATTATTCCAAGGTCTTTTACTGTTTTTTGGCATGGTAGTTGGGTACCATTGAGGAAATATATACAGCTAAAACTCGATTTAAGAAACGCAAAAATAATACATTATAGCACGATACTGAAACTAGGTTGCCTCTCCGCAACTGAATGCCTAGAACTCAGTTATAAATTACAAAAACCATCTAGGGAAAGGAAAGACGCACCACGAAGGAATTATCCGAATGGGACAAATATCGGTATATGTGATGTTCGTGTACAAACAAATGATTATAATTGCAGAAAAACAGGGTTATTTATTAAAGCGATAGTGCCTCACAAACTGAGAAAGCCAATAACACGTTGGTCCACCTCTGGCTCTTACACGGCGTTGATTGACAGAATTTTTGGATGTCCAACCTGAGGGATATAGTGTCAAAGTCTGTCCAACGATATTTTTGGAAAACAAAATATTCAGTATTCATACATATACACAATTTTGTATTGAAAACTTACACGTCGTGTATTTTTTTTTTTTTTTTCAGAGTGTATGAGCAAGAAGAACCTTGAGGAAAGTTTTAGGTTCAGTAAGAAGCAAAGATATCTGGAAGGTAAAACGCAGAGACACAGTATAACAAAAGATGGAAAACTTAAAAGAACAATAGCTTTTAGAGATTTATATAGGATGAATGAGAAGAGACTGAGAAATAAATATCTTGGTGAAACGTCCTCTGTGAACAATTCTACACGAGACTGTGCTTAACCTGACACACAATACTTTGTTAGCGCAACGCAATCTGACTTTCACAATTCCCTACAAAAGAATGGCCCTGACTAACATTGAACTATACCTTTCACAAATCACTTACCTCACAAAAATCTTCGCTGCTCAAGCTACTGCAATACAGCGAGCGCCACTACTGCCAGCTAAATAAAAGATTCAAACTATGGAAGGCACTAACTACTGATAGGGATAGTTAGCAAATGAAAGATATTAGTAGAGAACAAACAATGTATTTACCTTGATATCATCATATATAAATATAGCAGTTCATGACAATTTACAAATCTCAGCCATCTCTCTCCCCACATCCACCACTGCTGGCGGCTCACCTCCAACTGCGCAACGCTACGCGCTGTTCACAGCCAGCTGCCTAACACTACAATGGCGAGTATTACAACAATGCAAAGCAGCCACAGACTGCACACAGCACAGCCAGTGATTTTCATATTGAGCGCTACGTAACATTGCCAATAAGAAAACATAAACAGCCTTTTTACCTTGATATCATCATATATAAATATAGCAGTTCATGACAATTTACAAATCTCAGCCATCTCTCTCCCCACATCCACCACTGCTGGCGGCTCACCTCCAACTGCGCAACGCTACGCGCTGTTCACAGCTAGCTGCCTAACACTACAATGGCGAGTATTACAACAATGCAAAGCAGCCACAGACTGCACACAGCACAGCCAGTGATTTTCATATTGAGCGCTACGTAACATTGCCAATAAGAAAACATAAACAGCCTACTTACATAGAGAAAACATAAACAGCCTAAACATAAACAGCCTACTTACATTGGGTAAGAAATTAACAAGTTCACAGCGAGAAGTTAAAAAAGATTTAGAAACATGGAAGTTAAAAGCAGAATAGAGAGCAGAATGAGATATTTTCCGAAAGGAGATGGCAAGTTTAGAAGGATTCCAATGCAGAAGCTGTAAGAGAACAGATGTCAAGTTGTCTGAAGAAATAAGACATACATCGCGGACAGATGAAAATATTTTGGAGGAAAAGGAAAGACCACATCAAAAAAAATGGCTCTGAGCACTATGGGACTCAACTGCTGTGGTCATAAGTCCCCTAGAACGTAGAACTACTTAAACCTAACTAACCTAAGGACAGCACACAACACCCAGCCATCACGAGGTAGAGAAAATCCCTGACCCCGCCGGGAATCGAACCCGGGAACCCGGGCGTGGGAAGCGAGAACGCTACCGCACGACCACGAGATGCGGGCCCACATCAAAAGGAACTGAAATTATCATGTCATGCCCCGTTGGCCGAACTGGTAGGAAAAGAGAAATGTGCTGACTGTTAATGCATTCTTATGTTGCTTCTTGCTCGACCAATTTCATATTTAAGGGTGAAAGCATAAAAATTGTGTTGCGTTCCACCAATTCCTTTACAAGCCGATATTTCGATTCTTACAATTAGTCTCTCGCTGGCGAACTCTGTCTAAACAGGATGTCGAACTGTGTGCATGTCGTTAGAACGCAATAGAAACTACTTCCTGATTCTACGCCTGTGTAACAACACGAAATTTTCCAGATTTCTGCCGAAGACCAGAATGAACGCTTTCAGAACTTGTGCAAAAACTATGATGGTTTGAAAGGTAATTGCCGGCAGCGGTGGTCTCGCGGTTCTAGGCGCGCAGTCCGGAACAGTGCGACTGGTGCGGTCGCAGGTTCGAATCCTGCCTCGGGCATGGATGTGTGTGATGTCCTTAGGTTAGTTAGGTTTAAGTAGTTCTAAGTTCTAGGGGACTTATGACCACAGCAGTTGACTCCCATAGTGCTCAGAGCCATTTGAACCATTTTTTTGAAAGGTAATTGTTGTCTCCAAATAATTTATTTATTTATTTATTGCTTATTTAGGCTGACCAAATTATGGCCTTAAATCCTTTTCTTACATCCGACCAGGAACACGAACACGCACAAACACACACACACACACACACAAATTATAACAATGGCACTAATAATGATTTTCATCATTAAGAAAAATGTTAATTTTCAATAATAATGATAATAATAATAATAATGTGATAGCCGGCCGGAATAGCCGAGCGGTTTTAGGCGCTACAGTCTGGAACCGCGCGACCGCTACGGGTGCAGGTTCGAATCCTGCCCCGGGCATGGATGTGTGTGATGTCCTTAGGTTAGTTAGTTCTAAGTTCTAGGGGACTGATGACCTCAGAAGTTAAGTCCCATAGTGCTCAGAGCCATTTTGAACAGAACCTTTCGCTTACCAGCCGAACACCTTAACCATTACACTAACGCAGCTCGTCATTCAACAGAACTCCTGGAGGACTCTAAACTGTCACGCAAGATACCGACAAACACTGTTGATATGACTATGAATTACTCACGCTTCGTCGAAGTACAATAGGAAATAAACAATTATCGCTGTTCTTTATTGCGAAAAAGCGGTTCGTGAGAATGATACAAACACCTTGCCTTGCTATCGCCTGAATTAGGAGGCTTATTGCTTGTTCGGTTTAATTAATTAGTAGACTATGAAGCAATTGATATAAAGAATCCTTTTTCCATACTTTCTGTAAAAGAGTGTCTGCTATCAAGACATTGCTTTTGTTCTATTACTTTATTTATGACTAAACGTTTCTAAAACTGAAGACACTCGTCCGTGCTCTGCACTGCAGTCGAGCTCTGGCAACGTCGTTCTCTGTTCATTGGCTGACTGTGTTTTGTGATGTCAGATGCGCAGAACAAACCTAAACTCGGCCGCCGTCGTAAATGATGCGTACTGTAGAGGTACCGGTGTGTACAGCAATCTGGACCACCACCTCTGAAGGTGTCGCTTTATGGTGGTATAACATGCAGTGCGTGGTTTTCGTGAGCAATAAAAAGGGCGGAAATGAACTCTCGGAACCGAGGTGATGCAAAACTTTTTTTGATGTGTGTACGTTAACAGCGTTTGTGGAGTGACCTGCCGTGTTTGAGTGTCGCCTATAACCGAACGGTAGCCAGCGGCCGATGTGGCAAAGCCGTAGCGGCAAGTGACAGGCGTCAACTGTCGAGTAATTTTAAACGGACTATAGCTTCAGTTTCAAATGGCATATGCAGAAAGCGCTAAAGATTTACCCCAGCTAAGCAAGACTTGGAAAAACAAATGTGTCCTACGTTCCTGTAGCATAAAAGCGTTATAAAGCGTTGCTTAAGTCAAGAGCACGCAGCTGCCTCACCCAGAAGATGGGATACAGCACGGCGTGAAATGGCAACTAGCGACTACACGTCTGGAAATAACCAGGTGCAGCGGCCGACAGCCTGTTCTTCGCCCCACGCCACGCTACGAACCGAGGGAGCAGTTATTCGCTCTAAAAAATAAAAAAAATAATGGCTCTGAGCACTATGGGACTTAACTTCTGAAGTCATCGGTCCCCTAGAACTTAGAACTACTTAAACCTAACTAACCTAAGGACATTACACACATCCATGCCCAAGGCAGGATTCGAACCTGCGACTGTAGCAGCAGCGCGGTTCCGCACTGAAGCGCCTAGAACCGCTCGGCCACAGCGGCCGGCCCCGTAGGGTGAATGAGGAAGAACACGCCTTTGAGTACCCCGTGTTTGACTGTGATCCGTCGATCACCTCCAACGAGAGTGTCCGCACGTTTAAACATTGTAGGAGTCACAGGTGTATGCGACCGGGCGACACGCGGGGGATCGCACGAGTTTGCGCAACCCGCTTCTGATGGTGCCGGACGCCCCACCCAACGACTCACCGTGCTTTTGTTTGCTATTTCATCTCCGCAGACGTTCTGCAATCGCCTGTGAATATCTGCGATGCTGCGATTTCCCACCATGGGTAACTAAGTGGAAGACGCCATTTCGGAGACCCCGTATAGCACAGCCACATATCGGAACTGTATGAAACTATAGCAGTTGAAGCGATAATATTTTACGATACCAAGCGTAGCATTTTTTCAGCCCAAATTAGCAGTGAGTAAAATGTGGTGGGATACTTCTTGAATGCACAAACTGCTTCGTCCACATTACATAATACTAACTTACGAAAACAGTACAGTTACTGAAAAGTATATGAATAAATTATGTTACAACTTAGTATTGAGAATCACTGCTATAGTTCTCAATACAGTCTGAATATAGACTTTAAACCACGTAACTCGAATGAAAAATGCTCCTATCAGAGCACAAAAAAGGCGAATATGTCCTGGGTAGAGTTAGGGATGTGAAAGAATAGACTTACAATTAGCTAAATTAAAACATGTTGACATATTCGCGCTTTTTAATGGAATGTTGTCGAATCAAATCGAGTGATGGTGTGGGAATTAGATTAGAAAATGAGACGCTTAAAGTGGTAAAGGAGTTTTGCTATTTGGGGAGCAAAATAACTGATGACTGTCGAAGTAGAGAGGATATAAAATGTCGACTGGCAATGGCAAGGAAAGCGTTTCTGAAGAAGAGAAATTTGTTAACATCGAGTATAGATTTAAGTGGCAGGAAGTCGTTCCTTGAAAGTATTTGTATGGAGTGTAGCCACGTATGGAAGTGAAACGTGGACGATAAATAGTTTGGACAAGAAGAGAATAGAAGCTTTAGAAATGTGGTGCTATAAGGAATGCTGAAGATTAGATGGGTAGATCACATAGCTAATGAGGAGGTATTGAACAGAATTGGGGAGAAGAGGAGTTTGTGGCTCAACTTGACTAGAACAAGAGATCGGTTGGTAGGACATGTTCTGAGACATCAAGGGATCACCAGTATAGTATTAGAGGGCAGCATGGAGGGTAAAAATCGTAGAGGGAGACCAAGAGACGAATACGCTAAACAGATTCAGATGGATGTAGGTTGCAGTAAGTACTGGGAGATGAAGAAGCTTGCAAAGGATAGGGTACCATGGAGAGCTGCATCAAACCAGTCTCAGGACTGAAGACCACAACAAAAATCCAGTCCAAGAAATTCCCTACGCCCCCGTTGCCCCCTCCTTCCAGAATAACTTTTTTACCTATTACACGAATGCTCTTCAGCCATATCATATATTGTTTACTATGACTGGCGAACCTATAGGATTGAGGATAGGATCAGGGACTTCAGCCTATAAATGTTAAGATGCAGGTGTGACATCACTCACTGCGCTGGGGAAGTGGGGTTAAGTTGTAAAAAATGAGCGAATATGTCAAGATGTTTCCGTTTAAATGTCTTTGACGCTGCGCGACAACTCGTAAAGCTAGTTCCCTTCTTTTACACACCTAACTCTGCCCGCGAATTATTCGCCTTTTTTTGTGGTATGATAGGAGCATTTTTCACTCTGGTTCCCAATTTTAACTCTACTACAAATTTGGTATTAGACCACCATATCTCTGCAACCGATATAGATATTAGTTGATTCAAGCGAAGACTGATCTGGTTTAGGTTTCATTATTGTCTGTCGAACCATGCTACTTAGAGCGTGGCAACGGATAAATCTATAACAAAACAGGACGAACATAAGTTAAATGTAATTCTCTCTCTTCCTAAAGAAAATCAGCCGATTCGCACAAATTTGAAATATGTAAGCGTCACGCGTAGAAAAAAACTAAAAAAACATGTTTACTGCTTGCAAAATTCGAATGAAGCTAGATTTTAGAAATAGTTTGCATTTTTATCGTGAAACGCATTTTTAATTTTTTTGATTCACTTTAATACGTGTCCGTGCATTCAGTTCACGTAAGAACGAATTTTACGTGTTCCATGTAGCTCGACTTGAAACCATAATATATCGACAATCGGTAGAGGTTGTTTGATGAAAAAATTTCGTTTTGACTTTATCCATTCATTTACCTTCAAGCAAAGCTTGAAGCGATTTGTACAAGTTTAAAGTATAGAAGCAGCCCATTCTTCAAGGAGTGCTGCACTGAGGAGAGGTATAGATGTCGGTCGGTGAGGTCTGGCACGAAGTCGGCGTTCCAAAACATCCCAAAGGTGTTCTATAGGATTCAGGTCAGGACTCCGTGCAGGCCAGTCCATTACAGGGATGTTACTGTCGTGTAACCACTCCGCCACAGGCCGTGCATTATGAACAGGTTCTCGATCGTGTTGAAAGATGCAACCGCCATCCCCGAATTCCTGTTCGACAGAGGGAAGCAAGAAGGTGCTTAAAACATCAAAGTAGGCCTGTGCTGTGATAGTGCCACGCAAAACAACAAGGGGTGCAAACCCCCTCCACGAAAAACACGACCACACCATAACACCACCACCTCCGAATTTTACTGTTAGCACTACATACGCTGGGAGATGACGTTCACCGTGCATTCGCCATACCCTCACCCTGCCATCGGATCGCCACATTGTGTACCGTGATTCGTCACTCCACACAACGTTTCTCCACAGTTGAATCGTCCAACGTTTGCGCTCGTTATAACAAGCGAGGCGTCGTGTGGCTTTTACCGGCATGATGTGTGGCTTATGAGCAGCCGCTCGACCATGAAATCCAAGTTTTCTCACCTCCCGCCTAACTGTCATAGTACTTGCAGTGGATGCTGATGCAGTTTGGAATTCCTGTAAGATGGTCTGGATAGATGTATACCTGTTACGCATTACGACCCCCTTCAACTGTCGGCGGTCTCTGTCAGTCAACAGACGAAGCCGGCCTGTACCCTTTTGTGCTGTACGTGTCCCTTCACGTTCCCACTTCACTATCACATGACAAGCAGTGGACGTAGGGGTGTTTAGGAGTGTGTGAATCTCGCGTACAGACGTATAACACAAGTGACACCCAATCACCTGGCCATGTTCGAAGTCCGTGAATTCCACAGAGCGCCCCATTCTGCTCTCTCACGATCTCTAATGAGGCAGCTCATATGGAGTACCTGGCAGTAGGTGGCAGCACAATGCACCTAATATAAAAAACGTATCTTTTGTGGGTGTGCAGATACTTTTGATCACATAGTGTATATTGCACTGTCAGAGGTAACAGAACGGTTTTGGCTTATAATTTTCGACTTGTTCGTTTCCGGTAGAGGGATCCTTACCTCAGATTGATACATTTATCCTTATCCACCGCCTAGAACTTTGACGCTCTGTTGCGACGTTGGATGACGTTTCTGGACGTGGGTTGCTATGTGAAACTGGGTCTGCTAAGTCTCGTCCACAACCTCTGGAAGTTCGTAACATGGATTGTGAAACAACCTTTCACTGCACTCCACCTTTTACCTCACGAAAGTTAACACTATCCTCCTTGATTATTCAGTGAGCCGGAAATGCTATACGTTTCTCCCAACAAATCCTCAGTGTAGGTTATGCCTGCCTTCATTGGCGATGATGTGGCGCAGACGAATAGCGAAATTCTGCGTGACCCACTAAAGTGTTGGAACATCGATGCTGTGGATAACCACCTGCATCAGTATTTTCAGCTCAGCAATGGTTTTGGAGTTATTGCTGTACGCCTTGTCTCTAATACACTCCTGGAAATGGAAAAAAGAACACATTGACACCGGTGTGTCAGACCCACCATACTTGCTCCGGACACTGCGAGAGGGCTGTACAAGCAATGATCACACGCACGGCACAGCGGACACACCAGGAACCGCGGTGTTGGCCGTCGAATGGCGCTAGCTGCGCAGCATTTGTGCACCGCCGCCGTCAGTGTCAGCCAGTTTGCCGTGGCATACGGAGCTCCATCGCAGTCTTTAACACTGGTAGCATGCCACGACAGAGTGGACGTGAACCGTATGTGCAGTTGACAGACTTTGAGCGAGGGCGTATAGTGGGCATGCGGGAGGCCGGGTGGACGTACCGCCGAATTGCTCAACACGAGTGGCGTGAGGTCTCCACAGTACATCGATGTTGTCGCCAGTGGTCGGCGGAAGGTGCACGTGCCCGTCGACCTGGGATCGGACCGCAGCGACGCACGGATGCACGCCAAGACCATAGGATCCTACCCAGTGCCGTAGGGGACCGCACCGCCACTT
Organism: Schistocerca piceifrons; assembly: GCF_021461385.2. Taxonomy (NCBI): domain Eukaryota; kingdom Metazoa; phylum Arthropoda; class Insecta; order Orthoptera; family Acrididae; genus Schistocerca; species Schistocerca piceifrons. Next base: position 66,450,018 of record NC_060148.1, on the reverse strand, counting down.
CCCAGCAAATTAGGGACACTGTTGCTCCTGGGGTATCGGCGAGGACCATTCGCAACCGTCTCCATGAAGCTGGGCTACGGTCCCGCACACCGTTAGGCCGTCTTCCGCTCACGCCCCAACATCGTGCAGCCCGCCTCCAGTGGTGTCGCGACAGGCGTGAATGGAGGGACGAATGGAGACGTGTCGTCTTCAGCGATGAGAGTCGCTTCTGCCTTGGTGCCAATGATGGTCGTATGCGTGTTTGGCGCCGTGCAGGTGAGCGCCACAATCAGGACTGCATACGACCGAGGCACACAGGGCCAACACCCGGCATCATGGTGTGGGGAGCGATCTCCTACACTGGCCGTACACCACTGGTGATCGTCGAGGGGACACTGAATAGTGCACGGTACATCCAAACCGTCATCGAACCCATCGTTCTACCATTCCTAGACCGGCAAGGGAACTTGCTGTTCCAACAGGACAATGCACGTCCGCATGTATCCCGTGCCACCCAACGTGCTCTAGAAGGTGTAAGTCAACTACCCTGGCCAGCAAGATCTCCGGATCTGTCCCCCATTGAGCATGTTTGGGACTGGATGAAGCGTCGTCTCACGCGGTCTGTACGTCCAGCACGAACGCTGGTCCAACTGAGGCGCCAGGTGGAAATGGCATGGCAAGCCGTTCCACAGGACTACATCCAGCATCTCTACGATCGTCTCCATGGGAGAATAGCAGCCTGCATTGGTGCGAAAGGTGGATATACACTGTACTAGTGCCGACATTGTGCATGCTCTGTTGCCTGTGTCTATGTGCCTGTGGTTCTGTCAGTGTGATCATGTGATGTATCTGACCCCAGGAATGTGTCAATAAAGTTTCCCCTTCCTGGGACAATGAATTCACGGTGTTCTTATTTCAATTTCCAGGAGTGTACAACCCACAAAAAGGAGTCGCATGTCTTCAGATACGGAGAATTTGGTTGCAGTGGCCTCTGGGTACCCCCAGAGCCAGAATGCGGTCCCCAGAGTGCTCCTCCAGGACATTAAACACTCTCCTGCTTCGAGGGGGTCGAGCTCCGTCTTGCACGAAGCACACCTTGTCGAAATCAGGATCCCTGTGGATGACGGTGATAAAGTAATCTTCCAAAACCTTCACGTTGCGTTCGGTAGTCACCGTGCTGTGGAGGAATATCGCACCGACTATTCCGTGACTGGACATCGCACACCACACAGTCGCCCGTTGAGATTGAAGAGACTTCTCGATCGCTAAGTGCGGATTCTCAGTCCCCAAAAACGGCCAATTTTGCTTTTTTCACGTGCAAATGACCGAAAACAAGGAGCGCGAGCATACGCAAACTAATTTCCATCATGTCCCGGGGCCAACCATGCAGTTTGAACATCGTAACGCAAACTACTCAGATGTCATGAAGATTTTATTTCATGTAGTTCAATTACTGTCACCGTGTATGTGAGAGAAGAGCGATGTGGGTGTCGCGTAATCAATGCATTTCGGAATCTATACTGACTGGTGTGGAGTTCATCCTGCTTGAAATGTCTCATTACGTTTCAGCTCAGAATGTGTTCGATGAGTCTATAAAGAGTGGTTGTCAAGGATATGAAACGGTGTACTATTCTTGTAGACAGGTGTGATATGTGCTTCCTTTCGAGTAAATTGTGGTTAAGAGGAGGGCTAACTCAGCAGAAAATTCAGAGTAGAATCTGACAGGTATCCCATTGGATGTTGGAGCCTTTTTCAGTTTCGTCGATTACAGTTGTTTCATAACACGACTAACTCTAATATCAATATTACTTCAGTCACGCGAGAACTAACTAGGGCAGCAGTGGTTTGTCTCTCGTTAATACCATTTAACTGACTTTTTTTTAGTTATCTGGCAGAATTTCGAGCTACAAAAATGTGTTCAAATGTGTTCAAATGTGTGTGAAATTTTATGGGACTTAACTGCTAAGGTCATCAGTCCCTAAGCTTACACAGTACTTAACCGAAATTATCCTAAGGACAAACACACACACCCATGCCCGAGGGAGGACTCGAACCTCCGCCGGGACCAGCCGCACAGTCCATGACTGCAGCGCCTGAGACCGCTCGGCTAATCCCGCGCGGCTACAGACAGACATGTGAACAAGATATAGCTGAGAGAGGACGTCTAGTTTCGCCGAAAGTAGTGTGATGTCCATAGGTTAGTTAGGTTTAAGTAGTTATAAGTTCTAGGGGGCTGATGACCTCACAAGTTAAGTCCCATAGTATATATATACAGGGTTATTACAAATGATTGAAGCGATTTCACAGCTCTACAATAACTTTATTATTTGAGATATTTTCACAATGCTTTGCACACACATACAAAAACTCAAAAAGTTTTTTTAGGCATTCACAAATGTTCGATATGTGCCCCTTTAGTGATTCGGCAGACATCAAGCCAATAATCAAGTTCCTCCCACACTTGGCGCAGCATGTCCCCATCAATGAGTTCGAAAGCATCGTTGATGCGAGCTCGCAGTTCTGGCACGCTTCTTGGTGGAGGAGGTTTAAACACTGAATCTTTCACATAAGCCCACAGAAAGAAATCGCACGGGGTTAAGTCGGGAGAGCGTGGAGGCCATGACACGAATTGCTGATCATGATCTCCACCACGACCGATCCATCGGTTTTCCAATCTCCTGTTTAAGAAATGCTTCTGCTTTAGCCTTTTCCGTAAGATTTTCCAAACCGTCGGCTGTGGTACGTTTAGCCCCCTGCTTGCTTTATTCGTCGACTTCCGCGGGCTACGCATGAAACTTGCCCGCACGCGTTCAACCGTTTCTTCGCTCACTGCAGGCCGACCCGTTGATTTCCCCTTACAGAGGCATCCAGAAGCTTTAAACTGAGCATACCATCGCCGAATGGAGTTAGCTGTTGGTGGATCTTTGTTGAACTTCGTCCTGAAGTGTCGTTGCACTGTTATGACTGACTGATGTGAGTGCATTTCAAGCACGAAATACGCTTTCTCGGCTCCTGTCGCCATTTCGTCTCACTGCGGTCTCGAGCGCGCTGGCGGCAGAAACCTGAAGTGCGGCTTCAGCCGAACAAAACTTTATGAGCTTTTCTACGTATCTGTAGTGTGTCGTGACCATATGTCAATGAATGGAGCTACAGTGAATTTATGAAATCGCTTCAATCATTTGTAATAGCCCTATATATATATATACTATGGGACTGGACACAGCTTGGCTTTCGCTCCACGTGAAACGAAATCCATTGAGATTAGAACAAACGCGGAAGAATACGTAGTGTTACGTTTACATTAGGTTTATTCTTATGATGAACACAGTACAGCATTTTGTACCGTACACTGGGTTAACTAAACATTTGGTAATCTAAATAACCAATGCGATATCTGTGTATAACTGTTTTTCAAAATGGTTCAAATGGCTTTGAGCACTAACTTCTGAGGTCATCAGTCCCCTAGAACTTAGAACTACTTAAACCTAACTAACCTACGGACATCACACACATCCATGCCCGAGGCAGGATTCGAACCTGCGACCGTAGCAGTCGCGCGGTTGTGGACTGAAGCGCCTAGAACCGCTCGGTCACAGCGGGCGGCTAGAACTGTTTTTGTTGCAGCGGATATTGTTCTCGTTGTGTTCTGGTATACACCCAATTTTCGTACACAGCTGTACCTCACTATAATCGCAAAATACCACCACTTCGTTGGAGCGTGCTCGAGGTAACAGGATTTGACACTTCCAGTCCAACGCGCCGACCACGGATCTAGTGCAGTGCGCAGATTGAGACAAGTTATATTCGTTCCCGTAATTCTGCAGCCATTTCTATAGAAAAAGAGCCTGTCTCTTGCGAAGCTCTGAAAGTAATCAGCCGTAACTAATAACCGAAACTTACGCTAGGAAGCATTGATTCTGCTCCACAGGAAACTTTATTAATTAAAAGTCAAACCAAACTTAAAAGTGTAGAAACCACAGCGAGACTTGGCAATTTTTAATGCGCACTAAAGAAACCAGTGGGTGTTAAAGCTGTGCGGGGCTGCGTTATTTCACAGATTCTTGTAGATGGTGCATTATTTAAAATTTGCAACCGGTTTCGCTTCAACTGTCTTACGTTAATAGAGGAGAATAAATTGTTTTCAACAGTACAGTTGCAGTCGGATACTTTAGAACCCCTTACTGGAATTTCAGACAACAATCGGGCTCGCGTTAGCGTAACACCCTACGCAGCGATTGTTGCTACTTGCGAATTTGTTGGTCAGGAGCAGAAGGATGTCCGTTATCACTATGTTTTATATTTTTCGTTGAGGTATGGAGAGTACATTGTACTTTCTCTGTCTAACGTTAAAGCACTGGAGAGAAAGGGATTTATACCACGGTTACTACTTAATGAAATTGGCTGAATTACTGCCCAGGCATTAATGTATGCCAGGGGTCTCCAAACTTTTTAGTCCGCGGGCCACACTCACTCCTCCACGAAGTCATAAGGGCCAAGTTCTACCTAGTGGGAGTAAAGCACCCTAGCACTCCACGATCACCGTAATGTAAGGCTCAAGGAAAGATGAAATCTAAAGTTGTGGGAATAGCTAGCACTGAAACGAACTACGATTTTTATTTAATTACATAATTTTGATTGGTGGACGTACCTGACCGAAATTCTGACGTATTTTATTCTGGCGAATTTCACCGACAAAAAAGTATGTCACTGTACATTCTTCACGAAAGCGTCCTGCAAAGTTAACGAAATCTCAAAATCATTGTTAGCAATGCTATTACTGCAAGACATCTGCCTCGGCGAATGCGGGCTGGTTCCCGATATTACGCCTCAGTTACACTGTCGGTGATTGCTCAAACACTGTCTCCATGTACGCGTACACCATAATCACTCTACCACGAAAACATTTGGGGTTACACGCGTCTGTTTCAGTATGAGACGTTCCTCGGGAGGGGGGGGGGGGGGGCGTTGACTGCGGGCCGAACCGCACAGTAACCCTGGGTTCGCTGTGGGGCGGCGGTGTGGTGGGTGGACTGCTGTGGGGTTGTGGACCCCTGAGGGCTACGGTGGGACGAAGCCTCTCGATCGTTTCTAGGTCCCCAGTTCAATAGACAGTACACAATACAATCGTTTGAAGTTGTACACATTGTGTGATAGCAAGATATTTTATGATTGTAACTTTGAAGTGTGCTGCAACAGACAGAATCCTCGACCATATCTTGCATCTAATTAGCCTATGTAATGGTGAAGATTAGTTGAACCAATGAAGGGCACTCACAGGAATGTAACTGCAGACAACTGTTACAGCAGTTATCTTTTAGGACAGCATTTTCTAGAAAATAGGCTGACCTGACTCTGAAAAAGAACAAGAAGGGAGCTCCTCCGAATTTTTTTTTTTTTTCCAAACAGGTCGCAGGAAACTGGAACTACCTTTTCGGACTTGCGTCTTGTTTCATGCCAAACGAAGAGAGACCAGGCTGTGCTTTTTCTGTCGTCAGTGCATGAAACTGATGAAATAGTCTCTTCCACAGGAAAGTCGGTTGTACCTCGTAAATCAGGACTCAAACGCCAACAAAAGTGGCTAGATACTTTTGATTACAAGTGTACATCCTACTCCGCTCAGAGAACAACAAAAATATGGCTCAAATGGTTCAAATGGCCCTGAGCGCTACGGGACAACATCCGAGGTCATCAGTCTCCTAGTCTTAGAACTACTTAAACCTAACTAACCTAAGGACATCACACACATCCATGCCCGAGGCAGGATCCGAACCTCCAACCGTAGCAGCAGCGCCGTTCCGGACTGAAGCGCCTAGAACTGCTCGGGCACTGGGAGTCAGGTTCGATTCCTGGTGCAGCCAGACGTTTCTTCCTGGTGGGATGCCTGGAACGGTGTGCAGTGAGCCTCGTGATGCCGACTCAGGAGCTGTTTGACCGAATACTAGCGGTTCCAAGGTCAAGAAACACCTCCATACTGCATCTGGTGACGTCATTCGCAGAGGATGTCTTGGCGGTCGGCTGGACTGTTGGCCCGTCTAGGGCCAGAACGCAGAACTACCTATTTATGTTCACCTACCTCGCGCACAGAGGCGTTTAAGTGGTCATTCCTCCCGCAGTCCATGTTGTTGTTGTGGTCTTCAGTCCTGAGACTGGTTTGATGCAGCTCTCCATGCTACTCTATCCTGTGCAAGCTTCTTCATCTCCCAGTACCTACTGCAACCTACATCCTTCTGAATCTGCTTAGTGTATTCATCTGTTGGTCTCCCCCTACGATTTTTACCCTCCACGCTGCCCTCCAATACTAAATTGGTGATCCCTTGATGCCTCAGAACATGTCCTACCAACCGATCCCTTCTTCTGGTCAAGATGTGCCACAAACTTCTCTTCTCCCCAATCCTATTCAATACTTCCTTATTAGTTATGTGATCTACCCATCTAATCTTCAGCATTCTTCTGTAGCACCACATTTCGAAAGCTTCTATTCTCATCTTGTCCGATCTATTTACCGTCCATGTTTCAAATCCATACATGGCTACACTCCATACAAATACTTTCATAAATCACTTCCTGACACTTAAATCTATACTCGATGTTAACAAATTTCTCTTCTTCAGAAACTCTTTCCTTGCCATTGCCAGTCTACATTTTATATCCTCTCTACTTCGACCGTCATCAGTTATTTTGCTCCCCAAATAGCAAAACTCCTTTACTACTTTAAGTGTCTCATTTCCTAATGTAATACCCTCAACATCACCCGACTTAATTCGACTACATTCCATTATCCTCGTTTTGCTTTTGTTGATGTTCATCTTCAAGACACGATCCATTCCGTTCAACTGCTCTTCCAAGTCCTTTGCTGTCTCTGACAGAATCACAATGTCATAGGCGAACCTCAAAGTTTTTATTTCTTCTCCTTTGATTTTAATACCTACTCCGAATTTTTCTTTTGTTTCCTTTACTGCTTGCTCAATATACAGATTGAATAACTTCGGGGAGAGGCTACAACCCTGTCTTACTCCCTTCCCAACCACTGCTTCCCTTTCATGTCCCTCGACTCTTATAACTGCAATCTGGTTTCTGTACAAATTGTAAACAGCCTTTCGCTCCCTGTATTTTACCCCTGCCACCTTTAGAATTTGAAAGAGAGTATTCCAGTCAACATTGTCAAAAGCTTTCTCTAAGTTTACAAATGCTAGAAACGTAGGTTTGCCTTTCCTTAATCTTTCTTCTAAGATAAGTTGTAAGGTCAGTATTGCCTCACGTGTTCCAGTATTTCTACGCAATCCAAACTGATTCCTCCCGCAATCCATATGTGAATGTACAATGTCTGCCCCTGGTAGCTGAGTGGTCAGTGCAAAAGAATGTCAATGCTAAGGGCCCGGGTTCGAATCCTGGCTGTGCCAGGGATTTTCTCTGCTCAGGGACTGATCATCATCATCATTTCATTCCCATCGACACGCAAGTCGCCGAAGTAGCGTCTAATCGAAAGACTTGCATCCTGCGAACGATGTACCGAATGGGAGGCCCTAGTCTCTGACATTTACTTTTTACTGCCACAATGGGGAAAACCCTCAACGTGCACCTCACAGTAGACTACAAAGTAAGTTGACAATTCGTACCAATATGTTAATACAAACTTATTGAAGTCTGAATACCAGTTCGTAATTCTAACGGAAAAAGGGTAGCGCCAATGATGAGGAAACAAATTAATGTATCCAGTTGTCTACCAGTGATATCATACAAACTGACAGTAATTCCAGTGAGAGTAATCCAAATGTTTAACTATGAAGAAAAAACACACACACACACACACACACACACACTTACACACACACACACACACACACAAAATAAAGAATTGTATGCTTTGCATTTCCTAAGAATACTAATGAATGTAAGACAGGCTTGTTAGTGTAGTTACTTAATATGATCAGCTACCATACAGCTTCATAAATATAGTATTTAATATATTGGACCAATATAGAAGTGGAGGTACTGGCAGAAGTAAAGCTGTGGGGAAGGGGGGTGAGTCGTGCTTGGGTAGCTCAGTTGGTAGAGCACTTGCCCGTGATGGCAAAGGTCCTGAGTTCGAGTCTCGGTCCAGCCACACGTGTTTTAATCTGCCAGGATGTTTTAAGCATTATATTTCCAATCGTTAGCAGTGTAAACACAGGACTTCTGGAGTTGCACATAAGGTTAATGGAGGGGGGCAACTCTAAATACGACATACATTTAAACTTTGTGCTGGATAGATGTAGAAATTTGGACTTTGAGCATAGTGCCTTATCGTGACTGCACAGTCCCTACATCTCCATTTTGTAGTTATCCATAAAGCTTCCACCGGTCTGATGGCGATATAGCTAGCTATATATACTTATTTCTGGTTACAGTTGTTTCCATATCATTCACATATTGAGAGTGGGAGGAATGACCAAATAACTGTGTAATTTGTCTTAACTGCCTACATCGCTCATATAGGACGGTGTATGATGGGTAGTAGTGTATTCGTCGATTCATCACCTAAAGCTGATTCTTGAATCCTTCCTCTTTAGGCTCTGCTGTAGTTTCCTTGTGCTCATAACAGATTATTCACTCTTTTGTTTCGACATACCCTCTGCTGTGGTCTCTGCATTGGTTTTTTGGGGGTTCACACGGAATTCTTAGACTCTGTACAAAACAACTTGCACCAGATGTTCCATACAGACTTGCATGGGTATTAGACTGGTCATTCGTTTTCATGGCATGAAGGATCCCTTGCCATGTTCTCTACATCGGAGTGAAGAGTGCCTTATACACTTCTGGCATCACTATCAGGCCCCTGTAACAGCACGCCGTGTCCCTAACGCTCTCCCAGAGAGATTGTCCCCATTTGACGGGCCCGTTCGACCGGCCCATTTGACTGCCCCATTTGACGGCACCCTGTTAACAGCGCCAATCTCGCGCGCCGCGCCGCCTATCTCCTCCTCCAGCTCGCAGCCTCCCAGACATTGTATTTCGCCGCCTCTTGTCGCCTCCAGCGCGCCGTCCAATCTGCCCCCCCCCCCCCCCCGAGGCATCGCCGCCCCCCGTTTAATCAGAGCCCGCGCCGATGACGCGGACGTCGACGCGCCCTCGCGACTCGTAAAGCGAACTGGTTCACCCCTCCAGAGATGGGGTAATACCCTCTCAGCGCTGTTCTCGACAATCTGGCATTTCGGCCTGAAGGAGGATGGACTCTTCGGGAAAGTAATCGACTGCAGCGAGCTCTCCGTGTTTTACGTCACCCCCCCCCCCCCCTCTTCCACGGCCCCGCTGGATAAACCGCTCCCTTGGCGCTACGCTGTTCACTGTCCTTCAGCTACGTCTATACCCTCGAAAATCAGTCGACTAGTAAATACATTCAGAATTTGATTTCTAATTGGATATTACGCCAGAATGACCGCTAACTTCGCAATATATTAAAAGATATTTGAGAACAGGAAGTGCAATCTATTCCTTGCTTAACCTTTTTTATCACTGATCACTATGAAAGTTCAGTGGAGCCATTCCATCTTTTTCTCATAGGTTCATATTAGTCTCTGTGTGTTGCAACTGGAAAAAGGTGATCCTGCTAATTTTTATGAGTTAATTTCTGTTTTTATTCTCGTTAAATACTTCAGTTTGCTTTTCAGTAGTTGCAGGGGCAACAATCTGGAAGATTGACTGATCTGGCCTTGTAACAGTAACCAAAACGGCCTTGCTGTGCTGGTACTGCGAATAGCTGAAAGCAAGGGGAAACTACAGCCATAATTTTTCACGAGGGCATACAGCTTTACTGTATGGTTAAGAGAATAGAAGCTTTCGAAATGTGGTGCTACAGAAGAATGCTGAAGGTTAGATGGGTAGATCACATAACTAATGAGGAGTATTGAATAGAATTGGAGAGAAGAGGAGTTTACGGCACAACTTGACTAGAAGAAGAGATCGGTTGGTAGGGCATATTCTGAGGCGTCAAGGGCTCACCAGTTTTGTATTGGAGGGCAGCGTGGAGGGTAAAAATCGTAGAGGGAGACCAAGAGATGAATACACTAAACAGATTCAGAAGGAGATGAAGCAGCTTGCACAGGATAGAGTAGCGTGGAGAGCTGCATCAAACCGGTCTCAGGACTGAAGACCACCATGAAAACAACTAATACTTCAGTTTATTCATTTTCAGAGCAATATGTTAATTTTCATCACACAATGTCTGGCTGAAGCAAACACCAGCTGGTAACTTGTACACATTTACTCATACCTCTCGCAATGAAACTTCCATCTACACCAGCTCTTGTTGCAGTAGTAACATTCGACCTATTGCCCTTCAAAGACACAATTAAATACAAAGATAGATCAATACAGATATATATGGCAGTTGCCATAAAACATCGATTGTAGTTTTAAAGTTTTTTTCTGTACCTGTTACAATAATCTGAATTACACAAACTACTTTATGATTTAAAATAACTTTATGAATTTTGCATTACCCCAATGAAACTAAAATTTGTAACATCATTGATCTGGCTGTCACAAAAACATGCATATTAGTGATATTTCCAGGATTGTTACTCCAGAAGGGAATCTGTAATAGGTTAACCGAGTTCTAAGTACAGAGATGACTAAATTAACTGCTCGATACTGCTTCACTGAACAAAATAAGCTCCCGACGTCTAGACATATTACTGTACCCACATATTAAGGTTTCTTCTCCATTCATTCACTGTCTTCGTCTAATGTAGACCTCTTGTTGAAGAGTGAGAAGGTTTGCTAAATATCTCCACAGTGTGAACCTGACGCAGGACCTGTGTGTGGGATACCGGCTAACAACCACACAGGCTGGGTGGCTCACTGGTCCCCATCTGTAATCCGTAAGGCACATTAGATCTGGGGCTAGCTAGCCTCCCAGAATCCCAGATGCAGCCCGTTAGCGCGTTCGGCTATCCAGGCGATTCTTGGACATAATCAAAATATCTTTATAATAAAGTGAAGGAGTGTGTTGGAAACTAAATGTCAAAATTACCATGTATTAAAATAAATACAATATAAGGGAAATAAAAGCGTCATCTTGCAAATAAAAAAATGGTGTTAGTAGCTCATTGCAGCATTATTCTTACTGATAACATGGCCAAACGACTTGTAACTTAGAAGTTTTACATTATAGAAAGAAACGCAATCACATATCGACATTGTCCTGATGCCAGCGAGGTTGAATTATAGTGTATCAGCATTTCACAAGGAAGCCAAATAACCACCAGAGTGCGGTATAACAGGGGTATGGCCAGACATGTGGTCACAGATTTCGATTAAGTTTTGCAAGGACGTTCTATATTGAAAATAAACAGACATGTGTTTCGGCTTTTAGCTAGGCTAGCCCTAGGTTTTGAAAACACCGAAGTCAAAACTGATTACTGAAAATCGTTTTTTCAATGCTATACACCGAATGATCGTCAAAAAAATAAACATTTTATATTGATATAATACGGGTCCGAAGTCTATAATATTTGGATTATTAATGTTCTTGTATTTCATGCCATATGTTGGGTACCCGTCATCCTATGTGACAATAAAAAAAAGTCTGATTAAAATTATGTGAGAGTTGACTCTTCAACGCCACTCAACATCACACCAGAACTGCTCAAAATGCTTCCAATGGCTCTGAGCACTATGGGACATAACATTTGAGATCATCAGTCCCCTAGAACTACTTAAACTTAACTAACGTAAGGACATCACACTCATCCATGCCCAAGACAGGATTCGAACCTGCGACCGCAGCGATCGCGCGGTTCCAGACTGAAACGCCTAGAACCGCTCGGCCACCAAGGCCGGCACACCTGAGCTGTACGCCATTGCCAAACTGCCAAAACAAACGGTCAGTTCACTGCCAGTGCTTTGCCTGACATTTTTTCTTCTTGTGTTTGGATCCCAAATCCTAGATCCAGCCCTTTAATTTCGCATTTCATCACACCTGACAGACACATGGAAAACAACACACAGAAAACGGTGGCAACGAAACAACGCAAATTTCGTTCGCACCACTAGACAAAGACTACTGGATTCTTTCGCACAAGACTCGATTACGCTTCACATATTCAATTGTTGTCATCACAGAGATTGGCTTACAGTATGTAAATTTCATATGACGTGGCGTGAAATCGAATTCTCTGAAGGCAACAAATGAGCATTGCAAATGGTTGTATGTATAAAAATAAAATAATTCGTTCGGAAGGTGTTCCATAGCGCAGTGGTAAATTAAGAGCTTGAGCTGTGGCAGATTGTAAGTTTGATTCCTGTTGGGTCACAATTCTTTTTTGTATTTTTAAATCTCTATCAAAATGACTCATTATTTTTGTTTTCTATTAATTGGTTTCAATATAATTTTTACTTTTAATCATTTGTAGCATCATTTTGATAATCTTATTGACTTTTTTATTTCTTCTTATTTTTTTCCTACCATTCTTTTCTCGTTTGCAATCTGCCCATGTCGCCTATAAGCTATAAATTAGTTCCAAACAGGACTGCTCATTGGTTCGGTATTATGTCAGTTCACATAGTAAAAGCGAGATGTTACAGTTGGCTTTCAGGGCTTAAAATGAATTTCTTAAGTCTTTTATTTGCTCGTGCATGTCAGCTTTTAATCGCCGAGAGCAAAGCGAGAGTGATTAACAATTCTGCCACAGGTTGCTGACCGCCTTTTCCTCGGGGACATTGCACATCAGGAGGTTGTGGGTAGATTAGGAGACGAGTGTAAATTCAGGGCTACAAAACGCTTCGTCTGTCGCATTTCAGTCATTGGTCATTTAAAACCACCCGGGGACTGAGCACCTTGCAGTCTCTGAGTTACACGCACAGCACTTCAGCACTTCTGAAGTAACCCACCGTGTTGGCGTGGCGCCTTCTACCGAGCGGTAGCCGATGTGGCAACACTGCAGCGCCCTGTGACAGACGTCAGCTACCAAGTTATTTTAAACGGACTATAGTAGAGCGAGGTCTATTTTCGAGCCAGTGAGACGCTAGACTACTAAAGCACTGGTGTGTGTTCGATTGCTCATTGTGGCTTTTTTTTCATGTAATATTTGTTTCTGTGTATCTGATAATGGGAATACCTTTTCTTCCTTTTTATGAAATAAAACGTCCAGAGCTGTAATTAATTACCAAATATGTATGATGATTTACAACTCGTGAAGTTCTCCATAGAGATTTTTTCGGACTACTCCTGAAGTCTTACCTCTCTTTCGTTCCAGTGTCGTTCGCATTCCCACCCGGCCGACCACTTCTGTTCTTGTCACACAGACACCCAGTTTCAACGTTGGTGCCGCTCTCCTGTACCTCATTCCAACTTTTCGTTGGACACCCATTGAACTCTCTTTTTTCTGAAATTCTAATACACAGAAACCCTTCTCAGCTGCAGAAAGTGCTACGTTCATTCCGATACCACCTAGTGACCAGGTACGGAACTACATGTCACATTTGCACTCCGTCTTCAGGCCAGAAGTGATCCATCGGGACCATCCGACCGCCACATCATCCTCACTGGAGGAAGTGGATAGGGGGGTCGTGTGGTCAGCACACTGCTCTCCCAGTCGTTATGATGGTTTTCCTTGACCGGAGCCGCTACTGTTCGGTCGAGTAGCTTCTCAATTGGCATCACGAGGCTGAGTGCACCTCGAAAAATGGCAACAGCGCACGTCGGCCCGGATGTTCACCCATCCAAACGCCGGCCACGCCCGACAGCGCTTAACTTCGCTGATCTGACGGGAACCGGTGTATCCACTGCAGCAAGGCCGTTGCCCACACAAGTCACACTTGCAATGAGAAAAAAGACCTTACAAGCTTGCTTTTTCAAATAATGTATATTGTTACTTTGTAATGCTACTCGTTCGGCTACAGTAAACCTGTTAGTGTTTTCAGCCTTTCGAAACATGCTATATATACACTAATGTGCGAAGACATGACAACCTGCTTAATGGCTTGTTTGTCCGTCTTTGGAACGAAATACGTCACTGATTCTGCATATCAAGGATCTGACGGTTTGTTGGTGGGTTTGTGGAAATACGTGGCATTAGATGTCTGCGCACAGGTCATGCACACTACTGGCGATTAAAATTGCTACACCAAGAAGAAATGCAGATGATAAACAGGTATTCATTTGGCAAACATATTGTAATAAAACTGACATGTGATTACATTTTCACGCAATTTGGGTGCATATATCATAAGAAATCAGTACCCAGAACAACCAACTCTGGCCGTAATAACGGCCGTAATACGCCTCGGCATTGAGTCAAACAGAGCTTACATGATATGTACAGGTACAGCTGCCCATGCAGCTTCAACATGATACCACACTTCATCAAGAGTAGTGACTGGCATATTGTGATGAGCCAGTTGCTCGGCCACCATTGACGAGACGTTTTCAATTGGTGAGAGATCTGGAGAATGTGCTGGCCAGGTCAGCAGTCGAACATTTTTCTGTATCCAGAAAGGGCCGTACAGGACCTGCAACATGCGGTCGTCCATTATCCTGCTGAAATGTAGAGTTTCGCAGGGATCGAATGAAGGGTAGAGCCACGGGTCGTAACACATCTGAAATGTAACGTCCACCTTTCAAAGTGCCGTCAATGCGAACAAGAGATGACCGAGACGTGTAACCAATGGCACCCCATACCATAACGTCGGACGATACGCCAGTATGGCGATGACGAATACACGCTTCCAATGTGCGTTCACCGCGATGTCGCCTAACAAGGATGCGACCATCACGATGCTGCAAACAGAACCTGGATTCATCCGAAAAAATGACGTTCTACCATTCGTGCACCCAGGTTCGTCGTTGAGTACACCATCGCACGCGCTCCTGTCTGTGATGCAGGGCCAAGGGTAACCGCAGCCACGGTCTCCGAGCTGATAGTCCGTGCTGCTGGAAACGTCGTAGAACTGTTCGTGCAGATGGTTGTTGCCTTGCAAACGTCTCCAGCTGTCGATTCATTGATGGAGACGTAGCTGCACGATCCGTTACAGCCATGCGGATAAGATGCCTGTCATCTCGACTACTAGTGATACGGTCCAGCACTGGTAGTGATACGGTTTGGATCCAGCACGGCGTTCCGTATTACCCTCCTGAACCCACCGATTCCATATTCCGCTGACAGTCATTGGATTTCGACCAACGCGAGCAGGAATGTTGCGATACGATGAACCGCAATCGCGATAGGCTACAATCCGACCTTTATCAAAATCGGAAACGTGATTGTATGCATCACAAAAACGTTTCACCAGGCAACGCCTGTCAACTGCTGTTTGCTTATGAGAAATCGGTTGGAAACTTTCCTCATGTCAGCACGTTGTTGGTGTCGCCACCGGCGGCAGCCTTGTGTGAATGCTCTGAAAAGCTAATCACTTGCATATCACAGCATCTTCTTGCTATCTGTAGCATGTCACCTTCGTGGTGTAGCAATTTTAATGGGCAGTAGTGTAATTCGCATAAATAACGGGCCATTGATTTGCGTACCCGGTGATAGCGCTCCTCAGAACCAGTGTAGCACGGTTTTGGCTCCGAGACGTGGGCCATTGTACCGAAAGATGACATCGGGGTCGGCGTCGTCGAGGACACTCAGTATCAACAGATGCAAGTGGTTCGCAGCCGTCAGCGTGTAGTCGATTACTACCACAGGTCTCACGGAAGCGCGTAAGAATGTCTCCCGCAGCGTAGTTCTGCTCCCACCACCCTGTGTCCGTGCCGCGCTGCGCGTTTCGTGCCGCCGTTCACCTCAGTGACAGTGTGTGTGTGTGGAGAAGACCGTCGACCCAGTGTGGCAGAAATGTGATTCTTCCGAAGAGCCGACACGTTTCCATTGATCGGCACTCTAATACCGATTGCAATAGTAACTGACGATGTCGTTTGGTCAACTTGTGAACAAGTAGGAGTGATCGGAGGGACGTGTACGGGTACGAAGACAACCTCATGAATCCATGGACCCTTAATATCAGCAGGCAACTGTCCCAGCTGGTGGAGGCTCCGTAATGGTGTGGGGCGTGTGCACTTGGACCAATATGGAACCCCTGATACGTCTACATACGGCTCTGGTAGGTGACACGTACGTACGCATCCTGTCTGATGACCTGCATCATCAATCCATGTCCATCCATGACGGACTCTGACAACTCCAGCAGGAAAATGTGTCAATCCCCCCCCCTTTTTTTTTTTTTTTTCTCATCAGTCTACTGACTGATTTGATGCTGGGGCCCGCCACGAATTCCTTTCCTGTGCTTAACCTCTTCATCTCAGAGTAGCACTTGCAACCTACGTCCTCAATTATCTGCTTGACGTATTCCAATCTCTGTCTTCCTCTACAGTTTTTGCCCTCTACAGCTACCGAGCGAGGTGGCGCAGTGGTTAGCACACTGAACTCGCATTCGGGAGGACGACGGTTCAATCCCGTCTTCGGCCATCCTGATTTAGGTTTTCCGTGATTTCCCTAAATCGTTTCAGGCAAATGCCGGGATGGTTCCTTTGAAAGGGCACGGCCGATTTCCTTCCCAATCCTTCCCTAACCCGAGCTTGCGCTCCGTCTGTAATGACCTCGTTGTCGACTGGACGTTAAACACTACCTACCACCACCACCCTCTACAGCTCCCTCTAGTACCATGGAAGTCATTCCCTCATGTCTTAGCAGAAGTCCTATCATCCTGTCCCTTCTCCTTATCAGTGTTTTCCACATATTCCTTTCCTCTCCGATTCTGCGTAGAACCTCCTCATTCCTTACCTTATCAGTCCATCTAATTTTCAACATTCGTCTATAGCACCACATCTCAAATGCTTCGATTCTCTTCTGTTTCGGTTTTCCCACAGTCCGTGTTTCACTACCATAGAATGCTGTACTCCAGACGTACATCCTCAGAAATTTCTTCCTCAAATTAAGGGCGGTATTTGATATTAGTAGACTTCTCTTGGCCAGAAATGCCTTTTTTGCCATAGCGGGTCTGCTTTTGATGTCCTCCTTGCTCCATCCGTCATTGGTTATTTTACTGCCTAGGTAGCAGAATTCCTTAACTTCATTGACTTTGTGACCATCAATCCTGATGTTAAGTTTCCCGCTGTTCTCATTTCTACTACTTCTCATTACCTTTGTCTTTCTCCGATTTACTTTCAAACCATACTGTGTAGTCATTAGACTGTTCATTCCGTTCAGCAGATCATTTAATTCTTCTTCACTTTCACTCAGGATAGCAATGTCATCAACGAATCGTATCATTGATATCCTTTCACCTTGTATTTTAATTCCACTCCTGAACTTTTGTTTTATTTCCATCATTGCTTCCTCGATGCCGTGATCGGCTACAGAGATTGATGTTCAATAATCAGGATGAACTGTGTGGTCCGAAACACTTCTCCATCCATCAACATTGTGTTCTTTCGGCAAAGATGCCACATATCACCACCTATCCTACTTTACAAAGCAGACAATCCTCCGAATCCCATGTTCTGTGATGAGTCGTGGACGTCCAATCGTTTAGCTGGTAGGGGTAGCTTCATAGTCCTGCTGCCTCTGTTCATAGGTGCTCACGACGGTAGCACGTGAACATTCGAGCAGCTTCGCCGTTTTCCAGATACTCGTTCACAGGCTCTGGGTCATAATAACCTGCCCTTTGTCAAAGCCGCTTATATCGGTGGATTTTCCCATTTGCAGTCCATATCTTCGCTAGGGTGATCCCCCGTCCGTGTTTGCTCAGCTCACATAGTTTTGTTACCGCTTCATGTGTCCATAACACACCAGACGGCATCCAGTGTTTGCAGTGGGGAGTGCTCGTAATGTTTTCTCTTATCACTGTGTAATGTATTGATAGTTATTTTCATCATGGTATATAATGCTCTACGGTTGGACTTTCGTAGCTGGTGATGCTCAACTGACCTGCACCGTGAAAGAGATACCGACGAAATGTACCTCTTGAAACGTCCCCTATTGAACAATTATACATGACTGTGGTTAAACTGACACACAATATTTGTAGCGCGACGCAATCTGACTTTCAATAATCCCTAAAAAAAAAAAAATGGTTCAAATGGCTCTGAGCACTATGGGACTTAACAGCTGTGGTCATGAGTCCCCTAGAACTTAGAACTACTTAAACCTAACTAACCTAAGGACAGCACACACATCCATGCCTGAGGCAGGATTCGAATCTGCGACCGTAGCGGTCGCGCGGTTCCAAACTGTAGCGCCTAGAACCGCTCGGCCACTTCGGCCGGCAATAATCCCTACAAAAGAATGGCCCTGACTAACCTTAAGCTATACCTTTCACAAATCACTTACCTCACAAAAATCTTCGTTACTCGAACTACTGCAATACAGCGAGCGCCACTACTGCCAGCTAAATAAAAGATTCAAACTATGGAAGGCACTAACTACTGATAGGCACAGTTAGCAAATGAAAGATTTCGATAGAGAACAAACAATGTATTTACCTTAATAGTGTTCAAAAGTCATAATATGTATATCAGTTCATGCCATCCAGTCTTACAAATTTACTGTCCCTGATGGGCATACGTCCAGATCGTCCGCTCTCAGAACTCCGCCATTTCTCTCCCCACATCCACCACTGCTGGCGGCTCACCTCCAACTGCGCAACGCTACGCGCTGTTAACAGCCAACTACCCAACGTTACAATGGCGAGTATTACAGCAATGCAAGCCAGCCACAGACTGCACACAGCACAGCCAGTGATTTTTATAGAGAGCGCTACGTCGCGTTACCAATATAAAAACCTAAACAGCCTATTTACACTCTCTCTCGCGGCTGCTACGGTCGCAGGTTCGAATCCTGCCTCGGGCATGGACATGTGTTATGTCCTTAGGTTAGTTAGGTTTAAGTAGTTCTAAGTTCTAGGGGACTGACGACCTCAGATGTTAAGTCCCATAGTGCTTAGAGCCATTTGAACCATTTTTTGTACCTCTCTTTGTCAGCCATGTGATATTTATTTTTTCCGACAGGTAAAGAGTTCCGTATCACGACTTCAGAGTCATGTGACGTCACAGCAGTATAAAATATGGCAGACGCTAACGAAATTCATGCATTCGTCAATTACCAGTAGTCTGCGCATTGTAATATTACTGTTAGGAACGTCAGTAAATATAACCATTGGCAACTGCTAAACAGTAACGTTCTACTTCGGAATTCCATTGAGTAGTCTCACCAAAAATGAATAATATGAAAGGTTCCTCCCCGAGGTACAGAACCCGACGTGCTTGTACAGACTGAAACTAATAAGAATGAAAATTCGGTAAAGTTCTTGGTGATGTAAACTTGGCGGCAGAATTTAATACTTAACTTTTCGATCTTCTTATGAGCTTTGGTGCTGATTTCCCGTTGTGCGTAATATGCTCCTTTAAGGAATTGTAGCAATCTCGCCACGGGGTGTAAATCGTCAATGGAAATTCCAAAGTTGTTACGAATTCTTTTATTGCTGCGTAGGTGGTGTGCAGCAATGAACAATTGGCATTAGAAACTGACTACATCTTTATTCTCTGAAAACTGGCTACAATTCGCGTAATGACAGACCTGTTGCACGCTATTTATACTTTTAATAACAATCAAGAGTATGGTTCAAGATGCAAATTTACACAAATTATAATAGAAAATTAATGCACAGACAGAAATTATGGACAACGTAATTAGGTACATTATTTCCTGATGAATATGTGTAGGTAGTTGTGAAAAAAAAAGTTTACAGACGTGATTCAACATAATATACGGAAATTAACAACGTGAATTACAAATGACTAATTTATGAGCAAAATACACGTTGTATCAAAGAGGATCATCCGATTTGGCACTCCTACATTTCTGAAACTAATATATATACACTCCTGGAAATGGAAAAAAGAACACATTGACACCGGTGTGTCAGACCCACCATACTTGCTCCGGACACTGCGAGAGGGCTGTACAAGCAATGATCACACGCACGGCACAGCGGACACACCAGCAACCGCGGTGTTGGCCGTCGAATGGCGCTAGCTGCGCAGCATTTGTGCACCGCCGCCGTCAGTGTCAGCCAGTTTGCCGTGGCATACGGAGCTCCATCGCAGTCTTTAACACTGGTAGCATGCCGCGACAGCGTGGACGTGAACCGTATGTGCAGTTGACGGACTTTGAGCGACGGCGTATAGTGGGCATGCGGGAGGCCGGGTGGACGTACCGCCGAACTGCTCAACACGTGGGGCGTGAGGTCTCCACAGTACATCGATGTTGTCGCCAGTGGTCGGCGGAAGGTGCACGTGCCCGTCGACCTGGGACCAGACCGCAGCGACGCACGGATGCACGCCAAGACCGTAGGATCCTACGCAGTGCCGTAGGGGACCGCACCGCCACTTCCCAGCAAATTAGGGACACTGTTGCTCCTGGGGTATCGGCGAGGACCATTCGCAACCGTCTCCATGAAGCTGGGCTACGGTCCCGCACACTGTTAGGCCGTCTTCCGCTCACGCCCCAACATCGTGCAGCCCGCCTCCAGTGGTGTCGCGACAGGCGTGAATGGAGGGACGAATGGAGACGTGTCGTCTTCAGCGATGAGAGTCGCTTCTGCCTTGGTGCCAATGATAGTCGTATGCGTGTTTGGCGCCGTGCAGGTGAGCGCCACAATCAGGACTGCATACGACCGAGGCACACAGGGCCAACACCCGGCATCATGGTGTGGGGAGCGATCTCCTACACTGGCCGTACACCACTGGTGATCGTCGAGGGGACACTGAACAGTGCACGGTACATCCAAACCGTCATCGAACCCATCGTTCTACCATTCCTAGACCGGCAAGGGAACTTGCTGTTCCAACAGGACAATGCACGTCCGCATGTATCCCGTGCCACCCAACGTGCTCTAGAAGGTGTAAGTCAACTACCCTGGCCAGCAAGATCTCCGGATCTGTCCCCCATTGAGCATGTTTGGGACTGGATGAAGCGTCGTCTCACGCGGTCTGCACGTCCAGCACGAACGCTGGTCCAACTGAGGCGCCAGGTGGAAATGGCATGGCAAGCCGTTCCACAGGACTACATCCAGCATCTCTACGATCGTCTCCATGGGAGAATAGCAGCCTGCATTGCTGCGAAAGGTGGATATACACTGTACTAGTGCCGACATTGTGCATGCTCTGTTGCCTGTGTCTATGTGCCTGTGGTTCTGTCAGTGTGATCATGTGATGTATCTGACCCCAGGAATGTGTCAATAAAGTTTCCCCTTCCTGGGACAATGAATTCACGGTGTTCTTATTTCAATTTCCAGGAGTATATATATATATATATATATATATATATATATATATATATATATAATTTTTTTTCATGAACAGGAAACTCAAGTAGTTTTTTTCCATATCTTTTCATAAGTGTTCAATATGCCTCCCTTGAGATGCACCACGTAAGTCAATGCAGTACTCAAATTGTTCCCACACTGCAGCGAGCATGTCTTGAGTTACAGCTTCCACAGCTGCTGTTACGCGATGTCTCAATTCATTCATTGTTGTTGGTAACGGAGGCACATAAACAGAGTCTTTTATAAACCCTCACAAGAAATAATCACATACAGTCAGATCCGGTGACCTTGGAGGCCAGTAATGTAAGGCTGAATCATTTGCTCCAGCGCGACCGATCCATCGTTCAGCAATCCTTTGATATGAGAATTTCCGCACTTCCAGATGCCATTGTGGCGGCGCCCCATCCTGTTGGTAAGCGAAGTCGTTCGAACCAGTGACCAACTGTGGGGAAAGAAAATTCTCAAGCATATCGAGATATGTATTCCTGTAACAGTGTCCACGGGAAAAAAGTATCATACACTTTTTCGCATGAAACTACGCAAAACACCATGTGAACCATCTAAAACTTGAGTTTCCTCATTCCGAACAGTATGTTCTTCACACACACATCTCAAATAACATAATACACACATCAAAAAAAGTTCTGCATCACCCCGGTTTACAGAATTCCTGAAGATAGACGTAGACTGTGGATATTGTATCACAGACACAGATCCTTTGACTGTTGAGAGATGTTACCAAACTCGCCCAGAGGTGTAAACAACCATGCATGAGCAGCGCCTGTTGCACGAAGGTGGTCCAACAACTGATCAGTTCCAGTCATTCCACCAGGAAGGAGGTACAAGGCTCGTGTTCTCTGTAGTTCAACCATGCCTTAGACAGTCAATACCGCGGTTCGATCGCGTCCGCATTGTCACTTTGTGACGAGAAGGGATCTCAACCAGGGAAGTGTCCAAGCGTCTCGAACCAAGCGTCTCGAACCGGACATGCAGGAGATACAGAGAGACAGGAACTGTCGATGACATGCCTCGCTGAGGCCGCCCAAGGTCTACTACTGCAGTGGATGACCGCTACGTACGGGTTATGGCTCAGAGGAAGCCTGACAGCAACGCCATCGTGTTGAATAATGCTTTCCGTGTAGCCGCAGGAAGTCCTGTTAGCCGGCTGCGGTTCTGGGCGCTTCAGTCGGTAACCGTGCTGCTGCTACGGTCGCAGGTTCGAATCCTGCCTCGGGCATGGATGTGTGTGGTGCCCTTAGGTTAGTTAGGTTTAAGTAGTTCTAAGTCTAGGGGAGTGATGTTAAGTCCTGTAGTGCTTAGAGCCATTTGCACGTCGTGTTACGACTAAAACTGTGTGCAATAGGGTGCATGGTGCACAAGTTCACTCCCGGCATCCATGGCGAGGTCCATCTTTGCGACCACGACACCATGCAGCGCGGTACAGATGGGCTCAGAAACATGCCGAATGGGCCGCTCAGAATTGGGATCACGTTCTCTTCACCGACGAGTGTCACATATGCCTTCAACCAGACAATCCTCGGAGACGTGTTTGGAGGCAACCCGGTCAGGCTGAACACCTTAGACATACTGTCCAGCGAGTGCAGCAAGGTGGAGGTTCCCTGATGTTTTGGGGTGGCATTGTGTGGGGCCGACGTACGACGCTGGTCACCGAAGGCGCCGTAACGGCTGTACGATACGTGAATGCCATCCTCCGGCCAATAGTGCAACCATATCGGCAGCATGTTGGCGAGACATCCGTCTTGATGGACGACAGTTCACATCTTGTGAATGACTTCCTTCAGGATAACGACATCGCTCGACTAGAGTGGCCAGCATGTTCTCCAGACATGAACCGTATCGAACATGGTTCAAATGGCACTGAGCACTATGGGAGTTAACTTGTGAGGTCATCAGTCCCCTAGAACTTAGAACTGCTTAACTAACCTAAGGACATCACACACATCCTTGCCCGAGGCAGGATTCGAACCTGCAACCGTAGCGGTCACGCAGTTCCAGACTGAACCGCGCCTAGAACCGCTCGTCCACACATCTACATCTACATCTACATTTATACTCCGCAAGCCACCCAACGGTGTGTGGCGGAGGGCACTTTACGTGCACTGTCATTACCTCCCTTTCCTGTTCCAGTCGCGTATGGTTCGGGGGAAGAACGACTGTCTGAAACCCTCCGTGCGCGCTCTAATCTCTCTAATTTTACATTCGTGATCTCCTCGGGAGGTATAAGTAGGGGGAAGCAATATATTCGATACCTCATCCAGAAATGCACCCTCTCTAAACCTGGACAGCAAGCTACACCGCGATGCAGAGTGCCTCTCTTGCAGAGTCTGCCACTTGAGTTTATTAAACATCTCCGTAACGCTATCACGGTTACCAAATAACCCTGTGACGAAACGCGCCGCTCTTCTTTGGATCTTCTCTATCTCCTCCGTCAGACCGATCTGGTACGGATCCCACACTGATGAGCAATACTCAAGTATAGGTCGAACGAGTGTTTTGTAAGCCACCTCCTTTGTTGATGGACTACATTTTCTAAGGACTCTCCCAATGAATCTCAACCTGGTACCCGCCTTACCAACAATTAATTTTATATGATCATTCCACTTCAAATCGTTCCGCACGCATACTCCAAGATATTTTACAGAAGTAACTGCTACCAGTGTTTGTTCCGCTATCATATAATCATACAATAAAGGATCCTTCTTTCTATGTATTCGCAATACATTACATTTGTCTATGTTAAGGGTCAGTTGCCACTCCCTGCACCAAGTGCCTATCCGCTGCAGATCTTCCTGCATTTCGCTACAATTTTCTAATGCTGCAACTTCTCTGTATACTACAGCATCATCCGCGAAAAGCCGCATGGAACTTCCGACACTATCTACTAGGTCATTTATATATATTGTGAAAAGCAATGGTCCCATAACACTCCCCTGTGGCACGCCAGAGGTTACTTTAACGTCTGTAGACGTCTCTCCATTGATAACAACATGCTGTGTTCTGTTTGCTAAAAACTCTTCAATCCAGCCACACAGCTGGTCTGATATTCCGTAGGCTCTTACTTTGTTTATCAGGCGACAGTGCGGTACTGTATCGAACGCCTTCCGGAAGTCAAGAAAAATAGCATCTACCTGGGAGCCTGTATCTAATATTTTCTGGGTCTCATGAACAAATAAAGCGAGTTGGGTCTCACACGATCGCTGTTTCCGGAATCCATGTTGATTCCTACATAGTAGATTCTGGGTTTCCAAAAACGACATGATACTCGAGCTAAAAACATGTTCTAAAATTCTACAACAGATCGACGTCAGAGATATAGGTCTATAGTTTTGCGCATCTGCTCGACGACCCTTCTTGAAGACTGGGACTATCTGTGCTCTTTTCCACCGGCCTGCTTTAACAACGTGAATCAGATAGGTCGTTCACTAACGTTTTGCACTACCAGTGTACCGGAAAAAAATGTAAATGCCGCGAGATTTCGTTCGTGTGTTGTGCATGGTGCGAGAAACATGTATGCCCTGCCTGTTTCTATGATACGCTTCACCACACTAATTTCGAGAACGCTCAGTAACAGACGATCAGTTAGGATTATGCAATAATATACTTTTTTTAAGTAAAAGGCAAAGAAAATTAATGCAACTATCATAATGTTGTCAGGCACAAAGAAAGGGAGATCGAATGAAAGACAGCCACGACCAGGGATCGGACGCAGTCCAGTCCAATGCTTTCTCAATTTGTCCACCGACCTCGCCCTGACACACGCGTAGCACAGGTGAACCACAGTATGAAAGCACAATAAGTTGAAAATTATTAACTTCCGATCCCATATTACAGTAATAAAAAATGCTTGTCTTTAGACGATCTTTCGATCTACATCTTTGAAAACACGATTTTCTGTCATCAACTTTCTATATCTACATCTAAATCGGTATTCCGCAGTCCACCTATGGTGCGTGGTGGAGGCGGCACATATACCACTATTAGCCATTTCCATTCGTGTTCCACTCGACTATTTTATACCTCCGTATGAGCCCCAATTTCTCGTATCTTGTCTTCGTGCTCCTTCCACGCATTGTATGTTGGAGGCAACAGAATCGTTCTGCAGTCAGATTCAAGTGCCGGTTCTCTAAATTTTCTCATTAATGCTCCACGAAAAGAATGTCACCTTCCCTCCAGGGACTCCCATTTGAATTCCTGAAGCATGTTCATAGCACTTGGGTGTTGTTCGAACCTCCCTGTAAGAAATCTAGCAGCCCGCTTCTGAATTGCTTCGATGTCTCACTATAATCCGGCCTTGTAAGGATCCCAAACACTCGAGCAGTACTCAAGAATAGGTCACATCAGCGTCCGACAGCTGCACCACGCTTACCTAAAATTCTCCCAATAAACCGAAGTCGACCATTCGCCTTTCCTATCACAATCCTCACACTCTCGTAACATTTCCTATCGCTTTGCAACGTCACGCCCAGATATTTAAATGACGTGACTGTGTCAAGCAGGTCACTAGTAAAGCATTATCCGATCATTAGGCATTTGAAACTTACTGGCAGATTAAAACTGTGTGCCGGACCGAGACTCGAACTCGGGACCTTTGCCTTTCGCGGGCAAGTGCTCTACTGGCAGAAGTAATGCTGTGAGGACGGGGCGTGAGTCGTGCTTCGGTAGCTCAGTTGACGCCGGCACGGTAGCTCAGCGGGTTCGGTCAGAAGGTTTAGCTACCCTCCGTAATAAAAAACTGAGTGAACGGATCAACGAGCAACTAGAACAAATGTCATAGGACGTCCACCACAAAGTCAACGACCAATATCGAACAAAACGAGATTTTAAAAAAATTGGTAGAGCACTTGCCTGCGAAAGGAAAAGGTCCCGAGTTCGAGTCTCGGTCCGGCACACAGTTTTAATCTGCCAGGAAGTTTCATATCAGCGCACACTCCGCTGCAGAGTGAAAATCTCATTTGAAAATCTCATTCATTAGGCATTTCTTTGGCCCACACATCCACATTGACTTACGGTTTTCTCCATTAAGCTATCTGCCATTCATCACACTAACTAGAATCTTGTATCTTCTTACAGTCACACAACTTCGACACCTTACCGTACACCACAGCATCAGCAAACAGCCGCAGATTGCTGCCTAACTTGTCCGCCAAATCATTTATGTACGAGGATAATCCCAAAAGTAAAGTCTCCAATTTTTTTATAAGTACATAGACCTGTTTATTTCTACAATGGTTTACATCAGTTTACAGCTTGAACATTTAGCTATTTTTCGACATAATCACCATTTCTATCGATGCATTTTTGTAGACGCTGTGGCAGTTTTTGTATGCCCATGTCGTACCAGCTCGCCAACAGGCTGTTCAGAAAGTTATGAACATCTTCTTTCACCTCGTCGTCGGATCTGAATTGCTTTCCTGCCAAATGTTCCTTTAACCTAGGGAACAGGTGGTAGTCACTGGGCGCCAAGTCAGGACTATAGTGTGGGTGGGTCATTATGTTCCACTCAAACTGTTGCAGGAGAGCAACGGTTTGCCGAGCGATGCGTGGGCGAGCGTAGTCGTGGAGAATGTGCACGCCCTTGCTCGACATTCCTTTTCTCCGGTTCTGAATTGCCCTTTGAGTTTTTTCAGAATCTCACACTACCTGTCAGCCTTAATCGGGGTCCCAGTGGGCACAAACTCGACCAACAATACCGCTTTCCGATCCCAAAAAACGATTTTCATGACTTTACCGCCAGACTGTGTGTGTTTGTTCTCTGTCTTTGCCGAAGAAGGATGCCGCTACTGGCGTGACTGTTACTTGGTCTCAGGTGTAAAGTGCTATGCCCAGGTTTCGTCACCCGTGACAATTGAGTCCAGAAAGTCATCCTGTTCGGCAGCAAGGAGGTGAAGAAACGCGGGGGAAGCGTCAATTCGTTGCCGCATGTGGTCTTCAGTCAGCATGCGTGGCACCCATCTTGCGCACACCTTCCGGTAGTTCAATGTTTCCGTTAAAATTCTGTGAGCGGTGCTTCGGGAAACCTCAGGAACCAACGTGCAGAGATCATCCAGGATGATCCACCGATCTCCACGCATGCTTCGCTCAACCTTCAACACTGTCTCCTCAGAAATTGAAGGTCTCCCTCTCCTTTGCTCGTCGTGAATTTCGGTCCGACCAGCTGCAAACTCTCTACACCACATACGATCATTTTTGACATCCATGCACGACTCACCATACACTTTCGTCAATTTGCGATGGATTTCAATCGGCGCAGTGCCCTTTGCGTACAGAAATCGAATAGCTGCGCGCAATTCTCACTTGGCGGTAACATCCAACGAGAGCTCCATTCTCAACGCCAGCCGGGGTGGCCGAGCGGTTCTAGGCGCTTCAGTATGGAACCGCCCGACCGCTACTATCGCAGGTTCGAATCCTGCCTCGGGCATGGATGTGTGTGCTGTCCTTAGGCTAGTTAGGTTTAAGGAGTTCTGTAGAGACCAGATGACCTCAGATGTTAAGTCCCATAGTGCTCTGAGCCATCTGGACCAGCCATTCTCAACGGCTGCCAAGCCAAGATTGAGCGCCTCAGTAGTGTGACCACCTGCCACACAGAGTTCTACACTTCCAAAACAATACGAGACCTTACTTTTGGGATTACCCACGTATACAGAGAACAACACTGGTCCTATCACACATCCCTGTGGCGTTCGTGAGATAACCTCAGCATCGAGGACAACATACTGGGTTCTACAACTTACGAAGCCTTCGAGTCACCCACATATCTGAGAACCTATTCCTCATGCTCTTACTTTCTTTGACGTGGCACCGTGTCTAAACTCTTGCAGGAAATCTAGAAATATGGAATCTGCCTGTTGCCTTCATCCATAGTTCGCAGCACATCATACAAGGTGCATTCAAGTTCTAAGGCCTCCGATTCTTTTTTTTCTAATTAACTACTCACCCGAAATCGATGAAACTGGCGTTACTTCTCGACGTAATCGCCCTGCAGACGTAAACATTTTTCACAACACTGACGCCATGATTCCATGGCAGCGGCGAAAGTTTCTTTAGGAGTCTGTTTTGACCACTGGAAAATCGCTGAGGCAATAGCAGCACGGCTGGTGAATGTGCGGCCACGGAAAGTGTCTTTCATTGTTGGAAAAAGCCAAAAGTCACTAGGAGCCAGGTCAGGTGAGTAGGGAGCATGAGGAATCACTTCAAAGTTGTTATCACGAAGAAACTGTTGCGTAACGTTAGCTAGATGTGCGGGTGCGTTGTCTCGGTGAAACAGCACACGCGCAGCCCTTCCCGGACGTTTTTGTTGCAGTGCAGGAAGGAATTTGTTCTTCAAAACATTTTCGTAGGATGCACCTGTTACCGTAGTGCCCTTTGGAACGCAATGGGTAAGGATTACGCCCTCGCTGTCCCAGAACATGGACACCATAATTTTTTCAGCACTGGCGGTTACCCGAAATTTTTTTGGTAACGGTGAATCTGTGTGCTTCCATTGAGCTGACTGGCGCTTTGTTTCTGGATTGAAAAATGGCATCCACGTCTCATTCATTGTCACAACCGACGAAAAGAAAGTCCCATTCGTGCTGTCGTTGCAGGTCAACATTGCTCGGCAACATGCCACACGGGCAGCCATGTGGTCGTCCGTCAGCATTCGTGGCACCCACCTAGATGACACTTTTCGCATTTTCAGGTCGTCATGCAGGATTGTGTGCACAGAACCCACAGAAATGCCAACTCTGGAGGCGATCTGTTCAACAGTCATTCGGCGATCCCCCAAAACAATTCTCTCCACTTTCTCGATCGTGTCGTCAGACTGGCTTTTGTGAGCCCAAGGTTGTTTCAGTTTGTTATCACACGATGTTCTGCCTTCATTAAACTGTCGCACCCACGAACGCACTTTTGACACATCCATAACTCCGTCACCACATGTCTCCTTCAGCTGTCGATGAATTTCAATTGGTTTCATACCACGAAAATTCAGAAAACGAATGATTGCACGCTGTTCGAGTAAGGAAAACGTCGCCATTTTAAGTATTTAAAACAGTTCTCCTTCTCGCCGCTGGCGGTAAAATTCCATCTGCGGTACGGTGCTGCCATCTCTGGGACGTATTGACATTGATCGCGGCCTCATTTCAAAACAATGCGCATGTTTCTATCTCTTTCCAGTCCGGAGAAAAAAAATCGGAGGCATAAGAACTTGAATGCACCTCGTATGAGAAAAGGGCAAGATGAGTTTCGTACGAGTTATGCCCTCGAAAACAATGCTGATTCATCGACATAAGCTTCTCGCTCTCAGGAAAGTTTATTTTGTTCGAACTGAATGTTCAAGGATTGTGCAGCAAAGTGATGTTGGCGAGATTGGTCTGTAATTTTGTGGGTCAGTTCTTTTGACCTCCTTATACACATGAGTCACCTGCGCTTTTTTCCAGTCACGTGGGACTTTGCACTAGGCGAGAGATTTACGATAAATTCAAGCTAAGTGACGGGCCATTGTCATAGAGTTCCCTTTGAAAGACCGAACTGGATTCCAGCCGGACTTGGTCATTTATTTGTTTTCAACGCCAGAGATGCTTATTACAATGTCGTACATACAGGAGACTGTTCGATGATCAAATTACGATATGTTTGTTCGGTTCTCCTGATTGAACAATTTCCTGAACATGAAATTTAAAATTTCGATTTTCGTTTTGCTATCTTCAAATGCTACACCAGACTGGTCAACAAGTGACTGGACGGATAACTTAGATCTACTTAGCCATTCTACATACGACCGGTATTTTCTTGGGTTTTCTGCCAGACTTTTGGCTAAAGTATAGATCTTTTCACAAACAAACGAATCTCTACTAACCTTTGCTCGTCATCATTTGCTCGTTCTCTTTTGAGCTGAGTGTGCAACAGCCTGTGCTACCTCAGCAGTTGCCGGCCGTTGTGGCCGAGCAGTTCTAGGCGCTTCAGTCCGGAAGCACGCTGCTGCTACGGTCGCAGGTTCGAATCCTGCCTCGGGCATGGATGTGTGTGATGTACTTAGGTTAGTTAGGTGTAAGTAGCTCTATGTCTAGGGGACTGTTGACCTCAGATGTGAAGTCCCGTAGTGCTTAGAGCCATCTCAACTTCAGCAGTTTCTGATTCTTGTTGTGAAACCATGATCGGTCTTTTCCGTCCTTAATCCACTTTGACCTCAATCTTTTCAAAAACCAGGGAGTGTCTAACAAAGAGTCGAAACCCGTGTCTGTTTATTATCAGTGCAGAACGACCTTGCAAAACTTGATCAAAATTGGTCAGCCACATGTCAGTCCTTCCCCATGTAAACACAGGCGTCAGTAGAAGGCTGTCAGCCATATTGGTCAGTCTTAGAAATCTGTTTCTCTATTAAAGACCTGTGTTAACTGTACCCTCTTGGCGTTAACGTGTCGATTTAACAGTCGGCTCCGAGTATGTACAGGGTTATTACAAATGATTGAAGCGATTTCACAGCTCTACAATAACTTTATTATTTGAGATATTTTCACAATGCTTTGCACACACATACAAAAACTCAAATAGTTTTTTTAGGCATTCACAAATGTTCGATATGTGCCCCTTTAGTGACTCGGCAGACATCAAGCCGATAATCAAGTTCTCTCCCACACTCGGCGCAGCATGTCCCCATCAATGAGTTCGAAAGCATCGTTGATGCGAGCTCGCAGTTCTGGCACCTTTCTTGGTAGAAGAGGTTTAAACACTGAATCTTTCACATAACCCCACAGAAAGAAATCGCATGGGGTTAAGTCGGGAGAGCGTGGAGGCCATGACACGAATTGCTGATCATGATCTCCACCACGACCGATCCACCGGTTTTCCAATCACCTGTTTAAGAAATGCCGAACATCATGATGGAAGTGCGGTGGAGCACCATCCTGTTGAAAGATCAAGTCGGCGCTGTCGGTCTCCAGTTGTGGCATGCGACAATTTTCCAGCATGTCCAGATACACGAGTCCTGTAACGTTTTTTTCGCAGAAGAAAAAGGGGCCGTAAACTTTAAACCGTGAGATTGCACAAAACACGTTAACTTTTGGTGAATTGCGAATTTGTTGCACGAATGCGTGAGGATTCTCTACCGCCCAGATTCGCACATTGTGTCTGTTCACTTCACCATTAAGAAAAAATGTTGCTTCATCACTGAAAACAAGTTTCGCACTGAACGCATCCTCTTCCATGAGCTGTTGCAACCGCGCCGAAAATTCAAATCGTTTGACTTTGTGATCGGGTGTCAGGGCTTGTAGCAATTGTAAACGGGAAGGCTTCTGCTTTAGCCTTTTCCGTAAGATTTTCCAAACCGTCGGCTGTGGTACGTTTAGCTCCCTGCTTGCTTTATTCGTCGACTTCCGCGGGCTACGCGTGAAACTTGCCCGCACGCGTTCAACCGTTTCTTCGCTCACTGCAGGCCGACCCGTTGATTTCCCCTTACAGAGGCATCCAGAAGCTTTAAACTGCGCATACCATCGCCGAATGGAGTTAGCAGTTGGTGGATCTTTGTTGAACTTCGTCCTGAAGTGTCGTTGCACTGTTATGACTGACTGATGTGAGTGCATTTCAAGCACGACATACGCTTTCTCGGCTCCTGTCGCCATGTTGTCTCACTGCGCTCTCGAGCGCTCTGGCGGCAGAAACCTGAAGTGCGGCTTCAGCCGAACAAAACTTTGAGAGTTTTTCTACGTATCTGTAGTGTATCGTGACCATATGTCAATGAGTGGAGCTACAGTGAATTTATGAAATCGCTTCAATCATTTGTAATAGCCCTGTACTTTGAAACAATATACTTTTGTTGATGAGTACTCATAATGAGACAATTGAAAGTCTTATTTTCTTATCGCCAATTCTCACGAGCGTAGAGTACACCGCAGCAAAGCAGCTGAACGTTTTATTTGTGTTTAAAGCGAGATCAAAGAGCGACTCCCCAAGACTCATCAATATGGCGGAAGCAGGCTTCGCTGTTTCGGCGTAAGGGCGTCTCCCTGAAAACAAAGCGCAGGAGCACTATTGCTGGAAAGGGAAATAACTGACGCCCGCATCTCAATATTCATTGTCTTTGGTCGGAATATAAAGGTATTGTCCACCGCGTGCTAGAGAAGTATGTGCCTAGAAAAAATATAGGGGAGGGAAAAGATACACCTTGGTACAACAAATATATTATTAAGTTGCTGAGAAAGCAGAGAATTTTGCCCTGTCGTTTTAAACGTAGTCAGTGCCCCGCTGACAAACAGAAATAATGCGAAATGAAAGCAGCTGTCAGAAAGACAGTGAGGGATTCTTTTAACGAATTTGAAAGCAATATTTTATCTGCACATTCTAAAAATTGCGCTAAAAAATTTTGGTCGTACGTAAAATCTATGAAACAGATAAGTCAATACCTTCTCTTGCTGACAGTAAGGGTAATGTAACTGCTGCGCCATTGCACCTTTCAATAATCGAACAAACGCAAGGATGGCTGACGTAGTGTTTAGTGTAACTGGGATTGTAAAACAGTTAAGTTCCTTAGACGCCAGGAAGGCATCTGGCCCAGACGGTATCCACGTAAGATTATATGCTATGCTACAAATATAGCACTATTCTCATCCACCATCTATCAGAGATCATTGGAACAGCGGAAAGTTCCACGGGACTGGAAGAAGGCCCAGGTCATAGCAATCTATCAAAAGGGTAGAAAATAGGATGCATATTAGAACGGCGAACAGATGTGCAGAACTATAGACCTATATCTCTAACGTCGATTAGTTGTAGAATTTTGGAACACGTATTATGTTCGAGTATAATGACTTTTCTGGAGACTAGAAATCTACTCTGTAGGAATCAGCATGGGTTTCGAAAAAGACGGTCATGTGAAACCCAACTCGCGCTATTCGTCCACGAGACTCAGAGAGCCACAGACACGGGTTCCC
Organism: Schistocerca piceifrons; assembly: GCF_021461385.2. Classification (NCBI taxonomy): domain Eukaryota; kingdom Metazoa; phylum Arthropoda; class Insecta; order Orthoptera; family Acrididae; genus Schistocerca; species Schistocerca piceifrons. The sequence goes on along the minus strand of NC_060148.1, from coordinate 66,416,812 downwards.
CGGTAGATGCCGTGTTTCTTGACTTCCGCAAGGCGTTCGATACAGTTCCCCACAGTTGTTTAATGAACAAAGTAAGAGCATATGGACTATCAGACCAATTGTGTGATTGGATTGAGGAGTTCCTAGATAACAGAACGCAGCATGTCATTCTCAATGGAGAGAAGCCTTCCGAAGTAAGAGTGTTTTCAGGTGTGCCACAAGGGAGTGTCGTAGGACCGTTGCTATTCACAATATACATAAATGACCTGGTGGATGACATCGGAAGTTCACTGAGGCTTTTTGCAGATGATGCTGTGGTATATCGAGAGGTTGTAACAATGGAAAATTGTACTGAAATGCAGGAGGATCTGCAGCGAATTGGTTGGTTGGTTGGTTGTTTCGGGGAAGGAGACCAGACAGCGAGGTCATCGGTCTCATCGGATTAGGGAAGGACGAGGAAGGAAGTCGGCCGTGCTCTTTGAAAGGAACCATCCCGGCATTTACCTAGAGCGATTTAGGGAAATCACGGAAAACCTAAATCAGGATGGCCGGACGCGGGATTGAACCGTCGTCCTCCCGATTGCGTGCGGCGAATTGACGCATGGTGCACGGAATGGCAATTGAATCTCAATGTAGACAAGTGTAATGTGCTGCGAATACATAGAAAGATAGATCCCTTATCATTTAGCTACAAAATAGCAGGTCAGCAACGGGAAGCAGTTCATTCCATAAATTATCTGGGAGTAGGCATTAGGAGTGATTTAAAATGGAATCCGAAAACAAAGGAAGTGGGTTACAGTACGCTTGTTCGCCCACTGCTTGAATACTGGTCAGCAGTGTGGGATCCGTACCAGATAGGGTTGATAGAAGAGATAGAGAAGATCCAACGGAGAGCGGCGCGGTTCGTTACAGGATCATTTAGTAATCGCGAAAGCGCATCGAGCGAGGTGGCGCAGTGGTTAGACACTGGACTCGCATTCGGAAGGACGACGGTTCAATCCCGCGTCCGGCCATCCTGATTTAGGTTTTCCGTGATTTCCCTAAATCACTCTAGGCAAATGCCGGGATGATTCCTCTGAAAGGGCACGGCCGACTTCCTTCCGCATCCTTCCCTAATCCGATGAGACCGATGACCACGCTGTCTGGTCTCCTTCCCCAAAACAACCAACCAACAAGCGAGAGCGTTACGGAGATGATAGATAAACTGCAGTGGAAGACTCTGTAGGAGAGACGCTCAGTAGCTCGGTACGGGCTTTTGTTGAAGTTTCGAGATCACACCTTCACCGAAGAGTCGAGCAGTATATTGCTCTCTCCTACGTATATCTCGCGAAGAGACCATGAGGATAAAATCAGAGGGATTAGAGCCCACACAGAAGCATACAGACAATCCTTCTTTCCACGAACAATACGAGACTGGAATAGAAGGGAGAACCGATAGAGGTACTCAAGGTACCCTCTGCCACACACCGTCAGGTGGCTTGCGGAGTATGGATGTAGATGTAGATAATTACCGGCCAATTTCACTGACATCGATTTGTTTTACAATCATGGAACATATTTTGTGTTCGGACGTAATGACCTGTCCAGAGTCTGAGAAGGTCATCTGCAGAAACCAGCACGGTTTTAGGGAACAGCGGTCATGCGAGACACAGCTGGCCCTCTTTGTGCATGATATACGACAGGCACAAGATACCGGCTCCCAGGTTGATGCCATATTTCTCGACTTCCGAAAGACGTTCGACTCAGTTCCGCACTGTCGCTTGCTTAAAAAAGTGCCCGCTTACAGTCTATCTGATGACATATGTGGTTGGATAGAAAGTTTTCTAACAGACAGGGAGCAGTATGTCGTCCTGAATGGGGTGACTCCAACAGAAACAAGAGTAACTCCAACAGAAACAGGAGTAACTCCAACAGAAACAGGAGTAACTCCAACAGAAACAGGAGTAACTCCAACAGAAGCAGGAGTAACTCCAACAGAAGCAGGAGTAACTCCAACAGAAACAAGAACAGGAGTAACTCCAACAGAAACAAGAACAGGAGTAACTCCAACAGAAACATGAACAGGAGTAACTCCAACAGAAACAAGAACAGGAGTAACTCCAACAGAAACAAGAACAGGAGTAACTCCAACAGAAACAAGAACAGGAGTAACTCCAACAGAAACATGAACAGGAGTAACTCCAACAGAAACAAGAACAGGAATAACTCCAACAGAAACAAGAACAGGAGTAACTCCAACAGAAATAGGAGTGACTCCAACAGAAACAGGAGTAACTCCAACAGAAACAGGAGTAACTCCAACAGAAACAGGAGTAACTCCAACAGAAGCAGGAGTAACTCCAACAGAAGCAGGAGTAACTCCAACAGAAGCAGGAGTAACCCCAACAGAAGCAGGAGTAACCCCAACAGAAGCAGGAGTAACCCCAACAGAAGCAGGAGTAACTCCAACAGAAGCAGGAGTAACTCCAACAGAAGCAGGAGTAACTCCAACAGAAGCAGGAGTAACTCCAACAGAAGCAGGAGTAACTCCAACAGAAACAGGAGTAACTCCAACAGAAACAGGAGTAACTCCAACAGAAACAGGAGTAACTCCAACAGAAACAAGAGTAACTCCAACAGAAACAAGAGTAACTCCCAACAGAAACAAGAGTAACTCCCAACAGAAACAAGAGTAACTTCAGGTGTGCCTCAGGGAAGCGTAATAGGTCCGCTGCTTTTTACGATTTACATAAACGATATGGTTGGTGGTATTGACAGCGGCCTTAGACTGTTTGCCGATGACGCTGTACTCTACAGGAAAGAAGTATCACACGAAAGTTGTGAACAAATCAATGAGGATTTGCAGAAAATAAATGCGTGGTGCAATGACTGGCAGTTATCTCTCAATATTAGCAAGTGTAACCTACTGCGTATAACAAGGCGCGTATCCCCATTAATGTAAGAGTACCAAATAAATGTCCAGTATTTGGAAGCGGTAACATCCGTCAGGTATCTGGGTTTGGCTATTCTAAATGATCTCAAATGGAGGAAGGCGAACTCTAGATTGCGGTTTATTGGTAGAATCCTGAAGCGATGCAGTCCTTCAGCAAAGGAAATAGCTTACAATACGTTAGTTCGTCCGGTCTTGGAGTATTTTTAGTCTCTATGGGACCCTTACCAGTTTGGTCTGATTCAAGAGATTGAGAAGGTCCAAAGAAGAGCGGCAAGATTCGTGACTGGTACATTTAGCCATCGCGATAGCGTTACAAATCTCATTGAAAGTTTGAAGTGGGACACACTTGCAGATAGATGGCGCGCTAAGCGAAAAGGGCTGCTCACTAAATTCCGAAATCCGATCTTCGCCGAGGCTGTAGAGCATATATTATTACCACAAACTTTCAAATCGCGCAATGATCACAATTCGAAGATCAGGGAAATTGGAGCTCGTACTGAGACATTCAGATAGTCGTTTTTGCCTTCGCGATGCGCGAGTGGGACAGAGGGGGGAGGGGGGGAATATGACTTTGGCGCGAATTGTGCCCTCCACCACACACCGCTTGGTGCCTAGCAAAGTCTATATGTAGATGTAGATATGCCGGCACAATTTCACTTGATCAGTTTATTAAGAAAAATCTGGCGTTATTTCGGAGTCGGTAGGTATTGGTATTGTTTGCTAGCATTCTTGTGGTGCAACCTTTGACTTCAATCGCATTACTATTGCTAGTAAAACCTGGAAATTCTCGTGTTTTCTGTTATCACCAGTAAATTCCCACTTCCCAATTAATTAGAGACTCGAATTCCCACGTATAAAATAGCTTCAAACGTCTGATTTCTTTATAAATGAATTAACGTGTTAAACCTTTGGATCGCGCATACAAGCGAGAAATACGGAAAAGGTTTGAAATTATGTTCAACGTTTGCTAAAGTCACCAAGCGCGCTCCTTATCAAACTCTGGATGAATACAGTGTGCGTAATTTGCGCTCCGTTTTAAGCAAAAGATAAGTTTTTCACGGATCTAATGTTTATGTCGTCATATCTTCCGAAATACACGTTGTACATTAATATGTTGAGGTTCTTTGGTGCGACGTCAAGTGTGCGGGACTGCTGTTGAAATTCCTCGTCAATATTTTATAAAGTTGTAGTCTTCAGTTATTTATTTTAAAGTTTATTTGTATTACTATCTGCTGTAAAAGTACTTACTAGTGGATTTTCATTAATCACCATCTTCCTTCCTGTGTTATTGACTTGAGTGGTCTGTTATTCGTGTGTGCGCTTACGCCGTTCGTCCGAGTCTGACGCCTCAGCAGTGTGTTTACATTTCGCGGCGTGCGGTTGCAGCTGTAGCGGCTATAAAGCAAAGTACTGACAAAGTTATTTGCGCTCTGTTATACAGCTATTCAATTTAATAGTTTTCAGCGGAGTTCCGTACTGTTTGGGACAGAATAATGATTTAATAAACTTCAGGAAACGTTCGCTGGCTGTGGTTTTGTAGAGTTATCTGTGTGTTAAAGTCGTTTAGTAAATTTCGTGCTTTAATTTTCAGTTGACGTTTCTTATTGTTTCTAGTGCAATATTTGAGTAAAATTTTCATTCAGTGTTTTACCTTCGCCGAGTGTTCCAGTGGCCATTTGAATTGTTGTTGCTTGTAGCTAATAATTTTGTGAAGCTTTGTTGGTATTGGTATTAGCTGTGGTGTAGGAGAATAAATACAAGTACGGGGGCAGTTCAATAAGTAATGCAACACATTTTTTTTCTGAAACAGGGGTTGTTTTATTCAGCATTGAAATACACCAGGTTATTCCCCAATCTTTTAGCTACACAACACTATTTTTCAACGTAATCTCCATTCAACGCTACGGCCTTACGCCACCTTGAAATGAGGGCCTGTATGCCTGCACGGTACCATTGCACTGGTCGATGTTGGAGCCAACGTCGTACTGCATCAATATCTTCTTCATCATCCGCGTAGTGCCTACCACGGATTGCGTCCTTGATTGGGCCAAACATATGGAAATCCGACGGTGCGAGATCGGGGCTGTAGGGTGCATGAGGAAGAACAGTCCACTGAAGTTTTGTGAGCTCCTCTCGGGTGCGAAGACTTGTGTGAGGTCTTGCCTTGTCATGAAGAAGGAGAAGTTCGTTCTGATTTTTGTGCCTACGAACACGCTGAAGTCGTTTCTTCAATTTCTGAAGAGTAGCTCAATACACTTCAGAGTTGATCGTTTGACCATGGGGAAGGACATCGAACAGAATAACCCCTTCAGCGTCCCAGAAGACTGTAACCATGACTTTACCGGCTGAGGGTATGGCTTTAAACTTTTTCTTGGTAGGGGAGTGGGTGTGGCGCCACTCCATTGATTGCCGTTTTGTTTCAGGTTCGAAGTGATGAACCCATGTTTCATCGCCTGTAACAATCTTTGACAAGAAATTGTCACTCTCAGCCACATGAGGAGCAAGCAATTCCGCACGGATGGTTCTCCTTTGCTCTTTATGGTGTTCGGTTAGACAACGAGGGACCCAGCGGGAACAAACCTTTGAATATCCCAACTGGTGAACAATTGTGACAGCACTACCAACAGAGATGTCAAGTTGAGCACTGAGTTGTTTGTTGGTGATCCGTCGATCATCTCGAACGAGTGCGTTCGCACGCTCCGCCATTGCAGGAGTCACAGCTGTGCACGGCCGGCCCGCACGCGGGAGATCAGACAGTCTTGCTTGACTTTGCGGCGATGATGACACACGCTTTGCCCAACGACTCACCGTGCTTTTGTCCACTGCCAGATCACCGTAGACATTCTGCAAGCGCCTATGAATATCTGAGATGCCCTGGTTTTCCGCCAAAAGAAACTCGATCACTGCCCGTTGTTTGCAACGCACATCCGTTACAGACGCCATTTTAACAGCTCCGTACAGCGCTGCCACCTGTCGGAAGTCAATGAAACTATACGAGACGAAGCGGGAATGTTTGAAAATATTCCACAAGAAATTTCCGGTTTTTTCAACCAAAGTTGGCCGAGAAAAAAAATGTGTTGCATTACTTATTGAACTGCCCTCGTATTTGCTTTCTTAGTAGACAGAGAATTTCGAGACCACTGTTGTTAGTTCTATAAATAGTTCTACTGGTGTAACTGAACTCAGGTAACATAGTCATATAGTTTTTTTTCAGTAACTATAAAATTTTATCATGAATGAGAAGTGTGGGCTCTGTCGTAGGTTTGTGAGTAGTGGGTTGCGGTGTTGGATTTCTTCAGAGTATTTTCATTGGGGGGAATGCAGTGGGGAAGCCAGTGGACATTCTAGCGGAACCCTCTCCTGGGAATGCAGAATTTGTAGTAGAAAATAGTTGACAGAGGAGCAGGAGAGTAAGATCTGTGCTCTTCAGGTGCAATTACAACGCGCAGAGGAGGAACTAGATGGGTTGAGGAGGGTGAAGGGTGATAGGGAATGGGAACTGGCAGTTGGCAAGAAGGCAGCTTGGAGGAGGTGGTATTCAGACAGTTACACTTTGCTTATAAGCAATAGATATGACCAACTGTCAGAGTGGAGAGAAACCACTTGTAGCTGTAGATGTAGGGAAAATGCAGCAGTGCTCAGCAGTTAAAAGGCCTAGGTCAGATGCAAAGTTCAAGAGAAAGAACGTTCTGCTCCTAGGTAGTTCGCACGGTAGAAGTGTGGGCCAGCAGTTGCAGGAAGTGTTGGGGAGTGAGTACCAGGTCACCAGCATTGTGAAGCCTAGTGCAGGGTTGGCTGAGGTGACTGAGAGCATAGGGGAGTTATGTAGGAATTACACAGAGGAGGATTAGATAGTGATAGTGGGTGGAGCAGGGAACAGTCTTGATAGAGACGGGGAATATGATGTAGGTGGTGACCTGGTAAAGATAGCTATTCAAACTGGTGGCACTAATGTGCATTTCGTACAACTGTTTGAATGTCTTGATCAGCCTCATATTAGCGCGGCTGTTAGGCGCATTAACGTCTGGAGAGGGTGTTGATGGCAGAGGGCACGGGTCACATCTCAGTGGTGCCAGTTGGGTCTAACAGTACATCGGGTTTCACTAGGCATGACCTGCAACTCAATAAGTATGGGAAGGGAACGTTGGCAAAGCTTATAGGTGACAGTGTAGTGGGTGGTGGTGGGATCACTCATGGAAAAATTCCTGTCGTAGTTGGCGTTAGAGCTGCACCTTTTTTGGATTGAAGTCAGCTGATAGATATACCTGCTTAAAGGAAGTGCCTCTAACTAAGGGCTCACCTCCAGAGGATGTAATGTTTCCAAGTAGAGAAGGAATTAGCATATTTCATCAAAATATAAGAGGTATTAGAGATAAAGTTAGTGAACTGCTAATAGATGTTAACTCTGAAATTATTGGTATATCAGAGCACCTCTTAATTTGACAATTCAGAGGCTTCCTTTACCAAGATACAGATTACCTGACTGTTTCTCAAGGAGTTCCTTGTGGGTTGGGGGAGTGGTTATGTACATAAAAAACAGTATTCCATTTGTGTCCATAGAGTAGCATGGCACTGCACTGAACAGATGTTTGAAGGTTGTACAGGGGCAGTTGAACTTGGTGAAACTATATTTGTAATTGTTGTTTATAGGTCCTCAAACTCTGACTTCAGAGCATTTTGGCTAAAGCTACATAGGGCTCTTGATTCACTTGGTAGGAAGTACCAGAAGTTAGTTATATGTGGTGACTTCCATATAAATTTTGTACATGATGTAGCAAAAAAGAGGATGTTCTTAGATCTCCTAAATTGATATGATCTGATGCAGACGGTGTTCTTTCCACCTAGGGCGCAGGGGAACAGTAGCACAGCCATAGACAATATTTTTATTCGTTCTTCATTACTGGATGGGCATTCTGTTAGTTAAAGGGTTAATGGCGTTTCAGACCATGATCACAAATTTTAACACTGAAAGGCTTTCGAACTCAAACAAATGCCGCATATAATTACAAACTATCTAGGAACGTTAACGCAACAGCAAGAGTTTTTTAAACCTTGTCAGGAATCAAGAGTGGCAGGACGTTTATAGTGCCGATAACATAGATGGTAAATACAGTGCTTTCCTTAACACATTTCTCATGCTCTTTGAGAGCTGCTTTCCGTTAGAACAATCTAAACGGGTTACTAACAGTAATAGGTAGCCCAGATGGCTGACTAGTGGCATAAGGATGTCGTGTAGAACAAAGCGGGAATTATATCAAAATGTTAGAAGTAGTCACAATCAAGCTACAGTAGCCCATTACAAACAGTATTGTAAGGTGCTTAAAAATGTTATTAGGAAAGCGAAGAGTATGTGGTATGCAAATAGAATAGCTAATTCACAGGATAAAATTAAAACCATATGGTCAGTTGTGAAGGAAGCGGCTGGTCAGCAGCACAAGTTCGACGATATAGTCAGTAGTAAAAATATTTCTGTTACTGATAAATCAGATATATGTACAGTATTCAACAATCATTTTCTGAGCATTGCTGGTGAATTAAATAAAAATTTAGTTTCTACAGGGAATCATACAACTCTCGTGGAAAATGTCTTTCAGAGATTGATGTCTGAAATACTCCTCTGTGATACAGACAAGAGGGAGATTGAGTCAATAATTAAATCACTGAAGACTAAGGACTGTCATGGTTATGATGGAGTGTCTAGGAGAATATTAAAGTACTGTGCTGCATATGTTAGCTCTGTATTTAACCATATTTGTAATTTTTCCTTTAGGAATGGCCAGTTTCCTGAACGATTAATGTACTCAGTAGTAAAGCCGCTTTATAAAAAGGGAGAAAAGAATAATGTACACAATTTTAGACCTATTTCTATGTCATCAGTGTTTGCTAAAGTTATTGAAAAGGCTGTGTGTGTAAGGATAATTGATCATTTTATATCACACGATTTGCTGTCAAATGTACAGTTCGGGCTTTAGAAGTCGTTTAACAACTGAAAATGCTACATTTTCTTTTCTGTGTAAGGTACTGGTTGGGCTAAACAAAATGTTTCGAACGCTAGGCATATTTTTTTATTTAACTATAGCGTTTATGTTGAGCACAAGATATTGCTCCAGATGTTGGACCATTACAGAATACAGGGAGTAGCTAACAATTGGTTCACCTCTTAGTTTAGCGACAGACAGCAAAAGGTCATTATTCATAACGTTGAGAACGGCTGTGATGTGGAGTCTGAGTGGGGTACAGTTAAGGGGGGGGGGGGGTTACCCGAAGGATCAGTGTTGGGGCCACTCCTGTTGCTTATTTATATAAATGATATGCCCCTAGTATTATGGGTAACTCTAAAATATTTCTGTTCGCTGATCACACTACATTGATAGTAAAGGAGATTGTGTGCAACATTGACCTGGTTTCAAATAGTGCAGTTCATGACCTAAGTTCATGGCTTGTAGAAAATAAACTAACGCTAAATCACAGTAAGACTCAGTTTTTTCTAACAAACAATTCAACAAAACCTGACCTTTTAATTTCACAGAACGGGCATATGATTAGTGGAACTGAACTGTTCAAATTTCTAGGCGTTCAAATAGCTAGTAAACTGTCATGGGAAGCCTATGTTCAGGATCATGTTCAAAGACTTAATGCTGCTATTTTTACTATTCGAACGATATCTAAGTGAGTGATCGTTAGGCACGAAAATTAGTCTACTTTGCTTATTTTCATTCTCTTATGTCGTATGGTATTATATTTTTTGGGTAACTCTTCGTATTCTAAAAGGATATTTTTGGCTCAGAAACGTGTGGTTCGGGCAATGAGTAGTGTAAGTTCACGAACCTCTTGTCGACCCCTGTTCACGAGTCTGGGTATTTTGACATTGGCCTCTCAATATATATATATTTCTTACTGTCATTTCTTGTTAACAATGTTAGTTTATTCCCAAGAATAAGCAGATTTCACTCAGTTAATACTCGGCAGGAATCAAACCTGCATTAAGTTCGGACTTCCTTAACTCTTGTGGAGAAAGGTGTGCAGTATATTGCTGCATCTATTTTCAATAAGCTACCACTCGAATTCAAATATCTTCGCAGTAATTCACGCGCTTTCAAATCTAAACTGAAGAGTTTCCTCATGGGTCTATTCTGTCGAGGAGTTCCTTGAAAAATTAAGCTGATCCTTGTTGCATTGTCGATTGCGTTTACTGTAACTCATGGATTGACTTCTTTCGGTTTCATAAACATTTCATTGTTATGTGCTATTACTTTTATGTTGCAATTTCATGTACTGACATGCTCCATAGCCTTTGAGATTTGCTCCCCAATTTGTTCCTGTGGAACTTGACGTGCAAATAAATAAAAAAATATCAGCGGGTAATTTTAGTGGTGGCCTACATGTGAATGCTCTCTACCAAACGTGCTGCGTACAGAGTTACTAGTAAAGAAGGAATAAATTAGAACGTCATGTCTGTCGCTGAAGTTTTACTGCGTGAATAGCGAAAATATTGTCGATGTAAAATCTTTTATTTTCATCGTTCAGCTTGAAAAAGTGTCGTGAAGGTCTGAAATTGAGATGTCATCAAAAGATGGGGATGTTACCCAACAGTAGATCCGGGATATATTGTAAAAATCGTATAATCTTGAACAGTATTACTCACAAACCCTGTAGTTACTTCCACATGCTCATCAGGAAGAATACAATCTTATACCGAAAGCTGTAATCATGGATTAAAGGCAGACAATTCAATGACTGACATAGCCCCTTTTCAGTTTAAACAACGCTCATTTTATCATAAATATGGTGTAATTAAAAAAGATAGTATATTTCCAAGCAAAATATTCGTAGTAACAATTTCAACTTGTTCATGCAAACACCTACTATTTGTAAAAACATTCGTAGTGGAACAATACATACAGTGTGTTTCCGTAAAAGTGTGCAAAAATCTAACAGGACATAGAGCATGCTGTACTGGACAATGTGAGTTCGGGAACCTGGTGTCGGAGAAGATAATATGAATAAAATCACATCACTGTGTACTTTTTATTTACATTCGTTACGGTCAACTGCATATACCATCATTGACACTATGAACTTACCATTTGTACTGTGTCTTACAAGATGTGCTGCAACTGACGGCTATCAACCTCAGTGCCAGCGTGGCATCAGCGAACGAGAGACCTGAGACTGGTTTGATGCAGGTCTCCATGCTAATCTATCCTGTGCAAGCTTCTTCATCTCCCAGTACCTACTGCAACCTACATCCTTCTGAATCTGCTTAGTGTGTTTATCTCTTGGTCTCCCTCTACGATTTTTACCCTCCACGCTGCCCTCCAATGCTAAATTTGTGATCCCTTGATGCCTCGGAACATGTCCTACCAACCAGTCCCTTCTTCTAGTCAAGTTGTGCCACAAACTCCTCTTCTCCCCAATTCTATTCAGTAACTCCTCATTAGTTATGCGATCTACCCATCTAATCGTCAGCATTTTTCTGTAGCACCACATTTCGAAATCTTCTATTCTCTTCTTGTCCGAACTATTAATCGTTCATGTTTCACTTCCATACATGGCTACACTCCATACTTTCAGAAACGACTTCCTGACACTTAAATCTATACTCGATGTTAACAAATTTCTCTTCTACAGAAACACTTTCCTTGCCATTGCCACTCTACATTTTATATCCTCTCTACTTCGACCATCATCAGTTATTTTGCTCCCCAAATAGAAAAACTCCTTTACTACTTCAAGCGTCTCATTTCCTAATGTAATTCCCGCAGCATCACCCGATTTAATTCGACTACATTCCATTATCCTCTTTTTGAAGAGTCAAATAAACTGTAGGGCGCCTGCGAGAACACTGAAGTGCCGCAACACGGCGTGGCATGGGCTCGACTAATGTCCGAAGTTGTGCTGGAGGGCATTGACACCATGGATTCTGCAAGGCTGTCCACAACTCCGCAAGGTAACGAGGGGGTGGAGATCTCTTCTGAGCAGCACGTTGCAAGGCATCCCAGATACGCTCAGTAATCATGTCTGGGGAGTTTCGTGACCAGCGGAAGTGTTTAAACTCAGAACTGTGTTCATGGTGCCACTCTGTAGCAGTTCTGGACGTGTGGGGTTTCGCATGGTCCTACTGGAATTGCCCTAGTCAGTCGGAATGCACAATGTACATGAATGGATGCCGGTGATCAGACAGGATGCTTACGTACGTGACACCTGTCAGACTCGTATAGAAACATATCAGAGGTCCCATAACACTCCAAGCGCAAACGCCCTTCACCATTACACTGGACTCGCATTCGGGAGGACGACGGTCCACTCTCGCGTCCGGCCATCCTGATTTAGGTTTTCCATGATTTCCCTAAATCACTCCAGGCAAATGCCGGGATGGTTCCTCTGAAAGGGCACGGCCGACTTCCTTCCCAATCCTTCCATAATCCGATGAGACCGATGACCACGCTGTCTGGTCTCCTACCCCAAACCAACCAACCAACCAACCTTCACCATTACAGAGCCTCCATAGACTTGAACAGTCCCCTGCTGACATCCACGGGTTCATGAAGTTGTCTCCATACCCGTACACGTCCATCCTCTCGATACAATTTGAAACGACACTCATCTGACCAGGCAACATGTTTCCAGTCGTCAAGAGTCCAATGTCGGTGTTGACGGGTTCAGGCGAGGCGTAAAGCTTTGTGTCGTGCAGTCATCAAGGGTACACGAGTGGGACTTGCACTCCGAAAGTCCGTAACGATGTTTCGTTGAATGGTTCGCCATCTGTTGATGGCCCAGCATTGAAATGTGCAGCAATTTGCGGAAGTGTTGCACCTCTGTCACGTTGAACTATTCTCTTCCATCGTCGTTGGTGCTGCTCTTGCAGGATTCTTTACCGGGCGCAACGATGTCGTTGATTTGATTTCTTACCGGGTTCCTCATATTCACGGCACACTAGTGAAACTATCGTTCGGAAAAATCCCCACTTCACTGATGCCTCGGAGGTCTCATATAGGCGTTGCCGACCGCAGCACCGTATTCTGCCTGTTAACACATCTGTTTATATAAATACGCATGCCTCTACCAGTTTCTTTGGCGCTTCAGTGTAGATGTACGTTTAACGATTTTGGTATCGTCTTGGATAAAATATTGCCGAGGTAAAATATTCCCTCATTCATATCTCCGCTACTTAGGACGCTGGGTAAGTACAGATTGGAAAAAGGGGATAGCTTGAAGGTAGACATACTGGGAAATGAAACACGGGAGATAAGCGGTTCGCCGGCCGGAGTGGCCGAGCGGTTCTAGGCGCTTCAGTCTGAAACCGCGCGACCGCTACAGTCGCCGGTTCGAATCCTACCTCCGGCATGGATGTGTGTGATGTCCTTAGGTTAGTTAGGTTTAAGTAGTTCTAAGTTCTAGGGGACTGATGACCTCAGATATCAAGTCCCATAGCGCACCGAGCCATTTGAACCACAAGCGGTTCAGAGAACAGAATGGAATTGTTTGAAATGTGGTGGGACAGAAGATCGCTGAAGGTGAACCGAGTAGGTTCCATAACTTATTAGGTGTTTATGGAACTGGTCATAAAATAAATTTTGGCACAGTTTGAGCAAAAGAAGGGATCGGTTGATGGCACACGATCTGAGTCACCAAGATATCTCCGATTTGCAAATGGAGGGAAGTATGAGAGGTAAAAATCGTAGAGGGAGACCAAGAGATGAGTACACTAAGCAGGCTGAGGTGGGTGTAGGCTGAAGTGATTATCCAGAGGTGGAGAGGGTTCGCACGAATTTGACCGGCGTCGGTAGCTGCGTCACACCAGTCCCTGAAGACCAGAGGAGCGGTAACAACAGCAACAACAAAACAGTTTGGGAAGGACTAGGTGAGATGAAGGTGTGCTAATTTTACTGAGGACTACATTCGTTGCAGATAAGAAAAGCGAGATGTTTATCGGAGAAAGGAGAATAAAGGCAACGAGGGAGCCTTACCAGTCTGTTGCTGTCTTGCAAGCAGTACTCTGTTTGAACTTCTGTTTATTTATTCTCCGGTTTGTAGCAAAAAAAAAAAAAAAAAGTTGCGTTCCCTACTGCTCTGGATAGTTTTAGCTGACATTTGGCACTGGAAAGCCAATTAGCGTTAATTAAGCGTCACGTTTCAGTAACAAGACGGGTGGGCGGATATCGATGTCTCGTTTTAGGCTGGAGCAGCGATATTGTTCCAGACGTTCTTCAGAGGCTAGGAGCGAATCCTATCATCTCGTGTAGCTGGAGAGTCACTGTATGGTGGAAAGGCGTCGGAGGAATAACTGGTGTTCCACGCAATTTCTCCTTATATTTTTTTTCACACCGTTCGAAAGCTCTTGATGCAACTGCTGAGGCTTTTCTTCAGAACTCGAATGTCAATTCTTCTGAAATTGATGTCCCCTATAAATGCGACCGTGGCTTGAAATTATCCTGTAGATCGTTTACATATGTACAAAGCGGGGAAAAATTAGTACACCCTTTTAGAGGTTTCTGAGTCTACTGAACTAAAATTATGTGTAACTAAAATTAGTTACGATAAGGTACAAGAAAAGACACACCATTTTAACTGCGCAATTGTATTTCCGAAAGCAGTGGCTGAAATGCAATTATTGTATTTCAGTAGACTCAGACCATACAGTTTGACGTCCTGTAAAAGTTAATGGCTACAGTGTTCCCTGAAATACGTGGAAGCCAAGGCACTAAATTTAACATTAGGATAGGTCGTTCCAACTCCCCTGAAAGAGCATATATAGAAAAAGCTGCTACGATTCAGTGCAGAAGGCTGGCCGGAGTGGCCGAGCGGTTAAAGGCGCTACAGTCTGGAACCGCACGACCGCTACGGTCGCAGGTTCGAATCCTGCCTCTGGCATGGATGTGTGTGATGTCCTTAGGTTAGTTAGGTTTAAGTAGTTCTAAGTTCTAGGGGACTTAAGACCACAGCATTTGAGTCCCATAGTGCTCAGAGCCATTTGAACCATTTTTTTCAGTGCAGAACAGAAGGTAGCTGGATGAAGTAGGAATGAGACGAACAGAGATGTCACTTTTGTTGAGAGACGGAAATTACGACGATCACCGTGGTTTCTGATGGTCCCCTGGACTTTATAAAACGCTAGACATGGTTTTTAATGTGTGATCACCACAGACGGCAGTGCATGCCCTCGTGCTGTTCACAAGGTTTGGTAAGGAGTTCTTGTGGAAGGACATTCCACTCCTCACCTTGCCACACTTTGCGTTACCTCACCCCTCGGAGGTTCGAGTCCTCCCTCAGGCGTGTGTGTGTGTGTGTGTGTGTGTGTGATCGTGGTATTGCATTGTATGTTAATCGGGGGCCTAGAAACGACGGATAGGCTCCATCACCCACCACTGCCGCAGTGGCCCACAACCCCATCACGACTACTGCAGACCACTTCACCCCTCTGCCACCCCACACCGAATCACTCTTTCAAGGTTATTGTGCGGTTCACCCCCCCCCCCCCCCCCCTCGGTGGACCGCCCCACCCTCACAGGGAACGTCTCACACCAGACAGGTGTAACCCCTATGTTTGCGTGGTAGAGTAATGGTGGTGTACGCGTACGTGGAGAACTTGTTTGCGCAGCAATCGCCGACATAGTGTAGCTGAGGCAGAGTAGGAGAACCAGCCGGCATTCGCCAAGGCAGATGGAAAACCGCCTAAAAACCATCAACCGACTGGCCGGCTCACTGGACCTCGACACAAGTCCGCCGGGTAGATTCGTGCTGGGGACCAGGCGCTCCTTCCCAATCCGGAAATCCATGCTGTAGACCACACGGCTAACCGGGTGGGCCCGTGTGATCCTTACTGGAAGTTAGTTACGTTAAGTAGTGGGTAAGCCTAGTGACAGATGACCTCAGCAGTTTGGTTCCATTGGAACTACCAAAAAATTTCCAAAAATTCGATTCCTTCAGCGGCGCGGCTGACAACTGGTGGAAGGTTGTTGGTGCACGTGGACTTGCTGGAATACGTCTCCCCAATGCCTCTCACACGTGCCCGATCAGATTTAGTTCAGGGGAACGGGCAGGGTAGTCCATTTGTCGAATATGCTCCCGCTGCAAGAGCCCCTCAACCAGCGCAGACAGATGCGATCACACGTTGTTATCGATACAAATGAATAAAAGGGCTGAATGCACTCCTGAAGCGACGCACATGGGAAAGGAATACAGTGTCACAGTACTGGTTACATGTGAGTGTGCTGTGTTCAAAGACCAGGTGGTCAGCACACTCACGCACCAATCTGCCTTCCCACACCGCAAGACCTGCACCACGAAAACGATAATTTTCGACAATGTTGAGGATGCTTAAGCGTTCCTGTATGGGGCATGGTAAGAACGGCTGCACCCTTTAGTGACCAAACTATTTCCGGAAGTTGTAGACTTTTTATGAACACTTCATTGGGCTAAGAAACCGTTCATAAAATCATAGTTTAAATCTTGAAAGTGAGAGTTTAACCTACGAGTATAAAAAAATTAGTGGGAACTATTGTTCCCACCGAAATCAGGAGTAACTTCATTTGCTAATTTAAAAAAAATGTATTTCCTTTATTTTTTAGTACAAAAACATATTAAACATTACATTTGTATTTGTATTAGTTCATACTGTCCTTTGAGTTCACTAAAGTGATGTACTACGGAACTTACAGAAGCACGGTGCTGCACACAAAGGTACACGGCAGTTGCTACTCATTATTTTTGTTCTCTTTTCTTTCTTCTTGGTGCTACATTAGCGGCATCTTCTGTTTTTTGTCCCTTTTGTAGGGAAATGAGTTCCAACTTTCTCAAGAGAAACTTCATCTGGTACTCCAGACACACCTCTTTTTGGTGTTTGAAAATGAACAGGCCTTCCTCTTCTCTTACGACTTGAGAAGCCAGAGATAAGCTGCCTTACCAAGTGCAATCTAAATTTAGCTGGTCTGCTTCTGTCTTCTGTAGCTTCCACATAACGCAGGAATTGACAACTGCCAAATCCACAAGAAAGAAAAACAC
This sequence comes from Schistocerca piceifrons, assembly GCF_021461385.2. NCBI lineage: Eukaryota > Metazoa > Arthropoda > Insecta > Orthoptera > Acrididae > Schistocerca > Schistocerca piceifrons. The sequence goes on along the minus strand of NC_060148.1, from coordinate 66,399,897 downwards.
TCTGTGCCACCACTTCTATGAACGACGGCCTACAGCATACCGTTCACGCAGCTGATCATATCTATCCACTCCTTCCATTGTTTTATTATACTCTGCCACAGCCAATGGGCAGAATACTTCACTTCTGCTTCCACTAACTTACCTTGTAATATTTATATAATTTTCAGTCAAATCCAGCAAATATACATGAATACTATCTCCCTCATAAATATAAAAGACGATAAATTTAAGTCACTTCACACGCAAAAGGAAAGCACACTATCCAAAAAACGCTGTAGCGGTCGAAACAGTGGCTCGTTTTCACGCGGGAACTGCGCTTCTGCATTGATTGACTCACAAGGTAGAAATACGACAGCTTTCGCCTAACCGTTGACAATCTACATTAGTTAGTACACTCTAACAGAGATGGTAGCACAAGTTAGAAGTGGGAACACGGATTACCACTGAACTTACAGACAAAACAAATAAGTGGGAACTATAGTTCCCACTGGTCACCAAAGGGTTTACGCATCTATGAGCTCGCTTCCGCGGTCCATATGGGAGCGACATGTAGGGGGTTTTAATACACCCATCAAAAAAATTTAATCGTATAACTGGCTCTCATAACTTGTATTGAGATAAATGTCTTCTACGGTATTTTTGGATCATACAGAAGCCTGCCAGAGTGGCCGAGCGGTTCTAGGCGCTTCAGTCCGGAACTGCGCGACGGTTACGGTCGCAGGTTCGAATCCTGCCTCGGGCATGGATGTGTGTGATGCCCTTAGGTTAGTTAGGTTTAAGAAGTTCTAAGTCTAGGGGACTAATGACGTAAGATGTTAAGTCCCCTAGTGCTCAGAGCCATTTGAACCATTTGATCGTACAGAATGTTACGCAAAGGAAGACTACTCTGTATGTTCTCTTTGAACCAATTATGAAACAAAAGAGCAACATTATTTGAAAAAAAAGGTTGAATTCTGCCTCAACATCAAAACAGCCATTCAAAAGGTCATAGACAGCACCGATGTTCCGACACTACAGCGGGTCATGCAGAATTTCGCTAGTCGTCTAAACCACATCGTTGCTAATGATGACAGGCATATCGAACATGTCATAACCTAAATGCGAATATCTATAGTCACGTTTACATGTTGAATAAAGTGTGTGCACGCCGTGGTTCGTAACTAAGTTACGTTTTTTCCATGTAGTTCAGTAATTGTCATCCTGTATACAGACTGAAGCGACGAACGAAAAGGCTAGGATCTGTACGTGGGTCCATTCTCACTAGACAGGTCTCTTAACACTACACGAACCTGGCACAGTTCCAATTCCAACCGTGGTACAAATTTTTGTCACTTCAGCCTGCGTATATACATCATAAACATACTTTTTTATGTTCTATAACTCCTCTATTAATTGGAATGAATCGTTTCTGAACACCCTGTAGAAAAGTCCTGCAGCTGACTTCAGGCATGGTGTTGACAACTTCGAAGTTCAAAATGGTTCAAATGGCTCTGAGCACTATGGGACTTAACATCTGTGGTCATCAGTCCCCTAGAACTTAGAACTACTTAAACCTAACTAACCTAAGGACATCACACACATCCATGCCCGAGGCAGGATTCGAACCTGCGACCGTAGCGATCTCGCGGTTCCAGACTGCAGCGCTTAGAACCGCACGGCCACTTCGGCCGGCCAACTTCGAAGTCCACATCTACATGGTTACTCTGCAATTCACACTTAAGTGCATGGCAGAGGGTGTAAGTAGGCTGTTTAGGTTTTTATGTTGGTTACGCCACGTAGCGCTCTGTACGAAAATCACTGGCTGTGCTGTGTGCAGACTGTGGCTGGGTGGCATTTTTGGAATATTCGCTATTGTAGTGATGGGCAACTGGATGTGAACAGCGCGTAGCGTTGCGCAGTTGGAGGTGAGCCGCCAGCAGTGGTGGATGTGGGGAGATAGATGGCGGAGTTTTGAGAGCGGATGATCTGGACGTGTGTCCATCAGAGAGAGTAAATTTGTGTGAGACTGGATTTCATGAACTGACATATATATTATAACTTTTGAACATTGTTAAGGTAAATACATTGTTTGTTCTTTATCAAAATCTTTCATTTACTAACTGTGCCTATCAGTAGTTACTGACTTCACTAGTTAGAATCTTTTATTTAGCTGGCAGTATTGGCGCTCGCTGTATTGCAGTAATTCGAGTAACGAAAATTTTTGTGAGGTAAGTGATTCATGAAAGGTATAGCTTATTGTTAGTCAGGGCCATTCTTTTGTAGGGATTATTGAAAGTCAGATTGCGTTGCGCTAAAAATATTGTGTGTCAGTTTAGTGTTGATCGGAATAGGTAAAGAGCGAAATGTCTGAGTACGTTCAGTTCTGCTCAGCTGTTTGAAAATCAAATAACGTAAGGGGTTTATCAGCACAGTAATTCATAAATTTTTCTAAGGGGACGTTTCAAGGGTTCATCGAACCATTTTCATACTACTTCTCTACCATTCCACTCTCGAATGGCGCGTGGAAAAAAGGAACACCTAAATCTTTCCGTTCGAGTTCTGATTTCCCTTACTTTATTATGATGATCATTTCTCCCGACGTAGGAAGGTGTCAACAAAATATTTTTGCATTGCAAGAGAAAGTTGGTGATTAAAATTTCATAAATAGATCTCGCCCCCCCGCGTATCATATCAGCGACACTCTCACCCCTATTGTGCGATAACACGAAACGAGCTGCCCTTCTTCGCAATTTTTGGATGTCCTCCATCAATCCTACCTCGTAAGGATCCCATAAAAATGGCTTGGTTCAAATGGCTCTGAGCACTTTGGGGCTTAACTGCTGAAGTCATCAGTCCCCTAGAACTTAGAACTACTTAAACCTAACTAACCTAAGGACATCACACGCACCCATGCCCGAGGCAGGATTCGAACCTGCGACCGTAGCGGTCGCGCGGTTCCAGACTGTAGCGCCTACAACCGCTCGGCCACTTCAGCCGGCAAGGATCCCATACCGCGCAGTAATATTCCAGCAGAGAATGGACAAGTGAAATGTAGGCACTCCGTCTTCAGGCCACAAGTGGCCCATCGGGACCATCCGACCGCCGTGTCATCCTCAGTTGAGGATGTGGATAGGAGGGGCGTGTGGTCAGCACACCGCTCTCCCGGTCGTTATGATGGTTTTCTTTGACCGGAGCCGCTACTATTCGGTCGAGTAGCTCCTCAATTGGCATCATGAGGCTCAGTGCACCCCGAAAAATGGCAACAGCGCATGGCAGCTGGATGGTCACCCATCCAAGTGCCGGCCACGCCCGACAGCGCTTAACTTCGGTGATCTCACGAGAACCGGTGTTTCCACTGTGGCAAGGCCGTTGCCAAGTGTAATGTAGGCTGTCTCTTTAGTGGGTTAGTCGCATCTTCTAGGTGTTCTGCCAACAAAGCGCAGTCTTTGTTCCGCCTTCCCCACAATATTATATATGTGGTCTTTCCAAATTAAGTTACTCGTAATTGTAATTCCTAGGTATTTAGTCGAATTGACACCCCTTAGATTTGTGCGATTTAGCGAATACCCAAAATTTATCAGATTTATTTTAGTACCCATGTGGATGACCTCGCACATTTCTTTGTTTAGTGCCAATTGCCACTTTTCGCACCATACAGAAATTCTCTCTAGATCATTTTGTAATTGCAATTGATCGTCAGATCATTTTATTACACGGCAAATTACAACATCTGCAAACAATCTAAGGGGGCTGCTCAGATTATCACTTAGATCATTTATGTAAATCAGGAATAGCAGAGGACCTATGACACTACCTTTTTTTTTATTTTTGGTCATCAGTCTACTGACGGGTTTGATGCGGCCCGCCACGAATTCCTTTCCTGTGCCAACCTCTTCATCTCAGAATAGCACTTGCAACCTACGTCCTCAATTATTTGCTTGACGTATTCCAATCTCTGTCTTCCTCTGCAGTTTTTGCCCTCTACAGCTCCCTCTAGTACCGTGGAAGTCATTCCCTCATGTCTTAGCAGATGTCCTATCATCCTGTCCCTTCTCCTTATCAGTGTTTTCCACATATTCCTGTCCTCTCCGATTCTGCGTAGAACCTCCTCATTCCTTACCTTATCAGTCCACCTAATTTTCAACATTCGTCTATAGCACCACATCTCAAATGCTTCAATTCTCTTCTGTTCCGGTTTTCCCACAGTCCACGTTTCACTACCATACAATGCTGTACTCCAGACGTACATCCTCAGAAATTTCTTCCTCAAATTAAAGCCGGTATTTGATATTAGTAGACTTCTCTTGGCCAGAAATGCCTTTTTTGCCATAGCGAGTCTTCTTTTGATGTCCTCCTTGCTCCGTCCGTCATTGGTTATTTTACTGCCTAGGTAGCACAATTCCTTAACTTCACTGACTTCGTGACCATCAATCCTGATGTTAAGTTTCTCGCTGTTCTCATTTCTACTACTTCTCATTACCTTCGTCTTTCTCCGATTTACTCTCAAACCATAGTGTGTACTCATTAGACTGTTCATTCCGTTCAGCAGATCATTTAATTCTTCTTCACTTTCACACAGGATAGCAATGTCATCAGCGAATCGTATCATTGATATCCTTTCACCTTGTATTTTAATTCCACTCCTGAACCTTTCTTTTATTTCCATCATTGCTTCCTCGATGTACAGATTGAAGAGTAGGGGCGAAAGGCTACAGCCTTGTCTTACACCCTTCTTAATACGAGGACTTCGTTCTTGATCGTCCACTCTTATTATTCCCTCTTGGTTGTTGTACATATTGTATATGACCCGTCTCTCCCTATAGCTTGCCCTACTTTTTTCAGGATCTCGAACAGCTTGCACCATTTTATATTGTCGAACGCTTTTTCCAGGTCGACAAATCACATGAAAGTGTCTTGATTTTTCATTAGCCTTGCTTCCATTATTAGCCGTAACGTCAGAATTGCCTCTCTCGTCCCTTTACTTTTCCTAAAGCCAAACTGATCGTCACCTAGCGCATTCTCAATTTTCTTTTCCATTCTTCTGTATATTATTCTTGTAAGCAGCTTCGATGCTTGAGCTGTTAAGCTGATTGTGCGATAATTCTCGCACTTGTCAGCTCTTGCCGTCTTCGGAATTGTGTGGATGATGCTTTTCCGAAAGTCAGATGGTATGTCGCCAGACTCATATATTCTACATACCAACGTAATAGTCGTTTTGTTGCCACTTCCCCCAATGATTTTAGAAATTCTGATGGAATGTTATCCATCCCTTCTGCCTTATTTGACCGTAAGTCCTCCAAAGCTCTTTTAAATTCCGATTCTAATACTGGATCCCCTATCTCTTCTAAATCGATTCCTGTTTCTTCTTCTATCACATCAGACAAATCTTCACCCTCATAGATGCTTTCAATGTATTCTTTCCACCTATCTGCCCTCTCCTCTGCATTTAACAGAGGAATTCCCGTTGCACTCTTAATGTTACCACCGTTGCTTTTAATGTCACCAAAGGTTGTTTTGACTTTCCTGTATGCTGAGTCTGTCCATCTGACAATCATATCTTTTTTTCGATGTCTTCACATTTTTCCTGCTGCTATTTCGTCTTAGCTTCCCTGCACTTCCTATTTATTTCATTCTTCAGCGACTTGTATTTCTGTATTCTTGATTTTCCCGGAACATGTTTGTACTTCCTCCTTTCATCAATCAACTGAAGTATTTCTTCTGTTACCCATGGTTTCTTCGCAGCTACCTTCCTTGTATCTATGTTTTCCTTCCCAACTTCTGCGAAGGCCCTTTTTTAGAGATGTCCGTTCCTCTTCAACTGTACTGCCTACTGAGCTACTCCTTATTGCTGTATCTACAGCGTTAGAGAACTTCAAACGTATCTCGTCATTCCTTAGTACTTCCGTATCCCGCTTCTTTACGTATTGATTCTTCCTGACGAATGTCTTGAACTTCAGCCTACTCTTCATCACTACTATATTGTGATCTGAGTCTATATCTGCTCCTGGGTACGCCTTACAATACAGTATCTGATTTCGGAATCTCTGTCTGACCTTTATGTAATCTAATTTAAATCTTCCCGTATCTCCCGGCCTTTTCCAAGTGTACCTCCTCCTCTTGTGATTCTTGAACAGGGTATTCGCTATTACTAGCTGAAACTTGTTACAGAACTGAATTAGTCTTTCTCCTCTTTCATTGCTCGTCCCAAGCCCATATTCTCCTGTAACCTTTTCTTCTACTCCTTCCCCTACAACTGCATTCCAGTCGCCCGTGACTATTAGATTTTCGTCCCCCTCTACATACTGCATTACCCTTTCAATATCCTCATACACTTTCTCTATCTGTTCATCTTCAGCTTGCGACGTCGGCGTGTATACCTGAACTATCGTTGTCGGTGTTGGTCTGCTGTCGATTCTGATTAGAACAACCCGGTCACTGAACTGTTCACAGTAACACACCCTCTGCCCTACCTTCCTATTCATAACGAATCCTACACCTGTTATACCATTTTCTGCTGCTGCTGATATTACCCGATGCTCATCTGACCAGAAATCCTTGTCTTCCTTCCACTTCACTGACCCCTACTATATCTAGATTGAGCCTTTGCATTTCCCTTTTCAGATTTTTCTAGTTTCCCTACCACGTTCAAGCTTCTGACATTCCACGCCCCGAGTCTTAGAACGTTATCCTTTCGTTGATTATTCAATCTTTTTCTCATGGTAACCTCCCCCTTGGCAGTCCTCTCCCGGAGATCCGAATGGGGGACTATTCCGGAATCTTTTGCCAATGGAGAGATCATCATGACACTTCTTCAATTACAGGCCACATGTCCTGTGGATACACGTTACGTGTCTTTAATGCAGTGGTTTCCATTGCCTTCTGCATCCTCATGTCGTTGATCATTGCTGATTCTTCCGCCTTTAGGGGCAATTTCCTACCCCTAGGACAAGAGAGTGCCCTGAACCTCTATCCGCTCCTCCGTCCTCTTTGACAAGACCGTTGGCAGAATTAGGCTGACTTCTTATGCCGGAAGTCTTCGGCCGCCAATGCTGATTATTTATCAAAAATTAGGCAGTGGCGGGGATCGAATCGGGGACCGAAGACATTTTGATTATGAATCAAAGACGCCACCCCTAGACCACGGGTCTTCTATTATACTCGATGATTTACCGTCTATCACTACGAACTGTGACTCTCTGAGAGGAAATCACGAATCCAGTCATACAACTGAGACGATACTCTACATGCACGCAGTTTGATTAATAGTCGCTTGTGAGCAACCGTATCAAAAGCAAATCATTTTCTTGAAGGTGATTCATAATGTTAGAGTGCAATATATGCTCCAAAATCCTACTGCAAATTGAGGTGAGTGATATGGGTCTGTAGTTCAATGGGGTACTCCTATTTCCCTTCTTGACCTGTTCTACTTTCCAGTCTGTAGGAACAGACCTTTCGTCAAGTGACTAATTGTATATAATTGCTAAGAAAGCCGCTATTGTGTCTGCATAATCTGGAAGGGACCTGATTGGTGTACGAGGTGCATTCAAGTTCTAAGGCCGATTTTTTTTCTAATTAACTACTCACCCGAAATCGATCAAACTAGCGTTACTTCTCGACGTAATCGCCCTGCAGACGTACACATTTTTCACAACGCTGACGCCAGGATTCCATGGCAGCGGCGAAGGCTTCTTTAGGAGTCTGTTTCGACCACTGGAAAATCGCTGAGGCAATAGCAGCACGGCTGGTGAATGTGCGGCCACGGAGAGTGTCTTTCATTGTTGGAAGAAGCCAAAAGTCACTAGGAGCCAGGTCAGGTGAGTAGGGAGCATGAGGAATCACTTCAAAGTTGTTATCACGAAGAAACTGTTGCGTAACGTTAGCTCGATGTGCGGGTGCGTTGTCTTGGTGAAACAGCACACGCGCAGCCCTTCCCGGACGTTTTTGTTGCAGTGCAGGAAGGAATTTGTTCTTCAAAACATTTTCGTAGGGTGCACCTGTTACCGTAGTGCCCTTTGGAACGCAATGGGTAAGGACTACGCCCTCGCTGTCGCAGAACATGGACACCATCTTTTTTACAGCACTGGCAGTTACTCCAAATTTTTTTGGTGGCGGTGAATCTGTGTGCTTCCATTGAGCTGAATGGCGCTTTGTTTCTGGATTGAAAATTGGCATCGACGTCTCATCCATTGTCACAACCGACGAAAAGAAAGTCCCATTCGTGCTGTCGTTGCGCGTCAACATTGCTCGGCAACATGCCACACGGGCAGCAGTGTGGTCGGCCGTGAGCATTCGTGGCACCCACCTGGATAACACTTTCTGCATTTTCAGGTCGTCATGCAGGATTGTGTGCACAGAACCCACAAAAATGCCAACTCTGGAGGGGATCTGTTCAACAGTCATTCGGCGATCCCCCAAAACAATTCTCTCCACTTTCTCGATCGTGTCGTCAGACCGGCTTGTGCGAGCCCGAGGTTGTTTTGGTTTGTCGTCACACGATGTTCTGCCTTCATTAAACTGTCACACCCAAAAACGCACTTTTAACACATCCATAACTCCATCAGCACATGTCTCCTTCAACTGCCGATGAATTTCAATTGGTTTCACACCACGCAAATTCAGAAAACGAATGATTGCACGCTGTTCAAGTAAGGAAAACGTCGCCATTTTAAGTATTTAAAACAGTTCTCATTGTCGCCGCTGGCGGTAAAATTCCATCTGCCGTACGGTGCTGCCATCTCTGGGATGTATTGACAATGAACGCGGCCTCATTTTAAAACAATGCGAATGTTTTTATCTCTTTCCAATCCGGAGAAAAAGAATCGGAGGCCTTAGAACTTGAATGCACCTCGTACCATCTGTACCGGAAGACTTGCCATTCTTAAGCGATTTGAGTTGTTTCGGAACTGGTGATATTCTGCTAGTGACTAAGAGGAGCTGTGTGTTTATATACGCATTTGGCGGAGGGTTGCCCAGTTTGAAACTGTTTGAGTGACGTCTGACGGCAGCGTAAATCAATCCGTGTTGTGTGCACCCACTATGGCGTTTGACCATAGCTACGTTGCGCCTTGCTATGTGATGCCCTCTCTGTGTGTGATGGCGTTCCTTGTACTCGGTCGATATACAGTTTACCGCGCGGGATTAGCCGAGCGTTCTAGGGCGCTGCAGTCATGGACTGTGCGGCTGGTCCCGGCGGAGGTTCGACTCCTCCCTCGGGCGTGTGTGTCTGTGTGTGTGTGTGTGTGTGTGTGTGTGTGTGTGTGTGTGTCCTTAGGATAATTTAGGTTAAGTAGTGTGTAAGCTTAGGGACTGGTGACCTTAGCAGTTAAGTCCCATAAGATTTCACACACATTTGAACATTTATAGTTTTTACTTCAGTGGACATAGTTGGCAGAACCATCTGATTGTCAGTAGTGCCATAGCCTAACACATTCAAAAAGGGGGACGCTTTGTACGGATGCACTTGGCTCAATGCATTTATATGTTTCAAAAATATGATGGCGAGTCGAAATTAACACTTACATGGAATGGGGTCACTGACTACCCACTTCGTATTCAGCATCAGTAAACACTCCACGAGAGTACTGTATAGGACTCAAATGAGAGATCACCCTTTTGCATACACTTGTTAGGAATCTTTTGTGTGTTTATAAATGTGAGGGAGCTGGAACTTGCAACATACACTGTACATTGTTCTCTATGGATTTGCAGGTGACTGACTGCTCACTTTGTATTCAGTATACAAAAGAGATACACGAAAATGCGAGGGATATTCTGGAAATAGTCCGCAGTTGGTGGTCTAGTGGCTAGCGTTGCTGCCTCTGGATCACAGGGTCCCGGGTTCGATTCCCGGCCGGATTGGACATTTTCTCTGTCTAGGGACTAGGTGTTTATGTTGTCCTCATTATTTCATCATTATCATCATCATTCGTGACAGTGGCTTGACTGGACTGAGTAAAAATTGTATTGTGTAAAAATTGGAACTTTGTACAGGTGCTGATGACCGCGCAGTTGAGCGCCCCTCAAACCAAACATCATCATCATAATACGCGGAAAGTAAGTTCCGATCGATCGCGAAACGGGCACCACTGTGACACCTCCGATGAAGCTTTGCATGGAGTGCTTGGCCATGCTCCAGTACGCTCGCCGATCGCGTCACGTCTCTCTTTTTACCGCTGAGTGCTCAGTGAGCACGTAAAGATGCCTAAAACATGGTATCTGCCGCCGAGCGCGAGGGTCTAGTGCGAAATTTCGCCTGATACTATGCAGCCCACACAACATAACTGTCGTGCATTTCCTTCTCCAGGACCGTTTTCAGCCACATTCTGCAGGTGCAATGAAGATGCTCCTGCAGCGTTTTCGGTGGAAAGCATTTCATTACCCGTAATACCGCCCGTCATTGGCTCCCTCTGAGTCTCACATGAACCGCTCGCTATGAAGGCAACATTTTGACACAGGCAACGAGGTGTACACCAGCGTAGAGAATTGGCGGAAAGCACTGGCGGCTGCCTTCAATGACGAAAGTATTGGAAAGCTGGTACAATGCTGTGCCAAATGTTGAAGTCAGACCGGCGTCAATGTAGAGAAGTAACAGGAAGTTGTAGCTAACTGTTAGAAATGAAACATTTTTGATTTTCACAGTGGTTTGCATTTCGTGGTCCATTCGAACTTACTTCACGAATACCCCTTGTACTATTTCAGTTACGTGTCACTAAACTTCATTTCATGTGGATGCACTTCGTTGAAGGCAGTAACGTATTTCGAAATGTGAGAGGTGGATGTCAGAATTTGCGGGACAGGCTGTAGTAGGTACGTACACGTTTAGGCAATCAAAGTTGCTAGAACTGCCTGACGGTCAGGGATACTAGTGTCACATATCACATCCTCAAATGGGAGAGGCAGTGTGCTTGCATTTGGCTCAATGCATTTAAGTATTTCACAAATGCTACTGTGTCTCGAACTTGCAACACACACTGTACTCTGTACTTGACTGGAACTGGATTCAGTGATTTCCCATTTCGTATACAATACACATAGTATACAAATACTCCACTAAAGTAGTATATGCGTAACGAGGGACTCGGATGAGTGATCAACTCGTTTGCATATACGTTTCGTAGCATTTACCGAGCGAGGTGGCGCAGGGGTTAGCACACTGGAGCCGCATTCGGGAGGACGACGGTTCAAACCCGCGTCCGGCCATCCTGATTTACGTTTTCTCTGATTCCCTAAATCTCTCCAGGCAAATGCCGGGATGGTTCCTTGGAAAGTACCACGGCTGACTTCCTTTCCTGTCCTTCCCTAATCTGATGAGACCGATGACCTCTCTGTCTGGTCTCCTCCGCCACAACAACCCAACAACCCCAACCCGTAACATTCATGTGTATCAAAATGTGAGGGATGTCGAACTTGTGGGAAACAGCCTGCTTCATATTTGAATGCAGTTGGTTCACGTATGACTTGTCGATCTGGGGAAACGGGGGGAAGGAGATTCACAAACAACCGTGTAAAATGGTTCAAATGGCTCTGAGCACTATGGGACTTAACTTCTGAGGTCATCAGTCCCCTAGAACGTAGAACTACTTAAACCTAACTAACCTAAGGACATCACACACACCCATGCCCGAGGTAGGATTCGAACCTGCGACCGTAGCGATCGCGCGGTTCCAGACTGAAGCGACTAGAACCGCTCGGCCACTCCGGCCGGCAAACAACCGTGTAGTTGGGAAGAAACTGTGAGGCAGTATGAAATGAAATTTAATGTAAACAAGTGTAAGTTTCTGTTTACAGCTAGAAAGAAAGATAGACCAACTAGCAGAATAAGGATTGGAAGTGAATATCCGCAAAAGTTGGAAAGTGCGAAGTGCTTGGGAAGTGTGGTATAGGAAAGTGGAAGAAATGAGAAAGAGATCGACGAACATAGCAAACAGGCGGAAGCGTTCTTGCGAAGTGTTAGGAGCCTGGTTTGGAACAAAGACGTCCCACAAAAAAGCAAATATGTACGAGGGCGCTTCAGAAAGTAATGTCCAATAGGTCGCAAAATGAAGAACACAGTGAAAGTCAAAAAAAATTTTTTTTCACAACAGTTAACCACACCTTCCAGCTACCTCTCTAAATCGATGAAACTCCAACTTACACATTTATCGCAGCGTTGTACAAACTTTCCAGTGCCCCTGTCACAGAAAGCAGCTGCCTGTGTTTTTCAGTAATTCTTTGCGATGGTCTGCCTTTCGTTGTTTGAGCCAAAATGTTGTCTTCGTAGCCAGCGGTTCATGTGAGCAGAGATGAACAATGGAGTGAGGCAGTTAAGGGATGTACTGTGAGTGATCAAACATTGCAGGAGCGTCTTCATTGCCCCTACAGAATGCGGCTGAGAATTACCTTGAAGAAAGAAATGCATAGCATATATGTTATGTGGGCTGCATAGCTTTAGGCGAAACATCTCATTAGATCCACATACTTGGCGGGAGACACTGTTGTTTTTGGCATTTCTAAGTGATCAATTCGCGCTCTGAACTGAAAAGAGCGCCGTGAAGCTATCAACAGGCACACTAGACACTGCCCAACACATCTGTGCAAAGAATGAGATTTCCACTCTGCAGCGGAGTGTGCAGTGATATGAAACTTCCTGGCAGATTATAACTGTAAAGTTTGGAACGTAGGAGACGAGGTACTGGCAGGAGTAAAGCTATGAGGACGGGGCGTGAGTCGTGCTTGGGTAGCTCAGATGGTAGAGCAGTTGCCCACAAATGGCAAAGGTCCCGTGTTCGAGTCTCGGTCCAGCACAGGAAGTTTCACATCTCTGCAATGTTCCATCGGATTTTCACAGTGGTTTCCATTTCGCACCTAATAGAGCCTTACTTTGTGAACGCGCCTCGTAATATATGAAGTTGCTTGAGTCCAATACTGATCTATGCATCTAAAACGTGGGTAATTAAGAAAAGATCTGTCCGCATATTACAGGTGTGTCAAATGAAATTCCTCAGAAGTAGGAGTGAAAAGGAGAGATAGGATGAGGAATGATAGGATAGAAACATCAAAAAATGGTTCAAATGGCTCTGAGCACTATGGAACATAACGTCTGAGGTCATCAGTCCCCCAGAACTGAAAACTACTTACAACTAACTAAGCTAAGGACATCACACGCATCCATGCCCGAGGCAGGATTCGAACCTGCGACGGTAGCGATCGCGCGGTTCCAGACTGAAGTGCCTAGAACCGCTCGGCCACACTGGCCGGCAGAAGCATCAAGGCTTAAAGAGAATGGAAAGCAAGACTATCAAGAAAATACATGAAATGGAGAAGCGAAGGAACGACCGAGAGAGAGAGGGGGAGAGAGAGAGAGAGAGAGAGAGAGAGAGAGAGAGAGAGAGAGAGATAGTTGGCTCGTGTGAAGTGGTGTGTTGAAAAAAGAGGCGACAAGTGCACCAGAGTGTGCAGAGAAGCCGGTGGGAAAACCGGACTTGATGGCGAGGCTTATTTTCCGAATAGACCCAGCCAGCGATTGAAAACTGTTCATGGATAATGATGATGATGATGATGATGGGTCACTGACTGCCGACTTTGCGTTGAACGTTCAAAACGGTACAGAAAAATTTTATTTTCAGACCGTGAAACTCAGCTTCACTTTCAACTTTTTTAGTCCTCTCTTCCTCACAATAATCATCATCCTACAAACGTGGAACAAGAAATGAAAATAATGAGAATAAGCAACCATGACAAACATCGTATACAAACGCGAGCGTAATATGTAAGAAATTGTCCACGCAACCTGTAAGTAGAGTTCAAAACATTACTACTTAATAGGAAATACCAACCACGAGAACTGTTTATAACCTATATGCACAGTGGCAAAAACGTAAATTAAATAACTGACATATGTACATATTCCAGGCCACTGATGATGCCTTGCAGAAAATAAAGGCGAAATGCGCATGGCACTAAAATTTTTGTTTTATTCAGTTGCTGTCAGACGGTCCATGAGTAAAAATTACCAATATACCGTGAGCTTCACTTTGTCTGGACGCATTTGGTTCAAGATGGATACGTTTTTAGGAAATGTCAGGTGGTACGTGTCGTAACTTGCGGGACACACTGTACTTCGTACTCGCATGGAGCTGGGTCACTGACTGCCTGTTTAGTATTGAATATAGAGAATACTACACAAAAATACTGTATCAGTATGGTGAGACTGAACGTCTCTCCGTTTGGATGCGGTTGGCTGAGGGCAGTGACGTGTTTCGAAATGTGAGGGCCGGGTGTCGGAACTTGCGGGACACGGTGTAGTCGGCAGTGACACGGAACGTCGGCGCCGGCGGCGACTGCATTTGGCGGCTCGGCGTCCTGTGGTGGGACGGACTATAGCGGCGGCGGTCGATATATCGGGCCCTGGAGCGCGCTGGCCAGAACAATGGGCGGCGGGCACAGACACGCAGAGGAGACGCGAAACAACGGACCAGATTGCGTGGCGGCGGTGACTGACTGCCGCGCCGACACCTGCCGCCCGGAAACAGCCACCCCCGCCTCCACCCCCTACCACCCACGCCTGCCAGCGCACGGTCGCCTGGGAGGACGCGCAGGCGACGCGTGAAGTTGATACGATAGGCGGGCGCCGACACCTGCTGGCCCTCTGCACTAGGCCAATGCGTCATCGCGTAGCCCAGGCCCCGCTCGGACTGCAGCCGCCATTAGACAGCCAGAGGTCTGGACCGCTCCCTCCAGCGATACACCAATGACTGCTATCAGGACGTTGTCAGCAGCTGCCACACCACTGTGTTGACGCTGCGTTGAATTCACCAAAGGACTTGGCGTCGAACATATGTATGTGGAGCAGGGTGGCGCAGAGGTTATCACACTGGACTCTAATTCCAGAGGACGACGGTTCAAACCTGCGTCCGGTTATCCCGATTTATTTTCGTAATTTAGATAAATCGCTCCAAGCAAATGCCGGAATGGTTCCTTTGAAAGAGCACGGCCGATTTTCTTCCGCATCCTTCACTAATCCAATGGGACCGATGACCTCGCTGTTTGGTCCCCTTCCCCCATTCAACCAACCAACCACTGTGTTAGGTTTTTACTACGCAGCTTTGCGCTGTTCTCCAGGCTGTCCAATACATACGTCGCATTCTGGGGATACAGTATATACACTACCGGCCGCCGGCCGAAGTGGCCGTGCGGTTCTAGGCGCTGCAGCCTGGAACCGCGAGACCGCTACGGTCGCAGGTTCGAAACCTGCCTCGGGCATGGATGTGTGTGATGTCCTTAGGTTAGTTAGGTTTAAGTAGTTCTAAGTTCTAGGGGACTAATGACCTCAGAAGTTGAGTCCCATAGTGCTCAGAGCCATTTGAACCACTACCGGCCATTAAAATTGGTACACCACGCAGATGACGTGCTGCAGACCCGAGGCAGGTATACCAGTTTCTTTAGCTCTTCAGCGTATATTGCAGTCTAAGCAACGCATGTGAAAAGTTGAAACAGTTATGACGTCAGACCTCAGTTGCACGTTCTAGAAGTCGCTAGTACAGTTTCAGAAGCAACCTTTGTACAGCCTTTTCCATCATTGGGAAGGTACAGCTTCTGATGAGCAAGCACATAGGTTACTGAAACTAAGAAAGAACTAGTCATAACAGTAATCTGGGGACTTTTTTCTCGTATGGCTGTGAAATATGGGTCATAATGATACATTATATACAACGCCTGCAATCACTGGAAGGTTGTATATGGAGGAGGGCGCTGAAAATAAACTGCAGAGGTCAAAAAGTCGAACGGTAGCTCATCGAGAAAGTAGATGAAACAAGGGAAGTGGGCAGTGCCTTAGCATTCAGGGAAATGAAATTCACTGGCCAAGAGATATATGACAATTAGACTACTGGCCATTAAAATTGCTACACCACGAAGATGACGTGCTACAGACGCGAAATTTAACCGACACGAAGAAGATGCTGTGATATGCAAATGATTAGCTTTTCAGAGCATTCACACAAGGTTGGCGCAGGTGGCGACACCTACAACATGCCGACACGAGGAAAGTTTCCAACCGATTTCTCATACACAAACAGCAGATGACTGGCGTTGCCTGGTAGAACGTCGTTGTGATGCCTCGTGTAAGGAGGAGAAATGCGTACCGTCACGTTTCCGACTTTGATAAAGGTCGGATTGTAGCCTATCGCGATTTCGGTTTATAGTATCGCCACATTGCTGCTCGCGTTGGTCGAGATCCAATGACTGTTAGCAGAATATGGAATCGGTGGGTTCAGCAGGGTAATACGGAATACCGTGCTGGATCCCAACGACCTCGTATCTCTAGAAGTCGAGATGACAGGCATCTTATCCTCACGGCTGTAACGGATCGTGCAGCCACGTCTCGATCCCTGAGTCAACAGATGGGGCGTTTGCAAAACAACAACCATCTGCACGAACAGTTAAGACGACGTTTGCAGCAGCACGGACTATAAACTCGGAGACCGTGGCTGTGGTTACCCTTGACGCTGCGTCACAGACAGAAGCGCCTGCGATGGTGTACTCAACAACGAACTTGGGTGCACGAATGGCAAAACGTCATTTTTGGGATGAATCCAGGTTGTGTTTAAAGCATCATGATGGTCGCGTCCGTGTTTGGCGACATCGCGGTTAACTCACATTGGAAGCGTGTATTCGTTATCGTATCACCCCGCGTGATGGTATGGGGTCCCATCGGTTACACGTCTCGGTCACCTCTTGTTGGCATTGACGGCACTTTGAACAGTGGACATTACAATTCAGATGTGTTAGGAATCATGGCTCTACCCTTCATTCGATCCCTGTGAAACCCTACATTTCAGCAGGATAATGCACGACCGCATGTTGCTGGTCCTGTACGGGCCTTTTTGGATACAGAAAATGTTAGCCCTGGCCAGGTCATTCTCCAGATCTCTCTCCAATTGAAAACATCTGGTCAATGGTGGCTGAGCAACGGGCTCGTCACAATACGCCAGTCACTACTTTTGATGCCCAGTGGTATCGTGTTGAAGCTGCATGGGCAGCTGTACCTGTACACGCCATCGAAGCTCTGTTTGACTCAATGCCCAGGCGTATCAAGGCCGTTATTACGGCCAGAGGTAGTTGTTCTGCGTACTGATTTCTCAGAATCTATGCACCCAAATTGCGTGAAAATGTAATCGCATGTCAGTTCTAGTATAATATATTTGTCCAATGAATACCCGTTTATCATCTGCATTTCTTCTTGGTGTAGCAATGTTAGTGGCCAGTAGGGTATATGCTCAGACTCTCTCAGCTCTCTCCTCAGTCTCCAAGCTCTCTGCCCTGTCCACCCTCTGGTCCACCGGATTCAGGACTGCCTCCATTTGCTCCACTTGGGGGGCTTCTCTGTGGCGTTGCTCTGCATTCCAGGACACGTTGGTATCTGTGGAAATGAGGCGGCCGATGTAGCGGCCAAGGCTGCAGTCTCTCTTCTTCAGCTTGCTGTTCGCACGGTTCCCTTCGCCGATCTACGGAGTGTTTTATGTCGTCGTGTTGCTCTTTTATGGTACGCACATAGGTCTACACTTCGCAATAATAAATTGCGGAACGTGAAACTCTTCCCTGTACTTGGACCTCTTCCTCCCGATCTCGTAATTTTAACTAGACTCCGGATAGGGCACTGTCTTTTTAGCCATCGAGTTAGGTGGCGATCCTCCCCCACTCTGTCCCCACTGCTCTCAACTGTGGACAGTGAGACACCTTTTACTTGAGTTCCTTTATTTTACTCCGTTACGCGCCCGTCTACAGCTGTCGCCTGATATATCTTCCATTTTAGCAGATGACACGCACTCAGCCGATCGCGTTCTCGAGTTTATTAGTGTCAGTGAGATGACGTCAGTCACTTGAAGCTCTTTTTGGGGACAAACAACCCATCCCATCTATAGTGCTTTTTAAGCTTTCCTTCTGTTTTTTAGTTCCCCCACTTTTTTGAGTTTCGCTCCCATTGCTGCTGGATTCCAGTTTGGTTTTCTTACCTTTGCCCAAGCCACAGACCGGGCGCTAATGACCGTAGCAGTTTTGCGCCCGAAAACCATAACAAAAAAAAAAAAAAAAAAATCCAACCAACCATACGTATGTGATGGGAACAGAACCCCTAACTACAAAGTACTGCAGTTGCTGCTATGTGGTTGCTAGGTTGGATGCAGCAAGTATACGGAATCGTTAGACCACAGTTATGGCAAAAATAGTTGCAGAGAGAGATTAGTAACAATCTGCAGTCACTAAGTTGGAATTCCTGGATGCTTGTGTGTGGAGCGACCATCGAGTATTTAAATTTAAAGAAAGATAGCAGTCAGTCGCAAAAAACGCGTTGTTTATTGCAACATGTCTAGGTTTCGACTATAACATAATCATCAGTGCATTACCAAGGAGTGATACACGTCCAAATGTGTGCGAGCGTAAACAGATGACAAATGACACTGGCCTGTACCTGGCATGGTACCTGCCGTGTAAAGGCCACTGTCATTTGTGATCTGTTTACGCTCGCACATATTGGGACGTGTATCACTCTTTGGTAATGCATAGATTGTGAGGGTTGCTTGGTTGAATTGGAGAAGTGGACCAAACAGCGAGGTCATCGGTCCATCGGTCCCATCGGATTGTGTCAAGGTTGCGGAGGGAAATCGGCTGTCCCCTTTCAAAGGAACGGTCCTGGCATTTGCCTGAAGCGACCCAGGGAAATAACGCAAAACCTAAATCAGGATGGCCGGACGCGGATTTGAGCCGTCGTCCTCCCGAATGTGAGTCCAATGTTCTCACCACTGTGTCACTTCGCTCGGTACCGATGGTGACTGTGTGATCTACATCTACATGGATACTCGGCAAATCGCTCTTCAGTGCCTGCCACAGGATTCATCCCTATTATTCCACTCTGGGATAGCGAGCAGAAAAAAAGAGTACATGTATTTTTCGTGCGAGCTCTGATTTCCCTTCTTTTATTGTGAAGCTCGTTTCTCTCTATGTACGACGGCGCCAACAAAATATTTACGCATTCCGAGTAGAAATTCGGTGATTGAAATTTCGTGAGAACGTCCCGCCGCAAGGAGAAACGCCTTTATTTTAATGATGTTCACCACAGCTCTTGTATCATGTCACTAACACTCTCTGCCCTATTTCTCGATAAGGCCGGCTGCTGTGGCCGAGCGGTTCTAGGCGCTTCAGTCTGGAACCGCCCAATGCTACGGTTGCAGGTTCGAATCCTGCCTCGGCCATGGATGTGTGTAATTTCCTTAGGTTAGTTAGGTTTAAGTAGTTCTAAGTTCTAGGGGACTGATGACCACAGATGTTAAGTCCCATAGTGCTCAGAGCCATATGAACTTTTTTTTTCTTTTTAATACAAGACGTGCTGCCCTTCTTTGAAGTTTCTCGATGTACTCTTGTTAATGCTATCTGGTAAGGATCCGAGACCGCGCAGCAGAGTCCAATAGAGGGCGAAGAAGCGTAGTGTTGCCATTCAGTAGATCTGTTGCATCTAGTAAGTGTTCTTCCAATAAAACGCAGTCTTTGGTTCGCCTTACCCGCAACATTTTCTATGTATTCTTTCCAATTTAATTCGGGGGTAATTGTAATTCCTAGGTGTTTAGTTAAATTTATGGCCTTCAGATTTGATTGATTTGTCGTGTAACCAAATTTAACAGATTCCTTGTAGCAGCCATGTGGATGACCTCGCACTTTTCATTATTTACGATCAATTGCCAGTTTTCGTACCATACACATATCTTTTCTAAATCTTTGTGCTTTTGGACTTCTGTCCGCAGCTTGCGGTAGCGTTCTCGCTTCCCGCGCACAGGGTTCCCGGGTTCGATTCCCGGCGGGATCAGGGATTTTTCCTGCCTCGAGATGACTGGATGATGTTGTCATGTCGTCTTCATGATCATCATCATCATTCATCCTCATTACGGTCGGAGGAAGGCAATGGCACTCCACCTCCACTAGGACCCTGCCCAGTACGGCAGTGCGGGTCTCCCGCATCGTCCTTTACGCTTCTCGGAGTATGGGACCTCATCATCATGATCATCATCATGATCATGATCATCATCATGATGATCATCATCATCATGATGATCATCATCATCATGATCATGATCATCATCATGATGATCATCATGATCACGACCGTCATCATCATCATGATCATGATCACGATCGTCATCATCATCATCATCATAATCATCATCGTCTGGTCTTCCGACGATTTTACTAGACTATAAACGACAGCATGATCTGCATACAATCTAAGACGGCCGCTGAGATTGTCTCCTAAATTGTTTGTATAGATAAGGAATAGTAGAAGGCCCATAACACTACTTTGGGAACGCCAGAGATCACTTCTGTTTTACTCAATGACTTTCCGTGAGTTACTACCTCTCTAACAGAAAATCACGAATGGAGTGGCATACCTGGGACGATATTCCATAAGCATACTATTTGGTTAGAAGCCACTTGAGAGCCACGGTCGAAATCTAGATTTCTCCAATAAATTTAGAGTTTTTTTTGCGATTGACTGCTGTCCTCCTTTAAATTTAAATCTGCGATGATTTATTGATAAAAGTTTACTAGTACCTAACTGGACAGTGCAGATTGTGTCTGGCAATATAGATCTGTCGTTAAGAACTGATATGGTCCTAGACACAATCAGTGTGTCTAATGTTCAGTTTAGTTCTTCCTGTTGGCGAACATGGACGAGTCTTGAGCTACTGCATTAAAATTATCTGAGGATTTCTTGAGGTACTGCCCGACGGGTTGAGTGGAGCAGTGTGTCTGTTTATGTCAGCTTTTTCCAGATGGATATGCATTTGGGAACGATTTGTGTGACATAATGCGGATCTTCTGTAGGTGCGCGCCCTCTTTGCAGCTCAGCCTATTTTGCGCCTGAGTCACAGGCAACCTGCTGCTCTTTTGTAGTGGCTGTGTTCCGTACCTTCTGAGTTACACAGAACACTTAATTTTCCTCTTGTTCTCTCTCCCTCTGTCTCTCTCTCTCTCTCTTATTTTTTTTTTTTTTTATTATCGGGGTTATTACAAATGATTGAAGCGATTTCACAGCTCTACAATAACTTTATTAGTTGAGATATTTTCACAATGCTTTGCACACACATACAAAAACTCAAAAAGTTTTTTTAGGCATTCACAAATGTTCGATATGTGCCCCTTTAGTGACTCGGCAGACATCAAACCGATAATCAAGTTCTCTCCCACACTCGGCGCAGCATGTCCCCATCAATGAGTTCGAAAGCATCGTTGATGCGAGCTCGCAGTTCTGGCACGTTTCTTGGTAGAGGAGATTTAAACACTGAATCTTTCACATAACCCCACAGAAAGAAATCACACGGGGTTAAGTCGGGAGAGCGTGGAGGCCGTGACATGAATTGCTGATCGTGATCTCCACCACGACCGATTCATCGGTTTTCCAATCTCCTGTTTAAGAAATGCCGAACATCGTGATGGAAGTGCGGTGGAGCACCATCCTGTTGAAAGATGAAGTCGACGCTGTCGGTCTCCAGTTGTGGCATGAGCCAATTTTCCAGCATGTCCAGATACACGTGTCCTGTTACGTTTTTTTCGCAGAAGAAAAAGGGGCCGTAAACTTTAAACCGTGAGATTGCACAAAACACGTTAACTTTTGGTGAATTGCGAATTTGTTGCACGAATGCGTGAGGATTCTCTACCGCCCAGATTCGCACATTGTGTCTGTTCACTTCACCATTAAGAAAAAATGTTGCTTCATCACTGAAAACAAGTTTCGCACTGAACGCATCCTCTTCCATGAGCTGTTGCAACCGCGCCGAAAATTCAAAGCGTTTGACTTTGTCATCGGGTGTCAGGGCTTGTAGCAATTGTAAACGGTAAGGCTTCTGCTTTAGCCTCTTCCGTAAGATTTTCCAAACCGTCGGCTGTGGTACGTTTAGCTCCCTGCTTGCTTTATTCGTCGACTTCCGCGGGCTACGCGTGAAACTTGCCCGCACGCGTTCAACCGTTTCTTCGCTCACTGCAGGCCGACCCGTTGATTTCCCCTTACAGAGGCATCCAGAAGCTTTAAACTGCGCATACCATCGCCGAATGGAGTTAGCAGTTGGTGGATCTATGTCGAACTTCGTCCTGAAGTGTCGTTGCACTGTTATGACTGACTGATGTGAGTGCATTTCAAGCACGACATACGCTTTCTCGGCTCCTGTCGCCATTTTGTCTCACTGCGCTCTCGAGCGCTCTGGCGGCAGAAACCTGAAGTGCGGCTTCAGCCGAACAAAACTTTATGAGTTTTTGTACGTATCTGTAGTGTGTCGTGACCATATGTCAATGAATGGAGCTACATTGAATTTATGAACTCGCTTCAATCATTTGTAATAGCCCTGTACTTAGTGATTGGCCTGTTCACGTCACAGAGGACTTCGTTGCCAACGTTTCTTTGGTCTTCCAGTGTTTCGTCTTTTAGTCTGCAGGACAATCGGACAAAATACATTGGTGTGCAAAACGTAAGGACGAAACTAGCTTACACGTGATGTGTCGCTGACAAGTAACATAGCTCCATGAAACATGGGCTATACACGGAAAGAATTTCTTCAATATATTACTGAAGGTAACTGGAAGAAATGCGCAATAAAAAACGAATATACATAACACTTTTATTCAAATACAAGAATTACACTGAGGTCGCAGCAATTCAAGATGGTCACGTCGACTGTTTGGGAATGAAACAGGGAGAGAAGTTACTAGTTGTGGTACGAGGTACCCTCCCCCACGCATCGTATGGTGGATTGCGGAGTATTTATGTAAATGTAGTAGATGCAATATTCGTGTGCCGTGGCATCCACAAGATGGAGAGGATATTCTTGTTTACTCGTAAATATCCCGTGGGAGGGGTGTTATGACTGTATTAATAGGGTGTGTGACCATCACATATACCAGTTGCCTTTGTGTTTATCATTATTTTTAAAGCTTATTCTAATTCTGCTAATGTTAGTACATCTCTTCAACGGAGTTGTATTGAGGGGGACTGAATATTTGGCTCTAAAATTCATAGCCGTGGTCCTGCATGCGGAGTATGCTCCTCAGAAAACAACATTGTATTTAAGGGCGATCTTTCATATATTTGAATCCTTGGGCTTGGTGTGGACTTCGATACGTACACTATGTACTCTATGTAAATATTAAAAAGTATAGGGGATAAACTGCTCCTTGGTTGACATACATTTCTTTAGATAGTACGTTTTCGGTCCTCGATGGTGAGTGTTCATCGGGAGGTGAGGGTATCATCTGGAGTGCCCCAGGGAAGTGTGGTAGGTCCGCAGTTGTTTTCTATCTACATAAATGATCTTTTGGATAGGGTGGATAGCAATGTGCGGCTGTTTGCTGATGATGCTGTGGTGTACGGGAAGCTGTCGTCGTTGAGTGACTGTAGCAGGATACAAGATGACTTGGACAGGATTTGTGATTGGTGTAAAGAATGGCAGGTAACTCTAAATATAGATAAATGTAAATTAATGCAGATGAAAAGGGAAAAGAATAGCGTAATGTTTGAATATTCCATTAGTAGCGTAGCGCTTGACACAGTCACGTCGATTAAATATTTGGGCGTAACATTGCAGAGCGATATGAAGTGGGACGAGCATGTAATGGCAGTTGTGGGGAAGGCGGATAGTCGTCTTCGGTTCGTTGGTAGAATTTTGGGAAGATTTGGTTCATCTGTGAAGGAGACCGCTTATAAAACACTAATACGACCTATTCTTAAGTACTGCTCTAGCGTTTGGGATCCCTATCAGGTCGGATTGAGGGAGGACATAGAAGCAATTCAGAGGCGGGCTGCTAGATTGGTTACTGGTAGGTTTGATCATCACGTGAGTGTTACGGAAATGCTTCAGGAACTCGGGTGGGAGTCTCTGGAGGAAAGGAGGCGTTCTTTTCGTGAATCGCTACTGAGGAAATTTAGAGAACCAGCATTTGAGGCTGACTGCAGTACAATTTTACTGCCACCAACTTACATTTGACGGAAAGACCATAAAGATAAGAGAGATTAGGACTCGTACAGAGGCATATAGGCAGTCATTTTTCCCTCTTTCAGTTTAGGAGTGAAGCAGGGAGAGATGTTACTAGTTGTGGTACGAGGTACCCTCCCCCACGCACCGTATGATGAATTGCGGAGTATTTATGTAGATGTAGATGTAGTAGATGCAATATTCGTGTGCCGTGGCATCCACAAGATGGAGAGGATATCCTTCTTTACTCGTAAATGTCCCGTGGGAGCGGTGTTATGACTGTATCAAGTGTTCCTTCTTAATCAGTGAATGTGAGGTCTTCCTTCTTTCAAAGAAAATACCTGCACGACTGACCCTTCGTGAGCACATCATGCTTACAGGAGACAAAGTGTCTGACACAGAACGTTACCTTTCATCATATGTTTTTCGATCTAGATCTATATGCACATAAATACAATGTAACTTGCAATTAAGTGCCTGGCAGAGGGTTCATCGAACCACATTTAAGCTACTCTCGAACAGCGTGCAGGAAAAACGAATACTTAAATTTTTCCTTTCGAGCTCTGATTTATCTTATTGTATTATGATGATCATTCTTCCCTATGTAGGTGGGCGCCAAAAAAATATTTTCAGACTCTTAGGACAAAGTTGGTGATTGAGATATCACGAGAAGATCCAGCCGCAACGAAAAATGCCTTTGTTTGAATGATTATCACCTCAGTTCACGTAACATATCCTTGGCGTACTCTCCCCTATTTCGCGAAAGTAAAAAACCATCTGCCCTTCTTCGAACTTTGTTCTCCGGCCATCATATCTGATGTGGATACCACACCGCACCACAGTGCTCCAGAAGAGGGCGGACAAACATAGAAAACGTAACAGGTCTATCAGAGAGACCACTTACACCAAGTGTTCCGCCAATAAATCGTAGTTTTCGGCTCGCTTTCCACACAACATAATCTACGAGATCGATTGATGTTATTCGTAATTGCAATCCCTAAGCATTTAGTTGAATTTGTGTGGTTTATCGAATGACTAAAATTTAGCGGATTTCTTTTAGAACACACAGGGATGACTTTCCACTTTTCATTATTTTCAGTCAGTTATCACTTTTCGCACCAGACAGACACCGTGTTTAAATCATTTTGCAATTTTTTGGTCATATGATGACTTAACATGACGGTAAATGACAGAATTTTCTGCGAACAATGTATGTGGGCTATATAGATTGTCTCCTAAATCGTTTTATGTAAATCAGGAACATTGAGAGGCACCCACATGCCTTGCTCATACTGTGGAATCAAGCAGTCAGGCCTGCAAGATGAGTGGTCTGCCAAGCGAGTGAACTCATTCTTATTTATCGAGTAACATGGACTCTAGTACTCACAATTAGGTTATAAGTTATTCTCCTTCTTGGATATTACGCAACGGAAACGCACATCTGACTATTAGTAATTTACACAACTCTGACTGTTCACTACGCACTGGCAATACCACATTTTCTTTCTTACCCAACGGCTTTGATCAACACGTGGCCATCGCAGTGAATGTGAATGGCGCACACATTATAAAGTCTGGATATCATGACAACATACTATTCGAAGGAAAAGGTCACCAATCTTTTTCTTTTCACTATCTTTTTTATTCCGATAAATTCTGTAACCTAAACACACCATTACATTTTCTACAACAATTACACATGAGAAACTCCGTCCAGTGGGCATGGCTTTACATTGGTGATTTCTATCTTACGGTCTCGTAATTATCTAACACTACAGTGCACTTTCTGGATAGGATGGTGGATCTTTTGCTATATCTCACACTTCGACTCTCACACCCATCATCACGAAAATTTCCTCCAGACCGAGCGGTACAACCTATCTTGCTACTCTCCCACGCAAACCACACATACTTAAATTACATGACATACACCACAATGCAACGTGGAATACAACATAAGGAATAGTCACAACATTATAATCACATCACTTTCAGCTTTCCCACTTCAATTAGTATTCATCCCAGTTTCACACGACACTGCCCCACTTCGTAATTTTTCTTTCCTACTATGAACTCTGGAGGATATATGCACGTCTTCCTGTGCAATGCAAGCCAAGTGGCGTTGCTGGATAGACGGCTGACTCACCTTGGTTCTCTCTCAGAGTGTTGTAGTTTGAATCAAGCGTCACACGGAAACATAACACGCAAAGTAATATTATGAACATATTCATCACACACGCGAGTCCTCAACTGATACCATGGACGAGTACTTCTCTTTATCCTTTGTCTCATACACAGATTGAGACTCACACAGTACTCACCACGTGGAAGTACTCGTCTCTAATTTCAAGTCCTGCACACGCCATTCCTTAAATATTTCCAACTTACAGTACACACGCTAGTAATTCAGCTTAACTTAAGCACTCGGAAGTATTTCAACTTATTGCTACACGTGGTTTCATTGTGACCGTTGGTCACATCCGAAGATTACTACGATCCCATTAATATTACCTGCCTGACATTTAATTCTCCCCACAAAAGTTCCTGAAATAGAGAAATTATTATTTCAAACTACTCTTAAGTATTTCACAGGCATACCATGTCTCCACTCTTTTGTCTTTACGGAGCACACCTAAGACAGGTCTTACCAACACTAGATCCAGCGGCAGACTCCTGAAACATGGCCATTCTTCAGGTCCTCTTGCACCTCTGCCGAAGTGGGGGAGCACCTTGCTACCGTATTGGTTAGCCACATTTCAGGCGCTCAAAGCTCAGGTAAATTTCATCTCTTTGGTTCCACCAAAGGTGACCAAAGGACAGTCTCAAAGATGATCATATATTGCACCTTCACTATCTGTGGTTAGCAGACGACCATACATTAATTCATTTCGCAGATCTCACCAACTTGGATGTAGGAATTTATTTTGTGGGAGTGCACATGTGATCAATTAAATAAATAAATTGTCATTCTTTCCTACACTGGTATCCGGCTTCGGTGTATTAAGTGAAATTGAGTTATTATTACAAAAAATATGTTGTACTGACAAGAATAAGATTCAAAATGGTTCAAATGGCTCTGAGTACTATGGGACTTGACTTCTGAGGTCATCAGTCCCCTGGAACTTAGAACTACTTAAACCTAACTAACCTAAGGACATCACACAACACCCAGTCATCACGGACAAGAATAAGGAAGAATGTTGTACCTATTTTCAATGTCGGGCGGTACTGTACCCTTCCAACGTCATAGGGCCTATAACGGTTCCTTAGGGAGATCCAGATATTACATCTGCTTTACTTGATAACTTTCCATATATTGCTACGAACTGTGACCTCTCTGAGAGGAAATCGCAAATCCAGCTACAGAACTGAGACGATACTCCAGTGACACACAATTTGATTAGAAATCTGTCCTGAGGAACAGTGCCAAAAGCCTTCTGGAAATCTAAAAATACTGAATTATGTAAAAATTGTGACTAGGTGCTACAGCAATCAGTTTCGAATTATTTCAGAATAAAAACAGACTTTGGTTGTGACGAACACTGTTTTCGTTCTGAAATATGGATTCAATTTGATATCACATGTCTGCAGCAGTCATTGCCATTCTCGCTGCGCAGAGCATTCTGAAGTAGGAAGCGCTTTCAAACCCTCAGATTTCGGCACGTTCGAGAAACGAAGATAACTGACGACCTTATTAAAACTGAGAACATATTTTTGACACACTTAGAGGCACCTGTACTTCGTGATTTTTCTTTGTGATTTTTCATTTTTCTTCGTGATTTTTGATTTTTATTCGTGATTTTTGATTTTTATTCGTGATTTTTCTTCGTGATTTTTCATTTTTATTCGTGATTTTTCTTCGTGATTTTCTATCTGCCTGCTGAGAGAAAGTGTACTTTTCGCCATAGCCACGAAAGTTAGAGCTTCAAACGTCACGTGACAACTAATTTAAATCAAACTATACTCTACAAGAAACTGGCGACAAAGTACTGGAGTTAATTCGACAGATCCGATTCGACTACATACATAGGGTACGTCAAAAATATCTGACGGTTTTTAATTGATGATACCTGCCTTTTGTTTATTCATAACCTGTGAGGCTGCGGAACTACGTTTGCAGAGTTTGTGGGTTTAGAGAACACTTATGACACGTATTTTCAACATTTCGTGGCCCTGTGAGCTACTGTATAAATACCAATTTCAAATTAACAACAGCCTCAGTTGCAATGTTTACGTAGTTTTACCTAGGTTTAAAAAAATAATGGTTCAAATGGCTCTGAGCACTACGGGACTCAACTGCTGTGGTCATAAGTGCCCTAGAACTCAGAACTACTTAAACCTAACTAACCTAAGGACATCACACACACCCATGCCCGAGGCAGGATTCGAACCTGCGACCGCAGCAGCAGCGCGGCTCCGGACTGGAGCGCTTAGAACCGCACGACCACCGCGGCCGGCTACCTAGGTTTCAGTTGGGATAACCCGACCTACTTCAGAATAAAAGAAACCACGATTTGTCCATAATGGACGTCAAAAACTAAAAACTACAATATAGTAATACATAGTCCTATTGCAATAACTTATCTGGGAAGCAAGTACGCATGACACACTATCGCGCTTGCGCTCTCGAGGCTGTAGCCACTTCCAGTACAACATCCGTTGCTGCCGTACTGCGGTCGCGAAGTGGGGCCGTGGTTGTTTCCCAGATAAGTTACTGCAATATGACGATGTATTACTATATTGTAGTTCCTAGCTTTTGACGTTGTCCATTATGGACAAACCGTAGTTTCTTTTATTCTGTAAAAGGTTGGGTTATCCCAACTGAAACCTGGGTAATCTAAGTAAACATTGCAACTGAGGCTGCTGTTAATTGAAAATTAAAAAAAAAAAAAACTTATGACACGGTTGACTCTTTGTAATTATGAAGGTAGCACGGATAAAATACAGGAATCCAAATGTTATTTACAATTGGTACAGAACCCAGACTGCAGATGGAGGAGTCGAAGGACATGAAAGGGGAGCATTCGTTGAAAATGGAGCGAGACGGGTTTGTTTTGCATACCCCATGTCGGTTAGCCTGCACATTGAGGAATCTGAGAACAAAACAGAGGACGAATGTAGGAAGTTCGGCGAAGAGAAATAAAAATTTTCAGGTGCGCTTGTGAGATTGTACTTGTGTCCGAGACAGAAAACGACTTCGCAGATCAGTTGAGTGGAATGAACTACAAGATTAACATCAACATAATTAAAACAGTGGTAGTGCAGGGTATTCGAAATAAATCGAGTTATGCTGTGAGGCGTGCACTACCAGAAAAAAGAATCGACAGCAGCTAGGACTGTTCGGTGGTACTACTTCTAGGTGGGGCGGAATAGGCGCTGTATCACTGTGAGAGGTACAGATACGAGCGAGTGTGCGGAAAAACAACTGTACACGAAGATGACGTGCTACAGACGCGAAATTTAATCGACAGGAAGAAGATGCTGTGATATGCAAATGATTAGCTTTTCAGAGCATTCACACAAGGTTGGCGCCCGTGGCGACACCTACAACGTGCTGACACGAGCAAAGTTTCCAACCGATTTCTCATACACAAACAGCAGTCGACTGGTGTTCCCTTCTGAAACGTTGTTGTGATGCCTCGTGTAAGGAGGAGAAATACGTACCATCTCGTTTCCGAGTTTGATAAAGGTCGGATTGTAGCCTATCGCGATTGTGGTTTGTTGTACCGCGACATTGCTGCTCGCGTTGGTCGAGATCCAATGACTGTTAGCAGAATATCGAATCGGTGGGTTCAGGAGGGTAATACGGAACGCCGTGCTGGATACCAACGGCCTCGTATCACCAGCAGTCGAGATGACAGGCATCTTATCCGCATGGCTGTAACGGATCGTGCAGCCACGTCTCGATCCCTGAGTCAACAGATGGGGACGTTTGCAAGACAACAACCATCTGCACGAACAGTTCGACGACGTTTGCGGCAGCACGGACTACCAGCTTGGACACCGTGGCTGCGGTTACCCTTGACGCTGCATCACAGACAGGAGCGCCTGCAATGGTGTACTCAACGACGAACCCTGGTGCACGAATGGCAAAACGTCATTTTTTCGGATGAATACAGGTTCTGTTTACAGAATCGTGATGGTCGCATCAGTGTTTGGCGACATCGCGGTGAACGCACATTGTAAGCGTGTATTCGTCATCACAATACAGGCGTCTCACTCGGCGTGACGTTATGGGGTGCCATTGGTTACACGTCTCGGTCACCTCTTGTTCGCATTAACGGCACTTGGAGCAGTGGACGTTACATTTCAGATTTGTTACGACCCGCGGCTCTACCCTTCATTCGATCCCTGTTAAACCCTACATTTCAGTAGGATAATGCACGACCGCATCTTGCATGTCCTGTGCGGGCCTTTCTGGATACAGAAAATGTTCGACTGCTGCCCTGGCCAGCACATTCTCCAGAACTCTCACCAATTGAAAACGTCTGGTCCATGGTAGCCGAGCAACTGGCTCGTCACAATACGCCAGTCACTACTCTTGATCAACTGTGGTATCGTGTTGAAGCTGCCTGGGCAGCTGTACCTGCACACGCCATCCGAACTCTGTTTGACTCAATGCCCAGGCGCATCGAGGCCGTTATTACGGCCAAATTTGGTTGTTCTGGGTACTGATTTCTCAGGGTCTATGCACCCAAATTGCGTGAAAACGTAATCACATGTAAGTTCTAGTATAATATATTTGTCCAATGAGTACCCGTTTATCATCTGCATTTCTTCTTGGTGTAGCAATTTTTCCTGCGCGCCTTCGTACCCTCAGGTGCAGCATTAGCGACGCCTCTGTCTCTTCGCTCGCCGTTTCTGGGCGCACGCCGCGGTTTGGCAGCGCACCTGGTGACAGGTGGTGGGCGTCGCCGCTATGGGTGCCTCCATGGCCCCGCCCCCGCTAATCACCATAGGGGTACCGTCGCAGCCGAGCGGCGTACCGTATAAATAAACAAACAACGCGCGCGGACCGCTCGCCTGTCACAGCGCCCCGCCTCTCGCGTTTTGTTTCGTCCGCTCTTTTGTACGCGGCAAACTTTTGCAGACAACGGCGCGCCCGCTGCAGCGTGTTTTTGAGGTTACGCCCCGGGCGCCTCGTGTGTGTGTGTGTGTGTGTGTGTGTGTGTGTGTGTGTGTGTGTGTGTGGGTGTGTGAGAGTGATCGATTCTGTCCCGTGAGGCCGCCTCCGGCGCCAGCCAACCCCAACACGCGTAACACATCCGTTTCTCGGCAAAGCGAACCCTGTACTAACCAGTGCCAGGAGCTAACGCCGTCAATTGCTGTTAACAGAATTAACGTTATTGATGCCGAGGGAGAAGAAAGCGGGGACAGTGCCATCAGGAACGGTGACGCAACCTGCAGAGCTATCTACATTGAAGAGCCAGAGAAACTGGTACACCTCCCTAATTTCGTGTATGGCCCTCGCGAGCACGCAGAATTGCCGCAACACAACGTGGCACGCACTTGACTAATTTCTGAACTAGTGCTGGAGGGAATTGACTGCGTGAATCCTGCAGCGCTGTCCATAAATCCGTAAGCGTATGAGGGGGTGGAGATCTCTTCTGAACAGCACGTTGAGAGACATCCCAGATAAGTTCAATAATATCTGGGGTGTTTGGTGGCCAGCGGAAATTTTTAAACTCAGAACTGTAATGTGCTGCGAGTGCATAGAAAGAAAGATCCCTTATCAACTGGAAGCAGTTAATTCAGTAAATTATCTGGGAGTACGCATTAGGAGTGATTTAAAATGGAATGAAGATATAAAATGAAATCTTCACTCTACAGCGGGGTGTGCGCTGATATGAAACTTCCTGGCAGATTAAAACTGTGTGCCGGACAGAGACTCGAACTCGGGACCTTTGCCTTTCGCGGGCAAGGTACTGGCGGGATTAAAGCTGTGAGGACGGGGCGTGAGTCGTGCTTGGGTAGCTCAGTCGGTAGAGCACTTCCCCGCAAAAGGCAAAGGTCCCGAGTTCGAGTCTCGGTCCGGCACACAGTTTTAATTTGCCAGGAAGTTTCGTGATCATATAAAGTTGATCGTCGGTAAAGCAGATGGCAGACTGATATTCGTTGGAAGAATCCTAAGGAAATGCAATCCGAAAACAAAGGAAGTAGGTTACTGTACGCTTGTCGGTCCACTGCTTGAATACTGCTCAGCAGTGTGGGATCCGTACCAGATAGGGTTGACAGAAGAGATAGAGAATATCCAATGGAGAGCAGCGCGCTTCGTTACAGGATCGTTTAGTAATCGCGAAACCGTTATGGAGATGATAGATAAACTGCAGTGGAAGACTCTGCAGGAGAGACGCTCAGTAGCTCGGTATGGTGTTTTGTTAAAGTTTCTAGAATATACCTTCACCGAAGAGTCAAGCAGTATATTGCTCCCTCCTACGTATATCTCGCGAAGGGACCATGAGGATAAAATCAGAGAGGTGGGCTCTACACAGAGGCATAAGGACAATCTTTCTTTTCACGAACAATACGAGACTGGAATAGAAGGGAGAACCGATAGAGGTACTGAAGGTACCCTCCGCCACACACCGTCACGTGGCTTGCGGACTATGGATGTAGATGTAGAAGAGTGTTCCTGGAGACACTGTGTAGCAATTCTGGACGTGTGGGGTGTCGCATTGTCCTACTGAAATTTGCCGACGTCCGCCTGAATGCACACTGGACACGAATGGAAGTATATGATCAGACAGGATGCTTACGTACGTGTCACCTGTCAGACTCGTATCTAAACGTATCAGCGGCCCCATATCTTTGCAACTTCACACGTCCCACACCATTACAGAGCCTCCACCAGCTTGAACAGTCCCTTGATGACATGTAGCGTTCATGCGTTCATGAGGTTTTCTCCATCCCCGTACACGTCCTTCTGCTCCATACAATTTGAAACAATACTCGTCTGACCAGGCACCATATTCGCAATCATCAACAGTCTAATGTCGGTATCGACGGATCGAGGCGAGGTGCAAAGCTCTGTGTCGTGAGGTCCTTAAATGTACACGTGGGCCTTCGGCTCCGAAAGCCCGTGTCTATCATACACTCCTGGAAATTGAAATAAGAACACCGTGAATTCATTGTCCCAGGAAGGGGAAACTTTATTGACACATTCCTGGGGTCAGATACATCACATGATCACACTGACAGAACCACAGGCACATAGACACAGGCAACAGAGCATGCACAATGTCGGCACTAGTACAGTGTATATCCACCTTTCGCAGCAATGCAGGCTGCTATTCTCCCATGGAGACGATCGTAGAGATGCTGGATGTAGTCCTGTGGAACGGCTTGCCATGCCATTTCCACCTGGCGCCTCAGTTGGACCAGCGTTCGTGCTGGACGTGCAGACCGCGTGAGACGACGCTTCATCCAGTCCCAAACATGCTCAATGGGGGACAGATCCGGAGATCTTGCTGGCCAGGGTAGTTGACTTACACCTTCTAGAGCACGTTGGGTGGCACGGGATACATGCGGACGTGCATTGTCCTGTTGGAACAGCAAGTTCCCTTGCCGGTCTAGGAATGGTAGAACGATGGGTTCGATGACGGTTTGGATGTACCGTGCACTATTCAGTGTCCCCTCGACGATCACCAGTGGTGTACGGCCAGTGTAGGAGATCGCTCCCCACACGATGATGCCGGTTGTTGGCCCTGTGTGCCTCGGTCGTATGCAGTCCTGATTGTGGCGCTCACCTGCACGGAGCCAAACACGCATACGACCATCATTGGCACCAAGGCAGAAGCGACTCTCATCACTGAAGACGACACGTCTCCATTCGTCCCTCCATTCACGCCTGTCGCGACACCACTGCAGGCGGGCTGCACGATGTTGGGGCGTGAGCGGAAGACAGCCTAACGGTGTGCGGGACCGTAGCCCAGCTTCATGGAGACGGTTGCGAATGGTCCTCGCCGATACCCCAGGAGAAACAGTGTCCCTAATTTGCTGGGAAGTGGCGGTGCGGTCCCCTACGGCACTGCGTAGGATCCTACGGTCTTGGCGTGCATCCGTGCGTCGCTGCGGTCCGGTCCCAGGTCGACGGGCACGTGCACCTTCCGCCGACCACTGGCGACAACGTCGATGTACTGTGGAGACCTCACGCCCCACGTGTTGAGCAATTGGGCGGTACGTCCACCCGGCCTCCCGCATGCCCACTATACGCCCTCGCTCAAAGTCCGTCAACTGCACATACGGTTCACGTCCACGCTGTCGCGGCATGCTACCAGTGTTAAAGACTGCGATGGAGCTCCGTATGCCACGGCAAACTGGCTGACACTGACGGCGGCGGTGCACAAATGCTGCGCAGCTAGCGCCATTCGACGGCCAACACCGCGGTTCCTGGTGTGTCCGCTGTGCCGTGCGTGTGATCATTGCTTGTACAGCCCTCTCGCAGTGTCAGGAGCAAGTATGGTGGGTCTGACACACCGGTGTCAATGTGTTCTTTTTTCCATTTCCAGGAGTGTATTTCTTTCAACGGTTCCCACGCTGACACTTGTTGATGTGCCAGCAATCTACAGCAATTTGCGGAAGGTATGCACTTCTCTCACTTTGAACAATTGTCTTCAGTCGTCGTTGGTATCGTTCTTGCAGGATCCGGCCGTAACGGTGTCGGAGATTTGATGTTTTACCTTATTCCTGACATTCACGGTACAGTCGTGAAATGGGCGTACGGGAAAATCCCCTCTTCACCACTACCTCGGAGATGCTGTGTCCTATCGCTATAACATCGCGTTCAAACTCACTTAAACCTTGATAACCTGCTATTGTAGGACCTTAAATACTTTGTACAATTATGGCTCTAAAAAGATTCTCTGACAACGGAGATATACAAGCAAGTAAATTGAGTAGAGTAAATCGTGTGTTATCAGTCACGGGGATCGGATCTAACAACTGCGCCGGACCCTTCTTGTCTTATACAGGGTGCTACAAAAAGGTACGGCCAAACTTTCAGGAAACATTCCTCACACACAAAGAAAGAAAATATGTTATGTGTACAAGTGACCGGAAATGCTTACTTTCCATGTTAGAGCTCATTTTATTACTTCTCTTCAAATCACGTTAATCATGGAATGGAAACACACAGCAACAGAACGTACCAGCGTGACTTCAAACACTTTGTTACAGGAAATGTTCAAAATGTCCTCCGTTAGCGAGGATACGTGCATCCACCCTCCGTCGCATGGAATCCCTGATGCGCTGATGCAGTCCTGGAGAATAGCGTATTGTATCACAGCCGTCCACAATACGAGCACGAAGAGTCTCTACATTTGGTACCGGGGTTGCGTAGACAAGAGTTTTCAAATGCCCCCATAAATGAAAGTCAAGAGGGTTGAGGTCAGGAGAGCGTGGAGGCCACGGAATTGGTCGGCCTCTACCAATCCATCGGTCACCGAATCTGTTGTTGAGAAGCGTACGAACACTTCGACTGAAATGTGCAGGAGCTCCATCGTGCATGAACCACATGTTGTGTCGTACTTGTAAAGGAACATGTTCTAGCAGCACAGGTAGAGTATCCCGTATGAAATCACGATAACGTGCTCCATTGAGCGTAGGTGGAAGAACATGGGGCCCAATCGAGACATCACCAACAATGCCTGCCCAAACGTTCACAGAAAATCTGTGTTGATGACGTGATTGCACAACTGCGTGCGGATTCTCGTCAGTCCACACATGTTGATTGTGAAAATTTACAATTTGATCGCGTTGGAATGAAGCCTCATCCGTAAAGAGAACATTTGCACTGAAATGAGAATTGACACATTGTCGGATGAACCATTCGTAGAAATGTACCCGTGGAGGCCAATCAGCTGCTGATAGTGCCTGCACACGCTGTACACGGCACAGAAACAACTTGTTCTCCCGTAGCACTCTCCATACAGTGACATGGTCAACGTTACCTTGTACAGCAGCAACTTCTCTGACGCTGACATTAGGGTTATCGTCAACTGCACGAAGAATTGCCTCGTCCATTGCAGGTGTCCTCGTTGTTCTAGGTCTTCTCCAGTCGCGAGTCATAGGCTGGAATGTTCCGTGCCCCCTAAGACGCCGATCAATTGCTTCGAACGTCTTTCTGTCGGGACACCTCCGTTCTGGAAATCTGTCTCGATACAAACGTACCGCCCTATGGCTATTGCCCCATGCTAATCCACACATCAAATGGGCATCTGCCAACTCCGCATTTGTAAACATTGCACTGACTGCAAAACCACTTTCGTGATGAACACTAACCTGTTGATGCTACGTACTGATGTGCTTGATGCTAGCACTGTAGAGCAATGAGTCGCATGTCAACACAAGCACCGAAGTCAACATTACCTTCCTTCAATTGGGCCAGCTGGCGGTCAGTACACACTGACGAAGCTAAAATGAGCTCTAACATGGAAATTAAGCGTTTCCGGACACATGTCCACATAACATCTTTTCTTTATTTGTGTGTGAGGAATGTTTCCTGAAAGTTCGGCCGTACATTTTTGTAACACCCTGTATAGGAGTTGCCGACCGCAACGGCTTATTCTGCCTGTTTACGTATCTCTATATTTGAATACGCATGCCCATACCAATTTCTTTGGCGCTTCAGTGTACTTGCATAATAATATCAGCGACAAGTCAATTATTTTTCTCTCCTTTTCTGCTTAACCCTGTTTAATAATTTTGAAATGTCCATATTTTATTTTCTTACTGTCACTGATGATGACAAAACTATTGACAGCTCATGATCTAGCGGTTAGCATTCCGGACCTACCCTCGTGATGTGCTGGGTTCGATTCCCGGCCGGGTCTGATGTTCTCCGTTCGGGACTGCTTGTGTGTGTGTGTGTGTGTGTGTGTGTGTGTGTGTTGTCGTCCTCGTCATCGTCATGTTAACATCATTGACACGCAAGGCAGCGAGGAGACGCCCAATAAAAAGAATTTCGCCAGGCTGCCGAACGCCCCGAACGGCGTTATCTCGGCCAATGAATGCAGACGCACGTTTCATTTCATTCTACTGATATGCGAGCGCACGTGCGGGTATCAGCTGGTCATTTATAAAATTCTAACAGCGGTCGAGCTATTCCCAGTGAAAACTGAGAGACGAATTCGTCGCACTAACGTAGCGTCAACTAATAATAAAAGACAGAGAAACTGCCGAGGTGAAGAGGCGTCGTTTAACATAAGAAACAGGAACACTTAGGTCGTGTGTTGTGACCCCGAGTGGAAGTGAATGGCGTGAGACCCTCTAAGCATATTTAAGGCCAGGGTCTTACTCAGATGAGCAAAAAATCGGCAAAATTTGGAAAAAAATTCTGGCACAATGAAAAAACACAGAGGGGACCTATTTGGGAATTATGATTGATCATACTTTGACTTTATTTTGGATTGTCAATGCAAAAAACATAAATCAAAGTGGCGCCCGTAATTATGGTTTCATCAAGGGCCTGCGGGTTTGAAGTACGCAGACTGCATGAACTTCATCCTCTCAAGAGTTACCTGAAATCAAAAATGGACAACAGCAGTCGATACTACATTACATTTGTGGAAGGTTATACCTTATCACAATGAAATAACCGTAACTTTAACGATATGGTGCTAGCTCGAACTTTGAATTAGATTTTTGGAGCTTTTTATCGCTCTTTATGGCTTTACAAGTGATAGTTAAGATTGTTGTTGTTGTGCTCTTCAGTCCTGAGACTGGTTTGATGCAGCTCTCCACGCTACTCTATCCTGTGCAATCTTCTTCATCTCCCAGTACCTACTGCAACCTACATCCTTCTGAATCTGTTTAGTGTATTCATCTCTTGGTCTCCCTCTACGATTTCCACCCTCCGCGCTGCCCTCCAATACCAAATTGGTGATCCCTTGATGCCTCAGAATATGCCCTACCAACCGATCCCTTCTTCTAGTCAAGGTGTGCCACAAATTTCTCTTCTCCCCAATTCTATTCAATACCTCCTCATTAGTTACGTGATCTACCCATCTAATCTTCATCATTCTTCTGTAGCACCACATTTCGAAAGTTTCTTTTCTCTTCTTGTCTAAACTATTTATCGTCCATGGTTCACTTCCATACATGGCTACACTCCATACAAATACTTTCAGAAACGCTTTCCTTGCCATTGCCAGTCTACATTTTATATCCTCTATACTTCGACCATGATCAGTTATTTTGCTCCCCAAATAGCAAAACTCGTTTACTGCCTTAAGTGTCTCATTACCTAATCTAATTCCCTCAGCATCTCCCGACTTCATTCGACTACATTCCATTACCCTCGTTCTCCTTCTGTTGATGTTCATGTTGTATCCTCCTTTCAAGACACTGTCCATTCCGTTCAACTGCTCTTCTAAGTCCTTTGCCGTCTCTGACAGAATTACAATGTCATCGGCGAACCACGAAGATTTTATTTCTTCTCCATGGATTTTAATTCCTACTCCGAATTTTTCTTTTGTTTCGTTTACTGCTTGTACAATATACAGATTGAGTAACGTCGGGGAGAGGCTACAACCCTGTCTCACTTCATTCCCAACCACTGATTCCCTCTCATTCCCATCGACTATATAACTGCAGTCTGGTTTCTGTACAAATTATAAATAGCCTTTCGTTTCCTGTATTTTACCCATGCCACCTTTAGAATTTGAAAGAGTATTCCACTCAACATTGTCAAAAGCTTTCTCTAAGTCTACAAATGCTAGAAATGTAGGTTTGCCTTTCCTTAATCTATTTTCTAAGATAAGTCGTAGGGTCAGTATTGCCTCACGTGTTCCATCATTTCTACGGAATCCAAACTGATCTTCCCCGAGATCGGCTTCTACTAGTTTTTCCATTCGTCTGTAGAGAATTCGTGTTAGTATTTTGCAGCTGTGACTTACTAAACTGATAGTTCGGTAATTTTCACATCTGTCAACCCCTGCTGTCTTTGGGATTGGAATTATTATATTCTTCTTCAAGCCTGAGGATATTTCGCCTGTCTCATACGTCTTGCTCACCAGACGGAAGAGTTTTGTCAGGGCTGACTCTTCCAAGGCTGTCAGTAGTTCTAATTGGAATGTTGTCTACTCCCGGCGCCTTGTTTCCACTTAGGTCTTTCAGTGCTCTGTCAAAGCCTTCACGCAGTATCATATCTAGATTAACAAATGTCAAATACGAGGCCTGTCCAAGAAATTCCGGAACACTTGTTATTTCACGCCAGTGGTGTGTTGGAACGAAATGCGGCTAGCATGCCTGCACACGCCTGTGTTTAGTGTGTAACTGCGGGAAGCTTCATTGTTGTAGGGATGTTAGTTATTGTTCAGTGATGTTTTAAATAGAACGTCGTGTCACACAATTTGCGAATTTCGAGATGGCAGAGTTAGAGGAGCGACGCGTCTGAATTAAATTTTGTGTAAAGCTCACGAAAAACTTTACAGAGACACACCGAATGGTGCAGGGAGCCTACAGTGATGAGTGCTTTAGCCGTACTCGGTGTTACCAAAGGTACACACTGTTCAAAAATGGCCGGACGAAAGTTGAAGATGACCCTCGTTCAGGACGCCCTTCGACGCTCATGTCAGGATCGTCAAATTGTGCGTGCCAGTCGGAGACCGACTGTCCGAGAGACTGCACAGAAGAACGTAACATTTCAGTTGGATCATGTGATGAAATCCTGACACAGCATCTTGGAATGCATCGTGTTGCCGCCAAGTTCGACCCACGGCTCGTGAGTCAAGACCAGAAAGACCTTCGCCATGCAATCAGTGAAGAGTTTTTTCTTGCGCAAATGAGAACAAGATGTTCCTTGAGAGAGTCGTCACTGCTGATGGGGCGTAGATCTATGGTTATGATGCTGAGACCGAGATTCAGTCTTTTCCGGGCGGGAAGGAGCGCCTGGTCCCCGGCACGAATCCGCCCGATGGATTTGTGTCGAGGTCCGGTGAGCCGGCCAGTCTGTGGATGGTTTTTAGGCGGTTTTCCATCTGCCTCGGCGAATGCGGGCTGGTTCCCCTTATCCCACCTCAGTTACACTATGTCAGCGATTGCTGCGCAAACAAGTTCTCCACGTACGCGTACACCACCGTTACTCTACCACGCAAACAGAGGGGTTACACTCGTCTGGTGTGAGACGTTCCCTGGGGGGTCCACCGGGGACCGAACCGCACAATAACCCTGGGTTCGGTGTGGGGCGGCGGAGGGGTGAAGTGGACTGCGGTAGTCGTCGTGGGGTTGTGGACCACTGCGGCTGCGGCGGGGATGGAGCCTCACCGTCGTTTCTAGGTCCCCGGCTAACATAACATAACATAACATAACATAACATAACATAACCTAACATAACATAAGGTTCAGTCTTCACAGTGGGTTGGGAAAGGCACTACAAGACCAAAAAAAGCTCGTCAGTTCAGGTCAAATGTGAAATCCATGCTGATAGTTTTCTTCGACTTTATAGGATTAGTTCACCTTGAATTGGTGCCAGAGGGACAAACTGCTAATCGATGGACAAGACACGTGTTTACTTCTCGAGAGTCACAGGTAGAAGTTAGTAGGTTGAACCGTTTCCATTTTATGCTGCACGCAGATATGAAAAATCTTTTCTGGAGTAAAACCTGTTTAAAGATAACGGAAAACTTTTATATGTATTGCTGGCCGGAGTGGCCGAGCGGTTCTAGGAGCTTCAGTCGGGAACCTCGCTGCTGCTACAGTCACAGGTTCGAATCCTGCCTCGCGCATGGATGTGTGTGATGTCCTTAGGCTAGTTAGGTTCAAGCAGTTCTAAGTTCTAGGGGACTGATGACCTCAGGTGTTAAGTCCCATAGTGCTCAGAGCCATTTGAACCCTTTTTATGTGTATTATTCAATTTGCATCAAAACTACATGTTATGTGTTTTTGAAGTCGCTGAACGCAAATATGAATTTCAAAATTCAAAATGGATAATCCAATATGGCGGATCAAAAATTATGTTTTGACCAATTTTCAGCAAAATTTGACCCATAAAAAGTGTTTTCTTTACTTACGTTGAATCTGGAAATCCAGAACCCTGTGTCAAATTATCCTGTAACTGTAATTGTTCGTGGAGAGCAATTCCCCCGTTTTTCTTGCCGATGAAAGGCGCTCTGACTGAGCTGGAATGTTGCGTTCGGCAGCCTGCTCACGCTTTTGGTCAGATTTTGCGGCGAATTTGTTTGCACGCGTGCTGCAATCCGAATCATTTTGTGAACGTACCTCACGGCACGACAAGTTTTCTACCTGAGGCGGGCGTCTCTGGCTGAGTGTGTCGCACGGAGGCCGTGACATTGCTCCGAACAACGGGCTGTAGAAACTTTTGTAACGCACGGGTTAAAAAAACATTTTCGTCCCTACATTCTAGACACATACACGTTCAGAATAACGCAATACAGAAATTTCACCATTTTGAATGAAAACGCGGCCTTAATTTGACAATTTAAAATGCAATAGGGATGGGTTGTTTGGGGGAAGAGGCCAAACAGCGAGGTCATCGGTCTCATCAGATTATCGAAGGACAGGGAAGGAAGTCGGCCGTGGCCTTTCAAAGAAACCATCCCGGCATTTGCCTGGAACGATTTAGGGAAATGACGGAAAACCTAAGTCTGGA
Organism: Schistocerca piceifrons; assembly: GCF_021461385.2. Classification (NCBI taxonomy): domain Eukaryota; kingdom Metazoa; phylum Arthropoda; class Insecta; order Orthoptera; family Acrididae; genus Schistocerca; species Schistocerca piceifrons. Next base: position 66,358,323 of record NC_060148.1, on the reverse strand, counting down.
TGGCCGGACGCGGGATTCAACCATCGTCCTCCCGAATTCGAGTCCAGTGTGCTTAACCACTGCGCCACCTCTCTCGGTTTTAAAATGCAGAATTGGAGAGAATGTAATATAAAGTGATGTAAACGACATGAAAGGTGCGTAGAAAAGTAAAATAAGACAGTGACACTAGGCGTGAATTTGAAGAATAAATGCTTTGCAAACTGAATAGGGTATTTACACGTATACTGAAAACAAAATTATTAAGCAACGAGCTTCGAACTGTGCTAACCGGCAAACGTTTCTTTTTCTTTACTGTCAAAAACCCCTTATTTTCACTTTAGGATAGACATACAGCTATCACTGCATGCAACGTTTCCAGCCACAAGAAAACCATACAGTAACAGAAACTTCCTGGCAGATTAAAAGTGTGTGCCCGACCGAGACTCGAACTCGGGACCTTTGCCTTTCGCGGGCAAGTGCTCTACCAACTGAGCTACCGAAGCACGACTCACGCCCGGTACTCACAGCTTTACTTCTGCCAGTATCTCGTCTCCTACCTTCCAAACTTTACAGAAGCTCTCCTGCGAACCTTGAAGAACTAGCACTCCTGAAAGAAAGGATATTGCGGAGACATGGCTTAGCCACAGTCTGGGGGATGTTTCCAGAACGAGATTTTCACTCTGCAGCGTAGTGTGCGCTTATATGAAACTTCCTGGCAGACGAGGTACTGGCCGAAGTAAACCTGTGAGGACGGGGCGTGAGTCGTGCTTGGGTAGCTCAGATGGTAGAGCACTTGCCCGCGGAAGGAAAAGGACCCGAGTTCGAGTCTCGGTCGGGCACACAGTTTTAATCTGCCAGGAAGTTTCATATCAGCGCACACTCCGCTGCAGAGTGAAAATCTCATTCTGGAAACATCCCCCAGGCTGTGGCTAACCCATGTCTCCGCAATATCCTTTCTTTCAGGAGTGTTAGTTCTGCAAGGTCGCAGGAGAGCTTCTGTAAAGTTTGGAAGGTAGGAGACGAGATACTGGCAGAAGTAATGCTGTGAGTACCGGGCGTGAGTCGTGCTTCGGTAGCTCAGACGGTAGAGCACTTGCCCGCGAAAGGCAGTGGTCCCGAGTTCGAGTCTCGATCGGGCACACAGTTTTAATCTGCCAGGAAGTTTCATATCAGCGCACACTCCGCTGCAGAGTGAAAAATCTCATTCTGGCATACAGCAACAGGTCAAATGCTTACCATTATGCGTCTTGAGGAATCATAAACACAAAATTGTGCTGTACGGTCTATCACCACACGTTTGAGCCCCTCACAACATATTTGGACACTAAAGAAATATATTTTTTTAAGTAAAGTCGTTGATGGCATAATTAGTTCTTTAAGTGTTGATGCCGGTTTCTGCAAGTACGAGGGTGGTTTGAAAAGTTCTCGGAAATACCACGAGACGTCAGCGCTAGCGCAGCGAGTTGGTCACGTGATACTCTTGGACTGTTGCCTGCATGGAGGTAAGAATAAGGGGAGATGGCGCTACGTATCCCAGCCGTACTACGTTTTGAAGCCATGGGGGCGTGGCTCGCTGCCATGACACTCTGACCGAAACATTGCCAGTGTGATACAGCGCTGCGTGTATTACACTCGCTAATTGCACCGTATACGCATGTAACGTCATCAGATTGGTTGTTTCAAAGTTTTTGTTTAAAATAAAATCTCGCAAAGGCGAAATTCCGCCTTTCTTCTGATTAAAAATAATTTGTAATGTAATATTACGAATAGCTAGCCTTCAATGTAAACGATACAATTTTGTTAATTCAGTAATAAACGCGTATCACAAACTAAATAATAGAAACTGAAAACTAAATTAGCTATACCCTCCCTCCAAAGCCCCATAAATACATCTTGTTTGTAATACGTACTGGGACATTTCAGTTACGTTACACTACTGGGAAACACTGTTCATTACCACCAATATTTACTGAAATACGGTACATAGAATGGCAAATCTACACAGTGTCCTGTTTAGGCCTATACTTTACGCCAGTTAATGTAGTGTTAGCTTTTAATTTGGTACATGATGAAGACAAAGTGAGTTACTCAACACTTGGATTATCGACGATACGTACGTATTATACTGAAACGTGAACTTGAAAACTAAGAATTTAATTCTTTGAATTAACATACCTTTATGCTAATGTTTTGGGTGTGTAGGGAAAACTGATGGTACAGCATTTTCTCGGAGCCTTACTGTTGAAAGGGAAGTTCGGTCTATGTCCTCTTCTCGGAAATGCTGAGAACATATAGTGCTCCATTTAGACGCACGCCAATTCTTCCTCCTCACGGCATTCTCCCACAGAGCTTTCCGACTTTCATTTTTAGGAAATCTAAAATCGTACAGGAGAAAAACACGCTATAGTACAAGTACCGATGTAGCACACGTTCGTTCACAATGAAGTTGTAAAATCACACTTAACGAGACAACTTACACATGAAATGTTATTCCCTTCGATTTCGCATCACAATCAGAACGATTCGTACATCCGAACACCACACAAGTCACCATAATAGCGCAAAATCCTTCCAAAAGCGAGCGACGAGCCTATGCACACAAGCTTACAGCAGCAATGTTTTGGTCGGATTGAGATGGCTACCCTCGGCTTCACATAGCTTCACAGCTGTGACGTCACGGCGTCTCCCTCTATTCTTACCTCCATGGTTTTAGGATTGTCGGCGTTCTTGGTGCAAGTGTTTACGTGGAACCGTATGTACCTTCTGTGATCCCCATTGATCAAACGAATGCTGTCTGTCTGCGCACTGGAGTAGGCAACGGTGGAAGGGAATTGATTAGGTTGTTGGTTGGTTCTTCAGCCGTCCCTAGGTCGTGTTGCCACCCGATCGTTCAGTGTTACGCTTGGCTGCCTGTCTCACCTAAACTGTGATTCGAGTTTCCTCCCCAGGCCGATCCTTGGAACACTTCTGAGCACCACTGTTCTGCTGTTTGTCATTCTGATTTTCTTTTCTCGCAAGTACTGTACCAGGACTTCACCCTTGTATTAATTTTGTCTGTGCTATGTTCAGTATACGGCAACGGCCTTGCCGCAGTGGATACACCGGTTCCCGTCAGATCACCGAAGTTAAGCGCTGTCGGGCGTGGCCGGCAGTTGGATGGGTGACCATCCGGGCCGCCATGTGCTGTTGCCATTTTTCGGGGTGCATTCAGCCTCGTGATGCCAATTGAGGAGCTAGTCGACCGAATAGTAGCGGCTCCGGTCAAAGAAAACCATCGTAACGACCGGGAGAGCGGTGTGCTGACCACACACCGCTCCTATCCGCGTCCTCAACTGAGGATGACACGGCGGTCGGATGGCCCCGATGGGCCACTTGTGGCCTGAAGACGGAGAGCTTTATGTTCAGTATATGGCCTTCAGCGATAAAGGTTCCCTGTTGTTATATTGAAATATTACTGGACTTTCAGCCGACGAATTAATTTAAATTCTCCTTAATGTGACTTTTAGCCGAAATTTGTAAATGCTTGCCTTTCGAAGAATTTCCTTCGCTAATCTGAAATATTATTTGGGCCTTTAGCCGAGAAGATATTTTAACTTTAGTTACGTAAGGCCTTCAGTCGTTTGTCTAAATTCTTATGCCTTGAAAGGAATCATTTCACGATATTTTCATTTTAGTTAAGTAAGGCCTTCAGCGGGTTCTCTAAATCCTTGTGTTTTAAAAGGAATTATTTAAACTTTATTATTGAGAATTTACTTGGGCTCTCAGCCGTGAAATGATCCTTGTTGTTTTAAATATAAAACTGTTCACTGGTTTTCGAGGAATAAAGTTGTGTGTTGTTGTGTAGCTAACAGGAACTGATCTTGGCCCCTTTCCAAAACCTGGTCCGCTCTGTCCTGTGAAAGCAGATATCATCCTTGAATTTTAATTTGGCTGGGAGAGTTTAGATGAGGATCGGCGCGGTGCTCGGCCAAGATGTGTCACTACCCGAGAAATCATTGCGAAAGTGTACAAAATGGTGACGGAAGATTGTCGATTGAAAGTGCGTGAAATTGCTCACGCTTGCCAGATGTCATCTGCAAGGGTATATGACATTTTAACTGAAGAACTAGAAATGAAAAAATTATCTGCAAGAGCAGTGCCGTGACACTCGACGCGCGCCCGCACACGTGGGCCGTCGCCATGGCAAAGTTACACGAACTGAGGTTTGAATTGTTGCCACAGCCGCCTTATTCACCTGATACGGCTGCGTCAGACTTCCATCTCTTCCTAAAACTGAAAATTTTTCTTGGTGGACGAAGATTCACTTCAAACGAAGAACTGATAGACGGAGTTTTGCAGGCCTGGAAAAAACTCATTTTGGAGATGGGATCAAGGCACTGGAACATCGTTGGACCAAGTGCATTAACCTACAAGGAGACTACATTGAAAAATAAAAAAAAAGCTTGAGTGATTTATCTACTTTTTTCTATTACGTTCCGAGAACTTTTCAAACCACCCTCGTACATTTAAGTAATGTGGCATCCTTAGCTTGTACACTATTGAGTAGCATAATACGAACAGGACAACACTTAATTCCTTTTGGAATGAGCAGAAAAATGCAGGCCGTTGGAATTCTTAAAAGCCTCTTCTACGATCTTTTCTAGAATAAGATGGCAACGGAATAAATTGTACTTGCACTCAATCACAAAGGGTCTCCTTAAATCTAATGTTATATCTTTGAAGCAGTTCATTCCCTAAATTCACATTCAGTATTGAAGTAGTCACACTTAGTTGAGTTCCACTTCTCTGGTTGCTAGTTCCATTTCTCTAGGTGCATAAAATAAGACATTTCAATATCATCCGTATCATTCTGCGTCAATCTTCGCCATCTATTGCACAGTCGAAGTTAACCTTCACGTCGTGGGTCTGGTGGTTGATCTGCCCGGGATAAAATATTTTTTTCCACAGTTTTTTTCTTGTAGTTCACGAATTTCCTTGACTCAAATGGTTCAAATGGCTCTGACAAGGGAACCTCCCCATCGCATCCCCATCAGATTTAGTTATAAGTTGTCACAGTGGATAGGCCTTAAAAAACTGAACACAGATCAATCTAGAAAACGGGAAGAAGTTGTGTGGAACTATGAAAAAAAATAAGCAAAATATACAAACTGTGCAACATAGGCAACATCAAGGAGAATGTGAACTCAGGAGCGCCGTGGTCCCGTGGTTAGCGTGAGGAGTGGCGGAACGAGGGGTCCCTCGACTGAAAGTTTTACTTTCTTTATTTTCGCAAAGTTATGATCTGTCCGTTCGTTCATTGACGTCTCTGTTCACTGTAATAAGTTTACTGTCTCTGTTTTGCGACCGCACCGCAAAACCGTGCGATTAGTAGACGAAAGGACGTGCCTCTCCAATGGGAACCGAAAACATTTGATCGCAAGGTCATAGATCAACCGATTCCTTCACAGGAAAACACGTCTGATATATTCTATACGACACTGGTGACGGCATGTGCGTCACATGACAGGAATATGTTGTCGACCCACCTAAGTTCTACACTAGGCGAATGGGTAAAAAGATTCTTCTACCTTGCTCGATTTAGATTTTCTTGTGGATGTGATAATCACTCCCAAAAAAAGTGATGAAAATGTAAGAGTTTGTTACATAAACTGAAAATAAAAAATTAAAGTTTTCACTCGAGGGAAGACTTGAACCTAGGACCTCTCGTTCCGCAGCCGCTCTCGCTAACCACGGGACCACAGCGCTCCGGGACCACCATCCTTGATGTTGCCTATGTTCGCATGGACTACTCAGTTTGTATATTTTACTTATTTTTTTCGTAGTTCCACACAACTTCTTCCTGTTTTCTCGATTGATATGTGTCCAGTTTTTCAAGGCCTATCCACTGTGCCTACTTATAACTAAATCTGAGGGGGGGTGCGATGGGGAGGTTCCCTTGTGAGCACTATGGGACTTACCATCCGAGGTCATCAGTGCCCTAGACTTAGAACTACTTAAACCTAAGTAACCTAAGAACATCACACACCTCCATGCCCGAGGCAGGATTCGAACCTGCGACCGTAGCAGCCGCGCGGTTCCAGACTGAATTTCGTTGGCAAGAAACACAGAGTGGCGCGATTTCATTGCCCTTTCGCTGCCTTCTGCGTTATTTGTTGTTAGAGACTGGAAACTGCATTCCTCTTCTCAGCTTCTTCGCTGCTGGCCGTACCCGTTTTCAACTAGGTACTACTGTTGGTTTGTACTTGCGTAATGAGTATTTTGAAGACTGCCGCAATGTAGAAGAGCTTCTGCTATTGGCAGCATTCCCTACGGATTTTTCCAGCCTGGTATCTCTGTCGGCCACAGATTCGTCGCCGCATTTGATCGTTGTGTGTGCAGAATATCTGTTTGCATTGTTTTTGACTTGTTCTTCGCACTCACCAACGCTCGCTGCCGTTCCCACATCATCTTCCACTTCCACATAGTCGTTCTGGTGTTCCTCATCATTCGTGCAGTCAGTCAGGCTGATCAGCGTCCGCCTGTTTTTCTGTTCGGAGATGGGTTCCGCAACTTGTTCATTCACGTTTCTGCCACTGCGAGTCCCTGATGGGGTCTACCTCGCCCCCCGACAGAACTTTTGCATATGCCATCGCTACTGGTTGATTATTCTCAATACGCAATTGTACAGCGCCTCTGGCCTCTGCCGTCACATTTTCCCTCGCGTGTTCCGTGGAATTGCATACGGATCATGGACGGGATTAAAGCCTACACAACAGACGCTCTATGACCCCATACAGCCACAAAAGAGGGGATCTGCTGTTTTAATTCTAAGCTATTGCATATGCTTTTGTAATTCCACTTAAGGTATTCGATTGCCATTGAGCTTGGCATCCCATTTTCTCAACACATTATTTTCTTGATACAGGAACTTGAGGCGTAGTGCCGTATACCGATGCTGCATTGGAGGCGGTTAGGTGGGAGATGTGTCTCACAAGGGAACCTCCCCATCGCACCCTCCTCAGATTTAGTTGTAAGTTGGCACAGTGGATAGGCCTTGATAAACTGAACACAGATCAATCGAGAAAACAGGAAGAAGTTGTGTGGAACTGTGAAAAAATAAGCAAAATATACAAACTGAGTAGTCAATGGGCCACATAAGCACCATAATGGACTCTGTGAGATCAGGAGCGCCGTGGTCCCGTGGTAGCGTGAGCAGCTGGAGAACGAGAGGTCCTTGGTTCAAGTCTTCCCTCGACTGAAAATTTTACTTTCTTTATTTTTGCATAGTTATTATCCGTCCGTTCGTTCATTGACATCTCTGTTCACTGTAATAAGTTTAGTGTCTGTGTTTTGCGACCGCATCGCAAAACCGTGCGATTAGTAGACGAAAGGACGTGCCTCTCCAATGGGAACAGAAAACATTTGTCGCAAGGTCATAGGTCAACCGATTCCTCCACAGGAAAACACATCTGATATATTCTATACGACACTGGTGACGGCTTGTGCGTCACATGACAGGAATATATTGTCGACCCACCTAACTTGTACGCTTGGCGAATGGGTAAAAAGATTCTTCTACCTTGCCCGATTTAGGTTTTCTTGTGGATGTGATAATCACTCCCAAAAAAGTGATGAAAACATAAGAGTTTGTCACATAAACTGAAAATAAAAAATTAAACTCTTCACTCGATGGAAGACTTGAACCTAGGACCTTTCGTTCCGCAGCTGCTCACGTTACCACGAGACCACGGCGCTCCTGCGTTGCAATCGTCCTTAATGTTGGATATCTTCCTCTGAACTACTCAGTTTGAATATTTTGCTTATTTTTTCACAGTTCCACACAACTTCTTCCTGTTTTCTCGATTGATCTGTGTTAAGTTTTTCAAGGCCTATCCACTGTGCCAACTTATAACTACATCTGAGAGGGGTGCGATGGGGAGGTTCCCTTGTCAGAGCTGGAGAGTGACAGATGGTGACGCGAGACAGGACGCGCACCTAGTTTATGTATCAGCCAATAGAGGACAGTATTGGATAGGGGGGACTCCGATTTAGTTTCGATTGTGCCCACTAGAGGGCACGAAAGTAATAGAATGTTTTTCATAAACTGTTCTAGTATTTTCATAAAGTGTTATTATCTCTCTTTGTGTATGTAAAATGTTATAAATGTGTTTTAGCAGAATGAATGATGCGTGAGTGTCGTTTAAGGTTAATATGAAGATAATTGTTTAACGAGTTATGTAGTGGGATTTAGTGTGGGAACATTTCGAAGTAGTATGGATGCGGACAAAGGGGATTTTTGTAGAATAAATTTGTAAAGTAAGTTTATGGTAAAGGGAGAGATAAATAACAATAGTAAATAACTTTATGCATAAAGAAAACTTCAGCGTATTAGATAATTACGTCGGTAAAAAGTGCAGTCGCTAGTTTTACTGTTTTGCGATTGGTTATTGATGAAAAGCGCGGACTGATGCGGGAGAATGTTGTTTTGCTATTGGCTGTTGAGTAAACTGACCAGTGGTAAAGCAATATTCATCGCGCGCCTTTCTCTGCTGGTAGACAAGACTTACAGTATTCCAGAGAGGAGTCGGAGTCTAGCCATCGAACAGTTCGGACGTGTGTAGTAGTAGTTGCGATTGAAATAAGTTGCCGTATCTAGCAGTGTTTCATACATCAAAAGTGTAAAGTGACGGCATAATTATTCCGACGGATGTGTAGAAATGTCGGAATTTTTAAGTAAATTTTGTGACGAGAAAAGACAAATTCCGCGTGGCGTATTGAGCAGGTCGGTGGCTAAAAACTGTGACTGCATTAGGTACCGACAGACGTAATATTTGGCGAGCATTCTCAACCAAAAACAATACGTATTTTTGTAGCTATTGCGTTTTCGGGAAATGTAACACCATAAACTTGCTAACGTGAGCGAAAGGGATTGTGAGTGACTGTGTTAAGACTTGCACGGGCTTGGCAGTGATACTTGTTCACCTGAGTTTCAGAATATATATTAATTAAGGACAAAATTTCCAACCTTTCATGTCGTGTGAAAACTTTCTCCCGAAATGTCGATTAGTGACTTTAATTGTAGCCTGGTTCACGTCGAAGTACAGTAGGTTTCGCTCTGCTTCCCTACTGATGATCTGCTGAGACAATGTTCACAGATAGGTAGGTGCAGGTTCGTCGTAAAGGGACGGAAGGGACCGCGCCGCACTTCTCTGATCTTGCCAAGCCAAGATCTGTGTATGTTACTGATACTGCCCTGACATAACCACCATTATGCTTAAATTTAACGCTACCATTGGTACCGCTGACTGTTTCCTCACAAATGTCGTTAATTACACATTTTCCGTGTACTCTGTTCACAGCATTGACAATTTGAATGTCTCTACCGTCCTCATCAAGCAACTTCATATCGTCCAGTTCCGAACAACGGGAAGGGTAGGGCTTTCAGTGTGCCATTCAAAACTACACTGAAGCGACAAAAAAAAAACTGATACAGGCATGATATGGCGCTGCTGTCGACAATGCGTGTATAAGACAACAAGTGTCAGGGGCAGGTAATTCTGACATTGCTGCTACAATGGCGGGTAATTCACATTTAAGTGAGTTTGATCGTGGTGTTGGCGCATGAGCGATGGGACATAGTATGTCCGAGGTAGCAATGAAGTGAGGATTTTCCCGTACGACCATTTCACGAGTGTACTGGAGTACTCTCTTTCAAATTCTCAAGGTGGCAGGGGTAAAATACAGGGAGCGAAAGCTATTTACACTTTGTACAGAAACCAGATGGCAGTTATAAGAGTCGAGGGACATGAAATGGAAGCAGTGGTTGGGAAGGGAGTGAGGCAGGGTTGTAGCCTCTCCCCGATGTTATTCAGTCTGTATATTGAGCAAGCGGTAAAGGAAACAAAAGATATTAAAATCTATGGAAAAGGAATAAAAACTGTAAGATTCGCCGATGACATTGTGATTCTGTCAGAGACAGCAAAGGACTTGGAAGAGCAGTTGAACGGAATGGACAGTGTCTTGAAAGGAGGATATAAGATGAACATCAACAAAAGCAAAACGAGGATAATGGAATGTAGTCGAGTTAACTCGGGTGATGCTGAGGCAATTAGATTAGTAAATGAGACACTTAAAGTAGGAGTTTTGCTATTTGGGGAGCAAAATAACTGATGATGGTCGAAGTAGAGAGGGTATAAAATGTAGTCTGGCAATGGCAAGGAAAGCGTTTCTGAAGAAGAGAAATTTGTTAACGTACAGTATAGATTTAAGTGTCAGGAAGTCGCTTCTGAAAGTATTTGTATGGAGTGTAGCCATGTATGGAAGTGAAGCGTGGGCGATAAATAGTTTAGACAAGAAGAGAATAGAAGCTTTCGAAATGTGGTGCTACAGAAGAATGATGAAGATTAGATGGGTAGATCACGTAACTAATGAGGACGTATTGAATAGAATTGGGGAGAAGAGAAATTTGTGGCACACCTTGACTAGAAGAAGGGATCGGTTGGTAGGGCATATTCTAAGGCATCACGGGATCACCAATTTGGTATTGGAGGGCAGCACGGAGGGTAAAAATCGTAGAGGGAGACCAAGAGATGAATACACTAAGCACATTCAGAAGGATGTAGGTTGAAGTAGATAGTGGGAGATGATGAAGCTTGCACAGGATAGAGTAGCATGGAGAGCTGCATCAAACCAGTCTCAGGACTGAAGACTACAACAACAACACCGTTGTATACACTCTCAGAATTAATTAGTTTTCATACATATTGTAAATACTTATTTGAAGTAGTCCCTGTATTTATAGTGAACCCCCCCCCCACCATTTTTACTTCACCTGACATGTGATCATGGTACTATTTTACATATGATTTGTCGGTTCCTCTGCCACTTACAGTCACAAGTTTTGAAGACAATAAATATGCTGGACTGATGGTTACATTACTATAACACGTCTGTTTTATTAATACGTCTATTACGATACTGAAGATTTTACAATATGTATGAAAACTAATTAATTCTGATAGTGTATATTACGGTGTAAGACTGAGTTCTTGTAATTAAGGAAATTTAAATGTAAGACTTGCTGCTTTTAAGCAATAAGCTCTGTACTTCAATACGATTTATTACTCTGATACAACATTCACTCTATCATTCTCATTACGTAAAGTAATACGCAACACTTCATTCTTTTAGTCAATATGCTCTGTATTTCAATACAGAACCTGAAGATGGCTTATTGTAACGTCGAAACTGGCTGCCTAGAAATAAACCTATGCAACGGCGATTGGTATTGTTTTTAGTGAAAATTACTTTTATTGTGGCGCTTATGAGTCCTGGTTTGTGTTTTCAGGTTCCCCTGAACGCGCCAGACGTCAGCTCTTCAAGACTTGAACTTCAGTGCACCGGCCGTGCTTCGCCGCACAAGCGAATTGCGTCATAGTCATAAATTCGGGAACAAGTAATTTCAGATGTAGAGGGCTCTTTTTAGCAGACATCAGTATTTTAAAACAGTTTTTGTGCGATATTCCTAGCACGGTACAGGAATTCTGGGACTAACATTTCGGGCCGAACAATTGTACCAACTTAAAGTGACGCTTCACTGTTTTTCATTTGGAAATTTACTCAGAAACATTTGTTCTAGGAGTCCTTACAAGTGGCTACTATTATCCTTCGCGAAACGAAGCTTTGCAGCTAGGACCAAAGAAGGACTTTTAAGTGTTACGGGAGTGTATACTGCGTCAGGCATGTGAGTGAAATGTGTGTCAGTGAGGCCTAAAAAAGAAAAAAAAAACATAAATGACTATAATCTAACCCACGTGCTGCTGCAGCTATATCAAAAAGTAAGTGTGTGCATATTAGGGAGCGTGGAACTAGGACGGCTGATAAACGCGTGTGGTTGTGTGAGGTGTTAAGGCGAGGCACGTACTGGACGGTCTAAGATTCGTTCTTACGTCTTGATAAACTGGGTGTCGGGAGTCGACTCGCGGACCTTTAAGGACAGGCGGACACTGTCGTCGCTGGAGACGCGGCCGTCGACGGGTCATGCCCTCGCGCCCTCGGCTGGCGAGGAGCAGCTGATGATGGACAGTCGACGTCCGGGTCAGGAGCGCCGGAGCTGTTTCGAACGGGAATCCGGCCATCATCTTCAGGAGCATCTGAAAAGGTGAGTGCCTCCTGTTATTAGTAGACGCTCGCTCACGGGCTGTCTGCATCTGTACCTCATAGGTTAAGTCATATTTTTTCTATTAATACGCTATCTTCATTTACTATAATTTTATTTTCGCCGTTCAAGTCCAATCCACGTAGGAACTTGGAATCCATTTTCAACAGCGTCACTGACACTTCCTGGAGTCAGTGTACTGGAATTACTTTTCACTGTATCACATCAAAACGAAAGATTTTTTTATAAAAATATTTTAATTGAATGTAACAGTACATACAGGGCTATTACAAATGATTCACTGTAGCTCCATTCATTGACATATGGTCACGACACAGATACGTAGAAAAACTCATTAAGTTTTGTTCGGCTGAAGCCGCACTTCAGGTTTCTGCCGCCAGAGCGCTCGATAGCGCCGTGAGACAAAATGGCGACAGGAGCCGAGAAAGCGTATGTCGTGCTTGAAATGCACTCACATCAGTCAGTCACAACAGTGCAACGACACTTCAGGACGAAGTTCAACAAAGATCCACCAACTGCTAACTCCATTCGGCGATGGTATGCGCAGTTTAAATCTTCTGGATGCCTCTGTAAGGCGAAATCAACGGGTCGGCCTGCAGTGAGCGAAGAAACGGTTGAACGCGTGCGGGCAAGTTTCACGCGTAGCCCGCGGAAGTCGACGAATAAAGCAAGCAGGGAGCTAAACGTACCACAGCCGACGGTTTGGAAAATCTTACGGAAAAGGCTAAAGCAGAAGACTTACCGTTTACAATTGCTACAAGCCCTGACACCCGATCACAAAGTCAAACGCTTTGAATTTTCGCCGCGGTTGCAACAGCTCATGGAAGAGGATGCGTTCAGTGTGAAACTTGTTTTCAGTGATGAAGCAACATTTTTTCTTAATGGTGAAGTGAACAGACACAATGTGCGAATCTGGGCGGTAGAGAATCCTCACGCATTCGTGGAGCAAATTCGCAATTCACCAAAAGTTAACGTGTTTTGTGCAATCTCACGGTTTAAAGTTTATGGCCCCTTTTTTACAGGACACGTGTATCTGGACATGCTGGAAAATTGGCTCATGCCACAACTGGAGACCGACAGCGCCGACTTCATCTTTCAACAGGATGGTGCTCCACCGCACTTCCATCATGATGTTGGGCATTTCTTAAACAGGAGATTGGAAACCGATGGATCGGTCGTGGTGAAGATCATGATCAGCAATTCGTGTCATGGCCTCCACACTCTCCCGACTTAACCGCATGCGATTTCTTTCTGTGGGGTTAAGTGAAAGATTCAGTGTTTAAACCTCCTCTATCAAGAAACGTGCCAGAACTGCGAGCTCGCATCAACGATGCTTTCGAACTCATTGGTGGGGACATGCTGCGCTGAGTGTGGGAGGAACTTGATTATCGGCTTGATGTCTGCCGAATCACTAAAGGGGCACATATCGAACATTTGTGAATGCCTAAAAAAACTTTTTGAGTGTTTGTATGTGTGTGTAACAAAGCATTGTGAAAATATCTCAAATAATAAAGTTATTGTAGAGCTGTGAAATCGCTTCAGTCATTTGTAATAACCCTGTATAGGAAAGACCGTACCCAGAATGTAGCAGACCAGTCATCTTGAAGAAGATTGCAGCACAGACGTTCAAAATATTGGTGGTGTAGTTGTTTTAGTGCTTTAGTAGGATCCTTCTGTCATCTCCCGCCGATCAGTTGAAGAATCGAACTTCCATTCGATTTTTGTAATCGCGAGGAGACGACGCGGATACTAATCATTACGAAAAAGTGGTACCGATGTACGGTAGGGTGAAAAATGTGTAGCAATAACTACAAGCGATGAAATACTCTGAACACCAAATTATTCCGAAAGACTAACAGCAATTCTTTTACAAATGATATAATTCCAATCCCAAAGAAAGCAGGTGTTGACAGATGTGAAAATTACCGAACTATCAGTTTAATAAGTCACAGCCGCAAAATACTAACGCGAATTCCTTACAGACGAATGGAAAAACTGGTAGAAGCGGACCTCGGGGAAGATCAGTTTGGATTCCGTAGAAATATTGGAACACGTGAGGCAATACTAACCTTACGACTTATCTTAGAAGAAAGATTAAGAAAAGGCAAACCTACGTTTCTAGCATTTGTAGACTTAGAGAAAGCTTTTGACAATGTTAACTGGAATACTCTCTTTCAAATTCTGCAGGTGGCAGGGGTAAAATACAGGGAGCGAAAGGCTATTTACAATTTGTACAGAAACCAGATGGCAGTTATAAGAGTCGAGGGGCATGAAAGGGAAGCAGTGGTTGGGAAAGGAGTGAGACAGGGTTGTAGCCTCTCCCCGATGTTATTCAATCTGTATATTGAGCAAGCAGTAAAGGAAACAAAAGAAAAATTCGGAGTAGGTATTAAAATTCATGGAGAAGAAGTAAAAAGTTTGAAGTTTGCCGATGACATTGTAATTCTGTCAGAGACAGCAAATGACTTTGAAGAGCAGTTGAACGGAATGGATAGTGTCTTGAAAGGTGTATATAAGATGAACATCAACAAAAGCAAAACGAGGATAATGGAATGTAGTCAAATTAAATCGGGGGATGCTGAGGGAATTAGATTAGGAAATGAGACACTTAAAGTAGTAAAGGAGTTTGATATTTGGGGAAGTAGAGAGGATATAAAATGTCGACTGGCAATGGCAAGGAAATCGTTTCTGAAGAAGAGAAATTTGTTAACATCGAGCATACATTTAAGTGTCAGGAAGTCGTTTCTGAAAGTATTTGTATGGAGTGTAGCCATGTATGGAAGTGCAACATGGACGATAACTAGTTTGGACAAGAAGAGAATAGAAGCTTTCGAAATGTGGTGCTACAGAAGAATGCTGAAGATAAGGTGGGTAGATCACGTAACTAATGAGGAGGTATTGAATAGGATTGGGGAGAAGAGAAGTTTGTGGCACATCTTGACTAGAAGAAGGGATCGGTTGGTAGGACATGTTTTGAGGCATCAAGGGATCACAAATTTAGCATTGGAGGGCAGCGTGGAGGATAAAAATCGTAGAGGGAGACCAAGAGATGAATACACTAAGCAGATTCAGAAGGGTGTAGGTTGCAGTAGGTACTGGGAGAAGAAGAAGCTTGCACAGGATAGAGTAGCATGGAGAGCTGCATCAAACCAGTCTCAGGACTGAAGACCACAACAACAACAACAACAACAACAACAAGTTATGTAACACATTAGTCAATGCATCAGCAGCATCTATAGTATGTCAGTAAAGCCGACACTCACGTTTACTTCGTAATTCGGTAATCGTAGGCCATATATGCTACAGTCAAATGCGAACTACATTGTAAAACAGGTTCTGTAATTCTAGAAACATGTGTATAGCCGATTCTGAGAACTATTAAAATTTTACAGGAAGGGTAGTTTTTCTCCTAAACAATGTGTCGTACAGTGATATAGCATTGTAGATAGCTCCATTGC
Organism: Schistocerca piceifrons; assembly: GCF_021461385.2. NCBI lineage: Eukaryota > Metazoa > Arthropoda > Insecta > Orthoptera > Acrididae > Schistocerca > Schistocerca piceifrons. The sequence continues at coordinate 66,342,729 of NC_060148.1, read as the reverse complement.
TATATTTGGATACCGTGTGCAAAACGTGTTGCCATTAGAGGTAGTAGTAAAGAAGCAGTAGATCAAAACGTCACACTAGGTTGTGAAGTTTTATTGGGTGATTTGAGAAAATATAGCAGACGATCAACTTTTTCCTTTCATTAATTTGTTGTTAGGTCACCAACAAAATGTTTCAAGAAGGTTTGAAACTATGTGTAGAGTTTGTTTGAAATCGCTAAGTGCTCTCATTCTAAAATACTAGACAAATATATTTTTTTAAATGAACACACTGCTATTTGACTGTTTTGTTCTTTATTTAATTATGTCCCAGGTTTCGGCCTGTTATGCCATTTTCAAGTTATTGCTAAAAGCAAACATTGCGTACAATAAGACCAAGTTGAATTTCAAAAGATGTAACATGCCGAAATATGTAATATTGCAGGACATCAAGCTCAAAATTGGGCATAAATTAAGAAAAATATTCGATCCCCACCAAATGCCAGATGTAATATCATCTTGCAAGAAGATCAATAAATAATGGTGTTTAGTAAAAGCAGGTTTACTTTGCTATCTAAAAAATGAACACATGTTATTGAGTGGTAATGACTATCATTACAGCTCAAGAACATGTGTTCGTCATCTATATACCAAAGTAAATGAGTTTTTATTAAATATGACGTGCTCCCACAGTTATTTAATGACATTTTTACAAGGTGATGATTTTACACCAGGCATTTCGTGGGGATCGAATATTTTTTCTTAATTTATGGTCAATTTTGAGTTTGAGTGTCCTGCAATATCACATTTCGTAATTATATACTAATTTTCATTCATAAGAATTGCAGCGGAAGTCATGTAGCTGAAGATGTGGACTAATACAAGAGTGTGTTAGCACCCAAGAGGGCCACACCTCATTCTGATGGACATCTGTTCCGAATGGAAGTTTAGTCATTTAATAGCAGTTACGTGGTGAACATTACCACAAGTTTTGATAAATATCGAACTTATGCTCCGTGTTGTAGCATCTCCTATTTTCGTCAGTGTATGAGGGAGTTGTAGTATAAAGCGATATTAAAACGCTAAGAATCTGTGAAATCAATGTTAGGGAAGACGGATAGGGCACTTTGTTTTTATGGACGTATTCTAGGAAAGTGTGGAGGAACTGTAAAGCAAACAGCATACAAGACGCTAGACTAGTCCGACTAATTCTAGAGTACTGTTCCAGTATTTTGGATTATCATTGAGGCATGGCGGCGGATAAGGAGCGAATTCAGGGATGCGAAACTGTTCGGTATAGACCGTACCAGAGTGTAACAAAGATGCTCAGGGAAGATAAATGGAGATATATATATATATATATATATATATATATTTTGAGAAAGTTAGGGTAGTCACCAAGAATAAAAGATATTTGGTAGTACACCCTGGAATATAATCAGTCATCTTTTGTGAGAGATCGCATATTAATGGAACAGAACTGAGAGGAGATAACATTGTCAGAAAAGTGCCCCCCACCACGCACTATACAATGGCTTTCGATGTAGATATGCAGATACAGGCACCGTGTTACAAGCTCGAGATGTTAAACTGGTCGTACCTGTTTCTATTCAAGTTTTACGCCTCCCCCGAAATTGAGCCATAAAGATCTTTTCGACGCAAGTTACGACACAGTTGCAATTTCCGCGAATAATTTCTCTCGGAGGTGTCTGAGAACACCACCTCCGCCGCAGTTCCGGTCGAGTGGGGAGCGCATCGAAACGTCAGGGGCTATCACGAGAACGGGAAGGAGATGGCGTTTTAATGGTCGCCCGCCATCAAAACCCGGCGGGCGCAATTCGGGGCGAAAGTACCTCTAAAACTCGCGCGGAATTTTCCGACGCGCGAGATGATTGGAAAACTCCTCCAGGAACGGACGGCAGTACGCATTTATTAGCGCGTTAAACCCAATCCTCCCTTCTTCCTAGCACTGAGGGTTTGTATTGTCACGTCACTGCAATCGGTAAGAGCTTACGGCGGAAAAATGGCTGGCAACTGCGCTGTAGGGTTTTGCCGTCTTAACTACCAGTCTGGGAGGAATCTCCTTTATTCGAGACATCTGAGTGCCTGTTTCATCACTGACCGAATCTCGTCAGGTTTAAATGGCGGCGTGTCGAGAAAGATCCGGTTTATAGGCTGCAGAAGTATAATTGGGCTGTGTGTTGACCCTTGTGGGACATTATAAGGTGCATTCAAGTTCTAAGACCTCCAATTTTTTTTATCCGGACTGGAAAGAGGTAGAAACATGCGCATTGTTTTAAAATGAGGCCGCGTTCATTGTCAATACGTCCCAGAGATGGCAGCACCGTTCGGCAGATGGAATTTTACCGCCAGCGGCGAGAAAGAGAACTGTTTTAAATACTTAAAATGGCGACGTTTTCCCTACTTGAACAGCGTGCAATCATTCGTTTTCTGAATTTGCGTGGTGTGAAACCAATTGAAATTCATCGACAGTTGAAGGAGACATGTGGTGACGGAGTTATGGATGTGTCGAAAGTGCGTTCGTGGGTGCGACAGTCTAATGAAGGCAGAACATCATGTGACAACAAACAGAAACAACCTCGGGCTCGCACAGGCCGGTCTGACGATACGATCGAGAAAGTGGAGAGAATTGTTTTGGGGGATCGCCGAATGACTGTTGAACAGATCGCCTCCAGAGTTGGCATTTCTATGGGTTATGTACACACAATCCTGCATGACGACCTGAAAATGCGAAAAGTGTCATCCAGGTGGGTGCCACGAATGCTGACGGACGACCACACGGCTGTCCATGTGGCACGTTGTCGAGCAATGTTGACGCGCAACGACAGCACAAATGGGCTTTCTTTTCGTCGGTTGTGACAATGGATGAGACGTGGATGCCATTTTTCAATCCAGAAACAAAGCGTCAGTCAGCTCAATGGAAGCACAGAGATTCACCGCCACCAAAAAAATTTCGGGTAACTGCCAGTGCTGAAAAAAAGGTGGTGTCCATATTCTGGGACAGGGAGGGCGTAATCCTTACCCATTGCGTTCCAAAGGCCACTACGGTAACAGGTGCATCCTATGAAAATGTTTTGAAGAACAAATTCCTTCCTGCATTGCAACAAAAACGTCCGGGAAGGGCTGCGCGTGTGCTGTTTCACCGAGACAACGCACCCGCACATCGAGCTAACGTTACGCAACAGTTTTTTCGTGATAACAACTTTGAAGTGATTCCTCATGCTCCCTACTCACCTGACCTGGCTCCTAGTGACTTTTGGCTTCTTCCAACAATGAAAGATGCTCTCTGTGGCCGCACATTCACCAGCCCTGCTGCTATTGCCTCAGCGATTTTCCAGTGGTCAAAACAGACTCCTAAAGAAGCTTTCGCTGCTGCCATGGAATCATGGCGTCAGCGTTGTGAAAAATGTGTACGTCTGAAGGGCGATTACGTCGAGAAGTAACGCCAGTTTCATCGATTTCGGGTGAGCAGTTAATTAGAAAAAAAAATCGGAGACCTTAGATCTTGAACGCACCTCGTATGTAACCATTGCCTTAATTCGTATTACAGACGGAGCAGTTTCCGAAAGTATTTCATGACATAAGTTTAGGCAATAGAAACTGAGGTTACCACCCTGTCACTTTGTTTAGTATGTGATCAGTAAGTCTGTCACCCCAGATTATTTAAAGATTCTGACGCCCATGTATAAAACTGCTACAAATGTCTGGTTGCTTTACAAATGAGACAACGACAGAAGTAAAGATTTGTCGTTAAACATGTTAAAATTTTATGATTGAAGATGCGAAACTCTAATTAGTAGATTTCGTCAGTTACAGTGTATGTTTATTATACGTCGCGCAATGATATAATTTTGTCGATACCTTTAGTGAGATATATGAATACTGAGTGGCGAATAACGTTAGTAGTGAATAAAAGATAAATTAAAATGTCATACTTCATACTGAAGTTTTACCGAATGTTTTCCTTCCATTATTTTGAGTGGCTGTAAGTGAGAGAAAGTTTAGAAAATGTCAGTATTTGTACGAAGTGTGCGTTCCAACTCGCTAAGTGGTCTCATTATTAACACTGGGAGACCATAGTCTGCACAATATGCGCTCCATTATATGCAAAAATCTGTTTTTACGCGAGTCAGTATTTACTTTATTGCGTGAACTATGTGCAATGATATAATTTTGTGGGTACATTGAGCGCTGTGTGTGGGTACTGTCTGTAAAATCCTGTTGCGAATAGAGTTGGTAGTAAATATAAATGCCGTGTGAGTAGAGCTTTCCGTCTAGTAGACCGTTCGCCGGGTGCAAATCTTTCGATTTGACGCCACTTCGGCGACTTGCCCATCGATGGGGATGAAATGATGATGATTAGGACAACACAACACTCAATCCCTGAGTGGAAAAAATCTCCGTCCCAGCCGGAAATCGAACCCGGGCCCTTACGATTGACAGTCTGTCCCGCTGACCAGTTTTTTGTTGTTGTTGTTGTTGTTCTCATTTTGTTCGATGTCATTCGCTGCATTTGTTCGGTGCGATTGTCCCAGGACACCCGTTCAAGTTCATCGTTCATCTCTTCACTCAGTTTTTTTTTATTACAGAGGGCAGCTAATCCTCTAACCGAACACGCTGAGCTACGCTGCAGGCAACCACTGAGCTACCAGGTGTGGAGTAGAGTTGGCAGTAATGAAATAATGAATTAAAACGTCATGTCTGTTTCTAAAGTTTTACAGCGTGAACATTGAAAATGTAGTGGGCAATAAACTTTTTTTCTTCTGTTATTCTGTAGGGGTGTAGCCGTGAACAGGTTTTAAATTATGTGTAAAGTTCACTGGAAGTCGCTAAGTGTTCTCGTTGTCATACTGGATGAATATAGTCTGGGTAATATGCGCGCCATGAGCTGAATTGCTTGAAGACATATACACAGGAATACGTGTCTTACTGCGTTAAACCTTTAACATAGATTATTAGTGAGTGGGTTGTGACAGCATTTTAAATTTTTACTTTCGGAAATTAAATTTTTGTTTGTGGAAGCCGTTTCTGTTTGAAACAAATAAGTCAAATTTGGCATTTTCTGTGGTGTTGATTGTGTAGATCATAAAACTGTTCTATAGGAACTAAAAAGTATGTATTTTAAAGTCTTTCCCTTGAAAGCAATGGGGTCTTACCTCGAAAACTAAAACTTTGAGGCTCACATTAACAAATGATACGACAGGAATAAGATTAAAGTCGGAATGAGGAAATATTAAATATGGTGTCTTGTCATGCTCTTATTATGGTCTGCATAAGTGATTTACTGTGAATACTGGAGGTCTCTTCAGTTGTTGGTGACACGTATATTATCGGAGCGTCCAAACACAGCCAGCCAGTGGCCACCAGCTTAACATTCAAAGATTCATATACTATTCCAAACACGTAAAAACGACTTATAACTATGAGGAACGTCCAATAAGTAATGCGTTTTTTTGCTCAACCAGTTTCGGTTGAAAAAAATGTGGAATATGCTCGCTTCATCCACTATAATTTCATGAAGTTACGATATACAGAGCCTTCAAAATGGTGTCTGCATCAGAGGTGCTTTCCAAGCAGAGAACTATGATTGAATTATTTTTCCGGGAAACCAGAGCATGACAGATATTCACAGGTGATTGTAAGACGCCTACGGAGACCGGACAGTGAACAAAAGCACGGTGAGCCGTTGTGCGAAGCGTCTGACATCTTTGTAACAAGGTCGCGCAAACCTGTCCAAACTCCTGAATGGCAGCCGGGCGCACACAGCTTGACTCCTGCAGTGTTGGAACGTGCGGACACTCTCATTCGAGATTATCGACGGGTGACGATCAAACATTTCGCTGCTCAACTGGACGTCTCTGTTGGTAGTGCTGACACCAGTTTGGGGTGCTGAAAGCCACTGGGGTTCTCGCTGCCTAACAGAAGAGCATGAAGGGAAACGGAGGACCATCTGTATGGAACTGCTTGCATGCTACAAGGCTGCTCGTGACAATTTTTTGTCGAACATCGTGACAGGCGATGGAACATGGGTTCATCACGCCGAACCGGAAACAAATCGGAAATCCACATCACCTCTTCTGCGAAAAAGAAGTTCAAAGGCGCGCCTCTGCTGGCAAACGGTCTTCTGCGATCCTGAAGGGGTTATTCTATTTGGCGTCCTCCCATATGGCGCAACAATCAATTCTGAAGCGTATTGTGCTACCCTGAGGAAGACATCATCCAAGTCTCCACAGTCCAGAGGAGCTGACAAAACTTCATTGAATTGTTCTCCATCATCAGCCCTGATCTCGCTCCTTGCATCTGTTTCGCTGGACGCAGTACGTGGATGTTGGGGAGGTTATTGTTGATCCGACGTCGACCAGTAGAGAACAATATGGGCATAGAGGCTCTCCCTGTGAAATGGTGTAAGGTTGCCGTATTGAATGGAGGTTATGTTGAAAAAAGAGTTTTGTTGCCAAAAGGGTGGAGAATGGTGTGGTCTATTGGAATCCTGAATAAAAACATGCTTTCAGAAAAAAAGTGGTGCATTGCCTATTGAACTGTCATAGTAGTAGTTCGGTTGAGTGTGCACACAGTGGATAAGCCTCCATATGTGAGGTTTCTGGGTATCCAGATGGGTAACGGAAGAAGCGTGTGCATAAGTTAACTGAAGACATCATTTCTACCTGCTGCAGGTCGTCCGCTTGGAAATGATATTTACAGGACAGAACCAATGAAATGTTGTTGACATACAGGGAGGACAGGTCTGACTGCTGTGGCATACGTCAGAGAGCATGCTTCCTGAAGGACCTGTCTTGCCCACAGGCAACAGTACCTTTCAAACCACTTCAGCACTCTGTCTAGCATTTTTCCAATCAGCGTGTCAAAGCTGACGACGTCCAATGCATAGCTGAAGTCTAGTACTGCCAACAGTGTGGCCGGCTGGTGTGGCCGTGCGGTTCTAAGCGCGTCAGTTTGGAACCGCGTGACCGCTACGGTCGCAGGTTCGAATCCTGCCTCGGGCATGGACGTGTGTGATGTCCTTAGGTTAGTTAGGTTTAAGTAGTTCTAAGTTCTAGGGGACTGATGACCTCAGTAGTTAAGTCCCATAGTGCTCAGAGCCATTTGAACCATTTGAACCAACAGTGTGGCCTCGCAGTCTCCCGTGGGGTATTTCAGATTAATAGTTATTGCAATAAGTGCAGTTTTGTGGTATTTCGTTAACATAAAAACGTATTGGTATTTGTCGTAGAAGCGAACTTTTTATCAGGATTCTGTAATGGTTCTTTATTTACGTGACCATTACGGCACTCCAACCCCAGTTCTCGATACCAGTAATGTCGTACTACTCTTCTGCGAAGTAACAGACATATTTTTGTGACAATATTCACAAAAAAATGGTTCAAATGGTTCTGAGCACTATGGGACTTAACATCTGTGGTCATCAGTCCCCTAGAACTTAGAACTACTTAAACCTAACTAACCTAAGGACGTCACACACATTCAGGCCCGAGGCAGGATTCGAACCTGCGACCGTAGCAGTCGCGCGGTTCCGGACTGCGCGCCTAGAACCGCTAGACCACCGCGGCCGGCCAATATTCACATTTGGGTTTATTAATGTATACGATGTATCGATATATTACAGTGATATGGTTCTTGTGTGTGTTCATTTCTGTGAGACTGTCATATTTTTTGACTTGTAACCGTTTTGGCGCGAATGCGCACAGAGCAGTCTTTGTTTCACTTTGCAGAAGTTAAGTTGTTATTTCGCTTAGTAAAAGAACAGTCAAGTCTTGTGTTTGGTTAAAGTGGAAATTAAATACATGAAGATTGATACAAAATTGTTTTCTTGATGATGTGACAATTAAGAAGTAGTATATGTGAATTTACAAGAAGTTTAATAAAAACGTGCATCGTGAACATCAAGTTAAAAATTATTTCGACCATACCATTGTTCAGATCTGGGATTGTTTGATCATTAAGAATTTCCTGAAAAACGCACTTGTTAGGTCTTCAAATATTGTTAAAATACAGATCTGGATCTTCTAGCAATCAAAGTGGAATCACCCCAGAATCAACAAGATGAGTCATAACAACTTCGACGAAATCTACGTAGGAATCCATTCAACTTAAGTGCCAAAATTAATGACTTTTTTACAGTGACTTCATTATTTCCATTCTGACGGTACCATCCACAGTCAATAACTTTGTTGTTTCCCGATAAAGCGAACATATGCTGCGTGAGCAACATTATTAATCTCATTTCTAACCTACACTCTTGGAAATTGAAATAAGAACACCGTGAATTCATTGTCCCAGGAAGGGGAAACTTTATTGACACATTCCTGGGGTCAGATACATCACATGATCACACTGACAGAACCACAGGCACATAGACACAGGCAACAGAGCATGCACAATGTCGGCACCAGTACAGTATATATCCACCTTTCGCAGCAATGCAGGCTGCTATTCTCCCATGGAGACGATCGTAGAGATGCTGGATGTAGTCCTGTGGAACGGCTTGCCATGCCATTTCCACCTGGCGCCTCAGTTGGACCAGCGTTCGTGCTGGACGTGCAGACCGCGTGAGACGACGCTTCATCCAGTCCCAAACATGCTCAATGGGGGACAGATCCGGAGATCTTGCTGGCCAGGGTAGTTGACTTACACCTTCTAGAGCACGTTGGGTGGCACGGGATACATGCGGACGTGCATTGTCCTGTTGGAACAGCAAGTTCCCTTGCCGGTCTAGGAATGGTAGAACGATGGGTTCGATGACGGTTTGGATGTACCGTGCACTATTCAGTGTCCCCTCGACGATCACCAGTGGTGTACGGCCAGTGTAGGAGATCGCTCCCCACACCATGATGCCGGGTGTTGGCCCTGTGTGCCTCGGTCGTATGCAGTCCTGATTGTGGCGCTCACCTGCACGGCGCCAAACACGCATACGACCATCATTGGCACCAAGGCAGAAGCGACTCTCATCGCTGAAGACGACACGTCTCCATTCGTCCCTCCATTCACGCCTGTCGCGACACCACTGGAGGCGGGCTGCACGATGTTGGGGCGTGAGCGGAAGACGGCCTAACGGTGTGCGGGACCGTAGCCCAGCTTCATGGAGACGGTTGCGAATGGTCCTCGCCGATACCCCAGGAGCAACAGTGTCCCTAATTTGTTGGGAAGTGGCGGTGCGGTCCCCTACGGCACTGCGAAGGATCCTACGGTCTTGGCGTGCATCCGTGCGTCGCTGCGGTCCGGTCCCAGGTCGACGGGCACGTGCACCTTCCGCCGACCACTGGCGACAACATCGATGTGCTGTGGAGACCTCACGCCCCACGTGTTGAGCAATTCGGCGGTACGTCCACCCGGCCTCCCGCATGCCCACTATACGCCCTCGCTCAAAGTCCGTCAACTGCACATACGGTTCACGTCCACGCTGTCGCGGCATGCTATCAGCTGCGCAGCTAGCGCCATTCGACGGCCAACACCGCGGTTCCTGGTGTGTCCGCTGTGCCATGCGTGTGATCATTGCTTGTACAGCCCTCTCGTAGTGTCCGGAGCAAGTATGGTGGGTATGACACACCGGTGTCAATGTGTTCTTTTTTCCATTTCCAGGAGTGTACTTTGCAAGTGGTGGTATTGTTAGAATTCAGCTAGTTGATCGTAAACAGACACTGTAAATACGTCCGTATGCTACACTATCTGCCCAAGAGTATCTGGGTATCGACCACCAGATATCACTAGAGGTGGAATCTCCAGCATAAAAGGAAGGGAGGAAGTATTGTTTTGTCAGTACAGATGAATGGATCGGTCAGCAGATTTCAGTGACTTCCGCCATAGTGGGCTGTTGGTCATGTGAAGCGGAAACGTGAAGGAGCAACAATAGTTAAACCGACACCAGGCAGAATTAATGTACTGACGGAGACAGACCTGCGAGCAGTGCGGAGAGTAAATGTAAAATATCGCACGGAATCGCCGGAAGCAGTCACTCGTGTTTTTCAGTGTGGTACCAGCAACCCAGCTGAGAAAATGACTGTGCGTTGTTGTTGTTGTTATTGTTGTTGTGGTGGTCTTCAGTCCTGCGACTGGTTTGATGCAGCTCTCCATGCTATTCTATCCTGTGCAAGCTTCTTCATCTCCCAGTACCTACTGCAGCCCACATCCTTCTGAATCTGCTAAGTGTATTCATCTCTTGGTCTCCATCTACAATTTTTACCCTCCACGCTGCCCTCCAACGCTAAATTTGTGACCCTTTGATGCGTCAGAACATGTCCTACCAACCGGCCCCTTCTTCTTGTCAAGTTGTGCCACAAACTCCTCTTCTCCCCAATTCTATTCAATACCTCCTCATTATGTGATCTACCCATCTAATCTTTAGCATTCTTCTGTAGCACCACATTTAGAAAGCTTCTATTCTCTTCCTGCCCAAACTGTTTATCGTCCATGTTTCAAAATGGCTCTGAGCACTATGGGACTTAACTGCTGAGGTCACCAGTCCCCTAGACCTTAGAACTACTTAAACCTAACTAACGTAAAGACATCACACACATCCATGCCCGAGGCAGGATTCGAACCCGCGACCGTAGCAGTCGCGCGGTTCCGGACTGAAGTGCCTAGAACCGCTCGGCCACCGCGGACGGCCCGCAAAAAATATCACAGTGAATATAATTAGGGTGAGGTGGCCAATGATCTAGTCATTGGCGACGTGCGCCAGGCTCTAACTGTTACAGCAGTCGGCGAAATGACGCGATTATTGAGGATAATGGGCAACGCGAGCTACATTGTGCGCATATTTTGAAAGTTTGGGTCTGACGGGAGGCGTGCTAGGGTAATCTGTGAAGCTGCAGCGACCACTGTGTCCAGATGGCTTAGTTGTCAGAGCACCTGCCAAGTAAGTGGAAGACCCGGGTTCGAACCTCGTCTAGCACAAATTTTCAACTTTCCCATAGATTTCAGTCAATGCCCAGTCTCAGCCAACGTCTGTAGTTCCTTTGTGTGTGTTGGGAAAAGCCTGGACACGTTTTTTTTTTTTTTTTTTTTTTTTTTGGGAAAAGGGGAAGTGAGAGAACATCACTTTGGAGAATGAGAGGGTGCCTGCAGTGGTAATGCTGCCGTCGGCGCTTCCTGTCTTTATTTGCACAAGGAGCCTTCGGAGCGCGTTCACACGGGTCGTGGGCGGGAATTACATTAGCCGTGATAGAGCGGGATTAGGGCGGCTTTTAAATCAAGCGTGTTCCGGGCAGCGGCCGTATCGACCCCCGGCTACACGCGGCCGTATTTGCATGCTAATGGCGACGAATGGGTCCCCGCGGCATACACCGCCGCGCCGCACCGCACCGCACTACACTGCACTGCACTGCCGTATTGACCTCCGACGGCCGACAGACAGCACGCGTGTCCAAGTGTAGCATCCGCTTCTGCGTTGTCAAATTTTCGAAACGTGCTGCAAATCTCTGCGTTTGCGTCTCAAACACTCGTCACTCCAGTGCGGAATATACAGGGTAATTCGCGAAGATATGCAAATATTTTAATTTGTTATTCTACAAGTAAAACTAAAGAAAAAAGTTCGTCAGGGAACTGTATCTATGCTTTATAGATCTAGAAAAGGCATATGACCGGGTTCCTAGGAGGAAGTTATTGTCTGTTCTACGAGATTATGGAATAGGAGGCAAACTTTTGCAAGCAATTAAAGGTCTTTACATGGGTAGTCAGGCAGCAGAGTTGACGGTAAATTGAGTTCGTGGTTCAGAGTTGTTTCAAGGGTAAGACAAGGCTGCAACCTGTTTCCACTGTTGTTCATTATTATTTATGGATCATATGTTGAAAACAATAAGGCTGGGTGAGATTAAGATAGATGAACACAAAATAAGCAGTCTTGCATATGCGGATGACTTACAAGGGGAGGCCGCCAATTGTGAAATTCAGATTCGATTCATACTGCGCATAATAAAAGTTCATGGCCAGAGGTGTGATGTGGCAAAGCACCAAGATGCACTTCTCAGCCGTTGTCGAGGAAATCGACAGTTAAAAGAAACCGTTGCCGTGAAATGCTCTCTACGATTAATAATTGTCTATAGCATCGTGGCGCAGCGGTAAGCGCTCGGTTTCGTAATCCGAAGGTCGCCGGTTCGAATCTCGCGCCATGCAATTTTTTTTATTATTAGTTTTTTGTAATTCAACTATATATATATATATATATATATATATATATATATAAACTATTAATGAATTGCTTATGCATGTTGGTGAAGGCGGATCGCTCTCCAATTGTACCGCCTCCATTTTTCCGTTTGTTTAACAGGGTGTACCAAAGCTCTCCCGTCCGCACTGATTTTCGACGATGTTATAAGTTGCGCTAGGGACCGCATCTACCTTCTTTCGAAGTTAGCACGCAACTACGCTGTTATGCGGCGGCTCGTTCCGGCCCATTCAACATCTGTCCTTCAAGTGTAACGAGCGAGTAACGGAGTTTATATTTCATACCTGCCACAGCGAATTTGTGTTCGTGGGGTCTCTATTCTAATTCGAACGTTTGACTTACGCTATACGTATTCGTTTCGGAATATCGTTTCTACGTCTTCCGTTAACTATACGTGGTTAACATTATGAAGACAATTAATAACATTTGTGAAATACAACTTTGTTTGCGGAAAACATAATGATGTTCGAAGTCGCCAGTTTTTCCACGACAAACGACTTTCAACAACTTATTATGTGCATAATTGTTGTAACTGATTGCCGGGAATTTTATATATATATATTTGAATTACAAAAAACAAATACTAAAATAAAAGGTTGCATGGTGCGAGATTCGATCCGCCGACCTTCGGATTACAAACCCGAGCGCTTACCGCTGCGCCACGACGCTGTGGAAAATTATTGTTCAGAGAGTATTTAACCGCAACGGTTTCTTTTAACTGTCGATTTTCTCGACAACGGCTGAGAAGTGCATCTTTGTGTTTTGCCACATTACACCTCTGGCCATGAGCTTTTATTATGCGCAGTAGGAATCGAATCTGAATTTCACAATTGGCGGCTTCCCCTTGTTAGTTGTGATGTCAGATTCGATTGAAAGTTTGCAAAGTAATATTTCAGAGTTAGATCAGAAATCTAAGGCCTATGGTATGAAGATTAGCATCTCCAAAACGAAAGTAATGTCAGTGGGAAAGAAATATATACGGAGTGCCAAATAGGAGGAACAAAGTTAGAACAGGTGGACGGTTTCAAGTATTTGGGATGCATATTCTCACAGGATGGCAACATAGTGAAAGAACTGGAAGCGAGGTGTAGCAAAGCTAATGCAGTGAGCACTCAGCTACGATCTACTCTCTTCTGCGAGAAGGAAGTCAGTACCAAGACTAAGTTATCTGTGCACCGTTCAATCTTTCGACCAACTTTGTTGTATGGGAGCGAAAGCTGGGTGGATTCAGGTTACCTTATCAGCAAGGTAGAGGTTACGGATATGAAAGTAGCTAGGATGATTGCAGGTACTAGTAGATGGGAACAATGGCAGGAGGGTGTCCACAATGAGGAAATCAAAGAGAAACTGGGAATGAACTCTACAGATGTAGCAGTCAGGGCGAACAGGCTTAGATGGTGGGGTCATGTTACACGCATGGGAGAAGCAAGGTTACCCAAGAGACTCATGGGTTCAGCAGTAGAGGGTAGGAGGAGTCGGGGCAGACCAAGGAGAAGGTACCTGGATTCGGTTAAGAATGATTTTAAAGTAATAGGTTTAACATCAGAAGAGGCGCAAATGTTAGCACTGAATGGGGGATCATGGAGGAATTTTATAAGGGGGGGCTATGCTCCAGACTGAACGCTGAAAGGCATAATCAGTCTTAAATGATGATGATGATGATGATGATGATAACATACGTCCGCAAATGTTTAGTTACGGCTAATAAAAGATTTTGCCTGAAATTTGGCAACTTCGCTAGAAGCCATCTCAAAACTGTACGAGGTTAAAGCAAAGCACGATTTCCTTTTATTGTGTTGTTATTGATCTGGTGAATCTAATAAAACGTGTTGCAGACGTGTATCTGCAGTAGTTCTCCAGAACATCCAGAGGAGCAAAGATTATTGTACAAGTAAATTTGTTTACTTTCCGTTAAGAACGTAGAAAAGTTTGTCATTTTTTTATTTACTTTTTATACCAGGGATTCAAAGTCGTGTAGAACTTTATAAAAGACATCATATTTATGGCAGTGACTGTTAACACTTTATTTCACGATTGCAAGTTCGGCCTTAGGCCATTATCAAAGGCAGATTTTTATGGCTTTAAGTTGACATGGCTTAAAGCCACAAAAATCTGCACTTGATAATAGCCTAAGGCCGAAATTGCAATCGTAAAATAAAGAAACTGTTACAGTCACTGGCGTAAATATGATGTCTTTTTTTTAAAGTTTATGTGATTCTTGGCAACCGTTAGTGAGTTGGCTCTGAGCACTATAGGACTTAACTTCTGAGGTCATCAGTCCCCTAGAACGTAGAACTACTTAAAACTAACTAACCTCAGGACATCACACACATCCATTCCAGAGGCAGGATTCGAACCTGCAACCGTAGCGGTCACGCGGTTCCAGACTGTAGCGCCTAGAAACGCTCGGCTACATCGGCCGGCGTATGTGAGTTGTTTCAGTCGCTTCCTAACCTTGAAACGAGTTAGTTTTCTGTATTGTTCAGTGAAAGAACATGATAACAACAGGATATTTAAGTGAAACCACGTAGTAACTGTTGTAGTTTGTTCATTATGGGTGAAATAGGGATGCTTTTCAAATTTACGACAGAGGAATACGCCGATATCGTCCTCACATGTATGGCAAATGTGATGGTAATGTTACGGCTGCAGTTAACGAATATCGCGTACAGCCGGCCGTGGTGGCCGAGCGGTTCTAGGCGCTTTAGTCTGGAACTGCACTGCTACTACGGTCGCAGGTTCGAATCCTGCCTCGGGCATGGATGTGTGTGATATCCTTAGGTTAGTTAGGTTTAAGTCGTTCTAAGTGCTAGGGGATTGATGACCTGCGCTCTTAAGTCCCATAGTGCTCAGAGCCATTTGAACCATTTTGAATATCGCGTACGTTATCCAGTTCGGAGGATTCCGACGAATGCACGCCACGCGGAGTGGCCGCGCGGTTTGAGGCGCTCACCCTCCCCCCCCTCCCCCGCTGCCGGAGGTTCGAGTCCTCCCTCGGGCATGGGCGGGTGTGTTGTACTCAGTGAGATTTAGTTTACGCAGTGTGTAAGTCTAGGGACCTATGACTTCAGCAGATTGGTCCCTTAGGAATTCACACACATTTGAGAGATTTTTTTTTTCTAAATTTGGTCAATAGCCTTCCTCAGAAAGAACTTCATCCTCTCTCCAGGCTTTCCAGCTTGATCTCAAGAAGCATTTCCGTAACAGTTACGTGGTGTTCGAACCGACCGGTAACAAATCTGGCAGGCCGCCTCTGAATTGCTTCGATGTGTTACTTTAAGGGGCTCCGGAACGCCCTATACTTGCAATGTTTAAATAACGCTTATTAATTATATCTTTCCTCACAAAGTATTTGAGGTAGGAAGTTGAACTTTTTACAGATTATTTATTGGAATATGGGCTACAACTTAACACAGGGATTTTAAAAATTTTAGTTCAGTTATTAAAGATGATTTTTTTTTCAATTGTAATGAAAATTCACAACATTTTTTTGCAATTTTTTATTTAGATATTCAAAAATATACAGTTTTTTGGAAAAAGGCTGTGTTAAATTATGCAGAAGGTACTGTGTAACATTTACTGAAAGTTTGAAACAAATATGTTTGGAAGATCCTTAGAAAACATGTAATTAGTATGAGAAAATAAAAGTTTTGGGAATCGAGCGACAAAGATTGGATTAACTTTTCAGTGCATTCCAGGTCCATAGGATGGATTGTCTTCATCCTCTGCAAACTCCTCCTCCAGCTTCCTCTTGTTCCTCCTCCTGTTTACTCTTGCTTGTATTTCTAGACTCTTTACAGCCCTGTCTGCAGCCCGAAGGCGTTCCTTGTCTAAAGCAAGCATCGCTCGTTGTTGTGTTCGTAGATTTTGCTACCATTTTCTTCAGTTGAAGTTACTGCAACACTGTTCCAAAAGGTGGTCATGTATGAACAGTTGTCACATTTCAGTTGTATTTCACTAGCAAGTCCTACGTGCTTTATTATGGAGAGTTCCAGACCAACTTCACTACAATGAATACATCTTACACAGTTTGAAAAAATTCCTTTGAGAACCGACATATCAAATATTTCATTCACATCCGATTCGCCCATAAAACATTCATAGTTTTCACTCATTGAACCAAGCTTCTTCTGTGAAGTATTTTCTTTCCCACTTTGACTGCTATGGGCAGGTGTACTTGAGAGGTTAGGTTCACTCACTTGGTTATCGTCTTTATTGCTTACAGTAATAACACATACCTTTGGCTTTCCAACATTTCTCCTTTTCTTAAAAGCCTTCAGAGGATTTCTAATAACTTTACTTTTACTCATTATTATACTTCAACAAAACAGAGACTCAAGAAACAGAATTAATTACGAGTATTTTCGAGATAACGACAGAGTAAATAAACGTGAAACAATCGACAATCACACCAGCGATATATATTGAACCATCACAGGTTAGCCACAACACATACTTTATCTCACATCACTAAAATGTACCTGATGAACACGGACGTTAATAATAACACCATTTGACAGCAGTTTAACAGCGCCACAGTGGGTCACGCCCATGTAGAACACATTTCAAAAAAAATTTAAAAATAGTTGTAGTCTTCGGAATGAATAACTTATATATCTATTGAAAGGTAATAGTCTGCAGATTCAGAAAACGCAAAAAAGTAAAAATTGAACTTTTCATGATTTTGAGCCTTTCCGGAGCCCCTTAATGAGACCTGGTACAGATCCCAAGCACTCTAACAGTACTCAAGAATGGATCGCACTAGCGTCTAGGATGCTGTCTTCTTTATAAGTGAACCACTCTTCCCTGAAATTCTCCCAAGAAACCAAAGTCGACCATTCGCCTTCCCTACCACAGTTGCCACGTGCTCGCTGCACCTCATATCGCTCTGCAAGGTGACGCCGAGATGTTTAAACGACATGACTGTGTCAAGCAGGACAGTATTAATACTGAATGCGAACATTACGGGTTTGTTTTTCCTACACTTTCACAGTAACTTACGTTTTTCCGCATTTAGAGGTAGCTGACATTTATCATTGGGGGAAGTGGCAACAAAACGACTATTCACGTTGGTGTGTAGAATATATGAGTCTGGCGACATCCCATCTGACTTTCGGAAAAGCATCATCCACACAATTCCGAGGACGGCAATAGCTGACAAGTGCGAGAATTATCGCACAATCAGCTTAACAGCTCATGTATCGAAGCTGCTTACAAGAATAGTATACAGAAGAATGGAAAAGAAAATTGAGAATGCGCTAGGTGACGATCAGTTTGGCTTTAGGAAAAGTAAAGGGACGAGAGAGGCAATTCTGACGTTACGGCTAATAATGGAAGCAAGGCTAAACAAAAATCAAGACACTTTCATAGGATTTGTCGACCTGGAAAAAGCATTCGACAATATAAAATGGTGCAAGCTGTTCGAGATTCTGAAAAAAGTAGGGGTAAGCTATAGGGAGGGACGGGTCATATACAATATGTACAACAACCAAGAGGGAATAATGAGAGTGGACGATCAAGAACGAAGTGCTCGTATTAAGAAGGGCGTAAGACAAGGCTGTAGCCTTTCGCCCCTACTCTTCAATCTGTACATCGAGGAAGCAATGATGGAAATAAAAGAAAGGTTCAGGAGTCGAATTAAAATACAAGGTGAAAGGATATCAATGATACGATTCGCTGATGACATTGCTATCCTGAGTGAAAGTGAAGAAGAATTAAATGTTCTGCTGAACGGAATGAACAGTCTAATGAGTACACAGTATGGTTTGAGAGTAAATCGGAGAAAGACGAAGGTAATGAGAAGTAGTAGAAATGAGAACAGCGAGAAACTTAACATCAGGAGTGATGATCACGAAGGCAATGAAGTTAAGGAATTCTGCTACCTAGGCAGTAAAATAACCAATGACGGACGGAGCAAGGAGGACATCAAAAGCAGACTCGCTATGGCAAAAAAGGCATTTCTGGCCAAGAGAAGTCTACTAATATCAAATACCGGCCTTAATTTGAGGAAGAAATTTCTGAGGATGTACGTCTGGAGTACAGCATTGTATGGTAGTGAAACATGGACTGTGGGAAAACCGGAACAGAAGAGAATCGAAGCATTTGAGATGTGGTGCTATAGACGAATGTTGAAAATTAGGTGGACTGATAAGGTAAGGAATGAGGGGGTTCTACGCAGAATCGGAGAGGAAGGGAATATGTGGAAAACACTGGTAAGGAGAAGGGACAGTATGATAGGACATCTGAGGGAATGACATCTGAGGGAATGACTTCCATGCTACTAGAGGGAGCTGTAGAGGGCAAAAGCTGTAGAGGAAGACAGAGATTGGAATACGTCAAGCAAATAATTGAGGACGTAGGTTGCAAGTGCTACTCTGAGATGAAGAGGTTAGCACAGGAAAGTCAGTAGACTGATGACAAAAAAAAAAAAAAAAAAAAAAAAGACATTTATCACACCAACTTCGACACCGTACCGTATACCACGGCATCATCAGCAAATAACCAAAGACTGCTGCCCACTCCGACCGCCAAATCATTTATGTATATAGACAACAACAACAGCGGTCCTGTCACACTTCCCTGAGGCTTTCCTGACGATACCCTTCTCTGTGATGAACACTCGCCGTCGAGGAAGGATAACATATTTTGTTCTGTAACTTAAAAAGTGTTCGAGGCACTCACACATATGTGAAGCTATTCCATATGCTCGTACCTTCGTTACCAGCCTGTAATGGAGCAAATGTTTTCCATAAATCTCGCGTTATATTGGTTACTCATCGTTGTGTAAGACCCTTGTTTTTCAAAGGAATTCCGTAGAAAAGAAATATGGATTAGTTTAGTTGTAGGTTACGTACATCCTCAACCAATACGTCTCTTGCAGTTATTTTTAACACACAATTTGTTTTACATTGAGAAAGTCGTCCGTCCGACATTCCAGGCTATGAGCAGCCAGCAAAAATGATGCAGAAATTTAGTACGTACCACAGTCATGTATAAGAAATACTGGAAGTGGAAATGTTTTGATGCTCAGCTAAATACGGCATTCCAGCTGTTTGCTTCGTACGATTAATACAATTATACGCTGGCCACACATGGTGCATGATTTATAATCAACGAAAATACTCTTGAATTATATTTCGATCACAAGAAATATGGTTCTCCAGCAAGTATTGTAGCTGACCATATTAAATGTTCAGTGTGTCTGACGTTACAAAATAAAGCGGACAGTGTGGTTCGTTGCTTACAACCACACTTCCGTAACGCATATGTATACTCTGTTCATCACAAGAATAAACACCAACGCGACGATTGGTCAGAAGCCGTAGCACACGTACACTGGTGTTGTTACGCTCTTGGAAGTAGATACCTTATTACTAACAAGAGAACCTCCCCATCGCACCCCCCTCAGGTTTAGTTATAAATTGGCACAGTGGATAGGCCTTGAAAAACTGAACACAGATCAATCGAGAAAACAGGAAGAAGTTGTGTGGAACTATGAAAAAAATAAGCAAAATATACAAACTGAGTAGTCCATGCGCAAGACAGGCAACATCAACGATAAGTTGAACTCTGGAGCGCCGTGGTTAGCGTGAGCAGCTGCGGAACGAGATGTCCTTGGTTCAAGTCTACCCTCGAGTGAAAAGTTTAATTTTTTATTTTCAGGCAATTATCAAAATTCAGGCACTCACACATAATCAACTTCGCTCTCCAAAATTCCAGGACATGTTCAGATTTGCTTGGACATATGCAGGATTTGACGGTCTAAACACGGAAAAATTTGAAAACGTTAAAAACATATGTTTTGATAGAGCACAGGGAAAACTGTGCGACTGTGAAACTGTTGCAGTCATTTGTTGCAGTTTATGTGACAAACTGTTATGTTTTCATCACTTTTTTGGGAGTGATTATCACATCCACAAGAAAACCTAAATCGGGCAAGGTAGAAGAATGTTTTTACCCATTCGCCAAGTGTACAAGTTAGGTGGGTCGACAACATACATCTCACCTCTTTTCCTGAATCGATTGACCTATGACCTTGCGATCAAATGTTTTCGGTTACCATTGGAGAGGCACGTCCTTTCGTCTACTAATCGCACGGTTTTGCGGTGCGGTCGCAAAACACAGACACTAAACTTATTACAGTGAACAGAGACGTCAATGAACGAACGGACAGATCATAACTTTGCGAAAATAAAGAAAGTAAACTTTTCACTCGAGGGAAGACTAGAACCAAGAACCTCTCGTTCCGCAGCTGCTCACGCTAACCACGGGATGCCTATCTTGCTTATAGACTACTCAGTTTGTATATTTTGCTTATTTTTTTCATAGTTCCACACAACTTCTTCCTGTTTTCTCGATTGATCTGTGTTCAGTTTTTCAAGGCCTATCCACTATGCCAACTTCTAACTAAATCTGAGGGGGGTGCGATGGGGAGGTTCCCTTGTAAGTCAAAGTCAACGAAACTTTAAGATATTCTAATGTATTGACAGCCATCAACAGTTTCCTTAATCATGCGTTACCTCTGTAGTTTTCGTTTCAGAAATCTCTGTACTATTGTGCTCTGATTGTCGCACTGTTGATACGCAGGATGAAAATGGCTGAGACTGCTTGCCGTAGTGCAACACGGTTAAAAAGTGCCCAGAAATAGGTTGTCCTTGATGTTTTTCACTAATTTAAAAAAAAAATCGGCCTTGAAGTTTTCCGGGGTACTGCATTTGATGCAAGAGAAATTGAGCACCAATTGGATTTCTGGCACAATTGGTAGCGTAAGATATTGATTAGTTGGTGGTATTTCAGAGGTGCTGGTTCAAGTCGCGCTTTGGTCATCCTTCTTTTTGTTTCGTTCAATTTGAAATACCAGCATCTCGTAACCATCAAATACATTATCATTTTCTATGAATAATGCACGTCTTCTTGGTTATAATTATATGCTGCACGTGATATTACTGATTTCATTTCAAATATAAATTCTTAATCATCATCATCATCATTTAAGACTGATTATGCCTTTCAGCGTTCAGTCTGGAGCATAGCCCCCCCTTATACAGTTCCTCCATGATCCCCTGTTCAGTGCTAACATTGGTGCCTCTTCTGATGTTAAACCTATTACTTCAAAATCATTCTTAACCAAATCCAGGTACCTTCTCCTCGGTCTGCCCCGACTCCTCCTACCCTCTACTGCTGAATCCATGAGTCTCTTGGGTAACCTTGCTTCTCCCATGCGTGTAACATGACCCCACCATCTAAGCCTGTTCGCCCTGACTGCTACATCTGTAGAGTTCATTCCCAGTTTTTCTTTGATTTCCTCATTGTGGACACCCTCCTGCCATTGTTCGCATCTACTAGTACCTGCTGTCATCCTAGCTACTTTCATATCCGTAACCTCAACCTTGTTGATAAGGTAACCTGAATCCACCCAGCTTTCGCTCCCATACAACAAAGTTGGTCGAAAGATTGAACGGTGCACAGATAACTTAGTCTTGGTACTGACTTCCTTCTTGCAGAAGAGAGTAGATCGTAGCTGAGCGCTCACTGCATTAGCTTTGCTACACCTCGCTTCCAGTGCTTTCACTATGTTGCCATCCTGTGAGAATATGCATCCTAAGTACTTGAAACCGTCCACCTGTTCTAACTTTGTACCTCCTATTTGGCACTCAATCTGGGTATTGTGTTGTGCTAATTAACTATCGGTATTTTATGAAAGATTGTTGATAAAGGTTGCTTAAATTAACAAAACATAACTGTTTAATTTTTTAGTACAAAAATGAAAAACTTAATACTCTTTGAAACTTCCTGGCAGATTAAAACTGTGTGCCCGACCGAGACTCGAATTCGGGACCTTTGCCTTCCGCGGGCAAGCGCTCTACCATCTGAGCTACCGAAGTACGACTCACGCCCGGTACTCACAGCTTTACTTCTGCCAGTATCTCGTCTCCTACCTTCCAAACTTTACAGAAGCTCTCCTGCGAACCTTGCAGAACTAGCACTACTGAAAGAAAGGATATTGCGGAGACAGAAAGTTTCATATCAGCGCACACTCCGCTGCAGAGTGAAAATCTCATTCTGGAAACATCCCCCAGGCTGTGGCTAAGCCATGTCTCCGCAATATCCTTTCTTTCAGGAGTGCTAGTTCTGCAAGTTTCGCAGGAGAGCTTCTGTAAAGTTTGGAAGGTAGGAGACGAGGTACTGGCAGAAGTAAAGCTGTGAGGACGGGGCGTGAGTCGTGCTTCGGTAGCTCAGATGGTAGAGCACTTGCCCGCGAAAGGCAAAGGTCCCGAGTTCGAGTCTCGGTCGGGCACACAGTTTTAATCTGCCAGGAAGTTTCATATCAGCGCACACTCCGCTGCAGAGTGAAAATATCATTCTGGTTAATAATCTTTATGGGGACTTTTTCCATTGCTTTATACCACAAATGTAGTCTCATACGAACCAGAGTGGTAAGTGTTGTAGAGACATGACACTCATTTTCACAGCTTTGATCACACCGTATAAATGGTGCATTTCTACATTTACCACTGTACCATTAGTCCGCCCCCGGTAGCTGAGTGGTCAGCGCGACAGTGTGTCAATCGTAAGGGCCCGGGTTCGATTCCCGGCTGGGTCGGAGATTTTCTCCGCTCAGGGACTGGGTATTGTGTTGTGCTAAACATAATCATCATTTCATCCCAATCGACGCGCAAGTCGCCGAAGTGGCGTCAAATCGAAAGACTTGCACCTGGCGAACGGTCTACCAGACGGGAGGCCCTAGTCGCACGACATCATCATCTACTGTAGCGTTACAATATGAAACCAACACAACTGATCTGGAGACAAGGTAAGGGAAATGCCAAGACAGTTAAGCTGCCAAGCGTACTGGAACCAACGCACGCCGCTTTCGGCTCGTCATGAAAGAAGTGGAGAAAATCCGGCGCCTGGGTGGTTGTTGATCGACCCGTTATCAACGTCGCAGGTGACAGTTATCAAGAGCTACCAACACGTAATGTACACTCCTGGAAATGGAAAAAAGAACACATTGACACCGGTGTGTCAGACCCACCATACTTGCTCCGGACACTGCGAGAGGGCTGTACAAGCAATGATCACACGCTCGGCACAGCGGAGACACCAGGAACCGCGGTGTTGGCCGTCGAATGGCGCTAGCTGCGCAGCATTTGTGCACCGCCGCCGTCAGTGTCAGCCAGTTTGCCGTGGCATACGGAGCTCCATCGCAGTCTTTAACACTGGTAGCATGCTGCGACAGCGTGGACGTGAACCGTGTGTGCAGTTGACGGACTTTGAGCGAGGGCGTATAGTGGGCATGCGGGAGGCCGGGTGGACGTACCGCCGAATTGCTCAACACGTGGGGCGTGAGGTCTCCACAGTACATCGATGTTGTCGCCAGTGGTCGGCGGAAGGTGCACGTGCCCGTCGACCTGGGACCGGACCGCAGCGACGCACGGATGCACGCCAAGACCGTAGGATCCTACGCAGTGCCGTAGGGGACCGCACCGCCACTTCCCAGCAAATTAGGGACACTGTTGCTCCTGGGATATCGGCGAGGACCATTCGCAACCGTCTCCATGAAGCTGGGCTACGGTCCCGCACACCGTTAGGCCGTCTTCCGCTCACGCCCCAACATCGTGCAGCCCGCCTCCAGTGGTGTCGCGACAGGCGTGAATGGAGGGACGATGGAGACGTGTTGTCTTCAGCGATGAGAGTCGCTTCTGCCTTGGTGCCAATGATGGTCGTATGCGTGTTTGGCGCCGTGCAGGTGAGCGCCACAATCAGGACTGCATACGACCGAGGCACACAGGGCCAACACCCGGCATCATGGTGTGGGGAGCGATCTCCTACACTGGCCGTACACCACTGGTGATCGTCGAGGGGACACTGAATAGTGCACGGTACATCCAAACCGTCATCGAACCCATCGTTCTACCATTCCTAGACCGGCAAGGGAACTTGCTGTTCCAACAGGACAATGCACGTCCGCATGTATCCCGTGCCACCCAACGTGCTCTAGAAGGTGTAAGTCAACTACCCTGGCCAGCAAGATCTCCGGATCTGTCCCCCATTGAGCATGTTTGGGACTGGATGAAGCGTCGTCTCACGCGGTCTGCACGTCCAGCACGAACGCTGGTCCAACTGAGGCGCCAGGTGGAAATGGCATGGCAAGCCGTTCCACAGGACTACATCCAGCATCTCTACGATCGTCTCCATGGGAGAATAGCAGCCTGCATTGCTGCGAAAGGTGGATATACACTGTACTAGTGCCGGCATTGTGCATGCTCTGTTGCCTGTGTCTATGTGCCTGTGGTTCTGTCAGTGTGATCATGTGATGTATCTGACCCCAGGAATGTGTCAATAAAGTTTCCCCTTCCTGGGACAATGAATTCACGGTGTTCTTATTTCAATTTCCAGGAGTGTATTATGTAGACAAAGGTGACATATCGTCTAGTTTCTGTTTTTCCTGAATACTATGAACGAATGGTTGCTAACTTTTTATTTTATTACTGTTACAATAACTTGGTTCCTGCTTTAGAATGGAGCACCAAAGAAACTGGTACACTTGCCTAATATCGGGTAGGGCCATCCGAGCACGCAGAAGTGCCGCAATACGTTGTGGCATGGACTCCAGTAATGTCTGAAGTAGTGCTGGAGGGAACTGACACCGCGAATCCTGCAGGGCTGTCCATCCGTAACACTACGATCGGGTGTTCTCTTCTGAAGAGCCGGTCGGGGTTGCCGAGCGGTTCTAGGCGCTACAGTCCGGAACAGCGCTACTGCTACGGTCGCAGCTTCGAATCCTGCCTCGGGCATGGATGTGTGTGTGATGTCCTTAGGTTAGTTGGGTTTAAGTAGTTCTAAGTTCTAGGGGACTGATGACCTCAGAAGTTAAGTCCTATAGTGCTCAGAGCCATTTGAACCATCTTCTGAAGAGCACGTTGCAAGGCAAAATGTACACGTCTAGGGAGTTTGGTGGCCAGCGGGAGTGATTAAACTCCGAAGAGTGCTCCTGGAGCCACTCTGTTGCAATTCTGGACTTGTGGGGTGTCGCATTGTCCTGCTGGAATTGCCAGAGTCCGTCGTGGATGGATTGATGCAGGTAATCAGACAGGATGCTTACGTACGTGTCACCTGCCAGAGCCGTATGTAGACGTATCAGGTGTCGCATATCACTCCAACTGCACACACCTCACACCATTACAGAGCCTCCACCAGCTTGGACAGTTGCCTGCTGACATGAAGGGTCCATGGATTCATGAGGTAGTCTTTGTACCGGTACACGTCCATCCGCTCGATACAATTTGAAACGAGACTCGTGCGACCAGGCAATATGATACCAGTCGTCAACAGTCCCAGGCGAGGCGTAAAGCTTTGTGTCGTGCAGTCGTCGAGGATAAATGAGGGCGCCTTCGTCCCCGAAAGCCCATATCGACGATATTTCGTTGAATGGTTCGCACGCTGACACTTGTTGATGGCCAAGCACTGAAATCTGCAGCAATTTGCGGAAGGGTTGCACTTCTGTCACACTGAACGATTCTCTTCAGTCGTCGTTGCTCCCGTTCTTACAGGATCTTTTTCCGACCGCAGCGATGTCGGAGATTTGATGTTAACCGGATTCCTGACATTCGCGGTGAAATAGTCGTGCGGGAAAATCCCCACTTCATCGCTGCCTCGGAGATGCTTTGTCCCATTGCTCTTGCGCCGACTATAGCACTACGTTCAAAGTAGCAACAGTACATCTACATCTTCATCTACATTTATACTCCGCAAGCCAGTCACCCAACTGTGTGTGGCGGAGGGCACTTTACGCGCCACTGTCAGTACCTCCCTTTCCTGTTCCAGTCGCGTACGGTTCGCGGGAAGAACGACTGTCTGAAAGCCTCCGTGCGCGCTCGAATCTCTCTAATTTTACCTTCGTGATCTCCTCGGGAGGTATAAGTAGGGGGAAGCAATATATTCGATACCTCATCCAGAAACGCACCCTCTCGAAACCTGGCGAGAAAGCTACACCGCGATGCAGAGCGCCTCTCTGGCAGATTCTGCTACTCGAGTTTGCTAAACATCTCCGTAACGCTATCACGCTTACCAAATAATCCTGTCACGAAACGCGCCGCTCTTCTTTGGATCTTCTCTATCTCCTCTGTCAACCAAACCTAGTTCACAGATCCCACACTGATGAGCAATACTGAAGTATAGGTCTAGCGAGTGTTTTGTAAGGCACCTTTGTTGATGGACTACATTTTCTAAGGACTCTCCCGATGAATCTCAACCTGGTACCCGCCTTACCAACAATTAATTTTATATGATCATTCCACTTCAAATCGTCCCGTACGCATACTCCCAGATATTTTACAGAAGTAACTGCTACCAGTGTTTGTGCCGCTATCATATAATAAAGGATTCTTCTTTCTATGTATTCGCAATACGTTACATTTGTCTATGTTAAGGGTGAGTTGCCACTCCCTGCACCAAGTGCCTATCCGCTGCAGATCTTCCTGCATTTCGCTACAATTTTCTAATGCTGCAACTTCTCTGTATACTACAGCATCATCCGCGAAAAGCCGCATGGAACTTCCGACACTATCTTCTAGGTCATTTATACATATTGTGAAAAGCAATGGTCCCATAACACTCCCCTGTGGCACGCCAGAGGTTACTTTAACGTCTGTAGACGTCTCTCCATTGAGAACAACATGCTGTGTTCTTGCTAAAAATTGTTCAATCCAGCCACACAGCTGGCCAGATACTTGTTGTCTTCTGTAGGCGTTACCCTCCGCATCAGCGCGCATTCTGCCCGTTTACATCGCTCTATCTTTGGATAGTCACGGCTATAAAAGTTCCTTATTTCTTAGAAATGGAGGACTAATCTTTTATTAAAGCCAACAAAGCGTTGCTCTCTACTGCTGCGTCGATTCTTAAAAATAGTTCCAGCCTGGGGTTGGCGCCATTCCGTAAAACAAAGGCTGTCCGGCGATGTCAGTGAGGAAATGCCGTACAGACCGGATGGGGACAAAGTGCTGCGCATCGCACGTACACAGAGTACGTTAAGACTCGACACACGGCAACTGCGGCACTGTTGTCTATGCGATGCTGTACCAGTTCTAATGGCGTGTCTCTGTTACTCGTTTCTATTGGTGTTGCTGTTCACATTGCACTGATCGCTTTTCTCATTTTCTCCAATAACACAACATTTCAAACTAATGCGAATTTTACGAATAAAAATTGCTCCTGTTTTAAGGGGAGCCGGAACAATCCATCTCCTCCGTGTTAATTTTAGCAAATAGAAAAAACATTTGTCTCTAAAACAAACATATTGCTCTGAAATTTCGACTACATGTTCAGTGAATATTTCTCTACGAAGTTAAAATGCCATGTTGAGAAATATTTATTGGTTTTTGTTTTACAATTTTTTTTTTAACATGCTTATTTTTGTCTCTAAAATTTTGCACTTTTTCTTATATATCTCTTGAATTATACTATTTTTTTTTACAATTTGTTATAAAAATGAAGGAAAAGAAGTAAACAATGTGATGCATAAATTTCATTGATATACTGTTAGCAGTTTTTGAGAAAATATTCTTCAAAGATGAAGATTTGAAAGCTACGGGAAGTGGCTTCCGAAGTTTTTTAATACGTTCCGGCCCCATATGATGGATTATCAGCATCCTCTTCCAGTCTTAGTTTCCTTTTCACCGGTCTTTTCTTCCCTTTTCCTGCATGTTGAAGGCTTTTGCCTCTTCTTCCTGCACCTCTTAGCCTTTCATCATCAATTAGGCGCATTATGGAAATGGTGTTGTGTCCTGGTTGGAAGCCTAAACGTTTCAGCACATCGCATTTGATAATGTTTCCTTCATTGAATGTTGCCACTGCATCATACACTCGAAAATGCAATATTTTTATCTGTACACACACTCTTTTTGGGAATCCTAATCGAAATTAAATTATTTACACTTTCATTTGGATTTTGTTTTTTCCCCAGTGTTTTTTTAAGTGCTCTTGCTGTGTGTGTTTTTATACTGTGGCCATTTAACTTCTGTGTGTGACTTCAGTGTGTTTTAAGTGCCCCACAAATCACCGACTGTGTCATTTTAACTGTATCTCTACTTTCTAACTCTACCCCAGTGAACGTCCCCGTGTTGGTGTTTGTTTTAGCTTTCATTGTCTCTATTTACTGTGTTTTTGGTATTTTTATCCGACTTTAGGGTCTAGTGGACTATTTTATATGACTACCAAATACGTAAAGCAGGTACGAGCAAAATTAGTCAAATACGCAAAATTGAATAGCTGAACAACAAAAAGCAAACTCCACAAGTCAACACACACGGTATAGCGTTTGTGTCAACGAGTTAAAATTTCATAGAGTGGCTGAGATACTAGTTACAGCGCTCCTAGCGGCAACCAACGCTAACTCGGCCGCCATGTTCTCCTTAGTCAAAACATTAGGAAAGCGTTACTGTTGTTTGTGTTGGAAGTGTGTCAGCTGTTGTGATATTACTGCAATATTTAACTTTTCTAGTTGACTTTTTTGCTACAAAATATAAAGTCAACATGCCTGCAGTGTGTTCAGCGTTCAACTGCACAAATCGCAGCGATTAAAAAACAAATATTTCATATTATAAGTAAGTATATTAGTACCGAAATACGACACACGTTTTTTAATGTTTATTAAAGAGTCATTTGCATTGGAACTGTAATTATGCTTTAGACACATGCGGGAAAATAATTTATTTGTCGTTGATTACAGATTTCCTTTAAAAGATAAGGAAATTACAAAAAGATGGGTTATAAATATGAAGCGAGAAAACTGGTTTCCTACTACAGCCAGTTACCTCTGTTCAGCTCATTTTGAAGATAAATATATGTACCACACAAATGTCCAGAGGCGCCTTTTGTCAAAAGCAGGACATACTATCTTTAACTTTCCACCACATTTACAAAAGCAAGATAAAGTATTACGACCACAACCAAGAAAGCGATCTTTCGACAATTTGCAAGATAGTGCTGTTACAGTGACATCATTAGCACAAAGTAAGTCAATAATTTAATTTTACTCCGTCTTCTTATTACTTTGAATTACATACTTTCTATTATAATCTTATGGTGTAACTCTGTTATAAACGTATGATGTAACTGCATTCTTTCAGTGCCTGTCGGACCCACATCTGTTTCTGCTGACCACAATTACTGTCTACCAAGCCCTAAGAAGTTGAAAACACAATATAACAGAGTACAAGCAGAGAATGTGCGACTAAAGAAGCGGATAAAGCAAATGAAGCAACTTTGTGTACGACACAAAAGAAGAATAGTGCAGTTACAGAGTTTAGTTGCTGGTTTGAGAAGAAGGCTATGTAGTTCAGTTTCTGATATGTTAAACAGTGAACATGTAGTTGGTTTGTTGAAGGAGCTATTGGAACTTCAGTGCAGTGCTAAAGTAAGCCATTATTCTCAGCAAATAAGGAAATTTGCCCTGACCCTACACTTTTATTCTGCCAAGGCATAGCGACAAAAATATCGCATTTTTGCGCCCGTTACTGTTTCTAATAGTTAACCACAGCATGTTTAGAAGTTTCGCCGTAATATTCTGGTGGTACCTGCTCTAATTGCATTAATTTATGGGCAACAAGTAACGTTATAGTGGATGGACAGACTTATTTGAGTTGTCTTGTAGTGTTATCTACATCGAAAAGTTTAGCCATATTTCGACAAAAACGTCCCTTTTTGCTGTCAGTGTACACTGAAATCACTGCTGTCTATTGCTTGTTTTAGAAAAAATAAAGCTAGTACGGGCTATTTCAAGTAAGTCAAACGCAGTTACAAGGGGGCGGGACACAGCAGACGAATGCCTTGACTAAAGAAAACATGGCGGCCAGAACTTCAATTTGCTTCAAACATGGCGGACCTATAGCCACTCTATGAAATTTTAACTCGTTGGTTTATGTTTACCGATATGAACAGTCACTTGTCACAGAGATAACGCCAACAACGTTGGAAAACAAAAGACTCGCTTCTGTGAACGAGAACGCGTTATGTAGATCCTGGTGCCTCTCGCGTCCATCTAGAAAAGGTAATGATTTTACTATTTTATATTTCTAGTATTTACTGAGTTTAACGAAGGCGGTGTTGGTCTGATACATTCGACGGCGCCCTTTGGCTACACTGACTAAAGAATTCTTAAGAAATACCAAATTAAGGTATTAGCTCTTTCAATAGGTGATCTGTTTATACATGCTTATAGGTTATCCAAGTCTGCACAACGCGATCGCGATTCTTAAATAGATGTATTTGTTCTCTGTTTTCTATTTGGATAACCTGAAGATACTGCGTGAAGAGTTTGACAGAGCACTGAAAGACCTGAGTCGAAACAAGGCCCCGGGAGTAGACAACATTCCATTAGAACTACTGATGGCCTTGGGAAAGCCAGTCATGACAAAACTCTACCATCTGGTGAGCAAGATGTATGACACAGGCGAAATACCCACAGACTTCAAGAAGAATATAATAATTCCAATCCCAAAGAAAGCAGGTGTTGACAGATGTGAAAATTACCGAACTATCAGTTTAATAAGTCACAGCTGCAAAACACTAACGCGAATTCTTTACAGACGAATGGAAAAACTGGTAGAAGGGGACCTCAGAGTTTGGATTCCGTAGAAATGTTGGAACACGTGAGGCAATACTAACCTTACGACTAATCTTAGAAGAAAGATTAAGAAAAGGCAAACCTACGTTTCTAGCATTTGTAGACTTAGAGAAAGCTTTTGACAATGTTAACTGGAATACTCTTTTTCAAATTCTGAAGGTGGCAGGGGTAAAATACAGGGAGCGAAAGGCTATTTACAATTTGTACAGAAACCAGATGGCAGTTATAAGAGTCGAGGGGCATGAAAGGGAAGCAGTGGTTGGGAAAGGAGTGAGACAGGGTTGTAGCCTCTCTCCGATGTTATTCAATCTGTATATTGAGCACGCAGTAAAGGAAACAAAAGAAAAATTCGGAATAGGTATCAAAATTCATGGAGAAGAAGTAAAAACCTTGAGGTTCGCCGATGACATTGTAATTCTGTCAGAGACAGCAAAGGACTTGGAAGAGCAGTTGAACGGAATGGACAGTGTCTTGAAAGGAGGATATAAGATGAACATCAACAAAAGCAAAACGAGGATAATGGAATGTAATCAAATTAAATCGGGTGATGCTGAGGGGATTAGATTAGGAAATGAGACACTTAAAGTAGTAAAGGAGTTTTGCTATTTACGGAGCAAAATAACTGATGATGGTCGAAGTAGAGAAGATATAAAATGTAGACTGGCAATGGCAAAGAAATCGTTTCTGAAGAAGAGAAATTTGTTAACATCGAGTATAGATTTAAGTGTCAGGAAGTCGTTTCTGAAAGTATTTGTATGGAGTGTAGCCATGTATGGAAGTGAAACATGGACGATAACCAGTTTGGAGACGAAGAGAATAGAAGCTTTCGAAATGTGGTGCTACAGAAGAATGCTGAAGATAATGTGGGTAGATCACGTAACTAATGAGGAGGTATTGAATAGGACTGGGGAGAAGAGACGTTTGTGGCACAACTTGACTAGAAGACGTGATCGGTTGGTAGGACATGTTTTGAGGCATCAAGGGATCACAAATTTAGCATTGGAGGGCAGCGTGGAGGGTAAAAATCATAGAGGGAGACCAAGAGATGAATACACTAAGCAGGTTCAGAAGGATGTAGGTTGCAGTGGGTACTGGGAGATGAAGAAGCTTGCACAGGATAGAGTAGCATGGAGAGCTGCATCAAACCAGTCTCAGGACTGAAGACCACAACAACAACAACAACAACCTGAAGATAACTAAATAAGGCGAAACGCGTCGTTGAAAAATAAAAAAAAGCTAAAATTGCAACCAAGACTGTTTTCAACCAATACTTCTAAAGACTGGTTTGCTGTTATGCCACATATGGACTGGAAGAATTTCTAAAACACTGACTAATTCCGCAAAGATACCCTGCTTGCAGCCAGCCGTCAGAGGTGACACACCGAGTCGCTACAACCGTTTACGCGGAGCGTCAACTTGGCAGCGATGAAAAACACACTTAGAATTCACTTAGAAGGATGGAACTTGATTTGTCTTATTCACAAAAGTCCAAATAATTTTATGATGAAAAAAAAACCAAAAAATGTTAATTTTGTCATTTTCATCGTTCCGGCTCCTCTTAAGGGGGGGTAGGACGTCAAACGGGCCGACTTGGAGCAGGAGAGGCACCACAGGACATTTTAATTTCCACTGTCTATACTTTTACAAATAAATTCATAAAACTTTGTCAGCATGACCAGGAAGAATTCGGGATTCACACTCGTAGCAGTGGAAGTTCAAAAACATAACAAAATAAATTTTTTTTACATGTGAAATTTCATCATTTTTTTCGCTTACTATTGGCTACACTTGTTGCTATAGGTACATTTTTCTTCACAAGTAAGAGAGATTCTTTGATGAATTTTGCGCAGCGTACAAACAATACTTAGACACTGGACTCGCATTCGAGAGGATGACGGCTCAATTCCGCGTCCGGCCATCCTGATTTAGGTTTTCCGTGATTTCCCTAAATCGCTTCAGGCAAATGCCGGGGTGGTTCCTTTGAAAGGGCACGGCCGACTCCCTTCCCGAAACCGATGAGACCGATGACCTCGCTGTTTGATCTCCTTCCCCAAAACAACCCCAACAAACAATTCTTACAGGTGAATATTCGGGAATCCAGCCGGATGTTTGCGTCGTTCTCGCACGATATTTCAACAGCGTGCCTCGCTGTCTTCTTGAAGTGCTACCTGAGGCTGGTCCTTCGGTCGATCGAGTCCATTATTTATGCCTGTGAGGATTTATTATGCCGGCTGGATTCCCGAATATCCAAGATGTCAACAGATCGCCGGGAAAGCATGAAGAATTAATACTTACAGGTGTATGAAACTCTAGAATTTACCAAATCTCTTAAAAACTGTGGTAAAAATTGAGATAATCGACAACAAAATTCGATTTTTTTCCAAACATAAAGTTTAAAACGTAACAGCTTATTAATTTTTTCATAAATTAAATAGGCTCTACAGTTTAAGACACCTGTAAGTATGGTTTGTAAGCTGTGCAAAATTCATCGAACAGTCTCTTTTACTTACGAAGAAAAATGTACCTATAGCAACAAATGCAGCCAATAGTAAGTGAAAAAAATGATGAAAGTTCACATGTAAAAAAAATAAATTATTTTGTTATGTTTTTGAACTTCCGCTGCTACGAGTGTGAATCCTGAATCCTTCCTGGTCATGCTGACAAAGTTTTATGAATTTACTTGTAAAAGTATAGACAGTGGAAATTACAATGTCCTGTGGTGCCTCTCCTGCTCCAAGTCGGCCCGTTTGACGTCCTACCCCCCTTAAGAAAAGGTTTATTTAAAAAACGAAAAGTTTACGAACAGCAGCTATGAGTAATTGATATTTTTTATGCTCTGTGATTAGTAAAAAAATAAAAAAGTACGTGTCACAACCGAGAGAAAGAAAAAACCGAACAACACTTGTTTAGAACTGAGATATCGGTGTCGGTTTTAACCGGTCGGTAGTTTTTTTCCCTTACCTAGCGTGGTGAGCCGTGTAGTGGCGTGCCGGGCGGCCGTACAGACCTCCCGTGTCCACTGGAGGGGGAGTCTGGGGTCGGCTTGACGGGAGCGCAATCATCGCAACTCGTTCATCGCCCTCATCATCGTCATCATCATCAGGCGCCCGTGGCGGAGGCAGTCCGGAGCGGCGTGGGGGAGTGGGGGACGCCGTGATTCAGACAGTTGGCAGCCCTGCCGCTCGGTCGCCGTTCTCACGGTCCTTGTCGACTCGCCGAGCCTGCGATTTGCAGCTGCTCCAGAAACCGACTGGCTCTCACTGATAACGAAGGCAGTATCCGTTTCTAACATTGCGGGTACCTATTCTCTCGCCGTTTATTTGACGCCAATTTGAAAGTCCCTAATACCTTCACAGGAAATATCTGGCAGAAATAGTAAGCAGTCAATTAGTTCCAAATTGGAAGGTTCGTGGAAGCTCGTTTACCGTGGTTTCAGCGTTTGTAGAAAAGTCTTCTTCTGAAGGAAATGCTGACAACCTAAGCAAAATGGTTCAAATGTCTCTGAGCACTATGGGACTTAACTGCTGTGGTCATCAGTCCCCTAAGAACTACTTAAACCTAACTAACCTAAGGACATCACACATATCCATGCCCGAGGCAGGATTCGAACCTGCGACAGTAGGGGTCGCGCGGTTCCAGACTGCAGAGCCTAGAACCGCTTGGCCACTTCGGCCGGCCAACCTAAGCAACTGTGAAAACATACACATACGTGTACACACACACGCACAATAGACGAAAAGATATACATGCAGGGTGACAATTATTGAAGGACGTAAAAGAAAAATGTAAATTACTTACAAACTACGGCGTGTGAGTACACTTTTTGCGACATGTAAACGTCACTACAGATCCAGAATGAGATTTTCACTCTGCAGCGGAGTGTGCGCTGATATGAAACTTCCTGGCAGATCAAAACTGTGTGCCCGACCGAGACTCGAACTCCCAAGCTCGAGACTCGGTCTGGCACACAGTTTTGATCTGCCAGGAAGTTTCATATCAGCGCACACTCCGCTGCAGAGTGAAAATCTCGTTCTGGAAACATCCCCCAGGCTGTAGCTAAGCCATGTCTCCGCAATATCCTTTCTTTCAGGAGTGCTAGTTCTGCAGGGTTCGCAGGAGAGCTTCTGTAAAGTTTGGAAGGTAGGAGGCGAGGTACTGGCAGAAGTAAAGCTGTGAGGACGGGGCGTGAGTCGTGCTTGGATAGCTCAGTCGGTAGAGCACTTGCCCGCGAAAGGCAAAGGTCCCGAGTTCGCGTCTCGGTCCGGCACACAGTTTTAATCTGCCAAGGAGCGTCACTACAGATATTCGGATTGAGGTTATGACATACTCGATACGCCTGTCATCAATGGCGATGATGTGGCGCAGACGAATAGCGAAATTCTGCATTTTCCCCAATGTGCGAACGTCGATCAATGGCTGTTTTCAGCTCAGCAATGGTTCCGGGATTATTGCTGTACATCTTATCTTTAATACTGCCCCTCAGAAAGTAGTCGCATGTGTTCAGATCCGGTGAATGTGGCGCCCAATCGAGGCCCAAGCCAGTGGCCTGTGGGTACCCCAGAGTCAGAATGCGGTCCCAAAAGTGCTCACCCGGGACGTCGAACACTATCCTGCTTTGATGGAGGGGTCGAGCTCCGCCTTGCATGAACCATATCTTGTCGAAATCAGGGTCATTTCGGATAAGGGGGCTGACATCATCTTCCAAAACCTTCACGTATCTTTCGGTAGCCACCGTGCCATACGGAATATCGCGCCGATTATCGCGTGACTGGACAGTAATAGTGTAGTAATAGACGGCAAATCATCGAGTAAAACTGAAGTGATATCGGGTGTTCCTCAGGGAAGCATCCTGGGACCTCTGTTGTTCCTGATCTGTATAGATGACCTGGGTGACAATCTTAGCAGTTCTCTTAGGTTGTTCGCAGATGATGCTGTAATTTACCTCCAGTAAGGTCATCCGAAGACCAGTATCAGTTGCAAAGCGATTTAGAAAAGATTGCTGTATGGTGTGGCAGGTGGCAGTTGACCCTAAATAACGAAAAGTGTGAGGTGACCCACAAGAGTTCCAAGAGAAAACCGTCGGTATTCGATTACTCGATAAATAGTACAATTCTCTAGGCTGTCGATTCAACTAAGTACTTGGGAGTTAAAAACAACTTCAGTTGGAAAGACCACATAGATAATATTGTGGGGAAGGCGAGAAAAAGGTTGCGTTTCATTGGCAGGACACTTAGAAGATGCAACAAGTCCACTAAAGAGACAGCTTACACTACACTCGTTCGTCCTCTGTTAGAATATTGCTGGGCGGTGTGGGATCCTTACCAGGTGGGATTGACGGAGGACATCGAAAGGGTGCAAAAAAGGGCAGCTCGTTTAGTATTATCACGTAATAGAGGAGAGAGTGTGGCAGATATGATACGCGAGTCGGGATGGAAGTCATTAAAGCAAAGACGTTTTTCGTCGCGGCGAGATCTATTTACGAAATTTCAGTCACGAACTTTCTCTTCCGAATGCGAAAATATTTTGTTGAGCCCAACCTACATAGGTAGGAATGATCATCAAAATAAAATAAGAGAAAGCAGAGCTCGAACAGAGAGGTTTAGGTGTTCGTTTTTCCCGCGCATTGTTCGGGAGTAGAATGGTAGATAGATAGTATGATTGTGGTTCGATGAACCCTCTGCCAAGCACTTAAATGTTAATTGCAGGGGAATCATGTAGATGTAGATGTAGACAGTACCACACAGTCAGCCGTTGAAGGTGAAGAGGCAACTCTGCCGCGAAATGCACACTCTCAGTTCCACAAATGCGCCAATTTTGCCTACTGAGGAACCCATCCAGATGAGAGTGGGCTGCGTCGCTAAACCAAACCATACTGCTCTTGAAACTTCCTGGCAGATTAAAACTGTCTGCCCGACCGAGACTCGAACTCGGGACCTTTGCCTTTCGCGGGCAAGTGCTCTACCAACTGAGGTACCGAAGCACGACTCACGCCCGGTACTCACAGCTTTAATTCTGCCAGTACCTCGTCTCCTACCTTCCCATGCTGCTTCGCGGCCAACCGTGGAGTTTGAACGTTCTAACGCACTCCATTCAGAAGTTATGACGATTTTATTTCAAATATTTGAATAATTGTCACCCTGTTTACACACATGGGTTGATCAAAAGTAGCAGTACACACTTGGTGAGTGTACTGTCTGTCTTAAAATATGAGTAAAATGTCAAATAATGTTTTGTTTGATATTGCTACTAAAATGGTTCAAATGGCTCTGAGCACTATGGGACTTAACATCTATGGTCATCAGTCCCGTAGAACTTAGAACTACTTAAACCTAACTAACCTAAGGACATCACACAACACCCAGCCATCACGAGGCAGAGAAAATCCCTGACCCCGCCGGGAATCGAACCCTGGAACCCGGGCGTGGGAAGCGAGAACGCTACCGCACGACCACGAGATGCGGGCGATATTGCTACTTTTAAGAATTATGCAGTAGAGTAGGGATCAGAAGTGCAAGACAAACAACACAAAACTGACTCTTCTCAGAAAGAAGCGGCACGAAGGACCCGACATTCTGTACGTTTATCCCACGACACGTTCAAAATGGTGTACATCTACACGAAGGCAGTCACTCGCTCGAATTCTTCTGCTCATGGAGTGTCGCAGGCCCGATTCACCTCATTCTGGACAGTTCCAGAGCCGTTTTCAGTTCGCTGCTGTAGCTTTGCCACGTTTTCAGTCGCAAATCCATACACGAGCTCCTCCAAGTGGCCCCAATGGTAGAGAGGTTCATGACTTAAGATTTGCCGGCCGGAGTGGCCGAGCGGTTCTATGGGCCTCAGTGAGGAACCACGCGCCTGCTACCGTCGCAGGTTCAAATCCTGCCTCGGGCATGGATGTGTGTGATGTCCTTAGGTTAGTTAGGTTTAAGTAGTTCTAAGTTCTAGGGGACTGATGACCTAAGAAGTCCCATAGTGTTCTGAGCCATTTGAACCATTTTTTTTAACCTCGTACTAAAAACAACAGCATGGGCACATAGCCCTTATTTAGTTTCAGAACAGGTGGCATGTAGCACCTGGCGCATTCTGGTATCAATGTTTTAAACCACTTCCACACTGATTACTAGATAGCCCGGTTTTTACTGACGAAGGTTGGGCACGTAGCCCATATTTTGACAATAAAACGATTTTTTTAAAATTACAATGAACACCGTTAGCTGCGTACAGGCGTTGACATACGTCAACTGGGACAGATGAAAATGTGTGCCCCGACCGGGACTCGAACCCGGGATCTCCTGCCTACATGGCAGACGCTCCATCCATCTTCTTTTTAATTTTTTTAAAATCCCATTTTGTTCGCTTTTGTTCGTTGCATCTGCTCGGGGCGGACATAGGTTTTTTTTTTTTTTTTCAGAGGGCAACTGACCCTCTGACCGAACACGCTGAGCTACCGTGCCGGCATCCATCTGAGCCACCGAGGACACAGAGGATAGCGCGACTGCAGGGATTTATCTCTGGCACGCTTCCCGCGAAACCCACATTCTCAACGTATTGTCCCGCACTACATTTTGTTTTTGCCACTGAGACTGGATTTTATAATTAGTCGATAGTTATTTCTTCTGAAACAGCAAAGAGCCGGGTGCAACTAGTACAAAATATTATCCAGCATTGACGGACGACACCGGCAAACCCTCGGCAATATGTCGACAACTGTCTGCAACATCAGCAATATTGCCCGGCCATACCACAAGAGCCGACCGGTGTGGCCGAGCTGTTCTAGGCGTTAGGTTTAAGTAGTTCTAAGTTCTAGGGGACTGATGACCTCACATGTTAAGTCACATAGTGCTTAGAGCCATTTGAACCATTTCGGAACTTGGCGATCTAGAGATCTGTCGAGCCAAACCCCTGGTCCTACGCGACCTGTCCACCTATACGGGAAAAACAAAACTGAGACTCTCTCTTGCGTGCTGACTCAAATGTGCAGAGTCCGCAGGTCGTAGTCTCGCGGTCGCGTTCTCGCTTCCCCAGCGTGGGGTCCCGGGTTCGATTATTCCCGGCGGGTCAGGGATTTTGACCTGCCCCGAGATGACTGGCTATATGTGTTTCATCATCGTTCATGCGAGATTGGGCTGAGCAATGGTTGCGAATTTGTACAGGCGCTCATAACCGCGCAGTTGGGCGCCCCACAAACCAAACGTCATCGTCATCGTCGTCGTTGTCGTCGTTATCATCATCAAATGTGCAGAGGCAGCTACGAGTAAGCAACACCAGCTTCTTTTCAGGCAAACACGACACACCAAAAGCCTTGACTAGTCCACGGTGTAACGCCTAACTGACGTTATGCATCATAACTCGGAAATAGAGCAACATCAGACAAAACATTAACATTTTACTCTTATTTTGATCCATACATCACAGTGACGAAGTGTGTACAGTTACTTCTGAATCACCCTATATCATCATATACCTCGTTACGAATACAGAGCCCGCATCTCGTGGTCGTGCGGTAGCGTTCTCGCTTCCCACGCCCGGGTTCCCGGGTTCGATTCCCGGCGGGGTCAGGGATTTTCTCTGCCTCGTGATGGCTGGGTGTTGTGTGATGTCCTTAGGTTAGTTAGGTTTAAGTAGTTCTAAGTTCTAGGGGACTGATGACCATAGCTGTTAAGTCCCATAGTGCTCAGAGCCACGAATACAGAAACAAAAATTTATTCAGACTGACTGGATTACTTGCTGCGGCAGAACTACGTTAAAATACAGCGAAAGGCACCAGTCTAATATAAAATTTCATTTCGGCATGCTCGACGCGGTGGTTGCAATATGGTATTGCCTCACCGATATACAGCTAGCGTAGGAAAGCTTCTGGCAAGACAGGGGACGAATAGTGTGAGCGATAGCGAATAAAACTCTATCGCGCTAAACTTCCTACAAACGTTAGCATTAAAATTATGACATTAAAAACAAGCTCGTGTTTAGCTGTGAACGTATTTGAAAATTAATAAAACGGTGATGGTGATGATGAGCTGCCATACTCCGAGGAGCGTAGGGAACGATGCAGGACACCCGCACCGCCCTACTGGGCGAGATCGTAGCGGAGGTGGTTTGGCCATTGCCTTCCTCCGATCGTAATGGGGATGAATGACGGTGATGAAGGCGACACAGCACCCAGTCACCTCGAGGCAGGAAAATTCCCTGACCCTGCCGGGAATCGAACCCGGGACCCCATGCGCGGGAAGCGAGAACACTACCGCAACACCACGAACTTTGGACAATAATACAGTAACAAATAGTATGTTACCATCTACAAAATAGTCATTGTGGTAAAAATAGATTGCATAAAACTGTGAATTGTGCAAATAGAAACAATTGCAGAAAGAACCAGGGCGGAGAATGGAGGGGAAGGGGGGAGGGTGAAAGGGGAGAGAAGAAGGGGAGATGGATAGAGATGGTGATGGATGGAGGGCGGAGGGAGGAAATGGTCAATCGTGTATGACTCTCAAATACAACGTTTCTAAGAAAACTACGAACCTCAGACCTCTATAAGCATATGTTACGTCATAACAAAGAAGAAATACGCATTTACAGGCGAAGAAAATGACTTATCCTATAGTCATATGGAAGATCGAGCCATTTCACTGCTACTTTAACGAAAGCAGGGATGTGAAACCATCTAGAAAATTTACGTGTTTTAGTTGCACCTGCTCCTTTCAACTGGATCTATCTTTGTGAGTAAAATCACTGAAAAGCTCCAATTCTTCTAGCAGGTAAAGCCTGGAACCTTTACTTTCTTTGTGCGGAAGTTCTGCGTCTCGTGGTCTGCGTGGTGTGTGATGGAGAAGAAGCAAGTGGTCAGCAAGAG
This sequence comes from Schistocerca piceifrons, assembly GCF_021461385.2. Taxonomy (NCBI): domain Eukaryota; kingdom Metazoa; phylum Arthropoda; class Insecta; order Orthoptera; family Acrididae; genus Schistocerca; species Schistocerca piceifrons. The sequence goes on along the minus strand of NC_060148.1, from coordinate 66,302,073 downwards.
TGGAACTGTACACATTTTCCCACCTTCACTTAGCAGGAGCTCTTTACATCTTACTTTAAACGGTCTCCCCATCTCGTTACATGTAGTTTTATAAACACCACAGTTTTTCTGACAGAATGGGTTCATTTTTGTTTCAGGCTGTTGTCTGCAGAGATATGTGACTTGACGCCTTTCGGCTGTATTTTAACGAACCTCTGCCACAACATCTATCCCAGTAAATTTGAATAAGCTTTTGTTTTTGCACTCCTATCGAGATTATATATATATATATATATATATATATATATGGAGGGAACTTACATCTTGAATCCTGCAGGACTGTCCATAAATACGTAAGAGTACGAGGCTGTGGAGATCTCTTCTGAACAGTTCGTTGCAAGGCATCCCAGATACGCTCAATAATGTTCATGTCAGGGGAGTTTGGTGGCCAGCGGAATTGTTTAAACTCAGAAGTGTGTTTCTGGAGCCACTCTGTAGCATTTCTAGACGTGTGGGGTGTCGCATTGTCCTGCTGAAATTTCCCAAGTCCGTCGGAATGCACAATGGACACGAATGGATCCAGGTGATCAGACACGATACTTACGTACGTGTGACCTGTCAGAGTCGTATCTAGACGTATCAAGGGTCCCATATCGCTCCAACTGCACACGCCCCACACCATTCCAGAGCCTCAACCAGCTTGAACAGTCCCCTGCTGACATGTAGGGTCTATGCATTCGTGAGGTTATCTCCATACCCGTACACATCATCCGCTCGATACAATTTGAATTGAAACTCGTCCGACCAGGCAGTACGTTTGCAGTCAACAGTCCAATGTCGGTGTCGACGGGCCGAGGCGAGGCGTAAAGCCTTATGTCGTGCTGTCATCAAGGTTGACGATAAGCACAAAACCGAGAAAAACTTTAGAAAAGGTGTGAAATTAGTACGAAGCGTTTCGGAATTTATCCACCTTCGATGAGCGATTACTGCACGTACATGTCACGTTTCAACTTGTTTGTCAAATGCAATATCTACGTACACTTGTTGCAGCTAACGTTGGTTAACTGGAAGGCCAGTAATCAATGAGTAGTTTAGGATAACATTTTAAATTCTGTAAATAACTGTACGAAAAATACTGGAGATCAAATTTTTGTTTCCCTGGAACCCATTAATACGCGACGTGCAAAAAAGAACATGCTGATTCTAGCTTCTATAAAAATCTCGAAAGGAGGATATAAGATGAACATCATCAACAGAAGCAAAACACAGATAATGGAACGTACTCGAATTAAATCAGGTGATGCTCAGGGAATTACGTTAGAAAACGATACTTAAATTAGTAGATGAGTTTTGTTATTCGGATTTGTAAGAAAATTAGTACAGTTTTCAGTTGGAATAGTCGCGCACACTGTATATGTAGTAGTACGTGATTCATTACACTGACGGATGCAATCAACAAGTATCGCGTAATACACTGGGCTATATACAGGGTGTTTCAAAAATGACCGGTATATTTGAAACGGCAATAAAAACTAAACGAGCAGCGATAGAAATACACCGTTTGTTGCAATATGCTTGGGACAACACTACATTTTCAGGCAGACAAACTTTCGAAATTACAGTAGTTACAATTTTCAACAACAGATGGCGCTGCGGTCTGGGAAACTCTATAGTACGATATTTTCCACATATCCACCATGCGTAGCAATAATATGGCGTAGTCTCTGAATGAAATTACCCGAAACCTTTGACAACGTGTCTGGCGGAATGGCTTCACATGCAGATGAGATGTACTGGTTCAGCTGTTCAATTGTTTCTGGATTCTGGCGGTACACCTGGTCTTTCAAGTGTCCCCACAGAAAGAAGTCACAGGGGTTCATGTCTGGCGAATAGGGAGGCCAATCCACGCCGCCTCCTGTATGTTTCGGATAGCCCAAAGCAATCACACGATCATCGAAATATTCATTAAGGAAATTAAAGACGTCGGCCGTGCGATGTGGCCGGGCACCATCTTGCATAAACCACGAAGTGTTCGCAGTGTCGTCTAAGGCAGTTTGTACCGCCACAAATTCACGAAGAATGTCCAGATAGCGTGATGCAGTAATCGTTTCGGATCTGAAAAATGGGCCAATGGAAGAAATGGCGGCCCAGACCAGTACTTTTTGAGGATGCAGGGACGATGGGACTGCAACATGGGGCTTTTCGGTTCCCCATATGCGCCAGTTCTGTTTATTGACGAAGCCGTCCAGCTAAAAATAAGCTTCGTCAGTAAACCAAATGCTGCCCACATGCATATCGCCGTCATCAATCCTGTGCACTATATCGTTAGCGAATGTCTCTCGTGCAGCAATGGTAGCGGCGCTGAGGGGTTGCCGCGTTTGAATTTTGTATGGATAGAGGTGTAAACTCTGGCGCATGAGACGATACGTGGACGTTGGCGTCATTTGGACCGCAGCTGCAACACGGCGAACGGAAACCCGAGGCCGCTGTTGGATCACCTGCTGCACTAGCTGCGCGTTGCCCTCTGTGGTTGCCGTACGCGGTCGCCCTACCTTTGCGGCACGTTCATCCATCACGTTCCCAGTCCGTTGAAATTTGCAAATAGATCCTTTATTGTATCGCTTTTCGGTCCTTTGGTTACATTAAACCTCCGTTGAAAACTTCGTCTTGTTGCAACAACACTGTGTTCTAGGCGGTGGAATTCCAACACCAGAAAAATCCTCTGTTCTAAGGAATAAACCATGTTGTCTACAGCACACTTGCACGTTGTGAACAGTACACGCTTACAGCAGAAAGACGACGTACAGAATGGCGCACCCACAGACTGCGTTGTCTTCTAAATCTTTCACATCACTTGCAGCGCCATCTGTTGTTGAAAATTGTAACTACTGTAATTTCGAAAGTTTGTCCGCCTGAAAATGTACTGTTGTCCCAAGCATATTGCAACAAACGGTGTATTTCTATCGCTGCTCGTTTAGTTTTTATTGCCGTTTCAAATATACTGGTCATTTTTGAAACACCCTGTAACAAGACGTCAACCTCTCAGGTGGCAGAGACTGGAACTCGATATGAAGGCAGTGTGTGTGGGGGAGGGGGGGAGGGGGGGTGTTCGTTGGTTGGTTGATCTGATTGGAGGAGATCAAACAGCGAGGTCATGGGTCCCATAGGACTAGGGAAGGATGGGGAAGGAAGTCGGCCGTGGCCTTTCAAAGGAACGATCCCAGCATTTGCTTGAACGGATTTAGGGAAATCAAGGAAAACCTAAGTCAGGATTCAGGATGCACGGACGTGCGTTTCGACCGCCGTTCTCCCAAATGCGAGTACATTGCGCCGCCTCGCTCGGTGTTGGTGCGTGTGCGTCTTTCCTGCAGATGGGAAACAAACACCATTAGAGCGTGTTGTATACATAAACCACGATTGTGACAGAGCCACGAGGAAAACAGTTATCACGTGATGAAAAAAGGGAAAATCGGTGCGTAGAAGGAAATGGGACTTCGTAATTGTCAAATCTCCAAGAAGCGGAACCGTTCAAGTCCAGTGATTTATAACTGCGTTAGAAGGAGCGCTCGGTATGGGCAGAACGGAAAATATGGGCAAAATAGAAAATTCTGAGAGTCACTGAAACGGTTACTTTTACTCAAAGCAAAGGCCACAAACCGTTATTACTGTCAACTTGTTGCTGATTTACAGTTGCCAGTAACTGTACGAGAGATTTCATCAAATGAAAACATCTTGCACTCAAGAAACGACTGCAGAAATCTGCTCTAACAACCAAATATAAACAGGCTGGACTGGAGTTTGCTGAAAAACGTATGTCATGTACGAGGGCCGTTCAGAAAGTAACCTCCGGTTGATTTAAAAAAATACACCAAGTTAAATAAAAATATTTTAATATATACATCTTACAACTACATCTTTGCACTATTTTTCTGCATAGTCTCCATAGCGATTGAGGCACTTATGGTATCTCTTCACAAGCTTCGAAATTCCTTCTGCATAAAAATCACCCGCTTGTGCCTGGAGCCAGCCTGTGACCGCATCTTTGAGCTCTTCGTCGTCATCAAACCGCTGTGACCCGAGCCATTTCTTCAAATGCATGAAGAGGTGATAATCACTTGGCGCCAGGTCTGGGCTGTAAGGTGGATGGTTGATAACGTCCCACTTGAAGGACTCAAGAAGGGCCGTTGTTCTGCGAGCAGAGTGAGGACGGGCGTTATCGTGCAAAAAAACGATACCGGAAGTCAGCATACCACGGCGTTTGTTCTGTATAGCCCGTCGTAACTTTTTTATTGTTTCACAGTACACGTCTTGATTAATGGTCGTACCACGTTCCATGAATTCAACCAACAACACCCCTTTGGCATCCCAAAACACCGTTGCCATCAGTTTTCTGGCAGAAAAATCTTGTGAGGCTTTTCTTGGTTTGGTTTTCTCGTCCACTTTTAAATAAACGTACCCATTCACGGACAACTCCTTCACTCATAACTCTTGGTCCGTACACGGCACAAAGCTCACGATGAATAGCTGCTGCAGAATATCCTTTGGCTGTAAAAAACCTTATGACAGCACGCACTTCACATTTGGCGGGGTTTTCTATTGCAGCACACATTTCAAACTGCCACAAAAACTAAACTAGCGCAGGTACGACGTTCACTCGACCACGGCTTGATGCCGACTGACCTGTTGAGCGCGTGAACGCACAGATGGCGTCGCTACTCCCCCCACAACCCGCACTGTGACCAATCGGAGGTTACTTTCTGAACCGTCCTCGTATTTAAGAATGGAATAAAGTAATCTTCAGTGTTGAGAAGAAGTTTAATTTAGATGGTACGTATGGATGTGAGTATGATTTGCGTGATCTGAGAACAAAGCAGAGGTAAGAATGAGCACAAATTTTGGTGTTCGAAGTGTTTCGGTTTGGGCAGCATTCTGTACTGAAGGTAAATACCGTACAACTTGGGTGACCGCTAAAAACAGAATTGGTTGCAATGTATGAGGATGTAGGGAACGAAAGGCTAATGTGTTTAACTAGATAACCGGTATGTGCATGTTTGCTACGACTAGAAAGTGGTTTGAAGACAGACTTGTACTGGCCTGCACGGAGCCTGGATCTGAAGCCAGTGGAAAACTTACGGGGAATACTTGCAAGGCGTCATTGTCGCAATGGAAGGCAATTTGAGGCCTCGTGAGAACTGGCAAGAGCGATACGGGAAGAGTGGGCGACTATTCCACTGCAACAACTACGTACACAAACAAAATGAATGCTGAGGAGAATCTTTGAGGTAATAGGAAGAATGGGGGTTGGACAAAATACTACCAGTGCAATAACGCAACATGGCAGTAAGCGCCTTAACATTAACTTCCATCCAGGAAATGCAAATGCCTTATTTTATTACTCATGTTATGAAAGGAACTTCATTATTAGCTGCTGGTAAACGTTTCGGGATATGAGGTCGTGGTCGACAAAATTCTTCAATTCCTGACGTTTCGTCCAGGACTGCGCTGGACATCCTCAGAGGAGCTCCTCCGCTGATTCTTGCCGACCCTTCGTCATTTTTGCCTCGCTCTCTTTGCGAGTGGAATGGAACGGGAAATGACAAAGAGTGGTACAAGGTACCCTGCGCCACGCACCTTTCGGTTTCTTGCGGAGTGTCTATGTAGATGCAGATGTAATGCTAGTCAAAGCCGTAAGCAAGTTTACTTCCATATCTGCTTAAACTGGCTTCTCCGACCCTAGGTTCCATATGTCAGATTGTGCAGTGGAGCATTCTCTGTGTCTTATTCGGTTGTTCCTATGTGATACATGTCGCTGATGTTCCACTTGTCGCAGCCATCGTGGATTTTCCGTTGCCCAATAGTGCATATTATGCCTGTTAACGTTACCGCTGTTGGTGAATGACGCTTCGTCGCTAAATAGAAATAAGCATCAAACGAAAAAACTGCAAAGAACGAAACTCGTCTAGCTTGAAGGGGGAAACCAGATGGCGCTATGGTTGGCCCGCTACACGGCGCTGCCATAGGTCAAACGGATATCAACTGCGTTTTTTAAAACAGGAACCCCCATTTTTATTACATATTCGTGTAGTACGTAAAGAAATGATTGTTTTAGTTGGACCTCTTTTTTCCCTTTGTGACAGATGGCGCTGTAATAGTCACAAACACATGGCTCACAATTTAAGGCGAACAGTTGGTAACAGGTAGTTTTTTTTAAATTAAAGTACAGAACGTAGGTACGTTTGAACATTTTATTTCGGTTGTTCCTATGTGATACATGTACCTTTGTGAACTTACCATTTCTGAGAACGCATGTTGTTACAGCGTGATTACCTGTAAATACTACGTTAATGCAATAAATGCTCAAAATGATGTCCGTCAACCTCAATGCATTTGGCAATACGTGTAACGACATTCCTCTCAACCGCGAGTAGTTCGCCTTCCGTAATGTTGGCACATGAACTGACAATGCGCTGACGCATGTTGTCAGGAGTTGTTTGTGGATCACGATAGCAAATATCTTCAAACTTTCCCCAACAGAAACAAATCCGGGGACGTCAGATCTGGTGAACGTGCGGGCCACGGTATGGTGCTTTGACGACCAATCTACCTGTGACGAAACATGCTATTCAATGCTGCTTCAACCGCGCACGAGCTATGTGTCGGACATCCATCATGTTGGGAGTACATCGCCATTCTTTCATGCAGTGAAACATCTTATAGTAACATCGGTAGAACATTACGTAGGAAATCAGAATACATTGCACCATTTAGATTGCCATACATAAAATGGGGGCCAATTATCCTTCCTCCCATAATGCCGCACCATACATTAACCCGCCAAGGTCGCTGATGTTCTACTTGTCGCAGCCATCGTGGATTTTCCGTTGCCCAATAGTGCATATTATGCCTGTTAACGTTACCGCTGTTGGTGAATGACGCTTCGTCGCTAAATAGAACGCGTGCAAAAAATCTGTCATCGTCCCGTAATTTCTCTTGTGCCCAGTGGCAGAACTATACACGACGTTCAAAGTCGTCGCCATGCAATTCCTGGTGCACAGAAATATGGTACGGGTGCAATCGATGTTGATGTAGCATTCTCAACACCGACGTTTTTGAGATTCCCGGTTCTCGGGCAATTTGTGCGCTGCTGATGTGCGGATTAGCTGCGACAGCAGCTAAAACACCTACCTGGGCATCATCATTTGTTGCAGGTCGTGGTTGACGTTCCACATGTGCCTGAACACTTGCTGTTTCCTTAAATAACGTAACTGCCCGGCGAACGGTCCGGACACTTGGATGGTACCGTCCAGGATACCGAGCAGCATACATAGCACACGCTCGTTGGACTTTTTGATCACAATAGCCATACATCAACACGATATCGACCTTTTCCGCAATTGGTAAACGGTCCATTTTAACACGGGTAACGTATCACGGAGCAAATACCGTTCGCCGGCCGCGGTGGTCTCGCGGTTCTAAGCGCGCAGTCCGGAACCGTGCGACTGCTACGGTCGCAGGTTCGAATCCTGTCTCGGGCATGGATGTATGTGATGTCCTTAGGTTAGTTAGGTTTAAGTAGTTCTAAGTTCTAGGGGACTGATAACCACAGCAGTTGAGTCCCATAGTGCTCAGAGCCATTTTTTTTTTTTTTTTTTAAATACCGTTCGCACTAGCGGAATGTTACGTGATACCACGTACTTACACGTTTGTGACTATTACAACGCCATCTATCACAAAGCGAAAAAAGTGGTCCAACTAAAACATTTCCTTACGCACTACACGAAAATGTAATAGAAAATGGGGGTTCCTAGTTTAAAAAACGCAGTTGATATCAGTTTGATCTATGGCAGCGCTATCTAGCGGGTCGACCATAGCGCCATCTGGTTTCCCCCTTCAAGCTAGACGAGATTCGTTCTTTGTAGTTTTTTCGTTTGACGCTTACTTCGTGAGATATTTGGCCCGGTCACTATCAATGGACCACCCTGTATACATATAAGACATCAACAATCATGATGGAATTACGTAGTTTTATAGAATGAAGGCTTTCACGACCAGATGACTTAGCTTTTGGTAAAACTTTCGGGATGTGAGGTCGTGCTCCAAGAAACTCTTCTGTTCGTGACGTTTCGTCCAGGACTCCGCTGGACGTCCTCAGAGGAGCTCATCCGCTGAGTCTTGCCGACGCTTAGTCATTTGTGCCTCGCTTTGTTGCGAGTGGAACGGGAGGGGAAATAACAAGTATTGGTACAAGGTACCCTGCGCCACGCACCTTACGGTTGCTTGCGTAGTGTCTGTGTAGATGTAATGCTGGTAAAAGCCGTAAGCAAGTTTACTTCCATGTCTGCTTAAACTGGCTTCTCCGACCGTAGCTTGGCTATTGTGCAGTGGAGCATTCTCTGTGTCCTGTTACATTTTCGTACACTCTTGCGGGGACATCGTTTATACACATTTACAGGCACCGGCACCTATAACTTTGACGCTTTGTAGAATCATTGAATGACCTTTCCAGATATGGGATCCAACGTAAAACTTGATCTACTAAGTCCCCTCTACAACCGCTAGAAGTGTTTCACTTGAATTGTGAAACGCCCTGCAGCTACACTCCTGGAAATTGAAATAAGAACACCGTGAATTCATTGTCCCAGGAAGGGGAAACTTTATTGACACATTCCTGGGGTCAGATACATCACATGATCACACTGACAGAACCACAGGCACATAGACACAGGCAACAGAGCATGCACAATGTCGGCACTAGTACAGTGTATATCCACCTTTCGCAGCAATGCAGGCTGCTATTCTCCTATGGAGACGATCGTAGAGATGCTGGATGTAGTCCTGTGGAACGGCTTGCCATGCCATTTCCACCTGGCGCCTCAGTTGGACCAGCGTTCGTGATGGACGTGCAGACCGCGTGAGACGACGCTTCATCCAGTCCCAAACATGCTCAATGGGGGACAGATCCGGAGATTTTGCTGGCCAGGGTAGTTGACTTACACCTTCTAGAGCACGTTGGGTGGCACGGGATACATGCGGACGTGCATTGTCCTGTTGGAACAGCAAGTTCCCTTGCCGGTCTAGGAATGGTAGAACGATGGGTTCGATGACGGTTTGGATGTACCGTGCACTATTCAGTGTCCCCTCGACGATCACCAGTGGTGTACGGCCAGTGTAGGAGATCGCTCCCCACACCATGATGCCGGGTGTTGGCCCTGTGTGCCTCGGTCGTATGCAGTCCTGATTGTGGCGCTCACCTGCACGGCGCCAAACACGCATACGACCATCATTGGCACCAAGGCAGAAGCGACTCTCATCGCTGAAGACGACACGTCTCCATTCGTCCCTCCATTCACGCCTGTCGCGACACCACTGGAGGCGGGCTGCACGATGCTGGGGCGTGAGCGGAAGACGGCCTAACGGTGTGCGGGACCGTAGCCCAGCTTCATGGAGACGGTTGCGAATGGTCCTCGCCGATACCCCAGGAGCAACAGTGTCCCTAATTTGCTGGGAAGTGGCGGTGCGGTCCCCTACGGCACTGCGTAGGATCCTACGGTCTTGGCGTGTATCCGTGCGTCGCTGCGGTCCGGTCCCAGGTCGACGGGCACGTGCACCTTCCACCGACCACTGGCGACAACATCGATGTACTGTGGAGACCTCACGCCCCACGTGTTGAGCAATTCGGCGGTACGTCCACCCGGCCTCCCGCATGCCCACTATACGCCCTCGCTCAAAGTCCGTCAACTGCACATACGGTTCACGTCCACGCTGTCGCGGCATGCTACCAGTGTTAAAGACTGCGATGGAGCTCCGTATGCCACGGCAAACTGGCTGACACTGACGGCGGCGGTGCACAAATGCTGCGCAGCTAGCGCCATTCGACGGCCAACACCGCTGTTCCTGGTGTGTCCGCTGTGCCGTGCGTGTGATCATTGCTTGTACAGCCCTCTCGCAGTGTCCGGAGCAAGTGTGGTGGGTCTGACACACCGGTGTCAATGTGTTCTTTTTTCCATTTCCAGGAGTGTATTAGAAAGTTTTATAGATTTGCGGAACTGGGTTTAAAGAACGTAGAGTGGTGGCTGGAGCATGTCTCCTGTGTAAGCGGGGGGGGGGGGGGGGGGAAGAGGAGGAGGAGAGGGGGGTATGGCGAGGGGGGGGGGGGGGAGGAAGGAACGAGTGATGTATCCGTAACGCGACGTCGGGGTTTGCGGGACGCGGGGTTGGACACACGCAGAAGCGCCGGCGGCCGGAAATAGCAGAGCGGATTGACGGGATATGAGGCCAGGGGGTGCCTGCTGGAGCTGGAGCACGTCACGGAGTGGCTGCCGTGTCTGGACAGCCGAGTCCCGTCCCTCCGGCGCCGGGATCCGAAAGCAACGACGGCTGTTCCACTGGCCGAGGTGCGGCAGGCTCCACGTCGGTAGCAAGTGCGCAATTAAAACCAGTCACTCGTTAAAACTTTGAACATAGCTCCTAAGGTTCAGTGACCGTGTCAGAATAATATTGGAACAAATAAGCCCTCGGTCACAAATATTAAGTCAAAATTGGCCACGTTTCGACGCTACTATGAGCGTCGTCTTCAGAATTAGACTAAGTGTTCTAAAACATTTAAGGTATATAGTACATTAATAAAGTTTGCACTGACTGGAAAAGATGCATTACTTACAAGTCACATATTAAAAAAGATCCGAGCCGGAAAGGCGACGTCCTGAACAGTTGGGAGATGGCGAGCCGCTAAGGGCTGCAACGAGACAGTTAGTCTAATTCTGAAGACGACGCTCATAGTAGCGTCGAAACCAGGTCAATTTTGACTTAAATATTTGTGACCGAGGGCTTATTTGTTCCAATACCAGTCACTCGTTGTTTAAAATTCGGGACCGAAATGGGGTACAACCGGATACCTTAACATGTATGTCATATAAAGTACTTTCAGTGATCAGTACGTTTGCAAATTAAGGTTAAAAAAAATTGTTCAAATGGCTCTGACCACTATGGGACTTAACTTCTGAGGTCATCAGACCCCTAGAACGTAGAACTACTTGAACCTAACTAAGCTAAGGACATCACACACATCCATGCCCGAGGCAGCATTCGAACCTGCGACCGTAGCGGTCGCGCGGTTCCAGACTCTAGCGCCTAGAACCGCTCCGCCACCCCGGCCGGCCAAATTAAGGTTCTTCAGGTCTGTTTATATACTCAATAACGTGATACTAGTCCGCTTTCGCTTAGTTGTACTGAAATGCAGGAGGATCGGCAACGAATTGGCGCATGGTGCAGGGAATGGCAATTGAATCTCAATGTAGACAAGTGTAATGTGCTGCGAATACGTACAAAGAAAGATCTATCATTTAGCTACAATATAGCAGGTCAGCAACTGGAAGCAGTTAATTCCATAAATTATCTGGGAGTACGCATTAGGAGTGATTTAAAATGGAATGACCATATAAAGTTGATCGTCGGTAAAGCAGATGCCAGACTGAGATTCATTGGAAGAATCCTAAGGAAATGCAATCCGAAAACAAAGGAAGTAGGTTACAGTACGCTTGTTCGCCCACTGCTTGAATACTGCTCAGCAATGTGGGATCCGTACCAGATAGGGTTGATAGAAGAGATAGAGAAGATCCAACGGAGAGCAGCACGCTTCATTACAGGATCATTTAGTAATCGCGAAAGCGTTACGGAGATGAAAGATAAACTCCAGTGGAAGACTCTGCAGGAGAGACGCTCAGTAGCTCGGTACGGGCTTTTGTTGAAGTTTCGAGAACATACCTTCACTGAGGAGTCAAGCAGTGTATTGCTCGCTCCTACGTATATCTCGCGAAGAGACCATGAGGATAAAATCAGAGAGATTAGAGCCCACACAGAGGTATACCGACAATCTTTCTTTCCACGAACAATACGAGATACTTGTCAGGACTTACAACAGACATTATGAGAAAGTACTTGCGCAGCAGTTCATCGTAGGTCGCTGGAGCGACGAAGGACTAGCGACTGGAAAATAGTGCGAGTATTCCCGTTTTGAAGAAAGGTTGTAGGAAAGAGACACACAATTATACGCCTATATCTCTGACGGCAATCTCTGTAGAACTATGTAACATTTTGTATGCTGCTTACAGTTTATTGCGCAGTTCGAGAACGGACGTCTCTTCCTTAAAACTCATTAATTCTTCAAAACAGATCTTTCGAAACTTAGCTCATTCTGTTCCTTCAAGAGACCCATAGCGCTGTAGTCACCGGCGCCCGGAATGATGCCGTGTTCCTTGACTTTGGGGAAGGCATTTGACGGGCTTATCATAGCGCCAGATTTGTGACTCGATTCGGGACTCCCTTGCAGAGAGTATTCACAAGGGAACCTCCCCATCGCACCCCCCTCAGATTTAGTTATAAGTTGGCACAGTGGATAGGCCTTGATAAGCAGAACACAGATCAATTGAGAAAACAGGAAGAAGTTGTGTGAAACTGTGAAAAAATAAGCAAATTATACAAACTGAGTAGTCCATGGGCGACATAAGCAACATAAAGGACTACACGAGCTTAGTAGCGCCGTGGTCCCGTGGTAGCGTGAGCAGCTACAGAACGAGAGGTCCTTGGTTCAAGTCTTCCCTCGAGTGAAAATTTTACTTTCTTTATTTTTGCATAGTTCATTGACGTCTCTGTTCACTATGACAAGTTTAGTGTCTGTGTTTTGCGACCGCATCGCAGAACCGTGCGATTAGTAGACGAAAGGACGTGCCTCTCCAATGGGAACCGAAAACATTTGATCGCAAGGTCATAGGTCAACCGATTCCTCCACAGGAAAACACATCTGATATATTCTATACGATACTGGTGACGGCATGTGCGTCACATGACGGGAATATGTTGTCGACCCACCTAACTTGTACACTTGGCGAATGGGTAAAAAGATTCTTCTACCTTGCCCGATTTAGGTTTTCTTGTGGATGTGATAATCACTCCCAAAAAAGTGATGAAAACATAAGAGTTTGTCACATAAACTGATAATAAAAAATTAAACTTTTCACTCGATGGAAGATTTGAACCAAGGACCTTTCGTTCCACAGCTGCTCACGTTACCACTAGACCACGGCGCTCCTGCGTTCCTAGTGTTCTTGATGTTGCATATCTTCCCATAAACTACTCAGTTTGTATATTTTGCTTATTTTATCACAGTTCCACACAACTTCTTCCTGTTTTCTCAATTGATCTGTGTTCTGTTTATCAAGGCCTATCCACTGTGCCAACTTATAACTAAATCTGAGGGGGGTGCGATGGGGAGGTTCCCTTGTCAGTACGTCACTGTTAACGGAACAAAATCGACAGATGTAAAGACACTCGGAAGAGCACGAATATCCCAGTGAAATGTCTACATCTACACGGACACTCTGCAGATCACATTTAAGTGCCTGGCAGAGGGTTCATCCAACCACCTTCACAATTCTCTATTATTCCAATCTCGTATAGCGCGCTGAAAGAATGAACACCTATATCTTTCCGTTCGAGCTCTGATTTCCCTTATTTTATCGCGGTGATGTAGGTCGGTGTTAACAAAATATTTTCGCATTCGGAGGAGAAAGTTGGTGATTGGAATTTCGTCAGAAGATTCCGTCGCAAAGAAAAACCCCTTTCTTTTAATGATTTACATCCCAAATCCTGTATAATTTCTGAGAGACTCTCTCCCATATTTCGCGATAATACAAAACGTGCTCCCTTTCTTTGAACTTTTTCAAAGTACTCCGTGAGTCCTTCCTGGTAAGGGTTCCACATCGCGCAGCAGTATTCTAAAAGAGGATGGACAAGCGTAGTGTAGGCAGTCTCCTTAGTAGGTCTGTCACATTGTCCAAGTGTACTGCCAACAAAACTCAGTCTTTGGTTAGCCTTCCCCAAAACATTTAATGTGTGTTCTTTCCAATTTAAGTTGTTCGTAATTGTATTAGTACTTAGTTGAATTTACGACTTTTAGATTAGACTGATTTGTGTAACCGAAGTTTAACGAGTTCCTTTTAGCACTCATGTGGATGACCTCACACTTTTCGTTATTTAGGGTCAACTGCCGCTTTTCGCACCATTCAGATATCTTTTCTAAATCGTTAAGCAGTTTGTCTTGGTCTTCTGATGACTTTATTAGTCGATAAACGTCATCTGCAAACAACCGAAGACGGCTGCTCAGATTGTCTCCCAAATCGTTTATATAGGTAAGGAACAGCAAAGGGCCTATAACACTACCTTGGGGCACGCCAAGTGCGATAGCAGGTACACAGTGAGGGGCGAAAAGTCATGGGATTGCAATATGGTACTATACAGTTGGCGGTAGTAGTTCTTACACAATATATGAATGGGCAGTGCATTTGCAGAACTGTCATTCGTGTTCGGATGAGTCACGTACAAACGTTTCCTACTGTAAACAGTCTTCACGGGTGTGCCGCCGCATGACGTTGTGCAAATCCCACAATATTTCCTCGCAGCAACTGTCCGACATCATCAGGTGATTAAATCTCGCTGGTGGCTAGGTACGACTGACAAGATCCGCATGACGACGCCGCTGTATATAGAGCACACGCGTGAAGATTGCGCAGGCGCGGACACCACGCATTCGCAAAAATTTGCAGATAGAAGTCGGCAATTGCAGAACACAGTCTGAACACAGGACATCACATGATTTATGAAAAGACGGAAGTTTTATCCCCAGCATCCTCTTTCTGGGATTTCGTCATTAAGGAAGCAATACAGGGTTATTACAAATGATTGAAGCGATTTCACACCTCTACAATAACTTTATTATTTGAGATATTTTCACAATGCTTTGTTACACACACATACAAAAACTCAAAAAGTTCTTTTAGGCATTCACAAATGTTCGATATGTGCCCCTTTAGTGATTCGGCAGACATCAAGCAGATAATCAAGTTCCTCTCACACTCGGCGCTGCATGTCCCCATCAATGAGTTCGAAAGCATCGTTGATGCGAGCTCGCAGTTCTGGCACGTTTCTTGGTAGAGGAGGTTTAAACACTGAATCTTTCACATAACCCCACAGAAAGAAATCGCACGGGGTTAAGTCGGGAGAGCGTGGAGGCCGTGACATGAATTGCTGATCATGATCTCCACCACGACCGACCCATCGGTTTTCCAATCTCCTGTCTAAGAAATGCTGAACATCATGATGGAAGTGCGGTGGAGCACCATCCTGTTGAAAGATGAAGTCGGCGCTGTCGGTCTCCAGTTGTGGCATGAGCCAATTTTCCAGCATGTCCAGATACACGTGGCCTGTAACGTTTTTTTCGCAGAAGAAAAAGGGGCCGTAAACTTTAAACCGTGAGATTGCACAAAACACGTTAACTTTTGGTGAATTGCGAATTTGCTGCACGAATGCGTGAGGATTCCCTACCGCCCAGATTCGCACATTGTGTCTGTTCACTTCACCATTAAGAAAAAATGTTGCTTCATCACTGAAAACAAGTTTCGCACTGAACGCATCCTCTTCCATGTTGCAACCGCGCCGAAGATTCAAAGCGTTTGACTTTGTCATCGGGTGTCAGGGCTTGTAGCCATTATAAACGGTAAGGCTTCTGCTTTAGCCTTTTCCGTAAGATTTTCCAAACCGTCGGCTGTGGTACGTTTAGCTCCCTGCT
The DNA here is from genome assembly GCF_021461385.2 of Schistocerca piceifrons. Classification (NCBI taxonomy): domain Eukaryota; kingdom Metazoa; phylum Arthropoda; class Insecta; order Orthoptera; family Acrididae; genus Schistocerca; species Schistocerca piceifrons. The sequence continues at coordinate 66,286,472 of NC_060148.1, read as the reverse complement.
CGCTTTATTCGTCGACTTCCGCGGACTACGCGTGAAACTTGCCCGCACGCGTTCAACCGATTCTTAGCTCACTGCAGGCCGACCCGTCGATTTCCCCTTACAGAGGCATCCAGAAGCTTTAAACTGCGCATACTATCGCCGAATGGAGTTAGCAGTTGGCGGATCTTTGTTGAACTTCGTCCTGAAGTGTCGTTGCACTGTTATGACTGACTGATGTGAGTGCATTTCAAGCACGACATACGCTTTCTCGGCTCCTGACGCCATTTTGTCTCACTGCGCTCTCGAGCGCTCTGGCGGCAGAAACCTGAACTGCGGCTTCAGCCGAACAAAACTTTGTGAGTTTCTCTACGTATCTGTAGTGTGTCGTGACCATATGTCAATGAATCGAGCTACAGTGAATTTATGAAATCGCTTCAATCATTTGTAATAGCCCGGTACATATCCGTACAGCTGATAACCTTATCAACAGGGATGCGGGATTTCAACTGAGTACAGCCTGTAACCCTGCATTGGCTCCTGTTAAATCACGACGAGAAAGCAAAGAGCTTTCGATAATAGACCCGTCATAACGTTGGCAGCATGTTAGTAAACACAGTGTCAGCGCACGCGCAGAACGGCCGCTCTGCGTTTCCCGGCAGAGGGCGTTGGAGAGCCTGTATAGGCAGAGTGTGGCCATGCGGACGATACGGCGGCCATTTTTCTGCCAAACTGCGGGGGGGGGGGGCATTTGAATGGCCAGTAGTTGAGTACACACCCACCGAATCAAAAGGACAAGACAGTATGGCGAAATCATTCGGTAAATGCCTTTCTTTACAGCTATAATACAGTCACAGTAGCCTACTACGTAGAGCACAGGAAAATTTAATACAGTGGCTGTAAAAATTATTCGTTACTTGCATTTATCTCCTTTAAAGCTCGTTTACTACACATATTGCAATGAAAGTAACCTAAATAAAAAATATAGTGTATAGCATTTATTTTGTATCGGAAGTGCATAACGCTAAAGATTTAACATACCTGTATTGCGTCAGATGAATGAAAGTCGTAAGCAGGTGTTCACTTGTGACATGCAAAAAGTGTGAGACGTATTGGTACTTCTTGTCACGTCTTCAAACTTTTTGCATGTCACAAGCAATCAACTGCTTATATTTCATATATACATGTAATATACTGAATACCTCTCGTAGATAACAAACAAAAAGCACCGAGCGAGGTGGCGCAGTGGTTAGACACTGGACTCGCATTCGGGAGGACGACGGTTCAATCCCGCGTCCGGCCATCCTGATTTAGGTTTTCCGTCATTTCCCTAAATCGCTCCAGGCAAATGCCGGGATTGTTCCTCTGAAAGGGCACGGCCGACTTCCTTCCCCATCCTTCCCTAAACCGATCAGACCGATGGCCACGCTGTCTGGTCTCCTTCCCCAAAACAACCAACCAACCAACCAACAAACGAAAAAGATTACAAAAACCGGGTAATGTCAAATGTAGGCTACTGTAATAACGACCAAATATAACAAGAAAACTACCGTATCCCTTCTATCCCACAGTAAGTACGGTACCTACAATTATTTACTACGAATAATGTTTCAGCAACCACGACAACTGCGGAAAACGTGCTTACAACTTGCCTGCGTCAACAGTCAGGTAATAATACTGAAACCAAAATAATGCCTAGTGTTCTGATTCGGAGGCCGGCCGGAGTGGCCGTGCGGTTCTAGGCGCTACAGTCGGGAGCCGAGCGACCGCTACGGTCGGAGGTTCGAATCCTGCCTCGGGCATGGATGTGTGTGATGTCCTTAGGTTAGTTAGGTTTAAGTAGTTCTAAGTTCTAGGCGACTGATGACCTCAGAAGTTAAGTCACATAGTGCTCAGAGCCATTTGAACCATTTTTTTGTTCTGATTCGGAACGAAATAAAGTTTAACGCTATAAAGTCGAATGAACATGGCACAACAACTTTCCGTTTCCAGCAAGGACGTCAGATACTGGCTTCAGAAAAGCTTGTGATGCTACCAGTATGCACGAACTGTTAAGGAAATAAGAGCTTAAAAATGCAGTAAATTGTAATAGGCCTACCTCTTTTGCGTGACTAACAATATTTAAAAAAACTGCCCACTGCTTTCGAAGAGTCTTGCGGACAATATAGCAAGTCCATAAACCACCACCTGTGCACTCACAAAGTTTTTTTTTCTAATTGTCCTTAGAACCAGCAATGCTGTTAACCAGTCCTTTGCTGAATTTTTAACACACGTGCAAACACTAACAGTCCCTACTTCTCACATGTTGTCCATATACTATGACCAACAGAAACGTGTGCAGTGAAATGAAACTTACAAGTTACTTAATTTGATGAACTGGTGTCAGTTGCAATTTTATAACATGAGAATACAATAACAAAGGTACAAAATACATCATTAAAGAACATACCAATACAGATGACATTTGTAGTAATATGGGCTGTACAAAAGAATAGAAATAACATATACATCAGTGTCACAGGAATTATGACATAAGTACATACATGAAAGATCAGAATAACTTTTGAAAGATCAACTTCACACGTGAGCAACAAAACAGAACAGGTAAATAATGTCTAAACATCTTTACAAAGTAAATAACATATTATTAATGCCAATTATATTTGAAGATAACAGTATTCCTCATCATAGTGAATGTAGCTTAGTATTAGAAGAGAAAAAAATTCTATGAAACAGTACACAGAGACAGGAAGAAAACAAATACACAAGGGTATCCAAACACATAGGGGGATAACACAATGGAAAGGACAGGGTTCGTTTTCAGTGTAACATTTGGTACTGCAGTATTTTGCGAACAAAGCCTTTTTTGTTCTTGGAGATCTCCCTTCGTTCATCATTATTCCCAAAAAGTCCTAGCTATACCTCTTTTCTGTATTCTAACCATATTTCTTTCAAAATAATTATGGCTCATTGTACAATACTCATTTTGGCCCAAATCGTTTTCATATAACTTCTCAATGCATTTCTTCCAATTTATCACAACTCGTTCTCACATATAGCCTACCCCATCTGAAGCTAACTTAAATCTACTGATCTCAGATGCTAAACTAAGGAACAAGGCAATGCAGCAGCACAAAACAATTAACACAAACAGCAATGATAAAAAATACAAATGACAAAGCAAGCAGCATAAATTAGCAAATGCAATATTACAACTAATATAAGGCAATGCGCAGCAAACAAGAAAAATAAATCAGTAGTAAAACTAGCTTAATACAATGTAAAATTCAGTAGGACCATGCCTGGCAAACAGCAGCAGCAAATGCAATAACTTATACCTAAACATGACATAGCTCAAGCAGAAAAAATATTACAGTAAAAATGGCCATGTTTAATACCTATGTCACATCTTAACACTAGAGTGATGCATCACGAGAACTTACACTAGCAGATAACTTACCAAGTCGTAAAAAAATTATTTCTGCGATTCCTGTGAAGGGAAATGTCTATTTATATGCCCTCGTTTTCTTGGAACTAGATCATAAATTTGATATTGACTGGATCTGTAGGCATAAAATAACTATATTAGTACATCTATTAAATTTTATTTTAACCAATAGATATTAAACAAATTGAGTAAATAAATACATAAAGCAAGCCATATGGCATTTCTCTCAACTAGCAAGACAATAGCCGTGAAATGTTTCTCATCGTTTCAGTAGGCATTTTAGGAAATATAATAAATTAAGAGCTCCACAGTATAATCATATGTTTTCAAGTTTGAGCGTGTCGTATTTGCGATGCTTTCTACAAAGGAATGTCAATAGCGAGGATAATGGCCACCCCTTTTTTTTTCTCCACCTGTGCCTCTGAAAGGCACACACTAATGGCTTTCTTCCAGGCGATTGTAGCACAGCTGGGTGGCCACGACGCATTACGTGCAGGTGGTCACTTAACTTTCTTACCGAAATATTTACGACACCAGTTTCCGCTACAGTGACAGTCTCATATGAAGTATAAAATTAATCACTCAAATACGTGTACTGTAGCGCTAAACTGTGCATCTTGTTGTAAGATAATCTCTGTGGAAGTGTCGTAGTTATCGTCCTCCGAAAGCTAAGTTCTGCAGAAGTCAATGTACTTACCTCATGATAAACAAAAGTGAAATGCTTTGTGTATAGATATCTTAGTTATTACGCTTATTGCCGTGATGATGAAAGTACTGTACTGTAACGTATTGTTGTGCCACGAAAAAGGCTGTCCCATTGTTGCTATACCACAAAAGTTACTACTAAAACATGTTTTACTTTCCAGAATAATGCAGAAAAACTGTGCAGATATAAAACAGAAACACCGCAAAAGCAACATTGTAAATTGTCATTCATTAGTAGCGTCGTGATAAAATCGTGTAGCTGTCACATAAACTAACCACTGTGTCATCTGGTATCTCACAGAAAGTACTTTAAATCCAGAATGTTTCAAGTAAACCAAAATGTTGCATTAAAATCTCATTAGCAGTACCGGTATATGTTCTAAGTATGTAACCCTTATAGTCGTTGTGTAATCGTGCAACTAACGAGCAAGAATGTACACACACAATAACACTGTGTCGTCTGTTCACTATAACAATGCATTCGTAATTTCTGTTTAAAAATGTTCCCTAGGTTCTATGGTGGATAGTTAACTTCAAAACATTGTTGCATGTTAACAGTTTCTCAGTGTGACAAATTGTACTAGTAGCGTGAAGTGAAAAGTTTTATGGCAAAGACTAAGTTAAAAAGCAGATTATCTTTCAATAAACGGTTTTACATGTGAAATGTGGTGTAAACCTTTACTCTTCCTAGTACACAGAGTTTCAACTGGTATACATCAGATTCTGTAAGTTCCATTGTAAACTAGAACGAATTTGTGACTCAAGTGTTTCTTCTTATGTAACAATGAATGAGCTTTAATGAGAACTTTCTGACCAATATATAATTTCTTTGCATTTGCTTTACCGGGTAGTTTTCTCCTTTTGTCTGCTGCAGATTTTATATTTTTAATAGCCAAATCAATTATGCCTTTGTGTCGAAGTTTACATGTATTCGGGAAAGGTACAAGCTCTCTGATTCTGTTTGGTGGTTCTTCATTCTTCAGTACAAGAGTAGGTGATAAAGCAGTGGAGTCGTGAGGCATTTCATTCAGCACGTTTTGAAATAAGTGTAAATGTCTGTCCCAATGCTGATGCTTTCTGTGACAATAAAGTCTGCAAAGCTTATTGATTTCTTTCATAATCCGTTCGGAGGGGTTACAATGTGGTGAGTACAATGAAATAAAAACAGGTTTGATTTTATGGTTCCGAAGCATGCGTGACCAAACACCAGATCTGAATTGAGGTTCGTTATCTTAAATGACTTTACTAACATGTCCAACTTCACGTAAGAAATTTTTAACAAAGGCGTTGGATACAGACCGTCCAGTGGCTTTACGTAACGGTGTGAAAGAAACAAATTTTTAAGTAAGTTCAACAGTGACTAGAACGTACGAAAATCCATTACATGTACTGACAAGCGGTCCCAAGAGATCAACAGCAGCAAATTCTTTTAATTTAGAAGGAATGATAGGAAACAGCCGAGCACGATGGGAGATAGTGGATGGTTTCGTCTTTTGACAAAGTTTACAAATAGACAAGACTCTTCAAATACTCTTTTCCATATTGTTAAAATAACAAGTCGTTCGAAGAATATGATAACATTTTCATGGGCCAAAATGTGCATAGCTGAAATGAATGTACCAAATGAGCTTATTAACAAAATCGTCAGGAATGCAAAGTACCCATAGCTTGTCATCAACAGTGCAGCGTTTGAACAGTATGTTGTTTCTAACCAGGTAATAATGCCGAATCTGTGTGTGTGTCTTTTCATGCCATTTGCTTTTGATGTCTTTCCAAATCGGATCTTTATCTTGTTCATGAGCAATGTCCTTTAAAGATGTGGTGATGAAGTTTCCAAAGGCGACTTTCTGAATGTAAAGAATACTGAAATTTTTGTCGAGGTTGCCTTCTGTGTTACTTTTCTCAAGCCCAGCCGGTGCGCGTGACAGTGCGTCCGCAACAATGTTCTCCTTGCCGGGAATGTAGACTATTAGACTATTGTGATGTGGAATTCTTGCAGAAACAATGCCCAACGTTTTAACCTGTCATGATTTAGACATAAGAAATTGTAATGCATGATGATCACTGTATACTTTTACGTGCTTACCAGAAAGAAAGAAACGGAATTTGTTAAATGCCCAAACGATAGCTAAAGCTTCTAATTCAGTAACGGAATAATTTTTTTCAGATTTTATTAGCACTCGGCTAGCAAAAGCAATGGTTTTCTGAACAGTAGTGTCATTTTCTGTGGCTTCTTGAAATAAATGGGCACCAAGACCGACTTTAGAAGAATCCATGCTAAGGCAGAAATCTTGTGACAGATCTGGATGAGCTAGTATTGGCGCATTAAGTAGCGATTCTTTCAAAGAACTGAATTCCAACTGTGCTTGTTCGTCCCAGTTCCAAATAGTATTTTTTCCAGTGAGAGAACAAAGTTTTGGTGTAACTAGAATTTGCATATTCAGAAAACGACGGTAAAAATTTACGAGACCTAGAAAACTGCGGACTTGTCTTTTTGTGGATGGAACTGGAATGGATCTGATTTTATAATGTTGCTTAAAATCCGTCTTGATTGCAAATTTTTTTATATTATTCATATGACCGGTTTCGGTTCATTCAGAACCATCTTCAGATCTGATATTTCAGTTACAGGAGTAACCCGTCCAAATCCAGCACCTTTCACATGCTACGTAGCAATCAGTGATTTTATAATGTTACTTAAAATCCGTCTTGATTGCAAATTTTTTTATTATTCATGTGACCGGTTTCGGTTCATTCAGAACATGCTACGTAGCATGTGAAAGGTGCTGGATTTGGACGGGTTACTCCTGTAACTGAAATATCAGATCTGAAGATGGTTCTGAATGAACCGAAACCGGTCATATGAATAATAAAAAAATTTGCAATCAAGACGGATTTTAAGTAACATTATAAAATCACTGATTGCTGTTATCCCATAAGACATTATGTCTGTTTTTACATGGCTCTGATTGCTTCTAACTTTTCAGGATCCGGTTGAATGCCTTCAGAAGAAATAATACGTCCCAAAAACCTCACCTTTGACCTACCGAATTCAGACTTTTCCAAGTTAACTGTAATTCCAGATTCTGCAAAAATACGTAACAAACTACTGAGGATGCGACTATGTTGTTCCCATGAAGCTTCTGCTATTAGAATATCGTCCACATGTAAGGTGATGTGACGTTTTAAGAACTCAGGTAATATGGAATTTAGCCAGCGAATGAACGCTGCCGAAGCAATGTTCAAACCAAAAGGAAGTTTCCCAAACTGGTAACAAACGCCGAAACAAAGGAAAGCTGTGTATTTTCTACATTCTGGATGAAGTTCCATCTGATAAAAGCTGGATCTGAGATCAATAGAAGACAACACTTTTACATCATTAAAATTTTGAAGAAGTTCTTCCAACGTTTGCGGCCTGTCTGTTTCAGCAATAATGATAGTATTGATTTGTCTCGAATCTAAGACAAGCCTGATCGATCCATTTTTCTTCTCAACAACATGTAATGGATTGTTGTATGAGCTTACTGCAGGCTCAATAATGCCCTCGTCAAGCATAGATTGTATTTCTATTCTAACACGGTCCCTATAATGCGCCGGAATTACATATGGTCTAACACAAAATTTAGTATGCTCACGAACACGAAATTGGTATTGAAATCCCTTGATTGTTCCTGTTTTGTGAGTAAAAACTGTGGAATGTGCTTCTAAAATCTCAAAAAACATCCTGCCTATCAGTGTCATTACAATTCTCAATTGTTTGAATTTTATTCTGAATTAACTCATTAGTATCAAATATGCTGTCTATATCATCCCTGTCAGTACTTGCAGAGTGATTGTTAGTGTCAAGTTCCGTAGAAAATTCCGAACTGCTGTCTAACAGAAGGTAAAGCCGATTAATTTCCTCGTCATGGTTTGAGAGCCAGTCTTCAAATTTCAAAGCTATTGACTTACCTTCCTTCCCTAAACTTATTTCAGCATCGTGAAAGTTTAAGATTGCTTTGTATTCATTCAAAAAGTCTACTCCCAATATAATTTCCGTCGACAATAATGGAACAATAAGAAAGCTCATAGAGAAGCTGTAGCTTTGACAAAAGAATTCTAAGTTGGTTTGTTGGCGTACATCTAAACTTTTTCCAAAGATTGCACCTTGTAATTTAATCTTACGTAACGGAAGTGTGGGACAATCGTTCGATTTGTTGCATTTGCTAAAGGCTGTTTCACTAATTACTGAAATGGGACTGCCGGAGTCAAGTACTGCCGTAAATTTTACGTCATTTACTGTAATGTGAATCACAGGATATGCAATGTTGTTATGTTTTACGTCGTGTTCCTGGAGTAAGATGTCCCTAATGTCTTCTATTTTTACGTAATTACTAGCTACGGCTGCTGCGTCATCAGTTTCATAAGTACGTTTTGTGGCTGCCACCGGTATGAGTCATTGCCTATTGTCTCTTTGTTGGCGTGCGTCGTTATTGGGGTTTGGAGACCTAACTTCTACAAATTCACCTTGTCGAGAGGGCCCTGCTCTGTTTGAATCCCGCCAGTTCTGATGCAATTCAGGTCTGTCGTTACAATCATATCGTCTGTCGTCATGTCGGTAGATTCCATAGTTACTTTCTTGTCGGTCACGTGGTGGAGAACTTCTCCCTGAATCGTAACTGCGCGCTGGACCGTTGCGTCTGAAGTTATTCTGTCTCCCTTGATAATAATTATTTTGGTTCCCATATTGTCTGTTTCTCTGATTGTCTCTGTGATAGTCATTACTGCAGAGAGGTGATCTTTCCCTGTAGTTATTATTACTCTGCCAACGGTTGTCATACGGGTGGTGTCTGTTTTGGTCACGATTTGTGTTGTGAGAATAGCCTTGTCGCGTCCAGCTATTATTTGTTTCATCGCGGAATTGGGACGGATAAGACCTGTAATTGTTGTGTTCCTGTTTTCGCGTTCTGCGATTGTCAGTGTCAATTTCCAATTCTTGTAACAGTCCCTGAAAAGCTTCAATGTTATCTTTGCAACGTCCTGCCAAAATAATATGTCGTAAATGTTCAGGTAATTTGATTAAGCAAATGCGGATGAGTTCTGAGGGGCTGTATGGGTTTGACAGGTACTGATTCTTGTGCAACATGTCTTCAACATATTTCACAAGACTGGAGAATTCAGATTGTTCGAAATGTTTCATCATTATGATGCTATGTTTTACTCGGTCTTCTGTAGCTTGAGACCAATATGCTGAGAGGAAGGCATGATAAAATTCTCCTTCACTGTGACAATCGTGAATGACTGATCGCATTCTTACAGCTGGTTCATTCTCTAAGTAGCCGCACATAAATTCTAATCTGTGCTCTAATGACCAGTTGGGAGGAAAACAATGAGAGAATTGATGGAGCCATGCTTGTGGATGAATGTCGTTGCCAGAATTCTTAAATGTTTTGAATTTACGTGTGGTAATGAACAGCTTATAGTCAAAATCATCGTGTCGGCGAGTCGCATGTCGGTCATTGTTGCGTCGTTTCGGCGGTTCCATTTCAAAATTCGGTGCACCTTGCCAATTTGTTTCATAATTTCCGAAATGCGCTGTGTTATTATTTTGCGGCTTTTCCATATTTCTAAGTCCCTCTTCCCGTGTTGGAGCGCGAGTGTCCTCTGAAATACATAATTCTTGTATTACCTGTGTCAACTGATCTTGTACTTCTCGGATTTCTCTTTGGTTGTGTATTAATTTGATTCTGATTTTGTTTGAATTTCCTAATTTGTTCGTACTCTTCTGTGTCATTAAAGACTACTGGTCTTGCGTCATTCAGATTATCATCTACCTTCGTAGATAAATTATTTAGCTGATTCGAAAGTTTGACTACTTTCTATGATAGTGAACTAATTTCCTCCATGTGTCTTTCTGAACCAATTTTCAGAGTATCTACTGTGTCATTTAAGTTTTCCTGAGTTTTTGCAAGTTGCGTAACCGAATCGGTAGATGCAACTGAGTCAATTTTAGCTTGCAAGGTCTCATGATTTTCATGAACAATAGTTTGCAATTCTTTTATGGCTGCTTCGTGATTCTGTAATGCATTTTCATGCCGCGAAAAAATAGGTTGAAAATGCTCACAAATTTGTGTTACTACGTCATTACAGACTTTTTGACATTTCGATTCAATGTTATGTAACTCAGTAGTTAAATCTTCACGTGTTTGTTCAAGTATGGTGTCTAACTTTTGAAGCTTTTGCTGTGTTTGTCTCTGATTTTGTTCCATAGTGTCTAACTGTTGCTGTGTTTGTCTCTGGTGTTGTTCCATTGTGTCTAGCTTTAGAAGATTTTGTTCCATTGTGTCTAACTTTTGAAGCTTTTGCTGTGTTTGTCTCTGATTTCGTTCCATTGTGTCTAACTTTTGAAGCTTTTGTCCCATTTGTTGCATTAGTTGTAATAACAATGCACTGGTGTCTGAAACATGTTCCTCAGTGCTATTCGGCAATGCATTTGAACCGGCAATATTCGCAGTTTGAAAAGCAGAAAATGTGTCTTGACTTATTTGAGAAAACGGTGAGGACGCACAACCTGAATCTACAGTATTTGCAAGATTGTGTCCTGTCATTCCCGATTCCTGAGGCGAGCTGTTGCCGACCGATCGATCGATAATGCTTCCCTGTTCACTAATTGTTTCACTGTCTACACCATTGTTTGCCGCCCGCTCCATTTCCCTATGCACAATTACCAAATTACTACTTGGAATGTCTGTTAATTCACTACACAGTGGCGCTGATAAGCTACGCTCGTCTTCACTGTCATTTCTCAGTTTACTTTGGAGCCTAGTGTTACGTTTTTCACACGCCATTATTGTCACAATATTTCACACGATAACACAGAAAAGCACAATTTGAAGAGCAAAAATAAGAGAACACATTAACATAGCACTGAAAATAATATCTAGTTAATTGCAAGCACAGCTGCGAAATACTTGGTGCAAATCTACATGCATGTCACAACTGTTTTACTGTACAACAATGAAAGACTGCAACTTCAAAGGAGATTCTCTCTACAATTACGTACTAGCAATAAACAAAATCTACACTAATTACACAAACTGCAAGAAAAAATCAGAAGATTCCAGTGAGGTATCCTCGGCTAAGGGTCGACATATGAAACGTCCCCTTTGAACAATTATACATGACTGTGCTTAAACTGACACACAATATTTTTAGCCCAACGCAATCTGACTTTCAGAAATCTCTACAAAAGAATGGCCCTGACTAACATTAACCTATACCTTTCACAAATCACTTACCTCACAAAAATCTTCGTTACTCGAACTACTGCAATACAGCGAGCGCCACTACTGCCAGCTAAATAAAAGATTCAAACTACTGAAGGCACTAACTACTGATAGACATAGTTAGCAAATGAAAGATTTTAATAGAGAACAAACAATGCATTTACCTTAATAGTGTTGAAAAATCATAATATACATAGCAGTTCATGACATCCAGTCTTACAAATTTCAAAACTCCGCCATCTCTCTCCCCACATCCACCACTGCTGGCGGCTCAGCTCCAACTGCGCAACGCTACGCGCTGTTAACAGCCAACAGCCCAACACTAGAATGGCAGACAACAATGCAAACCAGCCACAGACTGCACACAGCACAGCCAGTGATTTTTGATACAGAGCGCTACGTGGCGTTACCAACATAAGAACCTATAGAGCCTACTTACAGTTTCACAGTCTCATTACTTCTCGGGCCAAATCCCGCAGCTTGGCTCCAGATCAGTTCTGTTGCGTTCATATTGTAACGGTTCAGTAGCAAATGTTAAAACGCAGCATTTGTATGATATGCTCGATGCTGCGAAAATGATTGCTTTTCATGTTTCTACGATACTTATCTACATCTGTGGAATAAAACGGTGGACATAATCCATATGAAGAGTATTTGGTTTTTCATTTTTCCCTTAAAAAATTAAATTGTTATGTTTTCTTACGAACAGTCTTTCATAAAACATCAGTAATTAAGAATTTGTATTTGAAATGGAAACAGGAATTTCGCATCCAATACGTAATTAGAAACAAGAAGACGTGCATTATTGATAAAAAATGATTGAGTTTTATAGTAACGAGACGTGGGTATTTCCAGGTGACCGAGAAAAAAAATAATACTTCGAAGACTTTCTTTGGAGCTCATTTTGTTCAGTATTGTTCGTTGAATTTGTTATCACAGAGGGTACCTAACTATCTGACCGAACACGCTGAGCTACCGTGCCGGCTCGACTTGAACCAACGGACGAGTAACCGCATGTGGTTCACACTCCATTACGCTACCAACTGCGCTACGCGTTTGAATCGAGAGAATTAATCGACTGCATTATATACAAATATGGGAAAACATAAAAGCCGATTATCTCCGTAAATTTATGAAAAACATTAAGAACAGCCTATTTCTCGCCACTTTTTAACCGTGTTCCAAGCGCATGTTTCACTACGGAGCAGAAAGCGGCTTCAGCCATCTTTATTCTGTACATTAACAGCACGACAGTCAGAGCACAACCCTGCAGAGGCTCAGACTGTACACGGTTTTTGAAATAAAAACTACGCAGGCAAAGCGTGATTAAGGAAAACGGTGATGGTTGTTAATACATTTGAATATCTTAAAGTTTCATTTAATGTAACTTTGTAATAACATACCTAATACGTAAGTAGGACCTACTTCGAAGAGCGTAACAACACCAGTGTACGTGTGCTACGGCTTCTGACCAATCGTCGCTTTTGTGTTTGTTTACATCAGGTTTATTCTTATGATGAACGGGTTGTAGTACCGGTCAGGAAAACTGACAATGGCCGGGAGAGCGTTGTGCTGACCACATGCCCCTCCGTATCCACATCAGTGACGCCTAAGGTCTGAGGATGACACGGCGGCCGGTCGGTACCATTGCACCTTCAAGAGCTGTTCGAATATTTGATACTAACTTCTCTTGGCCAGGAATTCCCTTTTTGTCAGTGCTAGTCCATTTTTCATATCGTCCTGCCGCGCGGGACTAGCCGAGCGGTCCGAGGCACTGCAGTCAGGGACTGTCCGGCTGCTCCCGGCGGAGGTTCGAGTCCTCCCTCGGGCTCGGGTGTGTGTGTGTTTTTCCTTAGGACTATTTAGGTTAAGTAGTGTGTAAGCTTAGGGACTGATGACCTTAGCAGTTAAGTCCCATAAGATTTCACACACATTTGAACATTTTTTTGAACATCCTTGCTCCGTCCGTCATGGGTTACTTTGCAACCTAGGTAGCAGAATTTCTTAACTTCATCTGCTTCGTGAACATCAGTCCTGATATTAAATTTCTCGCTGTTCTCATTTCGGCTACTCCTGATTACTTTAGTCTTTCTCGATTTCCCTCAGTCCGTATTGTGCAATCATTACACTGTTGATTCCATTCGACACATGCTGTAATTCTTCTATACTTTCACTGAGGATAGCAATGTCGTCAGCGAATCTTATCATTGATATTCTTCCACCCTGAATTTTAAATCCACTCTCGAACCTTTCTTTTATTTCCATCATTGCTTCTTCGATGTACAGATTGAACAGTACGGGCGAAAGACTACAACCCTGTCTTACCCCCCTTTTTAATCCGACGGTTCTTGGTCGTCCACTCATATTTTTCGCTCTTAGCTCTTGTACATTTTGTATATTACCCGTCTAGCTGACCCCTGTTTTTCCCAGAATTTCCAACCTCTTGCACCATTTGACACTGTCGAACGGTTTTTCGAGGTCGACAAATCCCATGAACGTGTACTGATTTTTCTGTAGTCTTGCTTCCATTATTAACCGCAATGTGAGAACGGCCTTATGCCACCGTATTACAATTTGCGACTACTCGATTCTCTCCCCCAGGCGACCTGTTTTGGTTTTCGTCGACTCGGCTCTTTCGTTACGGCGCGACAGCGTTACGGAGATACTCAATAAACTCCACTTACAAACACTACAAGAGGCATTCTGCATTACGGAGAGGTTTATTGCAGAAATTCAGATAGCAGAGAGTCGTACGAGATATTATTTCTACTCACATACGTCTTGGCAAATGATCACGACAAGAAAATTCATGAAATTAGAGGTTTACCGACACTTTAAGAACTCGGTGGAAAAAGGTGATAGCTCACGTTTGACACATCCGATGTCTAACATAGACGGTGGACTCATTAGTGGCCGGCCGCTGTGACCGAGCGGTTCTAGGCGCTTCAGTCCATAACCGCGCTGCTGCTACGGTCGCAGGTTCCAATCCTGCCTCGGGCGTGGATGTGTGTGATGTCCTTAGGTTAGGTTGGTTTAAGTAGTTCGAAGTCTATGGGACTGATGACTCAGATGTTAAGTCCCATAGTGCTCAGAGCCATTTGAACCATTTGAACTCATTAGTGTGGCTGAACCGTGTAGGCTCAGTGCCGAGTAGGGATGACTCCAGCATTTATCCCTTTCCGCATCAAAGTGATAAAGGGATGATATTCGAAAGCTTACAGGGTCTGTGCATCGTGGTCTTCAATTATTCTTCCTATGCAGTATTCTCGAGTGGAACAGCTGACGGGGACCAGACAGTGGTACCAGAAGTACCCTCTGCCACACATCGTTAGGTGGCCAGGTGAAGATACAGGTACAAGGCAGAATATGTCATAACCGGTCGAAATACTTCGGACTATGTAATAAATTCGGTATCCTACCAATTTTTCACTCTTTGCATCGTTTCAGCTAAATTTTGCATTCTTTGCTGTGTGTGTATGTGTATTACGCGCAAGAACGGACGAATGCGTTATAAAATGAATACGCACGCATCACTTCGTGGAACTGTGAATGCGCAAAAAAAATAAAGAAAAAAAAAAGTTGATCGTGTTACGCATAGCACGCTTACAAAAGCTTGTTCTTTTTTTCCCCGCTTAAAATTGGGCGCAGGGACGATTTTGTTTCGTAGTGTTAACATTCGACACGACCGGTTCTGGCGTTTCGGAATGCCGTCTGTCACAGGGTGGAAATAATTCCCGAGCGCGTCGGCGCTCCAAACCACGCGCGGCGTATCAAAGGCTAGCTGCTGTTCGGTGCGAGAAGGTCGTCGGACGGGGGTTGTACGTGATCCGGATAATTGGAACGTACAGTATTTCAACGCGCTCAGAGTTTCGTATAGTGGTAATTTACATGACGTCATATTTAGACGCCACTGGCTCTACAGTGGATGGCGGTGGTTATTTGGTAGCGACAGAGGCAAGTACTCAAATCCAAACCTCCATTTTTATTTTAAAAGATAAAATATACTAAAAAGTATGCACCATTTACATTTTACTTTTACGAAATATAATAAAAGGTCATTATTAAAAAATGTGTTCAAGAATCTTTACACTTAGCAACTTTGAAAAAAGGGTATTGTAATGGTTCTTTATTTACGAAACCATTACCACCCGCCAATCCTATTTTTCGATAGCGTAGATTAATGAATATTTTTCTACGTAATGTCTAATATTTTTCACTCTATTCACATTTGGTTTCGTTTTTACACAACCGGCCATTAAAATTGCTACACCAAGAAGAAGTCCAGATGATAAACGGGTATTCATTGGACAAATATATTATACTAGAACTGACATGTGATTACATTTTCGCCGCGAGCGATTACCTGAGCGGTCTAAGGCACTGTAGTCATGGACTGTGCGGCTGGTCCCGGCGGAGGTTCGAGTCCTCCCTCGGGCATGGGTGTGTGTGTTTGTCCTTAGGATACTTTAGGTTAAGTAGTGTGTAAGCTTAGGGACTGATTATTACATTTTCGCGCATTTTGGGTGCATTGATCCTCAGAAATCAGTACTCACAACAACCTCCTCTAGCCATAATAACGGCCTTGATACGCCTGGGCATTGAGTCAAACAGTGTGTGGACGGCGTGTACAGCTACAACTGTTCATGCAGCTTCAACACGATACCACAGTTCATCAACAGTAGTGACTGGCGTATTGTGACGAACCAGTTGCTCGGCCACCATTGACCAGACGTTTTCAATTGGTGAGAGATCTGGACAGTGTGCTGGCCAGGGCAGCAGTCGAACATTTTCTGTATCCAGAAAGGCCCGTACAGGACCTGCAACATACGGTCGTGCATTATCCTCTTGAAATGTAGGGTTTCGCAGGGATCGAATGAAGGGTAGAGCCACGAATCGTAACACCACGCTGGGTGATACGCCAGTATGGCGATGACGAATACACGCTTCCAATGTGCGTTCAACGCGATGTCGCCAAACACGGATGCTACCATCATGATGCTGTAAACAGAACCTGGATTCGTCCGAAAAAATGACGTTTTACCATTCGTGCACCCAGGTTCGTCGTCGAGTACACCATCGCAGGCGCTCCTGTCTGTGATGCAGCGTCAAGTGTAACCGCAGCCACGGTTCCGAGCTGATAGTCCAATCTGCTGCAAACGTCGGCGAATTGTTCGTGCAGATGGTTGTTGTCTTGCAAACGTCCCCATCTGTTGACTCAGGGATCGAGACGTGGCTGCACGATCCATTACAGCCATGCGGATAAGATGCCTGTCATCTCGACTGCTAGTGATACGAGGCCGTTGGGATTCAGCACGGTGTTCCGTATTACCCTTCCGAACCCACCGATTCCATATTCTGCTAACAGTCATTGGATCTCGACCAACGCGAGCAACAATGTCACGATACGATAAACCGCAATAGCGATAGGCTACAATCAGACGTGATGGTACGCATTTCTCCTCCTAACACGAGGCATCACAACAACGTTTCACCAGGCAACGCCGGTCAACTGTGTATGAGAAATCGGTTGGAAACTTTCCTCATGTCAGCACGTTGTAGGTGTCGCCACCGGCGCCAACCTTGCGTGAATGCTCTGAAAAGCTAATCATTTGCATATCACAGCATCTGCTTCCTGTCGGTTAAATTTCGCGTCTGTAGCACGTCATCTTAGTGGTGTAGCAATTTTAATGGCCAGTAGTGTATATGTATGTACGCCGATATTTCGAGATGGTGAAATCGATATAATATCTAGTGTGAATATCAGTGTACTTATTGCTATCTTTGATGCTGGCTTGTGACTTTTGGCGCGGAAGCGTACACAGTAGTCAAGTTTTTGTGTTGAATATGAACAATCTTGACTTTGTGTTAGAAATGAAAAGATGAGTCTGAGTTGTGGACAATGAAAAATGTTGTGAGTTTTATTAAGAGCACTAACGGCTGCGAAATTGAATGATCAAGTAAGATTTTGAACACGCGAAAGTATAAAAAGTTTAAAAAATGTGAACTCTGTGAAAAGTGAATTATTTTCAAGTGACCATTGTTTAAAAAAGTATGGAGCACATTGCAAGGGAAAACATAAATCATCAAATTAATCCTGAAAGATTGTCTTCGTAAGTTCTTCAGGTCGTCGTAGTTAACATCCGAGTGACTTTCGCACCAACAGCGACAGTCACGCTACCTAGACATCAATTTTAATTACGAGCCAAAGCCAGACCGAGATCGTCGTTGGATTGCAAATACAAGATAAGTGATATTATTGTTAATTTTCTTCAGTGACTGTAATCAACTGATGTAGCAATACCTGCCACATTAAAGACCTTTTAGTTCAAAATGGTTCAAATGGCTCTGAGCACTATGGGACTTAACATCTGAGGTCATCAGTCCCCTAGAACTTAGAATTACTTAAACCTAACGCCGGCCGGAGTGGCCGAGCGGTTCTAGGCGCTGCAGTCTGGAGACGCGCAACCGCTACGGTCGCAGGTTCGAATCCTGCCTCGGGCATGGATGTGTGTGATGTCCTTAGGTTAGTTAGGTGTAAGTAGTTCTAAGTTCTAGCCGACTAATGACCTCAGAAGTTAAGTCCCATAGTGGTCAGAGCCATTTGAACCATTTGAAACCTAACTAACCTAAGGACATCACACACATCCATGCCCGAGGCAGGATTCGAACCTGCGACCGTGGCGATTGCGCGGCTCCAGACTCTAGCGCCTAGAACCGCTCCGCCACTCTACCTTTTAGTTGCGTAATAAAAAGATCATACTTTGAGTGCGCGACGTGAAAATTTTTGAACTAATTAACTGTTCGTGGAGGTATTGTTATAGTGGGAAAACTGGACCCCAAGTAAAAATACTCAAAACGAGAATAAACAGCAAGTTTGAAAAATGGGTGGTATAACTGGACCCCATGTAGAAATACCCTTCACGACAGTAAATAGAATTAGAAACAGGTATTAAATCACAGAAAACAGAATCAAACTACCTACATTTTACATTACATTACATTAATCGTTTTCTATGGATCCCTTGGAGAGAAGTCTTTGGGATGTGGAAATAGTCAAAGTATTTTTTCTTTTTTTTCTCAGATACATGGATATTGTACAATTCGAATGCAGGCGGAGTTATGAGATATAATCCTTTTGAAGATATTCGCCGAGGGAGTAGAAAGAGTTGGCCAACAAGAAGTTCTTTAATTCACTCTGAAACCGATCTTTATTACTTACAAGACCATTGATATACTCTGGTAAGCTATTGAATGTATGAGTACCCATGAATTTGACTCCTTTTTGTACTAATGTTAAGCTTTTATATTCCTTATTCAGATTGTTTTTGGTTCTGGTATTGTAATCATATTTTGCACTATTTTGTGTAAAAAGAGACATGTTTGATATGACAAAGGACATCAATGAGTATATTTACTGAGTAGTTAGAATACCAAGTTTCTTAAAGAGGTCTCTGCATGGTGATCTAGGACCGACACCAGGTATGATTCTAATGACTCGTTTCTGAATCTTGAAAACGTTCTCTCTGTGAGAGGAGTTTCCCCAAAAGATGATTTCATAACTCATTAGTGAATGGAAGTAGGCCGAATAAACTAACTTCTTCATTTTTAAATCACCTATTTCTGCTATTATGTGTACTACAAATGTAGCTGGACTAAGGCGTTACATTAAGTCTATAGTGTGAGTTTTCCAATTCAGGTTGTGGTCAATTTGTAGCCCTAAAATTTTGACACTGTCTACGGCTTTAAATTCATTGTTTGAATACATTATACTTACAGGGTCAGGTATTCTTTGTGAGGTACTAAACTATATGTACCGGGTCTTGTCAAAATTCAGTGACAATCCATTTGCTGTGAACCAACCATTGATACTTACGAATGTTTCATTAGCTGTTTGCTCAGTGACATCACGGCCATCTTTGACAAGTCATTACGACTAATCCCAAAGAATTAAGCTTCCATATCAAGACAGTTATGAACCAGCTCTTCTTCAACATTTTCAACCAAGATTGCAGGTCTGCCTGTTTTTTGTTTCTACCTCAGGTGTACGTAGGGGAGAGTTCCCGATTATCGGATACTTTTCTTTATGATTATATATGACGTACTCTATTTCACGCTATGTTAAAATAAAATACACTTTCACGTGGCACAAGCATCCCAATAAAATATATCTTACCAACGTTTTCATTATTGATATTATTTTGGTCACAAATTGTACATCATCTGATTTATGAGCATTTCGATGTTTTTTAAATTAGGGTTCCTGTTATCGGATAGCAGTGAGGATTAAGTACAATTCGATATAAAAAGAAACATACTTTATCTTTTGAGTACTTTTAATAGAGAATATGCAAAAACATTACTTCCAGAACACAAAGAAAACACTGTCAAGAATGAGATAGATACAATAAAGAGCATTGCCATAAGCAATGGCTACACAGCCAAATGAATTGTCAATTTAATCAGACAAATACACAAAAGCAAGACAACGAATGGACACACTGTGAAAGAAGAAAAAATATTCGCCAGTATCCCATACCTAGGCCCCATATCACAAAAAATCGCCAGCCTTTTCAGAGAAACAAATGTAACAGTTGCATTCTCAACCAATAATAAGTTAGGGAACCTACTCAGCCATAACGTAAAATCAAATACACAAACATACAATAACAGCGTAGTGTAGAAAGTATCATGCCCCAGTTGTACTGCCTACTATGTCGAGAAAACAGGCCGAAACTTCAAGAGCCGTTTTCGAGAACATGTAAATGCTTTCACGCTGAAGAATTTCGAAAAATCAGTCATCGCACAACGTATGTTGGAAACGAAACATGTCATCAACAGTCTAGAAAAGAATTTGGTAATACTACATAAAGAAGCCAATGGTGAGACCCTAAGTCTGCTAGAAGAACTGGAGATATACCTCCACAAAATTAAGAAAACCAGAATGTATGTTAAATGAACGAACAGATTTCGCAAGCCATAATTATTTCAGTAATTTTAAAGACGAATTCCAAAGTTATTTCTTGCATATGTCAATTGTTTAATAGTTATATCTTTACCACTACGAATAAATTCATCTTTGACAACACTATGTATAAAAACATCCGTGAAGTGTTTATAAACATGCGTGCAAACGCATATCTTGAATGAGGTGACATGTACTAAAACGACGGAGGAAAGTATATTTGCCTGTAGTAAAACGTTAAAAATGCTCTCCTTGGGTTATGTGGTAAGTTTACACTGTTCATTTTTCACTATTTTGTACATGTTTTCAGCGTTCAACTTACGAAATTCATAACCTAACATTAAACGTTTTCGTGACAGGAATATGCATTTCACCTCAGTGAGGATAAGAAATAAAACATGTATTAAGTCAAATTACACCTGACGATGGACCCACAGGGTCCGAAATGCATAGTGCAGTTAATAAAACACGAAAAAGTTGTGACTGAGGCCGTTGCTTAATTCAAAGCTTCAATGTTTTGAAAAGTCATGTTTTAAGCTGCAAAATATGGATAAAATTAAATTAAAAAAACAGGAGTTATTCATTTGTTTACCGTGCGTTACTTGCTTAATTTATTACAATGATCACATATGTTTTCCTTCCCTTCTTGACAACGCTAGAACGCAATTCATGCGCTTGACGAAGACATTTTGTGCAACGGATCCACTGTTTGCCACTTGAGTCTAATTGCAAGCGTGATTCCAATATAGGCAGCCCTGACCCGCCATGTCTTCGTTCAAAAATGGCTCTGAGCACTATGGGACTTCACATCTTAGGTCATCAGTGCCCTAGAACTTAGAACTACTCAAACCTAACTAATCTAAGGACATCACACACACCCATGCCCGAAGCAGGATTCGAACCTGCGACCGTAGCAGTCCCGTGGTTCCGGACTGCAGTACCTAGAACCGCTCGGCCACCCCGGCCGGCTACTGATTTTGTGCTTGATGGACCTGGTTTAGGGCTAGGCTTACCTGTTGGGCCTTGTAATTGCAAATTTTCTTCAAGCGATTTCTTCAAAGGCGAACTAGTGATTGCGGTGGCTCTATTAGTGGGATGTACTGTTGCATTTCTTTGGCTGACTGATGGAGGTGGACGCACATGGAAAGGTGAAACAATTTCTTTCGTTTGGCAGGGCTCCAGAAGTTCAGTATCATTGCCAGGATCATTTTCGTACCCATCTCCCAACTGGATAAAGTCCAGTTCTGAAAAAAACAATCGTGTTGAAATGGGACTATGCCGCATGTTTTGAAACCACTTACCGCAATTTCAAGATCTGCGCATTTAGCATGCGCCTTCCCCATCGATTCCCTGACTCGATATGCTGTAACTTTCCTAAAGGGATGGTTAGACATCCAGGACTCTATTTGACGGCTGTAATATGTTTTGAATGGTCCCATGAAGGCTACGTCTAATGGCTGGAGTTTGTGTGCTGTGTGTGGTGGTAGACACACGATTATTACACCATATTTCCGAGCTAGTTCAATCACGTCCATGTTCCTCGTGTGGGAGAAACGCCCATCCAATAACAATATAACTGGGTTGCCGGTATATGGTTTCTAAAGAAGTGCTTGAACCATTCTGTAAAAATATGGAGCTGCATCCATCCTGAGGGGTGACAACTTGCAATTGTTCCTGGAGGACAACATTTCAACAATTCCGCTTTCATTTTTTTTTACGAGGAAATACAATCAGCGGCGGAACAAACACGCCAGCTGCACTCAATATAAGGGATCCTCTTTCTTGTGATGACAAACTTCATGATTGCTTTTTGCCCTTTAAGCTAATAACTTTGGTACGTCGATTTTGATCAACGGTTATTACCGTTTCATCTACGTTAAACACTTTGGCGGGATTGAAACCGATCTTTTCTAGCTCAGGTTCCAGATGGCCGGAAAAGGAATCAACGTTTTTCTTTGAAAAACCTTCAGTTCTAGCAAAAGAAACGCACTCTGGTAAATTTCTGACCCCTCCCCTCTCCCCCCCCCCCCCCCCCATCGCTACTCCTTTTGAAAGCCGCCAATGGATGTTCGATGTCATTTCTCACTGCTAATTGGAAAGCGAGTTGCCTTACGTCACATGACAGTAACCCAAAATAGCTACTTTCCATACTTTACAGTAATGTACCAATTATTTTTCCAAGTCATTTACTGGCATACAATACTTTCCTGGTTTTTTGCTAACCAAACTTTCAACATTTTCAGTTTTGTTCTTTAGACAAGCTACTACGACTGATTTGGGAACGCGGTAGATTTTTGCTCCTTTCAAATACCCACATTTCTTCCTCTAACGGCATTTACTGCTTCTAACATTGCTTGCGGGTCCCATTGTTTCCTTTTCTTGATTGGTTTCGACAGTGACATCTACAAAAGAAATATAAGGTAAGTAAAAAAAAAGCTAAGCCAACCATCGGATATCCGATAATTAGAAGCCTGCCAATATCCGATAAAGGGAATCCACGCTTGAACAGGAAGACCAGCATGAACAAAGACAGTATTTAACAAACACATTATTTCGAACTATTGTTCAGAATTTTGCAAAAACAGACATAATGTCCTATGGGATAACAGCAATCAGTGATTTTATGTTACTTTAAATCCGTCTTGATTGCAAATTTTTTTTATTATTCATATGACCGGTTTCGGTTCATTCAGAACCATCTTCAGATCTGATATTTAAGTTACAGGAGTAACCCGTCCAATTCAGCAACTTTCACATGCTACGTCAGTTACTCCTGTAACTTAAATATCAGATCTGAAGATGGTTCTGAATGAACCGAAACCGGTCATATGAATAATAAAAAAAATTTGCAATCAAGACGGATTTAAAGTAACATATTGTTCAGAAGTTGAAACTATAAGCTTTCCCACTATATATATCACATAAAACCGTTGTTGTTGTCTTCAGTCCTGAGACTGGTTTGATGCAGCTCTCCATGCTACTCTATCCTGTGCAAGCTTCTTCATCTCCCAGTACGTACTGCAACCTACATCCTTCTGAATCTGCTTACTATATTCATCTCTTGGTCTCCCTCTATGATTTTTACCCTACACGCTGCCCTCCAATACTAAATTGGTGATCCCTTGATGCCTCAGAACATGTCCTACCAACCGATCCCTTCTTCTAGTCAAGGTGTGCCACAAACTTCTCTTCTCCCCAATTCTATTGAATACCACCTCATTAGTTATGTGATCTACCCGTCTAATCTTCAGCTTTCTTGTGTAGCACCACATTTCGAAAGCTTCTATTCTCTTCTTGTCCCAACAATTTATCGTCGATGTTTCACTTCCATGCGTGGCTACACTTTCAGAAACGACTTCTGTAAGTAGGCTGTTTATGTTTTCTCTATGTAAGTAGGCTGTTTATGTTTTCTTATTGGCAACGTTACGTAGCGCTCAATATGAAAATCACTGGCTGTGCTGTGTGCACTCTGTGGCTGCTTTGCATTGTTGTAATACTCGCCATTGTAGTGTTAGGCAGCTGGCTGTGAACAGCGCGTAGCGTTGCGCAGTTGGAGGTGAGCCGCCAGCAGTGGTGGATGTGGGGAGAGAGATGGCGTAGTTGTGAAATTTGTAAGACTGTCATGAACTGCTATATATATTATGATTATGAAGGTAAATACATTGTTTGTTCTGTATTAATATCTTTCATTTGCTAACTATCCCTATCAGTAGTTAGTGCCTTCCGTAGTTTGAATCTTTTATTTAGCTGGCAGTAGTGGCGCTCGCTGTATTGCAGTAGCTTGAGCAGCGAAGATTTTTGTGAGGTAAGTGATTTGTGAAAGGTATAGTTTAATGTTTGTCAGGGCCATTCTTTAGTAGGGAGTTTTGAAAGTCAGATTGCGTTGCGCTAAAAAATATTGTGTGTCAGGTTAAGCACAGTCATGTAAAATTGTTCAAAGGGGACGTTTCATATGTCGACCCTTAGCCTAGGATACCTCACTGGAATCTTCTGATTTTTTTCTTGTAGTTTGTGTATTTAGTGTAGATTTTGTTTATTGCTAGCGCGTAATTGTAGAGAGAATTTCCTTTGTAGTTGCAGTCTTTCATTGTTGTATAGTAAAACAGTTGTGGCATGCATGTAGATTTGCAGCAAGTATTTCGCAGCTGCGCTTGCAATTAACTAGATATTATTTTCAGTGTTATGTTAATGTGTTCTCTTATTTTTGCTTTTGAAATTGTGTTTTTCTGTGTTGTCGTGTGAAATACTGTGACAATAATGGCGTGTGAAAAACGTAATACTAGGCTCCAAAGTAAACTGAGAAATGACAGTGAAGACGAAGGCAGTGTGTTAGCGCCGCAGAGTAATGAATTAACTGATGTTCAAAGTAGTAATTTGCTAATTGTGAATAGGGAAATGGAGCGGGCTGCAAACAATGGTGTAGACAGTGAAACAGGTAGTGAACAGGGAAGCATTATCGATCGATCGGTCGGCAACAGCTCGCCTCAGGAATCCGAAATGACAGGACACAATTTCGCAAATACTGTAGATTCAGGTTTTGGGTTATCACCGTTTTCTCAAATAAGTCAAGACGCATTTTCTGCTTGTCAAAATGTGAATGTTGCCGGTGCAAATGCACTGCCGAAAAGCGTAGAGAAACAGATTCCAGACACTAATACATTATTATTGCAATTAATGCAACAAATGGAACAAAATCAGAGACAAACACAGCAAAAGCTTGAAAAGTTAGACACAATGGAACAACACCAGAGACAAACACAGCAACAATTAGACACAGTGGAACAAAATCTCAAAAAGTTAGACTCATTGGAACAAACTCTCGAACAAACACGTGAGGATTTAACTGCTGAGTTACATAACATTGAATCGAAATGTCAAAAAGTCTGTAATGACGTAAAAACTCAAATTTGTGAGCATTTTCAACCTATTTTTTCGCGTCATGAAAATGCATTACAGAATCACGAAGCAGCCATAAAAGAACTGCAAACTATTGTTCATGAAAATCACAACACCTTGCAAGCTAAAATTGACTCAGTTGCATCTACCGATTCGGTTACGCAACTTGCAAAAACTCAGGATAACTTAAAGGACACAGTAGATTCGATTTCAACACAAATGGACACTCTGAAACTTGGTTCAGAAAAACACACTGAGGAAATGTGTTCATTATCAGAGAAAGTAGTTGAACTTTCGGATCAGCTAAATAATTTATCTGCGAAGGTAGATGATAATCTGAATGACGCAAAACCGGTAGTCTTTAATGACACAGAACAGAGCGAACAAATTAGGAAACTGAAACAAAATCTGAATCAAATTGATACGCAACACCAAAGAGAAATCCGGGAAGTACAAGATCAGCTGACACAGGTAATACAAGAATTACGTATTTCAGAAGACACTCGCGCTCCAACACGGGAAGAGGGACTTAGAAATACGCAAAAGCCGCAAAATAATAACACAGGGCATTTCGGAAGTTATGAAAGAAATTGGCAATGTGCACCGAATTTTGAGATGGAACGGCCGACACGACCTAACAATGACCAATATGCGACTCGCCGACATGATGATTTTGACTATAAGCTGTTCATTACTACACGTAAATTCAAAACGTTTAAGAATTCTGCCAACGACATTCATCCACAAGCATGGCTCCATCAATTCTCTCATTGTTTTCCTCCCAACTGGTCATTAGAGCACAGATTAGAATTTATGTGTGGCTACTTAGAGAATGAACCAGCTGTAAGAATGCGATCGGTAATTCACGATTGCCACAGTGAAGGAGAGTTTTACCATGCCTTCCTCTCAGCATATTGGTCTCAAGCTACACAAGACCGTGTAAAACATAGCATCATGATGATGAAACACTTTGAACAATCTGAATTTTCCAGTCTTGTCAAATATTTTGAAGACATGTTGCATAAGAATCAATATCTTTCAAACCCATACAGCCCCTCAGAACTCATCCGCATTTGCTTACTCAAATTGCCAGAACATTTACGACATATTATTTTGGCAGGACGTTGCAAAGACGACATTGAAGCATTTCAGGGACTCTTACAAGAATTAGAAATTGACACTGATAATCGCGGAACGCGAAAACAAGGACACAACAATTACAGGTCACATCCGTCACAATTTCGTGACGACAGAAACAATAACTGGACACGAAAAGGCTATTCTTACAACGCAAATCGTGACCAAAACAGACACCACCCATATGACAACCACTGGCAGAGTAATAATAGTTACAGAGAAAGATCGCATTTCCGTAGTAATGACTATTACAGAGACAACCACAGAAACAGACAATATGGGAACCAAAACAATTATTATCAAGGGAAGCAGAATAACTTCAGACGCAACAGTTCGGCGCACAGTTACGATTCAGGGAGCAATTCTCCACCATGTGACCGACAAGAAAGAAACTATGGAATCTACCGACATGACGACAGACGATATGATCGTAACGACAGACCTGAATTGCATCAGAACTGGCGGGATTCAAACAGAGCAGGGCCCTCTCGTCAAGGCGAATTTGTAGAAGTTAGGTCTCCAAATCCCAATAACGACGCGCGCCAACAAAGAGACAATAGGCAATGACTCACACCGATGGCAGCCACAAAACGTTCTTATGACACTAACGACGCAGCTGCCGTAGCTAGTAATTACGTAAAAATGGAAGACATTAGGGACATCTTACTCCAGGAACACGACATAAAACATAACAATATTGTATATCCTGTGATTCACATTACAGTAAATGATGTAAAATTTACGGCAGTACTTGACTCTGGCAGTCCCATTTCAGTAATTAGTGAAACAGCCTTTAGCAAATGCAACAAATCGAACGATTGCCCCACACTTCCGTTACGTAAGATTAAATTACAAGGTGCAATCTTTGGAAAAAGTGTAGATGTACGCCAACAAACCAATTTAGAATTCTTTTGCCAAAGCCACAGCTTCTCTATGAACTTTTTTATTGTTCCATTATTGTCGACGGAAATTATACTGGGAGTAGACTTTTTGAATGAATACAAAGCAGTCTTAAGCTTTCACGATGCTGAAATAAGTTTAGAGAAAGAAGGTAAGTCAATAGCTTTGAAATTTGAAGACTGGCTCTCAAACCATGATGAGGAAATTAATCGGCTTTACCTTCTGTTAGATAACAGTTCGGAATTTTCTACGGAACTAGACACTAACAATCACTCTGCAAGTACTGACAGGGATGACATCGACGGCATATTTGAAATTAATGAGTTAATTCAGAATAAAATTCAAACAATTGAGAATTGTAATGACACTGATAGGCAGGACCTTTTTGAGATTTTACAAGCACATTCCACAGTTTTTACTCACAAAACAGGAACAATCAAGGGATTTCAATACCAATTTCGTGTTCGTGAGCATACTAAATTTTGTGTTAGACCATACGTAATTCCAGCACATTATAGGGACCGTGTTAGAACAGAAATACAATCTATGCTTGACGAGGGCATTATTGAGCCTGCAGTAAGCTCATACAACAATCCGTTACATGTTGTTGAGAAGAAAAATGGATCGATCAGGCTTGTCTTAGATTCGAGACAAATCAATACTATCATTATTCCTGAAACAGACAGGCCGCAGACGATGGAAGAACTTCTTCAAAATTTTAATGGTGTAAAAGTGTTGTCTTCCATTGATCTCAGATCCAGCTTTTATCAGATCGAACTTCATCCAGAATGCAGAAAATACACAGCTTTCCTTTGTTTCGGCGTTTGTTATCAGTTTCGGAAACTTCCTTTTGGTTTGAACATTTCTTCAGCAGCATTCATTCGCGGGCTAAATTCGATATTACCTGAGTTCTTAAAACGTCACATCACCTTATATGTGGACGATATTCTAATAGCAGAAGCTTCATGGGAACTACATAATCGCATCCTCAACAGTTTGTTACGTATTTTTGCAGAATCTGGAATTACAGTTAACTTGGAAAAGTCTGAATTCGGTAGGACAAAGGTGAAGTTTTTGGGACATATTATTTCTTCTGAAGGCATTCAGCCGGATCCTGAAAAGTTAGAAGCAATCAGAGCCATTCCAGTTCCATCCACAAAAAGACAAGTCCGCAGTTTTCTAGGTCTCGTAAATTTTTACCGTCGTTTTCTGAATATGCAAATTCTAGTTACACCAAAACTTTGTTCTCTCACTGGAAAAAATACTATTTGGAACTGGGACGAACAAGCACAGTTGGAATTCAATTCTTTGAAAGAAGCGTTACTTCACGCGCCAATCTTAGCTCATCCAGATCTGTCACAAGATTTCTGCCTTAGCACGGATTCTTCTAAAGTCGGTCTTGGTGCCCATCTATTTCAAGAAGCCATAGAAAATGACACTACCGTTCAGAAAACCATTGCTTTTGCTAGCCGAGTGCTAACAAAATCTGAAAAAAATTATTCCGTTACTGAATTAGAAGCTTTAGCTATCGTTTGGGCATTTAACAAATTCCGTTTCTTTCTTTCTGGTAAGCACGTAAAAGTATACAGTGATCATCGTGCATTACAATTTCTTATGTCTTCAAAATTAAATCATGACAGGTTAAAACGTTGGGCATTGTTTCTGCAAGAATTCCGCTTCACAATAGTCTACATTCCCGGCAAGGAGAACATTGTTGCGGACGCACTGTCACGCGCACCGGCTGGGCTTGAGAAAAGTACCACAGAAGGCAACCTCGAGAAAAATTTCAGTATTCTTTACATTCAGAAAGTCGCCTTTGAAAACTTCATCACCACATCTTTAAAGGACATTGCTCATGAACAAGATAAAGATCCGATTTGGAAAGACATCAAGAGCAAATGGCATGTAAAGACACACACACAGATTCGGCATTATTATCTGGTTAGAAACAACATACTGTTCAAACGCTGCACTGTTGATGACAAGCTATGGGTACTTTGCATTCCTGACGATTTTGTTAATAAGCTCATTTGGTACATTCATTTCAGCTACGCACATTTTGGCCCACGAAAATGTTATCATATTCTTCGAACGACTTGTTATTTTAACAATATGGAAAAGCGAATTCGAAGAGTCTTGTCTATTTGTAAACTTTGTCAAAAGGCGAAACCATCCACTGTCTCACATCGTGCTCCGTTGTTTCCTATCATTCCTTCTAAATTAAAAGAATTTGCTGCCGTTGATCTCTTGGGACCGCTTGTCAGAACATCTAATGGGTTTTCGTACGTTCTAGTCGCTGTTGAACTTACTTCAAAATTTGTTTCTTTCACACCGTTACGTAAAGCCACTGGACGGTCTGTATCCAACGCCTTTGTTAAAAATTTCTTACGTGAAGTTGGACACGTTAGTAAAGTCATTTCAGATAACGGACCGCAATTCAGATCTGCTGTTTGGTCACGCATGCTTCGCAACCATAAAATCAAACCTGTTTTTATTTCATTGTACTCACCACATTGCAACCCGTCTGAACGGATTATGAAAGAAATCAATAAGCTTTGCAGACTTTATTGTCACAGAAAGCATCAGCATTGGGACAGATATTTACACTTATTTCAAAACGTGCTGAATGAAATGCCTCACGACTCCACTGCTTTACCACCTACTCTTGTACTGAAGAATGAAGAACCATCGAACAGAATCAGAGAGCTTGTACCTTTCCCGAATACACGTAAACTTCGACACAAAGACATAATTGATTTGGCTCTTAAAAATATAAAATCTGCAGCAGACAAAAGGAGAAAACTACACGGTAAAGCAAATGCAAAGAAGTTGTATATTGGTCAGAAAGTTCTCATTAAAGCTCATTCATTGTCACATAAGAAGAAACACTTGAGTCACAAATTCTTTCTAGTTTACAATGGACCTTACAGAATCCGACGTATACCACATGATAATTGCGTTGAAGTTGAAACTCTGCGTACTAGGAAGAGTAAAGGTTTACACCACATTTCTCATGTAAAACCATTTATTGACAGATAATCTGCCTTTTAACTTTGTCTTTGCAATAAAACGTTTCACTTCACGTTACTAGTATGCTTTAGAAACTGTTACCATGCAACAATGTTTGAAGTTAAATATCCAATCAAGAACCAAGAGAACTTATTTAAACAGAAATGACGAATGCATTGTTATAGTAAACAGACGTCACAGTGTTATTGTGTGTGTACATTCTTGCTTGTTTGTTGCACGATTACGTAACGACTATAAGGCTCACATACTTAGAACATTTACCAGTACTGCTAATGAGATTTTAATGCAACATTTTGGTTTATTTGAAAATACATTCTGAATTTAAAGTGCTTTCTGAGAGATACCAGATGACACAGAGGTTAGTTTATGTGACAGCTACACGATTTTTATCACGACGCTACTAATGAGTGACAATTTACAATGTTGCTTTTGCGGTGTATCTGTTTTATATCTGCACAGTTTTCTGAATTCTTCTGGAAATCAAAACATGTTTTATTAGTAACTTTTGTGGTATAGCTACAAGGAGACAGCCTTTTCCATAGCACAACATTACGTTACTGTACAGTACTTTCTTCATCACGCCAATAAGCATAATAACTACGATATCTATACGCAAAGCATTTCACTTTTGTTTATCATGAGGTAAGTACATTGGCTTCTGCAGAACTTAGCTTTCGGAGGAAAATAACTACGACACTTCCACAGAGATTATCTTACAACAAGATGCACATTTAGCGCTACAGGACACGCATTTCAGTGATCAATTTTATACTTAAAACATTTATTTTTAAAGATATTTGAATTACAAAGAAAGTTTTCCGTGATATATTTCATTCCATTGGTGTAATCTGTTACACCTGAGGGTATAATTACATTAATCCTCAGGGGGGTACACGCTTACTTTGTGTACCATGTGTGTGGCAACCACAAGGAACCCTAGCTAATATGGTATTTGCTTATACAACTTTACACATCGGTACCATATTTCTCCAACACATAATTACACAGCTATCTGATCATTTAACTGAGACAGACAAACGTTTTTACTATATCAGTGACAGATGTTTACGTAATTGCACAGCTGGATAACTTCACACTTATGAAACTGTATTTTGTCTGTACTTTGTGAAACTGTTCATATTTTTTTGGAACCATTGTGATACTATGAGAGCTTTGAATGATGTATTTGGTATGGATTCATGATTTTTAAAGTACGTTTGAGGTAGATGACATTATATAAATGAGCAGAGAATTATTTTTAGGCTTAGAAATTACTGGAGGAAGTTACGACGATTTTGAGATTTGACTGAAGTATTATGATATTATTACGACGATGATGTGTATTATGTTGTTGAGGAATGTTTATTATGCTACGTATTTCTCACGATGAAATATTGAAGAAGTGTCGACGAATATGTATATGTATAATGAGGTAAGGAGTAATGAATAGTGGGTAGGGACTCTTGACTTGTGAAAAAGGATGTTGGAAACCAAGAATCGTACTTTAAGAGTTATGACATGTGTGAATCATGTGTGAATGTATCACAATGCCACTGAACATTTTTTGGACACTGTTATATTCATAGGATTTTGTTTCTACAGATTTGCAACGCTAATTCTTGACCTGTGAAGTATTTTTATGTGAGACTGTCACTTTAGCGAAAATTGCTGTCGTAAATATTTCCGTACGAAAGTTAAGTGACCACCTGCACGTAATGCGTCGCGGGCACCCAGCTGTGTCAGACGCCTGGAGAAAAAGTCATTAGCGCGTGCCTTTCAGAGCAAAGGAAGAAAAAAAAAAAAAGAAAGGGAAGGCCATTATCCTGGCCATTGTCATCCCTTTAGAGAAAGCATCGCAAAAACGACACGGTCGAACTTGAAAACATATGATTACACTAGCTCTTAATTTACGATATTTACTGAAATGCCTAATAAAATGACAAGAAATATTTTTACATCTGCACACCTGATTACGACAAGCGTCTTTCTACGAGAGTTGAGAGCTACTAACTTATGAAATGTCACATGACTACTGAATGATATTTTTATGCTTTGCTTTTCATAGTTGCTTATTTCATTTGACATCTGTTTTCCAGCTGTGTTGCAGCATTGC
The DNA here is from genome assembly GCF_021461385.2 of Schistocerca piceifrons. Taxonomy (NCBI): domain Eukaryota; kingdom Metazoa; phylum Arthropoda; class Insecta; order Orthoptera; family Acrididae; genus Schistocerca; species Schistocerca piceifrons. The sequence goes on along the minus strand of NC_060148.1, from coordinate 66,254,040 downwards.
TTTTATAAAATAAAATGCATTTGCTAATGTGAACACTTTCTGTCAACAGATCTATTAAATAATTATTTTATGATCCACATTCTTTAAAAAAGGAGCACTTGGAAAGGAAAGAACAATAAGAAGGAACTAGTAACTGCATTCATAATTTTCTTTTCAAGTAATTGGTAACTTTTTGGTAGAATAACTTCTTGTGGTGCACCACTTTAATTACATAGACATTAAGATGTGAATATACATTTCCCTTATCTGCATTGTTGTTTAGTGTAATATTTTTTCTGCTTACGCTATGTCATGTTTAGGTATAAGTTGCTGCTGTTTGCCAGGCATAGTGTTACTGAATTTTAATTTGTGTTACTCTGCTAAGCCAGATTTAATTTTTTTGTTTACTGCGCATTGGCTCATATTAGTTGTAATGTTGCATTGCTTGTTAATTTTGCAAATTTCCATTTTTTTTCTCATTGCTGTTTATATTAATTGTTTTGTGCTGCTGCATTGCCTCGTTCCTTAGTTTAGCATCTGAGCTCAGAAGATTTAAGTTTGCTTAAGAGGGGGTAGACTATATGAGAAACTGACTATGGAGAATAGGTAAAGAATGCATTGCGAAGTTATATAAAAAGGATTTGGGCCCAAATGAGTATTGTACAATCAGAAATAATTATGTTGAAAGAAATATGAACAGAATACAGAAAGCATGCTTGGATAGGATTTTTTTGGTGGAAACAAAGGATGAAATAAGAGGAAAGATATATGAAGTTTTGGGTTGGACTGCAGTACCAAATGTTACACTGAAAACGAACCCTGTCCTTTCCTATTGGTGTTATCCCACTATGAGTTTGTGTACCCTTGAGTATTTGTTTTCTTCCTGTCTCTGTGTAGTTTCATAGAATTTTTTTCTCTTCTAATACTAAGCTATATTCACTATGAGGAGGAATACTGTTATCCTCAAATATAAGTTGCATTAATAATATGTTATTTTCTTTGTAAAGTTGTTTACAATTCTGTTCTGTTTCAATGTTCATGTGTGAAATTAATGTTTCGAAAACTATTCTCATTATTTTATGTATGTACTTATATCACTATTTTTGTAACACTGATGTATATGTTTATTTCTATTCTTTTGTAACGTCTGTTTTACTACAAGTGTTATCTGTATTGTTATGTTTTTAATGATGTATTTTGTACCTTTGTAATTGTATTCTTATGTTATAAAATTGTAATTGTCACCAGTTCATGACATTATTAACTTGTTAGTTACATTTCACTGCACACGTTTCTGTTGGTCATAGTATGTGGACAATATGTGAGAAGTAGGGACTGATAGTGTTTGCAGGTTTGTTGGTAATTCAGCAAGGGACTGGATAACAGCATTGCTGGTTCTAAGGACAATTAAAAGAAAAACTTTCTGAGTGCACAAGTGGTGGTTTATGGACTTGCTATATTCTCTGCAAGAATCTTCGATGGTGATTGTGCACCTGCACAGTCGCAGCGGATGGCTGCTGGCCGTCTATACCAGGACTACAGTGGGTCTGCACCTCTGGTGGCCCACCAATACCATTATCTCTACAAGGACTACAGTGGGTCTGCATCTATGATGACCTACCAATACCATTATTTCTACAAGGACTGCAGTGGGTCTGCACCTCTGGTGGCCCACCAATACCGTAATCTCTACCAGGACTACAGTGGGTCTGTTCTGTGTTGACCTACCTACCAATATTCTTCCAAACTACGACTGACTCTGCTGTGGGTTTGCTCTGTTGTGGCCCATTACCTGTATGCATGTCAAGAGTCAGCACTGTCTTTCCGTTGGGAGGACAACACTGCTTCTTCAAGACTCCATGGAAATCCACTACTTCCGTGTGCATTTTCTTTTACTGCTCAGACTTTGAGAAAAACACTGCTATTCTCCTGTTATGTACGATTAGGACTGTCTTTATGGACTGTGAGACAATTTTAGCTTTTGACCAACATTGTATTAATAAGTGTGTGCATTTTATATCTTTGTTACTGTAATTGTGAAAAATTTTTGTCAAATCTGTATTGGCCAGTGCCCAACACCATTTGTAAAAATTTTTGTGGGGAGCATGGGGGCTATGTAAGTAGGCTGTTTATGTTTTCTCTATGTAAGTAGGCTGTTTATGTTTTCTTATTGGCAACGTTACGTAGCGCTCAATATGAAAATCACTGGCTGTGCTGTGTGCACTCTGTGGCTGCTTTGCATTGTTGTAATACTCGCCATTGTAGTGTTAGGCAGCTGGCTGTGAACAGCGCGTAGCGTTGCGCAGTTGGAGGTGAGCCGCCAGCAGTGGTGGATGTGGGGAGAGAGATGGCGTAGTTGTGAAATTTGTAAGACTGTCATGAACTGCTATATATATTATGATTATGAAGGTAAATACATTGTTTGTTCTGTATTAATATCTTTCATTTGCTAACTATCCCTATCAGTAGTTAGTGCCTTCCGTAGTTTGAATCTTTTATTTAGCTGGCAGTAGTGGCGCTCGCTGTATTGCAGTAGCTTGAGCAGCGAAGATTTTTGTGAGGTAAGTGATTTGTGAAAGGTATAGTTTAATGTTTGTCAGGGCCATTCTTTAGTAGGGAGTTTTGAAAGTCAGATTGCGTTGCGCTAAAAAATATTGTGTGTCAGGTTAAGCACAGTCATGTAAAATTGTTCAAAGGGGACGTTTCACTTCCTGACACTTAAACCTATACTCGTTGTTAACAAATTTCTCTTCTTCAGAAACGCTTTCCTTGCCATTGCTAGTCTACATTTTATATCCTCTCTACTTCGACCGTATACACTTAAATATAGTCGATTTCTGCGCGTATAGTGAACTCTGCAGAATATGGTTCAAGTGGCTGTGAACACTATGAGACTTAACTTCTGAGATCATCAGTCCCCTAGACTTAGAACTAATTAAACCTAACTAACCTAAGGACATCACACACATCAATGCCCGAGGCAGGATTCGAACCTGCGACCGTAGCGGTCGCGCGGTTCCAGACTGTAGCGCCTAGAACCGCTCGTCCACTCAGGCCGGCCTGCAGAATATTTCCAAATTCAAAAACACATACAGTTTGAGGGTCTTACCTTTCAGTATATACAGGGTGTTTCAAAAATGACCGGTATATTTGAAACGGCAATAAAACCTAAACGAGCAGCGATAGAAATACACCGTTTGTTGCAATATGCTTGGGACAACAGTACATTTTCAGGCGGACAAACTTTCGAAATTACAGTAGTTACAATTTTCAACAACAGATGGCGCTGCAAGTTATGTGAAAGATATAGAAGACAACGCAGTCTGTAGGTGCGCCATTCTGTACGTCGTCTTTCAGCTGTAAGCGTGTGCTGTTCACAACGTGCAAGTGTGCTGTAGACAACATGGTTTATTCCTTAGAACAGAGGATTTTTCTGGTGTTGGAATTCCACCGCCTAGAACACAGTGTTGTTGCAACAAGACGAAGTTTTCAACGGAGGTTTAATGTAGCCAAAGGACCGAAAAGCGATACAATAAAGGATATGTTTGAAAAATTTCAACGGACTGGCAACGTGACGGATGAACGTGCTGGAAAGGTAGGGCGACCGCGTACGGCAACCACAGAGGGCAACGCGCAGCTAGTGCAGCAGGTGATCCAACAGCGGCCTCGTGTTTCCGTTCGCCGTGTTGCAGCTGCGGTCCAAATGATGCCAACATCCACGTATCGTCTCATGCGCCAGAGTTTACACATCTATCCGTACAAAATTCAAACGCGGCAACCCCTCAGCGCCGCTACCATTGCTGCACGAGAGACTTTCGCTAACGATATAGTGCACAGGATTGATGACGGCGATATGCATGTGGGCAGCATTTGGTTTACTGACGAAGCTTATTTTTACCTGGACGGCTTCGTCAATAAACAGAACTGGCGCATATGGGGAACCGAAAAGCCCCATGTTGCAGTCCCATCGTCCCTGCATCCTCAAAAAGTACTGGTCTGGGCCGCCATTTCTTCCAAAGGAATCATTGGCCCATTTTTGAGATCCGAAACGATTACTGCATCACGCTATCTGGACATTCTTCGTGAATTTGTGGCGGTACAAACTGCCTTAGACGACACTGCGGACACCTCGTGGTTTATGCAAGATGGTGCCCGGCCACATCGCACGGCCGACGTCTTTAATTTCCTGAATGAATATTTCGATGATCGTGTGATTGCTTTGGGCTATCCGAAACATACAGGAGGCGGCGTGGATTGGCCTCCCTATTCGCCAGACATGAACCCCTGTGACTTCTTTCTGTGGGGACACTTGAAAGACCAGGTGTACCGCCAGAATCCAGAAACAATTGAACAGCTGAAGCAGTACATCTCATCTGCATGTGAAGCCATTCCGCCAGACTCGTTGTCAAAGGTTTCGGGTAATTTCATTCAGAGACTACGCCATATTATTGCTACGCATGGTGGATATGTGGAAAATATCGTACTACAGAGTTTCCCAGACCGCAGCGCCATCTGTTGTTGAGAATTGTAACTACTGTAATTTCGAAAGTTTGTCTGCCTGAAAATGTACTGTTGTCCCAAGCATATTGCAACAAACGGTGTATTTCTATCGCTGCTCGTTTAGTTTTTATTGCCGCTTCAAATATACCGGTCATTTTTGAAACACCCTGTAGGAGAGATATCGAAAAATGCAGGGTACTGTAAATTTTTTTCGATTGTGAGAACATGTGATGACGAACACATTAGCAACACGTGAAGCAAGGCGACAGCCGTGTCAGTACCAGGCAGTTGGCCCGCCAGTACGTTGTAAGCCAGACGACGGTGTGGAACGTTCTCCGTGACAATTGCCACTACCCATATCACTCAGCAGCGTGAGCAGCGCTTATTAGCGGCAGTCTTTCCACGGTGGGGGCAGTTTCGTGACTGGTTTCTTCACCACGTAACCATAATTGCCTAAAACGCTGTATCACATCCTCCACAAGGTGTGTGAGCAAGAAATATAAATCGGACACAACATTACCAATTACTATGACAGGCGAGGTCGCAAGGGCATGACGTATGAGGAACAGTAGCACCCTCGAGGAGGGAACTATGCGTACTGTAAGTGTGGCTGCATGGTACAACGCATATTATACCGCGGTCTCTGTGACAAAGTATGGCGGAATAAATGGTATCTAGGATGAGCAATACTAACCTTACGACTTATCTTAGAAGAAAGATTAAGAAAAAGCAAACCTACGTTTCTAGCATTTGTAGACTTAGAGAAAGCTTTTTACAACGTTAACTGGAATACTCTCTTTCAAATTCTGAAGGTGGCAGGGGTAAAATACAGGGAGCGAAAGGCTATTTACAATTTGTACAGAAACCAGATGGGAGTTATAAGAGTCGAGGGATATGAAAGGGAAGCAGTCGTTGGGAAGGGAGTGAGACACGGTTGTAGCCTCTCCCCGATGTTATTCAATCTGTATATTGAGCAAGCAGTGAAGGAAACAAAAGAAAAATTCGGAGTAGGTATTAAAATCAATGGAGAAGAAATAAAAACTTTGAGGTTCGCCGATGACATTGTAATTCTGTCAGAGAGAGCAAAGGACTTGGAAGAGCAGTTGAACGGAATGGACAGTGTCTTGAAAGCAGGATATAAGATGAACATCAACAAAAGCAAAACGAGGATAATGGAATGTAGTCGAGTTAAGTCGGGTGATGCTGAGGGTATTAGATTAGGAAATGAGACACTTAAAGTAGTAAAGGAGTTTTGCTATTTAGGGAGTAAAATAACTGATGATGGTCGAAGTAGAGAGGATATAAAATGTAGACTGGCAATGGCAAGGAAAGCGTTTCTGAAGAAGAGACATTTGTTAACATCGAGTATAGATTTAAGTGTCAGGAAGTCGTTTCTGAAAGTATTTGTATGGAGTGTAGCCATGTATGGAAGTGAAACATGGACGATAACCAGTTTGGACAAGAAGAGAATAGAAGCTTTCGAAATGTGGTGCTACAGAAGAATGCTGACGATTAAATGGGTAGATCACATAACTAATGAAATATTGAATAGAATTGGGAAGAAGAGGAGTTTGTGGCGCAACTCGACAAAAAGAAGAGACCGGGTAGTATGACATGTTCTGAAGCATCAAGGGATCACAAGTTTAGCATTGGAGGGCAGCGTGGAGTGTAAAAATCGCAGAGGGAGACCAAGAGATGAATACACTAAGCAGATTCAGAAGGATGTAGGTTGCAGTAGGTACTGGGAGATGAAGAAGCTTGCACAGGATAGAGTAGCATGGAGAGCTGCATCAAACCAGTCTCAGGACTGAACACAACTACAACAAACCTAACTAACCCAAGGACATCACACACATCCATGCCCGAGGCAGGATTAGAACCTGCGACCGTAGCGGTCGCGCGGTTCCAGACTGAAGCGCCTAGAACCTCTCGGCCACAGCGGCCGGCTCGATGCATTATCAGATACATGTTGCTTCCGCGATGAGGCAGAATATTTCCCTAATAAAATGGCAGAGCACTGTGGTAATCGAACAAGGCTTCTAGCTGAACATTGTGTCAAGCGAAAAACGCCGGGACACTCCGCTCGGTACTTATTGAGTTACAGGGAGTGCCTACTCTTTCTTCACAGCTATACGCCCCCATCGTTGCAGAAAATAATATTGGGTTTATGAAGGTTATTAAGAGTTTATGGGGGCGCCGAGATATTGGACGATAAAAGCAGTTTTGTGGTTACTAAAAGGTCAGCGAACTTCACATTTCTCTTTCCCTAGAAGGCAGGTGAGAACACTCGCACACGGGAACAGTGTTGGAAAGAGCGACTAATGGAATATTTTCTTTTGTTGTCGTTTTACTTTTTGCAAGTGCTATTGCAGACGATTACGGAGGGTGAATATTAATGGAACAGACAAACAGCATGGACGGATTTCTGACTGGAAATGGTGGAAAAATGTTCCGGAAATGCAAAGTTGCCACAGCAGATGATGCTGAAGACTGAAAGGTTTTCTGACCATTCTCCGTGAGTTCCTTGTGTGTCTCAGGCAGTGTACTGTAAGCAGCAGAATGGTCCGATGTTCATGTAGGGAACATGCCGAGATTGTGTTTGTGTGCGGCCAAGAGGATGCAAACGGTCGAGAGGCAGCACGGCTGTACCAAAACAAGTACCCTCACAGACTACAGCCACGTCACGTAACATTTCAAGCCCTTTTTGGGCATTTGCGAGATTTTAGGTCCTTCCAAACAGACGAACGTTGTGTGATGTCATATCCATGAATACTGACCATTCCTTCTGGGACACCGTGTACAGTTGTAGGAACTTCGCGGTGTGGCCGAGCGGTTCTAGGCACTACAGTCTGGAACCGCGCGACCGCAACGGTCGCAGGTTCGAATCCTGCCTCGGGCATGGATGTGTGTGATGTCCTTGGGTTAGTTAGCTTTAAGTAGTTCTAAGTTCTAGGGGACTTATGACCTCATAAGTTAAGTCCCATAGTGCTCAGAGCCACTTGAACCATTTTCTTAGGAACTTTGATCCTTGTTTTTGGTGATATTACTTCCGGCGGAAGTATGTGGTCAATTTCTTTACAGACTTCGCGTCTTGTGGTATAGTGGCTAGCGTTACTACCTCAGGGTCCCGGGTTCGATTCCCGGCCGGGTTGGGGATTTTCCCTGACTGAGGAATGGGTGTTTGTGTTGTCCTCATCATTTCATCATCATCCTCATCATTCGTGACTGTGTCTAGATTGGAGTGTGAAAAAAATTGGACTGTGAAAAAATTGGGATTTTGTACAGGTGCTGGTAACCGCGCAGTTGAACACCCCACAAACCCATCATCATCATCATCATCATCATCATCGACCCTGTATACTGTTGAAACCGTGACGTGGTGTGAGGTGACATAACCTCGGGGATTTTCCAGCAGACATGACGTCACTATGATCACACTGTGCTGGTTTACGCACTCCCTTCTGCTCCAGACCTCAAAGGCCCCTTCTGTAAGACTGACGTAAGCGAGGCAGATGTACCGCTCCCCACGGCACGTCTTCCCCGGCGGAGCTCTTTGAAACAGTCGATAGACGCTCTACGAAGCTCATGAACTATTCTCTCTTACCCTGAAATTCTGCCCCACTCCCTGCATGTAAGTGCCCGTGTGTGTGTGTGTGTGTGTGTGTGTGTGTGCGCTGAATAATGTCCTATAGTGTTCACGAACAGGCTTTTCACCGATTGCTTAAAGTAATCGACATTGCAACATGTTTTCAGGTATGTCCTTATCAACAGAGAAAACAATGGCAAGTAAGATATGTCTAGCATGAATACAGATAGATCGTAAAGTAGGTTTTCTCTTCTGGTAGGTACTGTGGCTTATTGTCCATCCGCATATTAATACACACTGTCCTAACATCTGTGAACTGCGTAGCGGAGGGCACTTGCTAAATCCAGCCTTGTCAAATATGGCGTGTCTAGGAAACCTCCTTTCTAAGATTGATAGACAACATTCAAACAACTCGTATTAATGAGTTTTATTACAAAAGGAAAAAATTATAGTACTTAACTTTGTCAGTGACACAGAAGTGTCGCAAGTAAAGGGTGACATGCAAAATAAGCAGCGTTCTTCAGTAGAAAGAATCCTAAGTCTGCTGCGACATGGAGTGTATAAATGAAGTGACGAGCGTTGACGCTTCTATCCCAGTCGCTATTCTTGAAGCTACTCTTCAACTGGGCCGCGACCAGTCGGGCGCGGAGCTTATGCCCTCATCGCAACACGGCCGCTGCTGTTGAGTTGTCCTGGAGCCCTATTCTTGTTCATACCGACCGGTGCACTAGGTTAGCCTCGGCTGTGACGTCAATTTCGGTTCTCTATCCGACGTTACTATTCAGTAAGCTTCTGAGGCGTGATACCGATCGGTCCTCCTGCCGATTTTTCGACAACTTATAACGATATGTTTACGTAATGTGTATACATAAACATACAGTTATAAATGTCCCCGTTCGTAGTCGCTAAATAACAATATGTTTACTTTTGTGCTGTAACATATAGCTGTAATCAGCGGTGGAAATAGCCGGCCGGTGTGGCCGTGCGGTTAAAGGCGCTTCAGTCTGGAACCGCGTGACCGCTACCGTCGCAGGTTCGAATCCTGCCTCTGGCATGGATGTGTGTGATGTCCTTAGGTTAGTTAGGTTTAATTAGTTCTAAGTTCTAGGCGACTGATGACCTCAGAAGTTAAGTCGCATAGTGCTCAGAACCATTTGAGCCACCGGTGGAAATATATTTGCGAACGCCGACCGTGTGCGGCTGTTTCTTGTTGGATCGTCTGATCAGTCGGAAGTTGCATTGCAAGAGGAGAGTAAATACCTATTCAAAATATAATTATTTTTGGATAGCTCACCATGAATTTCCTAAGGGACCGTAGTTTATCATGCATGCATTTACCAGTAGAATATGGCGTGGAGAAAATATTTCGCCGCGTACTACTTCCGTCAGATTTCGACGAAAGAATTCGTGACTGTGAACTCTCTATTTGGCAGAAACATAAAGAAAATTAAATAACTTCATGAAGGAGTGAGACATAGATTCTATATTAAATAAATAGTCCATACACCAGTTCCATTTAACTCTGAATATATGGCAATTAATAGACGAACTTACACTGCAATGAAGGATGTAACCTCCCCAGAGAAATTTGAAAGACAATATTTAAATGTTAACTAGAATAGAACCTAGTGTAACCTCCCAGCAAATAAAATAATTTATTGACAATGACAATTAAATGAGAAATAGCAATCTGAGCCAAATGTAGCTGCCCACAAAAATGAAAGTCAATTCAATAAAAATGAAATCTCAGTGACAATGAAAACGCAAATAGACCGAAATGTCGATCTTAGGCCCTGTTCTTACCTCAGTAAAATTGCATCTGCTCTTATTTTTCGCCATAGCTTGGAGGAAATGCATCGCAAAATTCTTTGAACTTAAGTAAATTTTTTCTTTAAGGAAATGCATGGGAAATTTTCTTTCAATAAAATGTTTGTTTTGTTAAAATGCTTGGTTTGAAAACAAAATTATTATTGGGGCGATTCTTGAACAAATTAATTACACTTAAGATGCATTACATTATCAGATTAGAGCAATGCTGCTTCATTACCTTATTCAAAAATATACCTCGCCCTGGATCTTGACCAGAGCGCCATGTCGACGCCCGCCGACTCCTCACACACAACTGCGACTGTCTCTCGCGCGCTACTACAAGCTCTCGCGACTCGCTACGTACAACTGAACTCTCCCGCAACTCGACCGCAACTGCTACTGCCGACTCCCTACATGCAACTGAACTCTCGCGCGGTCAAGCGCAGACTAGCAACGATAAATAACTCTCTGGTCAGAGATTCTCTCATGCCTCGCCATCGCTGTACTAAATACACTCCTGGAAATGGAATAAAGAACACATTGACACCGGTGTGTCAGACCCACCATACTTGCTCCGGACACTGCGAGAGGGCTGTACAAGCAATGATCACACGCACGGCACAGCGGACACACCAGGAACCGCGGTGTTGGCCGTCGAACGGCGCTAGCTGCGCAGCATTTGTGCACCGCCTACGTCAGTGTCAGCCAGTTTGCCGTGGCATACGGAGCTCCATCGCAGTCTTTAACACTGGTAGCATGCCGCGACAGCGTGGACGTGAACCGTATGTGCAGTTGACGGACTTTGAGCGAGGGCGTATAGTGGGCATGCGGGAGGCCGGGTGGACGTACCGCCGAATTGCTCAACACGTGGGGCGTGAGGTCTCCACAGTACATCGATGTTGTCGCCAGTGGTCGGCGGAAGGTGCACGTGCCCGTCGACCTGGGACCGGACCGCAGCGACGCACGGATGCACGCCAAGACCGTAGGATCCTACGCAGTGCCGTAGGGGACCGCACCGCCACTTCCCAGCAAATTAGGGACACTGTTGCTCCTGGGGTATCGGCGAGGACCATTCGCAACCGTCTCCATGAAGCTGGGCTACGGTCCCGCACACCGTTAGGCCGTCTTCCGCTCACGCCCCAACATCGTGCAGCCCGCCCCCAGTGGTGTCGCGACAGGCGTGAATGGAGGGACGAATGGAGACGTGTCGTCTTCAGCGATGAGAGTCGCTTCTGCCTTGGTGCCAATGATGGTCGTATGCGTGTTTGGCGCCGTGCAGGTGAGCGCCACAATCAGGACTGCATACGACCGAGGCACACAGGGCCAACACCCGGCATCATGGTGTGGGGAGTGATCTCCTACACTGGCCGTACACCACTGGTGATCGTCGAGGGGACACTGAATAGTGCAAGGTACATCCAAACCGTCATCGAACCCATCGTTCTACCATTCCTAGACCGGCAAGGGAACTTGCTGTTCCAACAGGACAATGCACGTCCGCATGTATCCCGTGCCACCCAACGTGCTCTAGAAGGTGTAAGTCAACTACCCTGGCCAGCAAGATCTCCGGATCTGTCCCCCATTGAGCATGTTTGGGACTGGATGAAGCGTCGTCTCACGCGGTCTGCACGTCCAGCTCGAACGCTGGTCCAACTGAGGCGCCAGGTGGAAATGGCATGGCAAGCCGTTCCACAGGACTACATCCAGCATCTCTACGATCGTCTCCATGGGAGAATAGCAGCCTGCATTGCTGCGAAAGGTGGATATACACTGTACTAGTGCCGACATTGTGCATGCTCTGTTGCCTGTGTCTATCTGCCTGTGGTTCTGTCAGTGTGATCATGTGATGTATCTGACCCCAGGAATGTGTCAATAAAGTTTCCCCTTCCTGGGACAATGAATTCACGGTGTTCTTATTTCAATTTCCAGGAGTGTACATACGCGTTTCAAGGATTTAACATGGATGCCGTTTTGACTGGCACTTCTCTTCTCGTAATGAAAATAATTCCTTTGACGTTTTCACATACACGTCGCACAATAAATTTACTGCTATGCAGTATTGCACTTTTAGTACTGCACTTTTACTTTACACTAAAATAATATTATTTTTAACGATAATAATACGACGGCAAGAGATGCGCGTCCGACACAAGTTACAAGAGACAAGAGGAGAATGAGTAACTGTTCATCGAGAATATCTCGTACATAAAAAAAAAATGTGTAAAAGTGTTCTTCTTCTGTCCGTTTTTCGCGCCGCGGTTTTCGAAGTCAATTACTCACTGCATCTCTGACGGCGCTTCGACAATAAACAAGTTACGTCACAGATCGTTCACCTTTTACATTTTCGTAACATTATTTGCTAACTGTAGCTGTTGCCGAGCGATTGCTCGATTAGTGAATGATTTAAAATGACAAGGCAATCACATTATGTTATAAACTGCACTGAGAGATTTTGAATTTCGGTATATCCCTGTGGTTCTTTTTGGTGTGGTTTATTTACACCTAGAATTTGTTATTTTAAATATACTGAGCGGCTTTAGCATCGGATTTAGTGATTGTGTTACTTAAGAACCACCAGGACATGTGTGGGTGGAAAGTGGGTTCATAATAGACTATTTGCCTTAGATAGAAATATGCTATGTATTGTTGTTACTGTGAATGATTATAACACAAAAGAAAACAGATTTGGTCAATATTCTCATAAAATACCAGTTATTTTATGCAGTTAAGAGTTCAAAGATGATTAAATATCAAGACGTCGGCTCTGCTTACATACAGGGTGTTACAAAAAGGTACGGCCAAACTTTCAGTAAACGTTCCTCACACACAGATAAAGAAAAGATATTATGTGGAGATGTGTCCGGAAACGCTTAATTTCCGTGTTAGAGTTCATTTTAGTTTCGTCAGTATGTACTTCCTCGGTTCACCGCCAGATGGCCCAATTGAAGGAAGGTAATGTTGACTTCGGTGCTTGTGTTGACATGCGACTCATTGCTCTACAGTACTAGCATCAAGCACATCAGTACGTGGCATCAACAGGTTAGTGTTCATCACGAACGTGGTTTTGCAGTCAGTGCAATGTTTACAAATGCGGAGTTAGCAGATGCCTATTTGATGTACGGATTAGCACGGGGCAATAGCTGTGGCGCGGTACGTTTGTATCAAGACAGGTTTCCAGAACGAAGGTGTCCCGACAGGAAGGCGTTCGAAGCAATTGATCGGCGTCTTAGGGAGCACGGAACATTCCAGCCTTTGACTCGCGACTGGGGAAGACCTAGAACGACGAGGACACCTGCAATGGACGAGGCAATTCTTCGTGCAGTTGACGATAACCCTAATGTCAGCGTCAGAGAAGTTGCTGCTGTACAAGGTAACGTTGACCACGTCACTGTATGGAGAGTGCTACGGGAGAACCAGTTGTTTCCGTACCATGTACAGCGTGTGCAGGCACTATCAGCAGCTGATTGGCCTCTACAGGTACACTTCTGCGAATGGTTCATCCGACAATGTGTCAATCCTCATTTCAGTGCAAGTGTTCTCTTTACGGATGAGGCTTCATTCTAACGTGATCAAATTGTAAATTTTGACAATCAACATGTGTGGGCTGACGAGAATCCGCACGCAATTGTGCAACCACGTCATCAACACAGATTTTCTGTGAACGTTTGGGCAGGCATTGTTGGTGATGTCTTGATTGGGCCCCATGTTCTTCCACCTACGCTCAATGGAGCACGTTATCACGATTTCATACGGGATACTCTACCTGTGCTGCTAGAACATGTGCCTTTACAAGTACGACACAACATGTGGTCCATGCACGATGGAGCTCCTGCACAGTTCAGTCGAAATGTTCGTACGCTTCTCAACAACAGATTCTGTGACCGATGGATCGGTAGAGGCGGACCAATTCCGTGGCCTCCACGTTCTCCTGACCTCAACCCTCTTCACTTTCATATATGGGGGCATTTGAAAGCTCTTGTCTACGCAACCCCGGTACCAAATGTAGAGACTCTTCGTGCTCGTATTGTGGACGGCTGTGATACAATACGCCATTCTTCAGGGCTGCATCAGCGCATCAGGGATTCTATGCGACGGAGGGTGGATGCACGTATCCTTGCTAACGGAGGACATTTTGAACATTTCCTGTAACAAAGTGTTTGAAGTAACGCTGGTACGTTTTGTTGCTGTGTGTTTCCATTCCATGATTAATGTGATTTGAAGAGAAGTAATAAAATGAGCTCTAACATGGAAAGTAAGCGTTTCCGGACACATGTCCACATAACATATTTTCTTTCTTTGTGTGTGAGGAATGTTTCCTGAAAGTTTGGCCGTACGCCGTACCTTTTTGTAACACCGTGTATATTACATGAGTGTTGGCTAAAATTATTAGTGGCTTAGCGTATTCTTTTCCGCAAATAGTTTACTTATTAATTATCGAAACGCATTTAAAACTTATAAGTAACAATGCGAAGGACTTTTGTGAAGCCTGATAGAGGAAACCTTCCAAAACTTCATGTATTTACGGCTTACGTCCGCATGATTCGGCAACGAAGTCAGCCTGCGTCTCTCTCAAATACAATTACAGAAAATAAAGCGCTGACAGCATGCGACTTCTAGTAGCGAAGTTGGTAAGGCGACGAACTGCTGTAGCATGTGACGTGGGTTCGTATGTATACCACTGAATGCGAAAATTTTTTTTCTGTTCGTATTTGCTACACGAGACTTTTTCTGAAATATTCGTTGTAATTCACACGTAAGAGTGCTCTTTCTCAGTAACGAGAATCTCCGATTTCGTGACTTCCATATGTTTAAAAAATGAAATTATTATGCGTGAAACAACTGACAGTGACATGTACTCTTTTTCTTGTCACAAATAATTCACCACTTTTTTCTGAATACTTAGCAATTTCCGAGTGTGTGGTCAGACAGGACTCTAAGAGCACTGCTTAAATTACTGCGAATGAAACTAGCAGTAATCGTCTCTATACTGTAGCTTGTCACAAGTATTTATCTGCGATCGAATCCTTAACAACAGTAGACAGAGATGAAATGTTCCCGCCACAATATTTTCATACTATACCACTATATATGAAACATTTTGATTCATCAGATGCATGTTATAAACTACAACTACAACTCGCCACACGCTCTCGAAAAGGCGCTTTTTTGAATTATGTTTTTATGAACCAAATCGTTGATGTATCATATAGGCAAGTACGCTACTTCATCATTTGGATCACTAGGAGCCGCGCGGGATTAGCCGAGCGGTCTGAGGCGCTGCGGTCATGGACTGTGCGGCTGGTCCCGGCGGAGGTTCGAATCCTCCCTCGGGCATGCGTGTGTGTGTTTGTCCTTAGGATAATTTAGGTTAAGTAGTGTGTAAGCTTATGGACTGATGACCTCAGCAGTTAAGTCCCATAGGATTTCACACACATTTGAACGTTTTTTAATTTTTTTTTTTTATCTCTAGGAGAGAGCTACAACCACATTCTATGCATCTTCTTATTGTTTGACCCTTTCTTGAACAATTTTTGGGGTTCCTGGAGATCTGTTCCGTCTATACTACTAACTGAAGGCAGGTTATTCCCTTAAGCGTTTCACTTCTTTTATTGCCGACCGAAGTGGCAGAGCGGTTCTAGGCGCTACAGTCTGGAACCGCGCGACCGCTACGGTCGCAGGTTCGAATCCTGCCTCGGGCATGGATGTGTGTGACGTCCTTAGGTTAGTTAGGTTTAAGTAGTTCTACGTTCTATGGGACTGATGACCACAGATGTTAAGTCCCATAGTGCTCAGAGCCATTTGAACCATTTCAACTTCTTTTATTTGTGAAGCATCATCACGATTAAAGGAAGCGAATGTGATGTTAGGAAGAGCTCCACTTACAGATGGTAAAATTGTTGTTTATAAAAACACGACCGGTTTCGCGACCTACAGTAGGTTCAAATGACTCCGAGCACTATGTGACTTAACACTTGAGGTCATCAGTCCCCTAGAACTTAAAACTACTTAAACCTCACTAACCTAAGGACATCACACACATCCATGCCCGAGGCAAAATTCGAACCTGCGACTGTAGCAGCAGCGCGGTTCCGGACTGTAGCGTCTAGAACTGTAAGTAGGCTCTTTGGTTTTTTATGTTGGTAACGTCACGTAGCGCTCTGTATGAAAATCACTGGCTGTGCTGGATTCAGTCTGTGGCTGGTTGACATTGTTGGAACATTCGCTATTGTAGAGTTGGGCAGTTGGATGTGAACAGCGCGTAGCGTTGCGCAGTTGGAGGTGAGCCGCCAGCAGTGGTGGATGTGGGGAGAGAGATGGCGGGGTTTTGAGAGCGGATGATCTGGACGTGTGTCCATCAAGGACAGTAAATTTGTAAGACTGGATGTCATGAACTGATATATATATTATGACTTTTGAACACTATTAAGGTAAATACATTGTTTGTTCTCTATCAAAATCTTTCATTTGCTAACTATGCCTATTAGTAGTTAGTGCCTTCAGTAGTTAGAATCTTTTACTTAGCTGGCAGTATTGGCGCTCGCTGTATTGCAGTAGTTCGAGTAACGAAGATTTTTGTGAGATAAGTGATTTGTGAAACGTATAGGTTAATGTTACTCAGGGCCATTCTTTTGTAGGGATTATTGAAAGTCAGATTGCGTTGCGCTAAAAATATTGTGTGTCAGTTTAGTGTTGAGAATAGGGAAAGAGCGAAATGTCTGAGTACGTTCAGTTCTGCTCAGCTGTTTGAAGATCAAATAATGTAAGAGGTTTACCAGCACAGTAATTGATAATTTTTCAAAGGGAATGTTTGAGAACCTACAGTTGCATCATTAGGTGCAACATACACGGTAAGAATCAAAGTACAGTGTCAGCTTATTTTGTCGATACTAAAATTAATAAAGGAATGTCTAAAATATACTCACAACTTTCAAATATCATAAGCATAACCATCGCTCCTAGCCAAAATTTACTATTCAGAGTATTGTCGATACTTCGGGGAGCGAAAGGTGAAAAACCTGCTCTATTCTTTAAAATTTGCCTGCATGTAAAAAGATAAAAGAAAATATTTTATAGTGAGCTGACGCTAAATTTTTTTCTAAAAAAGAGGTAGATTCTATAACGCTCAAAACAGCCGAGCTGACAAAGGAACGCCCTCCCCCCCCTATTTTTTGTAAAATACCATCTCTGGGTGCAGTATCTGAAAAAAAAAAACTGGCAGACGTATGAGATGTAAAAGCATTATTCCAGCGAATTTTAAATTTTTGAGATCTAGGCGGAAAACTCAGACAGAAGGAAAATGCTGTTGCAGATAAATGGAGCGGGAGTGTACTGCATCAGTGATTGCCCTAAAAAATATATACGAAAAACCGGCAGGCTATTTCGAATAAAATTTCAGGAACACATTAAATAAATACCGCGCGATCTGCATCAACAGCGCACGTACGATGAGGGCCGCTGCATCACAAGCCCTTCAGAAAGTTTAAAATATTTCACAAAAAAAGAAAAAAAAAGCCGTATTTTAAATACACTGAACCGGCCGCTGTGACGGAGCGGTTCTAGGAGCTTCAGTCTGGACTCGCAGGCTCGAATCCTGCCTCGGGCATGGATGTGTGTGATGTCCTTAGGTTAGTTAGGTTTAAGAAGTTCTGAGTTCTAGGGGACTGATGACCTCAGATGTCAAGTCCGATAGTGCTCAGAGCCATTTGATTGGTCTGATTTCCTTTGCCTTACTCTCCATCTTTCTCGTTTCTCTTTCAATGTCTCCTCCTCTCTACACAGTGTCTCGAGTTCATACTCTGCCTTTCTCCTCCTTCTGCTTCCCTTACTCGCTAACAGCTCTTGCGACGGCACCGTCGCACAGTAGAGACCGCCCCCGCCCCCCCCCCCCCCCCCCCCAGGACGCTACGAGATACACGGGCGTGCCGGGCGCCGTACATACAGGGGAGCAGCCAAAGGCCTGTCTGGGCGTATCTGTGTTATTGTTTGCGGAAACACTCGGGCTGACTGTGTCCACACGCTGCCCCGACCACTCGAGACGCCCTGAAAAGCGATCGGTAGTGGGAGGGGTGATGGGAGGGGCGGGGGGGAGGGGTGGCGCAGTACGTGTCAGTGCGTGGGAGTCTGAGCGGGGCGTGCGCGCAGCGCAAACACGGAGGATGATGGCCAATCACAGCGACTGCTGCAGCTCGCCGCCCCCACTTCAAAACAGCCACAGGCAGTGACCCAGTAGGTGGACAGGTAGACGTGATCAAAACACCAGTGGACACCGTACTCTTATTAAAGGGAAGTCCGGTTTGAACGCATGAAGAATAGTTTTCCTGGTTAATTTTTCAAGTGAAATTAAGAGTAATCCAAAATCTACCTAAATCTTATTCCTTATACTTTTGTCTAAAGTCAGTTTCGTGTGCATATCAGACGCTCACGGTAACTGCTGCCCTAGGCGGAAAGACCCGTTGCATCCGGATCGTTGATCATTAGCGTGAATTGGTTGATTGGGTTGTTTAGGCGAGGAGACCAAACAGCGGGGTCATCGGTGTCGTCGGATTAGGGAAGGACGGGGAAGGAAGTCGGCCGTGCCCTTTCAAAGGAACCATCCCGGCATTTGCCTGGAGCAATTTAGGGAAATCACGGAAAACCTAAATCAGGATGGCCGGACGCCGGATTGAGCCGTCGTTCTCCCGAATGAGAGTCCAGTGTGATATCGACTGCTCCACCTCGCTCGCTCGGTAGCGTGAATTCCCAAAGCCCTCCCACTGAAGAGCCAAAGAAGGTGGCACACGAGCCTAATGTCGTCTGGGGCCACCGTGAGCACGCAGAAGCGACGCAGCACTACGTGGCACAGTCGACTAATGTCTGAAATACAGGGTATATACACGACTGGCCATTAAAATTACTACACCAAGAAGAAATGCACATGATAAACGGGAATTCATTGGCCAAATCTATTGTACTAGAACTGACATGTGATTACATTTTCACCCAATTTGGGTGCATAGATCCTGAGAAATCAGTACCCAGAACAACCACCTCTGGCCGTAATAACGGCCTCGATACGCCTGGGCATTGAGTCAAACACAGCTTGGATGGCGTGTACAGGTACAGCTGCCCATGCAGCAACAACACGATACCACAGTTCATCAAGAGTAGTGACTGGCGTATTGTGACGAACCAGTTGCTGGGGCACCATTGACCAGACATATCCAATTGGTGAGAGACCTCGAGAATGTGCTGGCCAGCGCAGCAGTCGAACATTTTCTGTATTCAGAAAGGCCCGTACAGGACCTGCAACATGCGGTCGTGCATTATCCTGCTGAAATATAGGTATTCGAAGGGATCGAATGAAGGGTAGAGCCACGGGTCGTAACACATCTGATATGTAACGTCCACTGTTCAAAGTGCCGTCAGTGTGAACTAGAGGTGACAGAGACGTGTAACCAATGGCACCCCATACCATCACGCCGGGTGTTACGCCAGTATGGCGATGACGAATACACGCTTCCGATGTGCGTTCACCGCGATGTCGCCAAACACGGATGCGACCATCATGATGCTGTAAACAGAACCTGGATTCATCCGAAAATTGACGTTTTGCCACTCGTGCACCCAGGTTCGTCGTCGAGTACACCATCGCAGGCGCTCCTGTCTGTGATGCAGCGTCAAGGGTAACCGCAGCCACGGTCTCCGAGCTGATAGTCCGTGCTGCTGCAAACGTCGTCGAACTGTTCGTGCAGATGGTTGTTGTCTTACATACGTCCCCATCTGTTTACTCAGGGATCGAGACGTGGCTGCACGATCCGTTACAGCCATGCAGATAAGATGGCTGTCATCTCAAGTGCTAGTGATACGAGGCCTTTGGGATCCAGCACGGCGTTCCGCATTAGCCTCTTGAACCCAACGATTCCATATTCTGCTAACAGTCATTGGATCTCGACCACCGCGAGCAGCTATGTCGCGATATGATAAACCGCAGTCGCGATAGGCTACAATCCGACCTTTATCAAAGTTGGAAACGTGATGGTACGCATTTCTCCTCCTTACACGAGGCATCTCAACAACGTTTCACCAGGCAACGCTGGTCAACTGCTGTTTGTGTATGAGTAATCGGTTGGAAACTTTCCTCGTTGTAGGACTCGCCACCGGCGCCAAACTTGTGTGAATGCTCTGGAAAGGTAATCATTTGCATATCGCAGCATCTTCTTCCTATCGGTTAAATTTAGCGTCTGTCGCGCGTCATCTTCGTGGTGTAGCAATTTTAATGGCTAGTAGTGTATAAATGAATATCGGGGTTTTAACGCTTTATAATATTTATTATATTAAACTTACAGTTATAAATAATATGTCAAATGAAAGAGCAACTCAAGCAGTTCTACGAAGATCCTTATAAATGTCTAATGTGAGCACCATTTGTCACACGGCACACATCAAGTCTATAGCCGAGTTCTTCCCAAACATTGATAAGTGTGTCTTCAGGCATTGTAGCAGCAGCTGCTTCAGTCCGGTATCTTAATTCAGGGAGGGCTGCTGGTAGCGGAGGCACGTGCACACGGTCCTTGATGAAGCCCCAACGGAAAAAATCGCACGGTGTTAGGTCGGGTGAAACTGGAGGCAGTGCAAAGCAAGCCCTGGCATTGGGCCCCTTGCGGCCTATCCAGCGCTTGGGTACAGTGAAGTTCAACCAATCGCGTACTTCTCTATGCCAGTGAGGTGGCGCACCATCTTGCTGGAAAATGAAGTTCTCTGGCTCATCTTCTTCCAATAGAGGGAAGAGCCATTGCCCTCGTGTATCAAGGTAAGAAGTGTGAGTTACTGTAGGTTCACCAAAATAAAGGCCCATAAACTTTCCGCTGGGATACGGGTCACTTTAGCGGAATCTCGTTGCATTTTTACCACCTCGTGAGGATTTAATGAGCCCCAGATGCGCACATCGCGAGTGTCAACATGTCCACTAAGGTGAAAGATCGATTCCTCAATGAAGGCAACATGATCCAGAAAATCTTCATAAGTCATGAAACAACATTTCGTTTGCAAAGTTGGCGCGTAATTCATGGTGTGCCAGCTTCAGACCCTGTAATCACTGTAAACAGTAAGGACGTAGTTGTACACGTTTTCTTAAAACTTTCCAAATGGTCGACATGGAACTTGTGATTCACGACTAGCCTTCTGGACTGATTTCTTTGGGCTATGAGTAAACGACTCTCTCACTCGCGCAACAGTCTCTTCACTAACTCTCGGTCATGCTGTGCTCTTCCCTTCACAAAGGCAGCCGGTATCTTCAAATTGATGGTACCAGCTACGAATGTTGTTATCGCTTGGAGGATCATAACCGAACTTTAGCCAGAACGCACGTTGCACAGAAACTACAGTTTCGGTCTGTGCAAACTGCGAAACACAAAACGCTTTCTGTTCACTAGTCGCCATGTTCGCTACTACCGCTGTCTAGCGGACTGCGGCGGAAACATTGCGCGCTGCGCATGCGCACTGGCACCAAACACAACTGTTTCAGTTGCTCTTTCATGTGACATATCATTTATAACTAAGTTTAATGTAATAATATTCTTCCTTCTTCTTTCTTTTGCTGACGCCATAGTCCTGCAGTGATCGCAGGGTAGGCGCGGTTAGAACAGATTTGGCAAGGTTAGTTTTAGGGGTGGCTGGATGCCCTTACCACCATCACCACCCCGTACCCGCCAGGATGGGATCAGTGTACCCCAGCTGTCCTTATCTAGTGTAAATCGTGAAATAGCGCGAACGTGTTTCAAATGTCTGCGACGCGTGTAACTGAAGCAGAACTTTGGGACCAGCCTAGTATTCACCTAGCAAGATGGGGAAAACCGCCTAAAAACCACATCCGGGCTGTCCGGCACACTGGCACTCGTCATTAATCCGCCGGGTGGATTCGATCCGGGGCTGGCGCGCCTACCCGAGTTCAGGAAGCAGCGCGTTAGCGTCTCGGCTACCCTGGCGGCTAATGTAATAAATATTATAAAGCGTAAAAACCCCGATATTCATTTATAAACACCCTGTAGTGCTGAAGGAAATACTTAACTTTGACTACTACACGGAAGTGTCGCAATGAAAGGGCGACATACAGAATAAGCAAAGTTCTGCAGTATGAACACTTCTAAGTCGCTGCTGTACAAGTCACTAGTCTTGAAGCTACTCTTGAACTGGCCATGACCAATCGGGCTTGACGCTTACGTCCTCTTCGCATAGGGGCCGCTGCTGTAGCGTTGTCATGTTGGAAAGTGGTCGGTCAGTGTGCGACTGGCTGGCTGGCTTCTTCTCGCAGCCTGTCGTTCCCGACTGGCGTGCCGGCGCTTAACTTTACGGCGTAACATTCCTACCTCCCCCCTCCCCCTAACCAAAAGCGACGGACCATTGTCGTATAAGGAGCACGACAACGGGAGGGGAGGCAGGAGTGTGGACGCGGCGATGGACTGGAAGCTGTGGCTGCAGGGGACGTCAGACGTCCAGTCGTACCCCGCAATCTGGCCTTCGCTCTGGTGGAATTGCTCCCCGGAAAACGCCCAGAAAGGTATTCGTACGGGAATCCACAATGATGGACAAGAATGGATGCAGGTGATCAGACAGGATGCTTACATGTCACCTGTCAGAGTCGTATCTAGACGTCTCAGGGGCCAGTTGATGGTTGGAGTGCTGACACATTATCTGCGACTCCAGTAATGCTGGCAACTGATGTCTTATGCATGGTGATCATATCAACATGTATTGCATCAAAAACGGCCTGAAGATGACACACTGAAGCGTTGAAACTGGTAGCAACAAAATAAAATAAAATCATAATGACGGCTGTAGGTGTTTGTATTTATTTGTCACGATAGTAAACGGCCGTCGTCGCAGAGACCTCCTGCCGAAAAGATGGACACACAGAACATTCAGATCTGTTGAATGGGGATGATGATGATGATGATGATGATGTTTGGTTTGTGGGGCGCTCAACTGCAGGGTCATCAGTGCCCGTACAAAGCCCCAATTTTTACCCAGTCCAATGTAGCCACGAATGATGGTGATGAAATGATTAGAGCAACACAAACACCCAGTCCCCAGGCAGAGAAAATTCCCAATCCGGCTGGGAATCGAACCCGGGACCCCATGATCCAGAGGCAGCGACGCTAGCCACTAGACCATGAGCTGCGGACGGTGAGTGGGGAGTCCATGCTACTGAAGCTCCTCGGCCAGTCAATCAACTGTGAAACGTTGCGGTGAGATATTGTTGCACGATCTGTAGAAACTGGAATTGTGCCCTAATTGTGCATGAACCTTGCATTGTCTTTCTGCAAGGGTAACCTTATCGAATATCTGTGGTAATGCGTTACACACAAATCGGTGATACACAGCACCTGTTAGTCTGATTACTAAAGTGTTCAGCTTTGTAAGTTTGTCACTGACAGTTCCTGCTTGTACACAGATACTGAAACAATTCTGGTTCAAATGGCTGTAAGCACTATGGGACTTAACATCTGAGGTCATCAGTCCCCTAGACTTCGAACTACTTAAACATAACTAACCTAAGGACATCACACACATCCATGTCCGAGGCAGGATTCGAGCCTGCAATTGTAGCAGCAGCCCGGTTCCGGACTGGAGCGCCTAGGACCTCTCGGCCATAGCGGCCGGCAAACGATTCTGATGCCTCACTTCTGTAACGGATCGAGGTTTTGCATCTGGCCATATGTGAGTTACCATACAGCTTAAAAAAACTAAAGGTACAAAATTTTAGAGTGATTTGAGTAGATAAAGAAACACCCCTTTCACTTGACAAAAATATAACAGGTGTACTGCTTCACCGCTAGGCACCCAGTAATCATTTGACGCTACTCATGTTCGGAGGGGTGTGACGAATATTTGTTCAGGGGTGTTTCTGACCTCCTAAGGGTTTCTCTTCAGGGTGGGGGGGGGGGGGGGGGGGTGTTTCGTGTACGAGACACTGATAGAGGCCCCAAAAGATTTGGTTGCGAGTGTAGCTAATGCTGCAGCCATTATTCGTGAAACAGCTGGTGAACATCACTAAAAAAATTGCTATCACTAGTATTAAGGGACCATCTATCTGCTCATTTATCTCATCACTCCATTTGAAGTACGTCCTCGTGAGACTATACTTAGTTCTGCAATATCGGCACGAAAAATCATGGCAGTATACACCAGTCTACCGTTCGTTAAAGATTTTGTTCAGTGCTTAGAAAAGATCTTGATGAAACTGAATATCTCCACAAACCCACCTGGAAGATGCAGGAACACCTAAAGTCGGACAAGAATGCTCGCAGATCCCTGGAAGAAGCAGGAATTGACAGAATTCCATATAGTTGTAGAGACGTGTACATGGGTACTACTAAAAGAACAGCGCAAGAGCACAAGGGCAACTGCTGAATTGGAGGAATGATAGGTCAACTGTTGCGGGACATGCTTTGCATCCAAGAGACCATCGGATTCCACTTGATGAAACTCAGATACTGGCAGCCACAATTGGACACCATGAAAGGCTGCATAGGTAGTCCATAGAGACTTTTAAAACATCCCAATTTTTTTAATCGAAAGGAAGAGCGTGTGAAGCTCGTTGGTATCTGGAACCCAGTGTTGAAAAAGATGTATTCCAGTCTTCACCATGCCGTGACAGCAATAGCGGACGGCAGCGACCTGTTGTACTCGATATTTCAAAAGCTGTGTCGTCACACCTCTGCACGGGAGACCGTGGAAACGGAATTTTACTTGTCAGTTGCGATCCAAGGTGTGTATCGGACGTTTGAAGAAGCTACAACCTCCATTGAAGTACTACGCCGCAGATGGAGACGAAACGTTGTGTTTGAACAAAAAATTCATGCGCTCAGGACTTAACAGCACGCCATCCATACAAATTAAAAAAATGGCTCTATGTATGTCTGTTCATCTCCACTCTTTTCTCTGTATGTACGTTCCACATCTCCAACTACACCGGTGGACCGATTTCACCCAAACTTGGTACACATATCACTTACAGTCTGGTGAGAAATGTGCATCTACCAGAGGGTTGGGAGTGAAAAAGCAGTGTAGCCCACGACACATCGAATCTGTGCTTTAGCCATCCGGTATTTGAGAATGGGATCACTTCGAGACTTGCAACGAACTTTACACGTAATTTCAAACCTCTAAGAAAAATTTTCTCACTGACGAACTCGCACAAAACAGACAGTGAAGTGAAAGGAGGAGATAGGCACAGATAGAAGATGGAGCAGGTGGTCAGAGAATGGACAAGCGAGGGTAGAGAAGGAGATGGACAGAGAAAGAAAAGACGAAATGAAGAGAAACAAGGGGAGAAAGGAAGAGAAAGGGGGGAGGTAGTGAACACAGAGAGAGGGAAGGAAGAAATGGACAAACAAAGGGAATAGGAGCAGTTGGACAGAGACAAAATAGATGAAGAGGTGGACAGAGAAAGGGGTGGAGACGGACAGAGAGAGACGGAGGGGGGGGGGGGGGAAGAGATGGACAGAGATAAGGAGGAGAGGGAGATGGACAGAGGGAGGGGAGGAACAGATTGTGTAGAGAGGTGCAGGAGGAGGCGATGGACAGAGCAGATGAGGGACAGGAGGACAGGGATGGCGGCAGGAGGTGGACAGAGAGAGGGGATGAAAGAGAAGACAGAGAGAAAAGAGACAAGGAGAGGCAGGAGATGGGCTAACAGAAGATTGGAGAAAATACGTACCCAAACAAAACCGCGTACTGACCTAGTATTTTAATAAGTGTGAAATTTACGCCCGTGAACAGCTACGTTTTACAAAATAAATGACACAAAAGTTCTGAGACTGGCGTGGCAAAACATGAAAACAATATGCGTGTTGGATGTGTGTACAGGCCTTACAAATTCTGGAACAATGATCCCAGTGGAGCAAGCGTGGCTTGAATTATTGGACGTTTCTCATTTGGTCTGGTTTCCTCGCTTTGTTTGGCTGTCCGACCGCCCTCACAATACAGATCACGACCTTTGCATACACTACCCGCAGGAAAAGGGAAACAGTTTGCAGAAAATACTCAGTAAAACACACACACACACACACACACACACACACACACACGCTACCACCGACTATAGCGGGTCGTCATTGTCAACCGCGCGAAGTGAGGTCAGAAGAAAGAGAATACAAATGACGTGACTCTTGGTCGTCGCAGGAAGATCTCTGGTGAAGGAACAAAAGAGGGCGGGAGATTTTTTCCGCTTCCATTATTGCGTATTCTCGCCCGGCCTCGAGCTAATAAATATTACGCCCCGTTCATTCTACCAACCCTCAGCGCTCATTTTAAAAATGTAAATTGCTACTTAGAAACGTCCTGTAACTGACGAATGAATACTGTATTCTCCATTTGTACTTTTATAATTCACACAGGTTGGTAAGTACAAGGTATAACATTCGTATTAGTTTGCGTGATACAAAAATTTGTGCACAGTAGTGGTAATACGTATTGTGGTTTCGATTTAATGTATTTTTCGAGGGAAAAAAATTCGAGATTATTCAGCGATGTTGAGCTTCCGCGAATATTTCGAATGTTCTGCAACATTCTGGATCCGAATCAGTGACGCGAAGCCAGTTCTTAAATACGAAGATAAAGAAAAAAAATCGTTTTTCGCGAAATCCTTATATTGGTTCTCTAAATATTCACCTTCAAAATTTTTGCACTTCTGTACACGTTCGAATCATGCAGGAAACATTTTTTTCCGCTCTGATCTTGGTATAGAAAAACAAGATTTTGGTCGTTTTTATTATTTTTTTTCAGGGGTTCGACGTGGTCACAGATCTTTCGTTTGACACAAGGAAACCAAAATGTCACGAGGCGAAATGAGTATCCGCCTACAGAGAGAAACTAAGAGAAGAAAAGGAATGGTTTTGCGAGCAACCAGGTTTTGCAATAAAAGATGTAATTCAACAAACAAGCTATCGAATACAGTGATACCAGGAGAAGCAAAAATTTTGACCCAAGTCGAAAGTGTAAACTTCCCAACAGAGTTACTACATTGGCTCAATGTTCTGGTACGCTCAAGCAAAAAAGCCTCTAAATAACACCATAGAGCCGTCCGCTGTGGCCGAGGGATACTAGGCGCTTCAGTCTGGAACCGCGCGACCGCTACGGCCGCAGGTTCGAGTCCTGCCTCGGGCGTGGATGTGTGAGATGTCCTTAGGTTAGTCAGGTGTAAGTAGTTCTAAGTTTTACGGGACTGATGACCTCAGATGTTAAGTCCCATAGTGCTCAGAGTCATTTGAACCTTTTTTAACGCCATAGAAATAGAAAACAAAAAGGGCAATCCATTTTCATACCACGAATTCCATTCATTTCAGCTCCCTTAGCATTCAGCCTTAAATCGGTACTGTTTCCGGTACGATTACCATACACTTTAATTATCGATACATAATTTCCGATTGGTGTGGAGTGAATTTAAAATCGTCTTTATTGCGCAGACATCTATACGTAGTGTACCCGCCTGTGGGCTAACCACGAGCTTTCGTGTTTCCATCTGGAAGCAAACAGCAAATTTAGTTTACAATAATATACTCTGAATAAGTTACATACTATACAAAAGATTAACTGCCCGCATCTCTTGGTCGTGCGGTAGCGTTCTCGCTTCCCACGCACGGGTTCGCGGGTTCGATTCCCGGCGGGGTCAGGGATTTTCTCTGCCTCGTGATGGCTGGGTGTTGTGTGATGTCCTTAGGTTAGTTAGGTTTAAGTAGTTCTAAGTTCTAGGGGACTGATGACCTAAGATGTTAAGTCCCATGGTCCTCAGAGCCATTTGAACAAAAGATTAACTGCGCATTTTCTGCATGCAAAGGAACAACGGTGAAATTTCGGCAATCAGGGTAAAAATAACTGAAAACATTAAATGGTGCTTCAGAGTTATTACTTATGAACGTACCCATAATCACCATCGTATTTGTGTGTTTTAGAGTTTTTGGATCCTTAGTAAGAACTCTTGTTGATGCTGTAACCTAGGCACAAATTGTTTTTAAGCGTGGAGGTCACTTTATGGCAAACGTGTTTCTTGGGAGCGAGAATGGCGAGTAGATTTTCTACGTCGTATACCATCTCGCTGGTCAAACAAGTTTTGTAGTTGAGAGCCCATAAATTTGTTCGGTGCGTAAGTTTCTAGCGTTTTTCCATAAGTTTCATTATCACAACAGATATACATAACACAGACTTTAGTCATCAATAACATATTCTCCTTCTCTGTTTAGAACAGTCTGTCTACGATGGGGTAACTTTTCCATTCCGCCACTGTTGAAAACACGTGGCGAAGATCTGGTCGAGCCACGTTCGAAGCGCATTTTCATCCTGAAAGGAAGTTCCTTGAATGTTCTTCGATAGAGAGCGAAATGGTTCAAATGGCTCTAACAAGGGAACCTCCCCATCGCAGCCCCCTCAGATTTAGTTATAAGTTGGCACAGTGGATAGGCCTTGAAAAACTGAACACAGATCAATCGAGAAAACAGGAAGAAGTTGTGTGGAACTGTGAGAAAAATAAACAAAATATACAAACTGAGTAGTCAATGCGCAAGATAGGCAACATCAAGGATAGTGTGAGTTCAGGAGCGCCGTGGTCCCGTGGTTAGCGTGAGCAGCTGCGGAACGAGAGGTCCTTGGTATTGGTTCAAGTCTTCCCTCGAATGAAAAGTTTAATTTTTTATTTTCAGACAACTATTATCTGTCCGTCTTTTGGGAGTGATTATCACATCCAGAAGAAAACCTAAATCGGGCAAGGTAGAAGAATCTTTTTACCCATTCGCCAAGTGTACAAGTTAGGTGGGTCGACAACATATTCCTGTCATGTGACGCACATGCCGTCACCAGTGTCGTATAGAATGTATCAGACGTGTTTTCCTGTGGAGCAATCGGTTGACCTATGACCTTGCGATCAAATGTTTTCAGTTCCCATTGGAGAGGCACGTCCTTTCGTCTACTAATCGCACGGTTTTGCGGTGCGGTCGCAAAACACAGACACTAAACTTATTACAGTGAACAGAGACGTCAATGAACGAACGGACAGATCATAAATTTGCGAAAATAAAGAATGTAAACTTTTCACTCGAGGGAAGACTTGAACCAAGGACCTCTCGTTCCGCAGCTGCTCACGCTAACCACAGGACCACGGTGCTCCTGACTTCTCGTTATCCTTGATGTTGCCTATCTTTGACATGGACTGCTCAGTTTGTATATTTTGCTTATTTTTTCCATAGTTCCACACAACTTCTTCCTGTTTTCTCGATTGATCTGTGTTCAATTTTTCAAGGCCTATCCACTGTGCCAACTCATAACAAAATATAAGGGGGGTGCGATGGGGAGGTTCCCTTGTAAGCACTATGGGAGTTAACATCTGAGGTCATCAGTGCCCTAGAACTTAGAACTACTTAAACCTAACTAACGTAAGGACATTGCACACATCCATGCCCGAGGCATGATTCGAACCTGCGACCGCTGCAGCCGCGTGTTTCCGCACTGAAGCGCCTAGAACCGCTCGGCCACAAGGGCCGGCTGATAGCGGAAAAGGTGAAAATAAGAGGGTAAAAAATCAGGTGAATGAGGAGGGCGTGGGATGAGTTTCAACTCCCGTTTTGTGTTTTTTGTCTAGCAGAATGCGGACCGACGCTATTGTCGAGAAGCGTCACTTCACGCAGTCTTCCTGGTCACTGGTTTTTGGACTGCTCCTTCAAGACGTTTCAGTTGTTGAAATAAATGTCAGCAATGACAGTCACGCCTCGGGGAAACAAATCGTAGTACACCACGCCGTCGCTTTTCCACCAAATGTACCACATTATCGTTTGTGGATGCACACAGGTGTTTGTATGGGGAGTTGTTGCTTCGCTTTTGGGCTCAACCATTCCTTTCTTCTCCTTATTACAGCATAAAGTCACCACTTCGCACGACCATAAAACGATTTAGGATAGGAATGGTCGGTGTTGTTCACGAGCCATCTCATGACAAGCACTCAGAGATGAACCTAGGGTCACCCGTTGATTTTGGCTTAGAGCGTGCGATACCCACACGCCCTTTTTCTGAACCTTCCTCACTGCATGCAGATGTCGCCCGATGGTGGAATGATCACAATTCATCACACTTGCCAATTCTCGAGTTCACTGTCGTGGATCATTGCGCATTAGTGCGTTCGAACGATCTTCATCAAACCGCGAAGACCACTAAAGTCAAAGCGATCTTCCTTAAAACCACAAAATCGTTTTTTTGCCGTGTGGGCCGTGCTGCGTCTCGCGTTGGTGCTGTTTGTAGCTTTCCGCCCACTGTTGGAGGCTAGACAGTATTCCAGAATGAGATTTTCACTCTGCAGCGGAGTGTGCGCTGATATGAAACTCCCTGGCAGATTAAAACTGTTTGCCCGACCGAGACTCGAACTCGGGACCTTTGCCTTTCGCGGGCAAGTGCTCTACCATGTGAGCTACCGAAGCACGACTCACGCCCGGTACTCACAGCTGTACTTCTGCCAGTACCTCGTCTCCTACCTTCCAAACTTTACAGAAGCTCTCCTAGCACTCCAGAAAGAAATCATATAGCGGAGACATGGCTTAGCCACAGCCTGGGGGATGTTTCCAAAATGAGATTTTCACTCTGCAGCGCAGTATGCGCTGATATGAAACTTCCTGGCAGATTAAAACTGTTTGCCCGACCGAGACTCGAACCCGGGACCTTTGCCTTTCGCGAGCAAGTGCTCTACCATCTGAGCTACCGAAGCACGAATCACGCCCGGTACTCACAGCTTTACTTCTGCCAGTATCTCGTCTCCTACATTCCAAACTTTACAGAAGCTCTCCTGCGAACTTTGCAGAACTAGCACACCTGAAAGAGAGGATATTGCGGAGACATGGCGTAGCCGCAGCCTGGGGGATGTTTCCAGAATGAGATTTTCACTCTGCAGCGGAGTGTGCGCTGATATGAAACTTCCTGGCAGATTAAAACTGTGTGCCCGACCGAGACTCGAACTCGGGACCTTTGCCTTTCGCGAGCAAGTGCTCTACCATCTGAGCTACCGAAGCACGAATCACGCCCGGTACTCACAGCTTTACTTCTGCCAGTATCTCGTCTCCTACATTCCAAACTTCACAGAAGCTCTCCTGCGATCCTTGCGGAACTAGCACACCTGAAAGAAAGGATATTGCGGAGACATGGCGTAGCCGCAGCCTGGGGGATGTTTCCAGAATGAGATTTTCACTCTGCAGCGGAGTGTGCGCTGATATGAAACTTCCTGGCAGATTAAAACTGTGTGCCCGACCGAGACTCGAACTCGGGACCTTTGCCTTTCGCGGGCAAGTGCTCTACCATCTGAGCTACCGAAGCACGAATCACGCCCGGTACTCACAGCTTTACTTCTGCCAGTACCTCGTCTCCTACATTCCAAACTTTACAGAAGCTCTCCTGCGAACCTTGCAGAACTAGCACTCCTGAAGGAAAGGATATTGCGGAGACATGGCTTAGCCACAGCCTGGGGGGATGTTTGCAGAATGAAATTTTCACTCTGCAGCGGAGTGTGCACTGATATGAAACTTCCTGGCAGATTAAAACTGTGTGCCGGACCGAGACTCGAACCCGGGACCTTTGCCTTTCGCGGGCAAGTGCTCTACCATCCGAGCTACCGAAGCACGACTCACGCCCGGTACTCACAGCTTTTGCTAGACAGTATTGTTTAGTTGGCAAGGTTGAGGTTGTTTGTCTTCTTCTTGTGTTCACTGGCGCCACTTGGTTTCGCAAGCGTTGCCTGTCCGCTAGTGGCAGCAGCGGCGCTTATCAATATGTAGTAACTGTTGCCCTATCTTTTTGGTCACGTCGTTGTTTCTCCGGGTCGTGTGAGTGGGCCAGTTCGGTTGGGGACTGAGGAGGAGCCAGGTCCACGCAGTGCGAGAACGCGCCGGGACCACTGGAGGGGCGCGTGGACTGCCACATGGAAGGGCTGTGCCCACAACGGTGCACGTCTTTGTCGTTAACCGGATCCAGCAAGCTTTAAGATGAGTCAATCCAAGTACAGTGTGTAAACTTTTAGATGGCAGACCTCTCCCTAGTCCTGAATCGGCAGAAGTCGGTAAACGTCGGGAGGCTTCGGTAGGCACGCAGTTTCGACTGCTGCCAACATTATGTAGCTGACTGTGTTGTACGAGGTAGCCATTGTCGTCGGCTTCGTTATTGTTTTTGCGCTGTACTGTTCTGCGTGTTTTTATTGTGCAGTTGTGCTAAACAGTATCAAAATGAGTCAAGAGGCAGTTGCTGGCCCCATCTCGGGAGTCGCCAACAACCCCTACCGGTAGGCCTACGGTTAGAAGGAAACCAGTACTACGTAGCGATGCTCGCAAAATTATATTGCGTGTGATTGAATGCTGCGAAAGGGAAAGGGAGCAGAAAAAATTGCTTCACCCCATTTACAAGTCTTCAGTGAGAGCTGCTACATACACAGGACAAAGCATGCGTAGCATCGGAAGATTCAAACAGTTTTCCAAGAATCATCCTGGCGTATCACCACAAACGCCTGGCAAGAAAAGGTGAGTTTCAATTTCAGATATTTTGTTCGCGATCACTTTCAAGGAGCCCCCTATTTCGTCCGAATTACCTTATATTTCATTTTTCGTTCTACCGTATTGCTTTGTATGGAAACACCACTGGTCAAAAAAAGAAAAATTACATGCAGTGCATATATATATATATATATATATATATATATATATATATATATATATATATTGGCAGTTACGTTATACTATATGACCTGTTTAAGTGTATTTCAATTTTATAATTAATAGTTCAACATTGCGGGGAATGAAATAAAATGAAAAAAAAATTACGAGCAGTGGGAATCGAATCCGGGTCCGCTGCATGACTAGCCCCTTTTTTTCCGCTTTAGTTCGTTGGATCTGCTCGGGGCGGACGTCGTAAGACATCCATTGAAGTTCGTTGTTGATCTGATAACTCAGATTTTTTATTACAGGGGGCACGTTACCCCCCTGGCCGAACACGCTGAGCTACCGTGCCGGCATCCTAATCGATTGCGCTACGCAACTACAGTGACCTAATTCTTGAAACATTGTCCATTACTCTTTTCGGCCGTTCGGAGAAGAACTCACCAAAGTTTCATTGTAACCGCATGGCCGGCCGAAGTGGCCGTGCGGCTAAAGGCGCTGCAGTCTGGAACCGCAAGACCGCTACGGTCGCAGGTTCGAATCCTGCCTCGGGTATGGATGTTTGTGATGTCCTTAGGTTAGTTAGGTTTAACTGGTTCTAAGTTCTAGGGGACTAATGACCTCAGCAGTTGAGTCCCATAGTGCTCAGAGCCATTTTTTGTAATCGCATGAATGGTTTGTGGCCGCATAGTAGACAAACATATATTCATTTATGTATTTTAATGTACATGACGATTTCAGTTTCGCTTACGAAAGCGGGTTTCACTTCCAAGCCTTTCGTCTGCTTTTGTAGTGCCAGCACTGCAACTGTTAGGCGTGCCTTGTCTCCCCCCCCCCCCCCAGCGTCTCCTCTCCCCCCGCCAGCCAATGCTTGCTTCCTCCTCTCCCCGCACTCCCTTCACAACTCTGCCGTCTTACAGTTGACACACTGCAGAGAAACCTCCACCTTTGTGACATCTCGCGATTCTCCAGTGACCTGGGTTCGTGTTGCTGATCATTGTGTCGCCGAGGCGAAGAGCAGCGAGTGGAGTGCTTGGGGAAGGCGGATGTGATTAGCTTTCATCGACTTCTTATTACTATTTACTGCGTCCAACATGTTACAATTTGTTAAGTTCAACCAGCGGTAGTTTTTCTTGCCTGGTGGCCGCTAACGCCCCAGTTACCGGCCCTGAGGGTTAGTGTATGTAACGGCAGTGTACGTTTCCTCGCATTGCCGCTGCTGTCCGATAAGGCGTGTAGTTTTGACAGCTTTCTTGATCGTAGGCCGGTTGGTGATTCCTCTATTCTGGTGCTAATGATTCCTTTCTCACTCTGGGGGCTCTAAACACAGTCTTCTGGACGTAGGGCAGACCGCCGGTTCCGGCTTTTGCGTATTGTTCCTTCGCCGCATTTGGTTTATTGGACGTCAGGTAGCTTCAGCAAGATTATCATTAGTCATTCTTCAGACTGCCACTAGTCTGAGTCACCATCTTGCGAATGCAACTCTTGGCTGCTTTTCTCATCACTCGCGAAAGTATTTGTTACTGGACCTTCTCAGAGGTCGATTCCTGGAGCACCGTCTGGATCAGTTGCTTGTTTTTTTAATTAACTTTCGCTATTGTATTTGCTGTTTTATATATTTATTATATTGTTGCCGTTACTGGCGTTAAGGCCTTCAGGCGTGATTCTGGTCATTTGCCTTAAAATTCTAATTTGGTATTTGTATTTTAGCAGTAAGCCATAAAACCTTATTTACTGGAACTTTGAACATGGCTGACGTTTGCAGCAACCGTATACACAAATTTGAAAAAATATGTAAAAATCTGCCAACCGGTTGGCCGGCCGTGGTGGCCGAGCGGTTCTAGGCGCTACAGTCTGGAACCGCGCGACCGCTACGGTCGCAGGTTCGAATCCTGCTTCGGGCATTGATGTGTGTGACGTCCTTAGGTTAGTTAGGTCTAAGTAGTTCTAAGTTCTAGGGGACTGATGACCTCAGAAGTTAAGTCGCATAGTGCTCAGAGCCATTTTTTTGCCAACCGGTAGCATAAGGGTGACTTCATCAGAAGGTAAGGTAATTACATGAAGAGGTGACGAAACCTGGTCAAGGTATATAGAAAACCTATGCAACCGGTTGGAGGATTTTTACATATTTTTCAAACTTACTTACTGCCATTCCCGGCGTCTGATGCCTTCTGCTGTGTCTGTGGCGACTTGCCTTAATATTACAATACTTGTAAGTTGTAAATCGCAGCGAGTTCTTAAACAATTCTTAGTTTACGGCCACTCTTGGTATGTAAGGCCTTCAGACGAGATTGTGGACGCTTGCCTTAAAATTTTGATTTGGTATTTGCATATACGCAGTCTTTAAAACCTTATTTACTGCCATCCATGGCGTCTGATGCCGTCTGCTGTGTTTGTGCCGACTTGCCTTTAATATTTCAATACCTGTAATTTGTAATTTGCAGCGAGTTTTAAACAACTCTTAATTTATTGCCATTGCTGGCGTGTAAGGACTTCTGCCCAGATCACAGTGGATTGCTTCTAAAACATTATCTGCTGTGTCTGTATTTAATGGTGGTTTGCTAAACTGCAACTCTCTGAAAGCACTATTATTTACACTGTTGTTTATCTCTTCATTAATAACGTGTGGTATTTTTATTTATTGTTGAGACTGGAATTACTGGTTTAAAATAAATTGTGTGTGTAACTGATTACGGCCCCGACCACAATCGTAACCGAATCCTGCTTTCCCTTGACTACTATCAGATCTCACCGTGTTCGGTCCAGTCACATTATCTCCCCAAATGAGACAAATGTTTCTGGTTGTCCCCGCTGCTGCCACCCCTCTACTGAAACACAAGAATAAGTCGGAAATTTTCCGATTATTCCACTGGTCACTCCATCCTCCAGCGCCCATAGATACACTCACTATCTCCAAATGATAAACTGAAAACATGTAAACTCAAATAGCAACAGTGAACTACAAATAAAAAAAGAAAATTGGTAAATAAACCCATATCAGCCGGAGTACCAACATAGAAAATAAAAACGCACCAACCTAATATGTGTGTGGGAACGGCCTTGCCCCAGGGGATACACCGGTTCCCGTGAGATCCCTGAAGTCAAGCGCTGTCGGGCGTGTCTGGTACTTGGATGGGTGACCATCCAGGCCGCCATGCGCTGTTGCCATTTTTCGGGGCGCACTCAGCCTCGTGATGCCAATTGAGGAGCTACTCGACCGAATAGTAGCGGCTCCGGTCAAATAAAACCATCATAACGACCGGGAGAGCGGTGTGCTGACCACACGCCCCTCCTATCCGCATCCTCAATTGAGGATGACATGGCGGTCGGATGGGCCACTTATATATATATATATATATAGTGTGTGTGTTCCACATTCCCTCCTAACGATTGGACCGATGTCAGCCAAACTTGGTACACGTGTGCATAACTGTCAGGCGACAATCGCTTTGAGGGTAAGAACTATTAAAGGGGTGGGGGTGAGAAAGAAGCATAGACTGCGACGCCTAAATGTTTCAGAATGTATTTAGCCAGTACTTGATAATGAAGAGCACTTGGGGACCGGCAATAAACTTAACACACAATTTAAAACCTTAGCGGAATTTTTTCTCGTTGACAATCCGTACAAAATGATGACAGGGAAAATGTTTATCACCTACTATTTTTCTGTTGTTCATGCAGATACTGGTGACGAGAAACGGTGTCTTTACGCTAACATAAGGGAAAGAAAAGAATGGGTGAGCCCAAACAAAGTACCAACTCCGAATACGAAGACATACGCGCATCCTTAAAAGATAACATTGTCCATTCGGTGGAACAGCGACGGTGTGGTGAATTACGAACTGCATGACGCTATAATTTATTACTTCTTTCCTACTAAGTGTATTTGCAACGCTTTTTCAGATCATGTTGTTGTGGTCTCCAGTCCTGAGACTGGTTTGATGCAGCTCTCCATGCTACTCTATCCTGTGCAAGCTTCTTCATCTCCCAGTACCTACTGCAACCTACATCCTTCTGAATCTGCTTAGTGTATTCATCTCTTGGTCTCCCCGTACGATTTTTACCCTCCACGCTGCCCTCCAATACTAAATTGGTGATCCCTTGATGCCTCAGAACATGTCCTAACAACCGATTCCTTCTCCTGGTCAAGTTGTGCCACAAACTTCTCTTCTCCCCAATCCTGTTCAATACCTCCTCATTAGTTATGTGATCTACCCATCTAATCTTCAGCATTCTTCTGTAGCACCACATTTCGAAAGCTTCTATTCTCTTCTTGTCCAAACTGGTTATCGTCCATGTTTCACTTCCATACATGGCTACACTCCATACAAATACTTCCAGAAATGACTTCCTGACACTTAAATCTATACTCGATGTTAACAAATTTCTCTTCGTCAGAGACGCTTTCCTTGCCATTGCCAGTCTACATTTTATATCCTCTATACTTCGACCATCATCAGTTATTTTGTTCCCCAAATGGCAAAACTCCTTTACTACTTTCTCATTTCCTAATCTAATACCCTCAACATCACCCGACTTAATTCGACTACATTCCATTATCCTCGTTTTACTTTTGTTGATGTTCGTCTTATATCCTCCTTTCAAGACACTGTCCATTCCGTTCAACTGCTCTCCCAAGTCCTTTGCTGTCTCTGACAGAATTACAATGTCATTGGCAATCCTCAAAGTTTTTATTTCTTCTCCATGAATTGTAATACCTACTCCGAATTTTTCTTTTGTTTCCTTCACTGCTTGCTCAATATACAGATTGAATAACATCGGGGAGAGGCTACAACCCTGTCTCACTCCCTTCCCAACCATTGCTTCCCTTTCATGTCCCTCGACTCTTATAACTGACATCTGGTTTCTGTACAAATTGTAAATAGCCTTTCGCGCCCTGTATTTTACCCCTGCCACCTTTAGAATTTGAAAGAGAGTATTCCAGTCAACATTGTCAAAAGCTTTCTCTAAAGTATGCACATATACCACTGAATGTAAATGCAAAATTATATCATTGTACGACACATGGCTTAGGAGATACGATGTCATAAACATTAAGTACAAGGTCAGACTCTGCGTTGTAAGTGCGTGGACGAACAGCTGTTAATAAATATTTGGGCAATGTCGGATTTCTCCGCCAGCTACGGTACAGTTTATGATGTGGAATGTGTCAGCTGAACTAACATATAACACATATTTAATTAAAAAAGAAGAAGAAACACTTGTATGGCTACATTCTGGCCAATTGCAGGGCCTTTTTGTGTATAAATATATAATTTTATGTATTCAGAATATTTGTACAGTATACTAAGAGGACACCTCCTTAATCTATGTTTGTAAACACTTTTACTTTCTGTCACAAGTTTTATCAAATCACCAGAGAGTGTTGCAGTTGCATGCTTCTGTCCCTTTCTGAGCCAAAGTCAGAGGAGGGTAATCCAGATATTTTCTCCTCCTAGTGTTGGGATCCTGAATATCTGTGTTAGTCTCATACTCAGGTGGACTGTAGGCGACAAATTTCGGAAGTCAGTAAACGTACTGTGAGGCTGTGGTTAAGGTTCGCATCTACCCTCAAGAGGTGCCTGCGAGATATACTTGTGTGAACACCACACGTAATTACTTTCTTTTGGGTAATATATACTTCGCCCAGGTGAGGAGTTAGTCCGGAATGGTACCCTGTACGACATCATTCAGCGAAAATATGTGAAATATATGAAGTTACTATGTCCCGAAAGATGTGACAGTAGCAACGGAGCCTAAAAGTTATAGCATCTCAGCTACACGTCTTCTCCAGTTTCAGTATTCATCAATATAAACAGTTTGGATGGTCGACCGGGCGTACTCGCTTCGCCTTTACGTGTAATAGAATTGCAACGATGCAGAGAAGTTTTGCTTGGCGCCTGCTCAAGAATGATACGTAAAATAAAAAAAATTAAATAAATAATGAACAAGCCGCTTTAACGTGCGAAATGCGGGATTCGGACAGGTGCGTCGGCCTTGGTTTGAACCCACATGATGGACTGATTACTGTGGCCGGTGTGGTAGCCGGCCTGGATGTGGATTTTGGGCGGTTTCCCATAGCAGACTACGTGAATACTGCGCTGGTTCCCAACTCCCTCTTCAGTTACGGGATTCGCAGGCACTTCGAAACGTTCCCACTCTTCATATGGGATGATACTACACGCAGTAAGTTGGGGTACACACATTTCGTCCCAGGCGATAACGGGGTGTCAACAGAAAGGCCATCTGGCCGCCACTTGCAAGAGGAACTTCCCATTGCACCCCCTCAGATTTAGTAGTAAGTTGGCCCATTGGATGGCTCATCAAAAACTGAACACAGATCAAGCATCAAAATACGAGGTGCATTCAAGTTCTAAGGCCTCCGATTATTTTTCTAATTAACTACTCACCCGAAACTCGACGTAATCGCCCTGCAGACGTACACATTTTTCACAACGCTGACGCCATGATTCCATGGCAGCGGCGAAGGCTTCTTTAGGAGTCTGTTTTGACCACTGGAAAATCGCTGAGGCAATAGCAGCACGGCTGGTGAATGTGCGGCCACAGAGAGTGTCTTTCATTGTTGGAAAAAGCCAAAAGCCACTAGGAGGCAGGTCAGGTGAGTAGGGAGCATGAGGAATCACTTAAAAGTTGTTATCACGAAGAAACTGTTGCGTAACGTTAGCTCGATGTGCAGGGGCGTTGTCTTTGTGAAACAGCACACGCGCAGCCCTTCCCGGACGTTTTTGTTGCAGTGCAGGAAGGAATTTGTTCTTCAAAACATTTTCGTAGGATGTACCTGTTACCGTAGTGCCCTTTGGAACGCAATCGGTAAGGATTACACCCTCGCTGTCCCAGAACATGGACACCATTTCTTCAGCACTGGCGGTTAGCCGAAATTTTTTTGGTGGCGGTGCACCCATTGAGCTGACTGGCGCTTTGTTTCTGGATTGAAAAATGGCATCCACGTCTCACCCATTGTCACAACCGACGAATAGAAAGTCCCATTCATGCTCTCGTTGCGCGTCAACATTGCTCGGCAACGTGCCACACGGGCAGCCGTGTGGTCGTCCGTCAGCATTCGTGGCACCCACCTGGATGACACTTTTTACATTCTCAGGTCGTCATGCAGGATTGTGTGCACAGAACCCACAGAAATGCCAACTCTGGAGGCGATCTGTTCAACAGTCATTCGGCGATCCCCAAAAACAATTCTCTCCACTTTCTCGATCGTGTCGTCAGACCGGCTTGTGCGAGCCCGAGGTTGTTTCGGTTTGTTGTCACACGATGTTCTGCCTTCATTAAACTGTCGCACCCACGAACGCACTTTTGACACATCGACAACTCCATCACCACGTGTCTCCTTCAACTGTCGATGAATTTCAATTGGTTTCACACCACGCAAATTCAGAAAACGAATGATTGCACGCTGTTCAAGTAAGGAAAACGTCGCCATTTTAAGTATTTAAAACAGTTCTCATTCTCGCCGCTGGCAGTAAAATTCCATCTGCCGTACGGTGCTGCCATCTCTGGGACGTATTGACAATGAACACGGCCTCATTTTAAAACAATGCGCATGTTTCTATCTCTTTCCAGTCTGGAGAAAAAAAATCAGAGACCTTAGAACTTGAGTGCACCTCGTAGGAAGAAGGTGTACTGAACTGTGGGAAAAAAGATGAAAGACAGAAATAGTCAACTGTCCAAACTTAATCTATGCAGTATTGGGGAGCGCTTATCGTGCGTGTGTCGTGGTTGTGGGTTCTCGGGGTTTGACGGCGAAGCGGGAGACCAGGTGAAAATCTCACTTGGTCCAAACTTTTTTTTTTTCCAAAGATACGTACTTCCCGACCGGTCACTGGCGTGCCTGTTCGCTGTGTTGTAATTTGTGTGTGTGTCATGGCGTAACGTGAGTTTTCAACAGTGATGGGCAACGAAGGAATCTGCAGACGTACGCACCTCCTATTTGTTGTAAACAGTTATCGCATGTTATCCATCTTGCGTTCCTTTTTTAGAAGTTTTGACACTTTAATTCGTTCATTCTAACATAATTCACACCCGTTTATTTGTTGTTTTCCTTCTATGGGGCATCTCGCCTGCTGTTCCATCATTTTTCGGGCGTGCACTTGGGACAGCGACAATTCTTATTGCGATATTTCGGCTAGAAACCTCCCAGCCATCTTCAGGGCGAGTCAGAGACTGAGTTCATAGCGTTTGCGCGTGCCTATTTATACCAGAGTCACGTGATAGAAAGCTGCAGAGGATTGAAAGTGCATGCGTCAATGATATCAAAGTCGCCACTACTGCGCTAGCCATAGATAAGATGTATATAGCAAAGATAAACATATAAGCGCAGAGTGCAAACAAAATAGTGCTGCTGCGAATCCACCGTGCTTGTAAATAAATAATTAATCTTTAAAAGTGGTAACACCTGTCGGAAGTGAAGATGCAGAAATTCTTTCCGAACGAAGGTGCGAAATAAGCGGTTTCCAAGCACTGTCAAGATGAAATCCTTCGTCCCGCTTTAGCAGGTTGTCGGCTAGTTGTATTTCTACAGCTTCCTTAATAACTGAGTCCCAGAAAGATCTTTATAATCCATGGCACGGCCAGTAGAAATGCAATGTTCGGCAACTGCTGATTTGTTGGACTGAAGAAGATGTGTGTACCGCTGGTGTTGGACGCATCGTTCCTGTACAGTGCGCGTGGTTTGCCCTATGTAACGTTTGCCACACTCACAAGGGAACCGAGCGAGGTGGCGCAGT
Source organism: Schistocerca piceifrons (assembly GCF_021461385.2). NCBI lineage: Eukaryota > Metazoa > Arthropoda > Insecta > Orthoptera > Acrididae > Schistocerca > Schistocerca piceifrons. Next base: position 66,212,755 of record NC_060148.1, on the reverse strand, counting down.
GGTAGCACACTGGACTCGCATTCGGGAGGACGACGGTTCAATCCCGCGTCCGGCCATCCTGATTTAGGTTTTCCGTGATTTCCCTAAATCGGTCCAGGCAAATGCTGGGATGGTTCCTTTGAAAGGGCACGGCCGACTTGCTTCCCCATCCTTCTCTTATCCGATGAGACCGATGACCTCGCTGTTTGGTCTCTTCCCCCAAACAACCCAACCCAACTCACAAGGGATTTCATAAACTCCCGCCTTTCGCAAGAGCAGATCCTCCTTAACGGATCCCAACAAGGCTGCAGTCTTAGCTGGTGGGCGGAATATCACATCCACTTCATGTTTCTTCAAGATTCTAGCGATTTTAAAAGAAACATTACCCACGTACGGGAGAAAGGCTGTAGATTTCACTTACCTTTCCACTTCCTCATCCTTTTCCTGTGATTTTTCTGCAGTTTTTATTTGCAGGACTTCCTTAATAAGCTGTTGCGAATAGCCATTTCTCCTAAAAACTGCCTCCAGGTGTACAAGCTCATCCCGCAGGCTGTCAACATCAGACACTGCATGAGCCCTGTGGACCAAAGTTTTCAGAACACTCATTATTTGCGACGGATGGTGGCAGCTAGACGCCTGCAAATACAGGTCTGTGTGTGTGGGCTTACGGCATACGCAATGACCTAGGGATCCATCTTCTTTCCGGCGAACCAGCACTTCCAGAAACGGTAAACAGCCATTCTTCTCTCGCTCCGTAGTGAACTTGATGTTTCCGTGAATGGAATTGAGATGTTCCAAAAACTCTATCAGTTTATCCTCTCCGTCGGGCCACACTATAAAAGTGTCATCCACTTATCTCCAGAAGACCGTCGGTTTTAATACTGCTGAGTTGAGGGCTTTCTCTTCAAAATCCTCCACAAACAAATTAGCCACCAGGGGGGAGAGAGGGCTCCCCATAGCGATACCGTCACTTTGTTCGTAATATTGTTCACCAAATAAAAAATAAGTGGAGGTTAATGCATGCTTAAACAAAGCTGTTACATCATCCTCAAACTTGCTGCTAATGAGATACAGGGAGTCAGCCAGAGGTACTTTGGTGAACAACGAGACAACGTCAAAACTAACTAATAAATCTGTGCTATTGAGCTTCAGACCTTTCAGCCTACTGATAACATCCGACGAGTTGCGGATCTGAGGTTCACATTTCCCCACAGACGGTCTCAACAGAGAGGCTAAATATTTTGCCAATGAGTACGTTGGTGCACCTATATTGCTAACTATTGGTCGAAAAGTCAGCACTTTTAAAATCCTTTAAGGATGATCTGCTCTTGCGAAAGGAGGGAGTTTATGAAATCCCTTGTGAGTGTGGCAAACGTTTCATAGGGCAAACCACGCGCACTGTACAGGAACGATGCGTCGAACACGAGCGGTACACACGTCTTCTTCAGTCCAACAAATCAGCAGTTGCCGAACATTGCATTTCTACTGGCCACGCCATGGATTATAAAGATGTTAACTACTGCTTCATCTTTCTGGGACTCAGTTGTTAAGGAAGCTGTAGAAATACAACTAGCCGACAACCTGCTAAACCGGGACGACGGATTTCATCTTGACAGTGCTTGGAAACCGCTTATTTCGCACCTTCGTTCGGAAAGAATTTCTGCATCTCCACTTCCGACAGGTGTTACCACTTTTAAAGATTAATTATTTATTTACAAGCACGGTGGATTCGCAGCAGCACTATTTTGTTTGCACTCTGCGCTTATATGTTTATCTTTGCTATATACATCTTATCTATGACTAGCGCAGTAGTGGCGACTTTGACATCTTTGACGCATGCGCTTTCAATCAAAAAATGGTTCAAATGGCTCTGAGCACTATGGGACTCAACTGTTGAGGTCATTAGTCCCCTAGAACTTAGAAGTACTTAAAGCTAACTAACCTAAGGACATCACAAACATCCATGCCCGAGGCAGGATTCGAACCCGCGACCGTAGCGGTCTCGCGGTTCCAGACTGTAGTGCCTAGAACCGCGCGGCCACTTCGGCCGGCCGCTTTCAATCCTCAGTAGCTTTGTATCACGTAACTCTCCGTATAAATAGGCACGTGCAGACGCTATGAACTCAGTCTCTGACTCGCCTTGAAGATGGCTGGGAGGTTTCTAGCCGAAATATCGCAATAAGAATTGTCGCTGTACCCAGTGCACGCCCGAAAGATGATGGAACATTATGTCCGCCGGGAAAACTTCAAGAATCACATCTCGCCTGCTGTCACTATTCATCACAGAATATGAGTCATGTGGTAAGAACATACTACCGTCGTAAGTAAACGTGATGCATATTGGCAGGTACAATGACGAGACGGACAAAGAAATGGCTCTGAGCACTGAGCACTATGGGACTTAACTTTTGAGGTCATCAGTCGCCTAGAACTTAGAACTACTTAAACCTAACTAACCTAAGGACATCACACACATCCATGCCCGAGGCAGGATTCGAACCTGCGACCGTAGCGGTGGCGCGGTTCCAGACTGAAGCGCCTACAACCGCTCGGCCCAGACGGACAGTTCGTAATTGTGTTAAAAAAAAAAAAATGTTTGGACCGAGTGACGGTGCTCAACATTGCATAAATTAAATTTAACTTTCTTCCTGTTTGCATTCTTGGTCTGTGTTCCGTTTCGACGGGTTATCCAACGGGCCAACTTGCCAACTTGCCACTAAATCTGAAAATCTGAGGGGGGGGGGGGGTGCGATGGGGAGTTGTTAGGTCAGGGGTATCCAACACGAGGAGCATCCCACCACTCCTTAGTTCAGGAGTGTCCAATCCGCGGGCCGCATGCGGCCAAAAGTAAGTATCATAGCGCACCTAGAAGAGAGCGTCAGTCGCACGGTCCGAAGAAAATTTTTTTTCATAATGTTCCTTTCATGTAAAATCACGATGAATTGAATATTTTTAATTTGAAACTCCCACCACACGATTTCATTATCTCGTCGGTCTATCTCGTTCTTAGCATTGCCGCCTATGCTACACTTGATCGCCCAGAATGCCAAACTTGTAACTGGCTAGTCCATCAGACTAGCTGGTCGGTTATCTTACGGCTACTTCAGTTACAAATGCAAAACTAGAGATTTACAGACGTAGAGCGAAATTAATTTATGGAAATACAAAGGAACTCTGTCTTATTTCTGTACAATTGTACAACATTCCAGAATTCGAATCAAGAACAGCTGCCAACATAAATAACGTAGAAGTAAATATCCCCGGAGTAGTGAAGCAAAGTAAATCACTTAATAAAAGCGAGTCTTCTGGTCCAGACTGGATACCAATTAGGTTCCTTTCGGAGTATGCTGATGCATTAGCTCCATACTTAACAATCATATACAACCGTTCGCTCGACAAAAGATCCGTACCCAAAGACTGGAAAGATGCAAAAGTCACACCAATATTCAAGAAAGGTAGTAGGAGTAATCCACTAAATTACAGGCCCATATCGTTAACGTCGATATGCAGCAGGATTTTAGAACATATATTGTGTTCGAACATTATGCATTACCTCGAAGAGAACAGTCTATTGACTCATAGTCAACATGGATCTAGAAAACATCGTTCTTGTGAAACACAACTAGCTCTTTATTCACATGAAGTGCTGAGTGCTATTGACAAGGGATTTTAGATCGATTCCGTATTTCTGGATTTCCGGAAGGCTTTTGACACTGTAGCACACAAGCGGCTCGTAGTGAAATTGCGTGCTTATGGAATATCGTCTCAGTTATGTGACTGGATTTGTGATTTCCTGTCAGAGAGGTCACAGTTCCTAGTAACAGACGGAAAATCATTGAGTAAAACAGATGTGATTTCTGGCGTTCCCCAAGGTATTGTTATAGGCCCTTTGCTGTTCCTTATCTACACTCCTGGAAATGGAAAAAAGAACACATTGACACCGGTGTGTCAGACCCACCATACTTGCTCCGGACACTGCGAGAGGGCTGTACAAGCAATGATCACACGCACGGCACAGCGGACACACCAGGAACCGCGGTGTTGGCCGTCGAATGGCGCTAGCTGCGCAGCATTTGTGCACCGCCGCCGTCAGTGTCAGCCAGTTTGCCGTGGCATACGGAGCTCCATCGCAGTCTTTAACACTGGTAGCATGCCGCGACAGCGTGGACGCGAACCGTATGTGCAGTTGACGGACTTTGAGCGAGGGCGTATAGTGGGCATGCGGGAGGCCGGGTGGACGTACCGCCGAATTGCTCAACACGTGGGGCGTGAGGTCTCCACAGTACATCGATGTTGTCGCCAGTGGTCGGCGGAAGGTGCACGTGCCCGTCGACCTGGGACCGGACCGCAGCGACGCACGGATGCACGCCAAGACCGTAGGATCCTACGCAGTGCCGTAGGGGACCGCACCGCCACTTCCCAGCAAATTAGGGACACTGTTGCTCCTGGGGTATCGGCGAGGACCATTCGCAACCGTCTCCATGAAGCTGGGCTACGGTCCCGCACACCGTTAGGCCGTCTTCCGCTCACGCCCCAACATCGTGCAGCCCGCCTCCAGTGGTGTCGCGACAGGCGTGAATGGAGGGACGAATGGAGACGTGTCGTCTTCAGCGATGAGAGTCGCTTCTGCCTTGGTGCCAATGATGGTCGTATGCGTGTTTGGCGCCGTGCAGGTGAGCGCCACAATCAGGACTGCATACGACCGAGGCACACAGGGCCAACACCCGGCATCATGGTGTGGGGAGCGATCTCCTACACTGGCCGTACACCACTGGTGATCGTCGAGGGGACACTGAATAGTGCACGGTACATCCAAACCGTCATCGAACCCATCGTTCTACCATTCCTAGACCGGCAAGGGAACTTGCTGTTCCAACAGGACAATGCACGTCCGCATGTATCCCGTGCCACCCAACGTGCTCTAGAAGGTGTAAGTCAACTACCCTGGCCAGCAAGATCTCCGGATATGTCCCCCATTGAGCATGTTTGGGACTGGATGAAGCGTCGTCTCACGCGGTCTGCACGTCCAGCGCGAACGCTGGTCCAATTGAGGCGCTAGGTGGAAATGGCATGGCAAGCCGTTCCACAGGACTACATCCAGCATCTCTACGATCGCCTCCATGGGAGAATAGCAGCCTGCATTGCTGCGAAAGGTGAATATACACTGTACTAGTGCCGACATTGTGCATGCTCTGTTGCCTGTGTCTATGTGCCTGTGGTTCTGTCAGTGTGATCATGTGATGTATCTGACCCCAGGAATGTGTCAGTAAAGTTTCCCCTTCCTGGGACAATGAATTCACGGTGTTCTTATTTCAATTTCCAGGAGTGTATATAAATGATTTGGGAGACAATCTGAGCAGCCGTCTTCGGTTGTTTGCAGATGACGCTGTCGTTTATGGACTAATAAAGTCATCAGAAGATCAAAACAAACTGCAAAACGATTTAGAAAAAATATCCGAATGATGCGAAAAGTTGCAGTTGACCATGAATAACGAAAATTGTGAAGTCATCCACATGAGTGCTAAAAGGAACTCGTTAAACTTCGCTTACACGATAAATCAGTCTAGGTATTACAATTACGAACAACTTAAATCGGAAGGAACACATGGAAAATGTTGTGGGGAAGGCTAACCAATGATTGCATTTTATTGGCAGGACACTTAGAAAATGTAACAGACCTACTAAGGAGACTGCCTACACTACGCTTGTCCGTCCTCTTTAAGAATACTGCTGCGCGGTGTGGGATCCTTACCAGATAGGACTGACGGAGTACATCGAAAAAGCTCAAAGAAAGCCAGCACGTTTTGTATTATCGCGAAATATTGGAGAGAGTGTCACAGAAATGATACAGGATGTGGGCTGGAAATCGTTAAAAGAAAGGCGGTTTTCGTTGCGACGGAATCTTCCCACGAAATTCCAATCACCAAATTTCTCCTCCGAATGCGAAAATATTTTGTTGACACCTACCTGCATAGGGAGGAACGATCACCACGATAAAGTAAGGGAAATCAGAGCTCGTACGGAAAGATATAGGTATTCATTCTTCCGGAGCGCTATCAGAGATTGGAATAACAGAGATGAACCCTCTGCCCGGCTCTTAAATGTGTTTTGCAGAGTATCCATGTAGATGCAGATGTAGAATTGTGATAAAGAACATTTTTCACCATACGATATTGCAGTACCTGTGTTATTCTGAATTACCATGCACACTTCGTTTGGACATCAATATACGAGAAGGACTTCGTGTTGCCACATCGTTATCGAAGGGCGGATTAAAGGGGAGGGGGGGGGGGGGTGGAGCGGAAGGGACGATCGCCCCTCCGAGAGTTGAAACTAAATTAAAATCATACGTTAATTTTTGAAATCCTGCGCCAAAGTTGAGCACGCGAATTCATAGTCTTCGTCACTGGATTTAATAATTTAATTCAGTATTCCCCAAGCCACCTCGCTTTGTGTGCTGATAGAATGTGCTAGCTGTATCAGTGACTTGTACTCCCCCTCCTGTGCGAATCGTGGGCGCCAGATATTAGCAGAGCTTCCGTATGTGCCACGGCAGCAAGCCTTACGATTGTACACTGAAGCGCCAAAGAAACCGGTACAGGCACGGCTATTCAAATACAGAGATATGTAAACAAGCAGAATACGGTGCTGCGGTCGGCAACGCCTATACAGGGTGAGTCACCTAACGTTACCGCTGGATACATTTCGCAAACCGCATCAAATACTGACGAATTGATTCCACAGACCGAACGTGAGGAGAGGGGCTAGTGTAATTGGTTTATACAAACCATAAAAAAATGCACGGAAGTATGTTTTTTTAACACAAACCTAGGTTTTTTTAAATGGAACCGCGTTAGTTTTGTTAGCACATCTGAACATATAAACAAATACGTAATCAGTGCCGTTTGTTGCATTGTAAAATGTTAATTACATCCGGAGATATTGTAACCTAAAGTTGACGCTTGAGTACCACTCCTCCGCTGTTCGATCGTGTGTATCGGAGAGCACCGAATTACGTAGGGATCCAAAGGGAACGGTGATGGACCTTAGGTACAGAAGAGACTGGAACAGCACATTACGTCCACATGCTAACACCTTTTTATTGGTCTTTTTCACTGGCGCACATGTACATTACCATGAGGGGTGAGGTACACGTTCGACGGGCGTTCCATAGGACGTGGAGGATGCGTAAATTGGCCAGCCCGTTCTCCTGAACTTACACCTCTGGACTTCTTTCTGTGGGGTACGTTAAAGGAGAATGTGTACCGTGATGTACCTACAACCCCAGAGGATATGAAACAACGTATTGTGGCAGCCTGCGGCGACATTACACCAGATGTACTGCGGCGTGTACGACATTCATTACGCCAGAGATTGCAATTGTGTGCAGCAAATGATGGCCACCACATTGAACATCTATTGCCCTGACATGTCGGGACACACCCTATTCCACTCCGTAATTGAAAACGGAAACCACGTGTGTACGTGTACCTCACCCCTCATGGTAATGTACATGTGCGTCAATGAAAAAGACCAATAAAAAGGTATTAGCATGTGGACGTAATGTGTTGTTCCAGTATCTCCTGTACCTAAGGTCCACCACCGTTCCCTTTGGATCCCTACGTAATTCGGTGCTCTCCGATACACACGATCGAACAGCGGAGGAGTGGTACTCAAGCGTCAACTTTAGGTTACAATATCTCCGGATGTAATTAACATTTTACAATGCAACAAACGGCACTGATTACGTGTTTGTTTATATGTTCAGATGTGCTAACAAAACTAACGGGGTTCCATTTAAAAAAAACGTAAGTATGTGTTAAAAAACATACTTCCGTGCATTTTTTTTTATTGTCTGTATTAACCAATTACACTAGCCCCTCTCCTCACGTTCGGTCTGTGGAATCGGTTCGTCAGTATTTGATGTGGTTTACGAAATATATCCAGCGGTAACGTTAGGTGACTCACCCTGTATAAGACGACAAGTGTCTGGTGCAGATGCTAGTACGGTTACAGCTGCTACAATGGTAGTTTATCAAGATTTAAGTCAGTTTGAAAGTGGCGCTGTAGTCGACACACGAGCGATGGGACACAACGTCTTCGAGGTAGCGATGAAGTGGGGATTTTCCCATACGACCATTTCACGAGTGTACCGTGAATATGAGGAATGCGCTAAAACATTAAATCACCGACGTCGCTGCGGCCGGGAAAAGATCCTGCGAGAACGGGACCAACGACGAGTGAAGAGAATCCATCAACACGACAGAAGTGCAACCCTTCTGCAAATTGCTCCAGATTTCAATGCTGGGCCATCAGCAAGTGCAGCGTGCGAACTATTCAACGAAACATTATCGATGTGGGTGGGCTTCTGGAGCCGAAGGACCACTCGTGTGCCCTTTATAAGTGCACCACACAAAGCTGTACGCCTCGTCCGTGCCCACCAACACCGCCCAGACTATATCCTTAACGAACAAACAGAGTTGGCTAACACCCCTTTCGTGAAAAATTGTTGAGTGCAAACATGTTGCCTGGTCGGACGAGTATCGTTTCAAGTCGTATCGAGCGGATGGACGTGTACGGGTATGGAGACAACCTCATAAACCCATGGACCCTGCATGTCACCAGGGGACTGTTCAAGCTGTTGGAGGCTCTGTAATGATATGGGGCGTGTGCAGTTGGAGTGATATGCGATCCCTGATATGTCCAGACACGACTCTGACAGTTGACACGTATGTAAGCTTCCTGTCTGATCACCTGCATCCATTCATGTCCATTGTACATTCTGAAAGGCAATTCCAGCAGGACAATGCGACACTCCACACGTCCAGAATTGCTAAAGAGTTTTTCCAGGCACACTTTTCTGAGTGTAAATACTTCCGCTGGCTCCCAAATTCCCCAGACATGAACATTATTGAACATATCTGGGATGTTGATCGTGTTAGGATAGCAACCAGCCACAAATTGAGTTCCTTTATTCAAAGGAAACCGTTACCGGTTTCGAATCGTTGCGATTCATCATCAGACGGTTTACACGCTTTGTTTCTACATTTGGTGTGTTTTTTACACATTAATTGTCCTAAAATATAAATAAAACACAATTACAAACACGCCACACACAGATGGTTGCGTTGCAGATTTTCGTTGCATGTGACTTACGTGAAACGTCGGTTTCGAGTGATTGTTTCTATAACGTTCATCCAATCGATGTAAATGCATTCCCACTGCATCCTCGTTGTTGCACACGTATAGTTCTCACTGTACACCTTAGATTTGTCACTGAGTTCATTCCAAACACGCACCACATGTTTTGGTACATACAAAGAGCTTACAAACATATGGGTGTCACAGATGCTATGATATATCGTAACATTTGACGATGATTTCCTATGTTTGGAAAGGATCATATATTCTTATACAAAACTGTAATGTCTTTTACATTAGTGTAGAGAGATTGAATCTTTTTAATATATATATATATATATATATATATATATATATATATATATATATATATATATATATATATATATATATATATATATATATACATATAAATCTGTTATTGCTAATTTAATTATAAAGTTTTTTATATATATTTAGAGCTGTATAGGTAAAATAGTACATTATTTTATTACATTTGGCAGCATGAGAATTACAGTAACATATAAATTCTACTTGATCTGCAGATAGGTGTATTAATATTATTTGCTTTGGAGGCTGGAAAGTAATTTTTGGAAATTTTTCAGGAAAGGGCCGTTAGCCAACTCTGTTTGTTCGTTAAGGATATAGTCTGGGGTGCTGTTGTTGTGTGTGTGTATTTCTATTTCTTCTAATATATTCATAGTGGCCCCTTTTTCTGTTAGATGTAAAACCTTTAAGTTGTCCTCAATGTTACCCACTGAATGGTTTTCTTCAGCAATATGGGCTGCAAATGCTGATTTGGTAACTTGAACAAATCAGCATCAGCAAGTACCGGTACCTAAAAAAAGCCAAATTAAGAGTCTTTTTATACGTTTTCTATTTTTGGTACTTAGAAAAACATTGACATATTCATTATTGAAAAAATATTGAGCTTAAAACTTTTTTCAATTTAGCCATCATTCTTATTGTTAAATTTTTGATTATTGCCCAAAACTTTGCCTTCAAATCTGGGTGTTTAGTATAACAAACTCCTTAAAAAAAATTAATATTGAGTATGAACTGAAAATACAGGAAAAAATTGAAACTGAGTGTATTGTTCTTTCAAGTCTAGTACACTTGAGATTACACGAGTAGACATGTGTGAAAAACAAGAAAACACAAACTTCGTACAACGTATTATTTATTTGAAAAAATACAGTAACAACAGAGTACTCCATCAGTATACAGTTAGTTTTAATTTTCAGTTCTTAATGAGATGAGTTCAATTTGACTTTTGAGTCCATTATTTCTGAAATGTTAGTTTCAAACTTGAAACTATCACTCTGAAATCCGACCGCATGTCGAGCCGATTCCTATATTTGTTTTTCCTGCAGGAAGCGGTCAAAACAAAAAAATTGTTATAATACGAAATATATTTAATATATTTTTTGTTCTAAAAGCATCTTGTGGACGCCACCTGTTGGGAACCACTGATCTAGACTAATAACCGGCTAAAAGGGTCAGTTGCAGGATGCCTACCTGACGACTTCCAGGGGCAACACAATTTTGATTAGCAGTATTTCATATAATTACCGAACCAATTTAAAACTTTGACACGCTGTCATGATCTACTCATTAACAGGAATAACCTTACTTTAATTGTTTAACGCAATAAGTCAAGCATTAATTTTTTCTATTCTTGTTAGGTACTGAAACCCATGAAGTCAAGGTCGTATATGAGATTTTCTTTATTTGGGTGGATTAGTAGTTTTGCCTAGCAGTCTAGCCATCTTCAGATCCTAAAACATTCTCGAGTAGTGTTGATGTCATTACAGGTTCATATATCGTTAAAATCTTTCTTAATATGACAACATCGTTACATGACATACACTCCTGGAAATGGAAAAAAGAACACATTGACACCGGTGTGTCAGACCCACCATACTTGCTCCGGACACTGCGAGAGGGCTGTACAAGCAATGATCACACGCACGGCACAGCGGACACACCAGGAACCGCGGTGTTGGCCGTCGAATGGCGCTAGCTGCGCAGCATTTGTGCACCGCCGCCGTCAGCGTCAGCCAGTTTGCCGTGGCATACGGAGCTCCATCGCAGTCTTTAACACTGGTAGCATGCCGCGACAGCGTGCACGTGAACCGTATGTGCAGTTGACGGACTTTGAGCGAGGGCGTATAGTGGGCATGCGGGAGGCCGGGTGGACGTACCGCCGAATTGCTCAACACGTGGGGCGTGAGGTCTCCACAGTACATCGATGTTGTCGCCAGTGGTCGGCGGAAGGTGCACGTGCCCGTCGACCTGGGACCGGACCGCGACGCACGGATGCACGCCAAGACCGTAGGATCCTACGCAGTGCAGTAGGGGACCGCACCGCCACTTCCCAGCAAATTAGGGACACTGTTGCTCCTGGGGTATCGGCGAGGACCATTCGCAACCGTCTCCATGAAGCTGGGCTACGGTCCCGCACACCGTTAGGCCGTCTTCCGCTCACGCCCCAACATCGTGCAGCCCGCCTCCAGTGGTGTCGCGACAGGCGTGAATGGAGGGACGAATGGAGACGTGTCGTCTTCAGCGATGAGAGTCGCTTCTGCCTTGGTGCCAATGATGGTCGTATGCGTGTTTGGCGCCGTGCAGGTGAGCGCCACAATCAGGACTGCATACGACCGAGGCACACAGGGCCAACACCCGGCATCATGGTGTGGGGAGCGATCTCCTACACTGGCCGTACACCACTGGTGATCGTCGAGGGGACACTGAATAGTGCACGGTACATCCAAACCGTCATCGAACCCATCGTTCTAGCATTCCTAGACCGGCAAGGGAACTTGCTGTTCCAACAGGACAATGCACGTCCGCATGTATCCCGTGCCACCCAACGTGCTATAGAAGGTGTAAGTCAACTACCCTGGCCAGCAAGATCTCCGGATCTGTCCCCCATTGAGCATGTTTGGGACTGGATGAAGCGTCGTCTCACGCGGTCTGCACGTCCAGCACGAACGCTGGTCCAACTGAGGCGCCAGGTGGAAATGGCATGGCAAGCCGTTCCACAGGACTACATCCAGCATCTCTACGATCGTCTCCATGGGAGAATAGCAGCCTGCATTGCTGCGAAAGGTGGATATACACTGTACTAGTGCCGACATTGTGCATGCTCTGTTGCCTGTGTCTATGTGCCTGTGGTTCTGTCAGTGTGATCATGTGATGTATCTGACCCCAGGAATGTGTCAATAAAGTTTCCCCTTCCTGGGACAATGAATTCACGGTGTTCTTATTTCAATTTCCAGGAGTGTATGTTAGTTCAGCTGACACATTCCACATCATAAATTGTACCGTAGCTGGCGGAGAAATCCGACATTGCCCAAATATTTACAAACAGCAGTGTATTTAAAAACAGTTTTACATCGCTCGTGGTCAGTATAATTAAACGAAGGCCATTAAAGGCTGTCGTAAACTTTCGACCGCACAACTGTTGTTAGGCAGTGTATAGGACGCGTTTGCGCGACGTTGTTGCAATGATGGCAGCCCCCTCGCCCAACGACTCATCGTGCTTTTGTTCACTGACAGGTCTCTTTAGACATTCTGCCAGCATCTATGAACATCTGCGATTCTCTGGTTTAGCGTCGAAAGAAGCGCAGTGAGAGCTCTCTGCCTGGAATGCATCAGCATTACAGGTGCCATTTTGAAGTTCATGTATAGCGCCACCATCTATCGTAACTTTATGAACCAATAGGAGCTGAATCGGGAATATTCCACGGTGCCCCACAAAAAACTCCGCATTTTTGCAACATGCCCTTGAGTGATGTGTGATTTTAGCCTTCTAGTGACGGCCGAAAAAGAATGTCGAGTTAGTGTATCATATTGCCGTTTGCACCTGATTCGTCAGCTAAACACTTATTTTTATCCATCTACGTCAAACAAGAACTTTTTATCACCTAAAACAACTGTCACAATCGTACCATAAGCAAGGTTTTGAGGTACCAACATCTGAACGCTATAAATGTTTCAAGAATTGGTTGGAAAGCATGCAGAAGTCTACATATTTTAAAGGTGAATATGTTGAGAAACAATGAAATGATTTCCACACGCCTAGAACCAGATCTGTTCTCTGGTGTGTGGCGGATAGTACTTTCTGTAGAATTGTCGCTTCTTCCGTTTCTTTCCAGTAGTGAATGGCCTCCTGTAAGAATGATTAAGAACAATTCTTACATAAAAAGTTTTTCTTTCATGTTTTTGTGTTGTTACAAGTTCCCAAAACTTCTTTAAAATTATTTTTTACTTGTGTGCTGAGATCAGAATCTCATGAAGACTGGACTTCAACTCATGTGTGTCGTCTATGGAAAACACAGCTTGCACTGTGAACATGCTATCGAATGTTTTCTGCAGAGGACAATACGTTAGAGTTTTCTCTCTTCTTGTTACAGGTAAGTACGACCCTCGATTGCCCGATCAGCGTGGTGTGCTGCAATGGTCGTAATGAAGACCATGGAAACGGTGGTCGTGATTTTCACCGGTATGAAGTAAGTACTTGTAAATGAAAACAGATGGTCGACTTGGTTTTGTAACATTCGTTTTGTAACTAGATATATTGGAATTTGAGCTGTGTCCAATCTTATAAATAGTTTTGTTGTTTGCCTGAAGCAACAGAGAAATGATAGAGCCGAAAGCTGCGACCAAATCTCAAAGGACATTTTATCATGCAGTACCTGATTTCAACAGAATCGGCGCCCACAGCCGCCGAAAGACGTAGCTTTAGGTGACTGTGTACACGGTGATTCAGCTGCCCTCTACCGAAGGGTATTATGCAACCCGCAACACCTTCAAAAGCCGCACACGAGATGTTTAAATTCTGACGCTCACTATGTGCAAAAATGGAAATGATCGAATGGTGTCAGTGGACGGGAGTTCCCAGGTGGGAAGTTCGGTCGCCAAGTGCAGGGCTTACTGAGTGCGACGCCACACTGGGCGACTTGCGGGAATCGAACCAGGGACCCCGTGCGTGGCATACCAACGCGCTGACCTTTCAGATATTGCAGCGGACACAATGTGCAAAATATCGGTCCCACATAAAAAATGAACAGGACGTCCAGCGAAAATGTATCCCAGTACCAGATTTAACTACAATAAATTTCGTACGAAAAGCTATTGTTCCTTTTTTCTGCAGGGGTAATACACTACTGGCCATTAAAATTGCTATACCACGAAGATGACGTGCTACAAACGCGAAATTTAACCGATAGGTAGAAGATGCTGTGATATGCAAATGATTAGCTTTTCAGACCATTCACACAAGGTTGGCGCCGGTGGCGACACCTACAACGTGCTGACATGAGGAAAGTTTCCAACCGATTTCTCACACACAAACAGCAGTTGACCGACGTTGCCTGGCGAAACGTTGTTGTGATGCCTCGTATAAGAAGGAGGAATGCGTACCATCACGTTTCCGACTTTGATAAAGGTAGCATTGTAGCCTATCGCGATTGCGGTTTATCGTATCGCGACATTGCTGCTCGCGTAGTTCGAGATCCAATGACTGTTAGCAGAATATGGAATCGGTGGGTTCAGGAGGGTTATACGGAACGTCGTGCTGGATCCCAACGGCCTCGTATCACTAGCAGTCGACATGACAGGCATTTTATCCACATGGCTGTAACGGATCGTGCAGCCACGTCTCGATCCCTGAGTCAACAGATGGGGACGTTTACAGGACGACAACCATCTGCACGAACAGTTCGACGAAGTTTGCAGCAGCACGGACTATCAGCTCGGAGACCGTGGCTGCGGTTACCCTTGACGCTGCATCACAGACAGGAGCGCCTGCGATGGTGTACTCAACGACGAACCTGGGTGCACGAATGGCAAAACGTCATTTTTTCGGATGAATCCAGGTTCTGTTTACAGCATCATGATGGTCGCGGTGAACGGACATTGCAAGCGTGTATTGGTCATCGCCATACTGGCATATCACTCGGCGTGATGGTATGGGGTGCCATTGGTTACACATCTTGGTCACCTCTTGTTCGCATTGACGGCACTTTGAACATCGGACGTCACATTTCAGATGTGTTACGACCAGTGGCGCTACCCTGCATTCAATCCCTGCTAAACCCTACATTTCAGCACAATAATGCACGACCTCATGTTGCAGGTCCTGTACGGGCCTTTCTGGATACGTTCGACTGCTGACCTGGCCAGCACATTCTCCAGATCCCTCACCAATTGAAAACGTCTGGTCAATGATGGCCGAGCAACTGGCTCGTCACAATACGCCAGTCACTACTCTTGATGAACTGTGGCATCGTGTTGAAGCTGCATGGGCAGCAGTACCTGTACACGCGAACCAAGCTCTGTTTGACTCCATGCCCAGGCGTATCAAAGCCGTTATTACGGCCAGAGGTGGTTGTTCCGGGTGCTGATTTCTCAGGATCTATGCACCCAAATTGAGTGAAAATGTAATGTCAGTTCTAGTATAATATATTTGTCCACTGAATACCCGTTTATCATCTGCATTTCTTCTTGGTGTAGCAATTTTAATGGTCAGTAGTGTAGCTGGCGAATAGCGGGTGAGAGGATATGAAAATCTTGCGTGTGGTATTTGAAGATGTTGTGGGTTGCATAAATCCCATCGGTTGGAGCAGCTGAATCACACGCTCTACAGAGCGTGATCGGAAAGTATTTTCAGACCAGCTCAGTAGTGTAGAGAAGGCTGAGCCGAACGGGTTGATAAGGGAAACTTGTGGTCTGTCAAACAATGAAAGAGTCTCATATTGTTCTACAAAAGCCACCTAAGCTACAGTGACCTGCGTGATTTTTAATGTCCTCTCGCAGTGTTACGCCCCTGGTTTAGCTAGCTGTTTGTTAACGTTATTTATTTAAACTTTCCCATGAGGATGATGGAAAAAAGAGACTTTCGTTAACTTCGTGAGAAGCTAATTACGTTTACTATACGATCCAAACTTTGCTCCTAGCATAGTACAGGGCGATCGATATAAACCTGAACTAAGCCCGTGGGCCATAATCGCCCTCTGAAAGCTCGTAGAAACAGGTAAGTTGTTATATGAACTCAGCAGTCCTCGGAGAATCAGAAGTTATTGGTAATCGGGTCGTTGTTTCTGCGTATGAGGCCCCTTCTCCGGTTTAGTGATGACAAAGACTTTGTACGTGAAGCACTCGACGGCGTGACTGTCAGTACCCGTACAAATCCCCAAACTTTTCGCTTTTCAGTTTCGCCATTTCCTGAGTGATGATGAAAGGATGAGGACAACACAAACTCCCAGTTCTTGGGCGAAGAAAAACCCCGACCCGGCCAGGAGTCGAACCTGGGACCCTACGATCCAGGGGCAGCAACGCTGCTACCCACTAGACCACGAACTGTGGACTCCGCTATAATGCTGCACTTGCCCGCCTCTTGTTAGTTGCGATAACACCGTGTCCCGGATGTCAAATACTGAAAAACCTGTTAAGACGAATAGTACCGAAGACTGGTGTGGTTTCTCGATTTGATTACATTTCTTTTGTCACTGTCTGCTAAATAAAACAAAATAAGCCTTTCCAATGTTGCAACAGTTGTTAACACACGCCAATTAATTGAGACTGTTTTGGGACAGATGGTCTTTTTTATGTGTCTCATTTAAGTAAATAACACGACAGAACATAATTCAAGAAGTACCAGTATGAAGTTCCTATTAGGTTACTACAAGCAAAAAGTTTTATTTTAGGAAATAGTTTCATTTTCATTCGTATGCAGTAGTAGTAGTAGTAGTAGTAGTAGTAGTTGTAGTACGAAATTTTTATATAAATTTGGAATCGTCATATTCTTCCATATAATTTGTGTGGTTTCCCAGTTTCTGCTGCTTCCTCGTTCTAACAAACTCTCTTCTCATCACCAATGCTGTAACTATTCCCGCCACTGTCAAAACTTATGCTCCAGTTGACTTCACTAACCCTGCCAGAATCACGGGTTTAGTTATCCCGCGTTTACTCTCCGGTTAGGCGTTATTACATATTCGTACAACGCATTTTCCGCGCTATTCCGAAAATAGAATGAAGTGGCTGCTAACTTCGGAGTGTACGACAAGCCGTTAATAGTGTAGCGATTCACTGGACTCACATTCGGGAGGACGACGGTTCAATCCAGCGTCCGGCCATCCTAATTTAGGTTTTTCGTGATTTCCCTAAATCGCTCTAGGCAAATGCCGGGATGGTTCCTTTGAAAGGGCACGGCCGACTTCCTTCCCCGTCCTTCCCTAATCCGATGAGACCGATGACCTCGCTGTCTAGTCTTCTCCCCGAAACAACCCAACCCCAAGTATAGCGATCGGCTAAAAATTCAATGTCAAAATTTCATTTTCTTGGATACACCGAGAAGATAGTACATAATCTTTCTTACCTGTTATTCCTGTCGGTCATTTTTTGCCACTGTGGTAGTCCGAATCTATGGATTTCGCTAATAATTACAACAACGATCATCATCCGCACACCCAATCAACCGTATAAACAAACAACGATTGGGATTTACCCGTTCGGGTTTGTTCGGCTGAGCTCGTATAGCCCCATTCTCCTTTGTCTGTGGAAAAGCTCTTTATTTCTAGATGCGACGGGGATTCCCCTAGCAGAGACATCACGTACACTATGCACGCATTCAAAAATCAATTTATGATTCGTTCAGAAACCAACTTAGAATGTACACTCCTGGAAATGGAAAAAAGAACACATTGACACCGGTGTGTCAGACCCACCATACTTGCTCCGGACACTGCGAGAGGGCTGTACAAGCAATGATCACACGCACGGCACAGCGGACACACCAGGAACCGCGGTGTTGGCCGTCGAATGGCGCTAGCTGCGCAGCATTTGTGCACCGCCGCCGTCAGTGTCAGCCAGTTTGCCGTGGCATACGGAGCTCCATCGCAGTCTTTAACACTGGTAGCATGCCGCGACAGCGTGGTCGTGAACCGTATGTGCAGTTGACGGACTTTGAGCGAGGGCGTATAGCGGGCATGCGGGAGGCCGGGTGGACGTACCGCCGAATTGCTCAACACGTGGGGCGTGAGGTCTCCACAGTACATCGATGTTGTCGCCAGTGGTCGGCGGAAGGTGCACGTGCCCGTCGACCTAGGACCGGACCGCAGCGACGCACGGATGCACGCCAAGACCGTAGGATCCCACGCAGTGCCGTAGGGGACCGCACCGCCACTTCCCAGCAAATTAGGGACACTGTTGCTCCTGGGGTATCGGCGAGGACCATTCGCAACCGTCTCCATGAAGCTGGGCTGCGGTCCCGCACACCGTTAGGCCGTCTTCCGCTCACGCCCCAACATCGTGCAGCCCGCCTCCAGTGGTGTCGCGACAGGCGTGAATGGAGGGACGAATGGAGACGTGTCGTCTTCAGCGATGAGAGTCGCTTCTGCCTTGGTGCCAATGATGGTCGTATGCGTGTTTGGCGCCGTGCAGTGAAACTTCACCACCAAGCATGACATTTTAATTTATTATTTGTTTACTACTGACTTCGTTCGCAAGACACATTACAGAGAGTGTCCGCATATAGCAGTGAACGTACCAGCGATATAATATCATTGTCGTACACACAGTGCGGGATGTATGACGTTATAAATGTTGAGGTGCATGAAATGGATTTCTACAGGTGGTAGTCAGGACCTTTGAAGAATCTGAAGTGGGGATGGGGCATAGTAGATGTTACTGATTACCATTTAGCATACATTATCATCAGCATTTCCCTGGTGCGCGTCTGGTTGTCGAATCTCTTGGCAGCATCGCTGATTCTATTCTCGAACAAAGTTGAAGGCCTGGTGGTCATGCATTCTTGCACCTCCTCCAAAACCTCGTCTTCATGGAAAGCAGAAAAGTGAAAATCACGTTGAGCCGGGTCAGAATGCTCTGGAAGGTTTTTAAAGCACTGGATGGTCTTCCCACCTGTGTCAAGAGCAGGAATTAGCGTGGAGAGAAATCAAATTTTTTTGGGAGCTTCCCTCTGGTTTTGAGTTTCGGTTTTCAGATCTCGCTGTTGGCTTCGCTGTTCCCTGTTCGACCTTTAGCGGCGCAGTGGAACAGAAGCACATCTTTCATGTCCTAAACGCTCTCATGGTCATGAGTAGTGAACGGTTTTTACTGTAAGCGAGGATGAGTGTTTTCCCAGTATGCTCAGTCGATTACCCTGGGAAAAAAGTAGTCGTACCAGAAGTACCCTCCACTACACACCTAAAATTGCTCGCGGATGATACGAGGGCGGTTCAGAAAGTAACCTCCGATTGGTCACAGTGCGGGTTGTGGGGGGAGTAGCGACGCCATCTGTGCGTTCACGCACTCAACAGGTCAGTCGGCATCAAGCCGTGGTCGAGTGAACGTCGTACCTGCGCTAGTTTAGTTTTTGTGGCAGTTTGAAATGTGTGCTGCAATAGAAAACCCCGCCAAATGTGAAGTGCGTGCTGTCAGAAGGTTTTTTACAGCCAAAGGATACTCTGCAGCAGCTATTCATCGTGAGCTTTGTGCCGTGTACGGACCAAGAGTTATGAGTGAAGGAGTTGTCTGTGAATGGGTACGTTTATTTAAAAGTGGACGAGAAAACGTTCATGATGAAGAGAGGAGTGGTAGACCATCATTGGTGACTGACGAACTCGTTCAGACAGTTGATGCAAAAGTTCGTGAAAATCGACGTTTCTCAATGTCGGAGTTGTCTACTGGTTTTCCACAGATTTCTAAGACTCTCTTGTACGAGATAGTGACAGCAAGATTGGGTTACCGTAAGTTCTGTGCACGATGGGTGCCCAAAATTCTTACCGACCACCACAAAACTCAAAGAATGGCCTCTGCATTAGACTTTCTGTCACGTTATGCGGACGAAGGAGAACCATTGTTGAACAGAATCGTGACCGGTGACGAAACCTGGATTAAGTACGTGAACCCTGAGACAAAAGAACACTCAAAGATGTGGGCACATTCAAATTCGCCTACCAAACCAAGAAAAGCCTCGCAAGATTTTTCTGCCAGAAAACTGATGGCAACGGTGTTTTGGGATGCCAAAGGGGTGTTGTTGGTTGAATTCATGGAACGTGGTACGACCATTAATCAAGACGTGTACTGTGAAACAATAAAAAAGTTACGACGGGCTATACAGAACAAACGCCGTGGTATGCTGACTTCCGGTATCGTTTTTTTTGCACGATAACGCCCGTCCTTACTCTGCTCGCAGAACAACGGCCCTTCTTGAGTCCTTCAAGTGGGACGTTATCAACCATCCCCCTTACAGCCCAGACCTGGCGCCAAGTGATTATCACCTCTTCATGCATTTGAAGAAATGGCTCGGGTCACAGCGGTTTGATGACGACAAAGAGCTCAAAGATGCGGTCACAGGCTGGCTCCAGGCACAAGCGGGTGATTTTTATGCAGAAGGAATTTCAAAGCTTGTGAAGAGATACGATAAGTGCCTCAGTCGCTATGGAGACTATGTAGAAAAATAGTGCAAAAATGTAGTTGTAAGATGTATATATTAAAATATTTTTATTTAACTTGGTGTATTTTTTAAAATCAACCGGAGGTTACTTTCTGAACGGCCCTCGTAGTATAGTAGAAGTCATAAGGGCGGCTTAGCGAGCTGCGAAAGTCGTCCTTAACTAATGACGCAGTAACGGGGCAACACACGGGTCGAATGGTCGAAATTGCCTCCCCTACCCCTCCTCACAAGAAGGAAAGAATTCCGCTCTTCCGACCGCCCTGATCGATTTCCCCAGACCCTTTTATAGCCGTTACGTGTTACTGGTCCTCCCCCCTCCACGCCCTCCCGTTTCCACCCCTTCACCAACCCCCCGCCCATTGTGCTTCTAACAGCAATCTCTCTCCCTCACTCGTTCGTGAGACACACCGACCACCCATTCACTTTAGCGGCGCATCGGCTGTTTACGGAAAGACTGGACCCCCTGTCTCTCTCCCCCACCGCTGCCCCCTCCACCCCCCCCTCTCTCTCTCTCTTTCTCTCTTTCTTCCTCCATCGACACACCACTCACAGTCGATACGTCGCCGGCACACAGCTATCGCTTTCTGCTGTCGCCTCACACTCTTCCTCGCCCCCCCCCCACCCCTTTCTACCACGCTTCTCCTCTTCCCCACTTCTCCAGACGCCGCTTGCCTCCAGCAGTTACCACTCCAGTGCCCACCCCCCACCACCCCCCTTTGAGTTCACTCCCACGTTCTGAACCCGGCACGCTGCCTGGAGCCACTTGCTGGACCCAAACACGTGACTGGAGAGATCAGCGCCACGCGAAACGTCGTTTCGTCCTCTTCTCCTCGCCCCTAGACAGCTGCCGGTGGCATGTTTCCACCCTGACGAGAGCATATTTACGGCCCGCGAAGAGGCACGCGATATTCCGCCAGTTAGTCGCAGGCCACACCACGGAGAAAACTCCCACCCGTTGCAAAACAGAGGGATCAAGTTGCGTACGCTAACAGTGGTTTTATTTGTTCCGACTGTTTGAATAGTATTTCTTGTACAACCCATTGGCCTGCGGCAGTTTCCAACTCCGCTATGGCATGACGTGTCACATACCATTGAAAAACTAAGAAATCGGCTGGCTGGAGTGGCCGAGCGGTTCTAGGCGCTACAGTCTGGAACCGCGTGACCGCTACGGTCGCAGGATCGAATCCTGCTTCGGGCATGGGTGTGTGTGATGTCCTTAGGTTAGTTAGGTTAAAGAAGTTCTAAGTTCTAGGGGGAGGAAACCGCCCGTGGTCTAGGGAGCTCAGCGTGTTCGGTCAGAGAGCGGGTTGGCCTCTGTAATAAAAAAACTGAGTGAAACGATCAACAACCGAACTTGACTGGATGTCATGTGACGTCCGCAACGAACAAACACAACGATCAACAACGAACGAAATGGATGAAAAAATAGGGGGCAGCGTCTTTGATTCATAATCAAAACGTCTTCGGCCCCGGGTTCGATCCCCGCCACTGCCTAAATTTTGATAAATAATCAGCATTGGCGGCCGAAGACTTCCGGCATAAGAAGTCAGCCTCATTCTGCCAACGGCCTTGTCAAAGAGGGCGGAGGAGCGGATAGAGGTTCAGGGCACTCTCTTGTCCTAGGGGTGGGAAATTGTCCCTAAAGGCGGAAGAATCAGCAATGATCAACGACATGAGGATGCAGAAGGCAATGGAAACCACTGCATTAAAGACACGTAACGTGTATCCACAGGACATGTGGCCTGTAATTGAAGAAGTGTCATGATGATCTCTCCATTGGCAAAAGATTCCGGAATAGTCCCCCATTCGGATCTCCGGGAGGGGACTGCCAAGGGGGAGGTTACCACGAGAAAAAGATTGAATAATCAACGAAAGGATAACGTTCTACGAGTCGGGGCGTGGAATGTCAGAAGCTTGAACGTGGTAGGGAAACTAGAAAATCTGAAAAGGGAAATGCAAAGGCTCAATCTAGATATAGTAGGGGCCAGTGAAGTGAAGTGGAAGGGAGACAAGGATTTCTGGTCAGATGAGTATCGGGTAATATCAACAGCAGCAGAAAATGGTATAACAGGTGTAGGATTCGTTATGAATAGGAAGGTAGGGCAGAGGGTTTCTGTGAACAGTTCAGTGACCGGGTTGTTCTAATCAGAATCGACAGCAGACCAACACCGACAACAATAGTTCAGGTATACATGCCGACGTCGCAAGCTGAAGATGAACAGATAGAGAAAGTGTGTGAGGATATTGAAAGGGTAATGCAGTATGTAAAGGGGGACGAAAATCTAATAGTCATGGGCGACTGGAATGCAGTTATAGGGGAAGGAGTAGAAGAAAAGGTTACAGGAGAATATGGGCTTGGAACGAGGAATGAAAGAGGAGAAAGACTAATTGAGTTCTGTAACAAGTTTCAGCTAGTAATAGCGAATACCCTGTTCAAGAATCACAAGAGGAGGAGGTATACTTGGAAAAGGCCGGGAGATACGGGAAGATTTCAATTAGATTACGTCATGGTCAGACAGAGATTCCGAAATCAGATACTGGATTGTAAGGCGTACCCAGGAGCAGATATAGACTCAGATCACAATATAGTAGTGATGAAGAGTAGGCTGAAGTTCAAGACATTAGTCAGGAAGAATCAATACGCAAAGATGTGGGATACGGATGTACTAAGGAATGACGAGATACGTTTGAAGTTCTCTAACGCTATAGATACAGCAATAAGGAATAGCGCTGCAGGCAGTACAGTTGAAGAGGAATGGACATCTCTAAAAAGGGCCATCACAAAAGTTGGGAAGGAAAACATAGGTACAAAGAAGGTAGCTGCGAAGAAACCATGGGTAACAGAAGAAATACTTCAGTTGATTGATGAAAGGAGGAAGTACAAACATGTTCCGGGAAAATCAAGAATACAGAAATACAAGTCGCTGAGGAATGGAATAAATAGGAAGTGCAGGGAAGCTAAGACGAAATGGCTGTAGGAAAAATGTGAAGACATCGAAAAAGATATGATTGTCGGAAGGACAGACTCAGCATACAGGAAAGTCAAAACTACCTTTGGTGACATTAAAAGCAACGGTGGTAACATTAAGAGTGCAACGGGAATTCCACTGTTAAATGCAGAGGAGAGAGCAGATAGGTGGAAAGAATACATTGAAAGCCTCTATGAGGGTGAAGATTTGTCTGATGTGATAGAAGAACAAACAGGAGTCGATTTAGAAGAGATAGGGGATCCAGTATTAGAATCGGAATTTAAAAGAGCTTTGGAGGACTTACGGTCAAATAAGGCAGAAGGGATAGATAACATTATATCAGAATTTCTAAAATCACTGGGGGAAGTGGCAACAAAACGACTATTCACGTTGGTGTGTAGAATATATGAGTCTGACGGTATACCATCTGACTTTCGGAAAAGCATCATCCACACAATTCCCCAGACGGCAAGAGCTGACAAGTGCGAGAATTATCGCACAATCAGCTTAACAGCTCATGCATCGGAGCTGCTTACAAGAATAATATACAGAAGAATGGAAAAGAAAATTGAGAATGCGCTAGGTGACGATCAGTTTGGCTTTAGGAAAAGTAAAGGGACGAGAGAGGCAATTCTGACGTTACTGCTAATATTGGAAGTAAGGCTAAAGAAAAATCAAGACACTTTCATAGGATTTTTCGACCTGGAAAAAGCGTTCGACAATATAAAATGGTGCAAGCTGTTCGAGATCCTGAAAAAGTAGGGGTAAGCTATAGGGAGAGACGGGTCATATACAATATGTACAACAACCAAGAGGGAATAATAAGAGTGGACGATCAAGAACGAAGTGCTCGTATTAAGAGGGGTGTAAGACAAGGCTGTAGCCTTTCGCCCCTACTCTTCAATCTGTACATCGAGGAAGCAATGATGGAAATAAAAGAAAGGTTTAGGAGTGGAATTAAAATACAAGGTGAAAGGATATCAATGATACGATTCGCTGATGACATTGCTATCCTGAGTGAAAGTGAAGAAGAATTAAATGGTGTGCTGAACGGAATGAACAGTCTAATGAGTACACAGTATGGTTTGAGAGTAAATCGCAGAAAGACGAAGGTAACGAGAAGTAGTAGAAATGAGAACAGCGAGAAACTTAACATCAGGATTGATGGTCACGAAGTCAATGAAGTTAAGGAATTCTGCTACCTAGGCAGTAAAATAACCAATGACGGACGGAGCAAGGAGGACATCAAAAGCAGACTCGCTATGGAAAAAAAGGCATTTCTGGCCAAGAGAAGTCTGCTAATATCAAATACCGGCCTTAATTTGAGGAAGAAATTTCTGAGGATGTACGTCTGGAGTACAGCATTGTATGGTAGTGAAACATGGACTGTGGGAAAACCGGAACAGAAGAGAATCGAAGCATTTGAGATGTGGTGCTATAGACGAATGTTGAAAATTAGGTGGACTGATAAGGTAAGGAATGAGGAGGTTCTACGCAGAATCGGAGAGGAAAGGAATATGTGGAAAACACTGATAAGGAGAAGGGACAGGATGATAGGACATCTGCTAAGACATGAGGGAATGACTTCCATGGTACTAGAGGGAGCTGTAGAGAGCAAAAACTATAGAGGAAGACAGAGATTGGAATACGTCAAGCAAATAATTGAGGACGTAGGTTGCAAGTGCTACTCTGAGATGAAGAGGTTAGCACAGGAAAGGAATTCGTGGCGGGCCGCATCAAACCAGTCAGTAGACTGATGACCAAAAAAAAATAGTTCTAGGGGACTGATGACCTCGGATGTTTAGACCCATAGTGCTCAGAGCCATTTGAACCAATTTTGAACTAAGAAATCGTTATGTTTACTGGTGTATAACACTCGATTTTTTTCGATATTTTGCAAGTTATAAGCAATCATTTTCAGGATTTTTTAGGTTCATCCTCCCCGCACCCCCCCTCGTCCCACCAAAAAAACACCCTTCAAGGAAGAAGAAAAACGATACACGGCATTAGTGTGAGAAATGTCTAGTGGTTTTGCACAAGCCTGTATTTTTTCGGGTATACCACACCAACAAAAACTTCTAAAATAGTATTATTGTCCCCCCTCATCACTACAAAGATACTGAAGACAGATTTATAACGAATTCCTATCAAAAAATTATATATATAATTATATATAAACTATTAATGAATTACTTATGCATGCTGGTGAAGGCGGATCGCTCTCCAATTGTACCGCCTCCATTTTTCCGTTTGTTTAACAGGGTGTACCAAAGCTCTCCCGTCCGCACTGATTTTCGACGATGTTATAAGTTGCGCTAGGGACCGCATCTACCTTCTTTCGAAGTTAGCAGGCAACTACGCTGTTATGCGGCGGCTCGTTTCGGCCCATTCAACATCTGTCCTTCAAGTGTAACGAGCGAGTAACGGAGTTTACATTTCATACCTGCCGCAGCAAATTTGTGTTCGTGGGGTCTCTATTCTAATTCGAACGTTTGACTTACGCTATACGTATTCGTTTCGGAATATCGTTTCTACGTCTTCCGTTAACTATACGTGGTTAACCTTATAAAGACAATTAATAACATTTGTGAAATACAACTTTGTTTGCGGAAAATATAATGATGTTCGAAGTCGCCAGTTTTTCCACGACAAACGACTTACAACAACTTATTATATGCATAATTGTTGCAACTGATTGCCGGGAATTATATATATATATATATATATATATATATATATATATTTTGAATTACAAAAATTTATTTTATAAAAAACAAATAAAAAAAACTGCATGGTGCGGGATTCGATCCGGCGACCTTCGGATTACAAACCCGAGCGCTTACCGCTCCGCCACGACGCTGTGGAAAATTATTAGTCGTAGAGAGTATGTCACCACAATGGTTTCTTTTAACTGTCGATTTTCTCGACAACGGCTGAGAAGTGCATCTTGGTGCTTTGCCACATTACACCTCTGGCCATGAGCTTTTATTATGCGCAGTATGAATCGAATCTGAATTTCACAATTGGCGGCCTCCCCTTGTGAGTAAAGAATCAGGACTGTGTGAAAAATTTGGTGATGACTGTGCAGTTGAGCGCCCAACAAAACGAAACACCACCACCACCACCATGCGATACCAGAGAGGGCGTTTAACATGTTACATCTGTGGTGCTCAGCCGTGTGGTATCATCTTTGGTCCACAAACTTGCTGACGAAACTACTGACTCCCCGTATTCCTGAGTCTCACGGCCTGGTTAACCCTTTCAGGGGAAGTGGTTCCGTTTGAAACCACCTACGATTTTCTCATTTTGTGGCAAAAGGGCGGTGGCTACAATTGGGGACACCATTCAGCAGCCTAGTTGGTGATGCCCTCTACCGGCTGTTGCTGGAACCGCTTCAAAATCTGTAAATATTAGCATGTAGTGAGGCGAGTTGCATAGCCGTTTTTGTACGCTGTGCGCGAACGTCTTTGTTCTCAGATTGTGACTGTATCCTTCTGTATTAGGTAACTTTTATGCATGTACTAAATGCAGACTACTGTTCTGTTTACATTAATACTATATGTACTGCAATAATAACCAAAATAATGCTTTTATTTCTGTGAATGTTGTGGTGGTTCCATTTGAAACCACTGCTTCTGTAACGACATCATTAGTAGGCGTGACGAATTTTTTTCCTCAGTTTCACGTGAGGAAATTTTGGAGCGCCTTTTCGCAGATATTCCTTCAGACCCCGACTCACAGATTGACACTAGCAGTGACAGTGAAACTGATAGCTAAAGATAGTGATCTGGCATTGCCTGCATCAAATGGAAAGACAAATGTGTAGTCACGTTGCTACCTACAATTGATTCGCCTGTATAGATTGAGGAAGTCAGCCGTAAAGAAAAAGGATGGAAAAATCACAAAGCTACCTTGCCCGCAAATAGTGAAATCATATAATGCAAACATGGGACGTGTCGATAGGGCAGATATGAACAGTTTTCATGCAATAGACAGGAAATCACGAAGGTGGTGGCTAAGATTATTTTGGCATACAGTTGATATTTCTATTGGAAATGAATTTATTCTGTTTAGATTATGTAATCCAACAGCGAAGCAAGTGCTAAAAGATTTTCGAAGACGTGTTGCCACAGGCCTGGTAGGCAGTAATGTCTTCCAAGATAGTCCTGGCCATCCCAGTACACCGTCAGAACCATCTGCAAAAAAAACTGAAAACTGTTGTTCCCCATGAGAAACGTATATCGGAAGCAAGACATCTGCCAAAACATGGAACCTCAAGGCGTGTGTGCACTGCAGCACAAAGAAAGGGCCCCCACAGAAGCAAATGGACATGTAGTCACTGCCAGGTAGCCTTATGCTTGTCTGCAAAAGGAATTGCTTTTTACTGTATCATCAAAAGTGATGACATTTAGTGGACAGTGGCTCCATTTGAAACCACCCTGTATGTGTTCAGTTTATGTATATTTCATTTAATTTTTACATTTTTCTGTCTCACTGTATGAAAATTAATATAATAAAAACAAGGAAAAATAAAAAATTATTTTTTTTTATTTTGCCCCTGAAAGGGTTAACAAACTGAGCGATATATATATATATATATATATATATATATATATATATATATATATATATATATATATATATATCTTTTTCTGCATAGATAGTGAATAAGTGCTTCATTTTCAATTTGCATGAAACCAGGGGTCATGTTAGATAGCTCGGGTAGGCTCTTAAGACTCTTATGGCGAAGGGAGGTGGGGGGGGGGGGGGGAGGACGATTTGGGACTTGGGTGGCCTCTGAGTTTTCGTACGGCACACCAGCATGTAATACACTCACACTTGCGACCTTAGTGTTTCGTAATAAATAACATTAGGTACATACCACTGTGGCTTTTCGAAGATATTGTTCATTACTTTCGCAGATTATGTTCTCGCATTCGATCGTCATGGGCTTAAGCTTTATTTTTATTAATGGAAGTCAATAAATTCAAAACTTGGCTAATTATGGTCTCGTTCTTTCGTGGTTATAGCAATGCAAAGACCTCCGTGCGGACCTGACCTAATCCACAATTTCTGAATGTTCAATTAGCAGTTTTAAGTTTAGCACATTCCATCCACTAAATAAAAAACACGCTACCCTGTGCAGTTAATTATATGAAATGCTTTTACCTTTAAGTTAGGATATTATTACAGTGCTTCCGAATCCACTAAAATATTCAGCATTCATAAGTCTTTTATCGTAATGTATAGCAACCAGCGATATCAGTAGCCTCGTTGTCTTCGGCTCAGCGCTACACACAATGATAAACTCCGTTCTTTCGAATCGTAACTGTCACTTCAATACTTTTCACAATTAATGAAACATCAAGTAGTTCAAAAGTAATAGAGAACCAACGTATATTTCGAAAAATAAATTCGAGACACAATATCATATAAAATCTCATAGCGTACTATCCCTAATTTCAGAGATGCTATTTCCAAGGCTACTCAGATCTCTCGTCTTACATTTCAAAATTCATTTCAGAGTAGGTACCTTCAGCATACCCTACATCATCAAGTAATAACAGTTATTCAGAAAAATCATCTGCAAGCAGGTATTGAAATGTTGTGAATAACTTTCCACATTTTTTAAATATTCATTACTTTTACTTTTTTTTTACACATTGACAAGATCTCCATCTCTAAAACATTATTCCGATTCCTGAACAGCTTTCATCTAAAGGTGGTTGGAGATGGACATGAACTAAACACCTTTTTAATTTTACAATTCTCAGTACATTTTGTTCGCTTGCCTTCATTGTCAGCGCAAGGCCTGGTGAGTTGTTTCGGGATGTCTCCTAAGGCAGACCGCGATTGGGGGTCCGGCGACGGTTTTTTCTTCTGAACGTAGAGACGGGTACCATGCACCACGCGAGCAAATTGCAGCTTCTTCTTCTTGTTCTTCTTCTTCTAGTGACTACAAGTGCCCTGTTGTCTGCCTCATTTCGTGGATGCACTGGACCAGTTGCAGCCGCATCTATTGGATAGTGATCTGGACAGTTGTATCCCTTGTGGTCGTTCATGTTTACAAATTTTAGGTACTCTTGAAGGGTCCATCCTTTCCATATGGTCATTCCCATTTGTTCTTATGTCTTCATCCATTTATTTGTATTTCGTATTCCACATTGTTCCATTATGACACATTTATTCTTTCGTACCACATAGTTACTGTTCAAATAACTTACGGGTTTGCTGCCGGTTGACGTTGTCGACTACCGCCGATATTTCGGCAGGAGAACACGCTGCCATTGTCACGGCACAACTGCAAGAAGGAAGTATTGTGCAAGGGAATTTAATACCTCGGTTCACAGGGGAGAAACAAGGAAGATACCACACACAGAACAACTAACCTCAGTGTCAACACAAAACCAAGGATAACCAACATCAGAAACATCGATAATGACTATTAACCAACAGATGAGGTTGCACTAATTCTGTCCCTCTGTTTTTTGATGAGAGAGCCGGATTCCAAGCGGCATTTAAACACAATCCACCATCTCTGTTAATACGGTTGCTTGATAGTTTGATTTCAACAGCTTCCTTAATAACACTATCCCAATAGCTGGACGTGCAAGCCAAAATCTCCGTTCCATAGGATGAGCGGTGCCAAGGCAATGTTCTGCAATAGCGGATTTGCTCGTCTGTTGTAAGCGTGTGTGACGCTTATGTTCGATACACCGGTCTTCCACAGTCCTGATTGTCTGACCAATATATGACATGCCGCAACTGCAAGGAATACGATAGATCCCAGCGTTACGCAAACCAAGTTCATCTTTTTTCTTCTTCCTTGCAGTTGTGCCTTGAGAATGGCAGGGTGTGCTCCTGTCGAAATATCGGCTGTGGTCGACGACGTCACCCGGCAGCAAACCCGTAAGTTATTTCTTTGAACATTCAATTCGCCGCGAAAAGTTAAATTCTCACACATACTTACTCCTTGGATATGTCTTCGGACATTCATTTGCACTGCTGTTAACTTTTATTTTAACGTTTTTATTTCCGCATATACCAAAACAGAACGGACATTGTTTTACATACACTCCTGGAAATTGAAATAAGAACACCGTGAATTCAATGTCCCAGGAAGGGGAAACTTTATTGACACATTCCTGGGGTCAGATACATCACATGATCACACTGACAGAACCACAGGCACATAGACACAGGCAACAGAGCATGCACAATGTCGGCACTAGTACAGTGTATATCCACCTTTCGCAGCAATGCAGGCTGCTATTCTCCCATGGAGACGATCGTAGAGATGCTGGATGTAGTCCTGTGGAACGGCTTGCCATGCCATTTCCACCTGGCGCCTCAGTTGGACCAGCGTTCGTGCTGGACGTGCAGACCGCGTGAGACGACGCTTCATCCAGTCCCAAACATGCTCAATGGGGGACAGATCCGGAGATCTTGCTGGCCAGGGTAGTTGACTTACACCTTCTAGAGCACGTTGGGTGGCACGGGATACATGCGGACGTGCATTGTCCTGTTGGAACAGCAAGTTCCCTTGCCGGTCTAGGAATGGTAGAACGATGGGTTCGATGACGGTTTGGATGTACCGTGCACTATTCAGTGTCCCCTCGACGATCACCAGTGGTGTACGGCCAGCGTAGGAGATCGCTCCCCACACCATGATGCCGGGTGTTGGCCCTGTGTGCCTCGGTCGTATGCAGTCCTGATTGTGGCGCTCACCTGCACGGCGCCAAACACGCATACGACCATCATTGGCACCAAGGCAGAAGCGACTCTCATCGCTGAAGACGACACGTCTCCATTCGTCCCTCCATTCACGCCTGTCGCGACACCACTGGAGGCGGGCTGAACGATGTTGGGGCGTGAGCGGAAGACGGCCTAACGGTGTGCGGGACCGTAGCCCAGCTTCATGGAGACGGTTGCGAATGGTCCTCGCCGATACCCCAGGAGCAACAGTGTCCCTAATTTGCTGGGAAGTGGCGGTGTGGTCCCCTACGGCACTGCGTAGGATCCTACGGTCTTGGCGTGCATCCGTGCGTCGCTGCGGTCCGGTCCCAGGTCGACGGGCACGTGCACCTTCCGCCGACCACTGGCGACAACATCGATGTACTGTGGAGAGCTCACGCCCCACGTGTTGAGCAATTCGGCGGTACGTCCACCCGGCCTCCCGCATGCCCACTGTACGCCCTCGCTCAAAGTCCGTCAACTGCACATACGGTTCACGTCCACGCTGTCGCGGCATGCTACCAGTGTTAAAGACTGCGATGGAGCTCCGTAGCCGGCCGTAGTGGCCGTGCGGTTCTGGCGCTGCAGTCTGGAACCGCGAGACCGCTACGGTCACAGGTTCGAATCCTGCCTCGGGCATGGATGTGTGTGATGTCCTTAGGTTAGTTAGGTTTAACTAGTTCTAAGTTCTAGGGGACTAATGACCTAAGCAGTTGAGCCCCATAGTGCTCAGAGCCATTTGAAGCATTTGGAGCTCCGTATGCCACGGCAAACTGGCTGACACTGACGGCGGCGGTGCACAAATGCTGCGCAGCTAGCGCCATTCGACGGCCAACACCGCGGTTCCTGGTGTGTCCGCTGTGCCGTGCGTGTGATCATTGCTTGTACAGCTCTCTCGCAGTGTCCGGAGCAAGTGTGGTGGGTCTGACACACCGGTGTCAATGTGTTCTTTTTTCCATTTCCAGGAGTGTATTTTTATACTGAACAGCCAGAAAACTGGTACACCTGGCTTATATAGTGTAGAGCCCTCGCAAGCAGGCAGAAGTGCCGCAGCTCGACGTGGCGTGGACTGGATTAATGTGTGCAGTAGTGCTGGAGCGAAATGACACCATGAATCCTGCAGGGCTATCCATAAATCTGCCAAAGTACGGGCCGGGGGGGGGGGGGGGCGGGGGGCAAGGGAGGTGGAGATCTCTTTTGAACACGTTGCAACGCATCCCAGATACGCTCAATAATGTTCATGTTTAGGGAGTACGACGGGCAGCCGAAGTGTTTGAACTCAGAAGAGTCTTCCTGGAGCCACTCCGTAGCAATTCTGAAAATGTAGGATATCGCATTGTCCTGCTGGAATTACCCAAGTCCGTCGGAATGCACGGTGGACATAAATGTATGCAGGTGACCAGACAGGACGCTTACGTACATGTCACCTGTCAGAGTCGTATCTAGACGTATCAGAGGTCCAATATCACACCACACCCGCACACGCCCTACACCATTTCAGAGCCTCCACCAGCTTGAACACTCCACCACCGACATGTGGGGTGCACTGATTCATGAGCTTGTCTCCCATCCACTCGATACAATTTGAAACGAGACTCGTCTGAACACGCAACATGCTTCCAGTCATCAAGAGTCCAATGTCGGTGTTGACGGGCCCAGGCGAAGCGTAAAGCTTTCTGTGGTCCAGTCATCAAGGATACACGAGCGGGCCTTCGGCTCCGAAAGCCCACATCGATGACGTTTCGTTGAATGTTTCGCACACTGACACTTGTTGATGGCCCACCACTGAAATCTGGAGCAATTTGCGGAACGGTTGCACTTCTGTCACGCTGAACGATTCTCTTCCGTTCTTGCAAACTCTTTTTCCGGCCGCAAAGATGTCTGAGATTTCGTGTTTGACCCGATTCCTGATATTCACGGTACCCTCGTACGAGAAAACCCCCACTTCATCGCTACGTCGTAGATGCAGCGTGTCATCGCTCATGCGCCGACTATAACACCACGTTCAAACTCACTTAAATTTTGATAACCTGCCATTGTAGCAGCAGTAACCGATCTAACAACTGCGCCAGACACTTACTGTGGTACATAGACAAAATGGATCAAATGGCTCTAAGTGCTGGCATGTGTGGCTGAGCGGTTCTAGGTGCTACAGTCCGGAACCGCGCGACCGCTACGGTCGCAGGTTCGAATCCTGCCTCGGGCATGGATGCGTGTGATATCCTTAGCTTAGTTAGGTTTAAGTAGTTCTAAGTTATAGGGCACTGATGAACTCAGATGTTAAGTGCCATAGTGCTCAGAGCCATTTGAAACATTTTCGCTCTAAGCATTATGGGTTATCAGTCCCCTAGACTTAGAACTACTTAAACCTAACCAACCTAAGGATATCACAAACATCCATGCCCGAGGCAGGACTCGAACCTGCGACCGTAGCGGTCGCGCGGTTCCGGACTGTAGCACCTAGAACCGCTCGACCACAGCGGCCGACGGTATATAGTATAGACGTTCCGACCGCAGCGCCCTGTGTTTCCTGTTTATACACTAACAAGGGAACATCCCCATCGCACCCTCCTCAGATTTAGTTGTAAGTTGGCACAGTGGATAGGCCTTGAAAAACTGAACACAGATCAATCGAGAAAACAGGAAGAAGTTCTGTGGAACTGTGAAAAAAATAAGCAAAATATACATACTGAGTAGTTCATGCTTAAGATATGCAATATTAAGGACAGTTTGCGCTCAGGAGCGCCGTGGTCCCGTGGTTAGCGTCAGCAGCTGCGGAACGAGATGTCTTTGGTTCAAATCTTCCCTCGACTCAAAATTTTACTTTCTTTATTTTCGCAAAGTTATGATCTGTCCGTTCGTTCATTGACGTCTCTGTTCACTGTAATAAGTTTAGTGTCTGTATTTTGCGACCGCACCGCAAAACCATGCGATTAGTTGACGAAAGGACGTGCCTCTCCAATGGGAACCGAAAACATTTGATCGCAAGGTCATAGGTCAACCGATTCCTCCACAGGAAAACACACTGATATATTCTATACGACACTGGTGACGGCATGTGCGTCATATGACAGGAATATGTTGTCGACCCACCTAACTTGTACACTTGGCGAATGGGTAAAAAGATTCTTCTACCTTGCCCGATTTAGGTTTTCTTGTGGATGTGATAATCACTCCCAAAAAAGTGATGAAAACATAAGAGTTTGTAACATAAACTGAAAACAAAAAGTTAAATTTTTCGCTCGAGGGAAGACTTGAATCAAGGACCTTTTATTCCGCAGCTGCTCACGCTAACCACGGGACCACGGCGCTCCTGAGCTCGCACTGTCCTTGATGTTATATATCTTGCTTATGGGCTACTCAGTTTGTATATTTTGCTTATTTTTTCACAGTTCCACATAACTTCTTCCTGTTTTCTCGATCGATCTGTGTTCAGTTTTTCAAGGCCTATCCACTCTGCCAACTTATAACTAAATCTGAGGGGGGTGCGATGGGGAGGTTCCCTTGTAAGTGATCAAAAGCATCGGGACACATCCAGACCTTCGTTTTTCATATTAGGTGCATTATGCTTTTACCTACTGCCAGGTACTCCATATCAGCGACCTCAGTAGTCATTAGACGTAGTGAGACAGCAGAACGGGTCGCTCCGCGGAACTCACGGACTTAGAATGTGGTCAGGTGATTGGGTGTCACTTGCGTCATACGTCTGTACGCGAGATTTCCACACTCCTTAAATATCCCTAGGTCCACTGTTTCCGATGCGATAGTAAAGTGCAAACGTGAAGGGACACGTACAGCACAATAGCGTACAGCCTGACCTCGTCTGTTGACTGACAGAGACCGCCGACAGCTGAAGACGGTCGTAATGTGTAATAGGCAGACATCTATCCACAACATCACACAGGAATTCCAAACTGCATCAGGATCCATTGCAAGTTCTATGACAGTTAGGCAGAAGATGAGAAAACTTGGATTTCATGATCGAGTGGCTGCTCATAAGCCACACATCACGCCGGCAAATCCGAAACGACGCCTAGCCTGGTGTGAGGAGCGTAAACATTGGACGATTGAACAGCGGAAAAACGTTGTATGGAGTGACGAATCACGGTTCACAACGTGGCGATCCTATGGCGGGGTGTGGGTATGGCGAATGCCCGGTGAACGTCATCTGTCAGCGTGTGTAGTGCCAACTGTAAAATTTGGAGGCGGTGGTGTTATGGTGTGGTCGTGTTTTTCATAGACCCCTTTTGTTCTGCGTAGCACTATCACAGCACAGGCTTACATTGATGTTTCAAGCACCTTCTTGCTTCCCACTGTTGAGGAGCAGTTCGGGATGGTGATTGCATCTTCCAACACGATAGAGTACCTGTTCATAATGCACGTCCTGCGACGGAGTGGCTACACGACAATAACATCCCTGTAATGGACTGGCCTGCACAGAGTCCTGACCTGAATCCTACACAACGCATTTGGTTCATCTTGAAACGCTGACTTCGTGCCAGGCCTCACCGACCGACATCGATATCTCTCCTTAGTGCAACACTGCTTGAAGAATGGGCTGCCATTCCCCAAAAAACCTTCCAGCACCAGATTGAACGTATGCCTGCGAGAGTGGAAGCTGTCATCAAGGCTAAGGGTGGGCCAACACAATACTGAATTCCAGCAGTACCGATGGAACTTATAAATCGTTTTCAGTCACGTGTCCGGATACGTTTTAACAGTGTATATCTCTGCATATGAAATCGCGTGCTTATACCCGTTTCTTTTGCGCTTGAGTGTATTTTCCCCTCATTTGTCATAAACTGGTTTAAAATGGCTCTGAGCACTATGGGACTTAACATCTATGGTCATCAGTCCCCTAGAACTTAGAACTACTTAAACCTAACTAACCTAAGGACAGCACACAACACCCAGCCATCACGAGGCAGAGAAAATCCCTGACCCCGCCGGGAATCGAACCCGGGAACCCGGGCGTGGGAAGCGAGAACGCTACCGCACGACCACGAGATGCGGGCATAAACTGGTTTCTCCATACAGTATTTTATAGGCATAAGAAATAAAACACCTCTTCAAATCACCACATATTCGTACTTAAACACATATAGATTCTACTAATATTATAAAATATATCAATATCTATTTCCGATCTATTGTGCTGCGGAAGATTACCGACGATCCGGCCCATAAAGGGCTGCATTGGCGCACAGCACAGCACGGTTCAGTTTAGGGACCAGTCCCATTCCTTTTCTACAAAAACGTCCACCGCTCCTACACCGATAGAGCACTTACCCTAGGAATGTCGGCACGAGGAATAACGTTGTCGAAACGATACTGTCATCGTTCGCTCCTAATTACCGAGCTGGCTTGGGTAGGACGAGACTGGAGAACGGCGGCGAGCGTTCTGGAATCGCGCCACAGCCACGGCGGGCGCCGTCGACGTGCTGGTCGATGGAGCCCTCGAGTCGGCTTTATCCGGCGGCGCGGCCCTTGTTTTCAGGGCCCTGCGCTGCAGTCGGTGGCCGCGCGTGACCCGCTATAAAGACGCCGGGCTCAAGCCGGCGCACGTGCCGTGACGTCACAGCAGGTGCCGAGGGCCCAGGGGAAGGGCGTAGGGCAGGTAGGCACTCAGCATGCGGATGAGAGGGAGAGAACTTTGTCGCCAACGTTGTGGGGGGGGGTCTCCCATGAAAACCAAGTGATCGTAGGAGAATGAAACATTTTGGAAATGCTTGTAAGGACTTGCGAAAGAGAAATGACGAATAAATCATTGAATGAAACACATTTTAATTTGTGTACAACAGGGTAAAATTTCTTAACTGCGTCCCGTGTTTACTTTCCAGGTTCCAAATGTTGCTCAATGTGACGAGCATTTGCATCAACGACAAACTGGAACAGCATTGGATATACCAATCACAATCACAATTGTGATGGTTTCATAGCTTCTGTTGCTGCAAACAACTAGACACCAGTGCCTACGAGCCTTATTTTTTACGCTAAAGC
Source organism: Schistocerca piceifrons (assembly GCF_021461385.2). Lineage (NCBI taxonomy): Eukaryota > Metazoa > Arthropoda > Insecta > Orthoptera > Acrididae > Schistocerca > Schistocerca piceifrons. The sequence continues at coordinate 66,175,468 of NC_060148.1, read as the reverse complement.
GCTGAAGGTGATTAATATGTGATCGAAAATCAATTTTGCTGTTAATAAATCATCAAAATTACGGCCAATGCTGACCTCCCTTCTAATTTTATTTACCATATGATCGTTGTGCACACAGCACTCCATGGAGTCGCCAATCAATCACAATACTGTTCGCAGCACTTCGAAAGGTGGAATGTTCAGCTGTCAGACACAGCTTGTGCACTGCTTCCAGAATCTACAATGCGTCCAGCATTCTCAGCCAATTTTTTTTTTCATCCGTCTTCTGTCTGCTTTGGTACTGCCCGCCACGTATTCCTATCCTATGCCAACCTCTTCATCTCAGAGCAGCACTTCCAACCGGTGTCCTCAATTATTTGCAGGGTGCATTCCAATCTCTGTCTTCCTCTACAGTTTTTGCCTCTACAGCTCCCTCTAGTACCATGGAAGCCATTCCCTCATGTTTTAATAGATGTCCTATCATCCTGTCCCTTCTCCATATCAGTGTTTTCCACATATTCCTTTCCTCTCCGATTCTGCGCAGAACCTCTTCATTCCTTACATTATCAGCCCACCTAATTTTCAACATTCTTCCGTAGCACCTCATCTCAAATGCTATTATTCTCTACTGCTCCGGTTTCCCCACAGTCCACGTTTCACTACCATACACTGCTGTACTCCAGACGTACATTCTCAGAAATTTCTTCCTCAAATTAAGGTCGATATTTGATATTAGTAGAATTCTCTTGGCCAGGAACGCTCCTTTAGCCATTGCTAGTCTGCTTTTGAAGTCCTTGCTCCGTCCGTGATTGGTTATTTTGCTGTCCAGGTAGCAGAATTCCTTAACTTCATCTACTTCGTGACCATCAATCCTGATGTTGAGTTTCTCGCTGTTCTCACTTGTACTGCTTCTCATTACCTTCGTCTTTCTTCGATTTACTCTCAATCCATACTCTGCACTCATTAGACTGTTCAAATGTGCGTGAAATCTTATGGGACTTACCTGCTAAGGTCATCAGTCCCTAAGCTTGCACGCTACTTAACCTAAATGATCCTAAGGACAACACACACACACACACACACACACACACACACACACACACACACACACACACACCCATGCCCGAGGGAGGACTCAACCTCCGCCGGCACCAGCCGCACAGTCCATGACTGCAGCGCCGCAGACCGCTCGGCTAACCCCGCGCGGCCATTAGACTGTTCATTCCGTTCAGCAGATCATGCAATTCTTCGTCACTTTCACTCAGGATAGCAATGTCATCAGCGAATTGTATCACTGATATCCTTTCACATTGAATTTAATTTCCACCGCTAAACCTTTGTTTTATTTTTATCATTGCTTCTTCGATGTACCGATCGAACTCTAAGGGGAAAGACTACATCTCTGTCGTACGCTCTTTTTAAACTTAGCACTTCATTCTTGGTCGTCGATTCTTATTATTCCCTCGTGGGTCTTGCACACGTTGTATATTACATGTCTCTCCCTCTAGCTTCCCCCTATTTTTCTCAGAATTTCTAACATCTTGAACCATTTTACACTATCGAACGCTTTTTCCAGGTCGACAAATCCTATGAACGTGTCTTGATTTATCTTAAGTCTTACCTCCATTATCAACCGCAACTTCAGAATTGCCTCTTTTCGTGCCTTTACCTTTCCTAAAGCTAATTGATTGTCATCTAACACATCCTCAATTTTCTTTTCCATTCTTCTGTATATTATTCTTGTCAGAAACGTAGATGCATGATCTGTTAAGCTCATTGTGCGATAATTGTCGCACTTGTCAGCTCTTGCTGTCTTCGGAATTGTGTGGATGATGCTTTTCCGAAAGTCAGATGGTATGTCACGGAGTCATACATTCTACATACCAAAATGAATAGTCGTTCTGTTGCCACTTCCACCCAATGATTTTAGAAATTCTGATGGGATGTTATCTATTCCTTCTGCCGTATTTGATCCTAAGTCCCCCAAAGGTCTCATACTGCATCCCCAGCTCTTCTAAAGCGACTCATGTTTCTTGTTCTATCACATCAGAGAAATCTTCACCCTCATAGAGGCTTTCAATGTACTCTTTCCATCTATCCCCTCTCTCCTCTGCATTTAATAGTGGAATTCCCGTTGCACTTTTACTGTTATCACCTGAAACGTCCCCTTAGAAAAATTATACATGACTGTGCTTAAACTGACACAAAATATTTTTTAGCGCAACGCAATCTGACTTTCAATAATCCCTACAAGAGAATGGCCCTGACTAAATTAACCTATACGTTTCACAAATCACTTACCTCACAAAAATCTTCATTACTCGAACTACTGCAATACAGCGAGCGCCACTACTGCCAGCTAAATAAAAGATTCTAACTACTGAACGCACTAACTACTGATAGCCATAGTTAGCAAATGAAAGATTTTGATAGAGAACTTACCTTAATAGTGTTCAAAAGTCATAAAATATATATAGCAGTTCATGACATCCAATCTTACAAATTTGCTGTTTCTGATGGACACATGTCCAGGTCATCCGCTCTCAAAACTCCGCCATCTCTTTCCCCACATCCACCACTGCTGGCGGCTCACCTCCAACTGCGCAACGCTACGCGCTGTTAACATCCAGCTGCCCAACACTACAATAGCGAATATTCCAACAATGCCGACCAGCCTCAGACTGCACACAGCACAGTCAGTGATTTTCATATAGAGCGCTACGTGGCGTTACCAATAAAAAAACCTAAACAGTCTACTTACACACCTTTGCTTTTAATTTCACCGAATGTTGTTTTGACTTTGCTGTAGGCTGACTCACTTCTTCCAGCAATCATTTGTTTTTCGATTTCTTCACATTTTTCACGTAGCCGTTTCGTCTTAGCTCCCCTACACTTCCTGTTTATTTCATTCCTTAAGGACTTATACATCTTTATTCCCGAATTTCGCTGAACTTTTTTTGTACTTGGAGACAGTAAATTCTTTAGCAATTTGTGGCGCATTTGGCCGTCGGCCTCTCCCACGAACAGTTCCCAAATCGCCAGCTAATTCGAAGTTTCGAATCGCGTTCTGCAACCGCGATGCAGAAAGAGGACCTTCCCGTATTCCTTCAGTGCATCGATACTCGCGAAGAGCAGGTACACTGTTGCCTTTGTTTTGATAAAATGGTTGAAATGGCTCTGAGCACTATGGGACTTAACCGCTGTGGTCATCAGTCCCCTAGAACATAGAACTAATTAAACCTAACTAACCTAAGGACATCACACACATCCATGCCCGAGGCAGGATTCCAACCTGCGATCGTAGCAGCAGCGCGGTTCCAGACTGTAGCGCCTAGAACCGCTCGGGCACTCTGATCGGCTTGATGAAATGGCTTTTCGAGTAATGCCCTCCTCACTTTGTCCAAACCGATGTTGACTGCCTGCAAACGTAGGTAGTGCACACTGACGCCTGTGTTTTAGCCCTACGTCGCAGCAACAGTACCGCCGCCCAACGGCAGAACGTGGCAACTACTACTACTGACAACGCAGATCCTGGACATCATTCCTACAACGTTGGGTACCCATACGGCAAATACTGTTCAGTCTAAACAGGCTCAAGTAGAGCAAGTTTAATTAAAACCACCCTGCACTTCGGGAACACGGGACGAAATGAGATAGTTAATGTATAGCAATAAGAAAACACATCTTCACTGTCTATGGCAGCATATACACTGTGTGCTCACTTGAAACACTTCTGGCATGCGATTCAGCGCTCGCTAGAAATGCAGTAAAAGTTCCCACATCTTCCTCTTCTCTGATTCACTCTCCCCTGTTATCTTCTTCTTTTAATTCTTATATCCCATTCATCTCGTCTTTTCTTTTTTTTTTTTTGTGAAGTTACCTTTTAAAAGTTTAATTTTATCGCACAGTGTTTTTCAGCTGACATCCCTGTTCATCCATTTTTAACATTTTTGCACCTCTTTTCATGTCTGTGCTTGCAACAGCGTCATACGCACATCAAAAACAAGTTTTGCATCACCTCGGTTCCGATAGCTCCAGAACCCATAGAGAACGTTGGAATATACACTCCTGGAAATGGAAAAAAGAACACATTGACACCGGTGTGTCAGACCCACCATACTTGCTCCGGACACTGCGAGAGGGCTGTACAAGCAATGATCACACGCACGGCACAGCGGACACACCAGGAACCGCGGTGTTGGCCGTCGAATGGCGCTAGCTGCGCAGCATTTGTGCACCGCCGCCGTCAGTGTCAGCCAGTTTGCCGTGGCATACGGAGCTCCATCGCAGTCTTTAACACTGGTAGCATGCCGCAACAGCGTGGACGTGAACCGTATGTGCAGTTGACGGACTTTGAGCGAGGGCGTATAGTGGGCATGCGGGAGGTCGGGTGGACGTACCGCCGAATTGCTCAACACGTGGGGCGTGAGGTCTCCACAGTACATCGATGTTGTCGCCAGTGGTCGGCGGAAGGTGCACGTGCCCGTCGACCTGGGACCGGACCGCAGCGACGCACGGATGCACGCCAAGACCGTAGGATCCTACGCAGTGCCGTAGGGGACCGCACCGCCACTTCCCAGCAAATTAGGGACACTGTTGCTCCTGGGGTATCGGCGAGAACCATTCGCAACCGTCTCCATGAAGCTGGGCTACGGTCCCGCACACCGTTAGGCCGTCTTCCGCTCACGCCCCAACATCGTGCAGCCCGCCTCCAGTGGTGTCGCGACAGGCGTGAATGGAGGGACGAATGGAGACGTGTCGTCTTCAGCGATGAGAGTCGCTTCTGCCTTGGTGCCAATGATGGTCGTATGCGTGTTTGGCGCCGTGCAGGTGAGCGCCACAATCAGGACTGCATACGACCGAGGCACACAGGGCCAACACCTGGCATCATGGTGTGGGGAGCGATCTCCTACACTGGCCGTACACCACTGGTGATCGTCGAGGGGACACTGAATAGTGCACGGTACATCCAAACCGTCATCGAACCCATCGTTCTACCATTCCTAGACCGGCAAGGGAACTTGCTGTTCCAACAGGACAATGCACGTCCGCATGTATCCCGTGCCACCCAACGTGCTCTAGAAGGTGTAAGTCAACTACCCTGGCCAGCAAGATCTCCGGATCTGTCCCCCATTGAGCATGTTTGGGACTGGATGAAGCGTCGTGTCACGCGGTCTGCACGTCCAGCACGAACGCTGGTCCAACTGAGGCGCCAGGTGGAAATGGCATGGCAAGCCGTTCCACAGGACTACATCCAGCATCTCTACGATCGTCTCCATGGGAGAATAGCAGCCTGCATTGCTGCGAAAGGTGGATATACACTGTACTAGTGCCGACATTGTGCATGCTCTGTTGCCTGTGTCTATGTGCCTGTGGTTCTGTCAGTGTGATCATGTGATGTATCTGACCCCAGTAATGTGTCAATAAAGTTTCCCCTTCCTGGGACAATGAATTCACGGTGTTCTTATTTCAATTTCCAGGAGTGTATATCAACATAAACATCATTACCGCCCTATTTATTGCTCATGATAACAACACATTGCATGTTGTACCACCATAAAGCGGGACCTAGAGAGGTGGTCGTCCAGATAGCTGTACACACTGGTACCTCTAATACCCAGTAGCACGTCCTCTTGCATTGATGCATGCGTGTACTCATCAAGGCACTGTTGGTCCAGATTGTCCCACTCCTCAGAGTGCTCGGTACGTCACGCCGTCCATAAACAGAACTTTTCAATCTGTGCCAGGCATGTTGGATAGCATTCATGTCAGGAGAACATGCCGGCCACCCTAGTCGAGCGATGTCGCTATTCTGACGGAAGTCATTCACAAGATGGACACGATGGGGGAGCGAATTGTGGTCTACGAAGACGAATGCCTCGCCCATATGCTACCGATATGGTTGCACTATCGGTCGGAGGATGGCATTCACGTATCGTACAGCCTTCTGTGACCACCAGCGGCGTACGTCGGCCCCACATAACGCCATCCCAAAACATCAGGGAACCTGCACCTAGCTGCACTCGCTGGAAAGTATGTCTAAGGCGTTCTGCCTGATCGGGTTTGACGATTGTACCGTGAATGCCAAGAATCCGGTAAAACTTCAAATCTCCGACATCGCTGCGGCCGGAAAAAGATGCTGTAAGAACGGGTCCAACGACGACTGAAGAGAACCGTTCAACTTGACAGAAGTGGAAACCCTTCCTCAAATTGCTACAGATTTCAATGCTGGGTCACCGACAAATGTCGGCGTGTGAATCATTCAACCAAACATCATCAGTATGGCCTTTCGCAACTGAAGGGCCACTCGTGTACCCTTGATGACTGCACGACACAAAGCTTTACGCCTCGCCTGGACCCGTCAACACCCGACATCGGACTGTTGATGACTGGAAACCTGTTGCCTCTGTAATGGTTCTTTATTTACGTGACCATTACGGCACTCCAACTCCAGTTCTCGATACCAGTAATATCGTATTACTTTTCTGCGAAGTAACAGACATATTTTTGTGACAATATTCACATTTGGGTTTATTTATGTATAGGTACTCCGATGTATCGATGTGTTACAGTGATATGGTTCTTGCGTGTATTCATTCCTGTGAGACTGTCACAATCTTTGACTTACTTGTAACCGTTTTGGCGCCAATGCGCACAGAGCAGTCTTTGTTTCACTTTGCAGTAGTTTAGTTGTTATTTCGCTTAGCAAAAGAACAGTCAAGTCTTGTGTTTCGTTAAAGTGAAAATTAAATGTATGAAGATTGATACAAAACTGTTTTCTTGATGTGACAATAAAGAAGTATATGTGAATTTACAGGAAGTTTGATAAAAATGTGGATCGTGAACATTAAGTCAAAAATTATTTCTAGCATACCACTGTTCTGATCTGGTATTGTTCGAATCATTAAGAATTTCCTGAAAAACGCATTTGTTAGGTCTTCAAATATTGCTAAAATACAGACCTGGACATTCTAGCAGTCAAAGTGGAATCACCCTAGAATCAACAAGATGAGCCATAACAACTTCGACGAAATCTACGTTGGAATCCATTCAAGATAAGTGCCAAAATTAATGACCTTTTTACAGTGACTTCATTATTTCCATTCTGACGATACCATCCACAGTCAATAACTCTGTTGTTGCCAGATAAAAGCGAACATATGCTGCGTGAGCAACATTATTAATTTGATTTCTAACCTACTTTGCAAGTGGTGGTATTGTTAGACCTGGACGGACGGATATCGTTTAAAATTGTATCGAGCAGATAGACGTGTACGGGTATGGAGACAACCTCATGAATCCGTGGACCCTTCATGTCAGCAGGGGGCTGTTCAAGATGGTGGACGCTCTGTGATGGTTTGGATGTGTGCAGATGGAGTGAATGGGACCCCTGGTACATCTAGATACGATTCTGACAGATATGTACGCAGCGATCCTGTCTGACCACCGGAATCCATTCATGTCCATTGTGCATTCCGAAGGACTTGGCCAATTCCAGCAGGACAAAGCGATACCCCACGAGTCTAGAATTGCTACAGAGCTATTGAGCGTATCTGGGATGGAAAATGATATTTTCACTCTGCAGCGGAGTGTGCGCTGATACGAACCTTCCTGGCAGATTAAAACTGTGTGCCGGACCGAGACCCGAACACGGGAACTTTGCCTTTCGCGGATAAGTGCTCTACAAACTGAGCTGCCCAAGCATGACTCACGCCCCGTTCTCACAGCTTTACCTCTGCGAGTACCTCATCTCCTACCTTCCAAACTTTACAGATGCTCTCCTGCGAACCGCGAAAGGCAAACGTCCCGACTTCGAGTCTCAGTCCGGCACACAGTTTCAATCTGCCAGGAAGTTTCATATATGGGACGACTTGCAACGTGCTGTTCTGAAGAGATCTCCACCTCTTTGTACTCTTACACATTTATGGAAAGCCCTGCAGGATTCGTGGTGTTAATTCCGTCCAGCAGTACTTCAGACGTTAGTCGAGTCCATGCGACATAGTGTTGCAGCACTTGTGAGTGCTTGCGCAGTGCATACACCATGTTAGGCAGGTGTACCACTTCCTTTGCCACTTCTGTGTATCAAGGCAATAAAAAGAATCTGTTGTATCCACGGACCCAACCAACCAATCAACTCGCACACGCGCGCCCTGACCGTGACATCGCTGGCCACATATCCTGTCGCGGTCGCCGGCGTCTCAGGGCGTTACTGCCGACGGGTGAGGTCGCACCATGGTTGAACTCGGGTCCGCAGAGCCCTCTGCCTTTTGCATATAATGAGGAGCGCTGGCCCCGGGACGGACAGTTTATTGTCGATTGTCTATTGCTAGCCTTTAGTGGAGTTTCTAGCGGAGCCATTGCAGTGTGATGTTTGCTACTGTATTCGACTAGGCTCAGTACACGGATTACTCTCGGATATTACTTGGACTTGTATTGCTGGCGCATTTCTTGTCATTAATTATTTTTCGCCCAACAGACATAGCTACATCCTGATCACAACCCACGCTTTATACAATTTGTGGTGGCTGCCCCAAAAGTACTGCCGAGGACCTTGGGTTTGGGAGCCATCACAAAAGAATCACAGTACGAAAAACTGCTACCCTCGTCTACCGCAATAAATTACGAATACTTTTAGTCTCTGGTGGATTGTCGTTCACGCTGTGCGGTGGCTTGGCTTTGCCACACGGCGGTCCTCTGCGTTTATCCCACATTAGGACTGCAGTTGTTGTCGTTTCTGCGCTCTGGCGCACCTCCTCAGGACTGTCGGGTGGCTCGCCGCTTAATTAAACAGCGCTGCCTGCCCAGCCGCTGTCTAACAGCGGCTCGACTCGCCTCTCTCCTGCCCTCGTGCACGTTTAGGCCCTTGGCGTCATCTTCAGGACCGAGTTCAGACTGTGTGTGCGAGCAGTGGAGAGGCCGGGGTGGGGGAAATGCTGGGAGTGGGGGTAGGGGAGGGGAAGAGACAACGCAGAAGTAGGGGAACCCCCGTCCTCACCTCGCCGGCGCGTTCTCAGACTGGCAGGCTGCCTCGAGCACTCACTTGTCGTGGGCGAGTGCACTTTGCTCCATCCGGAAGAGTCATTCTGAATGGGCTTCAATGAATTTCCTCTGGTAGTCTACATTTTCTTTCAGTTACAGTCAGTGTCAATTTGAGCCATAGGCCATATGATGATAAAGCAGTAAAACAATTTATTATTTTATGAATTTCAGCAACCAGCTACTTTTTTATACACTGATTAGCAAGAGCCTTATGACCACCGATCTACTATCGATATAAACCCCTCCAGGCAATAGCAGCATCAACTGGCGAGGAGTGACTACTAGTCAGACACACACATGGTTCATGTAGCATTAGTGAGTGTGCTGCCCATTTGCACACTACTGGCCATTAAAATTGCTACACTAAGAAGAAATTCAGATGATAAACAGGTATTCATTGGACAGATATACTAGAACTGACATGTGATTACATTTCCACGCAATTTGGTTGCATAGATCCTGAGAAATCAGTACCCTCTGGCCGTAATAACGGCTTTGATACGCCTGGGCATTGAGTCAAACAGAGCTTGGATGGCGTGTACAGGTACAACTGCCCATGCAGCTTCGACACGATACCACAGTTCATCAGGAGTAGTGACTGGCGTATTGTCATGAGCCAGTTGCTCGGCCACCATCGACCAGACGTTTTCAGTTGGTGAGACATCTGGAGAATGTGCTGGCCGGGGCAGCCATCGATTATTTTCTGTATCCAGAAAGGTCCGTACAGGAGCTGCAACATGCAGTCGTGCATTATCCTGCTGAAATGTAGGGTTTCGCAGGAATCGGATGAAAGGTAGAGCCACGGGACGTAACACATCCGAAATGTAACGTCTACTGTTCAAAGTGCCGTCAATGCGACCAAGAGGTGACCGAGACATGTAACCGATGGTACCCCATACCACCACGCAGAGTGATACGCCAGTATGGCGATGACGAATACACACTTCCAATGTGCGTTCACCTCGATGTCGCCAAACATGGATGCGACCATCACGATGCTGTAAACAGAACCTGGATTCATCCGAAAAAATGACGTTTTGCCATTCGTGCACCCAGGTTCGTCGTTGAGTACACCGTCGCAGGCGCTCCCGTATGTGATGCAGCGTCAAGGGTAACCGCAGCCATGGTCATCGAGGTGATAGTCCGTGCTGCTGCAAACGTCGTCGAACTGTTCGTGCAGATGGTTGTTGTCTTGCAAACGTCCCCATCTGATGACTCAGGGATCAAGACGTGGCTGCACGATCCGTAACAATCGTGCAGATAAGATGCCTGTCATCTCGACTGCTAGTGATACGAGGCCGTTGTGATCCAGGACGGTGTTCCGTATTACCCTCCTGAACCCACCGAATCCATATTCTGCTAACAGTCGTCGGATCTCGACCAACGCGAGCAGCAATGTCGCGATACGATAAACAGCAATCGCGATAGGCTACCATCCTACCTTTATCAAAGTCGGAAACGTGATGGGACGCATTTCTCCTCCTTACACGAGGCATCACAACAACGTTTCACCAGGCAACGCTGGTCAACTGCTATTTGTGTATGAGAAATTCTTGGAAAATTTCCTCATGTCAGCACATTGGTGTCGCCACCGGTGCCAACCTTGTGTGAATGCTCTGAAAAGCTGATCATTTGCATATCACAGCATGTTCTTCCTGTCAGTTAAATTTCGCGTGTGTAGCACGTCATCTTCGTGGTGTAGCAATTTTATTGGCCAGTAGTGTAGATTAGGAAACGCGCGCAATCTGAGTTTGAACGCGGGCAGATAGTGATGGCCCGGAGGCTCGGCATGAGTATTTTGGAAACTACCGACTTGTCTGGTGTTCGAGAAGCGCTGTGGTGAGTGTCTTCAAGACATGGCGGAACGAAATGAAAGCACATCCAGACGTCATGAGGTTGGGCAGCCACCCCTCATTACAGTTGTCGGACATCTTAGGTTGGGCAGACTGGTAAAACAGGACAGGCGGCGAACTATGACGGAACTACCATCAGAGCTTAATGCTGGGCGAAGTACAAGAGTGTCTGAACACACAGTGCACCAAACACTCCTAACGATGGGCTTCCGCAGCCGGCGACCCAAGTATGTGCCAATGTTATCACCACGACATCGCAAACTACAACTGAAATGGGTACGTGAGCATCGGCACTGGGCTTTGACGCAGTGGCGATATCCTCTTCATCATGTCAATGGGAGGGCGCGAATCCATCGTCTTCCAGAGAAGAGCTCATCGACAACTGTACTGGACGGAGACAAGCTGGCAGCGGCTCCATGATGCTCTGCGTAATATTCACGTGATCATCAATGGACACAGCAGGAGCTCATGCAAGACACCATGATGGCCATGGAGTATCCTATACTGGTTTGGAGACGCATGCAGCTCTTCTTGTCGACCATGTTTCCCGACAGCAGTGGCATATTTCAACAAGATAATGCGCCAGGTCACTAGGCCAGTAATGTTATGGAGTGGTTCGTAGAACATAGTGGCCCTGTTCCAGTTAATACTCTGGCCCCCAACACAGATTGTGATGGCCCAGATGCTTGGCACGAGTAGTTTGGAAGCTGCATGACTGTCTGGTGTTCGATAAGCGCTGTGGTGAGTGTGTTCAAGACATGGCGGAACGAAATGAAAGCACATCCAGACGTCATGAGGTTGGGCCGCCACCCCTCATTACAGTTGTCGGACATCTTAGGTTGGGCAGACTGGTAAAACAGGACAGGCGGCGAACTATGACGGAACTACCATCAGAGCTTAATGCTGGGTGGAGTACAAGAATGTCTGAACACACAGTGCACCAAACACTCCTAACGATGGGCTTCCGCAGCCGGCGACCCAAGTATGTGCCAATGTTATCACCACGACATCGGAAACTACGACTGAAATGGGTACGGGAGCATCGGCACTGGGCTTTGACGCAGTGGCGATATCCTCTTCATCATGTTGATGGGAGAGCGCGAATCCATCGTCTTCCAGAGAAGAGCTCATCGACAACTGTACTGGACAGAGACAAGCTGGCAGCGGCTCCATGATGCTCTGCGTAATATTCACGTGATCATCGATGGACACAGTGGAGCTCATGAAAGACACCATGATGGCCATGGAGTACCGTATACTGGTTTGGAGGCTGCATACAGCCCTTCTTGTCCACCATGTTTCCCGACAGCAGTGGCATTTTTCAACAAGATAATGTGCTATGTGACAAGGCCAGGAGTGTTATGGAATGGTTCGAAGAACATGGTGGCAGAGTTCGAGTTAATATGCTGGCCCCCCCAACTAGCCAGATCCGAACCCGTTTGAACACATTTGGAATATGATTGATGTGGTGTCAGAGCTTATCACTTCCCTCCCTGGAATTACGGGAATCAGGTGAGTTGCTTGTGCAGATATGGTGCCAGCTTTCTCCAGCCACCTAATAAGGCCTTACTGCTTCCCTGCCACGATGCGTCGCCGCTGTTATCAATGCCAGAGGTTGACATACCGGCTGTTAGGTAGCACTCCGTCTTCAGGCCACGAGTGGCCTACCGGGACCATCCGACCACCGTGTCATCCTCAGGGGAGGATGCGGATAGGAGGGGCGTGGGGTCAGCACACCGCTCTCCCGATCGCCATGATGGTATTCTTGACCGGAGCCGCTACTATTCGGTCGAGTAGCTCCTCAATTGACATCACGAGGCTGAGTGCACCCTGAAAAATGGCAACAGCGCATGGCGGCCTGGACGGTCACCCATCCAAGTGCCGGCCACGCCCGACAGCGCTTAACTTCGGTGATCTCACGGGAACCGGTGTATCCACTGTGGCAAGGACCAGCTATTAGATAGGTGGTCATAAGACTGAGTCTGATTTTTTTCCTCGAGCTTTCGTAATAGATTCCTATTTTTGCCATGAATATTTGAAAAAAGTGTTTTTATATTTAGTGCCCATAGGCTGCAGCGCTCTCGTATCGCTAAGTTGGTAATAATGCTCTGTATTGTAGACGCTCTTTTAATTTCGCATATCAAGCAATGGAAGTGGCGCGAGAGGAGCAGTACGGCGCAATAAAATTCTGTATTCGTCTAAACCATTCAGCCTCTGAAACTTACGAAAAGCTGCAGCAAGCATACGATGAAGATGCACTGCCTCGCGCAACAGTGATTAGGTGTTTCAAAGACTAGTTTGTGTTAAGCAAATTGGGACTGCTGTTTCGGCTTCTGCTGTGTTTGAAGCCAACATTGGCACCGCTGCAATGATTGTGCGTGGGATCGGACGATAACATAACGTAACATTAGTGATGTGTTTACAATTTCATGTGACAGCATCTTTACGATCATGCACGATCATCTCCACACGACCCGTGTCTGTGGCCATTGGGTGCCACGTCTGTTGACTGCCGAACAAAAGGCTGTGCGAATGGGGGCAAGCCATAACGTGCTGCGTCTCTTTGCTGATGGAGAGGGATGCGTTTCTGGAGTCAGTTATCACCGGTGGTGATTCATGGCTGCATCGTTATGAAGGAAAACTAACCAGGACAGCGGGGAAAGCACCAAGTTCTTCAACACCAAAAAAGGCGCAAGTTGTTCGATCTGCAAGGAAAGTCTTGATGATAACGTTTTTTGTCTGTGATGCCTGCTGTTTCCTCTCACATTGTTGTCACAGATTGCAAGTTACTGTCTAAACGGAGGAAGAACATTGCAAGGAAACCACCAGAACTTTCTCGAAGTGGGTGGCCACTTCATCATGACAATGCACGGTCTCACGTCGCAAATTGAGTCTTATCGTATATGGCGCAGTTCAGCGTCACCTGTGCACGTCATGCATCTTACAGCCCTGATTTTCAACCCTGTGACCTTTTTTTTTTTTTTTTTTTTTTTTTCTTTTTGCTCCCATGACTAAAGGCAAAGCTTCAGGGTATTTCATTTGAGAACTCTGAAGCGGTGCTAAAAAAAAAAAAAAAAAGAAAAGTGGTTCACAAGGAACAGAAAAGGAATGGCCTGTACCATATTTTAGAGGACTGCCACAGACACCATATAGAGTGGATTCAAGTAAGAGAGGAATACTTCGAAAATGATCACGTACACATTGAAATGAAGTAATAAACATCTCTGAAAAAAATTCAGTCTCAGTCTTTGTCGATCGGCCCTCATATTATTCCACCTTTCAAACTTCCGCCCACCTTCAGTTGGTGTAATACACATTTGAATCTTGAATTAGCAGTACATCAACAGCATTTACTGCAGTTCGGATGCGGCAGCTGCTTGTAACAGTCTGATAATTGAAGATTTAAATATGCAATATACCACCTGAAGATAGGTGAAAGTCTGAAACGCATGTTGACATAAAAATACATAAAAGTGGCTGATTGCTGTATTCTGTAAAGTAAAGTAACCCATAGCCACTGGGACCAGTAAAATGAATAAATTGTAGCAATACAGTTATGCCACACGTTTTGGCCATCTTTGCAATGCTCATCATAAGGGTGAATAACCTATTTAGTCATACTGAACTGTACTGCAACAAATATGGTTGAAACGTTGTTAGTATAATTGCTCTTGTGTTTATTCAAATCCATATTCCTTATTTATTGCTTTATTTGAGCTGGCACAGGTACGTCGATACAGGCCCACATTTCTATATGTAACGATTCAATGTAACATATTTGTTAAAGGTGGTGATGGAATGACACTGTTGGACATTAGAACTAAAAGACCGAAAGCGCAGCGACAAACGTCAAATGTCATGCAGAATATTACAATGAAGCGCCAAATATAGGTAAACAGGAAAAATACGGCTCTGCGGTCGGCAATGCCTATATAAGACAAAAAGTGCTTGACGCAATTATCAGACTGGTTACTGCTGTTACAGAGGCAGGTTATCAAGATTTAAGTGAGTTTGAACGTTGTGAGCGTGTGGATGCTATTCTGTCATTCTGCACAACGGATTAATCTGAGATGTGCCCTTTACCCTGTGGCTCCTGCAAGATGCAATTTCCGCCCCCACACTACTACAGAAGTCAGACAGACGCTCCTAACGTTCTAAAGAGAAATGCCTGAAAAACTTTCAGCAATAAATAGCTTCTGGAGTCGTCCGCTGTAAGGAAATGACACAAAATTCACAAAATTTCTTACGTAACTAGTGGGATACTTGAGTACTGGAGTAGTGCTAGTTAGTGTAAGAAAAACATGAAACTACCGAAAATTATTATTTATTTTGCAAAAATTCTGAGAAATCGCAATGACACTTTTAGTTATGAACTGAACACACTAATTCTGGGTTCTGTCCAGAATGTGAAGTTACCTCTTAAGGATAGGATTCGCTAATGAAATTTTTAAGATTGTTATTGACTTGGCAGAATGGCTGAGAGCCGCGCCTACTCAACTCGAATAATTATCCTTTAGAATGTTGCTAGGTACGGTCGAGGCTGTTGCGTGTGAAATGCAGTGAAGTGTACTGTTGTGGAGGAAATATGGGGCTCGCAATAGCTGTATCGCACAATACCGTAAGCTGCGATGACTACTGTCTGCGCCGCTCGCTGCTGACAAATAAGATAACTCTCGTTCTATCTGCATTGACCTTCACCATTCAAACTCTACCTACGCCTTGATGAACTCGAGGATTCCTATTCGCCTTTAGTCTAACTATTGGCGTGGTACACCGGTCAGATAACCAGTCCATCGCAATGCCACTCAAAAATTCGCTCGCAGGCGTTTAACTGTAACTTTGTCCGTTCACACCACACAATAAGTGTGTCGGCCAACACAGTGAACAATGCTTAATCGCAAGGATTCAATACAGGGTTGCACTTCCATTCGCTCTCGACAGAGGTGCTCTCCCAGTGAAGTACTGACTAGAGACTTGTTCCTCGCTCCAAGAGCGACAACGGAACGGCCCCTCTCCACACCAGACGAGAAGGGGTATATCTTTCGGTCTATTCCATTACTCCTACAGCTCAAGGCATCAGAAATATTGTCTGATAATCAGCATTGCTCTTCTAAAACCGGAGAATGACGTTTTGTTTAAGGCGACCAATCCAGAAATCTGTAGCATCGGCGTTTGGCGTTTGCTGTCTCCCTGTGAAAATCTCTGAAACTGCATGCTATGTGTAGGCTGGGCGCTCCCACACAATGTGGCGGAATTAGCTTTTAAGCCAAACAAAGGGTCGTTCCTCCTTTCCACTCGGGCGGCCACCGGCCGAAGTACATAGCTCCCTGTGAAAACCTCTGAAGGGACCGGCATCCTGGCATGTGGTGTTTGCCTCTCCTGAACTAAAAGCTTTTGTGACCGTCGGGTCTTGAATGTGTGTGTGTGTGTGTGTGTGTGTGTGTGTGTACGCCCGATTTGAGTATTTCAACCACGGTGCGCGTTTGCGATTTATTAGTCATTTGCATATTGTTTACATGAATTCATACAATATTGACTTTATCTTATCGAGTTTGGGTTCGACTGAAGCGTCTTGATGTGCGGAATATGATTGTGAGGGCGGAATATGTAAGCAATGAAGGTCAAGAGACCACGACGTCTTACAACGAGGTGTTGTAGTCGATGCACGAGTGATGGGACACAGCACTTCCAAGGTAGCGATGAAGTGGCGATTTTCCCATACGACCATTTCACGAGTGTACCGTGAATATCAGAAATCGAGTAAAACATAAAGTCTACGATATTGCTGCGGCCGGAAAAAGATCCGGTAAAAACGGGACCAACGTCGCTTGAAGAGACAGAAGTGCAACCCTTCTGCAATTTGTTGCAGATTTCAATGCTGGGCCATCGAGTGACAGCTTTTGGAGCTGAAGGGCCACTCGTGTCCCCTTGAGGACTGCAAGACACAAACCTTTACGCCTCCTCTGGGTCTGTCAACACCAACATTGGACTGTTGATGACTGGAAACATGTTGTCTGGTCAGACGAGTCTCGTTTCCAATTGTATCGAGCGGATGGAAGTGTACTGGTATGGAACAACCTCATGAATCCACTGACCTGCATGTCAGCAGGGGACTGTTCAAGCCGGTGGAGGCTCTGTAATGGTGTGTGGCGTGTGCAGTTGGAGTGATATGGGGCCCGTGATATGTCTAGATACGACTGTGACAGGTGTCACGTACTTAAGCATCCTGTCTGGTTCAAATGGCTCTGAGCACTATGGGGCTTAACTTCTGAGGTCATCAGTCCCCTAGAACACATCCATGCCCCAGGCAGGATTCCAATCTGCGGCCGTAGCGGCCGCGCGGTTCCAGACTGTAGCGCCTAGAACCGATCGGCCACTCCGGCAGGCGCATCCTGTCTCATCACCTGCATACATTCATGTCCACTGTGCATTCCGACGGACTTCGGCTGTTCCAGCAGGGTAATGCGACACCCCACACGTCCAGAATTGCTAGAGTGTGACTCCAGAAACACTCTTCTGAGTTTAAACACTTCCGCTGGCCACCAGACTCCCCAGACATGAACCTTATTGAACATATCTGGGATGCCTTGCAACGTGCTGTTAAGAAGAGATCTCCACCTCCTCGTACTCTTACGTATTTATGGACCGGCGTCAATTCCCTCCAGCACCACTTCAGACATTAGTTGAGTCCATGCCACATCATGTTGCGGCACTTCAGTATGCTCGCGGGGGCCCTACGTGATATTAGGCATGTGTACCAGTTTCTTTGGCTGTTCAGGGTACCTGCTTATATACGCAAAATGCTGCGGGTAGGCCTACCCAGACAGCAACAAAAAACACATCCGAGGGAAAGCGTCACATAACTAATAGGCGCCATCATTACCGAAGACAGACGCTACTCGGCAGTGCACCGACCACTCACCAGGAGTCAACCCAGTCTCCGGTAGAGGTCACTCGCCCCATGGACCTATTCTGCTATGAGTGCCATGTGACCATAAGTAGAACGTGCGGCATTCTGACAGCATTTATGCAGGAGGTCTTGTACATACCAGAGAGCACAGTTCACTCCATGTGATTTCATCAGCCAGGCACTGGTTCTTCAAGGATTCCTTCAATCAGAAATTTACTGCAGCAACTACGACACCGATTTCGGTGTCAGTGATCGGCTAGTAGAGTTGCAAGATTTCTTGGCTGTCCCTAGCGCATTTTCCATGTTGTCGCGCTGGGTAACTGCGAGGTCTAGCCGCCCTGCCACGGTTCACGCGGCTCTCCCCGCCTCGCCCCCCCCCCCCGCCCGCTCCCACCCCCCCGTCGGCATGGGGGTGTGTGCTTGTCCTTAGCGTAAGTTAGCTTAAGTTAGATTAAGTAGTTTGTAAGCCTAGGGACCGAGACCGATGACTTTAGCAGTTTGGTCCCATGATACCTTACCACAGAATCCTCCGTGATAGAGTGTCAGCTGTGGACGAAGATTAGGAAAAAGAAAACATGACAAACTGTAAAAGAGGCACTATAAAAATATAATACATCAGGAAAACGACACCATGTGGTAAAAAGAAATAAAATAAAAGCCCACTCACGATGCTGCAACTGCAGTGAAACATGTTTGGGATAAAAAAACAAAATTGTGTTTGCTAAAGGCGGACCCCATGCAAAAACATTCGTATAGCAAACGCTAATAGAACACCTTCAACCTCAAGATATATTTTTATTCTGGCAGATTAAAACTGTGTGCCAGCCCGAGACTCGAACTCGGGACCTTTGCCTTTCGCGAGAAAGTGCTCTACCAACTGAGCTACCCAAGTACGACTCACGCACAGTCCTCACAGCTTTGCTTCTGCCAGTACCTCGTCTCCTACCTCCCAAACTTCACGGAAGCTCTCCTGCGAGCCTTGCTGAACTAGCACTCCTGAAGGAGAGCTTCTGTGAAGTTTGGAAGGTAGGAGACGAGGTACTGGCAGAAGCAAAGCTGTGAGGACTGTGCGTGAGTCGTACTTGGGTAGCTCAGTTGGTAGAGCACTTTCTCGCGAAAGGCAAAGGTCCCGAGTTCGAGTATCGGTCCGGCACACAGTTTTAATCTGCCAGGAAGTTTCATATCAGCGCACACTCCGCTGCACAGTGAAAATATCATTCTATATTTTTATTCTTTGTTTCTCTTTGTAGCCCTTAAAGTCACCAAAGACTACAGTTAACTTCATTATCTGTCTACGAATGTGTGTAGTCACATTTTGACTGTTTGCTTATCGTAGTTTCAAAGCCTGTGGTTGGGGAACAAACCTAGCACTCACCTAAACGTCTGCGGAAAATCGCCTCAAAAGCACGCCTAGCCTGTACGATCCACCAGAACAGCTGTTGTCAGTTCGGTCCGAGTTTCTCTGACGTCCTAGTCTCCCTAAGTAGCGCGTTAAGCTTTTCCAGGTTGTCTGTAAGTTGTAATAAACGATAACCATGATGAATGTAATCGAAAACAGCCACGACTAGATCCTCAGATCGATGAATGCCAAAGTGTATTCGTAAACGTTTTCACATACGAGGGGCGTTCGACAAGTAATGAAATACTTTTTTTTCCTAGGCCAATTTCGGCTGAAAATTTCAGCATTAGTTGTGGGGCACCATAGAATATTCCCGTTCAGCCCCTGTAGATTCATGAAGTTCCGATACGTACCGACGCAATGCACAGCCCTCAAAATAGTGTCTGTAATGGAGGTGCCTTCCAAGGAATGAGCTTTCATTGAGTTTCTTTTGGCGGCAAACACAGCTGTGACTGCTGCAATGTTGGAACGTGCGGACCCTCTCATTGGAGGTGATCAACGGAATCACAATGGGACGCCTCGCTGGACAACTGGACGTCTCTGTTGGTAGTTCCGCCTTGCTAGTCCACCAGTTGGGACACTGAAAGGTGTTCCGTACCGCCTAACAAAAGACCATAATGAGCAAACGGAGGACCACCTGCATGCAGTTGCTTCCGCGTTACGAGGCTGATGCTGACAATTTTTTGTCTAAAATCGTCACAGGCGATGAAAGATGGCTTCATCACTTCGAACTGGAAACAATGCCAATCCATGGAGTGCGGCCACACCATCTTGCCGCCATAGAAATGGTCAAAGTCACACCCTCGGCCGGTAAGCTCATGGGGTCTTCTTGGACTCTGAAGGGGTTCTTCTGTTTGATGTCCTCGCCCGTGGTGCAACGACCATCTCTGAAGTGTATTGTGCTACCTTCAGTTAACTGAAAAAATGACTTCACCGTGTTCGTCACCACAAAACTGCAAACGATCTTCTACATCTACGTTTTCACTCTGCAAATCACACTTAAGTGCCTGACAGCGGGTTCATGGAGTTACCTTCGCAACAATTCTGAATTATTACAATCCCAAGTATCACACGGATAAATGAACACCTATATCTTTCCCTGTATGCGCCGATCCCCCTTATTTTGCGATGATGATGGTTTCTCTCTGTATAGGTCGACGTCAACAAATATTTTTGCATTCGGAGAAGAAAGTCGGTGGTGAAATTTCGTGAGAAGATTCCGCCGAAATGAGAAACGCCTTTGTTGTACGAGGGCAGTTCAATAAGTAATGCAACACATTTTTTTTTCTGAAACAGGGGTTGTTTTATTCAGCATTGAAATACACCAGGATATTCCCCGATCTTTTAGCTACACAACACTATTTTTCAACGTAATCTCCATTCAATGCTACGGCCTTACGCCACCTTGAAATGAGGGCCTGTATGCCTGCACGGTACCATTCCACTGGTCGATGTCGGAGCCAACGTCGTACTGCATCAATAACTACTTCATCATCAGCGTAGTGCCTCCCACGGATTGCGTCCTTCATTGGGCCAAACATATGGAAATCCGACGGTGCGAGATCGGGGCTGTAGGGTGCATGAGGAAGAACAGTCCATTGATGTTTTGTGAGCTCCTCTCCAGTGCGAAGACTTGTTTGAGGTCCGTGCGAGATCGGGGCTGTAGGGTGCATGAGGAAGAACAGTCCATTGATGTTTTGTGAGCTCCTCTCCGGTGCGAAGACTTGTTTGAGGTCTTGCGTTGTCATGAAGAAGGAGAAGTTCGTTCAGATTTTTGTGCCTACGAACACGCTGAAGTCGTTTCTTCAATTTCTGAAGAGTAGCACAATACACTTCAGAGTTGATCGTTTGACCATGGGGAAGGACATCGAACAGAATAACCCCTTCAGCGTCCCAGAAGACTGTAACCATGACTTTACCGGCTGAGGGTATGGCTTTAAACTTTTTCTTGGTAGGGGAGTGGGTGTGGCGCCACTCCATTGATTGCCGTTTTGTTTCAGGTTCGAAGTGATGAACCCATGTTTCATCGCCTGTAACAATCTTTGACAAGAAATTGTCACCCTCAGCCACATGACGAGCAGGCAATTCCGCACAGATGGTTCTCCTTTGCTCTTTATGGTGTTCGGTTAGACAACGAGGGACCCAGCGGGAACAAACCTTTGAATACCCCGACTGGTGAACAGTTGTGACAGCACTACCAACAGGGATGTCAAGTTGAGCACTGAGTTGTTTGATGGTGATCCGTCGATCATCTCGAACGAGTGTGTTCGCACGCTCCGCCATTGCAGGAGTCACAGCTGTGCACGGCCGGCCCGCACGCGGGAGATCAGACAGTCTTGCTTGACCTTGCGGCGATGATGACACACGCTTTGCCCAACGACTCACCGTGCTTTTGTCCACTGCCAGATCACCGTAGACATTCTGCAAGCGCCTATGAATATCTGAGATGCCCTGGTTTTCCGCCAAAAGAAACTCGATCACTGCCCGTTGTTTGCAACGCACATCCGTTACAGGCGCCATTTTAACAGCTCCGTACAGCGCTGCCACCTGTCAGAAGTCAATGAAACTATACGAGACGAAGCGGGAATGTTTGAAAATATTCCACAAGAAATTTCCGGTTTTTTCAACCAAAATTGGCCGAGAAAAAAGAAGTTTTGCATTACTTATTGAACTGCCCTCGTAATAATGTCCACCATAAATGCTGTATCAAGTCAGTGACAGTCTCTCCCCTGTTTCTCGACAGTACAAAACGTGCTACTCTTCTCTGAACTTTCTCGATGTACACCTTTAGTCCTATCTGGTAAGGAACCAACACCGCACAGACAGACAGGCGTAGTGTAAACAGGCTCTTTAGTAGGTCTGTTACATTTTCTAAGTGTTCTGCGAATGAAACGCACTCTGTTTTGCTTTTCCCATAACGTTTTCTCCTAGTTCTTTCCATGTTAAGTTGTTCGTAATTGTAATTCCTACATATTTAGCTGAATGTATGGCCTTTAGATTTGACCAATTTATCGTGTAACAGAAGTTCAACGTATTCCTTTTAGTACTCACGTGGATGACCTCACATTTTTCATTATTTAGGGTCAATTTCCAATTTTCGCACCATGCAGATACATTTTCTAAATCTTTTTGCAATTTGTTTTGATCTTCCGATGACTATTAAACAAGAAACTACAGTCTCATCTGCATACAACCTAAGACAGCTGCTCACGCCAATAACACTTGTGTCCTGACTGAGAACTGTGGCTCTCTGACAGGAAATCACGAATCTAGTCACATAATTAAGAGGGCATTCCATAAGTACGCAATTTCACCAAAGGCCGCTTGTGTGGTACTATGTCAAAAGCCTTCTGGAAATCTAGAAATGCAGAATCGACTTGAAATCCCTTGTCTGTAACAGTCAAAACCCAGTGTGTACAAAGAGCTACTTGTGTTAAAAAAAAAAAAAAAATTTTCTAAATCCGTGTTGATTGTGTGTCAATAGACGGTTCTCTTCGATCTAATTACTAACGTTCGAGCACAACATACGTTCCAGAATCCTGCTGCGCATCCACATTAACGATATGAGCCTGTAATTTAGTGTATTAGTCCTACTGCCTTTCTTGAATATTGGTGTGGAACTTTCCAGTCTTGGGTTCGGATCTTTCGTCGAGCGAACGGTTGTGTATGCTTGTTAAGTATGGAGCTATTGCATCGACATATTGTGAAAGCAACCTAACTTGTATACGCTCTGTACCGTAAAACTTGCTTTTATAAAGCGATTTAAATTGCTTCAGTATTCTGACTATATCTACAGGTCTATTACAAATGATTGAAGCGATTTCATAAATTCACTGTAGCTCCATTCATTGACATATGGTCACGACACACTACAGATACGTAGAAAAACTCATAAAGTTTTGTTCGGCTGAAGACGCACTTCAGGTTTCTGCCGCCAGAGCGCTCGAGAGCGCAGTGAGACAAAATGGCGACAGGAGCTGAGAAAGCGTATGTCGTGCTTGAAATGGACTCGCATCAGTCAGACATAACAGTGCAACCACACTTCAGGACGAAGTTCAACAAAGATCCACCAACTGCTAACTCCATTCGGCGATGGTATGCGCAGTTTAAAGCTTCTGGATGCCTCTGTAAGGGGAAATCAACGGGTCGGCCTGCAGTGAGCGAAGAAACGGTTGAACGCGTGCGGGCAAGTTTCACGCGTAGCCCGCGGAAGTGGACGAATAAAGCAAGCAGGGAGCTAAACGTACCACAGGAAAATCTTAGGGAACACGCTAAATCAGAAGCCTTACCGTTTACAATTGCTACAAGCCCTGACACCCGATGACAAAGTCAAACGCTTTGAGTTTTCGGCGCGGTTGCAACAGCTCACGGAAGAGGATGCGTTCAGTGCGAAACTTGTTTTCAGTGATGAAGCAACATTTTTTCTTAATGGTGAAGTGAACAGACACAATGTGCGAATCTGGGCGGTAGAGAATCCTCACGCATTCGTGCAGCAAATTCGCAATTCACCAAAAGTTAACGTGTTTTGTGCAATCTCACGGTTTAAAGTTTATGGCCCGTTTTTTACAGGACACGTGTATCTGGACATGCTGGAAAATTGGCTCATGCCACAACTGGAGACCGACAGCGCCGACTTCATCTTTCAACAGAATGGTGCTCCACCGCACTTCCATCATGATGTTCGGCATTTCTTAAACAGGAGATTGGAAAACCGATGGATCGGTCGTGGTGGAGTTCACGATCAGCAATCCGTGTCATGGCCTCCACGCTCTCCCGACTTAACCCCATGCGATTTCTTTCTGTGGGGTTATGTGAAAGATTGAGTGTTTAAACCTCCTCTACCAAGAAACGTGCCAGAACTGCGAGCTCGCATCAACATTGCTTTCGAACTCATTGATGGGGACATGCTGCGCCGAGTGTGGGAGGAACTTGATTATCGGCTTGATGTCTGCCGAATCACTAAAGGGGCACATATCGAACATTTGTCAATGCCTAAAAAAAACTTTTTGAGTTTTTGTATGTGTGTGTAACAAAGCATTGTGAAAATATCTCAAATAATAAAGTTATTGCAGAACTGTGAAATCGCTTCAATCATTTGTAATAACTCTGTACTTCTAAGTTACTCATCTTGGCAGCTGTTCTTTATACGAATTCTTGAATATTTACTTCAGCGCTGAAGGAATTTCGGAAGGCTGTGTTTAGAAACTCTCCTTTTGTGGCACTGACAGAGAAGGCTTTGACTGTGTCTTGCCACTAGCATACTTTACATACGACCAGACTCTCTTTCGATTTTCTACCAGGTTTCGAGACAAAGTTTCGTTGTGGAAACTGTTATCGTCTTTCTCCGTGACAACGCAAGACCTCACACACGCCTGTGCGCCTGAGAGGAGCTCACAAAACTTCATCGGACTATTGTTGTTGCCGCGCGGGTTGCTGGCGCGGTTTGAGGCGCCATGTCACGGATTGTGCGGCCGCTCCGCCTGAGGTTCGATTCCTCCCTCGGGCATGGGTGTGTGTGTTTGTTGTTAGCATAAGCTAGTTTACACTATGTGTAAGTCTAGGGGCCTTAGCTGTTTGGTCCCTTAGGAATTCTTACACATTTGCACATTTGTGACTGATCTTCCTCATCCACCCTATGGCCCGGATCTCGCACCTTCCAACTTCCATCTGTTTGGCCCAATGAAGGATGTTCTCCGCGGGAAGCAGTACATGGGTGATGGCGAGGTTGTTCATGCAGCAAGACGTTGGCTCTTCGTCGACCAGTAAATGGGTACCATGACGGCATACAGGCCCTACCATTAAGGGGGATAAGGCTGACCCTTTGAACGGAGATAAGGTGAATAATAGGGTTTTATTGCCAAAAGAGTGGAAAATAATATGCTGTATTTAATATTTTTTTTGTGTGGGATCTAAAATTGAAAAAAAAATGGTTCAAATGGCTCTGAGCACTATGGGACTCAACTGCTGTGGTCATTCGTCCCCTAGAACTTAGAACTACTTAAACCTAACTAACCTAAGGACATGACACACACCCATGCCCGAGGCAGGATTCGAACCTGCGACCGTAGCAGCAGCGCGGCTCCGGACTGGAGCGCCTAGAACCGCTCGGCCACCGCGGCCGGCTAAAATTTAAAAACCTCTCTCACACCGGCCTGATTTAGCTTCACTGATCAGGATAGTAAAAACATGCGTATGTTATGGGAATTTTCAATCACAAAGCAGGCTTATCACATTCACACAGTTCAATGCTGTTCTATCCTGATTAAATTGAGCTTAACTTAAATTCCATAAGGCAGTGAAGCAATTTCGAAGTCTCGGTGCGACGAAAATTGTCAGTCGATCTCCTGGAAACATTTGCAATAATTATTAACTTTCGGTGATCACATGGGGAAGACCGGAGATCTGCTGGTAAGACGGTGTCAGCCCATTTATTGAAAGTAATAAACTGGATATCTTGAGCGTACAAAACGGCAGGTTCGTCCAGTGTAAATCAGACGTTCCCCACTGATCCCGTGCAACACAGCGTAGTAAGCAGACACTATCAATAATAATCAGTTAAATAACACGCGAACACACTTAGTTTAGTTTAGTTCATGTATTAAATTCCTTCTCATACAGAATCTCATCAAGATGGCGACTAGCTCAACAATACATACATATACATCTTCGTTCTTTCACTACTAATCGGCAAGAAATCCTCCATTCTTTTCCTAAGAGAAAACATAGATAGCAGAGAAGCTATTCCATGGAGTTAATGGACGCTCCAAGGAATAAATGGGCTTGAAACTACTTTGCATTGATAATCGGTAAGATAAGAAGAGATATTT
Source organism: Schistocerca piceifrons (assembly GCF_021461385.2). NCBI lineage: Eukaryota > Metazoa > Arthropoda > Insecta > Orthoptera > Acrididae > Schistocerca > Schistocerca piceifrons. The sequence goes on along the minus strand of NC_060148.1, from coordinate 66,149,461 downwards.
CGAGATATGTACTGAGTTATATAATTTATAAAATGTTCTGAAAATATCGCGGAGAGACCGATGCAAGAGACATTACATGTATTTGAATCCTGCGTAAAAACAACCTGCTTCGATAAAAAAAAGTGTTAAATTACTTCCTGAACGCTCCTCGTACATACACGAAATTCTTCTCGAAAAATTCAGTGACGTTAGTTCACGTCAAAGGAAAACAAATGCCATACCTTTACGTTTGTCAAATTCAGAAAAAGTATAGACCCGGGGTATTTCACAATACTAACTGAATTTATATGTGGTCTCAATACAACCGAAATAGGGCGTCTGGACTAGACAAAATTCCTTGAAAATCTTTGGGAGAGCTTTTCATGACACGTGGTGTGCAAGATATACGACATAGATGAAGTACCACTGACTTTGACGAGTATAATTATTCCAGTTCCAATTGATTACAGACGAGTGGACGGCCTCGAGGAAGTTCAATTTAGGTTCCGCAGAAATGCAGGAAGATGTACGGCAATACTAACCCGACGTCTTACCTTAGAAGACACGTTGAAGGGAAGCAAACATACGGTTATAGCATTTGTGGAAGTGGAGAATACTTTTGACAACGTTGACTGGAATACACTATCTAGCCGTTACTAAATATAAAGCCCGACGTGTTATCTGCGACTACTACAGAACGCAGACTACATCTACATCTACATTTATACTCCGCAAGCCACCCAACGGTGTGTGGCGGAGGGCACTTTACGTGCCACTGTCATTACCTCCCTTTCCTGTACCAGTCACGTATGGTTCGCGGGAAGAACGGCTGTCTGAAAGCCTCCGTGCGCGCTCTAATCACTCTAATTTTACAATCATGATCTCCTCGGGAGGTATAAGTAGGGGGAAGCAATATATTCGATACCTCATCCAGAAACGCACCCTCTCGAAACCTGGCGAGCAAGCTACACCGCGATGCAGAACGCCTCTCTTGCAGAGTCTGCCACTTGAGTTTATTAAACATCTCTGTAACGCTATCACGCTTACCAAATAACCCTGTGACGAAACGCGCCGCTCTTCTTTGGATCTTCTCTCCTCCGTCAACCCGATCTGGTACGGATCCCACACTGGTGAGCAATACTCAAGTATAGGTCGAACGAGTGTTTTGTAAGCCACCTCCTTTGTTGATGAACTACATTTTCTAAGGACTCTCCCAATGAATCTCAACCTGGTACCCGCCTTACCAACAATTAATTTTATATGATCATTCCACTTCAAATCGTTCCGCACGCATACTCCCAGATATTTTACAGAAGTAACTGCTACCAGTGTTTGTTCCGCTATCATATAATCATACAATAAAGGATCCTTCTTTCTATGTATTCGCAATGCATTACATTTGTCTATGTTAAGGGTCAGTTGCCACTCCCTGCACCAAGTGCCTATCCGCTGCAGATCTTCCTGCATTTTGCTGCAATTTTCTAATACTGCAACTTCTCTGTATACTACAGCATCATCCGCGAAAAGCCGCATGGGACTTCCGACACTATCGACTAGGTCATTTATATGTAATGTGAAAAGCAATGGTCCCATAACACTCCCCGGTGGCACGGCAGAGGCTACTTTAACGTCTGTAGACGTCTCTCCATTGATATCAACATGCTGTGTTCTGTTTGCTAAAAACTCTACAATCCAGCCACAGAGCTGGTCTGATATTCCGTAGGCTCTTACTTTGTTTATCAGGCGACAGTGCGGAACTGCACTGAACGCCTTCCGGGAGTCAAGGAAAATGGCATCTACGTGGGAGCCTGTATCTAATATTTTCTGGGTCTCATGAACAAATAAAGCGAGTTGGGTCTCACACGATCGCTGCTTCCGGAATCCATGTTGATTCCTACAAAGTAGATTCTGGGTTTCCAAAAACGACATGATACTCGAGCAAAAAACATGTTCTAAAATTCTACAACAGATCAACGTCAGAGATATAGGTCTATAGTTTTGCGCATCTGCTCGACTACCCGTCTTGAAGACTGGGACTACCTGTGCTCGTTTCCAATCATTTGGAACCTTCCGTTCCTCTAGAGACTTGCGGTACACGGCTGTTAGAATGGGGGCAAGTTCTTTCGCGTACTCTGTGTAGAATCGAATTGGTATCCCGTCAGGTCCAGTGGACTTTCCTCTGTTGAGTGATTCCAGTTGCTTTTCTATTCCTGTGACACTTATTTGGATGTCAGCCATTTTTTCGTTTGTGCGGGGATTTAGAGAAGGAACTGCAGTGCGGTCTTCCTCTGTGAAACAGCTTTGGAAAAAGGTGTTTAGTATTTCAGCTTTACGCGTGTCATCCTCTGTTTCAATGCCATCATCATCCCGGAGTGTCTGGATGTGCTGTTTCGAGCCACTTACTGATTTAACGTAAGACCAGAACTTCCTAGGATTTTCTGTCAAGTCGGTACATAGAATTTTACTTTCGAATTCACTGAACGCTTCACGCATAGTCCTCCTTACGCTAACTTTGACATCGTTTAGCTTCTGTTTGTCTGAGAGGTTTTGGCTGCCAAGTTTAAACTTGGAGTGAAGCTCTCTTTGCTTTCGCAGTAGTTTCCTAACTTTGTTGTTGAACCTCGGTGGGTTTTTCCCATCCCTCACAGTTTTACTCGGCACGTCCCTGTCTAAAACGCATTCTACGATTGCCTTGAACTTTTTCCATAAACACTCAACATTGTCAGTGTCGGAACAGAAATTTTCGTTTTGATCTGTTAGGTAGTCTGAAATCTGCCTTCTATTACTCTTGCTAAACAGATAAACCTTCCTCCCATTTTTTATATTCCTACTAACTTCCATATTCAGGGATGCTGCAACGGCCTTATGATCACTGATTCCCTGTTCTGTACATACAGAGTCGAAAAGTTCGGGTCTGTTTGTTATCAGTAGGTCCAAGATGTTATCTCCACGAGTCGGTTCTCTGTTTAATTGCTCGAGGTAATTTTCGGATAGTGCACTCAGTATAATGTCACTCGATGCTCTGTCCCTACCACCCGTCCTAAACATCTGAGTGTCCCAGTCTATATCTGGTAAATTGAAATCTCCACCTAAGACTATAACATGCTGAGAAAATTTATGTGAAATGTATTGCAGATTTTCTCTCAGTTGTTCTGCCACTAATGCTGCTGAGTCGGGAGGTCGGTAAAAGTAGCCAATTATTAACCTAGCTCGGTTGTTTAGTGTAACCTCCACCCATAATAATTCACAGGAACTATCCACTTCTACTTCACTACAGGATAAACTACTACTAACAGCGACGAACACTCCACCACCGGTTGCATGCAATCTATCCTTTCTAAACACCGTCTGTAATTTTGTAAAAATTTCGGCAGAATTTATCTCTGGCTTCAACCAGCTTTCTGTACCTACAACGATTTCGGCTTCGGTGCTTTCTATCAGCGCTTGAAGTTCTGGTACTTTACCAACGCAGCTTCGACAGTTTACAATTACAATACCGACTGCTGCTTGGTCCCCGCATGTCCTGACTTTGCCCCGCACCCGTTGAGGCTGTTGCCCTTTCTGTACTTGCCCGAGGCTATCTAACCTATAAAACCGCCCAGCCCACGCCACACAACCCCTGCTACCCGTGTAGCCGCTTGTTGCGTGTAGTGGACTCCTGACCTATCCAGCGGAACCCGAAACCCCACCACCCTATGGCGCAAGTCGAGGAATCTGCAGCCCACACGGTCGCAGAACCGTCTCAGCCTCTGATTCAGACCCTCCACTCGGCTCTGTACCAAAGGTCCGCAGTCAGTCCTGTCGACGATGCTGCAGATGCTGAGCTCTGCTTTCATCCCGCTAGCGAGACTGGCAGTCTTCACCAAATCAGATAGCCGCCGGCAGCCAGAGAGGATTTCCTCCGATCCATAGCGACACACATAATTGGTGCCGACATGAGCGACCACCTGCAGATGGGTGCACCCTGTACCCTTCATGGCATCCGGAAGGACCCTTTCCACATCTGGAATGACTCCCCCCGGTATGCACACGGAGTGCACATTGGTTTTCTTCCCCTCTCTTGCTGCCATATCCCTAAGGGGGCCCTTTACGCGCCTGAATTATAATGAGTCGGAAGACGTGACAGGGAAACGGTAGTCAGGAACGAATTGAGATAGTGTTGTAGCCCATGCTCGATGTTATTCAGTCTGTAAGGGAAACCAAGAAAAAAATATGGAAAGAGATTATAAGATCAGTGTCAACAAAACTAAAACAGCCGATGATGAGGAAATTAGATTGGGAAATGAAACACTGAAAGTCGTAGAAGACGCCTGCTGACAGCTGATGAAAGTGTTGTTTTATTGATACACAAGCCGCATCGTCTGGGGCAACAATGTTCGCCAATGTTAAGTGACAACCTCCACTGAATAATATATCTTGACAAGGAGCTATTGGTCCACCTATGCCATCCTAATATTGCTGCACCTGTTGATACACCTTTAGGTCCCGAAACCCGTTATGTATCAATAAAACAAGCGTTGTACCAACTTTCCGCGAAATTGTTCTTAACATCATGGCTTTCAACAGCTGCGGATGCCCAGAAAGTAAAGTTCGTAACTGATAGTCCCTGATGTAGAGAGGATATAAAACGCAGAGCAACAACAGGAAGGAAACCAATTTTGAAAAAGAGGAACTGCTTAGCATCGAAAATAAATTTATCAGTTAGGGAATATTTTTTGGCTATAGCCTTGCACAGAAGTGAAACTTGGGCGATGAGCAGTAGGTTTTGGGATGTGGTAATACAGAAGAATGCTGAGGATTAGATGGGCAGATCGAAAAATTGTCCAGGTGCGGACGGGACGCACGCAGTGAGCGTGCCCATACAAATTTGTGTATGTAGATAGTTCATCCGCCCAGGGAATCTTAAATCTCGGCCATTTTTGTCTCTTATCTGCACTGACACTGGCAAGATATCGGTCTCAGGAATTCCAAGATTTTCAAGAATATTTTAATTTCAGTAACATAAGTGTGACAAAGTAGTTCTCCAGTCAGGCTGACTGCGTCGTAATCCTAAAAGACAAACATCAGGCGAAGAATAACTTTATTGCTCATATGACTCGTTTCGGAATTTATCCCCAAATGAGCGATTGCTGCACGTCGAAATGGCGTTTCAAGTTGTACGGGAAACGGAACATTCGCAGAGCAGTCTGCAAATGTTTGATGTCGGATAACAAATGACACATGAAATATTTTTTCGTATTATACAGTTACAAGCTAACAATTTTCGGACTTGTTCCTTTACTTGCAGTGTGTGAAACTTTACTTCTTGCCAAATTACGCCATTGTAGATCAATAGGAAGTACCATATAGATTTTGATGAGCGAGTATCAAAATGTGTGACCTAAACAGCCGTAGCTTTGCATTCCATTGACTTATAGCCTTACATTAATTTCACCGCCGTGGGCCTATAGACTTTAGTGTGTGACATAAATTTCAACTTTCCCGAAAGAAAGTGGCCTTAACAGACCAAAAGACACGAGTCAGAAAAAAAAAGAATTATTATGATGTAATTACAGATTCACAGTTTTCGGATTTTTACCTTCGGTTGTACTGTGATACATACCATTTGCAAAATTTCATGGTTCTAGACCAAGGTGAAATAGCCTTTAGGTTTTGATGAGTGAGTTTCCGAGTGTTAATAATATATATATATATATCACATAAATGGCCGCATCATTTGATTGCAGTGACTTAGTTCAATGTTTTACTTTGTCAAGGAGCCATAGACCTCAGTAGCTGATATAAATTTGAACTTCATTCCTTAGAAAAAGGATTTTTAACAGTCGGACAAACAGACAGCCCAGCCAAACGGACAAACAACAAACCAACGCTGTAAGTGTTCCGTTTTTACCGATGGGGGATCGGAACTCTAATAAAAGAATGAGGAGGAACTGAATCGAACTGGAGGGAAAAGAAATTTATGGTAGAACTTGGCTAAAATATATAATTTCGTTAATGGGACATATCGTGAGGCATCAAGGAATCGTCAGTTCAGTGTTGAAGGGAATTGTGTGTGTGTGTGTGTGTGTGTGTGTGTGTGTGTGTGTGTGTGTGGGACCGGGGGGGGGGGGGGAGGGGGCTAAAATTACAGAAGGATACTAGGTGATGAATACTGACAGTAAACAGATTCAGAAGGACGTAGGTTGTAGTAATTATTCGGAGACGGAAAAACTTTCACAGGATAGAATCAGTCTTCGGATTGAAAAAAACAACAACAACGATAACAACTACGACGTTGTGTTACAGTGTTTCACTGATACTTTATCGCTGTTTATTTTTTCTTCACGTAACTGCTTGGTCAAGTCCCTCCCTTTTTTTTTTCACCAGTCCCTGCTTGTCTTTCAGTTGCAGGCGTATTCCCGCCCCCACGCGTCACACGTAACGAGACGGCCGCCTGCCACCCCACCCCCGCCTGCCTCCCCCGTCCCCAGACGCAGCCAATTGGCCGCGTCACGTCACGGCGCGTTGCCATGGCGACAGACTTCTGACGTCACGCCCCGGCCCGCGCTGCGCGTGTTGCCTACCCGCCAGGGGCCATCCTGGCGTACGTCCCACTGAAAGCTACTGCGTGTGGCGAAAAAACCAGGTCGGGGGAAAAATCAAAAGCTGTACTTCCTCGATACACGAACAGCGTTCTCCTCTTTTCGTGTCAATCTGCCACCTTTGCAGCCTTCTAATGCTTCCTGCGACAGAGCACAATCATTTTATACATAATCCGCAGTTCCTACCTGGTTGATTTGATTATTACCATTTTCGTAGCGTGTGAGATTGGTCTCTTGCAACTAAACAGCAGGCCGTTTCTTTCTTTCTCTGCCTCTTGATGGCTGGGTGTTGTGTGATGTCCTTAGGTTAGTTAGGTTTAAGTAGTTCTAAGTTCTAGGGGACTGATGACCATAGATGTTAAGTCCCATAGTGCTCAGAGCCATTTGAACCATTTGAACCGTTTCTTTCGTCATACGTACCACTGAATGCCTATTTATTTTGTGTGTATATGTACGTACTGGATGTGGCCAATATCACACCAAAATTGTCTTGTAGCGCTGGAGTGACAATGTTGTTTGCTCGTTACGCCAAGACGAAAACTTTAAAATTACGCGAATCTGCCGTTTTTTCAGACATTAATTTGGTACTAATAGCAATGGTGCTGAACTGTTGCTGGTACAGTTGCAATTCAGAATATCTTAAAGAAAGAAATATTACTTTTCATAAGTAAGTGCCACAAAGTTGTAATTATAGTCATAGTACTTGTTAGAGGTTCGCTGGGTGTTGAAAAATATCGAGACACGTTATAATAAAGCCTTAAAGTCTTAGGACTACTTTTTGTGAAGATATCGCCATATAAATTTATGAGACGATACAAGACAAATTTTGTAGTGTGGTTTCAGTTTGCTGTTAGTCAACCCATTTTATGTATATTCATCTCAGGCGCTGTATGTATGATATATCGCAGACTGAGTCATGAACTGTGCGCTATTCACTTTTCCGAACCATTGTGCTTATTTTTCAGCCAACGTAAGTTTCGTGTGACGTGCTTAATTATTACGTGGATTTAATATATTAGTTTCTCTAAGCATGAAAGAAGACTAAAAAGGTTGTACCAGAAGGTAAAAATGGAAGAGTTTAGTTCCTAAAAATAATTCAATTTGTGAGTCAATGCCTCTGTATAATACAAATTTCGAAACCATTGTGCTTACTGTACATTTCGCACGATTGCAAACTTTTGTATTAGAACCTAACCAGTTGCACTCTCCTCCCTCCCCCCCCCCCCCCCCCCAGTTCATTGAAGAATCAAACTCGTAAATGTAAAACAGATTAAGACCTTTGATTACTGTACAAATGAGATAATGTATTATATATTTGATGTTAGGCTCCTAAAACATTTATAGTTGAAGACGCAAAATCCTAACTGTGTTGGTTTTATTAGTTTCGGATTATTGACCCACAGACTAAATAGAAAAGTGAAAACCAAAGGCCGGCCGCGGTGGTCTAGCGGTTCAGGCGCTCAGTCCGGAACCGCGCGACTGCTACGGTCGCAGGTTCGAATCCTGCCTCGGGCATGGATGTGTGTGATGTCCTTAGGTTAGTTAGTTTTAAGTAGTTCTAAGTCTATGGGACTGATGACCACAGAAGTTAAGTCCCATAGTGCTCAGAGCCATTTGAGCCATTTTTTGAAAACCAAAACTGGTAATCAAAAAATGTGGTAACACTTATATGTTTTTCTACAAGATCTTTCCGGCAAATAGTGCATACTTCGAAAACGTTTCTTTTAGCCTTGATTGTAGAAAAACGTAAGTCATAAAAGCAAAATCTTGAAATTGCAATTTAGCAATATACGAGGGTTATTCCAAAAGTAAGGTCCGGTTATAAAAAAAAAATCAAAACTAAAATGTTTTTTCAAAACAATTGTTTTATTTACATTCCTTACATCTTTATCTATTTTTCTACATAACTTCCATACTTATTTAAACATTTGTCACATCGTTCAACAAGCTTTTGAATGCCCATGTTATAGAAATCGGCCGCCTGTGACGATAACCAGTCCTTAACTGCTTCTTTCACTTCATCATCTGTGTCGAAGCGCTTGCCGCCGAGAAACCCCTTTAAGTAACGGAACAGGTGGAAATCACTTGGCGCCAGGTCCGGACTGTAAGGAGGATGGTCCATCTGTTCCCATCCAAATTTCTTGATCAGAGCTTGCGTTTCATTTGCAGTGTGGGGTCTGGCATTGTCATGCAACAACAAGATTCCAGACGACAAAAGACCACGTCGCTTATTCTGGATTGCACGTCGAAGTTTAGTCAGGGTAGCGCAGTAGGCGGCTTTATTAATCGTTGTTCCTCTCTCCATAAAGTCGACTAACAATACTCCACGTCTATCCCAGAACACAGTCGCCATAACTTTACGTGTTGAGATTGTCTGCTTTGCCTTGACCTTGACTGGCGATGACGTGTGACGCCATTGCATTGACTGACGTTTAGACTCTGGAGTGATGTGAGAAACCCATGTCTCATCCCCTGTGACAACATTGTCTAAAAGACTGTCACCTTCCTTATGATATCGCTCCAAAAAATCAAGAGCAAAAGCCATTCTTTTCATTCGTTGGGGCTCAGTAAGCAGCCTGGGAACCCAACGGGCACACAATTTGTGAAACTTCAAATGTTCAGACACAATTCTGTACAAAGTTGTTCTACTCACATTCGGAAAATGCGTGTCTACGTCTGTAATAGTGAATCGGCGATCTTCACGAATTTTTTTGTCAACCGCATTGACCAAATCGTCTGAAATCACTGATGGTCGGCCACACCGTGGTTCATCGTGCACATTATCCCGTCCTTCATTAAAAGCTCGCACCCACTTGCGCACTTTACTGTCGCTCATTATGTTAGGACCGTACACTTCAGTAATCTGCCGATGGATTTCCGCCGCTGAATTGTTTCTTGCAGACAAAAACCGTATCACTGCCCTTACTTCACAATCGGCGGGCTGATCAATTGTCTTAAACATTGTAAAGTGACACTGTGAACTACACTCAGCAACAGTAACAAAGCGAATGGCGGCGTTTGACGCGCAAGGCTTGCCGGGAGTCGGCGCGCATGCGTGTTTTGTCATTGGCGCCAAATTTCAATAGTTACGGCGAATCGGACCTTACTTTTGGAATAACCCTCGTAATTTCGTTCAAGTATCACAGTATCAATTTTGTAACTTGCATGATGTTACAAGTTACAGATGCATGTAACTGTACTCTCAGTATAAGTAAGTAATGTAACAAAGACAGCCAGTGAGAAAAAATTTATAAGATGTTTGGAATTACGTTTTCAGTTTGCTGGAAGTCACGCCAAGTGCTCTCATTCTGAAACTCTGGAAGGGCGTAGTCTGGGTATTTTGCACTCTGTTTTAAGCAGAAGCTGGTTTATCACGAATCGGAATGTTTACGACATCATACAGCCTGAAATATGTCTCGTACAATGATATAATTATGAAGGCACATTAAGCGGCATATGTGGATACTGTAGGGAAAATGTGTTGCGAATAGGGTCAGTAGTAAAGACGTAACAAATTAAATAGTATTGGCTGACGCTGAAGTTTTACTACATGGGCATCGAAAATGCAGTAAGCTGTAAATTTATTTCCTTTCATTATTTTGTGCAACGTGCCAGCGACAAAAATTTTCATGAAGGTTTGTAATTATTTCCGAAGTTAGTAGCAAGTAGCTAAAATGGCTTAATTCTCAGATCGTGGATGAATAAGGTATGGGCATTTGCGGGCCTTGAAACAGGTTGCCTCAGGACATATACACGGTTTTTAACTGAGGTATGTACTTGCTGTATTAAACCTTTAACAGAAACTGATATCTGTTAATGAGAAGATCAATGCAGCATATAAAATTCTTTAATTCGGCCAATAATTATGTGAAACAGTGAAAATTGTATCTTTGTTGCCAAGGGAAGGGATCAGATAGGCAACCTGCAAATACGCATGTACATCGCATTAGGGTTTTAGCAATACAGATGATGTGGAGAATGATTACGTGCGATTAATAGTTTAGTTTCGCTAAGAACGAAGGAATATTCAACATACGGAAACATATAGAAAGTATAAACGGAAGAATATGTGCGGACAGTAACTCCAAGGAATTTAAGGAGCTGGGACGTGGATAGTCTCAAAGAACCACAGGTTGTACAGAGTTTCAGGGAGAGCATTAGGGAACGATTGACAAGAATGGGTGAAAGAAATACAGTAGAAGAAGAATGGGTAGCTTTGAGAGATGAAATAGTGAAGGCAACAGAGGATCAAGTAGGTAAACAAACGAGGGCTACTAGAAATTCTTGCGTAACAGAACAAAAAAATGGTTCAAATGGCTCTGAGCACTATGGGACTCAACTGCTGTGGTCATAAGTCCCCTAGAACTTAGAACTACTTAAACCTAACTAACCTAAGGACAGCACACAACACCCAGCCATCACGAGGCAGAGAAAATCCCTGACCCCGCCGGGAATCGAACCCGGGAACCCGGGCGTGGGAAGCGAGAACGCTACCGCACGACCACGAGATGCGGGCGTAACAGAACAGATATTGAATATAATTGATGAAGGGAGAAGATATAAAAATACAGTAAATGAAGCAGGCGAGAAGGAATTCAAACGTCTCAAAAATGAGATCAACGGGAAGTGCAAAGTAAGCAGGGATAGCTGTGGGACAAATGTAAGGACGTAGAAGCATATATCACTAGGGGTAAGATAGATACTGCCTACAGGAAAATTAAAGAGATCTTTGGAGAAAAGAGAACCACCTGTATGAATATCAAGAGCTCAGATGGAAAATCAGTCCTAAGCAAAGAAGGGAAGGCAGAAAGATGTAAGGTGTATGTAGAAGGTCTATACAAGGGCGATATCCTTGAGGACAATATTATGGAAATGGAAGAGGACGTAGACGAAGATGAAAAGGGAGATATGATACTGCATGAAGAGTTTGACAAAGCACTGAAAGACCTAAGCCGAAAGAAGGCCACGGGAGTAGACAACATTCCATTAGAACTACTGACGGCCTTGGGAGAGCCAGCCATGACAAAACTCTACCATCTGCTGAACAAGATGTATCAGACTGGCGAAGTACCCTCAGACTTCAAGAAGAATATAATAATTCCAATCCCAAAGAAAGCAGGTGTTGACAGATGTGAAAATTACCGAAATATTAGTTTAATAAGTCACGGATGCGAAATAACAAGAATTTTTTTCAGATGAATGGAAAAACTGGTAGAAGGAGACCTCGGAGAGGATCAGTTTGGATTCCGTAGAAAAGCTGGAACACGCGAGGCAATACTGATTCTACGACGTATCTTAAAACCTACCGGTAATGTATTCCACCGTCAGATGTATCAGAACGGTTTTCGCTTATAACTTTCGGCTCATTCGTTTCCTGTATAAGGATTCTTACCTCGACTTGACACATGTGTCCTACATCTTCGCAGAAAGTTTCTAACATCGTCGCGGAATCACCCTGTATATACGTACACTTACAGACACCGGCGCCTATAACTCTGATGCTGTATAGCGTCGCTGAATGACGTTTCTGGACGTGGGTTCGTATGTAGAACGTGATCTACCAAGACCCTTCTACAACTTCTAGAAGTGTGTAACATGAATTGTGAAACACTCTATATCTATACGTATAGTATTTTCAGGAGTCACGATATCATTTCAATTCTCATATTTACATACACTGAAGCGCCGAAGAAACTGGTATAGGCATGCGTATTCAAATACAGTGATTTGTGAACAGGCAGAATACGGCGCTGAGGTCGGAAACACCTGTATAGCCGGCCGGAGTGGCCGGGCGGTTCTAGGCGCTACAGTCTGGAATCGCGAGACCGCTACGGTCGCAGGTTCGAATCCTGCCTCGGGCATGGATGTGTGTGATGTCCTTAGGCTAGTTAGGTTTAAGTAGTTCTGAGTTCTAGGGGACTGATGGCCTCAGAAGTTAAGTCTCATAGTGCTCAGAGCCATTTGAACCAAACACCTGTATAAGACAAGTGTCTGGCGCAGTTGTTAGATCGGTTACTGCTGCTATAATGGCACGTTATCAAGATTTAAATGAGTTTGAACGTGCTGTTACAGTCGGCGCACGACCGATGGGACACAGCATCTCCGAGGTAGCGATGAAGTGGGAATTTTCCCGTACGACCATTTCACGAGTGTACCGTGAATATCAAGAATCCGGGAATACATCAAATCCCCGATATCGCTGCGCTCGGAAGAAGATCGTGCAAGAATGGGACCGACGGTGACTGAAGAGAATCGTTCAACATGACAGAGGTTCAACCCTTTCGCAAATTGCTACAGATTTCAGTGCTGGGCTATCAACAAGTAACTGCGTATGGACTATTGAACGAAACATCGATATGGACTTCCGGAGCCGAAATCCCACCCCTGTCCCCTTGATGACTGCACGGCATAAAACTTTACGTCTCGTCTGGGCTGACTGGAAAATATTTCCTCGTCGGACGTGTTCAAATGGTTCAAATGGCTCTAAGCACTATTGGACTAAACATCTGAGGTCGTCAGTCCCCTAGACTTAAGAACTACCTAAACCTAACTAACCTAAGGACATCACACACATCCATGCCGGAGGCAGGATTCGAAACTGCGACCGTAGCAGCAGCGCGGTTCCGGACTGAAGCGCCTAGAACCGCTGGGCCACAACGGCCGGCTGGTCGAACGAGTCTCGTTTCAAATTGTATCGAATGGATGGACGTGTGGGGTGTGGAGACAGCCTCACGAATCCAAGGATCCTGCTTCTCAGCAGGGGACTGTTCAATCTGATGGAGGCTCTGTAATGCTGCGGCGCGGTGTGCATTTGGAGTGATATGGGACACCTGAGACGTCTAGATACGACTCTGACAGGTGACACGTACGTAAGCATCCTGTCTGATAACCTGCATCCATTCATGTCGATTGTGCATTCCGACGGACTTGGACAATTCCAGCAGGACAATGCGACACCCCACACGTCCAGAATTGCTACAGAGTGGCTCTATGAACACTCAAGTTTATTCACTTCCGCTGGCCACCAAACTCCCCAGACATGAATATTACTGAGCATATGATTGCTTGCAACTTGCTGTTCAGAAGAGGTCCCCACCCCCTCGTGCTCTTACCGATATATGGACAGATCTACGGGATTCGTGGTGTCAATTCCCTATAGTACTGATTCAGACATTAGTGTAGTCCATGCTCCGTCCATGCCACTTCTCGTGGTGGCTGCGGCCTCTGGCTCATCAGTGTAATTGAAGTGTAGCCACTCGCCGAGGTCCAGTGTGGGCTGTAATTATCTTCTGGCAGTGAAACTTGGCGTGTATGCCAATGCATTACTGCGGAACCCATTTACACTGGGAAAACTGTTAGTTCCAGCTGTGGCCACCAGGTAAAAATCTGGCGCTATAGACTGTTTGTACGAGGTGCATTCAATTTCTAAGGCCTCCAATTTTTTTTCTCCAGACTGGAAAGGGATAGAAACATGCACATTGTATTAAAATGAGGCCGTGTTCATTGTCAATACGTCCCAGAGATGGCAGCACCGTACGGCAGATGGAATTTTACCGCCAGTGGCGAGAATGAGAACTGTTTTAAATACTTAAAATGGTGACGTTTTCCTTACTCGAACAGCGTGCGTTTGTGCGTTTGTGGGTGCGACAGTTTAATGAAGGCAGAACATCGTGTGGCAACAAACCGAAACAACCTCGGGCTCGCACAAGCCGGTCTGACGACACGATCGAGAAAGTGGAGAGAATTGTTTTGGGGGATCGCCGAATGACTGTTGAACAGATCGCCTCCAGAGTTGGCATTTCTGTGGGTTCTGTGCACAGAATCCTGCATGACGACCTGAAAATGCGAAAAGTGTCATCCAGGTGGGTGCCACGAATGCTGACGGACGACCACACGGCTGCCCGTGTGGCACGTTGCCGAGCAATGTTGACGCACAACGACAGTACGAATGGGACTTTCTTTTCGTCGGTTGTGACAATGGATGAGACGTGGATGCCATTTTTCAATCCAGAAACAAAGCGCCAGTCAGCTCAATGGAAGCGCACAGATTCACCGCGACCATAAAAATTTCGGGTAACCGCCAGTGCTGAAAAAATTATGGTGTCCATGTTCTGGGACAGCGAGGGCGTAATCCTTACCCATTGCGTTCCAAAGGGCACTACGGTAACAGTTGCATCCTACGAAATTGTTTTGAAGAACAAATTCCTTCCTGCACTGCAACAAAAACGTCCGGGAAGGGCTGCGCGTGTGCTGTTTCACCCAGACAACGCACCGGCACATCGAGCTAACGTTACACAACAGTTTCTTCGTGATAACAACTTTGAAGTGATTCCTCATGCTCGCTACTCACCTGACCTGGCTCCTAGTGACTTTTGGCTTTTTCCAACAGTGAAAGACACTCTCCGTGGCCGCACATTCACCAGCCGTGCTGCTATTGCCTCAGCGATTTTCCAGTGGTCAAAACAGACTCCTAAAGAAGCCGTCGCCGCTGCCATGGAATCATGGCGTCAGCGTTGTGAAAAATGTGTACGTATGCAGGGCGATTACGTCGAGAAGTAACGCCAGATTAATCGATTTCGGGTGAGTAGTTAAGTAGAAAAAAAATCGGAGGCCTTAGTACTTGAATGCACCTCGTATTTAAACCTAACAAACCTAAGGACATCACACACATCCATGCCCGAGGCAGGATTCGAACCTGCGACCGTAGCGGTCACGCGGCTCCAGACTGTAGCGCCTAGAACTGCACGGCCACTCCGGCCGACATGTTTCCAGTCGTCGACAGTCTAATGTCTGTGTTGACGGGCCCAGGCGAGGCGTAAAGTTTTGTGTCGTGCAGTCATGAAGGGTACACGAGTGGGCACTTGGCGACCAGCAAATCGGTTTCGCAGATTGTATACCAGTCAGATTCCTGTCGAAGTATGCTAAGACAATAGCTCCGTATTTAGCAATCATTCAAGGTGATTCACGAAGATATGCAAATATTTTAATATGTCATTCTACAAGTAAAACTAAAGAAAAAAGTTGTTTAGTTACGGAGTTACGGCTAATAAAAGATTTTGCCTGCAATTTAGCAATTTCGCTAATATGAAGCCATCGCAAAACTATACGAGGTTAAAGTAAAGCACGATTTCCTTTTATTTTGTTGTTGTTTATATGGTGAATCTAATAAAACATGTCCCAGACGTGTGTCTGCAGTAGTTCTCTCTCTCTCTCTCTCTCTCACTCTCTCTCTCTCTCTCTCTCTCTCTCTCTCTCTCTCTCTCTCTATATATATATATATATATATATATATATATATATATATATATATATATGTGTGTGTGAGAGAGACAGAGACGTAATGTATTGCTGTAGTATACAGAGAAGTTCCAGCATTAGAAGATTGCAGCGGAATGCAGGAAGATCTGCAGCGGATAGGCACTTGGTGCAGGGAGTGACAACTGACCCTTAACATAGACAAATGTAATGTATTGCGAATACATAGAAAGAAGGATCCTTTGTTGTATGATTATAAGATAGCGGAACAAACACTGGTAGCAGTTACTTCTGTAAAATATCTGGGAGTATGCGTGCAGAACGATTTGAAGTGGAATGATCATATAAAATTAATTGTTGGTAAGGCGGGTGCCAGGTTGAGATTCATTGGGAGAGTCCTTAGAAAATGTAGTCCGTCAACAAAGGAGGTGGCTTACAAAACACTCGTTCGACATGTACTTCAGTATTGCTCATCAGTGTGGGATCCGTACCAGGTCGGGTTGACATGGAAGATGCAGAAGGTCCAAAGAAGAGCGGCGCGTTTCGTCACAGGGTTATTTGGTAACCGTGATAGCGTTACGGACATGTTTAGCAAACTCTCTGCAAGAGAGGCGCTCTGCATCGTGGTGTAGCTTGCTCGCCAGGTTTCGAGAGGGTGCGTTTCTGGATGAGGTATCGAACATATTGCTTCCCCCTACTTATACCTCCCGAGGAGATCACGAAGGTAAAATTAGAGAGATTAGAGCGCGCACGGAGGCTTTCCGGCAGTCGTTCTTCCCGCGAGCCATACGCGACTGGAACAGGAAAGGGAGGTAATGACAGTGGCACGTAAAGTGCCCTCCGCCACACACCGTTGGGTGGCTTGCGGAGTATAAATGTAGATGTAGATGAAGATGAGCAGCGTTGAGGTCCGGACAGCCACGACCCGCCCGACCATTGCCGGCACACGTGACTTCACTGGGGACGAGCTTGGTTGGTCGTTCGGTCGGTTGTCTCATTGGACGACGTGTATTTGGTCGCCGATCGCTTCCGAGTTCTCTGTGTGTGTCGACTTGTGATTCCTCCAAGTTGTCCCACAGTGACTGGTTTTAGTACTGTGCGAGTTGTTTGTGGAAGTGTTTTCGCGGAACCGTGTGTAGTGTTGTGGATTAGCAAGACAACCAACCCACTATGACAGGAAGCCCAAAGGCACGCGTTTAAGCTCACGCAGGCTGGCGTGGGGTCTGGAACAGGACACGGATTTTAGACTTCAGAAAAAAAGGAGGTAACTGGTAGAATACTTAACTTTAATCCATGATAGGTGAGCATCGCTCTTCACGGTACATGTTTTACAGCATCAATAGTAACTGGTAATGGCGCCTTGCTAGGTCGTAGCAAATGACGTAGCTGAAGGCTATTCTAACTATCGTCTCGGCAAATGAGAGCGTATTTCTCCAGTGAACCATCGCTAGCAAAGTCAGCTGTCCAACTGGGGCGAGTGGTAGGGAGTCTCTCTAGACTAGACCTGCCGTGTGGCGGCGCTCGGTCTGCAATCACTGATAGTGGCGACACGCGGGTCCGACGTATACTAACGGACCGCGGCCGATTTAAAGGCTGCCACCTAGCAAGTGTGGTGTCTGGCGGTGACACCACATGTAGATTGTGTGGTTTTCACTGAGCAGCTATTTTAATGCTGTCTGCGTGCTGCATAGAGTCGGTCAGTTGGGACAGAGCAGCGAGGAAGTCTCCACAGTGCAAGGTCAGGCCGGAACCGCTGGCGGCGTGCGCGCGCGGTCGGGTTGTGAGGCGCTAGCTGCGAGAGCGACGAAGTTCGTTCCCCACCGTACCTGGACACTGAAGTTGAGTGATCAGTTATAAAACCTCAGCTGTGACATCTCTTTGTTCATTGCCGGCGGTTGCTTCCGTGTGGAGTGTTGGAGACAGCAAAATTTTGCAGCCGCCTTACTATATGGTCTTTAACTATTAAACTGGTTGTTACTTATCAGTGAAGTGCGCCAGCGGTATTTTCTGCCTTGTGGCGGTTAACACCCCAGTTACCTGCCCTGTTCGTTAGCGTAGTTTTCCGGCAGTGTGTTTTCCATCACCGTGTTGATGCAGTCTGGCACGGCGTGTAGCGCGACAGCCTTTTAGTTGTTTATTCATATTTTTTTCTTAAGTGTGGTTATTATGCCTTGGTTGTTTTTAGACGCCAATTTTGAAGACGTAGTGATGCTGGTATCTTCGTCCTCAGCTGATATTTTCCATTTTCGTATCATTGGCCGGGTGGAAGGGCAATGAGTAGGTTTCTAGAATGAAATTTTCACTCTACAGCGAAGTGTGCGCTGATATGAAACTTCCTGTCAGATTAAAACTGTGTGCCGGACCGAGACTCGAAGTCGGGACCTTTGCCTTTCGCGGGCAAGTGCTCTACCATCTGAGCTACCGGAGCACGACTCACGCCCGGTTAATCTGCCAGGAAGTTTCATATCAGCGCACACTCCGCTGCAGAGTGAAAATCTCATTCTGGAAACATCCCCCAGACTGTGGCTAAGCCATGTCTCCGCAATATCCTTTCTTCCAGGAGTGCTAGTTCTGCAAGGTTCGCAGGAGAGCTTCTGTAAAGTTTGGGCCGGCCGAAGTGGCCGTGCGGTTAAAGGCGCTGCAGCCTGGAACCGCAAGACCGCTATGGTCGCAGGTTCGAATCCTGCCTCGGGCATGGATGTTTGTGATGTCCTTAGGTTATTTAGGTTTAACTAGTTCTATGTTCTAGGGGACTAATGACCTCAGCAGTTGAGTCCCATTGTAAAGTTTGGAAGGTAGGAGACAAGGTACTGGCAGATGTAAAGCTGTGAGGACGGGGCGTGAGTCGTGCTTGGGTAGCTCAGTTGGTAGAGCGCTTGCCCGCGAGAGGCGAAGGTCCCGAGTTCGAGTCTCGGTCCGGCACACAGTTTTAATCTGCCAGGAAGTTTCAATGAGTAGGGTGTTGGTCAGTCCTTAAGCTGTCCCTGGGTCGGGTTGGCATCCGATTGTTTAACCTTACTCTTGGCTGCCTGTCTCACCTAACCTTACGTTAGAGCTACCTCCTCAGGCTGACCCTTGGAACACTTCTGAACACCACTGTTTTAGATTGTGAGTTTCATTTTAGCCTTATGCACTGTGCGAGGCCATCAGCTGTCTATTAATCTAGTTTGTTTAAACTTTAAAATAAAGCATTCAGCTAACTTAAATTAAAATTTGTAGATTGATTTGTTTAATAACTAAAATTTTGAAAGTTTGTTCTATCTGCAATTCTTGTTATCCAGGCCCTAAGTCCTGAGTTGTCCAATGTCTTGTGTGTGGCCTTCAGCCGAGCTTTTACGTTAAATATTTTTAAATAAGGCCTTCAGCCACGTGTATTTTTTAAAGTAATTTTTATAACTTGTGTTCAGACCTTCAGCCGTTCTTGTTTTAGCTGTGGTGATGGGCCTTCAGCCCAGGAGGTATTGCCAGTTTTCTTAACTAGGCCTTCAGCCGTGTCGTTTTAATATGATCCTTTTAAGGCAATGTCTAATTAAGTGGTTCTTAGCAAAATAAAAGTTTGTGTGTTCTGTGCAACTAACATTAACTGATTACGGCCCCCTCCACAACCATAACCTGATCCGCTCTGTCCCGCGAATCCAGATTTCAATTGTTCGAAAGTGAATAAAGAGATGTATGCCAAGTAAGTCGTCGCTTGAGTAAAACAAAACAAAACAAAAATCTACATCGGTTGCGAAGATACAGCGGTCAAATATCAAAGTTATGAGAGAGTTAAAGTTGGGAACCATAATGAAGAATATCCCTGTTATAGTGTAAAGGAAGACGTATATGTCCTGGGCAAAGTTACCTGGCAGCTTCAAAGATATTCCAACCAAAACATCTTGAGATAATCGTGCTTTCTTACGATTTAACACTACTACATTCTCAGCGCAGTGAGCTCTCTTAGCTGCAAGATGTTGGCACACCTGCATCTTGCCATTTATACGCTAGAGTCAATGATCTTGTGCCCAAAAGTCCAGAATATTCGACAGCCATAGTAAACAATATATAACATCTTACGGCTGAGGGGCATACATCAAATAGCTAAAATAATTTTCTGTGGGATAAAGTTTCTGAGGGTGGATTTTATACTGCGGTGGGAAGGGGAAGCAATTTTTTTTGTTTCTAGGGCGGTGGAATAGTTCATTTTAGCCCCTTGGGGATCATTTCTCCCCCAAAGTCACCTCCTCCTGCATGTGTTGTGACGGGGCTAAGAACAAATACACACAAATTTATGCGCTTCTGGAGAGTGGGATGCATCTACAATAGAAAGTATCGCAGAGTGGGGATGCACGTATCAAATGGGCTCTGAGCACTATGGGACGTAACTGCTGAGGTCATCAGTCCCCGAGAACTTAAAACTACTTAAACCTAACTAACCTAAGGACATCACACACATCCATGCCCGAGGCAGGATTCGAACCTGCGACCGTAGGGGTCGCGCGGTTCCAGACTGTAGTGCCTACAACCGCTCGGCCACTCCGGCCGGCGGGTGCACGTATCCTAAACACAATTATGTCACACTGCACGACATGAGAAATGTCATGCTGGATGAAATGATGGCATGCGTCATGTTATACGACATGACAACATGTATCATGGTACTTTACTTGACACAATGCATTATACACTGAACCACTAAAGAAACTGGTATAGGCATGCGTATTTTCAAATACAGAGATACGTAAATAGGTAGAACACGGCGTTGGGGCTGACGACACCTATTTATCACAACAAGTGACTGGCAGGAGGTTGTTGTTGTTGTTGTGGTGGTCTTCAGTCCTGAGACTGGTTTGATGCAGCTCTCCATGCTATTCTATCCTGTGCAAGCTTCTTCATCTCCCAGTACCTACTGCAACCTACATCCTTCTCAATCTGCTTAGTGTATTTATCTCTTGGTCTCCCTCTGCGATTTTTACCCTCCACGCTGCCCTCCAATGCTAAATTTGTTATCCCTTGATGCCTCAAAACATGTCTTACCAACCGATCCCTTCTTCTAGTCAAGTTGTGCCACAAACTTCTCTTCTCCCCAATCCTATTCAATACCTCCTCATTAGTTACATGATTTACCCACCTTATCTTCAGCATTCTTCTGTAGCACCACATTTCGAAAGCTTCTATTCTCTTCTTGTCCAAACTAGTAATCGTCCATGTGTCACTTCCATACATGGCTACACTCCATACAAATATTTTCAGAAACGACTTCCTGACACTTAAATCTATACTCGATGTTAACAAATTTCTCTTCTTCAGAAACGATTTCCTTGCCATTGCCAGTCTACATTTCATATCCTCTCTACTTCGACCATCATCAGTTATTTTACTCCCTAAATAACAAAACTCTCTTACTACTTTAAGTGTCTCATTTCCTATTGTAATTCCCTCAGCATCACCCGATTTAATTTGAATACATTCCATTATCCTTGTTTTGCTTTTGTTGATGTTCATCTTATATCCTGCTTTCAAGACACTGTCCATTCCATTCAGCTGCTCTTTCAAGTCCTTTGCTGTCTCTGACAGAATTACAATGTCATCGGCGAACCTCAAAGTTTTTACTTCTTCTCCATGAATTTTAATACCTACTCCGAATTTTTCTTTTGTTTCCTTTACTGCTTGCTCAATATACAGATTGAATAACGTCGGGGACGGGCTACAACCCTGTCTCACTCCTTTCCCAACCACTGCTTCCCTTTCATGCCCCTCGACTCTTATAACTGCCATCTGGTTTCTGTACAAATTGTAAATAGCCTTTCGCTCCCTGGTTATCAGGAGGTTATCAAGATTATCAAGATTAAAGTGAGTTTGAACGTGGTGTAATGGGACACAGGCATCTCCGAGATAACGACGAAGTGGGGATTTTCCCGTACGACCATTTCACTAGTGTATCACGGATATCCGGAATCTGGTAGACCATCAAATCTTCGACATCGGTGCGGGCGGAAAAAATCCTGCAAGAACGGGACGAACGACGACTTAAGAGAATTCTTCAACGAGACATGAGTGCAACCCTTCCACCAATCGCTGCAGATATCAATGCTGGGCCATCAACAAGTGTCAGCGTCCCAACCATCCAACGAGACATTATCGATACGGGCTTTCGGAGACGAAGGCCTACTCGTGTACCCTTGATGACTGCACGACACAAAGCTTTACGCGTCGTCTGGGACCGTCAACACCGACATTGGACTGTTGATCACTGCAAACATGTCGCCCGGCCATATGAGTTTCGTTTCAAATTGTATGAAGCAGATGGATGTGTACGGGTATGGAGACAACCTCCTGAATCAAAGGACCCTGTATGTCAGCAGGGGACTGTTCAAGCTGGTAGAGGCTCTGTAATGGTGTGGGGCGTATGCAGTTGAAGTGGTATGGAACCGCTGATACGTCTAGATACGACTGACAGGTGACACGTACGTTAGCATCCTGTCTGATCACCTGCATCCATTCATGTCCATTGTGCATTCCGACAGAGTTGGGCAATTCCAGTAGGACAATGCGACACCCCACACGTCCATAATTAGAACAGAGTGGCTCCAGGAACACTCTTCCGCTGGCGATCAAACTCCCCAGAAATGAACATTATTGAGTAAATGTGGGATGCCTTGCTACGTGCTGTTCAGGAGAGATCTCCATCAGCACGTACTGTTTTGGATTTATGGACAGCCCTGCAGGACTCATGGTGTCAGTTCTCTCAGACATAAGTTGAGCCCATGCCACTAAATCCACAAAAAGATTTAAACAACCATGCGTGAGCAGCGCCTATTAGGAGTCCGACAACCGATCAGTTCCAGTCATTCCACCAGGAAGGAGGTACACGGCTCGTGTTGTCTGTAGTTCAACCATGCCTAGACAGTTAATACTGCGGTTCGATCGCGTCCGCATTGTTACTTTGTACCAGGGAGGGCTCTCAACAAGGAAAGTGTCCAGGCGTCTCGGAGTGAACCAAAGCGATGTCGTGCAGGCATGGAGGAGATACAGAGAGACAGGAACTGTCTATGTCATGCCTCGCTCAGGCCGCTCAAGGGCTACTACCTTAGTGGACGACCGCTACTTACGGATTATGGCTCGGAGGAACCCTGACAGCAACGCCACCATGTAGACTAATGCTTTTCGTGCAGCCACAGGACGTCGAGCTACGACTGAAACTGTGCGCAATAGGCTGCATGATGCGCAGCTTAACTCCCGACGTCGATGGTGAACTCATTCTTTGCAAACACGACACCATGCAGCGTGGAACAGAGGGGCCCAACAACATGCCGGATGGACCGCTCAGGATAGGCATCACGTTCTGCTCACCGATGAGTGTCGCATATGTCTTCAACCAGACAATCGTCAGAGACGTGGTTCTAATGGTTCTGAGCACTATGGGACTTAACAGCTATGTCATCTGTCCCCTAGAACTTAGAACTACTTAAACCTAACTAACCTAAGGACAGCACACAACACCCAGTCATCACGAGACAGAGAAAATCCCTGACCCCGAGGGAATCGAACCCGGGAACCCGGGCGTGGGAAGCGAGAACGTCAGAGACGTGTTTGGAGGCAATATGGTCTGGCTGAACCCCTTAGACACACTGTCCAGAGAGTGCAGCAAGGTGGAGGTTGCCCTGTCGTTTTGGGGTGGCATTATGTGGGGCCGACGTACTCCGTTGGCGGTCATGGAAGGCGCCGTAACGGCTGTACGATACATGAATGCCATCCTCCGACCGACAGTGCAACAATATCAGCAGCATATTGGCCGAGGCATTCGTCTTCATGGACGACATCTTGTGAATTTCCTTCAGGATAACGACCGCTCAACTAGAGTGGTCAGCGTGTTATCCAGACATGAACCGTATCGAACATGCCTGCCGTAGATTGAAAGGGGCTGTTTATGGACGACGTGACCCACCAACTACTCCGAGGAATCTATGCCGAATCGCTGTTGGGGAGTGGGACAGTCTGGTGCAACAGTGCCTTGGTGAACTCGATGATAGTATGCCACGACGAATACAGGCATGCATCAATGCAAGAGGACGAGCTACTCGGTATTATAGGTACAGGTGTGTACAGCTGTCCGGACCACCACCTCTGAAGATTTCGATGTATGGAGGTACAGCATGTAATGTCTGGTTTTCATGAGCAATAAAAAGGGCGGAAATGATGTTTATGTTGATCTCTACGTTCCGGAACTCTCGGAACCGAGGTGATGCAAAACTTGTTTTGATGTGTGTATTACTAGCTCTGTTCGCAACACATTTTGCATACGGTATCCACATATGTGTCTGAATGTACCTTCAAAGCTATATCATTGTACGACTGATATTTCAGGAGATATGATGTCATAAACATTTAGATGTCTGCAGAAGTAGCTCCTGCTTAAAACGAAACGCAAATTACGAAGCGAATAGTCATCCAGTGTTTGATAATGAGAACATTAGCGACTTCCAACAAACACTGAACATAATTTCAAAATTTTCTAAGCTTTTTCTTATCTACATGCTTCGTATATTTATCACATTAACTCCTTTATAAAGTGCTCAAAAGTTTATTCACGGGCGTTTGATTCTTTAAAGAATCGTAGCTTCACCGCCTATTTTTTGAATTCTCATCATTACGGGCAACGAGACACGGGTCCATCATTTCACTCCTGCAACAGAAACAGCGTGTATATGGACGTACTACATCCTACACGGAGGAAAGCCAGATTGCGGCACGAGAAGGGAAGTTCACGACCACAGTCTAGTTCAACTGCGAAGGAGCTGTGTACACAGCGTTAATGGCAAAGGGGACAACCATTTATACCGATTCGTGGTTTCCGACAGTGACTTCGCTGCTAAACGCCGTGAACAGCAAGAAACACGGAAAATCAAGCCACGGCGTTGTTCTCCTGTAAGGCATGCAACACGCACCACGACGCGCACAACACAAGCTCCGCCTCAACATTTTGCGATGGCAGGTTTGGAAGCATCCGATGTGCAGTGCAAATCTTGCACCATGATATGTCCATTTTTTTTCGGTAAGCTCGAGGAACGTCTGTCGTGGTAGATGTTGACACAGTGGTTGTCAAACTGCTGCGTGACCAAGGAGTAATGATTGAACCGTGGTTTATTTTCAAAGAATATTGTTAAGAATTTATTTCATTTACTAGCGATTCATCAAGAACACTAACACATTTAATCACACTACGTAAGCATGGAAATAGTTGCCAGGGAGTAACTGCTGAAATCATAACCAAATTCCTTTTAGCATATGGGAATTTTATTCACTTTAATAGTGCCTAAAAGCATTTTTTAAAAGAAACAGATTTAAAATTATAATCAGGAGGCACCCTCTAAATATTAAAGCCATTCAGAGGCAGAAAGAAACAAGTTTTGACTGTATGAGCTTACGGGCAGTGAACCTTGCCGCTCCCTTTTGACACGGCCGTAGTTACGACCTCTCACAACAGCCTCTGAAAGACTACACTGGTGCAAATCTGCAGCACACCAGCTTACTTTAAACTAAGAGTTTTAACAATTTACACAAGCACACAAACTATGCGCCCTCCCCACCCCCACCCCCCCGTAGGAGGGATGGAAATGGTACAAAACACTAACAATAAAAATTTCAACCTTGCCACCGAAGGTGCAACTTGATTTTAACTTCTAAGAAAAGTCTTACGGTGACAGGGTGGCAACTTTATATACTAAACTGATCATTTAAATAAAAGCCCATGAAATGCAATCTTATATAAATTTCTACAAGGTTGGCCAAACAATAGTTAAGATGCTCTACAATACACAGTTACCGCCTCTCAAGATCATAGGCAATAATATCAAAGTTTCCAAAGATCAAAACATATTTCAGGTATTACGCCGTTACACTCCAAGTAATAAATTCGTTAACACACCAAATCCGACAAACATGACAGAGGCAGCTACTAACGTACGGTAGATCGATAGGGAGATTACCAAACAACCCGAACCGCAGGTTGCTCTAACCCTCCCCAACTCCACAAGGGAAAACGGACCACCCAATTTATAAACAACCACCTTCCCGCGGGTGGGCAAACGGAGAACAATGGTGGGACGCCCCCAAAGGTGGTGACCTCACCAAGAAAACAGGTAGAATTTAACAAGAGTAAGTCACACAACATATCACCAATCACTTGACTTCTAATAAACTGCGATTTCTCGAGAAGACCTGGCGCAGCACCCCCAAATCGCTCTCCCGAACCGTCCGCTGCCAGCCGCTTCAACGGACGCAGGAAGGCGCGCCGATCTCCCGTCTCACGGCGTCGCAGCTCGCACCGGCCAGACCGATGTCGTGGGTTGACTTCTGTTGCTCTCGTGTCGGCCGCGAACCCACTACCCCTCGCTATACGGCGCGGCCCACTGGACTCACGTGGGGACCTCACATGCGCTGACGCTCAAGACGGACAAGGCATCTCGTGTCTCAGTGTTTGGCCGACCAACCGATTGATCAAACCGCCAATGACCGTTGCCTGAGCAAACTTGAGCAGACTGGCGGCCTAACGCGCAGACTCAGATGCAGGAACTCAGCCCCGACCGGGCGACCACTCGCTGAGTTCTCTTACTGGAGGAGTGGCAATACTCTCATTTTGCTGGATCTAAAGGTTGATCTGAACGACAGACATACTAACAATCCGGACGACAGACAGACACTAACTGCCTAACAAATGCGGACGAGAGACAGAGTAGCAAGCTGGGGACGAGAGACTGACCCCAGACTGATTCACTGGCGAGCTCATAGCGCCCCTTAAATGCACGTGAACAGGCAACCTCTCCCCCTTCACACCAGAGGGAGACACCAAAGCTGCGATTGCCACAGCGGCGCCACCGCCAGAAACGGAGGGCGACTGCTTCACACTACGCGCTGCGGCGCGCTCTTCAAAACAGCAGTTTTTACCGCAGCTCAGATCTCTAACGTCGAAGAACTCAACTGGTGATAGAACGCTCCGAAAATTTTTGCAGAGACTTGGTCACTATGCTGGAAAATAGTGTCGCGTATGTGTGTCACTTTTACGGGTAGTGCAGTATTCAATAAAGATTGCTTGACCTGATATAGTAATGGGTAACACACCTTTCGAAGTCAGTTCGTAGTTACTAAAAGTCGTGTGCGGTTCGAGGTAATCTGAATTTTGATACATTCACGCAATCCTTTGCAAACGTTTCCCTTGTCAAATACGACTCTGAATCTGAACGTCCATCTCTGTATGTAGCAAAGCTATCTCATCACAGATGCCGGATCCCTTTCGGATGCACTGCCAACACTGTTCCACACCTCCTCCGCCTCCGTGCGCCTGCTACAATTTTCCTGTGTTTACTTCTGTCTTCGCCTTCCATAATATGTTGCTACTCAGCACTGATTGGTTTTCGTTCTGTTTGTTCCAGGTAGGGCCACCTGTTACTCTCGCTACAAGGCGTGTTTACTCCAGCCCGTGAGTACTCTCTTTCCATAGTCTGTTTCGAAATCTGTATAAATATTTGCACGCGAAATAATTTCCTGTGGGATGCCATATTTTTCCTTCTTCTTGTTACACAAAGGGTGTTTGCTCTGTACGCAATTCCGAAGGTAAACATCCGCTTAATCCCTAGCGAACACCACTCGCTAATTCCCCTGACAAACTACGAGTACCGAGTGATTAAAACGATATAAATAACTCTCTCATTTGACGCTGCAGCAAGTAAATAAAAGCACTTACGATTTGTAAGGTACATTAACACCCCGGACTCACGCGATAGTTGGGACCGAGCGATCGGATTTACGCAAGTTCGGGTCCAATTTTGCATATAAATGCATACAAATTATGTTAAGTTGTTCCCAGAGACTAAATAAAACAATGCAATTGAGAAGAAAAATGATTAATAAAAATCTTCAACAAAACTACGAATTACACTCGAATTACAGTACAGTATTATTCAGTGTAAACCGGGGTTATTGTGGCATAGGAGGCTCCATAAAATCTGATAATGGTGTGGAACGAGTCAAATTTTTTTTCTTCTCATGCCAAATTTCTCGTTGCGCGCTAATGATTTTGCTGCGAATACATAGAAAGAAAGATCATTTATCATTTAGCTACAAAATAGCAGGTCAGCAACTGGAAGCAGTTAATTCCATAAATCATCTGGGAGTACGCATTAGGAGTGATTTAAAATGGAATGATCATATAAAGTTGATCGTCGGTAAAGCAGATGCCAGACTGAGATTCATTGGAAGAATCCTAAGGAAATGCAACCCGAAAACAAAGGAAGTAGGTTACAGTACGCTTGTCCGCCCACTGCTTGAATACTGGTCAGCAGTGCGGGATCCGTACCAGATAGGGTTGATAGAAGAGATAGAGAAGATCCAACGGAGAGCAGCGCGCTTCGTTACAGGATCAGTCAGTAATCGCGAAAGCGTTACGGAGGTAACAGATAAACTCCAGTGGAAGACTCTGCAGGAGAGACGCTCAGTAGCTCGGTATGGGCTTTTGTTGAAGTTTCGAGAACACACCTTCACCGAGGAGTAAAGCAGTATATTGCTCCCTCCTACGTATATCTCGCGAAGAGACCATGAGGATAAAATCAAAGAGATTAGAGCCCACACAGAGGCATACCGACAATCTCTCTTTCCACGAACAATACGAGACTGGAATAGAAGGGAGAACCGATAGAGGTACTCAAGGTACCCTCCGCCACACACCGTCAGGATGCTTGCGGAGTATGGATGTACATGCAGATGTAGGTATGTAACAGAAATGCTCATTTCGTTGGAGTCTATTTTTTTCTAAAATTTGTAACCCTTTTTCAATAGATTTCATACCTTCTGTCAAGTTGGCAGCCGTCATTTGATCTTCTGTTTGAACTGGGTATAAAGAATCTCGTTGTTCAAGTTTTGCGTTTGCTCACACATTTCTGTACGCCCATCAATCGTCAGCTCTTGAGCGTGTGAATCCAGAAGATCATCACCATCATCATCATCCATGTCTAAATTTAATTGTCCGGCAAGATCGACCACTTCTTCATTCACAGCATCGATTTGATCAGGATCTGGCGATGATTGATCCTGGGTTTAGATGGTGCAAAAAATGGACAGAGTTTTCTTTCAAACACCAGTTAAAGTTCTTTTTTTTTAAATTTTCATTCCAAGATTGTGCAGTAATTCTCAAGACATCTAAAAATTTGAATTGCTTTCAAAAGTGTTTAACAGAGAACTCATTGTTTTGCTAACAGCTGCAGCACTCGCGACACAGAGCGGCAGCCACGTGTCTTCTCGGCAAAGCAGTGGAGCGGACGCGACGGCAGCTGTGAGTTACTTAACATCCGATTTTAAGAAAACTATTAGGTGAAAAAGATTGATTCTTCCGCAAGCTATAGCTTGACATCTTTAAACGATAAAGGTCTGAATTTATTTTCGCTATTCGTCATAGTTACTGTGCTGCACGAAATTGAGTACGTGGCTGCACGAAATTTTTAAGAATTTGCAGAGGTAAACTCACATGGTGTAGACTTTCCGTATAGTTCATTTAAGGCCATACATTACTGCGTGTGAAATGTAAGCAATATACCTAAATTGTATTTAAATTTGAGACCGGAATGATATCTCTGTTCGTTCTTGAGATATTGCTTGTTATATCCGCGAACGGGTCGCTCGCGTCGCGTCCGAACCTTTCCTGCGCTTCGGGAATCAAGTGGTCGTAAAAATCGTCGTATATCATAAAAGGTTCAAGATATCGAAACGACGAATTTTGGGCCGGCCGCTGTGGCCGTGCGGTTCCAGGCTACCGTCGCAGGTTCGAATCCTGCCTCGGGCACGGATGTGTGTGATGTCCTTAGGTTAGTTAGGTTTAAGTAGTTCTAAGTCCTAGGGGACTGATGACCTCAGATGTTGAGTCCCATAGTGCTCAGAGCCATTTGAACCATTTTTGACGAATTTTGGAAATGGCAATACACAGAAATGACTATATTATCATATGATTAACACTCGTTACGTTTTTGTAAACGCGTGAGCAGAGCGAAAATAAGACTCCCTATAACCTACACCATGAGGTTTTGCCCAAATTTTCATAGCCAAACAAAGGGAGAGAAACGGGTAAACGAGATATCAAAGTGAGCAGCATGACGTCTAGTTTGGCATGAAAATATATAACTGCTTGACAGTAATCAGGGTAATTAACGAAAACTTAATTAATAAGCTGACGAAAAATTGAAATATTTCGCGAAAAGCTGATTCCAGGCTATGTAAATAAAGTGTCAAAATTTTTATCTGTTCAGGATCTAGCTATTTTCCACATAAAAAGATGCATTGGTGCGGTATTTAAATGTCGAAAAGGCTTCTTTCGAATCAAGTACGTTAGGGAGGCAAAACGAGGAGTCAGTAAGATCATGCTTTCATAATAAAACTTGAAATTAAAAAATGAAAGAAATCAGTTAAATACTTTATGAAATGATTTGTGTAAAAGAAATAAGTACATCATAGAAACGCTCTACGTGCCTTTCAATGATGGTAGAAATCATGGACAGAAAATGAGGTGCACCAAACTTACAGACTATTTAAAGCAATTGAAACGCTTGGCTTTAACACTGACTGCTGATGAATTACACTTGCAGCATCAAACACCTGTACAATTTCATGCTTCATTGTAATTTATTAGGAATTACTCTACTGGCCATTAAAATTGCTACACCAAAAAGAAATGCAGATGATAAGCGGGTATTCATTGGACAAATATATTATACTAGAACTGACATGCGATTACATTTTCACGCAATTTGGGTGCATAGATCCTGAGAAATCAGTACCCAGAACAACGACCTCAGGCCGTAATAATGGCCTTGATACGTCTGGGCACCGAGTCAAACAGAGCTTGGATGGCGTGTACAGGAACAGCTGCCCATCCAGCTTCAACACGATACCACAGTTCATCAAGAGTAGTGACTGGCGTATTGTGACGAGCCAGTTGCTCGGCCACCATTGACCAGACGTTTTCAGTTGGTGAGAGATATGGACAATGTGCTGGCCAGGGCAGCAGTCGAACATTTTCTGTATCCAGAAAGGCCCGTACAGGACCTGCAACATGAGGTCGTGCATTATCCTGCTGAAATGTGGGGTTTCGCAAGGATCGAATGAAGGGTAGAGCCACGGGTCGTAATGTAACGTCCGCTGTTCAAAGTGCTGTCAATGCGAACAAGAGGTGACCGACACGTGTAACCAATGGCACCCCATACTAACCAATGGCACCCCATACCATCACGCCGGGTGATACTCCAGTATGACGATGACGAATACACGCTTCCAATGTGCGTTCACTGTGAGGTCGCCAAACACGGATACTACCATTATAATGCTGTAAACAGAACCTGGATTCATCCGAAAAATGACGTTTTGCCATTCGTGCACACAGGTTCGTCGTCGAGTACACCATCGCAGGCGCTCCTGTCTGTAATGCAGCGTCAATTGTAACCGCAGCCACGGGCTCCGAACTGATAGTCCATGCTGCTGCAAACGTCGTCGACCTGTTCGTGCAGATGGTTGTTGTCTTGCAAACGTCCCCATCTGCTGACTCAGGGATCGACACGTGGCTGCACGATCCGTTACAGCCGTGCGGATAAGATGCCTGTCATCTCGACTGCTAGTGATACGAGGCTGTTGGGATCCAGCACGGCGTTCCGTATTACTCTCCTGAACCCACCGATACCATAATCTGCTAACAGTCATTCGATTTCACCAGGCAATGCTGGTCAACTGCTGTTTATGTATGAGAAATCGGTTGGAAACTTTCCTCATGTCAGCACGTTGTAGGTGTCACGACCTGCGCCAACCTTGTGTGAATGCTCTGAAAATCTAATCATTTGCATATCACAGCATCTTCTTCCTGTCGGTTAAATTTCGCGTCTTTAGCACGTCATCTTCGTGGTGTAGCAATTTTAATGGCCAGTAGTGTAAATGTGTGTGATATATTGGGATTGGTGTGAAGATCAGTTTCTTTGGCAAGACCTTAAAAATATACTTAGCGATATAGTGTAAATAGTAGACATAAAACTTAGTATACGGAATTGTAACTCAGTCAGCAAAAATATAAGAACGACTCAGAATGTTTTCCTAATACGTACTCATGAACTGCATAAGCTACACCTACGCAACAGCTAGCTTCCATTCACTAGTAACAACCTGTGTGCTTATATTTGTATTTAGCGTAGTTAGTCATGCAGTAGTCATTCCTCGGCATTTACTGGCTGTTGTAAGTTCTTGATCATGTAAAAAAAAAAAAAAGCATTGTATTTAATTTATTGATGAGATAGTCGAATGCTCCTCTGCCCATTCACGTGTATTCGGAGAATTTGTCTGGTGATCTTCATAGTTGATGATATTTATGAAATTCTCCATGGAGATTCCTTTATTTGTAAATTTCATGCACAGCATTCCTTTTCGCTTTATTTTCTTAAGTAAACCCAATTCTGTAGCCTTACTCACTGGCTACAGTATTCCACAGGTTAAGGGATGCCCTTACATAGAAACAGCTGGTTGGCTCTGAAGCAGCCATCTTGTAGCAGGACACCCAAGCTTTTTGCCCGATGCTGCTGCTTGTCGCTGGAGCGTCGTGTATCCAGAAGTCGCTCGCTGTCGCTCGCTTCTGTCGCTCACGTAGGACACGGCCTTACGTTGACTGTCTTCCCGCGAGATATACATAGGAGGAAACAATGTATTTGTTAAGGGGGACGACAGGGTGACAGACGAAAATATTGCTCAAATTCAGGTTTTTTCTCAACCGTACTGGAATGAAGTAGACGAAAGGGGTTTCCTGCAGCGGGCAAAGCGTACATTGAAGTTTTTATTGGTGTTTTTTATCGAAAAATATTAATATCTTCACTGTGTAATTGGGATTTTCCCGAGGTAGTTCGTTTGTCGAACTCCGGTTGTGGTTATCTGAAACGTGAAATTAACATATCATGCTGATCCTTAGAGATGTAATTTTAGTTCATCATAGCGGTTTTAAGCAAGTAGGCGACATTATAGATTTTTGAAAAAAAATGTCCATTTTTCAACTCCCCTTTTTTGGCCGAAAAAATATTAAACATCGGCCATGATGAACTGAAGAAAATTCAGTTTCGTTGAAGAGAGACCAAAAATCATTAAAATCGGATGAAAACTGTAGCGTGGGCGACAACAACCATATCGAAAAACATGGTTTTGAGGAAAACGGCCGCGTGGAATTAGCCGAGCGGTCTAGGGCGCTACAGTCATGGACTGTGCGGCTGGACCTGGCGGAGGTTCGAGTCCACCCTCGGACATGGGTGTGTGTGTTTGTCCTTAGGATAATTTAGGTTAAGTAGTGTGTAATCTTAGGGACTGATGACCTGAGCAGTTAAGTCCCATAAGATTTCACACACATTTTTTGAGAAAAACGCGTTTAAACTTTGAAAAGTTTCCATCATATATGAAAAAAAGGGACAAACTGACGATATATCATCGTTGCATTGTCCGTAATAACTACCGCTCCGGCCAGTGGATGAAAGTTTTCTTCTATTTTGACCCGGTAAGCCCTCATTTTCGTCCTCAAAAGCGCTTTTCGTCGC
This sequence comes from Schistocerca piceifrons, assembly GCF_021461385.2. Lineage (NCBI taxonomy): Eukaryota > Metazoa > Arthropoda > Insecta > Orthoptera > Acrididae > Schistocerca > Schistocerca piceifrons. The sequence continues at coordinate 66,116,070 of NC_060148.1, read as the reverse complement.
TGCGCGTATCGCCGCTCGGGTCTTTATCTTCAGAGAATCGTCCGCATTTCATCGCCGGTTTTGCTTTGAAGGCCATCTGCCACGTGCGTTAATGCAGGTACGGCCTACAATGAATACACAAATGGCCAAATCTGAAGCAACGTTGACAATTTCATTTCGGCTGGATGTATTTTTGGTGCGTATCTGCAATGAGTTTGTTGAAAGTTTCTCTCACGTTTCGAATAAAACCGCCCAAGCAACGTCCCAGAAAATCATGTTTACTCGTATCGCTACAAATAGGGAGTATGAACGCGAAACCGGTTCTCTGACACCGAGGTGTGCAGTGCGCGTTCGACTTCAAACGCTCACAGAATCGATACTTTTGGAGTTCGCGCATAATGTTTTGGGGAATAATTCTTCAATGCACACACGTTCGGATTCCGTAACAAAAAAAAAAAGTCGAGTTTTTTTCGACCATCACTCTGTCGTTCCCACTTACCTCAGCTCTACAGAAATTAAAATAAAACTGGAATTTACCGAATGTATCTGTTGTAGTCTCATCAAAGTGTTTGAAAGCTGTTGAAAAATTCCTTGCATGAACTAAAGAGCAGAAACCAATTTTTAATATACCAAGTTCTTTTAATCGAACTAAAAAGTATATAGGGAGATTCACGAAGATATGCAAATATTTTTATGTTATTCTACAAGTAAAACTAAAGAAAAAGTTCGTAGAAACATAGTTCTGCAAATGTTTAGTTATGGAGTTAACGGCTAGTACAAAAATTTGCCTGAAATTTAGCAACTTAGATAATACGAAGCAAACGCAAAACTGTACCAGGTTAAAGTAAAGCACGATTTCCATTTATTTTGTTGTTATTGGTCTGGTGAATCTAATGAAACATGCCTCAGGCGTGATCTGCAGTAGTTTTCCGGAACATCCAGAGAAACAAAGACGTAATTTCCTAAAATTTTTAATTTATTAACTACTTGGCCCAATTTGTTTCCTAAATTCCAGATAATTTGCACAAAGGTTTCAACAGAAGTTGTAGACAATTTAATTTCGGAATAATGATAGTAATAACATTAACTGATACTGTATGAATGTGTCAGGTAATCTACAAAGCACAACAGTTACTATGTGGTTTCACTCAAATCACTCTTGTTATTATGTTATTTCATTGAACAATACAGAAAACTAGCTCGTTTCAAGTTTAGGAAACGACTGAAACAACTGACTAACGGCTGCCAACAATGACATATTAATGAATGTCAACAATGACATCTTAATGGATAGTAAACAAACTTACTTGTATAATAAGCTTTGTTTCTCCGGGTGTTCTGCAAAACTACTGCAGATACACGTGTGGGACATGTTCTATTAGATTCATCAGACCAATAACAACGAAATAAGTGGAAATCGTGCTTTACTTTCACCTCGTACAGTTTTTCGATGGCTTCATATAAGCAATGTTGCTAAATTTCAGGAAAAATCTTTAACTAACCGTAACTCGGTAACTAAACATTTGAGGACCTATGTTTATATGACCTTTTTTCTTTAGTTTTACTTGTAGAATAACATATTAAAATATTTGCATATTTTCGTCAATCACCCTATATAGTAATTTCCCCCTAACCCTGTACAGGCGCCATACAATATAGTGATGAAAGGTCGTGATTCTCAATTTTTAAATTCTGTGAACGTAGCTGTAAGATTTAAAAGAAAAACTTGTGGTGCGTGTAATAAATAACTGTTATATGAATAGATCATTTCTATTATCTGCACTACTGCATACATCCCACGTGTTTCATTTTAAATGCTACAAGGCCTTTCACAGTTATTAAAAATTCACAATGACATATTTTCAGGACTCCCTGTGTTGGCTTAGGAACCTGTGTGAGGCTATATTTCTTAGTCCGGTTTAAAAACACGGATATTAAAAAATGAATCTTTTATTCAAATAATTTTTCTCATTTTGATTCTGAATTTATTTCTGTGGGGGTATGTTATGGTCCTGGGATTGAACTTACAACGAAGGAAACCCACTTTAAATGTCACCTGGGATTACTTTGTAGACAGTGGAGTTGATGACTATTTTCTACTTCGTCTTACCTCGCATTCTTATAACTGATGTTTGATGTTGCTGGCTAGTCCTGTTTGCAGCTCTCTTTTGTTGTATTGTTCGTCAGTGGAAGGTAAAGGCATTGTAATGTTCGAAAACTGAAAATAATGATCTTAGCATCACGTAATTCCATCGTCATTGTGCTGGTACTTCGTCTATTCAGTCTGATTTTACTAGCAAGTTAAGTGAGCCACCAGCACTTGAAGTGTTTTGTGTCGGGTGTTCCGTACCTGCCGTTGTGTGCTACATGATGTAGCTCTTATGAGGATTCTTGTTTCTCTGTTGAATAATCTGTTTGGTTTGGTTTCGATGAGCTGTGCAGACAGGCGCTGCATACTCCACAACTGGTCTTCTGAAGTTCTTCTATGTATCAGCTTTAGATCGTCTGAAACTCAGCAAATGCTTTCTTTAATCTCTTTTAAAAGTGGTACTCATGTAGCTTTTGCTGTGATGTCTGCGTGAGGTGTGGAGTCCGTACAGTACTGGCAGTTGCAGCAGCAGCAGCAGCCCGTATGTAAATAGGCGGCGCTCTGTCCCCTGAACAAACACTGCGCAGGGTCTCGGGGAACGCCCTGAGCGCCTAGCCGCTCCCAGCATGCACCTGCTGGGGGATCCCCGCGGGGAATAACATCTCTCTCTCTCTGCCGCTGTTCCAATTGTTTGTAGTAGCCACCTCCTCTTCCCATGGGCCACTCCACGCCATTCTACCCCGCCCCCTCCCGTCCCTGCCGGCCAGAGTGGCCGAGCGGTTCTAGGCGCTACAGTCTCGAACCACGAGACCGCTACGGTTGCAGGTTCGAATCCTGCCTCGGGCATGGATGTGTGTGATGTCCTTGGGTTAGTTAGGTTTAAGTAGTTCTAAGTTCTCGGGGACTGATGACCTAAGGTGTTAAGTCCTGTAGTGCTCAGAGCCATTTGAACCATTTTGAACCTCCCGTCCCTCCCCATGTAACTGATGAAGGCTCTTAGTCCGCCATGGTAGCTGCGCGACCAGTGCAGCAGATTGCTAAACGGACGCGATTTTCTCCGCTCGGGGAGTGGGTCTTGCGCTGTCCTTCATGTCACACAGTCATAATTGGCTGAGTAGCCACGGCCCGAAATCCAATAAATTGAAGAAGAAAGTAAACTGCGAATTCGGCACTGGTCCCGTACATAGGCGTCCTGGCACAGTTGTCAGGTATCCCGATTTAGGTGAGGCTCTCGTGCTGTATTGTCCTCTCTATAATACAAATGGTTCAGATGGCTCTGAGCACTATGCGACTTAACTTCTGAGGTCATCAGTCCCCTAGAACTTAGAACCAATTAAACCTAACTAACCTAAGGACATCACACACATCCATGCCCGAGGCAGGATTCGAACCTGCGACCGCAGCGGTCGCTCGGGTCCAGACTGTAGCGCCTAGAACCGCACGGCCACTCCGGTCAGCTTGATAATACAGCTCCAGATGATATCTTGTCGCAGTATAGAAAACCTCGGTTACAGCAACATAGAAATTTTATAAACTGTAACCCCATGGTCTTTTAAGTCTGTCAAACAGTAAGTTAAGCAGTGCTCTTCTAATACACTTTGCAGTATGGAAGCTATCTGCCACAGAACCTACACTCATGCTCATAAATTAAGGATAACTGCAGAATGTGGTGCCACACGACGTGGCAACACACAGAACTGGCGCTAATAGCTTAGGGACATAGGGAACACACACGACACAGATCTGTAAGTCCACAGTATAGGTGATAAGTTGAGAAAATCGTCCCAAAACACTCGTGCTACAAATCGCCACTGTTTCCTGCGCATGTACCCCAACATTGATGTGGGATATGATCACCGTACACAGGCCGCACAACGGGTTGGCATACTCTGGATCAGGTGGTCGAGCAGCTGCTGGGGTATAGCCTCCCATTCTTGCAACAGTGCCTGTCGGAGCTCGTGAAGTGTCCTAGAGGTTTGGAGACGTGCAGATGTGCTCGATGGGGTTTAGGTCTGAAGAACAGGCAGACTACTCCATTCGCCTGATATCTCCTGTTTCAAGGTACTCCTCCACGATGGCAGCCCTGTGGGGCCGTGTGTTGTTATCCATCAGGAGGAAGGTGGGACCCACTGCACCCCTGAAAAGGTGGACATACTGGTGCAAAATGACGTCCCGATACACCTGACCTGTTACAGTTCCTCTGTCAAAGACATGCAGAGGTGTACGTGCACCAATCATAATCCCACCCCACACCATCAAACCACGACCTCCATACAGGTGCCTTTCAAGGACATTAAGGGGTTGGTATCTGGCTCCTGGTTCACGCAAGATGAAAACCCGGCGAGAATCACTGGACTCTTCGGTGAACATAACCTGGGACCACTGTTCCAATGACCATGTACTGTGTTCTTGACACCAGGCTTTAGGGGCTCTCCTGTGACCAGGGGTCAGTTGAATGCCCCTTGCAGGGCTCTGAGCGAATGAACCATGTCTGTTCAGTCGTCTGTAGTCTGTGTGTCTGGAGACAACTGTTCCAGTGGCTGCAGTAAGGTGCCGAGCAAGGCTACCTGCAGTACTCCGTGGCCGTCTGCGGGCACTGATGGTGAGATATCGGTCTTCTTGTGGTGTTGTACACTGTGGACGTCCCGTACTGTAGCGCCTGGACACGTTTCCTGTCTGCTGGAATCGTTGCCATAATCTTGAGATCACACTTCGTGGCACACGGAGGGCCCGTGCTACGACCTGCTGTGTTTGTCCAGCCTCCAGTCGCCCTCATAACGCCATAAGTATGTGTTCTTTGAGCCATACTGTAACCTCATCGTCTTTTTAAGTCCGTCAAACAAGAAGTTAAGCAGCGCTCTTCTACCACACATTGCAGCATGGGAGCTATCTGCCACAGAACCTATTTTTTACTGTGAATAACAGTGTTGTGACGACAAATACATACTACTAAAGCTATGGAAAATTTAGAAGAAGGAAACCAAAGTCGAAAAAATAGAATACTAGTTGGAAGAATAAACACAGTGTGGGCAAAACAACACTGCCACAGAAAATGTTCCATGTACCTCAGTAGAGACATCCCAACGCACATCAGACACCCCAGTTTTTAACGCGACCTCGGGGAAGATCAGTTTGGATTCCGTAGAAATGTTGGGACACGTGAGGCGATACTGACCCTACGACTTATCTTAGAAAATATATTAAGGAAAGGCAAACCTACGTTTCTAGCATTTGTAGACTTAGAGAAAGCTTTTGACAACGTTAACTGGAATACTCTCTTTCAAATTCTGAAGGTGGAAGGGGTAAAATACAGGGAGCGAAACGCTATTTACAATTTGTACAGAAACCAGATTGCAATTATAAGAGTCGAGGGACATGAAAGGGAAGCAGTGGTTGGGAAGGGAGTGAGACAGGGTTGTAGCCTCTCCCCGATGTTATTCAATCTGTATATTGAGCAAGCAAAAGAAAAATTCGGAGTAGGTATTAAAATCCAGGGAGAAGAAATAAAAACTTTGAGGTTCGCTGATGACATTGTAATTCTGTCAGAGACAGCAAAGGACTTGGAAGATCAGTTGAATGGAATGGACAGTGTCTTGAAAGGAGGGTATAAGATGAACATCAACAAAAGCAAAACGAGGATAATGGAATGTAGTCAAATTAAATCGGGTGATGCTGAGGGAATTAGATTAGGAAATGAGACACTTAAAGTAGTAAAGGAGTTTTGATATTTGGGAAATAAAATAACTGATGATGGTCGAAGTAGAGAGGATATGAAATGTAGACTGGCAATGGCAAGGAAAGCATTTCTGAAGAAGAGAAATTTGTTAACATCGAGTATAGATTTAAGTGTCAGGAAGTCGTTTGTGAAAGTATTTGTATGGAGTGTAGCCATGTATGGAAGTGAAACGTGCACGATAATTAGTTTAGACAAGATGAGAATAGAAGCTTTCGAAATGTGGTGCTACAGAAGAATGCTGAAGATTAGATGGGTAGATCACATAACTAATGAGGAGGTGTTCAATAGGATTGGCGAGAAGAGAAGTTTGTGGCACAACTTGACTAGAAGAAGGGATCGGTTGGTAGGGCATAATCTGAGGCATCGAGGGATCACCAGTTTAGTATTGGAGGGCAGCGTGGAGGGTAAAAATCGTAGAGGGAGACGAAGAGATGAATACACTAAGCAGATTCAGAAGGATGTAGGTTGCAGTAGGTACTGGGAGATGAAGGAGCGTGCACAGGATAGAGTAGCATGGAGAGCTGCATCAAACCAGTCTCAGGACTGAAGATCACAACAGCAACAAGTTAGGTTGCCTTATCTTAAGGTGGACGAAGTATTTCCTGGGACAGTGTTTTCCTGAACTAGGGTCAACTTCAACTTCCGTCCAGCCATTTTTAAACCGTGTGGTCCGCCTCCGTAGCGTAGCGTTACTACCTACCACGCAGGGGCCCGGGTTCGATTCCCGCCGGGGACTGGGTGTTGTGTGTCCATCATCATCATCATCATCGAGTCGCAAGTCGCCGAAGTGGCGTCAGCTAAAGAGGACTTGCAATACGGTGGCCGAACTCCCCCGAATGTGACCAACAATGCCATACGATCATTTCATTTCATAAACCGTGTGAACCATTCGTATCGCCGAGCACGGTTTAAGCTCCCACCACCGTAGCCGTCCTGCATCATTTGATGTGTGTCTGTGAAGGTTTTCTCGAGTTCCACGCAAAATTTGATGCAGACATGTTGCTCCTCTAACTCTGCCATCTTGAAATTCGCGAACTGTGCGACGCAACTTTCCATTCAATACAGCAATGAACAATAACTAAGAGCCCTACAACACTGAAACTTTCGGCAGTTACGCATTAACCACGGGCGTGTGCACGGACGCCAAACGCGTTTCGCTGCAACACACCATTGGCGCGATATTACGAATTTTCCTGAATTTCTTGAACAGACCTCGTATGTTGTGTAAGTTTTGATTACGTGATCACTTTAGAAGACTGTAAATGTCAGCATCATCTCGGAACAATCTAAGAGAGCTGCTCAGATTGTCTAAGAAATCGTTTATGTAGATTAGGAACAGCAGAGGGCTTATAAGACTTCCATGAGGAATACTAAAGGTAAATTCTCTTTTAGTCGATGAGTTTCCGTCTGTGACCTTTCTGACAGAAAATCACTAACCGAGTCGCACAACTGAAGCGATACTGCATAGCCACGGAATTTGATTAGAAGTCGCTTGTGAAGAGTGGAGTGAAAAGCCTACATCTGCTCTCCGAAAGGCACCATACGGTGTGTGATGGAGGGTACTTCATTCCTTTTCCAACCCCCCCCCCCCCACGAGAGTTCAGAGAGTATAATGATTGCTTATAGGTTCCTTGTGGGCACGAATCTCTGTTTTACCTTGATACTCTCTTCTCGAGATTTTCGTAGGAGGCAGCAAAGTACTGGTTGAGTCTTGCAGGCGTGTACGCTCTCGGAACTTCAACTATAAACCATAACGTGATACAGAACGCCTCTCTTGCAGCGTCTGCCACAGGATTTGGCAGAGCATCTCTGTGACGCTTTCGCGCTTACTAAACGAATCTGTTACGAAACGTGCTGCTCTTCTTTGGATCTTCTACATATCTTCTATCTACACTGAGGTGATCTGATTGCGATATGAACGTGTACATATGGCGCTAGTATCACGTACACAAGCATTGGATTGGCGGAACTTTCATTTGCATATTTCTTAAAATACCAGCAAGATTGCTCTTTCTTATGAAATGACGGGTACATAGCAGACTAAAAGACTGGTAACATTGGTGCCAAAATCGGTTATGGAGAATAAAGGTTATTATCACCGATATTGGAAAAGAAGGTAATCGTCTTTATTGTAAACACACCAAAAAAAGTTTAGCGTCACCTCGGTTCCCAGAACTCCTGAATATAACGTTGACTGTGGATACTGTATCACAGACGCAGTCCCTTTGACTGCTCAGAGTTGTCACTAAACCAGCCCAAAGATGTAATCAAACATGCATGGCCAGTGCCTATTAGACGGAGAGGGTCCGACAGCCGGTCAATTCCAGTCATTCCACCAGGAAGGAGGTACACGGCTCGTGTTGTCTGTAGTTCAATCATACCTAGACGGTCAATACCGCATCCGCAGTGTTACTTTGTGCCAGGAAGGGCTCTCAACAAGGGAAGTGTCCAGGCGTCTCGGAGTGAACCAAAGCGATGTTGTTCGGACATGGAGGAGATACAGAGAGAGACAGGAACTGCCGATGACATGCCTCGCTCAGGCCGCCCAAGAGCTACTACTGCAGTGGATGACCGCTACCCACGGATTATGACACGGAGGAACCCTGACAGCCACACCACCTTGTTGAATAACGCTTTTCGTGCAGCCACAGGACGTCGTGTTACGATTTAAACTGTGTGCCATAGGCTGCATGGTGCACAACTTCATTCCCGACGTCCATCGCTTGGTCCATATTTTCAACCACGACACCGTGCAGCGCGGTACAGATGGGCCCAACAACATGCCGAATGGACCGCTCAGGATTGGCATCACGTTCTCTTCACCGATGAGCGTCGCATATGCTTTCAACCAGACAATCGTCGGAGACGTGTTTGAAGGCCCACTGTCCAGCGAGTGCAGAAAGGTGGAGGTTCCCTGCTGTTTTGGGGTGGCGTTATGTAGGGCCGACGTACGCCGCTGGCGGTCATGGAAGGCGCCGTAACGGCTGTACGATACCTGAATGCCATCCTCCGACCGATAGTGCAACCATGTTGGCGAGGCAATCGTTTTCATGGACGACAATTCGCGCCCCCATCGTGCACATCTTGTGAATGACTTCCTTCAGGATAACGACATCGCTCGACTAGAGTGGCCAGCATGTTCTCCAGACATGAACACTATCGACAATGCCTGGAATAGTTTGAAAAGGGCTGTTTATGTACGTCGTGACCCACCAACCACTCTGAGGGATCTACGCCGAATCGCCGTTGAGGAGTGGGACAATCTGGACCGACAGTGCCTTGATGAACTTGTGGATGGTATGCCACGACGAATACAGGCATGCATCAGTACAAGAGGACGTGCTGCTGCGTATTAGAGCTACCGGTGTGTACAGCAATCTGGACCACCACCTCTGAAGGTCTCGCTGTATGGTGGTACAACATGCAATGTGTGGTTTTCATGAGCAATAAAAGGGCGGAAATGATGTTTATGTTGATCTCTATTCCAATTTTCTGTACAGGTTCCGGACCTCTCGGGACCGAGGTGATGCAAAGCTTTTCTTGACGTGTGTATTATCACAGTTCGCCCTTTGCGGCTCAAAATGAGTAAACTAAACGCAGTACGATCTTCCTCAACGAAATAATTTTGCAGGAAGGTGTTTAGTATTTAGGCGTGTACTTAGATGAGTTTGTTCCATTTACTGATTTAAGGAAAAGCCGAAACGTAGAAGGATTTATATAAAATTTTAATGTAATTCACATATACAGCCAGGACACTGGACTTACGGAACTTGCGCAGCATTTGCGGAACGACAGTAGCTATTTGGTGCAAGGTTTATTCAGAAGGTAACGGAATTTTGTGATTTCGCGAGTTGTATTAATGCGTTTGGTGCGATTCTTTCGTTTTTGTGTTGGTAAATGTAATGCAAGGCTTGTCCAGAAAGTAAGTTCCGATCAGTCGCGAAATGGAAACTACATAGAAAATCGGCAATGTTTTATTTGCAACAATTGGCTCCACCTTCCAGCTGCTTCTCTACATAGTCGCCGCTCCAGCTAGGACATCTGTCGCACCGTTATACCAACTTTCCAGTACCCTCGTCATAGAAGGCAGCCGCCTGTGCTTCCCGCCAATTCTCTACGCTCATCTATAGCTCGTTGTCTGCGCGAAAATGTTGTCTTCATAGCCAGTAGTTAGTGTGAGCAGAGATGAAACACAGAGGGAGCCAATTACGGGCTGTAGAGCGGGTGATCAAACACTTCCCATCGAAAACGCTGCAGGAGCATTTTTATTTCCCGTGCAGACTGCGACCGAGAATTGTCACAAAGTTGGATCCGTATGACAGTTCTGTAATGTGGGCTGCATAAAATACAATACAGTACAGGCTACCTTCCATTGGGAAAGTGGATGCACTCAGCGACTGTATGTGACTTATAATTTATAGAGTGCAGCAATCAGTCGTGCTTTTTAGATTTTATTATGCAAATCCAGATTTCGGCTAGTTGCTGTCCATTCTCAATGCGCTATTTTTAATTCTCATTGGATCTAAGTCCCTGTTGTTCGGGCGTCAGTAACTAGCCGAAATCTGGATTTGCATAATAATATCTAAAAAGGACAACTGATTGCTGCACTCTATAATTTATAAAAAAAGTACATTCGCTGTGGCAAAAAAGGCATTTCTGGCCAAGTCTACTAATATCAAATACCGGCCTTAATTTGGGGAAGAAATTTCTGAGGATGTACGTCTGGAATACAGCATTGTATGGTAGTGAAACATGGACTGTGGGAAAACCGGAACAGAAGAGAATCGAAGCATTTGAGATGTAGTGCTATAGACGAATGTTGAAAATTAGGTGGACTGATAAGGTAAGGAATGAGGAGGTTCTACGCAGAATCGGAGAGGAAAGGAATATGTGGAAAACACTGATAAGGAGAAGGGACAGGATGATAGGACATCTGCTAAGACATGAGGGAATGATTTCCATGGTACCACATGGAGCTGTAGAGGGCAAAAACTGTAGGGAAAGACAGAGATTGGAATACGTCAAGCAAATAATTGAGGACGTAGGTTGCACGTGCTACTCTGAGATGAAGAGGTTAGCACAGGAAAGGAATTCGTGGCGGGCCGCATCAAACCAATCAGTAGACTGATGACTAAAAAAAAAAAAATTCCAGAAAGGCCCGTACAGGACCTGCAACATGCAGTCGTGCATTATCCTGCTGAAATGTAGGGTTTCGCAGGGATCGAATGAAGGGTAGAGCCACGGGTCGTTAACACATCTGAAATGTAACGTCCACTGTTCAAAGTGCCGTCAGTGTGAACGACAGGTGACCGAAACGTGTAACCATTGGCACCCCATACCATAACGCCGAATGATACGCCAGTATGGCGATGACGAATACACACTTCCTATGTGCGTTCACCGCGATGTCGCCAAACACGGATGCGACCATCATGATGCTGTAAACAGAACCTGGATTCATCCGAAAAAAACGACGTTTTGCTATTCGTGCAGCCAGGTTTGTCGTTGAGTACACCATCGCAGGCGCTCCTGTCTGTGATGCAGCGTCAAGCGTAACCGCAGCCACGGTCTCCGAGTTGATGGTCCGTGCTGCTGCAAACGTCGTCGAACTGTTCGTGCAGACGGTTGTTGTCTTGCAAACGTCCCCATCTGTTGATTCAGGGATCGAGACGTGGCTGCACGATCCGTTACAGCCATGCGGGTAAGATGCCTGTCATCTCGACTGCTAGCGATACGAGGCCGTTGGGTACAGGTGTTTTATGTCTACTATTTACACTATATCGCTAAGTATATTTTTAAGGCCTTGCCAAAGAAATTGATCTTCACATCGATCCCAGTATATCACACACATTTACACTACTGGCCATTAAAATTGCTACACCACGAAGATGACGTGCTACAGACGCGAAATTTAACCGACAGGAAGAAGATGCTGTGATATGCAAATGATTAGCTTTTCAGAGCATTCACACAAGGTTGGTGACACGTACAACGTGCTGACATGAGGAAAGTTTCCAACCGATTTCTCATACACAAACAGCAGTTGACCGGCGTTTCCTGGTGAAACGTTGTTGTGATGCCTCGTGTAAGGAGGATAAATGCGTACCATCACGTTTCCGACTTTGATAAAGGTCGGATTGTAGCCTATCGCGATTGCGGTTTACCGTATCGCGACACTGCTGCACGACAATGCCTGTCCGCAAACTGCTGCCCACACTGCTGGAACGTTCCAGAAACCCAAATTTGAAGTACTAGATCATCCTACATATAGTCCAGACCTTGCACCTTCTATCATTTGTTTGGTCCACTCAAGCATTAAGGGGCCGTCGATTTGCCTCGGACTAAGCAGTGAAAACAGCGGTGCAGTCCTGGCTCGCAGCTCAACCAAGGACCTTCTTTTATGAGGGCATCAGGAAGCTTGTATAACGATGGCAATTTCACATTTGCAATGGCATATCTCACGCCTACATTTACCTGTCATCTTGCAGTGTTTTAGCACTGAAATGTGTTAAGTAGACGAATGTATTCGAGAAATTTCGTTACTGTAAATTAACTATTTTTTGCTGTTTCGATTTTCTTTCCGTCAGTGCTTGAAGTGGGGACTGTATTGAAACGGGCGAATAAAATCGTTGCAATTAAAAAATGTAATATAATTTTTTTGAACACATCTCGCATGCGAAGAGATGTATTCAGGAAACCAGTAACTAAGAAACCCATGACGAAAATGGAGCATGTGAAAGTCATGAATCCTACTCGGTGGGATTGATCTTAGTTTAGGGTGAACAGGCGTAATCAGATACAACTTGCTGTACTCGTATTTTATGCTTGTGTTACTGGTCAGCTGGAAGTGTCTGGAGCCTCCACTATTTCTCTCCCCGTTGAACTACGTCGCGCTACTGAAGCACTAGGCGAGTAATCCACGTGTACTTGGCCAGTATCCCATTTTCCAAATAGGCCGCAGAAAGATTTCTGGCGGCCGGTACCGAAATTCAGCAAACAATTCGAACAGAAATAACAGTTAAAGCCCGCTGTAATTGGAAATTCCGTTTCCCGGATTACCTCACCGATTAATTTCACAGTAGGATATTTTAATCCGCCATTTATGGTTACGCAAATAACGGCCGGTATCGGTAAACAATATTAAAACATAGCGCGTACGCTCGGGTTGCGCGAAACCTTCATAGAACGCGAAAGTCCTAAATTTCGTCGATAGGCAAAGTGCAAAACATTTCAGTTAAATCTCTGTATTTTTCTCAAATTACTAGACCAGGTCTTTCAGAAACGCTTCCTCGTCAAGGAGTAGAATTAATTTTCTTCAGTCCGAAGACTGGCCTGATTTAATTCTTCATGCTACTTCGTCCTGTGTAAGCCTCTTCATCTTCGGATAGCAACTGCATCCTACAGCAGAAATTGGACCAAAATGACATAGCGGGACAAAACGAGATAGTGGATTTTTTTTTTTTTTAATTTTGCGACTCACGGTATGATAGTCTCTGTTTTATTTGTTTGCTTGTGGTGGCTACACTTTACCCACAAGCCATTAATCTTTGCCTTCTTCCATTTCGTGGCGTAAGGGAAACAACTTTCGAAGTCAACGAAACCAATACTTCTGTTAGAGAACTTTTAAAATCGTGCAGTACTAATTTTGTGTAAGATTTATTATCGGTGGGAGACAAGGCCTTAAATCTTTAGCAATATTTTTATTTTATGTTTTTTAGTTGTCTTGGCTATGACGAAAGATCAGGCTTGTGTTGAAGAGAGCAAAATGACAGGACTGGGTCGTTTTCGCCCTACTCGATCACATACTTAATCGAGTACTGTAATGTGATGTGTCTGTTTATAAAAAGACTGTTACAAATTTTAAAAAAATGGTTCAAATCGCTCTAAGCACTATGGGACTTAACATCTGAGGTCATCAGTCCCCTAGAACTTAGAACTACTTAAACCTAACTAACCTAAGGACCTCACACACATCCATGCCCGAGGCAGGATTCGAACCTGCGACCTTAGCAGCAGCGCGATTCCTGACTGAAGCGCCGAGAACCGCTCGGCCACAGCGGCCGGCCTGTTGGAAATATAAACAGTAACTAGCCATACCAAATGTTTAAGTTCTGAAGCAAAACCAGCTTCAGAAAGTAGAAACGGAATTAAGAAAATCAACCCGAGACGTTTTGCCATGATTTCACCCCCAGATGAAGAATGATTTGCAGATATAAACGTTAGTACTGATGAAGAAGAGGACCCAGCTTGTATTTACTGTTGCGAGTTACTCAGCCAAAGAAAGTATGGTTGTAGCTTCTCAGAATTCAGCCATGCTGATTGTTTCGGACTTTAGGGCGTAGAAAAAAGTTTGCATGTGAGTTGTGTCAATAATATAATGATTGTGTAATTATCTGAATTGAAAATATTGTTCATGGGGTAGATTTTACTAGAAAACGTATTAATTTGTTAGTATCGTAGTTCTAACAGTGAAGGTATGCCGCGCGGGATTAGCCGAGCGGTCTCAGGCGCTGCAGTCATGGACTGTGCGGCTGGCCCCGGCGGAGGTTCGAGTCCTCCCTCGGGCATGGGTGTGTGTGTTTGTTCTTAGGATAAGTTAGGTTAATTAGTGTGTAAGCTTAGGGACTGATGACCTTAACAGTTAAGTCCCATAACATTTCACACATATTTGAACATTTAATGAAGGTATAACATATGATTATGAACGATTCTTCCCACTCCATGGCGTTTTTGGTACAGCATCCGTGGTAGTATATCGAAAGAAAACGTCATCGTTGGAGGTGAACAATACTTTTTTTTGATGCGCTTCGACATTCTGGGGCATCATCAAGAAATTTGCAGTATTACAATTTTTTGATGATGCCCTAAGGGCGAACCGCATCAATGAGAGTATTCTTCCCCTCCAATGAAGACTCTTTTTCTTTCGAAATATATGTTTATGCTTACACTAACAATTTAACAGTAAAAATAAAGGAATAGCTCTGCTAAGCGGAAAGGTTTGTCATTCTGTCCCACCAGGTAGTCCAAAATGACACACTGACAACATTTTTGAAATTGTGAATTCATAGCGAAAGTGATAATTTTATATTGAATTCTTTATGCATATGGAACTTTACAAACTTCAGTCTACTGCTGGGGGCTCCCAAACTTCTCATCTCACGTAACACTTCGAGAATGCTGGTACTTTGGTGAAACACATTGTTTATTTTGAAAGTCAATGAAAATTTTTAAAAATATGATAGACTTGTGTTATTCAGTAATTATTCCAATTGTACATCATATCTAATAAGACAGACGCCATAATAGAATTTCTTATAAAATGAGACATAACGTTGAAAAAAAAATGCCATGTTTTTCGCGGAGCACTTATTTATTTCCGGGCGCACAGTTTGCGAAACACTGGTCATAAAATTAGATTTGTGTAATTCTAACTAGCACAGATGAGCTGTGAAAGAAAATTAATCTAGTATTTTGTTGTTTTGAATCCCTTTCCGCCATCCACTTGAACTTCCTTACTGTTGTCAAGCTTTCGTTTCCCTCTACAATTTATGCACTTAACACTTTCCTCCATAACCAAACTGACGATTCCTTCTTGAATCAACATGCATACCATCAATCTGCCCCTTTTATTAGTCAAATTGAGCCATAAATTTCTGTTCTCCTCACTTCTGTTGACTCACGTTCCATGAATTATCCGATTTTTCCATTTGTTGTGTCGAATTTTTTTTAGGCGAAAACGGAAGGGATTTCTGCATCGCATTGTGACTGGGGACGAAAAATAGGTTCATTACGATAACCCTAAACGCAAAAAATCATGGGGATATCACGACCATGCTTCCACGTCGACGGCAAAACCGAATATTCACGGCTCCAAGATCATGCACTTCATTTGGTGGAATCAGCTCGGCGTCGTGTACTACGAGGTGTTAAAACCAAGTCAAACGATCACAGGTGCTCGTTACCGAACGCAATTAATTGCGTTTGAGCAGGGCATTAAAAGACAAGCTGCCACAATACACCGGCAGTTCCGTAAGCTCGTCAACTTCCTGATCACCAATTCTTATCTTACGTTTAAGGCTATTCTCATTTCTGCACGACAACGCTCGACCCCACGTTGCAAAAAGAGGTCAAAACGTACTTGGAAACGTTAAAATGGGAAGTCCTACCTCCCACCCCCGTATTCTCCAGACATCGCTCCCTCTGATTATCACCTGTTTAGATCAATGGCGCATGCATGGCCTCGCTGACCAACACTTCCGATCTCATGAAGAAATCACAAATTGGATCGATTCACGTGGATCGCTTCAAAAGATGAACAATTTTTTCGACGCGGGATTCGTACACTGCCCGAAAGATGGGAGGAAGTAGTGACCAGCGATGGAAAATACTTTGAATGATACATGTGTAACCAATTTGTTTTATTAAAGCCTCAAATGTTGAGGAAAAAACGGCGGGCCGGTGGCCGAGCGGTTCTAGGCGCTTAAGTCCGGAACCGCGTGACTGCTACGGTCGCAGGTTCGAATTCTGCCTCGTGCATGGATGTGTGTGATGTCCTTAGGTTAGTTAGGCTTAAGTAGTTCTAAGCCTAGGGGACTGATGACCTCAGATGTTAAGTCCCGTAGTTCAAATGGCTCTGAGCACTATGGGACTTAACATCTGTGGTCATCAGTCCCCTAGAACTTAGCACTACTTAAACCTATCTAAGCTAAGGACATCAAACACATCCATGCCCGAGGCAGGATTCGAACCTGCGACCGTAGCAGTCGCGCGGTTCCGGACTGAGCGCCTAGAACCGCATGACCACCGCGGCCGGCTAAGTCCCGTAGTGCTTGGAGCCATACGAACCATTTGAACCAAAAAACCGGCAGAAGCTAAGCTGTACGCCTTTTACATGAGCCGCGAAAATGAAGTAAGCGATAAACTTTTTCTCCTTTCACATTTCTTTTCTCTCAGATTATGCGCAGAACCTTCTTATTCCTTACCTTATCTCCCTTCCCGCGCCCGGGTTCCCGGGTTCGATTCCCGGCGGGGTCAGGGATTTTCTCAGCCTCGTGATGACTGGGTGTTGTTAATGTCCTTAGGTTAGTTAGGTTTAAGTAGTTCTAAGTTCTAGGGGACTGATGACCTCAGATGTTAAGTGCCATAGTGCTCAGAACCATTTGAACCATTTTTCCTTACCTTATCAGTCCACCTAATATTCAACATTCCTCTGTAACACCACATGTCAGCGATAAAAAGTTTGCAGTTATGTCTAAAGGAAGTCGCGAAGAGCTCTCATTTTGAAAAACTGGGTGAATGTAGTGTGGGGAATTTCCGCTTCGTGAGTTACACTTTCTCAAGACAGTTTGTAATTTTAATACTTGACATATTGTGTTGAACCTTTGACGCAAGGTTGTACAGTCACGAAGAGGCTCGCACGGAACACATAAGTACGGAGAGGTGCATCAAGCAAGTGTTCCGAGCGAAGACCACAACAACAACAACAACAACGGAGAAAGCACGGCAGCTGTACAAGTTGGCCCTGGCGATGGAAGGCCGTACCCCTTTGGGTGATAGGGGCGAGGGAGGCGGGGGAGGGAGAGTTGTTTGCGGACGCTATGAGCGTGTAGCGAAGCAATATCGACCACCGCCCGTATGAGAACACGGGGTGTAATCCCTTGCCTTGTATGGGCTTTGTGTTGATGTGAACACTGGAAAGCTGGCCTAGTTACCACAGCATTTGTGTGAGCGTGCGTGTGCGTGAGTGTTTGAAAGGCGGTTACGCGGTATACCGTTCCCCTGCCAAACAGACGGTTCATAAAATGCCAGTGTGGCGCAGGGCGGTATTATTAACTTCGACATCCACGTATTGTAGCAACATTGTACTGTCTACCGTCATTGCCTCACAGAATTAATTACTCCGAGATTCGACTGAGGATACGGCGATTCTAGCCGTCGACAATAGTATCAGTGGCGTAAAAATTTTGTGTACAGACACTTGTGTAGAAGACAGGAGCTGATACTGAGATACCAAAGAAAAATCAGAACTGCTGATCTTCATTTTCAAATGTACGAGGCGTGTTTTTTAAGCAAGTACCGTTTTGAAATTAAAAAAAGACGTGCTAAGATATCTTAATAATTTTATTTTTACATGAAAGCCTGTACATTAGTCTACTTTTCTACATAATTTACGTCAATATTGAGGCACTTGTCATAACGTTGTAGCAGTTCTTGAATACCCTCCTCATAGAAGTCTGCCGCCTGACTTGTTAACCACTGCATCACCACTGTCTACATCTACATCTACATTCATACTCCGCAAGCCACCTGACGGTGTGTGGCGGAGGGTACCCTGAGTACCTCTATCGGTTCTCCCTTCTGTTCCAGTCTCGTATTGTTCGTGGAAGGAAGGATTGTCTGTATGTTTCTGTGTGGGCTCTAATCTCTCTGATTTTATCCTCATGGTCTCTTCGCGAGATATACGTAGGAGGGAGCAATATACTGCTCGACTCCTCGGTGAAGGTATGTTCTCGAAACTTTAACAAAAGCCCGTACCGAGCTACTGAGCGTCTCTCTAGCAGAGGCTTCCAATGGAGTCTATCTATCATCTCCGTAACGCTTTCGCGGTTACTAAATGATCCTGTAACGAAGCGCGCTGCTCTCCGTTGGATCTTCTCTATCTGCCTTACCGACGATCAACTTTATATGACCATTCCATTTTAAATCACTCCTAATGCGTACTCCCAGATAATTTATGGAATTAACTGCTTCCAGTTGCTGACCTGCTATTTTGTAGCTAAATGATAAGGGATCTATCTTTCTATGTATTCGCAGCACATTACACTTGTCTACATTGAGATTCAATTGCCATTCCCTGCACCATGCGTCAATTCGCTGCAGATCCTCCTGCATTTCAGTACAATTTTCCATTGTTACAATCTCTCGATATACCACAGCATCATCCTCAAAAAGCCTCAGTGAACTTCTGATGTCATCCACAAGGTCATTTATGTATATTGTGAATAGCAACGGTCCTACGACACTCCCCTGCGGCACACCTGAAATCACTCTTACTTCGCAAGACTTCTCTCGACTGACAATGACATGCTGCTTTCTGTTATCTAGGAAATCTTCAATCCAATCACACACTTGGTCTGATAGTCCATAAGCTCTTTCTTTGTTCATTAAACGAATGTGGGGAACTGTATCGAACGCCTTGCGGAAGTCAAGAAACACGGCATCTACCTGTGAACCCGTGTCTATGGCCCTCTGAGTCTCGTGAACGAATAGCGCTAGCTGGCTTTCACACGACCGTCTTTTTCGAAACCCATGCTGATTCCTACAGAGTAGATTTCTAGTCTCCAGGAAAGTCATTATACTCGAACATAATACGTGTTCCAAAATTCTACAACTGTTTTGACTTCGTCATCGTCTTGAAGACGCTGACCGCCCAGGTGTTTCTTCAAGTGCAAGAATAGATGGCAGTCACTGGGCGCAAGATCGGGGCTGTACGGAGGATGATCTAGAGTCTCCCATCGAAAAGATGTGATGAGATCTTTGGTCTGATTCGCCACATCCGGACGGGCATTGCCTTGCAGCAAACCGATGCCCTTGCTCAACTTCCATGGACTGTTGCTTTGATTCTGGTGTGACGTAGGCCACCCATGTTTCATCGCCCGTAACAATTTGGCTTAAGAAATCATCACCGTCGTTGTGGTACCGCTCAAGGAAAGTCAGTGCACTGTCTAAACCTTTGGTTTTGTCCACATCCGTCAACATTTTCGGTACCCAACGTGCGCACAATTTTCGCTAATTCAAGTGCTCGGTCACAATGTCATACAAAACAGTACGAGAAACATTAGGAAAGTCATCCCGCAAGGAGGAAACCGTAAAGCGTCTGTTTTCTCTCACCTTACTGTCCACTTCCTGCACCAAACTTTCATTAACGACCGAAGGACGTCCACTCCGTTGTTCATCGTGCACATTTGTGAGGCCATCTTTAAATGATCTCACCCACTTTCTTACCATTCCATCACTCATAATGTTTTCTCCGTAAGCTGCACAGATCTCACGATGAATATCTATCGCTTTTAGGTCTTTAGCACTGAGAAGTCTTACAACAGCCCGTACTTCACAGTCGGTGGGACTCACGATTATCGGAGGCATCTTAAACACTCAGCACACAACGTAAACAAGGAAGAATCAGACTGTAATGGCGTGAGTGCGTAGGTTAAGGTACAGGCTTTCATGTAAAAATAAAATTATTGAGATATCTTAGCACGCCTCTTTTTAATTTCAAAACACGCCTCTTACCTTACGAAAGGAGGATCCCAACGTTACCGCACCAACTACTGCCATCGGATAAGAGATAGAAAAGGCGTCAGATAAAGAAATAGAGAAGGAAAGAGACACTGAACGAGGAAGAGTGAGAGGCTGAGCTCAAGGAAAAGTAAATGGAACAGAACGACACAAAGACCTCTTGTAGAATTATGAAAGGGTTGCGGAGTAAAGGATGGAAAAGGAGACAGAGAGAGTGAGCGAGAGAGAGAGAGGACAATTTCTAACCAGTGGACGGCAAAGATCGAAATAGCTGTCGAGAGAGAATAAGATGCTACAAGAATACAGCAATTTCTGATGAACGGGGGGACTAGACATAGAGAGATGCCGAATGAAATGCGTTTGAATATTGTGAGGACCATGTCTTCAAGCCTGAACGCCTTTCTTTTTTTTTTTTTTTGTCTTTCTTGGAGTCGTCATCACTCTTCTGACTGGTTTAATGCGGATCGTCACGATTTCTCCTCCTGTGCCAACCTCTTCCTCTCACAGTAACACTTGCAACTACGTCCTCAACTGTTGGCCGGATATACGGGGTGTTCAAGAAGTCTCTGCGCAGTGCCGTATGATTGTTAGCCGCGCGTACCGTATGATTGTCCGCCTGCCTGGGTTACTTCCCTTCAAGTGGTCTCTCCCAACATTCCACTGTTTCGTTTATCTCAGCCAGCGTCAGTAGTATCGTTGGTGCGTGTCGTTACGCGCTAACGTTAACATTTAACTTTAGTTCCTTTGATCGTTTGTTTCGTTTTTGTCTCTGTTAAATTGATAACCATCGAACAACGTTGGTTTTTAGTCGAACAAGTGTTCAAAGCTGGCGGTAAATACACAGTTTCAAAAAAATAAAAAAATGGTTCAAATGGCTCTGACCACTATGGGACTCAACTTCTGAGGTCATCAGTCCCCGAGAACTTAGAACTACTTAAACCTAAGGACATCACACACATCCATGCCCGAGGCAGGATTCGAACCTGCGACCGTAGCGGTCGCGCGGTTCCAGAGTGTAGCACCTAGAACCGCTCGGCCACTCCGGCCGCCTACACAGTTTCAGTTTTCCCAGAGACAAGACTCCCACATTGCGATACCGTGCGAGATTTGATTAACAAATTTCGAAGTACGGGTTCAGTGACAGATGCACCGAGAAGTCGTCGTCCTAGCGTTTTGTTTGAGGATAAACTACTCCATATTTCCGATAATATGCTGGAACGGCCCACGCAGCTGTAAGGAAAAAATCAGAAATTTTTCCATACAAAGTGACAGTCGTGCAAAAACTGAAAAATACTGATCATGGCAAGAGACTGCATTATTGTCAATCGTTCAAAAATTTCGTTCAACAAAATGGAGGGGATATTCATAATGAAACGTTTTTCACTGATGAAGTGTGGTTTCATTTATCCGGGTACATGAACTCGCAAAATTCTCGCACGTGTAGTACTGCAAATCCATTGTGTATTCATGAGGAACCACTTCATTCTGTGAAAATAGGAGTTTGGATTGCAATTTCTAGACGTCGTATTGTGGATCCCATATTTTTCAACGGAACAATAAACGCACAACTATACCGCAGTGATATTCTGTACCCATTCATAGGAGAACTTATTTTAAGTGAAATACTGAACAGATATTTTCAACAAGATGGTGCAACCGCGCATACAGCTCGCTTTTCAATGTCACTGCTTGCTGATGTTTTTGGTGATCGTATAATTTCACAGGCACTTTGGCCTCCACGATCGCCTGACCTAACACCACCTGACTTTTTCTTCTGGGGCGCAGCGAAAGGAACTGTCTACAAAAAGCCGTCCAAAATCCATCGATGAATTGAAAATTGCAATATCCACTTTCACAGCTTCTGTTACAGAATAAATGTTACAGCTTGTGTTCGGAAACATGATTAGACGAATTGAATTGTGTATACAACAACAGGGGGGACACTTTCAACATTTAATATGAAAATTTGTAAGTAAAAATGAATATTCAATAAATTAATAACTTGTATTTCACTGAGTTTCATTTCGGTATATTCACTGCGGCAACGTCACACGCTTAACAATCATACGGCACTGCGGAGAGACTTTTTGAACACCCCGTATTATAATTTTTTTCTTCCTGTAAGTCTTTACGCTGTATAGCTCCCTCTAGTACCATGGAAGTCATTACCTGATGTGGTAACAGATCTCCTATCATCCTGTCTCTTCTCCTTGTCAGTGTTTTGCACATACTTCTTTTCTCTCCGATTCTGCGCAGAACCTCCTCCATCCCTTACCTCATCAGTCCACCTAATTTTCAACATTCCTCTCCAGACCACATCTCAAATGCTTCGATTCTCTTCTGTTATCGTTTTCCCACAGTACATGACTCACTGCCGTGAAACGCTGTGCTCCAAACGTAAATTCTCAGAAATTTCTTCCTCAAATAAAGGCATGTGTTTGATACCAGCTGACTTCCGATGCCCAGGAATTCCTTTTTTCCCTGTGGTACTCTGCTTTTTATTCTGTCCTTGCTCCGTCTATCTTGGGTTATTTTGTTGCCTAGGTATCAGAATACCATAACTCCATTACTTCGTGACCATCAATCCTCATGTTAAATTTTACACTGTTCTCACGTCCACTACTACTTATTACTTTCGTCTTTCATCGATTTACTCTATATAAACGATTTAGGAGACAATCTGAGCAGCCGTCTTAGGTTGTTTTGCAGATGACGCTGTCGTTCATCGACTAGTAAAGTCATCACAACAAATTTAAAAATGATTTAGAAAAGATATCTGTATGGTGCTAAAATTTGCAATTGACCCTATATAACGAAAAGTGTGAGTTCATCGATATACGTGCTTAAAGAAATGCGTTAAACTAAGGTTGCACGATAAATCGGTCAAATCTAAAGGCCGTAAATTCAAGTAAATACCTAGAAAATAAAATTACGAACAACTTAAATTGGAAGGAACACATAGAAAATGTTGTGGGGAAGGCTAACAAAGACTGCGTTTTATTGGCAGGACACTTAAAAAATGTAACACATCTACTAAGGAGACTGCCTACACTACGCTTTTAGTCCTCTTTTAGAATTCTGACGCACGGTGTGCCATCCTTACCAGAAAGGATTGACGGAGTACATCAAGAAAGTTCAAAGAAGGGTAGCACGTTTTGTGTTGCAAAATAGGGGAGAGAGTGTCACTGAAATGAGACAGTATTTGGGATGGACATCATTAAAAGAAAGGCTTCTTTCGTTCCTCTCACGAAATTTCAATCACCAACCTTTCCTCTGGATGCGAAAATGTTTTGTTGACGTCGACCTATATAAGAAGAAACGATCACCGAAAGATATAGGTGTTCGTTTTTACCGCTCGCTGTGCGAGATTGGAATAAGAGAGAATTATTGTGAAGGTGATTCGATGAACCCTCTGCCAGGCACTTAAATGTGATTTGTAGAGTATCCATGTAGATGTTTCCATAATTACGTGTCTCTAGCCACTACCCTATGGTGAAAACATAGAACTGTCAGGTACAGTGTTTTTCACTTTACGATTTCGTGAACGCTTTCACTGCTAATTGTCATTGTCTGACAATTATAACAAATCGTACAAGACTGACGCGTTTATGATAAATTTTCAATACGCCATTCCCTTGAGACGGCATACTGCTATGATACAAAAGTTGTAATCAGAAATCAACGAAATATGGTGAAATCCCGTATGGTGTCTTCTTCATTTATCTGCTTCTATCGAATTTCGTGGTTGCATAGAGTTTATGCAAGCTATGTCATTTTGAGGTCACTACGCAGTGAGCTTATGTCGCTCTCTGATGTGTTACGCATCAGTTGGCAAGACCCAGCCGATCCGGGAGCACATCTGAAGATGAAGGACGCAGCTCTGGCCGAAACATCAGGACCACGACCACACAAGCCACAACATTCACCAGCAACTGAGCCAAACGTTACGTGAAACCCTTCAGCGCATGTGCAGGGAATGAGAAGTTGTTCGACTTCGTGTCAACACACGCTTTTTTTTTTTTTCTTGTTGTTTAAACGCGGTAGAGGAACTCTCGCTGAAATTAAGTTTGAGCAGGCTCTTTTTCCTACCCCAGATTTAACTTTTCATTTTTACCTGCCAGGGCAGTGATGTTGATATTACTCGTGATTACCTCGGACAGATGTTTGAAGAGCGTGCAGTGCGATGTAAACAAAGGAGAAATTTCCACAGGCCTCGTGTATGAGTTATTTCTCGCAAGTGTGATGCTGAAAATACAGGCGCCTGTTGTTACTGGCTACGCTCATACTCTCCTCATATATAAATCGTATTGCTTAGTAATCTACTTCCCACATTTCCCTTTACTAATGTACTATAATACAAAAAACGATGCACCACCAAGAAGTTATGCAGAATGGTCACAAACTGATATTCACACTGGTATCGGTGGGAAATGAAACATTCTTTATCGACAGATAGATGAATGAAATTATAATGAAATCTAGACCCTTAGCTGCTTGCAGGCGTTGATAAATATCAACGGGGACTGTTGAAAAATGTGTGCCATGTACGGACGGGACTCGAACCTGGGACCTCCTCCTTACATGGCAGCGCTCTATCCACCTCCCCCCTTTTCTTTTTTTTTTTGTTTTTTAAGGTACAATAATCCTTATTGAACAAGCTAACAGTATATATATATATATATATATATATATATATATATATATATATATATATATATATATATATATACACTCCTGGAAATTGAAATAAGAACACCGTGAATTCATTGTCCCAGGAAGGGGAAACTTTATTGACACATTCTTGGGGTCAGATACATCACATGATCACACTGACAGAACCACAGGCACATAGACACAGGCAACAGAGCATGCACAATGTCGGCACTAGTACAGTGTATATCCACCTTTCGCAGCAATGCAGGCTGCTATTCTCCCATGGAGACGATCGTAGAGATGCTGGATGTAGTCCTGTGGAACGGCTTGCCATGCCATTTCCACCTGGCGCCTCAGTTGGACCAGCGTTCGTGCTGGACGTGCAGACCGCGTGAGACGACGCTTCATCTAGTCCCAAACATGCTCAATGGGGGACAGATCCTGAGATCTTGCTGGCCAGGGTAGTTGACTTACACCCTCTAGAGCACGTTGGGTGGCACGGGATACATGCGGACGTGCATTGTCCTGTTGGAACAGCAAGTTCCCTTGCCGGTCTAGGAATGGTAGAACGATGGGTTCGATGACGGTTTGGATGTACCGTGCACTATTCAGTGTCCCCTCGACGATCACCAGTGGTGTACGGCCAGTGTAGGAGATCGCTCCCCACACCATGATGCCGGGTGTTGGCCCTGTGTGCCTCGGTCGTATGCAGTCCTGATTGTGGCGCTCACCTGCACGGCGCCAAACACGCATACGACCATCATTGGCACCAAGGCAGAAGCGACTCTCATCGCTGAAGACGACACGTCTCCATTCGTCCCTCCATTCACGCCTGTCGCGACACCACTGGAGGCGGGCTGCACGATGTTGGGGCGTGAGCGGAAGACGGACTAACGGTGTGCGGGACCGTAGCCCAGCTTCATGGAGACGGTTGCGAATGGTCCTCGCCGATACCCCAGGAGCAACAGTGTCCCTAATTTGCTGGGAAGTGGCGGTGCGGTCCCCTACGGCACTGCGTAGGATCCTACGGTCTTGGCGTGCATCCGTGCGTCGCTGCGGTCCGGTCCCAGGTCGACGGGCACGTGCACCTTCCGCCGACCATTGGCGACAACATCGATGTACTGTGGAGACCTCACGCCCCACGTGTTGAGCAATTCGGCGGTACGTTCACCCGGCATCCCGCATGCCCACTATACGCCCTCGCTCAAAGTCCGTCAACTGCACATACGGTTCACGTCCACGCTGTCGCGGCATGCTACCAGTGTTAAAGACTGCGATGGAGCTCCGTATGCCACGGCAAACTGGCTGACACTGACGGCGGCGGTGCACAAATGCTGCGCAGCTAGCGCCATTCGACGGCCAACACCGCGGTTCCTGGTGTGTCCGCTGTGCCGTGCGTGTGATCATTGCTTGTACAGCCCTCTCGCAGTGTCCGGAGCAAGTATGGTGGTTCTGACACACCGGTGTCAATGTGTTCTTTTTTCCATTTCCAGGAGTATATATATATATATATATATATATATATATATATATATATATATATACCGAATGCAACAGTTCTTCAAGGTACAATTTAACCGTTTTAGTTTAACAAAAATTTAAAAAACATATTTTGTTGTATTTAATAACAGTCTTTTTTTTTTTTTTTTTTTTTTTTTTTTTTTTTTTTTTTTTTTTTTTTTTTTTTGTCGATGCATGAGAACGTGGATAAGTGTGTTGCATCATGTGACGAGTAGACATGCCACACCCCAACTTTGAGGTGGTTCAAGGAAGACGCTGTGGAGATAACCTGCAAAAGTTTGTCGGTAAGATGGTTTTCGGGTGAGGGTGATACGTGCGGTCACAACTTTGTACCAGAAGTCGAGGACAGTATGTGGACCACTCTGAAAGAGGTATTCTAAAGCCTGTGCTCGAAACCAGATGAGTGTATGGTGCTTAGCAAGAGCGTAGTGAAATGTCTGGGGCAACAACAAGAAATCTGAGGTGACCGTCGTTGGCGGGGCACGGAGGGAAAAGCTCACGATTTGTTGGATGAGGAGCCAAACGTTTCGTTTTAGGGAGCACGTAAGACGGTGCTCGCCGGTGTCTTCGAGCTGACAGTCGAGGCAGAGTGGGGAGGTGGCCAGTCCTATGCGATAAAGTCGACTGTTCGTCGCAACTTTGCTGTAGACTAAAACTGTTGTGTACATAGTTCTGCGAAGTCAGTGCGTACGCAACTTTCACACTAGAGCGCGCCCCGCTAAGCACAACAGCGCAGGCACAGCAATCGTCTGTCTCCGCACTACGAGATGGCGCTGCCTTAGAGACGGACCAAATGTTCCTTCCGCCGATCCATGTATTAATATATAACGCAGCCAATGAGATTGCTGCTAACGTAGAACCTTTTCTCCTCATGGATAACACTCGTACAGTGATACCTGAACGCTCGAGATATTATCACGAGTGTACAGACCTCCGATTAGTCAGTCTGCATTAATCTGTACGAGTCTGCATTTATCTGCACCTGTCTGTACCAGTCTATAGTCAAGTTTCAGTCTGCGCCTAATGAGATTACCATATTCCTGTACATAGCCATGAAGATAAATGAATAGACACTTTGTCAAGTATCAGAGATATGTGAGAATAAGATTAACGTACCATGACCAAAGGAACTTCAGATTGTCAATTGTAAACACCATCCAGAATCAAGTTACGTAATGTCTATGCTTTTTATTATTTTAATAAAAGTTCGTGAAAATTAATCAAGTTCTGTTTAAAGTTGGTCTTACAGTACACATATTACAAAAACATATCAGAGTGCAGACACAGACGACGGTAAAAAGGGGACATGCACACACCCCCAGCCAGCCGGTGTGGCCGAGCGGTTCTAGGCGCTACACTCTGGAACCGCGCGACCGCTACGGTCGCAGGTTCGAATCCTGCCTCGGTCATGGATGTGAGTGATGTCCTTAGGATAGTGAGGTTTAAGTAGTTCTAAGTTATAGAGGACTGATGACCTCAGATGTTAAGTCCTATAGTGCTCAGAGCCATTTGATCCGCACACCCCCAAACCGTTCGCCAGTTAATGTCAGGGTGCTGTAGCACCATAGGGTTGCAAGCGTTGGACAGCATAAACAAACGATAATAGTCTTTTGTACAGGGAGGATGGGTGACTGGAAGATTGGCACGAAGGTAACTGAGCTCTATGAAATAATTGGTGACATGGTACAATAATGGAGAAATAGGTGCCACATTGATCGGTGGATCGAGAGAAGTTGGTCGGAGGATATGTAAGAGACTGCTTGTTAAGGTCGGG
Source organism: Schistocerca piceifrons (assembly GCF_021461385.2). Classification (NCBI taxonomy): domain Eukaryota; kingdom Metazoa; phylum Arthropoda; class Insecta; order Orthoptera; family Acrididae; genus Schistocerca; species Schistocerca piceifrons. Next base: position 66,088,020 of record NC_060148.1, on the reverse strand, counting down.
ACCGGCCCCCACCAGTGCCGCAACAGAGTGTGGACAAAGAGTGCAGAAGATCGTTCCCGCACGTTGACGAGTCCGAGGCCACCTTTTGCAGGAGGCAGTGTTAGTGTTGTAGCGGACTTTGAAAAGTGCCCCTGCTGACACGAAATATCCAAAGGCTGATTGGATGCGGCGGCCAAGGAGTACCGGCACTGGGGGGATCTGGGCGACGTGTACCAGTTCAGGGGCGACATAGATGTTGACATAGGACACACGTTGGAGTTGGTTCCAACTGAGCCACCGAGGACACGGAGGATAGTGCGGCTGCAGGGTCTTATCTCCGGCACGCTCCTCGTGAGACCCGCACTTTCCAACTTACACTACATTTGTAGTGCCCCTGCCCACCATACTCATTACTCGCGGCAGTCAATCTACCGATTCCCGTAAGAGTTTGAGCAATGTGAGTGCATCCGCACGGCTCTTTCTGACATGTCGGAATCGGTTGAGTGAGTGACTGCCGCAATTAATGAGTATAGTGGGCAGGGGAACTGCAAATGTAGTGCGTGGACAGTAAGTTGGAAGTGTGGGTCTCACGGGGAGCGTGGCAGAGATAAGTCCCTACAGTCGCACTATACTCTGTGTCCTCGGTGGCTCTGTTGGATGGAGCGTCTGCCATGTAAGGAGGAGGCCCTGGGTTCGAGTCCCATACGGAACATACACTTTTCAACTGGCCCCGTTGATATTTATCAACGTCTGTAAGCAGCTAAAGGTCTAGATTTCATTGTAATTTCATTGCTCTAGAGCAGCAAGCTCACCAATGATATCTGTACAGATACCAGATTCAGATAGATGAATGTGTGACGCTGCAGTGCTGTTTCACCACGCATCTGGGCAGGATAATAAACAGGTGACACGGCGATATCAGGGTGTAAAGTATCTACGAGTTTCATTGTGTGGCCTTAGTTGATCAGTAACACTATTCCTTGCAGACAGAATGTGTGTGAAATCTTGTGGGACTTAACTGCTAAGGTCATCAGTCGCTACTTAACCTAAATTATCCTAAGGACAAACACACACCCATGCCCGAGGGAGGACTCAAACCTCCGCCGGGACCAGCCGCACAGTCCATGACTGCAGCGCCTGAGACCGCTCGGCTAATCCCGCGCGGCTACAGACAGACATGTGAACAAGATATAGCTGAGAGAGGACGTCTAGTTTCGCCCAAAGTAGTGTGAAGCAATCGACGAACCTCTCAAGATTTGAACAGGAGCGATACCATATTCCACGATGTTGGCAGGAATGGGTGAAGCATTGCCGAACATGGCGTCAAGAAGTAAGTGGTCGACACAGAGAGACGACAGAACGTGGGGATCATGCAGTCCTCAGAGAGGCATTCAGAGTCCCCGATTCATCCTCATCATCATCATCCTCATAATCCTCAACATCATCATCCTCCTCCTCATCATCATCATCATCATCATCATCATCATCATCATCATCCTCATCATCATCCTCATCATCATCCTCATCATGCTCATTATCCTCCTCATCATCATCCTCATCATCATCATCCTAATCATCCTAATCATCCTCCTCATCATCCTCATCATCCTCCTCCTCCTCCTCCTCCTCCTCCTCATCATCATCATCATCGATCCACCGTGCAGTTGGTGTTTCAGTGACCTCAAGGACCATTCATAGGCGGTTCACAGAGAGGAGGCTGTGCTCATGGTGCTCCTTGAACCGATTACCATTGACCTCTATACACAAAGAAGACAATGGAATCTCATTGACTGGAGTAGATTTGTCATCGCTTAAGAGACCCGCTTCGAACTGCCCCCTAATGACCGGTGAAGACGTGTCTGGAAACACCACAGACAATGGTGGGATATCAACCATACAGTCCAACAACCAGGAGTGCTGATCTGGGCTGCCATTTCGTCCCATAGTAGGACCCTTTGGTTGACATTGGCGGCCCCTTTACTGCACAGTGATACTGAGCCGCGCTGCAGCTTACGTTGGTGCCATTGCTAGGTTGGCATCGTTTAGTTGTATAGTCACTTTTGTCGTCTTCTTCTTGTGTTCATTGGCTCCTCTCCGTTTGCAAGCAAGTGGCAGCAGCTGCGTTTATCGATATCTAGTAATAGTGGTACTAACGTTGGGCGACATTGGGTGGTGTTTCCGTGTCGTGTGAGTCGACAGTGCAGTCCGCGCAGCGCGGGATCATGCAGGTACCACTGGTGGCACTCATGCACTGCTGGGTGGAAGGGCTGTAGTCGTGAGGGGTACAACCTCGTTGTCAACTGGACCCAGGAAGTTTGAGTGGGTCTTAATTCAAGTAGTGAAACCTCCACCTCTCTGAGATCCCGCCATTTTGCTGCCGGTCAGTGTGGCCGAGCGGTTCTAGGTGCTTCAGTCTGGAACAGCACGACCGCTACGGTCGCAGGTTCGAATCCTGCCTCGGGCATGGATGTGTGTGATGTCCTTAGGTTAGTTAGGTTTAAGTAGTTCCAAGTTCTAGGGGACTGATGACCTCGGAAGTTAACTCCCATAGTGCTCAGAGCCAATCGAACCATTTTGCTTGCTGGTTGCTGCTCGCAGTCTCGCCGAGACGAAGAGCAGCGAGTAGAGCGTTTGGGGAAGGCGAAACTAATTAGCCTTCCTGCTTATTATTAATTGCTGCATTCTACATGTTATTATTTGTGAAGTCCAACCAGTGGCATTTTTCCTTCCTAGTGGCCGCCAACGCCCCAGTTACCTGCCCTGGAGCTTAGTGTAGATTACGGCAGTGTACTTTTCCTCGCCTTTCAGCTACTGTCCGGTAAGGCGTGTAGTTCGGCAGCTTCCTTGATTTGTGGGCCAGGCAGGCGATTTTTTTTTCCTGCTCTGGTATTGGTAGCAGTGGTTCCTTTCTGCTTCTGGGTGCTCTAAACACTGGAGTCTGAAGACCTGGTGCTGACCACCGGTTCCAGCTCGGGTTTGTTATTCCATCGTTGCATTGGTCATCGGACGTTAGGTAGATCAGGCAAATGATTATTGGTCATGCGTTTAAACTGCCACTAGTCTGAGTTACCATCTCGTGAAGTGAATGCTTTTCTTGGCTGTCTGTCTCATCGCTTGCAAAGTTTTGAGGGACTTTCCCAGGTCGATCCTTGGAGCAACGTCTACGCACCCCCTCCCTCCCCCCCCCCCCGGGTTTGGTCTGATTTGATTATTATTTAAAAAAATTAATAACTGTAATTTCAAGTTTGAAGTAGTTTAACTGGTTCTTAAGATTGCTATTCAGGCTTCCAGCCGCGAAACAGATTTAAATTATCACTATTGGGACCTTCAGCCGAGATATAGTTTTGAATTTGTTGTCACTAAGACCTTCAGGTGTGGAACACTTCTTAATTTATTGTCACATTTTCTTTATTGTCGTTTCCAAATAAAGTGTACGTGATTGAAAAATAAACTAACCAACGCTAACTGATTACGGCCCCGTCCACAATCGCAACCCAATCCTGCCTTCCTTCGTACCAGGTCTCAGATACGTCGATGATGTTCTACGCCCCGCTTTGTTTCCGTTCTTGGCAACCCATCCTGATCTTACATTTCAGCAAGATAATTCCTGCCCGGGCACGGCGGAGGCTCTACTGCTTGTCTCGGGCTTGCCAAACCCTACCATGGTCAGCAAGATCGCCGGATCTCTCCCCAATTGAAAATGTTCGGGACCCTGCAACCATCTCGGGATGTTGCCGATCTAACGCGCCGATTGGACAGATATTTCTCAGGACGACACACAACAACTCCATCAATGAGTGCCAAACCGAATAACTGCTTCCATAACGCCCGCAGTTGAACCAATGCGTCATTGACTTGCTCAGTTTGTGAAGCTCTTTCTCTTGAATGAATCATCCAATTTTTCTGGAATGGTGATAATCCATCTACCAATATGCGTCCCATTCGGATCATTCCTTCGTGATGCGTCGTTTCTTTTGTTTTAGAGTTTATGTTGTTGTGCCAACGAATGGTTGGAAGCAGCTCTCCGCGCTACTGTATCCTGTGCAAGCCTGTTGTTACTACATAACTACCACAATCTACATCCAAATGAACCTGCTTATTGTAGTCATACCTTGCGCTCTCTCTCTCTACAATCCCACCTTGTCCTCCCCATACTCTTCCATCCATTATCAGACTCACCGTGCCTTGATACCTAAGACTCGTCCCAATAACCGAGCCTTCATTTTACTCAGCTTGTACCGTAAATTTCTTTTCTCCGCAGTTCAGTTCTGTGTCTTCTCATTAGTTACATCAAAATGGTTCAAATGGCTATAAGCACAATGGGACTTAACATCTGAGGTCATCAGTCCCCTAGACTTAGAACTACTTAAACCTAACTAACCTAAGGACATCACACACATCCATGCCCGATTCAGGATTCGAACCTGCGACCGTAGCAGCCGAGTGGTTGCGGACTGAATCGCCTAGAACCGCTCGGCCACAGCGGCCGGCTTAGTTACATCGTTAACTCGTCTAATCACCAGCATTTTCCTGTAGCACCACATTTCAAAAGCGGCTGTTCTCTTCTCGTCTGAACTGTTTATCGTATGCGATTCATCTCCGTACAAAGCTACACTTCAGACAAATACCTCCACAAAAGACTTGCTAATACTTAACTTTACAGTACATTTGATTCTAATAATTTTTTCGGATTTTTTTTTCTTTTACGGGCCTGCGTTTGGTGTAGCCTCTACTTCGTCCACTGTCATTTATTTCGCTACCCAAATACTATTACAACCACGACTATTTCTGTAAGGATTTGGGATTGCTACATTCCTCTTCAAGTCTGAGTGTATTTCGCCTGTCTCATATGTCTTGCACATCAAGTGCAGTAGTTTCGCTATGGAATTTAAAATTATGAAGGAATTTCGCCTACTCCTGGAGCCTTACAATGGCGTTGGTCTTTCAGTGCTGTGACAAATTCATGTCGCAAAATCGCAGTGTCATTTAACGTTTGCAGGACAACACATAACTAATACCATTGTAATTAACAAGTATCGAAATGTAATTAATAGGTTCCATTTCGTGTGTCGGTAATACACTCCTGGAAATTGAAATAAGAACACCGTGAATTCATTGTCCCAGGAAGGGGAAACTTTATTGACACATTCCTGGGGTCAGATACATCACATGATCACACTGACAGAACCACAGGCACATAGACACAGGCAACAGAGCATGCACAATGTCGGCACTAGTACAGTGTATATCCACCTTTCGCAGCAATGCAGGCTGCTATTCTCCCATGGAGACGATCGTAGAGATGCTGGATGTAGTCCTGTGGAACGGCTTGCCATGCCATTTCCACCTGGCGCCTCAGTTGGACCAGCGTTCGTGCTGGACGTGCAGACCGCGTGAGACGACGCTTCATCCAGTCCCAAACATGCTCAATGGGGGACAGATCCGGAGATCTTGCTGGCCAGGGTAGTTGACTTACACCTTCTAGAGCACGTTGGGTGGCACGGGATACATGCGGACGTGCATTGTCCTGTTGGAACAGCAAGTTCCCTTGCCGGTCTAGGAATGGTAGAACGATGGGTTCGATGACGGTTTGGATGTACCGTGCACTATTCAGTGTCCCCTCGACGATCACCAGTGGTGTACGGCCAGTGTAGGAGATCGCTCCCCACACCATGATGCCGGGTGTTGGCCCTGTGTGCCTCGGTCGTATGCAGTCCTTGGCGCTCACCTGCACGGCGCCAAACACGCATACGACCATCATTGGCACCAAGGCAGAAGCGACTCTCATCGCTGAAGACGACACGTCTCCATTCGTCCCTCCATTCACGCCTGTCGCGACACCACTGGAGGCGGGCTGCACGATGTTGGCGCGTGAGCGGAAGACGGCCTAACGGTGTGCGGGACCGTAGCCCAGCTTCATGGAGACGGTTGCGAATGGTCCTCGCCGATACCCCAGGAGCAACAGTGTCCCTAATTTGCTGGGAAGTGGCGGTGCGGTCCCCTACGGCACTGCGTAGGATCCTACGGTCTTGGCGTGCATCCGTGCGTCGCTGCGGTCCGGTCCCAGGTCGACGGGCACGTGCACTTTCCGCCGACCACTGGCGACAACATCGATGTACTGTGGAGACCTCACGCCCCACGTGTTGAGCAATTCGGCGGTACGTCCACCCGGCCTCCCGCATGCCCACTATACGCCCTCGCTCAAAGTCCGTCAACTGCACATACAGTTCACGTCCACGCTGTCGCGGCATGCTACCAGTGTTAAAGACTGCGATGGAGCTCCGTATGCCACGGCAAACTGGCTGACACTGACGGCGGCGGTGCACAAATGCTGCGCAGCTAGCGCCATTCGACGGCCAACACCGCGGTTCCTGGTGTGTCCGCTGTGCCGTACGTGTGATCATTGCTTGTACAGCCCTCTCGCAGTGTCCGGAGCAACTATGGTGGGTCTGACACACCGGTGTCAATGTGTTCTTTTTTCCATTTCCAGGAGTGTATAACCTGACTATTGATATACTTTCCGGGATGTGAGGTCGTGGAAAAGTTCTTGCACCACGACCTCATATCCCGGAAAGTATATCAACAGCCATGTCACCCGGTAGTGAAAGCCTTCATTCCACAATATAACCTGAGATAGCTAGCAATTCAAATAGTAATTTCCGATAAAACCAACTTTTTTTCTTTTGAGTTCCGCTACAAGTGGAAGCTACAAGGTTGAAATTTTGATAAGTAAAAGACATCACACTGATATTCCTGTTGTAATAATTTCTTTGTTTCAGGATTTATTGAGAAATCACAATTTTGGATTCTGCTGAAAACGTTAGTGACAAACATGAAATTTCAATTGCATGTGTAGTTTTAATATCATGTGCAGTTATGTATAAAAACAGCATCCTGAAGTCATTGTTGTAATATAGTACTTTTTTCGGAGGGGGGGAGATCAGTTATCAAAATGTAAATTTTTGATTCCGCTACAAATAGAAATGGAAATGAAAGTAGTAATGATGTGTAGTTAAATATATGAAAGACATCGTACTGAGGTTCCTGGTAACAACGAAACAGTGTAGATTTACCACACTTTCGGTTTACCTTACCAAATTAGAAAATTCATAAAGATCCACCAATTTTCGAGTCTGTTAAGATATTACCGCAAGTTACAGAAATTTGTAAATAAGCAGATTAGTAAGTGAAATTCTAGAAGCTCCTCGGTTTTACAAATCATAGAGCCCGCATTTATTCGAGTAAAGACACAGTTTCACCGACAACAATCTTCTCCGTGGAAAAACTGACATTCTTATAGAATAGCAATTCGGAAAATTTCAAATGCGAATTTTGTTTAGCGCAAGGGGTCTTCTTAGTCTCTTGTCAAAAGCCATTCGCACTTACGAGAGTCGTACGAGGTGTTCTACATCTACATCTACATTTATACTCTGCAAGCCACCCAACGGTGTGTGGCGGAGGGCACTTTACGTGCCACTGTCATTACCTCCCTTTTCTGTTCCAGTCGCGTATGGTTCGCGGGAAGAACGACTGTCTGAAAGCCTCCGTGCGCGCTCTAATCTCTCTAATTTTACATTCGTGATCTCCTCGGGAGGTATAAGTAGGGGGAAGCAATATATTCGATACCTCATCCAGAAACGCACCCTCTCGAAACCTGGCGAGCAAGCTACACCGCGATGCAGAGCGCCTCTCTTGCAGAGTCTGCCACTTGAGTTTGCTAAACATCTCCGTAACGCTATCACGGTTACCAAATAACCCTGTGACGAAACGCACCGCTCTTCTTTGGATCTTCTCTATCTCTTCCGTCAACCCGACCTGGTACGGATCCCACAATGATGAGCAATAAAAAATGGCTCTGAGCACTATGGGACTTAACATCTATGGTCATCAGTCCCCTAGAACTTAGAACTACTTAAACCTAACTAACCTAAGGACAGCACACAACACCCAGCCATCACGAGGCAGAGAAAATCCCTGACCCCGCCGGGAATCGAACCCGGGAACCCGGGCGTGGGAAGCGAGAACGCTACCGCACGACGACGAGATGCGGGCATGATGAGCAATACTCAAGTATAGGTCGAACGAGTGTTTTGTAAGCCACCTCCTTTGTTGATGGACTACATTTTCTAAGGACTATCCCAATGAATCTCAAACTGGTACCCGCCTTATCAACAGTTAATTTTATATGATCATTCCACTTCAAATCGTTCCGCACGCATACTCCCAGATATTTTACAGAAGTAACTGCTACCAGTGTTTGTTCTGCTATCATGTAATCATACAATAAAGGATCTTTCTTTCTATGTATTCGCAATACATTACATTTCTCGATGTTAAGGGTCAGTTGCCACTCCCTGCACCAAGTGCCTATCCACTGCAGATCTTCCTGCATTTCGCTACAATTTTCTAATGCTGCAAGTTCTCTGTATACTACAACATCATCCGCGAAAAGCCGCATGGAACTTCCGACATTATCTACTAGGTCATTTATATATATTGCGAAAAGTATTGGTCCCATAACACTCCCCTGTGGCACGCCAGAGGTTACTTTAACGTCTGTAGACGTCTCTCCATTGATAACAACATGCTGTGTTCTGTTTGCTAAAAATTCTTCAATCCAGCCACACAGCTGGTCTGATATTCCGTAGGCTCTTACTTTGTTTATCAGGCGACAGTGCGGAACCGTATCGAACGCCTTCCGGAAGTCAAGGAAAATAGCATCTACCTGGGAGCCTGTATCTAATATTTTCTGGGTCTCATGAACAAATAAAGCGAGTTGGGTCTCACACGATCGCTGTTTCCGCAATCCATGTTGATTCCTACAGAGTAGATTCTGGGTTTCCAAAAACGACATGATACTCGAGCAAAAAACATGTTCTAAAATTCTACAACAGATCGACGTCAGAGATATAGGTCTATAGCTTTGCGCATCTGCTCGACGACCCTTCTTGGACTACCTGTGCTCTTTTCCAATCATTTGGAACCTTCCGTTCCTCTAGAGACTTGCGGTACATGGCTGTTAGGAGGGGGGCAAGTTCTTTTGCGTACTCTGTGTAGAATCGAATTGGTATCCCGTCAGGTCCAGTAGACTTTCCTGTGTTGAGTGATTTCAGTTGCTTTTCTATTCCTTGGACACTTACTTCGATGTGAACCGTTTTTTCGTTTGTGCGAGGATTTAGAGAAGGAACTGCAGTGCGATCTTCCTCTGTGAAACAGCTTTGGAAAAAGGTGTTTAGTATTTCAGCTTTACGCGTGTCATCCTCTGTTTCAATGCCATCATCCTCCCGGAGTGTCTGGATATGCTGTTTCGGGCCACTTACTGCTTTAACGTAAGACCAGAACTTCCTAGGATTTTCTGTCAAGTCGGTACATAGAATTTTACCTTCGAATTCACTGAACGCTTCACGCATAGCCCTCCTTACGCCAACTTTGACATCGTTTAGCTTCTGTTTGTCTGAGAGGTTTTGGCTGCGTTTAAACATGCAGTGAAGCTCTCTTTGCTTTCGCAGTAGTTTCCTAACTTTGTTGTTGAACCTCGGTGGGTTTTTCCCGTCCCTCACAGTTTTACTCGGCACGTACCTGTCTAAAACGTGTTCCAAAGAAGCGCATGCAGTTGGTCTGTACGAGTTGTGGCTGTGTTTGTTAACGAAATTTACTGATCGTCTGATCCTTAAAGGCAGTATGAAATGATTTTTATGTTAACCTATCTCAGTATCACGTATAACGCTCAAGTTTTCGCGTGCTGCCTCGTTTGAATAGACGCTTTGCGAGTGGATTACTAGAACATTCCACTTTATGGGCGAGTAAACATGTCACTTAACTGTCCTGCCAATAACATCAGTAAAGACTTTCAAACACTTAAATCTATTAATTTATATTCAGTGTTCGCCCATCATCAGTTAATTTGCTGCCCAAACGCAAAACCAATTGTTTCCTCATCTGATTCCCTCAGCATCACTCGCTTTAATTGTACTGCTTTCCATTACTTGTGTTAAACGTCTATTGATGTTTGTCTTCTAAACTCCTTTCAAGATAATACTCAATCCGTTCGACTGCTGTTCCGATTCCTTTGCCACCTCCTACCGAATTACAATGCTGTTGAGAAACTTCGAAGTTTTTATTTCTTCTCTTTGGTTTCCCTTACTGCTTGCTCTACGTTGTTGTTGTTGTGATCTTCAGTCCTGAGACTGGTTTGATGCAGCTCTCCATGCTACTCTATCCTGTGCAAGCTTCTTCATCTCCCAGTACCTACTGCAGCCTACATCCTTCTGAATCTGCTTAGTGTATTCATCTCTTGGTCTCCCTCTACGATTTTTACCCTCCACGCTGCCCTCCAATACTATATTGGTGATGCTTCGATGTCTCAGAACATGTCCTACCAACCGATCCCTTCTTCTAGTCAAGTTGTGCCACAAACTCCTCTTCTCCCTAATTCTATTCAATACCTCCTCATTAGTTATGTGATCTACCCATCTAATCTTCAGCATTCTTCTGTAGCACCACATTTCGAAAGCTTCTATTCTCTTCTTGTCCAAACTAGTTATCGTCCATGTTTCACTTCCATACATGGCTACACTCCACACAAATACTTTCAGAAACGACATCCTGACACCTAAATCTATACTCGATGTTAAGAAATTTCTCTTCTTCAGAAACGCTTTCCTTGCCATTGCCAGTCTACATTTTATATCCTCTCTACTTCGACCATCGTCAGTCTCTTAGTACACACTGAATAACTTTGGTGAGCATACTGCAACCCTTTCTCATAATCTTCTCAACTACGGCTTCCCTTTCATATACTTCGACTCTTATAACTACAGGCTGGTTTCTGTAGAAGTAGCAGACAACATTTCGCCCTCTGTATTTTATCCTTACTAGCTTCTGAATTGCAAAGAGTGTGCTCCTGTTTAGAATGTCAAAAATGTTCTCTAAGTTTACAAATGCTATAAACGTTAGTTTTTTTCCACTATGGGCATTACTTCCTATGTCTTTGGGTTACTGGTGTAAGTTTGCCTTACATCACAGTACCTCCCGAGATAACTAGTACGCTGAGCACTGCCTCGCATTATCTACATTTATCCCATAAATTTCCTGCTCGGGGGCGTCTTGTCACGGTTCGCGTGGCTCGCCCCGTCGGAGGTTTTAGTCCTCTCTCGGGCATGGGTGTGTGCGTTGTCCTTACTGTAAGTTAGTTTAAGTTAGATTAAGCAGTGCATAATGAAAAGTGGCTACACTGAGCTACAGCGCCAGAGATTGCGCCAAAGAGTATTATTCAGCCGCCTCCACTGGCAGTGCTTGTTGAGAAGTGGTAGTGGAGAGTGCTTGTCGAGAAGAGGGCAGTAGGAGTTCTGATGTAGCCGTGACCAGTTGTGAGCATGTTGTATGCAGTTGTTCTGATGGGCTAGACAGCCGATGCTGTTCGATTGCGGATGTTGTAATGATCAGAGTGTATGTTTCGTCAATATATATGAAGCTAATAAATTTTTTTTATTTTTATTTCAAATGTCTTAAACAATAATGCCTCTTGGTCACAGGTTTAGTCAATAAAGCATCTGGCTTGTGTTCATGTATTAGAGTGTAATTCTGGTTTCTATGTGCAAGTATAGTATTTCTAATTTTTTTCTATCACGTCAGTATAAATGGTATTTAAAACATCTTGTCTTGTTGAGGAAGAACCGTGCCAGATATGTACGTTGAATCACACTTCCACACACAGAACAGTTACACTTGTGCTTTGTTGTTCGTAGTTTTTGTTTCGTAGCTTTATAGTTGCTGGGGACTTAATTAATTAATTGTGTTAACGGAAATTTCCTTTCATTCTTGGTTGTTATTTTATGCAGTCAGATTGCGTACTAATACTAGTCAGGGCCAACCGGTTACGAGACTTCGTAGCCGGACATTCAGCTACTAAAATTAAAATTATTTGCATTCTGTATAATTAAGCCCCCATGCAATAAGCCTAGGGACCAATGACCTCAACAGTTTGGTCCCATAGTCCTTACCACAAAATTCCAACATCCAAAAATGTGCCAGAGGTTGAAAATACCGCTACAGTTGGTTCTGTTAATTAACACACGACCTGTTTGGGGCTGTTATACGCCGATCTTCAGGTGTCCCAACTTGGCGCCTCGGGGTCACAGCACCAAGTATTCCTTCTGTTATTGATGAAAGGAGAACGTACGGAAATGTCCCGGGAAACTCAAGAATACACAAATACAAGTTAGTGAGGAATGAATTAAATAGAAAGTACAGGCAAGCAAAGACGAAATGGCTGCAGGAAATATGTGAAGACATCGAGAATAAAATGACTGTCGGTGGGACAAGACTCAGCATACAGGAAAGTGAAAACAACATTCGGTGACATTTAAAGCAACAGTGGTAACATTAAGAGTGCAACGGGAATTCCACTGTTAAATGCAGAGGAGAGAGCAGATAGGTGGAAAGAATACAAAGAAAGCCTCTATGAGGGTGAAGATTTGTCTGATGTGATAGAAGAAGAAACAGGAGTCGATTTAGAAGAGATAGGGAATCCAGTATAAGAATCAGAATTTTAAAGAGCTTTAGACGCCTTAAGGTCAAATATGGCAGAAGGGATGGATAACATTCCATCAGAATTTCTAAAATCATTGGGGGAAGTGGCAACAAAACGACTATTCAGGTTGGTGTGTAGAATGTATGAGTCTGGCGACATACCATCTGACTTCGGAAAAGCATCATCCACACAATTCCGAAGACGACAAGAGCGAGAATTATCGCACAGTCAGCGTAACAGCTCATGCACCCAAGTTGCTTACAAGAATAATATACAGAAGAATGGAAAAGAAAATTGAGGATGCGCTAGATGACGATCAATTTGGCTTTAGGAAAGGTAAAGGCACGAGAGAGGCAATTCTGACGTTGCGGTTACTAATGGATACAAGACTAAAGAAAAATCAAGACACGTTCATAGGATTTCTCGAGCTAGAAAAAAACATTCGACAATGTAAAATAGTAAAAGATGTTCGAAATTCTAAAGAAAGTATGGATAAGCTATAGGGAGAGACGGGTCGTATACAATATGTACAACAACCAAGAGGGAATAATAAGACTGGACGATCAAGAACGAAGTGCTCGTATTAAGAAAGGTGTAAGACAAGGCTGTAGCTTTTCGCCCCTATTCTTCAATCTGTACATCGACGAAGCAATGATGGAAATGAAAGAAAGGTTCAGTAGTGGAATTAATGTTCAAGGTGAAAGGATATCAATGATACGATTCGCTGATGACATTGCTATCCTAAGTGAAAGTGGAGAATAATTAAATGATCTGCTGAACGGAATGAACAGTCTAATGAGTACACAGTATGGTTTGAGAGTAAATCGGAGAAAGACGAAGGTAATGAGAAGTAGAAATGAGAACAGCGAGAAACTTAACATCAGGATTGATGGTCGCGAAGCAGATGAAGTTAAGGAATTCTGCTACCTAGGCAGTAAAATAACCAATAACGGACGGAGCAAGGAGGACATCAAAAGCGGACCAGCTATGGCAAAGAAAGGCATTTCTGGCCAAGAGAAGTCTACTAATATCAAATACCGGCCTTAATTTGAGGAAGAAATTTCTGAGGATGTACGTCTGGAGTACAGCATTATATGGTAGTGAAACTTAGACTGTGGAAAACCAGAACAGAAGAGAATCGAAGCATTTGAGATGTGGTGCTACAGACGAATGTTGAAAATTAGGTGAACTGATAAGGTAAGGAATGAGGAGGTTCTGCGCAGAATCGGAGAGGAAAGGAATATGTGGGAAACACTGATAAGGAGAAGGGACAGGATGATAAGACATCTGCTAAGACATGAGGGAATGACTTCCATGGTACTAGAGGGAGCTGTAGAGGGCAAAAACTGTAGAGGAAGACAGAGATTGGAATACGTCAAGCAAATAATTGAGGACGTAAGTTGCAAGTGCTACTTTAGTAGGTTGAAGAGGTTAGCACAAGAGAGGAATTCGTGGCGGGACGCATCAAACCAGTCAGAAGACTGATGAAAAAAAAAGTAAGTAACTTTTGAGGCAATTCACATTGTGATTCAGTTTTAGAGAAACTCTTTATTTAATAACTGAAAGGCTAGATGAAAGCAGTGAACTTTGCGGGTAAATCTGTTTTTCTACAGAAAATACCCTTCGATCCACAGTTTTGCAATTTGGCTTTTGAGGCACACTGCATACTGTAGACAAAATCCCATAAGGGGACAGAACTCTTTTGCAAATACGTATATCCATCTTCATAAAGAAAATAACTTGTTGATGTACCTATTTTGCTATGACTTTTAAGATACACAGTAGGTTATAGCTGGAAGCGAATAAGATGACAGTGACTGTTTGCAAACAATTCTTTTTCCGTACGTTAAATAACTCCTAAGGCCCCTTGCATTTTGATGCGACTTTTTACACACACCGTATAACTTTGGCGAAGCTGGTGAGGAGGCAGTGAACGTTGCGAAAAAATATGTTTTCATACAGTAAATAACCATTGAGGTACCTCCCTTTGTGACGTGACTTTTGAGACACGCTGTATATTTCAGCCGGAAACTATTTGGATGCAGAGATCGCTCGAGAGTAAATCTGTTTCCGTACAGAAAATAATTTTTGATGCTACTGTTTTGCGATGTTTTTTTGGGACGCAATTTTCGTTAATGTGGAAAGCCCGTATGAAGGCAGTAATCGTTTTCCGAATAAATATCTCTTCATGCGCTAAATAAATTTTTAGTGTCTGCAGCTCGTGGTCTTGCGGTAGCGTCCTCGCCTCGCGGGGTCGCGGGTTCGATTCCCGGCTGGGTCAGGGATTTTCTCTGCCTCGTGATGACTGGGTGTTGTGTGTTCTTCATCATCATTTCATCATCATTGACTCGCAAGTCGCCGAAGTGGCGTCAACCAAAAAGGACTTGCAATACGGCGGCCGAACTTCCCCACATGGGGCTTCCCGGCCAACAATGCCATACGATCATTTCATTTCAATTTTTAGTCTCCTTGTGATGAGATTTGGCTTTTGAGCCACACTCCGTATTTTACCGATAAAGCAATAGATAAACATTGAGTTAAAATTAAAAGGAAGGTCAGCGTTGGCCGTAATATTGATGTTTTATTGATAGCAGAATCGATTTTCGATCACATAATGATCATCTTCAGTGCTGTACAAATTAAACTCCGACACTGGTATCAAATTATCAATAACCAAAACTGATCATAATATTGTGATCGCTACTCAGTAAATCGAAGAAAGACGAAATTAATGAGAAGTGGCAGTAATGAGAGCAGCGAGAAACTTAACATCAGGATTGATGGTCACTAAGTAGACAAAGTTAAGGGATTCTGCTACCTAGACAGTAAAATGATGGATGGAGCAGGAGAACATAAAAAGCAGACTAGCATTGGCAAAAAGGACATTCCATACCAAGTAGAAGTGCTAGTATCAAACATTGGCCTTAATTTGAGGAAGATATTTCTGAGACTGTCCGTTTTGAACACGGCATTATATGTTAGTCAGTCATGGACTGTGGCAAAACCGGAACAGAAGAGAATCGAAGCCTTTGAGATGTGGTGCTACAGGAGAATGTTGAAAATTAGGTTGACTGATAAGGTAAGGAGTGTGGAGGAAGGAATATATGTTGAAAACAGTGATAATAAGAAGGGACAGGACAATCTGACATCTGTGACTCTGGGATGAAAAGGTTGGCACAGAACAGGAATTCGTGGTGGACACATCAAACCAAACTTGAAAAGCTTTTGAGGCACCTTGTCTTTTGATACATGTTTTTAGATACACTGTACTATCTAGCAGAAACCAATGACAAGTCAGGGAGCTTTGCAAATAAATTTCTTTGATGCTGCAAATAACTTTTCAGGCACCTTGTGTTCGTGATGTCGCTTTTGAGACATACTGTGCGTTTTAAACAAACTGCACTATATGGATAAACGCAATAATAAGACAGTGAACTTCAAGCATAAATTTGTTCTCATACTCTAAATAACTTTCGAGACACCTTGTATTTGTGATGTGACATGTGGGACATAATATGCTTTTTAGACACATTCCCCTATCTAGTTGAAACCAACAAGAAGGCAGCAAGCTTCACACATAAATTTATTTTTGAACTATAAATAACTTTTGAGGCACCCTGTGTCTCTAATGAAACTTTTGGGACCCACTATGCTTTTTAGACACATTGCACCATCTAGTTGAAGCCAATAAGAAGGCAGTAAACTTCTCCCATAAATTTGTTTTTGTAGAATAAAATACTTCGTAGCCATTGTGTGTTTGTGTTGCGACTTTTGGGACCCACTATGCCCTTTAGACACACTGTATCATCTAGTTGATGCCAATAAGAAAGCAGCAAATTTTGTGCATAAATTTATTTTTATGCTGTAAATAACCTTTGAGTGACCTCGTGTTGCTGATGAGACTTTTGGGACCCCTCTATGCTTTTTAGACACACTGCACTACCTATTTGAAGCCAATAAGAAGCAGTTAACTTCCCACATAAATTTGTTTTTATACTATAAATAACTTTTGAGGCACCTTATGTTTTGATGAGATTTTTCGGACACATTTTGCCTTTTCGACTGCAGCTTCCAGTTGAAGCCAATAAGAAAGCAGTAAACCTTGCACATAAACTTTTATTTGTACTATAAATAACTTTTGAGGCACCTTGTGTTTGTGATGTGACATTTGGGACACACTATGCTTTTTAGACACGTCGCCCTATCTAGTTGAGCCAACAAGAAGGCAGTAACCTTCGCACATAAATTTATTTCTAAACTAGAAATAACTTTTGAGGCACCTTGTGTTTGTAATGAAAGTTTTGGGACCAACTATGCTTTTTAGACACACTGCACTGTCTAGTTGAAACCAATAAGAAGGTAGTAATCTCCATGCATTAATTGATTTTTATGCTGTAAGTAATTTCTGAGGCACCTTGTGTATGTGATTAGACTTTTGGGACCAACTGTGCTTTTTAGACACATTGCACCATCTACTTGAAGCCACTAATAAGGCAGTAAACTTCGTGCATAAATTTGTTTTTGGACTGTAAACAACGTTTTACGTAACTTGTGTTTGTGATGTGACTTTTGGGACCCACAATGCCTCTTAGACACAATGGACCATCTAGTTGAAGCCAATAAGAAGGCAGTAAACTTTGCATATATATTTAATTTTATACTATAAGTAACTTTCGAGGCACCCTGTGTTTGTAATGAGACTTTTAGGACCCACTATGCTTTTTAGACACACTGCACTATCTATTTGAAATCAATAACAAGGTAGTAAACTCCACACATTAATTTATTTTTATACTGTAAGTAATTTTTGAGGCACCCTGTGTTTGTGATGAGACCTTTGGGACCCACATGCTTTTTAGACACATTGCACCATCTAGTTGAAGCCAATAAGATGGCAGTACACTTCCCCGATAAATTTATTTTTGTAGTATAAAAAACTTTCTAGGCACCTTGTGTTTGTGATGAGACTTTTGGGACCCACTATGCCCTTTAGACCCATTGCACCATCTAGTTGAAGTCAATAAGAAGGCAGTAAAATTTGCACATAAATTTATTTTTACACTATAAATAACCTTTGAGTGACCTTGTGTTTGTGATGAGACTTTTGGGACCCACTATGCTTTTTAGACACACTGCACTACCTAGTTGAAGCCAATAAGAAGCACTTAACTTCGCATGTACATTAGTTCCTTTATACTATAAATAACTTTTGAGACACCTTGTGTTTTGATGAGACTTTTAAACCTCGCACATAAACTTTTATTTGTTCTATAAATAACATTTGAGGCACCTTGTGTTTGTGATGTGACATTTGGGACACACTATGCTTTTTAGACACGTTGCCCTATGTAGTTGAAGCCTACAAGAAGGCAGTAAAATTTGCGCGTAAATTTATTTTTATACTGTAAGTACAGGGCTATTACAAATGATTGAAGCGATTTCATAAATTCACTGTAGCTCCATTCACTGACATATGGTCGCGACACACTACAGATACGTAGAAAAACTCGTAAAGTTTTGTTCGGCTGAAGCCGCACTTCAGGTTTCTGCCGCCAGAGCGCTCAAGAGCGCAGTGAGACAAAATGGCGACAGGAGCCGAGAAAGCGTATGTCGTGCTTGAAATGCACTCACATCAGTCAGTCATAACAGTGCAAAGACACTTCAGGACGAAGTTCAACAAAGATCCACCAACTGCTAACTCCATTCGGCGATGGTATGCGCAGTTTAAAGCTTCTGGATGCCTCTGTAAGGGGAAATCAACGGGTCGGCCTGCAGTGAGCGAAGAAACGGTTGAACGCGTGCGGGCAAGTTTCACGCGTAGCCCGCGGAAGTCGACGAATAAAGCAAGCAGGGAGCTAAACGTACCACAGCCGACGGTTTGGAAAATCTTGCGGAAAAGGCTAAAGCAGAAGCCTTACCGTTCACAATTGCTACAAGCCCTGACACCCGATGACAAAGTCAAACGCTTTGAATTTTCGGCGCGGTTGAAACAGCTCACGGAAGAGGATGCGTTCAGTGCGAAACTTGTTTTCAGTGATGAAGCAACATTTTTTCTTAATGGTGAAGTGAACAGACACAATGTGCGGCGAATCTGGGCGGTAGAGAATCCTCACGCATTCGTGCATCAAATTCGCAATTCACCAAAAGTTAACGTGTTTTGTGCAATCTCACGGTTTAAAGTTTACGGCCCCTTTTTCTTCTGCGAAAAAAGCGTTACAGGACACGTGCATCTGGACATGCTGGAAAATTGGCTCATGCCACAACTGGAGACCGACAGCGCCGACTTCATCTTTCAACAGGATGGTGCTCCACCGCACTTCCATCATGATGTTCGGCATTTCTTAAACAGGAGATTGGAAAACCGATGGATCGGTCGTGGTGGAGATCGTGATCAGCAATTCGTGTCATGGCCTCCACGCTCTCCCGACTTAACCCCATGCGATTTCTTTCTGTGGGGTTATGTGAAAGATTCAGTGTTTAAACCTCCTCTACCAAGAAACGTGTCAGAACTGCGAGCTCGCATCAACGATGCTTTCGATCTCATTGATGGGGACATGCTGCGCCGAGTGTGGGAGGAACTTGATTATCGGCTTGATGTCTGCCGAATCACTAAAGGGGCACGTATGGAACATTTGTGAATGCCTAAAAAAACTTTTTGAGTTTTTGTATGTGTGTGCAAAGCATTGTGAAAATATCTCAAATAATAAAGTTATTGTAGAGCTGTGAAATCGCTTCAATCATTTGTAATAACCCTGTAATTTATGAGGCACCCTGTGTTTCTGATGGGACTTTTGGGACCCACTATGCTCTTTAGACACACTGCACTATCTAGTTGAAACCAATAAGAAGGTAGTAAACTCCACACATAAATTTATTTTTATACTGTAAGTAATTTTTGAGGCATTCTGTGTTTTTGGCGTGACTTTTGGGACCCACTATGCTTTTTAGACACATTGCACCATCTAGTGGAAGCCAATAAGAAGGCAGTAAACTTCCCCCATAAATTTGTTTTTGTACTATTAATTACTTTCTAGGCATCTTGTGTTTGTGATGAGACTTTTGGGACCCACTATGCTTTTTAGGCACACTGCACCATCTAGTTGAAGCCAATAAGAAAGAAGTAAACGTCGCACATAAATTTTTATATGTAGTATAAATAACTTTTTGAGGCACCTTGTATTTGTGAGGTGACTTATGAGACACACTGTGCTATAGCCGAATGCCCAAGTGGACGCAGAAACCGTTCGTATACAGTTGTGGTTTTATCCTGTAACTAAGTAGATGCACCTTGCCTGACGTGGCTGAGTTTCGAGCCTCGCTGTATACTGCAGACGAAAGCTCATATGAAGTCAGAGAACGCTGGGATCAGCTCTGTTTTCGAGCACCGTAGGAGAGTAGTAGCAGGCAGTTGTTTAATTAACAGACGTCGACCCCGTTCGGGGAGCTGATAAGTCCCAAATCCGCGAACTACCCCCAGGCGCGCTGGCGTCCTATTCGTGCAGTTAACCGGCTCTATTTATCCCGACATGTCCGCCACAGCAGCCACAAACAGCCGCGCTGCGAACTGCGCAAATACGCGCAGCTTCTGTTGCGACGACGGTAAACACACGTCCGCGCCCAAAACTAATTGGCAAACCCGCCGGAATTATGGCGGTCCAAATGAGTTGTCCCAGCGGCCGCCGCAAGTTCCACAAACACCTGATGACAACACAGCGGACGCCGTTCGAAACGTTCGCTTACCTACGTCACAGGATGCACGGGCCACCACTGAAAATTACCGAACATTCTGCGCTTTAGCAGGAGGTAACTCATGTAACTGCACCGTGGCTTTGTAGATTTTTCGCTACTTTGACTCTGTGATCCTGTACTTGACCTCTTCCTGAGGCCAGTGTTACACTATCATATTTCTTTGACAAAGAAATCTGATCAAATATTCGTGCGATTTCTTTGATAAAGGTCATTCACGTGGCGCTCGAAAGGGGTATTACGCTATCGTCATATTTTTCGTCAAATTTCAAGATGGCGGACAACTTATTACGCGCAGCAGTTGCTAGTACCGTAACTGCATTGTGTGTGTATTCGGAAGAAAAGTGGCAGAAAAAAACGAAACATACATGGATGAAGCTCTAGGTATTACGTCGAGATAATAAAAGGATTCAGAAACATTTGTTACGAGAGCTGCAAGTGGAGGAAGTCTAGTCTTAATATATAAATTACTTACGAATGGATGAGAGTTTATTTCAGTATTTGCTCAGTAAAGCGGCTTCTCATATTACAAAACAGAATACTCTCTTGAGAAATGCTGAATGTGCAGAAGACTGGCAAACTGTGACACTGCGATTTCTTGATATATGAGACGGCTACTGTAGGTTACGACACAGCACTCGAATATCACGTTGCACATTAACCAAAATAATTCGACAAACGTGTGAAGTGATTTATAAAGCACTGAAGGGGCAATGTTGTTATTGTGGTCTTCAGTCCTGAGACTGGTTTGATGCAGCTCTCCATGCTACTCTATCCTGTGCAAGGTTCTTCATCTCCCAGTACCTACTGCAACCTATATCCTTCTGAATCTGCTTAATGTGTTCATCTCTTGGTCTCCCACTACGATTTTTACCCTCCACGCTGCCCTCCAATACTAGATTGGTGATCCTACCAACCGATCCCTTCTTCTAGTCAAGTTGTGCCACAAACTTCTCTTCTCCCCAATTCTATTCAATACTACATCATCAATTATATGATCTACCCATCTAATCTTCAGCATTCTTCTGTAGCACCACATTTCGAAAGCTTCTATTCTCTTCTTGTCCAAACTATTTATCGTCCATGTTTCACTTCCATACATGGCTACACTCCATACAAATACTTTCAGAAACTACTTCCTGACAGTTAAATCTAAACTCAATGTTAACAAATTTCTCTTCGTCAGAGACGCTTTCCTTGCCATTGCCAGTCTACATTTTATGTCCTCTCTACTTCGACCATCATCAGTTATTTTGCTCCCCAAATAGCAAAATTCCTTTACTACTTTAAGTGTCTCATTTCCTAATCTAATTCCGTCAGCATCACCCGACTTAATTCGACTACATTCCATTATCCTCGTTTTGCTTTTTTTGATGTTCATCTTATACCCTCCTTTCAAGACACTGTCCATTCCGTTCAACTGCTCTTCCAAGTCCTTTGCTGTCTCTGACAGAATTACAATGTCATCGGCGAACCTCAGAGTTTTTATTTCTTCTCCATGGATTTTAATACCTACTCCGAACTTTTCTTTTGTTTCCTTTACTGCTTGCTCAAGGGGCAATATGTGAAGATAAATAAACGATTAGTACACTAGTTGGGCAATAAGAACTATTTTTAATTTTGAATAATTTACTTAAGGGAATTAGTGTTCCAAGAAGTACAAAATTAACAAAAAGTACGGAACAGATGAAGCGCTTTTTAACTTGCGGCATCCAGAGTTCAAAAATAGACAAAGCAGAATGGAAAGCTAAGAAAGAATTTTTTATTTTAGAGTGTGACCACATCCTCTATTCCGAAAAGCTGCCTGGATGTTTCCAGGTGCAGAAGTGGATGGCTGTAGCTGTGATGGAGGACTCGAAGTAGCCTGCAGCATATCCCACCTGCCCATCAACACACAATTAATAGCATGCATTCCCCCCGTCCTAGTCGAAGCAAGTTTATTAAAAAAAAAGCGTCTAAGAAACAAACCAACTTCGAAGCCATGTTTACAAACACACTACAGAGACGTCAGACAGCTGTAGCGACGCCAGCGCTTGAAGCGGTTACATTTCACATTGCAGTGAACAGAAGACGGACGACGTTTGCCATCAAATCTACGGCGAGGTCTTAGACTTGATCGTATTTGTTTTACAACAGGAGAGATTTGACAAAGTTCCCTATCGCACCATCAAATTTATTTGACGTAAGAATTTGACATATCAACTTTGACAAAGAAATACACTTTGTGATCAAAAGTATCCGGACACCCACAAAAATACGTTTTACACATTAAGTGCATTGCGCTGCCACCTATTTCCAGGTACTCCACATCAGCGAGTTCAGTAGACATTAAACGTCGTGAGAGAGCAGAATGGGGCGTTCCGCAGATCGTGATCAGGTGATTGGGTGTCACTTGTGTCATACGTGTGTACGCGAGGTTTCCACACTCCTAAACATCCCTAGGTCCATTGCTTACGGTGTGATAGTGAAGTGGAAACGTGAAGGGACACGTACAGCACAAAAGCGTACAGGCCGACTTAGTCTGTTGACTGACACAGACCGCCGACAGTTGAAGAGGGTCGTAATGTGGAATAGGCAGACATCTATCCAGACCATCACACAGGAATTCCAAACTGCATCAGGATCCACTATGACAGCTAGGTGGGAGGTGATAAAACTTGGATTTCATGGTCTAGCGGCTGCTCATATGCCACACATCACGCTGGTAAATGCCAAACGACGCCTCTCTTGGTGTAAGGAGTGTGGTGTCACCGCCAGACACCACACTTGCTAGGTGGTAGCCTTTAAATCGGCCGCGGTCCGTTAGTATACGACGGACCCGCTTGTCGCCACTGTCAGTGATTGCAGACCGAGCGCCGCCACACGGCAGGTCTAGAGAGACTTCCTAGCACTCGCCCCAGTTGTACAGCTGACTTTGCAAGGAACGGTTCACTGACAAATACGCTCTCATTTGCTGAGACGATAGTTAGCATAGCCTTCAGCTACATTTGCTATGACCTAGCAAGGCGCCGTATTCCATTGATATTGTGATTCTATTAATGTATCATCAAGAGCGATGTTCTACAAATGTGGATTAAAGTTAAGTATTCCAGAAGCTGCGTCTTTTTCTTTATAGCATTCATTACGTATCCTGTTTCAGACCTCACGCCAGCCTGCGTGAGTTTAAGCGCGTGCCTTTCGGCTTCCTCTCATTGTGTCTAGGCTGTCTTGTCTAGACACAACAAGGAGTGTAAACATTGGACGATTGAACAGTGGAAAAAACATTGTGTTGAGTAACGAATCACGGTACACAATGTGGCGATCCGATGGCAGGGTGTGGGTATGGCGAATGCAACGTGAACGTCATCTGCCAGCGTGAGTAGTGCCAACAGTAAAATTCGGAGGCGGTGGTGTTATCGTGTGGTCGTGTTTTTCATGGAGGGGGCTTGCACCCCTTAATGTTTTGCGTGGCTCTATCACAATACAGCCGTACGTCTTGCTTCCCACTATTGAAGAGCAATTCGGGGATGGCGATTGCATCTTTCAACACGATCGAGCACCTGTTCATAATGCACGGCCTGTGGCGGGGTGGTTACACGACAATGACATCCCTGTAATGGACTGGCCTGCACGGAGTCCTGACATGAAGCTTAAAGGACAACTTTGGGATGTTTTGGAACACGGACATCGCGGTGGGCCTCACTGACCGACATAGATTCCTCTCCTCAGTGCAGAAGAATGGGCTGCCATTCTCCAAGAAACCATCCAACACCTGATAGAACGTGAGCCTGCGAGATTGGAAGCTAAGGGTGGGCCAACACCATACTGAATTCCAGCATTACCGACGGAGGGCGCTACGAACTTGTCAGTCATTTTCAGACAGGCGTCCGGATACTTCTGATCACATAGTATATTTCATAGTGAATGCTGCCCTAACGGGGATGTCTTTAACGTGTTTGCAAAAAGCCACGATCGGTTCTAGGCGCTGCAGTCTGGAACCGCAGGACCGCTACGGTCGCAGGTTCGAATCCTGCCTGGGACATGGATGTGTGTGTTGTCCTAAGGTTAGTTAGGTTTAAGTAGTTGTAAGCCTAGGGGACTGATGACCTCACATGTTAAGTCCCATAGTGCTTAGAGCCATTTGAACCATTTTTTGAAATCTTTCCTCGATTATTCTGCGAAATTTATTCCGACTTGTTTTGTGTACGACGAGGGATCTGTTCCGCCTCTTCAATTTTTTATTCGATCAGCCTTGCAACCATTTTGATGCGGCTTGTCACTAATTATTCTCCTGTGCCAACCTCTTCATCTCACAGTAGCACTTCCGCCCCACATCTTCAATTACGACGAGCTTTCAATAAGTACTGCAACACTTATTTTCCTCGGCCAATTTCGGTTATGCAAAACAAAACAAAAAACAAGAAATGGTTCAAACGGCTCTGAGCACTATGCGACATAACTTCTGAAGTCATCAGACGCCTAGAACTTGGAACTACTTAAACCGAACTAACCTAAGGACATCACACACATCCATGCCCGAGGCAGGATTCGAACCTGCGACCGTAGTGGTCGCTCGGCTCCAGACTGTAGCGCCTAGAACCGCATGGGCTTATGCAAAAAATTTGTGGAATTTGTTATGGGACATCGCCAAATATACCAGCTTCAGCTCGTATAGTTCCAAGATTTTCCGATAGGTAGCGGACCTATACGTAGCGTTCAAAACGGCGTCTGTATCGGAGGATCATTCCATGCTGAGAGGTGACAATGAGTTCCTTTTGGCGAAAAACCAGAGAATCGCAGATGTTCATAGGTGCTTGCGGAATATCTAGGGCGACCTGGCAGTGAACAAAAGCAAGGTGAGTCGTTGGGCAATGCGTCTCTCATCATCGCAGGTTGGTCGCATAAACCTGTCCGAACCCCCGCGTGCCGGCCGGTCGCACACAGCTCTCACTCGTGGGATGTTGGACTTCAGGGCGTTCGTCGCCACAAAAATGCAAATGAACTTCTCCATGACGACGTAAGCTTCAGACATGTGTTGCGACTTGTTAGCAGCAGACACACTGGCTGCGCCAAAGACTGAGACGGCGTGGAGTTTTACAATTATTTACTGAACTTTCCTGCTCTCCTGCGAACCTTGCAGTCTCGGTCGGGCACACAGTTTTAATCTGCCAGGAAGTTTCATGTTTGTCTCTTCTTGTTTGGATGTGCCTCCACAGAGATCTGGTTTCCTGCACTCTTCTAAGCACCTCGTCATTTGTTACTTTGTCTCTCCAGCTGATCTTCATCATCCTTGTATAGCACCACATCCCCAGGGCCTGTAGCTGTCTTCTAATTGTCCAAGTTTCACATCCGTATAGGGCCACACTCCAAACGAAACCTTTCATGATACGTTTCCGTATTTTCGGACTGATGTTGTTGCTGGAGAGTAAGTTCCTTCTCCGATTAAATGCAGTTTTGGCCTTTTGTATTCTGGTCGTAGTTTCTTTCCGGCTTCTACCATCTCTTCTGATTTTGCTTCCCAGATAAGTAAATTCCCTTATCACTTCCAGCTCCTCTCTTCCAGTTCTCATTCTCAGAGGTTCATATTCTACTCCTGTACTGCATACAATCACTTCAGTCTTTTTCTTGTTTATTCTCTTTCCATACTGATTGCATACAATTTTTTCCATCGTTCTGAGGACTTCCTCTAGATCTTCTTTTGTCTGCGTGACTACAGCAATATGATCTGCATAACGTAGCATGTCTATCTTCTGCCCATTAATTTTGAGCCCCACCTCAGTAGTTTCTCGAACTTAGTTTATAGCTTCCTGGATGTAGCCACCGAAAATGAGAGAGATCACATCCTTGTGTTACCCCTTTTCTTATATTTGCTTCATGGTGACAGTTCGTAATCACTGCCACCTCATTCTTATAGCAACTGAGTATCACACGGATGTCTTTGTGCTTTATTCCACTTTTCCTCAGCACTCTGGAAATAATATGGCGTATTGAAATACTGAATAAAATCAACTTGCTTGCATTACTCATTGAATTCCCCTCTTATCTGTCGGATGTTTTCACTCTCTAGAGCTGCCTCTGGTACCATGCTATTTATTGCCTGCTGTCGTAACACATGTCCTATCGTTCTCTCTCATCTTCTTGTCAGTGTTTTCCAAATACTCCTGCGCAGAACCTCCTCATTGCTTACGCTATCACTCCACCTAATTTTCAACATCTTTCTGTAGCACAATTTTTCAAACGGTTCGATTCTCTTCCGTTCTTGTTGCCCCACAGTCCATGATTCGCTATCATGCCACGTTGTGCTGCAAGCGTACATTGTCAGAAATGTCTTCCGCTGGTTAACGTCGATTTTTGATGGAATACTACAAGACCTTTTGTTGGAAGGGTTCTCGGGTGTCCAACCGGATACGATCGTCAAATGTCCACGATTTTATTTATTTAGCATATGGCATTTAAGTACATTTCAGTATTGGATCACGTTATTCTACATTACATATATTCACAGACAAACATCTTGTCCTTGTACACTCCTGGAAATTGAAATAAGAACACCGTGAATTCATTGTCCCAGGAAGGGGAAACTTTATTGACACATTCCTGGGGTCAGATACATCACATGATCACACTGACAGAACCACAGGCACATAGACACAGGCAACAGAGCATGCACAATGTCGGCACTAGTACAGTGTATATCCACCTTTCGCAGCAATGCAGGCTGCTATTCTCCCATGGAGACGATCGTAGAGATGCTGGATGTAGTCCTGTGGAACGGCTTGCCATGCCATTTCCACCTGGCGCCTCAGTTGGACCAGCGTTCGTGCTGGACGTGCAGACCGTGTGAGACGACGCTTCATCCAGTCCCAAACATGCTCAATGGGGGACACATCCGGAGATCTTGCTGGCCAGGGTAGTTGACTTACACCTTCTAGAGCACGTTGGGTGGCACGGGATACATGCGGACGTGCATTGTCCTGTTGGAACAGCAAGTTCCCTTGCCGGTCTAGGAATGGTAGAACGATGGGTTCGATGACGGTTTGGATGTACCGTGCACTATTCAGTGTCCCCTCGACGATCACCAGTGGTGTACGGCCAGTGTAGGAGATCGCTCCCCACACCATGATGCCGGGTGTTGGCCCTGTGTGCCTCGGTCGTATGCAGTCCTGATTGTGGCGCTCACCTGCACGGCGCCAAACACGCATACGACCATCATTGGTACCAAGGCAGAAGCGACTCTCATCGCTGAAGACGACACGTCTCCATACGTCCCTCCATTCACGCCTGTCGCGACACCACTGGAGGCGGGCTGCACGATGTTGGGGCGTGAGCGGAAGACGGCCTAACGGTGTGCGGGACCGTAGCCCAGCTTCATGGAGACGGTTGCGAATGGTCCTCGCCGATACCCCAGGAGCAACAGTGTCCCTAATTTGCTGGGAAGTGGCGGTGCGGTCCCCTACGGCACTGCGTAGGATCCTACGGTCTTGGCGTGCATCCGTGCGTCGCTGCGGTCCAGTCCCAGGTCGACGGGCACGTGCACCTTCCGCCGACCACTGGCGACAACATCGATGTACTGTGGAGACCTCACGCCCCACGTGTTGAGCAATTCGGCGGTACGTCCACCCGGCCTCCCGCATGCCCACTATACGCCCTCGCTCAAAGTCCGTCAACTGCAGATACGGTTCACGTCCACGCTGTCGCGGCATGCTACCAGTGTTAAAGACTGCGATGGAGCTCCGTATGCCACGGCAAACTGGCTGACACTGACGGCGGCGGTGCACAAATGCTGCGCAGCTAGCGCCATTCGACGGCCAACTACGCGGTTCCTGGTGTGTCCGCTGTGCCGTGCCTGTGATCATTGCTTGTACAGCCCTCTCGCAGTGTCCGGAGCAAGTATGGTGGGTCTGACACACCGGTGTCAATGTGTTCTTTTTTCCATTTCCAGGAGTGTATATGTTGAATGGATTTTTGGGATGCCATGAGGAATTCTTGAAAGTCCGCACTGAACGCTCTGGCACTGCATTCTTCTCTGATGTGTTGGATGGTCTGCTTAGGCGCGCCACAGTCACATGCTGGCGAAGACAGCAGTCCCCATTTGAAGAGTTAGTCAGCACATCTTCCATGCCCAGTTCTTAGTTGGTGTTGGTTCAGAGCTGACCAGATCTTGCAGGGCTGATCAAACCCAGGAACTGCCTCAGTCATACAAGGCATTAGGTGGCAAGTTTTTGGGGCATTCTGGAGCCATTCTCTTCTCCAAGAGTTGATGTCAGCTCCAGTGAGGCTGGTAGAGCAAGGGGATGATGTCTTGAACGAAGTTTCTTGTACTCAGATCAGGTATATCGATGTGTACCGGTAGTTCAGGGTTTGCTTCGATCTTGTTGTATTCCCTGACCAAGGCTGCTTCTCGTCGTATTTTTGGGGGTGGTATATGACTCAGGACAGGTAGCCATATGTTAGGTGTAGACCTAACGGTTCCTGAAATAATGTTGTTGTTAAGTTCGACATCGGTTTTGTTCACATGACTGTTGTTCAGTCATACTGGTCCACAGTACTCCGCCGCAGAGCATCCCAGGGTCAGCGCAGACGGCCTCAGAGTTGTTGCCGTTGATCCCCAGGTTGTTCCACGGAGTTTGTGGATGAGGTTGTTTCTTGTTCTCAGCTTGGCAGCTGCTTTTGTAAGGTATGATTTAAATGACAAGTTTTTGTCTAACGTTACCCCTAAGTGCCTTGACTCCTTTTTGTGGCTGAGTCGTGTGTCGTCAAGATATACTTCCAGAGCTCTGTCGGCTTTTCTGTTATTGAGGTGCAAGCAAGTTACTTCTGTCTTCGTGGCGCTAGGCCGAAGCCTCCATTTACGGAAGTATGCTGCCAGGGCAGACAAATCGGATGTCAGGGTTTCTTCCAGTGTATCAAAATCGGTGTGCCTCGTTGCAATGGCCCAGCGATAAGCGTAGCTAAATTTCGTACAAGCTGTTTCTGTCACGTCAGCAATGCATAGGCTTAAAAGCAGTGGGGCTCATACCGAGCCTTGAGGTAAGCCATTTTGAAGGAATATCGTAGGCATTCGACGATCGTATCCGGTTTTGAGACCTGAGAACCCTTCAAACAGCATATACGCTCGGAAAGCCTTAGATCACTATAAGACATCTCTTGGTCAGGAATACCGTCATTGACTGTGCTAATCTGCTTTTTACGTGTCGTACCGACAGTAGATCTCAAACTTATCCCATTTTTATGTATGTCCAGAAGGCTTTTGATGTCGTACGTCACAAACGGCTTCTAATCAGACTGCGTGCCTATGGAGTAAGGTCTCAGTTGTACTACTGGATTTCGGTGCTTCCTGTCAGAAAGGTCAGAGTTCGTACTTACTGGCGGAAAGTCATCGAGAAAAACACAAGTGATACCTCGCGTTGGCCAGGAAAGTATTATAGGCCCTCTCTTCTTCACATAAGCGATGTAGGAGACAGTCCGGGAAGCCATCTTGGACGGTATGCAGATGGTGCTATCGTTTACCTGCTAACGAAGTCCTCAGGAGATCAAAAGCAGTTGCAAACAGATTTAAGCACGATGTATGTATGGTGCAAAAAGTGCAAATGACTGTAGCATGTCTTCGACATGAGCACTTGAAACATATCCTTACAAAAATTATTAATGATAGTGGTGGTAAACCTGTACGTTATTTGATTTTCAAACAGCTCAGCAAAACTGTACTCAGGCATTTATCTCTTTACTTATTCTGATCAACACTAAACTGATACACAATATTATTATTATTATTTTTTTTTTTTTTTTTTTTTTTTTTTTGCGCAGCGCAACTTGATTTTCAATAATCCCTTCAAAAGAATGGCCCTGACTAACAATAACCTATTCCTTTCATGAATCACTTACCTCACAAAAATCTTCGTTACCCTAACTACTGCAATACAGCGAGCGCCAATAGCTAAATAAAAGATTTTAACTACTGAAGGCACTAACTACTGATAGGCACAGTTAGCAAATGAAAGATTTTGATGGAGAACAAACAATGTAGTTTACCTATGTGGTGTTCATTAGTCATATATATATATATATATATATATATATATATATATATATATATATATATATATATATATATATATAAAAATCAGTTCATGACATCCAGTCTTACAAATTTCCTTTTTCTGATCGACACACGTCCAGATCATCCGTTCTCAAAACTCCGCCATCTCTCTCCCCACATCCACCACTGCTGGCGGCTCACCTCCAACTGCGCAACGCTACGCGCTGTTAACAGCCAACTGCCCAACACTACAACAGCAAATATTACAACAATGCCAACCAGCCACAGACTGCACACAGCACAGTCAGTGATTTTCATACAGAGCGCTACGTGGCGTTACCAACATAAAAACCTAAACAGCCTACTTACATACTGAAAGCGATCCGCTAAATTTCCGTTACACGATAAATCACACAAATCTCAAGGCTGTCAGTACAACTGCATACATACGGATTACAAAGACGAAGATCGTAATTTGGAACTGTGACATAGAACATGTCCAGGGAAACGAAAGACCGCGTTTTATTGGCGAGACTCTTAGAAGACATAGTAAATATACATCTGCATTTACGTCATACTGCGGAAACTGATGTGTCGACAGAAGTGCCGACACAGTGTGGTTTGAGGACACCGGCATGCGCGCTATAAGCTCACGCAGGATGGCGTGAGGTCCGAAACAGGATACGTAATGAATGCTATAAAGAAAAGTACGTAGCTTCTGGAATACTTAACTTTAATCCATCATTTGTATACATCGTTCTTGATGAGACATGCTTCATACGATAACTATCAATTGCTATGGCGCCTTGCTAGGTCGTAGCCATTGACTTAGCTGAAGGCTATTCTAACTATCTTCTCTGCAAATAAACGAGGCTTCGTCCGTTGCATCGCTAGCTAAGTCGTCCGTACAACTGGGGCGAGTGCTAGTAAGTCTCTCGAGACCTGCCGTGTGATGGCGCTCGGTCTGCTATCACTGACAGTGGCGACACGCGGGTCCGACATGTACTAATGGACCGCGGCCGATTTAAAGGCTGCCACCTAGCAAGCGTGGTGTCTGGCGGTGACACCACAGAAACCACCTAATGGTCTGTGGTAGAGGGTACTTCTTGCACCACGATCTGATCCCTCCCCATCCCTGCCCCACCCGCGAATGGAGTGGGGGAGGAATGATTGTCAATAAGGCTCTGTATTGGCTCTAATTTCCCGGATTTTCTTATCATACTCGTTTCGCGAGATGTGTAAGGGAGGAAGTAATACACTCCTGGAAATGGAAAAAAGAACACATTGACACCGGTGTGTCAGACCCACCATACTTTCTCCGGACACTGCGGGAGGGCTGTACAAGCAATGATCACACGCACGGCACAGCGGACACACCAGGAACCGCGGTGTTGGCCGTCGAATGGCGCTAGCTGCGCAGCATTTGTGCACCGCCGCCGTCAGTGTCAGCCAGTTTGCCGTGGCATACGGAGCTCCATCGCAGTCTTTAACACTGGTAGCATGCCGCGACAGCGTGGACGTGAACCGTATGTGCAGTTGACGGACTTTGAGCGAGGGCGTATAGTGGGCATGCGGGAGGCCGGGTGGACGTACCGCCGAACTGCTCAACACGTGGGACGTGAGGTCTCCACAGTACATCGATGTTGTCGCCAGTGGTCGGCGGAAGGTGCACGTGCCCGTCGACCTGGGACCGGACCGCAGCGACGCACGGATGCACGCCAAGACCGTAGGATCCTACGCAGTGCCGTAGGGGACCGCACCGCCACTTCCCAGCAAATTAGGGACACTGTTGCTCCTGGGGTATCGGCGAGGACCATTCGCAACCGTCTCCATGAAGCTGGGCTACGGTCCCGCACACCGTTAGGCCGTCTTCCGCTCACGCCCCAACATCGCGCAGCCCGCCTCCAGTGGTGTCGCGACAGGCGTGAATGGAGGGACGAATGGAGACGTGTCGTCTTCAGCGATGAGAGTCGCTTCTGCCTTGGTGCCAATGATGGTCGTATGCGTGTTTGGCGCCGTGCAGGTGAGCGCCACAATCAGGACTGCATACGACCGAGGCACACAGGGCCAACACCCGGCATCATGGTGTGGGGAGCGATCTCCTACACTGGCCGTACACCACTGGTGATCGTCGAGGGGACACTGAATAGTGCACGGTACATCCAAACCGTCATCGAACCCATCGTTCTACCATTCCTAGACCGGCAAGGGAACTTGCTGTTCCAACAGGACAATGCACGTCCGCATGTATCCCGTGCCACCCAACGTGCTCTAGAAGGTGTAAGTCAACTACCCTGGCCAGCAAGATCTCCGAATCTGTCCCCCATTGAGCATGTTTGGGACTGGATGAAGCGTCGTCCCACGCGGTCTGCACGTCCAGCACGAACGCTGGTCCAACTGAGGCGCCAGGTGGAAATGGCATGGCAAGCCGTTCCACAGGACTACATCCAGCATCTCTACGATCGTCTCCATGGGAGAATAGCAGCCTGCATTGCTGCGAAAGGTGGATATACACTGTACTAGTGCCGACATTGTGCATGCTCTGTTGCCTGTGTCTATGTGCCTGTGGTTCTGTCAGTGTGATCATGTGATGTATCTGACCCCAGGAATGTGTCAATAAAGTTTCCCCTTCCTGGGACAATGATTTCACGGTGTTCTTATTTCAATTTCCAGGAGTGTATGTTCAAAATGGTTCAAATGGCTCTGAGCACTATGGGACTTAACATCTGAGGTCTTCAGTCCCCTAGAACTTAGAACTACTTAAACCGAACTAACGTAAGGACATCACACACATCCATGCCCGAGGCAGCATTCGAACCTGTGACCATAGCAGTCGCGCGGTTCCGGACTGAAGCGGCTAGAACCGCTCGGCCACACCGGCCGCCAAGTGCTCTGTCCGGAAAGTGCTCTTTCGAAATTTCGACAGCAACGCTCTCAGTGATGCACAACGCCTCTCTTGCAGCTTCTGGCCCTAGAGTTTGTTGAGCGTCTCTGTAACTCTCTCGTGACGAAACATGCAGCTCTTCTTCGGAACATCTCTGTCTCTTCTAGCAGTCCTGCCTGGTAAAGGTACCCGGACTGAAGAACAATACTCAAAAATCGGTCTCAAAACCGCCTTATAAGCACCTTTTTCGTGGTTGCGATACATTTCCTTAAGATTCTTCTTCTGAATGTCAGTCTGACGTCTGCTCTTCCTACTATTTGTTTTATGTGGTCACTCTACTCAACGTAGTTCCGGATACTTACTCCTAGATATTTTACAATAGATACTGTACCCAGCAATTCGTCATCAATAGCGTAGTTGTAAAGTATTGGATTTCTTTTGCTGCGTATGCGCCATATGTCACATTCATTTACTTTCAGGGTCAGCTGCCACAGACTGCACCATTTATCAACCCACTGTAGGTCATTTTGCAAATCGGTACTGCCTTCTAGTGTTGTTACTTTGTTAGACCACCGCATCGTTTGCGAGCAGTCTGAAAGGGCATCCTACGCTTTCTACTAGATCATTGATATACTGGGTGTATCAAAAAGAAATATCCGATTTTAAAAGTTGATAACTATTATGTTACTTATGTGCATGGATAACGTACTGTTGGTGTGATGTCACCGCCAGACACCACACTTGCTAGGTGGTAGCCTTTAAATCGGCCGCGGTCCGTTAGTATACGTCGGACCCGCGTGTCGCCACTGTCAGTGATTGCAGACCGAGTCTAGAGAGACTTCCTAGCACTCGCCCCAGTTCTACAACCGACTTTGCCAGAGGTGGATCACTGAAAAATTACGCTCTCATTTGCCGAGACGATAGTTAGCATAGCCTTCAGCTACGTCATTTGCTACGACCTAGCAAGGCGCCATTATCATTTGCTATTTATCTTGTGATGCATGTACCGTCAAGAGCGACGTTCACCATTAATGGATTAAAGTTAAGTATTCCACCAGCTACGTCCGTTTTTCTAAATTCTAATTTCCTTGTCCTGTTCCAGACCTCACGCCAGCCTGCGTGAGCTAAAACGCGTGCCTTTCGGCTTCCTCTTGTAACCCGGTGTTGGCTCTCCTCCCCACCCACAACAGGTGGAAAGAGCAGACTCTCGAGTTTTACACCCCGCTAGGTATCATGTGTGCACCCGCTTCAGTTCTGGTAAAAATAGTGTCGGGACAGCTGAAAGCGTTTTCTGTTCCACGTTTTGCGTAGTGCGGGTCATTAATAACCGTTCAGCGTCACTCTCGCATTAGGTATGGTGTGGATGGCATGAACAATTCCGAGAAACGGGTTGTTTGTGTGAATGCAAATCGCCAGACCGTCCCCGAGTGTCTGACACGGGCGTCGAACGCATCCGCCACAGTTCCACAAGGAGTCCGCAGAAATCCGTTCGCCGTGCAGTTCGACAGCCCAACATGCCCCTATGTCTGTCTGGCGTGTGTTGCGTCGGCGTTTACACATGAAACCACACAAAATTAAGGTACTGCAAGCTCTTCATGAAGGTGACAATCAACGTGTGGAGTTCTGTAATTTCGTTCTTGGCATGATGGAGGAACACAGTTTTCTTCCATACTTAGTGTTTAGTGACGAGGCAAGATTCCGTTTAAATCGAAAGGTGAACCGCCATAATGTGAGAATATGGGGTACGAAATTACCACATGATGTTGTACAACATGAGAGGGACTCAAAAATTTAATGTGTTTTATGGAGTTTCAAGGGAAAAGGTGTGCGGTCCATTTTTCTTTCCCGAGAACTGTTTTACAGGAAGCACGTATCTCGATATGCTTTTCCCACAGTTGGAGACTGATTTGAACGTCTTCATTTACCATCAGGATGCGACACAGCCACACTGACATCTGGAAGTGCGGGAATTTTAAGTCAAAGGATTACTGAACGAAGGATCGGTCGCACTGGACCAAATGATTCAGTCTTACATTTATGGCCTCCAAGGTCACCGGACCTGATTGTATGCGATTATTAAAAGATTCTGTTTATGTGCCTCCGTTACCAACAACAATGAATAAATTGAGACATCGCATAACAGCAGCTGTGGAGGCTGCAAATGAAATGTGTGTGGGTTCAAAAAAATGGTTCAAATGGCTCTGAGCACTATGGGACTTAACTTCTGACGTCACCAGTCCCCTAGAACTTAGAACTACTTAAACCTAACTAACCTAAGGACATCACACACATCCATGCCCGAGGCAGGATTCGAACCTGCGACCGTAGCGGTCTTGCGGTTCCAGACTGCAGCGCCTTTAACCGCACGGCCACTTCGGCCGGCTGTGTGGGTTCCTTAGGAACTAAACTACTGAGGTCATCGGTACCTAGAGTTACACGCTACTTACACTAACGCTAGGAACAACGCACACAACCACGCCCGAGGGAGGTCTCGAACCTGTTGTGGGAGGGGCCGCGCAATCCGTGACATGGCGCCTCAAACAGAGCGACCAATCCGCGCCCCAAGCTGTAAATCAAGATATTGTCGTTGCAGTGTGGGAACAATTTTAATACCACATTGACATATGCCGTGCTTCTCAAGGTGGGCATATTGAACATCTATGAAAATGTATGAAAAAAAACTTTTTCAGTTTCCCGTTCTTCAAAAAACAAAATTCATTGATATGTTTATTAGTTTCACGAATGTAGACGTGTCAAATCGGATAATTCTTTTTGATACACCCTGTGTATTGCAAACAGCGACGGTTCTATCACACTTCCCTGGTGTACTACGGAAATTACCTTTACATCTGTCTGTTTTCTTCCGTTAAGAACGACGTGTTCAGTTCTGTCTGCAAGGAAGTCTTCAATCCAGTGGCAAATTTGCTCCAATACTCGATAAGCTCGTTTTTTTTCTCGCTAAACGGCAGTGCGGGACGGTGTCAAATGCCGTCTGAAGTCAACGAACATATCAACCTGAGTGCCGTTGTCTATAGCGCTGTGAATTTCATGGACGAACAGAGCGAGCTGAGTTTCGCAAAATCTGTGTTTGCTGAATCCATGTTTTTTTTTTTTTTTTTTTTTTTTTTTTGTTAGGATGCATATTCTCACAGGATGGCAACATAGTGAAAGAACTGGAAGCGAGGTGTAGCAAGGCTAATGCAGTGAGCGCTCAGCTACGATCTACTCTCTTCTGCAAGAAGGAAGTCAGTACCAAGACTAAATTATCTGTGCACCGTTCAATCTTTCGACCTACTTTGTTGTATGGGAGCGAAAGCTGGGTGGATTCAGGTTACCTTATCAACAAGGTTGAGGTTACGGATATGAAAGTAGCTAGGATGATTGCAGGTACTAGTAGATGGGAACAATGGCAGGAGGGTGTCCACAATGAGGAAATCAAAGAAAAACTGGGAATGAACTCTATAGATGTAGCAGTCAGCGCGAACAGGCTTAGATGGTGGGGTCATGTTACACGCATGGGAGAAGCAAGGTTACCCAAGAGACTCATAGGTTCAGCAGTAGAGGGTAGGAGGAGTCGGGGCAGACCAAGGAGAAGGTACCTGGATTCGGTTAAGAATGATTTTGAAGTAATAGGTTTAACATCAGAAGAGGCACCAATGTTAGCACTGAATAGGCGATCATGGAGGAATTTTATAAGGGGGGCTATGCTCCAGACTGAACGCTGAATGGCATAATCAGTCTTAAATGATGATGATGATGATGATGATGATGATAGAGGAGATATTGGTTTTCCAAAAACGTAAAAACGTCACGATTCTTGATCATAAAACATGTTCCATAATTGTACAACAGATAGACGTCAGAGATATACAGCGTGTGGCGCTTAAATCCGGACAAATTTCAATTTCAATTTACCCGCCATATCGTAGTCCCGCCGGATGTCGCGATTGGCATCTATTAAACAGCCAGAACCTCAAAATGACATGTCCCGAATACAACCAAATAAAATAAATAAATGTCGTGTGGCTAGAGCCTCCCGTCGGGTAGACCCTTCGCCGGGTGCAGGTCTTTCGATTTGACGCCACTTCGGCGACTTGCGCGCGTCGATGGGGATGAAATGATGATGATGATTAGGACAACACAACACCCAGCCCCTGAGGGGAGAAAATCTCAGACGCAGCCAGGACTCGAACCCGGCCCTTGGGGATTGACATTCTGTCGCGCTGACAACTCAGCTACCAGAGGCGGACATACAACCGAAGAACCGTGATTATGGAAAGTCTTCGCGCTAGGCGTCCGTCGACTGAAACAGTTCGATTCTTCGGGTACACTAGACCGAATGTTTACGATATTGTGGCCAAGTATAATGCTTCAGAGAAGTCTGGAGTTCATGCCCTAGGAGAAGTGAAAGAGAGGGTGACATCGCGCCGCCATATTTCTTTGAAAGGGAACAAACTGTCACAAAAGAAGTTTTGACGAATGTCGTGAAACCGTGGATGTAAACTGTGGCCTCGGGGAGACAATGTGTGTTCAACAGGACGGTGCACCGGCTCATACGAGGCATTTAGTCTAAAACTGGCTCTCTGATAACGTTGACATGTTCTGTTGAAAAGGGCTCTGGCCCCTCGAAGAGCCCGAATTTGAACCACCTCCACTACTGTGTCTGGATCGTAGTCGGAAGAGTTACCAGTAAGACGAGGCACCGTAATGTCGCATCTCTACGCACCGCCACCGAAGCAGCATTCGAGAATATGGAAAGCGCTGTTTTAAGAGTGCTTGCGATCGCTTCAGGACAAGATTGGAGGCGGTCATTGCGTCTGAAGGGGGTTACATCGAGTAATGTTGCTCCTGAAAGATACCACTGCTTTTATGTAAAATGATTTTCATTTACATTTATATTTATTTTTAATAAATTAGCTTTTGAAAATTGTTTCATTTGTCCGTATTTAAGCGCCGCGCCATGGAGTCATGTAACTATCCTACGGCCCGT
Organism: Schistocerca piceifrons; assembly: GCF_021461385.2. Lineage (NCBI taxonomy): Eukaryota > Metazoa > Arthropoda > Insecta > Orthoptera > Acrididae > Schistocerca > Schistocerca piceifrons. The sequence continues at coordinate 66,049,871 of NC_060148.1, read as the reverse complement.
CTTGAAAACGGGAATGACCTACGCTTTTTTCCCAGTCACTTGGTACCCTTCGTTGCTACAGCAACCTACAATGAGCTGTTGCTAGAAGGGGAGCAAGTTCTTCCGCATAATCTTTGTAGAAACTTGTAGTTATCTTAACTTGTCCTCTTGCCTTTCCATTACTAAGCGACTGTAGTTGCTTTTGTGTTCGGGGATCGGTTATCTGAGTCTACGAAGGAGACCGCCTTCACTACGCTTCTCCGTCATATTTTGTATTGCTGCGCGCTATGAAATCCTTACGAGATAAGATCAGCAGAGGACATCAAAAAAGCTCAAAGAAGGGTAGGTCGCTTTGTGTTATCGCGAAACGGGGGAGAGAGAGAGAGAGACAGTGTCTGGAATATGATACGCCATTTGGGGTCGCAAACATTAAAACGAAGGCGTTTCGCATTGCGTAGAGATCTTTTCACGAAATTTCTCCTCCGAATGTGAAAAACTGTTCTATTGACGCCCACCTACGTAGGCACGAATGATCATCGTAACATCATGAGAAAAAGCAGTGCCAATACATAAGGATTTAAGTGTTCGTTTCTTTCGTGCGCTGTTCAGGAGTGGAACAGTAGCCAAATTGTCTGTAGTTGATTCCATGAACTTTCTGCCAGGCACTTGCGTGTGAACTGAAGAGTAGTCACATAGATGACGGTGTCCCCCTTGCTTCGACTGCAATCTATCACTTTTTCTTCCTCAGTAGCGGAGTACCTTCACCTCAGCCACTTCGTGGCACAGTATTAAAGGTTTCGCTAATTTCATTTCTCCTACTCCTCTTTACTTTCGTCTTTCTTCGTTTTGCTCGCAGTCTGTAGTACGTGTTCATTAGACTGTTCATTTCATTCGATAGGTCCTGCATTTGTTCTTAACTTTCACTGAGGATGGCATTGTTGTCAGCAAGTCTTCGCTTTGGTATCCTTGTACACTGAGCTTTAATTCCACTCTTAAATTTCGTCCTTGACTGTTCGATGTGTAGATTGAACAGAGACATCATTATTGTTTTCGAATGTGTTATTAGTTCTCGTGAAAACGGGGCAGCTTAGAAATTGACCAAGTTGTTGTCACGGATAGTTTAACAAAGCAATGTTGTGTGCAAAATGAAATTTATATATGAAGCTTCTCATTTGCTGACTTTTTTTATTAACCTTCACAAAAGATTTTTCTTGCAGAATTTCGCCGCTGTCAAAAATGATGGGAAATTATTGCCATTTTCAAGTGTTTTTTTCTTGTGCTATACAATTTATTCGTGACTTTTTCGATGTTGCGGGTTCTGCATTCTTTACTTTAATATATATGAAACAGCACAGTTTGGTAATCGTTATAGAATTAATGGAGAAAGTGTAAAAAAAACTTCTACTTTCCATGATCTTATGCAGAAAACATCACTTAGAATTTTCTGTGCGCAGTACACATTGAAAACAACAAGATTTACAAAAATAATTTTACATATAATCAAAACACATAACACTGTGGGTCGTCCACAGAGTATAATATACTATCCATTCGTACAGAGAATTTATTCTTAATGATCTAGATAATTATTTTCTTATATAAATATTTTCAGAAGAGCTTTTTACTGCGAATCACTATTTCCAGTTAAGTATACTATCGAAGCATATTTTATCTTCAAATTTTTATAATACAAATATATACCACAGTTTCTGTTACACTTTGTATGCTGAGCTACTTATATATGTCACTACTGGTCTTATTGAAACTCCTTTGTATAATTTTCACTCTGCCCTGGATGTGGTGCTTTTAGGCTCTTACATATGACATATTTCTTTTGAGTTACTGTTGTTGTCAGAATGGGACATTATTCACATCGCGAAAAATATGAAGACAAAATAAATGAAAAACTCAACTGTGAATGAATGAATTTCTCTGATGCTTCGCTAGTACACTTAGTTAAAATGGTGATACATAGACACAAGTAGCTTTATAAATGAATGTAAGCAAATAATAATCCAGATTATTGAAAAAAAATATGCTGTGTGCAGTATAAGACTCTAATGATACTCTGTGGACTATCCATAGCGTTCAGTCTATCGATTATATATAAAAATACGGTAGTGACTGTTTTGTTTTTGTACGTTTGCTGTTTACAGCAGTACTGTGCGCAGAAAATTGTGTGCGATGTTTAATAATCCTGAGTTTCTGCGTAACTGGTTTACAACAACAACAACATAAATGTAGTTTTTATCAAATGCCGCATTAACTCTGTATAAAAACCGAACATTAATTACAAAATTGGTTAGCTTTTCTGTACAGTACAGGCAACAGAACAATACAGGACCTTACACATCGAAAACATCACGTATAAATACCATAAAAACACAGGAAAAAGTGCTTTAAAATTTGAGTTATTTCCTGCAATGCATAAAGCGGAAGATTACGCAGAAGAAAATCGTGATGAGCGGAAAATGTTATTTCATAAAAAAGGACATCGTTGTTTCAGTCACAGGCTTTCGCCAGCTATTTACAATGGGCAAAATCATATTAATTATTAGAAGGAAGAACTCATCGAATTGATGTCTCATAACTTGTATCCATCAGATATACACTGCCTAAGGAATTTTTTTCGTTGCTTCCCATGCAACAAAAAATGGGTCACAGCGATTTCCACTACTTTAAGGTTGTGCTGAATCCGTCTAAGTGTGCAAAACAGTATGTATATATTTCCGTAATTTTTCTAACTTGTGCGAAACTCTATAGGTTTCAAAAGATAATATTTTTCGATAGAATAAAATGATTTGGACAAAAATCTTTTCTTCTTACAACTTGAATGGTTGGCCATGTATTTTGTTCTAGTGTTTTCACATCTCTGTAACTATAACATGCAACACCGCTCTGTTTTTTGCATTCTAGTATTTTCTGCTCCTACTCCCACACAATGATGCGTTGCAGGCATACATTTTTAGAAAGTTTCTCGTCAGCTGCACATCAATCTCTGACACCAGTAGAGCTGATTTATAGGAGAAAACTTTCTTCGCACGTGCCAATCTATTTATTATGCTTTTCATTCTTTGGACTCCATCGGTTGGAGATTATTCTTTTACTTCTTGTGCAACTATGTTGTAGACAACTTTTGTGTAAAGTAAGTTGTTAGTCATCTTTTACCGCTCTTCACAACTATCATATTGCGTTCTTTATCCACAGGAAGGGTCGCTTAATAGACACAGACGTACAATTTTTATTTTTAGTTATCAGTCTTCCCACAGGTTTGATGCGGCCCGCCACGAATTCCTTTCCTGTGCTAACCTCTTCATCTCAGAGTAGCACTTGCAACCTACGTCCTCAATTATTTGCTTGACGTATTCCAATCTCTGTCTTCCTCTACAGATTTTGCCCTCTACAGCTCCCCCTAGTACCATGGAAGTCATTCCCTCATGTCTTAACAGATGTCCTATCATCCTGTCCCTTCTCCTTATCAGTGTTTTCCACATATTCCTTTCCTCTCCGATTCTGTGCAGAACCTCCTCATTCCTGACTTTATCAGTCCACCTAATTTTCAACATTCGTCTGTAGTATCACATCTCAATTGCTTCGATTCTCTTCTTTTCCGCTTTTCCCGCAGTCCATTTTTCACTACCATACAGTGCTGTACTCCAGACGTACATTCTCAGAAATTTCTTCCTCAAATTATGGCCTGTGTTTTATATATTAGTAGAATTCACTTGGCCAGGAACGCCCTTTCTGCCAGTTCTAATCTGCTTTTGATGTCCTCCTTGCTCCGTCCGTCATTGGTTATTTTACTGCATAAGTACCACAATTTCTTAACTTCACCTACTTCGTGACAATAAATCCTGATGTTAAGTTTTTCGCTGTTCTCATTTCTACTACCTCTCATTACCTTCGTCTTTCTTCGATTTACTCTCAGCCCATATTCTGTTCTCAGTAGACTGTTCATTCCGTTCAGCAGATCATTTAATTCTCCTTCACTTTCATTCAGGAAAGCAATGTCATCAGCGAGTCGTATCATTAATATCTTTTCACCTTCAATTTTAATTCCACTCCTGAATATTTATTTTATTTTCATCATTGCTTCCTCGATGTACAGATTGAAGAGTAGGGGCGAAAGGCTACATACTTGTCTTACACCCTTTTTAATACGAGCACTTTGTTCTTGGTCGTCCACTCTTATTATTCCCTCTTGGCTGTCGCACATATCGTATATTACCCGTCTCTCCCTATAGCTTACCCCTACTTTCTTCAGAATTTCGGATATCTTGCACCATTTTACATTGCCGAACTCTTTTTCCAGGTCGACAAATCCTATGGACGTGTCTTGATTTTTCTTTAGTCTTGCTTCCATTATTAACCGCAAAGTCAGAATTGCGTCCGTCTTGCCTTTATCTTTCGTAAATCCAAGCTGACCGTCATCTAGCGCATCCTCAATTTTCTTTTCCATTCTTCTGTATATTATTCTTGTCAGCAAAATGGATGGATGAGCTGTTAAGCTGATTGTGCGATAATTCTCGCACTTGTCAGCTTTTGCGGTCTTCGGAATTGTGTAGATGATGCTTTCATCCTTATATTGCTGGCGGCAGCATGTTGTAGAATTTTGGAAGAGATTTCATGCTTGTGCATTATGACATTTTAGGAGACGGAAAATCTCCCGTCTAGGAGTCAGTCTGGTTTCCGAAAACAACGTCCGTGTGAGTCCGAGCTGCCTCAGTTCGTCGACGAGACACAGAGATCAATAGACACAGGCGTCCAGGAAGATATCGTGTTCCTTGACTTATGCAAAGCGTTCCATACGGTTAGACAGTTCCGGCCAGTGAATGAAGTACGAATCCATGGAATATCAGAGCAGCTGTTGATTCGACTGAAGAGTTTCCAGCAAACTGAGCACAGCATGTGATTTACAACAGAGAGAAATCTTCAGAGGTTAAAATTAAATTCGGGTATACAGTATGGGACTATTTTAGGACAGTTACTTTTCACAATATACAGTGTGTCCTACCTAGTTTTGCCGCCTCATATGTTTCCGAAATAAAATAAAATGAGAAAAAAGCAATTGGCCAGGAAGGTACGTGTAACAGGGGCTCACGCAGTGGAAAGGAACGCACAATCCCTGCAGGTAAACAAACATCGCTTTCAACTTAAAACTACGTTTTTCTTTAAAAAAAAATGGAATTGTACAATTTTTCCTACAGAAATGAAAACTAGATGCACAATTAGTGATGGCAGACTTCGTATCACTGCTATAAACCACATACTTTCTGGAATACTTAGATTTTAAATAACGGAACAGTGCCACAGTTTCAGCCCGTAATTCTGTAACGCCGTAATGCGGGTTGCCTGCAGTCTCCTTAAGCCTGCTATAGGCGAACCTCGCTTTGCGCGTTACGGCAGAAACTGTGGCATCGTTTCCATCCTTTTAAGTCTACATATTTGAGGAGGAATCGGGTTTAAGTCTTCCGTCACTAATTATACGTTTAGCTTTCATTTCCGTAGGTGAAACGTGCACGAATCATTTTAAAAAAAAACCGTAAGCTTGCGTTTAAAGTGATGTTTGTTTACTTGTAGGGATTGTACATTCCTGACCGTTGTGTGAGCCCCTAACATAGTAGGCGTATCCCTTGCCAATTGTATTTTGTTTCGCTTCGCAAAATAAATGAGGTGGCAGAGGTAGGTGGCACACCTTATAATAAATAACGTAGTAGATAATGTCGGAATGTCCATGAGGGTTTTCGCGCTTAATGCTGTTGTGTACAGAGAAGTCACGAAGTCAGAGGAGCGTGGCGAAATACAGGAAAGCCTGCAGAAGGCCGACGTTTGGTGCAGGAATCGGCAGTTTTTTATTTTTATTTTTTATTTATGTATGTTTTAGTCATCAGCCTTCTGACTGGTATGATGCGGCCCGCCACTGATTCCATTCCTGTACCAACCTCTTCCACTGCGAGTAGGTCTTGCAACCAACGCCCTCAATTATTTGTTGGATGTATTCCAATCTCTGTCTTCCTCTACAGTTTTTGCCCACTACAGCTCCTCTAGTACCATGGAAGTGTTTCCCTCATGTCTTAGCAGATGTCCTATCATCCTGTCCCTTCTCCCTGTCGGTGTTTTCCACATATTTCTATCCTCTTTGATACTGCGCAGAACCTCCTCATTCCTTACCTTATCAGTCCACCTAATTTTCGACATTCTTCTCTAACACCACAACTCAAATGTTTCGTTTCTCTTCTTTTTCGGTTATTCCGCAGTGCCATACAATCCTGTTCGCCAAACGCACATTCTCAGAAATTTCTTCCTCGAATTAAGGTCTATGTTTGATACTAGTTGACTTTTCTTGGCTAGTAATTCTCTTTTTTCCAGCGCTATTCTGCTTTTTATGCCCTCCATGTTCCATCCGCTGTGGGTTATTTTGCTACCTGCGTAGCAGAATTCCTTAACTACCTGCGTAGCAGAATTCCTTAACTACCTGCGTAGCAGAATTCCTTAACTTCATTTACTTCATGATCACCAAAACTGATGGTAAGTTTCTAGTTCTTCTCATTTCTGCTACATCTCATTACTTTGGTCTTTCTTCAATTTGCTCTCAGTCCATGTCGTGTACTCACTACATTTTTGATTACATTCACCTGATCCTGTAACGCCTCTTCACTTTCTCAGGAGATAGAAATATCATCAGCGAATCTTATCATTGATATCCTTGAGTTTTAATTCCATTCGTGAACCTCTCTTCTACTTTCATCATTGCTTCTTCGATGTGTAGACTGAACACTAGGGATGGAAGACTACATCCCTGTCTTGCACTCTTTGTAATCCGAGCGCTTCTTTCTTGGTCTTCCACTCTCATTGTCCCCTCTTGGCTCTTGTACATATTGTATATTACCAGTCTTTCCCTAGAGCATACCCCTATTTTTCTCGGAATTTCGAACCTATTGCGCTATTTCACATAGTTCTACATATTTTTCGTGTCGACAAGTCCTACGAACATGTCTTGATTTTTCTTCAGTCTTGCTTCCAGTATCAACCGTAACGTGAGAACTGCCTCTCTGGTGTCTTTACCCTCCCTGAAGCCAAATTCACCATCATCTAACACATCCTTAGTCTTCTTTTCCAGTCTTCTGTATATTATTCTTGTCAGCAACTTGGATGCATGAGCTGTTAAGCTGATTGTGCAATAATCCTCGCACTTACCGGATGTTGCAATTTCCAGAAATGTGTGGATGATATTCTTCCGAAAGTCGGATGGTACGAAGTGAGTCAAATGAAAACCTTAAATTTGTAATAACAAATCGAAATTTCGCGCCGTTATGCTGTACGTTGGTAGGCGTGCTACAAACAGCATGCAGAACGGCCTGTAGGTGGCAGCATAGTGCAGATGCACACATACCGTCGCAGTATCAGTATAAAGATGGCGCCCCACCTGTGACTTGCACCAGGGAAGAACAGTGTTATTCGGTTTTTGCGTAGTGAAGGTGTGAAACCTATTGAAATTCATCGACGAATCAAGGTTCAATACGGTGATGCATGTTTGTCACAGCAGCAAGTCTACGAATGGAGTAGGAAGTTCGCAAATGGTGTGACTTCAGTGGAAGATGCTCCTCGTCCAGGTCAGGCGCAACGAGTTGTGACTCCACAGAACATTGCAGCAGTTGAAGCCATAGTGAAGGAAAACCGCCGAGTGACACTGAATGTCATTGCAGTATGAATACAGATTAGTCATGGGTCAGCACACCACATTGTGCATGATGTGCTCCAGTTTCACAGTGTCTGCAAGATGGGTGCCACGGCAGCTGACTCCTGATATGAGAGAACGACGTGTTGATGCTCGTGAAGAACTACTTCGGCGCTTTGAACGAGAAGGTGATGGCTTCCTTGCAAGAATCGTTACTGGGGACGAAACCAGGCTTCACTTCCAACAGCCAGAAACGAAGAGAGCGAGCAAGGAATGGCGCCATTCCTCATCACCTAAACCAAAGAAGTTTCGAACAGAACCATCAGCAGGGAAGGTTACGCTGACTCTCTTTTGGGACGAAAAAGGCGTCATTTTTGGGCATTACATGCCTAGAGGGACCACTGTCACCAATGCATCAAACACAGATCTCCTAAAAACATCAGCCGGCCAGGGTGGCCGAGCGGTTCTAGGCGCTACAGTTTGGAACCGCGCGACCGCTACGGTCGCAGGTTCGAATCCTACCTCGGGCGTGGATGTGTGTGATGTCATTAGGTTGGTTAGGTTTAAGTAGTTCTAAGTTCTATGGGACTGATGACCTCAGAAGTTAAGTCCCATAGTGCTCAGAGCCATTTGAACCATTTTTCCTAAAAAATCATCTGTGGCCTGCAATCAAATCAAAGCGACGTGGATTGTTATCAGCGGGTGTCCTTTTGCAACATGACAATGCAAGCCCCCACACTGCCCGTACAAAAGTTGCAACAATCACAGGCCTGCATTTCGAGTGTCTTCCTTATCCACCATACTCACCACACCTTGCCCCAAGTGATGTCCGTATGTTTGGACCACTCAAAGACGCAATGGGAGGAAAGAAGTTCCGTTCTGATGAAGAGGTACGCCACGCGGTGCATGAGTGGTTGCACGGACTACCAGAAGAATTTTTTTTTCTAAAGGAATTTATGCCCTTTGTAAGCCCTGGACGACTTGCATTGAGCGTGGGGGAGACTATGCTGAAAAGTGATACAGCTTTGTACCACTTCTGCACAATAAATGATATTTAAAGAAATATTTAAGGTTTTCATTTGACTCACCCTCGTATATCCTCAAACTCATACATTCAACGTGAATAGTCGCTTTGTTGCCACTTCTCCCAAGGATTTTAGAAATCCTAATGGAATGTTATCCATCCCTTCAGCCTTATTTGATTTTAAGTCCTCAAGAGCTCTTTTAAATTCTGGTTCTAATACTGGATCCCGTATCTCTTCGGTATCAACTCCTGTTACTTCTTCTATCACATCAGACAAATCTTCACCCTCATAGAGGCTTCCAATGTATTCTTTCCACCTATCTGCTCTCTCCTCTGCATTTAACACTGGAATTCGCGTCGCACTTTTAATGTTATCACCACTGATTTTAATTTCACCGTATGTTGTTTTGACTCTTCTGTGCGCTGAGTCAGTCCTTTCGACAAGCATTCGGTTTCCGATTACTTCACATTTTTCACGCAACTATTTCGCCTTCGCTTCCTTGCACTTTCTGTTTATTTCATTCCTAAGTGACTTACATTTCTTTATTTCTGAATTTCCTTGAACATTTTTGTTCACAACATAATTCTAATGCGTCGTAATTCAGACAATTTGTACGAAACGTTTATAAATTATACCTAAAACCTTCATCATGAATCAGTGTATCTGTTAGGGAAGACCGGATCAAAATCCTTACAGCAGTTCCTGAGATCATACATACAGATATGTAGCAATTCGTTTCTTCCCAATATTTCTTCACCTCTTCTCTGAGTTCCTTCTTGTGTCCTTCCATTAACCACATTACATGGGAAGCAAGTCTGGCATAACGAGATCCTGATATAAAATATTGTTTTTGGTGAGGTTCAAAATAATTTCGACCACTATGTGCTGCTGTTAAATTTATTGGAACAATATGAACCTTAACATTTGTTTTAGATTACTGGCCCCTTATTTTGCCCTGGATCTTACCGGTTATTTGTTTCGTCAAACGGAATAGTTGCAAGAGTTAAGGGATATGAAAGGGAAGTAGTGGCTGAGAAGGGAGTGAGGCGGGGTTGTGTTACATGCCCCTGTTACTCAACTTTTACATTGACCAAGCAATGGAGGAACCAAGAAGAAATCTGAATTTCGCGTTTAAGTTTAGGGAGAGGCAATAAAAACTTCACAGCTTGCCGACGATATTGTAATTCTGTCGGAGATGGCAGTGGACATGGAAGAGAAGTTTAACGAAATGGGTAGTGCCTGAAAAGAAAAGGGGTTTAATAGTCAAAGTCAAAGAAACCAGAACAATTATATTGGGGTATATTCGAACGGAATCAGGCGATGCTGCGGGAAGTAGATTAGCAAGTGAGACACTTCAAGTTGTACGATGAGCTTTGCTTTTTGCACACTGATGATGGCCGAAGTACAGACGATAAAAAATGCAAACTAACAACAGCAAAAATATGAATCTGTAACAGAGACTACATCTGCTTACTATTCTTGTACTTTTGCTGATGTTCATCTCATAACCTCTTTTCTGACAATATCCATCCCGTTCAACTACTCTCTCAAGTTTTACTAAGTCGTCAGGACTACAGTGTCGTAGGAAAAGCTGAAATTTCGATTTAGTCTCCCTGAAGATTAACTTCCATTCCAGATTTCTCATTCGTTTCCCTTACTGCTTGCTGAATGTACATCTTGAGCAACACTGGGATCCTTTACCCCAGTAGAAGAGCCGCAGAAATTACTCTTTCTCTACACGAATAGTATTACATAGTTGGTACGCTCATCAAAGGAAATAAAATACACTCTAAGACAAAAAAAAGGACTCATGACAAATACATTATGCAATTGGGAGGAAATCTGTAGATGTGATGTTTAAGTACAGAGAAACGATTGATTACAAATTCAAAAAAAATTGGATGCTCTAATCAAGAGAAAGAGCATCACAAATTCAGAAACCCAATAACGCGTTCGTCCACCCCTGGCCGCTAAAAGAGCCGTTATTCGGCTTGGTATTGATTGATAGAGTTGTTGGACATGTTCCTGTTGGAAATCGTGCCAAATTCCGTCCACCTGAGGTGTTACACCGTCAAAACCGGAGCTTCCTGGAGGATCGTGTGGATAATGCTTGCTGAATTTGTGAAGACCGTTTTCTTGAATAAATCAACCGATTAGGCAAACACGAAGAGAAGGAGTCGAAACCCTCGCCTCTTACGGGCAGACATTGTCGTGCTGAAAGGTAAGCCCAGGATGGCTAGACCACCGATGGCCGTGCGTCTACAGAGACGTCTTCTGCCTCGAATCTCACTGACGCCTTTTATGGGCAGACATTATTTTGCTGAAAGATAAGCCCAGGGTGGCTGGACCACCGCTGCTCTTGCATCTACAGAGACGACATCGGCCTCGAATCACACTGTCACCTTTTATGGGCAGACATTATCTTGCTGAAAGATAAGCCCAGGATGGCTGGAACACCGCTGGCCGTGCGTCTACAGAGATGACTTCGGCGTCGAATCTCACTGACTGAGTAGAATTGTCTTCAGCATCAGAGAAGATATGGCTGGAGCCATCCTAGACAGTGGTATGATACCAACCTTACTGTCGCCGGCCATACAACTCGACAACCGGGTCTGATAGTCTGGGGTGGCATTTCTTGTCATAGCGAGTTCCCTTTGTTTGTCGTCCGTGGCAACCTTACAGCACAGCGGTACCTCGACGATATACTAGGTCCCGTTTTGTTGCCCTTCGTGTCAAGCCATCCTGGGCTTACTTTTCAGCAAGATAATGGCCGGCCGCAGACGGCGAGAGTTCCTACCGCTTGTCTTCGCGCTTGCCAAACCCTGCCTCGGCCAGCAAGTCAATGGATCTCTCCCCATTTGCGGGGTTTTGGAGCATTATTGGCTGAGCCGTCCAACAAGCTCGGGATTCTGACCACCTAGCGCACCAACTGGGCTGCATTTGTCACGATAACCCTCAGGACCACATCCAACAACTCTATGAGTCGAGTCCGCAGCTCGTGGTCTCGCGGTCGCGTTCTCGCTTCCCGAGCACGGGGTCCCGGGTTCGATTCGCGGCGGGGTCAGGGATTTTCAGCTACTTCGAGATGACTGGGTATTTGTGTTGCCCTCATCATTTCATCATCATTCCTGAAAGTGGCGAGTTTGGACTGAGCAAAGGTTGGGAATTTGTAGAGGCGCCGAGAACCTCGCAGTTGAGCGCCCCACAAACCAAACGGCATCGTCATCATCATCATCATCATCATCATCTAAGAGTCGATGTCAAGCCGAATAACTGTTTGAATAAGGGCCAGAGATGGACAAAGGCGCTATTGACTTCGTCTATTTGTGAAGATTTTTCTCTTTAAGGAATCATTCGATTTTTCTGAAATTGTAAACAAATGTTTGTCTGTACACGTACATGACATCTACCGATATCCGTGCCATTCGTGGTGCGTGTTTTTACTGTCTTGGAGTGTATTTTGACGTTTGGCATGACGTTGTAATTCGGAGGCCGAGCAGTTCTAGGCGCTTCAGTCCGCAACCGCGCTCCTGCTGCGGTCGCAAGTTCGAATCCTGCCTCGGGCATGGACCTGAGTGATGTCCTTAGGTTAGTTAGGTTTAAGTAGTTCTAAATCTAGGGGACTGATGACCTCAGATGTTAAGTCCCACAGTGCTTAGACACACTTGTACCATATTTGTAATTAGGAATTGATTTATGGGTGGTAACTACGGAACATGAGGATTGGAGTATGTTGGTGAAACGGGTCGTTCAAACAAATAATGGAAGAACAAACGTGGCTGAGGCTGAAATTCCGTAATACAATCCCAGACAGTTCAACCACGCGACCTGGTCGAATTTAAGGGAAGCTGGAACGCCCAATCCCGACAATGTTAAATTTAGTGACTTGGCTTCCCTGTATTTCAGGAATCACTGTAGTCATTGACATGAAACACTTACAGGATATTAAACTGTGTGTTATGAGTCTGCTGTTCTACAATAATTGCGTTTCAGGCACTGCTTTCGGAAATACAATTTTGTGCACTTTTTTGAACGCTACCCTAAATAATTTTAATTATACATAACACTATGTTGTTCTTTTATTTCAGTAGATTCAGGATATGTATATTATTACTCCCTGAAAATTTTAGGGAAAAATGCTACAGAAAATGCACATTTTCAGGAACGGCTTTTAAAGTTTCAAAAAGCTGTAACTCACTTAATATAGGCTTCATATTTTTTTTATTTTAGTCACTCATAAGCACCCTGCACCATACTGTACACCATCCTCTTTATCTTTTTCCAAGTTTTTTCTTCTTTTCTTCTTTCTGGACTCGTTAGTGGACAACTGTGTTTCATACTCTCCTTTATCAATGCGAACCTTGTCCATCCGTTCAAGTTCTCTGATGCAGTTTGCTCCAGGATTAATTCCCATATGCTGTAGCACTTTCATCATACCAATGTTGCCATCATTAAAAACAATAATAGCATCACTGAACCCCCCACTTCAGTGTCTTCATACCAACACTCAGCGCACTTATGTAACCAAGATCATGCGCTCAGTATAAAAGCGGCCAACGCAGACCAGCGGAATAATTCCGCTGTGAGCTATATCTGCAACAGCATTGAAGCACTATGCCGCGTCGACGTGTATATCGTCAACGTCGCCATCGCATGCCAGTCTACAAACACATAATAAGCCTGTAGAATAAACTTGGCGCAAATGAAACTGCACAAAGTGTCATATGAATGGACCCATTTTTTTTCGGTGGATGTCGAGTCAATTTCTCACTTGATGTCGGAACTGGAGCAGCTGGCAGTGGGTGCTTTACACTCGCTATTCTCCGCTGTGAAAACGCTTCGGTACCTGGACTAGAATCTTTCGCCGATCGAGATGTAAACGAGTCCATATAAGATTATTGAACGACTCATTGAGATTTTGAGTCCAACCATGCAGACACTTCTTCACTAATTCAGGATTTGCCAGGTCTCTGTAAATAGGTTTTAAATATCCATGACTGCTGCTGGGATGGAATGTTTATGGCTGTGTGAACTGTTTGAGTACTGGGCATTGCGGTAATTGCACCATGAATCAGTTCCAGGAGGGCAAAGGTGGTGTACTGGTTTTTCATCAGTTGACAGTCTCTGGAAGAAGGTAGCCCATACTGCCTGCCTCATTTTCAACAAATCCTCAGTATTATTTATAATGGCCGTCCCATAATACTGTTGTAGTAGATCAATCATTTTCTCTGTCAGCCTGCCTCTTATGCTTTTACCATCAGAAAGTTTCTTGTCTCTCAAACTTTGTTTCAGCTTCCTCAACCTGCTACCCATCCTCTTCTGGACATTACCTTTACAACACAGCAATCCACAGCATTCTATATAAAAAATTAACGATTTTATTAGATCTTGAAGTAATGCACGTAAAAATTTTAACATTTTCAACCCGTGTTCATCATATTTAAAAACATAATCTAAAATACTTCCCATGTTAGTTTATAAGTGAAATATATACCAATTTATTCGGAAAATTGCAAATTTCATAATGAGATAAAAATCCTGAAATACGAAAAAAAAATTCCGTTCTAACATCCCTTAAGGGGAGACGGAAGGCAATTTTATCCCTATTCTGTCAATGCTATTTTACCCTCTGAAGGTACACTTTTCAAAAGAAGTGTAAGTGAGAAACAATGAAATTTTTACTGCGTATATGTAACATACATGCCTCAATTTACAAGTAAAATGAACATAATACCTCTCATGGTTTTGATGGAAAAAATTATTCTTTCACTAGAAAAATTTAACTCTCTTTTTACATTAATTGTTATAAAACAGTATGATTGTTTGGTGGTTCTCAATTTACTTGTAATAACTTATTACCATGTGCAGTGCAAATTGATCAAATTTCATGTTTCTAACCCAATCAGTTTATCAGATAATGGTACCTGAAAGTAAAAAAAAAGTAGTTTTGATAAAAATCCATTTAAAGTTTAATATTGGAATTCTAGTATAGTTATTGATGAGAATGACTTACCACTAATATTTTCCTGCACGATGCTGAGCATCATCTGAATCATACTGGTCTTCTTTTCTTCTCCTGGTCCCTCTTCTTTTGTGTCTACGTTCTTTTGTGCATTTTAAATTAGCAATATTTGCTTTGCGAAATCTCTTTTTATCTATTTGCACCAAGAATTTTGCAGTATTTCCACTAGATTTTATGCCCAATAATTCCAAAACATCGAGTTTTCTAATTACACCATCGATGAAGCATAAAATAGCATCATAAACACCAAATTTGAGGGTTGTAAGCTGAAGAAATATAGGTTTCGGTAACCGGTTCCAAATGACAGAATTCACACATTCATTTAAATTTTGGGTTCTCCCATGAAGACACTTCTTCAACAAGGTATCTTCACAAAGGTTTCTAAATATGTAATTTCATTCATTACTGATGCAGGTAAAGAATGTTTGTGGTCATATCTGGCACTTCGCCTGTACTTACACCAAGTGTCAGGATCATTCGGGCAAAGACCGTGCACTGGATTTTCATTTGTGGAAAGCTTATGGAAAATGATAGCCCATACAGCTTTCTTCATGTTTTCTAAATTCCCTACATTTCTTCATATGGTCAAGCCATAATAATTCTGTAATCTATTTCAACATTTGTCAGGCGACCATTACCGCCTATCTTCTTACCATCTTCCAATACTATTTTTGACTTTTCTTTCAATAATCTTCTCAACCTGGACCCCATTCTCTTCTGGACATGCCCAATGCACTCTAATTTAGTAATTGTGACATTAGGGCCATAGGGTTGTTCTGCACATACCAGCCTTGCTGTCACCGTCCCCAGACTGCGCAGAGCGTCAAGAAAACCATCATATCCCACGAAAAGATTGTCGTATTTATATAAAACAAAAACTGTTTCACGCAGGAAAGACCATGCATTTCAGATATGCTAAAATCTAATTTTTGAAGCCCACTTGCCTTCCGTCGCCCATTAATGGGAGCCGGCGGTTCCTATGCTGCCCATGTTAAAATCACTAAGTTTGAGGAACATTTATGAATAAACTACCAAATAGAAAAATCTGAGTTTTTTTTTACATATAGAGTGGTTTAGTATTGCAGTTATGACAGACGGATTTTGGAGTATCTTTTCTATTTTCCTTCCAATTATTTTTTTATTAATGACCCAAATTTTTTTACAAAGAATTCCTTTATAATTAAACTGAAATGAAACTACTGAACATATTGCCAAATGGCTGTGTTACAATGTAAGTTTGACCACTAGGAGTGCTATATAAAATTTTCATCTCTCTAGCTTGAGTGGATTTTGAGAAAATGTTCCTTATATTCGAAAAATTCTAATTTACGGGAAATGGCTGTCAAACTTTCTCAATACATTCCTGCACTATAGGATGGATTATCAGGGCCTTCTTCTTCATCTTCCAAAAGCTTCCTCTTCTGTCTTCTTTTCTGGCCTGTTGTTCCATCATACGTCATATGCCTTTCTCTTCTTTCTCCTCCTCTTATCCTTTCTCTGTCAATATTTCTTAGTGCTCGTACAGTGTTCACCCCAGCTGTAAATCCTAATGCCTTCAGAACTTCACACTTCACACTGTTCCCTTGGTTGTAGGTTGCTATTGCATCATAAATGCCAAAGTGCAGTGTTTTTATGCTTACAAACACCCTTTTAGGAATCACTTTCCAAATCAGATTGTTTACGCTCTCATTAGGATTCTGCGTCTTTCCGTGTAGACATTTGTGTAACAATTCTGGCTACGCTAAGTCATGAAAAATTTGTTTTATTGCATTTATCACAGCTGCTGGCAAACCATGTTTGTGATCATAGTGCTTTTTTGCATTATATTTGCACCAGGAATCTTTTGGGCACAGGCTGTGTTGAGGGTATTCATTGGAAGAGGCAGTATGAAGGAACAATGCCCACACTGCTTTTCGCATGTCACTAACATTACTAGTATTTTGCCTTATAGCATACCCATAGTATCTCTGTAGACGTTCAATCACCTTATCAGTAAGCCTGCCTCTCCCTCCCATTGTCTTTCCATCACTGAGCTTACTTGAACCCAAAGTTTGATGAGCCTTCGAAGCCGAAACGGTATACAGCAAAGAGACGATGTTCCGCGCTCTTAGCGCTTCGTTTGTCACAGAAAACAATGTAGCCAACCCTTGCACCCTCGCTGTATGCGTAACATAAGGCGCTGTATGCGTAACAGGCCGAGAAAATCCCAAGCAGTTCGCCAGGAAGTCACGAGAGGGTGTTAGATGCATTCAGCGGCCGCCCATTTCCTCTGCAGGCGTGGGAGAAATTGGTAATAACTCCACTTCTAGGGCGAGTAGAACAATAATTCAAAGTTTACATTAAAGAGGAATGTTCCAATTAATTTTAGGTAGCAAAAAAAATAAAAATGTAATTTTTTGGATTTAACCACCTCCGACTCCCCTTAAGGAGGGCCATTACAAGACGAATGTTGACAGTTTCAGGACAAGTGGATGATTTATTGAAGAGTAAGAGCTGAACAGATTAAACAAGTTAGTGCACTGTGGCCCGTTTGCAAGCAGATATTCGGCTTGGTATTCACTGATGGAGTTCTTGGATGTGCTTGTGAGGGATACTGTACCGGATTCTATCCAATTGGCACGTTAAATCGTCAAAATCCCGTGATGGTTGGAGGGCTCCCCTTAAGTTTCAAGATTTACACTGCCTCTTACATTTGTTCAACACGAGCAGAGTCGCACTTTACGAGGCCGCCTGTAGGCAGTTGTGGTCCACCCACCGGGTGAGTTGGCTACGCACAGCGCTTGTCATGTGTGTGTGTGTGTGTGTGTGTGTGTGTGTGTGTCCGTGCGCGCGAGCTCGCGTGGGACGTTAAAATCGACGGCGACGCGACAAACAAGGGCTTTGCAGCCCAATCAACAAAACCAAATTAAGGGGCTCCTCTCTGTGTGTGGCGGCGGGGCAGAGTGGGGGGCGTGGCTTTGAGATTGGCCACTAGATGGCGTGGCCAGCGCGCTAACAAAGGGTGTCTACCCGTCAGCGTTTACACGAGACACGACTTTCCGAAGTCGGAAACCGAGCTTCGGAAACACACACCCCTGGCCATTAAAATTGCTGCACCACGAAGAAATGCAGTTGATAAACAGGTATTTATTCGACAAATATATTATGCTAGAACTGACATGTGATTACATCATGCAGTTTGGGTGCATAGATCCTGAGAAATCAGTACCCAAAACAAGCACCTCTGGCCGTAATAACGGCCTTCATACGCCTGGGCATTGAGTCAAACAGAGCTTGGATGGCGTGTACAGGTAGAGCTGCCCATGCAGCTTCAACACCACAGTTCATCAAGAGTAGTGACTGGCGTACTGTGACGAGACAGTTGCTCGACCACCATTTGCCAGACGTTTTCAATTGGTGAGAGATCTGGAGAATGTTCTGGCCAGGGCAGCAGTCGAACATTTTCTGTATCCAGAAAGGCCCGTACATGACCTGCAACATGCGGTCGTGCGTTATCCTGCTGAAATGTGGGGTTTCGCAGGGATCGAATGAAGAGTAGAGCCACGGGTTGTAACACAGCTGAAATGTAACGTCCACTGTTCAAAGTGCCGTCAATGCGAACAAAAGGTGACCGAGACGTGTAACCAATGGCACCCCATACCACCACACCGGGTGATACGCCAGTATGGCGATGACGAATACACGCTTCCAATGTGCGTTCACCGCGATGTCACCAAACACGAATGCGACCGTCATGATGCTGTAAACAGAACCTGGATTCATCCTAAAAAATTACTTTTTGCTATTCGTGCACCCAGGTTCGGCGTCGAGTACACCATCGCAGGCGCTCCTGTCTGTGATGCAGCGTAAAGGATAACCGCAGCCACGGTCTCCGAACTGATAGTCCATGCTGCTGCAAACGTCGTCGAACTGTTCGTGCAGATGGTTGTTGTCTTGCAAACGTCCCCATCTGTTGACTCAGGGATCGAGACGTGGCAGGACGATCCGTTACAGCCGTGCGGATAAGATGCCTGTCATCTCGACTGCTAGGGATACGAGGCCGATGGGATCCAGCACGGCGTTCCGTATTACCCTCCTGAACCCACCGATTCCATATTTTGGTAACAGTAATTGGATCTCGACTAACGCGAGCAGCAATGTCGCGATACGATAAACCGCAATCGCGATAGACTACAGTCCTCCTTACACGAGGCATCACAACAACGTTTCGCCAGGCAACGTCGGTCAACTGCTGTTTGTGTATGAGAAATCGGTTGGAAACTTTCCTCATGTCAGCACGTTGTAGGTGTCGCCACCGGCGCCAACTTTGTGTGAATGCTCTGAAAAGCATACCACAGCATCTTCTTCCTGTCGGTTCAATTTCGCGTCTGTAGCAAATCATATTCGTGGTGTAGCAATTTTAACGGCGAGTAGTGTCTTACCTTTATCGTGTTTACGCGTAAGCCAAGAATGATGTTGCGTATGTAATCTCACCGGATGCAAAGTTGAATCACCGCAGTCGATACGCACAGAGGAACTGCTAAGCCTTTCCAGGTGCCGCAGCGACTGAGCACGTGCTCAACCGGACGTGAGAGTAAGGCAGTAGCTGCTTCAAGCGGACATTGTGCGTAAAGATGGGTAAATGTAAGGACGTGACAGAGTGGCAAGCGGGTTTGGCCATGGCCGTGGCTATACCGTATGTGAAGTTGATGGCTTCGTTGGTTTTTCGCGGTGGACTGTTCATCGTGTCTACAGACAGTGGTTGCAGCACATGTGGCCACGAAACACGATGTCAGAACTGCGGTCGGGAAAAGATGGTTATTGAGAGGAACCGAAGACGATTTTCTTAGGTAATCAGAATCGCTTCCAAACCCGACAGAAGTCGATGCAGGCAGTGGATCAATGTCCATTCCAACCCGTTAGCGAGAGAACATTTCGACGGGAGTTGGTTACCTCCCAAGAGGCCATTTCTTACGCAGCCACAGCTTGATGGAATTGACACCATGAATCCTGCTGGGCTGCTCATAAATGCGTAACAGTACGAGGGGGTGGAGATCTCTTCTGAACAGCACGTTGCAAGATATCCCAGATATGTCCAATAGTGCTCATTTCTGGCGAGTTAGGTGGACAGCGTAAGTGTTTAAATTCAGTAGAGTGTTCATGGAGCCACTCTGTAGCAATTCTGAAGGTGAGGGGTGTCGCATTGTCCTGCTGGAATTGCCCAAGTCCGTCGGAATTCACAATGGAGATGAATGGATGCAGGTGATCAGACAGGATGCTTACGTGTCACCTGTCAAGAGTCGTATCTAGACGTATCAGGGATCCCATATCACTGCAGCTGCACACGACCAACACCATTACAGAGCCTCCATTAATTTGAACAGTCCCCTCCTGACATTCAGGGTCCACGCATTCATCAGGTTGTCTCCATACTCGTACACGTACAACCGCTCCACACAATCTGAAAAGAGTCTCATCCGGTCAGGCAACATCAACCCAATGTCGGTGCTGACGGGCCCAGCCGAGGCGTAAAGCTTTTGTGTCGTGCTACACGAGTGGGCCTTCGGCTCCGAAAGCACTTATCTATCATGTTTCGTTGAATGTCTCGCACGCTGGGACTTCTGATGGCCCAGCATTGAAATCTGCAGGAATTTGCGGAAGGGTTGCACTTATGTCGCGTTGAACGAGTTTCTTCAGTCGTCGTAAGTCCCGTTCTTGTAGGATCTTTTTCCGGCCGCAGCGATGTCGGAGATTTGATATTTTACCGCATTGCTGATACTCATGATACACTCGTGAAATTGTCTTACGCGAAAATCCCCACTTCATTGCTATCTCTGAGATGCTGTGTCGCTTAAATCTTGATAACGCCGTTGTAGCAGCAGTAAACGATCTAACAGCCACGCCATAACTTGTTGTCTTACGACGGTTGGAACTTAAAAAAATGGTTCAAATGGCTCTGAGCACTATGGGACTCAACTGCTGAGGTCATTAGTCCCCTAGAACTTACAACTAGCTAAACCTAACTAACCTAAGGACATCACACACATCCATGCCCGAGGCAGGATTCGAACCAGCGACCGTAGCGGTCTCGCGGTTCCAGACTGCAGCGCCAGAACCGCGCGGCCACTTCGGCCGGCGGTTGGAACTTTGTGGGGACTATTTATTCACAACCAAGACAAGAGTTACATGAAACTTCCTGGCTGATTAAAACTGTGTGCCGGACCGAGACTCGAACTCGGGACCTTTACCTTTCGCGGGCAAGTGCTCTACCATCTGAGGAAGTTTCATATCAGCGCACACTCCGCTGCAGAGTGAAAATCTCATTCTGGAAACTTCCCCCAGGCTGTGGCTAAGCCATGTCTCCACAATATTTTTTCTTTCAGGAGTGCTAGTTCTGCAAGGTCTCCAGGAGAGCTTCTGTGAAGTTCGGAAGATAGGAGACGAGGTACTGGCAGAAGTAAAGCAGTGGGGACGGGGAGTGAGTTATGCTTGGATAGCTCAGATGGTAGAGCACGTGCCCGCGAACGGCAAAGTCCCGAGTTCGAGTCTCGGTCCGGCACACAGTTTTAAGCTGCCAGGAAATCGTATCAGCGCACATTCCGCTGCAGAGTGAAAATCTCATTCTGAAAAGAGTTACATGTTTGCCCCTTTTACCGTCCTTCACAGTAGTCACTAGCGTTGTGTAGAACCCGTTGCCAACGATATGGAAGGCGTACTATATCGCTAGCAGAGCCTATTCTGTTGATGGTGCCAATGGAGCAGTCTACTGCCTGTCGAATCTCTGTAACAGTTCTGAAGCGAAAGCCATGAAGTTGTTCCTTCATCTTCGGAATCAAATCAAAGTAACAAGGTCCCAAGTCTGGGGAGTATGGTGGATGGTACAGTACTTCCCAGTCCCATCGACCGAACAGAGCAGCCACAGCATGGGCTGTATGCGCCCGCGCATTGTCGTGCAAATGGTTCAAATGGCTCTGAGCACTATGTGACTTAACTTCTGAGGTCGTCAGTCCCCTAGAACTACTTAAACCTAACTAACCTAAGGACATCACACACATCCATGCCCGAGGCAGGATTCGAACCTGCGACCGGAGCGGTCGCTCGGCTCCAGACTGTAGCGCCTAGAACCGCACGGCCACTCCGGCCGGCCGATTGTCGTGCAAAATGATGTGTGGGTTGCGCAGAAAGTGTCGCCGCTTCTTTCGCAAAGCTGGTCACAGGTATTGCTCCAAAAACGAACAGTAATAGTGTGCATTGACAGTCTGCTGTGGAGGAAAGTAATGCGTTAGCATAACACCATCAGAGTCGTACACGAGAATCACCATATCTTCAGACCGCTCCATTCGCACAATCAACAGAACAGGCTCTGCTAACGGTATACTACGCCTTCCACATCGCTGGGAACGGGTTCTACACAACGCTGGTGACTACTTTGAAGGACAATAACAGGTGCAAACATGTAACTCTTTTGTCTCTGTTGTGGTTAAATAGTTGCCACTATTTAAATTCCAACCCTCGTATATAGGCGTTGCCGACCGCAGCGCCGTATTCTGGCTGTTTACATATCTCTGTAGTTGAATACACATGGCTGTACCACCTTTTTGGCGCCTTAATGTATAAAGGTTCCATTTCTACCGATTGAGGTACCACAAACACCTACGATACAGTATGGCCCCAGCTTCAATCAGTGTCAAGTGAAACGTGATGGACCGCTACGGTCGCAGGTTCGAATCCTGCCTCGGACATGGATGTTTGTGATGTCCTTAGGTTAGTTAGGTTTAAGTAGTTCTAAGTTCTAGGGGACTAATGACCTCAGCAGTTGAGTCCCATAGTGCTCAGAGCCATTTGAACCATTTTTGAAACGTGATGTCTTACGACAGCACGCCGCATAGTCGGCAGAGAACCGAGCACAGAACCGCCACTGTGAGCCACACAACGGCGAGAGCTCATGCAGTTGCGCGTGGCCGGCGGTCAGTCCGTCTGCTTATTGGTCTCGCCAGCGGCCTTACGCTCCAATAGCTGCACAGTTTTTGCCAGCGGCGTCTCGCGTACCAGTACTGCGATAAGCTTTCTGACGTCCCCCGAGTGCTCGCTTTCCGTCTGGGTTTTAATCGGCAGCTCCTGATTGGTTTCAGACACACGCGGGAGCCGGCAGTAATAGGATCCACAGGGGTATCGATCCTGAAGATTTGCGCGACCGTGACGGCAGAAGCGACTCGAATACTCGATAATTGGGAGATAGCGCAGTTTCGACAGCTACTTCTTCAGAGACGCGCTTACAGCGAAATATCGGTAGTTTCGTGTCGCTGTGTGTGTGTGTGTGTGTGTGTGTGTGTGTGTGTGCGTGCGTGTGTAAGACAGAGAGGGGATGGCGGGGTGCCGCATGCGGGCGTGGGGGTCGAGAGGGGTAGAGAGAGAGGAAGAATTGGACCGAAATAAACTGAGAGAGAAAAGGAAATAGTGGCAGAGTAGTAGTGTGTGTGTGTGTGTGTGTGTGTGAGAGAGAGAGAGAGAGAGAGAGAGAGAGAGAGAGAGAGAGAGAATGAGGGAGAAAGAGAGAAAAAGAAATAGTGAAAAAGAAAACGTGTGACACAGCCAAAGAGAGTGAGAGAGAGAGGGGGGGGGGGGGCGAGGGAGGGAGGAATAAATTGTGGACCTGTCCCAGGGACACGGACGCAGTGAAGTGCTCAAAGTATTATGGTGTGCATTGTGAGGATAGTGGATTCCACAAGTGCAACTGGGAGGGGCCAATCAATCAATCAATATTGTAATACTTTACAATATCTGGGCACGAAATTTCTATGCGAGAACCACCTTTGGACTTCCGAGATGCTGTGTTCACATTTTCAATGTTGTGGAAGTTTGAAAGAAACTGTCCTGGTTTACGATCTTTCCAAACCAAAGCCGTGATACCTTAGCCACTACAACGAAACTGGAACTCTCCTCCGGACATGTTCTTTTCATTTAAGTCTTTTGGGAACCCAACTCTGCCTTACCTCACTGTCCCACAAGCATTTATACTTCGTTTCTACAGATCGAGCATCAGGGGTACAGCTTGTGATGCTTTCCTGCTAATTGTGAACTAGGGTGTTTTATAACTCTCGCTCCTAGACACTTTTCTCTCTCTTGACCATTTTTCCCTGTATAAAGCTGAAATTTGGAACGTAACCAGTTTCATTCGCCAGTAGCCAATCTTTGTACCCACGTTTTATGAGTTTTTGTGGCATACACTGCTTGAGGCTGGATCTACCTTTGAAACTAATCATTGATTCGTCCACAGCAAGGTGTTCTGTTTGCTTATAACTTTCTGCGTACCTCTTGCTAAGATAGTCCAATAGTTCCCACTGTCTTGAACAATTTATCGAAGCCTTTTCCTCCCTTTTTTGATTGCTGGCTGTTATCATTTGCATGAATATTGTCTAGCAACCACGAAAATCTATTCCGAGGCATGAGATTTGACATGTATGAATCACAGAGAACTGGATCAGAGATTCCCTATATGAAGGATATTTTTTTATACCCATTAGTAAATTTATGGCAAGAAATTTCTTCATTTCGTCAATATCGGTTGGTTTCAAAACTGTGGAACCTCCAAGCTTTTGAGTTGCATATAAATTTGTTTGATACACTAGATGGTCTAATAAATCATCACCAAATAAGCAACCAAATATTTCAGCGGGACTTGATTTGTTACATGGGATATTTGAACCATATTCTTGTGTAAACTCAGTTGTTGCATTTGACAGTATCTGTTGAACCCATTCAATATGCTCATTTATTTCTGTATTGTTATCACACACATCGCCGTCATTGTTGCCATTACTAACGCGAACAGAGTCACTTTCAGCACAAACACCTTCATTCACATCCCCTTCAAATTAAACTACGCTCTCATCGCGTAAAAGAAGTCGAAGTCATTCATCATTTTCGCCTGGTTCACTTCCAGTATCCGAAGCAGCCGACTCAGTATCACTTGGAATTTCAGCAAGTATGTCCATTAGCATATTTGTGGTAAGGTCACAAGCTCTGAATTGCAGATTTACTCTTGATGGTGGTCTATTATTCATAATGACCCGCTGTAAAGAATAAAAGAAATTACCGTTTGAGGGTCGTTATGTCCCATTGGTTTCATTCTGAAACCACCTACATATTCGTAAAAAAACTAAACTTTAAATTATAATTATCAATAAAAATATCTGCCAAATATCATAAAATGAAGCATAAGAATAATCCGTTACCTGGAATTCTTATTATCTGCTGTATATTCGTCACAAAACAATTTTATGTGAAGGCTGTGTCGAAAGCACGTGTACTCGGCGCAACACTACACAAATAATGCTTTTACCCGATGGAAATGAAAGAGGATGTAGATGAAGACGAAATGGGAGATAAGATACTGCGTGAAGAGTTTGACAGAGCACTGAAAGACCTGAGTCGAAACAAGTCCCCAGGAGTAGACAACATTCCATTAGAACTACTGATGGCCTTGGGAGAGCCAGTCATGACAAAACTTTACCATGTGGTGAGCAAGATGTATGAGACAGGCGAAATACCCTCAGACTTCAAGAAGAATATAATAATTCCAATCCCAAAGAAAGCAGGTGTTGACAGATGTGAAAATTACCGAACTTTCAGTTTAATAAATCACAGCTGCAAAATACTAACGCGAATTCTTTACAGACGAATGGAAAAACTGGTAGAAGCGGACCTCGGGGAAGATCTGTTTGGATTCCGTAGAAATGTTGGAACACGTGAGGCAATACTGACCTTACGACTTATCTTAGAAGAAAGATTAAGGAAAGGCAAACCTACGTTTCTAGCATTTGTAGGCTTAGAGAAAGCATTTTGACAATGTTGATTGGAATACTCTCTTTCAAATTCTGAAGGTGGCAGGTATAAAATACAGGGAGCGAAAGGCTATTTACAATTTGTACAGAAAGCAGATGGCAGTTATAAGAGTCGAGGGGCATGAAAGGGAAGCAGTGGTTGGGAAAGGAGTGAGACAGGGTTGTAGCCTCTCCCCGATGTTATTCAATCTGTATATTGAGCAAGCAGTAAAGGAAACAAAAGAAATATTCGGAGTAGGTATGAAAATCCATGGAGAAGAAGTAAAAACTTTGAGGTTCGCCGATGACATTGTAATTCTGTCAGAGACAGCAAAGGACTTGGAAGAGCAGTTGAACGGAATGGACACTGTCTTGAAAGGAGGATATAAGATGAACATCAACAAAAGCAAAACAAGGATAATGGAGTGTAGTCAAATTAAATCGGGTGATGCTGAGGGAATTAGATTAGGAAATGAGACACTTAAAGTAGTAAAGGAGTTTTGCTATTTAGGGAGTAAAATAACTGATGATGGTCAAAGTAGAGAGGATATAAAATGTAGACTGACAATGGCAAGGAAATCGTTTCTGAAGAAGAGAAATTTGTTAACATCGAGTATAGATTTAAGTGTCAGGAAGTCGTTTCTGAAAGTATTTGTTTGGAGTGTAGCCATGTATGGAAGTAAAACATGGACGATAACTAGTTTGGACAAGAAGAGAATAGAAGCTTTCGAAATGTGGTGCTACAGAAGAATGCCGAAGATAAGGTGGGTAGATCACGTAACTAATGAGGAGGTATTGAATAGGATTGGGAAGAAGAGAAGTTTGTGGCACAACTTGTCTAGAAGAAGGGATCGGTTGGTAGGACATGTTTTGAGGCATCAAGGGATCACAAATTTAGCATTGGAGGGCAGCATGGAGGGTAAAAATCGTAGAGGAAGACCAAGAGATGAATACACTAAGCAGATTCAGAAGGATGTAGGTTGCAGTAGGTACTGGGAGATGAAAAAGCTTGCACAGGATAGGGTAGCATGGAGAGCTGCATCAAACCAGTGTCAGGACTGAAGACCACAACAACAACAACAACAACCCGACAAAATCACTTCGCTACTGCAACAAGTAGCTGGCGCTGACGCTAGGTGTCACCAGCAATCAACGTGGGGTGGTAGTTTCAAGAATGAACCTCTGGATCGCAAAAGCAGGCTAAGTAAAAAGACTGAAACCGCTTAGGGCTACTGAGGCCTAAGCGCTGTAGTGTGCGGGTGAGAGAGACGAGAACTTACGTCATGGGGAAACCCAGTAGACCGCTTCGGTTACCAAGGAGACGTAGCAGTGTTAAATATGGCGCACTTAAAATCGGCCATAAAGGGAAACGTTTATGAAAACTGTTTCATTCTGTAGTGATCCAGGGAATCAAGCCACAGTAATTTTAATGTGCCATCCCCCATAAAATTTCGTGGTGATAGCAATAAAACTTGAATATTGATCATATCTTTAATCAACGCTTTGGTCGATCTTAACGATCGACATTTCATATAGAAGCGCATCATTAAAATAACAAATTTTGTAAATATCAACTCAGTAACTTCATTTGTTTAAGAGATATAGTAAATTTGAGTTATCAGTATTTTCGGTCAAGCGTCAGATCATCATTTTCCGCACACAAAACGCATTGAACGATAACAGTATGACACCTTATTGAACCATTAGGTAATAGAATATTTTTTGCAAAGTTTAGTGCATAATAGTTACTTTTGTTTTTTGTTCGTTTATCAGAAAGCATACTGGTGCAAGGCTACTGGCCGTGACATTCGAAGTTAAGAAGGAAATTGTATTGGTTTTGTGTAAAAGAACTGAACGTTTATTATGTAATGGATATTACTGTTACTTTATTTAGAACGTGAAAGTGGTCTAGCTTTGATTATTTAAATACGTTAAAATGTAAAATAAGCTGTAGCCAATCAGATGGACGGCTTCAGGAAAGGGAACTGCGCTAGTCAGTTGAGCGGAGATGTTCGGCGCGCGGGAAACGCGGTCGGAGACTGGCAGAGGGGCAGTGCTGGTGGAGACCCAAAGGGGACAGTTCTGATGCAGACGCGAAAGCGGACAGTCGGTCTTTAGCCAGCTAGGAAGTGAGACGACTTAAATTTCGCGTTGTGTGGTATCGCAGGACTTAGTCTCTGAGCGGTGAGCAGCCGCACGCCCGGTGTGAACTTCTCGCTTAGTTAATGAGGTGGAGTAATTGAACTTATAATTCACGATGAGATTGTGAATGATCAAACTGTGTCAAATGAATATGCGCTCAGGTGTAACAGAAACTCTAAATACAACCACTTTCGCTATTAGTTTTCTTTCTGAATAGACACTGTTTCCAACCAAATCACAACTGTGTGGCCTACATCGTTTATGGGTCGTTAATTTAGCTTCAGATATTATTATTACTGTTATTCTATCAATCTATGAGACTGGAGCAACTTCGTCATCCTAATCGCAAGAGATCTGAGATCCAGCGGAACAAATTGAAGCCATTTGTTGCACCAGAAAAGCGATTTGACAGAGCATCACATACGCCAGGAAAAGGACGGTCTCGAACATGTGCACACTGTAGTACTGCTAAAGAGCCACATCGAACAGGATCATTCTGCAAAACGTGTAATGTGAGATTTTGCTTAACAAAAACAAAAAAGTGTTTCACTGAATTTCACAAGAAAATGTAGCCATGAAAACCGTCGTAACAGCCCAGTACTTTCACTATGAAACCACCTAGAATATTTTATTATGGAATATAAATTTTATTGTTGTTACACTATATTATTGCTTTTTGAGACAGTAAAAGTAGAATGAGACTTTCACTCTGCAGCGGAGTGTGCGCTGATGTGGAACTTCCTGGCAGATTAAAACCGTGTGCCCGACCGAGACTCGAACTCGGGACTTTTGCCTTTCGCGGGCAAGTGCTCTACCATCTGAGCTACCGAAGCACGACTCACGCCCGCTACTCACAGCTTTACTTCTGTGAGTACCGGGCGTGGGTCGTGCTTCTGTGAGTACTGGGCGTGAGTCGTGCTTCGGTAGCTCAGATGGTAGAGCACTTGCCCGCGAAACGCAAAGGTCCCGAGTTCGAGTCTCGGTCGGGCACACAGTTTTAATCTGCCAGGAAGTTTCAGTAAAAGTAGATTGTGAAAAAAAGATTGTTATAATTTTCTTCTTATGTTTATTCAAACGTTCAAATGTGTGTGAAGTCATCAGTCCCTAAGCTTACACGCTACTGAACCTAAATTATCCTAAGGACAAACACACACACCCATGCCCGAGGGAGGACTCGAACCTCCTCCGGGACCAGCCGCACAGTCCATGACTGCAGTGCCGGAGACCGCTCGCCATGGGCCTCAAAGGGGCAGACGATAGACGCCTGTGAGTTACCCCATCTCGTGGTGAATATGCGCCGTTTGTGGCACGCATTCCTGGACGACAGGGTTCGTTTCACAATTCCTGAAGGCTGACCCTTTCGGCCATATATTTGAATGAGAGAGCAATGCTCGTTAACTCACATGTGGGACGAAGTGTTTCGACAGTGCAACGCGTGTGTGCGGAATGGTTCACGGAAAGCCGTAGAACACGACAAGATGGGTCAGGTCGCGCCATCCAGAACAGACCCCGAGAATATCTACATCTCATCTAAATGGCATTGCAGGGCAGATCCCCTGCGTTCTCGTAGGCTTTGGTGCAACAGTGGAACACATCGTACGCTATCAGGGGTGACCATTCGTCGCTATTCATTACGGCACGGGTTACGTGCGCGTCGTCCACTTCTCCGCCTACCTTTCCCGAATGTGCAGAAACATGGTAGACTGCAGTGCTGTATGGAAGTACGTCACCAGGGACAGAAAAGGCATCAGCTAGAGTGTGAGGTTCTGTTTGTTTGAAAACGATGGCCGCATTTTGTTTCGCCACAGAGAGGGGGAGCGGTATCACAGTGAGTGCATTTTCATAAGACATACAGCGTCATCTCGGGGCTTTATGGTGTGGGACGCTGTTAGGCACAGCCACAAATGACAGATGGTGCGTGTCCAGGCCACTGTGACGAGTATGACCTACGTGAATGGCATCCTGTGATCCGTAGCCATATCCTTTCTGCACACCACCTCAGAGGCCATTTTTCAGCAAGACAATGCACGAGCACATGTTGCTGCACGATCACGTGTCTTCTTGGTGTCTCAGGATGTCAGCCTTTTGCCCTGGCACGCCAGATCACCTGACCTGTCGCCAGACGAAAATGTGTTGGATATTTTGAAACTATGGGTGCAACGCTGTGATCCATTGTCAGTCACTAAAGAACGAACTTTGCAACTAGGTGAATGCAGCATGGATGGCTATACCATAGGCTTCCAGCTCTTCATATTCATACAGGTGGTTCTCTTTTCCCCAAAGGTCTCTTTAATTTTCCTGTAGGCAATATCTACCTTACCCCTAGTGATATGAGCTTCTACATCCTTACATTTGTCCTCCAGCCATGCCTGCTTAGCCATTTTGCACTCCCTCTCAGCCTCATTTTTTAGACGTTTGTATTCCCTTTCGCGTGCTTCATTTATAAGATTTTTATGTTTTCTCCTTTCCTCGATTAAATTCGGTGTGTCTTGTGTAATCCAAGGATTTCTACTAGCCGTTTTTACCTACTTGATTCTCTGCTGGCTCCACTATTTTATCTCTCAAAATTACCCACTCTTCTTCTATTCTATTCTTTTCCAGTGTTCTTGTCAATCGTTCGCTGATGCTCCCTCTGAAAGCCTCTACAACAGGGCTTCACAACATACGTGCTCGCGGAGCAAGCTGTGAGCAGCAAGGCGCGAGCACGGAGCAGCGCGAGCACGCTACCCCCACTACCCCCACTACCGGACCAGAGCGCGGAGAGTGGGGAGAGTCACGTGGGGCACACAACAGCTGCCGCCAGTCAGTGTAAATCCGCGGCCACCTGCAGGGATATCACTCACGAGTTATTTCTGCGACAAATGAAACAAATAAAGGAGAATGTACAGGTGCCACATAATTTTATTAGCTTAGTGTATGCCTCTACATTCGCATTAATTTGTGAACTGTTACACAATAAAAGGTGTCACAAAAGTGTGGGATTCTCGGTTATCTTGTACTTTTTGCCCTTTACAATTGCGTCTATGTTCGTAGTAATTGTTCTTGTGCATTTTAGGCGGAGCGTGCAGTTTAAATTTCGAACAGACAATGCGTTTCTCAGGCGCGTCTTGTTACATTTCATTGCAGAGACCAGTTATTCACAAACATACATGGAACCAAACATTGACATTATTGTAGCCGCCAGTTTGTGCATACGAGGAAATGTATCCTGAGGGAAGTGTCTGTAGAATTCCAAAATGTTTTCTTGTTCTGAAATTTGTCTCTGTATTCTCTGTCACACTGCAGGTCAATAATTTCTTGCTGCAGCTCAGGACGAATCTCTTAAATATTCGCTGAATATGGAGAGGAGAACAGATCAAAATCACTGTCTAGTGCTGTCAGATCTTGAAAGCGCTGATCGACTAAACTATGTGAATAACGTTCACAGCCTTTGCGAACATCTTCCATGGATGATAATTTAGGAAAATGAGCTAGGTTTCCTGTTTCCAGCTGACTCACCCAGTGTCAATTTCATTTTAAAAGCTCGTATTCGATCTATGAAATGAGTAAGTAGCAGATCTTTACCTTGTAGTGAAATGTTCAAAGCATTCAGATGGCTAGTTAAATCTGCTAAGAACGCGAGATCACTTTCAAACCTGCGCGCGCATTTCCCCTCCCTCCCCAAACTCCCTACTCGGCGACCTTGCAGCTGCTCGCGAGCACGTGCCTGAGCAGACGCGAGTACTCGCGCTCAAAACCGGCCAGTTGTTAAGCCCTGCTCTACAACCTTTGTTTCTTACAGTTTATTCAGGTCCCATCTCCTTAAATCCCTGACTTGGGGCAGTTTCTTCAGTTCGGATCTGCTAACCGTACAGTAGAGCGGCATGCCCTCGGGAAAAATTACGGCTGTAGTTTCCCCTTGCTTTCAGCCGTTAGCAGTACCAGCACAGCAAGGCAGTTTTGGGTGATATTACAAGGCCAGGTCGGTTAATCATCCAGATCATGGCCCTTGTAACTACTGAGAAGGCTGCTGCCCCTCTTCAGGAACCACATGTTTGTCTGGCCTCTCAACAGACACCCCTCCGTTGTGGTTGTACCTACGGTACGGCCATCTGTATCGCTGAAGCACGCAAGCCTCCCCACCAACGGAAAGGTCCATGGTTCATGGGGAGAGGTCATTATTGTAGTTATATTGTTCTGTTGCATTTACACGACACTTTTATTTCTAAGAATCTGAAGCTATAAATGGAGGCGCAGTGAAGACGAGCTTTAGATTTGCCCATTTAATTGCTCGGGAGAAACTTCGACCATTCTCTACTGAGCCGTTTGTGAAAGAATGCTCCGACATTGCTAGTGAGTCCGTATGTCCTCTAAGCACAGCACA
Source organism: Schistocerca piceifrons (assembly GCF_021461385.2). Classification (NCBI taxonomy): domain Eukaryota; kingdom Metazoa; phylum Arthropoda; class Insecta; order Orthoptera; family Acrididae; genus Schistocerca; species Schistocerca piceifrons. Next base: position 66,017,860 of record NC_060148.1, on the reverse strand, counting down.
ATTTCATGCAGTGCGTCTGTCTCGACACACAATCGCTCGCCGTATGGAAGACGTTGGTGCAGATGTTGAACGACAGCTAACCGTGAGAGGGCGACAATTCTTTGCATATTTTCTGGCGGGCCTTGATGAATGTACGGATTTTACTGATACAGCACAATTGGGTATATTCGTCCAACGGGTGGATATAGATTCAAATATCACACAAGAGCTTCTTGGTTTAGTCTCCACGAGAGACACATGTACTGGCGAAGATATACAAGATGATTCAAAAAGAATACCACAACTTTAAAAATGTGTATTTAATGAAAGAAACATAATATAACCTTCTGTTATACATCATTACAAAGAGTATTTAGAAAGGTCTTTTTTTACTGAAAAACAAGTTCAGAGGTGCTCAATATGGCCCCCTCCAGACACACGAGCAATATCAACCCGATACTCCAACTCGTTCCATACTCTCTGTAGCATATCAGGCGTAACAGTTTGGATAGCTGCTGTTATTTCTCGTTTCAAATCATCAATGGTGGCTGGGAGAGGTGGCCGAAACACCATATCCTTAACATACCCCCATAAGAAAAAATCGCAGGGGGTAAGATCAGGGCTTCTTGGAGACCAGTGATGAAGTGCTCTGTCACGGGCTGCCTGGCGGCCGATCCATCGCCTCGGGTAGTTGACGTTCAGGTAGTTACGGACAGATAAGTGCCAATGTGGTGGCTCTCCATCCTGCTGAAATATGAATTGTTGTGCTTCTTGTTCGAGCTGAGGGAACAGCCAATTCTCTAACATCTCCAGATACTGTAGTCCAGTTACAGTAGCACCTTCGAAGAAAAAGGGACCAAAAACTTCATTGGCTGAAATGGCACAGAAAACGTTCACCTTAGGCGAGTCACGTTCGTACTGAGTTGTTTCCCGCGGATTCTAAGTGCCCCATATACAGACATTGTGACGGTTGACTTTCCCATTAGTGTGGAAAGTTGCTGCATCACTAAACACAATCTTTGAAACGAGAGATTCATTTGTTTCCATTTGAGCAAGGATAAAATCACAGAAATCGATTCTTTTAATCTTATCAGCTGCAGACAGTGCTTGAACCAATTTCAGACGATAAAGTTTCATATCTAACCTTTTTCGTAGGACTCTCCATACAGTTGACTGTGGAATTTGCAGCTCACTGCTAGCTCTGCGAGTCGATTTTCCTGGGCTGCGAACAAATGCTTGCTGGATGCGTGCTACATTTTCACCACTCGTTCTCGGCCGTCCAGAACTTTTCCCTTTGTACAAACACCCATTCTCTGTAAACTGTTTATACCAACGTTTAATACACCACCTATGAGGAGGTTTAACACCATACTTCGTTCTAAATGCACGCTGAACAACTGTCGTCGATTCACTTCTGCCGTACTCAATAACACAAAAAGCTTTCTGTTGAGCGGTCGCCATCTTAGCATCAACTGACGCTGACGCCTAGTCAACAGCGCCTCAAGCGAACAAATGTACAACTAAATGAAACTTTATAGCTCCCTTAATTCGCCGACAGATGGTGCTTAGCTCTGCCTTTTGTCGTTGCAGAGTTTTAAATTCCTAAGGTTGTGGTATTCTTTTTGAATCACCCTGTATTTAGTGCTGTTCAGCGTGCTGTTACGAAATTGAATCTGCCCTGGAATAAACTCGTTTCCGTCGCCATTGATAGCGTTTAAAATATGTCTAGAGGTAACTTGACATTTGTGGGATGACTAAAATCTAAGGAGAGCCCAGGACAGTAATTTCACTCAGGTGCACTGTAATTCATCAACATGCACTTTGTGCGAAGTCTGTGCAGTTTGACAGAGTTTTGAATGTCGTTGTTAGGACTGTAAATTTCATAAGGTCTGCGAGATTGAATGACAGACAATTTGGAGAGTTAATAGACTCACTGGAATCTGACTTCAACGATATACCCTATTTTTGTCAGGTAAGATGGCTGAGTACGGTTAAAACCCTTTAACGTTTCTTCCCTTTGCTTGAACAAGTAAACGCCAAGTTCTCAAGTGTACGTAAAACAGCGCAAAGTAAAAGGTTCGTCGAAACTACAACATTTATGAGAAACCTTTTATAATGAGCTGTGTTTTATCCACTTACCAACTTGGTCTAAAGTCCAACTTGTTTATATGGGTAGATGCGTATGAGGCCTGAAGATGGCACAATGAAATGTTGAAACTGGTAGCCTTAACAGTAAAATACAGGGCTATTACAAACGATTGAAGCGATTTCATAAATTCACTGTAGCTCCATTCATTGACATATGGTCACGACACACTACAGATACGTAGAAAAACTCATAAAGTTTTGTTCGGCTGAAGCCGCACTTCAGGTTTCTGCCGCCAGAGCGCTCGAGAGCGCAGTGAGACAAAATGGCGACAGGAGCCGAGAAAGCGTATGTCGTGCTTGAAATGCACTCACATCAGTCAGTCATAACAGTGCAACGACACTTCAGGACGAAGTTCGACAAAGATCCACCAACTGCTAACTCCATTCGGCGATGGTATGCGCAGTTTAAAGCTTCTGGATGCCTCTGTAATGGGAAATCAACGGGTCGGCCTGCAGTGAGCGAAGAAACGGTTGAACGCGTGCGGGCAAGTTTCACGCGTAGCCCGCGGAAGTGGACGAATAAAGCAAGCAGGGAGCTAAACGTACCACAGCCGACGGTTTGGAAAATCTTACGGAAAAGGCTAAAACAGAAGCCTTACCGTTTACAATTGCTACAAGCCCTGACACCCGATGACAAAGTCAAACGCTTTGAATTTTCGGCGCGGTTGCAACAGCTCATTGAAGAGGATGCGTTCAGTGCGAAACTTGTTTTCAGTGATGAAGCAACATTTTTTCTTAATGGTGAAGTGAACAGACACAATGTGCGAACCTGGGCGGTAGAGAATGCTCACGCATTCATGCAGCAAATTCGCAATTCACCAAAAGTTAACGTGTTTTGTGCAATCTCACAGTTTAAAGATTACGGCCCCTTTTTCTTCTGCGAAAAAAACGTTACAGGACACGTGTATGTGGACATGCTGGAAAATTGGCTCATGCCACAACTGGAGACCGACATCTTTCAACAGGATGGTGCTCTACCGCACTTCCATCATGATGTTCGGCATTTCTTAAACAGGAGATTGGAAAACCGATGGATCGGTCGTGGTGGAGATCACGATCAGCAATTCGTGTCACGGCCTCCACGCTCTCCCGACTAACCCCATGCGATTTCTTTCTGTGGGGTTATGTGAAAGATTCAGTGTTTAAACCACCTCTACCAAGAAACGTGCCAGAACTGCGAGCTCGCATCAACGATGCTTTCGAACTCATTGATGGGGACATGCTGCGCCGAGTGTGGGAGGAACTGGATTATCGGCTTGATGTCTGCCGAATCACTAAAGGGGCACATATCGAACATTTGTGAATGCCTAAAAAAACTTTTTGAGTTTTTGTATGTGTGTGCACAGCATTGTGAAAATATCTCAAATAATAAAGTTATTGTAGAGCTGTGAAATCGCTTCAATCATTTGTAATAACCCTGTACACACATCAAAAAAGTTTTGCATCACCCCTGTCCCCAGAACTCCTGAAGATAGACGTTGACTGTGCATATTGTGACATAGGCACATTCCCTTTGAATGTCACTAAACCCCTCCCAAAGATGTAAACAACCATGCATGAGCAGCGCCTATTAGACGGACGGGGTCCGACAGCCGATCAGTTCCAGTCATTCCACCAGGAAGGAGGTACACGGCTCGTGTTGTCTGTAGCTCAACCACGCATAGACGGTCAATACCGCGGTTCGATCGCGTCCGCATTGTTACTTTGTGCCAGGAAGGGCTCTCAACAAGGGAAGTGTCCAGGCATCTCGGAGTGAACCAAACCGATGTTGTTCGGAAATGGAGGAGATACAGAGAGACAGGAACTGTCGATGACATGCCTCGCTCAGGCCCCCTAAGGGCTGTATGATCGCTACCTACGGATTATGGCACGGAGCAACCCTGACAGCAACGCATGTTGAATAATGCTTCTCGTGCAGCCACAAGACGTCGTGTTACGACTCAAACTGTGCGCAATAGACTGCATGGTGCGCAGCTTCACTCCCGACGTTCGTGGCGAGTTCCATCTTTGCAACCACGACACCATGCAGCGCGGTACAGATGGGCCCAACAACCACTCAGGACTGGCATCGTGTTCACCGATGAATGTCGCATATGCCTTCAACCAGAGAATCGTAGAAGATGTGTTTGGAGGCAGCCCTGCCAGCCTGAACGCGTTAGACGCACTGTCCAGCGAGTGCAGCAAGGTGGAGGTTCCCTGGTGTTCTGGGGTGGCATTATGTGGTGGGCCGACGTACGCTGCTGCTGGTCAGAGAAGGCGCCGTAACGTCTGTAGGATACCTGAATGCCATCCTCCGACCGATTGTACAACCATATCGGCAGCATATTGGCGAGGCATTCCCGTGCATATCTTGTGAATGACTTCCTTCAGGATAACAATATCGCTCGACAAGAGTGGCCAGCTTGTTCTCCAGACATGAACCCTATCGAACATGCCTTGGATAGACTAAAAAGGGCTGTTTACGGACGACGTAACCCACCACCGACTCTGAGGGATCTACGACGAATCGCCGTTGAGGAGTGGGACAATCTGGACCAACAGTGCCTTGATGAACTTGTGGATAGTATGCCATGACGAATACAGGCATGCATGGATGCAAGAGGACGTGCGACTGGGTATTAGAGGTACCGGTGTGTACAGCAATTTGGTCCACCACCCGTGAATGTCTCGCTTTGTGGTGGTACAACTTGCAATGTGGGGTTTTCATGAGCAATAAAAATGGCGGAAATGATGTTTATGTTGATCTCTAATCCAATTCTCTGTACAGGTTCCGGAACTGTTGGAACCGAGATGATGAAAAACTTTTTTTGATGTGTGTGTGTGTGTGTGTGTGTGTGTGTGTGTGTGTGTGTATGTGTGTTTAAGTAAAGGACGTTTTGCAACAGCCCAGAAAGTGACTCAGCATTAAGCTTCCTGCTTTCCTTGAGTCACACGTAGATGCGAGATTATTGTTTGTTTCGATACTTTCAAATTATGCAAAAGACTGGTAAACGAATCTCCACAGGCCAAGAAGATTTTTATTAGGTCTTTTAAAGATTATAAAGACGTGGGCACAACCTACTCGAATGGAACTGGAATTTTTTGCGGACAGATACACAAGTTTTTAAAATACACTCCTGGAAATTGAAATAAGAACACCGTGAATTCATTGTCCCAGGAAGGGGAAACTTTATTGACACATTCCTGGGGTCAGATACATCACATGATCACACTGACAGAACCACAGGCACATAGACACAGGCAACAGAGCATGCACAATGTCGGCACTAGTACAGTGTATATCCACATTTCGCAGCAATGCAGGCTGCTATTCTCCCATGGAGACGATCGTAGAGATGCTGGATGTAGTCCTGTGGAACGGCTTGCCATGCCATTTCCACCTGGCGCCTCAGTTGGACCAGCGTTCGTGCTGGACGTGCAGACCGCGTGAGACGACGCTTCATCCAGTCCCAAACATGCTCAATGGGGGACAGATCCGGAGATCTTGCTGGCCAGGGTAGTTGACTTACACCTTCTAGAGCACGTTGGGTGGCACGGGATACATGCGGACGTGCATTGTCATGTTGGAACAGCAAGTTCCCTTGCCGGTCTAGGAATGGCAGAACGATGGGTTCCATGACGGTTTGGATGTACTATTCAGTGTCCCCTCGACGATCACCAGTGGTGTACGGCCAGTGTAGAAGATCGCTCCCCACACCATGATGCCGGGTGTTGGCCCTGTGTGCCTCGGTCGTATGCAGTCCTGATTGTGGCGCTCACCTGCACGGCGCCAAACACGCATACGACCATCATTGGCACCAAGGCAGAAGCGACTCTCATCGCTGAAGACGACACGTCTCCATTCGTCCCTCCATTCACGCCTGTCGCGACACCACTGGAGGCGGGCTGCACGATGTTGGGGCGTGAGCGGAAGACGGCCTAACGGTGTGCGGGACCGTAGCCCAGCTTCATGGAGACGGTTGCGAATGGTCCTCGCCGATACCCCAGGAGCAACAGTGTCCCTAATTTGCTGGGAAGTGGCGGTGCGGTCCCCTACGGCACTGCGTAGGATCCTACGGTCTTGGCGTGCATCCGTGCGTCGCTGCGGTCCGGTCCCAGGTCGACGGGCACGTGCACCTTCCGCCGACCACTGGCGACAACATCGATGTACTGTGGAGACCTCACGCCCCACGTGTTGAGCAATTCGGCGGTACGTCCACCCGGCCTCCCGCATGCCCACTATACGCCCTCGCTCAAAGTCCGTCAACTGCACATACGGTTCACGTCCACGCTGTCGCGGCATGCTACCAGTGTTGAAGACTGCGATGGAGCTCCGTATGCCACGGCAAACTGGCTGACACTGACGGCGGCGGTGCACAAATGCTGCGCAGCTAGCGCCATCCGACGGCCAACACCGCGGTTCCTGGTGTGTCCGCTGTGCCGTGCGTGTGATCATTGCTTGTACAGCCCTCTCGCAGTGTCCGGAGCAAGTATGGTGGGTCTGACACACCGGTGTCAATGTGTTCTGTTTTCCATTTCCAGGAGTGTACTTCTACAGATAGTCGAGGGATGAATTTCGCAATACGACGACATTATCACAGGGCCAACATCTGCTCCTCTCCGATTACCAGTGGCAATTCGTACTCTTAAGTCACTGCAGATTCTTCGAATGGCGGGATGTGAGTTGCTTGACTTGGAAGTATCGTAATAAATGTGGCCAATAATGAATAGACAACCACCTCATCATGTGATATGAGACTTACAGTTTGAAATAAGCGAATACTTTTAGCCAATAGTTTCTTTGTAGTCGTTTGAGAACAACTGCACAGCGAAAAAGCGTACAGATCCCGTATACATAGTGTTTTATTTTTTGTGCTAGAAGTAAAACGTTTTCCAAAAATGTACTTCAGCAGCTTGGCTTCGTTTACATGCAGCATGTCGTTTCAGCAGCGCAGCATATGACTCCAGATTCAGGTTTCTGCTTTCTGTGATTCAAACCAAGATACAGACACATTTCTTTGCGTGACACGCCAGACAAGCCTGCCACAGAGCGAGCGTCCATGGCAGAGAATTGCGGCAGTGACTCTAGGCAATGCATCACATTGCGTGCTACGCTTCACAAGACGAGTGCAGTAACACGACCTAAAAACATACAACATGCGTGTTTTTTTTTTTTAAATTTTTACTTTGATCAGTGCCACCTCTGCCAGCCTCCGATGCATACACTATGTGATCAAAAGTATCCGGACACCTGGCTGAAAATGACTTACAAGTTCGTGGCGCCCTCTATCGGTAATGATGGAATTCAATATGGTGTTGGCCCACCCTTAACCTTCATGATACCTTCCACTCCCGCAGGCATACGTTCAATCAGTTGCTGGAAGGTTTCTTGGGGAATGGCAGCCCATTCTTGACGGAGTGCTGCACTGAGATGTCGGTCGGTGAGGCCTGGCACGGTGTCGGCGATCCAAAACATCCCAAAGGTGTTCTGTAGGATTCCGATCAGGACTCTGTGTAGGCCAGTTCATTAAAGGGATGTTACTGTCGTGTAACCACTCCGCTGCAGGCCGTGCGTTATGAACAGGTGCTCGATCGTCTTGAAAGATGCAATCGCCATCCCCGAATTGCTCTTTTACAGTGGGAAACAAGAAGGTGCCTAAAACATCAATGTAGGACCTGTGCTGTGACAGTGCCACGCAAAACAACAAGGGATGCAAGCCGCCTCCATGAAAACACCATAACACCACCGCCTCAGAATTTTACTATTGGCATTACACACGCTGGCAGATGACGTTCACCGGACATTCGCCATACCCACACCCTGCCATCCGATCGCCACATTGTGTACCGTGATTTCTCGCTCCACACAACGCTTTTACACTGTTCAATCGTCCGATGTTTACGCTCCTTACACCAAGCGAGGCGTCATTTGGCATTTATAGCCGTGATGCGTGGCTTATGAGCAGCCGCTGGACCATGAAATCCAAATTTTCTCACATCCCGCCTAACTGCCATAATACTTGCAGTGGATCCTGTGTAATGGTCAGGATAGATGTCTGCCTCTTACACGTTACGACTCTCTTCAACTGTCTGCAGTGTCTGTCAGTCAAGAGACGAGGTCGGCCTGTACGCTTTTGTGCTGTACATGCCCCTTCACATTTCTACTTCACTCTCACATCGGAAGCAGTGGACCTAGGGATGTTTAGGAGTGTGGAAATCTTGTGTACAGACGTAAGACACAAAGGTGATCGTGTTCGCAGAGCGCCCCATTCTGCTCTCTCACGGTTTCTAATGTCTACTGAGGTCGCTGATATGGAGTACCTGGCAGGAGATGGCAGCACAATGCACCTAATGTGAAAAAGTATGGTTTTCGGGGTGTCCGGGTACTTTTGATCACATAGTGTACTAAACCACTCGTGCACACACACACACACATACGTCTACGATTCGCAAGCAGTAATTACATTGGTTGTAAACATATTACTTACATCACGATGTTCTCTAATCGTTGCCACGACATGTCACTTGAAACATCAGTTCAATACGGAACACATAACATTCATGCGTCCACATATATTTCCTGCCATGTTTTTCTTGCATTCCGTAAGTTATATTAAAGTTATGATATTCACTTGTTTACCGTTGCTCTCTGAAATTTCTCCGTAACTCTGCACAGTGGGCTGTAAACAAAATACACTGCACCACGCTAGTCGTTTGTCCACAGATACACACTTTGTTACCCGTGCAAAACTGAGTTGGGACGCTAGTTGAGTCTACCACTCTACGGGGTGACTGAGCTGCCATTACCGATGGATTTTATGCAGCCCCCAACGTCTTTAAAAACCACAAGCTAGATTTTCACACACTCTTGCTTGGTATGCACTAACTAATAGGCCTGCAAGAAAATGAATGGAATCTGTTTGTAGGAAACTTAACGTAGTTAAATTTTGCACTGGGATACGTTTTTGCTGGAATCCATGGATTTAGACTCATTCAAGAAAAACGTGTTCGATGGTCACTTCTCTACGTTTTCCTTGAATAATTCGTAAACTATAGCCTACAGCCTCTACTGAAAACATATCCCAGTACAAAATTTAACTGCATTAAATTTCCAACAAAAGGTCCTGCTCATTTTTTCTGTAGCACTAACAGTTTGTGTTTAGCGAGCAAGAGAATAGGAGTGATTTTCTCCTGATATTTGAAGGCGCTGTGTGCCACCTAAAACGCAGCAGAATCACCCTGTGTTATTGGATCGGTCATTTTACAAACAGCAAAACTCTATAAGTCTATATTTTTCAGGAAATGTGAAAAGCTATTTGTGAAAGAAAGTTCAACACATATCAAAAGTAACTTCGTCCTTTCTAAAGAGTACAGTTAGGCGAGTAATTTAACATAGAGTATAATCTGCAGCTCCTATTAAACCCAGCCAAAACAGTGATCAAAGTGATTGGAGTTACAGTGTTTCTAAAATTAACTCAAATACTCGTGAAAATTTACCGTTAAAATGTGCAGTTGTAATCAACTTAAAGATAATTTTAATCTCAAAAGCTGTGAAACGCATAAAAACTGATTCATACAGCAAACTTACAGAAAAGTACTATATCTGTAATAAACTGTCTGTTATTTCACGTACTTCTTTCGGAAGACAAATCGTGCTTCGACAAAAGTCTCTGCACAACACCAAAATCGCGGCCACTGGGGAGAAAATAATGTTCTCTCTGGGGAAAGAAGCACTAGAATTTATCAAAATCCTCTATTTCTGTGAGAACCATAAAAAAACCACTACAGCTCTAACTCAAGAGGTGGGTCTCCATCACAGCCTTCAGAATGCAATTATCTACATAATGCAGAAAAAAACTAGTTCATTTGGTTCTTTGTTACCCTGGGTGTCATCATAGAGTTAAAAATGACCTACTCTTGATTTTGTACTATGAATTTGAAAAACGTTGAGGTTTAACTGTAGAAGACAAGCAACTCCTGTATAGGAGCATTGGGCAGTGAAATATTTTGCTTGCAGTCAGATATTATAACAGTCAGATCCTTCATAGATTCGTTGTAACTTAAAGAGAATTGCAAATTTTTTTCAGCCCTCCTTTCTGATTAACTCTGCTTCATCAACTTTCTTTGCTTTCTCATTGGCCAATGGGGATTTCTGTTCCTGGTCCATCAGAACTTCGCATGTGGAGCAAGTTTTTACTTGAGCCCTCCCGGAACTTGGGTGAAAAAGGTCTTTGAAATATTTAGCATTGTACTGATATTTAATGTCTATATCAGCATGTTTTTGCTTAAACGTATGAAAGGTGATTTTCGCATTTAACGTTGCATCAAAGCATTACTTCACCCTGGGGGAATGTTGTTGTTGTGGTCTTCAGTCCTGAGACTGGTTTGATGCAGCTCTCCATGCTACTCTATCCTGTGCAAGCTTCTTCATCTCCCAGTACCTACTGCAACCTACATCCTTCTGAATCTGCTTAGTGTATTCATCTCTTGGTCTCCCTCTACGATTTTTACCCTCCACGCTGCCCTCCAATGCTAAATTTGTGATCCCTTGATGCCTCAAAACATGTCCTACCAACCGATCCCTTCTTCTAGTCAAGTTGTGCCACAAACTTCTCTTCTCCCCAATCCTATTCAATACCTCCTCATTAGCTATGTGATCTACCCACCTTATCTTCAGCATTCTTCTGTAGCACCACATTTCGAAAGCTTCTATTCTCTTCTTGTCCAAACTAGTTATCGTCCATGTTTCACTTCCATACATGGCTACACTCCATACAAATACTTTCAGAAAAGACTTCCTGACACTTAAATCTATACTCGATGTTAACAAATTTCTCTTCTTGAGAAACGCTTTCCTTGCCATTGCCAGTCTACATTTTATATCCTCTCTACTTCGACCATCATCGGTTATTTTGCTCCCTAAATAGCAAAACTCCTTTACTACTTGAAGTGTCTCATTTCCTAATCTAATTCCCTCAGCATCACCCGACTTAATTTGACTACAATCCATTATCCTCGTTTTGCTTTTGTTGATGTTGGAGGAATAGAGACTCTGATTTCTTGGAAAAGACTCAATATGTTGATCAATGAGAATCTTTTTTTCAGCAGACTTTGAATTTGCTGTGTTTTTTTTTTCCTTTTAAATAAACTGTGGACTTACTAGCTACTGTCACAACTTAAGACCACGGAAAGCTGTCAATATGTTGTGGCAGACCTCTTTCCTTTCATCATCGATTGTGACGAAGTACTTGAAACTGTGACTACGCCTAATGGATGAGGCACTTTTAGAGGGACGATGTCTTTGTAAACAGTTACAGGCGATGAAACCTTGTAAGTACGAAGGTTGCGCAGGAAGTAATACACCGCATTTTTTTTTCTTCAACAATTCTTTATTGAAAGCAATGAGAATTACACACACGAAAGAATGATGTTTTATTACACACCCTGTTTTTCCACGTAATCTCCATCCCGTCCTGTGGCCTTCCCCCAGCGCGAAGCAGGGGCGTGTACGCCCCGTCGGTACCAATCCTTCTCCTGGTGGGGGAGCCAGTGCTTCACTGTTGAATCACCTTCTCATCGTCCTCAAAATGTCTTCCACGAATGGCATCCTTAAATGGCCTAAACGAAGTCCGAGGGTTCTAGGTCAGGGCTGTGGTGTGGATGGGGTATCTATATCTATATCTATATCTACGTCATACTCCGCAAGCCACCTAATGGTGTGTGGCGGAGGGTACTTTCGGTACCACAATCTGATTCCTCCAACCTTGTTCCACTCGCGAACAGTACGTGGGAAGAATGATTGTCGGTAAGCCTCTGTATTGGCTCTAATTTCTCGAATTTTCTCCTCGTCGTCAGTACGCGAGATCTATGTGGGGAGAAGTAATATGTCGTCCGTCTCCTCCTGGAAAGTACTGTCCCGAAATTTCAATTGTAAATCTCTCCGTGATGCACAAAGCCTCTCTTGTAAGGTCTGCCAGTGGAGTTTGTTTATCATCTCCGTAACGCTCTCTTCTCCAGTTAAACGATCCCGTGACGAAACGCGTCTCTCTTCGTTGGATCTTCTCTATCTCCTCTACCAGTCCCATCTGATAGGGATCCCAGAAAGATGAACAATACTCAAGAATCGGGCGAACAAACGCCTTATAAGCCACTTCCTTCGTGGATTAGTTACATTTCCTCAAGATTCTTTTGATGAATCTGAGTCTTGTGTCATATGGCCATTCCACTTAAGATCGCTCTGGATAGTTACACCTATATATTTTTCGGCAGACGCTGTCTCTAGCTGTTTGTCATCACTTGTCACATTGTCCAGCCCTGTTTTGCGGTGTGTTCAGTACTCGTCAGACATGTGTGGGGCCGAGCTTTATCGCTTTGCAGCAAAACACCTGCTGGGTTGCTGTGGCGCCGAAAGTCGCCGAAAGCGCGCCTTGAGTTTTGTTAATGTGTGGACATATGCTTCTGAATTAATGGTGCCGGCTCTTGGCATCACACCAGTGAGACCCACACCTTCACAGTCCCAAAACACGGTGATCATGACCTTACCGGAGGAAGCACTTGTTTTGAATTTTCCTCTTCTGTGGAGTGGGAATGACGCCATTCCATCGACCTGTTTCGGATTCAAAATGGCGAACCCACATTTCGTCACCTGTCACAATCTGGGACAAGAAGGCCTCCCTCTCAGCTTCGAAACGTTGAGACAAATCAAGACAAATGTCTTCTTTTTCTTCTGTGCTATTCGTGATCCATCATTAGACACAGCGGGACCCATATTGCACACACCTTCCAATATCCAAGAGTGCGCACAACTGCATCCACACTTCCTTTGCTGATTGACAGATGCAGCACCAACTGCCAAGACGTAATGCGTTTGCCCTCGCGCATTACAACATCAGCTCGCCGCAACATGACAGGTGTGACAGCCGTGGATGGTCTCCACAACCACTGCAATTCGTGGAGCTCCGCCGAACCGCCTTCTGATGAACTCTATTGATTTATTGATCCATCTTGAACCATTTTTCATGCAATTGATGTCGTCATTTTACATACATTATATAATTACAAAATAAGTCATACATTTTTGACATTCTGAATGGGTAAATATGTTTTATACTGCACATGTTTAGTAGTCACTAAACATAAATGTGTCGTGCAGAATGACAAAAGGAGATACTGTATGTGTAACACAAAACACATGCTAACAAGGGAACCTCCCCATCGCACCCCCCTCAGATTTAGTTGGCACAGTGGATAGACCTTGAAAAACTGAACACAGATCAATCGAGGAAACAGGAAGAAGTTGTGTGGAACTATGAAAAAAATAAGAAAACATACAAACTGAGTAGTCCATGTGTAAGTAAGGTCAGGAGCGCCGTGGTCTCGCGGTTTGCGTGAGCAACTGTTGGAACTAGAGGTCCTTGGTTCAAGTCTTCCCTCGAGTGAAAATTTTAATTTTTTTTATTTTCAGACGATTATTATCTGACAAACTCTGTTTTCATCGCTTTTTTTGGAGTGATTATCACATCCACAAGAAAACCTAAATCAGGCAAGGAAGAAGAATCTTTTTACCCATTCGCCAAGTGTACAAGTTAGGTGGGTCGACAACATATTCCTGTCATGTGACGCACATGCCGTCACCAGTGTCGTATAGAATATATCAGACGTTTTTTCCTGTGAAGGAATCGGTTGACCTATGACCTGGCGATCAAATGTTTTCGGTTCCCATTGGAAAGGCACGTCCTTTCGTCTGCTAATCGCACGGTTTTGCGGTGCGGTCGCAAAACACAGACACTAAACTTATTACAGTGAACAGAGACGTCAATGAACGAACGGACAGTTCATAACTTTGCCAAAATAAAAAAAGTAAACTTTTCACACGAGGGAAGACTTGAACCAAGGACCTCTCATTCCGCAGCTGCTCACGCTAACCACGGGACGGCGCTCCTAGGCTCAGACTCCCCTTGATGTTGCTGATCTTGCTCATTGACTACTCAGGTTGTATATTTTCTTATTTTTTCATAGTTCCACACAACTTCATCCTGTTTTCTCGATTGATCTGTGTTCAGTTTTTCAAGGCCTATCCACTGCGCCAACTTTCAACTAAATCTGAGGGGGGTGCGATGGGGAGGTTCCCTCGTAAGAAAAACATTTTAAATGGTTCAAATGGCTCTGAGCACTACGGGACTCAATTGCCGAGGTCATTAGTCCCCTAGAACTTAAACTAGTTAAACCTAACTAACCTAAGGACATCACAAACATCCATGCCCGAGGCAGGATTCGAACCTGCGACCGTAGCGGTCTTGCGGTTCCAGACTGCAGCGCCTTTAACCGCACGACCACTTCGGCCGGCAAAAACATTTTAACAAATATAAATGAGACAGACTTAATACATGTTAACCATAGGGGAAAATGCATTATGTAAATAAAGCACAACAGCTTGGTACAATAACATTTTCAGAAGAACTTATGTAATAGGGTGGTCATGTGATACAGCAGTCACCTTCCGTGCCCTCCCCCCTCCCCTCCCCCCCTTCCCGCCTCACGCAACTAACTGCACTTCTGTCGACAGCAGATGCTCCATAGACTTCGCACAAATGATTGTGAATATTCCCCACAGTTCCTTTCTCTGCAGTTAGAAATTCAGTCACCACACGTTCTTTGTAACGTACATCACCTTCAGACGCCGTTTAGAATCTCTCCTGCAGCTACGCTATCTGTCGGAAGTGATGAAAACTTGGCTTTCACTCCGGAGACTTCAACTAATATATACATAAAGTTTCGCATTCGTAGCATTTTTTTCTGCTGAGAAAGAAATGCCATGCATTACTTTCTGGACAACACTCATATATATCCCGTTCATCTTCACTCTTGACCTTATTACATCGATATAAGTAAGATATCTGGCGAAATATATCAACATTATCGAAAGATGCTTTCCTCCAATTACATTTCGCACCTGTTTTTCTTTCCGAAATTATTTCTTCTGCATTCTTTATGTATTCACTCCCTTGAACACAGGCTCTTTCAATGACCTCACTTTTGTATTCAACTTCATTCCTCACACCACTCTTTCGTTTCGTGGTCTTCTCCACTATCACAGAGCTTTAAGATAAAGCTATCAACGTGCACCTTGTAATCACACAAGACCAAGAATCTTCCGCTCTGTCTGAAAGACAGCCAACTCTTCATTAGTGACGAATATTATTACTTGAATAAACAGACCACACAGCACTGCCAACAGAATCAGCAGTGTTGCCACATGAAGATCAGAAACACCAAAATGCAGATTTACGTGGTTTATAAACTTACCACACACAAAAAACATAGACACCTAGATTCTCGAACATATTCTCAGTTCGAATATAATGAATTTCCTTGAGAGAGAGAAGTTGCTGTCCATGCATCAGCACGGCTTTAGAAAGCATCGCTCCTACGAAACGCAACCCACCCTTTTTTCACATGATATCTTGCGAACCGTGGATGAAGGGTATCAGACGGATGCCATATTCCTTGACTTCCGGAAAGCGTTTGAGTCGGTGCCCCACTGCAGACTCCTAACTAAGGTACGAGCATATGGGATTGGTTCCCAAGTATGTGAGTGGCTCGAAGACTTCTTAAGTAATAGAACCCAGTACGTTGTCCTCGATGGTGAGTGTTCGTCGGAGGTGAGGGTATCATCTGGAGTGCCCCAGGGAAGTGTGGTAGGTCTGCTGTTGTTTTCTATCTACATAAATGATCTTTTGGATAGGGTGGATAGCAATGTGCGGCTGTTTGCTGATGATGCTGTGGTGTACGGGAAGGTGTCGTCGTTGAGTGACTGTAGGAGGATACAAGATGACTTGGACAGGATTTGTGATTGGTGTGAAAATGGCAGCTAACTCTAAATATAGGTAAATGTAAATTAATGCAGATGAATAGGAAAAAGAATCCCGTAATGTTTGAATACTCCATTAGCAGTGTAGCGCTTGACACAGTCACGTCGATTAAATATTTGGGCGTAACATTGCAGAGCGATATGAAGTGGGACAAGCATGTAATGGCAGTTGTGGGGAAGGCGGATAGTCGTCTTAGGTTCATTGGTAGAATTATGGAAGATGTGGTTCATCTGTAAAGGAGGCCGCTTATAAAACACTAATACGACCTATTCTCGAGTACTGCTCGAGCGTTTGGGATCCCTATCAGGTCGGATTGAAGGAGGACACAGAAGCAATTCAGAGGCGGGCTGCTAGATTTGTTACTGGTAGGTTTGATCATCACGCGAGTGTCACGGAAATGCTTCAGGAACTCGGGTGGGAGTCTCTGGAGGAAAGGAGGTGTTCTTTTCGTGAATCGCTACTGAGGAAATTTAGAGGACCAACATTTGAGGCTGACTGCAGTACAATTTTACATGCCGCCAACTTATATTTCGCGGAAAGACCACAAAGATAAGAGAGATTAGGGCTCGTACAGAGGCATATAGGCAGTCGTTTTTCCCTCGTTCTGTTTAGGAGTGAAACAGGGAGAGAAGATGCTAGTTGTGGTACGAGGTACCCTCCGCTACGCACCGTATGGTGGATTGCGGAGTATGTATGTAGATGTAGATGGAAATTACGTCGTTTCTACACAGAAGGCCTGGACATAAATAATCCATTTTGTGTAAAATGTTGAATTACGATGTTTCTAAGATGACCGATACAATTATGTGAATCTGTCCTCTGACTTGCGCTTCTTCCCAGTGGCTAACTACTTTTCGTTGCCCGATCGATCTACGATAAACTCCTACTACAATATGGAATCAACAGCTGCCTTACAGACCATAACTGTTGCAAAGTGATTGCAGTGTGTGTGTGTGTGTGTGTGTGTGTGTGTGTGTGTGTGTAGCTAAGCGACGGAAAGGACAGAACTTTGCTCAGCGTACCCATCCGATGACAAATGAAGCTGTAGCTTCCATATGGCGGAAAGCAGTGGAGACGAATTTTCGCTATCACTCCGCCGCGCGACGATGTATCAAGGGGAACACATGGGCGTCCCATGTGCCACACTCCCGCTGATAAAACCCCCGGCCGTTGTGACAAATGTTCGCTCTTCTCCGCTAACGGCCGACCCCTGCCCCGTTTAGAAAATGAAAAACGTTGCGGCGGTACTTCCGAAGATGCAGCTAACGCCGGCTCAGAGATAAAACCCTACACGGTAATTTTAGGTCAAGAAGAATTTCCAAAACTTTTCTCTTTTGATCACTGACGTAATGGTGATGCCTGCTGTTACGTCACTTCTCGTCGCGTAGTTCTTTACAGCGTTATCCGTGGTCATATATTCATTGTTTTCGGTGTAATTTTAAAAATTTTGCTTGTCTGCAAGAAAAAATACTGCCTCTTCTGTCTCGTCAGAATTTTTAAATCGTGTGGATTTATCTATTTGTTTCATTTACTGTATATACACTACTGAGCATTAACATTGCTACACCAAGAATAAATGCAGATAATAAACGTGTATTCATTGGACAAATATATTATACTACAACTGACATTACATTTTCACACAAATCAAATGGTTCAAATGGCTCTCAGCACTATGGGACTTAACATGTGAGGTCATCAGTCCCCTAGACGAAGAACTACTTAAACCTAACTAACCTAAGGACGTCACACACATCCATGCCCGAGGCAGGATTCGAACTTGCGACCGTAGCGGTCGCGCGGTTCCAGACTGAAGCGGCTAGAACCGCTCAGCCACACAGGCCGGCCATTTTCACACAATTTGGGTGCATAGATCCTGAGAAATCTGTACCTCTGGCCGCAATAACGTTCTTGATACACCTGGGCATTGAGTCCAACAGAGCTCGGATGGCGTGTATAGGTACAGCTGCCCGTGCAGCTTCAACACGATACCACAGTTCATCAAGAGTAGTGACTGGCGTATTGTTACGAGCCAGTTGCTCGGCCACCATTGACCAGACGTCTTCAGTTGGTGAGAGATCTGAAGATTGTGCTGGCCAGGGCACCAGTCGAACATTTTCTGTATCCAGAAAGGCCCGTATAGTACCTGCAACATGCGGTCGTGCATTATCCTGCTGAAGCGTAGGGTTTCGCAGGGATCGAATGAAGGGTAGAGCCACGTAACGTCCACTGTTCAAAGTGTCGCCAATACGAACTATAAGTGACCGAGACGTGTAACCAATGGCACCCCATACCATAACGCCGGGTGATACGCCAGTATGGCGATGACGCTTCCAATGTGAGTTCGCCGCGATGTCGCCAAACACGGATGCGACCATCATGATGCTGAAAACAGAACCTTGATTCATCAGAAAAAATGACGTTTTGCCATTCGTGCACCCAGATTCGTCGTCGAGTACACCATCGCAGGCGCTCCTGTCTGTGATGCAGCGTCAAGGGTAACCGCAGCCATGATCTGCGAGCTGATAGTCCGTCCTGCTGCAAACGTCGTCGAACTGTTCGTGCAGATGGTTGTTGTCTTGCAGACGTCCCCATCTGTTGACTCAGAGATCGAGACGTGGCTGCACGATCCGTTACAGCCGTGCAGGTAAGGTGCCTGTCATCTCGACTGCTAGTGATACGAGGCCGTTGGGATCCATCACGGCGTTCCGTATTACCCTCCTGAACCCACCGATTCCATATTCTGCTAACAGTCATTGGATCTGGACCAACGCGAACAGCAATGTCGCGATACGATGAACCATCATCGCGATAGGCTACAATCCGACCTTTATCAAAGTCGGAAACGTGATGGTACGCATTTCTCCTCCTTACACGAGGCATCACAACAACGTTTCACCAAGCAACGCCGGTCAACTGCTTTTTGTGTATGAGAAATCGGTTGGAAGCTTTCCTCATGTCAGCAAGTTGTAGGTGTCGCCACCGGCGCCAACCTCATGTGAATGCTCTGAAAAGCTAATAATTTGCATATCACAGCATCTTCTTCCTGTCGGTTAAATTTCGCGTCTGTAGCATGTCATCTTCCTGGTGTAGTAATTTTAATGGGCAGTAGTGTGTTTTTTTTTAAGTTGGTACTGATTTTGTTGGCCGAGGTTACCTGTAGGGCTTTTTATTACATTATACAGTTTGTTGTCTTTCAGATAATTCACATAGTTAAAAGTTCTACTTCTGACTTTCCTGACACATACGTACGTACATACATACATTACATACGGGGTCTTTCCTTAAGTGCGGTTAAATATTTAACAGGATACGGTCTGCCCCACTGAACAATTTGAGGTAGGGAAACAGGGATCGGAGAAGCCAGCTTAAGGAACTAACAGAAACAAAATGACATTACTTTTTAATTTACATTAATTACAGTTAACTGTCCGCCCGAAAGCTGAGTGGTCAGCGGGGCTGTCTGTCATGCCAAGGGGCCCGGGTTTGATTCCCGGGTGGATCGGTGATTTTCTCCGCTCAGGGACTGGCTGTTGTGTTGTCCTCATTATCATTTCATCATCATCAGCGGAAGGCAACGGGAAACCACCACTTGAATCACTTCCCAAGATGCTCATGCGGTGGACCTCTCTGACGAGGCTTCCCCCATGATAAGACCTGCCGTACGGCAGAACACAACGTTAAAAGTAAATAAATAAAAATAAAAAAAAGTTAACTGCAAGTACCATCGCTGAGGCAATGAGCGTGCCATTTCTACAGTATCTTAGTATCTTACAAAATGTGCTGAAACTGACCCCCATCAACCTCAATGCAAGCGTGACATCAGTGAACAAGATTCTGACTGACCCTGACAAATATACCTGGTGTGTCTCGAATTGCATTACAGGCAGCTACAATTCTGGCAACTAATTCCGTCTCCGTATCCATTGGGGCGTCATACACAAGTGACTTCAGATGTCCCCATAGGAAATAATGAAGGTGATTCAGGTGAGGTGACCTCGCAGACCATAGTATAGTACCTCTCCTTCCAATCCAGCGACCAGGAAACACAGCACTGAGATGGTTTTGGACATCCTCGCTGAGGGAGACGGTGCACCACCATGTTGTATCCACATCCTCTGACGAACACCCAAGGGTACGTTCTTCAACAACTCAAGCAGACCTCTTTGCACGAACCTCTAGCACAGTTGGCCAGTCAGACGGCCAGACAGAAGATATGGCTCAATGAGATTGTAGCCTACAATACCGTCCCACATATTCAGAGCAAAACGTTCAAATGGTTCAAATGGCTCTGAGCACTATGGGACTTCTGAGGTCATCAGTCCCCTGGAACTTAGAACTGCTTAAACATAACCAACCTAAGGACATCACACACATCCATGCCCGAGACAGCATTCGAACCTGCGACCTTAACGGTCGCGCGGTTGCGGACTGTAGCGCCTAGAACCGCTCGGCCACTCCGGCCGGCGAGCAAAACTTACTTAATGGTGTGACTCTACTGCACCGTGAGGGTTTTGTTCATCCCACAAATGGCTATCCCTGCTGTTAGAAATACCGTGACGATAACATGTGGCCTCGTTTGTAAACAGCGCATTTGGAGGTAATCTGGTCGATCAGTCCATTGTTGAAGCAACCACTGACACAATGTGACCCTCAGTGCAACGTCAGTCACAGACATTGGATGGACTCGTTGTGGGTGATAAGGGTGTAATTGTTGCTCACGGAGTACTCGCCTCGCACTAGTTAGTATCTGCAGCACCTATTTCACGTCCAATACGACGAGTACTTGTAGCGGAGTCCTCTGCAACTCGTTACAGCACGTCCTCTTCAAAATTGGGTGTGCGAGTGGTCCCCATGCCTGCCGCATCTGTCGATCGAGAGAAATAAACAGTCGGGACGGATGATGCCTGTTAGGAAACCGTTCCACGCTCGGGCTTCCACCAGCGAGAGCATTCTAACGTCTTCCCCATACGCAAGCTGCATGTCAGTGGGTTCTAAGAAACTGTACCGGTACTACTCCATCGAATTGTACTGTGCGTCTCTGAACAGCACTGAGTAATGAATGGATCTGCCGTTGATTCATAGCATCTTCCGTCATGAGACAATGTAAATACCATACAACAGAGCCACCTTACGGACAAGTAAAAGCCGGCCGCAGTGGCCGTGCGGTTCTAGGCGCTTCAGTTTGGAACCGCGTGACCGCTGCGGTCGTAGGTTCGAATCCTGCCTCGGGCATGGATTTGTGTGATGTCCTTAGGTTAGTTAGGTATAGGTAGTTCTAAGTTCTAGGCGACTGATGACCTCAGATGTTAAGTCCCATAGTGCTCAGATTTAATTTGGACAAGTAAAGTAAACAAAACGTGCATCATGACTTCCCAGTGATCGGGGCCGTCCTTCTTGTTTCCGTGCAGCAAATGAAGAATGTACCTGTAAATGAACAGCACAGTACGTTTAAACTTATGTGCATGTTAGTTGTAAATAGCCAATGGCCTTGCCGCAGTGGTAACACCGGTTCCCGTCAGATCACCGAAGTTAAGCACTGCCGGGCTGGGCTAGCACTTGGATGGGTGACCATCCAGTCTGCCGAGCGCTGCCGGCAAGCGAGGTGCACTCAGCCCTTGTGAGGCAAATTGAGGAGCTACTCGATCGAGAAGTAGCGGCTCAGGTCTCGCAAATTGATATACGGCAGGGAAAGCAGTGTGCTGACCACATGCCCCTCCATATCCGCATCCAGTGATGCCTGTGGGCTGAGGATGACACGGCGGTCTGTTCGAGAGGAGTTTAGTTTTAGTTGTAAATAAACTGGAGACACAGTGGTAGACAAGGTTACTTCTGTATTTCCTTAAGCTAGGTTCTCTGACCTACCTCAAATTGTTCAGTGGGGCATCTCCTATGTCCTGTTACATTTTTGCACGCTCGTACAGAAACACTATGTATGCACTATGTGGTCAAAAGTATCATGATGCCTGTTAGTGGACATTAATGTGTAGTGCCGGCGGGTGTGGCCGTGCGGTTAAAGGCGCTTCAGTCTGGAACCGCGTGACCGCTACGGTCGCAGGTTCGAATCCTGTCTCGGGCATGGATGTGTGTGATGTCCTTAGGTTAGTTAGCTTTAATTAGTTCTAAGTTCTAGGCGACTGATGACCTTAGAAGTTAAGTCGGATAGTGCTCAGAGCCATTTGAATGTGTAGTGTGCCGGCCGAAGTGGCCGTGCGGTTAAAGGCGCTTCAGTCTGGAACCGCGTGACCGCTACCGTCGCGGGTTCGAATCCTGCCTCGGGCATGGATGTGTGTGATGTCCTTAGGTTAGTTAGCTTTAATTAGTTCTAAGTTCTAGGCGACTGATGACCTTAGAAGTTAAGTCGCATAGTGCTCAGAGCCATTTGAATGTGTAGTGTGTCCACCCTTGGCCTAAAATGACCGCCTAAACTCTGCTGGGAACACTTTCAGTGAGGAAATTCGAGTTTTGTGGTAAGTCCCTTGGGATCAAATTATTGAGGTCATCGGTCCCTAGGCTTACACACTACTTGATGTAAAACTAACTTACGCTAAGGACAACACACGCACCCATGCCCGAGGGAGGACTCGAACATGTGATGGGGGGGAGGGGGGGGGGGCAGAGAGGAGCCGCCGCGCGAACCGTTACAAGGCGCCTAGACCATGCGACTATACCGTGCGGCTTTTGAGCGTGGAGTCTGAATATCTGCGGCGTAACAGCAGCCCATTCCTCTTCAAGTCATCAAGAACTGAAACCAAGGAAGGCAGTGGTATTGGACGTTGGGGTCTAGGGTGAAGTCGACGTTCCATGTCATCTCAGCGGTGTTCCTTTGGGATGAAGGCAGGATTATGGGCAGGCCATTCCATATCAGGAATGTTTTTGTCCGCAGCCAGTGCCCCACACATGCTGCTGTATGACAGGGTGCGCTGTCACGCTGGTGAGTCGGTCTTGCCGATATGTTTACTATATGCAATATTCACTGAAGCGCCAAAGAAACTGCGTATTCAAATACAGAGCTGTATATAAACCGACAGAATGTGGCGGTGCGGTCGGGAACGGCTTTATAAGACAAGTGTCTGGCGCAGTTGCTAGATTGCTTACTGCTGCTACAATGGCAGGTTATCAGGAAGTGAGTTTGAACGTGGTGCTATAGTCGGCACCCTAGCGATGGGAAACAGCATCTGAGAGGTGGCGATGAAGTGGCGATTTTCCTGTATTGCCATTTCACGAGTATACCGTAACTATCATGAATCCGGTGAGACATCAAATCTCCGACATCGCTGCGGCCGGAAAAAGATCTGCAAGAACGATACCAATGATGACTGAAGAGACTCGTTCAGCATGACATAAGTGCAACCCTTTTGCAAACTGCTGCAGACTTCAATGCTGGACCACCAACAAGTGTCAGCAAGTGTACCATTCAACGAAAAATCGTCAGTGTGGAATGCCGGAGTGGAAGGCCCATTCGTGTGCCCTTGATGACTCGCCTGGGACCATCAGCATCGACGTTGGATTGTTGATGGCTAGAAACATGTTGCCTGGTCAGACAAGTCTCGTTTCAAATCATATTGAGCGGATGGAAGTGTACGGATATGGAGACAACCTCATGAACCTATGGACACTCTGTAGTGGTGTGAGGCGTGTGCAGTTGGAGTGATACAGCACACCTGATACATCTACATATGAGTGTAACAGTGACACGTACATGACCATTCTGTCTGACCACCTACAGCCTTTGATGTCCATTGTGCATTCCGACGGACTTGGGCAATTCTAGCAGGACAATGCGACACCCCACATGTCCAGAATCGTTACATAATGGCTCCAGGAAAACGTTTGCGAGTTTAAAGACTTCCGATGGCTACCCAACTCCCCAGATACGAACATTATTGACCATATCTGGGATGCCCTGCGACATGCTGTTCAGAAGAGATCTCCAGCCCCTAATACTCTTACTGATGTATGGATAGCCCTGCAGAATTCATGGTGTCAATTCTCTCCAGGACTATGTCAGACAATAGTCGATTCCATGTCACACAAGCGTCACTTCTGTGTGCTCGTGGGGGCCCTATATGATTTGGGCAGGTGTACCAGTTACTTTGGCTCTTCATTGCATAGGACGGTAATATGTGTTCATACCTTTCAGTACTCAGCATTTTGTTGACCACAATAATGGGACCACATCCTAACCCTAACATCACATTTTCCATACTCCACTGTTGGCATTACACATGATGACAAGAAGCGTTCTCCAGCCATTCAAATACAAACCCTTCCATTGTATTGCTGCAGGGTATAGCGTGATTCATCACTCCGAATAACTCATTTCCAGTCGTCACTCTTTACACCACCTCGCTCAGCACTGGCTACAGAAATACGTGATATAGGAGTTGCTGCTCCACCGCTGTGTCCCAGCCTTTCACCACCCTACACACAGACATTTTGCTACGTGGACTGTTTATAGCACTGTAGAACTTATGAGTAATTCGTTCCTCAGATTTCTTGCATTTGTTTTAGAACCATCATCTGCAGGTGTCGACAGTTGCTGTCCGTTAGTGCAGGAGATCTGCCTCGCGTAGGTATAGTGGTTGTTGTTTCACCCTCTCCACAACACAATCACGACAGCAACATACGACCTGGGCAGCTTTGGGGGAGCTGAAATGTTCCCCATCGATTTTTCGGACGATGTCCAGCTGCCGAGTACACTCTTTCTTTCCTGATGTACGCGAAAGACTACAAGTGAAACGTGTCAACCCCAGCTGGGGGATAGTCCATTTCCTGACAGGCCACAGGCTGTAACAGGTACATTTAAACCGTATGGGACTAACGATGGAGTATGCGTATGCAGAGAAACTGGGACACCAGAACATGTCACACTGCTGTGCAACATGGTAGCACAAGTGAGACCTATACAGAACAACAATGACCTCGCCAGAATAACACATAATCCTGATAACTGGAACACAATAAATAGCGTAGCCGATATTGCATCAAACACTTTGCACAAAGAATACAAGCGCCAAAACCCATATGAGAGGACCAAAACACGACCACAGATTCCGAAACCGAGGAAGGAACACTAAGTAAATATGCCTCAGAAGGGATCAACATGTTAGGGATCAAAACCAACAATGCATGACACTGCATGCCACAACACAGTCACAAACAACACAACAATCATAAAACAAATAAACCCTGGCACCATGTACTAAGACTGTATTAATGAGGTAATGACACTTGTGAGGAGAGGGCTCGAAGAACTTTTATTCTGAGGCTTCTCCCCCCCAGTGACATCCTGCATAGTGTTTATACTGCACACAAGTAGTAATGTACTGCTCGTCTCTATTCAAAGCTACAGTCAATGAATTTTATGTATCAGTAATGTATTAAGTTATTTAAGGAATAGTGCATTCAAGTAGTAATGAACTATATTTTATTTCTACTAACAAATTATAAACATAGTGTATTTCTCATGTAAAGCTAAAATTCATGTATTCCATGTATGAAGTGCTCAATCAGTATTTAACCTGTATAATCTGTGTAAACATACATTAGCCCAAACCATTTCAGATGAAAATAGCTTGAGGTTGTACTGAGACCTTCTCATCTGAAATAGGTAGAAATAGGTCATTATCAACCAACATCCAAATACAGCATATCACTAACCTCGACAAATTATTTTCACCACACTCATTGTATTACATTTTCTTTTTGTTTTTTTAAAATTTTTCTTTGACTTTTGTGTTATATTAATTATATTCTCATCAAATAGGTAGTAACAAATTATATGGAATCATTTTAACAATTGTTAAGCATTCATTTCGCTGTAACCTCAGAGAAATCTGTGTATATTATGTTCTTCATATTTTCTTTTAAAAAAACAGCATTGACAGCTGTATACTAATAAGATTGTAACAATAAGAAGTCTTTGCTGTTAGATTCAGAAGCATCTGACACACCTTACATTTCAAGCCAGTGGGTTACCCTGTATTCTTAATGAAATAAATAAATAAATACACAAATAGTCACTCAGCTCCTTTGAGCCATCCACTTTGCTGTTAGCCTTTCTCTGCACTTCCTTTACAATTTCAGCGACAAATGTTTTGGTTATAAAGTAAAATAATGAGGAAAACACAAGACACTGAAATCAACAGTAATTCGGCTTTTCAGTGTCAACAAACGTAATTTTTATTTTTAAGTATGTGTATGCAAAGTGGTATTAGATACGGATGAAGTCAGTATCTGAATTTTACGCATGTGCTTGGCAGAGCATGATAGCAACGCACACAAAGGAGCGAAAGAAACTAGCACACCTGCCTAATATCGTGTCGGTTCCCCTGCAAGCACGCAGAAGTGCCGCAATGCGGCGTGATTAATGTCTGGAGTGCTGCTGCAGGGAACTGACACCATGAAACCTGCAGGGCTCTCTACGAATCCGGAAGAGCACGAGCGAGTGGAGTTCTCCTCTGAACACCACACTGCAAGGCATCCCAGATACGCTCAATAATGTTCATGTCTGGGCAGTTTGGTGGCCAGTGGAAATGTTTAAACTCAGGCGAGTGTTCCTGGAGCCACACTGTAACAATTCTGAACGTGTCGTGCTGGAATTGCCCAAGTCTGTTGGAATGCACAGTGGACACGAATGGATGCAGGTAGTGAGACGGGATCCCATATCCAACTGCACACACCCTGGAGCACTACAGAAGCTCCACCAGCTTGAACAGTCACCTGCTGACATGCGTGGTCCATGGACTCATGAAGTTGTCTCCCGAACACATCCGTCTGCTTGCTACAATCTGAAACGAGATTCGTCCGAGCAGGCAACATTTTTCCAGTTATCAACAGTCCAATTTTGGTGTTGATGGGCCCAGGCGAGATATAAAGCTCTGTGTTGTGCAGTCATTAAGGGTACACGAGCCGATCTTTGGACATGTTTCTATAAAACAGATCTGAAGATGTCATTATAGACCGAAACCGGTACTCTAATGACAAAAATTTGTTCCCGTAGACGCGAAGTAAAAGAAATTTATCATACAAGGTGTACATTAAGTCCGGGAACACTTTCAATTGTTTATTGCGCAAGAACTAAACATTGTACAGATGTCATACATACTGCATTTTAAAGAGGAACTCTGATAGTTTTTGTACAAACATTCGATATGCGGACCATGAGTGACCCGGCAGACGTCAATACGGTAATGGAATTCTTGCCATACCCGTCCCTGCATGGCATCGTCGACTGTGGCAGTCGCTTCCCGTATTCTCTCCCGGAGCTCTGCTACATCACATGGTAGAGGCGGTACACACACCAGATCTTTAATGTGTCCCCCACAGAGTGGCCGAGCGGTTCTAGGCGCTTCAGTCTGGAACCGCGCGACTGCTACGGTCGCAGGTTCGAATCCTGCCTCGGGCATGGGTGTGTGTGATGTCCTTAGGTTAGTTAGGTTTAAGTAGTTCTAAGTTCTAGGGGACTGATGACCTCAGAAGTTGAGTCCCATAGTGCTCAGAGCCATTTGAACCATTCATTTTTGAACGCTTCTCAATGCCGGGCACAAGCAACTCGACGTAACGAATTTGTTGTGCCAGTGATGAATGGCCTTCCGTGTTGGTGGCTTCTTACCGTACTTGGTCCTAAACACCCGTTGAACAGCTGTAGTACACTTGTTTTTGTCGAACTCCAACACACAGAAAGCTCGCTCCGCGGCTCAACCCGCCGTGTTTGCGACTAGCACTGAGTATCGGCAAATTACCAAACTACGCTATGGAACAACAACATGCAGGGTTTCTCTTCAAAATGACATATGTATGATATCTGTACAATGTTTGGTTCTTGTGCAATAAATAATTGAAAGTGTTCCCAGATATACAGGGTGTTACAAAAAGGTACGGCCAAACTCTCAGGAAACATTCCTCACACACAAATAAAGAAAATATGTTATGTGGACATGTGTCCGGAAACGCTCAATTTCCGTCTTAGAGCTCATTTTAGTTTCGTCCTTCCACCTACGCTCAATGGAGCACGTTACCATGATTTCATACGGGATACTCTACCTGTGCTGCTAGAACATGTGCCTTTACAAGTACGACACAACATGTGGTTCATGCACGATGGAGCTCCTGCACATTTCAGTCGAAGTGTTCGTACGCTTCTCAACAACAGATTCGGTGACCGATGGATTGGCAGAGGCGGACCAATTCCGTGGCCTCCACGCTCTCCTGACCTCAACCCTCTTGACTTTCATTTATGGGGCATTTGAAAGCTCTTGTCTACACAACCCCAGTACCAAATGTAGAGACTCTTCGTGCTCGTATTGTGGACGGCTGTAATTCAATACGCCATTCTGCAGGGCTGCATCAGCGCATCAGGGATTCCGTGCGACGGAGGGTGGATGCACGTATCCTCGCTAACGGAGCACATTTTGAACATTTCCTGTAACGAAGTGTTTCAAGTCACGCTGGTACGTTCTGTTGCTGTGTGTTTCCATTCCATGATTAATGTGATTTGAAGAGAAGTAATAAAATGAGCTCTAACATGGAAAGTAAGCGTTTCCGGACACATGTCCACATAACATATTTTCTTTCTTTGTGTGTGAGGAATGTTTCCTGAAAGTTTGGCCGTACCTTTTTGTAATACCCTGTATATATATATATATATATATATATATATATATATATGAATGTCTTATTTCAATAGTGTAAGTCCATCCTTGTTCATATTGAGATACAGAGTCCGAAAGTTAGATGAACGCTGAAAAATCTGCAGTTGAGATACCAGAAATATTCAAGCATATGCCTTCTTGCTAGAGATATATATATATATATATTACCAAAGGTCTATGAAAGATCGCGGTCAACGCACTTGAAATTTCTATACGATCCCCTAACGAATATTTGGACAAACATAAGCTAAATATTTTTCACTATACGTATTATGTAAATAGGTAAAGCAAAAACGTTGTTACCAAACATCTCGAAAAGTATTTGACCGATTTCCTTCAAAGCTTTGGCCGACTTACTTCAAATATCTATGTTCAGATGAGACAATGGAGAAAATTAATGAAATATTAAACGACTAGCAAACGAAATATGTTGTGATACAATAACTGTAATCCCTATCACGACAGTAAATTACAGCGGGAGTACTCTTCTTGCAGATAGTACCGCCAGACGTCGCTGGACCGTAGGACATGGAAAAGATCCAGAATTTGACAGGAACATGATCGCAAACCCTTATTTATTGGTTAGTTCCCGTTGTTACATACGCAGTGGAAGAAGGCTCGCTGTGAAGAAGCTACTGCCGAACGCAATAGAGGCAGACATCTTGACAGAGTAGGCTGCAGCTGAAGACGTGTTCATCCCTCGCATTCCATTGATACCCTGTGATTTAAATATGGCCTTTGATTTAAAGGGATTGCTCTTTCTCATGCGGCTTGCACTCACTGTGACTAGTACATCTACATTTATACTCCGCAAGCCACCCAGCGGTGTGTGGCGGAGGGCACTTTACGTGCCACTGTCATTGACTCCCTTTTCTGTTCCAGTCGCGTATGGCTCGCGGGAAGAACGACTGTCTGAAAGCCTCCGTGCGCGCTCTAATCTCTCTAATTCTACATTCGTGATCTCCTCGGGAAGTATAAGTAGGGGGAAGCAATATATTCGATACCTCATCCAGAAACGCACCCTCTCGAAACCTGGCGAGCAAGCCACACCGCAATACAGAGCGCCTCTCTTGCAGAGTCTGCCACTTGAGTTTGTTAAACATCTCCCTAACGCTATCACGCTTACCAAATAACCCTGTGACGAAACGCGCCGCTCTTCTTTGGATCTTCTCCATCTCCTCCGTCAACCCGACCTGGTACGGATCCCACACTGATGAGCAATACTCGAGTATAGGTCGAACGAGTGTTTTGTAAGCCACCTCCTTTGTCGATGGACTACATTTTCTAGGGACTCTCCCAATGAATCTCAACCTGGCACCCGCCTTACCAACAATTAATTTATGTGTTCATTCCACTTCAAATCGCTCCGTACGCATACTCTCAGATATTTTACAGAAGTAACTGCTACCAGTGTTTGTTCTTTTATCATATAATCATACAAGAAAGGATCCTTCTTTCTATGTATTCGCAATACATTACATTTGTCTATGTTAAGGGTCAGTTGCCACTCCCTGCACCAAGTGCCTATCCGCTGCAGATCTTTCTGCATTTCGCTACAATTTTCTAATGCTGCAACTTCTCTGTATACTACAGCATCATCCGCGAAAAGCCGCATGGGACTTCCGACACTATCTACTAGGTCATTTATATATATTGTGAAAAGCAATGGTCCCATAACACTCCCCTGTGGCACGCCAGAGGTTACTTTAACGTCTGTAGACGTCTCTCCATTGATAACAAAATGCTGTGTTCTGTTTGCTAAAGAATCTTCAATCCAGCCACACAGCTGGTCTCATATTCCGCAGGCTCTTACTTCGTTTATCAGGCGACAGTGCGGGACTGTATCGAACGCCTTCCGGAAGTCAAGGAAAAGGGCATCTACCTGGGAGCCTGTATGTAATATTTTCTGGGTCTCGTGAACAAATAACGCCGCACAGGGCCGTC
Organism: Schistocerca piceifrons; assembly: GCF_021461385.2. Classification (NCBI taxonomy): domain Eukaryota; kingdom Metazoa; phylum Arthropoda; class Insecta; order Orthoptera; family Acrididae; genus Schistocerca; species Schistocerca piceifrons. The sequence goes on along the minus strand of NC_060148.1, from coordinate 65,987,283 downwards.
ACTTTGTGTGGCAGATACTAAACAACCGCCGCAACGTCGGACACGGGAGCTAGTAGTAAATAACGTACACTGAGCCAGAACATTATGACCACCTACCTAATTAGCCACCTTCTGCACGAATAACAGCGACTACGCTTCGTGGCATGGAAGTAATGAGGCCATGGTAGGTCGCTAGAGAGAGTTAGCACCCCATCTGCACACACAGGTCAGCTAATTCCTGTAAATTACGGGAAGGGGGTCCATGACATCTGATGCCATGTTCAGTCTCATCCCAGATGTTTAGGATCAGCTTCAGACATGGTGAGTTGAGGGGCCAGCACGTCAATTGGAACCTACTAGTGTGTACCTCGAACTGGTCCAACAGACTACTGGCCTTGAGACATGATGCATTATCTTGCTGAAAAATGCCACTGCCGTCTGGAAACGTCATCGTCGTGAAAGGGTGTACGTGGTGTACGGTGTACGATACTCCTTGGCTGTGATGGTGCCTTGGACGAGCTCCACTGGACCCACAGATGGCCACGTGAATGTTTCACAGAGCATGATGGTGCCACTGCGAGCTTGTCTCCATCCCTCCGCACGGGTATCGAGCTTTTCCCCTGGAAGATGACGGATTCTCTTCCTCCCGCCAGCACTGTGAAGAAGGTATCGGGATTCATCAGGCTGTGCAATCCTCTGCCACTGCGCCAACGCGGGGTGGCCGAGCGGTTCTAGGCGCTACAGTCTGGAACCGCGCGACCGCTACGGTCGCAGGTCCGAATCCTGCCTCGGGCATGGGTGTGTGTGATGTCCTTAGGTTTAAGTAGTTCTAACTCTTAGGGGACTGATGACCTCAGATGATAAGTCCTATAGTGCTCAGAGCCATTTGAGCCATTTTTGAACTGCGCCAACGTCCAGTGCCGATGATCACATGCCCATTTCAGCCGTAGTTCCCGATGTCGTGATGTTGACATTGGCACATGGACGGTTCGTCGGCTGGTGAGGACCATCGTTAAGAGTGTTCTGCGCACTGTGCGTTCACACAAAAAATCAAATGTTCAAATATGTGTGAAATCTTACGGGACTTAACTGCTAAGGTCATCAGTCCCTAAGCTTACACACTAGTTAACCTAAATTACCCTAACGACGAACACACACCCATGCCCGATGGAGGACTCGAACCTCCGCCAGGACCTGTGTTCAGACACACTTGTACAGTGCCCAGCATTAAAGTCTGATGCTAGTTCCACAACAGCTGGCAGCTTGTCCTCTCCAGCCTACAAATTCCGACATCTGTAATGAGCGGTGGCTGCCCAACCCCACGGCGTCTGGACATGTGTTCGCCACGTGTTGAAGACACTCACCACAGCACTCCTCGAACAGGTGAGCAGTCATGGACTGTCCGGCTGATCCCGGCGGAGTTTCGAGTCCGCCCTCGGGCATGGGTGTGTATGTGTGTGTTTGTCCTTAGTATAATTTAGGTTAAGTAGAGTGTAAGCTTAGGGACTGATGACCTTAGCAGTTAAGTCCCACAAGATTTTACACACATTTTTTCCTCGAACACCCTACATGTCGTGCAGTTCCCGAAATCTTCGTGCCGACCCTGCAGGCCACTACAATCTGCCCTCGGTCAGACTCAGGTAGATCGCACACCTTCCCCATTCTACACGCGGACAGTAAGCTCACTGAAACTACATGCTCAGAATGGCTTAAATGGCTCTGAGCGCTATGGGACTTAACATCTAAGGTCATCAGTCCCCTAGAACATACAACTACTTAAACCTAACCAACGTAAGGACGTCACACACATCCATGCCCGAGGCAGGATTCGAACCGGTGACCGTAGCGATCTCGCGGTTCCAAACTGAAGCGCCTCGAACCGCTCGGCCACAGCGGCCGGCCTACTACATGCACTGTGCGTGTGTCTGACTAGCAGTCATTCCCCACCAGGTGATGCTGCTGTTGCCTGGACGGGTTTATATCGATAGTAGGTCGCTGGGCGTGATGTTGTGGCTGATTGCTGGTCTTACGCAAACTGCTTCTTGGGCCATCGTCGATGGCATCTGAACGTCGCAATTACAAATAAAATGACGTTCATCTTTGAGAGATGTTATACGTATTTTCCTGACAATTTCGAACATTTTACACCACTTAAAATTTTTTAAAGCTTTAAAAGTTTTCATTTGAAGGCCGAACTTTTTCAGAAGGACTCATGCTATTTTTACCAAATAAATGTTTACTTTCGTTGGTTTCTTTTTTTTTGTGAGAACTTAAAAGCGAGTACTCCTGCACCCTCGGCCTGTGGTCTGTACGGAACGGCGACTTGAGCGCTTATTATTTCTGCCGCGGCCGCGTTTGTTAGGTGGGTTCACCGCGCCGCAAACTCGCTCTAAAAGTTTCCCAATTAAAGTTGCTTTGCTGTTGCTGTTGCTCACCCCCCCCCCCCTCCCCCCGCCCCCCACTGTGCCCCCTGCCGTTGAACTGTTGCGCTGACGTCCGCTCTTGTTTCACTTCTAATGCGTCCGATTTCTTTGTCTCCGCAATTATATTTCCGTATAAAGGCGAGTGGTCTTCTACAATGAAATTATAAGTAAGCGGAAAGCCACAGGTAGTGGGACAGGCCGGTTCACCATCGGCGACAGCAGAGAGAGAACTGCGAAGTGATTGTGGATAGCTAAAAGAATACCGTAAAGCGGTGTGACTTTGAAGGTGAGGCGACTTTGAACAGTCATTTAGCGTCTTTTTAACGGAAATGCTGCACTCTAATGTGTAAATATAGAACTAAGGTCAAGCTTATTAAATATCGCCAATAATTGATACTTTCAGATGATCAGACAGTCGATATGAAATAACATTGTATACCAACGCTAGAAAATAACAAAACATTTGCCTATTATTAGATGCATTTTTGAATAAACGAGTTTTTATGGGCAAAGTTAACACTTTCAGAAAGCATAAAATGTTAAATTTATTCCTTGGTGACGTAAAAATATAAAATGGGAAGTCTTGTCTTTCAAGGGGTGACTTTGAACAGTGCCGTCCCTATTCTTTGACACATCATCTCCATGGAAAACATGTTTTAGTGAAGTCTCCTTCAAAGGAAAGTGTAAAATATTATTGTACATGTTATCGCTCATGATGTAATTACACTTCTGAGGAAATGGCGTTCCAAGGTGGAATCAGACGCAGTTTTTTTGTGTGGCCTAATGTTTCCAATGTGTCAGATTTTGAGAGAGATGACATTTGTAGGATTCTATCTGATTCTGAGGTAGATAGAAGGGGAAAGCTTCATTTTGAGTTAAAATTTGATGTCTATGACATCTGCTAGAGTGGGCACTCTTTGTGGCAGCTTCTTTTCCTGCAGAGTGTTTACAGATGTATTTCTTTAAAATGCGATAACTTTTTTTCATTACTTTTGTCAGACTCATACCGACTGTTTTGAAAAGATCTACTTTTAAATAATTTTCTTATTTTATAACAAGCTCAGCGACCATTTCCATTATTAGCAAAACTAACCCATAATCATGCGAACAGTTTCAGGTGATTTTAAAAAATCATAAAAATACTCAAATTTTTCTAAGTAAGTTACTTTCAAAACTATATTTATATACAAAAATCACACTGTTTCACATGATAGCGGTGTCATTTAAAAGTAATTGACATGACTCCCACAGAATAGGCGAATGTTTCCATGTTCAAAGTGACCCCGACCCATGGCGTGAAAGTGAACAGTGAAAAATTTAAAAAAAATAAACTAATCGTGGACGATAAAAATGTAGAATATGATTTATCATATTCAGCAACACCTCTTGCAACTTCGCAAAAAGTTTCATGTCAGTGTCTTGAGAAGTTTCTGTTTAATTTACAAAAATTAATTTAAAATGTTCAGAGTCACCCCGTTTTACGGTAACAGGGAAGAGAAGGAATATTTGTAAACAGTTGAAAGCTTCGCGCCTTTGGCCTACTAATTAGAGAGAGATGTACATAATTGTAGGCCTATATCGATGTCCATCTGCAGTAGGATTACCTAAAACTTTTTATCGCCGAAACATTGTGTGACGTTAGTGCAGAATCAAAATCTGCTCTCTGTAAAGTAAAATGGTTTCCGTAAATAGAGAACTTGCGAAATTCAGTTCGCTTGGTTCGTCTATTATACGGTGATCAACATAAGTTTTGCATATTGCTTTTTGTCAATATTGCACACAACAGAAAAGAAAGCTCGTTTCGTTCTGTCAGCTGCAGTCGTAAATAAACAAAAGTAAACAATATAAACACATTTCCTCTAGATGACCACAAAACAGCCTTAGAAAAGATTCCACTATAAACACTACAGTTTTTCCTCACTATTATGTTGAATTACACATTGTTTATGAACCAATTGACCTGCTTCATAGTTGCAGATGTTTCTGAATGCGGTTAGGCATAGTCCTTACGAAATTGTCTAGATAATCCTCTGTGATAGTGTCCCATGCCTCTCTGATATCCTGTAAGGTCTATGGTGGGACAGGACGATTGCAAATTTCCCGTTTTAGCATGGACCATGCATTCCGAGTACAGTTGAGATCTGAACAATATAAGGCCATTCAAATCAAGTAGTTCTGTGCTCCACTAGGAAGGTGTTGAAAAGATTTTGACGATGGGGACGTGAATTGTCGTCCATCAGCGTGAATCCCTCTCCAATATGTTCACCAAATGGAACCACAACTCATGCAAGGATTTCATCGTGATATTTCACACCTGTCATCCTCTCGTGTATTGGCATAAGTGATTCCCTGGGGCTAAACATCCAAAACATGACTGCACCACCTTGACATGGGTGGTGGTCTATGATATTGTTGTTGAGGTTCTGCTCCTTGCCTCCGTACGCAAATATCAGTACTCTTAGCGTTTTATCAGAAAAGAGCATTATGTCCCGCTGCTGCCTAGTCCACAAAGAGTGTCTGCATGCCAGTGCAACCCGAGACCCTCTCCAAATCCTGTTTAAAGGAAGGCCCTTGAGCGGTCTTCTTGCATTAGCTCCTGATCCTGGAGCCTATTCCCTATCGTTTGTGTTGACACCTGCTCACCTATAGTTCTTTGGAACTACTGCTGTAGACATGTAGCAATGGGTTCATAGTTTTTGTTTGCAGATATGTGTGACGATCCTCAACCGATTCTGTCGCTAGAAACTTGTCCCATATTCTAGAGACAACGCTTGGACTCAGTGACATTCACTGCGACGTCCACCTGTTCCAGTGACTATACCGTAAAAAGACACTTTCCATTGCTGTATTCGAATATGGCTTCTCTAGTGGTCATCAGGAAGAGGGTGGTGTGTGTGTGTGTGTGTGTGGCCACATATGGTTTGTGATCACAGAATAACAACATTTATTGATCAGCAGTAATACATTGTCTGCTGGTCCTCTGGGCGAGGTTTGCTTCCACTTGTACGAGGTGCATTCAAGTTCTAAGGCCTCCGATTTTTTTTCTCCGGACTGGAAAGAGATAGAAAAATGCGCATTGTTTTAAAATGAGACCGCGTTCATTGTCAATACGTCCCAGAGATGGCAGCACCGTACGGCAGATGGAATTTTACCGCCAGCGGCGAGAATGAGAGCTGTTTTAAATACTTAAAATGGCGACGTTTTCCTTACTTGAACAGCGTGCAATCAATCATTCGTTTTCTGAATTTGCGTGGTGTGAAACCAATTGAAATTCATCGACAGTTGAAGGAGACATGTAGTGATGGAGTTATGGATGTGTCGAAAGTGCGTTCGTGGGTGTGACAGTTTAATGAAGGCAGAACATAGTGTGACAACAAACCGAAACAACCTCGGGCTCGCACAAGCCGGTCTGACGACACGATCGAGAAAGTGGAGACAATTGTTTTGGGGGATTGCCGAATGACTGTTGAACAGATCGCCTCCAGAGTTGGCATTTCTGTGGGTTCTGTGCACACAGTCCTGCATGACGACCTGAAAATGCGAAAAGTGTCATCCAGGGGGGTGCCACGAATGCTGACGGACGACCACAAGGCTGCCCGTGTGGCACGTTGCCGAGAAATGTTGACGCGCAACGACAGCACGAATTGGACTTTCTTTTCGTCGGTTGTGACAATGGATGAGACGTGGATGCCATTTTTCAATCCAGAAACAAAGCGCCAGTCAGCTCAATGGAAGCACACAGATTCACCACCAAAATAATTTCTGGTATCCGCCAGTGCTGAAAAAATGATGGTGTCCATGTTTTGGGACAGCGAGGGCGTAATCCTTACCCATTGCGTTCCAAAGGGCACTACGGTAACAGGAGCATCCTACGAAAATGTTTTGAAGAAAACATTCCTTCCTGCACTGCAACGAAAACGTCCGGCAAAGTCTGCGCGTGTGCTGTTTCACCGAGACAATGCACCCGCACATCGAGCTAATGTTACGCAACAGTTTCTTCGTGATAACAACTTTGAAGTGATTCCTCATGCTCCCTACTCACCTGACCTGGCTCCTAGTGACTTTTGGCTTTTTCCAACAATGAAAGACACTCTCCGTGGCCGCACATTGACCAGCCGTGCTGCTATTGCCTCAGCGATTTTCCAGTGGTCAAAACAGACTCGTAAAGAAGCTTTCGCCGCTGCCATGGAATCATGGCGTCAGCGTTGTGAAAAATGTGTACGTCTGCAGGGCGATTACGTCGAGAAGTAACGCCAGTTTCATCGATTTCGGGTGAGTAGTTAATTAGAAAAAAATCGGAGGCCTTAGAACATGAATGCACCTCGTAATACTCTTGGCGGTGACGAAGGGGGCTGGCAGACGCTAACAAGTACGCCCATTGCTGCGACTGTAGGTGCACTGGCGTAACTGGAGTCCTCTGCCTCGGCAGCGTCGCTAAGGCCGTGCTGGGTCATACCACGGTGGCTGGAACCACCTGTCGCAGGCCCCTTCTGTGCTCCTGGATGGGGAGTGTGGCAGTAGGAAAGGTCAGTGCCCTGTCTCGGCGACCATCCCATGCTGTGGCTGTTTGGCGTCTGTGGCGGGGGTCCCCAGATCTGGCCCCGGTCGCGGTGTTTCTGGAGGTACTGTCCCGGCTCGGGGTGATGGCAACAGTGTGTTACGAAAGTGCACCCCAGGCAATGACTCCCATTACAGGGGGCTGTCTGCTGACAGCATATGAGGTGTCACTCTGGCGGCTCCAAAGTAATGACCTACGCTACAACGGAGATCAGTGTGATGTCTCTAATGACAGTGATGACTCCAACACACCGAGCTAGGTGGTGCAGTGGTTAGCACACCGGACTCGGATTTGGGAAGACGACAGTTGAAATCTGCATCTGGCCGTCCTGGTTCAAGTTTTCTGTGATTTCCCTTAGTCGCTTCTGGCAAATTCTGGGATGGCTCCTTTGAAAGGGCACGCCTGATTTCCTTCCCGATCCTTCCCTACTCTGAGCTCGTGCTCCATCTGTATTGACCTCCATGTCAACACGACGTTGAACACTAATCTTATCCTCCTCACACCATCTGACGATGGCTCATAACGACAAGCTTACTGCCGGTCCTTAAATATGGCTTTTGCCGCTGTTGTCTGCAGTTCTTCCTCCCCAGTAGGTCGGTGGAATATTCTGGTGTTGCTCGGCTGGCGAAACTGACCCGATTTCCGCCCTTGATGCTAACCCCCTGGTGTGCGGTGAGCTGCTCCTTGTCCCGTCCTCTGCTGCTCAGCGACACACTGTTCTCCTTCGTGTTGCTTAACTCGCCACTCCACTGACTCACTTGTCACAGTACCATACCACTGTGCAGCGCAACAGAATATAACATGCATACGACTTCTGGCCAATATTCCTTCATATTTTAAGAAACTTCATTACTGTTAATCTCCTACCTTCAACTAACTTAATCACTCTAGTAATTCGACCACCATATGGAATCTCTGTACGTTCTCGTCATCTAAATCATCATGAAGCACCACAGCTCTCGCAGTGAGACACAGCACAAGCATTGCAATGCTTACAAGTGGAATAGTTGCCACAGATTAGATTAGATTAGATTAATACTAGTTCCATGGATCATGAATACGATATTTCGTAATGATGTGGAACGAGTCGAATTTTCCAATACATGACATAATTAGGTTAATTTAACAACATACTTAAGTTAATATAACAACTTTATTTTTTTGTGTTTTTTTGTTTTTCTTTATTTTTTATTTTTATTTTTTTATTTTTTTAATATTTTTGTTTTGGTTTTTTTTCTTTTTTTTCTTAATTTATATCTAAAAATTCTTCTATGGAGTAGAAGGAGTTGTCATTCAGAAATTCTTTTAATTTCTTCTTAAATACTTGTTGGTTATCTGTCAGACTTTTGATACTATTTGGTAAGTGACCAAACACTTTAGTGCCAGTATAATTCACCCCTTTCTGTGCCAAAGTTAGATTTAATCTTGAATAGTGAAGATCGTCCTTTCTCCTAGTATTGTAGTTATGCACACTGCTATTACTTTTGAATTGGGTTTGGTTGTTAATAACAAATTGCATAAGAGAGTATATATACTGAGAAGCTACTGTGAATATCCCTAGATCCTTAAATAAATGTCTGCAGGATGATCTTGGGTGGACTCCAGCTATTATTCTGATTACACGCTTTTGTGCAATAAATACTTTATTCCTCAGTGATGAATTCCCCCAAAATATGATGCCATATGAAAGCAATGAGTGAAAATAGGCGTAGTAAGCTAATTTACTAAGATGTTTATCACCAAAATTTGCAATGACCCTTATTGCATAAGTAGCTGAACTCAAACGTTTCAGCAGATCATCAATGTGTTTCTTCCAATTTAATCTCTCATCAATGGACATACCTAAAAATTTGGAATATTCTACCTTAGCTATATGCTTCTAATTAAGGTCTATATTTATTAATGGTGTCATACCATTCACTGTACGGAACTGTATGTACTGTGTCTTATCAAAATTCAGTGAGAGTCTGTTTACAAGGAGCCACTTAGTAATTTTCTGAAAGACAGTATTGACAATTTCATCAGTTAATTCTTGTTTCTCAGGTGTGATTACTATACTTGTATCATCAGCAGAGAGAACTAACTTTGCCTCTTCATGAATATAGAATGGCAAGTCATTAATATACAATAAGAACAACAAAGGACCCAAGACTGACCCTTGTGGAACCCCATTCTTGATAGTTCCCCAGTTTGAGGAATGTTCTGATTTTTGCATGTTACGAGAACTACTTATTTCAACTTTCTGCACTCTTCCAGTTAGGTACGAATTAAACCATTTGTGCACTGTCCCACTCATGCTTGTCTAGCAGAATTTCATGATTTACACAATCAAAAGCCTTTGAGAGATCACAAAAAATCCCAATGGGTGGTGTTCGGTTATTCAGATCATTCAAAATTTGACTGGTGAAAGCATATATGGCATTTTCACAGACTTCACATACTGCCTCCCTCAAAGCAGAATCTAGGACTGTTGCCGCCAGAATTACTTTACAAATAAACCAGTGACAACATATTCATCGATCAAAACGTTCCTTATTAAAGTTCCAGCAAAACACAGCATTTGTTTAGACCACCCTATCTAGAGCAGCGTAGACATTGGTGGACAGGTTGCTCTCGTGTTGACTTGGTTCCAGACGCCGTTCAATACAGTTCTGCTCTGTCGTTTGGGTGATGATGATGATGTTTGGTCTGTGGAGTGCTCAACTGCGCGGCTGTCAGCACCCGTAAAAATTCTCAACGTTTGCTCCAATCTCGCCAGTTTAATGGATGAGGATGAAATGATGACGACAACACAAACAATCTGTCGTTTGGCGAACAAAGCACGAGCTTACCGAGTAGCAGACCAGTTCTGTGACTGCTTGCAGGACTGCCTTGCACACAGAAACCAACACGTTTCACGTCAGTCTGGAGGTTTCTCTGTCGCCATTGTCACTGAATTTAAAATCTCGTGGGTTGTCAGACCGCGTCATTGTTTCTTGTAAGCAATCGACGTTTATAGCCCTGTGCTGCGAGGTTCTTCATAATCTTGTTGCGTCCACGTTGGTTGAACACTATCAAAGACCAGATTCACGTTCTCTGATAGAGGGGGAGTTTCCCCGCCCTTATGTTAGAGAAGTGAGATAACTGCGTAAAATCCGCAACGACTGAACTCAACGAAGAGTTTCCTTAGGACATCAAAGGAACTTAGAACCACTGGTGAAAAAGCTAGCTTACAACTATGGAGGGCTACGACATACCTTCCCCCTCGTTGGAAAAGAGCTGGTGAAGCTCTACCTCCAGGCCATGGCGGGGAATGGACATCTTGGAAGTCCCTGAACAGACTGATATCCGGAGTTGGAAGATCAAACGTTAACTTGGCAAGATGGGGATACACTGGTCCAAATAACATTCGGTGTGACTGTTGAGAAGAACAGACAGTTCGGCACATGCTTCGGTGTCGATTGTGTCCAGTCTCCTGTACAGAAGATGATCTTCAACAAGCAACAGAAAGTGGACTGGATGTGGCCAGGTTTTGGTCGAAAGTAATTTAATCATAACTGTGTAAAATATATGTCCATATATATTTCTGAAACGAAAGTCATAATAATTGAGTAAAATTCCAGTGGCTATCAGTGGTGGGCCATTGTCATTGGATAGCCAGTGAAGTATTCCCGCGCTAATGCTGAAGAGGATGTGGGGGTTTACCAGCTAAAATTGTTGTGGCCGTAGAAAGGAGCGAGATATTAAGCCATAATATGCTTGAGCGCCTGTCATTCATGCAAACAGTTTAATATATAATAATAGTATCTTCAAAAACAGATATCATGTCTGTTAGACAACTGATGCCACTTCAATGAAGAATTTTTCATTGTGTAGCTATATGACTCATTCTCTCTCTCTCTCTCTCTCTCTCTCTCTCTCTCTCTCTCTCTGTGTGTGTGTGTGTGTGTGTGTGTGTGTGTGTGATTTTGATACACACACACACACACACACACACACACACACACAGAGAGAGAGAGAGAGAGAGAGAGAGAGAGAGAGAGAGAGGGGGGGGGAGAGTTGGGTACAACACGACCTTGTTCTGTCAAGAATTGTACCATTGCCCCCTGTTTTATTGTTGAGATCCTAAATGGCCAAAAGTCTCTTTGTCATTTTGTAGTTATCAGTTTCCTGATGCTGTAGATGCATATACCCCAAATGTTTTTGAAAAACTGCCTCTGAAGATTAGAGGATTTCTGAGGACTTTTGTGTTAGAAACTCTATTAACTTATTAACTTACTAGCCAGTGGCTGAATGTGTAACATAATACCATTCAGGGTACAGAATTGCTAGTATTGAGTATCTCAAAATTTCTATACTGAGTTTTTACTTTTATTTAAAGCTATATAAATAATAATATACATGTTCGGTTGTTCAAAATCGTGTATCTCCGAAACTTTTTGGCATATTGCTGTTAAATTTTGACACATTCTAATACAGACTTGTTTTAGGTACATTTAGGATCTCAACAATAAAACAGGGGCAATGGTACAATTCTTGACAGAACAAGGTCGTGTTGTACCCAACTCCCTCTCCCTGTCTGTGTGTATCAAAATCTCACACACTCACACACACACACACACACACACACACACACACACACACATACACATACACAGACACAGACAGACAGAGAGAGAGAGAGAGAGAGAGAGAGAGAGAGAGATGAGTCATATAGCTACACAATGAAAAATTCTTCTTCTTTGAAATGGCATCAGTTGTCTAACAGATATGATATCTGTATATGTAATATATAAGATATCTCTATTACCTCTTACAGATTTTTTGTAACATTGTTTCCCAATTATTAAATTTATAAAACATTATACATTACACATATCAAAAATAGGCATACAAAAACCCACACACATTCCAATTCAACTTTGCGTCAGAATTTCAAAGCATTTGTCAAAAACTTTCGGAGATTTGCAGTTACGAACATTTACTCTTTCTATCTATAACTACTTGCATGGATGTTCATTTCCTCAAAACCTCAGTAGTTCTAGACGGATTCCCCTGGAAATTTGACTCAACATTTTCGAATACTCACACGTTCTTATATACCCACTGGAACGCCATCTGGTATATGTGTAGTATATATGTAATAAAAGAGGACTTGCTATAAAAATATAAATGATGGCTTGTTCAAAACTGCTAATCTCTAAAAGTTCGTGACCAATTGCTTTGAAATTTTGACAATACATTAAATTCAAATAAAGGTTTGTTTTTAGTTCCTAACTTCTTAATATATATATATATATATATATATATATATATATATATATATATATATATATAGGGATACCATTATTACCAAATTCTTAAAATGAACGGTTTTAAATTTGTACATGTTACTGTAATAAACATTTAGGCATGCATAGACTATATACCTTTTAAAATATAAATATGTATATAAAATATACAATAGTGAAACGTTGTTAGCAAACAGCTTATTGGTTTATAATTAGAACACTACTACAGAATCTGAGTTTGCAATAACAATAAACAAGGCTCAGTTCTTTAAATACTGTTGTATAAAGAAGATAGACTGTGTGGAGAACATATCGATTGGTTGTATGGCGCCCTCTATATGAACTGTGTAATATATAACATTCAAAGGAAAGCAAAAAACTTCCAATTTGCATTGGAATGACATAAAATAAAACGTAAGTAAAATTCTTTCCATTGCTGTCCGACTTATTTCCACATTTGCCAGTAAACATATAAAATATAGGAAAATTTCACAATTTACTTACAACACACAAGGAGGCACATGCTACATGTAACCATTACAACTGATCTGACTCACAAAGAGTGAACCTGGAAATTCTTATATTTTCTATTTTTACTGGCAAGTGTGGAAATAAGTCTGACAGAAATGTAAAAAAAATTACTTATGCTTTATTTTATGTTATTCCAATGCAAATTGGAAATTTTTCACTACATTAGTATTCAAAGAACTGTGACTGACGCCCGAACAACAGGGAAATGACATGTATCGAGACTAGAAAATAGTGTTATATAATCTAGTGTAAAAGCCATATAGGTTATGCCATGAGTTGTAACTTCTTATAGCATAGCCTGACCATGTACTTCTTGTATTTTAGCATTGATAATGGCAGGGCAGTAGCCGAAATCTGGATTTTTCCAGATAAAACCTACAAAAAAGGACGACTGATTGCTGCGCTCTATAATTTATAAATAATATCGCAGTGGCTGAGTGCACCAACTTTTTTAATGGAAGGTAACGTGACAATGTTTGTTAATTAATATTTCCATTTGTTAACAAACATGCATTTTAAATTACAGTGAAAAAAACGTTGCTACTAGCGAATTCACAGTGGGCTCAGCCTCGGAGTACTACTCAAATAAGGCTAAAACTGCTGTGCACTAGACAGCGAACAAAAATCTTCTAACTTCAAAGACCATTTTTCGTCTATTCTTGAGAATTTCATTGTGTTGTATTAAGAATTCCGTGTGAGAGCACTAACCATCAAATGCTGTAACCACGAAGATAGTCGAAGAGGGCGAGTCCTTGTCAGCAGATGCGTGTTTTTTTTTTTCTTTTTTTTTTCATAGCATTCTACTAACTGATTTGATGCGGCCCACCACGATTTCCTTTCCTGTGCTAACCCCTTCATCTCAGAGTAGCACTTGCAAACTACGTCCTCAATTATTTGCTTGACGTATTCCAATCTCTGTCTTCCTCTACAGCTTTTGCCCTCTACAGCTCCCTCTAGTACCATGGAAGTCGTTCCCTCATGTCTTAGCAGATGTCCTATCATCCTGTCTCTTCTCCTTATCAGTGTTTTCCACATATTCCTTTCCTCTCCGATTCTGCGTAGAACCTCCTCATTCCTTACCTTATCAGTCCACCTAATTTTCAACATTTGTCTATAGCGCCACATCTCAAATGCTTCGATTCTCTTCTGTTCCGGTTTTCCCTGTACTCCAGACGTACGTGCTCAGAAATTTCTTCCTCAAATTAAGGCCGGTATTTGATATTAGTAGACTTCTCTTGGCCTGAAATGCCTTTTTTGCCATAGCGAGTCTGCTTTTGATGTCCTCCTTGCTCCGTCCGTCATTGGTTATTTTACTGCCTAGGTAGCAGAATTCCTTAACTTCATTGACTTCGTGACCATCAATCCTGATGTTAAGTTTCTCGCTGTTCTCATTTCTACTACTTCTCATTACCTTCGTCTTTCTCCGATTTACTCTCAAACCGTACTGTGTACTCATTAGACTGTTCATTCCGTTCAGCAGATCATTTAATTCTTCTTGCGTTATATCAATTGGAAATTCTCTGATGCCACACCACAGCAGGAGATACCAATTTCGACCCACGAAACTTGCTGAGAGGTATCTAATTCTATTGTTTCATAATATACTGTATAGACAGTTACATTCCCCATAAAAGCGGTGAGTGTTGTGTAATTCGCTTCATGCACCAAATCAAAAAAATCGTTAAATGAATACTGAGGACATTTTTTTTTCATTTTCAGGTAAATGATGATGCGATCGCCGTCTTTCTAGCTGCGCCATATCTTGTGGTAAGTGTGGCTCTATTGCTCGCGCGTGCGTTGTTTCGTGGAGACATACACACGCACTGTGTTTGTTACAGTTGTTCCTGACTACAGTACATCTACATCTACATTGATACTCCGCAAGCCACCCAACGGTGTGTGGCGGAGGGCACTTTACGTGCCACTGTCATTGCCTCCCTTTCCTGTTCAGTCGCGTATGCGTCGCGGGAAGAACGACTGTCTGAAAGCCTCCGTGCGCGCTCTAATCTCTCTAATTTTACATTCGTGATCTCCTCGGGAGGTATAAGTAGGGGGAAGCAATATATTCGATACCTCATCCAGAAACGCACCCTCCCGAAACCTGGCTAGCAACCTACACCGCGATGCAGAGCGCCTCTCTTGCAGAGTCTGCCACTTAAGTTTATTAAACATCTCCGTAACGCTATCACGGTTACCAAATAGCCCTGTGACGAAACGCGCCGCTCTTCTTTGGATCATTTCTATCTCCTCCGTCAGACCGATCTGGTACGGATCCCACACTGATGAGCAATACTCGAGTATAGGTCGAACGAGTGTTTTGTAAGCCACCTCGTGTCGTGTTATCAGCACAAATCTCTTCTACCAAAAATGATTGTCAAGTACGTAGCAGAGGAAATCATGCCACAACTTAAGCGCTATTTAATTTTTTTTATCCATAGTTGTTTAGTGAGCTTACCACCATATCATGTGGTGTCACCGCCAGACACCACACTTGCTAGGTGGTAGCCTTTAAATCGGCCGCGGTCCGTTAGAATACGTCGGACCCGCGTGTCGCCACTATCAGTGATTGCAGACCGAGCGCCGCCACACGGCAGGTCTAGAGAGACTTCCTAGCACTCGCCCCAGTTGTACAGCCGACTTTGCTAGCGATGGTTCACTGACAAATTACGCTCTCAGTTGCCGAGACGATAGTTAGCATAGCCTTCAGCTACGTCATTTGCTACGACCTAGCAAGGCGCCATTACCAGTTACTATTGATGCTGTAAAACATGCACCGTCAAGAACGATGTTCACCAATTACGGATTAAAGTTAAGTATTCCAGCAGCTACGTACGTTTTTTGTTAGTCTCATTTCCTTGACCTGTTCCAGACCTCACGCCAGCCTGCGTGAGCTAAAACGCGTGCCTTTCGACTTCCTCTCATAGTGGGTTGGCTCTCTTGCCAATCCACAACATATAACATAAATGATAATTAAAAGAATCAGGCCACATAGTGAATGATAAAAGATCGGTATACTACACCGTGCTAACTTGCAACGAATAGTACGATTCTTGTAGAGTGCCGAGGGGAGAATAAGGCAGTAAACAGTACAATTACACTAATTAATTCTGAAATGAAAATGCTTCGTGCTTTGACTTGTATAAGGTAACAAATATTCACTATGATTTTCTAAAGTTAATGTAAAATTATTAACCGCCAACTATCTTAATAGTCTTTTTTTAATTTTCAAATAAAACTGTGCATTTGCTTTGGTTCCACAACAGCATCTCTGAATGAGTTCTGCTGCTCTCTGTGTATTCTCCGTATGTTAGTACATTGTCAGCTAATTAATCACTACTAAACACCATTGTTTACATAACTAATATCTACAAGTTAATGACGCTACGACGCCAAATGTTTTAGGAGCAGCCGGCCAGAGTGGCCGTGCGGTTATAGGCGCTACAGTCTCGAACCGCGTGACCGCTACGGTCGCAGGTTCGAATCCTGCCTCGGGAATGGATGTGTGTGATGTCCTTAGCTTAGTTAGGTTTAAGTAGTTCTAAGTTCTAGGGGACTGATGACCACAGATGGTAAGTCCCATAGTGCTCAGAGCCATTTGAACCATTTTTGTATTAGGAGCAGCATAAATAAATGAACTTCAGCTTGTGTCCCACAACGACTCAATTACGCAGATTTTGTTTCTACTGTACTTCATTAAAGTGAAATACATTTATGCCACGAAAAGTCTTGCCAGACATAGGAAATAATCCAGAATGAAATTTCCACTCTGCAGCGGAGTGTGCCCTGATTTTGAAACTTCCTGGCAGATTAAAACTGTGTGCCGGACAGAGACTCGAACTCGGGACCTTTGCCTTTCGGGGGCAAGGGCTCTACCAACTGAGCTACCCAAGCACGAGTCACGACTTCTGCCTACCTTCCAAACGTCTGGAAACATCCCCCAGGCTGTGGCTAAGCCATGTCTCCTCAGTATCCTTTCTTTCAGGAGTGCTACTTTTGCAAGGTTCGCAGGAGATCTTCTGTAAAGTTTGGAAGGTAGGAGACGAGGTACTGGCAGAAGTAAAGCTGTGAGGACGGGGCGTGAGTCGTGCTTTGGAAGCTCAGTTGGTAGAGCACTTGCCCGCGAAAGGCAAAGGTCCCGAGTTCGAGTCTCGGTCCAGCACAAAGTTTTAATCTGCGAGGAAGTTTCTCAGCAAATTATTATTAGTAAATAGGGCGTCATCACCTAACAAAGTACATGTGAGCCGTGTTGCGGCTTGCATTGGTGCCATTAGTAGATTGGCATCGTGTAATACGAGGTGCATTCAAGTTCTAAGGCCTCCGATTTTTTTTCTAATTAACTACTCACCCGAAATCGATGAAACTCGCGTTACTTCTCGACGTAATCGCCCTGCAGACGTACACATTTTTTACAGCGCTGACGCCATGATTCCATGGCAGCGGCGAAGGCTTCTTTAGGAGTCTGTTTTGACCACTGGAAAATCACCGAGGCAATAGCAGCACGGCTGGTGAATGTGCGGCCACAGAGAGCGTCTTTCATTGTTGGAAGAAGCCAAAAGTCACTAGGAGCCAGGTCAGGTGAGTAGGGAGCATGAGGAATTACTTCAAAGTTGTTATCACGAAGAAACTGTTGCGTAACGTTAGCTCGATGTGCGGGTGCGTTGTCTCGGTGAACAGCACACGCGCAGCACTTCCCGGACGATTTTGTTGCAGTGCAGGAAGGAATTTGTTCTTCAAAACATTTTCGTAGGATGCACCTGTTACCGTAGTGCCCTTTGGAACACAATGGGTAAGGATTACGCCCACGCTGTCCCAGAACATGGACACCATTTTTTCAGCACTAGCAGTTACCCGAAATTTTTTTGGTGGCGGTGAATCTGTGTGCTTCCATTGAGCTGACTGGCGCTTTGTTTCTGGATTGAAAAATGGCATCCACGTCTCATCCATTGTCACAACCGACGAAAAGAAAGTCCCATTCGTGCCGTCACTGCACGTCAACATTGCTTGGCAACATGCCACACGGGCAGCCGTGTGGTCGTCCGTCAGCATTCGTGGCACCCACCTGGATGACACTTTTCGCATTTTCAGGTCGTCATGCAGGACTGTGTGCACAGAACCCACAGAAATGCCAACTCTGGAGGCGATCTGTTCAACAGTCATTCGGCGATCCCCCAAAACAATTCTCTCCACTTTCTCGATCGTGTCGTCAGGCCGGCTTGTGCGAGCCCGAGGTTGTTTCGGTTTGGTTGGTTGGTTTGGGGAAGGAGACCAGACAGCGTGGTCATCGGTCTCATCGGAATAGGGAAGGATGGGGAAGGAAGTCGGCCGTGCCCTTTCAGAGGAACCATCCCGGGATTTGCCTGGAGTGATTTAGGGAAATCACGGAAAACCTAAATCAGGATGGCCGGACGCGGGATTGAACCGTCGTCCTTCCGAATGCGAGTCCAGTGTCTAACCACTGCGCCACCTCGCTCGGTTGTTTCGGTTTGTTGTCACACGATGTTCTGCCTTCATTAAACTGTCGCACCCACGAACGCACTTTCGACACATCCATAACTCCATCACCACATGTCTCCTTCAACTGTCGATGAATTTCAATTGGTTTCACACCACGCAAATTGAGAAAACGAATGATTGCACGCTGTTCAAGTAAGGAAAACGTCGCCTTTTTAAGTATTTAAAACAGTTCTCATTCTCGCCGCTGGCGGTAAAATTCCATCTGCCGTACGGTGCTGTCATCTATGGGATGTATTGACAATGAAGGCGGCCTCATTTTAAAACAATGCGCATGTTTCTATCTCTTTCCAATCCGGAGACAAAAAATCTGAGGCCTTAAACCTTGAATGCATCTCGTAGGGATAGTGGTGTCTCGTTTTCTTCTTGTGTTTACTGGCGCCACTACATCTGCTAGCGTTGTCTGTCCGCAAGTGGTAGCAGCAGCGGTTATTGGTACCTAGTACAGTGTGGTACTATCTTTGGAAGGACGTCAGGTGTTTCCCGGGTCGGAGTGTGTTGGGAGTTCGGTTGGGACGGAGCAGCAATTACGTCCAGCAATGCGAGGACATGCGAGGACTGCTGGCGGCACGCAGGCACTGCTGGACCGAGGGGCTGTAGTTACGAGGGTAATAACCTCGTTGTCCACCGGACGCAGGACGTTTGAGTTGAGTGAACACTAACCCAGTAGTGAAACATCCACTATTTTGAGATCACGACATTTGTTCGCGCGTTGCTGGTCCCAGGGTCGCTGAGACGAAAAGCAACGAGTAGAGTGTTTGGAGTTGGCGAAATTAATTAGCCGTCCTCCACTTCTTACTATTAATCATTGTTATATTTTGACTAAAGTTCAGTCTTGATCACGTCATGTATGTTTTGATGATACAGGTAACCGGTTTCGGTTCTTTCTACAAAACCATCATCAGACCCATGGCTCCCTTAGGATGGTAGGCGGAGCTCCCCTCGCTGCGCCTCGCTCCGCCTACCATCCTAAGGGAGCCATGGGTCTGATGATGGTTTTGTAGAAAGAACCGAAACCGGTTACCTGTATCATCAAAACATACATGACGTGATCAAGACTGAACTTTAGTCAAAATATAACAATTAATTGATCACTGCTTTCCAAAAATGTTTACCAAAATTGTATTAATCATTGAATTCCTTGTGTTTTAATTGGTGAAATTCAACCAGTGGTATTTTTCTGCCTACTGGCACCTAATGCCCCAGTTAGCTGCCCTGGATGTTAGTGTATTTTCGCCACTGTTTGGTAAGGCGTGTAGTTCGACAGCCTCCTTGATTGTGGTTCGGATATTTGGTTTCTTGTGGACTAATTTGGTTGTAGTGGTTCCTTCTGCTTCTGGATGTTCTAAACACTGGATTCTGAAGACACAGTTCTGCCTTGCCTGGGTTACTCCATTGTTGTATTGGTTATCAGACGTTAGGTGTGTTCGGCTGCGTTTAAGCGGTCACTAGTTTGAGTTGCCATCTGGTTAGGTCAATGCAGCTCTTGGCTGCCTGTTTATGTGTTTACGAAGTTGAGCGACTTTCCCAGATCGATCCTGGGAGCACTGTCTCAGGCCCACTTCTTTTTTGATTTGGTCAGAGTGTGATAATTGTTTTCTTTTTTTTAATTTTAATTATGCATTATTACGGTTTGGGCCTTCAGCCAACAAGAGTTTGAATTTCATGTTAATAAGGCGTTCAGCTGTGAGTGTAACTTGTCTTAAGAAATTTTAATTAGACCAAATATCTTATCAGTGAACTGTTGATGATTGTTGTTTAAATATCTCTCAAACAAGTTTAATTGCTTCTCAGAAATTTGCTATCCAGGCCTTTAGCCGTCCAACTGTTTTTTGAGTAGCGTTCTCGCTTCCCATGCCCGGGTTCCCGGGTTCGATTCCCCGCGGGGTCAGGGATTTTCTCTGCCTCGTGATGGCTGGGTGTTGTGTGCTGTCCTTAGGTTAGTTAGGTTTAAGTAGTTCTAAGTTCTAGGGGACTGATGACCATAGATGTTAAGTCCCATAGTGCTCAGAGCCATTTTTTTTGTTTTTTGAGTTATTACTATGGGGCTTTCAGCTGACAAATAATTTCAATTTCTTGTTAATAAGGCCTTCAGCTATGAACGCAATTGGTTTTAAGAATTTCTTTATTAGATACTGTCTCTTAATAGTGAAATTTTCATGATTGTCTTTTTCAGCCGGCCGAAGTGGCCGTGCGGTTAAAGGCGCTGCAGTCTGGAACCTCAAGACCGCTACGGTCGCAGGTTCGAATCCTGCCTCGGGCATGGATGTGTGTGATGTCTTTAGGTTAGTTAGGTTAAACTAGTTCTAAGTTCTAGGGGACTAATGACCTCAGCAGTTGAGTCCCATAGTGCTCAGAACCATTTGAACCATTTGTCTTTTTCAAAATATTTTAGTATGTCTTGGAGAACTGGTTCTTATGGATTTGCTATCCAGGGCTTCAGCTGTCAAATTGTTTTTTGAGTTACTATTTTGGGGCCTTCAGCCGACAAATAATTTGAATTTCTGGTCAATAACGCCTTCAGCTGCGAGTGCAACTTGCTTTAGACATTGTGTCTTAACAGTCAAATTGAATAATTGTTCCTTATTGTCAACTTTATTTGCATTTGTTTCCAAATAAAGTGTACATAATTTTTAAAAAAAACCTGAGCAACCAACGGTAACTGATTACGGCCTCGTCCACACCGAATCCTGCCCTCCCCAAGACCAGGTCCTAACATAATACATCTGGAGTACACTGTCTAAATGCCCACGTACAGAAGTCAACGTCCGCCCGCGGTAGCTGAGGGGTCAGCGCGACAGAATGTCTGGGTTCGATTCCCGGCTGGGTCGGAGATTTTCTCCGCTCAGGGACTGGGTGTTGTGTTGTCCTAGTGATCATCATTTCCTCCCTATCTACGCCGTAGTGGCGCAAAATCTAAAGACTTGCACCCGGCGAACGGTCTACCCGACGGGACGCCCCAGTCACATGACATTTACGTTTTTATTTACAGAAGCAAACACGATTCTCACTGCAGTTTCCACGCAGCTCTTGATGCACCGAGAGGGATAGGGATGGAACCCGCGCGGCGATGGACAATGCATAGGAGCCTTACCTGACTCATGCCACTTCCTCGTGCGATTGCGCGGGAGCTAACGTGCGAATCAACTGCAACAGCAGCAACAACATCAATTTAACCCTCTTCTGTCGTCACTTGTTTCCGTCTATTATGTTGTCTATGTGTTACACTACCATTGTCACGTAACTGATTGAAGAGACTGATCAATAACTGCTGGTATGGTTGAAGTGTGTTGGGGTACCTTGCTGCGTACATCGTACATGAACGAACTGCACTCTTCCTGCACTCTCCTTACACCATGAGCAAGTCGGCTTTTTCTGCATCCCTCACGACCTACTGCTTCGGCTTTCACACACTATCTGACTAGCAAGTCGCAATACACTCAAGGAACAGAGAAGCACAGTGTAAGGAAACATAACGACATAGTTGCTGGTCGCTGGATTGGGAGGGGAGATATTGTTCCATGGCCTGCGAGGTCAGCCGACCTGAATGACCTTGATATTTCCTATAAAAACTCTAAACTCCACCCGAACAGGCCATGAGAGACGAAAGATCCGTACCCAAAGAGTGGAAAGTTGCACAGGTCACACCAATTTTCAAGAAATATACTAGGAGTAATCCACTAAATTACAGGCACATATCGTTAACGTCGGTATGCAGCAGGATTTTGGAACATACATTGCGTTCGAACATTATGAATTACCTCGAAGAAAACGGTCTGTTGACACACAGTCAACATGGGTGTAGAAAACATCGTTCCTGTGAAACACAACTATCTCTTTATTCACATGAAGAGCTGAGTGCTATTGACAAGGGATTTCAGATCGATTCCGTATTCCTGGATTTCCGGAAGGCTTTTGACACTGTACCACACAAGCGGCCCGTAGTGAAATTGCGTGCTTATGGAATATCGTCTCAGTTATGCGACTGGATTTGTGATTTCCTGTCACAGAGGTCACAATTCGTAGTAACTGTCAGAAAGTCATCGAGTAAAACAGAAGTGGTTTCTGGCGTTCCTCAAAGTAGTCTTATAGGCCCTCTGGTGTTCCTTACCTATATAAATCATTTGGGAGAGAATCTGAGCAGCTGTCTTCGGTTGTTTGCAGATGACGCCGTCGTTTACCGACTAATAAAGTCATTAGAAGATCACAACAAACTGCAAAACGATTTAGAAAAGATATCTGTATGGTGCTAAAAGTGGCAGTTGACCCTAAATATCGAAAACTGTGAGGTCATTCATATGAGTGCTAAAAGGAACTCGTTTAACTTCGGTTACACGATTAATGTAAAACCCGTAAATTCAATTAATACCTAGGTATTACAATTACGAACAACTTAAATTGGAAGGAAAACACAGAAAATGTTGTGGGGAAGGCGAACCAGACGGCGTTTTATGGGCAGGACACTTAGAAAATGTAACAGACCTACTAATGAGACTGCCTACATCACGCTTGTCCGTCCTCTTTTAGAATACTGCTGCGCGGTGTGGGATCCTTACCAGGTAGGACTGACGGAGTACATCGAAAAAATTCAAAGAATGGCAGCACGTTTTGTATTATCGCGAAATGTGGGAGAGAGTGCCACAGAAATGATACAGGATTTGGGCTGGGCATCATTAAATGAAAGGAGTTTCTCGTTGCGACGGAATCTTCTCACGAAATTTCGATCACAAACTTTCTCCTCCGAATGAGAAAATATTTTTTTGACACGGACCTGCATAGGGAGAAACGATCACCACGATAAAATAAGGTGAATCAGATCTCGCACGGAAAGATATAGGTGTTCGTTCTTTCCCCGCGCTCAGCGAGATTGCAATAATAGTGAATTGTGAAGGTCGTTCGATGAACCCTCTGCCAGGCACTTAAATGTGGTTTTCAGAGTATCCATGTAGATGCAGATGTATGTAGATATAGAACAGTATTTCCAGTGTATGTGTCAACCACTTTTGCCATGAACGGATACTCTATTAACAATACATCGAGCCGTGTGCTGTGTAGCGCGAATGAGATGACTTCCAAACCACCCTGTACTTCGGTCCTTCCGCATTCGTCCGGTGTTAGATGTTGACGACCCATCAGAATGGGGCAGTCCACCAGAGTTACCGTTTCACACACCAGTACCAGAAAACCAGTACAGAAAGTATGAAAAAGGCTTTACAGTCTCAAAATGTTACGCGAATCAAGTTATTAACTTTGCCTTCGTTATTAGTCGATTTATCAGCAGGTTTATTGAAGAAGAACTGCCGTTTACTTCTCTCTCTGTATACAATTCGTGTGGGTCTAAAGCCAGACGTCGCAAATTAATTTCTTTCCAGTGTAGACGCAGGCACGGGAGAAATTATTAAACGGAGCGGCTTTGTCCACTGAAATTTGTTTCAGCACACACACACACCCATGTTTGCCGATCTCACCAGACCGATTAATTAAACGCGATGACGCCTGGTTTCATATTGAAAAATTTGTACACTCGGAAAGGCGGTGCTGTTCTGTCAAAACGAGTTATTCAAGCGAGCAAGGACAGAGACGCACAGAGCGAAGTTGACACACAGAAGGAATATGACTAATTGCAACGTAATCGAGGATTGGCTTTTTTATAGTTAGCTTTTTTCCTTCCATTCTTTTGATTCCAATTAATAACTAGAATTTGTTTCGGGACTACGTGACACAAAAGAGTTTGACGTGGAGACAAAATTGTATTACTTTTGAAATGAAATTAGTTGCGATGTTAATAAACAATTTTTTCGTATCGATTCCCACGCGAAACGAAATTATCTGGATCAAGACTAGCGAAAAAAATTACGAGCCGTCTCTATTAGACTACTATACTGTTTCTTATCGCAGATGTAATTTAGAGTGACAAGTATTTAACTATATGAAAAAAAGTAAATTAGTTACGATCTACGCTGTGGACACACTTTATTCAGCATGTAAACGTCACTACAGATATTCGGATATAGGTTATGACACGTTCCATATGCCTACCATCATTGGGGATGATGTGGCGGAGACGAATAGCGAAATTCTGCATGACCCACTGCAGTGCCGGAACATCAGTGCTGTCGACCACCTCCTGAACGGCTGTTTTCAGCTCAGCAGTGGTTTTGGTGTTATTGCTGTACACCTTGTCTCTAATACAGCCCCGCAAAAAGGGAGTCGCATGTGTTCAGATCGTCAGAATATGGCGGCCAATCGAGGCCCATGTCAGTGGCTTCTGGATACCCCAGAGCCAGAATACGGACCCCAAAGTGCTCCACCAGGACATCAAACACTCTCTGCTTCGATAGGGTCGACCTCCGTCTTTCATGAACCACATCTTGTTGCAATCAGGGGATAATGGTGAAACGTCCCCATAGAAATATTTATGAATAATTGTGCTGATAAACCTCTACGTTATTTGATTTTCAAACAGCTGAGCAAAACTGAACGTACTCAGACATTACTCTCTTTACTTATTCTGATCAACACTAAACTGACATACAATATTTTTTAGCGCACCGCAATCTGACTTTCAAAAATCCCTACAAAAGAATGGCCCTGACTAACAATCACCTATGTTGTTGTTGTGGTCTTCAGTCCTGAGACTGGTTTGATGCAGCTCTCCATGCTACCCTATCCTGTGCAAGCTTCTTCATCTCCCAGTACCTACTGCAACCTACATCCTTCTGAATCTGCTTAGTGTATTGATCTCTTGGTCTCCCTCTACGATTTTTACCCTCCACGCTGCCCTCCAATGCTAAATTTGTGATCCCTTGATGCCTCAAAACATGTCCTACCAACCGATCCCTTCTTCTAGTCAACTTGTGCCACAAACTTCTCTTCTCCCCAATCCTATTCAATACCTCCTCATTAGTTAGGTGATCTACCCACCTTATCTTCAGCATTCTTCTGTAGCACCACATTTCGAAAGCTTCTATTCTCTTCTTGTCCAAACTAGTTATCGTCCATGTTTAACTTCCATACATGGCTACACTCCATACAAATACTTTCAGAAACGACTTCCTGACACTTAAATCTATACTCGATGTTAACAAATTTCTCTTCTTCAGAAATGCTTTCCTTGCCATTGCCATTCTACATTTTATACCCTCTCTACTTCGACCATCGTCAGTTATATTACTCCCTAAATAGCAAAACTCCTTTACTACTTTGTCTCATTTCCTAATCTAATTCCCTCAGCATCACCCGATTTAATTTGACTATATTCCATTATCCTCGTTTTGCTTTTGTTGATGTTCATCTTATATCCTCCTTTCAAGACACTGCCCATTCCGTTCATCTGCTCTTCCAAGTCCTTTGCTGTCTCTGACAGAATTACAATGTCATCGGCGAACCTCAAAGTTTTTACTCCTACTCCATGAATTTTAATACCTACTCCGAATATTTCTTTTGTTTCCTTTACTGCTTGCTCAATATACAGATCGAATAACATCGGGGAGAGGCTACAACCCTGTCTCACTCCTTTCCCAACCACTGCTTCCCTTTCATGCCCCTCGACTCTTCTAACTGCCATCTGCTTTCTGTACAAATTGTAAATAGCCTTTCGCTCCCTGTATTTTACCCCTGCCACTTTCAGAATTTGAAAGAGAGTATTCCTGTTAACATTGTCAAAAGCTTTCTCTAAGTCTACAAATGCTAGAAAAGTAGGTTTGCCTTTTCTGAATCTTTCTTCTAAGACAAGTCGTAAGGTTAGTATTGCCTCACATGTTCCAAAATTTCTACGGAATCCAAACTGATCTTCCCCGAGGTCCGCTTCTACCAGTTTTTCCATTCGTCTGTAAATAATTCGCGTTAGTATTTTGCAGCTGTGACTTATGAAACTGATAGTTCGGTAATGTTCACATCTGTCAACGCCTGCTTTCTTTGGGATTGGAATTATTATATTTTTCTTGAAGTCTGAGGGAATTTCGCCTGTCTCATACATATTGCTCACCAGATGGTAGAGTTTTGTCATGACTGGCTCTCCCAAGGCCATCAGTAGTTCTAATGGAATGTTATCTATTCCCGGGGCCTTGTTTCGACTCAGGTCTTTCAGTGCTCTGTCAAACTCTTCACGCAGTATCTTATCTCCCATTTCATCTTCATCTACATCCTCTTCCACTTCCATAATATTGTCCTCAAGTACATCGCCCTTGTATAAACCCTCTATATACTCCTTCCACCTTTCTGCCTTCCCTTCTTTGCTTAGAACTGGGTTGCCATCTGAGCTCTTGATATTCATACAAGTGGTTCTCTTCTCTCCAAAGGCCTCTTTAATTTTCCTGTAGGCAGTATCTGTCTTACCCCTAGTGAGACAAGCCTCTACATCCTTACATTTGTCCTCTAGCCATCCTTGCTTAGCCATTTTGCACTTCCTGTCGATCTCATTTTTGAGACGTTTGTATTCCTTTTTGCCTGCTTCATTTACTGCATTTTTATATTTTCTCCTTTCATCAATTAAATTCAATATTTCTTCTGTTACCCAAGGATTTCTATTAGCCCTCGTCTTTTTACCTACTTGATCCTCTGCTGCCTTCACTACTTCATCCCTCAGAGCTACCCATTCTTCTTCTACTGTATTTCTTTCCCCCATTCCTGTGAATTGTTCCCTTATGATCTCCCTGAAACTTTCTACAACCTCTGGTTCTTTCAGTTTATCCAGGTCCCATCTCCTTAAATTCCCACCTTTTTGCAGTTTCTTCAGTTTCAATCTGTAGTTCATAACCAATACATTGTGGGCAGAATCCACATCTGCCCCTGGAAATGTCTTACAATTAAAAACCTGGTTCCTAAATCTCTGTCTTACCATTATATAATCTATCTGATACCTTTTAGTATCTCCAGGATTCTTCCAGGTATACAGCCTTCTTTATGATTCTTGAACCAAGTGTTAGCTATGATTAAGTTATGCTCTGTGCAAAATTCTACAAGGCGGCTTCCTCTTTCATTTCTTCCCCCCAATCCATATTCACCTACTATGTTTCCTTCTCTCCCTTTTCCTACTGACGTATTCCAGTCACCCATGACTATTAAATTTTCGTCTCCTTTCACTACCTGAATAATTTCTTTTATCTCGTCATACATTTCATCAATTTCTTCATCATCTGCAGAGCTAGTTGGCGTATAAACTTGTACTACTGTAGTAGGCATGGGCTTTGTGTCTATCTTGGCCACAATAATGCGTTCACTATGCTGTTTGTAGTAGCTAACCCGCACTCCTATTTTTTTTATTCATTATTAAACCTACTCGTGCATTACCCCTATTTGATTTTGTATTTATAACCCTGTAATCACCTGACCAAAAGTCTTGTTCCTCCTGCCACCGAGCGTCATTAATTCCCACTTTATCTAACTTTAACCTATCCATTTCCCTTTTTAAATTTTCTACCTGCCCGATTAAGGGATCTGACATTCCCCGCTCCGATCCGTAGAACGCCAGTTTTCTTTCTCCTGATAACGACGTCCTCTTGAGTAGTCCCCTTCCGGAGATCCGAATGGGGAACTATTTTACCTCCGGAATATTTTACCCAAGAGGACGCCATCATCATTTAATCGTACAGTAAAGCTGCATGTCCTATACCTTTCACAAATCACTTACCTCACAAAAAATCCTCGTTACTCAAACTACTGCAATACAGCGAGCGCCAGTACTGCCAGCTAAATAAAAGATTCAAACTACGGAAGGCACTAACGACTGATAGGCACAGTTAGCAAATGAAAGATTTTGATAGAGAACAAACAATGTATTTACCTTAATAGTGTTCAAAAGTCATAACACATATCAGTTCATGACATCCACTCTCACAAATTTACTGTTCTTGATGGACACACGGCCAGATCGTCCGCTCTCAAAACTCCGCCATCTCTCTCCCCACATCCACCACTGCTGGCGGCTCACCTCCAACTGCGCAACGCTACGCACTGTGAACAGCCAACTGCCCAACACTACAATGGCGAATTCCAACAATGCCAACCAGCCACAGACTGCACACAGCACAGCCAGTGATTTTCATACAGAGCGCTACGTGGCGTTACCAATAAAAAAAACCTATGCAGCCTACATACAATGGGTATGGAATCGTCTTCCAAAACCTTCACGTACCGTTCGTCAGTCCCCGTGCTATCAACGAATATCCCACCGATTACTCCGTGACTGGACGTGGCACACCACACAGTCAGCCGTTGAGGGTGAAGGGACTTCTCGACCGTGAAATGCGGATTCTCAGTCCCCCAAATGCGCCAGTTCTGCTTATTGGCGGCCCCACCAAAATTAAAGAGGGCTTAGTCGCTAGACCAAGCCGTGCATGCGCCTTCTAATCCCCATCGTGCCCCGCGGCCAACAGTGCAGTTCGAAAGCCCTAACGCAAACCGTTCAGACGTCACGACGACCTTATTCCATATAGTTCAATAATTGTCTGTATCACAAGCTGCGACATCGTCGCGAAAAAACACAGTGACCCGTATATGTAATAAGTTTCCTTTAATTTACGTCTATGGTCACAATCTTTTCTGTTTAACAAAAAAATGGTTCAAATGGCTCTGAGCACTATGGGACTTAACTACTGAGGTCATCAGTCCCCTAGAACTACTTACACCTAACTAACCTAAGGACATCACACACATCCATGCCCGAGGCAGGATTCGAACCTGCGACCGTAGCGGTCACGCGGTTCCAAACTGAAGCGCACGGCCACACCGGCCGGCTCTGTTTAACAGATTACCGGTTTCGGTCCTTAATGACCATCATCAGATCTGTCTCAGATCTGTCTGTTTTTAGGACTTTGTTTTTATGAGACAGATCTGATAAGATGGTCATTAAAGACCGAAACCGGTAATCTGTTAAGCAGAAAAGATTGTGACCATAGACGTAAATTAAAGGAAATTGTCTGTATAATAGGACCAGTGGCCGAATTAAACCGAAATTATGTCTTTCGCGTCGCAGTTCAAACCTACTTGGGACAGTTTCGCCAATCTTGCTATCGAATTTCAACAAAAACTAAAAAAAAATTTTTTTAAGCGTCCTGTATGTTCGAGGACCTTCACAACGTACTGGAGGTGACAAACATATCGAAACACAAGACGCCACCGTGCCTAATATGGTGTAGGAAAACCGCTGGCGTCCAAAACAACTTCAAGTCGTCTAGGAATGGGTATATACAGGTTCTGTTTGGTTTTCAAGTGAATCTAATCCCATTCTTTCTTCAAAATATACACAAGAAAAAATGTTTTGTGTCACCTCGCTTCCGAGAGTTCAGGACCTGTACAGAAAATTGGAATAGAAATAAAGATAAACATTTTGTACGCTCTTTTTATTGCTCATAAAAAGCACACATTGCATGTTGTACCACCATACAGCGAGAACTTCAGAGGTGGTAGCCGGCCGAAGTGGCCGTGCGGTTAAAGGCGCTGCAGTCTGGAACCGCAAGACCGCTACGGTCGCAGGTTCGAATCCTGCCTCGGGCATGGATGTTTGTGATGTCCTTAGGTTAGTTAGGTTCAACTAGTTCTACGTTCTAGGGGACTAATGACCTCAGCAGTTGAGTCCCATAGTGCTCAGAGCCATTTGAACCATTTGAACCATCAGAGGTTGTGGTCCAGATTGCTGTACTCACTGGTACCTCTAATACCCAGTAGCACGTCCTCTTGCATTGATGCATGTCTGTATTCGTCGTGGCATACTATCCTCAAGTACATCAAGGCACTGTTGGTCGAGATTGTCCCACTCCTCTACGGCGATTCGGCGTAGATCCCTCAGAATGGTTGGTGGGTCACGTCGTCCATAAACAGCCCTTTTCAATCCATCCCAGGCATGTTCTATAGGGTTCATGTCTGGGGAACATGCTGGCCACTCTAGACAAGCTATGTCGTTGTGCTGAAGGAATTCATTCACAAGATGTACACGATGGGGGCGCGAATTGTCGTTCATGAAGACAAATGCCTCGCCAATATGCTGCCGGTATGGTTGCACTATCGGTCGGAGGATGGCATTCACGTATCGTACAGTCATTACGGCGCCTTCCATGACCACCAGCGACATACGTCGGCCCCACATAATGCCACCTTGCTGCACTCGCTAGACAGTTTGTCTAATGCGTTCAGCCTGACTGGGTTGCCTCCAAACACGTCTCTGACGATTGTCTGGTCGAAGGCATATGCGACACTAGTCGGTGAAAAGAACATGATGCCAATCCTGAGCGGTACATTCCGCTTGTTGTTGGGCCCATCTGTACCGCGCTACTTGGTATCGTGGTTGCAAAGACTGACCTCGAAATGGATGTCAGGACTGAAGTTGCACATCACGCAGCCTATTGCACGGAGTTTGAGTCGTAACACGACGTCCTGTGGCTGCACGAAAAGCATTATTCAACATGGTCGTTTTGCTGTCAGGGTTCCTCCGAGCCATAACCCGTAGGTGGCGGTCATCCACTGCAGTAGTAGCCTTTAGGTGGCCTGAGCGAGGCATGTCATCGACAGTTCCTGTCTCTCTGTATCTCCTCCATGTCTGAACAACATCGCTTTGGTTCACTCCGAGACGCCTGGACACTTCCCTTGTTGAGAGCCCATCCTGGCACTAACAATGCGGACGCATTCGAACCGCGGTATTGACCGTCTAGGCACGGTTGAACTACAGACAACACGAGCCGTGTACCTCCTTCCTGGTGGAACGACTGGAACTGAGCGGCTGTCGGACCCCCTCTGTCTAACAGGCGCTGCTCGTGTATGGTTGTTTACATCTTTGGGTGCGTTTAGTGGCATCTCTGGACAATCGAAGGGAGTGTGTCTGTGATACATTATCCACAGTCAACGTCGATCTTCAGGAGCTCTGGGAACTGGGCTGATGCAAAACGTTTTTTGATGTGTGTACATGGCAAGGTAGGGTAACGATAATGGAGATGGCTAGCGATGATGAATCCTTCTCAGAGTTGATCACAAAGGCTCAGTAATGTTGACATCTGGTGCCTGTATTCATAACGGGAAAGTGGCCGAGCGGTTCTAGGCGCTTCAGTCTGGAACCGAGCGGCCGCTACGGTCGCAGGTTCGAATCCTACCTCGGGCATGGATGTGTGTGATGTCCTTAGGTTAGTTAGGTTTAAGTAGTTCTAGGTTCTAGGGGACTGATGACCTCAGCAGTTGAGTCCCATAGTGCTCAGAGCCATTTGAACCATTTGAAAAATGTGAAGACATCGAAAAAGATATGATTGTCGGAAGGACAGACTCAGCATACAGGAAAGTCAAAACAACCTTTGGTGACATTAAAAGCAACGGTGGTAACATTAAGAGTGCAACGGGAATTCCACTGTTAAATGCAGAGGAGAGAGCAGATAGGTGGAAAGAATACATTGAAAGCCTCTATGAGGGTGAAGATTTGTCTGATGTGATAGAAGAAGAAACAGGAGTCGATTTAGAAGAGACAGGGGATCCAGTATTACAATTGGAATTTAAAAGAGCTTTGGAGGACTTACGGTCAAATAAGGCAGAAGGGATAGATAACATTCCACCAGAATTTCTAAAATCATTGGGGGAAGTGGCAACAAAACGACTATTCACGTTGGTGTGTAGAATATATGAGTCTGGCGACATACCATCTGACTTTCGGAAAAGCATCATCCACACGATTCCGAAGACGGCAAGAGCTGACAAGTGCGAGAATTATCGCACAATCAGCTTAACAGCTCATGCATCGAAGCTGCTTACAAGAATAATATACAGAAGAATGGAAAAGAAAACTGAGAATGCGCTAGGTGACGATCAGTTTGGCTTTAGGAAAAGTAAAGGGACGAGAGAGGCAATTCTGACGTTACGGCTAATAATGGAAGCAAGGCTAAAGAAAATTCAAGACACGTTCATAGGATCTGTCGACCTGGAAAAAGCGTTTGACAATATAAAATGGTACAAGCTGTTCGAGATTCTGAAAAGAGTAGGGGTAAGCTATAGGGAGAGACGGGTCATATACAATATGCACAACAACCAAGTGAGAATAATAAGAGTGGACGATGAAGAACGAAGTGCTCGTATTAAGAAGGGTGTAAGACAAGGCTGTAGCCTTTCGCCCTTACTCTTCAATCTGTACATCGAGGAAGCAATGATGGAAATAAAAGAAAGGTTCAGGAGTGGAATTAAAATACAAGGTGAAAGGATATCAATGATACGATTCGCTGATGACATTGCTATCATGAGTGAAAGTGAAGAAGAATTAAATGATGTGCTGAACGGAATGAACAGTCTAATGAGTACACAGTATGGTTTGAGAGTAAATCGCAGAAAGACGAAGGTAACGAGAAGTAGTAGAAATGAGAACAGCGAGAAACTTAACATCAGGATTGATGGTCACGAAGTCAATGAAGTTAAGGAATTCTGCTACCTAGGCAGCGAAATAACCAATGACGGACGGAGCAAGGAGGACATCAAAAGCAGACTCGCTATGGGAAAAAAGGGATTTCTGGCCAAGAGAAGTCTACTAATATCAAATACCGGCGTTAATTTGAGGAAGAAATTTCTGAGGATGTACGTCTGGAGTACAGCATTGTACGGTAGTGAAACATGGACTGTGGGAAAACCGGAACAGAAGAGAATCGAAGCATTTGAGATGTGGTGCTATAGACGAATGTTGAAAATTAGGTGGACTGATAAGGTAAGGAATGAGGAGGTTCTGCGCAGAATCGGAGAGGAATGGAATATGGGGAAAACACTGATAAGGAGAAGGGACAGGATGATAAGACATCTGCTAAGACATGAGGGAATGACTTCCATGGTACTAGAGGGAGCTGTAGAGGGCAAAAACTGTAGAGGAAGACAGAGATTGGAATACGTCAAGCAAATAATTGAGGATGTAGGTTGCAAGTGCTACTCTGAGACGAAGAGGTTAGCACAGGAAAGGAATTCGTGGCGGGCCGCATCAAACTAGTCAGTAGACTGATGACCAAAAAAAAAAGTTCTAGGGGACTGATGGCCACAGCAGTTAAGTCCCATAGTGCGCAGAGCCATTTGAACCACAATGTTTTGGTCCCGACATCGTGATCCACGTTCCCTTTAGATACAGATCTCCCGTGAACCACTCTCCAGACCAAGTCGAGACTCATATGTGAAAAGAACATTGGTCCACTGTTCGACTGTCCAGGTCGCATGTTGACGACTCCACTCTACACTCTCACAGCAGATCTCCAACAATAAAGTCCCCCCTGCTGAAGCCTTCTGTACACAGTCTGCCGCGACACAACACGCCCGGTGGATGCTGCGAAGTCCATGACTGTTGCTATGCAGTACTCACAAGGGAACCTCCCCATCGCACCCCCCTCAGATTTAGTTATAAGTTGGCACAGTGGATAGGCCCTGAAAAACTGAACACAGATCACTCGAGAAAACAGGAATAAGTTGTGTGGAACTATGAAAAAAATAAGCAAAATATACAAACTGGGTCGTCCATGGCTAAGAAAGGCAATATTAAGGGCGATGTGAGCCGCGGAGCGCCGTGGTCCCGTGGTTAGCGTGAGCAGCTGCGGAACGAGAGGTCATTAGTTCGAATCTGTCCTCGGCTGAAAATTTTGCTATCTTTATTTTCGCAAAGTTATGATCCGTCCGTTCGTTCATTGACGTCTCTGTTCACTGTAATAAGTTTAGTGTCTGTGTTTTGCGACCGCATCGCAAAACCGTGCGATTTGTTGACGAAAGGACGTGCCTCTCCAATGGGAACCGAAAACATTTGATCGCAAGGTCATAGGTCAACCTATTCCTCCACAGGAAAACACGTCTGATATGTTCTATACGACACTGGTGACGGCATGTGCGTCACATGACAGGATTATGTTGTCGACCCACCTAACTTGTACACTTGGCGAATGGGTAAAAAGATTCTTCTACCTTGCCCGATTTAGGTTTTCTTGTGGATGTAATAATCACTCCCAAAAAGTGATGAAAACATAAGGGTTTGTCACATAAACTGCAACAAATGACTGCAACAGTTTCACAGTCGCACAGTTTTCCCTGTGCTCTACCAAAACATATGTTTTTAATGTTTTCAAATTTTTCCGTGTGTAGAGCGTCAAATATGTCCAAGCAAAGGTGAACATGTCCTGGAATTTTGGAGAGCGAAGTTGATTATGTGTGAGTGCCTGAACTTTGATAATTGCCTGAAAATAAAAAAATTAAACTTTTCACTGGAGGGTAGACTTGAACCAAGGACATCTCGTTCCGCAGCTGCTCAGGCTAACCACGGGACCACGGCGCTCGTGAGCTCACATTGTCCATGATGTTGCCTATGTTGCGCATGGACTACTCAGTTTATATATTTTGCTTATTTCTTTCATAGTTCCACACAACTTCTTCCCGTTTCCTCGATTGATCTGTGTTCACTTTTTCAAGGCCTATCCACTGTGCCAACTTATAACTAAATCTGAGGGGGTGCGATGGGGAGGTTCCCTTGTAAGGCGCTACTATCGTGCCCTTACAGCCAAATAACGGCCCCCTCCTTCGGGTCGGCCGTGCCCATGTCTTCTAGATACTGTTTCGTTGTCTCTATAAACAGTTGCCACATCCGAGAAGCCTTCCACTGCAGCGAGTCAGAGGTGTCTTCTCTGTGCCACACTGCACCGTCTGTGGCTGCCTACACAGCGACTGTGGGTGTGAGGCTACGCGGCAAACACTATTCCGTTTGATAGGTGCCCTGACGTCAGCGACAGCGTGGTTGTCCATTGATCAGAATTCCATCTTCCGTGCAGAGCACGATATATGAACAACTGGTCACAGTTTGTGAGATTATATTATGAATTAGACATTGGACGCAGAAATCGCGGTTTGTTGATTTCATTTTTGACACCAGTGTAGAAAAACTACACCCATCTGACTGCGCTGGAGTTCTGGTTGGTAGGGAGGAAGTTAATCTTTTTTTTACTACGTGACCACTCTGAAATTCACAATTAAGTGCCTGGCAGAGGGTTCATCGAAACACTTTCACGTTATTTCTGTACTGTTCCACACATCGGCACTTGGCCTCCTTGTTGGATTATTCGCTAGTGTAGTGTTGGGCAGTTAGATGTGAACAGCGCGTAGCTTTGCGCAGTTGCAGGTGAGCCGCCAGCAGTGGCGAATGTGGAGAGAGAGGGATGACAAAGTTTTGAGAGCGGACGATCTGGGCGTGTGTCTGTCAGAAAAAGGAAATTCGTCAAAATAGATGTGAAGAATATATATATACCGTTTGACAATGTTGACTGGAATACTCTCTTTCAAATTCTGAAGGTGGCAGGGGTAAAATACAGCGAGCGAAAGGCTATTTACAACTTGTACAGAAAGCAGATGGCAGTTACAAGAGTCGAGGGGCATGAAAGGGAAGCAGTGGTTGGGAAGGGAGTGAGACAGGGTTGTAGCCTCTCCCCGATGCTATTCAATCTGTATATTGAGTAGTAAAGGAAACAAAAGAAAAGTTCGGAGTAGGTACTAAAATCCACGGAGAAGAAATAAAAACTTTGAGGTCCGCCGATGACATTGTAATTCTGTCAGAGACAGCAAGGGACTTGGAAGAGCAGCTGAACGAAATGGACAGTGTCGTGAAAGGAGGATATAAGATGAACATCAACAAAAGCAAAACGAGGATAATGGAATGTAGTTGAATTAAGTCGGGTGATGCTGAGGGAATTAGATTAGGAAATGAGACACTTACAGTAGTAAAGGAGTTTTGCTATTTGGGGAGCAAAGTAGAGAGGATATAAAATGTAGACTGGCAATGGCAAGGAAAGCGTTTCTGAAGAAGCGAAATTTGTTAATATCGAATGTAGATTTAAGTGTCAGGAAGTCATTTCTGAAAGTATTTGTATGGAATGTAGCCATGTATGGAAGTGAAACATGGACGATAAATAGTTTGGACAAGAAGAGAATAGAAGCTTTCGAAATGTGGTGCTACAGAAGAATCCTGAAGATTAGATGGGTAGATCACATAACTAATGAGGAGGTATTGAATAGAATTGGGGAGAAGAGGAGTTTGTGGCACAACTTGACTAGAAGATGGGATCGGTTGGTAGGACATGTTCTGAGGCATCAAGGGATCACAAATTTAGTATTGGAGGGCAGCGTTGAGGGTAAAAATCGTAAAGGGAGACCAAGAGATGAATACACTAAGCAGGTTCAAAAGGATGTAGGTTGCAGTAGGTACTGGGAGATGAAGAAGCTTGCACAGGATAGAGTAGCATGGAGAGCTGCATCAAACCAGTCTCATGACTGAAGACCACAACAACAACTATCTATATATATACTTTTGAACACTATTGAGGTAAATACATTGTTTGTTCTCTATCAAAATCTTTCGTCTGCTAACTATATGCCTATCAGTAGTTAGTGCCTTCAGTAGTTAGAATGTTTTATTTAGCTGGCGGTATTGGCGCTCGCTGTATTGCAGTACTTCGAGTAAGGAACATTTTTGTGAGGTAAGTGATTCATGAAGGGTATAGGTTATTGCTAGTCAGGGCCATTCTTTTTTAGAGATTATTAAAAGTCAGATTGCGTTGCGCTAAAATATTGTGTGTCAGTTTAGAAATGATCAGAATAAGTAGAGAGAAAACTGAGTACATTCAATTTACTCAGCTGTTTCTGTATCAAATAACGTAAAAGTTTACCAGCACAGCCATTCTTTACATCAAAGGGGAAGTTTCAAAATTAATAAATGGGTCATCCTTCTGAATATGAAGTTGAGGCCATCGGCAGAATTGAATGCGAAGCATACAATCCATTCCAGTTAATTCCTTGTGGAGACTGATATGGTAAGGGTGATGTTTATGGCGATGCACAACACGAACAACACTACTCTGGCTCATGCCAAGTTCCCTTGCGATTTGACGTGAACTAACACAAGGATCTCGTACCACAGTGGCAAGAGTCTCAATTTCCGTTTCGTCGCAAGTAACCTTCCTTTGCCGGATATGTTTCCGATGCGTTAAAGATACAGTTGTTTTCAATTTATCATACTCATATTTTAAATGTACGACGTGTAGAGTGAGCACGTTGAGGATATGTTTCAGCGTATAAGTCTCTAGCTCTCACTGAATTTCGTTGGCACTCCCTGTAAATGAGAAGCATATCGACTTCTTATTCGAAGCAATACATAATTCACATTCGCTTAATTCGACGATAGTAGTCTTACCTATCCTATTAGTATTGTATTGCGAAACCGTCAAAAGGTGTTTACATGTCCATGGCACGTTCGATGGATACGCCGTATTCGGCGTATGTTTGTATTTGCACGATATACGAGAGAGAATTGTCAGAGCATGTGCTTCGACAAGTGGC
Organism: Schistocerca piceifrons; assembly: GCF_021461385.2. Classification (NCBI taxonomy): domain Eukaryota; kingdom Metazoa; phylum Arthropoda; class Insecta; order Orthoptera; family Acrididae; genus Schistocerca; species Schistocerca piceifrons. The sequence continues at coordinate 65,949,706 of NC_060148.1, read as the reverse complement.
GAAGTGATGAGGAATACCACTCAATCCATGATAAGAAGATTGCAGCACTGCATTGATACCAATGGTCATCACTTCGAACACCTTCTGTAAATGGACGTTCGTGCTACCTTTGTGACCTTCTTTGACCTTCAAAGACCTTACTGTTACACATCGTTGAATTCGTCTCGATAGTCGCTATAAGAAAATAAGTGCCAAACTACAGCATCCCATTAAAAAAAAAAAGTTGACGTTAATATCTCTGACGCAACACAAAGTAGCAACAAAAAATCAGCGTCATATTATGGCCCCCGTTTTCTCATGCTACATTTGTCCTACAAATTTTTCAGTTACTATAATAGTTTCGGAGTTTTTCTAGGTGGGACTAGTTAGTGACTCACCCTGTACAGTGTTTTCATTAACTGTACGGAGTAACACTTTTCTTCTCGCAGCAACCTTCCGAAACGGTCAACGAATATTTTCCTCGTAACCTAGCACGCGGGTTACGGGAGGACAAAAAAAAAAAAAAAAAAAAAAAAAAAAAAAAAATCTTGTTTTTACGTCAGTACAGATGACGTACGAAATTAAAATTACTCGGAATCGGAAAACGCGGCTCTTTCATTATCAGGACGCAAATATATACTGGACAGCTGTCATAAATATTCATTGCCCTGCGTTCGTGTTTACGCCCCCGGCAGACAGTGTACGGATTTTTCGTCATTAGCAACGTGCGCTCGCGGACTGCCTTGAAAGCTCGTAATACAATATCTGCAGAATGCGCGGCGCTGACCTGTCTCTGTCGTCTGCTGCAGAACATTTTGCGATGTTTGCTGAGAACTGCACGCGCTGTCGATACACTGGAATCACGCATTGCCCACTGTTAACTCATAGTCCAGTACAAAACACAGTACGATCATAAGGTGAGTCCCGGTGGGTACCAGCAGAACTACAAAAAATATCAAACTCCCATGTATAAACCAACTCGGAACTACTGGTTACGTTACAACTGAATTAATGTGATCAAAAGTATCCGGACACTCCCAGAAACACGATTTTAATATTAGCTGCATTGTGCTGACACCTACTGCCAGGTGCTCCATATCGGCGACCTCAGTAGCCATTAGACATCGTGACAGAGCAGAATGGGGAACTCACGGACTTCGAACGTGGTTGGGGTTGGGTTCTTGGGGAAGAAGACCAGACATCGAGGTCATCGGTCTCATCGGATGAGGGAAGGAGGGGGAAGGAAATCGGCCGTGCCCTTTCAAAGGAACCATCCCGGCATTTGCCTAGAGCGATTTAGGGAAATCACGGAAAACCTAAATCAGGATGGCCGGACGCGGGATTGAACCGTCGTCCTACCGAATGCGGGTCCAGTGTGCTAACCACTGCGCCACCTTGGTCGGTCGAACGTGGTCAGGTGATTGGGTGTCACTTGTGTCATACGTGTGTACGCGACATTTCCACACTCGTACACGTCCCTAGGTCCACTGTTTCCGATGTGATAGTGAAGTCGAGACGAGAAGGGACACGTACAGAACAAAAACGTACAGGCAGACATCGTCTGTTGACTGACAGAGACCGCCGATAGCTGAAGAGGGTCGTAATGTGTAATAGGCAGACATGTATCCAGACCATCACACAGGAATTCCAGACTGCATCAGGACCCACTGCAAGTACTATGACAGCTAGGTGGGACGTGAGGAAACTTGGATTTCTTGGCCGACCGGCTGCTCATAAGCAAGACATCACGCCAGTATTGCCAAGCGACGCCACGCTTGGCGTAAGGAGCGTAAACGTTGGACGATTGAACAGTGGAGAAACGTTGTGTGGAGTGACGAATCACGGTACACAATGTGGCGATCCGATGGCAGGGTGCGGGTATGGTGAATCCCCGGTGAACGTCATGCCAACAGTAAAATTCGGAGGTGGTGGGCTTGTGGCGTGCTCATGTTTTCCATGGAGAGGACTTGCACCCCTTGTTGTTTTGCGTGGCACTATCACAGCGCAGGCCTACATTGATGTTTGAAGCACCTTCTTGCTTCCCACTGTTGAAGAGCAATTCTCGAATGGCGATTGCATCTTTCAACACGATCGAGCACCTGTTCATAATGCAAGGCCTGCAGCGGAATGGTTACACGACAATAACATCACTGTAAGGGTCTGGCCTGCGCAGAGTCCTGACCGGAATCCTATAGAACACATTTGGGATGTTTTGGAACGCCGACTTCATGCCAGGCCTCACCGACCGACATCGATACCTCTCCTCAGTGCAGCACTCCGTGAAGAATGGGCTGCCATTCCCCAAGAAACCTTCCAGCACCTGACTGAACGTGTGCCTGCGAGAGTGTTAGCTGTCATCAAGGCTAAGGGTGGGCCAACACAATACTGAATTCCACCATTACCGATAGAGGGCGCCACGAACATGTAAGTCATTTTCAACCAGGTATCCGGATACTTTTCATCACACAGCGTATTTGATAGTAACCACATAAGCTAAAGAAAGTTTAGAGAAGGTTTGAAATTACATTTAAAGTTTGTTGGAAGACGCTAAGTGCCCTCATTATGGAACTTTGCATGATTGAATTTCTCTCCGATTTCTCTTTTGATCCGTCCCACTGTTCACGACGTCATATAACGTCAACCATGTGTGGTTCAGTGACACCATTTTGCAGGTGCAGGGCGACAATTATTCAACCATAGGAGAAAAAAACGTAAATTAGTTTCAAACTACGGCGCGCACACGCTTTATTCAACATGTAAACGTCACTACAGATTTTCGGATTTAGGCTATGACACATTCGATAGGCCTGCCATCATTGGCGATGATGTGGCGTAGACGAATAGCGAAATTCTTCATGACCCGCTGAAGTGTCGGAACATCAATGCTGTAGATGACCTCCTGAACGGCTGTTTTCAGCTCAGCAATGGTTTTGGTGTTATTGCTGTACACCTTGTCTTTACTATAGGCACGCAAAAAGGAGTCGCATGTGTTCAGATCGTCAGAATATGGTGGCCAATCGAGGCCCATGCCAGTGGCCTATGGGTACCCCAGAGCCAGAATGCTCCTACAGGACATCATCTGCTTCGATAGGGACGACTTCCGTCTTCCATGAACCACACCTTGTCGCAATCAAGGGATAATGGGTACCGTTCGTCAGTCACCGTGCCATCAACGAATATCCCACCGATTATTCCGTGATTGGACATTGCACAGCACGCAATCACGCGTTGAGGGTAAAGAGACTTCTCCATCGCGAAATGGGGATTCTCAGTCCCCCAAATGCGCCAGTTCTGCTTATTGGCGGAGTCACCACAATTAAAGAGGGCTTCGACGCTAAACCAAGCCATGCATGCGCCTTCTAATCCCCATCGTGCCCCGCGGCCAACAGTGCAGTTTGAACGTCCTAACGCAAACCGTTCAGAAGTCATGACAATATTATTTCATACAGTTCAATAACAGTCCCCTGTATATAGACCAGATGCGGTTTTAGTTCAAAGAAATAGTGCCGACAACGCTACAGAGATTTATACCAACCACATTAACAAATGACGGAGGTTGTAGGGAAGCAGCCTACTCACGCCTTATAAAATTCACATCAGTCTTTCCATTGTGTGCCAGCCTAGTCCGCTGTAACTAGCTCTGACGTCATAAATGTTGCGCAATACTTTAAAAATCAATTAAATAACCTGAAACGTTTCTAGCATGTCAGGAGTAATACTAAATCATTTTGTGTTGAATATCAGTTCAATAACTTCAACCATTTTCGAAATTTGGACGTTTTTCTGTAAAAATCATTGGCGCAACAGAAAAGAGCTAGAAACTTAAAAATTTATATTTAGATTCCTTTTGCATAATAATTTAGTAGAAGCAGTATTCTGGATCTCACAAATCAAAATTTTAGTTGAAAATCATGATTTTCTGGTTTTTGTCTTAGAAATTAAGGAAGCAAGATAGATTAAGTAGGCAAATAAATAAAGCTAGGATGTTTAAATTTAAGTAGAAGGGAGATCCGCTATAAACATAAAAATGTGAGAAGTTTCAACAGAATAACTATAAAACTGTAGCGATAGCGTATCTCCAAAGGGCAAGTTCAGAGCTTGTCTACTGCGCTTAGTGTAATTAAATTAATTCTCTCGCCCAAAATATTTGACTTAGCCACGTCAGACTTTTATTATGATTACTTACTTGTGTGCTGATTGCACAATTAAATTGAAAGCTTCATTGGCCATTAGCAAAGGAAGCAATGATTTATTCTGTAACTTAAAGTGGTGAATTACTAGCCCAGCGGCTAGTCGGAAGAGCGGATTTAATCAGGCGTTCCCTTAGCCGTCCGCACCGCGGCTTTATAAGTAAGAACGCTGCGCGAGAGAGGAAAGCCCCAGTTCTCTCCAGACGCTGAATAGCACACCACCTGTGTCGGGAGTCTCACGTCGCGTCGGTATCATTGCTATAAACAGCCTCGGATGCCGTATTAAGTTACTCGGGATACGCTTAACCATGAAATCGTTTTCGAGTGAAGTGTTAATTCTGGGATGACTTTAATGATCTATCTTCAGTTTGTGTATGTCGTATTTTAACGTGCCGCCGCAGAGCAGACATTCTACCATTATTAGCGTGGCGTTTGATGAACATTATCATCAAATTATGGCGAGCATTCACTTAAACATTTAATTTGAACAGTTATAGTTGCATCAGCGCATTAGACTCTGCTCTGGTAGTTGGATTGTGTGGATTCTTTTTGGTCTGTGACTTTCAGAATATAGTGAACATTTTAGAGAGAATGGTTTTTGATTATGAATCCCAGACAATCTCCTAATTCCTCAGAGCTATAAGCTGTAGCTATAAATGTATTTCTCAGATGAAGTGGGCACTAGGAATTCTAATTACAGGCTTCACGTTTTGCTAATCACTTTCCGGTTGTCAATATTGTAGTTAGAGAGCCAGTGTTGAGAACGGCAAACAACAGCATTAAATAAATAATAGGAACATTGAACAATTATTCCACCTGCCGCCCCACAAGGTGATCGCCCACCATACATAAAACGGGTCCAAAAACTGTTGCGGAAACAACGAAAAAAGCATGACAAAGTTAAGCGAACGCAAAATCTCCAAGACTGGCGCTCTTTTACAGAACCTCGAAATTTAGCACATACTTCAATGCGAGATTCTTGTAAGAGTTTAGACAATGAAACATGTCTAGAAACCTAACAGAAAATCCGGAGAGATTCTGGTCGCATGTAAAGTATGCTAGCGGCAAGACACAGTCAATGCCTTCTCTGTGCGATAGCAATGGAGATATTATCGAAGACAGTATTGCCAAAGTAGAGTTACTAGACACAGCCTTTCGAAATGCCTTCACATAAGAAGACGATGTAAATATTCCAGAATTCGGATCAAGAACAGCTGCCAAAATGAGTAACATAGAAGTAAATGTCCTCGGTGTAGTGAAGCAACTTAAATCACTTAATAAAAGCAAGTCTTCTGTTCCAGACTGTATAACAATTAGGTTCCTTTCGGAGTATGCTGATGCATTAGCTCCATAATTAACAATCATATACAAACGTTCGCTCGACGAAAGATCCGTACCCAAAGACTGGAAAGTTGCACAGGTCACACCAATATTCAAGAAAGGTAGTAGGAGTAACCCACTAAATTACAGGCCCATATCGTTAACGTCGGTATGCAGCAGGATTTTGGAACATATTTTGCGTTCGACCATTATGAATTACCTCGACGAAAACGGTATATTGACGAACAGTCAATATGGATTTAGCAAACATCGTTCTTTTGAAGCACAACTAGCTCTTTATTAGCGTGAAGTGTTGACTGCTATTGACAAGGGATTTTAGACTGATTCCGTACTTTTGGATTTCAAGATGGTTTTTGGCACTGTTCCACACAAGCAGCTTGTAGTGAAATGGCGTGCTTATGGAATATCGTCTCAGTTACGGGACTGGATTCGTAATTTTCTGTGAGAGAGGCCACAATTGGTAGCAACTGACGGAAAATGGTCGAGTGAAACGGAAGTGATTCCTGGTGTTCCTCAATGTAGTCTTACGGCGCCTCTGCTGTTCCTTACCTACAGGGTGGTCCATTGATTGTGATAGGGCCAAATATTTCACGAAATAAGCGTCAAACGAAAGAATTACAAAGGACGAAACTCGTCTAGCTTGAAGGGGGAAACCAGAGGGCGCTATGGTTGGCCCGCTAGATGGCGCTGCCATAGGTCAAACGGATATCAACTGCATTTTTTTAAATTAGGAACCCCCATTTTTTATTACATCACATGTATACAGTCCTGTTTTGTGAACAGATACCGCGTCTGGAAACTATTGGGTGCAAGGATCTTATAGCAGAAGAGAAAACATTATCGCGAAGTACAAAGAATATACATGGTAACAACTTATTACAGAATGAATTTGGAGGTGGAAAGGATTTGGAGGTGTTTGTTTTGAGGTGTAGAATACATGTGTTGGAATAAGTACTTCAGATGGTACATAAATCCAATTTTGACAAGTCAAAATTGCTTAAACTTCATACCATTTTCTACACTCAGGTGAAATGTCAAAACAGCTTAAACTTCATACTCGTTTATACGATCGTGTGAAATGTTAAAAACTTTAAGTACAATAATCACATTTGCTACAGTGGTAAAATTATACACAAATAACAATTTCGGTTGGGATTAATAGATAGATATGAAAGGCTAGAGGCAGAGGAGAGGTAGAGAAAGAGAAAGTGAGAGGGAGAGAGAGGGTGGAAAGAGTGATCGTTTGAGAGCAAACTTACAAAGCAAGGGTTCTTAAGATTATATCTGTTACATGTAATAACTGACAAACACGTTGGGGTAATACATTGGTTAATGCTGTAAAATATGGTGATTCGTGTACTGCATTGCAATTTTAATGACATAGGCAGTTGCTGAAAACAGAGATGACACTATTGTAAATAATTGTTGTCATTTAAGATGGATTCAGGTTGTTTTGTTTTGTTTTCGTATATTTGGAGTGTTCCAAGGATGTCTAGACTTCTGCCTTTTGGTTGGATGTGTAGGATACTGATACTTGTCTTGTTAACATGGTGTTTTGTTTCATGCAGGTGTGTTGGTATTGATGATTTGCGGTATTTTTTTGTTTTTTAGTGCTGCCATGTGTTCTTTGAATGTACTCTCAAATGATCTGTCTGTCTGGCCTACGTAGAAGCAGTCCCAGACGAAACGTTCAATTTTATACACACCTGTGTGATGAAGTGTGTTTTGTGTGCTGATGTTGTGGGATAACTTTTGTCCAGTCTTGTTGTCTGTGGTAAAGGATATGCACATGCCTTTTCGTTTGAAGACATTGGGAATCTGATATGAAATGTTACCTAGAAAGAGGATTGCATGGAAGATGTTATTTTTTGTTTTTTGTGTTGATTGCTTTGCCATCATTGAGTGTTTTAGGTTGTCTATTATGGAGCTGTTATAACCATCTTCAATAGCTGTTTGTTTTATTATTTCAATTTCTCGATCACATTGAAACGTCCCCATTGAACAATTCTACATGACTGTGCTTAAACTGACACACAATATTTTGTTAGCGCAACGCAATCTGACTTTCAAAATTCCCTACAAAAGAATGGCCCTGACTAACATTAAACTATACCTTTCACAAATCACTTACCTCACAAAAATCTTCGCTGCTCAAGCTACTGCAATACAGCAAGTGCCACTACTGCCAGCTAAATAAAAGATTCAAACTATGGAAGGCACTAACTACTGATAGGGATAGTTAGCAAATGAAAGATATTAATAGAGAACAAACAATGTATTTACCTTGATATCATCATATATAAATATAGCAGTTCATGACAAATTTCAAAACTCCGCCATCTCTCTCCCCACATCCACCACTGCTGGCGGCTCACCTCCAACTGCGCAACGCTACGTGCTGTTCACAGCCAGCTGCCTAACACTACAATGGCGAGTATTACAACAATGCAAAGCAGACACAGACTGCCCACTGCACAGCCAGTGATTTTCATACAGAGGTGGCGTTACCAATAAAAAAACCTAAACAGCCTACTTACATAGCCCCCATGCTCCCCACAAAAAATTTTACAAATTGGATTGGGCAGTGGCCAATACAGATTTGAAAAAAAATGTTCATAATTACAATAACAAAGAAATCAAATGCACACACTTATTGATACAATGTTGGTCAAAAGCTAAAATTTTCTCACAGTCCATAAAGACAGTCCTAATCGTACATAACAGTAGAATAGCAGTGTTTTTCTCAAAGTCTGAGCAGTAAAAGAAAATGCACACGGAAGTAGTGGATTTCCATGCAGTCTTCAAGAAGCAGCGTTGTCCTTCCAACGGAAAGACAGTGCTGACTCTTGACATGCTGACAGATAATGGGCCACAACAGAGCAAACCCACAGCAGAGTCAGTCGTAGTTTGGAAGAATATTGGTAGGTAGGTCATCACAGAGCAGACCCACTGTAGTCCTGGTAGAGAGTATGGTATTGGTGGGCCACCAGAGGTGCAGACCCACTGCAGTCCTTGTAGAAATAATGGTATTGGTGAGTCAGCAAAGGTGTAGACCCACTGTAGTCCTTGTAGAAATAATGGTATTGGTGGGTCATCAAAGATGCAGACCCACTGTAGTCCTTGAAGAGATGGCCAGCCGCCATCTGTTGTGACTGTGCAGGTGCACAATCACCATTGAAGAGTCTTGCAGATAATATAGCAAGTCCATAACCACCACTTGTGCACTCACAAAGTTTTTGGAATTGTCCTTAGAACCAGCAATGCTGTTATCCAGTCCCTTGCTGAATTATTAACACACGCTTAAACACTAACTGTCCCTACTTCTCACATATTGTCCATATACTATGACCAACAGAAACGTGTGCAGTGATATGTAACTTAATTTGAAGAACTGGTGTCTATACAATTATAAATTTACAACATGAAAATACAATTACTAAGGTACAAAATACATCATTAAAGAACATAATAGTACAGATAACATTTGTAGTAATATGGGCTTTACAAAAGAATCGAAATAACATATACATCAGTGTTACAGGAATTATGACATGAGTACATAGATAAAAGATCAGAATAACTTTCGAAACATCAACTTCACACATGAGCATTAACACAAAACAGAGTAAATAATGTCTAAACATCTTTACAAAGTAAATAACACATTATTAATGCCAATTGTATTTGAGGATAACAGTATTCCTCATCATAGTGAATGTAGCTTAATATGAAAAGAAGAAAAAATTCTATGAATCTACACAGAGACAGGAAGAAAACAAATACACAAGGGTACACAGCACATAGTGGGATAACACCAATAGGAAAGGACAGGGTTCGTTTTCAGTGTAACATGTGGTACTGCAGTCCAACCCAAAACTTCATATATCTGTCCTCTTATTTCATCCTTTGTTTCCACCAAAAAAAAATTCTATCTAAGCATGCTTTCTGTATTTATATGTTCACACATTTCTTACCTCAACATTTATTTCCAAGAAAATCCTACCTAAACCTGTTTTCTGTACTTTTTTTTGTATAACTTCTCAATGCATTTCTTCCAATTCATCGCAACTCAATCTCTTAGAGGCTACCCCCTCTTAAGCTAACTTAAATCTACTGAGCTCAGATGCTAAACTAAGGGACGAGGCAATGCAGCAGCACAAAATAAGTAACACAAACAGCAATGACCAAAAAAATGGAAAATTGCAAAGCAAGCTACAGTAAATCTAAATTACCAAGCAATGCAACATTACAACTAATATGAGCCAATGTGCAGCAACAAGAAAAATAAATGAGTAGTAAAACTGGCTTAGCAGAGTAACACAAAGTCAAATTCAGTAACACTATGCCTGGCAAACAGCAGAAACTTATACCTAAACATGACATAGCTCAAGCAGAAAAAATATTACAGTAAAAACAACAATGCAGATAAGGGAAATATATATTCACATCTTAATGTCTATGTAATTAAAGTGGTGCACCACAACAACTTATTGTAAAAAAAATATTACCATGTACTTGAAAAGAAAATTATGTGTCCAGTTACTGTTACTAGTCCCTTCTTATTGTTCTTTCCTTTCCAAGTGCTCCTTTTTTTAAAGAATGTGGATTACAAAATTATCATTTAATAGATCTGTTGACAGAAAGTGTTCACATTAGCAAATGCATCTAAGTTTATTTTATAAAACTAATGCTGTAACACAGCTGGAAAACAGGTATCAAATGAAATAAGCAATTACGCAAACCAAAGCATAAAAATATCATTCAATAGTCATGTGACATTTCATAAGTTAGTAGAAATTCTCTCAACTCTCGTAGAAAGACGCTTGTCGTAGTCAGGTGTGCAGATGTAAAACTATTTCTCGTCATTTCATTAGGCATTTCAGTAAATATCATAAATTACGAGCTCAACAGTATGCTTTCAACAAGAAAAATGTCAATAGCGAGGATAATGGCCTCCCCTTTTTTTTTTCTACCTGTGCTTCCGGAAAGGCACACCCTAATGGCTTGTTCTCCAGGTGTCTGACACAGCGGTGTGCCGACGACGCACGTGCAGGTGGTCACTTAACTTTCTTACGGAAATATTTACGACAGCAGTTTCCGCTACAGTGACAGTCTCATATAAAAATTTCACAGGTCGAGAATTTACGTTGCAAATGTGTAGAAACAAAATCCTATGAATATAACAGTGTCAAAAAAAAATTTTCGCTGGCATTGTGATACATTCACGCATTTACACACATTTCATAACTCTTAAAGTACGATTCTTGGTTTCCAACATCCTGTTTCACAAGTCAATAGTCCCTAACTTCTATTCATTATTCATATACATATAAACACGTAATCACATTCCTCATATATGGTAGCATCATCTTATTGACATAAACATACCTCAACAGCATAATACACATCGTCGTCGTAAAAATAACATCATAACACCTCAGTCAAATCTCAAAAAGGTCGTAGCTTTCTGCAATAATTTCAAACCATAAAAAATATTCTCTGCTCATTTCAATAGTGTCATCTGCCTCAAACGTACTTTAAAAATCATGATCTCATACCAAATACATCATTCAAAGCTCTCATAGTATCACAATGGTTCCGAAAAAATATGAGCATTTCACAAAGTACAGACAAAATACAATTTCATAAGTGTGAAGTTATCCAACTGTGTAATTGCGTAAACATCTGTCACTGATGTAATAAAAAAAGTTTATTTCTCAGTTACATGATCAGATAGCTGTGTAATTTGTGTGTTAGAGAAATATGGTACCGATGTGTAAAGTTGTAAAAGCAAATACCATATTAGCTAGGGTTCCTTGTGGTTGCCACACACATGGTACACAAAGTAAGCGTGTACACCCCTGAGGATTAATGTAATTATACCCTCAGGTGTTACAGATTACAGCAATGGAATGAAATGTATCACGGAAAACTTTCTTTGTAATTCAAAAATCTTTAAAAATAAATGTTTTAAGTACAACATTAATCACTGAAATGCATGTCCTGTAGCGCTAAATGTGCATCTTGTTGTAAGATAATCTCTGTGGAAGTGTCGTAGTTATTTTCCTCCGAAAGCTAAGTTCTGCAGAAGCCGATGTACTTACCTCATGATAAACAAAATGAAATGCTTTGCGTAGAGATATCTTAGTTATTACGCGTATTGTTGTGATGATGAAAGTACTGTGCTGTAACGTATTGTTGTCCTATGGAAAAGGCTGTCTCCTTGTAGCTATACCACAAAAGTTACTAATAAAACATGTTTTGATTTCCAGAAGAATTCAGAAAAACTGTGCAGATATAAAACAGATACACCGCAAAAGCAACATTGTAAATTGTCACTCATTAGTAGCGTCGTGATAAAACCGTGTAGTTGTCACTTAAACTAACCACTGTGTCGTCTGGTATCTCACAGAAAGTACATTAAACCCAGAATGTATTTTCAAGTAAACCAAAATGTTGCATTAAAATCTCATTAGCAGTACCAGTATGTGTCCTAAGTATGTAAGCCTGATAGTCGTTATGTAATCGTGCAACTAACAAGCAAGAATGTACAAATACAACACTGTGTCGTCTGTTCACTATAACAATGCATTCGTCATTTCTGTTTAAAAATGTTCCATAGGTTCTAGACTGGATATTTAACTTCAAACATTGTTGCATGTTAACAGTTTCTTAAGTCTGACAAAGCATACTAGAAATGTGAAGTGAAAAGTTTTATGGCAAAGACAAAGTTAAAAAGCAGATTGTCTTTCAATAAACGGTTTTACATGTGAAATATGGTGTAAACCTTCACTCTTCCTAGTACGCAGAGTTTCAACTTCAAAGCAATTGTCATGTTTTATACGTCAGTAAGGAATGCTAAAATTTTTCTCAAGGTTAGCGTCTTATGTTAATTTTCTCGGAGCCAGCGGGCGCACGCGGCTGCCTGCTGCGCGAGTCATTGTCTGTCTCTTTGTTGGCGCACGTTGTTATTGGGATTAGGAGACCTAACTTCTACAAATTCACCTTGCCCAGAGGGCCCAGCGCTGTTTAAATCCCGCCAGTTCTGATGAAATTCAGGTCTGCCGTTATGATTATATCGTCTGTCGTCATGTCGGTAGATTCCGTAGTTTCTTCCTTGTTGGTCACGTGGTGGTGAATTTCTCCCGGAATCGTAACTGCGCGCTGGTCCGTTGCGTCTAAAGTTATTCTGTCTCCCTTGATAGTATTTATTTTGGTTCCCATATTGTCTGTTTATCTTATTGTCTCTGTGATAGCCATTACCACGGAGAGGTGATCTTTCCCTGTAGTTATTACTATTCTGCCAACGGTTGTCATACGGGTGGTGTCTGTTTTGGTCACGATTTGTGTTGTGAGAATAGCCTTGTCGCGTCCAGTTATTATTTCTTTCATCGCGGAATTGCGACGGATATGACCTGTAATTGTTGTGTTCCTGGTTTCGCGTTCCGCGATTGTCAGTGTCATATTTCTAAGTCTTGTAAGAGTCCCTGAAATGCTTCAATGTCGTCTTTGCGACGTCCTGCCAAAATAATATGTCGTAAATGTTCAGGCAGTTTGATTAAGCAAATGCGGATGAGTTCTGAGGGACTGTATGGGTTTGAAAGATACTGATTCTTATGCAACATGTCTTCAAAATATTTCACGAGACTGGAGAATTCAGATTGTTCGAAATGTTTCATCATTATGATGCCATGTTTTACTCGGTCTTGTGTAGCTTGAGACCAATATGCTGAGAGGAAGGCATGGTAAAACTCTCCTTCACTGTGGCAATCGTGAATTACCGATCGCATTCTTACAGCTGGTTCATTCTCCAAGTAGCCACACATAAATTCTAATCTGTGTTCTAACGACTAGTTGGGAGGAAAACAGTGTGAGAATTGATGGAGCCATGCTTGTGGATGAATGTCGTTGGCAGAATTCTTAAATGTTTTGAATTTACGTGTAGTAATGAACAGCTTATAGTCAAAATCATCATGTCGGCGAGTCGCATATCGGTCATTGTTAGGTCGTGTCGGCCGTTCCATCTCAAAATTCGGTGCACATTGCCAATTTCTTTCATAACTTCCGAAATGCCCTGTGTTATTATTTTGTGGCTTTTCCGTATTTCTAAGTTCCTCTTCCCGTGTTGGAGCGCGAGAGTCCTCTGAAATATGTAATTCTTGTATTACCTGTGTCAGCTGATCTTGTACTTCCCGGATTTCTCTTTTGTACTGTGTATTGATTTGATTTTGATTCTGTTTGACTTTTTTAATTTGTTCATACTCTTCTGTGTCAGTGAAGGCTACAGGTCTTGTGTCATTCAGATCATCATTTACCTTTGTAAATAAGTTAGTGACCTGATCCGAAAGTTCGGCTACTTTCTCCGATAGTGAACACATTTCCTCAGTGTGTTTTTCTGAACCAAGTTTCAGAGTGTCCATTTGTGTTGAAATCGAATCTACTGTGTCCTTTAAGTTTTCCTGAGTTTTTGCAAGTTGCGTAACCGAATTGGTAGATGCAACTGAGTCAATTTTAGCCCACAAGGTCTCATGATTTTCATGAACAATGGTTTGCAGTTCTTTTATGGCTGCTTCGTGATTCTGTAATGCATTTTCATGCCGCGAAAAAATAGGTTGAAAATGCTCACAAATTTGTGTTTTTACGTCATTACAGACTTTTTGACATTTCGATTCAATGTTATGTAACTCAGTAGTTAAATCTTCACGTATTTGTTCAAGTGTTTGTTCCAATGAGTCTAACTTTTTAAGATTTTGTTCCACTGTGTCTAACTTTTGAAGCTTTTGCTGTGTTTGTCTCTGATTTTGTTCCATTGTGTCCAACTTTTGAAGCTTTTGCTGTGTTTGTCTCTGATTTTGTTCCATTGTGTCTAACTGTTGCTGTGTTTGTCTCTGATGTTGTTCCATTGTGTCTAACTTTTTAAGATTTTGTTCCACTGTGTCTAACTTTTTAAGATTTTGTTCCACTGTGTCTAACTTTTTAAGATTTTCTCCCATTTGTCTCTGATTTTGTTCCATTTGTTGCATTAATTGCAATAATAATATATTAGTGTCTGGAATCTGTTTCTCTACGCTTTTCGGCAGTGCATTTGCACCGGCAACATTCACATTTTGACAAGCAGAAAATGTGTCTTGACTTATTTGAGAAAACGGTGATGACCCAAAACCTGAATCTACAGTATTTGCGAAATTGTGTCCTGTCATTTCGGATTCCTGAGGCGAGCTGTCGCCGACCGATCGATCGATAATGCTTCCCTGTTCACTACCTGTTTCACTGTCTACACCATTGTTTGCAGCCTGCTCCATTTCCCTATGTACAATTACCAAATTACTACTTTGAACATCAGTTAATTCATTACTCGGTGGCGCTAACACACTGCTTTCATTTTCACTGTCATTTCTCAGTTTACTTTGGAGCCTAGTATTACGTTTTTCACACGCCATTATTGTCACAATATTTCACACGATAACACAGAAAAACACAATTTGAAGATCAAAAATAAGAGAACACATTAACATAGCACTGAAAATAATATCTAGTTAATTGCAGCTGCGAAATACTTGGTGCAAATCTACATGCATGCCACAACTGTTTTGCTGTACAACAATGAAAGACTGCAACTACAAAGGAGATTTTCTCTACAATTACGCGCTAGCAATAAACAATAGCTACACTAATTACACAAACTACAAGAAAAAATCAGAAGATTCCAGTGAGGTATCCTCGGCTAAGGGTCGACATATGAAACGTCCCCATTGAACAATTCTACATGACTGTGCTTAAACTGACACACAATATTTTGTTAGCGCAACGCAATCTGACTTTCAAAATTCCCTACAAAAGAATGACCCTGACTAACATTAAACTATACCTTTCACAAATCACTTACCTCACAAAAATCTTCGCTGCTCAAGCTACTGCCAGCTAAATAAAAGATTCAAACTATGGAAGGCACTAACTACTGATAGGGATAGTTAGCAAATGAAAGATATTAATAGAGAACAAACAATGTATTTACCTTGATATCATCATATATAAATATAGCAGTTCATGACAAATTTCAAAACTCCGCCATCTCTCTCCCCACATCCACCACTGCTGGCGGCTCACCTCCAACTGCCAACGCTAGGCGCTGTTCACAGCCAGCTGCCTAACACTACAATGGCGAGTATTACAACAATGCAAAGCAGCCACAGACTGCACACAGCACAGCCAGTGATTTTCATACAGAGGTGGCGTTACCAATAAAAAAAACCTAAACAGCCTACTTACAACATTTGTCTTCAGAGAGTGGTAGTTGGATAGCTCTATTGCTCATCTACCGGAATGCTGCCATTTTGTGGGGTGTGGGGTGACAAGAGGAGGATTGTAATATGTGTTGTGGTAGGCTGTCATGTGTTTGGTGTCCAACTGTGAATTTGATGTTTTCATGGGAGTTGTTGAATAACTGGTTCAACTCACTGATGTCATCTTTTGTGCCATTGATTGAAATGATGGTAGTAGTAAATGATATTTTTGGTGAAGTGGTGATTACAGGATTTTGTCTTCTGAGTTACTTATAAATATTTCAGCTAGCACCGAGCGAGGTGGCGCAGTGGTTAGCACACTGGACTCGCATTCGGGAGGACGACGGTTCAATCCCGTCTCCGGCCGTCCTGATTTAGGTTCTCCGTGATTTCCCTAAATCGTTTCAGACAAATGCCGGGATGGTTCCTTTGAAAGGGCACGGCCGATTTCCTTCCCAATCCTT
The DNA here is from genome assembly GCF_021461385.2 of Schistocerca piceifrons. NCBI lineage: Eukaryota > Metazoa > Arthropoda > Insecta > Orthoptera > Acrididae > Schistocerca > Schistocerca piceifrons. The sequence goes on along the minus strand of NC_060148.1, from coordinate 65,933,449 downwards.
CCCTAACCCGAGCTTGCGCTCCGTCTCTAATGACCTCGTTGTCGACGGGACGTTAAACACTAACCACCACCACCACCTTCAGCTAGCAATCCGGAAAGATATGAGCCCATTCCCAGACCATCTGTTTCCTTGTAGATTTTTATTGTTACATTTAAAATAGTGGTGTGAAAGTGTGAATTCAAGTAAGTCCATTAGTTCAGTAATGTGAATTGAAGGGATTTTTTTATGCTTTTGTAGGTTGGCATTGATTATCTGTAGTGTGGGATCTATTGGCACAGAAGAATAAACGTTTTGTATGTCGAATGAGGCAAATGTGGCTCCATCAGGTACTTGTATGTTTTTGACATATTGTGTGAATTCTGTTGTGTTTTTAAGTGTCCTCTAATTATTGAATGTGTATGCTTCTTTGAGAATTTTGAAGAGCATTTTGTTTGAGTTTGTATGTTGGGCTTTTCTTACAGGTCACCTAGGCCTGATGGGGGTCACATTTTTGTGTATCTTTGGTTGTGATCTAGGGCAAGGTGCTTGTTGGCTTGTTGTTACAATGTTTCTTGCCTCTTGGATGGTGAATAGAAAGTTGATGCTGTTTGAAATGTGTTTAATCTCTTTTTGTATTCTGGCTGTTAGATCTTTACGTATTTTGGTTATGTTGTTGGTTTCGAAGAAGTCTAAAGTTTTTTCTACGTATGTTGCTCTGTTCATTACAAAATTGGTGTTAGCCGTGTCACCATCGTCTGACCATCTCCTTGAAGGAGACTATAATTTTCACTCTGCAGCGGAGTATGCCCTGATGTGAAATTTCCTGGCAGATTAAAACTGTGTGCCCGACCGAGACTCGAACTCGGGACCTTTGCCTTTCGCAGGCAAGTGCTCTACCATCTAAGCTACCGAAGCACGGCTCACGCCCGGGCCTCACAGTTTTGCTTCTGCCAGTACCTCGTCTCCTACCTTCCAAACTCTACAGAAGCTCTCCTGCGAACATTACAGAACTAGCACTCCTGAAAGAAAGGATATTTCGGAGACATGCCTTTGCCATAGCCTAGGAGATGTTTCCAGAATGAAATTTTCACTCTGCAGCGCAGTTTGCGAAGATATAAAACTTCCTGGAAGACTAAAACTGAGTGCCGGAGCGAGACTCGAACTCAGGACCATTCCCTTTCGCGAGTAGAGCACGTGCCCGCGAAACGCAAAGGTCTCGAGTTCGAGTCTCGGTCCGACCCACAGTTTTAATCTGTTCAAAGTGCCGTCAGTGCGAACAAGAGGTGACCGAGACGTGTAACCGATGGCACCCCATACCACTACGCTTGGTGATACGCCAGTATGGCGATGAGGAATACACGCTTCCAATGTGCGTTCACCGCGATGTCGCGAAACATTGATGCGACCATCGTGATGCTGTAAACAGAACCTGGATTGACGTTTTGCCATTCGTGCACCAGGTTCATGGTTGAGTACACCATCCCAGGTGCCCCTCTCTGTGATGAAGCGTCAAGGGTAACCGCAGCCATGGTCTCAGACCTGGTAGTCCGTGCTGCTGCAAACGTCGTCGAACTGTTGGTGCAGATGGTTGTTGTCTTGCGAACGTCCCCATCTGTTGACTCAGGGATTGAGAAATGGCTGCACGGTCCGTTGCAGCCATGCGGGTAAGATGCCCGTTATCTCGATCGCTAATGATACGAGGCCGTTGGGATCCAGCACGGCGTTACATATTACCCTCCTGAACCCACCGATTCCATATTCTGCTAACAGTCATTGGATCTCGACCAACGCAATCGCGATAGGCGACCTTTATGAAGTCGGAAACGTGATGGCACGCATTTCTCCTCCTTACACGAGGCATCACAACAACGTTTCACCAGGCAACGCCGGTCAACTGCTGTTTGTGTATGGGAAGTCGGTTGGAAACTTTCCTCATGTCAGCACGTTGTAGGTGTAGCCACGGGCGCCAACCTTGTGAGAATGCTCTGAAAAGCTAATCATTTGCATATCACAGCATGTTCTTCCTGTCGGTTAAATTTCGCGTCTGTAGCACGTCATCTTCGTGGTGTAGTTTCAGACTTGAAGCTGTTGACACCAAGTAAGTCACCAGGTCCGGATGGAATCCGCATCCGGTTTTTCAGAAAAACCTCTACGGCATTGGCCCCTTACCTAGCTTGCATTTATCGCGAATATCTCAGCCAGTGCAAAGTCCCCAGCGACTGGAAGACAGCGCAGCTGCCTCCTGTGTATAAGAAAGGCAAAAGAACGGAACAGAAAAATTACAGACCAATATCCCTAACAACGATTTGCTGCAAAATCCATGAAACATATTCTCAGTTCGAATACAATAATTTTTTTTTTCAGACCGAGAATATTATGTCCACGAATCAGCACGCCTTTAGAAAGCATCAGACGTGCGAAACCCACATGATGTATCGCAAACTATGGATGAAGGGCGACAGGTAGATTCCATATTTGTAGATTTCCGGATAGCAGTTGACACGGTGCCCCATTGCAGACTGCTAACGAAGATATCTACTAATGAGGATAAGCGTGTGGCCCGAAGGCTCCTTAAATAATAGAACCCCGTATGTTGTCCTTGAGGGAAAATGTTGATCAGAGACAAGGATAACGTTAGGAGTGCCTCAGAAAAGTGTGACAGGACCGCTGTAGCTCTCTGTATACATACACTACTGGCCATTAAAAGTGTTACACCACGAAGATGACGTGCTACAGACGCGAAATTTAACCGACAGGAAGAACATGCTGTGATACGCAAATGATTACCTTTTCAGAGCATTCACACAAGGTTGGCGCCGGTGGCTACACCTACAACGTGCTGACATGAGGAAAGTTTCCAACCGATTTCTAATACACGAACAGCAGTTGACCGGCGTTGCCTGGTGGAACGTTGTTGCGGTGCCTCGTGTAAGGAGGAGAAATGCGTGCCATCACGATTCCGACTGTGATGAAGGTCGCCTATCGCGATTGCGTTGGTCGAGATCCAATGACTGTTAGCAGAAGATGGAATCGGTGGGTTCAGGAGGGTAATATGGAACGCCGTGCTGGATCCCAACGGCCTCGTATCATTGGCGATCGAGATAACGGGCATCTTACCCGCATGGCTGCAACGGACCGTGCAGCCATTTCTCAATCCCCGAGTCAACAGATGGGGACATTCGCAAGACAACAACCATCTGCACCAACAGTTCGACGACGTTTGCAGCAGCACGGACTATCAGCTCGCAGACCGTGGCTGCGGTTACTCTTGACGCTGCATAACAAACAGGAGCGCCTGCGATGGTGTACTCGACGACGAACCTGGGTGCACGAATGGCAAAACGTGTTTTTTTCGAATGGCTCCAGGTTCTGTTTACAGCATCGTGATGGTCGCATCCGTGTTTCGCGACATCGCGGTGAACGCACATTGGAAGCGTGTATTCCTCATCGCCATACTGGCGTATCACCAAGCGTAGTGGTATGGGGTGCCATCGGTTACACGTCTCGGTCACCTCTTGTTCGCACTGACGGCTCTTTGAACAGTGGACGTTACATTTCAAATGTGTTACGACCCGTGGCTCTACCCTTCATTCGATCCCTACGAAACCCTACATTTCAGCAGGATAATGCACGACCGCATGTTGCAGGTCCTGTACGGGCCTTTCTGGATACAGAAAATGTTCGACTGCTGCCCAGGCCAGCACATTCTCCTGATCTCTCACCAATTGAAAACGACTGGTCAATGGTGGCCGAGCAACTGGCTCGTCGCAATACGCCAGTCACTACTCTTGATGAACTGTGGTATCGTGTTGAAGCGGCATGGGCAGCTGTACCTGTGCATGCCATCCAAGCTCTGTTTCACTCAATGCCCAGGCATATCAAGGCCATTATTACAGCCAGAGGCGGTTGTTCTGGGTACTGATTTCTCAGGATCTATGCCCCCACATTGCGTGAAAATGTAATCACATGTGAGTTCTAGTATAACATATTTGTCCAATGAATACCCGTTTATCATCTGCATTTCTTCTTGGTGTAGCAATTTTAATGGCCAGAAGTGTAAATGGTCTGGAGGACAGGGTGGGCAGCAGTCTACGGTTGTTTGTTGATGATGCTGTGATGCATGGAAAGTGTGGTCGTCCAGTGACTGTAGGAGGATCCAAGATGGCTTGAGAAATTTGTGTGTGTGTGTGTGTGTGTGTGTGTGTGTGTGATGAGTGGCAGCTGGCTCTAAGAGTAGAAAAAATATAAGTTAATGTGGATGAGTAGGAAAAATAAACACGAAATTTCAGCTAATGCCTTATTAGCGAGATGCATGACACAGTTATATCAATTAAAAATCCAACGCGTAACGTTGCAAAGCGATATGAAATGGAATAAATATGTAGCAGGGAAGACGAATGCAGAGCATGGGAGAATTTTAGGAAATTGCGGTTTGTCTGTAAATGAGACCGCATATAGAAGACTAGTTAGGCCCCCTCTTGAGGATTATTCTAGTGTCTCGAATCTGCGACAGGCCAGATTAAAGGAAGACGTCTTAGCGGGCTGCTAGACTTGTTGCCTGTGGATTCCGACTGCACGCAACTGTTACTGAGATGCTTCGGGAACTCAAATGGAAATCCCTGTAGAGAAGGCGACGTTCTTTTCGAGAAACAGTGTTGAGAAAAATTACAGAACCGGCATTTGAAACTGACTGCCGAACGATTCTACTGTCGCCAACATCCATTGCGTGTAAGGACCAGATAAGGTAAGAGAAGAAGGGCATTATACGGAGACATACAGAGTCGTTTATCCCTCGCTCTATTTCCGAGTGGAACAGGAAACGAAATGAGATGTACAGGGTAGCCTCCGCCGCGCACCGTACTGTGGTTGCGGTATATGTATGTACACACATCAAAACAGTTTTGCATCCCCTCGGTTGTGAATGTTCCGGAACTATAAAGAAAATTGGAATGAGGGTCAACAAAAACATCATTTCTCTCCTTTTTATTGCTCATGATAACCACAAATAGCATATTGTACCACCATACATCGAGAACTTCAGAGGTGGTAGTCCAGATCGCTGTACACACCGGTTGGTGGGGACTCCAACCTTTCCTCGATATGTTGGCAAAAATACTTGTTCAAAACCGGTGGTAGGCAGAAAACATCTACCGAGATTGTCCTAAATGCTTTCTCCGAAAATTGTTACGAGCAGTTAGTCCACGAACCCACGCGAATTGTAAATGGTTGCGAAAACACACTTGACCTCTTAGCCACAAACAATCCAGAGCTAATAGAGAGCGTCATGACATACAGGGATTAGTGATCACAAGGTCGTTGTAGCTAGACTCAATACCGTTTCTTCCAAATCCACCAGAAACAAATGCAAAATAATTTTATTTAAAAAAGCGGATAAAGTGTCACTAGAAGCCTTCCTAAGAGACAATCTCCATTCCTTCCGAACTGACTATGCAAATGTAGACGAGATGTGGCTCAAATTCAAAGATATAGTAGCAACAGCAATTGAGAGATTCATACCTCATAAATTGGTAAGAGATGGAACTGATCCCCCGTGGTACACAAAACAGGTCCGAACTCTGTTGCAGAGGCAACGGAAAAAGCATGCGGAGTTCAGAAGAACGCGAAATCCCGATAATTGGCTAAAATTTACAGACGCGCGAAATTTGGCACGGACTTCAATGCGAGATGCCTTTAATAGGTTCCACAACGAAACATTGTCTCGAAATTTGGTAAAAAATCAGAAGAAATTCTGGTTGTATGTAAAGTACACAAGCGGCAAGACGCAGTCAATACCTTCGCTGCGCAGTGCCGATGGTACTGTTACCGACGACTGTGCCGCTAAAGCGGAGTTATTGAACGCAGTTTTCCGAAATTCCTTCACCAGGGAAGATGAATGGAATATTCCAGAATTAGAAACACGAGCAGCTGCTAGCATGAGTTTCGTAGAAGTACATACCGTAGGGGTTGCGAAGCAACTCAAATCGCTTGATACGGGCAAGTCTTCAGCTCCAGATTGTATACCGATTAGGTTCCTTTCAAATTACGCTGACACAATAGCTCCCTACTTAGCAATCATGTACAACCGCTCGCTCATCGATAGATCTGTACCTGCAGATTGGAAAATTGCGCAGGTCGCACCATTGTTTAAGAAGGGTAGTAGGATTAATCCATCGAACTACAGACCTATATCATTGACTTCGGTTTGCAGTAGGGTTTTGGAGCATATACTGTATTCAAACATTATGAATCACCTCGAAGGGAACGATCTATTGATACGTAATCAGCATGGTTTCAGAAAACATCGTTCTTGTGCAATGCAGCTAGCTCTTTATTCGCACCAAGTAATGGCCGCTATCGACAGGGGTTCTCAAGTTGATTCCGTATTTCTAGATTTCCGGAAAGCTTTTGACACCGTTCCTCACAAGCGACTTCTAATCAAGTTGCGGGCCTATGGGGTATCGTCTCAGTTGTGTGACTGGATTCGTGATTTCCTGTCAGGAAGGTCGCAGTTCGTAGTAATAGACGGCAAATCATCGAGTAAAACTGAAGTGATATCAGGTGTTCCCCAGGGAAGCATCCTGGGACCTCTGCTGTTCCTGATCTATATAAATGACCTGGGTGACAATCTAAGCAGTTCTCTTAGGTTGTTCGCAGATGATGCTGTAATTTATTAAGGTCATCCGAAGACCAGTATCAGTTGCAAAGCGATTTAGAAAAGATTGCTGTATGGTGTGGCAGGTGGCAGTTGACGCTAAATAACGAAAAGTGTGAGGTGATCCACACGAGTTCCAAAAGAAATCCGTTGGAATTCGATTACTCGATAAATAGTACAATTCTCAAGGCTGTCAATTCAACTAAGTACCTGGGTGTTAAAATTACGGACAACTTCAGTTGGAAAGACCACATAGATAATATTGTGGGGAAGGCGAGCCAAAGGTTGCGTTTCATTGGCAGGACACTTAGAAGATGCAACAAGTCCACTAAAGAGACAGCTTACACTACACTCGTTCGTCCTCTGTTAGAATATTGCTGCGCGGTGTGGGATCCTTACCAGGTGGGATTGACGGAGGACATCGAAAGGGTGCAAAAAAGGGCAGCTCGTTTTGTATTATCACGTAGTAGGGGAGAGAGTGTGGCAGATATGATACGCGAATTGGGATGGAAGCCATTACAGCAAAGACGTTTTTCGTCGCGGCGTGATCTATTTACGAAATTTCAGTCACCAACTTTCTCTTCCGAATGCGAAAATATTTTGTTGAGCCCAACCTACATAGGTAGGAATGATCATCAAAATAAAATAAGAGAAATCAAAGCTCGAACAGCAAGGTTTAGGCGTTCGTTTTTCCCCCGCTGTTAAATGTGAATTGCAGAGTAGTCATGTAGATGTAAATGTAGATGTACCTCTAACACCCAGTAGCACGTCCTCTTGCATTGATGCATACCTGTATTCGTCGTGGCATACTAGCCACAAGCTCATCTTGGCACTCCTCAACGGCGATTCGACGTAGATCACTCAGAGAGGTTGGTGGGTCACGTCGTCCATAAACAGCTCTTTTCAATCCATATCAGGCATGTTCGGTAGGGTTCATGTCTGGAGAATATGCTGGCCACTCTAGTCGAGCGATGTCGTCATCCTGAAGGAAGTCATTCAGAAGATGTGCACGATGGGGGGTGCGAATTGTCGTCCCTGAAGAGGAATGCCTCGGCAGTACGCTGCCGATATGGTTGCACTATCGGTCGGAGGATGTCATTCACGTATCGTACAGCCGTTACGGCACCTTCCATGATCACCAGCGGCGTACATCGGCCCCAGATAATGGCACCCCAAAACATCAGGGAAACATCCACCATGCTGCACTCGCTGGACAGTGTGTCAAGCAGGCTGTTCCAGCTCGTGGGCTCCGTTGTGAGCCGCGGAGCGCTCCCTGCTCCAGGGAGCCGCGTCGCTCGCTGTGACCAGTCAAGTGGGCCGGCACGCCGGCACGTGGCACGGCTGGCTGAGGCAGGCGGCAAGGCGAGCGTTTTGATGTGCCAGCCGCGTCTTACAAGATCGACAACCTCACACTCTTAGATGCTAAGACGTGGTGACGTGCTACACCAGGAAATACGATCTTCAGGAAATAAATAAGAAACAAATGTTTTGCAAGAAATTGCATACTAAATTTATTGGGCCTCTGTAGTTTGAAATTTTCTTTTCATTGCAAGATCGGAAATATCAGGCGTCAAAGTGTTTGCAGCGTTAATGCGGAGGATGGCCTTCATTGTTGCATCCTGAAGAAGCGATCGTTCCTTACTTTATAACTGTTTTCATTGCTCAGAAAAGCTGCTCACATCAAAACGTAGAACCAAACATGCACATGATCTGAGCGGCATTGTTGTGAAGTTTGGGAAATGTTTTTTCTGTAATGAACACTACCATCGTGGCAAATACAACGTGATGTAGTACCTCTCTTTCAACAAAGTTGAATTTTGCAAATCAGTAATGTCCAATTGAAGCGACGATGACAAGTCATCGGTGGAAACTGAAAAAGGAGTGCTGAATACCTTGTTCCATTTCCAAACTAGTGAGGTCTCGGAATCGTGTTTCAAACGACGTGATGAGCTGCTTTAACTTTGCTTGGTAATCGCCGAAAGTACAGTAGTACCATCAGGTAGTTTTAAAGAAGCAAGATGATTGAAGAACGTTAGATGTCCATTACTCATCTGCCTCTCAAATAAACGTAACTTTTCCATGAACACTTTGATCTGGTCGTGCATGTCAACGATTAGCTGCCTTTGCCCTGCAATGACAGATTTAAATTATTCAGATGCATAGTTATGTCAGCTAGGGACGCCAGGTCTGATATCCATTTTATATCTTTCAGACAACGCATTTCTTCCCCTTTCATTTCGAGAAAAGGGGTATTTCCTCACTAATGGCAAAAACATCAAGAACTTTTCCCCGACTCAGCCAACGAACTGTACTGTGGTAAGATATATCCCCATACTCCGCTTCCACATCTTTCAGGAATCCTTTGACGCCGCACAAAATTCACACACTTCACGACATCTTTCATTACGCCACCTAGCTCTACTGTTTCAGCACACAGTGCCTCTTGGTGCATTACAGAACACGAACTATGTTGCATGTTTTGATACCCTCCGTATTACGAAACCGTTTTTAAACATACGTCTCCTGGTATGTCGTTCTTAAGCCTGGCTACCAGGTCTCTGCGTGCAACGCCTTCTAACTGATCGTAGTGCGCTGCGTGAAGACGTGAATAATGTCGTTGTATATTGTACTTCTTCGCAGAATTAAATACATACAAAACACAGCGGTCGACCATCCCTCTCAATGAATAGAAAGGTATCCTCCAATAGAGGTACAGGGCTGCCGCGGCTAGTCATAGCTGTCATTGAGCACGGATTATTGCGTCAGTTGCGGCTGGAGTTCGCTTTCCCCCTCCACGCGGGCTCCGAGCTGCCGCAGTGAGCGCTCCGGAGCGCTCCGGCTCCCTGGAGCTCGGTCTAAAGCATTGAGTCTGAACGGGTTACCTTCAAACACGTCTCTGATGATTGTCGGGTTGAAGGCATATGTGACACTCATCGGTGAAGAGAATGTTATGCCAATCGTGAGCGGTCCATTCGGCATGTTGTTCGGCCAATCTAGCGTGATTGCAAAGACGAACCTCGCCATGGACGTCGGGAGTGAAGTTGCGCGCCATGCAGCCTATTGCGCACAGTTTGAGTCGTAACACGTCGTCTTGTGACTGCACGAAAAGCATTATTCAACATGGTGGCGTTGCTGTCAGGGTCCCCCCCGAGCCATTATGCGTAGGTAGCAATTATACACTGTAGTAGTAGCCCCTGAGCGGTCTGAGAGAGGCGTGTCATCAACAGTTCCTGTCTCTCTGTATCTCCTCGATGTCCGAACAACATCGGTTTGGTTCACTCTGAGACGCCTGGACACTTCTCTTGTCGAGAGCCCTTCCTGGCACAAAGTAACAATGCGGACGCGATCGAACCGCGGTATTGCCTTCCAGGCATGTCCTCCTTCCTTGGGGAATGACTGGAACTGATCGGCTGTCGGATCCCCTCTGTCTAATAGGCGCTGCTCATGCATGGTTGTTTACATCTTTCGGCGAGTTTCGTGTAATTTCTGAACAGTCAGAGGGACTGTGTCTGTCATAAAATATCACAGGTCAACGTCTATCTTCAGGAGTTTTGGGGACTGGTGTGATCCAAAGCTCTTTTTGATGTATGTAGATGTAGGTAAGGAATGGGATACGTCAGTTTGTCAGAAAAAAAGCAGAGTATGATTTACAGTGATTTTCCATCTACAGCAGAGTGGAAGCTGGTATGAAACTTCCTGGCAGATTTAAACTGTGTGGGAGTGGAGCCTGCGAGATGAGGTGCTTACTGGCGGTAGAGAGGCCGTGAGGGCGGCCGTGAGTCGCAGTTGGACAGCTCACTCGGTAGAGCTAGTGTACCGAAAAGCCAGACTCCCTGGTTCCAGGTCCTGTCTGGCACAGAGTTTTAATCTGCCACGAAGTTTCAGCGGAGTATGAAGAACCGGAAGGCCTTCATGAAATGTATGAAGCTCCAACTGGATGCAGTAGCAGGACGCTGTAGCCAAACAAACGGCGGAGCTATTCTTTGATTACGGCGGAGGACGCTGATTGGTTGAGTGGGCAGTTCCTCCGCAAGAGGGGAGCCCGTATCGATTGGCTGCGCGCTAATAGCCTAATTGGTGCTCGAGCGGCCATTGCGGTGTGACGTAATTGGTGCTCAGGTCGCTGCCACTGGAGAACATTACCACCGGAGCACCCAGCTACCCGGCATGCTACGACCTCCACTCAACCGCTGGAAAGAACTCGCTTAAATTGCGTCCAACCTACAGATTTTCAATTCGTTATAACAGAAAATACGTTTAGTGGCGTCGATTGTTTGCGTTCGTTTATTACAACTCTGTTCACAGGAATGTTTCCTCACTGTGCTACGAAAAGGATTTGTGAGCGATTGTTCCTGATGACCCTGTTGTTGTGGTCTTTAATGCAGCTCTCCATTGTTACTCTATCCTGTGCAAGCTTCTTCATCTCCCAGTACGTACTGCAGTCTACATCCTTCTGAATCTGCATAGTGTATTCATCTCTTGGTCTCCCTCTACGATTTTTACGCTCCACGCTGCCCTCCAATACCAAATTGCTGATCCCTTGATGATGTCTCAGAACATGTCCTATCAACCGATCCCTTCTTCTAGTCAAGTTGCGCCACAAACTCCTCTTCTCCCTAATTCTATTCAGTACCTCCTCGTTAGTTATGTGATCCACCCATCTAAACTTCAGCATTCTTCTGTAGCACCACATTTCGAAAGCTTCTACTCTCTTATTGTCTAAACCAATTATCCCCCACGTTTCACTTCCATTTGAAGCCATTTATGGACTTGTGTTCCCAAACAACGGTGTAATTTCTATGGATGACAGAGAGCTCTGTCACTGGGCCACAGTTGTTCGCAACTTGTTTGAAGAACATTCTGGATTGTTCGAGCGAATGATTGGACCTCCCAGGTCGCCTGACATAAATCCCATCGATCATATATGGAACAATCGGAAGTTCAGTTCGGGCACAAAATCCTCCACCATGAACACATCCGCATGGACGGCTATAGAGTAGGCCTGGCTCAATGTTTCTTCAGAGGACTTTCAAGGACTTGTTGAGCCCATGCCACGTCGAATTTCTGTACGACACTGGGCAGGAGGAGGTCCGATACGATATTAGGAGGTATCCTGTGACCTTTGTCTTTTCGGTGTATTGACTTAGCACCGGCCTATGACACCATACGTCTACATGATCTAAGCCGGCCGGACTGACAGAGCGGTTCTAGGCGCTACAGTCTGGAACCGCTACGGTCGCAGGTTCGAATCCTGCCTCGGGCATGGATGTGTGTGATGTCCTTAGGTTAGTTAGGTTTAATTAGTTCTAAGTTCTATGCGACTGATGAGCTCAGAAGTCCCGTAGAGCCATTTGAACAATTTTGAACGCCGGTAAATGCCAAGCGACGCCTCGCTTGGCGTAAGGAGCGTAAACATTGGACGATTGAACAGTGGAAAAACGTCGTGGAATGACGAATCACGGTACACAGTGTGGCGATCCGATGGCAGGGTGTGGGTATGGTGAATGCCCGGTGAACGTCATCTGCCAGGGTGTGTAGTGCCAACAGTAAAATTCGGAGGCTGTGGTGTTATGATGTGGTCGTGTTTTTCATGGAGGGGGGCTTGCATCCCTTGTTGTTTTGCGTGCCACTATCACAGCGCAGGCCTACATTGATGTTTTAAGCACCTTCTTGCTTCCGACTGTTAAAGAGTAATTCAGGGGTGGTGATTGCATCTTTCAACACGATCGAGCAGCTGTTCATAATGCACGGCCTGTGGCGGAGTGCTTACACGACAACAACATCCCCGTAATGGACTGGCCTGCACAGAGTCCTGACCTGAATCAGATAGAACACATGGATGTTTTGGAACGCCGACTTCGTGCCAGACCTCACCGACCGACATCGATACCTCTCCTCAGTGCAGCACTCCGTGAAGAATGGGCCGACATTGCCCAAGAAACCTTCCTGCACGTGGTTGAACTTATGTCTGAGAGAGTGAAAGCTGACATGAAGGCTATGGGTGGGCCAACACGATACTGAATTCCAGCATTACCGATGGAGGGCAACTTCTAAGTCATTTTCAGGCTGGTGTCCGGATACTTTTGATCACATAGTGTATAAGCGAAAATGGAAAAAAATGCTATTACGCTGATGACTTGGCAACACCCACACAATCTAAGGCAGTATTCCTAGATTTTGGGAAATTGTTTGACACGGTGTGCCGCTGCACCCTTTAAAGAAGGTACGACTGTATGGAATGGGTTCACAGATATGTGAGCGGCTCGAAGACTTCTTTAACAATAGAATCAACTTCGTCCTCTTCGAGAGCGAGTGTTCATCAGAGACAAGGGTATCGTCAGGAATGTCCCAGGGAAGTGTGATAGGACCGCTGGTGTTCTCTATATACATAAATGATCTGACAGACAGGGTGGGCAGCAAACTGCGGTTGTTTGCTGATGATGCCGTGGTGTAGGGTAAGGTGACGAAGTTGAGTGACTGTAGGAGGGTCCAAGACGACTTAGACAAAATTTCCTGTTAGTCTGATGATTGGCAGGAAGCCGTAAATATGGAAAAATGTAAGTTGATGCGTTGTTGTTGTTGTTGTTGTGATCTTCAGTTCAAATGGTTCAAATGGCTCTGAGCACTATGGGACTCAACATCTTAGGTCGTAAGTCCCCTAGAACTTAGAACTACTTAAACCTAACTAACCTAAGGACATCACACACACCCATGCCCGAGGCAGGATTCGAACCTGCGACCGTAGCAGTCCCGCGGTTCCGGACTGCAGCGCCAGAACCGCACGGCCACCGCGGTCGGCTGATCTTCAGTCCTGAGACTGGTTTGACGCAGCTCTCCATGCTACTCTATCCTGTGCAAGCTTCTTCATCTCCCAGTACCTACTGCAGCCTACATCCTTCTGAATCTGCGTATTTTATTCACCTCTTGGTCTCCCTCTATGATTTTTACCCTCTACGCTCCCCTCCAATGCTAAATTTGTGATCCCTTGATGCCTCAGAACATGACCTACCAACCGATCCCTTCTTCTAGTCAAGTTGTGCCACAAACTCCTCTTCTCCCTAATTCTATTCAATACCTCCTCATTAGTTATGTGATCTACCCATCTAATCTTCAGCATTCTTCTGTAGCACCACATTTCGAAAGCTTCTTTCTCTCCTTGTCTAAACTATTTATCGCCCACATTTCACTTCCATACATGGATACACTCCATACAAATACTTTCAGAAACGACTTCCTGACACTTAAATCAATACTCGATGTTAACAAATTTCTTCAGAAATGCTTTCCTTGATGCGTATGAGTAGGAAAAACAAATCCGTAATGTTCGGATACAGCATTACTAGTGCCCTGCTTGACACAGTAAGGTCGTTTAAATATCCGGGCGTAGCGCTGCAAAGCGGTATGAGGTTGGACGAGCATGTGAGAACTGTGGTAGGGAAGGCGAATGGTCGACTTCGGTTTATTGGGAGAATTTTGGGGAAATATGGCTCACTTGTAAAGGAGGCAGCATATAGGACGCCGGTGCGACCTATTTTTGGGTACTGTTAGAGAGGTTGGCGTCAGTACCACTTGGGATTACAAGAAAACATCGTCACATTTCAGAGGCGGGCTGCTGGATTTGTTTCTGGTAGGTTCGAACAACGCGTAAGTTTTACGGAGATACTTCGGGAACTCAAATGGGAATCCCTGGAGGGAAGGGACGTTCTTTTCGAGAAACGCTACTGAGAAAATTTAGAGAACCGTCATTTGAAGGTGATTGGCGAACGATTCTACTGCTACCAACATACACTGTGCGTAAGGACCACGAAGGTAGGATACGAGAAACGCTACGGTCGCAGGTTCGAATACTGCCTCGGGCATGGATGTCTGTGATGTCCTTAGGTTAGTTAGGTTTAATTAGTGATGACTGACAACCTCAGCTGCCGACAGGTGTTGTTGATATACCTCTATGTGGACAGCTGAAAATGTGTGCCCCGACCGGGACTCGAACCCGGGATCTCCTGCTTACATGGCAGACGCTCTATCCATCTTTTTTTTTTTAATCTCATTTTGTTCGCTTTTGTTCGTTGCTTCTGCTCGGGGCGGACGTCGTAAGACATCCGTTGAAGTTCGGTTGTTGATCGATTAACTCAGTTTTTTATTACAGAGGGCAGCTAACCCTCTGACCGAACACGCTGAGCTACCGTGCCGGCAAAACCATCCACAGACTGTCCGGCTCGCCGAACCTAGACACAAATCCGCCCACATCGGAAAGCCGTGAGTTAGACCGCTCGGCTAACCGGGCGGGCCCTCTATCTGAGCCACCGAGGACACAGATGAATAGCGCGACTGCAGGGACTTATCCCTTTCACGCTTCCCGTGAGACTCACATTCCCAACTGTCCACAATTCTGCATAAGTATTGTCCCGGTCGGGGCACACATTTTCAGCTGTCCACATCGAGGTATATCAACGACACCTGTCGGCAGCTGAGGTTGTCAGTTAGTCATCATTTATTCCAGGGAAAAGCTGCACGGTCATCAACAGTAACTGTTCTTTCGAGAACAAGTTACTGTCTTCGTATATATAGCTTTAATTAGTTCCACGTTCTAGGGGACTGATGACCTCAGAAGTTAACTCGCATAGTGCTCAGATCCATTTGAACAATTTTTGATACGAGAAAATAGGGCTCATACAGACAGAGGCATATAGAGTCGTTTTTCCCTCGCTCTGATTGCGACTGGAACAGGAAAGGAAATGACTAGCAGTGGTACTGGGAACCGTCCAGAGTGCAGCGTAGTGTCTACTGCGAAGCATCTATGTACATGTAAATGTAGATGCAGATATAGGTGTAGGGACTGCGAGCAAGGCGAGCGAATACTCACTAGGAACCTATATACGATAAATACACTATGTGATCAAAGGTATCCGGACACCTGGCTGAAAATGACTTAAAAGTTCGTGGCGCCCTCCCTCTTTAATACTGGGATTCAGTATGGTGTTGGCGCACCGTTAGCCTTGATGACAGCTTCCATTCTCGCAGGTATACACTCCTGGAAATTGAAATAAGAACACCGTGAATTCATTGTCCCACGAAGGAGAAACTTTATTGACACATTCCTGGGGTCAGATACATCACATGATCACACTGACAGAACCACAGGCACATAGACAGAGGCAACAGAGCATGCACAATGTCGGCACTAGTACAGTGTATATCCACCTTTCGCAGCAATGCAGGCTGCTATTCTCCCATGGAGACGATCGTAGAGATGCTGGATGTAGTCCTGTGGAACGGCTTGCCATGCCATTTCCACCTGGCGCCTCAGTTGGACCAGCGTTCGTGCTGGACGTGCAGACCGCGCGAGACGACGCTTCATCCAGTCCCAAACATGCTCAATGGGGGACAGATCCGGAGATCTTGCTGGCCAGGGTAGTTGACTTACACCTTCTAGAGCACGTTGGGTGGCACGGGATACATGCGGACGTGCATTGTCCTGTTGGAACAGCAAGTTCCCTTGCCGGTCTAGGAATGGTAGAACGATGGGTTCGATGACGGTTTGGATGTACCGTGCACTATTCAGTGTCCCCTCGACGATCACCAGTGGTGCACGGCCAGTGTAGGAGATCGCTCCCCACACCATGATGCCGGGTGTTGGCCCTGTGTGCCTCAGTCGTATGCAGTCCTGATTGTGGCGCTCACCTGCACGGCGCCAAACACGCATACGACCATTATTGGCACCAAGGCAGAAGCGACTCTCATCGCTGAAGACGACACGTCTCCATTCGTCCCTCCATTCACGCCTGTCGCGACACCACTGGAGGCGGGCTGCACGATGTTGGGGCGTGAGCGGAAGACGGCCTAACGGTGTGCGGGACCGTAGCCCAGCTTCATGGAGACGGTTGCGAATGGTCCTCGCCGATACCCCAGGAGCAACAGTGTCCCTAATTTGCTGGGAAGTGGCGGTGCGGTCCCCTACGGCACTGCGTAGGATCCTACGGTCTTGGCGTGCACCCGTGCGTCGCTGCGGTCCGGTCCCAGGTCGACGGGCACGTGCACCTTCCGCCGACCACTGGCGACAACATCGATGTACTGTGGAGACCTCACGCCCCACGTGTTGAGCAATTCGGCGGTACGTCCACCCGGCCTCCCGCATGCCCACTATACGCCCTCGCTCAAAGTCCGTCAACTGTACATACGGTTCACGTCCACGCTGTCGCGGCATGCTACCAGTGTTAAAGACTGCGATGGAGCTCCGTATGCCACGGCAAACTGGCTGACACTGACGGCGGCGGTGCACAAATGCTGCGCAGCTAGCGCCATTCAACGGCCAACACCGCGGTTCCTGGTGTGTCCGCTGTGCCGTGCGTGTGATCATTGCTTGTACAGCCCTCTCGCAGTGTCCGGAGCAAGTATGGTGGGTCTGACACACCGGTGTCAATGTGTTCTTTTTTCCATTTCCAGGAGTGTACATTCAGTCAGGTGCTGGAAGGTTTCTTGGGGAATGGAAGCCCATTCTTCAAGAAGTGCTGCACTGAGGAGAGGTATCGATATCGGTCGGTGAGGCCTGGTAAGGTCGGCGTTCCAAAACATCCCAAAGTTGTTGTATAGGATAGGTTCACGACTCTGTGCAGGCCAGTCCATTACAGGGATGTTATCGTCGTGTAACCACTCCGCCACAGGCCGTGCATTATGAACAGGTGCTCGATCGTGTTGGAAGATGGAATCGCCATCCGCGAATTGCTCTTCAACAGTGGGAAGCAAGAAGGTGCTTAAAACATCAATGTAGGCCTGTGCTGTGATAGTGCCGCGCAAAACAAGGGGTGAAGCCCCCTCCATGGCAAGGTCCTGAGTTCGAGTCTCGGTCCGGCACAAAGTTCTAATCTGCCAGGAAGTTTCATCCCCATAACTATCGTTTGTCAGTCTATATCGGCAGATAAATTATATTCATGGCCATACATTAAAGCATGTTCCATCTTCTTATCACACAGAGCCAGCATCGAGCTTTATGCTAGAAATAGTGATAATCTGATAATGAACGTGAAAAAGTTCGAAAACTGGTTCGTGGGATAATAAATAACTATTCAGAAAACTGACTGGTTGCAGTTTGATGGATCTACATTCAATTAAGTCACCAGTTCTAAAATATCCATAATGGATAAGCTTAGTCCATTGAGGTTGTGTTTAATATTTTAAACCTCGCCATAAGCTCCAGCATTCTTTAAGAATTTGCTTTAAACAAACTGGTACGTGCGATACTGCTGCCTGCGACACGTCAGACATTACTGCTTCCAATTCATCCACGTGCCGCGATTTTCTCTCATGAGCCTCTTACTCAGCCAACCCCCACAGAAAAAATCGTGAAGAGTTAAATCAGGGCGTGTGAACCACATCTCCCAGTCTGATGACCGGGGTATGATCGTGCAGGTATTGGCGGACATGGTCTGCAAATTGTGCGGGTCCTCCATTCTCCGTGAAGTGAGGCTGTAGGTTGTTCCATTTTTAAATTAGTGGTCCCACTTGACCATGCAGCATTTCCAGCTTTCTTTCGCTATTCACTGTGTTCCACAGAAATAAAGGACCGACAACTTGAGATGACATGATACAACACCGTACTGCCCCCTTCGCATGCTGCTGTGCTTTTTCAACAGATTTGTGTGCGTTTTCAGCTGCCCATAATGGCAGTTATGCCCTTTTTTACAAATGCTCCAATGTGGAAACTGTGGTATCCCCGTCGGCACAGTAGTGTCTTGTACTGTAGCGGAGTAAGGGAAAGGACGTTATTGTGGCTGATATCACCTTTCTACAACACAAATGCACATGTGGATTTGTTTATTTGTAATGGCTACTTAAATTGAATAGAGTCCATCTTTGTGGTACAAGCTCATCAGTGACACTCCTCTTGCAGACAATATTGGTGATCTTGCTGTTACAAAATAATCTGGTCGCTATCTAGTGTCATAGCCTCACTGAGTCAGTGAGCCCCGCCACCCCCCACCCCCACCGGTCAGTGGCAGCCAGCTACACCACTGGCCATTAAAATTGCTACACGAAGGAGAAATGCAGATGATGAACGGGTATTTGTTGGACAAGTATATTATACTAGAACTGACAAGTGATTACATTTTCACGCCATTTGGGTGGATAGATCCTAAGAAATCAGTACCCAGAACAACCACCTCTGGCCGTCATAACGGCCTTGATACGCCTGGGCATTGAGTCAAACAGAGCTTGGTTCGCGTGTACAGGTACAGCCGCCCATGCAGCTTCAACACGATACCACAGTTGATCGAGAGTAGTGACTGGCGTATTGTGACGAGCCAGTTGCTCGGCCACCATTGACCAGACATTTTCAATTGCTGAGAGATCTGGAGAATGTGCTGGCCACTGCAGCAGTCGAACATTTTCTGTATCCAGAAAGGCCCGTACAGGACCTGCAACATGCGGTCGTGCATTATCCTGCTGAAATATAGGGTTTCGCAGCGATCGAATGAAGGGTTGAGCCACGGGTCGTAACACATCTGAAATGTAACGTCCACTGTTCAAAGTGCCGGCAATGCGAACAAGAGGTGACGGAGACGTTTAACCAATGCCACCCCATACCATCACGTATGGTGATAAGGCAGTATGGCGATGGCGAATACAGGCTTCCAATGTGCGTTCACCGCGATGTCGCCAAACACGGATGCGACCATCATGATGCTGTAAACAGAACCTGGATTCATTCGAAAAAATGACATTTTGCCATTCGTGCACCCCGGTTCGTCGTCGAGTACACCGTTGCAGGCGCTCCAGTCTGTGATGCAGCGTCAAGTGTAACCGCAGCCACGGTCTCCGAGCTGATAGTCCGTGCTGCTGCAAACGTCGTCGAACTGTTCGTGCAGATGGTTGTTGTCTTGCAAACGTCCCCATCTGTTGGCTCAGGGATCGAGACGTGGCTGCACGATCCGTTACAGCCTTCCGCATAAGATGCCTGTCATCTCGACTGCTAGTGATACGAGGCCGTCGGGATCCAGCACGGCGTTCCGTATTACCTTCTTGAACTCACCGATTCCATATTTGGGTAGCAGTCATTGGATCTCGACCAACGCGAGCAGCAATAATCCGCTATCGCGATAGGTTACAGTCCGACCTTTATCAAAGTCGGAAACGTGATGGTACGCATTTCTCCTCCTTACACGAGGCATCACAACAACGTTTCGCCAGGCAACGCCGGTCAACTGCTGTTTGTGTATGAGAAATCGGTTGGAAACTCTCCTAATGTCAGCACGTTGTAGGTGTCGCCACCCGCGCCAACCTAGTGTGAATGCTCTGAAAAGCTAATCATTTGCATATCCACAGCATCTTCTTGCTGTCGGTTAAATTTCGCGTCTGTAGCACGTCATCTTGGTGGTGTAGCAATTTTAATGGCCAGTAGTGTGAATACATGCTGTCGAGAAGGCGTTGGCGGCTTGTTCTTGTCGGTGTGTCTGTGGCGTCTCACATGACAGGCGCGCTCGATCCATCGCCTACTATCGATCTTCGCACTAGATCTTTGCAGACCGGTGTGCTAGCGACAGAGTACGCCAGCACAGAAAAAAGGCCATTCCAACCCAAGAAAATATCTCAACACTCCATTCTTCTATCAACACAATGGGAAACAATTGCTACACACAATGTAGCCTCCACAGTGTAAAAGTGACATCTTTCTTAGGAATCGTTGCAGTCGTGTGATGTGGAAGACCACTTTCACGAGATCCTCGACGCAGTCATTTCGTAGGGCTCCTCATGAACATTTCGCACACTCTGTCAACATTCCCTCGTGTCCTTGAAGTTGAGAGTCTACCTGATCTTCCCACACCGACGACACCCCCCTGTTGCCAGTAGCTTGGAATGGCAGTTTTGAAACGTTTCTGCAGCCAGTGTTGCACAGGTCCGCCGTTTCGCCCTCCACCACCTCTGAGCTCACACTGCAGATGCCCAGACCTCATAACGAGACCGAGTGAGAAGGCGCAGTGGTTAGCACACTGGACTCGCATTCGGGAGGACGACGGTTCAAACCCGCGTCCAGCCATCCTGATTTACATTTTCTGTCATTTCCCTAAATCACTTCAGGCAAATGCCAGGATAGTTCCTCCGAAAGGACACAGTCGACTTCCTTCCCCATCCTTCCCTAGTCCGATGACCTCGCTGATTGACCCCCTCCCCTAAATCAAGCAACCAACGTCATAACGAGCTGCTGTTCTGGCCCATTCTTCGATCGCACACGTAGGAAATTGAACAAAAACAAACGAAAAAATGATGTCAAACGCAACATCTAGGATTGCTATTCCTAACAAAAGTACCTCTAAGTTAACTGGTTCATAAATAAAGAAATTTTAGTACTGTCAGCATTGCACCCCAGTCAGCAATCGTGATAATCTTATATATAAGAAACTATTGCGGTAATGAAACCAACCTCTACCTAGGTTTCAGCCCAAATAATTGAGCCTTCTTCAGAAGATATTTCTGAACATATAATTTGTCTAAGAGGGTATGGTCTAGAAATATGTGACTACGCCTATTCAGGCTGTTTTAGTTTTATTTCTAGACCATGCCCTCTTAGACAAACTATAGATTCAGGTATATTTTCTGAAGAAGGCTCAATTATTTTGGCTGAAACCTAGGTAAAGGTTGGGTTCTAAGAGGGCATGGTCTAGAAACAAAACTAAAACAGCCTGAATAGGCGTTGAAAGTATCTAACCAAAATTGTATCCTTTTATTCTGTGAAAGTATCAGTGATTAGATTGTTCTAAATTAATTATTCAGGAAACGTGCATCTGACTGCGTCTATGAACTTGTTTCTTGCACTCCTCCATTTTGCCACAAATGCAACATGTATTTGACTCAGCAATCAAGTTTAAGAGAATAATGCCGCTTGTGCAACGGCATTAAGATGCTACTGGCAAATTAACTTTTGGCCCTGATGTTTACTTGGTTCTTTCATTGGTGGGTAAGTTTAGTTTACTACTCATTTTCATATTCAATACAAGCAAAGGATGTGGATTATGATTCAGGCTGTTAGATTTAAACGCAATGTTGATCTCAATATATATATATCGTTAAAGTTTTAAGCCATACACAGAACCTACTACTTCAAACATTTTGGTAGCACGAATCACTCTTACAAAAAATTTTACAAAACGCTTACTGCGTCAAACCTCGGACATACAAATCCTAACTCTGAACATAAAACCAATTTGAAATGATTAAATATCCTCTCTCATTTACATGCTAAAGTTTGGTCAGGGGCAGCGACCTACCTTAACGCTGTCACCACACGTCTGCTTCCTCCGGGCACATAGCTGCGCCTCTTTGGTTTTTTTTACTGCATGCGCCCAGCTCTCTTAACCATCAAAGATCCTCCTACTCAAAGATATTATACTCGTTCCACCTTGCGGTTGGCAACTACCGACTATTTTCTGGAGGTGCCCTGATCAGACCTTAGCACATACCTTTCAGTGCAGTCACTATTTTAGTTTTATTTCTAGACCATGCCCTCTTAGGTAAACTATAGATTCAGGTATACTTTCTGAAGAAGGCTCAATTATTTCAGCTGAAACCTAGGTAAAGGTGTGTTTCATTACCGCAGTCGAGGCTGATAGTTTCTTAAATAAAAGAAATTTTAACCGTTTATAAACAGGGAGTGACTTATGAGGCAGCCAGTAGAACATTTGCGCCCACGCAGCCTTCACGCGTGCGTCTGTGACGCCACACCGCCGCCACACGCCGTCGACCCCCCCCCCCCCCCCACCCCCACCCCACCCTCTAGTCCTGCGTACATGTTTCCGCGCGTAATGACGTCAGTCCCAACGCAATTAAGCCGCGGGACCGCGGGTCAACACCGCCCATGTTTGCCTCTGGCGGCAGTCGGAAAAGTGGCCTAAACGCCAAACTGGCCCCAGTGCCGGATACCACCAGCTCTCCACACTGCCAAGTCCGCTAAGCTAAGAGGCGTCCACTGGCTCTCCGTTGTTTCACTTCGCTGTCACCCTGTTCACGTCCTCCACAGCAGACTTCACGCCACAGCCAGCGTCACAGGAGAGATCGATCACGCACAGTATTTCACTGACATTCTACCTGTGGATGCGCGGTTCGAATCTCGAGCACAGGAACAAAAGTGCGTAACTGGTACCTCATCCCATCTCTGATAATTGACGCTGTGACCTATACCTAGGCTATATTTGGCTTCGTGGTGGATGCCTTGTTTCAGTAGTGAGGAATTTCCGTCGATCGGTTGTCAAGAAAGAAAATGTTGCCTTGCCGCAGTGGATACACCGGTTGCCGTGCGATCACCAAAGTTAAGCGCTGTCGGGGGTGTTCGGCACTTGGATGGGTGACCCACCGGGCCGCCATGCACTGTTGCCATTTTTCGGGGTGCACTCAGCCTCGTGATGCCAATTGGGGAGCTACTCGACCGAATAGTAGCGGCTCCAGTCGAAGAAAACCATCGTAACGACCGGGAGAGCGGTGTGCTGACCACACGCCCCTCCTATCCCCATCCTCCCCTGAGGATGACACGGCGGTCGGATGGTCCCGGTAGGCCACTCGTGGCCTGAAGATGGACTGCTTTTTTTTTCTGTTTGCCTGCTAATATCTGTATCGGTATTATAATGAGATATGTGGGAGTTCCAGCACACCTGATTATGGCAATTCACTTACTACACAAAATCAATAATATTACATCCGTACTGTAACATATGGACCAGAATCAACTAATATTAACCAAGGAGGTACCCCACTGTCACCCATTTTTTCAATGTTTATATTAGCGTTGCGATTCACAAATGATTCATTATATCAATGACATACGTGTAAGCGAGAAAAATTGGCAAAAAATTTTAGTGTCTCTTCATTTAGTACATTGTAGTGAAATTTCAATTCCTGAGTATTACATTCCAGTTCCACTCCTGACTGCGACAAAAAAAGTTGAAAAAAGCTTGCACAGCAGACACTCTATAAAGGCACATTTGCATGCCGAGCGTGAGTTTCCGCGGAAACGCGAAATACTAATTAAATAAATAATCAGTGACAAATAAATAAAGCCTATGGCACACAACTGCAGCGCTGTGTCGCTGATAAAACAAAAGCACAATTACGTTACTCTTATGTTTGATTAAAAAAAGGAGAGCTCTGGTAGAAGTGGTGCGAGAAGCACGTATTTTTTTTTTTTTTTATTGTCTGGCACACCGCCATATTTCATGTTATAGAAGAATACTGCGAGTTGCAACCACACTAGGCACTCGATTCTGTAAAGAATTATATTTATAAAAGTAAGTAGGAGTATGAACTGTAGGCTTATTCATTGAATATATCTGATTTAACTAACTGTGTAATTTTTTTATGTTTAGTAGACAATCACCTCTGTACGACGTATTGGCATGGCTGGCAAATTATTGTAATATTGAGATTTAGATTATGAGTCCGCACCTACCGCAGCAGTCTTTGGAAACGATTTAATTACGAAGTCCGATTATTCAGTTTTATTTCACGGTCAACTACGAGTAACATTGCCTTTACGAAAAAGCCATTGTCAAGCGTCTGATACCGAATAATTAAACGTCCACGTTCCAGATAAGCAAATACAATTGCAATCACAATCACCATCATACAGATAGAATAATCAATATCTAAATAACAATATATTTTTATTTATTTATTTTATTTATTTTATAACTCCTTTCTTGTTCTGTATTTCCCCATATTACACTGAAGAGCTAAAGAAACTGGTACACGTGACTAACATCGTGTAGAGTCCCCAGGAGCTCGCAGAAGTGCCGCAACACGACGTGGCATGGACTCGACTAATGTCTGAAGTAGGGCTGGAGGGAACTGACACCATGAATACTGCAGAGCTGTCTATAAATCCATAAGAGTACGAGGGGGTGGAGATCTTTTCTGAACAGCAAGGCATCCAAGATCTGCTCAAAAACGTTCACGTCTGGGGAGTTTGGTACCCAGCGGAATTTATTAAACTCAGAAGAGTCTTCTTGGAGCCACTCTGCAGCAGTTCTGCTGCATTTGCCAAAGACCGTCGGAATTCACAATGGACAGCTGGCCGCAGTGGCCGAGCGGTTCTAGGCACTTCAGTCCGGAACCGCGCTGCTGCTACGGTCGCAAGTTCGAATCCTGCCTCCAGCATGGATGTGTGTAATGTGCTTAAGTTAGTTAGGTTGAAGTAGTTCTAAGACTAGGGGACTGATGACCCTAGATGTTAAGTCCCATAGTGCTTACAGCCATTTAAACCATTTTAACAGTGTGATGGGATGGCTGTGTCCGTACAATGCTCCAACACAGTGACGGCCAGATGTCGGTCTTCACGCGGTGCTGTAAAGCGATGGCGAATTGATCTTGTTCAACTCGCGTCTTGTACTGACTTGTCTCCCTGTAGCGCGTCCACAACCCCGTGGATGACAGAGGCACTGGAATGTGCAGCAACGGGACTCTAGTCCTCCCTTTCTGGATCAAACAGGCCATCTTTGCATTTTTCTCTGCCTTAAGTCCTCACATTGCCTATGCTTGGTTTAATACAACGACCGCAAGTGACACCTGCCATCTGTGTAAAAAATGGTTCAAATGGCTCTGAGCACTATGGGACTTAACATCTGAGGTCATCAGTCCCCTAGAACTTAGAACTACTTAAACCTAACTAACCTAAGGACATCACACACATCCATGCCGGAGGCAGGATTCGAACCTGCGACCGTAGCAGTCGCACGGTTCCGGACTGAGCGCCTAGAACCGCTAGACCACCGCGGCCGGCTGCCATCTCTGTACCTCACCAGAAAACACTGGGACACAGCTATTCGCTTCCTACCGAGGGATCACCTGACGCTCTTATATATGTAACACAGCCAACAGACGGCGTATCAATAATTGTTGCCTACAATGACGGCGAGTATCTGAAGCAGTGCAGTAAGACCACAGGTAGCTTGTTTATCAAAATACAGGGTGTTTCAAAAACGGTATAATTCTATCGCTGCTCGTTTAGTTTTTATTGCCGTTTCAAATATACCGGTCATTTTTGAAACACCCTGTACATTCAACATGCCAGACGTTAATACACGTGTTCCCCCACTCTTTCGAACAGTGTCTACCAGAAGCAACAACGGTGTCCTAATGTACTGCCTTGTACTATACCATGACTAATTTATTGAAACTCTGATAAATATTTCCTTTGCTCAAAATTGTATTTCAGCAGCGTGTTTGCTGTTTCTCAGGTATAATTTCATGATTCTAAGAGCTGTTCTTCTAGTTCCATAGTGATGTAGTTTCACTTATTAAACTATCATTCTCAACCAGGCCGAAAGCTTTCGCCCGGGGTATTTGAATAAGGAAATCTCGTTTGTTCCTCGTTTGTCTCACACTCAGGCACCATAGCCAAACTCGACTTCCCCTTAAACCACTCGACCTTTATTCCGAACAGAATGTCTGGAACTGCTGGGATTGGGTTGTTTTGGGGGGAGGAGACCAGACAGCGAGGTCATCCGTCTCATCGGATTAGGGAAGGACGCGGAACGAAGTTGGCCGTGCCCTTTGAAAGGAACCATGGGTGTATTTGTTGGAACTACGAAGTACCCCAACACATGCATATTCTTATCTCATTAGAATTCCAAATACAAAAAAATTTTAGAAAAATACAAAATGACCTTGCCAGCATCAAGAACGTTAACTCTCTACTCTGATGGATAACGAAGTGCCAGACTCCGGAAAATACAGGGCTATTACAAATGATGGAAGCGATTTCATAAATTCACTGTAGCTCCATTCATTGACATATGGTCACGACACACTACAGATACGTAGAAAAACTCATAAAGTTTTGTTCGGCTGAGGCCGCACTTCAGGTTTCTGCCGCCAGAGCACTCGAGAGCGCAGTGAGACAAAATGGCGACAGGAGCCGAGAAAGCGTATGTTGTGCTTGAAATGCACTCACATCAGTCAGTCATAACAGTGCAACGACACTTCAGGACGAAGTTCAACAAAGATCCACCAACTGCTAACTCCATTCGGCGATGGTGTGCGCAGTTTAAAGCTTCTGGATGCCTCTGTAAGGGGAAATCAACGGGTCGGCCTGCAGTGAGCGAAGAAACGGTTGAACGCGTGCGGGCAAGTTTCAGGCGTAGCCGCGAAAGTCGACGAATAAAGCAAGCAGGGAGCTAAACGTACCAGAACCGACGGTTTGGAAAATCTTACGGAAAAGGCTAAAGCAGAAGCATTTCTTAAACAGGAGATTGGAAAACCGATGGATCGGTCGTGGTGGAGATCACGATCAGCAATTCATGTCATGGTCTCGACGCTCTCCCGACTTAACCCCATGCGATTTCTTTCTCTGGGGTTATGTGAAAGATTCAGTGTTTAAACCTCCTCTACCGAGAAACGTGCCAGAACTGCGAGCTCGCATCAACGATGCTTTCGAACTCATTGATGGGGACATGCTGTGCCGAGTGTGGGAGGAACTTTATTATCGGCTTGATGTCTGCCGAATCACTAAAGGGGCACATATCGAACATTTGTGAATGCCTAAAAAAACTTTTTGAGTTTTTGTATGTGTGTGCAAAGCATTGTCAAAATAACTCAAATAATAAAGTTATTGTAGAGCTGTGAAATCGCTTCAATCATTTGTAATAACCCTGTATAAGATTTCGAACGAAAAACGGCGCTTGTATTAAGTGCCTTTCATACCTTCTTATCAGTTCTACATTAATGTCTGCCTGCGTGTTGTACATTTTTCGGAATTGTCTGACTTAGCTATTTAAAGAGTATAAAGCTATCGGAACTTCCCCGCAGCCCGCAGCTGACCCCTTCAAAACGGCGGAACCTCACAACAGCCGACTCTTCCAGAACGCCAGCTGAGGCCGTAAAATGAAAATAGAGCATCGCGGCGCGACGGGAAAACTCTTTGGTCGAGATGGAGGAAGCCGCTGCCACATCTTTCCTTCTTTCTTTCTTTCTTTTTTCTTTCTTGTCGGTAGCAAATATCGCAGGAAAAGACAGAGGGAGGAAGAGAGAGAGAGAGAGAGAATGACTTCTATGACGCGACGCCAAGATAAACGCAGCTGCGAAAGTATAGCAGCTTGCGGCAGAACTGCTGGAGGAGTATCTTTGGCTCGGAGGTAATACACACGTGGAAGCGTCTATCATCTCTGGCGTGCCGGAAGTGACGTAACACGAGCACGAGACTGGTCAGTGCCCAGAGGGATATGACGCAGTTCTGCAAGAGGCCACTCCTTTGATGATTAGACATTTATGAGGAGCGTTAACAATATACACTTCAAGCAAGCATTTCGACGGAATCTCCAGTGGCTGAATACTATGTATTCATATGGCATGTTGTCACTTGTGTGCCTCTTCTAGTCTCATTCACAATGAAGAAGACGAATTTGTATGCGATAGTGCAAACAACATATGGTTGTCCATGAAGAAAGAAATCGCAGCTACCCAAGGAAAAACACAATAACATCAACCTTTTAGACCAAGGCGAAGAACCATAAGTGAACGTGAAGTCGAATGTTGCCTCCTGGTGGTTAATAGCAAACATTTCATTTTATATATTATCTAAAAGGGAGATGAACGAATAAGATTTCTGAATGTTCATAACTACGCAACACCAACAGTTATGAGAAATATGCATTTTCCTCAAAAGAACTGTAACAAGAATTCTACAAAGACCAAAGAAATTTCTTTATGGGCATTTTCTACGTCTACATCTACGTACCCCGCCAACCACGTTAAGGTGCGTGACGGAGGGTACCTTGTGCCACAACTGGTCATTTCCTCTCCTGTTCTACTCGCAAGTACAGTGAGGGAAAACGACTGTCTATATACCTCCGCATCAGGCATAATTTCACAAAGTAGGCTAATTACTCTATCTACACTTTCTTAAATTCTACATCTTCATCTATACTCTGCAGTCCACTTTACGGTGCGTGGTGGAGGGTACCCAGTGTCATTCTTAGTTTTGTCGTTTCGCTCACAAATAGAACGAGGGAAAAACGACAGACTATGTGACTCTGTATGAGCCCTAATTTGTCGTATCTTATCTTCGTGGACCCTACGCCAAATGCACGTCGGCGGCTGTAGAATCGTTGTGCAGTTAGTTTCAAATGCCGGTTCGCTAGATTTTTGCAATAGCGTTCACTGAAAATAATGTCGTCTGCTCCCCAGGGATTCCCACTTGAGTCCCTGAAGCATATCTTTAACACTTGGCTGTTGTGAGAACTTACTGGTAACAAATCTAGCAGCCCGCCTTTGAATTTCTTCGATGACCTTCTTTAACCCGACCTGATACGGATCCCAAATACTCGAGCAGTGCTCAAGAATAGGTAGCACCAGTGTTGAACTATACGAAATAAAATCGTCATAACTTCTGAACCGTTTGCCCAACGACGTTCAAGCTGCCCTGTTGGGCGCAGGGTATGGTGCAAATTAGTATGGATTAGTTTAGCGACGCAGCCAACTTTCATTTGTATGGGTTTGTCAGTAAGCAAGACTGGCACATTTGGGGACTGATAATCCGCATTTCAAGATCGAGAAGTCTCTGTGTGGTGTGCAGTGTCCCAGTCGCGGAATAATCGGTGCGATATTCTGTATGGCACGGTGACTACCGAACGGTACGTGAAGTTTTCGGAAGATGATTTCATCCACATTACCCAAAGTGACCCTGATTTCGACAAGATGTGGTTCATGCAAGACGGAGCTTGACCCTATCGAATCAGGAGAGTGTTTGATGTGCTAGGGGAGCACTTACGGGACTGCATTCTGGCTCTGGGGTACCCAGAGGCTACTGGCATGGGCCTCGATTGGCCGCCATATTCTCCGGATCTGAACACATGCGACTCCTTTTTCTGGGCTGTATTAAAGACGAGGTGTACAGCAATAACCCCAAAACCATCGCTGAGCTGAAAACAGCCATTCAGGAGGTCATTGACAGCAGAGATGTTCCGACATTTCAGCGGTCATGCAAAATTTCGCTATCCGTCCTCGCCACATCGTCGCCAGTGATGGCAGGCATATGGAACATGTCAAAACCTAAATCCAAATGTCTGTAGTGGCGTTTACATGCTGAATAAAGAGTGCGCACGCCCTATGTTGTAACTAATTTACATTTTTTGCGTACAGTTCAACAATTGTCACCTTGTACATTATAAGAGCTTGTTATTCATTGTAGAAGTTGTAAGTAGGCTGCTGTTTAGGTTTCTATGTTGGTAACGCCACGTAGCGCTGTGTATGAAAATCACTGCCTGTGCTGTGTGCAGTCCGTGGCTGGTTTGCATTGTTGGAATATTCGCTATTGTAGTGCTGGGGAGTTGGATGTGAACTAGAGATGGGCAAACTGAAACTCACAGCTGTTTCCAAACAAATGAAGCAGTACAATGTAATGTTTCGAAACTCTGTTTCGAAACAGTGGATCAGTTTGTGTTTTGAAATCGTATAGGCCTACGCATTGTATCATCTTGAGTGTCCACTGCGCAAATATTTCCATATAAGCACAAATGAGGTGCGAGAGCTCCAATTATATCGCAGAAAGTTTGAAGCTTTCACTTGGGCGTCTTGGCAGTTTCGTATTTCCTGCAGCAAATGCGATGATTTCGTGTCTTGTGACTTTTGTTCTTTCCAATTGGCTGAGGACAGAGTTTGTATATTTGACATAACAGTTTTGTTTCCCTGTATTCTAGCTCCTAATTTTGATAGGTTTTATGAGTGATAATCTGTATGTGCTCTTGAAAAGGCATATAATGAGATATAATTTATTGAGATAGCATAGGAAGCGAGGCAGCTTAGATTAGATTAGTACTTGTTCCATAGATCATGAATACGACACTTCGTAATGATGTGGAACGTGTCAGGTTAATAAAAGGTGTCTATACAAGATATTACATTAGACAAAAGATTACATGACACTCAATAATTTTTTTTTTTTTTTTTGTGGAGTTTGGGAAATTACTCACTTACTATATCCAAAAATTCATCTAATGAGTAGGAGGAGTTGCCATTAAGAAATTCTTTTAATTTCTTTTTAAATGCTATATGGCTATCTGTCAGACTTTTGATGCTATTAGGTAAGTGATCAAAGACTTTTGTGGCAGTATAATTTACCCCCTTCAGCGCCAAAGTTAGATTTAACCTTGAGTAGTGAAGATCATCCTTTCTCCTAGTGTTGTAGCCATGTACACTGCTATTACTTTTGAATTCGTTCGGATTGTTAATAACAAATTTCATAAGTGAATATATATATTGTGAGGCTACAGTGAAGATTTCTAGCTCTTTAAATAAGTGTCTGCAGGATGATCTTGGATGAGCTCCAGCAGTTATTCTGATTACACGCTTTTGTGCAATGAACACTCTTTTACTCAATGATGAGTAGCAGAGAATGAAAATAGGCGTGGTAAGCTAATTTAGACGTATATCGCCAAAATTTGCAGTGACCCTAATAGCATAAGTAGCTGAACTCAAACGTTTCAGCAGATCCTCAGTGTGTTTTTTCCAGTTCAACCCCTCATCAATGCATACACCTAGAAATTTTGAATATTCTACCTTAGCTACCGATTTCTGATCGAAATCTGTATTTATTAATGGGGTCATTCCATTTACTGTGTGGAACTGTATATACTGTGTTTTGTCATAGTTTAATGAGAGCCCATATGCAGAGAACCACATAATGATTTTCTGAAAAACATCGTTTACAATTTCACCAGTTAATACTTGTCTATCAGGTGTCATAGCTATACTTGTATCATCGGCAAAAAGTACCAGCTTTGCATCTTCATGAATATAGAATGGCAAGTCATTAATATATATTAAGAACAGCAGAGGACCCAAGACCGAACCTTGCGGCACCCCATTCTTGATTGTTCCCCAGTTTGAGAAATTACCAGTTTTTTGCATATTATGTGAACTGTTTATTTCAACTTTCTGCACTCTTCAATTAACTTTCTGCACTCTACACTGAATTAACGTTTATGTGTGTGCCACTCACATTTTTCTTATTCTCAGTTAAATTTTCCATTGTTTGTCACAGAGCAGGACTGCAAAGTGATTGATGCAAACAGATCAAACACTTACCGTAACAGACTGGACCATATAACACAATGGTCAAGTAGGGCAGTTTTTCACCAAACATTCGCAAGTCAGCTGCATACAGCTCATAATATGAACACGATAGAAATGGAAAAACATGTCTAGGTAACTGAAATGCAGAGATCGGTATGTTTCCTTGAAGTATAAAATCCAGCCTAAAATTTAAAACGATTCATACAGTGTAATGCCTTTGTGATAACCATGTCATGGCAGATTTGGCTCTACAGCACTTAAAATTCTTGCTAAAGAAGATAATTATTTTCAAAACACATAACTAAATAAATATACTAAAAAAATTAAACTTACTGAATGTTGAGCAACAAATTTGAAAAAAAAAATGTTCTTGTAACATAGCTACATGTAAGATTAGTCGACTAAACAAAATACAGTCAAATACAAATTCAGTGCAGATCTTCCAGAGGAGAACAAAATCAACTGAAGTTTTACTGTTTCATTTCTGAGTAGATCTACTGTACCTATTCTAAGTTGTAGTTAAGAAATATCATTTTTTATACTTTTTCGCTTGAAAGATGGGATCGTTTGTCTGTTACTGTTTGCCCCTGCTTTGAAAATATGCGCTCACATGGAACAGGCGTCGTTTCATTGTTTCAAACAGTGTAGGAAACAGCACATGATTTACTTTCCACCACAACAATGGATCTTGTGATCTGTGTATCAATGGCGTCTTCATATACTTATCAAACTCGACTATACTTGTAGCATGTGGATTTTGTAGACTTTGGATCAACTCTCCTACAGCTTGACCAAAACCTTGCCAAATGATGCCACTGCTAGAGTTGAAAGTGCTCAAGACAACTTGTTTGGCTTGTGGTGGATTGTCTGTTGAACACCGAGCGGGTTTATGTCGTATTGCACAACACTTGTTAATTACTATATTTAATGTTTCTTTTCATCGATGCCTAGTTTTCGGAAATCCGCGCTCCTTGAAGCGAGGATCCAACAATGTTGCTTCACAAACAATTGTTTTATCTGTAAATTTTTGAACGAGGTGGGTACAGATTCCATCTTCAAGTTTAGCAGTTACTGTATTAATGGCTTCATTGCTGTAATCTGAGTTGTTCAGTCTCAGACAATGACATTGTAAACTTTTGACTAGGTTACATTTCTTTCGCTGCAAATTTCTGTTGTGACTTGCTCAAAAGGAGATAGTATTTCAGAAAATATTTCAATAACTTACCAGCCTTCATTCGACAGTTTTCTTTGTGAATCCACTATGAGGATGGCGAGGGTGCTTTGCAAAGGCTCTTTGATTTTTAAAAGCTTGTCAAACATTCCATTTACTTCTGAATATTCTGTAAGTTGTCAAGTGCTTGAGGACTTCTTTTGAAAAATTCCACTATTGACTTCACTTTTGCCCATGTGTCTGTAATTGGTTCAAGGCTTGTTTGCACAGTTAAATTCAGTGATTGTGCAAAACAAGGTACATGTCACCATTTGCTCATCATCACTGCCTTCACCATATTACGTGAATTATCTGTAGTGCAAGCTACAGTTTTGTTGGTAATACCCCAAGTTCAAGTCACATTTTGTAATTCACTGGAAATGGTTTCAGCTGTGTGCTTGTCACTGAATTTAAAATCAGATAGCAAATATGATTTCAGATTGTAGTTTTTGTCAATGAAGTGAGCAGTCACTGCAATACAATTCTCATTTTTCACAGATGTCCATCGATCAGTCATGATGCAGATGTAGGATGCAGCTTTCACTGCAAATCTTACTCGTACTATTGTGTCGTCGAACACTTGAGAGAGTAAACTGTTGGATAGTGTTTTTCTGCTGGGGGCGGGGGAGGGGGGGGAGGGGGTTATACGTAGTTTTCATTTAATAAATAAGTCGTTTTTCTAAACTCTACACTCTCAACTACATTAAACGGTAGATGTTCTTTAACAACAAGTGTTAAAATCTGTTCGTCTGTTTTGGCTCATTTGGTCTTGACACAAATCCAGTAATCCTTGGTTGTCTACCACACCTACCCAGAACTGAACTCGTCGAAGTGCTGGGTATTTCTTGCACGGATTGTTCATCTTGACGCACAGGCACTGAAATGGCAAGTTCCTGAAAAGTTGCAGTGGAAGCTGAACTGGCTTCGTCACTGCCCAGATTTATAAAAACTCGTTTCGAACAAGCTTCACATAAATTAACTGTTGGTAGGTTATGTCGCAAATGTCTTTTTAAGCAAGAGGTTGAACTATTGTTAAGCGACAACACTGCCGAGCACAAGTTACACTTAATTTTCTCAGGATTCATCTTCATAGAATAATCCCACACCAGGCTTCGTAACGCCATAGCTGAAGCCAGAAGAACCACCACAAATGGAACTGGAGGCGGGAGCAAATTGCAGAAACAACGGATGTGCTACTGGGATTCCCACATTCCATTAGCATGGGTAATATACCTATCCTGCTAATTTCCATGGACACAAAAGGAATCATTGTGGAGAATAGGCGTATTGACTCTAGATTCACAAATCGCGCCACATAATTCGAATAAATAACAAAATATAAGAGAAATGACTTTTGTTCCTCAAGGTGTTTCGAACCATTACTATAAATCCACCATGCTTCTCAGCCCTTCCCATTCACCATTACACCATCAGTGATCCGTCAAGCAGACTGCTTGCAATTATACCTGGCATACTTGTATGTGTAAAAACTGCCACTCCACACCTTTTTTTTAATTCCAAATGTTGTAGGTTTGCTTGCGTTTTTTAATATGGGTGCTGTACATGAACAGAGGAGTGTCTTTATAAAAGATGTGTAATTTAACTGAATGTTTTTTACACTTCTATTATTTTGAATGCTAATAGTGTGCGTTGTTTTATTGTTTGGTTAGCGTTTATAAAGCAGATATTATGCCATTTCGGAATAGGGCAGCCAATTCAAAACGAAGCTTTATTTTCGAAAATCTTAAGCTTCATGTTGTTGTATGTAAAATAGATTTCGTCACTCTTGAAAGTATTTCATGAAGTGGTATGTTAAATGTGTTTCAGTATCTGTGCCGAATCTCGTCCGAGACAGAGCGGAATGAAACAACACTGTTTGATACAATTAGTCCGTCCCGAGCACAAGTGGACTGAAATACCCTGATTTTGAAACAACGAAACAGTTTCTGTGTCTGGCTCGAGATCGAATCTGGTCCCGTTATCCGAGAGAGATAGGAATGAAACACCACTGTTTCGAAACAGTGAACCATCGCCGTTTCGAAACACTGAAACTGTTCCACGTATGGATACACTGTATCGAAACATAGAAACAGTGGCCAAGTGTAATGTGAACAGCGCGTAGCGTTGGGCAGTTGGAGGTGAGCCGCCAGCAGTGGTGGATGTGGGGAGAGAGATGGCGGAGTTCTGAGAGCGGATGATCTGGACGTGTGTCCGTCAGAGAGAGTAAATTCGTAATACTGGATATCATGAACTGATATATATATATTATGACTTTTGAATATTATTAAGGTAAATACATTGTTTGTTCTTATCAAAATCTTTCATTTGCTAACTATGCCTATCAGTAGTTAGTGCCTTCAGTAGTTATAATCCTGTATTTAGCTGGCAGTATTGGCGCTCGCTGTATTGCAGTAGTTCGAGTAACGAAGTTTTTTGTGATGTAAGTGATTTGTGAAAGGTATAGGTTATTGTTAGTCAGGGCCATTCCTTTGTAGAAGTTATTGAAAGTAAGTTTGTGTTGCGCTAAGAATATTGTGTGTCAGTTTAGTGATGATCAGAATAAGTAAAGAGGGAAATGTCTGAGAACGATCAGTTTTGCTCAGCTGTTTGAAAATCAAATAACGTAAGAGGTTTACCAGCACTGTCATTCTTAATTTTTCTAAGGAGACATTCCAAAGTGTCGTTTATTGTGTTAAAATTCAAACGTTTTTATTTATTTTTTTTACTTAATTAAACTGAAATAACTGAGAAGGTGAAACTTCTACGTTTTTACTTACATTGCTTAATGCAACTGAACCTTCCAAAACTGCTGATTGAAACTGAACGTACCGTGTCTTTGTTATTTTTTATAATTTCATTTCTGACCTACATAATTATTCCTGACAAATACAGCTGAAACCTATTCTATTCAGTAATGACCCGCAATATACAAACATAACGTAATCTGACCATTAACACAAACGAATGGCCCTGAAGTAGAAGAAATCTTAACATAACCCATACATTTCATAAATCACTTACCTCACAGAAAATCTTCGTGACAAGAACTACAGCAAGTATACAGCCAGCTAAATAAAAAGATTCTAACCACTGTAGGCTCTAACTACTAATAGGCATGTGGTTAGCAAAGGAAAGATTTTGTTGCAGAGCAAACAGTGTATTTGGCAGATCTTGACCTTAATCATGTGACATTCAGTTCCAATACCTATGTAATCGTCAATAATTCCATTACCCACATTGTACAATCCATGTACAACCAACATTAAATCTCCATGGCGGACATACGCCCAGACCACCCGCTCGCGCTAACACTGCTTCTAACCTCCATCACAGCTAACTGCGAGTCCTTCCAGCCACAAAGTCTCTTACAGAGGCCGCACAGCGCAGTCACAGATATTGTAAGACGTGTATACTACTATTGTTTATTGTCAAACCACAATTTATGAAAGATGTTTATATTTTATTAATAGGATGAAGTAGGAATAATTAATGTTTGTCATGTTGGAAATAACTGTGGTAGCAGCGAATGTCTGCATCAAAGTATTGTTGACAAGAGAGACCGCAGATTGATATAATTTTAAAAAGGGCGGGAGAGATTGCGTAAGAATACATTTTAAGAAAAGAGCGGGAAAGACCGCGCGTTCATACATTTTGTAATGGTGGCAGGGATTGTCTGCATCAGAAAGCATTGTTGGCGGGAGAGGCCGCACTTTAGCATTCGTAGGAAGTCAGTAGTAAGCGAGAAGTGAAGCGAGTCGGTAGCAGGTCTGAAGCGAGAGGTTGAGAGGAGCGGTGTGCCTGCCAGCCACCAGCTGTGATTTACAAGAGATGTACAGAGACATCAGCTAACTATTATAATGTTGTTGTTGTTGTGGTCTTCAGTCCTGAGACTGGTTTGATGCAGCTCTCCATGCTACTCTATCCTGTGCAAGCTTCTTCATCTCCCAGTACCTACTGCAGCCTACATCCTTCTGAATCTGTTTAGTGTATTCATCTCTCGGTCTCCCTCTACGATTTTTACCCTCCACGCTGCCGTCCAATGCTAAATTGGTGATCCCTTGATGCCTCAGAACATGTCGTACCAACCGATCCCTTCTTCTAGTCAAGTTGTGCCACAAACTTCTCTTCTCCCCAATCCTATTCAATACCTCCTCATTAGTTACGTGATCTACCCACCTTATCTTCAGCATTCTTCTGTAGCACCACATTTCGAAAGCTTCTATTCTCTTCTTGTCCAAACTAGTTATCGTCCATGTTTCACTTCCATACATGGCTACACTCCATACAAATACTTTCAGAAACGACTTCCTGACACTTAAATCTATACTCGATGTTAACAAATTTCTCTTCAGAAACGCTTTCCTTGCCATTGCCAGTCTACATTTTATATCCTCTCTACTTCGACCATAGTCAGCTACTTTGCACCCCAAATAGCAAAACTCCTTTACTACTTTAAGTGTCTCATTTCCTAATCCAATTCCCTCAGCATCACCCGATTTAATTTGACTACATTCCATTATCCTCGTTTTGCTTTTGTTGATGTTCATCTTATATCCTCCTTTGAAGACACTGTCCATTCCGTTCAACTGCTCTTCCAAGTCCTTTGCTGTCTCTGACAGAATTACAATGTCATCGGCGAACCTCAAAGTTTTTATTTCTTCTCCATGAATTTTGATACCTACTCCGAATTTTTCTTTTGTTTCCTTTACTGCTTGCTCAATATACAGATTGAATAACATCGGGGAGAGGCTACAACCCTGTCTCACTCCCTTCCCAACCACTGCTTCCCTTTCATGCCCCTCGACTCTTTATAACTGCCATCTGATTTCTGTACAAATTGTAAATAGCCTTTCGCTCCCCGTATTTTACCACTGCCACTTTCCGAATCTGAAAGAGAGTATTCCAGTTAACATTGTCAAAAGCTTTCTCTAAGTCTACAAATGCTAGAAACGTAGGGTTTGCCTTTTCTTAATCTTTCTTCTAAGATAAGTCGTAAGGTTAGTATTGCCTCACGTGTTCCAACATTTCTACGGAATCCAAACTGATCTTCCCCGAGGTCCGCTTCTACCAGTTTTTCCATTCGTCTGTAAAGAATTCGCGTTAGTATTTTGCAGGTATAACTTATTAAACTGATAGTTCGGTAATTTTCACATCTGTCAACACCTGCTT
Organism: Schistocerca piceifrons; assembly: GCF_021461385.2. NCBI lineage: Eukaryota > Metazoa > Arthropoda > Insecta > Orthoptera > Acrididae > Schistocerca > Schistocerca piceifrons. The sequence continues at coordinate 65,895,389 of NC_060148.1, read as the reverse complement.
TCTTTGGGATTGGAATTATTATATTCTTCTTGAACTATTATAATAAGAGGAACTAATATTATTGAATTAATTTTTTGAGAAACTCAAGACTACTGAAGGTATGTTTGCGCATTGCTAGTTGTAAGATTATTGTAAAAGGTAAGTCCCATTTGAACGTTTGTAAAATCATTTCATTCAGAATATAATTAACTTTTACCAGCAATATTGCATTTCTAATTATAATACATCCTAAAAACCATCAACGTAAAACTTTGCAAAATTTTATTGTTGTCAAGAAAAAGTGTAACTATGAATTACGTAACTTCAGTCAAATTAATTAAAGAATAACGTCAGCTTTGCTATTAAATAATAACGTCAGCTTTGGTAATAAATACAGCCACTTATTGTGGCAGCCCACCCGCAGCTAATAGAGTATAGTAAACCAGAGTAAGTATATTCATGTCGCAGTTCGATGTAGCAGTCAGATGGCGATCCAGTAACAGTAAATAAGGTGAGGAACAGTTTTGGGTTATTGCAGGTAACACTGAGGGCCACGACGACGACACATTCTATGTTTCGTCGAAATAATCAGAAAATCACTTTTAATAAGCAGCAATTACATTTGTATGCGAAGCTAGAGAAAGAGAATAGATTTCAAAGGGAAGATTTCATTTGTTATTATTAAGCAAGAGATAGAAATCCTAAGGAAAGGTTACATAGTTTATTGTAAAAGGGAATGGTATCATTAACAAAAGAGGTATAGAGGAGACGGGAAGGTTTCTATATTAATGCAGTCTATAGCGCTGCATAGCACTGCCAACGTACAAACACATAAACAGGCCACTTGCAAAATGATTGTGTGCAGCATCACATTTTACCATGATCGCCCTTTAAGAAGGCCACAGCTCCCTTTGATCGCTTTCTAGCAAAAATTGAAGAGGTCAGCTGAAAGACGTTTCACTCACTGTACATGTTTTCCGCCTTGCATCATGAATAGGAACTATATTCATAGAGTTTTTAATAAAATACCAAAGCAATAATTCAGCGATTAACATCGACCTCCTGTAATGTTAGCCAGAGATAAGGCGGAGTGAACGTCTCTGCCTACGTTCTTATGTTTCTCCCTTCCGTAGGGAAAGAGACGGATAATTAATTATGAGTCTTGAGTTGTCTGCCATAATTAATAGACTGTTAAGAGCGAGTGTGTAACAAGGGTAGTGATCCCAAATTAGCAAAAGCAGAAGCAAATTAACGGAGAACGCTATTGTAATAAACTTATTTATGGGACAGTTCTAATAGCCGTAATTAATCTTATATGAGAGAATCTGCGTAAGGCGCGAGAATTCTTACACGCCACATACTGGAATATGTTGGGCAAGTCTAAAAGAGAAGAATAAATTTAAAGGTACATATAAAAGCTCATTATAAGACCTTTTCAAATACTAACACCATCTACATTTTCCGCCCCCGGTAGCTGAGTGGTCAGCGCGACAGAATGTCGATCCCAAGGGTCCGGGTTCGATTCCGGGCTGGGTCGGAGACTTTCTCCGTTCAGGGACTGGGTGTTGTGTTGTCCTAATCATCATCATTTCATCCCCATCGACGCGCGCAAGTCGCCGAAGTGGCGTCAAATCGAAAGATTTGCACCCGGCGAACACTCTCCTGCTTCGATGGGGTCGAGCTCCGTCTTGCACGGACCACATCTTATCGAAATCAGGGTCACTTTGGATAATGAGGATGAAATCATCTTCCAAAACCTTCACGTACCGTTCGGTAGTCACTGTGCCATCTGGGAATATCACACCGATTATTTTGTGGCTGGACGTTGCACACCAGACAGTCATCAGTTGAGGGCGAAGAGACTTCTCGATCGCGAAATGCGGATCTCAGTCCCCCAAGTGCGCCAAATTTGTTTATTGACGAACCCATCTAAATGAAAGTGGGCTTCGTTGCCAAACCATACTAATTTCGATTATGCCTCGCGGCCAACCATGCAGTTTCAACGTCGTAACTCAAATCGGTTTTTTTTGACATATTTCAACAACTGTCACCTGTACCTTCAGAAAACGCTTCGTAAATCTTAAATTTACGTGCGATGTGAACAAATTCCTCTTTTCAAAAATACTTTTCTTTCTATGGCCACTCTGCATTTTACTTCCTCTCTAGTTCGGCCGTAATCGGTTAGTTTGCTGCCGAAACAGCGAACCCGTATGCTAGGTTTAATAAGTCACTTGTTGGTGTACGTCCATCACTACTGCCTGATTTGATCCCATTCCACTCCACTGTCCTTGCTTAAATTTTCTTGATCATTGGGAAATCTAAAATGTTTTGTAGCTCGTGTCCTTGGACTTACATTGCTTTTAAAAATTCCTCGTTGATTTGCTGTACTTCTTCCATAATTTACTGACAGAATAATGTTGGTAGACTATCGTTAACAAATATGTCTGGAAAGGCTGCGCGCGGAATCGTAGTTTTGAGAGGCGGATATTGGTGGGGGGGGGGGGGGGGGGGTCGTTGTCTTGGTGCTCGGTTCTTATTTGAGCTAGGAACAGGTATGCAAGATTTTTTGTTTAGTGCAGACCAGCGGCCATAAATATAACCATTCTTTCATCTTACTATAGCTGTGTTACAGTATATTAAAGAAGGTCTGAACGGCGAAAAGCTGGCGCCCACGTAAGTTGTGCGAATCGATTAACTCCTTTTGTATGAGAGTTTAATTGGGCTAAAATTAATGCTCAGCTAATGATACAATTTGTTCGAATTTTGCGTGCAAAAATAGTCACCGTTAAATCATTGTTGGAGCGAGACTGATGGGTCAAATTTAGTCCAGGGCCATATAGGACCTTGTTCTAAAACAAGTTTGTACCGTATGGAGAAATGCTGCTTCGTATGGATTAATACGAAATTGCACGAAGGTAGCTAAATGGAGCAAAGTGAAAACGGAATTTTTTTCATCCATTAATCATTATACGTTATTGAGGTACAGTGGGTTAAAATGGAGCTAAATTTCTTTCTTATGTCAGTTGAGCGAACGGAAACGGTTTAAAACGCTTCGATTCAGATAGGTTCAAAATGCGTGCTTACGGTTAAACTGAGAACTCTCTTAAAGAACCCTAGCTTAATTCGGATTTTACGTGCAAAAAACACGTTTTTGCGAGTTTTTTACATGCACCACTTCTAAGTTTCATACTTTCCCGAATCGGTTAGGATTTTGTAAGGACGTAGATGAATACCTGTAATTAATAGTTGTTTTGCGAAAGCTTTCTCCGTTGCCACGATATAAGGAACATAGTTCCAAACACAATATAAAAACCTATATCTCATCAGTCTTCAATAAAAATCGAAACAAATGAACTCTCGGTCACAATTATTTTTAGTCTTATTGACCAGGTTTCAAAATTTCTAAGAGTGCCTTCGTTAAATTTTTTTTTTTTTTTTTTTTTTTTTTTTTTTTTTTTTTTTTTTTTTTTTTTTGTCATCAGTCTACTGACTGGTTTGATGCGGCCCGCCACGAATTCCTCTCCTGTGCTAACCTCTTCATCTCAGAGTAGCACTTGCAACCTACGTCCTCAATTATTTGGTTGACATATTCCAATCTCTGTCTTCCTCTGCAGTTTTTGCCCTCCACAGCTACCTCTAGTACCTTGGAAGTCATTCCCTCATGTCTTAGCAGATGTCCTATCATCCTGTCCCTTCTCCTTATCAGTGTTTTCCACATATTCCTTTCCTCTCCGATTCTGCGTAGAACCTCCTCATTCCTTACCTTTTAAGTCCACCTAATTTTCAACATTCGTCTATAGCACCACATCTCAAATGCTTCGATTCTCTTCTGTTCCGGTTTTCCCACAGTCCATGTTTCACTACCATACAATGCTGTACTCCAGACGTACATCCTCAGAATTTCTTCCTCAAATTAAGGCCGATATTTGATATTAGTAGACTTCTCTTGGCCAGAAATGACATTTTTGCCATAGAGAGTCTGCTTTTGATGTCCTCCTTGCTCCGTCCGTCATTGGTTATTTTACTGCCTAGGTAGCAGAATTCCTTAACTTCATTGACTTCGTGACCATCAATCCTGATGTTAAGTTTCTCGCTGTTCTCATTTCTACTTCTTCTCATTACCTTCGTCTTTCTCCGATTTACTCTCAAACCATACGGTGTACTCATTAGACTGTTCATTCCGTTCAGCAGATCATTTAATTCTTCTTCACTTTCACTCAGGATAGCAATGTCATCAGCGAATCGTATCATTGATATCCTTTCACCTTGTATTTTAATTCCACTCCTGAACCTTTCTTTTATTTCCATCATTGCTTCCTCGATGTACAGATTGAAGTCAGGGGCGAAAGGCTACAGCCTTGTCTTACACCCTTCTTAATACGAGCACTTCGTTCTTGATCGTCCACTCTTATTATTCCCTCTTGGTTGTTGTGCATATTGTATATGACCCGTCTCTCCCTATAGCTTACCCCTACTTTTTTTCAGAATCTCGAACAGCTTTCACCATTTTATATTGTCGAACGTTTTTTCCAGGTCGACAAATCCTATGAAAGTGTCTTGATTTTTCTTTAGCCTTGCTTCCATTATTAGCCGTAACGTCATAATTGCCTCTCTCGTCCCTTTACTTTTCCTAAAGCCAAACTGATCGTCACCTAGCGCATTCTCGATTTTCTTTTCCATTCTTCTGTATATTATTCTTGTAAGCAACTTCGATGCATGAGCTGTTGAGCTGATTGTGCGATAATTCTCGCACTTTTCAGCTCTTGACGTCTTCGGAATTGTGTGGATGATCCTTTTCCGAAAGTCAGATGGTATGTCGCCAGACTCATATATTCTACACACCAACGTGAATAGTCGTTTTGTTGCCACTTCCCCCAACGATTTTAGAAATTATGAAGGAATGTTATCTATCCCTTCTGCCTTATTTGACCGTAAGTCCTCCAAAGCTCTTTTAAATTCCGATTCTAATACTGGATCCCCTATCTCTTCTAAATCGACTCTTGTTTCTTCTTCTATCACATCAGACAAATCTTCACCCACAAAGAGGCTTTCAATGTATTCTTTCCACCTATCTGCTCTCTCCTCTGCATTTAACAGTGGAATTGCCGTTGCACTCTTAATGTTACCACCGTTGCTTTTAACGTCACCAAAGGTTGTTTTGACTTTCCTGTATGCTGAGTCTGTCCTTCCGACAATCATATCTTTTTCGATGTCTTCACATTTTTCCTGCAGCCATTTCGTCTTAGCTTCCCTGCACTTCCTATTTATTTCATTCCTCAGCGACTTGTATTTCTGTATTCCTGATTTTCCCAAAACATGTTTGTACTTCCTCCTTTCATCAATCAACTGAAGTATTTCTTCTGTTACCCATGGTTTCTTCGCAGCTACCTTCTTTGTACCTATTTTTTCCGTCCCAACTTCTGTGATGGCCCTTTTTAGAGATGTCCATTCCTCTTCAACTGTACTGCCTACTGCGCTAGTCCTTATTGCTGTATCTATAGCGTTAGAGAACTTCAAATGTATCTCGTCATTCCTTAGTACTTCCGTATCCCACTTCTTTGCGTATTGATTCTTCCTGACTAATGTCTTGAACTTCAGCCTACTCTTCATCATTACTATATTGTGATCTGAGTCTATATCTGCTCCTGGGTACGCCTTACAATCCTCCAGTATCTGATTTCGGAATCTCTGTCTGACCATAATGTAATCTAATTGAAATCTTCCCGTATCACCCGGCCTTTTCCAAGTATATCTCCTCCTCTTGTGATTCTTGAACAGGGTATTCGCTATTACTAGCTGAAACTTGTTACAGAACTCAATTAGTCTTTCTCCTCTTTCATTCCTTGTCCCAAGCCCATATCCTCCTGTAATCTTTTCTTCTTCTCCTTCCCCTACAACTGCATTCCAGTCGCCCATGACTATTAGATTTTCGTCCCCCTTTACATACTGCATTACCCTTTCAATATCCTCATACACTTTCTCTATCTGTTCATCTTCAGCTTGCGACGTTGGCATGTATACCTGAACTATCGTTGTCGGTGTTGGTCTGCTGTCGATTCTGATTAGAACAACCCGGTCACTGAACTGTTCACAGTAAGACACCCTCTGCCCTACCTTCCTATTCGTAACGAATCCCACACCTGTTATACCATTTTCTGCTCCTGTTGATATTACCCGATACTCATCTGACCAGAAATCCTTGTCTTTCTTTCACTTCACTTCACTGGCCCCTACTGTATCTAGATTGAGCCTTTGCATTTCCCTTTTCAGATTTTCTAGTTTCCCTACCACGTTCAAGCTTCTGACATTCCACGCCCCGACTCGTAGAACGTTATCCTTTCGTTGATTATTCAATCTTTTTCTCATGGTAATCTCCCCCTTGGCATTCCCCTCCCGGAGATCCGAATGGGGGACTATTCCGGAATCTTTTGCCAATGGAGATATCATCATGACACTTCTTCAATTACAGGCCACATGTCCTGTGGATACACGTTACGTGTCTTTAATGCAGTGGTTTCCATTGCCTTCTGCATCCTGATGTCGTTGATCATTGCTGATTCTTCCGCCTTTAGGGGCAATTTCCCACCCCTAGGACGTGCCCTGAACGTCTATCCGCTCCTCCGCCCTCTTTCACAAGGCCATTGGCAGAATGAGGCTGACTTCTTACGACGAAAGTCTTCGGCCGCCAATGCTGATTATTTATCATAAATTAGGCAGTGGCGGGGATCGAACCCGGGACCGAAGACGTTTTGATTATGAATCCAAGACGGTACCCCTATACCACGGTGTGCCAGAGTTAAAACAATTAAAATAGCGTTTGACATACTTACAAAGTTATAGAAAAAGACATTTTTTATATAAAAAGGGTACGTACTGACTAACAAAGACAGAGGCAGTACTTACATGTCATACATAAAATAATTAACAGGCCAGAAGGGCTTTGTCACAAAATATATAAAAAGGAATCGGTCAAAGCGAGCCATTGTGGGCTGCTCATAACTGTACAGCCACAGGTTGCAACGGACTTTGTGATCAGTCTTCGCGGAAGTAAAAAAAAAATGTTCTTCGCTTGCCATGCTATGGCGATGTAACGCCAAAATTTTGGGTAGAGTACAAGTTGGGAACCAGAATGAAAAATGGTGCTATGATAGCACAAAAAAGACGAGTGTGTCTTGGGCAGAGGAAGGAATGTAAAAAAAGGAACTAGCTTTCCTTTTTTTAAATTTTATCCATATTTTGCAGCTTCAAACGTGACTGTGTTCAATACACTGGAGGTATGAATTAAAAAACGCCTTCAGTCACTACTTTTCGTGTTTTATTAAGTACACGATGCATTTTTGGTAGTTAGGTTATGAATTTCCTAAGTCAGACGCGGAAAATACGTGCGAAGTAGTGGAAAAGATAAACAGTGTAAACTTACCAAATAATCCAAGAAAAGCGTTTTTAACGTTTTGGCAACAGCATACATTCTTTTCTCCATCGTTTTCGTACATATCGCTTCATATAAGAGGCACATTCGCACACACATGGTTGTAAATACTTCACAGATGTTTCTGTACATGGTGTGGTCGAAGATGAATTTATTCGTAGTACTAAAGATATAATTATTAAACTATTGACATATGCTGGAAACAATGGAGATATGCAGGAAATAACTTTAGAATGGGTCTTTAAAATTACTGAAATAGCTGTGGCTTGCGAAATCTGCTTGTTCATTTAACATAAGTTCTGTTTTTTTGATTTTGTGGAGGTATATCTCCAGTTGCTCTAACAGATTTAGGGTCTTACCCTTGGGTTCAATATGTAGTACTACCAAATTGTTTTCTAGATTATTGATGACATTTTTCGTTTCCAACATATGTTGTGTAGTGACTGATTTTTAGAAGTGGTTCACACGGAAAGCATTTGCGTGTTCTTGAAAACGGGTTTTGAAGTTTCTGCCTGTTTCCCCAACATAGTAGGCAGGACAATTGGGGCATGATACTTTGTACACTGCACTGTTGTTGTATGTTTGCGTATTTGATATGGACGAGTAAGTTTCCTAACTTATTATTAGTTGAGAATGAAACTTATATTTTTTTGTTGAAAAAGTATGCAATTTTTTGTCATAGGGAGCCCAGGTATGGATACTGGCGAATATTTTCTCTTCTTTCACAGTGTGGCCATTCGTTGTCTTGCTTTAGTGCATTTTTCTGTCTAAATTGCCAATTGTTTTGGCTGTGTAGCCAATGTTTATCATAATGCTCTGTATTGTACCTATCTCATTCTTGAGGGTATTTTCTTCTAAATCAAGAGGCCACGTGCAGTGAGCTCCCTTTAGCTTCAGGGTGTTGGCACACCTGCATTTTGCGGTTTATAGGCTAAAGTTCCTGATTCTGTGCCCAAAATGGAGAAGATTCGCCAGCCGTACTAGACAACATGCACTGTTGTTGTTGTTGTTGTTGTTGTTGTTGTGGTGTTCAGTCCTGAGACTGGTTTGATGCAGCTCTCCATGCTACTCTATCCTGTGCAAGCTTCTTCATCTCCCAGTACCTACTGCAACCTACATCCTTCTTGTCTGTTTAGTGTATTCATCTCTTGGTCTCCCTCTACGATTTTTACCCTCCACACTGCCCTCCAATACTAAATTGGTGATCCCTTGATGCCTCAAAACATGTCCTACCAACCGATCCCTTCTTCTAGTACAGTTGTGTCACAAACTTCTCTTCTCGCCAATCCTATTCAATACCTCCTCATTAGTTATATGATCTACCCACCTAATCTTCAGCATTCTTCTGTAGCACCACATTTCGAAAGCTTCTATTCTCTTCTTGTCTAAACTATTTATCGTCCACGTTTCACTTCCATAGATGGCTACAGTCCATACAAATACTTTCAGAAATGACTTCCTGACACTTAAATCTATACTCGATGTTAACAAATTCCTCTTCTTCAGAAACGCTTTCCTTGCCATTGCCAGTCTACAATTTATATCGTCTCTACTTCGACCATCATCAGTTATTTTACTCCCTAAATAGCAAAACTCCTTTACTACTTTAAGTGTCTCATTTCCTAATCTAATTCCCTCAGCATCACCTGATTTAATTTGACTACATTCCATTATCCTCGTTTTGTTTTTGTTGATGTTCATCTTATACCCTCCTTTCAAGACACTGTCCATTCCGTTCAATTGCTCTTCCAAGTCCTTTGCTGTCTCTGACAGAATTACAATGTCATCGGCGAACCTCAAAGTTTTTACTTCTTCTCCATGAATTTTAATACCTACTCCGAATTTTTCTTTTGTTTCCTTTACTGCTTGCTCAATATACAGATTGAATAACATCGGGGAGAGGCTACAACCCTGTCTCACTCCTTTCCCAACCACTGCTTCCCTTTCATGCCCCTCGACTCTTATAACTGCCATCTGATTTCTGTACAAATTGTAAATAGCCTTTCGCTCCCCGTATTTTATACCTGCCATCTTCAGAATTTGAAAGAGAGTATTCCAGTTAACATTGTCAAAAGCTTTCTCTAAGTCTACAAATGCTAGAAACGTAGGTTTGCCTTTTCTTAATCTTTCTTCTAAGATAAGTCGTAAGGTTAGTATTGCCTCACGTGTTCCAACATTTCTACGGAATCCAAACTGATCTTCCCCGAGGTCCGCTTCTACCAGTTTTTCCATTCGTCTGTAAAGAATTCGCGTTAGTATTTTGCAGCTGTGACTTATTAAACTGATAGTTCGGTAATTTTCACATCTGTCAACACCTGCTTTCTTTGGGATTGGAATTATTATATTCTTCTTGAACTATTATAATAAGAGGAACTAATATTATTGAATTAATTTTTTGGGAAACTCAAGACTACTGAAGGTATGTTTGCGCATTGCTAGTTGTAAGATTATTGTAAAAAGTAAGTCCCATTTGAACGTTTGTAAAATCATTTCATTCAGAATATAATTAACTTTTGCCAGGAATATTGCATTTCTAATTATAATCCATCCTAAAAACCATCAACGTAATGCTTTGCAAAATTTTATTGTTGTCAAGAAAAAGTGTAACTATGAATTACGTAACTTCAGTCAAATTAATTAAAGAATAACGTCAGCTTTGGTAATAAATACAGCCACTTATTATGACAGCCCACCAGCAGCTAATAGAGTATAGTAAAACAGAGTAAGTATATTCACGTCGCAGTTCGATGTAGCAGTCAGATGGCGATCCAGTAACAGTAAATAAGGTGAGGAACAGTTTTGGGTTATTGCAGGTAACACTGAGGGCCACGACGACGACACATTCTATGTTTCGTCGAAATAATCAGAAAATCACTTTTAATAAGCAGCAATTAAATTTGTATGCGAATATAGAGAAAGAGAATAAATTTCGAAGGGAAGATTTCATTTGTTATTATTAAGCAAGAGATAGAAATCCTAAGGAAAGGTTACATAGTTTATTGTAAAAGGGAATGGTATCATTAACAAAAGAGGTATAGAGGAGACGGGAAGGTTTCTATATTAATGCAGTCTATAGCGCTGCATAGCACTGCCAACATACAAACACATAAACAGGCTACTTGCAAAATGATTGTGTGCAGCATCACATTTTACCTTGATCGCCCTTTAAGTAGACCACAGCTCCCTTTGATCGCTTTCTAGCAAAAATTGAAGTGGTCAGCTGAAAGACGTTTCACTCACTGTACATGTTTTCCGCCTTGCATCATGAATAGGAACTATATTCATAGAGTTTTTAAAAATATATCAAAGCAATAATTCCGCGATTAACATCGGCCTGCGATAATGTTAGCCAGAGATGAGGCAGAGTGAACATCTCTACCTACGTTCTTATGTTTCTCCCTTCCGTAGGGAAAGAGACGGATAATTAATTATGAGTCTTGAGTTGTGTGCCATAATTAATAGACTGTTGAGAGCGAGTGTGTAACAAGGGTAGTGATCCCAAATTAGCAAAAGCAGAAGCAAATTAACGGAGGACGCTATTGTAATAAACTTATTTATGGGACAGTTCTAATAGCCGTAATTAATCTTATATGAGAGAATCTGCGTAAGGCGCGAGAATTCTTACACGCCGCATACTGGAATATGTTAGGCAAGTCTAAAAGAGAAGAATAAATTTAAAGGTACATATAAAAGCTCATTAGAAGACCTTGTCAAATACTAACACCATCTACATTTTCCGCCCCCGGTATCTGAGTGGTCAGCGCGATAGAATGTCAATCCCAAGGGCCCGGGTTCGATTCCGGGCTGGGTCGGAGACTTTCTCCGTTCAGGGACTGGGTGTTGTGTTGTCCTAATCATCATCATTTCATCCCCATCCACAGCGCTTCCAGCAAATCTTAGGCCTCACCATATTGCCCTGACTTTTCAGGTAATCAGTGTACGATGCCAACTATAATTCTGGTCTTTGCGTCTAACATCGTGACGTTGGGAACTGTTCTGCTAATCCCTTAGTTGCTGGTGAAATTACTGCCTCTAGCAACATTTTTTTTACTTTTATTCAAATTCTGTTTTCTTATCAATTGAAATACTAATTAACCAGTATTCAAAAATATTCTGTTAATCAAAATAACAGCTTTTAGTTTTAGTTACTTATCACATGGAAATGGGAATATTCAAGTCAAAATAAAGCGTGGTACAAAAATGCGAAAAATGAAATAAAAAAATACTTTGTTATTTCTAGATATCGAATAGTAGTACTACTATTGCCTTTCTCAAATTTTTTTTTATTAATTAACTATTTACAAATAATTTTTTCTAAAATTATGAAGCAATATTTGTTACTTAGCTTTTGTGTTTGTTAATGAATATGGAACTGCAGCAATAGGAAAGAGATTACTAACAGCAAGGTTGAATTACAAAGTCTTAAGTACCAATTAATAAAAACATTTTCACATAATTACACCACATAAAATAAGGAAACTAAATTTATAATTATGGGCACTACAACGCATTGACACGGCGCAGTACGGGAAGGTGTGAAACTGAAGGACTGCAGGAGGATACAAGATGACTCAGCCGAAATTTGTGGTTCGTGTGGTGAGTGGCAGCTAGCTGTAATTGTAGAAAAATATAAGTTAGTGCGGATGAGAGGGAGAACAAATGCATAATGTTTGGATGCAGTATTACAAGTGCCCCGTTTGATACAGCCTGGTCGTTTAAATATCTGGGCGTAACGTTGCAAACCGATATGAAACGAAGGGACCATGTGAGGATGGCGGTAAGGAAAGCGAATGGTCGACTTGGGTTTACTGGGAGGATCCTAGGACAATGTGGTTCATCTGTAAAGGAGAGCGCATAAACAGGGCGACAATTATTGAACAGCATGAAAAAAAAAACCGACAATTAGCTACAAACTACGGCGTGCGCACTCTTTATTTCAACATGTCAACCTCACTACAGACATTCGGATTTAGGTTATGACGTGTTCGGTATGCGTGCTGTCATTGGCGATGGTGTGGCGCAGACGAATGGCAAAATTTTGCATGACCCGCTGAAGCGTCGGAACATTGATGCTGTCGATGACCTCCAGAATGGCTGGTTTCAGCTCGGCGATGGTTTTGAGGTTATTGGTGTGCACCTTGTCTTTAATATAGCCCCAGGAAAAGGAGTCGCATGTGTTCAGATCCGGAGAATATGGCGGCCAATCGAGGCCCGTGCCAGTGGCCTGTGGGTACCCTAGAGCCAGAATGCGAAGTATTCCTCCAGGACATCAAACACTCTCCTGCTTCGATGGGGTCGAGCTCCGTCTTGCACGGACCACATCTTATCGAAATCAGGGTCACTTTGGATAATGAGGATGAAATCATCTTCCAAAACCTTCACGTACCGTTCGGTAGTCACTGTGCCATCTGGGAATATCACACCGATTATTTTGTGGCTGGACGTTGCACACCAGACAGTCACCAGTTGAGGGCGAAGAGACTTCTCGATCGCGAAATGCGGATCTCAGTCCCCCAAGTGCGCCAAATTTGTTTATTGACGAACCCATCTAAATGAAAGTGGGCTTCGTTGCCAAACCATACTAATTTCGATTATGCCTCGCGACCAACCATGCAGTTTGAACGTCGTAACTCAAACCGGTTTTTTTTTTTTTTTTTTTTTTACATACACTCCTGGAAATTGAAATAAGAACACCGTGAATTCATTGTCCCAGGAAGGGGAAACTTTATTGACACACTCCTGGGGTCAGATACATCACATGAACACACTGACAGAACCACAGGCACATAGACACAGGCAACAGAGCATGCACAATGTCGGCACTAGTACAGTGTATATCCACCTTTCGCAGCAATGCAGGCTGCTATTCTCCCATGGAGACGATCGTAGAGATGCTGGATGTAGTCCTGTGGAACGGCTTGCCATGCCATTTCCACCTGGCGCCTCAGTTGGACCAGCGTTCGTGCTGGACGTGCAGACCGCGTGAGACGGCGCTTCATCCAGTCCCAAACATGCTCAATGGGGGACAGATCCGGAGATCTTGCTGGCCAGGGTAGTTGACTTACACCTTCTAGAGCACGTTGGGTGGCACGGGATACATGCGAACGTGCATTGTCCTGTTGGAACAGCAAGTTCCCTTGCCGGTCTAGGAATGGTAGAACGATGGGTTCGATGACGGTTTGGATGTACCGTGCACTATTCAGTGTCCCCTCGACGATCACCAGTGGTGTACGGCCAGTGTAGGAGATCGCTCCCCACACCATGATGCCGGGTGTTGGCCCTGTGTGCCTCGGTCGTATGCAGTCCTGATTGTGGCGCTCACCTGCACGGCGCCAAACACGCATACGACCATCATTGGCACCAAGGCAGAAGCGACTCTCATCGCTGAAGACGACACGTCTCCATTCGTCCCTCCATTCACGCCTGTCGCGACACCACTGGAGGCGGGCTGCACGATGTTGGGGCGTGAGCGGAAGACGGCCTAACGGTGTGCGGGACCGTAGCCCAGCTTCATGGAGACGGTTGCGAATGGTCCTCGCCGATACCCCAGGAGCAACAGTGTCCCTAATTTGCTGGGAAGTGGCGGTGCGGTCCCCTACGGCACTGCGTAGGATCCTACGGTCTTGGCGTGCATCCGTGCGTCGTTGCGGTCCGGTCCCAGGTCGACGGGCACGTGCACCTTCCGCCGACCACTGGCGACAACATCGATGTACTGTGGAGACCTCACGCCCCACGTGTTGAGCAATTCGGCGGTACGTCCACCCGGCCTCCCGCATGCCCACTATACGCCGTCGCTCAAAGTCCGTCAACTGCACATACGGTTCACGTCCACGCTGTCGCGGCATGCTACCAGTGTTAAAGACTGCGACGGAGCTCCGTATGCCACGGCAAACTGGCTGACACTGACGGCGGCGGTGCACAAATGCTGCGCAGCTAGCGCCATTCGACGGCCAACACCGCGGTTCCTGGTGTGTCCGCTGTGCCGTGCGTGTGATCATTGCTTGTACAGCCCTCTCGCAGTGTCCGGAGCAAGTATGGTGGGTCTGACACACCGGTGTCAATGTGTTCTTTTTTCCATTTCCTGGAGTGTATTTCAACAACTGTCACCCGTACCTTCAGAAAACGCTTCGTAAATCTCAAATTTACGTGCGATGTGAACACATTCCTCTTTCCAAAAATACTTTTCTTTCTATGGCCACTCTGCATTTTACTTCCTCTCTAGTTCGGCCATAATCGGTTAGTTTGCTGCCGAAACAGCGCAACCCGTATGCTAGGTTTAATAAGTCACTTGTTGGTGTACGTCCATCACTACTGCCTGATTTGATCCCATTCCACTCCACTGTCCTTGCTTAAATTTTCTTGATCATTGGGAAATCTAAAATGTTTTGTAGCTCGTGTCCTTGGACTTACATTGCTTTTATAAATTCCTCATTGATTTGCTGTACTTCTTCCATAATTTACTGACAGAATAATGTTGGTAGACTATCGTTAACAAATATGTCTGGAAAGGCTGCGCGCGGAATCGTAGTTTTGAGAGGCGGATATTGGTGGGGGGGGGGGGGGCTTGTCTTGGTGCTCGGTTCTTATTTGAGCTAGGAACAGGTATGCAAGATTTTTTGTTTAGTGCAGACCAGCGGCCATTAATATAACCATTCTTTCATCTTACTATAGCTGTGTTACAGTATATTAAAGAAGGTCTGAACGGCGAAAAGCTGGCGCCCACGTAAGTTTTGCGAATCGATTAACTCCTTTTGCATGAGAGTTTAATTGGGCTAAAATTAATGCTCAGCTTATGATACAATTTGTTCGAAATTTGCGTGCAAAAATAGTCACCGTTAAATCATTATTGGAGCGAGACTGATGGGTCAAATTTAGTCCAGGGCGATATAGGACCTTGTTCTAAGACAAGTTTGTACCGTATGAAGAAATGCTGCTTCGTCTGGATTAATACGAAATTGCACGAAGGTAGCTAAATGGAGCAAGTGAAAACGGAATTTTTTTCATCCATTAATCATTATACGTTATTGAGGTACAGTGGGTTAAAATGGAGCTAAATTTCTTTCTTATGTCAGTTGAGCGAACGGAAACGGTTTAAAACGATTCGATTCAGATAGGTTCAAAATGCGTGCTTACGATTAAACTGACAACTCTCTTAAAGAACCCTAGCTTAATTCGGATTTTACGTGCAAAAAACACGTTTTTGCGAGTTTTTTACATGCGCCACTTCTAAGTTTCATACTTGTCCGAATCGGTTAGGATTTTGTAAGAAGGTAGACGAATACCTGTAATTAATAGTTGTTTTGCGAAAGCTTTATCCGTTGCCACGATATAAGGAACATAGTTCCAAAGACAATATAACAATCTATATCTCTTCAGTCTTCAATAAAAATTGAAACAAATCAGCTCTCGGTCACAATTATTTTTAGTCTTATTGACCAGGTTTCAACACTTCAAAGAGTGCCTTTTTTAATTTTTTTTTTTTTTTGGTCATCAGTCTACTGACAGGTTTGATGCGGCCCGCCACGAATTCCTCTCCTGTGCTAACCTCTTCATCTCAGAGTAGCACTTGCAACCTACGTCCTCAATTATTTGGTTGACATATTCCAATCTCTGTCTTCCTCTGCAGTTTTTGCCCTCCACAGCTACCTCTAGTACCTTGGAAGTCATTCCCTCACGTCTTAGCAGATGTCCTATCATCCTATCCCTTCTCCTTATCAGTGTTTTCCACATATTCCTTTCCTCTCCGATTCTGCGTAGAACCTCCTCATTCCTTACCTTTTAAGTCCACCTAATTTTCAACATTCGTCTATAGCACCACATCTCAAATGCTTCGATTCTCTTCTGTTCCGGTTTTCCCACAGTCCATGTTTCACTACCATACAATGCTGTACTCCAGACGTACATCCTCAGAATTTCTTCCTCAAATTAAGGCCGATATTTGATATTAGTAGACTTCTCTTGGCCAGAAATGCCTTTTTTGCCATAGCGAGTCTGCTTTTGATGTCCTCCTTGCTCCGTCCGTCATTGGTTATTTTACTGCCTAGGTAGCAGAATTCCTTAACTTCATTGACTTCGTGACCATCAATCCTGATGTTAAGTTTCTCGCTGTTCTCATTTCTACTACTTCTCATTACCTTCGTCTTTCTCCGAATTACTCTCAAACCATACTGTGTACTCATTAGACTGTTCATTCCGTTCAGCAGATCATTTAATTCTTCTTCACTTTCACTCAGGATAGCAATGTCATCAGCGAATCGTATCATTGATATCCTTTCACCTTGTATTTTAATTCCACTCCTGAACCTTTCTTTTATTTCCATCATTGCTTCCTCGATGTACAGATTGAAGAGTAGGGGCGAAAGGCTACAGCCTTATCTTACACTCTTCTTAATACGAGCACTTCGTTCTTGATCGTCCACTCTTATTATTCCCTCTTGGTTGTTGTACATATTGTATATGACCCGTCTCTCCCTATAGCTTACCCCTACTTTTTTCAGAATTTCGAACACCTTGCACCATTTTATACTGTCGAACGCTTTTTCCAGGTCGACAAATCCTATGAAAGTGTCTTGATTTTTCTTTAGCCTTGCTTCCATTATTAGCCGTAACGTCAGAATTGCCTCTCTCGTCCCTTTACTTTTCCTAAAGCCAAACTGATCGTCACCTAGCACATTCTCAATTTTCTTTTCCATTCTTCTGTATATTATTCTTGTAATCAGCTTCGATGCTTGAGCTGTTAAGCTGATTGTGCGATAATTCTCGCACTTTTCAGCTCTTGACGTCTTCGGAATTGTGTGGATGATGCTTTTCCGAAAGTCACATGGTATGTCGCCAGACTCATATATTCTACACACCAACGCGAATAGTCGTTTTGTTGCCACTTCCCCCAGAGATTTTAGAAATTCTAATGGAATGTTATCTATCCCTTCTGCCTTATTTGACCGTAAGTCCTCCAAAGCTCTTTTAAATTCCGATTCTAATACTGGATCCCCTATCTCTTCTAAATCGACTCCTGTTTCTTCTTCTATCACATCAGACAAATCTTCACCTTCATAGAGGCTTTCAATGTATTCTTTCCAACAGTGGAATTCCCGTTGCACTCTTAATGTTACCACCGTTGCTTTTAATGTCACCAAAGGTTGTTTTGACTTTCCTGTATGCTGAGTCTGTCCTTCCGACAATCATATCTTTTTCGATGTCTTCACGTTTTTCCTGCAGCCATTTCGTCTTAGCTTCCCTGCACTTCCTATTTATTCCATTCCTCAGCGACTTGTATTTCTGTATTCTTGATTTTCCCGGAACATGTTTGTACTTCCTCCTTTCATCAATCAACTGAAGTATTTCTTCTGTGACCCATGGTTTCTTCGCAGCTACCTTCTTTGTACCCATGTTTTCCTTCCCAACTTCTGTGATGGACTTTTTTTAGAGATGTCCATTCCTCTTCAACTGTACTGCCTACTGCGCTATTCCTTATTGCTGTATCTATAGCGTTAGAGAACTTCAAACATCATTCCTTAGTACTTCCGTATCCCACTTCTTTGCGTAATGATTCTTCCTGACTAATGTCTTGAACTTCAGCCTACTGTTCATCACTACTATATTGTGATCTGAGTCTATATCTGCTCCTGGGTACGCCTTATAGTCCAGTATCTGATTTCGGAATCTCTGTCTGACCATGATGTAATCTAATTGAAATCTTCCCGTATCTCCCGGCCTTTTCCAAGTATACCTCCTCCTCTTGTGATTCTTGAAAAGGGTATTCGCTACTACTAGCTGAAACATGTTACAGAACTCAATTAGTCTTTCTCCTGTTTCATTCCTTGTCCCAAGCCCATATTCTCCTGTACTCTTTTCTTCTTCTCCTTCCCCTACAACTGCATTCCAGTCGCCCATGACTATCAGATTTTCGTCTCCCTTTACATACTGCATTACCCGTTCAATATCCTCATACACTTTCTCTATCTGTTCATCTTCAGCTTGCGACGTTGGCATGTATACCTGAACTATCATTGTCGGTGTTGGTCTGCTGTCGATTCTGATTAGGTCAACCCGGTCACTGAACTGTTCACAGTAACACACCCTCTGCCCTACCTTCCTATTCATAACGAATCCTACACCTGTTATACCATTTTCTGCTCCTGTTGATATTACCCGATACTCATCTGACCAGAAATCCTTGTCTTCCTTTCACTTCACTTCACTGGCCTCTACTATATCTACACTCCTGGAAATGGAAAAAAGAACACATTGACACCGGTGTGTCAGACCCACCATACTTGCTCCGGACACTGCGAGAGGGCTGTACAAGCAATGATCACACGCACGGTACAGCGGACACACCAGGAACCGCGGTGTTGGCCGTCGAATGGCGCTAGCTGCGCAGCATTTGTGCACCGCCGCCGTCAGTGTCAGCCAGTTTGCCGTGGCATACTGAGCTCCATCGCAGTCTTTAACACTGGTAGCATGCCGCGACAGCGTGGACGTGAACCGTATGTGCAGTTGACGGACTTTGAGCGAAGGCGTATAGTGGGCATGCGGGAGGCCGGGTGGACGTACCGCCGAATTGCTCAACACGTGGGGCGTGAGGTCTCCACAGTACATCGATGTTGTCGCCAGTGGTCGGCGGAAGGTGCACGTGCCCGTCGACCTGGGACCGGACCGCAGCGACGCACGGATGCACGCCAAGACCGTAGGATCCTACGCAGTGCCGTAGGGGACCGCACCGCCACTTCCCAGCAAATTAGGGACACTGTTGCTCCTGGGCTATCGGCGAGGACCATTCGCAACCGTCTCCATGAAGCTGGGCTACGGTCCCGCACACCGTTAGGCCGTCTCCCGCTCACGCCCCAACATCGTGCAGCCCGCCTCCAGTGGTGTCGCGACAGGCGTGAATGGAGGGACGAATGGAGACGTGTCGTCTTCAGCGATGAGAGTCGTTTCTGCCTTGGTGCCAATGATGGTCGTATGCGTGTTTGGCGCCGTGCAGGTGAGCGCCACAATCAGGACTGCATACGACCGAGGCACACAGGGCCAACACCCGGCATCATGGTGTGGGGAGCGATCTCCTACACTGGCCGTACACCACTGGTGATCGTCGAGGGGACACTGAATAGTGCACGGTACATCCAAACCGTCATCGAACCCATCGTTCTACCATTCCTAGACCGGCAAGGGAACTTGCTGTTCCAACAGGACAATGCACGTCCGCATGTATCCCGTGCCACCCAACGTGCTCTAGAAGGTGTAAGTCAACTACCCTGGCCAGCAAGATCTCCGGATCTGTCCCCCATTGAGCATGTTTGGGACTGGATGAAGCGTCGTCTCACGCGGTCTGCACGTCCAGCACGAACGCTGGTCCAACTGAGGCGCCAGGTGGAAATGGCATGGCAGGCCGTTCCACAGGACTACATCCAGCATCTCTACGATCGTCTCCATGGGAGAATAGCAGCCTGCATTGCTGCGAAAGGTGGATATACACTGTACTAGTGCCGACATTGTGCATGCTCTGTTGCCTGTGTCTATGTGCCTGTGGTTCTGTCAGTGTGATCATGTGATGTATCTGACCCCAGTAATGTGTCAATAAAGTTTCCCCTTCCTGGGACAATGAATTCACGGTGTTCTTATTTCAATTTCCAGGAGTGTAGATTGAGCCTTTGCATTTCCCTTTTCAGATTTTCTAGTTTCCCTACCACGTTCAAGCTTCTGACATTCCACGCCCCGACTTGTAGAGCGTTATCCTTTCGTTGATTATTCAATCTTTTTCTCATGGTAACCTCCCCCTTGGCAGTCCCCTCCCGGATATCCGAATGGGGGACTATTCCGGAATCTTTTGCCAATGGAGAGATCATCATGACACTTCTTCAATTACAGGCCACATGTCCTGTGGATACACGTTACGTGTCT
This sequence comes from Schistocerca piceifrons, assembly GCF_021461385.2. Classification (NCBI taxonomy): domain Eukaryota; kingdom Metazoa; phylum Arthropoda; class Insecta; order Orthoptera; family Acrididae; genus Schistocerca; species Schistocerca piceifrons. The sequence goes on along the minus strand of NC_060148.1, from coordinate 65,875,078 downwards.
TTAATGCAGTGGTTTCCATTGCCTTCTGCATCCTCATGTCGTTCCGCCCTCTTTGACAAGGCCGTTGGCAGAATGAGGCTGACTTCTTATGCCGGAAGTCTTCGGCCGCCAATGCTGAATATTTATCAAAATTTAGGCACTGGCGGGGATCGAACCCGGGACCGAAGACGTTTTGATTATGAATCAAAGACGGTACCCCTAGACCACGGTGTACCAGAGTTAAAACAATTAAAATGGCGTACGATATAGTTACAAATTTATAGAAAAAGACATTTTTTATATAAAAAGGGTACGTACTGACTAACAAAGACAGAGGCAGTACTTACATGTCACATATAAAATATTTAACAGGCCAGAAGGGCTTTAGTCACAAAATATATAAAAAGGAATCGGTGAAAGCGAGCCATTGTGGGCTGCTCATAACTGGACAGCCACAGGTTGCAACGGACTTTGTGATCAGTCTTCGCGGAAGTCAAAAAAAAAAATGTTCTTCGCTTGCCATGCTATGGCGATCTAACGCCAAAATTTTGGGTAGAGTACAAGTTGGGAACCAGAATGAAAAATGGTGCTATGATAGCACAAAAAAGACGAGTGTGTCTTGGGCAGAGGAAGGAATGTAAAAAAAGGAACTAGCTTTCCTTTTTTTAAAATTTTATCCATATTTTGCAGCTTCACACGTGACTGTGTTCAATACACTGGAGGTATGAATTAAAAAACGCCTTCAGTCACTCCTTTTCGTGTTTTATTAAGTACACGATGCATTTTTGGTAGTTAGGTTATGAATTTCCTAAGTCAGACGCGGAAAATATGTGCGAAATAGTGGAAAAGATAAACAGTGTAAACTTACCAAATAATCCAAGAAAAGCGTTTTTAACGTTTTAGCAACAGCATACATTCTTTTCTCCATCGTTTTCGTACATATCGCTTCATACAAGAGGCACATTCGCACACACATGTTTGTAAATACTTCACAGATGTTTCTGTACATGGTGTAGTCGAAGATGAATTTATTCGTAGTACTAAAGATATAATTATTAAACAATTGACATATGCTGGAAACAATGGAGATATGCAGGAAATAACTTTAGAATGGGTCTTTAAAATTCCTGAAATAGCTGTGGCTTGCGAAATCTGCTTGTTCATTTAACATAAGTTCTGTTTTTTTGATTTTTGGAGGTATATCTCCAGTTGCTCTAACAGATTTAGGGTCTTACCCTTGGGTTCAATATGTAGTACTACCAAATTGTTTTACAGATTATTGATGACATTTTTCGTTTCCAACATATGTTGTGTAGTGATTTGATTTTTAGAAGTGGTTCAGAGGGAAAGCATTTGCGTGTTCTTGAAAACGGGTTTTGAAGTTTCTGCCTGTTTCCCCAACATAGTAGGCAGGACAATTGGGGCATGACACTTTGTACACTCCACTGTTGTTGTATGTTTACGTGTTTGATTTTACGATATGGGCGAGCAAGTTTCCTAACTTATTATTAGTTGAGAATGAAACTTTTTTTTTAAAGGTTTGCAATTTTTTGTGATAAGAAGCCCAGGTATGGATACTGGCGAATATTTTCTCTTCTTTCACAGTGTGGCCATTCGTTGTCTTGCTTTAGTGCATTTTTCTGTCTAAATTGCCAATTGTTTTGGCTGTGTAGCCAATGTTTATGATAATGCTCTGTATTGTATCTATCTCATTCTTGAGGGTATTTTCCTCTAAATCGAGAGGCCCCGTGCAGTGAGCTCCCTTTAGCTTCAGGGTGTTGGCACAGCTGCATCTTGCGGTTTATAGCCTAAAGTTCCTGATTCTGTGCCCAAAATGCAGAAGATTCGCCAGCCATAGTAGACAACATATACTGAACCACAAAATAAAGCGGTATAGGTATGCGTATTCAAGTAAAGGCAGAATACATGAACTACTTTTGTCGGTGTTGGTGTGCTGTTGATTTTGATGAGAACACCACTACCACTGAACAGTTCATCACAGTAACTCACTCTCTGCCCCACCTTCCTATTCATAACGAATCCTACTTCCGCTGTACCATTTTCTGCGCGTACAACTCTTCAAACATTCGCAGTGTTTAATGTTGTTCCACAAAACATGGGACCCACAATCCGAGCTGCTGACGCGGCACACAACACTCCTAGAGGTTTCTCACTAATCGTATAGGGATTGTTTCTTGACCAGTGTCTGATGTTCTGGCAGATTACATGCCCTGTCAGATGCAATCAGGCTTCATCACTCCTGAAATACCCGCAGCGGATCCAAAATTCAATTCTGACTTGTTCGACATTACTCACAGTAATTCACACGTCTCCCTGTATTTTCTTCTTTCAGTTCCTCACCACTTGTCACTTTGCGCGGCTTGGCTTCCTCCCTACATGGTGTAAAGCACTTCGGGAAGCCCTACGCGAAACGTTCACTTGTTGCGACAATTTACATGTCTACTCCGGATCATTCGTGCTCGAATATCCGCGATCAAAGCAGATGTATGAACAGACGGGGCTCGATTCCTTTTTCCGCTTGCAACTGACTCTAGTATGCCACTTCGTAACGAAATCCTGTATATGGCTCTGAGCACTATGCGACTTAACTGCTGAGGTCATCAGTCGCCTAGAACTTTGAAATAATTAAACCTAACTAACCTAAGGACACCACACACATCCATGCCCGAGGCAGGTTTCGAACCTACGACCGTAGCGGTCGCTGGGCTCCAGACTGTAGCGCCTAGAACCGCACGGCCACTCCGGCCGGCGAAATCCTGTATACTGGTCTTTGTTGGTATGGAAACGCCAGCCGGGAAAATTCGTCGCAAAAATTTCTCGTGTGTCCTTAACTCTTAGCTACTGAGAATGTTGATAGGAACACAGTTACTATGGAGGGGTCTCTCAGAGCGTCTTTTTAATTTTTATAAATAAAACCACTGTTTTGGTGAATATACACTGAAGCGCCAAAGAAACTGCTATAGACATGCGTTTTCAAATGCAGAGATGTGTAAACAGGCAGAATACGGCGCTGCGGTCGGCAACGCCTATATAAGACAACAGGTGTCTGGCGCAGTTGTTAGTTCGGTTACTGCTACTACAGTGGCAGGTTATCAATATTTATGTGAGTTTGAACATGGCGTTATAGTCGGCGCACGAACAATGGGACCCATCATCTCCGAGGTGCCGATGAAGTGGGGATTTTCCCGTACGATCATTTCACGAGTGTACCGTATCATGAATCCGGTGAAAATCAAATCTCCGACATCACTGCGGCTGGAAAAAGATCCTGCCATAACGGGATCGACGACGACTGAAGATAATTGTTCAAAGTGAAAGAAGTGCAATCTTTCCGCAAATTGCTGCAGATTTCAGTGCTGGGCCATCAGCAAGTGTCAGTGTGCGAATCGTTCAAAGAAGCATAATCGATATGGGATTTCGGAGCCGATGGCGGATGAATGTGTACGGGTATGGAGACATCCTCATGAATCCATGGACCCTGCATGTCAGCAGGGACTGCTCAAGCTGTTGGAGGCTCTGTAATGGGTGTATGCAGTTGGAGTGATATGGGACCCCTGATACGTGTAGACACGACTCTGACAGGTAACGCGTGCGCAAGAATCCTGTCTGATCATCTGCATTCATTTGTGTCCACTCTGCATTCCTACCGACTTGGGCAATTCCAGCAGGACAATGCGACACGCCACACGTCCACAATTGCTACAGAGTGGCTCCAGGAACACCCTTCCGAGTTCAAACACTTCCGCTAGCCACCAGACTCCCCAGACATGAAAATTACTGAGCAGATCTGGGATGCCTTGCAACGTGCTGTTCAGAAGAGATTTCCCACCACTCGTACTCTTACGGATTCATGGGCTGGCCTGCAGTATTCGTGGTGTCAGTTCCCTCCAGCACTACTTCAGATATTAGTGGAGTGCGTGCCACGTCGTGTTCCGGCACTTCTGCGTGCTCGCGGGGGCGCTACACGATATTAGGCAGGTGTACCAGTTTCTCTGGCTCTTCAGTGTAATTCCCTTCTTTTACATTCCTAACTCTACCGAGGACATATTGGCCTTTTTTTTCATTCGGGTTTTGAGATACACAAGAAAACGTAAGAGTCCTGCGATGGAATGCTGAAGGGCGCTACATGCATCGGGCTTGGTCTCATCTTCGGCATCGTTTTCCCAGCAGAACATATGAGTTATGTAAGAAGCGAGAACTGTCCCTTGCAGCGAGTTGTAGGCTAAAAGCGCCATTCATCTCTGGACGGCAGAGAGACGGGAAAATAGCTTCCGTCACTCCCATTACCCGACTGCCGGCCGTTTTAGAAAAATGCGACTCCTTGACGCTGGAAGCAGAAAGACGAATCGAGAAGCACACCGACGCTTACAACATATGAAGAAAATAATATTTGCCATGACGACAAATATAAAAATGTTTGTCCCTCGTCGTGGTAGTTTGTTGACATGTTTTGCGGTTGCCGGACTCCGGTTTGTTAACTTTCTTAACAGAACGCACTTCTTTTGTGAAATGGAAATTATTACATTGAAAGAATAACAGTGCAGATTAATATCACATCGCTTTATTTATCCCGTTAGCACGTTACACTCTTCCCCAACAATGCCTAACCACACACACACACACACACACACACACACACACGCACGCACGCACGCACGCTCCCGCGCTTTACCTGTTAAGTTCATGAAGGGTAGTCACTGACAGCGAAAGCTGTTTTCTATCTGTTTAAACTGCAACATATACGCTCTTTTGTCCACAAATTTCGTAAATAACCCCTCGCGCCTTCCTGGTAATAAACCGAATCACTTTTACCCTACAATGCGATGTACCACTTTCAGCTCTTATTAATTATCCCCTTTAGTAAATTCTTCTTACTGCAGGATGGCTGTTATTCAACTTTCGCTACTGGACACGGCCTACATAAAAAACGAGTGATTGGGCTACTACGACTCATTGTGGAGACTTTTGTAAGGGCATACCGATGATTCAGAACGAATAAACCATTTAAGGAAACACAAAATGTTCAAATGTGTGTGAAATACGAGGGCAGTTCAATAAGTAATGCAACACATTTTTTTTCTGAAACAGGGGTTGTTTTATTCAGCATTGAAATACACCAGGTTATTCCCCAATCTTTTAGCTACACAACACTATTTTTCAACGTAATCTCCATTCAATGCTACGGCCTTACGCCACCTTGAAATGAGGGCCTGTATGCCTGCACGGTACCATTCCACTGGTCGATGTCGGAGCCAACGTCGTACTGCATCAATAATTTCTTCATCATCCGCGTAGTGCCTCCCACGGATTGCGTCCTTCATTGGGCCAAACATACGGAATTCCAACGGTGCGAGATCGGGGCTGTAGGGTGCATGAGGAAGAACAGTCCACTGAAGTTTTGTGAGCTCCTCTCGGGTGCGAAGATTTGTGTGAGGTCTTGCGTTGTCATGAAGAAGGAGAAGTTCGTTCTGATTTTTGTGCCTACGAACACGCTGAAGTCGTTTCTTCAATTTATGAAGAGTAGCACAATACACTTCAGAGTTGATCGTTTGACCATGGGGAAGGACATCGAACAGAATAACCCCTTCAGCGTCCCAGAAGACTGTAACCGTGACTTTACCGGCTGAGGGTATGGCTTTAAACTTTTTCTTGGTAGGGGAGTGGGTGTGGCGCCACTCCATTGATTGCCGTTTTGTTTCAGGTTCGAAGTGATGAACCCATGTTTTATCGCCTGTAACAATCTTTGACAAGAAATTATCACCCTCAGCCACATGACGAGCAAGCAATTCCGCACAGATGGTTCTCCTTTGCTCTTTATGGTGTTTGGTTAGACAACGAGGGACCCAGCGGGAACAAACCTTTGAATATCCCAACTGGTGAACAATTGTGACAGCACTACAAACAGAGATGTCAAGTTGAGCACTGAGTTGTTTGATGGTCATCCGTCGATCGTCTCGAACGAGTGTGTTCGCACGCTCCGCCATTGCAGGAGTCACAGCTGTGCACGGCCGGCCCGCACGCGGGAGATCAGACAGTCTTGCTTGACCTTGCGGCGATGATGACACACGCTTTGCCCAACGACTCACCGTGCTTTTGTCCACTGCCAGACCACCGCAGACATTCTGCAAGCGCCTATGAATATCTGAGATGCCCTGGTTTTCCGCCAAAAGAAACTCGATCACTGCCCGTTGTTTGCAACGCACATCCGTTACAGACGCCATTTTAACAGCTCCGTACAGCGCTGCCACCTGTCGGAAGTCAATGAAACTATACGAGACGAAGCGGGAATGTTTGAAAATATTCCACAAGAAATTTCCGGTTTTTTCAACCAAAATTGGCCGAGAAAAAAAATGTGTTGCCTTACTTATTGAACTGCCCTCGTATTATGGGACTTAACTGCTAAGGTCATCAGTCCCTAAGCTTACACACTACTAAACCTAAATTATCCTAAGGACAAACACACACACCCATGCCCGAGGGAGGACTCGAACCTCCGCCGGGACCAGCCGCACAGTCCATGACTGCAGCGCCTGAGACCGCTTGGCTAATCCCGCGCGGCTAAAGAAACACATTTTTATTTCGAAATGAAAAGCCGACATATTAATTGCGTACGATGTTTGCGTTCCAGGTTACTAACATTGCTCAGTGTGATGACCATCTACATTCACATGCTTCAAATGGCTCTGAGCACTGTGGGACTTAACTTCTGAGGTCATCAGTCCCCTAACCTAAGGACATCACATACATCCATGCCCAGCGCAGGATTCGAACCTGCGACCGTAGGAGTCGCGCGGTTCCGGACTGAAGCGCGTAGAACCGCTCGGCCACCGCGGCTGGCAAAGGTATCTAGCCACCCCCAAAAACAAACGTTTTTCTTATTAGGTGCATTGTGCTGAAACCTACTGCCAGATAGTCCGTATCAGCAATCTCAGTAGTCATTAGACATCGTGAGAGAGCAGAATGGGCTGCTCGGCGAAAGTGGTCAGGTGATTGCGTGTCACTTGTGTCATACGTCTGTACGCGAGATTTCTACACTCCTAAACATCCATAGGTCCACTGTTTCCGATGCGATAGTCAAGTGCAAACGTGAAGGGACACGTACAGCACAGAAGCGTACAGGCCGACCTCGTCCGTTGACTGACAGAGACCGCCGTCAGTTGAAGAGCGTCGTAATGTGTAATAGGCACACATCTATCCAGACCGTCACACAGGAATTCCAAACTCCATCAGGATCCACTGCAAGTGGTATGACAGTCAGGCGGGAGGTGAGAAAAGTTGGATTTCATTGACCAGCAGCTGCCCATAAGCCACAAATCACGCCGGTAAATGCCAAACGACGTTTCCCTTGGTGTAAGCAGCGTAAACATTGAACAGTGGAAAAACGTTGTGTGGACTGACGAGTGAAGATAAATAATGTGGCGATCGTATGGCAGGGTGCGGCTATGGCGAATGCCCGGTGAAGGTCATCTGCCAGCATGTGCAGTGCCAACAGTTGAATTCGGAGGCGGTGGTTTCGTAGTGTGGTCGTGTTTTTCGTTGAGGGGGCTTGCAACCCTTGTTGTTGTGCGTGGCACTATCACAGCACAGGCCTACATTGATGTTTTGAGCACCTTCTTGCTTCCCACTGTTGAAGAGCAATTTGGGATGGCGATCGCATCTTTGAACACGATCGAGCACCTGTTCATAATGCACGGCCTTTCGTGGAGTGGTTACAGGGCAATAACATCCTTGTAATGGACTGGCCTGCACAGTGCCCTGACCTGAACCTATAAAACACGTTTGGGACGTTTTGAGACGTCGACTTCGTTCCAGACCTCACCGAACGACATCGATACCTCTCCTCAGTGCAGCACTGCGTGAAGAATGGGCTGCCATTACCCAAGAAATCTTGCAGCACCTGATTGATCGTATGCCTGCGAGAGTGGAAGGTCATGAAGGCTAAGGGTGGGCCAACACTGTATTCAATTTCAGCATTACCGATATATTTTTTAAAGACATAAAATGCATATCTACATCTACATCTACATTGATACTCCGCAAGCCACCCAACGGTGTGTGGCGGAGAGCACTTTACGTGCCACTGTCATTACCTCCCTTTCCTGTTCCAGTCTCGTATGGTTCGCGGGAAGAACGACTGTCTGAAAGCGTCCGTGCGCGCTCTAATCTCTCTAATTTTACATTCGTGATCTCCTCGGGAGGTATAAGTAGGGGGAAGCAATATATTCGATACCTCATCCAGAAACGCACCCTCTCGAAACCTGGCGAGCAAGCTACACCGCGATGCAGAGCACCTCTCTTGCAGAGTCTGCCACTTGAGTTTATTAAACATCTCCGTAACGCTATCACGTTTACCAAATAACCCTGTGACGAAACGCGCCGCTCTTCTTTGGATCTTCTCTATCTCCTCCGTCAGACCGATCTGGTACGGATCCCACACTGATGAGCAATACTCAAGTATAGGTCGAACGAGTGTTTTGTATGCCACCTCCTTTGTTGATGGACTACATTTTCTAAGGACTCTCCCAATAAATCTCAACCTGGTACCCGCCTTACCAACAATTAATTTTATATGATCATTCCACTTCAAATCGTTCCGTACGCATACTCCCATATATTTTACAGAAGTAACTGTTACCAGTGTTTGTTCCGCTATTATATAATCATACAATAAAGGATCCTTCATTCTATGTATTCGCAATACATTACATTTGTCTATGTTAAGGGTCAGTTGCCACTCCCTGCACGAAGTGCCTATCCGCTGCAGATTTTCCTGCATTTCACTACAATTTTCTAATGCTGCAACTTCTCTGTATACTACAGCATCATCCGCGAAAAGCCGCATGGAACTTCCGACACTATCTACTGAGTCATTTATATATATTGTGAAAAGCAATGGTCCCATATCACTCCCCTGTGGCACGCCAGAGGTTACTTTAACGTCTGTAGACGTCTCTCCATTGATAACAACATGCTGTGTTCTGTTTGCTAAAAGCTCTTCAATCCAGCCACACAGCTGGTCTGATATTCCGTAGGCTCTTACTTTGTTTATCAGGCGACAGTGCGGAACTGTATCGAACGCCTTCCGGAAGTCAAGAAAAATAGCATCTACCTGGGAGCCTGTATCTAATATTTTCTGGGTCTCATGAACAAATAAGGCGAGTTGGGTCTCACACGATCGCTGTTTCCGGAATCCATGTTGATTCCTACATAGTAGATTCTGGGTTTCCAGAAATGACATGATACGCGAGCAAAAAACATGTTCTAAAATTCTACAAGAGATCGACGTAAGAGATATAGGTCTATAGTTTTGCGCATCTGCTCGACGACCCTTCTTGAAGGCTGGGACTATCTGTGCTCTTTTCCAATCATTTGGAACCCTCCGTTCCTCTAGAGACTTGCGGTACACGGCTGTTAGAAGGGGGGCAAGTTCTTTCGCGTACTCTGTGTAGAATCGAATTGGTATCCCGTCAGGTCCAGTGGACTTCCCTCTATTGAGTGATTCCAGTTGCTTTTCTATTCCTTGGACACTTATTTCGATGTCGGATAACACTGAACGAATTTCGGTTCTAATTGAGTGCGAAATAAACAACCAAAACACAAAGAGAAGTCGTCGGCTCCCAGTTTCTCTCTCACACTTGCATTCATTTTTCCTTCCCTACCAACGCTACTATTACCATCGGTTATGCCCCCATATACTGCATCATTTATGGTATGTAGCTTCAGCTGAACTGCCGAGGTGTAGCAGCTCTAGTCATGGACTAAATGACTGACGTCAGGGGCAACATGAGATGGAGCTCCGTCAAATCTGGTGATCTTGGCGGCCACACAGTTTGGAAAGATCGCTGCCACTTCGTCAGCGTCCAGTGCCGATGGTCACGTGCCCATTTCAGTCATAGCAGCCGATGTTAATGTTGGCACATGCGCAAGTCGTCGGTTGCGGAGGCCCATCGTTAGGAGTGTTCGGTGCACTGTGTGTTCAGACACACCTGTACTCCGCTCAGCATTAAAGTCTGATGTTAGTTCGGCCACAGTTCACCGCCTGTCCCGCTTTACCTTACCTGTCTCTCCAGCCTGCGACGTCCGACATCTGTAACGAGGGGGCGGCCGCCCAAACCCACGACGTGGTTTCACGTCGGTTTCGCCACGTGTTGAAGACACTCGCCACAACACTCCTCGAACACCCGATTAGTCGTGCAGTTTCCGAAATACTCGTGCCGAGCCTACGGGCCATGGCAATCTGCCTTCGGTCAAACTCACATAGACCACGCGCCTTCCCCATTCTACACACGGACTGCGCGCTCACTGATACTACGTCAGTCATTACTCCCCAGGTGATGCTGCTATCACCTGGACTAGTTTATATCGATAGCAGGTTCGTGGTCATAGATGTTCTGGCTGGTCAGTGTATCTTATCAGTTTATAGAAGATGGCTTTGAAGCTCAGAAGGTGACAGGAATGGGATTTGTCGACTTAGCAGCGGCGTATGACAGTCAATCACCAGCTACTACTAGTCAGGGTCTACATTCTGGTCAAAGATTTGGGTCTAACCAGACTCATCGCCCCCCCCCCCGCCCCCCCTTCTGCAGAATCGCAGGTTCTTCGTCGACTTTCAAGGACAGCGTAGTCGATAGAGGCTACAGAAGAATGGCCTCCTGCAAGGACGTGTTTTGGCTCCAACTCTAATATTCAAAAATGGTTCAAATGGCTCTGAGCACTATGGGACTTTACATCTATGGTCATCAGTCCCCTAGAACTTAGAACTACTTAAACCTAACTAACCTAAGGACAGCACACAACACCCAGCCATCACGAGGCAGAGAAAATCCCTGACCCCGCCGGGAATCGAACCCGGGAACCCGGGCATGGGAAGCGAGAACGCTACCGCACGACCACGAGATGCGGGCGCTAATATACACACGAACGACCAACGTATAGCCCGAAACACCAGGAGTTACTTATATGCTGACGACAACCCCCTCTAGCCACCCAGAGCACATATTTTGAATCAGTGGAGAACAACCTCACGAATGCCCTTGGCGATCAATCCAGATACTACAGCAGAAACCAAACCCTTCAAAGACCCAAGTGCGTGCTTTTCATCTGAGAAGCAAGGAAGCTACTCACAAATTAATAATAGTATGGTCGGTGATTGAACTGGAACGCTACGAGACTCCAAAATGCTTAGGAGTGACACTTGATAGATCTCTCACTTTCAAAAAGCACTGCATGGAACGCAAGTCCAAAGTCTCCACCAGGAACAATCTCCCACGGAAACTGGCCGGACCACAGTGGGGTAGTCAATCTGAAACAACCCGACACCTGCAATGGCACTATGCTATTCTGGACAGATTATGCCTGTCCCGTTTGGTATAATTCTGCTCATGCCAAAAATTTGGATGCAGCTCTCAACGAAACCTGCAACTTGCTTGAAACCCACTCCAGTTGAATGGCTTTACCACATTGCAGGAATAGCATCACCATCTGTTCGAAGAGGGATAGCTGCGAACATGGAAATAAAGGTATTGGAACAGGAAATTACTCATCCTCTGTATGGGCATGAACCGCATCCGCAACGATTGAAGTCAAGGAAGAGTTTCCTTGGGACATTAAACTAAGTTACAATCACTGCTGGAAGAAGTAGGTTACGACTAGGGAGGGCCATGTCCTACCTACCCCCTGGTTGGAAAAGAGTTGTTGAAGCTTTACCTCCAGGCCATGACGGGGAATGGACAACTTGGAAGTTCCTGAATAGACTGAGATCCATAGTTGGAAGATCAAAAGTTAACCTGGCAAAATGGGGATACACTGATCCAAATGATATTCGATGTGACTGTGGAGAAGAACAGTCAGTTCGGCACATGCTTCGGTGTCGATTGCGTCCAGTCTCCTGTACAGAAGATGACCTTGAACAAGCAACAGAAAATGCTCAGGAAGTGGTCAAGTTTTGGTCAAAAGTAATTTAATCATAACAGTGTAAAATGTATGTACATGTACCTGTATGTTTCTGACACGAGAATAATAATAATCAGTTTTATGACCACCAGTAAATTACGCTTGCGATGAACGATGATAAGCTGTTTTTAACGATGTCATGTATTGTAGGATGTAGGTTCGCCAGTTATGCAAGACACCGTTTTTTCCCAGTTCCCAAACATGTTTCAGCACCACTGTGTCATCATCAGTAAGTTTTCGTTTTATTTAATCTCTAATGTGAACATTTGTACTAAATGATTGCAAAATTATGTGGATATTTAGTTCAAACAATAATTCTTTTCTTTTTGTTAATACGTTTACACTCAGTGTGCATGATTTTTCAGGACCACTTGTGTATTATTTATTATAGATAGCTTGTCATCTGCAACCAAACGATGCTGATGAGAAATTTTGTTGCGAGTTAACCTATGATCTAAACGTCTATCTACATCTACACCTCCATGGATAGTCACCAAATCACATTTAAGTGCCTGGCAGAGGGTTCATCGAATCACCTTCACGATTCCCTATTATTCCAATCTCGTATAGCGCGTGCAAAGAACGAACACCTATATCTTTCCGTACGAGCTCTGATTTCCCTTCGTTTATCGTGGTGCTCGTTTCTCCCTACGTAGATCGGTGTTAAAAACATATTTTCGCATTCTGAGGAGAAAGTTGGTGATTGGAATTTAGTGAGAACATTCCGTCGCAACGAAAAACGCCTTTCCTTCAATGATGTCCAACCCAAATGCTGTATCATTTCTGTGACACTCTCTCCCATACTTTGTGATAATACAAAACGTGGTGTCCTTCTTTCAACTTTTTCGATGTCCTATATGGTAAGGATCCCATACCGCGCAGCTGTATTCTAAAATAGGACGGACAAGCGTAGTGTAGGCAGTCCCCTTAGTAGATCTGTTACATTTTCTAAATGTCCTGCAAATAAAACGCAGTCTTTGGTTAACCTTCCCCACAACATTTTCTGTGTGCTCCTGCCAGTTTAAGTTCGTAATTGTAACTGTAATACCTGGTTATTACGTAATTTAGTTACCCACATCATTTTGTAATCTTTTAGTAAACATGTTCTCATTACAGATTAAATGACACGGAAACCCATTGATGATAGCACAGTGATGCTGAAACATGTTTGGGTACTTGGAAAAAACGGTGTTTTGCATAACTGGCGGAACTTGCATCCTACAATTTTAACTGCAAACACGGTAAAGATAAGGTGCTGCAAATCCAAATGATGGTTGTCATGTATGAATGTTGTCATTTTAAGAAAGGTCTTAACCTTGTGCAGAGCGGCAATGGCACTTACACTAATCAAGGACATTTTAGGGCATGTATTATGTGCAGTTCTGCAAGCTTTTGTATATTGCTAGCATGAGAAAAGAATTGCTTTGCATCTTATAAGGGGAGGCCACGACGTTGACACCAGAGGTGTTACGACCCGTGGTTCTACCCTTCATTCGATCCCTGCGAAACCCTTCATTTCAGCAGGATAATGCACGTCCGCATGTTGCAGGCCCTGTACGGGCCTTTGTGGATACAGAAAATGTTCGACTGCTGCCCTGGCCAGCACATTCTCCAGATCTCTCACCAACTGGAAACGTCTGGTCAATGGTGGCCGAGCAACTGGCTCGTCACAATATGCCAGTCACTACTCTTGATGAACTGTGGTATCGTGTTGAAGCTGCATGGCAGCTGTACCTGTACACGCCATCCAAGCTCTGTTTGACTCAAAGCCCAGGCTTATCAAGGCAGTTATTACGGCAGAGGTAGTAGTTCTGGGTACTGATTTCTCAGGATCTATGCACCCAAATTGCGTGAAAATGTAATCACATGTCAGTTCTGGTATAATATATTTGTCCAATGAGTACCCGTTTATCATGTGCATTTCTTCTTGGTGTAGCAAATTTAATGGCCAGTAGGGTACTTTGGACCTCGACGCTTCGAGCTGCAGTCACAGAGACAGGCTCCATTCTGAAGTTAACTTGCGTAGCGGTGAGACGTAGATAATGTACCAAGAACGAATAGTGTAGGCGCAAATTTTTTGAATGTCACAAAATTTACATTTGTACTACAAAAATGAAGGTCCGAGCGGGAGTCAATTGTTGCTTCGTACACGTTCGTCTTAGGAAGCTCGAACGCTAACCACTTGACAACCATGAAGTCTAACATCCGGCTCCTACGCACAGATGTACCAGTTACAGAACACACACCTAAAACTTCTCATGGGATTTTCTCGGAATTTCCAAAGTAGTGCATATTACTATTTTCCCATTATGTTGTTTTTGGCCTTCTAAAGTTCTACACAGTTTGAAATGAATCTGTGATCCCAACGGCGTGGCCTCCCCTTGTTAGCTCTGAAGATGGCTAGATTGTTAGCCAAATCTAGTAATTCTTCCAAATAAACAGGGTTCCGCATGATATGTTCACCTCATGGTTTTTCAATTTCAAACATTAAACATTTACAACAGATCGCGTATGTCCTGATTGACACTGTCAACAATCTTCCTTAGCATTTCTAGTGGAGACTGAAGAGCATCACAAATGACAGCAATTTTCCTGTCGATCTGTAAACCATAACAAATGGTAGCAGTTCTACTACAGTTCACAAAACATAAGGAACAGTAGCGTATATACTACGATTGGTAACTTTCGTAAGCAGTTCCACATGATGTGAAATCGCTGCCATTTTTCTATCACTGACATCTTCCTCTGGGTAAAAACTTGAAAATTCCTTCTTGATACGAAACTACTTGCGTGACTAACAAGGAGAGCTCCCCAGCGGTGGAATCGACTTTTTGACACCAAATATACGGTGATGCTGGTTTCCCATGTGGACGCTCATTTGCGAGTAATTGACGAAAAAGATTCGGAATTTTGTGTGACACTAAAGAGCGTTAAAACAGATGTGTCAAATAGTATGGTTGAGTGGTGTAACGCATCGCATAACATATTCCTATGCAGGACATTGTGGGTTCGAATATCGACAGGTGCAGTTATTTTCTTTTTAAATCGTTGTCAAAGTGACCTTGATCAATACTTTTATTCAATAAATTGGTCAAATGAAATGTCCCATTTCTATTCATTTGTCACATCATTTTCATCACTGTATGAGTTTTTCATTTCTTTCATTTTGTCTTCGTGTTATTGTTTTTCCAGTCAGCACTTTTATGAATATGAATTTAATTATGTTTATCTACTATACTATTCAATTATTTGAAAATTCCATCGGTTAGAAAACAAGACAAAATAAATGTATTTTTCGTTACCAGATATGCAATTTTTTGAACGGTAATCGTCATACAAAAATTTAAAACATAACCTAAGTAACTACTGCACTACGGACAAAATATTGCAGATGAAGATTTAAATGAAAAAAGGGTTTATAAGTAAAACGAAATCCAAGATAAATGAGAAACAGCCGTAATCAATGGAATAATGTGGACGAAAAAACAAGGTGTTAAAACAAAATAAATTAAATCGAAATTAATGAAAAAACACATGAACGAAGATTTCAAGTGGAGAAAGAATGATAGGAAGAAAAATGAGAGCGAATGAATAAGTTGATATTACGATTTCACTTATAACTCACTGGAATGAAAATAAAAGATTATATTTAAATCAGTTAACTGAGTGAAAATGATGATCAAAGTCATTTCGGTTAAGATTTAAAAGCAGTTCTAGGTGATTCAGTCTGGAACCGCGCTGCTGCTACGGTCGCAGATCCTGCCTCGGACATGGATGTGTGAGATGTCGTTAGGTTAGTTAGGTTTAAGTAGTTCTAAGTCTAGGGGACTGATGACCTCAGATGTTAAGTCCCATAGTGCTTAGAGTCATTTGAACCACTTGAAGGTTTAAAAATAAAAAGAATTTACTGCACTTGACTAGATTTTTTCTTTTTTTGCGATTTTTCAGTTACTTATTTTCAAAATACACCACTTCGCAGGTTATTTTTCAATATGTATTTTTAAACTCTGTCTGCTTGGGTCAAACTAATAAGTTTAAGGTGGAAGACGTCAGTAGTGAAAGAAAACGAAACAGAGGCTCTCATGTTATTCAAGTAGACTAAAATAATTATAAGAAAGCTAAGGATTCGAACCCACAAGCTTCTCCATGTAAAGCAATTATGCTCTCAATTACATCACTCAACCATATTGCATAATACAAACTTATTAAAGCTATTCCGTATCACAGAAAATTTCGAAATTTGTTTCGTCAGACTCTCGCAAATGAAGGCCCAGTAGGGTGAATGGCTGCAGAGTTTGTTACCAGGGACCTTAACCTACATAGCCGTATAGATGGTTTCAAAAAGTCGATCCCAGCGTTGGGGACATCTCCTTGAAAGAAGAGGTCTTAATAAATACTTGAGCGTAAGTTCAGAATGGCCGATTTCACTCGGCTTCTGCTGCCTACAGCGCCCGATTTCGCCGCTGTTAATTACTTCAGATGTCAGTGACTGACTGAAATACAAGGAGAGAAATATACACTACTGGCTATTAAAAATTGCTACACCAAGAAGAAATGCACATGATAAACGGGTATTCATTGGACAAATATATTATACTAGAACTGACATGTGATTACATTTTCATGCAATTTGGGTGCATAGATCCTGAGAAATCAGTACCCAGAACAACCAACTCTGGCCGTAATAACGGCCTTGATACGCCTGGGCATTGGGTCAAAACAGAGCTTGGATAGCGTGTACAGGTACAGCTTCCCATGCAGCTTCATCACGATACGACAGTTCATCAAGAGTAGTGGCTGGCGTATTGTGATGAGCCAGTTGCTCGGCCACCATTAACCAGACGTTTTCAATTGGTGAGAGATCTGGAGAACGTGCTGGCCAGGGCAGCAGTCGAACATTTTCTGTATTCAGAAAGGCCCGTACGGGACCTGCCACATGCGGTCGTGCATTATCCTGCTGAAATGTAGGGTTTCGCAGGGATCGAATTAAGGTACAACCACGGGTCGTAGTACATCTGAAATGTAAATGCCGTCAATGCGAACAAGAGGTGACCGAGATGTGTAACCAATGGCACCCCATACCATCACGCCAGGTGATACGCCAGTATGGCGATGACGAATAAACGCTTCTAATGTGCGTTCACCGCGATGTCGCCAAACACGGATGCGACCATCATGATGCTGTAAACACAACCTGGATTCATCAGAAAAATGACGTTTTCCCATTCGTGCTCACAGGTTCGTCGTCGAGTACACCATCGCAGGCGCTCCTGTCTCTGGTGCAGCGTCAAAGGTACCCGCAGCCACGGTCTCCGACCTGATAGTCCATGCTGCTGCAAACGTCGTCGAACTGTTCGTGCAGATGGTTTTTGTCTTGCAAACGTCCCCATCTATTGACCCAGGATCGAGAAGTGGCTGCATGATCCGTTACAGTCATGCGGATGCCTGTCATACGATAAACCGCAATCGCGATAGGCTACAATTCGACTTTTATGAAAGTCGGAAACGTGATAGTACGCATTTCTCCTCCTTACACGAGGCATAACAACCACGTTTCACCAGGCAACGCCGGTCAACTGCTGTTTGTGTATGAGAAATCGGTTGGAAACTTTCCTCATGTCAGTACGTTGTAGGTGTCGCCACCCGCGCCAGCCTTGTGTGAATGCTCAGAAAAGCTAATCATTTGCATATCACAGCGTCTTCTTCCTGTCGGTTAAATTCCGCATCTGTAGCACGTCATCTTCGTGAATGGCCAGCAGTGTAATAAATACTTGAGGCTAAGTTCATAACGGCTAACTTCGGTCGGCTTCTGCTGCCTACAGCACCCGATATCGCCAGTGTTAACGACTTCGGATGTCAGTGCCTGAGTGAAATACAAGGAGAGAAATATAGAAAGTGTGGATTGGATACGGTGGAGAGGTGATGGGTGGAAGGTTCAGTATGTGAAGGAGAGAGAGTGTGAGAATGGTGTAAGAGATAGACAGAAGAGGGACTGATAGAGTGAGTGCGATTGAGAGGAAGAGCTATTTAGATAAAGAAAGAGAGAGGCAGTGGGGTGAAGAGTGAGAGTGAGAGAGGGCAAGGAAACATGGAAGGTTTGGATTAGATACAGTGAAGACATGTGTGGTGGAAGGGTGATTGTGTGAAACAGAGTGAACGAGAATGGTATTAGAGATGGACGAGAGAGGGACTGATAGAGAGAGAGAGAGAGAGAGAGAGAGAGAGAGAGAGAGAGAGAATATGCGAAGGAGAGAGAGAGAGAGAGTTGCGAATGACGTCAGCAAGATAAGGCGAGGGGCAAGTGGTATGGAGTGGAGGGGGCAGTAGCCATTAATCAGCTTATTTCCGTGGCAGAGCGCTGGCCCAGAAATGTTCAGAGGTGGAGAGAAAAAGTGTATGTAAGAGGAAAGTAAGGGAAGGGAAAATTCTTTTTCCGGAGAGCTGAGGCGAGGCGAGGTCTGCCGGTGGCAGAACGGACGCACGGACGCGGGAAGGCTGCGACCTGTCAAGTATGTCAAAGAGGCCCTCCCGGGAGAAACAGGCTGTGCCGTGCTGCCAACCGACGCACAGTCCGTAACTCCGGAGGCGAGTCTCAGTGGAGCACGTCTGTAGAGAGTTGCTGCTACATCTACAAGTCTGCTCAAAATTACTTTCTGAGTGACAGCCAGGAAGTCGGCCTGGGAAGACGCAGACGAGTGAGGCGGAGCACGCATCCAGCCTGTCCCACGAGGTCTACAGGCAGCCACCCCCGCACTACCCACGCGTGGTTGCCAGGCCTTCACCCCCCACCTGTACAACACTTCCACCTTGCACTGTGCTACAGTTTGAGGCGGACTGCTATCCAAAAATGGTTCAAATGGCTCTGAGCGCTATGGGACTTAACATCTGAGGTCATCAGTCCCCTAGAGCGTAGAACTACTTAAACCTAACTAACCTAAGGACATCACAAACATCCATGCCCGAAGCAGGATTCGAACCTGCGACCATAGCGATCGCGCGGTTCCAGACTGAAGCGCCTAGAACCGCTCGGTCACGGCGGCCGGCTTGACTGATTTATCGTGTAACTGAGGTTTAATGGATTCTTTTTAGCACATGCGGATAATCTCACACTTTTCGTCATTTTGGGGGCAACTGCCAATTTTCTCACCGAACAGATATCTTCTCTAAATCGTTTTGCAATTTGTTTTGATCTTCTGATGACTTTACTAATCGCTAAACGAGAGCGTCATTTGTAAACAACCTAAGACGGCTGCTCAGATTGTCTCCCAAGTCGTTAAGGAACAGCAAAGGGCCGGCCGCGGTGGTCTAGCGGTTCTAGGCGCTCAGACCGAAACCGCGAGACTGCTACGGTCGCAGGTTCGAATCCTGCCTCGGGCATGGATGTGTGTGATGTCCTTAGGTTAGTTAGGTTTAAGTAGTTGTAAGTTCTAGGGGACTGATGACCACAGATGTTAAGTCCCATAGTGCTCAGAGCCATTTGAACAGCAAAGGGCCTATAGCACTAACATGTGGAACGCCATAAATGACTTCTGTTTTAATCGATCACTTTCCCTCAAGTACTGCGAACTGTGACCTCTCTGCCCCGACAGGAAATCACGAATCCAGTCACACAACTGAGACGATATGCCATAATTACGCAATTACACTACAAGAGAAACATTGAAGGTGTGGGTTGGATACAGTGAAGAAATGTGAGGTGGAAGGGTGATTGTGTGAAAGAGAGTGGATGAGAATGGTGTTAGAGACGGACGAGAGAGGGACTGATGGAAAGAGAGCGCATGCGATTGAGAGGATGAGTTACTGAGATTGAAAGAAAGAGAGAGAGAGTATAAGCGAAGGAGAAAGAGAGAGTTGCGAATGACGTCGGCAAGATAAGGCGAGGGGCAAGGTACAGTGTCAAAACTGTTCTGGTAACCTAGAAGTACGGAATCAATTTGAAATCCCTTGTCAATAGCACTCAACACTTCATGCGAATAAAGAGCTAGTTGTGTTTCACAAGAACGATGTTTTCTAAATGCATATTGACTGCGTGTCAATACATTATTTTCTTCGAGATAATTCATAATGTTTCAACACAGTATATGTTCCATAATCCTGCTGCCTTTCGTGAATATTGGTGTGACCTGTGCAACTTTCCACTCTTTTGCCGGCCGCGGTGGTCTAGCGGTTCTAGGCGCGCAGTCCGGAACCGCGCGACTGCTACGGTCGCAGGTTTGAATCCTGCCTCGGGCATGGATGTGTGTGATGTCCTTAGGTTAGTTAGGTTTAACTAGTTCTAAGTTCTAGGGGACTGATGACCACAGATGTTAGGTCCCATAGTGCTCAGAGCCATTTGACCCATTTTTGAACCACTCTTTGGGTACGGATCTTCCGCCGAGTGAACGGTTGTATATCATTGTTAGGCAATCTTGTCAAGATCTGATTGAATAATTCTGATGTTTCTTTCAGGTAGTACTACTGCTTTATGGGTAACTGCATCATCTGCGAAAAATTTGAGGTTCCTGTTAGTATTGTCTGCCAGACTTAAACCTAACTAACCTAAGGACATCACAAACATCCATGCCCGAAGCAGGATTCGAACCTGCGACCGTAGCGGTCGCGCGGTTCCAGACTGAAGTGCCTGGAACCGCTCGGCCACACCGGCCGGAGGACTGCTATTGTGTGGTGATTATTCCTTGCGCGCTCACAAGGCGATAGTGGAGTTTTCGTAATTTTTTAGGGTTCTGTACCTCAGTTGGTAAAAACGTAACGCTTACAGGATCACTTCGTTGTCTCTCTGTATTTCCGACTGTTCAGAACCCTGTTTTCTCATAAACTGATATACTTATCAAGCTGAAGTTTACGTCAGTTATTAAGATCCACGGTTCCTTGGCGATGTAAAAAAGTGAAGCTTCTAAGTTAATGCATTGAAAAGATATGACTATTTATGGTTCAAATGGCTCTGAGCACTATGGGACTTAACTTCTGAGGTCATCAGTCCCCTAGAACTTAGAACTAATCAAACCTAACTAACTTAAGGACATCACACACATCCATGCCCGAGGCAGGATTCGAACCTGCGACCGTGGCGGTCGCTCGGCTCCAGACTGCAGCGCCTAGAACCGCACGGCCACTCCGGCCGGCAGAGTATTTACGTCAAGTATTTTCACATTCACAAAGTTGCTTTTACAGACCTACAGCGTACAGCACATTGACCTAGAATCATGAAATTTACCAAGAAACAAAGGTTTCACACAGCAACCAAATGAAAAAAAAAACGAAGTAAGTACAGTGTGATTATAATGAAAGTTAAACTTTCAAACCCCTATAGAAATAACGCCGCTGGTCAGAATGACGTCAAATTGCAACGGAATATTATCGGTGAAGGGGGGAAACGTGTGGCATAATAAAAATAAATAGTTATAAAATGTAGCAATAGGTTGCGCTATAGGCATCGTGATCGTCGATTTTCAACGTGCACATGACAGCATCCACAGGAACAGCCTATACAATGCAATGCGGGACTTCAGAATCCCTGAGAAGCTAGTGAGAATGGTGCAAGCTTGTATGGAAGGATCAAAGGGAGCAGTACGTTTCCGAGGAGCCGCATCAGAAACATTCGATATTGAGACAGGCCTCAGACAAGGGGATGCTCTGTCATGTGTTCTGTTCAATGTCATCTTGGAGAAAGTAATAAAATAGTGTAGGCAACAGGAGTGGGCTGGAGTAGAGATGGACGGTAACTTCAATTGTCTCGCATATGCAGATGACATAATACTATTAAGTGAAACAAAGCACGAGTTGAAAGAAATGTACCGGAAAATGGGCAATAATGCACAGAAAGTAGGCCTCAAAGTAAATCGAGACAAAACAGAGTTCGAGCAATTAGGAAGAAGACAAGAGCAGGTAGAATTTCTTGAGATAGATGGCAAGAGTTTCAAGAGAGTAGAGCAGTTCAAATACTTGGGATCGTGGTTTACCACGGACAACCACTTAAAAATGGTCATCAAGGAAAGAATAGCAGTGGGAACGAAATCCATGCATTCCCTCAGAGAGACGCTCGGCTCTAAATCGATCTCAACGAACACTAACAAGGGAACCTCCCAATCGCACCCCCCTCAGATTTAGTTATAAGTTGGCACAGTGGATAGGCCTTGAAAAACTGAACACAGATCAGTCGAGAAAACAGGAAGAAGTTGTGTGGAACTATGAAAAAAATAAGCAAAATATACAAACGGAGTCGTCCATGCGCAAGACAGGCAACAACAAGGGTAACACGAGTGTAGGAGCGCCGTGGTCCCGTGGTTAGCGTGTGCAGCTGCGGGAAGAGAGGTCCTTGGTTCAAGTCTTCGTGTGAAAAATTAATTTTCTTTATTTTCGCAAAGTTATGGTCTGTCCGTTCGTTCATTGACGTCTCTGTTCACTGTAATAAGTTTAGTGTCTGTGTTTTGCGAACGCACCGCAAAACCGTGCGATTAGTAGACGAAAGGACGTGCCTCTCAATGGGAACCGAAAACATTTGATCGCAAGGTCATAGGTCAACCGATTCCTCCACAGGAAAACACGCGTGATATATTCTATACGACACTGGTGACGGCATGTGCGTCACATGACAGGAATATGTTGTCGACCCACCTGACTTGTACACTTGGGGAATGGGTAAAAAGATTCTTCTACTTTGCCCGATTTAGGTTTTCTTGTGGATGTGATAATCACTCCCAAAAAAGTGATGAAAACATAAGAGTTTGTCACATAAACTGCAACAGATGAATGCAACTGCCAGCCAGGGAGCCTCGTTAGCAGGAATTCTCTCTCTTTCGTGCGCTGTAGTCGACTGACGTCGTGTGTTTCGATGTTTGTTTAGCTGTAGTGTCCCCATACTACGGCGCAGTTACCTCGCATCGGACGGACGGACGGACAGATAATAATTGTCTGAAAATAAAAAATTAAAATTTTTTTTCGAGGGAAGACTTGAACCAAGGACCTCTCGTTCCGCAGCTGCTCACGCTTACAACGGGACCACAGAGCTCCTGTGCTGAAATTGCCCTTGTTGTTGCATATCTTGCGCATGGACTACTCCGTTTGTATATTTTGCTTACTTTTTTCATAGTTCCACACAACTTCTTCCTGTTTTCTCAATTGATCTGTGTTCAGTTTTTCAAGGGCTATCCACTGTGCCAACTTATAACTAAATCTGAGGGGGGTGTGATGGGGAGGTTCCCTTGTTAGATGAAAATCTACAACGCAGTGATATGCCCAGCAGTAATGTACAGTTCAGAAACATGGAGCATGACTAAGTGAGAAAAGGAAAAACTATTAATATTTGTAAGAAGAGTAATGAGGAAGATACGGGGACCAGTTTTAGATAACGGAGAATGGAGGAGGAGGAAAAATGAGGAAATCTACCTTCTGATGCGAGAACCAACTATCATACAGGAGATAAAGAGCAAAAGAATAAAATGGGTGGGCCACGTAGTGCGTATGCCAGATGGAAGACGGGCGAAGATGGCACTAGCGGGGAAACCAAACACCAAACGCCCCATTGGACGAACAAGGCAGCGCTGATGGACGACCTGGCGAAGGACGTAGCAGTCCGTGGAGTTGAAGACACCTGGAGGAACCTGGCACAAAACAGGAAGGAATGGGGGCAGTTTGTGGAAGCAGGGCCTGTGATCGCTGCATATCTGTTGGTCTATCTATCTATCTATCTATCTATCTATAGGCATCATAGTGGTCGACTACAAATGACAAATGAATCATACAAAAATGTCTGAGGTGCACGTCTGACGTTAAACTGTACTACTCAGTGTGCGTGGGTGTACAGGTGTGATACTGTTAGTTACGTAAGCCCACCCACCATGGCAAGGTCATTTCACATCGGATGGAAAAAATCGGTTTTCAAGTGTCCTGGGCCCAAAAACCGCATAAAAAACATCATTCAAAATCAAATCGGATTATTACATGCCTTGTGACTGGCGCAAAACATGTTCACTTTTCGCATGGTGTCCACAGTTTTGTGCAACAAGCTGAAATCGTGGAACAGCAGGTTCCAGAACTGATGAAAGCGTCTGGAATCTGCTTTACCGACGCTTAATTTTATACGGTCATTCCACTTTAAATCACTCCTAATGCCTACTCCCAGATAATTAATGGAATTAACTGCTTCCAGTTGCTGACCTGCTATATTGTAGCTAAATGACATGGGATCTTTCTTTGTATGTATTCGCAGCACATTACACTTGTCTACGTTGAGATTCAATTGCCATTTCCCGCACCATGCGTCTATTCGCTGCAGATCCTCCTGCATTTCAGTAAAATTTTCCATAGTTACAACCTCTCTATATACGACGTGCATTCAAGTTCTAAGGCCTCCGATTTTTTTTCTCCGGACTGGAAAGAGATAGATACATGCGCATTGTTTTAAAATGAGGCCGCGTTCATTGTCAATACGTCCCAGAGATGGCAGCACCGTACGGCAGATGGAATTTTACTGCCAGCGGCGAGAATGAGAACTGTTTTTAAATACTTAAAATGGCGACGTATTCCCTACTTGAACAGCGTGCAATCATTCGTTTTCTGAATTTGTGTGGTGTGAAACCAATTGAAATTCATCGACAGTTGAAGGAGACATGTGGTGATATGGATGTGTCGAAAGCGCGTTCGTGGGTGCGACAGTTTAATGAAGGCAGAACATCGTGTGACAACAAACCGAAACAACCTCGGGCTCGCACAGGCCGGTCTGACGACACGATCGAGAAAGTGGAGAGAATTGTTTTGGGGGATCGCCGAATGACTGTTGAACAGATCGCCTCCAGAGTTGGCATTTCTGTGGGTTCTGTGCACACAATCCTGCACAACGCCCTGAAAATGCGAAAAGTGTCATCCAGGTGGGTGCCACGAATGCTGACGGACGACCACACGGCTGCCCGTGTGGCACGTTGCCGAGCAATGTTGACGGGCAACGACAGCAGGAATGGGACTTTCTTTTCGTCGGTTGTGACGATGGATGAGACGTGGATGCCATTTTTCAATCCAGAAACAAAGCGCCAGTCAGCTCAATGGAAGCACACAGATTCACCGCCACCAAAAAAATTTCGGGTAACCGGCAGTGCTGAAAAAATGATGGTGTCCATGTTCTGGGACAGCGAGGGCGTAATCCTTACCCATTGCGTTCCAAAGGGCACTACGGTAACAGGTGCATCCTACGAAAATGTTTTGAAGAACAAATTCCTTCGTGCACTGCAACAAAAACGTCCGGGAAGGGCTGCACGTGTGCTGTTTCACCGAGACAACGCACCCGCACATCTAGCTAACGTTGCGCAACAGTTTCTTCGTGATAACAACTTTGAAGTGATTCCTGATGCTCCCTACTCACCTGACCTGGCTCCTAGTGACTTTTGGCTTTTTCCAACAATGAAAGACACTCTCCGTGGCCGCACATTCACCAGCCGTGCTGGTATTGCCTCAGCGATTTTCCAGTGGTCAAAACAGACTCCTAAAGAAGCCTTCGCCGCTGCCATGGAATCATGGCGTCAGCGTTGTGAAAAATGTGTACGTCTGCAGGGCGATTACGTCGAGAAGTAACCCCAGTTTCATCGATTTCGGGTGAGTAGTTAATTAGAAAATAAATCGGAGGCCTTAGAAATTGAATGCACCTCGTACTACAGCATCATCCGCAAAAAGCCTCAGTGAACTTCCGATGTTATCCACAAGGTCATTTACGTATATTGTCTATAGCAACGGTCCTACGACATTCCCCTGCGGCACACCTGAAATCAATCTTACTTTGGAAGACTTCTCTCCATTGAGAATGACATGCTGCGTTCTGCTACCAAGGAACTCTTCAATCCAATCACACAATTGGTCTGATAGTCCATATGCTCTTACTTTGTTCCTGCAAAACGGGACCAACGACTACTGAAGTGAATCGTTCTGCGTGGCAGAAGTGCAACCCTTCCGCAAACTGCTGCAGGTTGCGGTTTCGGACCACCAACAAGTGTCAGCGTGCGAATCATTCAATTAAACATCATCTATATGGGCGTTTACAGCCGAAGGGTCACTCGTGTACCCTCGATGACTGTACGACACAAAGCTTTACGCCTCGCCTGGGCCTGACAACACCGAGGTTGGACTGTGATGACTTGAAACGTGCCTGGTCGGAAGAGTCTCGTTTCAGACTGTATCGAGCGGATGGACGTGTATGAGTATGGAGACAACCTCATGAATCCATGGACCCCGCATGTCAGCAGGGGACTGTTCAAACTGGTGCAGGCTCTGTAATGGTGTGGGGCGTGTGGAGTGATATGGGACAACTGATACATCTAAATACGACTCTGACAAACTGCACGTACGTAAGCGTCCTGTCTGATCAGCTGCATCCATCCATGGCACTGTGCATTCCAACAGAGCTGGGCAATTCCAGCAGGACAATGCGACAACCCACACGTCCATAATTGCTACAGAGTGGCTCCAGGAACACACTTCCGCTGACCACCAAACTCGCCAGACATGAACATTATTGAGCATATTTGGGATGCTTTGCAACGAACTTTTCAGAAAAGATCTCCACCTCTTCGTACTCTTACGCATTTCTCTAGCACTACTTGAGACATTAGTCGAGTCCTTCTGTGAACGCGCGGAGGACCTACACGATATTAGACATGCGTAGCAGTTTATTTCGCTGTTCAGTGTATACAGGGTGTTACAAAAAGGTACGGCCAAACTTTCAGGAAACATTCCTCACACACAAAGAAAGAAAATATGTTATGTGGACATGTGTCCGGAAAAGCTTACTTTCCATGTTAGAGCTCATTTTATTACTTCTCTTCAAATCACATTAATCATGGAATGGAAACACACAGCAACAGAACGTACCAGCGTGACTTCAAACACTTTGTTACAGGAAATGTTCAAAATGTCCTCCGTTAGCGAGGATACGTGCATCCACCCTCCGTCGCATGGAATCCCTGATGCGCTGATGCAGCCCTGGAGAATGGCGTATTGTATCACAGCCGTCCACAATACGAGCACGAAGAGTCTCTACATTTGGTACCGGAGCTGCGTAGACAAGAGCTTTCAAATGCCCCATAAATGAAAGTCGAGAGGGTTGAGGTCAGGAGAGCGTGGAGGCCATGGAATTGGTCCGCCTCTACCAATCCATCGGTCACCGAATCTGTTGTTGAGAAGCGTACGAACACTTCGACTGAAATGTGCAGGAGCTCCATCGTGCATGAACCACATGTTGTCGTACTTGTAAAGGCACATGTTCTAGCAGCACAGGAAGAGTATCCCGTATGAAATCATGATAACGTGCTCCATTGAGCGTAGGTGGACGAAACTAAAATGAGCTCTAACATGGATATTAAGCGTTTCCGGACATATGTCCACGTAACATCTTTTCTTCGTTTGTGTGTGAGGAATGTTTCCTGAAAGTTTGGCCGTACCTTTTTGTAACACCCTGTATTAACAACTGAGACACTAAATGCGGGAGACGACGTTTTGCTATTTGAGAGTTAAAACAGTTGCCGGTGGCAGGAAAAGGGAAGAGGTAAAATTCAGAGTGGCTATAGCAGGAAAATAGCCTCAAGTGGATGTGTAGGTGTTTTGCAGAAATAAGGAAACACGGTGACAAACGCATGGCTGAACGTAAACACATGTGGTATCCAAATCTGGAGCGTATGCTGTTGTATCTGACCGCGAACCCCCCCCCCCCCCCCTTCCCCGTGCGGTATCTGCAACACGTGGCAAGTATCAATCGTGGTCATAACAGTGTTGTGTGCAGTTGTGAGTGCATTATGTCGCACTTAAGTCAGTTCGAGAGGAGTTTCACAGAGGAAGACCGCACTGCAGTTCCTTCTCTAAATTGTCGCACGAACGAAAAAATGGCTGACATCCAAACAAGTGTCACAGGAATAGAAAAGCAACTGAAATCGCTCAACAGAGGAAAGTCCACTGGGCCTGACGAGATACCAATTCGATTCTACACAGAGTACGCGAAAGAACTTGCTCCCCTTCTAGCCGGCCGGAGTGGCCGTGCGGTTCTAGGCGCTACAGTCTGGAACCGAGCGACCGCTGCGGTAGCAGGTTCGAGTCTCGGGCATGGATGTGTGTGATGTCCTTAGGTTGGTTAGGTTTAAGTAGCTCTAAGTTCTAGGCGACAGATGACCTCAGATGTTAAGTCCCATAGTGCTCAGAGCCATTTGAACTTTTTTTTTCCTTCTAACAGCCGTGTACCGCAAGTCTCTAGAGGAACGGAAGGTTCCAAATGGTTGGAAAAGAGCACAGGTAGTTCCAGTTTTCAAGAAGGGTCGTCGAGCAGATGCGCACAACTGTAGGCCTATATCTCTGACATCGATCTGTTGTAGAATTTTAGAACATGTTTTTTGCTTGTATATTTCATTTCTGGAAACCCAGAACCTACTCTGCAGGTACCAACATGGATTCCGGAAACAGCGACCGTGTGAGATCCAACTCGCTTTATTTGTTCATGAGACCCAGAAAATATTAGATACAGGCTCCCAGGTAGATGCTATGAAACGTCCCCTTAGAAAAATTATACATGACTGTGCTTAAACTGACACACAATATTGTTTAGCGCAACGCAATCTGACTTTCAATAATCCCTACAAGAGAATGGCCCTGACTAAATTAACCTATACGTTTCAAAAATCACTTACCTCACAAAAATCTTCGTTACTCGAACTACTGCAATACAGCGAGCGCCAACACTGCTAGCTAAATAAAAGATTCAAACTCCTGAAAGCACTAACTACTGATAGGCATAGTTAGCAAATGAAAGATTTTAACAGAGAACAAACAATGTATTTACCTTAAAAGTGTTCAAAAGTCATAATATATATAGCAGCTCATGACATCCATTCTTACAAATTTACTCTTTCTGGTAGACACACGTCCAGATCATCCGCTCTCAAAACTCCGCCATCTCTCTCCCCACATCCACCACTGCTGGCGGCTCACCTCCAACTGCGCAACGCTACGCGCTGTTCACATCCAGTTGCCCAACACTACAATAGCAAACAACAATGCAAACTAGCCACAGACTGCACACAGGACAGTCAGTGATTTTCATACAGAGCACTATGTGGTGTTACCAATAAGAAAACCTAAACAGCCTACTTACAATGCCATTTTCCTTGACTCCCGGAAGGCGTTCAATACAGTTCCGCACTGTCGCCTGATAAACAAAGTAAGAGCCTACGGAATATCAGACCAGCTGTGTGGCTGGATTGAAGAGTTTTTAGCAAACAGAATACAGCATGTTGTTCTCAATGGTTTAACAATATTTGTAAATGACCTAGTAGATAATGTCGGAAGTTCCATGCGGCTTTTCGCGGATGATGCTGTAGTATACAGAGAAGTTGCAACATTGGAAAATTGCAGCGAAATGCAGGAAGATCTGCAGCGGATAGGCACTTGGTGCAGGGAGTGGCAACTGACCCTTAAGATAGACAAATGTAATGAATTGCGAATACATAGAAAGAAGGATCCTTTATTGTATGATTACATGATAGCGGAACAAACACTGTAAAAAAATCTGGGAGTATGCGTACGGACGATTTGAAGTGGAATGGTCATCTGAAATTAATTGTTGGCAAGGCGGTTGCCAGGTTGAGATTCATTGGGAGAGTCCTTAGAAAACGTAGTCCATCAACAAAGGAAGTGGCTTACAAAACACTCGTTCGACCTATTCTTGAGTATTGCTCATCAGTGTGGGATCCGTACCAGGTCGGGTTGAGAGAGGAGATAGAGAAAATCCAAAGAAGAGCGGCGCGTTTCGTCGCAGGGTTATTTGGTAAGCGTGATAGCGTTACGAAGATGTTTAGCAAACTCGAGTGGCAGACTCTGCAAGAGAGGCGCTCTGCATCGCGGTGTAGCTTGCTGTCCAGGTTTCGAGAGGGTGCGTTTCTGGACGAGGTATCGAATATTTTACTTCCCCCTACTTACACCTCCCGAGGCGGTCACGAGTGTAAAATCAGAGAGATTCGAGCGCGCAGGGAGGCTTTCCGGCTGTCGTTCTTCCCGCGAACCATACGCGACTGGAACAGGAAAGGGAGGTAATGGCAGTGGCACGTAAGGTGCCCTCCGCCACACACCGTTGGATGGCTTGCGGAGTATAAATGTTGATGTAGAACATGGTCAAATTGTAGCTGCCTACATGGTGGTTGCTTCTGTGACGAAGGGAGTCAAACTGTTTGATGTTTCAAGAGACGCCGTATCGAAGACTTATACCGTACATAGGAAAAGCGGAGAAATGTAATTGAAGTCACAGTGTGGAAAAAAGTGTATCTTGAATGATCGGGCCAGACTGTCACTGAAGAGGATCGTGATGGAAAAATAGGACAGCAGATGCAAAAATCACTGCAGAACTAAATGTCGGAGTCGCGGAGCCTGTCAACACGAAAACAACTGGGAGGTAGCTCCATAATCAGGGAATTGGAAAGCGAGGTGGAATTACAAACCCAGTCATCAGTGATTCAAATGCCAGTAACAGGAAAGTGTGGTGCCTACGTCATAGAACATGGACTATGCAGCAATGCAAGAAAGACATTTGTTGGGATGAGCAATGTTCGATACTGTTTGCATCTGCTGGTCGTGTGTACGTCCGAAGAGTGAAACGTGGCGGGCGTTTGGGGGTGAATTGGGCAGCCATATCGTGGTATTCCATCGGCTACATGGTTATTCTGTAAGGTAGCGATACTGCCAAGGATTATGTGGCCATTCTGGCTGACGACGTCCATTCCAGGGTACAATGTTTGTTCCCCAATGACCATGCTGTGTTCCAAAACGACAGGACTCCTGTTCAGCTCACATCGTGCACGACTGGTTTTGTAAGCACGAGGATGAAGGCCATCAAAGTCACCATATCTCAATGTGACTCAGCCGTTGTGGTGTACTTTTTAGAGAACGATGCTTGATCGCCATCCACCTCCAACTTCATCGCCTTGGAGTTGGCTTCTATTTTGAAGGAAGAGTGGTATAAGATTTCCTTGAAAAGCATACAAGACATCCAGAATGAGATTTTCAGTCTGCAGCGGAGTGTGCGCTGATATGAAACTTCCTGGCAGATTAAAACTGTGTGCCCGACCGAGACTCGAACTCGGGACCTTTGCCTTTCGCGGGCAAGTGCTCTACCATCTGAGCTACCGAAGCACGACTCACGCCCGGTACTCACAGCTTTACTTCTGCCAGTATCTCGTCTCCTACCTTCCAAACTTGACAGAAGCTCTCCTGCGAACTTTGCAGAACTAGCACTCCTGAAAGAAAGCATATAGCGGAGACATGGCTTAGCCACAGCCTGGGGGATGTTTCCAGAATGAGATTTTCACTCTGCAGCGGAGTGTGCGCTGATATGAAACTTCCTGGCAGATTAAAACTGTGTGCCCGACCGAGACTCGAACTCGGGACCTTTGCCTTTCGCGGACAAGGGCTCTACCATCTGAGCTACCGAAGCACGACTCACGCCCGATACTCACAGCTTTACTTCTGCCAGTATCTCGTCTCCTACCTTCCAAACTTTACAGAAGCTCTCCTGCAAACCTTGCAGAACTAGTACCGGGCGTGAGTCGTGCTTCGGTAGCTCAGATGGTAGAGCACTTGCCCGCGAAAGGCAAAGGTCCCGAGTTCGAGTCTCGGTCGGGCACACAGTTTTAATCTGCCAGGAAGTTTCATACAGGACATGTTTTTTTATCCATTACGAGGCGACTGGAAGCTGTGTTGACTGCCAATTGTTTCCCGCCACTGTATTAGGAGTCCTAATGTGTTGCGTTTGAGTTCTTTCGACAATTTTGTCCAACCCCCGTAGGCTGCAGTAATTATTCAGAGATGAAGAGGATTGGACAGGAGACAGTAGAGTGGAGAGCTAAATTAAACCAGAGAACAACATAAAAGAAAAACGTTTGATTTAGACAGTTAAGTGTCTTCGAAACAGACCGCAAAAAGTGCCATGCTATTTTTTATTTTTATTTTTATTTATTTATTTATTTTGCTAGGTTGGCGAATGAATGTGCTTGCTACATTTTTCTCATCCACCTTAGGTGATACGTGACGTCTTTGTTTGTTTTAGGTAAGACGACGTTCGGGCTAAACTGTTTGAAGATAGCAGTCGTCAGTCGTTGACCATCTTCCCAGTGGCGCACACGGTAAGCAAACTGAAGATAAACCAAAAACCACTATCACCTCTATTAAAAGCAAATGGTAACTGGGACTATATACGGAGGTGACAAAAGTCATGGTAAACCTTTTAATATCGTGTCGGACCTCATTTTGCTTAGCGTTGTGCAGGAACTCGATGTAGCATGGACTCAGCAAGTCGCTGGAGGTCCCCAGCAGAAATATTTAGCCGCGCTGCCTCTACAGCTGTCCATAATTGGGAAAGTGATGCCGAAGGACGATCTTGTACAGGAACTGACCTCTCGATTATGACCTGCAAGTGTTCGATGTTCGGGCAATCTTCGTGGCCAACTCATCCGCTCGAACTGCCCACAATGTTCTTCAAACCAATCGTGATAAACTGTGGTCTACTGACGTGAGACGGTTGTTTGGGAACACGAAGTCCATGAATAACTGCAAATGGTCTCCAACTAGCCGAACACAACCGTTTCCAGCCAATGATCGGTTCAGTTGGATCAGAGGACCCAGTCCATTCCATGGAAACACAGCCGACATCATTGTGGAGCCACCTCCAGTTTCTGCAGTGTTCTGCTGACAACTTGGATCCATGGCTTCGTGCGGTCTGCGCCAGACTCGAACCCTTCCATCAGCTCTCACAATCTAAAATCGGGAACAGGCCACGATTTTCCAGCTGTGTAGGGTCCAACCGATATGATCACGACACCAGGAGAGGTGTGCTGTTAGCAAATGCACTCGCGTCGGTCGTCTGGTGCCATAGCCCATTAACGCCAAACTCGACGTAATGTCCTAACGGACACGTTCGTCGTACGTCCCACAATGATTTCTGCGATTACTTCACGCAGTGTTGCTTGTCTGTTAGCACTGACAGCTCTACGCCGAGGCCGCTGCTCTCGGTCGTTAAGTGGAGGCCATCGGGCACAGCATTGTCTGTGGTGAGAGGTAATGCCTGAAATTTGGCATTCTCGGCACATTCTTGACTTTGTGGATGTCGGAGTATTGAATTCGCTAACGATTTTCGAAATGAGATGTCCCATGCGTTTAGCTCCAACTCCTATTTCGCGTTCAATGTTAATTACCGTCGCGCGGCCGCAATCAAGTCGGAAACCTTGTCACCTGAATACAAGTGACAGCTCCGCCAGTACACTGCCCTTTTCTACCTTGTGCACACGATTCTACCCCCGTCTGTATATGTGCATAGGCCATCGCTACCCCGTAACTTCTGTCACGTAAGTTAAGTGGAGAGGATTGGCTATATAAGTCCTGAAGTGAAACATACACTCCTGGCAGTGGAAAAAAGAACACATTGACACCGGTGTGTCAGACCCACCATACTTGCTCCGGACACTGCGAGAGGGCTGTACAAGCAATGATCACACGCACGGCACAGCGGACACACCAGGAACCGCGGTGTTGGCCGTCGAATGGCGCTAGCTGCGCAGCATTTGTGCACCTCCGCCGTCAGTGTCAGCCAGTTTGCCGTGGCATACGGAGCTCCATCGCAGTCTTTAACACTGGTAGCATGCCGCGACAGCGTGGACGTGAACCGTATGTGCAGTTGACGGACTTTGAGCGAGGGCGTATAGTGGACATGCGGGAGGCCGGGTGGACGTACCGCCGAATTGCTCAACACGTGGGGCGTGAGGTCTCCACAGTACATCGATGTTGTCGCCAGTGGTCGGCGGAAGGTGCACGTGCCCGTCGACCTGGGACCGGACCGCAGCGACTCACGATTGCACGCCAAGACCGTAGGATCCTACGCAGTGCCGTAGGGGACCGCACCGCCACTTCCCAGCAAATTAGGGACACTGTTGCTCCTGGGGTATCGGCGAGGACCATTCGCAACCGTCTCCATGAAGCTGGGCTACGGTCCCGCACACCGTTAGGCCGTCTTCCGCTCACGCCCCAACATCGTGCAGCCCGCCTCCAGTGGTGTCGCGACAGGCGTGAATGGAGGGACGAATGGAGACGTGTCGTCTTCAGCGATGAGTGTCGCTTCTGCCTTGGTGCCAATGATGGTCGTATGCGTGTTTGGCGCCGTGCAGGTGAGCGCCACAATCAGGACTGCATACGACCGAGGCATACAGGGCCAACACCCGGCATCATGGTGTGGGGAGCGATCTCCTACACTGGCCGTACACCACTGGTGATCGTCGAGGGGACACTGAATAGTGCACGGTACATCCAAACCGTCATCGAACCCATCGTTCTACCATTCCTAGACCGGCAAAGGAACTTGCTGTTCCAACAGGACAATGCACGTCCGCATGTATCCCGTGCCACCCAACGTGCTCTAGAAGGTGTAAGTCAACTACCCTCGCCAGCAAGATCTCCGGATATGTCCCCCATTGAGCATGTTTGGGTCTGGATGAAGCGTCGTCTCACGCGGTCTGCACGTCCAGCACGAACGCTGGTCCAACTGAGGCGCCAGGTGGAAATGGCATGGCAAGCCATTCCACAGGACTACATCCAGCATCTCTACGATCGTCTCCATGGGAGAATAGCAGCCTGCATTGCTGCGAAAGGTGGATATACACTGTACTAGTGCCGACATTGTGCATGCTCTGTTGCCTGTGTCTATGTGCCTGTGGTTCTGTCAGTGTGATCATGTGATGTATCTGACCCCAGGAATGTGTCAATAAAGTTTCCCCTTCCTGGGACAATGAATTCACGGTGTTCTTATTTCAATTTCCAGGAGTGTAGATTTAAGCCTAGCTGGTATGAGTATTGTTTTGGAGAGGTAAGGCTGTATACCTACATTTCAGTGTGTGTTCGAGGGTACATAGTGCATTATTTCACCGACTCCGATCCCCCCTTAGAACTCCAGTCACAGATAGTAACCTGGTCGCAATCGGTGCCTGTTTTCCTTTTTCCTTGGCGACGGATTTTGTACCTCTGCCATGGGATTCATGGTTTCCTGCCACAAACGTCACAGTACCTAGTAACTGAGGGGAAGTCATCCAGAGAAATTCACTTTGTATCTGGGATTCCCCAGTGAAGCGTTACAGGCCCTCTGCTGTTATCATTGTACATAGTGGGTCCGACAAGAAATGGTCAGTATTCATGGATGTGATAGGAGGGATCATTGGAAGCAAAAATGTCCAGTAAAATGGCTCTGAGCACCATGGGACTTAACGTCTGAGGTCATCAGTCCCCTAGACTTAGAACTACTTAAACCTAACTAACCTAAGAACATCGCACACATCCATGTCCGAGCCAGGATTAGGACCTGCGACCGTAGCGGTCGCGCGGTTCCAGACTGAAGCGCCTGGAACCGCTCGGCCATACCGGCCGGCAAAATGTCCAGTAAACAACGGCTCTAAAATGCATACTTTACGAGCCGTGAGCACTTCTTCGTTTTCGATATTCTGAAACAAATCTTTTCTACTGCAGGCTCTTTGCTTTCCATATTTCTGGAGGAGGTAGTACGGACCGAAACAAGAAAAAAATTGCCAACCACACATGGGGTCTAACATGGCTCTGAGCACTATGGGACTCAACTGCTGAGGTCATTAGTGCCCTAGAACTTAGAACTAGTTAAACCTAACTAACCTAAGGACATCACAAACATCCATGCCCGAGGCAGGATTCGAATCTGCGACCGTAGCGGCCTTGCGGTTCCAGACTGCAGCGCCTTTAACCGCACGGCCACTTCGGCCGGCGAATTCCTGAATAAATTTGTTTTGGTGGTATATTCAAGTTATTAACATTGCAGGATGAGTGGTTAATGTAAACAAGCTGGCTGCGGTGGCCGAGCGGTTGTAGACGCTTGAGTCCGGAAGCGCGTGACTGCTACGGTCGCGGGTTCGAACCCCGCCTCGTGCATGGATGTGTGTGATGTCCTTAGGTTAGTTAGGTTTAAGTAGTTCTAAGTTCTGACCTCAGATGTTATGTCCCATAGTGGTCAGAGCCATTTGAACCATTTCTAATGTAAGCGTTAGATAAGCCATTACCAACGTGAAATGCTGGTACAATAATAAACGATGCAACCGCCAGAATGTTATATGCAAGTTTGCAAACCTGCATGCATTGTGTTGTACATGTGGCGGATGAATGTTTGTGGGATGGAGTTCCATGGCTGTTGCCTTCTGGCAGGTAATACAGTGATGGTCAATGCTTTTTGTGGATGACGCTGGAGTTGTCACCCTATGATCTTCTCGATCTTCTCGATTGGCGACATATCTGGTGATCGAACACACCAAGGCAACGTGTCGACACTCTGTAGAGAATGTTGAGTTACAACAGCGGTATTTGGGCGAGCGTTATCCTGTTGAAAAATAACCCCTGGAATTCTGAATGGCAGCTGAACAGGTCGAGTCAGCAGATGGAAGAAAAAATTTGCAATCAGGGTGCGTGGGATTACCACGAGGGTGCTCCGCTGTCGTACGAAATCGGATACCAGACCATAACTCCAAGCGTAGGGGCAGGCAACTGGCCTCCTTACAACCTCCTTACAACCAGTCGCTCAAAAGAGGAAAGGCCGCTGGACCTGATGGGGTACCAGTTCTATTTTACACAGAGTACGCGAAGGAACTTGCCCCCCCTTCTTGCAGCGGTGTACCGTAGGTCTCTAGAAGAGCGTAGCGTTCCAAAGGATTGGGAAAGGGCACAGGTCATCCCCGTTTTCAAGAGGGGCGTCGAACAGATGTGCAGAACTATAGACCTATATCTCTAACGTCTATCAGTTGTAGAATTTTGGAACACGTATTATATTCGAGTATAATGACTTTTCTGGAGACTAGAAATCTACTCTGTAGGAATCAGGATGGGTTTCGAAAATGACGATCGTGTGAAACGCAGCTCGCGCTATTCGTCCACGAGACTCAGAGGGCCATAGACACGGGTTCACAGGTAGATGCCGTGTTTCTTGACTTCCGCAAGGCCTTCGATACAGTTCCCCACAGTCGTTTAATGAACAAAGCAAGAGCATATGGACTATCAGACCAATTGTGTGATTGGATTGAAGAGTTCCTAGATAACAGAACGCAGCACGTCATTCTGAACAGCCATCATCTTTCAGATCTAGAAAGACGCCTAGTTACCAGCTTTCGTTTATGGCGCACAACTTCTTGGTGCTGCGATTTTTTTCCTTCAGTGTATATGTCGTACGCGCTTGTTGGTGTACAGAGGTCACTGGTAGTCGGCGCAAGGGTCGTCGTGAACTCAGCCCCCTGTCTGCGAGCCGTCTGTTGACGGTTCAGATGGCTCTGAGCACTATGGGACAACTTCTGAGGTCATCAGTCCCCTAGACTTAGAACTACTTAAACCTAACTAACCTAAGGACACCACACACATCCATACCCGAGGCAGTCGCGCGGTTCCGGACTTCTGATGCGCCTAGAACCGCTCTGCCACCGCGGCCGGCGCCTATTAATTGTCATTGTCGTAACGGAAGCGCCAGTTGCACGTCGGATGGATGACGATGAATCTGGGGCTATGAGCGTCTCTCTGACGATTGCTCGACCCCTATGTTCTGTAGTCTCTCTTGGTCTACTGCTTCCTTCTGGCGCTATGTGTGGCCACGGTTCATCCATTCCTGCCAACATTGTCCAATACTGGCACCGCCCCTATTCAAATGTCAAGCGATGCGCCGATTACTCCAACCGGCTTCTTTGAACCTAACTAAGATCCTGTCTCAAATGCTCACATCCGCGTCTTGTATTGTTCACGCGCCTGTCTGCGAGGTATAGTTACTCTCCAGCTGTGTACACGGAATGAAATTAGCAGATACTTCACACCCTAGTATCGACATGTCCCCTATTTACTATCCTTGCCACATGCGCGGTTAAACTCCGCTGCAGCGTCACACGTTCATCTACGGGGCCACCAGAGCTGCATTTTGCGTAAATATCTGTGTGAATATCAGTTTGTGACCTACTTACATTAACTCCATCGTGATGCGTCTTTCTTTTTTTGTCTTAGAGCGTACATTTCAGGTGAGCTATATTAATGTCGAACTGAATACAAAATTTATCGTGCTGTATACGTTTTCCCCCCTCTGAAAGGAAAAATGTACATTATACAAACATTTTTTTAAAAACAGTTTGATGGTACAAATAAAAAATTAGGGGTATACGTTCAGCCTGTTTATAAACTGGATTTCAAAATGTAGACATATACTGACAATGCAAAACATTATGGCCACTGGCCTCCGCGAATTTGGTTTCGGTCTGGTGACGCGGTAACAAAAGCATGCGAGCGGAGCAGATAAAGTGCGTTCAGATAAGCGACTTTGACAAAGGGCTGGTTGTCATTACGGAGTATCTCCAAAACGGAGAAGCTGGACTAATGCTCACGTGCTACTGTCGTGAGCATACGCGGTAAGAGTTGGAAGGACAGTGAAAATACCGCTAGGCGCCAAATGGTTGGACGTCCACGACTCTTCACAGCGCGTTGAGATAGGAGGCTTATCTGCTCTGTAAATCAGGATAGATGGTGCTCTCTGTCCTCTTTGCCAGTGCATGGACAAGTGTTTCGGAGCACGCCGTTCATCGTATATTGTTGAACATGTAGGTTCTGCAGAGGACCACCCCTACATGTTGACCCAACGACATCGTCAGTTACGATTGCTGTGGTCACAGGACCATCGGGATTCGACCGTCGATCAATGGAAACGTGTCGCCTCTTCGGGTCAATCACATTTTTGCTACTCCACGTCGCTGGTCGTCTGAACAAACCCCATCATCGAGGTCAACGGCAGCTCGAAACGTACACCATGCTACGGACAGAGCCAGGTGGGGGCGGTATTTTGCTGTGGGAGACATTCCCCTGCGCTTGCATGGGACCTCTGGTAGTACGAGATAAATTCAAGTTGTAAGGCCTCCGATTTTTTTTCTCCAGACTGGAAAGAGATAGAAACATGCGCATTGTTTTAAAATGAGGCCGCGTTCATAGTCAATACATCCCAGAGATGGCAGCACCGTACAGCAGATGGAATTTTTCCACCAGCGGCGAGAATGAGAACTGTTTTAAATACTTAAAATGGCGACATTTTACTTACTTGAACAGCGTGCAATCACTCGTTTTCTGAATTTGCGTGGTGTGAAACCAATTGAAATTCATCGACAGTTGAAGGAGACCTGTGGTGATGGAGTTATGGATGTGTCGAAAGTGCGTTCGTGGGTGCGAAGGCAGAACATCGTGTGACAACAAACCGAAACAACCTCGGGCTCGCACAAGCCGGTCTGACGACATGATCGAGAAAGTGGAGAGAATTGTTTTGGGGGATCGCGGAATGTCTGTCGAACAGATTGCCTGCAGAGTTGGCATTTCTGTGGGTTCTGTGCACACAATACTGCATGACGACCTGAAAATGCGAAAAGTGTCATCCAGGTGGGTGCCACGAATGCTGACGGATGACCACACGGCTGCCCGTGTGGCACGTTGCCGAACAATGTTGACGCGCAACGACAGCACGAATGGGACTTTCTTTTCGTCGGTTGTGACAATGGATGAAACGTGGATGCCATTTTTCAATCCAGAAACAAAGCGCCAGTCAGCTCAATGGAAGCAGACAGATTCACCGCCACCAAAAAAATTTCGGGTAACCGCCAGTGCTGAAAAAATGATGGTGTCCATGTTCTGGGACAGCGAGGGCGTAATCCTTACCCATTGTGTTCCAAAGGGCACTACGGTAACAGGTGCATCCTACGAAAATGTTTTGAAGAACAAATTCCTTCCTGCACTGCAACAAAAACGTCCGGGAAGGGCTGGGCGTGGGCTGTTTCACCGGGACAACGCACCCGCACATCGAGCTAACGTTACACAACAGTTTCTTCGTGATAACAACTTTGAAGTGATTCCTCATGCTCCCTACTCACCTGACCTGGCTCCTAGTGACTTTTGGCTTTTTCCAACAATGAAAAACACTCTCCGTGGCCACACATTCACCAGCCGTGCTGCTATTGCCTCAGCGATTTTCCAGTGGTCAAAACAGACTCCTACCGAAGCCTTCGCCGGTGCCACGGAATCGTGGCGTCAGCGTTGTGAAAAATGTGTACGTCTGCAGGGCGATTACGTCGAGAAGTAACGCCAGTTTCATCGATTTCAGGTGAGTAGTTAATTATAAAAAAAATCGGAGGCCTTAGAACTTGAATGCGCCTCGTAACTGAAGACATGCTGATAGCTGCAAACCACCTGCATCAATTCATGCTCAATGCTTGGTTCAAATGGCTCTGAGTACTATGGGACGTAACATCTGAGGTCATGAGGTCATCAGTACCCTAGAACTTAGAACTATTTGAACCTAACTAACCTATGGACAGCACACACATCCATACCTCAGACAGGATTCGAACCGGCGACCGTAGCAGCAGCGTGGTTCCGGACTGAAGCCCTTAGAATCGGTCGGCCACAGCGGCCCGCGCCGATGTCGTCTCTCAGCACTACATCTGTCCGTATCTCGGAGCCAGAACCGTGCTACAGTGGTTTGAGGAGCATTATACTGATCTCGCATTGATGTCTCGCCGGCCAAATTCGCCTGATGTAAATCCTGTCGCACCCATCTGGGTCGCTATTGGGCGCCATCACCGTGTATACAAATTAGCGGCTCGTTATTTACGAGAATTACGTGACCTGTGCGTAGACATTTAATGCCACATACCACATACAGTCTAATGAGTACACAGTACGGTTTGAGAGTAAATCGGAGAAAGACGAAGGTACTGAGAAGTAGTAGAAATGAGAACAGCGAGAAACTTAACATCAGGATTGATGGTCACGAAGTCAATGAAGTTAAGGAATTCTGCTACCTAGGCAGTAAAATAACCAATGACGGACGGAGCAAGGAGGTCATCAAAAGCAGACTCGCTATGGCACAAAAGGCATTTCTGGCCAAGAGAAGTCTACCAATATCAAATACCGGCCTTAATTTGAGGAAGAAATTTCTGAGGATGTACGTCTGGAGTACAGAATAGTATGGAAGTGAAACAGGGACTGTGGGAAAACCGGAACAGAAGAGAATCGAAGCATTTGAGATGTGGTGCTACAGACGAAAGTGAAACGTCCCCTTAGAACAATTGGTTCAAAAATGGTTCAAATGGCTCTGAGCACTATGGGACTCAACATCTGAGGTCATCAGTCCCCTAGAACTTAGAACTACTTAAACCTAACTAACCTAAGGACATCACACACATCCATGCCCGAGGCAGGATTCGAACCTGCGACCGTAGCGGTCACGCGGTTCCACACTGAAGCGGTTAGAACCGCACGGCCACACCGGCCGGCCCTTAGAACAATTATAGATGACTGTGCTTAAACTGACACACAATATTTTTTTTTTTTTTTTTTTTTTTTTTTAGCGCAACGCAATCTGACTTTCAGTAATCCCTACAAGAGAATGGCCCTGACTAAATAAATCTATACGTTTCACAAATCACTTACCTCACAAAAATCTTCGTTACTCGAAGTACTGCAATACAGCGAGCGCCACTACTGCCAGCTAAATAAAAGATTCAAACTACGGAAGGCACTAACTACTGATAGGGATAGTTAGCAAATGAAAGATTTTAATAGAGAACAAACAATGTATTTACCTTAATAGTCATGATATATATAGCAGTTCATGCCATCCAGTCTTACAAATTTCAAAACTCCGCCATTTCTCTCCCCACATCCACTACTGCGGGCGGCTCACCTCCAACTGCCGAACGCTATGCGCTGTTAACATCCAGCTGCCCAACACTACAATGGCATACAACAATGCAAACTAGCCACAGACTGCACACAGCACAGCCAGTGATTTTCATACAGAGCGCTACGTGGAGTTACCAATAAGAAAACCTAAACAGCCTACTTACAAATGTTGAAAATTAGGCGGACTGATAAGGTAAGGAATGAGGAGGTTCTACGCAGAATCGGAGAGGAAAGGAATATGTGGAAAACACTGATAAGGAGAAGGGACAGCATAATAGGACATCTGCTAAGACATGAGGGAATGACTTCCATGGTACTAGAGGGAGCTGTAGAGGGCAAAAACTGTAGAGGAAGACAGAGATTGGAATACGTCAAGCAAATAATTCAGGACGTAGGTTGCAAGTGAGGTGAAGAGGTTAGCACAGGAAAGTAATTCGTGGCGGGCCGCATCAAACCAGTCAGTACACTGATGACCAAAAAAAAAAAAACCTCCACAAACCTGCCAACAAACTGTCAGATTACTGGTACGCAGGATCTGAGAG
The DNA here is from genome assembly GCF_021461385.2 of Schistocerca piceifrons. Lineage (NCBI taxonomy): Eukaryota > Metazoa > Arthropoda > Insecta > Orthoptera > Acrididae > Schistocerca > Schistocerca piceifrons. The sequence continues at coordinate 65,832,824 of NC_060148.1, read as the reverse complement.
ATATTTCGTTCCAAAGACGGAGCAACAAGGTATTAAACAGGTTGCCATAATGTCTTCGCTCATCAATATTCCTGACACCAAAAGGTAACAAAAAATCTCTGAACATGGGTCCAATAATACTTCTTAAGTGGTATGTAGCGCCACCACAGTCCAATCGGTTAAACCACTCGACCGTCAGATGGCGTACCTACTGATTTCGAAAACAAGGCTGTCGTTCCTAATATTGTCGTATCGAAATGGGGAAACGATACAAACCACTACAGCGATTGGCGACGACAACTAACCCTCAACTACCGTATTTTTCATATGGAGTTATTTACGAATAAAGGGAATCTATATATGAAGGCAGTAACTGTTCTCGAAAGAAGACTACTGTTGTTGACCGTGCAGTTTTTCCCTGGAATAAATGATGACTAACTGAAACCTTCAGCTGCCGACAGGTGTTGTTGATATACCTAGTCATCATTTATTCCAGGGAAAAGCTGCACGGTCAACAACAGTAATCTGTTCTTTCGAGTACAGTTACTGTCTTTATATATATATATATATATATATATATATATATATATATGGAGACAGTAAAAAAGGCTACACAGCCATTGACCTTCGTCTGTGCGAATGCGCACAGGTTGCCCTAAACTCTTAAGGGAATCGCCAAAGCGTGCGCGAGTAATGAGTGGGTGGGCAAATGTCTATAAGGTGCAATACATATGTAGAATTGTGGACAGTTGGGAATGTGAGTCTCACGGGAAGCGTGCAAGGGATAAGTCCCTGCAGACGCACTATCCTCTGTGCCCACGGTGGCTCAGATGGATAGAGCATCTGCCATGTAAGCAGGAGATCCCGGGTTCGAGTCCCGGTCGGGGCACACATTTTCAGCTGTCCACATGGAAGTATATCAACAACACCTGTCGGCAGCTGAGGGTTTCAGTTAGTCATCATTTATTAAAGGGAATCTAGTTGGTACTAACCTTTCACGTATGTAGATATGGCTCTGAGCACTATGGGACTTAACATCTGAGGTCATCAGTCCCCTAGAACTTAGAGCTACTTAAACCTAACTAACCTAAGGACAACACACACATTCATGCCCGAGGCAGGATTCGAACCTGCGACCGTAGCGGTCGCGCGGTTCCAGACTGAAGCGTCTAGAACCGCTCGGCCACTCCGGCCGGCGGAAGTAGATATTTTCAGTGGCTAATTTGCTTGAAATCAACTTGGATAATTTTGAAATAATGCCACCGCCAAGGGAACTGAACAAACGTCATTGCAAAACCAGTTGATTGCGGCATTGGCGGACGTAATTTATGACTGCGTGCACAAGTCGATTACGTAATTTCATATTGTGCCTGCTGATGCACATATTCCCTGCGGTTGCTGAATTTAGCAACTGTGGAATGATTCTGTTCAATAGCACAGGTCTGTGACGTAAAAATTGTTTCAAATTTATTAAATGATTTTTATAGTGTTTTCAACGGTGTTTTCCGAAAAAATACTGAAACAATTACTTCACGTACTGTTGTTTCACCAAGTTCTTGTCTACGTTCAGCTTTTTCGATTTTTCAGCACTATAGTGAGTTTGAATTTTGGTTTTAGGATCTCCATAAACTGTTATTTGGCCGTTTTTATACTAGATATACGTAAAATATGTTACCAAATCCTTGAACTGGTTTTAAGCAAACTCTGCTATTCAGACCACAAATGGACACTACTTGGTGATTTAAAAGTGATCTCAATGCTGCTTCGTCAACAAAGTGGCTATACAAAGTTCCCTCGCTTTCTCTGTGAATGGGACAGTAGAGACAGAAAGCAACACTACATAAGAAAATCTTGGCCCCTGAGAAAAACCTTAAAGGTATAGGTTAAAAATGTTGAGAGGAGCCGGCCGGTGTGGTTCTAGGCGCGTCAGTCTGGAACCGCGTGACCGCTACGGTCGCAGGTTCGAATCCTGCCTCGGGCATGGATGTGTGTGATGTCCTTAGTTTAGTTAGGTTTAAGTAGTTCTAAGTTCTAGGGGGCTGATGACCTCAGATGTTGAGTCCCATAGTGCTCAGAGCCATTTGAACCATTTTGTTGAGAGGAAAAGCGTTGTGGATCCCAAAAAGGTGTTACTTCCACCACTTCGCATTAAGTTGGGCTGATGAAACAATTTGGTAAGGCATTGCATAAGGAATGGGGGTGTTTCAGATATCTTTCTTCGCAGTTTCCTGGTTTATCCGAGCCAAAGCTAAAGAATGGAATCTTTGTCGGACCAGACATTAGAAAACTAATGATAGATCCCAACTGTGTGGACAAAATGGAAAGAAAAGCAAAATCAGCATGGACATCTTTTAAATTAGTTGTTACCGGTTTCGTAGGAAACAAAAGAGTTTCAAACTACAAGACAATCGTCGCAGACATGCTCGACTACTTTAAGAAGCTGGGCTGTAACATGCGCACTAAAGTTCATCATCTCCACTCACATCTTGACTACTTCCCTGCAAACCTTGGTGATGTAAGTGAAGAGCAGGGCGAAACATTCCACCAATACATCGAAGAAATGGAAAGAAGATATCGAGGAAGATGGAACGTCAACATGACACTGGACGACTGCTGGATGATGATAATAAGAGATGATCCTTAACGAGTCCACAGCCTGAAAAGCAATAAAAGAAGCTGCGAAAGAAAGCGAAAGCGTCATTATAAGGAGTTATAAGCTTGAAGAGAAATGGAATTATACTGAAAATGTAGTTTAGAACATGATTTATCAATAAAATAAAATTTTATAACGTTGGAAAAAAATGTGATAAATTGCTTAAATTTTGATGTTATACCAAAAAATACTCCCTTTTTGTGAGAAAACCTTACATGAAAGAAAAAATGGATTGTATTTCTGAAATCAGCGGTGAAAAGTGCATAAAAGTCAGTTATGAAATTTCAAACAACTTTCAAAACATATTTTTTTGCAGATTTGTGTAATTTGTGACAAAAAATTCTTAATACGATAAAATCCACTGTGACTACTGTAAAACTGAAGTAGTCTTCAGTACGACACCACATTAGAGCTCCCATCACACAAACACTTACCTTCACAGATTTATTTTTTTAGATGAATAAATGAGACACCACATTAGAGATGGCATCACACAATCACTTACCTTCACAGATTTATTTTTTAGATGAATTAATGAGACAAGAAAAATAATACTTTCAAACTAATGAAACTCGTTAACAAAATATGAACTATGAAACAACGCCGAAATACTGGACATCACCCAATCAGCAGGCAATTACGATACAGAAATAAAAGCAAATTGCCTGCAGTATTTGTTTAGTGCCGCCGTCCAAATTAAATAAAATAATTATTTTCAAACAAAATAATACTACGCTTAAGGTCTGTTATTATGCAAACTGCCTGTTGCTTGATTTAGATTTACTCATGAATGTTTCAGATGGACCAAATTTGATATAGTACTATTAAATTATGTTGCATATTTATGATACTCGATTATGCCAATAGAAATATTGGAATATTAATAACCTATACTAGGGAATACGTAGGTCAATAATGTAGTCTACCACACTGTAAATAGGCTGTTTAGGTTTTTTATTGGTAACGACACGTAGCGCTCTGTATGAAAATCACTGGCTGTGCTGTGTGCAGTCTGTGGCTGGTTTGCATTGTTGTTTGCTATTGTAGTGTTGGGCAGTTGGCTGTTAACAGCGCGTAGCGTTTCACAGTTGGAGGTGAGCCGCCAGCAGTGGTGGATGTGGGGAAGTGAGATGGCGGATTTTTGAGAGCGGATGATCTGGACGTGTGTCCGTCAGAAACAGTACATTTGTAAGAATGGATGTCATGAACTCATATATATATTATGACTTTTGAACACTATTAAGGTAAATACATTGTTCTCTATCAAAATCTTTCATTTGCTAACTATGCCTATCAGTAGTTCGTGCCTTCAGTAGTTAGAATCTTTTATTTAGCTGGCAGTATTGACGCTCGCTGTATTGCAGTAGTTCGAGTAACGAAGATTTTTGTGAGGTAAGTGATTCATGAAAGGTATAGGTTATTGTTAGTCAGGGCCATTCTTTTGTAGGGATTTTTGAAAGTCAGATTGCGTTGCGTTAAAAATATTGTTTGTCAGTTTAGTGATGATCAGAATAAGTAAAGAGAGAAATGTCTGAGTACGTTCAGTTTTGCTCAGCTGTTTGAAAATCAAATAACGTAGAGGATTATCACCACAGTAATTCACTAATTTTTCTAAGGGAACGTTTCGACACACGATCTGCACTGATAGAAAACACGTTGTGCCAGGAAAATGACTTTTTTCGAAAGATTCACTGCGATTCCCAATTTACGTTATTGATCACTCTACGCGCCAATCTTGTGGTATTTTGGAAACGATGGTCAGCCGCAACAATGGCACAGAAATGCCGCACATCCGAAGTTTGCGACTGCTCACTAATATGACGCACAGGAAACGATAAAGTTACGCTGCTTTCTACTCTCCGCCCGAGCAGGCCATGAAGATCCAAAGGGTACCGACCGGCCGCCATGTCATCCTCAGCCCACAAGCGTCACCGGATGCGGATATGGAAGGACATGTTGTCAGCACACAGCTCTCCCGGCCGTAAGTCAGTCTGCGAGACATGAGCCGCTTCTTCTCAGCCAAGTATCTCCTCAGTTTGCCTCACAAAGGCTGAATGCACCTCGCTTGCCAACAGCGTTCGGCAGACCGGATGGTCACCCATCCAAGTAGTAGCCCAGTCTGACAGCGCTTAACTTCGGTGATCCGGCGGGAACCGGTGTTACCACTGTGGCAAGGCCATTGGCTTTGATTTATACTGAATGTTTGAAATGAATATCGGGGCTTTAAGGCTTCCTAGCATTCATTACATTCAACTTACAATTACACTGTCCAGTCACATTAATATGACAGCCTATCAGAAGCCTCAATAACCACAGTTTACAGCACACACACGCAGGAAGAAATTCAGTGAGCCACGCTGACACCAGTGCAGCAGCGAGCTGCACCAGGCTTCGCGGTTGAAGATCCGTGGCACGAAGAGACCGATTGAGGTCGCTCCACAGATTCTCGATTGGGTTTAAATCTGGTGAGTCTGGTGGCCAGTGGAGTACGGTAAACTCATCCTAGTGCTCTTCGAACCACCCAATATACACTGCCAGCTGTGTGACACGTTGCATTGTCATGCTGGTAAATGCCATCATGCCATGGAAAAACAAACTCGATGTAGGAGTTGACAGATGCATCCTTATTTAAATCCGTTTTGCCTTCTAGAGCGACGAGATCGCCCAGGGTGTGCCAGAAAAGCATTCCCTCACCACAACGCATGCGGGGTGTTTGCTTTCAGAAGTTCCGTGCTGTGCACCCCAATGGCCAACTGTCCAATGGAGCATGAAAGGTGATTCATTTAAAAGGCCACTTGTTACCACTCAGTGGTAGTGCCCTGCAAACTCCTGCCGTCGTCTCCGATGAACAGCAGTCAATATGGGTGCGTATGCCAGGTGCCTGCTGTGGATGCCCATACGAAACAACATTCACTGGACTGTTGATGAGCGGACACTATTGCTAGCCCCTTGGTTCATCTGGGGCATCAGATGCTCAACAACTGCACACCTGTTCAACCATACACATATCCACAGCCGTCATTCACCCATCATTAGTCAGCATGGGTGCATATACAAGGCACCTGCTGCAGTGGCTCATACACAGCAACGTTCGCTGGACTGTCGTTGAGTGGACACTATTGCTAGCCCCTTGGTTCATCTGTTGCATCAGTTGCTCGACAAGTGCCTGCCTGTTCATCTGTACAGATATCTACAGCCATCATTCACCCACCATTAGTCAGCGAGGGTGCGTATACAAGGCGCCTGCTGCAGCGCCCCCTACGGAGCAACATTTGCGGGACTGTTGTTGAGCGGATACTTTTGCCAGCCCCTTGGTTCATCTGGGGCGTCAGTTGCTTTACAGTTGCATGCCTGTTCACCCATACACATTTCCACAGCCATCATTCACCCATCGTCTAAGGCCTGTGGTGTATGACAACTGCCTCGGCGCCTGTTGTGGATAGCAACAACTATCGGATGCGAACAATTTACAACCTTAGCTTTTTTATATATGCTTCGGCGCTTTACTCGAAATCTAATAATCATGCCCATCTGGAAGTCGAGTTAATCGTTCTGTTTCCGCAATACAACGATTGCATACTGGAGCCAAAGAAACTGGTACACCTGCTTAATATCGTGTAGCACACAGAACTGCCACAACGTAAAGTGGCATGGATTCGACCAATGTCTGAAGTAGTGCTGGAGGGAACTGACACCATGAATCCTGCAGGGCTCTCAATAAATCCGTAAGACTATGAGGTGGTGGAGATCTCTTCTGAACAGCACGTTGCAAGGCATCCCGGATATGCTCAATAATGTTCATGTCTGGGGAGTTTACTTTTGAATACATTAAGGGAAAGGCAGTGATCAATGTCTTACATTTACTACTACTTTAGTAGTGATTCTCCAAGAGAAAGAGGTTCCTACTCAGTGGTTTGAAGATGACCACAGTAGTGGTCTAAACCGGTCACCTTGATAAATAAATCGTGATCAAGACTGTTTTTAATAGTAAATATCTGGGCAGTTTGCTGGTCAGCGTAAGTGTTTGGACTCAGAAGAGTGTTCCTGGAGCCACTCTGTAGCTATCCTGGATGTGTCGAGTGTTGCATTGTCCTGCTGGTATTGCCCGTCAGAATGCACAATGGAGATGAATGGATGCTTACGTACGTGTCACATGTCAGAGTCGTATCTAGACATATCAGAGGTCGCACATCACTCCAAATGCACACGCCCCACACCAGCCTGAACAGTCCCATGCTGAAATGCAGAGTCCACGGATTCACAATGTTGACTCCACACCTGTACACATCCATCCGCTTGATACAATTTGAAAAGAGACTCGTCCGAGCAGACAACATGTTTCCAGTCATCAAGAGCTGAATGTCCATGTTGACGGGCCCAGGTGAGGTGTAAAGCCTTGAGTCGTGCAGTCATCAAGGATACACGATAGGGCCTTTGGTTCCAAATGCGTATATTGATGATGTTTCGTCGAATGGTTCGCACGCTGACACTTATTGATGGCCCACCACTGAAATCTGCAGCAATCTTTGGAAAGGTTGTCTGGTACCGCGTGCCGCGGAATTTGAATCCCCGCCGGACATCATGGACGTCGAAGACCCATAGAGGTCGCTGCACCGTAAGTTGTGGCGGCGCGCGACTCCTGGCCACAGTGGAACACGTGGTTCCAGCAGCCAATAGCGGCGTCCCGGATCGAGTACTTAAGCGCCTGCCTGCCGCTCAGCCTGGACTCGCACACGTTAAGTGGACATTCTCGCGCCGGAGATCATCGCCATCAGTTTTGTATGTGTGCCGTCGTGTTTGTGCCTCAGTGTTTTCGCCGCCCACACTCCATCGTTCACGTGTCGTCTCCATCATCAGTGTCTGTGTTCAGTACTAAGAGTTTCTTTGGTTTTCTTCACGTGTGAATGGCTTTGTGTTTTTTTATTACTGTGTCTACTGATTTTTGTCCCCCATTATGTAATGTTTGTTCTGTGTCTCCCTTGTTTTTCTCATGTAATACCTGTGGCTGAAGAGCGGCGTACTGTGCCGCTGCCAGCCCACCTTATGTAAGGTGTGAAATAACAATAAAGAAAAAGAAAAAGCTCAGCCTGCCAGTCTAACCTTGCGTGCGTCTAGGACATATCGCCTCGCATTAGACAGAGTCTTGACGTTCGTGTTTTCTTTACGAGTGGACGCGGTTGTCTTCTTTGGTTCATGACTCGGTTGTCTGTTCTTGTTGTGTCGTAAGGTCCTTCGTTGGTCGTGTCTGTCCTCTCCCGTTGTGTTCCTGGAGCCGACGTGTGGGGTGTCGCACTGTCCTGCTGGAATTACCCATGTCTGTCAGAATGCACAATGAACGCACAGTGGAGATGAATGGATGTAGGTGATCAGACAGGATGCTTACGTACGTGTCACCTGGCAAAGTGGTGTCTAGACGTATCAGGGGTTCTGCCACGTTTCCGTCACTACAACCCCGCGACTGTTCCGGTCGCCGTTACAACAGGTTGCACTTCCGTCACGTCGTACAATTCTCTAGGTCCTGTTCTTGCAGGATCCTTTGCCTGCAGCAGTGATTTGGGAGATTTGACATTTTCCCGGATTCCTGATGTTCACGGTGCACTTGTGAAATGGTTGTACGGGAAAATACCCACTTCATCGCTACCTCGGAAATGCTGTGTCGCATCGTTCGTACACCGACTATAATACCATGTTCAAACCACTTATATTTTGGTAACCTGCAATTGTAGCAACAGTAACCAATCTAACAACTACACTAGACACCTGTCTTACATAGGCATTACAAACCGCAGCGCCATATTCTGCCTGTTTACATATCTACGTATTTGAATACACAGCCTATACCAGTTTCTTTGGAGCTTCAGTGTAGATTAGCACTGCTCAGTCTGAAATTGCAATAACTATAAACAACACTCAAGGTGGGATAAATTAAGAGGAGTAGATGAACAGAGAAGGGGGAGGAGGTGATTGATAGAGGTATAGGCGAGGATGATGGAGAAAAAGAGTGGTACAAGTAGATTAACAGGGAGATGTGGGACATAAATGCAACTTTATATACAACGTATATTGAGCAAACAGTAAAGGAAACAAAAGAAAAATTCGGAGTAGGTATTAAAATTCATGGAGAAGAAGTAAAAACTTTGAGGTTCGCCAATGACATTGTAATTCTGTCAGAGACAGCAAAGGACTTGGAAGAGCAGTTGAATGGAATGGACAGTGTCTTGAAAGGAGGATATAAGATGAACATCAACAAAAGCAAAACAAGGATAATGGAATGTAGTCAAATTAAATCGGGTGATGCTGAGGGAATTAGATTAGGAAATGAGACACTTAAAGTAGTAAAGGAATTTTGATATTTAGGGAGTAAAATAACTGATGATGGTCGAAGTAGAGAGGATATAAAATGTAGACTGGCAATGGCAAGGAAATCGTTTCTGAAGAAGAGAATTTTGTTAACATCGAGTATAGATTTAAGTGTCAGGATGTCGTTTCTGAAAATATTTGTACGGGGTGTAGCCATGTATGGAAGTGAAACATGGACGACAACTAGTTTGGACAAGAAGAGAATAGAAGCTTTCGAAACGTGGTGCTACAGAAGAATGCTGAAGATAAGGTGGGTAGATCACGTAACTAATGAGGAGGTATTGAGTAGGATTGGGGAGAAGAGGAGTTTGTGGCACAACTTGACTAGAAGAAGGGATCGGTTGGTAGGACATGTTTTGAGGCACCAAGGGATCACAAATTTAGCATTGGAGGGCAGCGTGGAGGGTAAAAATCGTAGAGGGAGACCAAGAGATGAATACACTAAGCAGATTCAGAAGGATGTAGGTTGCAGTAGGTACTGGGAGATGAAGAAGCTTGCACAGGATAGAGTAGCATGGAGAGCTGCATCAAACCAGTCTCAGGACTGAAGACCACAACAACAACAACAACAACATATACAACGTTATACACTAAATATGCATGGGAGCATGTTGCCTAGTCGGACGAGTCTCGTTTCAAATTGTACCAACTGGATGGACGTGCATGGGTATGGAGAAAGCTTCGCGAATCCATGGACACTGCATGTCAGCAGGGGAGTGTTCAAGCTGGTGGAGGCTCTTTCATCCCGTTAGGCGAGTACAGCTGAAGTGATCTGCGACCCCTGATACGTCTAGACACGACTTTGCCAGGTGACACGTACGTAAGCATCCTGTCTGATCACCTGCATCCATTGTGCATTGGAAATTCCAGCAGGACAGTGCAACACCCCACACGCCTAGCATTGCTACAGAGTGGCTCCAGGAACACTCTTCTGAGTTTAAACGCTTTTGCTGGTCGCCATACACCCCCAGACAGACAATTATTTAGCATATCCGGTATGCCTTGCAACGTGCTGTTCAGAAGAGATCTCCACCTTCTCGTAATCTTACGGCTTTATGGACAGGCCTGTAGGATTCATGGTGTCAGTTCCCTCCAGCACTACTTCAGACATTATTCGAATGCGTGCCACGTCTTGTTGCGGCACTTATTACATTTGTCTTTTCCGATTTACTCTCCATTCATATTCCGTACTCATTAGACTGTTCATTCCATTCAACGTGTCATTTATTTCTTCTCTACTTTCACTAGGGACAACAAAGTCATCAGCGAATCTTGATGTCCTTTCACCCTGAATTATTAACTGAATCTCGACCCTTCCTTTCATATGCGTCTACACTTCTTCGATGTAGAGACTGAAAAGTAGGGGCGAAAGTCTCCACCCCTGTTGTACACCCTTTTTAATCTGAGGTCTTAGTTTTCGCTCTTCCACACTTATTATTTCTTGTTGGCTCACGTACATGTTGTTACCCACCTCTCTCTACAGCTTTCACCTAATTTTCTCAGAATTTCGAATATCTTTTTTTTGTTCTGTTTCACATTGTCGAACGCTTTTTCCATCTCGATATCTTGATGTTTCTTCAGTTTTCCTTTCATTATCAAGTGCAATGTTACAACTGCCTTTGTGGTGCCTTTACCTTTCCTAAAGCCAAACTGACACATCCTCAATTTTATTTCCCATTCTTCTGCAGGAATGGTCTTCTCAGCGACTTGGATGCATGAGTCGTTAAGCTGAATGTGCGATAGTTTCCGCACCCATCTGCCGCTGATGTCGTCGGAATTGTGCGGATGATGTTTCTGCGAATGTCTGATGACACGTCGCCCGTCTCTTAGATTCTACGCACCAACTCGAACACTGGTTTGGTTGCTATTTTCCCCAATGTTTGTAGACGTTCCGATGGCATGCTACCTATTCCTTTTGCTTTATTTCATCTTCAGTCTTTCAGAGCTCTTTTAAATTCTGATTGTAGATAGATCGGCTTGTTGATACGCTTCGCAACCGAATACGTGCATGCCTCCAGACTAGATGTGGTGGAACCGCATACTTAAAAGTGGGCTCACACTACCAAGTAAACTCAACTCGATTTTGTAACGTCACCTGCCCTCTCAATCCGAGCTTACTTCCTCCCCTCCTCCTCGTAGTGTGCTCTTTTTATTTTATTTTGTTTTATTTCATTTCATTTTTATTTAATTTTTTTTATTTTTTGGTCAGGTAGTGTATACATTTCATGTCAGTATCAGAAAAATCTGGTGGAATGCATGCGACATGATGAATTCGTTTCATTCAGTTCAATATAAACATATCTAATATGAAAATTGTCAACAAGATTAGTGTTCCGTATCTCAGTCGGTATAAACACAGCTCGTATAGGATCTACTTTGCTGCCCATTTGACTATCCGTCTGTCCGTAAGTTCGACTGTTAAACAACAATTTTCTCAGGAACGGTTAGATGAATCAGGTTGAAATTTATGTTGCATGGTCGCTTGGCAGTGTAAAACAGTTGTAGCTTCTAAGTCAGTGCGATCGAAAAATGGAGCCCAACTTGTCATATATGTTGATCCTCGCAATGTACTTTCCGCTCGCTGGAATACAGAATGTGGCAAACTAGAATACTGAATGTGGCAAGAAACAGGGTTCAAATGGTTCAAATGGCTCTGAGCACTATGGGACTTAACTTCTGAGGTCATCAGTCGCCTAGAACTTAGAACTAATTAAACCCAACCAACCTAAGGACATCACACACATCCATGCCCGAGGCAGGATTCGAACCTGCGACTGTAGCGGTCGCTCGGTTCCAGACTGTAGCGCCTAGAACCGCACGGCCAATCCGACCGGCTAGTATCAGTTAACGTGCAGTCTGTGTAGAGTGGGGAAGGCGTGCAATCTACCTGAATTTGACCGAAGACGGATTGTGATGGCCTTGCAGGCTCGGCACGAGCATTTCGGAAATTGTACGACATGTCAGGTGTCAAAGGAGTGCTGTGGTGAGAGTCTCTTAAACATGTGGCGAAACCGAGGTGAAAGCAAGTCCAGACGTCGTGGGGTTGGATAGTCATGCCTCATTACAGATGTCAGACATCGTAGACTGGGCAGACTGGTGAAGCAGGACAGGCGGCGAACTGTGCCGCAAATAACATCAGACTTTAATGTGGGCAGAGTATAACTGTCGGAACACGCAGTGCACCGAACGCTCCTGATGATGGGCCTCTGCAGCCAGCAACCCGTGCATGTACTAATGTTAACACCACGACATTGGCAACTACGACTGCAATGGGCATATGACCATCAGCACTGGACACTGGTGTAGTGGCAGAGCGTTGCATGGTCTAATGAATCCCAATACGTTCTTCATCATGCTGATGGGAGGGCAAGAAACTGTCGTCTTCCAGCAGAACAACTCCCTGACACCTGTACTGCGAGACGGAGACGAGCTGGCGGTGGTTCCATTGTGCTCTGGGGAACATTCGCGTGGGCATCCATGCGTAGAGTGGAGCACATGCAAGGCACGATAACGGCCAAAGAGTGTCGTACAATGGTTGCAGACAACACACACCCCTTCGTGACGATCACATTTCCCGATGCCAGTGGCATTTTTCAACAAGATAATGCCCCATGTCACAAGTCCAGGAGCGTGATGGAGTGGAACTCCCTGACACCTGTACTGCGAGACGGAGACGAGCTGGCGGTGGTTCCATTGTGCTCTGGGGAACATTCGCGTGGGCATCCATGCGTAGAGTGGAGCACATGCAAGGCACGATAACGGCCAAAGAGTGTCGTACAATGGTTGCAGACAACACACACCCCTTCGTGACGATCACATTTCCCGATGCCAGTGGCATTTTTCAACAAGATAATGCCCCATGTCACAAGTCCAGGAGCGTGATGGAGTGATTCAAGAACACAGTGGCGAGTTCCAATTAATGTGTTCCCCCTGCCCCCCTTCCAGCTGTGAACCCGATCGATAACATCTGAGATATGATTGAACATGCCACCAGAGTTCATCGCCCCCTTCCCAGGAATTTACAAGAATTAGGTGACGTGTGTGCCAGCCTGCTCCTCCGACCTACCAAGACATCATTGCTTTCATATCACTAACAAGGGAATCTCCCCATCGGACCCCCCTCTGATTTAGTTATAACTTGGCACAGTGGATAGGCCTTGATAAACTGAACACAGATCAATTGAGAAAACCGGAAGAAGTTGTGTGGAACTGTGAAAAAATAAGCAAAATATACAAACTGGTCATCAGTTTTGGCCACATAGGCAACATAAAGGAGAACGTGAGCTCAGGAGCGCCGTGGTCCCGTGGTAGAGTGAGCAGCTGCAGAAGGAGAGGTCCTTGGTTCAAGTCTTCCCACGAGTGAAAATTTTACTTTCTTTATTTTTGCATAGTTATTATCTGTCCGTTCGTTCATTGATGTCTCTGTTCACTGTAATAAGTTTAGTGTCTGTGTTTTGCGACCGCATCGCAAAACCGTGCGATTAGTAGACGAAAGGACGTGCCTCTCCAATCGGAACCGAAAACATTTGATCGCAAGGTCATAGGTCAACCGATTCCTCCACAGGAAAACACATCTGATATATTCTATACGACACTGGTGACGGCATGTGCGTCATGTGACAGGAATATGTTGTCGACCCACCTAACTTGTACACTTGGCGAATGGGTAAAAAGATTCTTCTACCTTGCCCGATTTAGGTTTTCTTGTGGATGTGATAATCACTCCCAAAAAAGTGATGAAAACATAAGAGTTTGTCACATAAACTGAAAATAAAAAATTAAAGTTTTCACTCGATGGAAGACTTGAACCAAGGACCTTTCGTTTCGCAGCCGCTCACGTTACCACGAGACCACGACACTGTTGCATTTGTATTGTGCTTGATGTTGCCTATCATCCCTTGAACTACTCAGTGTGTACATTTTGCTTATTTTTTCATAGTTCCACAGAACTTCTTCCGGTTTTCTCAATTGATCTGTGTTCAGTTTTTCAAGGCCTATCCACTGTGCCAACTTATAACTAAATCCGAGGGGGGTGCGATGGGGAGGTACCCTTGTAAGCGTCACCGCTGTTATCCGTGCCTAAGGTGGACATACCGACTGTTAGATAGGTTGTAAGGTGGCTATAAGTTCGCACCTTACAAGGACTCATCCACATACTTTGCCGTGATCTACAAACACAATTAAGTATAATGTGATAGATTGTACATCGTATATATGAATATTTAAAGGAGACTGGCATTGTCACGCACGCCTTGTAAATAATTGTTAACACTTATTGCGTGAAAGGTGATGGAGTGTCTGTATTATAAAAACGGCGTAATGAATGATTGCCTGTACTAGTAGAGGTTGGAACACCAGTGGAAATGAAATGGTAGGCGGAGCTCAAGCCCTGGGTGGAAGGCCCGCACAAGAAGTAGCAAAACGGGTGTTGAGACACCTGAGCGCTGGGGCACAATAGGGTCGCGACCGGCCGCTATTGTAGTAGGGGCCGGAAGCATAACTGGATATTACAGGGCTATTACAAATGATTGAAGCGATTTCATAAATTCACTGTAGCTCCATTCAGTGACATATGGTCACGACACACTAAGATACGTAGAAAAACTCATATAAAGTTTTGTTCGGCTGAAGCCGCACTTCAGGTTTCTTTCGCCAGAGCGCTCGAGAGCGCAGTGAGACAAAATGGCGACAGGAGCCGAGAAAGCGTATGTCGTGCTTGAAATGCACTCACATCAGTCAGTCGTAACAGTGCAACGACACTTCGGGACGAAGTTCATCAAAGATCCACCAACTGCTAACTCCATTCGGCGATGGTATGCGCAGTTTAAAGCTTCTGGATGCCTCTGTAAGGGGAAATCAACGGGTCGGCCTGCAGTGAGCGAAGAAATTGTTGAAGGCGTGCGGGCAAGTTTCACGCGTAGCCCGCGGAAGTCGACGAATAAAGCAAGCAGGGAGCTAAACGTACCACAGCCGACGGTTTGGAAAATCTTACGGAAAAGGCTAAAGCAGAAGCCTTACCGTTTACAATTGCTACAAGCCCTGACACCCGATCACAAAGTCAAACGCTTTGAATTTTCGGCGCGGTTGCAACAGCTCATGGAAGAGGATGCGTTCAGTGCGAAACTTGTTTTCAGTGATGAAGCAACATTTTTTCTTAATGGTGAAGTGACCAGACACAATGTGCGAATCTGGGCGGTAGAGAATCCTCACGCATTCGTGCAGCAAATTCGCAATTCACCAAAAGTTAACGTGTTTTGTGCAAAGTTTACGGCCCCTTTTTCTTCTGCGAAAAAAACGTTACAGGACACAAGTATCTGGACGTGCTGTAAAAATTGGCTCATGCCACAACTGGAGACCGACAGCTCCGACTTCATCTTTCAACAGGATGGTGCTCCACCGCACTTCCATCATGATGTTCGGCATTTCTTAAGCAGGAGACTGGAAAACCGATGGATCGGTCGTGGTGGAGATCATGATCAGCAATTCATGTCATGGCCTCCACGCTTTCCCGACTTAACCCCGTGCGATTTCTTTCTGTGGGGTTATGTGAAAGATTCAGTGTTTAAACCTCCTCTACCAAGAAACGTGCCAGAACTGCGAGCTCGCATCAACGATGCTTTCGAACTCATTGATGGGGACATGCTGCGCCGAGTGTGGGAGGAACTCGATTATCGGCTTGATGTCTGCCGAATCACTAAAGGGGCACATATCGAACATTTGTGAATGCCTAAAAAAACTTTTTGAGTTTTTGTATGTGTGTGCAAAGCATTGTGAAAATATCTCAAATAATAAAGTTGTTGTAGAGCTCTGAAATCGCTTCAGTCATTTGTAATAACTCTGTACTTCCGAACTTTGCAAATCTTGGACGCAGATGAGAGGAACAAAGAAGCGGCACCTCAGAAAGCACGCAGGCTGCGTTATTTCCAACGACTTTTACTCAGAAGCGTACCATTGTACGAGTATACGTATTTCCTCGGAAACTTTCCGTGCTGTGCAACAAAAGACTAAAATATGGTTGGTCGGCGTTCTGAAAAATCTGTAGAGAGGCAGAATATTCGGTGGTTTCAGGAACATGATTCGTTTTCGGAATTGCGAGGGTGGGGAGCCGAGCCTTGCTGGGAGGCCAGCGGTGGAGAGACGAGAAGTCTTCCGTTGTGAGCTCCCGTGTGTGACGGTCCCCCCGATATCAGCTTCTGTTGGTACGGACGGACTTGCTGTCTTTCCTCTCACAAGGGAACCTCCCCATCGCACCTCCCTCAGATTTAGTTATAAGTTGGCACAGTGGATAGGCCTTGAAAAACTGAACACAGATCAATTGAGAAAACAGGAAGAAGTTGTGTGGAACTATGAAAAAATAAACAAAATGTACAAACTGAGTAGTTCAAGGGATGATAGGCAACATCAAGCACAATGCAAATGCTACAGTGCCGTGGTCTCGTGGTAACGTGAGCGGCTGCGGAACGAAAGGTTGTTGGTTCAAATCTTCCATCGAGTTAAAAGTTTAATTTTTTATTTTCAGTTTATGTGATAAACTCTTATGTTTTCATGACTTTTTTGGGAGTGATTATCACATCCACAAGAAAACCTAAATCGGGCAAGGTAGAAGAATCTTTTTACCCATTCGCCAAGTGTACAAGTTAGGTGGGTCGATAACATATTCCTGTCATGTGACGCACATGCCGTCACCAGTGTCGTATAGAATATATCAGACGTGTTTTTCTGTGGAGGAATCGGTTGACCTATGACCTTGCGATCAAATGTTTTCGGTTCACATTGGAGAGGCACGTCCTTCCGTCTACTAATCGCACGATTTTGCGATGCGGTCGCAAACCACAGACACTAAACTTATTACAGTGAACAGAGACGTCAATGAACGAACGGACAGATAATAACTATGCAAAAATAAAGAAAGTAAAATTTTCGGTCAGGGGAAGACTTGAACCAAGGACCTCTCGTTCAGCAGCTGCTCACGCTACCACGGGACCACGGCGCTTCTTAGCACGCTTCGTCCATGATGTTGCTTATGTGGCCCATGGACTACTCAGTTTGTATATTTTGCTTATTTTTTCACAGTTCCACACAACTTCTTCCTGTTTTCTCAATTGATCTGTGTTCAGTTTATCAAGGCCTATCCACTGTACGAACTTATAACTAAACCTGAGGGGGGTGCGATGGGGAGGTTCCCTTGTCAGGAGAGTGTATAGTTAGAACAGTTAGGCACTGTACTGTTGCGAACCTATACGATTCTGGACTTCACCTCCGGGTTGGAAGTCGTCCTTGAGTACGCAGCGTTCAGTAATTGAGAGCACTTCCTCTGCCTATACTTACGTTGAGACGTTATCTGAACTCCGTCCTTGTGGTTGGGAGTTCACGTTTCTCGTCTGTGGAACACAGATAGGAGAGGACAGTACTAGAGTATATTAGTCAGAGGACCGCCTTCTGCCGTCCTAGTGTTTGAAAGAGTTTTCATTTTTGTAATTGGAGTTCTTCCATCGTCGTAGACGTGTACGAGAACCAGCACACCGACGCACCAGACGCAGTACATACGGTGATATCGCAAATTACTTCGGCTTATTAAGGCTATAAAGCTAAACAGCTGTGATCACGTTAGTTTATTTCCACTGAGGTTCCACACCACCGTAGATCATCTTTCAAAGTAGTGTCGTCTAGGGTTTGTTACGTAGATGATGTCAGTCTTTTTCGCATTGTTGATATTAGATAGCGCAGTCATAATAAGGGGCAGAGTTGGGCAGTTGATTAGTAATTTTACTTAGGGAATGTAAACTTTGTAATATAAGGTTTTTTTAATCTACAATAAATATATAAGAAGGAACAACGTTTATCATCTACTAGTAGGATTAGTTGCCTTCATCACTCATTTATCTTTTGATTGTAATTTATGGAATTAAGAGATACTAATATCTGCTTCAGGGGTAGTCAGACAGGGCCAAATCTTCGTTTTAGCGTTTATTATTCTCCGTTGCGCACATTTATTTTACACCCGCCTGGAGTGGCATCTTCGAAGGTAGTCGTAATGTTGTGGTTGATCAGTGCGTTTTGATACTCACAGAATTACTTATTAAAAACTATAGAATGCTTACCATTGATGTAGAATAAATTTGCCAACAAGGACGGCTTCACAGCGAAAGCAAAGAGGTAAGAAATCAGAATTTTTTTAATTTATAATTCTATCACACGAAGCACTATTTCTTCAAAACTAAAGCTAAAATTTTCGCGAAAGTCTTCGAATTCACGGTACCGATATATCCTGCGAATGTCAGCGTCGATTATCGTCGAGATTTTCGATTCGAAGGGTGGATGAAATGTCTGTATAGTTTGTAGGGAAGTCTCAGTCTGCGAGGCCCACTCGCACCTGGACAGATGTTTTTTTTAATAACGCTCCAGACGAAAAAGTGGTCATTCGTATTTAAAAACGCGTATGGATTCATGAAACGATTACTGGCATAACCGCTCGTGTTTGATCCGAGGCAATTCGAGTACAAAGTAACAGGCTCTTAAGCTGTGAGTATACTGCTGCGTCGTTCTCCCGCAGGCAAGCGAAAAATTACGACTTCTTCGTTTTCCCAGGAGAGGATTTTGTGGCTCCGGACAGGTGTATAGAGTGTATAAGGTCACCGCCGGGAGTGCTGGAAATAAAACGTGAAGGGCTGCGGGGGTGGAGGTGAGTGTGTGTGGGCGGCAGGGGGCGGGGGATAGAATGGGACGGCTGCTCGACGTGGACAGGTGGGCAGAGAGAGATCGGTGACGTCAGCGGCGGGGGTGGAAGGCTTGCGGGTGGAAGTGGCTCGGGCTGTGAAAAGAGGCCAGGAATAAAAGTGGTCCGTGAATGGAGCCGTGTGGTAAGGGAGGCCGCAACGCTCTGCCCCCGCTGTTGCGGGCTGAATTAGGCGGCGTGAGCGCGGGGGAGGGTAGCGGCTTAGGGGCAGGTGGTGGCTTGGGAAGGGGTGGAAAAGGGAGGGCGGTATTGGAGAATAGAGCGCGAAGACACTCTGCGTCTGGACACGCCACGGCGTCCAATGCTACTACATTTCTCCACTGTATAAGACAGTGGTAATACAAAACTTGTGCAGTTTCAATTCCAAGGTTGTACGAGGTGCATTCAAGTTCTAAGGCCTCCGGTTTTTTTTCTCCGGACTGGAAGGAGATAGATACATGCGCGTTGTTTTAAAATGTGGCCGCGTTCATTGTCAATACGTCCCAGAGATGGCAGCACCGTACGGCAGATGGAATTTTACCGCCAGCGGCGAGAATGAGAACTGTTTTAAATACTTAATATGGCGACGTTTTCCTTACTTGAACAGCGTGCAATCATTCGTTTTCTGAATTTGCGTGGTGTGAAACCAATTGAAATTCATCGACAGTTGAAGGAGACCTGTGGTGATGGAGTTATGGATGTGTCGAAAGTGCGTTTGTGGGTGCGACAGTTTAATGAAGGCAGAACATCGTGTGACAACAAATCGAAACAACCTCGGGCTCGCACGAGCTGGTCTGACGACACGATCGAGAAAGTGGAGAGAATTGTTTTGGGGGACCGCCGAATGACTGTTGAACAGATCGCCTCCAGAGTTGGCATTTCTGTGGGTTCTGTGCACACAATCCTGCATCACGACCTGAAAATGCGAAAAGTGTCATCCAGGTGGGTGCCACGAATGCTGACGGAAGACCACAAGGCTGCCAGTGTGGCACGTTGCTGAGCAATGTTGACGCGCAACGACAGCACGAATGGGACTTTCTTTTCGTCGGTTGTGACAATGGATGTGACGTGGATGCCATTTTTCAATCTAGAAACAAAGCGCCAGTCAGCTCAATGGAAGCACACAGATTCTCCGCCACCAATAAAATTTCGGGTAACCGCCAGTGCTGAAAAAATGATGGTGTCCATGTTCTGGGACAGCGAGGGCGTAATCCTTACCCATTGCATTCCAAAGGGAACTACGGTAACAGGTGCATCCTACGAAAATGTTTTGAAGAACAAATTCCTTCCTGCACTGCAACAAAAACGTCTGGGAAGGGCTGCGTGTGTGCTGTTTCACTGAGACAACGCACCCACACATGGAGCTAACGTTACGCAACAGTTTCTTCGTGATAACAACTTTGAAGTGATTCCTACTTACCTGACCTGCCTCCTAGTGGCTTTTGGCTTTTTCCAACAATGAAAGACACTCTCAGTGGCCGCACATTCACCAGCCGTGCTGCTATTGCCTCAGCGATTTTCCAGTGGTCAAAACAGACTCCTAAAGAAGCCTTCGCCGCTGCCATGGAATCATGGCCTCCGCGTTGTGAAAAATGTGTACATCTGCAGGGCGATTACGTCGGGAAGTAACGCCAGTTTCATCGATTTCAGGTGAGCAGTTAATTAGAAAAAAAATCGGAGGCCTTAGAACTTGAATGTACCTCGTAAATTGCAGAATGACGACTTGCTGAAAGGAGTGGAAGAGGAAGCTATCTAGTATAAGTTTCTGCAGAGCTTGGTGGAATCATCGCTGACTCTTGGTTTAAGGGGAGACGTTCATGAAAAACACACACTATATGATAGATTCACCAAATCCACAATTTTGAAAATACATCAATGACATTTTGTACCATGCTTTACATGAAATCAACACATTTACTATTATGTTCCTTGGATTACGTATGTAACTTTTTATCGAATTTAAGAATATTATATATATATATATATATATATATATATATATATATATATATATGTATATATATATATATATATTAAACAAGGAAAATTTTGTGGGAATCTATTCAATAGTTTCTGGTTTTATATATATATATATATATATAAAACCAGAAACTATTGAATATATATATATATATATGTATATATATAAAAACCAGAAACTATTGAATAGATTCCCACAAAATTTTCCTTGTTTAATCTCGATGCATATAAAATGCGTTTTGAATATACCAAATTAGAGAATTTAGATAATTTTTAAATTATATTCTCTAAGTACGGGGTGTTCAAAAAGTCTCTCCGCAGTACCGTATGACTGTTCGCCTGCCTGGGTTACTTCCCTTCGAGTGGTCTCTCCCAACATTCCACTTTTCGTTTATCTCAGCCAGCGTCAGTAATGTTGTTGGTGTGTGTCCTTCGTTTGTTTCGTTTCTGTCACTGTTAAAATGCTAACCATTATAGAACGTGTGTTTTTAGTCGAACAAGTGTTCAAAGCTGGCGGTAAATACACAGTTTCAGTTCGTCGAACATTTAATTCAATTTTCACGGAGACAGCACTCACACTTCACGATACTGTGCGAGATTTGACTAACAAATTTCGAAGTACGGGTTCAGTGACAGATGCACCGAGAAGCGGTCGTCCTAGCGTTTCCTCTGAGGATAAACTACTCGATACTTCCGACAAAATGTCCATGAGTCCGAACAAGTCAGTAAGAAAACTCGCCCAGGAAATCGATGTTAGTGTCGGAACGGCCCACACAGCTGTAAGGAAAAAATTAGAGCTTTTCCCATACTAAGTGACAGTCGTGCAAGAGCTGAAAGATACTGATCATGCCAAGAGACTGCATTGTTGGAAATGGTTGAAAAATTTCGGTCAACAAAATGGGATATTCTTAATGAAACATTTTTCACTGATGAGGCGTGGTTTCATTTGTCCGGGTACATGAACTCGCAAAATTCTCGTATATGGAGTACTGCAAATCCATTGTGTATTCATGAGGAACCATTCATTCTGTGAAAATAGGAGTTTGGACTGCAATTTCTAAACGTCGGATTGTGGGTCACATATTTTTCAACGAAACAATTAACGCACAACGATACTGCAGTGATATTCTGTACCCATTCATTAGAGAACTTGTGTTAAGTGAAATACTGATCGGTTACTTTCAACAAGATGGTGCAGCCGCGCATACAGTTCGCGTTTCAATGTCACTGCTTGCTGATGTTTCTGGTGTTCGCATAATTTCACAGGGACTTTGGCCTCCACGATCGCCTGGCCTAACACCACCTGACTTCTTCTTCTAGGGTGCAGCGAAAGCAACTGTCTATACAAACCGTCCAAAATCCATCGATGAATCGAAAACTGCAATATCCACTTTCACTGCTTCTGTTACAGAAGAAATGTTACAGCTTGCGTTTGGAAACTTGATTAGACGAATTGAACTGTGTATTCAACAACAGGGGGGACACTTTCAACATTTAATGTGAAAATCTGTAAGTAAAAACGAATATTCAATAAATGAATAACTTGTATTTCACTGTATTTCATTTCGGTATATTCATTGTGGCATACGGCACGCGCGACTAACAATCATGCGGCACTGCGGAGAGACTTTTTGAACAGTCCGTATAGTATAAAATTCACGGAAAATTCCAAGCACTTTCCCCATATCTCAGCCTACACTCAGAATTGGAAAAAAAAAAATTGGGTTCATAGAAATAAGTTTGGCATATTTTGTATTTCTAGCTGCCATGGATTCTGAGAAACAGGTACATAAACTTTAAAAAAAACATAGTTTTCAGGAAATGCAATTTAAATTTCAACTTTACTTTTTTTTGTCACCTATTCAGAAGGTGCCATATTTCTATATTTGTACTCATAGAAGGCTGCTCTTCTTGTTTCTTGTTTTCTGCCTTCTTTGCTTTACCAGGTCTTCAACTGACTTCAACTGAGAGCTGCAGAGGGGCGTTGTAAATCTATTTTTCTCAAGATGTCTTGAGTGAAATTACAATACCTTCATCCTCCCTATGTTCCGATACAAGAGCTGCATCATAGCTTTCAATGTGGGTTTAGGGAATCATTAGAGACTCATTTGCATTGTGGGTTTCGACATTAACACAACTTTTTTAGAACTTTAGGATCAGCCAGAAACCAGTAAATGGGCTTGATAGCATTCAGAATACAATATCTAAGCGTCTCCTTGTGAATATAGGGGCTGTTATCCCTCTGAGCTTGTACATACTTAAACCAGCTGACGTTGCACCGGAGATGAATGCGGTGTACGTCTGTTGACATCATGTGGAAATATGTAGCCCAGAGTGCACTTTTCATGTCACTTACACTGGATGGGTTATGTCTGATAGCCTTTCCACACTACACTTGAACACTGTCTAACACCTTCTTTGAGTCTCTTGTGTCCAGCAATGCCTTTTCTATCTTGCAACTTTGTTATTATTTATAAAATGCAGAACGAAGTCATACATGATCTTTAAAAACAGCTAGTATACATCATAGTCTTCTAGATGTACGAGGGACGTTTGAAAAGTCCGTGCAAAAATAAAAACCACTTACGTGTTTGGGGTAAACCTTTTTCACTTTTCGACATAGTCTCCTTTTAGACTTACACACTTCGTCCAACGCTGTTCTAATTTGTTGATCCCTTCCGAATAATAGCAATTGTCCAAGTCTGCAAAATAGCTATTAGTTGCTGCAATCGCCTACTTGTTTGAATAAAATCTTTGTCCCGCCAGCCATTTCTTCAAACTGGGGAACAAGTAGTAGTCCGAGGGAGCCAAGTCTGGAGAATAGTGGGGATGTGAAACGAATTGGCATCCTATATCCATTAATTTTGCGACCACAACTGCTGAGGTGTGTGCTGGTGCATTGTCGTGATGGAAAAGGACTTTTTTTGCGGTCCAATCGCCGGCGCTTTTATTGTAGTTCGGTTTTCAAACTGTCCAATAACGATGAATAATATACACCTGTAATAGTTACACCTACTTCGATGACGATTATCCCTTGCGAATCCCAATAGACAGTCGCCATAAACTTTCCGGCCGAAGGAATGGTCTTCGCCTTTTTTTGGTGCAGATTCTGCCTTGGTAACCCATTGTTTCGATTGTTGTTTGGTCTCAGGAGTATAGTAATGTATCCATGTTTCATCCACAGTGACGAAACGACGCTTAAACTCCTGCGGATTTTTCCTGAACAGCTGCTAATAATCCGATTCCGTATTTGGTCAAGCGTGAGCAATCGCGGAACCCATCTTGCGGATAGCTTACTCGTGTCCAAATGTTTAAGCAAAATATTATGTACCCATTCATTTGAGATTCCCACAGCACTAGTAATCTCACGCACCTTAACGCTTCTGTCATCCATCACCATGTCATGGATTTTATCAATGATTTATGGAGTTGTAACTTCCACAGGGCGTCCAGAACGTTCAGCATCAGTTGTGCCCATACGGCCACTCCAAAAGTTTAGAAACCACGTATAAACTGTTCTAATGGAAGGTACAGAGTCACCGTAATGTTTATCAAGGTTCTCTTTAGTATCCCGAGGCGTTTTGCCTTTCATAAAATAATGTTTAATCACCACACGAAATTCTTTTTCGTCCTTTATTTGACAATCACTCGACTTCCTTGATTCACACGAATGCCAGGCGCAAAGAAATAGACCAATATGGCTGAAACTTGGTGTGCGTCCTTTCCAAAGATGCTACTAACTAAACATGACCTCGATACGCGCCGGTGGTGCTATCTCTCGGTCTTTTCACGAACTTTTCAAACGCCCCTCGTATTCCGCGCAAGTTTTCTTGAAAATAATTCACAGAATCCTTGTTCACCTAGCTAGTATGGAAGTGTTGTTCGCATCACACATTTAATTATTTTTCAGGTACTTCGGATGCGATTGCATCATTGAAACTTTGGTATCTTATTGTCCATGAGTTCTACTAATAAATAAAAAGTAAATTTCAAATTGGCATTTTCGGTCAATTTCATGAATGTCTCCCCTTAAGAATCATGAAAGCTGTTGGTGTACACCAAAGAGACCTGGAGGCATTGGAAGCTTTCAGATTGAATGAGAGATTTTAAACTGTAAGACATTTACAGGGGCAGATGTGGACTGTGACCATAATTTATTGATTCTGAAGTGTAGATTAAAACTGAAGCATTTGCAAAAGTGTAGAAAATGAAAGAGATGAGACCAGGATAAATGGAAAGAATGCGAGGTTGTTAAGAGTTCCGAAAGGTGCATTCGGTAATAATTGATCGAAACAGGAGAAAGGAATATTGTAGAAGACGAATGGGTAGTTTAGAGAAATGAAATGGTGAAGGCAGTAGACGATCAAGTAGGTAAAAAAAACCAGGCCCAGCGTAAATCCTGGGATATCACAGCAGATACTGAATTTGGAAAAAATAAATTCCATGCGCGTAGATGGTAATAGACTTATTGTAAGGTACAAGTTTTGTTATTTTTGACTAAATCACCTGCTTACTACAGTCTGGAACCGCGTGACCGCGACGGTCGCAGGTTCGAATCCTGCCTCGGGCATGGATGTGTGTGATGTCCTCAGGTTAGTTAGGTTTAAGTAGTTCTAAGTTCTAGGGGACTGATGACCTCAGAATTTAACTCCCATAGTGCTCAGAGCCATTTGAACCATTCTTGAATCACCCGTTTATGATACAATCATAACCTGTTTCGGCCTTCAAAGGCCATCTTCAGATGCTGCGGGTGGCATTTGATGAACAAGTGTTGATGCGTTGTCAACTCGTTCGTCAAGTGCCACTCATATCATCTGAAGATGCCGTCTGAAGAGAGGTAACGGTAGTATCGTAAAAAATTGCTTGCGTCAGAAATACGAGGGCCGTTCAGAAAGTAACCTCCGGTTGATTTAAAAAAATACACCAAGTTAAATAAAAATATTTTAATATATACATCTTACAACTACATCTTTGCACTATTTTTCTACATAGTCTCCATAGCGATTGAGGCACTTATCGTATCTCTTCACAAGCTTTGAAATTCCTTCTGCATAAAAAATCACCCGCTTGTGCCTGGAGCCAGCCTGTGACCGCATCTTTGAGCTCTTCGTCGTCATCAAACCGCTGTGACTCGAGCCATTTCTTCAAATGCATGAAGAGGTGAT
The DNA here is from genome assembly GCF_021461385.2 of Schistocerca piceifrons. Taxonomy (NCBI): domain Eukaryota; kingdom Metazoa; phylum Arthropoda; class Insecta; order Orthoptera; family Acrididae; genus Schistocerca; species Schistocerca piceifrons. Next base: position 65,806,972 of record NC_060148.1, on the reverse strand, counting down.
AATCACTTGGCGCCAGATCTGGGCTGTAAGGTTGATGGTTGATAACGTCCCACTTGAAGGGCCGTTTTTCTGCGAGCAGAGTGAGGACGGGCGTTATCGTGCAAAAAAACTATACCAGAAGTCAGCATACCACGGTGTTTGTTCTGTATAGCCCATCGTAACTTTTTTATTGTTTCACAGTACACGTCTTGATTAATGGTCGTACCACGTTCCATGAATTCAACCAACAACACCCCTTTGGCATCCCAAAACACCGTTGCCATCAGTTTTCTGGCAGAAAAATCTTGCGAGGCTTTTCTTGGTTTGGTAGGCGAATTTGAATGTGCCCACATCTTTGATTGTTCTTTTGTCTCAGGGTTCACGTACTTAATCCAGGTTTCGTCACCGGTCACGATTCTGTTTAACAACGGTTCTCCTTCGTCCTCATAACGTGACAGAAAGTCTAATGCAGAGGCCATTCTTTGAGTTTTGTGGTGGTCGGTAAGAATTTTGGGCACCCATCGTGCACAGAACTTACGGTAACCCGATCTTGCTGTCACTATCTCGTACAAGAGAGTCTTAGAAATCTGTGGAAAACCAGTAGCCAACTCCGACATTGAGAAACGTCGATTTTCACGAACTTTTGCATCAACTGTCTGAACGAGTTCGTCAGTCACCAATGATGGTCTACCACTCCTCTCTTCATCATGAACGTTTTCTCGTCCACTTTTAAATAAACGTACCCATTCACGGACAACTCCTTCACTCATAACTCTTGGTCCGTACACGGCACAAAGCTCACGATGAATAGCTGCTGCAGAATATCCTTTGGCTGTAAAAAACCTTATGACAGCACGCACTTCACATTTGGCGGGGTTTTCTATTGCAGCACACATTTCAAACTGCCACAAAAACTAAACTAGCGCAGGTACGACGTTCACTCGACCACGGCTTGATGCCGACTGACCTGTTGAGTGCGTGAACGCACAGATGGCGTCGCTACTCCCCACACAACCCGCACTGTGACCAATCGGAGGTTACTTTCTGAACCGCCCTCGTAAAAACAAGTAACACCTTAAGTGTTGAATTTTTGGTGTCGTCCAAAGCAAGGTTGGTACTTCGTACCGTAACCATAAGGCGGCGTCCTACGTGAGCGAACTGTTGCGAATGCTCTGCGGTGCGGCGACCGCGCGGTAATATCAATGGCCAATGGTCAAATTGTCCTGCGTGAGCGCGCACGCTCGAGGCAGTGTACGACACAGAACAACAAGAAAAGAGAAGCGCAACTCCCGTGGGGAAACACAGACCGACAGCAGCGCCTCTAGTGGTATGGAGATTAACTAATAAATAAAGGATAAACATTGCGGGTTGCATCCCTCCTAGTTTATGTACGTTTAGGGTGTTTTTTTTATTGTAATTTTCTTATCTCAGTTTTCCGGCGTGCTATGTAATTATTTTAGCTAGCATCATAATAAAAACATTTAAACACAGCTATATAGCACATTGCAATACAGCAGTGACAAACCTATTATTCAGGAATATTTGTAGTCCAATTTAGCTGCTATAATTTAATTTAGCTTCAGCCATTTACGTTACAAGCTTGTTTCAACTCACTGTCTGTTTTAAGTGTTGCGTCTGTTTCTTATGACGCACAAAACATTCTGGAGCCTTTAAATGTTGATGGAAATCAATATACGTAAGTAATTTACAAGTCTATTTTTGACGTTTGCGTGTGACATTCGCTGCTCCTACGATGTTTTCTTCACCAGCGACTGCCAGACGCAAAGGTGAAAAATAAGTTTGCAAACTGACACACTTATATCGATTTCTATCAACCTACAAAGGCTCCAGGACGTTTTGTGCGTCATAAGAACTACACACAACGCTTGAAATTGACAGTAAGACTCAACAAGCTTGTAGTCTAAATAACTGTCACACGTTAAATAAAAACTGTAGCAGCTAAATTGGGCTACAGATATTCCTGAATAATGTCATACTTTGAGATCTTACAAGCTGTGGGGTCAATGGAGAAAAAAACCTAAGAGAATAATCATCAGTTAAAGAGGTTCAATTAAGAAATGTTTATCACAGTGGTAATTAATGAAGAATTAAAAAATCTGTTACAACTAGGTTTCAGGACTGTAATGTCTGAGTAACTGCCCAAGAAACTTGCACTACTGACCACTAATTTCTTAAAAATATGTTCCTACATCTTACAATTGTAAATCCTTCAATACAAAAGAGAAAACAGCAATATTAAGTACTAAAAATAGGACAGTTGGATAAAAATAGTGAAATGGAAACAACTTACTTTTTATTTCTCAAGCAAAACATAAGAAATTGTAGTTCATTAACACCAGTTATGTCATTAGCATCTACGAGGGCAGTTCAATAAGTAATGCAACACATTTTTTTTTCTGAAACAGGGGTTGTTTTATTCAGCATTGAAATACACCAGGTTATTCCCCAATCTTTTAGCTACACAACACTATTTTGCAACGTAATCTCCATTCAATGCTACGGCCTTACGCCACTTTGAAATGAGGGCCTGTATGCCTGCACGGTACCATTCCACTGGTCGATGTCGGAGCCAACGTCGTACTGCATCAATAACTTCTTCATCATCCGCGTAGTGCCTCCCACGGATTGCGTCCTTCATTGGGCCAAACATATGGAAATCCGACGGTGGGAGATCGGGGCTGTAGGGTGCATGAGGAAAAACAGTCCACTGAAGTTTTGTGAGCTCCTCTCGGGTGCGAAGACTTGTGTGAGGTCTTGCGTTGTCATGAAGAAGGAGAAGTTCGTTCAGGTTTTTGTGCCTACGAAGAAGCTGAAGTCGTTTCTTCAATTTCTGAAGAGTAGCACAATACACTTCAGAGTTGATCGTTTGACCATGGGGAAGGACATCGAACAGAATAACCCCTTCAGCGTCCCAGAAGACTGTAACCATGGCTTTACCGGCTGAGGGTATGGCTTTAAACTTTTTCTTGGTAGGGGAGTGGGTGTGGCGCCACTCCATTAATTGCCGTTTTGTTTCAGGTTCGAAGTGATGAACCCATGTTTCATCGCCTGTAACAATCTTTGACAATAAATTGTCACCCTCAGCCACATGACGAGCAAGCAATTCCGCACAGAGGTTCTCCTTTGCTCTTTATGGTGTTCGGTTAGAGAACGAGGGACCCAGCGGGAACAAACCTTTGAATATCCCAACTGGTGAACAATTGTGACAGCACTACCAACAGAGATGTCAAGTTGAGCACTGAGTTGTTTGATGGTGATCCGTCGATCATCTCGAACGAGTGTGTTCGCACGCTCCGCCATTGCAGGAGTCACAGCTGTGCACGGCCGGCCCGCACGCGGGAGATCAGACAGTCTTGCTTGGCCTTGCGGCGATGATGACACACGCTTTGCCCAACGACTCACCGTGCTTTTGTCCACTGCCAGATCACCGTAGACATTCTGCAAGCGCCTATGAATATCTGAGATGCCCTGGTTTTCCGCCAAAAGAAACTCGATCACTGCCCGTTGTTTGCAACGCACATCCGTTACAGACGCCATTTTAACAGCTCCGTACAGCGCTGCCACCTGTCGGAAGTCAATGAAACTATACGAGACGAAGCGGGAATGTTTGAAAATATTCCACATGAAATTTCCGGTTTTTTCAACCAAAATTGGCCGAGAAAAAAAATGTGTTGCATTACTTATTGAACTGCCCTTGTATATAATGAACACTTGCCATAGTAATGGTAGGCCTAATTCACTATTAAGAACAATTTCACTTGATTCACTACCGATATTAGTAATTTCACAAGGAACACCTGCCACATGTTTTGGAAACACACCCCTGTTTAGCCTATGCCAAGTTTTATTCACAAAATCTTCTTTGAAAAAATAATCTTCACAAACAAAATAAGTAGCACAATTCACATTAGCTGACAGTTCACAAACACTTTTCCATTGTTGAAGTTGGTTTGGAAACCTGTAGAAATGCTTGTTGCTAACTTTCTCCATTGATACCACGTAATATCCAAATGAACATTCGGGGCATTTACAGGACTACTTCAACGTCAGTTTGTTGTGTTGAATATTCTGAAAAAACATAAAATTCTTCATTAAATAAAACTACTACTGACATATCAAAGTTATTTAAATAAACAAACGGAAAGCACACAGCTTAATTCATGATAAAACGGAATACATTTCATTTATAGGCTACGAGATTATTTACTGTAAATTAAATGTCTTACCTTAGGATTAATTGTGAACATTTTTTCAGCAGGAAATCTCTTCAGTTCCACAGTGAACTTCATGAAATGTAAAGTATAAAATCTGTTTACAATCCTGGAAATTGAAATAAGAGCACCGTGAATTCATTGTCCCAGGAAGGGGAAACTTTATTGACACATTCCTGGGGTCAGATACATCACATGATCACACTGACAGAACCACAGGCACATAGACACAGGCAACAGAGCATGCACAATGTCGGCACTAGTACAGTGTATATCCACCTTTCGCAGCAATGCAGGCTGCTATTCTCCCATGGAGACGATCGTAGAGATGCTGGATGTAGTCCTGTGGAACGGCTTGCCATGCCATTTCCACCTGGCGCCTCAGTTGGACCAGCGTTCGTGCTGGACGTGCAGACCGCGTGAGACGACGCTTCATCCAGTCCCAAACATGCTCAATGGGGGACAGATCCGGAGATCTTGCTGGCCAGGGTAGTTGACTTACACCTTCTAGAGCACGTTGGGTGGCACGGGATACATGCGGACGTGCATTGTCCTGTTGGAACAGCAAGTTCCCTTGCCGGTCTAGGAATGGTAGAACGATGGGTTCGATGACGGTTTGGATGTACCGTGCACTATTCAGTGTCCCCTCGACGATCACCAGTGGTGTACGGCCAGTGTAGGAGATCGCTCCAAACACCATGATGCCGGGTGTTGGCCCTGTGTGCCTCGGTCGTATGCAATCCTGATTGTGGCGCTCACCTGCACGGCGCCAAACACGCATACGACCATCATTGGCACCAAGGCAGAAGCGACTCTCATCGCTGAAGACGACACGTCTCCATTCGTCCACGCCTGTCGCGACACCACTGGAGGCGGGCTGCACGATGTTGGGGCGTGAGCGGAAGACGGCCTAACGGTGTGCGGGACCGTAGCCCAGCTTCATGGAGACGGTTGCGAATGGTCCTCGCCGATACCCCAGGAGCAACAGTGTCCCTAATTTGCTGGGAAGTGGCGGTGCGGTCCCCTACGGCACTGCGTAGGATCCTACGGTCTTGGCGTGCATCCGTGCGTCGCTGCGGTCCGGTCCCAGGTCGACGGGCACGTGCACCTTCCGCCGACCACTGGCGAGAACATCGATGTACTGTAGAGACCTCACGCCCCACGTGTTGAGCAATTCGGCGGTACGTCCACCCGGCCTCCCGCATGCCCACTATACGCCCTCGCTCAAAGTCCGTCAACTGCACATACGGTTCACGTCCACGCTGTCGCGGCATGCTACCAGTGTTAAAGACTGCGATGGAGCTCCGTATGCCACGGCAAACTGGCTGACACTGACGGCGGCGGTGCACAAATGCTGCGCAGCTAGCGCCATTCGACGGCCAACACCGCGGTTCCTGGTGTGTCCGCTGTGCCGTGCGTGTGATCATTGCTTGTACAGCCCTCTCGCAGTGTCCGGAGCAAGTATGGTGGGTCTGACACACCGGTGTCAATGTGTTCTTTTTTCCATTTCCAGGAGTGTATAATGAAGATCAGTAGTATGTAAATATGAGACAAATAGAAAGATGACTGTAACCGTAGACTTCAGTACAGAGCAAGACGACAGAGCATCAACGACCGCCATTGGACAGCTCTCATTGGTCAATTTCAGCTTCGTTTGACCCCTAGCGCCTCTAGTGGTCTGGAAGGAACTACCTTGCTTGTTCCCTCTTTTCCCATATAGCTTTCAACCCCGTGGTGTGCGACGCGAGTTGTGGCGAAGCGTACGCCAGCAAATTGTTTGATATTTCCGCGCGAAGTGGACGCGGTTTGCAGTATGTTTCTCATTTTAAAATGGCTGAAATTTTAATCAGTGCTGTTCAAGAACGGCGTGTATTGTGGAACAAGAGAAATAAAAATTATGATAACCGTTTAATATCATATCATGAATGGAGGGAATTCCGAAAATAATTGGTACTACAAGTAACTACATGAGTAACATACATTTATGAAGCAGTGTTATAAATGATGCTGCAAGTAAGAACACACAACACACATTTCAGCAGTGTACTCTACATTCTTTTAGCACACAACACATTTTTGAGTAGTGTACTCTACATTATTTTTTACAGGATTTTGTTCAAAATACAATTTAAAATTATCCCTCACTTGCGCAGCTATTCATGATGATGCATTGTATCTCTTTTGTAAATTGTCTTGTCCTGAATTTGGTATATTCCGCTATACATCTTGGAAAAATGGCACCTGTGGCTCATTTATTGATTCAAGATCACGGATGATGTTGTGTAATAAAGTTATAGCTTTAACAATATGTACTGCATTTTCCACACTAGTTTCGATAGGTTTATGCAAAATTCTTAATTTAGATCTTATAGAACCAAATGAACATTCCACCACCATTCTTGCCCTAGATAACCGATAGTTGTATATCTATTTACCGTCACCTGCAGTCGTCCTTTCTGGGAAAGGCCTCATTAAATATTCCTTCAGTGGAAATCCTGGCCGCCCGGAGTGGCCAAACGGTTCTAGCGGTCGCAGGTTCGAATTGCCTCGGGCATGGATGTGTGTGATGTCCTTAGGTTAGATAAGTTTAAGTAGTTCTAAGTTCTAGGGGCCTGATGACCTCAGAAGTTTAGTCCCATGATGCTCAGAGCCATTTTTTGGAAATCCTGAATCACCTAGAAAAACATATGGACACTTGATACTGGATCCTAGCAAAAATTCTTCTTCAGGTAGTTTTAGTCTTCCCTTTTCTATTGCATGTCGGAAGGGGCATTCATTAAACGCACCTGAGTCATTCTCTTTGTCGTAGGAGCCTACATTCACCATGACAAACCTATAATTTGCGTCGGTGACGGCTAATAATGCAATGGAAAAGGATTTGTAGCAGTAATACATGGAACCAGATTTACTGGTTTCTTAATGCGAATGTGTCTCGCATCTATACTTCCAAGACAGTTAGGGAATTGCCATCTGTGCCAAAAACATTGTGCTATTTTTTTAGTCATTTTCTGTTGGCTCAAGCATGTGCTTGATTAAGAGTGTTGTCCAGATAGCTTTACAAACCTCTGCAACGATTGTGGAAATGGCCGTTTTAGAAATTCTTAATGAAAAAGCGATTTGGCGGAACGGTATGTCTGTGGCTAAGTACCTGTAATGATGAAAAATCTGTGTTAATTTCTTAAATTTTTAGAATCTGTGTAAAAATGGGATAGGTTCTAAATTGGAGAATATTATTTTTTTCCTTTTTACGTATGTAATGCAATATATCGAACTTACCAAATAACAGCCCGCAGCTCGTGGTCGTGCGGTAGCGTTCTCGCTTCCCGCGCCCGGGTTCCCGGGTTCGATTCCCGGCGGGGTCAGGGCTTTTCTCTGCCTCGTGATGGCTGGGTGCTGTGTGATGTCCTTAGGTTAGTTAGGTTTAAGTAGTTCTAAGTTCTAGGGGACTGATGACCATAGATGTTACGTCCCATAGTGCTCACAGCCATTTGAACCATTTTTCAATAGATCGTCAACAAGCAGTCAGTTGTTATGATATAGAGTGATGCAGTCGATAAGCAATTATAAATCACGTAGGTCAAATTGGCCAGAAGAACACGGGTAACTGTGGAGAAAACGTCTGCAGCATCTCATCAGTTGTTATGTCATTAAAGACAATTGCATTAATTTCCTAAGCTTCTACGTATAAAGATGAATCAAGTAGTATTGAGAGTTTGATACTAAATTTGTCTCATGTTCGCTCAGCTCATATAGCGTATGGAAAGTTCCATTTTCACTGAGAATAGACGGCTCGCCATTAATTCTAAACAATCAACATAGCGTTCCCCGCTGAAACGACAATTGTTAAAGAGACAGGATAACAACCTTTTAGTACCGTTATGCTTTGAAGTCTTGTGAGGAATGTTTCCTGAAAGTTTGCCCGTACCTTTTTGTAACACGCTGTATTTTTGAGTCAGGGTAACACAGCGTGTTAATTACCCAGATTACATTCGTCAAGTCTTTTTCTAAAGTTTTCCTCGGGTAAATACTTAACGTCAGATATTGGAGAAATTAACTCATTCGTAAATTTGAAGGTGTTTTATAAATGGAAGTTGGGTTCTGTAAAGAGTCGGTGGTCGGTGGTTTTTCCCCATGTGTACTAACTAGAAGAATATTTCCCCCTAAAGTCAGTGACGACTCACAGCCAGACACTTTCAGTTATCTCGCGAACGGCTTCTCTGCCGTGTTTACCCGCACGTTTTTGCTCGCATCATGGTATACCTTCAGGTCACTGAGTTTTCGCTCTTAACTATTGTTAACTGTGTGTTGGAAGAACTGTTCCTTACCTGAAAAGTGGTACAGAGCTAAAGTTACTTCTATATTGAAAAGGGCAATATGAAGGACTAGGGAAATTTTAGAGCAATAAGGTTATAACATTTATGTGAAAATGATTAATCAAAGATTACAAATTAACGCTGATGCAATAATCTCAGAAGAAGAGTCAGACTCCTGAGAAGGATGATAGTGTAATTCTACAATATTTATAATAAGAAAAAGTATTGAGAAACGTCAAGAATTCCCCTTAGAAAAGTATTTTGCATTTGCTGATTATGAGAATGCTTTTCATAAGGTCAAAATACACATTTTATGGAAAATACTAAAAAGGTTTCCCTAAACACTTCACTAATAAGATAAACTGTAAGTTAATATAAAAATACTTATAAGCTCAGTTTAGAAGTGAAGATGTCAGATGAAATTTTAATAAATGAAGGTGTTCATCAAGGATGCAGTGTATCACCCACTTAATTTATATAGCGGCGATATAGCTATGAAGTTGACAGACGAAATACTGTTAGGAATTAAAATTGGATTTAGCGCACCATTATATACCCTGTTTCATATTGATGATGAGGACACTGTACAGGATACAGAAGATAATTTACAAAGTACTTAGATTGAACCAAAACGCTATACACACCATCAAAAATGTTTTGCATCACCTACGTTCGGGGAGTTCCAGAACATATACAGAAAATTGGAATAGAGACGAACATAAACATCATTTCCGCCCTTTTATTGCTCATGAAAAGCACACATTATCTTGTACCACCATACAGCGAGATCTTCAGAGGTGGTGATCCAGATCGCTGTACACACCGCTACTTCTGATACACAGTAGCACGTCCTCTTGCATTGATGCGTGCCTGCATTCGTCGTGGCATACTTTCCACAAGTCCATCCAGGCACTGTCGGTCCAGATTGTCGCACTCCTCAACGGCGATTCGGCGTAGATCCCTCAGAGTGGTTGGTGAGTCACGTCGTCCATAAACAGCCCTTTTCAATCTATCCCAGGCATGTTCGATAGGGTTCATGTCTGGACAACATGCTGGCCACTCTAGTCGAGCGATGTCGTTATCCTGAAGGAAGTCATTCACAAGATGTGCACGATAGGGGCGCAAATTGTCGTCCACGAAGACCAATGCCTCGCCAATATGCTGCCGATATCGTTGCACTGTCAGTCAGAGGAAGGTATTCACGTATCGTACAGCCCTTACAGCCCCTTCTGTGATCACCAGCGGCGTACGTCGGCCCCACATAATGCCACCCCAAAACATCAGGGAACCTCCACCTTGCTGCACTCGCTGCACTGTGTGTCTAAGGCTTTCAGCCTGACCGGGTTGCCTCCAAACGCATATCCAACGATTGTCTGATTGAAGGCGTATGCGACACTCATCGGTGAAGAGAACGGGATGCCAATCCTGAGCGGTCCAATCGGCATGTAATTTTGGCCCATCTGTACCGCGCTGCATGGTGTCGTGGTTGCAAAGATGCACCTCGCCATGGACGTCGAGAGTGAAGTTGCGCACCATGCAGCCTGTTGCGCACAGTTTGAGTGGTAACACGACGTCCTCTGGCTGTACGAAAAGCGTTGTTCAACATGGTGGCGTTGTTGTCAGGGTTCCTGCGGCCATCCACTGCAGTAGCAGCCCTTGGGCGGCCTGAGCGACGCATGTCATCGACAGTTCCTGTCTCTCTGTATCTCCCCCATGTCCGAAGAACATCGCTTTGGTTGACTCTGAGACGCCTGGACACTTCCCTTGTAGAGAGCCCTTCCTGGCACGAAGTAATAATGCGGACTCGATCGAACCTCGGTATTGACTGTCTAGGCATTGTTGAACTACAGGCAGCACGCGCCGTGTACCCCCTTCCTGGACCGAGCGAGGTGGCGCAGTGGTTAGACACTGGACTCGCATTCGGGAGGACGACGGTTCAATCCCGCGTCCGGCCATCCTGATTTAGGTTTTCCGTAATTTCCCTAAATCGCTCCAGGCAAATGACGGGATGGTTCCTTTCAAAGGGCACGGCCGACTTCCTTCCCCGTCCATCCCTAATCCTATGAGACCGATGACCTCGCTGTCTGGTCTCCTTCCCCAAAAACAACCAACCAACCTACTTCCTGGTGGAATGACTGGCTGTCGGACGCCATTCGTCTAATAGGCTGCTCATGCATGGTGGTTCACAGCTTTAGTTTTCAGTGACATCTTTGAACAGTCTGTGATACAATGTCCACAGTCAACGTCTGTCTTCAAGAGTTCTGGGAATCAGACTCGTGCAAAACTTTTTTTGATGTATGTATTACAAGTTAACTATCTGCAAAAGAGACAAAGATAACGACTTTCAAAGTAAAGAATCCAGTCAGATGGAAAACAACAATAAATGACGAAATTTTCCAACAACTGTTGTCAGTTCAGTTATCTGAGATGTGATATCAGTTTCAGCTAGAACGAAGGCACCGAGAAGAAGCTTAATCCATATCAAGCTATCTACGGAACGATTGTAAGAACTCTGGGAAGAAAATCAATAAAGGAAACTCACATTAAATACTGTAAAATTATGGCCGTTCCAATCTTTCTGTATGTTTCCAAATCATGGACAGCAACAAAAAGTGACGTATACAGTAGAGATGAAGTTCATGAGATATGTAACGGGCTGTTGTAAAGTAGACAAAAGAAGGAGTGAAACGATAGGATCAGATTTAAAAATCACTTCAGTTAATCACCAGGCAGAAACGAAAGAACGAAATGTGAGGCTCATGTTGATAGAATGACAGAAAAAACATTGCTAAGAAAGATAAGGAATTATCGGCCGACTGGAAGGAAAGACCTACAGTCAGTTCCACAAGAAAATGTACGCCGTTATCTGTATGAAGTAAAAGATACTGTTATAAACGTATGTTTACATGAAAATACATGTTATTACTAATTGCCCAATTACCTAATTGTTAATCCAAACTCTGCCATTGTCGATAATAGCTTGGCACCTTTTTGGCACAGGCTTTTCACGAGATTTTCAGTACATTCTCTCGGTAACGATCTCAATATTATCCTGATATTATACGACAGCTGCTTCAAAGTACATTATTGATTCCCTTTAAGCTTCATTATACATACGACCAAACGTTTTCGATCGGATTTGCATGCGGAGATACTGCAGGCCAATCCATCGTGGACACCCCATTGTCTTGTTCCCACGATGTACAGAGGCGGCTGCGATATTTCGGATCATTACCCTCTTCAAGCGCCCAGTTTGCCTCATTCGAACCAGACAGCTTGTTAACGGATCTCAGCAGTCACTTTTGATAAATACTGCACATTGTTCAGCGTTCATATTGGCTGTAAATAAGTGGAAATAATGAAAACTGCAACCGACAAAACACTATATACCCTACTGGCCATTAAAATTGCTACACCAAGAAGAAATGCAGATGATAAACGGGTATTCATTGGACAAATATATTATACTAGAACTGACATATGATAACATTTTCACGCAATTTGGGTGCATAGATCCTGAGAAATCAGTACCCAGAACAACCACCTCTGGACGTAATAACGGCCTTGATACGCCTGGGCATTGAGTCAAACAGAGCTTGGATGGCGTGTACAGGTACAGCTGCCCGTGCAGCTTCAACACGATACCACAACTCAGCAAGAGTAGTGACTGGCGTATTGTGACGAGCCAGTTGCTCGGCCACCATTGACCAGACGTTTTCAATTGGTGAGAGATCTGGAGAATGTGCTGGCCAGGGCAGCAGTCGAACATTTTCTGTATCCAGAAAGGCCCGTACAGGACCTGCAACATGCGGTCGTGCATTATCCTGGTGAAATGTAGGGTTTCGCAGGGATCGACTGAAGGGTCGAGCCACGGGTCGTAACACATATGAAATGCAACGTAACCCAATGCTATCACGCCAGGAGAATCGCCAGTATGGCGATGACGAATACACGCTTCCAATGTGCGTTCATCGCTATGTCGCCAAACACGGATGCGTCCATCACGATGCTGTAAACAAATCCTGGATTCATCCGAAAAAATGACGTTTTGCCATTCGTGCACCCAGGTTCGTCGTTGAGTACACCATCGCAGGCGCTCCTATATGTGATGCAGCGTCAAGGGTAACCGCAGCCACGGTCTCTTAGCTGATATTCCGTGCTGCTGCAAACGTCGTCGAGCTGTTCGTGCAGATGGTTGTTGTCTTGCAAACGTCCCCATCTGTTGACTCGGGGATCGAGACGTGGGTACACGATCCGTTACAGCCATGCGGATAAGATGCCTGTCATCTCGACTGCTAGTGATCCAGCACGGTGTTCCGTATTACCCTCCTGGACCCACCGATTCCATATTCTGCTAACAGTCATTGGATCTCGACCAACGCGAGCAGCATTGTCGCGATAAGATAATCCGCAATCGTGATAGGCTACAATCCGACGTTTATCAAAGTCGGAAACGTGATGGTACGCATTTCTCCTCCTTGCACGAGGCATCACAACAACGTTTCACCAGGCAAAGCCGGTCAACTGCTGTTTGTGTATGAGAAATCGGTTGGAAACTTTCCTCATGTCAGCACGTTGTAGGTGTCGCCAGCGGCGCCAACCTTGTGTGAATGCTCTGAAAAGCTAATGATTTGCATATCACAGCATCTTCTTCCTGTCGGTTAAATTTCGCGTCTGTAGCACGTCATCTTCGTGGTGTTTGCAATTTTAATGGCCAGTAGTGTATATACACTGTGCAAAAGTGCATTGTGACCCCTACCAGAGATGCTGCTGTGGACGTTACATTTAACATCATGGCGTACAATTTCTTGTGGAACTGTAGGTATATCTTGTAAAGAGATGAATGGACGAATGATATAGAAGGGAACAGATGACTACAACACCTAGTCGTTGCAAGGAGATGATGATGATGATTGTGATAATAATTACGTTGATCCCTGTATTTAAGTGTGACGCTGTTTCTCTAGTGCATGCATGTCACTGCCTCAGCAACCCCCCCCCCCCCCCCCCGGCTTCCTGCGGTTACTACTTTCAGAACCTTTCCACATAACGAGCCGCTCGCAGATAAACACGTCATGGGCCAGAGTACCGCATCTCCCGCAGAAGACATCCATCTCCGTGACAGCTGATTGGCTGAGCTGTTTTCGTCTCGGCTCACACGCCGTCGCTTCCTCCACCTCCCTTCGACGCCTGGAGGATATACATATGTGTACACATGTGTGTGTATGTGTGTGTGTGTGTGTGTGTGTGTGCGTGCGCACATCCCTCGGGGGACTCGTGCGTCTACTATATTTGGAAGCGGCGACGCCTGTCTTCGACATGTGACTCATGGATATTGAGAGGGATATCTTTGGCGCTCGCTTGCGCTGGAGTGAGAAACCGGTAGAAGGTAGGGGGGGGGGGGGAGGCAGAGGAGGTGGGGGTGGGATTGGGATGGGGTGGTGAGCTTGTAGCATGGGCGGGGTGGATCCCTTTCCTTTTTGCGTCACTGCCTGGGGGTCCCACAGGACTGCGCGATGTCCGCCGTCGGCCTATATCGATGCTGAGTACGGCAGCGGGCAGAGGCGGTGCGGTCGCCAGATTGCGACTATCGATAGTCGATAGTCACCCCATCCCAGCAAAGCCCCCTGCTGATCTCGCTTTTCTATTCACGACGGGGCGAGAGCTACTTTTCTGTCCCGTCTGAGATTGACTAGACTGGGCCGAACGGCAGAAGAGATTAGGAGAGGAGAGCATATAGGAAGTTCTCCGTGGGGTGACGGCCACATTTCTTAACGCTAAGGATTTGTTTGTTTGAAATTTTTCCAGTGCTAGTAATCTAGTTGCCGTTGGGGTCTTCAGTCCAGAGACTGGTTTGATGCAGCTCTCCTCTTCATTTCCGAGTAACTATTGCACCCTACATCCCTCTGAATCTGCTTACTGTATTCATCTCTTGGTCTCCCTCTATGATTTTTATTCCCCCCCCCCCCCGCCCCACTCTTCCCTCCACAACTAAACTGATGATGGTCCCTTGAAGACTCACAACGTGTCCTACCGTCGGATCCCTTCTTTTAGTGAGGTTGTGCTACATATTTCTCTTCTCCCCAATTGTATTCTTTACCTCCTCGTTAGTTACGTGATCGACCCATCGAATGTTCAGCATCCTTCTGATGCACCGCATTTCAAAGGCTTCTATTCTCCTCTTGTGTAAATTCTTTAATCATACTTCGGTACATGGCTACACTGCATACAAATAACTTCAGAAAGGACTTCCTGACACTTAAATCTGTACTCGATGTTGACAAATTTCAGAAACGCTTTCCTTGCCATAGCCAGTCTACATTTGATATCCTCTCTCTTCGACGATCTTCCGTTATTTTGCTCCCTAAATAGCAAAACTCATCGACTACTTTAAGTGTGTCATTTTATAATCTGATTCCATGAGCATCACCTGATTTAATTCGACAACAATCCATTATCCTCGTTCTGCTTTTGTTGATGATCATCTCATATCCTCCTTTCAAGACACTGTCCATTCCGTTCAGCTGCTCTTACAAGTCCTTTGCTGTCTCTGGCAGAATTACAATGTCATCGGCAAACCTCAAAGTTTTTATTTCTTGTCGCTGGACGTTAATTCCAACTCCAAATTTTTCTTTTGCTTCCTTTACTGCTTTCTCAATGTACAGATTGAATAAAATCAGGGATAGGCTACAACCCTGTCTCACTCCCTCCTCAACCACTGCTTCCCCTTCGTGGCTCTCGACTCTTATAACTACCATCTGTTTTATGTACACATTGTAAATAGGCCTATATTTCACCCCTGCCACCTTTAGAATTTTAAAGAGAGAGTTCCAATCGACATTGTCAAAAGCTTTCTATAAGTCTACAAATACTAGAAATGTAGGTTTGCCTTTCCTTAATCTATCTTCTAAGACAAGTGGTAGGGTCAGTATTGCCTCACGTGTTCCAACATTTCCCCAGAACCCAAACTAATCTTCGCTGAAGTCGGCTTCTACCAGTTTTTCCATTCTTCTGTAAAGGATTCATGTTAGTATTTTGCAGGCGTGATTTATTAAGCAGGTAGTTCGGTAGATTTCACACCTGTCAACACCTGCTTCCTTTGGAATAATTATCCGAATTTTTTCTTGTAATAGTACCGTTCTCTGTCTTCTTCATGCTGTAGGTAGGTACCTTCAGACACCTTCAATATAATCGCTCCCATTATTTATGACCTTTCGCCAAATATCTGGAAGTTATACCACCTGCGCGTCTTTCTGTTGACTGACCACACTATGGAACGGATAATGTCATATGTGGTGCTGCATCGGATCCTTTTCAGTGGTTCTATCACTTCGACAAAAAGATGGTAGTCGCAGGGATTCGTGGCAGATGAGTACGGCGGGTGTTCCAGAGTCTCCCATGACAAGTGGCACAACAGGTCCTGGACACCACCAGCGGTGTGCACAATGATGAAGTGGAGTCCCATAAAATGTTGTCGCTTTCGCCTGAGCGCTGGACGAAGGAGGTGTATGCAGGAACGTGAAGTAGTAGGCGGCGTCTACTATCAGCTTAGCTGGTACAGCGTGATGGGATATCACCCCATCAGTGTCATACGCCTTCGCAGTAGTGGGTGTAGCGCGCACTCCCTGTGGGCGAGGAGAGCCGGGATTCCTCCATTCACCGGATTGGTTTCAAGTTTGGTTCGTACGAGCACGCCCACGGTGATAATGACGATGCGTCGAAGAAACTAGTTACCTTCCATCTGTAACCGGCCCAACAAATCCTGAGCGACGGCATAGCAGCGCCATTCTACATCTACATCTACATCTACACTCCGCAAGCCACCTGACGGTGTGTGGCGGAGGGTACCTTGAGTACCTCTATCGGTTCTCCCTTCTATTCCATTCTCGTATTGTTCGTGGAAAGAAGGATTGTCGGTATGCCTCTGTGTGGGCTCTAATCTCTCTGATTTTATCGTCATGGTCTCTTCGCGAGATATACGTAGGAGGGAGCAATATACTGCTTGACTCTTCGGTGAAGGTATGTTCTCGAAACTTTGACAAAAGACCGTACCGAGCTACTGAGCGTCTCTCCTGCAGAGTCTTCTACTCGAGTTTATCTATGATCTCCGTAACGCTTTCGCGATTACTAAATGATCCTGTAACGAAGCGCGCTGCTCTCCGTTGGATCTTCTCTATCTCTTCTATCAACCCTATCTGGTACGGATTCCACACTGCTGAGCAGTATTCAAGCAGTGGGCGAACAAGCGTACTGTAACCTACTTCCTTTGTTTTCGGATTGCATTTCCTTAGGATTCTTCCAATGAATCTCAGTCTGGCGTCTGCTTTACCGACGATCAACATTATATGATCATTCCATTTTAAATCACTCCTAATGCGTACTCCCAGATAATTTATGGTATTAACTGCTTCCAGTTGCTGACCTGCTATTTTGTAGCTAAATGATAAAGGATCTATCTTTCTGTGTATTCGCAGCACATTACACTTGTCTACATTGAGATTCAATTGCCATTCCCTGCACTATGCGTCAATTCGCTGCAGATCCTCCTGCATTTCAGTACAATTTTCCATTGTTACAACCTCTCGATACACCACAGCATCATCCGCAAAAAGCCTCAGTGAACTTCCGATGTCATCCACAAGGTCATTTATGTATATTGTGAATAGCAACGGTCCTATGACACTCCCCTGCGGCACACCTGAAATCACTCTTATTTCGGAAGATTTCTCTCCATTGAGAATGACATGCTGCGTCCTGTTATCTAGGAACTCCTCAATCCAATCACACAATTGGTCTGATAGTCCATATGCTCTTACTTTGTTCATTAAACGACTGTGGGGAACTGTATCGAACGCCTTGCGGAAGTCAAGAAACACGGCATCTACCTGTGAACCCGTATCTATGGCCCTCTGAGTCTCTTGGACGAATAGCGCGAGCTGGGTTTCACATGACCGTCTTTTTCGAAACCCATGCTGATTCCTACAGAGTAGATTTCTAGTCTCTAGCCACACGGCCAGCCTCCACATTGACCCTCCGCCTTGTGCGCCGCGAACGCCGCTGAAACCGCCACTCCCCTTGGGGAGAGGGTGACCCAACCGCGCCCAGTACACGCGAAGATGTCTCGACAGCAGGGACAGTGGGTGAAGCATGTGTAACACCTGGGGTGTACCTTGCGACGCACCAGACTCCTAACTGCCGCTACACTCCGAGGCAGCAGCCTGAAGACGGCTGACCGCGGCCATCAACACGCTCAGCTGTTCGCGAACAGTGGCCAGCTCCTCCTGCCTCCGTACACAGCAGTCACACATCCTATCCATCCTAAGGAATCAATTTACTGAAGAGAGTTAATCAACCTTTAACTAGACTGCTAATTCACTAAAGGCGGCTGTTTATTAACTAAACTGTGGTTGCTAGGCACTTCTTGTAGAAAACAATGAAAATAGCACTGCCTGTCTCTGGACTGTATTGAAAACAAACACTAGCACTACTGGCACTATGGCTGACTAAAGGGACTCTCTCTGACTGTATTCAAAACAAACACGAAATCTATGGAACACTATTACTAGCACTCGACAATTAAAGCTTCCTACAAGCAAAAACACACGGAAGAAGAAGTGACAAGTAAGAAAAATACAGTTAATACTTAAATTAAGGTTAGCACCTCGAACATTTCACGGGGCAGCCAACCTGTTGCAGTTTCGCAGTGTCCCAGAATGTCGTGCAGAATGTGGAGCACAGTTTTGTGGCATACTTCGACCTCGTGGTACTATCTCACGCGCAGTTCAGCGGCAATAGACGTCCGACGAGGAAGGTAGGAGTTAAACTGTGTTGTCGTCCACGTGGGGTCGCCCTGTACTTGGGTGATCCTTCCTTCACAGCATCTCTGCCTAACCTGAACGCTTCAACCCATCTCCCGACTGCGCTGTATTGCAATGCCGGCGTCACCACAAGCTTCACGCAGTCCCTGACCTCTTGCTGCCACTTCAATTTTGAGGCAAGAACGTTGCTCTGTCTTTGTGAACGTGATATTAGGGCGGCTGAATCATCTCTGTGACGTTCAACGGGCTACACACTACACTGGACGTCTACAGCTTGTGGTCTAGTGGCTAGCGTTGCTGCCTCTGGATCACAGGTTCGATTCCCGGCTGGATTGGGGATTTTCTCTGCCCAGGGACTGGGTGCTTGTGTTGTCCCCATCATTTCATCATCACCATCACTCGTGACAGTGGCTAGACTGGATAGTGTACAAATTGGACTGCCTAAAAATTGGGACTTTGTAAGGGCGCTGATGACTGCACAGTTGAGTGCCCCACAAACCAAACATCATCATCATCATCACACTACCCTGGATTGACAGATTGGTGTCCCCGCTTGCCGTACAACCTCGTTTGACAGACCTTCATTGTGTGTCAAGACAGATGGCACCTTGCCAACCCACCGGTTACACGGTACAGCAGTGTTTGGTTATTTGTGGTAATTTCCTAGGGAACTACTCTGCTGAGGTCATTGGTCCATAGGTTTACACACTACTTAATCGAACTTTAACTTACGCTAAGGACAAAACACACACACACACACACACACACACACACACACCAATGGGCGAGGGAGGACTCAAACCTCCGATGGGGGCAGATGCGAGAACCGTGCAAGACGCCCCAGACCGCGCGGCTACCCCATGCGGCACAGCAATGTTATGACTACTTTGTATCCAGCCCTTGTAATTGTTAAAAACTGAGCCGGCCGAAGTGGCCGTGCGGTTCTAGGCGCTGCAGTCTGGAACCGCGAGACCGCTGCGGTCGCAGGTTCGAATCCTGCCTCGGTCATTGATGTGTGTGATGTCCTTAGGTCAGTTAGGTTTAAGTAGTTCTAAGTTCTAGGGGGCTGATGACCTCAGAAGTTGAGTCCCATAGTGCTCAGAACCATTTGAAGCATTTTTGTTAAAAAACTGAAGTCCCACAGTAATACGTATTTTTTTTATCTCGAACCAGCTTTCAGTTTTCTAGACACCTGCGACTGAAATGACACATCGTCAAAGAGATCTCCTAACTGTACAGAGACTGTTATTTCCAAAGATATGTGACGGTTTGTACATGTGTGTCCGAACTGCCTGGCACAAAAAGGAAAAAGGTCAAGCGTGCAGAACGGGAGGGACAAACGATATGAAATTTTATGTCTTGAGAGTCTACGTGATTAGAATATCGAGTGAAATTTGCAAATAACTTATGAGTCCACTTGTGAGTATGATGTTCCATCCCATCCAGCCTGGTTGGGGCTCCATGACATCCTCCCCAAAAACAAACTGGCTCACGAGTCTTGTAGCTGGTCCTCGGTAATCAGGATGCAGGCACTGAAATGGTTTGACGTTCGAGTCGATGCCACACACATATTCCTCTGAAGACAGATCGCGGAATCTCACTGGCCGTTATGCTGACTGTTCGTACAGACACGTGCCATGAGTGGACACTCATTCTCCTGTTGAACAATACGATTACTTCAGGGATAACACGTGAGGATATCAGTGATATAGCGTCGTGTCTTCAGAGCTCGTCTATGACTATCAGCTGTGACCTGAACTTACAAAAAAAAAAAAAAAAAAAAAAAAAAAAATGGCTCTGAGCACTATGAGACTCAACTGTTGTGGTCATAAGTCCCCTAGAACTTAGAACTAGTTAAACCTAATTAACCTAAGGACATCACACACATCCATGCCCGACGCAGGATTCGAACCTGCGACCGTAGCGGTCGTGCGGTTCCAGGCTGTAGCGCCTTTAACCGCTCGGCCACTCCGGCCGGCCCTGAACTTACAGCTGATGGCTCCCCACACCAAGACACTTGGAGTGACACCAGTATGGCTCTACAAAATATTGGAAGAATGGCACCTCTCCCGCCAACTTTGGTCATCCGGGGTGGTGCAGGTCTGCGATTCATCACTGAACACAATGCGACGCCAATGCACGCCAGTCTGTAGTTCCCATTCATGGCAACACCCGAAGCGTAACTGTTAGTGTTGAGGTGTTCATGGCTTGCTACGGCCATCAAGGCCCTAACGGGACCGACCGGTCGCCGTGTCATCCTCAGACCATAGGTGTCACTGGATGCGGATATGTAGGGGCACGTAGTCAGCACACCGCTCTCCCGGTCGTATGTCAGTTTACGAGACCGGAGCCGCTACTTCTCTGTCAAGTAGCTCCTCAGTTTGCCTCAGAAGGCCAGAGTGCACTCCACTTGCCAACAGCGCTCGGCAGACCGGATGGTCACCCATCCTTGCGCTAGCCCAGCCCAACAGCGCTTAACTTCGGTGATCTGACGGGAACCGGTGTTACCACTGCGACGAGGCCGTTGGCTATAATTTCATCATGAGACCATTTTTTATTCCTTGGTGACAATAGAAGCCTTGCTATGGAGCTTTATTATGGATCTCAATAGGTACTAGTCGATTAGCCCGACGACACACAGACATTTTATTTTGCTGCTGAGAAGTTACATGGTGTAATGACGGACTTTTTATATTCTATTACCCAGGGTGTAGTACCAGTCTCATTTGTATTGTGCTGTTAAAGCATAAAATTTTTTTATTGAATTTGCCTCTTATACAAGTGCAACGTATGGGAGGATATGGTTTTTACTGCTACGTCGAGTCTTTGTTCAACCTGCGACTAGTATGAGGGTGGTCTGCCGGTGGTTGCATTCACAGCTAAAACTTGTGTATTCATCATATCTAGACAACTGATTTTTGAAAAAAATATTTTTTTATGTAATATCATTTTCTCCTACCCTGACAATCTCAAGTATTACTTTTCTCTGAAGATTATTTCAGCGCTGCTGTGGTTCATGGGAGCAATAATATACCTCAAGTAAACTTGTCTTGCATCTATTGCAGCATAAAATGTAAAACAGTAGTAGTACGGAAAAAGAATGTCGCGTTTAATTAATATTATGCATATTAGTTTTGGCTTGACTTTTTTGGGTTCATAAACATTTTATTTTATCTCTTATTACTTTTATGTTGTGATTTCATGTACTCACACGTTCCATGACCTTGGAGATTTCTCCTCAATTTGGGCCTACGGAACTAGACGTGTAAGTAAATAAAAAATAAATAAACTTCAGTGTTGACGTTCTTGCGTTGCTAGCATTCTCAAGGAGGAATGTTGAAATCTGTGCACTGAATCCTTCGAATTGTCTTTAAGGTACCAACAAATGTCATCATATTTCATTACTACTGTGACAACTTGCAATGAGGAAAGAGAGAGGTGTAAAAATGACCTACTCTCACAATAAAGAAATAGTAACCCCTCTTTGCCTGCCAGTTCTGCTACGTGGGTAGCAAAATAATCGACGATGTCCGAAACAGGGAGCATACATAAAATACAGGCTTGTAATATTAAGAAAACCTATTAAGAAAAGAATCACTGAAAAGAAAGAGAAATTTGTTGGCATAAAATATAAATTTTAGTTTCCGAATCATATCTCTGGAGTGTAGCCTTGTACGAGAGTGACACGTCGAGGACTAACAGTTAAGACAAGAACAGAACAGAAGATTTTGAAATGTGGTACTGCAGTAGATCGCTGAAGATCAGCTGGGTAGATCGAATAACTGATGAAAGAGACACTAAATCTAACTGGGGATAAGAGAAATTTGTGGTATAACAGAACTAATTAAGGGATCGATTGATGGGACATTTTCTCAGGCATCAAGGGATCGCTAATTTAGTATTGGAGAGACGTGGGGGGAGGGGGGGGGGAGGGATAAAATTGTAGAGGG
Source organism: Schistocerca piceifrons (assembly GCF_021461385.2). Lineage (NCBI taxonomy): Eukaryota > Metazoa > Arthropoda > Insecta > Orthoptera > Acrididae > Schistocerca > Schistocerca piceifrons. Next base: position 65,784,680 of record NC_060148.1, on the reverse strand, counting down.
AGACCGAGAGGCGAATACAGTAAGCAGATTCGAGTGTGTGTAGGCTGCAGTAGTTATGCACAGGGTAGACTAGTGTGTCGAACTGCATCAAAGTAGTCTTCCGACTGAAGACCACAATAACAACAACTTCAATAAAATTTGCTTATAAAAGCTTAATAGCTGACTCTTCGACAGTGTGTACCCAGACTAGAACATGTACCAGTAGGAGCCATGAGTGGATATTTCGACCACTAAGTGTGGGTTGATCGCCCGTTTTGGAATTAAATAAAGTAACTAAGACAGTCTCAAAAACGTGTTTCTGCAGTCTCAATTAATCAGTTGCTGATTGTAATGCTCCAAACGTTTCTGCACAACTTGCTGTCTTTATTTTGATAGCTTACAAGGTGTGTGAGAAAACTATTGTGACTGCCAACATTGCAAGCGATCTGGCAACGCTGTGTTGTTCTACCTGTGCAGACCGGCGTGTCCATCCCTTCCAGAGACTCAATACGAGTTTCAGCTGCTTAGAGCCAATACGTGATTTTTAAGAGTGTCATCAGTGAAGTTATGTTTTTGTTCGGCGTTAAGAAAATGGGAGAGCGGAATTTAGGGTAAAGTTCAAATGGCTGTAAGCACTATGGAACTCAACATTTGAGATTATCAGTCAAAAAAAGGTTCAAATGGCTCTGAGCTCTATGGGACTTAACATCTGAGGTCATCAGTCCCCTAGAACTTAGAACTACTTAAATCTAACCAACCTAAAGACATCACACACATCCATGCCCGAGGCAGGATTCGAACCTGCGACCGTAGCAGCAGCACAGTTCCGGACTGAAGCGCCTAGAACCGCTCGGCTACAGGGACCGGCTAGAGCAAAGTTACGCCGTCAAGTTTTGCGTTGAGCTTGGGAAATCCGCGAGTGTGCCCTTTGAAAAGTTGAAACAGGTCTATAGGGAACATTCCTTATCAAGAGCACAAGTTTTTCGCTACCACAAATCATTTTTGGAAGGCCTAGAACACGTTGAAGATGAAACGCGGTCAGAAAGACATTCAGCTTTAAAAACTGACAAACACGTCGAAGATACACTATGTGATCAAAAGTATCGGTGCACTCCTGAAACATACGTTTTTCATATTGGGTGCATTGTGCTGTCACCTACTGCCCGGTACTCGATACCAGCGCCCTCAGTAGTCATTAGACATCGTGAGAGAACAGAATGGGGCGCTCCGCGGAACTCACGGACTTCGAGCGTGGTCAGGCTATTGGTTGTCACTTGTGTCATACGTCAGTACGCGAAATTTCCACACTCCTAAACATCCCTAGGGCCACTGTTTCCGATGTGATAGTGAAGTGGCCACGTGAAGGGACACGTACAGCACAAAAGCGTACAGGCCGACCTAGTCTGTTGACTGACAGAGACTGCCGACTGTTGAAGAGGGTCGCAGTGTGCAATAGGCAGACATCTATCCATACCATCACACAGGAATTGCAACCTGCATCACGATCCACTGCAGATACAATGACAGTTAGGTGGGAGGTGACAAAACTTCGATTTCACGGTCAAATGGCAGCTGGTAAGCCACAGATCATGCCGGTAAATGGCAAACGACGCCTCGCTTGGTGTAAAGAGCGTACACATTGGGTGACTGAACGGTAGAAAAAAGTTGTGTGGCGTGACGAATCACGGTAGACAATGTGGCAATCTGATGGCAGGGTGTGGGTATGGCGAATACCCGGCGAATGTCATCTGCCAGTGTGTGTGGTGCCGACAGTAAAATTCGGAAGCGTTGGTGCTATGGTGTGGTCTTGTTTTTCATGGACATTGGTGTTTTAAGCACCTTCTTGCTTCCCACTATTGACGAACAACTCAGGGATGGCGATCGCATCTTTCAACACGATCGAGCACCTGTTTCATAATGCACAGGCTGTGGCAGAGTGGTTACACGACAGTAACATCCCTGTAATGGACTGTCCTGCACAGAGTCCTGACCTGAATCCTATAGAATGAAACGTCCCCTTTGAACAATTATACATGACTGTGCTTAACCTGACACACAATATTTTTAGCGCAACGCAATCTGACTTTCAATAACCCTACAAAAGAATGGCCCTGACTAACATTAACCTATGCGTTTCACAAATCGCTTACCTCACAAAAATCTTGGTTACTCGAACTACTGCAATACAGCGGGCGCCACTACTGCCAGCTAAATAAAAGATTCAAACTATGGAAGGCACTAACTACTGATAGGGATAGTTACCAAATGAAAGATATTAATAGAGAACAAACAATGTATTTACCTTAATAGTCATAATATATATAGCAGTTCATGACAAATTACAAAACTCCGCCATCTCTCTCCCCACATCCACCACTGCTGGCGGCTCACCTCCAACTGCGCAACGCTACGCGCTGTTCACAGCCAGCTGCCTAACACTACAATGGCGAGTATTACAACAATGCAAAGCAGCCACAGACTGCACACAGCACAGCCAGTGATTTTCATACAGAGGTGGCGTTACCAATAAAAAAACCTAAACAGCCTACTTACAAGAATACCTCTGGGATGCTTGGAACGCCGTGCCAGACCTCACCGACTGACATCATTAACTCTCCTCAGTGCAGCACTCCGTGAAGAATGGGCTGCCATTTGCGAAGAAACCTTCCAGCAGGTATGCCTGCCAGAGTGAAAGTCGTCATCAAGGCTAAGGGTGGGCCAACACCATACTGAATTTCAGCATTACCGATGGAGGGCGCCACGAACTTGTAAGTTGTTTTCATTCAGGTTTCCGGATACTTTTGATCACATAGTGTATGTGTACTCTTATGAGATCAGACAGACGTTGAACGATAAGAATGTTTGGTTACCTGTTAAACACTTCCGCGGTACATAAAATTTTGTCCCAAGTTTTGCACATGCGAATGATTTGCACCCCGGTGGTGCCTAAAAACCACACAACTGAGTAGAAGGACAATCGAAGAAACATCTGCGTTGATCTTCTTCAGAGGATTGCCAATGACCGCGAATGGTTCAGTCGTGTAATCCCAGGTGATGAAACCTGGACCTCTAAGAACGATCCTGCGACGAAGCGGAAAACTGAGGAGTGGCACACTGAGACAACTCCTCGACAGAAAAATACTTGAATGAGGAAATCAAAGATAAAACAAGTTTTTTGACTGTAGGGTGCCGTGCGTAAAGAATTTGTTCCACCAGAACAAACTGTCAACCAAATGTGTAACAAAAATGTCCTTGAAATGGTGAATCGACTTAGCAAGGACATTGCAGACAAGTGGATACTTCATCATGACAACGCCCCGTGTCTCACAGCCACTTCCGTAGCGGCATTTTTGACCTCAAAAGGCATTCCTGCTGTTTCACGGCCCTTGTTCATCTGAACTGAGCCTTTGTGATGCTTTTCTTTTCCCAGAGTTGAAAAATAAAAGGATGTCGTTTTAGGACGCCGGAGAACAATCAAAGAATGTGGCCGACATGTTCAGTGTCCCACCAGTTGAAGCCTTTCAGCTCTGACACCAAGGCTGGGAATGACGAGTCCGCCGTCTACAGCTGACGAAGTGAACTACTTTGAAGCGGCAATACTGTTGTGTGAAAGAAATAAAACCCATTGTAGATAGTAAATGAGTCTCATTACTTTTTTCACACACCTTGTAGAACAGGCTGGTTTTGACTCTGCATTTTGCATTTGACAATCATTAGAACCACCGTAAGAATTCAGGTTTTCATTTAATAGCAGTAACTAAATGGCAAGTTGAGCTTTGACTAGTATACCGTATGCTGCAATCCAAATTTATCAGCGTCTCAATTTCGTATGTTTTTTCAAGTGTATGGCTAGTAGAGAGAGAGAGAGAGAGAGAGAGAGAGAGAGAGAGACGATTTAGCTGGATGTATAAGGTGTGGTGTCACCGCCAGACACCACACTTGCTAGGTGGTAGCCTTTAAATCGGCCGCGGTCCGTTAGTATACGCCGGACCCGCGTGTCGCCACTGTCAGTGATAGCAGACCGAGCGCCGCCACACGGCAGGTCTAGAGAGACGTCCTAGCACTCGCCCCAGCTGTACAACCGACTTTGCTAACGAAGCTACACTGACCGATACGCTCTCATTTGCCGAGACGATAGTTAGCATAGCCTTCAGCTACGTCATTTGCTACGACCTAGCAAGGCGCCGTATTCAATTTATTATGTGAAGCGTGTATCATCAAGAGAGATGTTCTACAATTGTGGATTAAAGTTAAGTATTACATCATCTACGTGCTTTATTTGCAATTCTCAAGATATTGTCCTGTTCCAGACCTCACGCCAGTCAGCGTGTAATTAAACGCGTGCATTTCGGCCTCCTCTAGAAACACAGTGTTGGCTCTTCTGCCAACACTACATAAGGTACATATTAATTTTAAAAAATTATCATCGATCAGAAATTTTATCGCTCAATTCATCTGGTCAGGTGACTTAGGTCATAATGTACCGGGTTAACAACTTGCTGGTTCTGAGTTCGACGTTCCTTTGTCAACAGCTTCAAATTTAAATAAATTCACCCATGTGGTACTTCCACATGTACACTTTCAACAGCGATTGTCCATTAACACAGCATTCTTTTGTGATGTATGTTTACATATTCGTTACAAAATTGTGTTTTTTATGTCTTTCTCTGTTATTCCCAACAGCTGACCATATTCTTTGACTTCTATAAACCGTGACATTTACGATTTTGGATTTTTGTCGAAGCTGGTATTCATCAGAATTTTGTTATCCATTCTTTTCAAGTGGCCATAAAATGTAATCCTCCATTTCCTCATTGTATCTACACTGAAGAGCCAAAGAAACTGGTACACCTACCAAAAATCGTGTAGGGCGCCCGTGAGCACGCAGAAGTGCCACAACATGACGTGACGTGGCATGCACTCGAATAATGTGATGGAAGGAACTGACTCAATGAATCCTGGAGGGCTGTCGATAAATCCGTAAGAGTAGGACGGGATGGAGATCTCTTCTGAGCAGCAAACTGCAAGGCATCCCAGATATGCGGAATAATGTTCACGTCTGGGGAATATGGTGGCCAGCGGAAGTGTTTAAACTCAGAACAGTGTTCCTGGAGCCGCTCTGTAAAAATTCTGGAGGTATGGGATGTCGCGTTGTCCTGCTGGAATTTCCCGTCGGAATGCACAGTGGACATGAATGGATGCAGGCGGTCAAACACGATGCTTACGTACGTATCACCCGTCAGAGTCGTATTTAGGCACATCAGTGGTCCCATATCACTCCAACTGCACACGCTCCACACCATTACAGAGCCTCCACCAGCTTGAACAATCCCTTGCTGACATGCAGGGTCCACGGATTCATGAGGTTGTCTCCATACCCGCACACGTCCTTCCGCTCGATACGATTTGAAACGAGACCGACCAGGCAACACGTTTCCAGTCATCAATGGGTTGACGGGACTAGGCAAGGTGTAAAGCTTTGCGTCATGCAGTCATCAAAGGTACACGAGTGGGCCTTCGTTGAATGGTTCGCACACTGACACGTGTTGAAGGCCCGGCATTGAAATCCGCCACAATTTGCCTGAGTGTTGCACTCCGTCACGATGAACGATTCCCTTCAGTCGTCGCTGGTCCAGTTCTTGCAGGATCTCGGAGATTTGATGTTTCACCAGAATCCTGATATTCACCGTACACTCGTGAAATGGTCGTACGGGAAAATCCCCACTTCATCGCTACCTCGGGGATACTGTGTGCCATCTGTCATGCGCCGATTGTAACCCTCTTAAGGGGCTCCGGAAAGGCTCAAAATCATGAAAAGTTCAATTTTTACTTTTTTGCGTTTTCTGAATCTGCAGACTATTACCTTTTAATAGATATATAATTTATTCAATTCCGAAGACTACAACTATTTTTAAATTTTTTTGAAATGTGTTCTACATGGGCGTGACCCACTGTGGCGCTGTTAAACTGCTGTCAAATGGTGTTATTATTGACGTCCGTGTTCATCAGGTACATTTTAGTGATGTGAGATAAAGTATGTGTTGTGGCTAACCTGTGATGGTTCAATATATATCGCTGGTGTGATTGTCGATTGATTCATGTTTATTTACTCTGTCGTTATCTCGAAAATATTCGTAATTAATTCTGTTTCTTGAGTCTCTGTTTTGTTGAAGTATAATAATGAGTAAAAGTAAAGTTATTAGAAATCCTCTTAAGGCTTTTAAGAAAAGGAGAAATGTTGGAAAGCCAAAGAAAGGTATGTGTTATTACTGTTAACAATAAAGACGATAACCAAGCGAGTGAACCTAACCTCTGAAGTACACCTGCCCATACCAGTCAAAGTGGGAAAGAAAATACTTCACAGAAGAAGCTTGGTTCAATGAGTGAAAACTATGAATGTTTTATGGGCGAATCGGATGTGAATGAAATATTTGATATGTCGGTTCTCAAAGGAATTTTTTCAAACTGTGTAAGATGTATTCATTGTAGTGAAGTTGGTCTGGAACTCTCCATAATAAAGCACGTAGGACTTGCTAGTGAAATACAACTGAAATGTGACAAGTGTTCATACATGACCAACTTTTGGAACAGTGTTGCAGTAACTGCAACTGAAGAAAATGGTAGCAAAATCTACGAACACAACAACGAGCGATGCTTGCTTTAGACAAGGAACGCCTTCGGGCTGCAGACAGGGCTGTAAAGAGTCTAGAAATACAAGCAAGAGTAAACAGGAGGAGGAACAAGAGGAAGCTGGAGGAGGAGTTTGCAGAGGATGAAGATAATCCATCCTATGGACCTGGAATGCACTAAAAAGTTAATCCAATCTTTGTCGTTCGATTCCCAAAACTTTTATTTTCTCATACTAATTACATGTTTTCTAAGGATCTTCCAAACACATTTGTTTCAAACTTTCAGTAAATGTTACACAGTACCTTCTGCATAATTTAACACAGCCTTTTTCCAAACAAACTGTATATTTTTGAATATATAAATAAAAAATTGCAAAAAAATGTTGTGAATTTTCATTACAATTGAAAAAAAAATCATCTTTAATAACTGAACTAAAATTTTGTAAAATCCCTGTGTTAAGTGGTAGCCCATATTCCAATAAATAATCTGTAAAAAGTTCAACTTCCTACCTCAAATACTTTGTGAGGAAAGATGTAATTTATAAGCGTTATTTTAACATTGCAAGTATAGGGCGTTCCGGAGCCCCTTAATTCTTGATTCCTGCCCTTGTAGCAGCAGTAACCGATCTAACAAGTGGGCCAGACACTTGTTGTCTTATATAAGCGTTGACGAGCGCATTGCCGTATTGTGCCTGTTTACATATCTCTGTATTTGAATACACATGCCTATACCAGTTTCTTTTGCGCTTCAGTGTACAGGGTGATTCAAAAAGAATACCACAACTTTAAAAATGTGTATTTAATGAAAGAAACATAATATAACCTTCTGTTGTACATCATTACAAAGAGTATTTAAAAAGGTTTTTTTTCACTCAAAAACAAGTTCAGAGATGTTCAATATGGCCCCCTCCAGACACACGAGCAATATCAACCCGATACTTCAACTCGTTCCACACTCTCTGTAGCATATCAGGCGTAACAGTTTGGATAGCTGCTGTTATTTCTCGTTTCAAATCATCAATGGTGGCTGGGAGAGGTGGCTGAAACACCATCGCACCAACCCAACCAAAATCGCAGGGGGTAAGATCAGGGCTTCTTGGAGGCCAGTGATGAAGTGCTCTGTCACGGGCTGCCTGGCGGCCGATCCATCGCCTCGGTTAGTTGACGTTCAGGTAGTTACGGACAGATAAGTGCCAATATGGTGGCGCTCCATCCTGCTGAAATATGAATTGTTGTGCTTCTTGTTCGAGCTGAGGGAACAGCCAATTCTCTAACATCTCCAGATATTGTAGTCCAGTTTCAGTAGCACCTTCGAAGAAAAAGGGACCAAAAACTTTATTGGCTGAAATGGCGAACAAATGTACAACTAAATGAAACTTTATAGCTCCCTTAATTCGCCGACAGATAGTGCTTAGCTCTGCCTTTTGTCGTTGCAGAGTTTTAAATTCCTAAAGTTGTGGTATTCTTTTTGAATCACCCTGTATTATACTGTCTCATTTTTTTGCTCTTCATTTTCCAAATCACATTGTCATACTTTGAACCCCATTTTTTTCGAATTACTCTTCTTTCTGTTTTCTCCAAATTATTGAACTCATTGACTTTTTGTATGAGAACATTTTCTCAGGCATAAAGACATCCAGTTTTAATCTGCACATAGTAACGCCTCATTTTTGTTCTAATAGATAAGGATTTTTTTATTGTACGTGGTCTTTGTTAAGTGGACGTTCATTTCCATTTTTTGTCTGTTTATGTTAGTACCTTTTTGCAGAGCATTAGGCTGACTTATTTCTCTCAAGCTTTTAATTTTTTAAACTTTCTTTATTTATGTCATGTTTGGTGTACCGTGAGCACTGATCATTTGGTTTTTTTACACAAAATTTGTGATCTAGTGTTTCTCTGTTACCTCTTGGAGAGTGTTTATATTTTTCGTTATGTGTTATAGGCTCTATGTAAGATGGTTAAACCATCAGCAAAAACTAAGGAGTCAGTTTTAAGGTTGTCTCTCTTTATTTCAAGTTTCCTTCATTTTTTATTTCCTCTTCTTCGTTCTTTATCTCCGTTTTTGTACTGCATTCCCGCAAATGGAATTGATTTATGACGGCGACAGTCCATCTCCTTGCCTCATGCCTCTTTCAGTTTCGAGTCGTTTTAGTATTTCACCTAAAAAAATTAATTTTGGAAACGGTATTAGTCAGTGACTGTGAAACGTCCCCTTAGAAAACATAATGAATTACTGTGCTGATAAACCTCTTACATTATTTGATTTTCAAACAGCTGAACAAAATTGAACGTACTCAGACATTACTCTCTTTACTTATCCTGATCATCACTAAACTAACACACAATATTTTTAGTGCAACGCAATCTGACTTTCAAAAATCCCCACAAAAGAATGGCCCTGACTAACAATAACCTATACCTTTCATGAATCACTTACCTCACAAAAATCTTCGTCACTCGAACTACTGCAATACAGCGAGCGCCACTACTGCCAGCTTAATAGTGTTCAAAAGTCATAATGTATATAGCAGTTCATGGCATCCATCCTTACAAATGTACTGTTTCTGATGGACACACGTCCAGATCATCCGCTCTCAAAAATCCGCCATCTCTCTCCCCACATCCACCACTGCGGGCGGCTCACCTCCAACTCCGCAACGCTACGCGCTGTTAACAGCCAACTGCCCAACACTACAATGGCAGACAACAATGCCACCCAGCCACAGACTGCACACAGCACAGCCAGTGATTTTCATACAGAGCGCTACGTACCGTTGCCAGTAAGAAAACATAAACAGCCTACTTACAACTGTCATTGATTTATTGTCAGGTCGAAATGCTTCAAGGGCACCGAATAGTGGGTGCATCTCTTCATATTTGAGCTATATACATATATTGTAACATACAATTGTTTACTAAAACAAATGAAGCCCCATCCTAAAGTGAATTTTCAAGCTGAGTGCTTTTCTTCTGGTAATGCTATGCAATAGATTTACCAGACTGCAGTGTTTATACAGGATATAAGTCATTAAGTCTTTCGCTGTAGACAGCATACTAATTCTTTGTTCACTATAATCGGTTACAATTTAGTTGCTTGCTGCTAGTGATGAAAAAGTATAGTTATTTGATACAATTATCTGCGCGAGTGAAACTTCGGTCAGTGGGTGCTACTTTCGTTTGACGGCTGAGATGAAAAGCAACGGGTTCGACATGCAAATGTCATGTGTTTGCCATCGTTGCTAGAAGTGTGATCTAGTTCTTGGCAGTCCAGCACGTAAGCTGAGCACACTAAATTGCCCCATTTTACTACCTGTCTAGCTGTAGACAAGCCCGTTTCATTTGTGTAACACCACGCTGTCGCTTTTAACCTGTCTGGTGCTGTAATGGTCCATTTGACTTACAGCGTGTTTCCTTAAGTCTGCTCAAAAATTTAACAGGTCGTAGAGGTTGCTCCACTCAACAGTTTGAGGGAGACGATCTCGGGTCAGAGAAGCCAGATTAAGGAGATATGGAAGTAAAAAAGTGGCTCTGAGTACTATGGGACTTAATTTCTGAGGTCATCAGTCCCCGAGACCTTACAAGGGAACCTCCCAATCGCACCCCCCTCAGATTTAGTTATAAGTTGGCACAGTGGATAGGCCTTGAAAAACTGAACACAGATCAATCGAGAAAACAGGAAGAAGTTGTGTGGAACTATGAAAAAATAAGCAAAATATACAAACTGAGTAGTCAATGCGCAACATATGCAACATCAAGGACAATGTGAGTTTTAGAACGCCGTGGTACCGCGGTTAGCGTGAGCGGCTCTGGAACGAGAGGTCCTTGGTTCAAGTCGTCCATCGACTGAAAAGTTTAATTTTTTATTTTCAGACAATTATTATCTGTCCGTCCGTCCGTCCGATGCGAGGTAACTGCGCCTTAGTTTGGGGACGCCACACCTAAACAAACATCGAAACACACGACGTCAGTCGACCACAGCGCACGGAAGAGAGAGTATTCCTGCTAACGAGGCTCCCTGGCTGGCAGTTGACTGTTCGCTGCTTTGGACGAGAGTGCATTAAATACGTGAGACGTATTCCGTGGGCAATATCAATCCAGCAAATATAGCTCGCGACTTCCAAAACAATCGCACGGTTTTGCGGTGCGGTCGCAAAACACAGACACTAAACTTATTACAGTGAACAGACACGTCAATGAACGAACGGACAGATCATAACTTTGCGAAAATAAAGAAAGTAAAATTTTCACTTGAGGGAAGACTTGAACCAAGGACCTCTCGTTCCACAGCAGCTCACGCTAACCACGGGACCTCCGCTCTCTTAAGCTCACAGTATCCTAGATGTTGCGTATCTTGCGCATGGACTACTCAGTTTGTATATTTTGCTTATTTTTTTCATAGTTCCACACAACTTCTTCTTGTTTTCTCGGTTGATTTGTGTTCAGTTTTTCAAGGCCTATCCACTGTGCCAACTTATAACTAAATCTGAGGGGAGTGCGATGGGGAGGTTCCCTTGTTAGAACTACTTAAACCTAACTAACCTAAGGACATCACACACATATATGCCCGAGGCAGGATTCGAACCTGCGACCGTAGCGGTCGCACCGTTCCAGACTGTAGCGCCTAGAACCGCTCGGCCACTCCGGCCGGCAGATATAGAAGTAAACTTGTCTGCCACTCTGCCTAGCATTTCTGTATTCCAGCTAATTTATAACTAACACATGTACAAGTTTACACATACTGTGCTGTTTATTTACATGTACATTCTTTACATGCCGCAAAAAAAAAAAAAAAAAAAAAGGTTTCAAAAGGCTCTAAGCACTACGGGGCTTAACATCTATGGTCATCAGTCCCCTAGACTTAGAACTACTTAAACCTAACTAACCTAAGGAAATCACACACATCCATGCGCGGGACAGGATTCGAACCTGCGAACGTAGCAGCATCGCGGTTCCGGACTGAAGCGCCTAGAACCACTCGTCCACAGCGGCCGGCTTACTTCCTGACCGTCTGAATGACCACCTGTACTTGCGGTTCGCGCAAAGAGTTCTGTCTGAGTTGTTGGAGAACGTACCCTTGGTTGTTCGTTAGAGGATGTGGATACAACATTACAGTGCGCCGCCTAACTTCAGTGTGGATTTCCGCATGCATATCAATGAAGTATTTGCTGGTCGCTGGATTGAAAGCGGAGGTTGTACGAGGTGCATTCAAGTTCTAAGGCCTCCGATTTTTTTTTTCTAATTAACTTCTCACCCCAAATCGATGAAACTGGCGTTACTTCTCGACGTAATCGCCCTGCAGACGTACACATTTTTCACAACGCTGACGCCATGATTCCGTGGCAGCGGCGAAGGCTTCTTTAGGAGTCTGTTTTGACCACTGGAAAATCGCTGAGGCAATAGCAGCACGGCTGGTGAATGTGCGGCCACAGAGAGTGTCTTTCATTGTTGGAAAAAGCCAAAACTCACTAGGAGCCAGGTCAGGTGAGTAGGGAGCATGAGGAATCACTTCAAACTTGTTATCACGAAGAAACTGTTGCGTAACGTTAGCTCGATGTGCGGGTGCGTTGTCTCGGTGAAACAGCACACGCGCAGCCCTTCCCGGACGTTTTTGTTGCAGTGCAGGAAGGAATTTGTTCTTCAAAACATTTTCGTAGGATGCACCTGTTACCGTAGTGCCCTTCGGAAAGCAAAGGGTAAGGATTACGCCCTCGCTGTCCCAGAACATGGACACCATAATTTTTTCAGCACTGGCGGTTACCCGAAATTTTTTTGGTGGCTGTGAATCTGTGTGCTTCCACTGAGCTGAGTGGCGCTTTGTTTCTGGATTGAAAAATGGCATCCACGTCTCATCCATTGTCACAACCGACGAAAAGAAATTCCCATTCGTGCTGTCGTTGCGCATCAACATTGCTTGGCAACGTGCCACACTGGCAGCCATGTGGTCATCCGTCAGCATTCGTGGCACCCACCTGGATGACAGTTTTCGCATTTTCAGGTCGTCATGCAGGATTGTGTGCACAGAACCCACAGAAATGCCAACTCTGGAGCCGATCTGTTCAACAGTCATTCGGCGAGCCCCCAAAACAACACTCTCCACTTTCTCGATCGTGTCGTCAGACTGGTTTGTGTGAGCCCGAGGTTGTTTTGGTTTGTTGTCACACGATGTTCTGCCTTCATTAAACTGTCGCACCCATGAACGCACTTTCGACACATCCATAACTCCATCACCACATGTCTCCTTCGACTGTCGATGAATTTCAATTGGTTTCACACCACGCAAATTCAGAAAACGAATGATTGCACGCTGTTCCAGTAAGGAGAACGTCGCCATTTTAAGTATTTAAAACAGTTCCCATTCTCGCCGCTGGCGGTAAAATTCCATCTGCCATACGGTGCTGCCATCTCTGGGACGTATTGACAATGAACGCAGCCTCATTTTAAAACAATGTCCAGACAAAAAAAATCGGAGGCCTTAGAACTTGAATGCACCTCGTATGACACGGCTGAGGTCACCTGAGCAGAATCCTCTTGATGATTTGCTATGGGGATAGCTAAAGTCACTTGTGCATGAGGCCCCAGTGGATACAGAGATGAAAATAGTTGCCAGAATTGTAGCTGGCTGTAATGTGATGCGAAACACACTGGGGATATTTGTCAGGGTGCGTCAGAATCTTCTTCGCCGACGTCATGCTTGCATTGTGGTTGATGGCGGCCAGTTTCAGCACAATTTATAAGATACGGTACAAATGGTACGTTCATTGTGTCAGTGATGGTATTTGCAGTTAACTAATGTGAATGAAAAATTACACAGTAATGTGATTTTATTCCTATTATCTTCTCATGCTGGCTTCTCCGACTCCAGGTTGCCTACCTCTGTTCTGTTAAACATCCTTTGTGCGCTGTTAAATTTTTGCCCGCTCTTACGGAAACAACCTGTATATCGTGCTACACGGCTACATTTTAACTTCCTAGCTGTATACAGTCGCAGATGCTCTGTCTAGTGCTACACAGCTGAATTTCACGTGCCTAGTACTACACAGTCCAGTTTGATCTTTCTGGACGTGCACAGATGCAGTTGACATGTATAGTAACAGTCCGCTGGGAAAGTCACCGTGCACTGAACCACAGGCTACAGATGTTGATCAAATTGGAACTTCGTGTCAAACTTAGCACGACACAAGTTGGCAGTGCTGCTTTTTGAAGATACACAATTGTTCTTGTTTTAATTTAATCTTACCTAATGTTTAGCTATTTGATTCATTTCATGAAAGATAATGAATATTATTTGTAGTGCTCATATGTTCAGTGTGTTTTTAAATTACAGTATTTGCAACTGAGAAACGTATTTTTCTTATTGAACATCTTTTCCGGCAAGGCGATAGATACGTAGATTTAGTGCAGTGTGTATTTTCCCAAAGGGTCCCAGAAACAACTGTGCCTTATGTGGATCGTCGACTGCCGGCCGCTGTGACCGAGCGGCTCTAGGCGCTTCATTCTGGAATCGTGCTGCTGCTACGGTCGCAGGTTCGATTCCTGCCTCGGTCATGGATGTGTGTGACGTCCTTAGGTTGATTAGCTTTAAGTAGTTCTAAGTCTAGGGGACTGATGACTTCAGATGTTAAGTCCCATAGTGCTCAGAGCCATTTGAACCATTTTTTGATCGTCGATTTATTGAGAAATTCCGAAAGACAGGCTCAGCATTAGTTCGAATTGGAAGACCACCTAAACTAAAACTGGGAAAAGGAAAAGGTATTGGATTGTGACAATATCTAAAGCTGTTTCATAAGCACTGAAGTTGTTGCCAAATAAAGCGTCAGCAATGCGAGAATTGGAAGATGTGTATCAACAAGAGCGAAACCTTTAGTGCAAACGGTATACACCTTTTATATTCCCGGCTGAGTCGGAGATTTTCTCCGCTCAGGGACTGGGTGTTGTGTTGTCCTAATCATCATCATTTCATCCCCATCGACGCGCAGGTCGCCGAAGTGGCGTCAAATGGAAAGACCTGCACCAGGCGAACGGTCTACCCGACGGGAGGCCCTAGCCACACGACATTTCCATTTCCATTGAGACGAGTGCCATTGACATTCTCGATGTCACCTTGTAAAGATAGTCCACAGCTCATAGTCTTGTGGCTAGTGTTGCTGTCTCTGGATCACTGTCTCCCAGATTCGATTCCCAGCTGGGTCGGGCATTTTCACTGCCCGAGGACTGGGTGTTTGTGTTGTCCTCATCATTTCATCACCATTTGGGAAAGTGGCGAGACTGGACTGTGTAAAAGAATGGGACTTTGTATGGGCGCTGATGACCACACAGTTGAGCACCACACAAACCGAATATCACCATCATTATAAAGGTATACAGACGAGGCCTGGTCCCACCTCTCTGGTCATGTTTACAAACGCAACACACGATTACGATGAACGAAGACTCTTCATCCTGTGCTTCAGATGCCACTGCGCGGTCAGAAAAGTGGGGTGTGGCTAGCAATAACCAGACAGCACATTGTTGGAACTTTATTTTTGAAGAAACCATGAACTGTGAACGTCGTTGGTTAATAATCCACGATTCAATTGGCCAGGCAAAGGAAGACCCAATCAATGACTGACGATTCCAACAAGTCGGCGCTACACTGCATGCAGCTAAAAATACTTACATGTCTTCTGGAAGAGTGTTTTGGGGAATGTGTCATCTCAAAAAACCTAATGCCCCCCTCCCCACCTCAGCGTAGCGTGCTTCACCAGACATTTATCCATGGAGAGCTGCAAAATCTGAAGTGTGTCACAATCACCCATGCACACTCTGTGTGGAAAACTGAGCATCATGTCACAAGTCAGATCTGCAGAACGTGCTTAATAAAGTGACTTGTATAGCCGCTTGTTGATGTCATTTCGAACATGTATACATGTACTGTAACTGCATGGCAACTTTCTATCCACCATGTACTGTACAGCTGCGTTTGATCTGTGTAGCACTATACTGCCCCATTTGACATGCCTTGCACTACACTGCCCCATTTGACTTGTCTAGCACTATGTGCCCCCATTTGACCGCCCGTTGCACTATGCAGCCCCATTTGACTTGGCGATCACAGCTACCAGCCCTCACTGGAATACCCTCTCTCGTGCTCCACTGTGAGCAACCGCGGACTGCGAGTGTAATTGGCCGGATAATTGGGCTCTGCTTTAAAACACTCACCCTTCTCCCTCACCCCTCGCCAGTCTGTTACCCATTCATCGGTGTTTCTGAGGAGGACGGGAGACAGGGCAGAGGATGAGTTCGACGACGACGACGACGCCAAATTGTTATAATGGACCAATTACGGCAGGACAACAGGGGCAAAGCGAAATGGAGTAGAACGAGAGAGGCTGCAACTGGGAAGTGGGGGAGAGAAGAGACGTCGTCTCCCTATTCACTCCCTGTCACCCCTTCCACCACCTCGCTGCTCCCCTGTACTGTCGACTGACGGATTAAATAAACAGTTCACAGACTTCGAAACGTACATTGCAGCCTCTACACACACTTAATATGAAACAGTAATGTGTAGATGATTCAGATAGATACAGAAACCTGTGGCATACGTCTCGAACACAGCTTTACTCAAATGGATGGGATTGCTTATTTCATCGCCGTCTTGCCGATCAAGTTTGGAACGCTAGAGATGTGCGTTTTGCAAACTGCTTTAGACACTCTGTTATCCTTGTAGCATAATAAAGACCATATTTTAAACGGAGGTTGCCTTATTTTAATCGTGTACTCCGTAATTTTTCGAGTAAATAGGAACCTAGTCTTCTTCAGTAAAGTTTGATAAGAGATTCATTCCTCCCACATACACTTTGCATATAAAGGAATAACGCCCTCTCTCCTAGTTGATTAAGGAATCGAATTTCCACGTATAACACGGCATTAAACGTCTGATTACTTTACAAATTAGTTAATATGGTAAATACTTGAAGTTAAGCTTGTGAAACCTTTACGATTGAAGACGCAGAGCCGGAATTATGTTGGTTTTATTACTTTCAGATTATTCACCCATACGCTAATGAGAAAGTGTGGAAAAAGGTTTGAAAATATGTTTCAAGTTCGTTGAAAGTTGCCAAGTGCTCTCGTTGTCAAATATTGGATCAATATAGTCTGGGTAATTTGCGTTCCGTTCTCGGGAAAGTAATTTTTTTCCGCATCTCAATGTTTATTAAATCATATCTCCCGTACTGTGTGTCGTACAATGAAATAATTTTACAGGTACATTCAGAAGCGTATGTGGATGCCCTCTGCAAAATGTGTTGTGAAGAGAGTCAGTGGTAAAGAAGTAACAAATTAAAACGTCATGCCGGATGCTGAAGTTCTACTGCATGAAAGGCGACTATGTAGTAAGTCACAACCTTTTCTACTTTAATTAATTTGTATGTGTGTGTGTGTGGGGGGGGGGGGTCATCGCGAAAAGGAAAAAGTTTCAAAAATAACACTGATAATCCCGTAACTAAAGGTACTTTACAAGAAGCTCTTTAGTGATTGATGCACGTGGAAGTTGTCAATCACTTCCTGATTTATTTATTTGGGATGTTATCACGCCTTGAAACTGTACAACTTCTTCTTGAAAAGTCCATCCACTCCTCTTATATTTTCTTTTGTCCTTTCCTTGGAGTCTGCACCATATAAACAGATGCTTTTTATTACCGTTTCATATAACCTGTTTTTGTCTTTTTTTTTAATTTTATCTGACCAGCTTACTGATTGCCTGTTTAGCTTGTGTTGTCGTGTGCCTTATTTCTTCTTTATTGTAACCTTAGTCGGAGATTATAACTCGTTGATATTTATACCTCGGACAGGCTTCAAAAGCTTTTCCTACGATGTCATGCTCTTTCCTTCCTACAGACAGATATTTTGTTTCAGAAAAATTTATTGTTAGACTGGCAATATTGTATGTTTGTCAGATTTTCTTCATAGTGTACTCTATAAGAAAGCCATCTACAACGAAAATTATTTGATGATTGGCGAATAGTAAAATCGACAGATGGTCCCCCATCTCTGTGAAGACCCGTCCTCCACACTTTTCCACCGGTTTTATAACAACTTAATTCAGATAATATTTAAAAACAGCCTTCTCTAAGAGGTTTGCTTGGCTGTATTACTCAGGAGATTTATATTGCTATTTGAATTACTATATGTTATCCCGCATGAACTTCTTTAACTTCAGCAAAGTATATCTTATTTTTGCACTCTCGTCAAAAAATATCGATACAGATTCTTTGCTGGTACTTTGTCACATGTTTCCTCTAAATCTCTGAAAGTGAAATTTGTCTCTGCTGTATTTTTTCAATTGTTCTTTCATTGTAAATATCCATTCTTTATAACACCAGGCTTACTTTTAACAACAACTAAACGACCAATTTTGGAGCTGCATTTGTTTTTGAGTCCTCAGTCTTCTGACTGGTTTGATGCGCCCCACCACGAATTACTGTCGTGTGCCAACCTCTTCATCTCACTGTAGCACTTGCAACCTACGTCCTCAATTATTTGCTGGATGTATTCCAATCTCTGTCTTCCCCTACAGTTTTTACCCTCCACAGCTCCATCTAGTACTATGCAAGTTGTTCCCTGCCGTTTTAACGAATGTCCTGCCATCCTGTCCCTACTGTTCGTCAATGTTTTCCACATATTTCTTCCCTCGCCTATTCTTTGGAGAATCTCTCCATTCCTTACACTACCAGTCCACCTACTTTTGGACACTCTTCTGTAGCACTACATATCAAATGTTTAGAGTATCTTCTGTCCCGGTCTTCCCATAGTCCAAGTTTCACTACCATACAGTGGTGTGCCCCAGATGTACATTCTTAGAAACTTCTTCCTCATATTAAGGCCTATGTGTGAAGCTAGTACACGTCCAGGAATTCCCATTTTTCCAGTCCTAGTCTGCTTTTGCTATCTTCCTTGTTCTGTCCATCGTAGGTTATTTTGCTGCGTCGGTAGCAGAATTCTTTAACTTCATCTACTTCCTCATCACTAATCCTGATAAGTTACTCGCAGTTCTCATTTGTCCTTTCTCATTACTTTCCTCTTTCTTCGATTTGCTCACACTCCATATGCTGTACCCATTAGATTTTTAATTCCATTCAGCACATCCTGTAATTCTTCTTCACTTCCACTGAGGTTGGCGATGTCATCACCGAACTTTATCAGTGATATCCTTTCATCTTGAATTTTAATGCTACTCCTGAACTTTTGTTTTCGCCATTGCTTCTCCGATGCGTAGATTGAACAGTAGGGGCGAGAGACTACATTCCTGTCTTGCAGACTTAATTGCTACGACAATTACAAATGACAATTTTAAAAATATCGCAGCTCAATTTCGCAGTCGATAGGACGTTCGTAAAAAGGTAAAAATGTCTCTGTCGGATGCTGTATTCCTAACATCAGACAACAAAGCCCCACAAGATGCTTAGGAAGAGTAGAGTTGAAGGCTGTGAGCTACATTATAATTATGAACCTTCCAATAATAATAATAATAATAATAATAATGTCGTGTGACTAGGGCCTCCCGTCGGGTAGACCGTTCGCCTGGAGCAAGTCATTCGATTTGACGCCACTTCGGAGACTTGCGCGTCGATGGAGGTGAAATGATGATGATTAGGACAACACAACATCCAGTCCCTGAGCGGAGAAAATCTCCGACCCAGCCGGGAATCGAGCCCGGGCCCTTAGGATTGTCATGCTGCCGCGCTGACCACTCAGCTACCGGGGGGGGGGGGGGGGGGGGGGGAGGGGGACTTTGAAACATCGCCACGTACGCTTACCAGTGCAACGTAACAAGTGTTTCCTGCAACAGGTAGCACAAGGTATTCCACGTTGCCACACACTAAGGCAGCCACATCGGACTGCAGCTGAGCGCGTGTAGGCAGAGCAGCGAGACTGGGGCGTAGGAAGGGCCGCCTGCCTCCCTGGGGGTTCCCAGCCACACCTGTATCGATAGTCGATACGCTCACTCGACTGGACCACTCGCCCGCGCGCGGGGGCTCGATATATCGGGCTGGAGCTGCACCGTGGAGCGCAGCCGTAGCAGGGGGCTTCGGAAGCACAGACCTCGCAACTTACTTCAGAAGCTTTTCCGCTTTTATCTGAGAATTTCTGTGAGGCAGTTGTCTTTCTGATCGCTGTTCCTGCTAGTTTGCTGTGAAGTCTAAAAGTTCTCTGATCACAACCTCAACCGTTTGAAGATTCTTGCCGAATGAAAACTGCGTATACCATCCGGGATTCGAAGCCTAAACCTAGCCTTTTGCAGGTAATGCTCTTATTGTTGTTGCTGTTGTTGCTTCAGTTCTAAGAAGGGTTTCATGCAACTCCCCACGTTACTGCATCCTGTGCAGCGCTTTTAATCTCTGCCTAACTGGTTTGATGCGGCCCGACATGAATTCCTCTCCTATGCGAACCTTTTCATCTGAGAGTAGCAACCCACGTCCTCAATTATTTTCTGGATGTATTCCAATCTCTATCTTCCTCTGTTGTCCTTCCCTCTATATATTCCCTGAAGTCTTAACAGATGTCCTTTCATCCTGTCGCTTCTTCTTGCCAAGTGTTTTCTATATATTTCTTTTCTAACCAATTCTTCGGAGAACCTCATCATTGAAACTTGCTGGCAGATTAAAACTGCGTGCCGGACCGAGACTCGAACTCGAGGCCTTTGCCTTTCGCCAGCAAGTGCTCTACCAACTGAGCTACCCAAGCACGACTCACGACCCGTTCTCACAGCTTTAATTCCGCCACTATCTCGTCTCCTACCTTCCAAACTTTACAGAAGCTCTCCTGCAAAGGTCCCGAGTTCGAGTCCCGGTCCGGCACACAGTTTTAATCTGCCAGCGAGTTACAAACCAGCGCGCTCTCCGCTGCCGAATGAAAATTTCATTCTGGAAACCACCTCATTCCTTACCTTATCAGTCCAGCTAATTTTCAACATTTTTCTCTAGTGCCACATGTCAAACGGTTCGAGTGTCTTCTTTTCCGGTTTCCCCATAGTCCATGTTTTACTACCAATAGTCCTGGGCTCCAAACGCACATTGTCAGAAGTTTATTCCTCAAATTAAGGCCTATGTTTGAACCGGTAGTAGCAGACTCGTCCTGGCCAGGGTTGTCCTTTTTGCAAGTGTTAGTCTGCTTTGGATGTCCTCCTCGCTCAGCTCGTCATGGGTTATTTTGCTGCCTAGGTAATAAAATTCCTTAACTTCATTTACTTCCGTTTCTCGTTCTGTCTCATCATCATACAAATCTTTCCCCTCACAGAGGCCTTCAATATACTTCTCTATGCATTTAACTCTGGAATTCCTATGAATATTACCACCCTTACTTTTAATTTCATTGAAGATTGTTTTGACTTTTCTATATGCTGCGTCAGTCCTACCTACGATCATCTCATTTTCGATTTCTTCACATTTCTCACGCAGCCATTTCGCCTTAGTTTCCCAGCACTTCCTGTTTATTTCGTTCCTCGTCTTCTTGTACTCCTGAACTTTTTCTTTCATTGATCAGTTGAATTATTTGTACCTATGTTCTTGCTGCCAAGTTCCTGTTCTACTGCACTGCCTACTGAGCTACTCCTTATTGCAGTATCTACAGTCTCAGAGAATTTCAAGCGTCTACACTCATTCCTTATTACAGCCGTATCCCATCTCTTTGTGCACTGCTTCATCCTGACCAGTCTCTTAAACTTCAGCCTGCTCTTCATCACTACTTTATTGTGATCTGAGTCTATATCTGCTACTGCATATGTCTTACAATCCAGTATCTGGTTTTGGAAACTGACGTATTCAAGTACCTGCTGCTCTTTTCCAAGTATACCTCTTTCTTTTGTGACTCTTGAACACATTATTCGCTAATACCAAATTAAATTTATTGCAGAACTCAATTATCCCATCTCCTCTCTCATTGGTAGTACGAAGCCCATATTCTCCTGTAACATTTTCTTCTACTCCATCGCCTAAAATCACATTCCAATCCTCCATGACCAGTAGATTTTTATTTCCCTTTAGGTACTGAATTATCCGTTCAGTATTCTTATACGTACTCAATTACCTGTTCAATATCCTCTTGTACCTTTTCTATCTTTTCGTCTTAGGTTTGCGACGTTGGCATGTGACCTGAACTATTGTTGTCGGTATTAGTTTGCTATCGCTGAACTGGTCACAATAATTCACTCTCTGCTGCTGTTGATATTACCTTTACTCATCTGACGAGCACTCCTCGTCCTCTTTCCATCTGACTGCACTGACGCCGCTGAGCGTTAGCATTTCCCTTTTCAAGTTTTCTAGCTGACCTACCACGTTCAGACTTCTGACATTCCACGCATCACCCGTAGAATGTTAACCTTTCGTTTGCTATCCTTAACTTTTTTTTTTTTGGTCATCAGTCTACTGACTGGTTTGATGCGGCCCGCCACGAATTCCTTTCCTGTGCTAACCTCTTCATCTCAGAGTTGCAACCTACGTCCTCAATTATTTGCTTGACGTATTCCAATCTCTGTCTTGCTCTACAGTTTTTGCCCTCTACAGCTCCCTCTAGTACCATGGAAGTCATTCCCTCATCTCTTAGCAGATGTCCTATCATCCTGTCCCTTCTCCTTATCAGTGTTTTCCACATATTCCTTTCCGATTCTGCGTAGAACCTCCTCATTCCTTACCTTATCAGTCCACCTAATTTTCAACATTCGTCTATAGCACCACATCTCAAATGCTTCGATTCTCTTCTGTTCCGGTTTTCCCACAGTCCATGTTTCACTACCATACAATGCTGTACTCCAGACGTACATCCTCAGAAATTTCTTCCTCAAATTAAGGCCGGTACTTGATATTAGTAGACTTCTCTTGGCCAGAAATGCCTTTTTTGCCATAGCGAGTCTGCTTTTGATGTCCTCCTTGCTCCGTCCGTCATTGGTTATTTTACTGCCTAGGTAGCAGAATTCCTTAACTTCATTGACTTCGTGACCATCAATCCTGATGTTAAGTTTCTCGCTGTTCTCATTTCTACTACTTCTCATTACCTTCGTCTTTCTCCGATTTACTCTCAAACCATACTGTGTACTCATTAGACTGTTCATTCCGTTCAGCAGATCATTTAATTCTTCTTCACTTTCACTCAGGATAGCAATGTCATCAGCGAATCGTATCATTGATATCCTTTCACCTTGTATCTTAATTCCACTCCTGAACCTTTCTTTTATTTCCATCATTGCTTCCTCGATGTACAAATTGAACAGTAGGGGCGACAGGCTACATTCTTGTCTTACGCCCCTTTTAACACGAGCGCTTCGTTCTTGGTCGTCCACTCTCATTATTCCCGCTTGGTTGTTGTACATATTGTATATGACCCGTCTCTCCCTATAGCTTACCCCTACTTTTTTCAGAATCTCGAACAGCTTGCACCATTTTACATTGTCGAACGTTTCTTCCAGGTCGACAAAACCTATGAACGTGTCTTTATTTTACTTTAGTCTTGCTTCCATTATTGACCGCAACGTCAGGATTGCTTCTCTTGTGCCTTTACCTTTCCTGAAGCCAAACTGACCGTCATCTAGCGCATTCTCAATTTTCTTTTCCATTCTTCTGTATATTATTCTTGAAAGCAACCTGATGGCATGAGCTGTTAAGCTGGTTGTGCGATAATTCTCTCACTTGCTAGCTCTTGCCGTCTTCGGAATTGAGTGGATGGTATTTTTCCGAAAGTCAGATGGTATGTCGCCAGACTCATGTATTCTACACACCGACCGGACTAGTCTTTTTGTTGCCACTTCACCCAATGATTTTAGAAATTCTGATGGAATGTTATCTGTCCCATCTGCCTTATTTGATCTTAAGCTCTCAAAAACTCTTTGAAATTCTGGTGCTAATTCTGGGTCCCCTATCTCTTCTAAATCGACTCCTGTTACTTCTTCCATCACACCAGACAAATCTTCCCCCTCACACTCTCAATGTATTCTTTACGCCTATCCGCTCTCTCCTCTGCATTTAACAGTGGAATTCCCGTTGCACTCTTAATGTTACCACGCTTGCTTTTAATTTTAGCAAAGGTTGTTTTAACTTTGCTGTATGCTGAATCTGTCCCTCTGGCTATCATTTCTTTTTCGATGTCATCACAATTTTCCTGCAGCCATTTGGTCTTAGGTTCCCTGCACTTCCTATTTATTTCATTCCTCATCGACAAGGACAGCGTTATCTGGATTTCAGTGGAGGAAATCACAGACACTTGTGGCTGTTACTTTGCGAATGTAATTCAAAAAATCGTTCAGATAGCTCTACGCACTATGGGAATTAACACCTGAGGTCATCAGTCCCCTAGAACCACTTAAACTAACCTAAGGACATCACACACACCCATTCCGGAGGCAAGATTCGAACCTGCGACCGTAGCAGCAGCGCGGTTCCGGACTGAAGCGCCTAGAACCGCTTGGCGACAACGGCCGGCGCGAATGTAATTGTTGGTGCTTTAAAAGAAAAGCCTCCTTCTTCCTACTTAGTGGCCTGCAAAGAACTTGAAAAAGTAAATCATTCTACGATTGCCAGATTTGTGAACGAGGGTATTAGAAAAATCTTCTGCAGATGGAAGGGTGTTTGTGTTTATTTCACATGCTGCTCCCTATAGTAAAGGAGTTTTGCTATTTGGGGAGCAAAACAAATGATGATGGTCGCAGTAAAGAGGATAAAAAATGTAGACTGGCAATGGCAAGGAAAGCGTTTCTGAAGAAGAGAAATTTGTTAAAATTGAGTATAGATTTAAGTGTCAGGAAGTCGTTTCCGAAAGTATTTGTATGGAGTATAGCTATGTATGGATGTAAAACAGACAAGAAGAGAATAGAGGCTTTCGAAATGTGGTGCTACACAAGAATGCGGAAGATTAGATGGGTAGAGCACATAACTAATGAGGAGGTATTGAATAGAATTGGGGAGAAGAGGGTTTGTGGCACAACTTGACTAGAAGAAGGGATCAGTTGGTAGGACATGTTCTGAGGCATCAAGGGATCACCAACTCAGTATTGGAGGATAGCGCGGAGGGTAAAAATCGTAGAGGGAGACCAAGTGATGAGTACACTAAACAGATTCAGAAGGATTTTAGAAGGACGTAGATTGCAGTAGGTACTGGGAGATGATGAAGCTTGCGCAGGATAGAGTAGCATGGAGAGCTGCATCAAACCAGTCTCAAGACTGAAGACCACAACAACAACAACAACAACGTATGATGAAAGCAAGAAAAGCCCTCCGAGAATTTATTCCAATTTTATTCATCTGACGTGCGTTGCTGAAGAAGTACATTCCACGTTTGTGAATGTAAATAAACTGATTCCATCCACAAAGAAAGTGTTTCTAAAAGCTCCTGCTCGCATCAAGAGCTACGAAGAAAAACTACCGAATGTACCTTTACCTCCCGAACCGGTGGTAACTCGTTGGGGTACGTGGGTCGAAGCTGCGTTGTTTTACAGTGAACATTTAGAGGCCGTTAGAAGGGTAGTAAACGACTTCGATAGAGCAGTGGCTTTGGCAGTTTGCCAGTCCAAGGAAGTGTTATGAGCCGTCTTCTGTTCGTA
This sequence comes from Schistocerca piceifrons, assembly GCF_021461385.2. Classification (NCBI taxonomy): domain Eukaryota; kingdom Metazoa; phylum Arthropoda; class Insecta; order Orthoptera; family Acrididae; genus Schistocerca; species Schistocerca piceifrons. The sequence continues at coordinate 65,759,507 of NC_060148.1, read as the reverse complement.
ACCTACATAAATGGTTCGCGACACAATGTGAGCAACCCTGTGAGACTGTGTACACATACAGGGTGTTTCAAAAATGACCGGTATATTTGAAACGGCAATAAAAACTAAACGAGCAGCGGTAGAAATACACCGTTTGTTGCAATATGCTTGGGACAACAGTACATTTTCAAGCAGACAAACTTTCGAAATTACATTAGTTACAATTTTCAACAATAGATGGCGCTGCGGTCTGGGAAACTCTATAGTACGATATTTTCCACATATCCACCATGCGTAGCAATAATATGGCGTAGTCTCTGAATGAAATTACCCGAAACCTTTGACAACGTGTCTGGCGGAATGGCTTCACATGCAGATGAGATGTACTGCTTCAGCTGTTCAATTGTTTCTGGATTCTGGCGGTACACCTGGTCTTTCAAGTGTCCCCACAGAAAGAAGTCACAGGGGTTCATGTCTGGCGAATAGGGAGGCCAATCCACGCCGCCTCCTGTATGTTTCGGATAGCCCAAAGCAATCACACCATAATCGAAATATTCATTCAGGAAATTAAAGACGTCGGCCGTGCGATGTGGCCGGGCACCATCTTGCATAAACCACGAGGTGTTCGCAGTGTCGTCTAAGGCAGTTTGTACCGCCACAAATTCACGAAGAATGTCCAGATAGCGTGATGCAGTAATCGTTTCGGATCTGAAAAATGGGCCAATGATTCCTTTGGAAGAAATTGCGGCCCAGACCAGTACTTTTTGAGGATGCAGGGACGATGGGACTGCAACATGGGGCTTTTCGGTTCCCCATATGCGCCAGTTCTGTTTATTGACGAAGCCGTCCAGGTAAAAATAAGCTTCGTCAGTAAATCAAATGCTGCCCACATGCATATCGCCATCATCAATCCTGTGCACTATATCGTTAGCGAATGTCTCTCGTGCAGCAATGGTAGCGGCGCTGTGGGGTTGCCGCGTTTGAATTTTGTACGGATAGAGGTGTAAACTCTGGCGCATGAGACGATACGTGGACGTTGGCGTCATTTGGACCGCAGCTGCAACACGGCGAACGGAAACCCGAGGCCGCTGTTGGATCACCTGCTGCACTAGCTGCACGTTGCCCTCTGTGGTTGCCGTACGCGGTCGCCCTACCTTTCCAGCACGTTCATCCGTCACGTTCCCAGTCCGTTGAAATTTTTCAAACAGATCGTTTATTGTATCGCTTTTCGGTCCTTTGGTTACATTAAACCTCCGTTGAAAACTTCGTCTTGTTGCAACAACACTGTGTTCTAGGCGGTGGAATTCCAACACCAGAAAAATCCTCTGTTCTAAGGAATAAACCATGTTGTCTACAGCACACTTGCACGTTGTGAACAGCACACGCTTACAGCAGAAAGACGACGTACAGAATGGCGCACCCACTGCATTGTCTTCTATATCTTTCACATCACTTGCAGCGCCATCTGTTGTTGAAAATTGTAACTACTGTAATTTCAAAAGTTTGTCCGCCTGAATATGTACTGTTGTCCCAAGCATATTGCAACAAACGGTGTATTTATATCGCTGCTCGTTTAGCTTTTATTGCCGTTTCAAATATACCGGTCATTTTTGAAACACCCTGTAACACTCTCATGTAGCGTCTAGTGAAGTCATCGGATGATCTGAAACGACTTCAAAATGTTTTAGTAAAAATAGCTTGATGGTGTGAAAAGTGGTAATTGATCTTCAATAATGAAGTGTGTGCGGTCGCCCACATCAGTAATAAAGGCAATTTCATGAATTTCAGTTACTCGCTAAATCGCACAAATCTGAAGGCCGTCAATTCAACTAAATACTTAGGGATTACAATTAGAAACAACACAAACTGGAACGGTTGCACAGATAGCGTTGTGGGGAAGCCGAAGCAAAGATTGTGACTACGAAGGCTTTCCCGCCGTATTAATTGATAATATTCTTCTCGGATATGCAGCCGGATCACAACGTCTTCACGACACAATATTTCCGCGGTCCAACTGGCCGCCATCTTCAGGTGAGAGTGCTGGTGCACAATCTCGCCGGAACTGACTTCCTAGCGCAAGCGGCGGCCCCTATATAGGCCGCAGAAGACCCACACCGCGTGCGCGAGAAGGTGCTGTAACTGCCCTCTAGCGCAGTAAAAATACCGCGCCACCAGTGGTGGAAATAGGCGAAATCGACATATCGCTGTCAAAAATTAAAAAAATTTTTTATTCCGACGATCGAAACACAGACCGTTGTTTTTTAATGTCAGATAACACTGGGTCCCAAGTCTTACTTAAAAGATAACCCTTGTCTCTATTAATAAGATTGTCAGATAAACGAATCTCTATGGATTTTTTTAAAACACAGTCCCAATAGCGAGATGCAGAGGCAACCATTTGTGTCGCATCATATAGCATTCTGTGTCCCTCGGTGAGACAGAACTCCGCCACTGCAGATTTCTCAGGTTGAAGCAGCCGTGTGTGCCGCTGATGCTCAACACATCGGTCCTGAATGGTCCGGATTGTCTGACTAATGTAAGCCTTCCCACAGTGGCAAGGGATCTTGTACACACCATTAGAGAAGACGAGGATCTGATAGTTCTACCAGCGGACAATGGCAACGCAACGGTTCTTCTGTCACGTGATGACTATCTGGGATAGATGGATCTCTTACTTGAAGACTCAGCATACAGAACATTGCAGGACGACCCAACTGAACGGATAAAACGGAAGACGCTTTCACTGCTGAAGAAGAGTTCTTTACCTGACGACGTTCTTAAAAAACTTCGTCCTGGTGCTGCCTTGCCACCGAGATTATACGGCCTACCCAAGATTCATAAGAAAGGGGTCCCGCTTCGTCCGATCGTGAGTAATTTGGGTGCTCCTACCTACAATCTAGCCAAGTATTCAGCATCTGTTCTTGGCCCTCACGTCGGTAAATGCGAACATCACATTCCCAATTCTATGGTGTTTATTCAGAGATTGAAGTCCTTGTGTCTTAGTCCCTGCGATTTGCTTGTGAGCTTTGATGTCGTGTCGCTTTTTACCCGGGTTCCTCTGACAGAATCCTTGCAACTAATTGGTGAGAAACTGGATGAGGAAACAACCAGGCTTTGTCGCCACGTGCTAACGTCGACGTACTTTTTATTCAATGACAAATATTTCGAACAGACTGACGGAGTGGCTGTGGGGAGCCCATTGTCCCCAACAGTCGCCAACCTTTTTATGGGAGATTTGGAGAACATGGCGCTGAAGACGGCGTCCTTAAAACCAACCTGTTTCTGGAGGTACGTTGACGACACGTTTATGGTGTGGCCTCATGGGAGAGAAGCTCTTGACCGCCTCCTAGATCATTTTAATTCCCTGAATCCTAGCATCAAGTTTACCATGGAGATGGAAAGTGATGGGAAGCTTCCGTTTCTGGATGTTCTGGTGCACAGAAAGGATGATGGGACACTGGGACACAGTGTTTACCGAAAGCCTACGCACACGGACCGTTGCCTGCATGCTTCTAGCTCTGCCGGCCGACGTGGCCGTGCGGTTAAAGGCGCTGCAGTCTGGAACCGCAAGACCGCTACGGTCGCAGGTTCGAATCCTGCCTCGGGCATGGATGTTTGTAATGTCCTTATGTTAGTTAGGTTTAACTAGTTCTAAGTTCTAGGGAACTAATGACCTTAGCAGTTGAGTCCCATAGTGCTCAGAGCCATGCTTCTAGCTGTCATCCATCGTTCCAGCGTACGGGGGTCCTTCGGACGTTGGCGAGAAGAGCTTATGCCATTTCAGATGGAGAAAGCTTGACACAAGGACTGGACCATCTTAAGGTTGTGTTCAAGCAGAATGGCTATACAGATAAACAGATCCGTTGTGCTTTCCAGTATGGACCTTCGCCTGAACCACCAGAAGATACCTGCAAATCGGTGGCCTTTCTGCCTTTTGCTGGCAGCATTTCCTCGAAGATAGGAAGAATTCTAAAAAGATATCATATCAAAAGTATTTTTCGTCCGCCAGCCAAGATTAGAGCGCTGCTTGGCTCTGTTAAGGATGACTTGGGTTTGAGGAAGCCCGGTGTGTACAAGATCCGTTGCCACTGTGGGAAGGCTTACATTGGTCAGACAATCCGGACCATTCAGGACCGATGTGTTGAGCATCAGCGGCACACACGGCTGCTTCAACCTGAGAAATCCGCAGTGGCGGAGCACTGTCTCACCGAGGGACACAGAATGCTATATGATGCGACACAAATGGTTGCCTCTGCATCTCGCTATTGGGACTATGTTTTAAAAAAATCCATAGAGATTCGTTTATCTGACAATCTTATTAATAGAGACAAGGGTTATCTTTTAAGTAAGACTTGGGACCCGGTGTTATCTGACATTAAAAAACAACGGTCTGTGTTTCAATCGTCGGAATAAAAAAATTTTTTCTTTTATTTTTGACAGCGATATCTCGATTTCGCCTCTTTCCACCACTGGCGGCGCGGCATGTTTACTGCGCTAGAGGGCAGCTACGGCACCTTCTCGCGCACGCGTTGTGGGTCTTCTGCGGCCTATATAGGGGCCGCCGCTTGCGCTGGGAAGTCAGTTCCGGGGAGATCGTGCACCAGCGCTCTCACCTGAAGATGGCGGCCAGTTGGACCGCGGAAATATTGTGTCATGAAGACGTTGTGATCCGGCTGCATACCCGAGAAGAATATTATCGAAGCAAAGATTGTTTTATTTACAAAATGTAACATGCAAGAGGTCTACTAAAGGGACTGCCTACGCTACGCTTGTCCGTCCTCTTCTGGAGTTTGACAGCGTAGCGAGGAATGTTTACCAGATAGGAATGACGGAGGACATCGAAAAAGTTCAAAGAAGGGCAGCTCGTTTTGTACAATCCCGAAATAAAGGAGAGAGTGCAACGAATACGATACGTGAATTGAGGTGTCAATCATTAAAGGGAAGGTGTTTTTTTCATGTAGTTTCAATCACAAGCTTTCTCCTCAGAAGACGAAGATATTTAGTTGACGCCACCTACACTGGGAGAAATGATCATCATTATAAAATCAAAGAAATCGGACAGAGAGAGAGAAGGAAGTGTTACCAGACGTACTGTCGTGGTGCAAATGCCGTCTACCTCTACATGACTAGTCCATAACTCACAGTTAAGTGCCTGGAAGTGCTACTAGAACCACCATCAGACTATTTTTGTACCGTTCGACGCTCTAGAAACGCACAGGGAAAAGGAACGCCTATATCTTTTCGTGCCAGCTCTGAGTCCTGATATTTTATCACGACGGAAATGACCCCTATGCGAATGGGACTTAACAATATATTTTGGCGTCCATAGAAGAATGATATCTGGCCGCAACGAAAGACTCCTTTGTTTTATTTATTACCGTGGGACATTCTGCCATGTTTCGCGATGATGCGAAGCTAACTGTTCTTCTTTGACTTTATCGATGTCCTCCGTCAATGCTAACTGCTAACAAGGGAACCTCCCCATCGCACTCCCCTCAGATTTAGTTATAAGTTGGCACAGTGGATAGGCCTTGATAAACTGAACACAGATCAATCCAGAAAACAGGAAGAAGTTGTGTGGAACTGTGAAAAAATAAGCAAAATATACAAACTGAGTAGCCCATGGGCGACATAGGCAACATCATGGAGACAGTTAGCGCACGAGCGCCGTGGTCTCGTGGTAGCGTGAGCAGCTGCAGAAGGAGAGGTCCTTGGTTCAAGTCTTCCCATCGAGTGAAAATTTTACTTTCTTTATTTTTGCATAGTTATTATCTATCCGTTCGTTCATTGACGTCTGTGTTCACTGTAATAAGTTTACTGTCTGTGTTTTGAGACCGCACCGCAAAACCGTGCGATTAGTAGACGAAAGGGCGTGCCTCTCCAATGGGAACCGAAAACATTTGATCGCAAGGTCATAGGTCAACCGATTCCTCCACAGGAAAACAAGTCTGATATATTCTATACGACACTGGTGACGGCATGTGCGTCACATGACAGGAATATGTTGTCGTCCCACGTAACTTGTACACTTGGCGAATGGGTAAAAAGATTCTTCTACCTTGCCCGATTTAGGCTTTCTTGTGAATGTGATAGTCACTTCCAAAAAAGTGATGAAAACATAAGAGTTTGTCACATAAACTGAAAATAAAAAATTAAAGTTTTCACTCGATTTTTTAAATTTTTTTTTGGGGGGGGGGGGGGGGGGAGGAACAGGAAGGCAGGGTAAACAAACAATCTTTATTCGTACAATTGTACTATCTTAGGGATAAGAAAAGGATCGAGACAGCAAAAACAATTTGGAAACCAGAAAATCAACGTAAAGGCCGTCCTTCGATGGAAGATTTGAACCAAGGACCTTTCTTTCCGCAGCTGCTCACATGACCACGAGACCACGGCACTCCTGCATTACCGGTGTCCTTGATGTTGCTTGTCTTCCCATGATCTACTCAGTTTGTATTTTTGGTTATTTTTTCACAGTTCCACACAACTTCTTCCTGTTTTCTCGATTGATCTGTGTTCAGTTTTTCAAGGCCTATCCACTGTGGCAACTTATAACTAAATCTGAGGGGGGTGCGATGGGGAGGTTCCCTTGTAAGAATCGCACACCACGCAAAAATACTCCAGAAGAGGACTTAGAAGCGTAGTATAGGCAGTGTCTGTAACGGATTTGGCATATTTTCAATAAAACGCAGTCTTTGGATTTGCCTTCTCCACATTCTCTTTGTGATCGAATCAGTGTAAGCTGTAGGCAGCTGATGTCCCTATGTTTTAACGTAAACGGACAAGCTTTAAGCATGTGTGTTTTGTGTCCTGCGTTTCTTCGTCGCCCCCTTATGACAGACAACTGCTCACAACCGGCGGGAGAAACATATGTCTTCTCCCCTTGAAAGGAAAAAGCGCTCAGCGACCACATCTCTAGTTAGCATCACGAAAATTCAACGGTACCACTGCGCGATCAACAGGTTGTCGGTATTCCTGTGTTTCCCGGCCCAGCGAGGGATCTCGGGAGCAACAAGTGGATTCTGGAGCAAGACGACGTTCCCTGTGTCCAGATGAGAGTTGAACGGAATGAGAAAGCGTGTGATAACCAGGACCAGTCCCAACTTTGGACGTCTTATATCGTCGGTCTGTCCAAGAGGCGCGCCACAATCTATGTCTTCGCTCCGCAAGCCACAGTATGGTACGTGGTGGAGGGTACTTTTTGTACCACTGTCGCTTCCGCGCCGGCCGCTGTGGCCGAGCGGTTCTAGGCGCTTCAGTCCCGAACCGCGCTGCTGCTACGGTCGCAGGTTCGAATCCTGCCTCGAGCGTTGATATGTGTGATAGCTCAGTTAGGTTTAAGTAGTTCTAAGTCTAGGGGACTGGTGACCTCAGCAGAAGCTGAGTCATTTGAATTTTGTCGCTTCCGTCCTCTCCTGTTACACTCCCGAGTGGATCGCGAAAACAGCGATTGCTGGAAAGGCCCCGTATCGCTTCGGATCTCTCTAATTTTACCTTCCAGTCTTTTCAGAAGATATATGTAGGAGGAAACAGTACAACGGTTGGCTCTCGAAGGAGCATAATTTGAGCAGTAAACGACACCGTCATTGCATTGTCTGCCGATGCAGTTTATTGGGCTTCTCCGTGACGCCTTCGTGCTTACTAAATTACCTTGTAACGAAACATGCTGCCTACACTACGCTTGTCCGTCCTCTTTTGGAGTACTGCTGCTCGGTGTGGGAGCCTTACCAGGTAGGTTTAACGGAGTACAGGGTGATCAAAAAGTCAGTATAAATTTGAAAACTGAATAAATCACGGAATAATGTAGATAGAGAGGTACAAATTGACACACATGCTTGAAATGACATGGAGTTTTATTAGACCCCCCCCCCCCCCCCCAAAAAAAAAAAAAAAAGTTCACAAAATGTCCTACAGATGGCGCTTCATCTGATCAGAATAGTAATGATTAGCATAACAAACTAAGACAAAGCAAAGATGATGTTCTTTACAGGAAATGCTCAATATGTCCACCATCATTCCTCAACAATAGCTGTAGTCGAGGAATAATGTTGTGAACAGCACTGTAAAGCATGTCTGGAGTTATGGTGAGGCATTGGCGTCGGATGTTGTCTGTCAGCATCCCTAGAGATGTCGGTCGATCACGATACACTTGCGACTTCAGGTAACCCCAAAGCCAATAATCGCACGGACTGAGGTCTGGGGACCTGGGAGGCCAAGCGTGACGAAAGTGGCGGCTGAGCACACGATCATTACCAAAGGACGCGCGCAAGAGATCTTTCACGCGTCTAGCAATATGGGGTGGAGCGCCATCCTGCATAAACATCGTACGTTCCAGCAGGTCTTTATCAGCCAGGCTGGGGATGATGCGATTCTGTAACATATCGGCGTACCTCTCACCCGTCACAGTAGCAGTCACAGTGCTGTCCAGCACCATCTGTCGGACATTTTGTGAACTTTATTTTTTGTTTTTGTTTTGTTGTAATAAAATCCCTTGTCATTCCAAGCATGTGTGTCAATTTTTACCTCTCTATCTACATTATTCCGTGGTTTATTAAGTTTTCAAATTTATACTGACTTTTTGATCACCCGGTACATCGAGAAAGTTCAAAGAAGGGCAGCACGTTTTGTATTATCGCGAAATAGGGGAGAAAGTGTGATGGACATGATACAAGATTTGGGGTGGACGCCATTAAAACAAAGGCGTTTTTCCTTGCGACGGAATATTCTCACGAAATTTCAAATACCAACTTTCTCCTCCGTATGCGAAAACATTTTATTGACGCCGACCTACATAGGGAGAAACGATCCTCATAATAAAATAACGGAATTCAGAGCTCGCATGGAAAGAGATAGGTGTCCGTATTTTTAGTGTGCTTTTGGAGAGTGGAATAATAGAGAATTATCGTAAACGTCGTTCGATGAACCCTCTGCCAAGAACTTAAATACACTCCTGGAAATGGAAAAAAGAACACATTGACACCGGTGTGTCAGACCCACCATACTTGCTCCTGACACTGCGAGAGGGCTGTACAAGCAATGATCACACACACGGCACAGCGGACACACCAGGAACCGCGGTGTTGGCCGTCGAATGGCGCTAGCTGCGCAGCATTTGTGCACCGCCGCCGTCAGTGTCAGCCAGTTTGCCGTGGCATACGGAGCTCCATCGCAGTCTTTAACACTGGTAGCATGCCGCGACAGCGTGGACGTGAACCGTATGTGCAGTTGACGGACTTTGAGCGAGGGCGTATAGTGGGCATGCGGGAGGCCGGGTGGACGTACCGCCGAATTGCTCAACACGTGGGGCGTGAGGTCTCCACAGTACATCGATGTTGTCGCCAGTGGTCGGCGGAAGGTGCACGTGCCCGTCGACCTGGGACCGGACCGCAGCGACACACGGATGCACGCCAAGACCGTAGGATCCTACGCAGTGCCGTAGGGGACCGCACCGCCACTTCCCAGCAAATTAGGGACACTGTTGCTCCTGGGTTATCGGCGAGGACCATTCGCAACCGTCTCCATGAAGCTGGGCTACGGTCCCGCACACCGTTAGGCCGTCTTCCTCTCACGCCCCAACATCGTGCAGCCCGCCTCCAGTGGTGTCGCGACAGGCGTGAATGGAGGGACGAATGGAGACGTGTCGTCTTCAGCGATGAGAGTCGCTTCTGCCTTGGTGCCAATGATGGTCGTATGCGTGTTTGGCGCCGTGCAGGTGAGCGCCACAATCAGGACTGCATACGACCGAGGCACACAGGGCCAACACCCGGCATCATGGTGTGGGGAGCGATCTCCTACACTGGCAGTACACCACTGGTGATCGTCGAGGGGACACTGAATAGTGCACGGTACATCCAAACCGTCATCGAACCCATCGTTCTACCATTCCTAGACCGGCAAGGGAACTTGCTGTTCCAACAGGACAATGCACGTCCGCATGTATCCCGTGCCACCCAACGTGCTCTAGAAGGTGTAAGTCAACTACCCTGGCCAGCAAGATCTCCGGATCTGTCCCCCATTGAGCATGTTTGGGACTGGATGAAGCGTCGTCTCACGCGGTCTGCACGTCCAGCACGAACGCTGGTCCAACTGAGGCGGCAGGTGGAAATGGCATGGCAAGCCGTTCCACAGGACTACATCCAGCATTTCTACGATCGTCTCCATGGGAGAATAGCAGCCTGCATTGCTGCGAAAGGTGGATATACACTGTACTAGTGCCGACATTGTGCATGCTCTGTTGCCTGTGTCTATGTGCCTGTGGTTCTGTCAGTGTGATCATGTGATGTATCTGACCCCAGGAATGTGTCAATAAAGTTTCCCCTTCCTGGCACAATGAATTCACGGTGTTCTTACTTCAATTTCCAGGAGTGTATGATTTGCAGATGTACGAGGGCAATCCCAAAATTAAGGTCTCCTATTTTTTTATAACTGCACAACTCTGTTTGTGTGGCAGTTGGTCACACTGTTATGAAGAGTGCCTCGCGAGCTGAGTGTAAACATGGGCACGCCGCGCTGAGGCGCTCAGTCTTGGCCTGGCAGCCGTTGAGAATGGAGTTCTCGTTGGATGTTACCGCCAAGTGCGAATTGAGCGCAGTTATCTGGTTTTTGAACGCAGAAAGCACTGCGGCGATTGAATTCCATCGCCAACTGACGGAACTGTATGGTGACTCGTGTATGGATGTCAAAATTTTCGTAAGTGGTGCAGAGAATTTGCAGCTGGTCGGACCGAAATTCACGACGAACAAAGGAGCGGGAGACCGTCAATTTCTGAGGAGACAGTGTTGAAGTTTGAGCAAAGCATGTGTGAAGATCGGTGGATCATCCTGGATGATCTCTGCACGTTGGTTCCTGAGGTTCCCCGAAGCACCGCCCACAGAATTTTAACGGAAACATTGAACTAGCGGAAGGTGTGCGCAAGATGGGTGCCGCGCATGCTGACTGAGGACCAAATGCGGCAACGAGTCGATGCTTCCCGCGCATTTCTTCACCGCCTTGCAACCGAACAGGACAACTTTCTGGACTCAATTGTCACGGGTGACGAAACCTGGGCATACCACTTTACACCTCAGACCGAGCAACAATCATGCCAGTGGCGGCATGCTTCTCCGCCAAAGCCGCGGAAATTCAAACAAACAAAGTCTGCCGGTAAATTCATGACAACCGTTTTTTTGGAATCGGAAAGGGGTATTGTTGGTCGACTTTATGCCCACTGGACCCCAATTAACGCTGACAGGTACCGTGAGACTCTGAAAAAACTCAAACGGGCAATTCAGAACCGGAGAAGGGGAATGTTGAGCAAGGGTGTGCACATTCTCCATGACAACGCTCGGCCACACATCGCTAGGCAAATACGTTGCTCTCCTGCAACAGTTTCAGTGGAACACAATCACCCACCCACCCTATAGTCCTGACTTGGCGCCCAGTGACTACCACCTGTTCCACAGGTTAAAAGAACATTTGGCCGGAAAGCGAGTCAGCTCCGACGATGAGATGACAGAAGAGATTAATAACTTTCTGAACAGATGGTATGTCATGGGCGTACAAAAACTACTACAGCGTCTACAAAAATGCATCGGCAGAAATGGTGATTATGTCGAAAAATAGCTAAATGTTTAAGCTGTAAACTGATGTAAACCATTGTAGAAATAAACAGGTCTATGTACTTATAAAAAAAATAGGAGACAGTATTTTAAACATAGCTGCGCAACAGCAACGGTTCCACGTAATAAGATTAAAAACAGCCGACCAGTTGCAAAGGATAAAGTAATCTTTACCTAGGTTTCGATAGATTTAAATCTAAATAAAATATAGCCCTGAGAATAGGGTTTGTCAGACAAATAAAAATAAGTACATGGAAGTTGGAGAGCGCATAAGGGCTATATTTTATTTGGACTAATGGAGCTATGCAGATGTTTGTAAAAACGACAATGACATATCACTCCATGTTAATGTAATACTGCCGCCTTCTGAAGAAGATAGATTTAAATCTATCGAAACCTAGGTAAAGATTACTTTATCCTTTGCAAATGGTCGGCTGTTTTTAATCTTATTAAAATAGGAGACCTTACTTTTGGGATTATCCTCGTATACGTAGTGGGGAGCATGATATCGGGGATCGAATCCCGGTCCGACATAAGTTTTCAACTTTCCCCACTGATGTAAAGCAATGCCCGCAAGCAGATAAATGTCATTAATTCCTTTGTGTCTTGAAACAGTGATTCTAAATTCCCCTATTATTTAACTATTATCCAAAAGAGAGAAGATGAAATAATGATGAAGCTGTCAATTACTCCGGGGTCCACAGCTGATCGCTAACCACGCTTACAGTTAACATGTTTCTCACCAGTGTGGCGAGCAGTTTGGGGCAGCTCCGTACTGCAGCAATCTCTGCTGTCCTCCATCGCTCACCTGCTGCATCCGATAGGACTCTGATTTGTGTCGCAGCGCCCAAACTCTCTCTGAGAACTTCAGCATTGTATTTACTGCTGCCAGTTACTCCCGAGCTCTTACAGGGTGTTTCAAAAATGACCGGTATATTTGAAACGGCAATACAAACTAAACGAGCAGCGATAGAAATACACCGTTTGTTGCAATATGCTTGGGACAACAGTACATTTTCAGGCAGACAAACTTTCGAAATTACAGTAGTTACAATTTTCAGCAACAGATGGCGCTGCGGTCTGGGAAACTCTATAGTACGATATTTTCCACATATCCACCATGCGTAGCAATAATATGGCGTAGTATCTTAATGAAATTACCCGAAACCTTTGACAACGTGTCTGGTGGAATGGCTTCACATGCAGATGAGATGTACTGCTTCAGCTGTTCAATTGTTTCTGGATTCTGGCGGTACACCTGGTCTTTCAAGTGTCCCCACAGAAAGAAGTCACAGGGGTTCATGTCCGGCGAATAGGGAGGCCAATCCACGCCGCCTCCTGTATGTTTCGGATAGCCCAAAGCAATCACACGATCATCGAAATATTCATTCAGGAAATTAAAGACGTCGGCCGTGCGATGTGGCCGGGCACCATCTTGCATAAACCACGAGGTGTTCGCAGTGTCGTCTAAGGCAGTTTGTACCGCCACAAATTCACGAAGAATGTCCAGATAGCGTGACGCAGTAATCGTTTCGGATCTGAAAAATGGGCCAATGATTCCTTTGGAAGAAATGGCGGGCCAGACCAGTACTTTTTGAGGAGGCAGGGACGATGGGACTGCAACATGGGGCTTTTCGGTTCCCCATATGCGCCAGTTCTGTTTATTGACGAAGCCGTCCAGGTAAAAATAAGCTTCGTCAGTAAACCAAATGCTGCCCACATGCATATCGCTGTCATCAATCCTGTGCACCATATCGTTAGCGAATGTCTCTCGTGCAGCAATGGTAGTGGCGCTGAGGGGTGTCCGCGTTTGAATTTTGTACGGATAGAGGTGTAAACTCTGGCGCATGAGACGATACGTGGACGTTGGCGTCATTTGGACCGCAGCTGCAACACAGCGAACGGAAACCTGAGGCCGCTGCTGGATCACCTGCTGCACTAGCTGCGCGTTGCCCTCTGTGGTTGCTGTACGCGGTCGCCCTACCTTTCCAGCACGTTCATCCGTCACGTTCCCAGTCCGTTGAAATTTTTCAAACAGATCCTTTATTGTATCGCTTTTCGGTCCTTTGGTTACATTAAACCTCCGTTGAAAACTTCGTCTTGTTGCAACAACACTGTGTTCTAGGCGGTGGAATTCCAACACCAGAAAAATCCTCTGTTCTAAGGAATAAACCATGTTGTCCACAGCACACTTGCACGTTGTGAACAGCACACGCTTACAGCAGAAAGACGACGTACAGAATGGCGCACCCACAGACTGCGTTGTCTTCTATATCTTTCACATCACTTGCAGCGTTATCTGTTGTTGAAAATTGTAACTACTGTAATTTCGAAAGTTTGACCGCCTGAAAATGTACTGTTGTCCCAAGCATATTGCAACAAACGGTGTATTTCTATCGCTGCTCGTTTAGTTTTTATTGCCGTTTCAAATATACCGGTCATTTTTGAAACACCCTGTACCTACCCGCCAGGGTATCCGAGAGCGCTAACGTGCTGTTTCATGGACTCGGGTACGCACGCCGGCCCCGGCCTCGGCGGATTAACGGCGAGGGCCGGTATGCTGGCCAGTCTGGATGTGGTTTTTAGGGGGTTTTCCACATCCCGCTAGGTGAATACCGGGCTGGTCCCCCCGTTCCGCATCAGTTACACGACTCGCAGACATTTGAAAACGTTTGCACTATTTCGTGGCTTACACTAGTCAGCTGGGGTACACTTCTTCCATCCCGGGGGGTTTGGGGTGGCGGCAGGAAGGGTATCCGGCCACCCTCTGCAATTAACACTGGCAAATCCGCCGTAACAGAGCCAACCCTGCGTTGGAGCCGGACAAAGGCCCGAGAAACAAAGAAAGAAACTCCCGAGCTCTTACCTGACCATTCCCGTCAACGAAATTATTCTTTGTAATCTCTATAACTTCCCAACGTAATCTGACTCAACTTTATGCAATTACCCAAATATCTGACTGCATTTTCACCGCCCCCACAGCTATCGAGGCTGTCCTCCTCGCGTCCCCAAAGCCAACTGCCTACACACCAGCGACCAAGCAGCCATCTTGCCCGCGTTTTTTCACAGTCCACACAACCCAGTTTTCTGTCCAATGGCACAGACCAATCAGACTCCGAGAAGCGTGTAGGGATACATCTTACTTGGAACCCTTCAGCCGAGGAATCTGACTATCCAATGAAACCCCTCTCCTAAAACTTGGTGGGAAGGTCCATTTCTCCATCGACGTACGACCTACGAGTCACATAAGCCGCACAGGAATGCGTCCTTGGGGACGCTTCTGCAGATTTTTCTGGCCTGTCCATCCCCGTATTGCGCCACGATAGCTAACGGAACCTCCCTGTCCTCCCTCACAAAAAAAAAAAAAAATGGTTCAAATGGCTCTGAGCACTATGGGACTTAACATCTGAGGTCATCAGTCCCCTAGAACTTAGAACTACTTAAACCTAACCAACCTAAGGACATCACACACATCCATGGCCGACGAAGGATTCGAACCTGCGACCGTAGCAGTCGCACGGTTCCAGAATGAAGTGCCTAGAACCGCTCGGTCACAGCGGACTACCGTCCCTCACCAAACGCAGCAGAAATTCAACCTAAAACGAAGCTAGAAAGAGAATTGGAACAGAGGTGGAATTTTCTGATCAGGAAGGACACTTAAAAATTAAAATAATACTTAGCTTTACGTGAACACGTCCTCTGCGCATCGGTATTACTGCACAGAATTGAAAACAAGCAAAACATAATACGATACGAAGCTAAATAAACCGGGCCTAGAATCAATGAAGGAGGTACGAAGACAACGTATGGCTAATTCCAGCCATTTATCCGCAAACGCCAAGCGCCTGTCCGTATCATTTCTCGATGGTATGGCTATAGTTTCAGATCCTTCATTATTGTCTGCAGTGCTGTGCGTGAAATATTCAGTTCTCTAGACATACGCCTTTGAGTTTTTCAGCTTTCCAGCGGATGTGCTTCAAACACGCAAGTTCTGTTACCGGTACGCATAGTTCTGGGCCTACCCGCTCCATTTACACGCAATACACTACCAGTAGCGTCAGATTTACTGTTTATTTTCGCTGTCGTTAACAAAGAGGTGCATTTCCTCCAAACTCGACGGCCATCCTCCGTCTCACCTCGGCGTACTTGTTTCTTGCAACGAAGAGTAGGCTGAAGTTCACGAGGGTACTCACGAAGAAACAATGTGCAAAGAAACGTGACACGGAGACGCTGACTGAAAGATTTTTAAAAAGTTTTTAAAATTTTCAAAATTTTTCTGTATTTCGTCTCTATCGCATTTAACGTTAAAAAAATTATTTACAAATTGAGGACCAGTTTCGGTGGCTTGACAACCATCTTCAGATCACATGATTATAAATGCACTCGCATTGTACAAGACAGTAGCATCATCCATAATCTTCTAATTTTAAATCTCCATGTAAAACGTGCTATATAAATAGTGAGCTGTCGTAGATACGTCCGCCGTTCGTGGTCTCGGGGTAGAGTTCTCGCTTCCCGAGCACGGGGTCCCGGGTTCGATTCCAGGCGGGGTCAGGGATTTTCACTTGCCCCGAGATGACTGGATGCTGTTGTGTCGTCTTCATCATCATCATTCATCCCCATTAGGGTCGGAGGAAGACAACGGCAAACCACATCCATTAGGACCTTGCCTAGTACGCCGGTCCGGGTTTCTCGCATCGTTCCCCCTACGCTCATAGATAACGTGGCATATTTTGCCTGTAGATGTAAAGTAGGAGCGTTATGTACAATGCATCGGTCTTGTACGCTACGAGTGCATTTATAATCATGTGATCTGAAGATGGTTGTTAAGCTACCGAACCTGGTCATCACTTTACAAATAATTTTTTAACGTAAATGCGACTGTGATGATATATAGAAAATTTTTGAAAGATTTAAAAAGTTTTATACAGAGTTTTTAAAATTTTTATAATTTTGCAGTCGATTATCTGAGTACGATAGCTTTCTCCTTTTATGAAAATGTTAGATATTTTCACGTTTGAAGTTCTCTGAGGCTAAAACACTACGATAACGAATGTCAGTAGGCAGTTCGCTTGAAGAGAAATGGACATCTCTAAAAGGAGCAGTCACAGAAGATGAAATGTAAAATATAGGTAGAAAGAAGGTAACAGCGAGGAAACCATGGATAACAGAAGAAATACTTGAGTTGATCGAAAAATGTACAAAAGTATTTGTGGAAACTCAGGAATACAGAAATACAGCACACTTAGGACCGAAATTAGTGCAGCGATGCTAAGGCGAAATGGGTGCATGAAAAATGTCCAGAAATCGAAAAATGACTGTCGGAAGGTCTGACTCACCTTACAGAAAATTCAAAACAATCTTCGGTGAAGTGAAAAGCGAGGGCGATAACACTAACAGTGGAATGGGAACTCCACTGTTAAATGCAGAGGAGTGAGGGAGTAGGTGGAATGAATACATTGAATGCCACTAGGAGTGCAGCAAAAATGGTTGAAATGGCTCTGAGCACTATGGGACTTACCATCTGAGGTCATCAGTCCCCTAGAACGCAGAAATACTTAAACCTAACTAACCTAAGGACATCACACACATCCATGCTCGAGGCAGGATTCGAACCTGCGACCGTAGCGGTCGCGCGTTTCCAGACTGAAGCGCTTAGAACTGCTCGGCCACCATGGCCGGCTAGGAGTGGAGCACTTGTCTCATGACGTGATAGAAGCAGAAATGGGAGTCGATATGGAAGAGATAGGGGATCAGTATTAGAGTAGGAATTTAAAAGGGCTTTAAAGAACTTAAAATCAAATAAGACAGAAGGAACAGACAACATTTTTCATCGGAAAATAATTGGTGCAATTGGCAACAAAATGACTAGTCATGCTGATGTGTAGAATGCGTCAGAGTGGTGACATACTATCATACTTTCGGGAAAACATCATCCAAACAATTCCGAAGAGAGCAAGAGCCGACTAGTGTGAGAATTATCCCACAGTCATCTTAGCAGGTCATACATTCAAGTTGCTGGCAAGAATAGTACGAGTATGCAGAAGAATGGAAAAGAACAATGAGGACGTATTAGGTGACGATCAGTTTGGCCTTAGGAAACGTAAAGGCACCGGAGAAGCAGCTGTGACATTGCAGGTGATAGTGGCAAGCAACACAGAAGAAATATCAAGACACGTTCATAGGATTTGACGTCTTGGGAGAGGCGTTCCACAATTTAAAATGGTACAAGATGTTCGAAATTCTAAAAATAGTAGGGGTAAGGTACAGAGAAAGACAGGTAATATGTGATATGTAGAAGAACCAAGAGGGAACAGTAAGAGTGGAAGTGCAGGAATATAGGCAGAGATGTAGTCTTTCGCCCCTACTGTTCAATCTGTACATCGAAGAAGGAATGACGAAAATAAAAGAAAGCTTCAAGAGTAGAATTAAAACTGAAGGTGGAAGGATATCAATGATAAGATTCGCTGATGAGATTAGTGTCCTCATTGAAAGTGAAGAAGAATTATCTGTTGAATAAAATGAACATGGTAATTAGAAGAAAATATGGATTGAGGGTAAATTGAAGAAACTTGAAAATAATGTTACGTCATTTAAAAATGGTTCAAATGGCTCTGAGCGCTATGCGACTTAACTTCCGATGTCATCAGTCGCCTAGAACTTTGAACTAATTAAACCTAAATAACCTAAGGACATCACACACATCCATGCCCGAGGCAGGATTCGAACCTGCGACCGTAGCGGTCACGCGGTTCCAGACTGAAGCGCCTAGAACCGCACGGCCACTCCGGCCGGCTTACGTCATTTACGAGGTACGGCTAGAAAAAAACCACACTGATGCTGGAAAAAACATTTATTTACATTTATTTACAATTTCATGTTATCTCCTTCAATGTACTCTCCTCCTCGGTCTCTACACCGCTCCATACGAATTTTCCACTGTTCATAGCAATGCTGCAGATCATTTTCGGTAAGTCTATACATTACTTCCGTCGCTTTTTCTTTTACTGCTTCAACAGTCTCAAATCTAGTTCCTTTCAAAGCTGACTTGACTTTAGGGAAAAGAAAAAAGTCACAGGGGGCCAAATCAGGTGAGTAGGGTGGATGATCTAAGATGGGAATGTTGTGTTTTGCCAAAAACGTCTTCACTGACAACGCACTGTGAGCTGGGGCATTGTCTTGGTGAAGGATCCATGACTTTTTTCTCCACAAATCGTTCCGTTTTCTCCGTACTCGCTCACGTAGGGTAGCCAGGACGCTAATGTAGTAATGCTGATTCACTGTTTGTCCCTCTGGTACTCAATCAATGTGCACAATACCTTTGATGTCAAAAAAAACAGTCATCATTGCCTTGAATTTCGATTTTGTCATTCGTGCTTTTTTTGTCGTGGAGAACCAGGAGTTTTCCAATGCATCGATTAGCGTTTAGTTTCGGGATCGTAAGTAAAAAACCACGATTCATCGCAAGTAATAACATTTTGTAAGAAGGTGGGATCACTTTCAATGTTTTCCAGGATGTTAGGACAAATCATTCTTCGGCGTTCCTTCTGTTCAATTGTGAGACACTTTGGAACCATTTTCGAACACACTTTGTTCATGTTGAAACTTTCATGAAGAATCTGCCAAACACTTTCCTTCTCAACTCCTGTTAACTCAGACACTGCTCTGATTGTTAAACGGCGATCTTGTCGAACAAGTTTACCGATTTTTTCAATGTTTGCATCAGTTTTCGCTGACAATGGTCTGCCAGTGCGAGTGTCATCACTGGTGTCTTCGCGGCCATCTTTAAATCGTTTAAACCACTCAAACACTTGTGTTCGCGATAAACAATCATCGCCGTACACCTGTTGTAACATTACAAACGTTTCACTTGCAGATTTTCCTAGTTTGAAACAAAATTTGATGTTAACACGCTGTTCTTTCTGTACACTCAACATTTTCCGACGCACAGA
The DNA here is from genome assembly GCF_021461385.2 of Schistocerca piceifrons. Classification (NCBI taxonomy): domain Eukaryota; kingdom Metazoa; phylum Arthropoda; class Insecta; order Orthoptera; family Acrididae; genus Schistocerca; species Schistocerca piceifrons. The sequence goes on along the minus strand of NC_060148.1, from coordinate 65,739,979 downwards.
CAAAACGTCAACTACTTAAAACAGACGCCACGGGCAGACTGAGTGCAGGAGGCAGATGAAACTCGAGCAGTAGGCGGAGCGAGAGTCACGTGACAGGCCACGCGACTCTCAGCCTTATTGCATTCGTTTTATTGTTTCACCAGTACTAGCCCGGTTTTTTTCTAGCCACACCTCGTATACACGGTCCAGTCACATTAATGTGACAAGTGCCTACGTTCGACGTTAACGTGCAGACATCGCTCACATATAACAGGTGGCAGCACTAGCAGTGGAGGGTATAATAAGCGGGACGAGGGGAAGCGGAATACTGCGCAGTCGTAATACGGAAATGGAGTGATTTATCTCTCGTCCAAAAGGGCATATGATCATTGGCTTTCGAGCCAAGGGTGGAAGCATTTTCGAAACGGCTAAGTGTGTAAACTATTCGTGTGTTGTCGTGGTGAAAGTATACCGCGCTAGGCAAAATGCCGATATTCAAAACCGGCGCTGCGCAGTTGTTGTACACCATCGACCACAGAAGACTGAGGTGGCCGGCGGCTAGGGAGATGTGTACGAGCGAATGGACGTGCAACTCCTGAGCAACGGACCGCCCAGACGAACCATGGGGCTACCAACAGGGTCTCTTCAACGACCCTTCGGCGAGCGTTGCAGTGTACGGGCCTTCATCGGGGAGGAGTCCGTCCCCGGTAGCTGAATGGCCAGCGTGACGGATTGTCAATCCTCTGGGCCTGGGATCGATTACCGGCTGGGTCGAGGTATTTTCTCCACCCAGGGACTGGATGTTGTGCTGTCTTCATTATCAACCCATCATCCTCATCGACTGCAAAAAAAAAAAAAAAAAAAAAAAAAAAATGGCCCTGAGCACTATGGGACTTAACATCTATGGTCATCAGTCCCCTAGAACTTAGAACTACTTAAACCTAACTAACCTAAGGACATTACACAACACCCAGCCATCACGAGGCAGAGAAAATCCCTGACCCCGCCGGGAATCGAACCCGGGCGTGGGAAGCGAGAACGCTACCGCACGACCACGAGATGCGGGCTCATCGACTGCAGCTCGCCGAAGTGGCGTCAGATTGAACCTGCACCCGGTGAACGGTCTGCCCGACGGGGGGCCCTAGCCATGCGAATAAACAAACAAATCGGCGAGGGAGGCTGGAATCTGCACGACAATATCGCAACCGGACGTCCACGGTGTGCCAGCAGGTGATTAGTCACGTTTCATTCTCCGTCGCATATCTGTTGGCGTATACGGCGTGAAACATCTGAAAGCAAACACCTTGCATGTGTTGTGGTCTGAGGAATGTTTCTGTGGTATTCGCTGGCGTTATCATCCTGGAAGCCACAATGGATCAACACAGGTATGCACCTATCCTCGGGGACCACGTTGACCCCCACATGGAGTTTCTACATCTACACCTATACTCCGCAAGCCACTTGACGGTGTGTGTCGGAGGGTACCTTGAGTACCTCTATCGGTTCTCCCTTCTATTCCAGTCTCTTATTGTTCGTGGGAAGAAAGATTGTCGGTATGCCTCTGTGTGGGCTCTAATCTCTCTGATTTTATCCTCCTGGTCTCTTCGCGAGATATACGTAGGAGGGAGCAATATACTGCTTGACTCTTCGGTGAAGGTATGTTCTCGAAACTTTAACAAAAGCCTGTATCGAGCTACTGAGCGTCTCTCCTGCAGAGTCTTCCACTGGAGTTCATCTATCATCTCCGTAACGCTTTCGCGATTGCTAAATGATCCTGTAACGAAGCGCGCTGCTCTCCGTTGGATCTTCTCTATCTGTTCTATCAACCGTATCTGGTACGGATCCCACACTGCTGAGCAGTATTCAAGCAGTGGGCGAACAAGCGTACTGTAACCTACTTCCTTTGTTTTCGGATTGCATTTGCTTAGGATTCTTCCAATGAATCTCAGTCTGGCATCTGCTTTACCGACGATCAACTTTATACGATCATTCCATTTTAAATCACTCCTAATGCGTACTTCCAGATAATTTATGGAATTAACTGCTTCCAGCTGCTGACCTGCTATTTTGTAGCTAAATGATAAAGGATCTATGTATTCGCAGCACATTACACTTGTCTACATTGAGATTCAATTGCCATTCCCCGCACCATGCGTCAATTCGCTGCAGATCCTCCTGCATTTCAGTACAATTTTCCATTGTTACAACTTCTCGATATACCACAGCATCATCCGCAAAAAGCCTCAGTGAACTTCCGATGTCATCCACAAGGTCATTTATGTATATTGTCAATAGCAACGGTCCTACGACACTCCCCTGCGGCACACCTGAAATCACTCTTACTTCGGAAGACTTCTCTGCATTGAGAAGGACATGCTGCGTTCAGTTATCTAGGAATTCTTCAATCCAGTCACACAATAGGTCTGATAGTTCATATGCTGTTTCTTTGTTCATTAAACGACTGTGGGGAACTGTATCCAACGCCGTGCGGAAGTCAAGAAACATGGCATCTACCTGGCAACCCGTGTCTATGGCCCTCTGAGTGTATTTCTCCTCTGCACGAAGGCATTTACCAGCACGACAATGCAACGTGTCACACAGCTCGCATTGTACTTGCATGGTTTGGAGAGCACCAGGATGACTTCACCGTGCTCGCATGGCCACGAAACTCCCCGGCTCGAGGAACTGTGGGATCACCTCGATCGCAGCTGTCCCTGGCACTCGTATCGGCAGATTCCACATCCCTGTCGGTACCTTACAGAAACCTCACTGACGTTATTTCTGAACGTTTCATCGACATCTACATGGATACTTTGCAAACACACATTCGGGTGCCTGGCAGAGGGTTCATCGAACCACCTTCGCAATTCTTTATTATTCCAATCTCCTATAAGTCACGGAAAGAACGAAGACCTATATCTTTCCGTACGAGCTCTGATTTCCCTTATTTTATCGTGGTGAGGAAATGGAAGAGGATGTAGATGAAGATGAAATGGGAGATAAGATAATGCGTGAAGAGTTTGACAGAGCACTGAAAGACCTGAGTCGAAACAAGGCCCCGGGAGTAGATAACATACCATTAGAACTACTGATGGCCTTGGGAGAGCCAGTCATGACAAAACTCTACCATCTGGTGAGCAAGATGTATCAGACAGGCGAAATACCCACAGACTTCAAGAAGAATATAATAATTCCAATCCCAAAGAAAGCAGGTGTTGACAGATGTGAAAATTACCGAACTATCAGTTTAATAAGTCACAGCTGCAAAATACTAACGCGAATTCTTTACAGACGAATGGAAAAACTGGTAGAAGCGGACCTCGGGGAAGATCAGTTTGGATTCCGAAGAAATGTTGGAACACGTGAGGCAATACTAACCTTACGACTTATCTTAGAAGAAAGATTAAGAAAAGGCAAACCTACGTTTCTAGCATTTGTAGACTTAGAGAAAGCTTTTGACAATGTTGACTGGAATACTCTCTTTCAAATTCTAAAGGTGGCAGGGGCAAGATACAGGGAGCGAAAGGCTATTTACAATTTGTACAGAAACCAGATGGCAGTTATAAGAGTCGAGGGGCATGAAAGGGAAGCAGTGGTTGGGAAAGGAGTGAGACAGGGTTGTAGCCTCTCCCCGATGTTATTCAATCTGTATATTGAGCAAGCAGTAAAGGAAACAAAAGAAAAATTCGGAGTAGGTATTAAAATTCATGGAGAAGAAGTAAAAACTTTGAGGTTCGCCGATGACATTGTAATTCTGTCAGAGACAGCAAAGGACCTGGAAGAGCAGTTGAACGGAATGGAGAGTGTCTTGAAAGGAGGATATAAGATGAACATCAATAAAAGCAAAACGAGGATAATGGAATGTAGTCAAATTAAATCGGGTGGTGCTGAGGGTATTAGATTAGGAAATGAGACACTTAAAGTAGTAAAGGAGTTTTGCTATTTACGGAGTAAAATAACTGATGATGGTCGAAGTAGAGAGGATATAAAATGTAGACTGGCAATGGCAAGGAAATCGTTTCTGAAGAAGAGAAATTTGTTAACATCGAGTATAGATTTAAGTGTCAGGAAGTCGTTTCTGAAAGTATTTGTATGGAGTGTAGCCATGTATGGAAGTGCAACATGGACGATAACCAGTTTGGACAAGAAGAGAATAGAAGCTTTCGAAGTATGGTGCTACAGAAGAATGCTGAAGATAAGGTGGGTAGATCACGTAACTAATGAGGAGGTATTGAATAGGATTGGGGAGAAGAGAAGTTTGTGGCACAACTTGACTAGAAGAAGGAATCGGTTGGTAGTACATGTTTTGAGGCATCAAGGGATCACAAATTTAGTATTGGAGGGCAGCGTGGAGGGTAAAACTCGTAGAGGGAGACCAAGAGATCAATACACTAAGCAGATTCTGAAGGATGTAGGTTGCAGTAGGTACTGGGAGATGAAGAAGCTTGCACAGAATAGAGTAGCATGGAGAGCTGCATCAGACCAGTCTCAGGACTGAAGACCACAACAACAACAACATCGTTCCTCCCTATGTAGGTCGGTGTCAACTAAATATTATCGCATTCGGAGGAGAAAGTTGGTGATTGCAATTTCGTAAGAAGATTCCGGTAGAACGAAAAACGCCTTTCTTTTAATGATGTCCAGCCCAAATCCTGTATCATTTCTGTGACACTCTCTCCCATATTTCGGGATAATACAAAACGTGCTACCCTTCTTTGAACTTTTTCGATGTACTCCGTCAGTCCTATCTTGTAAGGATCCCACACCGCGCAGCAGGATTCTAAAGGAGAACGGACAAGCGTAGTGTAGGCAGTCTCCTTAGTAGGTCTGTTACATTTTCTAAGTGTCCTGCCAATAATACGCAGTCTTTGGTTAGCCTTCCCCACAACATTTTCTGTGTGTTCCTTCCAATTCAAGTTGTTCGTAATTGTAATACCTAGGTATTTAGTTGAATTTATGGCTTTTAGATTCGACTGATTATCGTGTAACCGAAGTTTAACGAGTTCCTTTTAGTACTCTTGTGGATGACCTCACAATTTTCGATATTTAGGGTCAACTGCCACTTTTTGCACCATTCAGATATTTTATTCTAAATCGTTTTGCGGTTTGTTTTGATCTTCTGATCACTTTATTAGTCGATAAACGACAGCGTCATCTGCAAACAACCTAAGACGGCTGCTCAGATTGTCTCCCAAATCGTTTATATAGATAAGGAACAGCAAAGGGCCTGCAGCACTACCTTCGGAAACGCCAGAAATCACTTATGTTTTACTCGATGACTTCCCGGCAATTACTACGAACTGTGATGTCTCTGACAGGAAATCACGAATCCAGTCACATAACTGAGACGAGATTCCATAAGCACGCAATTTCACTACAAGCCGCTTGTGTGGTACAGTGTCAAAAGCCTTCCGGAAATCCAGAAATACGGAATCGATCTGAAATCCCTTGTCAATAGCACTCAGCTCTTCATGTGAATAAAGAGCTAGTTGTGTTTCACAAGAACGATGTTTTCTAGATCCGTGTTGACTATGAGTCAATAGACTGTTCTCTTCGAGGTAATTTATAACGTTCGAACACAATATATGTTCAAAACTCCCGCTGTATGTCGACGTTAACAATATGGGCCTATAATTTAGTGGATTACTCCTACTACCTTTCTTGAATATTGGTGTGACCTGCGCATCTTTCCAGTCTTTGGTTACGGATCTTGCGTCGAGCGAACGGTTGTATATGATTGTTAGGTATGGAGCTAATGCATCAGCACACTCCGAAAGGAACCTAATTGGTATACAGTCTGGACCAGAAGACATGCTTTTTTTCACTACTCCGAGGACATTTACTTCTACGTTAATCGTGTTGGCACATGTTCTCGATTCGAATTCTGGAATATTTACTTCGTCTTTTTTTGTGAAGGCATTTCGGAAGGCTGTGTTTAGTAACTCTGCTTTGGCAGCACTGTCTTCGTTAGTATCTTGATTGCTATTGCGCAGAGAAGGCATTGCCGGCCGAAGTGGTCGTGCGGTTAAAGGCGCTGCAGTCTGGAACCGCAAGACCGCTACGGTCGCAGGTTCGAATCCTGCCTCGGGCATGGATGTTTGTGATGTCCTTAGGTTAGTGAGGTTTAACTAGTTCTAAGTTCTAGGGGACTAATGACCTCAGCAGTTGAGTCCCATAGTGCTCAGAGCCATTTGAACCATTTTAGAGAAGGCATTGATTTTTTCTTGCCGCTGACATGCTTCACATACGACCAGAATCTCTTTGGGTTTTCTGCCATTTTCGGATTCGGTTCGCACTGCAAAAGGCTTTTGACTGCTGGTCTCGTTAATGTGGCTGCGCGGTGTATGAACTGTAAATAGCAGCGGTCCCATAACACTAACTTGAAGTACTCCGGAAGTCGATTTTGTTCCGTAAAGATCGACGTGTGGGGACGTATGTGCAAGGGAGTTGTACATCCAGTCTCTGATCTGGTCCGATACTCAGAAAGCTCGCATTTTGTCCAGTGAGTTTTCGGAAGTGAGTGTCAGAGTCATAAGCTTGCCTCTGATGTGATCAGACGTATTTTTGTATTATAGGGGGCAACAATATAATTTCAGATTCGTTAACGTGAAAAATCAAAATATTGAATGATATACTAAAATGTGGCAAAATGAGTGCAAAATATTCTTGCGCAAAAAAAAATTCTGCGACAACAATTTTCCAATTTATTTACTTCAAACCAACCGTGAAGACTTGATAATACATTTTCAGCTTCAAGAGTGAGACCCATAGACAAGAAGAACAAGAGCCATGACAAGCTAAGTAAACTTGAAAGTGTATTGTAATCTTCGCTCCTCTCAAATCTTCATAAAAGACTTTTCTTATCAATAACTTGGACTGGGCATTGTTTAATGTGGACAATAGCTGGAAGAAGGAAGGAGGCTAGGGCCTTCCACACACTTGTTCATCGTAGCGCTTCCCGGCTTCGATGTCGTTATTACCAGTTGCGACCGACTTCATTTCTGAGGAAAATGTGATCAGCTTTTATTTTCTCCGTCTCAGCTGCACGAATGTACATTTTACCGCTGCAGTGGTCATCGGTTTCGGGCTGACTCACCCGTCCTCTGACTACACACCTTGTTAGTAACCGTAACTCGTCCTCCAACATGGTGCCAAGAGGCACGAACAGCCCTGTACAAGAAAGTCAAACTGGGAACAACAAATGCTCTCACTGATATGACAGAGTATCTGTCTACTCTTACAGTTCTAGTTACGGTGAATAACAAGACGTGTCGCGTGACATAGCGCGAGTCAACCCGAAACCCTATACGGCAATAATTTGTACATTGATGCAGCTGAGACAGACAAAATAGTTGTTGTTGTTGCTGTGGTTTTCAGTCTTGAGACTGGTTTGATGCAGCTCTCCATGCTACTCTATCCAGTGCAAGCTTCTTCATCTCCCAGTACCTACTGCAGCCTACATCCTTCTGAATCTGCTTAGTGTATTCATGTCTTGGTCTCCCTCTACGATTTTTACCCTCCACGCTGCCCTCCAATACTAAATTGGTGATCCCTTGATGCCTCAGAACATGTCCTACCAACCGATTCCTTCTTCTGGTCAAGTTGTGCAACAAACTCTCTCTCCTCCCCAATTCTATTCAACACTTCCTCATTAGTTGTGTGATCTACCCACACATTTCGAAAGCTTCTATTCTCTTCTTGTCCAAACTATTTATCGTCCATGTTTCACTTCCATACATGGCTACACTCCATACAAATACTTTCAGAAACGACTTCCTGACACTTAAATCTATACTCGATGTTAACAAATTTCTCTTCTTCAGAAACGCTTTTCTTGCCATTGCCAGTCTACATTTTATATCCTCTCTACTTCGACCATCATCAGTTATTTTGCTACCCAAATAGCAAAACTCCTTTACTACTTTAAGTGTCTTATTTCCTAATCTAATTCCCTCAGCATCACCCGACTTAATTCGACTACATTCCATTATCCTCGTTTTGCTTTTGTTGAGGTTCATCTTATACCCTCCTTTCAAGACACTGTCCATTCCGTTCAACTGCTCTTCCAAGTCCTTTGCTGTCTCTGACAGAATTACAATGTCATCGGCTAACCTCAAAGTTTTTATTTCTTCGCCATGGGTTTTAATACATACTCCGAATTTTTCTTTTGCTTCCTTTACTGCTTGCTCAATGTACAGATTGAATAACATCGGGGAGAGGCTACAACCTTGTCTCACTCCCTTCCCAACCACTGCTTCTCTTTAATGCCCCTCGACTCTTATAACTGTCATCTGGTTTCTGTACAAATTGTGAATAGCCTTTCGCTCCCTGTATTTTACCCTTGCCACCTTTAGAATTTGAAAGAGAGTATTCCAGTCAACATTGTCAAAAGCTTTCTCTAAGTCTACAAGTGCTAGAAACGTAGGTTTGCCTTTCCTTAATCTTGCTTCTAAGATAAGTAGTAACGTCAGTATTGCCTCACGTGTTCCAATATTTCTACGGAATCCAAACAGATCTTCCCCGAAGTCGGCTTCTACCAGTTTTTCCATTCGTCTGTAAAGAATTCGCGTTAGTGTTTTGCAGCCGTGACTTATTAAACTGATAGTTCGGTAATTTTCACATCTGTCATCACCTGCTTTCTTTGGGATCGGAATTATTATATTTTTATTGAAGTCTGAGGGTATTTCGCCTGTCTCATACATTTTGCTCTCCCAAGGCTGTTAGTAGGTCTAATGGAATGTTGTCTACTCCCGGGGCCTTGTTTCGACTCAGATCTTTCAGTGCTCTGTCAAACTCTTCACGCAGTATCATCTTCATCTACATCCTCTTCCTTTTCCATAATATTGTCCTCAAGTACATCGCCCTTGTATAGACCCTCTATATACTCCTTCCACCTTTCTGCTTTCCCTTCTTTGCTTAGAACTGGGTTTCCATCTGAGCTCTTGATATTCCTACAAGTGGCTCTCTTTTCTCCAAAGGTCTCTCTAATTTTCCTGTAGGCAGTATCTATCTTACCCCTAGTGAGATAAGCCTCTACATCCTTACATTTGTCCTCTAGCCATCCCTGCTTAGCCATTTTACACTTCCTGTCGATCTCATTTTTGAGACGTTTGTATTCTTTTTTGGCTGCTTCATTTACTGCGTTGTTATATTTTCTCCTTTCATGAATTAAATTCAATATTTCTTCTGTTACCCAAGGATTTCTACTAGCCCTTGTCTTTTTACCTACTTGATCCTCTGCTGCCTTCACTACCTCATCCCTCAGAGCTACCCATTCTTCTTCTACTGTATTTCTTTCCCCTATTCCTGTCAATTGTTCCCTTATGCTCTCCCTGAAACTTTGTACAACCTCTGGTTTAGTCAGTTTGTCCAGGTCCCATTTCCTTAAATTACTACAAAATATAGATTTATCAAATTTTCCTCATCACTATACATCCCGAGGCAGCGTGCTTCGAATCTGAAAGACTTTATTTCTGTTGGTATTTCGAAAGGTGCTCCCCAGGGAGTAGTTCAGGAATATTTGCAAAAGTATCCCATTTCAGAAAACTCGCTCTCTCAGTTTCATCTTTCCACATCTTCTTAGCTTCCCTACAAAGCAGCAATCCGTTTCTCGTACTGGCCTTTGATAAGCCTACCATTCAGTCCTGAGATTGCGCTTGTGAGACAGCACCTGTCCACTCTGCGGTGTGGTTTTATCACATCTTAAAATACGGCACTGTACAAAATACATGGAAGGATGGAGAATAAGACTGATTATATCTGACACGGCGATCAGTTTCGCTTTAAGAACGGTATGGGCACCAGAAGGGCACTTCTGACGTTGTGCGTGATAATGTAAGCAAGACGTAGCAGAAACGTTCATACAGTACGTCGGCTTATAAAAGATATCAGAGTTTCTGAGGAAAATAGCTATAGGGAAACACAGGTAATATACAATACGCGCTAGGACCGAGAGGAAACAGTGGGAATGGAGGATCAGCAAAGAAGTGATCGGATTAAAAAGAGAGTAAAACAGGTTTTTGTCTTCTTCCCGTACTGTTCAATTTGTACCTAGAAGAAGCAATGACAGAAGTAAAACAAAAGATCAAGAGTGCACTACATTCACGGTGAAAGAGTATCAAGGATCATATTCGCCGATAACATTCATTAGTGAAAGTGACGAAGAACTGCAGGTTCTGTTGAATTAATGAACTTACGAAGAAAGAAAAGCACTCCGTGTTCAGGCCACGAGTGGCCTACCGGGTCCATCCGACCGCCTTGTCATCCTCAAGGAGGATGTGGATAGGAGTGGCGCGGGGCCAGCACACCGCTCTCCCGGTCGTTATGATGGCATTCTTCACCGGAGCCGCTACTATTCGGTCGAGTAGCTCCTCAATTGGCATCACGAGGCCGAGTGCACCCCGAAAAATGGCAACAGCGCATGGCGGCCTGGACGGTCACCCATCCAAGTGCCGGCCACGCCCGACAGCGCTTAACTTCTGTGATACCACGGGAGCCGGTGCATCCACTGCGGCTAGGCCGTTGCTAAATGAAGAAAGAGAAATAAGATTAATCAGAGGTCGCACAGGAAGATGTAACTGCTCGATTTTCCCTCGCGCCGTTCGAGAGTGGAACGGTAGAGAAATAAGACTTCCTGGCAGATTAAAACCGTGTGCCGGACCGAGAATTGAACTCGGGACCTTTGCCTTTCGCGAGGGTAGTGCTCTACCTACTGAGCTACCCAAGCACGACTCACGCCCCGTCCTCACAGCTTTACTTCTGCCAGTACCTCGTCTCCTACCTTCCAAACTTTACAGAAGCTCTCCTGCGAACCTTGCAGAACTAGCACTCCTGAAAGAAAGGATATTGCGGAGACATGGTTTAGCCACAACCTGGGGCATGTTTCCAGAATGAGAGTTTCACTCTGCAGCGGAGTGTGCGCTGATATGAAACTTTTCAAAGCTTCATATCAGTGCACACTCCGCTGTAGACTGAAAATCTCATTCTGGTTGAGAAACAGCTTGAAGGTGGTCCGATGAACCCTCCGCCAGGTACTTAATTGAGTAATCGTTTAGGTGTAGATGAGGAACGAAAGTGATGAGAAGTAGCAGAAGTGCGATTGGCTGTAAACTTAACATCGAAGTTGGCGACTCCCAAGCAGACGATGTGAAGCTACCTTGGAAGCAAAACTTCACTTGACGAACGGAACAATGAGGACATAAAAAACGGAGATCAAAGACGGCTTTCGTGGCCAAGAGAAAGAATACTGCTAGTAGCCAACAGTGGCCTTAATTTGAGGAAGAAGTTTCTGAAAATGACTAAGGGGTGATTGAAAAGTTTGGGTATGAGGGCGTTGCTGCAGCTTATATGCGACGTAGCGCGACTCCGATGCGGGTATACAAGCACCGACACGTAGGCAAGGGATTAGCGTAGCATTCGTGTCTGTATGACGTCCGTATGGTAAACGGGAAACGTGAACTATAACGACATTACCAAATGCGTCCGAACAGGTTCAAAATGGTTCAAATGGCTCTGAGCACTAAGGGACTTAACATCTGAGGTCATCAGTCCCCTAGAAGTTAGAACTACTTAAACCTAACTAACCTAAGGACATCACACACATCCATGCCCGAAGCAGGATTCGAACCTGCGACCGTAGCGGTCGCACGGTTCCAGACTGTATCGCCTAGAACCGCTTGGCCACTCCGGCCGGCCGGTCGAACGGGACCAACATGTCAGGGACAATTGGACAATGGCTGCTGTTTCATAATATCACCAGTGTGTGGGAGATATTCGAACTGCTCGACTATAGTCATGATCTTTCCCCACCCGCCCTATAGTTCCGACCTTCTCCCATTTTACAGCCACACCTTCGGTCGCTTAAAAATGGATTTTCAGGGTCGCCGGTCCCTATCGGACTAGGATGTGCAACAAGCAGTTACGGACTTCTTCACGCAGCAGGGCGCGGTGTCTTAATGAACAGGTATCTTCAACTTTGAGCGTCGGTGGAATGATTGCATCAATGCTTACGGCGATTTTGCCTGAGTTACATACCGATTTTCGACTCTACGGCCTTCGAACAAAAACTTTTTGATTGCCTTCCATACGTTCAGAACATAGTTCTGCAGAGAAGTGAATCGTGGACTCTGGGAATGTCAGAAAACAAGAATATCACAGCTTTTGAGATGTGGTACTGTAGAAGTATGTTGAAAATTAAGTGTACTGATTAAATGAGAAATGGGAAGGTTTTCTACAGAAACGGCGAAGAAGGAAACCACAGGAAGCACTGACTAGAGGAAGGGACAGTATGACAGGTGTTAACACAACAGGCAATAACTTGCATGGTACTAACAAGGGAACCTCCCCATCGCACTCCCCTCAGATTTAGTTATAAGTTGGCACAGTGAATAGGGCTTGAAAAACTGAACACAGATCAATGGAGAAAACAGGAAGAAGTTGTGTGGAACTATGAAAAAAATAAGCAAAATATACAAACTGAGTAGTCCATGCGCAACATAGGCAACATCAAGGAGAGAATGAGCTCAGGAGCGCCGTGGTCCCGTGGTTAGCGTGAGCAGCTGCGGATCGAGAAGTCCTTGGTTCAAGTCTTCTCTCGAGTCAAAATTTTCCGTTCTTTATTTTCGCAAAGTTATGATCTGTCCGTTCGTTCATTGACGTCTCTGTTCACTATAATAAGCTTAGTGTCTGTGTTTTGCGACCGCACCGCAGAACCGTGCGATTAGTAGACGAATGGACGTGCCTCTCCAATGGGAACCGAAAACATTTGATCGCAAGGTCATAGGTCAACCGATTCCTCCACAGGAAAACACGTCCGATATATTCTATACGACACTGGTGACGGCATGTGCGTCACATGACAGGAGTTTGTTGTCGACCCACCTAACTTGTACACTTGGCGAATGGGTAAAAAGATTCTTCTACCTTGCCCGATATAGGTTTTCTTGTGGATGTGATAATCACTCCCAAAAAAGTGATGAAAAGATAAGAGTTTTTGTCACATAAAGTGCAACAAATGAATGCAACAGTTTCACAGTCGCACAGTTTTTCCTGCGCTCTGTCAAAACATATGTTTTTAACGTTTTCATATTTTTCCGTGTGTAGACCGTCAAATCCTGCATACGTCGAAGCAAATCTGAACATGTACTGGAATTTTGGAGAGCGAAGTTGATTATGTGTGAGTGCCTGAACTTTGATAATTGTCTGAAAATAAAAAATTAAAATTTTCATTCGAATGCAGACTTGAACCAACGACCTCTCGATCCGCAGCTGCTCACGCTAACCACGGGACCACGGCGCTCCTGATCTCGCACTCTCGTTGATGTTGCCTATCTTACGTATGGACTACTCATTTTGTATATTTTGCTTATTTTTTTTCATAGTTCCACACAACTTCTTCCTGTTTTCTCGATTGATCTGTGTTCAGTTTTTCAAGGCCTATCCACTGTGCCAATTTATAACTAAATCTGAGGGGGGGGGGGGGGGGTGCGATGGGGAGGTTCCGTTGTAAACAAAAGTGTTTCAGTCTACAGTTTAGTTAGGTGCTAAATATAGTGATACTATGGGGATAGAGAGTGTGGACAACAAGCCCCATAGTGGGGCAATGGGAGGGGGAAGCTGTGGTAGAAGCTAATGTCTAATTGCACTCAGGGTTAATGATTTAAGAAAGGTTGGTAACCACTGTACTAGATGGAGGTGTGGAGGGTAAAAAGTGGGGCGTGAGTGGTTGGGGGGGGGGGGGTACGTTGGGATCGGAGATTGGGATTCCAAAACAGATAATAGATAACGTCAAATGCTACTCTGAGATATACGAGGTGCATTAAAGTTCTAAGGCCTCCGATTTTTTTTCTAATTAACTACTAATCCGAAATCGATGAAACTGGCGTTACTTCTCGACGTAATAGCCCTGCAGACGTACACATTTTTCATAACGCTGACTCCATGATTCCATGGCAGCGGCGAAGGCTTCTTTAGGAGTCTGTTTTGACCACTGGAAAATCGCTGAGGCAATAGCAGCACAGCTGGTGAACGTGCGGCCACAGAGAGTGTCTTTCATTGTTGGAAAAAGCCAAAAGTCACTAGGAGGCAGGTCAGGTGAGTAGGGAGCATGAGGAATCACTTCAAAGTTGTTATCACGAAGAAACTGTTGCGTAACGTTAGCTCGATGTGCGGGTGCGTTGTCTCGGTGAAACAGCACACGCGCAGCCCTTCCCGGACGTTTTTGTTGCAGTGCAGGAAGGAATTTGTTCTTCAAAACATTTTCGTAGGATGCACCTGTTACCGTAGTGCCCTTTAGAACGCAATGGGTAAGGATTATACCCTCGCTGTCCCAGAACATGGACACCATCATTTTTTCAGCACTGGCAGTTACCCGAAATTTTTTTGGTGGCGGTGAATCTGTGTGCTTCCATTGAGCTGACTGGCGCTTTGTTTCTGGATTGAAAAATGGCATCCACGTCTCATCCATTGTCACAACCGACAAAAAGGAAGTCCCATTCGTGCTGTCGTTGCGCGTCAACATTGCTCGGCAACATGCCACACGGGCAGCCGTGTGGTCGTCCGTCAGCATTCGTGGCACCCACCTGGATAACACTTTTCGCATTTTCGGGTCGTCATGCAGGATTGTGTGCACAGAACCCACAGAAATGCCATCTCTGGAGGCGATCTGTTCAACAGTCATTTGGCGATCCCCCAAAACAATTCTCTCCACTTTCTCGATAATGTCGTCATACCGGCTTGTGCGAGCCCGAGGTTGTTTCGGTTTGTTGTCACACGATGTTCTGCCTTCATTAAACTGTCGCACCCACGAACACACTTTCGACACATCCATAACTCCATCACCACATGTCTCCTTCAACTGTCGATGAATTTCAGTTGGTTTCACGGATTTCAGTTGGTTTCACACCACGCAAATTCAGAAAACGAATGATTGCACGCTGTTCAAGTAAGGAAAACGTCATCATTTTAAGTATTTAAAACAGTTCTCATTCTCGCCGCTGGCGGTAAAATTCCATCTGCCGTACGGTGCTGCCATCTCTGAGATGTATTGACAATGAACGCGGCCTCATTTTAAAACAATGCGCATGTTTCTATCTCTTTCCAGTCTGGAGAAAAAAAAATCGGAGGCCTTAGAACTTGAATGCATCTCATAGTGGCTAGCGCAGGAGCGGAATTCGTGCGGGATGCAGCAAACTGATCGTAAGAATGATGTAAAATAAGAAATAAAAAAACAATCTTACTTCTTCACTCAGTTGTGTCTTTTTATATCACTCCGTCTTCAGCCCACGAGTCGGGAGCATCCGAACGCCGTGTCATCCTCGGTGGATGATGTGGATAAGAGGGACGTGGGGTCAGCACACCGCTCTCCCGGTCGTAAGATGGTATTCTTGACCGAAGCCGCTACTACTCGGTCGAGTAGCTCCTCAATTGGCATCACGAGGCAAAGTGCACCCCGAAAAATGGCAACAGCGCATGGCCGCCCGGATGGTCAGCCATCCAAGTGCCGACCACGCCCGACAGCGCTTACCTTCGGTGATCTCACGGGAACCGGTGTATCTACTCCGGCAAGGCCGTTGCCGTCTTTTTGTATCAGAAGACAAAATATGGAACTGCCCTTTTCTGTACTTGCTGTACAACTTCTTCTGCAACCCCCTCGATTCCCCCCCCCCCCTTCCCCGTCCCGCCAATGCCACTTGCAGCATTCTCCATACTGTTGCGACTGCACGTACCGTGCAGCCCCTGAAGCTCTGCAGCCTGCGCAGCACCCAGCAACAAGTGGCAGGCAGTTCTGCGGCCCGGTCCAACTCCCGCAGAATCGATTCGCGCGCCGCTTCCCTACCCTACTCCCTCGCGCCGGCGACCCCAGTCACCGCCACACTAACCCCTTCCCCCCCCCCCTGATCCTCACACTGCCCCTCCCCCCAACACACACACACACACAGGCATACACACACTGAGCGGCCAGCAGATGGCTCCTCCCACGGCCGTGCAACATGTCTCATCAGCACCACCCGTGACCGGGACAGGCGCCTGCGATTGAGACCACCCGCTGCGCAGGCCTGCCAGATTGGTTGCCATCTCCCGGAAGGCTCACGTACGGTCGTTTTGCTTCCTAAAACTGATCAGCTATTACAATGCCGATACCCACGTAGCGCGGTATTGCTCCACCACTTCCGCCCATAACCTTCAACAGGCCGTTTCAGTAACAATTCTTCAGGTTCGTGATTCACGTCGCGTATAGTCACAATCATTACCGCCATCAGCTGCTGGATATCAGCTGTCTGATAAAAAGTGTGCCGGCCGAGGTGGCCGAGCGGTTCTAGGCGCTACAGTCCGAAACCGCGCGAAAGCTATGGTTGCAGGTTCGAATCCTACCTCGGGCATGGATGTGTGTGATGTCCTTAGGTTAGTTAGGTTTAAGTAGTTCTAAGTTCTAGGGGACTGATGACCTCAGAAGTTAAGCCCCATAGTGCTCAGATCCATTTGAACCATAAAAAGCGTCTCCGACATTTTCCAACAGCTGCGTTTCTAGCTAGGGGCAAACATATTTCTACCGCATGTTTTCTCACCGAATTCTCTACAACACTTCCACATAATGGTACCAACCAATCGAATAAAGTCAGTAAGGGCAGTGCAGTGGGTTATCACTATTTTGCAACACGAATAATTGTACACTGAAGAGCCAAAAAAACTGGTAGTCCTGCATAATATCGTGTAGGGCCCCCGTGAGCAAGCAGAAGTGCCACACCGTGACATGGCATGGAATCGAATAAAATCTGAAGTAGTCCTGGAGGGAATTACACCATGAGTCCTGCATGGCTATCCATAAATCCGTAAGAGTACGACGGGGTGGACATGTCTTCTGAACAGCACGTTGCAAGGCATCCCAGATATGCTCAATAATGTTCATGTCTGGGGAGTTTGGTAGCCAGCGGAAGTGTTTAAAAGCACAAGAGTGTTCCTGCAGCCAGTCTGTAGCAATTCTGAACATGTGAGGTGTCTCATTGTACTGCTGGAATTGCTCAAGTCCGTCAGAAGGCACAATGCACGTGAATGAATGCAGATGATCAGATAGGATGCTTACGTACGTGTCACCTGTCAAGAGTCGTATCTAAACGTATCAGGGGTCCCATATCTCTCCAAGTGCACACGCCCCACACCATTACACAACCTCCACCAGCTTGAACAGTCCCCTACTGACATACAGGGTTCATGGATTCATGACGCTGTTTCCATACCCGTACACGTCAATCTGCTCGATACAATTTGAAACGATGCTCGTCCGACCAGGCAACTTGTTTCCGAATACGCTTATCGATCATCGTTAAAATTAATGTCATGTGGCCAGGGCCTCCCGTCGGGTAGTCCGTTCGCCGGGTGCAAGTGTTTCGATCTGACGTCACTTCGGCGAATTGCGCGTCGATGGGGATAAAATGATGATGATTGGGATGATACAACACCCAGTCCCTGAGCGGAGAAAATCTCCGACCCAGCCGGGAATCAAAATTCTGTCGCGCTGACCACTCAGCTACAGGGGGCGGACATCATGCTTCGTTGAACGGGTCGCACGTTGACAGAAATGGTCTTACGGGGAAACCCCCACTTCATCGCTACCAGCCGGCCGGTGTGGCCGTGCGGTTCTAGGCGCTTCAGTTTGGAACCGCGTGACCGCTACGGTCGCAGGTTCGAATCCTGCCTCGGGCATGGATGTGTGTGCTGTCCTTAGGTTGGTTAGGTTTAAGTAGTTCTAAGTTCTAGGGGACTGATGGCGACAGATGTTAAGTCCCATAGTGCTCAGAGCCGTTTGAACCATTTTTTCATCGCTACCTCGGAGATGCTGTGTCCCATCGCTTGTGAGCCGACTACAACAACACATTCAACCACGCTTAAATCTTGATACCCTGCCATTTTAGCAGCAGCAACCTACCAACTGTGCCAGACGCCAGTTGTGGCCTTAATTTCTTGACGATATGGTATTACATGGTCGTGGTGTTTGTCTCGAAGTGACTGAACACGAACGTCATTTTAACATCGCCGATTTATTACGAACACTTTGCTTGACACCAGTATATTTTACATCACGTTCAAATACGATTCCATCAATATATGCTCTTGAAGTTATAAACTTGCAATATTAATCAATTATTAATTTCAGAGCAATATGCCGCACCCTTTTTTTCCACGCCAGATTCCAACTAAGTACTCGCAGAAATGGCGCAATTAACACCAAAGAGCCTACAGTAAGTTAATATTCTGTGTGTATTTTAAAACATCCATAAAATCCTGATTCCATCTAATACTGTGTTACATTAAGAAGTGCTTTTACTTCACCCTGTATCATAGACTATTTTTATTGGAACTAATCGTGATAAATGTCGGGATGATTATCTTTGTGGAATCAACATCTTTTTTATATAAATCTAGCTAAAAAGTTTTCGTAATTTGCAAGATGGGTAGTGACGTAACAATCCAGTCATCATTATATAAAGTCAGGTGAAGCAGAAATATTATCAAAAACCTGTTACAAGTTACAAACTTTCTGAAATAGAAGATATTGACAGTTAGCACATGTTTCCACTCTATAGAGAGATAAAATTGATGAAACATTAAAGAAACTCAGTTTATTTATAAATATCACGTGTTTCATGATAATAAGACCTTCTATTTCAAGGTACAAAATACTGCATGACCGAGGAAGTATAGTTTAATCGTTCAGACTTGATGTAACTAGTTTTAAAATTAAGATACAGTACTTCACTCAAATTAAAATTCTGTAACTAAAGAATTAACAATGTCCTTAAAATAGCTTTAATGTATTATATAACCCTTAAATATATAGAACTCGCAGTATTTACAAACACTGCACAAAACATAGCCCTATGTGTCACAACAACAACAAAAACTGTAGAAAATGCCGAGTACTGCTTATGGAAGTGTCTAGTGCATGTTCTTTGATGTAATGATAAAATCAGTGACTAGACTGAAATACCGACCACGAAACATCATATGTTCCTTCGTACACTGTCCCCTACAAATTAATAACGTATCAACAAAACCAGTTAACCCCTACGCTGAAAAGAAAATTCTATAATCAGTGTGTTTGTTCTGACAGTGGGACATGGACTTTTCATGTGGAGACCATTCAAAAACTGAGTGCTTGAGCCGTGGCGTTGCTGGCGCGCCAGTGTGCCTGGGAACACGTGAGCATTTTTTTGTCAGCGTTTCAGTCTAGTGGCTGATTTAAGAAACACGTGAAGGAATGCACACTAGATGAAAAACTGAGTTTCTGAGCGAAAATTTAAAATCGCGAGAATCAGAGCAATAGTATTGCCAGACGATTCTTCCACCAAGAATTTAGTATCGAACGATATGGTTTAGGGAAGTGAGACAACCATCGGTTGTCGAGCACCCTCCTCTAAACGTTGTCGTCTCGGTTTTTTCTCAATTTTGGTAACGAGTAAAGAACTTGCTTGCGCCACCTGCCGTCCACTCTGCTGACTAAATATACATCCACCTCCAAATTTATTTCCATTATATCGTCTCCCATTCCACCTATTCCATGTTCAGTTTATTTCCCTATCACTCCCAGCAATTCCTGACAAGCATTCCGCCAATGCTAAAATAACACAGGCCAACTTTTGTGTTGAAAATGCCTTATTCTTATGTTTTTTAGGGTGGAAAATCCGAATATGATACTTAAAAAGCTGTATCACCCACCATTTCTTCACAGTTTACAGTTAAATTTATTAATTTAAGCGATTTTTTAAAGAATTTAACAGCTTTTTAAATTATGTGTATTGAATGTAGATAACGTTGGTAGCATTGCTGAAAAACATTTGCTGGCAAAAAAAAAAGATAGATTGTATTTTTGTGTTAAAAGATGGTGTTTTGTTTACTGTCTATATAACCTCACTTTCCCATTTCCTGTACATGTGCTCATTACAATGTCTAATCGTGGTTGTAAAAACTCTGCTGACAGTTTTTGTTATGTTTGTGATTAAAAAACACCAAAGAAACATTACAGACTTTGTGAAAAAGGTTTATCTATCATTTCTTGGATCTAAACTTGGTGATCAATATACATCTTAGGCGCCACATAAAGTATACTATGTGTGTGTTGAAGATCTGAGAAAATGGTCCAAAAAGGAGTAAAAAGCCTTCAGATTTGCTGTTCCTACCATATGAAGGAAACCAAGGAATCAATCCGATGATTGCTATTTTCGCAGTGTCGATATTACTGGTCAAAATCAGAAAAACAAGAAGGTAATAAGCTATTCTAACCTTTCGTCCGCCATCCGACCAGTAAGGCATGGTGTAGATTTGCCGGTTCCTGAACCACCAGATGATTTAAATCCTGTTCCAGCAGAAGTATTTTCTGAGGTACAATCTGATTTACGTGACCCAGAAAGTCTAGAACCCAAATTGCTTACTCAGACCGAGCTTAACGATTTGGTTAGGGATCTGGGCTTGACGAAAGAGAAAGCTGAATTGCTTGCCTCTAGATTAAAAGAAAAGAATTTATTGGCAGTTGAAACCAGCATATACATATGTACAGAAAGAGAGAGCATCAATTTTCCAAGGTTTTTCAACAAGAAAGTGATTTAGTGTACTGCTCAGACTTCCTGGTCTGATGAATGAGTTTGACATTGAATACAAAAAGGAAGACTGGAGGCTGTTTATTGATTCGTCTAAAACTAGTTTAAAGGCTGTTTTATTACACAATGGAACATGTATGCATCTATACCTGTTGGATATTGTGTACATAGAAAGAAAGCTATGAAAACCTAGAAATAGTGCCAAATAAAATAGGCTATTCTGCTCATGGTTGGATGATATGTGGCGATCTAAAAGTAACGTGCATACTCCTCGGTCAGCAAGTGGCTTTACCAAATTTCCATGTTTCTTGTGTGAATGGGACAGTAGGACTAGGGATCAACACTGGTGCAGAAAGAACTGGCCTGTGAGGGAGTCTTTATAACCTGATGAGAAGAACATTCTACGAAAAAACCTTGTAGATCCAAAAAAAACGTGCTCCCACCACCTCTACATATAACGTTAGGCCTAATGAAACAGTTCGTAAAGGCTTTGCCTAAAGATGGACCATGTTTTAAGTGTCTCTCCCAAAAGTTTCCACACCTTTCAGAAGCTAAACTAAAACCTGACAGTAGAAAATTGATGTTTGATCTTAACTTTGAATCCACAATGACCTTAAATGAGAAAGAAGCACGGGTATCATTCAAGCAAGTCGTTACAAAGTTCTTAGGAGTTGAAAAAGACCCAGAATATGTTTCTATTATAGCTACAACGTTAAAGAAGTTTAAAACTGTAGCATGTTTAATGAACCTGAAAGTTCACTTTTTGAACAGTCACGTTGATTACTTGCCGGAGAATACGGGAGATGTTAGTGAGGAGCAAGGAGAGCGTTTTCACTAGGACTTTAAAGTGATGAAAAAAAGCTACCGACGCCGCTGGAACACCAACATGTTGGGGGACTATTGTTGGTCACTTCACCGAGAAGTTCAGCAAGCGACACATCGTAGAATAAGCTACACAAGAAGCTTCAGTGACAAAAGAGAAAGAAAATACAAACAAATTCGAGCTGACAACTGAAACCTCTGTTAAAACATATCATTCTTTTAAGTAGCTTACTGTAGTTACAAAACTTGCTTATGTTGTAACAAAGCGTTTCATTAATTTTCCCGTTTACCGTATGTCATAGTATTTTTATCCTGTACGGGGTGGTCCACTTATCGTGACTGGGCCAAATATCTCACGAAATAAGTGTCAAACGAAAAAAACTACAAAGAACGAAACTTGTCTAGCTTGACGTGGGAACCAGTTGGCGCTGTGGTTGGCCCGCTAGATGGCGCGGCAAGGGTCAAACGGATATCAACTGCGTTTTTTAAAAAATGAGAACACCCATTTTTTATTACATATTCGTATAGTACGTAAAGAAATATAAATGTTTTAGTGGGTCCATTTTTTTCGCTTTCTGATAAATGGCGCAGTAATAGTCACAAACATATGGCTCACTACTTTACACGAACAGTTGGTAACAGGTAGGTTTTTTAAATTAAAATACAGAACGTACGTACGTTCGAACATTTTATTTCGGTTGTTCCAATGTGATACATGTACCTTTGTGAACTTATCATTTCTGAGAACGCATGCTGTTACAGCGTGATTACCTGTAAATACCACATTAATGCAATAAATGCTCAAAATGTCCGTCAACCTCAGTGCATTTGGCAATACGTGTAACGACATTCCTCTCAACAGCGAGTAGTTCGCCTTCGTAATGTTCGCACATGCATTGACAATGCGCTGACGCATGTTGTCAGGCGTTGTCGGTGGATCACGATAGCAAATATCCTTCAACTTTCCCCACAGAAAGAAATCCGGGGACGTCAGGTCCGGTGAACGTGCGGGCCACGGTATGGTGCTTCGACGACCAATCCACCTGTCATGAAATATGCTATTCAATACCGCTTCAACCGCACGCGAGCTATGTGCCGTACATACACCATGTTGGAAGTACGTCGCCATTCTGTCATGGAGTGAAACATCTTGTAGGAACATCGGTAGAACATTACGTGGGAAATCAGGATACATTGCACCATTTAGATTGCCATCGATAAAATGGGGGCCGATTATCCTTCCTCCCAAACGCCGCACCATACATGAACCCACCAAGGTAGCTGATGTTCCACTTGTTGCAGCCATCTTGGATTTTCCGTTCCCCAATAGTGCATATTATGCCGGTTTACGTTACCGCTGTTGGTGAATGACGCTTCGTCGCTAAATAGAACGCGTGCAAAAAATCTGTCATCATCGCGTAATTTCTCTTGTGCCCAGTGGCAGAACTGTACACAACGTTGAAACTCGTCGCCACGCAATTCCTGGTGCACAGAAATATGGTACGGCTGCAATCGATATTGATGTTGCATTCTCAACACCGACGTTTTTGAGATTCCCGATTCTCGCGCAATTTTTCTGCTACTGATGTGCGGATGAGCCGCGACAGCAACTAAAACACCTACTTGGGCATCATCATTTGTTGCAGGTCGTGGTTGACGTTTCACACGTGGCTAAACACTTCCTGTTTCCTTAAATAACGTAACTATCCGGCGAACGGTCCGGACACTTGGATGATGTCGTCCAGGATACCGAGCAGCGTATATAGCACACGCCCGTTGGGCATTTTGATCACACGATATTGACCTTTTCCGTAATTAGTAAACGGTCCATTATAACACTGGTAATGTATCACGAAGCAAATACCGTCAGCACTGGTGGAATGTTACGTGATACCACGCACTTACACGTTTGTGACTATTACAGCGCCATCTATCACAAAGCGAAAAAAGTGGTGCAACTAAAACATTCATATTTCTTTACGTCCTACAGGAATATGTAATAAAAACGGGGGTTCCCATTTAAAAACAAAAAGTTGATATCCGTTTGACCTATGGCAGCGCCATCTAGTGGGCCAACCATAGCGCCATCAGGTTTCCCCCTTCAAGGTAGACAAGTTTCGCTCTTTGTAGTTTTTTCGTTTGACGCTTATTTCGTGAGATATTTGGCCCGATCACGATCAGTGGAACACCCTGTATAATAAAAAGCATATTGCTCGAAAACTATGGATGATACAAAAAAACTAAGGGTAGATTTGAATTCAGCTCCGAAAAATCTATAAAGATCAGCTATCAAAAAAGAAAAAAGTTCTTTGACCTGTGTAACAGTTCTAATCCTTTGACAGGTTTCTACATTGCAACTTGTAAAGTTCCTTTGTGTGACATATCAGAAACTTATTTGTTTTATTTCTTTATTTATAATGTTACTCGGAAAACGCTACAAGGCAGTACATAATTTGCAGAATGGTGGTTAGAAAGTTTACAAACGAAGCAAACCAATGAATTAACGAAACACAACAAAAAGAAATTGTTAGAAGTTATAAGAGAAAAAGTAGCACATTACGGTGGGAAGTTCAGAACTACTGTGACAGTATTTGTGTATATGCGATTTCAGTCTTTCTCGGCGTATTCCACTGATGAATTTTTCTCGGTTATCGGCTGAGTGGTTACGTCGTCTTGCCCCAACGTTTCAATGCTGCACTGAGCTGAAAACCGCTGTCCCAAAAACGTGTGGCGTTTATGTCGTTTGCTGGACCGCCAACAGCCAAGATCGCAAGAATATTAAAGAAGCACGAAATAACGACCATCCTTCGTGCACCGAAAAACGTCAAAGATATACAGGGTGATTCAAAAAGAATACCACAACTTTAAAAATGTGTATTTAATGAAATAAACATAATATAACCTTCTGTTATACATCATTACAAACTATTTAAAAAGGTTTTTTTCACTCAAAAACAAGTTCAGAGATCATTCCATGTAGGCTTTCACGGCCGGCGTCTTTATCAGTAAACTCTTCCGGTCTAAGTTGCCGTGGTCGATCTGTAGAACTTCTTCTCCCTGACGTTTCGTTCTCAACTACGGAGAACATCTTCCGAGGTGAGTCGACGACTGGCTGCTAGGAGCTGGGGCCGCCGCTTATATAGAGATCGTAGGGGGCGCCACCACACGTCACATGGCGTCGATGTGCAGCTATCTCTGGCTATCGTCTGTTCTCTCGATTGCAGGCAATCGATTGTCACGTGATTGATGCAACGTCGACCGCCATATCTTATCCAATTTTAATCCTTCTTCTTTACGATTAAAATTACTAGCCAAGTTTCAGGTAGAGACAATTTTTAGACCTACTAAGAAAATTAGTGAATGCCTAAGATCAACAAAAGATGCTCGTCACCCCCTAGCCACCCCAGGGGTATATAAAATTCCGTGCAGTTGCGGCAGGGTTTACATAGGAACTACAAAAAGAAGCATCAATACACGGTTGACGGAGCACAAAAGAAACTGTCGCTTGGGACATATCGACAAATCGGCAGTAGCGGAACATGTTTTTAAGGATGGAGATCACGACATAAAATTTGGTGAAACAAGCGTGCTAGCGAGGACGTCGCACTATTATACACGTATGTATAGAGAGGCAATTGAAATCCACAAACATCAATACAATTTTAATCGTAAAGAAGAAGGATTAAAATTGGATAAGATATGGCGGTCGACGTTGCATCAATCACGTGACAATCGATTGCCTGCAATCGAGAGAACAGACGATAGCCAGAGATAGCTGCACATCGACGCCATGTGACGTGTGGTGGCGCCCCCTACGATCTCTATATAAGCGGCGGCCCCAGCTCCTAGCAGCCCGTCGTCACTTACCTCGGAAGATGTTCTCCGTAGTTGAGAACGAAACGTCAGGGAGAAGAAGTTCTACAGATCGACCACGGCAACTTAGCCCGGAAGAGTTTACTGATAAAGTTCAGAGATGTTCAATATGGCCCCCTCCAGACACTCGAGCAATATCAACCCGATACTCCAACTCGTTCCACACTCTCTGTAGCATATCAGGCGTAACAGTTTGGATACCTGCTGTTATTTCTCGTTTCAAATCATCAATGGTGGCTGGGAGAGGTGGCCGAAACATCATATCCTTAACATACCCCCATAAGAAAAAATCGCTGGGGGTAAGATCAGGGCTTCTTGGAGGCCAGTGATGAAGTGCTCTGTCACGGGCTGCCTGGCGGCCGATCCATCGCCTCGGGTAGTTGACGTTCAGGTAGTTACGGACAGATAAGTGCCAATGTGGTGGCGCTCCATCCTGCTGAACTATGAATTGTTGTGCTTCTTGTTCGAGCTGAGGGAACAGCCAATTCTCTAACATCTCCAGATACTGTAGTCCAGTTACAGTAGCACCTTCGAAGAAAAAGGGACCGAAAACTTTATTGGCTGAAATGGCGAACAAATGTACAACTAAATGAAACTTTATAGCTCCCTTAATTCGCCGACAGATAGTGCTTAGCTCTGCCTTTTGTCGTTGCAGAGTTTTAAATTCCTAAAGTTGTGGTATTCTTTTTGAATCACCCTGTACTTGTCTCAACCAAAGACCAGCTGGGCCTGCAGACGCCGGCCATTTACAATACTGAGTGCGAACGTGGGATGGAGTATATCGGGCAGACACAACGATGTATCACTCAGTGCCGTACTGAACACATCAGGAACGTACGACTAGGACAGACAAACAAGTCCACGGTAGCAGAACATAGCATTATCGAAGGACACACCTTCTAATACGAAAAAACGAAAAATCTGTGCAGCGCCAACGGTTTCTGGGAATCGATCTTCAAAGAGGCAGTGAAGATCCGTCTGCACAACAATTCAGTAAACAGGGATAGTGGTTTTCAGCTCAGCGCAGCGTGGAATCCCGCAATTGACAAAATACGTCAAGAACGCTCCGATCTGAAGGCAGCGGCGTCCGCAGTCAGACTGGATAGCCACCGGGTCTCGACGCCGGGCCCCACCACCACCCGACACCGTTCCCCCCTTCCGGAGAAACGTGATTGGCCAGTCTACAGTAGCGGACGACGGCCAAGCAGCTATATAGATATGCAGAACGCAGCATCCCGACACTTCGCCAGAAGATGGTGGGTAAGAAACTCATTGAGACGCTGTGACGAGACGACCGCACCACTCGGCTGATTACCTGAGAAGAAATAATCAGCGGATGTGTCACATGGGAGCTCGATGCCGGTAAATGAAAGTTAATGCAGATGAGTGGGAGATGAAAATCCTGTAACGCTTGAATACATCAGTGGAGGTGTACTGTTTGAAAAAAAAAAAAAAGAATGGTTCAAATGGCTCTGAGCACTATGGGACTCAATTGCTGAGGTCATTAGTCCCCTAGAACTTAGAACTAGTTAAACCTAACTAACCTAAGGACATCGCAAACATCCATGCCCGAGGCAGGATTCGAACCTGCGACCGTAGCGGTCTTGCGGTTCCAGACTGCAGCGCCTTTAACCGCACGGCCACTTCGGCCGGCTGTACTGTTCGAGACAGTCACGTCGATTACATACAAACGCGTAACGCTGCAAAGCGACCTGAAATGGAATGAGCACGTTGGGCTAGATTCACGCAGCAGCGGCGTGGTGGGGATACGTCGCTTCGTGGTCCACGAGACGTCCGTTTGTCGCCACGAGTCGCGAACCCAAGGGACGCTTGGCGGAGATGTCCAAGTGGAGCGCTGGTGTTTTCGTTAATTTGAGATCATCCGATATGCCCAAAAGCATGTTTTATGTACATCAATTAAAGCTACATCCGTATGCTTTAACTTTTGCGTAAAAAACTGAAAACAACTCTTTTCGGATTCGCGCGTCTTCTCCGCTCTGCAGTCTTTCTCATTCGACTCTGAGGAAACTATTTGGGGAAAAAAATGATTTTCCTACATCTTACAGCCTTTAAGTGGAGTAAATACACTGCTGGCCACCGTAAATGCAACACCAAGAAAGACAAGAGGTAGCACAACAAAATTTATTTGTTAGATAACATGTTGGCCAAGTATCAGATGATTACGTTTACAGACGTCTGTGACATGTGGTTCCTGCCAGAATCAGTAGCCAGAGTAGCCGCCATAGTTGGAGATCACCGCTGCCACACGTCTCGGCATTGAGTCAGAGAGACGTTGGATGTGTTCCTGGGGTACAGCAGCCCAAGCAGCTTCCACACGTTGCCAAAGATCATCTGGTGTGGCAGCTGGGGATGTAATTTGTGTCACTCGTTGAGCGACCATGGACCACATGTTTTCTATCGGCGAAAGATCCGGGGAGCGAGCCGGCCAGGGAAGCAATTCAATCTGGTTATTGACGAAGAACCTTTGGACAATGCGTGCCACGTGTGGTCGCGCATTATCCTGTTGAAATATGGCTGTGGCCGAGCCCTGAAGGTAAGGAAAGACAACTGGCTCCAGCACCTCGGATATGTAGCGCCGGCTATTTAAAGTACCGGCAATGCGTACTAGAGGCGTGCCAGAGTAATATCCAATACCGCCCCATACCATAATACCCGGTGCAAGACCAGTGTGGCGGTACACAATGCAGCTGTCCAGCATCCTCTCTCCACGGTGTCTCCACACTCGAATCCGACCATCGTGGTGCTGCAGACAGAAGCGTGCCTCGTCAGTAAAGACAACGTCATTCCATTCTGCCGTCCACATCCGTCTGTCATCACACAATTGGCGACGGAGACGTCTGTGGTTCTGCGTCAATGGTAGACGAAGCAATGGACGTCTTGCGGACAGACCACTCTGCTGTAAACGGATGATGCGTTACAGGCGCAATGTGCTGTGTTATGGTTCGGGATGTCACTCAGCGATCCGTCACTGCCATGTGCACAATTTGCCTATCAGCACGTGCAGTGGTGCACCGAGGTGAATGCGATCGACCACGTCGGTCCGTCGTACCGTCCTGCATCCAACGGTCACATATCCGCATTACAGTTGTTTGGTTTCGTCCAACACGACTAGCGATTTCTCTGTATGATAATCCACAATCTCGGTAAGCCACTATCCTTCCTCTGTCGAACTCGGATACTTGATCAAACGATGTTCGCTGTTGTCTACGAGGCATAACTGATCGTCTTGTGAAACAACCACAAGGTAAACACACGTGCCGAACGTACACTCGTCGAAATCGCCAAGCCTTAAATGGCGCTATGAGGTGGCGACACAGGCGCGCGTGATGTGCGTCTGCGCTGAAATTCTAATCAGTTGCATATCTCATCGCTGCAAACCCATGGTGTAAATTTCACTTGATTCGGATGCTCCCTTCAGGGTGTTGCATTTACGGTGGCCAGCAGTGTACATTAAATAGAGGAAAGAATGTTCGCAGTTACCAGTAATGGCATTACAGCATTATACGACAATATTCGAAGGAGCATTAACGTAAATAGCGTGAGAAGAAAGTGGTCATAGTTGATCACACCTGTCTCGTTAAACTAGTCGATGGAACTAAAAAAAAAGTAGCCTAGATAGGCATACCCAAAATATGTAAAACACTGCTGTACTACATGATCGAGAAACCCAAGCAACCTGTAGAATGGATGCATAGTCAGCATACTGTAGTTGCGTCAACTGAACGGTGTGGGTCGCTAAGTGTCCCACTTTACTCTTTTTTTTTTAATTATTGGGTTATCAGACTTCTGACTGGTTTGATGCGGCCCGCCACGAATTCTTTTGCTGTGCCAACTTCTTCACCTCAGAGTAGCATTTGCAACCTACGTCCACAAATATTCGAATCTCTGTGTTCCTCTACAGTTTTTGCCCTCTACAGTTTTTGCCCTCTACAGTTCCCTCTAGTAGCACGGAAATCATTCCCTGATGTCTTAACAGATTTAGTATCATCCTGCCCCTTTTCCTTGTCAGTGTTTTCCACATGTTCCTTTCCTCTCCGATTCTGTCCAGAACCTCCTCATTGCTTACCTTATCACTCCATTTAATTTTCAAGGTTCACCTGTAGCACCACATCTCAATTGCTTCGATTCTCTTCGATTCCATGTCTCACGACCATAAAATGCTGTCCTCCAGACGTACATTCTCAGAAATTTCTTCCTCAAATTAAGGCCTACGTTGGATACTAGTAGACTTCTCTTGTCCAGAAATGCCAGTGCTAGTCTGCTTGCTCCGTCCGTCATTGGTTATTTTACTGCCCAAGTATCAGAATTTCTTAACTTCAGCTATTTGGTGACCATCAATCTTGATGTTAAGTTTTCTTCTCGTTTCTGCTACTTCTCATTACTTTCGTCTTTCTTCGATTTACCCTCAGTCCATATTTCTACTCATTAGACTCTTCATTCCAATCAGCAGATCATGAAACTCCTCTTTACTTTTACCCATCAGCGACGCGTATCATTGACATCCTTTGACCTATAATTTTAATTCCAGTCTTCAACCTTTCTTTTATTTCCATCACTGCTTCTTCGATGTACAGATTGAACAGTAGGGACGAGAGACTACATTCCTGTCTTACACTCATTTTAATCCGAGCACTTCGTTCTTGGTTGTCCACTCTTATTCCCTCTTGGCTGTGGTACATATTGAATATTACCCGTCTCTTCCTGTAGCTTACCCGTATTTTTGTCAGAATTTTGAATATCTCGCGCCCTTTCATATTGTTGACAGATCGTATGACAGCTCGTATGACTGTTCAAAATGGTTCAAATGGCTCTGAGCACTATGGGACTCAACTGCTGAGGTCATTAGTCCCCTAGAACTTAGAACTAGCTAAACCTAACTAACCTAAGGAAATCACAAACATCCATGCCCGAGGCAGGATTCGAACCTGCGACCGCAGCGTATGACTGTGTCTTCATTTTTCTTTAGTCTTGCTTCCATTAAAACCGCAATGTCAGAATTGGCCCTCTGATCGTCATCCAACACATTCTTCTGTGTGTTATTCTTATGTGGTACTTGCGCAGAACAAATAGGAGGTACGTACATCTGGAGATCCCTTCGTTACACATCGCTGTTGCAAACGGGCGTTACGCCACGACACAGACACAAATATCAATGCAGTGAACAGAGAAGTCAATGACCGGACGGACAGGTCATAATTTCGTGAAGAACGGATGGGGCACAAGCGAGATTTGATTACTGGTCTCTCCCTTCCTAGTCCAACACCTGACCACAGAACCACGACGTTGTGGCTATTCAGATTCGCTCGATGTTGCTCATCTCCAGCTTGTAACGTAAACTGTTTGTTTTACTTCATTCTTTCACAGTTCGGTACGCTTCTTCCTGTTTACATACTTTATCTGTGTTCAGTTTTTGACGGGCTGTCCACTAAATCTGTGGGGTTGTCATGGGGAGTTCCCCTTGTCAGCACTGACTTCAGAAATACGCGGCTTAGGAGTAGCTGAAGGTGGCAGGGGTAAAATACAGTGAGCGAAAGGCTATTTACAATTTGTACAGAAACCAGATGGCAGTTATAAGAGTCGAGGGGCATGAAAGGGAAGCAGTGGTTGGGAAAGGAGTGATACAGGGTTGTAGCCTGTCCCCGATGTTATTCAATCTGTATATTGAGCAAGCAGTAAAGGAAACAAAAGAAAAATTCGGAGTAGCTATTAAAATTCATGGAGAAGAAGTAAAAACTTTGAGGTTCGCCGATGACATTGTAATTCTGACAGAGACAGCAAAGGACTTGGAAGAGCAGTTGAATGGAATGGACAGTGTCTTGAAAGGAGGATATAAGATGAACATCAACAAAAGCAAAACAAGGATAATGGAATGTAGTCAAATTAAATCGGGTGACGCTGAGGGAATTAGATTAGGAAATGAGACACTTAAAGTAGCAAAGGAATTTTGCTATTTAGGGAGTAAAATAACTGATGATGGTCGAAGTAGAGAGGATATAAAATGTAGACTGGCAATGGCAAGGAAATCGTTTCTGAAGAAGAGAAATTTGTTAACATCGAGTATAGATTTAAGTGTCAGGAAGTCGTTTCTGAAAATATTTGTATGGAGTGTAGCCATGTATGGAAGTGAAACATGGACGATAACTAGTTTGGACAAGAAGAGAATAGAAGCTTTCGAAATGTGGTGGTACAGAAGAATGCTGAAGATAAGGTGGGTAGATCACGTAACTAATGAGGAGGTATTGAATAGGATTGGGGAGAAGAGAAGTTTGTGGCACAACTTGACTAGAAGAAGGGATCGGTTGGTAAAACATGTTTTGAGGCATCAAGGGATCACAAATGTAGCATTGGAGGGCAGCGTGGAGGGTAAAAATCGTAGAGGGAGACCAAGAGATGAATACACTAAGCAGATTCAGAAGGATGTAGGTTGCAGTAGGTACTGGGAGATGAAGAAGCTTGCGCAGGATAGAGTAGCATGGAGAGCTGCATCAAACCAGTCTCAGGACTGAAGACCACAACAACAACAGATCACATAACTAATGAGGAGGTATTGAATAGAATTGGAGACAAGAGAAATATGTGGCACGCCTTGACCAGAAGAGGGGATCGGTTGGTAGGGCATATTCTGAGGCATGAAGGGATGACCAGTTTAGCATTGGAGGGCAGCGTGGAGGGTAAAAATCGTAGAGGGAGACCAAGAGATGAATACACTAAGCAGATTCAGAAGGATGTAGGCTGCAGTAGGTACTGGGAGATGAAGAAGCTTGCACAGGATAGAGTAGCATGGAGAGCTGCATCAAACCAGTTTCTGGACTTAAGACCACAACAACAACAACAACAACAAGGTGTAGCTGCTCGACCATCGCACCCCATCATTTTTTTGCTCTCCTTGCACAGTCGTTGCGCGGTCTGGATTGCTGGCACCACTCCGGAACTCACAGACGATTTCTTCCGCTGATTTCACGTGATATTCCACAACCACCCTCCGCAATGTTCGACACAACCTGCCCATCAGTACAGTAGATCTGCCTGGTCTCAGGTGGCTGTTCCTTCGAGTTTCCACTTCAGAACAGCAGTCGACTTGGGCAGCTTCAGGAGGATTGGAACGTCCATGGTTGATCTGTTACTCAGGTGGCATCCAATGACTATGCCACGTTCGAAGTGATTGAATTCTGCTGACAGACCCACTCCGCTGCTACCGCTTCCCTGCTGGCAACGCAACGCTCCCCACGTCCTTTGCTACTGGTGAGTCGGCCTGCCGTGACGTCTCGAGGTCAATTCCGCATTACAGAGGGTGTAAATGGAAGTATATCATGCACTACTTGCGTAATACGGTGTAGCCCCGCCTTCCCCCTCCCCCCCCCCCAAGAGCAGGCAGAAGTGCCGCAACACGACGTGGAATGGGCTCGACTAATGTCTAAAGTAGTGCTGGAGGGCATTTACACCATGATTCCTGTAGGACTGTCCATAAATTCGTGCGAGTACGAGGGGGTGGAGGTCTCTTCTGAACAGCACGTTGCAAGGCATCCCAGATATGCTCAATAATGTTCATGTCTGGCGAGTTTGGTGGCCAGTGGAAGTGTTTAAACTCAGGAGAGAGTTCCTGGAGCCACTCAGTTCTGGACGTGTGGGGTATCGCGTTGTCCTGCTGGAATTGCCCAATTATATCCGAATGAACAATGGACATTGAATGGATACAGGTAATCACAGAGGATACTTACGTACGTTTCACCTGTCAGAGTCGTATCTAGACGTGTCAGGGGTTGCATATCACTCCAACTGCACTCGCACCACACCATTACAGAGCCTCCACCAGCTTGATCAGTCCCCTGCTGACATGCAGAGTCCACGGATTCAAGAGGTTGTCTCCATACCCGCACACGTCCACCCGCTCGATACAAGTTGAAATGAGACGCCTCCGACCAGGCAACATGTTTCCAGTCATCAACAGTCCGATGTCGGTGTAGACGGGCTCTGGCGAGGCGTAAAGCTTTCTGTCTTGCAGTCATAAAAAAAAATGGTTCAAATGGCTCTGAGCACTATGGGACTTAACATCTGTGGTCATCAGTCCCCTAGAACTGAGAACTACTTAAACCCAACCAACCTAAGGACGTCACACACATCCATGCCCGAGGCAGGATTCGAACCTGCGACCGTAGCAGTCGCGCGGTTCCGGACTGAGCGCCTTAACCGCGAGACCACCGCGGCCGGCTCAGTCATCAAGGATGTGTGTATTGCGTATTGAACCGGGGACCTACAAACGACGGAGAGGTTTTGTCCCTGCGATATACCTCAGTGGTTCACAACCCCACAACAAGCTAGAGAAGACCACTCACCCCATCGTCTCCCCAAAATATAGTTCAAATGGCTCTGAGCACTATGGGGCTTAACATCTAGGGTCATTAGTCCCCTAGAACTTAGAACTACTTAAACCTAACTAACCTAAGGACATCACACAACACCCAGTCATCACGAGGCAGAGAAAATCCCTGACCCCGCCGGGAATCGAACCCGGGAACCCGGGCGTGGGAAGCGAGAACGCTACCTCACGACCACGAGCTGCGGACGACGTCTCCCCAAACCGAACGCAGGGAACGTCTCATACCGGACGAGTGTAACCCCAAATGTTTGCGTGTACGCGTACGTGGAGACAGTGTTTGCACAGCAATCGCCGCTAGTGTAACTGAGATGGAATAAGGGGAACTAACCCGCATTCACCAAGGCAGATGGAAAACCGCTTTAAAAACCATCCACAGGCTGGCCAGCACACCGGACCTCGACACTAATGCGCCGCGTGGATTCATGCCGGGGACCGGTACGCCTTCCTGCTCGAAAAGCAGCGCGTTAGACCGCGCGGCTAGCCGGGCGGGAGCCATCAAGGCTACACGAGTGGGTCTCCTGCTCCGAAAACACGTATCGATGACGTTTCGTTGAATAGTTTGCACGCTGTTACTTGTTGATGGCTCTATGCACTATGGGACTTAACATACGTCATCACTGCCCTAGACTTCGAAATACTTAAACCTAACTGACATAAGGACATCATACACATCCCTGCCTTAGGCAGGATTCGAACCTGTGACCGTAGAAACAGCGCGGTTCCAGACTGAAGCGCCTAGAACCGCTTGGTCACAGCGGCCGGCCAATTGTTGATGGCCGAGCAGTGAAATCTGCAGCAATCTGCGGAAGTGTTGCACTTCCGTCACGTTGAACGATTCTCTTCAGTTGTCGTTGGTCCCGTTCTTGCAGTATCTTTTTTCCGGCATCAGCGTTCTCCGAGATTTGATGTTTTACCGGAATCCTGATATTCACGACCGAGCGAGGTGGCGCAGTGGTTAGGCACTGGACACGCATTCGGGAGGACGACGGTTCAATCCCGCGTCCGGCCATCCTGATTTAGGTTTTCCGTGATTTCCCTAAATCACTTCAGGCAAATGCCGGGATGGTTCCTCTGAAAGGGCACGGCCGACTTCCTTCCCAATCCTTCCCTAATCCGATGAGACCGATGACCACGCTGTCTGGTCTCCTTCCCCAAACCAACCAACCAACCTGATATTCACGGTACAATTGTGAAATTTGTCGCCGGCCGAAGTGGCCGCGCGGTTCTGGCGCTGCAGTCTGGAACCGCGAGACCGCTACGGTCGCAGGTTCGAATCCTGCCTCGGGCATGGATGTGTGTGATGTCCTTAGGTTAGTTAGGTTTAACTAGTTCTAAGTTCTAGGGGACTAATGACCTCAGCAGTTGAGTCCCATAGTGCTCAGAGCCATTTGAACCATTTTTTGAAATTGTCGTACGCGACAATCTCCACTTCAGCGCTCCCTCGGAGATGCTCATACGCCGGCTGTAACACCAGTTCAAACTCACATAAATTTTGATAACCGGCCATTGTAGCAGCAGTTACCTATCTGTCAACACCGCCAGACACTTGTGTTATATAGGCGTTGCTGACCGCAGCGCCGCATTCTGCCTGTTTACATATCATTTGAATGCGCATGCCTACACCAGTTCCTTTGGCGCTTCAGTTTGAAATTTTGGCAGTCAGCGACAGAGATGCAGGTATCGCGGAACCCACTACCTCTGTCTGCCACAACACAGGGTGATTCTCATTAACGTTTAAAAATACCCGCAGCTACGTAGATGACGCAGAGACAAGTAACTTAACATGAGACGCATAGGGCTCAAAATGTTGGGAAATACCCCATAAGTGGATGACAGATGCGGAATTGTGTTGTGTTACCGAAAATACGGAGAGATTTTCGAGCGCGGGCGCGTGAAGTGATGGCTGAGCGATGCAAAACTTGCATTCGAACAAACGGTGCAAATTTGGAACACCTTTTGTAAATGTGATCTTCTGTAAGTGTAGAAGTTATAAAATTATTGTCCTCTCTGTAACCGAACAAAAGATACACTACCTGCGTTCCGCATGGATCACGCCTATCTCACCACTGACTACTATTGTTAGACACATACGGTTGCTGACAACACGTATGGGCCTGAAGATGATGTTGGAACAACATCGAAACTAGTTGCCAATAAAACCAACTCCTTAACACAACTGCAGGAATTTCGTCATTTTTAACATATATTATACTAGCTGACGTCCCAAGTCATCTGTTACAATTATGGATATACGAAGAAAAAAAACGAAAAGATATTCATATTTTGTGTTTCTCTCCTTTTCTCCCTTCTTTTTGTGTTTACAGATGTTATGCAGTTACTGATAATGACGCAATTAGGTTGCTTGTACTCATCTACTTCTGAGTCAATACGGTAGGTAATTTCGCGCTGTGCTTTGCAGTAAACCAGTGGCGAGATTAGTAAACACATTAACAAATTTGTACCTCTATGTACAGACATAGCTGTCTAATGCAGTGAAGGAAATGCTGCCTGCCAGACGCAAGACTCGAACCCTGCCTGCCATTCTTTCATCCCACGCGCTAAAACTCCTCACGTTGGCCCGGAGCCACACTGACGCCAATAGTTACTCGACTGGGGCTGGGATGCCCACGTGCGAAACCCGACGGGCTCCAACACGGCACGTGAGATTAGGTACGCCATCTGGTGATGTCAGGCGTTCGACATTTGTCATCCGTGAAACTTCCTGGCAGATTAAAACTGTGTACCGGATCGAGACTCGAACTCGGGACCTATTGCCTTTCGGGGGCAAGTGCTCTACCGACTGACCTACCCAAGCACGACTCACGCCCCGTCCTCACAGCTTTACTTCCGCCAGTACCTCGTCTCGCACCATCCAAAAACACTTTTAACCTGCCAGAAAGTTTCATTTCAGCGCCCACTCTACTGCAGAGTGGAAATTTCGTCCTCTAAACATCCTACAGGCTGTGGCTAAGCGATGTCTCCGCAGTATCCTTTCTTCCAGGAGTGCTAGTTCTGCAAGGTTCGTAGGAGAGCTTCTGTGAAGTTTGGAAGGTAGGAGACGAGGTACCGGCGGAAGTAAAGCTGTGAGGACGGGGCGTGAGTCGTGCTTTGGTAGCTCAGTCAGTAGAGCACTTGCCCCCGAAAGGCAACAGGTCCCGAGTTCGAGTCTCGATTCGGTACACAGTTTCAACCTGCCAGGAAGTTTGATATCAGCGCACACTCCGCTCCAGAGTGAAAATTTCATTTCGCATCCATTTGTACGGTACTTCCCGTCATTTGCTGCCTCTCGTGTCTTGTATTAAATTACTTATCTCTGATCATCTGCATCGCTTCCGAGGTTTTTAAACTTTAATAAGAATCAGCGTGTACATCAATGACCCCTTCCCTTCCGTACCGCCTCTCTCTCTCTCTCTCTCTCTCTCTCTCTCTCTCTCGGCCTTTCCTTCCTCTTCTGCCTGCCATCCTTCGACCAGACATTCTGTGATTCTCTTTTGTCATCGAAACCTAGCCGTGGCGCCTTTGACGTCGCCGCATCGTCCCACACACACAGACACAGAAAGAACGCTACCATTCTGTGTCGTATTTCCGGGGAACCGCAGACGCGGAGGAAGGGATTAAAGGATCGAAGAGAGCCGCGATAGAATAGCGTGCAGACGTAGCGATGTATGGACGCGACTCAGCAAAAAACCACCCTCCAAATCTTTTCATCTGTGATGGAGCAGACAGACATCTCCCGTCTTTTCTCCCTGTAGTTGCTACGGTAAGTCATCTTGGGTGAGTGCTACATTCACAGATGAAAAAACCCACGGCACAAAACGTAGATGACACGTTATTAACCAAATGAAACTGATACTGTTAAAGTTACTCGTAGCCTCTGACAGATGTGGAAATTATCGAACTACCTCCTGACTACATCTACATCTTCATTTATGGTTCGCGGGGAGAACGACTGCCGGAAAGCCTCCGTGCGCGCTCGAATCTCTCTAATTCTACATTCGTGATCTCCTCGGGAGGTATAAGTAGGGAGAAGCAATATATTCGATACCTCATCCAGAGACGCTCCCTCTCGAAACCTGGACAGCAAGCTACACCGAGATGCAGAGCACATCTATTGCAGAGTCTGCCACTCGAGTTTGCTAAACATTTCCGTAACGCTATCACGCTTACCAAATAACCCTGTGACGAAACGCGCCGCTCTTCTTTGGATCTTCTCTATCTCCTCTGTCAACCCGACCTGGTACGGATCCCACACTGATGAGCAATACTCAAGTGTAGGTCGAACGAGTGTTTTGTAAGACACGTCCCTTGTTGATGGACTACATTTTGTAAGGACTCTCCTAATGAATCTCAACCTGGCACCCGCCTTACCAACAATTAATTTTATATGATCATTTCACTTCAAATCGTTCTGTATGCAGTCTGGCGGAGTGGCCGAGCGGTTCTAGGCGCTACAGTCTGGAACCCCGCGACCGCTACGGTCTTAGGCTCGAATCCTGCCTCGGGCATGGATGTGTGTGATGTCCTTACGTTAGCTAGGTTTAAGTAGTTCTAAGTTCTAGGGGCTGATGACCTCAGCAGTTCAGTCCCATAGTGCTGAGAGCCATTTGAACCAATCGTTCCGTACGCATATTCCCAGATATTTTACAATAGCAACTGCTACCAGTGTTTGTTCCGCAGATCTTCCTGCATTTCGCTGCAATTTTCTAATGTTGCAACTTCTCTGTATACTGCAGCATCATCCGCGAAAAGCCGCACGGAACTTCCGACACTATCTACTAAGTTGTGGTTGTAAAATATTGTCGACAGTTATTTGCAGAATAATGGATAAAAGTGGTAGTAACAGACTTTTGGGGAGATCAGTTTGGCTTCGTGAGAAATGGAAATTCTGACCATTCGACTTAGTGTAGAAGATCGATTGAAGGAAGCCCAACTTACGTTAGTTAGTTAGTGTTTATAGGATATGACGATTTATAGAAACATTTTCCCGAATTGACTTGAATTCGCTCTTTTAAATTCTAAAGGTAGCGGGAATAACATTCAGGGAGCGAAAGATTATTTACAAATTGTATAGAAAGCAGACTAAACTTGTAAGAATCGCGCTATATGAAAGGAGAGGAGTGGTCGAGAAGGGACTGATACAGATCTGTAGCCTTGAAACCTTCCCGTCTCCTGTATCTCTCTATTGTTACGCATCCTTCCCTTCTACAATAACCTATGAAACCTGCCAACGATACTTTGGTGCAGACATTCCCTGCTACCACAATTATTACCAACATGACGAATATTAATTATTCCGACTTAATTCTATTAATAAAATATAAACATCTTTCATAAATTGTGGTTTGACAACAGGAATACACACGTCTTACAGCCTATCCCCAATATGATTCAATCTGGACATTGAGCAAGAAGTAAAGGAAGCCAAGGAAAAATTTGGAGGAAGAATTTAAGTTCAGGGAGAAGAAATAAAACCTAGAGGTTTGCCGATCACTCTGTAATTCTGTAAGGTACAGCAAAGTACGAGTGGCGTTCAGTGAGTAACGGAACACATTTTTTTCTCCGCCAATTTCGGTTGAAACAGTGCGGAATTTTTTGTTGGTCATAGTGTAATATTACTGCTTCAGCCGCTCTAGTTCCACGAAGTTCCCACAGGTGGTGGCGCTGTACGTAGCTTTCAAAATGGCTTCTGTAACGAAGGTCCGTTCTAAGCACACAGCTGTCTTTGAGTTTCTTTTGGCGGTAACCCAGAGTACTGCAGGTGCTCATAGGCGCTTGCAGAATGTTTACGGTGAGCTGGCAGTGAACAAAAGCACGGTGAGTCGTTGTGCGAGGCCTCTGTTCGTCGTCGCAAGAAGGTCGCGCAAACCTGTCCGATCTCCCGCTTGCCGGCCGGCCGGGTCATAGTGTAATATTACTGCTTCAGCCGCTCTAGTTCCATGAAGTTCCCACAGGTGGTGGCGCTGTACGTAGCTTCAAAATGGCGTCTGTAACGAAGGTCCGTTCTAAGCACACAGCTGTCTTTGAGTTTCTTTTGGCGGTAACCCAGAGTACTGCAGGTGCACATAGGCGCTTGCATAATGTTTACGGTGAGCTGGCAGTGAACAAAAGCACGGTGAGTCGTTGTGCGAGGCCTCTGTTCGTCGTCGCAAGAAGGTCGCGCAAACCTGTCCGATCTCCCGCTTGCCGGCCGGCCAGGTCATAGTGTAATATTACTGCTTCAGCCGCTCTAGTTCCATGAAGTTCCCACAGGTGGTGGCGCTGTACGTAGCTTCAAAATGGCGTCTGTAACGAAGGTCCGTTCTAAGCACACAGCTGTCTTTGAGTTTCTTTTGGCGGTAACCCAGAGTACTGCAGGTGCACATAGGCGCTTGCATAATGTTTACGGTGAGCTGGCAGTGAACAAAAGCACGGTGAGTCATTGTGCGAGGCCTCTGTTCGTCGTCGCAAGAAGGTCGCGCAAACCTGTCCGATCTCCCGCTTGCCGGCCGGCCAGGTCATAGTGTAATATTACTGCTTCAGCCGCTCTAGTTCCATGAAGTTCCCACAGGTGGTGGCGCTGTACGTAGCTTCAAAATGGCGTCTGTAACGAAGGTCCGTTCTAAGCACACAGCTGTCTTTGAGTTTCTTTTGGCGGTAACCCAGAGTACTGCAGGTGCACATAGGCGCTTGCATAATGTTTACGGTGAGCTGGCAGTGAACAAAAGCACGGTGAGTCGTTGTGCGAGGCCTCTGTTCGTCGTCGCAAGAAGGTCGTGCAAACCTGTCCGATCTCCCGCTTGCCGGCCGGCCAGGTCATAGTGTAATATTACTGCTTCAGCCGCTCTAGTTCCATGAAGTTCCCACAGGTGGTGGCGCTGTACGTAGCTTCAAAATGGCGTCTGTAACGAAGGTCCGTTCTAAGCACACAGCTGTCTTTGAGTTTCTTTTGGCGGTAACCCAGAGTACTGCAGGTGCACATAGGCGCTTGCATAATGTTTACGGTGAGCTGGCAGTGAACAAAAGCACGGTGAGTCGTTGTGCGAGGCCTCTGTTCGTCGTCGCAAGAAGGTCGCGCAAACCTGTCCGATCTCCCGCTTGCCGGCCGGCCAGGTCATAGTGTAATATTACTGCTTCAGCCGCTCTAGTT
Organism: Schistocerca piceifrons; assembly: GCF_021461385.2. Lineage (NCBI taxonomy): Eukaryota > Metazoa > Arthropoda > Insecta > Orthoptera > Acrididae > Schistocerca > Schistocerca piceifrons. The sequence continues at coordinate 65,699,190 of NC_060148.1, read as the reverse complement.
CCATGAAGTTCCCACAGGTGGTGGCGCTGTACGTAGCTTCAAAATGGCGTCTGTAACGAAGGTCCGTTCTAAGCACACAGCTGTCTTTGAGTTTCTTTTGGCGGTAACCCAGAGTACTGCAGGTGCACATAGGCGCTTGCATAATGTTTACGGTGAGCTGGCAGTGAACAAAAGCACGGTGAGTCGTTGTGCGAGGCCTCTGTTCGTCGTCGCAAGAAGGTCGCGCAAACCTGTCCGATCTCCCGCTTGCCGGCCGGCCAGGTCATAGTGTAATATTACTGCTTCAGCCGCTCTAGTTCCATCAAGTTCCCACAGGTGGTGGCGCTGTACGTAGCTTCAAAATGGCGTCTGTAACGAAGGTCCGTTCTAAGCACACAGCTGTCTTTGAGTTTCTTTTGGCGGTAACCCAGAGTACTGCAGGTGCACATAGGCGCTTGCATAATGTTTACGGTGAGCTGGCAGTGAACAAAAGCACGGTGAGTCGTTGTGCGAGGCCTCTGTTCGTCGTCGCAAGAAGGTCGCGCAAACCTGTCCGATCTCCCGCTTGCCGGCCGGCCAGGTCATAGTGTAATATTACTGCTTCAGCCGCTCTAGTTCCATGAAGTTCCCACAGGTGGTGGCGCTGTACGTAGCTTCAAAATGGCGTCTGTAACGAAGGTCCGTTCTAAGCACACAGCTGTCTTTGAGTTTCTTTTGGCGGTAACCCAGAGTACTGCAGGTGCACATAGGCGCTTGCATAATGTTTACGGTGAGCTGGCAGTGAACAAAAGCACGGTGAGTCGTTGTGCGAGGCCTCTGTTCGTCGTCGCAAGAAGGTCGCGCAAACCTGTCCGATCTCCCGCTTGCCGGCCGGCCAGGTCATAGTGTAATATTACTGCTTCAGCCGCTCTAGTTCCATGAAGTTCCCACAGGTGGTGGCGCTGTACGTAGCTTCAAAATGGCGTCTGTAACGAAGGTCCGTTCTAAGCACACAGCTGTCTTTGAGTTTCTTTTGGCGGTAACCCAGAGTACTGCAGGTGCACATAGGCGCTTGCATAATGTTTACGGTGAGCTGGCAGTGAACAAAAGCACGGTGAGTCGTTGTGCGAGGCCTCTGTTCGTCGTCGCAAGAAGGTCGCGCAAACCTGTCCGATCTCCCGCTTGCTGGCCGGCCAGGTCATAGTGTAATATTACTGCTTCAGCCGCTCTAGTTCCATGAAGTTCCCACAGGTGGTGGCGCTGTACGTAGCTTCAAAATGGCGTCTGTAACGAAGGTCCGTTCTAAGCACACAGCTGTCTTTGAGTTTCTTTTGGCGGTAACCCAGAGTACTGCAGGTGCACATAGGCGCTTGCGTAATGTTTACGGTGAGCTGGCAGTGAACAAAAGCACGGTGAGTCGTTGTGCGAGGCCTCTGTTCGTCGTCGCAAGAAGGTCGCGCAAACCTGTCCGATCTCCCGCTTGCCGGCCGGCCAGGTCATAGTGTAATATTACTGCTTCAGCCGCTCTAGTTCCATGAAGTTCCCACAGGTGGTGGCGCTGTACGTAGCTTCAAAATGGCGTCTGTAACGAAGGTCCGTTCTAAGCACACAGCTGTCTTTGAGTTTCTTTTGGCGGTAACCCAGAGTACTGCAGGTGCACATAGGCGCTTGCGTAATGTTTACGGTGAGCTGGCAGTGAACAAAAGCACGGTGAGTCGTTGTGCGAGGCCTCTGTTCGTCGTCGCAAGAAGGTCGCGCAAACCTGTCCGATCTCCCGCTTGCCGGCCGGCCAGGTCATAGTGTAATATTACTGCTTCAGCCGCTCTAGTTCCATGAAGTTCCCACAGGTGGTGGCGCTGTACGTAGCTTCAAAATGGCGTCTGTAACGAAGGTCCGTTCTAAGCACACAGCTGTCTTTGAGTTTCTTTTGGCGGTAACCCAGAGTACTGCAGGTGCACATAGGCGCTTGCATAATGTTTACGGTGAGCTGGCAGTGAACAAAAGCACGGTGAGTCGTTGTGCGAGGCCTCTGTTCGTCGTCGCAAGAAGGTCGCGCAAACCTGTCCGATCTCCCGCTTGCCGGCCGGCCAGGTCATAGTGTAATATTACTGCTTCAGCCGCTCTAGTTCCATGAAGTTCCCACAGGTGGTGGCGCTGTACGTAGCTTTCAAAATGGCGTCTGTAACGAAGGTCCGTTCTAAGCACACAGCTGTCTTTGAGTTTCTTTTGGCGGTAACCCAGAGTACTGCAGGTGCACATAGGCGCTTGCATAATGTTTACGGTGAGCTGGCAGTGAACAAAAGCACGGTGAGTCGTTGTGCGAGGCCTCTGTTCGTCGTCGCAAGAAGGTCGCGCAAACCTGTCCGATCTCCCGCTTGCCGGCCGGCCAGGTCATAGTGTAATATTACTGCTTCAGCCGCTCTAGTTCCATGAAGTTCCCACAGGTGGTGGCGCTGTACGTAGCTTTCAAAATGGCGTCTGTAACGAAGGTCCGTTCTAAGCACACAGCTGTCTTTGAGTTTCTTTTGGCGGTAACCCAGAGTACTGCAGGTGCACATAGGCGCTTGCATAATGTTTACGGTGAGCTGGCAGTGAACAAAAGCACGGTGAGTCGTTGTGCGAGGCCTCTGTTCGTCGTCGCAAGAAGGTCGCGCAAACCTGTCCGATCTCCCGCTTGCCGGCCGGCCAGGTCATAGTGTAATATTACTGCTTCAGCCGCTCTAGTTCCATGAAGTTCCCACAGGTGGTGGCGCTGTACGTAGCTTTCAAAATGGCTTTTGTAACGAAGGTCCGTTCTAAGCACACAGCTGTCTTTGAGTTTCTTTTGGCGGTAACCCAGAGTACTGCAGGTGCACATAGGCGCTTGCATAATGTTTACGGTGAGCTGGCAGTGAACAAAAGCACGGTGAGTCGTTGTGCGAGGCCTCTGTTCGTCGTCGCAAGAAGGTCGCGCAAACCTGTCCGATCTCCCGCTTGCCGGCCGGCCAGGTCATAGTGTAATATTACTGCTTCAGCCGCTCTAGTTCCATGAAGTTCCCACAGGTGGTGGCGCTGTACGTAGCTTTCAAAATGGCTTCTGTAACGAGGGTCCGTTCCAAGCACACAGCTGTCTTTGGGTTTCATTTGGCGGTAACCCAGAGTACTGCAGGTGCTCATAGGCGCTTGCAGAATGTTTACGGTGAGCTGGCAGTGAACAAAAGCATGGTGAGTCGCTGTGCGAGGCCACTGTTCGTCGTCGCAAGAAGGTCGCGCAAACCTGTCCGATCTCCTGCTTGCCGGCCGGCCGGCCGCACGCCGCAATGTTCGAACGTGCAGACACTGTCATTCCAGGTGCTTGGCGGATCACAATCAAACACCTCCCTGCTAAACTGGTCTTCTCTGTTGCTAGCACTGACACACTCGTCCACCAGTCGGGCTACTAATAGGCGTGTGGCCACTTGATTCTTCGCCTTCCATCTGTTTGGCCCAGTGAAGGATGTACTCTGTGGGAAGCTGTACGTGGATGATGGTGAGGTCATTGATGGAGCAACATGTTCACTGCGACGTCGACCAGTGGAGTGGTACCATGCGGGCATACAGGACCTGCCAGTAAGGTGGGGTGAGGCCGTCCCACTGAACGGAAACTACGCTGAAAAGTAGGGTTTTGTAGCCAAAGGAGTGGGGAATAATGTGCTCTATTGGAATACTGAGTAAAACCAACTTGCTCTCAGAAAAGCTGTGTTGCATCACTTGCTAAACACCCGTCATAAAAAGACTCTCTCGGGTTAATTTACGTCTATCTTCACCAGCTCAGCCGGCCGCTGTGGCCGAGCGGTTCTAGGCGCTTCAGTCCGGAACCGCGCTGCTGCTGCTATGGTCCCAGATTCGAATCCCGCCTCGGGCATGGGTGTGTGTGCTGGCTTTAGGTTAGTTAGGTTTAAGTAGTTGTAAGTCCAGGGGACTGATGACCGCATTAAGTCGTGTAGTGCTTGGAGCTATTTGAACCCATTTTCAACAGCTCAATTTCTTCGGCATCTGTGTGATACTCTCGCGGAGAGGGGGAGGAGGGGGGCAAAGAAATCTTAACTGTGACCATTCGTGCTGCCCTTTTCTGTATGTTCAATATCTCCTGCTAATCCTGTTTCGTACGGGTCCCACACACACAGTCGAGCAGTATTCTAGAATGGGTATTCTGCGAATAAACCGAAGTGTGCTACATGATTTACGTGCGACTGAACCTGTGTGATCGTTTTATATCATATCTTCAGAGGCCGCCCCCGATAGCTCAGCGTCGCCGGCACGGTAGCTCAGCGTGTTCGGTCAGAGAGCTGGTGGGCCTCTGTAATAAAAAACTGAGTGGAAGGATCCACAAACGAACTTGGACGGATGTCATGTGACGTCCGCAACGAACCAAATTATTGTGTCTCACTGTTTAGAGGCACAAAACACGTGGGTGTTTTCAGCTCGTCACTAAATTCAAATAAGGAGGAGGCCGTGTTGGTAGTGAAACTTCCCCTTTGAACAATTTTATATAACTGTGCTTAAACTGACACACAATATTTTGTTAGCGCAACGCAATCTGACTTTCAAAATTCCCTACAAAAGAATGGCCCTGATTAACATTAAACTATACCTTTCACAAATCACTTACCTCACAAAAATCTTCGCTGCTCAAGCTACTGCAATACAGCGAGCGCCACTACTGCCAGCTAAATAAAAGGTTCAAACTATGGAAGGCACTAACTACTGATAGGGATAGTTAGCAAATGAAAGATATTAATAGAGAACGAACAATGTATTTACCTTGATATCATCATATCTAAATATAGCAGTTCATGACAAATTTCAAAACTCCGCCATCTCTCTCCACACATCCACCACTGCTGGCGGCTCACCTCCAACTGCGCAACGCTACGCGCTGTTCACAGCCAGCTGCCTAACACTACAATGGCGAGTATTACAACAATGCAAAGCAGCCACAGACTGCACACAGCACAGCCAGTGATTTTCATATTGAGCGCTACGTAACATTGCCAATAAGAAAACATAAACAGCCTACTTACATAGAGAAAACATAAACAGCCTACTTACAGTAGGAGCTGAAGCAGTCTAGGTTGCAATAATATGCAGTACAGCACACCGTTAGAGAGAAAGATTATTATTCAAGAAACACATAGTACAATGAAATTACTTATCTTCAGTAGTTTGTAGGACTCCAACTGCGGCTATGAACTGACAATCTCGTAACATGGAATACCATGAACTAAAAAATGGTTCAAATGGTTCTGAGCACTATGGGACTTAACATCTGTGGTCACCAGTCCCCTAGAACTTAGAACTACTTAAACCTAACTAACCTAAGGACATCACACACATCCACGCCCGAGGCAGGATTCGAACCTGCGACCGCAGCGGTCGCGCGGTTCCGGACTGTAGCGCCTAGAACCGCTCGGCCACTCCGGCCGGCACCATGAACTAACACAACACATTCTCAGGGACTGAGCCTGATGGGCCCTCCTCAGAGAATCAATGCAAACATTAAAGAACTGGCTGAGGGCCGATTATGGAAGTGCGTCGGCCTAGGTTGAAATCTAGCTAAGAAGTGAACGAGGCACACTGCAGTTCCGTCGAGCTGCACAGCCCGCTAGAGTGCGCTGTGCTCGGCAGACGACGGGCTGCCACGCTTGCGTTGGCGCCGCGTTGTATCTGTGGCAATGATATTACCCAAATGAAAAAAAAAGTGGTCAGCGCGACAGAACGTCTACCCTACGGGCCAGGATTCGATTTCCATCTGGGTCTGAGATTTTCTCCGCTCATGGACTGGGTGTTGTGTTGTCCTAATCATCATCGTTTCATCCCCATCGACGCGCAGGTCGCCGAAGTAGCGTCAAATCGAGAAACTTGCACCCGCCGAACGGTCTACCCGACGGGAGGCCCTAGGCACACGGCATCTATTTTTTTATTTCTCCAGAAATTGTTTCATCCTGGCATTTGTGTGTGTCGTCAGATCAGAGGGTGCTACGTTACGTCTTTTGTGCATAGTTTTACATCTCTCTGTAGTAAGTTGCGGGTCGTTGCACCACTTCTTACAAAGCACTGACTCGATATTTGTGCAGCTTTTCCCGGACAGTAGTGCAGAGATAGAGAAGATCCAACGGAGAGCAGCGCGCTTCGTTACAGGATCGTTTAGTAATCGCGAACGCGTTACGGAGTTGATAGAATCCAGTGGAAGACTCTGCAAGAGAGACGCTCAGCAGTTCGGTACGGGCGTTTGTTTAAGTTTCGAGAACATACCTTCATCGCGGAGTCAAACAGACAGGATAAAATCAGAGAGATTAGAGCCCACACAGAGGCATACCGACAATCTTTCTTTCCACGAACAATACGAGACTGGAATAGAAGGGAGAACCGATAGAGGTACTCAAGATACCCTCCGCCACACACCGTCAAGTGGCTTGCGGAGTATGGATGTAGATGTAGATGTAGATATTTGATAATCGAATCATCTGGGAAAAGTCTGAAGTTGGTACCCACATAGCGTGCAGAGCCATTGATATAAGGCATGAACATCAAGAGTCCCTTGACACTTCCGTGGGGCATTCTCGAAGTTACTCCTAACCCTCATGATGACACTGTATTCGTAATAATGTGCTGCGTCCTCCTAAAAAAAAAATTAAAAAAAACTCAGTCCGCTCGCGAATTTCGTTTTAAACCGCTTTTTTTTTCTTGTAATCGTTAGTGTCGTATCCAGTCGAATGGTTTTCGCATCTCAAGAAATCCTTCATCGATCCGACTGCCCTGTCCCACCATACAGAAGAGTTGAGAAGCATCACCTTCACGCACAGTCTTTAGTAGCATGTACAGGGTGTTTCAAAAATGACCGGTATATTTGAAACGGCAATAAAAACTAAACGAGCAGCGATAGAAATACACCGTTTGTTGCAATATGCTTGGGACAACAGTACATTTTCAGGCAGACAAACTTTCGAAATTACAGTAGTTACAATTTTCAACAACAGATGGCGCTGCGGTCTGGGAAACTCTGTAGTACGATATTTTCCACATATCCACCATGCGTAGCAATAATATGGCGTAGTCTCTGAATGAAATTACCCGAAACCTTTGACAACGTGTCTGGCGGAATGGCTTCACATGCAGATGAGATGTACTGCTTCAGCTGTTCAATTGTTTCTGGATTCTGGCGGTACACCTGGTCTTTCAAGTGTCCCCACAGAAAGAAGTCACAGGGGTTCATGTCTGGCGAATAGGGAGGCCAATCCACGCCGCCTCCTGTATGTTTCGGATAGCCCAAAGCAATCACACGATCATCGAAATATTCATTCAGGAAATTAAAGACGTCGGCCGTGCGATGTGGCTGGGCACCATCTTGCATAAACCACGAGGTGTCCGCAGTGTCGTCTAAGGCAGTTTGTATCGCCACAGATTCACGAAGAATGTCCAGATAGCGTGATGCAGGCATCGTTTCGGATCTGAAAAATGGGCCAATGATTCCTTTGGAAGAAATGGCGGCGCAGACCAGTACTTTTTGAGGATGCAGGGACGATGGGACTGCAACACGGGGCTTTTCGGTTCCCCATATGCGCCAGTTCTGTTTATTGACGAAGCCGTCCAGGTAAAAATAAGCTTCGTCAGTAAACCAAATGCTGCCCACATGCATATCGCCGTCATCAATCCTGTGCACCATATCGTTACCGAATGTCTCTCGTGCAGCAATGGTAGCGGCGCTGAGAGGTTGCCGTGTTTGAATTTTGTACGGATAGAGGTGTAAACTCTGGCGCATGAGACGATACGTGGACGTTGGCGTCATTTGGACCGCAGCTGCAACACGGCGAACGGAAACCCGAGGCCGCTGTTGGATCACCTGCTGCACTAGCTGCGCGTTGCCCTCTGTGGTTGCCGTACGCATTCGCCCTACCTTTCCAGCACGTTCATCCGTCACGTTCCCAGTCCGTAGAAATTTTTCAAACAGACCCTTTATTGTATCGCTTTTCGGTCCTTTGGTTACATTAAACCTCCGTTGAAAACTTCGTCTTGTTGCAACAACACTGTGTTCTAGGCGGTGGAATTCCAACACCAGAAAAATCCTCTGTTCTAAGGAATAAACTATGTTGTCCACAGCACACTTGCACGTTGTGAACAGCACACGCTTACAGCAGAAAGACGACGTACAGAATGGCGCACCCACAGACTGCGTTGTCTTCTATATCTTTCACATCACTTGCAGCGCCATCTGTTGTTGAAAATTGTAACTACTGTAATATCGAAAGTTTGTCCGCCTGAAAATGTACTGTTGTCCCAAGCATATTGCAACAAACGGTGTATTTCTATCGCTGCTCGTTTAGTTTTATTGCCGTTTCAAATAACCGGTCATTTTTGAAACACCCTGTATAAGTACAATATAACTTCTGCACAATTTCAGTGCAGTAATGTGTTCATTGTAAATAAGTATTATAGTAGTTGTATTACATGTTTATTACCTTATAAATAAATAAAAAACTTTTTTTATTTTAAATTCAGTGCATTAGTATTTGTAAAGTGACTCTTTCATGTAGTGTTCATTAAAAAATGACGACCATTCCACTTGGGACCTGTGGAATGGTACATAAGCTTATTTGTTTTTGTTGTAAATATTTGTCATGTGTTGTTCTTTTTCTGACATGTTCCACATCCTGGAGGACCTCCTCACTACGGATCAATTGGAATGAAAGTAAATCTAATCTAATCTAATCTAATTCACGAAGTTACTCCTAACTCTGATGATGACACTCCAGTCATGATAGTACGCAGCTCGTGGTCTTGCGGTAGCGTTCTCGCTTCCCGTTCCCGGGTTCGATTCCCGGTGGGGTCGGGGATTTTCTCTGCCTCGTGATGACTGGGTGTTGTGTGATGATGTCCTTTAGGGGACTGATCACCATAGATATTAAGTCCCATAGTGCTCAGAGCCATTTGAACCAGTCATGATAATGTGCAACGTCGTCCTTAAAGAAATCCTCAGCCCAGTCGCGAATTTCGTCTTACACCGCTTTTTTTTTCCTTGTAATCGTTGGTGTCGTATCCAGTCGAATGGTTTTCGCATGCCAAGAAATCCTTCATCGACCCGACTGCGCTGTTCCATGATACAGCATCACCTTCACGCACAGTCTTTAGTAGCATGTATCTGCGTTATTTCGCGGAAACACCACAAAGATAAGAGAGATTAGGGCTCGTACAGAGGCATATAGGCAGTCATTTTTCCCTCGTTCTGTTTGGGTGTGGAACAGGGAGAGAAGATGCTAGTTGTGGTACGAGGTACCGTATGGTGGATTGCGGAGTATGTAGATGTAGATGTACCTTCGGACAATGTGTGGCCCTCTTGCACCCTCCCACCTCTCCCCACCCCCAGGTGCTTCCCCCTCCCCATATAACTGCGGCACGGTCTCCTCTGACGTTCAGTTTGTTTCGTACGCCGACACACGCAACACGGCTGCCGGTCCGTAAGTTTTCATACCGCCCTCTCGATACACCTATTGCTTCTGATACCCTTTCGCTTCCTTGCGCAAACGTGGTTCGACACATCTGTGCCATCGCCACTGGGTACTTTTATTCAGCTCTGTAAAATTTGAATGTGTTTTAAGTACAATATTTATTTTAACGATAGTACGCCAGTTGTGCTTGTTACCTTTTCTCTTAGCGGAACCTTCTTTTCTAATAGAACGTCAGGACATTCTCTTTGACCAATGCTTGCATTATTGTGTATACTCTCATATGCGAGGAAGTGATATCATCATGATTCTGATAAGTGAGTTAACGGATCATTTTATCTGCAGTCTTAATTTTGTCACGCGAAAATATTTTGCGATTGTTTTCGTGCTATTTGTCCTCATCTGCATGTGCTCATCCATAGTGGAAATATACATATAAATAAGATACACGTGTTTGGAGAACACAATCTCTCTTTTTTGCTCTGGTACCGAACTGCATATATCGAGGGAAGGGACGAGGGACTATCGAGCCACCGGCTTAGTCGGCTGTTTCAGCGTTTCAACTTTCCCGTGAGAGTACTTAAAGAAAAAAGACTTTTGTAGCGTTTATGCATAAAGTTATTACGTTTACAATTCGACCTCAACTTAAGCCCTCCAAGCACGGCAGTTTCGTAGTAAGAAGCCCACACAGACAAAATGATTGAATTGTTAGTTTCACGCTGTTAAAATTGCGAGGTAATATTTACACCAACTTTAAATTTACGCAAATGATATATGCATTCAGAGACTTTTTAAAGTCCCGGGCATCTGTAATGTATACCAGGTGTACCGGTATGAAATGAGCGTTAAGATACAAATGTGTCAATAGGGAACAATTGTTGTGAACGAGCCTTAATTTTTTTATTTTTTTATTTTTTTTTTTGTTTCGTTGGTATGACATCTGTCTGAGATATTTAGTACACATCAAGTCATGGAACAAACAACATCATATGTTTTCATCTTGTACCAGAAAGTGATGATTTGCGGATAGCATTAATTTTTCGTTTTCATTTGAAAAAAAGTGCTGCAGAGTCGCATCGATTGCTTGTCGAGGCATATGGTGATCATGCCCTGTCAGAAGCAACATGCAAAAGATGGTTTCAACGGTTCAGAAATAATGATTTTGATGTAAGAAATGAAGAACGTGGAAGACCACCAAAAAGGTTCGAAGACGCCGGATTGCAAGCAATATTGAATGAAGAAGCAAATGGCAGCAATGCTAAATGTTGCACAAGAAACAATTTCTGAGCGTTTGAAAGCTATGGGAAAGATCCAAGAGTGTGGAAAATGGGTGCCACATGAACTGAATGAAAGACAGATGGAAAACCGAAGAACTATTTGTCAAATTTTGCTTCAAAGACACGAAAGAAAATCAATTTTGCATCGAATTGTTACTGGCGATGAAAAATGGATTTATTTTAAGAATCCTAAATGGGAAAAATCATGGGTTAATCCGGGACAACCATCAACATCGACTGCAAAACCACATCGATTCGGCAAGAAGACAATGCTCTGTGTTTGCTGAGATCAGAAAGGTGTGGTGTATCATGAGCTTCTAAAAACCGGTGAAACTGTGGATACTAATCGCTACAGACAACATACGATCAATTTGAACTATGCATTGCTCGAAAAAAAAGACCAGAATGGGCCAGAAGACATGTGAAAGTAATTTTTTTACACGACAATGGACCTGCACACAAAGCAAAACTCGTTCAGGATACAATCAAAACACTTGCCTGGGAGCTGCTACCCCACCCGCCGTATTCACCAGACTTGGCCCCTTCCGACTACCATTTGTTTTCATCAATGGGACACGCATTGGCTGAGGAACACTTCGATTCCTACGAAGAAATCTAAAATTGGGTGTCTGATTGGTTTGCTTCAAAAGACGAACATTTCTATTGGCGTGGTGTCCACAAATTGCCAGAAAGGTGGCCAAAATGTATAGAAAGCAATGGTCAGTACTTTGAATAAAATGTCTTTACTTTTCAATCTGTATATTGAGCAAGCAGTGAAGGAAACAAAAGAAAAATTCGGAGTAGGTATTAAAATTCATGGAGAAGAAATAAAAACTTTGAGGTTCGCCGATGACATTGTAATTCTGTCAGAGACAGCAAAGGACTTGGAAGAGCAGTTGAACAGAATGGACAGTGTCTTGAAAGGAGGATATAAGATGGACATCAACAAAAGCAAAACGAGGATAATGGAATGTAGTTGAATTAAGTCGGGTGATGTTGAGGAAATTGTATTAGGAAATGAGACACATAAAGTAGTAAAGGAGTGTTGCTATTTGGGGAGCAAAATAACTGATGATGGTCGATGTAGAGAGGATATAAAATGTAGACTGGCAATGGCAAGGAAAGCGTTTCTGAAGAAGAGAAATTTGTTAACATCGAGTATAGATTTAAGTGTCAGGAAGTCGTTCCTAAAAGTATTTGTACGGAGTGTAGCCATGTATGGAAGTGAAATGTGGACGATAAATAGTTTGGAAAAGAAGAGAAAAGAATCTTTCGAAATGTGGTGCTACAGAAGAATGCTGAAGATTAGATGAGTAGATCACATAACTCATGAGGAGGTATTGAATGGGATTGGTGAGAAGAGAAGTTTGTGGCACAACTTGACTACAAGAAGGGATCGATTGGTAGGACATGCTCTGAGACATCAAGGGATCACCAATTTAGTATTGGAGGGCAGCGTGGAGGGTAAAAATCGTAGAGGGAGACCAAGAGATGAATACACGAAACAGATTCAGAAGGATGTAGGCTGCCGTAGGTAGTGGGAGATGAAGAAGCTTGCACGGGATAGAGTAGCATGGAGAGCTGCATCAAACCAGTCTCAGGACTGAAGACCACAACAACAACAACTTTTCAGTTCAAAATTAGTGGTTTACTTTCACAAAAAAACGCTCATTTCAGACCGGTACACCTGGTATATGGAGACTGAAGCAGCGAATGAAAATTTGTGCAAAGACTGGGTCTCGAACCTGGGTCTGCTGCTCACAAAGGCAGATGCGGTAATCACTACGCCACCGTTGCACAGTGGTTTTCCATGCAGTTGTGCAAAGCCATTGTGCCAGGGTGGCGTAGTGATTACCGCATCTGCCTAATCAGTAGGAGACCTCTTTTGGAATTCTGGCCTTGGTACAAATTTTCATTCATCGCTTCAGTCTGCATAAATTCGATAATTTTGCAATTTGTAAGTGTGTGACTGAGGTGGTCACATAATGACAACCCAGAAAAGGAACACCAGCAAGGGTTTAATATCGGAAATAATCGATGTAGTAGTGAATTTTTGTGGAGTTGTAAGAGGGAGTGGTCTGAACATCATCCTAAAAATCCTGACAGGTGGAAGGGGGCGAGCATATTTGAAAGCCGCTTATGTAAGTTCCCTTTGAATAACTCGAATACTGCGGCCTCTAGCAAAAACGTATCCCAGTACAACGTTAAATTATATTAAACGTCTTACAAAGAAAGGCTCTATTCATTTTTTCTGTAGGACCAAAACTTTGCACGTAGAGAGTGAGAGAATACCGAAAATCTCGTGCACCGCGCATGCGCTGTAGTTTAGGGGGTCTTTATAGGCCAGTATGTCGTAGTTTCCCGACTTTATGGACTATAAATGTCCTGTATGAAATTGTTCGGTTCAACTTCATCCTTGCCCCGTTGGAGGTTTGAGTGCTCCCTCGGGCATAGGTGTGTGTGTTGTCCTTAGGTAAGTTAGACTACGTAATGCGTAAGCTTAGGGACCGTTGACCTGTGCAGTTCGGTCCCATAAGACCTTACCACAAATTTCCAAATTTTTTCAGCTTCGTCTGCTACAGGATGTCTCAGGAGGGATGATCAGTATTGAAGGATATCACAAGAAGATCATTCGAAGGAAAAATCTTCATCTGGACACATGTCCTATTCCGAATGGTTTCCGAGCTAGAACACATTTACTGAACATTTGTTTCTGGTCTAGTGGTGCGCACATGTGCCTCTTACCCACCCAACCTCTTCGACGTTTTATTCTAGCTCAAGCTACCTCATTGCTTTCAACCGGTTTTTTTCGGGATGGAAATGAAATGAGTAGTTTGGCGCCTTGGTGCAGGGTTGGGTTGATTTCGGGGGAAAAGACCAAAATTGCGAGGTCATCGGTCTCAACATATTGGGGAAGGATGGGGAAGGAAGTCGGCCGTGCCCTTTCAAAGGAACCATCCCGGCATTTGCCTGAATCGATTTAGGGAAATCACGGAAAACCTAAATCAGGATGGCCGGACGCGGGATTGAACCGTCGTCCTCCCGAATGCGAGTCCAGTGTGCTGACCACTGCGCCACCTCCCTCGGTCCCTTGGTGCAGGTCTTATTACATTCGACGCCACATTGGGCGACCTGCGAGCAGGATTTTTCTCGAGATGTCTTTCTGCCATAGGAATAGGTCTGGACTCACAATTGAACCTTGTGGGAACCCTTTTGTGATTTCTCTCCTGTCACTAAAATTTTCTGTCTTTTAGACATTGTTTGAATTACTCAGCACAACGTTTTGTCTCCTGTTTGTTGAGTATGATTTAAACCAGTTGTGTGTAAGGCCACCAATTCCACAAATAATAATGTATGTTAAATCTACTCTATCTTGGAATAGAGCATATATCTGAAGTTCGTCCTGGGACAGCCTGTATGCACTGCCCCACAAAAAGATTGAATGGACCAGAAGAAATGTGCACATGTGAGTGTAATTATACACATGCATACACCTCTGTCCCCTTCTGTGGGCTTCGCCCCTTTGATCAGTAGTGTGTATGTAGGAGCTACCTGCACTTTTTCCCAGTCACCTGGAACTTTGTGCTGGGCTAGAGATTTGCAATGAATTCAAACTAAGCAAGGGAACTGTGGCGGAAAGTCCTTTTTGTAAAACCGATTGGGATTCCATCTGTATACAGCGACTTTTAGCTACTTTTCAACGCCAGGAACAACGGAAAAAGCAAGCGAAATTCAGAAGAACGCGAAATCCCAAATATTGGCTAAAATTTACAGACGCGCGAAATTTGGGACGGACTTCAATGCGAGACGCCTTTAATAGGTTCCACAACAAAACATTGTCTCGAAATTTGGTAGAAAACCCGAAGAAACTCTGGTCGTATGTAAAGTACACAAGCGGCAAGACGCAGTCAATAACTTCGCTGCGCAGTGCCGATGGTACTGTTACCATCGACTGTGCCGCTGAAGCGGAGTTACTGAACGCATTTTTCCGAAATTCCTTCACCAGGGAAGACGAATGGAATATTCCTGAATTTGATACACGAACAGCTGCTGAGTTTCTTAGAAGCAGATACCTTAGGGGTTGCGAAGCAACTCAAATCGCTTGATACGGGCAAGTCTTCAGGTCCAGATTGTATACCGATTAGGTTCCTTTCAGATTACGCTGATACAATAGCTCCCTACTGAGCAATCATATACAACCGCTCGCTCACCGATAGATCTGTACCTACAGATTGGAAAATTGCGCAGGTCGCACCAGTGTTTAAGAAGGTTAGTAGGAGTAATCCATCGAACTGCAGACCTATATCATTGACTTCGGTTTGAAGTAGGGTTTTGGAGCATATACTGTATTCAAACATTATGAATCACCACGAAGGGAATGATCTATTGATACGTAATCAGCATGGTTTCAGAAAACATCATTCTTGTGCAACGCAGGAAAGCTTTTGACACCGTTCCTCACAAGCGACTTCTAATCAAGCTGCAGGCCTATGGGGTATCGTCTCAGTTGTGCGACTGGATTCGTGATTTCCTGTCAGGAAGGTCGCAGGTCGTAGTAATAGACGGCAAATCATCGAGTAAAACTGAAGTGATATCAGGTGTTCCCCAGGGAAGCGTCCTGGGACCTCTGCTGTTCCTGATCAATATAAATGACCTGGGTGACAATCTGAGCAGTTCTCTTAGGTTGTTCGCAGATGGTGCTGTAATTTACCGTCTAGTAAGGTCAACCGAAGACCAGTATCAGTTGCAAATCGATTTAGAAAAGATTGCTGTATGGTGTGGCAGGTGGCAGTTGACGCAAAATAACGAAAAGTGTGAGGTGATCCATACGAGTTCCAAAAGAAATCCGTCGGAATTCGATTACTCGACAAATAGTACAATTCTCACGGCTGTCTATTCAACTAAGTACCTGGGTGTTAAAATTACGAACAACTTCAGTTGGAAAGACCACATAGATAATATTGTGGGGAAGGCGAGCCAAAGGTTGCGTTTCATTGGCAGGACACTTAGAAGATGCAACAAGTCCACTAAAGAGACAGCTTACACTACACTCGTTCGTCCTCTGTTAGAATATTGCTGCGCGGT
Source organism: Schistocerca piceifrons (assembly GCF_021461385.2). Taxonomy (NCBI): domain Eukaryota; kingdom Metazoa; phylum Arthropoda; class Insecta; order Orthoptera; family Acrididae; genus Schistocerca; species Schistocerca piceifrons. The sequence continues at coordinate 65,683,409 of NC_060148.1, read as the reverse complement.
GTGGGATGCTTACCAGGTGGGATTGACGGAGGACATCGAAAGGGTGCAAAAAAGGGCAGCTCGTTTTGTATTATCACGTAGTAGGGGGGAGAGTGTGGCAGATATGATACGCGAACTGGGATGGAAGTCATTAGAGCAAAGACGTTTTTCGTCGCGGCGAGATCTATTTACGAAATTTCAGTCACCAACTTTCTCTTCCGAATGCGAAAATATTTTGTTGAGCCCAACCTACATATGTAGGAATGATCGTCAAAATAAAATGTAGATGTAGATGTATCTCTAAGTGGTCCCTATGGCATATGGGAGTCTGTGTAGCTGTGAGACGATGGTACGGCTGTACGATCCTCCTGCGTGAACGATTTGGGCAGAGGCGTGTGACGGAAAGCAACAGGTGCGGCAGCGACCTAGCGCTGTTAACCTCGTCGGCTGGCACAGGTCGTGACGGGAAGCCATTACACTGCGTCACATACCGGGCGCTATGGCGGGGCGTTATTACGGCGACGCGTCGACCGTGGCGTGCGCTACGTGCCGCGGCGGTTGGCACGCCTGACTAAAGCGGGCAGGCAGCGCTGCGTGCGGGGAAGTCCCGCCCTGCCTCCGCCACCAGTCTGGCCACGCACGTGGGGCGTCACACGTGTGACTGACGTGTGACAGCGAGCGGGCGCCCACCACCCGCGTGTGTGGCATGCGTGGAATACATCAGCACACCTGTCCTCTCCTCAGGCTCACATATACACCTGCCGACAACGAGCTAACTGCGTAATTATCTGATTTATTGGTACTACATACTATACACGGTGTTACAAAAAGGTACGGCCAAACTTTCAGGAAACATTCCTCACACACAAAGAAAGAAAATATGTTACGTGGACATGTGTCCGGAAACGCTTACTTTCCATGTTAGAGCTCATTTTATTACTTCTCTTGAAATCACTCCGTCGCATGGAATCCCTGATGCGCTGATGCAGCCCTGGAGAATGGCGTATTGTATCACAGCCGCCCACAATACGAGCACGAAGAGTCTCTACATTTGGTACCGGGGTTGCGTAGACAAGAGCTTTCAAATGCCCCCATAAATGAAAGTCAAGAGGGTTGAGGTCAGGAGAGCGTGGAGGCCATGGAATTGGTCCGCCTCTACCAATCCATCGGTCACCGAATCTGTTGAGAAGCGTACGAACACTTCGACTGAAATGTGGAGGAGCTCCATCGTGCATGAACCACATGTTGTGTCGTACTTGTAAAGGCACATGTTCTAGGAGTACAGGTACAGTATCCCGTATGAAATCATGATAACGTGCTCCATTGTGCGTAGGTGGAAGAACATGGGGCCCAATCGAGACATCACCAACAATGCCTGCCCAAACGTTCACAGAAAATCTGTGTTGATGACGTGATTGCACAATTGCGTGCGGATTCTCGTCAGCCCACACATGTTGATTGTGAAAATTTACAATTTGATCACGTTGGAATGAAACCTCATCCGTAAAAACAACATTTGCACTGAAATGAGGATTGACACATTGTCGGATGAACCATTCGCAGAAGTGTACCCGTGGAGGTCAATCAGCTGCTGATAGTGCCTGCACACGCTGTACACGGTACGGAAACAACTGGTTCTCCCGTAGCACTCTCCATACAGTGGCGTGGTCAACGTTACCTTGTACAGCAGCAACTTCTCTGACGCTGACATTAGGGTTATCGTCAACTGCACGAAGAATTGCCTCGTCCATTGCAGGTGTCCTCGTCGTTCCCCAGTCGCGAGTCATACGCTGGAATGTTCCGTGCTCTCTAAGACGCCGATCAATTGCTTCGAACGTCTTCCTGTCGGGACACCTCCGTTCTGGAAATCTGTCTCGATACAAACGTACCGCGCCACGGCTATTTCCAAGTGCTAATCCATACATCAAATGGGCATCTGGCAACTCCGCATTTGTAAACTTTGCACTGACTGCAAAACCACGTTCGTGATGAACACTAACCTGTTGATGCTACGTACTGATGTGCTCGATGCTAGTACTGTAGAGCAATGAGTCGCATGTCAACACAAACACCGAAGTCAACATTACCTTCCTTCAATTGGGCCAACTGGCGGTGAATCGAGGAAGTACAGTACATACTGACGAAACTAAAATGAGCTCTAACATGGAAATTAAGCGTTTCCGGCCACATGTCCACATAACATATTTTCTTTATTTGTGTGTGAGGAATGGAATGTTTCCTGAAAGTTTGGCTGTACCTTTTTGTAACACCCTGTAGAAAGCACTGTCTCACCATGGTGAAAATGTGCACGTTGCAGAACTGCCAAAGTACGAGGGTCACTCCAAAAGAAACGCTCACAATTTTTTTTAAAAATCCATCTTTTATTCTACATCTTTGAAAGTTTTACAGTATGTAGATACATCCTTTAGGAACAGTATTTTCATTTCTCCACATAATTTCCATCCCTCTCGACTGCATTACGCCATCTTGGAACCAGCGCCTGTATACCCGCACAGTAAAATTCTGGATCAACCTGTTGGAGCCACTGTTTGGCAGCATTCACAAGGGAGTCATCATCTTCAAACCTTGTTCCACGAAGAGAGTCTTTCAGTTTCCCAAAGAGGTGATAGTCACATGGAGTCAGGTCAGGAGCTGGTCGGAGTGGTCGAGCGGTTCTAGGCGCTACAGTCTGGAACCGCGCGACCGCTACGGTCGCAGGTTCGAATCCTGACTCAGGCATGGATGTGTGTGATCTCCTTAAGTTACTTAGGTTTAAGTAGTTCTAAGTTCTAGGGGACTGATGATCTCAGATGTTAAGTCCCATAGTGCTCAGAACCATTTGAATCATTTTCAGGTCAGGACTGTAAAGCGGGTGTTTCAGTGTTGTCCATCCGAGTTTTGTGATCGCTTCCACGGTTTTTTTGACTGACATGTGGGCGTGCATCGTCATGCAACAGCAGAACATCCTGCTTTTGCCGATGTGGTCAAACACGACTCAGTCGAGCTTGAAGTTTCTTCATTGTCGTACCACATGCATCAGAATTTATGGTGGTTCCCCTTGGCACGATGTCCACAAGCAAGAGTCCTTCGGTATCGTAAAACACCATAGCCATAACTTTTCCAGCAGAAGGTGTGGTTTTGAATTTTTTTTTTTTCTTGGGTGAATTTGCATGATGTCACTCCATTGATTGCGTCTTCGTCTCTGGTAAAATGATGGAGCCATGTTTCATCATCTGTCACAATTCTTCCAAGAAATTCATCTCCATCATTCTCGTACTGTTCCAAAAGTTCGCTGCATATCGTTTTTCTTGTTTCTTTGTGAGCCACTGTCAACATCCTGGGAACCCACCTGGCACAAACCTTTTTTAACGCCAACGCTTACAGTATTCTGCAAACACTTCCTTCCCCTATCCCAACGTAGCGTGACAATTCGTTCACTGTGATGCTTCTGTCAGCAGTCACCAATTCGTTAACTCTCTGCACATTGTGTGGAGTGTTTGCAGTACGAGGCCTGCCGCTGCGAGGACAATCCTCAATATTGCCGTGCCCACTTTCATCACGTAACCTGCTCGCCCACCGACTAACTGTACTGCGGTCGACAGCAGCATCTCCGTACGCCTTTTTTAAGCTCTTGTGGATGTTTCCCACTGTCTCGTTTTCACAGCACAGGAATTCTATGACAGCACGTTGCTTCTGACGAACAAGTGTAGCAGCCATCTTGAAGACATGCTGTGGCGGCGCCACTCACGGGAACAGATTGAACTAAGTTTGAAAACAAGCGGGAAGGATGTATCTACACAACTGTAAAACTTTCACACATGCAAAATGAAAACTGTATTTTTACAAAAATAGTGTGCGTTTCTTTTGGAGTGACCCTCGTACTGCTCTTGCACTGGGGACGAGAAAACCCTCCGGGAGAAAACCGACACCGGTATTTTACTTCTGAATAACTGGTTTTTTTCGGTGTTTGTTTGGTCTCACCTACAAGAGGCTCCTTTCGGTTTTTACCAGCAGCCGAGTAAAAAACAGACATGCCACTTTGCAATGGCAGCAGTGCCAAAATGTTTGGTTTTTAAAACTTAATTTTTTTGGAAATTCGATTTCTGTCAAATTTTTTCATGACATTTCCACTGCTTTGAAATATTGGGTTAGTACAAAAAGTGAGAAAAGCGACAGGTGCTATTTTAATAACAACAGCGACAGAAACGAGCAATGAACATACGAAATAAGAATAGGTTCAGTATTGTTGACACAATACTGTACCTATTTCTGTATGGGGTGGCTTATTAGATGATACAGCATGTACGTACAGTTTGCCGGACTTTCCCTCACATGGTAGACACCGTAGTTTCTCAATGTCGTTCTCAGACATCGGTTGTGTTGCGGAATGGTAGTGCGTCGGCAGTCTGGGAGTGAGCATTGACACAGACGAGGAACGAGAGAAGTTCTGACGGCTAGTGGCATGAATTAAAAATCATCTGTACAAAACAGTTTCTAATTAATAGAAAACTGTATTTCTACTAAAGGAGGAATTGATACTTAACTTCCTGTGCCTCTTATACAGGGTGGTCCACTGATCGTGACCGGGCCAAATATGTCACGAAATAAGCGTCAAACGAAAAAACTACAAAGAACGATACTCGTCTAGCTTGAAGGGGGGAAACCAGATGGCGCTGTGGTTGGCCCACTAGATGGTGCTGCCACAGGTCAAACGGATATCAACTTTTTTTTTTTTTAATGGGAACCCCCATTTTTTATTACATATTCCTGTCGTACGTAAAGAAATATGAATGTTGGACCACTTTTTTCGCTTTGTGATAGATGGCGCTCAAATAGTCACAAACACATAGCTCACAATTGTGGACGAACAATTGGTAACAGGTAGGTATTTTAAATTAAAATACAGAACGTAGGTACGTTTGAACATTTTATTTCGGTTTTTCCAATGTCATACATGTACTTTTGTGAACTTATCATTTCTGAGAACGCTTGCTGCTACAGGGGATTACCCGTAAATACCACATTAATGCAATAAATGCTCAAAATGATGTCCGTCAACCGCAATGCATTTGGCAATACGTGTAACGACATTCCTCTCAACAGCGAGTAGTTCGCCTTCCGTAATGGTCGCACATGCATTGACAGTGCGCTGACGTATGTTGTCAGGCGTTGTCTGTGGATCACGATAGCAAATATCCTTCAACTTTCCCCACAGAAAGAAATCCGGGGACGTCAGATCCGGTGAACGTGCGGGCCATGGTATGGTGCTTCGACGACCAATCCACCTGTCATGAAATACGCTATTCAATACCGCTTCAACCGCACGCGAACTATGTGCCGCACATCCATCATGTTGGAAGTACATCGCCATTCTGTCATGCAGTGAAACATCTTGCATTAACATCGGTACAACCTTAGGTAGGAAATCAGCATACACTGCACCATTTAGATTGCCATCGATGAAATGGGGGCCAATTATCCTTCCTCCGATAATGACGCACCATACATTAACCCGCCAAGGTCGCTGATGTCCCACTTGTCGCAGACATCTTGGATTTTCCGTTGCCCAATAGTGCATATTATGCCGGTTTACGTTACCGCTGTTGGTGAATGACGCTTCGTCGCTAAATAGAACGCGTGCAAAAAATCTGTCATCGTCCCGTTGTTTCTCTTGCGCCCAGTGGCAGAACTGTACACGACGTTCAAAGTCGTCGCAATGCAAATTCCTAGTGCATAGAAATATGGTACGGGTGCAATCGATGTTGATGTAGCATTCTCAACACCGACGTTTTATAATTCCCGATTCTCGCGCAATTTGTCTGGTACTGATGTGCGGATTAGCCGCGACAGCAGCTAAAACACCTACCTGGGCATCATCATTTGTTGCAGGTCGTGGTTGACGTTTCACATGTGGCTGAACACTTCCTGTTTCCTTAAATAACGTAACTGCCCGGCGAACGGTCCGAACACTTGGATGATGTCGTCCAGGATACCGAGCAGCATACATAGCACACGCCCGTTGGGCATTTTGATCACAATAGCCATACATCAACACGATATCGACCTTTTCCACAATTGGTAAACTGTCCATTTTAACACGGGTAATGTATCACGAAGCAAATACCGTCCGTACTGGCGGAATGTTACATGATGCCACGTACTTATACGTTTGTGATTATCACAACGCCATCTGTCACAAAGCGAAAAAGGTGGTCCAACGAAAACATTCATATTTCTTTACGTACTACACGAATATGTAATTACAAATGGGTGTTGCTAGTTTAAAAACGCAGTTGATATCCGTTTGACCTATGGCAGCGCCATCTAGCGGGCCAACCATAGCGCCATCTGGCTTCCCCCTTCAAGCTAGACGAGTTTCGTTCTTTGTAGTTTTTTCGTTTGACTATTATTTCGTGGGATATTTGGCCCGGTCACTATCGATGGACCACGCTGTATATTTGTGGATTTCTTCACATGTTGCGGAAGTGATTCTGGATGAGTGGAGGTACAGTCCTGTGTTGGTAATCATGTTTCAGGTTCAGAGAAGTGGCGTGCCAGTTGCCGAAAATTCCCTTGATTAGTTATTGCGAATTTTCCATCTTGTTTTGTGAAGCGTAAGTTTTCAGGTGTTTACCAGCGGACGTTGCTTGCGAAAGTCCACGTAGAATTCTCCCATGTTGTGCTTGCAGAAGTTTCCTTCTGCAGCATCCAGTTGGCCCTTGACGTACAGGGTGTATCAAAAAGAATGATCCGATTAAAAATAATAGTGTAATCCATGAGATATGTGCGTGAACAACATACTGTTGGAAAGAGTAAATTCTCGAGTTTTACATGGTTCCCGCTAGGTAGCAGCAGTGTGCGCCCACTTCACTTCCAGTAAAAATTTTGTTGGGACAACTTGTAATGTCTCTTGCAGCGGTCTCTCCGCGATGTTTTCGATATTTTCAGAAATTTTATAAATTATATAGCTCAGTACATATCTCGAAATATCTCTTCTTATCTTACCGATTCCTAAACTTTAATATACGATGATTATCAATGCAAAGTAGTTTCAAGCCCTATTATTCCTTGGAGCGTGCATTTATTCCATGGAATAGCTTCTCTGCTATCTACGTTTTCTGTTATGAAAAGAAAGATTGGGATCTTGCCGATTAGCCGTGAAAGAACGAAGATGTACATGTGTGTATTGTTGAGCTAGTCGCCATCTTGATGAGATTCTGTATGAGAAGGAATTTAATGCATGAACTAAACTAAAGTAAGTGTGTTCGCATGTTATTTAACTGATTATTACTGACAGTGTCTGCTTACTACGCTGTGTTGCACGGGATCGGTGGGGAACGTCTGATTTACACTGGACGAACCTGTCGTTTTGTATGCTCGAGATATCCAGTTTATTACTTTCAATAAATGGGCTAACACGGACTTACCAGGAGATCTTCGGTCTTCCCCATGTGGTCACCGAAAGTTAATAATTATTACAAATGTTTTCAGGAGATCGACTGACAATTTTCGTCGCACCGAGACTTTGAAATTGCTTCACTGCCTTACGGAATTTAAGTTGAGCTCAATTTAATCAGGATAGAACAGTATTGAAGTGTGTGCATGTGATAAGCCTGCTTTGTGAATGAAAATTGCCTTAACATACGCATGTTTTTTACTATCCTGATCAGTGATGCTAAATCAGGCCGGTGTGAGAGAGGTTTTTAAATTTTTTGAATACGACAAAAAAATATTAAAAACTGATAGCGTTTTGTGTTCTACGTTCTGCGCAGTACGGGTCAGTAATGACTGTTTAGCGTTACTTTCGTACTACTAGCCACATTGTGGATCCTCCTACAGCACAGAGCTTTAGACGATGGCACGAACAGTTTCGTGCAACAGGTTGTCAGTGTAAAGGCAAATCGCCGGGCCGTCTCCGAGTGTCTGGCACAGACGTCGAACGCATCCGCCACGGTTTCACAAAGGAGAGTCCGCAGAAATCCGTTCGCCGTGCAGCTCGACAGCTCAACATCCCCCGATATCCGTCTAGCGTGTGTTGCGTCGACGTTTACACACGAAACCGTGCAAAATTCAACTACTGCAAGTTCTTCATGAAGGTGACAAACAACAACGTGTAGAGTTCTGTAATTTCGTTCTTGGCAAGATGGAGAATGGCACTTTTTTTTTCCAAGCATAGGGTTTCGTGACGAGACAATATTCCATTGAAATGGAAAGGTTCAAATGGCTCTGAGCACTATGGGACTTAACTGCTGTGGTCATCAGTCCCCTAGAACTTAGAACTACTTTAAACCTAACTAACCTAAGGACATCACACACATCCATGCCCGAGGCAGGATTCGAACCTGCGACCGTAGCGGCCGCGCGGTTCCAGACTGTAGCGCCTAGAAATGGAAAGGTGAGCCGTCATAACGTGAGAATATGGGGTTCGGAACAACCACATGAAGTTCTACGACATGAGAGGGACTCTCTAAAATTTAATGTGTTTTGTGCAGTTTCACGGGAAAAGGTGTACGGTCCATTTTTCTTTGTCGAGAACACTGTTACAGGAAGCACAGATCGCGATATGCTTGAGAACTTTATTTTCCCGCAGTTGGAGACTGAGCCGAACGACATTATCAGGATGGGGCACTGCCACACTGGCATCTGGAAGTGTGGGCAATTTTGAATCAGAGGATTCCTGAACGATGGGTTGGCTGCACCGGACCAGACTATATGTGATTGTTTCTTGTGGGGGTTTATAGAAGGCTCTGTTTATGTGCCTCCGCTACCAACAGCAATGAATGAACTGCGACATCGCATTACAGCGGCTGTGGAAGCTTTAACTCCAAGACATGCTGGGTTGCAGTGTGGGAACAGTCTGAATACCGCATTGGCGTATGCCGTACATCTCAAGGGTGGCCTATTGAACATCTATGAAAAGGTAGTTTGAGAAATATAGACGTGCCAAATCGGATGATTCCTTTTGATGCAACCTACACTTTCCGTTGGTTTGCCTAAAGAGCTTTCTCCCTAGTTTTCTTGACTTCTTAAAACGATACTGGTTTTCTGGGGACTGTTTTACTGTTGTATTCCTGGAAGCGTTGTCTGCGTCTTTCAAGTGCGTTTTCACGTTCAGAGTCCCACCCTGGATGTCTAGTGTCCTTTTAGCGTGGTATCAGTTGTTTTGCTTTTTGTGTGCTCCTTCTGTGGAATTCTTCCCATGTACTTGCTTGTTATCTTGCCCTTTTGTGATATTATGATGCATTCTACCATCTTTTTCGTGTCAAATTTCTCTGTGTGTGCGCTTTTCTGATGGGTTCGCCTGTTTATTTCACTACTATGCGAAGTATCTCGCAGGGAATGAGTGTCTGCCACGGAACCTAGAATTTGACACAGAACTCGACGCCTGCTGCAGGCGTAATATTTGCCAGCGGTCAGCCTTAAGCCCATTGCACACGGGACGTGTGAGCTTGCAAGATTACCCATGATCCTTTATTGTATGATTATATGATAGCAGAACAAACACGGGTAGCAGTTACTTCTGAAAATATCTGGTAGTATGCATACGGAACGATTTGAAGTGGAATGATCATATAAAATTAATTGTTGGTAAGGTGGGTGCTACGTTGAAATTCATTGGGAGAGTCCTTAGAAAATTTAGTCCATCACCAAAGGAGGTGGCTTACAAAGCATCTCGTTCGACCTATACTTGAGTATTGCTCATCGCCGGCCAGAGTGGCCGAGCGGTTCTAGGCGCTACAGTCTGGAACCGCGTGACAACTACGGTCGCAGGTTCGAATCCTGCCTCGGGCATCGATATGTGTGACGTCCTTAGGTTACTTACGTTTAAGTAGTTCTAAGTTCTAGGGGACTGATGACCTCAGAAGTTAAGTGCCATAGTGCTCAGAGCCATATTGCCCATCACTGTGGGATCCGTACCAGGTCGGGTTAACAGAGAAGATAGAGAAGATCCAAAGAAGAGCGGCGCGTTTCGACACAGGGTTATTTGGTAAGCGTGATAGCGTTAAGGAGATGTTTAGCAAACTCGAGTGGCAGACTCTGCAAGGGAGGCGCTCTGCATCGCGGTGTAGCTTGCTGTCCAGGTTTCGAGAGGGTCCGTTTCTGGACGAGGTATCGAATATATTGCTTGCCCCTACTTATACCTCCCGAGGAGATCACGAATGCAAAATTAGAGAGATTCGAGCGCGCACGGACGCTTTCCGGGAGTCGTTCTTCTGCGAACCATACGCGACTGGAACAGGAAAGGGAGGTAATGACAGTGGCACGTAAAGTGCCCTCCGCCACACACCGCTGGGTAGCTTGCGGAGTATAAATGTAGATGTAGATGTAGATGCACCATTTCCGACGGCGCCTACGTGTGGACGGGGCCGCTTGCACGAGATTCGCGCGTACGACGGCTAGAATGCGGAATAGGATGGGTGCTGTTCTGACGCGTATGTAGGTGCTTCGCGCATGCGGAGACGACCATCTGGGGAGGACAGCTGACAAACTGCGTGAAGTTCTATGTGAACTGCGTACCTCTCTCCTGCCCACTTAAACGTAGTACAGCAGGTTGTTTGTCTCACAAAAATTAGCGCGTGAAATATCTGCAATTTTCAGTAAATATTATTTGAAGCTTTATTTCGGTTACACAGTTTATCAAAAGCTGTTGCTACTTTAAGCCATTCCTCTTCAGTTGTTGGAGTCTCTAAAAAAAGTAGAATTGAAAGTTTGCACATTCTTTTGATTCGGTAATATAGGAAACAAGTACATTCAAACGGTTATCCCTCAAAGAGTTGCTGATATTGCAGCATACATCTGTTATCGGTTTAGACAGACTCGAAACTGAAATACGATGCACGAAAGACAAGCTCTTGTAACATTCGCCATTCGCCAGAAATCGCTATGTATCTGTTAACCTGGATAGGAATGAAGTATGACAATTTTCAGCTAATATAGTTGAACAAACACACAAAATTAAAGTCTTGCTTTCCGCTTGGCGAAATTGCTTCTCTCATAACTCTGTCTCTCAGGCGAATATTGAGTTCAATGAAGGATGACAGCTTGTCGAAAGAAGTTGCACCCATTCTCGCAAAATTTGATCCTTTTCCTGGTCCCTTCCTTGAAGGCACAGCCGTACCGGCAGTTGTGTTTTTTGGCATGTCTTTCTTCCCGTTTTTCTTTATGACGAAAGCCGCAGCTACGGTAACAAGACCAAGGCGATATCTTCTTCCATCCTTCTAAGGAAATTCAAATGCTTCAAATGGCTCTGAGCACTATGGGACTTAACTTCCGAGGTCATCAGTCCCCTAGAACTTAGAACTACTTAAACCTAACTAACCTAAGGACATCACACACATCCATGCCCGAGGCAGGATTCGAACCTGCGACCGTAGCGATCGCTCGGTTCCAGACTGTAGCGCCTAGAACCGCTCGGCCACTATGAACGGCGTCTTCTAAGCCTTGTCTTTCGGAAGTATTTAAACGTCTTTTATAAAGAGGACATTTACACATGTGAATGTCATACTTTCATATAAACCTCGCGAAAACAATTACATGCAACGATGTAGTGATCGTCTAAGTACAAATAAATGTGATGCCCTTTGAAGACGATATAAAATACCCGAAAACGAAATAACGCCGACGATTCTCGTCAGTGGCGGACACAGAAAAACCTCACTGACGTTGCGGTAAAGATATCTTGAGCTACCTTTACTTTTACTGTAATGAAAAATAAAGTAACATGCAACGTTTAAGGAAGTATTATTTAAACGGATTGCACACCAATAAGACAGTACCACCTTGTGATATAAGGAAGTTACAAATGTGGTTCTCTTCCTTAAATGATGTATTCTATGCGCCTATACGTCCCGGCAAATCGGTCAATTACATCCTCAATAGTAAATGTCAGGGTGAGTGTTCAACAAAGCTAAGCCATTAACTCGATCCTTCTTCACTGTCGACCTCTGCCATGTCTTTGTAAACCGCAGTGCTGAAAACTTCTTCCTACTGTAGCAATAGGTGCAGGGAGACAGACAAATATTTTGTACAGCGTGTGCATAGTGGGATAGTCAGATCTTGGACAAACAGACAACGCTTCCATAACAGAATCACGATCATTAAGGGCGTTTATACTCGTTTGCTTCTACTGAAGAATCTCCTCAATTAGTCTCTTTTTAATCACGAAACAATAGAATATTCGCGACTTTTCTCGAACAAATGCCATTCAGAATAACGTATCGAGGTCAATAGAATGGCCGCAACTTTTCTCTTAGGTATGTGTTTGCTATCTGTCTCACTGTGTGATCAAAAGTATCCGGACACACGGCTGAAAATGACTTACAAGTTCGTGGCACCCTCCATCGGTAATGCTGGAATTCAGTATTGTGTTGGCCCACCCTTAGCCTTCATGACAGCTTCCACTGTCGCAGGTTACGTTCAATCAGGTGCTGGAAGGTTTCTTGGGGAATGGCAGCCCATTCTTCACGGAGTGCTGCACTGAGGAGAGGTATCGATGTCGGTCGGTGAGGCCTGGCACCAAGTCGGCGTTCCAAAACATCCCAAAGGTGTTCTACAGGACTGAGCTCAGGACTCTGTGCAGGTCAGTCCATTACAGGGATGCTATTGTCGTGTAGCCACTCCACCACACGCCATACATTATGAACAGGTGCTCGATCGTGTTGAAATATGCAGTAGCCATCCCCGAATTGCTCTTCAACCGCGGGAAGCAAGAAGGTGCTTACTTAAAACATCAATGTAGGCCTGTGCTGTGATAGTACCACGCAAAACAACAAGGGGTGCAAGCCCCCTCCGTGAAAAACACGACCACACCATAACATCACAGTCTCCAAATTTTACTCTTGACACTACACGCGCTGGCATATGACGTTCCCCGGGGATTCGCCATACCTACACCCAGCCATCGGATCGCCACATTGTGTACCGTGATCCGTTACTCCACTCAACGTTTTTCCACTGTTGAATCGCCCAATGTTTACGCTTCTTACAACAAGCGAGGCGTCGTTTGGCATTGACCGACGTGATGTGTAGCTTATGAGGAACCGCTCGCCCAAGAAATCTTTCTCACATCCCGCCTCACTGTCATAGCATTGGTTAAAAACAGTCTTTATTTTTCAACGACGCCTTTCGCCTTATTTAGGTATCTTCAGGTTATCTTCATAGAAAACAGAGAAGTAATAGATCTATTTAAGAATCACGATCGCGTTGTGCAGAGTTGGATAACCTGTAAACAGATCAAATATTGAAAGAGCAAATACCTTAATTTGGTCCATATTGAAAGAGCAAATACATTAATTTGGTCCATTCTGGAAACATCCCCCAGGCTGCGGCTAAGCCATGTCTCCGCTATATCCTTTCTTTCAGGAGTGCTAGTTCTGCAAGGTTCGCAGGAGAGCGTCTGTAAAGTTTGGAAGGTAGGAGACGAGGTACTGGCAGAAGTACAGCTGTGAGTACCGGGCGTGAGTCGTGCTTCGGTAGCTCAGATGGTAGAGCACTTGCCCGCGAAAGGCAAAGGTCCCGAGTTCGAGTCTCAGTCGGGCACACAGTTTTAATCTGCCAGGAAGTTTCATACCTTAATTTGGTATTTCCTAGAAGAATCCTTTAGTCTGTGTAGCCAAAGGGCATCAACGAATATATCAGGCCAATATCGCCTTCGTTCAATTCAGAAAAAACTAGAAATATAAAATAGTAAAGTCATTACCTATTCTAGATGGACGCAAGAGGCACCAAGATGTGCATAACGTGTTCCCGTTCACAGGAGCGAGTAACTCCAACTCTGCACAACGCGATCGCGATTTTTAAATAGATCTATTTGTTCTCTGTTTTCTATGTATATAACCTGAAGATGCCTAAATTTCGCGAAACGCGTCATTGAAAAATAAAAACCTAAAATTGCAACCAAGATTGTTTTTAACCAATACTGTTAAGCACTGGTTTGCTATATGCCACATATGGATTGGAAGAATTTCCACTGTGATAGTACTTGCAGTGTATCCTGATGCAGTTTGGAATTCCTGTGTGATGGTCTGGATAGATGTCTGCCCATTACACATTACGACCCTCTTCAACTGTCGCCAGTCTCTGTCAGCCAACACACGAGGCCGGCCTGTACGCTTTTGTGCTGTACGTGTCCCTACACGTTTCCACTTCACTATGGTTCAAATGGCTCTGAGCACTATGCGACTTAACTTCTGAGGTCATCAGTCGCCTAGAACTTAGAACTAATTAAACCTAACTAACCCAAGGACATCACACACATCCATGCCCGAGGCAGGATTCGAACCTGTGACCGTAGCGGTCACGCGGTTCCAGACTGAAGCGCCTTTAGCCACACGGCCGGCTCCACTTCACTATCACGTCGGAAATGGTGGACCTAGGGATGTTAAGGAGTGTGGAAATCTCGCGTACAGACGTATGACACAAGTGACGCCCAATCATCTGACCAGATTCGAAGTCCGTGAGTTCCGCGGAGCGCCCCATTCTGCTCTGTCACGATGTCTAATGGCTACTTAGGTCGCTGATATGGAGTACCTGTCAGTAGGTGGCAGCACAATGCATCTAATATGAAAAACGTATGTTTTTGGCGGTGTCCGGATACTCTTGATCACATAGTGTATGCCAGCCGGAGTGGCCGAGCGGTTCTAGTCGCTTCAGTCTGGAACAGCGCGACCGCTACGGTCGCGGGATCGAATCCTGCCTCGGGCATGGATGTGTGTGATGTCCTCAGGTTAGTCAGGTTTAAGTAGTTCTAAGTTCTAGGGGACTGATGAACTCAGCTGTCCCATAGTGCTCAGAGCCATTTGAACATAGTGTATGTGCCGGACAGAAACGTATAAAATACAATGACACGGACGCGTGTGCTACATAGGAAAGTACAACTACTCGATTCAGTCGAGTCGACTGACGAAAGAAACAAATGAACAGCGTGCTGGCTGACTGGAAAGGGGGGGGGGGGCAGGTAGCAAAGCGGGTGGACCCGAAAGGGGTGAGGGAGGGGGGGCGTGACGCCCCCCTCTCCTCCCCCCCCCCCCCCCCCCCCCCCCCATATGTATCCGCCACTGATTCACGTGCTGGAAGTTGTCAACAAACACGTAGAGGAGACGACGTGACAGAGAAGTGCCGTATAGCCGTTGGACGTTCTACCGCATGGAGCGGTGCAACAGACAGCGACGTTCTTGCGAGAGTCGCACGTCTAGCGTAAAGCGGGCTTTATAACGTCGCGGCTGGAAACACAGCGGCGTTTCGCCCGCTCGAGACGAGTCGCAGCGATAACAGAAAACAAAAGCGTTTTGTGAGCGAGCGAGCCGCCACTGAAAGCACTGGGCCTGCCGAAGGAGGCGCCGTGTTCTGAAATAGTCTGGCGGCGAAGGGGCGGCCGCCCGGGGGTGGTTGCCGGGGAAGAGGGTGGGAAAGGGGTGGGCGTGGGTGAGGAGCACAGCGGTGGGCTCAACAGGGCCGCCACACAAAAGGGCAGCGAGCGGTTTGTGCGGTCTCTGGTCCCGCGCCACTGCAGAGGCGAAAGGCGAGTTAGCAGTCTGGGGTGCGCGGGGGCGGAATGCTTCGTGGGTGGCTCAGTCGTTGTCAGGTTCTCAGAGACGGAGAGGGAGCGAGGGGGAGAGAGAGACAGAGAGACAGGAGGTAAAACTCCCCCTCGCCTTGTAAATCCTTCAGCCAAGTTGTCGTCCAACAGTGCGCTACAGACGAGTAGCGGAGACCGGCTGCAGTTTTCAGCCGCTGTATTTCTGCCTCGCTCTGTGTTAATGCACAGTCAACAGCGACAAGTGTGGCTCTTGCTGCAGTCTCGGCTGAAGTGTACAAAAAAGGCTTCAAAACCAAAATACACCATTAGTGTTGATCTCTCAAAAAATGAAATGGCTCTGAGCACTATGCGACTTAACTTCTGAGGTCGTCAGTCCCCTAGAACTCAGAACTAATTAAACCTAACTAACCTAAGGACATCACACACATCCATGCCCGAGGCAGGATTCGAACCTGCGACCGTAGCGGTGGCTCGGCTCCAGACTGTAGCGCCTAGAACCGCACGGCCACTCCGGCCGGCTGTGTTGATCTCTCGTTTCGCGGTTTATGGGAACGTAACAAATGATACAGTAAAAGTTCTAGAATGAAATTTTCACTCTACAGCGGAGTGTGCGCTGATATGAAACTTCCTGGCAGATTAAAACTGTGTACCGCGCACTTGCCCGCGAAAGGCAAAGGTCTCGAGTTCGAGTCTCGGCCCGGAACACAGTTTTAATCTGCCAGGAAGTTTCACAGTAAAAATGAGTCGAGTTTGTTATGGCACGGTGCTACAGCAACCAGTTTCGAATTATTTCAGAATATAAACAGTCTTGGTTGCGAATTTATTTAATATCACTGACGCGTTTCACCCTTTTGTGACATCATCAGACTGTACAAAAGTAGCTGGGTATGAAACCCATCCGTCATAAAGCCGTATAAAATCAAACTGGACACAACACTAACTGGATATGTAATCCAAGCGACATGAGAACATATGCAATACAAAATGGATCTCGTGAAAAGGAAAGTAAAACCCCCAATATATCATGAAGAAGGTGCAGGAAGTGGCGGAAACGTTTCAGTGACTGTCCCGTGTTACCTTGAGCACACCAGTAGACTCCACCATAGCACTACAAAATAGGTTCAAAAAATGGTTCAAATGGCTCTGAGCACTATGGGACTCAACTGCTGAGGTCATTAGTCCCCTAGAAATTAGAGCTACTTAAACCTAACTAACCTACGGACATCACACACATCCATGCCCGAGGCAGGATTCGAACCTGCGACCGTAGCGGTCGCGCGGTTCCAGACTGTAGCGCCTACAGCCGCTCGGCCACCTCGGCCAGCCTTCTAGTGTGTTCAAGGTGCACCTTGCATTTTTTGACGAATAGATTAAATATCCAGTCACTGTTGCGTCCAGTTTCGATTTCATATGGCGTTATAATGAATGGGTGTCATATGTAGTTACTTTTGCACACTGTGATGATGCCTCAAAAGGATGAAACGCGCCATTTGTATTAAATAACTTCGCAACCAAGCTGTTTTTACTCTAAAAAATGATGCAGTTATTTTGTAAGCTGTCTATAAAAGATTTATCTATGAATGAAAATACTGAATATTCTTTTTTCCAAAACTTCCTACTTGTGTAACGTAAGCTTTAGATATGGTATTCGACTGCTGAGCAAATACTAACTGTAATTTGATCTTCTGTTGCGCATGTCAACAGTCTCGTGAAACAAAACTTTAAACTTAGTGAAATGCCGAGTTTGACGTGATGAAAGTCAGGCACCTCATTTACTACTCACGCACCGCGCTCACTCCTGTTTGTCCCAGTACAGTAAAAGCGAATTATTTGCAATGGCCGAAAATACATGAAAACCTTACAATTTTTGAAACGACCTTACTTCAAATTATTAAATTTTCGGGAACGAAGGAAAATATTCTGTGGATGAGTATATGAATAGGACGGGCTATCCAATCAGTGGCGGCTCTTAAAGTATGCATTCTGGGTGTTCATAAATTTATAATTTCACGTAAATATGACAGTGTGAAATTAATAAATGGCTTGGTTCAAATGGCTCTGAGCAGCATGGGACTTAACTTCTAAGGTCATCAGTCCTCTAGAACTTAGAACTACTTAAACCTAACTAACCTAAGGACACCACTCCCATCCATACCCGAGGCAGGATTCGAACCTGGGACCGTAGCGGTCGCGCGGTTCCAGACTGACGCGCCTAGGACCGCTCGGCCACCCCGGCTGGCCGAAATTAATAGCATTTGCTGTATATCACTTATGCTTATTTACATATTTACACAATTTCAGTCGCTGTCAAACTCTGGGACCAAAAATCGGACACAGACTGCAAACCACCGAGACAACAGAAAAAGTATCAAACATCGAAATCGACATCAGAAAGAGACGAATGAAGTTCTATGAACACCTGTACAGATTACCTGGAAACAGACTAACTAAACGCCTATTGGAATATGTGATATCCCTTAAAGCATCAGTATCTTGGGTAACTGAAATTAAGAAGGACTTGACAAAAGCAGAAATTGACGTAACAAACACATCAGACAGGGATGCAGTCAGAAGCAATATTGATAAGTGGAAATTTATTCCAGAGATGGAACGAAAACCATACCGACGAATCTGGACTGAAGAAAAGAAGAAGGCGTTCGGGGAGAAAACGAAGAAACATTGCGAAAATGGGAAGAACCCTAAGAAAGTTCTCCAGTGGGGACATTCGCTAATAATATTAATAATAATAATAACAATATAAAATGTATAACTTGTCTGAAAAAAAGAAAGAATTGTTTTTGTGGAATTTTGTTGTTTTGTGTATAATTAAGTACAGTTTGTGGCAAGAACGAAATAATGTTTAAGCTATCACTACTCTCCGTTTCGCATTTTTGTGTGATGCGAATTTTCCCACTTTTTTTAGCTTTTTGAAGAAATGTATAAGATTCCTAATGCATGTATTAGTTAACGAATTAACTTCCAGGCTGAAAATCAGGCTTTCTTACGTTGCACCCACAACAACAAGTTACGCTTATTGTACCGCCTTTACATTACGTTTAACAGCATTCAGAGGAAAATAACTAATAAATCCGCAAGGTGTCGAAAGTTAGGGTGTTCATGTGCTGTTGTGCTCTATCACAACAGCCGCCACTGTGTCTGATGTTTAAGGAACAGAATGAAATGGATATTTTGCCGTTACTGCGGTTTAAGGAACAGAATGAAATGGACATTTTACCGTTACTGCGGTTACTAGGTTTTGCAATCTCTTAAAAAATAAAAAATAAAACACCTTGAATAAAGTTCTTTTCTTGAGGAAGTAATTCATATGCATGGCCAAGTTATGTTTTAGAGAGTTTCAAGTTGTTTGATTTTTTACAGGGTTGTAAGTCTAATCAAAGTACATACAAAATGGTTTCATTGACCACTGTCTGCAGCAGTAGCAGCAATAACAGTGTTACATACAGGCCGTTTCCTCATGTCATCATTGAAGTACATATATTCATGCGGAATATGATCAAGTAAACGTTGAAGATCTTGCATTTTCTTCCTGTTAATAGCCACTGGTCCATTGTTAAGACTTTTCAAAACTAAAAACAACGCACAGTTCCGGAAGTAAAAGATAGAATGTAGGCTTCCATAATTCTCCCAAGTATACAGAAGTCACAACACCTAACTGTAACTTCACGGGGTGTAGGACGTCAAACGGGCCGACTTGGAGCAGGAGAGGCACCACAGGACATTTTAATTTCCACTGTCTAAACTTTCGCAAATAAATTCATAAAACTTTGTCAGCATGACCAGGAAGGATTAAGGATTCACAATCATAGCAATGGAAGTTCAAAAAAATAAGAAAATAATTTTTTTTTTTTACATGTGAAAGTTCATCATTTTTTCGCTTCTATTGGCTGCGTTTGTTGCTATAGGTACACGTTTCTTCATAAGTAAGAGAGATTCTTCGATGAATTTTGTGCAGCATACAAACCATACTTACAGGTGTATGAAACTGTAGAAATTATTTAATTTATGGAAAAATGAGTGTGCTGTTACATTTTAAACTTCATGTTTAGAAAAAAACTCAAATTTTGTAGTTAATTATCTCAAATTTTAACACAGTTTTTATTAGATTTGGAAAATTCTAGAATTTCATACACCTGTACGTATGGTTTGTATGCTGTGCAAAATTCATCGAAGAATCTCTCTTACTTATGAAGATGAGTGTACCTATAGCAACAAATGCAGCCAATGGTAAGTGAAAAAAAGGTGAAATACAAATGTAAAAAAATAATTTATTTTCTTATATTTTTGAACTTCCACCACTATAAGTGTAAATCCTGAATCATTTCTGGTCATTCTGACAAAGTTTTATGAATTTATTTTTAAAAGTTCAGACAGTGGAAATTAAAAATTCCTGTGGTGTCTCACCTGCTCCATGTCGTCCTGTTTGACGTCCTTCCCCCCTTAATATTTTCCGGTATAAAGGAACACGGTTCACATTTGTCTCTCTGGTACTTTGGAACATATCTACTTTTTGATGCGTTCGACAGTAGGCCTTCCTTGTAGTACGTTGGCCACGACTTAGAGAAGCCCTACATTTCTTCAGTTTCCCTTAGCTAATGAGATTACTGCCCTCAGTCAAAATGAGGGAGAATCAGAGCAGCTGTAGAATGGAATGAACAGTCGATGGAGTACGGAATACGGACTGAGAGAAAGTGGAAGAAACACGAAACTAATGAGAAATATAGGAAGTTAGAACAGCGAGAAACTTAACATAAGGATTGGTGATCACGAAGTAAGTGAAGGTAAGGAATTATGGTACTTAGGCAGAAAAATAACCCATGAGAGAGGAGCAAGGAGAATATCACAAGCAGACTAACACTGGCAAAAAGAGCATTCCTGGTCAAGAGAAGTCTACTCGTACCGAACATAGGCGTTAATTTGAGGAGGAAATTTCTGAGAATGTAGATTTGGAGCACAGAATTTGTAAGGTAATCAAACATGGACTGTGGAAAACCGGAGAGAAGGGAATAGAAGCCTTTGAGTTGTGCTACAGGCGAATGTTGAAAATTAGGTGGCTTGGTAAGGTAAGGAATTAGGAGGCTCTCTGTACAGTCGGCGAGGGAAGGAATAACTAACAAAGAGAAGGGACAGGGTGATAGGGCGTCTCTTAAGACATAAGGGATTGACTTCCATGGTACTAGAGGTAACATAAGAGGGCAAAAACCGAGAGAAAGACAAAGAGTGGAATACATCCATCAAGTAATTGAGGATGTTCGTTGCAAGTACTGCTCTCAGACAAAGTGTTGGCACAGGAGAGGAATTCGTTGTGGGTCGCGTCTAACCATTCAGAAGACTGACAAATACACTACTGGCCATTAAAATTGCTACACCACGAAGATGACGTGCAACAGACGCGAAATTTAACCGACAGGAAGGTGATGCTGCGATATGCAAATGATTAGCTTTTCAGAGCATTCGTACAAGGTTGGCGCCGGTGGCGACACCTACAACGTGCTGACGTGAGGAAAGATTCCAACCGATTTATCATACACAAGCAGTAGTTGACCGGCGTTGCCTGGTGAAACGTTGTTGTGATGCCTCGTGTAAGGAGGAGAAATGCGTACCATCACGTTTCCGACTTTGATAAAGGTCGGATTGTAGCCTATCGTGATTGCGGTTTATCGTATCGCGTCATTGCTGCTCGCGTTGGTCGAGATCCAATGACTGTTAGCAGAATATGGAATCGGTGGGTTCTGGAGGGTAATACGGAACGCCGTGCTGGATCCCAACGGCCTCGTATCACTAGCAGTCGAGATGACAGGCATCTTATTCGCATGGCTGTAACGGATCGTGCAGCCACGTCTCGATCCCTGAGTCAGCAGATGGGGACGTTTGCAAGACGACAACCATCTCCACGAACAGTTCGACGACGTTTGCAGCAGCACGGACTATCAGCTCGGAGACCGTGTCTGCGGTTACCCTTGACGCTGCATCACAGACAGGAGCGCCTGCGATGGTGTACTCGACGACAAACCTGGGAGCACGAACGGCGAAACGTCATTTTTTTTGGATGAGTCCAGGTTCTGTTTACAGCATCACGATGGTCGCATCCGTGTTTGGCGACATCGCGGTGAACGCACATTGGAAGCGTGTATTGGTCATCGCCATACTGGTGTATCACCAGGCATGATGGTATGGGGTGCCATTGGTTACACGTCTCAGTCACGTCTTGTTCGCATTGACGGCACTTTGAACAATGGACATTACATTTCAGATGTGTTACGACCCGTGGCTCTACCCTTCATTCGATCCGTGCGAAACCCTACATGAAACCGCATGTTGCAGGTCCTGTACGGGCCTTTCCGGATACAGAAACTGTTCGACTGCTGCCCTGGCCAGCACATTCTCCAGATCTCTCACCAATTGAAAAACATCTGGTCAATGGTGGCCGAGCAACTGTCTCGTCACAATACGCCAGTCACTACTCTTGATGAACTGTGGTATCGTGTTGAAGCTGCACAGGCAGCTGTACCTGTACACGCCATCCAAGTTCTGTTTGACTCAATGCCCAGGCGTATCGAGGCCGTTATTACGGCCAGAGGTGGTTGTTCTGGGTGCTGATTTCTCAGGATGTATGCACCCAAATTGCGTGAAATATTTCCTGTCACATACGCTACATAAATATCCACGAAAAGGAAAAAAAAATCGCAGTATATTAAAATGTTTAGTGTCCACAAAAGATGCACATATTAGAATGTTAGTGATTCTTATCGGAAGGAGCAACCTTCATGTGTTCTTTTCTTGGTAATACCTTTATGGTCCACATACATGAAAGACTCATTATTCTTCATGTTATATGTACGAAATACTTTTATCCATTGCTGCCGAAGATAAAATACATCCTATATTGGCAGTTTTAGCAGTGGAACATTTTGTATGAAGTCAAAACAAATTATCAAGAAGTGAAGCTATATGTCTGCATTCTTTTTCGGTAATTTTTACGCTCGTGAAGAACTTATCAGCTTGGCGTTTATGAACAAGTCCCACACCAGCTACTGGTCTTCTAGCAGTATCGTTCAACACTAGACTTGAACCAAGAAAAGCGAAACCAAAGTATAGGAATGCCATAGATGGCACATGAAGATGACCACTCCTGAAAGAGCATTATTCCAGGAGTACTTTCCATATATATCTCTCTCTGTCTCTCTCTCTCTCTCTCTCTCTCTGTCTCTCTCTCTCTCTCTCTCTCTCCATCCGAACAGGCTTAAGAGGCCCAACGGTTATGACCGACCGCAGCCTTTAAGGCGTAACTGGATGCAAATATGGAGGGGCATGTGGTCCGCACACTGCTGTTCCGCCGTATGTCAGTTTAGGAGACCGGTGGCCTATATAGGACGTCGAATTGCAATCTTGCGTCAGTTCTCAGCGGGACTCATCAGCAGAAGCAGCATTTCCTGAAGATGGCGAACAGTTGGATCGCCGAAATATCGAGTGAAGTTGATTTTAGGATCCGGCAGCAAACCCGAAAAGACTTTCAAGACTTATTACGCCGGGAAAGCCTACGTAGTCACAATGTGGTGTTTTCATGAGCAGTAAAAAGGGCGAAAATGATGTTTATGTTGATCGCTATTCCAATTCTCTGTACAGGTTCCGGAACTCTCGGAACCGAGGCGATGCAAAACTTTTTTTGATTTGTTTACAACAGTCGGCGAAGGTGATATTTTGTCTGAACGTAACCAAAGGGATTTCGCAGAATGAGAAAGAAGTGAAAGATGAAATATAAGCGTTTCTGCAAGATGAGTCAGCGGACTGTGTGGTGTCGTATATGCTCGACTGTGCGGACAACGCACATGGGGAGTACAATGACGATAATACTGAAACGTGTCGAGCCATTTAGTTCATAATCTTGTCGGACAGGGCGCCACAAATCCCGTTGTGCAAGAAGCGGGTATAAGTAGACTTAAGGGGCTCCGGAAAGGCTCAAAATCACGGAAAGTTCAATTTTTACTTTTTTGCGTTTTCTGAATCTGCAGACTATTACCTTTTAATAGATATATAATTTATTCAATTCCGAAGACTACAACTATTTTTAAAATTTTATTTGAAATGTGTTCTACATGGGCGTGACCCACTGTGGCGCTGTTAAACTGCTGTCAAATGGTGTTATTATTAACGTCCGTGTTGATCAGGTACATTTTAGTGATGTGAGGTAAAGTATGTGTTGTGGCTAACCTGTGATGGTTCAATATATATCGCTGGTGTGCTTGTCGATTGTTTCATGTTTATTTACTCTGTCGTTATCTCGAAACTATTCGTAATTAATTCTGTTTCTTGAGTCTCTGTTTTGTTGAAGTATAATAATGAGTAAAAGTAAAGTTATTAGAAATCCTCTGAAGGCTTTTAAGAAAAGGAGAAATGTTGGAAAGCCAAAGGTATGTGTTATTACTGTAAACAATAAAGACGATAACCAAGTGAGTGAACCTAACCTCTCAAGTACACCTGCCCATAGCAGTCAAAGTGGGAAAGAAAATACTTCACAGAAGAAGCTTGGTTCAATGAGTGAAAACTATGAATGTTTTATGGGCGAATCGGATGTGAATGAAATATTTGATATGTCGGTTCTCAAAGGAATTTTTTCAAACTGTGTAAGATGTATTCATTGTAGTGAAGTTGGTCTGGAACTCTCCATAATAAAGCACGTATGACTTGCTAGTGAAATACAACTGAAATGTGATAAGTGTTCATACATGACCACCTTTTGGAACAGTGTTGCAGTAACTGCAACTGAAGAAAATGGTAGCAAAATCTACCAACACAACAACGAGCGATGCTTGCTTTAGACAAGGAACGCCTTCGGGCTGCAGACAGGGCTGTAAAGAGTCTAGAAATACAAGCAAGAGTAAACAGGAGGAGGAACAAGAGGAAGCTGGAGGAGGAGTTTGCAGAGGATGAAGATAATCCATCCTATGGACCTGGAATGCACTAAAAAGTTAATCCAATCTTTGTCGCTCGATTCCCAAAACTTTTTATTTTCTCATCCTAATTACGTGTCTTCTAAGGATCTTCCAAACATATTTGTTTCAAACTTTCAGTAAATGTTACACAGTACCTTCTGCATAATTTAACACAGCCTTTTTCCAAAAAACTGTATATTTTTGAATATATAAATAAAAAATTGCAAAAAAATGTTGTGAATTTTCATTACAATTGAAAAAAATCATCTTTAATAACTGAACTAAAATTTTGTAAAATCCCTGTGTTAAGTTGTAGCCCATATTCCAATAAATAATCTGTAAAAAGTTCAACTTCCTACCTCAAATACTTTGTGAGGAAAGATGTAATTTATAAGCGTTATTTTAACATTGCAAGTATAGGGCGTTCCGGAGCCCCTTAAGAAAAAAATCAGTGACAGATTTAGAATTAGTCCGCAGGTAAATGACCGTGTAGTGCGTGAGAAAAACTACGGATGTTCAAGGGGGAACAAGGCGCACTTGTTACAAAAA
Source organism: Schistocerca piceifrons (assembly GCF_021461385.2). Classification (NCBI taxonomy): domain Eukaryota; kingdom Metazoa; phylum Arthropoda; class Insecta; order Orthoptera; family Acrididae; genus Schistocerca; species Schistocerca piceifrons. The sequence continues at coordinate 65,658,392 of NC_060148.1, read as the reverse complement.
AACAGGTGTTTGCGCGTTTCAAGGATGCTCGAGACAATTCACACGATGTACACAGTGACCTACTGCGTTATGCACATCGAACTACGCGCGACATGGGTTACAGTGATTTCAAGTGAAGCAGTGGATGGTTGCACAACTTCAAACAGTGCTACAGAACTGGAAGACGTAACGAAATTGCAGACAAAGCGCCAATTTGACGATGTAGAGCAAACTGCGGAATCTGCCCGAAAAGTTTTAGATGAGATAAACAAACTTGTTCATTTTTCAGTAAGGGGTTTTCAACTCGGCCAGTCTGCCATTTTTCAGTAAAGGATTTTCAGCTCTGACCAATCGGAATTGGAAGAGGAATTGCAAACGAAGGGAGCGCCGGAAATTAGAGGTACCAAGAGAGATGTATCAAAATCAACTAGCAAATAGGGTCAATGCTTTAATACGTTGGTATACAGTTAATTCCGACTGTTAATCTGGATGGTAAATTGGATGGAGAGTTATTCACTGTGCTGCGAGAAGCTGAAGGAGCTTTGTCCCTTATGGTTCTTTCTCGCGTGCGTGATACTACAAGTGCAGTAGGAATATTTACGTCACAGCAAGCAAGAGTTGGGGAAATGAGCGTAAGAGTACTAAAACTAGGCCTATATGAGTACTGCTTTTGGCCAATGGCTGATCAAAATATCTTGCTTTTGCTTGATTCCTGACCTGCGTAAAAAAAAAAACTTACTCTTTCAGAGCAAACTGTCCCTCCTGAAAACTGACATTGCAGTTCATACCACCTGGAACCACTGGACCGGATGTCCGCCTTGGTATCTGAGTGGTCAGCGCGACATAATGTCAATCCTAAGGGCCTGGGTTTGATTCCCGGCTGGGTTGGAGATTTTTCTCCGCTCAGGAACTGAGTGTTGTCCTAATCATCATCATTTCATCCCCATCGACGCTCAAGTCGAAGAAGTGGCGTCAAATCGACAAATCGAAAGACTTGCACCCGGTGAATGGTGTACCCGACGGGAGGCCGTAGTCACACGACAGATTTTTTTTTTTACTGGACAAATTCAGGCTCTGGATCTGCAGCTACGCCTTAAAGGATAATCACTTCCACGATAAGCTCCACTAGAGACTGTTTCGTATTCGGTTGCATGCCATCACATTCCACCAGTTCTCGTTACCCCGTTGCACCAGTATCACTCTATATGCCTTCTTTAAGAGTGGATGTCTAGCTGAACGTTCTGCACAGCTTGTAACTCAGAATGAGTTCGCCTTCGATCGTGATCGTACGAACCTTCATAATCACTGTGCGTACCATTTTTTATGGTGCAAGTTAATAGTTTGTTTTCAGCATATCTTGAGTATTGACGATGCCTGTTTTGTGAGATGTAATACGTACATATATCCCATAGAAGGTTGATCTCTGCATTTCCCAGACATTTATTTTCTTCGCCTTCCTGGTGCACATGATGAGTCACTAACAGCTAATATTTTTCTTTTCATAATTCTTTACGTAACACTTTCAAATGTGGCTTACTAAAGATCCAGCTTCCAACCTCGCACACAAGGGGTTTCTACATCTACACGTATACTCTGCAAATCACATAAGTGCCTGGCAGAAGGTACATCGAACCCCCTTTACAATAATTCTCTGTTATTCCAATCTCGTACAGTGCGCGGAGAAAACGAACAGCTGTATCTTTCCGAGTAAGCTCTGATTTGCCTTATTTTATTATGGTGATCGTTTCTCCCTATGTAAGTCGGTGTCAACAAAATATTTTCGCATTCGGAGGAAAAAGTTGGTGATTAAAAATTCCCTATATAGGTCGGTGTCAACAAAATATTTTAGCATATGGAGATGAAAGTTGGTGATTGAAATTTCGTGAGAAGATTCCAGCAGAACGAAAAACGCCCTAGTTTAAATTATGTCCATCCCAAATCCTGTATCATTTCAGTAACACTCTCTCCTCTATTTCGCGATAATACAAATCGTGTTGCCCTTGTTTGAACTTGCTCCATGTCCTCCGTCAATCCTATCTCGTAAGGATCCCACACCGCGCAGCAGTATCAAAATGGCTCTGAACACTATGGGACTCAACTGCTGTGGTCATCAGTCCCCTAGAACTTAGAACTATTTAAACCTAACTAACCTAAGGACAGCACACACACCCATGCCCGAGGCAGGATTCGAACCTGCGACCGTAGCACCAGCGCGGCTCTGGACTGGAGCGCCTAGAACCGCACGGCCACCGCAGCCGGCGAAGAAGTATCCTACAAGGATGGACAAGTGTAGTGTAGGCAGTCTCCTTAGTAGGTCTGTTACATTTTCTGCGTGTCCTGCCAATGAAACGCACTCTTTGGTTACCCTTCCGCACAACATTTTCTATGTGTTCCTTCCAATTTAAGGTGTTCGTAATTGTAATTCCTAGGTATTTAGTTGAATTTACGGCCAATAGATTTGACTGATTAATCGTGTAACCGAAGTTTAACAGATTCCTTTTAGCACTAATGTGGTTGACCTCACGCTTTTCGTTAGTTAGGGTTAAGTGTCACTCTTCGCTCCATTGAGATATCTTTTCTAAATCGTTTTGCAGGTTGTTTTGATGTACTGATGACTTGTAGTCGATAAACGACAGCATCATCAGCAAACAAGAGGGCTGCTCAGATTGTATCCCAAATCGTTTATATAGGTAAGGAACAGCAAAGGGCCTATAACACTGCCCAGGGGAATGCCAGAAATCACTTCTGTTTTACTCGATGACTTTCCGTCAGTTACTACGAACTGTGACCTCTCTGACAGGAAATCGCAAATGCAGTCACATACCTGAGACGATATTCCATAAGCACGCAAATTCACTACAAGCAGCTTGTGTGGTACGGTGTTAAAAGCTTTCCGGAAATCTAGTAATACGGAATCAGTTTAAACTACCTTGTCAAAAGCACTGAACATTTCGTGTAAGTAAAGAGCTAATTATGTTTCAAAAGAACGATAGTTTCTAAATCCATGCTGTGTCAATAGATCGTTCCCTTCGAGGTAATTCGTAATGTTAGAACACAATAGATGTTGCAAAATCCTCCTACATATGGACTTTAATGATATGGACCTGTAATTTAGTGGATTACTGCTACTACCTTTGTTGAATATTGGTGTGACCTGTGTAACCTTCCAGTCTTTGGGTACGGACCTTTCGTCGAACGAACAGTTGTATATGATACTTAAGTATGGAACTATTGTATCAGCACACTCCGAAAGGAACCTAACTGGTATACCGTCTGGACCGGCAGAGTTGTTTTTGTTAAGTGATTTAAGTTGCTTCACTACTCTGAGGATATCTACTTCTAAGTTACTCATGTTGGCAACTGTTCTCGATTCGAATTCTGGAATATTTACTTCGTCTTTTTGGTGATTTCCAAGAATGATTGCCTATCGAAGTCACGGTGCCCGAACGATACATATCGACCGTGCGATCATAAATCGATCATGCGAATCTGGTGGCGGGCGTTATGTGTATGTTTACGGTGGTCGCTACAGAAACGACAAAAGAAGAGCGTTACAAAAATACTTGTAATTGGAAGGAGACGCCTTCCCTTACTCGTCGTCGGCGTTGTCATCATGTGAAAGTCCATTTCGGTGGTCTGGATGGATGATTTGGAAGAGTCGAATCATGTATTCTTCCTGATACTCGTTCGTTTTCCGCACTGTCCGCAATGAAATTGTAAATGGTATTACAGCATCGAAACTGTTCTTACGGAGTTTTACACACTTCGCACAACCACAATCTACATAGTCCCTTCTTTCCTCTTCCGGTGGTACTACATATTTGCGACAAAAAAGTCGAACAATTTTCTACGCTGGATAAACATCGAATCAGATTTTTCCATGTGAGAGAATCCGCCGAAGAAACGTCAAGAACACCAGACATCCCACAAACAATGCGTGGAGGTATGTAATTTAGAGCAACTAAGGGAACGACCCCCCCTTGAACCATGGACCTTGCCGTTGGTTGGGAGGCTCGCGTGCCTCAGCGATACAGATGGCCGTACCGTAGGTGCAACCACAACGGAGGGGTATCTGTTGAGAGGCCAGACAAACGAGTGGTTCCTGAAGAGGGGCAGCAGCCTTTTCAGTAGTTGCAGGGGCAACAGTCTGGATGATTGACTGATCTGGCCTTGTAGCACTAACCAAAACGGCCTTGCTGTGCTGGTACTGCGAACGGCTGAAAGCAAGGGGAAACTACAGCCGTAATTTTTCCCGAGGAAATGCAGCTTTGCTGTATGATTAAGTGATAATGGCGTCCTCTTGGGTAAAATATTCCGGAGGTAAAATAGTCCCCCATTCGGATCTCCGGGCGGGGACTACTCAAGAGGACGTCGTTATCAGGAGAAAGAAAACTGATGTTCTACGGATCGAAGCGTGGAATGTCAGATCCCTTAATCGGGCAGGCAGCTTAGAAAATTTAAAAAGGGAAATGGATAGGTTAAAGTTAGATATAGTGGGAATTAGTGAAGTTCGGTGGCAGGAGGAACAAGACTTTTGGTCAGGTGATTACAGGGTTATAAATACAAAATCAAATAGGGGTAATGCAGGAGTAGGTTTAACAATGAATAAGAAAATAGGAGTGCGCGTTAGCTACTACAAACAGCATAGTGAACGCATTATTGTGGCCAAGATAGACACAAAACCCATGCCTACTACAGTAGTACAAGTTTATATGCCAACTAGCTCTGCAGATGATGAAGAAATATAAGAAATGTATGACGAGATAAAAGAAATTATTCAGGTAGTGAAGGGAGATGAAAATTTAATAGTCATGGGTGACTGGAATTCGTCAGTAGGAAAAGGGAGAGAAGGAAACGTAGAAGGTGAATATGGATTGGGGGGCAGAAATGAAAGAGGAAGCCGCCTTGTAGAATTTTGCACAGAGCATGACTTAATCATAGCTAATACTTGGTTCAAGAATCATAAAAGAAGGTTGTATACCTGGAAGAATCCTGGAGATACTAAGAGGTATCAGATAGATTATATAATGGTAAGACAGAGATTTAGGAACCAGGTTTTAAATTGTAAGACATTTCCAGTGGCAGATGTGGATTCTGACCACAATCTATTGGTTATGAACTGCAGATTGAAACTGAAGAAACTGCAAAAAGGTGGGAATTTAAGGAGATGGGATCTGGATAAACTGAAAGAACCAGAGGTTGTAGAGAGTTTCAGAGATAGCACAAGGGAACAATTGACAGGAATGGGCGAAAGAAATGCAGTAGAAGAAGAATGGGTAGCTCTGAGGGATGAAGTAGTGAAGGCAGCAGACGATCAAGTAGGTAAAAAGACTAGGGCTAATAGAAATCCTTGGGTAACAGAAGAAATATTGAACTTAATTGATGAAAGGAGAAAATATAAAAATGCAGTAAATGAAGCAGGCAAAAAGGAATACAAACGTCTCAAAAATGAGATCGACACGAAGTGCAAAATGGCTAAGCAGGGGTGGCTAGAGGACAAATGTAAGGATGTAGAGGCTTGTCTCACTAGGGGTAAGATAGATACTGCCTACAGGAGAATTAAAGAGACCTTTGGAGAGAAGAGAACCACTTGTATGAACATCAAGAGCTCAGATGGCAACCCAGTTCTAAGCAAAGAAGGGAAGGCAGAAAGGTGGAAGGAGTGTATAGAGGGTTTATACAAGGGCGATGTGCTTGAGGACAATATTATAAAATGGAAGAGGATGTAGATGAAGATGAAATGGGAGATAAGATACTGCGTCAAGAGTTTGACAGAGCACTGAAAGACCTGAGTCGAAACAAGGCCCCGGGAGTAGACAACATGCCATTAGATCTACTGATGGCCTTGGGAAAGCCAGTCATGACAAAACTCTACCAACTGGTGAGCAAGATGTATGAGACAGGCGAAATATCCTCAGACTTCAAGAAGAATATAATAATTCCAATCCCAAAGAAAGCAGGTGTGAAAATTACCGAACTATCCGTTTAATAAGTCACAGCTGCAAAACACTAAGCGAATTCTTTACAGACGAATGGAAAAACTGGTAGAAGCGGACCTCGGCGAAGATCAGTTTGGATTCCGTAGAAAGGTTGGAACACGTGAGGCAATACTAACCTTACGACTTATCTTAGAAGAAAGACTTAGAGAAAGCTTTTGACAATGTTAACTGGAATACTCTCTTTCAAATTATGAAGATGGCAGGGGTAAAATACAGGGAGCGAAAGGCTATTTACAATTTGTACAGAAACCAGATGGCAGTTATAAGAGTCGAGGGGCATGAAAGGGAAGCAGTGGTTGGAAAGGAGTGAGACAGGGTTGTAGCCTCTCCCCGATGTTATTCAATCTGTATATTGAACAAGCAATAAAGGAAACAATAGAAAAATTCGGAGTAGGTATTAAAATTTATGGAGAAGAAGTAAAAACTTCGAGGTTCGCCGATGACATTGTAATTCTGTCAGAGACAGCAAAGGACTTGGAAGAACAGTTGAACGGAATGGACAGTGTCTTGAAAGGAGGATATAAGATGAACATCAACAAAAGCAAAACGAGGATAATGGAATGTAGTCAAATTAAATCGGGTGATGCTGAGGGAATTAGATAAGGAAATGAGACACTTAAAGTAGTAAAGGAGTTTTGATATTTAGGGAGTAAAATAACTGATGATGGTCGAAGTACAGAGGATATTAAATGTAGACTGGCAATGGCAAGGAAATCGTTTCAGAAGAAGAGAAATTTGTTAACGTCGAGTATAGATTTAAGTGTCAGGAAGTGGTTTCTGAAAGTATTTGTATGGAGTGTAGCCATGTATGGAAGTGAAACATGGACGATAACTAGTATGGACAAGAAGAGAATAGAAGCTTTCGAAATGTGGTGCTACAGAAGAATGCTGAAGATAAGGTGGGTAGATCACGTAACTAATGAGGAGGTATTGAATAGGATTGGCGAGAAGAGAAGTTTGTGGCACAATTTGACTAGAAGAAGGGATCGGTTGGTAGGACATGTTTTGAGGCTTCATGGGATCACAAATTTGGCATTGGAGGGCAGTGTGGAGGGTAAAAATCGTAGAGGGAGACCAAGAGATGAATACACTAAGCAGATTCAGAAGGATGTAGGTTGCAGTAGGTACTGGGAGATGAAGAAGCTTGCACAGGATAGAGTAGCATGAAGAGCTGCATCAAACCAGTCTCAGGACTGAAGACCACAACAACAACAACAAGGGAACGACAGAAAAGAGATAAAAATGACGATCACATATAATTGATCACAACGCCCGCCACCAGAGTCGCATGTTCGATTTACGACCGAACGTTCGATATGTATCGTTTGGACACTCAAAATTCGATAGGCAATCATTCTTGGAAATTACCGTCGTTTTTGGTGACGGAATTTCGGAAGGCTGTGTTTAGTAACTCTGCTTTGGCAGCACTGTCGCCGATAGTATCTCCATTGCTATCGTGCAGAGAAGGCATTGACTGTGTCTCGCCGTTAGTATCCTTGACATACGACCAGGATCTCTTTGGATTTTCTCCCAAGTTTCGAGACAAAGTTTCATTATGCGAGATAACACCTTGTAAGTTCAGGGACAGAAACCACAAACTGTAGACGGCGTAATCCATCATGGCTTCCGCCAAATGCCGCTTGTAGTGTAGAAAGCCGTATCACATCTCATTGGCCACGTTTCCCTCCACGAAGCAAAAACGTGACACGTCCGATTCTGCCTTTCACCTTTGCGAATGCTCCGCGACGCGAAATCGCGCGTTTGCGACGCCGCAGAACTACAGCCACGTTCGCTTCCACGTCCCGTGGAAGCCGGTGCGACACGACGGAGGCCTCGATCGAGGAAGAGCTGGAAGGAATGCTTCCGCCGTCCAATCGAGATTCACGGCGTGCGCCGACCGCGTGTGTTAGCCGCGCGGTCACGCCGCGGCTAATGTGTCTGTGCGTCGTATAGGGAGGAGCGGCGTGCGTTACGCACCTGCGTTTATGGACAGCGCGAGGACGGCGGGGCGCCAGCCACGCACCGCAGCGGTGCGTGCCACGCATTCTTCACGGCCCCCTCACGGCTGACATTGCGTAACGCTCCAGCTGCGAGTACGAACACAACTGGTCAAAACCGTGACAATGCATTCTGAACCTGGGACTGTTTAGGCCGAGAGATACTGTGACGCCCAGCTTAACCCGCAGGACAGGACAGGTAGTTCAAATTGTGGAAAGGGGCCAAGTTACACTCGACATACAACTTTATTATTTGATCAAACATTACAAGAGCTGAAAAAAAAACATTTTTAAACACACAGCTTTAATCTTTGGGACTTCATTACCGGCTCGAAGCCACTTTAATTTAAAAATGGCTGAAGGCCAATAACTTAAAACGCAAGCATAACCAGAAATTTAAAAGGCAAGCCTTATCTTACAATAGTTCTTTATTTAGGCTGAAGGCCCAAAGAATCTGAGATTTTCAGAGCAAACAATTTGAATTCAAATCGGCTGAAAGCCCAACACTTACGGCTAAACAACATTAAATTTTAAAAAAAGTAAGGCTCCCCCGCATGGCTGCTCACCCTCCATCGGCTCCTTTCCCCCACTCCGCCCCCCCTTTTAATTTTCCCACCCTTTGCCCATGTTCCCGCCACCTGCCCTCGGCTGTGGCATGTCATATTCGCCAAGCTTTTAGTGCAGTGTTATTCATCTTTCCCAAGTGTTGCGAACAGAAATCTTGCTATCGCTGGGTGTGAATTTTACGTCTCTTGCGAACAGAAATCAGACTGTCACCGTGTTTTTTCAATTGTCTGTCTATTATTTTACCTGTCTGCTTCATATGTATTTTATTAGCATCATCATCCCTTTGTTCTATGTTTTAAGTTCCACGATCTTTTCGTCATTTTACCATGTAAGTCTCCGATTTTATCGCCTGTTTTTCTTGTTTATTACTCTTCATCTTTTTAAAACACAGTCTGTAGGCTGAAGAGCGGCATACTAAGCTGCTGCCAGCCCCCCCCCCCTTCAGGGGGGAATCGAAACTCAGTAAGGGGGAAAAAAATACCGTTATCGTAGTATGTTACGAAACAAAGCAAAGAAGGCGTTGGGCCCAAAATCGCTTTGTTCGTTGGGTACCCTAGTGGGCTCATGGTTTTTGGCCTTGTAAATCTCCAACAAGTCGAAAGCGCGACCCTTCTCTGCCCTGTGTAGAATACGCATATCGGCTACGGTGTGGCCTATTTCTACCAAATGCATCCCCAATGCAGTTTGGGTATGTGCCTGCAAATGCTTCCTGATTCTTATTTTAAAAGAACCTCCACTTTGACCGATATAAAATTTGTCACAACTACTACAAACGGTCTTGTAAACCCCAGAACCGTCGAATTTATCAGAATCAGTTCTCTAACTTTGTTTTACACGGAGTTTCAGAGTGTTGTTAACTTGAAAACCACATCTAACCTTAGATTTACCCATACACTTTTCATCATAATTGACTCGCAAGGCCGGCCGCTGTGGCCGAGCGGTTCTAGGCGCTACATCTGGAACCGCGCGACCGCCACGGTCGCAGGTTCGAATCCTGCCTCGGGCATGTATGTGTCTGATGTCCTTAGGTTAGTTAGGTTTAAGTAGTTCTAAGTTCTAGGGGACTGATGACCTCAGAAGTCCAATAGTGCTCAGAGCCATTTCAACCATTTTCTTGACTCGGTAGTTGCGTCGCCTAAAAAGGACTTGCAACACGGCGGCTGAACTCCCCCCGAATGGGACTTCCCGGCCAACAATACCATAATGAGATTTTCACTCTGCAGCTGAGTGTGCGCTGATATGAAACTTCCTGGCGGATTAAAACTGTGTGCCCGACCGAGGATCGAACTCGGGACCTTTGCCTTTCGCGGGCAAGTGCTCTACCAACTGAGCTATCGAAGCACGACTCACGCCCGGTACTCACAGCTTTACTTCTGCCAGTACCTCGTCTCCTACCTTCCAAACTTTACAGAAGCTCTCCTGCGAACCTTGCAGAACTAGCACTCCTGAAAGAAAGGATATTGCGGAGACATGGCTTAGCCACAGCCTGGGGGATGTTTCCAGAATGAGATTTTCACTCTGCAGCGGAGACTACGCTGATATGGAACTTCCTGGCAGATTAAAACTGTGTGCCCGACCGAGACTCGAACTCGGGACCTTTGCCCTTCGCGGGCAAGTGCTCTACCAACTGAGCTGCCGAAGCACGACTCACGGCCGGTACTCACAGCTTTACTTCTGCCAGTACCTCGTGTCCTGCCTTCCCCCAGGCTGTGGCTAAGCCATGTCTCCGCAATATCCTTTCTTTCAGGAGTGCTAGTTCTGCAAGGTTCGCAGGAGAGCTTCTGTAAAGTTTGGAAGGTAGGAGACGAGGAGGTACTGGCAGAAGTAAAGCTGTGAGTACCGGGCGTGAGTCGTGCTTCGGTAGCTCAGTTGCCCGCGAAAGGCAAAGGTCCCGAGTTCGAGTCTCGGTCGGGCACACAGTTCTAATCCGCCAGGAAGTTTCAACAATACCATAAGTGTTTTTTTTTTCTTGTCAGTTCTGCGGCTTGAAGGGTGCTGCTGGTGACCTGTTGTACAGGCAGTTGGATCAACAGGTGCCGGCTTCCGCCGTGATGTGAAGTCACTGGTTGGGTGGTGTCCGCCTCAACGGGTTGAGCGATTTACGAGCGTCCGATGCCTCCAACAGGCGGCGGGGGCTCGGGCGGTAAAGCGACGAGCAGATCTCGTGTTTAATGCATCGCTGGGCTGTGTGTGTGTGTGTGTGTGTGTGTGTGTGTGTGTCGCGGTGGGGGGCAGGGGGGAGGAGGAGGCGAGAATTGGCGGCCAAGCGCTGGTAGAGCCGTGAAAAGAGCTCCCGTATTTCTTGCCGTCTCCATGGAACAATGGGCCTTCACAGAACGACGTACGCCACAGCTGTCACAGATAAATCCGCCCCTAAACGATACCTTCGCAGTGGACATACATTAAAAAAAAAATTAAAATTTATTTTTATCGTTAATGGATTTCGTCTTTGACGATTGCGCTTGCGATACTGTCCAAATCTCATTTAAGCCTCCCTTTTCACGTTTTTACCATTCCTCCGCCTGTCCATTTCGTTTCGTGACGGCACGTGTTTATTCTTTTTTTTTCTTTCGTTATCATTGTTACTGTATTAACACTTTGGAGCTCAAGCCTGAGCATAGCTCGAGGCTGCAACTTTGCGTTTGCGTTAAAAATACCGCTCCCGAGTATAGGTCGGGCTCCTATTATCTTGACGCTCACTTGTCACACTGTATTCAATACGTGTGAGAAAAAGGTAGAGGCGACCCTTTCGTTTGACTGGCGCTGCCTTCCGTTGTCTATTTGTAGAATTATTTGGAAAGAAACGTTGGCGAACGTAAGAGCTGCTGTCGTGAATGAGTGAGCCAATATGATCGTATTCGTGTAATTTCTTGCACATACTGGTTAGGCCGGTATTACACTATCAAATTTCTTTGTCAAAGATTTGATCAAAGATATGATCCAATATTCCGTCCAATATATTTGACAAAGATCTTTGACGTAGCGCTACGAGGGGTATTACACTGTCATCAAATTTTTCGTCAAAGTTCAAGATGGCTGACAACAACTTGTTATTAACCGCAGCAGTTCTACGTACTCCAATTGCATTGTGTGTACATGCGGAAAAGAAGTGGGGGAAATAATGGAACCATACATACGAGGTTGACAGTCTTAAAAGTCCTGGGATTACAACTTTATAATAAATTCAGTTGGGAGGAGCACACCACAGAACTGCAGAAACGCCTTAACAAATCTGTATTTGCAATTCGAGTGTTAGCAGACATAGGCAACATAAAAATGAAAAAGCTTGCATACTTTCATTCCATAATGTCATATGGGATAATATTTTGGGGTAAATCTTGAAGTCAAACAAAAGTTTTCAAGGTCCAAAAGCGTGTAATACGTATTATTTGTGGAGTAAATTCACGGACCTCCTGCAGAAACCTCTTCAAAGAACTGGGTGCTTCAGATTCTTGCATTGGTACTGGGGGAAAATAAGAAAGAAAATGAAACTGTTGGCGGGCCAGAAGTACAGTGAGACTGTCGTTTGGACGTACGAGATTTGCAGGTTAGCTTTTTTTGTTTTGTATTTCATGCCTAGATACTTCCGTAGAGATATTGTTGCATGTGGATCATTATATGTAATGATTATTACAATACATGCAACGATATGTTTGTACAGTTATCTAGGCATGAGAAACAAACAAAAAAAACTATAACTCTCGTAGGCCCAAATGACAGAGTCTCACTATACTTCCGGCTCGCAGGTTAACTACTGCCTCTCAGTATATTTACTTCTTAATAAAATTTGTCGTAAATAATATATCTCTTTTTCCAACAAACAACTCAGTTCATACATACAATACCAGGAACAAAAATGATCTGCACACGGACTTAAAAACACTTACTTTAGTTCAAAAAGGGGTCCACTACTCAGGAACACTCATCTTCAATAATTTGCCAGGAAACATAAAAAATTTAGTTAGAAATAAAGACCAGTTTAAAAGGAGCCTGAAAGACTTACTACTGGCCAACTCCTTCCACTCTATTGGCGAAATTTTTAATAGAAACAAATGATGTATTGTATTTATTCATACTATTAGTATTTTTATTTCAGCTTAAAAAAAATCGACATGTTCCACATCCATGAGGATCTCCTCAGCACGGATCTATGGAACGAAAAACTAATCTAATCTGGGTGAAGCCGTGGGTTTTACGACGACACGATGAAAGCATTCAACAAAACTTGTTACGTGAGCTTACAGTGGAAGACGTCAAGTCGTACATCAATTACTTAAGAATGGATGAGCATACATTTCTGTATGTGCTCAGTGAAGTGTATCCTCATATCACAGAGCACAATATTCACTTAAGAACTGCTACATCTTCAGAAGACAGGCTCACTGTAACACTCCGATTCCTTGCTACAGGAGAGGGTTATGTTAGATTAGGTTAGGTTAGGTCAGGTTAGGTCTCCAATCTTCTTAATCTATTTTTGTATTCAGGGTGCCTCACGTTGTAAAGCGCCTCATCAGCTTCAGACATCTCTATTAATTCTGTAGTTGTCGGCACACACCAATTGTATTTACCGGCAATGGTTATAAAAACACTACAGACGACAGAACGCTGCAGCGATGCTAGCGCTCCGCGTGGTAGCATATCGCATTGCAGTGAACAGAAGACAAGCGATTTCTTTGATCAAATATATGGCCTCGGCCTAGATTTGATCAAATATTGGACGACATTTGTCAAAGATCCCTATTACACTATCAAATATCTTTGACAAAGATATTGGACAAAGATATTGGACAAAGAAATTTGATAGTGTAATACCGGCCTTAGCTTTTGCAGTTCGCTGTAATTCTACCACAACTGAGTCACGTTTCTTGACTGGGCAAGAAAGCTTGGTAGCTCAAGAGGAATAAATTGCTCAGCAACTAACCCTGCCCTTCTTTCTTGGGACGATAATTGTACTCTCTGTTATCATTATTTAAAATTTATAATTATCAAAGAAGTAAGCATCAAGAATGAATCTTGGACCTTGACCCTTTCTTGGTATGTATTACTCTTGAAGATACATCAATTACGAATATGCCAGTAACGCTTTAAATAACAGCATGAATGAGCTGTTTCCTGCGCCAATATTCTTCTAAGCGGCCCGTCTCAAAAGCTGTAACTGATGGACTGTCACCGAACTTGGGTGCACGCAGCAGCTACATCTATTCAGTTATTAGACATCGCTTGCAGCATTCAGTTTCGCTTTCAAATGCTTCAAATGGCTCTGAGCACTATGGGACTTAACATCTTAGATCATCAGTCCCCTAGAACATAGAACTACTTAAACCTAACTAACCTAAGGACATCACACACATCCATGCCCGAGGCAGGATTCGAACCTGCGACCGTAGTGGTCGCGCGGTTCCAAACTGAAGCGCCTAGAACCGCTCGGCCACACCGGCCGGCTCAGTTTCGCTTTGTTTGCCCTATTTTACAATTTTGGCGCTAGACCCTGTTCAGATTTCTGGACACAGAAAGTACATTCGCCATAGCTGGTTTTTGACAACTGTGCTGTCTAGAAGTATCGAGATGGCTGAACGTGGTCTAAATGAGTAATAAATTACTAGGAAACTAAATTAAAGAATGAAAGTAACTTCTACGCATAACTAGACGCACTTCAATACTTTATCAGCTTCCAAATCTACAAATAAGCTCTCCGAACGACTGTGGAGTAAATGGCAGAGGTTACTTCCGTTTGTAGCAGTTATTGACTTACCCACACATACTCAGCATCTATTGCGCAGTAATATTGTCTCTGTATATTGTGCGAAAGTACGAGGGCTAGAACTGCAGAATATTTCTGTACGGTGTTTATGTCCGGGACGCGTCTGTTAGAACTCTTGACTTCACACGTCGGCGCTAGGCGTGTATTACGACCGAGTCGCTTGCCTTGCAAAACACAAGCGGGAATTATGCAGAACGGACGAATGTCTGAAGAGCTTCCAGTAAACATTTCAATGGACCTGAAGCTCATTCACTGCGGCATACATTCATAAACCACCACCGCAACAACAGATCGTTCAAATGGCTCTAACCACTGTTGGACTTAACATCTGAGGTCATCAGTCCCCTAGAACTTAGAACTACTTAAACCTGACTAACCTAAGGACATCACACACATCCGTGCCCGAGGCAGGATTCGAACCTGCGACCGTAGCAGGAGCGCGGTTCCGGACTGAAGCGCCTAGAACCGCTCGGCCACCCCGGCCGGCAGATCTGCGTTCTTCTCGGCTGTGGCTCAACAGTGGAACAGCGTAACACATCGTATACTGTCACCGGTTACAGTTTGTCAGCCGGCCAGAGTGCTCGAGCGGTTCTAGGCACTGCAGTCTGGAACCGCGCGACCGCTACGGTCGCAGGTTCGAGTCCTGCCTCGGGCATGGATGTGTGTGATGTCCTTAGGTTAGTTAGGTTTAAGTAGTTCTAAGTTCTAGGGGACTGATGACCTCAGAAGTTAATTCCCATAGTGCTCAGAGCCATTTGAACCATTTGAACAGTTTGTCACGTTTTATTACGGCACGAGTTACGTGCGCTTCGTCCGCTTCCCCGCCTACGTTTGACGAATGTACTGAAACGTGCTAGACGGCAATGGTGTATGGGACGACAACAGTGCGAACAGGAATGGCATCAGATAGTGTTTTCGGACGAATCCAGGTTCTGTTTGTTTGAAAATGATGGCCGTATTTTGGTTCGCCGCAGACAGTGGGAGCGGCATCACAGTGAATGCAATCACACAAGGCACACAGCGCCAACTCATAAGGCTTCATGGTGTGGGGTGCTAATGAGTACAATAACAAATCACAGATGGTGCGTGTCCAGGGCACTGTGATCAGTGTGACGTACGTGAATGGTATCCTGCGACCTGTAGCCATACCCTTTCTACACAACACCCCAGACGCCATTTTTCAGCACGACAATGCACGACCACATGTTGCTGCACGGACACGTGCCTTCTTGGTGTCACAGGATGTCAGACTTTCAGACTTTTGCCCTGGCATGCCAGATTGAGAGGTGGCATGAGCCCCCTCTCATATTTCTATCTTACGATTCTCCTCTCTAATTGCATGCGGTGGAAAGTTGCTATTCCTTCACACGCGGACTTCCCACGCAGCGTCTCTCGTCACCCGGGTGGTCCGGTGACAGGCGGGCTCTGCTGATTTTGAAAGGGTGTGTGGGAGTCGAGTGAATGCTTTCCAGACGCCGACATTGTCAAAAGACACGCCCGGAGGGGCCTGAAGTAGCGGCTGGGCTAGAGGTTCCGTTACTTGGCAGAAACTTAGCGAAAACACTTTCTGGCGGGCTACCAGCGAGGCGTGGGAATAACTTGTGAACCCAGGCAGTTGTGGCGGGAAAATTCCCGCGCTTTCTGCAAAATAGTAACTGTGATTGGCTTGCTCAGGGCATAGCTCCGTGACGTAGCAAAAGCAGCGCAGAAATTGGCGCCAAGAATCTCCATTGGTGGAATGGTAGTGCTCCGGCAATAGAGTGGAATTTTCCGCCGGTTTTCGAGTTGCTGATTGGAACGTTTAAGCACGGCCACTGTCGTGGGGGCGGGAATGTGGTGTGTTCGGCCTGTATGGGTGCTCTAGGTAGTCGGCTCTCGCCTTTCGGTCGAGGACGTCGAAGCAACCAGCCATCGCCTCCGGTACGCCAATCGCGTTCTTGCAGTTAAGAAGACAGATTGGTAATGTGCGTCCGCTGCACCGGCAGACAGGGATTTTCCCAGGTGATAATCAGGGCTCAGCAGAGCGCGCCTGTTCGTCTTTTTCTAACTTTGTTCTGTCTGGGGTAGCAGCAATTAATGTTGGGTTGGCTATGTGTTTTCTCTTAAGATTTGAGTTGCAAGGAATTGGCTCCACATACCACTTCGTCATAATCCTCACAATCTAGTTTAGGGACAACTTCACATTCACAGCGTTTGTTTGAGTATCCAATTTAAGCCAATTTGATGTATTGTAAATGTTTCATGTGTTTTTGTTTATTATTTTGTGTTTAGTCTTAATAAATCATATTGTTATTTTGGACAAAACTTTCATTCTGTTAGTCGGTAGAGCAACCCTATCAATCCTCACTATGTTAATGAAACCTTCGTTTATTTAACTTATTTATCAAATTAAATTATTGCAGGTGCCAAACTCTCTTCTACTCCACTGGCAGGGTTGATTAGAGTCAGTTCGCGTATTTTTTTTAATCCTTGTGCAACAGCAAAAGTCGGAGTTAGAATAGGGGGGGGGGCTTAGAGCATCATTTACATATGTAGATTCTAGAAGAATTTAGTGTTAAATACACTGCTAGCGCCGGCACCTCGCAAGATCACCAGACTTGTCGCCAATTGAGAATGAGTGGGGTGTGGTGAAAAGACGGGTGCAGCACTGTGACCCAATACCTAGCACCACAGATGAACTTTGGAACCGGGTGAATGCAGCAAGGAAGGCTTATACCACAGGAGACCATTCCTCCCTTAGACGCGTCGATGCCATCATGCACGGAGCACTTTATCAGGGCCCATGGCAGACCCTGTGCCTGCTAGCCAAGAAGACACATGCTGAATCGACGTGTTTTGAATGCTAATCATTTTTGCAGAACATACTTATGAACATATCCTGTGCATGTGAACGTGCTATCTGTAGTCGTTCAAGGTTTTCTGTTTTTTTCTGAACGTGAGTATATATTGCAGTAACTGTCAATAACTGTCTCATCAAATCAATAGACAGCACTGCACAGCAAATACTGAGCATGTGACAGCCTCTTTACGGTTTCTTGCCCTTCCATTCCCGTGTGGAGCATAGGGCTACTGACCGCTTGAACGCCTCAGTGCACCCTTTCTTCCCTATACCTTCGGAAGTGATACGTATTGCTCAGAAGAGCACTCGCTCATGTAATATTGGTTGTTGAAACTTCGTAAATAGGCTATCGAAGGATAATTGGCATGTACCGTCGAGAGGCTGCTCATTTAAGTATTCCAATATTTCACCGACGCCCTCCCACTGGCTAAGAAAATCTGTGACCATCGTGCTGCCCTTCTCTGTATGACTTCGACGTCCCCTGTTAGTTCTATGTGGTACGGTCCCCCACACTTGAGCAATATTCCAAGATGGACTGCAGGAATACTTTGTAACGTGAGTTTCCCTAGTGTACTACAAACAAAGGCAGTCAGCCACGTGATTCACCCACGGCTGAGTCTATGTGATCAGGAAAATGACACGCTGTGCTCTGTTTGTTACGATCACATTATCCAGATCTTGGCCACGAGCGTCTTCATTCTACTTGGCTGAAAATAAACATCTGCATTTCCAAAACAAGTAAGGGGGAGTACATACGATAACAAAGCAGCTTCATCTCTGGAAAATGTGGCTTTGCAACTACTGTACATGTTAACATATACTGTTTCAAACAAAAGTTCAGCATTTTGGTAAACAACGCATTATTTGTGTTTCCGGTGAATCTGCCGGTCATGACTGTGCTTATGTAGTTAATTGTCGGACATTGCTTGGACACAAGAGCAAAGGTTTACAGGCAAAATACCACAAGAGAACAAACGTCCATATTTTTTTCTTATTTTTTACGTTGGACCTCGGACTGGGTTGGATATGCCCCCATGTTTTACTACATGAAAACCAAAAATACAGTAAGCGATAAATTTTCTTCCTTTCATTACTTCATGGGAGGGGACAGCGACAAAACGATACCAAAACTTCGAAATCTTGTTTAATGTTTCTCCTAAGTCGCAAAGTGCGCTCATTCTCAAATACTATATGAACAGCTAGCTATATCCGGCGAAAATCTTTATACGTTATAGCTTAGCCGGCAAACGTTGTTTTCTCACATAAATTATCTCTAGTCTATAAGAATAATGTATATGAGTGACATAATAGCCGTTGTTGCGGGAGCTCGTGACAAAGAATAACAATGCCCAAAAACTGTGTAGGGAGTGAGAAAAGGGTTAGGGGGAAGTCCGGCAGTATCGGCCACTATTAGTTCTGGCGATTCTACGGTAGATCGCGCGGATTTAACAATTGCAGCCGATACACGGCTCGTCCATGAGCACACAAACATAGCGGCAAATTCGTGTCGAAACGTGTTCGCCAGCATTATGAATAACGCCAAGCACTCACGCATCGATTTTTATCGCACTTAAAAATATTGTACGATTAAATTCATTTTAGAGGAACAAAGGAGAACATAGGAACTTCTTTGTTCCGCTAAAAAAATTTGATCATACGATATATTTCCGTACGATAAAAATCGATGCGTGTGCGCTAGGCCTAAATGTCGGTTTGGCGAATCATGCGTGCTACCTAGTTAAACTTCTCGGTCCAGTTACGTCGATTCAAAGAGCGATATTTGATCGTCGCTTTTGGTACGTTTTCTTCGAAAATGGTTCAAATGGCTCTAAGCACTATGGGACTCAACTTCTGAGGTCATCAGTCCCATAGAACTTAGAACTACTTAAACCTAACTAACCTAAGGACATCACACAGATCCATGCCCGAGGCAGGATTCGAAACTGCGACCGTAGCGGTCGCGCGGTTCCAGACTGTAGCGCCTAGAACCGCTCGGCCACTCCGGCCGGCACGTTTTATTCAATTACCTATCTATCGAATAGTGAAAGACTTTCACCGGTAGACACCTGGCGGGGATAACTGATCAAGTGCTAATTGATCAGTTATCGACAGGGGCTGAAAATTGTTAAATTAATAAAACCGCTATTAAAAAATAGGAGTTGGTGGTAGAAGGGTGAAAATTTAGGGTTGCTTGTATTTTGTAATGCCACATCATAAAAAAATAAAAATAAAAAGTTGTGTCCAAAATAAAAAAAATTTGGGGTTGGACCACCCTTATCACTTACGGGTAGGAAAACAGAATACGATCGATTCTCAGACCTACCGAATATACATGTAAAATTTCATCAGAATGGATCGAACTGTTGAAGAAGTGATAATTGATCAGTTATCGACCGGGGTTGAAAATTATTAAATTACTAATAATCGATATTAAAAAATAGGGGTTGGTGGTAGATGGGTGAAAATTTAGAGTTGCGTGAATTTTTTAAAGCCATATCATAAAAAAATAAAAAGTTCTGTCCAAAAAATAAGAACAATTTTTTTTGGGGTGGACCATCCTTATCACTTAGGGGTACGAAAAATAGATAACGACCGATTCACGAACCTACCGAATACACATGTAAAATTTCATCAGAATCGATCGAACCGTTTCGGAGGAGTGTGACAACTAACGCTGTGACACGAGAATTTTATAAATAAGGGCATGTGGATACCGTACGGTAGCGTTCTCGCTTCCCACGCCCGGGTTCCCGGGTTCGATTCCCGGCGGGGTCAGGGATTTTCTCTGCCTCGTGATGGCTGGGTGTTGTGTGCTGTCCTTAGGTTAGTTAGGTTTAAGTAGTTCTAAGTTCTAGGGGACTGATGACCATAGATGTTAAGTCCCATAGTGCTCAGAGCCATTTGAACCATTTTTGGATACCGTAATTTGCCCCCAACACGTACAAACGCTTTTTAACTTTGATGCTTGACTTACTGTGTTAAACTTTTAACGTAACATTTTATCTCTTAATGAGTGCATTGACACAGCGTTTCAAATTCGGTCACAGTTTTGTGAAACATAGAAAATTATATTTTTTTGTGTCAGATAGCTGATAGACAGGCAACATGCAACTGAACTATGTGACTTTACTGACAGATGTAATTACATGCGCCTGGAGACATATTGAGTCTCAACTTTATCTTCGATAAAGATAGAAGTTGAAGTAACAAGTTAAAATTTGTGCCGTGGGTGGGACTCGAAGCCAGGTCTCCTGCTTACGAGGTAGATGTGGTATCTACTACACCATTCTGGCAGTGTGGCTAACATAGCTTACGGAGAGTATTCGTTTAGAGTATTCCGTACAGGTATGTGACGTTGCCAGGGTGGTGCAATGGGTAGCACATCTTCTTGATAAGCAGGAGAACCGCGTTCAAATACCAGCTTGGGCACAAATTTTAACTGATTACTTCAGCTTTGTTGACTTTTAGGTGGACTGATAAGGTAAGGAATGAGGAGGTTCTACGCAGAATCGGAGAGGAAAGGAATATGTGGAAAACACTGATAACGAGAAGGGACAGGATGATAGGACATCTGCTAAGACATGAGGGAATGACTTCCATGGTACTAGAGGGAGCTGTAGAGGGCAAAAACTGTAGAGGAAGACAGAGATTGGAATACGTCAAGCAAATAATTGAGGACGTAGGTTGCAAGTGCTACTCTGAGATGAAGAGGTTAGCACAGGAAAGGAATTTGTGGCGGGCCGCATCAAACCAGTCAGTAGACAAAAAAAAAAAAAAAAAAAAAAAAAAAAAAAAAAAAAAAAAAAAAAAAAAAAAGAAAGAACTAAAGAACTTCAGCTTGTATCCTTACGTGTGACTTCAGCCTTTTAGTAATACAGCCTGATCCAACAACGATTTACGTTCCTGCAAAAGGTAGTCTGTATGATTGGGTCAATGGAAGCATCCAGTTGCACCTGTCTATTGTGATATGTGACATAATGGCATTGTGCTGTGTGACGTTACTAAAGCGCAGAGTTTTTGAGTTGGTTGTGTTTGTAGATATCATGTTGTTGTATTTCATCATCTGGTGGTGGATATGGGCATGCTAGAGTAACTTGTGGTAATAGGTTCATTTGAGTTTTGGTTGTCATCGTGATAACATTGTTTTGAGTTTAAGTAGTTGGTTCACTGATGTGGGTTGTGGAAATGTTTTCAGTGAGTTGTTAAGGTTTTTATGCTTATGTGTTTTGTGTTTTTGTTAGATATCATTGTTTTGGTGTTTGTTGTGCGGAAAGAAGACTAATTTTTTTATTACTTTTTTATGTGTGAATATGACAGTGAAGTTCACGAGTGGATCATAACGTTCTGAGAAGGGTGATGGTATTATGTCTGACATACAATTTCTGCAGATGTTCGGTCTTACTGCTGAATAGCCGCGCGGGATTAGCCGAGCGGTCTAGGGCGCTGCAGTCACGGACTGCGTGGCTGGTCCCGGCGGAGGTTCGAGTCCTCCCTCGAGCATGGGTGTGTGTGTTTGTCTTTAGGATAATTTAGGTTAAGTAGGGTGTAAGCTTAGGGACTGATGCCCTCAGCAGTTAACTCTCATAAGATTTCAGACACATTTGAACATTTTGAACTGCGGAATATGTAAGGTGTGACGTTTGTAGCAACAACATGACGTTGACGAGAGTTCCGGCAGCTCGGGCCAGGTAGATATGCAGGTGGCGGGAATATATATACAGGGTGAGTCACCTAACATTACCGCTGGATATATTTCGTAAACCTCATCAAATACTGACGAACCGATTCCACAGACCGAACGTGAGGAGAGGGGCTAGTGTAATTGGTTAATACAGACCATAAAAAAAATGCACGGAAGTATGTTTTTTAACACAAACCTACGTTTTTTTAAATGGAACCCCGTTAGTTTTGTTAGCACATCTGAACATATAAACAAACACGTAATCAGTGCCGTTTGTTGCATTGTAAAATGTTAATTACATCCGGAGATATTGTAACCTAAAGTTGACGCTTGAGTACCACTCCTCCGCTGTTCGATCGTGTGTATCGGAGAGCACCGAATTACGTAGGGATCCAAAGGGAACGGTGATGGACCTTAGGTACAGAAGAGACTGGAACACCACATTACGGCCACATGCTAACACCTTTTTATTGGTCTTTTTCACTGACGCACATGTACATTACCATGAGGGGTGAGGTAAACGTACACACGTGGTTTCCGTTTTCAATTAAGGAGTGGAATAGAGTGTGTCCCGACATGTGAGGCCAATAGATGTTCAATGTGGTGGCCATCATTTCCTGCACACAATTGCAATCTCTGGCGTAATGAATGTGGTACACGCCGCAGTACATCTGGTGTAATGTCGCCGCAGGCTGCCACAATACGTTGTTTCATATCCTCTGGGGTTGTAGGCACATCACGGTACACATTCTCCTTTAACGTACCCCACAGAAAGAAGTCCAGAGGTGTAAGATCAGGAGAACGGGCTGGGCAATTTATGCGTCCTCCACGTCCTATGGAACGCCCGTCGAACGTGTACCTCACCCCTCGTGGTAATGTACACGTGCGTCAGTGAAAAAGACCAATAAAAAGGTGTTAGCATGTGGCCGTAATGTGCTGTTCCAGTCTCTTCTGTACCTAAGGTCCATCACCGTTCCCTTTGGATCCCTACGTAATTCGGTGCTCTCCGATACACACGATCGAACAGCGGAGGAGTGGTACTCAAGCGTCAACTTTAGGTTACAATATCTCCGGATGTAATTAACATTTTACAATGCAACAAACGGCACTGATTACGTGTTTGTTTACATGTTCAGATGTGCTAACAAAACTAACGGGGTTCCATTTTAAAAAACGTAGGTTTGTGTTAAAAAACATACTTCCGTGCATTTTTTTATGGTTTGTATTAACCAATTACACTAGCCCCTCCCCTCACGTTCGGTCTGTGGAATCTATTCGTCAGTATTTGATGTAGTTTACGAAATATATCCAGCGGTAATGTTAGGTGACTCACCCTATATATATATATATATATATATATATATATATATATATATATATATATATATATATATGTGTGTGTGTGTGTGTGTGTGTCCGTAAATGTGGTGGATAAACCAGGTGGTATTGCCGGAGGCTTTGATTAGTAAATATTTTGTTTGTTTTATTCTAACGTGAAGGGCTTATTTCAATAGTGGTATAATTCGATTTTTGTTCATTGTGAGATACAGAGTCCTAACGTTAAATGAGCGCTGAAAAATCTGCAGTTAAGATACCAGAAATATTCAAGCATATGGCTTCTTGCTAGAGATGAACCTTTCTTTTTGTTTGTTTGGATCATTAATTGCAGAAGCATTATGGGCAGAAAAGTGGAGGTAATGGACTTGTAAAATTATTGAAATAAGCCCTTCAAGTAATTGTGACGTTATGATGTTTTGTGTGTTTTAGCTTTATGGTTGGTGGGTTTTGTTTTAATTGATGTAGTGAATATAGGGTATTTGGGTTTTTGAGTTGCAGGGATTTTGGTTTCACTTTTCCGAGTTGTAGGTGCTGGTTTTTTTGGCATCGATAGCTGCAGTTGAGCTATAGGTCAAGGGAAATGTCCGATTCCACGGTTTGGAGTTGTAGGTGTTTGTTATTTGATATCGATATCTGCAGTTGAGCTATGTAGGTCGAGGGAAATGTCCTATTTTACTTTTTGGGGTTATAGGGGATGCTTGTTTCGTATTGATAGCTGCGATTGACCTATATAGGTCAAGGGGAATGCCGATTCCTGTGGTTCAGTTGGTGTAGCGGAATTTTGTAATTTAATTTTTTTTTGTGTTATCTGTTTTGGGCTGGTGCGGTGTTTCTTTCTTGTTGTATATTTAGCTTGCATCCTTTGCTTAAACTCCCAGTTTTCCGTGGATGACCTGCTAATTTCATTTTATTTTTGGAGTGAGATGTTATTGTGCCATTTTTACTTTTGTCCCCGTTCGCTGTTGTGTGTATGTAGTGACACCACTGTCGTCATTCTGTATACGCTGGAAGTAGCCGTTACTACCATACTGATGACGTCATGCGTCATAGGAGACGGGTGGAATCGGACGCTTCTGTAATCCGCGTATGATGGTATGTTTTAGCTGTGGACCATATACAGGATATCCCAGGAGGGATGGTCAATATTCAGTGAAATGACATGAACAAAGGAAGGAAGGGAATCTGGTGAACAATAGCTCTGAACTGCATACTTTAAGAGCTATAAGCACTTCCTTATCTTCGATACCGTGAAGAAAATCTCTTCCACTGCTAGCTCTTTCTTTTCGATACTTTGAGAGATGATAATGTGGACCAAATCATGAAAAAGATGTCCAGTAAACATGGGTTTTAAAGTGCATACTTTAAGAGCGATTAGCACTTGGTCATTTTCGCTACTGTGAAACACATATCTTCCCCTGAACGAGTGCTCGTAGTTCTTAAGGTATACATTTTACAGCCCAGATTTACTACAGTTTTTTGTCTCGAATTATCCTTTCTGTCATGTCCTGGAATACTGTTCACTCCTCCTAGCACAACCTGTAGAACCGTGCCGAATGTCTTATAGGAATCTAAAAGTATGTCATCTCTCTGTTGGCGTCAACTGTTTGCCAGATTCCGTGCAAGAACAAAGTGATGTGTAACTTCCCTGAATCGTTTAAAGTAGTGCCGGGGTGTTTCCTTACCAGCTTGTGCTCCTACTGGAATGTCCGCGTTACCGACACGAATGCCGGATGATTCCTGGAAGGAAACCACGCCATTTCCGTCGCCAACATGTTGTTCGCTGTGTGTCTCTAACCCATTAAGTACCAGTGCCCTATTTTGAGGACAGAGCACATATTTATGTATAAATACACAATAAATTATTAATTTGCAACTATTACTTTTGTACGTCATTTGTTGATGCTTTTTATAACAAATGTATGCTTACAGGAAATCGAAAGCAATAAATCCTACCATTGATTGATTATTGAATACTAAGGCACACTTTTCGTTATTACAGGTATTTACTTTATCGACAATTTAGTAATATTTGAAATATGTGGCAAAGATCTTTTTGTGATTACTTATAGTCCATAATGTGTCTTTTAAACTACTTGCATTGTTAGCGCAATTCGACTTTATTCATTGTTTTCCAGTGTCATAAAATTTGGTGTACTCGAAATAGGACACTGGGACTTGGTGTTATCATTGCAGTTATTTATATTTCTGCACGTTCGAATATGAAACTTTGCTACTGCTGATGTATTTTCTTTTTAGAACATGGTAATTTGATCAGATTTTGTTGCTGAGGTAAGTTACGGCCCCTCTTTTATGTTACCCATTAGTAAATAATACAGTACCAGATGGACAGAGGTATTTACACATTCCATTTTCTGTAATTTGTGCTAATGTATTATTCTTTCATTTCACTTTATTTTATTTCATTTCATTTTATATAGATTATAATGGCCTGCAGACGAGATAGATACCTCACTAACGAAGAAATAGAAGAAATAATGAACAGTGACGCATTCTATAATGCGGTGTCAGATGATCAGGACCATATTGATATCACCGTATGTCCTCCTGAAGTAGACTGTATGACCAACGAAGAAGGAGGTCCAGACGACGTTACTGGAACCGAGTAGTCCTAAACATGCTGGACTGCATTGAAAAACCCGAGAATCATTGTGTATACTTTCACAATTTCTTCACTAGTAGAGCTAGTAGAGATCTGATTCATCTGAGAAATTTCGGTTTTCGAGCAACTGGGACTGCCAGAGAGAATCGAGTCGGTGACTGTCCACTACTGAGCAGCAACGAACTGAAAAAGACAGTTCGAGGAAACTATGACTACCAGTTCGACAGGAATGGTGTAGTCTTATTTGTTCGATGCCACGACAACAGATGCGTTACAATTGGTACAAATTTTGACAAAGTTGAACCTTTGGAGCAGCTACGTGGTACAGTAGACAAGCAAGTAAGAAGACACAAGTGCAACAACCTGCCGTTTTGAAGTCGTATAACGCATACATGGGAGGTGTTGACCACCATGACTGGTTAGTTGGAAAATATGCAACGGTAATTAGAGGGAGAAATTGGTACTGGGTCCTATTTACACGTATGCTGGAAATGACCCTCGTAATGCCTGGCTCTCCTACAGACTAGTACATGGGAAAAATGCACTGGATTTACTGGATTTCAGACGTGCTGTTACAGTTAGATACCTGAAATTGGACACCAGAAAACCGAATATTGGACGTCCAGTGGAATACCCATCAAGTCAGTTGAGAGTGATACCAGACATCAGGTTTGATGGAATTGGACTTTTTTATTTTTTTTATTTTTTGGGTCATCTGTCTACTGACTGGTTTGATGCGGCCCGCCACGAATTCCTTTCCTGTGCTAACCTCTTCATCTCAGAGTAGCACTTGCGACCTACGTCCTCAATTATTTGCTTGACGTATTCCAATCTCTGTCTTCCTCTACAGTTTTTGCCCTCTACAGCTCCCTCTAGTACCATGGAAGTCATTCCCTCATGTCTTAGCAGATGTCCTATCATCCTGTCTCTTCTCGTTATCAGTGTTTTCCACATATTCCTTTCCTCTCCGATTCTGCGTAGAACCTCCTCATTCCTTACCTTATCAGTCCACCTAATTTTCAACATTCGTCTATAGCACCACATCTCAAACGCTTCGATTCTCTTCTGTTCCGGTTTTCCCACAGTCCATGTTTCACTACCATACAATGCTGTACTCCAGACGTACATCCTCAGAAATTTCTTCCTCAAATTAAGGCCGGTATTTGATATTAGTAGACTTCTCTTGGCCAGAAATGCCTTTTTTGCCATAGCGAGTATGCTTTTGATGTCCTCCTTCCTCCGTCCGTCATTGGTTATTTTACTGCCTAGGTAGCAGAATTCCTTAACTTCATTGACTTCGTGACCATCAATCCTGATGTTAAGTTTCTCGCTGTTCTCATTTCTACTACTTCTCATTACCTTCGTCTTTCTCCGATTTACTCTCAAACCATACTGTGTACTCATTAGACTGTTCATTCCGTTCAGCAGATCATTTAATTCTTCTTCAGTTTCACTCAGGATAGCAATGTCATCAGCGAATCGTATCATCGATATCCTTTCACCTTGTATTTTAATTCCACTCCTGAACCTTTCTTTTATTTGCATCATTCCTTCCTCGATGTACAGAATTGGTCATATGATTGACAAAAGAAGCGCGCAAAGATGATGTGTAAGAGCTAAATGCAATGGGAAACCAAAAACATATTGTGTGAAATGCCGTGTATCACTGTGTACGAAGTGTTCTGTACCATTTCACAAGAAATAAATAGTTAAGACTTGAATGCAGTTTAGTATGCTATACGATACTGTTAGATCCCAGCGTCCTATTTTGAGGACGGCCATTATATCAGAATGTATAAATATTTTTTGGCTATTTTTGTACTTATTGTGGTTCATACAGTATGTACATTATAATTAAGGAATAAAAAATGCAATTAAAAAAAATTAATTTGGGCTAATAACCACGGTATCGATCGTCTGTCGGGAAGAAGTTGTAAAACGTAATTCTTGAATTGGACGGACTCACCCTGATTCGTTACGTCTGCACCTGGCAGTTCAGGCAGTATTCTGAATTCTTTGCTCTTGTTAGGTTTTGTGATGTCTAGGACTTGCTTGAATTTATTCTCTTGACCTACTGATCTTTTACATTAATTTATTAATTCTCTTTGTTGAAGCCTTACAAAGCGTACTTCGCCCCCCTGCTTTTTGCCTCTTGATCACTTTGAAACGCCTTCCACATGCCGCTTGTAGCGTAGTACATTATGCATACAGTGCAATTAATAATGTTTTTCTTCTTTTTCTTCTAGGTAATTCGGAAGTAATGCAGTAACGTCTTCGCCTTCTCGAAGTATGTGAGTAATTTTAAACTCAGTTTCATCCAGTAGCTAAAAAGGAATCACTTGACAAGAGACGAGTAACTGCAAGCTGTATTACATTGCAGCCGAAAGTGTGTATCATCCGAGCCAACTTTTGCTGCGTGCAGATTCAGGTTACGATGCAACAAGAAATTGTCCATCTGAAGCAGTTGACTATATAGGTCGAATAAAAGAGCTTAGAATTCAATAGAAAAGTGTTCGGCGTCTCCTTGGATCACCAGACTGACGCCTGCTGACGGTAAAGCTACCCTTTCTTGAAGTCGCTGTGGCGAAAAAATATGCGAAGTAGTCGGACATTGTGGAGAACGATGTTGATGAAGGCGATGAAAGGGTCCTGTAGCCACCTTTCATTAGTCCGGTAGCCCATTTTCATTACCATTTCTCTTTCTTTTCCTTGTTTCTCTATTCTCTTTACTCTCATAGTGGTGTGATTGAATGAATGTGGTTGTGTGTCACGTTGCTAGAGGGTGGCGTAGTCTGCTGCAGAAAGTCTGCGATAGTCGTACAGATTCAGCAGCAGTTGCACAGAATAGCCAACTCTCGTAGTGGTCAAGTAGCCAAAGAGGTTTTCGCTACTTGTGAGAAATCCACCTGCGTTAGGTTGGTGGCGGAAATGGCATCTTTCGGTTTTCCGGTCCACGCGGAGCGTGGAAGAGGCTGGAGAAGCGGGAGGCAGTCTGCCGCCGGTACGGGAAGCGTCCACAGCTGTGCTCCAGTCGAAGAAGGGTGAGTTAGACTGACCGCGTGGCGCGTTGTTACTTGGCGAGGGGAGAGCTGTTAGCCTTTGGTCTCGCTTTTCAGCTCTGAAAGATTGCTTTGCCTTGTCGCAGCAAGGAATGCAAAACTTTGGCAGATTTTTCTTTTAGCAAATTTCTGTAGAAGACTTGGATCCGCCGGAAGAGCGCCACACAAAGGTGTCGATAAGAAGTGAGCACTCGCTTCTGTATGAGTGTCTGTTTACCTTCAGCTGTGCCTGTATAAGCTTTCACCTTTCTAAATATTTAGAGCCTTGCCTTCTCGTAAATTTTCCTTACTTTCCGTGTCTTTCGTCCGTGGGGAGCCAACCACGTGGTAGAACATTATAGTTGTTGGGCTACCGGCGTCACTAACTGTCCCATCGCATGTTTGTTTTAGATAATGTTAACATGATTGTGTGATGTGATATTGTTGGAATTTGGCACTATACCTAGAAATTGTGCCTCAACAAACCACGTGTTATCAGGAATCGTGTACATGCCTCACATCCTTAGTTTAGGAATAAATGATTTTATCTACAATTTTCTCTTGTGTTCCGAGATTACGTTTTTGCGCCTAAGCCACTCACCTCGCAGCTTTCCCATTAGCACATCCAATACGTTTCCTTACGCACAGGTCCAGTGATTAGTCTCCCCTTGTATTTTATAACAAATGCTTTAGATTAAGTCATATTTTCAGGTGTGTTGCTGGGAGCTGATCTTATGCAGTGTTCATGCATTTTCTATTTTATTTTAAATGTTTGATTGTCGTGAACAGCGCACGGGCAATACTATTAATTACATCGTATCCGCTGTGAGCGACCTCACAACGTATGCATTTTTTGTGAGTTTTTGGTCTGTGATCAAATTAATTTATTTTCCGACTCGACCAAATCTTTGATTAGTTGTATGGTTTGAGTCGGTGGCGACCCTATTCTTCTCACGTTGATTTCATAAGCAACAAGTATTTCCATTCCCAATAATAAGGAATAACCCGTAGTAACGTGGTTAGTTACAGCGATGATTAGCTCTTCCTTATGGAAGCACCATGTCGATGTGTCCTGCGAACGTGTGCTCGACCATGTTGCTCTGACATTCACAGACAGGTGAATCAGGCTCGAAGCAGGTCAAGAGAGCCAGGACAGATGTCAAATGACATGAGCCGATCCCACATAACCACCCCACCCCCTCCCGCCTCCCCCACCGCGACTACCCTGTTGCAAACCTACCTAGCAAACAGCTGTAGTACGGAAACGGCACGTTTCCGGACGTCTGTTACTATTCAAAGTATTATGTACTCACTACCGTCTCGCACATGTCCGAAAGAGCGGGCACTGTTTCGATCCAGCAGCCATTATGAATTAAGACACAAATTAATTACAGACATTGGCTGCTTAGCACGACTTCGAAATATATTCTTGATTGCACAACTCTTTATTAAGCGTTACGGGTTTCAAAATTTCATCGTCAGACTGAATGTGTCGAATGAAGCGTACAAGAAATTAATGACAGGAAATGTAAAATGTACACTAGCGTGTATCTAAGTGTTGCACTGCACAGAAATACCAAATAGTATCGTACTTACATAAAAATCAAATTTTAGTACAAAGCTCAGGAAAGTGATAAGATTAACTGAAAACGGTAGAAATCATATAGGCATATTTGGCAGTGCCGTCGTGTATCGAACTGAGTGAGACCATTGAACTGTTAAACAGGTGGACCACGACCAGCAGCAGGTGGCGCTAAAATCGACCATAGAAAGCAAGTCAGAGAGTACGTTTACAAACTACTGCACACTACGATGGAGTAGCTGTCACCTCGTGAAAAAATTTGAGAAAAACATTTTTGTTACTTTTATGGAAGAGAAAATCATACTAATGGCATGAAAGATTTTAAACATGGCTGCAGCAGCAACTGTTAGAATTCTTCACAATAAAGGATGACAGCCAAATACAGTTGCAGGATATAATTTTTTTTTTTATTAAAATTCTTGACCAAGGTTTCGGTACATATAAGTATACCTTCATCAGAAGTAAAACTTCTAAAATTACATCATGCACTGGAGAATAATAAAACAATTATGCCAAAGGCGTCGTCAGTAAATTAAAATATCATCTCCATAGTTCATAGGCGAAGCAACGGTGTTAAACTGTTCGCTTTGATCCTGTGCCCATTACACATGTTGTACAAATGGAGATGATATTTTAATTTACTGACGACGCCTTTGGCATAATTGTTTTATTATTCTCCAGTGCATGATGTAATTTTAGAAGTTTTACTTCTGATGAAGGTATATTTATATGTACCGAAACCTTGGTCAAGAATTTTAATAAAAAAAAATTCTATCCTGCAACTGTTTTTGGCTGTCATCCTTTATTGTGAAGAATTCTAGCAGTTGCTGCTGCAGCCATGTTTAAAATCTTTCATGCCACTAGTATGATTTTCTCTTCTATAAAAGTAACAAAAATGTTTTTCTCAAATTTGTTCGTAGTGTGCAGTAGTTTGTAAACGTACTCTCTGACTTGCACAGGATCAAAGCGAACAGTTTAACACCGTTGCTTCGCCTATGAACTATTTCATAGGCGAAGCAACGGTGTTAAACTGTTCGCTTTGATCCTGTGCCCATTACACATGTTGTACAAATGGAGATGATATTTTAATTTACTGACGACGCCTTTGGCATAATTGTTTTATTATTCTCCAGTGCATGATGTAATTTTAGAAGTTTTACTTCTGATGAAGGTATATTTATATGTACCGAAACCTTGGTCAAGAATTTTATTAAAAAAAAATTCTATCCTACAACTGTTTTTGGCTGTCATCCTTAATTGGGAATGGCATGAAGGGTGCGTCCATAGGTAACATCGTAAAAAACTTCACAGAGGTAGTCTTAAGTCAGTATTCAAAAGAGAAGACAATTGTAACCAACGACTGGTGTGGTACAATATAAACCCAATATGAGTAATAAGTAAAATGTGTGTAGGAATATCTTCACAACCACCACAAAATGAATGTACATATCAAAGTTTTGAACATGGCTGCTTGGTTCAGTGACCATTTATAAATTAAAATTGAAACAAATGAGGCCTCGGTAACAAATTTTTTTAGTCTTATTAACCATGTTCCAACATTTCTGAGAGTGCCTTCATCGGAATTTAGACGTTTAAAGTGTGTCCATGTGCAGAGTGGGGAAGGCACGCAGTCTATCTGAGTTTGGCTGAGGGCAGATTGTGGTGGTCCGGACGAAAGACGCACTCTGACCATGCTGTCGGTTGATATTATAGGGCGGCCTCTGGCCACTGCGTCTGCCGATCGTTGTCTGTGCCACCCTGAAGCACAGCCTGATCTGTCAACGAAACTATGTTCTTTTTTTTTTGGCTCAAAGGTAACGTTTTAGTATTTTTTTTTTTAATTCGCAATTGCCGGTTCCTTTAGATCCGTCAACGTCCCCGAGAATAGAGCTCTTCCGGAACTTCCTCCAGCTCCGGAGAAAATCCATCAGTGGCCCCTAGGGAGCACACGGGTATATTTCTCATCCGATCTCGCGCAGTGGTGGGGTGGGGCGAAATATCGGCCACATTTATCCGGTCTTATTCCTCTCCACCTCCCCTCAGACAGTAGCGACCCGTGACCGTGGAATCCTGTCGGCGAGGGGCTGAGAGGATGGGGGGGAGGGGGGGGGCGGAGAAACTCCGTTGCCAATCTACAGCTCTTCCCTCTCCACATCTGCCACACTACCTGCTGTCTCTCTCGGACTCTTGTCTTCTCTGCTGTCCCAGTTTCCCTGCCGCCTGCGCAATATCGCCCGCAGCGGTGCTAACCCCCCTTCCGTGGCTCCCCCTCCACTTTCGTCTCCCCCCCCCCCTTCCACTACACTGCCTGCGCCACCGGCGGGCTTCCCCCCACCCCTCCCCCCTTACCACTGCACTACCTGTGCGACCTGCGGGAATCAGATTAGACGGCGCAGCTCCTCTGATTCGGCGCGCTGAACTTCCGAGAATGAGGCGGCGACGTCTTTGCTGGAATTTTCTGGCGAAATACGCCGACTGGGGAAGGGAAGTGTGTTGTACCACGAAGCTGCAGACCAGATATTCGTCGAACCGCGTAGACTTATCTGACTGAAAGGGTCCGGACACCACTATGTAATCCGGAACTGACCGTAAGATGTTCAAAGAGGCCGACCCGCCAGTACAGAAGGAGATTGGGGGAGGGGGGGGGGGTCCCAAAAGACAAGCGGTAACAGCAGAGTGGGCCGGCCGATGTGGCCGAGCGGTTCTAGGCGTTTCGGTCTGGAACCGCGCGACCACTACAGTCGCAGGTTCGACTCCTGTCTCGGGCATGGATGTGTGTGATGTCCCTAGGTTAGTTAGGTTTAAGTAGTTCTAAGTTACTGATCACTTCAGTCCCCTAGCGCTCAGAGACATTGAACCATTTTTTGAGCACAATGGGTCAGTCAGTGGGGCCCGGTGAAAGGACTAGTTACTACACGTCATCGCCGTCGGCTGATATTCGTATCCGCGATTTGATTTCTCTCCTGAGATTTCCTTTGTCACGGTTCAGGCGTGGAAATGTCTCTGAAAAAAAAATGGTTCAAATGGCTCTGAGCACTATGGGACAACATCTGACTTCATCAGTCACCTACAACTTAGAACTACTTCAACCTAACTAACCTAAGGACATCACACGCATCCATGCTCGAGGCAGGGTTCGAACCTGCGACCGTAGCAGTCGCGCGGTTCCAGACTGAAGCGCCTAGAACCGCTCGGCCACTCCGGCCGGCAAACGTCTCTGATGGCTTAGTAGTCCAATCCTAGCATGGAATGTGCGACCACAGAAATTACAAATGATGGAAGGTGGATGACGTCTCTGGGCCTGGAGGAAAAGCGTCTGGCGTTTGTCATTCTCCAGTCTTCGACGTTCCCGCCCAAAGTTCTGAAGAGCATTTGAGGCAGTTGAGCTATGGTGGGCCAGTTACTCGGATCGACGTTCAGGGATTTTAGATTTTTCTTATACTGATCCTTACACCGTTTAAGAGGGCAGCTGGCGGCCTTTTACCTGCGTTCACTTCACTGTGCAACATTAGCCGTGGAAGTCTGTCATCTCTCATCCGCTGGACATGGCCAACCCATCTTAGTCGGCGCCCAGTAATGAGAGCTTCTATACTATTAATTTTCTCTTTCTCGATGTCATCCCATTTCATATTCATGATGTATCTCAGCTTCTGTAGGTTGAAGCATTCTAGTTTCTTCAGGTCGCGGCGGTATAATGGTTGGGGTTGATTTGGGCGAAGAGACCAAACTGGTAGGTTCAAATCGCTCTGAGCACTATGGGACATAACATCTATGGTCATCAGTCCCCTAAGAACTACTTAAACCTAACTAACCTAAGGACATCACACAACACCCAGTTATCACGAGGCAGAGAAAATCCCTGACCCAACTGCTAGGTCATCGGTCTCATCGGATTAGGGAAGTATGGGGAAGGAAGTCGGCCGTGCCCTTTCGAAGGAACCACCCCAGCATTTGCCCGAAGCGATTTAGTGAAATCACGGAAAACCTAAATCAGGATGGCCGAACTCGGGATTGAACCGTCGTCCTCCCGAATGCGAGTCCAGTGTGCTAACCACTGCGCCACTTCGCTCGGTATAATGTCCAGGTTTTGCAACCACAGAGCAGCGTTGAGATGACAACAGCTTTATGCACCATCAAATGGTTCAAATGGCTCTGAGCACTATGGGACTTCACATCTGAGGTCATCAGTCCCCTAGAACTTAGAACTACTTAAACCTAACTAACCTAAGGACATCACACACATCCATGCTTGAGGCAGGATTCGAACCTGCGACTGTAGCGGTTGCGCGGTTCCAGACTGTAGCGCCTAGAACCGCTCGGCCACCCCGGCCGGCTATACACCATCAAGGCTCGTTTTGCCAAGCGCCCAAATGCTACATGGGCAGCACGTATTCTGTTCTCCACGTCTTTTTCAGATGAGCTATTAGATGAGAATATGCTTCCTAGATAAAGGAGGTGGTCCACTTGTTCCAACGGTGCATCAGAAATGAATATGCTGAAATCCGGAAGGGAAGAGCCAGGATCTGGCTGTGTGAGCATCTTAGTACTTTTAAATAATGGTGGAAAGACCAAATCGTTTGTATGCCTTGATGAAACAATTCACAGACTGATGCATCTCTGCAGGTGAATGAGCTGGAGAGGCATTTTCGTCAGCATACTGCAACTCTGTTACACGAGCTTCACTCGTGAACCTTTTTGGGTGGTGTCTGGATTGGTTTAATAATCCTCCATCGAACCTGTACTTTACTTCTGCGCCAGTGTTGTTTATAGATGTTTCATGAAGCATTGCTGCCAGGTAATATGCAAATAATGTTGGTGCAGGAACGCATCCTTGTTTGAGTCCACTCGTTATTCGGAATTCATTAGATGTTTCATTCGGGCAGATGTCCTGTACAGTCATGTCATCATGGAGAGCTTTAATCAGGCTAAGGCCCCCCAAGTCGACTGTTGGTGATCTGATTGTGAATAGGAAACGTGAAGGCTCAACCACACCTAAACCGAGACCTGGCAGAAATGTACTGAAGCAGAGAGACCACCGAGCACTGTGCAGGATGGTTGTAAGAAATGTCACTTGAAGGGAGTTGAGTGAGCTAGAACGGTACTCAGTGCTAAGCGAAGTGGACAGTGGCTGATTAGAAAGAGTGATTTGGAGTAATGAATCACGCTACAGCCTGTGGCAATACGATGGAAGAGTTTGGGTTTGGGGAATGCCCAGACAACGATACCTACCATCGTGTGTAGTGCCAGCAGCGAAGTACAGAGGAAGGTGCTGTGGCGCTATAGGGGTGGTTTTCGTGCTAGGGGGTGTGGTTCCGTTATTGCACTTAGTTTTTTGGGTCTTCTGACTGCTTTGATGTGGCCCGCCACGAATTCCTCTCCTCTGCCAACTTCTTCATCTCAGGGTAGCACCTGCGACCTACGTCTCCATTTATTTGCTTGATGTATTCCAACCTCTGTCTTCCTCAACAGTTTTTGCCCTCTGCAGCTCCCTCTGGTACCATGGAGGTCATTCCCTCATGTCTTAACAGGTGTCTTATCATCCTGTCCCTTCTCTTTATCGCCGGCTGCAGTGGCCGAGCGGTTCTAGGCGCTTCAGTCTGGAACCCCGCGACCGCTACGGTCGCAGGTTGGAATCCTGCCTCGGGCAAAGACGTGTGTGATGTCCTTAGGTTAGTTAGGTTTAAGTAGTTCTAAGTTCTACGGAACTGATGACCTCAGATGTTAAGTCCCATAGTGCTCAGAGCCATGTGAACCATTTTCTTCTCTTTGTCAGTGTTTCCCATATATTCCTTTCCTCTCCCATTCTATACAGAACCTCCTCATTCGATACCTTATCAGTCCACCTGTTTCAACATTCGTCTGTAGCACCACATCTCAAATGCTTCTATTCTCTTCTGTTCCGGTTTTCCCACAGTTCATGTTTCACAACCATACAATACTGTACTCAACAATTTCTTCCTCAAATTGAGTCCTATTTTTGATACTAGTAGACTTTGATACTAGTAGACTTCTCTTGCTATTGCTAGTCTGCTTTTGATGTCCTCCTTACTCTGTCCGTCATTGGTTATTTTGCTGCCTAGGTAGCAGAACTCCTTAACTTCTTCAACTTCATGACCATCAATCATGTTAAGTTTCTTGCTGTTCTCATTTCTGATACTTCTCATTGCTCTCGTCTTTCTTAGATTTACTCCCAGTCAATATTCTTTACTCACGAGACCGTTCATTCCATTCAGCAGATCATGTAATTCTTCTTCACGTTCACTGAGGACAGCAATGTCATTGATATCGTTTCAGCTTGAATTTTAATTCCACTCCTAAACCTTTTATTTTAATCATTGCTTCTTCTTGGACAGTAGGGGCGAACGACTACTGCATTTAAGAAGAAGGTATATACGGTAGCATCTGAACATATTTTACATGATATTCTAGGAATAGTTCGGGGTCGATGACTGTTTGTATGAGCATTACAATGCATTATATCATGAAGGAGCATCTGTGAGGAAATGGCTACTGGACAGTAACATTCCTCAAATGGACTCATCTGTCCAGGGTCCCAATCTGAGCCCAGTGGAACGTCTCTGGGATGAGTTATAACATTGCCTTTGCTCCAAACAGCGGTGTCTCAGGTTTCAGCTCTTGAGGAAGAATAATGCACTGCCATTCCTTCACGTACATTCAGACACCTCACTCAAAGTGTTCCCAGCAGAGGTGAAGTGTGGAAACAGCCATGTCCACTAATAAGTGTCCACATGAAGATCATATCAGCGCACACTCCGCTGCAGAGTGAAAATCTCATTCTGTAAACATCCCCCAGGCTGTGGCTAAGCAATGTCTCCGCAGTATCCTTTCTTTCAGGAGTACTAGTTCTGCAAGGTTCACAGGAGAGCTTCTGTGAAGTTTGGGAAGTAGGAGACGAGGTGCTGGCGGAAGTAAAGCTGTGAGGACGGGGCGTGAGTCGTGCATGGGTAGCTCAGATGGTAGAGCACTTGCCCGATTTCGAATCTGCCAGGAAGCTTCAGGTGTCCAGATGCTTTTGATCAGGTACTGTACAAGTAATACACGAAATGGCTTGCTGTTGTTCTACGAGCAGTGTAGCGTAGGTAGTTGGAGGAGCGAATCGTTGCTCATGTTTGAGAAAAAAAGCCTAGATCATTCCCGTTTTAAAGGAAAAAAAAGAGATCGTGGAACAGATGCACAAAACCGCAGGCCTATATTTGTGACGTTGGTCTGTTGTAGCATTTTCGAACATGTTTTATGCTCGCGTGTAATGACATGGATTGCGCAGACAACGATCGTGTTAAACGCAACTGGCTCTATTCATCTATGAGACCCAAACAGGCAGCAGATACTGGCGTCCATCGTTGGTATCTTGATATCCAGAGGGTGTTAGATCACAATTCCGCACCGACGCCACACGAACGATATAGGAGTATATGGAATATCAGAACAGCTACGTGGCTGGACTGAAGAGTTCCTAGAGGACAGAAGTCACTTTGGACTTACCACAACGGAGTGTTACGCCACCATTGCTTTTGACAAAAAATGGTTCAAATGGCTATGAACACTATGGGACTTTACTTCTGAGGTCATCAGTCGCCTAGACTTAGAACTAATTAAACCTAACTAACCTACGGACATCACACACATCCAGGCCCGAGGCAGGACTCTAACGTGCGACCGTAGCAGCAGCGCGGTTCCAGAGTGAAGCGCCTAGAACCGCTCGGCCACAGCGGCCGGCCTTTACTTTTGACAGTATACTTAAATGTCCTGTTGGAGGAAGTCGCAGGGTCCATGCGGCTCTTGGCGGATGACAGTGTTGCATTGATCACAGTATCCTTGCCTAAATACGGGAAAATCGCTCAAGTCACACCAATACGCAAAAAGGGAACAACAGTAATCCGCTGAATTACAAGCCCATATCACTAACGTCGATTTGCAGTAGGATTTTGGAACATATACTGTTTTCGAAGTCAGCACGGATTTAGAAAATATCATGAAACACAACTAGCTCTTTATACTCATGAAATAATAAGTGCTATGGACAGGGGATGTCAGACCGATTCCATATTTTTAGATTTCCAGAAGGCTTTCGACACCGTTTCTCATAAGCGTCTTCTAACCAACTTGCGTGTCTATTGTATATCGCCTCAGTTGTGCGACTGGATTCATGATTTCCTGTCAGAAATGTCGCAGTTCGTAGCAATAGACGAAAGTTCGTCGAGTAAAACAGAAGTAATATCCGGCGTTCCCCAAGGAAGTGTTATAGTCCCTCTATTGTTCCTGATCTATATTAACGACATAGGAGAGTAGCCGTCTTAGATTGTTTGCAGATGATGCTGTCATTTATCGTCTTGTAAAGTCATCAGATGATCAAAACGACTTGCAAAATGATTTAAATAAGATATCTGTGTGGCGCGAAAAGTGGCAGTTGACCCTGAATAAGGAAAACATGTGAAGTTATCCACGTGAGTACTGAAAGAAATCAGATACATTTGGATTACGCGATAAGTCACACAAGTCTGAAGGCTGTAAATACAACTAAATACTTAGGGATTAGAATTACAAATAACCTGTATTTGAACGATCACATAGATAATATTGTGAGTAGAGCAAACCAAAGACTGCCATTCATTGGCAGAACACTTGGAAGGTGCAACAGGTCTACTAAAGAGACTGCTTACACCACGCTTGTCCGCCCTATTCTGGAGTACTGCTGTGCGGTGTGGGATCCGCATCAGGTGGGACTGACGGATGACATCGAAAAAGTACAAAGAAGGGCAGCTCGTTTTGTTATTATCGCGAAATAGGGGAGATAGTGTCACAGACATGATACGTGAATTGGAGTGGCAATGATTAAAACAAAGGCGTTTTTCGTTCCGACGGGATCTTCTCATGAAATTTCAATCACCAGTTTTCTCCTCCGATTGCGAAAACATTCTGTTGACACCTACCTACATAGGGAGAAATAACCATCACGATAAAGTAAGAGAAATCAGGGCTCGCACAGAAAAATTTATGTGCTCGTTTTTCCCGCTCGCCATTCGAGAGTGGAACGGTAGAGAGACAGCTTGAAGGTGGTTCATTGAACCATCTGCCACGCACTTTACTGTGAATAGCAGAGTAATCTCGTGGACGTAGATGTAGATACACAGAAGTGGCGACGCTAGAAAACAGTAGCGAAACACGGAAAACCTGTGTAGAACCGATGCTTGGTGTGGAGTGGAAACTGACACTCCACATAAACAAACGCAGCGTACCGCCCAATAGACACAAAAACCAGTCTTTATAAAAGACATCGTATTTACGACAGTGACTGTAACACTTTCTTTATTTCACGATTGCAATTTCGGCCTTAGCCATTATCAAATAAAGATGTTATGGCAAATGAGTTGACATGGCCCAATACCCATAACATCTTCACTTGATAATGGTCTAAGACAGAAATTGCAATCGTGAAATAAAGAAAGTGTTACTGTCACTGGCCTAAATACACTACTGGCCACTAAAATTGCTACACCATGGCGAAATACAGATGATAAAGGGGTATTCATTGGACAAATGTATTATACTAGAACTGACATGTGATTACAAAAAAAATGGTTCAAATGGCTCTGAGCACTATGGGACTTAACTGCTGAGCTCATCAGTCCCCTAGAACTTAGAACTACTTAAACCTAACTGACCTAAGGACATCACACAGATCCATGCCCGAGGCAGGATTCGAACCTGCGACCGTAGCGATCGCGCGGTTCCAGACTGTAGCGCCTAGAACCGCTAGACCACTCTGGCCGGCCATGTGATTACATTTTCACGCAATTTGGGTGCACAGATGCTGAGAAATCAGTACCCAGAACAACCACCTCTGACCGTAATAACGGCCTTGATAGGCCTGAGCATTGAGTCAAACAGAGCTTGGATGGCGTGTACAGGTACAGCTGCCCATGCAGCTTCAACACGATACCACAGTTCATCAGGAGTAGTGACTGGCGTAGTGAGACGAGCCAGTTGCTCGGCCACCATTGACCAGACGTTTTCAATTGGTGAGAGATCTGGAGAATGTGTTGGCCAGGGCAGCAGTCGAACATTTTCTGTATCCCAAAGGCCCGTACAGGTCCTGCAACGTGCGGTCCTGCATTATCCTGCTGAAATGTAGGGTTTCGCAGGGATCGAATGAAGGGTGGAGCCACGGGTCGTAACACATCTGAAATATAACGTCCACTGTTCAAACTGCCGTCAATGTGAACAACAGGTGACCGAGACGTGGAACCAATGGCACCCCATACCATCACGCCGGGTGATACGCCAGTATGGCGATGACGAATACACGCTTCTAAAGTGCGTTCACCGCTATGTCGCGACCATCATGATGCTGTAAACAGAATCTGGATTCATTCGAAAAAATGACGTTTTGTCATTCGTGCACCCAGGGTCGTCGTGGAGTACACCATCGCAGGCGCTGCTGTCTGTGATGCAGCGTCAAGGGTAACCGCAGCCGTAGTCTCCGAGCTGATAGTCCGTGTTGCTGTAAACGTCATCGATCTGTTCGTGCAGATGGTGGTTGTCTTGCAAACGTCCCCATGTGTTGACTCTGGGATCGAGACGTGGCTGCACGATCCGTTACAGCCGTGCGGACAAGATGCCTGTCATCTCGACTGCTAGTGATACGAGGCCTTTGGGATCCAGCACGGCGTCCCGTATTACCCTCCTGAACCCACCGATTCCATATTCTGCTAACAGTCATTGGATCTCGACCAACGCAAGCAGCAATGTCGCTATACGATAAACCGCAATCGCCAGAGGCTACAATCCGACCTTTATCAAAGTCGGAAATGAGAAATCGGTTGGAAACTTTCCTCATGTAAGCACGTTGTAGGTGTCGCCACCGGCGCCAAGCTTGTGTGAATCATCTGAAAAGCTAATCATTTGCATATCACAGCATCTTCTTCCTGTCGGTTAAATTTCGCGTCTGTAGCACGTCATCTTCGTGGCGTAGCAATTTCAGTGGCCAGTAGTGTATGATGCCTTTTATAAACTTCTACATGACTGTGGATCCCAGTTGTATGAACTTAATTAGAAAGACCCGTCATTGTACGATTATAAGATAGAACTCACTTTTGCCGACCGCTGTGGCCGAGCGGTTCTAGGCGCTTCAGTCCGAAACCGCGCTGCTGCTACGGTCACAGCTTCGAATCCTGCCTCGGGCATGGATGTGTGTGATGGCCTTAGGTTAGTTAGGTTTAAGTAGTTCTAAGTCTAGGGGACTGATGACCTCATATCATAAGTCCCATAGAGCTACATATTTTGAACCATTTTTGACTCTTTTATGAACTATCAAGAAGTATGCGTACGGCGTGACTGAAAGTAAATGGAGGACACAAAACTAACCGTAGGCAAGGCAGATGTCGCACTGAGATTCATTGGAAGCATCTTCGGGATGTGTAGTGCATCCACAAAGGCAGTAGCTTACAAAACACTCGTTCGACCAATACTTGAATACTACTCTTCGGTATGGGATCTGTGCTGATAGAGGAAGCAGAGAATCCCCAAAGAAGAGCAGGGCGTTTCGTCACAGATTCGTTTAGTAAGCGTGAAAGCTCGTCGAGTAGCAGACGCTGCAAGAGAGGGATCATGCATCACAGTACGGTGTATTGTCAAAGTTCCCAGAGCGTACGTTAGTAGGAGGGTCAACCAAAATATTCCCTCCTCTGACATATATCTCAGCGACACAGGTGTCGCCTGGCCACCAAGAGCTGTTGCAGGACGATTGATTCACGGACCATGTTATGTGGCTCCTTCCGTGTATAGCGATTTTACGACTATGACGAATGGGGCCTGAAGATGGCATCAATGTAATGCCGAAACTGGTAGCCCATAGAAGTTCATAAAATAAATTTCTACAATACATACGGCTGTTGGTAAATTATTGCATCAAGAAGTTCATGCCAGCCGTCGTCAATGAAGACTAACGTTCGGCTCTGCTAACGCTATACTACGCCTTCCACATCGCTGACTACGGGCTCTACACAACGCTGGTGACTACTCTGAAGGACAGTAACAGGTGCAAACATGTAACTCTTTTGTATCGGTTGTGAATAAATAGTTACCACTATTAAAGCACCAACCCTCGTACTTAATTTCTGACACAGATATGCTTTTCCATTTGTTTCTGGAAAGTACTTTTGAAATGAGTCTTTGGTTTGGTGGGCTATTTTTATGACTTCTGCTGTGACAATTTTTGTATTCTGTTTTTGTATTTGTAGTTAAGCCACTGTACACTATTTTGTTTTCTGATGATGTCTCACTTTGTCTTGTTCCTATTCTTGCGTTTTGTATGTCTGTTTCTGCGACAGTCTGCAGTTGTATTGATGTGTAGCGTAGTCAGAATTCTGGACAGCATTGTAAGGTGGCGGTTTGGTTGTAATTGGGGAACTATTGGGTTGGTGCATAAGTTCGTAGCGTTTTTCCATTACTTTAATAAACACAAACATTGTGAAGTACCTCGAAGAAAACTATTTATTGACACATAGTCAGCACGGATTCAGAAAACATCGTTTTTGTGAAACACAACTAGCTCTTCATACTCATGAAGTAATAACAGCTATCGACACGGGATGTCGTATTGATTCCATATTTTTAGATTTCCAGAAGGCTTTCGACACCGTTCCTCACAAGCGTCTTCTAACCAAACTGCGTGCCTACGGAGTATCGCCTCAGTTGTGCGGCTGGATTCGTGATTTCCTGTCAGAAAGGTCACAGTTCGTAGTAATAGATGGAAAGTCATCGAGTAAAACAGAAGTAATATCCGGAGTTCCCCAAGGAAGTGTTATAGGGCCTCTATTGTTCCTGATCTATATTAACGACATAGGAGACAATCTGAGTAACCATCTTAGATTGTCTGCAGATGATGCTGTCATTTACCGTGTTGTAAAGTCATCAGATGATCAAAACGAATTGCAAAATGATTTAGATACGATATCTGTACTGTGCGAAAAATGGCAATTGACCCTGAATAAAGAAAAGTGCGAAGTTATTCACATGAGTACTAAAAGAAATCCGCCACATTTCGATTACCAGATAAATCACACAAATCTGAAGGCTGTAAATGTAACTAAATACTTAGGGATTACAATTACAAATAACCTAAACTGGAACGATCACATGCGTAACATTGTGGGTAGAGCAAACCAAAGACTGCGATTCATTGACAGACCACTTAGAAGGTGCAACAGGTCTACCAAAGAGACTGCTTACACAACGCTTGTCCGACCTATTCTGAAGTACTGCTGTGCGGTGTGGGATCCGCATCAGGTGGGACTGACCGAAAAAGTACAAAGAAGGGCAGCTCGTTTTGCGTTATCGCGAAATAGGGGAGATAGTGTCACAGACATGATACGTGAATTGGAGTGACAATGATTAAAACAAAGGCGTTTTTCGTTGCGACGGGATCTTCTCATGAAATTTCAGTCACCAGTTTTCTACTCCGATTGCGAAAACATTCTGTTGCCACCCGCCTACATAGGGAGAAATGGTCATCACGATAAAATAAGAGAAATCAGGCCTCACACAGAAAAATGTACGTGTTCGTTTTTTCCCGCGTGCCATTCGAGAGTGGAACGGTAGAGGGACATCTTGAAGGTGGCTCATTGAACCTTCTGCCAGGCACTTTATTGTGAATAGCAGAGTAATGATCTAGATGTAGATGTAGACAACAGGTACATATCAACAATATATTCTCCTTCACTATTTACAACGTTGGGGTAACTGCTAGAATGTGTGACTGTTGAAATGACGTGTTTCTGAGGCGGAGAACTCGTCGAGCTATCTTCGGAGCGCATTTTCATCAGTAAAGGAAGTTCTTTGGAAGTTGTTCCACAGAGAGCGGAAAAGATGAAATTCTGAGGGCGCAACATCAGATGGATAGGGTGGGTGCGGAATGACTTCCCAGCCCAGCTCCTGTATAGTGTTTTTCGTCAGTCTAATAGAATGTGGGCGGGCGTTATTGTGGAATGGCACCGCTTCACACAGTCCTCCTGCTCGTTGTTCTCTAAATGCGTCTGCGAGACGTCTCAGTTGGTGACAATAAATGTCAGCAGTGACGGTTACACCTCGGGGTAGGAATTCGTAGGTCACCACACCGTCGCTCTTGCACCAGATGCATAACATTACTTTTTGTAAATGAGCGCTGCTCTTTCTACGGGGAGTTACTGCTTTGTTTGAGCTCAACGATTCCTTTCTTTTCCTGATGTTAGCATAAAGACACAGTTTCTTGTCGCCAGTGACGATACAGGGTAGGAACTGTCGGTGTTGTCCACGAGCCAGTTGATGACGAGCAAACATAGATGTACATACGGTCACCCGATTACTGCGGCTCAGTGCATGCGGTAACCATATACCATTTTCGAACCTTCCCTATTGCATGCAAATGTCGCACGATGGTGGAATGGTCACAGTTCGTCACATTTGGCGGTTCTCGACTCCACTGACGTGGATCGTTGTGGATAAATGCGATTAAACGATCTCCATCAA
Organism: Schistocerca piceifrons; assembly: GCF_021461385.2. Taxonomy (NCBI): domain Eukaryota; kingdom Metazoa; phylum Arthropoda; class Insecta; order Orthoptera; family Acrididae; genus Schistocerca; species Schistocerca piceifrons. The sequence goes on along the minus strand of NC_060148.1, from coordinate 65,613,465 downwards.
ACTCTGAAGGTCTTCCTGAACGCAGAGAGTTACTAAAACCAAAACGATCCTCCTTAAGGGGAGCCGGAGGTGCCTATGCTGCCCATGTTAAAATCACTAAGTTTGAGGAACATTTATGAATAAACTACCAAATAGAAAAATCTGAATTTTTTTTTACATATAGAGTGGTTTAGTTTTGCAGTTATGACAGAGGGATTTTTGAGTATCTTTTCTACTTTCCTTCCAATTATTTTTTTTATTAATGACCCAATTTTTTTAGAAATAATTGCTTTACAATTAATCTGAAATAAAACTACTGAACATATTGCCAAATGGCTGTGTTACAATGTAAGTTTGACCACTAGGAGTGCTGTATAAAAATTTCATCTCTCTAGCTTGAGTGGATTTTGATAAAATGTTCCTTATATTCGAAAAATTCTAATTTACGGGAAATGGCTATCAAAGTTTCTCAATACATTCCTGCACTATAGGATGGATTATCAGGGTCTTCTTCATCATCCTCCAAAAGCTTCCTCTTCTGTCTTCTTTTCTGGCCTGTTCTTCCATCATACTTCATATGCCTTTCTCTTCTTTCTGCTCCTCTTCTCCTTTCTCTGTCAACATTTCTTAGTGCTCGTACAGTGTTCACCCTCGCTGTAAATCCTAATGCCTTCAGAACTTCACACTTCACACTGTTCCCTTGGTTGTAGGATGCTATTGCATCATAAATGCCAAAGTGCAGTGTTTTCATGCTTACGAACACCCTTTTAGGAATCACTTTCCAAATCAAATTGTTTACGCTCTCATTAGGATTCTGCGTCTTTCCGTGTAGACATTTGTGTAACAATTCTCGCTGTGCTAAGTCATGAAAAATTGGTTTCATTGCATATATTTCTTAGTGCTCGTACAGTGTCACTAACATATTCACGAAATCTGTCACTTTCACCAGTCAGCTTCTTGCTAGAAGATGTCAGAGGGCTATGGCCGGCCATGTGTTGCTCAGCAGAAGAACGCACTGTTTCTGTAATTGTAGTATCGCAACTTGGTATTAGTGTTAATTTTCTTTTCCCTACGTTCTTCCTCTTCTTATATACACGGTTACTAAAACCTGGCATCGTAACCAGAACAACGCTTTACACAAGAAGTATAATACTATCAACAACAGGCGCAACACTGAACTAATTGGAAATGGTAAACAGCAAAGAGACGATGTTCCGCGCTCTTAGCGCTTCGTTTGTCACAGAAAACAATGTAGCCAACCCTTGCACACTCGCTGTATGCGTAACATAAGGCGCTGTATGCGTAACAGGCCGAGAAAATCCCAAGCAGTTCGCCAGGGTGTTAGATGCATTCAGCGGCCGCGCATTTCCTCTGCAGGCGTGGGGAAAATGGTAAAACCCCACTTCTAGGGCGAGTGGAACAATAATTCAAAGTTTACATTAAAGAGGAATGTTCCAATTAATTTTAGGTAGCAAAAAAAATCGTAATTTTTTGGATTTGACCACCTCCGGCTCCCCTTAAAACGAGAAAACCGATTTCTTACCTAGTTTCTGTCTGCCTCCGCTGCTGTCACCGCTCTATTGAAGCCAAACAGAAGAGTATGTCTGAAATGTTCCAATATCTCCGATCCACGCTCCATTTTCGAGCATCCATAGCTGTACCCACGCTCTCTAAATGGCAAAATAGTTTTTTGTTGTGGACAACCGCATCTGAAGTGATACGCATTCGTGGAATGAACCGCTTTCAGCTTTTACAGGAACACGATGGGTTTCGTCATTTCGTATCACCAATCAAACTACCTGCACAAGGGTTGGGAATGAACCAGGAGACACTGCGACAAATTGTTGTTGAGCACCTGCATCTCTTGCCATACAAAATTCAAACCTGTCAGCCATTACGCCCCAAGGCCATGGTAACTGTGGTGTCACCGCCAAACACCACACTTGCTGGGTGGTAGCCTTTAAATCGGCCGCGGTCCGTTATCATACGTCGGACCCGCGTGTCGCCACTGTCAGTGATTGCAGACCGAGCGCCGCCACACGGCAGGTCTAGGGAGACGTCCTAGCACTCGCCCCAGTTGTACAGCCGACTTTGCTAGCGATGGTTCACTGATAAAATACGCTCTCATTTGCCGAGACGATAGTTAGCATAGCCTTCAGCTACGTCATTTGCTACGACCTAGCAAGGCGCCATTATCATTTGCTATTTATCTTGTGATGCATGTACCGTCAGACCGATGTTCACCAATTTATGGATTAAAGTTAAGTATTCCCGCAGCTACGTACGTTCTTTGCTACTATAACTTTCTTTACCTGTTCCAGACCTCACGCCAGCCTGCGTGAGCTTAAACGCGTGCCTTTCGGCTACCCGTCACTGTGGATTGGCTGTCTTTCCCGTCCACAACAGCAACAGCGGATGCGTTTCGCCAACACTACTGTCCACAACATCACTTTCATTTGGATGCGTTCGTCAATAAACAAAATTAGCGCATTTGGCGGACTGAGAATCCGCATTTTTCCATAAAGAAGGCTCTTCACCCTCAACGGGTGACCATTTAGTGTGCAATGTCCAGTCACGGAATAATCGATGCGATATTCCTCGACGGCACGGTATCTAGCGAATGGTACGTGAAGGTTTTGGAAGATGACTTCATCCACATTACGCAAAGTGACCCTGATTTCGACTAGAGATGGGGGATCCGCTCCTGAACTGATTCATAGAGTTGAATCTTTCAAAGGAGTGAACAATCAGTGATTCAGAAAAAAAGAACGGTAGCTCCAAACGTTTCCCACAGCAGAGAGAGAGAGACGGAGCATATCAGTGGGGCCTCTGCTGGTCAGAGCACACTGCACGCCACACAACACAGCCAGCGCCGGCCTCTGCCCTGCTTCTGCCTTGGCTGCCTGCATTGTGCAGTGCCCCATTGGATTTTGTGTTTCACATATGCCGTGCCGTCTCTGTGCTTCCTCTGCCGCGTGCAGTGTCTGGCGCAGCTCAACTTAGCATCGCACTCCATCGGCGATCGTTTCAGTCGCACGTCCTGCCCTCTGGGCAGTTGATGCGAGCAACAGGACCGAGAGCCTCCTAGCCGAGAACATAAGAACTACTTGCAACAACCTGCTCGCAAGAGAACGGACGATTTGTCTCGGAGCGGGTGACTGGCGGCCATTCACCGCACCTTCGGAACTCGCCCACTCAACGCTCACCCCACCGTTTTCGACTCTAGCCAGAGCGTTGAGCAAAGCAACTCAGGTGTCACTCTGGTCTCTGCGGTCTTAGCTCACGCAGTACTACAGCTCGCGGCTCGACCTGCTTGACTCAGCGCCTCTGCATCAGAGTTCGTCTCTACTGGATATTGTTCTTTGTAGTAATACCGCTATGCATATTACAATATTATGTTATGTATACATCATTTGTTTTTATTTAATTTTATTTGTTTAAACTGATCAGATTAGGTTCCTGATGACTCCTCTTACTATAGGATTTTTTATTATGGACACTCGAATTTACACTTTAATTACGAGCGAACCAATAAATGTATTGCAAAATGTGATAGACCAATATTTTCCTTGTTTTATTCTGCGTAAGGCTATATGCAGCACTTTGGTCTTACAGTCAAATTTATATTTTTTTTTTCTAATTGTAGTACGGATTTTGCGATTTTGGGCGTCTTCGGAAGGAAACGTTCACTTTAAAAATATATGGCTTGGGATGTATTTGTACGAGGTTAATGAAATTTTAATACATTATAGCCAAATACATTGTTAATGTAAATCTCAAGTTACAACATTTTCCGATCACCCAAAAAACCACGATAGTGCAAAATAAATCGATAATCAAAAACTTTGTCATATCGTGGAAATTTCAATAAACAATACAAAATTCTTACTCATTATCTGTGTTACTTCAAAATAGGATCAAATAAGATCAAAATACAGGTATAGTACTGGAATAAACCAAGTTTAAAGGGCAATGTGCCTTCCATTTATTTTCTATTGGGAATGAGTGGTGAGTCATGAAGAAGACCTAGTTCATTTCAGGGAGTGAACAGTTCTGATCCGATCTCTGAAAAGAACAGTTTTGCCCATCTCTAATTTCGACAAGATGTGGTTCAGGCAGGACAGAGCTCGACCCCATCGAAGCAGGAGTGTGTTTGATGTCCTGGAGGAGCACTTAAGGGGCCGTATTCTGGCTCTGGGGTACCCAGAGGCCACTGGCATGGACCGCGATTGGCCGCCGTTTTCCCCGGATCTGAACACATGCGACTGTTTCTTAAGTTGTACAGCAATAACCACAAAACCATTGCTGAGCCGGAAACAGCCATTCAGGAGGTCACCGACAGCTTCGATGTTCCGACACTTCAGCGGGTCACGCAGAATTTCGCTATTCGTCTCCGCCACATCATCGCCAATGATGGCCAATCAAACATGTCATGACCTAAAGCCGAATATCTGTAGTGATGTTTAGATGTTGAATCTGGGATTCTAAAACAGCCAGGAAGGCATCTGGCGTAGACGGTATCCCCGTAAGATTTTATGTTGACTATGCTACAAACATAGCACCATTCTTATCCATCATCTATCAGAGATCATTGCAACGGCGGATAGTACCACGGGACTGAAAGAAGGCCCAGGTCATAGTAATCTATAAAAAGGGTACAAAATCGAATGCATATAACTACTGGCCAATTTCACTGACATCGACTTGCTGTAGAATCACGTAACAAATGGCTCTGAGCACTATGGGACTTAACATCTTAGGTCATTAGTCTCCTACAACTTAGAACTACTTAAACCTAACTAACCTAAGGACATCACACACATCCATGCCCGAGGCAGGATTCGAACCTGCGACCGTAGCAGTCCCGCGGTTCCGGACTGAAGCACCTAGAACCGCACGGCCACCGCGGCCGGGAATCACGGAACATATTTTTTGTTCAGACATAATGACGTTTCTAGACTCTGAGAAGCTCATCTGCAGAAACCAGCACGGTTTTAGGAAACAGCGGTCATGCGAGACACAGCTGGCCCTCTTTGTGCATGACATACAACAGACTCTAGATACCGGCTCCCAGGTTGATGCCATATTCCTCGACTTTCGAAAGACGTTCGACTCAGTTCTGCACTGTCGCTTGCTCCAAAAAGTGCGCGCTTTACGGTCTATCCAATGACATATGCAATTGAATAGAAAGTTTTCCAACAGACAGAGAGCAGTATATCGTCCTGAATGGGGTGACTTCAACAGAAACAAGCGTAACTTCAGGTGTGCCCCAGGGCAGCGTATTAGGTCCTCTGCTTTTTACGATTTACATAAACGATCCGGTTTATGGTATGGACAGCGGCATTAGACTGTTTGCCGATGATGCTGTAGTCTACAGGAAAGTAGTATCACACGAAAGTTGCGAACAAATCGATGAGGATTTGCAAAAAATAAATGTGTGGTGTAATGACTGGCAGTTATCTCTCAATATTAGTAGGTGTAACCTACTGCGTATAACAAGGCGAAAATGCCCATTAATGTGCGAGTACAACATAAATGCCCAGTCTTTGGAAGCGGTAACGTCCGTCAAGTATCTGGGTGTGACTATTCGTAATGATGTTAAATGGAATGATCAGATTACACAAGTAACGGGTAAGGTGAACTCTAGATTGCGGTTTATTGGTAGAATCCTGAAGCGATGCAGTCCTTGAACAAAGTTCGTCCAGTCTTGGAGTATTGCTCGTCTATATGGGACCCTTACCAGTTGGGTCTGATTCAAGAGATTGAGAAGGTTCAAAGAAGAGCAGCAAGATTCGTGACTTTTACACATTTAGCCACCGCGAGAGCGTTACAAGTCTCGTTGAAAGTTTGAAGTGGTATACACTTGCTGAAAGACGACGCGCTAAACGGAAGGGGCTGCTCACTAAATTCCGAAATCCGATCTTCGCCGAGAATGTAGAGCATATGTTATTACCACCGACTTTCAAATCGCGCAATGATCACCATTCAAAGATAAGGGAAATTAGAGCTCGTACTGAGGCGTTCAGACAGCCGTTTTTCCCTCGCGCGATCCGCGAGTGGAACAGAGGGGTCGAGGGGGGGGGGGGGGGGGAGAATATGATTTTTGGGTGAATTTTGTTCTCCGCCACACTTGGTGGCTAGCGGAGTGTATATGTTGATGTAGAATAAAGTGTGTGCACGCTTTAGTTTGTAACTCATATACGTCTTTTTCATATATGTAGATCAATAATTGTCACCCAGTACATAAATAGGTTTGTATGGAACTGTAAGTGCACGAGACCTATATCTCTAACGTCGATCAGTTGTAGAGTTTTGGAACACGTATTATGTTCGAGTATAATGACTTTTCTGGAGACTAGAAATCTACTCTGTAGGAATCAGCATGGGTTACGAAAAAGACGGTCGTGTGAAACCCAGCTCGCGCTATTCGTCCACGAGACTCGGAGGGCCATAGACAAGGGTTCACAGGTAGATGACGTGTTTCTTGACTTCCGCAAGGCGTTCGATACAGTTCCCAACAGTCGTTTAATGATCAAAGTAAGAGGATATGGACTATCAGACCAATTGTGTGATTGGATTGAAGAGTTCCTAGATAACAGAACGCAGCATGCCATTCTCAATGGAGAGACGTCTTCCGAAGTAAGAATGCTTTCAGGTGTGCCGCAGGGGAGTGTCGTAGGATCGTTGGTATTCACAATATACATCAATGACTTTGTGGATGACATCGGAAGTCACTGAGGCTTTTTGCGGATGATGCTGTGGTATATCGAGAGGTTGTAACAATGGAAAATTGTACTGAAATGCAGGAGGATCTGCAGCGAATTCATGCATGGTGCAGGGAATGGCAATTGAATCTCAGTGTAGAGAAGTGTAATGCGCTGCGAATACATAGAAAGAAAGATCCCATGTCATTTAGCTACAATATAGCAGGTCAACAACTAGAAGCAGTTAATTCCATAAATTATCTGGGAGTACGCATTAGGAGTGGTTTAAAATGGAATGATCATATAAAGTTGATCGTCGGTAAAGCGGATGCCAGACCGAGATTCATTGGAAGAATCCTAAGGAAATGCAACCCGAGAACAGAGGAAGTAGGTTACAGTACACTTGTTCGCCCACTGCTCGAATACTGCTCACCGGTGTGGGAGACGTACCACATACGGTTGATAGAAGAGATAGAGAAGATCCAACGGAGAGCAGCACGCTTCGTTACAGGATCATTTAGTAATCGCGAAAGCGTGACGGAGATGATAGATAAAATCCAGTGGAAGACTCTGCAAGAGAGACGCTCAGTAGCTCGGTACAGGCTTTTGTTGAAGTTTCGAGAACCGATGAATCATGGAGTATATTGCTCCCTCCTACGTATATCTCGCGAAGAGACCGTGAGGATAAAATCAGAGAGATTAGAGCCCACAGAGGCATACTGACAATCTTTCTTTCTACGAACAATACGAGACTGGAATAGAAGGGAGAACCGATAGATGTAGTCAAAGTACCCTCCGCCACACACCGTCAGGTTGCTTGCGGAGTATGGATGTTGATGTAGATAATTGTCACCCTGTACGTGATTAGGTTTGTATGGATCCGTGAATGCACGAGTGCTATTCGCACCTGGCCTTTTTTTTGTTAGTTGGGGAGGCGACAGTTTGGTAGTGAGTTGCGGAACTGGTGTCGAACACTTGGGTTGCTGAGTTGTCGCGGCGGTACGTGCTGTGACGCGCCGAACCGGTGGCGACCGCGCCAGGAGAAGAGTCGGGAACAGACGGGACGGGGCAGGGCTGGCTCCTGAGGGAGGCGCAGGCAGGAAGCGGCCCATCTTAGGGCCGGACGCCCTGCCGGGTCCTGAGGAAGTGGCCAGTTAGCCATCAAGGCCCTCCCCATCGCCACCAATCAGCGCCGCCGCCGTCGCCGGCACGACCGCGTGCGCGCCTTTCGGTAGCCGGCCGTCCGCCCATCTCCAGCTTCCGCACCCGAATAGCGCCAACGCACACGCACGGCGGTCGCACTGCTACGCGTCTTTGCGTTCGTGCGATGAGAATGTAGCACAGCGGACGTCCACCAGTTCCCACTACTAGAGGTCGTACGGCACTTGGCGGCTCGGAACGGGCTCTACTACGAGGGCAGTGAGGGAAACAAAAGAAATATTCGGAGTAGGTATTAAAACCCGTGGAGAAGAAATATAAACTTTGAGGTTCGCCGATTACATTGTAATTCTGTCAGAGACAGAAAAGGACTTGGAAGAGCAGTTGAGCGGAATGGACAGTGTCTTGAAAGGAGGATATAAGATGAACATCAACAAAAGCAAAACGAGGATAATGGAATGTAGTAGAATTCAATCAAGTGATGCTGAGAGAATTAGATTAGGAAATGAGACACTTAAAGTAGTAAAGGAGTTTTGCTATTTGGGGAGCAAAATAACTGATGATGGTCGAAGTAGAGAGGATACAAAATGTAGACTGGCAATGGCACGGAAAGCGTTTCTGAAGAAGAGATTTAAGTGTCAGGAAGTCGTTTCTGAAAGTATTTGTATGGAGTGTAGCCATGTATGGAAGTGAAACATGGACGATAAATAGTTTAGACAAGAGGAGAATAGGAGCTTTCGAAATGTGGTGCTATAGAAGAATGCTGAAGATTAGATGGGTAGATCACGTAACTAATGAGGAGGTATTGAATAGAATTGGGGAGAAGAGGAGCTTGTGGCACAACTTGACTAGAAGAAGGGCTCGGTTGGTAGGACATGTTCTGAGGCATCGAGGGATCACCGATTTAGTATTGGAGGGTAGCGTGGAGGGTAAAAATTGTAGAGGGAGACCAAGAGATGAATACACCAAAGCAGATTCAGAAGGATGTAGGCTGCAGTACGTACTGGGAGATGAAGAAGCTTGCACAGGATAGAGTAGCATGGAGAGCTGCATCAAACCAGTCTCAGGACTGAAGACAACAACAACAACAGACCTGTTTATTTCTACAACGGTTTACATCAGTTTACAGTTTGAACATTTAGCTACTGGGTGATCAAAAAGTCAGTATAAATTTGAAAACCGAATAAATCACGGAATAATGTAGATAGAGAGGTACAAATTGACATACATGATTGAAATTACATGGGGTTTTATTAGAATCAGAAAAATACAAAAGTTCAAAACATACCCGACAGACGGCGCTTCATCTGATCAGAATAGCGATAATTAGCGTAACAAAGTAAGACAAAGCAAAGATGATGTTCTTTACAAGAAATGCTCAATACGTCAACCATCATTCCTCAACAATAGCTGTAGTCCAGGAATAATGTTGTGAACAACACTGTAAAGCATGGCCGGAGTTATGGTGAGGCATTGGCGTCGGATGTTGTCTTTCAGCATCCTTTGAGATGTCGGTCGATCACGATACACTTGCGACCCAATAATCGCATGGACTGAGGTCTGGGGACCTGGGAGGCCAAGCATGATGAAAGTGGCGGCTGAGCACACGATCATCACCAAACGACGCGCGCAAGAGATCTTTCACGCGTCTAGCAATATGGGGTGGAGCGCCATCTCGCATAAACATCGTACGTTCCAGCAGGTGTTTATCAGCCAGGCTGGGGATGATGCGATTCTGTAACACATCGGCGTGCCTCTCACCCGTCACGGTAGCAGTTACAAAATCAGAATCACGCATTTCCTCGAAGAAAAAAGGCCCGATAACTGTAGATGTGGAAAATCCAACCCATACCGTGGCTTTCTCGTTGTGCAATGGAGTTTTCACGACAGTGCTAGGATTTTCAGTAGCAGTTGTGGGCGTTGAAAGATCCTCGGAGCGTGAAATGTGCTTCGTCGGTCCACAACACGTTACTCAATCAATCGTCATCTTCCGCCATCTTTTGAAACGCCCACACCGCAAATGCCCTCCGCTTCACTAAATCGCCAGGTAACAGCTCACGATGCCGATGGATTTTGTACGGGCAGCATCGGAGGGTACGCCTAAGTGCCAACCAAACATCAGCGTATGGAATGCCGGTGCGACGTGCGACTGCACGAGCGCTGACTTCCCCGTGCATAGACGAACCCGCTACAGTCTCCATTTCTTCCTGAACTGTCTCAGCAGCATTACGCCTTGTGCTCGGTTGGCCACTACGGGGTCTATCGTCTAAACAACCCGCGGCTTCGAACTTCAAAATCATTCTCGCCACAGCTGCATTTGTCAACGGACCTTTACCCGTTCGAATGCCCTTCCTATGGCGATAGGATCGTAACGCTGAACTAGCACATTCCCCATTCTGATAATACAGCTTCACTAAAAGCGGCTTTTCAGGTAACGTCAACATGCTGCGACTGCTGGCGCATCTGATTCTCTCTCTCATTACAGCTCCTTTCATACATCATTGTCATGCGCAGTCACGGACGCTTTGCTGTCCAGCGCCATCTGCGGATATTTTGTGAACTTCTTTTTTTTTTTTATTCTAATAAAACTCCTTGTCATTCGAAGCATGTGTATCAATTTTTACATCTACCTTATTCCGCGGTTTATTAGGTTTTCAAATTTATACTGACTTTTTGATCACCCGGTATTTTTCGACATGATCACCATTTTTGTCGATGCATTTTTGTAGACGCTGTGGCAGCTTTTGTATGCCCAGCTCGCCGCCATGCTGTTCAGAAAGTTATTAACTTCTTTCGTCTCGTCGTCGGAGCTGAACCGCTGGGACCTAAATTAACAGTGACAGGTACTGTGAGACACTGAAAAATTCCAAAGGACAATTCAGAACCAGAGGAGACGAATGTTGAGCAAGGGCGTACACGTTCTCCATGACAACGCCCGCCCACACATCGATCGGCAAACCGTTGCTCTCCCGCAACAGTTTCAGTGGAACATAATCACCCACCCACCCTACGGTCCTGACTTGGCGCCCAGTGACTATCACCTGTTCGCTAGGTTAAAAGAACATTTGGCCGAAAAGCGATTCAGCACCGATGACGAGGTGAAAGAAGAGGTTCATAACTTTCTGAACAGCATGGCGGCGAGCTGGTATGACGTGGGCATACGAAAACTGCCACAGCGTCTACAAAAATGCATCGACAGAAATGGTGATTGTGTCGAAAAATAGCTAAATGTTCAAGCTGTGAACTGATGTAAACCATTGTAGAAATGAACAGGCCTATGTACCTATAAAAAAATAGGAGACCTTACTTTTGGTATTACCCTCGTAAGAACGCTACTCATTAATTCTTGATTTCTATGGCCACAATCTCTGAAGTTGCTTTACAGTTCCTCAGGGTGCTATCGTTCCGTCGTTACAACCACACTGAAGCGCCTAAGAAACCGGTATAGGCATGTGTATTCAAATACAGAGGTATGTAAACAGGCAGAATACGGCGCTGCGCTCGGCAATGCATATATAAGGCAACAGGTGTCTGGCGCAGTTGTTAGATCGGTTACTGCTGCTACAACGGCAGGTTACCAAGATTTAAGTGAGTCTCAACATTGTGGCGATGGGATACGGCATCTTCGAGGTAGCGACGAAGTGGGGATTTTTCCGTATGACCATTTCATGACTGTACCGTGAATATCAGTAATACGATGAAACATCAAAATCTCCGACATCGCTGTGGCCGGAAAAATATCCTGCAAGAACTGGACCAACGACGACTGTATAGAGTCGTTCAACGTGACAGAAGTGCAACCCTTCCGCAAATTGCTGCAGATTTCAATGCTGGGCGGTCAACAAGTGTCAGCGTGCGAACCATTCAACGACACATCGTCAATATGGGCTTTCGGAGCTGCAGGCCCACTCGTATACTCTTCCTGACTGCACGACACTAAGATTTTACGCCTCGGCTGGGCCCGTCAACACCGACGTTGGACTGTTGATGACGCCTGGTCGGACGGGTCTCGTTTCAAATTCCATCGAGAGGATGGACGTCTACGGGTATGGAGACAACCTCATGAATTGGTGGAACCTGCATGTCAGCAGGGGACTGTTCAAGCTGGTGGAGGCTCTGTAATGGTGTGGGGAGAGCGTAGTTCCAATGATATGGAACACCTGATACGTCTGGATACGACTCTGACTGGTGACACGTTCGTAAGCATCCTGTCTGATCACCTGCATCCATTCATGACCATTGCGCAATTCGACGGACTAGGGCAATTCCAGCAGGACAATGCCGCACCCCACCCGTCCAGAATTACTACAGAGTGCCTCCAGGAACACTCTTCAGAGTTTAAACATTTCGGCTGGCCACCAAACTCCCGGACATGAACATTATTGAGCATATCTCAGATGTCTTGCGGATTTATGGACAGCCGTGCAGGATTCATGGTGTCAGTTCCCTCCAGCAATACTTCAGGAATTAGTCGAGTCCACGCCACGTCCTTTTGCGGCACTTGTGCATACTTGCGGAGGCCCTACACGGTGTTAGGCAGATGTACCAGGTTCTTTGCCTCTTCACCATACACGTTTCGCTTTATTGAGATAAAGCTCCATCAGTGGTCCCTAATTAAAGACATTTACAATTTAATTTGTTTTAAGATGGAGAAAAAGTTTTTCAACAATTAGTTGGTTTCACTTACGTCGATTTCTGCTTGGTTTCTCACGTACGTCAGGAAATGCCGTCTGCTAGCACGTCTTTGGGGACTTTCTTCATTAGACACTGGTAATAGTAGTCTAATTTTACGTTGCTCTGCAGAACTATGCATTTCTTACGTGTTACAGAGCACAGTTTTCCGTACAACACTGTTACTGTTTATTTTTATGCTTCTAACAAGGGAACCTCCCCATCGCACCCCCCTTAGATTTAGTTATAACTTGGCACAGTCGATAGGCCTTGAAAAACTGAACACAGATCAATCGAGACGACAGGAAGAAGTTGTGTGGAACTATGAAAAAAATAAGCAAAATATACAAACTGAGTAGTCCATGTGCAAGATAGGCAACATCAACGAGAATATGAGCTCAGGAGCGCCGTGGTCCCGTGGTTAGCGTGAGGAGCTGCGGAATGAGAGGTCCTTGGTTCAAGTATTGTCTCGAGTGAAAAAGTTTAATTTTTTATTTTCAGACAATTATTATCTGACAAACTCTAATGTTTTCATCACTTTTTGGGAGTGGTTATCATATCCACAGGAAAACCTAAATCGCCCAAGGTAGAAGAATCTTTTTAACCATTCGCCAAGTGTACAAGTTAGGTGGGTCGACAACATATTCCTGTCATGGGACGCACATGCCGTCACCAGTGTCGTATAGAATATATCAGACGTGTTTTCTTGTCGAGGAATCAGTAGACCTATGACCTTGCGACCAAATGTTTTCGGTTCCCATTGGAGAGGCACGTCCTTTCGTCTACTAATCGCACGGTTTTGCGGTGCGGTCACAAAACACAGACACTAAACTTACTACAGTGAACAGAGACGTCAATGAACAAACGGACAGATCATAACTTTGCGAAAATAAAGTAAACTTTTCCTTGACGGAAGACTTGAACCAAGGACCTCTCATTCCGCAGCTGCTCACGCTAACCACAGGACCATGGCGCTCCTGGACTTACAGTGTCCACGATGTTGCCTATGTTGCGCACGGACTATTCAGTTTGTGTATTTTGCTTATTTTTTTCATAGTTCCACACAACTTCTTCCTGTTTTCTCGATTGATCTGTGTTCAGTTTTTCAAGGCCTATCCACTGTGCCAACTTAGAACTAAATCTGAGGGGGGGGGGGGGGGGGTGCGATGGGGAGGTTCCCTTGTAAGTGTGTATTGTGTTTTGTAGTATTGTCAACGTAACATTGCCTCTAGTCTGTCTCTGACCCATATCTTTTTTAGTTAGTTGTTCAAAAATGGTTCAAATGTCTCTGAGTACTATGCGACTTAACTTCTGAGGTCCTCAGTCCCCTACAACTTAGAACTATACTCCTGAAAATTGAAATAAGAACACCGTGAATTCATTGTCCCAGGAAGGGGAAACTTTATTGACACATTCCTGGGGTCAGATACATCACATGATCACACTGACAGAACCACAGGCACATAGACACAGGCAACAGAGCATGCACAATGTCGGCACTAGTACAGTGTATATCCACCTTTCGCAGCAATGCAGGATGCTATTCTCCCATGGAGACGGTCGTAGAGATGCTGGATGTAGTCCTGTGGAACGGCTTGCCATGCCATTTCCACCTGGCGCCTCAGTTGGACCAGCGTTCGTGCTGGACGTGCAGACCGCGTGAGACGACTCTTCATCCAGTCCCAAACATGCTCAATGGGGGACAGATCCGGAGATCTTGCTGGCCAGGGTAGTTGACTTACACCTTCTAGAGCACGTTGGGTGGCACGGGATACATGCGGACGTGCATTGTCCTGTTGGAACAGCAAGTTCCATTGCCGGTCTAGGAATGGTAGAACGATGGGTTCGATGACGGTTTGGATGTACCGTGCACTATTCAGTGTCCCCTCGACGATCACCAGTGGTGTACGGCTAGTGTAGGAGATCGCTCCCCACACCATGATGCCGGGTGTTGGCCCTGTGTGCCTCGGTCGTATGCAGTCCTGATTGTGGCGCTCACCTGCACGGCGCCAAACACGCATACGACCATCATTGGCACCAAGGCAGAAGCGACTCTCATCGCTGAAGACGACACGTCTCCATTCGTCCCTCCATTCACGCCTGTCGCGACACCACTGGAGGCGAGCTGCACGATGTTGGGGCGTGAGCGGAAGACGGCCTAACGGTGTGCGGGACCGTAGCCCAGCTTCATGGAGACGGTTGCGAATGGTCCTCGCCGATACCCCAGGAGCAACAGTGTTCCTAATTTGCTGGGAAGTGGCGGTGCGGTCCCCTACGGCACTGCGTAGGATCCTACGGTCTTGGCGTGCATCCGTGCGTCGCTGCGGTCCGGTCCCAGGTCGACGGGCACGTGCACCTTCCGCCGACCACTGGCGACAACATCGATGTACTGTGGAGACCTCACGCCCCACGTGTTGAGCAATTCGGCGGTACGTCCACCGGCCTCCCGCATGCCCACTATACGCCCTCGCTCAAAGTCCGTCAACTGCACCCACGGTTCACGTCCACGCTGTCGCGGCATGCTACCAGTGTTAAAGACTGCGATGGAGCTCCGTATGCCACGGCAAACTGGCTGACACTGACGGCGGCGGTGCACAAATGCTGCGCAGCTAGCGCCATTCGACGGCCAACACCGCGGTTCCTGGTGTGTCCGCTGTGCCGTGCGTGTGATCATTGCTTGTACAGCCCTCTCGCAGTGTCCGGAGCAAGTATGGTGGGTCTGACACACCGGTGTCAATGTGTTCTTTTTTCCATTTCCAGGAGTGTACTTAAACCTAACTAACCTAAGGACATCACACACATCCATGCCCGAGGCAGGACTCGAACCTGCGACCGTAGCGGTCCCGCTGTTCCAGACTGAAGCGCCTGGAACCGCTTGGCCACACCGGCCGGCTTTAGTTAGTTGTGTGTGTTATTCTAATCATTTACGTTGAAGAGATAGCGAAGAAAATGAACATTGGAATGACTGAGAGGACGTTCGACACAAGATATAAAGAACACACCAGTGCATCGAAATACGGTGCAAACCATTCTACATTTGCAGATCATCTACAACAGGAATACCACAAGCTAAGAAAATATTATAAAAAAGATATAAATATCGTAAGGATCAGTAAAGTCCTTGCCCAAGAAAATCTCCATATGCACAAAGGATTAACACAAAGTAAACATTTGCACTACGATCAAGTAAATATTGGAAACGATACACTGGTTAAAACAATTGAGAAGAAGTCACATGAAAAAGGAAAGAGCCTTTTCCATGCTTCAGTCTGTCCCACACAAGACTTCTCCACCTCTCTCCCCCCCCCCCCCCCCTTTTCCACTTTTCACTTCTTGCTCCTCACCTCTTCCTTTGACTCACTCTGCTTGCACGTTTGTCCATTCATCGAAAAACAAAAAAAAGAAGGAACACCCCATCACTATTCCTTCATTACTTTTATACAGTATATAAATGGACAGCAACATTATTAAATAGAATAACGCACTTATAATTATTTAAAAAAATATAGGTCAAATGCAAAATGATAATAATGTTATGTTGGCAACACTACAAAACCCAACACATAATTAGAAGTAAAAAATACACTGGAAACATGGTGTAAGAGAAATTGTGCTGTGTGAAATGTAACAAATGCATAGTTCCGCAGAGCAGCGGATAATTAGACTGAAAATTATCGGTGTCACAGCAAAGTCGTGCTGGCAGCCGGCGTTTCCTAATGTAGGCGAGAAACCAAACAGAAATCACCGTGAGTGAAAGCCAACGAATTGCTAACAAACTGTTTTTCGACCTTAAAAACAAATCAAATTTTAAATATCTTTAGTTACAGACCACAGATGATCCTTTACTTCAGTAAGCGAAACGCACCTGGTGCGAAAAACGCGCATTTTCTTGTAGTTGTAACGACGGAGCGAAAATACCCTCAGGAATTGCCACTTATGTGTTCACTTAAGTTATTGCACTGTGTGAATGACTGTATTCTCCTAGATAAATTGAATGGGATTGACGGTATAGCCGGCGAATGCAAAATGTCATATCTAACCAACAGAAAGTGGTACTCAGCAATTCAGCCAATATAGTCTGCTGATGTAATTCTGATTCGGGAGAAATCACGTATGGGATACTCTAAGGCCCAATCTTAGGGCCCGCATCTCGTGGTCGTGCGGTAGCGTTCTCGCTTCCCGCGCCCGGGTTCCCGGGTTCGATTCCCGGCGGGGTCAGGGATTTTCTCTGCCTCGTGATGGCTGGGTGTTGTGTGCTGTCCTTAGGTTAGTTAGGTTTAAGTAGTTCTAAGTTCTAGGGGACCGATGACCATAGATGTTAAGTCCCATAGTGCTCAGAGCCAACCCAATCTTAGGTCCGCTATCGTTCCTCATGCAGACTGAGACTCATACGTCCCCTTTGAAAAATTATGAATGACTGAGCTGGTAAACTTCTACGTTACTTGATTTTCAAACAGCTGAGCAAACCTGAACGTACTCAGACAGTTCTCTCTTTACTTATTCTGATCATCGCTAAACTGTGACACAATATGTTTTTTAGCGCAACGCAATCTGACTTTCAATAATGCCTACAAAAGAATGCCCCTGACTAACAATAACCTATACCTTTCATCAATCACTTACCTCACAAAAATCTTCGTTACTCGAACTACTGCAATACAGCGAGCGCCACTACTGCCAGCTAAACAAAAGATTCAAACTACTGAAGGCACTAACTACTGATAGGCATAGTTAGCAAATGAAAGATTTTGATAGAGAACACGCAATGTATTTACCTTAATAATGTCCCAAAGTCATCATATATATATATGTATCAGTTCATGATATCCAGTCTTATAAATTTCCTTTTTCTGACGGACACACGTCCAGATCGTCCGCTCAGAACTCTCCCAACATCCACCACTGCGGGCGGCTCACCTCCAACTGCGCAACGCTACGCGCTGTTCACGTCCAACTGCCCAACACTACAATAGCGAACATTCCAACAATGAGTCCAACCGGCCAGAGACTGCACACAGTTTCATACAGAGCACTACGTGGCGTTGCCAACATAAAAACCTAAACAGCCTACTTGCAAGGTGACAGTCAAATAATAGCAACACGCATATGTACACGTAAAGGCAGCATCTCAAGCAATAAAAGGGCAATGCATTGGCGGAGATGTCGTTTGTACTGAGATGATTCATGCGAAAAGGTTTCCGACGTCATCATGGTCCACAGTGTCAAGAGTGTGCCAAGAATACTAAATTTCAGGCGTCACCTCTCACCACAAACAACGCAGTGGCCAACGGGCTTCACTTAACGACCGAGAGCAGCGGCGTTTGCGTAGAGTTGTCAGTGCTAACAGACAAGCAACACTGCGTGAAATAACAGCAGAAATCAATGCGTTAACGAGCTATGGCAGCAGACGACCTAAACGAGTGCCTTTGCTAACAGCACAACATCACCTGGAGCACCTCTTATTCCCTCGTCACCATATCGTTTGGACGGTAGACGACTGAAAAACCATGGTCTGGTCAGATGAGTCTAGATACCTGTTGGTAGGAGCTGATGGTAGGGTTCGAGTGTTGTGCAGAACCCATGAAGCCATGTACCCAAGTTGTCAACAAGGTACTGTGCAAGCCAGTGAGGCTCCATTATGGTGTAGGCATTGAATGGACTGAACCATCCGGTCCAACTGAACCGACCATTGACAGAAAATACACTACTGGCCCTTAAAATTGCTACACCGCGAAGATGACGTGCTACAGAAGCGAAATTTAACCGACAGGAAGAAAATGCTGTGATATGCTAATGATTAGCTTTTCAGAGCGTTCACACAAGGCTGGCGCCGGTGGCGACACCTACAACTTGCTGACATGAGGAAAGTTTCCAACGGATTTCTCAGACACAAACAACAGTCGACGGGCGTTGCCTGGTGAAACGTTGTTGTGTTGCCTCGTGTAAGGAGGAGAAATGCGTACCATCACGTTTCCGACTTTGATAAAGCTCGGATTGTAGCCTATCGCGATTTCGGTTTATCGTATCGAGACATTGCTGCTCGTGTTGGTCGAGGTCCAATGTTAGCACAATATGGAATCGGTGGGTTGAGGAGGGTAATACGGAACGCCGTGCTGGATCCCGACGGCCTCGTATCACTAGCAGTCGAGATGACAGGCATCTTATCCACAGGGCTGTAACGGATCGTGCAGCCACATCTCGATCCCTGAGTCATCAGATGGGGACGTTTGCAAGACAACAACCATCTGCACGAACAGTTAAAAGACGTTTGCAGCAGCATGGACTATCAGGTTCGTGGCTGCGGTTTCCCTTGACGCATCATCACAGACAGGAGCGCCTGCGATGGTGTACTCCACAACGAACCTGGGTGCACGAATGGCAAAACGTCATTTTTTCGGACGAATCCAGGTTCTGTTTACAGCATCGTGAGGGTCGCATCCGTGTTTGGCGATATCGTGGTGAACGCAATTTGGAAGCATGTATTGGTCATCGCCATACTGGCGTATAATCCGGCGTGATGGTACGGGGTCTTCTCTCGTTCGCATTGATGGCACTTTGAACAGTGGACGTTACATTTCAGATATGTTACGACCCGTGACTCTACTCTTTATTCGATCCCTGCGAAATCCTACATTTCAGCAGGATAATGCACTATCGCATGTTGCAGGTCCTGTACGGGCCTTTCTGGTTACAGAAAATGTTCGACTGCTGCCCTGGCCAGCACATTCTCCAGATCTCTCACCAACTGAAAACGTCTGGTCAATGGTGGCCGAGCAACTGGCTCGTCACAATACGCCAGTCACTACTCTTGATGAACTGTGGTATCGTGTTGAAGCTGCATGGGCAGTGTGCCTGTACACGCCATCCAAGCTCTGTTTGACTCAATGCCCAGGCGTATCAAGGCCGTTATTACGGCCAGAGGTGGTTGTTCTGGGTGCTGATTTCTCAGGATCTATGCACCCAAATTGCGTGAAAGTGTAATCACATGTCAGTTCTAGTATAATATGTTTGTCCATCTGCATCATCTGAATTTCTTCTTGGTGTAGCAATTTTAATGGCCTGTAGTGCGGTTATATTGGGCTGTTTGGAGACCATTTGGGGCCATTCATGGAATTCGTGTTCTCAAACGATGTTATGTCACCAGGCCACAAGTGTTTGGCTTAAAGAACATTCGCGGAAAACCGAGCGAAAAGTTGGCCACACAGATCGCCTGACATGAATCGCATCGAACATTTATGGGGGATAATCGAAGGGGCAGTTTGTGCACAAAATCATGCGCTGGCAACACTTCAGTAATTATGGACTGTTATAGAGGCGGCAGACTTCCAAAGACTTGCTGAGTCCACGCCATGCCGGGTTGCTGCACTAGGCCGGTCAAAAGGAGCTCCGACACGATATTAGCGGGTATCTCATGATTCTTGTAACCTCAGTGTATGTAAACAGTCTTCCGTCTGATACACAACAAACAGAATTAGTTATTTTTGCAGATGACAATACTATACTATGACTATACTATACTATAGTATGACTTTACTACCAATCCAAGCATACAAACACAAACAGAAGAAGTGGTAAGCAATGTTCTTAAAGTGTCATTCACTGATTGTCTGCGTATGGGCTCATCCTCAGTTTTAAAAAGACACAACATACGCATTGAGCGAGGTGGCGCAGTGGTCAGCACACTGGACTCGCATTCGGGAGGACGACAGTTCGAACCCGCGGCCGGCCATCCTGATTTAGGTTTTCCGTGATTTCCCTAAATCGCTTCAGGCAGATGCCGGGATGGTTCCTTTGAAAGGGCACGGCCGACTTCCTTCCCCATCCTTCCCTCTTCCAGTTGGACCAATGACCTTGTTGTTTGGTCCACTCCCCCAGATCAGTCAGCCAACACAACATACGCAGTTCTGCACGTCTGGGTGTACTACGTCAACGATAAGCGTAACACGCGGTGAAGGAATGATAAATAGGGTGACAAATTCAAAATTCTTATATGTCCACAAAGACAAGAATTTAAACTGGAGAAAGCACATTCTGGAACTCCTAAATAGGGCATGGCAGTGCGTCATTTTTTTAAAATAATTATATATAAGGAGAATGTATACAATGCCACAATTTGTCTACCCTGCTATCGTAGATAAAAATAACTGCGGCAAAGCAAACTAGGACGCACATTTTCACAGGACAACAGAACACTTACTTCTTTTCTTGCAGTTGGTTTTTTAAAGAAAAGCTGTACGTTGTTGTGTAAAACGATATATAGCCTATACATATTTGGATGTTTATTAGGGTACCGTTTAAAAATTTCAAGTAAAACAGTCAATAATTTCTTGGGTCTTTTGCTAATTATATTTTCCTATATGTAATTAAAAATATGTGCCGCCGGCCGCTGTGGCCCATCGGTTAGATGTGTGTGATGTCTTTACGTTTAAGTAGTTTTAAATTATAGGGGACTGGTGACCTCAGATGTTAAGTGCCATAGTGCTCAGAGCCATTTGAACCATTTTGTTCACTGAGTTAGGCCTTCTGATTACTGCCTTGCAGTATGTTTATTTCCTCTAATCTATTCCCTCTAATCTAAGTTTGTTGTAAATATCCACTGCTAGTCAAAAGGAACAATTATGTATATTATCATCCATAAGGAACAAATGACATTCATTACTCGCCATTAGGGTTGACTTCAACACAAAACAGGGTGCAGAATGCTGTAACGAAAATTGTTAATCACTTACCCAGTGATATAAAAGATCTGACAGACGGCAAAGTAAAATTTGAAAACAAACTGAAAATATTCTCCTCGACAACTCCTCCTTTTCCGGACATGAATTTCTGTTACAGTAATGTGTAAAAGGTGGTCGTAAGAATTCCTTACTCACACCGATAAATTAAAAAAAAGATACTAAAAATAAATAACTTTTATATTTTCAGCATGTGAACATATTTATAAACAAGTTAGCGATGGAATGTAAAATGACTCACTCCACGTAATTATAATTTACCGTGAAAAATGATACGTTGAACATGAAACTAAACATTCTACAAGAATTTTTCAAAGAGTAGCATTCCTAGAGACAGTAAACGAAACGGTACGAAACTAGACTGAACGTAATGGAATGTCAAAACATTTCACAATACATTTCAGAGGGCGACATTCACATTGTCACTCGAGGGAATGGAACGAAATTGAGTCGAACGGAACGTCAAAAT
Organism: Schistocerca piceifrons; assembly: GCF_021461385.2. Lineage (NCBI taxonomy): Eukaryota > Metazoa > Arthropoda > Insecta > Orthoptera > Acrididae > Schistocerca > Schistocerca piceifrons. Next base: position 65,591,749 of record NC_060148.1, on the reverse strand, counting down.
ATTCGACAATGCATTTGAAGGGCGGCATTCACACGAGCTGCCTAATAAAGGGGAGGGTACGGAACTGAACAGAATGCAACGAAACAAAACATCAAAACATTCGACTATACATATCAAAGGGCAGCATTCACACAGGTCGTGATAACGGCACGGAACTTCAAAACGTTCTGCCGTGAGCACTCTGACGCGGGTCACGTGATCAGGACTGCGACAGCAGCGCGCCAGGCGGCCAGCGAGCGCAACTGCCAGTTGTCAGAGACACTTGATTTTTCTCGAAGCCACACTCAGTTATCGTTTTCTTGTGTATCCATCCCTTTGCCAGGAGGTCTCTGGGACGACGGCCGTTTACTATTGTGACAAAATAAAACACCTACAGCCGTTCTTATGATTTTTTTTTGTTGCAACCAGTTTCAACGCTTAACGCTGTTGTTGATGCGGTACGAGTTGATATGATCCCTATATATATATATATATATATATATATATTGCCAGCGTTGCTGGATACGCAGATATTGTTTCAGCACTCCAGCCATCAACTGGCAACTCAGTTGGTTGGAATGCTGACACAATATCTGCGTATCCAGTAATGCTGGCAACTGATGTGGTATATACAGGGTGGTCCATTGATCGTGACCGGGCCTTATATCTCACGAAATAAGTGTCAAACGAAAAAACTACAAAGAACGAAACTGGTCTAGCTTGAAGGGGCAAACCATATTACGCTATGGTTGGCCCGCTAGATGGCGCTGCCATAGGTCAAACGGATATCTAATGCGTTTTTTTAAAAATAGGAACCCCCAATTTTACTAGATATTCGTGTAGTACATAAAATATGAATGTTTTAGTTGGACCAATTTTTTTCGCTTTGTGATAGATGGCGCTGTAATAGTCACAAACATATGGCTCTCAATTTTAGACGAACAGTTGGTAACAGGTAGGTTTTTTAAATTAAAATACGGGACGTAGGTACGTTTGAACATTTCATTTCGGTTGTTCCAATGTGATACATGTACCTTTGTGAACTTATCATTTCTGAGAACGCATGCTGTTACAGCGTGATTACTTGTAAATACCACATTAATGCAATAAATGCTCAAAGTTATGTCCGTCAACCTCAGTGCATTTGGCAATGCGTGTAATGACATTCCTCTCAACACCGACGTTTTTGAGATTCCCCATTCTCGCACAATTTGTCTGCTACTGATGTGCGGATTAGCCGCGACAGCAGCTAAAACACCTACTTGGGCATCATCATTTGTTGCAGGTCGTGGTTGACGTTTCACATGTGGCTGAACACTTCCTGTTTCCTTAAATAACTTACAGACATCCGGCGAACGGTCCGGACACTTGGCTGATGACGTCCAGGATACCGAACAGTATACATAGCACACGCCCGTTGGGCATTTTGATCACAATATCCATACATCAACACGATATCGACCTTTTCCACAATTGGTAAACAGTCCATTTTAACACGGGTAATGTATCACGAAGCAAATACCGTCCGCACTGGCGGAATGTTACGTGATACCACGTACTTATACGTTTGTGACTATTACAGCGCCATCCATCACAAAGTGAAGAAAGTGGTCCAACTAAAACATTCATATTTTATGTACTACACGAATAACTAGTAAAAATGGGGGTTCCTATTTTAAAAAAACGCATTTGATATCCGTTTGACCTATGGCAGCGCCATCTAGCGGGCCAACCATAGCGCCATCTGGTTTCCGCCTTCAAGCTAGACGAGTTTCGTTCTTTGTAGCTTTTTCGTTTGACACTTATTTCGTGAGATATTCGGCCCGGTCACGATCAATGGACCACCCTGTATCTACCACATCAGTTGCCAGCATTACTGGATACGCAGATATTGTGTCAGCATTCCAACCAACTGAGTTGGCAGTTGATGGCTGGAGTGCTGAAACAATATCTGCGTATCCAGCAATGCTGGCAACTGATGTGGTAGATACAGGGAGTTACAAAAAGGTACGGCCAAACTTTCAGGAAACATTCCTCGCACACAAAGAAAGAAAACATGTTATGTGGACATGTGTCCGGAAACGCTTACTTTCCATGTTACAGCTCATTTTATTACTTCTTTTCAAATCACATTAATCATGGAATGGAAACACACAGCAACAGAACGTACCAGCGTGACGTCAAACACTTTGTTACAGGAAATGTTCAAAATGTCCTCCGTTAGCGAGGACACGTGCATCCACCCTCCGTCCCATGGAATCCCTGATGCGCTGATGCAGTCCTGGAGAATAGCGTATTGTATCACAGCCGTCCACAATACGAGCACGAAGAGTCTCTACATTTGGTACCGGGGTTGCGTAGACAAGAGCTTTCAAATGCCCCCATAAATGAAAGTCAAGACGGTTGAGGTCAGGAGAGCGTGGAGGCCACGGAATTGGTCCGCCTCTACCAATGCGTCGCTAACCGAATCTGTTGTTGAGAAGCGTACGAACACTTCGACTGAAATGTGCAGGAGCTCCATCGTGCATGAACCACATATTGTGTCGTACTTGTAAAGGCACATGTTCTTGCTGCACAGGTAGAGTATCCCGTATGAAATCATGGCGGTGAATCGAGGAAGTACAGTACATACGGACGAAACTAAAATGAGCTCTAACATGGAAGTTAAGCGTTTCCGGACACATCTCCACATAACATCTTTTCTTTCTTTGTGTGTGAGGAATGTTTCCTGAGAGTTTGGCCGTACCATTTTGTAACACCCTGTGTAGGGATCATATCAACCTGTATCGCATCAACAACAGCCTGAAGCGTTGGCCGGCCGAGGTGGCCGAGCGGTTCTAGGCGCTACAGCCTGGAACCGCGCGACCGCTACGGTCGCAGGTTCAAATCCTGCCTCTGGCATGTATGTGTGTGATGTCCTTAGGTTAGTTAGGTTTAAGTAGTTCTAAGTCTAGGGGACTGATGACCTAAGATGTTAAGTCCCATAGTGCTCAGAGGCATCTGATTTGATTAACCTCTTTGATGCGTCTTAGTTATTGTTGTAAAACATTTTCCACGTGTCACGGAAGATTGTTAACGTATATTTGGTGCTATCGCGCTTGAGTTTGTTAGCTTTACTGATAGAACATGTTTCGTTATTAAATATCTTGTTCATGTGCCTAATTCGAAGAGGTGTCTCTTGTGCATCGCAAATATTAGTTTCTTAATTATCAAACGCAAAGTGTCACTTTGAAAGAATGAGAGTACAGAGTAACACTACTTCGTCGTATTATAGCTTTGGCACTCCATAACAATGCTCAACGCCATCCAATGTTGTTTATCAGTTGTGCTCATTTCACATTCGTGCAGAAGTAACCGCAGCTGTATCGCATTTCCACATTAATTGGAGAGCCAATCACTGATCACAGGCGTCTTTTCGTATCTGTTTAAACTGCAATATGTTCCGACAGCGAAGTTTCTGATCAATAACAACAACAACAACAACAATCCTATTTCATCCTCAACTTTCATTAAGTAATTCCGCATGCGTTTCCGCGAATAAACCGAATCATAAATCACTTTTACCCTATAACGAACGCAAAGGAAGGTATACAATTACGTGAGCTGACAGCATATTTTTATTGGACAAATCCCAGATTGCTTCATTATATCGATTTCCACTGTGAAATTATGTAAGTATTTTTATACTTTCGGTTATGTTTTATGATATGCACGATATTCCCACTTCTTTGGGGGATCTAGTCTCTGTATGATGCATAATTTTGACATGTATGCTCCCGAGTACGTAGTTATTGATGTTACATTGTCTTCAGGTTACATGTCTTTCTGAAGTTACATGTGTGGAAATCGTAGTAAGAGATTGAATGAAACCACCTGGTTGCCTGCTTTGGATTCGTTTACTGATGACTAACCGTTGCTGAAGCAGATCCATGTTCAAAATTGAAATATAGACTATTTTTTTTAACTTCTTATATATTCACATGATGGACAGACAAACCTCTAACTGCAAAAAAGGTAACCGCGAAAGGACCTTCGTTACTGCAGTTGATCATCGAAAGAATGAAGTACCAAAATAAGTATCTTAGAAATGAAATAAATAGAAAGGGCAAGGAACCCAAGGCGAAATGGCTACAGGCAAGACACGAAGAAATCGAAAAAGGAATCATCGACGGGAAGACTGACTCGGCAAATGAAAAACTGGAATCGACCTTCGTGAAATTAAAGGCATGAATGGCAACATTAAGAGTGCAACGGGAATTTCGATGTAAAACGCGGAGGGGGAAGCGACAGATGGAAAGATTACATTGAAGGACCCGATATGGGGAGGAATTCTCTGATGATGTGAAAGAAGAAGAAATTAGAGGCACAGTATTGGAGTAAGAATTTAGAAGAACTTTGGAAGACTTAAGATGCAATAAGGCGGAAAGGACAGATAACATCCCATCTGAATTTCTAAATATGTAGGAGAAGTGGCAACAAAACGATTATTGACATTGTTGTGCAGAATTTATAAGACTGGCGGTACGCCATCAGACTTTGGAAATACATCATCCACACAATTCCGAAAAAGGAATGAGCTAACAAGTGTGAGAATTATCGCACAATCAGCTTAACATTTCACGCACCCGAGCTGCTGATACGAGCAACACAAAAGAATGGAGAAGGAAACACCTGGGGAACGCCAAAAATCACTTCTGTTTAACTAGATGACTTCCCGTCAATTACTACGATCTGTGACTTCTGTGACAGGAAATCGCAAATCCAGTCACATAACCGAGACTATATTCCATAAGCACGCAATTTCACTACGAGCCGCTTGTGTGGTACAGTGTCAAAAGCCTGCTGGAAATGCAGAAATACCGGCTCGCTTGTCAATAGCACTCAACACTTCATGCGAGTAAAGAGCTAGTTTTGTTTCACAGGCACGATGTTTTCTAAATCCATGTTGACTGTGTGTCAATAGACAGTTTTCTTCGAGGTAATTCATAATGTTCCAACACAATTAATGATATCGGCCTGTAATTTAGTGGATTACACCTACTACCGTTCTTCAATATTGGCGTGACCTGTGCAAGTTTCCAACCTTTTGGTTCGGATCTTTCATCAACCGAACGGTTGTACATGATTGTTAAGTATGGAGCTATTGCTTCAACATACTCCGAAAGGAACCTAATTGGTATACAGTCTGGACCAGAAGACTCGCTCTTATTAAGTGATTTAAGTTGCTTCACTACTCCGAGGATATTTACTTCTACGTTACTCATGTTGGTAGCTGTTCTCGATTCGAATTCTGGAATATTCGCTTCGTCTTCTTTTGTGAACGCGTTTCAGAAGGCTGTGTTTAGTAACTCTGCTTTGGCAGCACTGTCTTCAAACATGGTTCAAATGGCTCTGAGCACTATGGGACTTAACATCTATGGTCATCAGTCCCCTAGAACTTAGAACTACTTAAACCTAACTAACCTAAGGACATCACACAACACCCAGACATCACGAGGCAGACACTGTCTTCGATAGTGTCTCCATTGCTATCGCGCAGAGAAGGCATTGATTGTGTCTTGCCGCTAGCATACTTCACATACGACCAGAATGTCGTAGGATTTTCTATCAGGGCTCAAGACAAAGCATCTCGCATCCAAGTCCGAGCTAAATTATGAGCTTCTGTAAAAGATCGCCTATCTTGGGAATTTTGCGTCTGTTTAAATTTGGCACGTCTTTTTTTTTTTGGTTATTGTGTTAGTTCGTCTTCCGTTTTCTTTTCTGAAGAAAATTATAGAAAATTACATGGAGTGATAGGGTAAGGTATGAGGAGGTTCTGCGCAAAATCGGCGAGGAAACGAATATATGTAAAACACTGACAAGGAGAAGGAAAAGGATGATAGGCATGTGTTAGGACATCAGGGGATAGCCTCCATGTTACTAGAGGGTCCTGTAGAAGGTAAAAACTGTGGTGGAAGACACAGGTCTGACATCCAACAAATAGTGGAGGACATATGTTGCAAGTGCTACTCTGAGATGAAGAGGTTAGTACAGGACAGCAATTTGTGGTGGGTCACATCAAACCAGTTAGATTCCTCATGACTCAATAAATGGTTCCAATGGCTCTAGGCACTGTAGGACATGACATCTGAGGTCATCAGTCCCCTAGACTTACAACGACTTAAACCTAACTAACCTAAGAACATCACTCACATCCATGCCCGAGGCATGATTCGAACCTGCGACCATAGCAGCAGCGCGGTTCCGGACTGAAACACCTAGAATCACTCGGCCACGATGACTCAATAAATAAATAAATAAATCAGAGCGCAATATTATTGAGTCTTTGTGGTCTACATTGGAGAGAACAGTGTGTCATCACGATCTTCGTATATCATCGTTGTGTGAACTTGCCTCTGTTTTCGAGCAAGAAAGGTATAAGCTTCCCTTCAAAATCATAGAGGACCTGTACTTATTAATTCTGAGGTGACTGAAAGCTGTTTTCCTACACCATGTTAGGCATGGTCATGTGTTGAGCTTTTCTGTCTCCACATTTTTTCTACTCCTGTAGTTCTTAATGTTGTTGTTGTTGTTGTTGTTATGGTCTTCAGTCCAGAGATGTTTTGATGCAGCTCTCCACACTGCTCTATCCTCTGCAAGCTTCTTCATCTCCAAGTACCTACTGCACCATACATCCTTCTGAATCTGCTTAGTGTATTCATCTCTTGCTCTGCCTCTACGACTTTTTACCCTCCACGCTGCCCTCCAATACGAACTTGGTGATCCCTTGATGCCTCAGAACGTGTCCTACCAACCGATCCCTTCTTCTAGTCAAGTTATGCCATAGATTTCTCTTCTCCCCAATTCTATTCAGTTCCTCCCCATTAGTTAAGTGATCTACCCATCTAATCTTCAGCATTCTTCTCTAGCACCACATTTCAAAAACTTCTATTGTCTTCTTGCCTAAACTGTTTATCGTCCATGTGTCACATCCATACATGGGTACTTTCCACACAAATACTTTTAGAAAAGACTCCCTGACACTAAAATCTATACTCGATGTTAACAAATTCCTCTTCTTCAGAAACGCTTTCCTTGCCATTGCCAGTCCACATTTTATATCCTCTCTACTTCGACCATAATCAATTATTTCGCTCCCCAAATAGCGAAACTCATTTACTACCTTAAGTGTCTCATGTCCTAATCTAATAGCATCACCTGATATAATTCGACTACATTCCATTATCCTCGTTTTGCTTTTGTTGATGTTCATCTTATATCCTCCTTTCAAGACACTGTCCATTCCGTTCAACGGCTCCTCCAGACCCTTTGCTGTCTCTGACAGAATTACAATGTCATCAGTAAACCTCGAAGTTTTTATTTCTTCTCCATGGATTTTAATTCTTACTCGAAATTTTTCTTTTGTTTCCTTCACTGCTTGCTGTATATATAGATTGAATAACATAGGCTGCAACCGTCTCACTCCATTCCCATCCACTGCTTCGCTTTCATGTCCCTCGACTCTTATAACTGCCATCTGGTTTCTGTACAAATTGTAAATAGCCTTTCGCTCCCTGCATTTTACCCCTGCCACCTTCATAATTTGAAAGAGAGTGTGCCAGTCAACGTTGTCAAAAGCTTTCTCTAAGTCTACAAATGCTATAAACGTAGGTTTGCCTTTCCTTAACCTATTTTCTAAGATAAGTCGTAGGGTCAGTATTGCATCTCGTGTGCCAACATTTCTATGGAATCCAAGCTGATCTTCCCCGAGGTCGGCTTCTACCAGTTTTTCCATTCGTCTGTAAGAAATTAGTGCTAGTATATTGCAGCCGTGACTTATTAACCTGATAGTTCGGTTATTTTCACACCTTTCACCACCCGATTTCTTTGGATTTCGGGTTATTATATTCTTCTTGACGTCTGAGGGTATTTCGCCTGCCTCATACATCTTGCTCACCAGACGGAAAAGTTTTGTCGCGGCTGTCTCGTCCAACGCTATCAGTAAATCTGGCGGAATGTTGTCTACTCCCTGGGCCTTGTTTCTACTTAGGTCTTTCAATGCTTTGTCATACTCTTCACGCAGTATCATATCCTCATTTCATCTTCATCTACGTCCTCTTCCATTTCCATAATATTGCCTTTTACGTCCTTACATTTGTCCTCTAGCCATCTCTGCTTAGCCATTTTGCACTTCTTGTCGATCTCATTTTTGAGACGTTTGTATTCCTTTTTGCCTGCTTCATTTACTGCGTTTTTGTATTTTCCCCTTTCATCAATTAAATTCAATATCTCTTCTGTTACCCAAGGATTTCTACTAGCCCTCTTCTATTTACCTACTTTATCCTCTGCTGCCTTCACTATTTCATCTCTGAAAACTACCCATTCTTCTTCTACAGTATTTCTTTCCCCTGTTGTCAACTGTTCCCTAATTCTCCGTTCGAAACTCTCTGCAACCTCTGGTTCTTTCAGTTTATCCAGGTCCCATCTTAAGTTCCCACATTTTCGCAGTCTCTTGAGTTTTAAACTACAGTTCATAACCAATAGATTGTGGTCAGAGTCCACATCTGCCCCTGGGAGAGTCTTACAATTTAAAGCCTGTCTTACCATTATACGATCTATCTGAAACTTTCCAGTGTCTCCAGGCGCCGGCCGGGGTGGCCGAGCGGTTCTAGGCGCTAGTCTGGAATCACGCGACCGCTATGGTCGCAGGTTCGAATCCTGCCTCGGGCATGGATGTGTGTATTAGAAGTTAAGTCCCATAGTGCTCAGAGCCCTTTGAACCATTTTTTGTCTGCAAGCCTCTTCCATGTATACAACCTTCTTCATGATTCTTGAACCAAGTGTTAGCTATGAATAAGTTATGCTCTGTGCAAAATTCTACCATGCGGCTTCCTCTTTCATTCGTCACCCCCATTTCATATTCACCTACTACTTTTCCTTATTTTCCCTTTCCCCATTATTTTATTCCAGTCTTCCATGACTATTAAATTTTGGTTTCCCTTCACTGTCTTAATAATTTCTTTTATCTCATCATACATTTCCTCAATCACTTCGTCATCTGCGGAGCTAGTTGTTATGTAAATTTGTAATAGTGTGGTAGGCGTGGGCTTCGTGTCTATCTTGGCTACAATAACGCGTTCACAATGATGTTCGTAGTAGCTTACCAGCGCTCCTATTTTTTATACGCTATTAAACCTACTCTTGCATTAGTCCTATTTGAGTATGGATTTATAACCCTCTATTCACCTGACCAGAAGTCTGTTCCTCCTGCCACCGAACTTCACCAATTTCCACCATATCTAGCTTTAACCTATCCATATCCCTTTTTAAATTTTCTAACCTACCTGCCCCATTAAGCAATCTGACACTCCACACTCCGATCCATAGAACGCCAGCTTTGTTTCTCCTGACGAATAGGGGACTGTTTTACCTGCGGAATATTTTACTCAGGAGGACGCCATCATCATTTAACAATACAGTAAAGCAGCATGCCCTCGCCAAAAATAATGGCTGTAGTTTCCCCTTGCTTTCAGCCGTTCGCAGTACCAGCTCAGCAAGGTCGTTCTGGTTAATGGTACAAGGCCAGATCAGTCAATCGGTTGTTAATAAAACGGGGAAAATGTTCAAATGTGTGTGAATCTTATGGGACTTAACTGCTAAGGTCATCAGTCCCTAAGCTTACACACTACTTAACCTAAAGTATGCTAAGGACGCTCACCCATGTCCGAGGGAGGACTCGAACCTCCGCCGGGACCAGCCGTGCAGTCCATGACTGCAGCGCCTAAGACCGCTCGGCTAATCCCGCGCGGCGAATGAAACGAAAAAAAAACATTGTTGGTACTCTTAAAGTGAGGCCTGGCGCAGTTTTATTGCAGTAAGGTCTTTCGTACTCCCATAGCTCATCGTTTTAGTCTACAATCTGTCGAGTTTTTCTCAGACGAATGTTTTGTTTGTTACGAAACTTCGTTGGGGCTTGCGTTGACTGAAGATCGCCTTCGTGTAGAGAGCCTTTAGGCGTCCTTGTAGACGATCGCTGACGTCACGTCGTCTCTCCCCCCCTCCCTCCCCCCCCCCACCCCATCCCCGGCGAAAGACGCCGAAGCGGAAGCGGTGTTCCGGAGGCGTGACGCGAATCCGTCGTCAGGGCCCGCATAGGCCCATCACCGCCTGTGGCTCGGCGGACAGCGTGTTGGCGAAGTGGTGGGGAGAGGGAGAAATTGCAGATGGCAGTCACGTGCTCGCTAATGCGGCCGCCACCCGCAGCCAGAATCGATAATGCGAGAGCGGTCGATCTATCGCCTCGCCGCGGTTCTCGCAGTCGACACGACGCCATGAGGTAGGGAGCGGAAAACGTGCCGGTTAATTCCGATACCTGTATTTCGGTTCTGAATAATCAGTATGTACGGGTATTAGTTTTGTCTCGGCTGTAACAGATTTGTTTTGTTTGTTACTAGTATCCGTGTAAACAAATCTGATACATAAATTTGCCACAGTACCAGGTGTACCGGTATGGAATGAGGGTTGAGATACAAATGTGTCCATAGGGAACATTTGTTGTGAACGAGCCTTAATTTTTTTTTTTGTTTGGTTGCTATGACGTCTGTCAAAGATATTTAGTATACATTAAGTCGGCGGCCGCGGTGGTCTAGCGGTTCTAGGCGCTCAGTCCGGAACCGCGCGGCTGCTACGGTCGCAGGTTCGAATCCTGCCTCGGGCATGGATGTGTGTGATGTCCTTATGTTAGTTAGGTTTAAGTAGTTCTAAGTTCTAGGGGACTGATGACCACAGATGTTAAGTCCCATTGTGCTCAGAGCCATTTGAACCATTTATACATTAAGTCATGGAACAAACAACATCATACGTGTTAACAATGTCGAATTTTGTACCAGGCAGTGATGATTTGCGGAAAGCATTAATTTTTTGTTTCCCTTTTCAAAAAAAGTGCTGCAGAGTCGCATCGAATGCTTGTCGAGGCATATGGTGATCATGCCCTGTCAGAAGCAACGTGCAAAAGATGGTTTCAATGGTTCAGAAATAATGATTTTGATGTAAGAAATGAAGAACGTGGAAGACGACCAAAAAGGTTCGAAGACGCCGAATTGCAAGCAATATTGGATGAAGATGATACTTTAAGTCAGAAGCAAATGGCTGCAGTGCTAAATGTTGCGCAACAAACAATTTCTGTCCCTTTGAAAGCTATGAGAAAGATCTAAAAGTGTGGAAAATGGGTGCCACATGAATTGAATGAAAGACAGATGGAAAACCGAAAAACCATTTGTCAAATTTTGCTTCAAAGACACGAAAGAAAATCAATTTTGCATCGAATTGTTACTGACGATGAAAAATCGATTTATTTTAAGAATCCTAAACGGTTAAAATCATAGGTTAATCCGGGACAACCATCAACATCGAATGCAAAACCAGGTAGATTCGGCAAGAAGACAATGCTCTGTGTTTGGTGGGATCATAAAGGTGTGGTGTATCATGAGCTTCTAAAACCCGTAAAACTGTGTAAACTAATCGCTACAGACAACAAATGATCAATTTGAACTATGCATTGATCGAAAAAAGACCAGAATGGGCCAGAGGACATGGCAAAGTAATTTTTTTACACGACAATGGACCTGCACACAAAGCAAAACTGGTTCAGGATACAATTAAAACACTTGGCTGGGAGCTGCTACCCCACCCGCCGTATTCACCAGACTCGGCCCCTTCCGACTACTATTTGTTTTCATCAATGTGGCACGCATTGGCTGAGGAACACTTCGATTCCTACGAAGAAGTCGAAAATTGGGTGTCTGATTGGTTTGCTTCAAAAGACGAACGTTTCTGTTGGCGTGGTGTCCACAAATTGCCAGAAAGGTGGTCAAAATGTTTAGAAAGCAATGGTCAGTACTTTGGATGACATGTTTTTACTTTTCAATTCAAAATTAGTGCTTCATTTTCACAAAAAAGAAAATGGTCATTTCATACCGGTACACCTGGTATTGGTGTTAATTTCTTTTCTTTTGGAAGAAAAGTTTTTTTTTTTTTAAAAATGAATAACGTTTATTTCTAAAACTCCCATTGCTTTGAAGTATTGTGTTATTATAGAAAATGTGAAAAGCGATCAGTGCTGTTTTAATGACAGTTACAAAAAAGCGCCAAACAAATGACAAGAACTTGAGATGAGAAAATTCGATCAGTTACAACGGATACCGGTATTTTAATTCTGTAGTTCTGGATAACCGCTGTGTGTCGGTATTTGTTTGGTCTTGGCTATAACAGGTTTATTTTCTACTACTATCTGTCTAAATAATTCGATGAATAAACTTCCCATAGCAGTGGTGTAAAAATTTTTCCTTTTTGAATAAAAGTTTTTTTTAAAGAATGAACGCTGTTACCCATTGCTTTGAAGCACTGGGTTATTATAACATATGGGAAAAGCGTTGAGTGCTGTTTTAATAACAATGCCAACAGTTGGTAAAACAACAAACACACGGTATAAGAACTAGGGATAAGAAAATCCGACCAGTTAAAACCGATATCGGTATTTTTAGTCCTGCATAACAGTTATATAACGGTCTTTGTTCGGACTCGTTTATAACAGCTGTTTTTTTTATTTTTTAGTAATAGCTGACTAAAGATAACGGTATACCAATTAGCCGTGGCAGCCGTGCTAAAATTCGTCGTTTTTAAATACGCCTTTTTTTAAAAAAAGGAGTAATTTTTATTCGTAAAATTTGCATTGGTTTGGAATATTGCGTTATTATAGAAAATGGAAAAGGCTGCATTAGCTTTATAAGATGAAACATTTTTTTATTTAATGAAATAATGGAGGAAGAAAACTGTTGTAACACTGATAAATTAAAAACTATACATTGCACTACAAATAGAAAGTAGCTGATTTGCTGTTTTTTTGTCTACGTAACATGCCAATATCTGCTTGTAGCTCTTCAAAACGGACAAATGAACATGAGTAACAGAGTTTTTAAGCCTCTATTTTCACCCTTTACCAATGACTATTCGTAATGCCCAGATAGTGGTTTGATTCCCTATTACAGTACAGTTTTTGAGCAAAGTTTCACAAAAAATGGAATAAATGGGAGAATATTGGTGATTTTTTTAGTATTCACCCACTTATCACTTTTTGAGAAAGCAGCGGTGGACAGACTAAGTTTCCTCTTATGTGCCTATTTAATGTAATGTTTTGATTCTTTTGTTGATTGGCTACTCCATGCGTGTTGTGTGCACCACGACCAATTGGTGGATAGAATTGCAAGGAAAATCAGCATTGGCCGTATTTTGTTGTTTTATTGTCAGCAAAATCGATTTTTGGTCACTCAGTGACCATCCTCAGTGCTGTAATAAACAATTTAAATTGGTAGGCACTGGTATCGAGCTATAACCACAAGCTTAGAGCGACCACATAAACTGATTCTTTGTATCTTGGAACTGAGACAGTCAAAATAATAGTAATAAAACTGAAAGCCTGTTACTTCAGAAACCGGTAAGGTCAAACTGAGGTGGAAAAAAGCGATACAACCGAAAACCGGTTGTTTCAGTGGCAATCGCCATCCCTAATAATGACTGGTACAGCATTGTTGAGATGATAACGAATCTGCTACCGTTTAGCGTCGCCTCTACGTGCAGTGTGCGAGAATTGTTCCCACATTGGTAGGTTCTCAATGACATTTCTTGTAATGTACGACGGCAGTTCAATAAGTAATGCAACACATTTTTTTCTGAAACAGGGGTTGTTTTATTCAGCATTGAAATACACCAGGTTATTCCCCAATCTTTTAGCTACACAACACTATTTTTCAACGTAATCTCCATTCAGTGCTACGACCTTACGCCACCTTGAAATGAGGGCCTGTATGCCTGCACGGTACCATTCCACTGGTCCATGTCGGAGCCAACGTCGTACTGCATCAATAACTTCTTCATCATCCGCGTAGTGCCTCCCACGGATTGCGTCCTTCATTGGGCCAAACATATGGAAATCCGACGGTGCGAGATCGGGGCTGTAGGGTGCATGAGGAAGAACAGTCCACTGAAGTTTTGTGAGCTCCTCTCGGGTGCGAAGACTTGTGTGAGGTCTTGCCTTGTCATGAAGAAGGAGAAGTTCGTTCAGATTTTTGTGCCTACGAATACGCTGAAGTCGTTTCTTCAATTTCTGAAGAGTAGCACAATACACTTCAGAGTTGATCGTTTGACCATGGGGAAGGACATCGAACAGAATAACCCCTTCAGCGTCCCAGAAGACTGTAACCGTGACTTTACCGGCTGAGGGTATGGCTTTAAACTTTTTCTTGGTAGGGGAGTGGGTGTGGCGCCACTCCACTGATTGTCGTTTTGTTTCAGGTTCGAAGTGATGAACCCATGTTTCATCGCCTGTAACAATCTTTGACAAGAAATTGTCACCCTCAGCCACATGACGAGCAAGCAATTCCGCACAGATGGTTCTCCTTTGCTCTTTATGGTGTTCGGTTAGACAACGAGGGACCCAGCGGGAACAAACCTTTGAATATCCCAACTGGTGAACAATTGTGACAGCACTACCAACAGAGATGTCAAGTTGATCACTGAGTTGTTTGATGGTGATCCGTCGATCATCTCGAACGAGTGTGTTCGCACGCTCCGCTATTGCAGGAGTCACAGCTGTGCACGGCCGGCCCGCACGCGGGAGATCAGACAGTCTTGCTTGACCTTGCGGCGATGATGACACACGCTTTGCCCAACGACTCACCGTGCTTTTGTCCACTGCCAGATCACCGTAGACATTCTGCAAGCGCCTATGAATATCTGAGATGCCCTGGTTTTCCGCCAAAAGAAACTCGATCACTGCCCGTTGTTTGCAACGCACATCCGTTACAGACGCCATTTTAACAGCTCCGTACAGCGCGGCCACCTGTCGGAAGTCAATGAAACTATACGAGACGAAGCGGGAATGTTTGAAAATATTCCACAAGAAATTTCCGGTTTTTTCAACCAAAATTGGCCGAGAAAAAAAAAAGTGTTGCATTACTTATTGAACTGCCCTCGTAAATCACCATTACTGTGGAGCGGTTAGAATTTTTCCCACTATCAGAGATACAAAACTGAGCAGCAGGTAAAGAATGCTGATTTTTCTGCCTTGTCTATGAAATAATAATAAACTTTAAACAGCGTCCGATCAGTTCTCGAAAGACAATGACGATACCGACCGACCGCCGTGTCATCTTCGGCCTATAGGCGTCACTGGATCCGCATGGATATGGAGGGGCATGTGGTCAGCACACCGCTCTCCCGACCTATGTCAGTTTCCGAGACCGGAGCCGCAACTTCTCAGCCAAGCAGCTCCTCAGTTTGCCTCACAAGGGCTGAGAGCACCCCGCTTGCCAACAGCGCTCGGCAGACCGGACGGTCACCCATCCAAGTGCTAGCCCAGCCCGACAGCGCTTAAGTTCGGTCATTTGACGGTAACGGTTGGAAACACTGCGGGAAGCTATTGGCGTATGAATTAGTAATAAAAGAGAAAGGAAAATATGGCAACAATAATAAAGTCAAAACAACAAATCATTTATTTGAAACTTCCTGGCGGATTAAAACTGTGTGCCGGACCGAGACTCGAACTCGGCACCTTTGCCTTGCGCGGGCAAGTGCTCTACCAACTGAGCTACCCAAGCACGAGTCATGCTCTGCCCTCAAGGGTGCTGGCGAAATTAAAGCTCTGAGGACGGGGCGAGAGTCGTGCTTGGATAGCTCAGTTGGTAGAGCACTTGCCCGCGCAAGGCAAAGGTCCCGAGTTCGAGTCGGTCCAGCACACAGTTTTAATCCGCCAGGAAGTTCCATATCAGCGCACACTCCGCTGTAGAGTGAAAATTTCATTCGAAAAATCATTTATAGTTTATAGTAAAAGCAGAAAGCAGTAGATCTACTCCTTGCGTATATATATTATGCCTTTTTCAGCTTATAGCCCTTGAAACGGACAATGTAAACCGCAAAGTGGAGGTCTTCAGCCTCAGTTTTCACCCTTTAGCAGTGACCGTCGTAATGCCCAATTGTAACATGATTGTTGGGCAGAGTTGCAAAAAATTAGATTCAGCACGAGAATAACGGTAAATTTTTTTCCACTGATCAACCCCTCATTGCTTTTCGACTAAAACAGTGAATGGATGACATTCTAAATTTTCTTTTATGTTTACCCGATAACTTTATTCTACGTATCTTGAAACGTATGATGCAAGATTTTGTGGGAGTCTTAGAATTTTTCAATTATTTTTCGACTTCTACGTTCATTACCGGCAATGAAAATAATAGCAACGAAAAATCGAAAGTCGGTTACTTCAGAAAGCGGTTATTTCGAGCAGTTTTAACTGTCATGTTAAACACGAGGTGAAAAAATGAGAGAATACCAGAGACAGCCGACTCCGCGACGGCGCCGAAGCACAGTGATCGAGCCTGCACCATATTGTATGCCTCAAAAGAAATGGACGTTGTAGATGATAGTGGTACACAATATGTCACGTAACCACAAAATAACGTACAACTGTTTATGTTGAACAGTTACCATCATTAGCGAAATTATCCCTGATTATGACGGACGAGCATTTGAAAAAAATTGAAATTTGTGGTAAGGTTTTACGGGACCAAACTGCTGAGGTCATCGGCCCCTAAGCTTACACACTGCTTAATCTAACTTAGACTAACTTACGCCAGAGAAAACACACACACAACACACACACACACACACACACACACACACACACACACACACACACACACTAGCCATGCCCTAGGGAGGACTCGAACCTCTGACGTGGGGAGCCGCGCGGACTGTGACAAGGCGCCTCAGACCGAACATTTGATATACATCGTCTTTCAACACTGATCGTAACACACTAATACAAAAACTCTTGTCACAGGCGATCCATTTTCTAACACTCAGAAAAAAAAGACATGGTGAGGAAAATTCCAACATCAGTTGGAGATGTGAGCAACTCACAGGTTTTGGAGAAATGAGTTGAGATAAAACGTTCTAGGAATAAGTTTCCTTTCGTATTGAGATCAACCTACTTTCATTTAAAATAATTGAAATGCCACGATCGCTTCAATCGTTTATTAGATGACCCGTTTCAGCACTCTGAAGGCGCCATCATCAGATCTGAAACGTGGAACAATGTTTATGAAACCTGATGGACATCATGGCATATGGTTTTATAAATGTTAATCCACGTTTCAGATCTGATGATGGCACCTTCAGAGTGCTGAAACGGGTCATCTAATAAACATCGTGGCTTTTCAATTATTTTAAAAACAGAGTGACCGCCCCACGACACACCATGTGTTACTTTCATTTATTCCACTTCTAACAAGAAATAAACACATAATGATAAATGAATCATCAATTAAATACTTTATTGTCCAAGCAATAGCATCCACAATACTATTATTTTCAATTCTGATGATTCAGATAAGGTACCCAGTAGGATGGGAAAGAGAATTTATTCGTTCAATAATAATCAGATCCAGATCACTATTAAAGATAGTAGCTGCACCTTTCCATTTCTGATTCCAGAAGTCATAGGTGCTTCAAGCTGAAATAATTGCTTAACATTAATAACATGACAAAAAATTGCCCGAATAATAGTTCTATCATATTGTGTTCAACCAAGAACGTTTATTTGAGCCATTATCATTTTAAGGATTATTATTGGGGCAAGAGGAGGTTTAAATCAAACATCATTAGGACAACTTCTCGCATATTCCTCAATTAGACATTTAGGGTGAATAATTATATCTTTAACCGTTAGAGAAAACATTTGAGAACTATATTATTTATTCCTAAGACTAATTATAGTTTTATTATTTAAGAAAATAAATTTGTTCTTTATAAACCAAATTTATTCAGCCAGAAACATAAAAACTGAAATTAAATTCATAATATTTCTATCTCTACTATCTCTAGGTGTTTTACCACCATTCCTTGGATTCCCGCCAAAATGAACTGTTATACAATCACTAATAGAAAACAACATAACAACCATTATAACTTGAAATAACTACAATATGCTTTGTGTGACGTGGGTCGAATACGAAAACTCCGACATATAGATCAGTAAAGCCCGATTCGTAAAAATAATCGACTTTACACGACTGAAACAACTTAAAACGTCCGATCACTTTACAAACGAGCTGATGTGTTAAACATTTGAAGTTAAGCATTTAAGCGAGAAAAACGTTTAGTAAAGGTTTGAAATGACACTTAAGGTGTGTTGCATGTCGCTAAGTGCTCTCGTTTCCAAATACTGGCCGCATAGAGTCTGGGTAATTTTCGCTCCATGAGTTACTCAGCCTCGAGATATATTACACAGGTTATAACTGTAGCACAAGACTTACTGTAACATAAAATTGTATAAGGGGTATTCAAATGAAACCCGGTTCAAAAATGGTTCAAATGGCTCTGAGGACTATGGGACTTAACTGCTGAGGTCATCAGTTCCCTAGAACTTAGAACTACTTAAACCTAACTAACCTAAGGACATCACACACATCCATGCCCGAGGCTGGATTCGAACCTGCGACCGTAGCGGTCGCTCGGTTCCAGACTGTAGCGCCTAGAACCGCTCGGCCACACTGGCCGGCTGAAACCCGGTCACTAGACTGAAGTAACGGTAACGATTTTATTAACTCAAAAATGTAGTTATAACAGGACACATTCTCAAAAATAGTCGCCAAAACTGTTGGCACATTTATTCCACTGCGACACTAGCCGGTTGATTCCATCCTTGAAGCTAGTAGGCTGCTGTCGGATCCAGGCCTGGACCCTGTCACACACTTCGTCGTCCGTTGCGAATCGATGTCCGCAAATAGCTTGTTTTAGAGGTCCAAACACATGAAAGTCACACGGCGAAAGGTCGGGACTGTACGGTGGATGAAATTAGAATGTTAATACCTTCATCTGCTGACGGGCGTTGATATATATCTACGGGGACAGGTGAAAATGTGTGCCCCGACCGGGACTCGAACCAGGGATCTGCTGCTTACATGGCAGACGCTCTGTCAATCTGAGCCACCGAGGGCATGGAGGATAGCGCGACTGTAGGGACTATCTCCCGCGAGACCCACATTCTCACCTTGTATGTCCACACACTACATTCGTAGTGTCCCAAAAGTGGTTCAAATGGCTCTGAGCACTATGGGACTGGAGATCTGAGATCATCAGTCCCCTAAATCTAACTAACCTAAGGATATCACACAAATCCATGCCCGAGGCAGGATTCGAACCTGCGACCGTAGCGGTCGCCCGGTACCAGACTTTAACGCCTAGAACCGCTCGGCCGTAGTGTCCCACCTCAATATACTCATTACTCGTGAAAGACATTCTTACCAAGTCCCGTCAAGAGTTCGTGGAATGTGTGTCCATCCGCACAGAAGATGGTCATGGCTGCTATTGCCAGAACTATATACTTATATGGATATGATGTCTGTTCTTTCGGACATGTCTGAAACAACAGACACCATATCAGTATAGGTATATGTACTGTGGATATTCCAGCGTTTCCCACCGAACGTGCTGCAATGTCGTCTTCACCGCATTGGCCGTGTGTGGTCGGGCATTGTCATGCAGGAGGATAACGCCATTGGATAACATGGCTCGGCGTTTCGACTTGATCGCTCGTCTAGAGTTCTGTAAAGTGGCTTGATAACGCTGGGCATTGGTGGTGGTTCGCCGTTCCAGTATCTGGACAAGCAGGGGCCATTCGTGGTCATGGTGACGAAGTTTTACGAATTTATTTGTAAAAGTATAGACAGTGGAAATTAAAATGTCCCGCAATGCCTTTCCTCCTCCAAGTCGGTCCGTTTGAAGTCCTACCCCCCCCCCCCCCCCGTCCCTTTAGTAAGTGTCCGGATTGATAGCCACAACGGAAAGAAAAAAAATAATGTTTAAACGACCTTCATTCATTTCCTGACCGGATGGATACGACATTATTTTATTGTCTCCATATATTATCTGTATATTGAGCAAGCAGTAAAGGAAACAAAAGAAAAATTCGGAGTAGATATTAAAATTCACGGAGCAGAAGTAAAAACTTTGAGGTTTGCCGATGACATTGTAATTCTGTCAGAGACAGCAAAGGACTTGGAAGAGCAGTTGAACGGAATGGACAGTGTCTTGAAAGGAGGATATAAGATGAACATCAACAAAAGCAAAACGAGGATAATGGAATGTAGTCAAATTAAATCGGGTGATGCTGAGGGGATTAGATTTGGAAATGAGACACTTAAAGTAGTAAAGGAGTTTTGCTATTTAGGGAGTCAAATAACTGATGATGGTCGAAGTAGAGAGGATATAAAATGTGGACTGGCAATGGCAAGGAAATCGTTTCTGAAGAAGAGAAATTTGTTAACATCGAGTATAGATTTAAGTGTCAGGAAGTCGTTTCTGAAAGTATTTGTATGGAGTGTAGCCATGTATGGAAGTGAAACATGGACAATAACCAGTTTGGACAAGAAGAGAATAGAAGCTTGCGAAATGTGGTGCTACAGAAGAATGCTGAAGATAAGGTGGGTAGATCACGTAACTAATGAGGAGGTATTGAATAGGATTGGGGAGAATAGAAGTTTGTGGCACAACTTGACTAGAAGAAGGGATCGGTTGGTAGGACATGTTTTGAGGCATCAAGGGATCACAAATTTAGCATTGGAGGGCAGCGTGGAGGGTAAAAATCGTAGAGGGAGACCAAGAGATGAATACACTAAGCAGATTCAGAAGGATGTAGGTTGCAGTAAGTACTGGGAGATGAAGAAGCTTGCACAGGATAGAGTAGCATGGAGAGCTGCATCAAACCAGTCTCAGGACTGAAGATCACAACAACAACATTTCCAGTATAGTTGTAACGACGCCTGTGTTACGATTAACATTACGAAAAATTATAAAGACAAGCCCCTATCTGCACAACACCAGATTGTATCCCGCAACACAGCCGGGCAGCGTGAAATAAATCTTTGTTACCTTCAGTCGCGGCCTTGGTCAATGATTCGAAAAATAGTATTTTAAAAATGTATTAATGAAATAAGTGAATTATTTTATGTGCTGTCTTTTCAGTTAATTGCTCTTCTATTTAAATTCGATCGTTTACCATGGGTGGAAAGGCTTGTGATTGGTTTTGGAAGTTACGGATGAAAATATCAACGCAGGAAAATTCCAGCTGAATAACTCTGCACTGAGTCGGTGCAGAATTGTGTATATCAGATGAATTTAGTTTTCTACCCGGCTTCCGACACACAGTACTGATGATTGTCGTTATAATGTCATCACATCTCTTCAAGAAAAGCTACTTCCTTTGAAAGTACTAAACTGAAATAATCTTTATTCTCAGACAACTTTTTATAGTGCACATATTTTTTTATTACCGAAGCAAACAGATCGTGGTGATTTAGGCACAGTCTAACAAACACAGTCGCCGCACTCACCGCTGTGAAAACTTTTAAGTCTTTCACATTTGTAGCGACAGTAGCGCCCCTAACGGCGATAAAGCTACCAATGTTAACGTTTGTTTTTACGTAGTTAAAGCCTAGTTTACACGACGTTTGGTTGCGCCGCTCGTTGCGTGGAATGAGTTGCACGCAAGTGTTTTCGTATATGACTGTACACACGGCGACACCAGCATGCACTTCTGTTTAGTCGTTTTGTGTGTCCCTGAGTCGTGTCTGAAATGAAACTTTTGGGAGCTGCACGTAGCACGGGTGGTGATGGAGTTAATGCTTGTTGTGTGGAATCGCTGCATAAGGGAAAAATAAGAAACGTGAAACATCCTGGCAGATTAAAACAGTGTGGCGGACCGAGACTCGAACTCGGGACCTTCGCCATTCGCGGGGCACGTGCTCTACCCACTGAGCTCTCCAAGCACGACTCACGCCTCGTCCTCACAGCTTTACTTCTGCCAGTATCTCGTCTCCTACCTTCCAAACTTTACAGAAGCTCTCCTGCGACATTGCAGAACTAGCACTCCTGAAAGATCGCAGGAGAGCTTCTGTAACGTTTGGAAGGTAGGAGACGAGATACTGGCAGAAGTAAAGCTGTGATGACGAGGCGTGAGTCGTGCTTGGAGAGCTCAGTTGGTAGAGCACGTGCCCCGCCCGAAGGTCCCGAGTTCGAGTCTCGGTCCGCCACACAGTTTTAATCTTCCAGGAAGTTTCACATCAGCGCATACTCCGCTGCAGAGCGAAAATCTCATTCTGGAATAAGAAACGTGTTTCGATTCGTGACTGGATGACGAAAAGGCCTCAGCTCGGTCGCTCATTATCCTCGCTGAAATAATTTGTAATGGAAGATCCAAGAAGTTCTTTTAATTATCTTAGAATGTCACCAGTACTGTTCACCGTTTTTTTCTAAGTTGAGTTAGTTATGCGATAAGGAATACAAGTACTGTAATGCATGAAGCACTGTCAGTAGAACTGACATTACATATCGCATTGCGTGCATTACAATCGAGAACACTCGACATGCTATAAGATACGGTTTTAGTTGGTGATGACAGTATTTCATTAACACCAATAATTATTAACATTAACATTAATAATTATTAACTTTTGCAATAATAATTATTCGAAGCAGACCGCATTAAGAAGAGAATGGTTCGCAAACTACTCTCTTGAAGAGATATACAGGGTGTTTCAAAAATGACCGGCATATTTGAAACGGCAATAAAAACTAAACGAGCAGCGATAGAAATACACCGTTTGTTGCAATATGCTTGGGACAACAGTACATTTTCAGGCAGACAAACTTTCGAAATTACAGTAGTTACAATTTTCAACAACAGATGGCGCTGCGGTCTGGGAAACCGTATAATACGATATTTTCCACATATCCACCATGCGTAGCAATAATATGGCGTAGTCTCTGAATGAAATTACCCGAAACCTTTGACAACGTGTCTGGCGGAATGGCTTCACATGCAGATGAGATGTACTGCTTCAGCTGTTCAATTGTTTCTGGATTCTGGCGGTACACCTGGTCTTTCAAGTGTCCCCACAGAAAGAAGTCACAGGGGTTCATGTCTGGCGAATAGGGAGGCCAATCCACGCCGCCTCCTGTATGTTTCGGATAGCCCAAAGCAATCACACGATCATCGAAATATTCATTCAGGAAATTAAAGACGTCGGCCGTGCGATGTGGCCGGGCACCATCTTGCATAAACCACGACGTGTTCGCAGTGTCGTCTAAGGCAGTTTGTACCGCCACAAATTCACGAAGAATGTCCAGATAGCGTGATGCAGTAATCGTTTCGGATCTGAAAAATGGGCCAATGATTCCTTTGGAAGAAATGGCGGCCCAGACCAGTACTTTTTGAGGATGCAGGGACGATGGGACTGCAACATGGGGCTTTTTGGTTCCCCATATGCGCCTGTTTATTGACGAAGCCGTCCAGGTAAAAATAAGCTTCGTCTGTAAACCAAATGCTGCCCACATGCATATCCCCGTAATCAATGCTGTGCACTATATCGTTAGCGAATGTCTCTCGTGCAGCAATGGTAGCGGCGCTGAGGGGTTGCCGCGTTTGAATTTTGTACGGATACAGGTGTAAACTCTGGCACATGAGACGATATGTGGACGTTGGTGTCATTTGGACCGCAGCTGCAACACGGCGAATGGAAACCCGAGGCCGCTGTCGGTTCACCTGCTGCACTAGCTGCGCGTTGCCCTCTGTGGTTGCCGTACGCGGTCGCCCTACCTTTCCAGCACGTTCATCCGTCACGTTCCCAGTCCGTTGAAATTTTTCAAACAGATCCTTTATTGTATCGCTTTTCGGTCCTTTGGTTACATTAAACCTCCGTTGAAAACTTCGTCTTGTTGCAACAACACTGTGTTCTAGGCGGTGGAATTCCAACACCAGAAAAATCCTCTGTTCTAAGGAATAAACCGTGTTGTCTACAGCACACTTGCACGTTGTGAACAGCACACGCTTACAGCAGAAAGACGACGTACAGAATGGCGCACCCACAGACTGCGTTGTCTTCTATATCTTTCACATCACTTGCAGCGCCATCTGTTGTTGAAAATTGTAACTACTGTAATTTCGAAAGTTTGTCCCAAGCATATTGCAACAAACGGTGTAATTCTATCGCTGCTCGTTTAGTTTTTATTGCCGTTTCAAATATACCGGTCATTTTTTAAACACCCTGTATGTACAGTGGCTAAAATGGTTCAAATTGCTCTAAGCAGTATGGGACTTATCTGTGGTCGTCAGTCCCCTAGAACTTCGAACTACTTAAACTTAACTAACGTAAGGACATCACACACGTCCATGCCCGAGGCAGGATTCGAACTGCGACCGTAGCGGTCGCGCGGTTCCGGACTGAAGCGCCTAGAACTGCTAGACCACCACGGCCGGCACAATAGCAATATTTCAAAATTCTGACATATGTGAATGAGGACCACTGCAGCGACGTTTTAACCAGATGAATACTGAATAATGCAGCTTCTTGAATTTGTATAGCCCTCTCTCCTCTCAACAATATTCCTTAACAAAGAGTTGGCCAACTCGAACATTGGGATTTTAGTCTTCTAGACGAGAGCAGTGCCACAGCTAGAATTACACTTGCTTGTATTTTTCTTAATTCAGTTGTAAATGTGCTCCTAACTCAAGAAATTTTGTCCTGCAGCTCAGATATTGTCAAACTATCTGTGTTCTGATCACACGTGAAGGTCTCAGCGGCAGCAATATGTTGCTTACTTTTGGAATCGGCATCACTGAACCCCCACAAACACCTATGCAAAGCATAGACATCCAGAAAGTGAACATTATTCTCCCTTCCCCGCTTCATATTTCAGTTTGTCTACACTCTACGAACACACATAACCTCAAAACTCATGCAACTAAAGTGCGCGTCATTTATGTTGGCGGCCAAGTTTAGGTTCGTTCTGCGCATCTGACGTCACAAAACACAGTCAGCCAATGAACAGAGAACGACGTTGCCAGAGCTCGGCTGCAGTGCAGAGCACGGACGAGTGTCTTCAGTTTTAGAAACGTTCAGTCATAAATAAAGTAATAGAACAAAAGCAATGTCTTGATAGCAGACTTTCTTTTATAGAAAGTTTGAAAAAAGCATTCTTTATACCAATTGCTTCATATTCTATTAATTAATTAAACCAAACAAGCAATAAGACTCCTAATTTAGGCGATAGCAAGGAAAGGTGTCTGTATCAATCACACGATCCGCTTTTTCGCAATAAAGAACAGCGGTAATTGTTTATTTCCTATTGTACTTCGACGAAGCGTGAATAATTCATAATCATACCAACAGTGTTTGTCAGTATGTTGCGTGACGTGTTAGAGTCTTCATGCAGTTCTGCAGCCTGACGAGTTGCGATAGCGTAGTGGTTAAGGCGATGGGCTTCTACGCGAAAGGTTATGAGTTCATACCTTGTACAAAGCATAGTATTTTCATTATTTAAAAACAATATCGAAGTGCGTTACTTCACGAATTATATTCGTTTGAATGCAATTTTTTGAAATTTCTAGTGCTTCGTCTCTTTATTTAAAATAAAGCCAAACGTGCTCAGTGTAAATAAAAGTTTTGTTACAGTCGCGAAAGACGGAATATTTCTCAATATTACACACGACACCTATGTGGTACTTCAATGAGATATTGTTATAGAGTAAATTTTATATGAAATTTAGGTATCTTGTCCACATTTCATTCTCAACATTGTGACAACTAAAATCGACCATATGGAAAGTATGCTCTATGGATTTTTACCTCTGCAAACTATTCAAAATTTCGTGCAATGGTTTACTACACTCCTGGAAATTGAAATAAGAACACCGTGAATTCATTGTGCCAGGAAGGAGAAACTTTATTGACACATTCCTGGGGTCAGATACATCACATGATCACACTGACAGAACCACAGGCACATAGACACAGGCAACAGAGCATGCACAATGTCGGCACTAGTACAGTGTATATCCACCTTTCGCAGCAATGCAGGCTGCTATTCTCCCATGGAGACGATCGTAGAGATGCTGGATGTAGTCCTGTGGAACGGCTTGCCATGCCATTTCCACCTGGCGCCTCAGTTGGACCAGCGTTCGTGCTGGACGTGCAGACCGCGTGAGACGACGCTTCATCCAGTCCCAAACATGCTCAATGGGGGACAGATCCGGAGATCTTGCTGGCCAGGGTAGTTGACTTACACCTTCTAGAGCACGTTGGGTGGCACGGGATACATGCGGACGTGCATTGTCCTGTTGGAACAGCAAGTTCCCTTCCGGTCTAGGAATGGTAGAACGATGGGTTCGATGACAGTTTGGATGTACCGTGCACTATTCAGTGTCCCCTCGACGATCACCAGTGGTGTACGGCCAGTGTAGGAGATCGCTCCCCACACCATGATGCCGGGTGTTGGCCCTGTGTGCCTCGGTCGTATGCAGTCCTGATTGTGGCGCTCACCTGCACGGCGCCAAACACGCATACGACCATCATTGGCACCAAGGCAGAAGCGACTCTCATCGCTGAAGACGACACGTCTCCATTCGTCCCTCCATTCACGCCTGTCGCGACACCACTGGAGGCGGACTGCACGATGTTGGGGCGTGAGCGGAAGACGGCCTAACGGTGTGCGGGACCGTAGCCCAGCTTCATGGAGATGGTTGCGAATGGTCCTCGCCGATACCCCAGGAGCAACAGTGTCCCTAATTTGCTGGGAAGTGGCGGTGCGGTCCCCTACGGCACTGCGTAGGATCCTACGGTCTTGGAGTGCATCCGTGCGTCGCTGAGGTCCGGTCCCAGGTCAAAGGGCACGTGCACCTTCCGCCGACCACTGGCGACAACATCGATGTACTGTGGAGACCTCACGCCCCACGTGTTGAGCAATTCGGCGGTACGTCCACCCGGCCTCCCGCATGCCCACTATACGCCCTCGCTCAAAGTCCGTCAACTGCACATACGGTTCACGTCCACGCTGTCGCGGCATGCTACCAGTGTTAAAGACTGCGATGGAGCTCCGTATGCCACGGCAAACTGGCTGACACTGACGGCGGCGGTGCACAAATGCTGCGCAGCTAGCGCCATTCGATGGCCAACACCGCGGTTCCTGGTGTGTCCGCTGTGCCGTGCGTGTGATCATTGCTTGTACAGCCCTCTCGCAGTGTCCGGAGCAAGTATGGTGGGTCTGACACACCGGTGTCAATGTGTTCTTTTTTCCATTTCCAGGAGTGTATATTTAATACTGCATAATAACTGCGTTGAACATCGAAACAAAATTAAGTCATTTATGGGGGGAAGGTATCAGTCAAGAAGATGTGTAAAAGTCTAATTTTTGGGCCAAATAGTTTTTGTGAAATCGAATGATAAAGTGTGTCAAAGCAGTCGAAACACCATGTGTCTACACAGGCGAGCAATGCGATGATGACAAAATCGCGCACATCGCGGAATGCGGGGAGCACGTCTCTGTAGCAGCGAAAGGCTTAATGCGGCCGTGGTGGCTTTACTTCAGGAACTGCGCGCTCCCCCCTGAACGTAAGCTTGCGAACTATGCTATACTATGGCGCTGCTTCTATTGGCGCGTGCGTCGCGTGCAACTGGCAACGCAGCAATCTCCCGCGTCTGGACGGGCATGCGCGAGCCGCCAAGATAAAAGAATTGAACTATAGTGTCGCCATAATTGGAACACGCCGAAAGTGTTGAGTTTCACCAACGAGTTTCGCAAACGCGTGGCGCGCATGCGCAGTGGCCGGTAGTCCAGTTGCCTGCAACCTAGTGTCGTCGTGGAAATTGGCCTAACGAAATAGCTATTATTTTTCGTGTCCCAGGCATTAGTAAATTATCGAGAGGCATGAAGGATCGTGAAGTAAATGTAAAAGCAGCCGAATGTCACTGAATTGGCTACAACTTCTCTGCGAAGAAATACTTACGAATATGTGCGTAATTGCAGACTTGACACACAATAATTTTGTACGGAGGCTAATGATTAGCTCATTCTTACACGTGACTCGACTTCAGAATATTTTTGTAAATGTATTTACTTTTGCTTCAAAAGCCAATTATTGAAGATTCTTGCCGTTTGTGGATCAGATGAAGCAACAGGTTAAGGAACTTATTTTTTCTTTGTTGGGAAACAGTTTTATTGTTTTTGACATTTTAATATGACGACTTCAGCTGCATTTGTAGTGGCTCACTTGATACCTTAAATAACGTAGGTATTGCATTATATACCAGTTTCCTACGTTCTATATTCACTAATTTGAGTGGAAGTGTTGTGAAGAAAACATTTTTGAGTAGACATTCGACGCCCTTCTGCGAAAGGTCAGGTCTTCTGCTGTTTACTAGCCATTCTTTTGTCCTTTAAAGAAAACGACATTCGTCAGTAAATGTTTGTAGGTTACAAGAAAATCGTTCATAAACTGTTCGGTAATGTATCGTTTCAAACTTCCGACGGTCCTTAGGAAAATAAAGAATCACAATTTTTTTGTTACTACCAATTTTATGGCACCACATATGTTCCCAATTGTAAAAAATTACGTTGCAAGTAAATATCAACGGTACTATTCTCAATCATCTAATATCTTATTCAGAAGTATAACTTATTTCTCTGCCCGGAGCGTTGCTGTCGTAGTATATAACAAATCAGTAGCAGTGTCATGACCGTGTGTGTGTGTGTGTGTGTGTGTGTGTGTGTTTCAGGTTCAATACTACTCACTATCTGTAATATCTATAACTACAGCAACGAAAATTCTCACCGTTGTTATTTTTATTTTGTTTTTTCTCTAGGAAAAGTTACATCGCTAACTAGCTTCATCCCTCTTACAAACAGTATTAATTTCCGTCTTGCAAAAGGCAGTCCACGTGTAACCATTATGACACGATACGCGCAAATAACGTAGGAAAAAAAAAGTCCGCACAGAATAACGTGGCCGGTTTGATGCGCAGCCGGCAGCAGTGTTGCCTTTCATAACTCCCAAATTATACTTTACATTCGGTACCTCTGCTATAATTTTGCACTAACATAGGCAGTTATACGGAGAAAATATGTACACCAAATACCTCTCTTGCGATTGTGGGTTCTTTAGCACGTGAGGGGAAAGAGAGAATTTGTTTTCCATTGTAGGAGATGAGTAAGGCTTATCTCAGCGTATTTCTAACGCTAGCACTAATCTTACACACCAATAATAATCAGTAACTGCTTTGCTGAGTAATGAACATGATTCCTTCCTGTACGAGGTGCATTCAAGTTCTAAGGCCTCCGATTTCTTTTCTCCGGACTGGAAAGAGATAGAAACATGCGCATTGTTTTAAACTGAGGCCGCATTCATTGTCAATATGTCCCAGAGATGGCAGCACCGTACGGCAGATGGAATTTTACCACCAGCGGCGAGAATGAGAACTGTTTTAAATACTTAAAATGGCGACGTTTTCCTTACTTGAACAGTGCACAATCGTTCGTTTTCTGAACTTGCGTGGTGTGAAACCAATTGAAATTCATCGACAGTTGAAGGAGACGTGGTGATGGAGTTACGGATGTGTCGAAACTGCGTTCGTGGGTGCGACAGTTTAATGAAGGCAGAACATCGTGTGACAACAAACCGGAACAACCTCGGTCTCGCACAAGCCTGTCTGGCGACACGATCGAGAAAGTGGAGAGAATTGTTTTGGGGGATCGCCGAATGACTGTTGAACAGATCGCCTCCAGAGTTGGCATTTCTGTGGGTTCTGTGCACACAATCCTGCACGACGACCTGAAAATGCGAAAAGTGTCATCCAGGTGGGTGCCACGAATGCTGACGGACGACCACACGGCTGCCCGTGTGGCATGTTGCCGAGCAATGTTGACGCACAACGACAGCATGAATGGGACTTTCTTTTCGTCAGTTGTGACAATGGATGAGACGTGGATGCCATTTTTCAATCCAGAAACAAAGCGCCAGTCAGCTCAATGGAAGCACACAGATTCACCGCCACCAAAAAAATTTCGGGTAACCGCCAGTGCTGTAAAAATTATGGTGTCCTTGTTCTGGGACAGCGAGGGCGTAAGCCTTACCCATTGCGTTCCAAAGGGCCCTACGGTAACAGGTGCATCGTATGAAAATGTTTAGAAGAACAAATTCCTTCCTGCACTGCAACAAAAACGTGCGGGAAGGGCTGCGCGTGTGCTGTTTCACCGAGACAACGCACCTGCACATCGAGCTAACGTTACGCAACAGTTTCTTCGTGATAACAACTTTGAAGTGAATCCTCATGCTCCCTACTAACCTGACCTGGCTCCTAGTGACTTTTGGCTTTTTCCAACAATGAAAGACACTCTCCGTGGCCGCACATTCACCAGCCGTGCTGCTATTGCCTCAGCGATTTTCCAGTAGTCGAAACAGACTCCTAAAGAAGCCTTCGCCGCTGCCATGGAATCATGGCGTCAGCGTTGTGAAAAATGTGTACGTCTGAAGGGCGATTACGTCGAGAAGTAACGCCAGTTTCATCGATTTCAGGTGAGCAGTTAATTAGAAAAAAAATCGGAGGCCTTAGAGCTTGAATGCACCTCGTATTTAATTACCTGTGAAGCACGAGCTACTTTCACTGTGAACTCCCTAGTTCTAATCTAAAGAACAAAACAAGTTATAAAGGTACCTCCAAACCGAGACCCAGTTCCAAGAAGCAAAAATATACAACTGTTGAGAGTTTGGCAAATGTTAAGAAATGTTGACAACAGTTTCAAACTCTTGTAAATACAAGTTCGGCGTTCTTATATTTTGTTGCAGAAGAGCAATGGAAATGTCTTCTGACTGTGAAGATTTGGCTTTCGTTAAGGTGGGAGATGATGCTTTTGCTCTTTCAGAGTAGATGATGAAACCATACGCAGGATGGCAAGAGAAAGGCAACCAGGAAAGAATGTTTAATTACCGAGCATCTCGCGCTAGAAGAATTGTGGAGAATTTTTTTGAAATATTATAAGCAGTTTTTTTGTGTATTAGAACAACTGTGTATTTAAGTCCTGAAAAAGCCACATTAGTGACTTCTGCAACTGTGTCTTTGTAAAGTTTTCTTAGCAGAAATAAATAAAGTGCCACAGTTCAGTCACCACCTGGCAGTTTTCATGTGGAAGATCCAGAACAGTCAGGGTTTGGGATGGCAGTTGGAGGATGTCTCCGGAAAATAAGTATCTTCAGAGAAAGGGCGGCAACCCCGGAAGAACTGCAAAGAATATACGGGATGAATTTGCAATCTACTTTGTATCGGATGTTGGTAAAGTAAAATTGCAAGAGAAATATGAATAAATAAATATCGAGTGAAAAGACAAATGTAATTATAAACTTCCGAACGAAACCCTTATAGCTTCAGTTTTTAACAATGTAAGCCATTGAAACTTCCTGGAAGATTAAAACTGTGTACCCGACCGAGACTCGAACTCGGGACCTTTGCCTTTCGTGGGCAAGTGCTCCACCAACTGAGCTACCGAAGCACGACTCACGCCCCGTCCTCACAGCTTTACTTCCGCCAGTACCTCGTCTCCTACCTTCCAAACTTCACAGAAGCTCTCCTGCGAACCATGCAGAACTAGCACTACGTATTTTAACTGTCATTATTACAGAACGTTGCGACAATATTACATCTGTCAACAGTGGAATGCATGTGTCTGCAGTAAAGAGGGTATAAAGAAGTGAAGTCATTGTTGTTTTCTACAAAGAATATCTATTTCTGTGGGAATGAAAAAGACAGTGCTCAAAGTTTTTGTCGTAACCTAGTCAGTTTAAATAAAGCTATTTAAATAAAGCTATTCACTTCTGCTCTGTCCATATGTTTGTTTTCTACCTTTAGAACTCACGCATTTTGTAGGTGTTTTTTTTCTGAAGACGTGACCTCTTCGTTAGAAGGTGAAACAGCAGTGCTGAGTATATGTCATAGTGATGAAGCAGTTTCGGAGGATAAAGATCATGTTTCGAAATGCAGCTCCTTATCTACACTAGAAGACACAGATGATACTTCCATAAAGCAAATCGTAAGTAGTGTTCATAGGATAAATCAAATCAGTGGAACACAGAACCATTACCTCAACTTGGACAGCATGCAGCATGTGATAAAAGTATGCGGACACCCACAAAAACATAAGTGTCTCATATTAGGTGCATGTGCTGCCACCTACTACCAGGTACTCCATATCTGGGGCCTTACAAGGGAACCTCCCCATCGCACCCCCCTCAGATTTAGTTATAAGTTGGCTCAGTTGGCCTTGAAAAACTGAACACATATCAATCGAGAAAACAGGAAGGAGTTGTGTGGAACTATGAAAATAATAAGCAAAATAAGCAAAATATACAAACTGAGTAGTCCATGCAAAAGATATGTAACATCAAGGACAGCTTGAGCTCAGGGTCGCAGTGGTCCCGTGGTTAGCGTGAGCAGCTGCGGAATGAGAAGTACTTGGTTCAAGTCTTCCATCGAGTGAAAAGTTTAATTTTTTTATTTTCAGTTTATGTGACAAACTCTTACGTTTTCATCACTTTTTTGGGAGTGATTATCATATCCACAAGAAAACCTAAAGCGCGCAAGGTAGAATAATCTTTTTACTCATCCGCCAATTGTATAAGTTATGTGGGTCGACAAAATATTCCTGTCATGTGACGCACATGCCATCACCAATGTCGTATAGAATATATCAGACGTGTTTTCCTGTGGAGGAATCGGTTGACCTATGACCTTGCGATCAAGTGTTTTCGGTTCCCATTGGAGAGGCACGTCCTTTCGTCTATTAATCGCACGGTTTTGCGATGCGGCCGCAAAACAGAGACACCAAAGTTATTACAGTGAACAATAAACTAATTACAATGAACACAGACGTCAATGAACGAACGGACAGATCATAACTATACGAAAATAAAAAAAGGTAAAATTTTCGCTTGAGGAAGGACTTGAACCAAGGACCTCCCCTTCCGCGGCTACTGACGCTAACCACAAGACCACGGCACCCCTGCTGTAACATTCTCCTTGTTGTTGGATATCTTCAGCATGGACTACTCACTTTGTATATTTCGCTTATTTTTTTCGTAGTTCCACATAACTTCTTCCTGTTTTCTCCACTGATCTGTGTTCAGTTTTCAAGACCTGTCCACTGTGCCAACTTATAACTAAATCTGAGGGGGGTGCGATGGGGAGGTTCCCTTGTTAGTAGTCATTAGACATCGTGAGGGAGCACAACTCAAGGACTTCGAACGTGGCCAGGTCTGTACGTGAGATTTCCACACTCCTAAACAACCCTAGGTAGACCGGTTCCGATGTGATAGTGAAGTGGAAACGTGGGAAACGTGAAGGGACACGTACAGCTCAAAAGCTCGTCTGTTGACTGAAAGAGACCGCCTGCAGTTCAAGAGGATCGTATTGTGATAATAGGCAGACATCTGTCCAGACCATGACACAGGAATTCCAAACTGCATCAGGATCCACTGCAAGTACTAAGACAGTTAGGCGGGAGGTGAGGAAACACTGATTTCATGGTCGAGCGGCTGCTCATTAGCCACACATCACGCCAGTAAATGCCAAATGACGCCTCGCTCGGTGTAAGGAGCGAAAACATTGGACGATTGAAAAGTGGAGAAACTTTGTATGGAGTGACGAATCACAGTACACCATGTGGCTATCCGATGACAGGACGTGGGTATGGCGAATGCCCGGTGAACGTTATCTGCCAGCGTGTGTAGTGCCAACAAATTCGGAGACGGTGGTGTTTCGGTGTGGTCGTGTTTTTCATGGAAGGAACCCCTTGTTGTTTTACGTGGCACTATCACAGCACAGACCTACATTGATGTTTTAAGCACAATCTTGCTTCCCACTGTTGAAGAGCAATTCGGGGATGGCGATTGCACCTTTCAACACGATCGAGCACCTGTTCATAACGCACGGCCTGTGGCGGACTGGTTACACGACAATAACATCCCTGTAATGAACTGTACTGCACAGATACCTGACCTGAATGCTACAGAACACGTTCGGAATGTTTTGGAACGCCGACTTCGTGCCAGGCCTCACCGACCGACATCGATACCTCTCCTCTGTGCTGCATTGCGTAAAGAATGGGCTGCCATTCCTGAAGAACCTTCCAGCACCTCCGAGAGTGGAAGCTGCCATCCAGGCTAAGGGCGGGCCAACATCATACTGAATTCGAGCATTATCGATGGAGGGCGCCACGAACTTGTGATTTTCAGCCAGGTGTCCGGATACTTTTGATCGCATAGTTTGTGTGTCCAACACATACCCAGGCGAAGCCACAGATGAGAGGTTAATACAAAAAATAAAAGAATACAGTAAGTCTCGTAATCTCCATGCAAAGTATCCCATTTTTTGTTTTTTTGCTTGACTAATTTTTTTTTTTTACATGTACAGATCTGGTATACATTTAAATATCCACACCACAGTACCATTGAATGGCACAAAAACTGAAATGGCGCTCTTCACAGATAAAAGAGGAGACTGATTACGCCATTTAGATTTTGGCTTGTCTAGCGGCGTGCCTATGGTACTCTGGTGTGGGGATTTAAATGTGTACCACGATTGCAGACGTGCAGGTCCTGCAAACAGACAAACAAAATCGATAAAATTCTACGACGTTTCCAGCTGCGTTAAGTGGTTTAAAACCCATGAGATTTCGACCGGTTAGTCCTCAGCCGTTGTCAAATGACGACTGTGGTGTGGCTGCTACTGGCATCTTCATACAGCGGCGCTGCCACTCGTGACGTCACCGGCACCCGGTCCAGCGCCATATAAGGCAATGTTTTGGTTGCAAGACTGCGCCCACATCAGTCTTCTGATGGTCAGGTTCCAAGCTGTCCTTAACTGGAGACCACCCATGTTACCAAGGATGTTTCCAGTACTCTGGATCTCGACTGCTTCTTTTACGGTGCTGTCCCAGAAACAATTTGTCCTTTGAATAGCAGATCTTTAAAACTGGCTCTTAAATTGCCACTTTCAGTTCTCAGTCTTACTTTCTGTACATTTCAATGACGCAAGATGATACCTCTCCTCAGTGCAGCACTCCATGAAGAATGGACTGCCATTCCGCAAGAAACCTCCCAGCACATAATTGAACATACGCTTGCGAGAGTGGAAGCTGTCATCAAGGCTAAGGGTGGGACAACACCATACAGAATTGCGCTATTACGAATTGGGGGGGGGGGGGGGAGCGGCACGAACTCGTAAGTCATTTTCAGCCAGGTATCCAGATACTTCTGATCACATAGTGTAGTTCATCTAACTTCAGGATCAACAAAGTATGTCACTTCTCGCATTACAGATGAATATTAAGCTAGCAAGTTGTTTCATCCTCTGACAGTTGAAAACGTAATATTCGCCCATTCTAATGCTAAAGAAACGTTTATATGGACATACGTGCAAAAAATTTGATGTTCTTGACCAGCATAGCTCTGTTGCTATTAGCGGGGGTTTATAAGTCACATAAAGAATGTGTCCCGAATGTTTATGGGATGAATACAAAGGTCGCCTAGTTTTCAGAGCTGCTTTGTCACTATAAACGTTCAAGAACATGTCAAGGGTTATTCGATATGATGACCGCGATGACTACAGGAAAAGATAAATCTGCGTCTCTGAGGGTTTCGTGGAAGAAATGGAAATATTACCTAAGTTATGCCTAGTAAACCAGGGAAGTATGGCATCAAGCTTTGGGTACGTTGTAACAAAGAAACAATTTATGCACGGAACGACATGAAGGGGCATAACAACACCTGTGACAATTTTTTCACCTCCCGCTGGCTAAAACAAATGCTGATGGAGAAGAATATCACAGTGATTTGAGCTGTGCGACTTACATCCCACCCAAACTATTGCAAACCCGGGGGACTCCTGACCGCAAGTCAACATCTGCCTTCACAAAGGACACAAGATTTGTGTCATATATACCAAAGAACAACAAATACGTTTTTCTGCAAAGCACTCTGCACAATGCAAAAGTCAGCGAAGGCAATAAAAGGAAGCCTCAAATTATTTTATACTACAACACTATAAACGAAGACGAGATTATACAGTAAAGAGGAAGACACACAGGCGGCCTATTGTTGTGTAGTCGGATATCATCGACGTATTTCCGTATAACTCTTGCGTGCTGTTCCCCAATAGAAAGCAAGCACCCTATAGCGAAGGAGATCGTTCCCAGAAACACTTGTCGGGGAGCTAATTGACGGGAATTTGCGGAGACGAAGATGTCTTCCAAGAAGAAATGCTGCAAGAGAATCTATAGACAGAAGAACACTGTGTGAATCTGCACACTCCACATCCGACGAAAGTGATCCTACGAGTAGGAAAACGAGCAGACATCTATTAGGGAAAAACTGGTTACAAACGTTCAGTGAAATCTAAGTGTAATAAATTCACTTGCAAGATACATTTTGCATACTCAGATAAACACAGTTGGTTAAAGGTAGGCATAGGGTAGTAAAATGAACTCACACATCAGTTGAATATTCGATCACATTTATGCCATCTAAATGATACATTTGTTTCAGTGTAATACACAGACATATAGAGCTGTACCTACCGAACCCAGCTAAGAAACTGCATCTATTTTTATCCAAACACCTTGAGTGCATGTGCAAAATTAACACCTTAGTGGGGTTAATTACGCTTCTGATGAGTAAGTTAGCGACTAACAAAATATGTGACATAAATGGCTGTAAGATTTGACTGCACTGACGTAGAAGCTGAAAATTTTTCGCACGACCTAGACGCCGTAGAGCCTAGTGCATGATCCCAAATTTTACTTGATACGTCTATCCATTCTTCTACATCTACATCTACATCTACATCTACATCGATACTCCGCAAGCCACCCAACGGTGTGTGGCGGAGGGCACTTTACGTGCCACTGTCATTACCTCCCTTTCCTGTTCCAGTCGCGTATGGTTCGCGGGAAGAACGACTGTCTGAAAGCCTCCGTGCGCGCTCTAATCTCTCTAATTTTACATTCGTGATCTCCTCGGGAAGTATAAGTAGGGGGAAGCAATATATTCGATACCTCATCCAGAAACGCACCCTCTCGAAACCTGGCGAGCAAGCTACACCGCGATGCAGAGCGCCTCTCTTGCAGAGTCTGCCACTTGAGTTTATTAAACATCTCCGTAACGCTATCACGGTTACCAAATAACCCAGTGACGAAACGCGCCGCTCTTCTTTGGATCTTCTCTATCTCCTCCGTCAACCCGACCTGGTACGGATCCCACACTGATGAGCAATACTCAAGTATAGGTCGAACGAGTGTTTTGTAAGCCACCTCCTTTGTTGATGGACTACATTTTCTAAGCACTCTCCCAATGAATCTCAACCTGGTACCCGCCTTACCAACAATTAGTTTTATATGATCATTCCACTTCAAATCGTTCCGTACGCATACTCCCAGATATTTTACAGAAGTAACTGCTACCAGTGTTTGTTCCGCTATCATATAATCATACAATAAGGGATCCTTCTTTCTACGTATTCGCAATACATTACATTTGTCTATGTTAAGGGTCAGTTGCCACTCCCTGCACCAAGTGCCTATCCGCTGCAGATCTTCCTGTATTTCGCTACAATTTTCTAATGCAGCAACTTCTCTGTATACTACAGCATCATCCGCGAAAAGCCGCATGGAACTTCCGACACTATCTACTAAGTCATTTATATATATTGTGAAAAGCAATGGTCCCATAACACTCCCCTGTGGCACGCCAGAGGTTACTTTAATGTCTGTAGACGTCTCTCCATTGATAACAACATGCTGTGTTCTGTTTGCTAAAAACTCTTCAATCCAGCCACACAGCTGGTCTGATATTCCGTAGGCTCTTACTTTGTTTATCAGGCGACAGTGCGGAACTGTATCGAACGCCTTCCGGAAGTCAAGAAAAATAGCATCTACCTGGGAGCCTGTATCTAATATTTTCCGGGTCTCATGAACAAATAAAGCGAGTTGGGTCTCACACGATCGCTGTTTCCGGAATCCATGTTGATTCCTACATAGTAGATTCTGGGTTTCCAGAAATGACATGATACGCGAGCAAAAAACATGTTCTAAAATTCTACAAGAGATCGACGTAAGAGATATAGGTCTATAGTTTTGCGCGTCTGCTCGACGACCCCTTCTTGAAGACTGGGACTACCTGTGCTCTTTTCCAATCATTTGGAACCCTCCGTTCCTCTTGAGACTTGCGGTACACGGCTGTTAGAAGGGGGGCAAGTTCTTTCGCGTACTCTGTGTAGAATCGAATTGGTATCCCGTCAGGTCCAGTGGACTTTCCTCTATTGAGTGATTCCAGTTGCTTTTCTATTCCTTGGACACTTATTTCGATGTCAGCCATTTTTTCGTTTGTGCGAGGATTTAGAGAAGGAACTGCAGTGCGGTCTTCGTCTGGGAAACAGCTTTGGAAAAAGGTGTTTAGTATTTCAGCTTTACGCGTGTCATCCTCTGTTTCAATGCCATCATCATCCCGTAGTGTCTGGATATGCTGTTTCGAGCCACTTACTGATTTAACGTAAGACCAGAACTTCCTAGGATTTTCTGTCAAGTCGGTACATAGAATTTTACTTTCAAATTCACTGAACGCTTCACGCATAGTCCTCCTTACGCTAACTTTGACATCGTTTAGCTTCTGTTTGTCTGAGAGGTTTTGGCTGCCAAGTTTAAACTTGGAGTGAAGCTCTCTTTGCTTTCGCAGTAGTTTCCTAACTTTGTTGTTGTACCACGGTGGGTTTTTCCCGTCCCTCACAGTTTTACTCGGCACGTACCTGTCTAAAACGCATTTTACGATTGCCTTGAACTTTTTCCATAAACACTCAACATTGTCAGTGTCGGAACAGAAATTTTCGTTTTGATCTGTTAGGTAGTCTGAAATCTGCCTTTTATTACTCTTGCTAAACAGATAAACCTTCCTCCCTTTTTTTATATTCCTATTAACTTCCATATTCAGGGATGCTGCAACGGCCTTATGATCACTGATTCCCTGTTCTGTACATACAGATTCGAAAAGTTCGGGTCTGTTTGTTATCAGTAGGTCCAATATGTTATCTCCACGAGTCGGTTCTCTGTTTAATTGCTCGAGGTAATTTTCGGATAGTGCACTCAGTATAATGTCACTCGATGCTCTGTCCCTACCACCCGTCCTAAACATCTGAGTGTCCCAGTCTATATCTGGTAAATTGAAATCTCCACCTAAGACTATAACATGCTGAGAAAATTTATGTGAAATGTATTCCAAATTTTCTCTCAGTTGTTCTGCCACTAATGCTGCTGAGTCGGGAGGTCGGTAAAAGGAGCCAATTATTAACCTAGTTCGGTTGTTTAGTGTAACCTCCACCCATAATAATTCACAGGAACTATCCACTTCTACTTCACTACAGGATAAACTACTACTAACAGCGATGAACACTCCACCACCGGTTGCATGCAATCTATCCTTTCTAAACACCGTCTGTACCTTTGTAAAAATTTCGGCAGAATTTATCTCTGGCTTAAGCCAGCTTTCCGTACCTATAACGATTTCA
The DNA here is from genome assembly GCF_021461385.2 of Schistocerca piceifrons. Taxonomy (NCBI): domain Eukaryota; kingdom Metazoa; phylum Arthropoda; class Insecta; order Orthoptera; family Acrididae; genus Schistocerca; species Schistocerca piceifrons. The sequence continues at coordinate 65,552,305 of NC_060148.1, read as the reverse complement.
GCTTCGGTGCTTTCTATCAGCGCTTGGAGTTCCGGTACTTTACCAACGCAGCTTCGACAGTTGACAATTACAATACCGATTGCTGCTTGGTCCCCGCATGTCCTGACTTTGCCCCGCACCCGTTGAGGCTGTTGCCCTTTCTGTACTTGCCCAAGGCCATCTAACCTAAAGAACCGCCCAGCCCACGCCACACAACCCCTGCTACCCGTGTAGCCGCTTGTTGCGTGTAGTGGACTCCTGACCTATCCAGCGGAACCCGAAACCCCACCACCCTATGGCGCAAGTCGAGGAATCTGCAGCCCACACGGTCGCAGAACCGTCTCAGCCTCTGATTCAGACCCTCCACTCGGCTCTGTACCAAAGGTCCGCAGTCAGTCCTGTCGACGATGCTTAAGGAAAAGACGTCTTAACAGACGGATGGAGAGACAGAGAGACAGACACAGTGATTCCGTACGGGCTCCACATAATGCTTAAAGAATTAACAAATTCACCACTAGAAGAGTAAGCAATTCAGAACGAAATAAAAGTCTTGTAATACATACCCCAGCAAAACGATCATGACACCAAAATTGTAACACAATTATACTACAATAAAACACAACAAGAAAGGTTCAGTACACATAAAGAAATAACGCTAGACACACACAGAACGAAAAATAAGAAAACAGAATACGCAACCACAACCTATCTAGCAAACAGCTCGAACAAAATTCACAAATTATTCAACAAAACCGACATCGCCTTTACATATCAGAACATACACAGCCTCAAACACGAAATTCACAAAGGCAGCTCGAAAATTCCCATACAAAGCGACCCTGGCATTTACAAAAATTTCGTGTAACACATGCCACAAATTCTCCGTAGAACAAACCAGTATAAACCTCAAATTTAGGTATAAACAGCATACCAGAGAAAGTGAAAACAATCCACCGACATTTTTTTAGCATCTACTAACAGAAAAACACGACGTAAAACCCATAAAAGAAGACCTAGAAATCCTCCATATTACGCAGAAGGGAACCTTTATGAACATCCTTGAGGAGATAGAGATATATGCAACATGCATACAGCAACGCTTCAAATTTACTGTACGAACAAACCCACCTAAAACACAAAAAGTACATAGAAAACTTTATTCACATTATACATCAAGAAAAAGGGTCAAGTAATAAATCCGAGACCCAAAATAACACCTATCCGTAATAACAGCAATAACAAAAAAAGACACAACAGCAACATACACTTACGATAAAATAAAAAATGTAAAATAAAAATCTCAAAACTGAGACAAATTACAGGCAGAAACGTAATTACAAGAAAATCTATAAAAATAATAAAAAACGACTGAACTTCACACATAACTTATTTATAACGGTAACTATGTAAAAATATAATATCGCTGATCGATTGCCGTCCAAGACGTCAGAAAAGTAGCGTACGTGGAAACCAACTACAATCAGATGTATGTCTCCAATCTTAATAATCAACTCATTAAAAGACGCGGGCCCCAAAGAACAAAAAAACCTCATGACAGTATTGAGCATCCAGGAGGGGCACCTAAAGTGAAAGTTTTTTTGTGCCGTATCTCGTGAAAAAGTGTGTGCCCCCACCCCCTCTTTTGAGGAAAACACAATGACTGGAATGACATATCTTCAAATGCTACAGATCTCTCTTTGTGCACAACTTCAGTAGAACTCTAATGCCTTCATTTTGCTACAGGATTGAATTCCATCAGTTTCTGAAAACTGCCCCAACGCTGAATAGGGCGCACGGGACCCCGAGAGGGGGTGTTCACGTCGCCTTTACCTTGTGGCATAGAAAAAGTGAAGAACGGAGTAACAGCCTCCGTAACTTCTGTAAAAGGCCATGCATTGTGTAAAATTTACGACGAATTTAGCTTTCGTCTAGGTGTTGTTGATGCTGCTGCTGGTGGACTTCTGTAATAGTATAGCTAAGACCCAGTGTAGGACATGCCGATAGTTCTATAATTTTATGTTTTACTGCGATTTCCTTTTTAAGCTGTGACAACACCTTTGCTATACTTTGTTCTTCTGATATTTTAGTTTTGGGCGAACAGGTACTGCTTAGACGCAAAATTCTAAACTTAAGCAATATTATACCATGTTTAATCAGTTCTGTGTTAACTTTATGAGCTACTGGTTATTTATTGCAACGTTTTTGCTTGTTTTATTTATTTTATTTTATATTGCGAATACGCCATCTGAGGACCAAGTTCCAATTTCAATTCTTCGTTGTTTGTTGTTTTCTTTCAGTATGGCTGCATCACTGTTTCTTCTTTCTATCTTCAGACCATTTTCAACCAGTATTTTAAGGTACCCTGCCTTGGAACCCTTCCATTTTCAATACTTTTTTTCCCGAAAGGCTTCTATTTTGTTTGTATCTTCCATTTTTACATCGTTTCTTTCTAAATCCTTTTCTACTTCGTTGACCCAGCTTGTTGTGGACTTCTTACCCCATAAATATTTGAAAATCCTATTAGTTAATGTACTGTCTTGCATTCGAAATAGATGTCCAAAAACATGACTCTTCTTTTGCTCATTACGTTTCCAATATTTTCTATATTTTCGTATGCGGTACTTCAGCATTCCTTCCTATTTTACAATCTTCTGCTGTGTTTTGTGATCCTAATATTGTCCTTATAATTCGCCTTTCTAGTTCTTCTAATTCATCTGAATTATTGTTTAATGCCTCGCATTCGCTGGCATATAGAATTCTGGCTTCACTACTGTGCAATAATGCTTTATTTTTGCATTTTTGGATAGTCACGTTTTATTGTAGAGGTCTTTGGCGATACCATATGCTCTCTCCATTTTATGTAACCTTTCCTCTATTGCAGATTTTTCCAAAGCATTTTCTTGGATTACCTCCCCCAGATATGTGAATTTTCTTACCCTCTCTATGTGGCCAACATCCGTTTTCAGAAATTTTGGAACATCCGTAAAGTTTGTTAGAAATTTTGTTTTTTTTCTGCAGAAATTCATAAGCCAGTTCTGCTGGCTACTTCTTCCAGGAGATTTATTTGTGTTATAGCAGAAGCCATATTTTCAGAAAGTATAGCAAAGTCATAATGCAAGACAGTTGATTTCGATCTTTTTGCTTCCTCTTCCTAACCTTATAGATAAGATGCTTAGTTCAATAAGTTTTTCGTTCCAAATTCTTACTATTATCTCTAACACACTATTAAAAAGAATTGGGATAGGCCGTCACCTTGTCGTACACCTGTTTTTATTTTGAAAGGCTGTGAAATTTCTTCCATAAGTTTTACTTTAAAGACTGCATGTGTCTATGTCTCACGGATTAGGTTCGCGAGCTTAGACTTTACGCCGAATTGTCGAATTATTTTATCTATAGTTTCTCTGGCAACAGAATCAAAAGCCTTTTTGAAATCCACAAACGAAACTACAGTATCGTTTGAATTAAGTAATCTACGGCGAATTACTGACTTGAGATTAAATATTTGTTGTGAGCATGACCTTCCTTTCCTAAAACTATCTTGATATTCACCTAAGTGACCCTCTAGCGTTGTTTCTATTCTGTTTAATAAAATCTTGGAAAATTCTTTATACACTACTGGCAGGAAAGAGATTCCCCTGTAGGATTTTACATCCTGTTTATTATCTTTTTTGTGGGGTGGGTGTATCAAGGCAACTTTCCATTACTCTGGGATCTTTTCTGTTTTTCAGATTCCTTCAAAGAGTAAATTTAGCTCACTTGCTATATTTGGCAAAGACTACTTCAAAAATTCAGCTGTAATAGAATCTTCTTCACTAACTTTGTTGTTTTTGACGGTCTTAATTACTTCTTCAATTTGTTCTGTAGTTGATGGTAAATCTTATTCCAATCTTATTTCAATATATGACTTGGTTCAGGACATTTCAGAAGCTGATGAAAATGTCTTGGTAGTATTCACAATTTTCAGTATTGCTTAAGCCAATTTTGCCAATTTCATTTTTGAAACACGTTTTGAGTTTAGAATCTCTTTCACTTGTTATTAAAAGTTTTATAAAAGTCATAAGTATTATATTTTACATGTGACTTTTATAAAACTTTTAATAACTATAGTAATAATAATACTAATACTAATAATAATAATAATAATAACAATAATAGTAATAACAATAATAGTAATAACAATAATAAGAATTATATTTTACATCTGCCAGGATAGCCGAGAGCGCAAATGCGCTGCTTCCTGGACTTGAGTAGGCGCGCTGGCCCCGAATCTATTCCGCCCGCTGGATTAACGACGAGGGCCGGTGTGCTGGCCAGCGTGGATGTGGTTTTTAGGCGGTTTTCCACATCCCTATAGGTGAATACCGGGCTGGTCCCCACCTCCTGCCTCAGCTAAACGACTCTCAGACATTTGAAACACATCCGCACTTTTCCATTATTTACACTAGACGCAGACCGATCGGGTACTCTGATTCCATCCCTGGGGTTACGGGGTGGCGGCAGGAAGTGTATCCGGCCACCCCTTCACATTAACATGCCAAAATCGAATTAACCGCGCCAACCCCGCGCACAATGCGGGACAAATGCGCAAGCGATAGATAGACAAGTATTATATGTTACAAAATTTTTATCTATTTCCAAAAGTTTCTCCTTTTCAAAGGCTCGTTTGGTTTTTCTGATTAGTGTGGCTGCTTCCTTCCTTTGTTATTTAAATAATAATCTTCAATTTTCTGTGAGCATTTCCATGCTTTGCGTATTTCTTTCCAGGTATAGCCACTTTAATTTCGTCTTGTTACTTTTTAATTGACCGTTTTGTCGTAGTAAGCCTGTCTATATTATATTTTATTATCCTTTGTGATCTTCTTTGTTCTTTATTATGTTGAGGTTCCCTACTACTTTCACATTCATACACTACTGGCCATTAAAATGAAGATGACGTGCTACAGACGCGAAGTTTAACCGATAGGAAGAAGATGCTGTGATATGAAAATTATTAGCTTTTCAGAGCATTCACACAAGGTTGGCGCCAGTGGCGACACCTTCAACGTGCTCACATGAGGAAAGTTTCCAACCGATTTCTCATACACAAACCGCAGTTGACCGGCGTTGTCTGGTGAAACGTTGTTATGATGCCTCGTGTAAGGAGGAGAAATGCGTACCATCACGTTCCGATTTTGATAAAGGTCGGATTGTAGCATATCGCGATTGCGATTTATCGTATCGCGACATTGCTGCTCGCGTTGGTCGAGATCCAATGACTGTCAGCAGAATATGGAATCGGTGGGTTCAGGAGGGTAATACGGAACGCCGTGCTGGATCCCAATGGCCTCGTATCACTAGCAGTCGAGATGACAGGCACCTTATCTGCATGGCTGTAACGGATCGTGCAGCCACGTCTCGATCCCTGAGTCAACAGGTGGGGACATTTGCAAGACAACTACCATCTGCACGAACAGTTCGATGACGTTTGCAGCAGCACGGAGTATCAGGTCGGAGACCGTGGCTGCGGTTACCCTTGACGCTGCATCACAGACAGGGGCGCCAGCGATGGTGTACTTGACGACGAACCTGGGTGCACGAATGGCAAAACGTCATTTGTTCGGATGAATCGAGGTTCTGTTTACAGCATCATGGTCGCATCCGTGTTTGGCGACATCGCAGTGAACGCACATTGGAAGCGTGTATTCGTCGTCGCCATACTGGTGTATCACCCGGCGTGATGGTATAGGGTGCCATTGGTTACACGTCTCTATCACCTCTTGTTCACATTGACAGCACTTTGAACAGTGGACGTTACATTTCAGATGTGTTACGACCCGTGGCTCTACCTTCATTCGATCCCTGTGAAACCCTACATTTCAGCAGGATAATGCACAACCGCATGTTGCAGGTCCTGTACGGGCCTTTCTGCATACAGAAAATGTTCGACTGCTGCCCTGGCCAACACATTCTCCAGATCTCTCACCAACTGGAAACGTGTGGTCAATGTTGACCGAGCAACTGGCTCATCACACTACGCCAGTCACTTCTCTTGATGAACTGTGGTATCGTGTTGAAGCTGCATGGGCAACTGTACCTGTACACGCCATCCAAGCTCTGTTTGACTCAATGCCCAGGCGTATCAAGGCCGTTATTACGGCCAGAGGTGGTTGTTCTGGGTACTGATTTCTCAGGATCTATGCACCCAAATTGCTTGAAAATGTAATCACATGTTAGTTCTAGTGTAATATATTTGTCCAATGAATACCCATTTATCATCTGCATTTCTTCTTGGTGTAGAAATTTTAATGGCCAGTAGTGTAATTTCAATTGCACTTTTTCGCGAAATAGCCACATGATCTTGTAAGATGTCAGGCAAATCCAACACCTTCCATGGAAATCCTGACATGATAAGCAAATCCGGCAGTATGCCACATAGCTCCGAATAAATTATGACATTAAATTAACCAAAGTAATACGATCAACGAGTGAGCAAATGGAATACCGCAGACTAACACAAGAATGCCTAAATGCATGTCATACCTTCCCACCGTGAAACAGACGCAGTTCCGAAGGAAGAAACGAGAAGCCGAGAGCAGAACCGTGTTAAGCTAGAAGGCCCTACGATAAGGGACGGACACCCACGTCTCCAGCTAACCGCCAGGACCACCCCCCCCCCCCCCTGCCCATCTTAAAAGCTAGAGCCCTCCAGAAGAACAGTATAGACCTTACGATAACACTAAAAGGACCACACCAGCTGCAAGTTTTAGCGTGAGACTTTTTCGCGTCTCTGTTGCGTTGGAAACTTTTAAAACATTGCCCCACCACGAAAAGTATAACGTTTCTCATTGGATAGACAGAATTTTTGTAGGCGGAGCTTAAGGTTAATGTTGAGACCCTGATTGGTCAGATGAAAACACAGCCAGATAGTTTTTTTTTCAACTTCGGTAAATTGTAGTAAGGAGAAGTTAGGAGAGTGTTACTTCCGAGACGGCGAGGTGAGCGGAGCTGTGCTGTCCGCCGCCCCGTGACAAACACCGACAAGGTAATGAACGCACGCGATGCCGCATTTTTGAGAGCATAAGGCTTCACTCAGAACTGCAGAAGTCTCATCTGTTACATCCCCTTTTTGCGTAATACTAATGTCGATTGTCGATTGAAGCTCATGGTGTTCACATTTGCCACATAAGTTAAAATCTGAAACGCGATTATTTTTCTGTTATATAATTATTGAGAAGCCACATCAGCCACTGTAATTTACGACAAGTTAGATAAGTAATTAAAGATAATTGAGGGTCACTGTAGACCATTTTGATAGTTTTCTCTTTTGCGAAACTTAATTTAAACCTAGATTATAGATGTGATATGGCGTAGGACATCCTTCGATCCATTGTAGAACTTGGAAACCCACTCAGGGAATATTCGTTCACATTTTTCTTGAATGCAGTTGGTTTTTATCATCCTGTATTAAAATATTTCCTTTTATCAATAGTACAATTTATAAACAATGTTTTGTGAGTAGAATAAAATTTCCAATGGTAAACTTAACTGCTTCTTCGACGTTATTTTACCAGCTAACTAAAAATAGGAAAGCCTTGAACCCCTTCCACTAAATGGAATTAGTATTAAGATTCTTTTACAGGGAGTGCAGTGGAGCTGACGCTGAAATCATTAAGTAGTCTCACTGAACCCTTCTGAACTCTATATGTCATGTGTGGTCTGCCGTCTCCTTACCAGCAACAGGTCCCAGGTTCAAACTAGCCAATTCCCTAAAAAAACTCGCTCAGAGCGTCGTTGCGCGAAAGTGGTAGGGAGACACGACTTAGAACAAACAGACACCACGCAGAATGTTAGAATCTAACGAAAATTCTTCTAACGTTGGGTTGGGAGATATGCACGTTTCGGCTTTTCTTGGGAGTTTTATAAAGGAGGTTAACGTTAGGTACAGGTGAGGGCTTTCTTTTATTTTACTTTCTATATATGGTCAGCAGCGAATAACAGAGAAGAAAAAATCTTCCAAGCACGGGTCTTGTCTGACTTTCCTGAACCAGGCGGCGAATCGAGGTCACAGGCAGAGCAGCTGGGAGACCTCAGACAGGCAGCCAGACTACAGAACTGGCTCCGCCAGCGCGTATTCGCCTCCGGACCGCGCTTCGCACCTCCAGCCCGTAATACGCATAATCGAATGGCGCCCCCTGACGCGTGGTTCCAGCTCAGCGGCAGCGGGCGTGCGGCGCCTCACACCCACAGCCACGCACCACAGCCCGTTCCCACCTAAACCGCAAAACCCTACCCCCAGCACCGCGACGGGGAAAAACCCTCCCACGCCCTCACCGCTGCGCGAACTCTCTGCACGTAGCGAGCCTCCCCCCCCCCCTTACCCCTCCCCACACCACCCCCAACCCTCCCCCGCGCCCCCCACCGCCTTCACCTGGCAACCACTTGTTGACGTCAGGCGCCACCCCACCTCATTTTTGGTAGCGAGCGCGCGGAGCTGCGAAATGAGATTTTCCTGCCTCCCTTCCTCTTCATTTACTGCACTCTCCCTCTCACTCACTCATTCTCTCTCTCTATCCTCAACTCCATCCTTCCCTCACGCACAACCGCTCTCTCCTCTAGCACTCCAAAATTAGCTACTCGGAGAGAGAAAGAAAAACTGAGGGTGCCTGGCATCTATTGCGTACTGATATTTTTTTTTTTTTCGAAACTCGTTGGGAAGAAAAATTTTGCAATCGCCTGTTGTTTCCTGCTTAACTACACACGGGTCTCCCTTTGATTCTTGGTCAAACACCTGTTGCTTCAGCATTCACGTTTCTCAGACGCCACAACTCCTCCTCAGCGTTTACTAACGCTAATAGAGAAATTTTTAATCTTTTTCTTTTTGCTGGCACCGTTGCATTGAAGAGTTCGGCCTGTCTATTAACCCTACCTGGCCTTTTTTGCCTTTCACTTTTAGAGAATACAGTCGACCTTCCATAATTCTAAGAACCTCAGAGGAATATCAAACAACTGAGAGTTCGAAACTTCCTGGCAGATTAAAACTGTGTGCCGGACCGACACTCGAACTCGGGACCTTTGCCTTTCGCGGGCAAGTGCTCTACCAACTGAGCTACCCAAGTACAACTCACGCCCCGTCCTCACAGCTTTACTTCTGCCAGTACCTCGTCTCCTACCTTCCAAACTTTACAGAAGCTCTCCTGCGAAACCTGCAAAACTAGCACTCCTGAAAGAAAGGATATTACGGAGACATTGCTTAGCCACAGCCTGGAGGATGTTTCGAGAATGAGATTTTCACTCTGCAGCGGAGTGTGCGCTGATATGAAACTTCCTGGCAGATTAAAACCGTGTGCCGGACCGAGACTCGAACTCGGGACCTTTGCCTTTCGCGGGCAAGTGCTCTACCAACTGAGCTACCCAAGTACAACTCACGTCCCGTCCTCACAGCTTTACTTCTGCCAGCACCTCGTCTCCTACCTTCCAAACTTTACAGAAGCTCTCCTGCGAAACCTGCAAAACTAGCACTCCTGAAAGAAAGGATATTACGGAGACATTGCTTAGCCACAGCCTGGAGGATGTTTCGAGAATGAGATTTTCACTCTGCAGCGGAGTGTGCGCTGATATGAAACTTCCTGGCAGATTAAAACTGTGTCCCGGATCGAGACTCGAACTCGGGACCTATTGCCTTTCGCGGGCAAGTGCTTTACCAACTGAGCTACCCAAGTACGACTCACGTCCCGTCCTCACAGCTTTACTTCTGCCAGCACCTCGTCTCCTACCTTCCAAACTTTACAGAAGCTCTCCTGCGAAACCTGCAAAACTAGCACTCCTGAAAGAAAGGATATTACGGAGACATTGCTTAGCCACAGCCTGGAGGATGTTTCGAGAATGAGATTTTCACTCTGCAGCGGAGTGTGCGCTGATATGAAACTTCCTGGCAGATTAAAACCGTGTGCCGGACCGAGACTCGAACTCGGGACCTTTGCCTTTCGCGGGCAAGTGCTCTACCAACTGAGCTACCCAAGTACAACTCACGCCCCGTCCTCACAGCTTTACTTCTGCCAGTACCTCGTCTCCTACCTTCCAAACTTTACAGAAGCTCTCCTCCGAACCTTGCAGAACTAGCACTCCTGAAAGAAAGGATATTGCGGAGACATGGCTTAGCCACAGCCTGGAGGATGTTTCCAGAATGAGATTTTCGCTCTGCAGCGGAGTGTGCGCTGAAATGAGACTTCATGGCATTCTGGAAACATTCCCCAGGCTGAGGCTAAGCCATGTGTCCGCAGTGTCCTTTCTTCCAGGAGTGCTAGTTCTGCAACGTTCGCAGGAGAGCTTCTGTAAAGTTTGGAAGGTAGGAGACGAGGTACTGGCAGAAGTAAAGCTGTGAGGACGGGGCGGGAGTCGTGCTTGGGTAGCTCAGTCGGTAGAGCACTTGCCCGCGAAAGGCAGAGGTCCCGAGTTCGAGTCTCGGTCCGGCACACAGTTTTAATCTGCCAGGAAGTTTCATATTAGCACACACTCTGCTGCGGAGTGAAAATCTCACTCTGGAAACTGAGAGTTCGATTTAACGAAAGTCTGACTGATCAAGTAAGAATTAAGAAAAAGGCGAAGTAATGCTATCTCCTCCAAAAATAAAGTTAAACACTATTACTGCAGTTTAAACAACATTCACATTTCTTTACAAAGCAACAATTAGAATGCAAAGGAAAGTTCTTTTTTTTTTTACATTTTATTAATGTTATTCAACATCTAAAAAAATGGTTCCAATGGCTCTGAGCACTATGGGACTTAACATCTATGGTCATCAGTCCCCTAGAACTTAGAACTACTTAAATCTAACTAACCTAAGGACATCACACAACACCCAGTCATCACGAGGCAGAGAAAATCCCTGACCCCGCCGGGAATCGAACCCGGGAACCCGTGCGCGGGAAGCAAGAACGCTCCCGCACGACCACGAGCTGCGGACTCAACATCTAAATCTGAAGACATATACATATTACTGAAGATATGCAATAAAACATTAAGTTTTGTTTGTAAGTGCAGCGGAATAGCTGCCAGTACCACGGTACTATGTACACTGAGAAATGAGGTACCTCCTAACATCTTGTCGCACCTCTTCTGCCCGGCGTACGAGGTTGAATCCAAAATTTTCGCCGACCGGGGTGACCGAGCGGTTCTAGGCACTGCGGTCTGGAACCGCGCGACCTCTACGGTCGCAGGTTCGAATCCTGCCTCGGGCATGGATGTGTGTGATGTCCTTAGGTTAGTTAGGTTTAAGTAGTTCTAAGTTCTAGGGGACTGATGACCTCAGATGTTAAGTCCCATACTGCTCAGAGCCATTTGAACCGAAATTTTCCGGACTTGTGCTACCATCTGAAAAGTAGGAGTAGTAGATCTTTGCACCACTAGGTGGCAGGAGCTGCCTATCTGATGAGTCAGTGTGCGGAGTGGCATTCAGTTGGGAGGACGTGTTTCGTGTCCACAGTGATTTCCGTAATACTCTGTGTTTGGTGTGTGGCGATTTTACGATGGTTGCGTGAATAGAACAGCGGGTGTGTATCAAACTCTGTGCGTATCTTGGAAAAATTGCTACAGAGGCCCTTGCAATGATTCAACAAGTGTTTGGGGGAGAGAGCATCCATATGCGTGTGTTTGAGTGGCATGCTCGGTTCAGGGCTGGCCCTACAGACGTCGAAGATGATGCTCACACTGGAAGGCTTCTTAGACAAACCTCAACAACTGGTTCGTGATGAACGACGTCGAACCATTCAAGACCATGCGGATGAAGTGGGTACTGGCTAAGGGACATGTCAGCTAATGTTGACTGATGAATTGGACAAGCATCGTGTTGCCGCAAAATTTGTGCCGAGGATCTTGACTGCCGATCAGAAGGCACAGCGTGTTGAAGTGTGCACGGACCTTTGTCAGACGACATCTGATGACCCAACCTTCTTGTTACAGATTATCACCAGCTTTGAGAGCTGGATTTAGGGTTGTGACCCAGAGACAAAGCAACAGTAGTCCCAGTGGAAGAGACCGTGCTCTCCAAGACCCAAAAAAGCGAGACAGGTGAAGAGCAAAGCGAAGAGCAAGGTCATCGTTTGCTTTGGTACCAAGGGAATTGTGCACAAAGTCATGGGGTATCTCCGAATATCCTGTCGGACCTCTTCTGCCCGGCGTACGAGGTTGAATCCAAAATTTTCGGTACTGGTGCTGCCATCTGGAAAGTAGGAGTAGTAGATCTTTGCACCGCTAGGTGCAAACGATGAACATGCTCTTCACATTTGCTCTTCATCTGTCTCGCTTTTTTGGGTCTTGGAGAGCCCGGTATCTTCCACTGGGACTATTGTTGCTTTGTCTCTGGGTCACAACCCTAAATCCAGCTCTCAAAGCTGGTGATAATCTGTAACAAGAAGGTTGGATCATCAGATGCGTCCCACCCAACCAAACATTGAATTCCGTGTATTACTGTGACGCTTTGCGATGGCTCCTTGAAAACGTGCGGTGACGATGGCCCGAATTTTGGCGTCAAGGGAACTGGCTGCTGCAACACGACAACACGCCCTGTCACACCTCCTTGCTCACCAGGGCCTTTTTGGCAAAAAACAACATGGCGGTTGTACCCCACCCACCATTCTCGCCAGATTTGGCACCTTGTGACTTGGCGCTACTCACAAAACTGAAACTCGAGTTGAAAGGCCGTCGGTTCGACATTCTAGAGAGGAATCGAGAAGCATCGCTGGCGGTGATGAACACCCTCAAAGAACAGGAAACGTCTGACCAGTGGTGGTAGCGCTGGGACCGGTGTGTACGAGCGGATGGGAACTACTTCGACGGCGATGGTGACCATTAGTCCAAAGGTAAGGTTTTCAACAGATGGCAGATCTCCCGAAAATTCTGGACAGCACCTCGTATTCTAGCAACTCCACGTGACATGGGCTCAACAAGTCGTTGGAAGTCCCCTGCAGAAATATTGAGCCATGCTGCCTCTATAGCTGTCCATAACTGAAAAAGTGTTGCCGGTGCAGGATTTCGTGTTTGAACGGACCACTTGATTACAACTCGCGAATGTTCGATAGAATTCATGCTGGCGACCTGAGTAGCCATATGATTCGCTCGAATTCTCCAGAATGTCCTTCAAACCAATCACGAACAATTATGCCTTAGTGACAAGGCGCGTTGTCACTCATTAACATTAAATCGGAAGAAGAGAAATTTGTTAACATCGAGTACAGATTTAAGTGTTAGGAAGTCGTTTCTGAAAGTATTTGTGTGGAGTGTAGCCATGTATGGAAGTGAAACATTGACGATAAACAGTTTGGATAAGAAGAGAATAGAAGCTTTTGAAATGTGGTGCTACAGAAGAATGCCGAAGATTAGATGGGTAGATCACGTAACTAATGAGGAGGTAATGAATAGGATTGGGGATAAGAGACGTTTGTGGCACAACTTGGCTGGAAGAAGGGATGGGTTGGTAGGACATGTTCTGAGGCATCAAGGGATCACCAATTTAGTTTGGAGGGCAGCGTGGGGGGGGGGGGGTGGGTAAAAATCGTAGAGGACGACCAAGAGATGAATAGACTAGGCAGATTCAGAAGGATGAAGGTTGCGGTAGGTACTGGGAGATGAAGAAGCTTGCACAGGATAGAGTAGCATGGAGAGCTGCATCAAACCAGTCTCAGGCCTGAAGACCACAACAACAACAACATATCGTTGTTTCCGAACGAGATGTCCATGAATGATTGCAAATGGTCTCCAAGTAGTTCAGAACATAACGAGGACCTGGTCCATTCCATACAAACATAGCGCACACCGTTATGGAGCGACCACCAACTTGTACTGTGCCTCGTTGACAACTTGGATCCATGGTATAGTAGGGTCTGCTGCACACTCGAACCGTCCCATCAGCTCTTACCGACTGAAATCGGGACTCATCTGACCAGGCCACGGTTTTCCAGTCGTCCAGAGTCCAATCGATATTCTCACCAGCCCAGTAGAGGTACTGCAGACGATGTGGTACTGTTGCCTTCGGTCGTTTGCTACCACATCTCGTTAACGCCATATTTCGCTGCACTGTCCTAACGGATGCGGTCGTTGCGCGTGCCACATTGATTTCTGCCGGTATTTCACGCAGTGTTGCTTGTCTAGTAGCACTCACGACTCTACGCTGCTCTCGGTCGTTAAGTGAAGGCCGTCGGCCATTGCGCTGTCCGTGGTGAGAGGTAATGCCTGGAATTTGGTATTCTCAGCACACTCTTGACATTGTGAGTTTCGGAATATTGTATTCCCTAACGATTTCCGAAATGGAATGTCCCATGCGTTTAGCTCCAACTACCATTCCGTGTTCAGAATCTGTTAATTTTCGTTGTGTCGGAAACCGTTTCGCACGAAACACCTGAGTACAAGTGGTAGTTCCGCCAGTGGGCTGTCCTCTTATACCTCGTGTGTGGGGTAGTACTGCAATGTGTGTATGTGCATATCGCTATCCCATGACCGAGCGAGGTGGCGCAGTGGTTACACACTGGATTCGCATCCGGGAGGACGGCAGTTCAATCCGCGTCCGGCCATCCTGATTTAGGTTTTCCGTGATTTCCCTAAATCCCAGGCAAATGCCGGGATGGTTCCTTTGCAAGGGTACGGCCGATTTCCATCCCCGTCCTTCCCTAATCCAATGAGACCGCTGACCTCGCTGTCTGGTCTCCTTCCCCAAAACAACCCTCTCCCATGACCTTTGCTACCTTGGCGTATTGGACAACATTACGTCACAGTCGGTAACCATTATTTCGTATAAGTGTTACATCTTGATTTGTCTCAAGTGCCGGCCGATGTGGCCGAGTGGTTCTAGGCGCTTCACTCCAGAACCGCGCTGCTGCTACGGTCGCAGGTTCGAATCCTGCCTCGGGCATGGATGTGTGTGATGTCCTTAGGTTATTTAGGTTTAATTAGTTCTAAGTTCTAGGCGACTGATGACCTCAGAAGTTAAGTCGCATAGTCCTCAGAGGCATTTGAACCATTTTTTGATAGTTATTGACTCAGCCTGTAGATGCATCTCATTCTCTAGAAGCGCATAAATTTGTGTCTATATGTTCTTATACCCCTCACCATACATGCGACACGGGGTGGGTGTAAGAGAGCCCACTGCGCTGGGGAAGTAGGGTTAACTCGTAAAAAAGCGTAAATATGTCAAGATGTTTTGATTTGAATGTGTTTGGATCTGCTGGGTAAGTCGAAAAGCTAATTCTTTCCTCTTACATTCCGAAATCTACCCAAGACATATTCGCCTTTTTAATGCTATGAAAGGAGCACTGTTCATTCTGGTTCCCAACTTTTACTCTGCCATAACTTTGATGTTACATCACCATAGCTTGGTAAGTGATGTAGATACGTGTTGACTTAAGTGACAACTGGTTTGGTATATATGTTGCTTATATCGTAGCATCGGATCAAACTTATACAAATCAACAGGACGCCATTAATTAAATGCGTAAGGACACATTCAAGGATAATTTGTATCTATTCGCGCAAGTTTGGAAACAAAAATGGCAGGCGTAAAAAAAAAACAAAAAAACCGCAAACAAGTATTTTTTTGCACGTTAACTCCAAACGGAGCAAGATTTTTTTTAACTGTTAAATCCCGTAGATCATGAGCCGATACACCGTTGTGCCAAATTCGAACCGCCAGTCCTGAATTATTTAAGGGTTACTGTTTTTGCACATAAATGCGTGGAAATGGTGTCATGAGCTCAGCAATAATTTCAGCCCAATTAAAATCTTTTGCAAAAGGAATTAATTGATTCGTACAATTTGCCACCAGTTGCAGTTCGTCATTCAAATCTTGCTCAACAGACTGTAACATAGCTACAGTAAGACAGTAAGACAGATAGGGAATTATAATTGGAACCGAGACACTTAAAGTAGTAGACGAGTTTTGTTATTTTGTCAGCAAAATAATAGGTAATGCCTGAAGTAGAAAGGATATAAAATGTAGACAGGTGACAGCAAGAAAAGCGTTTCTGCAGAAGGAAAATTTGTTAACATCGAATAAACAGATTGAAATTCTTACAGGACACTGCATTAACCCTTCATATAGAGATCAGCAATAAATTTTCTTAAACAACAATACACAGGTTTTCTTTTAAAGCTGATTGTGAGAAAGAAAATGCTGTGCTTGGCCCTTCTATGAAAATGTGCTGTTTCGTTTTCGTTCTGACCTTGGTTTTGACCGCAATTGCAGTGAAATGAAATGAAATGAGCGTATGCCATTGTTGGCCGGGAGGCCCCATGCGGGGGAGTTCGGCCGCCGTGTCGCAAGTCCTTTTCAGTCAATGATGATGAAATGGCGATGGAAACACAACACCCAGTCATCTCGAGGGAGAGAAAATCCCTGACCCCGCCGGGAATCGAACCCGGCACCCCGTGCGCGGGAAGCGAGAACACTACCGCAAGACCACGAGCTGATTTTAAGTATTTGATAAATTGTTTGTTTAATGTATATTACTGTTCTTGGAACAAAAACTGTACACACAACAGTGTGCCAATGTGGTTGCTTCCTTAAGTCGGTTTTCACACGACCAATCACCTTACAGCGGTAGAGTGCACACAGAATAACGTGGTAGATAGATGCACTATTGGCAGAATACATGTAGGGAGAGCATTGGGTAGTGTTGGGGAGGGTTGTGGGCAGGCTCTGTAGGTGAAATGCTGAGTGCTGGAGGGGTATGCTGTTGACTTTGGGGAGGGGACCAAAAAGAGAGGTCATAGGTCCCATCGGAAAAGGGAAGGACGGGGAAGGAAGTCAACTGTGCCCTTTCAAAGGAACCATCCCAGCACCTGCCAGAAGCGATTTAGGGAAATCACGGAAAATCTAAATCAGGATGGCTGGCCGTGGGTTTGGACTCTAGTCCTCCAGAATGCGAGTCCAGTGAGCTAACCACTGCGCTACCTCGCTCGGTGGAAGTACTGTTCTACGAGTAAACTGAAGCCTACACTCACTGTTGTTATAAATATTAAGTGGAGGCTCTCCACGCCGACACTTACGTTGTGACCATTCAAAAAAATCCGACATCTCTAAAATGGTCAAATGGCTCTAAGCACCATGGGACTTAACATCTGTGGTCACCAGTCCCCTAGAACTTAGAACTACTTAAACCTAACTAACCTAAGGACATCATACACATCCATGCCCGAGGCAGGATTCGAACCTGCGACCGTAGCAGCAGCGTGGTTCCGGACTGAAGCGCCTAGAACCGCTCAGCCACAGCGGCCGACTCCAACATCTCTGCTTTGGTTTACATTTAAATAGAATTCCGATGAAAATGTAACTATAACAGCGATTTATTTTCGCCTAGCTTGTTAATCACTTGCTCAAATGTGTGGGCCTGCCGCTGTGGCCGAGCGGCTCTAGGCGCTTCAGTCCGGAACCGCGCTACTGCTTCGGTCGCAGGTTGGAATCCTGCCTCGGGCATGGGTGTGTGTGATCCTTAGGTTTAAGTAGTTCTAAGTCTAGGGGACTGATGACCTCAGATGTTAAGTCCCATAGTGCTCAGAGCCATTTGAACCATTTTGAACCAAATGTGTGGGACCCGTTCCAGATAGGACAAACACAGGATATTGAACGTATACAGAGAAGGGCAGCAAGAATGATCACCGGTTTGTTTAATCTGTGGGAGAGTGTCACAGAGAGACTGGAGAAACTGAACTGGCAGGCTCTTTAAGATAGACGTAAACAATCCCGAGAAAGCGTGTTAAAGTTTCGAGAATCGGCTTTAAATTTTATTCTAGGAGTATACTACAATCCACTACGTATCGCTCACATAGGAATCGCGACGATAAGATTAGGATACTTACCGCAAGCACAGATGCATTCAAAGAATCATTTTTCGCGCGCTCCATACTCGAATGGTACGGGAAGAAACCCTAATAACTGCTACAATGGAAAGTACTCTCTGCGATGCACCTCACAGTGGTTTTCTACGTATAGATTTAGACGTTTTGTCAGGAATTGCGTGTCATTGCCTAGTCTGGGTGGATTTAAATTGCGCAGCAAAATGTTTGGTGAACCAGTTTCCAAACGCAGGTTGTGGTGGTCCAGGCAAATAGAGTGAATTCAAGGGTCGAGTGGGGTAACAGACAGCTTCGTTACACCAGTCGCAGTGTCGACCGATTTGAACATCATCAGCTCGACGGAAAACGTTCGTTGTAGTCGTAAATTGATTTTATAAAAGTAGTAGGAAAAGACAGATGTCTAATTACCGTAAAGAGAGGTCATCGGTCCAATCGGATAAGGGAACGATGGGGAAGGAAGTCGACTGTACCCTTTCAAAGGAACCGTCCCAGCATTTGCTTGAGGCGATTTAGGGAAATCACAGAAAACCTAAATCAGGCACGCTAAGTTGGAGACAGGCACAATTAAAAGACATTTGCACGTATGCTTTCGGCCACAGCCTTCGTCGGAAAAAGAAACACGCACGATTCATTCACATAAGCAGACACACCTCAGACACACATGACCGCCAACTCCGGCAGGTCGTACCAGAGTCTCTTTTAATTGCACCTGTCCGCAACTTGACGTGTCATCTTTACGGTAAGTAGAGATTTATTTTTTCCTACATTGTTGATAAAGTCAACCTGGAATTTCCATTGCTTGGTCAACATAGACATTTCTAGCTGCCAATATCGCTCGTTAATGAGCCATCCGTGGTTGATCTATTAATCTATTAAATTATGAATACTTTTTCCATTCATTTTTAGAAGCATCAGTGTTGCAGAAATTATCTGGCAGTTAAATTAATTGCGTATCTTAATGAAATCAATATTACCATCAACAATGTCCAACAGTTGATTGGAGAATGTGACTGCCGATGCATCGTTTTGCACCTGTACACGGATATTCATGATCAGCAGCAATGTCTGTAATTTCGCCAGAAACTGGATAATTTCAAACATTTGTTAATCTCATCCGCGTACGTAGAACGTGGAACGACAGCTAATGTCTGCCGAAAACCGCAATGGAGCCCCACAGAAATGTCTGGTATTGCCGTTCAAATCTTGCAGTGTTCTATTTAATGCCTAAGTAGAATGTTTATGAGTCATAATTTGGCATTTTATTAGTAAATTGGCTTTACCGGATCTAAATCCCCTATTCAGTCACTCGTTGACCACGATGGCACCGAAACAGAGGACGACCGAAGAAAGGCAGAAATACTGAATTCAGTGTTCCGAAACTGTTTCACTGCGGAAAATCGTAACACGGTCCCTGACTTCAGCCGTCGCACGGACGCCAAAATGGAAAATATTGAAATAAACGATATCGGAATTGAAAAACAACTGCTATCACTTAGTAGCGGAAAAGCATCCGGACCAGACGAGATACCCTTAAGATTCTACAGTGATTATGCTAAAGAACTTGCCCCCTTTCTATCAGCAATTTATCGTAGATCGCTGGAAGAACGTAAAGTACCTAGCGACTGGAAGAAAACGCAGGTCGTTCCCATTTTCAAGAAGGGTCATAAATCAGATGCGAATAATTATAGGCCTATTTCGCTTACGTCAATCTGTTGTAGAATAATGGAACATGTTTTGTGTTCTCGTATTATGACGTTCTTAGATAATACAAATCTCCTTCATCATAACCAACATGGATTCCGCAAACAGAGATCATGTGAAACTCAGCTCGCCCTATTTGCCCAAGAAATTCACAGTGCCGTAGACACTGGCGAGCAGATTGATGCCGTATTCCTGGACTTCAGGAAGGCATTTGATACGGTTCCGCACTTACGTTTAGTGAAAAAAATACGAGCTTACGGAATATCGGACCAGGTTTGTGATTGGATTCAGGATTTCCTAGAAGAAAGAACACAACATGTCATTCTTAACGGTTCAAAATCTGCAGATGTAGAGGTAATTTCGGGAGTACCGCAGGGAAGCGTGATAGGACCTTTATTGTTTACAATATACATAAATGACTTAGTTGACAACATCGGTAGCTCCGTGAGGCTATTTGCAGATGACACGGTTGTCTACAAGAAAGTAGCAACATCAGAAGACTCGTACGTACTCCAGGAGGACCTGCAGAGGATTAATGCATGGTGCGACAGCTGGCAGCTTTCCCTAAACGTAGATAAATGTAATATAATGCGCATACATAGGGGCAGAAATCCATTCCAGTACGATTATGCCATAGGTGGTAAATCATTGGAAGCGGTAACGACCGTAAAATACTTAGGAGTTACTATCCGGAGCGATCTGAAGTGGAATGATCACATAAAACAAATAGTGGGAAAAGCAGGCGCCAGGTTGAGATTCATAGGAAGAATTCTAAGAAAATGTGACTCATCGACGAAAGAAGTAGCTTACAAAACGCTTGTTCGTCCGATTCTTGAGTATTGCTCATCAGTATGGGACCCTTACCAGGTTGGATTAATAGAAGAGATAGACATGATCCAGCGAAAAGCAGCGCGATTCGTCATGGGGACATTTAGTCAGCGCGAGAGCGTTACGGAGATGTTGAACAAGCTCCAGTGGCGGACACTTCAAGAAAGGCGTTACGCAATACGGAGAGGTTTATTATCGAAATTACGAGAGAGCACATTCCGGGAAGAGATGGGCAACTTATTTCTACCGCCCACATATATCTCGCGTAATGATCACAACGAAAAGATCCGAGAAATTAGAGCAAATACGGAGACTTACAAGCAGTCCTTCTTCCCACGCACAATTCGTGAATGGAACAGGGAAGGGGGGATCAGATAGTGGTACAATAAGTGCCCTCCGCCACACACCGTAAGGTGGCTCGCGGAGTATAGATGTAGATGTAGATGTTGCACACGGCAATTTCGTTATTATAAATGTTGCAGCCCGAGCACTGAATGTGCTGTTCTCCACCATCCGAGAAAGTAACAGCAGTGGCTGACGATGCAATAGCAAATGCGATTTTATTTTGCGGTTGCACTCCGAATCACGGAATGTTTTCCCTGTGCCACCTACGGCGTCAAAAAAGAGAACAGAGAGAGAGAGAGAGAGAGAGAGAGAGAGAGAGAGAGAGAGAGAGAGAGAGTAGCAATCGGCGGTGTCGAACTGTTGTCTCTGGATTTTTTTTCCCGGATTCTGTGTGGTACATCTTTGCTCGAGTGATTTTCATATTTATCCAAGAAATTCGATGATTGTGCCGGAAAGCATGCCACTTCTGCACCTGTACTGTGAAATTATACCATATTGTCTGTGTCGCGCAGCGTTTTGGTACTATACTTGGGTTAAAATCAGTAGACGGGTTCGCAATAACATTTGTTTATTATGACCAGTTTCGGCTTATGTTGAAGCCATCCTCAGATTTTTTGGGCCTCCTATGGCTGGTGCAGGCGTCTCCTCGGTTGTTCCCATTCCGTCTGAAATATCGCGCTACATCGGAATAAAACAATGTCCATGCGGACTGACCGAAAATACCTGTTCGTTTGCATAATTCGAAAAATTCAGTCAGTAAGCTTTCTCGTGGATTGAATCACTTTCGAGAGTACACTCTCTTCATCTACATCTGCATCTACATCTACATGGTTACTCTGCAATTCACACTTAAGTGCCTGGAAGATGGTTCATCGAACCATTTTCATACTACTTCTCTACCATACCACTCTCGAATGGCGCTGGGAAAAAGGAACACCTAAATATTTCCGTTCGAGCTCTGATTTCTTTTATTTTATTATGATGATCATTTCTCCCTACGTAGATGGGTGTCATCAAAATATTTTCGCATTCGGAAGAGAAAGTTGATGACTGAAATTTCGTAAATAGCCGGCCGCGGTAGCCATGCGGTTCTAGGCGCCTAGTCCGGAACCGCGCGACTGTTACGGTCGCAGGTTCGAATCCTGCCTCGGGCATGGATGTGTGTGATATCCTTAGGTTAGTTAGGTTTAAGTAGTTCTAAGTTCTAGGGGGCTAATGACCTCAGATGTTAAGTCCCATAGTGCTCAGAGCCATTTGAACCATTTGAGCCATTTCGTAAATAGATCTCGCCGCAAAGAAAACCGCCTTTCTTTCAGTGACTGCCACCCCAACCCGCGTATCATATCAGTGACACTCTCAGCCCTATTGCGCGATAACACGAAACGAGCTGCCCTTTTTGCACTTTTTCGATGTCTTCCGTCAATCCTACCTGGTAAGGATCCCATCTGCAATGTTCCAACAGAGGACGGACAAGTGCAATGTAGGCTGTCTCTTTAGTGGGTTTGTCGCATCTACTAAGTGTTCTGCCGTCCGCAGCTCGTGGTCTTGCGGTAGCGTTCTCGCTTCTCGCGCACGGGGTCCCGGGTTCGATTCCCGGCGGGGTCAGGGAATTTTCTCTGCCTCGTGATGACTGGGTGTTGTGATTTCATCATCATTGACTCGCAAGTCGCCGAAGTGGCGTCAACTAAAAAGGACTTGCAATACGGCGGCCGAACTTCCCCGCATGGGGCCTCTCGGCCAACAATGCCATACGATCATTTCATTTCATTTCAGTGTTCTGCCAACAAAGCGCAGTCTTTGTTTCTCCATTCCCCACAATATTATCTATGTGGTCTTTCCAATTTAAGTTGCTCGTAATTGTAATTCCTAGGTATTTAGTCGAATTGACAGCCCTTAGATTTGTGCGATTTATCGTATACCTAAAATTTATCAGATTTATTTTAGTACCCATGTGGATGACCTCGCCCTTTTCTTTGTTTAGTGCCAATTGCTACTTTTCACACCATTCAGAAATACTCTCTAGATCATTTTGTAATTGGAATTGATCGTCTGATAATTTTACTAGACGGTAAATTACAGTATCTGCAAAGAATCTAAGGGAGCTGCTCAGATTATCTCCTAGATCATTTATGTAAATCAGTAACGGCAGAGGGCCTACGACACTACCTTGCGGAACGCCATATATCACTTCTGTTCTATTCGATGATTTATCGTCTGTCACTACAAACTGTGACCTCTCTGAGACGAAATGACGAATCCAGTCACAAAACTGAGACTTTACTCCATATGCACGACATTTTATTAATAGTCGCTTGTGAGGAACGGTATCAAAAGCCTTCTGGAAATCTAGGAATATGGAACTGATGTGAGATCCCTTGACAGCACTCATTACCTCTTGAGAATAAAGAGCTAGCTGTGTTGCACAAGAACGATATTTTCTGAACCCGTGTTGGTTATGTATCAGTAAGTCATTTTCTTCAACGTGATTCGTAATGTTCGAGTATAATATATGCTCCAAAATCCTACTGCAAATTGAGGTCAGTGATATGGGTCTGTAATTAAGTGCGTTACTCCTATTTCCTTTCTTGAATATTGGTGTGACCTGTGCTACTTTCCAGTCTTCTGTCAAATAAACACGTTGATCGTTTTCAGGATGCACAGCCAAATGCCTGACAGATGGATCTTGTTCGTGCATGGAATAACTCAGAATATCCTAGACAGATTCGTTGCTGCTGATGTATTTCCCCATTTTTCAGCGTGTTATTTCGTCGTTTTCATTTACATTTTAATCTGCAAATACTGTCATATCACCGCTCTTATGAACGTATTTGCAAATGTATTTGACTCACTTAACACAACCACAAAACACTTTAATATGAGCCAGAATGAGATTTTCACTCTGCAGCGGAGTGTGCGCTGATATGAAACTTCCTGGCAGATTAAAACTGTGTGCCGGACCGAGACTCGAACTCGGGATTTTTGTCTTTCGCGGGTAAGTGCTCTACCAACTGAGCTACCCAAGCACGACTCACGCCCCGTTCTCACAGCTCTACTTCTGCCAGTACCTCGTCTCCTACCTTCCAAACTTTACAGAAGCTCTCCTGCGAACCTTGCAGAACTAACTAATCTGCTAAGGAAGTTTCATATCAGCGCACACTCCGCTGCAGAGTGAAAATCTCATTCTGGAAACATTCCGCAGGATGTGGCTAAGCCATGTCTCCGCAATATCCTTTCTTTCAGGAGTGCTAGTTCTGCAAGGTCCGCAGGAGAGCTTCTGTAAAGTTTGGAAGATAGGAGACGAGGTACTGGCAGAAGTAAAGCTGTGCGGACGGGGCGTGAGTCGTGCTTGGGTAGCGCAGATGGTAGAGCACTTGCGCGCGAAAGGCAAAAATCCCGAGTTCAAGTCTCGGTCCGGCACACAGTTTTAATCTGCCAGGAAGTTTCACTTTAATGTGAGCTTTTTACGATTTCGGGGAATAGAGGCGAATATGTTACTATGCATTGATTGTCAATGTCGGTCTGATTGCCATTGTTTCACGTTCGCTTTGTAAATGAATGACCTCCACTGTCTACGTTCCTGGACGATACAATGGACAACCGTTGATGTTCGTAATAATGTCGTTAACAGTTTTGGGAAACGCGTAATACAGTTTCCATTTTCCACTCACGGTGCTGTCGTGTTCACATCTCTGGTCGTGTTTTGTCGACTAACCATACCAGAGTATGTGCGCGCGGCAAACCTCGTTTTTGCCGTTCAATAGAATGCAGCCAGCAACGTGTTGGTCCGAAAACGTGTAATTTGGTTATTAAATTAACCAATGATTTTAATTTTCGCTTGAACACACGTGCCGTAATGTCGTGGCGGTGTACTGCTAATTGACCTGGCAATAACAAAGTTTGCATTGCTTCCCACTTGGGATTACATGTGGACGTTATAAATAAATCTGGTTGTCCACAAACGCCCACGAAGCCGTAGCTCCTTGCATGACGTGGACTGAGGTATATGTGGATGGATGTATGAACCCGTTTCCGATTTCGTTGATATATAATTTCAGCAGCAGCTCTCAAATGAATTTACTCTCCGAACGCAGCCTCGCTTGACTGACACGGCTGTGACGTAATCGCTTCCCACACGTGTCCATGGTATACTGATGAAACAGTTGCAGAACATTTGAGAATGTGACTATGTTTTGAACATGGCTGTCATCAGCAACAGTAAGTAATTACAGGGTCACAAATTTCCAAGCAACCGGTTGCAAATAGAATTTACAATTCTTTAATTAGTTTTCAACGCCAACGAGGAGCGTCTTCTTCAGAAGAAACTCTTACCTTACCTAAAAATATCACAGGAAGGTACATTAATAGCAGGTAGGCATTAGAGCAAACACTTAATTTTTACAAATTAAACTGCATAAAAATACTCACATGTGGTTAAAAGGAAATTTGAGTGACACCTCTCTAGTCAAAGCAAGTTGTTGTTGTTGTTGTGGTCTTCAGTCCTGAGATGGTTTGATGCAGCTCTCCATGCTACTCTAACCTGTGTAAGCTTCTTCATCTCCCAGTACTTACTGCAACCTACATCCTTCTGAATCTGCTTAGTGTATTCATGTCTTGGTCTCCCTCTACGATTTTTATCCTCCACGCTGCCCTCCAATGCTAAACTTGTGATCCCTTGATGCCTCATGGCATGTCCTACCAACCGATCCCTTCTTCTAGTCAAGTTGTGCCACAAACTTCTCTCCTTCCCAATTCTATTCAGTACCTCCTCATTAGTTACGTGCTCTACCCGTCTATTCTTCAGCATTCTTCTGTAGCACCACATTTCGAAAGCTTCTATTCTCTTCTTGTCCGAACTATTAATCGTCCATGTTTCACTTCCCTACATGGCTACACTCCATACAAATACTTTCAGAAACGACTTCCTGACATTTAAATCTATACTGGATGTTAACAAATTTCTCTTCTTCAGAAACGCTTTCCTTGCCATTGCCAGTCTACATTTTATATCCTCTCTACTTCGACCATCATCAGTTATTTTGCTCCCCAAATAGCAAAACTTCTTTACTACTATGTGTCTAATTTCCTAATCTAATTCCCTCAGCATCACCCGACTTAATTCGACTACATTGCATTATCCTCGTTTTGCTTCTGTTGATGTTCATCTTATATCCTCCTTTCAAGACTCTATCCATTCCGTTCAACTGCTCTTCCAAGTCCTTTGCTGTCTCTGACAGAATTACAATTTCATCGGCGAACCTCAAACTTTTTATTACTTCTCCATGGATTTTAATACCTACTCCGAATTTTTCTTTTGTTTGCTTCATTGCTTGCTCAAACGAAACAAAACAAACAAAAAAAAATTAACGATTGTAACAATAATATATGGAGTGCATAGGCAATCACAATAAAATAAAATGAAATGGAAATAATACAGGGAAATGGAGGAATAGCCAAGAACAGACTCTGTGGAAATTAATGGAAAACTGAAAGTATTACCTAAAGTTGAGAGAGTAAAAAATAACCAGATAGTGCATTGCATTTATGAAAATTATTTTTTTTTAATTTTCGCATTGATCAGCTAGGATCACGTTACAAATTCAGTTCCTCTACTTCCGTTATTGTTTTCAATTTTTCCAGTACTCCTGCCCCCCCCCCCCCCCCCCCCTCCATGTGGTCTCTCCTTCCCTCTGTCCATGTTATTCCCGATTTTTTAATTCTTTCTCCTAGATATTTAAAATTACTTTTTCGTTCTATTTTACCCGTTTGTGTTTCTATGAATTTTGGTGGATTTTTTATATTTGGCATGAATTTAATTTTTTTTTCAGCTTAAATGTTGAGACCAGCTTTATTTCCTATTCCTTCCATAAGATTTATTTGAATTACGGTGTCCGTCCGATTTTCTGAACGTACTGTAAAATCGTGTGCAAAAGACTGGTAATTTATCTTAATTCCATTTTTTTCCATCCTAGAATTATTGTTTCAGTTTTGTGATTTTTTTTTAGCTCCGAATTCCAGATCGTTACAATTTTTTTAGAACATAGTTTAACAGCAAAGATGGTAAACCGTCCTCTTGTCTAACACCAGTTTTTATTTCAAAAGGCTGAGCGAGTTCTCCCAAGGTGGTGGTAAGTTCCTATGGGACCAAACTACTAAGGTCATCGGTCCCTAGGCTTACGCACTACTTAATGTAACTTAAACACTAACTTACGCTAAGGACAACGCACACACACCTATACCCGAGGGAGGACTCGAACCTCGGACGAAGGGGGGGGGGCGGTCGGGTGGTCGGGGGGGGGGGGGGGGGTGCCGCGCGAACCGTTGCAAGGCGCCTGAGACCGCCCGGCTACCCCGAAATGTAACTTTAGATGTCGTCGTTGTTAGAGCTTCATGAACTACGTTCGCTAATTTCTCCGAAATGTAACTTTAGATGTCGTCGTTGTTAGAGCTTCATGAACTACGTTCGCTAATTTTGTTTTAACACCAAATTCTTCAGTGATTTTATCTATGGAGTGTTTATTTCTTATAATTTTATATTCCAGTAAACTTAATAATGTGCGTCAGAACTTAACAGAACACAGCTCGTGAGGCTGGTGTTAAAAGTCTACCGATGACGTCATACGCGTTAGCCGGACCTCCTAGTTGCCTTCCTTATAGGAATGGCGGTTATCGCTGAAACGACCGATTTCTGTTAAATCGTTTTTCTTCACGTCATTTCAACCTAGCTGTTGAAACCGCTCAAAGTAACCGGTTACTGAAATATCCGATTTTCGATCTTTTGTTCCTGTTATTTCCTGTAGTAAGCGTACAAATCGGACAAAAATTTTCAAGACACGTAGAATGGAAATATTGATTGAATCACGCGAAGTGATAAGTGGTTTAATACTACAAAAGAAATCACCAGTATGCTACTGTTGATTTCAATTTTCAGAAACTGTGCTCAAAAATCGTGTTGTAATCGGGAATCATGCCATTATTTGGGCATTATGAATAGTCAGTGCTAAAGGGTGATAACTGACGTTTAAAAAACACCGTTTTTCGCGTTATTTCTCTGTTTTCAAAGGCTACAGGAGATAAAGGCATATTAGTAGACAAGGCAGCAAAACAGCTACTTCCCTTTTACAGGGCTATTACAAATGATTGAAGCGATTTCATAAATTCACTGTTGCTCCATTC
The DNA here is from genome assembly GCF_021461385.2 of Schistocerca piceifrons. Lineage (NCBI taxonomy): Eukaryota > Metazoa > Arthropoda > Insecta > Orthoptera > Acrididae > Schistocerca > Schistocerca piceifrons. The sequence continues at coordinate 65,524,459 of NC_060148.1, read as the reverse complement.
ATTGACATATGGTCACGACACACTACAGATACGTAGAGAAGCTCTTAAAGTTTTGTTCAGCTGAAGCCGCACTTCAGGTTTCTGCCGCCAGAGCGCTCGAGAGGGCAGTGAGACAAAACGGCGACAGGAGCCGAGAAAGCGTATGTCCTGCTTGAAATGCACTCACATCAGTCAGTCATAACAGTGCAACGACACTTCAGGACGAAGTTCAACAAAGATCCACCAACTGTTAACTCCATTCGGCCATGGTATGCGCAGTTTAAAGCTTCTGGATGCCTCTGTAAGGGGAAATCAACGGGTCGGCCTGTAGTGAGCGAAGAAACGGTTGAACGCGTGCGGTCAAGTTTCACGCGTAGCCCGCGGAAAATTGGCTCATGCCAGAACTGGAGACCGACAGCGCCGACTTCATCTTTCAACAGGATGGTGCTCCACCGCACTTCCATCACGATGTTCGGCATTTCTTAAACAGGATATTGGAAAACCGATGCATCGGTCGTGGTGGAGATCATGATCAGCAATTCATGTCATGGTCTCCACGCTCTCCCGACTTAACCCCATGCGATTTCTTTCAGTGGGGTTATGTGAAAGATTCAGTGTTTAAACCTCCTCTACCAAGAAACGTGCCAGAACTGCGAGCTCGCATCAACGATGCTTTCGAACTCATTGATGGGGACATGCTGCGCCGAGTGTGGGAGGAACTCGATTATCGGCTTGATGTCTGCCGAGTCACTAAAGGGGCACATATCGAACATTTGTGAATGCCTAAAAATACTTTTGGAGTTTTTGTAGGTGTGTGCAAAGCATTTTGAAAATATCTCAAATAATAAAGTTATTGTAGAGCTGTGAAATCGCTTCAATCATTCGTAATAACCCTGTATATTACTGTTAAGTTTTTAGTTCGTTACTGTTGCATAATTTCCTTTATCTTTTATTGTTTCATAGAAATGGCGGACAACACTTTACTCTTTTAAGGCAAATGGAGCATTGTACTTCACAGCTGCGTCACTCCGTACTAGATTTGGTGCCATTCTACACTGCAGAGCCAAAAAAACTGGTACACCTGTCTAATATCGTGTAGGGCCCCTGCGAGCAAACAGAATTGCTGCAAGACGACGTGGCATGGACTTAACTAATGTTTCAAGTAGTGCTGGAGGAAATTGTACCATGAATCCTGCAGGGAGTATAAAGGTGTGGAAATGTCTTCTCAACAGCACGTTGCAAGGTATCCCAAATATGCTCAATAATGTTTATTTCTGGGTGGCCAGCGGAAGTGTTTAAACTCAGAAAAGATACCTGGGCCCACTCTGTAGCAATTTGTAGCAATTTTGAGCGTGTGAAGTGTCACATTGTCCTACTGGAATTGGCCAATTCCGTGCTTATGTACGGGTCAACGGACAGTGTCTTATCATGGGTCCCATATCACTCCAACTGCACACACCCAGCAGCATGAAGGGTACACGACTGGGTCTTCACCTTCGAAAGCCCATATCAATGGACAATTCCGTGCTTATGTACGTGTCAACTGTCAATGTCTTATCATGGGTCCCATATCACTCCAACTGCACACACCCAGCACCATGAAGGGTACACGACTGGGTCTTCACTTTCGAAAGCCCATATCAATGGACAATTCCGTGCTTATGTACGTGTCAACTGTCAATGTCTTGTCATGGGTCCCATATCACTCCAACTGCACACACCCAGCACCATGAAGGGTACATGACTGGGTCTTCACCTTCGAAAGCCCATATCAATGGACAATTCCGTGCTTATGTACGTGTCAACTGTCAGTGTCTTATCATGGGTCCCATATCACTCCAACTGCACACACCCAGCACCATGAAGGGTACACGACTGGGTCTTCACCTTCGAAAGCCCATATCAATGGACAATTCTGTGCTTATGTACGTGTCAACTGTCAGTGTCTTATCATGGGTCCCATATCACTCCAACTGTACACACCCAGCACCATGAAGGATACACGACTGGGTCTTCGCCTTCGAAAGCCCATATCAATGGACAATTCCGTGCTTATGTACGTGTCAACTGTCAATGTCTTATCATGGGTCCCATATCACTCCAACTGCACACACCCAGCACCATGAAGGGTACACGACTGGGTCTTCACCTTCGAAAGCCCATATCAATGGACAATTCCGTGCTTATGTACGTGTCAACTGTCAATGTCTTATCATGGGTCCCATATCACTCCAACTGCACACACCCAGCACCATGAAGGGTACACGACTGGGTCTTCACCTTCGAAAGCCCATATCAATGGACAATTCCGTGCTTATGTACGTGTCAACTGTCAATGTCTTATCATGGGTCCCATATCACTCCAACTGCACACACCCAGCACCATGAAGGGTACACGACTGGGTCTTCACCTTCGAAAGCCCATATCAATGGACAATTCCGTGCTTATGTACGTGTCAACTGTCAATGTCTTATCATGGGTCCCATATCACTCCAACTGCACACACCCAGCACCATGAAGGGTACACGACTGGGTCTTCACCTTCGAAAGCCCATATCAATGGACAATTCCGTGCTTATGTACGTGTCAACTGTCAATGTCTTATCATGGGTCCCATATCACTCCAACTGCACACACCCAGCACCATGAAGGGTACACGACTGGGTCTTCACCTTCGAAAGCCCATATCAATGGACAATTCCGTGCTTATGTACGTGTCAACTGTCAATGTCTTATCATGGGTCCCATATCACTCCAACTGTACACACCCAGCACCATGAAGGGTACACGACTGGGTCTTCACCTTCGAAAGCCCATATCAACGATGTTTCGTTGAATGGTTCGCACGCTGACACTTGTTGTTCACTCAGCATTGAAATCTCCAGCAATTTGCGGAAGTGTTGCGCTTCTTGGAAAAAAAAAATGGTTCAAATGGCTCTGAGTACTATGGGACTTACCATCTGTGGTCATCAGTCCCCTAGAACTTAGAACTACTTAAACCTAACTAACCTAAGGACATCACACACATCCATGCCCGAGGCAGGATTCGAACCTGCGACCGTAGTGGTCACGCGGTTCCAGACTGAATCGCCTAGAACCGCTCGGCCACACCGGCCGGCTACTTCTGTCACGTTGAACAATTCTCTTCAGTCGTCGTTGGTCCCGTTCTTGCAGGATCTTTTTCCGGCCTCAGAACAGTATTCATGGAGCCACTCTGTAGCAATTCTGGACTTGCTGGGTGTCGCATTGTTTCTCTGGAATTGACCAAGTCTGTCCGAACGCACAATGGACACGAATGGATGCAGGTGATCAGACAGGATGCTTACGTACGTGTCACCTGTCAGCGTCGTATTTAGATGTATCTGGGGTCCCATATCAACCCAACTGCACACGCCGCACACCATTACAGAGCTTCCACGAACTTGGACAGTCCCCTGCTGACATGCAGGGTCCATGGATTCATGAGGTTGTCTCTGTACCTGTACACGTCCCTCCTCTCGATACAATTTGAAACGAGTCCGACCAGGCAACATGTTTCCAGCCATCAACAGTCGAATGTCGGTGTTGGCGGGCCTAGCTGAGGTGTAAAGCTTTGCGTCGTGCATTCATCAAGGATACACGAGTGGGCCTTCCTCCGAAAGCCGATATCGATGATGTTTCGTTGAATGGTTCGCACGCTGACACTTGTTGATGGCCCAGCATTGAAGTCCGCAGCAATTTATAGAAGGGTTGCACCTCTGTCATATTGAACGATCGTCGTTGGTCCCGTTCTTGCAGGATCTTTTTCCGGCCACAACGATGCCGGAGATTTGATGTTTTACCGGATTCCTGATATTCACGGCACACTCGTGACATGGTCGTACGGCAAAATCCCCACTTAATCGCTACCTCGGAGGTGCTGTGTCCCATCGCTCGTGCGTCGACTATAACACCATGTTCAAACTCACTCACATCTTGATAGCAGCAGTAACCGGTCAGACAATTGCGCGAGACACTTGTTATTTTATAAAGGCGCGCTCACCGCAATGCTGTATTCTGCCTATTTACATGTCTCTGTATTCGAAGACGCACGCGTATACCAGTTTTTTGGCGCTTCAGTGTATTACAGAATGTGAATTTGCAAAAACAGTAAGCAAGTTTTAAGGGCATAGGGAGGAGGTAAGAGGAGTTGGGGACATGGGAGGGGGAGGAAGTGGACATCATCAAACAAACAGCAGGACATGAAGAGAGGGAGGGAGGATAAATGGACAGAGAGGAGTGCGGAAGAGGTGGTGGACACAGAGGAGAGAGAGGGAAAGAGATGTGGAAGAGGATATGGACAAACAGAGAGGGAGGAGCAGATGGACAGAGGCAGAGAATGGGTTGGGTTGTTTGGGGGAGGGGACCAAACACCGAGGGTATCGGTCTCATCGGTTTAGGGAAGGATGGGGGAGGAAGTCGGCCGTGCCCTTTCAAAGCAACCATCCCGACATTTACCTGGAGCGATTTAGGGAATCACGGAAAACCTAAATCAGGATGCGAGTCCAATGTGCTAACCACTGCGCCACCTCGTTCGGTAAAGGCAGAGGAGAGGAGTTTAGAGCTATGACCAGTTCCCATACGCATTATAAACGTGTGCTTTTTCTTGTCTTTCTTTCCCAATTAACCAGGCTGAGCCACAGCAAAACATGGCTGGGTACATCTAGTACGTAAATGAGAATAGCCAAGGATCAAGTAGACCTCATGTCACATTGTTGCCATTTATTGACCAGCAGTTTCCACAAATCAGCATGCATTTGGAAACTATCGCTCTTGCGAAACACATCTGCGTCTACATCCGTACTTTGCAAGCCACCTGACGGTGTGTGGCGGAGGGTACCTTCTATTCCAGTCTCGTATTGTTCGTGGAAAGAGAGACTGTCAGTATGCTTCTGTGTGGGCTCTAATCTCTCTGATTTTATCCTCATGGTCTCTTCGCGAGATATACGTTGGAGGGAGCAATATACTGCTTGACTCCTCGGTGAAGGTATGTTCTCGAAACTTCAGCAAAAGCCCGTACCGAGCTACTGAGCGTCTCTCTTGCAGAGTCTTCCACTGGAGTTTATCTGCCATCTCCGTAACGCTTTCGCGATTACTAAATGATCCTGTAACGAAGTGCGCTGCTCTCCGTTCGATCTTTTCTCTCTCTCTTCTATCAACCCTATCTGGTACGGATCCCACACTGGTGAGCAGTATTCAAGCAGTGGGCGAACAAGTGTACTGTAACCTACTTCCTTTGTTTTCGGATTGCACTTCCTTAGGATTCTTCCAATGAATCTCAGTCTGGCATCTGCTTTACCGATGATCAACTTTATATGATCATTCCATTTTAAATCACTCCTAACGCGTACTCCCAGATAATTTATGGTATTAACTGCTTCCAGTTGCTGACCTGCTATTTTGTAGCTAAACGATAAGGGATCTTTCTTTCTATCTATTCGCAGCACATTACACTTGTCTACATTGACATTCAATTGCCATTCCCTGCACCATGCGTCAATTCGCTGCAGATCCTCCTGCATTTCAGTACAATTTTCCATTGTTACAACCTCTCGATATACCACAGCATCATCCGCAAAAAGCCTCAGTGAACTTCCGATGTTGTCCTCAAGGTGATTGATATATTGTGTGAATAGCAACGGTCCTACGACACTCCCCTGCGGCATTCTGAAATCACTCTTACTTCGGAAGACTTCTCTCCATTGAGAATGACATGCTGCGTCCTGTTATCTAGGAACTCCTCAATCCAATCACACAATTGGTCTGATAGTCCATATGCTCTTACTTTGTTCATTAAAAGACTGTGGGGAACTCTATCGAACGCCTTGCGGAAGTCAAGAAACTCGGCATCTATCTGGGAACCCGTGTCTATGGCCCTCTGATCTCAGGAGGACGACGGTTCAATCCCGCGTCCGGCCATCCTGATTTAGGTTTTCTGTGATTTCCCTAATTCGTTCAGGCAAATGCCGGGATGGTTCCTTTGAAAGGGCACGGCCGACTTCCTTCCCCGTCCCTCCCTAATCCAATCAGACCGATGACCTCGCTGTCTGGTCTCCTTCCCCAAACAACCCAACCCCCAACCCCTCTGATCTCGTGGATGAATAGCGCGAACTGGGTTTCGCACGATCGTCTTTTTCGAAACCCATGCTGATTCCTACAATTTCTAGTCTCCACAGCTTGCCCTTTTCTCAGACAATATCCTGTCGACAGTGTATGAACTGGCAAATTCCATTTTCCCTGATTTGCAAAAAGCGTTCGTCACGCTGCCCCACTGTACACTGTTAAGGAAGGTACTAACGTGAGGAATAGGTTCTCTGACTGTGAATGGCTCGATGACTTCTTAAGTAACAGAACCCAGTACGTTGTCCTAGACAGGAAGTGTTCATCAGAGACAAGGGTATCCTCAGGAGTGCCCCAGGGAAGTGTGATAGGACCGCTGGTGTTCTCTGTATACATAAATGATATGACAGAGAGGGTCAACAGCAGTCTGCGGTTGTTTGCTGATGATGTCGTGGTGCACGGTAAAGTGTAGAAGTTGAGTGTCTGTAGGGATGTTTCCAGAATGAGATTTTCACTCTGCAGCGGAGTGTGCGCTGATATGAAACTTCCTGGCAGATTAAAACTGTGTGCCCGACCGAGACTCGAACTCGGGACCTTTGTCTTTCGCGGGCAAGTGCTCTACCAACTGAGCTACCCAAGCATGACTCACGCCCCCTCCTCACAACTTTACTTCCGCCAGTACCTCGTCTCCTACCTTCCAAACTTTACAGGAGAGCTTCTGTAAAGTTTGGAAGGTAGGAGACGAGATACTGGCAGAAGTAATGCTGTGAGGACCGGGCGTGAGTCGTGCTTCGGTAGCTCAGATGGTAGAGCACTTGCCCGCGAAAGGCAAAGGTCCCGAGTTCGAGTCTCGGTCGGGCACATAGTTTTAATGTCTGTAGGGAGATACAAGATGACGTAGAGTGGTGTCATGAATGCAGCTAGCAATAAACGTGGTAAAATGTAGGTTAATGCGGATGAGGAGAAAGATCAAACATCTACATCATACTCCGCAAGCCACCTAATGGTGTGTGGTGGAGGGTACTTTCGGTACCACTATCTGATCCCTCCAACCCTGTTCCACTCGCGTATAGTGCGTGGGAAGTTTGATTGTCGGTGAGCCTCTGCAGTGGCTCTAATTTCTCGAATTTTCTCCTCGTAGTCAATACGCGAGATGTATGTGGGGGAAGTAATATGTTACATGACTCATCCTGAAAAGTGCTCTCCCGAAATTCCAATAGTAACTCTCTCCGTGATACGCAACGCCTCTCTTGTAACGTCTGCCAGTGGAGTTTGTTTAGGATCTCCGTAACTCTCTCTCGCCAGCTAAACGTTGCCGTGACGAACTGCGCCGCTCTTCTTTGGATCTTCTCTATCTCCCTTATCAGTCCTACCTGACAGGAATCCCAGGTAGACGAACAATACTCAAGAATCGGGCGAACAAGCGCCTTATAAGCCACTTCTTTCGTGGATGAGTTGCATTTCCTTAAGATTCTTCCGATGAATCTGAATCTGGTGTCTGCTTTTCCCAGTATCTGTTTTATATGGTCATTCTAGTTAAGGTCGCTCTGGATAGTTGCGCCTAGATATTTTACTGAGACGCTGGTTGTAGCTGTTTGTCATCAATAGTGTAGATCTACAGTAGTGGATTTTTTTTCCTTTGTATGCGCAGTATGTTACGTTTATTTACGTTCAGAGTCAACTGCCAGAGCCGGCACCATTCGACAATTCTCTGCAGGACGTTCTGCAAATTCTTACTATCATCTGGCGTTTCTACTTTGGTATAGACAACAGCATCACCTGCGAATAGCCTTAAAGAGCATCCGACGCTTTCTACTAGATTATTTATAGATATTGTAAACAGCAACGGTCCTATCACACTTCTCTTTGTACTGCGGATATTACCTTTACATCTGTCGATTTAGTTCCGTTAAGAGCGACTTCTTGAGTTCTATCTGCAAATCCAGTCGCACGACTGCTCCGATACTCCGTAAGCTCGTATTTCTTTTAATTAAACTGCAACGGTAATGTTCGGATACAGTATTACTAGTGCCCTGCTGGATACAGTGAAGGTGTTTAAATATCTGGACTTAACGTTGCAAACTGATAAAATGATTTTATCTTGGAGCTCTTCCATTTGGTCCGTGTTTGCATAGAAAAACAGTAGTATAAGAAAAATGAGTCCGCCTTGGTGCAAAACACCTTGTTATTCGTTTATTTCTTTATTCTCCCAAACTAGTTTCGGCGACAAATATCACCATCATCAGTGTTTTTTTTAATCTTATTTATTGTATGTTACCGCATGTTTTAAGCAATTATTGTCGCTGTCTGCGACATATTTTCTGTGCGCTTTTTTTTCTGTTGCCGTTTTTTACTTAGCGAACGTCATGTCATGTTCGTTGGATGGTATGTGGCTTCTTTAATTCACAGAAAAACAAAACTCCCACACTCTGTTTCTGAAGATGGTGTAATGTTCTGGATCAGAAACAGAGTGCGGAAGTTTTGTTTTTCTGTGTATAAAAGCAGCCACATGCCATCCAACGAACATGACATGATGTTCGCTAAGTAAAAAACGAGAACAGGAAAAAAGCGCACAGAAAATATGTCGCAGACAGCGACAATAATTGCTTAAAACATGCAGTAACATACAAGAAATAAGATTTTAAAAAACCACTGATGATGGTGATATTTGTCGCCGAAACTTGTTTGGGAGAATAAACAAATAAACGAATATGAAAGTGTTTTGCATCATGGCGGACTCATTTTTCTGATATTACTGATATGAGGTGGAAAGAGCACGTGAGAACTGTGGTAGGGAAGGCGAATGGTCGATTTAGGTTTATTGGGAGAATTTTAGGAAAGAGTGGTTCAGCTGTAAAGGAGACCGCATATAGGACGCTGGAGCGACCTATTCTTGAGTACTGACCGAGTGTTTGGTCTAACTGAAGGAAGATATCGAAGGAATCCAGAGGCGGACTGCTAGGTTTGTTACCGGTAGGTTCGACGAGCAGGCGAGTTGTAGGTGAATGCTTCCTGAAGTCAGGAGAGAGTCCTGGAGGGAAGATGACGTTCTTCACTCGAAACACAACTGAGAAACTATTTTTCAGTATCAGTGTTTTACAGTGTACATGCAATGTTCTTCTGACGAGCTTGTTTGTCTGACTGTTACGATCCACAGCTGTATGAAATAGAAGAAATGTATTCCCAATTGCGAATACGTTTGGTCTTCAGCTGCACAATATATTGGCGACATTTGAAAATTTATGCCGGACTGGGACTCGAAACCGGATTGCACATCTACATCCATATCCATATCCATACTCCGCAAGCCACCTGACGGTGTGTGGCGGAGGGTACCTTGAGTACCTCTATCGGTTCTCCCTTCTGTTCGAGTCTCGTATTGTTCGTGGAAAGAAGGATTGTCGGTATGCCTCTGTGTGGGCTCTAATCTCTCTGATTTTATCCTCATGGTCTGTTTGACTCCGCGATGAAGGTATGTTCTCCAAACTTCAACAAAAACCCGTACCGAGCTACTGAGCGTCTCTCCTGCTGAGTCTTCCACTGGAGCTTATCTATCATCTCCGCAACGCTTTCGCGATTACTAAATGATCCTCTAACGAAGCGCGCTGCTCTCCGTTGGATCTTCTCTATCTCTTCTATCAACCCTATCTGGTACGGATCCCACACTGGTGAGCAGTATTCAAGCAGTGGGCGAACAAGTGTACTGTAACCTACTTCCTTTGTTTTCGGATTGCATTTCCTTAGGATTCTTCCAATGAATCTGTCTGGCATCTGCTTTACCGACGATCAACTTCATATGATCATTCCATCTCAAATCACTCCTAATGCCCACTACCAGATTATTTAAGAAAATAACTGCATCCAGTTGATGACCTGCTGTTTTGTAGCTAAATCATAGAGGATCTTTCTTTTTATGTATTCGCAGCACATTACACTTGTCTACATTGAGATTCAACTGTCATTTCCCACACCATGCGTCAATTCGTTGCAGATCCTCCTGCATTTCAGTAAAATTTTCCATTGTTACAACCTCTCGATATACTACAGCATCATCCGCAAAAAGCCTCAGTGAGCTTCCGATGTTATCCACAAGGTCATTTATATACGGTATATTGTAAATAGCAACGGTCCTACGATACTCCCCCGCATCGCACTTGAAATCACTCTTACTTCGGAAGACTTCTCTCCATTGAGAATGAGATGGTGCGTTCTGTTATCTAGGAACTCTTCAATTGGTCTGGTAGTCAATATGCTCTTACTTTGTTCATTAAACAACTGTGGGGAACTGTATCAAACGCCTGGCGTAAGTCAAGAAACACGGCATCTGCCTCGGAACCCGTGTCTATAGCCCCCTGAGTCTCGTGGACGCGAGTGGTATCTTAATTTTTTTTCTTTTTAGTTTTTCTTTTGTCAGTGTGGGGTATATAGTAGGGTTTCAGGGGGCAGAATCGGCGGGGTTCGCAACCCGAGGCTTGGCCACAAGTTGAAGAAAAGAGAGAGAAGGGGGAGTATGTGACAAACTAAAAACAAAGACAAATATAGTAGTTTACTTTCTTAGAGCAACAGTTGTGCTATTTTTATTTTATTTTAGTGTTATATTTTTTATTTTTATTCCATTATGCTACTCCAGGCGGGTGTAAAATGAATGTGCGCAACGGAGAATAATCTCAGGTCATACTTATATCTCATCCAAAGTTAATCAGTCGGTACTTTCGCGAAACAGTCCCTCAAATACTCCTCAATGGTACCCAACTACCATACCAAAAAACAGTAAAGGACCTTGGAATAATCTTGGATGAACACCTAAACTGGGAAGAACAAACAGTCACAGCTTGCCGGAAATCGCTCTCCTCCCTACATGCAATTCAAAAATTTAGAAAAATATTTCCAACCCATGTTAAACAAAAATTAGTCCAAACACTAGTCTTGCCTAATCTTTACTACTGTGATGCAGTTCAACACGGCACAAATAGTGAAAATTCGAGGTGCCTCGAGCTAGTGATGAATGCCTGCGTTACATACGTGTGCAATATACGTTTGTATGATCATATCAGTCCTTCATACTCCCAGCTAGGTTGGATACGCCCACATAAGGCACGCGATCTCCACACGATGTGCTTACTTCATCGATTTCTTAGCCACTGGTGCCCCCAATACTTATCTTCTCGCATTAAACACCTATCATCATTCCACAACCGCAATACCAGATCGGATACGTCTAGCATCTTGGCTGTACCTTTACATAACACAAAATCTTTGTCCGTGTCATTCTCCATATCAGCCATACGACTATGGAACGCGCTCCCCTGTGATCTGCGTCTTATCCAGAACCACTCAACATTCAAGAGGGAGGAACTCAAGACTTACATATTAGGCACGGTATAGCCACCATTGTTGTGCCCCTCTAATCTCTTTCTTTCTCCTCTCCATCATAGCTTCGAATTTTACAATTCTATTTCTCTTCCTCTAACCTAGCTACCTCCTTTATATATCTTTCACCCCATTCTATCGTCTTATGTCTCTGCTCGTTGTGAATAACTCGCAAGCTGCAAGAACAAAGCGAGAAAATTCCCAACTAGCAATAGGACTGACATTCATAAAAGAAAAATATGTTTACTTTCATATACATAGTCATTATTATTATTATTATTATTATTATTATTCTTGATTGTTATAATTATTTTTTGATTGTTATAATTATCATTGTACTACTTTTATAATCTCTATTTTTTTTCTTTAACATTAATACTGTATAACATGTTATATGTCCTTAATGTTCTGTAGAAACTGAAATTTGTTGAATCTGAGTATGCCTGGTTAGGTGTAAGAGAGGGCCTGAAGGTCCTAATCTTGCCAGGTAAAATAAATGCATAAATAAATAAATAAAATAAACGCTAAAATAAAGGTTTGTCCCTGTCCGACTACCCCCTGAAGCAGATCTCAGGATCTCTTACTTCTATAAATTACAATCTAAACATAAATGAATGGTGAAGGCAACTAATCCTACTACTAAATGATAAACGTTGTTCCTGGTGATATATTTATTGTAGGGTAAAACCAAAACTTTATATTACATAGTTTACGTTTCCTAAGTAAAATTGCTAATCAATTGCCCAACTCTGCTCCTTATGATGACTGCGCTATCTAATGTCAATAACTCGAAATGACTGACATCATCTACGTACCAAACACTAGAAGACACTACTTTCAAAGATGATCTACGGTGGTGTGGAACCTCAGTGGAAAAAAACTAACGTGATCACAGCTGTTTAGCTTCTGTAGCCCTCATAAGCCGAAGCAATTTGCGATATTACCGTATATATTTCCGGTGCGTCAAAGTGATGGTTCTCGTACTCGTGTGCGACGATGGAAGAACTCCAGCCACAAATAAACCCTTTCAAACACTAGGACGGCAGAAGGCGGTCCTCCGACTAATACTGACTTCTCCTCTCTGTGTTCTACAGCCGAGAAACGCGCACTCCCAATCACAAGAACGGAGGTGAGATAACGTCTCAACGTAAGTATAGGCAGAGAAAGTTCTCTCAATTACTGAACGCTGCGTACTCAACGACGACTTCCAACCCTGACGTGAAGGCCAGGATCGTGTAAGTTCACAACAGTACAGTGCCTAACTGTTCTAACTATAAACTCTCCGTCCGTACCAACAGAAGCTGATATCGGGGGGACCGTCACACACGGGCGCTCACAACGGAAGACTTCTCGTCTCTCCACTGCTGGCTTCCCTGCAAGGTTCGGCTCCCCACCCTCGTAATTCCGAAAACGAATCATATTCCCGAAAACACGGAATATTCTCCCTCTCCACAGGTTCTTCCGAACGCCGACCAACCGTATTTTAGTCTTTTGTCGTCCAGCTCGGAAAATTTGCGAGGGAAAACCTATACAATGGTACGCTTCTGACAAGGGAACCTCCCCATCGCACCCCCCCCCCCCCCCCTCTGATTTAGTTATAAGTTGGCACAGTGGATAGGCCTTGAAAAACTGAACACAGATCAATCGAGAAAACAGGAAGAAGTTGTGTGGAACTGTGAAAAAATAAGCAAAATATACAAACTGAGTAGTTCAAAGGAAGATAAGCAACATTAAGGACGATAGGAACGCAGGAGCGCCGTGGTCTCGTGGTAACGTGAGCAGCTGCGGAACGAAAGGTCCTTGGTTCAAATTTTCCATCGCGTGAAAAGTTTAATTTTTTATTTTCAGTTTATGTGACAAACTGTTATGTTTTCATCATTTTTTTGGGAGTGATTATCACATCCACAAGAAAACCTAAATCGGGCAAGGTAGAATAATCTTTTTACCCATTCGCCAAGTGTACAAGTTAGGTGGGTCGACAACATATTCCTGTCATGTGACGCACATGCCGTCACCAGTGTCGTATAGAATATATCAGATGTGTTTTCCTGTGGAGGAATCGGTTGACCTATGACCTTCCGATCAAATGTTTTCTGTTCCCATTGGAGAGGCACGTCCTTTCGTCTACTAATCGCACGGTTTTGCGATGCGGTCGCAAAACAGAGACACTACACTTATTACAGTGAACAGAGATGTCAATGAACGAACGGACAGATAATAACAATGCAAAAATAAAGTAAAATTTTCGGTCGAGGGAAGATTTGAACCAAGGACCTCTCTTCAGCAGCCGCTCACGCCACCACGGGACCACGGCGCTCCTAAATTCACATAGTCCATTATGTTGCTTATGTGGCCCATGGACTACTCACTTTGTGTATTTTGCTTATTTTTTCACAGTTCCACACAACTTCTTCCTGTTTTCTCAATTGATCTGTGTTCTGTTTATCAAGGCCTATCCACTGTGCCAACTTATAACTAAATCTGAGGGGGGTGCGATGGGGAGGTTCCCTTGTGAGTAAAAATCCTTGGAAATAACCCAGCCTGCGTGGTTTTCGAGGCGCCGCTTCTTCCTTCCTCTCATCTGCGTCCAAGATTTCCCGAGTTCGGAAGTATTATCCGGTTATCCTTCCGCCCCCTACTACAATAGCGGCCGGCCGTCACCCTATTGTGCTCCAGAGCTCACGTGCCACGACGTCCGTGTGGCTACTTCCAGAGTTTAAGCGGAACCAACACCTGTGCGCGCCTTCCACCCAGAGCTTGACTTCTGCCTGCCGTTTCATCTCCACTGGCGTCCCAACCTCTACTACTATAGGCAATCATTCATTGCGCCGTTTTTATAATACAGACACTCCGTCACCTTTCATGCAATAACCGTCAACAATTATTTACAAGACACGTCACAATGTCAGTCTCCTTTGTATATTGATATATACGATGTTGTTGTTGTGGTCTTCAGTCTTCAGACTGGTTTGATGCAGCTCTCCATGCTACTCTATCCTGTGCAAGCTTCTTCATCTCCCAGTACCTACTGCAACCTACATCCTTCTGAATCTGCGTAGTGTATTCATCTCTTGGTCTCCCTCTACGATTTTTACCCTCCACGCTGCCCTCCAATGCTTAATTTGTGATCCCTTGATGCCTCAAAACATATCCTACCAACCGATCCCTTCTTCTAGTCAAGTTGTGCCACAAACTTCTCTTCTCCCCAATCCTATTCAATACCTCCTCATTAGTTACGTGATCTACCCACCTTATCTTCAGCATTCTTCTGTAGCACCACATTTCGAAAGCTTCTATTCTCTTCTTGTCCAAACTGGTTATCGTCCATGTTTCACTTCCATACATGACTACACTCCATACAAATACTTTCAGAAACGACTTCCTGACACTTAAATCTATACTCGATGTTAACAAATTTCTCTTCTTCAGAAACGATTTCCTTGCCATTGCCAGTCTACATTTTATATCTTCTCTACTTCGACCATCATCAGTTATTTTACTCCCTAAATAGCAAAACTCCTTTACAACTTTAAGTGTCTCATTTCCTCATCTAATTCCCTCAGCATCACCTGACTTAATTCGACTACATTGCATTATCCTCGTTTTGCTTCTGTTGATGTTCATCTTATATCCTCCTTTCAAGACACTATCCATTCCGTTAAACTGCTCTTCCAAGTCCTTTGCTGTCTCTGACAGAATTACAATGTCATCGCCGAACCTCAAAGTTTTTACTTCTTCTCCATGAATTTTAATACCTACTCCGAATTTTTCTTTTGTTTCCTTTACTGCTTGCTCAATATACAGATTGAATAACATCGGGGAGAGGCTACAACCCTGTCTCACTCCCTTCCCAATGACTGCTTGCCTTTCATAACCCTCGACTCTTATAACTGCCACCTGCTTTCTGTACAAATTGTAAATAGCCTTTCGCTCCCTGTATTTTACCCCTGCCACCTTCAGAATTTGAAAGAGAGTATTCCAGTTAACGTTGTCAAAAGCTTTCTCTAAGTCTACAAATGCTAGAAACGTAGGTTTGCCTTTTCTTAATCTTTCTTCTAAGATAAGTCGTAAGGTTAGTATTGCCTCACGTGTTCCAACATTTCTTCGGAATCCAAACTGATCTTCCCCGAGGTCCGCTTCTACCAGTTTTTCCATTCGTCTGTAAAGAATTCGCGTTAGTATTTTGCAGCTGTGACTTATTAAACTGATAGTTCGGTAATTTTCACATCTGTCAACACCTGCTTTCTTTGGGATTGGAATTATTATATTCTTCTTGAAGTCTGTGGGTATTTCGCCTGTCTCATACATCTTGCTCACCAGATAGTAGAGTTTTGTCATGACTCGCTCTCCCAAGGCCATCAGTAGTTCTAATGGAATGTTGTATACTCCCGGGGCCTTGTTTCGACTCAGGTCTTTCAGTGTTCTGTCAAACTCTTCACGCAGTATCTTATCTCCCATTTCATCTTCATCTACATCCTCTTCCATTTCCATAATATTGTCCTCAAGTACATCGCCCTTGTATAAACCCTCTATATACTCCTTCCACCTTTCTGCCTTCCCTTCTTTGCTTAGAACTGGGTTGCCATCTGAGCTCTTGATATTCTTACAAGTGGTTCTCTTCTCTCCAAAGGCCTCTTTAATGTTCCTGTAGGCAGTATCTATTTTACCCCTAGTGAGACAAGCCTCTACATCCTCGCATTTGTCCTCTAGCCATCCCTGCTTAGCCATTTTGCACTTCCTGTCGATCTCATTTTTGAGACGTTTGTATTCCTTTTTGCCTGCTTCACTTACTGCATTCTTATATTTTCTCCTTTCATCAATTAAATTCAATATTTCTTCTGTTACCCAAGGATTTCTATTAGCCCTCGTCTTTTTTCCTACTTGATCCTCTGCTGCCTTCACTACTTCATCCCTCAGAGCTACCCATTCTTCTTCTACTGTATTTCTTTCCCCCATTCCTGTCAATTGTTCCCTTATGCTCTCCCTGAAACTCTCTACAACCTCTGGTTCTTTCAGTTTATCCAGGTCCCATCTCCTTAAATTCCCACCTTTTTGCAGTTTCTTCAGTTTCAATCTGCAGTTCATAACCAATAGATTGTGGTCAGAATCCACATCTGCCCCTGGAAATGTCTTACAATTTAAAACCTGGTTCCTAAATCTCTGTCTTACCATGAAATAATCTATCTGATACCTTTTAGTATCTCCAGGATTCTTCCAGGTGTACAACCTTCTTTTATGATTCTTGAACCAAGTGTTAGCTATGATTAAGTTATGCTCTGTGCAAAATTCTACCAGACGGCTTCCTCTTTCATTTCTTCCCCCCAATCCATATTCACCTACTATGTTTCCTTCTCTCTCTTTTCCTACTGACGAATTCCAGTCACCCATGACTATTAAATTTTCGTCTCCCTTCACTACCTGAATAATTTCTTTTATCTCGTCATACATTTCATCAATTTCTTCATCATCTGCAGAGCTAGTTGGCATATAAACTTGTACTACTGTAGTAGGCATGGGCTTTGTGTCTATCTTGGCCACAATAATGCGTTCACTAAGCTGTTTGTAGTAGCTTACCCGCACTCCTATTTTTTTTATTCATTATTAAACTTACTCCTGCATTACCCCTATTTGATGCTGTATTTATAACCCTGTAATCACCTGACCAAAAGTCTTGTTCCTCTTGCCACCAAACTTCACTAATTCCCACTATATCTAACTTTAACCTATCCATTTCCCTTTTTAAATTTTGTAACCTACCTGCCCGATTAAGGGATCTGACATTCCACGCTCCGATCTGTAGAATGCCAGTTTTCTTTCTCCTGATAACGACGTCCTCTTGAGTAGTCCCCGCCCGGAGATCCGAATGGAGGACTATTTTACCTCCGGAATATTTTACCCAAGAGGACGCCATCATCATTTAATAGTACAGTAAAGCTGCATGTCGTCGGGAAAAATTACGGCTGTAGTTTCCCCTTGCTTTTAACCGTTCGCAGTACCAGCACAGCAAGGCCGTTTTGGTTAGTGTTACAAGGCCAGATCAGTCAATCATCCAGACTGTTGCCCCTGCAACTACTGAAAAGGCTGCTGCCCCTCTTCAGGAACCACACGTTTGTCTGGCCTCTCAACAGATACCCCTCCGTTGATGTTGCACCTGCGGTACGGCCATCTGTATCGCTGAGGCACGCAAGCTTCCCCACCAACGGCAAGGTCCATGGTTCATGGAGGGATATACGATGTACAACTTATCATATGATACCTAATTGATCACGGCAAAGTATGTGGATGAGTTCTTGTAAGGTGCGAAATTATGGCCACCTTACCTTATGTATACATGAAGAACCATAGGGGAAGACCTGTGGTACGTTGTGCTAAGTCGGAGAGGGATGCTACTAACGCGTGATGCGCGTTCAGGAGAAAACCGGGAAACAATACAATAAAAGACAAGGCTAAAGTGACGCAACAACGTATGTGACGCCGGATGACGCGGCGTGTCTTTTTTTTTTTTTTCAGTCTGTGTTGTGCCACATTCGTTCGCTAGAGTGTATGATAGGTCATAGCAACTTCTCTCCCCAAGGACGTTCCGGCTGTTCGGTCGATGATGCAGGAACTCGATAGGTAATTTTAAAAGTGTTGACCGTATTGTGGTGAACAATAGTATGGTGCTGCTTGTGGAGGTAACACCAGAAATCAAGAACGTGTCTGGGGTCGGCACAGTAGAGATATTTCACGGCGTGATCGCCGGTCCACCACATTGCATTCATGTTAGCCCTGGGTAGAATGTTGACCACTTCGGCTATCCCACCACAGCTGCTGGACCGACCAAACTCCCATAATAGCCAAATCGCCAAGGCAACTGCTCGCGTTAAACGGGAAATCCAGCTTCGAACCCGTCACCAATAAATTGTGTAGGTCACGTCTAATCCTACTAGGAATTTGTGAATACATTTCTACTACGGAGAAAATTATGAGAACCGGTATTCGCAACAGACTGCAGAACTATTCTACTGCCATCAAACCGGCCGCTGTGACCAAGCGGTTCTAGGCGTTTCAGTCTGGAACCGCCCGACCGCTACAGTCACAGGTTCGAATCCTGCCTCGGACATGGATGTGCGTGATGTCCTTCGGTTAGTTGTGGGGGACTGTAGGGGACTGATGATCTCAGAAGTTAAGTCGCATAGTGCTCACAAGGGAACCTCCCCATCGCACCCCCCTCAGATTTAGTTATAAGTTGGCACAGTGGATAGGCCTTGAAAAACTGAACACAGATCAATCGAGAAAACAGGAAGAAGTTGTGTGGAACTGTGAAAAAATAAGCAAAATATACAAATTGAGTAGTTCATGGCAAGATAGGCAACGTCAAGGACACTCCGAAGGCGGGAGCGCCGTGGTCTCGTGGTATCGTGAGCAGCTGTGGAATGAAAGGTCCTTGGTTCAAATCTTCCATCGAGTGAAAAATTTACTTTTTTATTTTCAGTTTATGTGACAAACTCTTATGTTTTCATCACTTTTTTGGGAGTGATTATCACATCCACAAGAAAACCTAAATCGGGCAAGGTAGAAGAGTCTTTTTACCCCTTCGCCAAGTGTACAAGTTAGGTGGGTCGACAACATATTCCTGTCATGTGACGCACATGCCGTCACCAGTCTCGTATAGAATATATCAGATGTGTTTTCCTGTGGAGGAATCGGTTGACCTATGACCTTGCGAGCAAATGTTTTCGGTTCCAATTGGAGAGGCACGTCCTTTCGTCTACTAATCGCACGGTTTTGCGATGCGGTCGCAAAGCACAGACACTAAACTTATTACAGTGAACAAAGACGTCAATGAACGAACGGACAGATAATAACTACGGAAAAATAAAGAAAATAAAATTTTCACTCGAGGGGAGCTTTGAACCAAGGATCTCTCGTTTAGCAGCGGCTCACGCTACCGCGGGACCACGACGCTCAGGAGCTCACTGTCTCGATGATGTTGCTTATCCGGCCCGTGGACTACTCAGTTTGTATATTTTGCTTATTTTTTCACAGTTCCACACAACTTCTTCCCGTTTTCTCAATTGATCTGTGTTCAGTTTATCAAGGCTTATCCACTGTGCCAACAAATAACTAAACCTGAGGAGGGTGCGATGGGGAGGTTCCCTTGTCAGAGTGATATAAACCATTTGATCTGCCAGCATTATACACCACACATAGTCATGGTTCGTATGGACATATAGACAGTAGTGCTTCCTTCAGTCTGTGAATGGATCAGGACAGGAACTGATTATCTGCGGTACAATATATCCTCCGCCAAGCACCATATTGTTGCTTGCAGACTATGCATGTGCGTTTAGACGTAGGTGAAGTGCTAGGTGTTTGGAATTTCGGGACGTCACCACACGACATCCCACTGTATGTGAGTGTGCGTTGGGACAGGTAGGTGAACTCTTCTCGACTCCAGTCTGTGGCGAGGCGCTCTGCCCAGTGAAAGCAGCCCGGCTGAAGCTGGCGATGGTGGCGGCGGGGGTGGGTGGTTCTCGCCCCAGCCACCCTAATCCCCCGCACCCCCGGCAGCAGCAGCTAAGGACGCACTTGCTGACGTCACGGGCCCGTCGCCGCGAGAAATCCAATTTGCTGAGGTTCCTCCCCCACCCTGCCCCGGGGGCCAGACCGCCTCGTCACCAGCCGGAAACGTCTGCGTCAACACGGCCCGCCAACTAGCTTCTCATTAGGGGCCTAAGCGCCGCAGCGGAGCCGTCTCCCACACACGGCGCTAGCTGGGTGCGCCCCATTAGACCAACACCTGCTGTCGTCTTACAGACAGCCCGCTGCCGCCGACGCATCTCACCTTCTACCTCCCTGTTGGTGACAAGTCTTTCTCTCAAGTGGAAATGAGCGCGGATCATTACGAAGCAAATGACTCACCAGCTGTCCAAATGTATGATTTGTTTCATTTTGAGACGCAACATGTTTCGGGAAGACATGATTCCATATCAAGGTCTGTTAACATGGAATAGATAAGTTCCTTGGGTACTTGTGCTGTGTACCAGGATCTTTTTGGAATAATTGGCAGGTATCAGACAGCTGCCCCGATATGACGTGAGTGCAGTAACACAGTCTTGCAATCCGATCACCATCACCATCATCATCATCATCATCATCATCATCACTTGTAAAATTTGAACACAGTTTCATGCGTTGTCAGTGTATGCCGCCTTTAGAATCTGAAGATGGTCATTGTATGGCCGAATCCGGTTATGACTGTGTCATAAACATGTGATTGCGTCCATAAATAAACAAAAAATTTTACAACAGAAGCAATCAAGCACTCCATAGACAAAATGTCGTTTTTTCCAAAATCATCATCACTGTTGTGCTCAAAGACAGATTTTCACATAGTAACTCTCCATGGCCCCCCATGAACCATGGACCTTGCCGTTGGTGGGGAGGCTTGCGTGCCTCAGCGATACAGATGGCCGTACCGTAGGTGCAACCACAACGGAGGGGTATCTGTTGAGAGGCCAGACAAACGTGTGGTTCCTGAAGAGGGGCAGCAGCCTTTTCAGTAGTTGCAGGGGCAACAGTCTGGATGATTGACTGATCCGGCCATGTAACACTAACCAAAACGGCCTTGCTGTGCTGGTACTGCGAACGGCTGAAAGCAAGGGGAAACTACAGCCGTAATTTTTTCCGAGGGCATGCAGCTTTACTGTATGATTAAATAACGATGGCGTCCTCTTGGGTAAAATATTCCGGAGGTAAAATAGTCCCCCATTCAGATCTCCGGGCGGGGACTACTTAAGAGGACGTCGTTATCAGGAGAAAGAAAACTGGCGTTCTACGGATCGGGGCGTGGAATGTCAGATCCCTTAATCGGCCAGGTAGGTTAGAAAATTTAAAAAGGGGAGTGGATAGGTTAAAGTTAGATATAGTGGTAATTAGTGAAGTTTGATGACAGGAGGAACAAGACTTTTGGTCAGGTGAATACGGGGTTATAAATAAGAAGGGACTGGTTGGTAGGACATGTTCTGAGGCATCACGGGGTCACAACTTTAGCATTGGAGGGCAGCGTGGAGGGTAAAAATCGTCGAGGGAGACCAAGAGAGGAATGCACTAAGCACATTCAGAAGGATGTAGGTTGCAGTAGGTACTGGGAAATGAAGAAGCTTGCACAGGATAGAGTAGCATGGAGAGCTGCATCAAACCAGTCTCAGGACTGAAGAGCACAACAACAACAACAACTACTCTCCATGCTCTCCTGACTTCTGCCATTCTCTTCAGGTTTCTCCTCTCAGTCTCCTCCCATGACCTACACCTTCTAAATCGTCCATCAACAAGCACTCAAGTCTCATCGAATGTCCCATCTAGTTGTTCTCTCCTCTTACCAACACTTTCCAACACTCTCTACACTTCTACTTACTCTTTCCATCCAGCTTATCCTCTCCATTCTCCTCCACATCCCCATCTCAAATGCTTCTAGACATTTCTCATCTTCTACACATACATCTATCTAAATAAATCGGTAGCCATCGTACGGTGCGTGGCGGAGGGTACTGTGTACAACTACAAGTAATTTCCTTTCCTGTTCCATTTGCAAATAGAGCGAGGGAGAAACGACCGTCTAGTATGCCTCTGTATGAGCCATAATTCGTCATTTCTTATCTTCGTGGCCCTTACGCGCAATATATGTTCGCGGAAGCAGGATCGTTCGGAAGTCAGCTTCACATGCCGGTTCTCTAAATTTTCTCAATAGTTTCTTCGAAAACGACGTCGCCTTCCCTCCAGGAATCTCCATTTGAGTTTCCGACGCATCTCCGTAACACTTACGTGTTCTTCAGACCTACCGGTAACAAATCTAGCAGCCCGCCTCTGAATTGGTTATTGGACTTATCTCAGGAAGTATGCATTTACAGACCCACATTTATTGTACTTATTTTTCTTGTTTCGGTGAGTACTATCACCTCTCGAAGTATTTGACATTTTTTTAACACCCTGTATATGTTATCTGTATGTATTCGTATACAACTTCTCAAAGACTACTGTAAATTTATTTTAATACGTAATCTCTATTCACATACACAAAATTTCAACACATTACCGAGTTTGTGGCGACAATATAAGAAAACTACAAGGGAGGCCCAAGTGCATTCTCTAAATGGTGGTTAACTATTAAACTAAATGGTGATTAATTATTAAAATAAATACTCAACACTGCTGAGAAAAGTTGCATAAATGAATGATAAGCTTGGGAACTTGCTGTTAGCTCACAAACGTAAATTGCCATGAGCTAAAGAGTAAATAAATAGTTTGCTAATTGTTCATACTGTAGCGCTCACCTCTCGGTTCAGGATTCTTAGTGAGCATAGAGGCTGAGCAGGTGAGCTCAGAAGCTTGTGTGGGTGGCTGTCATACAGTCCCTGAAACATATTTTTTTTATTCTCGGTTTATCAGCCGATTGTAGGCGCTTCAGTCCGAAGCCGCGCTGCAGCTACGGTCGCAGGTTCGAATCCTGCCTCGGGCATGTATGTGTGTGATGTCCTTAGGTTAGTTAGGTTTAAGTAGTTCTAAGTTATAGGGGACTGATGACCTCAGATGTTAAGTCCCATAGTGCTCAGAACCATTTGAACCATTTTATCAGCCGGCCGAAGTGGCCGTGCGGTTAAAGGCGCTGCAGTTTGGAACCGCAAGACCGCTACGGTCGCAGGTTTGAATCCTGC
The DNA here is from genome assembly GCF_021461385.2 of Schistocerca piceifrons. Classification (NCBI taxonomy): domain Eukaryota; kingdom Metazoa; phylum Arthropoda; class Insecta; order Orthoptera; family Acrididae; genus Schistocerca; species Schistocerca piceifrons. The sequence continues at coordinate 65,501,335 of NC_060148.1, read as the reverse complement.
CTCAGGCATGGATGTGTATGATGTCCTTAGGTTGGTTAGGTTTAACTAGTTCTAAGTTCTAGGGGACTAATGACCTCAGCAGTTGAGTCCCATAGTGCTCAGAGCCAACCATTTTATCAGCCGAGTGGTGGCGTCGTCTTGTCGCAACGTTTCGATGTGTTTCGTACCAATCATCTTCTGGCGAAGTGTCGGGAAGCTGTGTTCTGCATACCTAAATAGCTGCTTGGCCGTCGTCCGCTTCTGGTCGATCTGTGACAGCGAGAGTTTGCCACGTGAGTTAGCACATCTGCGGGAAACCTTCCGAAAGAACGGCTACACCGAGACACAAATAAGACGCGCCTTCCGTGCAGACAAGAGGCGGGAGGAGAAACCAGAAGAAGACGAAGCAAAACGTGTGGCGATTCTGCCGTTTGCTGGACCGCCGACAGCCAAGATCGCAAGAATATTAATGAAGCACTAAATAACGACCTTCTTTCGCCCACCGCAAAAAGTTAGTCATATAATTGGCTCAACCAAAGACCAGCTGGGGTTGCAGACGCCGGCCATTTACATTAGATACAGGCTCCCAGGTAGATGCTATTTTCCTTGACTTCCGGAAGGCATTCGATACAGTTCCGCACTGCCGCCTGATAAACAAAGTAACAGCCTACGGAATATCAGACCAGCTGTGTGGCTGGATTGAAGAGTTTTTAGCAAACAGAACACAGCATGTTGTTATCAATGGAGAGACGTCTACAGACGTTAAAGTAACCTCTGGCGTGCCACAGGGGAGTGTTATGGGACCATTGCTTTTCACAATATATATAAATGACCTAGTAGATAGTGTCGGAAGTTCCATGCGGCTTTTCGGACATGATGCTGTAGTATACAGAGAAGTTGCAGCATTAGAAAATTGCAGCGAAATGCAGGAAGATCTGCAGCGGATAGGCACTTGGAACAGGGAGTGGCAACTGACCCTTAACATAAACAAATGTAATGTATTGCGAATACATAGAAAGAAGGATCCTTTATTGTATGATTATATGATAGCGGAACAAACACTGGTAGCAGTTACTTCTGTAAAATATCTGGGAGTATGCGTGCGGAACGACTTGAAGTGGAATGATCATACAAAAATAATTGTCGGTAAGGCGGGTGCCAGGTTGAGATTCATTGGGAGAGTCCTTAGAAAATGTAGACCATCAACAAGGGAGGTGGCTTACAAAACACTCGTTCGACCTATACTTGAGTATTGCTCATCAGTGTGGGATCCATACCAGGTCGGGTTGACAGAGGAGATAGACAAGATCCAAAGAAGAGAGGCACGTTTCGTTACAAGATTATTTGGTAAGCGTGATAGCGTTACGGAGATGTTTAGCAAACTCGAATGGCAGACTCTGCAAGAGAGGCGCTCTGCATCGCGGTGTAGCTTGCTCGCCAGATTTCGAGAGTGTGCTTTTCTGGATGAAGTATCGAATATATTGCTTCCCCCTACTTATACCTCCCGAGGAGATCACGAATGTAAAATTAGAGAGATTCCAACGCGCACGGAGGCTTTCTGGCAGTCGTTCTTACGGCGAACCATACGCGACTGGAACAGAAAAGGGAGGTAATGACAGTGGCACGTAAAGTGCCCTCCGCCACACACCGTTGGGTGGCTTGCGGAGTATAAATGTAGATGTAGATGTACTGAGTGCGAATGTTGGATGGAGTATATCGGGCAGACACAACGATGTATCACTCAGTACCGTACTGAACACACCAGGAACGTACGACTAGGACAGACAAACAAGTCCGCCGTAGCAGAACATAGCATTATCGAGGGACACACCGTCGAATTCGAAAAAACGAAGAAGCTGTGCAGCGCCAACGGGTTCTCGGACTCGATCTTCAAAGAGGCAGTGGAGATGCGTCTGCACAACAATTTAGTAAACAGGGATAGCGCTTTTCAGCTCAGTGCAGTGTGGAATTCCGCAAGTGACAAAATACGACAGGAACGCTCCGATCTGAAGGCAGCGGCGTCCGCAGACAGATTGGACAGCCACCGGGTCTCGAAGCCGGGCCGCGCCCCCCGCCCCCCCCCCAACCCCCACCACTGCCGACGCGGTACCCCCTTCTGGAGGAACGTGATTGGCCGGCCTACAGTAGCGGGAGACGGCCAAGCAGCTATATAGATATGCAGAACACAGCTTCCCGACCGAAAAGACACAGGCTATGCTGATCACCCGGAGACTTGGGAGACGCGGACCCCCCCAACCCCCCCCCCCCTCCCCCCTCCAATTCACCTGCACCTACATGGATCCCGATTCCCCTGGCGGAGATCCGCCAAATATCTTGGCGTAACCTTGGACTCGACACTGACGTGGAAACCCCACATAGACGAGGTCCACAGGAAGGTCTGCGCCAGAATGTCCATGCTATACCCAGAGGCTGCAGGAAGGCAGTGCACCTACCCATGGGTTTCTCCGGCGACGATCTCCACGCCGCTGCCGAAATCCCACTCCTCAAAGAAAGATTCCAGGATATGGCAAGGGCTTTCTATGAGAGCTCTTTCAGATCTGGAAATAACCTCATCCGCTCCTTGGGTCGGTATGACATGTCCCGCGACAAACACAAACGCCCCACGACGATCTCGGACGGCTAAGTCGAAGAGAAAAATCCAAAAAATCTCCAAATCCTAACACCGTAATCCTTAAAATACCCAACATCTCGCCAACCTCAGGCAAGTACTAGACATCACCAGAACACCAACACAACACACAGACAGTCAAAGACAATCACACACTCACAACACACACTGTGGAGTAAAAGCCAGCAGGCTAAAAACTCCTCTATGCACTTCCCCGAGGAGGGGAAAGTAAAAGGTGAGAGAGAGAGTCCAGCATCACGACACTTTGCCCGAAGATGATGGGTATGAAACTCATCGAAACATTGCGACAAGACGACGCTGCCACTCGGCTGATAACCCGAGAAGAATTCATCATTTGGATACGCCGAGAAAGACTGCAATCGCATATATTTATTACTTTTGATTTTACAGTACGGATCGTCTGGAAACACGCGGCAGACGCACGCGTGCTGTAGCGCACACTCGAGTGCAAGAAAGAATGCGGACAAAGTGTCTCATTCGCTTCGGCTGTGGCACATGCCAGCAACCAGCGGTGGTGTTCGTCGTGCAGGTGTAGGCGTAAGCCTACCGCAGCTCGGCAGAACCTAGCGCGGCCGACCTGAGTGTTCTCGAAGATGGACGTGTGATTAAGCAGGTGCCAAATGCATGTCGTACATGGCAGCACAGCACACGGGGAGGTGGTACTAGATACAGCCAGGGAGATACACTGAAGAGCCAAAGAAACTGGTACAGCTGCCTAATATCGTGAAGGGCCACTGCAAGCATCCAGAAGTGCCACAACACCACGTGGCATGGACTCGACTAATATCTGAAGTAGTACTGGATGGAACTGGCGCCATGAATCCTGCAGGGCTGTCCACAAATTCGCATGAGGGGTTGGAATCTCTTCTGAACCACTTTGCAAGCCATCCCAGATGTGCTCAATAATGTTCATGTCTGGGGCCAGTGTTTGTCCCAGAAGAGTGTTCCTGGAGCAACTCTGTAGCAATTCTGGACGTGTCGGGTGTCGCATTGTCCTACTGAAATTGCCAAAGTCCGTCGGAATGCACAATGGACATGAATGGATGTAGGTGATCACACAGATTGCATGCATGCATACATGTCACCTGTCAGAGTCGTATCTAGACTTACCAGAGGGTCCCGTGTGACTCCAACTGCACATGCCCCACACCACTGCAGGGCCTCCACCAGCTTGAACAGTCCCCTGCCGACATGCAGGGCCCACAGATTCATGAAGTTGTCTCCATACCCTTGCACGTCCATCCGCTTGATACAAACGAGACTCGTCCGACTAGTCAACATGTTTCCAGTCATCAATATTTCACTGTCAGTGTTGACAGACTCAGGCGAGGCATAAAGTTTTCATGCAGTCAAAATTATTTATGGAACAAAAAAATTTTAAAATATACAGATTAATGGCAGTATTATATTTACAATAGCATTAGAAGGTGTTTCTCTATCCCGGGCAAAAGCAGGTCCAATACGATAGCAGAAGTTGTAGGTTCTGAGCACTATGGGACTTAACTTCTCAGGTCATTAGTCCCCTAGAACTTAGAACTAGTTAAACCTGACTAACCTAAGGACATCACACACATCCATGCCCGAGGCAGGATTCGAACCTGTGACCGTAGCGGTCTCGCGATTCCAGACTGCAGCGCCTAGAGCCGCACGACCACTTCGGCCGGCGCAGAAATTATACCACGACTTCATTCACCCTAGTGTATAACTCAATGAAAAGATTAATACATGACCCGCAGCGTTAATGTGCTAAAGTAACTCCATAAACAAAATTTGTACAATGGATCGTCATACACTTCACATCCTGACACCGTCCTTCACATCTCAGGCCGGCCGAAGTGGCCGTGCGGTTAAAGGCGCTGCAGTCTGGAACCGCAAGACCGCTACGGTCGCAGGTTCGAATCATGCCTCGGGCATGGATGTTTGTGATGTCCTTAGGTTAGTTAGGTTTAACTAGTTCTAAGTTCTAGGGGACTAATGACCTCAGCAGTTGAGTCCCATAGTGCTCAGAGCCATTAAAACCATTTTTTTCCACATCTTCAAATCGAACTGACCGACAACATTCTTCTGTCATGTGAGGTTGCATAAAACATTGGTTCAGAGAAAACTCGAATCTCATTACAAATACACTCCTGGAAATTGAAATAAGAACACCGTGAATTCATTGTCCCAGGAAGGGGAAACTTTATTGACACATTCCTGGGGTCAGATACATCACATGATCACACTGACAGAACCACAGGCACATAGACACAGGCAACAGAGCATGCACAATGTCGGCACTAGTACAGTGTATATCCACCTTTCGCAGCAATGCAGGCTGCTATTCTCCCATGGAGACGATCGTAGAGATGCTGGATGTAGTCCTGTGGAACGGCTTGCCATGCCATTTCCACCTGGCGCCTCAGTTGGACCAGCGTTCGTGCTGGACGTGCAGACCGCGTGAGACGACGCTTCATCCAGTCCCAAACATGCTCAATGGGGGACAGATCCGGAGATCTTGCTGGCCAGGGTAGTTGACTTACACCTTCTTGAGCACGTTGGGTGGCACGGGATACATGCGGACGTGCATTGTCCGGTCTAGGAATGGTAGAACGATGGGTTCGATGACGGTTTGGATGTACCGTGCACTATTCAGTGTCCCCTCGACGATCACCAGTGGTGTACGGCCAGTGTAGGAGATCGCTCCCCACACCATGATGCCGGGTGTTGGCCCTGTGTGCCTCGGTCGTATGCAGTCCTGATTGTGGCGCTCACCTGCACGGCGCCAAACACGCATACGACCATCATTGGTACCAAGGCAGAAGCGACTCTCAACGCTAAAGACGACACGTCTCCATTCGTCCCTCCATTCACGCCTGTCGCGACACCACTGGAGGCAGGCTGCACGATGTTGGGGCGTGAGCGGAAGACGGCCTAACGGTGTGCGAGACCGTAGCCCAGCTTCATGGAGACGGTTGCGAATGGTCCTCGCCGATACCCCAGGAGCAACAGTGTCCCTAATTTGCTGGGAAGTGGCGGTGCGGTCCCCTACGGCACTGCGTAGGATCCTACGGTCTTGGCGTGCATCCGTGCGCCGCTGCGGTCCGGTCCCAGGTCGACGGGCACGTGCACTTTCCGCCGACCACTGGCGACAACATCGATGTACTGTGGAGACCTCACGCCCCACGTGTTGAGCAATTCGGCGGTACGTCCACCCGGCCTCCCGCATGCCCACTATACGCCCTCGCTCAAAGTTCGTCAACTGCACATACGGTTCACGTCCACGCTGTCGCGGCATGCTACCAGTGTTAAAGACTGCGATGGAGCTCCGTATGCCACGGCAAACTGGCTGACACTGACGGCGGCGGTGCACAAATGCTGCGCAGCTAGCGCCATTTGACGGCCAACACCGCGGTTCCTGGTGTGTCCGCTGTGCCGTGCGTGTGATCATTGCTTGTACAGCCCTCTCGCAGTGTCCGGAGCAAGTATGGTGGGTCTGACACACCGGTGTCAATGTGTTCTTTTTTCCATTTCCAGGAGTGTATGTACTGCACTCATACAGTTATAACTGGTGGAGACTTCAATCTACCCTCTATTTGTTGGCGAAAATACATGTTCAAAGCCGGTGTAACACAGAAAACATCTTCCGAAATTGTAGTAAGTGCATTCTCTGAGAATTACTTTGAACAATTAGTTCATGATTCCACACGAATTGTAAATGATTGCGAAAACACACTTGACCTCTTAGCCACAAATAATCCTGATCTAATAGAGAGCGTCATGACGGATACAGGGATTAGTGAACACAATATCATTGTAGCGAGGCTCAAAACCATATCAACCAAAACCACTAAAAATAAACGAAATATATATATATATTTAAAACAGCAGATAAAAATTAGCTTTATGTCTTCCTAAGAGAGGGTCTCCATTCCTTCCAAGCTAATTACGTAAGTGTAGGCTAGATATGGCTCAAATTCAAAGCTACAGTGTCGACAGCAATAGATAGATTCATACCGCATAAGTTAATAACAGACGGGATTGATCCACCATGGTTCACAACAAAGGGCAGAACACTGTTGCAGAACCAACGAAAAAAGCATGCCAAATTCAAAAGATCGCAAAATCCTCAAGGCTGGCTAAATTTCACGGAAGCTCGAAATTTAGTGCGGACGTCAATGCGAGATGCTTTTAGTAGTTCCCACAATGAAACATTGTCTCAAAGTATAGTAGAAAACCCAAAGAGATTCTGGTCGTATGTAAAGTACACCAGTGGCAAAAAAGAGTCAATACCGTCACTGCGCGATAGCGATGCAAATGTTACCGATGATGGTGCCACTAAAGCAGAGTTACTAAAAAAAGTGTTCCGTAATTCCTTCACGAAAGAAGACGAAGTAAATGGTTCAAATGGCTCTGAGAACTATGGGACTTAACATCTGAGGTCATCAGTCACATAGAACTTTGAACTACTTAAACCTAACTAACCTAAGGACATCACACACATCCATGCCCGAGGCAGGATTCGAACCTGCAACCGTAGCGGCCGCGCGGTTCCAGACTGAAGCGCCTAGAACCGCTCGGCCACGCCAGCCGGCGCGAAGCAAATATTCCAGAATTCGAAACCAGAACAGCTGTTACCATGAGTGACATAAAAGTAGATATCTTAGGTGTTGCGAAACAACTCAAATCACTTAAAGGCAAGTTGCATATGGTATACCAATCAGCTTCCTCTCAGAGTATGCAGACACAATAGCGCCATTCTTAGCAATCATATACAATTGCTGACTTGACGAAAGGTGTGTTCCTAAAGGCTGGAAAGTAGCACAGGTCACACCAATATTCAAGAAAGGAAATAGGAGTAACTCATTGAATTACAGACCCATATCACTGACTTCAATTTGCAGTAGAATTTTGGAGCATGCCTATACTGTACACGAACATTATGAATCACCTTGAAGAAAATGACTTATTGATACATAAACAACACGGATTCAGAAAATATCGTTCTTGTGCAACGCAGCTAGCTCTTTATTCCCTTGAAGTAATGAGTGCTGTCGACAAGGGATCTCAGATCGATTCCATATTCCTAGATTTCCAGAAAGCTTTTGATACCGTTCCTCACAAGCGACTATTAATGAAATTGTTTGCATATGGAGTATCGTCTCAGTTGTGTGACTGGATTCGTGATTTCGTCTCAGAGAAGTATGATAGACGGTAAACCATCGAGTAGAGCTGAAGTGATATCTGGCGTTCCGCAAGGTAGCGTCATAGGCCCTCTGCTGTTCCTGATTTACGTAAAGGATCGAGGTGATAATCTGAGCAGCCCCTTTAGATTGTTTGCAGATGATGCTGTAATATACCGTCTAGTAAAATCATCAGACGACCAATTCCAATTGCAAAATGATCTAGAGAGAATTTCTGTATGGTTCGAAAAGTGGCAATTGGCACTAAACAAAGAAAAGTGCGAGGTCATCCACATGGGTACTAAAAGAAATCCGATAAATTTTGGGTATACGATAAACCTCACAAATCTAAGGGCTGTAATTCGACTAAGTACCTAGGAATTACGATTAAGAGCAACTTAAATTGGAAAGGGGAAGGCGAAACAAAGACTGAGCTTTGTTGACAGAACACTCGGAAGATGCGACAAACCCACTAAAGAGACAGCCTACATTACACTTGTCCGTCCTCTGCTGGAATATTGCTGCGCGGTGTGGGATCCTTACGAGGTAGGATTGACGGAGGACATCGAAAAAGTGCAAAGAAGGGCAGCCCGTTTGTGTTATTGCGCAATAGGGGAGAGAGTGTCACTGATATGATACGCGAGGTGGGGGTGGCAGTCACTGAAACAAAGGCGGTTTTCTTTGCGGCGAGATCTATTTACGAAATTTCAATCACGAAGTTTCTCTTCCGAATGCGAAAATATTTTGTTGCCACCCACCTACGTAGGGAGAAATGATCATCATAATAAAATCGGAGCTCGAACGGAAAGATTTAGGTTTTCCTTTTTCTCACGCTTCATTCGGGAGTGGAATGGAAGAGAAGTAGTATGAAAATGGTTCGATGAACCCTCTGCCAGGCACTTAATTGTGAATTGCAGAGTAACCATGTAGATGTAGGTGACTGATCCTGTGTGGTTTTATGCCACCGATGGAGATGAACTATAAATCTACGGCGGGAGAAAGTGTAGGGGAGGGGGAGAGAGAGAGAGAGAGAGAGAGAGAGAGAGAGAGAGAGAGAGAAAGGAGGGGGGGGGGGGTTGAGCGGTGAGGAGATTTTATAAGGGTCGCCCTCAGGGCTGTTAACCCCTGTGCGCGCTCTTGCCTGCAATTACCCCCTGTAGCAACGCGGCGTTTGAGGTGGCGGTGGTTTTCATTAAGGGAGGGAAACTCCGAAAGGCCAGCTAGCTCTCATTACACCTCTCTCTCTCTCTCTCTCTCTCTCTCTCTCTCTCTCTCTGTCCTTAAAAAAATTAAAAAAAGGAATATACCTCTGCGGCAGCCAGCGGTTTCAATTTCCCAAACTCCGCGCCTACTTGTTGCTTAATTAAAAAAGAGCCCGCCAAAGTCGCTCCGACACGCTGCGTTTCGACCTCAGTGTGACGTCCTCAGGACCGGTCACGAGGACGAGGCAATCTTCCCGTTTCCTTTTAATTTCAATTATGTATTTAATTAATTACCTTTTTTTATTAGTCTTCCGAATGGTTTGTTGCGCCTCGCCACGAATTCCGCTCCTATGCCAACCTCTTCATCTCAGAGTAGCATTTGCAACCTACACCATCAATTATTTGTTGGCTGTGTTTCAGTTCCCGTATTTCTCTACAGTTTTTACTCTTTACAGCACCATCTAGCACCACGGAAGTCATTCCCCAACTCCTTATGTCCTGTCATCTTGTCCCTTCTCCTAATCATTTTCCTTTCTTCACCGATTCAACAGAGAACATGCTCATTTTTGCGCTGTCTGTACATTGGTGAGGAAATACCGTATGACAAGAACCATCTTGTGCGTGTTTTTATTTGTTATGGAGCTGAAATTTTATATTTGACAGACGCCTCTCCACTACATTTTAACATACCTCTGCCACATCATATCATTCAATTGTCTGTATTTCCTTCTGAACCAAGAATTTTTTTATAAACGTTGAAGGCTTTGTAAAAGGGCCGGCCGCTGTGGCCGAGCGGTTCTTCAGTCCGGAGCAGCGCTGCTACCTCGGTCGCAGGTTCTAGTCCTGCCTCGGGCATGGATATGTGTGATGTCCTTAGGTTTGTTAGGTTTAAGTAGTTCTAAGTTCTAGGCGACTGATGACCACAGGGAGCTAAAGGCTATTTACAATTTGTACAGAAAGCAGATGGCATTCATACGAGTCGAGGGGTATGAAAGGGAAGCAGTGGTTTGGAAGGGAGTGAGACAGGGTTGTAGCCTCTCCCCGATGTTATTCAATCTGTATATTGAGCAAGCAGTAAAGGAAACAAAGGAAAAGTTCGGAGTAGGTATTAAAATTCATGGAGAAGAAATAAAAACTTTGAGGTTTGCCGATGACATTGCAATTCTGTCAGAGACAGCAAAGGACTTGGAAGAGCAGTTGAAGGGAATGGACAGTGTCTTGAAAGGAAGATATAAGATGAACATCAACAAAAGCAAAACGAGGATAATGGAATGTAGTCGAATTAAGTCGGGTGATACTGAGGGAATTCGATTAGGAAATGAGACGCTTAAAGTAGTAAAGGAGTTTTGCTATTTTGGGAGCAAAATAACTGATGATGGTCTAAGCAGAGAGGATATAAAATGTAGACTGGCAGTGGCAAGGAAAGCGTTTCTGAAGAAGAGAAATTTGTTAACATCGAGTATAGTTTTAAATGGCAGGAGGTCGTTCCTGAAAGTATTTGTATGGAGTGTAGCCATGTATGGAAGTGAAACATGGACGATAAATAGTTTAGACAAGAAGAGAATAGAAGCTTTCGAAACGTGGTGCTACAGAAGAATGCTGAAGATTAGATGGGTAGATCACATAACTAATGAGGAGGTATTGAATAGAATTAGGGAGAAGAGGAGTTTGTGGCACAACTTGACTAGAAGAAGGGATCGGTTGGTAGGACATGTTCTGAGACATCGAAGGATCACCAATATAGTATTGGAGGGCAGCGTGGAGGGTAAAAATCGTAGAGGGAGGCCAAGAGATGAATACACTAAGCAGATTCAGAAGGATGTGGGTTGCAGTAAGTACTGGGAGATGATGAAGCTTGCACAGCATAGGGTAGCATGGAGAGCTGCATCAAACCAGTCTCAGGACTGAAGACCACAACAACAACAACAGTGCTCAGAGCCATTTGAACCTTTGTAAAAGGACTTTCATAAACATTCCAATTTGGAAGAAATTGGCTGTTTACTATTTCTACGAGAAGATTGCTGCTCCAGCCATGTACAAAATTTTGATACACCCTCATTTTTTGTGAGCCCACCTAATTTCCAACACCGTTCTGTAGCACAACATTTGAAACATTTTGATTATCGTGTTTTCCGATTTTGCCACAATCCGTGTTTCAATACCTTACAATGTTGTCTTCCGGAATTATATTCCTCAAGATGTATGTTTCATACAAGTAGATTTCTATTGGCCAGGAATGCCGTCTTTTCCTTTTTATCACCTTCTTTCTCCGTTCGTCATATGTTGTTTTGCTTCCAGCCTAGCAGAATTCCTTAAATTTGTCTATTTCGTGTGCACAAATTGTGACATTAAGTTCGTCACTAATCTCATAACTTTTGTCTTTCTTTGAATTACTCTCAATCGTTACAGTGTACTCACTAGACTGTACATTCCATTCAACAGAGCCTGTAATTCTTCTTTACTTCCACTGATGATGAAAATATCATCAGCCAATCTTAGCGCTGATGGCCTTTCAGACTGATTTCTATTCCCGCTGTTGAACGTTTCTTTTACACTGAAGGGCCAAAGAAACTGGCACACCTGCCGAATATCGTGTAGAGCCCCCGCGAACACGCAGAAGTGACGCAACACGAAATGGCATGGACTCGACTATGTCTGAAGCAGTGCTGGAGAAAATTAACACCATGAATCCTACAGGGCTGCTCATAAATGCGTAAGAGTACGAATGGGTGGAGAACTCTTCTGAACAGTACGTTGTAAGGCATCACGGATATGCTCAATAATGTTCACGCCTAGGGAGTTTGCTGGCCACCGGAAGTGTTTAAACTCAGAAGAGCGTTTCTGGAGTTACTTTGCACCAATTTTGGGCGTGTGTGTGGTGTCGCATTGTCCTGCTGGAATTGTCCAAGTCAGTCGGAATGCGAAATGAATGGGTGCAGGTGATCGGACAAGATGCTTACGTGCGTGTCACCTGTCAGAGTCGTACGTAGACGTATCAGGGGTCCCATGTCACTCCAGCTGCACACACCCCACACCACTATAGAGCTTCCACCAGCTTGAACAGTCCCCTGCTGACATACAGGGTCCACGGATTCATGAAGTTGTCTCCATACCCGTACACGTCCATCCGCTCGTTACAATTTGAAACGAAACTCGTCCGACCAGGCAACAAGTTTCCAGTCATCGACAGTCCAATTTCGGTGTTGACGGGCCCAGGCGAGGTGTAAAGCTCTCTGTGTCGTGCAGTCATCAAGAGTACACGAGTGGGCCTTCGACTCCCAAAGTCCAAATCGATGATGTTTTGTTGAATGGTTCGCTCACTGACACTTGTTGATGGCCCAGCATTCAAATCTGCAGCAGTTTGCGGAAGGGTTGCACTTCTGTCACGCTGAAACATTTCGCTTCAGTCGTCGTTGGTCCTGTTCTTGCAGAATCTTTTTCCGGCCGCAGTGATGGCGGAGATTTGATGTCTTATCGGATCCCTGATATTCATGGTACACTCGTGAAATAGTCATACGGGAAAATTCCCACTTTATCGCTACTTCGGAGGTGCTGTGTCCCATTTGTCGTGCGCCGACTATAACTCAATTAAATCTTACAGCGCCGGCCGGAGTGGCCGTGCGGCTCTAGGCGCTACAGTCTGGAACTGAGCGACCGCTACGGTCGCAGGTTCGAGTCCTGCCTCGGGCATGGATGTGTGTGATGTCTTTAGGTTAGTTAGGTTTAAGTAGTTGTAAGTCTAGGGGACTGAGCCATTATTTGCAACACACTGTGTACACACACACACACACACACACACACACACACTGATGAACAAAGCCCTTATGACAACCTGCTTAATAGCTTGCTTGTCCGTTTGTGGAACGAAGTACGTCACTGATTCTGCCCATCAGGGATAGTTTGTTGGTGGGTTCCTGGAGGTATGTGGCATTACATGTCTACGCTCAAATCATGTAATTCGCGTATATAAAGGGCCACTGATTATGCGTATTTTAGTGATGGCGCCCGGTAGGGACCCAGATGGGTTGCATAGGATTTACATCTGGCGAATTTGGACGCCTAGCCGTCAACGTAAGTTCACTGCAAAAAATGGTTCAAATGGCTCTGAGCACTATGGGACTTGACATCTGAGGTCATCAGTCCCCTAGAACTCAGAACTACTTAAACCTAACTAACCTAAGGACGTCACACACATCCATGCCCGAGGCAGGATTCGAACCTGCGACCGTAGCGGTCGCTCGGTTCCAGGCTGAAGCGCCTAAAACCGCTCGGCCACTGCGGCAGGCAGTTCACTGCAGTTCCCCTCAAAGCACTGTAGCGCGGTTATGGCTCCGAGACACGGACAAATATTCCACTCAAAGATAACTTCGTTGTCATGGTAGACGTCAAGCATGTCTTCGGTTATGTAAGTCTGCAGGCTTTCGTGGCCGTTGTCACTGAAGTTAAAATCTTCTGGGCTATTAGGCCGCGTCATGTTTCTTTTAAAATGTTCGACGTTTCTACCCCTGTGCTGGCATCTTCCTTAGGGTCTTTGGATGTCCACTACTGCTAGAACACTACAGGGTTCTATCAGTAGTGGACACCCGAAGATCCTGAGGAAGATGCCAGCAGTGGGGTCGAAACGTCGAACATTTTAGAAGAAACATGACGCGGCCTAATAGCCCAGAAGATTTTAACTTCCATGTCTTCGATTACTATCACAGGTCCCATGCAAGCGCAGGAGAATGTCTCCCAATGCCGCAACCAGCCTGCGTCCATCGCATGCTGCACGTTTCGAGCCGCCGTTCACCTCGTTCTGTGGAGACGACCATCGACCGTGTGCAGCAAAAATGTGATTCGCCCGAAGAGCCTACACTTTCCATTGATCGACGCTCGAATCCCGATGGCCCCATGCCAACAGCAATCGTAACTGACAATGTGGTTGTGGTAGCATATGAACGCTTACGGATGGTCCTCTGCGGAGCTCCATGTTAATCAATGAACGATTAATGGTGTGCTCCGAAACACTTATGCACGCACCAGCAAATATCCCACAGGTCAGCAAATATCCCACTACACAGAACAGCAAAGCCTCCAAACCCCACGTTCTGTGAAGTTCCGTGGACGTCCAACCATTTGGCGCTTACTGGTATTTTCACTCTCCTCCTACCTCTTTCCTTAGATGCTCACGACGGTAGCACGTGAACAATCGACTAGCTTCGCCGCTTTCGACATGTTCACAGGCTCTGCGTAATAACAATCTGCCTTCGTCAAAGGCGCTTATCTGAATGTATTTCCCCGTTCGCAGCCCACATCTTCCCCAGGATGATCTCCCGACCGTTTCTGCTCCGCTTACATACTTTTGTTACCGCGTCACGTGCCCGCAACAACACCAGGCGCAATCCAACGTCGCGGAGCGCAGTTTATCATTGTACGAGGGCAGTTCAATAAGTAACGCATTTTTTTTCTGAAACAGGGGTTGTTTTATTCAGCATTGAAATACACCAGGTTATTTCCCAATCTTTTAGCTACACAACACTATTTTTCAACGTAATCTACATTCAATGCTACGGCCTTACGCCACCTTGAAATGAGGGCCTGTATGCCTGCACGGTACCATTCCACTGGTCCATGTCGGAGCCAACGTCGTACTGCATCAATAACTTCTTCATCATCCGCGTAGTGCCTCCCACGGATTGCGTCCTTCATTGGGCCAAACATATGGAAATCCGACGGTGCGAGATCGGGGCTGTAGGGTGTATGAGGAAGAACAGTCCACTGAAGTTTTGTGAGCTCCTCTCGGGTGCGAAGACTTGTGTGAGGTCTTGCGTTGTCATGAAGAAGGAGAAGTTGGTTCAGATTTTTGTGCCTACGAACACGCTGAAGTCGTTTCTTCAATTTCTGAAGAGTAGCACAATACACTTCAGAGTTGATCGTTTGACCATGGGGAAGGACATCGAACAGAATAACCCCTTCAGCGTCCCAGAAGACTGTAACCATGACTTTACCGGCTGAGGGTATGGTTTTAAACTTTTTCTTGGTAGGGGAGTGGGTGTGGCGCCACTCCATTGATTGCCGTTTTGTTTCAGGTTCGAAGTGATGAACCCATGTTCCATCGCCTGTAACAATCTTTGACAAGAAATTGTCACCCTCAGCCACATGACGAGCAAGCAATTCCGCACAGATGGTTCTCCTTTGCTCTTTATGGTGTTCGGTTAGACAACGAGGGACCCAGCGGGAACAAACCTTTGAATATCCAAACTGGTGAACAATTGTGACAGCACTACCAACAGAGATGTCAAGTTGAGCACTGAGTTGTTTGATGGTGATCCGTCGATCATCTCGAACGAGTGTGTTCGCACGCTCCGCCATTGCAGGAGTCACAGCTGTGCACGGCCGGCCCGCACGCGGGAGATCAGACAGTCTTGCTTGACCTTGCGGCGATGATGACACACGCTTTGCCCAACGACTCACTGTGCTTTTGTCCACTGCCAGATCACCGTAGACATTCTGCAAGCGCCTATGAATATCTGAGATGCCCTGGTTTTCCGCCAAAAGAAACTCGATCACTGCCCGTTGTTTGCAATGCACATCCGTTACAGACGCCATTTTAACAGCTCCGTACAGCGCTGCCACCTGTCGTAAGTCAATGAAACTATATGAGACGAAGCGGGAATGTTTGAAAATATTCCACAAGAAATTTCCGGTTTTTTCAACCAAAATTGGCCGAGAAAAAAATGTGTTGCATTACTTATTGAACTGCCCTCGTATATACGGTAATTGTCAAGCATACCATAGCGATCGATATTTGGTCCAGACCCAGAGTTGATCCTTGAGATACGCTTGTAAATTTTGAGATATGTTTACAAATAAATAAATATGTAACAAGATCAAGAGTGAACGTAGTATATAGACTTGGTTATAAATAAATATGTACACTACTGGCCATTAAAATTGCTACACCACGAAGATGACGTGCTACAGACGCGAAATTTAACCGACAGGAAGAAGATGCTGTGATATGCCAATGATTAGCTTTTCAGAGCATTCACGCAAGGTTGGCGCCTGTGGCGACACCTACAACGTGCTGACATGAGGAAAGTTTCCAACCGATTTCTCATACACAAACGGCAGTCGACCGGCGTTGCCTGGAGAAACGTTGTTGTGATGACTCGTGTAAGGAGGAGAAATGCGTACCATCACGTTTCCGACGTTGATAAAGGTCGGATTGTAGCCTATCGCGATTGCTGTTTATCGTGTCGTGACATTGCTGCTCGCGTTGGTCGAGATCCAATGACTGTTAGCAGAATATGGAATCGGTGGGTTCAGGAGGGTAATACGGAACGCCGTGCTGGATGCCGACGGCCTCGTATCACTAGCAGTCGAGATGACAGGCATCTTATCCGTATGGCTGTAACGGATCGTGCAGCCACGTCTCGATCCCTGAGTCAACAGATGGGGACGTTTGCAACACAACAACCATCTGCACGAACAGTTCGACGACGTTTGCAGCAGCACGGACTATCAGCTCGGAGACCGTTGCTGCGGTTACCCTTGACGCTGCATCACAGACAGGAGCGCCTGCGATGGTGTACTCGACGACGAACCTGGGTGCACGAATGGCAAAACGTCATTTTTTCGGATGAATCCATGTTCTGTGGGCAGCATCATGATAGTCGCATCCGTGTTTGGAGACATCGCGGTGAACGCACATTGGAAGCGTGTATTCGCGATCGCCATACTGGCGTACCACCCAGCGTGATGGTATGGGGTGCCATCGCTTACACGTCTCGGTCACCTGTTGTTCGCATTGACGGCACTTTGAACAGTGGACGTTACATTTCAGATGTGTTACGACCTGTGGCTCTACCCTTCGTTCGATCCCTGCGAAACCCTACATTTCAGCAAGATAATGCACGACCGCATGTTGCAGGTCCTGTACGGGCCTTTCAGGACACAGAAAATGTTCGACTGCTGCCCTGGTCAGCACATTCTCCAGATCTCTCACCAATTGAAAATCTCTGGTCAATGGTGGCCGAGCAACTGGCTCGTCACAATACGCCAGTCACTACTCTCGATGAACTGTAGTATCGTGTTGAAGCTGCATGAGCAGCTGTAGCCCAGGTGTGTCAAGGCCGTTATTACGGCCAGAGGTGGTTGGTTGTTCTGGGTACTGATTTCTCAGGATCTATGCACCCAAATTGCGTGAAGATGTAATCACATGTCAGTTCTAGTGTAATATATTTGTCCAATGAATGCCCGTTTATCATCTGCATTTCTTCTTGGTGTAGCAATTTTAATGTCCAGTAGTGTATAGATCTGTAAGAAGAATATGTGTGAACGTAGTATAGAGACTTGGTTACAAATAAATATGTAACTAGAACAAGAAGGGTGCAATATGGATTCCTGTGGCACCCCTGAAAACGTGGAGAGCTACGCGGGTAACGGGTGAGTAAGCCGTGCTCAGTAGAAGGCCACGTTCTGTTGACGGCACTGAATGAACGCAAAACTTCTCCCTTCCTCCGTGTCCCTCTCCCCTCTTTCCACTCACACCCCTTGTGTTCTCCAGCGCCTACGTAATTACTCGCTGTCGCCACACTCCATCGCTGGAGATTCATCTCGCTCCAAGTCGCCGCTTGCCTCGGCTCCTAGCTTTTGCAGCTCAATAAGACATCCGACAACTTCGGCCCGAGAAATTTCGCGTCGACTCGCCTGCTCCCATTCTTCACTCCTCTCTTACAACTTTACCCATTCCTCCTCCAAATGGAACCTGTGTCCACAGTGCTACCGCGAAATGCTCTTCACTCATCGCCCACTAATTTAGCCGCCTTGTAGCAGACATAGCGAGCCGTGCGCTGTCTTCCCTGTGGAGCAACTTGCGGCCTCATCCCTTCCACAAATCCCCAGTGACGTATTTTGAGAC
This sequence comes from Schistocerca piceifrons, assembly GCF_021461385.2. Classification (NCBI taxonomy): domain Eukaryota; kingdom Metazoa; phylum Arthropoda; class Insecta; order Orthoptera; family Acrididae; genus Schistocerca; species Schistocerca piceifrons. The sequence continues at coordinate 65,483,440 of NC_060148.1, read as the reverse complement.
AATTTAACTGTGAAACTTTAATTTTGTGATCCATCTATTACTGATGGGGGCGTCGGCACACCTGTCCTTACATTTCCCGCTCCGTTTTCGCCGGATACTGTCTATAACAGCCGGTTCTGTGCAAAATTTCACATACTGTTTTCGGAGAAAATTTACACTCATTTGTAATATAGTTTTTATTGTGAATATTAAAATGTAAACTCATTCACAACTAAAAGCACTAAAACTTGACTCTTTCCGAAGGCGCAAGGCTTCATCAAAATGCTTCAAATGGCTCTGAGCACTATGGCACTAAACATCTGTGGTCATCAGTCCCCTAGAACTTAGAACTACTTAAACCTAACTAACCTAAGGACATTACACACATCCATGCCCGAGGCAGGATTCGAACCTGCGACCGTAGCGGTCGCGCGGTTCCGGACTAAGCGCCTAGAACCGCTAGACCACCGCGGCCGGCAAGCCTTCATCATCAGAATTATTATACAAGAGTGTTACGAGGCTAATCCGGAAAGTAAAGTTACAAGAATTTTTTGAAGTACAAAAAATGAATTTATTTTAATGAAATGTACATTAATTGTAGTGTTGGTCTTGCATTACACAGGCCAACGATGGACATTTTTTTTGCTGAAAATACCGTATTCTTATGTTCTTTAGGGTGGGTAATCCAAATACGACACATACAAAACTGTATCATCCACCATTTCTTCACATTTTACAGTTAAATTTATTAACTAAGCGATTTTTTAAAGAATTTAACGAATTTTATACAGTTAAAATAATTTAAAAAGGAGGTATAATGAATGTTTATGACGCTGGTAGCACTACTGAAAAATATTTGCAGACAAAAAAAAATTGTCCATTCTCTTTTTATGTCAATAGATGGTGGATTGTTTACTGTCAACGTAACCTCACTTTCCCGTTTCCTGTATATGTGCTCAGTATAATGTCTAATCGTTGTTGTAAAAACTCTGCTGACTGTTTTTGTTATATTCGCGGAGAATTTGATGTTAACTTTTAATTCACAATGGCATTAAAAGAGAAAGAAGCCTGGGTATAATTCAAGCAAGTCGTTACGAAGTTCTTAGGACATGAAAAAGACCCAGAATATGTTTCTGTTATAGCTACAAAGTTAAAGAAGTTTAGAACTTTAGCATCTTTAATGAGCCTGGAAGTTCACTTTTCTAACAGTCGCGTTGATTACTTGCCGGAGAATACGGGAGATGTTAGTGAGGAGCAAGGAGAGCGTTTTCACCAGGACTTTAAAGTGATGGGAGAATGCTACCGAGGCAGCTGGAATACCAACATGATGGGGAACTAGTGCTGGTCACTTGACCGAGAAGTTCAGCAAAAGACTCGTCGTAGAAAAAGCTACGCTAGAAGCTTCAAAGAAAAAAGAGAAAGAAAGCACAAACCAATTCCAGCTGACAAATGAAACTTCCATTAACATATTTCATTGTTTTAAGTAGCTCACTGTAAATACAGACCATGCTTATGTTGTAACAAAGCGTTTCATTAATTTCCCCGTTTACCGTATAGCATAGGATTTTTATACTATATAATAAAAAGCATATTGCTCGAAATCTGTGGGTGATACAGAAAACACTAAGGCTAGCTTTGAATTCAGCTTTTTTTTTTTTTTTTGTCATCAGTCTACTGACTGGTTTGATGCGGCCCGCCACACGAATTCCTTTCCTGTGCTAACCTCTTCATCTCAGAGTAGCACTTGCAACCTACGTCCTCAATTATTTGCTTGACGTACTCCAATCTCTGTCTTCCTCTACAGTTTTTGCCCTCTACAGCTCCCTCTAGTACCATGGAAGTCATTCCCTCATGTCTTAGCAGATGTCCTATCATCTTGTCCCTTCTCCTTATCAGTGTTTTCCACATATTCCTCTCCTCTCCGATTCCGCGTAGAACCTCTTCATTCCTTACCTTATCAGCCCACCTAATTTTCAACATTCGTCTATAGCACCACATCTCAAATGCTTCGATTCTCTCCTGTTCCGGTTTTCCCACAGTCCATGTTTCACTACCATACAATGCTGTACTCCAGACGTACATCCTCAGAAATTTCTTCCTCAAATTAAGGCCGGTATTTGATATTAGTAGACTTCTCTTGGCCAGAAATGCCTTTTTTGCCATAGCTCATAAAGACGTACAAAGATCAGCTATCAGAGTAAAAAAAGTTTTTCAAAAAAAATTTTTCGTTGGCCTGTGTTATTTTTCCACATAATCACCATTTACCGCAATACAGTTTATCATCCACAGGGCGCGTTTTCTGATTCGTGTGTCATAGGCGTCTCCCGCCGCCTTTTTCAACCAGTTCTTCACTTCGATTTTCACCTCGCCGTTGTCGGAAAAGTGTTTTCCATGAGGGTGTTCCTTCAATTTAGTGAACAGATGATAGTAACTAGGTGCGAGATCGGGGCTGTGAGAGGGGTGGCTTAAAACATCACAACCAAACGAAATCAACAACTCTTGTGTTGGATGAGCGGCGTGCTTACGCGCGTTGTCATGATGGAGACAGACTCCCTTCGTCTGTATCCCGCGTCGTTTGTTTTGCGTGGCTCTCATATTATCTTGCAGCATTTATTGTTCCACCTCTTTCCAAAAAATCAACGAGGAGATCACTTTTTCTGTCCGAAAGCACCATGATTTTCCCCACTGTTTGCTGAGTTCGATGCAGCTCTCCATGCTACCCTATCCTGTGCAAGCTTCATCATCTCCCAGTACTTACTGCAACCCAAATCCTTCTGAATCTGCTTAGTGTATTCATCTCTTGGTCTTCCTCTACGATTTTTACCCTCCACGCTGCCCTCCAATGCTAAATTTGTGATCCCTTGATGCCTCAGAACATGTCCTACTAACCGATCCCTTCTATTTGTCAAGTTGTGCCACATACTCCTCTTCTCCCCAATTCTATTCAATACTTCATCATTAGTTATGTGATCTACCCATCTAATCTTCAGCATTCTTCTGTAGCACCACATTTCGAAAGTTTCTATTCTCCTCTAGTCCAAACTATTTATAGTCCATGTTTCACTTCCATACAAGGCTACACTCCATACAAATACTTTCAGAAACGACTTCCTGACACTTAAATCTATACTCGATGTTAACAAATTTCTCTTCTTCAGAAACGCTTTCCTTGCCATTGCCAGTCCACATTTTATATCCTCTCTACTTCGACCATCATCAGTTATTTTGCTCCCCAAATAGCAAAACTCCTTTACTACTTTAAGTGTCTCATTGCCTAATCTAATTCCCTCAGCATTACCCGACTTAATTCGACTACATTCCATTATCCTCGTTTTGCTTTTGTTGATGTTCATCTTATATCCTCCTTTCAAGACACTGTCCATTCCGTTCAACAACTCCGTCAAGTCCTTTGCTGTCTCTGACAGAATTACAATGTCATCACCGAACCTCAACGTTTTTATTTCTTCTCCATGGACTTCAATACCTACTCCGAATATTTCTTTTGTTTCGTTTACTGCTTGCTCAATATACAGATTGAATAACATCGGGGAGAAGCTACAACCCTGTCTCACTCCCTTCCCAACCGCTACTTCCTTTTCATGCCCCTCGACTCTTATATCTGCCATCTGGTTTCTGTACAAATTGTAAATAGCCTTTCGGTCCCTGTATTTTACCCCTGCCACCTTCAGAATTTGAAAGAGGGTATTCCAGTCAACATTGTCAAAAGCGTTCTCTAAGTCTACAAATGTTAGAAACATAGGTTTGCCTTTCCTTAATCTTTCTTCTAAGATAAGTCGTAGGGTTAGTATTGCCTCACGTGTTCCAACATTTCTACGGAATCCAAACTGATCTTCCCCGAGGTCCGCTTCTACCAGTTCTTCCATTCGTCTGTAAAGAATTCGAGTTAGTATTTTGCATCCGTGACTTATTAAACTGATTGTTCGGTAATTTTCACATCTGTCAACACCTGTTTTCTTTGGGATTGGAATTATTATATTCTTCTTGAGGTCTGAGGGTATTTCGTCTGTCTCATACATCTTGCTCGCCAGATGGTAGAGTTTTGTCGCTCACCCAAGGCCATCAGTAGTTCTAATGGAATGTTGTCTACTCCCAGGGCCTTGTTTCGACTCAGGTCTTTCAGTGCTCTGTCAAACTCTACCTGCAGTATCGTATCTCCCATTTCATCTACATCCTCTTCCATTTCCACAATATTGTCCTCAAGTACATCGCGCTTATATAGACCCTCTATATAATCCTTCCATCTTTCTGCTTTCCCTTCTTTGCTTAGAACTGGGTTTCCATCTGAGCTCTTGATATTCATACAAGTGATTCTCTTTTCTCCAAAGGTCTCTTTAATTTTCCTGTAGGCAGTATCTATCTTACCCCTAGTGAGATAAGCCTCTACATCCTTACATTTGTCCTCTAGCCATTGCTGCTTAGCCATTTTGCACTTCCTGTCGATCTCATTTTTGAGACGTTTGTATTCCTTTTTGCCTGCTTCATTTACTGCATTTTTATATTTTCTCCTTTCGTCAATTAAGTTCAATATTTCTTCTGTTACCCAAGGAGTTCTACTAGCCCTCGTATTTTTACCTGCTTGATCCTCTGCTGCCTTCACTACTTCATCCCTCAGAGTTACTCATTTTTCTTCTACTGTACTTCTTTCCACCATTCCTGTCAATTGTTCCCTTATGCTCTCCCTGAAAGTCTGTACAACCTCTGGTTCTTTCAGTTGATCGAGGTCCCATCTCCTAAAATTCCCACCTTTTTGCAGTTTCTTCAGTTTTAATCTACAGTTCATAACCAATAAATTGTGGTCAGAGTGAGAGGCACTCACATGCCTTGCTCATTCTGTGGCATCAAGCAGTCAGGCCTGCAAGATGAGTGGTCTGCCAAGCGAGTGGATTCATTCTTATTTATCGAGTAACATGAACTCTCGTACTCACAATTAAGTTAGTAATTATCCTCCTATATGAATAATACGCAACGGAAACGCAACTCTATCAGTAATTTACAGAACTCTGACCACTACGCACTGGCAATACCACATTATTGTTTTTTTTTTTTTTTAACGGCTTTTATCAACACGTGGCCATCGCACTGAATATGAGTGGCGCACACATTATAAATTCTGGATATCATGACAACATACAATTCGAAGGAAAAGGCCACCAATCTTTTTCTTTTCACTGTCTTATTTATTCCGATAAATTCTATAACCTAAACACACAAATTCTATAACCTACAACAATAACACATGAGAAATTCCGCCCAGTGGGCATGGCTTTACATTGGTGATTCTCTATCTTATGGTCTCGTAATTATTTAACGCTACAGTGCACTTTCTGGATAGGATGGTGGATCTTTTTCTATAAGTCACACTTCGACTCTCACAACCATCATCACGAAACTTTCCTCCAGACCGAGCGGTACAAAAGGAACACGCATAACCCACTACCTCTGAAACTACCTTGCTACTCTCCCATGCAAATCACACATACTTAAATTACATGACATACACCACACTACAACATGAAATACAACACAGGGAATAGTCACAACCTTATCACTTTCAGCTTTACCACTTCAATTAATATTTATCCCAGTTTCACACGACACTGCCCCACTTCGTAATTCTACTTTCCTACTATGAACTCTGGAGATATATGCACGTCTTCCTGTGCAATGCAAACCAAGTGGCGTTGCTGGATAGACGGCTGACTCACCTTGCTTCTCTCTCAGAGTATGAACCAAGCATCACACGGAAACATATCACGCAAAGTAATATTAAGAACATATTCATCACACACGCGAGTCCTCAACTGATACCATGGACGAGTACTTCTCTTTATCCTTTGTCTCATACACAGATTGAGAATCACACAGTACTCACCACGTGGAAGTACTCGTCTCTAATTTCAAGTCCTGCACGCGCCATTTCTTAAATATGTCAACTTATAGTACACACGCTAGTAATTCAGCTTAACTTAAGCACACGGAAGTATTTCAACTTATTGCTACACGTGGTTTCATTGTGACCGTTGGTCACTTCCGAAGATTACTATGATCCCATTAATATTACCTGCCTGACATTAAATTCTCCCCACAAAAGTTCCTGAAATAGAGAAATTATTATTTCAAACTACTCTTAAATATTCCACATGCATACCATGTCTCTGCTCTTTTGTCTTTACGGAGCACAACTAAGACAGGTCTTAACAGCACAAGATCCAGCGGCAGAGTGCTGAAACATGGCCGTTCTTCTGGTCCTCTCGCACCTCTGCCCAAGTGGGGGAGCACCTTGCTACCGTATTGGTCAGCCACATTTCAGGCGCTCAAAGCTCCGGTAAGTTTCATCTCTTTGGTTCCACCAAAGGTGGCCAAAGGATCGTCTCAAAGATGATCATATATTCACATTCACTATCTGCGGTTAGCAGACGACCATACATTCATTCATTTCACAGATCTCACCAAACTGGATGTAGGGATTTATTTTGTGGGAGTGCACATGTGATCAATTAAATAATTGTTGAGCAGAACAAACCACGCGCTGTTGCCTCCGCGGGATACTTTCCCCCGTCGTAAGGGTGGCGGAACTTATGAATGGCCAGTGGTACGTGCGTGTCACCCCACGCCGTTGACCTGCTGTAGTGGGCGCGTGGAGCGTACCCCGACCGGCAGTGGAGTGGGTAGTGCCGCGGCTATGTCGCCTCTCCCATGGCGACGTCAGCTTGGCCTCCCGCCTTCTTATGCAGGTATGGGCGCGTTCTGCGTTGCACCTCAGTGCTACGACACCCAATCAGTCAGACCCTTCCCTGCATCTCACAACATTACAGACAAAAGGATATTCTTACAGTATTTAAATACTCATTGATTACATGTATGATCTATTAGATACATTGGTAATAAAAGAATCTTTGTTCCAAAAAACGTAAAATCATACACCCTAGTTTTCTACACATACAACATCAACATTTATCCCTTTTCTATATACAGCCCACACTTGTGCTATTGATTGTACCTGTCGTCCCTCATACAAAACATGAAAGTGAAAAAAAAACCAAAAGGAATAAGAAACAATCTATACAGCTCATAATTACAATATCAAATAGTAGACTACTTTAACATCCTATCACAGTGAAAATATTAGAAACTGTTGATTCTAAAACTACAATATACAGTGAACCTTTGTGCTTGTAACAGACTGAAATTAATACCCCTTGAAAGTGTTCTAACAAAAAAATAAGAAATAATCTACACAGCTCACAATTACCTACCACATGGTATTAAATAGTAAACTACTTTAACATCCTAACACAATAAACATTTTAGAAACTGATGACTCTAAATCTACAACATACAATGCACCTTCGTGCTTGTGACAGACTGAAATTAGTATCTCTTTATATATTTTACCTTTTTATTATATAAAACAACATTTCTAGGACATGTATGAACCATCCACATGATGTCAGATCCTGACCTGCCATCGAGGTTTACCCAAATCAAACAATAAAGCACAATAAAGTTTTAGTTATGGATCGGTAGCATCCCCTTTACAGGAGTGTGCGCATTGATCACACTACTTTACGACTCTCACTCACCAGACATCACATTTTCCTTCTCATTCAATCCATTAATACACTAACAGAATAGGTCTAGAAGTCAGCTAACCTTAACACCACCACACTCACGACAACATACCATACCTTTGCTCCCTTATACTCAACCACATAACACATGAAGCTGTTTCGGATATAGCATTCCAGTCTCCGAATTCGTCCTTTCACTCAGGCACCTCTCTCCATCGGCTTACCTCTGCATTCACTTTACCGATTATTGATCCTGCTAAATATCAACTTAGAATTGCGACATTTCATCTAAGAACAAAAAATACACAAATTATTCATCCTGCAAAATAATTGTACACATTCTTGGTACCGTTTTGATTAGTTATACTGGTACCAGGCTTCAACAACAACAACAAATATTATTTTGGCCAAATCGCAAATGTTATGCTAAGAATTAGATCTACACTTATATTACATCTTACGTCAGTGTTCCACAATGTCCACCATCTGGATCTCATACTCCCTTTATGTCCTTTCACATTGTGCAGTTGTCCTCATCTCTTCATTCGTATTTCGGCTCTCCGTCCGTCCATTTCTCCATCATTTCCTGGTCTTCCTTCGCCATTTGCATCATTCTCGATTGCAGCATACACAGGCCTCTCTGTAACATACGTCTAAGACATCTCCACATTATTAATTCTACTCACTTTTCTTTACCACTGTTTCATCACGTCGAATCTCTCTTCATTAATCACACTGCTTCACGTCGCTTCTCTCCTTAAATATCACCTTTATCCCCTATTATTTATCATGTCGCTTCTCTCTCTATCTACCATATTTATCCACTCATTAATCATCACGTCGTTTCTGCTTGATCCTTATTCGTATGACAAAAAATACGTACATACACCACTCTGTCGACTCCTGTTCATGACTCATTCGACCAGTCTATTCCGTCATATTTCCTGACATCCCACCTGAAAATTCTTATGTTCGATTTGATCCTGCACAACGTTACACACCAAAAATAAATACACTGACTATCTACCATAAATTTCCTACTTTCGATCTATCCTTAACTTTTCCATAATTTGATGTTAGAAATGTGATGAAGCCCACGAGATTGTTTTCCTTTGATCGTCTCAGTAAGTACAGCATTTTCATGGACAATCCGCCTCACTCTAAATGGTCCATTATACACAGTAAAGAATTTGCTAGTTAGGAATCTGTGCTTACATGAAAAGCTGGGAGAAATGGGACAGCCCAAGTGTTAGAAACTTAGGTGCTAGTGGCCTCTTTCCTTAACAGCAGATTCCGAACAACCATACGCAGCACCTCATTATAACTGTCACTATGACAATGACATACTACAGATCAGATGGCAGCTAATCTAAAAACTTCGATCACAATGTTGACTTTTTACATTACATGTTAAGTACCTGCAATAGTCAAATTGCACTAATTAAACTGGACTCATTGGCATTAACCTAACATTTTTAGCAACTGGTTTTTGAGGAAACAGTCCTTTTACTTTAGTGTTCGAAATTAAAATTTGCAAATTTTAGATGCCATTACTGGTGTTTCATTCTCTGATCAGAAGTATGATATTTGCATTCCTATCCTTCAATCCATTTTGACAAGAATGAAATGCCAGGATTCCATGCCCTCCTGTCATTCTGATAGTTTCTGCCGTTCCTATCCTCGACTCTGTCTGACCTATGATTCATGTCTCCGCTCACAATGTTGCTCTCATTTCCCAGTTCCTGTAACAAGTGCTGAAATGACGCAGAATCATCTAAGCCTCTGCCTGCTATCGCTATATCTCTGCGCAATTTCACTGGCAACTTCGTTATACAGATCCTAATGAGTTCCCCAGGTTCGTATGGCACATCCAAATACCTATTTCGTCTCAGCCTTTCCTGATAGCACGCCACTGGATCTCTTATACCACCTTCGTTACAATTTGACATCATCAATATGCTTTGTGTAACCTGGCCCTTCTTACTTTTCGACCAGAATTCATTTAAATCGCTACTACAGTCTTTAATAACTTCGCTTTACCCTCGTCCCTTAAATATTTACACTCAATCTTCATTTTGAGGAGCAGTCCCCACGATGAAGGTAATGAATCTTGAAATTGAGACAGCCTTGGACTATACCCAGTTGGGTTTGCCACCTGTTTTATCCGACACAACCGTTCTTCTAACTCTCTGAGTTCGTCTTCCTCTTTCTTCCTATTTTCGTTTTTTGAATTTATCTCACTCTCCCTCTGCAATCTACCTGGTGGTGTGTCACCTTCGCTACTGCACGCTAATTGCAACTGTGCTAGTTGTTCCCTATTTGTTTCTAATTGTGCCTCCTTAAACTGTAATAGTGATTGTATCTCCCCCTGGTTGGCATAAAGCTCTCGCTGCGTACTGTCAGAGCCTGTCTCGCCTCTTATACTGATCTTTTCTACATCTGCACTAATCTTATTCATTCTGACCACTACCTCTTTGATTCGCTCATCTGGCAACACGTCCCTATGTTCTGTAATATCACTCTCTATTGCAATTATTCGTACCTCCAAATTATTGGCTTTTTCTTTCACGGCGTCACATACTTGCTTCAATGCATCCAGATTCTTCTCCCCCTCATCTGACCGATTATTAACTGTGGGCAGAAGCTCATCGATAACTGTGTGTAGCTTCCTCATTGCCTCTTTATTTCCCCTATCCATTGCCTCCAATCTTTCCTTAGTCTCCCTATCTCTCTCCTTATTATCTTTATCCATCGCTTCCAATCTTTCCTTATTATACCTATCTCTCTCCTTATTATCTTTATCCATCGCTTCCAATCTTTCCTTATTTGCTTCCAATCTTTCCTTATTATCTCTATCCATCCTCTGTAAAAACTGCAGTAGCACATTGTCATTTGCTACTTTTGGTGCGCTCACCTCATTCGTCTGAGGAACCGTAGCTTCACCAAGGGTAGCTTCACTTTCACTGCATACCTGACCTAGTCCCAGCTCGCCCGCGTCGTCGGGAAAAGCCCCCGATTGTGGACAAAGCTTGCCGCTTAAATGATCACCTAGCCGCGGTCCGCTGAACAATTCAGCCCCTTCCGAGTGTTTGCCGTTCTCGCTGATTAACCCAAGGTCGACCCTACTTCCTGCTGCACTGCTACGTTCACCCCAGAATCGCTATTCTCCATGGTGACTACACTTTTCGACTGCAACCTAGTTACTACGGACATTACGCCAAAAAAATTATGCAACGATCTTCCAGCTTTGGACGATATAGCAATTAATTACATAAAAAAATAAAAGATCCTCACCAATCTGGAAAGAAATTGCAAACAAAAAAAATTTTACTTCTTAGCGCTATCACAATATATTCCATCAAATAAAAAAATCTTAACAGAAAACCCTAACAGCAAAAATATCCTGGCAAAATATCCTGGCAGGGTCGAAATTATGAGAGGCACCCACATGCCTTGCTCATACTGTGGCATCAAGCAGTCAGGCCTGCAAGATGAGTGGTCTGCCAAGCGAGTGGATTCATTCTTATTTATCGAGTAACATGAACTCTCGTACTCACAATTAAGTTACAAATTATCCTCCTATATGAATAATATGCAACGGAAACGCACATCTGACTATCAGTAATTTACAGAACCCTGACTGTTCACTACGCACTGGCAATACCACATTTTCTTTTTGTCTTTTATTTAACGGCTTTTATCAACACGTGGCCACCGCACCGAATATGAATGGTGCACACATTATAAATTGTAGATATCATGACAACATACAATTCGAAGGAAAAGGCCACCAATCTTTTTCTTTTCACTATCTTATTTATTCCGATAAATTCTATAACCTAAACACACAAATTCTATAAATTACAACAATAACACATGAGAAATTCCGCCCAATGGCCATGGCTTTACATTGGTGATTCTCTATCTTATGGTCTCGTAATTATTTAACGCTACAGTGCACTTTCTGGATAGGATGGTGGATCTTTTGCTATATCTCACAATTCGACTCTCACAACCATCATCACGAAACTTTCCTCCAGACCGAGCGGTACAAAAGGAACACGCATAACCCACTACCTCTGAAACTACCTTGCTACTCTCCCATGCAAACCACACATACTTAAATTACATGACATACACCACACTACAACATGAAATACAACACAGGGAATAGTCGCATTATCACTTTCAGCTTTTCCACTTCAATTAATATTTATCCCAGTTTCACACGACACTGCCCCACACCGTAATTTTTCTTTCCTACTATGAACTCTGGAGGATATATGCACGTCTTCCTGTGCAATGCAAGCCAAGTGGCGTTGCTGGATAGACGGCTGATGCACCTTGCTTCTCTCTCAGAGTATGAACCAAGCGTCACACGGAAACATATCACGCAAAGTAATATTAAGAACATATTCATCACACACGCGAGTCCTCAACTGATACCATGGACGAGTACTTCTCTTTATCCTTTGTCTCATACACAGATTGAGACTCACACAGTACTCACCACGTGGAAGTACTCGTCTCTAATTTCAAGTCCTGCACACGCCATTTCTTAAATATTTCAACTTATAGTACACACGCTACTAATTCAGCTTAACTTAAGCACACGGAAGTATTTCAACTTATTGCTACACGTGGTTTCATTGTGACCGTTGGTCACTTCCGAAGATTACTACGATCCCATTAATATTACCTGCCTGACATTAAATTCCCCCACAAAAGTTCCTGAAATAGAGAAATTATTATTTCAAACTACTCTTAAATATTCCACATGCATACCATGTCTCCACTCTTTTGTCTTTACGGAGCACACCTAAGACAGGTCTTTAACAGCACAAGATCCAGCGGCAGAGTGCTGAAACATGGCCGTTCTTCTGGTCCTCTCGCACCTCTGCCCAAGTGGGAGAGCACCTTGCTACCGTATTGGTCAGCCACATTTCAGGCGCTCAAAGCTCCGGTAAGTTTCATCTCTTTGGTTCCACCAAAGGTGGCCAAAGGATCGACTCAAAGATGATCATATATTCACATTCACTATCTGCGGTTAACAGACGACCATACATTCATTCATTTCACAGATCTCACCAAACTGGATGTAGGGATTTATTTTGTGGGAGTGCACATGTGATCAATTAAATAAATAAATTGTCATTCTTTCCTATCTTCATCATACATTTCTTCAATGTCTTCATCATCTGCAGAGCTAGTTGGCATATAAACTTGTACTACTGAAGTAGGCTTGGGCTTCGTGTCTACCTTGGCCACAATAATGCGTTCACTATGCTGTTTGTAGTAGCTTACCCGCATTCCTATTTTCCTATGCATTATTAAACCTACTCCTGCATTACCCCTATTTGATTTCGCGTTTATAACCCTGTATTCACCTGAGCAAAAGTCTTGTTCCTCCTGCCAGCGAACTTCACTAATTCCCACTGTATCTAAGTTTAACCTATCCATTTCCTTTTTTAAATTTTCTAACCAACCTGCCCGATTAAGGGATCTGATATTCCACGCTCCGATAACAACGTCCTCCTGAGCAGTCCCCGCCCGGAGATCCGAATGGGGGACTATTTTACCTCCGAAATATTTTACCCAAGAGGACGCCATCCCGTCGTTATCCTGTAGCCTGCTACAAACAACGTGCAGAATGGCCTGTAGCTGGCAGCATAGTGCAGATGCACACATACCGTCGCAGTATCAGTATAAAGATGGCCGCCCCACTTGCGACTTGCATCAGGGAAGAACAGCGTTCTGTTGTTCGGTTTTTGCGTATTGTACTGTGTAAAACTTAATTAAATTCATTGGCGAATCAATGTTCAGTACGATGATGCATGTTTGTCACAGCAGCAAGTATACGAAAGGAGTAGGAAGTTCGCAAATGGTGTGACTTCAGTGGAAGATGCTCCTCGTCCAGGTCAGGCACAACGAGTTGTGATTCTACAGAACATTGCAGCAGTTGAAGCCATAGTGAAGGAAAACTGCCGAGTGACACTGAATGACACTGCAGCATGTTTACAGACTAGTCACGGGTCAGCACAGCACATTGTGCATGACGTGCTCCAGTTTCACAAAGTGTCTGCAAGATGGGTGCCACGGCAGCTGACTCCTGAAATGAGAGAACGACGTGTTGATGCTTGTGAAGAACTTCTTCGGCTCTTTGAACGAGAAGGTGATCGCTTCCTTGCAAGAATCGTTAGTGGGGACGAAACCTGGGTTCACTTCCATCAACAGGAAACGAAGAGAGCGAGCAAGGAATGGCGTCATTCCTCGTCACTAAAACCAAACAAGTTCGGAACAGAACGATCAGCAGGGAAGGTTATGCTGACTCTCTTTTGCGACGAAAAAGCCGTCAAAAAATGTTCAAATGTGTGTGAAATCTTATGGGACTTAACTGCTAAGGTCATCAGTCCCAAAGCTTACACACAACCTAAATTATCCTAAGGACAAACACACACACCCATGCCCGAGGGAGGACTCGAACCTCCGCCGGGACCAGCCGCACAGTCCAAGACTGCAGCGCCGGAGACCGCTCGGCTAATCCCGCGCGCCAAAAGGCGCCATTTTGGAGCATTACATGCCTAGAGGGACCACTGTCACCAGTGCATCATACACAGATCTCCTAAAAAAAATCATCTACGGCCTGCAATCAAATCAAAGCGACGTGGATTGCTGTCAGCAGGTGTCCTTTTGCAACATGACAGTGCAAGGCCCCACACTGCCCGTACAACAGTTGCCACAGTCAGAGACCTGCATTTTGAGTGTCTTCCTCATCCACCATACTCACCAGACCTTGCCCCAAGTGATTTCCTTATGTCTGGACCACTCAGTGGCGCAATGGGAGGAAAGAGGTTCCGTTCTGAGGAAGAGGTGCGCCACGCGGTGCACGATTGGTTACACGGACTACCAAAAGAATTTTTTTCTAAAGGAATTTATGCCCTTTGTAAGCCCTGGAGGACTTGCATTGAGCGTGGGGGAGATGATGTTGAAAAGTGATACAGCTCTGTACCATTTCTGCACAATAAATAACATTTAAAAAAATATTTAAGGTTAACATTTGTCTCTCCCTCGTACTTTACAAATGAGTTAATGTGTTAAATATCCGTCATTAATCATGTAAGAGAAAACTGATTTAGAAAAAACGTTTTAAATTACTTTTAAAGTCGCTAAGTGCTCTCATTATCAAACACTGGATGAGAATAAATTCGGTAATTTGCATTCCTTTTTAAGGGAAAGCTAATTTTTTGCGCATCTGGATGTTTATGATGTATCTCCCCAACTGTGCACTGTACGATGATGTAATTTTGCTGGAAAGTTGAGTGGTATTTGTGGGCAGTGCCAGCGAAAATGTGTTCCTAATAGAGAGAGTAGTAAAGGAGTAATAAATTGAGATGTTATGCCTGGTGTTGAAGTTTTACTGCATGAACAGCAAAAACGTTTTTCCTTTGGTTATTTCGTGGGGGATGTCATCGAGCAAAGTTTTGGAAGGGTTTGAAATTACGTGTAAAGTTTGCTGCAAGTCACTATTCTCAAATACTGGATGAATATAGTCTGGGCCGCCCGGGATTAGCCGTGCGGTGTAGGGCGCTGCAGTCATGGACTGTGCGGCTGGTCGCGGCGGAGGTTCGAGTCCTCCCTTGGGCATGGGTGTGTGTGTGTTTGTCCTTAGGATAATTTAGGTTCTGTAGGGTGTAAGCTTTGGGACAGATGACCTTAGCAGTTAAGTCCCATAAGATTTCACACACATTTGAACTATTTTGAGCAGTGTAGTCTGGGTAATTTGAGCGCCAGGAGTTGTAGTGCTTCAGAAGATATACAGAGTTTGTGACTATAATACTTGTTTACTATGGCAAAGCCTGAAATTAAGACTGTACCTTGAAAAGTGGCTACACTGAGCCACAGCGCCAGAGATTGCGCCAAAGAGTATTATTCCGCCGCCTCCACTGGCAGTGCTTGTCGCAGGCCCCCACAACCGCACGGGTGCTCGTCTGTGAAGAGCGGACAAATTGAGTAGCTGGGCGGCGGCCATTAGAGTGGTAAACTGACGCGCGGAGTTCGAATGTTTATACATCGCTTTTGGTTATAAAACGCCTTCCCTTGAGTTAGGTCACAAACATAATGCCTCATTTAAATACGTTACTACAATATACTTTTTAGTTTATGAACAAACAGCAACTAGTCACTGTTTATGAATTTATCTTACGTACTACATGGAATCTGCCGTAGCTAAAAGTCATGGACTGGACCCCTAGCATTTTTCGTAGTTCATTTACGATAGATGTACGCAAAATGCATCAAAATACTCCAAGATTTGCCCACTATATTAATAGATATTTTCTGACGCTACCTTGCTTCAGATTTTATGACGAGAAGTGCGTTATATATGGCATAGTGCTTTGGCAACTCACGACCAGATTATCATGTTTCAACCTAACCTAGACCATGAAAACACTACCGATCAGCCAACTTTCTTCAAAATGATCAGAACATATAAAATGGTATTCTGTCGGTCGGAAATGTTGCCTCCTGACAGCGTGTAACCATTTTCGTAACAGCTGTGGCTTTGAGAAAGGAAACCCGCAAACAGATGCACAGACATTATGCTAATACCATGTTACAAAAACATTTATTAAGCAAGTGCACTGACAAACAAAACAACTTAAAATATTCACATACCTGTGAAATGTAATATTCGTTCCTTTCTCGAATTTATTTGTACAATTAATCGCTGCACAACTCTTCACCATTGTACATCTTGTGATTGTATTGTACATACAGTAGAATTACGAGTAACAAATACTGTATGTACCCCCCAACAAATATACAACGTTGAATAAGGGTCTTCATAAACAACAATACTACACAACACATCAGCCACTATAATGGCGTCCAGCCGAAGATTCAAATTATCCCGCGACTGCAGCGCCATCAGTGGGTCTAGATATTTTTTACAACGTCTTTGGCTTGTCGAGAACTCGTAGTAGTAGAGTGCTTGCTGAGATGTCGTAGTGAAAAGTTCTTGTCGAGAAGTCGTGGTGGAGAGTGCTTGTTGAGATTTTGTAGTAGTGAGTCGGTGTTGATACGTTGCAGTAGGGAGTGCTTGTTCCACGTTTTATGCAGTTGTTTGATGGGCTAGACAGCAGATGTAGTTCGAATGGAGATATTGTAATGATCAGAGTGCTTTTCGTCAATATATATGAAGGTAAAATATTCCCTTTTTTTTCATTATTTCCATGTCTTAAATAATGCGTCATTACAGGTTCAGTCAACAAAGCATCTGGCTTGTGTTCTTGTATTAGAGTGTAATTCTGGTTTCCTTACGCAATTACAGTATTTCTATTTTTTTTCAATTACTTCAGTATAAATGGTATTTAAAATTTCTTGTCTTGTTGAAGAAGAACCGTGCCAGATGTGTACGTTGAATCACACTCCCACACATAGAGCAATTACACTTGTGTTTTGGTTTCGTAGGTTTTATAGTTGCTGGGGACTTAATTAATTAATTGTGTTAACGAAAATTTTCTTTCATTCCTTGTTGTTATTCTATGCAGTCAGATTGGGTACTAAAACTAGTCAGGGCCACCCGTTTACGAGACTTCGTAATCGGACATACTACTAAATCAAAAAATTAAAAGTATTTGCAACCTCTTAATGAGAAGATGTCCGAATTTTACAAGGGCGTGGTGACAAGTTATGCCTCCGAATTTGCTATGTGAAAACTCTTACACATTTGAAAATAAAACGAACGTTATAATTCTACATCTTCATTCTAGGACGTCTACGTACTTGTTTCTCGGCGCAGTCACCCTGACGATGCCCGCCCGGCTAGCCGCGCGGTCCAACGCGCTGCTTCCCGAGCGTGAAGGCGTGCCGGTCTCCGGCACGAATCCGCCCGGCGGATTAGTGTCGAGGTCCGGTGTGCCACCCTCCCTGTGGATGGTTTTTAAGGCCGTTTTCCATCTGCCTCGGCGGATGCTGGCTGACTCCCCTTATTCCAGCTCACAAGGGGAGGCCGCCAATTGTGAAATTCGGATTCGATTCATACTGCACATAATAAAAGCCCATGGCCAGAGGTGTAATGTGGCAAAGCACCAAGATGCACTTCTCAGCCGTTGTCGAGAAAATCGACACTTAAAAGAAACCGTTGCGGTGAAATACTCTCTAAGATTAATAATGTTCTACAGCGTCGTGGCGCAGCGGTAAGCTCTCGGGTTCGTAATCCAAAGGTCGCCGGATCGAATCTCGCGCCATGCAATTTTTTTTATTATTAGTTTTTCGTAATTCAAATATGTATATATATATATATATTAATGAATTGCTTATGCATGTTGGTGAAGGCGGATCGCTCTCCAATTGTACCGCCTCCATTTCTCCGTTTTTTTTTTTTTAACAGGGTGTACCAAAGCTCTCCCGTCCGCACTGATTTTCGACGATGTTATAAGTTGCGCTAGGGACCGCATCTACCTTCTTTCTAAGTTAGCACGCAACTACGCTGTTATGCGGCGGCTCGTTTTGGCCCATTCAACATCTGTCCTCCAAGTGTAACGAGCGAGTAACGGAGTTTATATTTCATACCTGCCACAGCAAATTTGTGTTCGTGGGGCCTCTATTCTAATTCGAACGTTTGACTTACGCTATACATATTCGTTTCGGAATATCGTTTCTACGTCTTCCGTTAACTATTTGTGGTTAACATTATGAAGACAATTAATAACATTTGTGAAATACATGTATATATATTTGAATTACAAAAAACAAATACTAAGAAAAAAAAAAAGGTTGCATGGCGCGAGATTCGATCTGGGGACCTTCGGCTTACGAACCCGAGCGCTTACCGCTGCGCCACGACGCTGTAGAAAATTGTTAATCGTAGAGAGTATTTCACCGCAACGGCTTCTTTTAACTGTCGATTTTCTCGACAACGGCTGAGAACTGCATCTTCGTGCTTTGCAACATTACACCTCTGGCCATGGGCTTTTATGATGCGCAGTATGTTTCGAATCTGAATTTCACAATTGGCGGCCTCCCCTTGTCAGTTACATGATGTCAACAATTGCTGCGCAAACACTGTCTCCACATACGTGTGCACCATAATTACTCTACCACCCGAACATGTGGGGCTACACTCGTCATATGAGAAGTCCCACGAGGGGGGGGGGGGGAAGGGGGGGGGATATCACTGGGGACCGAACCGCACAATAAGCCTGGGTTCGATGTGGGGCAGCGGTGGGGTGGGTGGACTGCTGTGGCCTGTTGTGGGGGTGTGAACCACTGAGGGCTACGGCGGGACGAGGCCTCTCCGTCGTTTCTAGGTCCCCCTTTAATACACACACATAAACACACAACCTTAAGATTAGCACATTCCATCCGACGAGAGACCAGTTTCTTGGAATGTTTGATTTTCTTGATGGAGCCACAACCTCACCTCTGCTTGTACCGCTTCATCACTATCAAGGCAAAGTCTTTTTTTTTTTAACTTTATTTTTTTATTTAACTTTTTTTTAATTTATTGAGTATCAATTCCCCCCGAAGGGGGTGGGCTGGCAGCAGCTTAGTATGCCGTTCTTCAGCCTACAGACTTTGTTAAAAATATGAAGAGAATAAATAATAAAAACAGGCGATAAAATCGGAGACTTAAAGAGTAACATGGCGAAAAAAAATCGTGTAACGTAAAACAAAGAACAGAGGGATGATGATGCTAATAAAATACATATGAAGCAGACAGGTAAAACAATAGACAGACAATTAAAAAAACATGGCGACAGTCTGGTTTCTGTTCGCAAAGGACATAAAAATCACACCTAGCGACAGCATGGTTTCTGTTCGCAACACGAGAAAGACGAACAACACTGAACAGTCACTGGAACACTGCACTAAAAAGTTGGCAAATGTGACATACCACAGTCGAGAGCAGGTGGGGGGAAACTCGACAGATGATGGGAAAATAAAAAAAGGGGGGAAGGAGAGGAAAAACGTTGGGGGGGGGAGGGAAACAGGAGACGATGGAGGATGATGACCCATGAGAGGGGTGGGGGGTGCTGGGCAGATGCAAATGCGACAGGGAGTGGGGAAGGCAGAGGAGGGGAATACAAAAGGACTCGGGGGGGGGGGGGGGAGAAGGGAGGTAGGGAGAGGTTTGGTGGGGAGAAAACAGGATGGAAGGGGGGGGAGGGAGCCCAGGGAAAGGACAGAGGGGGGGTGAGGATCAGAGTTGATAGGAGGGATAAATGGAGGGAGAGAGGGCATCATCCGGGAGGGGGAGTCGATGGAAGCCACCTTGGGAAAGGAGATTTAGGGTGTAGAGATGGAGGGTAGGGGGGACACAACAGTGAAGGCGTGGCAGGGGCAGGGATGGGAGAGGAGAGGAGCAACCAGGGCGTGGGGGGGATCAAGTCCTCTGGGTGCTGTTTAAATTTGGAAACAGATGCAAATCTCACAGGGCCAAGTAGGGGCTGTATGGGGAAATGTCGATGACAGTGAACCCAAGGCGTCGGATTGTGGTAATATCGCAGCACTCGTGTGTGGTCTGGCGTTGTTATGCTGAAAGAGAAGGCGCTCCTTGCGTGGACAAACTCGTAGGATTCGAAATTCTATTACATCACGCTGTTTCTCACGCACCGTCGTAATTACGTTACACACCGACGTGTTACACACTGTAATTCGGAGCCCTCTAGTGGCACAAGGCTGGGAACATGTAGACATGAAAAATCTACATCTACACCTATACTCCGCAAGCCATGTGAAGTTGTGTGGCGGAGGGGACCTTGAGTACCTCTATCGGTTCTCCCTTCTATTCCAGTCTCGTATTGTTCGTGGAAAGAAAGATTGTCGGTATGCCTCTGTGTGGGCTCTAATCTCTCTGATTTTATCCTCATGGTCTCTTCGCGAGATATACGTAGGAGGGAGCAATATACTGCTTGACTCCTCGGTGAAGGTATGTTCTCGAAAAACCCCGTACCGAGCTACTGAGCGTCTCTCTTGCAGTCTTCCACTGGAGTCTATCTATCATCTCCGTAACGCTTTCGCGATTACTAAATGATCCTGTAACGAAGCGCGCTGCTCTCCGTCGGATCTTCTCTATATAGATATGTTGTTGTTGTGGTCTTCAGTCCTGCGACTGGTTTGATGCAGCTCTCCATGCTATTCTATCCTGTGCAAGCTTCTTCATCTCCCAGTACCTACTGCAACCTACATCCTTCTGAATCTGCTTAGTGTATTGATCTCTTGGTCTCCCTCTACGATTTTTACCCTCCACGCTGCCCTCCAGTACTAAATTGGTGATCCCTTGATGCCTCAGAATATGCCCTACCAAGCGATCCCTTCTTCTGGTCAAGTTGTGCCACAAACTTCTCTTCTCCCCAATCCTATTCAATACTTCCTCATTAGTTATGTGATCTACCTATCTAATCTTCAGCATTCTTCTGTAGCATATAGATATAGTAAGTTCATAACTTTTCTTTACATTTAAAAAGCTATGAGAATTTTCACATAAAATATTCTGAGTCATTACTTTTCAGCACATCATCCAAAATTTTTTAATTCGGCCAGTAATTGTGTGAAATATTGAAAATTAACAATGGATGCATTTACATAATACCAGCGAAAGCCGAAGACACATACCAGAAGTGAATGTGTGGATTGGATTTACAAACAAGAGCGTTGATGTGTCGTTTTTTTTTTTTTCGGAATAGTCATTTACAGGAGAAATCTACCTTGATATGCTGGAGCAGTCTCTGAAACGACAGCTTCAGCATGGCGTTGCTGTTTCCAGCAGGATAGAGCACTCCTTACTCTGCTGTCAGAGTAAACGAGTACGTAAATCGAAGATTCGTCAATCAAATTCGTAAGCAGAGGTTCAAAAGGTCTATGGACATCGCGTCCACCTGATTCGATACCTTTAATTCCTTCGGAACCGCGTTACTGCTACGGTCACAGGATGGAATCCTGCATCGGGCATGGATGTGTGTCATGTCCTTAGGTTAGTTAGGTTTAAGTAGTTCTAAGTTCTAGGGGACTGATGACCTTAGATGTTGAGTCCCATAGTGCTCAGAGCCATTTGAACCAACAGAGTTCGGATCTGAGATTCAGGGTGGGCTATTCCACAAGAGATGGTACAGAATGTCGGTCTGCTCTTTAATGGTAGGACCAAAGTTTTGAAGTGGACGCAGCTGATGTTGATATGCGACGAATATGCATACATAGATTGACAGTATAGAGGTAGATGCCTTTTTGTTACAGTGTCAATTATTTCGTTGAAATAAGTGGATCCGTGTATTTCTGATGAGAAAGGTTTGCTCCTTCGAAATGCGTCAGTTGTAGTGCTTTGATATTGTGAAAGACGGCTGAGCCTACATTTTAATATTCATTTAAACAACCAAGAGCTTATATTCATTATAGATAAAATCTATTTTTCAATTCACCATGTGTATTGCATTCTTTTATTAAAATGACCAGTTTAAGATCCATATGGATCGCATTCATGTCTGATTGTATTGGTTACAAATGTGATCCTTCGAACTTAGTACCTAAGTTTCCAGCTTAGTGTCGTAAATTTTATGAAACAGTAGTGGGGACGCAAGTACCCTCCTCCTCACACCGCTAGCTAGGTTACAGACTATAGATGCAGTAGCATGGAATGTGGAGCTTCGAGGACAATGCAATCATGGGCGAATATGTCTACAAGGGTTAGTTACAAAGATGCAAAAAATAAATTTAAATTACGTAATTATGTTTACTAAGTGGACACGTATCTTGCCATTCGTTGTCGTCCTCGTTTGCCGAAATGCAATTGGGTATTTCAGCGTTAGTGTTTAACAGGAACCCACCCATGCGGACTGGTATCCGTACGTTAGCAGCTACAACCACAAACTAGGACCTTGGTGAGTCGAGCGGAGGCTGTTTCAGACGCTGTAAACCTGCGAAAAGAACTGAGTTTTCAAAGGACACGTCCGAAACAGCCGACCATTATCGCAAGCCATCCACCAAAGACCCACGAGGACATAAAGAAGCTTGTATCTTTGCCATTTTGTGGTTCAGAAAGGAAGTATTAGCTGTGCTCCTGAACAAACAAAATCAATTCAGCCTCACCATTCAGCAAAAAATTGACACGTCATGAGACCGGTGAAATTTGATTTGGGCCTCAGAAGGCCAGGAATATACAGGATACTGTGTGGATGTGGACAGCTGTATGTCAGGAAGACTGTGCACGGTTACGCAGCTGTATTGAAGTGGCCTGGTGTGGACAGCCATTGGATTTCGGAAGTGCGTTGCAGGAAGAGTGTGCCAGCCATCGGTTCCTCAGGAACACAGTACCAAAGAGTTAAATATTTTATTGAGATTCATGACATTACACTCCTAGCATAGCGGCGAGGTGCGCACACCCCTCTAAGGTGCATGGCGTGGATGACATGCGATGCACTGTGGTAGCCTTGACGTCTGTTCCCAGAAATGCTGACACCCTGAAGCCCATTCAGCGGTTTGTACCTCAGTTAGGTGTGTCCGGGTTGCTTGCAGAAGCCGCCAGTGGTGTGGAAGCCTGCCAGAATACTCCAGTTAGATGTACAGGGTGATTCAAAAAGAATACCACAACTTTAGGAATTTAAAACTCTGCAACGACAAAAGGCAGAGCTAAGCACTATCTGTCGGCGAATTAAGGGAGCTATAAAGTTTCATTTAGTTGTACATTTGTTCGCTTGAGGCGCTGTTGACTAGGCGTCAGCGTCAGTTGATGCTAAGATGGCGACCGCTCAACAGAAAGCTTTTTGTGTTATTGAGTACGGCAGAAGTGAATCGACGACAGTTGTTCAGCGTGCATTTCGAACGAAGTATGGTGTTAAACCTCCTGATAGGTGGTGTATTAAACGTTGGTATAAACAATTTACAGAGAATGGGTGTTTGTGCAAAGGGAAAAGTTCTGGACGGCCGAGAACGAGTGATGAAAATGTAGCACGCATCCAGCAAGCATTTGTTCGCAGCCCAGGAAAATCGACTCGCAGAGCTAGCAGAGAGCTGCAAATTCCACAATCAACTGTATGGAGAGTCCTACGAAAAAGGTTAGTTATGAAACGTCAACTACCCGAGGCGATGGATCGGCCGCCAGGCAGCCCGTGACAGAGCACTTCATCACTGGCCTCCAAGATGCCCTGATCTTACCCCCTGCGATTTTTTCTTATGGGGGTATGTTAAGGATATGGTGTTTCGGCCACCTCTCCCAGCCACCATTGATGATTTGAAACGAGATATAACAGCAGCTATCCAAACTGTTACGCCTGATATGCTACAGGGAGTGTGGAACGAGTTGGAGTATCGGGTTGATATTGCTCGAGTGTCTGGAGGGGGCCATATTGAACATCTCTGAACTTGTTTTTGAGTGAAAAAAAACCTTTTTAAATACTCTTTGTAATGATGTATAACAGAAGGTTATATTATGTTTCTTTCATTAAATACACATTTTTGAAGTTGTGGTATTCTTTTTGAATCACCCTGTATTTTGGCTGCTTATGGAAAGTACCAGTGCTGTGGAAGCCTGCCAGAATTCTCCAGTTGGGCAAGTTGTGGTTGGTTCTGGAAGGTGCCAGTGGTGTGGAAGTGTGCTAGAATTCTCCAGTTACACGTATCATGGCTTCTTATGGAATGTGCCAGTGTTGTGGAAGTCTGCCAGAATTCTCCACATGGGCGTGTTGTGGCTAGTTGTAGACTGGTAAAGCCGACCTCGGGAAGATCAGTTTGGATTCCGTAGAAATGTTGGAACACGTGAGGCAATACTGACCTTACGACTTATCTTAGAAGGAAGATTAAGGAAAGGCAAACCTACGTTTCTAGCATTTGTAGACTTAGAGAAAGCCTTTGACAATGTTGACTGGAATACTCTCTTTCAAACTCTGAACGTGGCAGGGGTAAAATACAGGGAGCGAAAGGCTATTTACAATTTTTACAGAAATGGCAGTTATAAGAGTCGAGGGGCATGAAAGGGAAGCAGTGGTTGGGAAGGGAGTGAGACAGGGTTGTAGCCTCTCCCCGATGTTATTCAATCTGTATATTGAGCAAACAGTAAAGGACACAAAAGAAAAATTCGGAGTACGTATTAAAATTCATGGAGAAGAAATAAAAACCTTGAGGTTTGCCGATGACGTTGTAATTCTGTCAGAGACAGCAAAGGACTTAGAAGAGCAGTTGAACGGAATGAACAGTGTCTTGAAAGGAGGATGTAAGATGAACATCAACAAAAGCAAAACGAGGATAATGGAATGTAGTCGAATTAACTCGGGTGATGCTGAGGGAATTAGATTAGGAAATGAGACACTTAAAGTAGTAAAGGAGTTTTGCTATTTGGGGAGCAAAAAAACTGATGATGGTCGAAGTAGGATATAAAATGTAGACTGACAATGGCAAGGAAAGCGTTTCTGAAGAAGACAAATTTGTTAACATTGAGTATAGATTTAAGTGTCAGGAAGTCGTTTCTGAAAGTATTTGTATGGAGTGTAGCCATGTATGGAAGTGAAACACGGACGATAAACAGTTTGGACAAGAAGAGAATAGAAGCTTTCGAAATGTGGTGCTACAGAAGAATGATGAAGATTAGGTGGGTAGATCACGTAACTAATGAGGAGGTATTGAATACGATTGGGGAGAAGAGAAGTTTGTGGCACAACTTGACTAGAATAAGGGACCGGTTGGTAGGACATGTCTTGAGGCATCAAGGGATTACAAATTTAGCATTGGAGTGCAGTGTGGAGGGTAAAAATCGTAGAGGGAGACCAAGAGATGAATACACTAAGCAGATTCAGAAGGATGTAGGTTGCAGTAGGTACTGGGAGATGAAGGAGCTTGCACAGGATAGATTAGCATGGAGAGCTGCATCAAACCAGTCTCAGGACTGAAGACCACAACAACAACAACAACAACAACGTGGCTAGTTGTGGTAGGCGCCAGTGATGTGGAGGCCTGCCAGAATACTTCAGTCAGATGTATTGTGGCTGCGTATGGAAAGTGCCAGTGCTGTGGAAGTCTACCAGAATTCTCCATGTGTTTGAAATACTGTCTCCCAGCTTATAAGCAGACATTGGCCCATACACACCGTAAACCTCACCACGAAAACCCTTCTAAGATAGCCAGTGTTTGTAGTCCACAATGGGTACACAATCACCCTTCGTCATTGAAATGTACAGAAAGTAAGACTGAGTACTGAAAGTGGCAATTTAAGAGCCAGTTTTAAACATCTGCTATTCAAAGGACAAATTGTTTCTGGGACAGAACCATAAAAGAAGCAGTCGAGATCCAGAGTACTGGAAACATCCTTGGTAACATGGGTGGTCTCCAGTTAAGGACAGCTTGGAACCTGGTCATCAGAAGACTGATGTGGACGCAGTCTTGCAACCAAAACATTGGCTTATATGGCGCTGGATCGGGTAACAGTGACGTCACAAGTCGTAGCGCCGGCGTATGAAGATGCCAGTAGCAGCCACACCACAGTCGTCATTTGACAACGGCTGAGGACTAACCGGTCAGAAGTCATGGGTTTTAAACCACTTAACGCAGCTGGAAACGTCGTAGAATTTTATCGATTTTGTTTGTCTGTTTGCAGGTAGGACCTGCACCTCTGTAGTCAAGGAATAATTTAAATTCCCACAGTAAAGTGCCATTAGCACACTGCTAGAGAAGCCAAAAACTAAATGGCGGAGCCAATCACCTCTTTTATCTGCGAGGAGCACCATTTCAGTTTAAGTGGCGTGCTGTTACTCTGGTGTGGAGATTTAAATGCATTCAAGATCTGTTCACGTAAAAAAAGTTATTCCTGAAAACAAACAAAAAACGGGATACTTCTCATGGAGATTACATGATTTATTGTATTCTTTTATTTTTTATAGTAACCTTTCATCTATGTTCGAGACATATATTAAGCATACTCCTCCTTCCCACTTTGTTTCCACGTCTCCCTTCCTCTATCCTTCCACCTCATGTTCCCACCTCACCTCCTCCTCCCCCACCCCTCTTTTTCCATTTCCTTCACCCCCCTCTCTGACAATATCCTCAGCCCTGCTTCTGACCATATCGCCCTTCCCCTTTCTCATTCCATCTCCACCTCCCCTTCTACCATTTCCACCTGACCACAACCCCTCTACACCATTCACCTGCCTCACGCACCCCCTCTCCGCCCTTTGTCAGTCCCCTCCTCTGTTGACCTCAACCTATTCCCAGCCCTACTCATTGGCATGTGTATCCCCTGCAATAAAACAAGCTGATACTACTCCCACAATGTGTCTGTCATGCAGGGCAGTTAGTGTATGACAGTCGAATCAGCAGGTCGTGAGTGGACGGTGCGATGAACCCATGCAGAAAAAACCAACATGCTCATGGTGTATGGACAGTGCAGGAAGAATGTAATTCGTTCTTGTACTATGTATGCGGCAAGATATCCCAATAGACATCAACTACACTACCGGCCATTAAAATTGCTACACCACGAAGATGACGCGTTACAGATGCGAAATTTAACCGACAGGAAGAAGATTCTGTGATATGCAAATGATAAGCTTTTCAGAGCATTCACGCAAGGTTGGCGCCTGTGGCGACACCTACAACGTGCTGACATGAGGAAAGTTTCCAATCGATTTCTCATGCACAAACAGCAGTTCACCGGCGTTGCCTGGTGAAACGTTGTTGTGATGCCTCGTATAAGGAGGGGAAAAGCGTACCGTCGCGTTTCCGACTCTGATAAATGTTGGATTTAGCCTATCGCGATTGCGGTTTATCGTATCGCGACATTGCTGATCGCGTTGGTTGAGATCCAAAGACTATTAGCAGAATATGGAATCGGTGGGTTCAGGATCACAACGACCTCGTATCACTAGCAGTCGAGATGACAGGCATCTTATCTGCATGGCTATAACGGATCTTGCAGCCACGTCTCGGCACTGAGTCAACGGATGGGGACGTCTGCAAGACAACAACCACCTGCACGAACAGTTCGACGACGTTTGCAGCAGCACGGACTATCAACTCGGAGACCGTGGCTGCGGTTACCCTTGACGCTGCATCACAGACAGGAGCGCCTGCGATGGTGTACTCAACGACGAACCTGCGTGCACGTATGGCGAAACGTCATTTTTTCGGATGAATCCAGGTTCTGTTTACAGCATGATGATGGTCGCTTCCGTGTTTGGCGACATCGCAGTGAACACACATTGGAAGCGTGTGTTCGTCATCGCCATACTGGCGTATCACCCACCGAGATGGTATGGGGTGCCATCGGTTACACGTCTCGGTCGCCTCTTGTTCGCATTGACGGCACTTTGAACAGTGGAAGTTACATTTCAGGTGTATTACGACCCGTGGCTCTACCCTTCATTCCATCCCTGCGAAACCCTACATTTCAGCAGGATAATGCACGACCGCGTGTTGCAGGTCCTGTACGGGCCTTTCTCGATACAGAAAATGTTCGACTGCTGCCCTGGCCAGCGCATTCACCAGATCTCTCACCAACTGAAAACGTCTGGTCAATGGTGGCCGAGCAACTGGCTCATCACAATACGCCAGTCACTACTCTTGATGAACTGTGGTATCGTGTTGAAGCTACATTGGCAGCTGTACCTGTACACGCTATCGAAGCGTTGTTTGACTCAATGCCCAGGCGTATCAAGGCCGTTATTACGGCCAGAGGTGGTTGTTCTGGGTGCTGATTTCTCAGGATCTATGCACCCAAATTGCGTGAAAGTGTAATCACATGTCAGTTCTAGTATAATATATTTGTCCAATGGATGCCCATTTATCATCTGCATTTCTTCTTGGTGTAGCAATTATAATAGCCAGTAGTGTACGAGGGCAGTTCAATAAGTAATGCAACACATTTTTTTTCTGAAACAGGGGTTGTTTTATTCAGCATTGAAATACACCAGGTTATTCCCCCAATCTTTTAGCTACAACACTATTTTTCAACGTAATCTCCATTCAATGCTACGGCCTTACGCCACCTTGAAATGAGGGCCTGTATGCCTGCACGGTACCATTCCACTGGTCGATGTCGGAGCCAACGTCGTACTGCATCAATAACTTCTTATCATCCGCGTAGTGCCTCCCACGGATTGCGTCCTTCATTGGGCCAAATATATGGAAATCCGACGGTGCGAGATCGGGGCTGTAGGGTGCACGAGGAAGAACAGTCCACTGAAGTTTTGTGAGCTCCTCTCGGGTGCGAAGACTTGTGTGAGGTCTTGCGTTGTCATGAAGAAGGAGAAGTTCGTTCAGATTTTTGTGCCTACGAACACGCTGAAGTCGTTTCTTCAATTTATGAAGAGTAGCACAATACACTTCAGAGTTGATCGTTTGACCATGAGGAAGGACATCGAACAGAATAACCCCTTCAGCGTCCCAGAAGACTGTAACCATGACTTTACCGGCTGAGGGTATGGCTTTAAACTTTTTCTTGGTAGGGGAGTGGGTGTGGCGCCACTCCATTGATTGCCGTTTTGTTTCAGGTTCGAAGTGATGAACCCATGTTTCATCGCCTGTAACAATCTTTGACAAGAAATTGTCACCCTCAGCCACATGACGAGCAAGCAATTCCGCACAGATGGTTCTCCTTTGCTCTTTATGGTGTTCGGTTAGACAACGAGGGACCCAGCGGGAACAAACCTTTGAATATCCCAACTGGTGAACAATTGTGACAGCACTACCAACAGAGATGTCAAGTTGAGCACTGAGTTGTTTGATGGTGATCCGTCGATCATCTCGAACGAGTGTGTTTGCACGCTCTGCCATTGCAGGAGTCACAGCTGTGCACGGCCGGCCCGCACGCGGGAGATCAGACAGTCTTGCTTGACCTTGCGGCGATGATGACACACGCTTTGCCCAACGACTCACCGTGCTTTTGTCCACTGCCAGATCACCGTAGACATTCTGCAAGCGCCTATGAATATCTGAGATGCCCTGGTTCTCCGCCAAAAGAAACTCGATCACTGCCCGTTGTTTGCAACGCACATCCGTTACAGACGCCATTTTAACAGCTCCGTACAGCGCTGCCACCTGTCGGAAGTCAATGAAACTATACGAGACGAAGCGGGAATGTTTGAAAATATTCCACAAGAAATTTCCGGTTTTTTCAACCAAAATTGGCCGGGAAAAAAATGTGTTGCATTACTTATTGAACTGCCCTCGTATATGGACAATTATTTATCAGCCTCCTCGGCCAGTTACGTGAAAGTGGTTGTGTAACACCTAGACAACGTAACAGAAGGAAACAAGTGACGATAGAAGAGAGGGAAATTAATGTTCATACTGCTGATATGTTAGCTCCCACATAGCTGCACGAGAAAGTGGCATAATTAGGCAAGTGTCCTACTCATTGTCCATCGACATAGGTTCCTAGCTATTACATCACCATCCATCTAGAGCTGCATGAGATGATTATGAGAGTCGTGTTAACTTCTGTACCTGGGAATTAAGACAGGATACTCCAGATGTATTATGTATCTTTTTGTGAAGCCAAATTAACCAATCATGGTCATTAAACCGCCAAAACATGCACTATCGATCTGTTTGCATTTACCATTGGTTTCGTCAGGTGGAACGTCAGCGTCCATGGAGTGTAAACGTGCGGTGTCGGATAGCGAACCACCAGCTCATAAGCCCACATTTCACAGACGGGACAACGAATGTAGGCAAGTATTGCAACCTCCTAACTGATCATTTCCCAAGATGGGGAAAGCTGGAAGACGCTCTCTGCAAGGACTTACCAACTACAGCCATTGATATGCAATGACGCATTACCGCAGCCTGCTCGGACATCTCTGCTGAAAAGCTAGCATGTGTGCAGCAGTCGTTCAGTAGAATGGAAGCGTGTATTACCGCTGCCAGTATTAATTTTGAACACAACTTGTGATGGTCAGTTACCTCGTTACTGATCAGAATCCACATAACGAGTGTATGAACTTGCGGTGTTCCTTAGTGTGTGCAAGCACAGGTGTTGTACAAGTGTCAGTGTGGGAACTTTTCAAAGTACAATATCTCGTAAACCACTCGCACTAGAAAAATGGCTCTGACCACTATGGGACTTAACTTCTGAGGTCATCAGTCCCCTAGAACTTAGAACTACTTAAACCTAAGGACATCACACACATCCAAAATTGTTCAAAAGTCTCTGAGCACTATGGGACTTGACGTCTGAGGTCATCAGTCCCCTTGGACTTAGAACTACATAAACCTAACTAACCTAACCACATCACACACATCCATGCCCGAGGCAAGATTCGAACCTGCGACCGTAGCAGTCGCGCGGTTACAGACTGGAGCGCCTAGAACCGCTCGGCCACACCGGCCGGCTCGGAACCAAGGTGATGCAAAGCTTTTTTTGATGCTTGTAGTTCGTAAATGTCAAGAGTTTTATGACACTTTAATGTTAAACTTCTAAACTCGTGTTTGTAAGTGTCTGGTCGGAATCTGAGAAATGTATAAAACCTACTTTGATATCGAAATATATAAATATCAGTGCAGGGCAACAGAACTGTGTTAAAATTTGGTTTTGAACAGAAATATGTGAAGCTCACGCTGCACGATATGAAATCCAGAGTAGCAGGTACATCAAAGAATTCATCTGCGAAAAGGCAATCCGTTCTCTATGAAATTTACATATGCAGTCTGGCTACCAAAACAAAATGATACAGATCAAAAATGTTAGCCCCGAATATAGCTAATATTTATCTCACCTCACAGTGGACATTGACGATAATTAAATTTCTAGGCCTACCTGTGCGAACGGAACGCTCCTCTGTTCTATAACCTGTCACTATTAAGATCCTTGATCTGACTGTCCAAAACCACGAATCATTTACCGTACTTTCCATGTGCAATGCAGCGCGGTATCTTTCAATTTTCACAAAAACGCTTCTCAGTACACAACTAGCGATGCGCAAAGCTAGTATGAAAACACAGTCATGAAAGTAAATGAAAATGGGGAACTAATCTTAAGGACTGATAATTGAGGACAAGTATTCCAATTTAAAGCATGCATTAAACCTTGATAACAATACACCTTTTCATGAAGTTCTCACATCCAAACAAGTTAGCAAAACATTACTCAATAACTTTCTTGTGTATAATTGCCTTCCTTGACACTTGTTTCGACTACCACACTAGTCCATGTGCTTCACTATAAAATTTCTGCAGCCAACCTTAACCACATGAAATGTACTAACAGTAAGAAACTGCACAATTACAAATATAAAAAGACTGGATTACATTAAAAATTACCTTTTGTCATTCCTGCATTCATGTCTTGTCATGTCTTCAAAATTTTTCCTCAAAACATGTTATTACGAAAATCCTTTTAAATAATGCTGCCTCCACTACACAGCAGGTCAGATTCCACTCATCTGAAACCAAGTACATTGCCAGACTGTCCTACAAACAGTACTCACTGGTACTCTCTGACTTACCCCAAGCCGGCCGCGGTGGTCTCGCGGTTAAGGCGCTCAGTCCGGAACCGCGCGACTGCTACGGTCGCAGGTTCGAATCCTGCCTCGGGCATGGATGTGTGTGACGTCCTTAGGTTAGTTAGGTTTAAGTAGTTTTAAGTTCTAGAGGACTGATGACCTTAGAAGTTAAGTCCCATAGTGGTCAGAGCCATTTGAACCATTTTGACTTACTCCAATATCTTTGGTCTCAAAACAGAGACTTACAAAGAATATGTCCGCCCCAGGTAGCTGAGTGGTCAGCGTGACAGAATGTCAATCCTAAGGGCTCGGGTTCCATTCCCAGCTGGGTCGGAGATTTTCTGCGCTCAGGGGTTGGCTGTTGTGTTGTCCTAATCATCATCATTTCATCCCCATCGACGCGCAAGTCGCCGAAGTGGCGTCAAATCGAAAGACTTGCACCCGGAGAACGGTCTACCCGACGGGAGGCCCTAGTCACACGACATTAATTTTTTACCAAGAATATCATTATGTTGTTGCTATAAAAGAGTGTATGTTTGCAGTACAAAATACACGTTCTAAGTATTATTACAATGGCCGGCCGGGGTGGCTGAGCGGTTCTAGGTGCTACGGTCTGGAACCGCGCGACCGCTACGGTTGCAGGTTCGAATCCTGCCTCGGGCATGGATGCGTGTGATGCCCTTAGGTTAGTAAGGTTTAAGTAGTTTTAAGTTCTAGAGGACTGATGACCTTAGAAGTTAAGTCCCATAGTGGTCAGAGCCATTTGAACCATTTTGACTTACTCCAATATCTTTGGTCTCAAAACAGAGACTTACAAAGAATATGTCCGCCCCAGGTAGCTGAGTGGTCAGCGTGACAGAATGTCAATCCTAAGGGCTCGGGTTGGATTCCCGGCTGGGTCGGAGATTTTCTGCGCTCAGGGGTTGGCTGTTGTGTTGTCCTAATCATCATCATTTCATCCCCATCGACGCGCAAGACACCGAAGTGGCGTCAAATCGAAAGACTTGCACCCGGAGAACGGTCTACCCGACGGGAGGCCCTAGTCACACGACATTAATTTTTTACCAAGAATATCATTATGTTGTTGCTATAAAAGAGTGTATGTTTGCAGTACAAAATACACGTTCTAAGTATTATTACAATGGCCGGCCGGGGTGGCTGAGCGGTTCTAGGTGCTACGGTCTGGAACCGCGCGACCGCTACGGTTGCAGGTTCGAATCCTGCCTCGGGCATGGATGCGTGTGATGCCCTTAGGTTAGTAAGGTTTAAGTAGTTTTAAGTTCTAGAGGACTGATGACCTTAGAAGTTAAGTCCCATAGTGGTCAGAGCCATTTGAACCATTTTGACTTACTCCAATATCTTTGGTCTCAAAACAGAGACTTACAAAGAATATGTCCGCCCCAGGTAGCTGAGTGGTCAGCGTGACAGAATGTCAATCCTAAGGGCTCGGGTTGGATTCCCGGCTGGGTCGGAGATTTTCTGCGCTCAGGGGTTGGCTGTTGTGTTGTCCTAATCATCATCATTTCATCCCCATCGACGCGCAAGACACCGAAGTGGCGTCAAATCGAAAGACTTGCACCCGGAGAACGGTCTACCCGACGGGAGGCCCTAGTCACACGACATTAATTTTTTACCAAGAATATCATTATGTTGTTGCTATAAAAGAGTGTATGTTTGCAGTACAAAATACACGTTCTAAGTATTATTACAATGGCCGGCCGGGGTGGCTGAGCGGTTCTAGGTGCTACGGTCTGGAACCGCGCGACCGCTACGGTTGCAGGTTCGAATCCTGCCTCGGGCATGGATGCGTGTGATGCCCTTAGGTTAGTAGGGTTTAAGTAGTTTTAAGTTCTAGAGGACTGATGACCTTAGAAGTTAAGTCCCATAGTGGTCAGAGCCATTTGAACCATTTTGACTTACTCCAATATCTTTGGTCTCAAAACAGAGACTTACAAAGAATATGTCCGCCCCAGGTAGCTGAGTGGTCAGCGTGACAGAATGTCAATCCTAAGGGCTCGGGTTCCATTCCCAGCTGGGTCGGAGATTTTCTGCGCTCAGGGGTTGGCTGTTGTGTTGTCCTAATCATCATCATTTCATCCCCATCGACGCGCAAGTCGCCGAAGTGGCGTCAAATCGAAAGACTTGCACCCGGAGAACGGTCTACCCGACGGGAGGCCCTAGTCACACGACATTAATTTTTTACCAAGAATATCATTATGTTGTTGCAATAAAAGAGTGTATGTTTGCAGTACAAAATACACGTTCTAAGTATTATTACAATGGCCGGCCGGGGTGGCTGAGCGGTTCTAGGTGCTACGGTCTGGAACCGCGCGACCGCTACGGTTGCAGGTTCGAATCCTGCCTCGGGCATGGATGCGTGTGATGCCCTTAGGTTAGTAAGGTTTAAGTAGTTTTAAGTTCTAGAGGACTGATGACCTTAGAAGTTAAGTCCCATAGTGGTCAGAGCCATTTGAACCATTTTGACTTACTCCAATATCTTTGGTCTCAAAACAGAGACTTACAAAGAATATGTCCGCCCCAGGTAGCTGAGTGGTCAGCGTGACAGAATGTCAATCCTAAGGGCTCGGGTTCGATTCCCGGCTGGGTCGGAGATTTTCTGCGCTCAGGGGTTGGCTGTTGTGTTGTCCTAATCATCATCATTTCATCCCCATCGACGCGCAAGTCGCCGAAGTGGCGTCAAATCGAAAGACTTGCACCCGGAGAACGGTCTACCCGACGGGAGGCCCTAGTCACACGACATTAATTTTTTACCAAGAATATCATTATGTTGTTGCAATAAAAGAGTGTATGTTTGCAGTACAAAATACACGTTCTAAGTATTATTACAATGGCCGGCCGGGGTGGCTGAGCGGTTCTAGGTGCTACGGTCTGGAACCGCGCGACCGCTACGGTTGCAGGTTCGAATCCTGCCTCGGGCATGGATGCGTGTGATGCCCTTAGGTTAGTAGGGTTTAAGTAGTTTTAAGTTCTAGAGGACTGATGACCTTAGAAGTTAAGTCCCATAGTGGTCAGAGCCATTTGAACCATTTTGACTT
The DNA here is from genome assembly GCF_021461385.2 of Schistocerca piceifrons. Taxonomy (NCBI): domain Eukaryota; kingdom Metazoa; phylum Arthropoda; class Insecta; order Orthoptera; family Acrididae; genus Schistocerca; species Schistocerca piceifrons. Next base: position 65,448,388 of record NC_060148.1, on the reverse strand, counting down.
ACTCCAATATCTTTGGTCTCAAAACAGAGACTTACAAAGAATATGTCCGCCCCAGGTAGCTGAGTGGTCAGCGTGACAGAATGTCAATCCTAAGGGCTCGGGTTCCATTCCCAGCTGGGTCGGAGATTTTCTGCGCTCAGGGGTTGGCTGTTGTGTTGTCCTAATCATCATCATTTCATCCCCATCGACGCGCAAGTCGCCGAAGTGGCGTCAAATCGAAAGACTTGCACCCGGAGAACGGTCTACCCGACGGGAGGCCCTAGTCACACGACATTAATTTTTTACCAAGAATATCATTATGTTGTTGCAATAAAAGAGTGTATGTTTGCAGTACAAAATACACGTTCTAAGTATTATTACAATGGCCGGCCGGGGTGGCTGAGCGGTTCTAGGTGCTACGGTCTGGAACCGCGCGACCGCTACGGTTGCAGGTTCGAATCCTGCCTCGGGCATGGATGCGTGTGATGCCCTTAGGTTAGTAAGGTTTAAGTAGTTTTAAGTTCTAGAGGACTGATGACCTTAGAAGTTAAGTCCCATAGTGGTCAGAGCCATTTGAACCATTTTGACTTACTCCAATATCTTTGGTCTCAAAACAGAGACTTACAAAGAATATGTCCGCCCCAGGTAGCTGAGTGGTCAGCGTGACAGAATGTCAATCCTAAGGGCTCGGGTTCGATTCCCGGCTGGGTCGGAGATTTTCTGCGCTCAGGGGTTGGCTGTTGTGTTGTCCTAATCATCATCATTTCATCCCCATCGACGCGCAAGTCGCCGAAGTGGCGTCAAATCGAAAGACTTGCACCCGGAGAACGGTCTACCCGACGGGAGGCCCTAGTCACACGACATTAATTTTTTACCAAGAATATCATTATGTTGTTGCAATAAAAGAGTGTATGTTTGCAGTACAAAATACACGTTCTAAGTATTATTACAATGGCCGGCCGGGGTGGCTGAGCGGTTCTAGGTGCTACGGTCTGGAACCGCGCGACCGCTACGGTTGCAGGTTCGAATCCTGCCTCGGGCATGGATGCGTGTGATGCCCTTAGGTTAGTAAGGTTTAAGTAGTTTTAAGTTCTAGAGGACTGATGACCTTAGAAGTTAAGTCCCATAGTGGTCAGAGCCATTTGAACCATTTTGACTTACTCCAATATCTTTGGTCTCAAAACAGAGACTTACAAAGAATATGTCCGCCCCAGGTAGCTGAGTGGTCAGCGTGACAGAATGTCAATCCTAAGGGCTCGGGTTCGATTCCCGGCTGGGTCGGAGATTTTCTGCGCTCAGGGGTTGGCTGTTGTGTTGTCCTAATCATCATCATTTCATCCCCATCGACGCGCAAGTCGCCGAAGTGGCGTCAAATCGAAAGACTTGCACCCGGAGAACGGTCTACCCGACGGGAGGCCCTAGTCACACGACATTAATTTTTTACCAAGAATATCATTATGTTGTTGCAATAAAAAAGTGTATGTTTGCAATACAAAATACACGTTCTAAGTATTATTACAATGGCCGGCTGTGGTGGCCGTGCGGTTCTAGGTGCTACAGTCTGGAACCGCGCGACCGCTACGATCGCAGGTTCGAATCCTGCCTCGGGCATGGATGCGTGTGATGCCCTTAGGTTAGTTAGGTTTAAGTAGTTTTAAGTTCTAGAGGACTGATGACCTTAGAAGTTAAGTCCCATAGTGGTCAGAGCCATTTGAACCATTTTATTATTACAATGTGTTGATTGGCTAACAATACGAGCCCTGTGAAAGCCGCACTTCAGTAGCACTTCCAATTTACGGAATATCTGCAGTGCAAGTTTTAGATGGTTCACCCTGCATAACTCTTTTGAAGACATTACACGCTCCATTGTACCACTTTTCTCAGTCTCTTCTCCTATATTGCAGTTCCGTGAATCGTCTATCTGCAGACGAATGCAGCTGAGCTTCAAAAGACGGGCTGGACACCTTATTCAAAAGGTCTCCCGCTACCGGACTGAGCTCTTTGTAGCGGCAAGGTTGCCCCCCCCCCCAATACTCTTCCCCCCCTCCATGTCCCACCCCACCATCCCCCACCATCGACACAGTGGACGTCTCTTCCAGCCGCTCCTAGTGTCTCCCTTAGTCGGGACGCTTTCTCCCAAAGGGCTCCCTTTCAACAGCGGCTGGTGCCGTGCCGGTGGTGGGGCTGGGTTTTATTTCGCCGCTACGCGCAGGGATTATAATTAATACGGCTTCTGCGACCGCCAACTTAGCGGCAGCGTTTCGGCATTCGCTTCTCGGAGAGTTCCACCAATCTCAGGTCTTGTTCTAATTAATCTGGCAGCCCGTATCTGAAGGTCCTGGTGCGGGATTAATCAGCAAGGTAGGGGGGTGCCCCATTCCACTCGCTCAGTGAAGGCTCGAGCAAAGTTGCTTCTAAAGTGTAAGTCTCTCCCTTTGTGTGTGTGTGTTGTATCTACCAGGGCAAGCATCTTTCTCACCCGTACGCAGGGCGCTTAAAAAGAGTGACGCATGTTGCTACAATTGTAATTCCGGGAACCAGTAGAGAGATGAAAGCTGCCTCACTTGTGATGAGTAATATGTTGTATAAATACATCTAAATCTATGTCAACATGACTTAACCTTGCCACCGAAGGTGCAACTTGATTTTAACTTCTAAGAAAAGTCTAACGGTGAAAGGGTGGCAAAGTTTATGTACTAAAATGATCATTTAAATAAAAGCTCTTGAATTGCAATCTTATATAAAATTCTACAAGGTTGGCCAAACAATAGTTAAGATGCTCTACAGTACACAGCTACCGACTCTCAAGATCATAGGCAATAAAGATCAAAACATATTTCAGGTATTAGGCCGTTACACACTAAGCAATAAATTCGTTAACACACCAAATCCGACAAACATGACAGAGGCAGCTACTAACGTACGGTAGACTGATAGGGAGATTACCGAACAACCCGAACCGCATGTTGCTCTAACCCGCCCCTACTCCACAAGGGAAAAAACGCACCACCCGATTTATAAACAACCACCTTCCTGCCGGTGGGCAAACGGAGAAGAATGGTGGGACGACCCCAAAGCAAGACGGCTGGTGATCTCACCAAGAAAACAAGTAGAATTTAACAAGAGTAAATCAAACAACATATCACCAATCACTTAACTTCTAGTAAACTGCGATTTCTCGAGAAGACCTGGCGCAGCACCCCCAAATCGCTCTCCCGAACCGTCCGCTGCCAGCCCCTCCAACGGACGCAGGAAGGCGCGCCGATCTCCCGTCTCACGGCGTCGCAGCTCGCGCCGGCCAGACCGACGTCGTGGGTTGACTCCTGTTGCTCTCGTGTCGGCCGCGAAGCCACTACCCCTCGCTATACGGCGCGGCCCACTGGACTCACGTGGCGACCTCACATGCGCCGACGCTCAAGACGGACAAGTCATCTCGTGTGTCAGTGCGCGACCGACCAACCGATCGACCCAACCGCCAATGACCGTTGCCCGAGCAACTCGAGCAGACTGGCGGCCTAAAGCGCAGACTCAGATGCAGGAACTAAGCCCCGACCGGGCGACCACTAGCTGAGTTGTGTTACTGGCGGAGTGGCAAGACTCTCGTTTTCTGGCTATAAAGTTTGATCCAAACGACAGACATACTAGCACTCCGACGACACACACACTAACTGCCTAACAAATGCGGACCAGAGACATACTAGAAAGCTGGGGACGAGAGACTGGCCCAGGCCGACCGACTGGCGAGCTCATAGCGCCCCTTAAATGCACGTCAACAGGCAACCTTTCCCCTTTCCCACCACAGGGAGACACCAAAGCTGCGATTGCCGCAGCGGCGCCACCGCCAGAAACGGAGGGCGATTGCTTCACACTACGCGCTGCGGCGCGCTCTTCAAAAAAATGGTTCAAATGGCTCTGAGCACTATGAGACTTAACATCTGTGGTCATCAGTCCCCTAAGAACTACTTAAACCTAACTAACCTAAGGACATCACACACATCCATGCCCGAGGCAGGATTCGAACCTGCGACCGCAGCAGTCGCGCGGTTCCGGACTGAGTGCCTAGAACCGCTAGACCACCGCGGCCGGCCGCTCTTCAAAACAGCAATTTTTACCACGGCTCAATGACTTTCAGTCACATCCAAGTGCTTTGCAAAGGGTTCATAGAACCAGTTTGAGACTAGAATAAGGTGCCAAAAGTAACGTGGTACCTTATAATATCATGTCGAACTTCCTTCCGGGTCAACAGGTTGTTTGAAGTTCCCTGCAGAAATAACGAGCCAGGCCGCCTCCATAGCCGTCCATAATTGCAACAGTGTTGCAGGTGCAGAATTTTGTGCACGAACTGACCTCTCACCTATGTCCCATAAATGTTTGATGGGATTCATGTCGGGCAAGGGGCGATCAAGCCATTCGCTCCAATTGTCCAGAACGTCCTTCAAACCAGTCACGAACAATTGTGGCTCGGTAACATGGGGCATTGGCCCGTGGCTGCAAGAGGTATCCAAGTAACAGCAGATAACCATTTCCAGTCAATGATCGGCTCAGTTGGACCAGAGGACCCAGTCCATTCCATGTAAACACAGCCCACACCTTCACGAAGCCACCATCACCTTCCACAGTCCCTTGTTGACAAACTATGTCCGTGCCTTCGTGAGGTCTCCACTGCACTCGAACCATACCATCAGTTCGTACCGACTGAAATCGTCACTCATATGACCAGACCATGGATTTCGAGTCTTCTAGGGTCCAACCTGTATGGTCAGGAGCCCAGAAGTGGCGCTGCAGGCGATGTCGCGCTGTAAGCAGAGGCAGTTGCGTCGGTCATCCGCTGACATAGCTCGTTGTTGTTGTGGTCTTCAGTCCTGAGACTGGTTTGATGCAGCTCTCCATGCTACTCTATCCTGTGCTAGCTTCTTCATCTCCCAGTACCTACTGCAACCTACATCCTTCTGAATCTTCGTAGTGTATTCATCTCTTGGTCTTCCTCTACGAATTTTACCCTCCACGCTGCCCTCCAGTAGTAAATTGGTGATCCCTTGACGCCTCAGAATATGTCCTACCAACCGATCCCTTCTTCTAGTCAAGTTGTGCCACAAGCTCCTCTTCTCCCCAATTCTATTCAATACCTCCTCATTAGCTATGTGATCTATCCATCTTATCTTCAGCATTCTTCTGTAGCACCACACTTCGTAAGCTTCTATTCTCTTCTTGTCCAAACTATTTATCGTCCACGTTTCACTTCCATACATGGCTACACTCCACACAAATACTTTCAAAAACGACTTTCCCACACTTAAATCTATACTCGATGTTAACAAATTTGTCTTCTTCAGAAACGCTTTCCTTGCCATTGCCAGTCTACATTTTATATCCTCTCGACTTCGACCATCATCAGTTATTTTGCTCTGCAAATAGCAAAACTCGTTTACTACTTTAAGTGTCTCATTTCCTAATCTAATTCCCTCAGCATCACCCGATTTAATTCGACTACATTCCATTATCCTCGTTTTGCTTTTGTTGATGTTCATCTTATATCCTCCTTTCAACACACTGTCCATTCCGTTCAACTGCTCTTCCAAGTCCTTTGCTGTCTCTGGCAGAATTACAATGTCATCGTCGAACCTCAAAGTTTTTACTTCTTCTCCATGAATTTTAATACCTACTCCGAATTTTTCTTTTGTTTCCTTCACTGCTTGCTCAATATACAGATTGAATAACAGCGGGGAGAGGCTGCAGCCCTGTCTCACTCCCTTCCCAACCACTGCTTCCCTTTCATGCCCCTCGACTCTTATAACTTCCATCTGGCTTCTGTACAAATTGTAAATATCCATTCGCTCCCTGTATTTTACCTCTGCCACCTTAGCTCATTAAGGCCAAATTTCGCCACACTACTCTAACGGATCCATTAGTGCACGTCCCACATTGAATTCTACAGTTGTTTCACGCTGTTCGCTTGTCTGTTAGCACCGACAACTGAACACAAACGTCGCTGCTCTCGGTCGTTAAATGAAGGCCGTAGGCCACTGCATTGTCCGTCGTGTGAGGTAATGCCTGAAATGTGATATTCTCGGTACGCACTTGACTCTATGGGGGTCGAATATTGAATTCCCTAACGATTTCCGAAGCGGAATGTTCCATGTATCTAGCTCCAACTACCATTCCGCGTTCAAAGTCTACTAATTGCAGTAGTGTGGCCATAATCATGTGGGAAACATTTTGGCATGAATCGCCTGAGTACAAATGACAGCTCAACCAATGTGCTGGACTTTCATATCTCGTCTATACGTTACTACCGTCAACTGTGTATGGGCATTTCACTACCCCGCGACTTTTGTCGCTTCATTGTATTTCTCCACACTTTAACTCACGTGCAAAACATGAACTCCAAAATCTGTCTGTTCGAGATGTGACTTTTCTTGTTTTGCCACTATGATTATCTCTCCCTAAGTAGGTAGAAGTCGACCAAACACACCATTGTTTCAAGGAAACTGGTACAGGCAAGCGTATCCAAACACAGAGGTATGTAAACAGGCAGAATACGGCGCTGCAGTCGGCAACCCTATATAAGACAGAAAGGGCCTGGCACAGCTCTTACAAGGGAGCCTCCCCATCGCACCCCCCTCAGATTTAGTTAGAAGTTGGCACAGTGGATAGGCCTTGAAAAACTGAACACAGATCAATCGAGAAAACAGGAAGAAGTTGTGTGGAACTATAAAAAAGAAAAGCAAAATATACAAACTGAGTAGTCCATACGTAAGATAGGCAACATCAAGGAGAGTGCGAGATCAGGAGTGCCGTGGTCCCGTGCTTAGCGTGAGCAGCTGCGCAACGAGAGGTCCTTGGTTCAAGTCCTCCCTCCAGTGAAAAGTTTAATTTCTTATTTTCAGTTTATGTGACAAACTCTTATGTTTCCGTCACTTTTTTGGGAGTGATTATCACATCCACAAGAAAACCTAAACGGGCAAGGTAGAAGAATCTTTTTACCCATTCGCCAAGTGTACAAGTTAGGTGGGTCGACAACATATTCCTGTCATGTGACGCACATGCCGTCATCAGCGTCGTATAGAATATATCAGATGTGTTTTCCTGTGGAGGAATCGGTTGACCTACGACCTTGCGATCAAATGTTTTCGGTTCCCATTGGAGAGGCACGTCCTTTCGTCTACTAATCGCACGGTTTTTCGGTGCGGTCGCACAACACAGACACTAAACTTATTACAGTGAACTGAGACGTCAATGAACGAACGGACAGATCATAACTTTGCGAAAATAAGAAATTAAACTTTTAACTCGAGGGCAGACTTAAACTACTAACCTCTCGTTCCGTAGCTGCTCGCGCTAACCACGGGACCACGACGCTCTTGAGCTCATCCTGTCCTTGATGTTGCCTATCTTGCGCATGGACTACTCAGTTTGTATATTTTGCTTATTTTTTCATAGTTCCACACAACTTCTTCCTGTTTTCTCGATTGATCTGTGTTCAGTTTTTCAAGGCCTATCCACTGTGCCAACTTATAACTAAATCTGAGGGGGGAGCGATGGGGAGGTTCCCTTGTTAGATCGGTTGCTGCTTTTGCGATGGCAGGTTATCAAGATTTAAGTGAGTTTGAACACTGTGTTATAGTCGGCGCAAGACCGGTGGGACACAGAATCGCCGAGGTAGCGATGAAGGGGATTTTCACGGACGACTGCTCCACGAGTGTACCGTGAGTACCAGGTAGACATCAAATCTCCGACATCGCTGCGGCCGGAAAAAGATCCTGCAAGAACGAGACCAGCGACGACTGAAGAGAATCGTTCGACATCACAGAAGCGCAACACTACCGGAAATTGCTGCAGATTTCAGTGCTGAGTCATCAGCAAGTGTCAGCGGGCGAACCATTCAACGAAACATCATTGATATGGGCTTTCGCAGCTGAAGACCCCCTCGTGTACCCTTGATGATTGCACGACGCAAAGCTCTACGCATCGCCTGGGCCCGTCAACACCGACATTGGACTGTTGATATCTGGAAACGTGTTGCCTGGTCGAACGAGTCGCGTTTCAAATTACATCGAGCGGATGGATGTGTTGTTCCCTGGTGCAAGTCGCAAGTGGTGTGGCCATATTTATACTGATACTGCGTCGGTATGTGTCCATCTGCACTATGCTGCCACCTACAGGCCATTCTGCACGCTTACCAGCTTACAAGATAATGGAGCAAAATTTCGATTTGTTACTAGATTTAAGGTTTTCATTTGACTCACCCTCGTTTAACTATTATAGTTGCAATCAATTAACAAAACTCTTGTACATAAAAAAGTCAATTGAACTGCTTATATTAGAAAAACTATTATTTAGTTCGTCAGTAAATTGAAATACTGTATGTATTGAAATGGTGGAGCTTTTTTTGCATGTTATTAATTTCATTGATATGATAGATGCAATTAATATTTTATTATAGGTGCAATGAATTCGATAAAAATTCTTACAGATAAAAATAATTTTTTTAAAATAAAATTATAATAATCAATCTTTTTGACAGGGAGTCAGATGTACTGTTTGTACTAGGAAAACAAGTATGTACCTCATGTAGGTTGACGTATAGGGGAATAATCATTCTACAGCTGAAAAACTGTTCTATACATTCAAATTGTGCCCATTTTTTCGGTCAGTAATTAATTTCTGCAGTGAAATTGTTGCTATTGATGTAACTATTATAGGAGTATAAACCTAATGAAAATTCTTGTAGATAACAATAAATTTGTTTCTCTTGTTTATAATATCAAGCTTTTTTTTACTAGAAGACATTTATCTAGCTCATCAATAAATTGAAAGTCAACATGATGCCACAGCTTCAAAACTGAAATGGTGATGGTAAAGCTAACCTCAGCAACACATCACAGGCCGTTCGTAACAAATAGAAAGTCCTGCCTTGTAAGACACTGTTTTCTCTGTCTCTCTCCCTCTCTCCTACAACTCCCCACAGCTCCCGTAAAACTCAGCTCCTTGCTTGTTCTACCTTTTCCCTTGCCACCACTACATCACTCTGCGGTCAGGATGAAGCCGCCAAGTTTGGCGTCCATTTCCCGTGACAACAGTTGGTCTGCCGGCAGGTGCAGCCTTTCCCATCCCCCCTCCACCTCCGCCCCCGCCCCCTCCCCTGCAGCAGGGGCTGCCTTTGAGACACCCTGCGGCCGCCATGATTAAAGGCTCCGTGGCACAAGAGCGACCACAGATACCCTACACTCTACCTGCCGCCTTCAGTGGCGCGTCTGCAGACACCGGAGACTTGGCCGAGTTACTTCGAGGCGAGTCTGTTCAGAGGGGCGCGTATTGGAAGCTTTCAGCCAGTTCTCTTAGCGACGGCCCCACACCACACCACATTACATTCCATCAGTCGTATTCTACACTCTGTATCCACTAGTAAACCTCACACTTCCGGTTCTTTAAAGATCGGAACTCTCATTTATAAATCAGTTTCAGATATGTGATTCCTTTCGATTAGATTAGATTAATACTTGTTCCATAGATCATGAATGCGACACTTCGTAATGATGTGGAATGTGTCAGGTTAACAAAAGATGTCTGTACCAGATATTACATTACACAAAATATTGCATGACACTAATGTTTTTTTTTCCTTAATTTATATCTAAAAATTCAGCCAATGAGTAGGAGGAGTTGTCATCTAGAAATTCTTTTAATTTATTTTTAAATGTTAGTTGGCTATCTGTCAGGCTTTTGATGCTGTTTGGTAGGTAACCAAAGACTTCTGTGGCAGCATAATTTACCCCTTTCTGTGCCAAAGTCAGATTTAACCCTGCATAGTGAAGATCATCCTGTCTCCTGGTGTTATAGCCATGCACACTGCTATTACTTTTGAACTGGTTTGGATTATTAACAACAAATTTCATAAGTGGATATATATACTGTGAGGATCCCTAGATCCTTAAATAGATGTCTGCAGGATGACCGTGGGTGGGCTCCAGCAATTGTTCTGATTACACGTTTTTGAGCGATGAATACTTTTCTACTCAACGATGAATTACCCCAGAATATGATGCCATACGAAAGCAGTGAATGAAAGTAGGCATAGTAAGCTAATTTACTGAGATTCTTAACACCAAATTTTGCAATAACCCTAATAGCATACGTAGCTGAACTCAGACGTTTCAGCAGACCATCAATGTGTTGCTTCCAGTTTAACCTCTCATCAGTGGACACACCTAGAAATTTTGAAAGTTCTACCTTAGCTACAGACTTCTGTTCAAAGTCTATATTTATTACTGGAGTTGTGCCATTTACTGTACGGAACTGTATATACTGTGTTTTATCAAAATTTAAAGAGAGTCCGTTTGCTGAGAACCACTTCATATTTTTGTGAAAAACATCATTTACAATTACATCACTTAGTTCTTGGTTTTTGGATGTTATTACTATACTTGTATCATCAGCAAAAAGAACTAACTTTGCATCTTCATCAATGGGGAATGGTAAGTCATTAATGTATATCAAGAACAGTAAAGGACCTAAGACCGAACCCTGTGGGACCCTGTACTTGATAGCCCCCCCCCCCCCCCCCCCCAGTTTGAGGAATCAGCTGTTGTTTTAACATTACATGAACCACTTATTTCAACTTTCTGCATTCTTCCAGTTAAGTATGAATTAAACCGTTTGTGCACTGCCCCCTCTAACCATAATGACTTAGCTTATCCAAAAGAATTCCATGATTTACACAATCAAAGGCCTTTGAGAGATCGCAAAAAATACCAATGGGTGATGTCCGGTTATTCAGAGCATTTAATATTTGATCAGTGAAAGCGTATATAGCATTTTCTGTTGAAAAGCCTTTCTGAAAACCAAACTGACATTTTGTTAGTACTTTATTTTTACAAATATGGGAGGCTACTCTTGAATACTTTACTTTCTCAAAAGTTTTTGATAGAGCTGTCAGAAGAGAGATTGGGCGGTAGTTGTTGACATCCGACGTTTTGAATCAGTTAATGTGTAATTTCTTTGGTCATCAGTCTACTGACTGGTTTGATGCGGCCCGCCACGAATTCCTTTCCTGTGCTAACCTCTTCATCTCAGAGTAGCACTTGCAACCTACGTCCTCAATTATTTGCTTGACGTATTCCAATCTCCGTCTTCCTCTACAGTTTTTGCCCTCTACAGCTCCCTCTAGTACCATGGAAGTCATTCCCTCATGTCTTAGCAGATGTCCTATCATCCTGTCCCTTCTCTTTATCAGTGTTTTCCACATATTCCTTTCCTCTCCGATTCTACATAGGACCTCCTCATTCCTTACCTTATCACTCCACCTAATTTTCAACATTCGTCTATAGCACTACATCTCAAATGCTTCGATTCCCTTCTGTTCTGGTTTTCCCACAGTCCATGTTTCACTACCATACAATGCTGTACTCCAGACGTACATCCTCAGAAATTTCTTCCTCAAATTAAGGCCGGTATTTGATATCAGTAGACTTCTCTTGCCCAGAAATGCCTTTTTTGCCATAGCGAGTCTCCTTTTGATGTCCTCCTTACTCCATCCGTCATTGGTTATTTTACTGCCTAGGTAGCAGAATTCCTTAACTTCATTGACTTCGTGACCATCAATCCTGATGTTAAGTTTCTCGCTGTTCTCATTTCTACTACTTCTCATTACCTTCGTCTTTCTCCGATTTACTCTCAAACCATACTGTGTACTCATTAGACTGTTCATTCCGTTCAGCAGATCATTTAATTCTTCTTCACTTTCACTCAGGATAGCAACGTCATCAGCGAATCGTATCATTGATATCCTTTCACCTTGTATTTTAATTCCACTCCTGAACCTTTCTTTTATTTCCATCATCGCTTCCTCGATGTACAGATTGAAGAGTAGGGGCGAGAGGCTACATCACCCTCTTACACCCTTCTTAATACGAGCACTTCGTTCTTGATCGTCCACTCTTATTATTCCCTCTTGGTTGTTGGACATATTGTATATGACCCGTCTCTCCCTATAGCTTACCCCTATTTTTTTCAGAATCTCGACAAGCTTACACCATTTTATATTGTCGAATGCTTTTTCCAGGTCGACAAATCCTATGAAAGTGTCTTGATTTTTCTTTAGCCTTGCTTCCATTACTAGCCGTAACGTCAGAATTCCCTCTCTCGTCCCTTTACTTTTCCTAAAGCCAAACTGATCGTCACCTAGCGCATTCTCAGTTTTCTTTTCCATTCTTCTGTATATTATTCTTGTAAGCAGCTTCGATGCATGAGTTGTTAAGCTGATTGTGCGATGATTCTCGCACTTGTCAGTTCTTGCCGTCTTCGGAATTGTGTGGATGATGCTTTTCCGAAAGTCAGATGGTATATCGCCAGACTCATATATTCTACACACCAACGTGAATAGTCGTTTTGTTGCCACTTCCCCCAATGATTTTAGAAATTCTGATGGAATGTTATCTATCCTTTCTGCCTTATTTGACCGTAAGCCCTCCAAAGCTCATTTAAATTCCGATTCTAATACTGGATCCCCTATCTCTTCAAAATCGACTCCTGTTTCTTCTTCTATCACATCAGACAAATCTTCACCCTCAAAGAGGCTTTCAATGTATTCTTTCCACCTATCTGCTCTCTCCTCTGCATTTAACAGTGGAATTCCCGTTGCACTCTTAATGTTACCACCGTTGCTTTTAATGTCACCAAAGGTTGTTTTGACTTTCCTGTATGCTCAGTCTGTCCTTCCGACAATCATATCTTTTTCGATGTCTTCACATTTTTCCTGCAGCCATTTCGTCTTAGCTTCCCTGCACTTCCTATTTATTTCATTCCTCAGCGACTTGTATTTCTGTATTCCTGATTTTCCCGGAACATGTTTGTACTTCCTCCTTTCATCAGTCAACTGAAGTAATTCTTCTGCTACCCATGGTTTCTTCGCAGCTACCTTCTTTGTACATTCCCAACTTCTGTGATGGCCCTTTTTACAGATGTCCATTCCTCTTCAACTGTACTGCCTACTGCGCTATTCCTTATTGCTGTATCTGTAGTGTTATAGAACTTCAAACGTATCTCGTAATTCCTTAGTACTTCCGTATCCCACTTCTTTGCGGATTGATTCTTCCTGACTAATGTCTTGAACTTCAGCCTACTCTTCATCACTACTATATTGTGATCTGGGTCTATATCTGCTCCTGGGTACGCCCTACAATCCAGTATCTGATTTCGGAATCTCTGTCTGACCATGATGTAATCTAATTGAAATCTTCCCGTATCTCCCGGCCTTTTCCAAGTATACCACCTCCTCTTGTGATTCTTGAACAGGGTATTCGCTATTACTAGCTGAAACTTGTTACAGAACTCAATTAGTCTTTCTCCTCTGTCATTCCTTGTCCCAAGCCCATATTCTCCTGTAACCTTTTCTTCTACTCCTTCCCCTACAACTGCATTCCAGTCGCCCATGACTATTAGATTTTCGTCCCCCTTTACATACTGCATTACCCTTTCAATATCCTCATACACTTTCTCTATCTGTTCATCTTCAGCTTGCGACGTCGGCATGTATACCTGAACTATCGTTGTCGGTGTTGGTCTGCTGTCGATTCTGATTAGAACAACCCGGTCACTGAACTGTTCACAGTAACACACCCTCTGCCCTACCTTCCTATTCATAACGAATCCTACACCTGTTATACCATTTTCTGCTGCTGTTGATATTACCCGATACTCATCTGACCAGAAATCCTTGTCTTCTTTCCACTTCACTTCACTGACCCCTACTATATCTAGATTGAGCCTTTGCATTTCCCTTTTCAGATTTTCTAGTTTCCCTACCACGTTCAAGCTTCTGGCATTCCACGCCCCGACTCGTAGAACGTTATCCTTTCGTTGATGATTCAATCTTTTTCTCATGGTAACCTCCCCCTTGGCAGTCCCCTCCCGGAGATCCGAATGGGGGACTATTCCGGAATCTTTTGCCAATGGAGAGATCATCATGACACTTCTTCAATTACAGGCCACATGTCCTGTGGATACACGTTGCGTGTATTTAATGCAGTGGTTTCCATTGCCTTGTGCATCCTCATGTCGTTGATCATTGCTGATTCTTCCGCCTTTAGGGGCAATTTCCCACCCCTAGGACAAGAGAGTGCCCTGAACCTCTATCCGCTCCTCCGACCTCTTTGGCAAGGCCGTTGGCAGAATGAGGCTGACTTCTTATGCCGGAAGTCTTCGGCCGCCAATGCTGATTATTTATCAAAATTTAGGCCGTGGAGGGGATAGAACCCGGGACCGAAGACATTTTGATTATGAATCAAAGACGCTACCCCTAGACCACGGTGTTATATACGGGACGTTAAACGCGTAAACAAGCTAACGTTTCATAAAGGTTTGAAGTTGTGTTTAAGGGGGGGTAGGACGTCAAACGGGCCGACTTGGAGCAGCAGAGGCACCACAGGACATTTGAATTTCCACTGTCTATACTTTTACAAATAAATTCATAAAACTTCGTCACCATGACCAGGAAGGATGGAGGACTCACACTCATCGCAGCGGAAGTTCAAACACGTAGCAAAATACCTTTTTTTACATGTGAAATTTCTTCATTTATCACTTATTACTGGCTGCATTTGTTGCTATAGATACACTTTTCTTCCTAAGTAAGAGAAATTCGTCGATGAATTTTTCATAGCATACATACAGTAGTTACAGGTGTATGAAACTCTAGAATTTTCCAAATCTATTAAAAAACTCTGGAAAAAATTGAGATAATTAACTATAAAACTTGACTTTTTTCTAAACATGAAGTTTAAAATGTAACAGTTCATTCATTTTTTCGTAAATTAAATAACGTGTAGAGTTTCATACACCTGTAACTATTGTTTGTATGCTGTGCAAAAGTCATCGAAGAATCTCTCTTACTTAGGAAGAAAAGTGTACCTGTAGCAACAAATGCAGCCAGTAGTAAATGAAAAAATGATGAAATTTCACATGTAAAAAAAATGTGTTTTGTTACATTTTTGAGCTTCCACTGCTATGAATATGAATCCTGAATCCTTCCTGATCATGCTGTTAAAGTTTTATGAATTTATTTGTAAAAGTATAGACAGTAGAAATTGAAATGTCCTGTGGTTCCTCTCCTGCTCCAAGTCGGCCTGTTTGACGTCCTACCCCCCTTAAAGTTTGTTGGAAATCGTTAACAAGGGGAAAATCTCAAACAGGAGCAATCGATTCTGCTCATATTGGGCAGGTCGCTTGTGTACGAAGATACTTTGGCTCAACATACTCCCACTTCCCTCAGAGTTTCTTAGAAAATGACCCCTAATGTTCATGACGAGTAACCAGTCAAAATTGACGGGATCGGTAGATAATTGAAAACTGAGTATTTGGGAGCAGGAAAGAGGATGGAAGATGTTGCGAGTTCCGTTTATATACACCTACGGTGAACGAAGCGCCGTTCAACGAATGTGCCGTTGGTCCAGCGCCTCTGGCTGGGAGGAGAGAACCTACGTTGAATTCCAAAATGCAGTAGTTTTTTACCGTGTCGAAACTAATAGGAGTAGGAGCGACAGTAAGGTTAGTAACATAATAACAAGGTAGGCATATAAATTTCTCAGCGACTTGGATTAGCAGATAACTAAAATTGTAATAGTGGCAGCTTTACAATGGTTCTTCCACTGTTTCGTGTCCTCACGAGCAACGACAAAGATGATGCTTATCATTCAAACATTGAAAGTTTGCTTTAAATTTCGTTACGTTACGGCTTACAATTCTGTAGCACTGTCTGGAGTTAAGCAACCATCCGTTGCTTCCCTTGAAATCACTGTACATCTACATCTACATCTATACTCCGCGAGCCACCTTACGGTGTGTGGCGGAGGGTACTTATTGTACCACTATCTGATCCCCCCTTCCCTGTTCCATTCACGAATTGTGCGTGGGAAGAACGACTGCTTGTAAGTCTCCGTATTTGCTCTAATTTCTCGGATCTTTTCGTTGTGATCATTACGCGAGATATATGTGGGCGGTAGTAATATGTTGCCCATCTCTTCCCGGAATGTGCTCTCTCGTAATTTCGATAATAAACCTCTCCGTATTGCGTAACGCCTTTCTTGAAGTGTCCGCCACTGGAGCTTGTTC
This sequence comes from Schistocerca piceifrons, assembly GCF_021461385.2. Classification (NCBI taxonomy): domain Eukaryota; kingdom Metazoa; phylum Arthropoda; class Insecta; order Orthoptera; family Acrididae; genus Schistocerca; species Schistocerca piceifrons. Next base: position 65,432,302 of record NC_060148.1, on the reverse strand, counting down.
AGCATCTCCGTAACGCTCTCGCGCTGACTAAATGTCCCCATGACGAATCGCGCTGCTTTTCGCTGGATCATGTCTATCTCTTCTATTAATCCAACCTGGTAAGGGTCCCATACTGATGAGCAATACTCAAGAATCGGACGAACAAGCGTTTTGTAAGCTACTTCTTTCGTCGATGAGTCACATTTTCTTAGAATTCTTCCTATGAATCTCAACCTGGCGCCTGCTTTTCCCACTATTTGTTTTATGTGATCATTCCACTTCAGATCGCTCCGGATAGTAACTCCTAAGTATTTTACGGTCGTTACCGCTTCCAATGATTTACCACCTATGGCATAATCGTACTGGAATGGATTTCTGCCCCTATGTATGCGCATTATATTACATTTATCTACGTTTAGGGAAAGCTGCCAGCTGTCGCACCATGCATTAATCCTCTGCAGGTCCTCCTGGAGTACGTACGAGTCTTCTGATGTTGCTACTTTCTTGTAGACAACCGTGTCATCTGCAAATAGCCTCACGGAGCTACCGATGTTGTCAACTAAGTCATTTATGTATATTGTAAACAATAAAGGTCCTATCACGCTTCCCTGCGGTACTCCCGAAATTACCTCTACATCTGCAGATTTTGAACCGTTAAGAATGACATGTTGTGTTGTTTCTTCTAGGAAATCCTGAATCCAATCACAAACCTGGTCCGATATTCCGTAAGCTCGTATTTTTTTCACTAAACGTAAGTGCGGAACCGTATCAAATGCCTTCCTGAAGTCCAGCAATACGGCATCAATCTGCTCGCCAGTGTCTACGGCACTGTGAATTTCTTGGGCAAATAGGGCGAGCTGAGTTTCACATTATCTCTGTTTGCGGAATCCATGTTGGTTATGATGAAGGAGATTTGTATTATCTAAGAACGTCATAATACGAGAACACAAAACATGTAACCTATATCGCGCGCAGTTTGATGCGAATAACGTCGTAGATCATAACCACACACTTCCCCTAAATTGTATCGAGCATTCTTGAAATGCGCAAACACAAGTTTTTGTAACAAGTGTGTCCTGTCTTCCCTTGAATATCTGTAGTTTTTCTTATGCATTACAGCGTCACATTGCTGCGGACTTATTCGAAATCTATTCATAACTGTTTATTTACTATCGTGCGTATGACACTCCATCTACGTAATTATCCTTACTACACACTCCTTGGGCAACGATCGTCCTTTACTACGTTTCACTGGAGACGGAATTTGTGGCTCCCTGTCCGACAATGATAATGAACTACATGCCTTACACCTGTTTCAATATCACTTCCACTTCTTAAACACGTATCGTTATCAATGTGCTCCTCATGTACAATCTCCACACAGTCGAGCGCATACGACACAACACATTCCACTGACTCACCTTGCCGAAACGCTAATACGAGGGTTGGAACTTAAACAGTGGCAACTACTTATTCACAACCGATACAAAAGAGTTACATGTTTGCTCCTGTTACTGTCCTTCAAAATAGTCACCGGCGTTGTGTAGAACTCGTTGCCAGCGATGTGGAAGGCGTAGTATACCGTTAGCAGAGCCTCTTCTGTTGATGGTGCGAATGGAGCGGTCTACTGCCTGTCGAATATCTGGAACAGTTCTGACGTGAATGCCACGAAGTGCTTTCTTCATCTTCGGAATCAAATCAAGGTTACAAGGACTTACGTCCGGAGAGTATGGTGGATGGTACAGTACTTCCAAGTCCCATCGACCGAACAGAGTAGCCACAGCATTGTCGTGCAGAAAGTGTCGCCTCTTCTTTCGCAAAGCTGATCGCAGGTGACGCTCCAAAAACGAACAGTAATACCGTGCATTGACAGTCTGCCGTGGAGGAACTTGATGCTTTAGGATAACACCATCACAGTCGTACACGAGAATCACCGTAACTTTCACCGTACTGGGGCTCTGACGCACTTTCCACTTTCGCGGCGACCCATAATGATTTGTGAATAAATACACTCCTGGAAATTGAAATAAGAACACCGTGAATTCATTGTCCCAGGAAGGGGAAACTTTATTGACACATTCCTGGGGTCAGATACATCACATGATCACACTGACAGAACCACAGGCACATAGACACAGGCAACAGAGCATGCACAATGTCGGCACTAGTACAGTGTATATCCACCTTTCGCAGCAATGCAGGCTGCTATTCTCCCATGGAGACGATCGTAGAGATGCTGGATGTAGTCCTGTGGAACGGCTTGCCATGCCATTTCCACCTGGCGCCTCAGTTGGACCAGCGTTCGTGCTGGACGTGCAGACCGCGTGAGACGACGCTTCATCCAGTCCCAAACATGCTCAATGGGGGACAGATCCGGAGATCTTGCTGGCCAGGGTAGTTGACTTACACCTTCTAGAGCACGTTGGGTGGCACGGGATACATGCGGACGTGCATTGTCCTGTTGGAACAGCAAGTTCCCTTGCCGGTCTAGGAATGGTAGAACGATGGGTTCGATGACGGTTTGGATGTACCGTGCACTATTCAGTGTCCCCTCGACGATCACCAGTGGTGTACGGCCAGTGTAGGAGATCGCTCCCCACACCATGATGCCGGGTGTCGGCCCTGTGTGCCTCGGTCGTATGCAGTCCTGATTGTGGCGCTCGCCTGCACGGCGCCAAACACGCATACGACCATCATTGGCACCAAGGCAGAAGCGACTCTCATCGCTGAAGACGACACGTCTCCATTCGTCCCTCCATTCACGCCTGTCGCGACACCACTGGAGGCGGGCTGCACGATGTTGGGGCGTGAGCGGAAGACGGCCTAACGGTGTGCGGGACCGTAGCCCAGCTTCATGGAGACGGTTGCGAATGGTCCTCGCCGATACCCCAGGAGCAACAGTGTCCCTAATTTGCTGGGAAGTGGCGGTGCGGTCCCCTACAGCACTGCGTAGGATCCTACGGTCTTGGCGTGCATCCGTGCGTCGCTGCGGTCCGGTCGCAGGTCGACGGGCACGTGCACCTTCCGCCGACCACTGGCGACAACATCGATGTACTGTGGAGACCTCACGCCTCACGTGTTGAGCAATTCGGCGGTACGTCCACCCGGCCTCCCGCATGCCCACTATACGCCCTCGCTCAAAGTCCGTCAACTGCACATACGGTTCACGTCCACGCTGTCGCGGCATGCTACCAGTGTTAAAGACTGCGATGGAGCTCCGTATGCCACGGCAAACTGGCTGACACTGACGGCGGCGGTGCACAAATGCTGCGCAGCTAGCGCCATTCGACGGCCAACACCGCGGTTCCTGGTGTGTCCGCTGTGCCGTGCGTGTGATCATTGCTTGTACAGCCCTCTCGCAGTGTCCGAAGCAAGTATGGTGGGTCTGACACACCGGTGTCAATGTGTTCTTTTTTCCATTTCCAGAAGTGTAGTTGCCACTATTTAAGTTCCAACCATCGTATTTCATCCGCCATCTTTCTCATTCCGCAAAATTCCTTGGCTTCCTTTTTGACGAAATGTCAACTTCGGCAGCTGTTGTAGATATAATATGATATTTGCCTTGTTTATAGTTGCATTTGCTATGCTTTATATAAAACCACTAGGACTGTAGCACTATTGTGAGTTACTCCTTGACTAAGCAGTTCAACCATGCTCCTTAGCCTCGTACTGTGTCCACCACTGGATAACTCCTGTCCCACCCCTTGTTGCCATTATCAGGCAATATTGTGGTTCCATGGTAGTCAATATATGGAGTGTCGAATGCCGTAAACATCGTTGAGCTTTCGCGACAATCGCACTCGAGAGGTTCCTTGTAAGTAATCAGCGTCAAAAACCTCGAAAAGTATTTCAGATTCGTTCATTTCCTTCCGTTTTCTGAATAGGACTGTCTCCAAAAGCTGGAGGGTCTCCAAGACGACAACAGTATCTATCTGAAACATCAAAGTTCAATCAGAATGCTAAATAAGCAAAACCTACATGATGCCAATGAAGTCTGATACATTGACTGCTGTTGTAAACACTTAAATTTGCGAAGTATTTCAGATATATCACAGCAAATGGCATCTACACAGAACGCATGAAAAATTGGAGTTATCTCGACATCTGTCAGCAACGGATGACGCGCGAACCACGAGTGAACGCTGGATCTGTTCGCAATGCTCTCACTCTGAAATGTAGAGTAGTATGTAGAAGAATACAATAATTCCAATCCCAAAGAAAGCAGGTGTTGACAGATGTGAAAATTACCCAACTATCAGTTTAATAAGTCACTGCTGCAAAACACTAACGCGAATTCTTTACAGACGAATCGAATGGAAAAACTGGTAGAAGCCGACCTCGGGGAAGATCAGTTTGGATTCCGTAGAAATATTGGAACACGTGAGGCAATACTGACCCTACGACTTATCTTAGAAAATAGATTAAGGAAAGGCAAACCTACGTTTCTAGCATTTGTAGACTTAGAGAAAGCTTTCGACAATGTTGACTGGAATACTCTCTTTCAAATTCTGAAGGTGGCAGGCGTAAAATATAGGGAGCGAAAGGCTATTTACAATTCGTACAGAAACCAGATGGCAGTTATAAGAGTCGAGGGGAATGAAAGGGAAGCGGTGGTTGGGAAGGAAGTGAGACAGGGTTGTAGCCTCTCCCCAATGTTATTCAATCTGTATATTGAGCAAGCAGTGAAGGAAACAAAAGAAAAATTCGGAGTAGGAATTAAAATACATGGAGAAGAAATAAAAACTTTGAGGTTCGCCGATGACATTGTAATTCTGCCAGAGACAGCACAGGACCTGGAAGAGCAGTTGAACGAAATGGACAGTGTGTTGAAAGGAGGATATAAGATGAACATCAACAAAACCAAAACGAGGATAATGGAATGTAGTCGAATTAAGTCGGGTGATGCTGAGGGAATTAGATTAGAAAATGACACGCTTAAAGTAGTAAAGGAGTTTCGCTATTTGGAGAGCAAAATAACTGATGATGGTCGAAGTAGAGAGGATATATAACGTAGACTGGCAATGGCAATTAAAGCGTTTCTGAAGAAGAGAAATTTGTTAACATCGAGTATTGATTTATGTGTCAGGAAGTCGTTTTGTATGGAGTGTAGCCATGTATGGGAGTGAAACGTGGACTATAAATAGTTTGGACAAGAAGAGAATAGAAGCTTTTGAAATGTGGTGCTACAGAAGAATGCTGAAGATTAGATGGGTAGATCACATAACTAATGAGGTGTTGAATAGAATTGGGGAGAAGAGGAGTTTGTGGCATAACTTGACAAGAAGAAGGGACCGGTTGGTAGGACACGTTCTGAGGCATCAAGGGGTCACAAATTTAGCATTGGAGGGCAGCGTGGAAGGTAAAAATCGTAGAGGAAGACCAAGAGATGAATATACTAAGCAGATTCAGAAGGATGTAGGTTGCAGTAGGTACTGGGAGATGAAGAAGCTTGCACAGGATAGAGTAGCATGGAGAGCTGCATCAAACCAGTCTCAGGACTGAAGACAACAACAACATCAACAACAACAACATGTAGGTGTACATGCAGATGTTTAAATGGTTCAAATGGCTCTGAGCACTATGGGACTTAACATCTATGGTCATCAGTCCCCTAGAACTTAGAACTACTTAAACCTAACTAACCTAAGGACAGCACACAACACCCAGCCATCACGAGGCAGAGAAAATCCCTGACCCCGCCGGGAATCGAACCCGGGAACCCAGGCGTGGGAAGCGAGAACGCTACCGCACGACCACGAGATGCGGGCTGCAGATGTTTATTATCATGTTTTAAGCCCTTTAAGTTTGTTCCCGAAGAGTAAATTGCGGGACCGATTTCACAGGAGTAAACAACCGCAACGTGGATAGCGGAAAACGACACGTGTTCCTTACTCCATGTTGCACCCAATGCGCCGCGTGACGCTCAAATGTTTCGTCGGGCGTCGGGGGTGGGGGGACGAAACACTTTACGCAGTACCGACTCGAAAACTGGAGTCACGTGGAATACACTTCGCTCACATACGAGTACATAATATTTGCAATAGGCCTAGAGTACACCGCCGGTCTGGGAGGGAGGCCGCGCGATTTCCGGAATTTCTGCAGTTTCTGAAAATAACGCGTCTACTGGCCGTAGCTCACAGCCCCTCGCGGTTTGTTGACTCGGCAGGCTCACTCCCTCCGGGGCCTGGGTAAACACTTGCTGCAGAGCCCCTCCCCCAACCACTCCACCTCCTACCCGCCTCTCTCTCCTCTACTAAGAGCTTATGCAGATGACGTCCGCTAATGACTACGGCGGAATCTCAAAGCGCGGAGGCGCCTGTGGTAGCGGCAGCACCGCCAGACTCTGCTGGCGGATAGGTTGCATAAGTTGAAGGCGCCTAGGGGGGCCACCGACACTACGCACCTAGAGGTCCAAGTCGTAACATGCACGTGATCGCACTCGATCAATAGAGCTCCGAGAAGAGGGTAAGTCGATACCAGGCACGTGGAACAGATGACAGCACCTCAGATACGTCCTTCAGAGCACCAATCGCTACAAATATATTCGATCATCTGCTATGCAAGTTAACTGGGACATTCTACTAAACTATACAGGGTGTTACAAAAAGGTACGGCCAAACTTTCAGGAAACATTCCTCACACACAAATAAAGAAAAGATGTTATGTGCACATGTGTCCGGAAACGCTTAATTTCCATGTTAGAGCTCATTTTAGTTTCGTCGGTATGTACTGTACTTCCTCGGTTCACCGCGAGTGGCCCAATTGAAGGAAGGTAATGTTAATTTCGGTGCTTGTGTTGACATGCGACTCATTACTCTACAGTACTAGCATCAAGCAGATCAGTACGTAGCATCTTAATTGGGCCCCATGTTCTTCTACCTACGCTCAATGGAGCATGTTATCATGATTTCATACGGGATACTCTACCTGTGCTGCTAGAACATGTGCCTTTACAAGTACGACACAACATGTGGTTCATGCACGATGGAGCTCCTGCACATTTCAGTCGAAGTATTCGTACGCTTCTCAACAGCAGATTCGGTGACCGATGGATTGGTAGAGGCGGACCAATTCCATGGCCTCCACGCTATCCTGACCTCAACCCTCTTGACTTTCATTTATGGGGGTATTTGAAAGCTCTTGTCTACGCAACCCCGGTACCAAATGTAGAGACTCTTCGTGTTCGTATTGTGGACGGCTGTGATACAATACGCCATTCTCCAGGGCTGCATCAGCGCATCAGGGATTCCATGCGACGGAGGGTGGATGCATGTATCCTCGCTAACGGAGGACATTTTGAACATTTCCTGTAACAAAGTGTTTGAAGTCACGCTGGTACGTTCTGTTGCTGTGTGTTTCCATTCCATGATTAATATGATTTGGAGAGAAGTAATAAAATGAGCTCTAACATGTAAAGTAAGCGTTTCCGGACACATGTCCACATAACATATTTTCTTTCTTTGTGTGGGAGGAGTGTTTACTGAAAGTTTGGCCGTACCTTTTTCTAACACCCTGTATATTACCAAATTAAAGCCACCCCCTCCCTGCCAAGTGTTTATGCCTTTAAGTGAAGACTAATTTTTTTTTACAGTTTTTACAAAATGACTGATTCACGGGAAAGGATTATTTGAATAGTAAATGTAGGGGTCAGTCAAATGAAATCGAGACAGACGGAAAAAAGTAAGAAACTGTTTATTATTTCAAACGTAATCACCATCACTGTGATACAAGATGATCGATACCTTCGTGGGAAAAGGTTTGCTGTTACCTGCGTAACCATGATTGTATCCAGGTGTGTACGTCTTTGTCCGAAGCACGTCGACAGCTACAAATGTCTCTCTTTAGAGCTCTAAAACTTAGCAAATCGCATGGGGAGAGATCGGTACTGTGTGGAGGACATGAGCGGACCCCACATGTTGCCAAGGTTTTGTCCACTATGCTGCGGAAGTTTCACTGCGAACACTTACACGTCCTCCATACACACATTATCGCTCCCCACGCGATTCCATATTTTTGAAGCACTTTGCTGCGGACGAAGGCTTGCGTATTCCACTGGAAAGATTTTTCCATGAAAGCATTGACTGTCTTGTCTCACAGTGGGATAAGTGTACCGACAGGTGTGCCGGTTAATTTTGACATACACTACTGCCCATTAAAATTGCTACACAATGAAGATGACGTGCTACAGAAGCTAAATTTAACCGACAGGAAGAAGATGCTGTGATATGCAAATGATTAGCTTTTCAGAGCATTCACACAAGTTTGGCGCCGGTGGCGACACCTATAATGTGCTGACACGAGGAAAGTTCCCGACCGATTTCTCATACAGAAGCAGCAGTTGACCGGCGTTGCCTGGTGAAACGTTGTTGTGATGCCTCGTGTAAGGAGGCGTACCATCACGTTTCTGACTTTGGTAAAGGTCGGATTGTAGCCTATCGCGATTGCGGTTTATCGTATCGCGACATTGCTGCTCGCGTTGGTCGAGATCCAATGACTGTTAGCAGATTATGGAATCGGTGGGTTCATGAGGGTAATACGGAACGCCGTGCTGGATCCCAACGGCCTCGTATCACCAACAGTCGAGATGACAGGCATCTTATCTGCATGGCTGTAACGGATCGTGCAGCCACGTCTCGGCCCTGAGTCAACAGATGGGGACGTTTGCAAGACAACAACCATCTGCACGAAAAGTTGGACGACGTTTGCAGCAGCATGGATTATCAGCTCGGAGACCGTGGCTGTGGTTACCCTTGACGCTGCATCACAGACAGGAGCGCCTGCGATGGTGTATTCAACAACGAACCTGGGTGCACGAGTGGCAAAACGTCATTTTTTCGGATGAATCCAGGTTGTGTTTACAGCATCGTGATGGTCGCATCCGTGTTTGGCGAGTTTGCGGTGAACGCACATTGAAAGCGTGTATTCGTCATCGCCATACTGGCCTATCACGCGGCGTGATGGTATGGTGTGCCATCGGTTACACGTCTCGGTCACCCCTTGTTCCCATTGACGGCACTTTGAACAGTGAACGTTACATTTCAGATGTGTTACGACCCGTGGCTCTACCCTTCATTCGAGCCCTGGCCGGCCGAAGTGGCCGTGCGGTTAAAGGCGCTGCAGTCTGGAACCGCAAGACCGCTACGGTCGCAGGTTCGAATCCTGCCTCGGGCATGGATGTTTGTGATGTCCTTAGGTTAGTTAGGTTTAACTAGTTCTAAGTTCTAGGGGACTAATGACCTCAGCAGTTGAGTCCCATAGTGCTCAGAGCCATTTGAACCATTTCGATCCCTGCCAAACGCTACATTTCAGCAGGATAATGCACGACCGCATGTTGCAGGTCCTGTACGGGCCTTTCTGGATACAGAAAATGTTTGACTGCTGCCCTGGCCAGCATATTCTCCAGATCTCTCACCAACGTCTGTTCAATGGTGGCCGAGCAACTGGCTCGTCACAATGCGCCAGTCGCTACTCTTGATGAACTGTGGTATCGTGTTGAAGCTGCATGGGCAGCTGTACCTGTACACGCCATCCAAGCTCTGTTTGACTGAATGCCGAGGAGTATCAAGACCGTTATTACGGCCAGAGGTGGTTGTTCTGGGTACTGATTTCTCAGGATCTATGCACCCAAATTGCGTGAAAATGTAATCACATATCAGTTCTTGAATAATATATTTGTCCAATGAAGACTCATTTATCATCTGCTTCTATTCTTGGTGTAGTAGTTTTAATGGTCGGTAGTATAATAAACAATGTACTTTCTTTTTCCCATTTGTCTTGTTTTGATTTGACTGCCCCTCATATTTTGTGAAAATAAGCTGAAATGTGATGAACTGAAGTCCCGACCGCGCTTTGTATACGCATATAAAGCGTAATCCGCGGAACTACTGTAGAGATTTTTGTCCGTTTTTCACTAATAGGTAGTGTGAATCACGGGAAAAGTTTGTGGATACATTATATTACCACAACCCGAAAGTCGCTCAGCAGTAGTTCATTAGTAGAGGTACCGGTGTGAAGCCGAGATTGTGGCGCGGGTTACGATTCCAAAGAAAGGGAGTGTTGACAAGTAAGAATATGACTGAACTATAAAATAATGTTCAAATGGCTCTGAGCACTATGGGACTTAACATCTTAGGTCATCAGTCCCCTAGAACTTGGAAGTACTTAAACCTAACTAACCTAAGGACATCACACACATCCATGCCCGAGGCAGGATTCGAGCCTGCGACCGTAACAGTCCCGCGGTTCTGGACTGCAGCGCCTAGAACCGCACGGCCACCGCGGCCGGCTACTGAACTGTAACTTTAATAAGTTATGGTTGTAAAATAGCGACACGAATTATTTACAGAAGAGTAGAAAAACTGATCGAAGTCGGTCTTGCGAAACATCAGTTTGTGTTCCAGAGAAAGGTAGGAAGACGAGTGCCAATATTCTACGAATTAACTCCGAAGATATCTTAAGGTACAATTGTAGCAATTGTTGATATGGAGAAATCATTTGACAATAGCTTTTCAATTACTGTACTTGACGGTCTGAAGGTAACACGGACAAAATACATATAGCAAAAGTTCGATCTGTAGACAGAACCAAGACTGGGTGTATGAGGGTCGTAGGACATGAAAGAGAAGCTTCGATTGTGGAAGGAACGGGATAAAATCGCAACCTCTCGCTCGTGTTATTCAATCTATTCGTTTCGCAAGGAGTAGAGGAAATGAAATACAAACTTGGGGAGGGAATTAAAGTTCACGGAAAAAAAACGAAGATTTTTAAGGTTTTCCGATGACACCGTAACTCTGTCAGAGGTGGCAAAGATGAGAGAGAAGTTTTGTAAATGTGCTGTCGCCGAAGAATGTTGAGAATTTGAAAGAAGATTACTGTTAATGAAGTAAACGATCCACGCAGTGGACACCAAATGAAAAAGCTACTGCTTATGTTTCTGATCTAGACTGCCATAAAATTGCGAAGAAACTGTTAATCAGAACTCAGGGAGAAATTCCAGACTAATTCACAATCGATTTATTGATCTTAAACAAGGCAAGACAACAAAATTGTTAAAGAATCATCATACAAAAAAATATTTATTTAACAGAAGCCATACTAAAATGGCATCTATGGTGGACAAAGTGATCTGCTGGGGATCGACACACGACACTATCCAGAACACTACTCGCCCTATCTCACTTCATACACGTGAATCCAAGTTATGGCATCAAACTACGCCACCACCAAGCATCTATATTCTACCATACGAAAAAAAAAGGAAAAATATGGTTCTAAAGAACAGTCTGCTGAGAAATAGATATTATAGCCCTACATCGCAGCAGCGAGTACTTTACCATCCTCCTGGTCAAGGCGGCACACTACAATGCGTTCAGCTACTGAAGTCATGGACGGCGGAAATCTGTTATTAAATGCGCGTTCCCGAAAAATACAAGTACGTGGTATCGCGTTTGGTTAATTCAGCATGCAGGTACGTCCCTAAGAGCCTCTGGAATCCCAACGGATTCCAGTGTGCAGGTGGACCCATTTGCTGGTCTGCCAAACCAATTTGACTCCGTGCCATGACTGTGCGTGTCGGAACATGTAAAATGTTTAGACGGCCGACTCAAGACAAATAAGTACACCCATGCATCACTCGTTGTGACCATGATGGTATAAGCAGTACCTCTGATGGTTCAGAAGGTGACTGGCACAGGCTCTAAGTCGCACCGTAGCAAAAGACACAAGTCTCATCATTTAGGTAGAGACCTACAGTTCTTTACTAGCGAAGCGCCAGTACAAGAGACTTGTACAAGAGTCCTGATCTCCCTTTCTCTGTGTTGCCTCCCCAGCTCAGTTCCAAAAGCACGTTTCTCTTTGTCTTCCCCCAGTTTCGCACAAGCCAATCACGATCTGGAGCCCGGCATTCTAAGCTCGGTGAATGGTCTTTGCACTGCAAACCGATTTGACCAATTAGAGACTTAAAGTTAATTTGTAGAAATCAGAAAAAAATTCAGCTTTGCGGCCTCTTTCCCACACGTTTGCCATGTCTTTTGCGAACACAATACAGGGTGGAAGCACAACCCTCCATAAACAGCTTGTTATCTCTCCCCTGTTGCGTCCATTTCAAAGTTTGCAGGGAACGGCCATAAAATCGCATTGACAAAACATGTTTTGAAACAGAGTCTGCACGTCTGGGCGCCAGTTTTCCTGTCCCACGGACATATCTTTTCGCAGCTTGCCCGCTAACAAGGCCTACAATGCGCTGTCGACGACTTTTCGGCGCTAGGCTGTATACCTGGACATCTGCCCCTGCCCGTGGCGCCAATCTTAATGTGTTTCTGCACAATACAAGGGCGGCAGGGGGGCGTCTGGAAATGTTTCTTCATCGATCTTCATAAAAAACGCGCTTTGTCGCCCCACCAACGCCATGCTTTTACTGCAGTCGTTTAAGTCGGCACCCTGTTCCTTTGAACGCAGGTAAGGATTACTGTATTTCTTCCCCTAGAGCCGTATTTCTTTCCCTAGAGCACGCAAACAAGACCATAAACTGCTGCCCACCATTTCATCACAATGTATGAAGTCAAATCGCTGTACATCATATTCCCTACACCGAATCAGAAGTGAGAGTGCCCTGCAATCTCTCAAATTAAATGGATGTGTCGAGAAGTTCAACAAAACTGACAGTAAATTTTTTTTTTTTGTCATCAGTTTACTGAATGGTTTGATGTGGCCCGCCACGAATTCCTTTCCTGTGCTAACCTCTTCATCTCAGAGTAGCACTTGCAACCTACGTCCTCAATCATTTGCTTGACGTATTCCAATCTCTGTCTTCCTCTACAGTTTTTGCCCTATACAGCTCCCTCTAGTACCGTGGAAGTCATTGCCTCATGTCTTAGCAGATGTCCTATCATCCTGTCCCTTCTCCTTATCAGTGTTTTCCACATATTCCTTTCCTCTCCGATTCTGCGTAGAACCTCCTCATTCCTTACCTTATCAGTCCACCTAATTTTCAACATTCGTCTATAGCACCACATCTCAAATGCTTCGATTCTCTTCTGTTCCGGTTTTCCCACAGTCCATGTTTCACTACCATACAATGCTGTACTCCAGACGTACATCCTCAGAAATTTCTTCCTCAAACTAAGGCCGGTATTTGATATTAGTAGCCGGCCGCGGTGGTCTCGCGGTTCTAGGCGCGCAGTCCGGAACCGTGCGACTGCTACGGTCGCAGGTTCGAATCCTGCCTCGGGCATGGATGTGTGTGATGTCTTTAGGTTAGTTAGGTTTAAGTAGTTCTAAGTTCTAGGGGACTGATGACCACAGCAGTTGCGTCCCATAGTGCTCAGAGCCATTTTTTTGATATTAGTAGACTTCTCGTGGCCAGAAATGCCTTTTTTGCTATAGCGAGTCTGCTTTTGATGTCCTCCTTGCTCCTTGCTCCTCTGCCTAGGTAGCAGAATTCCTTAACTTCATTGACTTCGTGACCATCAATCCTGATGTTAAGTTTCTCGCTGTTCTCATTTCTACTACTTCTCATTACCTTCGTCTTTCTCCGATTTACTCTCAAACCATACTGTGTACTCATTAGACTGTTCATTCCGTTCAGCAGATCATTTAATTCTTCTTCACTTTCACTCAGAATAGCAATGTCATCAGCGAATCGTATCATTGATATCCTTTCACCTTGTATTTTAATTCCACTCCTGAACCTATCTTTTATTTCCATCATTGCTTCCTCGAAGTACAGATTGAAAAGTAGGGGCGAAAGGCTACAGCCTTGTCTTATACCCTTCTTAATACGAGCACTTCGTTCTTGATCGTTCACTCTTATTATTCCCTCTTGGTTTTTGTACATATTGTATACTACCCGTCTCTCCCTATAGCTTACCCCTACTTTTTTCAGAATTTCGAACAGCTTTCACCATTTTATATTGTCGAACGCTTTTTCCAGGTCGACAAATCCTATGAACGTGTCTTGATTTTTCTTTAGCCTTGCTTCCATTATTAGCCGTAACGTCAGAATTGCCTCTCTCGTCCCTTTACTTTTCCTAAAGCCAAACCGATCGTCACCTAGCGCATTTCCAATTTTCCTTTCCATTCTTCTGTATATTATTCTTGTAAGCAGCTTCGATGCATGAGCTGTTAAGCTGATTGTGCGATAATTAGTACAGTAAACTTACTATTAAGAAAACAGTCTTAATCGTGTTTTTTTTATTTATTTAGTGCCGGCTGGTTTCAGCCCATCGCAGGGGTCATCTTCAGGATGAACATACCGCTGGTCGACTGCTGGTGGCGTCACGTCTACCAAGGTGTGGCAGGAGACCTACGATGGGCTGAAACTGGTCGGCACTAAATAAATAAAATCGCGATTAAGACTGTTTTCTTAATACTAAGTTAATTTTATATCAATTGCTGTTACTTCGCAACCATGTTGTCGAAACTGACAGTGCATCGAAAAATGGTTTCAAGATGAACTTCAACAAAAGTAAAGCAAGGGTAATGCAATGCATTCGAATTAAATCAGGCGACGGTGAGGGAACTATATTGATAAATGAGACACAAAAAGTCGTAGATCTGTATTGCAAAATAACTGATGATGGCCAGAGTAGAAAGGATATAAAATCCAGAGTTGTGATAGCAAGAAAAAATTTCCGAAACAGAACATCAGTTAAATAAAATGAAGTGTTAATTAGTGATAAGTGAAGGTATTTGAAAGGAAGCCTTCTACAGAAGTGAAGAGTGAACGATTAGCAGTTAAGATGAGACGAAAAGAGAAGCTTTTGAAATGTGGTGCCACAGGACAATGGGTAAATCGAATAAGTAATGAGGAGGTTCTGGATAGAATGGAAGAGAAAAGAAATTTATGGCACTATGGCACTAAAAGGAGGGATCGGTTGATAGGGAACATCCTAAGGCATCAAAGGAAAAACAATTAAAATCTGGGTTCCCGGGTTCGATTCCCAGCGGGGTCAGGGACTGTCTCTGCCTCGTGATGACTGGGTGTTGTGTGATCTCCTTAGGTTAGTTAGGTTTAAGTAGTTCTAAGTTCTAGGGGACTGATGACCATTGATGTTAAGTCCCATAGTGCTCAGAACCATTTGAACCAATTAAAATCTCTCAAAAGAGGAAAGGCCGCTGGACCTGATGGGATACCAGATCGACTTTACAGAGTACGCGAGGGAACTTGCCCCCCTTCTTGCAGCGGTGTACCGTAGGTCTCTAGAAGAGCGTAGCGTTCCAAAAGATTGGAAAAGGGCTCATGTCATCTCCCGTTTTCAAGAAGGGACGTCAAACAGATGTGGAGAACTATAGACCTATATCTCTAACGTCGATCAGTTGTAGAATTTTGGAACACGTATTATGTTCGAGTAAAATGACTTTTCTGGAGACTAGAAATCTACTCTGTAGGAATCAGCATGGGTTTCGAGAAAGACGATCGTGTGAAACCCAGCTCGCGCTATTCGTCCACGAGACTCATAGGGGCCATAGACACGGGTTCCCAGGTAGATGCCGTGTTTCTTGACTTCCGCAAGGCGTTTGATACAGTTCCCCACAGTCGTTTAACGTATAAAATAAGAGCATATGGACTATCAGACCAGTTGTGTGACTTAAACATAACATCGGAAGTTCACTGAAGCTTTTTGCGAATGATGCTGTGGTATATAGAGAGCTTGTAACAATGGAAAATTGTACTGAAATGCAGGAGGATCTGCAGCGAACTGACGCATGGTGCAGGGAATGGCAATTGAATCTCAATGTAGACAAGTGTAATGTGCTGCGAATATACAGAAAGAAAGATCCTTTATCATTTAGCTACAATATAGCAGGTCAGCAACTGGAAGCAGTTAATTCCGTAAATTATCTGGGAGTAGGCAGTAGGAGTGATTCAAAATGGAGTGACATATAAAATTAATCGTCGGTAAAGCAGATGCTACACTGAGATTCGTTGGAAGAATCCTAAGGAAATGCAGTCCGAACACATAGGAAGTAGGTTACAGTACACTTGTTCGCCCACTGCTTGAATACTGCTCAGCAGTGTGGGATCCATACCAGCACGCTTCGTTAGCTGGAGATGATAAACTCCAGTGGAAGACTCTGTAGGAGAGACGCTCAGTAGCTCGGTACGGGCTTTTGTTGAGGTTTGGAGAACATACCTTCACCGAGGAGTCAAGCAGTATATTGCTCCCTCCTACGAATATCTCGCGAAGAGACCATGAGGATAAAATTAGAGAGATTAGAGCTCACACAGAGGCATACCGACAATCTTTCTTTCCACGAACAATACGAGACTGGAATAAAAGGGATAACCGATAGAGGTACTCGAGGTACCCTCCGCCACACACCGTCAGGTGGCTTGAGGAGTATGGATGTAGATGTAGATGATGGAATTGGTAACTGAGGGAGTTGTGGGGTGAGAGTAAAAATAGTAGAGGGAAAACAAGGCTTCACAGCTGTAAGGAGATTCAAGTGGGTGTAGGTCGGAGTACTTATTGAGAGATGGAGGGGCGAGTACGGAGTGAGTTAGCACGTACCGCTGCATCCAACCAGTCTTCGGACTGAAGAACACGACAACAGTAACATCAGTACGCGGGTAATGGCGTTGAGAAACTACAGACTCGCGAAGTTTTTTGTCCAGCCTGTAGAGTCGTGTATAATGATGCGCGGTCGGTCCCACAATTACTAGGCGCCCTTTTCCGGCAGTCATTATACATGCAGTTTGAAAATAGTCGCAAACTAACCGCCTAACGAGGCACCACCTCTGCATTGCAAACTGCCGCTTGTGTTCGTTCTCGGATTTTTATGGATCTCTGAGGGTGTACTGTATGCAGCGATGAATGCCACGTGCATAAGAAACTGAGTTACTAGGATTTTAGAAACTTGCAGTAACAAGCAGAAAAGGAAAAAGATGGTGCGATGCGTCATCTCGTCTGGAGCGTAGCGATAATCTACATCTACATGCATACTCCGCAAGCCACCTGACGGTGTGTGGCGGAGGGTACCTTGAGTACCTCTATCGGTTCTCCCTTCTATTCCATTGCCGGCCGGTGTGGCCGTGCGGTTCTAAGCGCGTCAGTTTGGAACCGCGTGGCCGCTACGGTCGCAGGTTCGAATCCTGCCTCGGGCATGGATGTGTGTGATGTCCTTAGGTTAGTTAGGTTTAAGTAGTTCTAAGTTCTAGGGGACTGATGACCTCAGTAGTTAAGTCCCATAGTGCTCAGAGCCATTTTTCTATTCCATTCTCGTATTGTTCGTGGAAAGAAGGATTGTCGGTATGCCTCTGTGTGGGCTCTAATCTCTCTGATTTTATCCTCATGGTCTCTTCGCGAGATATACGTAGGAGGGAGCAATATACTGCTTGACTCTTCGGTGAAGATATGTTCTCGAAACTTTGACAAAAGCCCGTACCGAGCTACTGAGCGTCTCTCCTGCAGAGTCTTCCACTGGAGTTTAACTATCATCTCCGTAACGCTTTCGCGATTACTAAATGATCCTGTAACGAAGCGCGCTGCTCTCCGTTGGATCTTCTCTATATCTTCTATCAACCCTATCTGGTATGGATCCCACACTGCTGAGCAGTATTCAAGCAGTGGGCGAACAAGCGTACAGTAACCTACTTCCTTTGTTTTCGGATTGCATTTCCTTAGGATTCTTCCAATGAATCTCAGTCTGGCATCTGCTTTACCGACGATCAACATTATATGATCATTCCATTTTAAATCACTCCTAATGCGTACTCCCAGATAATTTATGGTATTAACTGCTTCCAGTTGCTGACCTCCTATTTTGTAGCTAAATGATAAAGGATCTATCTTTCTGTGTATTCGCAGCACATTACACTTGGCTACATTGAGATTCAATTGCCATTCCCTGCACCATGCGTGTGTACGAGACTTGCGCCGTAAATACACTCCTGGAAATGGAAAAAAGAACACATTGACACCGGTGTGTCAGACCCACCATACTTGCTCCGGACACTGCGAGAGGGCTGTACGAGCAATGATCACACGCACGGCACAGCGGACACACCAGGAACCGCGGTGTTGGCCGTCGAATGGCGCTAGCTGCGCAGCATTTGTGCACCGCCGCCGTGAGTGTCAGCCAGTTTGCCGTGGCATACGGAGCTCCATCGCAGTCTTTAACACTGGTAGCATGCCGCGACAGCGTGGACGTGAACCGTATGTGCAGTTGACGGACTTTGAGCGAGGGCGTATAGTGGGCAAGCGGGAGGCCGGGTGGACGTACCGCCGAATTGCTCAACACGTGGGGCGTGAGGTCTCCACAGTACATCGATGTTGTCGCCAGTGGTCGGCGGAAGGTGCACGTGCCCGTCGACCTGGGACCGGACCGCAGCGACGCACGGATGCACGCCAAGACCGTAGGATCCTACGCAGTGCCGTAGGGGACCGCACCGCCACTTCCCAGCAAATTAGGGACACTGTTGCTCCTGGGGTATCGGCGAGGACCATTCGCAACCGTCTCCATGAAGCTGGGCTACGGTCCCGCACACCGTTAGGCCGTCTTCCGCTCACGCCCCAACATCGTGCAGCCCGCCTCCAGTGGTGTCGCGACAGACGTGAATGGAGGGACGAATGGAGACGTGTCGTCTTCAGCGATGAGAGTCGCTTCTGCCTTGGTGCCAATGATGGTCGTATGCGTGTTTGGCGCCGTGCAGGTGAGCGCCACAATCAGGACTGCATACGACCGAGGCACACAGGGCCAACACCCGGCATCATGGTGTGGGGAGCGATCTCCTACACTGGCCGTACACCACTGGTGATCGTCGAGGGGACACTGAATAGTGCACGGTACATCCAAACCGTCATCGAACCCATCGTTCTACCATTCCTAGACCGGCAAGGGAACTTGCTGTTCCAACAGGACAATGCACGTCCGCATGTATCCCGTGCCACCCAACGTGCTCTAGAAGGTGTAAGTCAACTACCCTGGCCAGCAAGATCTCCGGATCTGTCCCCCATTGAGCATGTTTGGGACTGGATGAAGCGTCGTCTCACGCGGTCTGCACGTCCAGCACGAACGCTGGTCCAACTGAGGCGCCAGGTGGAAATGGCATGGCAAGCCGTTCCACAGGACTACATCCAGCATCTCTACGATCGTCTCCATGGGAGAATAGCAGCCTGCATTGCTGCGAAAGGTGGATATACACTGTACTAGTGCCGACATTGTGCATGCTCTGTTGCCTGTGTCTATGTGCCTGTGGTTCTGTCAGTGTGATCATGTGATGTATCTGACCCCCAGGAATGTGTCAATAAAGTTTCCCCTTCCTGGGACAATGAATTCACGGTGTTCTTATTTCAATTTCCAGGAGTGTATGTCGATGCAGAATGTGTGGGATGCTTGCCTGACTCTTGCCACTTCCTCGTGCGATTGGGCGGGAGCTAACTTGCGGATCAACTGCAACAGCAGCAAGAACATCAATTTACCCCTCTTCTATCGTCACTTGTTCCCTCCTGTTACGCTATGTACACTTGATCAAAAGTATGCTGACACCCCCCAAAACATACGTTTTTCATATTACGTGCATTGTGCTGCCACCTACTATCAGATACTCCATATCAGCGATGTCAGTAGTCATTAGACATGGTGAGAGAGCAGACTGGGGCGCTCCGCGGAAATCACGGACTCCGAACGTGCTCAGGTGATTGGGTGTCACTTGTGTCACACCTCTGTACGCAAGATTTCAACACTCACAAACACCCCTAGGTCCACTGTTTCCGATGTGATAGTGTAGTGGTAACGTGAAGGGACACACACAGCACAAAAGCGTTCACTCATAGAGATCGCCGACAGTGGAAGAGGGTCGTTCAAATGGCTCTGAGCACTATGGGACTTAACATCTTAGGTCATCAGTCCCCTAGAACTTAGAACTAGTTAAACCTAACTAACCTAAGGACATCACACACATCCATGCCCGAGGCAGGATTCGAACCTGCGGCCGTAGCAGTCGTGCGCTTCCGGACTGCGTGCCTAGAACCACCACGGCCGGCGAAGAGGGTCGTAATGTGTAATAGGGAGACATCTATCCAGACCATCAGACAGGAATTCCAAACTGTATCAGGATCCACTGCAAGTAGTGTGCCGAGCGGTTCTAGGCGCTACAGTCTGGAACCGCGCGACTGCTACTGTCGCAGGTTCGAATCCTGCCTCGGACATGGATGTGTGTGATGTCCTTAGGTTACTTAGGTTGAAGTAGTTCTAAGTCTAGGGGACTGATGACCTCAGAAGTTACGTCCCATAGGGGCTCAAAGCCATTTGAACCATTTTTATGTTCAAAGTCTGTGCTCTCGTTATCAAACAATGTGTTAGTATAGTCTGAGTAACTGCTCTCTGTTTTAAGAAAAGCTAGTTTGTCGAGCATTCCAATATTCATGTCATCATATCTGAGTTCCCTTTCCAGGAATACCCTTTTTTCCAGTGGTAGTACTTTTACCACCTCGTTGCTTCGCCAGTCGTGGGGTAGCAAAAATCCTTCATTTTACTTTGTGAGCCCCGATTTTAGTGTTAAATTTATCACTGTTCTCATTTCTACTATTTCTAATTAATTTCATCATTCTTCGATCTAACCTCAATACCTATTCTGTACTCATTACACTCTTCATTCATTCAACACACATTTTAATTTTTCTTCTTCTCCACTGAAGATAGCAATGTCATTAACGAATGTTATCACTAATATCCCTTCACCCACAATTTTACCCTCCTCTTGAATCTTTCTTTTATTTGCCTCATTGTTTCTCCGAAGTATAGACTGCACACGGAGGCGAAAGACTGCGTCTCTCTCTTACCCCTGTTTTAATCTGAGCCCTTTGTTCTTGGTTCCTATTCTTATCGCTCCCTTTTGCCTCTTGTACGTATTATATATTAACTGTCTTTTCCTATTTTCCTCAGAATTTCGCACAACGCTTTTTTAGGTCGACAAATCCCGCCAATTTGCCTTGACTTTTCTTACGCCTACTTCCATTATCAACGCAACGTGACAACAGCCTCTCTGTTGCCTTACCTTTCCTAAAACCTAACACATCCTCAATTTTCTTTTCCATTATTATGTACCTTGTCAGCAACTTAGATGAACGAGCTCTGAAGATGACTGGGCGATATTTGTCTCGCACTAATGTGCCCTTTCTTCCTGTCTTTGTGACTCTATGGACGAGATTTTTACATAACTCTGATGGTACATCTTCAGTCTGGTAGATTCTAGAAACGAATCTGAATAGTCGTCTTATTGTTACTTACCTCAATCATTTTATAAATTCCGACGGAACGTATCTGTCTCCTCCACCTTATTTAAATACAAGTCCCGTAAAGCTCTGTTAAACTTACTATGGATGAAATGCGATTGTCAAATGCGGAGATGAAAATTAAAGTGGAACAAGACAATTAATGCCAATTTTGAGCGAAATGAGAAACGGTTTGAATTAATTAACCTGGCGATTTAAATCGTTTTCGAGTTTTAATTGCGTTTTGTGAGAGTTTAAAGTGCTGTTTGTTGTTGTTGTTGTTGTTGTTGTTGTTGTGGTCTTCAGTCCTGAGACTGGTTTGATGCAGCTCTCCATGCTACTCTATCCTGTGCAAGCTTCTTCATCTCCCAGTACCTACTGCAACCTACATCCTTCTGAATCTGCTTAGTGTATTGATCTCTTGGTCTCCCTCTACGATTTTTACCCTCCATGCTGCCCTCCAATGCTAAATTTGTGATCCCTTGATGCCTCAAAACATGTCCTACCAACCGATCCCTTCTTCTAGTCAAGTTGTGCCACAAACTTCTCTTCTCCCCAATCCTACTCAATACCTCCTCATTAGTTACGTGATTTACCCACCTTATCTTCAGCATTCTTCTGTAGCACCACATTTCGAAAGCTTCTATTTTCTGTTTATGCTACGTTTTATCCACTAGCTCATTACGGGATAATATTTAACTATGTAAAAACTTGGTACTCTTTCCGTTTGAAACATTTAGGAAAGCATTTTGCATACTATTTATTATCAATACTGTTTTTATATCACAAGGTATACAAACCTGTTCTTTTATTATATCGGCACAGAGACCTTTCGAGTCCTTATTTGTCCGCAGTTCGTAGTCTAGTGGCTAGCGTTGCTGTCTCTGGATCATGGGGTCCCGGGTTCCATTCCCAGCCAGGTCTGGGATTTTCTGTGCCCGGGGACTTTGGTGTTTGTGTTGTCCTCATCATTTCATCATCATCATTCGTGACACTGGCTAGATTTGACTGTGAAGAACTTGGACTGTGCAGAAATTGGGACTTTGTACGGCCGCTGATGACCTCGCGGTTGAACGCCCCACGAACCAAACTTCTTCGAATCCTTATTTTCCATACAAATGGTGCTTACACAGCCTGTAATATCACAGATACATGTTAAATTATTATTTTTTACGTTTTAGTCATAAGCAGTGTCTTCATGATAGCTATTCTGCGAAGTGACATCGATGGAGCGCGTGTTTAGCTGTCCTCGAATGTCTTCGAAGTGACGCTTCCGTGGACACTGTGATACGGGCGATTCCTTATCATCCGTTTTATGGACGCTCACTGGTCTTCTAAGCTATGAAAGTAAAGCTCGGTGCGCTATTGCTGGAGCCTGCAGATCGTTTCCCCCGTAGATTCTTTTCCCTTATTAACATATTGTCAGTTCGAATACAGTAAGGTTTCTTGAGACTGCCAAGCATATGTCGACGAATCAGCATGGTTTCAGAAAGCATCGCTCTTGCGAAACTCAGCTTGCCCTTTTCTCACACGATATACTAAAATGCAAATGTCGTGTGACTAGGGCCTCCCGTCGGGTAGACCGTTCGCCTGGTGCAAGTTTCTCGATTTGACGCCACTTCGGCAACTTGTGAGTCGATGGGAATGAAATGGCCATGATTAGGACAACACAACACCCAGTCCCTGAGCGGCGAAAATCTCCGACCCAGCCGGGAATCGAACCCGGGCCCTTAGGATTGACATTGTCACGCTGACCACTCAGCTACCGGGGGTGGACACACGATGTACTGAGAACCATGGATGAAGGACAACAGGCAGATTCCATATTTAGAGATTCCCGGAAAGCATTTGACGCGGTGCCCCATTGCAGGCTGCTAACGAAGGTACGAGCATATGGAATAAGCGCAGATATGTGAGTGGCTCGAAGACTTCTCAAGTTATAGAACCCAGTATGTTGTCCTCGACGGCGAGTGTTTATCAGTTGCTGTTGCTCCCTGTGTCCATACACTACTGGCCATTAAAATTGCTAAACCAAGAAGAAATGCAAGATGATAAACGGGTATTCATTGAACAAATATATTATACTAGAACTGACATCTGATTACATTTTCACGCAATTTGGTGCATAGCTCCTGAGAAATCAGTACCCAGAACCACCACCTCTGGCCGTAATAACAGCCTTGATACGCCTGGGAATAGAGTCAAACTGAGTCGGATGGCGTGTACAGGTACAGCTGCCCATGCAGCTTCAACACGATACCACAGTTCATCAAGAGTAGTGACTGGCGTATTGTGACGAGCCAGTTGCTCGGCCACCATTGACCAGACCTTTTCAATTGGTGAGAGATCTGGAGAACGTGCTGGCCAGGGCAGCAGTCGAACATTTCCTGTATCCAGAAAGGCCCGTACAGGACCTGCAACATGCGGTCGTGCATTATCCTGCTGAAATGTAGGGTTTCACAGGGATCGAATGAAGGGTAGAACCACGAGTGGTAACACATCTGGAATGTAACGTCCACTGTTCAAAGTGCCGTCAGTGCAAACAACAGGTGACCGAGACGTGTAACCAATGGCACCCAATACCATCATGCCGGTTGATACGCCAGTATGGCGATGACGAATACACGCTTCCAATGTGCGTTCACCGCGATGTCGCCAAACACGGATGCGACCATCGTGATGCTGTAAACAGAACCTGGATTCATCGAAAAAATGACGTTTTGCAATTCGTGCACGCAGGTTCGTCGTCGAGTACACCATCGCAGGCGCTCCTGTCTGTGGTGCAGCGTCAAGGGTAACCGCAGCCACGGTCTCCAAGCTGATAATCCGCGCTGCTGCAAACGTCGTCGAACTGTTCGTGCAGATGGTTGTTGTCTTGCAACCGTCCCCATCTGTTGACTCAGGGATCGAGACGTGGCTGCACGATGCGTTACAGCCATGCGGATAAGATGCCTGTCATCTCGAGTGCTAGTGATACGAGGCCGTTGGGATCCAGCACGGCGTTCCGTATTGCCCTCCTGAACCCACCGATTCCATGTTCCGGTAAAAGTCATTGGATCTCGACCAACGCGAGCAGCAATGTCGCGATACGATAAACCGCAATCGCGATAGGCTACAATCCGACCTTTATCAAAGTCGGAAACGTGATGGTACGCATTTCTCCTCCTTACACGAGCATCACACAAACGTTTCACCAGGCAACGCCAGTCAACTGCTGTTTGTGTTGAGAATTCGGTTGGAAACTTTCCTCATATCAGCACGTTGTAGGTGTCGCCACCGGTGCCAATCTTGTGTGAATACTCTGAAAAGGTAATCATTTGCATATCACAGGATTTTGTTCCTGTCGGTTAAATTTCGCGTCTGTAGCACGTCATCTTCGTGGTGTAGCAATTTTAATGGCGAGTAGTGTAAATGATTTGGTGGACAGGGTGGGCAGCAGTGTGTGGCTGTCCGCTGATGATGCCGTGGTGTATGGTAAGGTGTCGAAGTTGCGCGACTGTAGGCAGATACAAGACGACATAGACAAAATTTCCAGTTGTTGTGATGAATGGCAGCTAGCCCTAAATGTGGAGAAATGTAAGTTAATGCGGATGTTTAGGGGGAACAAACCTGTAATGTTCGAATACAGTATTACTAGGGTCCTGCTGGACAACTGAAGTCGTTCAAATACCAGTACGTAAAGTCTCGAAGCGATATGAAGTGGCGAGCAAGTGAGAGCTGTGATAGGGAAGGCGAATGGCCGACTTCGGTTTATGGGGAGAATTTTAGGAAAGAGTGGTACACCTGTAAAGGAGACAGCTGGTGTGACCTGTTCTTGAGCACTGCTCGAGTGTTTGGGATCCGTACCATATCAGATTGAAGGAAGGCATTGAAGCAATTCAGAGGCGGGCTGCTAGATTCGTTACCGGCAGGTTCGAACAAAACTTGTTACAGAGACGCTTCGGGAACGCAAATTGAAATCCCTGGAGGGCGCTGTTCTTTACCAGAATCACTATCGAGAAATTGTAACGAACCGGTGTTTGAATCTGCCGAACGATTCTACTGCCGCCAACATACATGGCGTGTGAGGACACGAAGCTAAGATACGAGAAGTAAGGGCTCATATGGAGGCGTACAGACAGTAGTTTTTCCCCTCGCTTTATTTGCGAGTGGAGCAGGAGGGGAAACGAGCAATAGTGGTACAGTGTACCAATTCCAGAATGAGATTTTCACTCTGCAGCGGAGTGTGCGCTGATATGAAACTTCCTGGCAGATTAAAACTGTGTGCCCGACCGAGACTCGAACTCGGGACCTTTGCATTTCTTTCAGGAGTGCTAGTTCTGCAAGGTTCGCAGGAGAGCTTCTGTAAAGTTTGGAAGGTAGGAGACGAGGTACTGGCAGAAGTAAACCTGTGAGGAGCGGGCGTGAGTCGTGCTTGGGTAGCTCAGTTGGTAGAGCACTTGCCCACGAAAGGCAAAGTTCCCGAGTTCGAGTCACGGTCGGGCACACAGTTTTAATCTGCCAGGAAATTTCATATCAGCGCACACTCCGCTGCAGAGTGAAAATCTCATTCTGGAAACATCCCCCAAGCTGTGGGTAAGCCATGTCTCCGCAATATCCTTTCTTTCAGGAGTGCTAGTTCTGCAAGGTTCGCAGGAGAGCTTCTGTAAAGTTTGGAAGGTAGGAGACGAGGTACTGGCAGAAGTAAAGCTGTGGGTACCGGGCGTGAGTTGTGCTTCGGTAGCTCAGTTGGTAGAGCACTTGCCCGCGAAAGGCAAAGGTCCCGAGTTCGAGTCACGGTCGGGCACACAGTTTTAATCTGCCAGGAAATTTCATATCAGCGCACACTCCGCTGCAGAGTGAAAATCTCATTCTGGAAACATCCCCCAGGCTGTGGCTAAGCCATGTCTCCGCAATATCCTTTCTTTCAGGAGTGCTAGTTCTGCAAGGTTCGCAGGAGAGCTTCTGTAAAGTTTGGAATGTAGGAGACGAGGTACTGGCAGAAGTAAAGCTGTGAGTACCGGGCGTGAGTCGTGCTTCGGTAGCTCAGTTGGTAGAGCACTTGCCCGCGAAAGGCAAAGGTCCCGAGTTCGAGTCTCGGTCGGGCACACAGTTTTAATCTGCCAGGAAGTTTCAGTGTACCAATTGGTTCAAATGGATCGGAGCACTATGGTACTTATCATCTGAGGTCATCAGTTTCCTAGAACTTAGAACTAGTTAAATTTAACTAACCTAAGGACATCACACACGAATCCTTGCTCGAGGCAGGATTTGAACCTGCGGCCGTAGCGGTCGCGCGGTTCTACAGGGTACCCTCCACCACGCACGTTGCGGAGCCTTGTGGAGTATCTGTGTAATTGTAGATGAAGAATCTGTCCAAACCATGTACAGATTTGGTCGAAAGTTTCTCTGGTTGTAATGTTAAGGAAGAATCTCAACCACCGTGCCTTGACCCAAGTGTCGGACTGGCCCTGCGTGTGTATACTTTCCTTTTGTGTGTGGGGGTTTTCCAAACTGTTCGTAGTCGGTGGTTCATTTTTAAACATTAATCGTTTTAATGATACTGGTAAATACGAGGGGCGTTTGAAAAGTCCGTGCAAAATCCGAGAGATGGCACCACCGGCGCATTTCGAGGTCATGTTTAGTTAGTAGCGTGCTCGGAATGGACACACACGACAGGAAGAAGAATTTCGTGTGGTGCTTAACATTACTTTATGAAAGACAAAACGCCTCAGGGAACTAAGCCGGCCACGGTGGCCGAGCGGTTCTGGGCGCTTCAGTCCGGAACCGCGCGACCGCTACGGTCGCAGGTTCGAATCCTGCCTCGGGCATGGATCTGTGTGATGTCCTTAGGATAGTTAGGTTTAAGTAGTTCTAAGTTCTAGGGGACTGATGACCTCAGATGTTAAGTCTCATAGTGCTCAGAGCCATTAGGGCACTAAAGAGAAGCCTTATAAACATTAAGGTGAGTCTGCACCTTCTATTAGAACAGTTCATAAGTGGTTTCAAAATTTTCGGACTGGCCATACGGGTACAAGTGGTGCTGAACGTTCTGGACCCCCTGTGGAGGTTACGGCTGCAGACCTCATTGATAAAATCCATGATATGGTGATGGATGACGGAAGGGTTAAGGTGAGTGAGATTTCTAGTGATCACGCTTGACGAAAAACGGAATCGTGTGAAGTGTTGCAAGGATGGTTTGCAGCTGTTCAGGAAAAATCCGTATGACTTTAAGCGTCGTTTCGTCACTGTGGATGAAACATGTATACATTACTATAGTCCTGAGGCCAAACAACCATCTAAACACTAGGTTACGAAGGGAGAATCTGCACCAAAAAAGGCGAAGACCATTCCTTCGGCCGGAAAGGCTATGGCGACTGTCTTTTGGGATTCGCAAGGCATAATCCTCACCGACTATCTGGAAAAGGGTAAAACTGTTACAAGTGCATGTTATTCATCGTTTTTGGACCGTTTGAAAACCGAGCTGCAAGAAAAACTCCGGCGATTGGACCGCAAAAAAGTCCTTTTCCATCATGACAACACACCAGCACACACCTCAGCAGTTGTGGTCGGAAAATCAATGGAAATGGGATTTCAACTCGTTTCACACCCCCTCTATTCTCCACACTTGCCTCCCTCGGACTACTATTTGTTCCCCAATTTGAAGAAATGGCTGGCGGGATAAATATTTTATTCAAACGAGGAGGTGATTTCAGCAACTAATAGCTATTTTGCAGACTTGGACAATTCCTATTATTCGGAAGGGATCAGTAAATTAGAACAGCGCTGGACGAACTGCATAAGTCTAGAAGGAGACTGTGTCGAAAAATAAAAAAGGTTTACCCCAAACACGTAAGAGGTTTTTATTTTTGCACGGACTTTTCAAACACCCTCGTATTAGGGTGAGCATTAATAAAACCTACAAACTGCAGGGAAGTGGAGGAACGAAAGATCCTGTGAACATGTGACCGGAAATGCGTCGTTGCCACGGGAGATGGCGTTGACGAATGACAGTTCCTCTGACCACGTGCCACGTCTTCCTTGTGTGTTGCAGGCTGTCTGATCGACGCAGCGTACTGTAAGCAGCAGAATGGTCCGGTATTGGTTCAAAAATGGTTCAAATGGCTCTGAGCACTATGGGACTTAACTTCTGAGGCCATCAGTCCCCTAGAACTTAGAACTACTTAAACCTAACTAACCTAAGGACATCACACACATCCATGGCCGAGGCAGGATTCGAACCTGCAACCGTAGAGGTCGCACGGTTCCAGACTGAAGCGCCTAGAACCGCACGGCCTCACCGGCCGGCGGTCCGGTATTGGTGTCGGGAACAAGCCCAGATGGTGTTTGCGTACGGCCGAGCAGATGGAATGTGTCGAGAGGCGCCATTGCATAATACACTGGTTTCGAAAATTAAAGCAACAGACGCAAATTTTGCGAGGTTGTGTTTATTTTGCGACGAAACTGTATAAAGAGGCGGTAGCAAAGTAAAAACAATGTAAAGAACACAGAACATAAATAACTGCTATATGCATAACGATGGACCAAAGGGTTGCTGGTTTTTCCCAACCTAACGGATATTCGCACACATTCCGACAAGTGGTTAATGTGCTCAGTATGGGGTCTGACCAGCTCTGGCAGCAATACAAGGCCCACAACTATGGGTCATGCTGTGAATGACGTCATCATTCTCATGTTGAGGCAATAGCGCACATTCTTCCTGCAGAGCTGCTCGCAAGTGTTGGAGAGTGGTTGGTGGATGCTGAAGTGATGCAACCCGTCCCCCTACCTCATCCCAGACATACTCTGTGGGACTGAAATCGGGGGAGCGAGTAGGCCAAGAAAACATCAGCCACCCGTTGTCATTGAGTTCGAGCATTGTCGTCCATCGGTACGACGTCTGGGTCCACGCCACCTCGCAAAAACTGCACATGAGGTCCCAAGATGTCGTCACGATATCTGACTGCAGTTAAACCTTCTCGATTCACCTGTGGAATTTCATGAAGACGTGTTCGAGTGAAATTTCCTAGGAGATTAAAACTGTGTGCCGGATCGAGACTCGAACTCGGGACCTTTGCGTTTCGCTAGCAACTGCTCTACCATCTGAGCTACCGAAGCACGGCTCACGTCCCGTCCTCACAGCTTGAATTCTGCCAGTACCTCGTCTCCTACCTTCCAAACTTCACAGAAGCTGTGTCCGCAAACATTGCTGGAAGAAAGGATTCGTGCTGGAGTGGTCCACATAATCCCTGCCAACACCATTGGGGATCCCCCTCGATATCGGTCTCTTTCCACAATGCTTGGGTCCCGGAATCTTGTTCCAAGTGTCCTCGAGATGCGAATCCTTCGAGAATCAGCCTCCAGGCCAAATAGGGACTCGTCTGTGAAAACAACATTGGCCCACCATTCGACCGTGCAGGTGGCATGTTGAGGACTCCACTCTACACGTTCCCTTGTGTGAAGACACGTCGGAGGTACACATAAAGCAGGTCTCCAACAATAAAGGCCACGCTGCCGAAGTCTTCTGTACACCGTTTGCCTCGATACAACACTTCCAGTGGATGCTGCGAGGTCAGATGCCACTTGCCGTGCAGTACTATGGTGGTGCCATCGTGCCCTTACAGCCAAAGAACACTTCTCTCTTTCTGAAGAAGTCGGCCCTTCTCTGGTCTTCGGGATACTGTTTCCGTCGCCATAAATTGTCGCCACATCCGAAAAAAAAACAGAATGATTTACGCGAAGCCACCGGGCCACATTAGTTTGCGACTGTCCTGCGCCCATTCTTCCTACGGCCGCCCATCGCAGACAGTCTGGTAGGAGTCTTCTCTACATCTACATCTACATGGTTACTCTGCAATTCACACTTAAGTGTCTGGCAGAGGGTTCATCGAACCATTTTCATACTACTTCTCTTCCATTCCACTCTCGAATGGCGAGTGGGAAAAAGGAACACCTAAATCTTTTCGTTCGGGCTCTGATTTCTCTTGTTTTATTATGACATTCATTTCTCCCTACGTAGGTGGAGTGTCAACAAAATATTTTCGCAATCGGAAGAGAAAGTCGGCGATTGAAACTTCGTAAATAGATCTCGCCGTAAACAAAACCGCCTTTGTTTCAGTGACTGCCACCCCAACTCGCGTATCATATCAGTGACACTCTCACCCCTATTGCGCGATATCAGGAAACGAGCTGCCCTTCTTTGCACTTTTTCGATGTCCTCCGTCAATCCTACGCGGTAAGGACTCCAAACTGAGCAGCAATATTTCCAGCAGAGGACGGACAAGTGTAATGTAGGCATCTCTGTGTCATACTGCACCGTCTGTGATTGTACACAGCGGTTGTGGATATGGGACTACCCGGCACAAACTACAGCCTTTGATAGGTGACCTGAGGTCATCGCTGACTGTCGACCGGAATGCCATCTCCTTTGCAGAACCTAGACCATACGGACATCTGTTGACACTTTGTGAATTAGACACAAGACGCGGAAATGGCGATTTGTTGCTTTAATTTTGGACACTAATGCGCGCATATGTTTTTGACAAGTTTTCATCGACTTCGGAAATACCATCTCGATTACCTGTTACGATGATATGAAAATGGGTCCTGGCCTGAAAATAGTTCGCGAGTAAATTAAAAAAAGCAAAATTTGCAACTTCTGCCGGTTTTTTATTGTTGCTGCCCCGCAGTTATTACTGCATATGGAAGTTCCTTTCACATTTTTCAACCATATTTCAATTTCTTGTAATGACACACACTTTCGTCCCAATGGAAGTTAACAAAAATTTCTACATCAGCATTCGGAGTCCGAGACGTAAGTTTTTCGTGAGAAGATCGTAGTAAACTCAAAACCGCCAATACCCAGTGGGTTCAGCTACGTCATCGCTTTTGCGGCTTTTCCTCATTTCTTTTTCAGCACACTCGTAGCTCTTACATTCGTTCTGGATTCCGTTTTTTACGTTTTCTGTATTCTTTTCGACGTGATCTTTCGTCTGGCTCAAGTTTTCTACAGTTGGTGCATATTTATGGTTCAAATGGCTCTGAGCATTATGGGACTTAACATCTGAGGTCATCAGTCCCATAGAACTTAGAACGACATAAACCTAACTAACCTAAGGACATCACACACATACTTATTAGCAATTCATGTTCGACGGTATTTTGTAACACAAGAAAGTTCAACCGGCGTTCTCATGTCTGGTCTGCAGTGCTACTTCCGCCGCCGAGTCCGGCAGTTCCACCCCCGCCGCCTCCGCCGCCGCCCCCGGGGCGCGGCGGCCGAGCTCCGCCGGCGGCCATGCCGGCTAGCCCGCGCCTGCAGAGCCGCCAGCCGCCCCCGCGCCGCCCCCGCCGCCGCCTCGCATGGAGGTGTACCGCAGCACGCGCACCGTCTACGTCACGCTGGGCCGGGACGGGCCGCTCGAGGTGGCCGCCTTCAGCGTCGACGCCAGCCTCGACGAGATCAAGGGTGAGTACCGCAAGCAGAAGCGTGAGTGCAACAGGTAGAGGATGAGTGCGACAAAGTTGAAGGATGAGCGCAACAAGTTCAAGGGTCAGTGCAGCAAGTAGAAGGACGGGTGCAGCAAGTAGAAGGGCGAGTGGGACAAGTAGAAGGGTGGGTGTGACAAATAGCGGGACAAATAGAAGGGTGAGTGCAGGAAATAGAAGGATGAGTGTGGTGCGTATAAGGCTCAGTATGACAAGTAAAAGGGTGAGTGGTACAAGTAGGAGGGTGAGTGGGAGAACTAAAAGGGTGAGTGCAGCAAATAGAAGGGTGAGCATGGCGAGTAGAAGGGTGAGTGCAGCAAGTAGGAGGGTTAGTATGTCAAGTTGAAGGGTGACTATGGCAAATAGAAGGTTCAGTGCAGCAAGTAGAAGGGTGAGTGGGACAAGTAGAAGGGTGGGTGTGACAAGTGGATGCTGATGTAACAACTCGCTTTACTTCAAGCCCCATGTCATAGCTAGCATTACACCTGAGTGAACGTGAGTTGTGATGAAAAGCAATGACTTCTCCTTTAAATTGGGGAAGATGGAATAAGTTAACCAGGGCGTTAAAGGTGGCCATTGCATATTTTTTGCTCTGCACAGTGCCCCTGCGTGACGAGAAGTGGCCACACTACACTGTGCATCAGTATTGAAGGATTACTTCTCCGAGACCTCATAATTGCCTCCTGTGCCGATGCATAAGTTTAAAATTTGGCTCAAAGGTGCCTACAAATGTAATATAATGCGCATACATAGGGGCAGAAATCCATTCCAGTACGATTATGCCATAGGTGGAAAATCATTGGAAGCGGTAACGACCGTAAAATACTTAGGAGTTACTATCCGGAGCGATCTGAAGTGGAATGATCACATAAAACAAATAGTGGGAAAAGCAGGCGCCAGGTTGAGATTCATAGGAAGAATTCTAAGAAAATGTGACTCATCGACGAAAGAAGTAGCTTACAAAACGCTTGTTCGTCCAATTCTTGAGTATTGCTCATCAGTATGGGACCCTTACCAGGTTGGATTAATAGAAGAGATAGACATGATCCAGCGAAAAGCAGCGCGATTCGTCATGGGGACATTTAGTTAGCGCGAGAGCGTTACGGAGATGCTGAACAAGCTCCAGTGGCGGACACTTCAAGAAAGGCGTTACGCAATACGGAGAGGTTTATTATCGAAATTACGAGAGAGCACATTCCGGGAAGAGATGGGCAACATATTACTACCGCCCACATATATCTCGCGTAATGATCACAACGAAAAGATCCGAGAAATTAGAGCAAATACGGAGACTTACAAGCAGTCGTTCTTCCCACGCACAATTCGTGAATGGAACAGGGAAGGGGGGATCAGATAGTGGTACAATAAGTACCCTCCGCCACACACCGTAAGGTGGCTCGCGGAGTATAGATGTAGATGTACAACACTTCTCTGTACTGCTGCAAAAGCGTGGCGCCTTCATGTTTCAGGACGACACTTCGGACAGCAGGGTGTCGTCACATGCGAAAAAAGGCGAGATCTCAGAATTTCGTGTGAGCTGTAAGATTCAATAACGACGTCATATTGGCCACAAATTTCACCACAATTCTGCCCAATGGTAGCGTGAACATGTCACAGCCCCTCTTACCCACCTTTCACCGCTTCTTTACACAGATCGGCAATCGAGGTCAGAACGACAACTCCCAGCGTTGAAATCATGCGGTTTTCTTATGGGTGGTCAAGATCAAGGATAACGTTTCAAAGACACCGCCGCTCAGAATCGAAATTAAAGGACCTCAGGGTGTGGCATAAATTGCGTCAAGGAAACCACCACCGCCGGCCGGTGTGGCCGAGCGGTTCTAGGCGCATCAGTCCGGAACCGCGCGGCCGCTACGGTCGCAGGTTCGAATCCTGCCTTGGGAATGGATGTGTGTGATGTCCTTAGGTTAGTTAGGTTTAAGAAGTTCTAAGTTCTAGGGGACTGATGACCTCAGATGTTGAGTCCCATAGTGCTCAGAGCCATTTGAACCATTTGAAACCACCACCTTCTGTGGGACATTGATTCCCAAGCGTTTCGTGGTCGAAAATAACAGTTCGCACTTCGATGAGCAAAAGCATGACATTCTTGACAACCTTTGGCGCTGTTGGCACCTCCCGGATAGCTCAACCCTTCTTGACAGAGAACACGGGGCTGGTGATGTTCCGTTAGCGTGAAATGTGAGCGCAAATTTGCTGTGACGTGCAGGGTGGAACAGTTCAAAACCATTCCACGATATCTGATCGTGCTCTTAAGCCGTGAGTCGTGCACGGACACTCGCAATAAGTGGGAAATCAGGGTTCGAGTCCGGGTCCGGGAAAGTAACAACAGCAAACAGAAACAACAATAATGAATTATGGTGGCCGCCCTACCTGTTGGTTGGTTGGTTGGTTTGGGGGAGAGGATCAACCTGCGAGGTCATCGGTCCCATCGGATTAGGGAAGTATGGGGAAGGAACTCGGCCGTGCCATTTCAAAGGAACCATCCCGGAATTTGTCTGAAGCGATTTAGCGAAATCACACGATTGGTGGACGCGGGTCTGAACAGTCGTCCTCCAGAATGCGAGTCCAGTGTTCTAGGCACTGCATGACCTCGGTTGGTGTTCTACCTGCGACAAGAGTACTGCAACTCTGATCATTTAGATACCCTCGAGTTCGAAGTTACTTTGAGACTGCACCACGTCTTGTGGGTGCTACACTTTTTTTGTCACGCATTGTAGATATACGCGCTTCTGCAATCCAAGACATCCACGGCACAAATGGCGAAGCAAGAGACATATGACAGGTAAAACATGCCGAAGTACTCCAATATCCAATTGCAGCGTAGAGAAGGTGATAAATGCTTCAGGCAGTCGGAAACGGCATAAATTTTTTTATTACTTTTATTGAAAAGGAAAAACGCAATAAATATCCTTCACTGTAATCAAGTACTTCAGAAGTTTTAACATTGCAGCGCGTCAGCAATCGTGAATAATTTAATGATTACCTGAGTTTACCTGAGAGCTCGCGGCCCACCGAACGTTGGCTGGGGTGAGGAAGCGCGCTTCTGACGTTTGAGCTAAGTACGGCTGTTGACAAGGTACACACGTACCGTTTATTTTACATTTCATGCGAGTCTTTTGCCCTTTTGGGCGTTCTGTATTAATGTTGGACCATGCCGCTTTAGGCAGTTTGTAGTTTTAGTGTGTTCCGAAGGAGGTGTGGTTATCCGCGCCGAAACCTAGGTCAACATCAAATGTTCAAATGTGTGTGAAATCCTATGAGACTTAACTGCTAAGGTCATCAGTCCCTAAGCTTACACACTACTTAACCTAAATTATCCTAAGGACAAACACACACACCCGAGGGAGAACTCGAACCTCCGCCGGGACCAGCCGCACAATCCATGACTGCAGCGACCTAGACCGCTCGGCTAATCCCGCGCGGCGGTCAACATCCGGTTTCTATTTGCAATCGAGGCAGATTCATTATAATCATTTATAATCTACAAACGAAAGAAAAAGAAATTTCATTTGTAGTGTAATATCGAAAAATGTCACTTTCATAAATTCCTCAGAACACCATTGAAATTATGCAACAGACGTACAGAGAAATATGCATGATGTACAGATATGTAAATACACTATCCCGGACAGTTTCTGTACGCTGTTTCACGTGTCTGTGGGGCGATTTTGTAATCGCCTCTAAGGCAATGCCTCTCCCTAGCCGTTTGGCTTCACTGTTTAAATATGTCAAAACCGCTGCCAGGTATCAGCGGTTTCCTTCAGTTGACTCGACTGTGGGAGAGTCTTATTAGTAAATAACGAATATACAGGGTGATTCAAAAAGAATACCACAACTTTAGGAATTTAAAACTCTGCAACGACAAAAGGCAGAGCTAAGCACTATCTGTCGGCGAATTAAGGAAGCTATAAAGTTTCATTTAGTTGTACATTTGTTCGCTTGAGGCGCTGTTGACTAGGCGTCAGCGTCAGTTGATGCTAAGATGGCGACCGCTCAACAGAAAGCTTTTTGTGTTATTGAGTACGGCAGAAGTGAATCGACGACAGTTGTTCAGCGTGCATTTCGAACGAAGTATGGTGTTAAACCTCCTGATAGGTGGTGTATTAAACGTTGGTATAAACATTTTACAGAGAATGGGTGTTTGTGCAAAGGGAAAAGTTCTGGACGGCCGAGAACGAGTGATGAAAATGTAGCACGCATCCAGCAAGCATTTGTTCGCAGCCCAGGAAAATCGACTCGCAGAGAGCTGCAAATTCCACAATGAACTGTATGGAGAGTCCTACGAAAAAGGTTAGTTATGAAACCTTACCCGTACCTACCTGAACGTCAACTACCCGAGGCGATGGATCGGCCGCCAGGCAGCCCGTGACAGAGCAGGTCATCACTGGCCTCCAAGAAGCCCTGATCTTACCCCCTGCGATTTTTTCTTATGGGGGTATGTTAAGGATATGGTGTATCGGCCACCTCTCCCAGCCACCATTGATGATTTGAGACGAGAAATAACAGCAGCTATCCAAACTGTTACGCCTGATATGCTACAGAGAGTGTGGAACAAGTTGGAGTATCGGGTTGATATTGCTCGAGTGTCTGGAGGGGGCCATATTGAACATCTCTGAACTTTTTTTTGAGTGAAAAAAAAACCTTGTTAAATACTCTTTGTAATGATGTATAACAGAAGGTTATATTATGTTTCTTTCATTAAATACACATTTTTTAAGTTGTGGTATTCTTTTTGAATCACCCTGTATTACAACTTACTCATGATGCAGCAGTTGGTCACGAATCGCAGTGTTTATGACGTCATAGCTCCTAGTCTGCCTGCCTTACAATGATAAATGCTGATAAGCCAAAACAAGTCGACATAAAAGTTTTCTGGGTACCGTTTCATAATGTATAAAACTACTGATGCTGGAGAAAAACCAACGTTTCGGCCACGGTTGCAGCGGTCTTCTTCTGGGTCTAATGGTGCGTTCTAGCTAAGAAGTGTCCCTTATATTTTGCTGTTACTGTTCACTGCGCATGTCATTACGTCATAATTTTAAACAGGTAGTTTGTGCTAAGTGATGCTCAAAACATTACACCTGAGCTTAAAAGGCTGTTTTGTTGTTGTGGTCTTCAGTCCTGAGACTGGTTTGATGCAGCTCTCCATGCTACTCTATCCTGTGCAAGCTTTTTCATCACCCAGTACCTACTGCAACCTACATCCTTCTGAATCTGTTTAGTGTATTCATCTCTTGGTCTCCCTCTACGATTTTTACCCTCCACGCTGCCCTCCAATACTAAATTGGTGATCCCTTGGTGCCTCAGAACGTGTCCTACCAACCGATCCCTTCTTCTAGTTAAGTTGTGCCACAAACTCCTCTTCTCCCCAATTCTATTCAATACCTCCTCATTAGTTATGTGATCTACCCATCTAATCTTCAGTATTCTTCTGTAGCACCACATTTCGAAAGCTTCTATTCTCTTCTTGCCTAAACTATTTATCGTCCACGTTTCACTTCCATACATGGCTACACTCCATGCAAAAACTTTC
The DNA here is from genome assembly GCF_021461385.2 of Schistocerca piceifrons. Lineage (NCBI taxonomy): Eukaryota > Metazoa > Arthropoda > Insecta > Orthoptera > Acrididae > Schistocerca > Schistocerca piceifrons. Next base: position 65,395,090 of record NC_060148.1, on the reverse strand, counting down.
AGAAACGACTTCCTGACACTTAAATCTATACTCCATGTTAACATATTTCTCTTCTTCAGAAACGCTTTCCTTGCCATTGCCAGTATACATTTTATGTCGTCTCTACTTCGACCATCATCAGTTATTTTGCTCCCCAAATAGCAAAACTCCTTCACTACTTTAGGTGTCTCATTTTCTAATCTAATTCCCTCAGTATCACCCGACTTAATTCGACTACATTCCATTATCCTCGTTTTGCTTTTGTTGATGTTCATCTTATACCCTGCTTTCAAGACAATTCCGTTCAACTGCTCTTCCGAGTCCTTTGCTGTCTCTGACAGAATTACAATGTCATCAGCAAACCTCAAAGTTTTTATTTCTTCTCCATGGATTTTAATACCCACTCCGAATTTTTGTTTTGTTTCCTTCACTGCTTGCTCAATATACAGATTGAATAACATCGGGGCCGGCCGAAGTGGCCGTGCGGTTCTGGGCGCTGCAGTCTGGAACCGCAAGACCGCTACGGTCGCAGGTTCGAATCCTGCCTAGGGCATGGATGTTTGTGATGTCCTTAGGTTAGTTAGGTTTAACTAGTTCTAAGTTCTACGGGACTAATGACCTCAGCAGTTGAGTCCCATAGTGCTCAGAGCCATTTTGAGCCAATAACATCGGGGAGAGGCTACAACCCTGTCTCACTCCCTTCCCGACCACTGCTTCCCTTTCGTGTCCCTCGACTCTTATAACTGCCATCTGCTTTCTGTACAAATTGTAAATAGCCTTTCGCTCCCTGTATTTTACCCCTGCCACCTTCAGAATTTGAAAGAGAGTATTCCAGTCAACATTGTCAAAAGCTTTCTCTAAGTCTACAAATGCTAGAAACGTAGGTTTGCCTTTCCTTAATCTTTCTTCTAAGATAAGTCGTAGAGTCAGTGTTGCCTCACGTGTTCAAAGATTTCTACGGAATCCAAACTGATCTTCCCCGAGGCCGGCTTCTACCAGGCTACATAGAACGTTTCTAGCCAATGGCTACAGCCCTAAATCGATCCACACAGCCTTGTCGACGAACACAAATAAGAAATAGACAAACTGCAGCCAGTGTTACTAACCGAATAGGCGAACACCTTCGCCGCATTGGGGTGCAGCCTGTCTTCTGTAGTGGTCGTAGGATCCAGGACGTGCTAAGCTGCACCAAGGACAAGGTGGATGCATTACACACTGCAGGCGTTTACGAGGTGGAATGCGAATGTGGAGAGGCAGACATCGGCGAGACTGGTAGGCCAATAGCAACGCGCATTCGGGAACACGAGCGCTATATTCGTCTAGGGCAACACAACAAATCCGCAGTGGCAGAACATCAAATGGTTCAAATGGCTCTGAGCACTATGGGACTTAACATCTATGGTCATCAGTCCCCTAGAACTTAGAACTACTTAAACCTAACCAACCTAAGGACAGCACACAACACCCAGCCATCACGAGGCAGAGAAAATCCCTGACCCCGCCGGGAATCGAACCCGGGAACCCGGGCGTGGCAGAACATCAGCAAGACTGCGGAGAAGAAATAAAACTCAGCGAAGCCTGTGTGTTGGCCAAGCAGCCGGTTATGGCGAAACGCAAAATCCATCGAAATAGTTAAACACCCTAATGACATGGACTCAGGCTTGCCCCATCTCGGCTGCCAGCAATCAGAGCCCAACAGAGCGCCCTGTCAACACGAGGCACGAGTAACTGCCGCCGCGCGGCCGACGTACAGCAGATGGTAAACAGCAGCAAACTCCTCATTCGACGGTGACCGCCAATCATGGTACATAACGCAAGAGCCAATGGACAACAGTCTTTTAAAATAAAGTTCCCTCTCCTTCTTCCTTAAGTGACCAATGAAACAAATTGCCCTTTTAAAATTATGACGCAATGGCATGCGCAGTGAACAGTAACAACAAAATATAAGGGACACGGCATAGCTAGAACGCACCATTAGACCCCGAAGAAGGCCGCTGCAACCGTGGCCGAAACGTTGGTTTTTCTCCAGTAGCAGTAGTTTTATGCATTACGATGCTGTACGATACCCAGAAAGGGGTCAGGGACTTTCTCTCCCTGGTGCTGACTGGGTGTTGTGTGATGTCCTTAGGTTAGTCAGGTTTAAGTAGTTCTAACAAGGGAACCTCCCCATCGCACCCCCCTCAGATTTAGTTATAAGTTGGCACAGTGGATAGACCTTGAAAAACTGAACACAGATCAATTGAGAAAACAGGAAGAAGTTGTGTGGAACTGTGAAAAAATAAGCAAAATATACAAACTGAGTAGTTCATGGGAAGATAAGCAACATCAATGACACTTGGACCGCAGGAGCGCCGTAGTCTCGTGGTAACGTGAGCAGCTGCGGACCGAAAAGTCCTTCGTTCAAATCTACCAGCGAGTGAAAATTTTAAATTTTTATTTTCAGTTTATGTGACAAACTCTTATGTTTTCATCACTTTTTTGGGAGTGATCATCACATCCACAAGAAAACCTAAATCGGGCAAGGTAGAAGAATCTTTTTACCCATTCGCCAAGTGTACAAGTTAGGTGGGTCGACAACATATTCCTGTCACATGACGCACATGCCGTCACCAGTGTCGTATAGAATATATCAGATGTGTTTTCCTGTGGAGGAATCGGTTGACCTATGACCTTGCGATCAAATGTTTTCGGTTCCGATTGGAGAGGCACGTCCTTTCGTCTACTAATCGCTCGGTTTTGCGTTGCGGTCGCAAAACACAGACACTAAACTTATTACAGTGAACAGAGACGTCAATGAACGAACGGACAGATAATAACTATGCAAAAATAAAGAAAGTAAAATTTTCACTCGTGGGAAGACTTGAACCAAGAACCTCTCGTTCAGCAGCTGCTCACGCTATCACGGGACCACGGCGCTCTTGAGCTCACGTTCTCCTTGATATTACATATATGGCACATGGACTACGCAGTTTGTATATTTTGCTTTGTTTTTTCACAGTTCCACACAACTTGTTCCTGTTTTCTCAATTGATCTGTGTTCAGTTTATCAAGGCCTATCCACTGTGCCAACTTATAACTAAATCTGAGGGGGGTGCGATGGGGAGGTTCCCTTGATAAGTCTCCTAGGGGACTGATGACCGTAGATGTTAAGTCCCATAGCGCTCAGAGCCATTTGAACCATTTGATACCCAGAAAACTTTTATCTCGACTGCCTCTGGCCGCTGAAGCCTACGCAATGAAGTGAAAACAAAATGATCACCGCCCACCGCGACGTAGGATGCCGGCTGGCGCCGCTGCGGCCACGTGACGAGGTAACAAAAGTAGGTGAGCGGGGCAGGCAGGAACGACGGATCACCCTACCAAAGATGTGGCCTGCAAATGGCGAAGACTCCATTGAGATAAGGGACTTTGACAAAGGGCGGACTGTTATTACTGAGTCTCTCCAAAACGGAGAAGGTGGTCGAATGTCACGTGCTACTGTCGTGCGCGTCCACGGAAAGAGGTAGAAGACTAGTGCAAGTACCATTGGGTGCTACATGGCTGGACGTCTATGACTCTTCACGGAACGTGGTACTCGGAGGCTTGTCTGCTCTGGAAAGTGGGATTGATGGCATCTCTGCCAAAAGAGCACAATGCTCGTGCACGCACAAGTCTTTCGGAGCACACCGTTCGTCGTACGAGGGGGAGTCAAATGAAAACCTTAGATTTGTAATAACAAAACAAAATTTCGCGCCGTTATCCTCCAAGTTGGTAAGCGCGCTACAAACAGCGTGCCGAATGGCCTGTAGGTGGCAGCATAGCGCAGATGCACACATACCGTCGCAGTATCAGTATAAAGATGGCCGCCCCACTTGCGACTTGCACCAGGGAAGAACAGCGTTCTGTTGTTCGGTTTTTGCGTAGTGAAGGTGCGAAACCTATTGACATTCATCGACGAATGAAGGTTCAGTACGGTGATGCATGTTTGTCACAGCAGCAAGTCTACGAAAGGAGTAGGAAGTTGGCAAATGGTGTGACTTCAGTGTAAGATGCTCCTCGTCCAGGTCAGGCACAACGAGTTGTGACTCCACAGAACATTGCAGCAGTTGAAGCCATAGTGAAGGAAAACCGCCGAGTGACACTGAATGACACTGCAGCATGTTTACACATTAGTCATGCGTCAGCACTCCACATTGCGCATGATGCGCTCCAGTTTCATAAGTGTCTGCAAGATGGGTGCCACGGCAGCTGTCCGCAGCTCGTGGTCGTGCGGTAGCGTTCTCGCTTCCCACGCCCGGGTTCCCGGTTCAAATGGATCTGAGCACTATGGGACTCAACTGCTGAGGTCATTAGTCCCCTAGAACTTAGAACTAGTTAAACCTAACTAACCTATGGACATCACAAACATCCATGCCCGAGGCAGGATTCGAACCTGCGACCGTAGCGGTCTCGCGGTTCCAGACTGCAGCGCCTTTAACCGCACGGCCACTTCGGCCGGCCCGGGTTCCCGGGTTCGATTCCCGGCGGGGTCGGGGATTTTCTCTGCCTCCTGATGACTGGGTGTTTTGTGATGTCCTTAGGTTAGTTAGGATTAAGCAGTTCTAAGTTCTAGGGGACTCATGACCATAGATGTTAAGTCCCATAGTGCTCAGAGCCAGAGCCACGGCAGCTGACTCCTGAAACGAGAGAACGACGTGTTGATGCTTGTGAAGAACTTCTTCGGCGCTTTGAACGAGAAGGTCATGGCTTCCTTGCAAGAATCGTTACTGGGGACGAAACCAGGCTTCACTTCCACCAGCCGGAAACGAAGAGAGCGAGCAAGGAATGGCGCCATTCCTCATCGCCAGAACCAAAGAAGTTTCGAACAGAACCATCGGCAGGGAAGGTTATGCTGACTCTCTTTTGGGACGAAAAAGGGCGTCATTTTGGAGCATTACATGCCTAGAGTGACCACTGTCACCAGTGCATCGTACACAGATGTCCTAAAAAATCATCTGCGGCCTGCAATCAAATGAAAGCGATGTGGATTGCTGTCAGCAGGTGTCCTTTTGCAACATGACAGTGCAAGGTCTCACACTGCCCGTACAACAGTTGCAACAATCACAGACCTGCATTTTGAGTGTCTTCCTCATCCACCATACTCACCACACCTTGCCCCAAGTGATTTCCTTATGTCTGTACCACTCAAGGACGCGGTGGGAGGAAAGAAGTTCCGTTCTGATGAAGAGGTACGCCACGCGGTACATAAGTGGTTGCGCTGACTACCAAAAGAATTTTTTTCTAAAGGGATTTATGCACTTTGTAAGTGCTGGAGGACTTGCATTGAGCGTGGGGGAGATTATGTTGAAAACTGATTCAGCTTTGTACCACTGCTGCACAATAAGTAATATTTATAAAATATTTAAGGTGTTCATTTGACTCACCCTCGTACATTGTCCAACATGGAGCTTCGCAGCAGACCATCCGTACGTGTTCATATGTTGATCCAACGACATCGTCAGTTACGATTGCAGTGGGCACGGGACCGTAGGGACTCACACGTCAATCAATAGAAACGTGTCGGCACCTCGGTGAGTGACATTTTTGCTACAGGAGGTCGCTGGTCGTCTCCACAAACGCCGTCATCGGGATGAACGGCGGCTCGAAACGTGCAGCGCGCCACGGACGCAGGTTGCTGGAAGGAATATTACGCTATTGGAGACACGTTCTGCTGCGCGTGCGTGGGACCTGTCGACTAATCGAAGACACGCTGACAGCTGCAACCAACTGCATCGCTTCCTGCTCGATGTCTTCCCCCACGGCGGTTTCTTCTTCCAGCGGTATAACTGTCCCTGTCTCTGAGCCAGAACTGTGCTACACTGCTTTGAGGAGCATGATGGCGTACTCACGTCGATGTCGCGGCGACCAAATTCGCCTGATGTAAATCCTGTGGAACCCATCTGGGTCGAAAATTAGCAATTTTTTTTCTGCCTTCAGTTGCAAGGTAATTTTTACTCGTTTACCTAGGTTTCGATTCCAGTAGTGGAATCTTCTTCAGAACAAAAAATTAAAGTATTTTGAGAGCCAAAGACTGGCCATGTCACAGATTAAAAATTAAAACAATAAAGACGCATAATCATAAGATTATGTCTGTCAAGATTAAAACCATTAAGGCGAACGTAGACGGAGCTACGCCGGCCAGAAATAAGGACCTCATGGCCAGTGTTTGCCTCTCAAAATAATTTTTTGTTCTGAAGAAGATTCCATTACTGGAATCGAAACCTACGTAAACGAGTAAAAATTTCCTTGCAACTGAAGGCAGAAAAAAAATTTGTTTATTTTCTATACATATACGGTTACTGACGCGCTGCATGATGTAAAAGATTTGCCATCTGGGTCGCTATAACCGCGCACGCAATTCAGCGGTCCTTTATTTACCCGTACGTAGACATCTAACGATACATACCACTACAGACCTGTCGACTCCCTGTTGGATCCCTGATACGCAGAATCAGTGGTGTATTGCCTTCCAAACACAGACAAACGAGCTATTACCAGGTTGTCATAATGTCTTGCCTCATCTGTGTAATTTTGTGGGCACGTTAAGCGGCATATATGGATACAGTCTTCGAAATGTTTTGCAAATAGATTTAGTAGCAAAGAAGTAATCAATTTAAACGCCATGCGCAATGCGGCACTTTTTGCAGGTGCAATTACCGGCATACGTGCAAAATATGTAGGAATTTCTTTGCCAATAGATTAGGAGCACAGAAGTAACAAATGTAAATGTATGACGCGGCAAGTCTTCACGCATCTCATTTCTTATGATGTGATATCTCCTGAACTTTAATAGATAGGTGGTTGTTACCCCACAGTGATGGTTGCCTGACAGTAAAGGATATGAGCACCAAGTTTGGCTGAAATAGGTCCAGTGGTTTAGCAGAAGATGTGTAAAACACAGAGACAGACAGACACACACACGTTCAATCAGGTGTTGGAATGTTTCTTGGGTAATGGCAGCCCATTTTTCACGGAGTGCTGCACTGAGGAGAGGTATCGATGTCGGTCGGTGAGGCCTGGCACGAAGTTGGTGTTCCAACAAAACATCCCAGAGGTGTTCTGTAGGATTCAGGTCAGGACTCTGTGCAGGCCAGTCCATTACAGCGATGTTATTCTCGTGTAGCCACTGCTCGATCGCGTTGAAAGATGCGATCGCCATCACCGAACTTCTTTTCAACAGTGGGAAGCAAGAAGGTGCTTATAACATCAGTGTAGGCCTGTGCTGTGATAGTACCGCGCAGAAAAACGAGGGGTGCAAGCCCCATTCATGGAAAACACGACCACACCATAACACCGCCGGCTCCGAATTTTACTGTTGGCACTACACACGCTGGCATATCACGTTCACCAGGCATTCGCCATACCCACACCCTGCCGTCGGATCGCCGCATTGTATACCGTGGTTCGTCACTCCACACAACGTCTTTCCGCTGTTCAATCGTCCAATGTTTAACCCTTCTTACACCAAGCGATTCGTCGTTTGGCATTTACTGCCTTGGTGTGTGGCTTACGCCGCTGGACCATGAAATCCAAGTTTTCTCACCTCCCGCCTAACTGTCATAGTACTTGCAGTGGGGCCGGCCGCGGTGGCCGAGCGGTTCTAGGCGTGGAGTCCGGAGCCGCGCGACTGCTACGGTCGCAGGTTCGAATCCTGCCTCGGGCATGGATGTGTGTGCTGTCCTTAGGTTAGTTAGGTTTAAGTAGTTCCAAGTTCTAGGGGACTGATGACCTCAGCTGTTAAGTCCCATAGTGCTCAGAGCCATTTGAACCATTTTGAACTTGCAGTGGGCCGTGATGCAGTTTGGAATTCCTGTGTGACGGTCTGGATAGATGTCTGCCTATTACACATTACGACCCTCTTCAACTGTCAGCGGTTTCTGACAGTCAACAGACGAGGTCGGCCGGTTTGCTTTTGTGCTGTACGTGTCCCTTCAAGTTTCCACTTCACTATCACATCGGAAACAGTGGATCTAGGGATGTTTAGAAGTGTGGAAATCTCCCATACAGACGTATTACACATGTGACATCCAATTACCTGACCTCGTTCGAAGTCCGTGAATTCCGCATTCTGCTCTCTCACGATGTCTAAAATGGCTACTGAGGTCGCTGGTATGGAGTACCTGGCAGTAGCTGCCAGTACAGTTCACCTAAAATGAAAACGTATGTTTTTGCGGATGTCCGGATACTTTTGATCGCACACACACACACACACGCGCGCATAGTATATATATATATATATATATATATATATATATATATATATATATATATATATATATATGTGTGTGTGTGTCAAAGTACCTGATGATTCTCGTTGCTTACTTCTACATCTACATCTACATTGATACTCCGCAAGCCACCCAACGGTGTGTGGCGGAGGGCACTTTACGTGCCACTGTCATTACCTCCCTTTCCTGTTCCAGTCGCGTATGGTTCGCGGGAAGAACGACTGTCTGAAAGCCTCCGTGCGCGCTCTAATCTCTCTAATTTTACATTCGTGATCTCCTCGGGAAGTATAAGTAGGGGGAAGCAATATATTCGATACCTCATCCAGAAACGCACCCTCTCGAAACCTGGCGAGCAAGCTACACCGCGATGCAGAGCGCCTCTCTTGCAGAGTCTGCCACTTGAGTTTATTAAACATCTCCGTAACGCTATCACGGTTACCAAATAACCCTGTGACGAAACGCCCGCTCTTCTTTGGATCTTCTCTATCTCCTCCGTCAACCCGACCTGGTACGGATCCCACACTGATGAGCAATACTCAAGTATAGGTCGAACGAGTGTTTTGTAACTTACATGGTAGCCGGCCGGTGTGGCCACGCGGTTAAAGGCGCTTCAGTCTGGAACCGTGCGACCGCTACGGTCGCAGGTTCGAATCCTGCCTCGGGCATGGATGTGTGTGATGTCCTTAGGTTAGTTAGGTTTAAGTAGTTCTAAGTTCTAGGGGACTCATGACCTTAGATGTTAAGTCCCATAGTGCTCAGAGCCATTTGAACTTACATGGTATCTATAACTATACGGCTGTTGTACCAGTGAATGTTACAATTTTTGATGATTCAGTTTAAAATAATTTCAGTATGTACCGTTTCACAGCCTGCAGTGTGGTTTGTTACATTGCAGTTAAAATACAATAAAACGCAACACATTTACAGTAGTGCTATTACAATAGCATACCATGTAAGTGTAATATCTACGTTAGAAATATAACATTGCAGTCACAGTACAGTTTCAACATTACAATGTCCGATACAAAAGGAATGCAATTGTAATCATGCGGTTATGATAAAAGTGTTATATTGTATAAAACTGCAATAACATATCGCACGGAATCGTATTGTACATCAGCCGCCGTGAAAGCCTATTGTTATTGCTCGCAGTCTCGATTGTCACAAATGAGCATCACGAATCTGGTATACATAGTCGAAGAGGCACTACACTACCGCCATTGTACTGGATTCTGTTGGATGACTTAAAGATGTTGTCTCTTAGCTGACATATTTGTACACTTTTCCAAGGTTCTTATTGGAAATAACATTGTTCTGTACCGGATGTGTACCTTCTTTCCTTCGATATATTAATTCCACATCTACATCGACACAGATACTCCGCAAACCACAGTACTGTGCGTGGCAGAGGGTACCCTATACCACTACTGGTCATTTCTTTCCTATCCCCCTCGTAGACCTCCATATGAGCCCTAATTTCTCTTATCTTATCTTCGCGGTCCTTGAGCGAAATGTACGTTGGAGGCAGAAGAATGTTTTCGGCAGTCAGCTTGAAATTCCACTTCTCTAAATTTTCTCAGTAGTGTTTCTCAAATAGAACGTCGCCTTCCTTCCAGGGATTCCTATTTGAGTCCCCGGAGCACCTCGACAACACTTACGTGTTATTCGAACCTACCGGTAACAAATGTAACAGCCCGCCTCCAACTGTTTCGATGTCTTCCTTCAGTCCAACGTGGAATCGGTCCCAAAGACTTGATGATTACTCAAGAGTAGGTCGCACCAGTGTCCCATATACGGCCTCCTTCACCGGTGAACCACACTTTCCTAAAATTCTAGCAATAAACAAAAGTCGAGCCTTCGCCTTCCCTACCACGGTTCTCACATGCTATTTCCATTTCACATCGCTTTGCAACGCTACGCCCAGATATTTAAACGACTTGACTGTGTCAAGCAGGACACTAATAATACTGTATCTGAACATTACAGCTTTCAACTTCCTACTCACCTGCATTAATTTACATTTTTCTACATTTAGGGCTATCTGCCATTCATCACACCAACTGGAAATTTTGTCTAAGTCTTCTTGTATCTCCCTACAGTCACGCAACTTCGACACCTTACCGTACACCACGGCATCATCAGCAAATAACTGCAGATTGTTGCCCACCCTGTCAGCCAAATCATGCATGTATACAGAGAACAACAGCGGCCCTATCACACTTCGCTGGGTCTCTTTTTTTTTTCCTTTATTGAATTTCAATTCCCCCCGAAAGGGGCGAGCTGGCAGCAGCTTAGTATGCCGCTCTTCAGCCTACAGACTTTCTTAAAAAGATGAAGAGAATAAATATTAAAAATAGGCGATAACATCGGAGACTTAAAGAGTGACATGGCGAAAAGAAATCGTGGAACTTAACACAAAGAACAGAGGGATGATGACGCTAAGAAAATACATACAAAGCAGACAGGTAAAACAATAGACAGACGATTAAAAAAACACGGCGACAGTCTGGTTGCTGTTCGCAAAAGACATAAAATTCACACCCAGCGACAGCATGGTTTCTGTTCGCAACACGAGAAAGACGAACAACACTGAACAGTCACTAGAACACTGCACTAAAAAGGTGGCAAATGTGACATACCACAGCCGAGAGCAGGTGGGGGGAAACTAGACAGATGATGGGAACATAAAAAAGGGGGGAAAGGAGAGTAAAAGTGAAGGGGGGAGCCGGGAAAGGAGTGATGGAGGATGAGGACCCATAAGAGGGGTGGGGGGCAGACGCGGCAGGGAGTGGGGTAGGCAGAGGAGGGGAACACAAAAGGCTGGGGGGGGGGAGGGAGAAGGGAGGTAGGGAGAGGTTTAGTGGGGAGAAAACAGGATGGAAGGGGGGAAGAGGGAGCCCAGCGAAAGGACAGAGGAAAGGAGGGGGAGTGAGGATCAGAGTTGATAGGAGCGATAAATGGAGGGAGAGAGGGCATCATCCGGGAGGGGGAGTTGGTGGAAGCCACCTTGGGAAAGGAGATGATGGGTGTAGAGATGGAGGGCAGGGGGCGGGGATGGGAGAGGAGAGGAGCAACCAGGGGGTGAGGGGGTTCAAGACGGCGGGAGGTGTAGAGGATGCGGATATGTTCGAGGAATAGGAGCAGATGGGGGAAAGGAATGAGATCATAGAGGATCCGCATGGGGGACGGGAGGCGTATACGGAAGGTGAGGCGGAGTGCATGACCCTCGAGGATCTGGAGGGACTTATAGACTTTGGGGGGGGCCTGAGTCTCTTCTGATGATACCCTTATCAACACTCGCGGTCGAGGACAGCTTACTGGGTTCTATTATTTAAGAAGTCTTTGAGCCACTCATATATCTAGAAACTTATTACATTACCTTATAGAGCCCAACATTGAAAACTTGCTACATATGCTCCTACCTTCGATAACAGCCTGCAGTGGGGCACTGTGTAAATCAGGGCCGGCCAGAAATTCTGCACGCGTGTGGTGCTCCTGCACACGTGCAACTTCCGGGTCACAGCGTGCACGCCGCAGCCGTCAGCGTTCATGTAGTGCTTGTTTCTATGTCGCTCCTCTGTTACACAAAGTGCGTTATCGACACCTCGTATGTATATCACAACGTGGGCTGTATCTGTAGGATCTGTTGCTTCATCGAGCGCAACAGAGTAAGCAACAAAGTATTTAGCCTTATTCATTAGCTGCCTGTGCACATCGCCGGCCATGGCACTGATACGTCTTGTCACTGTTTGTTTGGATAGACTGATTTCTTGAAACCTGATAACGTTCGTGGGACACACAAGTTCTGCAGCATCAATCAGACTCCCTTTCACAAACTCCCCTTCGGAAAAGGGTTTCCCAGATTGTGCAATTCTTAATGCGATTTTAAAACTTGCTCGCAGTGAAGATTTAGTGTGGTTGTCACTCTGGAAAATTGAAAACAGTACATTGTACAGCGTACAGTAAAACAGACATAAATGTAACACAAGAAACTAAGAGTTCAAGAAGTATCAGTTACTTTCACGTACAGTAAAATCGGGTTGATGTGTCTCATCCATTTTCTGAAGGACATTTAATTTTGCTTGCCGCTCTTCACTGTTGAGTACACTACACTCGTCTTTGTGATTCATTTAGGTCACATGTCTAATAACAGATGTCGCTGTCGCACACGTGCGCACATGTGCAGCACTTCCGCACCTCTGCACACTGTGCAACGTTTGGCCATTCCTGGTGTAAATGCTTTCCAGAAATCTAGAAATATGGAATCTTCCTTTTTCCCTTCATCCATAGATCCCAGTTTATCACGTGAGAATAGAGCAAGCTGACTTTCGCAAGAGCGATGCTTTCTAAAACCATGCTGATTAGTAGACAAGCTTCTTTCTCGAGAAAGTTTATTGTATTCGAACTGAGAATATGGCCAAGGGTTCTGCAACAAACAGAAGTTAGGGATACTGGTCTGTAATTTAGCGGGTCCGTTCGTTTGCCCTTCTTACGTACTGGAGTCACCTGCGCTTTCTTCCAGTCGCTTGGGATTTTGTGCTGGGCGAGAGGGCACGATCGATGCAAACTAGGTAAGGGACCAAGGCCGTAGATACACTTTGTAAAATCTAACTGCAATTACAGTCGGACCTGGTGATTTATTTGCTTTCAAATCTTTCAGTTGTTTTTCTACGGCAGAGATGCTTATTATTTTGTCGTCCATACGACAGTCTGTCTGGTAGTCAAATGAAAGAACAGGCCAACTTGGAACAGCGTTTATAATAACAAGGGAAGTTAGTCTGAGTCTGCACATCCTTTCATTTATGGGTTAAAATTCTAGAAGGCTTTTTCTAAGAGGGAAATTTAGGAATATATCAATAGTCAATGCACATGCACCAACAGAGGAATAAGAGGATATAATTAAAGAACAGTTCTACGAAGACTTGGAAAAAATATGCTCTGCAGTACCTAAATATGACCTGATGCTAGTAATAGGAGATTATAACGCAAAAATAGAAAGGAATGAACACTCATATGGAGTTTCTGGAAAATACTCACTACATGAAGAAAACAACGAGAATGGAGACTTACTATGACAATTCGCAGCAAGGAATAATATGATTATTAAAAGTACCTGCTTTCCACACAAAAAGATCCATCTGGGTACTTGGAAGTCTGCAGCCAATGGAGCAGTCAATCAGATTGACCATATTTTAGTGATTGCACGCCATTCCAAGTCAGTTACGGATGTATGGAGCTGCAGAGGACCAAACTGTGATTCAGACCTCTTTGTGATAAAATCAGTCTTGAGAGAGGAACTGTCACTAACAAATGGCAACGGAATAGGAAAGATGATGAAATGGAATACAGACAAACTGAACATCCCTGAGGAAGTGAAAAATATACCAAGTAACAGTAAGCAGAAAGTTGAGCAATGAAGAGACCGCAGTAGGAGTAGACGAAAGGTGGAACAGGACTGAAAAAGCCATTAAGGATGCTGAAGAGGAAATATAGGCACAAGAAGGAATAGAAGAACCCAGGTATGGTTTGATGAAGATTGCAGGTTAGCAATAGAGGAAAAGAACAGGGCAAGAACAAAAGTGCTACAGAGAAAAACCAGAAATAATGTGGAACAATATAGAGAATTAAGGAGAAGAGCTAACAGACTGTGCAAGAGAAAGAAAAAAAGAATGGAATAAGAAGAAATTTTAAGAACTAGAAGAATTAAAGGAACAGAGTGAAATAAGAAAGTTCTATCATCTGTACCCATGACAGTCTAAATAATGACACAAGGCAACGATGGAAACAAAATTGTTTAAGAAATGTAACTGACTTATTGTCGTCGTTTTTAGTGTACAGAATCGTAAAAAGACAACAAAAAAGCGGTGTTGCAACTCATATTTTTGCAAGTGACGTTTACTGCAAAAAAAATTCATCTTTAACGATTTTAATGGAATATATCCCTTAATTGTTGTTGTCTTCAATCGGAAGACCGGTTTGCTGCAACTCTCCACGTTACTCTATCCTGTGCAAGCCTCTTCATCTCCGATTAATTAATGCATCGTACATCTAATTGGACCTGCTTACTGTATTCATCCCTTGGTCTCCCTGGGGAGTTTTTAACCCCCCACAGTTTCTCCAACATCAACCTGACGACTGTTTGGTAACCCACAATACGCCCTGTCGACCGATCACTTCTGTTATTCATGTCGTGCCACAAATTTCCTTCCTCCCCAATTCAGTTTACAACCTCTTCGTTAGTTCCTATGTTTGCGTATCTAATCTTCGGTTTCCTCCTGTAGCAGCACGTTTCAAAAGGTTCTCTACTCGTCTTGTCTGGTGAGCTTATCGTCCGCGTTTCGCTTCCGTGCAAGGTTACAACCAAATTGCTTCAGAAAAGACTTCGTAACACTTAAGTTTATAATATGGGTAACAAAATTCTCTTTTTCTGATATGTTCATCTTGCTACTTCCAGTCTGCATTTTTATTCTCCTCTAGAACGACCATAATCAGTTATTTCGTTGCCCAAATAGCAAAACTCGTCTGCCACTTTTACTGTCTCGTTCCCTAGTGTAACTGTCTCCAGATCGCCCGATGTGAGCGTACTACATTCCATTGCACTTTGTTAGCGTTTGCTGTAATCCATATTATAACCTATTTTCCAGGACAGTATCCATTCCTTTCAACTACTCTCCCAATTCTTTGTCATTTCTGACAGAATGTCATCGGCAAAGTTTCCCTTTCTTCTCCCTCAACTTTAACTTTCCCCCCGATTTCTCGCTGGTTTCCACCTCAGATTGCTGAACTGTGAGATTGAATAACATCGGGGATAGACCCAGTCTCACTCTTTCCTTAACTACTTCTTTCCTTTCATTTACATCGATCCTTATAACTGGAGTCAGGTTTCTATACTACAGTAAGGCTCATAAATTAAGAATAATTGCAGAATGTGGTGCCACACAACGTGGCACTACACAAAACTCGCGCTAATACCATAGGAACATAAGGAATACACAAGACACAGATCTGTACGTCCACGGTATTGGTGATATGTTGAGAAAACCGTCCCGAAACACATGTGCTACAGAACTCCATTGTTTCCTACGCATGTACCCCGACATCAGTATGGGATATGATCACCATGCACACGTACACAGGCCGCACAACGGGTTGGTATACTCTGGATCAGGTGGTCGAGCAGCTGCTGGGGTACAGCCTCCCATTTTTGCACCAGTGCCTGTCGGAGCTCCTGAAGTGTCGTAGGGGTTTGAAGACGTGCAGCGATACATCGACCGAGAGCATCCCAGACGTGCTGGATGGGGTTTAGGTCTGAAGAACAGGCAAATCACTCCATAACCTGGTATCTTCTGTTTCAAGGTACTCCTCCATGATGGCAGCTCGGTGGGGCCGTGCGTTATCATCCATCAGGAGGAAGGTGGGATCCACTGCACACCTGAAAAGGCGGACATACTGGTGCAAAATGACCTTTTACAATTCCTCTATCAAAGACATGCAGGTGTGTAGCTGCACCAATCCTAAACCCATCCCACACCATCAAACAACGACCTCCATACAGGTCCCTTTCAAGGACATTAAGGGGTCGGTATCTGGTTCCTAATTCACGCCGGATGAAAACCCGGCGAGAATCACTGTTCAGACTATACCTGGACTCGTCCGTGTACATAACCTGGGACCACTGCTCCAATGACCATGTACTGTGTTCTTGACACCAAGCTTTACGGGCTCTCCTGTGACCAGGGGTCAGTGGAATGCGCCTGGCAAGTCAGGCAAATAAACCGTGTCTGTTCGGTCGTTTGTAGACTGTGTGTCTGGAGAGAACTGTTCCAGTGGCTGCAGTAAGGTCCCGAGAGAGGCTACCTGCAGTACTCCGTGGCTGTCTGCGGGGACTGATGGTGAAATATCGGTCTTCTTGTGGTGATGTACACTGTGGACGTCCCGTACTTGAGTACCTGGACACGTTTCCTGTCTGCTGGATTCGTTGCCACAGTCGTGAGATCACACTTTGTGGCACACGGAGGGCCCGTGCTACGACCTGCTGTGTTTGACCAGCCGCCCTAGTATTCTACCCTCATAACGTCATCAATATGTGTTCTTTGAGCCATTTTCAACACACAGTCAGCATTAGCACGAATAAACTCTGCACACTTACTCGCTTCACCGTACTCTGACATGCACAACACCACTCCGCGTATGTGGACTGCTGCGAGCGCCACCGTGCGACGACCGCAGGTCAAACACACCGTATGGTCATACACCGAGGTGATTTAAACCCGCAAACCGCCCACCAGAGCGTTGTTTCGCCATGTATCAGCATTATGCTTAATTTATGAGCATGAGTGTAGTCACACATAACTAATCGCTTCCTATATTTTTCCCTGGTACGTACAAAATTTCAAAAGATATTTTGCAGTCAATGTTGTATACAACTTTCTCTACGTTTAGAAGTGCTGTGAAAGTACCGTGTCTCTTTTTAACCAGCCTCCTGCGCCAGTTTTTCCATTGTTCTGTAAATAATTGGTGTCAGGATGTATATCCGCTGAGTCACTTCCGTTTTGATGTGGTGTGTGTGTGTGTGTGTGTGTGTGTGTGTGCGTGCGTGCGTGCGTGCATGCTATCTCCCTCAATTGCCGGCAATATATCAGCCAGTGGCGACTATATCTGCCAATCTCGCCGCTTGCTTATCGGCGCTATTAATTAAAGCTGTGCTTCCGGAATTCCCCGCTCTCCGCATTTATTCCGTACTGCGCGGAAGACGATGATCAACGGTATCGATCTGCAGTGTTATGGCACCGCAGAGTATTTTTCACAGAACCACACACGCAGATGGATACAAAGAATAATTCAAGACGTCCTGAAGGAATTAAAATTATGTTGTTAAGATAGAAGCTATTTTGTCAATAGATGACATTATCAGGGTCTCATGTTGGTATTGTAAGGTACGACTAAACTCCTCCCATTTATCAAACAACTTCTGATTACTTTACAAATGAGTTAATACAGGGTGACAATTAATGAACCATATGAAATAAAATCGTCATAACTTCTCACCGGTTTGCAATAGGATATTAAATCTGCACAGTTGGCCGCAGGGCGTGATGGAAATTAGTATACGCAAGCGCACGAGCATTGTTGTTGTCGGCCACTTTCATTTTGATTGGTCCGTCATTAAAGTGAAATTGGTGCATTTTGGCGACTGAGAACCCGCATTTCGGGATCTAGATAAGACGTACCGGGAACAAACCCGTTAACAGCTGTTAATTCGCGTACAGAAAGTCTTTTGCCAGCCGAAGTGGCCGTGCGGTTAAAGGCGCTGCAGTCTGGAACCGCAAGACCGCTACGGTCGCAGGTTCGAATCCTGCCTCGGGCATGGATGTTTGTGATGTCCTCAGGTTAGTTCGGTTTAGCTAGTTCTAAGTTCTAGGGGACTAATGACCTCAGCAGTTGAGTCCCATAGTGCTCAGAGCCATTTGAACCATTTTTGAACAGAAAGTCTTTTACAAATTGTGTCGGCCTTTTTTGTAGCTAGGACATGGTTTACTTAAAGCTGGTGACGCTCTGACGCGATGCAAGCTTAGTAACGTCGAACAGTGTTTTGCCCAACTCTTTCAAAGATGCCCGGCATAGCCCTGATGTGATTGCTGGCATGTTGAATGCGATCCGTTAATTCCTTTTAGTTTCTGGGAGGTTCGCGTCCGGGTGGGTGAACTAGAGCCTTGAAGAATCGCCACAGGAAAAAGTCCGGTGGCGTGAGGTCTGGTGATCGCGGGAGTCATATCCTATGAGCACCTCTGCCAATTACGCGCTCGCCGAAGAATTCATTATACATCCGCACACAGCACGACTGTTACGTGCAGGGGGGCCCCATCATGGTGCAACCACATGCGTAGCTGTATGTCCAGGGGAACATCTTCCAGCAGGCCGGGTAGAGTTTCTTGTAAAAAGTGATGATAATTTACCCCAGTAAGTCGAGAAGGTAGACAGACTGGCCCAATCAGACGGTCACCCACAATGCCTGCCCAAATGTTGAGTGAGAATCTTTCCTAGTGTCTGTGGACGTGCGTGACACGAGGATTTCCCCATGCTCCGTAATGAACGTTTCGAATGTTGTAAAGGCCATCTCGGTTGGAAGGTACACTCGTTGATAAACAACGCAATGGCGGGGAAGTCGGGATCTCGTGCAACACGTCGGAGAAACCACTGGCAAAACCCTAGTCTGTGTTCATAGTCCGCCACAGGATTAAGGGCTTGGTCAGGGTCGAAACTAAATGGATGCTCGGAATCATCCCTCAAAACCTCCCAGACTAACCGATGAGTGACCCCCATGTCGTGTTCAACAGCTGGAGTACTTGTCGTAGGTGCTTCCTCGAAGCGCTCCAGAACAGTCTATTCAAATGCAGCATCCCGTCGTGTTCGAGGTCTTCCAGCATCACCATGATCTCTCTCTAAGGAGCCTGTTTCGCCAAGTCGCTGGTGAACTGCTGTGAACGTTTGTGGGTGTGGGTGGCGTCTTGCTGGGTACCGTTCCTCATACGAGGTGCATTCAAGTTCTAAGGCCTCCGATTTTTTTTCTCCGGACTGGAAAGAGATAGAAACATGCGCATTGTTTTAAAATGAGGCCGCGTTCATTGTCAATACGTCCCAGAGATGGCAGCACCGTACGGCAGATGGAATTTTACCGCCAGCGGCGAGAATGAGAACTGTTTTAAATACTTAAAATGGCGACGTTTCCCTTACTTGAACAGCGAGCAATCATTCGTTTTCTGAATTTGCGTGCTGTGAAACCAATTGAAATTCATCGACAGTTGAAGGAGATATGTGGTGACGGAGTTATGGATGTGTCGAAAGTGCGTTCGTGGGTGCGACAGTTTAATGAAGGCAGAACATCGTGTGACAGCAAACCGAAACAACCACGGGCTTGCACAAGCCGGTCTGACGACACGATCGAGAAAGTGGAGAGAATTGTTTTGGGGGATCGCCGAATGACTGTCGAACAGATCGCCTCCAGAGTTGGCATTTCTGTGGGTTCGGTGCACACAATCCTGCATGACGACCTGAAAATGCGAAAAGTGTCATCCAGGTGGGTCCCACGAATGCTGACGGACGACCACACGGCTGCCCGTGTGGCACGTTGCCGAGTAATGTTGACGCACAACGACAGCACGAATGGGACTTTCTTTTCGTCGGTTGTGACAATGGATGCGACGTGGATGCCATTTTTCAATCCAGAAGCAAAGCGCCAGTCAGCTCAATGGAGGCACACGGATTCACCACCACCAAAAAAATGTCGGGTAACCGCCAGTGCTGAAAAAATGATGGTGTCCATATTCTGGGACAGTGAGGGCGTAATTCTTACCCATTGCGTTCCAAACGGCACTACGGTAACAGGTTCATCCTACGAAAATGTTTTGAAGAACAAATTCCTTCCTGCACTACAAGAAAAACGTCCGGGAAGGGCTGCGCGCGTGCTGTTTCACCGAGACAACGCACCCGCACATCAAGCTAACGTTATGCAACAGTTTCTTCGTGATAACAACTTTGAAGTGATTCCTCGTGCTCCCTACTCACCTGACCTGGCTCCTAGTGACTTTTGGCTTTTTACAACAATGAAAGACACTCTCCGTGGCCGCACATTCACCAGCCGTGCTGCTATTGCCTCAGCGATTTTCCAGTGGTCAAAACAGACTCCTAAAGAAGCCTTCGCCGCTGCCATGGAATCATGGCGTCAGCGTTGTGAAAAATGTGTACGTCTGCAGGGCGTTTACGTCGAGAAGTAACGCCAGTTTCATCGATTTCGGGTGAGTAGTTAATTAGAAAAAAAAAAAAATCGGAGGCCTTAGAACTTGAATGCACCTCGTACAACCGTCGAGCTTCATGTCCATTATCGTCGACTAGTCCATAAACATAAACCATATCTCGTTGTTCTTCAAACGAATACTGTGCCGCCATGCTTTCTATGTGGCCAAATCGCAGGTGACGTGTGTGTGCTCCGAAGCGAAGCTTAGTTGTGAATGCCGCTGACGTGAGGTGGAGACAAAGAGCAAGACGTATTCGACACGTGTGCGAATTACGTTGTGCCAGTGACGTGGCAAGGGACGTTTGCATGTGTGAACCGACAACAATAGCGCTCCCCGTCAATCGACGAACAGCAACAGGGCAGTCTCGTGGCCAATCGGGAGCGCGTGATGCCAAGTTTCCGTAGTTTAAAAATAGAGCCTTGTCAACCTATACAACATTAGTAATTTTGGTTCCTACTGGCATCAACAATCCAGGGTTAAAATTTCGTGACAGAATTTTTTTCTCCACCCAGTAGATAAGGATAGCAGCTCTTGCCATTACTTATTGCTGGCCCGAAATAATCTGCACGTATGCACAATGGCGTCGCGCAGTTGTTCGGTTTAATTCCTCGTTATGCCCAGCTAACCCTTTCCCTCCCCTCCCGATCTATTCTGGCTCCCTCTGCTTTCCCATTCTCCACCCCTAACCCACCTACCCCTCCCCCACAGCGCGCCTTCGACAACAGGGTGCAGCCCCCCCAGATTCCGTCATACAATACCTGGGCTAATGGCGCACGATTCAGGGGTCGCTATTCAGCCGTGTGTCACGTGCGCACGGTAAAAGGAGCGGTTTTGCAACACAATAGCACCGAATTAAATGAAGTCACTAGACAGTATTTTCAGGAAAAAAAAATTATTTTATAAAATGGAACTGCAGCTACAACTGTATCAGGTTTTAGCGTTGGCGTCATTCTCTCGAGTTTTATAATGTCGGAATGAATCTCGTGCAATAAATTCGTATTCTCGATATTGGCTTCCCCAGTCACACCGTAACCCATTCTTATGATAACTGTTGTCTCGTTGTGCATGTTCCGTATCACCTCAACTAATTTTTTAATAAAGGAAATCATTTTTCCATATGAGTAAAGCGATCGATATTAATACTTCGTGAATAAAAAGGACTATATTGCTTAATATATATCTTTATTACGCCGTTTCAACTTCTGGCATCATCAGATAACTGCAATTAATATTAAAGGAATATAAAGAGCGTTAGGCGTTTGTTATAAAACATCAAGCAACAGAAAATGAAATACATATTGAAAAGTAAAAAAAAAAAAAAAAATATCTAAAACATTGACTCACCAAAAACTTTATAACTTGCAAAACAAGGTATTAAAAAGCTGCGGCTAATCGGGACTTCAGTTAGCAAATTGGCTCAAAAAATTTAAAAAATTAAGTTTTACTGCGCCACGCTTTAGATACCACTCACTAACTCATAGGAGATACACTGTACGAACAGGCTCTAACAGCCCTGCAATACGTAGGTGAAAAGCAACGTCGGCCAATGCAGCTCTCTCTCGTAATACTACAATACTAGTACTGACAATATCTTGTCTACACACGTAATCTGTGTGACTTGAAATAATCCTCTGTACTAACACGACGACGTCACGCAATATTTGATATTCAGCTCCTCACGCTATAAATCACATTACAGCTCGCTACGACATCACTATGTACAAAAGGCTGGACGTAATAACACTTTTCGTAGTATAATAGGGTCAATGGTAGCTACCTGGATATTGATTACAATAACGCATCTGACTATAGGGATTTACTGGGTTCGGAAGATAAACTACCACCAAAGTCAGTATCAGTCAGCAGAAAAATAACGAATGCCAGAGTCTACAGGGAGTAGGAATGATATTTTTACTTCACCAATAACAGCGAACAATAGCGAAGCTTGCTCTGTGTACTGTGACGACACAACTAAACACTTTCTCAACAACGTAGGTACCAGAAACGACACCTTTCGTATACAAGTGACAATAAGTCATATATATCCCTTACCTCTTCTAGTTGCTCCACATTTAAAGCTTCAGCGAATAATCGTATATACAAGCAATCAGTGTGAAAGCTATAAACTTTTACGTAAATTGGAGAATACGTTTAAAATTGTTTATCTTTCGTTGTCAATCAACGATAACCTCTGTAAATAGCGCCTTGCTACAACAGTATTCTCGACTCTATTGAAATTTTATCGTAATAACCTATTTCGTCAGTCATAACCTATCAGAACTAAATGGAATAATTTTTCATATGTAATTAATCACATTTGTAGAAAACGAAAGTAAAGACTAAGTAACTTTATTTACGTTCCAAGTTATTAACTGAAAAATGCTATTCCTTCCCTTTAGAGTTTCAGTTTCTTTGAACTTTACTTTGACACGAAAAGTTATATTCGAGATATTAGTCTGCTTTGAAATAACATTTGAATAATTTTCTTGTAATAGTTTAGGAATAAAGGACAAGTTGGGTACTGACTTTTTCCAGTTTAAAACAGTTAATTCTTTATTTCGTGCAATTAATTCGTTTACAGGCAGAAGTCAGCGTTTTATTTTACGAATGCTCGTTTTCTACTCGAAACCTCACTAAACGAAAATGTAACAAAAAAAGAAAAACTTGAGTGTCACCGCCACTTTTCAGCTATACGAAATTTAAGTCATCAAACAAAGCTCAAACCATTTCGAGTGTTGACTTCCGCGACGCACTAATGTTTAAAATCCAAAACACAGCACCTGATTATCTGTTCTCTAATGCATTGTTTCTTGGTTTGTCATTTAGGGAGAAGGAGAAATATTATGAAGTTCTCAATAAACTTCGGATTGTTTCTCAAGAAATAACTGTAACATAGGACAGCCGTTGTCTTTAATATAGACAACATACACTACTGGCCATTAAAATTTGCTACACCAAGAGGAAATGCAGATGATAAACGGGTATTCATTGGACAAATATATTATACTAGAACTGACATGTGATTACATTTTCACGCAATTTGAGTGCATAGATCCTGAGAAATCAGTACCCAGAACAACCTCCTCTGGCCGTAATAACGGCCTCGATGCGCCTGGGCATTGAGTCAAACAGAGCTTGGAAGGAGTTCGGATGTCGTGTGCAGGTACAGCTGCCCATGCAGCTTCAACACGATACCACAGTTCATCAAGAGTAGTGACTGGCGTATTGTGACCAGCCAGTTGCTCGGCCACCCTTGACCAGACGTTTTCAGTTGGTGAGAGATCCGGAGAATGTGTTGGCCAGGGCAGCAGTCGAACATTTTCTGTATCCAGAAAGGCCCGTACAGGACCTGCAACATGTGGTCCTGCATTATCCTGCTGAAATGTAGGGATTCGCAGGGATCGAATGAAGGGCAGAGCCACGGGTCGTAACACATCTGAAATGTAACGTCCACTGTTCAAAGTGCCGTCAATGAGAACAAGAGGTGACCGAGACGTGTAACCAATGGCACCCCATACCATCACGCCGGGTGATACGCCAGTATGGCGATGACGAATACACGCTTCCAATGTGCGTTCACCGCGATGTCGCCAAACCCGGATGCGACCATCACGATGCTGTAAACAGAACCTGGATTCATGCGAAAAAAGGACGTTTTGCCATTCGTGCACCCAGTTTCGTCATCGAGTACCCATCGCAGGCGCTCCTGTGATGCAGCGTTAAGGGTAACCGCAGCCATGGTGTCCGAGCTGATAGTCCGTGCTGCTGCAAACGTCGTCGAACTGTTCGTGCAGATGGTTCTTATCTTGCAAACGTCCCCATATGTTGACTCAGGGATCGAGACGTGACTGCACGATCCGTTACAGCCATGCAGATAAGATGCCTGTCATCTCGACTGCTAGTGATACGAGGCGGTTGGGATCCAGCACGGCGTTCGGTATTACCCTCCCGAACCCACCGATTCCATATTCCGCTAACAGTCATTGGATCTCGACCAACGCGAGCAGCAATGTCGCGATAAGATAAACCGCAATCGCGATAAGCAATAATTCGACCTTTATCAAAGTCGGAAACGTAATGGTACGCATTTCTTCTCCTTACACGAGGCATAACAACAACGTTTCACCAGGCAACGCCGGTCAACTGCTGTTTGTGTATGAGAAATCGCTTGGAAACTTTCCTCATGTCAGAACGTTGCAGCTGTCGCCACCGGCGCCAACCTTGTGTTGATGCTCTGAAAAGCTAGTCATTTGCGTATGACAGCATCTTCTTCCCGCCGGCAAAATTTTGCGTCTGTAGCACATTATCTTCGTGGTGTAGCAATTTTAATGGTCAGTAGTGTATATTTCGTTCGACGTACTGCTCAACATTGAATGTCCACCTTCCTCAGCAACCGAGCGAGGTGGCGCAGTGGTTAGCACACTGGACTCGCGTTCGGGAGGACGACGGTTCAATCCCGTCTCCGGCCATCCTGATTTAGGTTTTCCGTGATTTCCCTAAATCGTTTTAGGCAAATGCCGGGATGGTTCCTTTGAAAGGGCACGGCCGATTTCCTTCCCCATCCTTCCCTAACCCGAGCTTGCGCTCCGTCTCTAATGACCTCGTTGTCGACGGGATGTTAAACATCACTAACCTAACCTAACCTTCCTCAGTATAGCGTCCCCTTGCTGTCCCTTTTCTCTCAAGCGTAGATACAAGACGACGAAAAAGCAGCGTTGAAGGAAGACGTCGGCTAATATCTACCCTCCAAAGTCCGCGTAATCTCTAGTAGTATTTCAGGTCCTGCAATATCTCATTTATCGGGATTTCGTGCAGTAATATGACGCATTTGACCGAAATGAATGTCCTACAATTTTCAGCCTAGTAAAGTTTGTTGCTGAATAACAAGAGTTAATGCGGTACCAAGTCCGCATTTAGTGGAGAACTATTCTATCATTCTTAATGCTCAGTCAAACAACAAACTTCACACGCAAAGCAGCCAGAATTTTACACATTTCCGACCCGATCGATGACGCGATCTCACAGTCTCATATCCGCTACTATAAAGTTCACATTCGGTCCTTTTCAGTGGGTTCCTTTAAAAGAAGCTGCCCGCCAAATACTCCGTAAATGATTACAGAATACTCCACGCAGAATGTTCACAAAAGCCGAAAGTTCACACGCTCGTAACGTTCGAACAAAACAATCCAAAAACTCCAAAATTTCATGAAACTGTCCGTAATTGGAACGTCTTTCATTACGACTCGTTTTAAACCTGCGGCACTCAATAATTCTTCATTTTACACATAATGAACACCGAGACATTTGACATGACCTTTGCGCGTCCGAAGCTGGCGGGCGACTCTCTCACTCACAGCATATCTAACTAATTGTGTGCAGAAACTACTTAATTCTGATTGGCTGATCAGTCTGACGGACCAATCAGAATGATCCTTCGAGACCACTCTCGCGAGATAACTCGGCTAGG
Source organism: Schistocerca piceifrons (assembly GCF_021461385.2). NCBI lineage: Eukaryota > Metazoa > Arthropoda > Insecta > Orthoptera > Acrididae > Schistocerca > Schistocerca piceifrons. The sequence goes on along the minus strand of NC_060148.1, from coordinate 65,369,603 downwards.
CCAGTCACTATTCAGAAACGCATTTGCATCCCCCAAAAAGCAAATACTAAATGGTTCAAATGGCTCTGAGCACTATGGGACTTAACATCTATGGTCATCAGTTCCCTAGAACTTAGAACTACTTAAACCTAACTAACCTAAGGACATCACACAACACCCAGCCGTCACGAGGCAGAGAAAATCCCTGACCCAGCCGGGAATCGATCCCGGGAACCCGGGCGTAAGCAAATACTAACACAATGTTTAATATAACAAAACGAAAATAAAATTAATCTTGAAAATAATTTAGAAAACGATTGCACTTTAAATTGATTTTCTGGCTGCCTTCCTACAAAAGCAGTCACACCTAGACCAACGTCATCAGCAATGTGGGTAAAACACATCTTTCCCACGTTCCAATTACGTAATGTTGTAATAATATTGAATTTTTTTTAACGTATGTCCCACATACACACTCACGCTCATTCCCACATATTCACACAAGAACATCATAAACAGATATTAATTTTTCCTGAATTGTAATCTACGAAATGAAGAGTAATTAAAGTTTTGAAAATAAAAATTCAAATAAATTGATTGGCTACCTTGAGAACTATGTTAATGATTTCAAATAGTAACAAAAGACAAACTGTTATTTTTCCTAACTGAATTTTTCACTCTGAGTGTTGGTTTGGGGGGCCGGCCGGTGTGGCCGTGCGGTTCTAAGCGCGTCAGTTTGGAACCGCGTGACCGCTACGGTCGCAGGTTCGAATCCTGCCTCGGGCATGGATGTGTGTGATGTCCTTAGGTTAGTTAGGTTTAAGTAGTTCTAAGTTCTAGGGGACTGATGGCCTCAGTAGTTAAATCCCATAGTGCTCAGAGCCATTTGAATTTGGTTTGGGGGGGTTTTAGGTAATTTTCTGAATCTCCAAAACTATTATACGTACAGCTTTGAAATTTGGAGGAGATCTTCTTCTGAGTAACCAAAAATAGTATACCAAGTTTGAAAGTAATTGGCTAATATTTAATATGTTTTATTTAGATTCGTAGGGGGTATGAATATACGGTTTTTCTAAGCGACATAGTAGCCCGTTCTCACGCTGGCTAGTAGCGACAGATGTGCTATGAGTCATGGCTAAGGCCGGTATTACACTATCAAATTTCTTTGTCAAAGATTTGATCAAAGATGTGATCCAATATTCCGTCCAATATGTTTGACAAAGATCTTTGACGTAGCGCTAGAAGGGGTATTACACTGTCATCAAATTTTTCGTCAAAGTTCAAGATGGCTGACAACAACTTGTTTATTAACCGCAGCAGTTCTACGTACTCCAATTGCATTGTGTGCACATGCGGAAAAGAAGGGGGGGGAAAAATGGAACCATACATACGAAGTTGACAGTCTTAAAAGTCCTCGGATTACAACTTGATAATAAATTCAGTTGGGAGGAGCACACCACAGAACTGCAAAAAGGCCTTAACAAATCTGTATTTGCAATTCGAGTGTTAGCAGACATAGGCAACATAAAAATGAAAGAGCTTGCATACTTTCATTCCATAATGTCATATGGGATAATATTTTGGGGTAAATCTTGAAGTCAAACAAAAGTTTTCAAAGTCCAAAAGCGTGTAATACCTATTATTTGTGGAGTAAATTCACGGACCTCCTGCAGAAACCTCTTCAAAGAACTGGGTATACTAACTACTGCCTCACAGTATATTTACTCCTTAATGAAATTTGTCGTAAATAATATATCTCTTTTTCCAACAAAAAACTCAGTTCATACATACAATACCAGGAACAAAAATGATCTGCACAAGGACTTAAAAGCACTTACTTTAGTTCAAAAAGGGGTCCACTACTCAGGAACACTCATCTTCAATAATTTGCCAGGAAACATAAAAAATTTAGTTAGAAATAAAGATCAGTTTAAAAGGAGCCTGAAAGGCTTACTACTGGCCAACTCCTCCTACTCCATTGGCGAAATTTTTAGTAGAAACAAATGATGTATTTATTCATACTATTAGTATTGTTATTTCAGCTTAAAAAAAAATCGACATGTTCCACATCCACGAGGATCTCCTCAGCACGGATCTACGGAACGAAAAACTAATCTAATCTGGGTGAAGCCGTGGGTTTTACGACGACACGATAAAAGAATTCAACAAAACTTGTTACGTGAGCTTACAGTGGAAGACGTCAAGTCGTACATCAATTACTTATGATTGGATGAGCATGCATTTCTGTATGTGCTCAAAGAAGTGTATCCTCATATCACCAAAGCACAATATTCACTTAAGAACTGCTACATCTTCAGAAGACAGGCTCACTATAACACTCCGATTCCTTGCTACAGGAGAGGGTTATGTTAGGTTAGGTTAGGTCTCCAATCTTCTTAATCTACACTCCTGGGAATGGAAAAAAGAACCCATTGACACCGGTGTGTCAGACCCACCATACTTGCTCCGGACACTGCGAGAGGGCTGTACAAGCAATGATCACACGCACGGCACAGCGGACACACCAGGAACCGCGGTGTTGGCCGTCGAATGGCGCTAGCTGCGCAGCATTTGTGCACCGCCGCCGTCAGTGTCAGCCAGTTTGCCGTGGCATACGGAGCTCCATCGCAGTCTTTAACACTGGTAGCATGCCGCGACAGCGTGGACGTGAACCGTATGTGCAGTTGACGGACTTTGAGCGAGGGCGTATAGTGGGCATGCGGGAGGCCGGGTGGACGTACCGCCGAATTGCTCAACACGTGGGGCGTGAGGTCTCCACAGTACATCGATGTTGTCGCCAGTGGTCGGCGGAAGGTGCACGTGCCCGTCGACCTGGGACCGGACCGCAGCGACGCACGGATGCACGCCAAGACCGTAGGATCCTACGCAGTGCCGTAGGGGACCGCACCGCCACTTCCCAGCAAATTAGGGACACTGTTGCTCCTGGGGTATCGGCGAGGACCATTCGCAACCGTCTCCATGAAGCTGGGCTACGGTCCCGCACACCGTTAGGCCGTCTTCCGCTCACGCCCCAACATCGTGCAGCCCGCCTCCAGTGGTGTCGCGACAGGCGTGAATGGAGGGACGAATGGAGACGTGTCGTCTTCAGCGATGAGAGTCGCTTCTGCCTTGGTGCCAATGGTGGTCGTATGCGTGTTTGGCGCCGTGCAGGTGAGCGCCACAATCAGGACTGCATACGACCGAGGCACACAGGGCCAACACCCGGCATCATGGTGTGGGGAGCGATCTCCTACACTGGCCGTACACCACTGGTGATCGTCGAGGGGACACTGAATAGTGCACGGTACATCCAAAAAAATGGCTCTGAGCACTATGGGACTCAACTGCTGTGGTCGTAAGTCCCCTAGAACTTAGAACTACTTAAACCTAACTAACCTAAGGACATCACACACATCCATGCCCGAGGCAGGATTCGAACCTGCGACCGTAGCGGTCGTGGGGTTCCAGACTGTAGCGCCTTTAACCGCTCGGCCACTCCGGCCGGCACGGTACATCCAAACCGTCATCGAACCCATCGTTCTACCATTCCTAGACCGGCAAGGGAACTTGCTGTTCCAACAGGACAATGCACGTCCGCATGTATCCCGTGCCACCCAACGTGCTCTAGAAGGTGTAAGTCAACTACCCTGGCCAGCAAGATCTCCGGATCTGTCCCCCATTGAGCATGTTTGGGACTGGATGAAGCGTCGTCTCACGCGGTCTGCACGTCCAGCACGAACGTTGGTCCAACTGAGGCGCCAGGTGGAAATGGCATGGCAAGCCGTTCCACAGGACTACATCCAGCATCTCTACGATCGTCTCCATGGGAGAATAGCAGCCTGCATTGCTGCAACAGGTGGATATACACTGTACTAGTGCCGACATTGTGCATGCTCTGTTGCCTGTGTCTATGTGCCTGTGGTTCTGTCAGTGCGATCATGTGATGTATCTGACACCAGGAATGTGTCAATAAAGTTTCCCCTTCCTGGGACAATGAATTCACGGTGTTCTTATTTCAATTTCCAGGAGTGTATTTTTGTATTCAGGGTGCCTCACGTTGTGAAGCGCCTCATCAGCTTCAGACATCTCTATTAATTTTGTAGTTGTCGGCACACACCAATTGTATTTACCGGCAATGTTTATAAAAACACCACAGACGGCAGAACGCTGCAGCGATGCTAGCGCCCCATGTGGTAAAATGTCATACTGCAGCGAACAGAAGACAAGCGGTTTCTTTGATCAAATATACAGCGAGGCCCTAGATTTGATCAAATATTGGACGACATTTGACAAAGTCCCCTATTACACTATCAAATATCTTTGACAAAGATATTGGACAAAGATATTGGACAAAGAAATTTGATAGTGTAGTACCGGCCTAAGACACAAGTTTGCAATCTCCTGTACATTCAGCCAGCTGCACGTCTAGGTATCTTACTGCAATAAATGCTATTGCGTAATAACTTGTGACGTCACAAGTGCCACTTCTTACGGTGAATCCAATCACAAATCTGGTTCCACACTCGGCGCGGTTGATGAAGTTATGTCTCCTAATCCTTTATTATCCTTAAGTTGGAAAACTTGCACGCTTCTCCTTCTGCCAGTCCAAATTATTTCCTTATGAATTTTTACCTCCCCTCTCCATTTCTGGCGGGAGAGCCACTGGTTTATGGGTTGAGTACGGCAGTGTGGAGGCGACGTGCTAGAGAACTTACTTCCTTCCTTATGATACGAGGGTGAGTCAAATGAAAAACTTAAATTTGCAATAACAAATCGAAATTTCGCGCCGTTACCTTGTAAGTTGGTAAGGGTGCTACAAACAACGTGAAGAATGGCGTGTACGTGGCAGCATAGCGCAGATGCACGCATACCGTCGCAGTATCAGTATAAAGATGGCCGCCCCACTTGCGACTTGCACCAGGGAAGAACAGCGTTCTGTTGTTCGGTTTTTGCGTAGTGAAGGCGTGAAACCTATTTAAATTCATTGACGAATGAAGGTTCTGTACGGTGATGCATGTTTGTCACAGCAGCAAGTCTACGAAAGGAGTAAGAAGTTCGCAAATGGTGTGACTTCAGTGGAAGATGCTCCTCGTCCAGGTCAGGCATAACGAGTTGTGACTCCACAGAACATTGCAGCAGTTGAAGCCATAGTGAAGGAAAGCCGCCGAGTGACACTGAATGACACTGCAGCATGTTTACAGATTAGTCACGGGTCAGCACACCACATTGTGCATGATGTGCTCCAGTTTCATAAGTGTCTGCAAGATGGGTGCCACGGCAGCTGACTCCTGAAATGAGAGACCGACGTGTTGATGCTTGTGAAGAACTTCTTCGGCTCTTTCAACGAGATGGTGATGTCTCCTTGCAAGAACCGTTAGTGGGGACGAAACCTGGGTTAACTTCCACCAACCGAAAACGAAGAGAGCGAGCAAGGAATGGCGCCATTCCTCATCGCCAAAACCAATGACGTTTCGAACAAAACCATCAGTAAGGAAGGTTATGCTGACTCTCTTTTGGGACGAAAAAGGGCGTCATTTTGGAGCATTACATGCCTAGAGGGACCACTGTCACCAGTGCATCATACACAGATGTCCTAAAAAATCATCTGCGGCCTGCAATCAAATCAAAGCGACGTGGATTGCTGTCAGCAGGTGTCCTTTTGCAACGTGACAATGCAAGGCCCCACACTGCCCGTACAAAAGTTGCAACAATCACAGGCCTGCATTTTGAATGTCTTCCTCATCCACCATACTCACCAGACCTTGCCCCAAGTGATTTCCATATGTTTGGACCACTCAAAGACGCAATGGGAGGAAAGAAGTTCCGTTCCGATGAAGAGGTACGCCGCGCGGTGCATGGGTGGTTGCGCGGACTACCAAAAGAATTTTTTTTCTAAAGGAATTCATGCACTTTGTAATGTAAGCAGACTGCTTAGGTTTTTATATTGGTAACGCCACGTAGCGCTCTGTATGAAAATCACTGGCTGTGCTGGGTGCAGTCTGTGGCTGGTTGGCATTGTTGGAATATTGTAGTGTTGGGCAGTTGGATGTTAACAGCGTGTAGCATTGCGCAGTTGGAGGCGAACCGCCAGCAGTGGTGGATGTGGGGAGTGAGTTTTCAGAGCGGATGACCTGGACGTGTGTCCATCAGAGAGAGTAAATTTGTAACACTGGATGTCATGAACGGATATATATATATTATGACTTTTGAACACTATTAAGGTAAATACATTGTTTGTTCTCTATTAAAATCTTTCATTTGCTAACTATGCCTATCAGTAGTTAGTGCCTTCAGTAGCTAGAATATTTTATTTAGCTGGCAGTATTGGTGCTCGCTGTATAGCAGTAGTTCGAGTAACGAAGATTTTTGTGGGATAAGTGATTTGTGAAACGTATTGGTTAATGTCAGTCAGGGCCATTCTTTTGTAGGGATTATTGAAAGTCAGATTGCGTTGCGCTAAAAATATTGTGTCAGTTTAGTGTTGATCAGAGTAAGCAAAGAGACTAATGTCTGAGTACGTTCAGTTTTGCTCAGCTGTTTGAAAATCAATTAACGTAGAGGTTTATCAGCACAGTAATTCATTAATTTTTCTAAGGGGACGTTTCAGTAAGCGCTGGAGGTCTTGCATTGAGCGTGGGGGAGGTTATGTCGAAAAGTGATACAGCTTTGTACCACTTTTCCATAATAAATAATATTTTTAAAAAATATTTAAGGGTTTCATTTGACTCACCCTCGCCGGCCGGAGTGGCCGTGCGGTTCTAGGCGCTACAGTCTGGACCCGAGCGACCGCTACGGTCGCAGGTTCGAATCCTGCCTCGGGTATGGATGTGTGTGATGTCCTTAGGTTAGTTATGTTTAACTAGTTCCAAGTTCTAGGCGACTGACGACCTCAGAAGTTAAGTCGCATAGTGCTCAGAGCCATTTGAACCATTTGACTCACCCTCGTTATCTACGACACGCAGCTAGACAGCTTTATTTCGTTTATTTCAGCTGATGTTTTGGGGCCAGGAGCGAGTCTCACAGGCGTGATGTACTAATTTATCACTTGTGACTGTATTAGCACCACATTTTTTAGTCAGTATCCACATGTACTACTCAGTGCACCTGTTTTGTGCCACACATATCTCAGGAACAGATCTCAATGGATGTTGGCCAGTGCTTGAGTGAGACTCGGCCCAGCCTAGAAAGTGTTAATAACCGTAGTCACGATATAAAAGTTCATGTGTTACGTACTAGAGATGGGCAAACTGAAACACGTAACTGTTTCGAAACAAATGAAACATTACAATGTAATGTTTCGATACGCTGTTTCGAAACAGTGGAACAGTTTGTGTTTTGTAATCTAATAAACCTACACATCTTATCATCTTGAATGTCTATTCTATAAGTATGTCCATATTAACACAAATTAGGTGCGAGAGCGCTAATCATATCGCAGAAAGTATGAAACTATAAATTAGGCGTCTTGGCAGTTTCGTATTTCCTGCAGCAAATGCGCTGCTTTCGTGTCGTGTGACTTTCATACTTTTCAATTGGCTGAGGACAGCCATAGCTGAAGACAGAAGAACCACCGCGAACGGAACTGGAGGTGGGAGCAAACTGCAGAAACAACGGATGTGCTACTGGGATTCCCACATTCCATTAGTGTGGGTAATATACCCAGCCTGCTAATTTCCATGCACACAAAGGGAATCATTGTGGATAATAGGCACCGTGACTATAGACTCACAAATAACGCCAAATAATTCGAATAAATAACAAAATATAACAGAAAAAATTTTTGTCTTTCAAGTTGTTTCTAACCGTTACTGTAAATTCACCATGCTTTCCAGCCCTTCCCGTTCACCATTACACTGTCAGTGATATGCCAAACAGATTGCTTGCAATTATACCTACATCAAATTTATGTATATGTCTAATAACTGTCACTCTACGCCTTTTTTTTATTCAAAATGTTCTAGGCTTACTTGCGTTTCTTAATATGATTACTGTACATGAACAGAGAAGCGTATGTTATAAAAAAAAGTGTGATTTAACTGAATGATTTTCACATATTTATTATTTTGAATGTGAATAGTATGCATTGTTTTATTGTTTGGTTAATGTTTATAAAGCAAATGTTACGCTATTTCGGAATAGGACAGTCATCTAGAAACGAAGCTTTATTTTCGGATATCTTAAGCTTCATGCTATTGCTTTTCAAAACGATTTCGACACTCTTGAAAGTGTTTCATGAAGTGCTATGTTGTGTTTCAGTACCTGTGCCGAGCACGAATCTCGTCCGACACAGAGCGGAATGAAACATCACTGTTTCGATACAATCAGTCCGTTCCAAGCACAGGTGGACTGAAACAGCCTTATTTTGAAACAACGATACAGTTTCTGTGTCTGGCTCGAGATCGAATCTGGTCCGGATATCCGAGACAGGGGCGGAATGAAACACCACTGTTTGGAAACAGTGAACCACAGCCGTTCCGAAACACTGAAACAGTTCCACGTATCGATACACCGTATCGAAACATAGAAACACTGGCCAAGTCTATTACGTACGCATCGTGTCATGTCGTATGAATATGGGAATGTTATTAACACAGCCCCATCGGTGCTGCTGAACGTCAAACGAGCAAACAGCTGTGTGCAACGAAGGCGTGAGGTGTCAGATGTAAAAGCGCAATTAAAGCTAATCAGCAGTTCTGATGGGGCTGCATTAAAGTCGTTGGAGTATTCGTGTATGCGACCTGACACGTATATAATGGATGCAATTTTATACTGTGATTGGGGTTATTAAGCGAAGCCGGTAGCGTATGTATAGTCACATGTGATGCAATCCGTAAAATATTAAACAGCTGTCACCAAAAAAAAAAAGGTTAATAAAGTTATTCAGAAAATCTTTAATCTACACTAATGCCCATTAAAATTGCTAGTCCGCAGCTCGTGGTCGTGCGGTAGCGTTCTCGCTTCCCACGCCCGGGTTCCCGGGTTCGATTCCCGGCAGGGTCAGGTGTTTTCTCTGCCTCGTGATGACTGGGTGTTGTGTGGTGTCCTTAGCTTAGTTAGGTTTAAGTAGTTCTAAGTTCTAGGGGACTGATGACCATAGATGTTAAGTCCCATAGCGCTCAGAGCCATTTGAACTTTTTAAAATTGCTACGCAACGAAGATGACGTGCTACAGAAGCTAAATTTAACGGACAGCAAGAAGATGCTGTGATATGCAAATGATTAGCTTTTCAGAGCATTCACACAAGGTTGGAGCCGGTGGCGACACCTACAACGTGCTGACATGAGGAAAGTTTCCAACCGATTTCTCATACGCAAACAGCAGTTGACCGGCGTTGCCTGGTGAAACGTTGTTGTGATGCCTCGTGTAAGGAGGAGAAATGCGTACCATCACGTTTCCGATTTTGATAAAGGTCGGATTGTAGCCTATCGCGATTGCGGTTTATCGTATCGCGACATTGCTGCTCGCGTTGCTCGAGATCCAATGACTGTTAGCAGAATATGGAATCGGTGGGTTCAGGAGAGTAATACGGAACGCCGTGCTGGATGCCAACAGCCTCGTATCACTGGCAGTCGAGATGACAGGCATCTTATTCGCATGGCTGTAACGGATCGTACAGCCCCATCTACATTCCTGAGTCAACAGATGGGGACGTTTGCAAGACAACAACCATCTGCACGAACAGTTCGACGACGTTTGCAGCAGCATGGACTATCAGCTCGGAGACCGTGGCTGCGGTTACCCTTGACGCTGCATCACAGACAGGAACGCCTGCGATGGTGTACTCGACGACTAACCTGGGTGCACGAACGGCAAAACGCCATTTTTTCGGACGAATCCAGGTTCTGTTTACAGCATCATGATGGTCGCGTCCATGTTTGGTGACATCACGGTGAACGCACGTTGGAAGTGTGTATATGTCATCAAAAAAATGTTCAAATGTGTGTGAAATCTAATGGGACATAACTGCTAAGGTCATCAGTCCCTAAGCGTACACACTACTTAACCTAAATTATCCTAAGGACAAACACACACACCCATGCCCGAGGGAGGACTCGAACCTCCGCTGGGACCAGCCGCACAGTCCATGACTGCAGCGCCCAAGACCGCTCGGCTAATCCCGCGCGGGTTATTCGTCATCGCCATACTGGCGTATCACCCGGCGTGATGGTATGGGGTGCCATTGGTTACACGTCTCGGTCATCTCTTGTACGCATTGACGGCACTTTGAACAGTGGACGTTACATTTCAGATGTGGTACGACCCGTGACTCTACCCTTCATTCGATCCCTGCGAATCCCTACATTTCAGCAGGATAATGCACGACCGCATGTTGCAGGTCCTGTACGGGCCTTTCTGGATACAGAAAATGTTCGGCTGCTGCCCTGGCCAGCACATTCTCCAGATCTCTCACCAACTGAAAACTTCTGGTCAATGGTGGCCGAGCAACTGGCTCGTCACAATACGCCATCCACTACTCTTGATTAACTGTGGTGTAGAAGCTGCATGGTCAGCTGTACCTGTACACGCCATCCAAGCTGTGTTTGACTCAATGCCCAGGCTTATGAAGGCCGTTATTACGGCCAGAGGTGGTTGTTTTGCGTACTGATTTCTCAGGACCTGTGCACCCAAATTGCGTGAAAATGTAATCACATGTCAATTCTAGTATAATATATTTGTCCAATGAATACCCGTTTGTCATCTGCATTTCTTCTTGGTGTAGCAATTTTAATGGCCAGTAGTGTAGTTCCATTTGGTTTCGGTTTGTGCGCAGACCGTCAAACGAGACACTGGCTACACGACGAGACGCGCCGGTAGGATTTCATGCGCTGTCTACACTGTGCCACGCACGTGCGTTTGTCAGATGAGACGGGACCCCGCTAACGAGGGCCTAACGAGCTACGCACTGCGTGAGGCGCATGTTTTTGTGCTACCGACACCTTGTTCGTAATATTGTATTGTTACTGGGTCTGCAGTGACGGAATCGATGCCTCCATACCGTCCAGCTAGTTCACAAATTCTCGTATGAAACCAACACAACATGCTAAAAAGAAAAAAAATGTTAGTGCCGTTCTAGTACCACCATGAATGATTTCGTCTGCCAGACTTTTATTGTTTATAGATTTGTCATCGAAAAAAATGGTTCATATGCTTCTAAGCACCATGGGACTTAACATTTGATGTCATCAGTCCCCTAGAACTTAGAACTACTTAAACCTAACCAGCCTAAGGACATCACACACATCCATGCCCGAGGCAGGATTCGAACCTGCGACCGTAGCAGTCCCGCGGTTCCGGACTGAATCGCCTAGAACCGCTCGACCATTGCGGCCGGCTTTTCCCATCGAAACTTCACGCAGAATAATAATAAAAACAATAATTAAACACGTTTCATCGTGGGGCGTTCTGTCATTATGATGTCTTTTGTAATAGTTATGCAGCAAGGGGATTGGGGAATGTGCCTTTTAAATTCAAATGGTTTCAAATGGCTCTGAGCACTATGGGACTTAACTGCTGAGGTCATCAGTCCCCTAGAACTTAGAACTACTTAAACCTAACTAAGCTAAGGACGTCACACACATCCATGCCCGAGGCAGGATTCGAACCTGCGACCGTAGCAGTCCCGCGGTTCCGGACTGCAGCGCCTAGAACCGCAAGACCACCGTGGCCGGCCTTTTAAATTCCCTTCATACTTAGAGCACTTGAAACTCAGGGCATAGACATTGATTTCCCAAAGCAGTACGACACAACTGAAGGCATTGCTGCAATAATCAAATACATGATGACAATTATTGGAGCATACGGAATGAAATCGTCATAACGTCTGAACTGTTTGCGTTACGACGTTCAAACCGCATGGTGCGCTGCGGGGCACGATGGGAACGAGTATGCGCATGCGCATTTGGTTTAGCGACGAGGCCCACTTTCATTTGAATGGGTTCGTCAATAAGCAAAATCGGCACATTTGGGGGACTGAAATCCGCATTTAGCAATCGAGACGTGTCATCACCCTCAACGGCTGGCTGTGTAATGTGCAGTGTCCAGTTACGAAATAATCGGTGCGATGTGATTCTTCAGTTTCTCCCGGCGTATTTGTTGCTCGAACAGTCCACGGGTGTACTGCCGGTCCATAGTGTCCAACGAGACAATATTTCGGCGATGAGACATGGTGCGCTGACCAACTGAGCTCCTGAGGGCGGCCGGCCGATGGCGACATGTGTCATCGCCGAAATATTGTGCCCGTTGGATACTATGGACCGGCAGTACACCCGTGGACTGTTCGCGCATTCGGCGCGATATTCCTTGATGGCACGGTGACCACTGAACGGTACGTGAAGGTTTTGAAACATGATTTCATACCCATTATCGCCTGATGGCGACAAGATCTACATCTACATCTACATTTATACTCCGCAAGCCACCCAACGGTGTGTGGCGGAGGGCACTTTACGTGCCACTGTCATTACCTCCCTTACCTGTTCCAGTCGCGTATAGCTCGCGGGAAGAACGACTGTCTGAAAGCCTCCGTGCGCGCTCTAATCTCTCTAATTTTACATTCGTGATCCCCTCGGGAGGTATAAGTAGGGGGAAGCAATACATTCGATACCTCATCCAGAAACGCACCCTCTCGAAACCTGGACAGCAAGCTACACCGCGATGCAGAGCGCCTCTCTTGCAGAGTCTGCCACTTGAGTTTGCTAAACATCTCCGTAACGCTATCACGCTTACCAAATAACCCTGTGACGAAACGCGCCGCTCTTCTTTGGATCTTCTCCATCTCCTACGTCAGCCCGACCTGGTACGGATCCCACACTGATGAGCAATACTCAAGTATAGGTCGAACGAGTGTTTTGTAAGCCACCTCCTTTGTTGATGGACTACATTTTCTAAGGACTCTCCCAATGAATCTCAACCTGGTACCCGCCTTACCAACAATTAATTTTATATGATCATTCCACTTCAAATCGTTCCGCACGCATACTCCCAGATATTTTACAGAAGTAACTGCTACCAGTGTTTGTTCCGCTATCATATAATCATACAATAAGGGATCCTTCTTTCTCTGTATTCGCAATACATTACATTTGTCTATGTTAAGGGTCAGTTGTCACTCCCTGCACCAAGTGCCCATCCGCTGCAGAACTTCCTGCATTTCGCTACAATTTTCTAATGCTGCAACTTCTCTGTATACAACAGCATCATCCGCGAAAAGCCGCATGGGACTTCCGACACAATCTACTAGGTCATTTATACACACTCCTGGAAATGGAAAAAAGAACACATTGACACCGGTGTGTCAGAACCACCATACTTGCTCCGGACACAGCGAGAGGGCTGTACAAGCAATGATCACACGCACGGCACAGCGGACACACCAGGAACCGCGGTGTTGGCCGTCGAATGGCGCTAGCTGCGCAGCATTTGTGCACCGCCGCCGTCAGTGTCAGCCAGTTTGCCGTGGCATACGGAGCTCCATCGCAGTCTTTAACACTGGTAGCATGCCGCGACAGCGTGGACGTGAACCGTATGTGCAGTTGACGGACTTTGAGCGAGGGCGTATAGTGGGCATGCGGGAGGCCGGGTGGACGTACCGCCGAATTGCTCAACACGTGGGGCGTGAGGTCTCCACAGTACATCGATGTTGTCGCCAGTGGTCGGCGGAAGGTGCACGTGCCCATAGACCTGGGACCGGACCGCAGCGACGCACGGATGCACGCCAAGACCGTAGGATCCTACGCAGTGCCGTAGGGGACCGCACCGCCACTTCCCAGCAAATTAGGGACACTGTTGCTCCTGGGGTATCGGCAAGGACCATTCGCAACCGTCTCCATGAAGCTGGGCTACGGTCCCGCACACCGTTAGGCCGTCTTCCCCTCACGCCCCAACATCGTGCAGCCCGCCTCCAGTGGTGTCGCGACAGGCGTGAATGGAGGGGCGAATGGAGACGTGTCGTCTTCAGCGATGAGAGTCGCTTCTGCCTTGGTGCCAATGATGGTCGTATGCGTGTTTGGCGCCGTGCAGGTGAGCGCCACAATCAGGACTGCATACGACCGAGGCACACAGGGCCAACACCCGGCATCATGGTGTGGGGAGCGATCTCCTACACTGGCCGTACACCACTGGTGATCGTGGAGGGGACACTGAATAGTGCACGGTACAGCCAAACCGTCATCGAACCCATCGTTCTACCATTCCTAGACCGGCAAGGGAACTTGCTGTTCCAACAGGACAATGCACGTCCGCATGTATCCCGTGCCACCCAACGTGCTCTAGAAGGTGTAAGTCAACTACCCTGGCCAGCAAGATCTCCGGATCTGTCCCCCATTGAGCATGTTTGGGACTGGATGAAGCGTCGTCTCACGCGGTCTGCACGTCCAGCACGAACGCTGGTCCAACTGAGGCGCCAGGTGGAAATGGCATGGCAAGCCGTTCCACAGGACTACATCCAGCATCTCTACGATCGTCTCCATGGGAGAATAGCAGCCTGCATTGCTGCGAAAGGTGGATATACACTGTACTAGTGCCGACATTGTGCATGCTCTGTTGCCTGTGTCTATGTGCCTGTGGTTCTGTCAGTGTGATCATGTGATGTATCTGACACCAGGAATGTGTCAATAAAGTTTCCCCTTCTTGGGACAATGAATTCACGGTGTTCTTATTTCAATTTCCAGGAGTGTATATTGTGAAAAGCAATGGTCCTATAACACTCCCCTGTGGTACGCCAGAGGTTACTTTAACGTCTGTAGACGTCTCTCCATTGATAACAACATGCTGTGTTCTGTTTGCTAAAAACTCTTCAATCCAGCCACACAGCTGGTGTGATATTCCGTAGGCTCTTACTTTGTTTATCGGGCGACAGTGCGGAACTGTATCGAACGCCTTCCGGAAGTCAAGAAAAATAGCATCTAGCTGGGAGCCTGTATCTAATATTTTCTGGGTCTCATGAACAAATAAAGCGAGTTGGGTCTCACACGATCGCTGTTTCCGGAATCCATATTGATTGCTACATAGTAGATTCTGGGTTTCCAAAAACGACATGATACTCGAACAAAAAGCATGTTCTAAAATTCTACAACAGATCAACGTCAGAGATATAGGTCTATAAAACTTCGTGGCAGATTAAAACTGTGTGCCCGACCGAGACTCGAACTCGGGATATTTGCCTTTCGCGGGCAAGTGCTCTACCCACTGAGCTACCGAAGCACGACTCACGCCCGGTGCTCACAGCTTTACTTCTGCCAGTACCTCGTCTCCTACCTTCCAAACTTTACAGAAGCTCTCCTGCGAACCTTGCAGAACTAGCACTCCTGAAAGAAAGAATATTGCGGACACATGGCTTAGCCAAAGCCTGGGGGATGTTTCCAGCTGTGAGCAGCTGTGAGCAGCTGTGAGCACCGGGCGTGAGTCGTGCTTCGGTAGCTCAGTGGGTAGAGCACTTGCCCGCGAAAGGCAAAGGTCCCGAGTTCGAGTCTCGGTCGGGCACAGTTTTAATCTGCCACGAAGTTTCATATCAGCGCACACTCCGCTGCAGAGTGAAAATCTCTTTCTGGATATAGGTCTATAGTTTTGCGCATCTGCTCGACGACCCTTCTTGAAGACTGGGACTACCTGTGCTCTTTTCCAATCATTTGGAACCCTCCGTTCCTCTATAGACTTGTGGTACACGGCTGTTAGAAGGGAGGCAAGTTCTTTCGCGTACTCTGTGTAGAATCGAATTGGTATCCCGTCAGGTCCAGTGGACTTTCCTCTGTTGAGTGATTCCAGTTGCTTTTCTATTCCTTGGACACTTATTTCGATGTCAGCCATTTTTCCGTTTGTGCGAGGATTTAGAGAAGGAACTGCAGTGCGGTCTTCCTCTATGAAACAGCTTTGGAAAATGTGTTTAGTATTTCAGCTTTACCCGTGTCATCCTCTGTTTGAATGCCATCATCATCCCGGAGTGTCTGGATATGCTGTTTCGAGCCACTTACTGATTTAACGTAAGACCAGAACTTCCTAGGATTTTCTGTCTAGTCGGTACATAGAATTTTACTTTCGAATTCACTGAACGCTTCTCGCATAGCCCTCCTTACGCTAACTTTGACGTCGCTTAGCTTCTGTTTGTCTGAGAGGTTCTGGGTGCGTTTAAACTTGGAGTGAAGCTCTCTTTGCTTTCGCAGTAGTTTCCTAACTTTGTTGTTGTGCCACGGTGGGTTTTTGCCGTCCCTCACAGTTTTACTCGGCACGTACCTGTCTAAAACGCATTTTACGATTGCCTTGAACTTTTTCCATAAACACATAACATTGTCAGTGTCGGAACAGAAATTTTCGTTTTGATCTGTTAGGTAGTCTGAAATCTGCCTTCTATTACTCTTGCTAAACAGATAAACCTTCCTCCCTTTTTTTATATTCCTACTAACTTCCATATTCAGGGATGCTGCAACGGCCTTATGATCACTGATTCCCTGTCCTGCACTTACAGAGTCGAGAAGTTCGGGTCTGTTTGTTATCAGTAGGTCCAAGATGTTATCTCCACGAGTCGGTTCTCTGTTTAATTTCTCGAGGTAATTTTCGGATAGTGCACTCGGTATAATGTCACTCGATGCTCTGTCCCTACCACCCGTCCTAAACATCTGAGTGGCCCAGTCTATATATGGTAAATTGAAATCTCCACCTAAGACTATAACATGCTGAGAAAATTTATGTGAAATGTATTCCAAATTTTCTCTCAGTTGTTCAGCCACTAATGCTGCTGAGTCGGGAGGTCGGTAAAAGGAGCCAATTATTAACCTAGTTCGGTTGTTGAGTGTAACCTCCACCCATAGTAATTCACAGGAACTATCCACTTCTACTTCACTACAGGATAAACTACTACTAACAGCGACGAACACTCCACCGCCGGTTGCATGCAATCTATCCTTCCTAAACACCGTCTGTACCTTTGTAAAAATTTCGGCAGAATTTATCTCTGGCTTAAGCCAGCTTTCTGTACCTATGACGATTTCAGCTTCGGTGCTTTCTATCAGCGCTTGAAGTTCCGGTACTTTACCAACGCAGCTTCGACAGTTTACAATTACAATACTGATTGCTGCTTGGTCCCCGCATGTCCTGACTTTGCCCCGCACCCGTTGAGGCTGTTGCCCTTTCTGTACTTGCCCAAGGCCATCTAACCTAAAAAAACCGCCCAGCCCACGCCACACAACCCCTGCTACCCGTGTAGCCGCTTGTTGCGTGTAGTGGACTCCTGACCTATCCAGCGGAACCCGAAACCCCACCACCCTATGGCGCAAGTCGTGGAATCTGCAGCCCACACGGTCGCAGAACCGTCTCAGCCTCTGATTCAGACCTTCCACTCGGCTCTGTACCAAAGGTCCGCAGTCAGTCCTGTCGACGATGCTGCAGATGGTGAGCTCTGCTTTCATCCCGCTAGCGAGACTGGCAGTCTTCACCAAATCAGATAGCCGCCGGAAGCCAGAGAGGATTTCCTCCGATCCATAGCGACACACATCATTGGTGCCGACATGAGCGACCACCTGCAGATGGGTGCACCCTGTACCCTTCATGGCATCCGGAAGGACCCTTTCCACATCTGGAATGACTCCCCCCGGTATGCACACGGAGTGCACATTGGTTTTCTTCCCCTCTCTTGCTGCCATATCCCTAAGGGGATACGAGAAACTCAGGCTCATACGAAGACATGTAGGCCATCATTGTGGCGTCGCTGTGTTTGCGAGTGGTTTGCGAAATATCTGTGTAGATGTAAACGTAGACGTAGATATAGAATCTTCAGTTTATCTTACATTGAGCTACCTGTGATGTATCTTTGCTGAAACTAAATTCATGATGTTTTTCTAGGGTAAAATACGTTTTTGCTCCTTTGGAACACCTTTTCCATAGTAAGGATTACTAATACAACCTTTTTTTACACTTGTATCTACCAAATATTGTAATCTGTGAAATCTTCTGTTTTCATGAAGACAACGCTAAATTTGTCATTCTTTCGCGAATAATCCAATTTGGGCTCTGTCACCTCACTAACAATGTAATATCGTTCGTGTTTTCTCAGTTTCCTCCTGATGACGCCAAAGTAGCTATCATTGGGGATAAATGAATGGCCTCATACGGGGGAAATTAATTACACTTGTTTATAGAGGCGCTTCATTCACTGTGGACAAGTTCCGTATTTGCAGTGCAATGCAGTGACACGAATTTTCAAAGTTTTGGACATGTTTCCTTTCTGCAGTTAGCTTCTCACTCTTAAGCAGATAGGGGTATAGACCACTGCGCATGGCTGTTGCGTTTTGTGAATCAGCCCAGTCAATTGTTCATTTAACAAATCGCATAGAAATATGCGAACGGCTAACTAATCCTTCGCAAATATGAAACGCGTTGTGGAAATAAACAAACAGTGACTTGGGAAAGTAAACTTGTTTCATTCGACATCAGTATGAGTCACGATAAACCCTGACCAACAATATTCGCATTTACAATTAATTGTCTTTGTAGATTTCTGCTTCCTCTAGCTTATACGGGGTGTCCCATTTATCTTGACCACCCTAAATAACTGTTCGTCCAGATGCAAATTACAAAATGCTTCAAGCAAATGTTCTTTAGCCGTCAGGGGGACATCAATCAGCATGATTGCATTCGTTGTAGCTTTGTTCTCTACAAAGATATGAACAGCGGTATGACTTTTTTAAATCGCACCCTGTATTTTTATTCGGTAATTCATTTCCTCTGCTAAAGACCTATTCAAAAATGTATCACAGTGTACTATTCACCGAAACACGACGTTATTAATTACATAACACAACACTGACATTGACGCTCCCAGTGCTTAGTGCAGGAACTCGGGGTAATGGAACACATCCACGTGCTGACGTTGACACAGGAAAAATGTAGACTCAAGTGGAATGCACACTCGCCATTCTGTCAACCACCGTCAGTTGTGTGAGTAGAATGTACATCAACGAAGAGAAGGTAGGAATCTTACTCATCTATGGGGAATGTAAGTTACCAGAACAGTAATTGCAATACTGTGTTCTTATGTACGGGTACATTTAGTACAGTAGTTTAGTCCTAAATACTGTTGTGTAGAGTAGGCATGCAGTAAAGGCTGTCCTTCCTACAAACTGCATCGTCATAACATTTCTTTTATTATTATTATTTTCGATTATTCCCATTTAAGAGAGCGTTTGAACTTGAATTCCTTTATGATGATTGTTTATGTTTTTTCTGAGCCCAAATTTTCTTCATGTGTTCACTGTGTTGTTTCTTTCGCTCCGCTGTCCATTTGCATCCTGGTCTCTTTTGTGTTGTGGTGTCAAATTGATGTTTTTTGATGATGTTCCTGAATTCAGTTCTATTTTCTGCATCGTTTACTGTTATGTGTGCTTGTCTGAGGTCCTCTTCAACTTCTTTTATCCATTTTGTTTTTCCGCTGCCTGAGTTGATGACTTTAAGAATTCGCTTTGAAATTCTGTTTTCATTCATCCTGTGGATATGTCCGTAGAACTGCATTCTTCTTTTCCTTATTGTATCCGTAATCTTGTCAGTGCATTTATATAATTCTGATGTTGTTGTTGTTGTTGTTGAAGGTAGGCGAAATGGTACGCAGGCAGCGTTACTGTACGGAATGCGATATCCTGACAAGAACCCACCATCTCGACGGATGTTTTCTCGCATATTAAATGACACCGGGGAAAGGCCAAAAGCCTATCTCAGTGCCTTCTCAACTGTGTGCCGCTTCGTGTTCCCGATGTCAATCAACTGTTTGCTTTCCGAACCCTCAATTAGCTCTACAAATAACCCAGCTTCTAGAATTGTTCACGAACGTGATGAGCTAATTAAACTGGCAGCAGTGAATTCCAGGAGACTGGTTCCAGGGTTCACTTGAGCTGAAAGCATTGTGTTCTATGCACCAAGTAATACGTGAAAACATTTATTCATGGTTCAAAGCTTATTAGTAAACACGCTTCACAATATCAGTATGCATTGGCCACGTTCTTGGACTGTTCCCAAACTAACTTTGGAAGGCATTCAGAAAAATGGCGTATCAATATCGTCTTCTCAGAAAAATCTGTGAGTAAACAGTGCTGTCCCTAACCAATTTAAGGGGGTGTGATGTCACAAAAACGAAGTATTATTACTTATTTCTTAAATAAATTTCCCCCATTTAACTGTGGACTACCACTCACATACATCACGCGATCATAATTTCGTTTTTATAGCCGTTTTCAAGTGCAAGTTAAAATGTCGCAGTATATCCGACATACCTAAATAACATGGCACCATGGACATAACTTACATCTGGTGTCATAAGACAATAATCGAAGGAAAACTTATATAATTATGTATTTCATAGAAGAGGTAAGGTGCCTACTTTAATGTACACTACTCGCCATTAAAATTGCTACACCAAGAAGAAATGCAGATCATAAACGGGTATTCATTGGACAAATATATTATACTGGAACTGACATGTGATTACATTTTGACGCAATTTGGGTGCATAGATCCTGAGAAACCAGTACCCAGAACAACCACCTCTCGCCGTAATAACGGCCTTGATACGCCTGGGCATTGAGTCAAACAGACCTTGGATGGCGTGTACAGGTACAGCTGCCCATGAAGCTTCAACACGATACCACAGTTCATCAAGAGTAGTGACTGGCGTATTGTGACGAGCTAGTTGCTCGGCACCATTGACCAGACGTTTTCAATTGGTGAGAGATCTGGAGAATGTGCTGGCCAGGGCAGCAGTCGAACATTTTCTGTATCCAGAAAGGCCCGTACAGGACCTGCAACATGAGGTCGTGAATTATCCTGCTGAAATGTATGGTTGCGCAGGGATCGAATGAAGGGTAGAGCCACGGGTCGTAACACATCTGAAATGTAACGTCCACTGTTCAAAGTGCCGTCAATGCGAAAAAGAGGTGACCGAGACGTGTAACCAATGGCACCCCATGCCATTACCCCTCGTGATACGCCAGTATGGCGATGACGAATACGCCATTCCAATGCGCGTTCACCGCGATGTCGCCAAACACGGATGCGACCATCATGATGCTGTAAACAGAACCTGGATTCATGCGAAAAAACCACCCAGGTTCGTCGTGGAGTACACCATCGCAGGTGCTGCTATCTGTGATGCAGCGTCAAGCGTAACCGCAGCCATGGTCTCCGAGCTGATAGTCCGTGCTGTTGCGAACGTCGTCGAACTGTTCGTGCAGATGGTTGTTGTCTTGCAAACGTCCCCATATGTTGACTCAGGGATCGAGACGTGTCTGTGCGGTCCGTTACAGCCGTGCGGATAAGATGCCTATCATCTCTACTGCTAGTGATACGAGGCCGATGGGATGCAGCACGGCGTTCCGTATTACCCTCCTGAACCCACCGATTCCATTTTCTGCTACCAGTCATTGGATATCGAACAACGCGAGCACCAATGTCGCGATACGATAAACCGCAATCGCGATAGGCTACAATCCGACCTTTATCAAAGTCGGAAACGTAATGGTACGCATTTCTCCTCCTTGCACGAGGCATCACAACAACGTTTCACCAAGCAACGCCGGTCAACTGCTGTTTGTGTATGAGGAATCGGTTGGAAAGTTTCCTCATGTCAGCACGTTGTAGGTTTCGCCACCGGTGCCAACCTTGTGTGAATGCTCTGAAAAGCTAATCATTTGCATATCACAGCATCTCCTTCCTGTCGATTAAATTTCGCGTCTGTAGCACTTCATCTTCGTGGTGTAGCAATTTTAATGGCCAGTAGTGTAATAGCAATCTGCCTGATGCGCTTGGGTTACAGTTGTACCCGATCTTGTCTTCTACCATTAGCTGAATGAACGATAGTTTTGTAACTTGTAACTGAATTTCAGTATTGCATAACAGATTTCTCTGTCAATACATGATACAGTTTTGGAACCAGTTATTATATTATGATCTTTAGTTGTTACAGTCCCTAAGTTCATGGTAACAAAATATGGGGTTATGAATTTAACTGGCTTCATCATTCTGAATGTGGTTTTTTTAGACAGATCCTGTACTATAGTGTTGGGTACCATCTAAGGAACCGGCAATGTTGCGGTGTTGTCACGAACATGGCTTACGTGTAAGAAAATAGAATTTACTTGACATGAGTTTAGGTTAGTGTCAAAGAGTTTGTTACTCGGCATCGCGATTGACTTTACTTCGATAATCGATTATTTAAACTGCATCTGAACTATTGCTTCCTTTTCTTGTTCTTCGAGAATTATATTCCAGTCTTGTCTCTCTATTTTCATTACTGCTGTCTTTAGAACTTCAAAACTTCGAAGTATCATTTATTTATTTCATTAGTAGTACAGAGTAACCCACCGCCTTGAAATGTAAGGTGTATCGGATGCTTCTCAATCTAATAGCAAAGATTTCTCATTGTTACAGTCTTATTGGTATTCAGTTGTTAATGCTTTTTTTAATAATACAAAGAACATAATATATAAAGATTTCTCTGAGGTTACAGCGAATTGAATGCTTAAGAATTGTTACAATGGTTCCATATAAGTTGCTACTACCTAGCTGATGAGAATATAATTTATATAATGCAAATGTCAAAGAAAAATGAAAAAATACAACGTTACATAATGAGCTTGGTGAAAATAATTTGTAGAATGCAGAGGGAAGTGATATGGTGTATTTGGATGTGTAATACAGTCTAAGTAGCATGTTGGTTAATAATGGCCTATGGGTTATTTCAGATGATGTGCTCGATACCATATCGGCTACGCTATTTCAGATGAGAATGTCTCGGAACAACCTCGAGGTATTCACATCTGAAATAGTTTGTGCTAATGTATGTTTATCAGTTTAATAAGTCACAGCTGCAAAACACTAACGCGAATTCTTTACAGACGAATGGAAAAACTGGTAGAAACGGACGTCGGGGAAGATCAGTTTGGATTCCGTAGAAATGTTGGAACACGTGAGGCAATACTAACCTTAAGACATATGTTAGAAGAAAGATTAAGAAAAGGCAAACCTACGTTTCTAGCATTCGTAGACTTAGAGAAAGCTTTTGACAATGTTAACAGGAATACTCTCTTTCAAATTGTGAAGGTGGCAGGGGTAAAATACAGGGAGCGAATGGCTATTTACAATTTGTACAGAAACCAGATGGCAGTTATAAGAGTCGAGGGGCATGAAAGGGAAGCAGTGGTTGGGAAAGGAGTGAGACAGGGTTGTAGCCTCTCCCCGATGTTATTCAATCTGTATATTGAGCAAGCAGTAAAGGAAACAAAAGAAAAATTCGGAGTAGGTATTAAAATTCATGGAGAAGAAGTAAAAACTTTGAGGTTCGCCGATGACATTGTAATTCTGTCAGAGACAGCAAAGGACTTGGAAGAGCAGTTGAGCGGAATGGACAGTGTCTTGAAAGGAGGGTATAAGATTAACATCAACAAAAGCAAAACGAGGATAATGGAATGTAGTCGAATTACATCGGGTGATGCTGAGGGAGTTAGATTACGAAATAACACGCTTAAAGTAGTAAATGAGTTTTGCTATTTGGGAAGCAAAATAACTGACGCTGGTCGAAGTAGAGAGGATATAAAATGTAGACTGGCAATGGCAAGGAAAGCGTTTCTGAAGAAGAGAAATTTGTTAACATCGAGTATAGATTTAAGCGTCAGGAAGTCGTTTCTGAAAGTATTTGTATGGAGTGTAGCCATGTATGGAAGTGAAACATGGACGATAACTAGTTTGGACAAGAAGAGAATAGAAGCTTTCGAAATGTGGTGCTACAGAAGAATGCTGAAGATAAGGTGGGTAGATCACGTAACTAATGAGGAGGTATTGAATAGAATTGGGGAGAAGAGAAGTTTGTGGAACAACTTGACTAGAAGAAGGGATCGGTTGGTAGGACATGTTTTGAGGCATCAAGGGATCACAAATTTAGGATTGGAGGGCACCGTGGAGGGTAAAAATCGTAGAGGGAGACCGAGAGATGAATACACTAAGCAGATTCAGAAGGATGTAGGTTGCAGTAGGTACTGGGAGATGAAGGAGCTTGCACAGGATAGGGTAGCTTGGAGAGCTGCATCAAACCAGTCTCAGGACTGAAGACCACAACAACAACAATGTATATTTACACAGGTTATACAGGTTAAATGCTGATTGAGCAGTTCATACATGGAGTACATGAATTTTAGCTTTACATGAGAAATACACTAATGTCTGTAACTCGTTAGTAGGAATAGAATATAGTTCATTGATACCTGAATGAATTATTCCTCAAATAACTTAATACATTTCCCATATATAAAATTCATTGATTGTAGCTTTGAATAGAGAAAAGAATATACTTCTGTATACTTCTGTCTGCATACAATAAGACGAGCAGTACATTACTGCTTGTGTGCAGTATACTTTAAAAGCCATGCAGGATGTCATTGGGCAGCAGGAGCCTCGGAATAAAAGTTGTTCGATCCTTCTCCTCCCAAGCAACATCACCTCATTACTGCGGTCTTAGTATGTGGTGGCAGTGTTTATTTGTTTCATGATTTTTGTGTTGTTTGTGACTGTGTTGTGGCATGCAGCGTCATACATTGTTGGTTTTGGTCCCTTACGTGTTGATCCCTTCTGAGTCATGTTCACTTGGTGTTCCTTCCTCGGTTTCGGAATCTGTGGTCGTGTTCGTGCTTGTCTACGCCTCCTTCCATATGGGTTTTGGCGCTTGTGCAGAGTGTTCGATACAATATCGGCTACGCTATTTATTGTGTTCAAGTCATCGGGATTACGTATTATTCTGTGGATGTCATTGTCGTTCTGTATAGGTCTCGCTTGTGTTAGCGTGTTGCACAGCAGTGCGACATGCTCTGGTGTCCCTGTTTCTCCGCATACGCATACTTCGTCGTTAATTAGTCCCATACGGCTTGAATGTACCGGATACGGCCCGTGGCGTGTCAGGAAATGGACCATCCCCCGGCTTGGGTCGACGTGTTTCAGTTGTAGTTTTTCCCGTATATCAGGAAAGAAAGAGTGTACTCGGCGACACTTATCGGATGCATCCCACCGTCTCTGCCATGTCTGAATCCGCCATTGTTTCATTTGTGTTTTGTTCGTAATGTTGGTTCCCGTAATTTCGGTGACTTTATTGACCCTGTCCCTCTTAAGCCAGTAAAGTGCAGCTCTGTAACGTATTGTTATGTCTACAGGGCAGGTCCCCATCACAACGCAAAGTACCTGTAGTGACGTGGTGTTGGAGGCTCCGCTTGATCTCAGGAGTATACTACGTTGACCCCGTCTTGCAGTTGTCTTACTAGTCTCTACGTTCAGTCTGTGAGCCCAAGCGCTTGCGCCAGAGCATGCGATGGATTCAAATATCGCAATTTGGTAGGTCTTTATCGTCTTAATAGGTAATTTGTACTGAGTTGTGTTTAGTCTTGCTAGTTTGTGCATAACTTTGGAGGCTTTGTCAGATGTCAAAATGGCTCTGAGCACTATCGGACTCAACTTCTGAGGTCATTAGTCCCCTAGAACTTAGAACTAGTTAAAACCTAACTAACCAAAGGACATCACAAACATCCATGCCCGAGGCAGGATTCGAACCTGTGACCGTAGCGGTCTTGCGGTTCCAGACTGCAGCGCCTTTAAGCGCACGGCCACTTCGGCCGGCAGTGTCAGATGTCAGTTTTGTATGATGGTTCAAAGTCTGTTTTTCGTCTAGATGCAGTCCGACATAACATGTGGTTTGCTTCCTCTGTATGATTGTCAAATTTTAGAATTGGATTCCTCTGTAGTGTCCCTCTGAGCAGCAAACATACAGTTTTGTTGGGAGATATTTTTAATTTACACTACTGGACATTAAAATTGCTACACGAAGAAGAAATGCAGATGATAAACGTGTATTCATTGGACAAATATATTATACTAGAACTGACATGTGATTACAGTTTCACGCAAATATGGGTCAATAGATCCCGATAAATCAGTACCCAGAACAAAACTACCTTTGGCTGTAATAACGGTCTCGATACGCCTGAGCATTGAGTCAAACCGAGCTTGGATGGCGTGTACAGGTACAGCTGCCCATGCAGCTTCAACACGATACTACAGTTCATCAAGAGTAGTGACTGGCATATTTTGTCGAGCCAGTTGCTTGGCCACCGTTCACCAGACGTTTTCAGTTGGTGAGAGATCTTGAGAATGTGCTGGCTGGGGCAGCAGTCGAAGATTTTCTGTATCCAGAAAGGCCCGTACAGGACCTGCAACATACGGTCGTGCATTATCCTGCTGAAATGTAGGGTTTCGCAGGGATCGAATGAAGGGTAGAGCCACGGGTCGTAACACATCTGAAATGTAACGTGCACTGTTCAAAGTGCCGTCAATGCGAACAAGAGGTGACCGAGACGTGTAACCAGTGGCACGCCATACCATCACGACGGGTGATGGCGATGACGAATACACGCTTCCAATGTCCGTTCACCGCGATGTCGCCAAACACGGATGCGACCATCATGATGCTGTAAACAGAACCTGGATTCATCCGAAAAAATGAGGTTTTCCCATTCGTGCACCCAGGTTCGTCGTGGAGTACACCATCGCAGGCGCTCCTGTCTGTGATGCAGCGTCAACGGTAACCGCAGCCATGGTCTCCGAGCTGTTAGTTCATGCTGCTTCAAACGTCGTGGAACTATTCGTGCAGATGATTGTTGTCTTTCAAACGTCCCCATCTGTTGACTCAGGGATCGAGACGTGGCTGGGCTGCGCGGTCCGTTACAGCCATGCGGATAAGATGCCTGTCATCTCGACTGCTAGTGATACGAGGCCGTCGGGATCCAGCACGGCGTTCCGTATTACCCTCCTGAACCCACCGATTCCATATTCTGCCAACAGTCATTGGGTCTCGACCAACGCGAGCAGCAATGTCGCGATACGATAAACCGCAATCGCGATAGGCTGCAATCCGACCTTTATCAAAGTCGGAAACGTGATGTTACGCATTTCTCCTCCTTACACGAGGCATCACAACAACGTTTCACCAGGCAACGCCAGTCAACTGCTGTTTGTGTATGAGAAATCTGTTGGAAACTGTCCTCATGTCAGCACGTTGTAGGTGTCGCCACCGGCGCCAACCTTGTGTGATGGCTCTGAAATGCTAATCATTTGCATATCACAGCGTCTTCATCCTGTCGGTTAAATATCGCGTCTGTAGCACGTCATCTTCGTGGTGTAGCAATTTTAATGGCCAATAGTGTATTTTCTTTGCGCCAATTGTTAATTTTCTGAAGCAGTTCCGTGCCTTTTGTCTCTAGTGCCGTTCTCGAGATGGCTGACACCACTACGAGCAGGTAACCTGCATAAACCACAACACTGCATAAGCCACCAGACCTCTTACCCTGTCGTCACTGTCCAGGGTGTCCAGCAAGGGCTCGATTGCGATATCCCAGAATATTGGTCCGCAAATCGAGCCCTGTGGACACCCCCTATGTTATTCTCTTGACAACTTTCCGTGTACCAGCCCTCCACTCCGCCTCCGCAGTAATCGAGGAGGCTATTGTAGAAGGAAGCTGACAGCCTCATTTCCCTTAGCCTTGCAAAGAGGGACGTCCACCACAAGTTGTAAAAAGACCTAGCTATGTCGATTAGATTGGCTGCCGCGTATTTGTCGCTAATGCTATTTGTAACTGTCAGTGCTAGGTTGACGGAGTCTTCTATTGATCTACCTTCCCTGAAGCCGAATGGATGGGGCGTTAGGCCGAGGAGGCGTCTGTGCGATTGTAAACGGTCACACAGGAGCCTTTCCTGTACCTTGCCGAGAGTGTTTAATACAGATCGGTCGGTACGTGTCGGGGTCTGTTGGCTCTTTGTCTTGTGATTTCCTGATTATTACTACATTAGCAGTTTTCCAAAGGTTTGGAATCCTGCCTGTTGAATTTGTTGTTGTTGTTGTGGTCTTCAGTCCTGAGACTGGTTTGATGCAGCTCTCCATGCTATTCTATCCTGTGGAAGCTTCTTCATCTCCCAGTACCTACTGCAACCTACATGCTTCTGGATCTGCTTAGTGTATTCATCTCTTGGTCCCTCTACGATTTTTACCCTCCACACTGCCCTTCTATACTAAATTGGTGATCCCTCGATGCCTCTCAATATGCCCTACCAACCGATCCCTTCTTCTAGTCAAGTTGTGCCACAAGTTTCTCTTCTTCCTGATTCTGTTCAATACCTCCTCATCAGTTATGTGATCCGCCCATTTAATTTTCAGCATTCGTCTGTAGCACCACATTTCAAAAGCTTCTATTCTCTACTTATCCAAGCTATTTATCGTCCACGTTTCACTTCCATACATGGCTACACTCCATACAAATACTTCCGAAACGACTTCCTGACACTTAAATCTATACTCGATGTTAACAAATTTCTGTTAACAAATTTCTCTTCTTCAGAAACGCTTTCCTTGCCATTGCCAGTCTACATTTTATATCCTCTCTACTTCGACCAGCGTCAGTTATTTTGCTTCCCAAATAGCAAAACTCCTTTACTACTTTAAGCGTGTTATTTCGTAATCTAACTCCCTCAGCATCACCCGATTTAATTCGACTACATTCCGTTATCCTTGTTTTGCTTTTGTTGATGTTCATCTTATATCCTCCTTTCAAGACACTGTCCATTCCGTTCAACTGCTCTTCCAAGTCCTTTGCTGTCTCTGACAGAATTACAATGTCAACTGCGAACCTCAAAGTTTTTATTTCTTCTCCATGGATTTTAATACCAACTCCCAATTTTTCTTTTGTTTCCTTTACTGCTTGCTCAATATACAGATTGAATAACATCGGGGAGGGGCTACAACCCTGTCTCACTCCCTTCCCAACCACTGCTTCCCTTTCATGCCCCTCGACTCTTATAACTGCCATCTGGATTCTGTACAAATTGTAAATAGCCTTTCGCTCCCTGTATTTTACCCCTGCCACCTTCAGAATTTGTCAAAAGCTTTCTCTAAGTCTACAAATGCTAGAAACGTAGGTTTGCCTTTCCTTAATCTTTCTTCTAAGATAAGTCGTAGGGTCATTATTGCCTCACGTGTTCCAACATTTCTACGAAATCCAAACTGATCTTCCCCTAGGTTGGCTTCCACAAGTTTTTCCATTCGTCTGTAAAGAATTAGTGTTAGTATTTTGCAGCTGTGACTTATTAAACTGATAGTTCGGTAATTTTCACATCTGTCAACACCTGATTTCTTTGGGATTTGAATTATTATATTCTTCTTGAAGTCTGAGGGTATTTTGCCTGTCTCTTACATCCTGCTCACCAGGTAGTAGAGTTTTGTCAGGACTGGCTCTCCCAAGGCTGTCAGTAGTTCTAATGGAATGTGGTCTACTCCGAAGGCCTTGTTTCGACTTGGGTCTTTCAGTGCTCTGTCAAACTCTTCACGTGATATCATATCTCCCATTTCATCTTCACCTACATCCTCTTCCATTTCAATAATATTGTCCTCAAGTACATCGCCCTTGTATAGGCCCTCTATATACTCCTTCCCTTCTTTTCTTAGAACTTTTGAACATTTTAGTAAGAAAAGATGTGATTTGTGTTACTCTTCGTTTCAATGTTTCAAGAAGTATTTTGTCTGGGCCTGGTGGTTTTCGGCTTTTAAGCCTGCTGATAGCCGTCGCGACTTCTTCTTGCGCGAATGGCATGGTTACACTGTCACCTTCGAAGTTTTTTTTTTTTCTCACTAGCTGTTTATATATTATGACCCACCGTCTAATTTCTTATGGTGGGTCGTATGTTGCCACTTAGCTGCTGTGACTAGGTCCGCGGTCCGGTGTGACTGGAAATTACACCACCCCGGCTCCCGTCCCCACTCACACCGTTTCCCGTGTCCCGCCACGTGAAGGCGGGCTCTATTTGTTTACATCCTATTTGATACCTTTTTTGTGCACCATTAGAAAAACTTATAACTAACACAAAATCAAGTGAGATATTAATAAACAAAATGGAATTAAATATTTAGAAAGAAGGGAGGAATTGAATAGAGAAGAGATAGGTATAATATTGCCCGTCACCTGGTTGTGGGCGGCGGCCCGGGTCTTGGAATGACCCTCAAGACGCTGGCCGTCGCTCACCATGCCTTTAACATCTGCCATCCTAAAAACTAACCTAACTAGAAGAGATTAGGGTTCGTTAAAGCTAGAAACTAAGACTAAGGCCTCCATGTCCAGCCTGATAAACTATTTACGATATACAATAGAGAGGTAACTGATTTTGTGCTTGGCTCAAAGTTGCTTGTGGTAAATGTAATAAGGTAATGACGCTAACGGTTTGTGTTGAGCCTACAAGGCTCCTAGTAGAGTACATCATGCGCAAGCACCTCCCGGCCCCGCCGACAACACGACCTGAACGGTGGTTTTCCCCGATCTACCGTAGGTATCCGGCGGGTTGGGCTCAAAAGAGAGGAACCACAATTAAGATCCTTCCATCCAGACTGTGCGCTGCCTCTTAATGGAAGGCGTAGGTCCCTTGAAGAGGTACCTACCTTTAAGCTCTTATTAGACATGGACGCACTGTTAACTATTTTCATATTTACATATAAGATGCAATCTGTTTTTAGAATTGTGTGTGACTTGTGCAC
This sequence comes from Schistocerca piceifrons, assembly GCF_021461385.2. Classification (NCBI taxonomy): domain Eukaryota; kingdom Metazoa; phylum Arthropoda; class Insecta; order Orthoptera; family Acrididae; genus Schistocerca; species Schistocerca piceifrons. The sequence continues at coordinate 65,339,038 of NC_060148.1, read as the reverse complement.
CTCTTGTCGGTTGTTCCAGACTCTTCTTTGAAGTGGACTTGTTTGACACTGTGGATCATCCGCGCTGGACGCTTCAATATCTGTGTTGGTGCCCTGGTCTGTATCTGATTCTTCTTCATCACTCCTGGTGCTAATCATGTCTGTGTCCCCCTGGGCATCATGATGTCTGTTCGGACCGACTTGCCTTCGGTAGGGTCTGTTGCGCGCAAGTATTCTATTTGTTGGATCTTCGACATTTCGTCATTTAGTTTGTTGAGTACAGTTCACCTTTCTGGGTCGCGTATTATGGCATGTAGTTTGTTCTGTGTGTTCAGGCGATTTATGTGTACTGTGTGTCTTATGTTCGAGCGTTGTCCGCAGAAGAAGACAGTATGTTCAGGGGAACCTTCTTCCCCGCATGTGCATCTATTAGTCTGCTGCAGACTCACGCAGTACAGGTGCGTGCGATGAGAGCCATGTCCTGTTATGAAATGTACCTTCGAAGTATCAAAAGTTCCATGATTACTGCAAAAAGCTTTAAAATCGGTCCGCACACGCAGCGGGAGAAGAAATCATTTGGAAGGGGACTTCGCCGCAGTGAGTAACAGGTGGTTTTGTGGAGTACTTTACTCGGCCACTGCGCGCTGACAGGATATTATCAGGAGATGTAGCTCTGGATGCGTAGGCAGTGACGGCAAATGCGTTCCAGGAAGCGCGATCGCTTCGGGGAAATGCGAGCGGATCCTATTCGCGAGCGTTGACCCCCTGGTCGGTAGGCAGACCCGCGAAACGCTGATTACTCGCTCTGCCGTCGGCCCGACTACCTGCGCGCGAGAGGGGAATCGATTGCTACGGAGGCGCCGACTCGGTGATGCGGGGTGGGGGTTAGAGGGGAAGGGTAGCGGGTTAGGCGGCGGATGGGGGTATGGGGAGAGCGGGTGGGGGTGGCTACGTAACCGTCTCGTGGGTTGCAGGAAGGGGGGGGGGGGAGGGGGTTGAGCGAGAAAACACTCCGCGCTCTGGGAACCCTGGAGATCTCCGCAAACACGACTGGCGAGAAACTGCTCGCAGTGGGGAGAAGCCGGGGAAAAAGGAGAGAGGAGATAAATAGAAGGAAAGAGAGAGAGAGAGAGAGAGAGAGAGACGGGCGGAAATAAGGCGCTACGAGTATGTGTGTGTGTGTGTGTGTGTGTGTGTGTGTGTGCATCCAAACTGCGTCTCCGACAACTCTTGGCTCTGATTCCGTATTACCTCGACGCTAGCTTCCACTCTCGCCGTCCTTGGAGAACACGGAATGAGGCGTCGAGGCAGAACCAGAGAAAGTATTGACGCGGAACATTTATTCGTTGTTCGCTGGAGTTTTCCAGTGTGCAGAAACACCGCCAGTTTTGAATCTCTAACAACTACGAGACCAATTCGGCAATGGCCCATTACTTAGCTTGCATTTATCGCGAATCTCTCTCCCAGAGTAACGCCCCAGTGAGAGGAATAATGACGGTCGTACATAAGAAGGGCAAAAGAACGGACCTGCAAAATAACAGACCAATATTCTTTACATCAGGTTGCTACAGGCTTATTCAGCGTATTCTATGTCAGAGTATAATAAATTTGAGACAGAAAAGCTTCTGCGCACTATTCAGCACGGATTTAGAAAGTTTACGTCATCCAAAACTGAGTTGCCATTTTCTCACATCACAAATGGCTCTGAGAACTATGGGACTTAATATCTGAAGTCATTAGTCCCCTGGAACTCAGAACTACTTAGACCTTACTAACCTAAGGACATCACACACATGCATGCCCGAGGCAGGATTCGAACCGGCGACCGTAGCGGTCGCGCGGTTCCAGACTGAAGCGCCTAGAACCGCTCGGCCCCTGCGGCTGGCTGTCACATCACATTCTGCGAACCATGGATGAAGGGGAATAGGTAGACTACATATTCCTACGTTTCCGAAAATCGTTCGATATGATGTCCCACTGCAGACTGTTAACGAAGATATGAGCATATGTCGTAGGTTTCCAGATAAGTGTGCGGCTCGTACTTCTTAAGTAATTGAATTGTGATTGATGCCGAGTGTTCGTCAGAGAGAAGAATATTATCAGGCGTGACCCACAGGAGCGAGATAGGTGCGCTGTTGTTCTCTGTATACACTATGTGATCAAAAGTATCCGGATACTTGGCTGAAAATGACTTTCAAGTTCGTGGCGTCCCCCAACGGTAATGCTGGAATTCGGTATGGTGTTGGCACATCCTTACCCTTGATGACAGCTTCCAGTCTCGCAGGCATACATTCAGTCAGGTGCTAAGGTTTCTTGGCGAAACGCAGCCCATTCTTCACGCAGTGCTGCACTGAGGAGAGGTATCGATGTCGGTCGGTGAGGCCTGGCACCAAGTCGGCGTTCCAAAACATCCCAAATGTGTTCTGTAGGATTCAGGTCAGGACTGTATGCAGGCCAGTCCATTATAGGGATGTTATTGTCGTGTAACCACTCCGCCACAGCCATGCATTATGAACAGGTGCTCGACTGTGCTGAAACTTGCAATCGCCATCCCCAAATTGCTCTTCAACAGTGTGAAGTATGAAGGTGCTTAAGAGGTCAATGTAGGCCTGTGCTGTGATAGTGCCACGCAAAACAACAAGGGATGCAAGCCCCCTCCATGAAAAATACCATAACACCACCGCTTCCGAATGTTACTCTTCGCACTACTTACGCTGGCAGATGACGTTCACTGGGCATTCGCCATAACCACACCCTGCCATCGGATCGCCACATTGTGTACTGTGATTCGTCACTCCATACAACGTTTTTCCACGGCTCAGTCGTCCAATGTTTACGCTCCTTACACCAAGCGAGGCGTCGTTTGGCATTTACCGGCGTGATGTGTGGCCCATGAGCAGCCGCTCGACCGTGAAATCCAAGTTTTCTCACCTCCCGCCTAACTATCATAGTACTTGCAGTGGATCCTGATGCAGTTTGGAAGTCCTGTGTGATGTTCTGGATAGATGTCTGCCTATTACACATTACGACCTTCAACTGTCGGCAGTCTCTGTCAGTCAACAGACGAGATCGACTTCTACGATTTTGTGTTGTAGGTGTCCCTTCACGTTTCCTCTACACTATGGCATCGCAAACAGTGGACCTAGGGATGTTCAAGAGCGTGGAAATCTCACGTAGAGACGTATGACATAGGTGACACCCAATCACCAGGAAGTCCGTGAGTTCCGCAGAGCGCCCCATTCTGCTCTCTCACGATGTCTAATGACTACTGAGGTCGCTGATATGGAGTACCTGGCAGTAGGTGGCAGCACAATGGATCTAATATGAAAACCGTATGTCTTTGGGGGTGCCCGGTAACTTTTAATCACACAGTATACTGTCGAAATGATTGATTGTAGAATGATACAATATGACTTAGACAGAATGTTTAGTTGATGTGATGATTGGCAACTGGCTGTAAATTTAGAAAAAAGTGAGTTAATGCAGTTGAGTAGGGAAAACAATTCTGCTGTGTTCGGATAAGCGACAATCACATCGTTTGAACGCGAATAAAGTTGTAAAGCAGTATGAAGTGGGACGAGCTTGTGATGATTGTGGTAAGAAAGGCGAATGCTCGGTTTAGTGGGAAAATTTTAGTAAAGTGTGGTTCACCTGTAAAGGAGCTAAATACACTGCTGGCCACCGTAAATGCAACACCCTGAAGGAAGCATCCGAATCAAGTGAAATTTACACCATGGGTTTGCAGCGATGAGATATGCAACTGATTAGAATTTCAGCGCAGACGCACATCACGCGCGCCTGTGGCGCCACCTCATAGCGCCATTTAAGGCTTGGCGATTTCGACGAGTGTACGTTCGGCACGTGTGTTTACCTTGTGGTTGTTTCACAAGACGATCAGTTACGCCTCGTAGACAACGGCGAACATCTTTTGATCAAGTATCCGAGTTCGACAGAGGAAGGATAGTGGCTTACCGAGATTGTGGATTATCATACAGAGAAATCGCTAGTCGTGTTGGACGAAACCAAACAACTGTAATGGCGGATATGTGACCGTTGGATGCAGGAGGGTACGACGGACCGACGTGGTCGATCGCATTCACCTCGGTGCACCACTGCACGTGCTGATAGGCAAATTTTGCGCATGGCAGTGACGGATCGCTCAGTGACATCCCGAACCATAGCACAGCACATTGCGTCTGTAACGCATCATCCAGTGTCTGCGCGTACCATTCGACGCCGTTTACAGCAGAGTGGTCTGTCCGCAAGACGTCCATTGCTTCGTCTACCATTGACGCAGAACCACAGACGTCTCCGTCGCCAATGGTGTGATGACAGACGGATGTGGACGGCAGAATGGAATGACGTTGTCTTTACTGACGAGGCACGCTTCTGTCTGCAGCACCACGATGGTCGGATTCGAGTGTGGAGACACCGTGGAGAGAGGATGCTGGACAGCTGCATTATGCACCGCCACACTGGCCTTACACCGGGTATTATGGTATGGGGCGGTATTGGATATTACTCTCGCACGCCTCTAGTACGCATTGCCGGTACTTTAAATAGCCGGCGCTACATATCCGAGGTGCTGGAGCCAGTTGTCCTTCCTTACCTTCAGGGCTCGGCCACAGCCATATTTCAACAGGATAATGCGCGACCACACGTGGCACGCATTGTCCAAAGGTTCTTCGTCAATAACCAGATTGAATTGCTTCCCTGGCCGGCTCGCTCCCCGGATCTTTCGCCGATACAAAACATGTGGTCCATGGTTGCTCAACGAGTGACCCAGATTACATCCCCAGCTGCCACACCAGATGATCTTTGGCAACGTGTGGAAGCTGCTTGGGCTGCTGTACCCCAGGAACACATCCAACGTCTCTTTGACTCAATGCCGAGACGTGTGGCAGCGGTGATCTCCAACAATGGCGGCTACTCTGGCTACTGATTCTGGCAGGAACCACATGTCACAAACGTCTGTAAACGTAATCATTTGATACTTGGTCAACATGTTATCTACAAAATAAATTTTGTTGTGCTACCTCTTGTCTTTCTTGGTGTTGCATTTACGGTGGCCAGCAGTGTATATGACGTTAGTGCGACATATGCTTGAGTACTGCCGAAGCGCTTTGGATCTGTACCGGTCGGATTAAAGGACGACATCGAAACAATTCAGAGGCGCGCTGCTAGATCTGTTACCGATAGGTTTAAATAAAACGCAAGTATTACGGAAATGCTTCGGGAACTCAGGGAATCAATGGGGGGATGGCGACGTTCTTTCGAGGAACAGTACTGAGAAAATTTAAAGAACCAGCATCTGAAGTTGACTGTAGAACGGTTCTACTGTCGAAGATAAGATGCTTCTACGGAGGCATGTAGACAGTCGTTTTTCCCCTCGCTCTGTTTACGAGTGGAACAGGAAAGGAAAGGACTATCCGGGGTACAGGTTGCCCTCCACCATACTTCGTACAGTGGCCTGAGGAGTATGAATGGTGATGCAGAATAATACGTAAACAGTGGTTGTGTCCGCAACGGATAGATCGTGTCTGTACCGGTTTGTCTCGCTTTTTTGCCTCTGACGTCATCGTAGCAATGTTGTCGCATGGGCGTGATTGTTACGAAGTGACTTAGTGTATGGGTGTAAGATGGTCTACATCTACATCTACATTTATACTCTGCAAGCCACCCAACGGTGTGTGGCGGAGGGCACTTTACGTGCCACTGTCATTACCTCCCTTTCCTGTTCCAGTCGCGTATGGTTCGCGGGAAGAACGACTGCCGGAAAGCCTCCGTGCGCGCTCGACACTCTAATTTTACATTCGTGATCTCCTCGGGAGGTATAAGTAGGGGGGAGCAATATACTCGATACCTCACCCAGAAACGCACTCTCTCGAAACCTGGACAGCAAGCTACACCGCGATGCAGAGCGCCTCTCTTGCAGAGTCTGCCACTTGAGTTTGCTAAACATCTTCGTAACGTTATCACGGTTACCAAATAACCCTGTGACGAAACGCGCCGCTCTTCTTTGGATCTTTTCTATCTCCTCTGTCAACCCGACCTGGTGCGGATCCCACACTGATGAGCAATACTCAAGTATAGGTCGAACGAGTGTTTTGTAAGCCACCTCCTTTGTTGATGGACTACATTTTCTGAAGACTCTCCCAATGAATCTCAACCTTGTACCCGCCTTACCAACAATTAATTTTATATGATCATTCCACTTCAAATCGTTCCGCACTCATACTCCCAGATATTTTACAGAAGTAACTGCTACCAGTGTTTGTTCCGCTATCATATAATCATACAATAAAGGATCCTTCTTTCTACGTATTCGCAATACATTACATTTGTCTGTGTTAAGGGTCTGTTGCCTCTCCCTGCACCAAGTGCCTGTCCGGTGCAGATCTTCCTGCATTTCGCTGCAATTTTCTAATGCTGCAACTTCTCTGTATACTACAGCATCATCCGCGAAAAGCCGCATGGAACTTCCGACACTATCTACTAGGCCATTTGTATATATATTGTGAAAAGCAATGGTCCCATAACACTCCCCTGTGGCACGCGAGAGGTTGCTTAAACGTCTGTAGACGTCTCTCCATTGAGAACAACAGGCTGTGTTCTGTTTGCTAAAAACACTTCAATCCAGCCACACAGCTGGTCTGATATTTCGTAGGCTCTTACTTTGTTTATCAGGTGACAGTGCGGAACTGTATCGAACGCCTTCCGGAAGTCGAGGAAAATGGCATCTACCTGGGAGCCTGTATCTAATATTTTCTGGGTCTCATGAACAAATAAAGCGAGTTGGGTCTCACACGATCGCTGTTTCCGGAATCCAAGTTCATTCCTACAGAGTAGATTCTGAGTTTCCAAAAACGACATGATACACGAGCAAAAAACGTGTTCTAAGATTCTACAACAGATGGACGTCAGGGATATAGGTCTATAGTTTTGCGCATCTGCTCGACGACCCTTCTTGAAGACTGGGACTACCTGTGCTCTTTTCCAATCATTTGGAATCTTCCGTTCCTCTAGAGACTTGCGGTACACGGCTGTTAGAATGGGGGCAAGTTCTTTCGCGTGTAGCGAGGACAATGATTCGGGCGCCATTGTGAAAATCTACTGGAGCTCTGGTAAGACCTACTGTGACAAAGTAAAAATATTCGCCTGAACATAAGTGAAAATCGCTATCAAATCGACATTTACAAAGTGGTGAAACATATCGTCCCATATGAATCGTGATACTCTCGGAATTACAGAAAACGCAAGTGAGAGGAAAGCTGGCTCAGACGCGGTAATTACTGGCATTAAGGGAAACGTGGAAGGGTGGACCTATTAATGTAACTTCCTTTTCGCACAACTTGTTTATTTAACAATATATAATCATAAACTTATTTTCTGTACAAATTAACAAATTTGTGAAATGAATAAGCATAACAAGAGAAATCAAAACAGGAACAACATGACGATAATTACAAGACGGCCGGACCTGCGGCCCGCTTGTTATCGGGTGAAACAGCGGTGTTTGCTACAACGCTGGACACAGTCTGTGTTATTAAATGCCCTTCTACAACACATGAAAACTATATAAGTAATATTGATGACGAGAGTGATTCAATTACTCAAACAGATGACTTTATTTTTATGTGGGCACTGTATGTCGAAAGGTTCGGGGCTAAGATGCGCACCAATGCTCTAAGGTTAAGCCGGCCGGGATGGCCGAGCAGTTCTAGGCGCTTCAGTGTGGAACCGCGCGACCGCTACAGTCGCGGGTTGGAATCCTGCCTCGGGCATGGATGTGTGTGATGTCCTTAGGTTAGTTAGGTTTAAGTAGTTCTAGGTTCTAGGGGACTGATGACCTCAGATGTTAAGTCCCATATTGCTCAGAGCCATTTGAACCATTTTTGCTTAAAGGTTAAACAAATTAGGAAACAATTATCACAATGATAAGGCTTGCTTCAAACCGAACAACCTTTTCATTTCAATCAGCAACCAAGGTGCGACTGGATCGCAATCCGTCCCTTTTGACAATCGTATTGTGACTAAAGCCTTGGCGACAGTTCGCTGTTAATATTTCAAAAGTTAATTGCTTCACAGTTGTGAAGGCCGCTCTGAAGGAAAGTTTTAAAACATTATGTATGCGCACTTACTAGAAGAGGACTCACTCGACAGAACCACAAGATCCAGTTAAAAATATATCAATAATGACCCGGTGTTTCAAAGAGAGGAGCGCACTGCTTAGTACAACAGGTTGTTCAGATTACCTCAAATGCAATTACAATCAAGAAACTGAACCGGTTAACATCTAAATCTAAGCACAAGACCCCTGTTTGCTTCATTAAAACATTAATAATAGGGTATAAACTAGTAAGGAAGGGCAATATAATATCAGAACAAATTTTCAAACGATAACTAGTGTCAAGTACAATGCTACGGTCTGTATTTACGACTAAAGAGCAAACCGACTAAAACTCCGAGAGTCGGGTACAAACCAGAAAATACGAGGGTTGGAACTTAAATAGTGGCAACTATTTATATACAGCTCGTACACAACAGATATGTGTTTCAAAGTTTAACTGACCTTCAAAGAAGTCACCAGCATTGTTTATAACCCGTTGCCAGCGATGTGGAAGTCGTAGGATACTGTTAGCAGTGACATTTGTGTTGACAGTTCAAGCGGCGCGGTCTATTGCCCGACGAATTTGTAGCAGTTCTGAAGCGAATGCCGTGAAGTGTTTCCTTCAGTTTAGAAATCGAGTTGAACCGGTGAGGGCTTAAGTTAGGGGAGTGCAGTAGGTGGTAAAGTCTTAGCAGCCCCATCAGTCAAACAAATCAGTAACAAACTTTCTGGCAGATTAAAACTGTGTGCCCGACCGAGACTTGAACTCGGGTCCTTTGCCTTTCGCGGGCAAGTGCTCTACCATCTGAGCTACCCAAGCACGACTCACGTCCCGTCCTCACAGGTTTACTTCGGCCAGTACCTCGTCTGCCAGGAAGTTTCATATAAGCGCACACACCGCTGCAGAGTGAAAATCTCATTCTGGAAACATCCCCCAGGCTGTGGCTAAGCCATGTCTCCGCAGTATCCTTTCTTTCAGGAGTGCTACTTTTGCAAGGTTCGCAGGAGAGCTTCTGTAAAGTTTGGAAGGTAGGAGACGAGATACTGGCAGAAGTAAAGCTGTGAGTACCGGGCGTGAGTCGTGCTTGGGTAGCTCAGATGGTAGAGCACTTGCCCGCGAAAGGCAAAGGTCCCGAGTTCGAGTCTCGGTCGGGCACACAGTTTTAATCTGCCAGGAAGTTTCATATCAGCGCACACTCCGCTGCAGAGTGAAAATCTCATTCTGGAAATCAGTAACGGGTTGCACTGTACGTGCCTTGAGTATTGCCTTGCAAAATGATGGCCAGTGCAAGTGCTTAAACTCTGAAGAGCGTTTCTGGAGCCACTCTCTAGCAATTGTGGGCGTGTGTCGTGTCGCATTGTTCTGCTGGAATTGCCCAAGTCCTTCGGAATGCACAATGGACATGAAAGGATGCAGATGATCAGACAGAATGTTTACGTAGGTGCCACGTATCACAGTCGTATCTAGACGTATCAGGGATCCCATATCTCTCCAACTGCACACGCCCCACACCATTACAGAACCTCCACCAGCTTGGACAGTGCCCTGCTGACCTGCAGGGTCCATGAATTCATGTCCACCCGCTCGGTAAAATTTGAAACGAACTCGTCCGACCGGGCAACATGCTTCCAGTCATAAAAAAATCCAATGTCGATGTTGAAGGCCCCAAGCGAGCCTTAAAGCTTTGTGTCGTGCAGTGATCAAAGGTACACGAGTGGGTCTTCGGCTCCGGAAGCCGATAGCTAAGATGTTTTGTTGAATGCTTCGCACGCTAACACTTGATGGCCCAGCATTGAAATCTGCAGGAATTTGCGGAAGGTTTGTGTTTCTGTCACGTTGAACCATTCTCTTCAGTAGTTGTTGGCCGCTTTCTTGCAGGATTTTTTCCTGCCGCAGCGATGTCAGAGATTTGATGTTTTTACCGGATTCCTGATATCCTCGGTACACTCGTGAAATGGTCGTACGGGAAAATTCCCGCTCCGTCGCTACCTTGGAGATGCTGTATTCCATCACTCGTGCGCCGACGTTCAAACTCACTTAAATCTTATAACCTGCCATTGTAGCAGTAGTAACCGATCTAACAACTGCACCAGACACTTGTTGTCTTATACAAGGTGTTACAAAAAGGTACGGCCAAACTTTCAGGAAACATTCCTCACACACAAATAAAGACAAGATGTTATGTGGACATGTGTCCGGAAACCCTTAATTTCCATGTCAGAGCTCATTTTAGTTTCGTCAGTATGTACTGTACTTCCTCGATTCACCGCCAGTTGGCCCAATTGAAGGAAGGTAATGTTGACTTCGGTGCTTGTGTTGACATGCGACTCATTGCTCTACAGTACTAGCATCAAGCACATCAGTACGTAGCATCAACAGGTTAGTGTTCATCACGAACGTGGTTTTGCAGTCAGTGCAATGTTTACAAATGCGGAGTTGGCAGATGCCCATTTGATGTATGGATTAGCACGGGGCAATAGCCGTGGCGCGGTACGTTTGTATCGAGACAGATTTCCAGAACGAAGGTGTCCCGACAGGAAGACGTTCGAAGCAATTGATCGGCGTCCTAGGGAGCACGGAACATTCCAGCCTATGACTCGCGACTGGGGAAGACCTAGAACGACGAGGACACCTGCAATGGACGAGGCAATTCCTCGTGCAGTTGACGATAACCCTAATGTCAGCGTCAGAGAAGTTGCTGCTGTACAAGGTAACGTTGACCATGTCACTGTATGGAGAGTGCTACGGGAGAACCAGTTGTTTCCGTACCGTGTACAGCGTGTGCAGGCACTATCAGCAGCTGATTGGCCTCCACGGGTACACTTCTGCGAATGGTTCATCCAACAATGTGTCAATCCTCATTTTAGTGCAAATGTTCTCTTTACGGATGAGGCTTCATTCCAACGTGATCAAATTGTAAATTTTCACAATCAACATGTGTGGGCTAACGAGAATCCGCACGCAATTGTGCAATCACGTCAACAACACAGATTTTCTGTGAACGTTTGGGCAGGCATTGTTGGTGATGTCTTGATAGGGCCCCATGTTCTTCCACCTACGCTCAATGGAGCACGTTATCACGATTTCATATGGGATACTCTACCTGTGCTGCTAGAACATGTGCCTTTACAAGTACGACACAACATGTGGTTCATGCACGATGGAGCTCCTGCACATTTCAGTCGAAGTGTTCGTACGCTTCTGAACAACAGATTCGGTGACCGATGGATTGGTAGAGGCGGACCAATTCCGTGGCCTCCACGCTCTCCTGACCTCAACCCTCTTGACTTTCATTTATGGGGGCATTTGAAAGCTCTTGTCTACGCAACCCCGGTACCAAATGTAGAGACTCTTCGTGCTCGTATTGTGGACGGCTGTGATACAATACGCCATTCTCCAGGGCTGCATCAGCGCATCAGGGATTCCATGCGACGGAGTGATTTCAAGAGAAGTAATAAAATGAGCTCTAACATGGAAAGTAAGCGTTTCCGGACACATGTCCACATAACGTATTTTCTTTCTCTGAGTGTGAGGAATGTTTCCTGAAAGTTTGGCCGTACCTTTTTGTAACACCCTGTATAGGTGTTGGCGAGCTCTGCGCTGTATTCTGCCTGTTGAAATATCTCTCTATTTGAATATGTATGCATTTACCAGTTTTTGTGTTGCTTCAGTGTAAGATTTCCTCGAGAACCATATAGGACTCGTTGTGATCCACTCCGAAACGACTGGGAGCTGTTTTGAACGGTAAGAGGTTTCATACACCCTGCTAGCTATTGCAGTGTGTTGCGTTGTTGGCGTTTCCATATTTTTGTCCAATGCAGATGCAGATTTAGGTTGCTACACAGCGTACGCAACAACACAAAAGCAAAAGCAATTAGTTCCTCGCTGCGAACTTGCTGCAACTCCACTTTGCCGGGAGAAATGAAACACGAGGACAGAGCATTCCGCCCAAACTGTTTCCGTAGCGGTGAGCAGATTGCCATTCGCTTTCGCTCCGCAGAGACGTACCCATCTCGTTCCGCTAGCTACCTGCGTTATCAATTTCCGGCACTTGTGACGGCTTCGCATTTTATTTACTCTCGTGTTCGTTTATTTTCCTCCACACATCTGTCTCTCTCCCAGTCGCTCTTTTTCCTCCTTTTATTTTAGGGGTTGTCCAATCCCGTCGGCGGCAGCGTGTTGCCGCGGGATATCGGAATATCGACCCCCACCTCCTGTCCCCCGATATTCGCAGTCCACTTCATCTTTTGACCCTCCTCGCAGCATATTTTTACGGCGAACTGAGTCGCGCCACGCATGTGAAAAAAAGGAGGCACAAAAAAAGAGCGATTGTTCTAAAATACAGCCTTTTATCGGAGATATGGGCGGACGGCGCCGTTTCGCACCGAATCTGCGGCTGCCATCTTCAGGGGCGAGAAAGAGGAAGCAGTAATTATGCCATTATTTGTTAGACAGCGGCCAGTTCTCGGTGCTAAAAGGGACGCAGAAATTTTAGCTACGAGCTGAATGCGGAGCAACATTGCAGTATGTACATATCTATATTACTGAGGCACTAATTCGAAATGTAAGGATGTAGAGGCTTATCTCACTAGGGGTAAGATAGATACTGCCTACAGGAAAATTAAAGAGACCTTTGGAGATAAGAGAACCACTTGTATGAATATCAAGAGCTCAGATGGCAACCCAGTTCTAAGCAAAGAAGGGAAAGCAGAGAGGTGGAAGGAGTATATAGAGGGTCTATACAAAGGAGATTTACATGAGGACAATATTATGGAAATGGAAGAGGATGTAGATGAAGAAGCCGGCCGGAGTGGCCGTGCGGTTCTAGGCGCTGCAATCTGGAACCGAGCTACCGCTACAGTCGGAGGTTCGAATCCTGCTTCGGGCATGGATGTGTGTGATGTCCTTAGGTTAGTTAGGTTTAATTAGTTCTAAGTTCTAGGCGACTGATGACCTCAGAAGTTAAGTCGCATAGTGCTCAGAGCCATTTGAACCATTTTTTTTTTTTTTTGTAGATGAAGATGAAATGGGAGATACGATACAGCGTGAAGAGTTTGACAGAGCACTGAAAGACCTGATTCGGAACAAGGCCCCGGGAGTAGACAACATTCCATTAGAGCTACCGATGGCCTTGGGAGAGCCAGTCCTGACGAAACACTACCATATGGTGAGCAAGATGTACGAGACAGGCGAAATACCCTCAGACTTCAAGAAGAATATAATAATTCCAATCCCAAAGAAAGCAGGTGTTGACAGATGTGAAAATTATCCAACTATCAGTTTAATAAGTCACAGCTGCAAAATACTAACGAGAATTCTTTACAGACGAATCGAATGGAAAAACTGGTAGAAGCCGACCTCGGGGAAGATCAGTTTGGATGCCGTAGAAATACTGGAGCACGTGAGGCAATACTGACCCTACGACTTATCTTAGAAGAAAGATTAAGGAAAGGCAAACCTACGTTTCTAGCATTTGTAGACTTAGAGAAAGCTTTTGACAATGTTGACTGGAATTCTAAAGGTGGCAGGGGTAAAATACAGGGAGCGAAAGGCTATTTACAATTTGTACAGAAACCAGATGGCAGTTATAAGAGTCGAGGGGCATGAAAGGGAAGCAGTGGTTGGGAAAGGAGTGAGACAGGGTTGTAGTCTCTCCCCGATGTTATTCAATCTGTGTATTGAGCAAGCAGTAAAGGAAACAAAAGAAAAATTCGGAGTAGGTATTAAAATTCATGGAGAAGAAATAAAAACTTTGAGGTTCGCCGATGACATTGTAATTCTGTCAGAGACAGCAAAGGACTTGGAAGAGCAGCTGAACGGAATGGACAGTGCCTTGAAAGGAGGATATAAGCTGAACATCAACAAAAGCAAAACGAGGATAATGGAATGTAGTCAAATTAAACCGGGTGATGCTGAGGGAATTAGATTAGGAAATGAGACACTTAAAGTAGTAAAGGAGTTTTGCTATTTAGGGAGTAAAATAACTGATGATGGTCGAAGTAGAGAGGATATAAAATGTAGACTGGCAATGGCAAGCAAATCGTTTCTGAAGAAGAGAAATTTGTTAACATCGAGTATAGATTTAACTGTCAGGAAGTCGTTTCTGAAAGTATTTGTATGGAGTGTAGCCATGTATGGAAGTGAAACATGGACGATAACTAGTTTGGACAAGAAGAGAATAGAAGTTTTCGAAATGTGGTGCTACAGAAGAATGCTGATGATAAGGTGGGTAGATCACATAACTAATGAGGAGGTATTGAATAGGATTGGGGAGAAGAGAAGTTTGTGGCACAACTTGACTAGAAGAAGGGATCACTTGGTAGGACATGCTTTGAGGCATCAAGGGATCACAAATTTAGCATTGGAGGGCAGCGTGGAGGGTAAAAATCGTAGAGGGAGACCAAGAGATGAATACACTAAGCAGATTCAGAAGGATGTAGGTTGCAGTAGGTACTGGGAGATGAAGAAGCTTGCACAGGATAGAGTAGCATGGAGAGCTGCATCAAACCAGTCTCAGGACTGAAGACCACAACAACAACAACAACAACTGTGAAACTTTCACACATTCAAAATTAAAACTGTATTTTTACAAAAATAGTGTGCATTTATTTTGGAGTGACCCTCGTAGTTCCAGGTTGCCCATCTGACGGTTTCCAGAGTCGACAAAAATTTCGTCTTCAGTATTTCGCGTTCACCCGATTTAAAAATTTAAAACACTGTTTTAGCGTGCTCATTAAGAGCTATACTCTTATCTTCAAAGTTTAACACAGTGAGATAAACATTAAACTCATAAAGTATAGATTTATAATGAGGTAGCGTAACTGATGGAACGTAAATATCCGGACATTATTCACCCAGTATTTGCTTATGACACCACTCGGCAGCTTGCAACAAACTCTACAAATGTTTACAAATTTTTACGAAATTTTTTCTTGCTGATACTCCCCTGGTAAAATGATAAAAGGAAAAAAAGCATATCACTAACTACATTTTCGCTGTTCGTGCAGTAAAACAGCAACATCATGCGTGACGTTTTAATTTATTAACTCCTGTCGGATACAGATGGGTGTTATAAGTTTAAGGTTGTGTCTGTGTATCTGTCTATGGCGTAGTAGCTCCCAAACAAACGGTCCGATTTTAATTAAGTTTTTTATTATTGGAACTCTGGTTTAATCGAGATGGTTCTTAGCTATGTTCCATGAAACTCTTTTCAGCAGTCTAAAATTCGTCAGCTAAATTAACTAAACATTTTTTTCCGTCAGCGCGCTGTCTTCATACACGATACGCAATATATAAGAGCTACATCAAATTATGAAGTACCAGATTGTAGAGCTCAAGAAGACCTAAATAAAAGTCCTCGAGACCATAATTGTTTATCCATTACGATTGACCATCAATGATGATTTTTGTCTTTTGAAGTGGTCCGTTTCGGCACCTGCAAAGCAGAATAATGGTGACTGTGACTCAGCTGTAAAAGATAAACATTCTCTCTTGCATACTTCTTTGTAGTTCTTTCTGAGGCCGACAATTCAGTATTAAATCTAATTTTATCCTAAATAGCTTGGGCAGTCTTTTTGCAACACAGCGCAATAACAGCCCACTTTCTTCCGACTGGAAGAGAAATGTCCGCAGCTCGTGGTCGTGCGGTAGCGTTCTCGCTTCCCGCGCCCGGGTTCCTGGGTTCGATTCCCGGCGGGTCAGGGATTTTCTCTGCCTCGTGATGACTGGGTGTTGTGTGCTGTCCTTAGGTTAGTTAGGTTTAAGTAGTTCTAAGTTCTAGGGGACTGATGACCATAGATGTTAAATCCCACAGTGCTCAGAGCCATTTGAACCATTTTTTGGAAGAGAATTATCGCCCCTGCTTATTGATTGTCTTACCTGAATTAGCTAAATATATATATTAAAACATAGTCAATGAATAAACATGTGTGTTAATAAAAAAGAAACAAATAAATCACACAAGTGAAAAAGATCTGCCGTCGCAATTTCGTGTTTAGTCACGAAACGTATTTGTCTGAATGTGGGGATAGAGTGTCGACAGTACAGTGTCGATAGTACAGTGTCTGCTACTAGTAAACTAAAAAAATTAAAAAGCATGAAATAAAACTTGAATTAAAATTTTAAAAACTGACACGAAAAACAAGAAAAAAAGTGAAAAAATTATTGCCCCTTTAAGCTTAATATGAGTAGTATTATTTTGATCCAAGTTTGCCGCGTCGGGAAAACGCTAAGTAAATAATATATAAACAGAACACATCTAAAAATGATGTACGAAATTTAATTACGAGTAAGCTACCGAGACAACGTAGGTAAATCTCAAAGCAACAACATAAACTCGCTGATTATCAATGAAATGCGCCTACAGCCGAGTAACTGAGATGTCATTTTATTTTATTTTGACTACCAGTTCCGGCATTCCGTTGTGCCGTCTTCAGGCCCCATATGCATCTCTCAAAAGTAGAGATTCATATGGAGCCTTCAGATGGCAGAGGGGTTTAACGAAACTAAAATAAAATTACATAGCAGTTGCACAGCCATTGGCAAATTTCATTGATAATTACTTGACCAGCTGATGTCCCATGTCCATGATGGATAAATAGAGACAAAAATCGTTGAGTCTTAGTTAATTTACTCCGAGAAATTCGCGATATAGACACAACCGTCGACGACGCCTATACTCACGCGACTGCCTGAGTTAGTTCGCTACTATCAGACCACTGCAGGACATAGACAATGTGATCAAAAGTATCCGGACACGCGCAAAAACATAGGTTTTTCACATTAGCTGCATTGTGCTGCCACCTACTGCCAGGTGCTCCACATCAGCTACCTCAGTAGCCATCACACATCGTGAGAAAGCAGAATGGGGCCCTCCCCAGAACTGACGGACTGCGAACGTGGTCAGGTGATTGGGTGTCACTTGTGTCATACGTCTGCACGCGAGGTTTCCACACTCCTAAGCTTCCCTAGTTCCACTGTTTCCGATGTGATAGTGAAGTGCAAACGTCAAGGGACACGTACAGCACAAAAGCGTACAGGCCGACCTCGTGTGTTAACTGACAAACACTGCCGACAGTTGAAGAGGGTCGTAATGTGTAATAGGCAGACATCTATTCAGACCATCAAACAGGAATTCCAAACTGCGTCAGGATTCACTGCAAGTACTGTGACAGTTAAGCGGCAGGTGAGAAAAGTTGGATTTCATGGTCAAGCAGCTGCTCATAAGCCACGCATCACGTAGGTAAACGGCAAACGACGCCTCGCTTGGTGTAAGGAGCGTAAACATTGGACGATTGAAAAGTGGGGAAACGTTGTGTGGAGTAACGGATCACGGTACACAATGTGGCGTTCCGATGGCAGGGTGTGGGTATGGCGAATGCCCGGTGAACGTCATCTGCCAGCGTGTGTAGTGCCAACAGTAAAATTCGGAGGTGGTGGTGTTATCGTGTGGTCGTGTTTTTCATGGAGGGAGCTTTCAACTCTTGTTGTTTAGCGTGGCACTATCACAGCACAGGCCTATATTGATGTTTTAACCAGCTTCTTGCTACCCGCTGTTGAAGAGCAATTCGGGGATGGCGACTGCATCTTTCAACACGATCGAGCACCTGTTCATAATGTATGGCCTGTGGCGGAGTGGTTACACGACAATAGCATCCCTGTAATGGACTGACCTGCACAGAGTCCTGACCTGAGTCCTGTAGAACACCTTTGGGATGTTTTGGAACGCCGACTTGGTGCCAGGCCTCACCGACCGACATCGATACCTCTCCTCAGTGCAGCACTCCGTGAAGAATGGGCTGCCAATCCCCAAGAAGCCTTCCAGTACCTGATTGAAAGTATGCCTGCGAGGGTGGAAGCCGTCATGAAGGCTAAGGGTGGCCCAATACCGTATTGAATTCCAGCATAACCGATGAGCAACGAACTTGTAAATCATTTTCAGACAGGTGTTCGGATACTTTTGATCACGTAGTGTAGGCCTCCTAAGATAGATCAATGGGTGAAACTAAGTTCGTTCGTGATTACGTAAAAATATGGTGTAAAATAAAAAAGGTAATTATTCTTCTACACTCCTGGAAATTGAAATAAGAACACCGCGAATTCATTGTCCTAGGAAGTGGAAACTTTATTGACACATTCCTGGGGTCAGATACATCACATGATCACACTGACAGAACCACAGGCACATAGACACAGGCAACAGAGCATGCACAATGTCGGCACTAGTACAGTGTATATCCACCTTTCGCAGCAATGCAGGCTGCTATTCTCCCATGGAGACGATCGTAGAAATGCTGGATGTAGTCCTGTGGAACGGCTTGCCATGCCATTTCCACCTGGCGCCTCAGTTGGACCAGCGTTCGTGCTGGACGTGCAGACCGCGTGAGACGACGCTTCATCCAGTCCCAAACATGCTCAATGGGGGACAGATCCGGAGATCTTGCTGGCCAGGGTAGTTGACTTACACCTTCTAGAGCACGTTGGGTGGCACGGGATACATGCGGACGTGCATTGTCCTGTTGGAACAGCAAGTTCCCTTGCCGGTCTAGGAATGGTAGAACGATGGGTTCGATGACGGTTTGGATGTACCGTGCACTATTCAGTGTCCCCTCGACGATCACCAGTGGTGTACGGCCAGTGTAGGAGATCGCTCCCCACACCATGATGCCGGGTGTTGGCCCTGTGTGCCTCGGTCGTATGCAGTCCTGATTGTGGCGCTCATCTGCACGGCGCCAAACACGCATACGACCATCATTGGCACCAAGGCAGAAGCGACTCTCATCGCTGAAGACGACACGTCTCCATTCGTCCCTCCATTCACGCCTGTCGCGACACCACTGGAGGCGGGCTGCACGATGTTGGGGCGTGAGCGGAAAACGGCCTAACGGTGTGCGGGACCGTAGCCCAGCTTCATGGAGACGGTTGCGAATGGTCCTCGCCGATACCCCAGGAGCAACAGTGTCCCTAATTTGCTGGGAAGTGGCGGTGCGGTCCCCTACGGCACTGCGTTGGATCCTACGGCGTGCATCCGTGCGTCGCTGCGGTCTGGACCCAGGTCGACGGGCACGTGCACCTTCCGCCGACCACTGGCGACAACATCGATGTACTGTGGAGACCTCACGCCCCACGTGTTGAGCAATTCGGCGGTACGTCCACCCGGCCTCCCGCATGCCCACTATACGCCCTCGCTCAAAGTCCGTCAACTGCACATACGGTTCACGTCCACGCTGTCGCGGCATGCTACCAGTGTTGAAGACTGCGATGGAGCTCCGTATGCCACGGCAAACTGGCTGACACTGACGGCGGCGGTGCACAAATGCTGCGCAGCTAGCGCCATTCGACGGCCAACACCGCGGTTCCTGGTGTGTCCGCTGTGCCGTGCGTGTGATCATTGTTTGTACAGCCCTCTCGCAGTGTCCGGAGCAAGTATGGTGGGTCTGACACACCGGTGTCAATGTGTTCTTTTTTCCATTTCCAGGAGTGTATTATGTTAGGCTAATTAGAGAATATTTTCTTTTCACATTTTATATTATAAGTAATTATTTATGTAGTACTAACTGTATTAGCAAATTACTTTGCAGGGAGTAGTCACTGAATGGATCTGGAAAGTTATATCACTGTACATCACATGCGCGGTCCAGTCTCAGCACAGCCTACGATCGACGTCAAAGTGCAATAATCTCTCACAGACGGAACGTGGCAGCAGTGGCAGTGGAGGGTATGTAAAGCGTGTCGGCGGGACGGGGAGAACAATGCGTAAACAGAGTGATTTATCTGACACCCAAAGGGGCATGAACATCAGCTTTTGGCCGGCCGGTGTGGCCGTGTGGTTCTAGGTGCTTCAGTCTGGAACCGCGTGACCGCTATGGTCGCAGGTTCCAATCCTGCCTCAGGCATGGATGTTTGTGATGTCCTTAGGTTAGTTAGGTTTAAGTAGTTCTAAGTTCTAGGGGACTGATGACCACAGATGTTAAGTCCCACAGTGCTCTGAACCATTTGAACCATCAGCTTTGAGGTCAGAGGTGGAAGCATTTCCGAAACGGCTAAGTTTGTAAATGGTTCAAGTGCCGACGTGGTTAAAGTAGGCATTTATGGTAAAATGGCGCTATCCAAAACCGGTACCGAGATAGCTGTGGTGCACTATGGGCTATAGATGACAGCAGTGAACTGCGGAAACTTGTACAGGCGAATAGATATGGAGTTGTTGAGCAAGAGGCTACCAACAGTAGCAATCGTAGCTGTATATGAAACTCCACAACAGGCACCTGGTTCATGCACCCATGCTGACTGTTGTTCACCAGCGACGAAGGCTGGAGTTTGCACGCCAGATTCCGCCACAGGACGTCCACTGATTCGTGACAGGTGGCCTTTTCAGATGAATCACGTTTTCTGCTGCGTCGGACGGATGGCCGTTGGCGTGTACGATCCTGCAACAATCGTCGGAAGGGTCCAGGCCAGAGGAGGGAGCATTAGGATGCGGGGAATGTATTCACGGCATTCCCCGGGTGATCTCGTCATTCTGCAAGGCACAGGGGATCCACACTGTTATGCGCCTGTCGTTGGGGACCATGTCCACCCCTTGTATGCAGTTTTTTCCCCCCTCAGCGTGATGGCATCTATCAGGAGGATAATGCGATGTGTCACCCAGCTCAAAGTGGACGTGCCTGGTTCAGAGAAGACCAGGATGAGCTTACCGTACCTCCCTGATCACCAAACTATCCCGATGAAAACGCAATCGAGAATCTGCACGACCATCTCGATCAGCATTTCACATCATGGATCCTCAACCCCGAAACCTAGTGACACGTCACACAGCTCAAAGTGGACGTGTCTCGTTGAAACAAGACAAGGATGAGCTTACCTTACCTCCCTGACCACAAAACTCCCCCAATTAAAACCCAATCGAGAATCTGCAGGATCATCTCGAACGGGCTGTTCGCACAATGGATCCTCAACCCAGAAACCTAGCGATGTGTCACACAGCTCAGAGTGGACGTGCCTGGTTCAAAGAAGACCAAGATGAGCTTACCATACCTCCCTGGCCACCAAACTCCCCCGATGAAAACCCAATCGAGAATCTGCAGGACCATCTCGATCGGGCTGTTCACACCATGGATCCTCAACCTAGAAACCTAGTGACGTGTCACACAGCTCAGAGTGGACGTGCCTGGTTCAAAGAAGACCAGCATGAGCTTACTGTCCCTTCCTGACCACCAAACGTTCCCAATTAAAATCCAATCGAGAATGTGCAGGACCATCTCGATCGGGCTGTTCGCACCATGGATCCTCAACACAGAAACCTAACGACGTGTTACACAGCTCAAAGTGGACGTGCTTGGTTCAAAGAAGACCAGGATGAGTCCATGGCCACCAAACACCCCAGATTAAAATCCAATCGAGAATCTTCTGGACCATCTCGATCGGGCTGTATGCACCATGGATCCTCAACCCAGAAACCTAGCGATGTGTTACACAGCTCAAAGTGGACGTGCCTGGTTCAAAGAAGTCGAGGATGAGCTTACCGTATCTTCCTGACCACTAAACTCCCCCAATTAAAACCCAATCTAGAATCTACAAGACCATCTCAATCGGGCTGTTCACACCATGGATCCTCAACCCAGAAACCTAGCGATGTGTCACACAGCTCAAAGTGGACGTGCCTGGTTCAAAGAAGACCAGGATTAGCTTACTGTACCTCCCACCACCAAACTCCCCCCATTAAAACCCAATCGAGAATCTGCAGGACCATCTCGAATGGGCGGTTCGCACCATGGATCCTCAACCCAGAAACGTAGCGCAGCTGATCAGACCCTGGAGTCGGCATGGCTTCACATCCCTTCCTGAACCTCACTGACCCTCCTTCTGCCAGTCCACGCTGCAAAAGGTGCTCATTTGTGCTATGGACAGACGATCACATTAGTGCGAATGGACTGTGTAGACCAGTGTGATGTGTGAAAAATTTGCTTTTGCCTAAAACGAAGAGCAAATTACGTTGTACTCATCTAGTGCTTGAAGCATAATTTCATGTCTTTTATCGTTTACATGCTTAACTTAAAATATTTGTTAATTAATCAGACGTTTAAAGGTGTTTTGCACATGGAATTTCGAGTTTTGAAAGAACCTGGTACACTTCTTAGGTGTGCCACGGAGGGTACATTACACAGCAGGGTCAATTCTTCCCATAGGCGGTGCTATGCCTATGAGGGGGGGGGGGGGGGGGACTTGGGAGTGGATTTTTAAATGAGAGTTTTACAGAGATTTACTTTTGGTTTGAAACCCTTAGACTTCAACCGCTCTGTGCATGTCACATAACGGTACGCTCATTAATGGCTATGTCTAACCGTTGCTTCTACTGCCTACGACGCTTCTGTGTTTAATGTACCATATGTATGAGCATAATTATGTACATTACATGTAATCCTTATGAACACAATGCATCCGACGTACCACATGTGCTGTACATACTTTACATGTAATTTCCAGTGCAAAGTACTGACATAACCACTGAACTAAATAACATCGGAGTGCAATTCAAATCAGTTATTGTTTCATTGAATGTAATCTGAATAGACAATCACTGTTCTCTAACCGCACAAAACGGTGTTTAATTCTGGCGCTAATAGGCATTTGACTTATTTGTGCGACAACAGATAAAAAGGCTGTTGCAGCGCTACTGCGTTGCATTTCTCGGCTGAAACATGTCACGCTGCTATTGTCGTTACTTAAGGGGCTCCGGAAAGGCTCAAAATCATGAAAAGTTCAATTTTTACTTTTTTGCGTTTTCTGAATCTGCAGACTATTACCTTTTAATAGATATATAATTTATTCAATTCCGAAGACTACAACTATTTTTAAATTTTTTTTTGAAATGTGTTCTACATGGGCGTGACCCACTGTGGCGCTGTTAAACTACTGTCAAATGGTGTTATTATTAACGTCCGTGTTCATCAGGTACATTTTAGTCTGCCTCATGCAATAATGGAGGTGATAAAACCTATTTTCAGAGACTTAGCAGGACCTGAACTGTTGAAAAAGTGTATTCACGGAAAAACTCAAAACCCCAATGAAAGTGTAAATAGTGTTATATGGTCTAGAATCCCCAAGACTGCATTTGTTGGAATAGAAACACTTCACTTTGGTGTGTATGATGCTGTTGCGACTTTCAATGATGGCAACATTGTAAGGTGCAAGGTATTTAGAAATATGGGAATGAAGATAGGTTTTAACATGGTACGAGCGATGCTTGCTTTAGACAAGGAACGCCTTCGGGCTGCAGACAGGGCTGTAAAGAGTCTAGAAATACAAGCAAGAGTAAACAGGAGGAGGAACAAGAGGAAGCTGGAGGAGGAGTTTGCAGAGGATGAAGATAATCCATCCTATGGACCTGGAATGCACTAAAAAGTTAATCCAATCTTTGACGCTCGATTCCCAAAACTTTTATTTTCTCATACTAATTACATGTTTTCTAAGGGTCTTCCAAACATATTTGTTTCAAACTTTCAGTAAATGTTACACAGTACCTTCTGCATAATTTAACACAGCCTTTTTCCAAAAAACTGTATGGTTTTGAATATATAAACAAAAAATTGCAAAAAAATGTTGTGAATTTTCATTAAAATTGAAAAAAAAATCATCTTTAATAACTGATCTAAAATTTTGTAAAATCCATGTGTTAAGTTGTAGCCCATATTCCAATAAATAATCTGTAAAAAGTTCAACTTCCTACCTCAAATACTTTGTGAGGAAAGATGTAATTTATAAGCGTTATTTTAACATTGCAAGTATAGGGCGTTCCGGAGCCCCTCAAACAGAACGCACAAAGTGCAATACAGATTTGTGAAGCCCCAGCAGGTCACGAGATAATAGTCCCAGTTCGCAAACTGCAACACGAAAATGAACTGCTATGTTTTAACACTTCTAAATAGCAGTTAGGATTAGGAGACTCAGTGTCAAATAATTCAAAACCTTTTTTGATTTAGTCGTATAATAATCAGCGAAATTAAAAGCATGTGTATGACACGACATCACTGATTACTTACTATGATGAAATTAACTCTTTAAACAAAATTTACGTTCAGTATTTACGAATTAAAAGCGATAGAGAGTGATTTATTTATTTCCTGAGTATCTTGCGCTGCTTGAAACAACAGTACCAAATAGTCAAACAACACAAGTTACGAAATTTACCAGAAAACTTGTAAAGTGTCTTCAAGCACAACAGCCCACTTTCTGCAATACTAGCGCACGTGGCCGAACATAACGTTCTACAATATACAGCGTGAATCAAAAGGAATCACTCGATTTGGCACCTCTATATTTCTGAAACTACACTCCTGGAAATGGAAAAAAGAACACATTGACACCGGTGTGTCAGACCCACCATACTTGCTCCGGACACTGCGAGAGGGCTGTACAAGCAATGATCACACGCACGGCACAGCGGACACACCAGGAACCGCGGTGTTGGCCGTCGAATGGCGCTAGCTGCGCAGCATTTGTGCACCGCCGCCGACAGTGTCAGCCAGTTTGCCGTGGCATACGGAGCTCCATCGCAGTCTTTAACACTGGTAGCATGCCGCGACAGCGTGGACGTGAACCGTATGTGCAGTTGACGGACTTTGAGCGAGGGCGTATAGTGGGCATGCGGGAGGCCGGGTGGACGTACCGCCGAATTGCTCAACACGTGGGGCGTGAGGTCTCCACAGTACATCGATGTTGTCGCCAGTGGTCGGCGGAAGGTGCACGTGCCCGTCGACCTGGGACCGGACCGCAGCGACGCGCGGATGCACGCCAAGACCGTAGGATCCTACGCAGTGCCGTAGGGGACCGCACCGCCACTTCCCAGCAAATTAGGGACACTGTTGCTCCTGGGGTATCGGCGAGGACCATTCGCAACCGTCTCCATGAAGCTGGGCTACGGTCCCACACACCGTTAGGCCGTCTTCCGCTCACGCCCCAACATCGTGCAGCCCGCGTCCAGTGGTGTCGCGACAGGCGTGAATGGAGGGACGAATGGAGACGTGTCGTCTTCAGCGATGAGAGTCGCTTCTGCCTTGGTGCCAATGATGGTCGTATGCGTGTTTGGCGCCGTGCAGGTGAGCGCCACAATCAGGACTGCATACGACCGAGGCACACAGGGCCAACACCCGGCATCATGGTGTGGGGAGCGATCTCCTACACTGGCCGTACACCACTGGTGATCGTCGAGGGGACACTGAATAGTGCACGGTACATCCAAACCGTCATCGAACCCATCGTTCTACCATTCCTAGACCGGCAAGGGAACTTGCTGTTCCAACAGGACAATGCACGTCCGCATGTATCCCGTGCCACCCAACGTGCTCTAGAAGGTGTAAGTCAACTACCCTGGCCAGCAAGATCTCCGGATCTGTCCCCCATTGAGCATGTTTGGGACTGGGTGAAGCGTCGTCTCACGCGGTCTGCACGTCCAGCACGAACGCTGGTCCAACTGAGGCGCCAGGTGGAAATGGCATGGCAAGCCGTTCCACAGGACTACATCCAGCATCTCTACGATCGTCTCCATGGGAGAATAGCAGCCTGCATTGCTGCGAAAGGTGGATATACACTGTACTAGTGCCGACATTGTGCATGCTCTGTTGCCTGTGTCTATGTGCCTGTGGTTCTGTCAGTGTGATCATGTATCTGACCCCAGGAATGTGTCAATAAAGTTTCCCCTTCCTGGGACAATGAATTCACGGTGTTCTTATTTCAATTTCCGGGAGTGTAATAAGTATATAAATGAATTCTGTATTTTGATGTTCAATATGCCCCCCTTGACAAAAAAAAAAAAATGGTTCAAATGGCTCTGAGCACTATGGGACTTAACATCTGTGGTCATCAGTCCCCTAGAACTTAGAAGTACTTAAACCTAAATAACCTAAGGACATCACACACATCCATGCGCGAGGCAGGATTCGAACCTTCGACCGTAGCGGTCACGCGGTTCCAGACTGAAGCGCCTAGAACCGCTCGGCCACACCGGCCGGCGCCCCCCTTGAGATGCACGCCCTATGTGAGTGCGGTATTGAAATTATTCCCACACGGAAGCGGACATGTCTTGAGTTACAGCTTCCACAGCTGCTGTTATGCGTTGTCTCAGTTCATTCATTGGTGTTGGTATCCGAGGCAGATAAGCAGACTCTTTTCTAAACCTCACAAGAAATAGTCACATACAGTCAGGTCCGGGCACCTTGGAGGCCAGTAATGTAGGGCTGAATCATTTAGTCCAGTGCGCCCGATCCATTGTTCAGTAATCGTTTTATTTATAAAATTCCCGCACTTCCAGATGTCACTGTGGCGGTGCCCCATCCAGTTGTTAAATAGAGTCGTTCGAATCAGTGTCTATCTGTGGGGAAAGAACGTTCTCAAGCATATCCAGGTATGTGCTTCCTGTAACAGCGTTCTCGGCAAAGAAAAATGGACCATACACGTTTTCTCATAAAACTGCGCAAAACGCATTAAATTTTGGAGAGTCTCTCTCATGTTGTACAACTTCGTGTGTTTGTTCCGTACCCCCTATTCTCACATTATGAGTGCTCACCTTTCCATTTGAATGGAATGTTGCGTCGTCACTAAATACTAAGCGTGGAAGAAAACTGTCATCTTCTATCTCGTCAAGAGAATTCGACACACGTTGTTGTTTGTCACCTTCACAAAGGGCTCGTAGTACCTGAATTTTGTTTGGTTTCGTGCGCAAACGTCGGCGCAACACACGCCAGACGGACATCGGGGTCATGTTGAGCTGTCGAGCTGCATGGCGAACGGATTTCTGCGGACTCCTCGTGAAACTGTGGTGGGTGCGTTCGACGCCCGTGTCAGACACTCGGGGACGGCCCGGCGATTTGCCTTTACTCAAACAACCCGTTTCTCGAAATTGTTCGTGTCATTGTCTAATGCTCTGTGCTGTAGGAGGATCCACACCAAGCACGCCAGTGTGGCCGAGCGGTTCTATGCTCTTCAGTCTGGAACCGCGCGACCGCTACGGTTGCAGGTTCGAATCCTGCCTCTGGTATGGATGTGTGTGATGTCCTTAGGTTAGTTAGGTTTAAGTAGTTCTAAGCTCTAGGGGACTGATGATCTCAGATGTTAAGTGGTGGTGGTGGTGGTTTTCGGGGAAGGAGACCAGACAGCGAGGTCATCGGTCTCATCGGATTAGGGAAGGACGGGGAAGGAAGTCCGCCGTGCCCTTTCAAAGGAATCATCCCGGCATTTGCCTGGAGTGATTTAGGGAAATCACGGAAAACCTAAATCTGGATGGGCGGACGCGGGATTGAACCGTCGTCCTCCCGAATGCGAGTCCAGTCTAGATGTTAAGTCCCATAGTGCTCAGAGCCATTTGAGCCGTTTTTGATCCGCGCCGTACCTAGTACGAAAGTAACGCTTAACAGTTATTACTGACGCGCACTGCGCAAATCGTAGAACACAAAACCCTATCTGTTGTCCCGACACCATTTTTACTAGGACTGAGGTGGCGCGCACTGCTGCTACCTAGCGAGAACCATGTAAAACTCGAGAGTTTGCTCTTTCCAACAGTACGTTGTTCACGCACGTATCTCAAATAACATAGTACTTGTAATCTTTTTAAAATTGGTCGATTCTTTTTGATACGCCCTGCACAGTATTCCCAGCTGCAGCGGCACTCTGAAGTCTGTGATCCGCACCAGTATACACGTGTACTACCGCTTTCGATTGGCACCGAAGTGTCTCTCAGCCGGTTGACTACTTGACAACAATATAAACAATGAAATCCAGAGAGTCTAGTTTTTCACACGTACTCGGGAAATGTACAGGGTGTTTCAAAAATGACCGGTATATTTGAAACGGCAATAAAAACTAAACGAGCAGCGATAGAAATACACCGTTTGTTGCAATATGCTTGGGACAACAGTACATTTTCAGGCAGACAAACTTTCGAAGTTACAGTAGTTACAATTTTCAACAACAGATGGCGCTGCAAGCGATGTGAAAGATATAGAAGACAACGCAGTCTGTGGGTGCGCCATTCTGTACGTCGTCTTTCTGCTGTAGGCGTGTGCTGTTCACAACGTGCAAGTGTGCTGTAGACAATATGGTTTATTCCTTAGAACAGAGGATTTTTCTGGTATTGGAATTCCACCGCCTAGAACACAGTGTTGTTGCAACAAGACGAAGTTTTCATCGGAGGTTTAATGTAACCAAAGGACCGAAAAGCGATACAATAAAGGATCTGTTTGAAAAATTTCAACGGACTGGGAACGTGACGGATGAACGTGCTCGAAAGGTAGGGCGACCGCGTACGGCAACCACAGAGGGCAACGCGCAGCTAGTGCAGCAGGTGATCTGACAGCGGCCTCGGGTTTCCATTCGCCGTGTTGCAGCTGCGGTCCAAATGACGCCAACGTCCACGTATCGTCTCATGCGCCAGAGTTTACACCTCTATCCGTACAAAATTCAAACGCGGCAACCCCTCGGCGCCGCTACCATTGCTGCACGAGAGACATTCGCTAACGATATAGTGCACAGGATTGATGACGGCGATATGCATGTGGGCAGCATTTGGTTTACTGACGAAGCTTATTTTTACCTGGACGGCTTCGTCAATAAACAGAACTGGCGCATATGGGGAACCGAAAAGCCCCATGTTGCAGTCCCATCGTCCCTGCATCCTCAAAAAGTACTGGTCTGGGCCGCAATTTCTTCCAAAGGAATCATTGGCCCATTTTTCAGATCCGAAACGATTACTGCATCACGCTATCTGGACATTCTTCGTGAATTTGTGGCGGTACAAACTGCCTTAGACGACACTGCGAACACCTCGTGGTTTATGCAAGATGGTGCCCGGCCACATCGCACGGCCGACGTCTTTAATTTCCTGAATGAATATTTCGATGATCATGTGATTGCTTTGGGCTATCCGAAACATTCAGGAGGCGGCGTGGATTGGCCTCCCTATTCGCCAGACATGAACCCCTGTGACTTCTTTCTGTGGGGACACTTGAAAGACCACGTGTACCACCAGAATCCAGAAACAATTAAACAGCTGAAGCAGTACATCTCATCTGCATGTGAAGCCATTCCGCCAGACACGTTGTCAAAGGTTTCGGGTAATTTCATTCAGAGACTACGCCATATTATTGCTACGCATGGTGGATATGTGGAAAATACCGTACTATAGAGTTTCCCAGACAGCAGCGCCATCTGTTGTTGAAAATTGTAACTACTGTAATTTCGAAAGTTTTTCTGCCTGAAAATGTACTGTTGTCCCAAGCATATTGCAACAAACGGTGTATTTCTATCGCTGCTCGTTTAGTTTTTATTGCCCTTTCAAATATACCGGTCATTTTTGAAACACCCTGTATTTACTGTGGCAAATACGAGGAGCGTTCAAGCACTTTGATTTTATTCAGGATTACAATACACCACATTAGTCCCCACTCTTTTGCCTACAAAAACCCTGTTCTTCAACATAATCTCCGTTCAATGCGACGCCGTTACGCCACCTCACTCGGAGGGCCTGCATGCAGGCATGGTCCACTCTACTGGTCGACGTCAGATCCAACGCCTTGCTGCATCAATAACCTCCCCATCATCCACGTACTGCGTCCCACGGAGTGGATCCTCGATTACGTCAAACTCGTTGCTCTTTATGATGTTTTGTTCGGTGGCGGGGAACCTAGAGGGCAGAAAACTTTGAGTACCCCAGCTGGAGGACCATTGTGTCAGTACTACCAACAGAGACGTCCGGTTCAGCAGCGAGGCGTTTGATCGTGATCTGTCGATCACCTCGAATAAGAACGTCCGCACGTTTCTACACCTACATCTATACTCCGCAAGCCACCCAACGGTGTGTGGCGGAGGGCACTTAACGTGCCACTGTCATTACCTCCCTTTCCTGTTCCAGTCGCGTATGGTTCGCGGGAAGAACGACTGCCGGAAAGCCTCCGTGCGCGCTCGAATCTCTCTAATTTTACATTCGTGATCTCCTCGCGAGGTATAAGTAGGGTGAAGCAATATATTCGATACCTCATTCAGAAACGCACACTCTCGAGACCTGGCGAGCAAGCTACACCGCGATGCAGAGCGCCTCTCTTGCAGAGTCTGCCACTTGAGTTTGCTAAACATCTCCGTAACGCTATCACGGTTACCAAATAACCCTGTGACGAAACGCGCCGCTCTTCTTTGGATCTTCTCTATCTCCTCCGTCAGACCGATCTGGTACGGATCCCACACTGGTGAGCAATACTCAAGTATAGGTCGAACGAGTGTTTTGTAAGCCACCTCCTTTGTTGATGGACTACATTTTCTAAGGACTCTCCCAATGAATCTCAACCGCACCCGCCTTACCAACAATTAATTTTATATAATCATTCCACTTTTAAATCGTTCCGTACGCAAACTCGCAGATATTTTACAGAAGTAACTGCTACCAGTGTTTGTTCCGCTATCATATAATCATACAATAAAGGATCCTTCTTTCTATGTATTCGCAATACATTACATTTGTCTATGTTAAGGGTCAGTTGCCACTCCCTGCACCAAGTGCCTATCCGCTGCAGATCTTCCTGCATTTCGCTACAATTTTCTAATGCTGCAACTTCTCTGTATACTACAGCATCATCCGCGAAAAGCCGCATGGAACTTCCTACACTATCTACTAGGTCATTTATATATATTGTGAAAAGCAATGGTCCCATAACACTCCCCTGTGGCACGCCAGAGGTTGCTTTAACGTCTGTAGACGTCTCTCCATTGAGAACAACATGCTGTGTTCTGTTTGCTAAAAACACTTCAATCCAGCCACACAGCTGGTCTGATATTCCGTGGGCTCTTACTTTGTTTATCAGGCGACAGTGCGGAACTGTATCGAACGTCTTCCGGAAGCCGAGAAAAATAGAATCTACCTGGGAGCCTGTATCTAATATTTTCTGGGTC
The DNA here is from genome assembly GCF_021461385.2 of Schistocerca piceifrons. Classification (NCBI taxonomy): domain Eukaryota; kingdom Metazoa; phylum Arthropoda; class Insecta; order Orthoptera; family Acrididae; genus Schistocerca; species Schistocerca piceifrons. Next base: position 65,308,019 of record NC_060148.1, on the reverse strand, counting down.
TCATGAACAAATAATGCGAGTTGGGTCTCACACGATCGCTGTTTCCGGAATCCATGTTGGTTCCTACAGAGTTGATTCTGGGTTTCCAGAAGTGACATGATACGCGAGCAAAATACATGTTCTAAAATTCTACAACAGATCGACGTCAGAGATATAGGTCTATAGTTTTGCGCATCTGCTCGACGACCCTTCTTGAAGACTGGGACTATCTGTGCTCTTTTCCAATCATTTGGAACCCTCCGTTCCTCTAGAGACTTGCGGTACACGTACTCTGTGTAGAATCGAATTGGAATCCCGTCAGGTCCAGTAGACTTTCCTGTGTTAAGTGATTTCAGTTGCTTTTCTATTCCTTGGACACTTATTTCGATGTGAACCATTTTTTCGTTCGTGCTAGGATTTAGAGAAGGAACTGCAGTGCGGTTTTCCTTTGTGAAACAGCTTTGGACAAAGGTGTTTAGTATTTCAGCTTTACGCGTGTCATCCTCTGTTTCAATGCCATCATCATCCCGGAGTGTCTCGATATCCTGTTTCGATCCACTTACTGATTTAACGTAAGACCAGAACTTCCTAGGATTTTCTGTCAAGTCGGTACATAGAATTTTACTTTCGAATTCACTGAACGCTTCACGCATAGCCCTCCTTACGCTTTGACATCGTTTAGCTTCTGCTTGTCTGAGAGGTTTTGGCTGCGTTTAAACTTACAGTGAAGCTCTCTTTGCTTTCGCAGTAGTTCCCTAACTTTGTTGTTGAACCACGGTGGGCTTTTCTCGTCCCTCACACTGCTGTGTGTGGCCGGCCTGCACGCGGCAGATCGGACAAGTTCGCGTGACCTTGTTGCGACAATGACAGACGCCGCGCCCAACGACTCACCGTGCTTTTGTTCACTGCCAGCTCTCCGTAGACATTCTTCAAGTAGCTATGAATACCTGCGATGCTGTGGTTTTTCGCCAACAATAATCTGGCGTTCCGCAAGGAAGGCTTGTAGGTCTTCTGGTGTTCCTGGTCTTTATAAACGATTTAGGAGGCAATCTGAGCAGGACTCCTAGATTCTCTACAGGTCATACTGTCGTTTGCCGTCTAGTAAAACCATTAGACGATGAAAACGGACCGAAAAACTGCTTGGGAAACGTGGCTGCCTGCTGCGGTTCAAATGGCTCTGAGCACTATGGGACTTAACAGCTATGGTCATCAGTCCCCTAGAACTTAGAACTGCTTAAACCTAACTAACCTAAGGACATCACACAACACCCAGTCATCACGAGGCAGAGAAAATCCCTGACCCCGCCGGGAATCGAACCCGGGAACCCGGGCGTGGGAAGCGAGAACGCTACCGCACGACCACGAGATGCGGACGTCTGCTGCGAAAAGTGGAAATTGACCCTAATCATTAGGAACTGTAATGTCTTCCAAATGACTACCAAAAAATCCCGTTAGAGGTTGTCGATTCAGCTGAATACCTAGGGACTGCAAACATGGAAAATTTAAATTGAAGCCATCACACAGGAAAAGTGCGGATGGCCAGCCAAAGACTTTATTTTATTGTCAGAACACTTAGTAAATACAACAGGTCTACAACAGTGACCGCCTACACCAGTGGTCCCCTGTGGGGTAGAATGAAATTTTCTGAGGCGTTAAAACTAAGCGATTCGATTCTGTTTCATAAAAGAATACATTGTCCGTTGTAGACCTAGTGATAATGGTTCAAATGGCTCTGAGCACTATGGGACTTAACTGCTACGGTCATCAGTCCCCTAGAACTTAGAACTACTTAAACCTAACTAACCTAAGGACAGCACACAACACCCAGCCATCACGAGGCAGAGAAAATCCCTGACCCCGCCGGGAATCGAACCCGGGAACCCGGGCGTTGGAAGCGAGAACGCTACCGCGCGACCACGAGATGCGGGCTACCTAGTGATAAAAAACAGAAACCAGAGTTCGCATGTTCACTTCTCCCATGTGCTGCTCCGAGACTGGGACAATAGTTTGAAAGTGGCTTTTTGGAATCTGTGCCAAAGGCGTCAGTGTGAATTGCAGGGTACTCACGTAGAAGCATATTCTGAAAGACGAAAACATTCTCTCCGTGTGTCATCGGTGTGTGTGTCGGGGGGAGGCGGGTGTATGAACACGCACGACCACTTCTGTAGCGTGTCCTACCTCCTTATGTTCTCCTGTGCAGCCCGCAACGACAAAAATTCTAGCCACAGTGACCGCGCGTAATTAAAGGAATGGCAAAAAATTTAGGCTGCCCTTGTTTAAATTAAATTCTCAACTTGATATGCGTCGCCGGTCCCTACGCTACATTTAGACTCACGTCACAGCTTGCCTCTGGCAGGCGTGCCGCAAAGGAACCGGGAGCTACGCCGTACAGCTCCGACGACAAGTGTTTCTCTGTGTGTTTCGGCTCGTTAGAGCATTTTTTTGTCTGAAGCCCCTCTAAGCTTGCTGAATCATTTTCTCAGTAACACTGCGCACACATGTTGGCTCTATCTCAAATATGGCGACCGTGTCAGGATTCACAGGTCTGCCACTTCCGTAGACACACAGTGTAGCTAACGTCTCTTAAAATACGTATACTGCCTCGATAAAGTTTTTCTCTTTCGCTCTGGAGGCACATTTACTTGCTACACGACATTGTGGGAGCCAAAGCGGATTTCGGAGACTGATTCACAACTTTCACGTCTATGTAAGTGCCAGCTGTATCGTCTGCAAACGCAACTGTAATGAAGCTGGGTAACAAGAACAATGTACGTGAGAACGGAAATGAAAATTAGACAATTAGTTGGTTTTAGGAAGGGCGGAGGCACCAGGGAGGCAATTCTGACGTTGTACCTGATAATTGAAGCAATACTTAAGAAAAATCACACATTTGTATGATTTACTTGATAAAAACATTCAACAGCCAAAATCGCATAAATATTTGTTTGTCCAGAACAACCGGTTTTGACAGAGTTTGTTGTCATCTTCAGGTCTTAAAAAACCTGTTTGTTGTGAAACATGTTGATTTTGCATTGGACGTCACACCAATTTGGCCTGTGGATGGAAATCAGCCCCTCTTGCCATCATAAAGCACCTTGTGCAAATGGCCATATACACAGGTATATCGCTCACAGATGCTTGTTACGTCACAAAAACGAAGTAAACACCTGTTTACATAAGCGGAATAGAATGTAAACGTTGAAGCTACCTTACAGGTCGGTTAAGGTTACTTTTCAATATTTGGAATATCTATATATATATATATATATATATATATATATATATATATATATATATATATATGTGTGTGTGTGTGTGTGTGTGTGCGTGTGTGTGTGTGTGTGCAGATGACGCTGTCATCTATGGTGTAGTAAAATCGTAAGAAGTTCAAATGAAATTGCAATATCTGTATGCTGGGAAAATTGGCTGTTGACTCTAAATAATGAAAAGAGTGAGGTCATCCAGATGTTAAACGGAATCCGTTAAACTTCGGTTACACGATAAATCACACAAAAAAAAGAAGTCCGCACAACAACGAACAAATTAGAAATAATACAAAGAAAATTTTGTGGGGAAGACGAGCTAAATATTACGTTTAATTGCAGAACACTTAGACGATGCAGCAGATCTACTATAGAGACTACCTACACTATGCTTGTCCATCGTCTTTTGGAGAACTGCTGTGCGGTGTGGGATCGCCATTAGATAGGATTAGCATCGAGAATGTTCAAAGAAGAGCAGCACGTTTTGTGTTACCGGGAAACAGTGGAAGGAGTGTCACGGACATGACACATGATTCGAGGTGGACGTCATTTTAACAAAGGAGTTTCTCGTTGCGGCGGGATCTTATCACGGAATTTCGATCACCAACTTTCTCCTCTGAACGCGAAGATATTTTGTTGACGCCGACCGACATAGGGAGAAACGATCATCATATTAAAATAAGGGAAATCAGCGCTCGCCTGGAAAAATATGGGTGTCTTTTTTTTTTTTTTTTTTTTTTTTTTTTTTTTTTTTTTTTTTCGCGCTGTTCGATACTGGAAGAAGAGAAGATTATTGAGAAGGTGGTTCGGTGAACCCTCTCCCAGGCATTTAAGTGTGATTTACAGAGTGTTCACGTAGATGTAGGTCTAGCTGAATTACAGGTGAAAAATGCGCGTTAGTGCCCGATGAGGCCATATTCTTTATTGAGAATCCACATGATAGTAAAGTGTGTCTACGTTGGGAGTCTGACCAATGTCAGACATAAACGTTTTTTATGTCTGTTATCAGGCCCTCTCGTGTGATGAAATGTATACCACTCTTCGTTATAAGTGTACGAGGGCTATGCCGAAAGGTTTTAGCAGCCGGTAAACCGTAAGGCGGAGGACAATGGGGTTGTTTTCATTCAAAAGAGCGATGTTTTTCGACCTTGGGATGTGCGCGGGCAGCCCCTGGCTAGCGGTGATACCCCCACAGCGCGGTAAGAAAGCACAGCCAGTGCTGAGTCGAGCAACACCGACTCAAAGGAAGGCCTCGGCGCTTGTTCGTGACGTCACGTAAGCTAGGCACGGCGAACGCCAGGTCTGTTGCAGGCATACTCATAATGGTGGAGTCTCCCTCTCTGACACAGGAAAATGTGAAACTATTGGCGGTAGTTGACCAACACACATTGTTCTGAGAGATTTATGCAATCAATTAACTGTGCAATTCATTACACTTCTTAACAAATAGTATACTCCTGAACTTAAATTTCCACCTGTTTTAAGGATTGACACACAAAAACAACTTCATGGTCCAGCAGCAACAGAATTCGTGCTTCATTACCTTATTCGTAAATCTGAGGAAGTTAAGTTTGTACTGGGTTGCTTTTACAAGAAGCTGGTGCTCATAGCACATATTGGTGCTCTTCTTTAGGTATCTTGGTTGACTATGGGGTGAGCCCGCATCTCGTGGTCGTGCGGTAGCGTTCTCGCTTCCCACGCCCGGGTTCCCGGGTTCGATTCCCGGCGGGGTCAGGGATTTTCTCTGTCTCGTGATGGCTGGGTGTTGTGTGCTGTCCTTAGGTTAGTTAGGTTTAAGTAGTTCTAAGTTCTAGGGGACTAATGACCATAGGTGTTAAGTCCCATAGTACTCAGAGCCATTTGAACCATTTGACTATGGGGTGAGGAGCACTGAATGTCAATGAAATATCTTGCGATTGTACACGCTGGAGGAGGGGGTGGGGGGCAAAAGAGAGATACTTGTTTTATCAAATAAATTTTTTTTAACTTATAAAGTTTCTCCTCCAGTTGCAAGAGTGGAGTATTTATCTTTTCTAATGTGCATGTTTAAAAAAGTTTGAGCTCAGCAGTGTTTTCGATGTACGAAGCTATTTGGTTTCCTGTTTAGAATTCCTTTCGTTGAAAACAACTGTAATCTAATGACTGGCAAGAGTTGGACATTTACACATGTAAATTAGTTCGTATTTGCAGTGACGATGTCAAACAAAAATAAATAAATAAATAAAAGAATCGAATTCGTTGTAAGGGGGTTGGGGTAAGTTTCGGTAACAAAATGGATCGAGTAAATATAGTTACTTGAATGTAAAATTTCCGAAGCATGCGATGGGGCAAAGCATCTTCTCATATTGATCTACGTTTGTTTCGACAGGATTCAGTAATACAGAACTATGATCTTCATTTGTAGCTATACGATAGTAAGAAAATCTTTCATCTAAATAAAACTGCAGAATCCAAAACAACACCAAACATTTTGTTCAAAAATAAGAGATTTATAGTGATAAGCACGCCCAGGCGTTTCTGCCTGCAACAGACCCGGCGTTCGCCGTGCCTAGCTGACGTGACGTCACCAACAAGCGCCGAGGCCTTCCTTTGAGTCTGTGTTGGTCAGAGACGGTGCAGGATGGAGCTGTCGCGCCGCAACTTTCGCGCCATGATTTTTTACTATTATAAAAAGGGTTTCAGTGCCGAAGAATGCCATTCTTCTTTGCTGCGTGTTTTTGGTGAAGCTTCCCCTTCTAGAGCCACAGTTGGAAATTCGTTTCGCGAGTTTTCGAGGGGTCGGCAGTCAGTTAAAGATGAACCTCGTCTCAGTCGGCCAGCAACAGCTGTGACTCCTCAAAACATTGATGCTGTGAGGAAAATGATCAAAGAAGATCCACATCTTACATTTTGCGACATTGAAGGGACCCTAAATATTGGATCAACAGCAGCACAAACCATCGTTCATAGTCACTTAGGCCTTACTAAGAGATGTGCCCGTTGGGTGCCACATTCCCTGACAGAAAGCCAAAAGGAGGAGAGAGTGGACTGGTGTCGTTTCGTGCTCGAAAAATTCAGTGGAGGTAAGTCCCAAGACACCTACAATATCGTCACAGGTGATGAAACGTGGGTCTACCATTATGACCCCGAAACGAAGAGACAGTCTTCTGTGTGGTGCTTTCCAGGGGAGGAACCACCCACAAAAGTTCGACGAAATCAGAGCTCTGGAAAAAAGATGGTGCCAACTTTTTTCACAAAGGTCAGGCATCTCACCTCTGTGACCTTCGACACACGTCGTACAGTCAATGCTGAATGGTTTTTTTTTTTTTTTTTTTTGTCATCAGTCTACTGACTGGTTTGATGCGGCCCGCCACGAATTCCTTTCCTGTGCTAACCCCTTCATCTCAAAGTAGCACTTGCAACCTATGTCCTCAATTATTTGCTTGACGTATTCCAATCTCTGTCTTCCTCTACAGTTTTTGCCCTCTACAGCTCCCTCTAGTACCATGGAAGTCATTCCCTCATGTCTTAGCAGATGTCCTATCATCCTGTCCCTTCTCCTTATCAGTGTTTTCCACATATTCCTTTCCTCTCCGATTCTGTGTAGAACCTCCTCATTCCTTACCTTATCAGTCCATCTAATTTTCAACATTCGTCTATAGCACCACATCTCAAATGCTTAGATTCTCTTCTGCTCCGGTTTTCCCACAGTCCATGTTTCACTACCATACAATGCTGTACTCCAGACGTACATCCTCAGAAATTTCTTCCTCAAATTAAGGCCGGTATTTGATATTAGTAGACTTCTCTTGTCCAGAAATGCCTTTTTTGCCATAGCGAGTCTGCTTTTGATGTCCTTCTTGCTCCGTCCGTCATTGGTTATTTTACTGCCTAGGTAGCAGAATTCCTTAACTTCATTGACTTCGTGACCATCAGTCCTGATGTTAAGTTTCTCGCTGTTCTCATTTCTACTACTTCTCATTACCTTCGTCTTTCTCCGATTTACTCTCAAACCATGCTGTGTACTCATTAGACTGTTCATTCCGTTCAACAGATCATTTAATTCTTCTTCACTTTCACTCAGGATAGCAATGCCATCAGCGAATCGTATCATTGATATCCTTTCACCTTGTATTTTAATTCAACTCCTGAACCTTTCTTTTATTTCCATCATTGCTTCTTCGATGTACAGATTGAAGAGTAGGGGCGAAAGGCTACAGCCTTGTCTTACACCCTTCTTAATACGAGCACTCCGTTCTTGATCGTCCACTCTTATTATTCCCTCTTGGTTGTTGCACATATTGTATATAACCCGTCTCTCCCTATAGCTTACCCCTACATTTTTTCAGAATCTCGAACAGCTTACACCATTTTATATTGTCGAATGCTTTTACCAGGTCGACAAATCCTATGAAAGTGTCTTGATTTTTCTTTAGCCTTGCTTCCATTATTAGCCGTAACGTCAGAATTGCCTCTCTCGTCCCTTTACTTTTCCTAAAGCCAAACTGATCGTCACCTAGCGCATTCTCAATTTTCTTTTCCATTCTTCTGTATATTATTCTTGTAAGCAGCTTCGATGCATGAGCTGTTAAGCTGATTGTGCGATAATTCTCGCACTTGTCAGCTCTTGCCGTCTTCGGAATTGTGTGGATGATGCTTTACCGAAAGTCAGATGGTATGTCGCCAGACTCATATATTCTACACACCAACGTGAATAGTCGTTTTGTTGCCACTTCCCCCAATTGTACGTGAACGATTGTCTTCCAAAAGTCATCGCCACATGGAAGTCACAGCATCCAAAGTCCAAGAGCGGGCACCCTCTTCTGCATCACGACAATGCATCTGCGCACAGGGCTGCCAGAACGATGGACTTTCTGGAGAAGGAGAAAGTGCGAGCGTTACCCCATCTCCCCTATTCACCTGACCTGGCCCGCTGTGACTTCTTTCTGTTCCGTAAGACCAAGGAAAAAATTCGAAGGCAGCGGTTTTCATCAGATGAAGAGGCCATTGCTGCGTACAAGAGTGCACTAAGTGACATCCCAAAAGAAGGTTAGACTGACACATTTTCTAAGTGAATGGAAAAATATATACATGCTAATGGAGGGTATTTTGTAAAGTTGTAAACGTTTTTTTGCAAATAAATTTTTTTCACACGTTCTGCTAAAAACTTTCGGCATAGCCCTCGTACCAGTCCTCCTCTATTACGTATGAACTTTATTTATGTCGTCATAATTGCCTGTGGCTGTTGCTGTCCAGCAATGTCTCAGTTCCTTAGCAGTTGTCAGGCAATGTTAGGGAAACTTGGGTAATGTACAGTACGTACAAGAGCCTAAAGAGAAAAATGAGGACGTTGGAACAAGAACAAAGTACACCGGTTAGAGAGGGCGTAAGACAGGAAAGTCGGATTTCGTCCCTGGTGTTCAGTCTATATATCGAAGAAGCAATGGTTGAAATAAAGGAAACGTTCAGTTGTGGGATTACAATTTAGGGTGAAACGTTACCAGTGATAAGATTCGCTGGTGACTTACCTATCCGCAGTGAAAGTGAAGAAGAATCGAATGAACAGCTTAATGAGAACAGAATATGGGTGGAAAGTAAGACGAAGGACGGAGAAAGTAACGAGGGCTAGCAGAAATAAGATTAGCAATAAACTGAACATCGTAACTGGGGACCATGAAGTATGCGAAGTTAATGGGGGACGTAAGCGAAAGCGATTAAAATTCTGTAAAAATTTTTATTGGATCATCAGTTACTACATGGTATTGAAATTTCAGGTCCTGAATATTACGTTCCAATTCCACTCCTAAGGGTGGTAAAAATAATAAGTAACAATAACTTCCACGGTGCCACACCCCTTTGTTGTGCTGTGTTTCCTCATATTATTTATTCCTGCGGAGTTTTCTTCCAGGCCGGCCGCGGTGGTCTAGCGGTTCTAGGTGCTCAGTCCGGAACCGCGCGACTGCTACGGTCGCAGGTTCGAATCCTGCCTCGGGCATGGATGTGTGTGATGTCCTTAGGTTAGTTAGGTTTAAGTAGTTCTAAGTTCCAGGGGACTGATGACCACAGATGTTAAGTCCCATAGTACTCAGAGCCATTTTTCTTCCAGTTTTATGCAGACACAGTGTGTGGAATATTTCGGTGTTTACCAGGTCTAGAATTTCTACCACAGTGTGTGCATGGAAGAAAACATCCTAACGAGAGTTACAGCTGTCTCATTGGAAAACTGTACCCCAAGACAACAGTTGCAGCGTGTGGTCCTTATTTAGTTTTTAACTGTGCTAATCTTGGCAGACTACGGACTTTAAGGATCGAGGGGCTTTCACGCTGTCTACATGGAAGGAAATCGATAACATGAGAACTGATGCAGATGACATCATTGTTACTCCAATTGAAAATAAGGTTTACCGAAGAGGACAAGCAAAGAAAAGACTGCTTGAGGATGAAAAGGAGAATGCATATGATTTGCACTAGTTTGACCATATAAGGTAAGGTGTGATACAAGGACTGTCAAACCTGTCATTCGAGCTTCCTGTAACGGTCATTCTCGTAATTTTATATGCCTTTTCCTCCCAAACCAGTGGCATAATAGTACTTAAAGCCGCCCACTTATAGCACTTAAAAGCCGGCCAGGGTAATTTAACGGTTCTAGACGATACAGTTTGGAACCGCGCGACCGCTACGGTCGCAGTTTCGATTCCTGCCTCGGGCACGGATGTGTGTGATGTCCTTAGGTTAGTTAGGTTTAAGTAGGTCTACGTTCTAGGGGACTGATGACCTCAGAAGTTGTCCCATAGTGCTCAGAACCATTTGAACCGTTTTGAAGTACTTAAATTTTGCATTCAGTTGTCAGTACTATAGTGAAACACTGGGCGGAAAGGAATTTTCGTTACTACTATGGTAAGGGACTTATATAAGAGAAAAGCCCCAAGATTTGGTACATTTTTCACAGAAATTTGGACAGTTGTAATAATCTAGCACAAGAAGATATCGATATTCTCTTCCACACATATTTGTAGTAATTATATATCACACTTTGTACAAAAATACTACAAATTTCGTTATGACAGGTTTTTTTTTCAAAAAAAGTATCGTTTGTACCGACCTTGCTGAAAAAAATTGAGTCCTACATCTACATCTACATGGATACTCTGCAAATCACATTTAAGTGCCTGGCAGAGGGTTCATCGAACCACCTTCACAATTCTCTACTATTCGAATCTCGTATAGAGCGCCGAAAGGATGAACACCTATATCTTTCTGTACCAGCTCTGATTTCCCTTATTTTATCTTTGCGATCGTTCCTCCCTATGTAGGTCGGTGTCAACAAAATATTTTCGCATTCGGAGGAGGAAGTTGGTGATTGGAATTTCGTGAGAAGATCCCGTCGCAACGAAAAACGCCTTTCTTTTAATGATGTCCAGCCCAAATCCTGTATCATTTCCGTGACATTCTCTCCCGTATTTCGCCATACTGCCTCTCTTTGAACTTTTTCGATGTACTCCGTCAGTCCTATCTGGTAAGGATCCCACACCGCGCAGCAGTGTTCTAAAAGAGGACGGACAAGCGTAGTGTAAGCAGTCTCCTTAGTAGGTCTGTCACATTTTCTAAGTGTCCTGCCAATAAAACGCAGTCTTTGGTTAGAAACGTGTAACTACAAAGAGCATGAAAACGTATGCGTGTATCCGTATAACAATCCCTAGCAATTGCGCCAAATTTAATTACACTGCCTCGAAAACTTTGGACATTATAAGGGTTTTTTTTTTCATAGTATCGCAACTTCGCATACGCCCCCCCCCCCCCCCCCCCCTTCCCACGCGTGTTGCTAACGCATTCTGCTACCTTGGAAGCAAAATAACAAATAATGGAGAATATAAAAGGCAGACTGACGCAGGAAAAAAATGGCGTTCTAGGCCGGGAGAAGTCTTCTGGTATCAAACATAGGCCTTAATTTTCTTCTTGTTCTTCTCCTTCTTTCTGTTCGTTCAAATGGTTCAAATGGCTCTGAGCACTATGGGACTTAACATCTGAGTCCGGAACCGCGAGACTGCTACGGTCGCAGGTTCGAATCCTGCCTCGGGCATGGATATGTGTGATGTCCTTAGGTTAGTTAGGTTTAAGTAGTTCTAAGTTCTAGGGGACTGATGACCACAAATGTTCAGTCCCATAGTGCTCAGAGCCATTTTGAACTTAACATCTGAGGTCATCAGTCCCCTAGATCTTACAACAAACCTAACGAACCTAAGCACATCACTCACATCCATGCCCGAGGCAGGATTCGAACCTGCGACCGTAGCGGTCGCGCAGGTCCAGACTGAAGCGCCTAGAACCGCTCGGCCACACCGGCCGGCTTTCTGTTTGTCTTAGACATTTATCTGTGGCTCCCTCTGAGTAAAAATTATTGCTGTTTCCACCTTTTCGTCTGTCTTCCTAAAGTCCCAAAGGTCTTCTGCCCACTGGGTAAGAATTCCTCACTACTCCCTGTATTTTGTCGTCTTCCATTCTTGCGACATAGAGCTTTCAGTTGTTCACGTATTGCTTAAGCTACTCATTTACGCTTTCCACTCGCAGTTGTCCGACAGCATTCCCCCTATCGGAAACTGTGTACCCAGTGTGGTTTTCCTCACAGTACCTCAGACTACCGCCTAGCCTTAAACAATCCTTTACATCAGTCAGCGTCGTCCTGTTAGAAGCGACGTGTAGAGTTCTATCTGCTGGGAAGTTGCATCTGCGAGCAACTATGTCGAACGCCTTCTTCCGGAAGAAAAGGAACACGGCATGTATTTCAGCTCCTGTGTCTAGACGCTTTTTTGGTGGCTGGTATAACCTTGCGGAATTCTGTGTACAGAAATCGACCTGTAGGAGCGAGACAGCTTGTGCGAGGTGTGTGTGTGTGTGTGTGTGTATGAGCAGGCCGTGCCTATACCTGGCCGCGAGTAATCGATAGTCGCACATGAGTGGGTCGACTGCGCGCGCAGCCGCCGTGAAGCTACGCTCCTAGCCGACCTTTGACGCCGCTTACATACACCGCACCTGTGGCATCACAGCGGGGTAGCACGCTCGCAGGTGAACTCAGCAGTACCTTCCCTTTTCGGTTCCCATTGTTTTAGTCCTCGTCTTAAGTCTGTTTTCATTACCACCTCTCACTGCTTTTTTTCTCTTTTTCCTTCCGTCACCAGCCCTTTTTTCACATGATATCTTGCGAACCATGGATGAATGGTATCAGACGCATGCTATATTCCTTGACTTCCGGAAAGGGTTTGACTCGGTGCCCCACTGCACACTCCTAACTAAGGTACGAGCATATGGGATTGGTTCCCAAGTATGTGAGTGACTCGAAGACTTCTTAAGTAATAGAACCCAGTACGTTGTCCTCTATGGTGTGTATTCATCGGAGGTAAGGGTATCATCTGGAGTGCCCCAGGGAAGTGTGGCACAGACCACATGATTATGGAGCCACAGCCAGCTTCCACAGGGCCTTGTTGATAACTCGGCTCCATGGATTCTTGAAGCATGCGCCATACTCTATCATCAGCTTTTGCCAACTAAAATCGGGAGCGGAACACGGCTTCCCAAACGTCTAGGGTCCAGACTATGTGGTCACGAGCCGAGGAGAGGCGCTGCAGGCGATGTTATGCTGTCAGCAAAGGCACTCTGCCAAATTTCGCCGCACTGCCCTAACGGATATGTTCATCATACGTCCCACATTGATTTATGCCGTTATTTCACGCAGCGTTACTTGTCTGTTAGTAGTGACAACACGACGCAAACGTCGCTGCTCTCTGACCTTGGAGGCCAGTAAATTACGCCTGAATCATTTGGTCAGTGCAACCGATACATCGTACAGTAGACCTTTGATTAAAACATTACCGCTCTTGCAGATGCCAGTGTGGCGGTGTTCCATCCTGTTGGTAAATGAAGTCGTCCGAATCAGTCTCCAACTGTGGGAAAGGAAAGTTCTCAAGTATATCATGATATGTGCTTCCTGTAACAGTGTTCTCGGCAAAGAAAACTGGACCGTACACCTTTTCCCGTGAATCTGCCTGTATATAAGAAGGGTAGAAGGACGGATCCTCAAAATTGCAGACCAATATCCTTAACAGCGGTTTGTTGCAGGATTCTCGAACATATTCTCAGTTCGGATATAATAAGTTTCCTTGAGACAAACACGGTGCTGTCCATGGATCAGCACGGCTTTAGAAAGCATCGCTCCTGCGAAACGCAACTCGCCCTTTTTTCACATGATATCTTGCGAACCACGGATGAAGGGTATCAGACGGATGCCATATTCCTTGACTTCCGGAAAGGGTTTGACTCGGTGCCCCACTGCACACTCCTAACTAAGGTACGAGCATATGGGATTGGTTCCCAAATATGTGAGTGGCTCGAAGACTTCTTAAGTAATAGAACCCAGTACGTTGTCCTCTATGGTGTGTATTCATCGGAGGTGAGGGTATCATCTGGAGTGCCCCAGGGAAGTGTGGTAGTTCCGCTGTTGTTTTCTATCTACGTAAATGATCTTTTGGATAGGGTGGATAGCAATGGGCGGCTGTTTGCTGATGATGCTGTGGTGTACGGGAAGGTGTAGTCGTTGAGTGACTGTAGGAGGATACAAGATGACTTGAACAGGATTTGTGATTGCTGTAAAGAATGGCAGCTAACTCTAAATGTAGATAAATGTAAATTAATGCAGATGAATAGGAAAACGAATCCCGTAATGTTTGAATACTCCATTAGCAGTGTAGCGTTTGACACAGTCACGTCGATTAAATATTTGGGCGTAACATTGCAGAGCGATATGAAGTGGGACAAGCATGTAATGGCAGTTGTGGGGAAGGCGGATAGTCGTCTTCGGTTCGTTGGTAGAATTTTGGGAAGATGTGGTGAAGGAGACCGCTTATAAAATACTAATACGACCTATTCTTGAGTACTGCTCGAGCGTCTGGGAACCCTATCAGGTGGGATTGAGGGAGGACATAGAAGTAATTCAGAGGCGGGCTGCTAGATTTGTTACTGGTAGGTTTGATCATCACGCGAGTGTTACGGAAATGCTTCAGGAACTCGGGTGGGAGTCTCTGGAGGAAAGGAGGCGTTCTTTTCGAGAATCCCTACTGAGGAAATTTAGAGAACCAGCATTTGAGGCTGACTGCAGTACAATTTTACTGCCGCCAACTTATATTTCGCGGAAAGACCACAAAGATAAGAGTGATTAGGGCTCGTACAGAGGCATATAGGCAGTCATTTTTCCCTCGTTCTGTCTGGGAGTGGAACAGGGAGAGAAGATGCTAGTTGTGGTACGAGGTACCCTCCGCCACGCACCGTATGGTGGATTGCGGAATATGTATGTAGATGTAGATGTAGACCACCCCTAAACAACTTGCAGAAAGGATACCACGTAGTTGGGCAAAACGTTTAGATGTCCTTAACCAGACTGGAGTTAATTCGAAAGAAATTAATCGAAACAGTTACTTGTAAAGCAAATTCAAGTTCTGAGATAGGAAAAGCGAATCCCTTGCTTTCGCTGATGGCACTGAGGCTCGGCCAGAGACGGCAAAGGACTTGAAAGTGCAGTTCAACGGCATCGATATACACTGAAGCGCCAAAGAAACTGGTGTAGGCACGCGTATTCAAATACAGAGATATGTAAACAGGCAGAACACCGCGCTGCGGTCGGCAACGCCTATATAAGGCAACAGGTGTCTGCCGCAGTTGTTAGATCGGTTACTGCTGCTGCAGCGGCAGGTTATCGAGATTTAAGTGAGTTTCAATGTGGTGTTATAGACGGCGCACGAGCCATGGGACACAGCATCTCCGAGGTAGTGATGGAGTGGGCATTTTCCCGTACGACGATTTCACGAGAGTACTTTGAATATCAGGCATCCGGTAAAACATCAAACCTCCGACATGGCTGCTGCCGGAAAAAGATCCTGCGAAAACGGGAGCTACAACGGCTGAAGAGAATTGTTCAACATGACCTTTCGCAAATTGCTTCAGATTTCAATGCTGGGCCGTCAACAAGAGTCAACGTGCGAACCGTTCAGCAAGACATCGCCGATATGGGCTTTCGGAGCCGAAGGCCCGCCCGTGTACCCTTGATGACTGCACGACACAAAGCTTTACGCTTCGCCCGGGCCCATCAACACCGAAACAGGACTGTTGATGACTGGAAACATGTTGCCTGGTCGGTAGAGCCTCGTTTGAAACTGTACCGAGTGGATGGAAGCGCACAGGTATGGCAACTACCTCTTGAATCCATGGACCCTGCATGTCAACAGGGGACTGTTCAAGTTGGTGGAGGCTCTGTAATGGTATGGGTCGTGTGCAGTTGGAGTGATATGGGACCCCAGACACATCTAAATACGGCTCTGACAGGTGACATGTACGTAAGCATCCTGCCTGATCACGTGCATCAATTCATATCCATTGTGCATTCCAGCAGGACAATGCGGCACCCCACACGTCCAGAACTGATTGGCTCCGGGACGCTCTTCTGAGTTTAAACACTTCCTCTGGCCACCAAACTCCCCAGACACGAACGTTATTGAGCATGTCTAGGATGCCTTGCAACGTGCTGTTCGGAAGAGATCTCCAACTCCTCGTACTCTTACGGATTTATGGATAGCCCTGAAGGACTCATGGTGTCAGTTCCCTCCAGAACTACTTCAGACATAAGTCGAGTCGGTGCCTTACACGATATTAGGTAAGTGTACCAGTTTTTTTTTTGGCTCTTCAGCGCAGGTTGACGAGGCGGCCCGGTTTCGCCAGCACAGTCCCGGATTTCACATAAATGTCCCGGTGTCCAGCGAAAATGTACCTGTTTTTAATTTAGAAACAAATAAAATTTCTCAGTTACTTAAATATTTGGGAAAAACAAATTTTCTAGAAATAAAACTTTATACAAATATACAGTACTGGCCATTAAAATTGCTACACCACGAAGATGAAGTGCTACAGATGCGAAGGAAGAAGATGCTGTGATATGCAAATGATTAGCTTTTCAGAGCATTGACAGAAGATTGGCGCCGGTGGCGACACCTACAACGTGCTGACATGAGGAAAGTTTCCAACCGATTTATCATACATAAACAGAAGTCGACCGGCGTTGCCTGGTGGGACGTTGTTGTGATGCCTCGTGTAAGGAGGAGAAATGCGTACATCACGTTTCCGACTTTGATAAAGGTCGGATTGTAGCCTATCGCGATTGCGGTTTATCGTGTCGCGACATTGCTGCTCGCGTTGGTCGAGGTCCAATGACTGTTAGCAGAATATGGAATCGGTGGGTTCAGGAGGGTAATACGGAACGCCGTGCTGGATCCCAACGGCCTCGTATCACTAGCAGTCGAGGTGACAGGCATCTTATCCGCATGGCTGTAACGGATTGTGCAGCCACGTCTCGATCCCTGAGTCAACATATGGGGACGTTTGCAAGACAACAACCATCTGCCCGAACAGTTCGACGATGTTTGCAGCAGCATGGATGATCAGCTCGGAGACCACAGCTGCGGTTACCCTTGACGCTGCATCTCAGACAGGAGCACGTGCGATGGTGTACGAATGGCAAAACGTCATTTTTTCGGATGAATCCAGTTTCTGTTTACAGCATGACGATGGTCGCATCCGTGTTTGGCGACATCGCGGTGAACGCACATTGGAAGCGTGTATTCGTCATAGCCATACTGGCGTATCACCCGGCGTGACGGTATGGAGTGCCATTGGTTACACGTCTCGGTCACCTCTTGTTCGCATTGACGGCACTTTGAACAGTGGACGTTACATTTCAGATGTGTTACGACCCGTGGCTCTATCCTTCATTCGATCCCTGCGAAACCCTGCATTTCAGCAGGATAATGCACGACCGCATGTTGCAGGTCCTGTACGGGCCTTTCTGGATACAGAAAATGTTCGACTGCTGCCCTGGCCAGCACATTCTCCAGATCTCCCACCAATTGAAAACGTGTGGTCAATGGTGCCCGAGCAACTGGTCACAATACGCCAGTCACTACTCTCGATGAACTGTGGTATCGTGTTGAAGCTGCATGGGCAGCTGTAGCTGTACACGCCATCCAAGCTCTGTTTGACTCATTGCCCAGGCGTATCAAGGCCGTTATTACGGCCAGAGGTGGTTGTTCGGTACTGATTTCTCAGTATCTATGCCCCCAAATTGCATGAAAATGCTATCACACGTCAGATCTAGTATAATATATTTTTCTAATGAATACTCCTTTATCATCTGCATTTCTTCATGGTGTAGCAATTTTAATGGCCAGTAGTGTACATTTTCAAAATTCCTGCTATAGGTCTCCCGCATTCGGTTTAACTCGTCTTATTCCTGAAACAAGAGTAGGAGCTATGTTTGAAAGAAAAGCAGCTGTCACCTTCCCCCGTCTCCAACTTGTTGGACTTCCACTTTATGGACCTCGAGACAAGTGAAATCAAAATTAGAGGAGACGTAAAGGAGCATCACTTAAACCAGTTGTCCTAACGAGACTGCAGCCATATGAAAGTTAATTTTGTGAAGACTGTGAGCCATGCGGCGTGTGGTCGCGGTGCTTGGCATTGTTTGGGATGAACGCACGCTGGCCCTAACTGTCTGTAATCAAATGAAATCTTAAAATTTTGTATGAAATCTGTAATTTGTATCTGATTAGTAATATTGCACAACAGTTTTTTTGGGATAAACAGATGTCCCAAAGAATCTAGTACGTGACTAGACAATGCAGAAAGTATATGCAGACCATTACAGTAAAAAACATATCAGTGTTTTTTTTATTTCTCAAGCACAGGGTATTATTTATGGGTAATGTACGTACATGTTCCTTTCCAATTCATACCGAGCGAGGTGGCGCAGTGGTTGGCACACTGGACTCGCATTCGGGAGGGCGACGGTTCGATCCCGCTTCCAGCCATCCTGATTTAGGTTTTCCGCGATTTTCCTAAATAGCTCCAGGCAAATGCCGGGATGGTTTCTTTGAAAGGGCACGGCCGACTTCCTTCCCCGTCCTTCCCTCATCCGATGAGACCGATAACCTGGCTGTTTGGTCTCTTCCCCCAAATAACCCAACCTCCAATCCAGAAAACGAAGATACATTCTTGCTGGGTTTTCATCTGCTGCACTGACATACACAATGTCGCAGCTTGCGGCAGACCTATATCGATGTCAAAGTATCACGATAACTGTCAAGAACGGTAAGCGTAAGTCTAGTAATGGAATTAGGTGTAAAATATCAAGACAAATGTCCCACTTTTTTCTCTTTGAAATCTGGTCAGCGTACTTCGATAGCCTCTTGAGAAGAAGTTGTTAGGCAAACATCAACAAAAGTAAAATTGAAACAAATGGGTCTTCAGTCACAATTGTTTTGTCTTATTAACCAGGTTTCAACACTTCTGAAAGTGCCTTCATCAGAATTTATTCGTTTTAGGCGGTCTGTAACATAATTACAAATTGATGGGATGAAAAAAAAATTTTATATAAAAAAGTGAAAGTACTGACTAACAATACAAAACAGCGACAGTACTTACATGTCACGTATAAAACAAATAACAGGCCAGAAGGGCTTTAGTCACAAAATATTTAAAAGGAATATCTGTGGCTGTACAGGTATGACCAGCCCTTAGAGCCTCACCTTCATGCATTCCTTTTAAATATTTTGTGGCTTAAGCCCTTTGACTTATTACTTATTTTATACGTAACATTTAAAAATTGCATTTCCTTGTATTGTTAGTCAGTACTTACACTTATTACATTTTTTTTCTTCCCATAAATTCGTAGCCGGCCGGTTTGGCCGTGCGCTTCAGTCCGGAACCGCGTGACCGCTAGGGTCGCAGGTTCGAATTCTGCCACGGGCATGGATGTGTGTGATGTCCTTAGGTTAGTTAGGTTTAAGTAGTTCTAAGTTCTAGGGGACTGATGACCACAAATGTTAAGTCCCATAGTGCTCAGAGCCATTTGAACCATTTGAACCATAAATTTGTAATTATTTTATAGACCACTTTAAATATCTAAATTCTGACGAAGGCACTTGTAGAAGTTTTGAAACCTGGTTAATAACACTAAAAAATTGTGACAGTAGGCCGTTTTAATTTTAATTTATAAACGGTTTCTGAACCAAGCAGGCATGTTCAAAACTTTGCTATCAATAAAGGTGAAATTGAGTGTAGTGGAATTAAATCGGACAAACGAGACACAGTAAGCTAGAATGAAAGGATTACATGGAGCAATGCGAATTAAGGTATTACATTTAATGTCTGGTTTGGTAATGTACACTGCTAGCGATTAAAATTGCTACACCAAGAAGAAATGCAGATGATAAACGTGTATTCATTGGACAAATATATTATACTAGAACTGACATGTGATTACATTTTCACCCAATTTGGGTGGATAGATCCTGAGAAATCAGTACCCAGAACAACCACCTCTGGCCGTAATAACGGCCTTGATACGCCTGGGGATTGAGTCAAACAACGCTTCGATAGCGTGTACAGGTACAGCTGCCCATGCAGCTTCAACACTATACCACAGTTCATCAAGAGTAATGACAAGTGTATTGTGACCAGCCAGTTGCTCGGCCACCATTGACCAGACGTTTTCAATTGGTGAGAGATCTGGATAATGTGCTGGCCGGGGCAGCAGTCGAACATTTTCTGTATCCAAAAAGGCCCATACAGGACCTGCAACATGCGGTCATGCATTATCCTGCTGAAATGTAGGGTTCTGCAGGGATCAAATGGAGGGTAGAGCCACGGGTCGTAACACATCTGAAATGTAACGTCCACTGTTCAATGTGCCGTCAATGCGAACAAGAGGTGACCGAGACGTGTAACCAGTGGCACTCCATACCATCACGCCGGGTGATACGCCAGTATGGCGATGACGAATACACGCTTCCAATGTGCGTTCACCGCGATGTCGCCAAACACGGATGCGAACATCACGATGCTGTAAACAGAACCTGGATTCATCCGAAAAAATGACGTTTTGCCATTCGTGCACCCAGGTTCGTCGTTGAGTACACCATCCCAGGCGCTCCTGTCTGTGATGCAGCGTCAAGGGTAACCGCAGCCACGGTCTCCGAGCTGATAGTCCATGGTGCTGCAAACGCCGTGCAGATGGTTGTTGTCTTGGAAACGTCCCCATCTGTTGACTCAGGGATCGAGACGTGGCTGCACGATCCGTTACAGCCGTGCGGATAAGATGGCTGTCATCTCGACTGCTAGTCATACGAGGCTGTTGGGATCCAGCATGGCGTTCCATATTACCCTCCTGAACCCACCGATTCCATATTCTGCTAACAGTCATTGGATCTCGACCGAACGCGAGCAGCAATGTCGCGATACGATAAACCGCAATCACGATAGGCTACAATCCGACCTTTATCAAAGTCGGAAACGTAATGGTACGCATTTCTCCTCCTTACACGAGGCATCACAGCAACGTTTCACCAGGCAACGCCGGTCAACTGCTGCTTGTGTATGAGAAATCGGTTGGAAAGTTTCCTCGTGTCGGCAAGTTGTAGGTGTCGCCACGATCTTCGTGGTGTATCAATTTTAATGGCCAGTAGTGTAATTCCCGCAGCGCCGCCTGATTTAATTCTACTACACTGTTTCCCTTTCCCCAGCTGCGTGGAGCTAGATGTTCCTTCTGCGATGTAATAGAATTACTTGGCAGGAATGTAGCCTCTGTACATGATTGCTGGCAGCGGTGGTCACGGGAATGTACGGGTGCAAGAAGGCCGGGCTCCGGACGGCCAAGTCGCACCACTGACAAGGGAACCTCCCCATCGCACCCCCCTCAGATTTAGTTATAAGTTGCCACAGTGGATAGGCCTTGATAAACTGAACACAGATCAATCGAGAAAACAGGAAGAAGTTGTGTGGAACTGTGAAAAAGTAAGCAAAGTATACAAATTGAGTAGTTTATGGGAAGATAGGCTACATCAAGGCAACTGGAAACACAGGAGCGCCGTGGTCTCGTGGTAACGTGAGCAGCTGCAGAACAAAAGGTCCTTGGTTCAAATCTTCCATCAAGTGAAAAGTTTAATTTTTTATTTTCAGTTTATTTGACAAACTCTTATGTTTTCATCACTTTTTTGGGAGTGATTATCACATTCACGAGAAAACCTAAATCGGGCAAGGTAGAAGAATCTTTTTACCCATTCGCCAAGTGTACAAGTTAGGTGGGTCGACAACATATTCCTGTCATGTGACGCACATGCCGTCACCAGTGTCGTATCGAATATATCAGACGTGTTTTCCTGTGGAGAAATCGGTTGACCTATGACCTTGCGATCAAATGTTTTCTGTTCCCATTGGAGAGGCACGTCCTTTCGTCTACTAATCGCACGTTTCTGCGATGCGGTCGCAAAACACAGACACTAAACTTATTACAGTGAACAGAGACGTCAATGAACGAACTGACAAATAATAACTATGCAAAAATAAAGAAAGTAAAATTTTCACTTGAGGGAAGACTTGAACCAAGGACCTCTCCTGCAACGAACCTGTCTGGGTGCTGTACACACTGGACCAACACCTGGAGTTATGGTCTGGAGTGCGATTTCGTATGACACCAGGAGCACTCTCGTACTCAATCCACGCACCCTGACCGCAAATTTGTACATCAATCTGGTGATTCGATCTGTTGCGCTGCCATTGAACAGAATTCCAGGGGGGCGTTTTCCAACAGGATAACGCTCGACCATATACCGCTGTTGTAACGCAACATATCGTCTCGGCTGTTAGATGACGAGATCTGTCTCCAATCGAGCACATATGGGACATCATCGTAAAACTCCGGCGTAATCCACAAACAGCACTAGAAGTTCCTGTATCGTTCGACTGAGTGCAACAGACATCGAACTCCTTCCCCCGGCACCTGTACGACACAATGCATGCACGTTAGCATCCTTGCATTCAACATTCTCGCAGTTACGCTCTTTATTAATGCACCAGCATTTCACATTTGGTTCAAATGGCTCTGAGCACTATGGGACTTAACATCTGAGGTCATCAGTCCCCTAGAACTTAGAACTACTTACACCTAACTAACCTAAGGACATCACACACATCCATGCCCGAGGCAGGATTCGAACCTGCGACCGTAGCAGCTGCGCGGTTCCGGACTGAAGCGCCTAGAACCGCTCGGACACAACGGCCGGCACTTCACATTTGCATTGGCTTATTTCGCACTTACAGCAACCTGGGATCTTGCAATATTAATCACTTAAATGATTACCTATACAAATGTATTCCCGAAATTTCATTACTCTACGTTAAGTATTTTTTGGCATTGCGACTTATTTGCTTTAGTGTACTTGTCTTATTGCGTTAAACTTTTCAGGGAACGTTGCACCCGTTGATGACTAGGTCATGACAGCATTTTAAATTTTTAAATTCGGTCAATAATAACGGCAAGTACTGAAAATAGAATTATTACTCGTAAAGCCGTTAGAAAGGCTACGTGCAACTGTAAGTATGAACTGTGAACGGGGATAGGCATTTAGTGATACGTGTATAGGCTCCATTTTATCTTGTTACGAGGGGCGTTTGAAAAGTGTGTGCAAAGAACGAGACATATCACCACAGGCGCGTATCGAGTCAGCCGGCCAGGATGGCCGAGCGGTTCTAGGCGCTACAGTATGGAGCCGCGCGACCGCTACGGTTGCAGGTTCGAATCCTGCCTAGGCCATGGATGTGTGTGATGTCCTTAGGTTAGTTAGGTTTAAGTAGTTCTAAGTTCTAGGGGACTCATGACCTCAGCAGTTAAATCCCATAGTGCTCAGAGCATTTGAACCGTATCGAGGTCATGTTTAGTTAGTAGCTTCTTTGGAAATAACGCACACCAATTTTCAGCCATATTGGTCTATTTCTTTTTGTTTGGCATTCGTGTGAATCAAGGAAGTTAAGTGATTCTCAAAAAATGGACGAAAAAGAATTTCGTATGGTGATTAAACATTACTTTATGAAACACAAAACGCCTCAGGAGACTGAAGAAAAGCTTGATAAACATTACAGTGACTCTGCACCTTCGATTAGAACAGTTTATAAGTGGTTTCTAAACTTTTGGAGTGGCCATATGGGCACAAGTGATGCTGAACGTTCTGGACGCCCTGTGGAGGTTACGACTCCAGAAATCATTCATAAAATCCATGATAAGGTGCGTGAAGTTGCTACTGCTGTTGGCATCTCGAATGAACGGGTACATAATATTTTACATAAACATTTGGACATGAGAAAGCTATCCGGAAGATGCGTTCCGCGATTGCTCACGCTTGACCAAAACCGGGAGCGTGTGAAGTGTTGCGAGGATGGTTTGCAGCTGTTCAGGAAACATCCGCAGGACTTTAAGCGCCGTTTCGTCTCTGTGGATGGAACATGGATACATTAATATACTCCTGAGACCAAACAACTATCTAAGCAATGGGTTACCAAAGGAGAATATGCATCAAAAAAGGCGAAGACCATTCCTTCGGCCAGAAACGTTATGGCGACTTTCTTCTGGGATTCGCAAAGGATAATCCTCATCTACTATCTGGAAGAGGGGAAAAACTATTACAGGTGCATATTATTCATCGGCATTGGACCGTTTGAAAGCCGAGCTGCAAGAAAAACGCCGGCGATTGGACCGCAAAAAAAGTCCTTTTCCATCACGACAGTGCGCCAGCACACACCTCAGCAGTTGTGGTCGCAATATTAATGAAAATAGGATTCCAACTCGTTTCACATTCCCCCTATTCTCCAGACTTGACTCCCTCGGACTACTATTTGTTCCCCAGTATGAAGAAATGGCTGGCGGGACATATTTTTCAGACTTGCACAATTCTTTTTATTCGGAAGGGATTAACAAATTTTAACAGTGTTGGACGAAATGTATAAGTCTAAAACGCCCCTCGTATACAGCTGTACACCAAGGAATTTTAGTCAGTGTGCTTCATTAAGTGTACGGCCATTAATGTCTACGTAACATGTATTGGTAAGTAAGACGAAAGGAAAACGGTATGTTTGGTGGAAGGTGAATTCGTATAAAAATTAAAACATTAGCTTCTGACCTTAGCAAGGCTATTACAGTTAATAACGTGGTGGAATTTAAGCTCTGGAGGCAATGCCTCATGAAAATACTGGTAGTTCAACTTTTACTGTCGACGAAATGTCGACGTTTATAGGAGGCTGTTACGTAGCCGTCTTGAAGATTGCTGGCAAAGTCGTATCGCTAGTGGCAACACGTGTAATCGGATGCAATCTGTCGCTTACGTCGGCACGAAACGCTGGCCAGCGAAACGTTCATAACAGAGCTTGCATGTCTAGTGGGCAGTAAGCTCGATCGAAATTTTACGGCTGCTGAAAGTGTGGAAAGTCGTTGCTGTGTTGATATACTGGCACTTGTTTCACTACCTGTTACACGCAAGAACTGCCAAGGACAACTGGCAGGCAAATTTTTGCCTGGCTTTCCTCAGTGCGTAGTCTTGTTTAAATGCATGTTTAACGCTGAAATTACAGCGCAGGAATATGCACTACTTCTGTAGGGTGTAACAAAAATATACGGCACAAATTGCAGGACACATTCCTCACGCGTGGACGAAGAAATTACGTTATATGAAGATGGGTCTGGAAAAGCTTTTTTTTCCATGTTACAACTCTTTTTCTCCAACTCATTAATCACGGGAAATGCACGCGAGCAGGGCGCACCAGCTAACCACATGGAACAGTTCCTCACATAACATACCGCCGTCCGAACAGGCCTTGGAAGGCCCAGTGGTTTTTGCAAAAACAGACATAATGTCTGAAGGGATAACCGCAATCAGTGGTTTTACTTTGGTTGCAAAATGTTTACTCATGTTTCATTTGCTCTAGAACAGGGCCGGCCAAACGCTGCACAGTGTGCAGACGTGCGGAAGTGCTGCACATGTGCACACGTGTGCGACAGCGACATCTGTTATTAGACATGTGTCCTAAATGAATCACAAAGACGAGTGTAGTGTACTCAACAGTGAAGAACGGCAAGCAAAATTAAATGTCCTTCAGAAAATGGATGAGACGCATCAACTCGATTTTACTGTACGTCAAAGTAACTGATACTTCTTGAGCTCTTAGTTTCTTGTGTTACATTTATGTCCGTTTTACTGTACGCTGTACAATGTACTGTTTTCAATTTTCCAGAGTGACAACCACACTAAATCTTCACTGCGAGCAAGTTTTAAAATCGCATTAAGAATTGCACAATCTGGGAAACCCTTTTCCGAAGGGGAGTTTGTCAAAGGGTGTCTGATTGATGCTGCAGAACTTGTGTGTCCCACGAACGTTAGCAGGTTTCAAGAAATCAGTCTATCCAAACAAACAGTGACAAGACGTATTAGTGCTATGGCAGGCGATCTGCACAGGCAGCTAATAAATAAGGCAAAAGACTTCTCTGTTGCGCTCGATGAAGCAACAGATCCTACAGATACAGCCCAGGTTGTGATATACATACGAGGTGTCGATAACGCACTTTGTGTAACAGAGGAGCGACATCTGTGCGTAGAAACATGCGCTACACGAACGCTGACGGCTGCGGCGTGCACGCTATGACCCGGAAGTTGCACATGTGCAGGAGCACCGCACGCGTGCAGAATTTCTGGCTGGCCCTGCTCTAGAACCGTCTTCAGATATGATATTTCGGTTACAGTAGTAATCCGTCCACAAACAGCAACCTTCACATGCTGCGTCACATCCAGCATGTGAAGGTTGCTGTGTGTGGACGTGTTACTCCTGTAACCGAAATATCATATCTGAAGATGGTTCTAGAGCAACCGAAACCGGTCATACGAATAAACACTTTGCAGTCAAGACGGGTTATAATTAACATTGTAGGCCCAATAGCACCGACCGGCCGCCATGTCATCCTCAGCGCACAGGCGTCACTGGATATGGATATACACTCCTGCAAATTGAAGTAAGAACACCGTGAATTCATTGTCCCAGGAAGGGGAAACTTTATTGACACATTCCTGGGGTCAGATACATCACATGATCACACTGACAGAACCACAGGCACATAGACACAGGCAACAGAGCATGCACAATGTCGGCACTAGTACAGTGTATATCCACCTTTCGCAGCAATGCAGGCTGCTATTCTCCCATGGAGACGATCGTAGAGATGCTGGATGTAGTCCTGTGGAACGGCTTGCCATGCCATTTCCACCTGGCGCCTCAGTTGGACCAGCGTTCGTGCTGGACGTGCAGACTGCGTGAGACGACGCTTCATCCAGTCCCAAACATGCTCAATGGGGGACAGATCCGGAGATCTTGCTGGCCAGGGTAGTTGACTTGCACCTTCTAGAGCACGTTGGGTGGCACGGGATACATGCGGACGTGCATTGTCCTGTTGGAACAGCAAGTTCCCTTGCCGGTCTAGGAATGGTAGAACGATGGGTTCGATGACGGTTTGGATGTACCGTGCACTATTCAGTGTCCCCTCGACGATCACCAGTGGTGTACGGCCAGTGTAGGAGATCGCTCCCCACACCATGATGCCGGGTGTTGGCCCTGTGTGCCTCGGTCGTATGCAGTCCTGATTGTGGCGCTCACCTGCACGGCGCCAAACACGCATACGACCATCATTGGCACCAAGGCAGAAGCGACTCTCATCGCTGAAGACGACACGTCTCCATTCGTCCCTCCATTCACGCCTGTCGCGACACCACTGGAGGCGGGCTGCACGATGTTGGGGCGTGAGCGGAAGACGGCCTAACGGTGTGCGGGACCGTAGCCCAGCTTCATGGAGACGGTTGCGAATGGTCCTCGCCGATACCCCAGGAGCAACAGTGTCCCTAATTTGCTGGGAAGTGGCGGTGCGGTCCCCTACGGCACTGCGTAGGATCCTACGGTCTTGGCGTGCATCCGTGCGTCGCTGCGGTCCGGTCCCAGGTCGGCGGGCACGTGCACCTTCCGCCGACCACTGGCGACAACATCGATGTACTGTGGAGACCTCACGCCCCACGTGTTGAGCAATTCGGCGGTACGTCCACCCGGCCTCCCGCATGCCCACTATACGCACATACTGCACATACGGTTCACGTCCACGCTGTCGCGGCATGCTACCAGTGTTAAAGACTGCGATGGAGCTCCGTATGCCACGGCAAACTGGCTGACACTGACGGCGGCGGTGCACAAATGCTGCGCAGCTAGCGCCATTCGACGGCCAACACCGCGGTTCCTGGTGTGTCCGCTGTGCCGTGCGTGTGATCATTGCTTGTACAGCCCTCTCGTAGTGTCCGGAGCAAGTATGGTGGGTCTGACACACCGGTGTCAATGTGTTCTTTTTTCCATTTCCAGGAGTGTAGAATAGGCACGTGGTCAGCACACCGCTCGGCCGGCGGCATGTCAGTTTCCGAGACCGGAGCCGCTACTTCTCAGCCAAGTAGCTCCTCAGTTTGCCTCACAAGGGCTGGGTGCATCCCCCTGGCCGTCAGCGCTCCGCAGACGAGATGGTCACCCTTCCAGGTGCTAGCCCAGTCCGAAAGCGCATAACTTCGGCGATCTGACGGGAACCGGTGTTACCACTGCGGCAAGGCCGTTGGCACTGTTTCTCACAGGAGATGTTCAACATACGCACGTGCCTAGTTTCTGACGGCCATTTGCACGTGAAAATGTCACGGTGCAGTGCGCCTGAGCGTATAGCGCTTGTGTAGGTGAGCAGTTACAGTCTAACAGCGGCTCAAAGGAAGTTTGAGACCGAGTTCAAGCCGAAGACAACCGGTTCAAGTGTGCTAACTATCAAGAACGGCTACTGTTCGTGATGACTTTTCACAGTGTCGGTCGTCCAAAAGGGGTGAAAACGACTCAAAACGTGGAGAAGATACGCACTGTGTTTCAAACTAGCCCCAGGAGGCCAATCACACGAGCTGTACAACAGGCGGGAATGGACCGGGAGACTCTGCAACGAATTGTTGGGGAAAAGTTGCATCTCTCCTCATACAAAATCGAAACCTACACTCCTGGAAATGGAAAAAAGAACACATTGACACCGGTGTGTCAGACCCACCATACTTGCTCCGGACACTGCGAGAGCGCTGTACAAGCAATGATCACACGCACGGCACAGCGGACACACCAGGAACCGCGGTGTTGGCCGTCGAATGGCGCTAGCTGCGCAGCATTTGTGCACCGCCGCCGTCAGTGTCAGCCAGTTTGCCGTGGCATACGGTGCTCCATCGCAGTCTTTAACACTGGTAGCATGCCGCGACAGCGTGGACGTGAACCGTATGTGCAGTTGACGGACTTTGAGCGAGGGCGTATAGTGGGCATGCGGGAGGCCGGGTGGACGTACCGCCGAATTGCTCAACACGTGGGGCGTGAGGTCTCCACAGTACATCGATGTTGTCGCCAGTGGTCGGCGGAAGGTGCACGTGCCCGTCGACCTGGGACCGGACCGCAGCGACGCACGGATGCACGCCAAGACCGTAGGAGCCTACGCAGTGCCGTAGGGGACCGCACCGCCACTTCCCAGCAAATTAGGGACACTGTTGCTCCTGGGGTATCGGCGAGGACCATTCGCAACCATCTCCATGAAGCTGGGCTACGGTCCCGCACACCGTTAGGCCGTCTTCCGCTCACGCCCCAACATCGTGCAGCCCGCCTCCAGTGGTGTCGCGACAGGCGTGAATGGAGGGACGAATGGAGACGTGTCGTCTTCAGCGATGAGAGTCGCTTCTGCCTTGGTGCCAATGATGGTCGTATGCGTGTTTGGCGCCGTGCAGGTGAGCGCCACAATCAGGACTGCATACGACCGAGGCACACAGGGCCAACACCCGGCTTCATGGTGTGGGGAGCGATCTCCTACACTGGCCGTACACCACTGGTGATCGTCGAGGGGACACTGAATAGTGCACGGTACATCCAAACCGTCATCGAACCCATCGTTCTACCATTCCTAGACCGGCAAGGGAACTTGCTGTTCCAACAGGACAATGCACGTCCGCATGTATCCCGTGCCACCCAACGTGCTCTAGAAGGTGTAAGTCAACTACCCTGGCCAGCAAGACCTCCGGATCTGTCCCCCATTGAGCATGTTTGGGACTGGATGAAGCGTCGTCTCACGCGGTCTGCACGTCCAGCACGAACGCTGGTCCAACTGAGGCGCCAGGTGGAAATGGCATGGCAAGCCGTTCCACAGGACTACATCCAGCATCTCTACGATCGTCTCCATGGGAGAATAGCAGCCTGCATTGCTGCGAAAGGTGGATATACACTGTACTAGTGCCGACATTGTGCATGCTCTGTTGCCTGTGTCTATGTGCCTGTGGTTCTGTCAGTGTGATCATGTGATGTATCTGACTCCAGGAATGTGTCAATAAAGTTTCCCCTTCCCGGGACAATGAATTCACGGTGTTCTTATTTCAATTTCCAAGAGTGTATCACCCGCTAAGTACCATGGCCATAGAACAGCGATTGTGCTCCGTTAGCGCCATTGTCCACAGAATAGACGAACCGGACTTTGATGTGAATATGGTATGGTTTAGTGACAAAGCTAACTTTCACTTGGATGGTATCGTCAGCAAGCAAAATTAGCACATTTTGGGGCACTGAGAATCCGCATTTTGCCATCCAGAACACTCTCAACGGGAGACTGTGTGGTGTGCGATGTCCAATCACGGAATACTCGGTGCGATGTTTCTTGATTGCACGGTGTCTACCGATCGGTACTTGAAGGTTTTGGAAGATGGTTTCGTCCCCATTATCCACAAGATGTGGCTCGTACAAGACGGAACTCGACCCCTTCGAATTATGAGAGTGATCTCACGGAGTAGCACTTTGGGGACCGCATTCTGGCTCTGGGGTACCCAGAGGCCACTGGCATGGGCATCAATTGGCCGCCATACTCTCCGGATCTGAACGCATGCGACTCTTTTTTGTGGGGCCATATTAAGGTGTACAGCAATAACTCCAAAATCATTTCCGAGCTGAAAATAGCCATTCAGGAGGTCATCGACATCATCGGTTTCCGACACTTCAGCGGTCAAGTAGAATTTCGCTGTTTGTGTGCGCCACATCATCACCAATGATGGCAGGTATATCGGACGTGTCGTAACCTAAATCCGAATATCTGTAGTGACGTCTACATGTTGTATAAAGTGTGTGCACGCCGTAGCTTGTAACTAATTCATGTTTTTTTTCCATATAGTTCAATAATTTTCACCCTGTACATGCATCAGCCCCCTGTCGTAGTGAATATCGAAATTGCTGATGTACCCCTGGAGTATTGCGTGTGATTTCGCAGCCTTCCATAATATGGGCGTGGAGACTCCTAACATCTGGTACTGGGGTTCCATACGCCAGAGCTTTCAAATGCCCCACAAATAAAAGTCTGATGGATCAAATTCCAGACAATGTGGAGGCCAGGCATTTGGGCCATCTCTAGCTATCCATCCGTTACCGAGTCTGTTATTTAGATCCCTCCGTCGGAGGTCCGAGTCCTCCTTCGGGCATGGGTGTGTGTGTGTGTGTTGTCCTTAGCATAAGTTAGTTTAAGGGGCTCCGGAACGCCCTATACTTGCAATGTTAAAATAACGCTTATAAATTACATCTTTCCTCACAAAGTATTTGAGGTAGGAAGTTGAACTTTTTACAGATTATTTATTATAATATGGGCTACAACTTAACACAGGGATTTTTCAAAATTTTAGTTCAGTTATTAAAGATGATTTTTTTTCAATTGTAATGAAAATTCACAAAATTTTTTTGCAATTTTTTTATTTATATATTCAAAAATATACAGTTTTTTTGGAAAAAGGCTGTGTTAAATTATGCAGAAGGTACTGTGTAACATTTACTGAAAGTTTGAAACAAATATGTTTGGAAGATCCTTAGAAAACATGTAATTAGTATGAGAAAATAAAAGTTTTGGGAATCGAGCGACAAAGATTGGATTAACTTTTTAGTGCATTCCAGGTCCATAGGATGGATTATCTTCATCCTCTGCAAACTCCTCCTCCAGCTTCCTCTTGTTCCTCCTCCTGTTTACTCTTGCTTGTAATTCTAGACTCTTTACAGCCCTGTCTGCAGCCCGAAGGCGTTCCTTGTCTAAAGCAAGCATCGCTCGTTGTTGTGTTCGTAGATTTTGCTACCATTTTCTTCGGTTGCAGTTACTGCAACACTGTTCCAAAAGGTGGTCATGTATGAACAGTTGTCACATTTCAGTTGTATTTCACTAGCAAGTCCTACGTGCTTTATTATGGAGAGTTCCAGACCAACTTCACTACAATGAATACATCTTACACAGTTTGAAAAAATTCCTTTGAGACCCGACATATCAAATATTTCATCCACATCCGATTCGCCCATAAAACATTCATGGTTTTCACTCATTGAACCAAGCTTCTTCTGTGAAGTATTTTCTTTCCCACTTTGACTGCTATGGGCAGGTGTACCTGAGAGGTTAGGTTCACTCACTTGGTTATCGTCTTTATTGTTTACAGTAATAACACATACCTTTGGCTTTCCAACATTTCTCCTTTTCTTAAAAGCCTTCAGAGGATTTCTAACAACCTTACTTTTACTCAGTATTATACTTCAACAAAACAGAGACTCAAGAAACAGAATTAATTACGAATATTTTCGAGATAACGACAGAGTAATTAATCATGAAACAATCGACAATCGCACCAGCGATATATATTGAACCATCACAGGTTAGCCACAACACATACTTTATCTCACATCACTAAAATGTACCTGATGAACACGGACGTTAATAATAACACCATTTGACAGCAGTTTAACAGCGCCACAGTGGGTCACGCCCATGTAGAACACATTTCAAAAAAAATTTAAAAATAGTTGTAGTCTTCGGAATTGAAGAAATTATATATCTATTAAAAGGTAATAGTCTGCAGATTCAGAAAACGCAAAAAGGTAAAAATTGAACTTTTCGTGGTGTTGAGCCTTTCCAGAGCCCCTTAAGTTAGATTAAGTAGTGCGTAAGCCTATGGAGTGATGACTCAGGGCGCTGACGCGGCCTGGTCGATACTAGGCAGATAGTAAACAGCGCTACGCTATAGTCGCCTCTCAGTCTCCTATTCGCCGATTTCCACCAATGGCAGTCAGTAAAGGAAACTCCAGTGGAAAACGCCCATTTCCGCTTATGACAACACGCGATGCAGAGACCAATAAAATGAACTAATACCCTTCCTCCTCACCTCCATATCCAATGATAGCACTCCTCCATAGTATATAAATATCCAAACTAGTGCTCATTCAGCAGTTAGCAATACACCCTGACGAAGCCGCCTTGCAACAGTCGCCGAAACGTCGTAATTTCACTGTGACAACGGCCACGGAAGCCTACCTTTACATTTGCATTAACCAAGATTTGAACGAATGACTGGAGCTAGCAGGCAGGCAAACTGTGCGAATCGATTAATTTCTTCTGCAAAAGATTTTAATCGGATTGAAATTAATGGTCGGCTAATAGCGCCATTTTTATATGCACTCTTCGGATTTTAATTGCAAGAACACGTTTTTCTGGGATGTTTCTGAGGCGCACCATTTCTATATTTAAACTTGCAGGAATCGCATCAAACTTTGCACGAAGGTACACAATGGACATAGTCAAAACGGAATTTCTATTTCCAATAATCTTTACCCGTTGTCGAGATACGACAGTTTAACGTCGAGCTAAATGTAGCTCACGAAATTCGTTCTTACGTGAAATGAATGAAATTAAACGGTTTAAAGTGAATGAAATAATAAAAAATGCATTCTTCCGATAAAATGGAAAACTCACTTTTTAAAATCTAGCTTCATTCGTATTTAAATCCGAAAATCAGATTTTTTACGTCCGCTGGATTCTACGTGCGAACAGCACGTTTTTTGTAAGTTTCTCTATGCACGTGACTTCTGTGTTTCCTACTTGCGCAAATCTGTTCAGATTTAGTAAGAAGGTAGACAAATACATATTAACGGCTGTCGTGTTGTTTTTTGAAAGCTTTATCCGTTGGCACGATATAAGAAGAAAAACTTTAACGGATCACTTGTCACCCGAGTCAACAAAAATCTACATCATTTGCTAATCTGTGGCGATGTATAATGTCGATATTATGGTAGGGTAAACGCTGGGAACCAGAATTAAAAATGTTCCTACCATACCACAGAAAAGGCTGATTTGTCCTAGTCAGAGTTAGGGATTAAAAGAAGGGAACTAGCTTTTCTGCTTGTCTGGCACCTTCAAAAAGATTTGGACGAAAACATCTTGACATATTCATGCTTCTTTGCGAGTTAGCCCTTTTTCCCAGCGCAGTGAGCTCTTTTAGCTCCAAGGTGTTGGCACACCTGTATTTTGTGCCCAAAATCCACAAGATTCACGAGCTATTGTAAGCAGTATACAGGATCATATGCCTGAAGAGCATACATGTAAGAACTAAAAAAGTTTTTTCTGGGGGCACAAAATTTTTCGGAGTGGATTTTTTTCGTAGTGGGACGCTGAAACAATTTTTTGGTATCTGGGCAGATAGAAGGGAGGGGGGGGGGTTGATTTTTTCCCATGGTGAGGAGCGTAAGAACGAATTGACACAAATTTATCTGCTTCTAGAAAGTGGAATGCATAGACAATAGAAACTATCCGACATAGTGGTGCATCTGTAACAGAAAGTATCCCAGAATGGGGATGCATGCAGACCAAACTTTAATGATACGTTGTCAACTTACACGACATGATAAATGCTATGTTGGATGACCTGATGGCATGTGTCATGTTGGTTGGTTGGTTGGTTGGTTTGGGGAAGGAGACCAGACAGCGAGGTCATCGGTCTCATCGGATTAGGGAAGGACAGGGGAGGAAGTCGGCCGTGCCCTTTGAAAGGAACCATCCCAGCATTTGCCTGGAGCGATTTAGGGAAATCACGGATAACCTAAATCAGGATAGCCGGACGCGGGATTGAACCGTCGTCCTCCCGAATGCGAGTCCAGTGTCTAACCACTGCGCCACCTCGCTCGGTGTGTCATGTTGTACATGACATCATGTATCATGTAACTTTACATGACATAGTGCATTATGTTACAGGACGTGGGAACTAACCCTAACACAACTAAAAGTGGCATGCATGTCAAGATGTTTTCATTTAAATGTCTTTGAAGCTGCCTGATTAAGTCGAGAGAGGCTAGTTCCCTTCTTTTACATCCCTGACTGTGCCCAATACTCTTTCTCCTCTTTTTGTGTTATGGTAGGAGCATTTTTCACACAGGTTAGTAATATGAATATGGATGCTACCACTTTTATTCAGCCATCTGAAATTATATAATCATATAATTACATCCAGAGAAACGAATAAGGTATGAAACCCCCCATTATTTACAGACTGGAACTCCCGTATATTCAGACATCTGATTATTATACAAACGAATTGAGTATTTGACTTTGAGCATGTAAATGAGGAAAAGTTTAGGAATTATGAATGAATGAAATTATGTCTAAAATTTGTTGGAAGTTGCTATGTGCTCCCATTATGACACGCTGGATGGATGTAGTGCCGGTGATTTGCGTTACGTTTCAAGCAAACGCTAGTTTTTCACGGATATCATTGTAAATAATGTCGTCCCTCTAGAACTATATGTCGGTACAATGATATGATTTACCGTTTTTTTCCTTTACTGTGATTTCATGCCTCATACGAGTCAGGCCGGCAGTGGCCTACGTACACCGCTCTGCGGCCAATAGATACAACAGATAGAGATAGATGACAGAAAACATAAAAAGCATGGTAATACACGATGAACATTACATGATGGATTAGAAGGCGTTCAATGGAAAGCACGGTACATAAAGGTGGTCACCAGTAGTACAGACAAAGGCATCCAAATGAAGACATGAACGTAGGAGGACACTGAGGAAAGCACTGTAGCACAAAACGGAGAAACACTGATGCACGGAAACACTGGTGACAATCATTGGCGAAGCACTCAGAAACACATTGATGAAGGGAGAGGCCTGCCTCGGGGTGGAATGGAGAGGTAGGAGGGTGGGAAGGAGGGGGATGGAGCCACTGGGAGAAAGAAAGGAGAGTGGGAGCGGAGGGGAGAGGGGAGGGGTCGGAAGCCTGGGGAGGGGGGGAAGTAGGAGATGTGGGAGAGAGGAGGGGGGAGAAAGGAAGGTGAGCAGGGAGGGAGTCCTGGGGGAAAAGGAGGGGGAATGGGAGGGGAGAGTCAGATCTGGAACGAGGGGCAGACGGAGGGAACGTCATCAGGGAGGGGGAGTTGGCGGAAGCCACCGTGGGCAAGGGTATGGAGGGTGTGAAGATGGAGAGCAGGTGGGATGCAAGAATACAGGCTCGGCAACAGGCTGGGATGGAAGAGAAAATCGTGTATGGGGGATCGAACTTGCAGGAGGGATAAAGGATCCGTATCCAATGATTTGTTGGATACGTTCAGTGCTATATGTGGGTTGTTGTTGTTGTGGTCTTCAGTCTTGAGACTGGTTTGATGCAGCTCTCCATGCTACTCTATCCTGTGCAATGTTCTTCATCTCCCAGTACCTACTGCAGCCTACATCCTTCTGAATCTGCTTAGTGTATTCATCTCTTGGTCTTCCTCTACCATTCTTACTCTCCACACTGCCCTCCAATGCTAAATTTGTGATCCCTTGATGCCTCAAAACATGACCTACCAACCGATCCCTTCTTCTAGTCAAGTTGTGCCACAAACTTCTCTTCTCCCCAATCCTATTCAATACCTCCTCATTAGTTATGTGATCTACCCACCTTATCTTCAGCATTCTTCTGCAGCACCACATTTCGAAAGCTTCTATTCTCTTCTTGTCGAAACTAGTTATCGTCCACGTTTCACTTCCATACATGGCTACACTCCGTACAAATACTTTCAGAAACGACTTCCTGACACTTAAATCTATACTCGATGTTAACAAATTTCTCTTCTTCAGAAACGATTTCCTTGCCATTGCCAGTCTACATTTTATATCCTCTCTACTTCGACCATCATCAGTTATTTTACTCCCTAGATAGCAAAACTCCTTTACTACTTTAACTGTCTCATTTCCTAATCTAATTCCCTCAGCATCACCCGATTTAATTTGACTACATTCCATTATCCTCATTTTGCTTTTGTTGATGTTCATCTTATATCCTCCTTTCAAGACATTGTCCATTCCGTTCAACTGCTCTTCCACGTCCTTTGCTGTCTCTGACAGAATTACAATGTCATCGGCAAACCTCAAAGTTTTTACTTCTTCTCCATGAATTGTAATACCTACTCCGAATTTTTCTTTCGTTTCCTTTACTGCTTGCTCAATATACAGATTGAATAACATCGGGGGTAGGCTACAACCCTGTCTCACTCCTTTCCCAACCACTGCTTCCCTTTCATGCCCCTCGACTCTTATAACTCCCATCTGGTTTCTGTACAAATTGTAAATAGCCTTTCGCTCCCTGTATTGTACCCCTGCCACCTTCAAAATTTTTTGTCAAAAGCTTTCTCTAAGTCTACAAATGCTAGAAACGTAGGTTTGCCTTTTCTTAATCTTTCTTCTAAGATAAGTCGTAAGGTTAGTATTGCCTCACGTGTTCCAACATATCTACAGAATCCAAACTGATCTTCCCCGAGGTCCGCTTCTACCAATTTTTCCATTCGTCTGTAAAGAATTCGCGTTAGTATTTTGCAGCTGTGACTTATTAAACTGGTAGTTCGGTAATTTTCACATCTGTCAACACCTGCTTTCTTTGGGATTGGAATTATTATATTCTTCTTGAAGTCTGAGGGTATTTCGCCTGTTTCATACATCTTCCTCACCAGATGGTAGAGTTTTGTCATGACTGGCTCTCCCAAGGCCATCAGTAGTTCTAATGGAATGTTGTCTACTCCCGTGGCCTTGTTTCGACTCAGGTCTTTCAGTGCTCTGTCAAACTCTTCACGCAGTATCTTATCTCCCATTTCGTCTTCGTCTACATCCTCTTCCATTTCCATAATATTGTCCTCAAGTACATCGCCCTTGTATAAACCCTCTATGTACTCCTTCCACCTTTCTGCAGTCTCTTCTTTGCTTAGAACTGGATTTCCATCTGAGCTCTTGATATTCATACAAGTGGTGCTCTTCTCTCCAAAGGTCTCTTTAGTTTTCCTGTAGGCAGTATCTATCTTACCCCTAGTGAGACAAGCCTCTATATCCTTACATTTGTCCTCTAGCCATCCCTGCTTAGCCATTTTGCACTTCCTGTCGATCTCATTTTTGAGACGTTTGTATTCCTTTTTGCCTGCTTCATTCACTGCATTTTTATATTTTCTCCTTTCATCAATTAAATTCAGTATTTCTTCTGTTACCCAGGGATTTCTATTAGCCCTCGCCTTTTTACCTACTTGATCGTCACCTGCCTTCACTACTTCATCCCTCAGAGCTACCCATTCTTCTTCTACTGTATTTCTTTCCCCCATTCCTGTCAATTGTTCCCTTATGCTCTCCCTGAAACTCTCTACAACCACTGGTTCTTTCAGTTTATCCAGGTCCCATCTCCTTAAATTCCCACCTTTTTGCAGTTTCTTCAGTTTCAATGTGCAGTTCATTGCCAATAGATTGTGGTCAGACTCCACATCTGCCCCTGGAAATGTCTTACAGTTTAAAACCTGGTTCCTAAATCTCTGTCTTACCATTATATAATCTATCTGATACCTTTTAGTATCTCCAGGATTCTTCCAGGTATACAACCTTCTTTTATGATTCTTGAACCAAGTGTTAGCTATGATTAAGTTATGCTCTGTGCAAAATTCTACCAGGCGGCTTCCTCTTTCATTTCTTCCCCCCAATCCATATTCACCTACTATGTTTCCTTCTCTCCCTTTTCCTACTGACGAATTCCAGTCACCCATGACTATTAAATTTTCGTCTCCCTTCACTATCTGAATAATTTATTTTATCTCGTCATACATTTCTTCAATTTCTTCATCATCTGCAGAGCTAGTTGGCATATAAACTTGTACTGCTGTAGTAGGCATGGGCTTTGTGTCTATCTTGGCCACAATAATGCGTTCACTATGCTGTTTGTAGTAGCTAACTCGCACTCCTATTTTTTTATTCATTATTAAACCTACTCCTGCATTACCCCTATTTGATTTTGTATTTATAACCCTGTAATCACCTGACCAAAAGTTTTGTTCCTCCTGCCACCGAACTTCACTAATCCCCACTGTATCTAACTTTAACCTATCCATTTCCCTTTTTAAATTTTCTAACCTACCTTCCCGATTAAGGGATCTGACATTCTATGCTCCGATCGGTAGAACACCAGTTTTCTTTCTCCTGATAATGACGTCCCCTTGAGTAGTCCCCGCCCGGGGATCCAAATGGGGGACTATTTTACCTCCGGAATATTTCACCCAAGAGGACACCATCATCATTTAATCATACAGTAAAGCTGCATGTCCTCGGGAAAAATTACAGCTGTAGTTTCCCCTTGCTTTCAGCCGTTCGCAGTACCAGCACAGCAAGGCCGTTTTGGTTAATGTTACAAGGCCAGATCAGTCAATCATCCAGACTGTTGCCCCTGCAACTACTGAAAAGGCTGCTGCCTCTCTTCAGTAACCACATGTTTGTCAGGCCTCTCAACAGATACCCCTCCGTTGTGGTTGCACCTACGGTACGGCCATCTGTATTGCTGAGGCACGCAAGCCTCCCCACCGACGGCAAGGTCCATGGTTCATGGGGAATATGTGGGTACTGCCTGCAAACTGTGTTGCGAATAGCGTCGGCCTAAAGAAGTAATAAATTAAAAGATCATGTCTGATTCTGAGGTCTTACTACATAAACAATGAAATGTACAACAGCGTGTTGGGAAGTAATGCGTCCGAAGCTTTCACTCTGTTCTCAATATGCTGCGCTGTTACGTATTATGCATCTTACTCTGTCGACTTTTCCGCTTCGCTGATGTAAGGTATAACTCTCTGTCGCTAGAGGGCTCCAGATTGTAGCGCATAACGTGGCTGTGAGTAATGGAAAACTATTTTGCTGCGTGTGAAACAGCATGCTGTGATCAAGTTTCTAAGCGCAGAAAACGAGTCCCCCAACTGAAATTTATCGGAGAGTGAGACCTGTGTAGCCGGCCGGAGTGGCCGAGCGGTTAAAGGCGCTACAGTCTGGTTAAAGGCGCTACAGTCTGGAACCGCAAGACCGCTACGGTCGCAGGTTCGAATCCTGCCTCGGGCATGGATGTGTGTGATGTCCTTAGGTTAGTTAGGTTTAAGTAGTTCTAAGTTCTAGGGGACTAATGACCACAGCAGTTGAGTCCCATAGTGCTCAGAGCCATTTTGAGACCTGTGTATGCTGATGATTGTATTGACATCGGTAATGTGCCATGTTGGGAGGGGTTGTTCTCAACATGTGTGTGACAGATCTCGGAATGATTCTAGAACTTAAGGGGCCATTCTCGCCCCCACATGGATCATCTATGATCTGATTCCTTTCTCCCATCTGCTCCTGTTCCTCGAACATATCCGCATCGTCTACACCTCCCGCCGCCTTGAACCCCCTCACCCCCTGGTTGCTCCTCTCCTCTCCCATCCCTGCCCCCTGCCACGCCTTCACTGTTGTGTCCCCCCTACCCTCCATCTCTCCACCCTTCATCTCCTTTCCCAAGGTGGCTTCTGTCAACCCCCCCCCCCTTCAGATTATGCCCTCTCCATTTTCCCTCCTATCAACACTGATCCTCACCTCTTCCTCCTTTCCTCTGACCTTTCCCTGGGCTTCCTCTTCTCTCATCCTGCTTTTTCCCAGCCTACCCTCTCTCTGCCTCTCTTCTCTCCCCTGAGTCCTTTTGCTCTCCCCTCCACTGTCTTTCCTACTCCTTCTTATGTCCTCCCCCGCTTTTTTATGTCCCCTGCCTTCATCGGCTCCCCCTTTTTTCTTTTCCTCTCCTCCCCCCTTATAGGTCCAGGTTCTCGCCCCCCCCCCCCAATCTCCCACCATGTCACCTGTATAGTGCTGTTATAAGTGAGTGTTGTGCGTCCACTGTCAGTGTTGTGAACAGCCACAATACTGTCGCTGTTTTTTTTTATCTTGTGCGAGCAGAAACCAGACTGTCGCTGTGTTCGTTTTTTAATTGTGACTGTCTACTTCTTGTGTGTCTTCATCCGCATTGTCACGGCAGTGTTTTTATATTTTAAATTTCACAATTTACAGCCATTTAACAGTTTTTCTACAATGTTACCGTTTTGTCACCTGTTTTTCTTGTTTCTTTCTATTCTCATTATGTTTTTTAACTTTTCTGTAGGCTGTGGATCAGCATACTATGCTGCTGCAAGCCCCCCCCCCTCTGGGGGGAGGAATTGAAATCCAATATAGAAAAGAAAAAAAAAAGTCCATTCTCTTCAGTCAGAGTACAAAGTAAGCGATTTCTTACTGTTTGTTTGTGGAAAAACTAAGAAAGATGTCGCTGGCCGGTGCGGCCGAGCGGTTCTAGGCGCTTCAGTCTGGAACCGCGCGACAGCTACGGCCGCAGGTTCGAATCCTACCTCGGGCATGGACCTGAGTGATGTCCTTAGGTTAGTTAGGTTTAAGTAGTTCTAACTTCTAGGGGACTGATGACCTCAGATGTTGTCCCATAGTGCTCAGAGCCATTTGAAGCATTTTTCGTCAGCTTGAGGTATGATTCATTACAAGCTGATGTAATGGACGGCAGACACACTACTAATAAGGGCATCATTCTGAAATTTGGATGAATTGCTCATCTAGCATTTCCACAAATAGTAATGCGCTAATGTATCTTTATTTTAACTTATTCATTAGTTACTGAAAAACACGAGCCTAAAAACAATCGCCGAAACAACATCTTTGTTTCAAACGCCCGCCATTTTATTCATTTTCAAATTTCAAAAAACTGTACTTTTACTCGGTGTGCAATATCCTGTTGAAAACAAAAATTGATAGTTTTTTGGATTTCTAATAAGATTTACATGCAGTAGGACTTCCGTCATGAGCACATCTCATTTTGGACAGACCAACTTTAACTCCTAGGATAAGGGGCTTAATGGTAACTGGGTTTCTGATCAAAATCCGAAAATGTTGTCCAAGAATCAGTAATTAATGTGCAAAAAGATTTACGTTAATTGCATCATTAGCTTAAAAAAATTGTAAAAATCAGTTATTGTATAAACTGGCAGAGGAGAATGGACTCTTAAAGGACACCTTCGAGGAGTTCATTTTCATAGCGACGAAGTGGTGCAAGCGGAGGTCAGGTCGTGGGTCCGTCAATAAGATCATAAATGGCACGGCATCGACAAAACTGGTCTCTCGTTGGGAGAAATGTGTTTGTCAGCAAGGTTCAGAAATAAATAGGAGGACGTGAAGAATTTAAAAGCTTTACGAATTATAGCATAAAAATTTCGGAGGCATTTACACTACTGGCCATTAAAATTGCTACACCAAGAAGAAATGCAGATGATAAACTGGTATTCATTGGACAAATATATTATACTAGAACTGACATGTCATTACATTTTCACGCAATTTGGGTGCATAGATCCTGAGAAATCAGTACCCTCAACAACGACCTCTGGCCGTAATATCGGCATTGAGTCAAACAGAGCTCGGATGACGTGTACAGGTACAGCTGCCCA
Organism: Schistocerca piceifrons; assembly: GCF_021461385.2. Classification (NCBI taxonomy): domain Eukaryota; kingdom Metazoa; phylum Arthropoda; class Insecta; order Orthoptera; family Acrididae; genus Schistocerca; species Schistocerca piceifrons. The sequence continues at coordinate 65,266,215 of NC_060148.1, read as the reverse complement.
TGCAGCTTCAACACGATACCACAGTTCATCAAGAGTAGTGACTGGCGTATTGTGATGAGCCAGTTGCTCGGCCACCATTCACCAGACGTTTTCAATTGGTGAGAGATCTGGAGAATGTGCTGGTCAGGGCAGCAGTCAAACATTTTCTGTATCCAGAAAGGCCCCTACAGGACCTGCATCATGCGGTCGTGCATTATCCTGCTGAACTGTAGGGTTTCGCAGGGATCGAATGAAGGGTAGAGCCAAGGGGTCGTAACACATCTGAAATGTAACGTCCACTTTTCAAAGTGACGTCAATGCGAACAAGAGGTGACCGAGACGTGTAACCAATGGCACCTCATACCATCCAGCCAGGTGATACGCCAGTATGGCGATGACGAATACACGCTTCCAATGTGCGTTCACCACGATGTCGCCAAACACGGATGCGACCATCATGATGCTGTAAACAGAACCTGGATTCATTCGTGCACCCAGGTTCGTCGTCGAGTACACCACCGGAGGCGCTCCTGTCTGTGATGCAGCGTCAAGGGTAACCGCAGCCACGGTCTCCGAGCTGATAGTCCGTGCTGCTGCAAACGTCGTCGAACTGTTCGTGCAGATGGTCGTTGTCTTGCAAATGTCCCCATTTGTTGACTCAGGGATCGAGACGTGGCTGCACGGTCCGTTACAGCCATGCGGATAAGATGCCTGTCATCTCGGCTGCTAGTGATACGGGGCCGTTGTGATCCAGCACGGCGTTCCGTATTACCCTCCTGAACCCACCGATTCCATATTCTGCTAACAATCATTGGATCTCGACAAACGCGAGCAGCAGTGTTGCGATACGGTAAATCCCAAAAGTAAGGTCTCCTATTTTTTTATAGGGACGTAGACCTGTTTATTTCTACAATGGTTTACATCAGTTTACAGCTTCAACATTTAGTCATTTTTCGACATAATCATCATTTCTGTCGATGCATTTTTGTAGACGCCGTGCCGGCCGGTGTGGCCTAGCGGTTATAGGCGCTACAGTCTGGAACCGCGCGACCGCTACGGTCGCAGGTTCGAATCCTGCCTCGGGCATGGATGTGTGTGATGTCCTCAGGTTAGTTAGGTTTAAGTAGTTCTAAGTTCTAGTGCTCAAAGCCATTTTAACCATTTGTAGACGCTGTGGCAGTTTTTGTATGCCCATGTCATATCAGCTCGCCGCCATGCTGTTTAGAAACTTATTAACCTCTTCTTTCACCTCGTCGTCGGAGCTGTATCGCTGGGACCACAATGAACGCTGACAGGTACTGTGAGACTCTGGAAAAACTCAAACGGGCAATTCAGAACCGGAGAAGAGGAATGGTCAGCAAGGGTGTACATATTCTCCATGACAACGCCCGCCCACACATTGCTCGGCAAACCGTTGCTCTCTTGCAACAGTTTCAGCGGAACATAACCACCCACCCACCCTACAGTCCTGACTTGGCGCCCAGTGACTACCACCTGTTCCCTAGGTTAAAGGAACATTTGGCTGGAAAGTAATTCAGCTCCGATGACGAGGTGAAAGAAGAGGTTCATAACTTTCTGAACAGCATGGCGGCGACCTGGTATGACGTGGGCATACAAAAACTGCCACAGCGTCTACAAAAATGCATGGACAGAGATTGTGACTATGTCGAAAAATAGCTAAATGTTCAAGCTGTAAACTGATGTAAACCACCGTAGAAATAAACAGGTCTATGTCCCTATAAAGAAATAGGAGAGCTTACTTTTGAGATTACCCTCGTATGTAGGGTGAATCACCTAAAACTTGCCACCACAAGTATTGAGGAAACGGAAAGTGCTATCGATGTGCGGTTTTCACAAAATGGATTGGTAGTCACTCGTACTGTTAGGCAATTAACAGATTAGTGTATTTTTTTCAGATGTGATACGTCGTACTTACTGGAATTAAGGAAAACATGGAAGGGTGGACCCACCTATATAAAAAAATCTTGTACATGGCTGCACGTTCAGAGACCGTGAATAGTTACAATTGAAAGAAAATCAGACCTTGGTCACTATTTTTAACAAATTAACCTGGGTTCGACACTGCTAGGAGTGTCTTCCTCAGAATTTAAAACAAATATAGACCTTTCTTTGTTTTAAATTCTGAGGAAGACACTTCTAGCAGTGTCGAAACCAGGTTAATTTGTTAAAAATAGTGACTAAGGTCTGATTTTCTTTCAATTGCCACCAATATAACTTTCTTTTCACACAATCTGTTCATTTAACGATATATGAACTGTGTTTTAGAGATAATCGAAGCATATAACCATAAAAGTTTCCTTAACAAAATGAGCAAATTTGGCAAAATTCTTTTGACCTTAAACCTTAAGTTGAATAAGCTTTTAATCCTTGCCAAGGAAATTTGAAGTGCTGTACTGCAAAGCTGCAAACAATATGGCAGTGATTACAAGACGGCCGGACTTGCAGTCCGCCTCTTAATCGGGCGGAACAGCGATGTTTCCTGCCGTGCTGGACACAGTCTGTCTCATTAAATGCCCTTCTGCAACACATGAAAACTATATAAGGACCATTGATGACAAGAGTGTTTCAATTACTCAAAACAAATGACTTGGCTTATATTTGAAAGCTGTATATCCAAAGGTTCGGGGTTAAACAGGATAGGAAACAAAATGACAGTGATATCTTGATAAGGCTTACTTTAAAGCAACCAACCTCTCAATTTCAATCGGCAACCAAGGTGCGACTGGTTCCCAACCCATCGCTTCTCACAATTTTAACTAAACCCTGGTGACAGTTGACTGTTAGTGGTTCAAATGGCTCTGAGCACTATGCGACTTAACTTCTGAGGTCATCAGTCCCCTAGAACTTAGAACTACTTAAACCTAACTAACCTAAGGACATCAAACACATCCATGCCCGAGGCAGGATTCGAACCTGCGACCGTAGCAGCTACGCGGTTCCGGACTGAAGCGTCAAGAACCGCTCGTCCACAGCGGACGGCCATATTCATTTCCTCTCCTATTCTGCGCAGAACCTCCTCATTCCTTGCCTTATCAGTCCACCTAATTTTCAACATTCGTCTGTAGGACCATATCTCAAATGCTTCGACTCTCTTCTGGCCCGGTTTGCCCACAGTCTATGATTTTTACCCTCCACGCTGCCCTCCAATACCAAATTGGTGATCCCTTGATGCCTCAGAACATGTCCTACCAACCGATCCCTTCTTCTAGTCAAGTTGTGCCACAAACTCCTCTTCTCCCCAATCCTATTCAGTACTTCCTCATTAGTTATGTGATCTACCCATCTAATCTTCAGCATTCTTCTGTAGCACCATATTTCGAAAGCTTCTATTCTCTTCTTGTCCAAACTGTTTATCGTCCATGTTTCACTTCCAATACATGGCTACACTCCGTACAAATACTTTCAGAAACGACTTCCTAACACTTAAATCTATACTCGATGTTAACAAATGTCTCTTCTTCAGAAACGCTTTCCTTGCGATTGCCAGTCTACATTTTATATCTTCTCTACTTCGACCATCATCAGTTATTTTGCTCCCCAAATAGCAAAACTCCTTTACTACTTTAACTGTCTCATTTCCTAATCTAATTCCCTCAGCATCACCCGACTTAATTCGACTACATTCCATTATCCTCGTTTTGCTTTTGTTGATGTTCATCTTATACCCTCCTTTCAAGACACTGTCCATTCCGTTCAGCTGCTCTTCCAAGTCCTTTGCTGTCTCTGACACAATTACAATGTCATCGGCGAACCTCAAAGTTTTTATTTCTTCTCCACGGATTTCAATACCTACTCGGAATTTTTCTTTTGTTTCCTTCACTGCTTGCTCAATATAGAGATTGAATAACATCGGGAAGAGGCTACAACCCTGTCTCACTCCCTTCCCAAACACTGCTTGCCTTTGATGTCCTTCGACTCTTATAACTGCCATCTGGTTTCTGTACAAATTGTAAATAGCTTTTCGCTCCCTGCATTTTACCCCTGCCATCTTCAGAATTTGAAAGAGAGTATTCCAGTCAACATTGTCAAAAGCTTTCTCTAAGTCTACAAATGCTAGAAACGTAGGTTTGCCTTTCCTTAATCTAGCTTCTAAGATAAGATGGACAGTAACTACACCGAATAACTGAAGATTGCATCATCTTTGATGGTTCCCTGGGGGTGCAATAATGGCTCGAGGCACCTTGTATTTGTGCCAATGTCGTGGTGGGGCCTGGCCTACATTCGCAAGTTGGCGGACATTTCCCCAATATTCGTCTAATTTGTGAAACAAACGTTGCCTGGTCTCTTTTCTCTTCTCAGCGACGTATTTTTCTCCAGTCGGCTTGTGTATTTCTCTCTTCCTGGGGCGCCTGGACTCCACTTCAAACACCTGTTTTGTAGTGGTTGCAAGCTACGTATATTAGAGTCACATGTTGTTCCCCAAGACGTCGAGCCGTATAGCAGGGAGGGTTGTACCGTTCCTCTACAAAGTCTTAATTTCGTTTAGATTCCTGCTCAGAAAAAACGGCGTGAGTGTCCTTATCATCTTCAGAGTATTCAGTGTGCTATCTCGTATGTGCGAAAAAAGTGGTCCAACTAAAACATTCATATCTCTTTACGTACTACACGAATAGGTAATAAAATGGGGGTTCCTATTTTTAAAAAACGCAGTTGATATCAGTTTGACCTATGGCAGCGCCATATAGCGGGCCAACCATAACGCCATCTGGTTTCCCCCTTCAAGCTAGCAAGTTTCGTTCTTTGTAGTTTTTTTGTTGACGCTTATTTCGTGTGATATTTGGCCCGGTCACTATCAATGGACGACACTGTATACCTGCAAGCAAAGACCTTCTAAGGGCACAACCCACAGATACGAACTCTTCCTCATAGATATTGGGAATGGGTCAAAAACACAGACAGACGATACTACACTTGAGCGAGTGGCGCCAGACAGAACAGTGTACTAACTCAATAGCGCCACGGTTCAGACACAGGCCGGCCGGCGTGGCCGAGCGGTTCTAGGCGCTTCAGTCTAGAACCGCGCGACCGCTACGGTCGCAGGTTCGAATCCTGCCGCGGGCATGGATGTGTGTGATGTCCTTAGCTTAGTTAGATTTAAGTAGTTCTAAGTTCTAGGGGACTGATGACCTCAGATGTTAAGTCCCATAGTGCTCAGAGCCATTTGAACCATTTTGAACCTAATAAAATAAGAATGAAAACTGAATGCTGAAAGGTGTTCGATTTGACATCCTCTATCGAACAGCTGAGTCCCGCAACTATCGCTAAGACGAGGGACATACAGAGGTTTAAATTAATGTCGCATGCCCTCTATATTTCTTGATAACCTGAAAATGCTGTACCCAGGTGAAGCACGTTGGTTTTGAATTAATAAGGAACATTGTGCAACTTATGACTGTTCGCATGAATTTAGTAATATGACATACAGTGAAAAGATATACAGTAAAGCTGCATGTCCTTGGGAAAAATTATGGCTGTAGTTTCCCGTTGCTTTCAGCCGTTCGCAGTACCAGCACAGCAAGGCCGTGTTGATCAGTGTTGCAAGGCCAGATCAGTCAATCATCCAGACTGTTGCCGCTGCAGCTACTGAAAAGGCTGCTGCCCCTCTTCAGGAACCACACGTTTGTCTGGCCTCTCAACTGACACCCCTCCGTTGTGGTTGCACCTACGGTGCGGCCATCTGTATCGTTGAGGCATGCAAGCCTCCCCACCAATGGCAAGGTCCATGGTTCATGGGGGGTGGAGCATGACCTCATGAATTTAGTAATATTCTGAATTGTTAGTTTGCTGCAGTCTTCCTGCATAGAGTCTGTTCGTGTTGCACAGAGCGTCTGAACGACTCCGCATTCTGAAATGTACAAAGTAAGGCTCCAGTACTCAATGCTAGAACTGTGTTTGTGGTTGCGATTTGTTTTCTTCTCCAGTTTGAAATGGCGCTTTTTTCCTTTCTCACAAATTCCTCTCTTTCTGCTCTCCTCTGAGCCCTGCATTCTGCAAGCAACAGACGGCGGCTGCAGCGACGGGGGTGGACAGGGGGGTGGGTGTTATTAACAGCAAAACAATTACTGCAGCGCCGCTTACCGGCGCGCTGCGCGACCATTACGTGTCGCTGAGGACGGCGAAAGGAAATCGAAACGCAACGGGCTTTGTAGCGCCGCCGCCGTATTTTTCGCCCCTTTGTGCCGCAGGGTGCCCAACAGAAAGGGGAGAGGGCGGGGGAGGGGGGACTGAGAAGGACTTTTCTCCTCTCGCAGTACACCCTACCCCTACACCTTGCCCCCCCCCCCCCCCCCCGTCCCTCCCCCAGGTCCAGGCAAGCGCTTTCGCCGTTGCTCTGGGCCTCGCTAATTATCACTGGATCGGGCCCTACCTCGGCCGCACACAAAAGCTAGCCCGATCGCTAATCTGTGCAGGCCTCGTGGAGATCTTTTCTGCCGCCTTTCTATTGGAACTGCGAGCCAGCGGCACTGCCAGCTTTACGTTTACCCCCACGTGCCGCCTACGCTACGAGGATAAATTGCCCTGTAGCCGCTTTCTCCACTGATTGCCTACTGTGCTGTAGCAGCTCACACGGGGCTGTGTCCTTTGTGACACGCTGCTTTCATTTTCAGGTAAATCTTCCACTTGTGGCGTATCCCATGTTTCAGTGCATGCACTGTGATGCAGTACGTGAAGACTCACACTGCTGTACAGTTGGCAGCAGGCGAGAGCGATGGGAGGACCGCAGGCTACAAAGTGACAGACAGCCAGCCAGCAAGCGTGGAAGCCCAAGCCGTGTAGCGTACATAGAGGTAATCCGCCTAATAGGCTTGGCGCCCAGAAGCACACTTTTCATTTTGCTGTAAGAAAGTGCAGGGTGAAAGGATATCAATGACACAATTCACTGATGACGTTGCTATCCTCAATGAAAGTGAAGGAGAGCTATACGCCGGCCAGAGTGGCCGAGCGTTCTAGGCGCTACAGTCTGGAACCGCGCGACCGCTACGGTCGCAGGTTCGAATCCTGCCTCGGGCATGGATGTGTGTGATGTCCTTAGGTTGGTTAGGTTTAAGTCGTTCTGAGTTCTAGGGGACTGATGACCTTAGATGTCCCATAGTGCTCAGAGCCATTTGAACCATTTTTGAGAGTTATACGGGGTGTTCAAAAAGTCTCCGCAGCGCCGTATGATTGTCAGCCGCGCGTGCCGTATGCCGCAGTATACCGAAATGAAATTCAGTGAAATACAAATTACTGAATATTCATTTTTACTTACAAATTTTCACAGTACACTATTCAGTTCGTCTAATCGTGTTTCCAAACACGAGCTGTTACATTTCTTCTGTAACAGAAGCACTGAAAGTGGATATTGGAGTTTTCAGTTTATCGACGGATTTTGGACGGTTTTTATAGACAGTTGCTTTTCGCTGCACCCCAGAAGAAAAAGTCAGGTGGTGTTAGGTCAGGCGATCGTGGAGGCCAAATTCCCTGTGAAATTACGCGATCACCAAAAACATCAGCAAGCAGTGACATTGAAACACGAGCTGCATGCGCGGCTGCACCATCTTGTTGAAAATAACCGATCAGTATTTTACTTAACACAAGTTCTCCTATGAATGGGTACAGAATATCACTGCAGTATCGTTGTGCGTTTACTGTTCCGTTGAAAAATATGGGACCCACAATCCGACGTCTAGAGATTGCAATCTAAATCCCTATTTTCACAGAATGAAGTGGTTCCTCATGAATACACAATGGATTTGCGGTACTCCACATACGAGAATTTTGCGGATAAATGAAACCACACTTCATCAGTGAAAAACGTTTCATTAAGAATATTCTTTCTATTTTCTTGAACGAAATTTTTGAACCATTGACAATAATGCAGTCTCTTGCCATGATCAGTATTTTTCAGTTCTTGCACGACTGTCACTTGGTATGGGAAAAGTTCTCAAGTTTTCCTTACAGCTGCGTGGGCCGTTCCAGCACTAACATCGATTCCGAGTTTTCTTGCTGACTTTTTCGGACTCATGGGCATATTATCGGAAATATGGAGTAGTTTATCCTCAAACAAAACGCTAGGACGACGACTTCTCGGTGCATCTGTTACTGAACCAGCACTTCGAAATTTGTTAATCAAATATCGCACAGTATCGCGATGTGGGAGTGTTTTCTCCGGGGAAACTTAATTAAATGTTTGACGAACTGAAACTGTGTATTTACCGCCAGCTCTGTTGTTCGACTAAAAACACACGTTCTTCATTGGTTAGCATTTTAACAGTGACGAAAACGAAACAAACGATCAAAGGTACTAAAGTTAAATGTTTACGTTAGCGCGCAACGACACGTACCAACGATACTACTGACGCTGGCTGAGATGAACGAAACAGTGGAATGTGGGAGAGTCCACTTGAAGGGAAGTAACCCAGGCAGGCGAACAGTCATACAGCACGCGCGGCTAACAATCATACGGCACTGCGCAGAGACTTCTTGAACACCCTGCATGAGGTACTGAATGGGATGAACAATCTAATGAGTACAGAGTATTAATTGAGAGTAAATCGAAGAAAGGCGAAAGTAATGAGAGGTAGCAGAGATGAGATGAGCGAGAAACTTGACATCGGGATTGATGGTCACGAAGTAGATGAAGTTAAGGGATTCTGCTTCTTAGGCAGCAAAATAACCAATGAGGGACGGAGCAAAGAGAACTTTTAAAGTAGATTAGCACTGGCAAAAAGGGTGTTGCTGGCAAAGAGAAGTCTGCTACTGTCAAACATAGGCCATAATTTAGGAATAAATTAGTGAGAATGTACTGTTGGAGAAAAGCACTATATGGCAGTGAAACACGGACCGTGGGGAAACAGGAACAGGGGGGAATCGAAGCGTTTGAGATGTGGTGCTACAAACGAATGTTGAAAATTAAGTGGACTGATAAGGAATGAGGAGGTTCTGCGCAGAATCTGAGAGAAAAGGAATTTGTGGAGAAGACAGACAAAAAGAAGGGACAGGATGATAAAACATCTGTTAAGACATCAGGGAATGACTGCAATGGTACTAGAGGGAGCTGTAGAGGGCAAAAACTGCAGAGGAAGACAGAGATTGGAATACATCCAGCAAATAATTGAGGACGTAGGTTACAAGTGCTATTCTGAGATGAAGAGGGTCGCAAAGGGGAGGAATTCATGGCGGGCTGCATCGAACGAATCAGAAGACTGATAACTAAAAAAAAAATATCCCTGCATCTACAGCTACATTAGGGATGGCAGTTATCGCTGAAAAAAATCTGTTTTCGGTTATATCGTTTTTTCTTCACTCCGTTTTAACCTGATTTTCAAAACCGCTCAAAATAACCAGTTCCTGAAACGACCGATTTTCGATTTTTTATTCGTATAATTTCTTCTAATAGACGTAGGAATCCAACAAAGAGTGAAAAATTGTGACTCCGTCAGTTTGAAGCCGCTTAGAACGAAAATATTCAATAGATAGGGATATAGAGGAAAACAGTCTATTCGCTGCTTTTCTCGAAAAGTGGTGAGTGTTCGGATATTACAAAGATCAGTACTATTCCTTTATTAATTCTAATCTTTTGAAACTTTGCTCAAAATTCATGTTGTAATCGAGTATCAGACCACTATTTGGGCATTACGATTAGCGAGAGAGAGAGAGCATGAAAACTGAGGTTGAAGGACTCTGTCTTTCAATTTGTCTGTTTTCAAGGGCTACAAGCACATAAAGGCATCTTACGTAGACCCAGACAGCAAATCAGCTACTTTCTATTTCTATTGTAAACTACGAAATATCTGATAAGTTTTAAGTTTTCTCCCAGTATGATGTCGCCCTTCTCGTTCTTTTAAAGCAATGGAGCACTGTACATCACTGATACCACTCTTTGTGAAATGAGTAGCGATGGTACCATTCTGTAATGCTCCTGATACCCGACGAGAACAACGAGAAACTACCATGCATACCGGATGGGACATGTCTCAGACAGTGCAAGTAAACACATACAGACTAGTAAGCCATGCCACGTGGTAACGGATACATTATTGTCTCAGCGAAGCAGTTCTCACGCCATGTGTCTCTCATCCGTTTCTGTCGGCATCGCTACTAAAATAGCACTGATTACTTATCCCATTTTCTATAGCAGCACAATACTTCAAATCAATGGAAATTTTACGAATAAAAATTACTTGTGCTTTAAAAAAGGTTTATTAGAAAAAAATTTTTACCACTGCTGCTATTGCTAATTGATATTTCGATGTTGTACCCGGTTTCCAGAATGAAATTTTCGCTCTGCAGCTGAGTGTGCGCTGACATGAAACTTCCTGATAGATTAACACTGTGAAGTTTGGAAGGCAGGAGACGAGGTACTGTTTTCTATCCGGATATTTGTAAAAAAACAAAAATAACCTGTTATCACAAGCTGCGAATTTGTCGCGAATGAAACAGTGAGCTGTATATACGATACGTTTCCTTTAATTTACGTCAATGGTCACAAACTTCTTGTTAACAGATTACCGGTTTCGGTCTATAATGACCATAATCAGATCTGCAGCAAAAAATGGAAAAAAAACATAAATACACTCGCAGATTGTCTACAGCTTAGCCGGCCGGAGTGGCCGTGCGGTTCTGGACGCTACACTCTGGAACCGCGCGACTGCTACGGTCGCAGGTTCGAATCCTGCCTCGGGCATGGATGTGTGTGATATCCTTAGGTTAGTTAGGTTTAATTAGTTCTAAGTTCTAGGAGACTGATGACCTTAGAAGTTAAGTCGCATGGTGCTCAGAGCCATTTGGAGGACAAATGCGTACCATTACGTTTCAGACTTTGATAAAGGTCGGATTGTAGCCTTTCACGATTGCGGTTTATCGTATCGCGACATTGCTGCTCTCGTTGGTCGAGAACCAATGACTGTTAGCAGAATATGGAATCGGTGGGTTCAGGAGGGTTATACGGAAACGCCGTGCTGGATCCCAACGGCCTCATATCACTAGCAGTCGAGATGACAGGCATGGCTGTAACGGATCGTGCAGCCACGTCTCGATCCCTGAGTCAACAGGTGGGGACGTTTGCAATACAACAACCATCTGGACGAACAGATCGACGACGTTTGCAGCAGCATGGACTACCAGCTCGGAGACCGTGGCTGCGGTTACCCTTGACGCTGCATCACAGACAGGAACGCCTGCGATGGTGTACTCGACGACGAACCTGGATGCACGAATGGCAAAACGGTATTTTTTCGGATGAATCCAGGTTCTGTTTATAGTACCATGATGGTCACATCCGTGTTTGGCGACATCGCGGCGAACGCACATTGCAAGCGTGTATTCGTCATCGCCATACGTCTCGGTCACCTCTTGTTCGCATTGACGTCACTTTGAAAAGTGGACGTTACCTTTCAGATGTGTTACGACCCCGTGGCCTTACCCTTCATTCGATCCCTGCGAAACCCTACATTTCAGCAGGATAACGCACGACCGCATGTAGCAGGTCCTGTACGGGCCTTTCTGGATACAGAAAATGTTCAACTGCTGCCCTGGCCAGCACATTCTCCAGATCTCTCACCAATTGAAAACGTCTGGTCAATGGTGGCCGAGCAACTGGCTCGTCACAATACGGCAGTCACTACTCCTGATGAACTGTGATATTGTGTTGAAGCTGCATTGGCAGCTGTACCTGTACACGCCATCCAACCTCTGTTTGACTCAATGCTCAGGCGTATCAAGGCCGTTATTACGGCCAGAGGTGGTTGTTCTGGGTAATGATTTCTCAGGATCTATGCACCCAAATTAGGTGAAAATGTAATGACATGTCAGTTCTAGTATAATATATTTATCCAATGAACACCCGTTCATCATCTACATCTACATGATTACTCTGCAATTCACATTTAAGTGCTTGGCAGAGGGTTCATCGAACCATACTCATACTATCTCCCTACCATTCCACTCCCGAACATCGCGCGGGAAAAACGAACACCTAAACCTTTCTTTTCGAGCTCTGATTTCTCTTATTTTATTTTGATGATCATTCCTACGTATGTAGGTTGGGCTCAACAAAATATATTCGCATTCCGAAGAGAAAGTTGGTGACTGAAATTTCGTAAATAGATCTAGCCGCGACGAAAAACGTCTTTGCTTTAATGACTACCATCCCAACTCGCGTATCTTATCTGCCACACTCTCTCCCCTATTACGTGATAAAAAAAAACGAGCTGCATTTCTTCCTGGTGTAGCATTTTTAATGGCCAGTAGTGTACGTTCAATGCGCTGGCCTCAGGCCACCTTACTGGGACGGCCTGTATGCCCGCATGGTTCCACTCTACGTCAGAGCCAACGTCTTGCTGCATCACAAGGCCTTCGCCATGAATCTACTGGCTGAGAATGCGCCTTCGAACTTTTCTCCGGTGGAGAGGCGGTGTGGCGCCATTGAACGGATTGCCGTTTTGTGTCCGCTTCTAAGTGATGAATCCATGTTTCATTGCCTGTCACAATCAGACTCGTAAAGCGCAAGCAATTGTGCACAGATGGGCCTCCGTTGCTCGTTGTGGTCTTGCGTTGAACGGTGAGCAACACGGAGCGCGCACACACCTTTGAGTATTCCAGCTGGAGGACGAGTGTGTCAACACTACCAGCAGGTACGTACAGTTGAGCAGTTCGAATGAGAGTGTCCGCACGTTCCAGCATTACAGGAGAGACGGCTGTGTTTGGCCGTCCTGAATGGGGGATCGGACAGGTTTGCGTCTCGCCCAACGGCTCTCCGTGCTTTTGTTCACTGCCAGGTCTCCACAGACATTGCGCAAGCACCCATGAATGTCTGCGATGCTTTGGGTTTCCTCCAACTAAAACTCACTGACTGCTCTCTTCTTGGGCCACACCTCCGTCACTGACAACCTTTCGAAGGCTTAGATGTAGTGCCGCCGCCTATCGTAACTTCAAGAAACTATAGGGGCTGATCAGATTCCGCAGTATTTCAAACGAATTTACACCATTGACTACCTTTTAATATATAACTAGGTTCCATACCATTCTTTCAGTTCCTCCTCACTTATGTTTCGTATCGTTATGAATGATGTTTCAGTAACCTGTTTCACTTTGTTACTTTATAAATCCTTTCCACCTTTCCCACCATTCACTATTTATAAACAAAGGAATCATACCTTACATATGTATGATTGGTAATGCATATTTTCCTTCCGCCGGCCGGGTGGCCCAGCGGTTCTAGGCCCTAAAGTCTGGAACCGCGCGACCGCTACGGTCGCAGGTTCGAATCCTGCCTTGGGGATGGATGTGTGTGATGTCCTTAGGTTAGTTAGGTTTCAGTCGTTATAAGTTCTAGGGGACTGATGGCCTCAGAAGTTAAGTCCCATAGTGCTCAGAGCCATTTTCCTTACTGTACACACAGAGAAGCATTTTTAGGGTATTATTATTCGTTTTTAACACAATTTTAGTACCGTTTCATTCCTATGTCATTATGGTCACCTACGCTTACATATACTCCCATTTTTATTTTAATGTCTGGTACTGATCGATAACGGAAATAACCGTGTATATTGAACATCATTTGTACTAGTTTGTACCATAAAAATTGTTAATGTCAAGGTAAATTGCATCTTATTGAAAATGAACGAAATGTAACTACTTTGAATGAATTCATCCTATACATAATATGTTTATAATACATTTATTTTTTACACTAGCTCACAGACAACTGATGTCTCACATTGTTTGTTTTATGTGTGGTGTTGTTATATAGGGCCTGAAGATGGCGTTGACACAACGTCGAAACTAGCAGCGAAGTAAATATAAGATCTTAAGTACAGCCGGAGGACTTTCATTTTTAATAAAATCATACCAGCTGTGTCCCACCTTCATCCAGTTTAAATATGGATGTACAAAGATTTCAAACCAAATAGGTCGAGCGAAAGAATGTGTTGCATCAGTTATTGGGGGCCGCCCATAGAATTGTTGCTTGGTTCCACTACAGTTCAAGAGCAAGGATAGACAAGAACCATGAAGGTCGTTTAAGGAAGGGGAGGGGTGGAGGAGTTCTGTTTTCGACACTATCCTTTATTGATACGGGGGGGGGGGGGGGGAATTATGTTCAAAAGTCTTATTTTGTAAAAATTCGGACTTTGCCTACATCATTTCATCTCTTTGTTTGTTGAATGCCTCTTGTACATTTGCAGTCCATATTCTAATGCACCGCAACTTAAAAACACACTGTACACTGAGGTGACGAAAGCCGTGGGGTGCCTCCAAAAAACGTGTCGGACCTCCTTTTGATCGGAGTAGTGCAGAAACTGTGCGTGGGATGGACTCAACAAGTCGTCGAAGCCCATGCAGAAATACTGAGCTGTGCTGCTTCTATATAGATGTCCATAGCCGTCCGTGAAAGTGTTGCTGGTGCGAGATTTTGTGCAGGAACTGACCTATCGATTATGTCCCATAGGATTCAGTTCGGGCGATCTGAGTGGTCAGCTCACTCGACCGAATTGCCCAGAATGTCCTTCAAACCAATTGCCCAGTGACAGCGGGCACTGTCATCCATAAAAATTCCATCATTGTTTGGAAAGTTCATGAATGGCTACAAATGGTCTCGATTTAGCCAAGCATAATCATCTGTAGTCAAAGATCGGTTCAGATTGATCAGGGAACCCAGTAGATTCCATGTAAACACAGACCACATGATTATGGAGCCACAGCCAGCTTCCACAGGGCCTTGTTGATAACTCGGCTCCATGGATTCTTGAAGCATGCGCCATACTCTACCATCAGCTTTTGCCAACTAGAATCGGGAGCGGAACACGGCTTCCCAATCGTCTAGGGTCCAGACTGTGTGGTCACGAGCCGAGGGCAGGCGCTGCAGGCGATGGTACGCGGTCAGCAAAGGCACTCGCCTTGGTCGTCTGCCAAATTTCGCCGCACTGCCCTAACAGATATGTTCATCATACGTCCCACATTGATTTATGCCCTTATTTCACGCAGTGTTGCTTGTCTGTTAGTACTGACAACACGAAGCAAACGTCGCTGCCCTCTGACCTTGGAGGCCAGTAAAGTACGCCTGAATCATTTGGTGCAGGGCAACCGATACATCGTTCAGTAAACCTTTGATTAACAAATTACCGCTCTTGCAGATGCCAGTGTGGCGGTGTTCCATCCTGTTGGTAAATGAAGTCGTCCGAATCAGTCTCAAACTGTGGGAAAGTAAAGTTCTCAAGTATATCGTGATACAGGGTGTGGTGGATATGTAATGAGACTGGCCGCCGCGCGGCGCCCCAGTCGCTCGCAGGGCAGTCTCCACCTGTACGTCACGTGGTGGGGGATCTGAGCTAACAATAGAACCGGTTCGCAGTCGCGTCGGGTGCAGTGAGGGTCGAGCTTCGCGTATTACGTTGTTTGTGTGCCCGTGACACTTGTGAAAACGCTGAAGATGGATCGCTCGATAGAACAGGGGTATGCAATCAAATTTTGCTTTCGCTTGGGCAAAACTGCTTCAGAAACTTTTGCTGTGATTACGGAGGCCTACAAAGAAGACTCCCTATCGAGAGCTCAAGTGTTCCGATGGTTTAATGAATTTAAAAACGGGAGGGAATCCGTTGAAGACATGGAACGATCTGGACGCCCTTCAACGAGTCGTGTGGATGAAACGGTGGCCAAAGTGAAAGAACTCCTGGACTCCGACCGTCGTTTAAGTCTCAAAATGATCGCCGATGAGGTCTCCGTGAACAAATTTACGGTTCACCAAATTGTCACGCAAGATTTGACGATGAGGAAAGTTTGCGCAAAATTGGTTCCCCGAGTGCTCACCGCCGAACAAAAGCAACAACGAGTGGACGTTTGCCGTGAGATGTTGAATGATTTGGAAAATAATCCACACTTTTTAGACAACGTAGTAACAGGCGACGAATCGTGGACATTCCAGTACGACCCGGAGACGAAAGCCCAGAGCTCGGAGTGGCACACACCGGCATCCCCGCGGCCGAAGAAAGCGAGAATGGCAAAGTCCCGCATCGAGACAATGCTGATTGTGTTTTTCGACAAGCGGGGGTTAATTCACAAAGAGTTTGTCCCTCACGGGAAGACTGTCAATGCCGAATTCTACAAAGATGTCCTTCAGCGATTGCACAGAGCCGTCAAACGGAAGCGACAGGACCTTGCTCAACGCTGGTGTCTCCACTACGACAACGCTCCGGCGCACACAGCGTTCCTCGTGACGTCCTACTTGACCCGAATTGGAGTTGAAGTTTTGCCACAGCCACCATACAGCCCTGACTTGAGTCCTCCTGATTTCTTCCTATTTCCGAAGGTCAAAAGATGCCTGAAGGATCATCGTTTCGACGATATTCCGAACATCCAACGTGCTGTCACGAAGGCACTAACTGGCATAACTCAAACGGACTACAGTGGGGCCTATGAAGCTTGGAAAACGCGCTGGCAACGTTGTGTCGACGCCCAAGGCGAGTACTTTGAAGAATATTAACGTTTTGTACAAATTGGATCAATACATTTGTTTTTCTAGACTGAGTCTCATTACTTATCTACCACACCCTGTATGTGCTTCCTGTGACAGTGTTCTCGACAAAGAAAAATGGACCGTACACCTTTTCCCGTTAATCTGCCTGTATATAAGAAGGGTAGAAGGACGGATCCTCAAAATTGCAGACCAATATCCTTAACATTGGTTTGTTGCAGGATTCTCGAGCATATTCTCAGTTCGAATATAATGAGTTTCCTTGAGACAAACACGTTGCTGTCCATGGATCAGCACGGCTTTAGAAAGCATCGCTCCTGCGAAACGCAACTCGCCCTTTTTTCACACGATATCTTGCGAACCATGGATGAAGGGTATCAGACGGGTGCCATATTCCTTGAAAGCGTTTGACTCGGTGCCCCACTGCAGACTCCTAACTAAGGTACGAGCGTATGGGATTGGTTCCCAAATATGTGAGTGGCTCTAAGACTTCTTAAGTAATAGAACCCAGTACGTTGTCCTCGATGGTGAGTGTTCATCGAGGGTGAGGGTATCATCTGGAGTGCGCCAGGGAAGTGTGGTAGGTCCGATGTTGTTTTCTATCTACATAAATGATCTTTTGGATAGGGTGGATACCAATGTGCGGCTGTTTGCTGATGATGCTGTGGTGTACGGGAAGTTGTCGTCGTTGAGTGACTGTAGGAGGATACAAGATGATTTGGACAGGATTTGTGATTGGTGTAAAGAATGGCAGCTAAACTCTAAATATAGATAAACGTAAATTAGTGCAGATGAATAGGAAAAAGAATCCCGTAATGTTTGAATACTCCATTAGTAGTGTAGTGCTTGACATAGTCACGTCAATTAAATATTTGGGCGTAACATTGCAGAGCGATATGAAGTGGGACAAGCATGTAATGGCAGTTGTGGTGAAGGCGGATAGTCGTCTTCGGTTCGTTGGTAGAATTTTGGGAAGATGTGGTTCACCTGTGAAGGAGACCGCTTATAAAACACTCATACGACCTATTCTTGAGTACTGTTCGAGCATTTGGGATCCCTATCAGGTAGGATTGAGGAAGAACATAGAAGAAATTCAGAGGCGGGCTGCTAGATTTGTTACTGGTAGGTTAGATCATTACGCGAGTGTTGCGGAAATGCTTCAGGAACTGGGGTGGGAGTCTGTGGAGGAAAGGAGGCGTTCTTTTCGTGAATCGCTACTGAGAAAATTTAGAGCACCAGCATTTAAGGCCGACTGCAGTACAATTTTACTGCCGCGAACTTACATTTCTCGGAAAGACCACAAAGATCAGATAAGAGAGATTAGGGCTCGTATACAGGCATATAGGCAGTCATTTTTCCCTCGTTCTGTTTGGCAGTGGAACAGGGAGAGAAGATGCTAGTTGTGGTACGAGGTACCCTCTGCCACGCACCGTATGGTGGATTACGGAGTATGTATGTAGACGTAGATGTAGAATCTGCACAAAACACATTAAATTTTGCAGAGTCCCTCTCATGTTGTACAACTTCATGTGGTTGTTCCGTACCCGATACGCTCACATAATGACGGTTCACCTTTCCATTTAACTGGAATGCTGCCTCGTCATTAAACACTAAGTCATGGTATGATAGCCATATTAGAAAAGTGATAAGTAAACAAAGAGCACTTCATCTCAGATTCAAAACCACCTGACAAACAAAACCCGAACAAAGCGAAAATGAGCCTAAGGAGAGCAACGAGAGAAGCGTTCAATGATTTTGAAAGTAAGGCGTTGTCAGCGGATCTGAGTAAAACCCCTGGGAGATTTTTGTCGTATATAAAATCAGTAAGTGGATCAAAATTATCTATTCGTTCTCTGAGCGACCACACCCGCACCGAAATGGAAGGTAACAGAGAGAAGGCCGAAATACTGAATTCGATCTTCCGAAGTTGTTTCACCGACGAAAATCATAACACTGTCCCACCTTTCAGTCCTCGTGCGAACGTAGAAATGGCAGATGTTCAGATAACTGATCGCGGAACTGAAAAGGAACTACAATCGCTTGGTAGTGGAAAGGTGTTAGGACCTGATGAGATACGTGTAAGTGTCTATAAATATTATGCGAACGAATTCGCTTCCCTTCTAGCAGTAATTTATCGTAGGTCGTTTGAGCAACGAAAGGTACCTAACGACTGGAAAAAAGAGCAGGTCATTCCCGTTTTTACGAGGTGCATTCAAGTTCTAAGGCCTCCGATTTTTTTCTAATCAACTACTCACCCGAAATCGATGAAACTAGCGTTACTTCTCGACGTAATGGCCCTGCAGACGTACACATTTTTCACAACGCTGACGCCATGATTCCATGGCAGTGGCGAAGACTTCTTTAGGAGTCTGTTTGACCACTGGAAAATCGCTGAGGCAATAGCAGCACGGCTGGTGAATGTGCGGCCACGGAGAGTGTCTTTCATTGTTGGAAAAAACCAAAAGTCACTAGGAGCCAGGTCAGGTGACTAGAGAGCATGAGGAATCACTTCAAAGTTGTTATCACGAAGAAACTGTTGTGTAACGTTAGCTCGATGTGCGGGTGCATTGTCTTGGTGAAACAGTACACGCGCAGCCCTTCCCGGACGATTTTGTTGCAGTGCAGGAAGGAATTTGTTCTTCAAAACATTTTCGTAGGATGCACCTGTTACCGTAGTGCCCTTTGGAACGCAATGGGTAAGGATTATGCCCTCGCTGTCCCAGAACATGGACACCATCATTTTTTCAGCACTGGCGGTTACCCGAAATTTTTTTGGTGGCGGTGAATCTGTGCGCTTCCATTGAGCTGACTGGCGCTTTGTTTCTGGATTGAAAATGACATCCAAGTCACATCCATTGTCACAAGCGATGAAAAGAAACTCCCATTCGTGCTGTCGTTGCACGTCAACATTGCTCAGCAACGAGCCACACGGGCAGCCGTGTGGTCGTCCGTCAGCATTCGTGGCACCCACCTGGATGACACTTTTCGCATTTACAGGTCGTCATGCAGGATTGTGTGCACAGAACCCACAGAAATGCCAACTCTGGGGGCGATCTGTTCGACAGTCATTCGGCGATCCCCAAAACAATTCTCTCCACTTTCTCGATCGTGTCGTCAGACTGGCTTGTGCGAGCCCGAGGTTGTTTCGGTTTGTTGTCACACGATGTTCTGCCTTTATTAAACTGTCGCACCCACGAATGCACTTTCGACACATCCATAACTCCATCACCACATGTCTCCTTCAACTGTCGATGAATTTCAATTGGTTTCACACCACACAAATTCAGAAAACGGATGATTGCACGCTGTTCGAGTAAGGAAAACGTCGCCATTTTAAGTATTTAAAACAGTTCTCATTCTCGCTGCTGGCGGTAAAATTTCATCTGCCGTACGGTGCTGCCGTCTCTGGGACGGCATTTTAAAACAATGCACATGTTTCTATCTCTTTTCCAGTCTGGAGAAAAAAAATCGAAGGCCTTAGAACTTGAATGCACCTCGTAAGAACAGCTGTAAGACAGATAGACACAGTTACCGACTTATATCGTTGACGTCAATCTGTTGTAGAATTATGGAAGATGTTTTGTGCTCAAGAATTATGAAGTTTTTGCAAAATGAACATCTCCTCTATAAAATTCAACATGGACTCCGCAAACAGAGATCCTGTGAAACTCAGCTCGCTCTGTTCCTCCATGAGATCCACAGCGGACTGGACAACGGCGCTCGTGTTGATGCCGTGTTCCTCGCCTTCAGTAAGGCATTTGACACCATCCCGCACTGCCCTATAATGAAAAAAAAAAATTCTAGCTCCCGGAGTATCGGAGCAGACTTGCGATTGGATTCAAGACTTTCTTGCAGATAGAATTGAACACGTCGCTCTTAATGGAACAAAATAGCCAGAGGTAAAGCTAATATCCGCAGTACCACTGGAATGTGTTACAGGACCGTTGCTGTTTGCAGTATATCTAAACGAAAAAGGTAGACAGCGTCGGATGCTCTTTATGGCTATTCACAGACGATGCAGTTGTCTATACCAAAGTAGCAACGCCAGAAGATAGTAAGAATTTGCAGAACGACCTGCAGAGAATTGATGGTTAGTGCAGGCTCTGGGTGTTGACCGTGAATGTATACTACTCGTCAATAAAATTGCTACACCACAAAGACGCAGTGCTACAGACGCGAAATTTATCCGACAGGCAGAAGATGCTGTGATATGCAAATGATTACCTTTTCAGAGCATTCACACAAGGTTGGCGCCGGTGGCGACACCTACAATGTGCTGACATGAGGAAAGTTTCCAACCGATTTCTCATACACGAACAGCAGCTGACCGGCGTTGCCTCGTGAAACGTTGTTGTGATGCCTCGCTTAAGGAGGAGAAATACGTACCATCACGTTTCCGACTGTGATAAAGGTCGGATTGTAGCCTATCGCGATTGCGGTTTATCGTATCGCGACGTTGCTGCTCGCGTTGGTCGAGATCCAATGACTGTTAGCAGAATATGGAATCGGTGGGTTCAGCAGGGTAATACGGAACGCCGTGCTGAATCCCAACGGCCTCGTATCACTAGCAGTCGAGATGACAGGCATCTTATCCGCATGCCTGTAACGGATGGTACAGCCACGTCTCGATCCCTGAGTCAACAGATGGGGACGTTTGGGAGACAACAACCATCTCCACATTTGCAGCAGCATGGACTATCAGCTCGGAGACCGTGGCTGCGGTTACCCTTGACGCTGCATCACAGACAGGAGCGCCTGCGATGGTGTACTCGACGACGAACCTGGGTGCACGAATGGCAAAACGTCACTTTTTCGGATGAATCCAGGTTCTGTTTACAGCAGCATGATGGTCACATCCGTGTTTGGTGGCATCTCGGTGAACGCACATTAGAAGCGTGTATTCGTCATCGCCATACTGGCGTATTACCCGGTGTGATGGTATGGGGTCCCATTGGTTACACGTCTCGGTCACCTCTTCTTCACATTGACGGCACTTTGAACAGTGGACGTTACATTTCAGATGTGATACGACCTGTGGCTCTACCCTTCATTTGACCCCTGTGAAACCCTACATTTCAGCAGCATAATGCACGACCACATGTTGCAGGTCCTGTACGGGCCTTTCTGGAAACAGAAAATGTTCGACTGCTGCCCTTTCCAGCACATTCTCCAGATCTCTCACCAATTGAAAACGTCTAGTCAATGGCTGCCGAGCAACTGGCTCGTCACAATATTCCAGTCACTACTCTTGATGAACTGTGCTATCGTGTTGGAGCTGCATGGGCAGCTGTACCTGAACTCTGTTAGACTCAACGTCCAGGCGTATCAAGGCCTTTATTGCGGCCAGAGCTGGTTGTTCTGGGTCCTGATTTCTCAGGATCTATGCACCCAAATTGCGTGAAAATGTAATGACATATCAGTTCTAGTATAATATATTTGTCCAATGAATATCCGTTTATCATTCGGATTTCTTCTTGGTGTAGCAATTTATGGCCAGTAATATAAATAAGTGTAACATATTGGGCAGACATAGGATTAGAAATTCACTACTGTAAAGCTACACTATTGATGAGAATCAGCTGGAGACAGCGTCTGCCATAAAATATCTAGGCGTAACTATCCATAGCAACCTTAAGTGGAATGTGATCACATGAAACAGATAGTGCGAAAGACACCAGACTCAGATTCATCAGAAGAATCTTAAGGAAATGTAACTCATCTCCGAAAGAAGTGGCTTATAAGACGATTGTTCGCCCGATTCTTCTGTTCATCTATCTGGAATCCCTGTCAGGTGGGACTGATAGAGGAGATAGAGATGCAACGAAGAGCGGCGCGTTTCGTTACGGGATCGTTTAGATGGCGAGAGAGCGTTACGGAGATGCTAAACAAACTCCAGTGGTAGACGTTACGCCGGCCGCGGTGGTCGAGCGGTTCTAGGCGCTCCAGTCCGGAGCCGCGCTGCTGCTACGGTCGTATCCTGCCTCGGGCATGTATGTGTGTGGTGTCCTTAGGTTAGTTAGGTTTAAGTAGGTCTAAGTTTAGGGGACTGATGACATCAGCTGTTAAGTCCCATAGTGCTTAGAGCCATTTGAACCTTTTTTTTTGGTAGACATTACATCACGGAAATTTCGGGACAGCACCTTTGAGGAGGAGTCGGACAACATATTACTTCCCCCCACATACATCTTGCGTAATGACCACGAGGAGAAAATACGAGAAATTAGAGCCAATACAGGGGCTTACCGACACTCATTCTTCCAACGCACTATTCGCGAGTGGAACGGGGTTGGAGGGATCAGATAGTGTCACCGAAAGTACCCTCCGCCACACACCATTAGGTGGCTTGCGGAGTGTGATGTAGATGCAGATGTAGAATCGTGGAAGAGAACTGTCAACCTCCATCTTGCCAAGAACACGGAGTCCACACGTTGTTGTTTGTCACCTTCACCAAGAGCTTGCAGTAGTCGAATTTTGTGTGGCTTCGTGTGTAAATGTCGACGCACAGACGCCACCAGGACATCTGGGACATGTTGAGCTGTCGAGCTGCACGGCGAACGGATTTCTGCGGACTCCTTGTGAAACTGTGGCGGGTGCGTTAGACGTCTGTGTCAGACACTCGGGGACGCCCCGGCGATTTGCCTTCACACAGACAACCTGTTTCTCGGAACTGTTCGTGCCATGGTCTAATGCTCTGTGCTGTAGGGGGATCCACTCTGTCCCTAGTACGAAAGTCACGCTGAACAGTTATTACAGACCCTCACTGTGCAAAACGTAGAACACAAAATGCTTTCTGTTGTCACGACACCATCTTCAGTAGAACTGACGTGGGGGCAAACTGCTGCTACCTAGCGGGAGCCATCTTAAGGTTGAGATTTTGGTCTTTCGAAAAGTGCGTTGTTCAGGCACATACCACAAATAACTGAATACGAGGGTCACTCCAAAAGAAATGCGCACTAGTTTTGTAAAAATACAGTTTTCATTCTGCATGTGTGAAAGTTTCACAGTGTGTAGATACACCCTTCCTGCTTGTTTTCAAACTTAATTCAACCTGTTCCCGTGAGTGGCGCCGTCACAGCATGTCTCCAAGATGGCTGCTACACTTGAAGTTCGTCAGAACCAACGTGCTGTCACAGAATTCCTGTACTGTGAAAACGAGACAGTGGAAATCATGAACAAGAGGTTGAAAGAGGTGTATGGAGATGCTGCTGTCGATCGCAGTACAGTCAGTCGGTGGGCAAGCAGGTTACGTGATGAAAGCGGGCACGGCAATATTGAGGATTGTCCTCGCAGCGGCAGGCCTCGTACTGCACACACTCCAGACAATGTGCAGAGAGTTAACGAATTGGTGACTGCTGGCAGACGCATCACAGTGAACGAATTGTCACGCTACGTTGGGATAGGGGAAGGAAGTGTTTGCACAATACTGAAAGCGTTGGCGTTAAAAAAGGTTTGTGCCAGGTGGGTTCCCAGGATGTTGACAGTGGCTCACAAAGAAACAAGAAAAACGATATGCAGCGAACTTTTGGAACAGTACGAGAATGATGGAGATGAATTTCTTGGAAGAATTGTGACAGGTGATGAAACATGGCTCCATCATTTTTACAAGAGACGAAGAGGCAATCAGTGGAGTGGCATCATGCAAATTCATCCAAGGAAAAAAAAATTCAAAACCACACCTTCTGCTGGAATAGTTACGGCTACGGTGTTTTTCGATTCCAAAGGACTCTCGCTTGTGGACATCGTGCCAAGTGGAACCACCATAAATTCTGATGCATATGTGACGACACTGAAGAAACTTCGAGCTCGACTGAGTCATGTTTTACCACATCGGCCAAAGCAGGATGTTTTGCTGTTGTACGACAATGCGCGGCCGCCTGTCAGTCAGAAAACCGTGGAAGCGATCACAAGACTCGGATGGACAACACTGAAACACCCACCTTACAGTCCTGACCAGGCTCCATGCGACTATCATCTCGTTGGGAAACTGAAAGACTCTCTTCATAGAACAAGGCTAAAAGGCTCTAAGCACTATGGGACTTAACATCTCAGGTCATGAGTCCACTAGAGCTTAGAACTACTTAAACTGGAATCACTCAACAGAGGAAAGTCCACTTGTCCTGACGGGATACCAATTCGATTCTACACAGAGTACGGGAAAGAACTTGCCCCCCTTCTAACAGCCGTGTACCGCAAGTCTCTAGAGGAACGGAAGCTTCTAAATGATTGGAAAAGAGCACAGGTAGTTCCAGTTTTCAAGAAGGGTCGTCGAGCAGATGCGCAAACTATAGGCCTATACCTCTGATATCGATCTGTTGTAGAATTTTAGAATATGCTTTTTGCTCGCGTATCATGTCGTTTTGGGAAACCCAGAATCTACTCTGTAGGAATCTTCTGTAAAATACCTGGGAGTATGCGTGCGGAACGATTTGAAGTGGAAAGATCATATAAAATTCTTGGTAAGGCGGGTACCAGGTTGAGATTCATTGGCAGAGTCCTTGGAAAATGTAGTCCATCAACAAAGGAGGTGGCTTACAAAACACTCGTTCGACCTATACTTGAGTATTGCTCATCAGTGTGGGATCCGTATCAGATCGGGTTGACGGAGGAGACAGAGAAAATCCAAAGAAGAGCGGCGCGTTTCGTCACAGGGTTATTTGGTAAGCGTGATAGCGTTACGGAGATGTTTAGCAAACTCAAGTGGCAGACTCTGCAAGAGAGGCGCTGTGCATCGCGGTGTAGCCTGCTGTCCAGGTTTCGAGAGGGTGCGTTTCTGGATGATGTATGGAATATATTGCTTCCCCCTACTTATACCTCCCGAGGAGATCACGAAAGTAAAATTAGAGGGATTCGAGCGCGCACGGAGGCTTTCCGGCTGTCATTCTTCCGCGAACCATACGCGACTGGAACAGGAAAGGGAGGTAATGACAGTGGCACGTAAAGTGCCCTCCGCCACACACCTTTGGGTGGCTTGCGGAGTATAAATGTGGATGTAGATGTAGAAACCTAACTGACCTAAGGATATCACACACATCCATGCTCGTGGCAGGATTCCAACTTGCGACTGTAATGGTCGCGCGGTTCCAGACTGAAGCGCCTAGAACCGCTCGGCCACTCCGACCGGGTAGAACAAGGTTTGAAGATGATGACTCCCTTGTGCACGCTGCCAAACAGTGGCTCCAACAGGTTGGTGCAGTATTTTACCGTGCGGGTTTGCAGGCGCTGGTTCGAAGATGGCGTAAGGCAGTTGAGAGGGATGGAAATTATGTGGAGAAATGGAAATATTGTTCCTACAGGATGTATCTACACACTGTAAAACTTTCAGACGTGTAGAATAAAAGACGCATTTAAAAAAAAAATAATGTGCATTTCTTTTGGAGTGACTCTCGTAGTTATAAATCTTTAAAATCGGATGATTATTTCTGATACACACTGTATAATGGAGTTGCATTTTTTTGAGGTCTGTATACGAAACCAGCGGGGATGTCTAAAGAAGGTACAGGTGATGACCGGAGCAAAAGAGCAGAATGCGCGGGCAGCCGCGAGGTCGCATTCGTCGGCCACGGTGGAGGGGGCTATTTGGGTAACGCCCGCAGGGTAAGTAACGCGAGCTGCCGGCGAGAGAGCGATAACGCGAGCGGCCACGGGGTTAATTAATTAATTACGAAATTAAGGCGGCTGCCGGCTCCGCGGGTTGATGGATGAGCCGGCGGCGAGGCTCGCCGGAGAGAGCTTCTGCAGCCGCTGGACATTAAAACTGCAGCGCCTGGAACGACGACCTCGGCGAAGCAGCTCACAGCATACTGTGTACTGTGGCTGTACAGTGCGGCAGGAGGAATGCGTGGTCAGAGTAGTGGGGAAACTCGGGGTTATGTGCAGGCTGAGAAATCCAGTAGGGGAGAAGTCAGTCCAAAAAGCAATGGGGGGCGGGGGAGAGTGGCCTAATGTATCATGTGCACCGTGAGGTCTTGGCAAAAGGTCAAAGTAGTGGGGCAACTCGGGGTCGTGTGCAGGCTGAGAAATCCAGTAGGGGAGAAGTCAGTCCAAAAAGCAATGGGGGGCGGGGGAGAGTGGCCTAACGTATCCTGGCAACTGTGAGGTCTTGGCAAGAGGTCAGATTAGTGGGGTAACTCGGGGTCGTGTGCAGGCCGAGAAATCCAGTAGGCGACAAGTCACTCCAAGGAGCTGTGGGTGTCGGGGGAGAGTGGCCTAACATATCCTGGGGACAGTGAGGTCTTGGCAAGAGGTCAAAGTAGTGGGGTAACTCGGGGTCATGTGCAGGCTGAGAAATCCAGTAGGGGCGAAGTCACTCCAATAAGCTGTGGGGGGCGGTGGAGAGTGGCCTAACGTATCCTGGGCACAGTGAGGTCTTGGCAAGAGGTCAAAGTAGTGGGGTAACTCGGGGTCATGTGCAAGCTGAGAAATCCAGTAGGTGAGAAGTCGCTCCAAAAAGCAATGGGGGGTGGGGGAGAGTGGCGTAACATATCCTGGGCACAGTGGGGTCTTGGCAGAAGGTCAAAGTAGTGGGGTAACTCGGGGTCGTGTGCAGGCTGAGAAATCCACTAGGGGCGAAGTCACTCCAAGAAGCTGTGGGGGGCAGAGTGGCCAAACGTGTCCTGGGGAACGTGAGGTCTTGGCAAGAGGTCAAAGTAGTGGGGTAACTCGGGGTCGTGTGCAGGCTGAGAAATCCAGTAGGGGCGAAGTCACTCCAAGAAGCTGTGGCGGGCGGGGGAGAGTGGCCTAATGTATCCTGGGCACAGTGAGGTCTTGGCAAGAGGTCAAAGTAGTGGGGTAACTCGGGGTCATGTGCAGGCTGAGAAATCCAGTAGGGGCGAAGTCACTCCAATAAGCTGTGGGGGGCGGTGGAGAGTGGCCTAACATATCCTGGGGACAGTGAGGTCTTGGCAAGAGGTCAAAGTAGTAGGGTAACTCGGGGTCGTGTGCAAGCTGAGAAATCCAGTAGGTGAGAAGTCGCTCCAAAAAGCAATGGGGGGTGGGGGAGAGTGGTGTAACATATCCTGGGCACAGTGGGGTCTTGGCAGAAGGTCAAAGTAGTGTGGTAACTCGGGGTCGTGTGCAGGCTGAGAAATCCACTAGGGGCGAAGTCACTCCAAGAAGCTGTGGGGGGCAGAGTGGCCAAACGTGTCCTGGGGAACGTGAGGTCTTGGCAAGAGGTCAAAGTAGTGGGGTAACTCGGGGTCGTGTGCAGGCTGAGAAATCCAGTAGGGGCGAAGTCACTCCAAGAAGCTGTGGCGGGCGGGGGAGAGTGGCCTAATGTATCCTGGGCACAGTGAGGTCTTGGCAAAAGGTCAAAGTAGTGGGGTAACTCGGGGTCGTGTGCAGGCTGAGAAGTCCAGTAGGGGCGAAATCACTCCAAGAAGCTGTGGCGGGCGGGGGAGAGTGGCCTAACGTATCCTGGGCACAGTGAGGTCTTGGCAAGAGGTGAAAGTAGTGGGGTAACTTGGGGTCGTGTGCAGGCTGAGAAATCCACTAGGGGCGAAGTCACTCCAAGAAGCTGTGGGGGGCAGAGTGGTCAAACGTGTCCCGGGGAACGTGAGGTCTTGGCAGGAGGTCAAAGTAGTGGGGTAACTCGGGGTCGTGTGCAGGCTGAGAAATCCAGTAGGGGCGAAGTCACTCCAAGAAGCTGTGGCGGGCGGGGGAGAGTGGCCTAACGTATCCTGGGCACAGTGAGGTCTTGGCAAGAGGTCAAAGTAGTGGGGTAACTCGGGCTCGTGTGCAGGCTGAGAAATCCAGTAGGGGCGAAGTCACTCCAAGAAGCTGTCGCGGGTGGGGGAGAGTGGCCTAACGTATCCTGGGCACAGTGAGGTCTTGGCAAGAGGTCAAAGTAGTGGGGTAACTCAGGGTCGTGTGCAGGCTGAGAAATCCACTAGGGGCGACGTCACTCCAAGAAGCTGTGGGGGGCAGAGTGGCCAAACGTGTCCTGGGGAACGTGAGGTCTTGGCAAGAGGTCAAAGTAGTGGGGTAACTCGGGGTCGTGTGCAGGCTGAGAAATCCAGGAGGGGCGAAGTCACTCCAAGAAGCTGTGGCGGGCGGGCGAGAGTGGCCTAACGTATCCTGGGCACAATGAGGTCTTGGCAAGAGGTCAAAGTAGTGGGGTAACTCGGGGCCATGTGCAGGCTGAGAAATCCAGTCGGGGAGAAGTCAGTCCAAAAAGCAATGGGGGGCAGGGGAGAGTGGCCTAACGTATCCTGGGCACAGTGAGGTCTCGGCAAGAGGTCAAAGTAGTGGGGTAACTCGGTGTCGTGTGCAGGCTGAGAAATCCAGTAGGGGCGAAGTCACTTCAAGAAGCTGTGGCGGGCGGGGGAGAGTGGCCTAACGTATCCTGGGCACAGTGAGGTCTTGGCAAGAGGTCAAAGTAGTGGGGTAACTCGGGGTCGTGTGCAGGCTGAGAAATCCAGTAGGGGAGAAGTCAGTCCAAATAGCAATGGGGAGCAGGGGAGAGTGGCCTAACGTATCCTGGGCACAGTGAGGTCTTGGCAAGAGGTCAAAGTAGTGGGGTAACTCGGGGTCGTGTGCAGGCTGAGAAATCCAGTAGGGGAGAAGTCACTCAAAGAAGCTGTGGCGGGCGGGGGAGAGTGGCCTAACGTATCCTGTGCACAGTGAGGTCTTGTCAAGAGGTCAAAGTAGTGGGGTAACACGGGGTCGTGTGCAAGCTGAGAAATCCAGTAGGGGAGAAGTCAGTCCAAAAAGCAATGGGGGGCAGGGGAGAGTGGCCTAACGTATCCTGGGCACCGTGAGGTCTTGGCAAGAGGTCAAAGTAGTCGGGTAACTTGGGGTGGTGTGCAGGCTGAGAAATCCAGTAGGGGCGAAGTCACTCCAAGAAAATGTGGCGGGCGGGGAAGAGTGGCCTAATGTATCCTGTGCACAGTGAGGTCTTGTCAAGAGGTCAAAGTAGTGGGGTAACTCAGGGTCATGTGCAGGCTGAGAAATCCAGTAGGGGAGAAGTCACTCCAAGAAGCTGTGGAGGGCGGGGGATTGTGGCCTAACGTATCCTGGGCACCGTGAGGTCTTGGCAAGAGGTTAAAGTAGTAGGGTAACTCGGGGTCGTGTGGAAGGTGAGAAATCCAGTAGGGGAGAAGTCACTCCAAAAAGCAATGGGGCGCGGGGGAGAGTGGCCTAACATATCCTGGGCACAGTGAAGTCTTGGCAAGAAGTCAAAGTAGTGGGGTAACTCGGGGTCGTGTGCAGGCTGAGAAATTCAGTAGGGGTGAAGTCACTCCAAGAAGCTGTGGGGGGCGGGGGAGAGTGGCCTAACGTAACCTGGGCACTGTGAGGTCTTGGCAAGAGGTCAAAGTAGTGGGGAAACTCAGGGCGTGTGCAGGCTGAGAAATCCAGTAGGGGAGAAGTCACTCCAAGAAGCTGTTGGGGGGGGGGAGAGTGGCCGAACGTATCCTGGGCACCGTGAGGTGTTGGCAAGAGGTTAAAGTAGTAGGGTAACTCGGGGTCGTGTGCAAGCTGAGAAATCCAGTAGGTGAGAAGTCACTCCAAAAAGCAATGGGGGGCAGGGGAGAGTGGCCTAACATATCCTGGGCACAGTGAGGTCTTGGCAAGAGGTCAAAGTAGTGGGGTAACTCGGGGTCGTGTGCAGGCTGAGAAATCCAGTAGGGGCGAAATCACTCCAAGAAGATGTGGGCGTCGGGGGAGATTGGCCTTACGTAACCTGGGCACAGTGAGGCCTTGGCAAGAGGTCAAAGTAGTGGGGTAACTCAGGGTCGTGTGCAGGCTGAGAAATCCAGTAGGGGTGAAGTCACTCCAAGAAGCTGTGGGGGGCGGGGGAGAGTGGCCTAACGTAACCCCTTGCACAGTGAGGTCTTGGCAAGAGGTCAGAGTAGTGGGGTAACTCAGGGTCGTGTGCAGGCTGAGAAATCCAGTAGGGGAGAAGTCACTCCAAGAAGCTGAGGGGGACAGGGGAGAGTGGCCTAACGTAACCTGGGCACAGTGAGGTCTTGGCAAGAGGTCAAAGTAGTGGGGTAACTCAGGGTCGTGTGCAGGCTGAGAAATCCAGTAGGGGAGAAGTCACTCCAAGAAGCTGTGGGGGGCGGGAAAAGTGGCCTAACGTATCCTGGGCACCGTGAGGTCTTGGCAAGATGTTAAAGTAGTAGGGTAACTCGGGGTCGTGTGCAAGCTGGGAAATCCAGTAGAATAGAAATCACTCCAAAAAGCAATGAGGGGCGGGGGAGAGTGGCCTAACATATCCTGGGCACAGTGAGGTCTTGGCAAGAGGTCAAAGTAGTGGGGTAACTCGGGGTCGTGTGCAGGCTGAGAAATCCAGTAGGGGCGAAGTCACTCCAAGAGGCTGTGGGGGGTGGGGGAGAGTGGCCTAACGTAACCTGGGCACAGTGAGCTCTTGGCAAGAGGTCAAAGTAGTGGGGTAACTCAGGGTCGTGTGCAGGCTGAGAAATCCAGTAGGGGAGACGTCACTCCAAGAAGCTGTGGGGGCGGGGGAGAGTGGCCTAACGTGTCCTGGGCACCGTGAGGTCTTGGCAAGAGGTTAAAGTCGTAGGGTAACTCGGGGTCTTGTGCAAGCTGAGAAATCCAGTAGGTGAGAAGTCACTCCAAAAAGCAATGGGGGGTGGGGGTGAGTGGCGTAACATATCCTGGGCACAGTGAGGTCATGGCAAAAGGTCAAAGTAGTGGGGTAACTCGGGGTCGTGTGCAGGCTGAGAAATCCAGTAGGGGAGAAGTCACTCCAAGAAGCTGTGGGGGGCGGGGGAGAGTGGCCTAACGTAACCTGGGCACAGTGAGGTCTTGGCAAGAGGTCAAAGTAGTAGGGTAACTCAGGGTGGTGTGCAGGCTGAGAAATCCAGTAGGGGAGAAGTAACTCCAAGAAGCTGTGTGGGGCGGGGGAGAGTGGCCTAACGTATCCTGGGTAATGTGAGGTCATGGCAAGAGGTCAAAGTAGTGGGGTAACTCAGGGTCGTGTGCAGGCTGAGACATCCAGTAGGGGAGAAGTCACTCCAAGAAGCTGAGGGGGGCGGGGGAGAGTGGCCTAACGTAACCTGGGCACAGTGAGGTCTTGGCAAGAGGTCAAAGTAGTGGGGTAACTCAGGGTCGTGTGCAGGCTGAGAATTCCACTAGGGGAGAAGTCACTCCAAGAAGCTGTGGGGGGCGGGGGAGAGTGGCCTAACGTATCCTGGGCACCGTGAGGTCTTGGCAAGATGTTAAAGTAGTAGGGTAACTCGGGGTCGTGTGCAAGCTGGGAAATTCAGTAGGTGAGAAGTCACTATAAAAAGCAATGAGGGGCGGGGGAGAGTGGCCTAACATATCCTGGGCACAGTGAGGTCTTGGCAAGAGGTCAAAGTAGTGGGGTAACTCGGGGTCGTGTGCAGGCTGAGAAATCCAGTAGGGGCGAAGTCACTCCAAGAGGCTGTGGGGGCCGGGGGAGAGTGGCCTAACGTAACCTGGGCACAGTGAGCTCTTGGCAAGAGGTCAAAGTAATGGGGTAACTCAGGGTCGTGTGCAGGCTGAGAAATCCAGTAGGGGAGAAGTCACTCCAAGAAGCTGTGGGGGCGGGGGAGAGTGGCCTAACGTATCCTGGGCACCGTGAGGTCTTGGCAAGAGGTTAAAGTAGTAGGGTAACTCGCGGTCTTGTGCAAGCTGAGAAATCCAGTAGGTGAGAAGTCACTCCAAAAAGCAATGGGGGGCGGGGGAGAGTGGCGTAACATATCCTGGGCACAGTGAGGTCTTGGCAAGAGGTCAAAGTAGTGGGGTAACTCGGGGTCGTGTGCTGGCTGAGAAATCCAGTAGGGGCGAAGTCACTCCAAGTAACTGTGGGGGGCGGGGGAGAGTGGCCTAACGTAACCTGGGCACAGTGAGGTCTTGGCAAGAGGTCAAAGTAGTGGGGTAACTCAGGGTGGTGCGCAGGCTGAGAAATCCAGTAGGGGAGAAGTAACTCCAAGAAGCTGTGGGGGGTGGGGGAGAGTGGCCTAACTCATCCTGGGCAACGTGAGGTCATGGCAAGAGGTCAAAGTAGTGGGGTAACTCAGGGTCGTGTGCAGGCAGAGAAATCCAGTAGGGGAGAAGTCACTCCAAGAAGCTGAGGGGGGCGGGGGAGAGTGGCCTAACGTAACCTGGGCACAGTGAGGTCTTGGAAGCGGTCATAGTGGGGTAACTCAGGGTCGTGTGCAGGCTGAGAAATCCAGTAGGGGAGAAATCACTCCAAGAAGCTGTGGGGGGCGGGGGAGAGTGGCCTAACGTATCCTGGGCACCGTGAGGTCTTGGCAAGATGTTAAAGTAGTAGGGTAACTCGGGGTCGTGTGCAAGCTGGGAAATCCAGTAGGTGAGAAGTCACTACAAAAAACAATGAGGGGCGGGGGAGAGTGGCCTAACATATCCTGGGTACAGTGAGGTCTTGGCAAGAGGTCAAAGTAGTTGGGTAACTCAGGGTCGTGTGCAGGCTGAGAAATCCAGTAGGGGAGAATTCACTCCAAGAGGCTGTGGAGGGCGGGGGAGAGTGGCCTAACGTATCCTGGGCAACGTGAGGTCTTGGCAAGAGGTCAAAGTAGTGGGGTAACTCAGGTTTGTGTGCAGGCTGAGAAATCCAGTAGGGGAGAAGTCACTCCAAGAAGCTGTGGGGGCGGGGGAGAGTGGCCTAATGTATCCTGGGCACCGTGAGGTCTTGGCAAGAGGTTAAAGTAGTAGGGTAACTCGGGGTCTTGTGCAAGCTGAGAAATCCAGTAGGTGAGAAGTCACTCCAAAAAGCAATGGGGGGCGGGGGAGAGTGGCGTAACATATCCTGGG
Source organism: Schistocerca piceifrons (assembly GCF_021461385.2). Lineage (NCBI taxonomy): Eukaryota > Metazoa > Arthropoda > Insecta > Orthoptera > Acrididae > Schistocerca > Schistocerca piceifrons. The sequence goes on along the minus strand of NC_060148.1, from coordinate 65,233,007 downwards.
CACAGTGAGGTCTCGGCAAGAGGTCAAAGTAGTGGGGTAACTCGGGGTCGTGTGCAGGCTGAGAAATCCAGTAGGGGCGAAGTCACTCCAAGAAGCTGTAGGGGGTGGGGGAGAGTGGCCTAACGTAACCTGGGCACAGTGAGGTCTTGGCAAGAGGTCAAAGTAGTGGGGTAACTCAGGGTGGTGTGCAGGCTGAGAAATCCAGTATGGGTGAAGTCTGTCCAAGAAGCTGTGGGGGGCGGGGAGAGTGGCCTAACGTAACCTGGGTACAGTGAGGTCTTGGCAAGATGTCAAAGTAGTTGGGTAACTCAGGGTCGTGTGCAGGCTGAGAAATCCAGTAGGGGAGAATTCAATCCAAGAGGCTGTGGGTGGCGGGGGAGAGTGGCCTAACGTATCCTGGGCAACGTGAGGTCTTGGCAAGAGGTCAAAGTAGTGGGGTAACTCAGGGTCGTGTACAGGCTGAGAAATCCAGTAGGGGAGAAGTCACTCCAAGAAGCTGTGGGGGGCAGGGGAGAGTGGCCTAACGTAACCTGGGCACAGTGAGGTCTTGGCAAGAGGTCAAAGTAGTGGGGTAACTCAGGGTTGTGTGCAGGCTGAGAAATCCAGTAGGGGAGAAGTCACTCCAAGGAGCTGTGGGGGGCGGGGGAGAGTGGCCTAACGTATCCTGGGCAACGTGAGGTCATGGCAAGAGGTTTAAGTAGTGGGGTGACTCAGGGTCGTGTGCAGGCTGAGAAATCCAGTAGGGGAGAAGTCACTCCAAGAAGCTGAGGGGGGCGGGGGAGAGTGGCCTAACGTAACTTGGGCACAATGAGGTTTTGGCAAGAGGTCAAAGTAGTGGGGTAACTCATGGTCGTGTGCAGGCTGAGAAATCCAGTAGGCGAGAAGTCACTCCAAGAAGCTGTGGGGGGGGGAGAGTGGCCTAACGTATCCTGGGCACCGTGAGGTCTTGGCAAGAAGTCGAAGTAGTGGGGTAACTCAGGATCGTGTGCAGGCTGAGAAATCCAGTAGGGGAGAAGTCACTCCAAGAAGCTGTGGGGGGCGGGCGAGAGTGACCTAATGTAACCTGGGCACAGTGAGGTCTTGGCAAGAGGTCAAAGTAGTGGGGTAACTCAGGGTCGTGTGCAGGCTGAGAAATCCAGTAGGGGAGAAGTCACTCCAAGATGCTGTGGGGGGCGGGGGAGAGTGGCCTAACGTATCCTGGGCAACGTGAGGTCTTGGCAAGAGGTCAAAGTAGTGGGGTAACTCAGGGTCGTGTGCAGGCTGAGAAATCCAGTAGGGGAGAAGTCACTCCAAGAAGCTGTGGGGGGCGGGGGAGAGTGGCCTAACGTAACCTGGGCACAGTGAGGTCTTGGCAAGAGGTCAAAGTAGTGGGGTAACTCAGGGTCGTGTGCAGGCTGTGAAATCCAGTAGGGGAGAAGTCACTCCAAGAAGCTGTTTGGCGCGGGGGAGAGTGGCCTAACGTAACCTGGGCACAGTGAGGTCTTGCCAAGAGGTCAAAGTAGTGGGGTAACTCAGGGTCGTGTGCAGGCTGAGAAATCCAGTAGGGGAGAAGACACTCCAAGAAGCTGTGGGGGTGGGGGAGAGTGGCGTAACGTATCCTGTGCAACGTGAGGTCTTGGCAAGAGGTCAAAGTAGTGCGGTAACTCAGGGTCGTGTGCAGGCTGAGAAATCCAGTAGGGGAGAAGTCACTCCAAGAAGCTGTGGGGGGGCGGGGAGAGTGGCCTAACGTATCCTGGGCACTGTGAGGTCTTGGCAAGAGGTCAAAGTAGTTGGGTAACTCAGGGTCGTGTGCAGGCTGAGAAATCCAGTAGGGGAGAAGTCACTCCAAGAAGCTGTGGGGGGCGGGGGAGAGTGGCATAACGTATCCTGGGCAACGTGAGGTCTTGGCAAGAGGTCAAAGTAGTGGGGTAACTCAGGGTCGTGTGCAGGCTGAGAAATCCAGTAGGGGAGAAGTCACTCCAAGATGCTGTGGGGGGCGGGGGAGAGTGGCATAACGTAACCTGGGCACAGTGAGGTCTTGGCAAGAGGTCAAAGTAGTGGAGTAACTTAGGGTCGTGTGCAGGCTGAGAAATCCAGTAGGGGAGAAGTCACTCCAAGAAGCTGTGGGGTGTGGGGGAGAGTGGCCTAACGTATCCTGGGCAACGTGAGGTCTTGGCAAGAGGTCAAAGTAGTGGGGTAACTCAGGGTCGTGTGCAGGCTCAGAAATCCAGTAGGGGGAAGTCACTCCAAGAAGCTGTTGGGGGCGGGGGAGAGTGGCCTAACGTATCCTGGGCACTGTGAGGTCTTGGCAAGAGGTCAAAGTAGTGGGGTAACTCAGTGTCGTGTGCAGGCTGAGAAATCCAGTAGGGGAGAAGTCACTGCAAGAAGCAGTGGGGGGTGGGGGAGAGTGGCCTAACGTATCCTGGGCAATGTGAGGTCTTGGCAAGAGGTCAAAGCAGTGGGGTAACTCAGGGTCGTGTGCAGGCTGAGAAATCCAGTAGGGGAGAAGTCACTCCTAGAAGCTGTGGAGGGCGGGGGAGAGTGGCCTAACGTATCCTGGGCACTGTGAGGTCTTGGCAAGAGGTCAAAGTAGTGGGGTAACTCAGGGTCGTGTGCAGGCTGAGAAATCCAGTAGGTGAGAAGTCACTCCAAGAAGCTGTGGGGGGCGGGGGAGAGTGGCCTAACATATCCTGGGCAACGTGAGGTCTTGGCAAGAGGTCAAAGTAGTGGGGTAACTCAGGGTCGTGTGCAGGCTGAGAAATCCAGTAGGGGAGAAGTCACTCCAAGAAGCTGTGGGGGGCGGGGGAGAGTGGCCTAACGTAACCTGGGCACAGTGAGGTCTTGGCAAGATTTCAAAGTAGTGGAGTTACTTAGGGTCGTGTGCAGCCTGAGAAATCCAGTAGGGGAGAAGTCACTCCAAGAAGCTGTGGGGTGCGGGGGAGAGTGGCCTAACGTATCCTGGGCAACGTGAGGTCTTGGCAAGAGGTCAAAGTAGTGGGGTAACTCAGGTTTGTGTGCAGGCTGAGAAATCCAGTAGGGGAGAAGTCACTCCAAGTAGCTGTGGGGGGCGGGGGAGAGTGGCCTAACGTAACCTGGGCACAGTGAGGTCTTGGCAAGAGGTCAAAGTAGTGGGGTAACTCAGGGTCGTGTGCAGGCTGAGAAATCCAGTAGGGAGAAGTCACTCCAAGAAGCTGTGGGGGGCAGGGGAGAGTGGCCTAACGTATCCTGGGCACTGTGAGGTCTTGGCAAGAGGTCAAAGTAGTGGGGTAACTCAGGGTCGTGTGCAGGCTGAGAAATCCAGTAGGGGAGAAGTCACTCCAAGAAGCTGTGGGGGGCGGGGGAGAGTGGCCTAACGTAACCTGGGCACAGTTAGGTCTTGGCAAGAGGTCAAAGTAGTGGGGTAACAGGGTCGTGTGCAGGCTGAGAAATCCAGTAGGGGAGAAGTCACTCCAAGAAGCTGTGGGGGGCGGGGGAGAGTGGCCTAACGTATCCTGGGCACTCTGAGGTCTTGGCAAGAGGTCAAAGTAGTGGGGTAACTCAGGGTCGTGTGCAGTCTGAGAGATCCAGTAGGGGAGAAGTTACTCAAAGAAGCTATGGGGGGCGGGGGAGAGTGGCCTAACGTAACCTGGGCACAGTGAGGTCTTGGCAAGAGGTCAAAGTAGTGGGGTAACTCAGGGTCGTGTGCAGGCTGAGTAATCCAGTAGGGGAGAAGTCACTCCAAGAAGCTGTGGGGGGCAGGGGAGAGTGGCCTAATGTCTCCTGTGCAACCTGAGGTCTTGGCAAGAGATCAAAGTAGTGGGGTAAATCAGGGTCGTGTGCCGGCTGAGAAATCCAGTAGGGGAGAAGTCACTCCAAGAAGCTGTGGGGGGTGGGGGAGAGTGGCCTAACGTAACCTGGGCGCAGTGAGGTCTTGGCAAGGGGTCAGAGTAGTGGGGTAACTCAGGGTCGTGTGCAGGCTGAGAAATCCAGTAGGGGAGAAGTCACTCCAAGAAGCTGTGGGGGGCGGGGGAGAGTGGCCTAACGTAACCTGGGCACAGTGAGGTCTTGGCAAGAGGTCAAAGTAGTGGGGTAACTCAGGGTCGTTTGCAGGCTGAGAAATCCAGTAGGGGAGAAGTCACTCCAAGAAGCTGTGGGGGGCGGGGGAGAGTGGCCTAACGTAACCTGGGCACAGTGAGGTCTTGGCAAGAGGTCAAAGTAGTGGGGTAACTCAGGGTCGTGTGCAGGCTGAGAAATCCAGTAGGGGAGAAGTCACTCCAAGAAGCTGTGGAGGGCGGGGGAGAGTGGCCTAACGTAACCTGGGCACAGTGAAGTCTTGGCAAGAGGTGAAGGTAGTGGGGTAACTCGGTGTGTGCAGGTTGAGAAATCCAGTAGGGGAGAAGTCACTCCAAGAAGCTGTGGGGGGCGGGGGAGAGTGGCCTAACGTATCCTGGGCAACGTGAGGTCTTGGCAAGAGGTCAAAGTAGTATGGTATCTCAGGGTCGTGTGCAGGCTGAGAAATCCAGTAGGGGAGAAGTAACTCCAAGAAGCTGTGGGGGGCGGGGGAGAGTGGCCTAACGTAACCCGGGCACAGTGAGGTCTTGGCAAGTGGTCAAAGTAGTGGGGTAACTCAGGGTCGTGTGCAGGCTGAGAAATCCAGTAGGGGAGAAGTCACTCCAAGAAGCTGCGGGGGGCGGGGGAGAGTGGCCGAACGTAACCTGGGCACAGTGAGGTCTTGGCAAGAGGTCAAAGTAGTGGGGTAAGTCAGGGTCGTGTGCAGGCTGAGAAATCCAGTAGGGGAGAAGTCACTCCAAGCAGCTGTGGGGGGCGGGGGAGAGTGGCCTAATGTAACCTGGGCACAGTGAGGTCTTGGCAAGAGGTCAAAGTAGTGGGGTAACTCAGGGTCGTGTGCAGGCTGAGAAATCCAGTAGGGGAGAAGTCACTCCAAGAAGCTGTGGGGGGCGGGGGAGAGTGGCCTAATGTAACCTGGATACAGTGTGGTCTTGGCAAGAGATCAAAGTAGTGGGGTAACTCAGGGTCGTGTGCAGGCTGAGAAATCCAGTAGGGGAGAAGTCACTCCAAGAAGCTGTGGGGGGCGGGGGATTGTGGCCTAACGTATCCTGGGCACAGTGTGGTCTTGGCAAGAGGTCAAAGTAGTGGGGTAACTCAGGGATGCGTGCAGGCAAAGAAATCCAGTAGGGGGGAAGTCACTTCAAGAAGCTGTGGGGGGCGGGGGAGAGTGGCTTAACGTATCCTGGGCAACGTGAGGTCTTGGCAAGAGGTCAAGTTGTGGGGTAACTCAGGGTCGTGTGCAGGCTGAGAAATCCAGTAGGGGAGAAGTCACTCCAAGAAGCTGTGGGGGGCGGGGGAGAGTGGCCTAACGTAACCTGGGCAACGTGAGGTCCTGGCAAGAGGTCAAAGTAGTGGGGTAACTCAGGGTCGTGTGCAGGCTGAGAAATCCAGTAGGGGAGAAGTCACTGCAAGAAGCTGTGGGCTGCGGGGGAGAGTGGCCTAACGTATCCTGGGCACAGTGAGGTCTTGGCAAGAGGTCAAAGTAGTGGGGTAACTCAGGGTCGTGTGCAGGCTGAGGAATCCAGTAGGGGAGAAGTCACTCCAAGAAGCTGTGGGGGGCGGGGGAGAGTGGCCTAACGTAACCTGGGCACAGTGACGTCTTGGCAAGAGGTCAAAGTAGTGGGGTAGCTCAGGGTCGTGTGCAGGCTGAGAAATCCAGTAGGGGAGAAGTAACTCCAAGAAGCTGTGGGGGGCGGGGGAGAGTGGCCTAACGTAACCTGGGCACAGTGAGGTCTTGGCAAGAGGTCAAAGTAGTGGGGTAACTCAGGGTCGTGTGCAGGCTGAGGAATCCGGTAGGGGAGAAGTCACTCCAAGAAGCTGTGGGGGCGGGGGAGAGTGGCCTAACGTAACCTGGGCAGAGTGACGTCTTGGCAAGAGGTCAAAGTAGTGGGGTAGCTCAGGGTCGTGTGCAGGCTGAGAAATCCAGTAGGGGAGAAGTAACTCCAAGAAGCTGTGGGGGACGGGGGAGAGTGGCCTAACGTAACCCGGGCACAGTGAGGTTTTGGCAAGAGGTCAAAGTAGTGGGGTAACTCAGGGTCGTGTGCAGGCTGAGAAATCCAGTAGGGGAGAAGTCACTCCAAGAAGCTGTGGGGGGCGGGGGAGAGTGGCCTAACGTAACCTGGGCACAGTGAGGTCTTGGCAAGAGCTCAAAGTAGTGGGGTAAGTCAAGGTCGTCTGCAGGCTGAGAAATCCAGTAGGGGAGAAGTCACTCCAAGAAGCTGTGGGGGGCGGGGGAGAGTGGCCTAATGTAACCTGGGCACAGTGAGGTCTTGGCAAGAGGTCAAAGTAGTGGGGTAACTCAGGGTCGTGTGCAGGCTGAGAAATCCAGTAGGGGAGAAGTCACTCCAAGAAGCTGTGGGGGCGGGGGAGAGTGGCCTAACGTAACCTGGGCACAGTGAGGTCTTCGCAAGAGGTCAAAGTAGTGGGGTAACTCAAGGTCGCGTGCAGGCTGAGAAATCCAGTAGCGGAGAAGTCACTCCAAGAAGCTGTGGGGGGCGGGGGAGAGTGGCCTAACGTAACCTGGGCACAGTGAGGTCTTGGCAAGAGGTCAAAGTAGTGGGGTAACTCAGGGTCGTGTGCAGGCTGAGAAATCCAGTAGGGGAGAAGTCACTCCAAGAAGCTTTGGGGGGCGGGGGAGAGTGGCCTAACGTAACCTGGGCACAGTGAGGTCTTGGCAAGAGGTCAAAGTAGTGGAGTAACTCAGGGTCGTGTGCAGGCTGAGAAATCCAGTAGGGGAGAAGTCACTCCAAGAAGCTGTGGGGGGCGGGGGAGAGTGGCCTAACGTAACCTGGGCACAGTGAGGTCTTGTCAAGAGGTCAAAGTAGTTGGGTAACTCAGGGTCGTGTGCAGGCTGAGAAATCCAGTAGGGGAGAAGTCACTCCAAGAATCTGTGGGGGGCGGGGGAGAGTGGCCTAACGTATCCTGGGCACCGTGAGGTCTTGGCAAGAGGTCAAAGTAGTGGGGTAATTCAGGGTCGTGTGCAGGCTGAGAAATCCAGTAGGGGAGAAGTCACTCCAAGAAGCTGTGGGGGGCAGAGGAGAGTGGACTAACGTAACCTGGGCAACGTGAGGTCGTGGCAAGAGGTCAAAGTAGTGGGGTAACTCAGGGTCGTGTGCAGGCTGAGAAATCCAGTAGGGGAGAAGTCACTGCAAGAAGCTGTGGGCTGCGGGGGAGAGTGGCCTAACGTATCCTGGGCACAGTGAGGTCTTGGCAAGAGGTCAAAGTAGTGGGGTAACTCAGGGTCGTGTGCAGGCTGAGGAATCCAGTAGGGGAGAAGTCACTCCAAGAAGCTGTGGGGGGCGGGGGAGAGTGGCCTAACGTAACCTGGGCACAGTGACGTCTTGGCAAGAGGTCAAAGTAGTGGGGTAGCTCAGGGTCGTGTGCAGGCTGAGAAATCCAGTAGGGGAGAAGTAACTCCAAGAAGCTGTGGGGGGTGGGGGAGAGTGGCCTAACGCAACCTGGGCACAGTGAGGTCTTGGCAAGAGGTCAAAGTAGTGGGGTAACTCAGGGTCGTGTGCAGGCTGAGGAATCCAGTAGGGGAGAAGTCACTCCAAGGAGCTGTGGGGGGCCGGGGAGAGTGGCCTAACGTAACCTGGGCACAGTGACGTCTTGGCAAGAGGTCAAAGTAGTGGGGTAGCTCAGGGTCGTGTGCAGGCTGAGAAATCCAGTAGGGGAGAAGTAACTCCAAGAAGCTGTGGGGGGCGGGGGAGAGAGGCCTAACGTAACCCGGCCACAGTGAGGTCTTGGCAAGAGGTCAAAGTAGTGGGGTAACTCAGGGTCGTGTGCAGGCTGAGAAATCCAGTAGGGGAGAAGTCACTCCAAGAAGCTGTGGGGGGCGGTCGAGAGTGGCCTAACGTAACCTGGGCACAGTGAGGTCTTGGCAAGAGGTCAAAGTAGTGGGGTAAGTCAAGGTCGTGTGCAGGCTGAGAAATCCAGTAGAGGAGAAGTCACTCCAAGAAGCTGTGGGGGGCGGGGGAGAGAGGCCTAATGTAACCTGGGCACAGTGAGGTCCTGGCAAGAGGTCAAAGTAGTGGGGTAACTCAGGGTCGTGTGCAGGCTGAGAAATCCAGTAGGGGAGAAGTCACTCCAAGAAGCTGTGGGGGGCGGGGGAGAGTGGCCTAACGTAACCTGGGCACAGTGAGGTCTTGGCAAGTGGTCTAAGTAGTGGGGTAACTCAGGGTCGTGTGCAGGCTGAGAAATCCAGTAGCGGAGAAGTCACTCCAAGAAGCTGTGGGGAGCGGGGGAGAGTAGCCTAACGTAACCTGGGCACAGTGAGGTCTTGGCAAGAGGTCAAAGTAGTGGGGTAACTCAGGGTCGTGTGCAGGCTGAGAAATCCAGTAGGGGAGAAGTCACTCCAAGAAGCTGTGGGGGGCGGGGGAGAGTGGCCTAACGTAACCTGGGCACAGTGAGGTCTTGGCAAGAGGTCAAAGTAGTGGGGTAACTCAGGGTCGTGTGCAGGCTGAGAAATCCAGTAGGGGAGAAGTCACTCCAAGGATCTGTGGGGGGCGGGGGAGAGTGGCCTAACGTATCCTGGGCACCGTGAGGTCTTGGCAAGAGGTCAAAGTAGTGGGGTAAGTCAGGGTCGTGTGCAGGCTGAGAAATCCAGTAGGGGAGAAGTCACTCCAAGCAGCTGTGGGGGGCGGGGGAGAGTGGCCTAATGTAACCTGGGCACAGTGAGGTCTTGGCAAGAGGTCAAAGTAGTGGGGTAACTCAGGGTCGTGTGCAGGCTGAGAAATCCAGTAGTGGAGAAGTCACTCCAAGAAGCTGTGGGGGGCGAGGGAGAGTGGCCTAATGTAACCTGGATACAGTGTGGTCTTGGCAAGAGGTCAAAGTAGTGGGGTAACTCAGGGTCATGTGCAGGCTGAGAAATCCAGTAGCGGAGAAGTCACTCCAAGAAGCTGTGGGGGGCGGGGGAGAGTGGCCTAACGTATCCTGGGCACAGTGTAGTCTTGGCAAGAGGTCAAAGTAGTGGAGTAACTCAGGGGCGTGTGCAGGCAAAGATATCCAGTAGGGGAGAAGTCACTCCAAGATGCTGTGGGGGGCGGGGGAGAGTGGCCTAACGTATCCTGGGCAACGTGAGGTCTTGGCAAGAGGTCAAAGTTGTGGGGTAACTCAGGGTCGTGTGCAGGCTGAGAAATCCAGTAGGGGAGAAGTCACTCCAAGAAGCTGTGGGGGGCGGGGGAGAGTGGCCTAACGTAACCTGGGCACAGTGAGGTCTTGGCAAGAGGTCAAAGTAGTGGGGTAACTCAGGGTCGTGTGCAGGCTGAGAAATCCAGTAGGGGAGAAGTCACTGCAAGAAGCTGTGGGCTGCGGGGGAGAGTGGCCAACGTATCCTGGGCACAGTGAGGTCTTGGCAAGAGGTCAAAGTAGTGGGGTAACTCAGGGTCGTGTGCAGGCTGAGGAATCCAGTAGGGGAGAAGTCACTCCAAGAAGCTGTGGGGGGGGCGGGGGAGAGTGGCCTAACGTAACCTGGGCACAGTGACGTCTTGGCAAGAGGTCAAAGTACTATGGTAACTCAGGGTCGTGTGCAGGCTGAGAAATCCAGTAGGGGAGAAATCACTCCAAGAAGCTGTGGGGGGCGGGGGAGAGTGGCCTAACGTAACCTGGGCACAGTGAGGTCTTGGCAAGAGGTCAAAGTAGTGGGGTAACTCAGGGTCGTGTGCAGGCTGAGAAATCCAGTAGGGGAGAAGTCACTCCAAGAAGCTGTGGGGGGCGGGGGAGGGTGGCCTAACGTAACATGGGCACAGTGAGGTCTTGGCAAGAGGTCAAAGTAGTGGGGTAACTCAGGGTCGTGTGCAGGCTGAGAAATCCAGTAGGGGAGAAGTCACTCCAAGAAGCTGTGGGGGGCGGGGGACAGTGGCCTAACGTAACCTGGGCACAGTGACGTCTTGGCAAGAGGTCAAAGTAGTGGGGTAGCTCAGGGTCGTGTGCAGGCTGAGAAATCCAGTTGGGGAGAAGTAACTCCAAGAAGCTGTGGGGGGCGGGGGAGAGTGGCCTAACGTAACCTGGGCACAGTGAAGTCTTGGCAAGAGGTGAAGGTAGTGGGGTAACTCAGGGTCGTGTGCAGGCTGAGAAATCCAGTAGGGGAGAAGTCACTCCAAGAAGCTGTGGGGGGCGGGGGAGAGTGGCCTAACGTATCCTGGGCAACGTGAGGTCTTGTCAAGAGGTCAAAGTAGTGGGGTAACTCAGGGTCGTGTGCAGGCTGAGAAATCCAGTAGGGGAGAAGTCACTCCAAGAAGCTGTGGGGGGCGGGGGAGAGTGGCCTAACGTAACCCGGGCACAGTGAGGTCTTGGCAAGAGATCAAAGTAGTGGGGTAACTCAGGGCCGTGTGCAGGCTGAGAATTCCAGTAGGGGAGAAGTCACTCCAAGAAGCTGTGGGGGGGGGGAGAGTGGCCTAACGTAGCCTGGGCACAGTGAGGTCTTGGCAAGAGGTCAAAGTAGTGGGGTTAGTCAGGGTCGTGTGCAGGCTGAGTAATCCAGTAGGGGAGAAGTCACTCCAAGAAGCTGTGGGGGGCGGGGGAGAGTGGCCTAATGTAACCTGGGTGCAGTGAGGTCTTGGCAAGAGGTCAAAGTAGTGGGGTAACTCAGGGTCGTGTGCAGGCTGAGAAATCCAGTAGGGGAGAAGTCACTCCAAGAAGCTGTGGGGGCGGGGGAGAGTGGCCTAACGTAACCTGGGCACAGTGAGGTCTTCGCAAGAGGTCAAAGTAGTGGGGTAACTCAAGGTCGCGTGCAGGCTGAGAAATCCAGTAGCGGAGAATTCACTCCAAGAAGCTGTGGGGGGCGGGGGAGAGTGGCCTAACGTAACCTGGGCACAGTGAGGTCTTGGCAAGAGGTCAAAGTAGTGTGGTAACTCAGGGTCGTGTGCAGGCTGAGAAATCCAGTAGGGGAGAAGTCACTCCAAGAAGCTTTGGGGGGCGGGGGAGAGTGGCCTAACGTAACCTGGGCACAGTGAGGTCTTGGCAAGAGGTCAAAGTAGTGGGGTAACTCAGGGTCGTGTGCAGGCTGAGAAATCCAGTAGGGGAGAAGTCACTCCAAGAAGCTGTGGGGGGCGGGGGAGAGTGGCCTAACGTAACCTGGGCACAGTGAGGTCTTGTCAAGAGGTCAAAGTAGTTGGGTAACTCAGGGTCATGTGCAGGCTGAGAAATCCAGTAGGGGAGGAGTCACTCCAAGAATCTGTGGGGGGCGGGGGAGAGTGGCCTAACGTATCCTGGGCACCGTGAGGTCTTGGCAAGAGGTCAAAGTAGTGGGGTAAGTCAGGGTCGTGTGCAGGCTGAGAAATCCAGTAGGGGAGAAGTCACTCCAAGAAGCTGTGGGGGGCAGGGGAGAGTGGCCTAACGTAACCTGGGCAACGTGAGGTCTTGGCAAGAGGTCAAAGTAGTGGGGTAACTCAGGGTCGTGTGCAGGCTGAAAAATCCAGTAGGGGAGAAGTCACTGCAAGAAGCTGTGGGCTGCGGGGGAGAGTGGCCTAACGTATCCTGGGCACAGTGAGGTCTTGGCAAGAGGTCAAAGTAGTGGGGTAACTCAGGGTCGTGTGCAGGCTGAGGAATCCAGTAGGGGAGAAGTCACTCCAAGAAGCTGTGGGGGGCGGGGGAGAGTGGCCTAACGTAACCTGGGCACAGTGACGTCTTGGCAAGAGGTCAAAGTAGTGGGGTAGCTCAGGGTCGTGTGCAGGCTGAGAAATCCAGTAGGGGAGAAGTAACTCCAAGAAGCTGTGGGGGGTGGGGGAGAGTGGCCTAACGCAACCTGGGCACAGTGAGGTCTTGGCAAGAGGTCAAAGTAGTGGGGTAACTCAGGGTCGTGTGCAGGCTGAGGAATCCAGTAGGGGAGAAGTCACTCCAAGGAGCTGTGGGGGGCGGGGGAGAGTGGCCTAACGTAACCTGGGCACAGTGACGTCTTGGCAAGAGGTCAAAGTAGTGGGGTAGCTCAGGGTCGTGTGCAGGCTGAGAAATCCAGTAGGGGAGAAGTAACTCCAAGAAGCTGTGGGGGGCGGGGGAGAGAGGCCTAACGTAACCCGGCCACAGTGAGGTCTTGGCAAGAGGTCAAAGTAGTGGGGTAACTCAGGGTCGTGTGCAGGCTGAGAAATCCAGTAGGGGAGAAGTCACTCCAAGAAGCTGTGGGGGGCGGTTGAGAGTGGCCTAACGTAACCTGGGCACAGTGAGGTCTTGGCAAGAGGTCAAAGTAGTGGGGTAAGTCAAGGTCGTGTGCAGGCTGAGAAATCCAGTAGGGGAGAAGTCACTCCAAGAAGCTGTGGGGGGCAGGGGAGAGAGGCCTAATGTAACCTGGGCACAGTGAGGTCCTGGCAAGAGGTCAAAGTAGTGGGGTAACTCAGGGTCGTGTGCAGGCTGAGAAATCCAGTAGGGGAGAAGTCACTCCAAGAAGCTGTGGGGGGCGGGGGAGAGTGGCCTAACGTAACCTGGGCACAGTGAGGTCTTGGCAAGTGGTCTAAGTAGTGGGGTAACTCAGGGTCGTGTGCAGGCTGAGAAATCCAGTAGCGGAGAAGTCACTCCAAGAAGCTGTGGGGGGCGGGGGAGAGTAGCCTAACGTAACCTGGGCACAGTGAGGTCTTGGCAAGAGGTCAAAGTAGTGCGGTAACTCAGGGTCGTGTGCAGGCTGAGAAATCCAGTAGGGGAGAAGTCACTCCAAGAAGCTGTGGGGGGCGGGGGAGAGTGGCCTAACGTAACCTGGGCACAGTGAGGTCTTGGCAAGAGGTCAAAGTAGTGGGGTAACTCAGGGTCGTGTGCAGGCTGAGAAATCCAGTAGTGGAGAAGTCACTCCAAGAAGCTGTGGGGGGCGAGGGAGAGTGGCCTAATGTAACCTGGATACAGTGTGGTCTTGGCAAGAGGTCAAAGTAGTGGGGTAACTGAGGGTCATGTGCAGGCTGAGAAATCCAGTAGCGGAGAAGTCACTCCAAGAAGCTGTGGGGGGCGGGGGAGAGTGGCCTAACGTATCCTGGGCACAGTGTAGTCTTGGCAAGAGGTCAAAGTAGTGGAGTAACTCAGGGGCGTGTGCAGGCAAAGATATCCAGCAGGGGAGAAGTCACTCCAAGATGCTGTGGGGGGCGGGGGAGAGTGGCCTAACGTATCCTGGGCAACGTGAGGTCTTGGCAAGAGGTCAAAGTAGTGGGGTAACTCAGGGTCGTGTGCAGGCTGAGAAATCCAGTAGGGGAGAAGTCACTGCAAGAAGCTGTGGGCTGCGGGGGAGAGTGGCCTAACGTATCCTGGGCACAGTGAGGTCTTGGCAAGAGGTCAAAGTAGTGGGGTAACTCAGGGTCGTGTGCAGGCTGAGGAATCCAGTAGGGGAGAAGTCACTCCAAGAAGCTGTGGGGGGGGGGCGGGGGAGAGTGGCCTAACGTAACCTGGGCACAGTGACGTCTTGGCAAGAGGTCAAAGTACTATGGTAACTCAGGGTCGTGTGCAGGCTGAGAAATCCAGTAGGGGAGAAATCACTCCAAGAAGCTGTGGGGGGCGGGGGAGAGTGGCCTAACGTAACCTGGGCACAGTGAGGTCTTGGCAAGAGGTCAAAGTAGTGGGGTAACTCAGGGTCGTGTGCAGGCTGAGAAATCCAGTAGGGGAGAAGTCACTCCAAGAAGCTGTGGGGGGCGGGGGAGTGTGGCCTAACGTAACATGGGCACAGTGAGGTCTTGGCAAGAGGTCAAAGTAGTGGGGTAACTCAGGGTCGTGTGCAGGCTGAGAAATCCAGTAGGGGAGAAGTCACTCCAAGAAGCTGTGGGGGGCGGGGGAGAGTGGCCTAACGTAACCTGGGCACAGTGACGTCTTGGCAAGAGGTCAAAGTAGTGGGGTAGCTCAGGGTCGTGTGCAGGCTGAGAAATCCAGTTGGGGAGAAGTAACTCCAAGAAGCTGTGGGGGGCGGGGGAGAGTGGCCTAACGTAACCTGGGCACAGTGAAGTCTTGGCAAGAGGTGAAGGTAGTGGGGTAACTCAGGGTCGTGTGCAGGCTGAGAAATCCAGTAGGGGAGAAGTCACTCCAAGAAGCTGTGGGGGGCGGGGGAGAGTGGCCTAACGTATCCTGGGCAACGTGAGGTCTTGTCAAGAGGTCAAAGTAGTGGGGTAACTCAGGGTCGTGTGCAGGCTGAGAAATCCAGTAGGGGAGAAGTCACTCCAAGAAGCTGTGGGGGGCGGGGGAGAGTGGCCTAACGTAACCCGGGCACAGTGAGGTCTTGGCAAGAGGTCAAAGTAGTGGGGTAACTCAGGGCCGTGTGCAGGCTGAGAATTCCAGTAGGGGAGAAGTCACTCCAAGAAGCTGTGGGGGGGGGGAGAGTGGCCTAACGTAACCTGGGCACAGTGAGGTCTTGGCAAGAGCTCAAAGTAGTGGGGTTAGTCAGGGTCGTGTGCAGGCTGAGAAATCCAGTAGGGGAGAAGTCACTCCAAGAAGCTGTGGGGGGCAGGGGAGAGTGGCCTAATGTAACCTGGGCGCAGTGAGGTCTTGGCAAGAGGTCAAAGTAGTGGGGTAACTCAGAGTCGTGTGCAGGCTGAGAAATCCAGTAGGGGAGAAGTCACTCCAAGAAGCTGTGGGGGGCGGGGGGGAGTGGCCTAACGTAACCTGGGCACAGTGAGGTCTTGGCAAGAGGTCAAAGTAGTGGGGTAACTCAGGGTCGTGTGCAGGCTGAGAAATCCAGTAGGGGAGAAGTCACTTTAAGAAGCTGTGGGGGGCGGGGGAGAGTTGCCTAACGTAACCTGGGCACAGTGACGTCTTGGCAAGAGGTCAAAGTAGTGGGGTAACTCAGGGTCGTGTGCAGGCTGAGAAATCCAGTAGGGGAGAAGTCACTCCAAGAAGCTGTGGGGGGCGGGGGAGAGTGGCCTAACGTAATCTGGGCACAGTGAGGTCTTGGCAAGAGGTCAAAGTAGTCGGGTAACTCAGGGTCGTGTGCAGGCTGAGAAATCCAGTAGGGGAGAAGTCACTCCAAGAAGCTGTAGGGGGCGGGGGAGAGTGGCCTAACGTAACCTGGGCACAGTGAGGTCTTTGCAAGAGGTCAAAGTAGTGGGGTAACTCAGGGTCGTGTGCAGGCTGAGAAATCCAGTAGGGGAGAAGTCACTCCAAGAAGCTGTGGGGGGCGGGGGAGAGTGGCCTAACGTATCCTGGGCACCGTGAGGTCTTGGCAAGAGGTCAAAGTAGTGGGGTAACTCAGGGTCGTGTGCAGGCTGAGAAATCCAGTAGGGGAGAGGTCACTCCAAGAAGCTGTGGAGGGCAGGGGAGAGTGGCCTAACGTATCCTGGGCACAGTGAGGT
Source organism: Schistocerca piceifrons (assembly GCF_021461385.2). Lineage (NCBI taxonomy): Eukaryota > Metazoa > Arthropoda > Insecta > Orthoptera > Acrididae > Schistocerca > Schistocerca piceifrons. The sequence continues at coordinate 65,217,735 of NC_060148.1, read as the reverse complement.
CTTGGCAAGAGGTCAAAGTAGTGGGGTAACTCAGGGTCGTGTGCAGGCTGAGAAATCCAGTAGGGGAGAGGTCACTCCAAGAAGCTCTTGGGGGCGGGGGAGAGTGGCCTAACGTATCCTGGGCACCTGTGAGGTCTTGGCAAGAGGTCAAAGTAGTGGGGTAACTCAGGGTGGTGTGGAGGCTGAGAAATCCAGTAGGGGAGAAGTCACTCCAAGAAACTGTGGGGCGCGGGGGAGAGTGGCCTATCGTAACCTGGGCACAGTGAGGTCTTGGCAAGAGGTCAAAGTAGTGGGGTAACTCAGGGTCGTGTGCAGGCTGAGAAATCCAGTAGGGGAGAGGTCACTCCAAGAAGCTGTGGGGGGCGGGGGAGAGTATCCTAACGTAACCTGGGCATAGTGAGGTCTTGGCAAGAGGTCAAAGTAGTGGGGTAACTCAGGGTCGTGTGCAGGCTGAGAAATCCAGTAGGTGAGAAGTCACTCCAAGAAGCTGTGGGGGGCGGGGGAGAGTGGCCTAACGTAACCTGGGCACAGTGAGGTCTTGGCAAGAGGTCAAAGTAGTGGGGTAACTCAGGGTCGTGTGCAGGCTGAGAAATCCAGTAGGGGAGAAGTCACTCCAAGAAGCTGTGGGGGGCGGGGGAGAGTGGCCTAACGTAACCTGGGCACAGTGAGGTCTTGGCAAGAGGTCAAAGTAGTGGGGTAACTCAGGGTCGTGTGCAAGCTGAGAAATCCAGTAGGGGAGAAGTCACTCCAAGAATCTGTGGGGGGCGGGGGAGAGTGGCCTAACGTATCCTGGGCACCGTGAGGTCTTGGCAAGAGGTCAAAGTAGTGGGGTAAGTCAGGGTCGTGTGCAGGCTGAGAAATCCAGTAGGGGAGAAGTCACTCCAAGCAGCTGTGGGGGGCGGGGGAGAGTGGCCTAATGTAACCTGGGCACAGTGAGGTCTTGGCAAGAGGTCAAAGTAGTGGGGTAACTCAGGGTCGTGTGCAGGCTGAGAAATCCAGTAGGGGAGAAGTCACTCCAAGAAGCTGTGGGGGGCGGGGGAGAGTGGCCTAATGTGACCTGGATACAGTGTGGTCTTGGCAAGAGGTCAAAGTAGTGGGGTAACTCAGGGTCATGTGCAGGCTGAGAAATCCAGTAGGGGAGAAGTCACTCCAAGAAGCTGTGGGGGGCGGGGGAGAGTGGCCTAACGTATCCTGGGCACCGTGTGGTCTTGGCAAGAGGTCAAAGTAGTGGAGTAACTCAGGGGCGTGTGCAGGCAAAGAAATCCAGTAGGGGAGAAGTCACTCCAAGAAGCTGTGGGGGGCGGGGGAGAGTGGCCTAACGTATCCTGGGCAACGTGAGGTCTTGGCAAGAGGTCAAAGTTGTGGGGTAACTCAGGGTCGTGTGCAGGCTGAGAAATCCAGTAGGGGAGAAGTCACTCCAAGAAGCTGTGGGAGGCGGGGGAGAATGGCCTAACGTAACCTGGGCACAGTGAGGTCTTGGCAAGAGGTCAAAGTAGTGGGGTAACTCAGGGTCGTGTGCAGGCTGAGAAATCCAGTAGGGGAGAAGTCACTGCAAGAAGCTGTGGGCTGCGGGAGAGAGTGGCATAACGTATCCTGGGCACAGTGAGGTCTTGGCAAGAGGTCAAAGTAGTGGGGTAACTCAGGGTCGTGTGCAGGCTGAGGAATCCAGTAGGGAGAAGTCACTCCAAGATGCTGTGGGGGGCGGGGGAGAGTGGCCTAACGTAACCTGGGCACAGTGACGTCTTGGCAAGAGGTCAAAGTAGTGGGGTAACTCAGGGTCGTGTGCAGGCTGAGAAATCCAGTAGGGGAGAAGTCACTCCAAGAAGCTGTGGGGGGCGGGGGAGAGTGGCCTAACGTAACCTGGGCACAGTGAGGTCTTGGCAAGAGGTCAAGGTAGTGGGGTAACTCAGGGTCGTGTGCAGGCTGAGAAATCCAGTAGGGGAGAAGTCACTCCAAGAAGCTGTGGGGGGCAGGGGAGAGTGGCCTAACGTAACCTGGGCACAGTGACGTCTTGGCAAGAGGTCAAAGTAGTGGGGTAGCTCAGGGTCGTGTGCAGGCTGAGAAATCCAGTGGGGGAGAAGTAACTCCAAGAAGCTGTGGGGGGCGGGGGAGAGTGGCCTAACGTAACCCGGGCACAGTGAAGTCTTGGCAAGAGGTGAAGGTAGTGGGGTAACTCAGGGTCGTGTGCAGGCTGAGAAATCCAGTAGGGGAGAAGTCATTCCAAGAAGCTGTGGGGGGCGGGGGAGAGTGGCTTAACGTATCCTGGGCAACGTGAGGTCTTGTCAAGAGGTCAAAGTAGTGGGGTAACTCAGGGTCGTGTGCAGGCTGAGAAATCCAGTAGGGGAGAAGTCACTCCAAGAAGCTGTGGGGGGCGGGGGAGAGTGGCCTAACGTAACCTGGGCACAGTGAGGTCTTGGCAAGAGGTCAAAGTAGTGGGGTAACTCAGGGTCGTGTGCAGGCTGAGAAATCCAGTAGGGGAGAAGTCATTCCAAGAAGCTGTGGGGGGCGGGGGAGAGTGGCTTAACGTATCCTGGGCAACGTGAGGTCTTGTCAAGAGGTCAAAGTAGTGGGGTAACTCAGGGTCGTGTGCAGGCTGAGAAATCCAGTAGATGAGAAGTCACTCCAAGAAGCTGTGGGGGGCGGGGGAGAGTGGCCTAACGTAACCTGGGCACAGTGAGGTCTTGGCAAGAGGTCAAAGTAGTGGGGTAACTCAGGGTCGTGTGCAGGCTGAGAATTCCAGTAGGGGAGAAGTCACTCCAAGAAGCTGTGGGGGGGGGGGGGAGAGTGGCCTAACGTATCCTGGGCACAGTGAGGTCTTGGCAAGAGCTCAAAGTAGTGGCTTAAGTCAGGGTCGTGTGCAGGCTGAGAAATCCAGTAGGGGAGAAGTCACTCCAAGAAGCTGTGGGGGGCAGGGGAGAGTGGCCTAATGTAACCTGGGCACAGTGAGGTCTTGGCAAGAGGTCAAAGTAGTGGGGTAACTCAGGGTCGTGTGCAGGCTGAGGAATCCAGTAGGGAGAAGTCACTCCAAGATGCTGTGGGGGGCGGGGGAGAGTGGCCTAACGTAACCTGGGCACAGTGACGTCTTGGCAAGAGGTCAAAGTAGTGGGGTAACTCAGGGTCGTGTGCAGGCTGAGAAATCCAGTAGGGGAGAAGTCAATCCAAGAAGCTGTGGGGGGCGGGGGAGAGTGGCCTAACGTAACCTGGGCACAGTGAGGTCTTGGCAAGAGGTCAAGGTAGTGGGGTAACTCAGGGTCGTGTGCAGGCTGAGAAATCCAGTAGGGGAGAAGTCACTCCAAGAAGCTGTGGGGGGCAGGGGAGAGTGGCCTAACGTAACCTGGGCACAGTGACGTCTTGGCAAGAGGTCAAAGTAGTGGGGTAGCTCAGGGTCGTGTGCAGGCTGAGAAATCCAGTGGGGGAGAAGTAACTCCAAGAAGCTGTGGGGGGCGGGGGAAAGTGGCCTAACGTAACCCGGGCACAGTGAAGTCTTGGCAAGAGGTGAAGGTAGTGGGGTAACTCAGGGTCGTGTGCAGGCTGAGAAATCCAGTAGGGGAGAAGTCATTCCAAGAAGCTGTGGGGGGCGGGGGAGAGTGGCTTAACGTATCCTGGGCAACGTGAGGTCTTGTCAAGAGGTCAAAGTAGTGGGGTAACTCAGGGTCGTGTGCAGGCTGAGAAATCCAGTAGATGAGAAGTCACTCCAAGAAGCTGTGGGGGGCGGGGGAGAGTGGCCTAACGTAACCTGGGCACAGTGAGGTCTTGGCAAGAGGTCAAAGTAGTGGGGTAACTCAGGGTCGTGTGCAGGCTGAGAATTCCAGTAGGGGAGAAGTCACTCCAAGAAGCTGTGGGGGGGGGGAGAGTGGCCTAACGTATCGTGGGCACAGTGAGGTCTTGGCAAGAGCTCAAAGTAGTGGCTTAAGTCAGGGTCGTGTGCAGGCTGAGAAATCCAGTAGGGGAGAAGTCACTCCAAGAAGCTGTGGGGGGCAGGGGAGAGTGGCCTAATGTAACCTGGGCACAGTGAGGTCTTGGCAAGAGGTCAAAGTAGTGGGGTAACTCAGGGTCGTGTGCAGGCTGAGAAATCCAGTAGGGGAGAAGTCACTCCAAGAAGCTGTGGGGGGCGGGGGAGAGTGGCCTAACGTAACCTGGGCACAGTGAGGTCTTGGCAAGAGGTCAAAGTAGTGGGGTAACTCAGGGTCGTGTGCAGGCTGAGAAATCCAGTAGGGGAGAAGTCACTCCAAGAAGATGTGGGGGGCGGGGGAGAGTGGCCTAACGTAACCTGGGCACAGTGAGGTCTTGGCAAGAGGTCAAAGTAGTGGGGTAACTCAGGGTCGTCTGCAGGCTGAGAAATCCAGTAGGGGAGAAGTCTTTCCAAGAAGCTGTGGGGGGCGGGGGAGAGTGGCCTAACGTATCCTGGGCACCGTGAGGTCTTGGCAAGAGGTCAAAGTAGTGGGGTAACTCAGGGTCGTGTGCAGGCTGAGAAATCCAGTAGGGGAGAGGTCACTCCAAGAAGCTGTGGGGGGCGGGGGAGAGTGGCCTAACGTATCCTGGGCACAGTGAGGTCTTGGCAAGAGGTCAAAGTAGTGGGGTAACTCAGGGTCGTGTGCAGGCTGAGAAATCCAGTAGGGGAGAGGTCACTCCCAGAAGCTGTGGGGGGTGGGGGAGAGTGGCCTAACGTATCCTGGGCACAGTGAGGTCTTGGCAAGAGGTCAAAGTAGTGGGGTAACTCAGGGTCGTGTGCAGGCTGAGAAATCCAGTAGGGGAGAGGTCACTCCAAGAAGCTGTGGGGGGCGGGGGAGAGTGGCCTAACGTTTCCTGGGCACCGTGAGGTCTTGGCAAGAGGTCAAAGTAGTGGGGTAACTCAGGGTCGTGTGCAGGCTGAGAAATCCAGTAGGGGAGAGGTCACTCCAAGAAGCTGCGGGGGGCGGGGGAGAGTGGCCTAACGTATCCTGGGCACAGTGAGGTCTTGGCAAGAGGTCAAAGTAGTGGGGTAACTCAGGGTCGTGTGCAGGCTGAGAAATCCAGTAGGGGAGAGGTCACTCCAAGAAGCTGTGGGGGGCGGGGGTGAGTGGCCTAACGTATCCTGGGCACAGTGAGGTCTTGGCAAGAGGTCAAAGTAGTGGGGTAACTCAGGGTCGTGTGCAGGCTGAGAAATCCAGTAGGGGAGAGGTCACTCCAAGCAGCTGTGGGGGGCGGGGGAGAGTGGCCTAACGTATCTTGGGCACAGTGAGGTCTTGGCAAGAGGTCAAAGTAGTGGGGTAACTCAGGGTCGTGTGCAGGCTGAGAAATCCAGTAGGGGAGAGGTCACTCCAAGAAGCTGTGGGGGGCGGGGGAGAGTGGCCTAACGTATCCTGGGCACAGTGAGGTCTTGGCAAGAGGTCAAAGTAGTGGGGTAACTCAGGGTCGTGTGCAGGCTGAGAAATCCAGTAGGGGAGAGGTCACTCCAAGAAGCTGTGGGGGGCGGGGGAGAGTGGCCTAACGTATCCTGGGCACCGTGAGGTCTTGGCAAGAGGTCAAAGTAGTGGGGTAACTCAGGGTCGTGTGCAGGCTGAGAAATCCAGTAGGGGAGAGGTCACTCCAAGAAGCTGTGGGGGGCGGGGGAGAGTGGCCTAACGTATCCTGGGCACCGTGAGGTCTTGGCAAGAGGTCAAAGTAGTGGGGTAACTCAGGGTCGTGTGCAGGCTGAGAAATCCAGAAGGGGAGAGGTCACTCCAAGAAGCTGTGGGGGGCGGGGGAGAGTGGCCTAACGTATTCTGGGCACAGTGAGGTCTTGGCAAGAGGTCAAAGTAGTGGGGTAACTCAGGGTCGTGTGCAGGCTGAGAAATCCAGTAGGGGAGAGGTCACTCCAAGAAGCTGTGGGGGGCGGGGGAGAGTGGCCTAACGTATCCTGGGCACAGTGAGGTCTTGGCAAGAGGTCAAAGTAGTGGGGTAACTCAGGGTCGTGTGCAGGCTGAGAAATCCAGTGGGGGAGAGGTCACTCCAAGAAGCTGTGGGGGGCGGGGGAGAGTGGCCTAACGTATCCTGGGCACAGTGAGGTCTTGGCAAGAGGTCAAAGTAGTGGGGTAACTCAGGGTCGTGTGCAGGCTGAGAAATCCAGAAGGGGAGAGGTCACTCCAAGAAGCTGTGGGGGGCGGGGGAGAGTGGCCTAACGTATCCTGGGCACAGTGAGGTCTTGGCAAGAGGTCAAAGTAGTGGGGTAACTCAGGGTCGTGTGCAGGCTGAGAAATCCAGTAGGGGAGAGGTCACTCCAAGAAGCTGTGGGGGGCGGGGGAGAGTGGCCTAACGTATCCTGGGCACAGTGAGGTCTTGGCAAGAGGTCAAAGTAGTGGGGTAACTCAGGGTCGTGTGCAGGCTGAGAAATCCAGTAGGGGAGAGGTCACTCCAAGAAGCTGTGGGGGGCGGGGGAGAGTGGCCTAACGTATCCTGGGCACAGTGAGGTCTTGGCAAGAGGTCAAAGTAGTGGGGTAACTCAGGGTCGTGTGCAGGCTGAGAAATCCAGTAGGGGAGAGGTCACTCCAAGAAGCTGTGGGGGGCGGGGGAGAGTGGCCTAACGTAACCTGGGCACAGTGACGTCTTGGCAAGAGGTCAAAGTAGTGGGGTAGCTCAGGGTCGTGTGCAGGCTGAGAAATCCAGTAGGGGAGAGGTCACTCCAAGAAGCTGTGGGGGGCGGGGGAGAGTGGCCTAACGTATCCTGGGCACAGTGAGGTCTTGGCAAGAGGTCAAAGTAGTGGGGTAACTCAGGGTCGTGTGCAGGCTGAGAAATCCAGTAGGGGAGAGGTCACTCCAAGAAGCTGTGGGGGGCGGGGGAGAGTGGCCTAACGTATCCTGGGCACCGTGAGGTCTTGGCAAGAGGTCAAAGTAGTGGGGTAACTCAGGGTCGTGTGCAGGCTGAGAAATCCAGAAGGGGAGAGGTCACTCCAAGAAGCTGTGGGGGGCGGGGGAGAGTGGCCTAACGTATCCTGGGCACAGTGAGGTCTTGGCAAGAGGTCAAAGTAGTGGGGTAACTCAGGGTCGTGTGCAGGCTGAGAAATCCAGTAGGGGAGAGGTCACTCCAAGAAGCTGTGGGGGGCGGGGGACAGTGGCCTAACGTATCCTGGGCACAGTGAGGTCTTGGCAAGAGGTCAAAGTAGTGGGGTAACTCAGGGTCGTGTGCAGGCTGAGAAATCCAGTAGGGGAGAGGTCACTCCAAGAAGCTGTGGGGGGCGGGGGAGAGTGGCCTAACGTATCCTGGGCACAGTGAGGTCTTGGCAAGAGGTCAAAGTAGTGGGGTAACTCAGGGTCGTGTGCAGGCTGAGAAATCCAGTAGGGGAGAGGTCACTCCAAGAAGCTGTGGGGGGCGGGGGAGAGTGGCCTAACGTATCCTGGGCACAGTGAGGTCTTGGCAAGAGGTCAAAGTAGTGGGGTAACTCAGGGTCGTGTGCAGGCTGAGAAATCCAGAAGGGGAGAGGTCACTCCAAGAAGCTGTGGGGGCGGGGGAGAGTGGCCTAACGTATCCTGGGCACAGTGAGGTCTTGGCAAGAGGTCAAAGTAGTGGGGTAACTCAGGGTCGTGTGCAGGCTGAGAAATCCAGTAGGGGAGAGGTCACTCCAAGAAGCTGTGGGGGTCGGGGGAGAGTGGCCTAACGTATCCTGGGCACAGTGAGGTCTAGGCAAGAGGTCAAAGTAGTGGGGTAACTCAGGGTCGTGTGCAGGCTGAGAAATCCAGAAGGGGAGAGGTCACTCCAAGAAGCTGTGGGGGGCGGTGGAGAGTGGCCTAACGTATCCTGGGCACAGTGAGGTCTTGGCAAGAGGTCAAAGTAGTGGGGTAACTCAGGGTCGTGTGCAGGCTGAGAAATCCAGTAGGGGAGAGGTCACTCCAAGAAGCTGTGGGGGGCGGGGGAGAGTGGCCTAAGAGTGGCCTAACGTATCCTGGGCACAGTGAGGTCTTGGCAAGAGGTCAAAGTAGTGGGGTAACTGAGGGTCGTGTGCAGGCTGAGAAATCCAGTAGGGGAGAGGTCACTCCAAGAAGCTGTGGGGGGCGGGGGAGAGTGGCCTAACGTATCCTGGGCACAGTGAGGTCTTGGCAAGAGGTCAAAGTAGTGGGGTAACTCAGGGTCGTGTGCACGCTGAGAAATCCAGTAGGGGAGAGGTCACTCCAAGAAGCTGTGGGGGGCGGGGGAGAGTGGCCTAACGTATCCTGGGCACCGTGAGGTCTTGGCAAGAGGTCAAGGTAGTGGGGTAACTCAGGGTCGTGTGCAGGCTGAGAAATCCAGAAGGGGAGAGGTCACTCCAAGAAGCTGTGGGGGGCGGGGGAGAGTGGCCTAACGTATCCTGGGCACAGTGAGGTCTTGGCAAGAGGTCAAAGTAGTGGGGTAACTCAGGGTCGTGTGCAGGCTGAGAAATCCAGTAGGGGAGAGGTCACTCCAAGAAGCTGTGGGGGGCGGGGGAGAGTGGCCTAACGTATCCTGGGCACCTGTGAGGTCTTGGCAAGGGGTCAAAGTAGTGGGGTAACTCAGGGTGGTGTGCAGGCTGAGAAATCCAGTAGGGGAGAAGTCACTCCAAGAAGCTGTGGGGGGCGGGGGAGAGTGGCCTAACGTATACTGGGCAACGTGGGGTCTTGGCAAGAGGTCAAATTAGTGGGGTAACTCAGGGTCGTGTGCAGGCTGAGAAATCCAGTAGGGGAGAAGTCACTCCAAGAAGCTGTGGGGGGTGGGGGAGAGTGGCCTAACTTAACCTGGGCACAGTGAGGTCTTGGCTAGAGGTCAAAGTAGTGGGGTAACTCAGGGTCGTGTGCAGGCTGAGAAATCCAGTAGGGGAGAAGTCAGTCCAAGAAGCTGTGGGGGGCGGGGGAGAGTGGCCTAACGTATCCTGGGCACCGTGAGGTCTTGGCAAGAGGTCAAAGTAGTGGGGTAGCTCAGGGTCGTGTGCAGGCTGAGAAATCCAGTAGGGGAGAAGTCAGTCCAAGAAGCTGTGGGGGGCGGGGGAAAGTGGCCTAACGTATCCTGGGCACCGTGAGGTCTTGGCACGGCACAGAAAATGCTTTAACTTATTCTCCTTGAGGTGTAACCATTCCGCTGCACCGCTTCTCGGAGCTTCACTTGTGGACAAAATTAAAGCAATGAATGGGAGTTTAGCGAGGCTGCGTTTATTTTGCCACTAAACAGTATAAACGGGTGACAGTAAAGTAGAAACAATGTAGAGGATAGAGAACATGAATAACTGCTGCGAGGATAATCCCAAAAGGTCTCCTATTTTTTTATACACTACTGGCCATTAAAATTGCTACGCCACGAGGATGACGTGTTACAGATACGCAATTTAACCGAGAGAAAGAAGATCCTGTGATATGCAAATGATTAGCTTTTCAGAGGTTTCACACAAGGTTGGCGCCGGTGGTGACACCTGCAACGTGCTGACATGAGGAAAGTTTCCAACCGATTTCTCATACACAAACAGCAGTTGACCGGCGTTGCCTGGTGAAACGTTGTTGTGAAGCCTCGTGTAAGGAGGAGAAATGCGTACCATCACGTTTCCGACTTTGATAAAGGTCGGAATGTAGCCGTTTATCGTATCGCGACATTGCTAATTCCGTTGGTCGAGATCCAATGACTCTTAGCAGAATATGGAGTCGGTGGGTTCAGGAGGGTAATACGGAACGCCGTGCTCGATCCCAACAGCCTTATATCACTAGCAGTTGAGATGACCTACACCTTATCCACACGGCTGTAACGGATCGTGCAGCCACGTCTCGATCCCTTAGTCAACAGATGGGGACGAATAGTTCAACGACGTTTGCAGCAGCACGGACTATCAGCTCGGAGACCGTGGCTGCGGTTACCCTTGACGCTGCATCACAGACATTAGCGCCTGCAATGGTGTACTCGTCGACGAACCTGGGTGCACGAATGGCAAAACGTGAGTTTTTCGGTTGAATCCACGTTCTGTTTGCAGCATCATGATGGTCGCATCCGTGTCTGGCGACGTCGCAGTGAACGCACATTGGAAGCGTGCATTCGTCATCGCCATACTGGCGTATCATCCAGCGTGATGGTATGGGGTGGCACTGGTTACACATCTCGGTCACCTCTGGTTCGCATTGACGGCAGTTTGAACAGTGGACGTTACATTTCAGATGTGTTATGAACCGTGGCTCTAACTGTCATTCGATCCCTGTGAAACCCTACATTTCAGCAGGTTGCAAGTCCTGTAGAGGCATTTCTGGATACAGAAATAGTTCGACTGCTGCCCTGGCCAGCACATTCTCCAGATCTCTCACCAACTGAAAACGTCTGGTCAATGGTGACCGAGCAACTGGCTCGTCACAATACGGCAGTCAGTACTCTTGATGAACTGTGGTATAGTGTTGAAGCTGCATGGGCAGCTGTACCTGTACACGCCATCCAAGCTTTGTTTGACTCAATGCCCAGGCGTATCAAGGCCGTTATTACGTCCAGAGGTGGGTTGTTCTGGGTACTGATTTCTCAGGATCTATGCACCCAAATTGCGTGAAAATGTAATCACATGTCAGTTCTAGTATAATATATTTGTCCAATGAATACCCATTTATCCTCTGCATATGTTCTTGGTGTAGTGTACGAAAAAAGTCCGATCCCGGTTCAAAGTTCGGTACTATTTTTAGGATGAGAATCAAGTCTATGGTGGATGGTTAGCTTGTGACAAATTGTGGAAAAGATTACTCAAGGTCGCTCGGGTTTACAGTGGACACATGCTGATGAACCAATAAGTTTACGCCTCTGCACACGGTATTTACCTTAAGCTGCGATGAGCTGCTGTCTGCTAGGCGGCTCTCTTCCGCTGAAATTCCTTTATAACTAATTACACCTTTGCTGAATTTTCCAGCAGAAACTCGCCCTATGTTTCTCGGTATGCAAGAGAACATTTACTCATCCCTAGTCGCAGGATGTGGCGATATACATGCGCTTGGTTTGAGCAGCATGCATATTGTAATGCCCTCTCAGTTTTTGCAAGAATAATTAACTAGCTGGCTGGTTCATTTCTCCACAGTCGCAGCTGAACGATGCTACAGCTAATTTCTAGCTGGATATCAGCCGCTGTGAACGCAATGTTCACACAAATTACTCCTCTGCGTTGTACAGAGCGTTACACGCTCCGTTCTGCACTTGACACCAGTTGAGAGAAGACGCCCCATAAAATTCAATCTTGTCTTAGTCATAGCCAAACTGTCTCCCCACCTGGGTTCTTTTGTTCTTCACGTCATGGCTGTTTTCGACCAATAGGAGCATTGCTCTTATTTTGTGGAAAATCTCTCTACCAATCGCGAGGTCTGCACCATTAAATTGTGTCAAAACATTGGCTCTTTTCTCCTTCCTAGCGCGTTTCCGCAAATTGGACGTTTTGTGCCCACGGAAGCCGCCCAAATCCGTACATTGACTCTCTCACGTGTGTACCACTCGCTGGACACGTGATAAAAAATGCATCACTGGTCTTGTTTCGTATCCATTTGGAATTCCGAAACGCAGTTTTCTAAAAGCTTTCTTTCGTGTCCTCTCTCAGATGGGCCGTTAAACTCGCTCTTCCCGTCTGAGTCACCTGGTCGGTCGTTGACTTTCCGCCTGGACTCCCCTTTAAATGGTTTCCGTGGTACCCCCTGTAGGGCGGCCATGCCTCTGCCGTCGTCCCTCTGAATTCTAAACTAAAACGCCTCTCGCTGCTTGTTTCACCTTCCACTCAAACGTGCATTATAGCAACGGTGTGTTAATTACTATCGATTGAGTGTCATCCCTTTTTGCATTACATACTGCTAGACAAGTTTGCTCATTACCACAGAATTAACCAAGGTGTCATATGCACCTTCCCCTTGTAATGTATAAAGCGCTCATGTAAGGTGCGAATGTGACCATTTATTCTGCCCCCTTACAATCAGTACGAAGTCTGGGTCCACAGCACCTCGCATCAACAGCACATGAGATCCAAGATCTTCTTTTTATATCTGTCTTGCTTCGTCCATCAGTTTTTTGCTTCCGACGTTATATTCTCTACTCATCAGACTGTTCATTCCTTTCATCACGTCCTGCATTACAAAGACAAGCTTAATCAAGACATTGTCACGATAAACACAAAACAATACTCATCAGTTAAGGAAAATTCACAAAAAAAACATACCCAAAATATTAAACGTTATCACTGACATTCCGTGAAACATAAATTGCATTGTAAGCACAGGAGCCAAAGGTGTCAGAAAAGCTGTTGAAAGGTAACTTGTTTGAGCTATTTGATTGACTGAGGATGTTGGCAAAATTTAGTGTACTAACAACATATATTTTATCCAACAAGACATAAATTATACTAAACAAGTTATAGATTAATTCCCCAAACAACTAATAGATGATTAAACACTCTGTCGGGTAGCGCCTGGTTGGCAAACACAGTTTAACTAGGTGATCAGTGAGTCACATATTCTGGCCCTAAAATGTGGATAACAGAAGCTGAATTGGCCTGAGGCTGAGCAGACTTTGACTGATCAAGTCTACTCAAGTTTCTCTACGTAGGTGCTGGTGAGAGCAAGTGGCGATGGAGACCTGTACGCCCTGACAATGCCGGAGCAGCACTACATTACCCCGTTTTTCCTGTTTTTTTTTTTTTTTTAAAAAAAGACTTGCAGTTGACGAGAAGTGTGCGGCAGAGGAGGTGGCCCCTGTAAATCGACCGCGGCCACGAAAGAAATGCAAAATCTCATGGTCTAGTGACCAGGCAGATGGATCACAATTTACTCATTACGAGAGCTCTGAAATCACGGTAGATTTCAGTGCGTAATGCACCCGTTCGCTGGTCATACCAAGGACTAATTTGGCTCACTTGTACAACAGGGCTCACAAGGATACCAAACGTGAAGACTGATAAACCAAAAACTAATGTGTACCGTTGGAAAATGAGTAGTCACGCTGTCAGTACAGTAAGAACCTCGCCACAGGCTCCCCAGCCTAAACTAGTCGCAAGTGAAGTCAGCCTTAGGACATGTCCCAAGTACCAGCCACACATGCCAGAGCTTCCCTCAGAAGAGGCTTACCATCCCGATGTCCCTGCACCTGAGACCTTCCCAACTATCCAGAAATCTTGAGCCGATAACAACGCTCTAGAGGCGCTAAATCTCCCCTCCCACAGCCCAGCACAAACTCATGTCGAACCAGAGCAATCGCTAAGAAACCTACGTCTCTGAAAAAAAAAAGAAACCGCCAATTACTGGCTTTTGTAAGTTTTCCCAGAGGGGAAAGATGATTTTCTCCAAGGTCGTCTCTCTTCCCACGGCAACAAGCGAACAGATACAATCTCAGACATGTTTATTTAAATTGCCTGTGTCTTGGAGCTTGTTAGTCCTAGATATGAGATGTAATAAACATTCCATCTCTAAACGTTTCTCAGATCCGGAGTTTTCTTGAACAACATGGTGACCGAGGGTAGTGGCTCACAGGCCTTCTTGCACTATTGGCGAACACAAAAACATGTGAATTTTTATTACGCATTGTAAGGGTGGGGTTCGTTTGTGCTTATTCTAGAATTGAGAACAACTGGGTGAGATGAAATGACAAGTTTAATGTCGCACTATTTCTCACAAAATTACAGCTTTCACACAGTTTTCAACTCGCCAACATAAAAACAGCACACTGGATAACGCATCTTGCCAACATCAAAAAGTGAAATAAGTTTCTACACAACAATGTTAAATATCAACTCACTGAAAGCACATTAATCCTAAAGACAATATTATGGAAGTTTAAGTGGAAGTTTTTTTACATTAACCCTAAGCACAATAATATGAAAGTTTAATTGGAAGTTGCTTTACAAAACTGCTCCTACACATATGTTATGATGTTGGTCAGTACTACGAAAATCGTTCGATTCCGGTTCAAAGTTCGGTACTATTTAGGATGACAATCAAGTCTACGGCGGATAGTTAGTCAAGAGACAAATTTGAGCTCAAGATTACCCAAATCCGAATTTACAGTGGACACAATCTGGTGAACCAACAAAGTTTATGCCTCTGCACGTGGTATTTACCTTAAGTTGCGATGTGCTGCTGTCTGCAAGGCCGCTCTCTCCCCCATCCTGATTTAGGCTTTCCGTGATTTTCCTAAATTGCTCCAGGCAAATGCCAGGATGGTTCCTCTGATAGGGCACGGCCGACTTCTTTCCCCGTCCTTCCCTGATCCGATGACCATGCAGTTTGGTCTCTTCCCACAAACAACCCAACCCCAACCGTTCTGCCCGCATCTCGGGGTCGTGCGGTAGCGTTCTCGCTTCCCACGCCCGGGTTCCCGGGTTCGATTCCCGGCGGGGTCAGGGATTTTCTCTGCCTCGTGATGGCTGGGTGTTGTGTGCTGTCCTTAGGTTAGTTAGGTTTAAGTAGTTCTAAGTTCTAGGGGACTGATGACCATAGATGTTAAGTCCCATAGTGCTCAGAGCCATTAGCCCAACCGTTCTCTCCCACTGAAATTTCTCCAAAACTAATCTGGCCTTTGCCGAACTTTCCAATAGAAACTTTCCCTATGTTTCTCGTTATGCAAGAAAGCGTGTACTCAGCCCTACTCATATTATGTGGCAATATACGCTAGTATGGTTGGAGCAGCATGCATATTATATTGCCCTCTCAGTTCTCGCAAGAACAGTTAACTAATTTGGCTGGTTTGTTTCTCCACAGTTGGATCCAAACGTTGCTACATCTAATTCTGTAGCTGGAGTGCAGCCGCTGTGAACGCAGAGTCCACACAAATTTCTTCTCTGCGTCGTACGGAGCGTTAAGCGCTCCGTTCCGCACTCGACGCCAGTTCAGAGAAGAGTCCTCCAGAAAATTTCTCTCTTGTCCTACTCCTGGCAGAACTGCCTCCCTCCACTTGGGTTCCTTTCTCACGTTACAGCCTTTTTCGACCAATAGGAGCCTTTCTCTTATTTTATACAAACACACTCTACCAATCGCAACGTCCCTTCTATCAAACTGCATCGATACTTCAGTATTTTTCTCCTTCACTGTGCGTTTCTGCCAGTCGGATGTCTTGTGTCTATTCTAGACGCCTAAAGCACATTGACCTTTCCGTGTGTCACGCTCGCTGGACAGTTTTCTAAAGCTTCTTCTCCGCCCTTGTGCAGATGCCCTGCTACAGATGGTCCTCCGGCTTGAATCACCTGGCCCGGCGTCACTGGCCTCCTTCCTGCCACCCTTTAAGTGGTTTCCGGCATAACTCCCACAGCACAGCTTCGCTACACCATTGTGGAGCTGGTTTTTCAAAACTAAAAGCGACTCGACTCACGTTCACTGTTCTACCTTCCGCTCAAGGACATGCATTGTATAGGAATGGTGTGTTAATTACTTTCATCCTTTTTTGCATTACATATTGATAGGCATTGTATAGGAATGGTGTGTTAATTACCGTCGATTGATTTTCATCCTTTTTTGCATTACATATTGATAGGAAAATGTTCTCACAACTGCCGATTTACGTTACATCTTATCTTTATCTTCTCATTGCGTTTGAAAAAGGTCACATGTAAGGTACGAATCTGACCATTCATTCTGCCACCTTACAAGTTTACGTCCACGAGACTCAGAGAGCCATAGACACAGGTTCGCAGGTAGATGCCGTGTTTCTTGACTTCCGCAAGGCGTTCGTTACAGTTCCCCACAGTCGTTTAATGAACGAAGTAAGAGCATATGGACTATCGGACCAATTGTGTGATTGGATTGAAGAGTTCCTAGATAACAAAACGCAGCATGTCATTCTCAATGGAGAGAAGTCTTCCGAAGTAAGAGTGATTTTGCCGCAGGGGAGTGTCACAGGACCGTTGCTATTGACAATATACATAAATGACCTTGTGGATGACATCGGAAGTTCACTGAGGCTTTTGCGGTTGGTGCTGTGGGTTATCGAGAGGTTGTAACTATAGAAAATTGTACTGAAGTGCAGGAGGATCTGCAGCGAATAGACGCATGGTGCAGGGAATGGCAATTGAATCTCAATGTAGACAAGTGTAATGTGCTGCGAATACATAGAAAGATAGTTCCCTTATCATTTAACTACAAAATAGCAGGTCAGCAACTGGAAGCAGTTAATTCCATAAATTATCTGGGAGTACGCATTAGGAGTGATTTAAAATGGGACGATCATATAAAGCTGATTGTCGGTAAAGCAGATGCCAGACTGAGATTCATTGGAAGAATCCTAAGCAAATGCAATCCGAAAACAAAGGAAGTAGGCTACAGTACGCTTGTTCGCCCACTGCTTGAATACTGCTCAGCAGTGTGGGATCCGTACCAGATAGGGTTGATAGAAGATATAGAGAAGATCCAACGGAGAGCAGCGCGCTTCGTTACAGGATCATTTAGTAATCGCGAAAGCGTTACGGAGATGATAGATAAACTCCAGTGGAAGACTCTGCAGGAGAGACGCTCAGTAGCTCGGTACGGGCTTTTGTTTAAGGTTCGAGAACATACCTTCACCGAAGAGTCAAGCAGTATATTGCTCCCTCCTATGTATATCTCGCGAAGAGACCGTGAGGATAAAATCAGAGAGATTAGAGCCTACACAGAAGCATACCGACAATCCTTCTTTCCACGAACAATACGAGACTGGAATAGAAGGGAGAACCGATAGAGGTACTCAAGGTACCCTCCGCCACACACCGTCAGGTGGCTTGCGGAGTATGGATGTAGATGTAGATGTAGAAGTGGTGCTCAGATATACCAATAATGACAACATCTATAAGCAGTTCACTAACTTTATCTCTTATACCTCTTATTTTTTTATGAAATACGTAAATTCCTTCTGTACATGGATACCTGACCTCCTCTGAAGGTGATTCGTTAGTTAGAGGGACCTCCTTTACGAAGGTATACCTATCAGCTGACTTCAGTCTAAAAAATGTGCAGCTCTAATGCTGACTGCTACAGAAATGTTTGCATTAGTGATCCCCCCACCACCCACTACACGGTCACCTATAAGCTTTACCAGCCTGCCCTCCGCATACCTATTGAGGTGCAGGCAATGCGTCGTGAATTCCGACCTACTTACAGACCCAACTGGCACCACTGAAATGTTACTCATGCTCATACATTAAAACATAGTGCACGGTGCAGCAGATTTGACTCCATACCACCTGAGCTCCATGTCCTACAAAGATATAATCTTACTGCTACATTCGGTGACATATGTCATTACTGTCTGCAAAATGTGTGACGAATGCACTCAGCAGTAAAAAGATGATAAACGGAAATGCCATTTTTCATCTGGACGTTTGACAGCATGAACGGCCAGAAACATAATAAGCCATAAACTTTTTGGCTGTCATTTGATTGTGAGTGTCGTCCGTGAGAAAAGGTTTTGCAAAGGCTTGAAATTATCTATAAAGTTTGTAGCAAGCCTCGAACTGCTCTCACTCTCAAATATTGGATGACTGAAGTGTGGGCATATGTGCGCCATGGGCTACGATACTTTTTCATCCCCACCCCTGCATGAGTAGGTGGTTCTGATCCTCCACATCGATTATCGCCTGACAGTAAGATTATGTGTACCAAGTTTGGCTGAAGTCGGTCCAGTGGTTTAGGAGAAGTGGAACATTATATAAATACATAATTATATGAATCCACGGAGAAGAAATCAAAACTTTGAGGTTCGCCGATGTTGTAACTCTGTCAGAGGCAGAAAAGGACCTCGAAGAGCAGCTGAACGGAATGGACAGTGTCTTGAAAGGAGGACATAAGATGAACATCAACAAAAGCAAAACGACGATAATGGAATGTGGTCGAATTAAATGGGGTGATGCTGCCGGAATTACATTAGGAAATGAGACACGTAAAGTAGTAAAGGAGTTTTACTATTTGGGGAGCAAAATAACTGATGGTGGTCGAAGTAGAGAGGATAGAAAATGTAGACTGGCAATGGCAAGGAAAGTGTTTCTGAAGAAGAGAAATTTGTTGACATCAAGTATAGATTTAATCGTCAGGAAGTCGTTTCTGAAAGTATTTGTATGGAGTGTAGCCATGTATGGCAGTGAAATATGGACGATAAATAGTTTGGACAAGAAGGGAATAGAAGCTTTCGAAACGTGGTGCTTCAGAAGAATGGTGAAGATTAGATGGGTAGATCACGTAACTAATGAGGAGGTATTGAATAGAATTGGGGAGAAGAGGAGTTTGTGGCACAACTTGACTACAAGAAGGGACCGGTTGGTAGGACATGTTCTGAGGCGTCAAGGGATGACCAATTTAGTATTGGAGGGCAGCGTGGACGGTAAAAATCGTAGACGGAGACCAAGAGTAAATACACTAAACAGATTCAGAAGGATGTAGGTTGCAGTTGGTACTGGGAGATGAAGAAGCCTGCACAGGATAGAGTAGCATGGAGAGCTGCATCAAACCAGTCTCTGGACAGAACACCACAACAACACTTTATAAATACATAAAAAGCACTCCTTCATCAGGCCACAAGTAGCCCATCGGGACCATCCGACCGCCGTGTCATCCTCAGCTGAGGATGCAGATAGGAGGGACGTGTGGTCAGCACACCGCTCTCCCGGTTATTATGATGGTTTTCTGTGAGTTGAACCGCTACTATTCGGTCGTGTAGCTCCTCAATTGGCAACACGAGGCTGAGTGCACCCCGAAAAATGGCAACAGCGCGTGGCGGCCTGGACGGTCACCCATCCAAGTGCCGACCAGACCCAACAGCGCTTAACTTCGGTGATCTTGTAACACACCCGGGAGTACAATGGGGTGGGGTTGTACCTAGACCGTGCGCCCTGTCCACACCACGTACCTGATAATCCCGCGGCGGCTGTACTGTTCTGCTCCACACTGCTGCTGGCTTGCCTGAAATTATCTATCGAAATATGCAAGTGGGTTTAGGGGAGCCACTCAGCGTTAAAACACAACCTGTCCGACGTCTGTTACGGACAACTATATTCTGAGACGATTAAAGGAAATCGCAGGTTACACTGTTTACATTCTAATTCATACGTGTTTATCGCAATTAATGGATGATTACCAGTCCACAATATCACTCAGAGGAGCGTACGCGTAACCGACACGACGCGGGTGATTGTTGATGATGCGGAAGCCGAATGATCGCACGAGAGTTCTTACGCTTGCCACGCAGACACAGATTTCTGTCGGTACCAGTCCTCCTTGACACTAGTAATGATATAACAGTGATTATAGAGTTATTTATTCAGTTCTCAGTTCTCACTTGTATGAGCGTGCGTGTAACCGTCGCGGCGCGGCTGATTGTTGATAATGCGGAACGCGATGACCGAACGCACGTCCTCACGCCCGCTGCAAGACCTTGGCACTTGACTGCACTCTTCTGCGGTAACTATATATATATATATATATATATATATATATAATTTCTTTTTATTACGTTAGTTCGTTCTGGGAGACCGAACACGGCGCGGATGATTGATACTGTGCGACACACAACGAGAGGACTCACAAATACGTTATCGGCGGCACTGCTCAAATGGTTCAGAGCACTATGGGACTTAACATCTGAGGTCATCAGTCCCCTAGACTTAGAACTACTTACACCTAACTAACCTAAGGGCATCACACACATCCATGCCCGAGGCAGGATTCGAACCTGCGACCGTAGCAGTCACGCGGTTCCCGACTGAAGCGCCTACAACCGCACGGCCACCACGGCCGGCTGGCACTGCTCATTTTTAAATTACTTCTTGACGCACTTTCCTCTGAATCATTTGCTTATTTTATCGCTTTACTGTAATAGCACTTGTAGCATCACTTCAACTTCCGTACTAACAATGCCTCTCAGATGCAGGGCTACACACTACACAACATAACAGTTCCTTGTCCCGCGTTCGACTCTGCAGACGCGGCTGCCCCCAAAGATACTCCGCAACTAAGCCAGCGATATGACAGTACGCTTACAATCTGACGGGAACCGGTGTATCCACTGCGGCAAGGCTGTTGCCATATAAATACATCCATGATGTTACTTAAAATCCGTCTTGATTGCAAATTTTTTATTCATATGACCGGTTTCGGTTCATTCAGAACCGTCTTCAGATCTGATATTTCAGTTACAGGATTAACCCGTCCAAATCCAGCAACTTTCACATGTTACTCCTGTAACTGAAATATCAGATCTGAAGATGGTTCTGAATGAACCGAATCCGGTCATATGAATAAAAAATTTGCAATCAAGACGGATTTTAAGTGACATTATAAAATCACTGATTGCTGTTATCCCATAAGACATTATGTCTGTTTTTGTAAATACATCCAGTTTCATAATATGTAAGGATACTGTAAATTAAATTTCGTATTGTCCCTAGCAGCCGCTAGAGAGGCCAGCTGTGACTGAAATACGGTGAACTTTTTAGCCATTTAGTGATATATTACGTCTGGGCGGGAATCCGAAGTAAATCGATTCTCCATGACATTTAGCTGGCTGCTTTTAACAAAGTTTTAATTTAGCCCGTCGAATACAAAAAATATAATTTCGGCACATCACTTACAGGTAAAGAAAAAGCACTGTAACGCGTTTAACTAATTTATAACTGTATCAGGTACAGCAAGGAGAAATTACGCTGGAGAGCAAAAGAAACTGGTACACCTGCCTAATTTCGCATACGGCTTCCGCGAGCACGCAGAACTGCCGCAACACGACGTGGCATGGACTCGACTAATGTCTGAAGCAGTGGTGCAGGGAACTGACACCAAGACTTCTACAGGGCGGTCCGTAAATCCTAAGAGTACGAGGGTGTTGAGATCTCTTCTGAACAGCACGTTGCAAGGCATCTGGGGAGTTTGGTGGCCAACGGAACTAGTTAGAAGCGAATTTCTGGAGCGACTTTTGGTTCAAATGGCTCTGAGCACAATGGGACTACCGACAAGGGAACCTCCCCATCGCACCCCTCTCAGATTTAGTTATAAGTTGGCACAGTGGATAGGCCTTGAAAAACTGAACACAGATCAATTGAGAAAACAGGAAGAAGTTGTGTGACTCTGTGAAAAAATAAGCAAAATATACAAACTGAGTAGTTCAAGGGAAGATAGGCAACTTTAAGGACGATGGGAACGCAGGAGCGCCGTGGTCTCGTGGTAACGTGAGTAGGTGCGAACGAAAGGTCCTTGGTTCAAATCTTCCATCGAGTAAAAGCTTTAATTTTTATTTTCAGTTTATGTGACAAACTCTTATGTTTTCATCACTTTTTTGGGAGTGATTATCACATCCACAAGAAAACCTAAATCGGGCAGGGTAGAAGAATCTTTTTACCCATTCGTCAAGTGTACAAGTTGGTGGGTCGACAATATATTCCTGTCATGTGACGCACATGCCGTCACCAGTGTCGTATAGAATATATCAGATATGTTTTCCTGTGGAGGAATCGGTTGGCCTATGACCTTGCGATCAAATGTTTTCTGTTCCCATTGGAGAGGCACGTCCTTTCGTCTACTAATTGCACGGTTTTGCGATGCGGTCGCAAAACACAGACACTAAACTTATTACAGTGAACAGAGATGTCAATGAACGAACTGACAGATAATAACTATGCAAAAATAAAGAAAGTAAAATTTTGAGTCGGGGGAAGACTTGAACCTAGACCCTCTCGTTCTGCAGCTGCTAACGCTACCACGGGACCACAGCACCCCTAACCTCGCATCGTCCATTATGTTGCTTATGTCGCCCATGAACTACTCAGTTTGTATATTTTGCTTATTTTTTCACAGTTCCACACAACTTCTTCCTGTTTTCTCAATTGATCTGTGTTCAGTTTGTCAAGGCCTAGCCACTGTGCCAACTTATAACTAAATCTGAGGGGGGGTGCGATGGGGTGGTTCCATTGTCAGATCATCAGTCCCCTAGACCAGGGCTTCACAACATACGTGCTCGCTGAACAAGCTGTGAGCAGCAAGGCGCGAGCACGGAGCAGCGCGAGCCCGCTACCCCCACTACCGGACCAGAGCGCGGAGAGTGGGGAGAGTCACGTGGGGCACACAACAGCTGCCGCCAGTCAATGTAAATCCGCGGCCACCTGCAGGGATATTACTGCGACAAATGAGACAAATAAAGGAGAATGTACACGTGCCACATAATTTTATTAGCTTAGTGTATGCCTCTACATTCGTATTAATTTGTGAACTGTTACACAATAATAGGTGTCACTGAAGTGTGGGATTCTCGGTTATCTTGTACTTTTTGCCCTTTACAATTGCGTCTATGTTCGGAGTAATTGTTCTTGTGCATTTTAGGCGCAGCGTGCAGTTTAAATTTCGATCAGAGAATGCGTTTCTCAGGCGTGTCTTGTTACATTTCATTGCAGAGACCAGTTGTTCACAAACATACGTGGAACCGAACATTTATATTATTGTAGCTGCCAGTTTGTGCAAACGAGGAAATCTATCCTGAGGGAAGTGTCTGTAAAATTCCAAAATGTTTTTCTTGTTCTGAAATTTGTCTCTGTATTCTCTGTCACACTGCATGTCAATAATTTCTAGTTGCAGCTCAGGACGAATCTCTTCAATATTCGCTGAATATGGAGAGGAGAATAGATCAAAATCACTGTCTAGTGCTGTCAGATCTTGAAAGCGTTGATCTAATTCTTCCTTAAGGGCAACTAAACTATGTGAATAACGTTCACAGTCTTTGTGAACATCTTGCATGGATGATAATATAGGAAAATGAGCTAGATTTCCTGTTTCCAGCTGACTCGCCCAAAGTGTCAATTTCATTTTAAAAGCTCGTATTTGATCTATGAAATGAGTAATTGGCAGATCTTTACCTTGTAGTGAAATGTTCAAAGCATTCAGATGGCTAGTTAAATCTGCTAAGAACGCGAGATCACATTTCCATGAAGGCTCTTTCAATTCTGGAACACACATGTTATTTATTTCCATGAACATATTTATCTCATCTAATAGGCAAAAATTCGATTTAATAATTCGCCACGACTAAGCCAGCGGACCTCGCTGTAATAAGGCAGACTATCATACTGGCTTTGTACATCCTCAAGAAAGCTTTTAAATTGTCTGTGTTGTAGCCCATGCTTCCTTATATAATTGGTTGTACGAACAACAACACTCATCACATTTTTTAGAGTGATACTCTTTGCACACAAGTTTTCCTGGTGGATCACACAGTGAACGCCCCTTATTTCATTCGGCACAGTCAGTTTTTGCATTTTCTCCTTCAACAGCGCAACGAAACCTGATTTTTTCCCTGTCATCGCTGGTGCACCGTCTGTAGACACTGAAACTAAAGAATTCCACGACAATCCTATATTTTCAACACTTTTTTCAACACTACTTAAAATATCACCTCCAGTTGTAGTGTTCTTCATGGCTACTACATCGAGGAGCTCCTCCCTCACCTCCCTCTAATAAATATGGAAAGCTGCGCTGTTCCAGTGATATCAACACTTTCGTCCAGAGCTAGAGAATACGCCATAAAATCTTTATAGATATTTGCAAGCTGGCTCTGGACGTCGTCCGCCATGTCCTGTATGCGACGCATAATGATCATGTCAGATAATGGCACAATCCGAAACTGTTCAACTTGAGATGGACACAAATGTTCCGCTGCAACTACCAAACATCTTTTATTAACTCGCCATCAGTGAAGGGGCGCAAGGATTTTGCTAAAAACAAAGCAATTTTGTAGCTCACTCTGAGAGCTGCCTCAGTTGATTTTTCTTCGTCGTCCAGATCTTCTTCGGATAGCTTCCTTTCAAGTTTAATAACTTCCTGTGCACGATCTGGTCCATCACATTTTCCACTTCCGCAGTCTTTCGCGTGGAACGACATATAATGTCGCTGCAAATTAAATTTCCTAAAAGAATTCAGCGTTTTGTGACATACGAAACATTTTGCAACACCATCTTCTTCTGTAAACAGATACAATTCCTCCCAATGGGGGTTGAACTGCGAAAGCATGGTTGGGGTTACACAACGGCCAAGCAAATCTGAACATGTCCTGGAATTTTGGAGAGCGAAGTTGATTATGTGTGAGTGCCTGAACTCTGACAATTGTCTGAAAATAAAAAAAAATTAAATTTTTCACTCGAGTGAAGACTTGAACCAAGGACCTCTCGTTCCGTAGTTGCTCACGCTAACCACGGGACCACGGCGCTCGTACGCTCATACTCTCCTTGATGTTGCCTACCTTGCCCATGGACTACTCAGTTTGTATATTTTGCTTATTTTTTTCATAGTTCCACACAACTTCTTCCTGTTTTCTCGATTGATCTGTGTTCACTTTTTCAAGGCCTATCGATTGTGCCGACTTATAACTAAATCTGAGGGGGTTGCGATGGGGAGGTTCCCTTGTAAGTGATCCATCCGCG
Source organism: Schistocerca piceifrons (assembly GCF_021461385.2). Taxonomy (NCBI): domain Eukaryota; kingdom Metazoa; phylum Arthropoda; class Insecta; order Orthoptera; family Acrididae; genus Schistocerca; species Schistocerca piceifrons. The sequence goes on along the minus strand of NC_060148.1, from coordinate 65,193,433 downwards.
AAGAAGAACAAGAAATATTGAAACTGAGAAGTTTTTGGTATTTCAGAAACGAGTCCATTGTCTGCCAGCCAGTTCTACGAAACGTAACCGTGGAACAAATTGTTCCGCCTGAGATTATCCTATCCTCTCGGGTTGCTGCCTCCATTAATCTAAATTCCGCTGCGAGGTACGCCGCCGCTCAGCCGTGTCTCACCGAAGACGGAGAAATTTTATCCCACCGCACGCCGGCCCTATCTGGATTACCGGCGAGTTTTATTTAATTAGGCGCTGATCCACCCTGCTTCCCCTCCTCCAATCTCGCAGAATTCCATTTCCCCCTTTCTTTCTCCAGCTGCGGCAATTTCCCTGTATAACAACTCCCTCCCTCCCCTCCCCTCCCGTAAATGAAGCCTTACGCTTCGGATCATCACCGTAGCATTGGTCACGAGAGATGTAGCTCGTCTTCCAGCTCGTGGATAAGGAGAGAGGCCTTCTTAATTAACCTGCATTGAAATACCGCTCTCCGCCCATCGTCTTGCGAAAGAATGTTGCTGGAAATTTACATCTCGGAGTTTCGTGAGGGTTTGGGGAAGAGAGGGGGGAAGGTAATAATATTCAAGATTAAGGGTTCAGATCTGATTACACGGGCAATTCGACGGGGTGGCAGCGCAGAATCTGATTAGCGTATTCACAGCGCCCTGATTTTCTGTTCAGAGCTGTGAAAATTTTTCTACTTTTGTGACGACGTCGAATACGATTTCCGCTTTCTTTACAGAAACAATCGATGGAGAGAAATCAGTTTTCTTTTCTTATAAGGCGTTTACTTTTGTGTGTTTTTAAAAAATATTTGCCTTTAAACATTCATATGCTTCAGCAATTCCAGAAACATCTTCTACAGTCTATTGTTTGGTACCTCCAGTACACGGATTTGCAGTGACTCAACTGAAGCTTCAGGTAATGAAAATCGCTGTCGAATTTTTGTTTGTTTGGTTTGTTTCAAATAAGAGAAGAAGAAGACGTCAGTCGGCGACAAGTGACGTGAAGATGAGTAACAAGACATCAATTCGATATTTTTTCCTCCCTCAAATAACCAGTTAACGTCGTGCGTGACTACTGGCATTTTTGTGACGAAGAAAGATGCGACGTTTTCGGTTGTTTTTGCTGATTTCATCCATGACTTGTGCCACGGCTGATCCCGGCGGAGCTTCGAGTCCTCCCTCGGGTATGGGTGTGTGTGTATGTCCTTAGCATAATTTACACTCCTGGAAATGGAAAAAGAACACATTGACACCGGTGTGTCAGACCCACCATACTTGCTCCGGACACTGCGAGAGGGCTGTACAAGCAGTGATCACACGCACGGCACAGCGGACACACCAGGAACCGCGGTGTTGGCCGTCGAATGGCGCTAGCTGCGCAGCATTTGTGCACCGCCGCCGTCAGTGTCAGCCAGTTTGCCGTGGCATACGGAGCTCCATCGCAGTCTTTAACACTGGTAGCATGCCGCGACAGCGTGGACGTGAACCGTATGTGCAGTTGACGGACTTTGAGCGAGGGCGTATAGTGGGCATGCGGGAGGCCGGGTGGACGTACCGCCGAATTGCTCAACACGTGGGGCGTGAGGTCTCCACAGTACATCGATGTTGTCGCCAGTGGTCGGCGGAAGGTGCACGTGCCCGTCGACCTGGGACCGGACCGCAGCGACGCACGGATGCACGCCAAGACCGCAGGATCCTACGCAGTGCCGTAGGGGACCGCACTGCCACTTCCCAGCAAATTAGGGACACTGTTGCTCCTGGGGTATCGGCGAGGACCATTCGCAACCGTCTCCATGAAGCTGGGCTACGGTCCCGCACACCGTTAGGCCGTCTTCCGCTCACGCCCCAACATCGTGCAGCCCGCCTCCAGTGGTGTCGCGACAGGCGTGAATGGAGGGACGAATGGAGACGTGTCGTCTTCAGCGATGAGAGTCGCTTCTGCCTTGGTGCCAATGATGGTCGTATGCGTGTTTGGCGCCGTGCAGGTGAGCGCCACAATCAGGACTGCATACGACCGAGGCACACAGGGCCAACACCCGGCATCATGGTGTGGGGAGCGATCTCCTACACTGGCCGTACACCACTGGTGATCGTCGAGGGAACACTGAATAGTGCACGGTACATCCAAACCGTCATCGAACCCATCGTTCTACCATTCCTAGACCTGCAAGGGAACTTGCTGTACCAACAGGACAATGCACGTCCGCATGTATCCCGTGCCACCCAACGTGCTCTAGAAGGTGTAAGTCAACTACCCTGGCCAGCAAGATCTCCGGATCTGTCCCCCATTGAGCATGTTTGGGACTGGATGAAGCGTCGTCTCACGCGGTCTGCACGTCCAGCACGAACGCTGGTCCAACTGAGGCGCCAGTTGGAAATGGCATGGCAAGCCGTTCCACAGGACTACATCCAGCATCTCTACGATCGTCTCCATGGGAGAATAGCAGCCTGCATTGCTGCGAAAGGTGGATATACACTGTACTAGTGCCGACATTGTGCATGCTCTGTTGCCTGTGTCTATGTGCCTGTGGTTCTGTCAGTGTGATCATGTGATGTATCTGAGCTCAGGAATGTGTCAATAAAGTTTCCCCTTCCTGGGACAATGAATTCACGGTGTTCTTATTTCAATTTCCAGGAGTGTAGTTTAAGTAGTGTGTAAGCTTACGGACTGATGACCTTAGCAGTTAAGTCCCATAAGATTTCACACACACTTGAACCTGAACTTGTGCCAAATGGATACAGTAATCGTAAATGTATTCAGTAACCGATCAAAAGTATCAGGAGACCCCTAAGTAACGCGGCATTGACCACCACGGGTCGCGACGTGCGGACCTGCCAGTAAAAAAAGTGGTCGTGGATAATGTGTAGTCAGCAGATATGAAACGAGCGGATGGTATGGTTGGCCAGGAGGCCCATATTCGGGGAAGTTCCGCCGCCAAGTGCAAGTCTTATTTCATTCGACGCCACACTGGGCGACTTGCGCGCCGGCGTTGAGGATGAAAATGATGAGGAGGACAACGCAACACCCAATGCCCGAGCGGAGAAAATCTCTAACCCGGCCGGGAATCGAACCCGGGCCCGCTTGCATGGGAGTAGAGCGCGTTACCACCCAGCTAAGCAGGTGGACTAGTCATCAGAGAACCGGCAACAGCAGAATGGGTCCATCAGGTCAACGTGGACTATCCATTGGATGTCATCTGACAACGGGAGGCCGCCAATTGTGAAATTCAGATTCGATTCATACTGCGCATAATTAAAGTTCATGGCCAGAGGTGTAATGTGGCAAAGCACCAAGATGCACTTCTCAGCCGTTGTCGAGAAAATCGACACTTAAAAGAAACCGTTGCGATGAAATACTCTCTACGGTTAATAATTTTCTACAGCGTCGTGGCGCAGCGGTAAGCGCCCGGGTTCGTAATCAGAAGGTCGCCGGATCGAATCTCGCGCCATATATATATATATATATATATATATATATATATATATATATATATAAACTATTAATGAATTGCTTATGCATGTTGGTGAAGGCGGATCGCTCTCCAATTGTACCGCCTCCATTTTTCCGTTTGTTTAAAGGGTGTACCAAAGCTCTCCCGTCCGCACTGATTTTCGACGATGTTATAAGTTGCGCTAGGGACCGCATCTACCTTCTTTCGAAGTTAGCAGGCAACTACGCTGTTATGCGGCGGCTCGTTTCGGCCCATTCAATATCTGTCCTTCAAGTGTAACGAGCGAGTATCGGAGTTTACATTTCATACCTGCCACAGCAAATTTGTGTTCTTGGGATCTCTATTCTAATTCGAACGTTTGACTTACGCTATACGTATTCGTTTCGGAATATACGTGGTTAACATTATGAAGACAATTAATATCATTTGTGAAATACAACTTCGTTTGCGGAAAACATAATGATGTTCGAAGTCGCCAGTTTTTCCACGACAAACGACTTTCAACAACTTATTATATGCATAATTGTTAAAACTGATTGCCGGGAATATATATATATATATATATATATATATATATATATATATATATATATATATATATATGTGTGTGTGTGTGTGTGTATGTATACACACACATTTGAATTACAAAAAACAGATACTAAAAAAAAAAAATTGCATGGCGCGGGGGGTTCTATCCGGCGACTTTCGGATTACGAACCCGAGCGCTTACCGCTGCGCCATAACGCTATAGAAAATGATTAATCATAGAGAGTATTTCACCGCAACGGTTTCTTTTACCTGTCGATTTTCTCGACAACGGCTGAGAAGTGCATCTTGGTGCTTTGCCACATTACACCTCTGGCCATGAGCTTTTATTACGCGCAGTACTAATCGAATCTGAATTTCACAATTGGCGGCCTCCCCTTGTGAGTAATAAATACACCAGCGACATTTCAACCTTTATCAAGCTGCCCAAATGGACTCTTGGTGATGTGTTTGTCAAGTGGAAACGTAAAGGAACGAACACGGCTGAGCTAAGACGAGACAGAGCTCATGTACTGACGACATGGCACCGTCGAGCGTTCCACAGGATGGTTGTAAAAGAGCGCGTGAAATAAGCGCAGGTAATGAGTCGTAAAATCCAACATGCTACAGGTAGTCTTGCTAGAACAGTGACTGTACGTCCTGGATTAAGAAACAGTGGGGTACAGTGGTCGATCTGTGTCTCATAAGCCACACGTCGTTGTAGGCAGTCCAAAAGCGACGCTTCATGTAGTGCAAAGAGCGTCGTCATTGGTCAGTAGGTGACTGGGTGTGGTGTGCGTACTGTAAGACCTTCGGTACACACACCATCAGATTATTTGACTTGTCGCTCTAACGAAGTAGGCGAGTGTCAGCAATATGTCTCGTGGTCTTATCGTGGCGTGTTTATCTTCTGCCGTTAGGTCAGACGATAGAAATGCCACTTGCACGCGTAGAGTAGCAGATTGACGGTGACCAACTTTAAACAGAACTTGATTAATTTTCACACACATTTATTAAAATAATAACAATCACAAACCTTACTTAACTTGATTCTGGATGCTATTTACAATTGACAATCTGAAGTTCCTTTGGTCTTGGTACGTTAATCTTATTCTCACATATCTCTGATACTTGACAAAGTGTCTATACATTTCTCTTCATGGCTATGTACAGGGATATGATAATCTTATTAGGCGCAGACTGAAACTTGACTATAGACTGGTGCAGACAAATGCAGACTGACAAATTGGAGGTCTGTGCACTCATTATAATACCTCGAGCGTTCAGGTATCACTGCGTGAGTGTGATCCGCGAGGAGAAAGGGTTCTACGTTAGCAGCAATCTCAATAGGCTGCGTTACATATTAATACGCGGATCGGCGGACACAGAATTTGGTCCGTCTCTAAGGCAGCGCCATCTCGTAGTGCGGAGACGGACGAGCGCTGCGACTGCGCTGTTGTGCTTAGCGGGGCGCGCTCTAGTGGGAAAGTTGTGTACGCGCTGACTACACGGAACTATGTACACAACACTGGGAAAGACTGGTATGGGATGATGAATCACGCTATACCCTGCGGATATCCAATGGGAAGTTTTGGGTTTGACGAATGCCTGCAGAGCGTTGTGTGGCATGATGTGTAGTGCCGATGGTGAAACATGTAGGAGGTGGCTATTGGGTTCAGGAAAAGCTCAATGTGGAAGGATGTGGACAATTTCTACAGCATTCATTACTGTCTACAGCAATGGACCGTTCGTGAGACGAAGAATTTTTGTTTATCAGCATGACAACCAGCTTCTGTGAGGTAGACGTTTATGGACAACAACGTTCCTGAAATGGACTGGCCTGCCCAGTCTCCAACTGAACCCAATGGAACACCTTTGAGACGAGTTAGAACTCGACTTCGCTTGATATCCCATCTACCTGCTCTGGTTTCGGCTCTTGAGGAGGAATGGGCTGCCATTCCTCCACAGACATTCAGACTCATCATTGAGAGTGTCTCCAGCACATATCAAGTCGTCATAAAGATGAAGGGTGGACGCATCCCACATGTTGATATCCACTAAAAGGTGTGCCGATAGTTTTGATCTTATGGTGTTTTTCGATCCTTGAAAGCTACGTCCGTGACACGTACTGTGTAGATAGAGAGACATGCCATCAGTTTCCTGCAAGTGTGCCGGCTGGGATGGCCGAACGGTTCTAGGCGCTACAGTCTGGAACCGCGCGACCGCTACGGTCGCAGGTTCGAATCCTGCATCGGGCATGGGTGTGTGTGATGTTCTTAGGTTAGTTTGGTTTAAGTAGTTCTAAGTTCTAGGGGACTGATGACGTCAGTAGTTAAGTCCCATAGTGCTCAGAGCCATTTGAACCATTTGAACCTGCAAGTGTGTTGCGAAGAAGTCGCTGTTGTTGTTGTTGTTGTTGTTGTTGTTGTCTGTCCACCTTGGAACACCCAAACAGTTGAATGGTGCTTACTTTCCGGCTCCTCCCAGTATATCCCAGTTTCGTCTACTCCTACGAAGATGTGTACAGATTTTCCGTTTCCTACCTCGAATTGTTTTGAACAATTCCGTACAACCTCTAACAAGAGCCTGTTTTTGAACTATGGTCACATTGTGTGGAACCAATCGGGAGGAGATCTGTTTCACAGCTTCAGAAGACATACGTCGGAATTGGCCTAGGAGGCCCACCTGAACCGACCGACCACCGTGTCATCCTTAGCCGGTAGGCGTCACTGGATAGGGATATGGAGCAGTATGTGGTTGACACACCACTTTCTTCTGCGAAGAAGTCGCTGTTGTTGTTGTTGTTGTTGTTGTTGTTGTTGTCTGTCCATCTTGGAACTCACAAAAGGTTGAATGGTGCTTACTTTCCGGATCATCCCAGTACATCCCACTTTCGTAATTTCCCATTTCCTCGCTCGAATTTTTGTGAACATCCAATAAGAGTCCATTCTTGAACTATGGTCATCTTGTGTAAAATGCAATGGGCCGGGATCTGTTTCACAGCTTCAAACAAATTCGGTCGGAACAGGCCTAGGAGGCCCACCGGTACCAGCCGACCGCCATTTCATCCTCAGCAGATAGGCGCCACTTGACAGGTATATGGAGGGGTATGTGGTTGGCACATCACCCTCCCAGCCGTTGTCAGCTTTCGAGACGAGCGCCACTACTTCTCAGCCAAGTAGCTCCTCAACTTGCCTCCCAAGGGCTGGGTGCACTTGGCTTGTCAACAGCGCTCGGCAGACGGGATGGTCACCCATCCAAGTGCTAGCCCAGCCCGACAGCGCTTAACTTCGATGATCTGACTGGAACCGGTGTTACCACTGCAGCAAGGCCGTTTATCGCAGCTAAACATTGACGAAAATTCTGGTGTACTGCCGTTTTCGACGTGCCTAAAGACATCTCTGCCTACCATTGACAACGCTGATCCTGAGTGAGCACACAATCGATGTTTTATTAACTTAACTCCTTCCGAACAGGCAATGAAGGCCCAACGGCATCGACCGGGCGCCGTGTCATCCTCAACCATAAGCGTCGCTGGATGCAGATATGGAGGGGCATGTGGTCAGCACACCGCTCTCCCGGCCGTATGTCAGTTTCCGAGACATTTAGAACATGAAATTGTTTTCCTCTGACGTCACGAAATTCATCAGTGACGGAAACACGATCACGTTCTACAGACGGGTGACCTCTTTTCTGAGGTTGGCTGATTACCAAACGTTGTACGAAGCAATTCGAGCCGTTTTCGTCGGCGTAGGTCTTCACGAAAATCTTGAAAGAATCATCCAGTGAATACCTTCACTTTAAATTTACATTCTCTTCACAGCACTTGTACCTTCAGAAAGCTCACCTTATCGATATTACTAAACGTCCGACCCACTTCATGGTGCACGGTTACAGTTGCAGGCTGCCTATCTAACGGATTGCAAGGGCAGCAGAAAGTAGAATTTCAATATTTCATCTAATTATTGAGCGAATTTAAAGTGCCGTTATAAACTACTCATTACGAAAACGCAGTGAGCGACTACAGTTATCGCAATGAGCGTCTTCTCAGGGCTAGGAGGGCCACCGGTGCCAACCGACCGCCGTGTCATCCTCGGCCAATAGGCCTCACTGGATAGGGATGTGGATGGGTATGTGGTTGGCACATCACTTTCGAGACGGTTACATACTGTGTGTTATGTCGTGAAGCAGCGTTAACTGACGGCACGCAAATACTCGGACTTTACTCATCCAGTATTTCACAATGACAACACGTAGCGACTTGCGTTACTTATTAATTTCAGACCTTCATAAAACTTATTCTCGCTGACACCATCCACAAAATGATGAAAGGGGAAAGCTTTTTTGCTTACTACATTTTTCGCTGTTCATACAGTACAACTTGAGCATTCAGCATAGCATTTTAAGTCATTTCTTCTTTATTTTACTACGAACTATTATTCGCAACACATATAGCAGACACTAACCTAAATTACCTCTAAATGCACCTGCGAAAATTATATACACTGAAGAGCCAAAGAAACTAGTACACCAGCCTAATATCGTGTGGGACCTACGCGAGGACGCAGAAGTGCCGCAACACGACGTGGCATGGACTCGACTTATGTCTGTAGTAGTGCTGGAGGGAACTGACACCATGAATCCCGCAGGGCTGTCCATATATGCGTAAGAGTACGAGGAGTGGGGATCTCTTCTAGGCACCAAGTTGCAAGGCATCCCAGATATGCTCAGTAAAGTTCGTGTGTGAAGAGTTTGGTGGTCAGCGGAAGTGTTTAAACTGAGAAGAGTGTTCCTGGAGCCAATCTGTAGCAATTCTGGACGTGTCGCATTGTCCTGCTGGAATTGCCCAAGTCCGTCGGAATGCACAATGGACAAGAACGGTTGCAGGTGATCAGACAAGATGCCTACGTACGTGTCAGCTGTCAGAGTCGTATCTAGACGTACCAGGGGCCCCATATCACTCCAACTGCACACGCCGCACATCATTACGGAGCCTCCACCAGCTTGGACAGTCCACTGCTGACGTGCAGGATCCATGGATTCATGAGGTTGTCTCTATATCCGTACACGTCGACCCGCTCGATACAATTTGGAACGAGACTCGTTCGTCCAGGCAACGTGTTTCCAGTCCTCAACAGTCAAATGTCAGTGTGACGGGCCCAAGCGAGGTGTAAAGCTCTGTGTCGTGCAGTCATGAAGGGTACACGAGTGCGCCTTCGGCTCCAAAAGCCCACATCGATGATGTTTCGTTGAATGATTCGAACGCCGACACTTGTTGATGGCCTAGCACTGAAATCTGCAGCAATTTGCGGAAGGGTTGCACTTCTGTCACGTTGAACGATTCTCTTCAGTCGTCGTTGGTTCTGTTCTTGCAGGATCTTTCTCCGGCCGCAGCGACGTCGGAGATTTGATGCTTTACCAAATACCTGACATACACGGTACAATCGTGAAGTGGTCGTACGGGGAAAATCCTCACTTCATCGCTACCATGGTATTGCTGTATCCGATCATTTGTGCGCGCCCATAACACGTCGTTCAAACTCACTTAAATCTTGATAACCTGCCATTGTAGCAGCAGTAAACGATCTAACAACTGCGCCAGACAATTGTTGTCTTATATAGGCATTTCCGACCGCAATGCCGTATTATGCCTTTTTATATATCTCTGTATTTTGAATACGCATGCGTATACCTGCTTCTTTGGCGCTTCACCAATTGTCACAAGTTTCTTTGGCCCGTGGGACGGTGTCACAGAGATGCTGAAGAAACCAAACTGTCACACTCGCGAAAAAAGACGTAAAGTATCTCGCGAAAGCCTTACAAAGTTTCAAGAAGCGGCTTTAGAACATGACTCTAGGAATACACTACCACCCCCTACGTATCGCTCCCGTAGAGATCGTTTAAGGACATTTTGAGAGTATAAACATGGTCGAGGTTGGCTCGATTCTTCTTATTATCCGTATAACTAGCCACTTTCAACCGTGGGCTATTTTCAAGCACACATCTTAAGAAGCTGGAAGCATAAGATCTGTGCTTGAAAATGACCCACTGTTGAAACTGGCCAGTTGCACGGATAATAAATAGAAGCAAGCCTACTTGGACAATATTTTCATTCTCAAACCACGTTGAGGCTGAAGACAGCACAAAAATAAAGTTTTAACAATCTTGACATTGTCAAACCTTTTGGAGTTTGGTGATACAGAATGCTACCACTGGGTTGACTGAGCCTTGGCTGCCACTTCATATCAGTGAACCCGTCTCTCATCACCTGTCACGTCACGTCACGCTCCTGCATCGCTGTTGACTTCGGCTACCAACTACTGTGCGACTTGCATTCATCGCTGTCTTTGTTCGAAATTCAACCATTTACAGACTAATTCTACTGGATCGCATTTCATACCAAAAAAATTGGACAAAATCTGTCAACATTATCAGTGGCTGCCTGCGATTCGACGATCGGCTATGATCATTTCTTTCCCACTTTCTCTCGCGAAATCAGCGGCTGATGACGTGCTGGGGCGTACAGTGTGTAAACACTAAACTATCGAACCCGGCAGTTCTTCGCAGTTGCTAAATCTGTATGGAAACTGCGTATACCACTTCCGTCTGAATGTCTACATCTACATCTACATTTATACTCCGCAAGCCACCCAACGGTGTGTTGGTTGGTTGGTTTGGGGAAGGAGACCAGACAGCGTGGTCATCGGTCTCATCGGATTAGGGAAGGAAGTCGGCCGTGCCCTTTCAGAAGAACCATCCCATCATTTGCCTGGAGCGATTTAGGGAAATCACGGAAAACCTAAATCAGGATGGCCGGACGCGGGATTGAACCGTCGTCCTCCCGACGGTCCAACGGTGTGTGGCGGAGGGCACTTTACGTGCCACTGTCATTACCTCCCTTTCCTGTTCCAGTCGCGTATGGTTCGCGGGAAGAACGACTGTCTGAAAGCCTCCGTGCGCGCTCTAATCTCTCTAATTTTACATTCGTGATCTCCTCGGGAGGTATAAGTAGGGGGAAGCAATATATTCGATACCTCATCCAGAAACGCACCCTCTCGAAACCTGGACAGCAAGCTACACCGCGATGCAGAGCGCCTCTCTTGCAGAGTCTGCCACTTGAGTTTGCTAAACATCTCCGCGACGCTATCACAGTTACCAAATAACGCTGTGACGAAACGCGCCGCTCTTCTTTGGATCTTCTCTATCTCCTCCGTCAACCCGATCTGGTACGGATCCCACACTCAAGTATAGGTCCAGTAGTCCAGTAGTCCAGTATATGTCCAGTAGAGTATCGTGTAAAAATCTGAAATAAATCCATCAACATCATTTCAAGATTTTCAGAAGCATCGTTTCCCCTTTATATATATTGCTTATATATTTATATAAGTAATACATTAGAAAAACATACGCATGAGCGTCCATTTAGAGTTGTATTCCTTATCACATCGGCACTTACCGAATCACATGCTCCGACAATTCTCTCTCTCATACCTTCGAGTGTAGTTGGAACGTCGTTTGCTTATCCCCACAAGAAAAAAATCCAGAGGCGTCAAGTCTGGCGAACGAGCCGGCCACGACACACCCCCTCCGCGTCCAATCCAACGATTTGGGAATTGTCTCTGCAACTCATTTCTAGCCATCGGCGAAAAATGTCCCTGACAACCATCGTGTAGATACCACATTCTGTTTCGTGCTCCTAAATGTACTTCTTCCAATAACAGACCTAATGTTTCTTGCAGGAATGTGGTGTACTTCCTACCATTAAGATTTTCTTCGATGAAATAGGGGTCTACAATTCTGTCCTCCAGAATCGTACACCATACATTCGCACATTTTGACGTGCTACTTGCCGCAGTTTCTGTTGCACAATAATACATGTAATGCAAACTAACATTTCCATGGTTCGTGAATGTACGCTCGTCAGTAAATAAAATAAAATTAATAAATGTGTCATGCCTCTGAATCTGAAGTTGAGCCCATCGGCAGAATTCAATGCGACGCATACAATCCGTACCAGTTAATTCTTGGTGGAGACTGATATGGCGATGCAGAACACGAATAACTCTATTCTGGCTCATGCCAGATTCTCTTGCGATTTGACGCGAACTAACACAAGGATCTCGAACCACAGTGGCAAGAGTACCAATTTCCGTCTCCTCGTTAGTAACTTTCCTTTGCGGATATGTTTCCTATGCGTTAAAGATCCAGTTGTTCTCAATTTATCGTACGTTTATTTAAACGTAGGACGTGTAGGGTGAGTACGTTGAGGATATTTTTCAGCGGAAAAGTCTCCAGCTGTCACTGAATTTAGTTGGCATTCTCCGTAAATGAGAGCAATATCGACATGTTCTTCGAAGGAAAACATCATTCACATTCGCTTGATTCGACGATACTAGTCTTACCGTTCCTATTAGTGTTGTATTGCGAAATCGTCGAATGGCGTTTACATGTCAGTAGCACGTTAGATGGATAAACCGTATTCGGCGAATATTTACTATTTGCACGGTATACGAGAGAGAATTGTCCGCGCATGCGCTTCGATAAGTGCCGAAGTGATAAAGAATTCCACTCAATCCATGAAAAGAACATTGCAGCACTGCATTGATACCAGTGGCCCTGACTTCGAACACCTTCTGTAAATGGAAGTTCATGCCACCTTTTTGACCTTCGTTGACCATCAAAGACCTTACAGTTACACATCATTGGTATTTCTCAAGCGACCCCACATAGCAACATAAAACCAACGTCATATTATGGCCCCCGTTGTCCCATGGAACATTTGTCCCACAAGCTTTTCAGCTGCTATCACACTTTCGAAGTTATTCTAGGTGGCAATAGTTAGTGACTCACTCTGTATAATTGTGCTACTGATTTATTTTGCTATGAAAACATGTCACTGCAGAACTGTCAAATTGAACTCAACATCTCATTACCATCGACAATTAGGATCACACAGCCGGCCGGAGTGGCCGAGCGGTTCTAGCCGCTACAGTCTGGAACCGCGCGACCGCTACGGTAGCAGGTTCGAATCCTGCCTCGGGCATGGGTGTGTGTGATGTCCTTAGGTTAGTTAGGTTTAAGTAGTTTTAAGTTCTAGGGGACTGATGACCTCAGAAGTTAAGTCCCATAGTGCTCAGAGCCATTTGAACCATTTTTTAGGATCACACACACACACACACACACACACACACACACACACACACACACACACACACACACAAATTGGTCGAGACGTTCTCAAGTGATTACTTTTCACAACTGATTTCAATTTTCGACTTTTCCGGTGGATTTTCCAAAAAATTTCTTTCACACAAACACTGTCTCGACAATTACGAACACAACAAAGACAAAAATCAATCAAATCTGACGACCTGCTCTTAACTGATTGTGTTTCAAACATGCAGCAATTGATGTTAATTTCCGACTTCCTCGTTGGATTTCCCAAAAATTTTCTTTCGTACAAGCATTGTCCTGACAACAACGAACACAACCAAAAAAAACATCAACCAAATCGGTCAAGTCATTCTAAGATGATGGTCTTTCACACACGTGACAACTGATTTTTATTTAAGTCGGTAAATAACAGCCTATACTACTGCATCAAAGCGACCTTCTTGACAGTTTTCAACAGACTAAATATGTCCAGATGCTTTTCAGGCTTGTTTACCAACGGAACAACGAAAGAAATCGCGCAGATCGGACCAGTAGAACACGCGAAATTGCAAAATTCCCCTTTACTGTTTTTGAACCCACCCAGTGCGGTAGAAACCGCCTCACATTCTCATGCAACGTTTTAATTACATGAACTCACGGTATTGCTATTATTATACTTCTTCGTTCTCTCTACCTTTTGTTCCTATTCGTGAGCTTGTTTCTGTTCGCAAACTGAAAAGCGTCATCCCTGGCTCTTGTCTCTCATATCTTGCTCAACGAGAAGGGGGCGAGTGGACGAAGCAAAATTGAAAAAGGAAAAAAAAAAAATAATGAAAGCGTAGGAGTATGCAAACAAGCACCACACACGCTTGCCGAGTTCCCGTGTAGCAGAAATTCATTTCGCCGCTTTTGTGGCGTCTTTTTGAGCTGAGAGAAGAGAAGCGGAGACACAATGAGAAATACTACGCCACGCACAGTTCTCTGCGCCTCTGTGCAGACCCTGAACGTGAATGGCAACTTCGCGACCACAGCCACAGGATTTGAAGCAGTACTGCACCTAAGCTTATTGTCAAAAGTACTGTAATGTAGGGTATCGAGTGGAATTTGTGGCTGGGTTGACTACGTTTTGGTAGGGAGGACACGGCATGTTGTCTTGGATGGAGAGTCATCGTCAGATATACACTCCTGGAAATGGAAAAAAGAACACATTGACACCGGTGTGTCAGACCCACCATACTTGCTCCGGACACTGCGAGAGGGCTGTACAAGCAATGATCACACGCACGGCACAGCGGACACACCAGGAACCGCGGTGTTGGCCGTCGAATGGCGCTAGCTGCGCAGCATTTGTGCACCGCCGCCGTCAGTGTCAGCCAGTTTGCCGTGGCATACGGAGCTCCATCGCAGTCTTTAACACTGGTAGCATGCCGCGACAGCGTGGACTTGAACCGTATGTGCAGTTGACGGACTTTGAGCGAGGGCGTATAGTGGGCATGCGGGAGGCCGGGTGGACGTACCGCCGAATTGCTCAACACGTGGGGCGTGAGGTCTCCACAGTACATCGATGTTGTCGCCAGTGGTCGGCGGAAGGTGCACGTGCCCGTCGACCTGGGACCGGACCGCAGCGACGCACGGATGCACGCCAAGACCGTAGGATCCTACGCAGTGCCGTAGGGGACCGCACCGCCACTTCCCAGCAAATTAGGGACACTGTTGCTCCTGGGGTATCGGCGAGGACCATTCGCAACCGTCTCCATGAAGCTGGGCTACGGTCCCGCACACCGTTAGGCCGTCTTCCGCTCACGCCCCAACATCGTGCAGCCCGCCTCCAGTGGTGTCGCGACAGGCGTGAATGGAGGGACGAATGGAGACGTGTCGTCTTCAGCGATGAGAGTCGCTTCTGCCTTGGTGCCAATGATGGTCGTATGCGTGTTTGGCGCCGTGCAGGTGAGCGCCACAATCAGGACTGCATACGACCGAGGCACACAGGGCCAACACCCGGCATCATGGTGTGGGGAGCGATCTCCTACACTGGCCGTACACCACTGGTGATCGTCGAGGGGACACTGAATAGTGCACGGTACATCCAAACCGTCATCGAACCCATCGTTCTACCATTCCTAGACCGGCAAGGGAACTTGCTGTTCCAATAGGACAATGCACGTCCGCATGTATCCCGTGCCACCCAACGTGCTCTAGAAGGTGTAAGTCAACTACCCTGGCCAGCAAGATCTCCAGATCTGTCCCCCATTGAGCATGTTTGGGACTGGATGAAGCGTCGTCTCACGCGGTCTGCACGTCCAGCACGAACGCTGGTCCAACTGAGGCGCCAGTTGGAAATGGCATGGCAAGCCGGTCCACAGGACTACATCCAGCATCTCTACGATCGTCTCCATGGGAGAATAGCAGCCTGCATTGCTGCGAAAGGTGGATATACACTGTACTAGTGCCGACATTGTGCATGCTCTGTTGCCTGTGTCTATGTGCCTGTGGTTCTGTCAGTGTGATCATGTGATGTATCTGACCCCATCAACGTGTCAATAAAGGTTCCCCTTCCTGGGACAATGAATTCACGGTGTTCTTATTTCAATTTCCAGGAGTGTAGTAGGAGCTTTAGATGTGCCCGAGGGAAGTGTGTCGGGACCCTTACTGTTCATATTGTATATTAATGGCCTTGCAGACAGTACTAACAGCAAAATTTTGCTGATTGTGTAGTTATCTACACACATCAAAAAGTTTCAAATCACCTCGGTTCCAAGAGTTCCGGAACCTGTACAGAAAATTGGAGTAGAGTTCAACATAAACATCATTTCCACTCTCTCATTGCTCATGAAAATCACACATTGCATGTTGTACCACCATGCAACGAGATCTTCAGAGGTGATGCTCCAGATTGCTGTACACACCGCTACCTCTAATACCCACTAGGACGTCCTCTTGCATTGATGCACGCCTGTATTCGTCGTGGCATACTATCCACAAGTTCATCAAGGCACTGTTGGTCCAGATTGTCCCACTCCTCAACGTCGATTCGGCGTAGAACCTCAGAATGGTTGGTGGGTCACGTGGTCCATAAACAGCCCTTTTCAATCTATCCCAGGCATGTTCGATAGGGTTCATGTCTGGACAACATGCTGGCCACTGTAGTCGAGCGATGTCGTTATCCTGAAGGAAATCATTCACGACATGTGCACGATGGGGACGTGAATTGTCTTCCATGAAGACGAATGCCTCGCCAATATGCTGGCGATATGGCCCTACTGTCGGTCGGAGGACGGCATTCATGCAGGTATCGTACAACCGTTACGGCGCCTTCCATGACCTACGGCGTCGTACGTCGGCCCCATATAATGCCACCCCAAGACAGCAGGGAACCTCCACCTTGCTGCACTCGCTGGACAGTGTGTCTGAGGAGTTCAGCCTGACCGGGTTGCCTCCAAACACGACTGCAACGATTGTCTGGCTGAAGGCATATGCGACACTCATCGGTGAAGGGAATGTGATGCCGGTCCTTAGCGGTCCATTCGGCATGTTGCTGGGACCATCTGTAGCGCGCTGCACGGTGTCGGGGTTGCAAATATGCACCTCGCCATGGACGTCGGGAGTAAAGTTGCGCATCATGCACTCTATGGCGCACAGTTTGAGTCGTAACACGACGTCCTGTGGCTGCACGAGAAGCATTATTCAACACGGTGGCGATGTTGTCAGGCTTCCTCTGAGCCATAATCCGTAGGTAGCAGTCATCTACTGTAGCAGTAGCCCTTGTGCGGCCTGAGATAGGCATGTCATCGACAGTTCCTGTCTCTCTGTATCTCCTCCATGTCAGAACAACATCGCTTTGGTTCACGCAGAGACGCCTGGACACTTCTCTTGTTGAGAGCCCTTCCTGGCACAAAGTAACAATGCGGACGCGATCGAACCGCGGCACTGACCGTCTAGGCGTGGTTGAACTACAGAAAACACGACCCGTGTACCCCCTTCCTGGTGGAATGACTGGAACTGATCGGTTGTCGGACCCCCTCCGTCTAATAGGCGCTGCTCATGCATGGTTTTTTGCATCTTTGGGCGGGTATAGTGACATCTCTGAACAGTCAAAGGGACTGCGTCCACAGTCAACGTCTATCTTCAGGAGTTCTGGGAACTGCGGGTGATTCAAAACTTTTTTTTGATGTGTGTATAATGAAGTACTATCTGGGAGAAGTTGCATAAATATTCAGCCCGATCTTGATAAGGTTTCAACTTGATGCAGAGATTGGCAACTTGCTCTGAATGTTCGGAAATGTAAAATTGTGCACTTCACAAAACTAAAAAACCTAGTATCCTATGACTGTCATATGAGTGAGTCTCTGCTGGACTCGGCCAACTCATACAAGTACCTGAGTGTAACCTCGTGCATGGATGTGTGTGGTGTCCTTAGGTTAGTTAGGTTTAAGTAGTTCTAAGTTCTAGGGGACTGATGACCTCAGAAGTTAAGTCCCATAGTGCTCAGAGCCATTTGAACCAGCCTTGAGTCTAGCACTTTGTAGGGGTATGAAATGGAATGATCTAATAGGTTCATTCTTGGGTGAAGCAGGTGGTAGACTTGGGTTTATTGGAAGAATACTGGGGAAGTGCAATCAGTCTATGAAAGAAATTGCTTGCAAATTACTCGTGCGACCGCTTCTAGAATATTGATGAAGTTTATGGGACCCGTACAAGATAGGATATTGAGTGTACACAGAGAAGGGCAGCACGAATGGTCACAGGTTTGTCTAATACATGGCAGAGTGTCATAGAGATACTGAAGGAACTGAACTTACAGAGTCTGGAAGACAGACATAAGCTATCCCGAGAAAGTCTGTTAACAAAGTTTCAAAAACCGGCTTTAAATGACTACTCCAAGGATATACTAGAGCCTCCTACGTATCACTCACATAGGGGTCGTGAGTACAGGATTAGAATAATTATTGCACGCACAGATGCATTCAAACAATCATTTTTGCCATACGTGAATCGAACAGGAAGAAACCCTAATAAGTGGTACAATGGGACGTAGCCCATGCCATTCACCTCACTGTCGTTTGCAGAGTATAGCTGTAGATGTAAATGTAGACATCGACGGACACGTTTGCTTGCTTACTTCTGTACCCAAAGATATCCTGAGGACGACATTTGTTTAGAAACTACGCGGTTACGAACTACGGAGATTATTCTTTTACAAACGATCCCTTGCCACATTGCAGCTTTTGTCTACATTAATCGTTTAATAATTTTCTGTAACAATTTTCTGTTAGCCACACGGATATTCAAAACTGAACCATAACCATTTCTTATCGCAAACGTTTTGTATTCGCGATGTCCTGCAGCCTTCAGGAAGGTGATGAAGAACATCAGCTGTTCCTACCGATGTCGTTTTATGCAACCCGCAAAGTCATATCTGGCCTTCAAAATGGTTCAAAGGCCTCTGAGCACTATGCGACTTAACTTCTGAGGTCATCAGTCGCCTAGAACTTGGAACTAGTTAAACCTAACTAACCTAAGGACAGCGCAGTGGTTAGACACTGGACTCGCATTCGGGAGGACGACGGTTCAATCCCGCGTCCGGCCATCCTGATTTAGGTTTTCCGTGATTTCCCTAAATCATTCCAGGCAAATGCCGGGATGGTTCCTCTGAAAGGGCACGGCCGACTTCCTTCCCTAATCCGATGAGACCGATGACCACGCTGTCTGGTCTCCTTCCCCAAAACAACCAACCAACCTAACCTAAGGACATCACACACATCCATACCCGAAGCAGGATTCGAACCTGCGACCGTAGCGGTCACGCGGTTCCAGACTGAAGCGCCTTTAACCGCACGGCGGCCCTCAAAAATCACACACAAGGCTTTCATACTGTCGTCCCCGCTACGCGCTAATTATTACTACTGCAGCAAAAATGAACAAGACTATTCGGTAGGAAATTTAATATAGTTTGTACTGGGCTACGTCTCCGCTAGATGACGTAGTTGTTGAGTTATTCAAGGAAACCTTCACACGCGCACCCTTTCCCCACTCAGCCCTTCCCTGTAATGATTTCTACTCGCGGTATATCGTTCATGGCACTCCCTCCTACCACTGTAGAAAAATTTGCTACTGCAGGAAGTGTTTCCCACATTCGATGTTTTCGCGTCTTCACTGACTGGCCTTATTACGCCACCTCCTTAGATAAGCACTTGAAAATTTTAAAATTGACGTTTTGTAAATTTTTTCTAACAACTTTGTGAAATTTAATAGCATAAAATAAACAATTATATCCTTTTAGTTCTCAGGCCTCCCTTCTTAGGATTAAGTTAGGATCGAATTGTCGAGGTAATTACTTCTAGCGTAATGTTTACAAAAGTTCTTTTCTTTCTTTAACCTGAAGTGCACATTTGTAAGGTGGCAATAAGTCCGCACCTTACAAGCAGTCATCCACATACTTTGCGGTTAACTACAACCACAATTAGATATCATTTGACAGGTAGTACATCGTATATATGAATATTTAAAGGAGACTGACATTGTCACGTACGCCTTGTAAATAATTGTTAACCCTTATTGCATGAAAGTTGACAGAGTGTCTTTATTGTCACACTAGTAGAGGTTGGAACGACTGTGGAAATGAAACGGCAGGCGAAACTTAAGCCCTGGGTGGAAGGCCGGCACAGGTGTGTTGGTCCTGCTTAAGCATAGGAAGTAGCAATACGGACATTGTGACACCTGAGCTCTGGGGCACATTAGAATCGCTACCGGCCGGTTTTGTAGCCGGACGGGAAGGATTATATACTAAGATGGTACCTGTTCTTTCGGACGTGTCCGAAAGAACAGATACCATCGGTGACCATGCAGCTCGGTAGAATGAAATTGCAATGAAATGAACACCCTTAGCTGCTTACAGGCGTTGACATACGTCAATGCGGGGGACACATGAAAATTTGTGCCGCGACCGGGACTCGAACCCGGGACCAACAATACGTTGAGAATGTGGGTTTCGCGGGAGGCGTGCCAGAGATATATCCCTGCAGTCGCCCTATCCTCAGATGGATAGAGCGTCTGCCATGTAAGCAGGAGATCCTGGGTTCGAGTCCCGGTCGGGGCACACATTTTCATCTGTCCCCGTTGACATATGTCAACGCCTGTAAGCAGCTAAGGGTGTTCATTTCATTTTAATTTCAGGAAATCTTGGACGCAGCTGAGGGGAAAGAGAAAGCGTCACCTCGGAAACCACACAGGCTGGGTTATTTCCAAGGATTTTTACTCAGAAGTGTACCATTGTACGAGTATAGGTTTTTCTCGCAAACTTTCCGCGCTGGACGACAAAACTAAAATATGTTTGGTCGGCGTTCTGAAGAATCTGTAGAGAGGGAGAGTATTCCGTGGTTTCGGGAATATGATTTATTTTCGGAATTACGATGGTGGGGAGCTGAGCCTTGCTGGGAGGCCAGCGGTGGAGAAACGAGAAGTCTTCCGTTGTGAGCTCCCGTGTGTGACGTTCAGTTGATATCAGCTTTGTTGGTACAGACGGACTTGCTGTCTTTGCTCTCAGGAGAGTTTATAGTTACAACAGTTAGGCAGTGTACTGCTGCGGACCTATACGATTTTGGACTTCACCTCCGGGTTGGAAGTCGTCATTGAGCACGCTGCGTTCAGTGATTGAGAGCACTTCCTCTGCCTATACTTACGTTGAGAAGTTATCTGAAGTCCGTCCTTGTGCCTGGGAGTTCGCGTTTCTCGTCTGTAGGACACAGAGAGGAGAAGACAGTATTAGGGTGTATTAGAGGACTGCCACCCTAGTGTTTGAAAGAAGAGTTTATTTGTGGCTGGAGTTCATTCATCATCGCAGACGCGTATGAGAACCACCACTTCGACGCACCAGACGCAGTTCATAGGGTGGTGTCGTAAATTGCTTCGGCTTATTAGGCCTATACAAGCTAAACAGTTGTGATCACGTTAGTTTATTTGTTTAGGTTCCACACCACCGTTGAACATCTTTGAAAGTAGTGTCTTCTGGCGTTTGGTATGCATATGATGTCGGTCATTTCGTGTTATTGGTATTAGACCGTGCACTCATAATAAGGGGCAGAGTTGGACAATTGATTAGAAATTTTACTTAGTAAATGTAAATTTGGTAATGTAAAGGATTTTTTAATCTACAATAAATATATAAGAAGGGACAACGTGTATCATTTAGTAGAATTACACTGCTGGCCATTAAAACTGCTACACCAAGAAGAAATGCAGATGATAAACGGCTATTCATTGGACAAATATACTACACTAGAACTGACATGTGGTTACATTTTCACTCAGTTTGGGTGCATAGATCCTGAGAAATCGGTACCCAGAACACCCACCTCAGGCCGTAATAACGGCCTTGATACGCCTGGGCATTGAGTCAAACAGAGCTTGGATGGCGTGTACAGGTACAGCTTCCCGTGCAGCTTCAACACGATACCACAGTTCATCAAGAGTAGTGACTGGCGTATTGTGACGAGCCAGTTGGTCGGCCACCATTGACCAGACGTTTTCAGTTGGTGAGAGATCTGGAGAATGTGCTGGCCAGCGCAGCAGTCGAACATTATCTGTATCCAGAAAGCCCCGTACAGGACCTGCAACATGTGGTCGTGCATTATCCTGCTGAAATGTAGGGTTTCGAAGGGATCGAATGAAGGGTAGAGTCACGGGTCGTAACACATCTGAAATGTAACGTCCACTGTTCAAAGTGCCGTCAATGCGAACAAGACGTGACCGAGACGTGTAACCAATGGCACCCCATACCATCACGCCGGGTGATACGCCAGTACGGCGATGACGAATACACGCTTCCAATGTGCTTTCACCGCGATGTCGCCAGACACGGATGCGACCATTGTGATGCTGTAAACGGAACCTGGATTGGCATTCGTGCACCCAGGTTCGTCGTCGAGTACACCATCGCAGGCGCTCCTGTCTGTGATGCAGCGTCAAGGGTAACCGCAGCCACGGTCTCCGAGATGATAGTCCATGCTGCTGCAAACGTCGTCTAACTGTTCGTGCAAATGGTTGTTGTCTTGCAAACGACCCCATATGTTAACTCAGGGATCGAGACGTGGCTGCACGATCCGTTACAGCCGTGCGGATAAGATGCCTGTCATCTCGACTGCTAGTGGTACGAGGCCGTTGGGATCCAGCATGGCGTTCCGTGTTACCCTCCTGAACCCCCCGATTCCATATTCTGCTAACAGTTATTGGATCTCGTCCAACGCGAGCAGCAATGTCGCGATACGTTAATCCGCAATCGCGATAGGCTACAATCCGACCTTTATCAAAGTCGGAAACGTGATGGTACGCATTTCTCCTCCTCACAGGAGGCATCAAAACAACGTTTCACCAGGCAACGCCGGTCAACTGCTGTTTGTGTATGAGAAATCGATTGGAAACTTTCCTCATGTCAGCACGTTGTAGGTGTATCCACCGGCGCCAACCTTGTGTGAATGCTCTGAAAAGCTAATCATTTGCATATCACAGCATCTTCTTCCTGTCGGTTAAATTTCGCGTCTGTAGCACGTCATGTTTGTGGTGTAGCAATTTTAATGGCCAGTAGTGTAATTAACGACTTAATAGATGTTCGTTGTGCATGCAGTAACCCTTCAGCACCAGGTACAAATTTTGTATTTTTTACTTCAGTACTGTTAACTTCCTTTTGAGGCATTTTGTGGATATTACTCACATATACCGCTAAATGTATGCCACCTCCACGTGTACACACACTTCAGGATATGTGGCGTCATAAACATAGAGATGTCTGAAATACAAGCTCCTGCTTTCAACGGATAGCATATTACCCAGATTATATTCATCCTGTGTTTGATAATTAGACCACATGAAATTGACATAACCATGTTGAAGTTGAAACTCTTCTGTCCGTGTTTGCTTAGAAATAGATTTGTTATGGAGCGTTTTCGCCTTAAGCAAAACACAATCTGATCTTTTCCTTTATTTCGGACACATTTTTCCCTGAAGTTATAGTAAAATTAATGGGCTTATGTATTCTTTTTTGTTACAACGTGCAGCGGTGTGCGTGTTTTTTATGTTTTTATTGAAATTGTTTTGTTTCACAGTTTGTCATTTTCTCAGGTTTCCCCACTGTCTTCAACATGAAAAAACTGCACTGTATATGAACCACAAAAATAACTTTTTTCGTAGTTAGTAAACAGCGACAGTGAAAATTGCATAGCGTAGTTTTTCACAGGGACGATAATGAGGAAACCAGAAAACTAGAAGTTAGTGACACACACACACACACACACACACACACACACACCAGTAGTAAAATTTCGAAGCAAGTAAATTTCATATGACTGCAGATGACAAAATACGAAAGAAAACCACACAATAAAAAACGCGAAAACCAGGAGAATCACACACTAAAAACCGTGAAAACCCAGGGAACCACAGCATGTGCTAAAAAGGTATAGGCATAAAATTTTGTCTGTTCTTCAGATTTGTAAATACTGTCTTCAAAACTCAAATTTATGTATGTACCAGTAGTAAAGAGAATTTTCTTGTTTAATAAATGGTTCAAATGGCTCTGAGAACTATGGGAGTTAACATCTATGGTCATCAGTCCCCTAGAACTTCGAACTACTTAAACCTAACTAACCTAAGGACATCACACAACGCCCAGTCATCACAAGGCAGAGAAAATCCCTGACCCCGCCGGGAATCGAACCCGGGAACGGGCGTGGGAAGCGAGAACGCTACCGCACGACCACGAGCTGCGGACTCTTGTTCACTAGAGAGGAGATAAAAGCCCGCTAATGATGTTGAAACTTCAGCGAAC
The DNA here is from genome assembly GCF_021461385.2 of Schistocerca piceifrons. Lineage (NCBI taxonomy): Eukaryota > Metazoa > Arthropoda > Insecta > Orthoptera > Acrididae > Schistocerca > Schistocerca piceifrons. The sequence continues at coordinate 65,169,467 of NC_060148.1, read as the reverse complement.
ATGTCTTGGTAGTAGAAGACAAGATAAAACTGCGTTATATTTAAGGCGGGCCCCTTCCAGAGACAAAACTTTAAACACAGTTTCAAACCATTTGAAAAACTGTTCTCGCTTACATGCGTAATAGCAAATATTTAACACATTAACTCATCCGTAAAGTAATCCCACGGTTGAAGCATTTTTATACATCGGATTTCGATTTGGAGGTGAGGTGTCTTCTGTTATTTACTATTCCTACTGAAACACTAGTTATCAATGATAACCAGAAACCATCACTATGTCCCCTGGCGTACATTGAAGCACTCGTATACAATATAACACTGCCCGCCCTTTTTCACCTCTCTCCCCTCCCACAACACATATATACTCCTCTGCGAAGCGACGCTAAGAAGATTAAAAGGTAGCCACGCAGAAAATTGCTACTAAAACCCGTCCCTTCTCCCTTCTGACGGGCAGCTGTTACGGGACGAAGCGTTCCAGTCTTTAAGTAATGAATAAAAATGAGTCGCCTCCTCAAAAAGAAAAAAAAATGGAAAAAAGAAGACGAAGTAGAAGGAAGAGAAGCAAAAAGGAATAGAAGAGTGTTTGCATAATAAATCCGCCTCCATCGCACTGCGCCAGGAATTATTTCCCTTAATTCGAACTTCCAAGACGGAAGGCGCTAAAGAAAGACGCAAGTCTCACCTTTGAACTTTATTATTTAAAGAGACGCGCGACGTCTCCTCTCACTCCTGTTTATGTACATAAATTTCTCCCTCCCCCCCTTTCTAACCCCCCACCAACACCGCCTCGACAAAGTATCTCTCTCCCAGCAACTTCGGAATCGGACGGAACTTCATTTCTTTCGCCCCCGACCAACAGCTTCGGCGATATCTGATTAAGGAAACAGCTTTCACTTCCCTCTCTTATATTTTCCCAGTTTTTCCTGTACCCTGTACATTTTGCTATCTCCGTCGTTTTAACGCCCGTCTGTTGCTTGAAACAAGACATATTTCTTTCATTTCGCCGTCCCGTCCATCCGCGTGTTATATAGTACAGCGCGCGCTATCTAGCGACTACTCTGCTCACTAAAGGCGAACACCATCTGCCGGCCGTTACGTTCACTACCAGCTCCCGGCGAGCCAACTGTTGCTTTCGGAATACCCTTTACTTCATTTTCCACCGTCATCCGCTATATTCCATTCCATTTCACTATGTCGATTCACCCACTCGTTTGTCTATGTCCGTCCCTCTCGCATGCACTCTGTTTCAATACGCACCGTTTGCAGCGGCTAATTCCCTTCCCCTGGACACAGATGTACACACTTCTCCGTGCTCGTATCGACTCGACTTTTCCCTCGCCCGCGATGTGCGTACCATCTACCGATTGTATTCGCACTAATTACGGCTGAATAGAACGGTTGCACAAAATGGTTCCCTCGCCTGCGAATGGAACACGCCAGGTATATTTTTATCTTTTGATTCTTTTGCGTTCACACTGTTAACTGTATCTCAAAAAGGCTTATACATGATATTTCTTTTTTTTCCCTACATTTTCTGAAAGCGTTTGAAAACTCCGTCTCTGAATATTGTATTTTTGCCACTCTATCATATCACGAGAATCACGAGAACGACCTATTTATTAAAAAAAAAAGGGCACTGTCTTGCAGTAGAGGTCTCTACATCTACATCCATACTCCGCAAGCCACCTGACGGTGTGTGGCGGAGGGTATGTTGAGTACCTCTATCGGCTCTCCCTTCTATTCCAGTCTCGTATTGTTCGTGGAAAGAAAGATTGTCGGTACGCCTCTGTGTGGGCTCTAAACTCTCTGATTTTATCTTCATGGTCTGTTCGCGAGATATACGTAGGAGGGAGCAATATACTGCTTGACTCCTCGGAGAAGATATGTTCTCGAAACTTCAACAAAAGCCCGTACCGAGCTACTGAGCGTCTCTCCTGCAGAGTCTTCCACTGGAGTTTATCTATCATCTCCGCAACGCTTTCGCGATTACTAAATGATCCTGTAACGAAGCGCGCTGCTCTCCGTTGGATCTTCTCTCTCTCTTCTATCAACCCTATCTGGTACGGATAGCCGGCACGGTAGCTCAGCGTGTTCGGTCAGAGGGTTAGCTGCCCTCTGTAATAAAAAAAAACTGAGTTAACCAATCAACGACGAGCTTATACGGGTGTCTTACGACGTCCGCCCCGAGCAGATGCAACGAACAAAAGTGAACTAAATGAGATTAAAAAAAAACAAAAAAAACGCGGTTCTAGGCGCTACAGTCTGGAACCGCGCGACCGCTTCGGTCGCAGGTTCGAATCCTGCCTCGGGCACGGATGTGTGATAGGTTAGTTAGGTTTAAGTAGTTCTAAGTTCTAGGGGAGTGTTGACCTGAGAAGTTAAGTCCCATAGTGCTCAGACCAATTTGAACTTTTTTTTTTTTTTTTTTTTACCTACTTGCTTTGTTTTCGGACATCATTTCCTTAGCATTGTTCCATTGAATCTCAGTCTGGCATCTGCTTTACAGACGATTAGTTTTATATGGTCATTCCGTTTTAAATCACTCCTAATGCGTACTCCCAGATAATTTATGGAATTAACTGCTTCCAGTTGTTGACCTGCTATATTGTAGCTAAATGGTGAAGGATCTTTCCTTCTATGTATTCGCAGCAGAGGTACTGATGGTTTACCAGCATTCCAATCGCTACATGGTTGGTCCAAAAAATAACAGGATTTTTGTTTTCTGGCAAGAATGTTATTTATTTTAATGTTCAAATGTGTGTGACTTCCTAGGCCCTAGACTTAGACACTACTTAAACTAACTTAACGCTAAGGACAATACTCACACCCATGCCCGATGGAGGACTCGAACCTCCGTCGGGATGTTATTTATTCGCCAACATCATTATTATTCCGTTCAGAATAGGGCACATTACATACAATGTCAGCGCTTTTTTCAGCATCTGAAACATTTCTGGGACTCGATCTGTGTAATCGCTGCAGCTCTCTCAGCAGCACGTTCTCAAAGCAGTCTAGACGTGTACATCTTTTCTTTGTTTTTGATGACCGTAACGACTCATGAGACCATATCTGCCCAATATATAGACCAGAGCACCATAGCAGTGTTGTTTTTGACCAAAAATTCGCAAACATGTGAGCAGTAGCGTCATCGCGATGCAAAGCCAAGAACTGTTTCGCCACAAATGACTGCTTCACGCAAATGTCGTTAGCCTTGTTAGGTAGTACGCATACTGAGTGATCGACACTAAAACCTAAGAACCCGTTAAGCCTCCGCAGACCCGGACTTTAGTTTCAAAGTCACATCCGTGAAGAGACGTTCCATCACCTGTTATAAGGCTCGTTTCAGTAGTTTTGCATCGTTGTTCCCTTCATCTAGCCACTCCTGAGCAAGTTGTATTCGCAGCTGTTTTTGTTCGAAAATCAGTCGTTTAGGAACAAGTGCTACTGCCACACGTTCCAAAGCCAAAACATCCGAAATCACAGCATGAACCCGTTGATTATACCATCATCAACGGCTTCACAGATTGTGATTTGGCGATCTTTCATGATTACTATTTTTTTTTCATCGGGTTACCATGTACTGCTTCTTCCAAGACGCTCGTCAAAACGTACACCACTCGTAGACACTGGCTTCGGTCATAGCATACTAACCCAAAGTAGTATTTAATACTCGTAAAGCTTTGCTGTACTTCATTATGTAGCTGCCTAACTTAATGCAAGTTCCTGATCTACATCATTCCAAATAAATAATCTCCGATTTCACCTTGGACCTTCTTGATAGCTGACAAGGTACTAGATATCCGATATGCGTAACACCATCGAGGTACTTTTCGGACCTGTTCAGCAACACAACAACGAAAATACCGGACGCATCGAACGAATACAACATGCGCAGTTAAAAAATTCCCGTTTGAGTTTGCTCCATCATTTCTTACTTTCATCCATATATGGACACGCAATATACAGATGTTACCAACGCTGTTGTCTACAATCTACATCATCTACTGGGTGATCAAAAAGTCAGTATAAATTTGAAAACTGAGTAAATCACGGAATAATGTAGATAGAGTGGCACAAATTGACACACAAGCTTGGAATAACATGAGGTTTTATTAGAACCAAAAAAACAGAAACGTTCAAATAATGTCCGACAGATGGCGCTTCATCTGATCAGAATAACAATAATTAGCATAACAAAGTAAGACTGGGCAAGATGTTCTTTACAGGAAATGCTCAATATGTCCACCATCATTCCTCAACAATAGCTGTAGTCGAGAAATAATGTTGTAAACAACACTGTAAAGCATGTCCGGAGTTATGGTGAGGCACTGGCGTCGGATGTTGTCTTTCAGCATCCCTAGAGATGTCGGTCGATCACGATACACTTGCGACTTCAGGTAACCCCAAAGCCAATAATCGCACGGACTGAGGCCTGGGGACCTGGGAGGCCAAGCATGACGAAAGTGGCGGCTGAGCACACGATCACCACCAAACGACGCGCGCAAGAGATCTTTCACGCGTCTAGCAATAACGGGTGTTTTTCTTTTTGGTTCTAATAAAACCCCATGTCATTCCAAGCATGTGTGTCAATTTTTACCTCTCTATCTTCATTATTCCGTGGTTTATTAAGTTTTCAAATTTATACTGACTTTTTGATCACCCGGTATACTCCGAAATCCACCGTACCACAACTGTCATTTCCCTTCCTGTTCCACTCGCAAATAGAGCGACAGAAAAACGACTGTCTGTATGCCTCGGTATTAGCCCTAATTGCTCGCATCTTACCTCCCCATCCTTACGCATAATGTATGTTGGCAGCAGAAGAATCGTTCTGCAGTCAGCTGCGAACGCCGGTTCTCTAAGTTTTCGCAGTAGTGTTCCTGGTCAAGAATGTCGCCTTCCATCCAGGGATTCCCATTTGAATCCCTGAAGCATCTCCGCAACATTTGTGTGTTGTTCGAAACTACCATCAACAAATCTCGCAGTCCGTCTCTGTATTGTTTCTGTGTCTTCCTTTAACCTGACCTGTTGTCCGCCACCAGTAGCTGAGTGGTACCGGCGCGGTAGCTCAGCGTGCTCGGTCAGAGGGCTAGCTGCCCTCTGCAATAAAAAAAAAAAAAAAAAAACACTGAGTTAATGGGTCAACAAAGAACTTAAACTGACGTCATAGGACGTCCGCCCCGAAAAATAGAACAAACTGTAACGGACAAAATGATATCACCTAAAAGGGGGAAAAAAATGGGTAGCTCGACAGAATGTCAATCCTAAGAGCCCGGGTTCGATTCCCGGCTGGGTCGGAGATTTTCTCCGCTCAGGGACTGCGTGTTGTGTTGTCCTAATCCTCATCATTTCATCCCCATCGCCGAAGTGGCGTCAAATCGAAAGACTTGCACCCGACGAACGGTCTACCCCACGGGAGGCCCTAGTCACACGACCTGACCTGGTACAGATCCCAAGCACTCGAGCAGTACTCAAGAACAGGTCGCACCAGCGTCCTATATCCGCTCTCCTTTACAGATGAACCACACTTTTCTAACTTTCCCCCTACAAGCCAAAGTCGACTATTCGCCTTCCCTACCACAGTCCTCATATGCTAGTTCCATTTAATATCACTTTGTAAACCTACGTTTCTAGCATTTGTAGACTTAGGGAAAGCTTTTGACAATGTTGACTGGAATACTCTCTTTCAAATTCTGAAGGTGGCAGGGGTAAAATACAAGGAGCGAAAGGCTCTTTACAATTTGTACAGAAACCAGATGGCAGTTATAAGAGTCGAGGGACATGAAAGGGAAGAGTGGTTGGGAAGGGGGTGAGACAGGGCTGTAGCCTCTCCCCGTTGTTATTCAATCTGTATATTGAGCAACCAGTAAAGGAAACAAAAGAAAACTTCGGAGTAGGTATTAAAATTCATGGAGATGAAGTAAAAACTTTGAGGTTCGCCGATGACATTGTAATTCTGTCAGAGACAGCAAAGGACTTGGAAGAGCAGTTGAACGGAATGGACAGTGTCTTGAAAGGAGGATATAAGATGAACATCGACAAAAGGAAATCGAGGACAATGGAATGTAGTCGAATTAAGTCGGCTGATGCTGAGGGAATTAGATTAGGAAATGAGACACTTAGAGTAGTAAAGGAGTTTTGCTATTTGGGGAGCAAAATAACTGATGATGGTCGAAGTAGAGAGGATATAAAATGTAGACTGGCAATGGCAAGGAAAGCGTTTCTGAAGAAGAAAAATTTGTTAACATCGAGTATAGATTTAAGTGTCAGGAAGTCGTTTCTGAAGGTATTTGTATGGAGTGTAGCCATGTATGGAAGTGAAACATGGACGATAAATAGTGTAGAGAAGAAGAGAATAGAAGGTATCGAAATGTGGTGCTACAGAAGAATGCTGAAGATTAGATGGGTAGATCACATAACTAATGAGGAAGTATTGAATAGAATTGGGGAGAAGAGGAGTTTGTGGCACAACTTGACAAGAAGAAGGGATCGGTGGGTAGCGCATGTTCTGAGGCATCAAGGGATCACAAATTTAGCATTGGAGGGCAGCGTGGAAGGTAAAAATCGTAGAGGGAGACCAAGAGATGAATACACTAAGCATATTCAGAAGGATGTAGGATGAAGAGGCTTTCACAGGATATGATATCATGGAGAGCTGCATCAAACGAGTCTCTGGACTGAAGACCACAACAACAACAACGTTACGCCGAGATATTTAAATGACATGACTGTGTCAAGCAGGACACTAATAATGCTGTATCCGAACATTACATGTTTGATCTTCCTACTCATCCGTATTAACTGCTAGCTGCTATTCATAATATGGACTAGAAATTTTGTCTAAGTCATCTTATATCCTCCTGCAGTCACTCGACTTCGACTCCTTACCGTCCACCACAGCATTAGCAGCAAATAACCGCTGATAGCCGCCCACCGTATCCGCCAAATCATTTGTGTATATAGAAAATAACAGCGGTCCCATCACACTTCCCCAGGACATTCCTGTCGATAGCCTTGTCTCTGGTGAACATACGCTCGATTAACGGTGGGTTATAACGGTGCTACCTATCGCAAATTAAATCTAACTGGAGGATCTCAATCAGTAAACCTCCGATTCCTTAAAGAATGACTGCCATGCACGAGAGAGCTTCAAAGTTACAATTACGCCAAGTATTTGCCTTGAAGCACGTAATCGAGAAAAAAAAGTTTAGGAAGGTTTTGAAACTATGGTTAAATATTGCTGGAAGTCATTAAGTGCAATCATTATCAGATACTCGGTGAGTATAGTCTGATTATTTTGGCTCCATTTTAAAGGAACAGCTAGGTTTTCACGCATCTCCGTGTTCCAAACGTCATTTCTCCTGCATTGTGTACGGTGGAGTGATATAATTTGCATTTGCAAAAACAGACATAATGTCTTATGGGAAAACAGCAATCAGTGATTTTATAATGTTACTTAAAATCCGTCTTGATTGCAAATTTTTTATTCATATGACCGGTTTCGGTTCATTCAGAACCATCTACAGATCTGTAAAAATAATGATGCTAATTTACTATTTGATGTTGTTGATTAGATAGGATGAAAAAGATTTGCTTCTGTGAAATAGTAAATTAGTATCATTATTTTTACAGATCAGAAGATGGTTCTGAATGAACCGAAACCGGTCATATGAATAAAAAAATTTGCAATCAAGACGGATTTTAAGTAACATTATATAATTTGTAGGTACAAAAATGGCTCTGAGCACTATGTGACTTAACATCTGGAGTCAGCAGTCCCCTAGAACTTAGAACTACTTAAACCTAACTAACGTAAGGATATCACACACATCCATGCCCGAGGCAGGATTCGAACCTGCGACTGTAGCGGGCGCGCGGTTCCAGACTGAAGTGCCTAGAACCTCTCGGCCACAACGTCCGGCTTTACAGGTACATTCGGCGGTGTATGTGAGTACTGTCTGCAAAATGTTTTGCAAATCGAGTTGGTAGAAAAGAAATAATGCTGAAATTTTGCTTCATGAGCAGCGAAAATGCAGTAAGTCATCACTATGTGGGTGATGTCAGCGAGAAAAGCTATCGTACGCGCCCTACTCTGCAATGAACCACCAGAGAGCACCAAAATACACACAAAATAAATCCCTGAACGATTTCAGAAATTTCTATTGAAGAGTTATGCTTCACCGTGTGTGATATGTGGGGCACATTTGCCAGATGACTTTACTGATCTTTTTGTAATTGCTGATCTTTTTGTCAAGCAGATTCTTATTCCTCATGCTGTTAGTGGTTAACTGCCGGAATATTTCGCGTGTGTGAGAGCTTGTCATTACTTCATTTCTAAATGGATTTCTTATTGCACATGAAAAGCAATCTTTCTAAAAGTAATATTGGGTTGTGGTTGGGTTGTTTGGGGGGGGGGGGGGGGGGGGGAGAGGAGACCAAACAGCGAGGTCATCGGCCTCATCGGATTAGAAAAGGACGGGGAAGGAAGTCGGCCGTGCCCTTTCGAAGGAACCATCCCGGCATTTGCCTGGAGCGATTTAGGGAAATCACGGAAAACCTAAATTAGAATGCCCGGACGCGGAATTGAACCGTCGTCCTCCCGAATGCGAATCCAGTGTGTTAAATATTGCGCCACATCGCTCGGTTAAAAGTAGTATTAAACTGGAGAAAATGCTATACCCTGCACGCAGATTAATGACAGAGTACATTCTTTTGACATGCGTTGTTGTGGTCTTCAGTTCAGTAGTTACCCAATCTACCCATCCAATTTCGCCACTCTTCTGTAACTCACTAATGGAAAATCTTCTATTTGCATTCTTGTCTAAACTGCTTATTTGTCCATTTCGTACAAGGCTTCACTGCAGGCAAAGATCTTCAGAAAGAAATTCCTCACAGTTCAGTTCACATTACATTTTAACAAATTCCTCTTTTTCAGAGATGCTTTCCTTGCTATCGTTACTATTCACTCTCTATGCTCTCTACTGCGACCGTCATGAATTATTTTGCTGTCCAAATTGCAAAATCCTTACAATACTTTTACAGTAGTGTTTTGGTTTCTCATCATCGCCTGATTTGATTCGACTACATACCACTATACAAGTTTTACTTTTGTTGAAGAACATTTCACAAGCTCTTTTCTAGACAGTATCCATTCCTTTCAACTTCTCTTGCAAATCGTTTGCCTGCTCTGACAGAATTACCGAGCCATCAATGAACCTCTAAACTTTCATTTCTTGCCTCTAACTTCAGTTCCATTTCCAAATTTCTCTCTGATTTCTTATTCTGTTTGCTCAATGTACAGAGTGAATATCATCAGGGATAGGTTACAACCTTGTCTCAGTCCCCTTTTCAAAAATGGCTCTGAGCACTATGGGACTTAACTTCTGAGGTCATCAGTCCCCTAGAACTTAGAACTACTTAAACCTAACTAACCTAATGACATCACACAACACCCAGTCATCATGAGACTACTTCTTTTTGTGTTCTTCAAATCATGTCACTGCATTATGGTTCCTGTAAAAGTTGTCGATAACCTTTCGCTCTCTTTGTTATACACTACTTATCCCTACAAGTTTATAAATAATATAAACGTGGATTTGCAGTTGTTGAATCTGTCTTAGGGTTAGCTTAAATTTTGAGACCAATCCTAGCCGGTATATTTTTGCGGAAGATTTATTAGAGTAACTGTTTCTGTCAGACTGCACGAAGATACAGCAAAATTCATCTCCAAAATCCAGGTAGTTAAATTCATTAACTTTTTTTTAAATTTTTTATAGCAACCATCATGCTTTGTTGAGACGTTGCGCCTACTGAGGCAGCAACCAGCAACACAGGTGAGCTATGCAGGCCTGGACCTCGAGGGGGACAGCTCTACAGACAACAGACAGTGGATGGGTGCACTGCAGCTAGCCACCAGCAGGCAACCTAAACACTGCCAGAGAACAAATCTTTAACATATTGCAGCGCGTCAGCAACTGTAAAATGTACAGAAAATAAACAATTTTTTCAGCCTTCAGTTGCAAGGTAATTTTTACTCGTTTACCTGGGTTTCGATTCCAGTAATGGAATCTTCTTCAGAACCTATAAATTAAACCACATACGGACATACATTACTCACTGAAGTGCATCATCAGTCTAATGATTGAATAATAAATAAATCGTGATACTTACAAAAAATTAAATTACTTTGAGAGCCAAACACTGGCCATGTCACAGATTAAAAGTTAAAACAATAAAGACGCATAATCGTAAGATTATGTCTGATGAAATTAAAACCATTAAGGCGAACGTTGAAACGTCCCCTTTGAACAATTTTTATAGGACTGTGCTTAACCTGACACACAATACTTTGTTAGCGCAACGCAATCTGACTTTCAAAATTCCCTACAAAAGAATGGCCCTGACTAACATTAAACTATACCTTTCACGAATCACTTACCTCACAAAAATCTTCGCTGCTCAAGCTACTGCAATACAGCAAGCGCCACTACTGCCAGCTAAATAAAAGATTCAAACTACTAAAGGCACTAACTACTGATAGGGATAGTTAGCAGATGAAAGATATTAATAGAGAACAAACAATGTATTTACCTTAATATCATCACAAGTCATAATATATATATCAGTTCATGACAAATTGCAAACCTCCGCCATCTCTCTCCCCACATCCACCACTGCTGGCGGCTCACCTCCAACTGCGCAACGCTACGCGCTGTTCACAGCCAGCTGCCGCTGCCCAACACTACAATGGCAGACAACAATGCAAACTAGCCACAGACTGCACACAGCACAGCCAGTGATTTTCATATTGAGCGCTACGTAACGTTGCCAATAAGAAAACATAAACAGCCTACTTACATAGAGAAAACATAAACAGCCTACTTACATAGAGAAAACATAAACAGCCTACTTACATAGAGAAAACATAAACAGCCTACTTACATAGAGAAAACATAAACAGCCTACTTACATAGCCCCCATGCTCCCCACAAAAATTTTACAAAATATTTTTTGGGCAGTGGCCAATAATGATTTGATAAAATTTTTCATAATTAAAATAACAAACATGTCAAATGCACACACTTATTGATACAATGTTGGTCAAAAGCTAAAATTTTCTCACAGTCCATAAAGACAGTCCTAATCGTACATAACAGTAGAATAGCAGTGTTTTTTCTCAAAGTCTGAGCAGTAAAAGAAAATGCACACGGAAGTAGTGGATTTCCATGCAGTCTTGAAGAAGTAGTGTTGTTCTTCCAATGGAAAGACAGTGCTGACTCTTTATATGCATACAGGTAATGGGCCACAACAGAGCAAACCCACAGCAGAGTCAGTCGAAATTTTGAAGAGTATTGGTAGGTAGGTCATCACAGAGCAGACCCACTGTAGTCCTGGTAGAGATTACGGTATTGGTGGGCCACCAGAGGTGCAGACCCACTGCAGTCCTTGTAGAAATAATGGTATTGGTGGGTCATCATAGATGCAGACCCACTGTAGTCCTTGTAGAGATAGCCAGCAGCCATCTGTTGTGACTGTGCAGGTGCACAATCACCACTGAAGAGTCTTGCGGAGAATATAGCAAGTCCATAAACCACCACTTGTGCACTCACAAAGTTTTTGGAATTGTCCTTAGAACCAGCAATGCTGTTATCCAGTCCCTTGCTGAATTATTAACACACTTGCAAACACTAACAGTCCCTACTTCTCACATATTGTCCATATACTATGACCAACAGAAACGTGTGCAGTGAAATGTAACTTACAAGTTAATAATGTCATGAACTGGTGACAATTACAATTTTATAACATAAGAATACAATTACAAAGGTACAAAATACATCATTAAAAACATAATAATACAGATAACATTTGTAGTACAGGTTTTACAAAAGAATAGAAATAAACATATACATCAGTGTTACAAAAATAGTGACATAAGTACATACATAAAATAATGAGAATAGTTTTCGAAACATTAATTTCACACATGAACATTGAAACAGAACAGAATTGTAAACAACTTTACAAAGAAAATAACATATTATTAATGCAACTTATATTTGAGGATAACAGTATTCCTCCTCATAGTGAATATAGCTTAGTATTAGAAGAGAAAAAAATTCTATGAAACAGTACACAGAGACAGGATGAAAACAAATACTCAAGCGTACACAAACACATAGTGGGATAACACCAATAGGAAAGGACAGGGTTCGTTTTCAGTGTAACATTTGGTACTGCAGTCCAACCCAAAACTTCATATATCTTTCCTCTTATTTCATCCTTTGTTTCCACCAAAAAAAATTCTATCTAAGCATGCTTTCTGTATTTATATGTTCACACATTTCTTACCTCAACCTTTATTTCCAAGAAAATCCTACCTAAACCTGTTTTATGTACTTTTTTCGTATTAATTCTCAATGCATTTCTTCCAATTCATCGCAACTCATTCTCTTATATAGTCTACCCCCTCTTAAGCTAACTTAAATCTACTGAGCTCAGATGCTAAACTAAGGGACGAGGCAATGCAGCATCACATAACAAATCAACACAAACAGCAATGCAAAAAAATGCAAATTGGCAAAGCTAGCAGCATAAATGAGCAAAAGTCAAATTCAATAACACTATGCCTGGCAAACAGCAGCAACTTATACCTAAACATGACCTAGCGCAAGCAGAAAAAATATTACACTAAACAACAATGCAGATAAGGGAAATGTATATTCACATCTTAATGTCTATGTAATTAAAGTGGTGCACCACAAGAAGTTATTCTACCAAAAAGTTACCAATTACTTGAAAAGAAAATTATGAATGCAGTTACTAGTTCCTTCTTATTGTTCTTTCCTGTCCAAGTGCTCCTTTTTTAAAGAATGTGGATCATAAAATAATTATTTAATAGATCTGTTGACAGAAAGTGTTCACATTAGCAAATGCATTTTATTTTATAAAAGCAATGCTGCAACACAGCTGGAAAACAGATGTCAAATGAAATAAGCAACTATGAAAAGCAAAGCATAAAAATATCATTCAGTAGTCATGTGACATTTCGTAAGTTAGTAGAAATTCTCTCAACTCTCATAGAAAGACGCTTGTCATAATCAGGTGCGCAGATGTAAAAATATTTCTTGTCATTTTATTAGGCATTTCAGTAAATATCGTAAATTAAGAGCTAGTGTAATCATATGTTTTCAAGTTCGACCGTGTCGTTTTTGCGATGCTTTCTCTAAAGGAATGACAATGGCCAGGATAATGGGCTTCCCTTTCCTTTTTTTTTTTCTGTGCTCTGAAAGGCACGCGCTAATGACTTTTTCTCCAGGCGTCTGACACAGCTGGGTGCCCGCGACGCATTACGTGCAGGTGGTCACTTAACTTTCATACGGAAATATTTACGACAGCAATTTTCGCTAAAGTGACAGTCTCACGAGTAAGCAAATGCGGATGAGTTCTGAGGGGCTGTATGGGTTTGAAAGATATTGATTCTTATGCAACATGTCTTCAAAATATTTGACAAGACTGGAAAATTCAGATTGTTCAAAGTGTTTCATCATCATGATGCTATGTTTTACACGGTCTTGTGTAGCTTGAGACCAATATGCTGAGAGGAAGGCATGATAAAAATCTCCTTCACTGTGACAATCGTGATTGACCGATCGCATTCTTACACCTGGTTCATTCTCTAAGTAGCCACACATAAATTCTAACCTGTGCTCCAATGACCAGTTGGGAGGGAAACAATGAGAGAATTGATGGAGCCACGCTTGTGGATGAATGTCGTTGGCAGAATTCTTAAACGTTTTGAATTTACGTGTAGTAATGAACAGCTTATAGTCAAAATCATCGTGTCGGCGAGTAGCATCTCGGTCATAGTTACGTCGTGTCGGCGGTTCCATCTCAAAATTCGGTGTACCTTGCCAATTTCTTTCATAATTACCGAAATGCCCTGTGTTATTATTTTGTGGCTTTTGCGTATTTCTAAGTTCCTCTTCCCGTGTTGGAGCGCGAGTGTCTTCTGAAATACGTAATTCTTGTATTACCTGTGTCAGCTGATCTTGTACTTCCCGGATTTCTCTTTGGTGTTGTGTATTAATTTGATTCTGATTTTGTTTGAATTTTCTGATTTGTTCATACTCTTCTGTGTCAGTGAAGGCTACGGGTCTTGTGTCATTCAGATCATCATCTACCTTTGTAGATAAGTTAGTGACCTGATCCGAAAGTTCGGCTACTTTCTCCGATAGTGTACTTAATTCCTCCATGTGTCTTTCTGAACCAATTTTCAGGGTATCTACTGTGTTCTTTAAGTTTTCCTGAGTTCTTGCAAGTTGCGTAACCGAATCGGTAGATGCAACTGAGTCAATTTTAGCTTGCAAGGTCTCATGATTTTCATGAACAATAATTTGCAGTTCTTTTATGGCTGCTTCGTGATTCTCTAATACATTTTCATGACGCAAAAAAATAGGTTGGAAATGCTCACAAATTTGTGTTTTTACGTCATTACAGACTTTTTGACATTTCGATTCAATGTGATGTAACTCAGTAGTTAAATCTTCACGCGTTTGTTCAAGAGTTTGTTCCAATGAGTCTAACTTTTGAAGCTGTTGCTGTGTTTGTCTTTGATTTTGTTCCATTGTGTCTAACTTTTCAAGCTTTTGCTGTGTTTGTCTCTGATTTTGTTCCATTTGTTGCATTAATTGCAATAATAATGTATTAGTGTCTGGAATCTGTTTCTCTACGCTTTTCGGCAGTGCATTTGCACCGGCAACATTCACATTTTGACAAGCAGAAAATGTGTCTTGACTTATTTGAGAAAACGGTGAGGACGCAAACCCTGAATGCACAGTATTTGCAAAATTGAGTCCTGTCATTTCGGATTCCTGAGGCGAGCTGTTGCCGAGCGATCGATCGATAATGCTTCCCTGTTCACTACCTGTTTCACTGTCTATACCATTATTTGACGCCCGCTCCATTTCCCTATGCACAGTTACCAAATTACTACTTTGAACGTCTGTTAATTCATTACACAGTGGTGCTGGCAAGCTACGCTCGTCGTCACTATTATTTCTCATTTTACTTTGGAGCCTAGTGTTACGTTTTTCACACGCCATTATTGTCACAATATTTCACGCGATAACACAGAAAAACACAATTTGAAGATCAAAAATAAGAGAACACATTAACATAGCACTGAAAATAATATCTAGTTAATTGCAGCTGCGAAATACTTGGTGCAAATCTACATGCATGCCACAACTGTTTTACTATACAACAATGAAAGGCTACAACTACAAAGGAAATTCTCTCTACAATCACGCGCCAGCAATAAACAAAATCTACACTAAATACACAAACTACAAGAAAAAATCAGAAGATTCCAGTGAGGTATCCTGGCAGGGTCGCACATATGAAACGTCCCCTTTGAACAATTTTTATAGGACTGTGCTTAACCTGACACACAATACTTTGTTAGCGCAACGCAATCTGACTTTCAAAATTCCCTACAAAAGAATGGCCCTGACTAACATTAAACTATACCTTTCACAAATCACTTACCTCACAAAAATCTTCGCTGCTCAAGCTACTGCAATACAGCAAGCGCCACTACTGCCAGCTAAATAAAAGATTCAAACTACTAAAGGCACTAACTACTGATAGGGATAGTTAGCAGATGAAAGATATTAATAGAGAACAAACAATGTATTTACCTTAATATCATCACAAGTCATAATATATATATCAGTTCATGACAAATTGCAAACCTCCGCCATCTCTCTCCCCACATCCACCACTGCTGGCGGCTCACCTCCAACTGCGCAACGCTACGCGCTGTTCACAGCCAGCTGCCGCTGCCCAACACTACAATGGCAGACAACAATGCAAACTAGCCACAGACTGCACACAGCACAGCCAGTGATTTTCATATTGAGCGCTACGTAACGTTGCCAATAAGAAAACATAAACAGCCTACTTACATAGAGAAAACATAAACAGCCTACTTACATAGAGAAAACATAAACAGCCTACTTACATAGAGAAAACATAAACAGCCTACTTACATAGAGAAAACATAAACAGCCTACTTACAACGTAGACGGAGCTACGCTGGCCAAGCCCCGCGAAATCCCGCTATAGTAACTAAAATTATTGTCGAAACCATGCGTGCTAAGCATAAAATGTCTTTAACATAAAAACGCCTTAGCAACTATGTGTCATTAAAAAGCATATTACGAAATACAAAGACGCACATTTACAATAGCACTATGATAAAAGGACAAAGCAGATAGGGAAAGAGCATCGGCCATTCGAAGCGGACTGTGGGTCAACTCCACTGGAGTAAAGGTTGAAATCCTTCGAAATAACTTCTATTTTTTAGTTGCAGCTGATCGTTAAGTAAATTGTCTCTATCAATAATAAGATGTTTAAAAATTAGCAATTCTTCGAGGGTGTCTAGCCTACATCCCTTAACTTCGAACACAGCCTCGAAGAATTGCTAATTTTTAAACATCTTATTATTGATAGAGACAACTTAGCTAACGATCAGCTACAATTAAAAAATAGAAGTTATTTCGAAGGATTTCAACCTTTACTCCAGTGGAGTTGACCCACAGTCCGCTTCGAATGGCCGATGCCGTTTCCCTATCTGCTTTGTCCCTTTATTATAGTGCGATTGTACATGTGTGTCTTTGTATTTCGTAATATGCTTGGTAATGACACATAGTTGCTAAGGCGTTTTTATGTTAAAGACATTTTATGCTTAGCACGCATGGTTTCGACAATAATTTTTAGTTACTGTAGCGGGGCTTCGCCCTCTTACTATAATACTTAAATGTAAAAAAATTTTTATGCCTTGGCTTTGTAGTTTGTTCTCAGGTAAATTGTTTAGTGTTGCTATACCAATAGATAGGTTTGTCCATTTGTAGGACGGGTTTCAGTCACATTTTGTTTATATCTACATTTGCTCTAAGTAATTTTGAGACAGTTTGTCTCTCGCGCATGCGCTCGGCCGCGGCCGAGCCTCGGCGCGGAACTGCTCACGACGCCTAGTTTCCGAGCCACTCACATGTGATCCTTATTTCTGGCCGGCGTAGCTCCGTCTACGTTCGCCTTAATGGTTTTAATTTCGACAGACATAATCTTACGATTATGCGTCTTTATTGTTTTAATTTTTAATCTGTGACATGGCCAGTGTTTGGCTCTCAAAATAATTTAATTTTTTGTAAGTATCACAATTTCTTTATTATTCAATCATTAGACTGATGATGCACTTCAGTGAGTAATACATGTCCGTATGTGGTTTAATTTATAGGTTCTGAAGAAGATTCCATTACTGGAATCGAAACCTAGGTAAACGAGTAAAAATTACCTTGTAACTGAAGGCTGAAAAAATTGTTTATTTACTGCCAGAGAACAATGGCCCTGCAAAGTTTTTCTTCTCCCCAGGTCACGTGACGGGAAGTAGTACCTGCATTATCCCGATACCTGGGTGGTATTAGGCTAGCATCCGAGGTACACTCAACGTGTTCACTCCAAGTGAGTTTCCAGGGCCGGGCACCGACTGTGATAGCATTCCCACAATCAGGATCTCACTCTGGAGCAGCGATTCCGCCATCCACGTTGGCCTATGCCTCCAGGAGCTTCCCTCTACAGTCTGATACCATTCGTGGCCTGTACACCAAATAGACATGGCCTCTCACACCGTGACCAGCAATTCGACTTTGTAATATCTGTTTTTTGTTTTTCATTGACGAGACGCTACACTTAAACTTCCGTGTGCCCCTTCGGGACTTCAACTTTTACTCGTCCTCTTGGGGATTTAAATTTTACACATTGAAAGGTGGCTAAACTGAGTCACAGCGCCAGAGAGTGCGCCAAAGATTATTATTCCGCCGCCTCCACTGGTGCAGTAGTAGTTCAGAGGATGTCGAGTGCAGTTGTTGTTCTGTTGCGCGAGAGAGTAGATGCTGTTCGGTTGGTGTAATGTATCGATGGGAGATGTTGTAATTATCACAGTGTATTTGATAGAGGAGATGGGCTTTGATTGATGATGCTGGTGTAATGGAAAATTTTCATCAATATACAGGGTGTTACAAAAAGGTACGGCCAAACTTTCAGGAAACATTCCTCACACACAAATAAAGAAAAGATGTTATGTGGACATGTATCCGGAAACGCTTAATTTCCATGTTAGAGCTCATTTTAGTTTCGTCAGTATGTACTGTACTTCCTCGATTCACCGCCAGTTGGACCAATTGAAGGAAGGTAATGTTGACTTCGGTGCTTGTGTTGATATGCGACTCATTGCTGTACAGTACTAGTATCAAGCACATCAGTACGTAGCATCAACAGGTTAGTGTTCATCACGAACGTGGTTTTGCAGTCAGTGCAATATTTACAAATGCAGAGTTGGCAGATGCCCATTTGATGTATGGATTAGCACGGGGCAATAGCCGTGGCGCGGTACGTTTGTGTCGAGACAGATTTCCAGAACGAACAATTGATCGGCGTCTTAGGGAGCACGGAACATTCCAGCCTATGACTTGCGACTGGGTAAGACCTAGAACGACGAGGACACCTGCAATGGACGAAGCAATTCTTCGTGCAGTTGACGATAACTCTAATGTCAGCGTCAGAGAAGATTTTCTGTGAACGTTTGGGCAGGCATTGTTGGTGATGTCTTGATTGGACCCCATGTTCTTCCACCTACGCTCAATGGAGCACGTTATCATGATTTCATACGGGATACTCTACCTGTGCTGCTAGAACATGTGCCTTTACAAGTACGACACAACATTTGGTTCATGCACGATGGAGCTCCTGCACATTTCAGTCGAAGTGTTCGTACGCTTCTCAACAACAGATTCGGTGACCGATGGATTGGTAGAGGCGGACCAATTCCGTGGCCTCCACGCTCTCCTGATCTCAACCCTCTTGAATTTCATTTATGGAGGCATTTGAAAGCTCTTGTCTACGCAACCCCGGTACCAAATGTAGAGACTCTTCGTGCTCGTATTGTGGACGGCTGTGATACAATACGTCATTCCCCAGGGCTGCATCAGCGCATCAGGGATTGCATGCGACGGAGGGTGGATGCATGTATCTTCGCTAACGGAGGACATTTTGAACATTTCCTATAACAAAGTGTTTGAAGTCACGCTGGTACGTTCTGTTGCTGTGTGTTTCCATTCCATGATTAGTGTGATTTGAAGAGAAGTAATAAAATGAGCTCTAACATGGAAAGTAATCGTTTCCGGACACATGTCCACATAACATCTTTTCTTTATTTGTGTGTGAGGAATGTTCTCTGAAAGTTTGGCCGTACCTTTTTGTAACAACCTGTATAATGAGGTAAAAAGGTATTAAGATTTCTTTAATGACAATGCCTCTTGGTCACAGGTACAGTCAACAAAGCATCTGGCTCGTGTTCATGTATTAGACTTTTAATTCTGGTTTCTATGTGCGATTATAGTATTTCTGGTTTTTCAATTAGTTCATTGTAAATGGTGTTTAAAATATTTTGTCGTTTTGAGAAAAATCCGTGCCAGATACATGTACGTTGAGTCACACTACCACACACAGAACAGTTACACTTGTGCTTTGTTGTTTCGTAGCTTTTATAGCTGCAGGGGATTTAATTAATCAACTGTGTTAATGGAAATTCTTTGTCATTCTTTATTTTTATTTTATGCAGTCAGATTGCGTGCTAATACTAGTCAGGGCCAACCGGTTACGAGACTTCGTAACCGGTCACACAGCTACTAAAATTATTGCATCTTATTTTTTTAACTAAGCCTCCATGCAACATCCTTCTGGACTTTGATTGTCGCACACTTAGTGCATGGACATTGGATTTTGGAACTTTCGACTTACTGTGGCCTTTTCAAAAAAATGGTTCAAATGGTTCTGAGCACTATGGGACTTAACTGCTGTGGTCATCAGTCCCCTAGAACTTAGAACTACTTAAACCTAACCAACCTAAGGACATCGCACGCATCCATGCCTGAGGCAGGATTCGAACCTGCGACCGTAGCGGTCACGCGGTTCCAGACTGAAGCGCCTTTAACCGCACGGCCACACCGGCCGGCTGTGGCCTTTTCAGGCCATCAGATTTCTGATATTATTATTGTTTCAAAAAGTGCCTCGTTTTGAATTATATTGAGTCTCTGCTGTCGGAGAAGATTCATATTGATTTTCTACCTGGATATTTTTCGTGCGCCACCTTGACGGACATGTCGCATCAAAAGAGCATTTCACAAGTAGTTGTGGACTACCGTTAAGTCCCTAGGCGAGGCCAACTTCCTTTAAGCCTGGTAAAACGTTTGCGCAGCGAAAGTTATCGCCTAATTGCGATAGCGAGTTGAAGGTAGGTTCCGGTTTCCGGCAGCGGCGCTTTCACAAGGAGCTTACGGCAGGTAGGCAACCCAGACGACGTGTGAGCTGCGGGTTGCCGCAGGACGGAGTGCAGGCGTCTGTTCTGGCGCTGTGCAATTATGCATGGCACTAAAAGGGGTGAGAGCGGTGGGAGGAAAAGCGATTAATGCGGCACCGGAGGGTGGCGGGGGGTGCACCGAACAGCGGGGGAGCGTGCCAGGGGGCAAGATGCTACCAGGGAGGCCTCTCCAGAACTGCGGAGCTGCCACAGAAATGCAGAGAGGGCTGAGAGGACGTAGACCAAATTTATACGAGGGCTATTCACAAAGCACAGGGTTATTACAAATGATTGAAACGATTTCACATCTCTACAATAACTTTATTATTTGAGATATTTTCACAATGCTTTGCACACACATACAAAAACTCAAAAAGTTTTTTTAGGCATTCACAAATGTTCGATATGTGCCCCTTTAGTGATTCGGCAGACATCAAGCCGATAATCCAGTTCCTCCCACACTCGGCGCAGCATGTCCCCATCAATGAGTTCGAAAGCATCGTTGATGCGAGCTCGCAGTTCTGGCACGTTTCTTGGTGGAGGAGGTTTAAACACTGAATCTTTCACATAACCCCACAGAAAGAAATCGCACGGGGTTAAGTTGTGAGAGCGTGGAGGCCATGACATGAATTGCTGATCGTGATCTCCACCACGACCGATCCATCGGTTTTCCAATCTCCTGTTTAAGAAATGCCGAACATCGTGATGGAAGTGCGGTGGAGCACCATCCTGTTGAAAGATGAAGTCGGCGCTGTCGGTCTCCAGTTGTGGCATGAGCCAATTTTCCAGCATGTCCAGATACACGTGTCCTGTAAAAAAGGGGCCGTAAACTTTAAACCGTGAGATTGCACAAAACACGTTAACTTTTGGTGAATTGCGAATTTGCTGCACGAATGCGTGAGGATTCTCTACCGCCCAGATTTGCACATTGTGTCTGTTCGCTTCACCATTAAGAAAAAATGTTGCTTCATCACTGAAAACAAGTTTCGCACTGAACGCATCCTCTTCCATGATCTGTTGCAACCGCGCCTAAAATTCAGAGCGTTTGACTTTGTCATCGGGTGTCAGGGCTAGTAGCAATTGTAAACAGTAAGGCTTCTGCTTTAGCCTTTTCCGTAAGATTTTCCAAACCGTCGGCTGTGGTACATTTAGCTCCCTGCTTGCTTTATTCGTCGACTTCCGCGGGCTACGCGTGAAACTTGCCCGCACGCGTTCAACCGTTTCTTCGCTCACTGCAGGCCGACCCGTTGATTTCCCCTTACAGAGGCATTCAGAAGCTTTAAACTGCGCATACCATCGCCGAATGGAGTTAGCAGTTGGTGGATCTTCGTTGAACTTCGTCCTGGAGTGTCGTTGCACTGTTACGAATGACTGATGTGAGTGCATTTCAAGCACGACATACGCTTTCTCGGCTCCTGTCGCCATTTTGTCTCACTGCGCTCTCGAGCGCTCTGGCGGCAGAAACCTGAAGTGCGGCTTCAGCCGAACAAAACTTTATGAGTTTTTCTACGTATCTGTAGTGTGTCGTGACCATATGTCACTGAAAGGAGCTACAGTGAATTTATGAAATCGCTTCAATCATTTGTAATAGCCCGGTACATTACGTTTTGGAATTAAAAATAAATAAAGTATTGGAAATTTTTTTTTATTACATACAGATGGAAGCCACACTTAAATACTACTTTTCTACATAGTTGCCATTTAAATTAAGGCACTTATCGTAGCGATGGACGAGCTCGGAAATTCCTTCGTCGTAAAATTCGGCCGCCTGCGCCTTCAACCACGTGGTTAGCTCTTCTTGAAGCCGTGCGTCGTCATCAAAACGCTGCACAGCCAACCACTTCTTCATTGCTGGGAATAAGTGGAAGTCGCTCGGTGCCAGGTCGGGACTGTACGGCGGATGAGGAAAAAACTCCCACTTAAAAGATTCGAGAACTTCACGAGTGGCATTTGCCGTGTGGGCCCGGGCGTTGTCGTGAATCGGAAAGATCTTTGAGCCCAACTTTCCCTTGCGCTTGTTTTGTATTGCACTTCTCAGGTTGTGGAGAGTTTGGCAATACCTTTGAGAGTTTATTGTAGTGCCTCTTTCCAGGAAATCCACAAAAATCACACCTTTTCTGTCCCAAAAGACAGTCATTACGTGGTTGAAGGCGCGGGCGGCCGAATTTTACGACGAAGGAATTTCCAAGCTCGTCCATCGCTAGGATAAGTGCCTTAATTTAAATGGCAACTATGTAGAAAAGTAGTATTTAAGTGTGGCTTTCATCTGTATATAATAAAAAAAATTTCCAATACTTCATTTATTTTTAATTCCAAAACGTAATGTACTTTGTGGATAGCCCTCGTATTTGTCGCAGTTAATGAAGAGCGCGTGTGAGTAAGCTGTATGACTAATTTCATCAAACGTTTCAGAAACGGGAAAAATCCGACTTGTTCCTAAAAATAATGAGCAATAAGCAGTGGTTTAATTACAGTGCTTTTCATTTTAATGTTGAAATGGTTCAAATGGCTCTGAGAACTATGGGACTTAACTTCTGACGTCATCAGTCCCCTAGAACTTAGAACTACTTAAACCTGACTAACCTGAGGAGATCACACACATCCATGCCCGAGGCAGGATTCGAATCTGGAGACCGTAGCGATCGCGCAGTTCCAGACTGTAGCGCCTAGAACCGCTCGGCCACTCCGACCGGCCTTCAGTGCAGAGACTGGTTTGATGCAGCTCTCGATGTTACTATATCGTGTGCAAGCTTCTTAATCTCCAAGTAACTATAGCAAGCTACATCCTTCTGAATCTGCTTTGTATATTCATCTCCTGGTCTCTCTCTACGATTTTTACCCTCCTCGCTTCCCTCCAGTACTAAATTAGTGATCCCTTGATGCCTCAGAACGTGTCCTATCAGCCGATTCCTTCTTCTAGTCAAGTTGTACCCATGCAATTTGAGTGCATAGATCCTGAGAAATCAGTACCTAGAACAACCACCTCTGACCGTAATAACGGCCTTGGTACGCCTGGGCATTGAGCCAGAGTTCGCATGGCGTGTACAGGTACAGATGCCCGTCCAGCTTCAACACGATACCACAGTTCATCGAAAGTAGTGACTGGCGTATTGTGACGAGACAGTTGCTCGGCCACCAATGACCACACGTTTTCAGTTGGTGAGAGATCTGGAGAATGTGCTGGCCAGGGCAGCAGTCGAACAGTTTCTGTATCCAGAAAGGCCTGTACAGGACCTGCAACATGCGGTCGTGCATTATCCTGCTGAAATGCAGGGTTTCGCAGGGTAGAGTAGGGAAGAGTAGAGACTCGGGTCGTAACACATCTGAAATATAACGTCCACTGTTCAAAGTGCCGTCAGTGCCAACAAGAGGTGACCGAGAGGTGTAACCAATGGCACCCCATACCATCACGCCGGCTGATACGCCAGTATGGCGATGACGAATACACGCTTCCAATGTGCGTTCACCGCGATGTCGCCAAACACGGATGCGACCATCATGATGCTGTAAACAGAACCTGGATTCATCCGAAAAAATGACGTGTTGCCAGTCGTGCACCGAGGTTCGTCTTCGAGTACACCATCGCAGGCGATCCTGTCTGTGATGCAGTGTCAAGGGTAACCGCAGCCATGGTCTCCGAGCTGATAGTCCATGCTGCTGCAAACTTCGTCGAACTGTTCGTGCAGATGGTTGTAGTCTTGCAAACGTCCCCATCTGTTGACTCAGGGATCGAGATGTGGCTGCACGATCCGTTACAGCCGTGCGGATAAGATGCCTGTCATCTCGCCTGCTAGTGATACGAGGCCGTTGTGATCCAGCACGGCGTTCCGTATTACCCTCCTGAACCAACCGATTCCATATTCTGCTAACAGTCATTGGTGTTTGTATATGAGAAATGGGTTGGAAACTTTCCTCACGTTAGCACGTTGTAGGTGTCGCCACCGTCGCCAATCTTGTGTGAAGGCTCTGAAAAGCTAATCATTTGGATATCACAGCATCTTCTTCTTGCCGGTTAAATTTCGCGTCTGTAGCACATCTTCGTGGTGTAGCAATTTTAATGGCCAGTAGTGTACTTTCAGAAAGGATTCCTGACCACTTAAATCTATACTCGACGTTAGCACTGTATCACTGTGTAATGTGGAACTGACCACTAAATATAAATATAAAAGGAGGCAGGGAGTGTTGTGTTGTCGCTGGAGAAGCAGTGACAGTTGAAAGGGTCGCTCTGGAGAGCTCAGTGATAGTATACATGGACTAGTCACTGGACGTGAGCTGGATAACGAATCTATCAGGAACATTTGAAACCTTCTAAAGCGGCCCAAGTCAACTTTTGATAATGTGAGTGTCAAGAGGAAACGGAAAGGAAGATAGTGTCGGACGTTCCATGCGGCTTTTCGCAGATGATGCTATAGTACACAGAGAAGTTGCAGCATTAGAGAATTGCAGGGAAATGCAGGAAGATCTGCAGCGGATAGGCACTTTGTGCAGGGAGTGGCAACTGACCCTTAGCATAGACAAATGTAATGTATTGCGAAAACATAGAAAGAATGATCCTTTATTGTATGATTATATGATAGCAGAACAAACACTGGTAGCAGTTACTTCTGTAAAATATCTGGGAGTATGCGTGCGGAACGATTTGAAGTGGAATGATCATATAAAATTAATTGTTGGTAAGACGGGTGCCAGGTTGTGATTCGTTGGGAGAGTCCTTAGAAAATGTAGTCCATCAACAAAGGAGGTGGCTTACAAAACATACGTTGGGCCTATACTTGATTACTGCTCATCAGTGTGGGGTCCGTACCAGGTCGGGTTGGCAGAGGATATAGAGAAGATCCAAAGAAGAACGGCGTGTTTCGTCACAGGGTTATTTGGTAAGCGTGATAGCGTTACGGAGATGTTTGGCAAACTCGAGTGGCAGACTCTGCAAGAGAGGCTCTCTGCGTCGCGGTGTAGCTTGCTGTCCAGGTTTCGAGAGGGTGCGTTTCTGGATGAGGTATCGAATATACTGCTTCTGCCTACTTATACAGGGTCCGGCATAAAAAACTCCCCGATTACAAAGTAACGTGCAGCGGACAGTAGAAGGAGCAGAGTGGTGGGGGGCACGTCGTTAAGTAGCTGCCTACGTGCCGTTTTCAGTGTACGCCATGGCGTGGTCTCGTGAACATCGTGCCTTCGTAGTGGAAGATTTTATTCAAAATGGCGAATCGCCTATTAATACTCAACGTGCTTTTCGCGTTCGCTTTGCGCTCGGACGACGGGACCCTGTTCCCGATAAGAAAACAATTTATTCTTGGGTTGCTAACTTTCGTGAGACAGGTTCCGCATTAAAAAGGAAACCACCTGGACGACCACGGACTGCAACAGGCCCCGGAAATGTTGATGCAGTTTGAGCTTCAGTTCAACAATCTCCTCGACGATCTGCTAAAAAGCATGTGGCAGCATTACGGATATCTGATCGAAGTGTCAGAAGAATCTTGCATCGAGATCTTAAAATGCATCCTTACAAACTTGTAACTACGCAGGAACTGAGTGAACGAGACTGTGGTGTCCGTGTAAGTTTGTGCCAAGACCTTCTTCGGAACATTCGTCCCAACGATATTGTGATTTTTTCTGATGAAGCACACTTTCACCTTGCCGGAACAGTGAACAGCCAAAATTGCAGGTACTGGTGTGAACACAATCCCCAAGAACTTCATCAACGACCACTTCATAGCCCTAAAGTAACAGTATGGTGTGCTGTTTACAATTCCGGAGTGATCGGTCCTTACTTTTTCGAAGAAAATGACAGGAATTTAACCGTCAACAGTGAACGCTATTGTGCCATGCTCCGTGAATTTCTCCAACCGCAACTAAGGGAGCTTTTTGGTGAAATAGAGAACGTGTGGTTCCAGCAAGATGGTGCTACTGCCCACACAGCGCGGCAGTCACTGGCATTGGTGAAGGAAATGTTTCCTGGACATGTGATCTCGTTGCGTGGAGACATTGGCTGGCCCCCACGATCGCTGGACTTAACGCCCTGTGATTTCTTTCTTTGGGGCTATTTAAAAGCAAAAGTTTATGAACAACGTCCACAATCTTTACGAGCCCTGAAAGAAGCAATTACACAAGAGGTTGAAGCTATTCCACCTGAAATGACTCAAAGAGTAATGAATAACTTCAGGGAAAGACTCAAACAGTGTGTCGACAGTGCAGGAAGCCATTTAAGGGATGTTTTATTTAAAAAGTAAGACCATAAGAGTATTTTCTAAAATGGCATAATATGTACTTTTATTTAGTATAAATAAAATTGTTCTACCTTATTTGGTTTTGTTTTTATTAGCTTTCCTTAAAGGGGAGGTTTTTCTGCCGGACCTTGTACCTCCCGAGGAGATCACGAATGTAAAATTAAAGAGATTAGAGCGCCCGCGGAGGCTTTCCGGCAGTCGTTCTTCCCGCGAACCATGCGGGACTGGAACAGGAAAGGGAGGTAATGACAGTGGCACGTAAAGTGCCCTCCGCCACACACCGTTGGGTGGCTTGCGGAGTATGAATGTAGATGTAGATGTAGATGTAGAACCAGAGCTAAGCCGAGATGAGGCACACCTCATGTGCCGACGGATGAGGAAAGTCGAGTAGTGCGTAGGATGGTTGTAAAAAACCACATGAAATCGCCTGAAGGAGTCACTTGTGAGTTCCAAAGTGCTACCAGCTGTCTAGCCAGCGCAGTGACTGCGCAGGGAGTCACAAAGAAATTCACAGTGCCGTAGACACTGGCGAGCAGATTGATGCCGTATTCCTGGACTTCAGGAAGGCATTTGATACGGTTCCGCACTTACGTTTAGTGAAAAAAATACGAGCTTACGGAATATCGGACCAGGTTTGTGATTGGATTCAGGATTTCCTAGAAGAAAGAACACAACATGTCATTCTTAACGGTTCAAAATCTGCAGATGTAGAGGTAATTTCGGGAGTACCGCAGGGAAGCGTGATAGGACCTTTATTGTTTACAATATACATAAATGACTTAGTTGACAACATCGGTAGCTCCGTGAGGCTATTTGCAGATGACACGGTTGTCTACAAGAAAGTAGCAACATCAGAAGACTCGTACGTACTCCAGGAGGACCTGCAGAGGATTAATGCATGGTGCGACAGCTGGCAGCTTTCCCTAAACGTAGATAAATGTAATATAATGCGCATACATAGGGGCAGAAATCCATTCCAGTACGATTATGCCATAGGTGGTAAATCATTGGAAGCGGTAACGACCGTAAAATACTTAGGAGTTACTATCCGGAGCGATCTGAAGTGGAATGATCACATAAAACAAATAGTGGGAAAAGCAGGCGCCAGGTTGAGATTCATAGGAAGAATTCTAAGAAAATGTGACTCATCGACGAAAGAAGTAGCTTACAAAACGCTTGTTCGTCCGATTCTTGAGTATTGCTCATCAGTATGGCACCCTTACCAGGTTGGATTAATAGAAGAGATAGACATGATCCAGCGAAAAGCAGCGCGATTCGTCATGGGGACATTTAGTCAGCGCGAGAGCGTTACGGAGATGCTGAACAAGCTCCAGTGGCGGACACTTCAAGAAAGGCGTTACGCAATACGGAGAGGTTTATTATCGAAATTACGAGAGAGCACATTCCGGGAAGAGATGGGCAACATATTACTACCGCCCACATATATCTCGCGTAATGATCACAACGAAAAGATCCGAGAAATTAGAGCAAATACGGAGACTTACAAGCACTCGTTCTTCCCACGCACAATTCGTGAATGGAACAGGGAAGGGGGGATCAGATAGTGGTACAATAAGTACCCTCCGCCACACACCGTAAGGTGGCTCGCGGAGTATAGATGTAGATGTAGATGTAGAGTACATTGGTCGAGCATTCTGTAGGCAATGCAATGCTAAGCGGTTGCACCGAAATTGACCGAGAAAATAAAGTATTGCATTACTTATACAACGCCCCTCGCATAATTAATGTCATATGTTCTTACAGCGTAGACGATAGCATCCACATCTACATCATACTCCGCAAGCCACCTATTGGTGTGTGGCGGAGGGTACTTTCGGTACCACTATGTGATCCCTCCAACCCTGTTCCACTCGCGAATAGTGCGTGAGAAGAATGATTGTCGGTAAGCCCCTGTATTGGCTCCAATTTTTCTAATTTTCTCCTCGTCGTCATTACGCGAGATGTATGTGGGGGGAGGTAATATGTTGTCCGACTCCTCCTGAAAGTTGCTGTCCCGAAATCTCAGTAGTAATTCTCTCCGTGATGGACAACGCCTCTCTTGTAACGTCTAACAGTAGAGTTTGTTTAGCATCTCCGTAACGCTCTCTCGCCAGCTAAACGTCCCGTGAAGAAACGCGCCGCTCTTCGTTGGATCTTCTCTATCTCGTCTGTCAGTCCTACCTGATAGGGATCCCAGATGGATGAACAATACTCAAGAATCGGGCGAACAAGCGCCCGATAAGCCACTTCTTTCGTGGATGAGTTACGTTTCCTTCACATTTTTCCGATGAATAGCGCACCAGACTACTCAGCCTTTCGCTTGGAATCTTTCTTTACTACTGTCCCATCTCCAACTTTTATATAGCTCTCTTGCTCGGTTTTAGTAACCTGAAAGATGAACACGTTTGGCGATATCGTGTGTGGCTGGTCACTTAAATTTGCTGGCGTAACTGCATGACTGTCTAATTTCAATGCCAGTTAACACGGAAACTGCGCAACGCATCGAATTTTTTTTCTTAACAGTTATTTCTCAGCACAACATCATTACAAGTTTCTCAGACTGCCTCTGGTCAGCCTCGTGTACGCAATCAGGCCTGGCAACAGCATAATTCCGCAGCTCGTCGTCTAGTGGCTAGCGCTGCTGTCTCTGGATCACTGGGTCCCGGGTTCGATTCCCGGTCGGGTTGGGGATTTTCTCAGCCCGCGGACTGGATGTTGGTGTCGGCCTCATCATATCATCATCATCATCATCAATCGTGACAGGGGCTCGACTGGACTGTGGAAAAAAAATTGACCCGGTAAAAATTGAGACTTTGTACGGGCCGCAGATGAGCGCCCCACAAACCATCATCATCAAACAGCAGCCCCCGGTAGCTGAGTGGTCAGCGTGACAGACTGTCAATCCAAAGGGCCCGGGTTCGATTCCCGGCTGGGTCGGAGGTTTTCTCCGCTCAGGGACTGGGTGTTGTGTTGTCCTAATCATCATTTCATCCCCATCGACGCGCAGGTCGCCGAAGTGGCGTCAAATCGAAAGACCTGCACCAGGCGAACGGTCTACCCGACGGGAGGCCCTAGCCACACGACATTTCATTTCAGCACTAAACACAAACAACAATAACGCGCTCTGCTGGCCGTTCTAGTAGTCACAGGATTGAAATCCCCATCACTTAACACTCCGTAAATGGTTAGAACATACAGTAAGTTAAAGTGTGGCCCGGGTTGAGGTCTAGCGTCGTATACCGATCCTGCCTTGGGGGCGGTTAGGTGGGAGATGTGTCTCAGAGCTGGATGGTAACACATGGTGACGCGAGACTGGACGCACACGTAGTTTATGAATCAGCCGATAGAGGACAGTATTGTATAGGGGAACTGTGATTTAGTTTCTATTGTGCCCACTAGAGTGCACTAAAGTAATAGAATGTTTTTCATGAACTGTTCTACTATTTTCATAAAGCGTTATTATGTCTTTTGCGTTTGTAAAATGTTATAAATGTATTTTAGCAGTACGAATGATGCGTGAGTGTGGGTTAAGGTTAATATGAAGATAATTGTTTAACGAGTTATGTTGTGGGATTTAGTGTGGGAACATTTCGAAGAAGTATCGATGTGGACGAAAGGGGATTTTTGTAGAATAGATTTGTAAAGTAAGTTTATGGTAGAGGGAAAGTTAATTCAGGGATAAATAACAATAGTAAATAACTTTATGCATAAGCAAAACTTCAGCATATTAGATAATTACGTCGGTAAAAAGTGCAGTCGTAAGGTTTACTATTTTGCCATTCGTTATTGATGAAAAGCACGGACTAACGCGGGAGAATGTTGTTTTGCAATTGGCTGTTGAGTAAACTGACCAATGGTAAAGCAATATTTTTCGCGCGCCTTTCTCTGCTGGTAGAGAAGATTTAGAGTGTTCTAGAGAGGAGTCGTAGCCTAGCCGTGAAACAAAAAATGGTTCAAATGGCTCTGAGCACTATGGGACTTAACATCTGAGGTCATCAGACCCCTAGAACTTAGAACTACTTAAACCTTACCAACCTAAGGGCGAGACACACATCCATGCCCGAGGCAGGATTCGAACCTGCGACATTAGCGGTCGCGCGGTTCCAGACTGTAGCACCTAGCCATGAAAAGTTCGGACGTGTGTAGTAGTAGTTCCGATGGAAATGGTAATTTGCCGGATCTAGCAGTGTTTCATACATCAAAAGTGTTGGAAAGTGACGGCATAATTATTCCGATGTGTGTGTAGAAATTTCGGAATTTTTAAGTAAATTTTGTGACGAGAAAAGAAATAAATTCCGCGTGGCGTATTGAGCAGGTCGGTGGGTAAAAACTGTGACTGCATTAGGTACCGACAGACGTAATATTTGGCGAACATTGTCAACCAAAACCAATACGTATTTTTGTAGCTATTACGTTTTCGGGAAATGCGACACCATAAACTTGCTAACGTGAGTGAAAGGGATTGTGAGTGACTGTGTTAAGACTGGCACGGGCTTGGCAGTGATACTTGTTCACCTAAGTTTCAGAACACATTAATTGAGGACAAAATTTCCAACCTTCCATTTGGTGTGAAAACTATCTCCCGAAACGTAGATTAGTGACTTTAATTGCAGCCTGGTTCACGTCGAAGTACAGTGGGTTTCGCTCGGCTTCCCTACAGATGATCTGCTGAGACAATGTTCACAGGTAGGTGCAGGTTTGTTACAAAGGGACGGAAGGAACCGCGCCGCCGCTGGGTGCTTTAGTTTTCTCCTCAGGCAGAGTATTTATGAAGAAACAACCCTTTGTCACAGGGGGGCAGATGCGAGAGATATGGAAATAATATTACGAATATTTACGAGGTTTGTCCGGAAAATACGTACAAAAATTGAATAATAACTTTATTTTACAATTATTGAGTTATTACAATATGGTCTCCTTCAAAGTACTCGCCCTGAGACGCGATACACTCCTGCCAACGCCGTTTCCAATGTTGATAACATTGCTGTAAGTCTTCAGTTGTGATTTTACTCAGTTGCCGTGTCGTTTCCGCCTTGATGGCTTCCACATCTCCCAAGTGCCGCCCCCGAAGTACCATTTTGCAGTTCGGGAACGTGAAGAAGTCACACGGGGCTAAATCGGGTGAATAAGGCGGGCGGTCTGTCACGGTGATTGAGCTTCGGGCCAAAAATTCACGCACAACGAGCGACGTCTGAGCGGGCGCATTGTCGTGATGAAGGATGCACCTGCCCCCTTTTGCCAACTCCGGGCGAACTCGGGCCACACGAGCTCTGAGACGAGTCAGAACTTCAACGTAGAAATTTCCGTTCACTCTCTGGCCGGGAGGGACAAATTCCTTGTGAATAATGCCCCTAGAATCGAAGAGAACAATCAACGTTGTCTTCACATTGGACCTTGATTTTTACGACTTTTTTGTTCTCGGTTCTCCTGCTAGTTTCCATTCCTTGCTTTGAGATTTGAGCTCCACATCGAATTCGTAAAACCAGGACTCGTCTCCAGTGATGACTCGGTTGAGAAAGTCCCCTCGTTCCTCTACTTCCGACCAATCCTCACAGCATTCGACCCTCTTTGCTTTCTGTTCTGGCGTCAAGAGCTTCGGTATGGCTTTCGCACACAATTTCCTCATTTCAAGTTTTTGTTTCAGGAATAATGAACGATTGTTTTGGGGATTGACAGCTCGTCAGCAATCATTCTGACTGTCAATCTACGGTCTTTAAGAACACGAGCCCGAATTCGTTCAACATTTGCATCGGAACTCAATGTCGACGGGCGTCCTGGGCGAGGGTCACCGTTCACTTCTTCTCGGCCATCCCGGAACCTTCTCAACCACTTGTTCACGGCCGGTTCCTTCAGAGAATTGTCTCCGTAAACCTGTTTCAAACACTCAAATATCTCACGGCCATTCTTGCCTAGCTTTGCAAGAAACTCGATGTTGACGCGCTGTTCCTCAATCTGACAGAGAGCTCCGTGCAGACGGCAGGTGAAAAAGGGTAACTGTCAACAAGCTGCCGCACACTCCCACCTTCACGCAGAGTGCTCTGACTCGAACTGAGCGTTGACGGGATTGATTACAGCAGTAGTCCCACCTGGCGGTGACTGCAACTTGTAAAATAAATACATTATTCAACTTTTATACGTATTTTCCGGACAAACCTCGTAAACTGTATCGACTCGCCTCGCGGGGCGGAAAGTGTACCCTACTTGAAGGCAGGAAAAACAGAAAAATTTCACACTCGGAACCGTGTCGTAGCCAGCGACGCGAAAATCCTCGCGGCGAACGGAGTTCTCCTTCTGACGGGGCTCTGCTGCGCGCGAAATGAAGGCCCTTTGTCCCGCTCCGTAATCCACGGCGTCTTACACCCCCACCCCTGACGCATCTCTCCTCCCCCCCCCCCCCCCCCCCGCACCTTCTTTCCCATTTTGCAAACCGTGTATTTCCCGCGAGACAACACACCTCTTTCGTATTTACTTTTTTCTCCCGCCAGCACCACTTCCGCCTAATATTCCTTATGGCTGTTTCCTTTTCCTTCTCTCGGATCTGTGAGCCTCCGACTCCACTCACGCCAAGCAACCTGTTGCGCCATCGCGCCCTGCTGGGGGGAAAAAAAAATAAATCAGCGAGATTTCTTTTGTATTTCATTCGACGCCACCTTTCTTTTTTCTTTACATTTTGCCGCGAAATCTTCCCACCTCTCGCAAAACAATTCGGCCTGTTTCTGGTGCCTCTCAGTTGTCTCCGATCGGCATGACTGCGTCGAAGGTGCCGCGAATTTGCATCGAAGCTGAGGGAAATTCAGACCGAGTGCTCGGCGTGCGAAATGCAGGAATATTGTTAGGGAATATGTCTTGCGAACCACTGAGTTGGAAGGAACTGGTCGAGGTGTTATGTGTCGCAAGAAAAGTGTCGACATTTGCCATTCCCGTGTATTGACAACAGAGTAGTAAAGACTACTGTAGACTACCGTAGTCTACCGTAATTCAGGGTACTCTCCTGTAGTAGCATTGGTCACTTAAGGTCCTTACATTGGGTATGTCGCACACCTATCAGGCGCTACCTCATAACTATGCGACCAGTGTATTACTATAGTTCTCTAAAAACCGGAAGTACTGAACCATCTACAACTGAGTGAGAATATACGAGGGCGGTTCAGAAAGTAACCTCCGATTGGTCACAGTGCGGGTTGTGGGGGGAGTAGCGACGCCATCTGTGCGTTCACGCACTCAACAGGTCAGTCGGCATCAAGCCGTGGTCGAGTGAACGTCGTACCTGCGCTAGTTTAGTTTTTGTGGCAGTTTGAAATGTGTGCTGCAATAGAAAACCCCGCCAAATGTGAAGTGCGTGCTGTCATAAGGTTTTTTACAGCCAAAGGATATTCTGCAGCAGCTATTCATTGTGAGCTTTGTGCCGTGTACGGACCAAGAGTTATGAGTGAAGGAGTTGTCCGTGAATGGGTACGTTTATTTAAAAGTGGACGAGAAAACGTTCGTGATGAAGAGAGGAGTGGTAGACCATCATTAGTGACTGACGAACTCGTTCAGACAGTTGATGCAAAAGTTCGTGAAAATCGACGTTTCTCAATGTCGGAGTTGTCTACTGGTTTTCCACAGATTTCTAAGACTCTCTTGTACGAGATAGTGACAGCAAGATTGGGTTACCGTAAGTTCTGTGCACGATGGGTGCCCAAAATTCTTACCGACCACCACAAAACTCAAAGAATGGCCTCTGCATTAGACTTTCTGTCACGTTATGAGGACGAAGGTGAACCATTGTTAAACAGAATCGTGACCGGTGACGAAACCTGGATTAAGTACGTGAACCCTGAGACAAAAGAACAATCAAAGATGTGGGCACATTCAAATTCGCCTACTAAACCAAGAAAAGCCTCGCAAGATTTTTCTGCCAGAAAACTGATGGCAACGGTGTTTTGGGATGCCAAAGGGGTGTTGTTGGTTGAATTCATGGAAAGTGGTATGACCATTAATCAAGACGTGTACTGTGAAACAATAAAAAAGTTACGACGGGCTATACAGAACAAACGCCGTGGTATGCTGACTTCCGGTATCGTTTTTTTGCACGATAACGCCCGTCCTCAGTCTGCTCGCAGAACAACGGCCCTTCTTGAGTCCTTCAAGTGGGACGTTATCAACCATCCACCTTACAGCCCAGACCTGGCGCCAAGTGATTATCACCTCTTCATGCATTTGAAGAAATGGCTCGGGTCACAGCGGTTTGATGACGACGAAGAGCTCAAAGATGCGGTCACAGGCTGGCTCCAGGCACAAGCGGGTGATTTTTATGCAGAAGGAATTTCAAAGCTTGTGAAGAGATACGATAAGTGCCTCAATCGCTATGGAGACTATGTAGAAAAATAGTGCAAAGATGTAGTTGTAAGATGTATATATTAAAATATTTTTATTTAACTTGGTGTATTTTTTTTAAATCAACCGGAGGTTACTTTCTGAACGGCCCTCGTATAAAGTGCCAGCTAAACTACAAAAAATGTTTGTGCCAGGTAATTATCATCTAATCCAGGTTTTATTCCAAAATTGTTGACATAAGACAGAGGCATGTCCTAGTAAAACCAAGGAAAACAATACTGGTTTACCGTACAGCACTAGAGAACGCAATTTCCACAACAGATACGTAAAAACTGCCACAGCTGCTGTGATGCGACATCTCGGTTCATTCATTGTTGTTGGTAACGGAGCGAAATAAACACAGTCTTTTACAAACCCCCACAAGAAAGAATCACATACAGTGAGGTCCAGTGACCTTGGAGGCCAGTAATTTAAGGCTGCATCATCTGGTCCAGTGCGACCGATCCATCGTTCAGTCATCCTTTGATTTAAAATTTCCCGCACTTCCAGATGCTAGCGTGGTGGCGCCCGACCCTGTTGGTAAATGAAGTCGTTCGAATCAGTCTCCAGCTGTGGCAAAAGAAAGTTCCCAAGCGTGTCGAGATACGTGCTTCCTGTAACATGTTCTTGGCAAATAAAAATGGACCGTACACCTTTTCCTGTGAAACTGCACGAAACACATTAAATTTTGGAAAGTCCCTCTCACATTCTACATGTGGTTGCTCTGTACCCCATATTCTTACATGATGACGGTTCACCTTTCCACTTAAATGGAATGTTGCCTCGTCACTAAACACTAAGTGTGGAAGAAAACTGTCATCCTTCATCTTGCCAACAATGAAACTATAGAACTCCACACACTGCGCCGGCCGCGGTGGCCGTGCGGTTCTACGAGCTGCAGTCCAGAACCGCGGGACCGCTACGGTCGCAGGTTCGAATCCTGCCTCGGGCATGGATGTGTGTGATGTCCTTAGGTTAGTTAGGTTTAAGTAGTTCTAAGTTCTAGGGGACTGATGACCACAGATGTTCAGTCCTATGAGCCATTTGAACCATTTTGAACCTCCACGCACTGCTGTTTGTCATCTTCACGAAGAGCCTGCAGTAGGTGAATTTTGTATGTTTTCACGTGTAAACGTCGACGCAACACACGCCAGACGGACATCGGGGGATGTCGAGCTGCACGGCGAACGGATTTCTGCGGACTCTCCTTTGTGAAACTGTGGCGGACCCGTTCGACGTGTGTGTCAGACACTCGAGGACAGCCCGGCTATTTGCCATTACACAGACAACCTGTTTCTCGGAACTGTTCGTGCCATCGTCTAATGCGTCTGTACTGTAGGAGGATCCACACCGTACCTTGTACGAAACTCACGCTGAACAGTTATTGTTCAAACCGTAGAACACGAAACGCTTTCTGCTGTCGCGACACCATTTTTACTAGACCTGAAGTGGGTGCACAACGCTGCTACCTAGCGGGAACCATGTAAAGCTCGATTTAACAATTTCTATACAAGATAATACCTTCCATTTCAATATCTTCCTCAAAGAAACATATTCAGATAATGTCATTCCTGCTGACTCAACTCATCCAAAATCTCATAAACTGGCGTTTTTTCATTCCGCCATTCACCGAATGGTAACCACTCCTTTATCGCCTGCGGATCAACAAAAGGAATTGAATGTCATCAAAGCAATCGCTGTTGATAATGGGTACAACCAGAATATGATCGATTACCTGCTCAATAAGAAAATTTCC
Source organism: Schistocerca piceifrons (assembly GCF_021461385.2). Classification (NCBI taxonomy): domain Eukaryota; kingdom Metazoa; phylum Arthropoda; class Insecta; order Orthoptera; family Acrididae; genus Schistocerca; species Schistocerca piceifrons. The sequence continues at coordinate 65,132,705 of NC_060148.1, read as the reverse complement.
CAAAATTGTTCGACTTTGAGCAATAACCTCCCCACAGATACCACAGGAACTAAAAAATTTATTTCCATCCCTTTCTTAGGTAACATATCATATAGGATTAAACGTCTTCTAAATAAAAAATATAACTGTAACGTCTCCTTCTCTACAGATAACAGTTTAAAAAGAAATCTTATACAGTCAGTAGAGATTGCCAGCGATTGGTTTTCTAATTCAGGTATTTACAAACTAACCTGTAATGACTGCCCCTCATACTATATTGGTCAAACAGGCAGAGCTGTGAAAACACGATATAAAGAACATCTATTAGGTAAAAAAGGAGCGAATATTCACAACTCTACTTTTGCTGAACACCTCTTGATAGCCGGCCATACGCCTAAACAGTTAGAAGACACGGTTATCCTACATAGACAGGTCAAAGGACGGAGACTAGATCTGTGGGAAGAGCTATTTATTTTTAAACATCTAGAGCTCAAAGACGGTAATATACTGAACGATCAGTTGAACCTTGCCTGTAGACAATTTTTCGAAGGTTTTAAACCCGTACTGTTTAATATATAACATTAATGTTGGTAACCTCAGTAGTCTATTTCCTCAGGAAACTATAATGCACTTTCAAATCTTTAAGCTCACTACCTTTTATGTAATGTGGTTTTCTCACGATGTATGGCTGCCACTACATCGGCCCTCATGTAATTTTCTCTTATTCTAAAACCTTGGCTCCCTGAGAGTGAATATTAACTGGATTGTTGACCAGGTTTCGTAATCTATTTCTTAAGAGCCATTACTGATTATTCTTAAAGTTTTGATTTATATACTTTCTATGTGCTTCACTAATATGGTAATATAACTTTTATATTCTGGCTGTATATGCCACTGCATGTGACTCACGGCGTAAGCGCCACCTGCCTTTTTGATGTATGTATCTACGTTATTGTTCCTAAGGCTCCCACAATGTCATAACGGGAGTGTTAAATGCTTTCCTTTTATTTATTGTCACTCTATCTAAGGACGCAATTAATATGGATATTTTACATGTTGCTTCAGTACGCCAATCGGCACATAGTTCGCGACCTGAGCGCCACCTGCCCTGGCCGCAGTGCTACTACGCTGGCCGATTTTACCCAGTCGCTTATGCGCTCTCCAACTTCCATCTACTTATTTTTATTTGTCTGACAAACCCTATTCTCAGGGCTATATTTTATTTGGACTAATGGAGCTATGCAGATGTTTGTAAAAACGACAATGACATATCACTCCATGTTAATGTAATACTGTAAGTACCAGGAATCCTTCTCATATTTTGTAATACGAGATTCTCCTAATATATGTTAACTCTATTCTTGACTCATGTTTCATACCTTTAATATAAATTACGATGTTCATTGTCCTCAGGCTGCCTTCTGAAGTAGATAGATTTAAATCTATCGAAACCTAGGTAAAGATTACTTTATCCTTTGCAACTGGTCGGCTGTTTTTTACTCTTATAAAGCTCGAGAGTTTGCTCTTTCCAGCAGTACGTTGTTCACGCACATATCTCAAATAACATAACAGTTATAATTTTTTAAATCGGATGATTTTTGTGCAAATGCCAGGTAACCTAAGAAAGATTTTGGTCTACGTACAGTGTGTAAACTTTTAGATGGCAGACCTCTCCCTAGTCCTGAATCGGTAGAAGTCGGTAAACGTCGGGAGACTTCGGTAGGCACGCAGTTTCGACTGCTGCGAACATTACGTAGCTGACTGTGTTGTACAAGGTAGCCATTGTCGTCTGCTTCGTTACAGTTTTTGCGCTGTACTGTTCTGCGTGTTTTTATTGTCCAGTTGTGCTAAACAGTATCAAAATGAGTGAAGATTCAGTTGCTGGCCCGTCTCGGGAGTCGCCAACAACCCCTACCGGTAGGCCTACGGTTAGAAGGAAACCAGTATTACGTAGCGATGCTCGTAAAATTATATTGCGTGTGATTGAATGCTGCGAAAGGGAAAGGGAGCAGAAAAAATTGCTTCACCCCATTTACAAGTCTTCAGTGAGAGCTGCTACATACACAGGACAAAGCATGCGTAGCATCGGAAGATTCAAACAGTTTTCCAAGAATCATCCTGGCGTATCACCACAAACGCCTGGCAAGAAAAGGTGAGTTTCCATTTCAGACATTTTGTTCGCGATCACTTTGAAGGAGCCCCCTATTTCGTCCGAATTACCTTATATTTCAATTTTCCTTCTACCGTATTGCTTTGTATGGAAACACCACTGGTCACTGTATTATTTCGAAACACATTCATATTACTGTACTTTGCAATCGGATGAATGGTTTGTGAGCGCATAGTAGACAAACATATATATATATATATATATATATATATATATATATATATATATATATATATATATATATATATATATATATATATATATGTAGGGTGAGTCACGCAACATTACCGCTGGATATATTTCGTAAGCCACATCAAATACTGACGAATCGATTCCACAGACCGAATGTGAGGAGAGGGGCTAGTGTAATACAAACCATAAAAAAATGCACGGAAGTATGTTATTTTAACACAAACCTACGTTTTTTAAATGGAACCTCGTTAGTTTTGTTAGCACATCTGAACATATAAACAAATACGTAATCAGTGCCGTTTGTTGCACTGTAAAATGTTAATTACATCCGGAGATATTGTAACCTAAAGTTGACGCTCGAGTACCACTCCTCCGCTGTTCGATCGTGTGCATCGGAGAGCACCGAATTACGTAGGGATCCAAAGGGAACGGTGATGGACCTTAGGTACAGAAGAGACTGGAACAGCACATTACGTCCACATGCTATCACCTATTGGTCTTTTTCACTGACGCACATGTACATTACCATGAGGGGTGAGGTACACGTACACACGTGGTTTCCGTTTTCAATTACGGAGTGGAATAGAGTGTGCCCCACTGGAAACGCGTCGACGTATGTGGAAATTTCATGTGAAGGCTTCTTTACCATTTGCATTCATGCACAAGTCAGGAACAAGGGCTCGAATAGTTTCGTTATACTTTCCTCAGTAAATCATCTCGAGAAAGTATTTCTAATCGGTTTGCAGAATTTCATCGTGGTCGTCTCAAAGTCACCAATGAGTTTCTAAAAGGTGTACTGAAATTTGTTGGCGTTCAGAAAAAAAATATTGCTCAACTGAATTGAGTACTGTACCTGCTTTCCTCAGTTACCGCAATAACCACGGAAGTATTACGCATATGTCGAAATGTCGAGTTAAATACTCGAGGTCACTGATGACGACATTGATACGCGAGATTACAGACACTCTGCACAGCTCCAAATAAATTCCGCAAAACAGTCAGCGCATGTATAAAATACAAACATAAATTTTAGAATAGGTGCTCGGAACAGCTAAAGCATTAAAAAGTGGAAACACATACGCCACATTTGCAAACCACCTCGTATAATACACAGATCAAAAAAACATTTGCAGCACCTCGGTTCCGAGAGTTCCGGAACCTGTACAGAAAATTGGAATAGAGATCAACATAAACATCATTTCCGTCCTTTCTATTGCTCATGAAAACCACGCACTGCATGTTGTACCACCATACAGCGGGACATTCAGAGGTGGTGGTCCAGATTGCTGTACACACTGGTACCTCTAATACCCAGTAGCACGTACTCTTGCATTGATGCGTGCCTGTATTTGTCGTGGCGTACTATCCACAAGTTCATTAACGCACTGTCGGTGCCATTCCTCAAGGGCGATTCGGCGTAGATCCCTCAGAGTAAATGGTGGGTCACGTCGTCCATAGACAGCCCTTTTCAACCTATACCAGGCATTATCAAAATATCCACGGGTATGTTGCCGGTCTATAGTGTCCAACAGGCACAATATTTCGGCGATCATACATGTCGCCATCATCAGGTGAACTGACGGACTGAGCTCCTGTGAACGTGCCGGCACGGAGATCCGTACGCTATGGCTGCTCAGAGGGAACTGGGTTCGGTCGCGGCGGCGGCCGATTTAAATACCCTCCGCCCGCGGCGCGCTCCTTCCGCCGTCCGCGCCCCGCGCCACGGTCGCGCGGTGGAACAGATTGCGACGGCGTCTGAGATGACGTCGGTGTGATGGCTCTGTCCGCCGTGGTCGTCACAACTATACGTTTGCTCGATTTACTCTCGATTAACCCAATCGCTGGTTCCCAAGCCTTGCTAAGATTATAGCCACAGTCACGGTTTATGAGGTCGTCATTGGTGCGAATTTCGATGGCCTCTCTAACAACGCTGCCCCAGTATCTCGACGTCTGTACCAGAATCCTCGTGCGTTCATACTCCATAGCGCGATTTTCCGACAAACAATGTTCAGCGACCGCCGACTTGCTCGGATACATCAGTCGAGTGTGCCTCTGGTGTTCACGGCATCGATCTTCGACGGTACGCATCGTCTGACCAATATACGACTTGCCACATTGACACGGAATCTGGTACACGCCGGCCTTCCTCAAACCGAGGTCATCTTTGGCGCTCCCCACCAGTGCACGAGTTTTATTCGGAGGACAAAACACAGTTCCGACCCGGTGTTTCTTCAAAATGCGGGCGATTTTCCCCGAGAGTGCGCCTGTATAAGGAATAAACGCAGTCCCTACCTGCTCCCTCGTGATTTCATCCATCTCCACAGGTTGTGCTGCAGTGGTTGGGCGGAGAGCACGTTGAATCTGCCACTCTGAGTACCCATTTTTTCGAAACACAGTTCTCAGATGTTCCAATTCCTGGGGTAGACTCTCTGCGTCAGAGATAGTGCGCGCCCTATATACTAGAGTTTTAAGTACCCCATTCCTCTGTGAAGGGTGGTGGCAGCTGTCTGCGTGCAAATACAGATCAGTGTGCGTAGTCTTCCGATACACCCCATGACCTAGGGTGCCGTCAGCCCTTCTCTTGACCAAGACGTCAAGGAAAGGTAATTTACCCTCCGTTTCAGTCTCCATAGTGAATTTGATGTTGGGGTGTATGGAGTTTAGATGTGTAAGGAAGTCAAGGAGTTTATCCATATCATGTTCGATAGAGTTCATGTCTGGACAACAATCTGGCCACTCTAGTCGAGCGATGTCGTTATCCTGAAGGAAGTCATTCACAAGATGTGCACGATGGGGTCGCGAATTGTCGTCCATGAAGACGAATGCCTTGCCAGTATAATACCGATAAGGTTGCACTATCGGTCGGAGGATGGCATCGTACAGCCGCTACATTGCCTTCCATGACCACCAGCGGCGGACTTCGGCCCCACATAATGCCACCCCAAAACAGCAGGGAAGCTCCACCTTGCTGCACTCGCTGGACAGTGTGTCTAAGGCGTTCAGCCTGACCGGGTTGCCTCCAAACACGTCTCCGAGGATTGTCTGGTTGAAAGCATATGCGACACTCATCGGTGAAGAGAATGTGATGCCAATCCTGAGCGGTCCATTCGGCATGTTGTTGGGCCCATCTGTACCGCGCTAAATGGTGTCGTGGTTGCAAAGATGGACCTCGCCGTGGACGTGGGAGCCTATTGCGCACAGTTTGAGTCGTAACACGACGTCCTGTGGCTGCACGAAAAGTATTATTCAAGATGGTGGCGTTGCTGTCAGGGCTCCTCCGAACCATAATCTGTAGGTAGCTTTCATCCACTGCATTAGTAGCGTTTGGGCGGCCTGAGCGAGGCATGTCATCGACAGTTCCTGTCTCTCTGCATATCCTTCATGTGCGAACAACATCGCTTTGGTTCACTCCGAGACGCCTGGACACTTCCCTTGTAGAGAGCCCTTTCTGGCACGAAGTAACAATGTGGATGCGATCGAACCGCGGTGTTGACCGTCTAGGAACGGTTGAACTACAGACAACACGAGCCGTGTACCACCTTCCTGGTGGAATGACTGGAACTGATCGGCTGTCGGACCCCCTCCGTCTGATAGGCGCTGCTCATGTATGGTTGTTTACTTCTTTAGTGACATCTCTGAACAGTCAGAGGAACTATGTCTGTGGTACAATAGCCACTGTCAACGTCTATCTTCAGGAGTTCTGAGAACCGCGGTGATGCAAAATTTTTTTTAGATATATGTAGATTCATCAACCTAATTTGCGGCAGTTCAGCGCTGAAATGAGTGAAAAAACCGATAACGTACTCCATATCAGCGACCTCAGTAGTCATTACACATCGTGAGAGAGCAGAATGGGGCGCTCCGCAGAACTCGCGGACTTCGAACGTGGTGAGGTGATATGGGGGTCACTTGTGTCATACGTATGTACGCGAGATTTCCACACTCCTAAACATCCCTAGGTCCACTGTTCCCGATGTGGTAGTGAAGTGGAAACATGAAGGGAAAGGTGGAGCACAAAAGTCGACCTCGTCTGTTGATCGACAGAGGTCGACAGTTGCAGAGGGTCGTAATGGGTAATAGGCAGACATCTATCCAGACCATCACACAGGAATTCCAAACTGCATCAGGATCCACTGCAGGTACTATGACAGCTAGGCGCGGTCCGGAGCTCGTGGTCGTGAGGTAGCGTTCTCGCTTCCCGCGCCCGGGTTCGATTCCCGGCGGGGTCAGGGATTTTCTCTGCCTCGTGATGACTGGGTGTTGTGTGATGTCCTTAGGTTAGTTAGGTTTAAGTAGTTATAAGTTCTAGGGGATTGATGACCGTAGATGTTAAGTCCCATAGTGCTCAGAGCCATTTTTGAAGAGCAATTCGGGGATGGCGGTTGCACCTTTGAACACGATCGAGCACCTGTTCATAATGCTCGGCCTGTGGCGGAGCGTTTACGCGACGGTAACATCCCTCTAATGGACTGGCCTGCACAGAGTCCTGGCCTGAATCCTATAGAACACCTTTGGGATGTTTTAGAACGCCGACTTCGTGCCACACCTCACCGACCGACATCGATACCTCTCCTCAGTGCAGCACTCCGTGAAGAATGGGCTGCCATTCCCCAAGAAACCTTCCAGCACCTGACTGAACGTATGCCTGCGAGAGTGGAAGCCATCATCAAGGCTAAGGGTGTGCCAACACCTTACTGAATACCAGAATTACCGATGGAGGGCGCCACGAAGTTGTAAGCCATTTTCAACCAGGTGTCCGGATACTTTTGATCACGTTGTTTTTTACGGCAAGAACGTGGAATCAGAGCCCTTCCCATCCTTTTATGCGCGCACACCCATTTTCTTCAGATGAAAGAGCCGCCGAATCCTTCACAAAACCTTTTGGGCTTCCAAACGTGAGGGAGGGCAGCAACACAGTGTCTACGAATTTGGATCGATCGAATTTCAAAGTCTAATAATTTAATATCAAAACACGTTCGTAGCATTTGTCGATCTGCTATTACAATGGACAGTCAAATGAAAACGAGGCAATTTGGAAAAAACGTAGGCAGATTATTTATTATTTCAAAAATAATCGGCATAACTGTTAGTACACTTATCCCAGTGAGAAACAGCCGGCCTGGAGTGGCCGTGCAGTTAAAGGCGCTACAGTCCAGAACCGCATGACCGCTACGGTCGCAGGTTCGAATCCTGCCTCGGGCATGGATGTGTGTGATGTCCTTAGGTTAGTTAGGTTTAAGCAGTCCTAAGTTCTAGGGGACTGATGACCACAGCAGTTAAGTCCCATAGTGCTCAGAGCCATTTGAACCATTTTTTGAGAAACAAGTCGCTCAAACCCTTCATGGGAAAATACTTGCGGTTCCCTACTGAACCATTGTTGTACACATCCAGGGGTGCACCTCTTTGTCCGAAAGAAATCGACGGCCACGAATGTCTTTCTTCAGGGCTTCAATAATATGAAAGTCGCATTTGAAGAAATAGGGACTGTACGGAGGACGTGTAAGGGCTTCCCAGGGAAAGTTCTGCAGCGTAGTCGAAACAACTTTGGCAACTTGTGGGTGGCCATTATCCTGGACCACAATGACTTTATCCGTCAACATTCCTGGGCGTTTGGATTTGATGGGGCGCATCAGTCGGGTTTCGCTGGGAAGCCCTTACACATCATGTATACAGTCCCGATCTCTCCCTATGCGATACCCATATTTTTGCAGCTCTGAAGAAAGACGTTCGTAGCCATTGATTTGCTTTGGACGAAGAGGTGGACATCTGGCCAGGCTACGGTCATGGTTCCGTAGCCGACCGCAAACATTTGTCCATGAAGACATTGAACATCATGACTCACAGGGGATAAATTTATTAACACTTATGAGGAGAACTTTTCGATTAATAAATAGATTCTAGAATGAGATTTTCACTCTGCAGCGGAGTGTGTGCTGATATGAAACTTCCTAGCAGATTAAAACTGTGTGCCCGACCGAGACTCGAACTCTGGACCTTTGCCTTTCGCGGGCAAGTGCTCTACCATCTGAGCTACCTAAGCACGACTCACGCCCGGTCCTCACAGATTTACTTCTGCCAGTATCTCGTCTCCTACCATTCAAACTTTACAGAAGCTCTCCTGCGAACCAGAAGATCTTCTGTAAATTTTGGAAGGTAGGAGACGAGATACTGCCAGAAAGGGCTCTCTACAAGGGAAGTGTCCAGCCGTCTCGGAGTGAACCAAAGCGATGTTGTTCGCACATGAAGGATATGCAGAGAGACAGGAACTGTCGATGACATGCCTCGCTCAGGCCGCCCAAACGCTACTAATGCAGTGGATGAAAGCTACCTACAGATTATGGTTCGGAGCGGCCCTGACAGCAACGCCACCATTTTGAATAATACTTTTCGTGCTTCGGCAGCTCAGATGGTAGAGCACTTGCCCGCGAAAGGCAAAGGTCCCGAGTTCGAGTCTCGGTCGGGCACACAGTTTTAGCCTGCCGGGAAGTTTCATGTGAGCGCACACTCCGCTGCAGAGTGAAAATCTCATTCTGGAAACATCCCCCAGGCTGTGGCTAAGCCATGTCTACGCAATATCCTTACAGGAGTGCTAGTTCTGCAAGGTTCGCAGGAGAGCTTCTGTAAAGTTTGAAAGGTAGGAGACGAGATACTGGCAGAAGTAAAGCTGTGAGGAGCGGCCGTGAGTCGTGCTTCGGTAGCTCAGATGGGAGAGCACTTGCCCGCGAAGAGCAAAGGTCCCGAGTTCGAGTCTCGGTCGGGCACACAGTTTTAGCCTGCCGGGAAGTTTCATGTGAGCGCACACTCCGCTGCAGAGTGAAAATCTCATTCTGGAAACATCCCCCAGGCTGTGGCTAAGCCATGTCTCCGCAATATCCTTACAGGAGTGCTAGTTCTGCAAGGTTCGCAGGAGAGCTTCTGTAAAGTTTGAAAGGTAGGAGACGAGATACTGGCAGAAGTAAAGCTGTGAGGAGCGGCCGTGAGTCGTGCTTCGGTAGCTCAGATGGGAGAGCACTTGCCCGCGAAGAGCAAAGGTCCCGAGTTCGAGTCTCGGTCGGGCACACAGTTTTAGCCTGCCGGGAAGTTTCATGTGAGCGCACACTCCGCTGCAGAGTGAAAATCTCATTCTGGAAACATCCACCAGGCTGTGGCTAAGCCATGTCTCCGCAATATCCTTTCTTTCAGGAGTGCAAGGTTCGCAGGAGAGCTTCTGTAAAGTTTGAAAGCTAGGAGGCGAGATACTGGCAGAAGTAAAGCTGTGAGGAGCGGGCGTGAGTCGTGCTTCGGTAGCTCAGATGGTAGAGCACTTGCCCGCGAAAGGCAAAGGTCCCGAGTTCGAGCCTCGGTCGGGCGCACGGTTTTAATCTGCCGGGAAGTTTCATGTGAGCGCACACTCCGCTGCAGAGTGAAAATCTCATTCTGCAAACATCCCCCAGGCTGTGGCTAAAACCATCTCTCCGCAATATCCTTTCTTTCAGGAGTGCTAGTTCTGCAAGGTTTGCAAGAGAGCTTCTGTAAATTTTGAAAGGTAGGAGACGAGATACTGGCAGAGGTAAAGCTGTGAGGAGCAGGCGTGAGTCGTGCTTCGGTAGCTCAGATGGTAGAGCACTTGCCCGCGAAAGGCAAAGGTCCCGAGTTCGAGCCTCGGTCGGGCGCACGGTTTTAATCTGCCGGGAAGTTTCATGTGAGCGCACACTCCGCTGCAGAGTGAAAATCTCATTCTGGAAACATCCCCCAGGCTGTGGCTATGCCATGTCTCCGCAATATCCTTTCAGGAGTGCTAGTTCTGCAAGGTTCGCAGGTGAGCTTCTGTAAAGTTTGAAAGGTAGGAGACGAGATACTGGCAGAAGTAAAGCTGTGAGAACCGGGCGTGAGTCGTGCTTCGGTAGCTCAGATGGGAGAGCACTTGCCCGCGAAGAGCAAAGATTCCGAGTTCGTGACTCGGTCGGGCACAGAGTTTTAACCTGCCGGGAAGTTTCATGTGAGCGCACACTCCGCTGCAGAGTGAAAATCTCATTCTGGAAACATCCCCCAGGCTGTGGCCGCGCCATGTCTCCGCAATATCCTTTCTTTCAGGAGTGCAAGGTTCGCAGGAGAGCTTCTGTAAAGTTTGGAAGGTAGGAGACGAGGTACTGGCAGAAGTAAAGCTGAGAGTACCGGGCGTGAGTCGTGCTTCGGTAGCTCAGTTGGTAGAGCACTTGCCCGCGAAAGGCAGAGGTCTCAAGTTCGAGTCTCGGTCGGGCACACAGTTTTAATCTGCCAGGAAGTTTCAGGATGTATGTAGGTAATCATTTTAAGTATGCGAACATGGTGTCGCTGGCGCATATTTACGACGGCAGGCGACCTCAAAAAGTCATCGGTCCGCCTGGTGGTGCTGTAACCGGATGTACGTATCCGTATGTTCGGATGTCCAGTGTCGTTAGATTTCATTGTGTAAATTCGTCACTATATGTTTAGCCCAACTTTACTCCCCACTCTGCAAAAAGTCTACATATTGCCAAAATGACGTACTCCATATGTACAAGAACCAAGAGTGGCAGACGGGGAACGAGGTACTCGGATTGAAAACGATGTAACACAGGAATGTAGTCTTTCGCTGCTTTTGTTCAATCTACACACTGACAGAAAAATAAAACACTGGCAAAAAGGGCATTCCTGGCTAAGAGAAGTCTATTGGCATCAAGCATAGCCCTTAATTTGAGAGGACGACGGTTCAATCCTGTCTCCGGTAATCCTGATTTAGGTTTTCCGAAGTTTCCCTAAATCGTTTCAGGGAAATGCCGGGATGGTTCCTTTGAAAGGGCACGGCCGACTTCCTTCCCCATCCTTCCCTAACCCGAGCTTGCGCTCCGTCTCTAACTACCTCGTGGTCGACGGGACGTTAAACACTAACCTCCTCCTTAATTTGAGAAGGAAATTTGTGAGAATGTATGTTTGGAACACAGAATTGTATGGTAGTGAAAACTGCACTGTGCGAAAACTACAACAAAAGAGCATCGAAGTACTTTAGATGTGGTGCTACAGAAGAATGTTGAAAATTAGTCGGTCTGATGAAGTTAGGTTCGAAATGGCTGTGAGCACTATGCGACTTAACTTCTGAGGTCATCAGTCCCCTAGAACTTAGAACTACTTAAACCTAACTAACCTAGGGACATCACACACATCCATGCCCGAGGCAGGATTCGAACCTGCGACCGTAGCGGTCGCTCGGTTCCAGACTGTAGCGCCTAGAACCGCACGGCCACTCCGGCCGGCTGAAGTTAGGAATGAGGCGGTTATCCCCCTAATGGTCGAAGAAATTAAAACACTGAAAACACTGACAAGACCGCAGGAACAGGAAGTAGGAGATGTGTTAACGCATCACGGAATATTTTCATGATATTAGAGCGAGCTGTAGAGAGTAAAAAGTGTGGAGGAGTACGTGCAACAAACAACTGAGCGCGTTGGAAGAATGTGCTGCTCTGACATGGACGAGTCGGCACGGGAGAGAAAGTCAGAAGATTGGTGATTCAAAAAATAAACAGATCCACGTACAAAACGGGTCAGGTGAAGTCTCTTGCTGAGATATTCGCCAGGTGCATTCGTGTGGGGACTGGTATGCCTTCCTCCTCGAGAAGCAGTGCGTTATACCGCGCGGCTAGCCCGGCGGGTTTTGTTGTAAGTACAGTTTATACACACAAATAAACAAAAGTCAGCACCTCGCGGTCGCACGGTCGCAATCATGCTTCCCAACCACTGGGTCCCGGGTTCGATTGCCGGTGGGGTCAGGGATTTTCACCTGCCTCGAGATGACTGGGTGTTGTTGTGTCGCCTTCATCATTCATGGAAGTGGCGAGTTTGGACTGGGCAAAGTTTGGGGATTTGTACGGGCGCTGATAACCGCTCGGTTGAACATCCCACGAACCAAACATCATCATCATCAAACACACAAAAATCTATAGGATTATTGTTGTTATTTTGTGCTCTATGGAATGTTCTTCACAATGATCAAAACCAAGAATTTGTTATTGTTACTGATAAAGTGCGATAGTTGTTTATGAATAACAGAAACATGTTCTATATTATGCTGTTTTGTCTATATAATCTTGATGAAGTGATGTTTGATATGTTTTTGTTTTGAGTTTTCTCTAATTTTAACTTTTTTATGAAACAGAGTTCTGTATTGCCACATGATAAATCTGCCCATTTTTTCCATTTTTGCTACAACATCACTCTATTTCATGTTACGTTACAAATCAACGCTTTTCGAATAAAACCTGAATTCATTACTGTAAGGATCAATTTTGCTATAAATAATGTTTATTTTTAAGTGGCAGACAAGAGGAAAACTCCACAACTGGCCATTAAAATTGCTACACCATGAAGATGATGTGCTAAAAACGCGAAATTTAACCGACAGGAAGAAGATGCTGTGATATGCAAATAATTAGCTTGTCAGAGCATTCACACAAGGTTGGCGCCGGTGGCGACACCTACAACGTGCTGACATGAGGAAAGTTTCCAACCCATTTCTCATACACAAACAGCAGTTGACCGGCGTTGCCTGGTGAAACGTTGTTGTGATGCCTCCTGTAAGGAGGAGAAATGCGCACCATCACGTTTCCGACTTTGATAAAGGTCGGATTGTAGCCTATCGCGATTGCGGTTTACTGTATCGACACATTGCTGCTAGCGTTGGTCGAGATCCAATGACTGTTAGCAGAATATGGAATCGGTGGGTTCAGGAGGGTAATACGGAACGCCGTGCTGGATCCCAACGGCCTCATATCACTAGCAGTCGAAATGACAGGCATCTTATCCGCTTGGCTGTAACGGATCGTGCAGCCACGTCTCGATCCCTGAGTCAACAGATGGGGGCGTTTGCAAGACAACAACCATCTACACGAACAGTTCGACGGCGTTTGCAACAGCATGGACTATCAGCTCGGAGACCACGGCTGCGGTTACCCTTGACGCTGCATCACAGACAGGAGCGCCTACGATGGTGTACTCAACGACGAACCTGGGTGCACGAATGGCAAAACGTCATTTTTTTCGGATGGATCCAAGTTCTGTCTACAGCATCATGATGGCCGCAGCCGTGTTTGGCGACATCGCGGTGAACGCACATTGGAAGCGTGTATTCGTCATCGCCATACTGGCATATCACCCGGCGTGATGGTATGGGGTGCCATTGGTTACACGTCTCGGTCACGTCTTGTTCGCATTGACAGCACTCTGAACAGTGGACGTTACGTTTCTGATGTGTTACGACCCGTGGCTCTACCCTACATTCGATCGCTTCGAAACCCTACATTTCAGCAGGATAATGCACGACCGCATGTTGCAGGTCCTGTACGGGCCTTTCTGTATACAGAAAATGTTCGACTACTGCCCTGGTCAGCACATTCTCCAGATCTCTCACCAACTGAAAACGTCTGGTCAATGGTGGCCGAGTAACTGTCGCGTCAGAATACGCCAGTCACTACTCTTGATGAACTGTGGTATCGTGTTCAAGCTGCATGGGCAGCTGTACCTGTACACGCCAACCGAGCTCTGTTTGACTCAATGCCCAGGCGTATCGAGGCCGTTATTACGGTCAGAGGTGGTTGTTCTGGGTACTGATTTCTTAGGATCTATGCACCCAAAATGCGTGGTAATGTAATCACATGTCAGTTGTAGTATAATATATTTGTCCAATGAATACCAGTTTATCATCAGCATTTCTTCTTGGTGTAGCAATTTTAATGGCCAGTAGTGTATGTAAAGAAAAATGCTTCCATAGGTTATGTATCCCCTGATATAGCCTCATTCAGTTCCTAGACAGCTGACCGCTTTCGGTTGCTAGATGAATATAAGAAGACTGATCTCATAAGGAAACAAAGCGATCGAAACGAGGTCTCACCCGATAGGTATGCAGCACTCCTAACATACAGGTAACGCAGTTACGACCTTAACTCTCGAAGGCTACTTGGGAAATTACCGCAGCTTACATGTGAGCCTAGGGTAGTTTTACAACTCTGATTAGAAGAAATTAAGCAGAACGTAAGAGAACGCCACACAAGGTACCATCAGAGAACGAAAGCCTTTGTAATCCTAATTGAAAATCACAAATTCGCCGAGAGAGGTGAAAATCACACTGGAAGACAGTAGACAGGTGAACGCAAGAAACAACACAGTGAATCGTGGCTCTGAGCACTATGGGGCTCAACATCTGAGGTCATCAGTCGCCTAGAACTTAGAACTACTTAAACCTAAGTAACCTAAGGACATCACACACATCCATGCCCGAGGCAGGATTCGAACCTGCGACCGTAGCGGTAGCGCGGTTCCAGACTGAAGCGCCTAGAACCGCTCCGCCACACCGGCCGGCCAGTGAATCTAAGAACTGGTTTTGGGAAGGGAGGAAGAAAGTAAAGCCCTCATCCATTCGAAAAAGTTCAAAGGCGCTCTTTACCTCAGTAAGAAGAAGAAAACGGTGTGTGTGAAAATGAAAAGTTTCACTACATTGTTTTTGCAAAAGCCTGCACGAAAGTGCTTCAGTATGCTTCGCCTCCTAGAACTTAGAACTACTTAAACCTAACTAACCTAAGGACATCACACACATCCATGCCCGAGGCAGGATTCGAACCTGCGACCGTAGCGGTAGCGCGGTTCCAGACTGAAGCGCCTAGAACCGCTCCGCCACACCGGCCGGCCAGTGAATCTAAGAACTGGTTTTGGGAAGGGAGGAAGAAAGTAAAGCCCTCATCCATTCGAAAAAGTTCAAAGGCGCTCTTTACCTCAGTAAGAAGAAGAAAACGGTGTGTGTGAAAATAAAAAGTTTCACTACATTGTTTTTGCAAAAGCTTGCACGAAAGTGCTTCAGTATGCGTCGCCTCTGAGTACCTACAGAGCGCCTTAGTTTGTTCTGCCACGACTGTACCCGGAGTATAGTAAGTGTGTGGGGCGCGCATCAATACCGAGAAGACGCGAGGCATCGCTGCTAATTAGGAAGACGCTGTTCTAATTGCCTCGTTAGCTGAGGATGGGGTTAAACGCAGAAACGCAGATTTGGCTTTTGCGCACGACCGGCTCTGTTAGCGCGAGTTATGGCTGCCAAGGCGCGCGGAAGGTCGGATTGCTTGCGACACTAATTACTTCACTGAATTGTCTCAGCTGCTCTCTCTCTCTCTCTCTCTCTCTCTCTCTCTCTCTCTAACCGCGTGTGTATGTGTGTGTGTGTGCGTAAAGCTCGTAGAAGGAGATTACTCCCACTTGATGATCGCATTTGAAGTCTCCTCTGGATGTAATTGAGCTGTTAATTTCTATAACTGCACATCTCTGTGTTCCTTTCATCTCAATACCTTGGGACGTCCCCTTAGAAAAATTAATGAATCACTCTGCCGATAAACCTCTTACATTATTTGATTTTCAAACAGCTGAGCGGAACTGAACGTACTCAGACATTACTCTCTTTGCTTATTCTGATCAACACTAAACTAACAGCCAATATTTTTTTAGCGCAACGCATTCCGACTTTCAATAATCCCTACAAAAGAATGGCCCTGACTAACAATAGCCTATACCTTTCACAAATCACTTATCTCACAAAAATCTTCGCTACTCGAACTACTGCAATACAGCGAGCGCCACTACTGCCAGCTAAATAAAATATTCAAACTACTGAAGGCACTAAGTATTGATAGGCATAGTTAGGAAATGAAAGATTTTGATAGAGAACAAACAATGTATTTACCTTAATAGTGTTCAAAAGTCACAATATATATATATATATAGCAGTTCATGACATCCAGTCTTACAAATTTACTGTCTCTGATGGACACACGTCCAGGTCGACCGCTCTCAAAACTCCGCTATCTCTCTCCCCACATCCACCACTGCTGGCGGCTCACCTCCAACTACGCAACGCTACGCGCTGTTAACATCCAACTTCCCAACACTAGAATGGCAGACAACAATGCAAACCAGCCACAGACTGCACACAGCACAGCCAGTGATTTTCATACAGAGCGCTGCGTGGCGTTACCAACATATAAACCTAAACAGCCTGCTTACATAGTCCCCATGCTCCCCACAAAAAATTTTACAAATTGTTTTGGGAAGTGGCCAATACCGTATTAGAAAAAAAATTTTCATAATTACAATAACAAAGAAATCAAATGCACGCACTTGTTGATACAATGTTGGTCAAAAGCTAAAATTTTCTCACAGTCCATAAAGACAGTCCTAATCATTCATCACAGTATTAATTACTATTTTCAGATTGCGTTGCGCTAAAAAAATATTGTGTGGCAGTTTAGTGTTGATCAGAATAGGTAAAGAGCGAAATGTCTGAGTACGTTCAGTTCTGCTCAGCTGTTTGAAAATCAAATAATGTAAGAAGTTTATCAGCACAGTAATTGATTAATTTTTCTAAGGGGATGTTTCAACCTTTGGAGTGAAAAGAGTTACCCTCGTCAAAGGAGTACACTCTACAGCTACATCTACATCCGCTTGACTACTTAAGTGCCTGGCAGACGGTTCATCGAACCAACTTCACAATAATTCTCCGTTATTCCATTTTTGAACAGCGCGCGGAAAAAAAAGAACAGCAAATCTTTCCGTGCGAGCTCTGATTTCCCTTAGTTTATTGTGATGATCGTTTCACCATAACCAGGTCGACGTCAGCAAAATACTGAGTGATCAAAAATGGTTCAAATGGCTCTGAGCACTATGGGACTTAACATCTATGGTCATCAGTCCCCTAGAACTTAGAACTACTTAAACCTAACTAACCTAAGGACAGCACACAACACCCAGTCATCACGAGGCAGAGAAAATCCCTGACCGCGCCGGGAATCGAACCCGGGAACCCGGGCGTGGGAAGCGAGAACGCTACCGCACGACCACGAGCTGTGGACGAGTGATCAAAAAGTCAGTATAAATTTGAAAACTGAATAAATCACGGAATAATGTAGATAGAGAGGTACAAATTGACACACATGCTTGGAATGACATGGGGTTTTATTAGAACCAAAAAAATACAAAATTTCAAAAAATGTCCGACAGATGGCGCTTCATCTGATCAGAATAGCAATAATTAGCATAACAAAGTAAGACAAAGTAAAGATGATGTTCTTTACAGGAAATGCTCAATATGTCCACCATCATTCCTCTACAATAGCTGTAGTCGAGGAATAATGTTGTGAACAGCACTGGAAAGCATGTCCGGAGTTATTGTGAGGCATTGGCGTCGGATGTTGTCTTTCAGCATCCCTAGAGATGTCGGTCGATCACGATACACTTGCCACTTCAGGTAACCCTAAAGCCAATAATCGCACGGACTGAGGTCTGGGGACCTGGGAGGCCAAGCGTGATGAAAGTGGCGGCTGAGCACACGATCATCACCAAACGACGCGCGCAAGAGAGCTTTCATGCGTCTAACAAATATGCGGTGGAGCGCCATCCCGCATAAACATCGAACGTTCCAGCAGGTGTTTATCAGCCAGGCTTGGGATGATGCGATTCTGTAACATATCGGCGTACCTCTCACCCGTCACGGTAGAAGTTACAAAACCAGAATCACGCATTTCCTCGACGAAAAAAGGTCTGATAACGGTAGATGTGGTAAATCCAACCCATATCGTGACTTTCTCGTCGTGCAATGGAGTTTCCACGGGAGTTCTAGGATTTTCGGTAGCCCAAATTCTGCAGTTGTGGGCGTTGACAGACCCTCGGAGCGTGGAATGAGCTTCGTCGGTCCACAGCACGTTACTCAACCAATCGTCATCTTCCGCCATCTTTTGAAACGCCCACACCGCAAATGACCTCCGCTTCACTAAATCGCCAGGTAACAGTTCACGATGCCGATGGATTTTGTATGGACAGCATCGGAGGGTACGCCTAAGTGCCAACCAAACAGTAGTGTATGGAATGCCGGTGCGACGTGCGACTGCACGAGCGCTGACTTCCCCGTGCATAGGCGAACCCGCTACAGTCTCCATTTCTTCCTGAACTGTCTCAGCAGCATTACGCCTTGTGCTCGGTCGGCCACTACGGGGTCTATCGTGTAAACAACCCGTGGCGTCGAACTTCGAAACCATTCTCGTCACAGCTGCATTTGTCAAACGGACCTTTACCCGTCCGAATCCCCTTCCTATGGCGATAGGATCGTAACCCTAAACTAGCACATTCCCCATTCCGATAATACAGCTTCACTAAAAGCGCCTTTTCAGGCAACGTCAACATGCTGCAACTGCTGGTGCATCTGATTCTCTCTCTCATTACACCTCCTTTCATACACGATTGTCATGCACAGTCACTGACGTTTTGCTGTCCAGCGCCATCTCTTGGACATTTTGTGAACTTTGTTTTTTTTGTTCTAATAAAACCCTATGTCATTCCAAGCATGTGTGTCAAGTTTTACCTCTCTATCTACATTATTCCGTGGTTTATTAAGGTTTCAAATTTATACTGACTTTCTGATCACCTGGTATTTTCGCATTCGGAGGAGAAAGTTGGCGGTTGAAATTGCATGACAAGATCCCGCCGTAACGAGAAACGCCTTTCTTTCAGTTATGTCCAATCCTGTATCATTTCTGTGACACTCTCTCTTCCATGTTTCTGGATAATACAAAACGTGATGCCCTTCTTTCAACTTCAATAACGATGTACTCCGTTAATCCTGTCTGATCCCACACCGTGAAGCAGTACTCCAAAGGAGGACGGACAAGCGTAGTGTAGGCAATGTATTTAGTAGATATGTTGCATCTTCTATGTATTCTGCCAATAAAACTCAGTCGTTGGTTCGCCTTACGCACAAAATTTTGTGTGTGTTCTTTCCAATTTAAATTCTTCGCAATTGCAATTCCTAGGTATTTAGTTCAATTTATGGCCTTTAGATTTATTTGATTTATTGTGTAACCAAAGTTTAACGGATTCTTCGTTTTAGTAGCCATGTCGATGACGACACACTTTTCATCATTTAAGGTCAGTTCCCAATTTTCGCACCATACAGATCTCTTATCTAAATCGTTTTGTAGTTTTTTTTTAAATATTCTGACGACTTTAAAAGACGATAAACGACAGCATCATCTGCAAACAAACAGGCGCTCAGATTGTCTCCTAAACCGTTTATACCAGATGACAATTATTGAACTTTTTTTAAAAACGTAAGTTATTTACAAACTACGGGGTGCAAACACTTTATTCAAGATGTAAGCGTCACTACAGATATTCGGATTTAGGTAATGACATGTTCGATATGGCTGATCATTGGCAATGATGTGGTGCAGACGAATAGGGAAATTCTGGATGGTCCGCTGAAGTGTCGGAACATAGATGTTGTCGATGACCTCCTGAATGGTTGTTTTCAGCTCAGAAATGGTTTTGTAAATATTATTGACACCTTGTCTTCAATATAGCCGCACGAAAAGGAGTCGCATGTGACCAGATCTGGAGAATATGGCGACCAATCGCGGCCCATGCCAGTGGCCTCTGGGTACCCCGGAGCCAGAATATGGTCCCCAAAGTGCCCCTCCAGGACACCAAACACTCTTCTGCGTCAATGGGGTCGAGCTCCGTCTTGCATGAACCACATCTTGTCGAAATCAGGGTCATTTTGGATAATGGGGATAAACCATCCTGCAAAACCTTCGCGTAACATTCGGTAGTCATCTGTTATCAAGAAATATCGCACCGAAACTTCCTGGCAGATTAAAACTGTGTGTCGGACCGAGACTCGAACTCGGGACCTTTGCCTTTCGCGGGCAAGTGCTCTACCAACTGAGTTACCCAAGCACGACTCACGCCCCGTCGTCACAGCCTTACTTCTGCCAGTACCTCGTCTCCTACCTTCCAAACTTTACAGAAGCTCTCCTGCGAACCTTGCAGAACTAGCACTCCTGAAAAAAAGGATACTGCGGAGACATGGCTTAGCCACAGCCTGGGGGATGTTTCCAGAATGAGATTTTCACTCTGCAGCGGAGTGTGCGCTGATATGAAACTTCCTGGCATTCTGGAAATATCCCCCAGGCTGTGGCTAAGCCATGTCTCCGCAATATCCTTTCTTTCAGGAGTGCTAGTTCTGCAAGGTTCGCAGGAGAGCTTCTGTTAAGTTTGGAAGGTAGAAGACGAGATACTGGCAGAAGTAAAGCTGTGAGTACCGGGCGTGAGTCGTGCTTGGGTAGCTCAGTTGATAGAGCACTTGCCCGCGAAAGGCAAAGGTCCCGGGTTCGAGTCTCGGTCGGGCACACAGTTTTAATCTGCCAGGAAGTTTCATATCAGCGCACTCTCCGCTGCAGAGTGAAAATCTCATTCTGTAAATATCGCACCGATTATTCCGTAACTGGACATTGCACACCACGCAGTCACCTGTTGAGAGTGAAGAGATGTTTTGATCGCAAAATGCCGGTTCTCAGTCCCCCGAATGCCCCAATTTTGCTTATTGAGGAACCCATCCAAATAAAATTGGGCTTCGTCGCTAAACCAAACCATGCATGCGCATACTGGTTCCCATCATGCCCCGCGGCGAAGCGTGCAGTTGGAGGACCGTAGCGCAAACCGTTGAGACGTTATGACGATTTTATTTCACCGTATGACTATAAGCAATAGGAGAGGGCATATAACACTACCTTGGGAAATTCTAGAAATCACTTTTGTTATACTCGATGACTTTCCGTTAGTTACTACGAACTGTGACCTCTCTGACAGGAAATCACGAATCCAGTCGCACAACTGAGACGATATTTCATAAGCATGCAATTTGATCACAAGCCGCTTGTGACGTACTGTGCCAAAAGCATCCAGAAATCTAGAAATACCGAATCAATTTGTAATCCTTTCTCCATAGCACTCAGCACTTCGCTTGTGTAAAGAGCTGGTTGCGTTTCGCAAGAACGATGTATGCTAAATCCGTGTTGACTGTGTTTCAATAGACCGTTCTCTTCGAGGTAATTCATGGTATTCGAACGCAATATACGTTCCAAAGCAAAGAAACGGAACACCACAAATGAATTATCCCAATGGGTCGGAAATTGGTAGATGTGATGTACAGGTACAGACTAAAATGTGCTACTACGTTGTAAAAAAATTAATGAATTAACTAGCTTGACTTTTGACCTTGACACAGATAAGACAGATACTGCATTTTAACTCTCTTTTGATTTTTTTGCCTAGTTGCATACATTTTAAATTTTTTTTTCCTGTCCAAGACAAAAGTCTGTGAAAAAAAATTTACCACACAGTATACGGATTTTTGTATTTTTTTGTGTTTACAGAACGTGAAAGTAAAGGACTCAAATATCAATTCCCAAAAGAAACTCGACGGAACTTTCAAAAATTCTCGAGAAATTCAACTCTGAAGTTTCCTGAGCGTGTTCAATAGCCCAAAGTAATAAACATTTCTCCATTGGCAACACAGCTCTCTGCTACATTGCTCGGCTCCCACGTAGGGCAACTGGGTTCGATTCCTGGCCGATACAAATTTTTAAACGTACCTGCATGTTCTACGAGTATTTCCACGATGTGCAAAATACAACTGTTTTCAGTATCATTTCGATCATTAAGATTTGTTTCTTTTTCGTTCATTTCGAATACCTAAATCATTGAAATTAAAAAAATCGTCAAATAAATGTTAATTAACACATATGCAATTGTAATTTTTATGAAAAAAGCACATCTCCTTATGTCTGATTACGTATTGGAGAGAAAAAGCCAGTTTTTATACAGAATTTATGAGACCTTATCGTCAGAGTCCAAGAGACTATTTTTTCTCACAGACATTTGTTGTTCCATTTCAGTGTTTACTTGATCTTTTCCAAATAATCACCGCCTCCTTGAATGCACTTCTTATAGTCTCTGTTAGTCCTCCAACACATCATGCAGACCGCTCTTCGTGAGGTCCTTGAGAATCGCCTCACTTTTCCCGAGCATGGCTTGCTTCAGAGCTCTCAAATCGAATGCCCCGAAGATCTTTGCCTTTATTGAGGGGAACAAAAGAAAAAAAAATAACAGCGTGCAAGTTCGAGACTACAAGGCAGAGCCAGAAACTTCATGACAGAAACTGCACAAACACGGCACGTGTGGAGATGATAATGCATAATCGTACACAGACTGCCACATGAAATTCTCAGTACTTCACTGAGGCTACGTAGTGATGTCCGCCGATCCTCGCGGACAATCACAGCAGCCGCGCTGAAGAAGCCGAAACACTTAACGGAGACAAGTCTTTGAATGAAACTTCCTGGCAGATTAAAACTGTGTGCCCGACCGAGACTCGAACTCGGGACCTTTGCCTTTCGCGGGCAAGTTCTCTACCATCTGAGCTACCCAAGCACGACTCACGCCCGGTTAATCTGCCAGGAAGTTTCATATCAGCGCACACTCCGCTGCAGAGTGAAACTCTCATTCTGGAAACATCCCCCAGGCTGTGGCTAAGCCATGTCTCCACAATATCCTTTCTTTCAGGAGTGCTAGTTCTGCTAGGTTCGCAGGAGGGCTTCTGTAAAGTTTGGAAGGTAGGAGACGAGATACTGGCAGAAGTAAAGCTGTGAGGACCGGGCGTGAGTCGTGCTTCGGTAGCTCAGATGGTAGAGCACTTGCCTGGGAAAGGCAAAGGTCCCGAGTTCGAGTCTCGGTTGCGCACACAGTTTTAATCTGCCAGGAAGTTTCATATCACTGCACACTCCGCTGCAGAGTGAAAATCTCATTCTGGAAACATCCCCCAGGCTGTGGCTAAGCCATGTCTCCGCAATATCCTTTCTTTCAGGAGTGCTAGTTCTGCGAGGTTCGCAGGAGAGCTTCTGTAAAGTTTGGACGGTAGGAGACGAGATACTGGCAGAAATAAAGCTGTGAGGACCGGGCGTGAGTCGTGCTTCGGTAGCTCAGATGGTAGAGCACTTGCGCGCGAACGGCAAAGGTCCCGAGTTCGAGTCTCCGTCGCGCACACAGTTTTAATCTGCCAGGAAGTTTCATATCACTGCACACTCCGCTGCAGAGTGAAAATCTCATTCTGGAAGTCTTTGAATCACGTAAACACGGTTGCAAGATGCAGTGCATCTCCACTGTACGCTTGCTACCGCTTTTCGTAAGTTTCAGTGGCAGAATGGTTTAAACGAACGCAGAATTTTCTTATTCCGCACTGCTGCTCTCGCGTCATCTCGATTGTTTGGCATGCGAAATTCAAAGAGCGCCAACAAAACAGGGAGTATGACTGCCAACTTGCCGATACGAGAGCGCTGCCGCCTATGGACGTGATACATAAAAACCGGCTCCTTTCAAATTTACATGTGGATCAGCTCTCCTATATTCTTAATTACACCTACTGATCTTATTTTAAAAGACTAGCTTCACGCCCGCCGCTTCATTCGCGTAGTCTGCACGATCTGCACAGGTTTCTTCATGTTTTTCATTAATCGAATTTTCTTGTTGTTCAATAATTGGAACATATTTTAAACTTTTCGCTCTAAGGCCACAGAAGCATGGGCTTTCCGGACTGTACTTCCGATTAAAAAGGGATCTGATAGCTGGAGTCCAAAGTTTATTGTTAAACATCCCTTTTTTGCGTTCTTGTCGTGATATTTTCGTAGAAACTTTTGTCCCCTAACACCCATTTCTTTATATCTAACTGAGAACTGAAGTACCAGTTTTCATAGCTTTACAAAATTTTTCGAAAAGTTTTCGTTTCCTAGTTCACTCCCTTAGGGGTTGAATTTCCAAAAACAGCGGAACACGTATTTTTTAATTTCTAACCGAGAAGCCAAATACAAATTTTCAAAGCCTGTAGGCTCAGGATGACACGGCGGTCGGTCGGTACCGTCGGGCTTTCTGAGTGTGTTCGGACAGAATTTCGTTCAGGATTGAGGATAATATGGACACTCGCAAATCTTCAAAGTCGATTTCCTCGGGAGTTCTTGAGAGTTGCATCAAACTGTGTAGGCCCAGAGATATTTGAGTTTTGAATTTCACGCAGCATAAATGTGAAAAAGAACAAAAAATCCGATTCCTGTGTTAGTCCAAATTTGTGTGTGCTGCTTCCTAATCCAGCTAATTAGTTTTCTTCTAATCATCGTCTTAGTGGTGGTTAAGACAGATTTCGCTGCAACATATGGAGTTGTCGCTTCTATTGCGGCAAGCCTACCAGTTTTTTCATTGCCAGCGATTCATGGCGACCAGGGACGCACAACAAATTCACCCTCTCAATTCCCCAGCCCTCACAAGAGCTTCGTGGCATCCTGCAACGATCATTGTTCTCGTTGCAGGACCTGTTTCACAGCTGCTTTCTGTCTAAATGAATGGGAACGCCACGAGTCTACATATACATTCGAGCTCTGATTTCTCATATTTCGTTATGATGACCATTTCTTCCTATGTAAAGTATTCGGAGTATGCTGATGCATTAGCTCCATACTTAACAATCATATACAACCGTTCGCTCGACGAAATATCCGTACCCAAAGACTGGAAAGATGCAAAGATCACATCAGTATTCAAGAAAGGTAGTAGGAGTAATCCACTAAATCAGGCCCATATCGTTAACGTCCGTATGCAGCAGGATTTTAGAACATATATTGTGTTCGAACATTATGAATTACCTCGAAGAAAACGGTCTATTGACAAACAGTCAACATGGGTTTAGAAAACATCGTTCCTGTGAAACACAACTAGCTCTTTATTCACATGAAGTGCTGAGTGCTATTGACAAGGGATTTCAGATCGATTCCGTATTTCTGGATTTACGGAAGGCTTTTGACACTGTACCACACAAGCGGCTCGTAGTGAAATTGCGTGCTTATGGAATATCGTCTCAGTTATGTGACTGGATTTGTGATTTTCTGTGAGAGAGGTCACAGTTCGTAGTAATTGATGGGAAGTCATCGAATAAAACACAAGTGATTTCTGGCTTTCCCCAAGATAGTGTTATAGGCCCTTTGCTGTTTCTTATCTATATTAACGATTGGGGAGACAATCTGAGCAGCCGTCTTCGGTTGTTTGCAGATGACGCTGTCGTTTATCAACTAATAAAGTCATCAGAAGACCAGAAAAACTGCAAAACGATTTAGAAAAGATATCTGCATAGTGCGAAAAGTGGCAGTTGACATTAAATAACGAGAAGTGTGAGGTCATCCAATGAGTGCTAAAAGGAACTCGTTAAACTTCGGTTACACGATAAATCAGTCTAATCTAAATGCCGTAAATTCAACTAAATACCTAGGTATTACAGTTACGAACAACTTAAATTGGAAGGTTCAAATGGTTCAGATGGCTCTGAGCACTATGGGACTTAACTTCTTTGGTCATCAGTCCCCTAGAACTAAGAACTACTTAAACCTAACTAACCTAAGGACATCACACACATCCATGCCCGAGGCAGGATTCGAACCTGCGACCGTAGCGGTCGCGCGGTTCCAGGCTGTAGCGCCTAGAACCGCATGGCCACTGCGGCCGGCCTAAAACAAATTGGAAGGAACACGCAGAAAATGTTGTGGGTAAGGCTAACCAAAGACTACGTTTTATTGTCAGGACAATTATAATATGTAACAGGTCTACTAAGGAGACTGCCTACACTACGCTTGTCCGTCCTCTTTTAGAATACTGCTCCGCGGCGTTAGATCCTTACCAGATAGGACTGACGGAGTACATCGAAAAAGTTCAAAGAAAGGCAGCACGTTTCGTATTATCACAGAAATGATACTCGATTTGAATCTTCTGACGAAATTGCAATCACCAACTTTCTCCTCCGCATGCGAAAATATTTTGTTGACGCCGACCTATGTAGAGAGGAACGATCACCAAGATAAAATAAGGGAAATCAGAGCTCGTAATCGAAGATGTGGGTGTTCATTCTTTCCGCGTGCTATACGAGATTGGAATAATAGAGAATTGTGAAGATGGTTCGATGAACCCTCTGCCAGGCACTTAAATGTGATTTGCAGAGTATCCAT
The DNA here is from genome assembly GCF_021461385.2 of Schistocerca piceifrons. Taxonomy (NCBI): domain Eukaryota; kingdom Metazoa; phylum Arthropoda; class Insecta; order Orthoptera; family Acrididae; genus Schistocerca; species Schistocerca piceifrons. Next base: position 65,106,464 of record NC_060148.1, on the reverse strand, counting down.
GTAGGTGTAGATGTAGATGTAAACTGATGTCAGTAAAATGTTTTGGCATTCAGATGAGACAGTTGCTGTTTGAAATTTTGTGAAACCATCTTGCCGCAACGAGAAACGCCTTTGTTATAATGATCAGGTACCCCTGTTTGCGTATCGTATACTTGACAGTCCCCCCCTATTTCACGATAATACAAAACGAGCTGCCCTTCTTTGGATTTCTCAATGTCCTCCGCCAATCTGGTAAGGAACCCACACTGCACAGCAAGACTGCGAGAGACAATTGAAGCGCAGACAGTCTCTTTGGTACATCTACATCTACGTACATACTCCGTAAACCACCGTAGGTGCGTGGCGGAGGGCACCCTGTAACACTACTGGTCACTTGCTTTCCCGTTACACTCGTAAGCAGAAGAAGGGAAAAACAACCATGTATGTTCCTCCAAACCAGTCCTAATTTCTCTTATCTTCGTGGTCTCTCCTCGAAATGTACGTCGGTGGCAGTAGAATCGTTCTGCAGTCAGCTATTTTGTCAACAGCGTTCCTCGAAAAGAACGTCAACGTCGCATTCCCATATGAGATCGTGAAGCATCAACGTAGTACTTGCGTTTCGTTCGAACCTACTGGTAACAAATCAAGCAGTCGGCCTCTAAATTGTCTCAGCATCTCCTTCGATCCCAAACACTCGAGCAGTACTCAAGAATAGGTCATACCAACATCCTATATCCGGTGTCCTTTACAGGCGAACCACAATTCCATAGAATTCTTCCTTCCGTCGACCACTCGCCTTCTCTACCACAGTCACCACAGGCTAGTTCCATCTCCACTTTGCAACGTTAGGACAGGATAATAACGACGTGCTGTGTGAAGCAGCGCAGTACTAATACTGTATTCGAAGTTTTTCCTACCAATCTGCATTACCTTACATTTCTCTACATTTAGTACTATCCGTCATTCATCACGCCAACCAGAAATTTTCTCTAAGTCATCTTGTATCTTCAACACCTTCCCATACACTACAGCATCATCAGCAAACAACGGCTGGTTGCTACCCACCCTGTCCATCAAATCATTTGCGCATGTAGAAAATAACAGTGGTCCTAACATACTTTAGTGGAACGACACCCTTGTCTCTGATGAACATTCGCCATCGAGGACAACTTTTCGTTTCTCTTACTTACGAAATCTTCGAGCCACTCAGACATCTGGGAACATGTTCCGTATGCTCGTAACTTCCCTAACAGTCTGTATTGGGTCGTCATAGATATGTGGGGCGCAGCAGATTATTTTCTACTTGTTAAATGCAGTCTTTGGTCTACCTTACTCACGACATTATCTGCGTGATTGTTCCAGTGTAAGTAGTTAGTTAGTTAGTTCCTATCTCGACCTCGAATGCTGTAGCCAGTTTTCTTAGAGAGACAGTACTTCCCAGTCGAAGCAGCACCCCGTACACTATGGCCCGACACTTCTACATCTACATGATTACTCTGCAATTCACAATAAAGCGCTCGGCAGAGGGTTCATCGAACCACAATCATACTATCTCTCTACCATTCCACTCCCAAACAGCGCGCGGGAAAAACCAACACCCTAAACCTTCTGTTCGAGCTCTGATTTCTCTTATTTTATTTTGATGGTCATTACTACCTATGTAGGTTGGGCTCAACAAAATATTTTCGCATTTGGAAGAGAAAGTTGGTGACTGAAATTTCGTAAATAGATCTCGCCGCGACGAAAATCTCTTTGCTCAAATGACTTCCATCCCAACTCGCGTATCATATCTGCCACACTCTCTCCCCTATTACGTGATAATACAAAACGAGCTGCCCTTTTTTGCACCCTTTCGATGTCCTCCGTCCATCCCACTTGGTAAGGATCCCACACAGCCCAGCAATATTCCAACAGAGGACGAACGAGTGTAGTGTAAGCTGTCTCTTTAGTGGACTTGTTGCATCTTATAAGTGTCCTGACAATGAAACGCAACCTTTGGCTCGCCTTCCCCACAATATTATCTATGTGGTCTTTCCAACTGAAGTTGTTCGTAATTTTAACACCCAGGTACTTAGTTGAATTGACAGCCTTGAGAATTTTACTATTTATCGAGTAATCGAATTCCAACGGATTTCTTTTGGAACTCGTTTGGATCACCTCACACTTTTCGTTATTTAGCGTCAACTGCCACCTGCCACACCATACAGCAATCTTTTCTAAATCGCTTTGCAAATTATACTGGTCTTCGGATGACCTTACTAGACGGTAAATTACAGCGTCATAACCGAACAACCTAAGAGAACTGCTCAGATTGTCACCCAGGTCATTTATATAGATCAGGAACAGCATAGGTCCCAGGACGCTTCCCTGGGGAACACCCGATATCACTTCAGTTTTACTCGATGATTTGCCGTCTATTACTACGAACTGCGACCTTCCTGACAGGAAATCACGAATCCAGTCGCACAACTGAGACGACACCCCATAGGCCCGCAGCTCGATTAGAAGTCGCTTGTCAGGAACGGTGTCAAAAGTTTTCCGGAAATCTAGAAATACGGAATCAACTTGAGATCCCCTGTCGACAGAGGCCATTACTTCGTGCGAATAAAGAGTTAGCTGCGTTGCACAAGAACGATGTTTTCTGAAACCATGCTGATTACGTGTCAATAAATCGTTCCCTTCGAGGTGATTCATAATGTTTGAATACACTATGTGCTACAAACCCCTACTGCTAACCGACGTCAGAGATACAGGTCTGTAGTTGGATGGATTACCCCTACCACCCTTCCTCTGTTTTCGGCCACCTGTAACCCACACTATGCCAACTCAGCTGCATCATGCTTCTGCCTTCCCGTGCTCCCTCCCCTCTTTGGTTATATACACTACTGGCCATTAAAATTGCTATACCAAGAAGAAATGCAGATGATAAACGGGTATTCATTGGACAAATATATTATACTAGAACTGGCATGTGAATACATTTTCACGCAACTTGGGTGCATACATCCTGACAAATAAGTACCCCGAAACACCACCTCCGGCCGTAATAACGGCCTTGATACGCCTGGGCATTGAGTCAAACAGAGCTCGGACGGCGTGTACAGGTACAGCTGCCCATGCAGCTTCAACACGATACCACAGTTCATCAAGAGTAGTGACTGGTGTATTGTGACGAGCCAATTGCTCGGCTACCATGGACCAGACGTTTTCAGTTGGTGAGAGATCTGGAGAATGTGCTGGCCAGGGCAGCAGTCGAACATTTCCTGTATCCAGAAAGGCCCATTCAGGACCTGAAACATGCGTTCGTGCATTATCCTGCTGAAATGTAGGCTTTCACAGGAATTGAATGAAGAGGAAAGGCACAGGTCGTAACACATCTGAAATGTAACGTCCACAGTTCAGTGTGCCGTCAATGTTTACAAGAGGTGACCGAAACGTGTAACCAATGGCAACCCATACCATCACGCCGGGTGATACGCCAGTATGTCGATGACGAATACACGCTTCAAATTTGCGTTCACCGCGATGTCTCCAAACACGGACGCGATCATCATGATGCTGTAAACAGAACCTGGATTCATCCGGCAAAATGACATTTTGCCATTCGTGCACCCAGGTTCGTCGTCGAGTACACCATCGCAGGCGCTCCTGTCTGTGATGCAGCGTCAAGGGTAACCGCAGCCACGGTCTCCGAGCTGATAGTCCGTGCTGTTGCAAACTGTTCGTGCAGATGGTTGTTGTCTTGCAAACGTCCCCATCTGTTGACTCAGGCATCGAGACGTGGCTGCACGATCCGTTACAGCCATGCGAATAAGATGCCTGTCATCTCGACTGCTAGTGATACGAGGCCGTTGGGATCCAGCACTGCGTTCCGTATTACCCTTCTGAACCCACCGATTACATATTCTGCTAACAGTCATTGGATCTCGACCAACGCGAGCAGCAATGTCGCGATACGGTAAACCGCAATCGCGATAGGCTACAATCCGACCCTTATCAAAGTCGGAAACGTGATGGTACGCATTTCTCCTCCTTACACGAGGCATCACAACAACGTTTCACCAGGCAACGCCGGTCAACTGTTGTTTGTGTATTAGAAATCGTTTGTAAACTTTCCTCCACTGTTCCCGATGTGGTAGTGAAGTGGAAACATGAAGGGAAAGGTGGAGCACAAAAGTCGACCTCGTCTGTTGATCGACAGAGGTCGACAGTTGCAGAGGGTCGTAATGGGTAATAGGCAGACATCTATCCAGACCATCACACAGGAATTCCAAACTGCATCAGGATCCACTGCAGGTACTATGACAGCTAGGCGCGGTCCGGAGCTCGTGGTCGTGAGGTAGCGTTCTCGCTTCCCGCGCCCGGGTTCGATTCCCGGCGGGGTCAGGGATTTTCTCTGCCTCGTGATGACTGGGTGTTGTGTGATGTCCTTAGGTTAGTTAGGTTTAAGTAGTTATAAGTTCTAGGGGATTGATGACCGTAGATGTTAAGTCCCATAGTGCTCAGAGCCATTTTTGAAGAGCAATTCGGGGATGGCGGTTGCACCTTTGAACACGATCGAGCACCTGTTCATAATGCTCGGCCTGTGGCGGAGCGTTTACGCGACGGTAACATCCCTCTAATGGACTGGCCTGCACAGAGTCCTGGCCTGAATCCTATAGAACACCTTTGGGATGTTTTAGAACGCCGACTTCGTGCCACACCTCACCGACCGACATCGATACCTCTCCTCAGTGCAGCACTCCGTGAAGAATGGGCTGCCATTCCCCAAGAAACCTTCCAGCACCTGACTGAACGTATGCCTGCGAGAGTGGAAGCCATCATCAAGGCTAAGGGTGTGCCAACACCTTACTGAATACCAGAATTACCGATGGAGGGCGCCACGAAGTTGTAAGCCATTTTCAACCAGGTGTCCGGATACTTTTGATCACGTTGTTTTTTACGGCAAGAACGTGGAATCAGAGCCCTTCCCATCCTTTTATGCGCGCACACCCATTTTCTTCAGATGAAAGAGCCGCCGAATCCTTCACAAAACCTTTTGGGCTTCCAAACGTGAGGGAGGGCAGCAACACAGTGTCTACGAATTTGGATCGATCGAATTTCAAAGTCTAATAATTTAATATCAAAACACGTTCGTAGCATTTGTCGATCTGCTATTACAATGGACAGTCAAATGAAAACGAGGCAATTTGGAAAAAACGTAGGCAGATTATTTATTATTTCAAAAATAATCGGCATAACTGTTAGTACACTTATCCCAGTGAGAAACAGCCGGCCTGGAGTGGCCGTGCAGTTAAAGGCGCTACAGTCCAGAACCGCATGACCGCTACGGTCGCAGGTTCGAATCCTGCCTCGGGCATGGATGTGTGTGATGTCCTTAGGTTAGTTAGGTTTAAGCAGTCCTAAGTTCTAGGGGACTGATGACCACAGCAGTTAAGTCCCATAGTGCTCAGAGCCATTTGAACCATTTTTTGAGAAACAAGTCGCTCAAACCCTTCATGGGAAAATACTTGCGGTTCCCTACTGAACCATTGTTGTACACATCCAGGGGTGCACCTCTTTGTCCGAAAGAAATCGACGGCCACGAATGTCTTTCTTCAGGGCTTCAATAATATGAAAGTCGCATTTGAAGAAATAGGGACTGTACGGAGGACGTGTAAGGGCTTCCCAGGGAAAGTTCTGCAGCGTAGTCGAAACAACTTTGGCAACTTGTGGGTGGCCATTATCCTGGACCACAATGACTTTATCCGTCAACATTCCTGGGCGTTTGGATTTGATGGGGCGCATCAGTCGGGTTTCGCTGGGAAGCCCTTACACATCATGTATACAGTCCCGATCTCTCCCTATGCGATACCCATATTTTTGCAGCTCTGAAGAAAGACGTTCGTAGCCATTGATTTGCTTTGGACGAAGAGGTGGACATCTGGCCAGGCTACGGTCATGGTTCCGTAGCCGACCGCAAACATTTGTCCATGAAGACATTGAACATCATGACTCACAGGGGATAAATTTATTAACACTTATGAGGAGAACTTTTCGATTAATAAATAGATTCTAGAATGAGATTTTCACTCTGCAGCGGAGTGTGTGCTGATATGAAACTTCCTAGCAGATTAAAACTGTGTGCCCGACCGAGACTCGAACTCTGGACCTTTGCCTTTCGCGGGCAAGTGCTCTACCATCTGAGCTACCTAAGCACGACTCACGCCCGGTCCTCACAGATTTACTTCTGCCAGTATCTCGTCTCCTACCATTCAAACTTTACAGAAGCTCTCCTGCGAACCAGAAGATCTTCTGTAAATTTTGGAAGGTAGGAGACGAGATACTGCCAGAAAGGGCTCTCTACAAGGGAAGTGTCCAGCCGTCTCGGAGTGAACCAAAGCGATGTTGTTCGCACATGAAGGATATGCAGAGAGACAGGAACTGTCGATGACATGCCTCGCTCAGGCCGCCCAAACGCTACTAATGCAGTGGATGAAAGCTACCTACAGATTATGGTTCGGAGCGGCCCTGACAGCAACGCCACCATTTTGAATAATACTTTTCGTGCTTCGGCAGCTCAGATGGTAGAGCACTTGCCCGCGAAAGGCAAAGGTCCCGAGTTCGAGTCTCGGTCGGGCACACAGTTTTAGCCTGCCGGGAAGTTTCATGTGAGCGCACACTCCGCTGCAGAGTGAAAATCTCATTCTGGAAACATCCCCCAGGCTGTGGCTAAGCCATGTCTACGCAATATCCTTACAGGAGTGCTAGTTCTGCAAGGTTCGCAGGAGAGCTTCTGTAAAGTTTGAAAGGTAGGAGACGAGATACTGGCAGAAGTAAAGCTGTGAGGAGCGGCCGTGAGTCGTGCTTCGGTAGCTCAGATGGGAGAGCACTTGCCCGCGAAGAGCAAAGGTCCCGAGTTCGAGTCTCGGTCGGGCACACAGTTTTAGCCTGCCGGGAAGTTTCATGTGAGCGCACACTCCGCTGCAGAGTGAAAATCTCATTCTGGAAACATCCCCCAGGCTGTGGCTAAGCCATGTCTCCGCAATATCCTTACAGGAGTGCTAGTTCTGCAAGGTTCGCAGGAGAGCTTCTGTAAAGTTTGAAAGGTAGGAGACGAGATACTGGCAGAAGTAAAGCTGTGAGGAGCGGCCGTGAGTCGTGCTTCGGTAGCTCAGATGGGAGAGCACTTGCCCGCGAAGAGCAAAGGTCCCGAGTTCGAGTCTCGGTCGGGCACACAGTTTTAGCCTGCCGGGAAGTTTCATGTGAGCGCACACTCCGCTGCAGAGTGAAAATCTCATTCTGGAAACATCCACCAGGCTGTGGCTAAGCCATGTCTCCGCAATATCCTTTCTTTCAGGAGTGCAAGGTTCGCAGGAGAGCTTCTGTAAAGTTTGAAAGCTAGGAGGCGAGATACTGGCAGAAGTAAAGCTGTGAGGAGCGGGCGTGAGTCGTGCTTCGGTAGCTCAGATGGTAGAGCACTTGCCCGCGAAAGGCAAAGGTCCCGAGTTCGAGCCTCGGTCGGGCGCACGGTTTTAATCTGCCGGGAAGTTTCATGTGAGCGCACACTCCGCTGCAGAGTGAAAATCTCATTCTGCAAACATCCCCCAGGCTGTGGCTAAAACCATCTCTCCGCAATATCCTTTCTTTCAGGAGTGCTAGTTCTGCAAGGTTTGCAAGAGAGCTTCTGTAAATTTTGAAAGGTAGGAGACGAGATACTGGCAGAGGTAAAGCTGTGAGGAGCAGGCGTGAGTCGTGCTTCGGTAGCTCAGATGGTAGAGCACTTGCCCGCGAAAGGCAAAGGTCCCGAGTTCGAGCCTCGGTCGGGCGCACGGTTTTAATCTGCCGGGAAGTTTCATGTGAGCGCACACTCCGCTGCAGAGTGAAAATCTCATTCTGGAAACATCCCCCAGGCTGTGGCTATGCCATGTCTCCGCAATATCCTTTCAGGAGTGCTAGTTCTGCAAGGTTCGCAGGTGAGCTTCTGTAAAGTTTGAAAGGTAGGAGACGAGATACTGGCAGAAGTAAAGCTGTGAGAACCGGGCGTGAGTCGTGCTTCGGTAGCTCAGATGGGAGAGCACTTGCCCGCGAAGAGCAAAGATTCCGAGTTCGTGACTCGGTCGGGCACAGAGTTTTAACCTGCCGGGAAGTTTCATGTGAGCGCACACTCCGCTGCAGAGTGAAAATCTCATTCTGGAAACATCCCCCAGGCTGTGGCCGCGCCATGTCTCCGCAATATCCTTTCTTTCAGGAGTGCAAGGTTCGCAGGAGAGCTTCTGTAAAGTTTGGAAGGTAGGAGACGAGGTACTGGCAGAAGTAAAGCTGAGAGTACCGGGCGTGAGTCGTGCTTCGGTAGCTCAGTTGGTAGAGCACTTGCCCGCGAAAGGCAGAGGTCTCAAGTTCGAGTCTCGGTCGGGCACACAGTTTTAATCTGCCAGGAAGTTTCAGGATGTATGTAGGTAATCATTTTAAGTATGCGAACATGGTGTCGCTGGCGCATATTTACGACGGCAGGCGACCTCAAAAAGTCATCGGTCCGCCTGGTGGTGCTGTAACCGGATGTACGTATCCGTATGTTCGGATGTCCAGTGTCGTTAGATTTCATTGTGTAAATTCGTCACTATATGTTTAGCCCAACTTTACTCCCCACTCTGCAAAAAGTCTACATATTGCCAAAATGACGTACTCCATATGTACAAGAACCAAGAGTGGCAGACGGGGAACGAGGTACTCGGATTGAAAACGATGTAACACAGGAATGTAGTCTTTCGCTGCTTTTGTTCAATCTACACACTGACAGAAAAATAAAACACTGGCAAAAAGGGCATTCCTGGCTAAGAGAAGTCTATTGGCATCAAGCATAGCCCTTAATTTGAGAGGACGACGGTTCAATCCTGTCTCCGGTAATCCTGATTTAGGTTTTCCGAAGTTTCCCTAAATCGTTTCAGGGAAATGCCGGGATGGTTCCTTTGAAAGGGCACGGCCGACTTCCTTCCCCATCCTTCCCTAACCCGAGCTTGCGCTCCGTCTCTAACTACCTCGTGGTCGACGGGACGTTAAACACTAACCTCCTCCTTAATTTGAGAAGGAAATTTGTGAGAATGTATGTTTGGAACACAGAATTGTATGGTAGTGAAAACTGCACTGTGCGAAAACTACAACAAAAGAGCATCGAAGTACTTTAGATGTGGTGCTACAGAAGAATGTTGAAAATTAGTCGGTCTGATGAAGTTAGGTTCGAAATGGCTGTGAGCACTATGCGACTTAACTTCTGAGGTCATCAGTCCCCTAGAACTTAGAACTACTTAAACCTAACTAACCTAGGGACATCACACACATCCATGCCCGAGGCAGGATTCGAACCTGCGACCGTAGCGGTCGCTCGGTTCCAGACTGTAGCGCCTAGAACCGCACGGCCACTCCGGCCGGCTGAAGTTAGGAATGAGGCGGTTATCCCCCTAATGGTCGAAGAAATTAAAACACTGAAAACACTGACAAGACCGCAGGAACAGGAAGTAGGAGATGTGTTAACGCATCACGGAATATTTTCATGATATTAGAGCGAGCTGTAGAGAGTAAAAAGTGTGGAGGAGTACGTGCAACAAACAACTGAGCGCGTTGGAAGAATGTGCTGCTCTGACATGGACGAGTCGGCACGGGAGAGAAAGTCAGAAGATTGGTGATTCAAAAAATAAACAGATCCACGTACAAAACGGGTCAGGTGAAGTCTCTTGCTGAGATATTCGCCAGGTGCATTCGTGTGGGGACTGGTATGCCTTCCTCCTCGAGAAGCAGTGCGTTATACCGCGCGGCTAGCCCGGCGGGTTTTGTTGTAAGTACAGTTTATACACACAAATAAACAAAAGTCAGCACCTCGCGGTCGCACGGTCGCAATCATGCTTCCCAACCACTGGGTCCCGGGTTCGATTGCCGGTGGGGTCAGGGATTTTCACCTGCCTCGAGATGACTGGGTGTTGTTGTGTCGCCTTCATCATTCATGGAAGTGGCGAGTTTGGACTGGGCAAAGTTTGGGGATTTGTACGGGCGCTGATAACCGCTCGGTTGAACATCCCACGAACCAAACATCATCATCATCAAACACACAAAAATCTATAGGATTATTGTTGTTATTTTGTGCTCTATGGAATGTTCTTCACAATGATCAAAACCAAGAATTTGTTATTGTTACTGATAAAGTGCGATAGTTGTTTATGAATAACAGAAACATGTTCTATATTATGCTGTTTTGTCTATATAATCTTGATGAAGTGATGTTTGATATGTTTTTGTTTTGAGTTTTCTCTAATTTTAACTTTTTTATGAAACAGAGTTCTGTATTGCCACATGATAAATCTGCCCATTTTTTCCATTTTTGCTACAACATCACTCTATTTCATGTTACGTTACAAATCAACGCTTTTCGAATAAAACCTGAATTCATTACTGTAAGGATCAATTTTGCTATAAATAATGTTTATTTTTAAGTGGCAGACAAGAGGAAAACTCCACAACTGGCCATTAAAATTGCTACACCATGAAGATGATGTGCTAAAAACGCGAAATTTAACCGACAGGAAGAAGATGCTGTGATATGCAAATAATTAGCTTGTCAGAGCATTCACACAAGGTTGGCGCCGGTGGCGACACCTACAACGTGCTGACATGAGGAAAGTTTCCAACCCATTTCTCATACACAAACAGCAGTTGACCGGCGTTGCCTGGTGAAACGTTGTTGTGATGCCTCCTGTAAGGAGGAGAAATGCGCACCATCACGTTTCCGACTTTGATAAAGGTCGGATTGTAGCCTATCGCGATTGCGGTTTACTGTATCGACACATTGCTGCTAGCGTTGGTCGAGATCCAATGACTGTTAGCAGAATATGGAATCGGTGGGTTCAGGAGGGTAATACGGAACGCCGTGCTGGATCCCAACGGCCTCATATCACTAGCAGTCGAAATGACAGGCATCTTATCCGCTTGGCTGTAACGGATCGTGCAGCCACGTCTCGATCCCTGAGTCAACAGATGGGGGCGTTTGCAAGACAACAACCATCTACACGAACAGTTCGACGGCGTTTGCAACAGCATGGACTATCAGCTCGGAGACCACGGCTGCGGTTACCCTTGACGCTGCATCACAGACAGGAGCGCCTACGATGGTGTACTCAACGACGAACCTGGGTGCACGAATGGCAAAACGTCATTTTTTTCGGATGGATCCAAGTTCTGTCTACAGCATCATGATGGCCGCAGCCGTGTTTGGCGACATCGCGGTGAACGCACATTGGAAGCGTGTATTCGTCATCGCCATACTGGCATATCACCCGGCGTGATGGTATGGGGTGCCATTGGTTACACGTCTCGGTCACGTCTTGTTCGCATTGACAGCACTCTGAACAGTGGACGTTACGTTTCTGATGTGTTACGACCCGTGGCTCTACCCTACATTCGATCGCTTCGAAACCCTACATTTCAGCAGGATAATGCACGACCGCATGTTGCAGGTCCTGTACGGGCCTTTCTGTATACAGAAAATGTTCGACTACTGCCCTGGTCAGCACATTCTCCAGATCTCTCACCAACTGAAAACGTCTGGTCAATGGTGGCCGAGTAACTGTCGCGTCAGAATACGCCAGTCACTACTCTTGATGAACTGTGGTATCGTGTTCAAGCTGCATGGGCAGCTGTACCTGTACACGCCAACCGAGCTCTGTTTGACTCAATGCCCAGGCGTATCGAGGCCGTTATTACGGTCAGAGGTGGTTGTTCTGGGTACTGATTTCTTAGGATCTATGCACCCAAAATGCGTGGTAATGTAATCACATGTCAGTTGTAGTATAATATATTTGTCCAATGAATACCAGTTTATCATCAGCATTTCTTCTTGGTGTAGCAATTTTAATGGCCAGTAGTGTATGTAAAGAAAAATGCTTCCATAGGTTATGTATCCCCTGATATAGCCTCATTCAGTTCCTAGACAGCTGACCGCTTTCGGTTGCTAGATGAATATAAGAAGACTGATCTCATAAGGAAACAAAGCGATCGAAACGAGGTCTCACCCGATAGGTATGCAGCACTCCTAACATACAGGTAACGCAGTTACGACCTTAACTCTCGAAGGCTACTTGGGAAATTACCGCAGCTTACATGTGAGCCTAGGGTAGTTTTACAACTCTGATTAGAAGAAATTAAGCAGAACGTAAGAGAACGCCACACAAGGTACCATCAGAGAACGAAAGCCTTTGTAATCCTAATTGAAAATCACAAATTCGCCGAGAGAGGTGAAAATCACACTGGAAGACAGTAGACAGGTGAACGCAAGAAACAACACAGTGAATCGTGGCTCTGAGCACTATGGGGCTCAACATCTGAGGTCATCAGTCGCCTAGAACTTAGAACTACTTAAACCTAAGTAACCTAAGGACATCACACACATCCATGCCCGAGGCAGGATTCGAACCTGCGACCGTAGCGGTAGCGCGGTTCCAGACTGAAGCGCCTAGAACCGCTCCGCCACACCGGCCGGCCAGTGAATCTAAGAACTGGTTTTGGGAAGGGAGGAAGAAAGTAAAGCCCTCATCCATTCGAAAAAGTTCAAAGGCGCTCTTTACCTCAGTAAGAAGAAGAAAACGGTGTGTGTGAAAATGAAAAGTTTCACTACATTGTTTTTGCAAAAGCCTGCACGAAAGTGCTTCAGTATGCTTCGCCTCCTAGAACTTAGAACTACTTAAACCTAACTAACCTAAGGACATCACACACATCCATGCCCGAGGCAGGATTCGAACCTGCGACCGTAGCGGTAGCGCGGTTCCAGACTGAAGCGCCTAGAACCGCTCCGCCACACCGGCCGGCCAGTGAATCTAAGAACTGGTTTTGGGAAGGGAGGAAGAAAGTAAAGCCCTCATCCATTCGAAAAAGTTCAAAGGCGCTCTTTACCTCAGTAAGAAGAAGAAAACGGTGTGTGTGAAAATAAAAAGTTTCACTACATTGTTTTTGCAAAAGCTTGCACGAAAGTGCTTCAGTATGCGTCGCCTCTGAGTACCTACAGAGCGCCTTAGTTTGTTCTGCCACGACTGTACCCGGAGTATAGTAAGTGTGTGGGGCGCGCATCAATACCGAGAAGACGCGAGGCATCGCTGCTAATTAGGAAGACGCTGTTCTAATTGCCTCGTTAGCTGAGGATGGGGTTAAACGCAGAAACGCAGATTTGGCTTTTGCGCACGACCGGCTCTGTTAGCGCGAGTTATGGCTGCCAAGGCGCGCGGAAGGTCGGATTGCTTGCGACACTAATTACTTCACTGAATTGTCTCAGCTGCTCTCTCTCTCTCTCTCTCTCTCTCTCTCTCTCTCTCTAACCGCGTGTGTATGTGTGTGTGTGTGCGTAAAGCTCGTAGAAGGAGATTACTCCCACTTGATGATCGCATTTGAAGTCTCCTCTGGATGTAATTGAGCTGTTAATTTCTATAACTGCACATCTCTGTGTTCCTTTCATCTCAATACCTTGGGACGTCCCCTTAGAAAAATTAATGAATCACTCTGCCGATAAACCTCTTACATTATTTGATTTTCAAACAGCTGAGCGGAACTGAACGTACTCAGACATTACTCTCTTTGCTTATTCTGATCAACACTAAACTAACAGCCAATATTTTTTTAGCGCAACGCATTCCGACTTTCAATAATCCCTACAAAAGAATGGCCCTGACTAACAATAGCCTATACCTTTCACAAATCACTTATCTCACAAAAATCTTCGCTACTCGAACTACTGCAATACAGCGAGCGCCACTACTGCCAGCTAAATAAAATATTCAAACTACTGAAGGCACTAAGTATTGATAGGCATAGTTAGGAAATGAAAGATTTTGATAGAGAACAAACAATGTATTTACCTTAATAGTGTTCAAAAGTCACAATATATATATATATATAGCAGTTCATGACATCCAGTCTTACAAATTTACTGTCTCTGATGGACACACGTCCAGGTCGACCGCTCTCAAAACTCCGCTATCTCTCTCCCCACATCCACCACTGCTGGCGGCTCACCTCCAACTACGCAACGCTACGCGCTGTTAACATCCAACTTCCCAACACTAGAATGGCAGACAACAATGCAAACCAGCCACAGACTGCACACAGCACAGCCAGTGATTTTCATACAGAGCGCTGCGTGGCGTTACCAACATATAAACCTAAACAGCCTGCTTACATAGTCCCCATGCTCCCCACAAAAAATTTTACAAATTGTTTTGGGAAGTGGCCAATACCGTATTAGAAAAAAAATTTTCATAATTACAATAACAAAGAAATCAAATGCACGCACTTGTTGATACAATGTTGGTCAAAAGCTAAAATTTTCTCACAGTCCATAAAGACAGTCCTAATCATTCATCACAGTATTAATTACTATTTTCAGATTGCGTTGCGCTAAAAAAATATTGTGTGGCAGTTTAGTGTTGATCAGAATAGGTAAAGAGCGAAATGTCTGAGTACGTTCAGTTCTGCTCAGCTGTTTGAAAATCAAATAATGTAAGAAGTTTATCAGCACAGTAATTGATTAATTTTTCTAAGGGGATGTTTCAACCTTTGGAGTGAAAAGAGTTACCCTCGTCAAAGGAGTACACTCTACAGCTACATCTACATCCGCTTGACTACTTAAGTGCCTGGCAGACGGTTCATCGAACCAACTTCACAATAATTCTCCGTTATTCCATTTTTGAACAGCGCGCGGAAAAAAAAGAACAGCAAATCTTTCCGTGCGAGCTCTGATTTCCCTTAGTTTATTGTGATGATCGTTTCACCATAACCAGGTCGACGTCAGCAAAATACTGAGTGATCAAAAATGGTTCAAATGGCTCTGAGCACTATGGGACTTAACATCTATGGTCATCAGTCCCCTAGAACTTAGAACTACTTAAACCTAACTAACCTAAGGACAGCACACAACACCCAGTCATCACGAGGCAGAGAAAATCCCTGACCGCGCCGGGAATCGAACCCGGGAACCCGGGCGTGGGAAGCGAGAACGCTACCGCACGACCACGAGCTGTGGACGAGTGATCAAAAAGTCAGTATAAATTTGAAAACTGAATAAATCACGGAATAATGTAGATAGAGAGGTACAAATTGACACACATGCTTGGAATGACATGGGGTTTTATTAGAACCAAAAAAATACAAAATTTCAAAAAATGTCCGACAGATGGCGCTTCATCTGATCAGAATAGCAATAATTAGCATAACAAAGTAAGACAAAGTAAAGATGATGTTCTTTACAGGAAATGCTCAATATGTCCACCATCATTCCTCTACAATAGCTGTAGTCGAGGAATAATGTTGTGAACAGCACTGGAAAGCATGTCCGGAGTTATTGTGAGGCATTGGCGTCGGATGTTGTCTTTCAGCATCCCTAGAGATGTCGGTCGATCACGATACACTTGCCACTTCAGGTAACCCTAAAGCCAATAATCGCACGGACTGAGGTCTGGGGACCTGGGAGGCCAAGCGTGATGAAAGTGGCGGCTGAGCACACGATCATCACCAAACGACGCGCGCAAGAGAGCTTTCATGCGTCTAACAAATATGCGGTGGAGCGCCATCCCGCATAAACATCGAACGTTCCAGCAGGTGTTTATCAGCCAGGCTTGGGATGATGCGATTCTGTAACATATCGGCGTACCTCTCACCCGTCACGGTAGAAGTTACAAAACCAGAATCACGCATTTCCTCGACGAAAAAAGGTCTGATAACGGTAGATGTGGTAAATCCAACCCATATCGTGACTTTCTCGTCGTGCAATGGAGTTTCCACGGGAGTTCTAGGATTTTCGGTAGCCCAAATTCTGCAGTTGTGGGCGTTGACAGACCCTCGGAGCGTGGAATGAGCTTCGTCGGTCCACAGCACGTTACTCAACCAATCGTCATCTTCCGCCATCTTTTGAAACGCCCACACCGCAAATGACCTCCGCTTCACTAAATCGCCAGGTAACAGTTCACGATGCCGATGGATTTTGTATGGACAGCATCGGAGGGTACGCCTAAGTGCCAACCAAACAGTAGTGTATGGAATGCCGGTGCGACGTGCGACTGCACGAGCGCTGACTTCCCCGTGCATAGGCGAACCCGCTACAGTCTCCATTTCTTCCTGAACTGTCTCAGCAGCATTACGCCTTGTGCTCGGTCGGCCACTACGGGGTCTATCGTGTAAACAACCCGTGGCGTCGAACTTCGAAACCATTCTCGTCACAGCTGCATTTGTCAAACGGACCTTTACCCGTCCGAATCCCCTTCCTATGGCGATAGGATCGTAACCCTAAACTAGCACATTCCCCATTCCGATAATACAGCTTCACTAAAAGCGCCTTTTCAGGCAACGTCAACATGCTGCAACTGCTGGTGCATCTGATTCTCTCTCTCATTACACCTCCTTTCATACACGATTGTCATGCACAGTCACTGACGTTTTGCTGTCCAGCGCCATCTCTTGGACATTTTGTGAACTTTGTTTTTTTTGTTCTAATAAAACCCTATGTCATTCCAAGCATGTGTGTCAAGTTTTACCTCTCTATCTACATTATTCCGTGGTTTATTAAGGTTTCAAATTTATACTGACTTTCTGATCACCTGGTATTTTCGCATTCGGAGGAGAAAGTTGGCGGTTGAAATTGCATGACAAGATCCCGCCGTAACGAGAAACGCCTTTCTTTCAGTTATGTCCAATCCTGTATCATTTCTGTGACACTCTCTCTTCCATGTTTCTGGATAATACAAAACGTGATGCCCTTCTTTCAACTTCAATAACGATGTACTCCGTTAATCCTGTCTGATCCCACACCGTGAAGCAGTACTCCAAAGGAGGACGGACAAGCGTAGTGTAGGCAATGTATTTAGTAGATATGTTGCATCTTCTATGTATTCTGCCAATAAAACTCAGTCGTTGGTTCGCCTTACGCACAAAATTTTGTGTGTGTTCTTTCCAATTTAAATTCTTCGCAATTGCAATTCCTAGGTATTTAGTTCAATTTATGGCCTTTAGATTTATTTGATTTATTGTGTAACCAAAGTTTAACGGATTCTTCGTTTTAGTAGCCATGTCGATGACGACACACTTTTCATCATTTAAGGTCAGTTCCCAATTTTCGCACCATACAGATCTCTTATCTAAATCGTTTTGTAGTTTTTTTTTAAATATTCTGACGACTTTAAAAGACGATAAACGACAGCATCATCTGCAAACAAACAGGCGCTCAGATTGTCTCCTAAACCGTTTATACCAGATGACAATTATTGAACTTTTTTTAAAAACGTAAGTTATTTACAAACTACGGGGTGCAAACACTTTATTCAAGATGTAAGCGTCACTACAGATATTCGGATTTAGGTAATGACATGTTCGATATGGCTGATCATTGGCAATGATGTGGTGCAGACGAATAGGGAAATTCTGGATGGTCCGCTGAAGTGTCGGAACATAGATGTTGTCGATGACCTCCTGAATGGTTGTTTTCAGCTCAGAAATGGTTTTGTAAATATTATTGACACCTTGTCTTCAATATAGCCGCACGAAAAGGAGTCGCATGTGACCAGATCTGGAGAATATGGCGACCAATCGCGGCCCATGCCAGTGGCCTCTGGGTACCCCGGAGCCAGAATATGGTCCCCAAAGTGCCCCTCCAGGACACCAAACACTCTTCTGCGTCAATGGGGTCGAGCTCCGTCTTGCATGAACCACATCTTGTCGAAATCAGGGTCATTTTGGATAATGGGGATAAACCATCCTGCAAAACCTTCGCGTAACATTCGGTAGTCATCTGTTATCAAGAAATATCGCACCGAAACTTCCTGGCAGATTAAAACTGTGTGTCGGACCGAGACTCGAACTCGGGACCTTTGCCTTTCGCGGGCAAGTGCTCTACCAACTGAGTTACCCAAGCACGACTCACGCCCCGTCGTCACAGCCTTACTTCTGCCAGTACCTCGTCTCCTACCTTCCAAACTTTACAGAAGCTCTCCTGCGAACCTTGCAGAACTAGCACTCCTGAAAAAAAGGATACTGCGGAGACATGGCTTAGCCACAGCCTGGGGGATGTTTCCAGAATGAGATTTTCACTCTGCAGCGGAGTGTGCGCTGATATGAAACTTCCTGGCATTCTGGAAATATCCCCCAGGCTGTGGCTAAGCCATGTCTCCGCAATATCCTTTCTTTCAGGAGTGCTAGTTCTGCAAGGTTCGCAGGAGAGCTTCTGTTAAGTTTGGAAGGTAGAAGACGAGATACTGGCAGAAGTAAAGCTGTGAGTACCGGGCGTGAGTCGTGCTTGGGTAGCTCAGTTGATAGAGCACTTGCCCGCGAAAGGCAAAGGTCCCGGGTTCGAGTCTCGGTCGGGCACACAGTTTTAATCTGCCAGGAAGTTTCATATCAGCGCACTCTCCGCTGCAGAGTGAAAATCTCATTCTGTAAATATCGCACCGATTATTCCGTAACTGGACATTGCACACCACGCAGTCACCTGTTGAGAGTGAAGAGATGTTTTGATCGCAAAATGCCGGTTCTCAGTCCCCCGAATGCCCCAATTTTGCTTATTGAGGAACCCATCCAAATAAAATTGGGCTTCGTCGCTAAACCAAACCATGCATGCGCATACTGGTTCCCATCATGCCCCGCGGCGAAGCGTGCAGTTGGAGGACCGTAGCGCAAACCGTTGAGACGTTATGACGATTTTATTTCACCGTATGACTATAAGCAATAGGAGAGGGCATATAACACTACCTTGGGAAATTCTAGAAATCACTTTTGTTATACTCGATGACTTTCCGTTAGTTACTACGAACTGTGACCTCTCTGACAGGAAATCACGAATCCAGTCGCACAACTGAGACGATATTTCATAAGCATGCAATTTGATCACAAGCCGCTTGTGACGTACTGTGCCAAAAGCATCCAGAAATCTAGAAATACCGAATCAATTTGTAATCCTTTCTCCATAGCACTCAGCACTTCGCTTGTGTAAAGAGCTGGTTGCGTTTCGCAAGAACGATGTATGCTAAATCCGTGTTGACTGTGTTTCAATAGACCGTTCTCTTCGAGGTAATTCATGGTATTCGAACGCAATATACGTTCCAAAGCAAAGAAACGGAACACCACAAATGAATTATCCCAATGGGTCGGAAATTGGTAGATGTGATGTACAGGTACAGACTAAAATGTGCTACTACGTTGTAAAAAAATTAATGAATTAACTAGCTTGACTTTTGACCTTGACACAGATAAGACAGATACTGCATTTTAACTCTCTTTTGATTTTTTTGCCTAGTTGCATACATTTTAAATTTTTTTTTCCTGTCCAAGACAAAAGTCTGTGAAAAAAAATTTACCACACAGTATACGGATTTTTGTATTTTTTTGTGTTTACAGAACGTGAAAGTAAAGGACTCAAATATCAATTCCCAAAAGAAACTCGACGGAACTTTCAAAAATTCTCGAGAAATTCAACTCTGAAGTTTCCTGAGCGTGTTCAATAGCCCAAAGTAATAAACATTTCTCCATTGGCAACACAGCTCTCTGCTACATTGCTCGGCTCCCACGTAGGGCAACTGGGTTCGATTCCTGGCCGATACAAATTTTTAAACGTACCTGCATGTTCTACGAGTATTTCCACGATGTGCAAAATACAACTGTTTTCAGTATCATTTCGATCATTAAGATTTGTTTCTTTTTCGTTCATTTCGAATACCTAAATCATTGAAATTAAAAAAATCGTCAAATAAATGTTAATTAACACATATGCAATTGTAATTTTTATGAAAAAAGCACATCTCCTTATGTCTGATTACGTATTGGAGAGAAAAAGCCAGTTTTTATACAGAATTTATGAGACCTTATCGTCAGAGTCCAAGAGACTATTTTTTCTCACAGACATTTGTTGTTCCATTTCAGTGTTTACTTGATCTTTTCCAAATAATCACCGCCTCCTTGAATGCACTTCTTATAGTCTCTGTTAGTCCTCCAACACATCATGCAGACCGCTCTTCGTGAGGTCCTTGAGAATCGCCTCACTTTTCCCGAGCATGGCTTGCTTCAGAGCTCTCAAATCGAATGCCCCGAAGATCTTTGCCTTTATTGAGGGGAACAAAAGAAAAAAAAATAACAGCGTGCAAGTTCGAGACTACAAGGCAGAGCCAGAAACTTCATGACAGAAACTGCACAAACACGGCACGTGTGGAGATGATAATGCATAATCGTACACAGACTGCCACATGAAATTCTCAGTACTTCACTGAGGCTACGTAGTGATGTCCGCCGATCCTCGCGGACAATCACAGCAGCCGCGCTGAAGAAGCCGAAACACTTAACGGAGACAAGTCTTTGAATGAAACTTCCTGGCAGATTAAAACTGTGTGCCCGACCGAGACTCGAACTCGGGACCTTTGCCTTTCGCGGGCAAGTTCTCTACCATCTGAGCTACCCAAGCACGACTCACGCCCGGTTAATCTGCCAGGAAGTTTCATATCAGCGCACACTCCGCTGCAGAGTGAAACTCTCATTCTGGAAACATCCCCCAGGCTGTGGCTAAGCCATGTCTCCACAATATCCTTTCTTTCAGGAGTGCTAGTTCTGCTAGGTTCGCAGGAGGGCTTCTGTAAAGTTTGGAAGGTAGGAGACGAGATACTGGCAGAAGTAAAGCTGTGAGGACCGGGCGTGAGTCGTGCTTCGGTAGCTCAGATGGTAGAGCACTTGCCTGGGAAAGGCAAAGGTCCCGAGTTCGAGTCTCGGTTGCGCACACAGTTTTAATCTGCCAGGAAGTTTCATATCACTGCACACTCCGCTGCAGAGTGAAAATCTCATTCTGGAAACATCCCCCAGGCTGTGGCTAAGCCATGTCTCCGCAATATCCTTTCTTTCAGGAGTGCTAGTTCTGCGAGGTTCGCAGGAGAGCTTCTGTAAAGTTTGGACGGTAGGAGACGAGATACTGGCAGAAATAAAGCTGTGAGGACCGGGCGTGAGTCGTGCTTCGGTAGCTCAGATGGTAGAGCACTTGCGCGCGAACGGCAAAGGTCCCGAGTTCGAGTCTCCGTCGCGCACACAGTTTTAATCTGCCAGGAAGTTTCATATCACTGCACACTCCGCTGCAGAGTGAAAATCTCATTCTGGAAGTCTTTGAATCACGTAAACACGGTTGCAAGATGCAGTGCATCTCCACTGTACGCTTGCTACCGCTTTTCGTAAGTTTCAGTGGCAGAATGGTTTAAACGAACGCAGAATTTTCTTATTCCGCACTGCTGCTCTCGCGTCATCTCGATTGTTTGGCATGCGAAATTCAAAGAGCGCCAACAAAACAGGGAGTATGACTGCCAACTTGCCGATACGAGAGCGCTGCCGCCTATGGACGTGATACATAAAAACCGGCTCCTTTCAAATTTACATGTGGATCAGCTCTCCTATATTCTTAATTACACCTACTGATCTTATTTTAAAAGACTAGCTTCACGCCCGCCGCTTCATTCGCGTAGTCTGCACGATCTGCACAGGTTTCTTCATGTTTTTCATTAATCGAATTTTCTTGTTGTTCAATAATTGGAACATATTTTAAACTTTTCGCTCTAAGGCCACAGAAGCATGGGCTTTCCGGACTGTACTTCCGATTAAAAAGGGATCTGATAGCTGGAGTCCAAAGTTTATTGTTAAACATCCCTTTTTTGCGTTCTTGTCGTGATATTTTCGTAGAAACTTTTGTCCCCTAACACCCATTTCTTTATATCTAACTGAGAACTGAAGTACCAGTTTTCATAGCTTTACAAAATTTTTCGAAAAGTTTTCGTTTCCTAGTTCACTCCCTTAGGGGTTGAATTTCCAAAAACAGCGGAACACGTATTTTTTAATTTCTAACCGAGAAGCCAAATACAAATTTTCAAAGCCTGTAGGCTCAGGATGACACGGCGGTCGGTCGGTACCGTCGGGCTTTCTGAGTGTGTTCGGACAGAATTTCGTTCAGGATTGAGGATAATATGGACACTCGCAAATCTTCAAAGTCGATTTCCTCGGGAGTTCTTGAGAGTTGCATCAAACTGTGTAGGCCCAGAGATATTTGAGTTTTGAATTTCACGCAGCATAAATGTGAAAAAGAACAAAAAATCCGATTCCTGTGTTAGTCCAAATTTGTGTGTGCTGCTTCCTAATCCAGCTAATTAGTTTTCTTCTAATCATCGTCTTAGTGGTGGTTAAGACAGATTTCGCTGCAACATATGGAGTTGTCGCTTCTATTGCGGCAAGCCTACCAGTTTTTTCATTGCCAGCGATTCATGGCGACCAGGGACGCACAACAAATTCACCCTCTCAATTCCCCAGCCCTCACAAGAGCTTCGTGGCATCCTGCAACGATCATTGTTCTCGTTGCAGGACCTGTTTCACAGCTGCTTTCTGTCTAAATGAATGGGAACGCCACGAGTCTACATATACATTCGAGCTCTGATTTCTCATATTTCGTTATGATGACCATTTCTTCCTATGTAAAGTATTCGGAGTATGCTGATGCATTAGCTCCATACTTAACAATCATATACAACCGTTCGCTCGACGAAATATCCGTACCCAAAGACTGGAAAGATGCAAAGATCACATCAGTATTCAAGAAAGGTAGTAGGAGTAATCCACTAAATCAGGCCCATATCGTTAACGTCCGTATGCAGCAGGATTTTAGAACATATATTGTGTTCGAACATTATGAATTACCTCGAAGAAAACGGTCTATTGACAAACAGTCAACATGGGTTTAGAAAACATCGTTCCTGTGAAACACAACTAGCTCTTTATTCACATGAAGTGCTGAGTGCTATTGACAAGGGATTTCAGATCGATTCCGTATTTCTGGATTTACGGAAGGCTTTTGACACTGTACCACACAAGCGGCTCGTAGTGAAATTGCGTGCTTATGGAATATCGTCTCAGTTATGTGACTGGATTTGTGATTTTCTGTGAGAGAGGTCACAGTTCGTAGTAATTGATGGGAAGTCATCGAATAAAACACAAGTGATTTCTGGCTTTCCCCAAGATAGTGTTATAGGCCCTTTGCTGTTTCTTATCTATATTAACGATTGGGGAGACAATCTGAGCAGCCGTCTTCGGTTGTTTGCAGATGACGCTGTCGTTTATCAACTAATAAAGTCATCAGAAGACCAGAAAAACTGCAAAACGATTTAGAAAAGATATCTGCATAGTGCGAAAAGTGGCAGTTGACATTAAATAACGAGAAGTGTGAGGTCATCCAATGAGTGCTAAAAGGAACTCGTTAAACTTCGGTTACACGATAAATCAGTCTAATCTAAATGCCGTAAATTCAACTAAATACCTAGGTATTACAGTTACGAACAACTTAAATTGGAAGGTTCAAATGGTTCAGATGGCTCTGAGCACTATGGGACTTAACTTCTTTGGTCATCAGTCCCCTAGAACTAAGAACTACTTAAACCTAACTAACCTAAGGACATCACACACATCCATGCCCGAGGCAGGATTCGAACCTGCGACCGTAGCGGTCGCGCGGTTCCAGGCTGTAGCGCCTAGAACCGCATGGCCACTGCGGCCGGCCTAAAACAAATTGGAAGGAACACGCAGAAAATGTTGTGGGTAAGGCTAACCAAAGACTACGTTTTATTGTCAGGACAATTATAATATGTAACAGGTCTACTAAGGAGACTGCCTACACTACGCTTGTCCGTCCTCTTTTAGAATACTGCTCCGCGGCGTTAGATCCTTACCAGATAGGACTGACGGAGTACATCGAAAAAGTTCAAAGAAAGGCAGCACGTTTCGTATTATCACAGAAATGATACTCGATTTGAATCTTCTGACGAAATTGCAATCACCAACTTTCTCCTCCGCATGCGAAAATATTTTGTTGACGCCGACCTATGTAGAGAGGAACGATCACCAAGATAAAATAAGGGAAATCAGAGCTCGTAATCGAAGATGTGGGTGTTCATTCTTTCCGCGTGCTATACGAGATTGGAATAATAGAGAATTGTGAAGATGGTTCGATGAACCCTCTGCCAGGCACTTAAATGTGATTTGCAGAGTATCCATGTAGGTGTAGATGTAGATGTAAACTGATGTCAGTAAAATGTTTTGGCATTCAGATGAGACAGTTGCTGTTTGAAATTTTGTGAAACCATCTTGCCGCAACGAGAAACGCCTTTGTTATAATGATCAGGTACCCCTGTTTGCGTATCGTATACTTGACAGTCCCCCCCTATTTCACGATAATACAAAACGAGCTGCCCTTCTTTGGATTTCTCAATGTCCTCCGCCAATCTGGTAAGGAACCCACACTGCACAGCAAGACTGCGAGAGACAATTGAAGCGCAGACAGTCTCTTTGGTACATCTACATCTACGTACATACTCCGTAAACCACCGTAGGTGCGTGGCGGAGGGCACCCTGTAACACTACTGGTCACTTGCTTTCCCGTTACACTCGTAAGCAGAAGAAGGGAAAAACAACCATGTATGTTCCTCCAAACCAGTCCTAATTTCTCTTATCTTCGTGGTCTCTCCTCGAAATGTACGTCGGTGGCAGTAGAATCGTTCTGCAGTCAGCTATTTTGTCAACAGCGTTCCTCGAAAAGAACGTCAACGTCGCATTCCCATATGAGATCGTGAAGCATCAACGTAGTACTTGCGTTTCGTTCGAACCTACTGGTAACAAATCAAGCAGTCGGCCTCTAAATTGTCTCAGCATCTCCTTCGATCCCAAACACTCGAGCAGTACTCAAGAATAGGTCATACCAACATCCTATATCCGGTGTCCTTTACAGGCGAACCACAATTCCATAGAATTCTTCCTTCCGTCGACCACTCGCCTTCTCTACCACAGTCACCACAGGCTAGTTCCATCTCCACTTTGCAACGTTAGGACAGGATAATAACGACGTGCTGTGTGAAGCAGCGCAGTACTAATACTGTATTCGAAGTTTTTCCTACCAATCTGCATTACCTTACATTTCTCTACATTTAGTACTATCCGTCATTCATCACGCCAACCAGAAATTTTCTCTAAGTCATCTTGTATCTTCAACACCTTCCCATACACTACAGCATCATCAGCAAACAACGGCTGGTTGCTACCCACCCTGTCCATCAAATCATTTGCGCATGTAGAAAATAACAGTGGTCCTAACATACTTTAGTGGAACGACACCCTTGTCTCTGATGAACATTCGCCATCGAGGACAACTTTTCGTTTCTCTTACTTACGAAATCTTCGAGCCACTCAGACATCTGGGAACATGTTCCGTATGCTCGTAACTTCCCTAACAGTCTGTATTGGGTCGTCATAGATATGTGGGGCGCAGCAGATTATTTTCTACTTGTTAAATGCAGTCTTTGGTCTACCTTACTCACGACATTATCTGCGTGATTGTTCCAGTGTAAGTAGTTAGTTAGTTAGTTCCTATCTCGACCTCGAATGCTGTAGCCAGTTTTCTTAGAGAGACAGTACTTCCCAGTCGAAGCAGCACCCCGTACACTATGGCCCGACACTTCTACATCTACATGATTACTCTGCAATTCACAATAAAGCGCTCGGCAGAGGGTTCATCGAACCACAATCATACTATCTCTCTACCATTCCACTCCCAAACAGCGCGCGGGAAAAACCAACACCCTAAACCTTCTGTTCGAGCTCTGATTTCTCTTATTTTATTTTGATGGTCATTACTACCTATGTAGGTTGGGCTCAACAAAATATTTTCGCATTTGGAAGAGAAAGTTGGTGACTGAAATTTCGTAAATAGATCTCGCCGCGACGAAAATCTCTTTGCTCAAATGACTTCCATCCCAACTCGCGTATCATATCTGCCACACTCTCTCCCCTATTACGTGATAATACAAAACGAGCTGCCCTTTTTTGCACCCTTTCGATGTCCTCCGTCCATCCCACTTGGTAAGGATCCCACACAGCCCAGCAATATTCCAACAGAGGACGAACGAGTGTAGTGTAAGCTGTCTCTTTAGTGGACTTGTTGCATCTTATAAGTGTCCTGACAATGAAACGCAACCTTTGGCTCGCCTTCCCCACAATATTATCTATGTGGTCTTTCCAACTGAAGTTGTTCGTAATTTTAACACCCAGGTACTTAGTTGAATTGACAGCCTTGAGAATTTTACTATTTATCGAGTAATCGAATTCCAACGGATTTCTTTTGGAACTCGTTTGGATCACCTCACACTTTTCGTTATTTAGCGTCAACTGCCACCTGCCACACCATACAGCAATCTTTTCTAAATCGCTTTGCAAATTATACTGGTCTTCGGATGACCTTACTAGACGGTAAATTACAGCGTCATAACCGAACAACCTAAGAGAACTGCTCAGATTGTCACCCAGGTCATTTATATAGATCAGGAACAGCATAGGTCCCAGGACGCTTCCCTGGGGAACACCCGATATCACTTCAGTTTTACTCGATGATTTGCCGTCTATTACTACGAACTGCGACCTTCCTGACAGGAAATCACGAATCCAGTCGCACAACTGAGACGACACCCCATAGGCCCGCAGCTCGATTAGAAGTCGCTTGTCAGGAACGGTGTCAAAAGTTTTCCGGAAATCTAGAAATACGGAATCAACTTGAGATCCCCTGTCGACAGAGGCCATTACTTCGTGCGAATAAAGAGTTAGCTGCGTTGCACAAGAACGATGTTTTCTGAAACCATGCTGATTACGTGTCAATAAATCGTTCCCTTCGAGGTGATTCATAATGTTTGAATACACTATGTGCTACAAACCCCTACTGCTAACCGACGTCAGAGATACAGGTCTGTAGTTGGATGGATTACCCCTACCACCCTTCCTCTGTTTTCGGCCACCTGTAACCCACACTATGCCAACTCAGCTGCATCATGCTTCTGCCTTCCCGTGCTCCCTCCCCTCTTTGGTTATATACACTACTGGCCATTAAAATTGCTATACCAAGAAGAAATGCAGATGATAAACGGGTATTCATTGGACAAATATATTATACTAGAACTGGCATGTGAATACATTTTCACGCAACTTGGGTGCATACATCCTGACAAATAAGTACCCCGAAACACCACCTCCGGCCGTAATAACGGCCTTGATACGCCTGGGCATTGAGTCAAACAGAGCTCGGACGGCGTGTACAGGTACAGCTGCCCATGCAGCTTCAACACGATACCACAGTTCATCAAGAGTAGTGACTGGTGTATTGTGACGAGCCAATTGCTCGGCTACCATGGACCAGACGTTTTCAGTTGGTGAGAGATCTGGAGAATGTGCTGGCCAGGGCAGCAGTCGAACATTTCCTGTATCCAGAAAGGCCCATTCAGGACCTGAAACATGCGTTCGTGCATTATCCTGCTGAAATGTAGGCTTTCACAGGAATTGAATGAAGAGGAAAGGCACAGGTCGTAACACATCTGAAATGTAACGTCCACAGTTCAGTGTGCCGTCAATGTTTACAAGAGGTGACCGAAACGTGTAACCAATGGCAACCCATACCATCACGCCGGGTGATACGCCAGTATGTCGATGACGAATACACGCTTCAAATTTGCGTTCACCGCGATGTCTCCAAACACGGACGCGATCATCATGATGCTGTAAACAGAACCTGGATTCATCCGGCAAAATGACATTTTGCCATTCGTGCACCCAGGTTCGTCGTCGAGTACACCATCGCAGGCGCTCCTGTCTGTGATGCAGCGTCAAGGGTAACCGCAGCCACGGTCTCCGAGCTGATAGTCCGTGCTGTTGCAAACTGTTCGTGCAGATGGTTGTTGTCTTGCAAACGTCCCCATCTGTTGACTCAGGCATCGAGACGTGGCTGCACGATCCGTTACAGCCATGCGAATAAGATGCCTGTCATCTCGACTGCTAGTGATACGAGGCCGTTGGGATCCAGCACTGCGTTCCGTATTACCCTTCTGAACCCACCGATTACATATTCTGCTAACAGTCATTGGATCTCGACCAACGCGAGCAGCAATGTCGCGATACGGTAAACCGCAATCGCGATAGGCTACAATCCGACCCTTATCAAAGTCGGAAACGTGATGGTACGCATTTCTCCTCCTTACACGAGGCATCACAACAACGTTTCACCAGGCAACGCCGGTCAACTGTTGTTTGTGTATTAGAAATCGTTTGTAAACTTTCCTCCACTGTTCCCGATGTGGTAGTGAAGTGGAAACATGAAGGGAAAGGTGGAGCACAAAAGTCGACCTCGTCTGTTGATCGACAGAGGTCGACAGTTGCAGAGGGTCGTAATGGGTAATAGGCAGACATCTATCCAGACCATCACACAGGAATTCCAAACTGCATCAGGATCCACTGCAGGTACTATGACAGCTAGGCGCGGTCCGGAGCTCGTGGTCGTGAGGTAGCGTTCTCGCTTCCCGCGCCCGGGTTCGATTCCCGGCGGGGTCAGGGATTTTCTCTGCCTCGTGATGACTGGGTGTTGTGTGATGTCCTTAGGTTAGTTAGGTTTAAGTAGTTATAAGTTCTAGGGGATTGATGACCGTAGATGTTAAGTCCCATAGTGCTCAGAGCCATTTTTGAAGAGCAATTCGGGGATGGCGGTTGCACCTTTGAACACGATCGAGCACCTGTTCATAATGCTCGGCCTGTGGCGGAGCGTTTACGCGACGGTAACATCCCTCTAATGGACTGGCCTGCACAGAGTCCTGGCCTGAATCCTATAGAACACCTTTGGGATGTTTTAGAACGCCGACTTCGTGCCACACCTCACCGACCGACATCGATACCTCTCCTCAGTGCAGCACTCCGTGAAGAATGGGCTGCCATTCCCCAAGAAACCTTCCAGCACCTGACTGAACGTATGCCTGCGAGAGTGGAAGCCATCATCAAGGCTAAGGGTGTGCCAACACCTTACTGAATACCAGAATTACCGATGGAGGGCGCCACGAAGTTGTAAGCCATTTTCAACCAGGTGTCCGGATACTTTTGATCACGTTGTTTTTTACGGCAAGAACGTGGAATCAGAGCCCTTCCCATCCTTTTATGCGCGCACACCCATTTTCTTCAGATGAAAGAGCCGCCGAATCCTTCACAAAACCTTTTGGGCTTCCAAACGTGAGGGAGGGCAGCAACACAGTGTCTACGAATTTGGATCGATCGAATTTCAAAGTCTAATAATTTAATATCAAAACACGTTCGTAGCATTTGTCGATCTGCTATTACAATGGACAGTCAAATGAAAACGAGGCAATTTGGAAAAAACGTAGGCAGATTATTTATTATTTCAAAAATAATCGGCATAACTGTTAGTACACTTATCCCAGTGAGAAACAGCCGGCCTGGAGTGGCCGTGCAGTTAAAGGCGCTACAGTCCAGAACCGCATGACCGCTACGGTCGCAGGTTCGAATCCTGCCTCGGGCATGGATGTGTGTGATGTCCTTAGGTTAGTTAGGTTTAAGCAGTCCTAAGTTCTAGGGGACTGATGACCACAGCAGTTAAGTCCCATAGTGCTCAGAGCCATTTGAACCATTTTTTGAGAAACAAGTCGCTCAAACCCTTCATGGGAAAATACTTGCGGTTCCCTACTGAACCATTGTTGTACACATCCAGGGGTGCACCTCTTTGTCCGAAAGAAATCGACGGCCACGAATGTCTTTCTTCAGGGCTTCAATAATATGAAAGTCGCATTTGAAGAAATAGGGACTGTACGGAGGACGTGTAAGGGCTTCCCAGGGAAAGTTCTGCAGCGTAGTCGAAACAACTTTGGCAACTTGTGGGTGGCCATTATCCTGGACCACAATGACTTTATCCGTCAACATTCCTGGGCGTTTGGATTTGATGGGGCGCATCAGTCGGGTTTCGCTGGGAAGCCCTTACACATCATGTATACAGTCCCGATCTCTCCCTATGCGATACCCATATTTTTGCAGCTCTGAAGAAAGACGTTCGTAGCCATTGATTTGCTTTGGACGAAGAGGTGGACATCTGGCCAGGCTACGGTCATGGTTCCGTAGCCGACCGCAAACATTTGTCCATGAAGACATTGAACATCATGACTCACAGGGGATAAATTTATTAACACTTATGAGGAGAACTTTTCGATTAATAAATAGATTCTAGAATGAGATTTTCACTCTGCAGCGGAGTGTGTGCTGATATGAAACTTCCTAGCAGATTAAAACTGTGTGCCCGACCGAGACTCGAACTCTGGACCTTTGCCTTTCGCGGGCAAGTGCTCTACCATCTGAGCTACCTAAGCACGACTCACGCCCGGTCCTCACAGATTTACTTCTGCCAGTATCTCGTCTCCTACCATTCAAACTTTACAGAAGCTCTCCTGCGAACCAGAAGATCTTCTGTAAATTTTGGAAGGTAGGAGACGAGATACTGCCAGAAAGGGCTCTCTACAAGGGAAGTGTCCAGCCGTCTCGGAGTGAACCAAAGCGATGTTGTTCGCACATGAAGGATATGCAGAGAGACAGGAACTGTCGATGACATGCCTCGCTCAGGCCGCCCAAACGCTACTAATGCAGTGGATGAAAGCTACCTACAGATTATGGTTCGGAGCGGCCCTGACAGCAACGCCACCATTTTGAATAATACTTTTCGTGCTTCGGCAGCTCAGATGGTAGAGCACTTGCCCGCGAAAGGCAAAGGTCCCGAGTTCGAGTCTCGGTCGGGCACACAGTTTTAGCCTGCCGGGAAGTTTCATGTGAGCGCACACTCCGCTGCAGAGTGAAAATCTCATTCTGGAAACATCCCCCAGGCTGTGGCTAAGCCATGTCTACGCAATATCCTTACAGGAGTGCTAGTTCTGCAAGGTTCGCAGGAGAGCTTCTGTAAAGTTTGAAAGGTAGGAGACGAGATACTGGCAGAAGTAAAGCTGTGAGGAGCGGCCGTGAGTCGTGCTTCGGTAGCTCAGATGGGAGAGCACTTGCCCGCGAAGAGCAAAGGTCCCGAGTTCGAGTCTCGGTCGGGCACACAGTTTTAGCCTGCCGGGAAGTTTCATGTGAGCGCACACTCCGCTGCAGAGTGAAAATCTCATTCTGGAAACATCCCCCAGGCTGTGGCTAAGCCATGTCTCCGCAATATCCTTACAGGAGTGCTAGTTCTGCAAGGTTCGCAGGAGAGCTTCTGTAAAGTTTGAAAGGTAGGAGACGAGATACTGGCAGAAGTAAAGCTGTGAGGAGCGGCCGTGAGTCGTGCTTCGGTAGCTCAGATGGGAGAGCACTTGCCCGCGAAGAGCAAAGGTCCCGAGTTCGAGTCTCGGTCGGGCACACAGTTTTAGCCTGCCGGGAAGTTTCATGTGAGCGCACACTCCGCTGCAGAGTGAAAATCTCATTCTGGAAACATCCACCAGGCTGTGGCTAAGCCATGTCTCCGCAATATCCTTTCTTTCAGGAGTGCAAGGTTCGCAGGAGAGCTTCTGTAAAGTTTGAAAGCTAGGAGGCGAGATACTGGCAGAAGTAAAGCTGTGAGGAGCGGGCGTGAGTCGTGCTTCGGTAGCTCAGATGGTAGAGCACTTGCCCGCGAAAGGCAAAGGTCCCGAGTTCGAGCCTCGGTCGGGCGCACGGTTTTAATCTGCCGGGAAGTTTCATGTGAGCGCACACTCCGCTGCAGAGTGAAAATCTCATTCTGCAAACATCCCCCAGGCTGTGGCTAAAACCATCTCTCCGCAATATCCTTTCTTTCAGGAGTGCTAGTTCTGCAAGGTTTGCAAGAGAGCTTCTGTAAATTTTGAAAGGTAGGAGACGAGATACTGGCAGAGGTAAAGCTGTGAGGAGCAGGCGTGAGTCGTGCTTCGGTAGCTCAGATGGTAGAGCACTTGCCCGCGAAAGGCAAAGGTCCCGAGTTCGAGCCTCGGTCGGGCGCACGGTTTTAATCTGCCGGGAAGTTTCATGTGAGCGCACACTCCGCTGCAGAGTGAAAATCTCATTCTGGAAACATCCCCCAGGCTGTGGCTATGCCATGTCTCCGCAATATCCTTTCAGGAGTGCTAGTTCTGCAAGGTTCGCAGGTGAGCTTCTGTAAAGTTTGAAAGGTAGGAGACGAGATACTGGCAGAAGTAAAGCTGTGAGAACCGGGCGTGAGTCGTGCTTCGGTAGCTCAGATGGGAGAGCACTTGCCCGCGAAGAGCAAAGATTCCGAGTTCGTGACTCGGTCGGGCACAGAGTTTTAACCTGCCGGGAAGTTTCATGTGAGCGCACACTCCGCTGCAGAGTGAAAATCTCATTCTGGAAACATCCCCCAGGCTGTGGCCGCGCCATGTCTCCGCAATATCCTTTCTTTCAGGAGTGCAAGGTTCGCAGGAGAGCTTCTGTAAAGTTTGGAAGGTAGGAGACGAGGTACTGGCAGAAGTAAAGCTGAGAGTACCGGGCGTGAGTCGTGCTTCGGTAGCTCAGTTGGTAGAGCACTTGCCCGCGAAAGGCAGAGGTCTCAAGTTCGAGTCTCGGTCGGGCACACAGTTTTAATCTGCCAGGAAGTTTCAGGATGTATGTAGGTAATCATTTTAAGTATGCGAACATGGTGTCGCTGGCGCATATTTACGACGGCAGGCGACCTCAAAAAGTCATCGGTCCGCCTGGTGGTGCTGTAACCGGATGTACGTATCCGTATGTTCGGATGTCCAGTGTCGTTAGATTTCATTGTGTAAATTCGTCACTATATGTTTAGCCCAACTTTACTCCCCACTCTGCAAAAAGTCTACATATTGCCAAAATGACGTACTCCATATGTACAAGAACCAAGAGTGGCAGACGGGGAACGAGGTACTCGGATTGAAAACGATGTAACACAGGAATGTAGTCTTTCGCTGCTTTTGTTCAATCTACACACTGACAGAAAAATAAAACACTGGCAAAAAGGGCATTCCTGGCTAAGAGAAGTCTATTGGCATCAAGCATAGCCCTTAATTTGAGAGGACGACGGTTCAATCCTGTCTCCGGTAATCCTGATTTAGGTTTTCCGAAGTTTCCCTAAATCGTTTCAGGGAAATGCCGGGATGGTTCCTTTGAAAGGGCACGGCCGACTTCCTTCCCCATCCTTCCCTAACCCGAGCTTGCGCTCCGTCTCTAACTACCTCGTGGTCGACGGGACGTTAAACACTAACCTCCTCCTTAATTTGAGAAGGAAATTTGTGAGAATGTATGTTTGGAACACAGAATTGTATGGTAGTGAAAACTGCACTGTGCGAAAACTACAACAAAAGAGCATCGAAGTACTTTAGATGTGGTGCTACAGAAGAATGTTGAAAATTAGTCGGTCTGATGAAGTTAGGTTCGAAATGGCTGTGAGCACTATGCGACTTAACTTCTGAGGTCATCAGTCCCCTAGAACTTAGAACTACTTAAACCTAACTAACCTAGGGACATCACACACATCCATGCCCGAGGCAGGATTCGAACCTGCGACCGTAGCGGTCGCTCGGTTCCAGACTGTAGCGCCTAGAACCGCACGGCCACTCCGGCCGGCTGAAGTTAGGAATGAGGCGGTTATCCCCCTAATGGTCGAAGAAATTAAAACACTGAAAACACTGACAAGACCGCAGGAACAGGAAGTAGGAGATGTGTTAACGCATCACGGAATATTTTCATGATATTAGAGCGAGCTGTAGAGAGTAAAAAGTGTGGAGGAGTACGTGCAACAAACAACTGAGCGCGTTGGAAGAATGTGCTGCTCTGACATGGACGAGTCGGCACGGGAGAGAAAGTCAGAAGATTGGTGATTCAAAAAATAAACAGATCCACGTACAAAACGGGTCAGGTGAAGTCTCTTGCTGAGATATTCGCCAGGTGCATTCGTGTGGGGACTGGTATGCCTTCCTCCTCGAGAAGCAGTGCGTTATACCGCGCGGCTAGCCCGGCGGGTTTTGTTGTAAGTACAGTTTATACACACAAATAAACAAAAGTCAGCACCTCGCGGTCGCACGGTCGCAATCATGCTTCCCAACCACTGGGTCCCGGGTTCGATTGCCGGTGGGGTCAGGGATTTTCACCTGCCTCGAGATGACTGGGTGTTGTTGTGTCGCCTTCATCATTCATGGAAGTGGCGAGTTTGGACTGGGCAAAGTTTGGGGATTTGTACGGGCGCTGATAACCGCTCGGTTGAACATCCCACGAACCAAACATCATCATCATCAAACACACAAAAATCTATAGGATTATTGTTGTTATTTTGTGCTCTATGGAATGTTCTTCACAATGATCAAAACCAAGAATTTGTTATTGTTACTGATAAAGTGCGATAGTTGTTTATGAATAACAGAAACATGTTCTATATTATGCTGTTTTGTCTATATAATCTTGATGAAGTGATGTTTGATATGTTTTTGTTTTGAGTTTTCTCTAATTTTAACTTTTTTATGAAACAGAGTTCTGTATTGCCACATGATAAATCTGCCCATTTTTTCCATTTTTGCTACAACATCACTCTATTTCATGTTACGTTACAAATCAACGCTTTTCGAATAAAACCTGAATTCATTACTGTAAGGATCAATTTTGCTATAAATAATGTTTATTTTTAAGTGGCAGACAAGAGGAAAACTCCACAACTGGCCATTAAAATTGCTACACCATGAAGATGATGTGCTAAAAACGCGAAATTTAACCGACAGGAAGAAGATGCTGTGATATGCAAATAATTAGCTTGTCAGAGCATTCACACAAGGTTGGCGCCGGTGGCGACACCTACAACGTGCTGACATGAGGAAAGTTTCCAACCCATTTCTCATACACAAACAGCAGTTGACCGGCGTTGCCTGGTGAAACGTTGTTGTGATGCCTCCTGTAAGGAGGAGAAATGCGCACCATCACGTTTCCGACTTTGATAAAGGTCGGATTGTAGCCTATCGCGATTGCGGTTTACTGTATCGACACATTGCTGCTAGCGTTGGTCGAGATCCAATGACTGTTAGCAGAATATGGAATCGGTGGGTTCAGGAGGGTAATACGGAACGCCGTGCTGGATCCCAACGGCCTCATATCACTAGCAGTCGAAATGACAGGCATCTTATCCGCTTGGCTGTAACGGATCGTGCAGCCACGTCTCGATCCCTGAGTCAACAGATGGGGGCGTTTGCAAGACAACAACCATCTACACGAACAGTTCGACGGCGTTTGCAACAGCATGGACTATCAGCTCGGAGACCACGGCTGCGGTTACCCTTGACGCTGCATCACAGACAGGAGCGCCTACGATGGTGTACTCAACGACGAACCTGGGTGCACGAATGGCAAAACGTCATTTTTTTCGGATGGATCCAAGTTCTGTCTACAGCATCATGATGGCCGCAGCCGTGTTTGGCGACATCGCGGTGAACGCACATTGGAAGCGTGTATTCGTCATCGCCATACTGGCATATCACCCGGCGTGATGGTATGGGGTGCCATTGGTTACACGTCTCGGTCACGTCTTGTTCGCATTGACAGCACTCTGAACAGTGGACGTTACGTTTCTGATGTGTTACGACCCGTGGCTCTACCCTACATTCGATCGCTTCGAAACCCTACATTTCAGCAGGATAATGCACGACCGCATGTTGCAGGTCCTGTACGGGCCTTTCTGTATACAGAAAATGTTCGACTACTGCCCTGGTCAGCACATTCTCCAGATCTCTCACCAACTGAAAACGTCTGGTCAATGGTGGCCGAGTAACTGTCGCGTCAGAATACGCCAGTCACTACTCTTGATGAACTGTGGTATCGTGTTCAAGCTGCATGGGCAGCTGTACCTGTACACGCCAACCGAGCTCTGTTTGACTCAATGCCCAGGCGTATCGAGGCCGTTATTACGGTCAGAGGTGGTTGTTCTGGGTACTGATTTCTTAGGATCTATGCACCCAAAATGCGTGGTAATGTAATCACATGTCAGTTGTAGTATAATATATTTGTCCAATGAATACCAGTTTATCATCAGCATTTCTTCTTGGTGTAGCAATTTTAATGGCCAGTAGTGTATGTAAAGAAAAATGCTTCCATAGGTTATGTATCCCCTGATATAGCCTCATTCAGTTCCTAGACAGCTGACCGCTTTCGGTTGCTAGATGAATATAAGAAGACTGATCTCATAAGGAAACAAAGCGATCGAAACGAGGTCTCACCCGATAGGTATGCAGCACTCCTAACATACAGGTAACGCAGTTACGACCTTAACTCTCGAAGGCTACTTGGGAAATTACCGCAGCTTACATGTGAGCCTAGGGTAGTTTTACAACTCTGATTAGAAGAAATTAAGCAGAACGTAAGAGAACGCCACACAAGGTACCATCAGAGAACGAAAGCCTTTGTAATCCTAATTGAAAATCACAAATTCGCCGAGAGAGGTGAAAATCACACTGGAAGACAGTAGACAGGTGAACGCAAGAAACAACACAGTGAATCGTGGCTCTGAGCACTATGGGGCTCAACATCTGAGGTCATCAGTCGCCTAGAACTTAGAACTACTTAAACCTAAGTAACCTAAGGACATCACACACATCCATGCCCGAGGCAGGATTCGAACCTGCGACCGTAGCGGTAGCGCGGTTCCAGACTGAAGCGCCTAGAACCGCTCCGCCACACCGGCCGGCCAGTGAATCTAAGAACTGGTTTTGGGAAGGGAGGAAGAAAGTAAAGCCCTCATCCATTCGAAAAAGTTCAAAGGCGCTCTTTACCTCAGTAAGAAGAAGAAAACGGTGTGTGTGAAAATGAAAAGTTTCACTACATTGTTTTTGCAAAAGCCTGCACGAAAGTGCTTCAGTATGCTTCGCCTCCTAGAACTTAGAACTACTTAAACCTAACTAACCTAAGGACATCACACACATCCATGCCCGAGGCAGGATTCGAACCTGCGACCGTAGCGGTAGCGCGGTTCCAGACTGAAGCGCCTAGAACCGCTCCGCCACACCGGCCGGCCAGTGAATCTAAGAACTGGTTTTGGGAAGGGAGGAAGAAAGTAAAGCCCTCATCCATTCGAAAAAGTTCAAAGGCGCTCTTTACCTCAGTAAGAAGAAGAAAACGGTGTGTGTGAAAATAAAAAGTTTCACTACATTGTTTTTGCAAAAGCTTGCACGAAAGTGCTTCAGTATGCGTCGCCTCTGAGTACCTACAGAGCGCCTTAGTTTGTTCTGCCACGACTGTACCCGGAGTATAGTAAGTGTGTGGGGCGCGCATCAATACCGAGAAGACGCGAGGCATCGCTGCTAATTAGGAAGACGCTGTTCTAATTGCCTCGTTAGCTGAGGATGGGGTTAAACGCAGAAACGCAGATTTGGCTTTTGCGCACGACCGGCTCTGTTAGCGCGAGTTATGGCTGCCAAGGCGCGCGGAAGGTCGGATTGCTTGCGACACTAATTACTTCACTGAATTGTCTCAGCTGCTCTCTCTCTCTCTCTCTCTCTCTCTCTCTCTCTCTCTAACCGCGTGTGTATGTGTGTGTGTGTGCGTAAAGCTCGTAGAAGGAGATTACTC
The DNA here is from genome assembly GCF_021461385.2 of Schistocerca piceifrons. Taxonomy (NCBI): domain Eukaryota; kingdom Metazoa; phylum Arthropoda; class Insecta; order Orthoptera; family Acrididae; genus Schistocerca; species Schistocerca piceifrons. The sequence goes on along the minus strand of NC_060148.1, from coordinate 65,069,063 downwards.
CCACTTGATGATCGCATTTGAAGTCTCCTCTGGATGTAATTGAGCTGTTAATTTCTATAACTGCACATCTCTGTGTTCCTTTCATCTCAATACCTTGGGACGTCCCCTTAGAAAAATTAATGAATCACTCTGCCGATAAACCTCTTACATTATTTGATTTTCAAACAGCTGAGCGGAACTGAACGTACTCAGACATTACTCTCTTTGCTTATTCTGATCAACACTAAACTAACAGCCAATATTTTTTTAGCGCAACGCATTCCGACTTTCAATAATCCCTACAAAAGAATGGCCCTGACTAACAATAGCCTATACCTTTCACAAATCACTTATCTCACAAAAATCTTCGCTACTCGAACTACTGCAATACAGCGAGCGCCACTACTGCCAGCTAAATAAAATATTCAAACTACTGAAGGCACTAAGTATTGATAGGCATAGTTAGGAAATGAAAGATTTTGATAGAGAACAAACAATGTATTTACCTTAATAGTGTTCAAAAGTCACAATATATATATATATATAGCAGTTCATGACATCCAGTCTTACAAATTTACTGTCTCTGATGGACACACGTCCAGGTCGACCGCTCTCAAAACTCCGCTATCTCTCTCCCCACATCCACCACTGCTGGCGGCTCACCTCCAACTACGCAACGCTACGCGCTGTTAACATCCAACTTCCCAACACTAGAATGGCAGACAACAATGCAAACCAGCCACAGACTGCACACAGCACAGCCAGTGATTTTCATACAGAGCGCTGCGTGGCGTTACCAACATATAAACCTAAACAGCCTGCTTACATAGTCCCCATGCTCCCCACAAAAAATTTTACAAATTGTTTTGGGAAGTGGCCAATACCGTATTAGAAAAAAAATTTTCATAATTACAATAACAAAGAAATCAAATGCACGCACTTGTTGATACAATGTTGGTCAAAAGCTAAAATTTTCTCACAGTCCATAAAGACAGTCCTAATCATTCATCACAGTATTAATTACTATTTTCAGATTGCGTTGCGCTAAAAAAATATTGTGTGGCAGTTTAGTGTTGATCAGAATAGGTAAAGAGCGAAATGTCTGAGTACGTTCAGTTCTGCTCAGCTGTTTGAAAATCAAATAATGTAAGAAGTTTATCAGCACAGTAATTGATTAATTTTTCTAAGGGGATGTTTCAACCTTTGGAGTGAAAAGAGTTACCCTCGTCAAAGGAGTACACTCTACAGCTACATCTACATCCGCTTGACTACTTAAGTGCCTGGCAGACGGTTCATCGAACCAACTTCACAATAATTCTCCGTTATTCCATTTTTGAACAGCGCGCGGAAAAAAAAGAACAGCAAATCTTTCCGTGCGAGCTCTGATTTCCCTTAGTTTATTGTGATGATCGTTTCACCATAACCAGGTCGACGTCAGCAAAATACTGAGTGATCAAAAATGGTTCAAATGGCTCTGAGCACTATGGGACTTAACATCTATGGTCATCAGTCCCCTAGAACTTAGAACTACTTAAACCTAACTAACCTAAGGACAGCACACAACACCCAGTCATCACGAGGCAGAGAAAATCCCTGACCGCGCCGGGAATCGAACCCGGGAACCCGGGCGTGGGAAGCGAGAACGCTACCGCACGACCACGAGCTGTGGACGAGTGATCAAAAAGTCAGTATAAATTTGAAAACTGAATAAATCACGGAATAATGTAGATAGAGAGGTACAAATTGACACACATGCTTGGAATGACATGGGGTTTTATTAGAACCAAAAAAATACAAAATTTCAAAAAATGTCCGACAGATGGCGCTTCATCTGATCAGAATAGCAATAATTAGCATAACAAAGTAAGACAAAGTAAAGATGATGTTCTTTACAGGAAATGCTCAATATGTCCACCATCATTCCTCTACAATAGCTGTAGTCGAGGAATAATGTTGTGAACAGCACTGGAAAGCATGTCCGGAGTTATTGTGAGGCATTGGCGTCGGATGTTGTCTTTCAGCATCCCTAGAGATGTCGGTCGATCACGATACACTTGCCACTTCAGGTAACCCTAAAGCCAATAATCGCACGGACTGAGGTCTGGGGACCTGGGAGGCCAAGCGTGATGAAAGTGGCGGCTGAGCACACGATCATCACCAAACGACGCGCGCAAGAGAGCTTTCATGCGTCTAACAAATATGCGGTGGAGCGCCATCCCGCATAAACATCGAACGTTCCAGCAGGTGTTTATCAGCCAGGCTTGGGATGATGCGATTCTGTAACATATCGGCGTACCTCTCACCCGTCACGGTAGAAGTTACAAAACCAGAATCACGCATTTCCTCGACGAAAAAAGGTCTGATAACGGTAGATGTGGTAAATCCAACCCATATCGTGACTTTCTCGTCGTGCAATGGAGTTTCCACGGGAGTTCTAGGATTTTCGGTAGCCCAAATTCTGCAGTTGTGGGCGTTGACAGACCCTCGGAGCGTGGAATGAGCTTCGTCGGTCCACAGCACGTTACTCAACCAATCGTCATCTTCCGCCATCTTTTGAAACGCCCACACCGCAAATGACCTCCGCTTCACTAAATCGCCAGGTAACAGTTCACGATGCCGATGGATTTTGTATGGACAGCATCGGAGGGTACGCCTAAGTGCCAACCAAACAGTAGTGTATGGAATGCCGGTGCGACGTGCGACTGCACGAGCGCTGACTTCCCCGTGCATAGGCGAACCCGCTACAGTCTCCATTTCTTCCTGAACTGTCTCAGCAGCATTACGCCTTATGCTCGGTCGGCCACTACGGGGTCTATCGTGTAAACAACCCGTGGCGTCGAACTTCGAAACCATTCTCGTCACAGCTGCATTTGTCAAACGGACCTTTACCCGTCCGAATCCCCTTCCTATGGCGATAGGATCGTAACCCTAAACTAGCACATTCCCCATTCCGATAATACAGCTTCACTAAAAGCGCCTTTTCAGGCAACGTCAACATGCTGCAACTGCTGGTGCATCTGATTCTCTCTCTCATTACACCTCCTTTCATACACGATTGTCATGCACAGTCACTGACGTTTTGCTGTCCAGCGCCATCTCTTGGACATTTTGTGAACTTTGTTTTTTTTGTTCTAATAAAACCCTATGTCATTCCAAGCATGTGTGTCAAGTTTTACCTCTCTATCTACATTATTCCGTGGTTTATTAAGGTTTCAAATTTATACTGACTTTCTGATCACCTGGTATTTTCGCATTCGGAGGAGAAAGTTGGCGGTTGAAATTGCATGACAAGATCCCGCCGTAACGAGAAACGCCTTTCTTTCAGTTATGTCCAATCCTGTATCATTTCTGTGACACTCTCTCTTCCATGTTTCTGGATAATACAAAACGTGATGCCCTTCTTTCAACTTCAATAACGATGTACTCCGTTAATCCTGTCTGATCCCACACCGTGAAGCAGTACTCCAAAGGAGGACGGACAAGCGTAGTGTAGGCAATGTATTTAGTAGATATGTTGCATCTTCTATGTATTCTGCCAATAAAACTCAGTCGTTGGTTCGCCTTACGCACAAAATTTTGTGTGTGTTCTTTCCAATTTAAATTCTTCGCAATTGCAATTCCTAGGTATTTAGTTCAATTTATGGCCTTTAGATTTATTTGATTTATTGCGTAACCAAAGTTTAACGGATTCTTCGTTTTAGTAGCCATGTCGATGACGACACACTTTTCATCATTTAAGGTCAGTTCCCAATTTTCGCACCATACAGATCTCTTTTCTAAATCGTTTTGTAGCTTTTTTTTTTTTTTTAATATTCTGACGACTTTAACAGACGATAAACGACAGCATCATCTGCAAACAAACAGGCGCTCAGATTGTCTCCTAAACCGTTTATACCAGATGACAATTATTGAACTTTTTTAAAAAACGTAAGTTATTTACAAACTACGGCGTGCAAACACTTTATTCAAGATGTAAGCGTCACTACAGATATTCGGATTTAGCTAATGACATGTTCGATATGGCTGATCATTGGCAATGAAGTGGTGCAGACGAATAGGGAAATTCTGGATGGTCCGCTGAAGTGTCGGAACATAGATGTTGTCGATGACCTCCTGAATGGTTGTTTTCAGCTCAGCAATGGTTTTGTAAATATTATTGACACCTTGTCTTCAATATAGCCGCACGAAAAGGAGTCGCATGTGACCAGATCTGGAGAATATGGCGACCAATCGCGGCCCATGCCAGTGGCCTCTGGGTACCCCGGAGCCAGAATATGGTCCCCAAAGTGCCCCTCCAGGACACCAAACACTCTTCTGCGTCAATGGGGTCGAGCTCCGTCTTGCATGAACCACATCTTGTCGAAATCAGGGTCATTTTGGATAATGGGGATAAACCATCCTGCAAAACCTTCGCGTAACATTCGGTAGTCATCTGTTATCAAGAAATATCGCACCGAAACTTCCTGGCAGATTAAAACTGTGTGCCGGACCGAGACTCGAACTCGGGACCTTTGCCTTTCGCGGGCAAGTGCTCTACCATCTGAGTTACCCAAGCACGACTCACGCCCCGTCGTCACAGCCTTACTTCTGCCAGTACCTCGTCTCCTACCTTCCAAACTTAACAGAAGCTTTTCTGCGAACCTTGCAGAACTAGCACTCCTGAAAGAAAGGATACTGCGGAGACATGGCTTAGCCAGAGCCTGGGGGATGTTTCCAGAATGAGATTTTCACTCTGCAGCGGAGTGTGCGCTGATATGAAACTTCCTGGCATTCTGGAAATATCCCCCAGGCTGTGGCTAAGCCATGTCTCCGCAATATCTTTTCTTTCACGAGTGCTAGTTCTGCAAGGTTCGCAGGAGAGCTTCTGTAAAGTTTGGAAGGTAGGAGACGAGATACTGGCAGAAGTAAAGCTGTGAGTACCGGGCGTGAGTCCTGCTTCGGTAGCTCAGTTGATAGAGCACTTGCCCGCGAAAGGCATAGGTCCCGGGTTCGAGTCTCGGTCGGGCACACAGTTTTAATCTGCCAGGAAGTTTCATATCAGCGCACACTCCGCTGCAGAGTGCAAATCTCATTCTGGAAACATCCCCCAGGCTGTGGCTAAGCCATTTCTCCGCAATATCCTTTCTTTCAGGAGTGCTAGTTCTGCGAGGTTCGCAGGAGAGCTTCTGTAAAGCTTGGAAGGTAGGAGACGAGATACTGGCAGATGTAAAGCTGTGAGTACCGGGCGTGAGTCGTGCTTCGGTAGCTCAGTTGATAGAGCACTTGCCCGCGAAAGGCAAAGGTCCCGAGTTCGAGTCTCGGTCGAGCACACAGTTTTAATCTGCCAGGAAGTTTCATATCACTGCACACTCCGCTGCAGAGTGAAAATCTCATTCTGGAAGTCTTTGAATCACGTAAACACGGTTGCAAGATGCAGTGCATCTCCACTGTACGCTTGCTACCGCTCTTCGTAAGTTTCAGTGGCAGAATGGTTTAAACGAACGCAGAATTCTCTAACTCCGTACTGCTGCTCTCGCGTCATGTCGATTGTTTGGTATGCGAAATGCAAAGAGCGCCAACAAAACAGGGAGTATGACTGCCAACTTGCCGATACGAGAGTCCTGCCGCCTATGGACGTGATACATAAAAACCGGCTCCTTTCAAATTTACATGTGGATCAGCTCTCCTATATTCTTAATTAGACCTACTGATCTTATTTTAAAAGACTAGCTTCACGCCCGCCGCTTCATTCGCGTAGTCTGCACGATCTGCACAGGTTTCTTCATTTTTTTCATTAATCGAATTTTCTTGTTGCTCAATAATTGGAAAATCTTTTAAACTTTTCGCTCTAAGGCCACAGAAGCATGGGCTGTCCGGACTGTACTTCTGGTTAAAAAGGAATCTGGTAGCTGCAGTCCATAGTTTTTGTTAAACATGTTTTTTTTTGCGTTCTTGTCGTGATATTTTCGTAGCAACTTTTGTCCCCTAACACCCATTTCTTTATATCTGACTGAGAACTGAAGTACCAGTTTTCATAGCTTTACAAAATTTTGTGAAAAATATTCATTTCCTAGTTCACTCCCTTAGGGGTTGAATTTCCAAAAACAGCGGAACACGTATTTTTTAATTTCTAACCGAGAAGACAAATACAAATTTTCAAAGATTTAGCTTTAAAAATGTTTTTGCTATGAAATATTATCAATAAATATTTCACCCCCTATATCAGCATTATGGGTTGAATTTAAAAAAAAAGAAAAAAACAATATAATGTGTGGCTTTTTTGATTCTAAAAGGGAAGCTAGAGACAAATTTTCTTAGGTTTTGCTTAAAAAATACACGCATGACGAAATATTTCCATAAAAAAGTTTCATCCCCTATTTTACTCCCATAAGAGTTGAATTTCCAAAAACAGTGAGACAACTACACTCCTGGAAATTGAAATAAGAACACCGTGAATTCATTGTCCCAGGAAGGGGAAACTTTATTGACACATTCCTGGGGTCAGATACATCACATGATCACACTGACAGAACCACAGGCACATAGACACAGGCAACAGAGCATGCACAATGTCGGCACTAGTACAGTGTATATCCACCTTTCGCAGCAATGCAGGCTGCTATTCTCCCATGGAGACGATCGTAGAGATGCTGGATGTAGTCCTGTGGAACGGCTTGCCATGCCATTTCCACCTGGCGCCTCAGTTGGACCAGCGTTCGTGCTGGACGTGTAGACCGCGTGAGACGACGCTTCATCCAGTCCCAAACATGCTCAATGGGGGACAGATCCGGAGATCTTGCTGGCCAGGGTAGTTGACTTACACCTTCTACAGCACGTTGGGTGGCACGGGATACATGCAGACGTGCATTGTCCTGTTGGAACAGCAAGTTCCCTTGCCGGTCTAGGAATGGTAGAACGATGGGTTCGATGACGGTTTGGATGTACCGTGCACTATTCAGTGTCCCCCACGTGTTGAGCAATTCGGCGGTACGTCCACCCGGCCTCCCGCATGCCCACTATACGCCCTCGCTCAAAGTCCGTCAACTGCACATACGGTTCACGTCCACGCTGTCGCGGCATGCTACCAGTGTTAAAGACTGCGATGGAGCTCCGTATGCCACGGCAAACTGGCTGACACTGACGGCGGCGGTGCACAAATGCTGCGCAGCTAGCGCCATTCGACGGCCAACACCGCGGTTCCTGGTGTGTCCGCTGTGCCGTGCGTGTGATCATTGCTTGTACAGCCCTCTCGCAGTGTCCGGAGCAAGTATGGTGGGTCTGACACACCGGTGTCAATGTGTTCTTTTTTCCATTTCCAGGAGTGTATTTTTTATTTTGAACTGAGAAGCGAAATTCAAAATTTCATAGATTTCACTGTAAAATGTATCCATAGTGAAATATTTTCATAAAACATTTATCCCCTTTTGCATACCATTGGGGGCTGAATTTCCAAAAGCACTCAAACACTTACTTTTTATTCGTAACTGAGAAGTGAAATACCATTTTCCATGATGTAACTTTAAAAATGCTTTAGTAGTTGTTTCGTCGGTCTCGTAAACCGGGAGAGCGGTGTGCTGACCACATGCCCCTCCATATCCGCATCCAGTGACGCCTGTAGGTTGAGGATGACACGGCGGCCGGTCGGTACCGTTCGGCCTTCATGGCCTGTTCGCACGGAGTTTAGTTTAGTTTTAGTTGTTTCGTAATGATTTATCTGAAACAAAACTTTCACTTACTATTTCACCCCATATGAGTTAAATTTTCAGAAATGCTTGAACAAGTATTTCTTTATTTCTGGTCGAAAAAACAAATACTAATTTTAGTAGATATAGCTTCAAAATTGCCTTAATAGTGAACAATTTTCAAAAAAAGTGTCATCTCCCATTTCGCTTCCCTTTACAAGTGGAATTTTGAAAAATCCCCTCTCAAACGACGCCTACAGCACAGGATCAAGACGCTCGACAATTATCAAGTATCTTGATATCTTGGTCTGGGTGATGATGAGTCAATGGTTCAGCCAGTCAGGGCATTCCCTTTTATATCTATACTATACATATACTATATCATTGTTTAGAAAGATTGTTTGAATTAATGAAAAAGATTACAAATTAAATTTTCTTCATCTCAACGTATTTGAAACTTCATTTAATGCTGTTTAATAATTTGTGTGAATCCAATCCAGGTAGTTTACATGGCAGGCAAACATACTGCCACGATGCCACACTGCCCGTTGACAAATCTGTCTCACCTTAGGATATTAAGGCCAACAGCCTTGCCACAGGGGTAATACTGGCCTTGCCGCAGTGGTAATACTGGTTACTGTCAGATTACCAAAGTGAAGCACTGTCGGAATTGGCTAGCATTTGGACGGGACACTGTCCGGGTCTGCCGAGTGCTGTTAGCAAGTGCGGTGCACTCAACCCCGTGTGAGGCCAATGGAGGAGATGCTCGACTGAGCAGTAGCAGCACTGGTCATGAAAACCGACACACGGCCGGGAGAGCACTGTGCTGTCCACATGCAGTGATGACTATTGGCTCAGGACGACACGGCGGTCGGTCGGCACCATTGGCCCTGCCGAGGCGGCATAAGAAAACGACAATTTTCAGTAAATATCTGTAGTTAAGAAGGGAGCAGTGAACAAACTGTCTGGTAATGTACCGTTTCATATACACCTGCGTCTGTGGGAACTAAAGAAAGACAAAAGTTCTGTAAATTTTTAGCTAAAAGCTACATTACAATCATTGTGAATGATATTATCCCGAACAGAAGTTCTTCTTATTGTGTAGGTATACGACCTCTTTCTGCAAAATGTCAGATCTGCTACTGTTTACTAGCAATTTTTCTTGTCGTTGTAAGAAAACAGTCAACGGCCTTGCTGCAGTGTTACCGCCAGTTCCCATCATGTATCGAAGTGAAGTGCTGTCGGGCTTGACTTCCTCTTGGATGGGTGACAGTCCGGCTCTGCAGAACGCAGGCTGCACTCAGCGTTTCTGAGGCCAAAATTTTGAAAAACACAGCCCTCAGTCGCGAACACAATTAATTTGTGTCCTAAGTTTCGGTGTCACAAGGGACACCTTCTTCGGACAAAGTGAAAACTAAATGTTACAGCATAACGCACCAGAAAATACGAAAATTGCGGGCATACCTGACAGCGTCAGATAGTCAAAATTAAAATAAGCCACTAGGGGCTTCCATGTGTCCTCTGGGTTGACTGTAGCAGAGGACACATGGAAGCCCCTAGTGGCTTATTTTAATTTTGACTATCTGACGCTGTCAGGTATGCCCGCAGCTTTCGTATATTTTGGTACGTTATACTGTACGAGGTGCATTCAAGTTCTAAGGCCTCCGCTTTTTTTTCTAATTAACTACTCACCCAAAATCGATGAAACTGGCGTTACTTCTCGACGTAATCGCCCTGCAGACGTACACATTTTTCACAACGCTGACGCCATGATTCCATGGCAGCGGCGAAGACTGCTTTAGGAGTCTGTTTTGCCCACTGGAAAATCGCCGAGGCAATAGCAGCACGGCGGGTGAATGTGCGGCCACGGAGAGTGTCTTTCATTGTTGGAAAAAGCCAAAAGTCACTAGGAGCCAGGTCAGGCGAGTAGGGAGCATGAGGAATCACTTCAAAGTTGTTATCACGAAGAAACTGTTGCGTAACGTTAGCTCGATGTGCGGATGCGTTGTCTCGGTGAACAGCACACGCGCAGCCCTTCCCGGACGTTTTTGTTGCAGTGCAGGAAGGAATTTGTTCTTCAAAACATTTTCGTAGGATGCACCTGTTACCGTAGTGCCCTTTGGAACGCAATGGGTAAGGATTACGCCCTCGCTGTCCCAGAACATGGACACCATCATTTTTTCAGCACTGGCGATTACCCGAAATTTTTTTGGTGGCGGTGAATCTGTGTGCTTCCATTGAGCTGACTGGCGCTTTGTTTCTGGATTGAAAAATGGCATCCCCGTCTCATCCATTGTCACAACCGACGAAAAGAAAGTCCCATTCGTGCTGTCGTTGCGCGTGAACATTGCTCGGCAACGTGCCACACGGGCAGCCGTGTGGTCGTCCGTCAACATTCGTGGCACCCACCTGGATGACACTTTTCGCATTTTCAGGTCGTCATGCAGGATTGTGTGCACAGAACCCACAGAAATGCCAACTCTGGAGGCGATCTGTTCAACAGTCATTCGGCGATCCCCCAAAACAATTCTCTCCACTTTCTCGATCGTGTCGTCAGACCGGCTCGTGCGAGCCCGAGGTTGTTTCGGTTTGTTGTCACACGATGTTCTGCCTTCATAAAACTGTTGCACCCACGAACGCACTTTCGACACATCCATAACTCCATCACCACATGTCTCCTTCAACTGTTGGTGAATTTCAATTGGTTTCACACCACGCAAATTCAGAAAACGAATGGTTGCATGCTGTTCAAGTAAGGAAAACGTCGCCATTTTAAGTGTTTAAAACAGTTCTCATTCTCGTCGCTGGCGGTAAAATTCCATCTGCTGTACGGTGGTGGCATCTCTGGGACGTATTGACAATGAACGCAGCCTTATTTTAAAACAATGCGTATGTTTCTATCTCTTTCCAGTCCAGAGGAAAAAATCGGAGGCCTTAGAACTTGAATGCACCTCGTAACATTTAGTTTTCACTTTGTCCGAAGAAGGTGTCCCTCGTGACACCGAAACCTAGGTCACAAATTAATTGTGTTCGCGACTGAGGGCTGTGTTTTTCAAAATTTTGTATTATACAACAGTCGCTGATTGACAGCCATGTTAAAAACCTTTCTGAGGCCACTTGAGCAGTTACTCGATTGAGAAGTAGCGGCTCCAGTCACGAAAACTGACAACGGCCGGGAGAGCGGTGTGCGGACCACATGCCCCTCGGTATCCGCAATGAGTGAAGCCTGTAGGCTCAGGATGACACGGCGGTCGGTCGGTACCGTCGGGCTTTCTGAGTGTGTTCGGACGGAATTTCGTTCAGGATTTAGGATAATACGGACACTCGCAAATCTTCAAAGTCGATTTCCTCAAGAGTTCTTGAGAGTTGCATCAAACTGTGTAGGCCAAGACATATTTGAGTTTTGAATTTCACGCGGCATAAATGCGAAAAAGAACAAAAAATCCGATTCCTGTGTTAGTCCAAATTTGTGTGTGCTGCTTCCTAATCCAGCTAATTAGTTTTCTTCTAATCATCGTCTTAGTGGTGGTTACGACAGATTTCGCTGCAACATATGGAGTTGTCGCTTCTATTGCGGCAAGCCTACCAGTTTCTTCATTGCCACCGATTCATGGCGACCAGGGACGCACAACAAATTCACCCTCTCAATTCTCCAACCCTCACAAGAGCTTCGTGGCATCCTGCAACGATCAGTGTTCTCGTTGCAGGACCTGTTTCAGAGCTGCTTTCTGTCTAAATGAATGGGAATGCCACGAATCCACATATACATTCGAGCGCTGATTCTTCCTATGTAAAGTATTCGGAGTATGCTGATGCATTAGCTCCATACTTAACAATCATATACAACCGTTCGCTCGACGAAAGATCCGTACCCAAAGACTGGAAAGATGCACAGATCACATCAGTATTCAAGAAAGGTAGTAGGAGTAATCCACTAAATCAGGCCCATATCGTTAACGTCCATATGCAGCAGGATTTTAGAACAAACATTGTGTTCGAACATTATGAATTACCTCGAAGAAAGCGGTCTATTGACACACAGTCAACATGGGTTTAGAAAACATCGTCCCTGTGAAACACAACTAGCTCTTTATTCACATGACGTGTTGAGTGCTATTGACAAGGGATTTCAGATCGATTCCGTATTTCTGGATTTACGGAAGGCTTTTGACACCGTACCACACAAGCGGCTCGTAGTGAAATTGCGTGCTTATGGAATATCGTCTCAGTTATGTGACTGGATTTGTGATTTTCTGTGAGAGAGGTCACAGTTCGTAATAATTGGTGGGAAGTCATCGAATAAAACACAAGTGATTTCTGGCTTTCCTCAAGGTAGTGTTATAGGCCATTTGCTGTTTCTTATCTATATTAACGATTGGGGAGACAATCTGAGCAGCCGTCTTCGGTTGTTTGCAGATGACTCTGTCGTTAACCGACTAATAAAGTCATCAGAAGACCAAAAAAACTGCAAAACGATTTAGAAAAGATATCTGAATAGTGCGAAAAGTGGCAGTTGACTTTAAATAACGAAAAGTGTGAGGTCATCCAATGAGTGCTAAAAAGAACTCGTTAAACTTCGGTTACACGATAAATCAGTCTAATCTAAAAGCCGTAAATTCAGCTAAATACCTAGGTATTACAGTTACGAACAACTTAAATTGGAAGGTTCAAATGGTTCAGATGGCTCTGAGCACTATGGGACTTAACTTCAGCCGGCCACTGGTGGCCGAGCGGTTCTGGCGCTACAGTCTGGAACCGCGCGACCGCTACGGTCGCAGGTTCGAATCCTGCCGCGGGCATGGACGTGTGTGTTGTCCTTAGGTTAGTTAGGTTTAAGTAGTTCTAAGTTCTAGGGGACTTATGACCTCAGCAGTTGAGTCCCATAGTGCTCAGAGCCATTTGAACCATTTGAACTTAACTTCTTTGATCATCAGTCCCCTAGAACTTAGAACTACTTAAACCTAACTAACCTAAGGACATCACACACATCCATGCCCGAGGCTGGATTCGAACCTGCGACCGTAGCGGTCGCGCGGTTCCAGGCTGTAGCGCCTAGAACCGCATGGCCACTGCGGCCGGCCTAAAACAAATTGGAAGGAACACAGAGAAAATGTTGTGGGTAAGGCTAACCAAAGACTACGTTTTATTGGCAGGACAATTATAAAATGTAACAGGTCTACTAAGGAGACTGCCTACACTACGCTTGTCCGTCCTCTTTTAGAATACTTCTCCGCGGCGTTAGATCCTTACCAGAAAGGACTGACGGAGTACATCGAAAAAGTTCAAAGAAAGGCAGCACGTTTCGTATTATCGCGAAATATGGGAGCGAGTGTCACAGAAATGATACTCGATTTGAATCTTCTGACGAAATTGCAATCACCAACTTTCTCCTCCGAATGCGAAAATATTTTGTTGACGCCGACCTATGTAGAGAGGAACGATCACCAAGATAAAATAAGGGAAATCAGAGCTCGTAATCAAACATGTAGGTGTTCATTCTTTCCGCGCGCTATACGAAATTGGAATAATAGAGAATTGTGAAGATGGTTCGATGAACACTCTGCCAGGCACTTAAATGTCATTTGCAGAGTATCCATCTAGGTGTAGATGTAGATGTAAACTGATGTCAGTAAAACGTTTTCGCATTCAGATGAGACAGTTGCTGTTTGAAATTTTGTGAAAACATCTTGCCGCAGCGAGAAACGCCTTTGTTATAATGATCAGGTACCCCTGTTTGCGTATCGTATACTTGACAGTCCCCCCTATTTCACGATAATACAAAACGAGCTGCCCTTCTTTGGATTTCTCAACGTCCTCCGCCAATCTGGTAAGGAACCCACACTGCACAGCAAGACTGCGAGAGACAATTGAAGCGCAGACAGTCTCTTTGGTACATCTACATCTACGTACATACTCCGTAAACCACCGTAGGTGCGTGGCGGAGGGCACCCTGTAACACTACTGGTCACTTGCTTTCCCGTTACACTCGTAAACAGAAGAAGGGAAAAACAACCGTGTATGTTCCTCCAAACCAGTCCTAATTTCTCTTATCTTCGTGGACTCTCCTCGAAATGTACGTCGGTGGCAGTAGAATCGTTCTGCAGTCAGCTATTTTGTCAACAGCGTCCCTCGAAAAGAACATCAACGTCGCATTCCCATATGAGATCGTGAAGCATCAACGTAGTACTTGCGTTTCGTTCGAACCTACTGGTAACAAATCAAGCAGTCGGCCTCTAAATTGTCTCAGTATCTCCCTCGATCCCAAACACTCGAGCAGTACTCAAGAATAGGTCATACCAACATCCTATATCGGGTGTCCTTTATAGGCGAACCACACTTCCCTAGAATTCTTTCTTCCATCAACCACTCGCCTTCTCTACCACAGTCACCACAAGCTAGTTCCATCTCCACTTTGCAACGTTAGGACAGGATAATAACGATGTGCTGTGTAAAGCAGCGCAGTACTAATGCTGTATTCGAAGTTTTTCCTACCAATCTGCATTACCTTACATTTCTCTACATTTAGTACTATCCGTCATTCATCACGCCAACTAGAAATTTTCTCTAAGTCATCTTGTATCTTCATACCGTCACTCGACTTCAACACCTTCCCATACACTACAGCATCATCAGCAAACAACCACTGGTTGCTACCCACCCTGACCATCAAATCATTTGCGCATGTAGAAAATAACAGTGGTCCTAACACACTCCTAACGACACCCTTGTCTCTGATGAACATTCGCCATCGAGGACAACTTTTCGTTTCTCTTACTTACGAAACCTTCGAGCCACTCAGACATCTGGGAACATGTTCCGTATGCCCGTAACTTCCCTAACAGTCTGTATTGGGTCGTCATAGATATGTGGGGCGCAGCAGATTATTTTCTACATGTTAAATGCAGTCTTTGGTCTACCTTGCTCACGACATTATCTGCGTGATTGTTCCAGTGTAAGTAGTTAGTTAGTTAGTTCCTATCTCGACCTGGAATGCTGTAGCCAGTTTTCTTAGAGAGACAGTACTTCCCAGTCGAAGCAGCACCCCGTACACTATGGCCCGACACTTCTACATCTACATGATTACTCTGCAATTCACAATAAAGCGCTCGGCAGAGGGTTCATCAAATCACAATCATACTATCTCTCTACCATTCCACTCCCAAACAGCGCGCGGGAAAAACCAACACCTAAGCCTTCTGTTCGAGCTCTGATTTCTCTTATTTTATTTTGATGGTCAATACTACCTATGTAGGTTGGGCTCAACAAAATATTTTCGCATTTGGAAGAGAAAGTTGGTGACTGAAATTTCGTAAATAGATCTCGCCGCGACGAAAAACTCTTTGCTCTAATGACTTCCATCCCAACTCGCGTATCATATCTGCCACACTCTCTCCCCTATTACGTGATAATACAAAACGAGCTGCCCTTTTTTGCACCCTTTCGATGTCCTCCGTCAATCCCCCGTGGTAAGGATCCCACACCGCCCAGCAATATTCCAACAGAGGACGAACGAGTGTAGTGTAAGCTGTCTCTTTAGTGGACTTGTTGCATCTTCTAAGTGTCCTGCCAATGAAACGCAACCTTTGGCTCGCCTTCCCCACAGTATTATCTATGTGGTCTTTCCAACTGAAGTTGTTCGTAATTTTAACACCCACGTACTTAGCTGAATTGACAGCCTTGAGAATTGTACTATTTATCGAGTAATCGAATTCCAACGGATTTCTTTTGGAACTCGTGTGGATCACCTCACACTTTTCGTTATTTAGCGTCAACTGCCACCTGCCACACCATACAGCAATCTTTTCTAAATCGCTTTGCAAATGATACTGGTCTTCGGATGACCTTACTAGACGGTAAATTACAGCGTCATAAGCGAACAACCTAAGAGAACTGCTCAGATTGTCACCCAGGTCATTGATATAGATCAGGAACAGCAGAGGTCCCAGGACGCTTCCCTGGGGAACACCCGATATCACTTCAGTTTTACTACGAACTGTGACTTTCCTGACAGAAAATCACGAATCCAGTCGCACAACTGAGACGATACCCCATAGGCCCGCAGCTCGATTAGAAGTCGCTTGTGAGGAGCGGTGCCAAAAGCTTTCCGGAAATCTAGAAATACGGAATCAACTTGAGATCCCCTGTCGACAGCGGCCATTACTTCGTGCGAATAAAGAGCTAGCTGCGTTGCACAAGAACGATGTTTTCTGAAACCATGCTGATTACGTATCAATAGATCGTTCCCTTCGAGGTGATTCATAATGTTTGAATACAGTATATGCTCCAAACCCCTACTGCTAACCGACGTCAATGATACAGGTCTGTAGTTGGATGGATTACCCCTACTACCCTTTCTCTGTTTCCGGCCACCTGTAACCCACACTATGCCAACTCAGCTGCATCATGCTTCTGTCTTCCCGTGCTCCCTTCCCTCTTAGGTTACACACACTACTGGCCATTAAAATTGCTACACCAAGAAGAAATGCAGATGATAAACGGGTATTCATTGGACAAATATATTACACTAGAACTGACATGTGAATACATTTTCACGCAATTTAGGTGCATACATCCTTACAAATAAGTACCCCGAACCACCACCTCCGGCCGTAATAACGGCTTTGATACGCCTGGGCATTGAGTCAAACAGAGCTCGGATGGCGTGTACAAGTACAGCTGCCCATGCAGCTTCAACACGATACCACAGTTCATCAAGAGTAGTGACTGGCGTATTGTGGCGAGCCAGTTGCTCGGCTACTATGGACCAGACGTTTTCAGTTGGTGAGAGATCTGGAGAATGTGCTGGCCAGGGCAGCAGTCGAACATTTCCTGTATCCAGAAAGGCCCATTCAGGACCTGAAACATGCGGTCGTGCATTATCCTGCTGAAATGTAGGCTTTCGCAGGAATTGAATGAAGAGGAAAACTACGGGTCGTAACACATCTGAAATGTAACGTCCACTGTTCAAAGTGCCGTCAATGTTTACAAGAGGTGACCGAGACATGTAACCAATGGCATCCCATACCATCACGCCGGGTGATACGCCAGTATGTCGATGACGAATACACGCTTCAAATTTGCGTTCACCGCGATGTCTCCAAACACGGACGCGACCATCATGATGCTGTAAACAGAACCTAGATTCGTCCGGCAAAATGACATTTTGCCATTCGTGCACCCAGGTTCGTCGTCGAGTACACCATCGCAGGCGCTCCTGTCTGTGATGCAGCGTCAAGGGTAACCGCAGCCACGGTCTCCGAGCTGATAGTCCGTGCTGCTGCAAACGTCGTCGAACTGTTCGTGCAGATGGTTGTTGTCTCGCCAACGTCCCCATCTGTTGACTCAGGGATCGAGACGTGGCTGCACGATCCGTTACAGCCATGCAGATAAGATGCCTGTCATCTCGACTGCTAGTGATACGAGGCCGTCGGGATCCAGCACTGCGTTCCGTATTACCCTCCTGAACCCACCGATTCCATATTCTGCTAACAGTCATTGGATCTCGACCAACGCGAGCAGCAATGTCGCGATACGGTAAACCGCAAT
This sequence comes from Schistocerca piceifrons, assembly GCF_021461385.2. Classification (NCBI taxonomy): domain Eukaryota; kingdom Metazoa; phylum Arthropoda; class Insecta; order Orthoptera; family Acrididae; genus Schistocerca; species Schistocerca piceifrons. The sequence continues at coordinate 65,051,877 of NC_060148.1, read as the reverse complement.
CGCGATAGGCTACAATCCGACCTTTATCAAAGTCGGAAACGTGATGGTACGCATTTCTCCTCCTTACACGAGGCATCACAACAACGTTTCACCAGACAGCGCCGGTCAACTGCTGTTTGTGTATGAGAAATCGGTTGTAAACTTTCCTCATGTCAGCACGTTGTAGGTGTCCCCACCGGCGCCAACCTTGTGTGAATGCTCCGAAAAGCTAATCATTTGCATATCACAGTATCATCTTCCTGTCGGTTAAATTTCGCGTCTGTAGCACGTCATCTTCGTGGTGTAGCAATTTTAATGGCCCGTAGTGTAGAAAGATTTAGCGAAGTAGCTGGAGGTTATCGTACAGGTAGATGTCATTTGCCCCAATCATTCCCATGTTTACTACACTTATTATATTAGTAAGGGATTCTGGAAATCTTTTCTAGTAAATAAAAGCCGCCCCATTCTTCACCTGCAGGAATGTCTTTTTCTCTGTAGTGACAAGAAGCTTGCATGACAATGGGATTTTAATGAACGTGTCCTACAGGCCTAAAAATTCAGGGGATTCAGTTTGGCAGCGTGCCATGAAGGTGCTGGTGGTGTAAGGCCGTCCATTTTCGTCAGAGTATTATTGAAGGGATCATGCTGCCATAGACGTTGGTAGACTGTGGTGTTGCCCTGGCGTAAGACAAAACGCTTGCCCTAGTAACGTGAAAGGACGATGAACCAGCTTCCGCAATGGGCCACCAGATTTCGCCTGGAGCGCGTGGCGGCACGCGCCACGTTTCCCTGGGGGAATCCCCCTGCGCCCTCCGTGTCGGCCTTGCCGTGTCTGGCGTCAGTGCCGCCACCATTACGGCGTAACAAAGAGGCGAATCTCCCTGCTGTGTTTTTGTGTCTCTCCTGGCCACGAACGCCCCAGTGGATTGCGGTTCAATTTTCCTGATGGTCAATCCACTTAGCCCCAACAACAGGGGACAGACGGAAGAGACAAAGGGCGGGAGGAAAGGGAGGGTGCAGGGGAAGAGAGACAGAAAGAGAGAAACTAGGAGAAGTCGGTGTCGTTGCTGTCACGTAGTTCACTGACCGCAGCAATAAAATGCGGAGTGGCCACAGAGCAGACGCGAGATTATATTCTAAGAAGGCCACTTGGTTGCGGTACTGCTTTTAAATTAATGAACAGGGCCACCAGAGGCTTAGGAGGACGTAGGGAGGGTCATCAGTGTGGTGGGGGGAGGAGGGAGGAGAGGGGACCTGCCACTGCAGTGGTGGGAGTGAAGGAATTTAAGTCCGAGAGTTGGCTGCCTCTGCTGTGTGGGTGCGCTCTGTGTGTTGGCAGCCCTGCCTTGTGAATACCCTGAGGGCGTGGTCAGCGTTCTGGTACCGGTCTGGTGTTCGAAGAAGCCGCCTCTCAGCATCTCAAGGAAAGCAGTATGAGTGGTGAGTTCAAGTTGTGGTAGTGCGGCTGTTCTCCAGTTGTCAGATGTATTCATTTGGTAGAAGCATTCCATTTCCTTCATCAATACATACTATGTATTCTGCAGATCGCATCTTCATGGAGAGTATTTGTCTGTGGTGGCAAATCGAGTAATAGATTAATAGACAAAAGCAGTCAAAGATATAGAACACCATTATTTTAAAAATACAGTTGTGCTGCTGTATTCGCTGAGATGTGTCCTTTTCTTGTTGAGTCATCAGTCTGCTGATTGGCCTGATGTAGACTGTCGCGAATTCCTCTCCCGTGCCAAACTCTTCATCTCAGAGTGGCATTTTCACCCAGTTTCCTCAATTATTACAGTCTCTGTCTTCTCGTATAGCTTTTGCCTTCTGAAACTTTCTCTAGTACCATGTCAGTTACTTCACCATGTCTTAACATGTGTCCCATGATCCCACCGCTTCTTTATGTCAGTATTTCCCATATGTTCCCATCCTCACCTCATTTCTTACCTAATCAGTCCACCTAATTTCTTCTATATCAGCACGATTTAAACACTTACCTTTTTTTGCTGGTTGCCCCAGAGTCCATGCTTCACTACCATACAATGCTGTGCTCCACCACGTTATTAACGATAATAGTCTTCCTGAGGTCAGAAGCTAATTTTTGGCTTTTACATGAGTTCAAACTTCCGCCAAACATATCTTTTTCCTTTCGTCTTACTTACCAATACATGTTACGTAGACACTAAATGAATCACAGACTGTAAAAGTCCGTGGTGTACATCTGTATAAGAAGATAAAATGGTGTCGACACACGTACCACTAAATGCCTATCCCCGTTCATGGTTCATACTTACAGTTGCACGTAGCCTTTCTAACGGCTCCTGTGAGCAACACAGATTTTATTATCTGTACTTCTCGTTATTACTGACCGAATTTAAAAATTTAAGCCGCGCAGGATAGCCGTGCGGTCAGGAGCGTCTTGTCAGGGTCCGCGCGGCTTCCCCCGTCCGTCAGAAATTCGAATCCTCCCTGGACCATGGGTGCGTGTGTCGTCCTTAGCGTAAGTTAAAGTTAGGTTAAGTGGTGTGTAAGCTTAGGGACCGATGATCTCAGCAGTTTGGTCCCATAAGACCTTATCACAAATTACCAACTTTTAAAAAAATTTCAAATGCTGTCATGGCCTACTCATTAAGGGGCTTAATATTCTCTTAAGGGTTTAGCGCAATAAGACAAGTACACTGAAGGGAAAAACTCGCAACACCAAAAAGTACTTAATCAAGAGCAACAAAATTTCGGGAATATATTTGTCTAGGTAACATATTTAAGTGATTATCATTGCAAGGTGGCAGGTAATGTAAGCGCGACGTACGGCATTGCAAATGTGAAATGATGGTACATTAATAACCAGTGTAACTACTGGAGTGTTGAATACAAGTATGTAAACGTGCGTGCGTTGTGTTGTACAGGTGCCGGATGTAAGTTTTTGAGATGGAGTTCCATGGCTGTTCCATTTGGTAGATCAGTACAGTACAGGGTTGGTTAAGGGGGGAAGTTGATGAAAAACACACAATATATAAAAAATGCACCAAATCCACACTTTTGGAGATATGGCAATGAAATTTTGTACGGCGCTTTACTCGAAAGTAACACATATACTTATAAAATCCTTTGATTACATATATTCAATTTCCTTAATGAAATTTGAAGGTTTATTTAAAAAAAAATAATGTATGTTCCTTTTTCTCAGAAAGTATTCAAGATATTTCTACAAAACTTTCTTTGTTTAATCTCTTTCTATATTGTAAGTTTCTCTCATGAGGTTTTTGGAATAGGTCAAATAGGAGAATTTTGATAATATTTTAATTATAATTCCACAAGTACAATTTTAAATTCGTGCAAAATTCCAAGCACTTTGCCCCATATCTCAGTTTACAATCAGAATTTCAAAATTTGCTCTTGAGACAACGTTTACTAGGTTTACAGAAATATGTGTACAAAATTTCATAATTCTAGCATTCATAGGATCTGGGGAAAAGGTACATAAACTTTAAAAAACAAACTTTTCAGGAAACGCAATTTAAAGTTGTACCTAACATTTTTCCTTATGTCACTTCTTCAAAGGCACCATATTTGTACTCTGGATCATCTCTGCCTTCTGGTTTCTTGTTGTCTGTCTTCTTTCCTTTACCAGGACTGCAGAGACGCACTGTAAATCTAATTTTCTCAGGAGTAATATTTCCTATCTTGAAGCCCATTCTTTGTAACGCCTTCATCCTCCAGACGTTACCGTAATTAAATACAACAACTGAATCATTAGTTGCAATTCTGACAACTGTAGCAGATGCAAATGTATTTTTAGGGCATCGTTTGCATATGAGTGAATTTAGAGAATCATTTGGATTTTGGGTTTTGCCATGAACACACTTTTGTGTTGGCAGAAGAGCTAACACCGTGTTACGAGTGGAGGCCGAAATGCACGCGGTTTAGGTCAAGCAGGCTGGCGTGAGGAGGGAAGGACTACACTGACGTGCGGTCTGGAACATGACAAGGAATGAGAATTCAGAAAGCGGACGTATACTTAACTTTAATCCATTAATGATGAACGTCGCTCTTGACATTACATGAGTCACAATATTATCTGTTCAAAATACATTCGTAGTAACTCAATATGGCGCTTTGCTAGGTCGTAGCAAATGATGTAGCTGAAGGCTATGCTAAACTGTCGTCTCTGCAAATGAGAGCCTATGTATACAGTGAACCATCGCTAGCAAAGTCGGCTGTCCAACTGGGGCGAGTGCTAGGGAGTCTCTCTAGACCTGCCGTGTGGCGGCGCTCGGTCTGCAATCACTGATAGTGGCGACACGCGGGTCCGACGTATACTAAGGGACCGCGGCCGATTTAAAGGCTACCACCTAGCAAGTGTGGTGTCTGGCGGTGACACCAGACACACTTTTTGAGAAGTGAAGGATCTGCCAGAAACCTGTAAGTGGGCTTGACAAGATCCAGAATACAATTTCGGAGCCTCTACTTGTGGATGTGGGGGTTGTTATCCCTCTGAGGTTTGCGTGGGAGGGAGGCCGCGTCACACTTTTAATTAATTTTCAGGCACTTCCGATGCAATTTCAACATTGAAACTTTGGGAACTTATTGTCCATGGGTTGTACTAACAAATAAAAAATAAATCGAAAATTGACAGTTTTGGTCAATTTCATCAACTTCCCCTCTTAATGTTGCTTGTGGATGATGCTGAAATTGTCGTCTGAGGATGTCCCGTATGTAGTCCATCAACAAAGGAGGTGGCTTACAAAACACTCGTTCGACCTATACTTGAGTATTGCTCATCAGTGTGGGATCCGTACCAGGTCGGGGTGACGGAGGAGATAGAGAAGATCCAAAGAAGAGCGGCGCGTTTCGTCACAGGGTTATTTGGTAAGCGTGATAGCGTTACGGAGATGTTTAGCGAACTCGAGTGGCAGACTCTGCAAGAGAGGCGCTCTGCATCGCGGTGTAGCTTGCTGTCCAGGTGTCGAGAGGGTACGTTTCTGGATGAGGTATCGAATATATTGCTTCCCCCCTACTTATACCTCCCGAGGAGATCACGAATGTAGAATTAGAGAGATTCGAGCGCGCACGGAGGCTTTCAGACAGTCGTTCTTCCCGCGAACCATGCGCGACTGGAACAGGAAAGGGAGGTAATGACAGTGGCACGTAAAGTGCCCTCCGCCACACTCCGTTGGGTGGCTTGCGGAGTATGAATGTAGATGTAGATAAAGTAATTACAGAGACGTGTGTGGTTGGTATCCTTCATTTTTAAAGCTCATGAGACGACCGGACACAAAGGAGGCGGCTTACAAAACACTCGTTCGACCTATACTTGAGTATTGCTCATCAGTGTGGGATCCGTACCAGGTCGGGGTGACGGAGGAGATAGAGAAGATCCAAAGAAGAGCGGCGCGTTTCGTCACAGGGTTATTTGGTAAGCGTGATAGCGTTACGGAGATGTTTAGCGAACTCGAGTGGCAGACTCTGCAAGAGAGGCGCTCTGCATCGCGGTGTAGCTTGCTGTCCAGGTGTCGAGAGGGTACGTTTCTGGATGAGGTATCGAATATATTGCTTCCCCCCTACTTATACCTCCCGAGGAGATCACGAATGTAGAATTAGAGAGATTCGAGCGCGCACGGAGGCTTTCAGACAGTCGTTCTTCCCGCGAACCATGCGCGACTGGAACAGGAAAGGGAGGTAATGACAGTGGCACGTAAAGTGCCCTCCGCCACACTCCGTTGGGTGGCTTGCGGAGTATGAATGTAGATGTAGATAAAGTAATTACAGAGACGTGTGTGGTTGGTATCCTTCATTTTTAAAGCTCATGAGACGACCGGACACAAAGGAGGCGGCTTACAAAACACTCGTTCGACCTATACTTGAGTATTGCTCATCAGTGTGGGATCCGTACCAGGTCGGGGTGACGGAGGAGATAGAGAAGATCCAAAGAAGAGCGGCGCGTTTCGTCACAGGGTTATTTGGTAAGCGTGATAGCGTTACGGAGATGTTTAGCGAACTCGAGTGGCAGACTCTGCAAGAGAGGCGCTCTGCATCGCGGTGTAGCTTGCTGTCCAGGTGTCGAGAGGGTACGTTTCTGGATGAGGTATCGAATATATTGCTTCCCCCCTACTTATACCTCCCGAGGAGATCACGAATGTAGAATTAGAGAGATTCGAGCGCGCACGGAGGCTTTCAGACAGTCGTTCTTCCCGCGAACCATACGCGACTGGAACAGGAAAGGGAGGTAATGACAGTGGCACGTAAAGTGCCCTCCGCCACACACCGTTGGGTGGCTTGCGGAGTATAAATGTAGATGTAGATGTTCGATTGGAGACAAATGTGGTGATCGAGCAGGCCAAGGCCACGTGTGGACACGCTGTAGAGCATGCTGGTTTACAACAGCGGTACGTGGACGATCGTTATCCTGTTGGAAAACACCCCCCTGAGATGTTGTCCATGAATGGCAGCTGACGAACAGTTTTGCAGTCGGGGAGCTTTGGACAACGACGAGAGCGCTCCTGCTGTCGTACGAAGTCCCCACCCCCACCCCCCCCACCCCCCACCAGCATATAACTCCACGTGTAGGTTCAATGTGTCTAGCATGCAGACAGGTTATTTGCAGGCCTTCAACTGTCCACCTTCTAACCAACACACTGCCATCAGTGGCACCGAGGCAGAACCAGCCTCAGCCGGCCGTGGTGGCCGAGCGGTTCTAGGCGCTACAGTCAGGAACCGCGCGACCGCTACGGTCGCAGATTCGAATCCTGCCTCGGGCATGGATGTGTGTGATGTCCTTAGGTTAGTTAGGTTTAATTAATTCTAAGTTATAAGGGACTGATTACCTCAGATGTTAAGTTCCATAGTGCCTAGAGGCATTTGAAGCATTTGAAGAACGAGCCTCCACCAGAAAACGCAACAGACCTCCACCCTGCCCTCCAGTGACCTCTCGCTTGACACCACAGAAGTCGCAAATGACGGTGGTTTGAGGTCAGTGGGATGTACGCTACAGGGCGTCTGGCTCGGAACTGCCCTTGAAGCAACCGATTTGTAAGAGTTGTTGTGCCAACTGCAGCTAAAATTGCTGCTGCAGATGCAGTATGGCGCGGTAGAGCCATATGCCGAATGTGTCGCACTACCCTCTCCGTACTGCTGCGTGGCTGTACGAAGCTCGATCTTTCCGCGACCGTACATTCTCCTGACCACCGCTGTCAACAACCAGGTACAGTGGCTGCATTCCCGCCCAGTCTTTGTACACTACAGACGCGACATTTAACCGACAGGAAGAAGATGCTGTGACTGTGATACGCAAATGATTAGCTTTTCAGAGCATTCACACAAGGTTGGCGCCGGTGGCGACACCTACAACGTGCTGACATGAGGAAAGTTTCCAACCGATTTCTCACACACAAACAGCAGTTGACCGGCGTTGTCTAGTGAAACATTGTTGTGATGCCTCGTGTAAGGAAGGGAAATGCGTACCATCACGTTTCCGACTTTGATGGAGGTCGGATTGTAGGCTATCGCGATTGCGGTTTATCGTATCGCGACATTGCTGCTCGCGTTGGTCGAGATCCAATGACTGTTAGCAGAATATGGAATCGGTGGGTTCAAGAGGGTAATACGGAACGCCGTGCTGGATCCCGACGGCCTCGTATCACTAGCAGTCGAGATGACAGGCATCTCATCCGCATGGCTGTAACGGATCGTGCAGCCACGTCTCGATCCCTGAGCAACAGATGGGGACGTTAGCGAGACGACAACCATCTGCACGAACAGTTCGACGGCGTTTGCAGCAGCACGGACTGTCAGCTCGGAGACCATGGCTGCGGTTACCCTTGACGCTGCATCACAGACAGGAGCGCCTGCGATGGTGTACTCGACGACGAACGTGGGTGCACGAATGGCAAAATGTCAATTTGCCGGATGAATCCAGGTTCTGTTTACAGTATCACTATGGTCGCATCCGTGTTTGGCGACATCGCGGTGAAAGCACATTACAAGCGTCAACTCCATACTGGCGTATCACCCGGCGTGATGGTATGGGGTGCCATTGGTTACACGTCTCGGTCAGCTTTTGTTCGCATTGACGGCACTTTGAACAGTGGACGTTACATTTCAGATGTGTTACGACCCGTGGCTCTACCCAACATTCGATCCCTGCAAAACCCTACAGTTCAGCAGGATAATGCACGACCGCATGTTGCAGGTCCTGTACGGACCTTTCTGGATACAGAAAATGTTCGACTGCTGCCGTGGCCAGCACATTCTCCAGATTTCTGACCAATTGAAAACGTCCGGTCAATGGTGGCCGAGCAACTGGCTCGTCACAATACGCCACTCACTACTCTCGATGAGGTGTGGTATCTTGTTGAAGCTGAATGGGCAGCTGTACCTGTGCACCCCTTCCAAGCTCTGTTTGACTCAATGCCCTGGCGTATCAAGGCCGTTATTACGGCCAGAGGTGGTTGTTCTGGGTACTGATTTCTCAGGATCTGTTCACCCAAATTTGCGTGAAAATGTAATGACATGTCAGTTCTAGCATAATGTATTTGTCCTATGAATACCCGTTTATCATCTGCATTTCTTCTTGGTGTAGCAATTTTAATGGCCAGTAGTGAATTTATTGATTAACATTGCAAGGTCGCAGGTAATGTAAGCGCGACGTACGCCATTCGAAATGTGAAATGATGGTACATTACTAACCAGTGTAACTACTGGAATGTTGAATACAAGTATGTAACGTGCGTGCGTTGTGTTGTATATGTGTCGGATGTAGGTTTTTGAGATGGAGTTACATGCCTGTCCCACTTGGTCGATTAATACAGGGACGATTAATGCTGTTTACAGATGACGTTGGAGTTATCGTCTGATGGCCCATTAAGTTCAAATGGTTCAAATGGCTCTGAGCACTATGGGACTTGACATCTCTGGTCATCAGTCCCCTAGAACTTAGAACTACTTAAACCTAACTAAGCTAAGGACACCACATACATCTATGCCCGAGGCAGGATTCGAATCTGTGACCGTAGCGGTCACGCGGTTCCAGACTGAAGCGCCTAGAACCGCACGGCCACACCGGCCGGCGTGTCCCATTAAGTGCTCGATTGGAAACAGCTCTGGTGATCGAGCAGGCCAAGGCAACATGTCGACACGCTGGAGAGCACATTGGTTTACAGCAGCGGTACGTGGACGAGCGTTATCCTGTTGGAAAACACCCTCTGAAATGCTGCCCATGAATGGCAGCACAACAGGTCGAATCACCTGACAACCTTTCGAACAGTTTTGCAGTCGGGGTGCGTGGATAACCACGGGAGTGCTTCTGCTGTCATACGGAGTACCACCCCGGGCCATAACTCCATGTGGAGGTCCAATGTTTGTAGCGCTCAGACAGGTTATTTGCAGGCGCTTATCTAGCCGGCTTGTAACCGACAGACGGCCGTCGCTGGCACCGAGGCAGAACCAGCTTCCACCAGAAAACACAACAGACCTCCACCCTGCCCTCCAGCGAGCTCTCGCTTGGCTCCACAGAAGTCGCAAATGACGGTGCTTTGGGATCAGTGGGATGTACGCTACAGGGCGTCTGGCTCGGACATGGAGATGGCGCTACGTATCCCAGCCGTACTACGTTTTGAAGCCATGGGGGCGTGGCTCGCTGCCATGACACTCTGACCAAAACAGTGCCAGTGTGATACAGCGCTGCGTGTATTACAGTCGCTAATTCCACCATATACGCATGTAACGTTATCAGATTGGTTGTTTAAAAGTTTTTGTTCAAAATAAAATCTCGTAAAGGCGAAATTCCGCGTTTCTTCTGATTAAAAATAGTTTTTAATGTAATATTACGAATAGCTAGCCTTCAATGTAAACGATACAATTTTGTTAATTCAGTAATAAACGTGTATCACAAACTAAATAATAGAAACTGAAATCTAAGTTAGCTATACCCTCCCTCCAAAGCCCCATAAATGCATCTTGTTTGTAATACGTACTGGAACATTTCAGTTACGTTACACTACTGGGAAACACTGTTCATTACCACCAATATTTGCTGAAATACGGTACATAGAATGGCAAATCTACACAGTGTCCTGTTTAGGCCTATACTTTACGCCAGTTAATGTAGTGTTAGCTTTTAATTTGGTACATGATGAAGACAAAGTGAGTTACTCAACACTTGGATTATCGACGATACGTACGTATTATACTGAAACGTGAACTTGAAAACTAAGAATTTAATTCTTTGAATTAACATACCTTTTGCAATTGTTTTGGGTGTGTAGGGAAAACTGATGGTACAGCATTTTCTCGGAGCCTTACTGTCGAAAGGGAAGTTCGGTCTATGTCCTCTTCTCGGAAATGCTGAGAACATATAGTGCTCCATTTAGACGCACGCCAATTCTTCCTCCTCACGGCATTCTCCCACAGAGCTTTCCGACTTTCATTTTTAGGAAATCTAAAATCGTACAGGAGAAAAACACGCTATAGTACAAGTACCGATGTAGCACACGTTCGTTCACAATGAAGTTGTAAAATCACACTTAACGAGACAACTTACACATGAAATGTTATTCCCTTCGATTTCGCATCACAATCAGAACGATTGGTACATCCGAACCCCACACAAGTCACCATAATAGCGCAAAATCCTTCCAAAAGCGAGCGACAAGCCTATGCACACAAGCTTACAGCAGCAATGTTTTGGTCGGATTGAGATGGCTACCCTCGGCTTCACGTAGCTTCGCAGCTGTGACGTCACGGCGTCTCCCTCTATTCTTACCTCAATGGGCTCGGAACTGCCTTCGAAGCAACCGATTTGTAAGAGTTGTTGTGCCAACTGCAGCTAAAATTGCTGCTGCAGATGCAGTATGGCGCGGTAGAGCCATATGCCGAATGTGTCGCTCTACCCTCTCCGTACTGCTGCGTGGCTGTCCGAAGCTCGATCTTTCCGCGACCGTACATTCTCGCCCACCGCCGTCAGCAACCAGGTACTGTGGTCACATTGCCGCCCAGTCTTTGTAGTATCGCAGAAGGAACAGCCAGCTTCTTCTAGCCCCATTACACGACCTCTTTCAAACTCACAAGCGGAGGCCACGACGTTTGGAACGCGGATTTACTGCAAACTTCCTACACTCGTAGTACTCCATGAGGACAACAAAATGTGTAAGCCGTAGCGCGTACTTCTCAAGCGTTACTGAGGAAATCGCAAGATAATTTCGGTCGTTAAATACACTCCTGGAAATGGAAAAAAGAACACATTGACACCGGTGTGTCAGACCCACCATACTTGCTCCGGACACTGCGAGAGGGCTGTACAAGCAATGATCACACGCACGGCACAGCGGACACACCAGGAACCGCGGTGTTGGCCGTCTAATGGCGCTAGCTGCGCAGCATTTGTGCACCGCCGCCGTCAGTGTCAACCAGTTTGCCGTGGCATACGGAGCTCCATCGCAGTCTTTAACACTGGTAGCATGCCGCGACAGCATGGACGTGAACCGTATGTGCAGTTGACGGACTTTGAGCGAGGGCGTATAGTGGGCATGCGGGAGGCCGGGTGGACGTACCGCCGAATTGCTCAACACGTGGGGCGTGAGGTCTCCACAGTACATCGATGTTGTCGCCAGTGGTCGGCGGAAGGTGCACGTGCCCGTCGACCTGGGACCGGACCGCAGCGACGCACGGATGCACGCCAAGACCGTGGGATCCTACGCAGTGCCGTAGGGGACCGCACCGCCACTTCCCAGCAAATTAGGGACACTGTTGCTCCTGGGGTATCGGCGAGGACCATTCGCAACCGTCTCCATGAAGCTGGGCTACGGTCCCGCACACCGTTAGGCCGTCTTCCGCTCACGCCCCAACATCGTGCAGCCCGCCTCCAGTGGTGTCGCGACAGGCGTGAATGGAGGGACGAATGGAGACGTGTCGTCTTCAGCGATGAGAGTCGCTTCTGCCTTGGTGCCAATGATGGTCGTATGCGTGTTTGGCGCCGTGCAGGTGAGCGCCACAATCAGGGTTGCATACGACCGAGGCACACAGGGCCAACACCCGGCATCATGGTGTGGGGAGCGATCTCCTACACTGGCCGTACACCACTGGTGATCGTCGAGGGGACACTGAATAGTGCACGGTACATCCAAACCGTCATCGAACCCATCGTTCTACCATTCCTAGACCGGCAAGGGAACTTGCTGTTCCAACAGGACAATGCACGTCCGCATGTATCCCGTGCCACCCAACGTGCTCTAGAAGGTGTAAGTCAACTACCCTGGCCAGCAAGATCTCCGGATCTGTCCCCCATTGAGCATGTTTGGGACTGGATGAAGCGTCGTCTCACGCGGTCTGAACGTCCAGCACGAACGCTGGTCCAACTGAGGCGCCAGGTGGGAATGGCATGGCAAGCCGTTCCACAGGACTACATCCAGCATCTCGATCGTCTCCATGGGAGAATAGCAGCCTGCATTGCTGCGAAAGGTGGATATACACTGTACTAGTGCCGACATTGTGCATGCTCTGTTGCCTGTGTCTATGTGCCTGTGGTTCTGTCAGTATGATCATGTGATGTATCTGACCCCAGGAATGTTTCAATAAAGTTTCCCCTTCCTGGGACAATGAATTCACGGTGTTCTTATTTCAATTTCCAGGAGTGTATATACCTGTGCGTGGCCATTTTTACCATGAAGCGGCGGCAGCCGAGTGGTTGTCGGCACGGTAGCTCTGAGGGTTCGGTCAGAGGTTAGATGCCCTTTGTAATTAAAAAACTGAGTTCACCGATCAATAACAAACTAAAACGGATGTCTTACGACGTCTGTCCCGAGCAGATGTAACGAACGAAGCCGAACAAAATCAGAGAAAAAAAAGTCGTTAGCGTTCAAGCTCCGTAATCGCTGGATCGGTGGATCGAGTCCCGTTCGTTAGGTTTCTTTTTTTTTTTTTTTTTAACACAGTCATTTTCTTTACTATTTATATTACAATTGATATAACGGGAAAAACACGTGTAATCGGATGAACTTTTATTAAATTTACAATGTTATTTGGCAGTCTACAAATTTTTATTATCACGAATAATATAGTTTACTAAATGGTTCAAATGGCTCTGAGCACTATGGGACTTAACATCTATGGTCATCAGTCCCCTAGAACTTAGAACTACTTAAACTGATGGTAAATGTGCCAACACCTTGTAGATAGAGGAAGCCTAAAATGCACGCTATCTAACGCAGACGGGCGTGAATTCTGGAACAGGATAATTAGTGAATGCTAATAAGAAAAGTATGCAGCTCCTCGAATACGTAACTTTATTCGATCCTTGTGGTACATCGCTCTTGATAATACAAATAAGACTATCTTCAGATACGGTTAATGGCGCCTTGCTAGGTCGTAGTCATGGACTTAGCTGAAGGCTATTCCAACTGTCTCTCGGCAAATGAGAGAAAGGCTTCGTCAGTGTACTCGCTAGCAAAGTCGTCGTACAACTGGGGCGAGTGCTATATCGTATCTCGAGACCTGCCTTGTGGTGGCGCTCGGTCTGCGATCACACAGTGGCGACACGTGGGTCCGACATGTACTAAATGGACCGCGGCCGATTTAAGCTACCACCTAGCGTGGTGTCTGGCGGTGACACCACATAAGCCTAACTAACCTAAGTTTCATATCAGCGCACACTCCGCTGTACAGTGAAAATATCATTCTAGAAACATCCCCCAGGCTGTGGCTAAGCCATGCCTGCGCAGTATCCTTTCTTTCAGGAGTGCTAGCTAGCTCTGCAAGGTTCGCAGGAGAGCTTCTGTAAAGTTTGGAAGGTTGAAAACGAGGTACTGGCAGATGTAAAGCTGTGAGGACGGGGCGTGAGTCGTGCTTGGGTAGCTCAGTTGGTAGAGCACTTGCCCGCGAAAGGCAAAGGTCCCGAGTTCGAGTCTCGGTCCGGCACACAGTTTTAATCTGCCAGGAAGGTTCATATCAGCGCAGACTCCGCTGTAGAGTGAAAATTTCATTCTAGAGACATCACACACATCCATGCCCGAGGCAGGATTCGAACCTGCGACCGTAGCGGTCACGCGGTTCCAGACTGAAGTGCCTAGAACCGCACGGCCACACCAGCCGGCCAATATAGTTTACTACCGACTAGTAAACAACCAAACGCATAAAGTGATACTGAAAACGTATATTTTTCCATGTCTTCAAAATTGTTCCTAGTTAATCGAAAGAAAACGAGAAATTGCTTCTCGTGAAGACGCTATTACAATACACTCTATACTGCATGACCAATTAGCAGCGCCGATATTCAAGGAAATACTGCGTTATGCATGGTTTACTTCCAAATTATCGTCTGAAAGAGAGGTTTTATGAAAATGTTAAAGAGGTTTGTTTCCCCGCGGAAAAACCTCAAAAGACCTTGCGTATGCGGAAACATAGCATTTATTCAATACAACTGGTGACGTTTAACTTTATGTTTTACAAGTTTTTACGAAAAATAGCATCCTGCAACTTGTACTCGTAAAGTCGAAAGCGACGATTGATTGTACATCTTTCGAAAGCCGTGTGTGCCGCTCATAGACTTGCAGGTAACAAGTCGCTACGGGCTCGTTTCAGGTATGAGGGATTTCTCAAATCATGGACAATCATACATTTTCAGTATCACTTTATGCGTTTGGTCGTTCACTAGTCGATAGTTATGAATATTATATTATTTGTGGTAGCAAAAATTTGTAGACTGCCAAATAACATTGTAAATTTAATAAAAGTTCATCCCATTACACGTGTTTTTCCGATTATATGAATTTTAATATGAATAGTAAAGAAAATGAGTGTGGTAGAAATAAAAAAAACTGACGAACGGGACTCGATCCACCGATCCAGCGATTACGAAGCTTGAACGCCGAGCACTTTTTCTTTTATCTCATTTTGTTCGTTACATCTGCTCGGGGCGGACGTCGTAAGACATCCGCGTTTTAGTTCGTTGTTGATCGGTGAACTCAGTTTTATAATTACAAAGGGCATCTAACCCTCTCACCGAACACGCCGAGCTACCGTGCCGGCAACCAGTCGGCTGCCGCCGCCTCATGGTAAAAATGGCCACGCACAGGTGTATATTTGACGACCGAAATTATCTTGCGATTTTCTCAGTAACGCTTGAGAAGTATGCGCTACTGGTTACACACACTTTGTTGTCCTCGTGGAGAACTACGAGTGTACCAAGTTTGCAGTAAATCCGCGATCCAAACGTCGTGGCTTCCCCTTGTAAGTGAGGTGCTGATACCGACACATTCATCGTCTTAAAATTTTGGAAATTTGTGGCAAGGACTATGGGACCCTAGGCTTACACACTAATTAATCTAACGTAACCTAACTGACGCTAAGGACAACCATACATCCATGACCGAGGGAGGACTCGAACCTCCGACAGGGGTAGCCGCGTGATCCGTAAGAAGACGCCTTCATGGCCTTAAGGGGCTCCGGAACGCCCTATACTTGCAATGTTAAAATAACGCTTATAAATTACATCTTTCCTCACAAAGTATTTGAGGTAGGAAGTTGAACTTTTTACAGATTATTTATTGGAATATGGGCTACAACTTAACACAGGGATTTTACAAAATTTTAGTTCAGTTATTAAAGATGAAATTTTTTTCAATTGTAATGAAAATTCACAAAATTTTTTTGCAATTTTTTATTTATATATTCAAAAATATACAGTTTTTTGGAGAAAGGCTGTGTAAAATTATGCAGAAGGTACTGTGTAACATTTACTGAAAGTTTGAAACAAATATGTTTGGAAGATCCTTAGAAAACATGTAATTAGTATGAGAAAATAAAAGTTTTGGGAAGCGAGCGACAAAGATTGGATTAATTTTTTAGTGCATTCCGGGTCCATAGGATGGATTATCTTCATCCTCTGCAAACTCCTCCTCCAGCTTCCTCTTGTTCCTCCTCCTGTTTACTCTTGCTTGTATTTCTAGACTCTTTACAGCCCTGTCTGCAGCCCGAAGGCGTTCCTTGTCTAAAGCAAGCATCGCTCGTTGTTGTGTTCGTAGATTTTGCTACCATTTTCTTCAGTTGCAGTTACTGCAACACTGTTCCAAAAGGTGGTCATGTATGAACACTTATCACATTTCAGTTGTATTTCACTAGCAAGTCCTACGTGCTTTATTATGGAGAGTTCCAGACCAACTTCACTACAATGAAGACATCTTACACAGTTTGAAAAAATTCCTTTGAGAACCGACATATCAAATATTTCATTCACATCCGAATCGCCCATAAAACATTCATAGTTTTCACTCTTTGAACCAAGCTTCTTCTGTGAAGTATTTTCTTTCCCACTTTGACTGCTATGGGCAGGTGTACTTGAGAGGTTAGGTTCACTCACTTGGTTATCGTCTTTATTGTTTGCAGTAATAACACATACCTTTCTTTGGCTTTCCAACATTTCTCATTCTTAAAAGCCTTCAGAGGATTTCTAATAACTTTACTTTTACTCATTATTATACTCCAACAAAACAGAGACTCAAGAAACAGAATTAATTACGAATATTTTCGAGATAACGACAGAGTAAATAAACATGAAACAAACGACAATCACACCAGCGATATATATTGAACCATCACAGGTTAGCCACAACACATACTTTATCTCACATCACTAAAATGTACCTGATGAACACGGACGTTAATAATAACACCATTTGACAGCAGTTTAACAGCGCCACAGTGGGTCACGCCCATGTAGAACACATTTCAAAAAAAAATTTAAAAATACTTGTAGTCTTCGGAATTGAATAAATTATATATCTATTAAAAGGTAATAGTCTGCAGATTCAGAAAACGCAAAAAAGTAAAAATTGAACTTTTCATGATTTTGAGCCTTTCCGGAGCCCCTTAAAGGTGTTCTTAACTAGCATCAACTCTCCACGTCCGATCTCAAAGGTAACTACCGCTCGCGACCGTTATACCGTGTGTTTAAAGCAAACCTGGTTTGTATCCTCTTGGTGGCGCTACTTGCGTCAGTCTTATGCGACCGGCTCGAAAATTGAGTAGACATGATCTTTCAGAAGTAGAAGTGTGCCTACCAGCTTTCGTTTGTGTCGCACAACTCCTTCTTGGTACTGCGATTTTTTTTCTGTCCTGTATGTCTGGCGACCAGCGAGCTAACGTAGTTGCCCAGTCTAAAAGCGTCAGCACGCCCCATATATCTTATCGAATATTTCCTCCCCGTCTGTCATGTACATTTGGCAAACTGATCGCGCGCTTTATTTTATAAGCATCTTCTTCATCAAATTCACTTACCCTTTTCCCAACTTCGCCCATTAAACTGTATCAAATTAACTGTTTTGCTGCAAATGCCAATGGGACATTATACAGTCTAAAAATGTTCGCCAACGTCTGTCAAATTTTCCCAAAATTCGATACATCAGAGATCTTTTTTATTCGTAGCTCTTTCCTCTTACCGTTTCTTCTTGCCCGTATGGTTAAGACGATTCACCATCCTTACACCATACTCTTTCTTTACCGCTGTATCTGTATAATACCTATTTAGTGCACCCACTGGTAATCGTGTACACTACGTGATCAAAAGTATCCGGACACCCCCAAAAATATACGTTTTTCATATTATCTGCTTTCTGCTGCCACTTACTGCCAGGTACTCCATATCAGAGACCTCAGTAGTCATTAGACATCGTGAGAGAGCAGAATGGGGCGCTCTGCGGAACTCACCGACTGTACGCCAGGTTTCCACACTCCTAAACATCCCTACATCCACTGTTTCCGATGTGATAGTGAAGTGGAAACGTGAAGGGACACGTACAGCACAGGCCGACCTCGTCTGTTGACTGTTGAAGACGGTCGTAATGGGTAATAGGCAGACATCTATCCAGACCATCGCACAGGAATTCCAAACTGCATCAGGAGCCACTGCAAGTATTATGACAGAAAACTTGGATTTCATGGTTAAGTGGCTGCTCATAAGCCACACATCACGCCGGTAAATGCCAAACGACGCCTCGCTTTGTGTAAGGAGCGTAAACATCGGACGATTGAACAGTGGAAAAACGTTGTGTGGAGTGACGAATCACGATACACTATGTGGCGATTCGATGACAGGGTGTGGGTATGACAAATGCCCGGTGAACGTCATCTGCCGCGTGTGTTGTGCCATCAGTAAAATTCGGAGGCGGTTGTTTTATGGTGTGGTCGTGTTTTTCATGGAGGGGGCTTGCACCCCTTGTTGTTTTGCGTGCCACTATCACAGCACAGCCCTACATTGATGTTTTAAGCATCTACTTGCTTTCCCACGGTTGAGGAGCAATTCGGGTATGGCGACTGCATCTTTCAACACAATCGAGCACTTTTTTCATAATGCACGGCCTGTGGCGGACTGGTTACACGACAACAACGTCCCTGTAATGGACTGGCCTGCACAGAGTGCCGACCTCAGTCATATACACCACCTTTGTAATGTTTTGCAACGCCGAATTCGTGCCAGGCCTCACCAACCGACATCGATCCCACTTCCCCAGTGCAGCACTCCGTGAAGAATGGGCTGCCATTCCCCAAGAAACCTTCCAGCACCTGACTGAACGTATGCCTGCGAGAGTGGAAGCTTCCGTCAAGTCTAAGGGCGAGCCAACACCATATTGAATTCCAGCATAACCGATGGAGGGCGCCACGAACTTGTAAGTCATTTTCAGCCAGGTGTCCGTATACCTTTTATCGCATAGTGTAGATACCGTTCCTTTATAAATTTGCTTTCTTCGTTCAGTCGCCGCGCGGGATTAGCCGAGCGGTCAGGGGCGCTGCAGTCATGGACTGTGCGGCTGGTCCCGGCGAAGGTTCGAGTCCTCCCACGGGCATGGGTGTGTGTGTGTTTGTCCTTAGGATAATTTAGGTTAAGTAGTGTGTAAGCTTACGGACTGATGACCTTAGCAGCTAAGTCCCATAAGATTTCACACACATTTGAACATTTTTTTTCGTTCAGTCATCGGATCTTCTTTAAGGGTAGCGGCAGTTGGGTAAATGCGAGTAGTGCAGTATGGATAACCTCCCTTGTGTCACCTCTGGACTTCTACGGAACAGCTGACGGACTACTGCAGTCAACTGGGGCCGTAAACTTGTTTACAGGACCAGCCAGTGCTGGGGAGCCAGCAGGTGGGACTATAGTTCAATTCTTTTATCTTGGCGGCTCGCGCATGTCCGCCCAGACGCGGGAGATTGCTGCGTTGCCAGTTGCACACGACGCACGCACCAATAGAAGCAGCGCCATAGTATAGCATAGTTCGCAAACTTACGTTTAGGGGGGAGCGCGCAGTTCATGAAGTAAAGCTACCACGGCTGCATTAACCCTTTCGCTGCTACAAAGAAGTGCTCCCTGCATTCCGCGATGTGCGCGATTTTGTCACTGCACTGCTCGCCTGTGCAGACACATCGTGTTCCGACTGCTTTGACACTCTTATCAATCGATTCCACAAAAACTATTTGGCCCAAAAATTAGGTTTTTACACATCTTCTTAACTGATACCTTCCCCCCATAAATGACTTAATTTGTTTCGATGTTCAACACAGTTATTATGCAGCATTAAATATAGTAAACCATTGCACGAAATTTTGAAGAGTTTGCAGAGGTAAAAGTCCATAGAGTATACAGTAAATTTTATATGAAATTTAGGTATCTTGTCCACATTTCATTCTCAACATTGTGGCAACTAAAATCGACCATACGGAAAGTATACGCTATGGACTTCTACCTCTGCAAACTCTTCAAAATTTCGTGCAATGGTTTACTATATTTAATGCTGCATAATAACTGCGTTGAACATCGAAACAAAATTAAGTCATTTATGGGGGGAAGGTATCAGTCAAGAAGACGTGTAAAAATCAAATTTTTGGGCCAAATAGTTTTTGTGAAATCGAATGATAAGTGTATCAAAGCAGTCGGAACACGATGTTTCTGCGCAGGCGAGCAGTGCAGTGACGACAAAATCGCGCACAGTGCGGAATGCGGCGAGCACGTGTCTGCAGCAGTGAAAGGGTTAATGAAGGGACAAAGCACTAGAAATTTCAAAAAATTGCATTCAAACGAATATAATTCGTGAAGTAAGGCACTTCGATATTGTTTTTAAATAATGAAAATATTAAGCACCACACAAGGTTGAACTCATAACCTTTCGCTTAGCAGCCCAACACCTTAACCGTTATGCTAACGCACCTCGTCTAACTACATAACGCCATGAGTGAGTACATAACGCTATGAAGACTATAATACATCACGCAAAATATTGACAAACATTGTTGGTATGACTACGAATTACTCACGCTTCATCGAAGTACAATAGGAAATAAACAATTACCGCTGTTCTTTATTGCGAAAAAGCGGTTCGTGAGAATGATACAAACACCTTTCCTTGCTATCGCCTGAATTAGGAGGCTTATTGCTTGTTTGGTTTAATTAATTAATAGAATATGAAGCAATTGGTATAAAGAATGCTTTTTCCAAACTTTCTATAAAAGAATGCTATCAAGACATTGCTTTTGTTCTATTACTTTATTTATGATTGAACGTTTCTAAAACTGAAGACACTCGTCCGTGCTATGCACTGCAGTCGAGATGTGGCAACTTCGTTCTCTGTTCATTGGCTGACTGTGTTTTGTGACGTCAGATGCGCAGAACGAACCTAAACTCGGTCGCCAACATAAATGACGCGCACTTTAGGAGCAGATGCGGCAGGTGTTGATCGCTACAGGAAAGAAAGGGGACCTCGTGTTGCCGTTTTCAAACTAACGCGAGGACTTTGTCAGTTCTTAATTTTTGACTCTGCGCGTTTTTTAAGCGTGTGTTTATGTAGACAGCCAGATGATGATAGCTTGACCGCCATAACGCGTTGCTGAGAATTATATTCCTAACATTAGTGGTCGTATACTGAAGTAATTATCACGATTATATTCACAACAGCTATCTGCGAGCCTTTAGGTCGACCTTATCGTAACCAACAGGTTATTTTCCAACATTGTAGCATCTCGCCCTTTCTGTTCCCGCCCCTGTTCCTACGGGAGGACGGTTATCTTACACGCACAATATTTTTACACAAATAATTATATAAATAATGAGTCATCTGTCTTACATAGTATACAGGTTTGGTTGAAATTTCTTGAGACGTTTCTGAGCTACACTACTGTGACACACCATTTTCAGTAACAGCTTGCACTGTACGTGTTTGAGCATTGTCCTGCAAAATGATGGTCAGGTCCTGCAGAAAGTGTCATCACTTCTGTTTCTATGCTGTTCATTTTTGGAACAAAAACTGTGACCTGCTTAGGCGCGAACTAGTGGTAAAGATGTGGTACAGATGTAAGAGTAATATTGAAAAGTACTCACGTTTCTGCGCTTGATCTTGATCCAAGGGACGAGGAGGAGGAGGAGGAGGAAAAGAGAGAGAAAGAGAGAGAGAGAGAGAGGGGGGGGGGGGTGCATGGAGGGAGGGAGGGGCGGAGACATCATGTGGCTTGTGGCTTACGTCAGTGTGACGCACGTGATGATGCGTGCGCAGAATCCAGACTGCGGGGCGTCGCAGCTAGCTATTCCTAGTAGCGTTCTGCGTAACGCCCGTAGCATTTCATGGCTAGAGATCTAAGGCGGCAGGCCCACATGTTTCCCACCCATCATCGTGTCTAGCGCAACCATCGTAACCCATCACAGAATCCTGAAGCAATAACTATCTTTGTTCACGCACATACTCCGCGACCCTCCATGTGCTGTGTGGCGGAGGGTACTTTATGTACCTCAGTCGCTTCCTCCCTTTGCGAGTTGAAAAAAAAATGGCTCTGAGCACTATGGGACTTAACATCTGAGGTCATCAGTCCCATAGAACTTTGAACAAATACTTAAACCTAACTAACCTAAGGACGTCACACACATCCATGCCCGAGGCAGGATTCGAACCGGTCAGCGGGATGAACGATTCCCGGTAAGCCTCCGTAAGGACTCGAAAGGCTCCAAGTTTATCTTGATATTGTTTCCGCGAGATGTATACCGTGTGTTCCAGAAATAAGTACAAACGTTTTGTGGGATGACAGGCTGGATATATGCGTAGGCTTCCGTGGCCAGAGTCGGTCGACATAAAAGTTTTCTGGGTAAGGTACAGCGTCATAATGTATAAAACTTCTGCTGCTGGAGAAAAAAACCAACGTGTCGCCCACGGTTGCAGCGGCCTTCTTCTTTGATATCAGTTTAAGACATCAGTTTAAGTATATGCACATGGGGTCACTGATTCATACACTGAACCGTCAAAGAAACTAGTAAAGGCTTGCATATTCAAATACAGATATATGTAAACAGGCAGAATGCGGAGCACCAGTCGGGAAAGCCTCTATATAACAAGTGTCTGGCGCACTTTTTAGATGTGTTACTGCCGCTACTATGGAATGTTATCAAGACTTAAGTGAGTTTGAACTTGGTGTTATAGTCGGCGCACGAGCGATGCGACACAACATCCCAGAGGTGGTCATGAAGTGGGGACTTTCCCGTACGACCATTTCACGGGTGTACCGTGTATATTAGGAATCCGGTAAAACATCAAATCTCCGACGTCGCTGCGGCCAGAAAAAGATCCTGCAAGAACGGGACCAACGACGGCTGAAGAGAATCGTTCAACGTGACAGACAGAAGTGCAACCCTTCTGCAAATTGCTGCAGATTTCAATGCTGGGCCATCAACAAGTGTCAGCGTGCGAACCATTCAACGAAACAATATCGATATCGGCTTTCGGAGTCGAAGCCCACTCGTGTACCCTTGATGACTGCACGACACAAAGCTTTACGCTTCGCCTGGCCCCGTCAATACCGACATTGCACTGTTGATGACTGGAAACATGTTGCCTAGCCGGACGAGTCTCGTTTCAAATTGTATTGAGCGGATGGACGTGTACGGGTATGGAGACAACCTCGTCAATGCATGGACCCTGCATGTCATCAGGGGACTGTTCAAGGTGGCGGAGGCTCTGTAATGGTGTCGGGCGTGTGCAGTTGGAGTCATATGGGACCCCTGATACGTCTCGATAGGATTCTGACAGGTGACACGTACGTAAGCATCCTTCCTGATCACCTGCACCCATTCATGTCCACTGTGCATTCAGACGGACTTGGGCAGTTCCAGCAGGACAATGCGACACCCCACACGTCCAGAATTGCTACAGAGTGGCTCCAGGAACACTCTTTTGAGCTTAAACACTTCCGCTGGCCACCAAAGCCCACAGACATGAACATTATTGAGCGTATCTGGGATGCCTTGCACCGTGCTGTTCAGAAGAGATCTCCACCACCTCGTACTCTTCCGTATCTATGACAGCCGTGCAGTATTCGTGGTGTCACTTCCCTCCAGCACTACTTCAGACGTTACTCGAGTCCATGCCACGTCGTGTTGTGGCACTTGCGCGTGCTCGCGGGGGCGCTACACCGTATTAGGCGATTTCTTTGACTGTTTACTGTATAATGATGGCCCGCATCTCGTGGTCGTGCGGTAGCGTTCTCGCTTCCAACGCACGGGTTCCCGGGTTCGATTCCCGGCGGGGTCAGGGATTTTCTCTGCCTCGTGATGGCTGGGTGTTGTGTGATGTCCTTAGGTTAGTTAGGTTTAAGTAGTTCTAAGTTCTAGGGGACTGATGACCATAGATGTTAAGTCCCATGGTGCTCAGAGCCATTTGAACCATTTGTATAATGATGGGGCTGCTAAGTGTTATACCACCTACCGCACTCCCCTGACTTAAGCCCTCGTGAGTTCAACTCGATTTTTTTAAAATGATGGAAACACTTCACGGCATTCGCTTCACAATTGGTACAAATTCGTCGGCCAATAGACCGCGCCGCTCGAACTGTCAACACAACTGGCACTGCTAAGAGTATCTATCCTACGACTTCCACGTCGCTGGTAACGGGTTATAAACAATGCTGATGACTACTTTGAAGGTCAGTAAAACTTTGAAGCACGTATCTATTTTGTACGAGCTGTAAATAAATAGTTGCCACTATTAAAGTTCCAAACCTCGTAGATAAGGAACAACCGAGGCCCTGTAAACACTAGCTTGGGGAACGCCCGAATTCACTTCCGTTTTACTCGACGACTCTCCACCAATTACTACGAACTGTGACCTCCCTGACAGGAAATCATGAAACCAGTCGCATAACTGAGACGATATTCCATAAGCACGCAATTTGATTACAAGCCGCTTACGAGGTACTGTATCAAAAGCGTTCTGGAAATCTTGAAGTACGCAGTCTATTTGAAATTCCTTGTCGATAGCACTCAACACTTTGTGTGAGTAAAGAGCTACTTGTGTTTCACAAGAACGATGTTCTCTAAGTCCGTGTTGGCTATGCCCCAATTGACCCTTCTCTTGGAGATAATTCATAATGTACGAGCACAATATATGTTCCAAAATCCTGCTGCATATCGACGTTAATGATGTGACCCTGTAATGTAGTGGATTACGCCTATTGCCTTTCTTGAATATTGCTAAGACCTGTGCATCTTTCCAGTCCTTGGGTACGGTTTTTTCGTCGAAAGAGCTGTTGTATTTCCCATTTATGCAGATTCAGGTCTAGGTTCAAATGGCTCTGAGCACTATGGGACTCAACAGCTGTGGTCATAAGTCTCCTAGAACTTAGAACTACTTAAACCTAACTAACCTAAGGACATCACACACATCCATGCCCGAGGCAGGATACGAACCTCCGACCGTAGCGGTCGTGCGGTTCCAGACTGTAGCGCCTTTAACCGCTCGGCCACTCGGGCCGGCAATCAGGTCTAGGTGGGACATATTTCCCCTGTGTCCCACCATTCTTGTTCTATAACTGTTTGTTACAGTACAGATTCCATCTTCTTAAACTATTCCTGATCGAGTCAATCCCTCATTCTGTGGGTCTCCGTTTTGCCCCCAGACTTGGCTTCCATCATTTCGTTTGGTATTCTTCCATCTCCTATTCTTTTTGTGTGTCCAAACCATTTTAACTTACTCTTTTCAATTATATCATTCAACTTTCCTATACCAGTGTCGTTCCTAACATCTTCATTTCCTACTCTCTCTCCTTCTCTCTTTCTCTCTCTATATCTCTTTTTACTCATTTTCCCTAACATATTTCTTAAGTATTTCATTTCACCGGCTTGGATTCTACTCTCCTCTATTCTTCTCATTACCCAGGTCTCTGATGCATTTGTCAGTATAGGAGTAAAGTACGTCTTGCAAAACATTCCCTTACACTTTACTGGCACTGTCTTTACCCAGACTAAGTTCTTCACACACGTAAAATGCATTGCCTTCTAATAACATTTTAATTTCTGCTCCACCCTTCCAGTCTTCATTATCGCTCATCTTAATCGTTTAAAGTTGTCCAAAAACTCAGTATTCTGTAGTTTAACATTAATTTGTCCTGTCCCTTCTCTCTATCCATGGTTACCGTCATAGTCTTGCTCTTCTCCACTCTGCATTTCGTGCCATACATCTCGACTTTTTGTTTATAATACATCTAATTGTACATCCTCACTGTTGGTTCCCCACAAGACAATATCATCGCCAAATAGCGATAACTTCGTCTCTTTCCTCTATGGGCTCCTTTTCTCTCTTTCATGATTTCATCCATCAACGTTACAAATAGTAAGGGTGACGAGACACTTCCTTGTCTCACCCTCGTAACGTTCGTAAACCTATGAGTTCGGGTCGGGACGCAGCTGAAACTTTTGTCATACAGGGTGATTAAAAAGTCAGTATAAATTGGAAAACAATAAATTACCCAATAATGTAGATAGAGAGGTAAAAATCGACACACATGCTTGGAGTGACATGGGGTTTTATTAGAACCAAAAAAAAAGAAAAAGTTCACAAAATGTCCGACAGATGGCGCTGGACAGCAAAACTGCCACCGTGACGGGTGAGAGGTACACCGATATGTTACAGAATCGGATCATCCCCAGCCTGGCTGATAAACACCTGCTGGAACGTACGATGTTTGCCTCAGGATGGCGCTCCACCCCATATTGCTAGATGCGTGAAAGATCTCTTGCGCGCGTCGTTTGGTGATGATCGTGTGCTCAGCCGCCACTTTCGTCATGCTTGGCCTCCCAGGTCCCCAGACCTTAGTCCGTGCGATTATTGGCTTTGGTGTTCCCTGAAGTCGCAAGTGTCTCGTGATCGACCGACATCTCTAGGGATGCCGAAAGACAACATCCGACGCCAATGCTTCACCATAACTCCGGACATGCTTTACAGTGCTGTGCACAACATTATTCCTCGACTACAGCTATTGTTGAGGAATGATGGTGGACATATTGAGCATTTCCTGTAAAGAACATCATCTTTGCTTTTTCTTACTTTGCTATGCTAGTTATTGCTATTCTGATCAGGTGAAGCGCCATCTGTCGGACATTTTTTGAACGTTTGTATTTTTTTTTTTTTTTTTTGGTTATAATAAAACCCCATGTCATTCCAAGCATGTGTGTTAATTTGTGCCCCTCTATCTACATTATTCCGTGATTTAATCAGTTTTCAAATTTATACTGACTTTTTGATCACCCGGTACGTTGCTTGAAGTATTTCAAATCCTCCTTTTCCAGCGCCCTTTCTCTGCAAGGTTCCTCATCCCTTTTGCCTGGGATCATTGTAATATGCCTTCTGTAAGTTAAGAAGTATTAACAGATCTTTCCACTACTCCCAATGCCACTATAATTCTATCAACTGTCTCATACTAAAGTTTGTGTCCAGTGTTGATCCATCACGTCAAAAGCCATACTGCTCCTCTTGACCTTCTACTTTTCCGTTCAGTCTTCATTCTAGTATCCTCCCCGTTATTTCTGCTGCTTGCGGTATGAGTGTGGTCATCCGCAGAGGCCCTAAAAGTAAGCGCGACGCATCGTCGAGTTTCATGGCAATCTGTTACTATCGCCACGCCGCAAAGGATACGGCGGACGTCTGAAGGAGAAAACGGGTGTGTCCTAGATGTCTCTCGTGCGTGCTGGAGATAGCCAGTTCGAATCCCGGTGGCGCGGGAAAATTTCATCGCCGCCATTAGACGGACAAGGTCGCAGCAGTTCCTGATGGCAGGCCTGTGAAGCGGAGTCCTGGGTTTATGATCCTTCCACTTCTCGCCGGTCCACGCTTTTAACGCCGTCATCGGGATTCCAATTTCACGATACGTTGCGCCGCGTTCACCGAGACTGGCCATCCGGTATCTCCGGCTGTGCAGCGAGATGAACTGTGGGGAGCTTTTAGAGGTGACCGGCGTAACGTTGACCTCAAAGGGCAACACTATATGGTCCGTAAAGGGAATTATGAGGGTGGAAGAGCTAGAACGAAGTGCTCGAATTGAAAGGGTGTAACAACGGATCTAGTCTTTCGCCCCTACAATTCAATCTGCACATCGAAGAAGCGATGATGGAAATAAAAGAAAGCTTGAAGAGCGGAATTAAAATTCAAGGTTAAAGGATATGAATGATAAGATTCGTCGTGATATTGCTGTTGTAGTTGCGGTCTTCAGTCCTGAGACTGGTTTGATGCAGCTCTCCATGCTACTCTATCCTGTTCAAGCTTCTTCATCTCCCAGTACTTACTGCAACCTACATCCTTCTGAATCTGTTTAGTGTATTCATCTCTTGTTCTCCCTCTACGATTTTTACCCTCCACGCTGCCCTCCAACGCTAAATTTGTGATTCCTTGATGCCTCAGAACTTGTCCTACCAACCGGTCCCTTCTTCTTGTCAAGTTGTGCCACAAATTCCTCTTCTCCCCAATTCTATTCAATTCCTCCTCAGTAGTTATGTGATCTACCCATCTTATCTTCAGCATTCTTCTGTAGCACCACATTTAGAAAGCATCTATTCTCTTCTTGTCTAAACTATTTATCATCCCTGTTTCACTTCCATACATAGCTACACTCCATACGAATACTTTCAGAAATGACTTCCTGACACTTAAATCGATACTCGATGTTAACAAATTTCTCTTCTTCAGAAACGCTTTCCTTGCCATTGCCAGTCTACATTTTATATCCTCTCTACTTCGACCATCATCAGTTATTTTGCTCCCCAAATAGTCCTTTACTACTTTAAGTGTCTCATTTCCTAATCTAATTCCCTCAGCATCACCCGACTTAATTCAGCTACATTCCATTATCCTCGTTTTGCTTTTGTTGATGTTCATCTTATATCCTCCTTTCAAGACACTGTCCATTCCGTTCAACTGCTCTTCCAAGTCCTTTGCTGTCTCTGACAGAATTACAATGTCATCGGCGAACCTCAGTTTTTATTTCTTCTCAATGGATTTTAATTCCTACTCCGTATTTTTCTTTTGTTTCCTTTACTGATTGCTCAATATACAAATTGAATAACATCGGGGAGAGGCTACAACCCTGTCTCACTCCCTTCCCAACCACTACTTCCTTTCATGGCCCTCCATAACTGCCATCTGGTTTCTGTACTAGTTGTAAATAGCCTTTCGCTCTCTGTATTTTACCCCTGCCACGTTTAGAATTTTAAAGAGAATATTCCAGTCAACATTGTCAGAAGCTTTCTCTAAGTCTGCAAATGCTAGAAACATAGGTTTGCCTTTCCCTAATCTATTTTCTAAGATGTCGTAGGGTCAGTATTGCCTCACGTGTCCAACATTTCTACGGAATCCAAACTGATCTTGCTATCCTCAGCAAACGTCAAGAAAAATTACAGGATGTGATGAATGGAATGAACAGCTTAATGAGTACAGAATATGGACTTAGAGGAAATCGAAGGAAGACGAAAGTAATGAGAAGTAGTAGAAATGAGAACAGTGAGACACTTAACATGAGGATTGATGATCATGAAGTAGATGAAGTTAAGGAATTCTGCTGCGTAGACAGTAAAATAACGAATGACGGACGGAGCAAGGAGGACATCAAAATCAGTCTAGCACTGGCAAAAAGGCAACTTGTGGCCAAGAGAAGTCTACTAATATCAAACATAGGCTTTTATTTGAGGAAGAAATTTCTGAGAATGTACGTGTGGAGCAGAGCGCTGTATGGTAGTGAAACATGGACTGTGGGAAAACTGGAACAGAAGAGAATCGAAGCACTTGAGATGTGGTGCTACAGACGAATGTTGAAAATTAGGTGGACTGATTAATTAGGGAATGAGGAGGTTCTGCGTAGAATCGGAGAGGAAAGGAATATATGGGAAACACCGACAAGAAGAAGCGACCGGATGGTACGACATTTGTTAAGACATCAGGGAATAACTTCCATTGTACTAGAGGGAGCTGTAGAGGGTGAATACTGTAGAGATTGGAACACATTCAGCAAATAACTTAGGTTGCAGGTGCTACTCTGAGATGAAGAGGTTGGCACAGGAGAGGACCTCGTAACCGGACAGACAGCGACAAAAAAAAATTGGTCTCGTAAACGGTTGGCCCTGACTAGTTTTAGTACGCAATCTGACTGCATAGAATAACAACAAAGAATGAAAGAAAATTTCCGTTAACACAATTAATTAATTAAGTCCCCAGCAACTATAAAACCTACGAAACCAAAGCACAAGTGTAACTGTTCTGTGTGTGGAAGTGTGATTCAACGTACTCATCTGGCACGGTTCTTCTTCAACAAGACAAGAAATTTTAAATACCATTTATACTGAAGTAATTAAAAAAAATAGAAATATTATAATTGCGCAAGAAAACCAGAATTACACTCTGATACAAGAACACGAGCCAGATGCTTTGTTGACTGAACCTGTGACGAGGCAGTGTTTAAGACATAATGAAAAAAAAGGAATTTTTTTTGCCTTCATATAAATTGACGAAAAGCACTCTGATCATTACAATATCTCCATTCGAACAACATCTGCTGTCTAGCCCATCAAACAACTGCATACAACATGGCCACAAATAGCACAGCTATCAATATCCTCTCAGCAAGATCTGCACAAGCACTCACTACGACGACATCTCAACAACGACTTGACTCCTACTACTCTCAACAAGCACTGACTACTGCCACATCTCGACAAGCACTGCCAGTGGAGGCGGCGGAATAAAACTCTCTAGCGCGATCTCTGGCGCTGTGGCTCAGTGTAGCCACCTTTCACTGTGTATCGTTCAATGAGATAATTTTGCAGCTACATTCAGTGGTGTATATTTATATTACGTGCAAACTGTATTGCAAATACAGACAGTAGTACAGGAGTAATAAGATAAGCCTTCTTTCCTGCTGCTGAAGTTTGACGGCACGAAGAGCGAAAATGTAGTAAGCGGTGAACTGTTTTTCTTTCATTGTTTTGTGGTGGGCGTGACCGAAAAAAAGTTCCCTAGAGCTTTGAAATTATGTGTAAATTTTGGTGGACGTTGCGAAGTGGCTTCATTCTCAATTACTAGTTGACTGAATTATGTGTATCTGCGCGCCGTCAGTTAACGCTGACGTCGATTTGCTGCAGCATTTTGGAACATATACTATGTTCGAACATTATGACTTATCTCAAAGCAAACGGTCTAATAACTCTCAGCAAGCCGTCCGAATATACTGTTCTTGTGAAACACAACTAGCTCTTTATTCGTAGGGGGTAATGAGTGGCATCGACAGGGGACGTCAAATTGATTCCATATTTCTGGACTTCCTGAAGGTTTTGACGGCCGTACCTCACAAACCTCTTCTAACCAAATTGCGTGCCTACGGAGTATCGACTTTGTTTTGTGACTGGATTCGTGATTACGTGTCACAAGGGTCATAGTATGTAGTAACTGACGGAAAGTCATCGAGTAAATCAGAAGAGATATGTGACGTTCTTCAATGTAGTGCTATGCCCTCTGCTGTTCCTAATCTACACTACTGGCCAGTACAATTGCTACATCAAGAAGAAATGCAGATGATAAACAGGTATTCATTGGACAAATATGCTATACTAGAACTGACATGTGATTACGTTTTCGCGCAATTTGGGTGCATAGATCCTGAGAAATCAGTACCCAGAACAACCAGCTCTGGTCGTAATAACGGCCTTGATACGCCTGGGCATTGAGTCAAACACAGCTCGGATGGCGTGTACAGGTACAGCTGCCCGTGCAGCTTCAACAGTTCATCAAGAGTAGTGACTGGCGTATTGTGACGAGCCAGTTGCTCGGCCACCATTGACCAGACCTTTCCAGTTCGTGAGAGATCTGGAGAATGTGCTGGCCAGAGCAGCAATCGAATGTTTTCTGTATCCAGAAAGGCCCGTACAGGACTTGCAACATGCGGTCGTGCATTATCTTGCTGAATGTAGGATTTC
Organism: Schistocerca piceifrons; assembly: GCF_021461385.2. Lineage (NCBI taxonomy): Eukaryota > Metazoa > Arthropoda > Insecta > Orthoptera > Acrididae > Schistocerca > Schistocerca piceifrons. The sequence continues at coordinate 65,020,655 of NC_060148.1, read as the reverse complement.
GCAGGGATAGAATGAAGGATGTAACGTCCACTGTTCAAAGTGCTGTCAATGCGAACAAGAGCTGACCGAGACGTGTAACCAATGGTACCCCATACCAGCACGCCGGGTGATACGCCAGTATGGCGACGACGAATACTCCCTTCCAATGTGCGTTCACCGCGGTGTCGCCAAACACGGATGCGACCATCATGATGCTGTAAACAGAACCTAGATTCATGTGAAAAAATTCGTGCACCCGGGTTCGTCGTTGAGTACACCATCGCAGGCGCTCCTCACGGTCTCTGAGCTGATAGTCCATGCTGCTGCAAACGTCGTCGAACTGTTCGTGCAGATGGTTGTTGTCTTACAAACGTCCCCATCGGCTGACTCAGGGATCGAGACGTGGCTGCACGATCCGTTACAGCCATGCGGATAAGATGCCTGTCATCTCGACTGCTAGTGATACGAGGCCGTTGGGATCCAGCACGGCGTTCCGTATTACCCTCCTGAACCCACCGCTTCCATATTCTGCTTACAGTCATTGGATCTCGACCAACGCGAGCAGCAATGTCGCAATATGATAAACCGCAATCGCGATAGGCTACAATCCGACCTTTATCAAAGCCGGAAACGTGATGGTACGGATTTCTCCACCATACGCCAGGCATCACAACAACGTTTCACCAGGTACCGCCGGTCAACTGCTGTTTGTGTATGAGAAATCTGTTGGAAACTTTCCTCATGTCAGCACGTTGTAGGTGTCGCCACCTGCGCGAACCTTGTGTGAATGTTCTGAAAAGCTAATCATTTGCATATCACAGAATCTTCTTCCTGTCGGTTAATATTCGCGTCTGTAGCACGTCATCTTCGTGGTGTAGGAATTTTAGTGGCCAGTAGTTTATATAACCGATTTAAAATGCAATGTGCGCAGACCTATCTGATTGCAGATAATGGTGTCATTTACCGTCTAGTGAAGTCATCAGCAGATGAAAACCAACTGCAACATGATTTAGACTAGATATCGGCATAGGCCGAAGAGTCGTAATTGGCTCTAAATAATGAAATGCGGAAGGTCATGCATATGAGTGCTGAACGGATTCCGTCAAAAATTTGGGTGCAAGATAAATCACCGGAGTATAAAGGCTGTCAATTCAGTTAAATGCTTAGGAATCATAATTACGAGCAAGTCAGACTTGTGGGTAAGGCGAATCAAAGACTGCGTTTTATTGGCAGAACACGTAGAACATGAAGCTAAGGAGAAGATGGAACGAAGAGGGCGTGTAGAGTATTGCGCTATAAGTAAACTGCAACTCTACACTCAGGTGGCAAAAGCCATGGGATTCGATGTGGACAAACATAGATGGCGGTGGTATCGCATACACGAGGTATAAAAGCACAGTGCTCTGGCAGAGATTCATTTGTACTCAGATGATTCATATGTGCCAAGAATACACAATGGTTCAAATGGCTCTAAGTACAGTGGGACTTTACATCCGAGGTCATCAGTCCGATAGACTTAAAACTACTTAAACCTAACTAACCTAAGGACATCCAACACATACATGCCCCAGGCAGGATTCGAACCTGCGACCCTAGCGGTCTCGCGGTTCCAGACTGATGCGCGTAGAACCGCTCGGCCACAGCGTGCCGCAAGAACCAGAATGCTATGTGGTGTCAACACTATGAATGTCCAGCTCATAATGCCTTGCGTGCACGTCGTGTTCTGAAGCGAAGGTATCCAGGCAGATGGATTGGCTCCAAGAATACCAAATTTCAGGCTTTAGCTGTCATTGACCTGAGTCGAAGCAAGACCCCAGGAGTAGACAACATTCCATTAGAAATACTGACGGCCTTGGGAGAGCCAGTCCTGACAAAACTCTACCATCTGGTGAGCAAGATGTATGAGACAGGCGAAATACCCTGAGACTTCAAGAAGAATATAATAATTCCAATCCCAAAGAAGGCAGGTGTAGACAGATGTGAAAATTACCGAACTATCAGTTTAATAAGTCACAGCTGCAAAATACTAACACGAATTCTTTACAGACGAATGGAAAAACTAGTAGAAGCCGACCTCGGGGAGGATCAGTTTGGATTCCGTAGAAATACTGGAACACGTGAGGCAATACTGACCTTACGACTTATCTTAGAAGAAAGATTAAGGAAAGGCAAACCTACGTTTCTAGCATTTGTAGACTTAGAGAAAGCTTTTGACAATGTTGACTGGAATACTATCTTTCAAATTCTGAAGGTGGCAGGGGTAAAATACAGGGATCGAAAGGCTATTTACAATTTGTACAGAAACCAGATGGCAGTCATAAGAGTCGAGGGGCATGAAAGGGAAGCAGTGGTTGGGAAGCGAGTGAGGCAGGGTTGTAGCCTCTCCCCGATGTTATTCAATCTGTATATTGAGCAAGCAGTGAAGGAAACAAAAGAAAAATGCGGAGTAGGTATTAAAATCCATGGAGAAGAAATAAAAACTTTGAGGTTCGCCGATGACATTGTAATTCTGTCAGAGACAGCAAAGGACTTGGAAGAGCAGTTGAATGGAATGGACAGTGTCTTGAAAGGAGGATATAAGATGAACATCAACAAAAGCAAATCGAGGACACTGGAATGTAGTCTAATTAAGTCGGGTGATGCTGAGGGAATTAGATTAGGCAATGAGACACTTAAAGTAGTAAAGGAGTTTTGCTATTTGGGGAGCAAAATAACTGATGATGGTCGAAGTAGAGAGGATATCAAATGTAGACTGGCAATGGCAAGGAAAGCGTTTCTGAAGAAGAGAAATTTGTTAACATCGAGTATAGATTTAAGTGTCAGGAAGTCGTTTCTGAAAGTGTTTGTATGGAGTGTAGCCATGCATGGAAGTGAAACATGGACGATAAATAGTTTGTACGAGAGGAGAATAGAAGCTTTCGAAATGTGGTGCTACAGAAGAATGCTGAAGATTAGATGGGTAAATCACATAACTAATGAGGAAGTATTGAATGGAATTGGGGAGAAGAGGAGTTTGTGGCACAACTTGAGAAGAAGAAGGGATCGGTTGGTAGGACATGTTATGGGGCACCAAGGGATCACCAATTTAGTATTGGAGGGCAGTGTGGAGGGTAAAAATCGTAGAGGGAGACCAAAAGATGAATACACTAAGCAGATTCAGAAGGATGTAGGTTGCAGCAGGTACTGAGAGATGAAGAAGCTTGCACAGGATAGAGTAGCATGGAGAGCTGCATCAAACCAGTCTCAGGACTGAAGACCACAACAACAACAGCTGTCATCTCGATCGGCGGAGTGGCCGGCGCCCTTCACTTAACGACCGAGAGGAACGGCGTCGTTTGCGTAGATTGTCGGTGCTAACAGACAAGCAACTCTGCCTGAACTAACCGCAGAAATCAATGTGGGACGTACGACGAACGTATCCCCTAGGACAGTGCGGCGAAATTTGGCGTTAATGGAATTTGGCAGCAGACGACCGACGCGGGTGCCTTTGCTAACAGTAGGACATCGCCTGCAGCGTCTATCCTGGGCGAGAAAACGTATAGGTTGGACCCTAGACGACTGGGAGACCTTGGCCTCTCGAGTAAGTTGGTAAAAGCTGACGTTAGGGTTCGAGCGTTGAGCGGACCCCACCAAGCCATTGATCCAAGTTGTCAACAAGGCACTGTGCAAGCTCGTGGTGGCTCCATAATGATGTGGGCTGTGTTTACAAGGGATCATCTTGGTCCTCTGATCCAGTTTAGCCGATCATGCACTGTAAATGGTTATCTCCGTACATCCATAGTTGATATGGAGAACAGTGGGCCGTCAGCTGGTATAAATTTGTATCAAAAATGAAGAAATTCCTCCAGCTGTATTTAAGGTGTCGATTTTATTTTCGCAACTAGTTTCAAATGGCTCTGAGCACTGTGGGACTTAACTGGTGTGGTCATCAGTCCCCTAGAACTTCGAACTACTTAAACCTAACTAACCAAAGGACATCACACACATCCATGCCCGTGGCAGGATTGGAACCTGCGACCCTAGCGGGCCCACGGCTTCACACTGTAGCGCCTAGAACCGCTAGGCCACTCCGGCCGGCTAACTAGTTTCAACTTTGTAGCAATGCCATCTTCAGGCCCATACACTCGTTGACGGCAACTGCGTGCGGCTGATAGTAGAAGTCAGTGGTGAGATACGGACGTGCTCCGTGTGGAAGGTGGGTAACTAAATTTTTAATGTAAATGGTTATGTTCAGCTCATCTGCAGCCATTCAAGGATTTCAGTTCCCAAACAACGACGCGCCACATCACCAGGCCACGATTGTTCACAGCTGGTTTGAAGAACATTCTGGTTAATTCGAGGGAGTGTTTTGACCACCCAGATTACCCGACATGAATCCCATCGAACGTTCATCGGACATAATCGAGGTCAGTTCGTGGACAAAATGCTGTACTCTTTCGCAAATATGGACGGCTATAGAGACAGCATGGCTCAATGTTTCTGCAGAAAGCCACAGGTTACTGCACTAAGACGGGCAAAGGGCGGTCCGCCACGCAAGTCCCTGTGAATTTCAATCGGTCTGCGCCCTTTGGCCCACAAGCCATGCGGCTTTTCGCGGATGATGCTGTAGTGTACAGAGAAGTTGCAGCATTAGAAAATTGTAGCGAAATGCAGGAAGATCTGCAGCGGATAGGCACTTGGTGCAGGGAGTGGCAACTGCCTCTTAACATAGACAAATGTAATGTATTGCGAATACATAGAAAGAAGGATCCTTTATTGTATGATTATATGATAGCGGAACAAACACTGGTAGCAGTTACTTCTGTAAAATATCTGGGAGTATGCGTGCGGAACGATTTGAAGTGGAATGATCATATAAAATTAATTGTTGGTAAGGCGGTTGCCAAGTTGAGATTCATTGGGAGAGTCCTTATAAAATGTAGTCCATCAACAAAAGAGGTGGCTTACAAAACACTCGTTCGACCTATACTTGAGTATTGCTCATCAGTGTGGGATCCGTACCAGATCGGGTTGACGGAGGAGATAGAGAAGATCCAAAGAAGAGCGGCGCGTTTCGTCACAGGGTTATTTGGTAAGCGTGATAGCGTTACGGAGATGTTTAATAAACTCAAGTGGCAGACTCTGCAAGAGAGGCGCTCTGCATCGCGGTGTAGCTTGCTCGCCAGGTTTCGAGAGGGTGCGTTTCTGGATGAGGTATCGAATATATTGCTTCCCCCTACTTATGCCTCCCGAGGAGATCACGAATGCAAAATTAGAGAGATCAGAGCGCGCGCGGAGGCTTTCAGACAGTCGTTCTTCCCGCGAACCATACGCGACTGGTACAGGAAAGGGAGGTAATGACAGTGGCACGTAAAGTGCCCTCCGCCACACACCGTTGGGTGGCTTGCGGAGTATAAATGTAGATGTAGATGTAGAAATAGCGGGCTACACTTCGCTGCTCTTCCAAAGTTGGCGACAGTGTCGCGCACGCCATTTCTGTTTCGTAGTTCAGGCTTCTCCCGCTAGAGCTGCACTTGAAAACAAAATACCTGCTGTCGTGCAAACTTACTTCAAACTATACTGTCGCGAAATTTCAATATTCCAGCTGCAATACCAGGGGATAAAAAAAATATTGTGCGTTACTTTCTGCTCTTCCCATATCGGAGGACGGCAATGGAAAAGCACCACCGCTAGCTCCTTGCCTAGTACGGCGGTGCGGGTTTCCCGCATCTACATCTACATCTACATTTATACTCCGCAAGCCACCCAACGGTGTGTGGCCGAGGGCACTTTACGTGCCACTGCCATTACCTCCCTTTCCTGTACCAGTCGCGTATGGTTCGCGGGAAGAACGACTGTCTGAAAGCCTCCGTGCGCGCTCTAATCTCTCTAATTTTACATTCGTGATCTCCTCAGGAGGCATAAGTAGGGGGAAGCAATATATTCGATACCTCATCCAGAAACGCACCCTCTCGAAACCTGGCGAGCAATCTACACCGCGATGCAGAGCGCCTCTCTTGCAGAGTCTGCCACTTGAGTTTGCTAAACATCTCCGTAACGCTATCACGCTTACCAAATAACCCTGTGACGAAACGCGCCGCTCTTCTTTGGATCTTCTCTATCTCCTCCGTCAACCCGATCTGGTACGGATCCCACACTGGTGAGCAATACTCAAGTATAGGTCGAACGAGTGTTTTGTAAGCCACCTCCTTTGTTGATGAACTACATGTTCAAAGGACTCTCCCAATGAATCTCAACCTGGTGCCCGCCTTACCAACAATTAATTTTATATGATCATTCCACTTCAAATCGTTCCGCACGCATACTCCCAGATATTTTACAGAAGTAACTGCTACCAGTGTTTGTTCCGCTATCATATAATCATACAATAAAGGATACTTCTTTCTATGTATTCGCAATACATTACATTTGTCTATGTTAAGGGTCAGTTGCCACTCCCTGCACCAAGTGCCTATCCGCTGCAGATCTTTCTGCATTATACTGCAATTTTCTAATGCTGCAACTTCTCTGTATACTACAGCATCATCCGCGAAAAGCCGCATGGAACTTCCGACACTATCTACTAGGTCATTTATATATATTGTGAAAAGCAATGGTCCCATAACACTCCCCTGTGGCACGCCAGAGGTTACTTTGACGTCTGTAGACGTCTCTCCATTGATAACAACATGCTGTGTTCTGTTTGCTAAAAACTCTTCAATCCAGCCACACAGCTGGTCTCATATTCCGTAGGCTCTTACTTTGTTTATCAGGCGACAGTGCGGAACTGTATCGAACGCCTTCCGGAAGTCAAGGAAAATAGCATCTACCTGGGAGCCTGTATCTAATATTTTCTGGGTCTCATGAACAAATAAAGCGAGTTGGGTCTCACACGATCGCTGTTTCCGGAATCCATGTTGATTCCTACTGATTAGATTCTGGGTTTCCAAAAACGACATGATACTCGAGCAAAAAACATGTTCTAAAATTCTACAACAGATCGACGTCAGAGATATAGGTCTATAGTTTTGCGCATCTGCTCGACGACCCTTCTTGAAGACTGGGACTACCTGTGCTCTTTTCCAATCATTTGGAATCTTCCGTTCCTCTAGAGACTTGCGGTACACGGCTGTTAGAAGGGGGGCAAGTTCTTTCGCGTACTCTGTGTAGAATCGAATTGGTATCCCGTCAGGTCCAGTGGACTTTCCTCTATTGAGTGATTCCAGTTGCTTTTCTATTCCTTGGACACTTATTTCGATGTCAGCCATTTTTTCGTTTGTGCGAGGATTTAGAGAAGGAACTGCAGTGCGGTCTTCCTCTGTGAAACAGCTTTGGAAAAAGATGTTTATTTCAGCTTCACGCGTGTCATCCTCTGTTTCAATGCCATCATCATCCCGGAGTGTCTGGATATGCTGTTTCGAGCCACTTACTGATTTAACGTAAGACCAGAACTTCCTAGGATTTTCTGTCAAGTCAGTACATAGAATTTTACTTTCGAATTCACTGAACGCTTCACGCATAGTCCTCCTTACGCTGACTTTGACATCGTTTAGCTTCTGTTTGTCTGAGAGGTTTTGGCTGCGTTTAAACTTGGAGTGAAGCTCTCTTTGCTTTCGCAGTAGTTTCCTAACTTTGTTGTTGAACCACGGTGGGTTTTTGCCGTCCCTCACAGTTTTACTCGGCACGTCCCTGTCTAAAACGCATTTTACGATTGCCTTGAACTTTTTCCATAAACACTCAACATTGTCAGTGTCGGAACAGAAATTTTCGTTTTGATCTGTTAGGTAGTCTGAAATCTGCCTTCTATTACTCTTGCTAAACAGATAAACCTTCCTCCCTTTTTTTATATTCCGATGAACTTCCATATTCAGGGTTGCTGCAACGGCCTTATGATCACTGATTCCCTGTTCTACACTTACAGAGTCGAAAAGTTCGGGTCTGTTTGTTATCAGTAGGTCCAAGATGTTATCTCCCCGAGTCGGTTCTCTGTTTAATTGCTCGAGGTCATTTTCGGATAGTGCGCTCAGTATAATGTCACTCGATGCTCTGTCCCTACCACCCGTCCTAAACATCTGAGTGTCCCAATCTATATCTGGTAAATTGAAATCTCCACCTAAAACTATAACATGCTGAGAAAATTTATGTGAAATGTATTCAAAATTTTTTCTCAGTTGTTCTGCCACTAATGCTGCTGAGTCGGGAGGTCGGTAAAAGGAGCCAACTATTAACCTAGCACAGTTGTTGAGTGTAACCTCCACCCATAATAATCCACTTCTACCTCACTACAGGATAAACTACTATTAACAGCGACAAACACGCCACCACCTGTTGCATGCAATCTATCCTTTCTAATCACCGTCTGTGCCTTTGTAAAAATTTCGGCAGGATTTATCTCTGGCTTCAGCCAGCTTTCTGTACCTATAACGATTTCAGCTTCGGTGCTTTTTATCAGCGCTTGAAGTTCCGGCACTTTACCAATGCAGCTTCGACAGTTTACAATTACAATACCGATTGCTGCTCAGTCCCTGCATGTCCTGACTTTGCCCCGCACCCTTTGAGGCTGTTGCCCTTTCTGTACTTGCCCGAGGCCACCTAACCTAAAAACCGCCCAGTCCACGCCACACAACCCCTGCTACCCGTGTAGCCGCTTGCTGCGTGTAGTGGACTCCTGACCTATCCAGTGGAACCCGAAACCCCACCACCCTATGGCGCATCGTCCCCTATGCTCCCAGAGTATGGGACCTCTTTATATTTTCAGTTCTCCTGACAAATGTGAGCCTGAGATATATATATGGCTTACATTTGTTGGGAGAACTGAAAAATAATGTACACTATGTCTTTTTGCACTTAACTTACTTGCATAAGAAAAGAGATGTAGCAGCGCAAACAGGACTTGCGCTCTGAAGGTTCCGTACAAACTTAATTATATATATATACATGTGAGTCTGACATTTCCGATCCACTGTTGAAATATAGACTCTGGAAGGAGAGAAAAACAGATTAATTTGGTGCTGCATTATGTATAAATTTAAATACGAGTGTTTCTATCTGATTTATAACTGTAGTGACATTATGTAACCCGAGCGCTTCGCTATTTGCCCGAGCGCCGGGCGTAACACAATCTGCACAGAGCGGATTACGCCGCGCAGCTATTAACTTCTCGGCGCATCGCGTTGCTCCGCCTCGCCAGAGATAATAGCTGCCCGCGCGTGAACATAAGAGTCGACGCGCCTAGCCAGAGGTAACAGCTGTCCGCCGAGGCGCCGCGCGTCATCAGAGATAATAGCTGCTACGCGGTGAGCGAGCGCAGAGCGCTTCAGAGATAATAGCTGCTACGCGGTGATCGAGCGCAGAGCGCTTCAGAGGTAATAGCTGTGCGCGCGGCTGCGGAGCGCGCCAAAGATAATAGCTATGTGCGCAGCGCGTCGCGGCGCGAAGCCTCGGGAGCAGAGCGCAGGGCTGCCAACCTGATCGGCGCGACCGTTTTTCGTGGTGTTGGCAGAGCTGTTCCGGTCCGCGGCGGAGGCGGGCCCGCTGGACATCGTGAAGCTGTACGGCTGCGACGGCCGCCTGCTTAACATCTCGCCCGCGCTGAAGGACAACGCGCCCGACCGCCCCTACCGCCTCGAGGTCGTCGCCGCGCACTGCAACGGTGAGTACCTGACGACGGCACGTACATCTGACGTCGAAACGTCGCGACAGGAATAAATCTCCACAGTGTTAGGTCTACTACTGACGACACAGAGCTGCGTTGTGCTGCGTCCATGTGTCGCCAATGGACAACTGCTATGGTTTACCTGACGACGGCGTACACATATGACGCCGAAACGTCGCGATAGAAATAAATATCCACGCTGTTACTGCTACTACTGACGACAAACAGCTGTGAGTTCATGTGTCGGCGATGTACAAATGCAGCAAAGCGAAACGTGATGATGGTGCACCAGTCTGTCTTTTAAAGGTCGCAGTAAATTTTAGTATTCTAAAGATTGTTATTACAACCAATCACGAGAAGGTGCACTTTTCTCAGGGTGTAACTAAAATCCCTTACAGAGTTTGAGAACAGGTTCCTTACACCAAAACAAAGAAATATCTTGTAAACATGGCCTCTAAAATGCATACTGTATTTCTAAAAAGGGTTTTACTAATGAATTGGAATGAAATGATATTCGTCGTATAGTTTAACACTATTTACAGTTGCGAGCTTTTATACACAAATGCCAACAGTTTATGCCCACGTAGTTATAAGGGAGATAAAATTACAACACTGTTACATAAATTCCTAGTGTAATATTATCTGTCTAACACTAAGGAGAATTTCCTAAGGAATGGCTAGCAATGATCTAAACGGGGCGTTGCCTCTTCACATAACAGCAGTTTTTCAGTCAAGAATGTGATATTCTCTTATTTACAGGGAAATTATGGTCCTGTTTATATGTGTTGCCAATGTAATGTTGCTTTTTCTTAAGACTAAAGAGAACATTTCATACTTTTGACCGAAGGTAGAAGTGTTAGCTGCATCAGTGCTGGAACACTTTCGGTAGTCTGCAATCTGGTGCACCTAAAATTTGCTGAAATTCAGGAAAATCTCAATAGTAATACTTGCATAATAACTCGTCGTGGGTAATGACGTAGTTTTTCTCTGAATAAGCTGGCCACTGCGGTCGTATTCGAATCCAGGTAGTAATGGCTGCCAACAACGAAAATTTCCATCTGAAATTAATTCTGCAAGTTGCCAGAGAGAACATCACATATCACTTTAACAAAAGTAAGTTATATTTTATAGATAACAAATACATAATTTCCAGCAGTACAGACCTTTTATCAAGAGAGAAAAATAAGAGCATCATGATATTACAACGCACGCAGCGTCGAATCATAGATGGGACTTGTATGTCCATTTGCAAACGATAAAATTCCTATGTCGTGTGTCATCGCTTTTTTCGTCTTTTTGACATAGTTCACGTATATTTTTGCACCAGATTTTTCCAGAAGATGTCTACCTTTAGAGCTATGTGCGCTTGTTCAGTACAGAGCTGTTTCATAGTAGCGAAGATGTACAACTGCCCATACCTCTGAAGATGTGCATTTCAGATCGTTTGTTTACTGGACATGTGTTCTTATTTTATTGCATACTAACTCGTCCGAGATTATGGAAAGCAAAGGGCTTGCAGTACAAGAGATGTGTTTCACAGTATCGAAGATATGCATCTTAGAGCCCATGTTTACTACGATTTTTTCTTGTTTTGTTCTAAAGAACCTGTCTTCAAAGTCTGTAAAGGGAATTTAGTTATGTCCTGTATATTTATCCGCTACTAAGCGACAATTACAAAGATGAGATCGCTGTTGATGCCACACGCATATGACGCCGAAACTTTGCAAATAGATTTTAGTTTAATAAGGACTCCTGCTTTCACTGACCACTTGAAAATAAAAGGGAGAACGTTGTATCTTGGAATACAGCCCCGAAATAGCTACACTACTGACCATTAAAATCGCTGCACCAAGAAGAAATTCAGATGATAAACGGGTATTCATTCGACAAATATATTATACTAGAACTGACATGTGATTATGTTTTCACGGAATTAGGGTGCATAGATCCTGAGAAATCAGTACCCAGAACAACCACGACTGGCCGTAATAACGGCCTTGATACGCCTCGGCATTGAGTCAAACAGAGCTCGGATGGCGTGTACAGGTACAGCTGCCCATGCAGCTTCAACACGATACCAGAGTTCATCAAGAGTAGTGACTGGCGTATTGTGACGAGCCAGTTGCTCCGCTACCATTGACCAGACGTTTTCAGTTAGTGAGAGATCTGGAGAATGTGCTGGACATGGCAGCAGTAGAACATTTTCTGTATCCAGAAAGACCCGTACAGGACCTGCAACATGCGTTCGTGCATTATCCTGCTGAAATGTGGGGTTTCGCAGGGATCGAATGAAGGCTAGAGCCACGGGTCGTAACACATCTGAAATGTAACGTCCGCTGTTCAGAGTGCCGTCAATGCGTACAAGAGGTGACCGAGACGTGTAACCAATGGAATCCGATACCATCTCGCCGGGTGATAAGCCAGTATGGCGATGACGAATACACGCTTACAATGTGCGTTCAACGCGATGTCTCCAAACACGAACGCGACCATCATGATGCTGTAAACAGAACCTGGATTTACCCGAAAAATGGGGTTTTGCCATTCGTGCACCCAAGTTCGACGTCGAGTACACCATCGCACGCGCTCCAGTCTGTGATGCAGCGTCAAGGGTAACCGCAGCCACGGTCTCCGAGCTGATGGTCTGTGCTGCTGCAAACGTCGTTGAACTGTTCGTGCAGACGGTTGTTGTCTTGCAAACGTCCCCATCTGTTGACTCAGGGATCGAGACGTGGCTGCACGATCCGTTACAGCCATGCGGATAAGATGCCTGTCATCTCGACTGCTAGTGATACGAGGCCGTTGGGATCCAGCACGGAGTTCCTTATTACCCTCCTGAACCCACCGATTCCATATTCTGCTAACAGTCATTGGATCTCGACCGGCGCGAGCAGCGATGTCCCGATACGATAAACCGCAATCGCCGTAGGCTACAATCCGATCTTTATCAAAGTCGGAAACGTGATGGTACGCATTTCTCCTCCTTACACGATGTTCCACAACAACGTTTCACCAGGCAACGCCGGTCAGCTGCTGTGTGTATGAGAAATCGGTTGGAAACTTTCCTCATGTCAGCACGTTGTATGTGTCGCCACCGGCGCCAACCTTGTGTGTTTGCTCTGAAAAGCTAATCATTTGCATGTCTGTAGCACGTCATCTTCGTGCTGCAGCAATTTTAATGGACGGTAGTGTATTTCTTTTTTTGTTTCCAATTGTGAAATGATAACATTCCGATTACGTGAGCTGCAGTCTTTTTTTGTGAAATTATAAAAAATAATCTGGAAAAGTAACGTCTTCCAAAACGTGCAAAACGCTACAACACTGTTGTTGCAGTCGATAGAATCTTACCTACACTGTATTTTATAGTCCCTGTGTTACATTATTACTCTACAACGCAGTAATAATGAGTAAATGAAAAGAAATTAAGAAGAAGTATTAGCAAAAACAAATATTAAAAACGTTTTGAAAGGAAACCTGTTGGCAAGCAACATGAATTTCTGTTTTCAAGACAGGACAAGTAGTTAAAGCTATTAAAGAAACTGAGTTCATTTGAAAATATAACACGAGTCTCATGGTGTGAGTCCAGCAGTACATTTGATGACCTCTTCTATGCCATTTAAAGACAGTCTTACGTCCACTTGAGTTTCACCCTAGCAAAAAATCAGCAGACCATCTTCCTTTTGGAGGTAAAAGATGGCATGTGACTGGCGATGTATGACTTAACCGTCCAACGTTATGTAACTACACTATGTGATCAAAAGTATCCAGACACCCACAGAAACATATGTTTTCCATTTTAGCTGCATTGTACTGTCACCTACTGACGGGTACTCCATATCAGAGACCTCAGTACTCATTAGACATCGTGAGAGAGCAGAATGGGGCGCTCCGCGGAACTCACGGACTTTGAACGTGGTCAGGTGATTGAGTGTCGCTTCTGTGATACGCGAGATTACCATGCTCCTAAAGATCCCTAGGTTCACTGTTTCCGATGCAACAGTGAAGTGGAAACGTGAAGGAACACGTAAAGCACAAAAGCGTACAGGCCGACCTCGTATGTTGACTGATAAGAGACCGCCGACAGTTGAAGTGGGTCGTAAAGTGTAATAGGCAGACATCTATCCAGACCATCACACAGCGATTCCAAGCTGCATCACGATCCACTGCAAGTGCTATGACAGTTAGGCGGGAGTTGACAAAACTTGGATTTCGTGGTCGAGAGACACATCACGCTGGTAAATGCCAAAAGACGCCACCCCTGGGGTAAGGAGGGTAAACAGTGGACGATTGAAAAGTAGGAAAAAATTGTGAGGAGTGACGAATCACGGTACACAATGTGGCGATCCGATGGCAGAGTATGGTTATGGCGAATGCCCGCTGAACGTCATCTGCCAGCTTGTGTAGTGCCAACAGTAAAATTCGGAAGCGGTGGTGTTATGGTGTGGTCATATTTTTCACGGAGGGAGCTTGCACCCCTTGTTGTTTTTCGTGGCTCTATCACAGCACAGGCCTACATTGATGTTTTAAGCACCTTCTTGCTTCTCACTGTTGAAGAGCAATTCGGGGATGCCGATTGCATCTTTCAACACGATCGAGCACCTGTTCCTAATGCACGCCCTGTGGCAGAGTGGATACACGACAATAACATCCCTGTAACGGACTGGCCTGCACAGAGTCCTGATCTGAATCCTATAGAATATGTTTGGGATGTTTCGGAACGCCGGCTTCGTGCCAGGCCTCACCGACCCACATCGGTACCTCTCCTCAGCGCAGCAGTCCGTGAAGAATGGGCTGCCATTCCCCAAAAAAACCTTCCAGCACCTGATTGAACATATGCCTTAGAGAGTGGAAGCTGTCATCAGGGTTGAGGGTGGGCCTACACCGTACTGAATTCCAGCATTACCGATGGAGCGTGCGACATACTTGTAAGTCATTTTCAGCCAGATGTCCGGATGCTTTTGATGACATAGTGCAGTTTTAAAAATATACGGAACTTTACTCACCATAAAGCTCTGCAAGTGGAGAATGAGCGATATCCTCAAAGTAGGTTTAAAATAGTAAACAACACTGAAATATGTTAAACTCCTGATATTCAAAAACGCTGCCAAAACACAACGCTATGTTTCCGAGCAACAAAAATAGTGGAAAACACCGAAAACTGCTTATGGCGTTCTCTAGCGCACTCTCCCCAAAGTGATTCTCAAATCGGCCAGAAGGCTGAAGCATCGCCCAGGAGTGTCACATGTTCGTAGGTGCACTAACATCAAGGTACAACATTCTCCTCTACCATACCTGCACTACTGGCCATTAAAATTCCTACGCCACGAAGATGACGTGGCACAGACGCGAAATTTAACCGATAGGAAGAAGATACTGTGATATGCAAATGATTAGCTTTTCAGAGCATTCACACAAGGTTGGTGCCGGTAGCGACACCTACAACGTGCTGACATGAGGAAAGTTTCCAACCGATTTCTCATACACAAACAGCAGTTGACTGGCGTTGCCTGGTGAAACGTTGCTGTGATGCCTCGTGTAAGGTCGGATTGTAGCCTACCGCGATGGCGGTTTATCGTATCGCGACATTGCTGCTCGCGTTGGTCGAGATACAATGACTGTTAGCAGAATATGGAATCGGTGGGTTCAGGAGGGTAACACGGAACGCCGTGCTGGATACCAACGGCCTCGTATCACTAGCAGTCGAGATGACAGGCATCTTATCCGCATGGCTGTAACGGATCGTGCAACCACGTCTCGATCCCTGAGTCTACAGATGGGGACGTTTGCAAGACAACAACCGTCTGCACGAACAGTTCGACGACGTTTGCAACAACATGGACTATCAGCTCGGAGACCGTGGCTGCGGTTACCCTTGACACTGAATCACAGAGAGGAGCGCCTGCGATGGTGTACTCAGTGACGAACCTGGGTGCACGAATGGCAAAACGTCATTTTTTTCGGGTGAATTGAGGTTGTGTTTACAGCATCATGACGGTCGCATCCGGGTTTGGGGAAATCGCGGTGAACGCACATTGAAAGCGTGTATTCGTCATCGCCATACTGGCGTATCACCCGGTATGATGGTATGGGGTGCCACTGGTTACACGTCTCGGTCACCTCTTGTTCGCATTGACGGCACATTTCAGATGTGTTACGACCCGTGGCTCTACCCTTCATTCGATCCCTGTAAAACCCTACATTTCAGCAGGATAATGCACGACCCCATATTGCAGGTCCTGTACGGGCCTTTCTGGATACAGAAAATGTTCGACTGCTACCCTAACCAGCACATTCTCCAGATCTCTCACCAACTGAAAACGTCTGGTCAATGGTGGCCGAGCAACTGGCTCGTCACAATACGCCAGTCACTACTCTCGATGAACTGTGGTATCGTGTTGAAGCTGCATGGGCAGCTGTACCTGTAGACGCCATACAAGCTCTGTTTGACTCAATGTCCAGGCCTATCAAGGCCGTTATTACGACCAGAGGTGGTTGTTCTGGGTGCTGATTTCTCAGGATCTATGCACCCAAATTGCGTCAAAATGTAATCACATGCCAGTACTAGTATAATATATTTGTCCAATGAATACCCGTTTATCATCTGCATTTCTTCTTGGTGTAGCAGTTTTAATGGCCAGTAGTGTGTTTATATATCGCCAGTGGACAAATGCAAATGAGCACCCTTATGATGGCAAACAGTGCTGTCTCTTGAACGTCATAATAAATGTTATCTGCCGAACGATTACTATTACGGAGTAGTGTATTTATTCATGCATCGCCAATGGCCTGCCGCAGTGTGCAATATGATGTCGCGGCGCCCTCATCTGTTGCCGAAATGCCACAATAGCTAGCGTCCACTGCTGCCGGTGAGTTCATGCACACCTGCTGTTTCGCTATACCTATATGGAGTGGTCAGCCTTTATGTCGGCTTCTGTTCTTCTGGGGACACTTTCAGTGAGGTTTCTGAATACCTCTGGAGGAATGAGAACCTATTCTTCCCCACAGGCCGAGCCCAGATAAGTAAGTCATGTTGGGAGCTAGAGCCGAGTCGACGTTCTAAATCATCCCAGAAGGATTCCATTAGGTTCAGGTCGCGAATCTGGGCAGGCTGGTCCATTTCAGGAATGTTTTTGTTCACAACAAAATTACCTCACAGTGCTACTTTATCTCTGGTTGAACTGCCATGCTAATAGAAACTACAACCGCCTCCAAACTGACAAAAAAAAAAAATGGCTCTGAGCACTATGCGACTTAACATCTGATGTCATCTGTTTAACCTAAGGACATCACACACAGCCATGCCCGAAGCAGGATTCGAACCTGCCACCGTAGCGGTCGCGCGGTTCCAGACTGTAGCGCCTAGAACCGCTCGGCCACTCCGGCCGGCCCAAACTGATCATCTACTGTACGTAGTGTAGAATGCTATGAAATGTGTTCATACCCTTCCGCATCTAACAATTTCTTAAGCGCAGTGCACGTGGTATTCTGCAGACATTCGCCAGCCTCAAACCTTTTCACCAGAATCTCTTGTCCAGTACAAAGTTTCAAGCGACTGGAGCAAGGCGCAGTTCACTCCACCGTATAAAAAGGGTAAAAGAACGGACCCCCAAAATTACAGACCAGTATCCATAACTTCCGTTTGCTGCAGAATCTTGAACATATTCTCAGTTCGAATACAATAAACTTTCTTGAGATCGGAAGCTTACATCCCTGAATCAGCATGGTTTCAGAACGCATCGTTCGTGCGAAACTCAGCTTGCCCTTTTCTCAGACGATATCCCGAGAACTATGGACGGGGGCAATGAACAGATTCCATATTTCTAGATTTTCGGAAATCATTTGACACGGTGCCCAATTGCAGGCTGTTAACGTAGGTACGAGCGTATGGAATACGTTCACAGATATGTGATTGGCTCAAAGACTTCAAAAAAATGGTTCAAATGGCTCTGAGCACTATGGGACTTAACTTCTGTGGTCATCAGTCCCCTAGAACTTAGCACTACTTAAACCTAACTAACCTAAGGACATCACACACATCCATGCCCGAGGCAGGATTCGAACCTGCGACCGTAGCGGTCACGCGGTTCCAAACTGAAGCGCTTAGAACCGCACGGCCACAGCGGCCGGCGGCTCAAAGACTTTATAAATAATATAACCAGTATGTTGTCCTCGACAGCGTGTGTTTATCAGAGACGAGTTTATCGTCAGGACTGTCCCAGTGAAGTGAGATAGGACCGCTGTTGTACTCTGTATAAATAAACGATTTGGTAGACAGGATGGGCAGCAATCTGTGTTTGTTTGCTGATGATGCCGTGGTGTACGGTAAGGTGTCGAAGTTGAGTGAATTGTAGGAAGATACAAGACGACGTAGACAAAATTATCAGTTGGTGTGATAAATGGCAGCTAGGCCTAAATGTGGACAAATGTAAGTTAATGCGGATGAGTAGGAAGATCAAACCTGCAGTGTACGGATACAGCATTACTAGTGTCCTGCGTGACACAAACAACTCTTTTAAATATGTAGCCATAACGATGCAAAGCGATATGAGTAGAACGAGAATATGAAAACTGTGGTAGGGAAGCCATATGGTCAGGTTTATTAGGAGAATTTTTTTCTAAGAGTGGTTCACCTGTAAAGGAGGCCGTATATAGCACGCTGGTTCGACCTCTTCTTGAGTACTGCTAGAGTGCTTGGGATCCGTACCAAGTCAGATTGAAGGAAGACATCGAAGCGTTTCAAAGGTGGGCTACTAGATTTGCTGCTGGTAGGTTCGAACTACATGTGTCACGGAGATGCTTCGGGAACTTTAGTGGGAGTCCCTGGTTGTTGTTGTTGTTGTTGTTGTTGTTGTTGTGGTCTTCAGTCCTGAGACTGGTTTGATGCAGCGCTGCAACCTACTCTATCCTGTGCAAGCTGCTTCATCTCCCAGTACTTACTGCAACCTACATCCTTCTGAATCTGTTTAGTGTATTAATCTCTTTGTCTCCCTCTACGATTTTTACTCTCCACGCTGCCCTCCAATACTAAATTGGTGATCCCTCGATGTCTCAGAACATGTCCTACCAACCGATCCCTTCTTCTAGTCAAGTTGTGCCACAAGCTCCTCTTCTCCCCAATTCTATTCAATACCTCCTCATTAGCTATGTGTTCTACCCATCTAATCTTCAGCATTCTTCTGTAGCACCACATTTCGAAAGCTTTTATTCTCTTCTTGTCCAAACTGGTTATCGTCCATGTTTCACTTCCATACATGGCTACACTCCATACAAATACTTTCAGAAACGACTTCCTCACACTTAAATCTATACTCGATGTTAACAAATTTCTCTTCTTCAGAAACGCTTTCCTTGCCATTGCCAGTCTATATTTTATATCTTCTCTACTTCGACCATCATCAGTTATTTTGCTCCCCAAATAGCAAAACTCCTTTACTACTTTAAGTGTCTCACTTCCTAATCTAATACCCTCAGCATCTCCCGACTTAATTCGACTACATTCCATTACCCTCGTTTTGCTTTTGTTGATGTTCATCTTATATCCTCCTTTCAAGACAATGTCCATTCCGTGCAACTGCTCTTCCAAGTCCTTTGCTGTCTCTGACAGAATTACAATGTCATCGGCGAACCTCAAAGTTTTCATTTCTTCTCCATGGATTTTAATACCTACTCCAAATTTTTCTTTTGTTTCGTTTACTGCTTGCTCAATATACAGATTGAATAACATCGGGGAGAGGCTACAGCCCTGTCTCACTCCCCTCCCAACCACTGCTTCCCTTTCGTGTCCCTCGACTCTTATAACTGCCATCTGGTTTCTGTACAAATTGTAAATAGCCTTTCGCTCCCTGTATTTTATCCCTGCCACCTTTCGAATTTGAAAGAGAGTATTCCAGTCAACATTGTCAAAAGCTGTTTCTAAGTCTACAAATACTAGAAACGTAGGTTTGCCTTTCCTTAATCTAGCTTGTAAGATAAGTCGTAAGGTCAGTATTAGATCTCGTGTTCCAACATTTCTACTGAATCCAAACTGATCTTCCCCGAGGTCGGCTTCTACCAGTTTTACCATTCGTCTGGAGGGAAGGCGAATTCCTTTTCAATAAACACTATTGAGAAAATTTAGAGAACTGGCATTTGAAGCTGGCGGCAGAACGAGTCTACTGCCGCCAACATACACTGCGCCTAAGGACCACGAAGATACGAGAAACTGGGTATCATACGGAGGCCTGTAAACAGCCGTTTTTCCCCTTCGCAATTAGTGATTGCAACAGGAAAGGAAATGACGAGTAGTAGTTATGGGATTTTTCGAGTAATAAAGGTTAATTCTTATTTGGGGTTGAAGTTTAATTGTTTCCAGGCCGCCTTCCGCCAAGGACCATATGGTAGCTTGGGGAGTATCTACATTACGTGATCAAAAGTATCCGGACACCTGGCTGAAAATGACTTGGACGGTCGTCGCGCCCTCCATCGGCAATGCTGGAATTCAATATCGTGTTGGCCCACCCGTAGCCTTGATGAAAGCTTCCATTCTCGCAGGCATACGTTAATCAGGTGTTGGAATGTTTCTTGGGGAATGGCAGCCCATTCTTCACGGAGTGCTGCACTGAGAAGAGGTATCGATGTCGGTCGATGAGGCCTGGCACGAATTCGGCGTTGCAAAACATCCCAAAGGTATTCTATAGGATTCAGGTCACGACTTTGTGCAGGCCAGTCCATTACTGGGACGTTATTGTCGTGTAACCACTCCGCCACACGCCGTGCGTTATAACCAGGTGCTCGATCGTGTTGAAAGATGCAATCGCCAACCTCGAATTACTTTTCGGCAGTGGGAAGCAAGAAGGTGCTTAAAACGTCAGTGTAGTCCTGTGCTGTGATAGTGCCACGCACAACAAGAAGGAGTGCAAGCCCCATCCATGAAAAACACGACCACACCATAACACCACTGCCTCCGAATTTTACTGTAGGCACTGCACACGCTGGCAGATGACGTTCAGCGGGCATTCGTCACTCCACACAACGTTTTTTCACTGTTCAATCGTCCAAGCGAGGCGTCGTGTGGCATTTACCGGCGTGTTGTGTGGCTTATGAGCAGCCGCTCGACCATTAAATTCAAGTTTTCTCACCTCCCACCTAACTGTCACAGTACTTGCAGTGGATCCTCATTCAGTTTGGAATTCCTGTGTGATGGTCTGTATAGATATCTGCCTTTTGCACGCCGGCCTGACTGGCCGAGCGGTTCTAGGCGCTACAGTCTGGAACCGCGCGTCCGCTACGGTCATACGTTCGAATCCTGCCTCGGGCATGGATGTGTGTGATGTCCTTAGGTTAGTTAGGTTTAAGTAGTTCTAAGTTCTAGGGGACTGATGACCTCAGAAGTTAAGTCCCATAGTGCTCAGAGCCGTTTGAACCATTTGCCTTTTGCACATTCCAACCCTCTTCAACTCTCGGCAGTCTGTCAGACAACAGACGAGCAGTGCCTGTACGCTTTGGTGCTGTACGTGCCCCTTCACGTTTCCACTTCACTATCATATCAGAAACAGTGGACCTAGGGATGTTTAGGAGTGTGGAAATGTCGCATACAGATATATGACACAAACGACACCCAATCACCTGACCACATTCGAAGTCTGTGAGTTCCACGCAGCACCCCATTCTGCTTTCTCACGATGTGTAATGACTACTGAGGTCGCTGATATGGAGCACCTGCCAGTGGGTGGCAGCACAATGCAACTAATATGAAAAACGTATGCTTTTGGTGGTGTCCGGATACTTTTGATCACATAGTGTATCTAGATGTACATGTAGATTGCTACAGGGTGTGCCGCGATTCATCACTCCAAATCTGTCCAGTCGTCCATTGTCCAGTGGCGTTCGTTTTTACACCACTTGAAGCGTCGCTTAGCATTGCCTGCAGAAACACAGGATGTTTCAAAAATGACCGGTATATTTGAAACGGCAATAAAAACTAAACGAGCAGCGATAGAAATACACCGTTTGTTGCAATATGCTTGGGACAACAGTACATTTTCAGGCAGACAAACTTTCGAAATTACAGTAGTTACAATTTTCAACAACAGATGGCGCTGCGGTCTGGGAAACTCTATAGTACGATATTTTCCACATATCCACCATGCGTAGCAATAATATGGCGTAGTCTCTGAATGAAATTACCCGAAACCTTTGACAACGTGTCTGGCGGAATGGCTTCACATGCAGATGAGATGTACTGCTTCAGCTGTTCAATTGTTTCTGGATTCTGGCGGTACACCTGGTCTTTCAAGTGTCCCCACAGAAAGAAGTCACAGGGGTTCATGTCTGGCGAATAGGGAGGCCAATCCACGCCGCCTCCTGTATGTTTCGGATAGCCCAAAGCAATCACACGATCATCGAAATATTCATTCAGGAAATTAAAGACGTCGGCCGTGCGATGTGGCCGGGCACCATCTTGCATAAACCACGAGGTGTTCGCAGTGTCGTCTAAGGCAGTTTGTACCGCCACAAATTCACGAAGAATGCCCAGATAGCGTGATGCAGTAATCGTTTCGGATCTGAAAAATGGGCCAATGATTCCTTTGGAAGAAATGTCGGCCCAGACCAGTACTTTTTGAGGATGCAGGGACGATGGGACTGCAACATGGGGCTTTTCGGTTCCCCATATGCGCCAGTTCTGTTTATTGACGAAGCCGTCCAGGTAAAAACAAGTTTCGTCAGTAAACCAAATGCTGCCCACATGCATATCGCCGTCATCAATCCTGTGCACTATATCGTTAGCGAATGTCTCTCGTGCAGCAACGGTAGCGGCGCTGAGGGGTTGCCGCGTTTGAATTTTGTACGGATAGAGGTGTAAACTCTGGCGCATGAGACGATACGTGGACGTTGGCGTCATTTGGACCGCAGCTGCAACACGGCGAACGGAAACCGGAGGCCGCTGTTGGATCACCTGCTGCACTAGCTGCGCGTTGCCCTCTGTGGTTGCCGTACGCGGTCGCCCTACCTTTCCGGCACATTCAGCCGTCATGTTCCCAGTCCGTTGAAATTTTTCAAACAGATCCTTTATTGTATCGCTTTTCGGTCCTTTGGTTACATTAAACCTCCGTTGAAAACTTCGTCTTGTTGCAACAACACTGTGTTCTAGGCTGTGGAATTCCAACACCAGAAAAATCCTCTGTTCTAAGGAATAAACCATGTTGTCTACAGCACACTTGCACGTTGTGAACAGCACACGCTTACAGCAGAAAGACGACGCACAGAATGGCACACCCACAGACTGCGTTGTCTTCTATATCTTTCACATCACTTGCAGCACCATCTGTTGTTGAAAATTGTAACTACTGTAATTTCGAAAGTTTGTCTGCCTGAAAATGTACTGTTGTCCCAAGCATATTGCAACAAACGGTGTATTTCTGTCGCTGCTCATTTAGGTTTTATTGCCGTTTCAAATATACCGGTCATTTTTGAAACACCCTGTATGTGGCTTATGGGGGAATTGCTCGACCAGTGTACGCCATCATTTTTATGTCTAAAGCACAGTCATAGCGCTGTCTGGACTGCTGGTAGCAATCTGGAACTGACGACTGATTCCTTCCGTTGATGTCGTGCGATTTTTTCACCACCACCCGGCGCACTGCACGGCAGTCGCTGTCCGTCAGTACATGCGGTCTGTCTGGTCCTGCTGTGCATGTGACATCCAATGACCAGCCCGTGTTAGGAGTCACTGAACTCTCATGTCTGAGCCATTGTGCTGCTACTACTTGTCAACTGACAACGCAGGACACCCCGCTTGCTATGTCAAGATTGTTGGATTTGAAAATCACGTTAAAGGGAACGAATGGAAATTATAATAGGTGAGAAAACAGTGGTACTTATGACATAAACTGAATTACCACATAAGCTTACCATATAAGCTCCGTGTGATTTGGATTGTTGACAGTAATAAAAAGTACTCCGTCATCAGACCACAAGTGGCCCGTCGGGACCATCCGACCGCCGTGTCATCCTCACTGAGGATGCGGATAGGAGGGGCGTGTGGTCAGCACACCGCTCTCCTGGTCGTTATGATGGTTTTGTTTGACGGGAGCCGCTACTATTCGGTCGAGTAGCTCCTTAATTGGCATCACGAGGCTGAGTGCACCCCGAAAAATGGCAACAACACATGGCGGCCCAGATGGTCACCCACCCAAGTGCCGACCACGCCCGACAGCGCTTAACTTCGGTGATCTGACGGGAACTGGTGTATCGCCTGCGGCAAGGCCGTTGCCAATGCTGACTGTGGTGTGCGACTGGTCCCGGCGGAGGTTCGAGTCCTCCCTCGGGCATGGGTGTGTGTGTTTGTCCTTAGGATAATTTAGGGTAAGTAGTGTATAAGCTTAGGGACTGATGACCTTAGCAGTTAAGTCCCATAAGATTTCACACACATTTTTGCCAATGCTGACAGTAATACACTATCTTATCTAAAGTATCCATGAATCCCTTATCGAATGTCGAATTGACCACTAGCGTCATGAGAGTTGGACCTGTCAGTATAAAGGTAGGCGTCGCCAGTAGATAAGCAGTAACAGCACAATGGGTTGGCATGGAGAGCCTGCCGGCTGGGATGGCCGAGTGGTTGTAGGCGTTGCAGCCTGGAACTGCGCGACCGCTACAGTCGCAGGTTCGAATCCTGCCTCGGGCATGGGTGTGTGTGCTGTCCTTAGGTTAGTTAGGTTTAAGTAGTTCTAAGTTCTAGGGGACTGATGACCTCCGAAGTTAAGCCCCATAGTGCTCAGAACCATGGAGAGCTGAATGACTTCCAACGTCGGTAAGACACTGGATGTCACCTGAGTAACAGACCGCCCTGATAGCTGAGTGGTCAGTGTGACGGATTGCCGTCCTACGGGCCCGGGTTCGATTCCCAGCTGGGTCGGGGATTTTCTCTGCTCAGGGACTGTTGTGTTGTCTTCCTCACCATTTCATCCCCATCCGGCGCGCAGGTCGCCCAATGTGGCGTCGAATGTAATAAGACCTGCACCAAGGCTGCTGGACCTGCCCCACAAGGGTCCTCCTGGCCAATGACGCCAAACGCTCATTTCCATTACCTGAGTAACAGACCAATCGGCGGCACTTCGACCTTTCTAGAGCTGCCCAAACCGACTGCTGGTGACTGTGAAATGGAAACGCGAAGGAGGAACCACAGCCAATCCAAGGCCAGGCAGTCCTCATGTACTGACAGACTGGTCGAACATTGCGGAGGATGATCGTAAAATACTGCATGAACTCGGTGAAAGGGAATCACTCTTGAGTTCCAAAGACGCGAAATTTAACCGACAGGAAGAAGATGCTGTGCTTTTCTGAGCATTCACACAAGGCTGGCGCCGGGGACAACACCTATAACGTGCTGACATGAGGAAAGTTTCCAACCCATTTCTCATACACAAACACCAGTTAACCGGCGTTGCCTGGTGAAACGTTGTTGTGATGCCTCATGTAAGTTGGAGAAATGCGTACCATCACGTTTCCGACCTTGATAAAGGCCCGATTGTAGCCTATCCCGATTGCGGGGTATCGTATCGCGACATTCCTGCTCGCGTTGATCGAGATCCAGTCACTATTATGAGAATTTGGATTCGGTGGGTTCAGGAGGGTAATACGGAACGCCATGCTGGGTCCCAACGGCCTCGTATCACTGGCAGTCGAGACGACACTCATCTTATCCACATGCCTGTAACGGATCGTGCAGCCACGTCTCGATCCCTGAATCAACAGATGGGGACGTTTACAAGACGTTTGCAAGACGACGTTTGCAGCAGCACAGACTATCAGCTCGGAGACCGTGGCTGCGGTTGCCCTTGACGCTGCATCACAGACAGGAGCCCCTGCGGTGGTGTACTCGACGACGAACCTGGCTGCACGAATGGCAAAACGTCATTTTTTCGGATTAATCCAGGTTTCTGTTTACAGCATCATGATGTTCGCATCCGTGTTTGGCGACATCGCGGTGAACGCACATTGGAAGCGTGTATTCGTCGTCGCCATACTGGCGTATCACCCGGCGTGATGGTATGGGGTGCCATTGGTTACACGTCTCGGTCACCTCTTGTTCGCATTGACGGCACATTGAACAGTGGACGTTACATTTCAGATGTGTTACGACCCGTGGCTCTACCCTTCATTCGATCCCAGCAAAGCCCTACATTTCAGCAGGATAATGCACGACCGCATGTTGCAGGTCCTGTACGGGCCATTCTGGATTCAGAAAATATTCGACTGCTGCCCTGCCCAGCACATTCTCCAGATCTCTCACCAATTGAAAACGTCTGGTCAATGGTGGCCGAACAACTGGCTCGTCACAATACGCCAGTCACTACTCTTGATGAACTGTGGTATCGTGTTGAAGCTGCATGGGCACCTGTACCTGTACACGCCATCCGAGCTCTGTTTGACTCAATGCCCAGGCGTATCAAGCCCGTTATTACGGCCAGAGGCGGTTGTTCTGGGTACTGATTTCTCAGGATCTATGCACCCAAATTGCGTGAAAATGTAATCACATGTCAGTTCTAGTATAATATATTTGTCCAATGAATACCCGTTTATCATCTGCATTTCTTCTTGGTGTAGCAATTTTAATGGCCAGTAGTGTATTTGGGACATACCTTACAGCATCGTGTACTGTGTACAGTAGAGGACAGTTCAGGGACTATGACTGATTGTATCAGCATGACAATGCACCGTGTCCTGAGGCAACATCTGTGAGGCAGCGGTTTGTAGACAATAACATTCCTATAACGGAGAGACTTGTCCAGAGTCCCAACTTGAATACAGTAGCACGTCGAGTTTGCTCCACACTCCAGCTACCACCACTATGTTCCCTGGTTTCAGCTGTTGAGGAACAATGGGCTGTTGATCCTCCGATCCTCAAGACACAGTCAGACACCTCACTGAAAGTGTCCCCAATGGAGATGAAGCTGTCGTAAAGGCAAAAGGTGGACAGCCACCACCACTTACAGGGTGGGACAAATAAAAGTGGCCCAGGAGAATAGATACAATTGGACGTGAATTTGTGGCAGCAGTAAGGCAGGAGGGAAACACCTGTAGTTATTTCCAACAGAATATAGCAACTGCCCATGCAGCCAGCCGGTCAGTGGAGCACGTTTACACAGTATTCACACGTGGCAAAGTTGTTAGCAGAGGCCAGTCCAGTCACAGCCCTAGTGGCCATCCAGGTCATCAGATCTGTCAATTTGCGATTACTTTGTGTGGGGAGCCGTCAAGTGTAAGGTGTATCACAACAACCTTCATAGTTTCCAGAATGAGATTTTCACTCTGCAGCGGAGAGTGCGCTGATATGAAACTTCCTGGCAGATTAAAACTGTGTGCCCGACCGAGACTCGAACTCGGGACCTTTGCCTTTCGCGGGCAAGTGCTCTACCAACTGAGCTGCCGAAGCGCGACTCACGCCCGGTACTCACAGCTTTACTTCTGCCAGTACCTCGCCTCATGCCTTCCAAACTTCACAGAAGCTCTCCTGCGAACCATGCAGAACTAGCACTCCTGAAAGAAAGGATATTGCGGAGACATGGCTTAGCCACAGCCTGGGGGAAGGCAGGAGACGAGGTACTGGCAGAAGTAAAGCTGTGAGTGCCGGGCGTGAGTCGTGCTTCGGCAGCTCAGTTGGTAGAGCACTTGCCCGCGAAAGGCAATGGCCCCGAGTTCGAGTCTCGGTCGGGCACACAGTTTTAATCTGCCAGGAAGTTTCATATCAGCGCACTCTCCGCTGCAGAGTGAAAATCTCATTCTGGAAACATCCCCCAGGCTGTGGCTAAGCCATGTCTCCGCAATATCCTTTCTTTCAGGAGTGCTAGTTCTGCAAGGTTCGCAGGAGAGCTTCTGTAAAGTTTGGAAGGCAGGAGACGAGGTACTGGCAGAAGTAAAGCTGTGAGTACCGGGCGTGAGTCGTGCTTCGGCAGCTCAGTTGGTAGAGCACTTGCCCGCGAAAGGCAAAGGTCCCGAGTTCGAGTCTCGGTCGGGCACACAGTTTTAATCTGCCAGGAAGTTTCAACCCTCATAGTCTTCAAGCACAGCAGAAGAACGTTTCAGATAAGACTGCAGCACTTTCAGCTTTCCAGCTTCGACCCATCTTCAGAAACATGCTGGCCACGCCCAAAGGTGCCTACAGGTGAACGGTGGTCATTTTCGACATCTGCTGAAGTCATATTAGTATTGTATTTCGTTTTCTGTGTTTCCTTGTGACCTGGAACTCTGTTCTCTGGGGCGCTCTTATTTGACACACCGTGTGCTGATGTCCACCAATATGCGTCTGGATGCTTTACATCAAATAGCGTAATTACCTAGATACAGCTGAACACTGACGGCACAGAGTCTGAAATGCATTGTGTAAAGTAAGAAATACTAGGGACTGTAGACGACGTTTAATTTACTTTCTTTGTGCTCAGCACTGTCATGTCCGTAGCTGAAAACCGGAGACAAAATTAAAATACCTGCAATATACACTCCTGGAAATGGAAAAAAGAACACATTGACACCGGTGTGTCAGACCCACCATACTTGCTCCGGACACTGCGAGAGGGCTGTACAAGCAATGATCACACGCACGGCACAGCGGACACACCAGGAACCGCGGTGTTGGCCGTCGAATGGCGCTAGCTGCGCAGCATTTGTATGTGTCAGACCCACCATACTTGCTCCGGACACTGCGAGAGGGCTGTACAAGCAATGATCACACGCACGGCACAGCGGACACACCAGGAACCGCGGTGTTGGCCGTCGAATGGCGCTAGCTGCGCAGCATTTGTGGACCGCCGCCGTCAGTGTCAGCCAGTTTGCCGTGGCATACGGAGCTCCATCGCAGTCTTTAACACTGGTAGCATGCCGCGACAGCGTGGACGTGAACCGTATGTGCAGTTGACGGACTTTGAGCGAGGGCGTATAGTGGGCATGCGGGAGGCCGGGTGGACGTACCGCCGAATTGCTCAACACGTGGGGCGTGAGGTCTACACAGTACATCGATGTTGTCGCCAGTGGTCGGCGGAAGGTGCACGTGCCCGTCGACCTGGGACCGGACCGCAGCGACGCACGGATGCACGCCAAGACCGTAGGATCCTACGCAGTGCCGTAGGGGACCGCACCGCCACTTCCCAGCAAATTAGGAACACTGTTGCTCCTGGGGTATCGGCGAGGACCATTCGCAACCGTCTCCATGAAGCTGGGCTACGGTCCCGCACACCGTTAGGCCGTCTTCCGCTCACGCCCCAACATCGTGCAGCCCGCCTCCAGTGGTGTCGCGACAGGCGTGAATGGAGGGACGAATGGAGACGTGTCGTCTTCAGCGATGAGAATTGCTTCTGCCTTGGTGCCAATGATGGTCGTATGCGTGTTTGGCGCCGTGCAGGTGAGCGCCACAATCAGGACTGCATACGACCGAGGCACACAGGGCCAACACCCGGCATCATGGTGTGGGGAGCGATCTCCTACACTGGCCGTACACCACTGGTGATCGTCGAGGGGACACTGAATAGTGCACGATACATCCAAACCGTCATCGAACCCATCGTTCTACCATTCCCAGACCGGCAAGGGAACTTGCTGTTCCAACAGGACAATGCACGTCCGCATGTATCCCGTGCCACCCAACGTGCTCTAGAAGGTGTAAGTCAACTACCCTGGCCAGCAAGATCTCCGGATCTGTCCCCCATTGAGCATGTTTGGGACTGGATGAAGCGTCGTCTCACGCGGTCTGCACGTCCAGCACGAATGCTGGCCCAACTGAGGCGCCAGATGGAAATGGCATGGCAAGCCGTTCCACAGGACTACATCCAGCATCTCTACGATCGTCTCCATGGGAGAATAGCAGCCTGCATTGCTGCGAAAGGTGGATATACACTGTACTAGTGCCGACATTGTGCATGCTCTGTTGCCTGTGTCTATGTGCCTGTGGTTCTGTCAGTGTGATCATGTGACGTATCTGACCCCAGGAATGTGTCAATAAAGTTTCCCCTTCCTGGTACAATGAATTCACGGTGTTCTTATTTCAATTTCCAGGAGTGTAGTTCTTGAAATTGGAGATATAACTTCGAAACTCGATGACTGAAACAAAAAAAAAGCTATTGTAGGTGTACGTGGGCATGTTACATTGAAGAGCCAAAGAAACTCGTACACCTACCTGGTACACGTCTAGGGCTCCCGCGAACAGGCAGAAGTGTCACAACACGATGTGGCATGGACTCGACAAATGCCTCAAGTAGGGCTGCAGGGAACTGACACCATGAAACCGGCAGGGCTGTTCATAACTCCTTGAGGAGTTACGAGAGGGTGAAGATCTCTTCTGAACAGCACATTGCAAGGCATCCCAGATATGCTCAATAATGTTCATGTCTGGGAGTTTGGTGGCCAGCGGAAGTGTTTAAACTAACAAGAGTGTTCCTGGAGCCACTCTGTAGCAATTCTGGACGTGTAGCGTGTTGCATTGTCCTGCTGGAATTGCCCAAGTCCGTCTGAATGCACAATGCACACGAATGGATGCAGGTGATCAGGCAGGTTGCTAGGTACGTGTCAACTGTCAGAGTCGTATCTAGACGTATAAGGGGTGTTTTTCTGGCAGCAGCGAAGTCGGAGATTTGATGTTTTACCGGATTCCTGATATTCGCGGTACACTCGTGAAATGGTCGTACGGGAAAATCCTCACTTGATCGCTACCTCGGAGGTGCTGTTTCCCATCGCTAGTGCGCCGACAAAAACCCCACGTTCAAACTCACTTAAATCTTGATAACCTGCCTTTGTAGCGGCTGTAACCGATCTAACAGCTGCGCCAGACACTTGTTGTCTTATATAGGGGTTTCCGACTGCAGCGCCGTATTCTGCGTGTTTATATACCTCTGTATTTTAATTCGCATGCCTCTATCACTTTCTTTGGCGCTTCGGTGTACTATCTGACACATACCTAACCTTATTTCAGTGAAACACCTGGTGTGCAACACGTATGTGAAAAGCAAAACACAGGCTTAAAGAAACGCCCACTAAACCCGCTGGGCAGCACAGGTAATTAGGATTGTGAAAAGGGCCAAATAGGTAGGTATCATTTTCACCTTCCAATTGTAATTTATTGTAATTTAATAACACTTTTACAACCAAACCGGCAGATAACCGGACCTTTATCGAATGCAACTCTTTCACAGCTGAAGGCCTCCAAACAAGAAATCTTAAGAAATCAACAAGATAAAAATCCAATTAAGATAGCAATAAAACAATTAAAAAGCAAACATTACAGCAAAGTAGATAGAACAAACATACGCAAGGTGCAATACAAATGGCTGCAGGCCACAATTAAGTTTCAAAATTTTAGAATTTATTACTGTAGACTTTTAAAGGCAGAAGGCCACAATGTTTAATAACAAGAAATTTTAAAAATCAACAAGATATTAACGCAATTAAAAGGCAAATAAAACAAATATATCACAGCTAAGTGGAAAGGCTCAAGGCAAAGCAGATAGAACAACATATGCAAGGTTCAATACCAGTGGTTGAAGGCCACAATTAAGTTTCAAAATTTTAAAACATATTACCAGAATCTTTAAATTTTAAGTAGCTGAAAACAGATAATTAAACACCAGTGCCACTCAGAAGCGCCGGCCGGGGTGGCCGAGCGGTTCTAGGCGCTACAATCTGGAACTACGGGACCGCTACGATCGAAGGTTCGAATCCTGCCTCGGGCATGGATGTGTGTGCTGTCTTTAGGTTAGTTAGGTTTAGGTAGTTCTTAGGGGACTGATGACCTCAGAAGTTAAGTCCCATAGTGGTCAGAGCCATTTGAACCAGTTTTTCACTCAGAAGCTTCCAGGGAGGACGGTCTGCCCTCGTTCACTTAGGTGAGACAGGTGGTGAGCCCAACTACACTTGATCCATCGGAACCCAACCAGGCGACAGCCACGGACCGACCGACACAACGTCTTGCTTGCCACCAATCGGTGCATGAGAACTCAAACACGTTACGGATGTAATTATGCACAATCAAATATGTACAAACACTCGGTGTTGCTCACAGGAAACCCTCCTCAACAGCGAACCACCGAAACGAACCACAACATGAATGGACGTGGCTTGGGTAGTAGAAACGACTACTCAACTTTGACGTCCTGGATCGGTGAACCACGAAGCTCGTAGCGATCTCACAGCTCCACACACACTCCAGCACTGCTCAAGGGCTGCCAGCGGACCTAGCCGACTGCACCGCGCGGAGATGACTTCCCTGGTCCACAACAACCGACCGACTGTCTGCTGGTCCGTCCGCGACTGCTGCTCCACGGCGACTGCACTGCTGGTGCGTCTCCCACTCACTTCCGGTCCCACGCCCGGTTTCCCGGGTTCGATTCCCGGCGGGGACAGTGATTTTCTCTGCCTCGTGATGGCTGGGTGTTGAGTGCTGTCCTTAGATTAGTTAGGTTTAAGTAGTTGTAAGTTCTAGGGGACTGATGACCATAGATGTTAA
This sequence comes from Schistocerca piceifrons, assembly GCF_021461385.2. Classification (NCBI taxonomy): domain Eukaryota; kingdom Metazoa; phylum Arthropoda; class Insecta; order Orthoptera; family Acrididae; genus Schistocerca; species Schistocerca piceifrons. The sequence goes on along the minus strand of NC_060148.1, from coordinate 64,988,571 downwards.
GTCCCATAGTGCTCAGAGGCAGGCACTCACTTCCGGAAACACGACGGCGGAGACACTGGCTCGGACCCAACCATGTAAACATGCCCACTGGCCTGAGCGAGATCCCTGCAGCAGGAAAGGACCGACCTAAGTTCCACAAGATGGTAACTGAAGGGCCCCAAAAGCGCTCAGAGAACCAGTTACACGTCGCCCGGTGACACGACCGACCTCTCAGAGGCAGTACGCCGACAACATTCAAAATCACTTGTCTGAGGAAATAACACCACCTACACACACAACCTGACAAACACTTGCACGAAGACCTGAACGAAACCCGAAGCACGCACGAAGACAAAAAACCGGCCGGCGTGGCCGAGCGGTTCTAGGTGCTACAGTCTGGAACCAAGCGACCGCTACGGTCGCAAGTTCGAATCCTGCCTCGGGCATGTATGTGTGTGCTGTCCTTGGGTTAGTTAGGTTTAGGTAGTTCTAAGTTCTAGGGGACGCTTGACCTCAGCAGTTAAGTCCCATAGTGCTCAGAGCCATTTGAACGATTTTGAACGAAGACAAATCGGGAGTCGATGCAAACACACACACAGCCGACTCATGAACGATCGGCGAGCCGAAACGCGTCGTCCGGTAGGACGGCCGACCGACGATCCACCCAGACCGTGGCGCGGCTCAAGTGACGTGAGGCAGCAATGGTCGGGCTAGACATGTCGGCGCAGACCTTCCTGCTGCTCCAACCCGACTGCACCAGTGCCGCATTGCAACTCCCCGACTGGCAGGTCCGGACTGCCCTCCAGACATGTTCCAACTGACTGGCACACCCGAACTCGCGACCCGAACTCCAACCCGAACTACACTACTGGCCATTAAAATTGCTACACCAAGAAGAAATGCAGATGATAAACGGGTATTCATTGAAGAAATATATTATACTGGAACTGACATGTCATTACATTTTCACGCGATGTGGGTGCATAGATCCTGAGAAATCAGAACGCAGAACAACCACCTCTGACCGTAATAACGGCCTCGATACGCCTGGGCATGGAGTCAAACAGAGCTCGGATGGCGTGTACAGGTACAGCTGCCCATGCAGCTTCAACACGATACCACAGTTCATCAAGAGTAGTGACTGGCGTATTGTGACGAGCCAGTTGCTCGGCCACCATTCACCAGACGTTTCCAGTTGGTGAGAGATCTGGAGAATGTGCTGGCCAGGGCAGCAGTCGAACATTTTCTGTATCCAGAAAGGCCCGTACAGGACCTCCAACATGCGGTTGAGCATTAGCCTGCTGAAATGTAGGGTTTCGCAGGGATCGAATGAAGGGTAGAGCCACGGGTCGCAACACATCTGAAATGTAACGTCCACTGTTCAAAGTGCCGTCAATGCGAACAAGAGGTGACCGAGACGTGTAACCAATGGCACCCCATACCATCACGTCGGGTGATACGCCAGTATGGAGATGACGAATACACGCTTCTGATCTGCGTTCACCGCGCTCCTCTCTGTGATGCAGCGTCAAGGGTAACCGCAGCCACGGTCTCCGAGCTGATAGTCCGTGCTGCTGCAAACGTCCTCGAACTCTTCGTGCAGATGGTTGTCGTCTTGCAAACGTCCCCATCTGTTGACTCAGGGGTAGAGACGTGGCTGCACGGTCCGTTACAGCCATGCGGATAAGATGCCTATCATCTCGACTGCTAGTGATACGAGGCCGTTGGCATCCAGCACGGCTTTCCGTGTTACCCTCCTGAACCCACCGATTCCATATTCTGCTAACAGTCATTGTATCTCGACCGACGAGAGCAGCAATGTCGCGATACGATAAACCGCAATCGCGATAGGCTACAATCCGACCTTTAACAAAGTCGGAAACGTGATGGTACGCATTTCTCCTCCTTACACGAGGCATCACAACAACGTTTCACCAGGCAACGCGGGTCAACTGCTGTTTGTGTATGAGAAATCGGTTGGAAACTTTCCTCATGTCAGCACGTTGTAGGTGTCGCCACTGGCGCCAACATTGTGTGAATGCTCTGAAAAGCTAATCATTTGCATATCACAGCATCTTCTTCCTGTCGGTAAAATTTGGCGTCTGTAGCACGTCATCTTCGTGGTGTAGAAATGTTAATGGCCAGTAGTGTAGCTTACGACAGACAACGACCGGAAAGTAATAGCAGCCGAGCAAAGATACTACGAGAGGGGATATATCGATACGCGCTACCAGCGCCGGTTAAGGCCAGGCAAAGCAGCAACTCAGTGACAGTAGTAATTTAAATTGACGTAGTGAGGTGGAAGTTCGTTAAAAACAGGGTGTAAAATACATGATGGCGGGAACACGAGCCGCTCACGGCTCAACAATCCTAAGGAAGAATGAAATAATTCGAATTACAAAGAAAGTAGCTACTGAAAGACGTGAATATTACCGAAATATCAGTATAATAAGTGGTGGTCGCAAAGTACTGACGAGAATCGTTTAGAGGAGAATGGAAAAACTCAAGTGCCGAACTTCGGGGAAGATCGCTTTGGATTCCGCAGAAGCGTAAAAATACGCGAGGCAGAACTGACCCTACAACTTATCATAGACGATAGGTTAAAGAATGGGAAACCTACGTTTATGGCATTTGCGGATTTAGAGGCAGGCCTTGACTGCACTATGCTGTTTGAAATTATGGAGGCAGCAGGGAGAAAATACGGGGCAACTAAAAAAGAAGGAGCAGATTTCAGTATTTTGGTTGGTTGGTTGGTTGATTTGGGGGACGGGATCAAAGAGCGAGGTGATCGGTCCCATCGGATGAGGGAAGGATGGGGAAGGAAGTCGGCCGCGCCCTGTCAAAGGAAGCATCCTGGCATTCGCCTGAAGCGATCTTAGGGAAATCACGGCAAACCAAAATCAGCATTGCCGGACGCGGGATTGAACCGTCGTCCTCCCGAAAGCGAGTCCAGTGTGCTCACCACTGCGCAACCTCGCTCGGTTTTCAGTTCTTTCTTTCAGACAAACTATAAAAGGTGGAAACACATTTTGCATGTCACGGGATAGAGGAAGGTTTAAAGTTTTGAGGCAGCTGCTCTGTTGTTTGTTTGTACCAACATGGTGACTACACCACACGAGAAATCGTTTTGTGTGCTGGAATTTGCGCGAAGTGAGTCCACTGTTCGAGAACGACGTGCATTCCGCCGTCGGTTCACAAAGACGACGCCTCTGCACAACCATATTTACGATTAGCATACAAAATTCTTGGAAGTTGGTTGCGTATGCAAAGGGAAGAGCGCTGGTCGACAACGCATGTCTGATGAGGATATCGACCGTATCCTAGATGCGTTCACACGGAGCCACTGGAAGTCCACAAGACGGCCACCCAGGGACTTCTCGTTTCTCAGACAAAGATGTGGCGTGACCTGAAAAGACACCTGTATACGAAGCCTTACAAGTTTCAGATACTGTAGCAACTGTGTCCCGATGACCTCAACAGAGGACCCTTTCACCGAGCGACTCATTTTTTCGGACGAATCGACATTTCACGTATCACGTAAAGCATTCCGCCATAATACACTCCTGGAAATGGAAAAAAGAACACATTGACACCGGTGTGTCAGACCCACCATACTAGCTCCGGACACTGCGAGAGGGCTGTACAAGCAATGATCACACGCACGGCACAGCGGACACACCAGGAACCGCGGTGTTGGCCGTCGAATGGCGCTAGCTTGCGCAGCATTTGTGCACCGCCGCCGTCAGTGTCAGCCAGTTTGCCGTGGCATACGGAGCTCCATCGCAGTCTTTAACACTGGTAGCATGCCGCGACAGCGTGGACGTGAACCGTATGTGCAGTTGACGGACTTTGAGCGAGGGCGTATAGTGGGCATGCGGGAGGCCGGGTGGACGTACCGCCGAATTGCTCAACACGTGGGGCGTGAGGTCTCCACAGTACATCGATGTTGTCGCCAGTGGTCGGCGGAAGGTGCACGTGCCCGGACCGCAGCGACGCACGGATGCACGCCAAGACCGTAGGATCCTACACAGTGCCGTAGGGGACCGCACCGCCACTTCCCAGCAAGTTAGGGACACTGTTGCTCCTGGGGTATCGGCGAGGACCATTCGCAACCGTCTCCTTGAAGCTGGGCTACGGTCCCGCACACCGTTAGGCCGTCTTCCGCTCACGCCCCAACATCGTGCAGCCCGCCTCCAGTGGTGTCGCGACAGGCGTGAATGGAGGGACGAATGGAGACGTGTCGTCTTCAGCGATGAGAGTCGCTTCTGCCTTGGTGCCAATGATGGTCGTATGCGTGTTTGGCGCCGTGCAGGTGAGCGCCACAATCCGGACTGCATACGACCGAGGCACACAGGGCCAACACCAGGCATCATGGTGTGGGGAGCGATCTCCTACACTGGCCGTACACCACTGGTGATCGTCGAGGGGACACTGAATAGTGCACGGTACATCCAAACCGTCATCGAACCCATCGTTCTACCATTCCTAGACCGGCAAGGGAACTTGCTGTTCCAACAGGACAATGCACGTCCGCATGTATCCCGTGCCACCCAACGTGCTCTAGAAGGTGTAAGTCAACTACCCTGGCCAGCAAGATCTCCGGATCTGTCCCCCATTGAGCATGTTGGGACTGGATGAAGCGTCGTCTCACGCGGTCTGCATGTCCAGCACGAACGCTGGTCCAACTGAGGCGCCAGGTGGAAATGGCATGGCAAGCCGTTCCACAGGACTACATCCAGCATCTCTACGATCGTCTCCATGGGAGAATAGCAGCCTGCATTGCTGCGAAAGGTGGATATACACTGTACTAGTGCCGACATTGTGCATGCTCTGTTGCCTGTGTCTATGTGCCTGTGGTTCTGTCAGTGTGATCATGTGATGTATCTGACCCCAGGAATGTGTCAATAAAGTTTCCCCTTCCTGGGACAATGAATTCACGGTGTTCTTATTTCAATTTCCAGGAGTGTATAAGAATTTGGGGATCATAAATCCAAGGCGTCGTCGTCGAACATGTAAAAGACTCATGGAAACTGAATGTTTTTGTGTTCATAAATTTTACGTACCTTTCTTCCTTGCGAAGGAAACTGTGACAGGACTGTGATACCTCGACATGCTGGAGAATTGGTTATTTGCTCATCTTCACCAAGATTCCAGTGATTTCCATTTTCTTGCATGAGGGCGCACCGGCCCACTTTGACCTTGATGTGTGGCGTTATCTTAACAATACCATCCAAATGGTCCAAATGGCTCTGAGCACTATGGGACTTAACATCTGAGGTCATCAGTCCTCTAGAACTTACAACTACTTAAACCTAACTAACCTAAGGACATCGCACACATCCATACCCAAGGCAGGATTCGAACCTGCGACCGTAGCAGTCGCGCGACGCCGGACTGAAGCGCCTGGAACCGCTCGACCACAGCGGCCGGCCAACACCATCCCACAATATTAGATTGTAAGAGGTGGACAACAAGATTTTGTTCAATGCTTTTGACCTCCTAGGTCACCATACGTCACACCTTGCCATTTTTTGTCTTTCTGTGGGGTACATAAAAGACGGAATCTATGTCCCACCTGTGACAGCTTCTCTTATAGAGGTGAGAAATCGAATTGTTGAAGCTGTCGATCCAGTGGACATAGACCTGTTGATTTGTGTGGGGTGAACAAGAGCAAAACGTGTGTAATGAAAAGTAGTCGAATTAAATCAAGCTACGCTGAGGAAATTGGAGTAGAAAATGAGTAACTGAAAGTCGTACATTAGTTTTGCTATCTGGGCACCAAAGTTGAGAGGCACCCACATGCCTTGCTCATACTGTGGCATCAAGCAGTCAGGCCTGCAAGATGAGTGGTCTGCCATGCGAGTAGATTCATTCTTATTTATCGAGTAACATGAACTCTCGTACTCACAATTAAGTTACAAATTATCCTCTTGTATGAATAACACGCAACGGAAACGCACTTCTGACTATCAGTAATTTACAGAACTCTGACTGTTCACTACGCACTGGCAATATCACATATTTTTTTTTTATTTAACGGCTTTAATCAACACGTGGCCATCGCACTGAATATGGATGGCGCACACATTATAAATTCTGGATATCATGACAACATACAATTCGAAGGAAAAGGCCACCAATCTTTTTCTTTTCACTATCTTATTTATTCCAATAAATTCTATAACCTAAACACACAAATTCTATAACCTACAACAATAACACATGAGAAATTCCGCCCAGTGGGCATGGCTATACATTGGTGATTCTCTACCTTATGGTCTCATAATTATTTAACGCTACAGTGCACTTTCTGGATAGGATGGTGGATCTTTTATTATATCTCACACTTCGACTCTCACAATCATCATCACGAAACTTTCCTCCAGACCGAGCGGTACAAAAGGAACACGCATAACCAACTACCTCTGAAACTACCTTGCTACTCTCCCATGCAAACCACACATACTTAAATTACATGACATACACCACACTGCAGCATGAAATACAAGACAGGGCATAGTCACAACATTATCACTTTCAGCTTTCCCACTTCAATTAGTATTTATCCCAGTTTCACACGACACTGCCCCACTTCGTAATTCTACTTTCCTACTATGAACTCTGGAGACATATGCACGTCTTCCTGTGCAATGCAAGCCAAGTGGCGCTGCTGGATAGACAGCTGACTCACCTTGGTTCTCTCTCAGAGTGTTATAGTTTCAATCAAGCGTCACACGGAAACATAACACGCAAAGTAATATTAAGAACATATTCATCACACACACGAGTCCTCAACTGATACCATGGACGAGTACTTCTCTTTATCCTTTGTCTCATACACAGATTGAGACTCACACAGTACTCACCACGTGGAAGTACTCGTCTCTAATTTCAAGTCCTGCACATGCTATTTCTTAAATATTTCAACTTATAGTACACACGCTAGTAATTCAGCTTAACTTAAGCACACGGAAGTATTTCAACTTATTGCTACACGTGGTTTCATTGTGACCGTTGGTCACTTCCGAAGATTACTACGATCCCATTAATATTACCTGCCTGACATTTAATTCTCCCCTGTTCCTGAAATAGAGAAATTATTATTTCGAACTACTCTTAAGTATTTCACATGCATACCATGTCTCCACTCTTTTGTCTTTAAGGCCGGCCGGAGTGGCCGAGCGGTTAAAGGCGCTACAGTCTGGAGCCGCACGACCACTACAGTCGCAGCTTCGAATCCTGCCTCGGGCATGGATGTGTGTGATGTCCTTAGGTTAGTTAGGTTTAAGTAGTTCTAAGTTCTAGGGGACTTATGACCACAGCAGTTGAGTCCCATAGTGCTCAGAGCCATTTGAACCATTTTTTTGTCTTTATGGAGCACAACTAAGACAGGTCTTAACAGCACAAGGTCCAGCGGCAGAGTGCTGAAACATGGCCGTTCTTCAGGTCCTCTCGCACCTCTGACGAAGTGGGGGAGCACCTTGCTACCGTATTGGTCAGCCACATTTCAGGCACTCAAAGCTCAGGTAAATTTCATCTCTTTGGTCCCACCAAAGGTGGCCAAAGGATCGTCTCAAAGATGATCATATATTCACATTCACTATCTGCAGTTAGCAGACGACCATACATTCATTCATTTCACAGATCTCACCAAACTGGATGTAGGGATTTATTTTGTGGGAGTGCACATGTGATCAAATAAATAAATAAATAAATTGTCATTCTTTCCCACACTGGTATCCGGCTTCACTGTATTAATTGAAATTGAGTTATTTTACAAAAAAAAATGTGTTGTTCTGACAAAAATAATGAAGTGTGTTGTACCTATTTTCAATGTCGGGCGGTACTGTACCCTTTCAAAGTAACCGACGACGGCCGAAGAAGAGAGGATCTATACAGATTGGGAATAGCAAGAAAAGAATTTCAGAGAAGGAAGAATTTGTTAAAATATAATACAAATTTGTTATCAAGTCATTTGTGAAGGTACCTGTGTCGAGTGTAGCCTTGTATGGAAGTGAAATGTACACGGTAAGCAGTTGAGGCAAGAAGAGAATAGAAACCTCTGAATTGTGTTGCTACAGAAGAGTGCTGGATTATACGGGTATAGATCGAGTAATTAATGTTGTAGTACTGAAGAAAATTGGTGAGAAAATAAATTTGTGGCACAATTTGACTAAAAGAAGGGATCGGTCGTTAGCAGAAATCGTGATGCATCAAGAAATGGTCAGTTTGGTAATGCAGTGAAGTGTGGGAGGGTAAAAATCGTAGAGGCATGGCACATGTTTAATGGTTGATGTTATTGCATGTGAAAATATTGGGAAGAACGGATCCTCCAGTAAAAAGTTCGCATCGCGAATAGTTTAAGTGTAACGCTTCAAGACACACATGAAAGTTTACCTGTATTTTGTAGTTATGAAAAAATGAGTATCGTGTCGATACACTACTGTTACGTATTTGAGCGCAGCAGATTGCTACCGAAGGGGCCCGGGTTCGATTCTCGACCGGCTCGGAGATTTTCTCCGCTCGGGGACTGGATGCGGTGTTGTCCTCGCGTTCGTAACATCATAAATGACACTCCGCTATTGGCACGTCTCTAAAGTCAGTAAATTACACGGAATGTAGAAAAAAAAATTGGTAAAACTTATATAGTGGAACACCCAACCCCTCGCAGTTTTCGTAGTTCATGTAGAATACAAGTGTGCAGGGTGACAATTATTGAACTATTTACAGGGTTATTACAAATGATGGAAGCGATTTCACAGCTCTACAATAACTTTATTATTTGAGATATTTTCACAATGCTTTGCACACACATACAAAAACTCAAAGAGTTTTTTTAGGCATTCACAAATGTTCGATACGTGTCCCTTTAGTGGTTCGGCAGACATCAAGCCGATAATCAAGTTCCTCCCACACTCGGCGCAGCATGTCCCCATCAATGAGTTCGAAAGCATCGTTGATGCGAGCTCGCAGTTCTGGCACGTTTCTTGGTAGAGGAGGTTTAAACACTGAATCTTTCACATAACCCCACAGAAAGAAATCGCATGGGATTAAGTCGGGAGAGCGTGGAGGCCATGACATGAATTGCTGATCATGATCTCCACCACGACCGATCCATCGGTTTTCCAATCTCCTGTTTAAGAAATATCGAACACCATGATGGAAGTGCGGTGGAGCACCATCCTGTTGAAAGATGAAGTCGGCGCTGTCGGTCTCCAGTTGTGGCATGAGCCAATTTTCCAGCATGTCCAGATACACGTGTCCTGTAACGTTTTTTTTCGCAGAAGAAAAAGGGGCCGTAAACTTTAAACCGTGAGATGGCACAAAACACGTTAACTTTTGGTGAACTGCGAATTTGCTGCAGGAATGCGTGAGGATTCTCTACCGCCCAGATTCGCACATTGTGTCTGTTCACTTCACCATTAAGAAAAGATGTTGCTTCATCACTGAAAACAAGTTTCGCACTGAACGCATCCTCTTCCATGAGCTGTTGCAACCGCGCCGAAAATTCAAAGCGTTTGACTTTGTCATCGGGTGCTTTAGCCTTTTCCATAAGATTTTCCAAACCGTCGGTTGTGGTACGTTTAGCTCCCTGCTTGCTTTATTCGTCGACTTCCGCGGGCTACGCGTGAAACTTGCCCGCACGCGTTCAACCGTTTCTTCGCTCACTGCAGGCCGACCCGTTGATTTCCCCTTACAGAGGCATCCAGAAGCTTTAAACTGCGCATACCATCGCCGAATGGAGTTAGCAGTTGGTGGATCTTTGTTGAACTCCGTCCTGAAGTGTCGTTGCACTGTTATGACTGACTGATGTGAGTGCATTTCAAGCACGACATACGCTTTCTCGGCTCCTGTCGCCATTTTGTCTCACTGCGCTCTCGAGCGTTCTGCCGGCAGAAACCTGAAGTGCGGCTTCAGCCGAACAAAACTTTATGAGTTTTTCTACGTATCTGTAGTGTGTCGTGACCATATGTCAATGAATGGAGCTACAGTGAATTTATGAAAACGCTTCAATCATTTGTAATAGCCCTGTATATATGAGATACAATCCTCTTAACTTATGAATGGTTTGCGGTACGATGTTCAAACTGACGGTTGGCCCCGGGGCGTGATGGGAATTAGAGTGCACATGCGGAGGCGCCTTGTTGTAGTCAACCACTTGCACGTGAAAATATCATTGCTACAGCGTGCCTGAGCGTATAGCGCTTGTGAAGGCCTACTGTGCGAGCAGTAGCAGCCCAACTGCGGCTCAAAGGAAGTTCAAAAAATGTTCAAATGTGTGTGAAATCTTGTGGGACTTAACTGCTAAGGTCATCAGTCCCTAAGCTTACACACTACTTAAACTAAATTATCCTAAGGACAAACACACACACACCAATGCCAGAGGGAGGACTCGAACCTCCGCCGGGACCAGCCGCACAGTCCATGACAGCAGCGCCTAAGACCGCTCGGCTAATCCCGCGCGGCAAAAGAAGTTTGCGGACGAGTTCAAGCTGAAGACATCCGGTCTGACTGTGTTAAGAATCGAGAATTTCATTCGCAAGTTTTGAGAGAACAGGTAGTGTTGGCAATGTCGGTCGCCCAAACAACGTGAAGAAGCCTGAAAACATGGAGAAGACACGCGCTGTGTTTCAAACCAGCCCCAGTAAATCGACCAGACGATCTGCAAAACAGGTGGGAATCAACAGGGAGACACCGCGGCAAATTGTTGTTGAAGATCTGCGTCCCTTCCCATACAACATTCAAACCCATCAGCCATTAAGCACCAGGACCATGCAACATCGCTTGTGCTTCGCCAACAATATTGTCCACAGAATTGGCGAACTGGATTTTGATGTAAATATGGTTTGGTTTAGAGAGGTCACAGTTCCTATAATTGACGGAAAGTCCTCGAGTAAAACAAAAGTGATTTCTGGCTTTCCCCAAGGTATACGCCCTCTGCTGTCCCTTGTAGATCCAGGGTGAAATAAATCCGTCGTAACTTCTGAGCGAATTGCATTAGGCGGTTCAAACAACACGATTGGCCGCGGGGCATGATAGGAATCAATATGCGCATGCATGTTTTGATTTAGCGACAAAGCCCACTTTCATTTGGATGGGTTCCTCAATAAGCAAAATTGACGCATTTGGAGACTGGGAGTTCGTATTTCCGCATTTCGCGATCGAGGAGTCTCTTCACCCTCAGCGGGAGACTGTGTGGTGTGCAGTGTCCAGTCACGGAATAATCGGTGCGATATTCCTCGAGGGCACGGTGACCACCGAACAGTACGTGAAGCTTTTGGAAGATGATTTCACCCCATTATCCAAAGTCACCCTGTTTTCCACAAGTAGTGGTTCCTCCAACACGAAGCTTGACCCCATCGAAGCAGATGGTTCAAATGGCTCTGAGCACTATGGGACTTAACTGCTACGGTCATCAGTCCCCTAGAACTTAGAACTACTTAAACCTAACTAACCTAAGGACAGCACACAACACCCAGCCATCACGAGGCAGAGAAAATCTCTGACCCCGTCGGGAATCGAACCCGGGAACCCGGACGTGGGAAGCAAGAACGCTCCCGCACGACCACGAGATGCGGGCCATCGAAGCAGAAGAGTGTTTGATGTCCTGGAGGAGCACTTTGGGGACCGCATTCTAGCTCTGGGATATCCAGAGGCCACTGGCATGGGGCTCGATTGGCTGTCATATTCTCTCGATCTGAACACATGCGACTCATTTTTATGTGGCTATATTAAAGGCAAGGTGTACAGCAATAACGCCAGACTATTGCCGAGCTGAAAACAGCCATTCAGGAGGTCATCGACAGCATGTTCCGACGCTCCAGCGGGTCAAGCAGAATTTCGCTGTTCGTCTGCGCCATATCATCGCCAATGGCGGCGGACATATCGAACATCTCATAACTGGAATCCGAATATCTGTAATGACGTTTACGTGTTGAATAATTTGTGTTCGCATCGTAGTTTGTAACTAATTTAGATTCTTTTTATATAGTTCAATAATTGTCTCCCTATACAATACGCATCAAAATACTCGTCGCAGCCTTGTCCATTATCTGATACCCAGAGCTGACCAAGAGACGGATACACTAAGCAGATTCCGAAGTGTGTAGGTTGCTGTAGTTATTCGGAGATGAAGAGGTTGGCGCAGGATGTACCAGCGTAGACATCTGTGTCAAACCCGTCTTCGAACTGAAGACCAGAACAAGTCTATTCTGAAGGTACACTACTGGCCATTAAAATTGCTACACCAAGAAGAAATGCAGATGATTAACCGGTATTCATTGGACAAATTTATTGTAGTAGAACTGACATGTGATTACATTTTCACGCAATTTGGGTGCATAGATCCTGAGAAATCAGTACCCAGAACAACCATCTCTGGCCGTAATAACGGCCTTGATACGCCTGGGCTTTGAGCTTGGATGACATGTACAGGTACAGCTGCCCATGCAGCTTCAACACGATACCACAGTTCATCAAGTGTAGTGACTGCCGTATTCTGAGGGGCCAGTTGCTCGGCCACCATTGACCACACATATTCAGTTGGTGAGAGATCTGGAGAATGTGCTGGCCAGGGCAGCAGTCGAACATTTTCTGTATCCAGAAAGGCCCGTGCAGGACCTGCAACATGCGGTCGTGCATTATCCTGCTGAAATGTAGGGTTTCGCAGGGATCGAATGAAGGGTACAGACGCGGGTCGTAACACATCTGAAATGTAACGTCCACTGTTCAAAGTGCCGTCAATGCGATCAAGAGGTGACTGAGACTTGTAACCAGTGGCACCCCATACCATCACGCCGGGTGATACGCCAGTATGGCGATGACGAATACACGCTTCCAATGTGCGTTCACCGCTATGTCGCCAAACACATTTGCGACCATCACGATGCTGTAAACACAACCTGGGTTCATCCGAAAAAATGACGTTTTGCCACTCGAGCACCCAGGTTCGTCGTCGAGTACACCATCTCAGGCGCTCCTGTCTGTGATGCAGCGTCAAAGGTAACCGCAGCCACGGTCTCCGAGCTGGTAGTCCGTGCTGCTGCAAACGTCGTCGAACTGTTCGTGCAGATGGTTGTTGTCTTGCAAACTTCCCCACCCGTTGACTCGGGGATCGAGACGTGGCTGCACGATCCGTTACAGCCGTGCGGACAAGATGCCTGTCATCTCGACTGCTAGTGATACGAGACCGTTGGGATCCAGCACGGTGTTCCGTATTACCCTCCTGAACCCACCGATTCCATATTCTGCTAACAGTCATTGGATCTCGACCAACGCGAGCAGCAATGTCGCGATACGATAAACCGCAATCGCGATAGGCTACAATCCGATCTTTGTCAAAGTCGGAAAGGTGATGATACGCATTTCTGCTCCTGACACGAGGCATCACAACAACGTTTCACCAGGCAACGCCGGTGAACTGCTGTTTGTGTATGAGAAATCGGCTGGAAACTTTCCTCATGTCAGCACGTTGTAGGTGTCGCCACCGGCGCCAACCTTGTGTGAATGCTCTGAAAAGCTAATCATTTGCGTATCACAGCATCCTCTTCCTGTCGGCTAAATTTCGCGTCTGTAGCACGTCATCTTCGTGGTGTAGCAATTTTAGTGACCAGAAGTGTATTTGTGGGGAAAAGACAATGAGTGCAAAAAAAATGGTTGAAATGGCTCTGAGCACTATGGGACTTAACATATGAGGTCATCAGTCCCCTAGAACTTTGAACTACTTAAACCTAACTGACCTAAAGACACCACACACATCCATGTCCGAGGCTGGATTCGAACCTGCGACCGTAGCGGTCGCTCGGCTCCAGACTGAAGCGCCTAGAACCGCTCGGTCACCGTGGCCGGCTACAGTGAGTGCAGTAGAATTGAATCAGGCTACACTGAATGGCTAAGGTTATGCAGTGAGAGGCTAAAAATAGTAGATGAATTTTTCGGCACAAGACCACAACAACACCATTCAGCGAACTTCTGTTGGCAAAAGTAAGAAGTGGTGTTTCATAATTCAGGTCACAGAACGGGTCATGAGGAAAGAGGTTAGGTTGGTTCGGGCGTATTACGCCGGAGAAGCGGAAAGCAGCGCCCAGGTGCGGTTTAGGCGGCAAGGCCGCCTTTTCCGCGAACAAATAACCGCTAAGCTGACAAGCTGGAGCAGCGCGGCCTGCAAGATAAAACCGCCCACCGTCGCTACGGGCCTTCAGCTTTCCTCTCCCTGCTGAAGCCGGTCAGATGTAGCCCCCGTGGGCCGCTCACAGGAAAACACAGCACGCGGCATGGCTGTGACGTCACTGCTGTGCACCCGTGGCCTACGATAAATCCAGGGCCGAGCACACGACCGTGTGACGTCAGCAATGTGGTGTTAAGTACAGGCCGACACAAACGCATACTATGTCAAAGATTTTGTGAAACGTCTTTGAGCAAACTACACTGAAGTGCCAAAGAAACTGCTGTAGGTATGCGTATTCAAATACAGAGATACACTATGTGATCAAAAGTATCCAGACATCCCCCAAAACATACGCTTTTCATATCAGGTGCATTGTGCTGCCACCCACTGCCAGGTTCTCCATATCAGCGACCTCAGTAGCCATTAGACATCGTGAGAGAGCAGAATAGGGCGATCCGCGGAACTCACGGACTTCGAACGTCAGCAGGTTATTGGGTGTTGAAACGTCCCCTTTTGAAAAATTGTACAAGACTGTGCTTAAGCTGACACACAATATTTTTAGCGCAACGCAATCTGACTTTCAAAAATCCCTACAAAAGAATGGCCCTGACTAACATTAACCTATACCTTTCACAAATCACTTACCTCACAAAAATCTTCATTACTCGAACTACTGCAATGCAGCGAGCGCCACTACTGCCAGCTAAATAAAAGATTCAAACTACGGAAGGCACTAACTACTGATAGGCATAGTTAGCAAATGAAAGATTTTAATAGAGAACAAACAATGTATTTACCTTAATAGTCATAATATATATAGCAGTTCGTGACAAATTACAAAACTCCGCCATCTCTCTCCCCACATCCACCACTGCTGGCGGCTCACCTCCAACTGCGCAACGCTACGCGCTGTTCACATCCAGCTGCCGCTGCCCAACACTACAATGGCAGACAACAATGCAAACCAGCCACAGACTGCACACAGCACAGCCAGTGATTTTCATACAGAGTGCTACGTAACGTTGCCAATAAGAAAACATAAACAGCCTACTTACATAGCCCCCATGCTCCCCATAAGAAATTTTACAAATTGTTTTGGGCAGTGGCCAATAATGATTTGATAAAATTTTTCATAATTATAATAATAAAGAAATCGTATGCACACACTTATTGATACAATGTTGGTCAAAAGCTAAAATTTTCTCACAGTCCATAAAAGCAGTCCTGATCATTCATCACAGTAAAATTGCAGTGTTTTTCTCAAAGTCTGAGCAGTAAAAGAAAATGCACACGGAAATAGTGGATTTCCATGCAGTCTTGAAGAAGTAGTGTTGTCCTTCCAACGGAAAGACAGTGCTGACTCTCGACATGGAGACAGGTAATGGGCCACAACAGAGCAAACCCACAACAGAGTCAGTCGACGTTGAAGAATATTGGTAGGTAGGACATCACAGAGTAGACCCACTGCAGTCCCGGTAGAGATTACGGTATTGGTGGGCCACCAGAGGTGCAGACCCACTGCAGTCCTTGTAGAAATAATGGTACTGGTGAGTCATCAAAGGTGTAGACCCACTGTAGTCCTTGTAGAGATTGTGGTATTGGTTGTCCATCAAACGTGCAGACCCACTGTAGTCCTTGTAGAAATAATGGTATTGGTGGGCCATCAAAGATGCAGACCCACTGTAGTCCATGTAGAGACGGCCAGCAGCCATCTGTTGCAACTGTGCAGGTGCACAATCACCATCGAAGAGTCTTGCAGTCAATATAGCAAGTCCATAAATCACCACTTGTGTACTCACAAAACTTTTTGGAATGTCCTTAGAACCAGCAATGCTGTTATCCAGTCCCTTGCTGAATTAATAACACACGTGCAAACACTAACAGTCCCAACTTCTCACATATTGTCCATATACTATGACCAACAGAAACGTGTGCAGTGAAATGTAACTTACAAGTTACTTAATTTGATGAACTGGTGTCAATTACAATTTTATAACATGAGAATACAATTACAAAGGTACAAAATACATCATTAGAGAACATAACAATACAGATAACATTTGTAGTACAAGCTTTACAAAACAATCGAAATAACATATACATCAGTGTTACAGGAATTATGACATGAGTACATAGATAAAAGATCAGGATAACTTTCGAAAAATCAACTTCACACACGAGCATTAAAACTGAACAGAATAAATAATGTCTAAGCATATTTACAAGGTAAATAACATATTATCAGAAAAATTCTTCAACTTAAATCTTATATGCTAGACACATACAGACAGGAAAAACACAAATACACAAGGGAACACAAACACATAGAGGGATAACACAAAAGGAAAGGACAGGATTCGTTTTACTGCAGTATTTTGCATGGAGATCTCCCTTCGTTCATCATTATTCCCAAAAAGTCATATCTAAGCCTGCTTTCTGTATTCTGTTCACATCCTCTTTCAAAAATAGTTTTTCTCCACTGTACACTACTTTTTTTTGCCAAACCATTTTCTTATAGCTTCTCAATGCATTTCTTTCCATTCATCTCAACCCGTTCTCTTATATAGCCTACCCCATCTTAAGGTAACTTAAATCTACTGAGCTCAGATGCTAAACTAAGGGATGAGGCAATGCAGCAGCACAAAACAATTAACACAAACATCAATGACAAAAAATTCAGATTGGCAAAGCTATCAGCAGTAAATCTAAATTTGCAGAGCAAATGCAACATTATCACTAATATGAGCCAGTGTGCAGCAAAAAGAAAAATAAATCAGTAGTAAAACTAGCTTCACAGAGTAATACAAAGTGAAAGTTAGTAGCACTATGCCTGGCAAGCAGCAGCAGCAAATGCAATAACTTATATCTAAACATGACAAAGCTCAAGAAGAAAACATATTACAGTAAAAATGGCCATGTTTAATACCTATGTCACATCTTAACACTAGAGTGATTCATCACAATTTATTCTACAAAAGAAATTACCAAGTACTTGAAAAGAAAATTCTGTATGCAATTCCTGTGAAGGGAAATGTCTTTTTGTGCTCCCTCGTTTTTTTGATGTGGATTATAAAATTATTTACTGGATCTGTAGGCATAAAATATCTGTATTAGTACATCTATTAAATTTTATTTTAACCAATGCTGCATTGCAGCTAGAAACTAGATATTAAACAAAATGAGTAAATAAATACATAAAGCAAGCCATATGGCATTTCTCTCAACTAGCAAGACAATAGCCGTGAAATGTTTCTCATCGTTTCATTAGGCATTTTAGTAAATATCATAAATTAAGAGCTCCACAGTATAATCATATGTTTTCAAGTTTGAGCGTGTCGTATTTGCGATGCTTTCTACAAAGGAATGCCAATAGCGAGGATAATGGCCTCCCTTTTTTTCTGCCTGTGCCTCTGAAAGGCACATACTAATGGCTTTTTCTCCAGGTGTCTGACACAGCTGGGTGCCCACGACGCATTACGTGCAGGTGGTCACTTAACTTTCTTACGGAAATATTTACGACAGCAGTTTTTGCTACAGTGACAGTCTCATATAAAAATATTTCACAGGTCAAGAAATTGCGTTACAAATCTGTAGAAACAAAATCCTATTGATATAACAGTATGGTAATGGTCTGCGATTGGAGTGATATGGGACTTCCGATTCATCTAGATGCGACTCTGACAGGTGACACGTGCATAAGAATCCTGTCCGATCACCTGCATCAGTTCATGTCCACTGTGCATTGCTACAGATTTGGGCAATTCCAGTAGGACAATGCTACACCTCACTTGGCCAGAACGGCCACAGAGTGGCTCCAGGAGCATTTTAAATACTTCCGCTGGCCGCCAGAATCCCCAGATATGGACATCATGGAGCATAACTCGGATGCCTTGCAGCGTGCTGTTCAGAAGATATCTCAGCTGCCTGGTACTCTTATGGATTTATGGACAGCCCTGCAGGATTCGTGGTGTCAGTTTCCCTCCAACACTACTTCAGACATTAGTCGAGTCCATGCCACGCCGTGTTGCTGCCCCTCTGCGTGCTAGTTGGGGCCGTACACGATATTAGGCAGGTGGACCAGTTTCTCTGGCACTTCGGTGTTCTTCACAGGGTCCATTAAACGTTTGTAAAATTTTTCGTCGTACTTGTTCGGGAACGGATAGCAAACAGTTAAAAACAGCATGTAATGGTGGCCATCACCTTTCTTCCACCAACTTGAAGAGTCAGCTGCTGACATACAGGGTCCACGTATTCATGAGGTTGTCTCCATAGCCTTCCACGTACATCCGCCCGATACACTTTGAAACGAGAGTCGTCCCACCAGGCAACATGTTTCCAGTCATCAACAGTACAATGTTTGTGTTGACGAGCCCAGTCAAGGCTAAAGCTTTGTATCGTGCAGTCATCAAGGGTCCATGAGCAGGTCTTTGGCTCTGAAAGGCCATATCGATGATGTTTCGTCGAATGGTTCGCACTCTGATACTTGTTGATGGCCCAGGACTGGAATCTGCAGCAATTTGCGGAAAGATTGCACTTCTGTCACGCTGAACGATTCTTTTTAGTCGTCGTTGGTCCCGCTCTTGTATGATCTTTTTTGGGCGGCTGCGATGTCGGAGATTTGACGGTTCAAATGGCTCTGAGCACTATGGGACTTAGTATTGGAGGTCATTAGTCCCCCAGAACTTAGAACTACTTAAGCCTAACTAACCTAAGGACATCACACACATCCATGCCGAGGCAGGATTCGAACCTGCGACCGTAGCAGTCGCGCGGTTCCGGACTGAAGCCCCTAGAACCGCTCGGCCACTGCGGCCGGCCGAGAGTGATATTTTACCGGATTTCTGATATTGACGGTACACTCGTGATATGGCCGTACAGAAAAATCCCCACCATCGCTACCTCGGATATGCTGCGTCCCATCGCTCGTGCACTGACTGCAACACCACGTTCTGACTGACTTAAATCTTGATAACCTGCCATTGGAGCAGTGGTAACCGGTCTAACAACTGCACGAGATACTTGTTGTCTTAATAGACCTTGCCGACTGCAGCGCCGTATTCTGCCTGTTTACCTATGTCTGTACGAGGTGCATTCAAGTTCTAAGGCCTCAGATTTTTTTCTAATTAACTACTCACCCGAAATCGATGAAACTGGCGTTACTTCTCGACGTAATCGCCCTGCAGACGTACACATTTTTCACAATGCTGACACCATGATTCCATGGCAGCGGCGAAGGCTTCTTTAGGAGGCTGTTTTGACCACTGGAAAATCGCTGAGGCAATAGCAGCATGGCTGGTGAATGTGCGGCCACGGAGAGTGTCTTTCATTGTCGGAAGAAGCCAATAGTCACTAGGAGGCAGGTCAGGTGAGTAGGGAGCATGAGGAATCACTTCAGATTTGTTATCACAAAGAAACTGTTGCGTAACGTTAGCTCGATGTGCGGGTGCATTGTCTCGGTGAAACAGCACACGCGCAGCCCTTCCCGGACGTTTTTGTTGCAGTGCAGGAGGGAATTTGTTCTTCAAAACATTTTCGTAGGATGCACCTGTTACCGTAGTGCCCTTTGGAACGCAATGGGTAAGGATTACACCCTCGCTGTCCCAGAACATGGACACCATCATTTTTTCAGCACTGGCGGTTACCTGAAAGTTTTTTTGATGGCGGTGAATCTGTGTGCTTCCATTGAGCTGACTGGCGCTTTGTTTCTGCAACAAACGGCACTGACTACGTATTTGTTTATATCTTCAGATGTGCTAACAAAACTAACGTGGTTCCATTTAAAAAAACGTAGGTTTGTGTTAAAAAACATACTTCCATGCATTTTTTTATGGTTTGTATTAAACAATTACACTAGCCCCTCTCCTCACGTTTGGTCTGTGGAATCGGTTCGTCAGTATTTGATGTGGTTTACGAAATACATCCAGCGGTAATGTTAGGTGACTCACCCTGTATATGATCCCTGACGGCAGTTTCTCATGCTAGGGACGACTTACACAGAAGTCAGTTTAGCTTGCTAATTACTGCAGTGGCACTCACAGCAACTGCTCGAATGAGCGACAATTGGCCTGCATGCACGAAGTACATCGTCGGATCATTCACTGGCCTCTCCTTTCTAAGATTCCTCGCGTGTGTGCAATGGTGTCAGCAGCGATGGCAGTTCTATGGACGAGGTTGTCTTCTGTCTCCACAACGGACGCACACACCAGCTGCTTCATATGCCCGCAGCGGAAAAAATCCAGACACGTGAGGTCTCGTGACTTGGGTGGCCCACCTCAGCCGATCCATCGATTCGCGAATGTTGTCTCAGATGATTCCTCAGCAATGCAGAAATGGGTGGAACCGCATCATGCTGGAAGTACGCCCATTGTCGAACGTCCAGCGGTACATCCTCCACACCATTGGTTTCACACCTCGCAAATTCAGAAAAACGAATGATTGCACACTGTTCGAGTAAGGAAAACGTCGCCATTTTAAGTATTTAAAACAGTTCTCATTCTCGCCGCTGGCGGTAAAATTCCATCTGCTGTACGGTGCTGCCATCTCTAGGATGTATTGACAATGAACGCGGCCTCATTTTAAAACAATGAGCATGTTTCTATCTCTTTCCAGTCCAGAGAAAAAAAATTGGAGGCCTTAGAACTTGAATGCACCTCGTACATCCGAAATATGCTCTGTGGGATTCAAATCGGGAGAGCGAGGCCACATGATGCGTGCAATATCTTCCGTTCCCAAGAAAACATCAACTACCCGTGCTCAATGAGGTCCAGGATTATCGCCCATCATTACCAAGTCTGGGCCCAAAGCGTCTCGCAACAACCACACATGATGTCCCAAGGTCTCGTCACGATACCTGACAGCAGATAAACGTTGCCGATTCACCCATACAAATTCATGAAGAGTGGTCCGAGTGGTCAACATAATCCCTGCCAACATCATTATGGATCCTCCTCCAAATCGGTCTCTTTCCACAATGTTTGGGTCCTGAAATCGTGTTCCACGCTCCCTCCCTCCGTCGAGAATGACTCTCCAGACTACGAGGTGCATTCAAGTTCTAAGGCCTCCGATTTTTTTTCTCCGGACTGGAAAGAGATAGAAACATGCTCATTGTTTTAAAATGAGGCCGCGTTCATTGTCAATATGTCCCAGAGATGGCAGCACCGTACGGCAGATGGAATTTTACCGCCAGCGGCGAGAATCACAACTGTTTTAAATACTTAAAATGGCGACGTTTTCCTTACTCGAACAGTGTGCAATCATTCGTTTTCTGAATTTGCGTGGTATGAGACCAATTGAAATTCATCGACAGTTGAAGGAGACATGTGGTGATGGAGTTATGGGTGTGTCGAAAGCGCGTTCGTGGGTGCAACAGTTTAATGAAGGCAGAACATCGTGTGACAACAAACCGAAACAACCTCGGGCTCGCACAAGCCGGTCTGACGACGCAATCGAGAAAGTGGAGAGAATTGTTTTGGGGGATCGCCGAATGATTGGTGAACAGATCGCCTCCAGAGTTGGCATTTCTTTGGGTTCTGTGCACACAATCCTGCATGACGACCAGAAAATGCGAAAAGTGTCATCCAGGTGGGTGTCACAAATGCTGACGGACGACCACACGGCTTCCCGTGTGGCACGTTGCCGAGCAATGTTGACACGCAACGACAGCACGAATAGGACTTTCTTTTCGTCGTTTGTGACAATGGATGAGATGTGGATGCCATTTTTCAATCCAGAAACAAAGCGCCAGTCAGCTCAATGGAACCATACAGATTCACCGCCACCAAAAAAATTTCGGGTAACCGCCAGTGCTGAAAAAATGATGGTGTCCACGTTCTGTGACAGCGAGGGCGTAATCCTTACCCATTGCGTGCCAAAGGGCACTACGGTAACAGGTGCATCCTACGAAAATGTTTTGAAGAACAAATTCCTTCCTGCACTGCAACAAAAACGTTCGGGAAGGGCTGCGCATGTGCTGTTTCACCGAGAGAATGCACCCACACATCGAGCTAACGTTACGCAACAGTTTCTTCGTGATAACAACTTTGACGTGATTCCTCATGCTCCCTACTCACCTGACCTGGCTCCTAGTGACTTTTGGCTTTTTCCAACAATGAAAGACACTCTCCGTGGCCGCACATTCACCAGCCGTGCTGCTATTGCCTCAGCGATTTTCCGGTGGTCAAAACAGACTCCTAAAGAAGCCTTCGCCGCTGCCATGGAATCATGGCGTCAGCGTTGTGAAAAATGTGTACGTCTGCAGGGCGATTACTTCGAGAAGTAACGCCAGTTTCATCGATTTCGGTTGAGTAGTTAATTAGAAAAAAACAATTGGAGGCCTTAGTACTTGAATGCACGTCGTAAATCGCGACTCATCCGTGGAAAAAACATTGGCCCACAGGTGGCGTGTTGACGACTCCACTGTAGACGTTGCCTTCTGTGAGGGCGTATAAGAGGTACATGTACAGAAGGTACAATAAAAATCACTCCGCCGAAGCATTCCGTACGCAGTTTGCCTCGATAGAACTCGTCCAGTGGATGCTGCGAGGTCAAATTCCAGTTGAAGTGCTGTACTAACAAGGGAACCTCCCCATCGCACCCCCCTCAGATTTAGTTATAAGTTGGCACAGTGGATAGGCCTTGAAAAACTGAACACAGATCGATCGAGAAAACAGGAAGAAGTTGTGTGGAACTATGAAAAAATAAGCAAAATATACAAACTGGGTCGTCCATGTGCAATATAGGCAATATTAAGGGGAATGTGAGACGAGGAGAGCCGTGGTCCCGTGGTTAGCGTGAACAGCTGCGGAACGCGAGGTCTTTGGTTCAAATCTTCCCTCAATCGAAAATTTTAACTTTTTATTTTCAGTTTATGTGACAAACCCTTATGTTTTCATCACTTTTTTTGGAGTGATTATTACATCCACAAGAAAACCTAAATCGGGCAAGGTAGAAGAATCTTTTTACCCATTCGCCAAGTGTACAAGTTAGGTGGGTCGACAACATATTCCTATCATGTGACGCACATGCTGTCACCAGTGTCGTATAGAATATATCAGACGTGTTTTCCTGTGGAGGAATCGGTTGACCTATGACCTTGCGATCAAATGTTTTCGGTTCCCATTGGAGAGACACGTCCTTTCGTCAACTAATCGCACGGTTTTGCGGTGCTGTCGCAAAACACAGACACTAAACTTATTACAGTGAACAGAGACGTCAATGAACGAACGGACAGATCATAACTTTGCGAAAATAGAGAAAGCAAAATTTTCAGCCGAGGGCAGATTCGAACTAAAGACCTCCCGTTCCGGAGCTGTTCACGCTAACCACGGGACCACTGCGCTCCTGACCTTACTCTATCCCTCATGTTGCCTATCTTGCGCATGGACTACTCAGTTTGTATATTTTGCTTATTTTTTTCATAGTTCCACACAACTTCTTCCTGTTTTCTCGATTGATCTGTGTTCAGTTTATCAAGGCCTATCCAGTGTGCCAACTTGTAACTAAATCTGAGGGGGGTGCGATGGGGAGGTTCCCTTGTAAGGCGGCACCGTCGTGCCGTTACAACCAAATTACGGTCCTCTCTTTCTGACGTCACCCGTGGTCGCCCCTGTCGTGATCTTCGGGATACTGTCTCTACAAGCTGTCACCACATCTGAGAAACAACATAACGGTTCAGACTAAGCCACCAGGCCACATCAGTATGCGACTGTTCAAATGACTCTGACAAGGGAACCTCCCCATCGCACCCCCCTCAGATTAAGTTATAAGTTGGCACAGTGGATAGGCCTTGAAAAACTGAACACAGATAAATCTAGAAAACAGGAAGAAGTTGTGTGGAACTATGAAAAAAATTAGTAAAATATACAAACTGAGTAGTCCATGCGCAAGATAGGCAACATGAAGGAGAAGTTGAGCTCAGTGGTGCCGTGGTCCCGTGGTTAGCGTGAGCGGCCACCGAACGAGTCGCCGGCACGGTAGCTCAGCGTGTTCGGTCAGAGGGTTAGCTACCCTCTGTAACAAAAAAAAAACTGAGTGAACAGATCAACGAAGAACCTAAATGGGTGTCATCGGACGTCCGCAACAAAATGAGATATATATATATATATATATATATATATATATATATATATATATATATATATATATATATATATATATATATGGAATAGGCGGAGTTATTAAAGAGAACCGTTTCCAGTTTAGCTTCAAAAAAAACGAGAGTTTCTTGGTTCAAGTCTTCCCTCGAGTGAAAAGTTTATTTTCTTTATTTTCACAAAGTTATGATCTGTCCGTTCGTTAATTGACGTCTCTGTTCACTGTAATAAGTTTAGTGTCTGTCTTTTGCGACCGCACCGCAAAACCGTGCGATTAGTAGACGAAAGGACGTGCCTCTCCAATGGGAACCGAAAACATTTGATCGCAAGGTCATAGGTCAACCGATTCCTCCACGGGAAATCACGTCTGATATATTCTATACGACACTGGTGACGGCATGTGCGTCACATGACAGTAATATGCTGTCGACCCAGCTAACTTGTACACTTGGCGAATGGGTAAAAAGATTCTTCTACCTTGCCCGACTTAGGTTTTCTTGTGGATGTGATAATCACTCGCAAAAAAGTGATGAAAACATAAGAGTTTGTCACATAAACTGAAAATAAAAAAAAATACAATTTCCATTCGCGGGAAGACTTCAACCAAGGACCTCTCGTTTGGCAGCTGCTCACGCTAACCACGGGACCACCGCACTACTGAGCTCACATTTTCCTTGATGTTGCATATATTGCGCATGGACTACTCAGTTTGTACATTTTGCTTATTTCTTTCGTAGTTCCACACATCTTCTTCCTGGTTTCTCGATTGATCTGTGTTCAGTTTTTCAAGGGCTATCCACTGTGCTCTTCTATAACTACACTCCTGGAAATTGAAATAAGAACACCGTGAATTCATTGTCCCAGGAAGGGGAAACTTTATTGACACATTCCTGGGGTCAGATACATCACATGATCACACTGACAGAACCACAGGCACATAGACACAGGCAACAGAGCATGCACAATGTCGGCACTAGTACAGTGTATATCCACCTTTCGCAGCAATGCAGACTGCTATTCTCCCATGGAGACGATCGTAGAGATGCTGGATGTAGTCCTGTGGAACGGCTTGCCATGCCATTTCCACCTGGCGCCTCAGTTGGACCAGCGTTCGTCTGGACGTGCAGACCGCGTGAGACGACGCTTCATCCAGTCCCAAACATGCTCAATGGGGGACAGATCCGGAGATCTTGCTGGCCAGGGTAGTTGACTTACACCTTCTAGAGCACGTTGGGTGGCACGGGATACATGCGGACGTGCATTGTCCTGTTGGAACAGCAAGTTCCCTTGCCGGTCTAGGAATGGTAGAACGATGGGTTCGATGACGGTTTGGATGTACCGTGCACTATTCAGTGTCCCCTCGACGATCACCAGTGGTGTACGGCCAGTGTAGGAGATCGCTCCCCACACCATGATGCCGGGTGTTGGCCCTGTGTCTCTCGGTCGTATGCAGTCCTGATTGTGGCGCTCACCTGCACGGCGCCAAACACACATACGACCATCATTGGCACCAAGGCAGAAGCGACTCTCATCGCTGAAGACGACACGTCTCCATTCGTCCCTCCATTCACGCCTGTCGCGACACCACTGGAGGCGGGCTGCACGATGTTGGGGCGTGAGCGGAAGACGGCCTAACGGTGTGCGGGACCGTAGCCCAGCTTCATGGAGGCGGTTGCGAATGGTCCTCGCCGATACCCCAGGAGCAACAGTGTCCCTAATTTGCTGGGAAGTGGCGGTGCGGTCCCCTACGGCACTGCATCCGTGCGTCGCTGCGGTCCGGTCCCAGGTCGACGGGCACGTGCACCTTCCGCCGACCTCTGGCGACAACATAGATGTACTGTGGAGACCTCACGCCCCACGTGTTGAGCAATTCGGCGGTACGTCCACCCGGCCTCCCGCATGCCCACTATACGCCCTCGCTCAAAGTCCGTCAACTGCACATACGGTTCACGTCCACGCTGTCGCGGGATGCTACCAGTGTTAAAGACTGCGATGGAGCTTCGTATGCCACAGCAAACTGGCTGATACTGACGGCGGCGGTGCACAAATGCTGCGCAGCTAGCGCCATTCGACGGCCAACACCGCGGTTCCTGGTGTGTCCGCTGTGCCGTGCGTGTGATCATTGCTTGTACAGCCGTCTCGCAGTGTCCGGAGCTAGTATGGTGGGTCTGACACACCGGTGTCAATGTGTTCTTTTTTCCATTTCCAGGAGTGTAAATCTGAGGGGGGTGCGATGGGGAGGTTCCCTTGTAAGCACTATGGGACTTAACATCTGAGGTCATCAGTCCGCTAGACTTAGAACTACTTAAACCTAACTAACGTAAGGACATCACACACATTCATTCCCGAGGCGGGATTCGAACCTGCGACCGTAGCAGCAGCGCGGTTCCAAACCGAAGTGCCTAGAACCGCCCGGCCACAGTGGCGGGCTTCCGAGTGTCTTGCTTACGTTCTTCCTATGGGCCTTCATGGCAGAGAGCCTGTTAGGCGTCTTCTCTGCGCCATACTGCACCGTCTGTGACTGTGTACTCAGCGATTGCGGATGTGGGACTACCCGGCAAACACTATCTCGTTTCATAGGTGCCCTGACGTCATCGTTTGCATGGCTGTCTGTTAACCAGAATCCCATCTTCCGTGCAGAACACGATCGTACGGACATCCGACATCTTAATTACAGCCTGTGTGATTATATCGTGAATTAGACACAGAACGGGGAAATATCGGTTTGTTGCTTTGATTTTGGTCACAAGTTTATTAACTAGAACGGAGAATTACTTGTGTCAGAATTTGTTTATATCATTGTATTGTGTTGCATTGTATGTTAACTGGGAGCCTAGAAACGAGGGAGAGGCTCCGTCCCCGCCGCAGCCGCAGTGGTCCACAACCCCACGACGACTACCGCAGTCCACTTCACGCCTCCGCCGCCCAACACCGAACCACTCTTTCAGGGTAATTGTGCGGTTCGGCAGTTCGGCCCCTGGTGGACTCCCCCCCCCCCCCTCCCCCCCAGGCTGACGAGTGTAACCCCTCTGTTTGCGTGGTAATGGTGGTGGTGTACACCTACGTGGAGAACTTGTGTACGCGGCAATCGCCTATATAGTGTAGCTGAGGCGGAATAAGGGGAACCAGCCCGCATTCGCCGAGGCAGATGGAAAACCGCCTAAAACCCATCCACGGAGTGGCCGGCTCACCGGACCTCCACACAATCCCACTGGATGGATACGTGCCGGGGACCCAGGCGCTCCTTCCCAATCCAACTGGGTGGAGCTCACCATTACTATCTGCAAGTTCATGAAGACGCGGATTTGGTAGAGGAGACGTTGCGCATGGAATGATTTCCAACAAGAAGGCATGATTTTTTTCGGCTGATTTTTTAGCGTTCTGTACCTCACTCGGTGAAAACAGAACTCTTATACCATAGCTTTCTTGTCCGTCTGTCTGTCTGTCCGACTGTTAAAAGTCCTTATTCTCAGGAACGGGAAGACGTGTCAAGTTGAAATTTATGTCGCCTACTAAAGTCTTTAGTCCTTTGGCGGTGTAATAAGTATAAATTTCTTAGTCAATCCAATAAAAACCTTAGCGTACTTCCCATCGACGCAGAATCATGACATCTGGCAAGAAGAAAGGTTTCACAGTACAAGTAAAGGGAAAGAAAAGGAAATTTTGGATTTGTAATTATATCACACGAAAAAATATTACTTGTTATCCGACTTAGAACTTTAAAACATTCTCGAAACCCTTTGAATCCCCAGGATAGGTATCTCGCCAGTATCAATTTCAAGAACAGGCAAAAAGCGTCGTTAACCTCGATTCTCGGCGTGGATGAACTGTCTGTAGACGTAATGAAGTTCGTACGGGTCCCTCATAGTGCTGGTCCTACCGGCACCTAGTCAATTGTTGAAACTCACATATTAAGAAACTGCTGTGACGCAACAGCTTCCGTTTCTTTCCTTTCTTTTTCGTTGTTTCCTTTTTCTCCAGTACTCCATCTTTTTCTCTTTTTTTGGTCATCAGTCTACTGACTGGTTTGATGCGGCCCGCCACGAATTCCTTTCCTGTGCTAACCTCTTCATCTCAGAGTAGCACTTGCAACCTACGTCCTCAATTATTTGCTTGACGTATTCCAATCTCTGTCTTCCTCTACAGTTTTTGCCCTCTACAGCTCCCTCTAGTACCATGGAAGTGATTCCCTCATGTCTTAGCAGATGTCCTATCATCCTGTCCCTTCTCCTTATCAGTGTTTTCCACATATTCTTTTCCTCTCCGATTCTGCGTAGAACCTCCTCATTCCTTACCTTATCAGTCCACCTAATTTTCAACATTCGTCTATAGCACCACATCTCAAATGCTTCGATTCTCTTCTGTTCCGGTTTTCCCACAGTCCATGTTTCACTACCACATAATGCTGTACTCCAGACGTACATCCTCAGAAATTTCTTCCTCAAATTAAGGCCGGTATTTGATATGAGTAGACTTCTCTTGGCCAGAAATGCCTTTTTTGCCATAGCGAGTCTGCTTTTGATGTCCTCCGTCCGTCATTCGTTATTTTACTGCCCAGTAGCAGAATTCCTTAACTTCATTGACTTCGTGAGCATCAATCCTGATGTTAAGTTTCTCGCTGTTCTCATTTCTACTACTTCTCATTACCTTCTTCTTTCTCCGATTTACTCTCAAACCATACTGTGTACTCATTAGACTGTTCATTCCGTTCAGCAGATCATTTACTTCTTCTTCACTTTCACTCAGGATAGCAATGTCATCAGCGAATCGTATCATTGATATCCTTTCACCTTGTATTTTAATTCCACTCCTGAACCTTTCTTTTATTTCCATCATTGCTTCCTCGATGTACAGATTGAAGAGTAGGGGCGAAAGGCTACGGCCTTGTCTTACACCCTTCTTAATACGAGCACTTCGTTCTTCATCGTCCACTCTTATTATTCCCTCTTGGTTGTTGTACGTCTCTCCCTATAGCTTACCCCTACACTTTTTCAGAATCTCGAACAGCTTGCACCATTTTATATTGTCGAACGCTTTTTCCAGGTCGACAAATCCTATGAAAGTGTTTTGATTTTTCTTTAGCCTTGCTTCCATTATTAGCCGCAACGTCAGAATTGCCTCTCTCGTCCCTTTACTTTTCCTAAAGCCAAACTGATCGTCAGCTAGCGCATTCTCAATTTTCTTTTCCATTCTTCTGTATATTATTCTTGTACTCCATCATCTTTCCCCAAATGTTGTCTTCTCCTTTCCTTTCTTCTGTCCCTATTGTGCCCGACTTCTCATTTCATCTCCCTGCTCTGTCTTCTAAATTTAGTATTTTATTCTTAAAAAATTTATGCTATTTTCGATTTTGTGATGTTGTTTATTTGTTGATCTTTTCTTATTTCTGTAATCCGTACTGCTGTTCACTTATTTTTCCAAAAATACAGGAATATTTGTTCCGTTAGCCTGTTCTCAACCATTCGGTAAAGGTGTCCAAAGAAGATTAACCTTCGCTTGGCCCTTACCTCTCATATTTTCTGTGAATTTTGCTGCATCTCCTCACGACTTCTCATTTTGCGACCCCCACCGCCCCTAGTTTGTACTGCACCCATTATTTTACTGAGAGTCTATCGTGCAAATATCTCTGTTGTCTCCAGCATATACTTCATCGTTGAGCATTCACAGACATGTACACATTCTGTGCTTGAAACTATGGCACGGTGTTTTAGTTTATATTTTTGGAAACACATTTCTTCCTGCAGATATTTTTAATCATATCATATGCTCTTTCCTACTAACCCTTTTATTTATCGTAAATCTTTGTATTACATTCTAATTGTGGTTTCCCCAATATATTTATCCTCTTACTCAAGACATTGAAAACATTCACAGGATTTTTTTTCTTTTCATATATTTTAACAAACAGTTCGCAAGCAAGACACAAATGCAGAGTAATTTTTTTTCTGGTTCACTAAGGTATAAACGGAGTCCATGTGTGTGAACCTCCAATCGCACAATAGTCTTTGCCTTGTATTTTCTCTTCCTGTTACAATAAAATATTTTTATTTGTTTAAGACAGTGAACTGTCTATGCTAATGTGCACAGAAAATAGGTTTCTTAAAATGTTAACACATGTGGAATATATGATTTCCAATACATGCTTTTGTTGATGATCTCAGATAGCTTTATAAATGCAAGTAAATAAGAATTGTACAATCGTTTGTGGTACGTAATAATTTGTATTGCCAGTAAAAGAATCTTTATGTTTGGGTATAAGTTTCAGAACAAGTATTGTCCACAGTACATACATAAATTTCACATTTGATATACATGACGCTTGTATCGGAATTGCAGCTACGTTTCCTGCGTTTCGAGACATTCTTTGCGTCACGAAGCATTGCCAGGTCTAACCTCTGGTGTCGGTTTCAAAAGTGCTCTTCTTGCCTATGTATACAGATTTTTTACAGCATCTGCATCTTCAGTGTCAGATGCATTCACTGCACAAGAATGTCCTCTTTGCCTAGCAATTAGCGTGACATATTTGTAATTAATTATAACTTTGTCAACGCGTATTTTGTAGTCAATTAATGGCAGTCTGTTTTGTTGAATATCGAATGTAGTACACAGACCAAAAGTGGACAATCAGGTGGAATATAAAATAATTAAAAATCCATACCAGCCATTGTTCGAATGTAACATACGTAATATCATAAAAATCTGTCACAAAGATCAACATGTCCCATGTTTTCATTACAGTTTCACAATCGCTGATTGTGGAACATCTAACTTCTTTTTCTTTTACCTGCCGTATGACCAGAGGTCCATGTAAGAGGATGTTCATAAAGTGTGTCATTTCATAGTAATGAACTAAATTTATGCAAATGTGAACTAATTCTTACCATCTAGAGTATATAGCGAACAACACGGACTGTCTGTCTAACATTTACGCATGATAAGCATGTACGTATAAATGTTTCTCGTTTTTATGCGCAACCATTTTCAGCATAGGACCAAGTCTAAACTAATACGCCAATCGTTCTTTGCAAGATGCTGCGTTGTAGTGCTAAAAATTAAGAACTAGAAAGTCCACACTTGTGCACAATCGTTCTATAAGCGGGAAAATTCGCGTATTTGTGGCAAAAAAAAAGAACTAAGATAAACATTTCTGGGCACAGAGAACGAAAAGTTTATCTATCTCATCTCTTTGTGTTTCTATGTATTTTGGTGCATTTTTTTTACATTTATCATGCATTTTCTTTTTACAGTTCTATTGAGTAGTTTTCTGAAGATTGATTCGAGTATCCGCTTCTGTCAGATTTTATGAAAAGATTGGAAAATCGTCTGCAAAATGCTTGCACTTTTTTCTGATTCCATTTGATTTACTTCTCCATTCGGTTTACTTCCTACGATGATTGGTCCAGCACTGTGATTTGCTGTTACTTGCGATATTTAGTATATATTTTAGTGTATCTCCTCGTGCCTGTTTCCTTTTCCTTCTTCTACAGTGATACGGTGGATGAGTGACGTACATGATTTATCGTATGTTCCAGGTATGCTGCTGGACGAGGTGGGGATCGACATCCGGGGTCTGGAGGAAAGGTGAGACGCCTGGAAGAGCGTACTAAGAGACCAACCAATGACAACACTCATCTGTGTCAGCCAGTTGTATTTTCTCACCCTCATCCACTGTCTTCACATCTTTACTGATTTATTTTTATTTATTTATTTATTATTATTATCATTTATTCTTTCTTACTTTTCGTATGAGCGCCTATGGACTATGTTTAATTCAACTGTGCATTCACCTTCTTCTTCCACATTTCTCTCATTACTTTCGTATGTTTCTCTCTTCTCTCTTCCGTACAAGTGGCTCCAGTACTCCTCTTGCGTTTTCCGCAGAAATCCTTGCAATCTTACAATTTCTTTCTGAGTGCCAGTTGTTCTTCAATATCTTGCACAGGAATTCCGAATTCTGACATGCTTCTTCCAATTCCTTTGCACCATGTGTTATCCATTTTTAACTGACAGAAATAAGTGAACAGCCATTTGTTAGTCTATTGAGATACATTTACTCGATGCGGTGACAGAAAGCTATTATTCTTTTCCTAATCATGTCTGTAAATTTTTTCAGTGTTTGTATAAAGTCAACTATTACGGGTTAAGTGGTCCAAGATGTTCCTTTCTGCTTCCATGTTCCTTTTGCTTGCATATTCGCCCTACTTATTTTGTAGTCAAACATGCTGCTGCATAAACTGCTTCTGGGCGAATTACCGTACAGTAGTGTCTACGTTTAGCATTGAGGGATTTTGACTTCTCATTATATGAGAGGAGTGTCCAATAAGTATATATGACGGTAGTATCTGTTCCCGAAAGAACAATTACCGTGAATGACCATGCAGCTTTGCTAGAAATGAAATGATAATTAAATGGACACCCTAGCTGCACGGTAACTGTTCTTTCGGGAACAGATACTACCGTCATATATAGTGGTGGTGGTATGGTTAGTGTTAAACGTCCCGTCGACAACGAGGTCATTAGAGACGGAGCGCAAGCTCGGGTTAGGGAAGGATCGGGAAGGAAATCGGCCGTGCCCTTTCAAAGGAACCATCCCGGCATTTGCCTGAAGCGATTTAGGGAAATCACGGAAAACCTAAATCAGGGTGGCCGGAGACGGGATTGAACCGTCGTCCTCCCGTCATATATAGTTAAAATATGGCTTCCCGGCCATTGACCTTCTTGTGCGAAAGCACACGCTATGCCTGAACTCGTACGCGACTTGGTACATTAATCTGCCACGAGTAATGAGTATGATGGGCAAACATCTATTAGGCGCACTAGGAATGTAGTGGTGTGGACATGTTTGGAATGTGGATCTCACGGGGAGCGTGCCAGTGATAAGTCCCTGCAGGCGCCCTATCCTCTGTGCCCGCGGTGGCTCAGATGGATAGAGCGTCTGCCATGTAAGCAGGAGATCCCGGGTTCGAGTCCCGGTCGGGGCACACATTTTCAACATGACCCCAATGAAGTATATCAACGCCTGTTTGCAGCTAGGGTGTCCATTTAATTATCATTTCATGTCCAATAAGTAGTACAAAATATTTTTTCTCTGCCGGTTTCGGTTGAAAAGTACTTAATTTGCTGTGGACGCTCGTAGAATATTCCCGCTTCATCCCTATAGTTGCATGAAGTTCCGATGAGTGGAACGGGACATTGGCTTTCGAAGTGGCGTCTGTAACGGAAGGTCCGCTCCAGACAGAGAGCTCTCACTGAGTTTCTTTTTGGGAAAACCAGAGCACCAGAGACATTCAGAGGCGCTTTCAGAATGTCTACGGAAACCTCACACTGAACAAAAGCACGGTGAGCCGTTGGGCGAGGCGCCTGTCACCCCAACGAGGTGGCACAAACCTGTACAATCTACCGCATACCGCCCAGCCGCACACAGCTCTAACTCCTGCAGCGTTGCAGCGTGCGGACACTCTCTTTCGGGGTGATCGACGGATCACAGCTACCTCACTGTTGAACTGGGAGGCTCTGTCGGTAGTGCTGACATACTCGTCCACCAGCTGGGGTAGGGCGAGTGCTCGCTGGTTTCTTCGCCGCCTGACAGAATACCACAAGGAGCAACGAAGGACCACCTGTGCGGAATTACTTGCGCGGTACGAGGCTGATGGTGAGAAGTTTTTGTGTAACATAGTGACAGGCGATGAAATATGTGTTCATCACTTATAACCGGAAACGAAAGTGAAATGCCCCGCTTAACCTGCAGGACAGAACAGATAGAATAAATTGTGGAAGGGGGCCAAAATAAGGGGCAGTCAGTTACACTAGAACGTACAACTTTATTATTTGATCAAACATTAGAAGAGCCCCAAAATTTTTTTAATCATAGGCTTTAATCTTTGGGACTTAATTACCAGCTGAGAGCCACTTTAATTTAAAAACGGCTGAAGGCCAATAACTTAAAATGCAAGCATAATCAGAAATTTAAAAGCCAAACCTTATCTTAAAATAGTTCTTTAGTTAGGCTGAAGTAAACAAGTAAAATTCAAATAGGCTGAAGGCCAAACACTTAAAACTCCAAAACATTAATTTTTTTTTAAATACCAAAGTCCTTACTTGAAACAGTTCTTTAATTTAGACTGAAGGCCTTAAGAACAAACAACTGAAACTCAAACCGGCTGAAGGCTGAAGACTTAAAAAGTTCAATAGGTTAAAGTAAACAAGTTAAATTCAAATCAGATAAAGGCCGAAGACATACAAATTCAAAATTTTTTTTAAATGCGAAAGGGCTTACGTGAAACAGTACTTTAAACCAGTCTGAGGGCCATAAGAGTAAAACAACTCTAATTTAAAACACCAAACCGGCTATTTTTTTTAAATACCAAAGTCCTTACTTGAAACAGTTCTTTAATTTAGACTGAAGGCCTTAACAACAAACAACTGAAACTCAAACCGGCTGAAGGCTGAAGACTTAAAAATTCAATAGGTTAAAGTAAACATGTTAAATTCAAATCATATAAAGGCCGAAGACATACAAATTCAAAAATTTTTTTAAATGCGAAAGGGCTTACAAGAAACAGTACTTTAAACTAGTCTGAGGGCCTTAAGAGTAAAACAACTCTAATTTAAAACACCAAACCGGATAGAAGCCACACAAGTACCAACAAGAAGATCAAATTAAAAAAACATAAGGCAGTTCACAGAAGGGAGCCCAGATGTTCGACGGTCGCCCTGTAATTCGCTTAGGCGAGACAGGCAGTCGAGCCAACCATTCACGGTCCGACGACAACCCAACCGACCGTGGACCCACCGACAAGATAACTTCCACTTCAGCCGACCAGGGCACAACAGGGAGTTCAACGGAACAACGTAGAAGATATTGGCGCCCACAAGCAATCTTACACGGAGCTGTCAAAATACACACCATACTGGACAGCAACAACACAATGAGGAAACTACACTGCCTGAAATTTACGTAACCGGAACGTTAACTGCCACAGGGCAGAAGATTCCCCTGGTGCACTTCAGTTCAAATAACCAAATACAGTGAAACTCCACCAGAGGATGGCTAGAATTTTCCAACTTGAAAACCACATGGTTGCTCGCGGGAATATCCTAACAGCCGACAACGTACTCCAAAATGTGAACAGTTTTGACTTGCTGATAGGTTAAATCAAAAGTCAACTTTCGTGTCCAGGGTCGGTGAGCCACGGACCTCGTAGCAATGGGAACAGCGCCACACACTCCGACACCGCGTAGAGACCGCCAGCCGGCCCCGGCCAAACTACACCCCGCCGAGAATTCCTCACTGCTCCACGCGAACCGACCGACTCCTCAGAGCCAGTACGCCGACAACATTTAAAATAACTTGTCAATCAAAATCACACAAGCTACGCACAGTTTCACGAACATTTGCACAAAGAACCAGACAATGCTAATGGCAGTGACTGTACAATAACAGGGACGAATTACGAGTCGCCACACACAGCCAACCCATAAGCGATCGCGGGCCAAATACACGTCGTCTGGCAAGATGACCAATCGAAGTCGTCCCCACTCCAATCGTGTGCGTCGGCAACCGTCGAGCGAGTCATGGCGGTCCGGACCTCACTGCTGCTGCGCCCCGACTGAACTAGGGCCACGTGCCAACTCAAACATCTACATCTACATCTACATCTATACTCCGCAAGCCACCCAACGGTGTGTGGCGGAGGGCACTTTACGTGCCACTGTCATTACCTCCCTTTCCTGTTCCAGTCGCGTATGGTTCGCGGGAAGAACGACTGTCTGAAAGCCTCCGTGCGCGCTCTAATCTCTCTAATTTTACATTCGTGATCTCCTCGGGAGGTATAAGTAGGGGGAAGCAATATATTCGACACCTCATCCAGAAACGCACCCTCTCGAAACCTGCACAGCAAGCTACACCGCGATGCAGAGCGCCTCTCTTGCAGAGTCTGCCACTCGAGTTTGTTAAACATCTCCGTAACGCTATCACGGTTACCAAATAACCCTGTGACGAAACGCGCCGCTCTTCTTTGGATCTTCTCTATCTCTTCCGTCAGACCGATCTGGTACGGATCCCACACTGATGAGCAATACTCAAGTATAGGTCGAACGAGTGTTTTGTAAGCCACCTCCTTTGTTGATGGACTACATTTTCTAAGCACTCTCCCAATGAATCTCAAACTGGTACCCGCCTTACCAACAATTAATTTTATATGATCATTCCACTTCAAATCGTTCCGCACGCATACTCCCAGATATTTTACAGAAGTAACTGCTACCAGTGTTTGTTCCGCTATCATATAATCATACAATAAAGGATCCTTCTTTCTATGTATTCGCAATACATTACATTTGTCTATGTTAAGGGTCAGTTGCCACTCCCTGCACCAAGTGCCTATCCGCTGCAGATCTTCCTGCATTTCGCTACAATTTTCTAATGCTGCAACTTCTCTGTATACTACAGCATCATCCGCGAAAAGCCGCATGGGACTTCCGACACTATCTACTAGGTCATTTATATATATTGTGAAAAGCAATGGTCCCATAACACTCCCCTGTGGCACGCCAGAGGTTACTTTAACGTCTGTAGACATCTCTCCATTGATAACAACATGCTGTGTTCTGTTTGCTAAAAACTCTTCAATCCAGCCATACAGCTGGTCTGATATTCCGTAGGCTCTTACTTTGTTTATCAGGCGACAGTGTGGAACTGTATCGAACGCCTTCCGGAAGTCAAGAAAAATAGCATCTACCTGGGAGCCTGTATCTAATATTTTCTGGGTCTCATGAACAAATAAAGCGAGTTGGGTCTCACACGATCGCTGTTTCCGGAATCCATGTTGATTCCTACATAGTAGATTCTGGGTTTCCAAAAACGACATGATACTCGAGCAAAAAACATGTTCTAAAATTCTACAAGAGATCGACGTAAGAGATATAGGTCTATAGTTTTGCGCATCTGCTCGACGACCCTTCTTGAAGACTGGGACTATCTGTGCTCTTTTCCAATCATTTGGAACCCTCCGTTCCTCTAGAGACTTGAGGT
Source organism: Schistocerca piceifrons (assembly GCF_021461385.2). Taxonomy (NCBI): domain Eukaryota; kingdom Metazoa; phylum Arthropoda; class Insecta; order Orthoptera; family Acrididae; genus Schistocerca; species Schistocerca piceifrons. Next base: position 64,951,301 of record NC_060148.1, on the reverse strand, counting down.
ACACGGCTGTTAAAGGGGGGCAAGTTCTTTTGCGTACTCTGTGTAGAATCGAATTGGTATCCCGTCAGGTCCAGTGGACTTTCCTCTATTGAGTGATTCCAGTTGCTTTTCTATTCCTTGGACACTTATTTCGATGTCAGCCAATTATACTGTCAGGTCCGAACTAACTGCTGGTGCGTTCCAACTGACTGGTCGACACACGACGACCGGGAAATAATAGCAGTCTAGCAAAGAAAATACGGCGCTGCTGCTGCCTCTCACGGTCAGGCAAAGCAGCAACCCAGTGGCACAAGTAATTGAATCTAACATAACGAGGTGGCAGTTCTGCAAAAACAGGATGTTAAATAAGAGATGGCAGAAACATGAGCCACACACAGCTCAGAAATGGCATACCATGGACTGGTGCTACACTACCTCTTCTCTGAAAAAAAAAAGTTTTAAGCTGCACCCTCAGCTGGTAAAGTAATCGCGACGGTCTTACTGGACTCTGAAGGGGTTATTTCATTTTATGTCCTCTCTCATGGTGCAACGATCAGCTCTGAAGAGTATAGTGCTATGAAACAAACGACTTCAGCATGTTCGTCGCCACAAAAAATGCAAACGAACATCCTTCTCCAGCTCAAGGACTCACGTAAGTCTGCGCATCCAAGAGGACCTCACAAAACACCATTGGACCTTCTCCCTCATCCACCCTAAAGTCCGTATCTCGCGCCCTCCGACTTCTATCTGTTTGACCCAATGAAGGATGCACTCCGCAAGAAGCCATGCATGGGAAATGGGGAGTTTATTGATGCGATGCAGAAAGACGTTGGCTCTGATGTCGACCAGTAGAGTGGCACCATGTGGGCATACCGAACTTGCCAGTGATGTAGCGTAAGTCCATAGCACTAAACGAAGATGATGTAGAAAAATAGGTTTTTGTAGCCCAAAGAGTGGGGAATAATATTGTGTATTGGTATCCTGAATAAAACCAACCTGCTGTCAGGAAAAAAGTGTAGCATTACTCACTAAATGATTCTCGTACAACAGAAATAGAAAGGGACTAAAAACACTCCGGCTCTGCACTTTTCATTGTTCTTTTCACCCTGCTGGTTTCTCTACATGTGGTACATTATCCGTCCTTCCGGTAGTGTACATTTATTTGAGGATTTACAGAGTTGCCCCAATTTTACATTGTTGAATGTTTTTTCTGACTCAACAAATTGCAAAAACGTTCTATCGATTTTTCTTAAATTAGCGTATCTTATATAATCTAATTCATCACGTACTCTCTACCAGGCACTTAAATGTGATTTGTAGAGTATCCATGTAGATGTAGATGTAACTTGGTATGTAATAAAGTGCAGTTGAACAACATAAAGTTCGTTACCTTCTTCCTTGTTTCGTAATGACAACTTGGAAATTTATTTTTAAGGGACTTTGCAACCAGACAAGAATTAATTACGTCAATATCGCCACTACTTTTGATATTCATATTTCTGGCCGCAGCAGATTGACAACTATTTTCACATGTGACAATACTACCCAGATACTTCAGTCATAATCTGTATACACTAGTTACATTCACACTATACATCAGGAAAAATGGTACAAAATATGTCAATAAAATATGCATTCACCTTGCAGTCACATGGTAGAAGTGTAATTTATTGAAGTATATTATATCATATTTCATTGTGTTTAGTGGTCATGTTACTAGTGTTTATACACTACGATGAGGCTATCTGAAAATCGTTGTTAATATTCGGAAACAGGTAACGTAAGAGTTTGCAGTAATTAGTAAAGATATTGACCTGTTATTATCTGAACACTAAATGGTCGCTTACTTCCATCTGACCACACGTGGATCGAAACTTGAGTGTCTGCTGGCGTATGAAACTTTCCCAACAACTTAAGCGGATTCATCTAACTGACGTATTCGACAACCGCCGATATAGCAACAAATGCACCGAGGTAGCTCTGTGCAAGGAAATTTAAAACTTAGGTATGCGGGGCCGCCGGCCGCGGTGGTCTAGCGGTTCTGGCGCTGCAGTCCGGAACCGCGGGACTGCTACGGTCGCAGGTTCGAATCCTGCCTCGGGCATGGGTGTGTGTGATGTCCTTAGGTTAGTTAGGTTTAAGTAGTTCTAAGTTCTAGGGGACTTATGACCTAAGTTGTTGAGTCCCATAGTGCTCAGAGCCATTTGAACCATTTTTTTATGCGGGGCCAAAAACGATAATATGGCCAATGCAGGAAAAAAAATGCGTCCTGAACAACTGCCATCACTCAACCATAGAAAACCAGCAGGAACGAGCGGGGTGACGCAGTGGTTACCACACTGGACTGGCATTCGGGAAGACGACGGTTCAAAGCCGCATCCGGCCATCCTGATTTAGACTTTCCATGATTTCCCTGAATCACTTGAGGCAGATGCCGGGGTAGTTCCTTTGAAAGGGCACGGCCGATTTCCTTCTCCATCCTTCTCTAATCCGATGGGACAGATGACCTCGCTGTTTGGTCCCCTCCCCCAAATCCATCAACCAAGAAACTAGCGTCAGGAGCTAACAGTAGTGAATATTAACAACCAGCGGGTGTGCAAATTTCAGTAACTCATTTCCTCCGTCATTTGACCAAGGAAAGAAAACGATTCCTAGCAGAATTTAAGCAAAAACCTCAGTGTCCTACCACAATAAACTGATGTGCAAAAGAGATAAAATATTCAACAAACAGCCCTGAAACGCGAATAATTCAATACAGTAACATATCCCAGAACTGAAACCAACACGAGACAATGTGATACCTGCTACCTAAGATGTAGGGATTGTGGAAAAAATCTTCATTGAGATGACTGTGAGGACATTTGACACAAGAGGTAAAGAACACATCAGAGCGTGGAAATACAATATAAGACGCTCAAGGTTTGAGGAGAACCTTCAACAGGAATATCATAAACCGTACACAATAGAAAAAGGTAGGAGCATCATAAAAATCAGCAGACACCTCGTCTCTCTTCAAGAAAACTCAGACCTACACAGTGCGTTAACACACAATAAGCAGTCACCCGATAACCAAATAAATATTGCAAATCATACACTATATAAAATCATTTTAAAAAATTACGTACCGGAAAAAAAAGAAAAGCGTTTTGTTTCCCATCCCTCTTTCGCTCTGACTCTGCCCTCCCTCCCTACTTCCCTCTCATCTTTCATTTCTCTTCTTCCTCCTCACCCCTTTTCCTCCATTTCATTACCAACTTACTCTCCGTTCCCCTACTTATCATTTACTGTACACTCACCTTTCTCCCCAACCCACCTCTGTCATTGCGAGATCTTCAACTCTGGCACTACTATTTCATTTCTCTTACACATTACATAAATGCATACTAATATAACTCAGCGACGTAACACACATTCGACGCGTCGCAGAGGAAGAGAACAGTTTCAGATCAAAGGAAAACTAACGTTTAGGTTGGTAACCATATTCACACAAAAGCGCACAGGCCTCTTTAATCAGAAACATGCATCCGCGCTAAGCACCCGCGCGGTTTAAGGCGTTATGTCACGGACTGCGCGGCCCCTCCCGCCGGAGATTCGAGTCCTCCCTCGGACATAGGTGTGTGTGTTGTACTTAGCATAAGTTAGTTTAAGTTAGGGACCGATGACCTAAGCAGTTTGGTCCCTTAGGAATTCACACGCATTTGAACATTTTCAGAAACATGCAAACAAACAGTAGTCGTGCCACATCCATATCAAGACGTGCATAGTTCTCCAAAGCAGCGTCAGGTTATGGGCGAAACAACATTGCCAAACGAGATAATACCTCAAAAACGAGCAAGCACGCGGGTTTCCTGGTGTGGGCGAAAATCGCTCGGAAATACCGTAAGAAAAGTCAACATCTTTATGACGAACTGTTTTCCGATCTAGAAAACAACACAAATATTTCCTTACGGACCACTAACGATGTTTTATTTCCATAAAACGAACTTCCTCCAGCCGCGCGGTATTATCCGAGCGGCCTGGGCTCTGCAGTCATGGACTGCACGGCTGATCCCGGCGGAGGTTCGAGTCCTCCCTTGGGCATGGATGTGTGTGTTTGTCCTTAGGATAATTTAGGTTAAGTAGTGTGTAAGCTTCGGGACTGATGACCTTAGCAGTTAAGTCCCATAAGATTTCACACAAATCTGAACATTTTTGAACTTCCTCCTGACCAATGCGTCAGGGAAGGGAAGACAGCCATGCTGTGCACGGGGAGTTAAAAAGAACGGATTACAATGGTTGACAGCTTCTCAAAAGCCATACGTTTCTGTAGTGGTGTAGAGAGGGACGCCACTGGACAGCGGGTGACTGGAAATGGGCTATTTGGAGTGATCAATCACGCTGCACCCTGTGGCAATCCGATGGAAGATTGTTTGATGAATACCTGGGGAACCATCGCTGCCATCATGTGTAGTGCCCTGGCACAGCGGGTGTTTTCTGTGGTTAGCTGGTTAGCGTGTGTACCCTTACTGCAGTATACAAAACCCTAAATGTGCAAGGATATGCACACACTGCACGGAATTATCTCCTGCATACAGTAGGAACAGTTCGTAGACGATTGTTCATATCAGCATGACAATGCACCCTGTCATAAAGCAGCATCTGTGAGGTAATTGTGTTTATGGGCAATGACATTCCTGGAATGGACTGGCCTGCCCAGTGTTCCAACCTGAAGCCAATGGATCAGTTAGAATTTAGACATCACGCGAGACCCTAGTGTCCAACATCACTATCTGCTCTGTTTTCGCTTCTTCAGGAATAGTGGGCTGCCATTCCTCCTTAGACATCTGCTTGGAAGTGTCTCCAGCAGGGTTTAATTGGATCACACCCTGACTGTCAAACCTGTGGTGTGCGTACTGTAAGACGTTCGGTACACACACCATCAGATTATTTGACCTGTCGCTCTAACGAAGTAGGCGAGTGTCAGCAATATGTCTCGTGGTCCTATCGTGGTGTGTTTATCTTCTGCCGTTAGGTCAGACGATAGAAATGTCACTTGCACACTTAGAGTAGCAGATTGACGGTGACCAACTTTATACAGAAGTTGATTAATTTTCACACACATTTATTAAAATAATAACAAGCATAAAAATAATTTAACTTGGTTCTGGATGCTATTTACAATTGACAATCTGTAGTTCCTTTGGTCTTGGTACGTTAATCTTATTCTCACATATCTCTGATACTTGACAAAGTGTCTATTCATTTATCTACATGGCTATGTACAGGAATATGATAATCTTATTAGGTGCAGACTGAAACTTGACTGCAGACTAAGGCAGACTAAGACAGACTCACTAATTCGAGGTCTGTATACTCGTTATAATACCTCGAGCGTTCAGGTATCACTGCACGAGTGTGATCCGCGAGGAGAAAAGGTTCTACGTTAGCAGCAATCTCATTGGCTGCGTTACATATTAATACGCGGATCGGCGGAAGCAGAATTTGGTCTGTCTCTAGTTGTGTACGTGCTGACTACGCGGAGCTATGTACACAACGAAACCCATGTTAATTTAGGCAAGTATTTGACCAATTTTTGAAAAAACTATTTGATGCAGGACCTTAATATTTTAACTGTATGTTACATGGTGATAATAGAGTCAACTGTAGTAAAATCTACTTTATCCATTTTATAGTTTTAAAAAAATACTTTTTTAAAATTTATTAGCAAAAAATATTAAGTTTTTTCTGCAGAAAATATTTTTTGTGAACTTCCTAATGGGGTAAGATTAATGAATGTAGTTCCAGAGGTTGATTTTTATGTTATGCAGATTCTCTGAAAATTTCATTCATTTATCTATGGTAGTTTCTGATATATTGGGGCATATGTACTGAAAATTTTAGTTTGTGAGAAATTGACTGAAAAAACTTTTGAAATTTGTTACTTACAGTTAATTAAAACTGTCTTGCTGCATATGATGGCCCTTCTTTGGCCTCTAGCAGGTCTTCCAGCTTCTTTTTCACCTTGCTGGATGTCTGTCTAACTTTCTTGGCCATATTAGATGCAGACGTGTCTGCATCGGCTATCCTCATTTTATCGCAATGTTGCAGCCCAGTGATCATATTTTCGCCAGTATTAATTCCCAGCTTTTTCAGTGCCCAACATTTTCCAATATTACCACAATTGAATGTAATTACAGCATCATGAACTCCTAGTTTCATTGTATGCATGCCTGCAAATACAGTTTTAGGAAGGCGGTTCCATATTATGCTGTTGAAACATTCATTTGGGTTCTGTGTCCCCCCATACAAACATTTCCTTAGAAGGCCAGGTTGAGCCAAGTCTCTGAAAATAGGTTTAATTGCTGTAATAACAGCAGCAGGAAGAGAATGCTGGTGAGAATAAGATTCTCCAGTTGCCTGAGCCCTATTGTATTTGCACCACGAATTTTCTCCTGATGGACACAATCCATGGTATGGCTTATCATCAGTAGAGCACTGATGGAAGAATATGGCCCAAACATCTCTCTTCATTGCCTCCACATTTTCTTTATTTCTCCGGATTGCCTGCCCATACTATACCTTCAAGTTACTATTTCAGTTTTAGTTAACATACCCTGTCCGGTCAACAATTTTCCATCTTCTAACTTTTTTCCTTTCATATCACCAGATAGTGTCCTCAGCCTTGTTCCCAAACGTTTTTGATTATGGCCTACACATTTTATTTTGCTAATAATGGCATCTCCATATGGCGAATTCACCACATTGTTGTGTGCCTTACTGTCACCATCGTCCAAATATTTGGTGTACCGCACACCTCTTGTTTCTACGGAGCGATGAAATATTTGTTGTACTCCATGAACTTCCATACCACCACTTGTTCCTCTAAAATTAGCCACACGGTTGTGTTCTCTATGTTCATTGACTTTACAACATTTGCAATATTTAGACATTGTCTCCACATCTAACACTTTACCGGTGTTTAAACTCATGTCAGTCACTACTCCATTCAGAGAAGTATGTCCTCTTTTCTGCCAACTTCCATTAAGTGCAACTGCAATATCCGAACATCCATCATTTTCTTCCACTGCTAACGTGCAATGCAGGGGATAGAAAGATCTAAAATATATGCAGAAAAGTGGCTGACAGAAAAGTGGGCGTGGCACATAAACACACGTGATGGGAAAGTGCTCTTTAAATGCTAGAATTTTTTTTTTCAGCAATATCCTTTTCAGAGGTACATAAATAAAACTTCAATCTATCGAAATATGATGAAAACCGAAAATCGATTTTTTCGACCTGAACCACAATGTGGTCCTCTTAAGCCACAACCCATATTAATGCTCGGTAGTAGAAATCCAAATTCCTTTAATGAGGTAGTATAGACAACGAACTTTTGTGGCTTGGTGCCGGCCACTGTGGCCGAGCGGCTCTAGACGCTTCGTCCTCAGCTCGTGGTCGTGCGGTAGCGTTCTCGCTTCCCACGCCCGGGTTCTCGGGTTCGATTCCCGGCGGGGTCAGGGATTTTCTCTGCCTCGTGATGACTGGGTGTTGTGTGATGTCCTTAGGTTAGGTTTAAGTAGTTCTAAGTTCTAGGGGACTGATGACCATAGATGTTAAGTCCCATACTGCTCAGAGCCATTTGAACCATTCTAGACGCTTCAGTACAGAACCACGCGGCTGCTAGCGTCGCAGGTTCGAATCCTGCCTCGCGCATGGATGTGTGTGATGTCCTTAGGTTAGTTAGGTTTAAGTAGTTCCAAGTCTAGGGGACTGATGACCTCAGAGGTTAAGTCCCATAGTTGTTAGAGCCATTTGTGGCTTGAGGATGATAGTATCTCCACCTGTCAAAATATCAGCGGTTGCAGAAGACGTCACCCAGCTACATTCCTTTAAGGGGCTCCGGAACGCCCTATACTTGCAATGTTAAAATAACGCTTATAAATTACATCTTTCCTCACAAAGTATTTGAGGTAGGAAGTTGAACTTTTTACAGATTATTTATTGGAATATGGGCTACAACTTAACACAGGGATTTTACAAAATTTTAGTTCAGTTATTAAAGATGATTTTTTTTTCAATTGTAACGAAAATTCACAACATTTTTTTGCAATTTTTTATTTATATATTCAAAAATATACAGTTTTTTGGAAAAAGGCTGTGTTAAATTATGCAGAAGGTACTGTGTAACATTTACTGAAAGTTTGAAACAAATATGTTTGGAAGATCCTTAGAAAACATGTAATTAGTATGAGAAAATAAAAGTTTTGGGAATCGAGCGACAAAGATTGGATTAACTTTTTAGTGCATTCCGGGTCCATAGGATGGATTATCTTCATCCTCTGCAAACTCCTCCTCCAGCTTCCTCTTGTTCCTCCCCCTGTTTACTCTTGCTTGTATTTCTAGACTCTTTACAGCCCTGTCTGCAGCCCGAAGGCGTTCCTTGTCTAAAGCAAGCATCGCTCGTTGTTGGTAGATTTTGCTACTATTTTCTTCAGTTGCAGTTACTGCAACGCTGTTCCAAAAGGTGGTCATGTATGAACACTTATCACATTTCAGTTGTATTTCACTAGCAAGTCCTACGTGCTTTATTATGGAGAGTTCCAGACCAACTTCACTACAATGAATACATCTTACACAGTTTGAAAAAATTCCTTTGAGAACCGACATATCAAATATTTCATTTACATCCGATTCGCCCATAGAACACTCATAGTTTTCACTCATTGAACCAAGCTTCTACTGTGAAGTATTTTCTTTCCCACTTTGACTGCTATGGGCAGGTGTACTTGAGAGGTTAGGTTCACTCACTTGGTTATCGTCTTTATTGTTTACAGTAATAACACATACCTTTGGCTTTCCAACATTTCTCCTTTTCTTAAAAGCCTTCAGAAGATTTCTAATAACTTTGCTTTTACCCATTATTATACTTCAACAAAACAGAGACTGAAGAAACAGAATTAATTACGAATATTTTCGAGATAACGACAGAGTAAATAAACATGAAACAATCGACAATCACACCATCGATATATATTGAAGCATCACAGGTTAGCCACAACACATACTTTATCTCACATCACTAAAATGTACCTGATGAACACGGACGTTAATAATAACACCATTTGACAGCAGTTTAACAGCGCCACAGTGGGTCACGCCCATGTAGAACACATTTCAAAAAAAGTTTAAAAATAGTTGTAGTCTTCGGAATTGAATAAATTATACATCTATTAAAAGGTAATAGTCTGCAGATTCAGAAAACGCAAAAAAGTAACAATTGAACTTTTCATGATTTTGAGCCTTTCCGGAGCCCCTTAAGTAGTTTGACCAGTATGTCAAGTCTTTAAAACGAAGAACAGGTTATGACACCGGAGAGTTGTATTGGAGGTGCAAGGTGTAGTGATGTAGTGACGGTCTGCTGTTTCGATGTCTGCAGGGTGGCCCGACTGGAGCGGCAGATCCGGATGGACTTTGAGGAGCTGCCGCCATCCGTGAGGGACCTCAAGGAACAGGTGGACGCCTTCAGGATCAAGCTGGAGACGACGGAGCATCTCAGCTGGATGGGTGAGTAACCATGGTCAACGAGCGTGGATCAACCATCAAGGTGCCAGATGAAGTGCAAAGACTGTGGGTCTGATTGTATCTTGGCGTATTTTTTATTAAACGATCTGCGTTATGTGGTAGTGATGACAATTATTAAATATGTCGCACTAGCATCTGTCATATTCTTGGGCCCGTATAGCTGAAAAAGGTGGTATCTGGTAAGCTCTAAGGGTGAAACATACGTCCAGCATGATATTACAGTCTCAGCAGGTATACTTTAAAAGATACTCATTCAAAAAAAAATTCTGATGGGTGGAAATGTAAAGAAAATGTACCCACTGACATCCAGAAACTGAAGTGATACCTGACAAGAACTTCATTTGGAAATCCTCAGGTAGCGTTCCAGATCTACACCTACATCTACATACAGCAACCGACCTAACAGTGTCTGCTGGAGGGTACTTTGTCACTTCAGCCTCTTGTACTCCTTTCTTCACCTGTGTGCAACGGCACAGCTCGAAGCAATAGAGATCATAACATAATATGACTGTCGCCAGGTCAGTATATATCCGATGTAGAGGTCCCAATACAAAGTATTACAGTGTTTGAGCCAAGTTACATGTGTTGTTGTTGTGGCCTTCACTCCAACGACTGGTCTGACGCAGCCCCATACACCAGTCTGACCCCTACAAGCGTCTCCACCTCTGCACACCTACTAAACCTGCACCCTCTTGAACCTGCTCACTTCAGTCGAGGCTTGGTCTCCCTCTACGATTTTTACTCCCACCCCACTCCCACCCCCAGACTTCCCTCATCCTGAGGCATCAACAGGTCCCTTCTTTTAATCAAGTTGTACCAAAAATTCCTTTATTCTCCAATTCTGTTCAGTATCTCCTCATCAATTGCTCTCTCTGCCTATCTCATCTTCAGCATTTTTCCATAGCACCACATTTTAAGGCGTCTATTCTCTTCTTGTCTGTTTATCGTTCATGTATCACTTCAATGCAAGGCTACTCTCTAGGTTCAAATGGTTCAAATGGCTCTGAGCACTATGGGACTTAACATCTGAGGTCATCAGTCCCTTAGACGTTAGATCTACTTAAACCTAACTAACCTAAGGGCATCAAACACATCCATGCCCGAGGCAGAATTCGAACCTGCGGCCGTAGCAGTCGCGCGGTTCCGGACTGAAGCGCCTAGAACCGCTCGGCCACCGCTACTCTCTACGAAAATACCTCCAGAAAACACCATGTAAAACTTAAATTTATTTTTTTCACAGGCTGCATTTCACAATCGTCCCAATTTCAGTGATATACTCGTATTTCGTTCCCGATATAACAAAATTCATCTGCTACTTCTAGTGTCTCATTTACTAATCTAATTCTCTCAGCATCGCCTGTTTTAATTCGACAGCATTCCATTAGCCTTGTATTACTGTTGTTGAAGTTCATCTTACACTGTTTTCCAGACACTGTCGACTCCATTCGATGGGTCTTCCAAGACCTTTACCAATCGAGGTGGCTACGGGAATGGTCAGCACACTGGACCCGCATTCGTGAGGACAGTGGTTCATATCCGCGCTTGGCCATCCTGAATTAGGTTTTCCGTGATTTCCCTAAATCGCCCGCCATACGGTCCAATACCATCTTTTCAAACTCTACCGTGCGAGCAATTCTAGGCTCGTAACCTAGGGCAGCTCCCCTATACTCCAGCGCCTCAGGTTCTTGTAAAATTTCTGCCCACAGCGATAAATTACGTCCAGTTCAGACGAATCCTGTTGGGAATCTTTTCTCTGTATTTGCGTCTGTACGGCCGCTCTGCGCATTCCACGATAGTGATGGTTGGACTTTGCTATAACCGTAGTGCTAAAGAAACGAATGTGGTTGTACCCTGGTTCCAGTGCATCATCTGTTATTACCGATTTATCCGTGTCGCATTGTAACCAGTTTTATTAAGGCCGAATCATTACTGTTGTACACAGAGGCCACAGACATTCAGTAACACAAAAAAGCATAAGAGTTGAATTTGGGGATTAGTTCTCATCAAGTAAACCGCGTCATCTCTTCCACCCTACATCTACATGTACGCTCCGAAAGGCACCTTTCGTATGTGACGCCACTGTACTTTCCACCATCTGCCATACACGAATGGCACATGGGAGGAATATTTGTCGGCAGACCTCTGTCAGATCTCTGATTTCTCCAATTTTCACGTCGTGGCCATCTTGAGAGACCTGTGTTGGAGGAACTCTCGGACCCTTCCTGGAACACGCGCACTTGAAATGTCGACACTAAACCCCTTCGTGATGCGCACCGCCTCTCTTGCAGCTTCTGCCACCGGAGTTTGTTGAGCTTCTCTGTAACTCTCTTGCGCCGACTACACGATCCCGCCACGAAACGCGCCGCTCTTCTTTGCATCTTCTCCGTCTCTCTTATTAACCCAACCTGTTAAAGAGTCCCAGACTGACGGGCAACATCCAGCAATCGGTCGAACAGTCGTTTTGTAACACACTTCTTTTCCGGATGAATTACATATCCTAAAGGTTCTCCCAATCAAACTGAAACTGAAATTACAATGAAATGTATACCCTTAGCTGCATTCAGGCGTTGATATGAGTCAACGGGGACTGTTGAAAAGGTATGCCCCGACCGGGACTCGAACCCGGGATCTCCTGCTGACACGGCAGACGCTCTATCCATCTGAGCCATCGAGGACAGAGAGGATAGTGCGACTGCAGGGACTTATCTCTCGCACGACTCCCGTGAGACCCACATTCACAACTTATTGTCCCGCGCTATGTTCATAGTGCCCCTGCCCATAATACTCATTACTCGCGGCTTTACCGCCGACTCCCGTTAAGAGTTCGGGCACTGTTTGTGCATCCGCACAGAAGAAGATGGTCAAATGGCCAGTGAGCCTTTACTATATATACAGGGTGTTTCAAAAATAACCGGTATCTTTGAAACGGCAATAAAAACTAAACGAGCAGCGATAGAAATACACCGTTTGTTGCAATATGCTTGGGACAACAGTACATTTTCAGGCAGACAAACTTTCGAAATTACAGTAGTTACAATTTTCAACAACAGATGGCGCTGCGGTCTGAGAAACTCTATAGTACGATATTTTCCACATATCCACCATGCGTAGCAACAATATGGCGCAGTCTCTGAATGAAATTACCCGAAACCTTTGACAACGTGTCTGGCGGAATGGCTTCACATGCAGATGAGATGTACTGCTTCAGCTGTTCCATTGTTTCTGGATTCTGGCGGTACACCTGGTCTTTCAAGTGTCCCCACAGAAAGAAATCACAGGGGTTCATGTCTGCCGAATAGGGAGGCCAATCCACGCCGCCTCCTGTATGTTTCGGATAGCCCAAAGCAATCACACGATCATCGAAATATTCATTCAGGAAATTAAAGACGTCGGCCGTGCGATGTGGCCGGGCACCATCTTGCATAAACCACGAGGTGTTCGAAGAATGTCCAGATAGCGTGATGCAGTAATCGTTTCGGATCTGAAAAATGGGCCAATGATTCCTTTGGAAGAAATGGCGGCCCAGACCAGTAATTTATGAGGATGCAGGGACGATGGGACTGCAACATGGGGCTTTCCGGTTCCCCATATGCGCCAGTTCTGTTTATTGACGAAGCCATCCAGGTAAAAATAAGCTTCGTCAGTAAACCAAATGCTGCCCACATGCATATCGCCGTCATCAATCCTGTGCACTATATAGTTAGCGAATGTCTCTCGTGCAGCAATGGTAGCGGCGCTGAGGGGTTACCGCGTTTGAATTTTGTACGGATAGAGGTGTAAACGCTGGCGCATGAGACGATAGGTGGACGTTGGCGTCATTTGGACCGCAGCTGCAACACGGCGAACGGAAACCCGAGGCCACTGTTGGATCACCTGCTGCACTAGCTGCGCGTTGCCCTCTGTGGTTGCCGTACGCGGTTGCCCTACCTTTCCAGCACGTTCATCCGTCACGATCCCAGTCCGTTGAAATTTTTCAAACAGATCCTTATTGTATCGCTTTTCGGTCCTTTGGTTACATTAAACCTCCGCTGAAAACTTCGTCTTGTTGCAACAACACTGTGTTCTAGGCGGTGGAATTCCAACACCAGAAAAATCCTCTGTTCTAAGGAATAAACCATGTTGTCTACAGCACACTTGCACGTTGTGAACAGCACACGCTTACAGCAGAAAGACGACGTACAGAATGGCGCACCCACAGACTGCGTTGTCTTCTATATCTTTCACATCACTTGCAGCGCCATCTGTTGTTGAAAATTGTAACTACTGTAATTTCGAAAGTTTGTCCGCCTGAAAATGTACTGTTGTCCCAAGCATATTGCAACAAACGGTGTATTTCTATCGCTGCTCGTTTAGTTTTTATTGCCGTTTCAAACATACCGGTCATTTTTGAAACACCCTGTATATATATATATATATATATATATATATATATATTTATATATATATATATATATATATATATATATTGTTTGTGTCAGGAAGAAGAGATACCATCTTCAGTGGCGGAACACTTACGGCAATCGCCGGTAAAGCCGCGAGTAATGAGTACGATGGGCAGAGTCACTATGAATATAGTGCGGGACAATAAGTTGAGAATGTGGGTCTCACGGGAGTCGTGCCAGAGATAAGTCCCTGCAGTCGCACTATCCTCTCTGTCGTCGGTGGCTCAGATGGATAGAGCGTCTGCCGTGTTAGCAGGAGATCCCGGGTTCGAGTCCCGATCGGGGCATACATTTTCAACAGTCTCCGTTGACTCATCAACGCCTGTATGCAGCTAAGGGTATACATTTCATTGTAATTTCAGTTTCAGTTTCGGCTTCGAGTCCCGGTGGGGGTACATATTTTCAATTGTCCCCGTTGACTTATATCAACGCCTGTATGCAGCTAAGGGTATTCATTTCATTGTAATTTCATTCTAACGAGCTGCATGGTCACCGATGGTATCTGTTCGAAAGAACAGATACCATCTTTATATATATATATATATATATATATATATATATATATATATATATATAATCTGAAACTGTCATCTACTTTTCCTACAATTTGTTTTTTGTGCTCGTTACACCTTAGACCACTTCAAGTGACCTGTCAGAAGACTGCTGACAAATATACGTATACATGGTGTATCACAATTAATGGCGTAAAATATAAAGTTGAAAGTACACTGTAATAGAAGCAAGAAAGTTTCAGTAAACGTAGGGTCGAAAATGCGTACCTTAAGAGCTACGAGCAATTTTTCATCTTCGATACTGTGAAGCAAATCTCTTCTACTGCAAGTTGTTTGCTTCCCATATTTTGCGAACTGATAGTGTGGTCCACAACAAGAAAAAAAAAGTCCAGTACACATATGCTCTAAAATGCATACCTTAAGGGCTATGAGCAATTGTTCATCTCTGGTACCTTGGAACACAACTCTTCCCCAACATATGCAAAGCAAAGAACTTGCAGTAGAAGAGCTTTGTTTCACAGTAACTATCTATCTATATATATGTACAGGGTGAAGCGAAATTCGCTCCTCACATGGCCAGCGATAAAAAAATGTCTGTCACAAAATTTCGCCTGGCGAGTCCATCCGGCAGAGAAAGAACGTTAAAGAGTGGCAAGCTGGCAACACTGTAACCACATGTGTGGTAACTACCTCTGTGAGCGCATAATGTTTGTGCTGCACAGTTGGTGCAGTGGATAGAGTTTTGGGTTAGCATGCAAGAGGTCGATGGTTTGATCCTGGTTGAGGTACATGTTTTTTGTTTGGTAAATGTAGTCCAGGTGGTACGGTATCTGGCATCTTAATCATCAACAGCGATTGCAGCGGGTCCTCTACAAAACACTTGCACTTACATAATCGTAGAAATGGAAGATTGGTCAGCTTTGAAAGAAGGCCTTTTAATGTAATGGAATTTCACAATTACCACATCTTCTACAGGCGAAACCTGTTTTCTTTGTACCCTCCTCCAATGGTCCAGAGATCAGTAGCAATTATTATTCTTGTCTAGGGACCGATGACCTAAGCAGTTTGGCCCCATAGAACCTTATCACAAATTTCCAGTTTGCCTATTTAGCATTTGACTAACCACTTATTTGTTATGTTCAGAGTTACAAAATGCTGTAAATGTAGGATACATGTGACCTAAGAAACGGCGTATGAAATATGAGAATGAGATTTAAAAAAAAATCGCTATAACCCAGGATCGAACCCACGACCTCCTGTATGGTAACCCAAAACTCCATCCTCTGCACCAACTGTACAGCATGCTCATCAACTTATGACAAAGATAGTTATCATACGTGTCGTTAAGTGTTGCCAGATTGTGACTCTGTAACGTTCTTTTTCTGCCGGATGCCCTTGCGAGACGAAATTTTGTGAGAGACATTTTTTTATCGCTGGCATACCCAGTCTATGCATACACACACTTGCAACCTACTTTCCCAATTACCTGCTCAATGTCCCAGTCTCTGTCTTCCTCTACAGTATTTACTCTCTAAAGCTCCCTCTAGTACTATTGAAGTTATTCCCTAGTAACTTAACACATTCCCTGTAATCCTTCTTTTTGTCAGGTTCTGCATATGTTCCTCTCTTCGCCAATTCTGCTGAGAACCTCTTCATTCCTTACCTTACCAGACCTCCCAAGTTTCAACATTCTTTTGTAGCATCACATCTCAGACGCTACGATTCTCTTCTTTTCCGGCTTTCTTAATGGCCATGATTCACAACCATACAGTGCTGTACCCCAAACGTACACTCTCAGAAATTAAGGCTTATGTTTGGTACCAGTGGACTTCTCTCGGCGCCGGCCGCGGTGGTCGAGCGGTTCTAGGCGCTTCAGTCGGGAACCACGCGGCTGCTACGGTTGCAGGTTCGAGTCCTGCTTCGGGCATGGATGTATGTGATGTCCTTAGGTTAGTTAGATTTAAGTACTTCTGTTCTAGGGGACTGATGATCTCAGATGTTAAGTCCCATAGTGCTCAGAGCCATTTGAACCATTTGAACTTCTCTCGGCCAGGAGTACCCCTTTGCCTGTTCTAATGTGGTTTCTTTTCCTCCTCCGTGGTCACCATTTTTTGTTAATTTTCTCGCTATTCTCATTTCTTCTACATCTAATTACCTTTGTCTTCTTCCAGTTTATTCTCAATCCATTCTGCGTACTCAGACTCTTGATACCACTCAAATGTACTGTAATTCTTCTTCATTTTCACTGAGAGTAGCAATGTCATCAGGGAATCATATCACTGATATCGTTTCATCCCCAACTTTAATCCCAATCTTGAACCTTTCTTTTACTTCTGTCATTGCTACCTCGGCGTAGACTATCGTTTGTACAGTAGGACCAAAAGACTACAACCCTATCTTACACCCATTTTAACCCGCAGCACCCTGCACCCTTTATAAAGCTTCACATGCTCAAACTTTTTTTAGCCTCACTATTTTTCTTTCTAGAGTCCGTTTCCATCTGCAGGTCAGTTATTTCCGAATGCGATTCTAGTTGTGCCACTAGCCTTTCCCTCATTCTGCTAACGGCCTACCATATACTCCTTTCCTCACCTACATTTAGTTCTGTATCTCTCCAATTAACTTCCTACATTCCTCAGTAGCTCCACATCTCACTATCGCTGAGAGCATGTCCCTATGGCGTGGCGAGGCTGTCAGGCACCAGCCGACTATTACCCCGGGCTGTAGTGTAGCTACATCAGCAGGCCCAGCGTCCCGGCAGCCGTAATCTGAAGCCCAGGGACCCACCTATTAACTCAACTAGAGTGGAGACAATCAGGGGACGAGGCGGTTCGCGCTGGACTACCAGCAGATGACCGGGACGAAGCCTCCCTGGGGTCTGGCTGCTGTGAACACAGTGACGTCTGCCTCTCATCGTCATCATCATCACCATCACACACATTCAGAAAACAATTTAAAGTTGAGCGCACCATCTTCTTCGCAACCGTTCGATCGTTCTTGTACCCTCGGATCTGTAGTCACACATTTTCTTTCGTGTCCGGCTTTGGTCCATATATGGCAGACTGTGGTCTAAAAACAACGGTCGGTTGACCCTCACTATTTTGTTGTTTTATAAATGGAAACGAGATCCGTTGTCGGTTGTATGTTAATATTCTTTATTTAATTTGTGCGATTAGCGAATTTCGACACTGCGTGATTTTACACATGTTTGTGGAAGATGAATCCGATATCTACATCTATACTCCGCAAGCCACCCAAAGGTGTGTGGCGGAAGGCAATTTACGTGCCACTGTCATTACCTCCCTTTCCTGTTCCAGTCGCGTATGGTTCGCGGGAAGAACGACTGCCGGAAAGCCTCCGTGCGCGCTCGAATCTCTCTAATTTTACATTCGTGATCTCCTCGGGAGGTATAAGTAGGGGGAAGCAATATATTCGATACCTCATCCAGAAACGCACCCTCTCGACACCTGGACAGCAAGCTACACCGCGATGCAGAGCGCCTTTCTTGCAGAGTCTGCCACTTGAGTTTGTTAAGCGTACCAAATAACCCTGTGACGAAACGCGCCGCTCTTCTTTGGATCTTCTCTATCTCCTCCGTCAACCCGACCTGGTACGGATCCCACACTGATGAGCGATACTCAAGTATAGCTCCAACTAGTGTTTTGTAAGCCACCTCATTTGTTGATGGACTACATTTTCTAAGGACTCTCCCAATGAATCTCAACCTGGCACCCGCCTTACCAACAATTAATTTTATATGGTCATTCCACGTCAAATCGTTCCGTACGCATACTGCCAGATATTTTACAGAAGTAACTGCTACCAGTGTTTGTTCCGCTATCATATAATCATACAATAAAGGATCCTTCTTTCTATGTATTCGCAATATATTACGTTTGTCTATGTTAAGGGACAGTTGCCACTGCCTGCACCAAGTGCCTGTCCGCTGCAGATCTTCCTGCATTTCGCTGCAGTTTTCTAATGCTGCAACTTCTCTGTATACTACAGCATCATCCGCGAAATGCCGAATGGATGTAAAGGATGACGTATTTAAGTTGGTGTAACCTATGTGGTTGAAAATGACACAACGTCGAAATTAGCTAACCTCGCACAGATTAAAGAATGGACATTAACGTGCACTCTACAACGATTATGAAACAGAGGAACAAAATTTTTATTTTGTTTTTTCAATTCACTTAGTATTTGGCGTGAATGTTTAGAACCCTGCATTACTCAGAACCATTTATCAAGTGATTTGAAATAACAGTGACGGAAAAAACCGCAACTTCTTAAGTAATAGAACCCAGTACGTTGTCCTCCATGGTGAGTGTTCATCGGAGGTGAGGGTATCATCTGGAGTGCCCCCAGGGAAGTGTGGTAGGCTAAAAATGGTTCAAATGGCTCTGAGCACTGTCGGACTCAACTTCTGAGATCATTAGTCCCCTAGAACTTAGAACTAGTTAAACCTAACTAACCTAAGGACATCACACACATCCATGCCCGAGGCAGGATTCGAACCTGCGACCGCAGCGGCCTCGCGGTTCCAGACTGCAGCGCCTAGAACCGCACGGCCACTTCGGCCGGCGAAGTGTGGTAGGTCCGCTGTTGTTTTCTATGTACATAAATGATCTTTTGGATAGGGTGGATAGCAATGTGCGGCTGTTTGCTGATGATGCTGTGGTGTACGGGAAGGTGTCGTCGTTGAGTGACTGTAAGAAGATACAAGATGACTCGGACAGGATTTGTGATTGCTGTAAAGAAGGGTAGCTAACTCTAAATATAGATAAATGTAAATTAATGCAGATGAATAGGAAAAAGAATCCCGTAATGTTTGAATACTCCATTAGTAGTGTAATGCTTGACACAGTCACGTCGATTAAATATTTGGGCGTAACATTGCAGAGCGATATGAAGTGGGACAAGCATGTAATACCAGTTGTGGGGAAGACGGATAGTCGTCTTCGGTTCAATGGTAGAATTTTGGGAATATGTGGTTCATTTGTAAAGGAGACCGCTTATAAAACACTAATACGACGTATTCTTGAGTACTGCTCGAGCGTTTGGGATCCCTATCAGGTCGGATTGAGGGAGGACATAGAAGCAATTCAGAGGCGGGCTGCTAGATTTGTTACTGGTAGGTCTGATTATCACGTGAGTGTTACGGAAATGCTTCAGCAACTCGGGTGGGAGTCTCTAGAGGAAAGGAGGCGTTCTTTTCGTGAATCGGTACTGAGGAAATTTAGAGAACCAGCATTTGACTGCAGTACAATTTTACTGCCGCCAGCTTATATTTCGCGGAAAGACCACAAAGATAGGAGAGATTAGGGCTCGTACAGAGCCATATAGGCAGTCATTTTTCGCTCGTTCTGTTTGGGAGTGGAACAGGGAGAGAAGATGCTAGTTGTGGTACTAGGTACCCTCCGCCACGCACCGTATTGTGGATTGCGGAGTATGGATGTAGATGTAGATGTAGACATACATTCAGAAACCAAAATAAAGTTCAGAGCACCATCTTCTTCGCAATCGTTCGACCGTTCTTGTACCCTTGGATCTGTAGTCGAAAATTTTCCTTCGTGTCCGGCTTCGGTCCACATGTGGCAGACTGTGGTCTAAAAACAACTATCAGTTGAACCTCAGTGTTTTGTTGTTGTATAAATGGAAACGAGATCCGTTGTCGGTTGTGTGTTAATATTCTTTATTTAATTTGTGCGATTAGCTAATTTCGACACTGCATCATTTTACACATGTATG
Source organism: Schistocerca piceifrons (assembly GCF_021461385.2). Lineage (NCBI taxonomy): Eukaryota > Metazoa > Arthropoda > Insecta > Orthoptera > Acrididae > Schistocerca > Schistocerca piceifrons. The sequence continues at coordinate 64,931,056 of NC_060148.1, read as the reverse complement.
TGGAGGATGAATCCGATATTTAGACAATGTAAAGCATGACGTATATAAGTTGATGTAACGCACGTGCTTGAAAATGACGCAATGTCAAAATTAGCTAACCTCGCACAGATTAAAGAAAGGACATTAACGTACAGTCTACAACGATCATATTTTCATTTGTGAAATATTTATAAGCTGCTGGCACACACAGAAACAAAATTTTTATTTTCTTTTTTCAATTCACTTAGTATTTGGCGTGAATGTTTAGAACCCTGCATTACTCAGAACCATTCAATGCTGAGAAAAATCCTGTCTCTCAAGAAACACCGGGGAAGTGCACTAAATAGCGAAACGTTAATTTTTGAGTTAAATTAACCTAACCTAAATGTGATACATATTAAGCTAGATTCGATAAAAGTCTCATTTCCGCAACCAGTGCTTTTTTAAGTGTACCTAGTCTCGACGTTACTGAGCAAAACGACGGAGTGGATATTTTTTTCGTTTCTACACTGTTTGATCTATCATACTGTTCCTAGAACATGGAGCTGCTTTGTTCTCTCTCTGTTCCTCTTGTGACCTTCTAATGTGTATCCCGCTAAAGACGTTAGAAGTTTAATTACTGCAGCATCGGTTCTACTCAATTGTTTGGTGGTTAAAGTTCATATTTCAGATCCATAGAGCAGGAAACTTACAGTCATAGCATGATATAGAATTGAAGCATTCAATCTCTTTCCTGGTTCTGTTGAGAAGCGTTGAGATAATCGTACCTAAGACATGCAAGTGCCTGAAACTTCCTGGCAGATTAAAACTGTGTGCCCGACCGAGACTCGAACTCGGGACCTTTGCCTCTCATGGGCAAGTGCTCTACCAACTGAGCTACCCAAGCACGACTCACGCCCGGTACTCACAGCTTTACTTCTGCCAGTACCTCGTCTCCTACCTTCCAAACTTTACAGAAGCTCTCCTGCGAAATTCTGGATGCAAGTACCTGTCTATTAGGATGGTGCATAAGCTCGTAGCGTTTTTGTTTTACCTCAAGGTATTCCAGTTGCTATGGGTTTATTTATCGATATTCAGTTTTTATTTGCATTTCACTGTCGGTATTTGAGTTTACACACTGTCATTTTGTCATTTGTACGCTACTGGCCATTAAAATTGCTACACCAAGAAGAAATGCAGATGATAAACGGGTATACATTGGACAAATATATTATTCTAGAACTGACATGTGATTACATTTTCACGCAAATTCGGTGTTCAGAAATGTTCAAATGTGTGTAAAATCTTGTGGGACTTAACTGCTAAGGTCATCAGTCCCTAAGCTTACACACTACTTAACCTAAATTATCCTAAGGACAAACACACACACACCCATGCCCGAGGGAGAACTCGATCCTGAGCGCATAGATCCTGAGAAATCAGTACCCACAACAACCACCTCTGGTCGTAATAAAGGCTTTGATACGCCTGGGCATTGAGTCAAACAGAGCTTGGATGGCGTGTACAGGTACAGCTGCCCATGCAGCTTCAACACGATACCACAGTTCATCAAGAGTAGTGACTGGCGTATTGTGACGAGCCAGTTGCTCGGCCATCATATTCAGTTGGTGAGAGATGTGGAGAATGTGCTGGCCAGGGCAGCAGTCGAACATTTTCTGTATCCAAAAAGGCCCGTACAGTACCTGCAACATGCGGTCGTGCATTATCTTGCTGAAATGTAGGGTTTCGCAGGGATCGAATGAAGGGTAGAGCCACGGGTCGTAACACATCTGAAATGTAACGTCCACTGTTCAAAGTGCCGTCAATGCGAACAAGAGGTGACCGAGAAGTGTAACCAATGGCACCCCATACCATCACGCTGGGTGATACGCCAGTATCGCGATGACGAATACTCGCTTTCAATGTGCGTTCACCGCGATGTCGCCAAACCCGGATGCGACCATCGTGATGCTGTAAACAGAACCTGGATTCATCCGAAAAAATGACGTTTTGCCATTCGTGCACCCAGGTTCGTCGTCGAGTACACCATCGCAGGCGCTCCTGTCTGTGCTGCAGCGTCAAGAGTAACCGCAGCCTCCGAGCTAATAGTCCGTGCTGCTGCAAACGTCGTCGAACTGCTCGTGCAGACGGTTGTTGTCTTGCAAACGTCCCCATATGTTGACTCAGGAATCGAGACGTGGCTGCACGATCCGTTACAGCCGCGCGGATAAGGTGCCTGTCTTCTCGACTGCTAGTGATACGAGGCCGTCGGGATCCAGCACGGCGTTCCGTATTACCCTCCTGAACCCACCGATTCCATATTCTGCTAACAGTAATTGGATCTCGACCAGCTCGATCAGCAATGTCGCGAAACGATAAACCGCAATCGCGATAGGCTACAATCCGACCTTTATCAAAGTCGGAAAGGTGATGGTACACTTTTCTCCTCCTTACACGAGGCATCACAACAACGTTTCACGAAGCAACGCCGGTCAACAGCCGTTTTTTGTATGAGAAATCGGTCGGAAACTTTCCTCATGTCAGCACGTTGTAGGTGTCGCCACCGGCGCCAGCCTTGTGTGAATGTTCTGAAAAGCTAATCATTTGCATATCACAGCATCTTCTTGCTGTCGGTTAAGTTTCGCGTCTGTAGCACGTCATGTTAGTGGTGTAGCAGTTTTAATGGCCAGAAGTGTAGGTAGTGAATGCAGCTGTGGCCACCAGAAAATGGAGTGCCATGTGGAGAAAGCGGAACATTTCCGGCCTATTCTTCTATTTGAGATCAAAAGAGGGGTGACAGCAGCGGATGCAACCAGAAACATTTGCTGCATGTACGGGGATACTACCACTAGGCAGAGCACGGCAAGAAAATGGTTTCCTCGTTCTAAGGAGTATCGTCTTGACATTAGTGACTCTTCGTCATCAGGAAGAACTTTGGGGTTCGATGAAGATCGTATAAACGCATTGATCCACAATTATCCACGTCTGTGTACTCGAGAACCGGCAAATATGATGAAGTGTGAGCAGTCCACAATCTTGTAACGTTTGTATGCAGTGGGGAAAGTTGAAAGATCGGATGTGTGCTCTAACAAGGGGAGGCCGCCAATTGTGAAATTAAGATTCGATTCATACTGCGCATAATAAAAGCTCATGGCCAGAGGTGTAATGTGGCAAAGCACCAAGATGCACTTCTCAGCCGTTGTCGAGAAAATCGACAGTTAAAAGAAACCGTTGCGGTGAAATACTCTGTACGACTAATAATTCTCTACAGCGTCGTGGCGCAGAGGTAAGCGCTCTGGTTCGTAATCCGAAGGTCGCCGGATCGAAATCCGCGCCATGCAACATTTTTTTTAGTATTTGTTTATTGTAATTCAAATGAATATATATATATATATATATATATATATATATATAATTCCCGGCAATCAGTTGCAACCATTATGCATATAATAAGTTGTTGAAAGTCGTCTGTCGTGGAAAAACTGGCGACTTCGAACATCATTATGTTTTCCGCAAACAAAGTTGTATTTCACAAATGTTATTAATTGTCTTCATAATGTTAACCACGTATAGTTAACGGAAGACGTAGAAACGATATTCCGAAACGAATGCGTATAGCGTAAGTCAAACGTTCGAATTAGAATAGAGACCCCACGAACACAAATTTGCTGTGGCAGGTATGAAATATAAACTCCGTTACTCGCTCGTTACACTTGAAGGACGGATGTTGAATGGGCCGAAACGAGCCGCCGCATAACAGCGTAGTTGCGTGCTAACTTCGAAAGAAGGTAGATGCGGTCCCTAGCGCGAAAATCAGTGCGGACGGGAGAGCTTTGGTACGCCCTGTTGAACAAACGGAAAAATGGAGGTGGTACAATTGGAGAGCGATCCGCCTTCATCAACATGCATAAGCAATTCATTAATATATATATATTTGAATTACAAAAAACTAATAATAAAAAAAAATATTTCATGGCGCGAGATTCGATTCGGCGACCTTCGGATTACGAACCCGAGCGCTCACCGCTGCGCCACGACGCTGTAGAAAATTATTAATCGTAGAGAGTATTTCACCGCAATGGTTTCTTTTAACTGTCGATTTTCTCGACAACGGCTGAGAAGTGCATCTTGGTGCTTTGCCACATTACACCTCTGGCCATGAGGTTTTATTATGCGCGGTATGAATCGAATCTGAATTTCACAATTGACGGCCTCCCCTTGTCAGTAACACTCATTCAGGTTCCCATGATCATGAGCCAGTATGTTTCATGTGTTTGTGTTGTATAAGTTAGTTTGACATGAGTCTCTGTACGTTTTACTAAATGTGGCCTACTTTCCGTCCCACGTCAACATCTCACACCCAGTGTTCCGTGCCTCTAACTCCACTGCACGCCCCCTGCAGCCAGCCTGTGCCGACATCACACGTGCCTGTCTGTCTGTTGCTAGGCTTCTACAAGGAGCTGCCTCCGCCGCTCTCCACCGAGGCCTGCCGCCGGCTGCAGTACCGCAGAAAGAGCGACTCCGTCAGGCGGCGAGTCCGGGAGAAGTTCTACAAGATCTGGTGAGTGCCGCTCCGCCAGCCAATCATTTAACCCCTAGGTGCCCTGCAGCTACCTTCGTGTCTGATCTGCTTCGCCATATGACGCCCTAATGTGATGAAAGATGACACTCGAGCTTTCGGGTCGGATCCACTTCATCAGATGCCAGCCAGTCTAACCACTAGGCAACAGGTGGCTTCCTGACTGAATTGTTTCGCCATAGCAGTGCAGTGCAAGGTGACACAGAAGTTTTTCGAACCTCTCTCTCTCATTCATAACTTGTTCAGTGTTGTTCCCATCTGCGTTTTAGGACGCATAGCAAGATTTAGCATGCCACTCAACCTTTCGGGACGACTCACCGCTTCATCAATTGCTCAAATGGTTCAAATGGCTCTGAGCACTATGGGACTTAACAGCTATGGTCATCAGTCCCCTAGAACTTAGAACTACTTAAACCTAACTAACCTAAGGACAGCACACAACACCCAGCCATCACGAGGCAGAGAAAATGCCTAACCCCGCCGGGAATCGAACCCGGGAACCCGGGCGTGGGAATCAATTGCTCAGTGTTGTGTTGCACTCACTGGGCGTCTTGCAACACGCAGGGGGAAAGTAGGGGAAACTGGCCACTCTAAAGGAAATTTAAATTCTACCAAACCATAGTAAACGATTGAATAGGGGCGCCCAAGATATCGATTCGTGGGCTGCGCCCTGGCACGAGTTCCAGAGTGCTCAGTTTCCTGGATGTTTCCCCAACCGCCGCGCCATGCTCTCTCAGTAGGAGCGGGGTCAGAGAAACTGCATATGCACTGCAGTTCAATGGCGGTGCAATCGCACTGAATACGACTGTTTTATATTACACATTTCTCACAAGGGAACATCCCCATCGCACCCCCCTCAGATTTAGTTGTAAGTTGGCACAATGGATAGGCCTTGAAAAACTGAACACAGATCAATCGAGAAAACAGGAAGAAGTTGTGTGGAGCTATGAAAAAATAAGCAAAATATACAAACTGGGTCGTCCATGCGTAAGATAGGCAATATTAAGGGCAATGTGAGGCGAGGAGCGCCGGGGTCCCGTGGTTAGCGTGAACAGCTGCGGAACGAGAGGTCCTTGGTTCAAATCTGCACTCCACTGAAAATTTTGCTTTCTTTATTTTCGCAAAGTTATGATCTGTCCGTTCATTCATTGACGTCTCTGTTCACTGTAATAAGTTTAGTGTCTGTGTTTTGCGACCGCACCGGCAAACCGTGCGATTAGTTGACGAAAGGACGTGTCTCTCCAATGGGAACCGAAAACATTTGATCGCAAGGTCATAGGTCAACCGATTCCTCCACAGGAAAACACGTCTGATATATTCTATACGACACTGGTGACGGCATGTGCGTCACATGACAGGAATATATTGTCGACCCACCTAACTTGTACACTTGGCGAATGGGTGAAAAGAATCTTCTACCTTGCCCGATTTAGGTTTTCTTGTGGATGTAATAATCACTCCAAAAAAAGTGATGAAAACATAAGAGTTTGTCACATAAACTGAAAATAAAAAGTTAAAATGTTCGGTCGAGGGAAGACTTGATCCGAGGACTTCTCGTTCAGCAGTCGCTCACACTAACCACGGGACCACGGCGCTCCTTACCTCACATTGTCCTTGATGTTGCCTATCTTTCGCATGGACGACCCAGTTTGTATATTTTGCTTATTTTTCATAGTTCCACACAACTTCTTCCTGTTTTCTCGATTGATCTGTGTTCAGTTTTTCAAGGCCTATCCACTGTGCCAACTTATAACTAAATCTGAGGGGGGTGCGATGGGGATGTTCCCTTGTCAGCAACATAAATCTCAAACAAACGAAATTTCAGTATTATTTAATTATACACATCACAAAAAATTTTGCATCACCTCGGTTCCGAGAGTTCCGGAATCTACACAGGAAATTGGAATAGAGATCAACAGAAACATTGTTGTGGCGTAGCAAGAGAGCCACGCCACGGAAGTAGCCGAAAGGCACGCGTTTAGCAGGCAAGAGATAGGTCTGTAACAGGATACGTAATGAATGCTATAAAGAAAAGTACGTAGCTTCTGGAATACTTAACTTTAATCCATCCTTGGTACATCGCTATTGACGATATAAGTGAGACTTCATAGATACACGCAATGTTACTAATGGCGCCTTGCTAGGTCGTAGCCATTGACTTAGCTGAAGGCTATTCTAACTATCTGCTCTGCAAATGAGCGAGGCTTCGTCCATGTAGTCGCTAGCAAAGTCGTCTGTACAACTGGGGCGAGTGCTAGTCCGTATCTAGAGACCTGCCTTGTGGTGGCGCTCGGTCTGCGATCCCTGACAGTGGCGACACGCGGGTCCGACATGTACTAATGGACCGCGGCCGATTTAAAGCTACCACCTAGCAAGTGTGGTGTCTGGCGGTGACACCACAAACATCGTTTCCGCTCTTTTTATTGGTCATGAAAACCACACATTGCATGTTGTACCACCATACAGAGATACCTTCAGAGGTGGTGGCCCAGATTGCTGTACACGCCGGTACCTCTAATACCCATTGATACATACCTGTATTCGTCGTGGCATACTATCCGCATGTTCATAAAGGCACTTTCGGTCCAGATTACTCAACAGCGATTCGGCGCAGATCCCTCAGAGTGGTTGGTGGGTCACGTCGTCCATAAACAGCCCTTTTCAATCTATCCCAGGCATGTTGGATAGGGTTCATATCTGGACAACATGTTGGCCACTCTAATGGAGCGATGTCATTATCCTGAAGGAAGTCATTCACAAGATGTCGTCCATGAAGACGAATGCCTCGCCAATATGCTGCCGATATGGTTCCACTATCGGTCGGAGGTTGGCATTCACGTATCGTACAGCCATTACGGCGCCTTCCATGACCACCAGCGGCGTACGTCGGCCCCACATAATGCCATCCCAAAACATCTGGGAACCTCCACCTTGCTGCACTCGCTGGCCGGGTTGCCTCCAAACACGTCTCCGAGGATTGTCTAGTTGAAGGCATATGCGTCACTCATGGGTGAAGAGAACGTGATGCCAATCCTGAGCGATCCATTCAGCATGTTGTTGCACCCTTCTGTACCGCGCTTAATGGTGTTGTGGTTGCAAAGATGGACCTCGCCATGGACGTCGGGAGTGAAGCTGCGCATCATGCAGCCTATTGCGCACAGTTTGAGTCGCAACACGACGTCCTGTGGCTGCATGAAAAGCATTATTCAACATGGCGGCGTTGCTGTCAGGGTTCCTCCGAGCCACAATCCGTAGGCAGCGGTCATCCACTGCAGTAGTAGCCCTCGGGCGGCCAGAGCGAGGCATGTCATAGACAGTTCCTGTCTCTCTGTATCTCCTCCGTGTCCGAACAACATCGGTTTGGTTCACTCCGAGATGCCTGGACACTTCTCTTGTTGAGAGCCCTTCCTGGCACAAAGTAACAATGTGGACGCGATCTAACGGCGGTATTGACCGTCTAGGCACGGTTGAACTACAGACAACACGAGCCGTGTACCTCCTTCCTGGTGGAATGACTGGAACTGATCAGCTGTCGGACCCCCTCCGTCTAATAGGCGGCTGCTCATGTATGGTTGTTTACATCTTTGGGCGGGTTCAGTGACATGTGTGAACAGTCAAAGGGACTGTGTCCGTGATACAATATCCACAGTCAACGTCTATCTTCAGGAGTTCTGGGAACAGGGGTGATGCTAAACTATTTTTGTGTTTGTATTTTTGTGGCCATGGAGACTTTATATAATTTCTGTCGGCATGCTGACAACCATAGACAATTTCACAGATATTCGTACTCAGGTTGTCATGTAATCATAAGTTATTTAATTTCAAACACGGCAAAAGATATTTCAAATAGATATGTCGATCGAAATACTGTAGCACATTTGCAGCTTCATTATGGAGACGTGGAGAATCTACTTGAGGAAAGCAGTGTAGACGTACTGGACAGTTTTAACGTAAAATTATTTGTCTTTGAAATGGTAATTCTCTTGCAGTTTAATCAGTTACATCTGCACATTCAAAGAAGCGTTTTCGTCTGAGATCGACATTGGCCATCAAAATATTTATAAAACTACCCTTGTAATTCTTTCTAGGCCACTTTGAATTTTCAAAAAAATGGTTCAAATGGCTCTGAGCACTATGGGACTTAACATCTGAAGTCATCAGTTCTCTAGAACTTAGAACTACTTAAACCTGACTAACCTAAGGACATCACACACATCCATGCCCGAGGCAGGATTTGAACCTTCGACCGTAGCAGTCGCGAGGTTCAAGACTGTGGCGCTTGGAACCGCTCGGTCACCCCGGCCGGCTGAATTTTCAAATCTCACGTTTTGTTCAACAGGAGTGCGAATAGGAAACTGGACTATGTTTGTCAAAATGTGTCGCTTGTATAACGCGATTTTCCTTTTAAATGCGTCCCTGTCAGATCATAAAGAAGTTACCCCACAATGTTCTTACTGCGGACAGTGTGCAGCGAAACGCGTGCTCTGCAGCCCATTCCGGATGTTCTAATTTTCGACCATGCACCCCTTTTTCCTTCATAAACTGAACAACAGCGACTGTTAAGTCGTGAAATCGTTCGAAATATACCCGCTGACTTAACCAAAGTACTCTGTATTAATGTGTAAAGTCTCCGTACTCTTAGTTCAGTTTCATCGCTGACTGTTGTAACTTACAATGGAATAAAGCGTGCGACTTCAGAAATTTTACTACTTGTACTACCAATTTCTTCACGTCCTCAATGCCCGTAAATTTCGCACAAAGTCCTTCTGGATGCACAGGACGATAAATCCCGTCTGCCAGTCGTTGTACGTTTTTGGTCTTTCGCTGTCAACTAAATCTTGAGATTCTTTCTACATGGTGTTGTAATATCGTTTCATAGAAAATTTGCACTACCCGTCGCTTATGCACATGTATAATAATACATACTGAGAAATCACGTCCCTCTCTTCTGTCATCCACGTTCATTTTTAAGGCTTGAGACCGTGGGTCGCTAGACTGCCTCTTTTTGCGCAAACGGCCTCTCGACGTGTGACTTTCCTTCGTACCAGGAACGAATAGCGCAGACACTGCGATTGTGCCGACCTGAAGAGAGTAGGTTAAATTTCCTGCATTCAGCCGCGCAAATAAAATTTCCTCCGCTGATATTTCGGCCGCGTCGCGTCCGGCCATCCTCAGAGTGAGTCACAAAACTGACGACAAGGTGCCAAGGGCGGCCATACGAGGTGCGGCTAGAAAAAAACCGGACTGATGCTGGAAAAAACATTTATTTACAATTATTTACAATTTCATGTTATCTCCTTCAATGTACTCTCCTCCTCGGTCTCTACACCGCTCCATACGAATTTTCCACTGTTCATAGCAATGCTGCAGATCATTTTCGGTAAGTCCATACGTTACTTCCGTCGCTTTTTCTTTTACTGCTTCAACAGTCTCAAATCTAGTTCCTTTCAAAGCTGACTTGACTTTAGGGAAAAGAAAAAAGTCACAGGGGGCCAAATCAGGTGAGTAGGGTGGATGATCTAAGATGGGAATGTTGTGTTTTGCCAAAAACGTCTTCACTGACAACGCACTGTGAGCTGGGGCATTGTCTTGGTGAAGGATCCATGACTTTTTTCTCCACAAATCGTTCCGTTTTCTCCAGACTCGATCACGTAGGGTAGCCAGGACGCTAATGTAGTAATGCTGATTCACTGTTTGTCCCTCTGGTACCCAATCAATGTGCACAATCCCATTGATGTCAAAAAAAACAATCATCATTGCCTTGAATTTCGATTTTGACATTCGTGCTTTTTTTTGTCGTGGAGAACCAGGAGTTTTCTTATGCATCGATTGGCGTTTAGTTTCGGGATCGTAAGTAAAAAACCACGATTCATCGCAAGTAATAACATTTTGTAAGAAGGTGGGATCACTTTCAATGTTTTCCAGGATGTCAGAACAAATCATTCTTCGGTGTTCCTTCTGTTCAATTGTGAGACACTTTGGAACCATTTTTGAACACACTTTGTTCATGTTGAAACTTTCATGAAGAATCTGCCTAACACTTTCCTTGTCAACTCCTGTTAACTCAGACACTGCTCTGATTGTTAAACGGCGATCTTGTCGAACAAGTTTACCGATTTTTTCAATGTTTGCATCAGTTTTTGCTGACAATGGTCTGCCAGTGCGAGTGTCATCACTGGTGTCTTCGCGGCCATCTTTAAATCGTTTAAACCACTCAAACACTTGTGTTCGCGATAAACAATCATCGCCGTACACTTGTTGTAACATAACAAACGTTTCACTTGCAGATTTTCCTAGTTTGAAACAAAATTTGATGTTAACACGCTGTTCTTTCTGTACACTCAACATTTTCCGACGCACAGACAAAACGTCAACTACTTAAAACAGACGCCACGGGCAGACTGAGTGCAGGAGGCAGATGAAACTCGAGCAGTAGGCGGAGCGAGAGTCACGTGACAGGCCACGCGACTTTCAGCCTTATTGCATTCGTTTTATTGTTTCACCAGTACTAGTCCGGTTTTTTCCTAGCCACACCTCGTATATGCTCCACCGCGGCGGTACTGCGCATGCGCGCCACAGATGGTGGTCGACGGCAGAGAAATACGCTTACACATGCGCCGCCTGTGGCGAAGGCGTACAGACATTCGATTCGCTTATCGACGTATGATCGTCGCCGGTGACACCATGACGACTTCTCTGCAGTTTAATTACCCCAGGAGCTGGATTCCGTGCTTTGTCCAAATTAAAACCATTATCTCTATTTATTAAATTATTGGCTAATCTAATCTTTATAGCTTCCTTGAAGACAGATTCCCAGAAGGAAGAGGTACATGTTAAAATCTTCACATCACTGTAATTCATGGAATGGCCCGTATCGATACAATGTTCGGCCACAGCTGACTTGTCTGGCTGTGATAAGCGGGTTCACAGGTAGATGCCGTGTTTCTTGACTTCCGCAAGGCGTTCGATACAGTTCCCCTCAGTCGTTTAATGAACAAAGTAAGAGCATATGGACTATCAGACCAATTGTGTGATTGGATTGAAGAGTTCATAGATAATAGAACGCAGCATGTCATTCTCAATGGAGAGAAGTCTTCCGAAGTAAGAGTGATTTCAAGTGTGCCGCAGGGGAGTGTCGTAGGACCGTTGCTATTCACAATATACATAAATGACCTGGTGGATGACATCGGAAGTTCACTGAGGCTTTTTGCGGATGATGCTGTGGTGTATCGAGAGGCTGTAACAATGGAAAATTGTGCTGAAATGCAGGAGGATCTGCATCGAATTGACGCATGGTGCAGGGAATGGCAATTGAATCTCAATGTAGACAAGTGTAATGTGCTGCGAATACACAGAAAGATAGATCCTTTATCATTTAGCTACAAAATAGCAGGTCAGAAACTGGAAGCAGTTAATACCATAAATTATCTGGGAGTACGCATTAGGAGTGATTTAAAATGGCCGGCCGCGGTGGTCTAGCGGTTCTAGGCGCTCAGTCCGGAACTGCGCGACTGCTACGGTCGCAGGTTCGAATCCTGCCTCGGGCATGGAAGTGTGTGATGTCCTTAGGTTAGTTAGGTTTAAGTAGTTCTAAGTTCTAGGGGACTGATGACCTAAGATGTTAAGTCCCATAGTGCTCAGAGCCATTTGAACCATTTTTTGATTTAAAATGGAATGATCATATAACGTTGATCGTCGGTAAAGCGGACGCCAGACTGATATTCATTGGAAGAATCCTAAGGAAATGCAATCCGAAAACAAAGGAAGTAGGTTACAGTACGCTTGTTCGCCCACTGCTTGAATACTGCTCAGCAGTGTGGGATCCGTACCAGATAGGGTTGATAGAAGATATAGAGAAGATCCAACGGAGAGCAGCGCGCTTCGTTACAGGATCATTTAGTAATCGCGAAAGCGTTACGGAGATGATAGATGAACTCCAGTGGAAGACTCTGCAGGAGAGACGCTCAGTAGCTCGGTACGGGCTTTTGTTGAAGTTTCGAGAACATACCTTCACCGAAGAGTCAAGCAGTATATTGCTCCCTCCTACGTATACCTCGCGAAGAGACCATGAAGATAAAATCTGAGAGATTAGAGCCCACATAGAAGCATACCGACAATCCTTCTTTCCACGAACAGTATGAGACTGGAATAGAAGGGAGAACCGATAGAGGTACTCAAGCTACCCTCCGCCACACACCGTAAGGTGGCTTGCGGAGTATGGATGTAGATGTAGATGTAGATATCTTCGATACTCCACACATCTCTCATGAACGGTGCGTGTTGTTTGACCTATGTACGACTTCTGACAATTTCCGCAAGCAATCTGATACACACCCGCTTTACAAAGCTGTAAATCGTCCTTTGCAGAGCCGAGTAAAGCTGCAATCTTCGTGGGGAGCCGGAAGATCACCTTAACACTGTGTTTCTCAAGAATACGGCCCGTCTTCGAGGAAAGAGCACCCACATAGGGCAAAAACGCACTAGATCTGAAACAATTACTGTCTTCTTCTACATCACATACCTGCAGTCTAGGTTTTGCATTGAAAGCTGTACCAAAGTGTTGCGGAGAAAATCCATTCGATTTCAAAATTCTCTTGAGGTATGTGAGCTCTTCTTGCAAATTGTCTTTATCGGATACAAAATGCGCCCTTTGCATTAAGGTCTTAAGGACACCTATGGTCTGTCAAGGGTGATGGTAGTTACTCGCATGTAGATATAGACATAGGTTTCCGATACACGGCATGTCCTGCTGTGCCATCAACTTTGCGGAGAACTAGTATCAGATTTACTATGGAGATAGAAAAAGACGGCGGCGTCTCCTTTTTGGATGTTGTCGTTCGCCCTAAAGTTCATGGACTTTTTCCCCGTCTCCCACCCCCCTCTCCCCCGTTTTTATTTCATTGTACGTTTCCTTATTTTGGTAACTTTCTATGTCCGGTCGCCATGCCCTTTCGTTCGCGTTTTTTAGGTCCATTTTATGTTTTTAACGCGGTACAGCGGAGGTGAGAATGACCACAGATGATTGAGTTTATTGCAAGCAACGTCCAGTTTTCTCTTTTAATTTGTCTTAATTTAGACAGTGTAGCCGCATAGTTCCTTATCTGATATTTCAGTGTTGATGATTCGCCTCCGATCCGCGTGTAACAGAATGATTTTATGATTACAGTTCACACCAGATGATGGAACTTTACGTGTTTCGAAACCGGACACGTAGACAATAGAAGTTTGTGGCTTAACCAACTGTCGTGAAGTTTCTTCATTTTTCAAAATGCACAAGAAGACGATGTTTGAAAATAAAAAAAAAAGTTTCTCTGACGAGGGCAAAGCACGACGTTGGGATCACGGATTTACTTCAAAGTTTGTACACTTCTAGTAGGCTATTAAAACAACGTAACGTGCAAGGAGTAAGGTGCACTTCTTTGGCAATGCCGAGAAAATTGGAAGGGAAGTTTTCGCGGTTATTGTGTAACGGATGTTTACGCAGAAGCAGTCATTGTCCAAAAATGGTTCAGATGGCTCTGAGCACTATGGGACTTAACATCTGAGGTCATCAGTGCCCTAGAACTTGGAACTACTTAAACGTAGCTAAGCTAAGGACATCACACACATCCATGCCCAAGGCAGGATTCGAATCTGCGACCGTAGCAGCAGCGCGGTTCCGTACTGAAGCGCCTAGAACCGCTCGGTTACAGTGGCCGGCGCAGTCATTGTAGACGAGTGGTAGAGAGCATGGTGGTGAAGCGTTTACGTTCGTGCTTCCCGAGACAAACGTGTATGATTCGATGGTTCGGCAAACGCATCGAACGATAAGAAAAAAAAAAAAAATGAGATCAACAAAAAAAGAAAAAAAAGTGGTTATCGATCGGGCGTTGCAAGAAGGTAGTGGGCGAGGCGACGGTTCGAATACCACTATGACTGAATTTTTTATCTATCTTTTGTCGTCACTGGTTTCATAATTTAATTTATGTGACATTTGAGATATAATATAATACAAAAACACGTATATTTGCACGAAGTATTTGCATCAAGTTTCAGTTTGGTCTACCTTTTTTCATCACTGGCCACATAATTTAATTTATACCACATTTCAGCGATAATGTAATAAACAAACACGTGTGTTTATACGAAGTATTTGGATCAAGTTTCAATTTTCATTTTCCATATCGGCATGACAAACATCTTGGGACGTGTAATGTCGAGAGCACATCCGACGAGTAATTGTACATTACTGTTGTGGTCTGCCACATCGTGACTATTACTGATAGTGAATAATATCATTCGCATCATCACTTATCGTGCTTTGACTTAGGCTTTCCGAGCCTGTCCCTCATCTTAGAAAATTTAATTACGGATAGCAAATGTTCAAATAATATGAAATTCTCTACAGCTTCATGAAAATGCACGTCGTCTTTTTTTTTTTTTTTTTTTTTTGTTATATTACCTCTCAGAGGCCATATACGAGGGCAGTTCAATAAGTAATGCAACACATTTTTTTTTCTGAAACAGGGGTTGTTTTATTCAACATTGAAATACACCAGGTTATTCCCCAATCTTTTAGCTACACAACACTATTTTTCAACGTAATCTCCATTCAATGCTACGGCCCTACGCCACCTTGAAATGAGGGCCTGTATGCCTGCACGGTACCATTCCACTGGTCGATGTCGGAGCCAACGTCGTACTGCATCAATAACTTCTTCATCATCCGCGTAGTGCCTCCCACGGATTGCGTCCTTCATTGGGCCAAACATATGGGAATCCGACGGTGCGAGATCGGGGCTGTAGGGTGCATGAGGAAGAACAGTCCACTGAAGTTTTGTGAGCTCCTCTCGGGTGCAAAGACTTGTGTGAGGTCTTGCGTTGTCATGAAGAACGAGAAGTTCGTTCAGATTTTTGTGCCTACGAACACGCTGAAGTCGTTTCTTCAATTTCTGAAGAGTAGCACAATACACTTCAGAGTTGATCGTTTGACCATGGGGAAGGACATCGAACAGAATAACCCCTTCAGCGTCCCAGAAGACTGTAACCATGACTTTACCGACTGAGGGTATGGCTTTAAACTTTTTCTTGGTAGGGGAGTGGGTGTGGCGCCACTCCATTGATTGCCGTTTTGTTTCAGGTTCGAAGTGATGAACCCATGTTTCATGTAGCTACATGATGAGCAAGCAATTCTGCACAGATGGTTCTCCTTTGCTCTTTATGGTGTTCGGTTAGACAACGAGGGACCCAGCGGCAACAAACCTTTGAATATCCCAACTGGTGAACAATTGTGACAGCACTACCAACACAGATGTCAAGTTGAGCACTGAGTTGTTTGATGGTGATCCGTCGATCATCTCGAACGAGTGTGTTCGCACGCTCCGCCATTGCAGGAGTCACAGCTGTGCACGGCCGGCCCGCACGCGGGAGATCAGACAGTCTCGCTTGACCTTGCGGCGATGGTGACACACGCTTTTCCCAACGACTCACCGTGCTTTTGTCCACTGCCAGATCACCGTAGACATTCTGCAAGCGCCTATGAATATCTGAGATGCCCTGGTTTTCCGCCAAAAGAAACTCGATCACTGCCCGTTGTTTGCAACGCACATCCGTTACAGACGCCATTTTAACAGCTCCGTACAGCGCTGCCACCTGTCGGAAGTCAATGAAACTATACGAGACGAAGCGGGAATGTTTGAAAATATTCCACAAGAAATTTCCTGTTTTTTCAACCAAAATTGGCCGAGAAAAAAAATGTGTTGCATTACGTATTGAACTGCCCTCGTAAATTGAATTATGTAACCAGTGATGAAAAAAAAGAGATTAAAAAGTAAGTGTTTGCGTGATCCTTACCATCGCCTCGACAAAGACCTTTTTTGCAGTGCCCGAACGCTTACCGCTTGCTGATTGCAGTAAACGCCTTTGCACAGATACATCAGCTACATAATAGACGCCTAAAATTTCTCTTGGATTTTCCCAGAGTTACCACAGTAGTGCACCATATTACCTGCATATGTCAAAAAATGTCGAAATTCCTCCAGCTGTATTAAGGCGTTGGTTTTATTGGCAACTAGTTTGGATGCTGTTACAACATCATCTTGAGACCCATACGTGTTGACAGCAACCGTATGTGTCTAACACAAGTAGTCAGTGGTGAGATACGCGTGTTCCATGCGGAAGGCATACTACCTGGATCACGCCTTTTTAACATACCGGGTGATCAAAAAGTCAGTATAAATTTGAAAACTGAACAAATCGCGGAATAATGTAGATAGAGAGGTACAAATTGACACACATGGTTGGAATGACATGGGGTTTTATTAGAACCAAAAAATACCAACGTTCAAAAAATGTCCGACAGACGGCGCTTCATCTGATCAGAATAGCAATAATTAGCATAACAAAGTAAGACAAAGCAAAGATGATTTTCTTTACAGGAAATGCTCAATATGTCCACCATCATTCCTCAACAATACCTGTAGTCGAGGAATAATGTTGTGAACAGCACTGTAAAGCATGTCCGGAGTTATGGTGAGCCATTGGCGTCGGATGTCGTCTTTGAGCATCCCTAGAGATGTCGGTCGATCACGATACACTTGCGGCTTCAGGTAACCCCAAAGCCAATAATCGCACGGACTGAGGTCTGGGGACCTGGGAGGCCAAGCATGACGAAAGTGGCAGCTGAGCACACGATCACCACCAAACGACGAGCGCAAGAGATCTTTCACGCGTCTAGCAATATATGGTGTTTTTCTTTTTGGTTCTAATAAAACCCCATGTCATTCCAAGCATGTGTGTCAATTTTTACCTCTCTATCTACATTATTCCGTGGTTTATTAAGTTTTCAAATTTATACTGACTTTTTGATCACCCGGTATATTATACTAGGTGACGTCCCAAGTCGTCCATTACAATTATGGATATACGAAGATTTATTAGTTGCAGTTTTAATGGCCTCCTAAAGGTTTGCAAATTTTGACGTAAATCCGTAATCCGAATGTCATTGCCGCCCCTTGGCAGCTAAGTCGTTTGTTTGTATTTCATTCCGAGAACTTTTCAAATTACCCTCGTAGAAATAGTGTTACTTTTAAATATAAACTTTCGGCTTCTTAGGCGATAGTCAGACACCTTAATACTAAACAGGAAGTCCACGCAACTAATGTTGATGACTGTGTGGGTAAGGGGGATGGTGGTTATAGGCCGTGCTTTTTTTCTAAAAAAAAGTTTGAGGGTACTCCGACATTGGATATAATGCAGCGAAAATTACTTATAACTGAAGCATGAGATACCACCCGTCTACTTTTAGCCATGACGTCATCGATCTTTTTTAAATTTTGTCGATCTTATATTCTGATATAACGTGGCAGCCCTTCCTGTACAAGAATCATATCATATAATTTTAAAATGAAATCTTATCTGCAATTTGGACTTTTTTAAATGTTCAAAGACAAGTATAGTAGAACTGTCTCAAAACTGAAAGTTATAAAAAATATGTAATTCATTCATATTCTATTTAAGTACCAAATAAAGGTTCTCCGTTAGGCTGCACAAATAAGTTTCGTTGCCTGTCCTTGATCACTCTACCACGTTTAACTAGAAAGAAGTAATGTGTTAAATCTGAGCAAAACAGTACTGCTTGTGACAATAGTAGATGTGCTGACCGCAAAGTTAAGATGTTTACCATCACAGAATTTTTTTTACTCCCGATTAAAGTTTCACAATATTTTTTTTTTTTTTCGAAGATATCGTTGTTAAGTGCGTACACGAAATTATATTCGTTTACAACTAATAGTAAGCAAATGCAAAATGTGGTTATACTTAAGAATGCTTACAGAAATACTTAGAAAAGAAGCAAAATCTGTTTCTTAAACTTATTTACAGTCTCAATGTGAAAAATATCTTGTAGTTAAAACTCACCTAATCCCTATACATACTTTATGCAAAATAAATAATTATGTCGGTAATGTCAGGACGCGAAACCCACTGCTCAGTGCAATATTTGTCAGTAAATTAACGGACTATATTTCAAAGACGTTGAGGTTTTGAAAACTTTCTAGTGTTAACCTGCACGTGGAGATCGTTTTTACCACCATAATCCGTATCAGAAGAGCTGTATAACAAAGAGGAAATAGACGGCATGGAAGGCGAGTGTAAAACCTATGCGACTGCAATACAGTCTGGATTTAAACAGTAACTCACGAGAAATATTTGCGTGTTACTTTTCATTTATTTAATTTCGCATATGATTGTGAGAAGTATCCCTATAGTAGAAATAAACTTGGTTTTTAGAATTACAGGAGCTAATCTACATTCTTCGATTGAAAACTCGGGAAAAACCATAGCCAATCATAGTCTACAGTCAGCTGTGTGACGAATGCATTTCGCGCGCATCGCGCTAGCCGAACACAAATCAGCGTCATTGACGTCACCGAAGATACAGCGTTGCCAATTCCGCGACATGGACAGGACAGTTAGCATTGTAGCGTCGCCTGCGACATCTGTTGACCGACGGGAAAACTATTGTTACGCTTGCCTGTTCCGCCGTAAGGACGGTCAATCTGTTTCTTACGTGATCCGGGGTTGGACTCTGGAGAGGGGCGGACGGGTTTCATTCACATTCCGTCTGCAACTCTGCGGGGGGAGGGAGAGGAGGCGCGCAGACCAGCCGGGCTGTCGATAATCACGTGGCCGTCGACTTCGTGGAAAAGTACCAGACCCTGCTAAAGGGGTTAGACTGGAGTGCCGTGATGCGGCGCGGTGACTGAGAGAGGGTGGGTGGCGGCAGAGGGAGTAGTGGATGGGGGCTGAGGGGGTGGTGGACGTCGCGGGGGAGGGGGGGGGGGTGAAGTCGTCGGTTGCCGGGGGACGGGAGGGGGCGGAACTCTGCCTCCAGTGAATTCTGGCAGCTGGGACAGCGACGCACCGACGTCGCTATGCAAAGGCAGGCTTCAAAGTTTTCGCATAAACTATAATAACAATATTTATGCAATATTCCCCTGGTTCTTGGAGGAACATAGACATATTAATAACATGGATACTCAGTTTTAATGTTTTACAATAATGTTCGTGTAATAGTTCGTTATGAACTGGCTTCTTAGACCATCGTCAGAATACTAAACAGAAAGTCCACACAGCTTAAGTGAGAATTCATAGCTGGTTGGTTGTTTGTGGGAAGAGACCAAATTGCGAGGTCATCGGTCAGAATTCATAGCTGTACAAGGTTTGTTGTACAAAGATGAGTGACATTTTATTACTATATCGAGACAAAACACAAGAATAATATAAAGAGGCCGGCCGGGATGGCCGAGCGGTTCTAGGCGCTACAGTCTGGAACCGCGCGACCGCTACGGTCGCAGGTTCGAATCCTGCCTCGAGCATGGATGTGTGTGATGTCCTTAGGTTAGTTAGGTTTAAGTAGTTCTAAGTTCTAGGGGACTGATGACCTTAGAAGTTAAGTCCCATAGTGCTCAGAGCCATTTGAACCATTTGAAGTCCTGATGAACTGCCGTTTGGCTTCTTAGGCCATCGTCAGGTAACTGAATACCAAACAGATAGTCCACTCAAGTGAGAATTCGTCATCAAAGATATGTGATATTTTATGACTGTGTCGATACAAGACACAAGAATGACGTAATATACCATGACGTGGAGGACGCATAGATTGGCCAGCCCGTTCTCCTGATCTTACACCCCTGGACTTCTTTCTGTGGGGTACGTTAAAGGAGAATGTGTACCGTGATGTGCCCACAACCCCAGAGGATATGAAACAACGTATTGTGGCAGCCTGCGGCGACATTACACCAGATGTACTGCGGCGTGTACGACATTCATTACGCCAGAGATTGCAATTGTGTGCAGCAAATGATGGCCACCACATTGAACATCTATTGGCCTGACGTGTCGGGACACACTCTATTCCACTCCGTAATTGAAAACGGAAACCACGTGTGTACGTGTACCTCACCCCTCATGGTAATGTACATGTGCGTCAGTGAAAAAGACCAATAAAAAGGTGTTAGCATGTGGACGTAATGTGCTGTTCCAGTCTCTTCTGTACCTAAGGTCCATCACCGTTCCCTTTGGATCCCTACATAATTCGGTGCTCTCCGATACACACGATCGAACAGCGGAGGAGTGGTACTCAAGCGTCAACTTTAGGTTACAATATCTCCGGATGTAATTAACATTTTACAATGCAACAAACGGCACTGATTACGTATTTGTTTATGTGTTCAGATGTGCTAACAAAACTAACGGGGCTCCATTTAAAAAAAACGTAGGTTTGTGTAAAAAAAACATACTTCCGTGCTTTTTTTTATGGTTTGTATTAACCAATTACACTAGCCCCTCTCCTCACATTCGGTCTGTGGAATCGATTCGTCAGTATTTGATGTGGTTTACGAAATATATCCAGCGGTAACGTTAGGTGACTCACCATGTATATATGATGTTACAAAAAGGTACCGCCAAACTTTCAGGAAACATTCCTCACATATAAATAAAGAAAACATGTTATGTGGACATGTTAGAGCTCATTTTAGTTTCGTCAGTGTGTTCTTCCACCTACGCTCAATGGAGCACGTTATCATGATTTCATACGGGATACTCTACCTGTGCTGCTAGAACATGTGCCTTTACAAGTAAGACACAACATGTGGTTCGTGCACGATGGAGCTCCTGCACATTTCAGTCGAAGTGGTCGTACGCTTCTCAACAACAGATTCGGTGACCGACGGATTGGTAGAGGCGGACCAATCCCGTGGCCTCCACGCTCTCCTGACCTCATCCCTCTCGACTTTCATTTACGGGGGCATTTGAAAGCTCTTGTCTACGCAATCCGAGTACCAAATGTAGAGACTCTTCGTGCTCGTATTGTGGACGGCTGTGATATAATACGCCATTCTCCAGGGCTGCACCAGCGCATCAGGGATTCCATGCGACGGAGGGTGGATGCATGTATCCTCGCTAACGGAGGACATTTTGAACGTTTCCTGTAACAGAGTGTTTGAAGTCACGCTGGTACGTTCTGTTGCTGTGTGTTTTCATTCCATGATTAATGTGATTTGAAGAGTAGTAATAAAATGAGCTCTAACATGGAAAGTAAACTTTTCCGGACACATCTCCACATAACGTATTTTCTTTCTTTGTGTGTGAGGAATGTTTCCTGAAAGTTTGGCCGTACCTTTTTGTAACACCCTGTATATATATCAAAAAAACTTTTGCAGCTCCTCGGTTCTGAGAGTTCCGGAACCTGAACAGAAAATTGGAATACAGATCAACATAAACATCATTTCCTCACATTTTATTGCTCATCAAAATCACACATTGCATGTTGTACCACCATACAGCCAGACCTTCAGAGGAGGTGGTCCAGATTGCTGTACACACCGGTACCTCTAAAACCCAGTAGCACGTCCTCTTGCATTGACGCAGCCTGTATTCGTCATGGCATACTATCCACAAGGCCATCAAGGCACTGTTGGTCCAGAGTGTCCCACTCTTCGATGGAAAAAAAATGGTTCAAATGGCTCTGAGCACTATGGGACTTAACATCTGAGCTCATCAGTCCCCTAGAACTTGTAACTATTTAAACCTAACCTAATGTCATCACACACATCCATCCCCTAGGCAGGATTCGAAACTGCGACCGTAGCGGTTGCACGGTTCCAGACTGAAGTGTCTAGAAGCGCTCGGCCGCTCCGGCCGCCTCTTCGATGGAGATTCGGCGTAGATATCTCAGAGTGGTTGGTGGATTACAGCCCTTTTCAATCTATCCCAGGCATGTTCTATAGGGTTCATGTCTGGAGAACATGCTGGCCACTCTAGTCGAGCGATGTCGTTATCCTGAAGGTAGTCATTCACAAGATGTGCAAGATGGGGGCGCGAATTGTCGTCCATGGAGACGAATGCTTCGCCAATATGCCGCCGATATTGTTGCACTACCGGTCAGAGGATGGCATTCACGTATCGTAGAGCCATTACGGCGCCTTCCATGACCAGCAGCGACGTACGTCGGCCCCACATAATGCCACCGCAAAACAGCAGGGAAGCTCCACCTTGCTGCACTCGCTGGACAGTGTGTCTAAGGCGTTCAGCCTGACCGGGTTGCATCCAAACACGTTTTGACGATTGTCTGGTTGAAGGCATGTGCGATACTCATTGGTGAAGAGAACGTGACGCCAATGCGTAGCGGTCCATTCGGCATGTTGTTGAGCCCATCTGTACCGCACTGCATAGTGTCGTGGTTACAAAGATGGACCTCGCCATGGAAGTTGTGCATCATGCAGCCTATTGCGCTCAGTTTGAGCCGTAAGATGATGCAAGACTGCATGTTGCTGGTACTGTCACGGCCCACATCTTTACAGAGGGTGTTAATGCTGTTGTCCCGGTTAGCACGTTCTCCAGATCTGTCACCTACTGAAAACATCTGGCCAATAGTTACCAAGACAATGGCATGTGAACACTCAGCAGCCACAGTAACTCTAGTATAATACACTCCTGGAAATGGAAAAAAGAAGACATTGACACCGGTGTGTCAGACCCACCATACTTGCTCCGGACACTGCGAGAGGGCTGTACAAGCAATGATCACACGCACGGCACAGCGGACACACCAGGAACCGCGGTGTTGGCCGTCGAATGGCGCTAGCTGCGCAGCATTTGTGCACCGCCGCCGTCAGTGTCAGCCAGTTTGCCGTGGCATACGGAGCTCCATCGCAGTCTTTAACACTGGTAGCATGCCGCGACAGCGTGGACGTGAACCGTATGTGCAGTTGACGGACTTTGAGCGAGGGCGTATAGTGGGCATGCGGGAGGCCGGGTGGACGTACCGCCGAATTGCTCAACACGTGGGGCGTGAGGTCTCCACAGTACATCGATGTTGTCGCCAGTGGTCGGCGGAAGGTGCACGTGCCCGTCGACCTGGGACCGGACCGCAGCGACGCACGGATGCACGCCAAGACCGTAGGATACTACGCAGTGCCGTAGGGTACCGCACCGCCACTTCCCAGCAAATTAGGGACACTGTTGCTCCTGGGGTATCGGCGAGGACCATTCTCAACCGTCTCCATGAAGCTGGGCTACGGTCCCGCACACCGTTAGGCCGTCTTCCGCTCACGCCCCAACATCGTGCAGCCCGCCTCCAGTGGTGTCGCGACAGGCGTGAATGGAGGGACGAATGGAGACGTGTCGTCTTCAGCGATGAGAGTCGCTTCTGCCTTGGTGCCAATGATGGTCGTATGCGTGTTTGGCGCCGTGCAGGTGAGCGCCACAATCAGGACTGCATACGACCGAGGCACACAGGGCCAACACCCGGCATCATGGTGTGGGGAGCGATCTCCTACACTGGCCGTACACCACTGGTGATCGTCGAGGGGACACTGAATAGTGCACGGTACATCCAAACCGTCATCGAACCCATCGTTCTACCATTCCTAGACCGGCAAGGGAACTTGCTGTTCCAACAGGACACTGCACGTCCGCATGTATCCCGTGCCACCCAACGTGCTCTAGAAGGTGTAAGTCAACTACCCTGGCCAGCAAGATCTCCGGATCTGTCCCCCATTGAGCATGTTTGGGACTGGATGAAGCGTCGTCTCACGCGGTCTGCACGTCCAGCACGAACGCTGGTCCAACTGAGGCGCCAGGTGGAAATGGCATGGCAAGCCGTTCCACAGGACTACATCCAGCATCTCTACGATCGTCTCCATGGGAGAATAGCAGCCTGCATTGCTGCGAAAGGTGGATATACACTGTACTAGTGCCGACATCGTGCATGCTCTGTTGCCTGTGTCTATGTGCCTGTCGTTCTGTCAGTGTGATCATGTGATGTATCTGACCCCAGGAATGTGTCAATAAAGTTTCCCCTTCCTGGGACAATGAATTCACGGTGTTCTTATTTCAATTTCCAGGAGTGTAGTTGAAACAGCATGGAATGACCTTCCAGATTGTATCGGCTGAGCTCAGTTCAACTCAGTGCCAAACCGTGTTAGATCAATCGTTGCAGCCAGAGCTGGTAGTTTCGTGCACACTACATTCACAGATTGTATATCCCTAACACTCTGGAGACCAAAGCCGAGCATAGATCGGGCCACAAATTTGTGTTAAAGAGACGTCTCCCGAGTATAAGTCGGGACGCAATTTTCTCGATGAACGAGCCACCGGTAGCTTCAAAACTAGACTCATTTAGTATGAGAGCG
Organism: Schistocerca piceifrons; assembly: GCF_021461385.2. Taxonomy (NCBI): domain Eukaryota; kingdom Metazoa; phylum Arthropoda; class Insecta; order Orthoptera; family Acrididae; genus Schistocerca; species Schistocerca piceifrons. The sequence goes on along the minus strand of NC_060148.1, from coordinate 64,906,342 downwards.
AAGTACTGCAGTCTCGGTGTCTGTCCCTCGAGCAGCTCAGCCTTCTGTTGTTAATTTATAGAGTTATTTCGACAGAAACATTAGCTAGCGTAACAGATGTCACGAATGGGTGAGCAATTTCGTGTGTGTTCTCGTGAGGTTTCTCAGTGTTCTGTAATTGTGCTACAGATAGGTCTTCTTTGTTGAGTGAGAAAGAAATTGTGGAAGATCAGGAGAAAGAAACTGCTCAGTAAGTCACCTCAGACTTTTTGCTTGGGAGCATACTTATTGTCATCATTATTTTAAAATTCGTAATCTATCAAAGACCTAAAGCAAATACCAAAAATAAATCTTGAATCTCTATTGGTATGTACCGGGCGATCAAAAAGTCAGTACAAATTTGAAAACTTAATAAACCACGGAATAATGTAGATAGAGAGGTGAAAATTGACACACATGCTTGGAATGACATGGGGTTTTATTAGAACCACCCCATATTGCTAGACGCGTGAAAGATCTCTTGCGCGCGTCGTTTGGTGATGATCGTGTGCTCAGCCGCCACTTTCGTCATGCTTGGCCTCCCAGGTCCCCAGACCTCAGTCCATGCAATTATTGGTTTTGGTGTTACCTGAAATCGCAAGTGTATCGTGATCGACCGACATCTCTAGGGATGCTGAAAGACAACATCCGACGCCAATGCCTCACCATAACTCCGGACATGCTTTGCAGCGCTGTTCACAACATTATTCCTCGACTACAGCTATTGTTGAGGAATGATCGTGGACATATTGAGCATTTCCTGTAAAGAACATCATCTTTGCTTTGTCTTACTTTGTTATGCTAATTATTGCTATTCTGATCAGATGAAGCGCCATCTCTCGGACATTTTTTTGAACGTTTGTAATTTTTTTTTTTTTTTTTTTTTTTTGTTCTAATAAAACCCCATGTCATTCCAAGCAAGTGTGTCAATTTGAACCTCTCTATCTACATTATTCCGTGATTTATTCAGTTTTGAAATTTATACTGACTTTTTGATCACCCGGTATTACTGTCCACCTGCTTAGCTGAGTGGTAACATGCCTACAACCCATGCAGTTGGCCGAGGTTCGATTCCCGGCCTGGTTGGATATTTTCTCGGCTCATGTACTGGGTGTTGTCTTCTGCTGATCATGATTTCATCATCACCGGCACGGGAGTCGCCCAATGTGGTGTTGACTGAAACAAGACGGACTCGGCGGCCGAACTTCCCCAGATGGGGCCTCCTGGCCAGCAATACAAAAGAATCATTTCATCATTTCATTTCAGTATGTATTACTCTTGAAGATACATCAATTACATAGGTGACGGTAACGCTTTAAATAACGGCATTAATAAAATGTCGTGTGACTAGGGCGTCCCATCGGGTAGACCGTTCGCCGGGTGCAAGTCTTTCGATTCGACGCCACTTCGGCCACTTGCGCGTCGATTGGGATGAAATGAGAATGATTTTTTGTTGTTGTTGTTGTGGTCTTCAGTACTGAGACTGGTTTGATGCAGCTCTCCATCCTACTCTATCCTGTGCAAGTTTCTTCATCTCCCAGTACTTACTACAACCTACATCCTTCTGAATCTGTTTAGTGTATTCATCTCTTGGTCTCCCTCTAAGATTTTTACGCTCCACCCTGCCCTCCAGTACTAAGTTGGTGATCCCTTGATGCTCTCTTCTTCTAGTCAAGTTGTGCCACAAACTCCTCTTCTCCCCAATTCTAAGCAATACCTCCTCATTAATTATGTGATCTACCCATCTAATCTTCAGCATTCTTCTGTAGCGCCACACTTCGAAAGCTTCTATTGTCTTCTTCTCTAAACTATTTATCGTCCACGTTTCACTTCCATACATGGCTACACTCCATACAAATACTTTCAGAAACGACTTCCCAACACTTAAATCAATACTCGATGTTAACAAATTTCTCTTCTTCAGAAACGCTTTCCTTGCCATTGCCGGTCTACATTTTATATCCTCTCAACTTCGACCATCATCAGCTATTTTGCTTGCCAAAATAGCAAAACTCCTTTACTACTTTAAGTGTCTCGTTTCCTAATCTAATCCCCTCAGCATCACCCGACTTATTTCGACTACATTCCATTATCCTTGATTCGGACAACACCCAGTCCTTGAGCGGAGAAAATCTCCGACCCAGCCGGGAATCGATCCTGGGCCCTGAGGATTGACATTCTGTCGTGCTGACCACTCAACTACCGGGGACGATCGCGGCGCGAATGGCCGGTTTCCTGGGCCCGACATTCTACTAAGTTGGCGGTCTCCAAAGTCTTAACCACGTATTATTCGTATTGTACTGCATACGCACTATTTGTCGTACTGCCTGGTGTCGCGTTTGTCGCGGCCAGCAATGCACTGCCTTTGTGTCGCGTGGCGCTGTGCTGACGTTTCTGCCCCCGGGCGCGGCGCCGTCTTCAGCGACGCGTCGGTGTCGGCCGAGGTGCGGGCGCGGCTGCGGCAGCCCACGTTCGACGGCTGCCAGTGGGAGGACGAGGAGGTGCTGCTGCTGCTGCAGCTCATGTACACAGACCTCGAGCTGCACACCCGCTTCGCCATCGAGCTGCCCGTGCTGCGCCGCTTCCTCTACGAGGTCTACAACAACTACAACGAGGTGCCCTTCCACAACTTCCGGCACTCCTTCTGCGTCGCGCAGATGGTGAGTCCTGCTCCACTCTCTAGTCTCCGACATCCACTTGATCCACGACATGCCCTTCCACATGTAGTGTGTCGTAAAAAGGAACTAGCCAATCTGACATGTCGAAACCTGTCTTTATTATTTTTTTATTTGTATCGTGCTCCATTACAATATTTGTAATTCTCACTCTCTCTCTCTCTCTCTCTCTCTATATATATATATATATATATATATATATATATATACTCCTGGAAATGGAAAAAAGAACACATTGACACCGGTGTGTCAGACCCACCATACTTGCTCCGGACACTGCGAGAGGGCTGTACAAGCAATGATCACACGCACGGCACAGCGGACACACCAGGAACCGCGGTGTTGGCCGACGAATGGCGCTAGCTGCGCAGCATTTGTGCACCGCCGCCGTCAGTGTCAGCCAGTTTGCCGTGGCATACGGAGCTCCATCGCAGTCTTTAACACTGGTAGCATGCCGCGACAGCGTGGACGTGAACCGTATGTGCAGTTGACGGACTTTGAGCGAGGGCGTATAGTGGGCATGCGGGAGGTCGGGTGGACGTACCGCCGAATTGCTCAACACGTGGGGCGTGAGGTCTCCACAGTACATCGATGTTGTCGCCAGTGGTCGGCGGAAGGTGCACGTGCCCGTCGACCTGGGACCGGACCGCAGCGACGCACAGATGCACGCCAAGACCGTAGGATCCTACGCAGTCCCGTAGGGGACCGCACCGCCACTTCCCAGCAAATTAGGGACACTGTCGCTCCTGGGGTATCGGCGAGGACCATTCGCAACCGTCTCCATGAAGCTGGGCTACGGTCCCGCACACCGTTAGGCCGTCTTCCGCTCACGCCCCAACATCGTGCAGACGCCTCCAGTGGTGTCGCGACAGGCGTGAATGGAGGGACGAATGGAGACGTGTCGTCTTCAGCGATGAGAGTCGCTTCTGCCTTGGTGCCAATGATGGTCGTATGCGTGTTTGGCGCCGTGCAGGTGAGCGCCACAATCAGGACTGCATACGACCGAGGCACACAGGGCCAACACCCGGCATCATGGTGTGGGGAGCGATCTCCTACACTGGCCGTACACCACTGGTGATCGTCGAGGGGACACTGAATAGTGCACGGTACATCCAAACCGTCATCGAACCCATCGTTCTACCATTCCTAGACCGGCAAGGGAACTTGCTGTTCCAACAGGACAATGCACGTCCGCATGTATCCCGTGCCACCCAACGTGCTCTAGAAGGTGTAAGTCAACTACCCTGGCCAGCAAGATCTCCGGATCTGTCCCCCATTGAGCATGTTTGGGACTGGATGAAGCGTCGTCTCACGCGGTCTGCACGTCCAGCACGAACGCTGGTCCAACTGAGGCGCCAGGTGGAAATGGCATGGCAAGCCGTTCCACAGCACTACATCCAGCATCTCTACGATCGTCTCCATGGGAGAATAGCAGCCTGCATTGCTGAGAAAGGTGGATATACACTGTACTAGTGCCGACATTGTGCATGCTCTGTTGCCTGTGTCTATGTGCCTGTGGTTCTGTCAGTGTGATCATGTGATGTATCTGACCCCAGGAATGTGTCAATAAAGTTTCCCCTTCCTGGGACAATGAATTCACGGTGTTCTTATTTCAATTTCCAGGAGTGTATATACGAGGGGCGTTCAGAAAGTAAGCTCCGATCGGTCGCGAAATGGAAACGACTATGAAAATCCGATAAAGCTTTGCACAGATGTGTTGGGTAGTGTCTCTAGTATAACCCCAGTTAGCATCACGTCGCTCTTCTCATTTCTGAGCTCGCAGTGAGTGCGTAAAGATGTCTAGAAAATAGTGTCTGCCGCCAAGTACGAGGGCCTTGTGAGAAATTTCGCCTGAAGCTATGCAGCTAACATTACATAACTGTCGTGCTGTTCCGTCTTCACAACAATTCTCAGCCGCATTCTGCAGGGGCAATGAAGATGCCCCTGCATCGTTTTCAAATGGAAATGTTAGATTACGCACAATACAGTCCGCAATTGTCTCCCCCTGAGTTTCATCTCTGGTCACATGAACCGCTGTCTTTGAAGACAACATTTTGACACAGACAACGAGGTGTAGGCCAGCGTGGAGAATTGGCGGCTGCCTTCTGTGATGAGGCTATTGAAAAGTTGGTACAACGCTATGACAAAAGTCTAAGTCAGAACGGCGACTACGTAGAGAAGTAGCTGAAAGGTGTAGCTAATTGTTACAAGTAACACATTTCTCATGTTCACTGTGGTTTCAATTTGGCAATCAATCGGAACTTACTTTCTGAACAGGCCTCGTATATATATGGAGGAGGAGGATATTAGTGTTTAACGTCCCGTCGACAACGAGGTCATTAGAGACGGAGCACAAGCTCGGATGAGGGAAGGATGGCGAAGGAAATCGGCCGTGCCCTTTCAAAGGAACCATCCCGGCATTTGCCTGAAGTGATTTAGGGAAATCACGGAAAACCTAAATCAGGATGGCCGGAGACGGGATTGAACCGTCGTCCTCCCGAATGCGAGTCCAGTGTGCTAACCACTGTATATATATATATATATATATATATATATATTGTGTTGGCAGAAGAGCCAACACCGTGTTACTTGACGAGGCCGAAATGCACGCGTTTTAGCTCACGCAGGCTGGCGTGAGGAGGGAAGGACTATACTGACCTGAGGTCTGGAACATGCCAAGGAATTAGAATTCAGAAAGCGGACATAATTAGTTTGATACTTAGCTTTAATCCATTAATGATGAACGCCGCTCTTGACGGTACATGATTCACAATATTATCTGTTCAGAATACATTCATAGTAACTGAATATGGCGCCTTGCTAGGTCGTAGCAAATGATGTAGCTGAAGGCTATGCTAAACTGTCGTCTCTGCAAATGAAAGCATATGTAGACGGTGAACCATCGCTAGCAAAGTCGGCTGTACAACTGGGGCGAGTGCTAGGGTGTCTCTCTAGACTAGACCTGCCGTGTGGCGGCGCCCGGTCTGCAATCACTGATAGTGGCGACGCGCGGGTCCGACGTATACTAACGGACCGCGGCCGATTTAAAGGCTACCACAAAAAAATTACATATATATATATATATATATATATATATATATATATATATATATATATATATATATGTGTGTGTGTGTGTGTGTGTGTGTGTGTGTGTGTGTGTGTGTGTAATGTTTGTGTTGTATGATGTTGATGTACTCCTGGGTATAGAAAAAGCCTATGATAGTGTTATAAAAGATCTGGGAGTGCCTGAGGAAAAAGGATGTGCCAGAAGGGCTAATAAGAAAAATTCAGATGTTGTACAAAGACTGTACTAGGTGTGTACAAATTGGGGAAGGACGAACATCATCGTTTGAGACCAAGGTTGGAGTTCAGTAAGGAACTGCACTGTCCCACTACTATTCACCACTGTTATGGATACTACACTACTGGCCATTAAAATTGCTACACCACGAAGATGACGTGCTACAGACGCGAAATTAATTTGACAGGAAGAAGATGCTGTGATGTGCAAATGATTAGCTTTTCAGGGTATTCACACAAGGTTGGCGCCGGTGGCGACACCTACTACCTGCTGACATGAGGAAAGTTTCCAACCGATTCCTCATACACAAACATCAGTTGACCGGCGTTGCCTGGTGAAACGTTGTTGTGATGACTCGTGTAAGAAGGAGAAATGCGTACCATCACGTTTCTGACTTTGATAAAGGTCGGATTGTAGCCTATCGCGATTGCGGTTTATCGTATCGCGACATTGCTGCTCGCGTTGGTCGAGAGCCAATGACTGTTAGCAGAATATGGAATCGGTGGGTTCAGGAGGTTAATAACGGAACGCCGTCCTGGATACCAACGGCCTCGTATCACTAGCAGTCGAGATGACAGGGATCTTATCCGCATGACTGTAACGGATCGTGCAGCCACGTCTCGATCCCTGAGTCAACAGATGGGGACGTTTGCAAGACAACAACCATCTGCACGAACAGTTCGACGGCGTTTGCAACGGCATGGACTATCATCTCGGAGACCGCGGCTGCCGTTATCTTTGATGCTGCATCACAGGCAGGAGCGCCTGCGATGGTGTACTCAACGAAGAACCTGGGTGCACGAATGGCTAAACGTCGGATGAATCCAGATTCTGTTTGCAGCATCATGATGGTCGCATCCGTCTCTGGCAACATCGCGGTGAACGCTCATTGGAAGCGTGTGTTCGCCATCGCCATACTGGCGTATCACCCGGCGTGATGGTATGGGGTGCCATTGGTTACACGTCTCGGTCACCTCTTGTTCGCATTGACGCCACTTTGAACAGTGGACGTTACATTTCAGATTCGTTACGACCTGTACCTTTCATTCGATCCCTGCGAAACCTTACATTTCAGCAGGATAATGCACGACCGCATGTTGCAGGTCCTGTACGGGCCTTTCTGGACACAGAAAATGTTCGACTGCTGCCCTGGCCAGCACATTCTCCAGATCTGTCACCAATTGAAAACGTTTGGTCAATGGTGGCCGAGCAACTGGCTCATCACAATATGCCAGTCACTACTCTTGATGAACTGTGGTATCGTGTTGAAGCTGCATGGGCAGCTGTACCTGTACACGCCATCCAAGCTCTGTTTGACTCAATGCCCAGGCGTATCGAGGCCGTTATTACGGCCAGAGGTGGTTGTTCTGGGTACTGATTTCTCTGGATCTATGCACCCAAATTGCGTGAAAATGTAATCACATGTCAGTTCTAGTATAATGTATTTGTCCAATAAATACCCGTTTATCATCTGCATTTCTTGTTGGTGTAGCAATCTTAATGATCAGTAGTGTACATCATTCAAAAATTATATTAAGAGCTGTGTTTAAAATATTTCACGTCAGCGTATTAAGGTCCTAGTTGATGGAAGTCGTCTGTAATGTAACATCACAGACTGCCTTGATTTTGTTTCCTATGCTAGTCAGTTGAGTTGAAATTACATCTGTACCAGTTAAGCGAAGCACTGAGAGACGTAAGTCGGAACAAGACCCCAGGAGCAGACGACATACCATCAGGGGCTCTGATAGCCTTGGGAGAACCAGCCATGACAAAACTCATCCATCTGGTGTACGAGACAGGCGAAGTACCCTCAGCCTTAAAATAAGAATGTAATAATTGCAATTCCGAAGAAATCAGGCGCTGACAGGTGGGAATATTAACGAATTATCAGTTTAATAAGTCATTGTAGCAAAATATGAACACAAATTCCTTACCGAAGAATGGAAAAACAGGTAGAAGCCGACCTCGGGGAAGATCATTGTTGAATTTGGAGAAACGTAGGAAAACGAGAGGCAATACTGATCCTATGACTTACTTTAGAGGATGGGTTAAGGAAAGGGAAACCTACGTTTATCACATTTATAGACTCAGAGAAAGCTTTTGACAATTTCGACTGGAATACTCTCTTTCAAATTCTAAAGGTGGCAGGGGTAAAATACAGCGATCGAAAGGCTATTTACAATTCGTATAGAAACCAGACGGCGGTAACAAGAGTTCAGAGGTGTGAAAGGGAAGCAGTAGTTGACAAGCGAATGAGACAGTGTTGTAGCCTATCCCTGATGTTATTCAATCTGTACATTTTACACGCAGTGAAGGAAACCAAAGAAAAAATTGGAGTAGGAGGGAGACGAAATAAATTCTTTGAGGTTTGCCGATGACATTGTAATTCTGTCAGAGACAGCAAAGGACTTGGAAGAGCAATTGAATGGACAGTGTCTTGAAAGGAGGATATAGGATGAACATCAGCAAAAGCAGGACAAGGATAATGGAATGTAGTCGAATTAAATCAGATGATGCTTAGGGAATTAGATTAGGAAATTGTTATTTGGGCACAAAATAACTGATGGTGGCTGAATTAGAGAGGACGTAAAATGTAGACTGGCGATGACAAGAAAAGCGTTTCCGAAGAAGAGTAATTTGGTAACATCGACTGTATATTTAAGTGTTAGGAAGTGTTTTTTGAAAGTGTTTTTTGAAAGTGTTTGCCTGAGTGTAGGCATGCATGCAAGGGAAACATTGACCATAAACAGTTTGGACAGTAAGAGAATAGAAACTTTTGAAATGTGGTGCTACAGAAGAATGCTGAAGATTAGATGGGTAGATCGTGTAACTAAAGAGGAGGTACTGAAATGACGAGAAAATAAATTTGTCGCACAGTCTGACTATAAGAAGGGATTGGTTGATAGGATACATTCTAAGACATCAAGGGGTCACGAATTTAGTATTTGAGGGAAGCGTGGGCTTTAAAAATCGTACAGAGAGACCAAGAGATGAATATACAGAATCAGGATGTAGGTTGCAGTAGTTATTCGGAGGTGAAGAAGCTTCGACAGGATAGAGTATCATGGGAAGCTGCATCAAATCAATGTTCGGACTGAAGACCAAACAACAACAACAACAAAACCAACACCAACAACAGTTTATCTTACGATTTAATCTGCAAATCATTCAAAAAATTAACGATTCGAGACATTTTTTGTATGATTTAAGTGCATAAAATTCATGTGTGTGCACATTTTACTTTGCGCTATGTGGCGTTGCGTTCTCTTGTCATGGATGCGTCTGCTCATTCAGCGATTCTCGTTCGAGACAGGTAGGGCTCTACAAACCGCTGTTCAAATGGTTCAAATGGCTCTGAGCACTATGGGACTTAACATCTATGGTCATCAGTCCCCTAGAACTTAGAACTACTTAAACCTAACTAACCTAAGGACAGCACACAACACCCAGCCATCACGAGGCAGAGAAAATCCCTGACCCCGCCGGGAATCGAACCCGGGAACCCGGGCGTGGGAAGCGAGAACGCTACCGCACGACCACGAGATGCGGGCACAAACCGCTGTTATAAACGCTTTCCTAGTGGGGGAAAAATTAGTAATTTTAACATTTTGAAAAATATTTGCGTGCTTAGAACGTTCAAAAGCCAAGGTCGCTAAACCAGGTTCGACAAACTTTGCTGTCATCTTCAGGTCTGTAACATAGATCATGTGCATGATAATAGTCTCATAACCTGAGTTTTAGTTTGGCACTACAAGAACGGAAACATAACTGTACATTTACATACCTTGAAGAGTCTTTTCATTATGGAACGTGTTTCAGTTGAACCTCCTAGGATGAGGCCCGTCTTAAAATGAACATATTTCATAACAAAATGAGTTTTTAAGGTGTGTAAATGTACAAGTCCACTTTCATTTTAACTTTTAACCTCAACTATTACGTCTTAACTCAGGTTATGAGACATATTTCCACGTATATGCACTTTGCTACAGACCTGAAGATAACAGCAAAGTCTGTCGAAACCGGTTGTTTTAAATAAAGAAATATTTATGCAATCTTGACTTTTGAATGTTTTTAGCAATTAAACCAGGCCATTCCTTTATTGTTCTCAAAATGAGAAAATTCAGTTAAATATTTGCAGTGCGCCGTAATTTCTTTAATACCCTCGACAGACCACATAGACAGTTCGTTGGAGTGAAATGCCTGGAGGACATGTGGTGATACGATGGACCAGATGGATCCATGAAAACAGTGTGGCAGGAAGAGTAAGGACGGATTCTCTGGGACTGACCACACCTTGAGTAGATCATAAGATTGTTAGACTGACTCTGACAAATAGAGGGATGACAACAGCTCAAAGTTGGACTTAGCTTACAGGCAGAGACTCATCACAAGTCATCAGAAACACATTACTGGAAGCTGGGTTAACATCTCGAGTTGCCTTGTGTTGTTTACACCACAAATAACAAATACTTGCAATATGTAGTGACAGAGTGGTAAAGTGGGTGATTGAGTGGCACTTCGTGTTGTTCAACAATGAGCCTCGCTTCTATCTCTGGTGATCATATCAACACCATATATTGAGATCCATATCTCTCCAATTCCTTGGATCGTGATATGGTGAGCAACTTGATATGACAACACGAGTCATTTAATAGTTGTATAAGGGACGCTTAATAGTCCCCAGTATATGACATCCTGTTATTGCACCCTTCATGACCATGGTACAAAATTCCATATTTCAGCAGGATAATGCAAGACCCCACACTACATTTCACATCGCAGCTGCCTTGAGGACTGTATGAATCCTTGACTGACGTACGTGGTCCCCCTGATTCCTCTGCCACAGACATAATGTGAAATGCAATGAGAAGACACCCACTTCCATACCATCCACCAGCAAACAAAGTGACACATTGTATGTTTCAGGCATAGCAGGAAATTTCTCAAGACGACATTTGGGGCTGTTATCCATGCCACAACCAATGCAATATTGTATTCATACCAGAGGGAAGGAGGTTGAGTTTGGGGTGACCCCTCAAACTGATTTTGATGCTTACCTCTAGTTCTGAATGTGTCGAAAGTTTAATCATGTAATATCAGTTATGTGATGAACATTCTCAAAATTTGGTAAATATCAAGAGTGGTGGTTCATTGTATAATACTTCCCATATACATACGATTTCGGTTCGTGTCGTGTAACAGCCTGATTTCATGTAACCAACAATTTTAAGCAATAAGCGATTACTGACTGGCTTTTCCCGCTGTTGGCAGATGTACGCCATGATGTGGGCAGTGGACCTCCCTGCCAAGTTGGGCGACCTGGAGACGCTGGTGCTGCTGACGTCATGCATCTGTCACGACCTTGACCACCCAGGCTACAACAACATCTACCAGGTAATGTAGAAGCGGCAGCATACAAAACTCTGCTCTTCACCTCGGCCTGTGGCTAGAGCCAGTGAATTATGAACACTTCAACCAGACTTGTTGGTCGAGATAATGAATTTAAATTGATCTCATTTGAGGACCGATGAGCGATGGGTTGATGACATAGGTTTACTGAATACCATACCATGTGCCAGACCTGTCTCACAAAGTCAGGTCACGTGACAATGTTGATGGAGATTCGGTCATTAGCCAGGGTCGTTAAACATATGGGCCATCTTGGTGCTATTCGAGGGGAGTAGGCTTTCTTGCTGGGACCAGGATTAAAACTCCACTCGCTTCTCTCTCATTTCTATTGCCCTAAATTTTGCTTCACTTCTTTTTCCATTTCAGGCATTCTTCTAGTCACTATGACAAACATGAATGAGGTTTCCAGTAACAGTATAGCATACCAACTGCTTTAATCAAATCGACTGAAGACATTAAACATTCCTTTGCCAGGTCAAAGTGACCATTGTAACACTGGTTGACTTTACCAAGGTTAAGTTGATGCTGTTGAGTTCAGTGTACAGCTTATGAAAATGGAGTGACAGAAATGAAACGTTTTACACTATGAACACTTTAACCGAATGATACCATACTGCTATGTGAGTTTTCCATACTTGTAGGATACACTGATTCTTATGCAACTTTATTTTCAGTACAGAAAAATGTCTTTCCTTCACGTGAAGAATGGTGTAAGTAGGTGATGGATATTGGATGTGTACAGTGTAACTGAACTTTTCAGGTGGCGATAGCAGCGCAACATGTTCATCATCAACAAACCTAATGTCCGTCATTTACTCACACCATTCTTTATCTAAAGGAGTGGATTCTTTTCTGTACTAAAAATGAGCTGGAATATCGGTGAAATTTTAATCAGCATATCCCAGAGGCATGTAACTAATGAAGTTTCGCTTTGACATCGTTGGGGCATAGTGTTCATGGTCTAACACACATCAGATTTTTGTCTTCATGTGTCATGCAGTGGTACATGTTTCTCACAGAAAACATGTGCAGAAATCAGTCTAGCATTAATTGACTGTTCCGTCGGTTCTTGGTAGAATATTTGATACATTTCGAATAAAAGGAAGCACATAACACAAATGTAATGTCCCACAACAATAATTTACAAACTGGCTTTCGGCTAGCATGCCATCGAGGCACAGAAAGATAAATATGTGTTGCTGCGAAATTTTTATGGGATTCAAAGTTTTAAGCTAGGTGCATCTAGAGAGAACATGAGTTGGTTTTCAAATATGATACTTGTTGTTTCATTTGGGACTAAAGCAAGAGAGATTATTTCAGTAAAACGTGATGTAAAACTATTAGCTTGGATGAAATATGTGACACACTGAATACTAAACAACATGACAAGTTATAACAATTGTTCTGAGAAGAAAATTAAATTGAACAATTACAGGAAATTTTTGAAGGCTAACGATCTTGTTCAGAAATTCCCCTGGAACATGTCAGAAAAGATTACGACACATTGCTCAACTTAATTTTATTATCGGAACAATAGTTGTAACGTTTCATGTGTAGTTCAGTAGTTCGAGGCACATATTTTACCGAAGTTTTACATCATCTTTTAGTGAAATAATCCCTCTCATTTTATCCGGAAATCAAGCATTAACAATTTTTTTAGACAACATAGTTGTATCGAGATAAACAGCGATTAATTTACTTATAATCAATTATTCAAAATGATAGTCACAATCGCATTATTTATTTTGCCACCAACCGGTTTCAACCCGCGATGGGGTCATCTTCAGGGCAATTTACACCATTTGGTCGCTCGCTGGAGTCCTCACTCTGCCTGTGCACAGGTTGGTGGCAAAATAAATAATGCGATTGTGACTGTCATTTTGAATAATTGATTACAAGCATTAACAATTGCCATCTTTGGAAACGAACTGAGATAGTCTCTAAATGCACCTTGTTTGAAACCTTTGATCGCACAAAAATTTCGCAGCCACAGTTATTTATCTTTGTATGTGACTATAGTTTAACGGCCGAAAACTGATTTGTAAAAATAATAAATGTTACGGAATATTACACAAGTGTTGCACGTTTTTGTCATTTATAACCTGTGTGTCTCCTTAAGTTATAGAAATTCCATGATAATGGAGGTAAGATTCACTGAAATGGATAGACAGTGTTTATTATTTTCAACTGATATTCATACCAATCACAGGCAGCCCAAACTTGATATGTTTCCATTTCTTACCTTATTTGAGTGTAGTATATATTTTAAGCATATGTAGGAAAGCCCACACAGAGTGGTGTGGTGTGTGTGAGTTTGTGTGTGTACATATGTGTGTGTTTGTCTGGCGGCAGATCAACGCCAAGACGGAGCTGGCGCTGCGCTACAACGACATCTCGCCGCTGGAGAACCACCACTGCTCGGTGGCGTTCCGGATCCTGGAGCGCCCCGACTGCAACATCCTCAGGTCGCTGGACGCGGAGGCCTACCGGAGGGCCCGCGAGGGCATCATCCGCTGCATCCTGGCCACCGACATGGCGCGCCACAATGAGATCCTCGACCAGTTCCGCGAGATCACGCCGCGCTTCGACTTCAAGGACCGCGCTCACGTCAACCTGGTGGGTGGCAAGTGATGATAATCTCGACCATTGCGGGAACCAAAGGCCCTGGTGAATTACAGTGACAGTGTAGGTGCTCCACGCCAGAAAAACTTGGGCTTCATACACCCAGCATAACGTGGGCTATACAGGATGCTCCGTTGATCGTGACCGGGCCAAATATCTCACGGACTAAGCGTCAAACGAAAAAACTACAAAGAACGAATCTTGTCTAGCTTGAAGGGGAAAACCAGATGGCGCTACGGTTGGCCCGCTAGATGGCGCTGCCATACCTCAAACGGATATCAACTGCATTTATTAATTAGGAACTCCCATTTCTTATTACATATTCGTGTAGTACGTAAAGAAATATGAATGTTTTAGTTGGACCACTTTTTTCGCTTCGTTATAGATGGCGCTGTAATAGTCACAAACATATGGCTCACAATTTTAGACGAACAGTTGGTAACAGGTAGGCATTTTAATTTAAAATACAGAACGTAGGTACGTTTGAACATTTCGTTTCGGTTGTTCGAGTGTGATACACGTACCTTTGTGAACTTATCATTTATGAGAACGCATGCTGTTACAGCGCGATTACCTGTAAACACCAAATTAATGCAATAAATGCTCGAAATGATGTCCGTCAACCTCAATGCATTTGGAAATACGTGTAGCGACATTCCTCTCAACAGCGAGTAGTTCGCCTTCCGTAATGTTCGCACATGCATTGACAATGCGCTGACGCATGTTGTCAGGCGTTCTCCGTGGACCACGATAGCAAATATCCTTCAACTTTCCCCACAGAAAGAAATCCGGGGACGTCAGATCCGGTGAGCGTGCGGGCCACGGTATGGTGCTTCGACGACCAATCCACCTGTCATGACATATGCTATTCAGTACCGCTTCAACCGCACGTGAGCTATGTGCCGGACATCCATCATGTTGGAAGTACATCGCAATTCTGCCACGCAGTGAAACATCTTGTAGCAACATCGGTAGAACATTACGTAGGAAATCAGCACGCATTGCACCATTTAGATTGCCATCGATAAAATGAGGGCCAATTATCCTTCCTCCAATAATGCCGCACCATACATTAACCCGCAAAGGTCGCTGATGTTGCACTTGTCGCAGCCATCGTGGATTTTCCGTTGCCCAATAGTGCATATTATGCCGGTTTACATTACCGCTGTTGGTGAATGACGCTTCGTCGCTAAATAGGACGCGTGCAAAAAATTCATTCATCGTCCAGTAATTTCTCTTGTGCCCAGTCGCAGAACTGTACACGAATTTCAAAGTCGTCGCCATGCAGTTCCTGGTCCATAGAAATATGGTACGGGTGCAACCGATGTTGATGTAGCATTCTCAACACCGACGTTTTTGAGATTCCCGATTCTCGCGCAGTTTGTCTGCTACTGATGTGCGGATTAGCCGCGACAGCAGCTAAAACACCTACTTGGGCATATTCAATTGTTGCAGGTCGTGGCTGACGTTTCACATGTGGCTGAACGCTTCCTGTTTACTTAAATAACTTACAGACATCCGGCGAACGGTCCGGACACTTGGATGATGTCGTCCAGGATACCGAGCAGCATACATAGCACACGTCCGTTGGGCTATTTGATCACAATAGCCATACATCAACACGATATCGACCTTTTCCGCAATTGGTAAACGGTCCATTTTAACACGGGTAATGTATCGCGAAGCAAATACCGTCCGCACTGACGGTATGTTACGTGATACCACGTACTTATACGTTTGTGGCTATTACAGCGCCATCTATCACAGAGCGAAAAAAGTGGTCCAAGTAAAACATTCATATTTCTTTACGTACTACACGAATATGCAATAAAAAATGGGGGTTCCTATTTTTTTAAAAAGGAATTCATATCCGTTTGACCTATGGCAGCGCCATCTAGCGGGCCACCCATAGCGCCATCTGGTTTCCCCCTTCAAGATAGACAAATTTCGTTCTTTGTTGTTTTTTCGTTTGACGCTTATTTCGTGAGATGTTTGGCCCGGTCACTATCAGTGGAACACCCTGTATACCCATGTCCACTTTGAAAGTCAGTTGCAAAGTGAGCGACAGAGGACACTATTTACAGCATATAACAACTGCTCTGGATAACTTGGATCTTATTTTATGGGGTCATCTGCAGAGGGATTTGACTACTAGTTTCCTAGGGAAGTTCTGCCTGATGATGCTATGGTTTGACTTCGAGATGAGTGCCCACATCATTTTGGTGCATACCAAATGGCGAGCTATGTTCAAAGTTGATACCAAAGACCTGGTAGATCATGATGATAATAGTGATCCCCATCACAACGTTGGTCATACCCACATGTATGCTAGGCAAACGATTGATAAAGGAGTAGCAGAGGGTGCTATGTACAGTGTATGACAACTGATTTGGATTACTTGGCTTTACTTGAGTTATCTGTAGAGCGATTTGACAACAGATTTCCTTGGGATATCCGTGTGTCCATGGATATCCTGCGTGGCATTGAGTATGTCCCTTCTCTGCCGTCGATTCCATATTCGTGTGACAGTTGTGGGATCCCAACATTATGGGCGGCATTGCTATCGCCGTAAAATGATGAAACGTGCTGCCAGACGCAATTCTTTCTCATATGAACCATAAGACAATCTCCTCACAAACAACCAAGATTCTAATACGATTTCTACAGTTGAGAGACCCAGTGTTCAATCTCCCATCATGTATGGAATAGGAAGCATTTGCGTGGCTGCACTCAAATGCTAAGCATTTCCATATAGTACACTTCATGCAAACTTAATTAATAAATAAATGTATCAAATTTAATGAAATAGAGTGATTAAACAATTTTATGTGCATACAGTAACAGATACTCTCTCAGATCAATGCTATCAGTGGCTCCGCAGATAGTGTGTGCCAGGAGCTTGAGTAGCACTTTGAACAATGTGTGACTTTGGCTTGTATGTTGTAGATGGTTGCTCTGTTCTAGGGAGGTCACTGAACTGAGTCAGTTGAGTGATTTATGACGGTAGTTTTTGGGCCCCCTTTAAGTTAGGTGTTACCTAACCTTCCGTCTCCAACCGTAGAGGATAGTTCTCTGCCTTAAGAGATTTCCAGTAAATTGTGGTCAAGAGTGAAGGCTGCTCACTCATTAATTCTCCACTTGCACTGCGTAAATACTTATTGAGGGGATAAATTCTCTGTCTCATCCTATTGGATATTTTATTTGAATCAGTAGAATTGAAAATGAGAATAATTTGGATAGAAACTAAAATTTTTCTGAATCCATTACTTTTCTTTGTTTGTGATTTGTAGCACATATAATGGGATTTTGTATTAAGTAGAGAGTATAACCCCAGATCGCGTAAGAAACAGATTGCCCGATCGCTTGGTCTAGCAGGCAACCCTTGTCAGGGAACGGCCACCAGGCGGCAACAGCGTCACACCCTTACTTGTGGAATCAACCACTAGATGGCACTCTGTTCTGTGAAATATGTGGCAACATCGGCCGAACGCGTGCAGCTTTCCACTATTTGGCGTCTGTGAAGTACAGCTGTTTCTGACATACCGGTGGTAGTGGGTCGAGTCGTCATGCCGACGGCCTGCGAGTATATCAACTGTGGAAGGAGTAGATGAACAAATCCTGAACTAAAAATGTTCAGATTTCCCGTCAAAGATAAAGAAAGGTTACGCAAGTGGATTTTAAATTCAGGTAAATCAGTAAATTAGTTACGAGTAAAATTAATAAAGAGCCCTAAGCATTCGATCCTATCTAAATTTTGTCGATCTTATATTCTGATATAACGTGGCAGCCCTTCCTGTACAAGACCTTTCCTTTGGAGGTGTCAACTTTGAAGAGCCACAGACGGCAAACCATAATTATGTTAAAATGGCTCTAGAGCTGAAATCGCAGTGAAATAAATGAATAATAGCCATCCATCATCTAACTGCTAGGTCATCGGTCCTTCTAAATCCTGGTATATACTAGAGCAAACGAAGTGAACGAGTGTAAAACCTCGTTTACACTGCTGCAAATGAATATTCATAGATAATTCGCCAATGTTCACTGCCATTCGTTTATACGTGTGAACAGGCGTTTATACTGGAATGAAGGGAAGAGAATAGAAGAGAACGAGCATAGCATGCAAACTGTAGACGCTGCCTATTTTAGTTTTTTTTATCTGTGCACTAATAATCCTCACACAGCTTTCACTCGAAAACAACACTACTTATAGTAACAGGTCTGCGCGAGTGCAGATATCTCCAGTAATAACTGTGTTGCAGATAAAAGCGTACATCTGTTGCGAATATTTGCGGGTTATCTTTAAACTGTACAAAGTAAATTTTTAACATAATTATGGTTTGCTGTCTGTGGCTCTTCAAAGTTGACACCTACAAAATATGCTCGAAAAACACGCTTTCATTTGTATATTACCGCGTTTGCAGCCCCCTTTCAACAACAATCCAAAATTCATCGTTTTGTGCTACTCTTATATCATTTACGATAAGTTACATGCAAAGTAAAGGAATTTAAATTTGAAATGACTGTCACTGAAACATGTCAAGCCTTAATTCGCTTCACAACCGAGTGCGGACATCAGCAGACAAAAATTCAGGCGAGGCACAAGTCTTTTCAGAGAAGTGGTGGGTTAAACTGCTTTACAAAACGTTAATATCTCTGAATGCGGATAAGCAACTTGGCAGATGTGGATAATGATCTTGTGGATGCGGTGCACATACGGACGGCGGCATTTTTCCTGTCCATGCAGACTTCTAGTTACAGCCTCGATGTAAATCTTATATATTGAGATAAGATTATTTTGCCCGCTGGTTTTGACAAAGCAAACAAAGTGGCGTAGGAAAATAATTATGTCGGTAATGTCATGACGTGAAACCCACTGCTCAGTGCAATATTTGTCAGTGAATTAACGGATTTCAAAGACGTTGAGATGATTTTGAAAATTTTCTAGTGTTAACCTGCACGTGGAGATCTTTTTTACCACCATAATCCGTATCAGAAGAGCTGTATAACCAAGAGGAAATAGACGGCATGGAAGGCGAGTGTAAAACCTATGCGACTGCGCTACAGTCTGCATTTAAACAGTAACTCACGAGAAATATTTGTGTTACTTTCCATTTATTTCATTTCGCATATGATTGTGACAAGTATCCCTACATTAGAAATAAACTTGGTTTGTAGAATTACAGGAGCTAATCTACATTCTTCGATTGAAAACTCGGGAAAAACCATAGCCGATCATGATCTACAGTCAGCTGTGTGACAAATGCAATTCGCGCGCAGCGCTCTAGCCGAACGCAAATCAGCGTCATTCACGTCACCGAAGATACAGCGTTGCCAATTCCCTGACATGGACAGGTCAGTTAGCATTGTAGCGTCGCCTGCGACATCTGTTGACCGACGGGAAAACTATTTTTACGGTTGCCTGTTCCGCCGTAAGGACGGTCAATCTGTTTCTTACGTGACCTGGGGTATAACCATGTATAACAGATATGCTAAACAGAGATTTAATAGTGTTATTTTTTTGTAATTGGAGTAGTTGTTGTTGACTTTCATAATGTCTCTTTCTTTATTTCAGCAGGTGCAAATATTCATACAGCTGTTAAATTTTCTTTCCCAAATTGATGAATTGCTAAAACTGATTTTCCAAAGTATACCAAAGTTTTGCAGTTAAATCTAAAGTGTCTAAATAAAAGATACTTTCCCCAAAATTGTTCCTTTACATATTTTACCAAAGCAGTTGCTATAAAAATTCTGCCTATCCCTCAGAAAACTTGATTTTCATAGTGTTTGATCGTGTTGATGAACCCCACAGCACAAAGCTTTCTGTCCACAGCTTAAAAAAACATGTTAGAATATTTGATACAATTTTCCTTCACTAAATATGAAACGGACAATGTTGAATGAATCAATTACCAAATTTTTATAACCAGTTCAAAAATTATGCTGTGTCTTTTTAAAACTAATTTCATCATGAACTCAGATTTACAAACAATAATCTTGGTCATTACATTATTAATTAACGTCTTTTAACTCACAGCTAATTTCTTTGTTGAACAGACTTGAACATAGTGCATTGTTAAAAAAACTAAAATGTGCTTGATTATCTTTTCTGTGCTCAGTTAGAACAGCTACATCAACTGTTGTGTAATGGGTTGAAATGTGTTGACTACTTCTTGAGAGACATACACTACTCACTGTACTCCTCATTGTTGTGTACCATAGTGCCTATGACACCTAGAGTACAGTGTTTGCAGGACACTGGCATAGAGTTAGAATATAATGTTTGAAATTGTGTTTTCTGTACACTCGTCACTTTGCTGGGAGTGAACTGTGCGTGTGATGCGGTGTTGCAGCTGTGCATGGTGCTGATCAAGGTGGCGGACATATCCAACGAGGCACGGCCCATGGAGGTCGCCGAGCCGTGGCTGGATCGACTGCTCCAGGTACGGATGCGATGTAGAACTCTGTGCAGTGCCAGTGTTGGGTACCCTGTTCCACCCATTTGACATAGCTTTACCTGTGCGTAGAAGAAGTGGTGGTGTTCGTTGATATAGAAACTTCCCAGTTGCTCAAGGTTGGAGAGAGGTGGGCTCCAGCTGTACTCTGTTTCAGAACATTATTGATACTAGGGATTCACAAGTGTACATACTGTATGTCTGTAAGTAATTTGAACAGATGTATTATTATACCATTAATACTTAATAGTGAGCAGCAAGTCCAAATAATGCACCTGGAGTTGATGACATTTCTTAGAATTACGAGGGCAGTTCAATAAGTAATGCAACATATTTTTTTTCTCGGCCAATTTTGGTTGAAAAAACCGGAAATTTCTTGTGGAATATTTTCAAACTTCCCGCTTCGTCTCGTATAGTTTCATTGACTTCCGACAGGTGGCAACGCTGTACGGAGCTGTTAAAATGGCGTCTGTAACGGATGTGCGTTGCAAACAACGGGCAGTGATCGAGTTTCTTTTGGCGGAAAACCAGGGCATCTGAGACATTCATAGGCGCTTGCAGAATGTCTACGGTGATCTGGCAGTGGACAAAAGCACGGTGAGTCGTTGGGCAAAGCGTGTGTCATCATCGCCGCAAGGTCAAGCAAGACTGTCTGATCTCCCGCGTGCGGGCCGGCCGTGCACAGCTGTGACTCCTGCAATCGCGGAGCGTGCGAACACACTCGTTCGAGATGATCGACGGATCACCATCAAACAACTCAGTGCTCAACTTGACATCTCTGTTGGTAGTGCTGTCACAATTGTTCACCAGTTGGGATATTCAAAGGTTTGTTCCCGCTGGGTCCCTCATTGTCTAACCGAACACCATAAAGAGCAAAGGAGAACCATCTGTGCGGAATTTCTTGCTCGTCATGTGGCTGAGGGTGACAATTTCTTGTCAAAGATTGTTACAGGCGATGAAACATGGGTTCATCACTTCGAACCTGAAACAAAACGGCAATCAATGGAGTGGCGCCACACCCACTCCCCTACCAAGAAAAAGTTTAAAGCCATACCCTCAGCCGGTAAAGTCATGGTTACAGTCTTCTGGGACGCTGAAGGGGTTATTCTGTTCGATGTCCTTCCCCATGGTCAAACGATCAACTCTAAAGTGTATTGTGCTACTCTTCAGAAATTGAAGAAACGACTTCAGCGTGTTCGTAGGCACAAAAATCTGAACGAACTTCTCCTTCTTCATGACAACGCAAGACCTCACACAAGTCTTCGCACCCGAGAGGAGCTCACAAAACTTCAGTGGACTGTTCTTCCTCATGCACCCTACAGCCCCGATCTCGCACCGTCAGATTTCCATATGTTTGGCCCAATGAAGGACGCAATCCGTGGGAGGCACTACGCGGATGATGAAGAAGTTATTGATGCAGTACGACGTTGGCTCCGACATCGACCAGTGGAATGGTACCGTGCAGGCATACAGGCCCTCATTTCAAGGTGGCGTAAGGCCTTAGCATTGAATGGAGATTACGTTGAAAAATAGTGTTGTGTAGCTAAAAGATTGGGGAATAACCTGGTGTATTTCAATGCTGAATAAAACAACCCCTGTTTCAGAAAAAAAATGTGTTGCATTACTTATTGAACTGCCCTCGTACAATGAGGTGAGAAAAGTCATGGGACGGCTCCTAATATCGTGTCTGATCTCCTTTTGACCGGAGTAGTGCACCAACTCGACGTGGCATGCACTCAATAATTTTCAGCCTGGGTGTGATGCTCATGAAGTATATTTCTGAAAGTAGCAGTTCGACAGCAGTACATTCTTGTTTTTATGTCTTTCTTTGTGACTAGTTTCGTAGCTGGCTGGCCATTTCCAGGTTTGCAGCTGACTGTTTAATTGTAGTCAATAATTACTGTAAGATATAGGAGTTACTAGGGTGAAACTACTATGAAACTTACTGCCAAATTAAAACTATGTGCCAGAGTGGTCTCCATCCTACACTACTGGCCATTAAAATCGCTACACCAGATGATAAACGGGCATTCATTGGACAAGTACATTATACTAGAACTGACATGTGATTACATTTTCACTCAATTTGGGTGCATAGATCCTGAGAAGTAACTACCCACGAAACGGCCTCTGGCCGTAATAACGGCCTTGTTACGCCTGGGCATTGAGTCAAACAGAACTTGGATGGCGTGTAATGGTACAGCTGCCCATGCAGCTTCAACACGATACCACAGTTCATCAAGAGTAGTGACTGGCGTATTGTGACGAGCCAGTTGCTCGGCCACCATTGACCAGACGTTTTCAATTGGTGAGAGATCTGGAGAATGTGCTGGCCAGGGCAGCAGTCGAACATATTCTGTATCCAGAAAGGACCGTACAGGACCTGCAACATGCGATCGTGCATTATCCTGCTGAAATGTCTGGTTTTGCAGAGATCGAATGAAGGGTAGAGCCAAGGGTCGTAACAAATCTGAAATGTAACGTCCACTGCTCAAAGTGCCGTCAATGCGAACAAGAGGTGACCGAGACGTGTAACCGATGGCACCCCATACCATCACACCGAGTGATACACCAGTATGGCGATGACGAATACACGCTTCCAATGTGCGTTCACCGCGATGTCACCAAACACGGATGCGACCATCATCATGCTGTAAACAGAACCTGGATTCATCGGATAAAAATGAAGTTTTGACATTCGTGCACCGAGGTTCGTTGTCGAGTGCTCCATCGGAGGCGCTCCTGTCTGTGATGCAGTGTTAAGGGTATCCGCAGCCATGGTCTCCGAGCTGATAGTCCATGCTGCTGCAAACGTCGTCGAACTGTTCGTGCAGATGGTTGTTATCTTGCAAACGGCCCCATCTGTTGACTCAGGGATCGAGACGTGGCTGCACGATCCATTACAGCCATGCGGATCAGATGCGTGTCATCTCGACTGCTAGTAATACGAGGCCGCTGGGATCCAGCACAGTGTTCCGTATTACCCTCCTGAAAACACCGATTCCATATTCTCCTAACAGTCATTGCATCTCGACCAATGCGAGTAGCAATGTCGCGATACGATAAACTGCAATCGCGATAGGCTACAATCCGACCTTTATCAAAGTAGTGATTGTACGCATTTCTACTCCTTACACGAGGCATCACAACAACGTTTCACCAGGCAACGGCGGTCAACTGCTGTTTGTGTATGAGAAATCGGTTGGAAACTTCCCTCATGTCAGCACGTTGTAGGTGTCGCCAACGGCGCCAACCTTGTGTGATGCTGTGAAAAGTTAATCATTTGCATATCACAGCATATTCTTCCTGTTGGTTACATTTCGCATCTGTAGCACGTCATCTTCGTGGTGTAGCAATTTTAATGGCCAATAGTGTAGAAAGTAGCCCTTTCGAGGGCAGATGTTCTTCTGACTGAGCCCGCTGATCAGGAACATGGTATGAGGCTGGGCTGTGATTCTTGTCAGGATTTATCAGTTCGTGGATCATCTAGCCGCAAAAGGCAAAGGCCCTATGATCAAGACACAATCTGGCGGACACTTTTAATCTGGCAGCTAGTTTTATAGTAGACAGTTATGGATCCATATAAATAATTCTTTGTTAGTGAAGATTGCAAAAATTATTTATAATCGTTGATAACTAGTTTCTGCTAAAACAGCTAGCCGTCTTCAGATCTGGCCCTCACACCAGGCTATGATCTACGAGCCATATTTAAAATGATGTACTACTTTTACAAATGCCTTCCAACTATACAATATTAACTATGTAACGTTGTTGTTATGAATACTGCTATGCAATCCATTGATGTGCTTCTGAATCACCTGTCATATCTTACATTCCGGGAAAACAATTACGACAAACATTACTGTGTGTAATCAACAGGCTGGTAGAGACGCGTTGTCACTGATACCATACACACTAGTGCTTGCCAGCATTGAGTACAAAAAGATTGAACTATGAATGCTGTTAAGCACTAATATGAAATTTGTCAGTAATGATGTTTCTCCTACAAGGCTATTCATCAGATGGTTGTCTTATTTGACATGAAGATGGCTAGCTGTTGTAACTGAAACTAGTTATCAATAATTATGAATAATTTTTGTAATCTTGACTAATAAAGGATATGTCACAAGAAAACATGGCCTTTAACATCGACAGATCGCTTATCTCCAAAGTGCCTATGTCAGGAAACATCAAAATAACACTATACAGGGTGACAAATTGCAGGAAATGGATGATAAGGAGGCAAGAAAGGGAGAAGGGCATCTGGACACTTGACTGGATATACACTCCTGGAAATTGAAATAAGAACACCGTGAATTCATTGTCCCAGGAAGGGGAAACTTTATTGACACATTCCTGGGGTCAGATACATCACATGATCACACTGACAGAACCACAGGCACATAGACACAGGCAACAGAGCATGCACAATGTCGGCACTAGTACAGTGTATATCCACCTTTCGCAGCAATGCAGGCTGCTATTCTCCCATGGAGACGATCGTAGAGATGCTTGATGTAGTCCTGTGGAACGGCTTGCCATGCCACTTCCACCTGGCGCCTCAGATGGACCAGCGTTCGTGCTGGACGTGCAGACCGCGTGAGACGACGCTTCATCCAGTCCCAAACATGCTCAATGGGGGACAGATCCGGAGATCTTGCTGGCCAGAGTAGTTGACTTACACCTTCTAGAGCACGTTGGGTGGCACGGGATACATGAGGACGTGCATTGTCCTGTTGGAACAGCAAGTTCCCTTGCCGGTCTAGGAATGGTAGAACGATGGGTTCGATGACGGTTTGGATGTACCGTGCACTATTCAGTGTCCCCTCGACGATCACCAGTGGTGTACGGCCAGTGTAGGAGATCGCTCCCCACACCATGATGCCGGGTGTTGGCCCTGTGTGCCTCGGTCGTATGCAGTCCTGATTGTGGCGCTCACCTGCACGGCGCCAAACACGCATACGACCATCATTGGCACCAAGGCAGAAGCGACTCTCATCGCTGAAGACGACACGTCTCCATTCGTCCCTCCATTCACGCCTGTCGCGACACCACTGGAGGCGGGCTGCACGATGTTGGGGCGTGAGCGGAAGACGGCCTAACGGTGTGCGGGACCGTAGCCCAGCTTCATGGAGACGGTTGCGAATGGTCCTCGCCGATACCCCAGGAGCAACAGTGTCCCTAATTTGCTGGGAAGTGGCGGTGCGGTCCCCTACGGCACTGCGTAGGATCCTTCGGTCTTGGCGTGCATCCGTGCGTCGCTGCGGTCCAGTCCCAGGTCGACGGGCACGTGCACCTTCCGCCGACCACTGGTGACAACATCGGTGTACTGTGGAGACCTCACGCCCCACGTGTTGAGCAATTCGGCGGTACGTCCACCCGGCCTCCCGCATGCCCACTATACGCCCTCGCTCAAAATCCGTCAACTGCACATACGGTTCACGTCCACGCTGTCGCGGCATGCTATCAGTGTTAAAGACTGCGATGGAGCTCCGTATGCCACGGCAAACTGGCTGACACTGACGGCGGCGGTGCACAAATGCTGCGCAGCTAGCGCCATTCGACGGCCAACACCGCGGTTCCTGGTGTGTCCGCTGTGCCGTGCGTGTGATCATTGCTTGTACAGCCCTCTCGCAGTGTCCAGAGCAAGTATGGTGGGTCTGACACACCGGTGTCAATGTGTTCTTTTTTCCATTTCCAGCAGTGTAGGATCCAACGTAGGTATAGCTACTAGGAGGTGGAGTTTCAATATCTTTGGCACTCCCCACAGTACAAACACCAGGCAGATTGCCTATCGGCATGAAGTACACCAGATTACTGCATGGATAACTGTGCATGACAACTACCTTTACCTGTAACACTTACAATGCATGATGGCGTCGCTACTACAGAATTGTCACTGTGGCAACGGTTTTGCCATACAGCCCACCCTACTTGCAGATGAGGGTACCTTCATGAGGAGTGTTATCGTCAGCCTTCGTGATACCCATCTTCGGGTTATGAAGAATCACCCCTGTGTTGTGGCAGTTCTAAGCTGCCTCCATGTTGACTCCTCAAAAATGTTCAAATGTGTGTGAAATCTTACGGGACTTAACTGCTAAGGTTATCAGTCCCTAAGCTTACACACTACTTAACCTAAACTATCCTAAGGACAAACACACACACCCATGCCCGAGGGAGGACTCGAACCTCCGCCGGGACCAGCCGCACAGTCCATGACTGCAGTGCTTTAGACTGCTCGGCTAATCCCAGGCCATGTTGTCTCTGTTCATTACAATATTCATAGCAATAAAACTTCACAAACTTTACAAAATTTGACTTTCCATATGTTTGCACAATAGACGCAAATAACAATGAGCAAGTGCAGGTAGAAACACAAAATTAACGGTTTATATTTAAATTGCAGTACTTCGTTGTTGGCCCTCTGTGTAGTGGGATGGTTCTTCGTCTTGCAAGAGGATTTTTTATTTTGTAATACACACATTAAAAAAGGTTTTGCAACTCCTGAAGACAGACGTTGACTGTGGATATTGTATCACAGACACAGTCCCTTTGACTGTTCACACATGTCACGAAACCCACCCAGAGATGTAAACAAAAGCAGCGTCTGTTAGACGGAGGGGGTCCGACAGCCGATCAGTTCCAGTCATTCCACCAGGAAGGAGGTACACGGCTCGTCTGTAGTTCAACCATACCTAGACGGTCAGTACCGTGGTTCGATCGTGTCCGCATTGTTACTTTGTGACAGGAAGGGCTCTCAACAAGGGAAGTGTCGAGGTGTCTCAGAGTGAGCCAAAATAATGTTCGGACATGGAGGAGATACAGAGAAACAGGAACTGTCAATGACACTCCTCGCTCAGGCAACCCAAGTGCTACTACTGCAGTGGGTGACCACTGGTTACCGCCTTCAGCTTGGAGGAACCCTGAGAGGAACGGTGCCGTGCTGAATGATGATTCATGTGCAACCACAGGCCGTCGTGTTTCGATTAAAACTGTACGACATAGGCTCAATGGTGTGCAAAAAAAAAAAAAAAAATGGCTCTGAGCACTATGGGACTCAACTGCTGTGGTCATTAGTCCCCTAGAACTTTGAACTACTTAAACCTAAGGACATCACACACATCCATGCCCGAGGCAGGATTCGAACCTGCGACCGTAGCAGTCGCACGGTTCCGGACTGCGCGCTTAGAACCGCGAGACCACCGCGGCCGGCTCCATGGTGTGCAACTTCACTCCCAACGTCCATGGAGAAGTCCGAGTTTGAAACCGAAAGACTGTGCAGCGCGGTACAGATGGGCCCAGAAACATGCCGAATGGAATCATCAGGATTGGAGTCAAGTTCTGTTTATAGATAGCACTTGCATACGCCTAGAACCAGACAATCGTTAGAAACGTTTTTGGAAGCAGTGTAGTCAGCCTGTAATTCTTAGACTCACTATCCACCGAGTGCAGCGAGGTGGTTGTTCCCTGTTATTTAGGGGTGGCATTACGTGGAGCCAACGTACGCCACTGGCAGTAATTGAAGGCAATCGAATGGCTGTGCGAGACAAGGATGACGTCCTCCGGTGTATAGTGCAACCTTATCGGCAGCATTTCGGAGAGGGATTCGTCTTAATGGACGACATTTCTCGCCCCGACGTCTTGCGAAGGCGATAACGAAATCGATAGATTAGAATGGCCATAATGTTCTCCAGACAGGAATCCTATCATACATACCTGAGATACATGTAAAAGAACTGGTTCAAATGGCTTCGAGCACTAAGGGACCTAACATCTGAGATCATCAGTCCCCTAGACTTAGAACTACTTAAACCTAACTAACCTAAGGACATCACACACATCCATGCCCGAGGCAGGATTCGAACCTGCGACCATAGCAGTCGCGCGGTTCCGGACTGAAGCGCCTAGAACCGCTCGGCCACCTAGGCCGGCTAAAAGGACTGTTTTTGGACCAAATGACGCAGCAGGCAACCAAACAATATGCCGAATCGCCATTGAGGCGTGGGACAATGTGGACCGGCAGTGTCTCGGACAATATGCCACGACAAATATGGGCATGCATCAGTGCAAGAGGACATGTTACAGGGTGTAAGAGGGATTGGCGTATGCTGCAATCTGGAATACAAATTCAGGAAGTCCAGATCAGTATTGTACAACTTGTCGTTTTTGTTTTCATAAGCAAGAAGGAGAGCTGAAATGTTGTTTTTAGATATCTCTATTCTGTTGTCATGGAAAGGGTCAGGAGCTTATAGAACCGTGCTGATGCAACTCCTTTTTTATCTATGTAGCACAGATATTGCAGACAACTTTGTTTTCACATCAATTTTTCATAAACATTACAAATGACTTTTCTTCCATCAAACACCAAGTCCCAAAAATCAACAACACAACTCCGCACTCCACAAACAAGTGACCAACGATACAACAACTTGCATGGCAATTCAAACATGACGTAATTAGATATTGATTTTTTACATCCAGAGGAACTTACATACGACTAATTGTTCATATAAAAATGTCTAATTAGCTATTTTTCAGAACAATTATGGAAGCATAAATACAGTCATAATAATGTTACATGTCAGTGAGTTGCCATTGAAATTTTGAAATACGTCGAAAAAACAAAAAGAATTATGTTATAATTTTTGTGTTAAATTCATGTCTTCTGTTTATAAAAATATAAGACTACTTTAGTTGTGTTCCCATAATTACACTTAATGCAAAGTTACAACTTGTGCAGTGTGTCACAGGGGACATTACAAATTTGGAATGACATATAAATTTATTGAGATAACTTACAGGATCAGTAGATGTGTCATTTTATAGCAAACAATCTCACGTTTTATTCGCATAGTGCGTTAGTATCCCATTCCGCCACCACGAGCGCCAGTGTGGTGCACAGTTAAGATGGCTACTTTCACTTGTGCGGAGCGTGTATGTTTTTGTATCATGAAACGAACTCTACAACAACTTTTCAGAATAAATTTCGCACCGAATACGCTAAAGAACATCCAAGCTCATTTCCTCATTGAAGTTAGAGGTTTCCTCGATAATCTATTGCCTGGTTAGTCGATTGGCCGTGAAGGGCCAATGGCATGGCCACCTCGCCCTCAAGGCTTGACACCACTTAATTTCTTTCTCTGGGGTTTCATTAGAGACCATATGTATGTTCCTCCCATGCCAAACAATTTAGCCGAGCTGAAAAATCTAATCTACGCTGCCGTTACACCCAAACTGCTGCTACGAGCGTGGAAAGAAATTGATTACCGATGGGATCAGTGCCGCATCACAAATGGTAGTCACATCGAACTAAAATGACACTTGGCACTTTTATGTTAAACTTGAGGTTGTTTGCTACAAAATGACGCATCTACCATTTCTATGAGTTATCTCAATAAATTTCTACATCATCCCAAAGTTGCAAAATCTTTGTTGACACTGTTTGTATTGTTATCTACAACATGTGATGGAAGAAGGTGCACTGGCCAGTTCCATTGCACAGCGAACCATCAGCCCCTATTCAGTCTCAGTACCTGAACAGAGATTGTTGACGACAGCCTCGATGTAACAGTCACCCGTCCGCATCACATCACGGGCGAGCCGTATCTTTGCTTCCTGTGAGTAACCCTTCCTTCCCTGCTGAAAGACGTGTCTTTAGTCGGACAAATGGTAATGTGACTCCCACATGATGGTGTTCCATCTCACTGACCTCTGGAGTGTGGAGCTAAAACATTGGTACAAACAGAACATTATAGCATGCCTGTCGTGTTCTCATGTATATTTTCAGGAGGACAACATTTCAAACCCGCGTTCAGCCATCCTGGTTTAGGTTTTCCGTGATTTCCCTTAATCTTTTAAGGTATATTCCGAGATCGTTTCCTTGAAAAGGCACAGACGATTTCCTTCTCCGCCATTACCTAACCTGATCTTGGGCTGCATCTGTAATGACCTCGTTGTCGACAGAATGTTAAACACTAATCCCTCCTCCATTTGTCCTTTCAATCACTGAAACATATACTGTCAGAGATCTATCTCTGTGAGGAAACCA
This sequence comes from Schistocerca piceifrons, assembly GCF_021461385.2. Lineage (NCBI taxonomy): Eukaryota > Metazoa > Arthropoda > Insecta > Orthoptera > Acrididae > Schistocerca > Schistocerca piceifrons. Next base: position 64,875,814 of record NC_060148.1, on the reverse strand, counting down.
TGGGTAACAGAAGAAATACTTCAGTTGATTGACGAAGGAAGGAAGTACATAAACGGCCAGGGAAATTCAGGATACCAAAATACAAGTCACTTATGAGTAAAACAAATGGGTAGTGCAGGGAAGTTAAGGAGAATTGGCTGCATGAAAAACGTCAAGGAATCGAATGAGAAGTGATTGTCAGAAGGACTGACTCGGCATATAGAAAAGGCACTCGACCTTCCATGAAATTAAAAGCAGTGGCGGTAACACTGAGAGAGTAATGGGAACACTGTTAAATGCAGAGGAGAAAACGGATAGGTGAAAAGAGTACATTGAGGCCTCTTGTGAGAGTGGGCTTGTCTGATGATGATATAGAAGAAAAAACAGAGTCGAATTGAAATTTAGTGTGAAATGACATCAATGATAAGATTCGCAGCCCTCCTGAGTGGAAGTGAATAAGAATTACGCAATGTGTTGAATGGAAAGAGCAAATGAGACTGAGTGTAGTGAAACATGGGATGTGGGAAAACCGACACAAGAGAGGATTTGAGATGTGGAATGTTGAAAATTAGGTGGACTGTAAGGCAAGGAATGAGGAATATATGGAAAGCAGTGGCAATAAAAAGTGGAAGGATGGTAGGACGTCTGTTAAGAGATCCGGGAGTAACATCTATGTTACTAGAGGGAGCTATAGAGGGTAAAAACTTCAGCAGAAAACGGAGATTGATATACATCCATCCAATAGTTAAGGACATAGGTTGCAAGTGCTACACTGAGATGAAGAGGTTGGCACAGTAGAGGGCCACAGCAAACCAGTCAGTCATCTTCAGTTGACCATACCTCCCCTGGAGTGCATATTTGGCCGTATGTCCAAATGGCATTTTGTCTCCTTACTCTCTCAGGAATCATTTCCAGCAATTTTTTCCCATTTAGCAAATTCACCCCTTATACACACGTGCATTACAGTCACCCACACTCAGCAGATACAGTGCAAGGAAATGGGCCATCCTTTGTCTGAAGAGAGGGTGGGGGAGGCACGAAAACCGATACCAATAAAATAGTTGAAACAACCACTGAAAAGTCTCCAAGTCAACAGTGTTGTAGAACTCTTAATTTCTTTCTTCTCTTGACTGACACCCATGTGCAGATGGTGTTGCCCGCTGGCACCATTGGAAGAACAAGATGGCGATGGACGTTGAGCACCTGCTCACACAAGTCCTTACCAAGTGGGATAGCGTTGTCATTAGCACACTGGACCCATACTTAGGAGGACGGTGGTTCAAACCCCACCTCCGGCCATGCAGATTTAGGTTCTCTGTTGTTGCCCTAAATTGCTTAAAGCAAATACAGGGATGGTTCCTTCGAAAGAGGATATGACAGGACGTTAAACACTAACCTGCTCCCTCCTCCCCCAGGAGTTCTTCAAGCAGAGTGATGCAGAGAAGCTGGAGGGCCTGCCAGTGACGCCCTTCATGGACCGAGACAAGATCACCAAGCCATCCTCGCAGTGCAGCTTCATCGGCTTCGTGTTGCTGCCGCTGTTCGAGGCCTTGGGCGATCTCTTCCCTGCCCTCAACGTGAGTACCACACATCACCAACTACTATGTAGTTTAGCTCAAAAAAGTCCAATGTCCAATAGGTTCTCAACATACCTCATGGATTCATGTACACTTCTCCTGCGCTCCGGGATTTGTCCCACTTTGCAGGTCGTCACTTCGTTTGAGGTGATTTTAAAGACTGAAAAACAAACAAAATACTTCCATAGTATTATTTTTTATGATTCAGCACAGAAAAAGGCTTTATTACTCTACTTCCATGTGGTCGAGCGAAGTGGCCTAGTGTTGAGCACACTGCACTCACATTCAGGAGGATGGAGGTTCACACCTGCGTCCAGTCGCCCTGACTTACGTTTTACGTGGTTTCCCCAAATCGTTCAAATGGTTCAAATGGCTCTGAGCACTATGGGACTTAACTTCTGAGGTCATCAGTCCCCTACAACTTAGAACTACTTAAACCTAACTAACCTAAGGACATCATACACATCCATGCCCGAGGCAGGATTCGAACCTGCGACCGTAGCGGTCGCGAGGCTCCAGACTGCAGCCCCTAGAACCGCTCGGCCACCACGGCCGGCTTTCCCTAGACGGGTTAAGCCAAAAGCGGACATGGTTCACTTGAAAGGGCGCGGCTGCTTTAATTCTCCATCCTTCCCAAATCCGAGCTTGTACTCCATCTGTGACGACCTCAGTGTCTACATCTACATCTACATTTATACTTCGCAAGCCACCCAACGGTGTGCGGCGGAGGGCACTTTACGTGCCACTGTCATTACCTCCCTTTCCTGTTCCAGTCACGTATGGTTCGCGGGAAGAACGACTGCCGGAAAGCCTCCGTGCGCGCTCGAATCTCTCTAATTTTACATTCGTGATCTCCTCGGGTGGTATAAGTAGGGGGAAGCAATATATTCGATACCTCATCCAGAAACGCACCCTCTCGAAACCTGGCGAGCAAGCTACACCGCGATGCACAGCGCCTCTCTTGCAGAGTCTGAAACTTGAGGTCGCTAAACATCTCCATAACGCTATCACGCTTACCAAATAACCCTGTGACGAAACGCGCTGCTCTTCTTTGGTTTTCTCTATCTGTCTCTGTAACCCGACCTGGTACGGATCCCACACTGATGAGCAATAGTCAAGTATAGGTCGAACGAGTGTTTTGTAAGCCACCTCCTTTGTTGATGGACTACATTTTCTAAGGGCTCTCCCAATGAATCTCAACCTGGCACCCGCCTTATCAACAGTTAATTTTATATGGTCATTCCACTTCAAATCGTTCCGTACGCATACTCCCAGATATTTCACAGAAGTAACTGCTACCAGTGTTTGTTCCGCTATCATATAATCATACAATAAAGGATCCTTTTTTCTAAGCATTAGCAATACATTACATTTGTCTATGTTAAGGGTCAGTTGCCACTACCTGCGCCAAGTGCCTATCCGCTGCAGATCTTCCTGCATTTCGCTGCAGTTTTCTAATGCTGCAACTTCTCTGTATACTACAGCATCATCCGCGAAAAGTTGCATGGAACTTCTGACACTATCTACTAGGTCATTTATATATATTGTGAAAAGCAATGATCCCATAACACTCCCCTGTGGCACGCCAGAGCTTAGTTTAACGTCTGTAGACGTCTCTCCATTGAGAACAACATGCTGTGTTCTGTTTTCTAAAAAATCTTGCATGATGAAAATGTCAAGATGTCGGCAGGACGTTAATCACTAATCTCCTCCTCCTCCCTCTTCCTTGTCCTCCTCTTCCACCTGGTGTACTCAGTGTTGCCACCACACCGTAAACTAAAGTCCGTTTAAAATTACTTGACAGTTGACGTCCGTCACTCGCGACTACAGTGTTGCCACATCAGCTGCCGGCTACCGCTCGGTTATAGGCGACACTCCAACACGGAGGTCACTTCAAAAATGGCGTTGACGTGTAACGCGGAGCAATGTCGGACGTGACAGCTGCGAGGTATGTTGGAAACGCGAGATGTTCTGCCCACAGCTCATTTTAAGTGACCAGTGACTGAACTGATGCAGGAGACACGTTTGGTGGCCCTGAATTTAAAATCGTGTCCTAAACCAACCACGGCCTTGTGACGTGTAATGACTCTGAAAAAGTGCTGGTCTGTGGCAGAATTAAAAGCAGGATAGCCCTGTTCGCGGCTATTAAAGATAACCTCTACAAGCAAACTCAAGACAGAAAAAGTTCAGTTTCAGCGCTAAACGCAAATCGTAATTTCTCGCTATAACTGTCTACTTGAAACTATGCTCACACTGGCTACATGAGCTGCCGCATTACCAACCGATGACGTGTCCTGGTTGGAGCCAGGTTTGCAGATTATAGACGACACAGGCAGATTGTACAGGAAGAAAGTTAATACGACGATGAAAATGAGATGGCAAAGAATTAGAAATAAAAGAAATTATATTTAAACCAATTAACAGAATAAAAATTTTAATCAAACATTTATGATTGGATTTAGAAAAAAAAAATATTTCACGACATTTGAACCTGCAGTCTTGAACATGGCAGGTTGTTATGCTAACCTTTGCGCTAAATTGCAACACTGAGTCAAGCTGTTGTATTGTATGGATGCAGAGCCTCGCAGCGATGGGCACTTGTTTATCTTTGCTAGTGTAAAACACATTTCTTCTGCTGAACAAGTGATCGTAGCTCGTAAAATATGCATTTTAAAGCCCTTATTGACTAGTCATTTTTTCCTTGTTTTGACTGTACTACTTTCTCTCAAAATATGGAAAGCGAAGTCCTTGCAGTGGCAGATATGTACAGTATTTCATAGTATGGAAGATGAGTAAGTGCTCGAAGCTCTTACGGTATAAATCTTAGAACCCATGTTTACTGGACTTTCTTTTTACTGTTTTGGTGTAAGGATCCTGTCCCTGAGACGGGACTCGATGTATTATTAAGATTCTTCTTGTTCTTTAATGTTCAGCCATGGGCATCACTGCTGGGAGGGGACAAGGGGACGCGGATGTCCCCCCCCCCTCCCCAAGTTTACTTTTTTAAAGCGGTTTCAGTGTTTTGCGCCTTAGTTGACAAGTAATGATACAGTTGAGTAAATATATGCAAGCTTCACTAATTGCGCATACTAAAAGCTGGCCGGCCGTAGTGGCTGAGCGGTTCTAGGTGCTACAGTGTGGAACTGCGCGACCGCTACGGTCGCAGGTTCAACTCCTGCCTCGGGCATGAACGTGTGTGATGTCCTTAGGTTAGGTAGGTTTAAGTAGTTCTAAGTTCTAGGGGACTGATGACCTCAGAAGTTACGTCGCATAGTGCTCAGAGCCATTTTTGAACTAAAAGCTGTTGTGCAGTAAGAATTAATGGCTTGCAGCATTTACTAACGTCCCAGTAAACCAAATCCATTTCTATTATTAACTAAACAACATTATTCCAAGTTTTAAGGTGTTGTGTTCGTACGATTGTGAGTGTTGAAGGAGTGCAGTAGATAAGAATCTGATTGGTTTTGCTGTTGGAAGTTTGAAAGCAGGAAGCTGACGCCTAACAATCGAAGGTCGCGTGACAATCACGCACAGTGTGGTGTTGGTATAATAATAAATTTAGTCAGTGCATGCATCAAGAGGCATATTTCTCTGAAGAGAGTTCGCTAATTCACTAATATTATCGTTTTTTTGATAGGCAAAGGAATTATGATAAGTAAATATTTATTACAAAATATATTCCAATTTACTCAGTTTTACCATTTTAATGTACTAAAATACCTAGGTCATAGGAATTTGCTAACTGTTTTTAAACTGATCTGAATATACCATTTGGCCTATTGCGTTCTGTACATATTACTTTTCCTTCATTGTTCCCTAAAATATGGTTCACAATAAATTAGCAATTTTCCCGTCGCGGCTTCTTCCAATAAAAATCAGGCAGGATTTAGTTTGAAGAACTATTCAGTTTGAAATAGTTTCCACGATTGTTTAGGGGAAAGGCGCAGGTGACTCCAGTATGTAAGAAGGGCAAAACAACGGACCCGCAAAATTACAGACCAGTATCGGTAACTTCGGTTTGCTGCGAATCTTTGGACATATTCTCAGTTCGAATACAGTAAATTTTATTGAACACCGAGCGAGGTGGCGTAGTGGTTACACACTGGACTCGCATTCGGGAGGACGACGGTTCAATCGCGCATCCGGCCATCCTGATTTAAGTTTTCCGTGATTTCCCTAAATCGCTCCAGGCAAATGCCGGGATGGTTCCTTTGAAAGGGCACGGCCGACTTCCTTCCCCATCCTTCCCCAATCTGATGAGACCGATGCCCTCGCTGTCTGGTCTCCTCCCCCAAAACAACCCAACGATAACATTGAATAAAATGTTCTCGGGTTTCCAACCGCGTCAATTGCTTAAAACTACACGAGCTTTCGGCCAAGCACTCCTTGGCCATTCTCAAGTGGTATGACTGCCATAAAAAAATCGGCTTCACACAATGCCGTGTGAAGCTTATCTAATGTAAGATAATCTCTGTGATTATGATCACCTTTATATAACGCTGAATTGCATCTTGTACGGAATTATCCAGTAGTGTTCAGTTAGGGCTGTGTATGAAACGTGTGCATTTCATTACTGCTGGACGAGGAACTGGAAGTGAACTGACCAACTGTTGTGGCAGTTTGGCAACAGTGAACAGTTCGGGCACGACGCTGATTGCTCTGATTGGAGAAAACCAGCTTCAATGTGTGATCTGTCAACTGTCTAGTAAGTTTAATCAGACTACTGTAACTAATCACCTGAACAGCTCTACTGTACAGTAACAGGATCAAGCATCCGATTACTTTACAAATGAGTTATTGTGTTAGATACCATACGTTGAGCATGTAAGCGAGAAAAAGTTTAGAAAAGGTTTGAAATTATGTTTAAAGTTTGTTGAATATCGCTAAGCACTCTCATTATAAAACACTGTATGAGTACGTTCTATGTAAACTGCAATCCATTTTAATCAAAAGCTAGTTTTCCTCGCATCTCTGTGTTTAGGTCGAGATACCTCGTCAACTGTGTGCCGTATATTGACACAAGTTTGCAGGTACATTCAGTGATATATGTGGATACTGCCTGTAAAATGTGTTCCAAATAGAGTTAGTAGTGAAGAAGTAATGATTTAAAATGTCATTCGTGATGCTGGAGTTTTACTGCATGCTCAGTGATGATGTAGTATGTGATAAAGTGGTTTCCTTTCGTAAGCGTGTGGTGATGGTCTGCGAGGAAAAGATTAGTAAATTATATGCAAAATTTGTTGGAAATCACTAAGCACTCTTATTGTGAAATGGTGGATGAAGAATATGGCGCGGGTCATTTTCGCGCTGAGCTCCTCTGGCTCAGAACATGGACACATTTTCTACCTACAGTACTTGTCTTACTGTGTTACTCCTTTAACTTACGACTGAGTAGATTATGCCAGCGTATTTTGAATTCGGTCAATAATTATCTCAAATATTGAGGATCATATTTCAGGTGCCCTTGGAAGCCGTAAGATAGGCAACGTGCCACCAAAATTTCGCGCCATAACCCGTGAACCATGAACTGGGTTAGCCATTTGGTGATACACTCCTGGAAATTGAAATAAGAACACCGTGAATTCATTGTCCCAGGAAGGGGAAACTTTATTGACACATTCCTGGGGTCAGATACATCACATGATCACACTGACAGAACCACAGGCACATAGACACAGGCAACAGAGCATGCACAATGTCGGCACTAGTACAGTGTATACCCACCTTTCGCAGCGATGCAGGCTGCTATTCTCCCATGGAGACGATCGTAGAGATGCTGGATGTAGTCCTGTGGAACGGCTTGCCATGCCATTTCCACCTGGCGCCTCAGTTGGACCAGCGTTCGTGCTGGACGTGCAGACCGCGTGAGACGACGCTTCATCCAGTCCCAAACATGCTCAATGGGGGACAGATCCGGAGATCTTGCTGGCCAGAGTAGTTGACTTACACCTTTTAGAGCACGTTGGGTGGCACGGGATACATGCGGACGTGCATTGTCCTGTTGGAACAGCAAGTTCCCTTGCCGGTCTAGGAATGGTAGAACGATGGGTTCGACGACGGTTTGGATGTACCGTGCACTATTCAGTGTCCCCTCGACGATCACCAGTGGTGTATGGCCAGTGTAGGAGATCGCTCCCCACACCATGATGCCGGGTGTTGGCCCTGTGTGCCTCGGTCGTATGCAGTCCTGATTGTGGCGCTCACCTGCACGGCGACAAACACGTATACGACCATCATTGGCACCAAGGCAGAAGCGACTCTCATCGCTGAAGACGACACGTCTCCATTCTTCCCTCCATTCACGCCTGTCGCGACACCACTGGAGGCGGGCTGCACGATGTTGGGGCGTGAGCGGAAGACAGCCTAACGGTGTGCGGGACCGTAGCCCAGCTTCATGGAGACGGTTGCGAATGGTCCTCGCCGATACCCCAGGAGCAACAGTGTCCCTAATTTGCTGGGAAGTGGCGGTGCGGTCCCCTACGGCACTGCGTAGGATCCTACGGTCTTGGCGTGTATCCGTGCGTCGCTGCGGTCCGGTCCAAGGTCGACGGGCACGTGCACCTTCCGCCGACCACTGGCGACAACATCGATGTACTGTGGAGACCTCACACCCCACGTGTTGAACAATTCGGCGGTACGTCCACCCGGCCTCCCGCATGCCCACTATACGCCCTCGCTCAAAGTCCGTCAACTGCACATACGGTTCACGTCCACGCTGTCGCGGCATGCTACCAGTGTTAAAGACTGCGATGGAGCTCCGTATGCCACGGCAAACTGGCTGACACTGACGGCGGCGGTGCACAAATGCTGCGCAGCTAGCGTCATTCGACGGCCAACACCGCGGTTCCTGGTGTGTCCGCTGTGCCGTGCGTGTGATCATTGCTTGTACAGCCCTCTCGCAGTGTCCGGAGCAAGTATGGTGGGTCTGACACACCGGTGTCAATGTGTTCTTTTTTCCATTTCCAGGAGTGTACATATAATGCATGTGTAGGTTTCAATTAATTGTTATTAATTACATGGTGACATTTGGATGAATCAAATTACTTGCGCCGAGGTATTTGGAGCTCGTACGTCGACTTCAGTCGCCTCAGAATGCCTTTCTAAGTAACTGTCGAAAAGGATTTTGAGCAGTGCTCTGATATTCAGGCTTAGCAGAATTAATTCATCAAATCTATCCCTCAAAAAACCTGTTATCTCATTGCTAACAAGAAGAGTTTTGATTTCAACATTAAGGTGCTACAATGCACCATTAATAAACCTAATTCCACTGGAGGCAGGAGCTGAAAGATTCAGAACTATCAGATTAATAATTTTTATTTTGGCTGGAGCCACAGTTTAGGTAAATTTTTTGAATGATGCTGCCGCCATTTGACTGTAATAATTTTTATTTTATTCTTATACAATCCAGATTTCGGCCTTAGGCCATTTTCAACCACAAAGACTTGCTTACATGTCAAAGGACATCAGGATGGTATGGAACACGATCCTTGTCAGAAAAGTATATATTGTCACATAGGCCAGATTTGCCATTAGTAAAAAGTGAAACATCCCTAAAACGCTAAACGTAATGCAGACATTCGTTCGTGGACCCCATAGCACAGCTGTTATATGAAACCGATAACCAATAAACAGATATGCTATAGGGACCAGAAATGAAAGTCTGCAGTACATTTAGGCTTTTTAGAATTTTTTTTTCATTTTTACTAATGGCAAATCTGGCCTATGTGTCACTATATACTTTTCTGACAAGGATCGTGTTCCATACCATCCTGATGTCCTTTGACATGTGGAGAAGGTTTTGCACTTGAAAATGCAAATATGGATCGTACAACAATAAAAAAATATTGATACGGTCAAATGACGGAAGTCTCACCAAAAAAAGTATCAGATTAATGAGACATGCTTTACAGAAGATTGGAAAAACGGGAAGAAGCCGACCTCAGCGAAGTTCATTTTTGGTTCCGGAGAAATGGAGGAACACGTTAGGCCATACTGACTCCACAGCTTATCCTGTAGGAGAGGCTGAACTAGGATAACATACGTTTATAGCTTTTGCAGATTCAGAGAAACTTTTTGACGACGTTGACTGGAAGAAGCTCTTTGAAATTCTGAAGGCAGCACGCATGAAACACAGCTAACTCAATTATCAGTTAATGTAGGCTAAAAGCCAATTTTCCGTACAGTTCAGTACATTATGAAAAAAACGGGAGTACCGTTTTTGAAAGCGTGGACATCCCGTTAATAAGGCTTTGATTGACCCAGGTTGATACTAGCAGCGAAGAACACCCATTATATACTGGGCAAACAAACTATTCCGTCGATGCAAGGCGTGATACATGACGTCACGGTCACCATGACATACGTGGGCAAACAGTGAAATAGAAAAATTTGACAGGAGGAAAGCACTTACTATTTCCTGATAGCACGCAACACTGCCTGAGTTTAGTTTCTAGTTCACTGCCAACACCGGTGGAATAAGTGCCAATCCTTCTCTACTAGACCAGTTCCATAGCTGTTCTGCTCTGATTAGATACGTAGATCCACGTCGGCATGGCTACTGTGCGAACCACACATAAATGCCTGAAACCCAAGGAGAATAATAATGGGCCAATGAGTGGCTGTAGTTAAACATACTTTCTTAAGAAATTTTTTGTCTGACATTAGCCAGTTTGCATTAATAATGTAGTTTATTTCTGATTTGAAATTTTGTACAAAAGTTAATTTATAATCATTCTGTCTATTCTAATAAGTTTTATATTTCCCTGTTTGGTAACAACAGAATAACTCATAGCATGGAATACAGGATGCAGAACATGGAACAAGGAAAGTGAAACACAGAAGTCAGACATGCAGAATGCAGTCATGAAATACAGAACAGAGAACGCAAATCATTATTAATGGAACACAGAATACACAAGTGCAACAAGAAAAATTGAATATGGAAGACACAACACAGATTCGAAATACAGAATGCATACAGAAATATATAACCAGGACTGCAAAACATGGAAAATGAAAGGCAGAACTTAGATGATAAACACAAAATATGGAACACGCAACCAAAACATGGAACACAGAAAGTCTAACACAGGATGCACATACAAAACTCAGAACAGGGACTACAAACGTGGAAAATGGAACACAGAACACGGAACACAGACGTGAAACACAAAAGTGGAACATGGAATGTAGAACATGGAAAGTGAAAAAGAGAATGCAGATGTGAAACGGGAAACAGAGAAACAAAATATGGAAAATGGAACCAAGACATGAAACACGACATATGGAACACAGAACATGCAAAGGGGAAAGCTGAACAAGGACATGGACCACATAATATGAAACACAGAAGACACAAAATGTGAGGAGGGACACAGAACAGCGATCTAAGAACCTTGAGCACAGGAAATAGTGCCACCCAGAACATGGAACACACAGCACTGAACACAGAACATGGAACAAAGGTCATTTAAATAGAATGTAGAACACCCAACATGGAAAATGGGACATGGAACACAGAATAAAGAACTAAGAACATGAACGCAGAAAATGAAACACAGAACATAAAACAAATAACATGGAACTAAGGACATGCAACTAAGGATATTTAACATAAAACACGCAATACAGTACATCAACTACAGAATATGGAACATTAGACTTGGAACACAGAAAACTGAACTAAGAACATTTAACATAGAACATGGAAAACAAAACATAAGATGCACAATATGGAACTAAGAACAGAAATGCAGAACGTGGCAGTCGAAACAGGAGAACACAACATGGAACTAACAGCATCTAACACGGAATGTGGAACCAGAACATGGAAGGCAATGAAAACACACAATTTGGTATGCCGAACACAGAGCACAAAGCACTGAACGAAGAACATACACTACCGACCATTAAAATTGCAGCACCACGAAGATGACGTGCTACAGACGCGAAATTTAACCGACAGGAAGAATATGCTGTGATATGCAAATGATTAGCTTTTCAGAGCAATCACACAAGGCTGGCGCCAGTGGCGACACCTACAACGTGCTGACATGAGGAAAGTTTCCAACCGATTTCTAAAAATGGTTCAAATGGCTCTGAGCCCTATGGGACTTAACATCTGTGGTCACCAGTCCCCTAGAACTTCTTTTTTTTTGCTCATCAGTACTGACTGGTTTGATGCGGCCCGCCACGAATTCCTTTCCTGTGCTAGCCTCTTCATCTCAGAGTAGCACTTGCAACCTACGTCCTCAATTACTTGCTTGACGTATTCCAATCTCTGTCTTCCTCTACAGTTTTTGCCCTCTACAGCTCCCTCTAGTACCATGGAAGTCATTCCCTCATGTCTTAGCAGATGTCCTATCATCCCGTCCCTTCTCCTTATCAGTGTTTTCCACATATTCCTTTCCTCTCTGATTCTGCATAGAACCTCCTCATTCCTTACCTTATCAGTCCACCTAATTTTCAACATTCGTCCATAGCACCACATCTCAAATGCTTCGATACTCCTCTGTTCCGGTTTTCCCACAGTCCATGTTTCACTACCATACAATGCTGTACTCCAGACGTACATCCTCAGAAATTTCTTCCTCAAATTGAGGCCGGTATTTGATATTAGTAGACTTCTATGGCCAGAAATGCCGTTTTTGCCATAGCGAGTCTGCTTTTGATGTCCTCCTTCCTCAGTCCGTCATTGGTTATTTTACTGCCTAGGTAGCAGAATTCCTTAACTTCATTGACTTCGTGACCATCAATCCTGATGTTAAGTTTCTCGCTGTTCTCATTTCTACTACTTCTCATTACCTTCGTCTTTCTCCGATTTACTCTCAAACCATACTGTGTACTCATTAGACTGTTCATTCCGTTCAGCAGATCATTTAATTCTTCTTCACTTTCACTCAGGATAGCAATGTCATCAGCGAATCGTATCATTGATATCCTTTCATCTTGTATTTTAATTCCACTCCGGAACCTTTCTTTTATTTCCATCATTGCTTCCTCGATGAACAGATTGAAGAGCAGGCGCGAAAGGCTACAGCCTTGTCTTACACCCTTCTTAATACGAGCACTTCGTTCTTGATCGTCCACTCTTATTATTCCCTCTTGGTTGTTGTACATATTGTATGCGACCCGTCTCTCCCTATAGCATACCCCTACTTTTTTCAGAATCTCGAACAGCTTGCACCATTTTATATTGTCGAACGCTTTTTTCAGGTCGACAAATCCTATGAAAGTGTCTTGATTTTTCTGTCACCTTATTTCCATTATTAGCCGTAACGTCAGAATTGCCTCTCTGGTCCCTTTACTTTTCATAAAGCCAAACTGATCGTCACCTAGCGCATTCTCAATTTTCTTTTCCGTTCTTCTGTATATTATTCTTGTAAGCAGCTTCGATGCATGAGCTGTTAAGCTGATTGTGCGATAATTCTCGCACTTGTCAGCTCTTGCCGTCTTCGGAATTGTGTGGATGATGCTTTTCCGAAAGTCAGATGGTATGTCGCCAGACTCATATATTCTACACACCAACGTGAATAGTCGTTTTGTTGCCACTTCCCCCAATGATTTTAGAAATTCTGATGGAATGTTATCTATCCCTTCTGCCTTATTTGACCGTAAGTCCTCCAAAGCTCTTTTAAATTCCGATTCTAATACTGGATCCCCTATCTCTTCTAAATCGACTCCTGTTTCTTCTTCTATCACATCAGACAAATCTTCACCCTTATAGAGGCTTTCAATGTATTCTTTCCACCTGTCTGGTCTCTTCTCTACATTTAACAGTGGAATTCGTGTTGCACTCTTAATGTTACCACCGCTGCTTTTAATGTCACCAAAGGTTGTTTTGACTTTCCTGTATGCTGAGTCTGTCCTTCCGACAATCATATCTTTTTCGATGTCTTCACATTTTTCCTGCAGCCATTTCGTCTTAGCTTCCCTGCACTTCCTATTTATTTCATTCCTCAGCGACTTGTATTTCTGTATTCCTGATTTTCCCGGACCATGTTTGTACTTCCTCCTTTCATCAATCAACTGAAGTATTTCATCTGTTACCCATGGTTTCTTCGTAGCTACCTTCTTTGTACCTATGTTTTCCTTCCCAACTTCTGTGATGGCCCTTTTTAGAGATGTCCATTCCTCTTCAACTGTACTGCCTACTGCGCTATTCCTTATTGCTGTATCTATAGCGTTAGAGAACTTCAAACGTATCTCGTCATTCCTTAGTACTTCCGTATCCCATTTCTTTGCGTATTGATACTTCCTGACTAATGTCTTGAACTTCAGCCTACTCTTCATCATTACTATATTGTGATCTGAGTCTATATCCTCCTGGATACGCCTTACAATCCAGTATCTGATTTCGGAATCTCTGTCTGACCATAATGTAATCTAATTGAAATCTTCCTGTATCTCCCGGCCTTTTCCAAGTATACCTCCACCTCTTGTGATTATTGAACAGGGTATTCGCTATTACTAGCTGAAACTTGTTACAGAACTCAATTAGTCTTTCTCCTCTTTCATTCCTCGTCCCAAGCCCATATTCTCCTGTAACCTTTTCTTCTACTCCTTCCCCTACAACTGCATTCCAGTCGCCTAGAACTTAGAACTACTTAAACCTAACTAACCTAAGGACATCACACACAACCATGCCCGAGGCAGGATTCGAACCTGCGACCGTAGCGGTAACGCGGTTCCAGACTGAAGCGCCTAGAATCGTACGGCGACACTGGCCGGCCAACCGATTTCTCATACACAAACAGTTGACCGGCGTTGCCTGGTGAAACGTTGTTGTGATGCCTCGTGTATGGAGGACAAATACGCACCATCACGTTTTCGACTTTGATAAAGGTCGGATTGAAGCCTACCGCGATTGCGGTTTATCGTATCGCGACATTGCTGCTCGCGTTGGTCGAGATCCAATGACTGTTAGCAGAATATGGAATTGGTGGGTTCAGGAGGGTAATACGGAACGCCGTGCTGGATCCCGACGGCCTCGTATCACTAGCAGTCGAGATGACAGGCATCTTATCCGCATGGCTGTAACGGATCGTGCAGCCACGTCTCGATCCCTGAGTCAACAGATGGGGACGTTTGCAAGACAACAACCATCTGCACCAACAGTTCGACGACGTTTGCAGTAGCTCGGACTATCAGCTCGGAGACCGTGGCTGCGGTTACCTTTGACGCTTCATCACAGACAGGAGCGCCAGCGATGGTGTACTCGACGCCGAACTGGGGTGCACAAATGGCAAAAGGACATGTTTTCGGATGAATCCAGGTTCTGTTTACAGCATCATGATGCTCGCATCCGTGTTTGGCGACATACGGTGAACAGAACATTGGAAGCGTGTATTCGTCATCGCCATACTGGCGTATCACCCGGCGTGATGGTATGGGGTGCCATCGGTTACACGTCTCGGTCACCTCTTGTTCGCATTGACGGGAATTTGAACAGTGGACGTTACATTTCAGATGTGATACGACCCGTGACTCTACCCCTCATTCGATCCCTGCGAAACCCTACATTTCAGCAGGATAATGCACGACCGCATGTTGCACGTCCTGTACGGGCCTGCTGCCCTGCCCAGCATATTCTCCAGATCTCACATCAATTGAAAACGTCTGGTCAATGGTGGCCGAGCAACTGGCTCGTCACAATACGCCAGTCACTACTCTTGATGAACTGTGGTATCGTGTTGAAGCTGCATGGGCAGCTGTACCTGTACACGCCATCCAAGCTCTGTTTGACTCAATGCTCAGGCGTATCGAGGCCGTTATTACGGCCAGAGGTTGTTGTTGCGGGTACTGATTTCTCAGGATCTATTCACCGAAATTGCGTGAAGATGTAATCACATGTCTGTTCTAGTATAATATATTTGTCCAATGAATACCCGTTTATCATCTGCATTTACTCTTGGTGTAGCAGTTTTAATACCCAGTAGTGTAGAACATGGAACACCGAATTTGGAGCACAGAACACATACATGAAACACAATGAATGGAACACGAAATGGAAGGTACGAAGATGAAGACAGAAGTGTGGGAGACAGTTATGTAGGTTTGGAGGAGTCTGAGGTGGTGGTGTTGGTGGTGTTGCAGCCGCTGCTGGTGCAGCCGGTTCGCGACGCTCTCGACCACTACCGGCGGCTGAACGAGGCGGCCAAGGACGAGCAGCGCGCGCACCGCAAGAGCGTCAGCGTCGCCGTGGACGCCGGGGGCGGCGCGCAGCACCCGGGCGACGCCGCCCCCGAGGCGCCGGCTGGCGGCCTCCCCAAGTCCACCTCCGGCCAGTCGGTGCGCTCCAGGAGGGCGTTCGGCTCCATGGCCGGCCTCATCCACGTGAGTACCAGCGCCATTCTCTCAAGGCAGAGCACTGTCGGCAGTAACTCACAACTGGTTCATCTCCTACCTCAACAACAGACAACTCTTGCTCCAGCAGCTTAACTTCACACTACCTGCCACTCTCCCAATAGGTGTGAACCCTTCACCACCTTGCCTTCGTGCGGTGGCCCATGTTCACGTCGACTTCATCCACTTCTAAGAACACTCATCCAGCCTCGCTCTATCGCCGTAAGTTTCACGACCTTTGCTCAGTATTTCGCGATAGTACCTTTATGTACACTGATGGTCGATACAGTTCCCCACAGTTGTTTAATGAACAAAGTAAGAGCGTATGGACCATCAGACCAATTGTGTGATTGGATTGAAGAGTTCCTAGATAACAGAACGCACCATCTCATTCTCAATGGAAAGAAGTCTTCCGAAGTAAGACTGATTTCAGGTGTGCCCCAGGGGAGTGTCGTAGGACCGTTGCTATTCACAATATACATAAATGACCTTGTGGATGACATCGGAAGTTCACTGAGGCTTTTTGTGGATGATGCTGTGGTATATCGAGAGGTTGTAACAATGGAAAATTGTACTGAAATGCAGGAGGACCTGCAGCGAATTGACGCATGGTGCAGGGAATGGAAATTGAATCTCAATGTAGACAAGTGTAATGTGCTGCGAATACATAGAAAGAAAGATCCTTTATCATTTAGCTACAATATAGTAGGTCAGCAACTGGGAGCAGTTAATTCCATAAATTATCTGGGAGTACGCATTAGGAGTGATTTAAAATGGAATGATCATATAAAGTTGATCGTCGATAAAGCAGATGCCAGACTGAGATTCGTTGGAAGAATCCTAAGGAAATGCAGTCCGAAAACAAAGGAAGTACGTTACAGTACGCTTGTTCGCCCACTGCTTGAATACTGCTCATCAGTGTGGGATCCGTACCAGATAGGGTTGATAGAAGAGATAGAGAAGATCCAACAGAGAGCAGCGCGCTTCGTTACAGGATCATTTAGTAATCGCGATAGCATTGCGGAGATGGTAGATAAACTCCAGTGGAAGACTCTGCAGGAGAGATGCTCAGTAGCTAGGTACGGGCTTTTGTTGAGGTTTCGAGAACATACCTTCACCGAAGAGTCGAGCAGTATATTGCTCCCTCCTACGTATATCTCACGAAGAGACCGTGAGGATAAAATCAGAGAGATTAGAGCCCACACAGAAGCATACCGACAATCCTTCTTTCCACGAACAATACGAGACTGGAATAGAAGGGAGAACCGATAGAGGTACTCAAGGTACCCTCCGCCACACACCGTCAGGTGGCTTGCGGAGTATGGATGTAGATGTGGATGTAGATGTTTCTCGGACTGACCGTGGTGTCGGATGTGCCGTCATCATTGGCACCGACGTTTTCGGTATCGGCTTCCGGAACACTGCTCACTATTTACAGCAGAGCTCTTCGTGCTGTATCAGGCCACGCAGCACATCCAGCGACCAAGCCTTTTCACTTTCATCATCTGCTCCCACTTTCTCAGTGCCCTTCAGAGCCGGTGTATGCTGTACACCATCCATCCTTTAGTGTAACAGGTCCAGGAAATCTGTCACTTCCTCACTCTTGATGGAGCCACTGTGATTTTTATGTGGGTTCCTGGTCATATCGGTCTGACGGGAAATGAGGCTGCTGATGCTGCTGCCAAGGCTGCAGTACTGGTACCTCAGCCCGCTAGTTCTTCCATTCACTCTGATGATCTCCGTGTTGCCATCTGTTAGCAGGTGTTGTCACTGTGGCATCACCGTTGGTCCTCCCTTCATTGGAGCAAGCTCTGGGAAATTAAATCTCTCCCAGGAGGTTGGACTATCTCCTCTCGGGTCTCTCGCCATGAGGAGAACATTAAATGTATTTTTCGCTGAAATTCATTGTAAATAAATAGTATATCCATTGCAGCTTTTCGTTTCTGTAATTTCACTGCATTTCTTACATGGGCTACTTTTATCTTCACCCCTCTATAGAAGGCATGTTATTTGTGTAAGTAAGCAAGAACAGTGGCCCCAGCACTGATCCCTGGGGCACCCTCCTTTTAACAGTGCCCCACTCAGACCCCACATCATAGCCACTCTCAGCGCTGTGGAGGATGACTTTTTGCTGTTTTGTTTTGTTTTATGGCGCAAAAGCAACGGGGGTCATTCTCGCCCATGTCAGAACACAAAGACAAAGGGAAAAGGAGTTAAAGTGACAACACATTAGATCCAGTCGATGGATGGAAAAACATCTAAAAACGGGTACTTGGTGGATGATCCATAAAATGCGCCATAGAGAAACAGAGGTCCTGAACAGCAGATTACATGTTCTTTACCATATTGCTATGACAGATAAAAAGTAAAACGTGACTGACAGACTGTAAATCACTCCAACTTTTTGACATGATGTGTTTATAATGGTACCACATTCTATATACATACATAACGCTGATAAGCCAGAATATTATGACCACCTACCTACTTAGCCGGTATGTCCAACTTTGGCGTGTATAACAGCGGCAATGCATTGTGGCATGGAAACAATGAGGCCTTTGTAGTCGCTGGAGGAAGTTGGCATCAGGTTCATACTTGGCAGCTTCGGGGGTCCAGCACATCTGTTCCAACTCACCACTGTCTTCCTCCAACCACTCCATCTCACTCCTGGCCTTGTGCATGATCTTCGTCTGCAACCTGTGTACAATAATTCTTGGCCATCATGGTGCCTTGGGTGAGGTCCACTGGACCTGTCGACGCCCCTGTGAATTTTCCCCAGAGCATAACGGAGGCACCGCCATCTTGTTTTTGTCCTGCAGTACAGGTGTCAAGGTGTTGTTCCCCTGGAAGACGACGGATTCGCACCGTCCAATCAGGACATGAACAAGATATCGGGATTCATGGGGTTGTCGGCTGTGGAGTCCCATTGTTAGGAGTGTACAGTGCACTGTGTAATCACACATTCTTGTATTCTGCCCAGAATTAAAGTCTGATGTTATTTCCGCCACATTTCGTCGCTTGTCCTGTCTTACCATTGTGCCCAGCCTACGATGCCCGACATCTGTAATGAGGGGTGGCTGCCCAACCCCATGATATCTGGACGTGGTTTCACCTTTGGTTTCGCCACGAGTTGAAGACACTCACCATAGTACACCCGATAAGTCGTGCAGCTTCAGAAACGCCTGTGCCGAGGCTCCAGGCCATCACCTTCTGCCCTCGGCGAAACTCATATAGATCGCGTGTGCCTTCCCCATTGTACACACGGACAGAACGCTCACTGATACTACATGTACCGTATGTGTGTTTGACTAGCAGTCGTTCCTCGCCAGGAGACGTTGCTATCGCCCGGACGGTAGCCCGTGGTCGTAATGTTCTGGCTGATCACTGTACATCTTTCTGCATGCAAAGGGTTTTATTTCATACACTGTAAATGTGTTTTCGCGACTCCATTACAGCGACGTAATGTATGAAAGAGCTTTACTTCTGGAATAATGCCCTTTCAATGGCAGTTATCTTCACATGGCGTCTATCGAATAGCTAATGCGCTACGCGCTACATTTCGCTTTTCCGTACTTATGCTGTCGTTATCGATGGATTGCTGTTGCGAAATGTAAAGTTGCGCCTACTACTGAGTGGGAACAATTGAAAGTACCAAGGCACTCTTATTTCCGGCTGTGTCTGTTGTTTTCGATTTTGCGAAGGCTGACACTGGACCAGTGGCTACTAACAGGAACAAAATGCAAAGAAACAACATTTACGTTATTATAATCCGTACGAATATAGGTATTTCTCAGCTGCTGACGGGTGTTGTTGATATACCTCGATGTGAACAGCTGAAAATGTGTGCCCCGACCGGGACTCGAACCCGGGATCTGCTGCTTACATGGCAGACGCTCTATCCATCTGAGCCATGCTCGGTGGCTCAGATGGATAGAGCCTCTTCCATGTAAGCAGGAGATCCCGGGTTCGAGTCCCGGTCGGAGCACACATTTTCAGCTGTGCACATCGAGGTATATCAGCAACACCTGTCGGCAGCTGAGGGTTTCAGTTAGTCATCATTTATTCCAGGGAAAAGCTGCACGGCCAACAACCCAACAACAGTAAATCTGTTCTTTCGAGAACAGTTACTGTCTACACACACACACACACACACACACACACACACATATATATATATATATATATATATATATATATATATATATATATGTATGTATATATATATATATATATATATATATGGGTATTTCTATCGTGATTTGACGAAAAAGCGCCGGCCACTGTGACCGAGTGGTTCTAGGCTCTTCAGTCTGGAACCGCGGTGCTGCTACGGTCGCAGGTTCGAATCCTGCCTCGGGCGTGGATGTGTGTGATGTCCTTAGGTTCGTTAGGTTTAAGTAGTTCTGAGTTCTGGGGGACTGATGACCTAAGAAGTTAAGTCCCATAGTGCTTAGAGCCATTTGATGAAACAGCCTGTACGTAACAGAACTGCAGATGACGATAATCATTGAAACCATTTTGTGTGTACTTTGATTAGAGCTACAATGCTGTGAAAATGTATGAGTAAAAAAAAGGAACAATGTAAAATACTGCAAAAAACGTAACTAGACCGTCTGAATAAACTACTTCCTCAAGAAAAGGACCTTATTCCAAGATTTGAACTTATTTTTTAAAAGAGATTACAAAAATTAGCAGCCACACGGGATTAGCCGAGCGGTCTGAGGTGCTGCGGTCATGGCCTATGCGGCTGATCCCGGCGGAGGTTCGAGTCCTCCCTCGGGCATGGGTGTGTGTGTTTGTCCTTAGGATAATTTAGGTTAAGTTGTGTGTAAACTTAGGGACTGATGACCTTAGCAGTTAAGTCCCATAAGATTTCATACACACACAAAAATTAGCAACTGTAGTAATGGAAAAATATCCATTTCATTCTGTTCTTTAAACATTGGTAAGCTCATCCTGCTACATTCCATATACTCACCCGCAGAATGTTTTCCTTAGTTCCTGAAAATTTTAGATTTGGAGGTAAGGTCCTTGCAGACATGACTGTATCATTTGTAGAGCATGCTGTAAGTGATGTCCCTGTGACATCAATGCATGGCTGTGCACATCTAAGCGTATTCAGATACACCCGGCGTAAATTCAGATATCGATGGCAGCAACTTCACGGCTGATGTTGTCTGTCAGTTCCTGTATTGTGTGTGGATTTGTTTCACAGACCTTGCTCTTGAATTGGCCTCACAGGAAAAAATATGTTGTTAGAGCCGGTGAATGTGTTGGCCATAGATGTTAGTTGATATTTCGT
Source organism: Schistocerca piceifrons (assembly GCF_021461385.2). NCBI lineage: Eukaryota > Metazoa > Arthropoda > Insecta > Orthoptera > Acrididae > Schistocerca > Schistocerca piceifrons. The sequence goes on along the minus strand of NC_060148.1, from coordinate 64,854,613 downwards.
TCCTCTGTGAAGACATCTGGGACTCGTTCCAGACGTGTAGCATGTTGCCCCATCATGCTGGATGAAGCAGTATTGTCTTTCATATTCAGTGAGTTAGGCAAAAAATGTATCAAAAATTTCCGTATTACAACCGTGTTGAGGGTAGTGTCAAAAATATCGGTCCAATGATGCCCGTTCCTGTCACACCGCACCAAACGCCGGAACTTTCATCACGGAGTGGTTGCTGACACACAGTGTTGGGATTCTCCGCTGCCCAGTACCTCATGTTATGTGAATTCACAAGATCAGAAAGATAATATCGAGCTACATCACTCTTCATGTAATGAAGAGGGTCTGGCAAACGATCGTTGATGTTATTCAAAAGCCTCGTGCAGTCATCCTCCGGTAATTGCTGGACAGCCGTCACACACTATGGCTCAACATTAAGAATTTTCAATATACGCTGACAGTTCCTCCTGCTTAGATGCACCTGATGGGACAATTTATGTGTAGACTTCTTTGAGCTCTGAATAATTCTTCGGTGAATGTCTGCAATAACTTTTGGCGTGTGAATTCAAGGAATTCTTTGTAGTTTTACATTTTGTGTAGAGCCCGCATCTCGTGGTCGTGCGGTAGCGTTCTCGCTTCCCACGCCCGGGTTCCCGGGTTCGATTCCCGGCGGGGTCAGGAATTTTCTCTGCCTCGTGATGGCTGGGTGTTGTGTGATGTCCTTAGGTTAGTTAGGTTTAAGTAGTTCTAAGTTCTAAGGGACTGATGACCAGAGATGTTAAGTCCCATAGTGCTCAGAGCCATTTGAACCATTTTGTGTAGATCTGTAGGTGCGCCAGTTTTTATACGGACTCTGTATTGCTCTCTTTGCTGGTAGTCCTCTATCCGGATACTTCACCCCGAAAATTCTGCAGGTTCCCTTAATCGAACGTGTTTTCCACGGATGTTTCCACAGTTTCATTTCTTTCGTCGATCGAGAAGGTCATTTTGCAGATCGCAAAGAGAAACGTCTAGCTTCACTGTTCACGTAAACTGAACTGCTTACACAAGAATGCTAGCATCGATCATTGCATAAAACTGTTCACTGTTGTATCTGTTTACTTCAGAAGTCGAAATATTGCATTCGCCTTCCAAGGAGAGGCGGCTGGTTTTAACTGCGCCAGCCTGCAGTATTACAGGTGATTCTAAAATATTACTGTTTGCTGATGTAGTATCGGATGTTGTGTGCAACGTTGGCACTGTTTCAAATAGTGCTGTTCGTCAAGACATAAGTTCATGGTGTGTAGACAATACAGTAACGCTAAATCACAGCAAAGTTCACTTTTTACACTTTCCAACACACAGTTCAACAAAACCTGACGTTCTGCTTACATAGAATGAGCACATGATTGGTGAGAGTGAACATTTCAGATTTCTAAGTGTTCAGATAGACAGTCAGTTATCGTGGAAAGCCAATGTTCAGGATCTTGTTCAAAGACTTAATGCTGCCATTTTTACTATTAGAGCAGTATACGAAGTAAGGATAGTTCGACACCAAGTCTGGTTTGCGTATTTCTTTCGTTTATGACATGCGGTATTATACTTTGGGATAACTCTTCCCATTCTCAAACGGCATTTTTGGCTCAGAAACGGGCGGTTCGGGCAAGAAGTGTTTTAAATTCGCCAGTCTCTTGTCGACTCCTGTTCATTAATCTGGTCTCTCAATAAATATATATTCGTTAACGTCGTTCCTTGTTAACAGTATCAGCTTATTCCCAAGAATTAGCAGCTTTCACTCAGTTAAATACTAGGCAGAAATCCAGTCTGCATTTGTATCGCACCTCCTTGACTCTTGGCCACAAAAGGCGTTGTACTCCACCACCCTTTAGGTACCGGTAACTCGTAACAGATATACTGTATGAACAGGTGCCGCGGGGGATTAGCAGAGCGGTCTCAGGCGCTGCAGTCATGGACTGTGCGGCTGGTCCCGGCGGAGGTTCGAGTCCTCCCTCGGGCATGGGTGTGTGTGTTTGTCCTTAGGATAATTTAGGTTAAGTAGGGTGTAAGCTTTGGGACTGATGACCTTAGCAGTTAAGTCCAATAAGATTTCACACACATTTCAACATTTTTATGAACAGGCTTGTAACAAGTCCGATTTATTTATCTCGACCCGATCCGGATCTGAATAGCAGCCCAAATAAATATTAATTAATGTGACCGTGTACCTAATGGGGCTGGCAATCGGATTTGACTGCTACGGAGTTGTTACATTCCATTTTGTCCTTCTCAAATGCTGTAATAATGAATTGTCTGGTAACAAGAAGAACACCAACACAGCTTCACTAATCAAGAACCTATATTCGTCTCAAAAACACAAAGAGAAGGAGACAGCCACTGCCTTCGTCATACATATTTAATTACGGCTAATCTCAGCACAGGCCTCCTCGCTATTCAGTATCGTCACACGCAAATTCAATCACTGCAATCCAACACTGCAATCCAAATGATGCCGGCGCGGTAGACGCGAAACCACAAATATCGGCACAGAAATATCGCTGATCACTCTCGTAATTATACTTCTTCACTTTCCTGTATTATACTAACACAAAGGGGTTAAACCGCGGCAATGGCCACTCCCTTTGTCGGTAAGCCTTGCATTACATCGACAGGCCTCCACACGGCTCGGCCCGCAACCTGGGAACTGACTCAACTCTACACTCGCTCTCGCAACACGACACTATCGATTGTTTGCCCTATCGACCTGTGCCGAGTGCAAACTTATAGTAAGGGCCTACGGGACCCCTTACAGGCTCTAACAGCACTGCAATACGTAGGTGAAAAGCAACGTCAGACAACGTAGCTCATTCTCGTAATACTACAATAAGGTGTCCTGCGAAGACTTTGCTTACGCTCAACGAATTAATTTTTGTGAGTTGAAATAATCGTCTATAGTAACACAACGACGTCACGTAACATTTGATATTCAGCTTCTCACACTATAAATGACACTGCAGCTCGCTACGACATCACTATGTACGAAAGAACGAACACAATAACACTTTTAGTGGTATAATGGGGTCCGATCTAGCTATCTGGATATTAATTACAACAACGCATCTATGAAGGGTTCACTAGGTTCGAAAGATAAACTACCACCAAAACTAGTATCAGTCACCAGAAAAATACTAAATGTGACAGTCTACGGGGAGTAGGAATGATGTATTTACTTCACCAATAACAGAAACCTACAGTGAAGCTTAATCTGTGTACTCAAACGACGCAACTGAACACTTTCTCAACAACATGGATACCAGACTGATGGATACGTCAGATAGATCGCTTGCCTCTTGTAGTTGCTTCTCTTGTAAAGCTGCAACGAATAATCGTACATACACTCAATCAGTGTGAACGTTACAAATTTTTACGTAAATCGGAGAATACGTTGACAAGGCAAAGATATAATTCTATATTATCACTCGTTGTCAATCAACGATAACCTCTATAAGTAGCTTTTGCTACAATAATATCCTTGACCCCATTGAAATTTTATCGTAATAACTTATTTCGTTAACCTCAACCTTTCATAATTAAATGGAATAACTAGACATTTATAATTAATCACTTTTCAATAAAACATAAGCTTGCTATTCCTATCTAAATAAAGATTAATTATCTTTCTTTCCTTTGCAGGCTATTACCAGAAAAATACTATTCCTTCTGTTTAATTTTTTAAACTTTGCTTTCACCAATATTCCAGTCTTTTACTTTATTGGCCTTTGGATTTACTTTATTCCGAAAATGTATATTCATGAAATTAGTCTGCTTTCAAATAAGCCTTAGATTATTTTTATTTCGTAATAGTTTGGGGATGTAGGACAAGTCGCTATTGACTTTTTCAGTTTAAACTGTTTTCTTTATTACCTGCAATTAAATCATTTACAGGTACAAATCAGAGTTTTATTTTTTGAGTGCTGGTTCACTATTTAGAGCCCCACTAAGCGAAAATGTAATTAAAAAACCTGAGTGTGACCGCCACTTTTCAGCTATCTGAACTTCAAATAATCAGACAAAGTTCAACCACTTCAGGCGTTGACTCGCGCGACCCACTAAGATTTAAAACTCGATACACAGCACTTAATAATCTCTTTCAGAGACAATTAGCGTGTTCTCTAACAAATGATTATTGATTTGTTGTTTAGGGTTGAAGGGAAAAACTCAATAAACTTCAGATTGTTTCTCAATAACTAACTATAACGCAGGACGACCATTGTCTGTAATGTAGACTGCACACTCAGTGCTTCCAACGAGATTCCCGGAATTTACTGTATTACGACGCTCACGCTGAATTCACACAATAAATCGCATGGAGGTAAGAATAAGGGGAGATGGCGCTACGTATCCCAGCCGTACTACGTTTTGAAGCCATGGGGGGCGTGGCTCGCTGCCATGACACTCTGACCAAAGCATTGCCAGTGTGCTATAGCGCTGCGTGTATTACAGTCGCTAATTGCACCATATACGCATGTAACGTCATCAGATTGGTTGTTTCAAAGTTTTTGTGTAAAATAAAATCTCGTAAAGGCGAAATTCCGCGTTTCTTCTGATTAAAAATAGTTTTTAATGTAATATTACGAATAGCTAGCCTTCAATGTAAACGATAAAATTTTGTTAATTCAGTAATAAACGTGTATCACAAACTAAATAATAGAAACTGAAATCTAAGTTAGCTATACCCTCCCTCCAAAGCCCCACAAATACATCTTGTTTGTAATACGTACTGGGACATTTCAGTTACGTTACACTACTGGGAAACACTGTTCATTACCACCAATATTTACTGAAATACGGTACATAGAATGGCAAATCTACACAGTGTCCTCTTTAGGCCTATACTTTACGCCAGTTAATGTAGTGTTAGCTTTTAATTTGGTACATGACGAAGACATAGTGAGTTACTCAACACTTGGATTATCGACGATACGTACGTATTATACCAAAACGTGAACTTGAAAACTAAGACATTAATTCTTTGAATTAACATACCTTTTGCAAATGTTTTGGGTGTGTAGGGAAAACTGATGGTGCAGCATTTTCTCGGAGCCTTACTGTTGAAAGGGAAGTTCGGTCTATGTCCTCTTCTCGGAAATGCTGAGAACATATAGTGCTCCATTTAGACGTACGCCAATTCTTCCTCCTCACGGCATTTTCCCACAGAGCTTTCCGACTTTCATTTTTAGGAAATCTAAAATCATACAGGAGAAAAACACGCTGTAGTACAAGTACCGATGTAGCACACGTTCATTCACAATGAAGTTGTAAAATCACACTTAACGAGACAACTTCGCCCACATGATATGTTATTCCCTTCGATTTCGCATCACAATCAGAACGATTCGTACATCCGAACACCACACAAGTCACCATAATAGCGCGAAATCCTTCCAAAAGCGAGCGACAAGCCTATGCACACAAGCTTACAGCAGCAATGTTTTGGTCGGACTGAGATGGCTACCCTCGGCTTCACGTAGCTTCACAGCTGTGACGTCACGGCGTCTCCCTCTATTCTTACCTCCATGATAAATCGTAACCAAATATCGCTTAATCGCTGACTATTCCTCGGTGCTCGCATACAGCTATACAAACACAGTAATGCAACGCAACACTACTGTCTCTTAGAGTGTGCTCTAATCCTCAATCACAAGATAACTAAAACGACTTCGCGTAAACATTTCACATACACCATACAATGAGAAATCTCACAAAAATATTGAAATATGTTTCGCCTACCATCGCATGGCTGCTAAACAGCACAACACACCATTAATCACAAATAGGAGAAACCAAACTCACACTTCAAGAAAACGAAGCTTTTCCTATTCCGGGTGAGTCTACACTCTACCAAAATCGGCGAAGTAATCCTTTTCCACACAAGCCGATAACCTTCTCAAAATATCTTTCTGAACGATTTAGAACACCCTTGGGATCTATCCCCACTGCAGACTAATTCACATACCGTACGAGTGAGCCGATCTCATCACATTCTTGACGTGATCTCTCTCGAGGCCCACTATTCGAACGATACTCGGATACCAAAGTCCCTATTACACGATGCGCGTAAGCCGTAGACCTATGCACCAGCGCCCCAAGCGTGTATATCTGTAACTACAGACTGGTTCACATCAGCATATTACATCTACACGGGATATGCCTGTTGCACATGCATAGTAGACCGTAATAATGCACGGAATGCAACTAGAATTGTCTGGTCTCTAGTAAAGTCGTTCATTCTGCCGGGGAAACTGTGGTGTCACCGCCAGACACCACACTTGCTAGGTGGTAGCTTTAAATCGGCCGCGGTCCATTTAGTACATGTCGGACCCGCGTGTCGCCACTGTCAGGGATCGCAGACCGAGCGCCACCACAAGGCAGGTCTCTAGATACGGAATAGCACTCGCCCCAGTTGTACGGACGACTCAGCTAGCGACTATACTGACGAAGCATCGCTCATTAGCCGAGCAGATAGTTAGAATAGCCTTCAGCTAAGTCCATGGCTACGACCTAGCAAGGTGCCATTAGTAACATTGCATGTATCTAAAGAGTCTCACTTGTATCGCCACAATCTCCAGATGTACCACAAGGATGGATTAAAGTTAAGTATTCCAGAAGCTATGTACTTTTCTTTATAGCATTCATTACGTATCCATTTTCAGACCTCACGCCATCCTGCTTTAGCTTAGCGCGTGCCTTTCGGCTTCCTCTCATTGTGTCTAGGCTGTCTTGTCTAGACACAACAGAAACATCAGGGGGATCGTGTGATATATGGCTCTGAGCACTATAGGACTTAACAGCTAAGGTCATCAGTCCCCTAGAACTTAGAACTACTTAAACCTAACTAACCTAAGGACATCACACACATCCATGCCCGAGGCAGGATTCGAACCTGCGACCGTAGCGGTCGCGCGGTTCCAGACTGAAGCGCCTAGAACCGCTCGGCCACTCCGGAGCTAGTGTGATATATTGGAACGTCATTCGTACAAATTATTTTGCGAGCTCAAGGTTCCTATTTAATAAGAAATTGTTTTTATCATTTTTTGTTAAGTAATTATTATTATTAAGCTCGCCACTGTTGAATAGTGGACTCAACAACTAGTTTTATATTACGAAGCTTGGCTACACAGGTGTCTTTATGTCTAAATTTGCATTTGTACGGCATTTTTCACATGGAGGACCCACTTATTTTTGGAGCTACTGCGCTGGCAGTGACAGTCAATCTTCGTGTTAGGGCAGAACGGCGACGAAAACGAAAAGCCAGACGGTGTTGGGTTCGACCCTGCCTGAAAAGAAGGAAGGAAGGCAGGAAAATATAATCACTTTAAGGTCATTTTTTCGAGTTTGGCATAGAATTTTGCAGTCCTCGTCTGTCGCACTGAGCAAAACTGCACCGACTTTCCCGCCTTTCGGTGCCCGTTTCTCTTTCCTGACATGCTGAAATAAAGCAAGAGATGCAATCAAATAAGCATGATTTTTCGTAAGCTAAGGCAATACGATACAAATCGGATGTCACCGTGTAATGTTATATACATTTTACTCACAAATAAAAGGTTGGCGACGTACCTTATTATGAGAAAGCGGGTCGTGTGGGTCATACATCCACCTTTCCTTGTTTTATGCCCGAATTAAGATGCTTCACGCTTCTTTGATCCATTCCATTTCTCGAATACGGCACAATCAACAGAAAAAAATGCTTTCACAAACAGCTAGTACAAAAGAAAGTCTACTGGCAAAACAACTGTTTTTTCTGCATTTATGAAAACCTATTTACTGAAAAATGCAAATAATCCGCAATACGAATATCTGAAATTAGCCACCAACCACCTAACAGAAAGCACTGCAGTAGCTCCTGCGCATGCACGAATTATCGCTGGCTAATGTGCATGCGCGGACCGTTCTCTATCGTGGCGCACGGATAATGTGTCTGCCAAGGTTACTAAATAATAAGGTAAACGCTCTGCTCTGCCATTGGCTGACCTAGTGACGTCAGCGTGGAAGCAAGCGCTCACAAGCAGACGACACGGTATGCCCGTTTACGTCAAGTTTTTGGCGGAATATTTTGTTTTTACCAGAACTGAGATGTCTAAACTGCTTTTCTGCTGCTAAAATATTACAGTTAAAACTGATGAGTTACATTCTTTCGCAGCTTATGCCTCACACATCGGTAAAATGTCAGATCACAACCACACTGACACACACTTGAAATTCGAAACCTCGGCTCAGATAAATCAGAAACTATTCATTTAATCGCATTGAAATATATTTAATTAAGAGCTCGAAGTTGCACACACTTGTTTGTAAGAACAGCGTTCTAAAGCCGCTATAGTATTCATCAAAGTAACTTTATCTGTGTCTGAAAAAAAAACTGTCATCTGTACATGTGCTCTTACTATGATGTTTCTTATTTGGTGACAGCTTTTCCAGAGTTTCTAGAGATCTCTTACGTAGTTCTCGCTTCTTATACCGTTTGGTTCCGTCTTTGTGTTGCGGGTGACACATTGACAGTCGCACTACTGCACGGAAAATTGCACGAAGGAACTGCATCTGGCTTGAGCATTCTTTTTCGCGGCAAATTAAGCAATTCAGACTGTAAATACCTTAAGTAATCTGTTTCTGCGAAATGGCGAGAACATATTCGTGCATGCGCAACATTTACACTGCCTTAACATTTCGACAACCATAGTTTTTGTAATGTTTCATTACGCGGGAAACTGTGATACATTACGTCAGTTCCCTTTGTGCTCCGGTTGTAGGAAAAACAGCCCGTAACAGCACAGCCTGGCATTGTAAAAATTAATTTTCTCACTCACTTGTAGATTCTCCAATAAGAGTTTCACAGGACGAACCATAAACTGTAGAGCTGGCGAACACAATGTTGATCCCGCTGTCCACTATCGCTAACTATTTCAGTTTCGAATCAAATATCAATTACAGCAAAAACCGTTAACACTCCCGAATTCCGAATGTTTCCGCTGTTGACTGAGTACTTCAGAAGAAAGAACTCAATCAAAATACTCCTTCAAACACAAAACAACGCAAGAAAAACAATCACACACAATTCGAACTGTGTACTGTTTGGCACAGCTGCTTCCACCGTGACGTCATGCGCACAACTGAGAAAACACGTTGCTTTCTGCGCATAGCTTTCTGCGCCCCCTGGTGTCTGCTAATTTTTGTAGTAGAGGTGGGCCAAACGGTTATTCTGGAGTAACCGTTATCACAGTTCCAGTTATTCTTTGATAACCGTTATTTTTAACGGTTATCAATAACTGTCAAGTTATTTTTCGCTACCGAATACCGAATACTCCGACGGGGTTACAGTTAAATAACGACATAGTTGGAACCCGTCAGTTTAGTCATCAGTATAACTGCGAGTAGTGTGAAATAGCAGGAATGTTGTATGAATCGTGTCATAACCTTAGCTGATGAACTCTGGGTACATTTTAGTTGATGTTAGAACGATTATTAGTGTTTCATATTATATGTTTGTAGGTTATCGGTCCTATTAGAAATTTTATCTTCGCAGCTGCAACAGAAAGTACGCGGAACTTCGCCACAGCACTGTTTAAGTAAAATGATAACAACGTGCGTTTTTAAATATGAAGTAATATGTAAACTGACACTGTAGATTAAATTAGAAGCTTAATTTCTTGTGCTGCTCACTTATTAGAATAAGCGTGCAGCCTTGTAATACAACAAAAAAAATATACGTAATGTGACAGATTCGTTTGCTCCTGTACTGTACAAGATAGTCCTATTGGGGAAAGTGTGAGTACGCTAATCAAAGTTTTATGTGAGATTTGGAAACTGCTCGATTTCTCCAGCTACAGCATGTTTATAACATATGAAGACATGCAGATCGAAAAGGTTGACAGTGTTACATTTCTGGGACTTTTTTTTTTTTTTTTTTTAGTCATCAGTCTACTGACTGGTTTGATGCGGCCCGCCACGAATTCCTTTCCTGTGCTAACCTCTTCATCTCAGAGTAGCACTTGCAGCCTACGTCCTCAATTATTTGCTTGACGTATTCCAATCTCTGTCTTCCTCTACAGTTTTTGCCCTCTACAGCTCCCTCTAGTACCATGGAAGTCATTCCCTCATGTCTTAGCAGATGCCCTATCATCCTGTCCCTTCTCGTTATCAGTGTTTTCCACATATTCCTTTCCTCTCCGATTCTGCGTAGAACCTCCTCATTCCTTATCAGTCCACCTAATTTTCGACATTCGTCTATAGCACCACATCTCAAATGCTTCGATTCTCTTCTGTTCCGGTTTTCCCACAGTCCATGTTTCACTACCATACAATGCTGTACTCCAGACGTACATCCTCAGAAATTTATTCCTCAAATTAAGGCCGGTATTTGATATTAGTAGACTTCTCTTGGCCAGAAATGCCTTTTTTGCCATAGCGAGTCTTCTTTTGATGTCCTCCTTGCTCCGTCCGTCATTGGTTATTTTACTGCCTAAGTAGCAGAATTCCTTAACTTCATTGACTTCGTGACCATCAATCCTGATGTTAAGTTTCTCGCTGTTCTCATTTCTACTACTTCTCATTACCTTCGTCTTTCTCCGGTTTACTCTCAAACCATACTGTGTACCCATTAGACTGTTCATTCCATTCAGCAGATCATTTAATTCTTCTTCACTTTCACTCAGGATAGCAATGTCATCAGCGAATCGTATCATTGATATCCTTTCACCTTGTATTTTAATTCCACTCCTGAACCTTTCTTTTATTTCCATCATTGCTTCCTCGATGTACAGATTGAAGAGTAGGGGCGAAAGGCTACAGCCTTGTCTTACACCCTTCTTAACACGAGCACTTCGTTCTTGATCGTCCACTCTTATTGTTCCCTCTTGGTTGTTGTACACATTGTATATGACCCGTCTCTCCCTATAGCTTACCCCTACTTTTTTCAGAATCTCGAACAGCTTGCACCATTTTATATTGTCGAACGCTTTTTCCAGGTCGACAAATCCTATGAACGTGTCTTGATTTTTCTTTAGCCTTGCTTCCATTATTAGCCGTAACGTCAGAATTGCCTCTCTCGTCCCTTTACTTTTCCTAAAGCCAAACTGATCGTTACCTAGCGCATTCTCAATTTTCTTTTCCATTCTTCTGTATATTATTCTTGTAAGCAGCTTCGATGCATGAGCTGTTAAGCTGATTGTACGATAATTCTCGCACTTGTCAGCTCTTGCCGTCTTCGGAATTGTGTGGATGATGCTTTTCCGAAAGTCAGATGGTATGTCGCCAGACTCATATATTCTACACACCAACGTGAATAGTCGTTTTGTTGCCACTTCCCCCAATGATTTTAGAAATTCTGATGGAATGTTATCTATCCCTTCTGCCTTATTTGACTTTAGTCCTCCAAAGCTCTTTTAAATTCTGGATCCCTATCTCTTCTAAATCGACTCCTGTTTCTTCTTCTATCACATCAAACAAATCTTCACCCTCATAGAGGCTTTCAATGTATTCTTTCCACCTATCTGATCTCTCCTCTGCATTTAACAGTGGAATTCGCGTTGCACTCCTAATGTTACCACCGTTGCTTTTTTTAATGTCACCAAAGGTTGTTTTGACTTTCCTGTATGCTGATTCTGTCCTTCCGACCATCATATCTTTTTTGATGTCTTCACATTTTCCCTGCAGCCATTTCGTCTTAGCTTCCCTGCACTTTCTATTTATTTCATTCCTCAGCGACTTGTATTTCTGTATTCCTGATTTTCCCGGAACATGTTTGTACTTCCTCTTTTCATCAATCAACTGAAGTATTTCATCTGTTACCCATTGTTTCTTCTTTGTACCTATGTTTTCCTTCGCAACTTCTGTGATGGCCCTTTTTAGAGATGTCCATTCCTCTTCAACTGTACTGCCTACTGCGCTATTCCTTATTGCTGTATCTATAGCGTTAGAGAACTTCAAACGTATCTCGTCATTCCTTAGTACTTCCGTATCCCACTTCTTTGCGTATTGATTCTTCCCGACTAATGTCTTGAACTTCAACCTACACTTCATCACTACTATATTGTGATCTGAGTCTATATCTGCTCCTGGGTACGCCTTACAGTCCAGTATCTGATTTCGGAATCTCTGTCTGACCATGATGTAATCTAATTGAAATCTTACCATATCTCCCGGCCTTTTCCAAGTATACCTCCTCCTCTTGTGATTCTTGAACAGGGTATTCGCTATTACTAGCTGACACTTGTTACCGAACTCAATTAGTCTTTCTCCTCTTTCATTCCTTGTTCCAAGCTCATATTCTCCTGTAACCTTTTCTTCTACTCCTTCCCCTACAACTGCATTCCAGTCGCCCATGACTATTAGATTTTCGTCCCCCTTTACATACTGCATTACCCTTTCAATATCCTCATACACTTTCTCTATCTGTTCATCTTCAGCTTGCGACGTCGGCATGTATACCTGAACTATCGTTGTCGGTGTTGGTCTGCTGTCGATTTTGATTAGAACAACCCGGTCACTGAACTGTTCACAGAAACACACCCTCTGCCCTACCTTCCTATTCATAACGAATCCTACACCTGTTATACCATTTTCTGCTGCTGTTGATATTACCCGATACTCATCTGACCAGAAATCCTTGTCTTCCTTCCACTTCACTGACCCCTACTATATCTAGATTGAGCCTTTGCATTTCCCTTTTCAGATTTTCAAGTTTCCCTACCACGTTCAAGCTTCTGACATTCCACGCCCCGACTCGTAGAACGTTATCCTTTCGTTGATTATTCAATCTTTTTCTCATGGTAACCTCCCCCTTGGCAGTCCCCTCCCGGAGATCCGAATGGGGGACTATTCCGGAATCTTTTGCCAATGGAGAGATCATCATGACACTTCTTCAAATACAGGCCACATGTCCTGTGGATACACGTTACGTGTCTTTAATGCAGTGGTTTCCATTGCCTTCTGCATCCTCATGTAGTTGATCATTGCTGATTCTTCCGCCTTTAGGGTCAATTTCCCACCCCTAGGACAAGAGAGTGCCCTGAACTTCTATCCGCTCCTCCGCCCTCTTTGACAAGGCCGTTGGCAGAATGAGGCTGACTTCTTATGCCGGAAGTCTTCGGCCGCCAATGCTGATTATTTATCAAAATTTAGGCAGTGGCGGGGATCGAACCCGGGACCAAAGACGTTTTGATTATGAATCAAAGACGCTACACCTAGACCACGGGTACTGGGACTACGACTCGATAATAAATTCAGTTGGGAAGGGCATACCACAGAACTGATGAAGCGCCTAAACATGTCTGTATTTGCAGTGAGAATAATGTCAGATGTAGGACACATTAATATAGAAAAGTTTACATATTTTCATTCTATTATTTCATAAGGTATCATATCCTGTGGTAACTCATCAAACGGAACATAAGTTTTTCGCATGTAAAAGCGTGTAATAAAAATCGTTTGTGGTATAAATTCAAGAACATCATGTAGGAACCTGTTCGAGGAACTTTGTTTTCTAACTACTGCTTCGTAGTATATTTATTCCTTAATAAAAGTTGTTGCAAGTATTTCCAACCAATAACCCAATACATAATATCAGTACTCGAAATAGGAACAGCAATCTACATAAAGACCTAAATTCACTTACCTTGGTCCAAAAGGGGTCAAATATTGAGAAACACGCATTTGCAATAAACTGCCAGCAAGTCAGCAACCATTAAAAACTTGGTTTCACATAAAGCACGGTTTGCAGAGTGTTTGAAAGATTCCACCCGTCTGCTATGACCCAGGACGTCATCAATATGCCGGAAAAGGCTATTTTAAGTGTGTCTATGACGTCACTACATACACATGGCAACAAACACGAAGATACATATAAATAATACAATAACATCTCCCACCAAAAATTCAATCAAACCAACGGGACAACCACGGGAAGTCAAGGGTTTTAGGGTGAGGACAAGCTAGTAAAAAAATCACACCGTGATGCCAAAACACAAAATGAAGAACAAAAAGAAAAGAAATACGGCATTCCGCTACACCAACAAAATCTGCAGGAATCGAACACTTCCCTTGAACAATATAGGTCAACCATAGGTGACCATACCAAAACAGCAATACCCACATCTAAAAGTACGAAAACTGGAATCGGACATTTCGCTTGACCTACATGGGTCAACCTCAGATGACCAAACATCAACACCTACAACTATGAAAACGGGAATCGGTCATTTCCGGTGACCTATATAGGTCCACCACAACTACTGATGCCGGCCGGTGTGGCCGAGCGGTTCTAGGCGCTACAGTCTGGAACCGCGCGACCGCTACGGTCGCAGGTTCGAATCCTGCCTCGGGCATGGATGTGTGTGATGTCCTTATGTTAGTTAGGTTTAAGTAGTTCTAAGTTATAGGGGACTGAAGACCTCAGAAGTTAAGTCCCATAGTGCTCAGAACCATTTGAACCAATTTTTGAACAACCACTGATGCCAAAAAACCAACACCTACAACTGCGAAAAATAAAACCAAAACCACAACCTCAAAAATCCACATATCATACATCCCCACATGTATTAAAATGCAATCAATACTCCATAAATACACAAAACATCACAACTAGAAAAAAAAAAGTTACCGCCAGCAAATTCCGGCACTGCAAACTAGATCGGCCAGCCCAACGACCCCACCCCCCCCCCCCCACACACACACACACACATACACACACTAAACGTCTTACCAGACCACAAATAACAAACCAATAACACTTAACGAAAACGCCAAACACATAAACAAAAAACACTTGACAATTCATTGAAAGAACTTCCAAATCTTACGTTTGGAATTACAATTACTGCCACCAAAAAAACACACACACAACCAACTCATAAACACCGTGCCGTAATGACATTCCCACACCACAACACCTTTACGTCATAGCAGACGGCTGGAATGGGACGCTTCCATTGACCCCTCCTTCTACTCTGTAAATGAATATCTTAACAGAGACTGTTAGACCAGCGTAAGTAAAAATTCTGCTACATTTCAGTTGTGACAGCACTTGGTCGCAACAGTCAAGATCGGATATTCTGTGTATGATAAATTTATTAAAAGTGCATAAGTGTGTTTTATTCTGACAGTGTATCAATTCTGTAAATATTAGCAGTTACTGTAATATGTACACATATTTTGACAATCTCCTGAAAATGATAAGGATAATACGTACGAGGGCAGTTCAATAAGTAATGCAACACATTTTTTTTATGAAACAGGGGTTGTTTTATTCAGCATTGAAATACACCAGGTTATTCCCCAATCTTTTAGCTACATAACACTATTTTTCAACGTAATCTCCATTCAATGCTACGGCCTTACGCCACCTTGAAATGAGGGCCTGTATAAATGGGCCAAACATATGGAAATCCGACGGTGCGAGATCGGGGCTGTAGGGTGCATGAGGAAGAACAGTCCACTGAAGTTTTGTGAGCTCCTCTCGAGTGCGAAGACTTGTGTAAGGTCTTGCGTTGTCATGAAGAAGGAGAAGTTCATTCAGGTTTTTGTGCCTACGAACATGCTGAAGTCGTTTCTTCAATTTCTGAAGAGTAGCACAATACACTTCAGAGTTGATCGTTTGACCATGGGGAAGGACATCGAACAGAATAACCCCTTCAGCGTCCCAGAAGACTGTAACCATGACTTTACCGGCTGAGGGTATGGCTTTAAACTTTTTCTCGGTAGGGGAGTGGGTGTGGCGCCACTCCATTGATTGCCGTTTTGTTTCAGGTTCGAAGTGATGAACCCATGTTTCATCGCCTGTAACAATCTTTGACAAGAAATTGTCACCCTCAGCCACATGACGAGCAAGCAATTCCGCACAGATGGTTCTCCTTTGCTCTTTATGGTGTTCGGTTAGACAACGAGGGACCCAGCGGGAACAAACCTTTGAATATCCCAACTGGTGAACAATTGTGACAGCACTACCAACAGAGATGTCAAGTTGAGCACTGAGTTGTTTGATGGTAATCCGTCGATCATCTCGAACGAGTGTGTTCGCACGCTCCGCCATTGCAGGAGTCACAGCTGTGCACGGCCGGCCCGCACGCGGGAGATCAGACAGTCTTGCTTGACCTTGCGGCGATGATGACACACGCTTTGCCCAACGACTCACCGTGCTTTTGTCCACTGCCAAATCACCGTAGACATTCTGCAAGCGCCTATGAATATCTGAGATGCCCTGGTTTTCCGCCAAAAGAAACTCGATCACTGCCCGTTGTTTGCAACGCACATCCGTTACAGACGCCATTTTAACAGCTCCGTACAGCGCTGCCACCTGTCGGAAGTCAATGAAACTATACGAGACGAAGCGGGAATGTTTGAAAATATTCCACAAGAAATTTCCGGTTTTTTCAACCAAAATTGGCCGAGAAAAAAAATGTGTTGCATTACTTATTGAACTGCCCTCGTATTATATTCAAATGTATTATGTTATACTTTCTGACATGTTATCTGTCATTCGCAATGGCCAGTGGCTATTTCCGAAGCAGTATGAAAATATTTGCTCTCTTCAGTAACTATCGTCTCTGGAAATATCACCAGGGCCTACTGCTGGAGTCACTAAGTCAGGAACACAGACAAACAGTTATTCTGTTACCAACTTCCAGGTTACCTGTAGTGGTAGCCCGATAACTGCCAGAGAACGAGAACTGCGAGCCAATAATGATAAGTGCCAGAGGAAAATATTTTTTTTTTTCTTTATTGAATTTCGATTCCCCCCGAAGGGGAC
This sequence comes from Schistocerca piceifrons, assembly GCF_021461385.2. Lineage (NCBI taxonomy): Eukaryota > Metazoa > Arthropoda > Insecta > Orthoptera > Acrididae > Schistocerca > Schistocerca piceifrons. The sequence continues at coordinate 64,837,851 of NC_060148.1, read as the reverse complement.
GGGCTGGCAGCAGCTTAGTGCGCCGCTCTTCAGCCTACAGACTTTGTTTTAAAAAGGTGAAGATAATATATAATAAAAAACAGGCGATAAAATCGAAGACTTAAAGGGTAACATGGCGAAAAAATCGTGGAACTTAAAACAGAACAAAGGGATGATGGTGCTAATAAAAATACATACAAAGCAGACAGGTAAAATAATAGACAGACAATTAAAAAAAACACGGCAACAGTCTGGTTTCTGTTCGCAAAGGACATAAAAGTCACACCCAGCGACAACATGGTTTCTGTTCGCAACACGGGAAAAGATGAAACAACACTGAACATTCACTGGAACACTGCGCTAAAATATGACGTACCACAACCGAGAGCACATGGGGGGAAACTAGACAGATGAGGGGAAGATAAAAAAGGGGGGAAGGTGAGGAAAAGCGAAGGGGGGAGGGGGGAAAGGAGCAAATGGAGGATGAGGACCCATAAGAGGGGTGGGGAGTACTGGGCAGACGCGGCAGGGAGTGGGGAAGGCAGAGGACGGGAAAATACAAAGGGGGGAGGGAGGGGGGAGAAGGGAGGTAGGGAGAGGTTAGGTGGGGAGAAACAGAAACACAGGAAGGGGGGAAGAGGGAGTCCAGGGAAAGGACAGAGGAAAGGAGGGGGATGAGGATCAGAGTTGATAGGAGGGATAAATGGAGGGAGAGAGGGCATCATCATTGAGGGGGAGTTGATGGAAGCCACCTTGGGAAAGGAGATGTAGGGTGTAGAGATGGAGGGGACACATCGGTGAAGACGTGGCAGGAGGCGGGGATGGGAGAGGAGAGGAGCAACCAGGGGGTGATGGGGATCAAGGCGGTGGGAGGTGTAGAGGATGCGGATATGTTCGAGGAATAGGAGCAGATGGGGGAAAGGAATGAGGCCGTAGAGGATCCGCGTGGGGGACGGGAGTCGTATACGGAAGGCGAGGCGGAGTGCATGACACTCAAGGATCTAGGGACTTATAGAATTTGGGGGGAGGGGGGGGGCAGATATCCAGGTGGGACTGGTATAACAGAGGATGGGACGGATTAAGGATTTGTAGGTGTGGAGGATGGTAGAGGGGTGCAACCCCCATGTCCAACCAGAGAGGAGTTTGAGGAGTCAGAGGTGGTTGTTGGCTTTGGATTGGATGGAGCGGAGATGAGGGATCCTGGTGCGGTGGCGGTCAATGGTGAGTCCAAGGTAGGTGAGGGTAGGGGTGAGGCGGACAGGACGGGCGCAGATGGTAAGGGAGAAATCCAGGAGCCGGAAGGAGCGAGTGGTACGACCTACGATGATTGCCTGGGTCTCGGAAGGATTGATTTTCGGAAGCCACTGGTTACACCGTGCAGCAAAAAGGTCAAGGTGATTCTGGAGAAGGCGTTGGGACCGTTGGAGGGTAGGAGCGAGGGCAAGGAATGCGGTGTCATCGGCATATTGCAAGAGGTGTACTGGAGGGGGGGTTGGGGCATATCTGCCGTGTATAGGAGGTAAAGGAGAGGGGAGATGACAGAGCCCTGGGGCACACCTGCAGAGGGGTAGAAGGTGTGGGAATTGGCGTTACGGATGGTAACATAGGAGGGGTGGCGGGAGAGGAAGGAGGCCATCAGACAGATGTAGTTGACAGGAAGGGCATAGGTTTGGAGTTTAAACAGGAGACCGGGATGCCAGACACGGTCGTAGGCCTTTTCGAGGTCGAGGGAGACAAAAATGGCGGAGCGACGGTAGTGAAGCTGGAGGGAGAGGAGATGAGTGAGGCGGAGGAGTCGGTCATCGGCAGAGAAGGAAGGTCGAAAGCCACATTGGGTGTTGGGGAGGAGGTGGTTTTGGTGGAGGTGGTGATGGATGCGCTGGGAAAGGATGGATTCCAAGAGCTTGCTGAACACCGATGTGAGACAGATGGGACGATAGGAAGAGGTATCAGATGGAGGCTTGTGGGGTTTGGAGAACATCAGGGTACGGAAGGTTTTCCACAGGTCGGGATAGAAGCCAGTGGCAAGGATGACATTGTAGAGGGTGGCAAGGATTGAAAGGAACGAGGGAGGGCAGTGTTTGAGGTGGCGGTAGGTAACGCAGTCGTGGCCGGGAGCAGTGTTGCGTTTAGTACGGGGTGTGAGGCTGATGTCCTGGGTAGTGATGGGAGTGTTAAGTGCAGATGGTGGGGTGTGGCCCAAGTACTGGAAGCTAGGAGCAAGGGGAGGAACAGAGGTATTCGTACAGTAGACTTGGCCACTGTTTCTATGTTTCGATAGAGTGTATCGACACGTGAACTGTTTCAGTGTTTCGGAACGGCTGTGGTTCACTGTTTCGAAACAGTGGTGTTTCATTCCGCCCCTGTCTCGGATAACCGCACCAGATTCGATCTCGAGCCAGACACAGAAACTGTATTGTTGTTTCAAAATAAGGCTGTTTCAGTCCACCTGTGCTTGGAACGGACTAATTGTATCGAAACAGTGATGTTTCATTCCGCTCTGTGTCGGATGAGATTCGGGCTCGGCACAGGTACTGAAATACGACATACCACTTCATAAAACACTTTCAAGAGTGTCGAAATCTTTTTGGCAAGCAATAGCATGTAGCGTAAGATATCCTAAGATAAAGCTTAGTTTCTAGCTGACTGTCCTATTCCGAAATGGCGTAACATCTGCTTTATAAGCACTAACCAAACAATAAAACAACGCATACTATTCACATTCAAAATAATAAATATGTGAAAATCATTCAGTTAAATTACACTTTCTTTTATAACATACGCTTCTCTGTTCATGTACGGTAATCATATTAAGAAACGCAAGTAAGCCTACAACATTTTGAATAATAAAGGCGTAGAGTGACAGTTATTAGACATATACATAAATTTGATGTAGGTATAATTGCCAGCAATCTGTTCGACATATCACTGATAGTGTAATGGTGAACGGGAAGGGCTGGGAAGCATGGTGAATTTATAGTAACGGTTCGAAACATCTTGAAAGAGAAAATTTTTTTTCTGTTATATTTTGTTATTTATTCGAATTATTTGGCGTTATTTGTGAGTCTATAGTCACTGTGCCTATTATCCACAATGATTCCCTTTGTGTGCGTGGAAATTAGCAGGATGGGTATATTACCCATACTAACGGAATGGGGGAATCCCACTAGCATATCCGTTGTTTCTACAGTTTGCTTCCATCTCCAGATCCGTTCGTGGTGGTTCTTCTGTCTTCAGCTATGGCTGTCCTCAGCCAATTGAAAAGTATGAAAGTCGTACGACACGAAAGCAGCGCATTTGCTGCAGGAAATACGAAACTGCCAAGACGCCTAAGTGATAGTTTCATACTTCCTGCGATATGATTAGCGCTCTCGCACCTCATTTGTGCTTATATGGACATACTTATACAGTAGACATTCAAGATGATAAACTGCCTGACTCATGTAGTACTGTCACCGTCAGAGGGTGGTATGGGACTGCAAGTCCCACCGCCACACCTCCAAAGTGAATTGTTACTGCCTCACCAACACAGTTAGACCGCAGTAGACCGGTGATTATGTATTGTATCATATCACAAAAAACAAAAAAAAATTTTTAAATGTATAGGTTTATTAGTTTACAAAATACAAACAGTTTCACTGTTTCGAAACATCGTATCGAAACATTACATTGTACTGTTTCATTTGTTTCGAAACAGTTACGTGTTTCAGTTTGTCCATCTCTATCGTACAGTCCACTACGTCAGGGAAGAGGGAATAATCAAAGTGGGGATCGTCTGGGAGGTGAGAGGCAGAGTGGTTGGCCTTACTGAGGTTGTCAGGAAAGGGACGGTCACCAAGGAGGAAAGGGTACTGGGGGGGGGGGGGGGTTCCTAGTGGGGGGGGGGGGGGGGGTTCCCAGTAAGGAGAGGAAAATACCGATCTCTGACAGCTATTTCCATAGTCGCTCGAATTCCTTATGGTAACTCTCTTTATACTACCAGTCCAAGCTAAATTGACATATAAGGCGGTGCCTCAAGGGAACGACCATACTTGTTAATGCCTGTACTCCAGCTCCTATCAACCACCGCTCGGACATTAACTTTATTTGATGGTTTGTGCTAACAGTAACGAAGGCGCACGGTATAGTACACACTTCTTATCAACAGATGGCGTGCAATCTCACAGTTATTCCCATGGCCTATAGAACGCCTTCCAAATGGTCTGCCCCTCTCCGTTCGTTGCCAGATCTCCGATGAGTTGACGCGAAAGCGTAGTACGATCTTCGGTCAAAAGATGGCACTGTTGACACTAGAAAGTTATTGAAATAACTGCCAGTATCAGAGGAACGGTTATCGCAGTAACCGTTACTTCTCAGTAACCGGTTATTTCTATCAGTTACGTTATTTTTTGCCGCCTCTATTTTGTAGTTTCACCCGTTCTAATGCTAGATGGCTGTCACGCTAGATCACTACCATTCGCGGCGGATCGTCGTGTAATACCCCCTTTAATACTGAAATTCTACAACAACAAGCCAAGAACAGTTCCCTGCGATCATTCATCACGCTAATTTTCTATTTAACAGTAAGTTCTTCTCAGCAGTCACCGGCAAACGTTTATAATGGCCAGCTGCATCGTAGTTATTAACTTTGCCACACACCGTGATTCAGCAGTCGGCTGGGCGTTGCAAACTCGCTGACTTGACAGGACACAGCTTTTCTCGACCATCAGGTGTCACATATCTACGAGATCTTAACAAAAAAATTATAAGAAAACTATATAAACAGTCTCTTCATTTTTCTAGCACATAAAAATCAAATACCTGTTCAAATGTGTGTGAAATCTTATGGGACTTAACTGCTAAGGTCATTAGTCCCTAAGCTTACACACTACTTAACCTAAAGTATCCTAAGGACAAACACACACACCCATCCCCGAGGGAGGACTCGAACCTCCGCCGGGACCAGCCGCACAGCCCATGACTGCAGCGCCTGAGACCGCTCGGCTAACCCCGCGCGGCACATAAAAATCGATCACAAGTTGACGCGATGCAGATCAGTGATGCACTTTTTTTCGGGCTGAAGGAGATTTGACGCATTGCAGCGTGCAGTATTCTGCTGCATCTATTTTCAATAAGCTAACGCAAGAATTAAAAAATCTTAGCAGTAATCCACTCGCTATCAAATCTAAACTGAATAGTTTCCTCATCGATCATTCTTTCTATTCTGCCGAGGAGTTCCTTGAAAATTAAGCTAATTCCTGAGTTACATTGTTGCTGCGTTTATATATAAACTTATAGATTTTTTTTAGTATTTATAAACATTTTATTTTATATATTATTACTTTTCTGTCATCATTTCATTTGCTGGCACACTCCATGACCTTGGAGATTTTCTGCTCAGTTTTGTCCAACAGAACTAGACGTGTAAATAAATAAATAAATAAAACTGTCTCCTGTCAACAGGACCGTTGCCATCACTTCATATGCATCTTTATTTACAACATCGTTTCGAATGCTGCTATTGTCAAAGCTACAGGGCGTGTCCCCCTCCCCCGGCCCTTAAAAAAAAAAAAGACGAGTAAACATGGGTTCTAATATGCATATCGTAAGTGGTATGGTCACTTGTTTATCTTCGCTAGTGTAAAACACATTTCTTCTGCTGAACAAGTGATCGTAGCTCGTAAAATATGCATTTTAAAGCCCTTGTTTACTAGTCATTTTTTTCCTTGTTTTGGTCTGTACTACTTTCTCTCAAATAATGGAAAGCAAAGTCCTTGCAGTAGCAGATATCTACAGTATCTCATAGTACCGAAGATGAGTAAGTGCTCGAAGCTCTTAAGGTACAACTTTTAGAACCCATGTTTACTGGACTTTGTTTTTACTGTTTTGGTGTAAGGATCCTGTCCCTGAAACGGGACTCTCTGTATTATTAAGATTCTTCTTGTTCTTTAATTTTCAAAACAAAAAGTTCAAATGTGTGAGAAATCTTATGGGACTTAACTGCTAAGGTCTTCAGTCCCTAAGCTTACACACTACTTAACCTAAATGATCCTAAGGACAAACACACAAAACAGTACAAGGAAAAATAACCCTGGTGGCCGCATATCTTAGCCCCAGAGCAGTATTTGAAGAAAATGACTTGCTACAAATACTTGATAACAACAACCGAATCTTACTTGCCGGCGACCTAAATGCAAAAAAAACGACGTGGAATGCCCAACGGAACAATGCACGCGGAAACACATTATATAATCTACAAGGACGACTGAGTGATGCAATTTCCGCTCCTGAAGATATTACCCACAATCCATTCAACCACCGTCACCAACCGGACGTCCTCGACATATGCATAACCAAGAACCTCGATCCCGACCTGCATCTCCGAACCTTTCAAGATCTCACCTCCGAACATTAAACTGTAATTGGCCATATCCGTAACGCAATAGAACCGCCTCACCCACGACAAAAAACCACAATCAGCTGGGAGCAATACCAGAGATGGCTAAACAATAACATTCGCCCCACACTAGACCTAACAACTATTCAAAAAATAGAAGAAGCCATCGGCACTCTAACGGACAAAATTAAAACGGCCTACAAGAAAGCATCTACAACAACCATATTTCCTGAAACAAACGTTCACACTCTGCCACCGCTTATACAAGATCTCAAGTACCTCAAAAACGCAGCTAGACGCCGATGGCTCCAAACACGAAACCCAGAAGACAGAAGACAATTAAACTGACTTCCCTGCAACTTCGAAACAAAGACGACTGGAAACTCATTAAAAACCTCCGACGCACAGAAAAACATAAACCGGCCTTGCTGCACAACAACAACCTCATCTTCGACGCTTTCAGCCAGGCGGAACTGTTTGCAGCTACCTACGAACAACAAAATACAATTGAACCTCAAGAAAACCAACAGCAAGACATATTCCAATATCAACAACACGTGACAGCTACAGCCCAGAATATACGTCAGACACCACCTCGCGACCTACCAGAACTAACCACTCCTGCGGAAATAAAAACATGTACCTGAAACAACCACATAACTTTAGGCCAATTAGCCTAGTTACAACCATGTCAAAGCTCCTGGAACGCATCCTGCTCCCAAGAATTCGACAACCATTACTTGACGGCAACATCATCCGACAAGAACAGTTCGCCTTCCAAGAGACACTGCCAGCAGAACTCCAGGTACTCCGTATTACAGAATATACAGGGTGATTCAAAAAGAATACCACAACTTAAGGAATTTAAAACTCTGCAACGACAAAAGGCAGAGCTAAGCACTATCTGTCGGCGAATTAAGGGAGCTATAAAGTTTCATTTAGTTGTACATTTGTTCGCTTGAGGCGCTGTTGACTAGGCGTCAGCGTCAGTTGATGCTAAGATGGCGACCGCCCAACAGAAAGCTTTTTGTTATTGAGTACAGCAGAAGTGAATCGACGACAGTTGTTCAGCGTGGGGCACTGAGAATCCGCGGGAAACAACTCAGTATGAACGTGACTCGCCTAAGGTGAACGTTTTCTGTGCCATTTCAGCCAATAAAGTTTTTGGTCCCTTTTTCTTCGAAGGTGCTACTGTAACTGGACTACAGTATCTGGAGATGTTAGAGAATTGGCTGTTCCCTCAGGTCGAACAAGAAGCACAACAATTCATATTTCAGCAGGATGAAGCGCCACCACATTGGCACTTATCTGTCCGTAACTACCTGAACGTCAACTACCCGAGGCGATGGATCGGCCGCCAGGCAGCCCGTGACAGAGCACTTCATCACTGGCCTCCAAGAAGCCCTGATCTTACCCCCTGCGATTTTTTCTTATGGGGCTATGTTAAGGATATGGTGTTTCGGCCACCTCTCCCAGCCACCATTGATGATTTGAAACGAGAAATAACAGCAGCTATGCAAACTGTTACGCCTGATATGCTACAGAGAGTGTGGAACGAGTTGGAGTATCGGGTTGATATTGCTCGTGTGTCTGGAGGGGGCCATATTGAACATCTCTGAACTTGTTTTTGAGTGAAAAAAAAACCTTTTTAAATACTCTTTGTAATGATGTACAACAGAAGGTTATATCATGTTTCTTTCATTAAATACACATTTTTAAAGTTGTGGTATTCTTTTTGAATCACCCTGTATTACTCATAACATGAATCTCTCCAAATATACAGCTGCAGTTTTTTCTAGACGTGGAGAAAGCGTACGATAAAGTATGCAAGGACAACCTTGTCACGAAACTACGAGACCAGACAGACATACCTGACTGCTATATCAGAGTTATTGACAGTTTTTTACATGACCGGAGACGCTTCGTACAGATAGATGGCAAACGATCAGCACACAAAGTACTACAAGAAGGAATACCACAAGGTTCGGTACTTTCGCCAACCCTTTTTACCGCGTATGTAAACGACATTCCGACAACAGAAACCTCGAAAATTGCGCACTTCACAGACGATACAGCACTTCTGGTAACGCACAGACGACTATCAACAACGATAAATAGACTACAAAAACAAGTACACAGAAAAATGGGCAAAACTCAACAAGATAAAAATAAACCCAGAGAAACTTCCATGGACCACATCAGTATAGTACCTTGGCATAACAATAGACAATAAAATACTATTCAAGTAACACATAGAACAAAAACGACAATGCATATCAAGAACCATCCACTCAATATACCCTCTTCTGGCCAGCAAAGAAATGTACCAAAGAACAAAACGAAACATCTATAAAGCAATAGTCCAACGAATGATGCTCTACGGCTGCTTGTCGTGGGGCATAACCAGTAAAACCAACAGAAAACCACTTCAAACCTTACAAAACAGATGCTTCAAGCTCGTCCTTAACGCCCCATGGTGGACCAGTACTAATCAAATACACGAAGAACTAAACATGCCGACAGTGGACAACCAAATCAACACCTCTGCAAGAAGACTCTTCGAAAAAATAGAACGGCTCAGAATTACTAGACAGCAACTACAAGAATTGGCAACAGAAGAACCAGCCCATTGGCACAAAATTCGTGTTCTGCTATCCATATTACAGTACAATTAAGAACCAAGAAGCAACTCAAAAACTGGAAAGATCACAACAAACAACAACGAAGCAACAACAATAATATATAAAAATACCAAGACTGTGGGCCTCAAGGACCAAAAAACCGCGCCCAACGGCTCTCAAATGAATACAAGGTGCCCCATTTTTTCAAATAAATAGTGTCCCCAATAAGTGACCCTACCACGCACACTTGAGGGACCAACCTCCTCCGGAGGTAGAGCCCTAGCCATCGCACAACAGACACACACACACACACACACACACACACACACACACACACACACACACACACAAAACCCATGCCGGAGGGAGGACTCGAACCTCTGCCGGGACCAGCCGCACAGTCCATGACTGCAGCGCCCTAGACCGCTCGGCTAATCCCTCGCGGCTTTAATGTTCAGCCAAAGCATCACTGCCGGGAGGGGCAAGGGGACCTGCGCCCCTCCCCCCCCCCCCTACCCACCAAGTTTATTTTTTTTATGCGATTTCAATATTTTGCGTCTTAGTTGACAAGTAATGATACAATTGAGAAAGTATATGCAAGTTTCACTAATTACGCATACTAAAAGCTCTTGTGCAGTAATAGTTAATGGTTTGCAGTATTTACTGACGTCCCAGTAAACCAAATCCATTTCTATTATTCACTAAACGACATTATTCCAAGTTTTAAGGTGTCGTGTTCGCACGACTGTGAGTGTTGAAGGAGCGCAGTAGATACGAATCTGCTTGGTTTTGCTGTTGGAAGTTTGAAAGCAGCAAGCTGACGCCTAACAATCGAAGGTCGCGTGACAATCACTTACACTCAGGTATTGGTATAATAATTAATTTAGTCAGTGCATGCATCAAGAGGCATATTTCTATGAAGAGAGTTCACTAATTCACTAATATTGTCGTTCTTTTAAAAAAGGCAAAGGAATGATGATAAGTAAATATTTATTACAAAGTATATTCGAATATACTCAGTTTTACCATTTTAATGTACTAGATTACCTAGGTCATAGGAATTTGCTAACTGTTTACCATTTGGCCTATTGTGTTCTGTATATAATTATTTATCCTTCATTCTTCCCTAAAATATGGTTCACAATAAACTAGCAATTTTCCCGTCGCGGCTTCTTCCAATAAAAATCAGGCAGGATTTGGTTTGAAGAACTATTCAGTTTCAAATAGAATGAGATTTTCACTCTGCAGCGGAGTGTGCGCTGATATTAAACTTCCTGGCAGATTAAAACTGTGTGCCCGACCGAGACTCGAACTCGGGACCTTTGCCTTTCGCGGGCAAATGCTCTACCAACTGAGCTACCGAAGCACGACTCAGGCGCGCTACTCACAGCTTTACTTCTGCCAGTACCTCGTCTCCTACCTTCGAAACTTTACAGAAGCTCTCCTGCGAAGAGAGGTACTGGCAGAAGTAAAGCTGTGGGTACCGGGCGTGAGTCGTGCTTCGGTAGCTCAGTTGCTAGAGCACTTGCCCGCGAAAGGCAAAGGTCCCGAGTTCGAGTCTCGGTCGGGCACACAGTTTTAATCTGCCAGGAAGTTTTCAGTTCCAAATAGTTCCACGACTGTTTAGGAGAAAAGCGCAGGTGACTCCAGTATGTAAGAAGGGTAAAAGAACGGATCCGCAAAGTTACAGACCAATATCGCTAACTTCGGTTTGGTGCAGAATGCTCGGACATATTCTCAGTTCGAACATAATAAATTTTTTTAAGAATGAGAAGCTTGCGTCCACGAATCAGCATGCTTTCAGAAAGCATCGCTCGTGCGAAACTCAGCTTGCCGTTTTCTTTCGTGATATACTGTGAAATATGGATGAAGGGCAACAGGCATTCATATTTCTAGATTTCCAGAAAGCATCTGACACGCCACCCATTGCAGGCTCTTAACGAACGTACAGGCATATGCAATAGGTTCACAAATATGTGACTGGGTGGAAGACTTTATAAATAACAGAACCCAGTATATTGTCCTCTGTGGTGAGAGTTCGCCAGACACAGGGATATCGACAGGAGTGCCCCACGGAAGTGTGGCAGGACCGCTGTTGTTTTCCTTATACATACACTATGTGATCAAAAGTATGCGGACACCTGGCTGGAAAGGCCCACATCTCGTGGTCGTGCGGTAGCGTTCTCGCTTCCCACGCCCGGGTTCCCGGGTTCGATTCCCGGCGGGGTCAGGGATTTTCTCTGCCTCGTGATGGCTGGGTGTTGTGTCAGCCTTAGGTTAGTTAGGTTTAAGTAGTTCTAAGTTCTAGGGGACTGATGACCATAGATGTTAAGTCCCATAGTGCTCAGAGCCATTTGAACCATTTTTGAACCTGGCTGGAAATGACTTGCAAGTTCGTGGCGCCGGAAATGACTTGAAAGTTCGTGGCGCCCTCCATCGGTAATGCTGGATTTCAGTATGGTATTGGCCCACCCTTAGCCCTGATGACAGCTTCCACTCTCGCAGGCACACGTTCAACCAGGTGCTGGAAGGTTTCTTGGGGAATGACAGCCCATTCTTCACGGAGTGCTGCACTGAGGAGACCGCTCCAAAACATCCCAAAGATGTTCTATGGGATCCAGGTCAGGACTCTGTGCAGGCCAGTCCATTACAGGGATGTTATTGTCGTGTAACCACTCCGCCACAGGCCGTGCATTATGAACAGGTGCTCGATAATGTTGAAAGATGCAGTCGCTATCTCCGGATTCCTCTTCAACAGTGGGAAGCAGGAAGGTGCTTAAAACATCAATGTAGGCCTGTGCTGTAATAGTGCCACGCAAAATGCAAGCCCCCTCCATAAAAAACACGACCACACCATAACACGACCGCCTCCGAATTTTACTGCTGGTTCTACACACGCTGGTAGATGACGTTCAGCGGGCATTCGCCATACCTGCACCCTGCCATCGGATCGCCACATTGTGAAACATGATTCGTCACCCCACAACGTTTTTCCACTGTTCAATCGTCCAATGTTTACGGTCCTTACACCAAGCGACGCGTTGTTTGGCATTTACCGGCGTGATGTGTCGCTTATGAGCAGCCGCTCGACCGTGAAATCCGTGTTTCCTCACCTCCCGCCTAACTGTCATAGCACTTGCAGTGGATCCTGATGCAGTTTGGAATTCCTGTGTGATGGTCTGGATAGATGTGTGCCTATTACACATTATGACCCTCTTCAACTGTCGGTGGTCTCTTGTCACTCAACAGACGAGGTCGGCCTGTACGCTTTTGTGCTGTACGTGTCCCTTCACGTTTCCGCTTCACTATCACATCGGAAACAGTGGACCTAGGGATGCTTAGGAGTGTGGAAATCTCGCATACAGACAGATGACACATCTGGCACCCAATGAGGTCGCTGATATGGAGTACCTGGCACTCGGTGGCAGCACAATGCACCTAATATGAAAAACGTATGTTCTGGCGGGTGTCCAGATACTTTTGATCACATAGTGTATATACATGTTTTCCCCCATTTCCAGCAGGAATCAGTCCCTGGAGTTCGTCGCGTTTACTAATAGTCAATAAATATATGTATATATAACCTTCAGAATTTGAAAGAGAGTATTCCAGACAACATTGTCAAAAGCTTTCTGAAGGTGGCAGGGGTAAAATACAGGGAGCGAAAGGCTATTTACAATTTGTACAGAAAGCAGATGGCAGTCATAAGAGTCGAAGGACATGAAAGGGAAGCAGTGGTTGGGATGGGAGTGAGACTGGGTTGTAGCCTCTCCCCGATGTTATTCAATCTGTATATTGAGCAAGCAGTAAAGGAAACAAAAGAAAAATTCGGAGTACGTATTAAAATCGATGGAGAAGAATTAAAAACTTTTAGGTTTGCCGATGACATTGTAATTCTGTCAGAGACAGCAAAGGACCTGGAAGAGGAGCTGAACGGAATGGACAGTGTCTTGAAAGGAGGATATAAGATGAACATCAGCAAACCAAAACGAGGATAATGGAATGTAGTCGAATTAAGTCGGGTGATGCTGAGGGAATTAGATTAGGAAATGAGACACTTAAAGTAGTAAAGGAGTTTTGCTATTTTGGGGAGCAAAATAACTGATGATTGTCTAAGTAGAGAGGATACAAAATGTAGACTGGCAATGGCAAGGAAAGCTTTTCTGAAGAAGAGGAATTTGTTAACGTCGAGTATAGATTTAAGTGTCAGGAAGCCGTTTCTGAAAGTATTTGTATGGAGTGTAGCCACGTATGGAAGTGAAACGTGGACGATAAATAGTTTGGACAAGAAGAGAATAGAAGCTTTCGAAATGTGCTACAGAAGAATGCTGAAGATTAGATGGATAGATCACATAACTAATGAGGAGGTATTGAATAGAATTGGGGAGAAGAGGAGTTTGTGGCACAGCTTGACTAGAAGAAGGGATCGGTTGGTAGGACATGTTCTGACGCATCGAGGGATCACAAATTTACCATTGGAGGGCAGCTTGGAGGGCAAAATTCGTAGAGGGAGACCAAGAGATGAATACACTAAGCAGATTCAGTAGGATGTAGGCTGCAGTAGGTATTGGGAGATGAAAAAGCTTGCACAGGATAGAGTAGCATGGAGAGCTGCATCGAACCAGTCTCAGGACTGAAGACCACAACAACAACAACGTTTGTGAACTTATCATTTCCGAGAACGCATGCTAATACAGCCTGATTACCTGTAAATACTACATTAATGCAATAAATGATCAAAATAATGTTCGTCAACCTCAATGCATTTGGCAATACGTGTAACGACATTCCTCTCAACACCGAGTATTTCGACTTCCGTAATGTTCGCACATGCATTGGCAATGCGCTCACGCATGTTGTCAGGCGTTGTCGGTGGATCACGATAGCAAATATCCTTAAACTTTCCCCACAGAAAGAAATCCGGGGACGTCAGATGCGGTGAACGTGCGGGTCATGGTATGGTGCTTCGACGACCAATCCACCTGTCATGGAATATTCTATTCAATACCGCTTCAACCGCACGCGAGCTATATGCCGGACATCCATCATGTTGGAATGACATCGCCATTCTGTCATGCACTGAAACATCTTGTAGTAACATAGGTAGAACATTACGTAGGAAATCAGCATACATTGCACCATTTATATTGCCATGGATTAAATGGGGGCCAGTTATCCTTCCTCCCATGATGCCGCACCATACATTAACGCGCCAAGATCGCTGATGTTTCACTTGTCGCAGCCATCGTGGATTTTCCGTCGCCCAATAGTGCACATTACGCTGGTTTACGTTACCGCTGTTGGTGAATGACGCTTCGTCGCTAAATAGAACGCGTGCAAAAACTCTGTCATCGTCTCGTAATTTGTCTTGTGCCCAGTGACAGAACTGTACACGACGTTCAAATTCGTCGCCATGCAATTCCTGGTCCATAGAAATATGGTACGGCTGCAATCGAAGTTGATGTAGCATTCTCAACACCGACGTTTTTGAGATTCCCGATTCTCGCGCAGTTTGTCTGCTACTGATGTGCGGATTAGCAGCGACAGCAGCTAAAACACCTACTTGGGCATATTCAATTGTTGCAGGTCGTGGCTGACGTTTCACATGTGGCTGAACACTTCCTGTTTACTTAAATAACTTACAGACATCCGGCGAACGGTCCGGACACTTGGATGATGTCGTCCAGGATACCGAGCAGCATACATAGCACACGCCCGTTGGGCATTTTGATCACAATAGCCATACATCAACACAATATCGACCTACCGCAATTGGCAAACGGCCCATTTTAACAAGGGCAATGTATCACGAAGTAAATACTGTCCGCACTGGCGGAATGTTACGTGATACCACATACCTATACGTTTGTGATTATTACAGCGCCCTCTATCACAAAGCGAAAAAAGTGGTCCAACCAAAACATTCATATTTCTTTACGTACTACACGAATATGTAATAAAAAATGGGGTTCCTAATTTAAAAAAAAACGCAGTTGATATCCGTTTGACCTATGGCAGCGCCATCCAGCGGGCCAACCATTGCGCCATCTGGTTTCCCCCTTCAAGCTAGACGAGTTTCGTTCTTTGTAGTTTTTTCGTTTGGCGCTTATTTCGTGAAACATTTGGCCCTGTCACTATCAGTGGACCACCATGTATACGTAACCCATCTGTTACCTGTTTTCCGAGAATATACAGGGTGTCCGAAAAGTCTTTCCCTGATTACATAAATTGATAACTCAGGCTAGAAGTAAGATACAAATATGAAACTTATGTGGATTTGTTTACAACTATCAAAGTTTTTTTTTTTGTTTTCGGTTCGCAGTACGTAAGTAGTGGATGAGGTGCAGTGCCCAGTAAGCCATGTTAACCAATCAGGAGAAGGCGCAGTGTGTCCTGTGGTACCATGAGACACGATCACCAACCACAGTGCAGAGACACTTCCAGACAACATTTGGAAGGAGTCCACCTGATGTCAAGAGCATTAAAGCCTGGTATGAGAGGTTCAAGAACACAGTGTCGGTTGCTGACCTTCCGAGGTCTGGTCGACCAAGAACCACAGCAGACAGGGCGGAAGCTTTAAGGCAGTCTTTTTTGCGAAGTCCGAAGAAATCGGTGCGCAGGGTGACACACTGAATTACAGATGCCAAAAAGCTCTCTCCATGACATTTTACACCAACGTTTATTGTTTCGTGCATACAAAGTTCAAATCGTTCAGGCCTCGTTGCCCAACGACAGTACCACGTCGATATGACTTCGCAGTCGAAATGCTATCAGGTATTGAGGAGGATGATGGTTATCTCAGACGGATTGCCTATTTGACGAAGAGACCTTTTTTGTCAGTGGAGTAGTGAATCGCCATAATGTGCGCATTTGGGGTTGACAACCCCCTGGCGAGGTCACGGAGTGCACCAGAGGCAGTCCAAAGGCGAATGTTTGGTGCGCGCTATGTTGTTGTTGTGGTCTTCAGTCCTGAGACTGGTTTGATGCAGCTCTCCATGCTACTCTATCCCGTGCAAGCTTCTTTACCTCCCAGTACCTACCGCAACCTACATCCTTCTGAATCTGCTTAGTGTATTCATTTCTTGGTCTCCCTCTACGATTTTTACCCTCCACGCTGCCCTCCAATACTAAATTGGTGATCCCTTGATGCCTCAGAACGTGTCCTACCAACCGATCCCTTCTTCTAGTCAAGTTGTGCCACAAACTTCTCTTCTCCCCAATCCTATTCAGTACTTCCTCATTAATTATGTGATCTACCCATCTAATCTTCAGCATTCTTCTGTAGCACCACATTTCGAAAGCTTCTATTCTGTTCATGTCCAAACTATTTATCGTCCATTGCACGATCGAAATATCGGGCCATTCTTCTTCGCTGAGGCTACCATCGCATCTGCAGTGTATCTGGACATGTTGCAATTATATGCTGTTGCTCAGCTGCTTCAGTATCACCCCGATGTCTCGTTTCAGCATGACGGTGCACCGCCTCATTGGGGTTTGGACGTCTGTGCCTATCTCGATATGACCTTTCCTGGGCGATGGATTGGTCGTGATGGGCCAACGGTTTGGCCTCCACGCTCTCCTGACCATTAGACTTCTTTTTATGCGGTTATGTCAAGGACGAGGTCTACCGAACACGTGTACCAGATCTTGAAACCCTGCGGCAACGGATAACCGCAGTCGTTGAATAGATCCCTCCAGTGATGTTGGCTAATGTGTGGACGGAAACTGAATATCGCCTAGATGTGCTACGGGCTACCGAGGGTGCTCGTGTGGAAGTTTACTGATATGAGAGAAAAACTTTGATGCTTTGTAAACAATTAGACACCAGTTTCATATTTGTATCTAACTTCTAGCCTAAGTTACCAATTTATGTAATCAGGGAAAGACTTCTTGGATACCCTGTAGAATGTCGTGCTCCAGTTTACAGAGTCAGCTCATTACCGAGCCGCACGTCACAGAGAGATGGTAACTCGCCCGCCTGGTGTTGCAGTCCAAGTCGCGGTCGCGGTCGACAGACGAGGAGGCCCCACCAGCAGCAGAGGCGGCTGTGGACGGCTCAGCGCCAGCAGGGCCGGACAGCCAGGCCGCAGCTGACGCCATGCCGGACGTCGCGGAGGAGGAGCCCGCAGTCGAGAACGACGTCGCGCGCTCCGACGGGGAGGAGGAGGTGGAGGACGACGAGGACGAAGAGGAGGAGGCTATCACAGAGGTCAGCCAGTCAGTGTGACGCAGCCACTCGGTGGGTGACTTGCAAGTTTGTCGATCCGTCATCCATTTTCCTCTCAAGCCTTCCTCTGCAACAGAAGTCCAGTGTTGTGGTGCTTTGAGCAGTGTTTAACCCTTTCGCGAGCCGTGGAAAACATGCTTCCCACTACAATGAACTCGCCTCTAGTTCCGTGGGATTCACAGTTCCCACCTCTGTGCGGTGCTACCACCTAGTGAACAGTATAGGATACTACTTCCAATCGCCGGCTAGAGTGGCCGAGCGGTTCTAGGCGCTACAGTCTGGAGCCGCGCGACCGCTACGGTCGCAGGTTCGAATCCTGCCTTGGGCATGGATGTGTCTGTTGTCCTTAGGTTAGTTAAGTTTAAGTAGTTCTGAGTTCTAGGGGATTGATGACCTCAGCAGTTAAGTCCCATAGTGCTCAGAGCCATTTGAACCATTTGAACTACTTCCAGTCGGAAGTTCCCGCCGTTTATGCTGTACCTTCGCGCAGAGGCATTGTACTAGAGATGGGGGATCCGCTCACATAACTAATGAGGAGGTGCTGAATAGGATTGGGGAGAAGATAAGTTTGTGGCACAATTTGACTAGAAAAAGGGATCGGTTGGTAGAACATGTTCTGGGGCATCAAGGGATCACGAATTTAGTATTGGAGGGCAGCGTATAGGGTAAAAATCGTACAGGGAGACCAAGAGATGAATACACCAAGCAGATTCAGAAGGATGTAGGTTGCGGTAGGTACTGGGAGGTGAAGAAGCTTGTACAGGATAGTGTAGCATGGGGAGCTGCATCAAACCAGTTGCGAGACTGAAGACCACAACAACAACAACATAGCTGTTTGTGAAAGCATTTTTTTCTGTTGATTGTGTCGTATTCGAGAAATGGAATGGATCAAAGAAGCGTGAAGCATCTTAATTCAGGCATAAAACAAGGAAAGGTGGATGTATGACCCACACGACCTGCTTTCTCATAATAAGATACATCGGTAACCTTTAATTGTGATTAATATGCATATAACGTTACATGGTGACATTCGATTTGTATCGTATTGCCTTAGCTTACGAAAAATCATGCTTACTTGATTGCATCTCTTGCTTTATTTCAGCATGCCAGGAAAGAGAAATGGGCAGCAAAAGGTGGGAAAGTCCGTACAGTTTTGCTCAGTGCGACAGAACAAGGACTGCAAAATTCTGTTCCAAACTCGAAAAAAATGACCTTAAATTGAATATATTCCTCTGCCTTCCTTCCTTCTTTTCAGGCAGGGTCGAACCCAACAACGTCTGGCTTTTCGTTTTCGCGGTAGTTCTGCCCTAATAAGGAGATTTACTGTCACCGCCAGCGAAGTAGAGATGGGGGATCCGCTCCTGAACTGTTTTATAGAGTTGAATCTTTCAAAGGAGTGAACAATCAGTGATTCAGAAAAAAAGAACGGTAGCTCCAAACGTTTCCCACAGCAGAGAGAGAGAGAGAGAGAGAGAGAGTCGGAGCAGATCAGCGGCGCCTCTGCTGGTCAGAGCACACAGCACGCCACACAACACAGCCAGCGCCGGCCTCTGCCCTGCTTCTGCCTTGGCTGCCTGCATTGTGCAGTGCCCCATTGGATTTTGTGTTTCACATATGCCGTGCCGTCTCTGTGCTTCCTCTGCCGCGTGCAGTGTCTGGAGCAGCTTAACTTAGCATCGCACACCGTCGGCGATCGTTTCAGTCGCACGTCCTGCCCTCTGGGCGGTTGATGCGAGCAACAGGACCGAGAGCCTCCTAGCGGAGAACATAAGAACTACTCGCAACAACGTGCTCGCAAGAAAATGGACGATTTGTCTCGGAGCGGGTGACTGGCGGCCATTCACCGCTCCCCCTACCCTCGGAACTCGCCCGCTCAACGCTCACCCCACCGTTCTCGACTCTAGCCAGAGCGTTGAGCAAAGCAACTCAGGTGTCACTCTGGTCTCTGGGGTCTTAGCTCATGCAGTAATACAGCTCGCGGCTCGACCTGCTTGACTCAGCGCCTCTGCATCGGAGTTCGTCTCTACTGGATATTGTTCTTCGTAGTAATACCGCTATGTATATTACATTATTATGTTATGTATACATCATTTGTTTTTATTTTATTTTTATTTGTTTAAACTGATCAGATTAGGTTCCTGACGACTCCTCTTACTATAGGATTTTTATTATGGACACTCGAATTTACGCTTTAATAGGGAGTGAACCGATAAACGTATCGCAAAATGTGATACACCAATATTTACCTTGTTTTATTCTGCATAAGGCTATATGCAGCACTTTAGTCTTACAGTCAAATTCATTTTTTTTTCTTATTCTGGTACGGATTTTGAGATTTTAGGCGTCTTCGGAAGGAAACGTTCACTTTAAAAATATATGACTTGCGATGTATTTGTACGAGGTTAATGAAATTTTAATACATTATAGCCAAATATATTGTTAATGTAAATCTCAAGTTACAACATTTTCCGATCACCCAAAAAACCACGATAGTGCAAAATAAATCAATAATCAAAAACTTTGTCATATCGTGGAAATTTCAATAAACAATACAAAATTCTTACTCATTATCTGTGTTACTTCAAAATAGGATCAAATAAGATCAAAATACAGATATCGTACTGGAATAAACCAAGTTTAAAGGGCAATGTGCCTTCCATTTATTTTCTATTGTGAATGAGTGGTGAGTCATGAAAAAGAGCTAGTTCATTGCAGGGAGTGAATAGTTCTGATCCGATCTCTGAAAAGAACAGTTTTGCCCATCTCTACATTGTATAGCTGAGTGTTGCTCTGTAGAGGAACCTTTCAGTGCTGTTTGCGTGACATTTTGTGATTTTTTCCTCAAAGCTATAGTATAAGGTAAATACTTTTGATTTACCCAAATTTATGAAGGAAAACGTAACATTGCAACGAGCAGAATTCCAGTTTGAAACAAAAGGAGCCATTTCTGCAGTAAAATGGATGGATAACCGTCCAGTCACTTTCCTGTTCTCAATTCATGACCCTTGAGAAACAGACACAGTGAAAAGGAAAAACAAGGATGGTACTAGTACAGAGATTTCTTGTCCTGAAGTTGTGGCAGAATACAACAAAATAATGGGTGGTGTCGATAAGTTTGGTCAGTTACGAGAAAGGTATGCTATTGTCATACGTTCTGTAAAATGGTGGCACAGAATATTTTATTTCCTGGTGGACGTTGCTGCAGTGAACAGTTTTATCATGCGGAAAATAAGTAAAAGAGAAAGTGGGCAGCATGATCAGCTGCATCTAGCCAGACAACTGATCGCTGGCTTCTCATCCCGAAAAAGGCGTGGACAAAAACCTGTCTTTCTGGCAAAAAGGGGTAAAGTACCTGAAGATGTTCGTTATGTGGCTGTAGTGGAGCGTCAACCTATTTTAGGAGAAACCTACTGGATGTGCCGTCATGGTAGTACCAAAGCTGCGGAAAAGAGCACTCTTGTTTGTACATATTGTCAAATACCACTTTGCATAGACCCATGTTTCAGAAAATTTCATGGCAAGTAACTGTGAACAATCGTTTTAACAAAAGAAGTAAATTTATAAAATAAATATGACATGTATTGTCGTTTAACTCCAAGGAAGGGCAGTGGGAAGAATACTTCCCACCTTATTGTGTGACCTCACCTTCACAGTTGTAACAAATTTGACATTCTGTTTGATAAATATACCTATCTCCTAACTACTATCAGCTCTACATTCACTAAAAAAAATTGCTCAATAATTTTGCCCACGAAAGGGTTAAATTACTGTACCCTAAGTCTTTGATGTTACTGACCTGTAAAACCTAAATAAACAGTAAATACAGATGATTGCCACACCTTTCTAACGAAACACACAGTGGCAATGAAGTGTTAAGGTGCAATATGCTCAAAGAGGCTAAAAATGTGGCATCATGGTGCACACTGTCCAATGGAGTACAGTTCCAGTGCAACATGCATTCAATAACAAGATCCCAAAACATGGTAAGTGGAACCAAACAGTAGTTTAGTCTTATGAAACATGGACTCCAAACAGTTCTTTCTTATATGACAAAAACCGGAAATATATATCTTTAAACATTATGCAACACGATTATTGGAATCTTACACTACTGGCCATTAAAATTGTTACAACAAGAACAAATGCAGATGATAAACGGGTATTCATTGGACAAATATATTATACTAGAACTGACATGTGATTACATTTTCACGGAATCAGGGTGCATAGATCCTGAGAAATCAGTACTCAGAACAACCATCTCTGGCCGTAATAACGGCCTTGATACGCCTGGGCATTGAGTCAGACAGAGCTCGGATGGCGTGTACAGGTACAGCTGCCCATGCAGCTTCAACACGATACCACAGTTCATCGAGAGTAGTGACTGGCGTATTGTGACGAGCCAGTTGCTCGGCCACCATTGACCAGATGTTTTCAGTTGGTGAGAGATCTGGAGAATGTGCTGGCCAGGGCAGCAGTTGAACATTTTCTGTATCCAGAAAGGCCCATACGGGACCACCAACATGCGGTCGTGTATTATCCTGCTGAAATGTAGGGTTTCGCAGGGCTCGTAACGCATCTGAAATATAGCGTCCACTGTTCAAAGTGCCGTCAGTGCGAACAAGAGGTGACCGAGACGTGTAACCAATGGCACCCCATACCATCATGCCAGGTGACAAGCCAGTAAGGCAATGAGGAATACACGCTTCCAATGTGCGTTGACCATGATGTCGCCAAACACGGATGTGACCACCATGATTCTGTAAACAGAACCTGAGTTCATCCGAAAAAATGTCCTTTTGCCATTCGTGCACCCAGGTTCGTCATTGAGTACACCATCGCAGGTGCTCTTGTCTCTGATGCAGCGTCAAGGGTAACCGCAGCCACGGTCTCCGAGCTGATAGTCCATGCTACTGCAAACGTCATCGAACTGTTCGTGCAGATGGTTGTTGTCTTGCAAACGTCCCCATCTGTTGACTCGGGGATCGAGATGTGGCTGCACGATCCGTTACAGCCATGCGGATAAGCTGCCTGTCATCTCGACTGCTAGTGATACGAGGCCATTGGGATCCAGCACGGCGTTCCGTATTACCCTCCTGAACCCACCGATTCCATATTCTGCTAACAGTCATTGGATCTCGACCAACGCGAGCAACAATGTCGCGATACGATAAACTGGAATCACGATAGGCTACAATCCGACCTTTATAAGAGTCGGAAACGTGATGGTACGCATTTCTCCTCCTTACACGAGGCATCACAACAACGTTTCACCAGGCGACGCAGGTCAGCTGCTGTTTGTGTATGAGAAATCGGTTGGAAAGTTTCCTCATGTCAGCACGTTGTAGGTGTCTCCACCGGCGCCAACCTTGTGTGAATGCTCTGAAAAGCTAATCATTTGCATATCACAGCATCTTCTTCCTGTCGGTTAAATTTCGCTTCTCTAGTACATCATCTTCGTGGTGCAGCAATTTTAATGTCCAATAGTGTACAATAAATATTTATCACGGACCACTAAGCATTATTCATAAATAAAAGGAAGCCAAATGCATTAGGCATAGAAACAAATATCTTTTTATTTAGTTGCATAGATGGACTACATCTCTAACAACTTAATAGTAGAAGTAGTAGTAACGTGAATTTTGAAACACAGCTGACCGGTTGCAATAAGATTTTACATTAACATGGTCTTGACACTGATTATGAGTGACATTATCAGAAAATCCAAACTATTACCTAAAAACATAACAAACAATTGACACAAAGGAAAAGCAAGAATGGACGTCTATTTTACTAAGTAGATTTATTAAACACTCTACTCGCATGTACTAACAGGTGAACAGATTTACCAGAAAAATGCTTTCGTCTCATAAAATACTTCATGAGAAGATAATATATAAAACATATCAAAACTACAGACATTACAACTATCATAAAATTGGTAATTGTCACTAAAATTACAGCTACATGGCGTAGCACACTGTACACCATAAGGGCTGTAACAGCAAACAAGCATTGGAGTTGGCATTAGACTATGAGCCTCACAGAAGGAAATTATGTACGTGAAACAAGTTCCTCCATCTACTGGCAATCAAAAATAATCAGCTGCTTACATTAACAAAAATATTTTAAACAGCATATAACTGTTCATCTCATAAGTCAATAGTCAGTATTATGCAAATAGATACGTACACAGAATAATGCAACAGCAATGATTCTATACATTTTGTATGAAAACAATTATAATGTAATAAACGAAAAGAGAGAGAAGAAGATGATATTTTAGAGTCTATTCTGAGGAAAAAGAAGATTTAATTTTGTCATTTTTAAGCAGGGGCTTTATACCATTGAAGATATTTTTATGACATAACTGCAACTATTCATTCAGAATGAAACCGCCATTAAAAGATCTTTGACAGTTTCTAATTCTTCACGGATATCAAGTCTGCAGTCTTTCTTCTCTGTATGTAGAATGCTGATGCCATTGAACTTCTTTATGCTTGTGGCCTTTAAATAATAGGTGATCAGCAAAGGATGAGTTACGTATCTGTACACTTTTGCTAAGTAATGTTGTTTATGTCTAACTGCAATTGTTCACCCTCTTCATAATATATAATAGACCTGGCATGTGTCGCAGCTAATTCTGTACACACATGAGTTTTGCAAGGTAGAGTGCATTAGTTTCAAATTGTCAATAAGATTATTTTGCAAGTTATTATTCGTAGAAAATGTTATTTTACAGTCATATTTGTTTTGGAGGAGACGTTGAATCGTGTACTATGGACAAATTAATAACAGTAATAATAACTAATTTATTTAGCAAACCGCTTTTTGGCTTACAGTCTGATGACAGTGTTGTAAACCAAAACCTGGTAAAGTAAATAATTTAATACTATAGAACATCAACAATTTTGTGCTTTTTATCTATAAATACATTGAAGTTTTACCAAAAATCAGTAAGAATCAATTAACACCTACATAATTGCATCAAAAGTCTGCATAGCTATCCAAGATCTCCATCAACCGTACAGGGTGTCCCAGCAGGAATGGCCAGTATTCAGGGCTGTGACAGGAATGGCGATTTGCAACCAAAATGTCTAGTAAACATGGGCTCTACAACGCATGCCTAACAGCTGTGAGCACTTGTCCAGTAGAAAGTATGTTTCACAGCAGCAAAGAGGATGAGGTGCTCATATCTCCTCTTGACACCACATTCAGTGGACTTTTTATCTTGTTACAGTCCATACTACCTCCTCTAAACGTATGTAAAGCAAATAGCTGGTAGTATAAGAAATTTGTCTCACTGTATCAAGATGGAGAAGCATTCATAACTCTTAAGGTATGTAAGGCAAGCGAAGAAGGGAAAGCAGAAAGGTGGAAGGAGTATATAGAGGGACTATACAAGGGCAATATACTTGAGGCCAATGTTATAGAAAGGGAAGATGATGTAGATGAAGATGAAATGGGAGATATGATACTGCGTGAAGAGTTTGCCAGAGCACCGAAAGACCTGAGTCGAAACAAGGCCCCGGGAGTAGATAACATTCCATTAGAACTACTGATGGCCTTGGGAGAGCCAGTCATGACAAAACTCTACCAGCTGGAGAGCCAGATGTATGAGACAGGCGAAATACCCACAGGCTTCAAGAAGAATATAATAATTCCAATTCCAAAGAAAGCAGGCATAGACAGATGTGAAAATTACTGAACTGTCAGTTTAATAAGTCAGGGCCGCAAAATACTAACGCGAATTCTTTACAGACGAGTCGAAAAACTGGTCGAAGCTGACCTCAGGGAAGATCAGTTAGGATTCTGTAGAAATATGGGAACACGTGAGGAAATACTGACCCTACGACTTATCTTAGAAGCTAGATTAAGGAAAGGCAAACCTACATTTCTAGCATTTGTAGACTTAGAGAAAGCTTCTGACCATGTTGACTGGAATACTCTCTTTCAAATTCTGAAGGTGGCAGGGGTAAAATACAGGGAGCGAAAGGCTATTTACAATTTGTACAGAAACCAGACGGCAGTTATAAGAGTCGAGGGGCATGAAAGGGAGGCTGCGGATGGGAAGGGAGTGAGACAGGGCTGTAGCCTCTCCCTGATGTTATTCAATCTGTATATTGAGCAAGCAGTAAAGGAAACAAAAGAAAAATTCGGAGTAGGTATTAAAATCCATGGAGAAGAAATTAAAACTTTAAGGTTTGCCGATGACATTGTAATTCTGTCAGAGACAGCAAAGGACTTGGAAGAGCAGTTGAACGGAATGGACAGTGTCTGGAAAGGAGGGTATAAGATGAACATCAACAAAAGCAAAACGAAGATAATGGAATGTAGCCGAATTAAATCGGCTGATGCTAAGGGAATTAGCTTAAGAAATGAGACACTTAAAGCAGTAAAGGAATTTTGCTATTTGGGGAGCAAAATAACTGATGATGGTCGAAGTAGAGAGGATATAAAATGTAGACTGGCAATGGCAAGGAAAGCGTTTTGAAGGAAGAGAAATTTGTTAACATCTAGTATAGATTTAAGTGTCAGGAAGTCGTTTCTGAAAGTATCTGTATGGAGTGTAGCCATGTATGGAATATGGACGATAAACAGTTTAGACAAGAAGAGGATAGAAGCTTTTGAAATGTGGTGCTACAGAAGAATGCTGAAGATTAGATGGGTAGATCACATAACTAATAAGGAGGTATTGAATAGGATTGGGGAGAAGAGGAGTTTGTGGCACAACTTGACAAGAAGAAGGGACCGGTTGGTAGGACATGTCCTGAGGCATCAAGGGATCACCAATTTAGCATTGGAGGGCAGCGTGGAGGGTAAAAACCGTAGAGGGAGACCAAGAGATGAATACGCTAAGCATATTCAGAAGGATGTAGGTTGCAGTAGGTACTGGGAGATGATGAAGCTTGCACAGGATAGAGTAGCATGGAGAGCTGCATCAAACCAGTCTCAGGACTGAAGACCACAACAACAACAACAACAAGGTTTGCATTTTACAGCCCATTTTTACTAGACTATTGTGCTTCGAATGATAATTCCTGTCATATCCCTGAGTATTGACCATTCCTGCTCGGACAACCTGTATTTATTAATATAATCATACTTTGAACAATTTCCAGTTAGCGCAGTCCTAAATAATACCTCCAGTCTGTGACAAGTGTCTTCAGGTGTATGTAAAATAATGTGATTTTCAATGCCTAATAATCACTCCTTGGACATGTAACTAGTGTTAGGTCAAAATTCACATAGCGTCCGTAAGATGTTAAAGTTACATAATAAACTTCATAAAGAATAATAAAAATCACACTGAATATAGCACAGAATGTGCTGGAACATGTTGTGCTATAATAAAAGTAACCAAATGGTGTCTTGAATGAGGCAGAATTTCTCAGCAATTCTGATACTTTGTAGAAGTGTGAAATGCATTATTACAGGTCTAACATAAGAATCTGGAGAAGTTTACACAAACCTGTAAATAAATAAATCACTGCACATCCAACCGATTAAAGAATCTTCATTTTACCCATATCTTCATATATTGTGATATATTCCCGCGTCAGACAGAACGCCAATACTTCAAACAACATCTTGAGAAAGTCAAGGGGCATAAACTGAGGAACTAAGCCCCAAGCTCTTAGAACTGCTGCTTTGTCACTGTGCTGTTCTGCAGCACACTATGTCTTCCATGTTTGATATAATTCATTTCATGCGAAAATTTTGGACCCTACTGTGTATGTAGCTTGTACGCTGCCCACAGGACACTTAAAACCTACCGCTGTTCAGAAGACTTACTGTCTTGCCAGTATCATGCATCCAAGTATTCGTTGAGAAATTGCCGCCAATCATGAATGACTAAAGGCTGAGAAAGTTGAAGATCACCTACTCTGTGACCATGCCCAGCCTAGGCTCAAATCAAGAAAAAGTTTCCTTTGAAAAGCAGAACCTTTGAAGTTCCTTATAGACAATGCAAGACTTTTTCGATGGAAATCCAGACTAGGTTGAATGGAAGTGCGAAAACATCTTCCAGCTGGTCACAAAGACTGGTTAACGACTGGTGTTGGCTGGCTGAAGACCTCCCTTTCACCGTGAGGTTTGGCATCAAATGGTTCAGATGGCTCTAAGCACTATGGGACTTAACATTTGAGGTCCTCAGTCCCAAAGACATAGAAATACTTAAACCTAACTAACCTAAGGACGTGACTCACATCCATGCCCGAGGCAGGATTCGAACCTGCGACCGTAGCAGCCGTGTGGTTCCAGACTGAAAATTTGGCATCATAGGATAGCAAATGTGAGTGTGTATGGAGAATAACAAACTGTGGCACAAGATTTTAAACATGGTTGAAAGAGCAAGTGTTGAAATTCTTCACGGTAAATGATAACAGCCATACAGTTGCAGGATAAAGATTTATTATAATCCTTGACCATCTCATTTAAAATCCTGAAAACAGTTGACAGGGGAAGTACTGATGCTATGCTGTGTTCGCATCGAACCTCTGTCCATAATTATGTTGTACAAATGGAGATGATGTTTTAACTACTGACGACACCTTTGGCACAATTGTTTTATGTATCTCCACTGCGGGATGTGATTTTAGTGTATTTTACTTCTGATGAAGGTATATTTAGATGTACCGAAACCGTGGTCAAGGATTTTAATAAATCTTTATCCTGCAACTGTTTGGCTGTTATCATTTACCATTTACCATGAACTACGGAACATCTTTGGCAGTCCCCTCTTCGTCTGCTTGCTTGTTCAGTGTGGGACCTCATGCTTGCAAATGGCTTTGCCCTGTGTGTGGTTCAGTTTTGGACACATGTCATCTGATTTGCACATATGGTCAGTGATATATCTGAATGTTCCTTTTCTAAATATCTATATGATGTTTACAATGGTGTAGTGTAAAGGTAGGCTTCTGACACAAGTAAACAAGCAAGTAAATAAATAAATGTATTATGTCACCACTTGTGAGGAATTTTAGTCAGTGTACTTGTATCCATTGCAGGTGGAGGTCAGCGAGAAGACACTGAAATTCAAAATCGCAACTTCTGAGGGCCCAGTGACGTCAACAACCGGCAGGAAGAGCATCCCCGGCAGTCGCAAAGGCAGCCGCGAGGGCGAGTTTGGCAGTGTGGGGTACTACGGGGGCCGCAAGCGCAGCGTGGTGTCGCCTGCCTCCAGTGGGGGCGGAGAGCTCTGCAATGGGGGCGGCGCTCCAGGGAGTCACAGGTAGGAAGACTCAGGTGTTCCAGGGCCCTGCTGACACTCCACTGCTCATGTCCATCACACCGCAGGAAGGGTGTTGCGGAGAGCTAGTCAGAGGACGCTTTCGTACACAAAGTTTTTTGTAGCTGTTAGTACAGGGTGGCATACATAAAAGTAGCCTGTGGAAGTACACTACTGGACATTAAAATTGCTGCACCACGAAGATGACGTCCTACAGACGCGAAATTTAACCGACAGGAAGAAGATGCTGTGATATGCAAATGATTAGCTTTTCAGAGCGTTCACACAAGGTTGGCACTGGTGGCGACACCTACAACGTGCTGACATGAGGAAAGTTTCCAAGCGATTTCTCATACACAAACAGCAGCTGACCGGCGTTGCCTGGTGAAACGTTTTTGTGATGCCTCGTGTAAGAACGAGAAATGCGTACCATCTTGTTTCCAACTTTGATAAAGGTCTGATTTTAGCCTATCGCGATTGCGGTTTATTGTATCGCGACATTGCTGCTCGCGTTGGTGGAGATCCAATGGCTGTTAACAGAATATGGAATCGGTGAATTCAGGAGGGTAATACGGAACGCCGTGCTTGATCCCAACGGCCTCGTATCACTAGCAGTCGAGATGACAGGCATATTATCTGCACGGCTGTAACGAATCATGCAGCCACATCTCCATCCCTGAGTCAACAAATGGGGACGTTTGCAAGACGACAACCATCTGCACGAACAGTTCAACGACGTTTGCAGCAGCATGGACTATCAGCTCGGAGACCGTGGCTGCGGTAACCCTTGACGCTGCATCACAGACAGGAGCGTCTGCGATGGTGTACTCGACGACAAACCTGGGGGCTAGAATGGCAAAACATCATTTTTTCGGATGAATCCAGGTTCTGTTTACAGCATCATGATGATCGCATCCGTGTTTGGCGATATCGCGGTGAACGCACATTGGAAGTGTGTATTCATCATCCCCGTACTGGCGTATGAGCCAGCGTGATGGTATGGGGTGCCATTGGTTACACGACTCAGTCACCTCTTGTTCGCACTGACGGCACTTTAAACATTGCACGTTACATTTCAGATGTGTTACGACCCGTGGCTCTACCCTTCATTCCATCCCTGCAAAACCCTACATTTCAGCAGGATAATGCACGACCGCATGTTGCAGGTCCTGTACGGGCCTTTCTGGATACAGAAAATGTTTGAGTGCTGCCCTGGCCAGCACATTCTCCAGATCTCTCACTAATTGAAAACGTCTGGTCAATGATCGCCAAGCAACTGGCTCGTCACAATACGCCAGTCACTACTCTCGATGAACTGTGGTATTGTGTTGAAGCTGCATGGGCAGCTGTACCTGTACACGCCATCCGAGCTCTGTTTGACTCAATGCCCAGGCGTATCGAGGCCGTTATTACAGCCAGAGTTGGTTGTTCTGGGTACTGATTTCTCAGGATCTATGCACCCATATTGCATGAAAATGTAATCACATGTGAGTTCTAGTATAATATATTTGTCCAATGAATACCAGTTTATGATCTGCATTTCTTCTTGGTGTATCAATTTTAATGGCCAATAGTGTACAAAGAAAATGCAGTGAAATTACAAAACAAAGACCTGAAGTGGACGTACCCGTCATTTGCAATGAAAAATGCACTGAAAAATTCATTTGTAGAAGACACTGAATGTGATCCCCTGCAACATCAGTACACAACTGTACACGTCTAAGCATACACAGATACACGTCGAATAAAGTTCGGATATCGATGGCGGCAGCCTCGTGGCTAATATAGTCTTTTGGTTTCTGTATTGTGTGTGGAGGTTTCACAGACCTTGCTTTTCAATAGTCTCCACAGGAAAATGTCGTATGTTGTTAGATCCAGCAAATACAGTGGCCATAAATGTTAGCTGATAGTTCGTTCCTCAGTGAAGACACCATGGACTTGTTCCAGGGATACTTTAGACAGGTGGTATGTTGCCCATCTTGCTGGAAGAAGCAGTATTGTCTTTCATATTCAGTGAGCTGAGCACAAAATGTATCCAAAATTACCATATAAGCAAACGCGTTGAGGGCAGTGTCAAAAAATATCGGCCCAATGATGCATGTTCCTGTTATGCCTAGCCAAACGCAATTTTGTCATGATGGAGGTGTTGCTGACACACAGTGTTATGGTTCTCCGTTGCCCAGTATCTCGTGATCTATGAATTTACGTGACTAGAAAGACGAAGCTTCATCAGTCATGACGTAATGGAAAGGGTCTAACAAACCATCGTTGATGTTATTCAAAAGCCATGTGCAGTAATCTTCACGTTTCTGACATTCATCCTCCTGTAAGTGCTGCAAAGGTTAGGTTAGGTTAGTGGTGTTTAACGTCCCGTCGACAACGAGGTCATTAGAGACGGAGCGCAAGCTCGGGTTAGGGAAGGATGGGGAAGGAAATCGGCCGTGCCCTGTCAAAGGAACCATCCCGGCATTTGCCTGAAACGATTTAGGGAAATCACGGAAAACCTAAATCAGGATGGCCGGAGACGTAAGTGCTGCAAAACCGTCACATGATATGCCTTCAAGTTAAGACTTTTTAATATCTACTGGCAAATCATCCTACTCTCATGTTCCTGTTCTGGTGGGCCAATTTATGTGTAGACTTCTTTGCGCTTCGAATAATTCTACAGTGAATGTCTGGAATAGCTTCTAAATGAATTTATTGACTTTTTCATTTTGCACAGATCTGTAGGTGCGCCAATTTTTATGCAGCCTCTGTATTGCTCTCTTTGCTGGTACTCTCCTATCTGGGTACTTTGGTGAATGGACGTCTTGTTGCCTACTCAGAGTCATATGGTGCGATTCATGGTCTGCTGCGATTCAGACGGACACTCATTTGGATACGTAGTGTCAGGAACCTGATTCTGCCAGGAGTCTATGGAGACAAGAGCATCACATGCACTTCGGTAGCCAGTGAACGACTTGTGTCTCTCTGTTGACGCCCCAACACAGAGATCATAATACTGCTACAGGCCTGAAAACATCATCGTTGGACCATGGAACAGTGGCACTGTGTAGCAGGGTCCAATGAAGCGTGGCTTCAGTTGTTTGAGGATGATGGACAGATGCGAAAGAAGCATCTGTCCCACAAAACTGTGGATCGCACGTGTTGACAAGGTACTGCCTAGACAGGAGGTGGCTCTGTTACAATTGCTCTGTTACAGTTGGGCTGTGTTCCCATGACAAAGATTTGGCCCTATTGTCCAGTTGCAGGGAATAATGACAGATGGGACCAATGACAGGTGTGCATAGTGTGGACCCTCGTGTGGCCATCTTCACCCCTTTCTGGCACTGCATTGAGGCTCTGAGCACTATGGGACTGGATTAGCCTGATGGATATGGTGTGTTTCGATAGGACAATGTCCCACATCACTGCTGTTCAGCTGCACAGCAGGCTTGATAGACACCCCAGTGATTTCACAGCCTCAGCTTGGCCCCTCCAGTTCCTTTAGTCTTACCACAGTCGAGCATTCGTGGAATGCTGTCAATACCCATATCCAATCAGTAACCCAGCACTGGCTACGCAAGAAGAATTGTGGGTAGTACTGCGAGATGTGTGGATCGTAATCACTCCAGAATGATTACAACACTCTGTAGAGTCTATTCCTTACCGTTTTACTTATAATTTAGCCACTAAATCAAAACTTTAGAAAACTTTGATATTTTCAGCTGATGATTTAATTGGCAGCATCACCATATGCCAGCGACGAAGTCGACATTGTTAAATAAATAATGAAAATTTATACACTACTGGCCATTAAAATTGCTACACCAAGAAGAAATGCAGATGATAAACAGGTATTCATTGGACAAATATATTATACTAGAACTGACATGTGATTACATTTTCATGCAATTTGGGTGCATAGATCCTGAGAAATCAGTACCCACAACAACAAACTCTGGCCGTAATAAAAGCCTTGATTCGCCTGGGCATTGAGTCAAACAGAGCTTGGATGGTGTATACAGGTACAGCTGCCCATGCAGCTTCAACACGATACCACAGTTCATCAAGAGTAGTGATGCGTATTTTGACGAGCCAGTTGCTCAGCCACCATTCACTAGACATTTTCAATTGGTGAGAGACCTGGAGAATGTGCTATCCAGGGCAGCAGTCGAACATTTTCTGTATGCAGAAAGGCCTGTAAGGACCTGCAACATGTGGTCTTGCATTATCCTGCTGAAATGTAGTGTTTTGCAGGGATTGAGTGAAGGGTAAAGCCTCGGGTCATAACACATCTGAAATGTAACGTCCACTGTTGAAAGTGCTGTCAATGCGAAAGAGAGGTGACCAAGACGTGTAACCAATGGCACCCCATACCATCACGCCGGGTGACATGCCAGTATGGCGATGATGAATACACACTCCCAATGTATGTTCACCGCAATGTCGCCAAACACGAATGCGATCATCATGATGCTGCAAACAGAATCTGCATTCATCCGCAAAAATGACGTTTTGCCATTCGTGCACCCAGGTTCGTCGTCGAGTACACCATCACAGGCACTCCTGTCTGTGATGCAGCATCAAGGGTGACCGCAGCCACGGTCTCTGAGCTGATAGTCCGTGCTGCTGCAAACGTCATCAAACTGTTCGTGGAGATGGTTGTTGTCTTGCAAACGTCCCCATCTGTTGACTCAGGGATTGAGACGTGGCTGCACGATCCATTACAGCCGTGCAGATAAGATGCCTGTCATCTTGACTGCTAGTGATACGAGGCCATTGGGATCCAGCACGGTGATCCGTATTACCCTCCTGAACCCACCGATTCCATATTCTGCTAACAGTCATTGGATTTCGACCAACGCGAGCAGCAATGTCGCGATACGATAAACAGCAATCGCGATAGGCTACAATCTGACCTTTATCAAAGTCCGAAACGTAATGGTACGCATTTCTCCTCCTTACACGAGGCATCACAACAACGTTTCACCAGGCAACGCCGGTCAACTGCTGTTTGTGTATGAGAAATCGGTTGGAAACTTTCCTCGTGTCAGCACGTTGTAGGTGTCGCCACCGGAGCCAACCTTGTGTGAATGCTCTGAAAAGCTAATCATTTGCATATCACAGCATTTTCTTCCTGTTGGTTAAATATCGTGTCTGTAGCACGTCATCTTTGTGGTGTAGCAATTTTAATGGCTAGTAGTGTATTTTCATGGAAATGAAGTGAGCGTTTGGTGTCATTGGCCAAGAGGCCCCTTACGGGGCAGGTCCGGGGCCGCCTTGGTGCAGGTCTTATTACATTCGAGTCCACATTGGCGACCTGCACGCCGCATGGTGATGAAATGATGATGAAGACAACACAACACCCAGTCCCTGAGCGGAGAAAATCCTCCACCCAGCCGGGAATCGAACCCAGGCCCCTTAGGATGGCAGTCCGTCACGCTGACCACTAAGCTATCGGGGTGGACTGTATGTTCATAATTTACACTTACCTTTGCAACAGCATTAATATCATCTGGGTTCTTATTTCGTAATAACGTGAAGCACTTTGCCTCCAACTCTTCTTTTATTTTTTTCAGACACAAGATAATGGACACTGTCTCTGAAGTAGTAACAGCGCCATTGAATACACAGACTCAGACATGGATGACAATTAAAACTACAATTACTCAGTGGCCTGCACATACCTATTTATAAATATCTAATGATCAGCCTATTATGATACATTGTTGTTTAGATTCAATATAATTGCCTATGCTATTTCACAACAAATATAAATTATTTACAGTATTGTAGGACATTTAGCTTCTATATTTTTAACAACTGATGTTTTTTATTCTCCCACATTTTATAAGTTATTTCATTAATATTGCAATTTAACAGTCACCCACATACTTCAATTATTTAACACTGACAGGAACATCCAATTAATTTTGCCTTTTAAATTACTGTTACAGTTTATGCTGAAATTGAAATTTTTTTGATGTAAAGGCTTGTCTGCCCCATGCATCCATATTGTATCAGACATTATTAGTGTAGCCAGTTGCTAGGTTTGAATGAAGGGAAATACTCTTTAAAATAATAAAAATTGAGAATTATCTATTCAAAACTAAAGACAAAGCAAAGATTGAAAAGATAAATTACAAATGTATTTATCGGATTGTACAGTACTTCCGTGTACCCTTTTGTAAAATACTATTTGACAGTGGCGTTTACACTACATACTGCAGTTTTTTGAGGGCTCCCAGAGGAACAAATCGCTATTAATATTACACAACACCTCCCCGAGATGTTCATCCACACAGCCTATTAGGGATTCCATAATTTTTTAACAAAGCAAACAATGTAGTTTGTGTACTCTTAGAATAACAATTTTATGTTTCTATAAAATTGTGTTGAAATGATTTAGTTCCTACTTTTATGAAATTGAAAAGATTTTTGTTAATGAATTGTTCTGCTACTTCTTTCTATAAAAGTTTCATATTTGAGGGTGAAAAGGTAAGAAACTACGTTTTGTTCCAGTTCTGTTTGGTCTATGTTACCTGATTTTCAGATTATTATCCACCTCATGTAACAAATTACTAGTGTCTGCATGAAACAGTAATCTGCTAGAAAGGAAACTGTGAGGAGTAAAGATGATACCAACGCAGAGAGTCTCCACTAGTGTGACTTGGCAAACATCCTTGCCTAAGTGGTCCACGAGTGGGTGAGGTAGTCTTGCCTCTCGTTTTCCAGTGGCCGGTCCTCGCTAGACAGCCGCCGCCAGGGCCCGCTGCCACCGGACGAGGCCGAGGAGAACCCTCCGGCACCCGCAACCCAGACTGTCACCGACTACTCAGCTGCTGCTAGCACTCAAGGCACACCCTCTGACAGGGCGCAAGGGCACGCCAAGCCCTCCATACTGGCCAGGTGAGTGATTCGTCTCTGACCTGCTCTACGCTCAGCACTTTGAGTCCCCTCCAGTTACCTGACTTCTGGGAAAAGGTGAGAGCAAACAATAACCCCACCCCCAGGAATGACTCTTCATCCATCCAACATCGACCTCTGTCCAATGCAGTCATCACCCGTGTGCATCCATATAGCTTGCCCACGTTTCCTGACACCAACTAGCAGCCTTCCATTCGGAGATCGCCATGGAGCAACACCTTCCTCATCCAATCGGCAGTGGCTGTAAAAGAATGGCATGGTTGGTAGCCCAATCTCTCTTCTGACTGCCTTATCCAAAATTCTGGAAAAAGTAATGTATTGTAGAGTAGCTTCACACCTTTGTAAAAATAAAGTTTTAACAAAGTGTCAGTTTGGTTTCCAGAAGGGTTTTTCAACGGAAAATGCTACATATACTTTCACTAATCAAATATTAAATGCTCTGAGTAACTGGAAGTCACCCGTTGGGATTTTTTGTGATCTATCAAAGGCTTTTGATTGTGTAAATCGTGGAATACTTCTAGATAAGCTCAAGTACTGTGGTATGAATGGGACAGTGCTCAAATGGTTTAAATCATACCTAACTGGAAGAGTGCAGAAAGTTGAAATAAACAGTCCACATAATATGCAAAAAACTGGTGATTTCTCAAACTGGGGATCAATCGAGAATGGGGTGCCGCGAGGTTCGGTCTTGGGTCCTCTGCTGTTCTTAATATATATTAATGACTTGCCATTCTATATTCACAAAGGTGCAAAGCTGGTACTTTTTGCCGATGATACAAGTATAGCTATCACACCCGACAGACAAGAATTAACTGGTGAAATTGTTAATGATGTTTTTCAGAAAATCATTAAGTGCTTCTCTGCAAATGGGCTCTCATTGAACTTTGACAAAACACGGTATATACAGTTCCACACAGTAAATGGAATGACCCCATTAATAAATATAGACTTCGATCAGAAATTGGTAGCTAAGGTAGAATATTCAAAATTTCTAGGTGTATGCGTTGATGAGGGGTTGAACTGGAAAAAACACACTGAGGATCTGCTGAAACGTCTGAGTTCAGCTATTTATGCTATTAGGGTCATTGCAAATTTTGGCGATATACATCTCAGTAAATTAGCTTACCACGGCTATTTTCATTCTCTGCTTTTGTATGGCATCATATTCTGGGGTAACTCATGATTGAGTAAAAGTGTGTTCATTGCACAAAAGCGTGTAATAAGAATAATTGCTGGAGCTCATCCAAGATCATCCTGCAGACACTTATTTAAAGAGCTAGAGATCTTTACTGTAGCCTCACAACATATATATTCAATTATGAAATTTGTTATTAACAATCCAAACGAATTCAAAAGTAATAGCAGTGTACATGGCTACAACACTAGGAGAAAGGATGATCTTCACTACTCAAGGTTAAATCTAACTTTGGCTCAGAAGGGGGTAAATTATGCTGCTACAAATGTCTTTGGTCACTTACCTAATAGCATCAAAAGTCTGACAGATAGCCATATAGCATTTAAAATGAAATTAAAAGAATTTCTTAATGGCATATAGTAAGTGGGTAATTTCTCAATCTCAAAAAAAAAAAAAAATTGTATAATGTAATATCTTGTATAGACACCTTTTATTAACCTGACATGATCCACATCATTACGAAGTGTCGTATTCATGATCTATGGAGCAAGTACTAATCTAATCTAATCTCTCTAATCTAAACCAAAATGATGGAAGCGGTTGAGGTAACATAATTGCAGAATGGCAAGGTAGTCATATCACTAAAATGATGGAAGGAATTGAGGTAACATAACTGTATTGAAACAACAAGAATTGTAGAAGTATAGATCTCTGTCTAACATGTCTCCTTGATCCAGTGACTGCAATATCTGTAGTGTTAAAACCTAACAAACTTTGTAAAATTTTGCTATTTTTATGTTTCCATAAAAGATGTATATCAGAATGGGAAAATTTTAGGTAGGAAAACTAAGTTAATTGTTTGTATACAACTTTTGGAACTCATCTGCAGATTGATGAATTATTTGTTGGCACTCTGTTTAGTGGTACACTTCTTGTTCTTGTGAGAGGAATTCAGGTTTTAATTTTGGAATATGCATGACAAAATAGTGTAGATATTGCTGATAACTTTGTCTTCACATTAATTTTTAATAAACATTATAAAATTCATTTCTTCAAGCCATCATAATTTACAGTCCTTAAACAAATACAAACTGACCGGTTCTTTGTGCCACGACTTGACAACTTTTTCAACTCGACACGTCAGAGCCAAGTGACCAGCAATACAACAACGTACATGGTCACTCGAAGATGCTGCAATGACATGTCGATTCTTTTACATACAAACTGATGTATGAATTATTCATGTAAAAAAGCCATTTTTTAAATTACTTTTCAAAACAATTTCACAGACATGAAATACAATCAGTAACTTCAAATACAATACAGTTTGCAAATATGTAGAAAATATAAAAGTAATTTTTTTTTGAGGAGTAATAAGTTTTTTGTAGAATTCATTTTTCCTGTATATAAACATACAAGACTATTTTAGTTACACTGCGGAGATTACACTAATGCATAATTACAATTCCTAGACTGTTGAATTACATTGTAAATTTATCTACATATTGTATTCTACAACATGTGACAAAAAAGGTGCACTTCTAGAAAGTGAAATTGTGTCACTATTAAGGCGACATGAAAGAAGCACCGAATTCACTTTGATATGCAAACCAGTAGCATTCCAGAATGAGATTTTCACTCTGCAGCAGAGTGTGCGCTGATTTGAAACTTCCTGGCAGATTAAAACTGTGCGTCGGACCGAAACTCGAACTCGGGACCTTTGCCTTTTGCAGGCAAGTGCTCTACCAACTGAGATACCCAAGCACGACTCACACCGCGTTCTCACAGCTTTACTTCTGCCAGTACCTCATCTAATACCTTCCAAACTTTACAGAAGCTCTCCTGTGAACCTTGCAGAACTAGCACTCCTGAAAGAAAGGATATTGCGGAGACATGGCTTAGCCACAGCCTGCAGGATGTTTCCAGAATGAGATTTTCACTCTGAAGCTGGACTCACCTGTGTCAGCAACAATAAACATGGAGGCCCACAGATTGCAGTGGGTCATGTTTTAGATGAGTCTCACTTCTGCCTTGGAGGCAACAACCACTGGGTCCATGTCAGGAGGCATAGTGGAGGGCGCCACGAAGAATGATTCCTAGTCTCCCCCACACGTCCCACAATCTTCTGTGATTTTGTTGGGAGCAACATCCTTGGTGCTCACTCACCATTGGTGTTTCAAACAGGTTCCGTGACAGTTGCATGGTAGTGCTCTTCATCAATGCCCACATCCATCCCCTATTTCAACAAGACAGCCCTCATCCTCATACTGCTGTCACCTACTACCAGGCAGCTGTCGATACTCTGCGATGGCCAGCAGCATCGCCTTATTCTTCACAATTGAGAATGTGTGGGGAGCCATGGAGCAGACTGTCAGGACTCCAAGCCCGCCCACCAGTCTGTGGTATCTGTATATCCAGTTGTAAGCAGCATGGGATGAAGTATCACAGAGCTAAATCCGAGTCCTGTACAATACCATGCTGTGATATCTCGATGCTTGTATTCACAACCATGATGGTCCGACAGCATACTAACATGTACATTTTGTGGCCGTTTTGCACAATATGTGTTGATCCTTCATAATTGTAAGTGTAATCATGGCACATGTTTGGTGCCATCTACCTGCCTACCAACAATGATTGGACTATACCTTTTCTTTCTGAGTGCAGCTTATTTTATAGTGACGTGTGTATAATGATTTAACCAAACTCTCCATACAGATATGACAAAATGGACTGATCAACATCGCTTTACAGGGACAAACAAACATACTAATATCTTGTGAAATAAACCTCCTTAGATATAAAAACAATACACCCTGATGATATCACACCTCGCATCATTCCCCCCCCCCTCTCCCTCACCCAACTCCTTCCCCCCCCTCTCTCTCTCTCTCACTCTC
Organism: Schistocerca piceifrons; assembly: GCF_021461385.2. Classification (NCBI taxonomy): domain Eukaryota; kingdom Metazoa; phylum Arthropoda; class Insecta; order Orthoptera; family Acrididae; genus Schistocerca; species Schistocerca piceifrons. The sequence continues at coordinate 64,798,474 of NC_060148.1, read as the reverse complement.
TCTATCTCTCTCTTACACACACTCACACACACACACACACACACACACACATACAGGCTGAGTCGTGTAAGACGTAACACTGCCATTCTTCCGGGGGCGATTGCAAGTATCGACATGGCTTAGCCACAGCCTGGGGGATGTTTCCAGAATGAGATTTTCACTCTGAAGCTGGACTCACCTGTGTCAGCAACAATAAACATGGAGGCCCACAGATTGCAGTGGGTCATCTTTCAGATGAGTCTCACTTCTGTCTTGGAGGCAACAACCACTGGGTCTATATATACAGGGTGAGTCACGTAACGTTACCGCTGGATATATTTCGTAAACCACATCAAATACTGACGAACCGATTCCACAGACCGAACGTGAGGAGAGGGGCTAGTGTAACTGTTTAATACAAACCATACAAAAATGCACGGAAGTATGTTTTTTAACACAAACCTATGTTTTTTAAATGGAACCCCGTTAGTTTTGTTAGCACATCTGAACATATAAACAAATACGTAATCAGTGCCGTTTGTTGCATTCTAAAATGTTTATTACATCCGGAGATATTGTAACCTAAAGTTGACGCTTGAGTACCACTCCTCCGCTGTTCGATCGTGTGTATCGGAGAGCACCGAATTACGTAGGGATCCAAAGGGAACGGTGTTGGACCTTAGATACAGAAGAGACTGGAACAGCACATTACGTCCACATGCTAACACCTTTTTATTGGTCTTTTTCACTGACACACATGTACATTACCATGAGGGGTGAGGTACACGTACACATGTGGTTTCCGTTTTCAATTACGGAGTGGAATAGAGTGTCTCCCGACATGTCAGGCCAATAGATGTTCAATGTGGTGGCCATCATTTGCTGCACACAATTGCAATCTCTGGCGTAATGAATGTCGTACACGCCGCAGTACATCTGGTGTAATGTCGTCGCAGGCTGCCACAATACGTTGTTTCATATCCTCTGGGGTTGTAGGCACATCACGGTACACATTCTCCTTTAACGTACCCCACAGAAAGAACTCCAGAGGTGTAAGATCAGGAGAACGGGCTGGCCAATTTATGCGTCCTCCACGTCCTATGAAACGCCCATCAAACATCCTGTCAAGGGTCTGGCTAGTGTTAATTGCAGAATGTGCAGGTGCACCATCATGCTGGTACCACATACGTCGACGCATTTCCAGTGGGACATTTTCGAGCAACGTTGGCAGATCATTCTGTAGAAACGCGATGTATGTTGCATCTGTTTGGGCCCCTGCAATGAAGTGAGGACCAATGAGGTGGTCGCCAATGATTCCGCACCATACATTTACAGTCCACGGTCGCTGTCGCTCTACCTGTCTGAGCCAGCGAGGATTGTCCACGGACCAGTAATGCATGTTCCGTAGATTCACTGCCCCGTGGTTTGTGAAACCCGCTTCATCGGTAAACAGGTAGAACTGCAACGCATTCTCTGTTAATGCCCACTGACAGAATTGCACTCGATGATTGAAGTCATCACCATGTAATTGCTGATGTAGCGACACATGAAATGGGTGAAAGCGGTGACGATGCAGTATGCGCATGACACTACTTTGACTCAGTCCACCGGCTCTCGCAATGTAACGTGTACTCATGTGTGGGTTCATGGCAACAGCAGCTAGCACACCAACTGCACCCGCTTCTCCTGTGACGGGCCTGTTACGGACCCGTTTGCGTGCTACGACCATACCTGTTGCATACAGTTGGCGGTAGATGTTTTGCAGTGTGCGGCACGTTGGATGCTCTCTGTCCGGGTACCGTTCTGCATACACCCTGCAGGCTTCAGCTGCATTTCGTCGACACTCGCCATAGATGAGTATCATTCCGCCTTTTCAGAGTTCGATACACCATGGTCACAGTTCCTACAACACTACACTACCACAGACGTCTAGTAACACGTTGTACTACAGTTGGTCTGCGTGCGGAGACGAATGCAGAATAACAATAGCAGCAAGGGCTACATGCAGACACTGCGACAGCTAGACCAAACCACAACAGTGCACTACAGCCACACTCGTAAACACGGTCGTCATCGTAAACATATCCCTGCAGATGCTGCTCGCCGACCGTGGCCCGTGTTTGTTACAACACGCAACTGAACGTCAGAGGTTTCAAGTGTCAACTTTAGGTTACAATATCTCCGGATGTAATTAACATTTTACAATGCAACAAATGGCACTGATTAAGTATTTGTTTATATGTTCAGATGTGCTAACAAAACTAACGTGGTTCCATTTAAAAAAACGTAGGTTTGTGTTAAAAAACATACTTCCGTGCATTTTTGTATGGTTTGTATTAACCAATTACACTAGCCCCTCTCCTCACGTTCGGTCTGTGGAATCGGTTCGTCAGTATTTGATGTGGTTTACGAAATATATCCAGCGGTAACGTTAGGTGACTCACCCTGTATATATATATATATATATATATATATATATAGACACACACTCACACACACACACACACACACACACACACACACACACACACACACAGGCTGAGTCGTGTAAGACGTAACACTGCCATTCTTCTGGGGGCGATTGCAAGTATCGACAAGCGGTGTTCGGTGAATCATAGCCGACTATGGGGCACATACTTTGGTACATACACAATACTCAAAACGTTTATATTGACCGAGATAATGAGACAAGTACATGTTTTTAAAAGGGACGCTATACTTTTTTTACCATCATTTGAATGCTCTGGAAGAGATGCGTATAGTGATGTAACGCATGTTGCTATTGTGATTCAAACTTCGCTTAAAAGACGCTGGGAAATATTGTACGATTGAAGGTCAAGGTGGTCGGAAGCGGGTGCGCACTGTAAACACGCCTCGCGCGACCCGCGAGATGAGTTGCCGTGCTCTATGCAGCATGCACGGCCTACGCTACGTAGGTAAATCCTCATACGCCCTCTTTTAAGCAAAGTTTGAATCACAATAGCAACATGCGTTACTTCACTATAACGCGTCTTTTGCAGAGCGTTCGAATGATGGTAAAAAATGTATAGCGCCCCATTTAAAAAACATGTACTTGCCTCATTATCTTGGACAATATAAACGTTGTGATTATTGTGCATGTACCAACGTATGCGCCCCATAGTCTGCTATGATTCACCGTAAACTGCATGCTGATATATATATATATATATATATATATAATGAGAGAGGGGGGAGCGAGATGGGGTGAACATAAATATAACCAACAAACTGCATGGACAGAGTCCTGACTGGAAATCGAGGAAGAAAGCTACTATGAACATGTGTCTAGAAATGCATGATTGCCAGAATAGATGGAGCTGAGGAATGAAACTTCCTCTGATCACGTGCCATGAGTTCCTTGTGTGTTGCAGACTGTGTGACTCACACAGCATACTGTAAACAGCAGAATAGTTCGGTAGTCAGTTGGGGAACAAGCCGAGATCGTGTTTGTATACAACAGGCAGGTGGAAGCTGTGAGATGCAGCACGCCTATTAGAAAACAAGTACCCTCACAGGAACCGGCCACATCACATGACATTTCCAGCCTTTTTTGTGTTTATGTGTAATCAAGGGCCCTTTCACACAGATGAACGTGCACAAAAATGGCAGACTGTGTGAGCAGGCAACAGGCATCATATTAGCCAAAGTACGATTGTGTGTACCGTAACTGACGACCACTGCTGTGCCTATCACATACAAGTGCAAGGGTTATCAGTAGCCGATTTTCCTCTGTGGGAAGGATTTCTGCATCAGACCATCACAATTATGGAGTTTCTGTCATCAGTCCTCTTTACCAACAAAACAACCTTTACCAGAACTAGCATCATCAGTCTGCATAACAGACATCTGTGTGCTACAGACATGGAACTTTTATTCATCAGCAGCACCATGTACCGTGGCAACAATGCATTTCCGGACACAGGTTCATATGAATATTCCCCTCAATTTCCAGTCAGGAATCCTCGCTGCAGTTTGTCGGTTTTACTAATGTTCACCCCGTACATACAACACACATTTCACACCCCCTCTCCCGCGTCTTGCAGGCTGCGGAGCTTCGCATTTGGCAGCAGTGGCAGCGACCGCAGCAGCCCCAGCAGCCGCGAGGCTACGCCCACCAGGCAGCCGGGCGCCCGCCGCCGCAGCACCGTCAGTGGGAGCCCCGTCAGCGTCAGCGGGGGTGGCGCCACCACCCCGGAGCCGTCCTCTGCCCCCGACGGCAAGGCCACCACGTTGCCCAAGGCACGCCGCCCCCGTGGGTGAGTCATCGGCTTTAGGTTACAGCACATGTACAGGGTGAAAGGTATTTAAACCGACAAACTCTGGGAGGTTGTAGAGGACATCAAAACAAATATTTTTCCCTAATGCTATTTTTTCCTGCAGGGATTATTTAAACCAGTGGAGGCCATATTACGCTCTTCAGTTGTTAGAGGCCGTATTACGTTCTTTAGGTGTTAGAGGGCGTATTGCTCTCTTCCAGTTGTAGGCAACTGCTGTCCACCAGTGCAGTAGTGCATTGTACACCTGGATTGAGTACACTCATATGGTTGGTAGTAATAGACGGCAAATCATCGAGTAAAACTTAAGTGATATCAGGTGTTCCCCAGGGAAGCGTCCTGGGACCTCTGCTGTTCCTGATCTATATAAATGACCTGGGTGTCAATCTGAGCAGTTCTCTTAGGTTGTTCGCAGATGACGCTGTAATTTACCGTCTAGTAAGGTCATCCGAAGACCAGTATCAGTTGCAAAGCGATTTGGAAAAGATTGCTGTATGGTGTGGCACGTGGCAGTTGACGCTAAATACCGAAAAGTGTGAGGTGATCCAGACGAGCTCCAAATGAAATCCGTTGGAATTCGATTACTCGATAAATAGTACAATTCTCAAGGCTGTCAATTCAGCTAAGTACCTGGGTGTTAAAATTACGAACAACTTCAGTTGGAAAGACCACATATATAATATTGTGAGGAAGGCAAGCCAAAGGTTGCGTTTCATTGGGAGGACACTTAGAAGATGCAACAAGTCCACTGAAGAGATAGCTTACACTACACTCGTTCGTCCTCTGTTAGAATATTGCTCGGCGGTGTGGGATCCTTACCAGGTAGGATTGACGGAGGACATCGAAAGGGTGCAAAAAAGGGCAGCTCGTTTTGTATTATCACGTAATAGGGGAGAGAGTGTGGCAGATATGATACGCGAGTTGGGATGGAAGCCATTAAAGCAAGGACATTTTTCGTCGCGGCGAGATCTATTTCCGAAATTTCAGTCACCAACTTTCTCTTCCGAATGCTTAAATATTTTGTTGAGCCCAACCTACATAGGTAGGAATGATCATCAAAATAAAATAAGAGAAATCAGAGCTCGAACAGAAAGGTTTAGATGTTCGTTTTTCCCGCGTGCTGTTCGGGAGTGGAATGGTAGAAGAGATAGCATGATTGTGATTCGATGAACCCTCTGCCAAGCACTCAAATGTGAATTGCAGAGTAATCATTTAGATGTAGATGTACTACGTAGTGCACCACAAATAACGAGCTGCACAGTGGGTTTATCAACAACAATATCCTAATCGCCGTATCCCGCATCATACGACATTTGCTGCTGTGTACCAACATCTGCGTGAGAACGGGTCATTTAGCAGATTACCTGGACAGGGACACCGCCGCACTTTAAGAACGCTGAAATTTGAGGAAGCTGTCTTGCAGCACGTGAAGCGGGATCCTTCAATCAGCACTCGTGCAATTGCATGTAACACAGGGATTAATCAGACGAATGTAAGAACAGTCCTTCAAGAGCAGTTTTAATGACCATTTGACTTACACCATGTCCACAACCTGGAACCAGTTGATTATCCACCCAGAGCACAGTTTTCGCAGTGGTACCTGGAACAGTGTGAAATGCATCCTACATTTCCATCCTGTGTGTTGTTTACCAATGAATCTAGGTTCTGGCATGATGGAATCTTCAACATGCACAATTTGCATGTTTGGAGTGACGATAACCCACATGCCACAGTTACTAGCGCTCATCAAGTGCGGTTCCTCGTTAATGTGTGGGTTGGTGTTGTTGGGGACTGTTTAATTGGGCCGTATCTGCTTCCTAGGCCATTAAATGGCAGGCACTATTCTATTACAACTTTCTCGCCAGAGCATTGCCAGAATTGCTGGAAGACGTCCCGCTCCCTACAAGACGACACATGTGGTTCCAACGTGACGGGGCGCCGGCACATTTCAGTCGTCATGTGCATCGATTCCTGGACCGACGGTTCCCAGAAATGTGGATTGGCAGAGGTGGTCCTGTACCGTGGACTGCTCGGAACCCAGATATGTCCCCTTTGGACTTTTTTGTGTGGGGAGAGATGCGCAACCTTGTTTACACAACTCCTGACGCATCAGAAGAGGCTCTGGTTGCCCGGATAGCAGCAGCAACAGGAACAATTCAGGATACTCCTGGGGTTTTGGCCCGAGTCAGACAGAACATGATCCGACAGTGTAACCTTTGTTTACGTGTCAATGGAGGCATTTTTGAAAATCTACAGCAATTGAAATTGGGTTGTGTTAATGTGTTGTCTCTTGGTCATAAAAAAAATAGAAAAATATTTGTTGGTTTAATTAATTTGCCGGCAGAGAAATCTTCCTCTAGTGGTATAAATACTCCTCATAGAAAAAAATGACATTAGGGAAAAATATTTGTTTTGATGTCCCCTACAACCTCCCAGAGTTTGTCGATTTAAATACTTTTCACCCTGTATAAAGCCCAGAGCACAGTCAGCGAGAGAAGTTCGCTGGCAGCTGTTATGGGCCCTGCCCAGCAGCTTTGTGCATCCACCTCAGCTGATCATTTAATGCAACTTCATATACCTCTCCATGACGGCACATCAGTATTGTCATAACTCAGTGAATGCCTATTGTTGTAGTTTCAGTAGAAAGTTGGCACTGTTGCAGCCAGCTGGCCGTGATCATACCTCTCTGATTATGCTATAGCCTAGCCCAGTCCATGGCAACCACTTCTCACCACTTACTCCTCGGCTGCAGACTCACCACCACTTCCTTCCCAACCACTTCTCACAATCAGCTTATCTCTGGCAAGTACTCGTTGTCTGCAAGCCAACATTCTGGAGCTAATGAAGCATTTGACATGCTACTATAGTGCGCGTCATTTATGACGGCGGCCGAGTTTAGGTTTGTTCTGCGCATCTGACATCACAAAATACAGTCAGCCAATCAACAGAGAACGACGTTGCCAGAGCTCGACTGCAGTGCAGAGCACGGACGAGTGTCTTCAGTTTTAGAAATGTTCAGTCATAAATAAAGTAATAGAACAAAAGCAGTGTCTTGATAGCAGACTTTCTTTTATAGAAAGTTTGGAAAAAGCATTCTTTATGCCAACTGCTTCATATTCTATTAGTTAAACAAGCAATAAGACTCCTAATTCAGGCGATAGCAAGGAAAGGTGTTTGTATCATTCTCACTAATCGCTTTTTCGCAATAAAGAACAGCAGTAATTGTTTATTTCCTATTGTACTTCGACGAAACGTGAGTAATTCATAGTCATACCAATAGTGTTTGTCGGTATTTTGCGTGATATTGTAAAGTCCTCCGGGAGACGTATTGAATGGTAGGCGTTGTTAGCGTAATGGTTGAAGTATATGGCTGCTAAGCGAAAGGTTCCGTGTTCAAACCTTATTCGATGCTTAATATTTTCTTTATTTAAAAACAATATCGAAGTGTCTTATTTAAAGAATTTTAATGTTTGAAAGTAATTTTTTGAAATTTCTAGTGGCAACTATACGCCATGGACTTTTACCTCTGCAAACTCTTCAAAATTTCGTGCTATGATTTACTACATCTAATGCTGCGCAATAACTGCATTGAACCTCGAAACAAAATTAAGTCATTTATGGAGGGAGGGGGGGGGGGGGGGGGGAGGAAGGTATCAGTCAAGAAGATGTGTAAAAATCAAATTTTTGGGCCAAATAGTTTTTGTGAAATCGAATGATAAAGTGAGTCAAAGCAGTCGGAACACCATGTGTCTGCTCAGGCGAGCAGTGCAATGATGACAAAATCGCGCACATCACGGAATGCGGGGAGCACGTCTCGGTAGCAGCGAAAGGGTTAATGCGGCCGCGGTGGCTTTACTTCATAAACTGTGCTCCTCCCTAAGCGTAAGTTTGTGAACTATACTCCGGCACTGCTTCTCTTATCACGTGCGCCGTTTGCAACTGGCAATGCAGCAATCTCCCGCGTCTGGGCAGGCATGCGCGAACCGCCAAGATAAAAGAACTGAACTATAATCGACTGCTTCAGAAGGAACCATCGTAGTCTAAATTTTCGCATAGTAAAAGTTGGTTTTTGGTCTTGTAAACTGACATACAGCTAGGAGAGCAGTGTGCTGATCACATGCCACTCCAATGAGGCCTGTGGACTGAAGATGACATGGCGGCCAGTCGGTACCATTGGCCCTTCATGGCGGAGTTTAGTTTAAAAGTTAGTTTTCATATAACATGGCTGGTCCTTTTGGCTACAACATTAATTTTCTTGGATTTATCAATCTCTTTTTAGATCAATATTTTACTTGTCTTTCGTTTATCAGCTTACTTTGTGTGATTCAAGTTTTCGTATTTGCTTTCCTTTTGAAACATTAGTAACATTTATTGCCACTCATAACAGTCTCTTAATCGCAGTGACATAGTTGGTTTCACAGGGGATACTCGTACCTTTGATGAACTAACTCATCAGAGTCTGATATGTGAGTGCTACTCAACCTATTTTTCAGCTCTTTCTTTGAAAAACTTTCTGAAGCCGTTGAAGTTCACCGTCCACGTGTAGTGCCACGTTGCAGGTGTGGTCTCATCTGAAGAGTCATATTTTAATTAATATCAATTAATTGACATCATTTAACACTTCCGGGGTGAGATGCCATGGTCCATATATAAGACTCTCCCCTGACGTTTCACCTTCAATTGTGGAAGGCATCCTCAGAGGATGCCTTCTGTAGTCGAAGGCGAAACATCAGGGGAGAGTCTTATGTATGGACCATAGCATCTCAGCCCAGAAGTGTTAAGTGATGACAACACCTGCCAGGAAAGCCTTCATTCCATGATCAATTAATTGAAACACCAATACAAAGAACATCAGCAGTTAACTGAATATGTTTGTTCTCTCCCCCTCCCCCCTCCTTTCTCTCTCTCTCTCTCTCTCTCTCTCTCTCTCTCTCTCTCTCTCTCTTTCCCTCTCTCTTTCCTCTCTCCTCCCTCACATTCTCTCTGTCTCACTCTCTCTACACAGAACTGCTTTTCACATAATTCGCACTATAGATGTGAGTGCCCAGTTTTGGTCACAGACGTATGCTACGTGTTGTTGCAGGTGGAAGGCACTGATCGGCAGTGTGAGCAGCAACAGCGTCCACCACCACCGCCTTCACGCATCCGTGGGCAGCGCACCGCCCGGGGCAGGGAAGAGGTCACCGCCGGTGTCGGCGTCATCCACGGCGTCGCCAGTGCGCCAGCAGAAGGAGGCGACGTCGCCGGGCGGCGGGTGGATCTCTGCGGTCACCTCCACACTGGGCAGTCGGCCCGTGAGACACCACCAGCCCCCACAGCGTGCCAACACTGTGGCAGGGGGTGGGTCGGGGGCAGCGGGGTCGGACTGACTGGGGGATCCGCCGCTGCCCCTCTCACCTTCACCGGAGTGCTCTGCCCCCGGGGGTGGCGGCTCCGGAGGCGAACTGACCTCCCTCTGCTGCTGCTGCTACCCACAGGCCAAGTAGCGAGCTACGTAGGATGCTCTGTGAATCTTGGTGCCCTGTAGTGTACACGACGCTGTGCGAATGCCTGGCCTCCTCAGCCGAACCGGAGCAGGAAACCCACACTCGTGTCAGTGCCGTTGATAGAATACGTGTGAGATTTTGTTCCGTTCTACTCCAGGAAGTGTGTTTGGCGTTTCATCTCTCCAGTCAGACAGTTTCCTAAATCTGCCCTGTGAGCATGTACATCAAAGACAGTTCTCTAACACACATGTCTACCACAAATTCCCAGAAGGTCATATTACTTTCACACAGTATTCAAAAATTTAAAAAATGCAAGATCTCTAAATTAAATATATTCTTCTCACTACATGAAACAGTGAAAACCAGGTCAAATCAAGAGATGCAAGCAACTGTTCATAGCACAGTTAACAGTTTACTGGACTGTAGTCCTGGCTGTATTTGTTGGGAACATAATGGCTTTTAAATATTGCTCTTTTGCCAATTGGATGGATTTGTATGTATGGACATGGCTAGCACAAATTGCATGAAAGAAGTATTGCTTTCACTAAGTCAATTACATCACAAGTTGTTCTGTACTCAAAAATAAGATCTGTAAATTGATTACATTTTTCAGGAAGAAAATAACTTTGTTTCTTCTCATTCCAGAAGAGAGAGGAAACAGCTGTATATCGAAAGTTGCTACAGACTACTCATACAATGCTTTATAGTTCCATGGATTGCATGTCTGGCTGAATTTGCTGGAAACATAATGATTTATAAATATTCCTTCATCAGCAAATAGCATGAGTCCATATTTTTGACATGTGTGCAGATAGTTCACTGAAAGAAATATTCGTTTCATTGATGCCAATTATACTCAGAGAACATACATAAATTACAAATATTGTCCAGTAAAGAGAAAATGTATTTGGTTTTCTTGCCACAAGAGACAATGGAAATAGTGTCAAAGCAAGAGATGGAAGCAACTCGTCACAGTTTAGTGGATTACATCTCTGGCTGAATTAGCCATAAAAGTAAGGACTTATAAATATTTATTCTTGAGTAATTTGGATGAGCCCGCATTTATGGACACATTACATGGACCTGAGGAGCCAAATTCCATTGGGTTGCAAATTTTGAGAAAAGTTAATGAAAAATTCGGTAATTTTTTTTACATGTGACTGAAGGTCAAGTATTGCACACACAATAGAAAATGACTGTTCTACGAAAGTGAATTTCAACTGGTTGTCCCCACCTCTCCCTCAACCACAATGTGAGAGTGAAAACTATGTTACTGCACTTAATGGATCCCAGATAAATAAATGTATCTTTCTGGTTGGTGGTTGCACTTTCATTTGCCTCACCACATCAGTTACCATACGAATTGGCCATCACACGGGGTTATGGTTTTCTAAAACTCAGTTACAACAAATTCTGCACTGTGCCCTTTCCAAAAGATGCTGTCAATTCCTTTAGCCATTATTCCTCAACCCAAACTTGTTCCCCATTGCTAAACACCTCTCCATAGACCACTGAAAATGTAAATGTACTTATCCTTCTTATTTTTAGTGTTCATGAATAACTACTGTTATAATCTTTTTCTTTCATTTAATTTACTTCAAAGATTTCTGCAGCCAAATTTGTGTTACTTGAATATAGAATTTTCAAACAAGGTACACTGCTAATGAGAGACTGAGTGTTGTTTAGAGTAATGAATAATTTTTCAGTTAATCTTTCTCAATGGTGAAATTATACTGCAGCTATTTTTAGAAGTGTTGTCTGTTTTGGTAACTATACTGAATTGCCTGTTATTTATTTGTCAACTGCCCAGAAGGGTGCTGGCACAATTGTCTTTCATAATTTTTCTTAATATTTTCTTCACCATTGCTTTATCTGTGTCTGATGTTAGTTAACTTTCCTTCTGTGTGCATGTTTATAATCAGGAAATGCTGCTAAACACAGAGAAATGTGTCAGCTGAATTTATGTACTACAGCATTCCAGTGGTCACAAGGCAGCTTACCTGGCCCTTACAACCTGTTGATGTCGATACATATTTATGTGTAATTTTACACAATTTATTGTCTCTCTCGTATTATAAAGGAGGGTATTAGAAACAATATTTCCATATGAAAATGTAGAGGAAATTCACAAGGCAATAATACATATATGGTTGAATAAGTGACACAAAAAGTAGCTTTGGCAAGCTCCTCCATCCAGAAAAGGAAAGAAAGAATGCAAGAAATGGGCCACTTGGGGATTAAGTGGGAAATTCAGCCCAATACTCAAGAAGAAGAATGGAAAAGAAATTGATTCCTCTCTTATCCTGCTCTAATCTTTTTCTCTTGTTTGATTTTTTTTTTTCAGACTCTTGAATAGTCCTACTTACTGTCTTTTCTTCATGAGGGAGTTTCTAGTCCTCTTTCTAAGTTTTTAATCTTTTATGGAGGTAAACTATGTGATCATTAGTGCCATTCCTTGACCTAGAAGGTAGCATTTGTGTCTCTGCTTGTGTGCTTTGATATGCTCAGACCCTGGTGAAGTATGAGACTCCTTTCAAATGTGCATCCATCTATTAGTAAGATATCCAGAAACTGGTTAGATTTATAAGATCCACTTGTGTTGTGCCTTGAGGGAACAATCAGTTTTAACTGACAATGAACAAATTAACTGACTCAGAAGTACATAGCATCATTACATATTCTTTGGTTGTACAATTAGCTGCTATCTATAACCATTCTCGCAATACTTCTGTTGGTTCAGTGTGTTGTGATCTCATTCAGACTCATTGAGACTCAAACTGTTTAGGCACTCCATCAAAGTAGAGACAGCAAATAATTGTTGGTAAATTACAGCCTTGACCAGAACTGAAGGGAAATTTCTTTGAGAGTATACGGTTTCTGGGCATTGCATGACAGAGGTCATTGGTAATTGGATAGCTTTGCCCTTGTGTGTTTTGCCCAACAATGTATGACTTACTTTCACACAGAGCACAGAATCAGTGTTGGATGGCTCTATTGCAGCACATTTGAAAATGAGATAAATCTAAATATTTTGGGATCTATTAATGCAAACATAGAATACCAGTTTCCTGGCACTAACAACTTTATTAGTCAAATCATGCAAATTTGCTTTTATCTGGTTTTGTTTCCATGTGGCAAGTGAAAAACAATTGAACTCAGTTTTTCCAGTCAAATAACTTGGATTATAGTAAAGTACAATGAGCAGTATACTGCCAACAATTTAATCTTTAATAATTTGCCTTTTTGGACACTATATATAATTAATTTTCACAGCATATCATTACCATTTCTTGTGTACAGAAGAGAAGTATGGCACTTTTTGTGTCACTGAGTAAGGCAATTATCACATAATCTTATTAGGCAAAGGAAATGAAATTGTAGGTGAGGGATACACATTTTCCACATTTGCTTAACAGAAGTGACACCCATGTGAAAATGACACTCTCATGAAACAAATGTATACAGGTTCCGAAAGAAAAAGAAAGAAATGTGATTTAATTCCAACAATAATGGTAGCATGTTACTGGATTTTGCTCTGTGAATACTTTCAACATAGTAGAATCTGTTGATAAACTACTATTGCTGATGCAATTTAGATATGCAAGCGTGTATCGAGAGTGCTAAAGAAAATTATTTTGGTCAAAATAAAATATTCTTCCAGATAATATTTAAGGCATTCAGATATCGTGAGGAAATTCTGTGTGTGATGAGTTGGATTCCCCTGACAGTGTCAGCTTTTGAGATTGTAAATGACGACAGGATAAAAAACATTGTGACTTCCAAAGTCGTTAAGTTAAAGTTACAATTAGGCAAGACACAGACATCTTGACTTCTGTTTCTTAGAAAATGTGAAGTAAATTTTCTGCAAATTTAGTGACAAGGAACACACCTTCACTATGGATACTATAAAAATTATCTTTTTAACTGATAATTCTCCATGATTGTAGTGAATATGAACTGTGCTGTTGCATACTACTTATTTTTAAAGTGTAAAATCTTATTACCTCAAGTGAACATATTTTTGTTGTTTTACCATTCACCCTTAGAAAATAAGCAACTTATTGTATGAAGCATATGTTCTTTTTTCCCCTTCTAGTCACAGTGGCTGCCATGAGGTAAATACAAAGAATGTGTATGAATATACAGTATGTATGTATACATTAAGGTCACAAAATGCCAATGTAAGTAAAGTGTTATCTTTAGAAATCATTGTGAATTACTGATAAAACTCTAGTTTATTAATTGTGTACAAAGTAGAAAATATGAGTTTGAAAACTTTTATTGTTGTATGTCTGAAATAGATATTGCTACAAGCCAAATTTGTTCATATGTGTTCAGCAGTGTATGTGCTTCCTGTAGAGGATTCATCTTTTGCATTTTACTGTTGCGTTTAAAGATTGTCTGTGACACTGACAGAAATCTAATCTAATAGTACTGGACGTCTGCTAAGCAGTTTCTGTGCCATAGCATACACTGATGAGAGCTAGTTTGATTGGCCAGTTAGAAGTAAGGTGAAGTGTGAAAGAGTAGCACCCACTGACAGTTTAGCCCACTCACCCCGAAGAGATTAACTGTGTCCTTTTACACATCAAAATAGATTTGAGGAAAAAAATTCACCTGCTTTATTAGCTGACCACTTAATGTTGGGCTAGAAAGGAGAATTAGTAAACAAAATGAAAGAAAGAGCTGTTACCAATTTCTCAAGAGTAGATTTCTTCAGTGTCACACCCACTAGTTTTACATGCATCTAATTTAGAAGGAGGCAGTGAAAGACAGCACAGAATAGTTTTATTAGCTTGTTCTGTGGGGAGATTCTGGCAAAATAGTGTGTCAGTTCTACACACACAAGCTTTTCCTTGAAGTCGATACACCTTTCTATCAAGCACTAACAGATTGAATTACTTGTAGTCTCACAACCTATTCAGTTCAATTTAGCAGCTGTTCCACGTCATGTAGCAGTGGTATTGGTCCCCCTCAGATGTAGTCATCTTTCAGCTGTCACTCTGTGAGAATGTAATATTATTTATTCCTAGATTACATATACAAATGTTATTTTGAAAATGCTGCAGGTGAAACTGTATGCTCTCCAGTAATGAAAAATTTTCAGAAGTTATTAATCAAAATCTGCTATTCCATTTAGAACCATTGCTGACATATTTATCACGACAGATTCTGCAACTGTGTTGGAAATTAAAAGACATCCTCTGTGTTACTATCTCAGCTGCAAATTTTTTATCATATGGCTACTTTTGATCAATATTTGGTCACCATCAGGTCTATGTAATTGTGTAAGCGACCTGTTGTATCCATATATGAATACTGTTAGTACTGACATATTGACTGAAATTAGGCATATAATAAAAATAAATTTGCAACTGAGACAGTAAAACAGAGTATAAAATTATATTTTTCATTTTGAATCACTGAAGCTCCTTGCAGATTACCATGTTTTATCACTGGTTTTTACTTTGATTAACTCAAACACATGTTCATTGCACAAGTGACATTTATTTCTGTGGGTTGTGACTATTGCAATTTCATCTGCAGGCAGTCTTTTTTTAACATACCTCATACAGTGTTTTTGTTAATTATTGTAGTATTACATGTAATGTATATATGGCAGTATGTGTTGGAAATCCTTTAAAGTGGAATATAATAAAGAAGTAAAGTACTATATATGAAAGAAATTATATGAAAATGAAATGATCTTATTGTGTAGGAGGGTATTTGTGAGCTTGGAAGAATGTTAATGCTGACTGTTTGTGAGAGTGAGAGAGAGAGAGAGAGAGAGAGAGAGAAATGACTAGTAATAAGTGTTATAAATGATTGTTATGACAGCAGTAATTTATAAATATATTACCTCCTCCAGGAGTACCAAATCTTTTAAGGTGGAAAAATTGCTGTAACAAAGTTGCTGGACAACTTTAAAATATATACAAAGATATATACATATAAATAAATATATGTCAAATGTTTATATGAAATTCCCTCAATTACTCTTGCAGAAGGATGTGAAGCAATGTTTGAATGCTATATGCTGATACGCCATATAGTATGATGATGGTATTGTAATACCTTTGTACCAATTATTTTTGTGATGAAATATTTCTGTAGCTTTGGAATATCTTCGTGTCATAGTTTCTGTTGAAATGACTGTCAATTATTTGAAATTGTGCAAAAAAAATTCATGAGGTGAGGTATGTAGTGACCTTACAGTCACGAAATTCTTCCACTAAATGTGAAACGTCTGTACACAGAAATCCTGAGGTGTATTCGCTTGAACCCAGCTTTGTGGCTTCTTCCCTTACCCATTTATCAATCTTTAAGTGGCCCAGAAAGTTATCTTCCTCTGCTTCAGTGAACTGATGTGCTACGGAATGTTGCTTGAATTAACTTTGTGACTTGTCTTCCGTGGATTCTGCTGTACCATTGCAGTTATCAAGTATGTACAAACATATAATATAATGCACCAAGAGTTTTCATAAAATGGCACAATGTGACAACAAGTACTGAAGGCAGAGTTCCATTGTAACTTTTGTGTAATGTGTAATGATCACACAGGTAACAACATGAACCATTCTTTGACGGGTTGGTAACTGAAATGAATTACTGGGGGTGGAAGGCAGCCTGGATAAAAAATGTTAATTTTGATGCGTTCATAGTAAATGATTCTCTAATAGAAATCAGTGTTAGTGTTATTGACGTACTTTCTCATATGATACAATTCAGTGGACTGCATGATTGTTAGCACTCTACAACATTCAGTCCATTTTTTTCTTTTTGCAATACTATTATTAGTATTATATACTTCAAAACGTGCATGGCGCAATTCACAGGATGGTCAGATCACTCCAGAACTAATGAATGATAATAAGCCTCACTTTCTGAACCCAGATATTTATTCATCTAGAATTACATCAAAAGAGAAGTCCATTATTACGAAGCATAAAAAGGTCTTTCACACATTTTGAACAGCAAAATAGAATTTTTTTAAAATTCTTTGTTCATTTCCACAACCACACAAAATTTTAAGACCACATAGCACACAGAATGGAAGGAAGGATGCATTTGTGATCATGGAGAATAATAATTGATAAAGCTTTTTTTTAATCGTTTCCTCACAGGCACAATTACACACAAATTCTGTTATGGCCAATTTATTTATCTGTTCTTTGCCTGGGAGATTAACTGATAATTTTCAGCTAAGAGTATAGGGTGCATTGCATAATTTTATATTCAGACAAATGTAACACATGCATTCTAGCAGCATTTACTATTTCACATCACATCAAGGCTTAATTATAATGTATATTCAAAAAATATACGAAAAAGGAACAGTATCAT
Source organism: Schistocerca piceifrons (assembly GCF_021461385.2). Taxonomy (NCBI): domain Eukaryota; kingdom Metazoa; phylum Arthropoda; class Insecta; order Orthoptera; family Acrididae; genus Schistocerca; species Schistocerca piceifrons. The sequence continues at coordinate 64,781,370 of NC_060148.1, read as the reverse complement.
ATTTTACAGATATACAAAATGTTATAATACATTTTATATTACTGTGTAACATCTGACAGGTAGTTGTATTTTTAAATTCTCAGTCATATTATATATACAATTCTCTGTGAGACACATTTTTAACATTTAAATTCCTTTTTTTTCTTAACTGGGTCAGGCAGCTTATGAAGAGACATTTTGACCATTTCAGTCAGAGCACTCATTGCCAGTTTGAGGTTTCACTGTCTTGTATAATAATTTTCCTTTCCTCCTCTGGTATGGTCATGTATGTCTTTATTGAGAAGGTAATAATCACTTTCTCTCACTGCCTTAATATTTTGATATACAGTAGACTGTACAAAAGCTTGTCTATCGGGCTGTTTGGGTGGTATTTGTGCTATAAACCTCACAAGTCTTTTCTGAATTAAAAATATTCTGTTTGAGTAGCCAGAGTGTGCATTTTCCCATATATGTACTGATTATGACAGTGTTGTATTATTCTGAGAACTACCATCCATGGTTTTTGCGATTTTTCAGTGCATCTATGTGCTCCCCGTGTTAAACGCTTATATAATATAGTTCCTAAAATTATTGTGCTTCTTACTTCTTTAGTTTCCTCTTTGTTTATTTTAATTTTTACACTACAAATTTGACTCTCTGATTTGATACGGTATATATATTGTAACAGATGGATTGATAGAAAAATTGTTTTGCAGTAGATACTTCCTTGCATTTCCAATATTCAGGACTGCTTCCTTTTTAAGCTCTTCCTTTGTTTGAGCTTGTAGAAAGTTTTTCCGTCATCAGCATTCTTATCTGATTTATATCGTCTGGGAAACTATGTATGGAGAGCATAAATAGTAGTTGACCAAGTATGGAAGCATACCATGTTTGACATTTTGGTGCTCAAATCCATAACTGATTATGCTTCCCCCACTAGTATGTTTGATTTCTGTGCAATGTTCCCCATGAATACTGTAAGCTTTTATTATGTCATAGCATTACCCACAGAAAACACACTGTTGTAATGGATGAACAGTTTTAAAAAGGATTTTCATCACTAAAAGATGACTCTCCAATACATCTACAGCTACAACTACATCTACATCTATACTCTGCAAACCACTGTGAGGTGCATGGCAGATGTACAGGAGAAGTATGAATGTTTTCCAAAAAAAGGAAACGCTGTGCAAGCATCAAAATCTGTTTACTTGCACTTTGTCCATCATCTAAGGAATTTATTAACACGTTATTTGTGGTCTGTCACTACTTAAGCCTTGAAATGGATTTTCTGTTCACACTTGCCACATCACTCCCAGGGGGCAAGCATATTTCCTTTAACAGTAAAATTTATTACACTGAAATATTCACATAAAACATCTCAGCAGCTGACCCAGTTACCCTCATCAGCCATTTTCAGTAACCCAAGTAATTATTTTTGGCTTGAGGATATTTACGTGTATATCTCCTAGCAGTATTGTTTTACATAACAAGTCAACAAGAAACATTGACATCAGATTGCATTCATCGTGTTAATTATAAAGAAATAGATATCAAATGGGATAGAATACCATGTTATTAGATTAGAAAGTAAGCATTCGTGCACTACACACATATAAACAGTCATGCACGCATGGTGACCATCGGCAAAATCTGACACTGCATTAGGCTAAGAATAATTATGCACATCTTTGAAAATGACTGAAAATTGGAAACCATCTCAGACAATGAAATATCTGACTGCAATAAACCGTACTATCAGCAGGTTTTCATTAGACTGTGCCTCAGCTGCCTTAATAAAGTTTAGCTATCTCCAGATTATATAAACAGTAAACTCTGAAACATGTTTTAAAAAAAGAGACCGGTATTTTAAAATTCAATTAAAACCTGCCTTATTCAGTGCCAAAAAGAACAATACAATGGTGGACAAAACATTGGGCAATGTCTGTAAACATTTTACTACTGTGTTCACTGAACTAACAAGGCAGAGAAAAAGCAAGAAGTCATGAGAAGTGTTGGCTAAACAGAAATATGATTTGGCAAGGAGGTGTGGGATCTCACACACCATTCTGTTTACTGACAACTCACATGGGTCTGTAAATAACATGAATTCACAGCTGAATTCTTCAACTGAACTTGCCTTCTTTGCGATGTTGCACGAATTTGACATAGCGGTCTGTAAAAAGAACTTTGTGTTTATACTTCTCATTCTCAAGTTCATTACTGTTCTAGGACTTGGACCCTTTACGTCTCTTTTTCACATAAACTTGGAGACAAATGCAGTGATGGACTGAATGTAAACACAGTTTCCCTGCGGTCATACCTCCAATCACATATCTATAAATATCATTCAATGCTCCTTTAATATTGCTAATTTTATGTTCCTTGATTAATTTGAATGATAAGTCGTAACAATGTGGAGTGAGTCATTTTATGTTCATCTCACAAATTATTTTGTATATATGACTACAAGCTGAACATTGTAAGTCATTCTTTTCCTTAATATACAGATGTATATAATGTGAATTAATAATTTCTATCCACAATGAAAATACATTACAATACTAAAAATTATTCTACATTTTCTTTAACATTTTTAAAACTTTGCTACACTTTATTCCATTCTCATAGACAAATCTAATATAAAGTCTCCAATGCATTTTTATGTAAAATAAATACCTACCCATAGTACCACACCACCAAATCTTTTTCATAGTCAAAAGCAGACTATAAGTGTCCAATATAGCTACCACCATAAAGATACTTTTCAGACCCATCTACCAACACAGTAACGAAACAGTCACACGAATTGGATCAATAAAACATGCAAAATTATTCCCGTTAGTCTTTGAGCATGCATCCTACTTCAGCCAGTTTTGAACAATGTACTGTATTATACAGCCATGTCTTTCAATAATGAACATTTTCGGCATTTAAAACTAAAAGTTACCTTTTCAAATGATTTTTGATGATTCACCATGCATTTAATTCTTTCATGGTACAAGGTTACTTCTAAATGATGTGTGTTGAAAAAATTTTCGTTTTTTATGGAAATAAATACTTATTCCGTGAAAGATATAACTACCTCGCGAGCTGTAAGATCACATCTGGTACATACATGGCTCACCTCATTGAAATCTCTCCATAATTATAAACATTAGTTGTAAGCATATCTTTAAGACGTGGCATTTTTATATACCTTGTATGACTCATAATATTACAGAACACATGGGTCAAGAGACAAAAATCAGATAAATCTATGTAACATAATCTTATACAGATTGTTACCTATACTGAATTTTTCTTTTCAGTTCATTGTGCATATATACTAGTGACATCAAAAGATAGTAACATACAGAGCAGAGATTCAATTCTAGTCTTACTTTTACAGTTTTATTGTTCAAGCAAGAGACTGTTGCAAATGTGGGCATGATGCTGATGCCTTCCTGCACTACATACTATTGCTAATTATAAACAGTGTAACCTGAGAAACAAATGATTTGTGTAAGTATGGAACTAAGTACATCTGTGATTACAGTATTTATTATGTGTGTGCAGAAGTTGAAATAGAAACACTGACAATATATACAGTATGTGTGTCTGTGAATCAGTGTCAACATATTGTGACTTTCCTTGGCCATGGACAGAGAATTTAAACAGTAACATGAACACTCGCTATGAAGTCTATCTACTATTACAAGAGTTACTGTACATTGTACTTGTGGAAAATCTATTTTTCTCTCTTAGTTTACCCTGTTATTGCAGTGTAGAATGTTTGTTTATCTTCATCAGATGTTGAGACATTTGCAAGGGATCAAAGCACTTTTCTGTGTTTCCAAGATGTACAAAGTACCATTTGTGTGCTGACAATGACAAATGGTATATTGTAGGGCACGTGTGCACACCGGACAGTTTTCTAGACTAGTGCCAAAGTGTAAAGACAGCGTGATGCTTCATTTCATTTGGTCTTTAAAAACATGCCACTCTTTTTACATTTCTTATATATAGCTTTATTTGTTCAGATGAATTGTGTTTTCTTCTTGTTTTGGGATACAGAGTTTTGTCGCATGTGTAATTCTTATAATTCTTGCAAGCAGCAGAGATATTGAAGCAGATATGGTATCATATCAAATGGTCTTGATGAGATGGATACAGGGATATAACACTTGTTAATGTTGGTTTTAAAACTTTTCCAAGAGATATCAAGGAAATGTCCTAAAACTGAAAGGCTAGATGGCCAGAAAAACTGAAAAGTAAGGTGGCCAGAACCAGTTACTGCAGTGTGAACATCGTTAAGTGAGGCCCTGAAAGAAACATTGCACATGGGAAAAATATATTAAAAAAAGGTTCTGTGACTTACCAAATGGGAAAGTGCTGGTAGATAGACAGAAAGCGCTGGTAGATAGACACAATAAAAAATAAAAAACACAAAGACACACACAAATATCAAGCTTTCGCAACCCACAGTTGCTTCGTCAGGAAAGAAGGAAAGAGAGGGAAAGATGAAAGGATGTGGGTTTTAAGGGAGAGGGTAAGGAGTCATTCCAATCCCGGGAGCGGAAAGACTTACCTTAGGGGGAAAAAGGGACAGGTATACACTTGCGCGCACCCGCGCGTGCGCGCACGCCCTCACACACACACACACACACACACATATCCATCCGCACATATACGGACACAAGCAGACATATGTAAGGCAAAGAGTTTGGGCAGAGATGTCAGTCGAGGCGGAAGTATAGAGGCAAAGATGATGTTGAGTGACAAGTGATGTACGAGGGGCTAATTTCAAGTTGCCGCCCCTCGTACATCAGTTGTCACTCAACAACATCTTTGCCTCTATACTTCCGCCTCGACTGATCTTTGCATTTACATATGTCTGCTTGTGTCTGTATATGTGCGGAAAGATATATGTGTGTGTGCGCGAGTGTATACCTGTCCCTTTTTCCCCTAAGGTAAGTCTTTCCACTCCCGGGATTGGAATGACTTTTTACCCTCTCCCTTAAAACCCACATCCTTTCGTCTTTCCCTCTCCTTCCCTCTTTCCTGATGAAGCAACCGTGGGTTGCGAAAGCTTGATATTTGTGTGTGTGTGTGTGTGTGTGTTTGTGTTTTTTATATTTTATTATGTCTATCTACCAGCGCTTTCCCATTTTGTAAGTCACAGCTCGTTTTTTTAATATATATAGTTGTCTTTCAGTGCATATATTGGTCTTCTTGCAAACTCATCAAATACTTTACAACCTAATGTTTCCTCATGGTCTTAACTGCACCAGTATATGCAGTATATGCAGTGAAAGACAACTAACACGCTAAAGTGGGTACATGTTAAGATATTAGCTGTCACAATATTTGTGCCTATATCCCTAACACCCTGTATATTTAGGGTGTTAGGGGTATAAATGCAGATATTGTGTCATTGGTATCTTAATATGTACCCACTTCAGTATGTAAGTTGCTTTATCTTTGCATCTAACAGTCTTCCCACAAACACGACACATAATTTAACTATTTGATATTTTCTGCATGATCGTAACTACACTGCTGAGTGGAGTAAACCTGTCAGTATAGACTCGCTGTTTTGCATCCTTGCATCCACACTTCAAAATCTGGTGTGCTGCCCAAAGGAAGATAAGCATTAGTCGCAAGCTTGCTTGTGCTACATGTTCCTGGAGGTACTAACAAACTGAAAAACATCCCATTCCTAATAGGTGAATGAACTAAATACTGATGTAATGTTGTTCAGCACAGTGTCCTTGGTTATCAAAAAAATATTTGCACTTACAGACCTTATGAGGTTCCCACTTGATGCTGTAGCTACAGCAATAGCTGAGTCTGGCAGCATAGCCTTTCAATATTTTTGGCCATCTAGCTTTTGAATTTTAGTACATTTCTCTCTCTCTCTCTCTCTCTCTCTCTCTCTCTCTCTCTCTCTCACACACACACACACACACACACACAAACATGCTTCTCTGTGTTAGGCAGACCTCCTAAAATATCTATCTCCATTTACAGACATTCGTTCTTAAAGTTTTTTTGTTAAAATCTTGTTGAACATTACTTCATTAATTTACTGGGGTAAGTAGTATGCATTACTTAGCACCCCTGGTTAGTAGACCCTGCTAGTTTTGTGAGTGGTGAAGTCTCATCATCCCATGGCTCATGAATTTAGTGAACCAAAGACTTTTAAATACCCTGTATTATCATAATGTGTTACAAAATTTGCTTACAATTGGCCACTGAGCCATAATTAAGAAATTATCATATCAGAAATGTGGTCTCACGGTGTCTGTTCTCCTTCAGACAGAACTTATCAAATTCCATCAAAACAACAGCAGTATCAGTTAACAACATAGTTGAAAAAGGTGGCAAGGATTTCTGTTTTACTTTACATCACTCTCAAGTTAAATAAAAAAAAATTCCAGTGATTCTATCTACAACTGTGGATCTGTTAGATTCAGGACGGTCCTGAGGTAAGTGAAGAAATTGCATTTGCCAATGATGGCCGTTGCATCAACTTCTATCAAGGTGAACTTGACAAGAACATAGCCTTTAAAAATTGCGAATTTTTCAACACTACGTTTTTGATGAATCAGGGTGGCCGTATATGTTACGAAGTTTTCAGCAGTGCCCATCTTGGTTAAAGCTTCACTGTCTAGCAAATATTTTGTGCTGATAGTACTTAAGCAAAATAACAATATTCTTTTTTAACAAAAGCATTAAAAATAAATTTATTTGGTAAAATTTACAAAACTTACATTTTATACACAGAGGAGTGAGAAATAGTAGCATGTATTTTTGGTTTTGTAGTAAATATGCTCTTAATCAAGAATCGACAGACAAAGAAAGTCCTTGGCATACTTTACACTCGTTCTGGTCTTTTCTCCATCTCTACAGTCTGGGATCTGCTAATAAATGTAAGTCAAACAGCACTTTCCAGATCATCATTTAAATGAATAATTGGAAAATTAATGACAGTTCGTTAACTTCTCAACACTGAAGATAGAAAGACATAGAAAAACCGACAGCATTTACTTACACACAATAGAGTAGGCGTCTTTGATCTCTGCAAATTCTCTGTTCTAATGAGATAAACTTGCAGTTACAGAAAGATTACGAGATATCAGAAATGAATGACTACAGACATTTTGTTTTCGTGTATGAACTGTATATCACTTGTGAGAACTACTATATTTCGACAGGGTAAAACTTCATTAACTTTCTCTGGATTTTTATGCAACATCTATTGACCTCTTATAAATTGTTTATCCTTTGTGAAAACTAGTATTTTTAATAGGGCAAAACTACAGTTATTTTTCTCTGAATTATCATAAATATTTCTACCTGAATGAAAAGTGGAAGAAGAGAACAAGTTTTTATATTCTTTGTAAAAGGAATAAGTACTTCTAAATTTCATATGTTTCATTATGAACAGTATCTTGACACAGCATGCAAAAGAAAGTTCGCTTATCAACATGTACATTTTTACAGTACCTAATAATTAACTGGTATTATTGTAACCGGAAAGACAGAGAAAGACAATGCCTGAAATTTTATCATTTTTTGACTATAGTTTATCTTGTTATACAGTCACACATGTGCTTTAAACCACTGAACTGCGTTCATTAACTGATTATAATTTCATGAAGATGAGTCAGTGTAGATCAAGTATTTTCATTCTAATGGTTCTTCTCTTCAGTTATAACATCTGGAAGTAATAATAATAACATATGATCTAGACCGAGCTTTACCTGCTGGTGAAAATTTTCTGTAAAGTGACTGAAGTTTGAGAAAAGCTCGACAAGTCATTGTGTCGGGAAACTGCTCATGATGTATCTCATCCTATCCCACCTCTGTGCCTTGATCTTAAACTCTTCTCTGCATAAACTCTTCAGACAACTTCTCAAAACTTCGCCTGCAAATTCGTCATATGGTATTTTAATACTGTACATATGTGTAATATATGAAGTGTATTTGTTAATTTGGTCAAGTGACAGTCACATCATCAAGAGTTTAAGTTAACTTTGTCGAATGTCAAGTCCAGTGCTGAAATTAAATGTTTAGTACTGGTAGATGATGTATCAGTTTCTTGTTAATACATCAAATGCATTTATTGTGTACATTGAAAGTAAATATAGATAAGGAATATTCAGTTACCTTGGCTTTAAGTTATGTAATATAATATATAGATTCAGTGTGATATTATTTGTATAACAATATAGAATGCACACTTCCACAAGAGGAAAAAAATTACAAAAGAGTAACAGCAGTGTATTGAAATGTCTATGAAGTAGTCTGTGTTACATTCCTTTGCTTGATTCTGTAAAATTAGGCCTACAGAGGTATTAAAAAACAAAATTCAGTTGAATATACAAGTCTTTTTTGAATAACTAGGGATATCATGACGTGAATGACGAAAGTGTAAAAGTGTAGGTACAAAACTGGAAACAAATATAAGTAGAAATAAGTGTCCATAACTGAAAATGTGTATTTTCCTAAGAAGACTTGTACAGGCGAAATATAAATAAATCGTCATCAATCGAGAGTGGGGAGTGTCTTCTGTTCTTTCATCCTATTTCTTTACTTTCTGTGAAATGCATAGATAATAAATAATAATAATTAGACCTGCCCCAATGCTGCTGTTGTACTAAAAACTCTACTTACGTCTGAAGCCATGCAACTTCAATCACTTGTGTACTTCTTCTGGAAAAGTGAGGAATGAGCTTATTGTATCAGCAAATATTCAAAGCTCCCTTTTAAAAATATTCCGAGTTCCCTCTTACCTCCCAGTGCTTTTGACTAACATTAAAAATTAGTTTAGAAAAGGCTGTGATTTTCATGACTTGATTACAACACACACAGATAGTCTCTATTGGCACCGATACTCCCGGGTGAAGGTCCGATTGATGATCTGTGTGGTTGCGAGTGGACTAGTTCAGAGCAATTCGAGAGTGGGAAAATTGTTTAGGCTCATGTATTGGATCCTTCTGTGACCGAGGTAAGCGAAGTGTTTGGAGTTTCAAGAGGAATCAAGTGGAAGACATATACTGCATAGAGGGAAAGCGGAAAGATGTCATCTGCTGAGTCACAACGTGGGCGGAATTGTGTGGTGAATGATCATGACAGACTGTCATTGAAGAGGAGTCTGATGAAAGATAAGAGGATGACAGCTGCGAAAGTCCTAGCAGAAGTAAATATCACACTCACGAACCCCTTCAGCACCAAAACAACACTAATGGTGCTCCATAAGCTGGGAATTGCAGGCTGAGGTGGAATTTCAAAACCACTCATCAGTGAACCAAATGCCTGTGACCAGAAAACTTGGTGCCAAAGCAATAAAATCCGGACTGTGAGGCCCTGAGAGAATGTCATTCAGTCGGATGAGTGTTGTTTCACACTGTCGTTGTCAAGTTCTGTAGATGCTGCTAGGGAATACCGCAGATCAAGTAACTTCCATAATATGAATTTGACCCTCACTACCCCAGCAGAAATAGTGTCCATCATAAAATATTTAAAATCAAAAACATCCAGTGGGTTTGATGGAATATCAACAAAGCTAATTAAAGAATGTGATTCTGAGTTAAGTAACATATTAAGCTATCTGTGTAACCAGTCGTTTATCAGTGGAATATTTCCTGAATGGTTGAAATATGCTGAAGTTAAGCCACTGTTTAAGAAGGGAGATAAAGAAATAGCATCCAATTTCCCTTTTGCTAGCATTCTCAAAAATTTTAGAAAAAGTAATGTACAATCGGCAATGGCAAGGAAATCGTTTCTGAAGAAGAGAAATTTGTTAACATCCAGTATTGATTTAAGTGTCAGGAAGTCATTTCTGAAAGTATTCGTATGGAGTGTAACCATGTATGGAAGTGAAACATGGACGATAAATAGTTTGGACAAGAAGAGAATAGAAGCTTTCGAAATGTGGTGCTACAGAAGAATGCTGAAGATTAGATGGGTAGATCACATAACTAATGAGGAAGTATTGAATAGGATTGGGGAGAAGAGAAGTTTGTGGCACAACTTGACCAGAAGAAGGGATCGGTTGGTAGGACATGTTCTGAGGCATCAAGGGATCACCAATTTAGTATTGGAGGGCAGCGTGGAGGGTAAAAATCGTAGAGGGAGACCAAGAGATGAATACACTAAGCAGATTCAGAAGGATGTAGGTTGCAGTAGGTACTGGGAGATGAAAAAGCTTGCACAGGATAGAGTAGCATGGAGAGCTGCATCAAACCAGTCTCAGGACTGAAGACCACAACAACAACAACAACAACCATCTTATCTCAAATAACATACTGTCAAAGTAGAGGGAGACCAAGAGATGAATACACTAAGCAGATTCAGAAGGATGTAGGTTGCAGTAGGTACTGGGAGATGAAAAAGCTTGCACAGGATAGAGTAGCATGGAGAGCTGCATCAAACCAGTCTCAGGACTGAAGACCACAACAACAACAACAACAACAACAACCATCTTATCTCAAATAACATACTGTCAAAGTCACACTTCGGATTTCTAAAGGGTTCTGATATTGAGAAGGCTACCTACACTTACAGTGAAAATGTGCTTAATTCATTAGACAAAAACTTGCAGGCAACTGGTATATTTTGTGATTTGTCAAAGGCATTTGACTGTGTGAATCAGAATACCCTTTTAAGTAAATTAGAATGTTATATCATATCAGGAAATGCTGCAAAATGGTTCAAATCTTATATCTCTGGCAGGAAACAAAGGGCGTTATTATGAAAGAGACATGTATCAAGCTATCAGGCATCATCCTACTGGGAACTAATTACATGTGGGGTCCCACAAGGTTCCATTTTAGGGTCCTTACTTTTTCTTGTGTATATCAATGACCTTTCATCAGTAACATTACCAGAAGCCAAGTTCGTTTTGTTTGCCGATGATACAAACATTGCAATAAATAGCAAATCAAGAGTAGTTTTAGAAAAGTCAGCTAATAAAATATTGATGGAAATTAATCACTGGTTCCTAGCCAATTCTTTGTCACTAAACTTTGATGAAACACACTACATGCAGTTCAGAACTTGAAAGGGATGTCCCACGAGTTTATGCCTAACATACGATGACAAGCAGATAGAAGAAGTGGACAGTGTTAAATTCTAGGGATTACAGCTAGATAATAAATTCAACTGGGAGAAGCAAACCACAGAACTGCTGAAGCGTCTTAACAAATCTCTATTTGCAATGCGAATTGTGTCAGACATAGAGGATATAAAAATGAAAAAGCTGGCATACTATGCTTACTTTCATTCCATAATGTCATATGGGATTATTTTTGGGGGTAATTCATCAAGCCAAGCTAAAGTTTTCTGGGCACAAAAACGTGCAGTAAGAGTTACATGTGGTGTAAACTCAAGAACATCCTGCAGAAGCCTGTTTAGGGAACTAGGGATACTAACTACTGCTTCCCAATATATTTATTCATTAATGAAATCTGTCATTAAAAATATATAATTTTTTTTTCAAGCAAATAGCTAATTCCCATGAATACTAGAAATGAGAATAATCTTCATAAGGATTTAAAGTCACTTGGTTGGGGTTGGGGTTGGTTTGGGTTGTTTGGGGAAGGAGACCAGAGAGCGAGGTCATCGGTCTCGTCGGATTAGGGAAGGACGGGGAAGGAAGTCGGCCGTGCCCTTTGAAAGGAACCATCCCAGCATTTGCCTGGAGCGATTTAGGGAAATCACGGAAAACCTAAATCAGGATGGCCGGATGCGGGATTGAACCGTTGTCCTCCCGAATGTGAGTGCAGTGAAAGTCATTTAGTCTTGTACAAAAAGGTGTGCATTATTCAGGAACACACATTTTCAATAACTTGCCAGCACCCATAAAAAGCTTAACAACCAACTTCTTCTAGTCCATTGATGAATTTCTCAGTAGAACCATAAGTACAATATAACTTCTGAACAATTTCAGTGCAGTAATGTGTTCATTGTAAATAAGTAAGTGTGTGTGTGTGTGTGTGTGTGTGTGTGTGTGTTAAAGTACAATCTAACTTCTACACCATTTCAGTGCAGTAATGTGTTCATTGTAAATAAGTATTATAGTAGTTGTATTACACGTTTATTACCTTATAAATAAATAGAAAGACTTTTTTATTTTAAATTCAGTACATTAGTATTTGTAAAATGATTCTTTCATGTAGCATTCATTAAAAAAATGACAATCATTTCACTTGGGACCTATGGAATGGTACATTAGCTTATTTGTTTGAATTGTAAATATTTGTCATGTATTGTTGTTTTCCTGACGTGTTCTACATCCTGGAGGACCTCTTCACTACGGATTAACTGGAATGAAAGTAAATCTGATCTAATCTAAACTGTTTCCAAGTTCTGGTCGAGTTTATGTCCCGAGAGTGAAACATGCCTGCGGTTCAGTGATGAGTTGGACAGTCTTATCTTGGTACTCCATTGGCCCCATTGTTACTCTGGAAGGTCACAATTACAGTCACAGTGGTGATGCCGCATTCCAAGACTACAGGGCCTCTTTTCACACAGCTCGCATCGTCCAGGACTGCTTTTGTGAGCACCAAAATGAACCGCCGCATTTCCCCTGATCATCACAGTCACCAGATCGCATTATTATTGAGCCTTTATGGTCTACATTGGAGAGAAGGGTGCATGATTGCTCCTTCATCATTACCTGAACTTACCCCTCTTTTGCAAGAAGAATGGTATAACATAGCCTCAAAACCATATATGACCTGTATTTGTGCATTCTGAGATGAATGGAAGCTGTTTGGAATGCCAACGGGTTTCCTAAACCTTATTAGCCATGGTAACATGTTGTGTTGTTGGTGTTTCTGTATTTTCTTCCAACCTCTTCAGGTCAGGGGCAACGGTCTTGCCGCAGTGGTAACACCAGTTCCCATCAGATCACCGAAGTTAAGAGCTGCTAGGCTGGACTTGGATGGACGATCGGCCGGCCGAAGTGGCCGTGCGGTTAAAGGTGCTGCAGTCTGGAACCGCAAGACCGCTACGGTCGCAGGTTCGAATCCTGCTTCGGGCATGGATGTTTGTGATGTCCTTAGGTTAGTTAGGTTTAACTAGTTCTAAGTTCTAGGGGACTAATGACCTCAGCAGTTGAGTCCCATAGTGCTCAGAGCCATTTGAACCATTTTTTGATGGACGATCATCCGGTCTGCTGAGCACTTTTGGCAAGTGGGGTGCACTCAGCCTTTGTGGTGCAAACTGAGGAACTACTTGATTGAGAAGTAGCAGCTCCTGTCTCGTAACTGACATATAGCCGGGAGAGCGGTGTGCTGACCACATGCCCCTCCATATCCGTTTCCAGTGACGCCTGTGGGCTGAGGATGACACGGTGGCTGGTCGATACTGTTCGGCCTTCCAAGGCCTGTTCGGACGGAGTTCTTCAGGTCAAGAGAGATGACGGTATAAATACTGAGAAATGTGAAAATCTAGCCTTTGCTTTAAAAGGCGTGCGTGTTATCCAGGCTACAGACATCCAGTCACATAGCGACTTCCAACAAACTTCAAACATAATTTCAAACCTTTCCTAAACTTTTTTTCCCTTACACACGTCATGTCAAATATTTAAAACACTAACTCACTTGTAAAGTAATCAGAAGTTAGCCATTTTGTAGATGGGGCTTCGATTCTTTAAAGAATTGGGGGTTTAGTGGTTCTGTATTGATGGTCGTAGATTTACGGAAATCTTTAGACGGTGTTGAATGGAACACACTTCTTCATATTTTGAAAGTGGCAAGGATAAAATACAGGGAGTGGAAGGTTATCCAAAAGTTTCACAGAAGACAGATTGCAGTAATAAATGTTTAAGTACGTGAAAGGGAAGCAGTGGTTACTTTTGTTGTTACCGACACATCCATCAACACTACGTACTATTTTCAATGTTCCGCTGAGACCTGTTTGTAACCTACCCTAGTATTCTCAATCTGTACATTGAGCAAGCAGTAAAGGAAAACATGAACAAATTTGAAAAAGTAATTAAACTCCAGGAATAAGAAATAAAACGTTAAAGGTTCGCCTATGACAATATAATTGTGTCAGAGGTAGAAAGGGGTTGGAAAATTAAATGAAAGCAGTGGGCAGTGTTTTGAAAAGAGGTCATGAAATGAATATCAATTAATGTAAAACAAAATGAAGAACATACATTAGGCCCTACCATAATAGAGAAGCATAAATTGCGTAACGGATCACCACACTGATTATGAAGTAAGGAGACGGAAAACCTTCGGCAGCTTCTCCGCTACTAACAGCCCCCACATTTCGTGATTCTTCACACTACCACGTGTGTGGGTAATCCAGTACTTGTAGTGGAATCAAGCTTTGTAAGTCATTATTCAAATGGTTCAAATGGCTCTCAGCACTATGGGACTTAATGTCTGAGGTCATCAGTCCCCTAGAACTTAAAACTAATTAAACCTAACTAACCTAAGGACATCACACACATCCATGCCCGAGGCAGGATTCGAACCTGCGACCGTAGTAGTCGCGCGGTTCCAGATCGACGCGCCTAGAACCGCTCGGCCACTGTGGCCGGCTAAGTCATTATTATCGCGTCACGTACGCCTGTAATCCATTCAGTTTTCATTTTGTTTATCATAACTTTAACGATTTCTAAAGTTTTGAGCTCGAACCTTGAGGCAGTTAAATACCTTGTGATCTCTCCAGAACAGAACTTTACTCCTGCTCAAGTAGTGATCGATGTTATGAATAAACGCTTTACACATTGCTTATAATCAGATATAACTTCACATAACAATTTGTTTCATAAATAAAATTTCCGTTTTAAGGTGTGGCAACCGGGTTATTAGTTTCATTAAAATGCAACTTGAAACATTAGTAAATTCGACTAACCAATCGAAGTGGAGAGGAATAATGCCTTTTGTAAGACACCCTTTTATAATTTGTTGCTACCGACACATGTATTAACAATTTACGTACTGTTTTTAGCGGTAGATTTGTTTATTTTCTTTCTAAAACATTGTTCTTACTTGTTAATGTGTTGTGTAGCAGACATGAATTTTTGGCTCGAAGGTAGGTGCATTTACAGAGGACAGATTACTAGATGTTAAATATTCTGCCTTTGTTTACACACGGTTTACAGATAAGACTTACTCTCATGCCACTAAGTTGAGGCATTATACGTAGTTCATCTATGCTATGCTTAAAGGCTCTTTAGCCTAGAATACTAAACTTGGAAATCATAGGAGTATATATTTGCTCATATACTTCATATGACGCTGTTAGTCGTGTGTGTTGGAAGTTTTAAATCTACCATACAGGGTGATTCAAAAAGAATACCATAACTTTAGGAATTTAAAACTCTGCAACAACAAAAGGCAGAGCTAAGCACTATCTGTCGGCGAATTAAGGGAGCCAGAAAGTTTCATTTAGTTGTACATTTGTTCGCTTGAGGCGCTGTTGACTAGGCGTCAGCGTCAGTTGATGCTAAGATGGCGACCGCTCAACAGAAAGCTTTTTGTGTTATTGAGTGCGGCAGAAGTGAATCGACGACAGTTGTTCAGCGTGCATTTCGGACGAAGTATGGTGTTAAACCTCCTGATAGGTGGCACTTATCTGTCCGTAACTACCTGAACGTCAACTACCCGAGGCGATGGATCGGCCGCCAGGCAGCCCGTGACAGAGCACTTCATCACTGGCCTCCAAGAAGCCCTGATCTTACCCCCTGCGATTTTTTCTTATGGGGGTATGTTAAGGATATGGTGTTTCGGCCACCTCTCCCAGCCACCATTGATGATTTGAAACGAGAAATAACGGCTGCTATCCAAACTGTTACGCCTGATATGCTACAGAGAGTGTGGAACAAGTTGTAGTATCGGGTTGATATTGCTCGTGTGTCTGGAGGGGGCCATATTGAACATCTCTGAACTCGTTTTTGAGTGAAAAAAAACCTTTCTAAATACTCTTTATAATGATGTATAACAGAAGGGTATATTATGTTTCTTTCATTAAATACACATTTTTAAAGTTGTGGTATTCTTTTTGAATCACCCTGTATATTCTGCAGCTTGTCATCTGCAAACAACAAGACGTTTCCACTATGCTTTCCGTTTCTCGTTCACTTCCAACTCCGAATCGCTATATATCGTGTTATTTAGTGTATTACTTGCATTTATTTTTGTGTTGTGGCCCTGGTTCCCCTGTTTGTGACAAGATAAAGCACTTATTTCTTCTGCTGTTATCGTTTCTTGCTGTTATACGTTTATTTGATATAATTTATTACCAAATCACAAGATATTTCTGCGGCCATTTCACGTATTGTTGTAACTGCGTTTTGTACATTTGTTGCATTTCGTCTTTATTTGGAGTGTACCGTATCGTGAATAACACGGAAATACCATTCCAATTTGCCTTAGCAGGCGCGGAAATAGGAAGAGCTACGACATCCGAAAGAGTATTAAACAATGTAAGTTGACTTTTATAATAACTCTTATTTGCATTCAGCTCTTATTAAGGCTCGATTCACACGGTGGGTGACGTCACGTCAACGCCAGTGACGTCACACACCGTGAAAAATCCACTTGGATTCACACTGGACGCAACTTCAAGCGACAGCAAAACTTCAACCACGTTTTGGCGCGTTATTGGAAACTCGCAGAAGTGTTCACGAGAGAGGATGGCGGACGTTATATTTAGTCTTGACGAACTTGCTACGATTGCAATTGCTTTAGATGATGAGGAAAGAGACCGGAAATTGGCAAGGCAATCAAAACGAACGTGGGTGAAGAAAATGATTTTGAAGAGAATGTGTGAAGGCGAATATCACACATTGCGTAGAGAGCTGGAACAAGAGGAGACGTCATTTCATAAATATTTACGAATGTCGAGACAGCAATTTTTCAATTTGCTGTCTTTGATAAGCAGCAGCATCAAGAAAGTAGACACAAGCATGCGCCGTGCAATTTCTCCACGAGAAAAACTAATGGTTTGTTTGAGGTGAGTCTGATGCTTCAGCTTTACCAATTCCTATTCTACCTTTACGTATTTTATAGAACAGAATATTTATTGTAATACTGCACACTATCAACAAATTGATCTATAGGCTAAACATTCACAATTTATGGCCCCTAGTTATGTAGATCTAAATCTGCTAAAGTTCGTCCTGCATAAACTTTGGCACTGCGGAGAACCAGCTGCACACTGTATATGAATGTGAAACATCGAACTTTTTACTGCAGTTGTACTTAAATAAGCTGCATCCATACGAAATGTTAAGTGGGACTCAGTACCAGAAAGTATGCAAATAAATACAATACATAAGTAAACTACTAGCCAAAACGACAATGTGGCGTAGACTACTCATATTTGCTTCGGAATGATAAGTATTACACATAAGCATGGTCGAAATAAACTTTCACGACTCGCGAATAATTGTGAAATTGGAAAGCAGGAAGGCTCTAACCTCTGCTAAGCGTTTTCACCTCCTAATCTTGGGTACATACATACACTCCTGGAAATTGAAATAAGAACACCGTGAATTCATTGTCGCAGGAAGGGGAAACTTTATTGACACATTCCTGGGGTCAGATACATCACATGATCACACTGACAGAACCACAGGCACATAGACACAGGCAACAGAGCATGCACAATTTCGGCATTAGTACAGAGTATATCCACCTTTCGCAGCAATGCAGTCTGCTATTCTCCCATGGAGACGATCGTAGAGATGCTGGATGTAGTCCTGTGGAACGGCTTGCCATGCCATTTCCACCTGGCGCCTCAGTTGGACCAGCGTTCATGCTGGACGTGTAGACCGCGTGAGACGACGCTTCATCCAGTCCCAAACATGCTCAATGGGGGACAGATCCGGAGATCTTGCTGGCCACGGTAGTTGACTTACACCTTCTAGAGCACGTTGGATGGCACGGGATACATGCGGACGTGCATTGTCCTGTTGGAACAGCAAGTTCCCTTGCCGGTCTAGCAATGGTAGAACGATGGGTTCGATGACGGTTTGGATGTACCGTGCACTATTCAGTGTCCCCTCTACGATCACCAGTGGTGTACGGCCAGTGTAGGAGATCGCTCCCCACACCATGATGCCGGGTGTTGGCCCTGTGTGCCTCGGTCGTATGCAGTCCTGATTGTGGCGCTCACCTGCACGGCGCCAAACACGCATACGACCATCATTGGCACCAAGACAGAAGCGACTCTCATCGCTGAAGACGACACGTCTCCATTCGTCCCTCCATTCACGCCTGTCGCGACACCACTGGAGGCGGGCTGCACGATGTTGGGGCGTGAGCGGAAGACGGCCTAACGGTGTGCGGGACCGTAGCCCAGCTTCATGGAGACGGTTGCGAATGGTCCTCGCCGATACCCCAGGAGCAACAGTGTCCCTAATTTGCTGGGAAGTGGCGGTGCGCTCCCCTACGGCACTGCGTAGGATCCTACGGTCTTGGCGTGCATCCGTGCGTCGCTGTGGTCCGGTCCCAGGTCGACGGGCACGTGCACCTTCCGCCGACCACTGGCGACAACATCGATGTACTGTGGAGACCTCACGCCCCACGTGTTGAGCAATTCGGCGGTACGTCCACCCGGCCTCCCGCATGCCCACTATACGCCCTCGCTCAAAGTCCGTCAACTGCACATACGGTTCACGTCCACGCTGTCGCGGCATGCTACCAGTGTTAAAGACTGCGATGGAGCTCCGTATGCCACGGCAAACTGGCTGACACTGACGGCGGCGGTGCACAAATGCCGCGCAGCTAGCGCCATTCGACGGCCAACACCGCGGTTCCTGGTGTGTCCGCTGTGCCGTGCGTGTGATCATTGCTTGTACAGCCCTCTCGCAGTGTCCGGAGCAAGTATGGTGGGTCTGACACACCGGTGTCAATGTGTTCTTTTTTCCATTTCCAGGAGTGTACATAAATAGAGGCAGGTGCGATGTTATACATCTAAATACATTACATACAAAATAAATATAACCTGCAGTAGGCCTACAATATTCATACAGTTATTTACCTGGGCGACCGATAACCAATCCAGTTTTCTTCCATATTTCTTCTTTAAACAAAGTGTCCCTGTATCTTTTGCAGCTCGTGTCATACAACTCCACATTTTGGCGAACAAGTTCGATTAACTTTTCGCCGTTCATGTTTGTATAAAAACATTTTATAACTAAAAACTCAGTAGATATTTTCGATGTGGAGAACACTGCTAGCAGAATCAAACTCGTGCCATGCGAGCAGCCGCAGAACAGAGAGAAAAGTAACAGCCAATCGTAAGCAGTTTGCCAATCACGTGACCCCCACCGTCAACGCCACACTATTCTTTCGAAGTACACCGGCCAGCAGGCAAACTGACGTGACGTGACGTTGCCCACCGTGTAAATCGAGCATAAGACAGTGTATTTAGTTGCGATATCTACAGTGAGTCCCAGGAAGAACGGTTAATATTCAGAGAGCAATGCGTGATACCTTCAATGACTACCGTAGCAGAATATTGTCAACCGACATTTCACAAAACTCAAAGAAATTCTGTTCGTATGTAAAGGCTCTTACAAGGGAACCTCCCCATCGCACCCCCCTCAGATTTAATTATAATTTGGCACAGTGGACAGGCCTTGAAAAACTGAACACAGATCAATCGAGAAAACAGGAAGAAATTGTGTGGAACTATGAAAAAATAAGCGAAATATACAAACTGAGTAGTCCATGTGCAACATAGGTAACATCAAGGAGAATGCAAGCGTAAGAGTGCCGTGGTCCCGTGGTTAGCGTGAGCAACTGCGGAACGAAGGGTCCTTGATTCAAATCTTCCCGCGAGCGAAAAATTTATTGTCTTTATTTTCGCAAAGTTATGATCTGTCCGTTCTTCATTGACGTCTCTGTTCACTGTAATAAGTTTAGTGTGTGTTTTGCGACCGCACCTCAAAACCGTGCGATTAGTAGACGAAAGGACGTGCCTCTCCAATGGGAACCGAAAACATTTGGCCGCACGGTCGTAGGTCAACCGATTCGTCCACAGGACAACACGTCTGATACATTCTATACGACACTGGTGACGGCATATGCGTCACATGACAGGAATATGTTGTCGACCCACCTAACTTGTACACTTGGCGAATGGGTAAAAAGATTCTTCTACCTTGCCCGATTTAGGTTTTCTTGTGGATGTGATAATCACTCCCAAAAAAGTGATGGAAACATAAGAGTTTGTCACATAAACTGCAACAAATGAATGCAATAGTTTCACAGTCGCACAGTTTTCCCTGTGCTCTGTCAAAACATATGTTTCTAACGGTTTCAAATTTTTCCGTGTGTAGACCGTCAAATCCTGCATATGTCCAACCAAATCTGAACATGTCCTGGAATTTTGGAGAGGGAAGTTGATTATATGTGAGTGCCTGAACTTTGATAATTGTCTGAAAATAAAAAATTTAACTTTTCGCTTGAAGGAAGGCTTGAACCAAGGACCTCTCATTCCGCAGCTGCTCACGCTAACCACGGGACCACGGCACTGCCGAGCTGAAGTAGTCCTTGATGTTGCCTATCTTCCACATGGACTACTCAGTTTGTATATTTCGCTTTTTTTTTCATAGTTCCACACAACTTCTTCCTGTTTTCTCGATTGATGTGTGTTCAGTTTTTCAAGGCCAATGGACTGTGCCAACTTATAACTAAATCTGAGGGGGGTGCGATGGGGAGGTTCCCTTGTTAGCAGCACCAAAGTTAGTGTCCAGTCCCTAACGAGTTAGGCAGGAACTGAAATTGAGGGTAGCAAAGCAAAAGCTGAAATTCTTAACTCCGTTTTCAAACATTTTTTCACAAAGGAAAACCCAGGAAAATTGCCCCAATTTAATCCTTGTACCACTCGAAATATGAATGACATAAGTATGTTGAGAAACAGCTGAAATCGTTAAGATCGAACGGAGCTCCAGGACTTGGGGGAATCCCTGTCAGATTCTACAGGGTGAAAAGTATTTAAACCGACAAACTCTGGAAGGTTGTAGGGGACATCAAAAAAATATTTTTCCCTAATGTCTTTTTTTCCTATGAGGAAGATTTCTCTGGCGGCAAATTAATTAAACCAACAAACATTTTTTTATGCCCCAGAGGCAACACATTAACACAACCCAATTTCAGTTACAGTAGATTTTAAAAAATGCCTCCACTGACACTTAAACAAACGTTACACCATCGGATCATGTTCTGTGTGACATGGGCAAAAACCGCAGGAGTATCCTGAGTTGTTCCTGCTGCTGCTACTATCCGGGCAACCAGATCCTCTTCTGATGCAACAGGAGTTGCGTAAGCAAGGTTGCGCACCTCTCTCCACACAAAAAAGTCCAGTTGGGACACATCTAGGGATCAAGCAGGCCATGGTACAGGACCACCTCTGCCAATCCACATTTCTGGGAACCGTCGGTCCAGGAATCGACGCACACGATGACTTAAATGTGCCGGCGCCCCGTCATGTTGGAACCATATGCGTTGTCTTGTAGGGAGCGGGATGTCTTGCAGCAATTTCGGCAATTCTATGGCGAGAAAATTGTAATATTGTCTGCCATTTAATGGCCTAGGTAGCCGATACGGCTCAATTAAACAGTCTCCAATAACACTGACCCACACATTAACGAAGAACCGCACTTTATGAGCTCTAGTAACTGTGGCATGTGGGTTATCCTCACCCCAAACATGCAAATTGTGCATGTCGAAGACTCCATCACGCTCAGAAGTTGCTTCATCGGTAAACAACATACAGGATGCAAATGTAGGATGCCTTTCACACTGTTTCAGGTACCACTGCGAGAACTGTGCTCTGGGTGGATAATCAACTGGTTCCAGGTTGTGGACAAGCTGTAAGTGAAATGGACGTAACAATTACTCCCGAAGAACTGTTCTTACATTCGTCTCATTCATCCCCATGTTACGTGCAATTGCACGAGTGCTGATTGAAGGATCCCGCTCCACATGCTGCAAGACAGGTTCCTCAAATGGCAGCGTTCTTACCGTGCGACGGCGTCCCTGTCCAGGTAATCTGCTAAATGACCCGGTCTCACGCAGACGTTGGTAGCCAGCAGCAGAGGTTGTATGATGCGGGATGTGGCGATTAGGATTCTGTTGTTGATAAACCCGCTGTGCAGCTCGTCCATTGTGGTGCGCTACGTAGTACGCACCAACCGTATCAGTGTACTCACTCCAGGTGTATCGCTGCATTAGTAAACAGAGACGCACTGCTACACTGGTGGACAGCAGTTACCTGCAACTGAAGATCGTAATACGGCCTCTAACAACTGAAGAGCGTAATACGGCCTCCACCGGTTTAAATAATCCTCATAGGAAAAAATGACATTATGGAAAAATATTTGTTTTGATGTCCCCTACAACCTCCTAGAGTTTGTCGGTTTAAATACTTTTCACCCTGTATACTGAATACGCGCTTGAGTTTGCCCCTCTTCTAACAATAATCTATTGTATATCCCTCGAGCAAAAAACTTTGCCCAATTCTTGGAAAAAAGGCACAGGTCACACCCATGTACAAGAAAGGTAGTACAAGTGATCCACAAAAGTACCGTCTGATATCCTTGACATCGACTTATTACGGAATCTTAGAGCATATTCTGAGCTCAAACATAACGAGGTATCTGGAACAGAATGACCTCCTGAATGCCAACCAGCATGGATTCCTAATACATCGATCATGTGAAACCCAACTCTCACTTTCTCACATCACATACTGAAAGCAGTCCAGTAGACACAGTACTTCCTGATTTCTAAAAAGCATTACGCTCAGTATCACAGCTACACTTATTGTCAAAGGTTCAGTCATATGGGTAATCAAGTGGAATTTGTGCCTTGACTGAAGACTTCCTAGTAGGGAGGACACAGTATGTTATCTTGGAAGTTGAGTTATCATAGGCTGTAGGAGTAACTTCGGTTGTGCCCCAGGGAAGTGTGTTGGGACTCTTGATGTTTATGTTGTATATTATTGAACTTGCAGACAATGTTAATAGTAACCTCATGCTTGATGATACGGTTACCTGTAATGGAGTACTGTCTGAAAGAAGCTGTATAAATACTCAGTCAGACCTTGATGGAATTTCAAAGTGGTACAAATATTGGCAACTTGTTTTAAATGTTAAGATATGTAAAATTGTGAACATCACAAACGAAAAAATGTAGTCTCCTATGACTATAATATCAGTGAGTCACTGCTGGAATCGGTCAACTCATACGAATACCTGGGTGTAACACTTTGTAGGGATACGAAATGGAATGATCACATAGACTCAGGCGTGGGTAAAGCAGGTGCTAGACTTCGGTTTCTTGGTAGAATACTGAGGAAGTGCAGTCAGTCTACATAGGAGAATGCTTACATACACTGTGTGATCAAAAGTATCCGGACACCTGGCTGAAAATGACTTACAAGTTCGTGGCGCCCCCCATCAGTAATTCTGTAGTTCAGTATGGAGTTGGCCCACTCTTAGCCTTGATGACAGCTTCCACTATTGCAGGCAAACGTACAATCAGGTGCTGGAAGGTTTCTTGGGGAATGGCAGCCCATTCTTCACGGAGTGCTGCACTGAGGAGAGGCACCTGGCACGAAGTCGGCGCTCCAAAACATCCCAAAGGAGCTTTATAGGATTCAGATCAGGACTCTGTGCAGGCCAGTCCATTACAGGGATGTTATTGTCGTGTAATCACTCCGCCACAGGTCGTGCATTATGAACAGATGCTCTATCGTGTTGAAAGATGCAATCGCCATCCCCGAATTTCTCTTCAACAATGGGAAGCAAGAAGGTCCTTAAAACATAAATGTAGGGCTGTGCTGAGATAGGGGTGCAAGCCCCCCTCCATGAAAAACACGACCACACCATAACACTACCGCCTCCGAATTTTACTTTTGGCACTACACACACTGGCAGATGACGTTCACTGGGCATTTGAAATACCCACAGCCTGCCATCGGATCGCCAAACTGTGTACCGTGATTCGTCACTCCACTCAACGTTTTTCCACTCTTCAATCGCCAATGTTTACACTCCTTACACCAAGCGAAGCGTCGTTTGACGTTTACCGGCGTGATGTGTGGCTTATGAGCAGCCGCTCGACCATGAAATCCAAGTTTTCTCATCTCCCTCCTAACCGTCATAGTACTTGCAGTGGATGCTGATGCAGTTTGGAATTCCTGTGTGATGGTCTGGATAGATGTCTATTACACATTACGACCCTCTACAACTGTCGGCGGTCTCTGTCAGTCAAGAGACGAGGTCGGCCTGTACACTTGTGTGCTGTGCGTGTCCCTTCACGTTTCCACTTCAACATCACATCGGAAACAGTGGACCTAGGGATGTTTAGGAGGGTGGAAATCTTGCGTAGAGACGTATGACACAAGGCACCCCCCTTTCACCTGACCACGTGCGAAGTCCATCAGTTCTTTGAAACGCCCCATTCTGCTCCTTCTCGATGTCTAATGACTACTGAGGTCGCTGATATGGAGTACCTGGCAGAAGGTGGCAGCG
Source organism: Schistocerca piceifrons (assembly GCF_021461385.2). Lineage (NCBI taxonomy): Eukaryota > Metazoa > Arthropoda > Insecta > Orthoptera > Acrididae > Schistocerca > Schistocerca piceifrons. The sequence continues at coordinate 64,756,892 of NC_060148.1, read as the reverse complement.
CAATGCACCTAATGTGAAAAACGTATGTTGCTTAGGGTGTCCTGATACTTTTGATCACATAGTGTTTAACTCGTCGCCATTTCTAGAATATTGCTCAAGTGTGTGGGACCTGTACCAAATATTGAATATATACAGAGAACGCCAGCACGAATGATCACAGGCTTGTTTAACCCGTGGAAGAGTGTCACAGAGATGCTGAAGGAACTAAACTGTAAAACTCTTGAAGATATCAAGAAAGTTTCAAGAACGGCTCTAAATGATGACTAGGAATATACTACAACCCCTTACGTATCGCTCATATAGGGATCATGTGGATAAGATGAGAATAATTTCCGTTCACACAGATGAATTCATACAATCAAGCTTCGGACGCTCCATACGTAAATGGAATGGGAAAAGAATCCTAATGACTGGTACAGTGGGACGTGCCCTGTGTCATGCAGTCCGCAGTGGTTTTCAGAGTATAGATTTAGATGTACATGTAGATATGACAACAACAACCGTTCGAAGCAAACAAGTCTAGCAAACATGGGCTCTAAAATGCATACGTTAGGGCAGTGGCCGTCAAACTTTTTTTTGCTTTACAGCCAATATTAGCACTGTAAAGCAATACTTCAGACAGCATAAGAAGGGGGTTGGGCAAGAGGGGGTGCTAACGTGGGCACTTAAGGACTAAAATGACCACTCAAATAGAAATTAAATTTTTTCACCAAACCATTGTTATTGATAGTAGTTTATCACTTAATATTTCGTACCAAAATACTGCAAGGTATCAGACCAAATACTTTTATCACTTTTTATTTGTCAATTTTTGTTTGCAGTTCATTGTTGTAGTTTCAATTTAAATATTGACATTCTGCTATTTGGAGGTAGTGAGTGGAGCTGTAGACGCTAGAAATCGGGAACGTTTCCTACACATTCTTTTGTTTAAGTTCAGTATAGGGTTAACAGAAGCAGGAGCAGCGACATACGTTTGCTCCAGGTGTGGGGATAATGCCATTTGACAGAGCACGGCAAGAAAATGGTTTTCTCGCTTTAAGGAGGATCGTTTTCACATTAGTGACTCTCCACGTTTAAGAAGACCTTCGTGGTTTGATGAAGATCGTTCAAAAGCATTAGTGCACAATATTCCACATCAGTATACTCGAGGATTGCCAAATGTGGTGAACTGTGATCATTCCACCATTGTTCAACATTTGTATGCAATGGGGAAATTTCAAACACTGGGTGTGGGTACCGCATTCTCTAAGCCAAAATCCGCAGGTGGTCACATGTGTATCTCTGCCTGCTGGTCATCAATTGGCTCGTGAGCAACACTGACCATTTCTACCCTGTATCGTTACTGGTGACAAGAAATGGTGTCTTTATGCTAACATAAGGAACAGACTGGAATGGTTGAGCGCAGACCAAGCAGCAAATCCCTCTATAAAGAGCAGCACGCATCCACAAAAGACAATGTTATGCAGCTGGTGGAACAGCCACGGTGTGGTGTACTGCCAACTGCTTCCCCGAGGTGTAACTGTCACTGCTGACATTTATTGCCAACAACTGAGACGACTTTCAGACGCAATCCAACAACAACGACGAGGTAGTCTGGGTGAAGTGACGCTACTCCACGATAAAGCCCACCCGCATTCTGCTAGACTGCCCAAAAAATACACTACTGGCCATTAAAATTGCTACACCACGAAGATGACGTGCTACAGACGCGAAATTTCAGCGACAGGAAGAAGATGCTGTGATACGCAAATGATTAGCTTTTCAGAGCATCCACACAAGGCTGGTGCCGGTGGCGACACCTACAACGTGCTGACGCGAGGAAAGTTTCCAACCGATTTTTCATACACAAACAGCAGTTGACCGGCGTTGCCTGGTGAAACGTTGTTGTGATGCCTCGTGTAAGGAGGAGAAATGCGTACCATCACGTTTCCGACTTTGATAAAGGTCGGATTGCAGCCTATCGCGATTGCTGTTTATCGTATCGCGACATTGCTGCTCGCGTTGGTCGAAATCCAATGACTGTTAGCAGAATATCGAATCGTTGGGTTCAGGAGGGTAATACGGAACGCCGTGCTGGATCCCAACGGCCTCGTATCACTAGCAGTCGAGATGACAGCCATCTTATCCGCATGGCTGTAACAGATCGTGCAGATCGTGCAGCCACGTCTCGATCCCTGAGTCAACAGATGGGGACGTTTGCAAGACAACAACCATCTGCACGAACAGTTCGACGTCGTTTGCAGCAGCACGTACTAACAGCTCGGAGACTACGGCTGCAGTTACCCTTGACGCTGCATCGCAGACAGGAGCGCCTGCGATGGTGCACTCGACGACGAACCTGGGTGCACGAATGGCAAAAAGTCATTTTTCCAGATGATCCATGTTCTGTTTACAGAATCATGATGGTCGGATCCGTGTTAGGCGACATCGCGGTGAACGCACATTGGAATTCGTCATCGCCATACTGGCGTATCACCCGGCGTGATGGTATGGGGGTGCCATTGGTTACACGTCTGCCACCTTGTTCGCATTGACGGCACTTTGAACAGTGAACGCACATTGGAATTCGTCATCGCCATACTGGCGTATCACCCGGCGTGATGGTATGGGGGTGCCATTGGTTACACGTCTGCCACCTTGTTCGCATTGACGGCACTTTGAACAGTGGACGTTACATTTCAGATGTGTTACGACCCGTGGCTCTACCCTTCATTGGATCCCTGCGAAACCCTACATTTCAGCAGGATAATGCACGACCGCATGTTGCAGGTCCTGTACGGGCCTTTCTGGATACAGAAAATGTTCGGCTGCTGCCCTGACCAGCACATTCTCCAGATCTCTGACCAACTGAAAACGTCTGGTCAATGGTGGCCGAGTAACTGGCTCATCACAATACGCCAGTCACCACTTTTGATGAAGTGTGGTATCGTGTTGAAGCTGCATTGGCAGCTGTACCTGTGGCCAGTAGTGTAGCACATTTGAAGTTGACCATCTCGAAAAGACGCATTCACGAATCCTTGTTACTTGCGTTTGACATTTATACCACAGCAGCCGATCGGTGGTGGTCACGCAGACCCGTGAGTTTTCAGCATTGAAAGACAAACAATAAAACATCCCCCCTCTCACCTCCTCTAAACCCGCAGTGACTGCTTGGTTGTCTTTTCCCTCTGCTATCGATATCTGCGTTTGCTTCCTGGAAACTACTATGGAGAAAGTGAGGTCTTTGACCGGTTGTAACCTTCTGTGGTGGCGCGGAAGTATGGCGTGCGCGCAGAGAGTGAGGTGGACACGGGAGGGCTGTCTCGGCGAGTCAGTTCACCGCCTCAAGACTGTCTGCCACCATCATCAAAAGATGCCGCCAAGAAGAAGAAGAGGCCAGGAAAATGGCCTTTCGTCTTCTCTCAACTTATGCTGTTCCTCCCCCTATCCTTTACTCTATCACTTAGTTATAATTCTCGGCCAGCCAATGGGCCATTCGTCTTCCACACACTTCTACTGTCCCTTCTACTGTCCTGTCTTCTGTCATTAAAAAAAAATCGCTGGCCAGTCAATTGGGCCATTCGTTTTCCAATTTCTTCCACTATCTCTCTAACTATCCTTTCACCTCAAAAAAAAAAGAAAGCAGCACAAAAGTCAAGTAAACATCCAACCGCCATGACATCCCACACCAATCTTCAAGTAAGAAGGAGAAGCGCCTTAGTTGCGCTAGAACTTCGCCAACTGCAGAGGGTACAATCCCTCAGTCATGTGCGTCTGCGTCTGCGAGTCAGTTAGTCTGTTGGTCTCCGAGTCGGTGCAGTGAAGCGACAGAGTTAAGGCCGGTTCCCACTAGAGCGCGGCAGCGCGTCGTGCGGCAGCGGCAGCGGCAAGCGCTTTCCGCTTTGACGCGGCGGCTCGCGGAATTGGCGTTCCCACCTGGAAGCGGCAGCCGCTAGCGGTAGCCAATGACGGACAGCCACTGAGGTACGGGGCAGGACCCACTGAAACGCGCGGTGCGTTTGATTAGCTATATCTTACACCTACATGAAGGAAAGACGACGTTGGGTGAAGACATACCAATTTTTCATTTTCTGTACAATGTACTCTTTCACATATTTCATTATTCATGTTTTCTCATTTCACCATAAACAGATTTCATGACTACCGTTCACGATTGTTCACTATCTCCTAACACATTGAAACAATGTGCGACAAAAGAGATTATTCAGATAGTTAAGCGAGACAAAACTTTAAAATGTAATACGGTAGCAGGTACACGAAAACAGTAAGAACACAAAGACTAGCTGGAAGGGATGAAAGTGGAAGCCACCTGATAGAATTTCCCACAGAGCATAATGTAATCATCGCCAGCACCTTGCTTAAGAATCACGAAAGAATAATATATATTTGGAACAGTTTTCGAAACCAGATTTTAAATTGTAAGGCATTTCCTGGTGCAGACGCAAACCTGACTGAAGACTGTCAATAACAAGAAAAGCGTTCTGAAAAAGAAAATTTGTTCACACCGAATATAAATGCTAATGGTTGGATACTATTTTACAAAGGTATTTGTGTGGAGTGCAGCCTCGTATGTAAGTGAAACGTGGACGATGAACACTTCTGTCAAGAAGACAATGGACGCTTTCAAAACTTGGTGATTCATAAGAATGCTGAACTTTAGATACGAGGATCGTGTGACTAAAGAAGAGGTACGGAATTAAATAGAGGAGGAAGAGGAAATTACGGTACAACTTTGACGACAATAGGGTTAGTTGACAGGGCGTATTGTGGGGCGTCAAAGAGTGAGGACAAAGGGGTTGGGTGATAGTATTCTGATAATAATCATCTGTTGAAATACTATTCTACTATTTTATCTATTAATGTAAGCAGTGAATTTACTCTTCCATGCACTCCTTAAAACATTTAAACCAAAACTGAAATCAGCTGAACACCAAATCTTTCAACCACTGTCTGACAACTACTGGATTCACTTTCAACTTTCTATAACTATCACTGGCTAGCCACACACACATACAGATATAAGGAGAACAAAAATAAACAAACATTAGTTTTCAGCATATAATTCTGCAGGTTGGCAACATGTACATAAACAAACCAGACAGGAAGGGACATGAGCTGAACACACTGTAGTTACGACTTTAAATCAGAGTTTTCGGTAAAACGTCTACTGCTAGTGACAGAAGAAAAAAGAGCGAACATGAAAATGTGCTTATGTTCCATAATCTAAGTTTTAGTTCAACCTCCAGCATGTGAGCAGGTGATGGGAAACGTATATGTCCGCCAAAAACTCAATTCACTGTAAGTAATCAGTCATTCACGTAAAAAAAAGATGTGAACTGTTTTATAATCTCCAAGTATCACAGATCAAAACAAAACTGAGTCATTCTAGATTCCACCGAAGATGCCTTAAAGTAAAAGGCGAAACGCGTCTTGAATCAGTAAAGTACACTGGATAAAGAAAAAAGAAAGGAAATAATCAATAGCTCTACATATTTAGTAAATTACATCTTATGACATACCAGCAAATTAGTTTCGGTTTAACTTCTCATTCGACATGCTATTAATGCCATTTAAAAAAATTCATCTATCCCTTCTGAAAAACTGTAGTTACTTTCATATCTTGGTAGATAAACAGATTTAGGATATTTATCATGCGACGAAATACATGACTTTTCACAAGTTATCGTTTGCAAAAAAAAAAAAAAAAAAAAAACATTTCGATTTCTTGAACCGTTTACGAAATTTGCGGTTGATACAACCACATGGTTTACAACGAGCAGGACGAAGTACCGGTCGCGTCGCCGAGCAACCCGCGCGCGGTCACGGCATAGCCCGTCCGCCGACATATCAGACAATATCTCGAGAACGGTGATAGCTATCGATCTGCTCTCAGCTTTAAAAACAATTTCGATATGTTGACTAAATTTCATACGCAATAATGTATTACCTAAAATGAACTGTACGCAAAGTCCACGCAATGCGTTTTTACCTCTGCACACTCATTAAAATTTCGTGTAAAGGTTTACGTAAATGCGATACAGCAAGTAACCACGACGAATAACGAAAAGAAATTCGGTCCTTTATCGAGAGAAGATATCAGGCTGTAACATGCCCAAGAATCAAATTTTTCTACCGAATAGTTTCCTTGGAATCGGATGATAAGTATTTCATAGGTGCCGCCGCGTCCGCGCCAGCGGTTCGGCGAAAGTTCGTGTGGCCCGGGGGTCCGTACCTGACGTCACGCTCAGCGCGTTCTGTGATTGGCGGCGCGCACCTGGAGCGCGGCACGCGGCAGCGGAAGCGGTTCGACATGGTCAAACCGCGACGCAGAGCCCGCCGCGCCTTGCCGCTGACGCCATTTCCATGGCAACCACGCCGCTGACGCGCCGTTTTGACGCGTGGCAGCTCTAGTGGGAACCGGCCTTTAGTCAGAAGGCAGACACTCGCGTGTTGGTCGGTCGGCTCTAAGTCTCAGTCGCTGTTGCGTTGTGGACTGAGTCGGGTTCGTCGTTACTCCGCCGTTGGACGAGTGGGCAGTCAACAGTGGGCAGGTCCGCACGGTGCAAGTACGCGCCGGGACCGTGGCCGACGCGGACGGAAGGCCGTTGGTCGATCGGTCGGCTGGTCGTCGGATGGCGACATGTGGTCTGCTGAGCACTGACACCAGTATCGATCGGGAAGAGTTGGCAGCCAGCAACAGTCGGATCCGTCTGGTCTTAGTACTTGGCGGGACCGCTGTCGGCGAAAGCGGGCTGCCGTTGGTCGTCTGCTCGGCCGGTCGTCTTACAAGAGGAGGCCGCCAATTGTGAAATTCAGATTCGATTCATACTGCGCATAATAAAAGCTCATGGCCAGAGGTGTACTGTGGCAAAGCACCAAGATGCACTTCTCAGCCGTTGTCGAGAAAATCGACAGTTAAAAGAAACCGTTGCGGTGAAATACTCTCTACGATTAAGTACATTCTACAGCGTCGTGGCGCAGCGGTAAGCGCTCGGGTTCGTAATCCGAAGGTCGCCGGATCGAATCTCGCGCCGTGCAATTTTTTTTTATTATTAGTTTTTTGTAATTTATATATATATATATATTAAACTATTAATGAATTGCTTATGCATGTTGGTGAAGGCGGATCGCTCTCCAATTGTACCGCCTCCATTTTTCCGTTTTTTTTAACAGGGTGTACCAAAGCTCTCCCGTCCGCACTGATTTTCGACGACGTTGTAAGTTGCGCTAGGGACCGCATCTGCCTTCTTTCGAAGTTAGCAGGCAACTACGCTGTTATGCGGCGGCTCGTTTCGGCCCATTCAACATCTGTCCTTCAAGTGTAACGAGCGAGTAACGGAGTTTATATTTCATACCTGCCACAGCAAATTTGTGTTCGTGGGGTTTCTATTCTAATTCGAACGTTTGACTTACGCTACACGTATTCGTTTCGGGATACCGTTTCTACGTCTTCCGTTAACTATACGTGGTTAACATTATGAAGACAATTAATAACATTTGTGAAATACAACTTTCTTTGCGGAAAACATAATGATGTTCGAAGTCGCCAGTTTTTCACGACAAACGACTTTCAACAACATATTATATGCGTAATTGTTGCAACTGATTGCCGGGAATTATATATATATATATATTTACTTATTTATTTATTTGAATTACAAAAAACAAATACTAAAAAAAGGGTTGCATGGCGCGAGATTCGATCCGGCGACCTTCGGATTACGAACCCGGGCACTTACCGCTGCGCCACGACGCTGCAGAAAATTATTAATCGTAGAGAGTATTTCACGGCAACGGTTTCTTTTAACTGTCGATTTTCTCGACAACGGCTGAGAAGTGCATCTTGGTGCTTCGCCACATTACACCTCTGGCCATGAGCTTTTATCATGCGCAGTATGAATCGAATCTGAATTTCACAATTGGCGGCCTCCCCTTGTTAGTCGACGACGTCTCGGATCCTCAGGATGAACACCATTTTCCGAGTCGGGATGTGGTCGGACCTTGTTGGTTCGTCGGAACTGAGCAGCGACGTAGTCTCTACAGCGCGAAGCCAGGCCGGAGCTTTTGGCGGCGGGCACGCGCGGGTGCATTTGGAGGCGCTAGCTGCGACAGCGACATTTCGCTTTCCTCCGAAACAGGATCCTCGACTTGAGTAATTAGTGACTTCTTTTAAAATCTCGACTGTTGAAATTGGTTCGTTATTTGTGGATTGTTGTTGTTTCCTCAGCCGTTCATGCGTGTGATAACAAGTGGTGTGTGTTGTTGTCTAGAGCTCGCAGCCTTTTTCGGTAGTCATTTGACAGTTGTGACTTGTGTTTTCTGTATTTTTTAAACTTGTCTTGAGTGCGATTTGATGCCTTGATCTTGGTTAGGCCGAGTTAGGAAGTATAGGTATCTTGGTTTACCCGTCATCGGCCGATATTCTCTGTTGTATGTGCAGCCGGATCTGACGGTCGAAAAATCGGTCGGATTGTCGGTCGGAGACCTAATGTCTGTCTGTCGGTCTAGCCTGAGCATTCCTGAGTGGGTGATTTGTGGCCGCCTTACACGGGTCCGTCATATCTGTTATGTTCTAATGATATTCCAGGCCGGCCGGAGTGGCCAAGCGGTTCTAGGCGCTACAGTCCGGAACCGAGCGGCCGCTACGGTCGCAGGTTCGTATCCTGCCTCGGGCATGGATGTGTGTGATGTCCTTAGGTTAGTTAGGTTTAAGTTGTTCTAAGTTCTAGGGGACTGATGACCACAGCAGTTAAGTCCCATAGTGCCCAGAGCCATTTGAACCATTTTTTTGATATTCCAGGACACATTTGTTTAAAAACTTTTTTAAATTCCTCCATTCCTTTATTGCCACTAATCGTGTGTTTGCTGAGACCTTTGATTTTTTTTAATGGCGCGGTTGGTAGCTTCACTACCTCACCGTACTTTATTAACAAAGCTCTGTATTTACTTTAGTAGCCTATATACTAATGTTCTTTAAGAAATTTTTAAACTGTGGTATTGCTATATTGCTATAAATTACTTGATTGCCGTTAGCGGCATGGTTTCAAAGGCTGTTTATTGCCGTACTGTTAGCTTCTGTGTTTTTTAAAAAAAAGAATTTTTTTAAAATTGTTGTATTGCTATAAATTACTTGATTGCCGTTAGCGGCGTGTTTAAACGGCTGTTTATTGCCGTACTGCTAGTTTCTGTAAGATATGATTAAAACATTTGTGTGAACATCTCAACTCGACAGTAAACTACTAGAAATTTGGCCCCGTTTCCCAACTTGTGGTGTGGCTCGTAGTAACCGTAACCACTGTGTGTGTCAATATTATTAAGAGATGTTATATTTAGTTTCAGTTTTTCCTTTCAAAACTTTGGTCCTTTATTACATTTTCATTGAATGTCTTTTTAGTGTTGAGAGTACCTTTTCTTTTTCAACTTAGAATATTTTTCCTTGTGTCTTGTTTGGCAGTGTTTTCAGTCTTTTTGTGAAGTTTTCAAGTTATGTTTGATGATTTCTGCCCTCACTGTGTATGAGTTTTTATTTAACAATTAGTGTCGACAAATAAATAATTTTGTATTACTAATGTACAAATTTTTATAGGATGCAAATGTATGAGCGTAGGTTGACAGTCTGCACTCTTGCTAGTTTGCAATGAAATGTAGTGTATTTTGATATTTCAAGGACTTCACTTCGTCGTTTCGAGGTCCTTATTTTATGTGGAAAAGATGACAGACATTTATGAAAATAAAAACTGTTTATGGTTGTAATATGGCTTCCAGTTTTAACATTATTAAGATGTTGATAGGCAGACTATCAACCAAATGATGAGAATATGGGTAAACATATTGAGGAGTAGCTTAAATCAATGACTACACATTTAGAGTGATTTGACATGGGATGTCACAATAGAATTTAGTTTTCTATATGGGTGCATTTTAGCATAAAAATGTTTTTAACACAGGTTTAATTTAAGCATGTGGCAATTAATAAATCACTTAATTATTTAGTGTAAATATGACACACGTTTGAAAGTGAAGGAATATTAATTTTTCCTTTTTCTTTCTCCTTTTTCTGCTATTCACTGTTCATCAGCACTGGCGACGACATTCGCTGGACCGATCGAGTTGGCGCATTGGTTAGCACACTGGGCTCGCTTTCGGAAGGACGATGGTTCAAACATCCCGATTCAGGTTCTCCGTGATTTCCCTAAATCGCTTCAGGCGAATGCCATGATGGTTCCTTTGAAAGGGCGTGGCCGACTTCCTTCCCCAACCTTCCCTAATCTGATGGGACCGATGGCCTCACTCTTTGGTTGCCTCCCCCAAAACAACCAACCTAGCAACATTTGATGGCACTAAGACAAAATCAAATCTCACATTACACTAAACCTCTGCATTCTAGAGGTTCTGTGCAAACCCAGGAGCCAGTACTACTCATCTTACAAGCCAAATACACTACCATTTCACCAAGAACACTTTGCAGAGGAACGTCATTTTTTACATTTAGATTAGTAATTTTTCTGCACTTATCGGCTGTTGAAAGTTCTTGATCGTATACGAAACATTCGTCTTCAATTGATTGATGAGGTAGTGAAACTTACATCTGCTCATCCGCGTATATTCGAAGAATTTGTCTGGTGATTTTCGTAGCTGATGATGCTAAAGTAATGAAATTCTGTATAAAGATTCTTCTGCTTGAGAGTTTCGTGTACTGCGCTTCTTTACCAGCTTAGTTTCCTAAGTAAAGCTAATTTTTTGCCCTACTGTCGAGTTACAACCATCCACGATTCATGGGCACCATTTTATAGAAACACCTGGATACACTCTGGCAGCCATCTTGTGTCACTAGTCCGTCGTTCGCACGCAGGTCACCCACTGCGGTCGAGTACAGTTCACACAGCTTTCTGTAGCCGTGACGTCACTAGTGAGCTTCCGACTGTCGATTTTTGCGAGAGCGTGTGAACGACCATACTGGAACTGTGCGCGTTTCGATTATTCAATTCCTTTGTAATATGTGTGCCGCAGCACGCTTTTTCAAAGCAAGGGTGCGTTCAAAATGTGTTAGAAACGCGTCACCCTCATCATTAAATGTCAGTTGACAAAGCTTCAGAGATATAAGACTTCAAGAGGTATTACCATGACAGAGACATGAGACTCAGTTCGAACAATTTAACCGTAGCGTAATGTATAACGTCGTGGTTTGTAGAGACAGAGCTTGCATCCTACCACATGCTGATATCTTTTTCCATGCTTGGCTTTGTTAACACATTCTGGAACTTTATTACAAACGTAATACAAGTACACTACTGGCCATAAAAATTGCTACACCAAGGAGATGACGTGCTACAGACGCGAAATTCAACCGACACGAAGAAGGTGCTGTGATATGCAAATGATTAGCTTTTCAGAGCATTTGCACAAGGTTGGTGCCGGTGGCGACACCTAGAACGTGCTGACATGAGGAAAGTTTCCAACCGATTTCTCATACACAAACAGCAGTTGACCGGCGTTGCCTGGTGAAACGTTGTTGTGATGCCTCGTGTAAGGAGGAGAAATGCGTACCATCAAGTTTCCGACTTTGATGAAGGTCGGATTGTAGCCTATCGCGATTGCGGTTTATCGTATCGCGACATTGCTGCCCGCGTTGGTCGAGATCCAATGACTGTTAGCAGAATATGGAATCGGTGGGTTCAGGAGGGTAATACGCAACGCCGCGCTGGATCCCAACGGCCTCGTATCACTAGCAGTCGAGATGACAGGCATGGCTGTAATGGATCGTGCAGCCACGTCTCGATCCCTGAGTCAACAGATGGGGACGTTTGCAAGACAACAACGATCTGCACGAACAGTTCGACGACGTTTGCAGCAGCACGGACCATCAGCTCGGGGACCTGCGATGGTGTACTCAACGACGAACCTGGGTGCACGAATGGCAAAACGTCATTTTTTCGGATGAATCTAGGTTCTGTTTACAGCATCATGATGGTCGCATCCATGTTTGGCGACATCGCGGTGAACGCACATTGGAAGCGTGTATCCGTCATCGCCATACTGGCATATCACCCGGCGTGATGGCATGGGGTGCCATTGGTTACACGTCTTGGTCGCCTCTTGTTCGCATTGACGACACTTTGAACAGTGGACGTTACATTTCACATGTGTTACGACCCGTGGCTCTACCCCTCATTCGATCGCTGCGAAACCCTACATTTCAGCAGGATAATGCACGACCGCATGTTGCAGGTCCTATAAGGGCCTTTCTGGATACAGAAAATGTTCGACTGCTGCCCTGGCCAGCACATTCTCCAGATCTCTCACCAATTGAAAACGTCTGGTCAATGGTGGCCGAGCAACTGGCTCGTCACAATACGCCAGTCACTACTCTTGATGAAGTGTGGTATCGTGTTGAAGCTGCATGGGCAGTTGTACCTGTACACGCCATCCAAGCTCTGCTTGACTCAATGCCCAGGCGTATCGAGGCCGTTATTACCGCCAGAGGTGGTTATTCTGGGTACTGATTTCCTCAGGATCTATGCACCGAAATTGCTTGAAAATGTAATCACATGTCAGTTCTAGTATAATATATTTCTCCAATGAATACCCGTTTATCATCTGCATTTTTTCTTGTTGTAGCAATTTTAATGACTGGTAGTGTATATTCTGCAATATTTTCGATGTTATTTAATATTCCCGCCTGATAAGAGAACAGAGGGTGAAATAAATATTTGATTGCCTGTTTCGGAATATGCGGTGATTTCCGTGTGTGTGTTTACGCAGGAACCTAGGAGGACAGGTTAAATTGCTGCAAGGGATCGATGAGCAATAACATTCATATTCTGCCTTGTCCCAAATATTTCGCAGATTACGCAGCGACAATTGCAGCTGCAAAAAGAGTTACTAACATAGCCACGAACGCCAGCTCGGCGCTGTGGCGATCGAGAAACCGATAGCCTCGTTTCTGGTCACCTTCAAAGGGCTATTACGTCAGTTCCTGCAAAAAGTACAGGGTGTATCAAAAAGAATCATCGAATTTTTAAATAATCGTAACAGTTATGTTGTTTGAGATACGTGCGTGAACAACGTACTGTTGGGAAGAGTTTTACATAGTTCCCCCTAGGTTGCAGCAGTATGTGCTCCCTTTAGTTCTAGTAAATATGCCATCAGGACAATAGAATGCATTTTGTGTTCTACATTTTGCGTAGTGCGGGTCAGTAATAACTGTTGAGCGTGACTTTCGTGCTAAGTGAGGTGTGGATCCTCCTACAGCTCAAAGCATTAGACGATGATATGAACAGTTCCGAGAAACAGGTTGTCTGTGTGAAGGCAAATTGCCGGGGCGTCCCGTAGAGTCTGACACACACGTCGAACGCATCCGCCGTAGTTTCTCAAGGAGCCCGCAGAAGTCCGTTCGCCGTGCAGCTCGACAGCTCAACATGTCCCCGATGTCCGTCAGGAGCGTGTTGCGTCGACGTTTTCACGTGAGACCGTACAAAATTCAGCTGCTGCAAGCTCTTCGTGAAGGTGACAAACAACAACGTGTGGAGTCCTGTAATTTCGTTCTTAGCATGATGGAGGATGACAGTTTTCTCCCACTCTTAGTGTTTAGTGTCGAGGCAACAATTCATTTTAATGGAAAGGTGAACCGTCATAACGTGATAATATGGGGTACAGAACAACGCAATAGAAATTGAACAACATGAGAGGGACTGTCCAAAATGTAATTTGTTTTGTGCAGTTTCAGGTGTACGGTCCATTTTTCTTTGCCGAGAACACTGTTACAGGAAGCACACGTCGCGATATGCTTGAGAACTTCCTTTTCCGACAGTCTGAGACTGATTCGAACGACTTCATTTACCAACAGAATCGGGCACCGCCACACTGGCATCTGGAAGTGCGGGAATTTTTAAATCAAAGGATTACTGAACGATGGATCGATCGCACTGGACCAAATGATTCAGTCTCATACATTACTGACCTCCAAGGACACAGGACCTGACTGTATGTGATTATTTATTGTGGCGTTTTATAAAAGACTCTGTTTATGTGCCTCCGTTACCAACAACAATGAATGAACTGAGACATCGCGTAACAGCAGCTGTGGAAGCTGTAACTCCAAGACATGCTCGCTGCAGTGTGGGAACAACCTGAATAGCGCACTGACATATGCCGTGCATCTCAAGGCGAGGCATATTGAACACCTATGAAAATGTATGAAAAAAATACTTTGAGATTCCCGTTCATCAAAAACCAAAATTCATTGTATACGATTACTAGCTTCAGAAATACAGATGTGCTACATCGAACGATTCTTTTTGATGCAATAATTAAATCGACACCCTAGCTGCAAACAGGCGTTGATATACATCATTGGGGAGATGTTGAAAATGTGTGGCCCCACCGGGACTCGAACCCGGGATCTCCTGCTTACATGGCAGACGCTCTATCCAGCTGTTTTTTAATCTCATTTTGTTCGTTTTCGTTCGTTGTATCTGCTCGGAGCGGACGTCTTAAGACACCCGTTTAGGCTCGTCGTTGATACATTTTTATTATTATTATTATTACAGAGGGCAGCTACCGCTCTGACCGAACACGCTGAGCTACCATGCCGGCGCCCATCTGAGCCACAGTGGGCACAGAGGATAGTGCGCCTGCAAGATCTCTCGCACGCTCTCCATGAGACCCACATTCCCAACATGTCCACACCACTACATTCGTAGTGCGCCTAATAGATGTTTGCCCATCACACTCATTACTCGTGGCAGATTAATCTACCAAGTCCCGTACGAGTTGGGGCATAACGTGAGCATTCGCACAAGGTCAGTGGTCGGGTAGCCATATTTTAACTATATATGAAGGCTGTATCTGTTCCCAAAAGAACAGATACCACTGATGACCGTGCAGCTTCTCTAGAATGAAGTGATAATTAAATCGACACCCTGGCTGCAAACAGGCATTGATATACATCATTGGGGACATGTTGAAAATGTGTGCCCCAACTGGGACTCGAACCCGGGTTCTCACATGGAGCGTGCAAAGGATAAGTCCCTGCAAGTGCACTATCCTCTGCGTCCTCGGTGGCTCAGATGGATTGAGGGTCGGCCATGTAAGCAGGAGATCCCGGGTTCGAGTCCCAGTCAGGGCACACATTTTCAACACATCCCCAGTGATGTATATCAATTCCTTTTTGTAGCTAGGGTATCGATTATCTTTTTGATACACCCTGTAGTGTGAAACGTTCTCGACACCACACCGCCCGAAGCTGCTGCTTGTAGCTGGAAGGACGTGTTTCCAGGTGTCACGCGCTATCCGTGTCTTCTGCCGCTCATGTAGAACGCGCCCTGCTACTGCTTGCCATCGCCGACAGATGCAGTTTTTTTTCCCTTTATTGGCATTTGAACACCTTTACATAAGGTGGGCTGGCAGCAGCATATTAAGCTGCTCTTCAGCCACAAGTTTAACAATTGAAGAAACATGGAGACACAGAATAAGCAGAACAAAATTGTGGGTCAAAAAACAGTAGACACATAAACAAAGAACACGTAGCCGTTAACACGCGAAGACACCGAAAGAAACTGTTGGCACTGCACACTGCACTGATGATTTAGATGGTACAGGTGAACGAAGGAGCGCGACGGCGAAAAACACTAAAGCACAAACACGATGGCACAGACACGATAAACTGATGGCGATGATCTCTGGCGTGCGAATGTCCACTGAGCGTGTGCGAGTCTGGGGACCGGCCAAGAGGGAAGGAAGGTGGTGGGGGTGGGAGAGGGGAGAGAAGGGATGCCAATGGCAGGGAGAGATGGGGTGAGGAATGAAGGGAGGAGGAGGGGGTAGGGGAAGCCCAGGGGAGGAGGGAGGGAGGAAGGGAGGATGGAGGGAAAGGAGAGAGAAGGGAGAGAGGGTGCCCTAAGGAAAAAACACAGTAAGTGGGAGGGGAGGGTCAAAGTTGATAGCAGGGGAGGAGGGCATCATCAGGGAGGGGGAGCTGGCGGAAGCCACCTTGGGAGAGGGTAAGGGGGTTGGAGACATGGAGAGCAGGTGGCACGTGGAAAAACAGGTGCGGCAGCGGACGTGGGTGAGAGAGGATGTGAGAGACAAGCGGATGAGGGGGATCTAGTTTACGGGAGGTGTATAGTATTATAGTGTCCGTATCTGTTCGAGGAAGAGGAGGAGGAACGGAATAAGATCGTACAGGATCCACGTGGGGGAGGGGAGACAGATACGATAGGCGAGGCGGAGAGCGTGGCGTTCAAGGATTTGAAGGGATTTGTAAAAGGTAGGGGGGGGGCGGAGGTCGAGGCAGGATGGGCGTAGCAGAGGATAGGGTGGATGAGGGATTGATAGGTGTGGATTATGGTAGAGGGGTCCAGACCCCATGTGCAGCCAGAAAGGAACTTGAGGAGATGGAGCCGGGAGCATGCCTTGACTTGGATTGTCCGGCGGAGATGGGGAGTCCAGGAGAGGCGACGATCGAGGGTGACACCAAGGTACTTAAGGGTGGGGGTGAGGGCGATAGGACGGCCATAGATGGTGATATAGAAATCGAGGAGGCGGAAGGAAGGGGTGGTTTTGCCTACAATGATCGCCTGGGTTTTGGAAGGATGACAGATGCAGTGCGACACACTACTTTTATTTGCATATACGTGGCTGTGCGCGCGAGAACGGAATCAGTACAGGGTTTTGCACCATTCCTATCACCTCGTCCAAATTCTAACCAAGTAACTAATGAAAAGTCAGAACTGGAAGACCAATGGGAGAGCACTATGTTTCACCCGCGTGCAGGTTTATATATGTTTTCTACTAAAGTTGTTTTTGGAACTTTGAAAATTTATCACAAACATGTTGCTCTCGGTAGAATTTCTTATAGTTGAATGTCAACTAACGATACATCAGCAGACAGTCATCAGGAGATCCCAATATAAACATTAAATTTATAAGATTGTCTGCAACGTTCCGTTTGGTCGTTTTGCTAAAAGTAACGTATTACTGTCTCGAAAGACACAGGTTTGAGGCTTGAATTTGAATTTTTTTTTTCATCATCACTGCGTTTGTGATGGGTTCTGAGAGCAGCAATGATATTTATATTCTTACTTGTTACAAATATTTGATGGTGGTTTTCGCTATGTCGCAGGTTCCGTGGGTACGGTTAGGCAGCAGCCTATGGCTACAGCCTAAATTGCTGTGAGTGAACAAGCAGCAGCGAGATTTGGGGAGTTAAATGCCTAAAAGCGGAAACCCAGTTCGCTATTTATTTAAATAAGTTGAAAATAGTAAAAAATTGGGCTTTAGAGGCATGCAATTTTTGCTTTATATTGTTATGTGCCATTTACATTTTATTAATAGGAAATAAACGAAAAGTTATTATGAAAAAATATTTTAAAAACATTACACTTAGCGAGTTCCAAAAATAGGTACCAAAATTGGATCCCATGTACAAATAATCAAAATGACACTAAACAGAATTAAAAGAAGGTATTAAATTAGAGAAAACATAATCTAGTTTCAAACTACGTATAATACAACATCCTTAAGAAAATTATAGAATTTCTGTGTGTTTTCTTTGCTTGAACCCAAGAATCATGTTATAGGACGTTCCTGCGGAATTTGTTTATTACAGTTTGGTATTGTATCATTTAAGGACTCCCCCACATTTTACCACCTGTTTCATCTTTGAATGGGTGTTCAATGTTATTTCTCTCCGCCAATTGCATAGTCATTCTTCACACACCATTGCGATTAAGCGTGAAGGAAGAAGTTTCCATAACATGACGACACTAAACCAGCTCTTCTTCAAGATCTCTACCCAAAAGTGTAGGTCTGCCTCTTTTAGTTTTTTTCTGCTTCATCAGGTGCACTACACCTCTTGCTGGACACCCTCATAAGAGTTGTTTTTAGAACGTTAAACTGTTCTCTAGCATTCCAGCTCACCTGTTTTTTAACTACACAGTAGCTTTAGTAGTCTTAGTCGGACTCCACTTTCTTTGATTGCCCCTATGTATTACAACCTTGGAATTACAACGGAATAAGAGTGCAGTAATACAGGAAAACTTTAAATGTGAGAAAGTAAGTGGCCCAGTTTAAGGAACTTCAGGAGGTCCAGTTTACCTGACTAAAGCGTACATTTCATATCAGAATAATTGTTTAACCGAACATCTCAATCAAAATATAAAATGTTCGCTACAACAAATGCATTAACGCACAATGATATGCTGTGTGTGCATACCATATCAAACATTGCTACGAAAAACTAATTTCCCATATATGCGTTTATTTCATATAATTTACTTGGCACACGTTTGATAGCATTCATGAACTGGGCTTGGTTTTACCACTGCGCTAACGTTCAACTGCAAACCACACCTACACCAATCAATTCGGGCAGGAACTATTCCAGAAGCTTCATATTTCACTTCACATACGAATAGTTTTCTGATTTCTCTGTTTAAAACAGCAATACGAAAAAAAACACTTAACATAATACCACTATCGCAAATAAATATAATTTTCACAGGAAACTTTCTTCACACATAAGTGGTTTCAAAGAAGCGGCTGTGCTTTAGACGGTAAACATAAATCAGCTGTTTTTACAAGCATGAAGGCGAAACATAGCGCAATACGATTGGCCCTCCACTTCTGAGTTATCAATGGTCGCTTTGTTAGAGCTGGGACAATGTGGTGAGGATAGTGCAAAACCCTGTATTATTTCCGTTCTCGCATGCCTGCGCTCCTTTCAAAGATATACTTTGGCTTTCACGAAGGCATCGATAGATGTCTCTGTTGTCAAGGTATCGTCACAGTATGACATCACAGGCGCGACACTTCGCCTCGATTTGTTGCCTATTGCGCCAGCAGCGCACCAAGTGGCCAGTAAGTAAAACTGTTGAGTTTGGCGTGAGAATGAAAGCGAATGGTAGATGTTTATTTTGGTTTGTAATATGGTTTTTAAAAACGGGAGCTTCTGTAGCGCGATAAATTGCAGCAACAACAACAAGAACATACCACATTTGCCTTTTTTTAGGCTTCCTAAGGACCCTGAGAGGTACGTACCATCATGTTACTAAACCAGGGCTTCACAACATACGTGCTCGCGGAGCAAGCTGTGAGCAGCAAGGCGCGAGCACGGAGCAGCGCGAGCACGCTACCCCCACTACCGGACCAGAGCGGAGAGTGGGGAGAGTCACGTGGGGCACACAGCAGCTGCCGCCAGTCGATGTAAATTCGCGGCCACCTGCAGGGATATCACTCACGAAATATTACTGCGACAAATGAAACAAATAAAGGAGAATGTACACCTGCCACATAATTTTATCAGCTTAGTGTATGCCTCTACATTCGTATTAATTTGTGAACTATTACACAATAAAAGGTGTCACTGAAGTGTGAGATTCTCGGTTATCTTGTACTTTTTCCCCTTTACAATTGCGTCTATGTTCGGAGTAATTGTTCTTGTGCATCGTAGGTGCAGTGTGCTGTTTAAATTTCACTGCAGAGAACAGTTGTTCACAAACATACGTGGAACCGAACATTGATATTATTGTAGCCGCCAGTTTGTGCAAACGAGGAAATCTATCCTGAGGGAAGTGTCTGTAGAATTCCAAAATATTTTTCTTGTTCTCTGTATTCTCTGTCACACTGCAGGTCAATAATTTCTAGTTGCAGCTCAGGACGAATCTCTTCAATATTCGCTGAATATGGAGAGGAGAACAGATCAAAATCACTGTCTAGTGCTGTCAGATCTTGAAAGCGTTGATCAAATTCTTCCTTAAGGGCAACTAAACTATGTGAATAACGTTCACAGTCTTTGTGAACATCTTGCATGGATGATAAGTTAGGAAAATGAGCTAGGTTTCCTGTTTCCAGCTGACTCACCCAAAGTGTCAATTTCATTTTAAAAGCCCGTATTCGATCTATGAAATGAGTAATTAGCAGATCTTTACCTTGTAGTGAAACGTTCAAAGCATTCAGATGGCTAGTTAAATATGCTAAGAACGCGAGATCACATTTCCATGAAGACTCTTTCAATTCAGGAACACACATGTTATTTATTTCCATGAACATATTTATCTCATGTAATAGGCAAAAAAATCGATTTAATAATTCGCCACGACTAAGCCAGCGGACCTCGCTGTAATAAGGCAGGCTACCATACTGGCTTTGTACATCGTCAAGAAAGCTTTTAAATTGCCTGTGTTGTAGCCCTTGCTTCCTTATATAATTGGTTGGTTCAAATGGCTCTGAGCACTATGGAACTCAACTTCTGAGGTCATTAGTCCCCTAGAACTTAGAACTAGTTAAACCTAACTAACCTAAGGACATCACACACATCCATGCCCAAGGCTGGATTCGAACCTACGACCGTAGAGGTCTCGCGGTTACAGACTGCAGCGCCTAGAACCGCACAGCCACTTCGGCCGGCTATAATTGGTTGTACGAACAACAACACTCATCACATTTTTTAGAGTGATACTCTTTGCACACAAGTTTTCCTGGTGGATCACACAGTGAACGCCCCTTATTTCATTCGGCACGGTCAGTTTTTGCATTTTCTCCTTCAACAGCGCAACGAAACCTGATTTTTTCCCTGTCATCGCTGGTGCACCGTCTGTAGACACTGAAACTAAAGAATTCCACAAAAATCCTATATTTTCAACACTTTATTCACCACTACTTAAAATATCACCTCCGGTTGTAGTGTTCATCATGGCTACTACATCGAGGAGTTCCTCCCTCACCTGAAGATCTCTATTAACACCTCTAATAAAGATGGCAAGCTGCGCTGTTCCAGTGATGTCAACACTTTCTTCCAGAGCTATAGAATACGCCATAAAATCTTTCCAGATATTTGCAAGCTGGCTCTGGACATCGTCTGCCATGTCCTGTATGCGATGCATAATGGTCATGTCGGATAATGGCACAATCCGAAACTGTTCAACTTGAGATGGACACAAATGTTCTGCTGCAACTACCAAACATTCTTTTATTAAATCGCCATCAGTGAAGGTGCGCAGGGATTTTGCTAAAAGCAAAGCAATTTTGTAACTCACTCTGAGAGCTGCCTCAGTCGATTTTTCTTCGTCGTCCAGATCTTCTTCGGATAGCTTCCTTTCAAGTTTAATAACTTCCTGTGCACGAACTGGTCCATCACATTTTCCACTTCCGTAGTCTTTCGCGTGGTACGACATATAATGTCGCTGCAAATTAAATTTCCTAAAAGAATTCAGCGTTTTGTGACATACTAAACGTTTTGCAACACCATCTTTTTCTGTAAACAGATACAATTTTTCCCAATGGGGGTTGAACTGCGAAAGCATGGTTGGGGTTACACAACGGCGACTTGACATGATTCTTAACCAGCGAAGTGACTGTTAGAGCCGATCGTAGTACTTTTAACGTTACACAGTCGGTGCGAATTCAATAGGCACGCTGCGGCCCTATTCAAACGTTCGCGCGCATTTCCCCTCCCTCTCCTCCCTCCCTACTCCGCGACCTTGCACCTGCTCGCGAGCACGTGCCTGAGCAGACGCGAGTACTCGCGCTCAAAACCGGCCAGTTGTTAAGCCCTGTACTAAACTGTATCGTTAGGTTTCGCTTGCAAACTACAGATGTATTAATGATTAATGTTTCGTTTTAGGAGCAGAAAATCGCTAGTGAGTAGCAGACGAGAAGATCTTATGAAAAAAATACACTGGTTTCATTTATAATAATGTTTAGTTCGCTACACTTCGAACCAATGAATGCAGACAATAATAAACGCGTGTGGACTGTAGTGCCCACACAGTTTGATATTTCGAATAAGCTACCTCAGCCGCCATGTCACGAATTGCGCGGTCCCTCCCGCCGGAGGTTCGAATCCTCCCTCGGGCATGGGTGTGTGTGTTGTTCTTAGCGTAAGTTAGTCTAAGTAGTGTGTAAGTCTAGGGACCGATGACCTCAACAGTTTGGTCCCTTAGGAATTCACACACATTTGAACATTTTTTAAGCAACCTCAAACTGACGATGAAGAGGAAACTGCCACAAAGGTTCGATAAATCGTCTAAAGCTCTATGACAGTCCTATGGCACAGAATCAGCCAGTTCAACTCGCCATATATCTGTCCCAGATTCATGGGAACCGTCAACACAGCTCTGCTTTGACAATGAAGTGGTTAGATTAAGTGCAGTTATTCGTGTCTTGCAAAAGCAAGTGAAGTGTCAGAACGTGCATATCGCTAGACTTCGTTCAAAACTGTAACGGGACAAGAAAAAATGTCCATCATTTTAAATATAGAAAGCAACAGAAACTGTATCAGAAGGACAAACAAATTTTGAAGACTATAGGATCTCAATATTTAAAAAAAGATGCCGTTGACTTGCTGTTAAGTCAGATGAGAATGCCATTGAAGGAGAAACGTGCTGCAAGATGGAAAGACGAAAATATGGTAAGCTGTTTGCTCTAAATTTATTATATTACAGCACTGAGGCATACAGGTTTTGTCAGAATGTTTTATGCTTCCATCAGGACCTACATTGCAGAAGGATGTGGATGTCAGATGAGAATGCCATTGAAGGAGAAACGTGCTGCAAGATGGAAAGACGAAAATATGGTAAGCTGTTTGCTCTAAATTTATTATATTACAGCACTGAGGCATACAGGTTTTGTCAGAATGTTTTATGTTTCCATCAGGACCTACATTGCAGAAGGATGTGGATGTCAGATTAGAATGCCATTGAAGGAGAAACGTGCTGCAAGATGGAAAGACGAAAATATGGTAAGCTGTTTGCTCTAAATTTATTATATTACAGCACTGAGGCATACAGGTTTTGTCAGAATGTTTTATGCTTCCATCAGGACCTACATTGCAGAAGGATGTGGATGTCAGATTAGAATGCCATTGAAGGAGAAACGTGCTGCAAGATGGAAAGACGAAAATATGGTAAGCTGTTTGCTCTAAATTTATTATATTACAGCACTGAGGCATACAGGTTTTGTCAGAATGTTTTATGCTTCCATCAGGACCTACATTTCAGAAGGATGTGGAAGGCATAGAAATAAAATGTGGCATAAGCGACCTTTTGGTGCAGAAGGCACAGCATTTCTTCAACAGTGATAAGCTAGTGAATGTCAGTGGAGAAATGTCGCTATTGGCAAATTTATCACATAACTGCAATTCCGACAGTGTTATTGGCTTTCAGGACTTGGGGTTTACACGCACAGGATATTTCTCCCACTATTTGGCAGTTGCTTGCCCCACTTCGAATAAGATAATGTGGTAACAGGCGACAACAACAAAAACACAGCAGGCCTACAGAACGACAAATGCGGTGTCGATCCCTTTTGCATGTAGAGATATATGTCTGCGCTTCTTACGTGTGAGTCTGTGTGTTTATGTTCTTTTGATATCGACGTGGTAAGCTACAGTTCCATCTAACGTCACAAGTGTTTCTTCACGAATGTGTTGTAGCTTGCCACTGTATTCATGATTTTTATCCCTGCTATCGCTTATTTTAGAATCATTTTTAGAAATGGCTGTTTTTTCTGTTATTACATAAACTCTTGGAGGCAAAAAAATAATTCGAATATTTCGTAAATGATGTAGGAAACGGGTGCAAAACAAACATTATGCTTACAACGCATCTGACGTTCTCCTTCTCGTCGCTTGGAGCGCTAGTGTCGCTCCAACTGTCAAACGGTAACTTTCACAGCAGTGAGTGCCGCGACTCTCTTATTTTTCTCAAACGATTTTACAGAAACTATTCTCTGAAAATATATGATTTTTGCCTTACTTGTAGCGTTATATGTCAGCTTCGTGGCGAAGTGCCCATCACCTCGCTAATGACCATTCTTATTGTGATGTACACATTTTACTAAGACACTACCCAAAACTCAAAATGTTTGCAACGAAAATTAGGGGTCGCGTTTGGTGCGTATTTCACCATATGTTGCTGCGTATGAAATTTAGCTAACATGCTGAATTTTTGTTTAGACTTGGGTGGAGATCTCTATCTGCCTACGATCTCGAGAAAATGGATCCCATGTAGCGCGCTCACTTCCAATCTCACGCCCCCGAGAATGAAATACTTGCAACATCTCTCATATCTCCTAAACCGCTGGAGACATTGAAACGAAAATTTGGCGAATGGTAGCACACAAGGGGTAGAGTGTTTTGCCAGTTCTTAAACACACATAACTTTCTTATCCATGGCGATATATCAGTATTTATACTTCCCTTTTTATTTATTTCACTTCAGTGACTGCAATTTTTTTAAGAGCTATAGATAGTGAAACAAGAGCTTCCTAGTATAAAAATAAACATAAAATTTCTATTTTATGTTACTGCAAACCGACGCTATGACGTTTTTCGTAAGCTATTGAGCTCTGTGATTGCCAATTACTTGTTTAATGAGGCACTCCGTTTCGGAATTTTGTCGCAATAGCTGCTGTGAGATGAGTTTGACAAATTACGAGGTGCATTTAAGTTCTAAGGCCTCCGATTTTTTTTCTAATTAACTACTCACCCGAAATCGATGAAACTGGCGTTACTTCTACACATTTTTCACAACGTTGACGCCATGATTCCATGGCAGGGCAAAGGCTTCTTTAGGAGTCTGTTTTGACCACTGGAAAATCACTGAGGCAATAGTAGCACAGCTGGTGAATGTGCGGCCACAGAGAGTGTCTTTCATTGTTGGAAAAAGCCAAAAGTCACTAGGAGGCAGGTCAGGTGAGTAGGGAGCATGAGGAATCACTTCAAAGTTGTTATCACGAAGAAACTGTTGCGTAGCGTTAGCTCGATGTGGAGGTGCGTTGTCTTGGTGAAACAGCACACGCACAGCCCTTCCCGGACGTTTTTGTTGCAGTGCAGGAAGGAATTTGTTCTTCAAAACATTTTCGTAGGATGCACCTGTTACCCTAGTGCCCTTTGGAACGCAATGGGTAAGGATTACGCCCTCGCTGTCCCAGAACACGGACACCATCATCTTTTCAGCACCTGCAGTTACCCGAAATTTTTTTGGTGGCGGTGAATCTGTGTGCTTCCAATGAGCTGACTGGCGCTTTGTTTCTGGATTGAAAAATGGCATCCACGTCTCATCCATTGTCACAACCGACGAAAAGAAAGTCCCATTCGTGCTGTCGTTGCGTGTCAACATTGCTCGGCAACGTCCCACACGGGCAGGCGTGTGGTCGTCCGTCAGCATTCGTGGCACCCACCTGGATGACACTTTTCGCATTTTCAGGTCGTCATGCAGGATCGTGTGCACAGAACCCAAAGAAATGCCAACTCTGGAGGCGATCTGTTCAACAGTCATTCGGCGATCCCCCAAAACAATTCTCTTCACTTTCTCGATCATGTCGTCAGACCGGCTTGTGCGAGCCCGAGGTTGTTTCGGTTTGTTGTCACACGATGTTCTGCCTTCATTAAACTGTTGCACCCACGAACGCACTTTCGATACATCAATAACTCCATCACCACAGGTCTCCTTCAACTGTCGATGAATTTCAATTGGTTTCACACCACACAGATTCAGAAAACGAATGATTGCACGCTGTTCGAGTAAGGAAAACGTCGCCATTTTAAGTATTTAAAACAGTTCTCATTCTCGCCGCTGGCGGTAAAATTCCATCTGTCGCATGTTGCTGCCATCCCTGGGACGTATTGACAATGAACGCAGTCTCATTTCAAAACAATGTGCATGTTTCTATCTCTTTCCAGTCTGGAGAAAAAAAATCGGAGGCCTTAGAACTTGAATGCACCTCGTACATTGAGACAAAGGAAGTATAGTTAAACCAGTCACCAAGAGAAATGTTGCCGTTACTCACAAACGGTGATGCTTCTTCGAATGAGAAAGGTTAACAACTCACACAAAAATAGATTGCCAATTCTGTTGGAATCCCTGTAACCCATCGTATTTTTAACACTGAGCGACTGGAATGGAAACTCGCCAAAGGATTTTGAGACGTTCTTCTGTCCGTCTCGTTTAAACACGCACCCTAGTACGCCTTGGCTTCCTGCCGGCACTTTTCCGCGTGACTGCGACGTCTGTTCTCCTCGTCTCATGCCCCCCCCCTCCCCCCCTAGGTCGGTGGTGGAGTGGGTGACAGTCGTGAAGCGTGGCAGTACGCCATCGACTCCGGAAGTGCTTGTTTGTCTTATTTGCGCTGGTTTGTGTGGTGTCGGCCGGCTCATTCCACCGTGAGGTTCTGCGGCATAGCGTGTCTGACTTGGAGAAGCCGTTAGCTACGATTATGCTTGTTCTTGTCGGAAGAGAATTGAAATAAGGAGCTGTGATGTTCCTGTTCCGGAGAAAAGTGGGAGTCGCCGAGGACGGTTGCTCCGGGAATGTTTTCAGGGCGGCAGGTTTTCTTCCGGGACTGAAGTTGAGTATATTTCGCTATTGCCGTTGTGCTTTTGACTTGCTATTGCCTTGTATTAGGGTGGTGTTTGCGACTTCCTCCATATTGCTGCCGCCGACATTGTGTGTTTTCCGTACACCGGTTTAGCTCGCCAGTTCTGAACCTATCAAGGAAAAGGTTGAATGTAAGTTCTGCACTGCGTTTGCGGAGTTTGACTTGGAGTGCGTAGGTTGTTCTTGTACTGCTGGGCTGGTTCCTCGGTTAGACGTCGACGTGAGCGTGAATTGCTCGGTTAAAATTTGCAGTAGGCACTCCGGGCATGGTCCGTGCTGTACAACGAGGATAGTAGAACATGTTGAATCAAAGGCTGTGTATGTGAACGGTTGCTCTGTCATGTCACACTAGGAGACTGTCTAATTAGGTACTGATGTATTGGTGGCTATCTATTGATTCATGTGACCAATTTGGTTGTCAGTTCCAAGCCTACGTGTTCTATGTATGTGAGAGAAAGGAAAGAAATTTGTGAAGTACGTGGCTGTGCACACCTTAAAAGTTGTTGGTGCATGTGTTTATCTTAAAGATGGTTTTAATACCGTACGTTATTATCAGCCCCCTTTTAGACTGAAAATTTTACAGGGTTAGAGAATTTTATTTGTACGAGGTGCATTCAAGTTCTAAGGCCTCCGATTTTTTTTCTCCAGACTGGAAAGAGATAGAAACATGCGCATTGTTTTAAAATGAGGCTGCGTTCATTGTCAATACGTCCCAGGGATGGCAGCAACGTACGGCAGATGGAATTTTACCGCCAGCGGCGAGAATGAGAACTGTTTTAAATACTTAAAATGGCGACGTTTCCCTTACTTGAACAGCGTGCAATCATTCGTTTTCTGAATTTGCGTGGTGTGAAACCAATTGAAATTCATTGACAGTTGAAGGAGACATCTGGTGACGGAGTTATGGATGTGTCGAAAGTGCGTTCGTGGGTGCGACAGTTTAATGAAGGCAGAACATTGTGTGACAACAAACCGAAACAACCTCGGGCTCGCACAAGCCGGTCTGACGACGCGATCGAGAAAGTGGAGAGAATTGTTTTGGGGGATCGCCGAATGACTGTTGAACAGATCGCCTCCAGAGTTGGCATTTCTGTGGGTTCTGTGCACACAATCCTGCATGACGACCTGAAAATGCGAAAAGTGTCATCCAGGTGGGTGCCACGAATGCTGACGGACGACCACACGGCTGCCCGTGTGGCATGTTGCCGAGCAATGTTGACGCGCAACGACAGCGTGAATGGGACTTTCTTATCGTCGGTTGTGACAATGGATGAGACGTGGATGCCATTTTTCAATCCAGAAACAAAGCGCCAGTCAGCTCAATGGAAGCACACAGATTCACCGCCACCAAAAAAATTTCGGGTAACTGCCAGTGCTGAAAAAATGATGGTGTCCATGTTCTGGGACAGCGAGGGCGTAATCCTTACCCATTGCGTTCCAAAGGTCACTACGGTAACAGGTGCATTCTACGAAAATGTTTTGAACAACAAATTCCTTCCTGCACTGCAGTAAAAGCGTCCAGGAAGGGCTGCGCGTGTGCTGTTGCACCGAGACAACGCACCCGCACATCGAGCTAACGTTACGCAACAGTTTCTTCGTGATAACAACTTTGAAGTGATTCCTCATGCTCCCTACTCACCTGACCTGGCTCCTAGTGAGTTTTGACTTTTTCAAACAATGAAAGACACTCTCCGTGGCCGCACATTCACCAGCTGTGCTGCTATTGCCCCAGCGATTTTCCAGTGGTCAAAACAGGCTCCTAAAGAAGCCTTCGCCGCTGCCATGGAATCATGGCGTCAGCGTTGTGAAAAATGTGTACGTCTGCAGGGCGATTACATCGAGAAGTACGCCAGTTTCATCGATTTCGGGTGAGTAGTTAATTAGAAAAAAAATCGGAAGCCTTAGAACTTGAATGCACCTCGTATGTTTGCCAATATGAACAGTGTTCATTGAGCTGGTGGCTTTTACGCCAGTTTGTGATATATGGCAGCTTTACGCTGCGGTTTAATGATTTGTAATTAATGATTAGTTCCTCTTTGGGGCTCGCCTTGTATTTTTTCTGTTTTGTACTACCTGAAGATTGTAAATCATGATATTGGGGCACGATGACTGATTGGTAGCCTTGCAGCTGCTTGTATTTCATACTCAGCAACTGTGGTTAAACTTTTCTAATTTGCTGGCCACGTTGGTGTGCGATTGTTTGCATTTTAAGTTTAGATTTTATGCAAGTTTACCTTTTAGAAGTATATGCATGTATTGTTGTCCCTAGGTTGTAAGCTGGATAGTATGAGTTCATTTAAGGTTGCTAAGTTTTAGGGAATTGCTTCGTTGTATGATACTTCTTGATGCTTAATGTGGATCCTAAATGTACTGTGGCCCTTAAGGCTCGATTACTGATAAATTTGCCTTCTATTTTTGAGAACTTGCCTAACCTTAACCATCGACCAGCCCTTCAGGCTGAGCTGTTTATTAAGTACCTTGATGAATTGGCCCTTCAGGGCCCCCTTTTGGAAGCTCTACAGCCCTTAAGACTTTGAAATCCAGTTTTAATACTTAACCTCCCTTGTTAGTGCACTGTGGGACCCTTAAGGCCGGCTTACTGATAAATTCCTGGCCATTACCTACTTATTGCAGAATTTGACTAATTTCATTTATTACCTGGCCCTTAAGGTTGAGTTGTTAATAAGCACTTGTTATTTTCCAGTTGATATTTTTAAGATTTTCTTATCTTCTTAATTTGGCCCTTCAGGCTTTCTTTGCGATTGCAGCCCTTAGGGCATACGCAGTACTATGTTGCATGCTACAATGTTAAATTGTTGATGAACTAGTTTCTTATGGTTTAATTCTCCCTATATTCATTATCTTGGCAGATTGTATATTGTATTTTAGCTAGTTTTAATAAATGCATTAGAAGTAAGGTGTTGTGTTACTTCTACCAGCACTTGGCCCTGCTTCCTCGCCCGATCCTAGTGGCTCCTTGCTCCCTTGATTGTTAGAATTTTTGCCCGTTAACCACTATAATCGGCTTCAGATTTTATTCCTTCTGTTGATCTGAGCGGTGTTAAAATAATGACGAGCGTTCCTTCAGGTGGAATATATACAAGCTAGCCATGTGTGCCCCATGAGATGGAGTTCGAAAAACATTCTCATGAAAGTAGATCTGCCTTTGTCAGCGGTGCATTTCAACATAGTAAATAATCTAATCATGACACTCTTTTAGGATATTCCTACTTTCTTAATAATACCTACCATTTTCTTTATTTGTGTAGCCTGTTGTATAATTAGTCTATTAATGCTCATAATGTGCATGCAACAATTGAAATGCTTTTTCTCATCACGGCGAACCAACTAAAACATTGTCGAACCAATTAAAACATTGTTATTTGTCACTACTTTTCGACTGCTTCTAGCTTGCAGTGGAAATGTGATGTTCACATGCATATAGTACAGTGTGTCGTAGACTTCTATACTTCAGATCTTGGACGCTTTTTACCAGGAGCACAAAGAGGTCACACCTGTGGAGATTATCCCTTTCCAAATTTTTGTAACATCGTACAGATACGCCAGCATACCAGTCGGCGAAGAGATAACCTTGTTTTACTTTCCTGCCTTACTTCTTAATCACATGATTTTATAATATCCCTTGCTCCCTTATTCACTACCCTCTGTCCCTACTTGCGATCTGAAAACATCGTGGAGGCATATGATACAATTCCAGCAGTCAATGGCTCACCAGTTACTGAAGTATGCATTTTTTTGACAGAAGAAAAACAAAACAAAACTATACAGATATAAATAACAGAGAAGTATAATGTACTAACGAAGAAAGCTGGAGCGTTTAAATGGCGAAAAACGAAACACTACCCAAAGGCAATAAAACTTAGTACACAGTAAGGGAAAATTTATCGTATGGGCAATACTACCACGGCTCATATGCGCCGAACCGATGTGAGCATATGGCCGGGTTACTTTTTCGCTCACCGAGCGAGGTGGCGCAGTGGTTAGCACACTGGACTCGCATTCGGGAGGACGACGGTTCAATCCCGTCTCCAGCCATCCTGATTTAGGTTTTCCGTGATTTCCCTAAATCGTTTCAGGCAAATGCCGGCATGGTTCCTTTGAAAGGGCACGGCCGATTTCCTTCCCAATCCTTCCCTAACCCGAGCTTGCGCTCCGTCTCTAATGACCTCGTTGTCGACGGGACGTTAAACACTAACCACAACAACAACAACAACTTTTCCGATCCCAGCCTCTTAATTTCCCACGGTGCTGGCGAAGCACGCGCGGCGCGAGAAACAAACTGTGCTTCAACCACAACGTCGCGCGACCTGGCGCAGGCGCGAGTCGCGTCCCAGTCGCGTCGCGTCCCAGTTTGCGCCGCGGCCCCATTTGACCCTGTGTGGAGTTACAAAAACGCGCGCTGCGCTGCTTCATGCCACACGGGCTATACGCGTCTCAATTTGCGCCTAACCTTATTGTTAGATTGCGGCATCGTCATGACTGGGGAACCATTCTCGCAGCGGAATTAAGCCAGAAACTATGTATATCTTCGGCTCGATCACACACCTCCAAAGTGAATTGCAGTGACGCAGTCACTGCCCTGTGGAAATTTACTGCCTCACCAACACAGTTAGCCCGCAATAGACCGGTGATGCTGTATTGTAACATATCACCCCTCATAGTAAATTTGGATGGTATTACTATCTTCTCGCTCTTTGCAGCTGACAACCTGCCCACTTTACACTCGCTATTTGTATAGCGGTTTGCAGGACGAAAGGTACTTGAGACGCTCTCCCAATGCTACGTAAGCGCGCTGGTTGTGTGAAGTATGTTCTAGTCTGCGCGAAAAATTACAATTCCCTGCCAGGAAAGTAAACTTCTACCTTAGCTCTTTAATATAACTGAAACACCAGCAGAAATATACCTACACCAGTACCAGACTATCTTTCGTCTGCATATGTGCTGAATTTGAAAGCGTTCTTGTTTGGAAAAGAAGTACCTTAAAATAACTACCATGTAAATTTACTATTACACTTTATAGGAGGCTGACCCTAAAATAACTACCATGTAAATTTACTATTGCACTTTATAGGAGGCTGACCCTAAAATAACTACCATGTAAATTTACTATTACACTTTATAGATGGCTATGAGGCTGACAGTGAGACTAGGTCATCTTTTAATTCTTTCTCATACGCATCAGTCTTTCTTACGTGTTTTGTTCTATCGAAGAGTGGTAGTTTGCTTCTACCAGATAATCAACGTGTTTTGAACATTCACTCGCATTTCCGTGTTTCAAGCTTTTTTGTAAATTATTAACAATGACACGTCCCAGAAGCTCTCAGAACGGTGAAGGTAAATAATAGAATTTTTGTGCATTTCAGGACTCGAACTTAAACAACAGTGCAATTTGACTGCATCATTCACCTCCAGCTGCGGATTCCCGTACGGCGTGAGCATTTGACTGACGCAACTCCGCTCTCCATTCACTTGTTCCGAGCCGTTAGCTCGATGCAGGAGGGCGCACATTGTCCGTTGATTGTTTGCTGCAACTTAAAGAGTGCTATCAGTACATATTCTTTTTAGATTTATTAAATACAGGCGGAGAAAGAAGAGTCCATATGGTGAGTACCGTTTTCTATTTTAATAGCACTAATTTCTGTTAGTAAATATTCCCTGTTTTGAGACGCTGTTTTAAAACGTCAATATCTAACAGCAGTGTCTATACAGAAGTTTAAATCCTCGGTCGGACATAACGTTCTCCCAAAGTGGCCTCAATTCATCTCTGACATTAGAAATTGCATTTCCGCTGAATTTTATAACATTTGTGAAGCGATCAGTTAGGCTAATGTTACTCTAATTTCCATTCCTATTGCCTTTTTGGAGTGATAATATTTTTATTATTAATGCCAATTCAAAAACTTCATTTACACCCAGTAAGTAACTGTATGAATGAAGAACTTTTAAACAACATTAGCACAGTTAATTCTCAAAATAATGTAGGTATCTTTATTTCCATTTGAGGGGGGGGGGGTTGATGTAATTGACCAAGAATGTCAATTTTCGATTTATTTTTTATTTGTTAGTACAACTCATGGACAATAGGTTACCAAAGTTTGTGTTGATATCGCATCCGAAAGGCCTGAAAATTAATTAAAATTATGATGCGGACCTCCCTGCTATGCCCACATTTTGAAGGAGCACTTCAATACCAGCTCAGTGAACAACGATTCCGTGTATTGCTTTCAACCAAATATGTGCAGGATACATCTAGAAGGCCATGATACATACTCTTTGGTTTTATAGATCATCTTTGACTCTGTTCCGTATCATATAAACTAATGTGGAAACAAAGCCCTAAAAACACATTTGCATCTGCTACAGTTGTCAGAATTGCAACTTATGATGCAGTTATTGTATTTAATGATGGGAATGTCAGGAGGATGAAGATATTAGAAATAATGGGCTTCAAGATAGGAAATTTTGCTCACGACGTCCTGAAAAAAATAGATTTACAGCACGTCTCTGCAGCTGAAAAGTCTGTTGAAGACCTGGTAAAGGAAAGGATATGGACAACAAGAAACCAGAAGAGACATGTTGAAGGGAAAGACGACCCAGAGTATAAATGTGGTGCCTTCTGTAAAAGTGACATAAGGGAAAAAGTTAGGTTGAACTTTCAATTTTGTGTCCTGAAAAGTTTGTTTTTCAAAGTTTATGTACCTTTTCCTCAGATTCTATGAATGCCAGAATTATGAAATTGTGTACACATATTTCTGTAAACCTAATAAATATTGTCTCAAGAGCAAATTTTGAAATTCTGATTGTAAGCTGAGATATGGGCCAAAGTGCTTGGAATTTTGCATGAATTTAAAATTGTAGAATTATAATTAAAAAATTATGAAAATTTTCCTATTTTACCTTTTCCAAAAGTCTCAGAAGCTTACGACATATAAAGAGATGAAACAGAGAAATTTTTGTAAAAATCTCTTGACTACTTTCTCAGAAAAAGGAACTAAATTATTTTTTGAAGATAAAACTTCAAATTTCATTCAAAAAAAGTTGAATATACATAATCAAAGGATTTTATATGTAAACTAGCTGACCCGACAGACTTCGTCCTGTCAAAAAGATTTGTAATATGGCAGTTTTTCTGCCTACGTATTTAAAAAAATTCTCCTGAACAGAACCGTCACCCTGGTGATAGGGCGTTGTGAATAAAAAATAATTAAATAAAACATATATAAGGATTTAAAAGTAAGTAATCGCTTTATTGTTAATCATGTGAATCATAATTATTATTATTATCATTGTAGTGCTTTGTGGTATACGATGTTTTTTGTTTGATTACCTGGCGCATAGATAAACAAATCTGATGGTTTTCCAACACGGGAACAGGCAACATACAATTGACCATGTGAGAAACATGGGTTTTCTAGATTAATACCACAAACACTTAATGATTGCCCCTGGGACTTGTTTATAGTCATAGCAAAAGCAAGCCGCACTGGAAACTGTAGTCGTTTAAACTCAAATGGCACATCAGTCGGAATCATTGGGATGCGCGGTATGAGAACATCTTCTCCTTTATACTTTCCTTTGAATATAGTTGCTTCTATCACATTGTTTAGTAATTTTTTTATCGCTAACCGTGTACCGTTGCAAAGACGCGGTTGGTTGATATTTCGCAACATTATAACCACCGATCCAACCTTTAATTGAAGATTGTGAGGTGGCAATCCTGGCAAATCCAGCGAGTTTAAAAATTCCGGTGGATAGTTGACTACATCATCTTGATTAGTAGCCGAATCAACTGATTTATATATCCTCAATTCGCCTGTAATTTGTTCTTGAATTTTGAAATTTAATTCATTTACATCTATGTTTTTTGCAGCCAGTATAGCTCGTTCGCTCAACCAATCATGGTTTCTGTAATTTTGAGAAACATCTGGAAACACCTTCTGAATAAGTTCATCTTTTGATCGAGTTAACTGACAAAAACTTTGAGGAAAGTTAATGCAGCCAGTCAACATGTCTATAGGAAATTTGCCATTACCAATGTCAATGAGTTGTTTAGAGAATATGTTTCCAGATTGGTCATTTCGCAACTCGACACGCATATTCTTGCTTAAATGAAGTACTTTGACATGTTTCCACAAATTGGAGGACTTTAGACATGCATTGAGTTCATCAGCTGGCGTTGATCGTGGAATCACTGGCAATGTTTGACGAAAATCTCCTGCTAATAAAATCATTGCACCACCAAATCGGTTATTATTGCTCCGTAGATCTTTTAAGGTTCTGTCTAAAGCCTCCAAAGATTTTTTATGTGCCATCGTGCATTCATCCCAAACAATCAATTTACATTGCTGCAAAACCTTTGCCATTGCAGAGTTCTTCGAAACTTTGCAGGTTGGAGTTTCATTGCTTTGCATATTTAATGGCAATTTTAGTGCTGAATGGGCTGTTCGACCACCTTCAAGCAAAGTTGCTGCGATTCCCGACGAAGCGAGTGCAAGTGCAATTTTATTTTGTGAGCGAATTGTTGCTAATATTAATAAAATCAAAAAAGTTTTTCCTGTACCACCAGGTGCATCTAAGAAGTAAATCCCTCCAGTTTCATCATTTGTTACTTTCATAAGAGTTTCAAATACATACTTCTGTTGTTCAGTTAACAGTGGAAGATTTGTTTGAATTAATTCTTTCAAAGCGTTGAGATCATACAGTTTTTCTCGATGCAACTCTTGGTTAAAAGCGTCATGCATTGGACGATTGGGCGCGGTCAGGCCTAATTGAATTAATAGTTTGTTTGACATTATCAAGCACATGTCCTCAATTGAAATCAATGCTTCATTGTAAATTTCTTCACTGATTTGTATATTTGGATTTCCCATTCTATTCCGTATTTGATACAAAATATCATCACACATATAATCTTTGTACTTGACCCACAAATTAATTGGGTTTGATGGGAAGCATGTAGATATGATTATAGAAAACAATGTTCGTATTTGATGAGCGTGTGATGATATTACAGCATCATTGAGAGTTTGCTCCAAATGAGCGTCATTTTCAAGCAATTGCAAACGTTGACAGGCTTCTCTGTAGGATCCACACAATTCACCATGAACAGTTCGTAACTGTTGGAATGATGTTGGGCCAGGTACATTGACTAATAGCAGTCGTAAATAAAAACATTCATCATTGCTTGGATGTACTGAATAAATCCGGCCAATCGCATCGGTGGAATATACATCTGTATATCCTGGAACTGGTTTTCCTTGTTTCCGTCGTATAAATCTCCTTGAGGATTGATTCCAGGTATAATATTTTGGCATTTCAGAATATAGCAATGTTTGTGCGAAATGATCGTTTAGGCATGTCTCAAAAAAACTGGTTAATGTAGTAGATGGTGGCTGAGCAGCTCTTTCTACTGCGTTCTGTGCTGTAAAATACACTCTTTGTCCATTTTCTAAATGCACAGCTAAGTGAACAACAGAAGGGTGTCTCTCATGAATAGGAAAAGAAAATATTCGCCAAACTGCTTCATTACTACTGACATAGCGGCCCATTTGGTATTGGGTAACTTCATCATTGGAATTCTCTGCACCAATTCCAATCACAGCCATATCACTCCCTTTGGTTACATATTTGCAAATGTATTTAATAGATTTCACTGAATGGCAAGATTCAACGTTGATGTGTGCTTTGAATGTCTTTGATAAAATGGGTGAATATGGAACAATCCAACGATTATCTATTTCAATATCTTGTTGATTTAATTTGACAATTGTTGATTTTCCATTGTCTGCTGTCGATCTGCGACGATACAATGGATAACCGTCATTACCAGTAATTGTTTCCGATATTAATGTCCGTGGATATCGTTTTGAACATTTACCATCCATCATACACGGTGAATTTTGATTAAGAGTTCCACAGGGACCATGTATCATGTTTTTGATAACTACCTCATGCAATCCAGGATCTACTTGTACATTAGGGATTTCAGCTGATATCACTGCATCAACTTCATTTGGCCTTATCTTTTCAACCAACCAAATCAAAATGTGTGCATGTGGCAATCCTCGTTTCTGCCACTCCACAGAATACATCCAGCAGCGTGTCTCACCAAACACATTATGTTTTACGATGAAATCCATTAAAGATTTCAACTTTTGTCTAAAGACTCTGGCTGTAATATCATGACGATCAATGGGTGATTGCCCAGGGAATAACTCCTGCTTGATTTCTATCCATTGCGGATTGCATGTAAATGTGATGAACAAATCTGCTGTACCATAATGACGAACATACGACATGGCATCTTGAGCATATTTGTGCATATGCCGAGGGCTTCCGATGTATGTTGCTGGAAGAATAGTCATCCGACCGACATTCTGTGCATTTCCATCAGTATTAATCGCATCTCGAAGGTGAATATACTCTTCAGATCGGAGTTTGGTTTGATTCAACCTGATGAATGTTAATCTCTCCGTTTCAATTTTTACATACATGTCAACAACATATTTGTGATATAATCGCCGACATTTCAATATGTGATTTTCTTCATTTTCCCGAATCATTAGGCGGTATGAATAATAGTTCATTGAGCTGACTTTTTTGTTGGTTTCAGAACCTGTAAATAGATTTTCTTTTAATAACATTCAAATATAAAATTAAAATACATAATATAATGACTGAGATATTATCGCCATAGCTAAATTAATATTTTAGTTACCTGTAATGGGATTTATCATTTTTATTGAGAAATCGTAGCCATCTTCACCTTGCCAAAATATAATGGGATATTGCAGTGCATCATATGAGCGGTGTGTTTCCTTTATACGTTGTAATTGATCATTCCGACGATGTAAAACAATATCACGGGATTCCAAGTTTTCTCCAACTACAACGATAGCAACTTCATCAATAGTTGGTGCATTAAAACGTCTTGTATGTTGACCTGCAGGTGTTTTATCAGCTCTGATTACAATTTTGTGATTATCGGATGGCATCAGATCCAGGGCAGTTTTAAACAATATAATCAATTGATTGTGTTGATGAAATAAAGTTTGTAATTGTTCTACAATAGACCTCTTTACTAAATTGTTATGTGCACAACGCAGATCAATTTCTTGTGGTGAATTGCCCATAAAATAAATTTGCAGGAATTTGTTGTCGCTATCTGACACTGGTAACAGTGAACCTGCTCTGTGATATATTTGCCCTTGTATCTGTAAATAAAATAAAATATTATGGTGTGGTATAAATTAATGGATTGTCAGTGATCAAACTTAAATAATATTTGAT
This sequence comes from Schistocerca piceifrons, assembly GCF_021461385.2. Lineage (NCBI taxonomy): Eukaryota > Metazoa > Arthropoda > Insecta > Orthoptera > Acrididae > Schistocerca > Schistocerca piceifrons. The sequence continues at coordinate 64,719,207 of NC_060148.1, read as the reverse complement.
CTTAAAAAGTATATATTTAGTTTGAACTAATATCTATCAAATATAAAATATAATAAAAGTGTCACTGAAACTGAATCACCATATAATATGATGACTAAGTGATATATAAGTGATTAAGAAATTGAAGATTAGTGACACATCTTAACTTTTGTGACAGAAAATTTTGTTCGCTAAAATAATTATGAGTAACTGCTATAATACATACCTTGAAAGTTGGCATAAAATTTTCCCGAACTACATTTGTTGCCCCAAATGAAGTCATTTGAAAGCAATTGTTATATTGTTGGATATGTGTCAAAAAGTGTATAGAATCTGTTCCTATTCCTGAAACCAATGAGTACAATGGTTCTGGTGGTGGGTCCAATGGTATCAATTTCACTTTACCATTTGCGCAACACAATCCATTGGCTTCGTTTTTGTATTTTAATGCCTTACAGTGTGAGCAAACCGAGTTCATAGAACCAATAACAACACATTGGTAGTTACTGTAGTCAATTGACACATCGTAACTGAAAGCAGCTCGATTCAAACTTGCGCGATTATTAGTTGAATGTCGCGCTCGCGCTTCACGCGTTTGTGATATCCGAATTCTTTCACGTTCATTTCCGTCGTCACGTTCTTGTGCCGTACGATTAGATCGGTAATTAGCTTGGTTTGTAGCATTTCTGGTTCTTCTACCTAAATTGCTTCGTCTTATAGGAGGCATATCAAATATAAATTAGTTTTTCACTAATCACGAACTAAACAAACACTAGCTAAGTAAACACTCTGCACAAAACACGAATTTGTTTCGTGTATCAGTTGACAAAAGCAAACTCAGTAGATTAGGTCACAGACAACTTTTTTTTTTTTTAAATTTTATATGACTTGAAGTCAAATCCTTTTAAGCCGTACGAATTGTAACGCGATTTTTGTTTGACTGATGTAATGACGTGGAAACTGATGCATTTTATCTCGCGTGCCGAAACTAATACAAAAGAAACGCGAGTTTCGGAACGCGACATTAAACTTCTCCAACTATGTATTCTGTGCTCCAACGCACACACGCACATTGTTTTGATAGATATGATCTTTGACGTTAGGAACACACCTACATTGCTTAGACAACAGTGAGTGCTTGTAATTTAATATGAACTTTATACCATAGCAATAAAGCTCAAATTGACTACGTTTTAGTTACAAATCATTTGTATAGGAAAAAGAAAAGGGCTATTTTTAGGGTTTTTCCAGCAATAATTCTAATTTTTCTCGCCGTAAAAACCATCCTTGAACTTCAACGAACATTTTAAAAAAAGATTTGGCCAAATTGGTCGAGGCGTTGTTGAGTTATGCACTTACCAACACATTTTGCGATTCATTTTTATATTATAGATGTGTTACTTTCATGTAAAGTGTGGTACAAAATTTCATTACCACATCTCCAAAACTGTGGATTTGGAGCATTTTTGAAATAGTGTGTGTTTTTCATCAACATCCCCCCTTACAAAAGGAGGACGTAGTTTTGTGCCATTACACCTTTTATTCTTGTGGTAAACTGATTTTATGACACTTTGTCAGTAATATAATCACGATTTCTAGCTTTCTGATTTCTAATCTGCCCTAAATAGGTTTGCGTCATGTCTTGAGGAATTTTTCCACCCTGTAGGATAAATTCAGTGCCCCCACCCTGTGTCACTTACATATGTTATGTAAATTTCAGTCATTGTCATTGATACGTGACTTGCTACTTGCACATATTACACTATCTGACACATACGAGTTTTTGATGTCATTAGCCTATGTCATTAATATCAGAATTAATATCAGTACCCAAAACGAGATTTCCTCCATTTCATTTAGTTAGTTAGTTACGTGTTCCATTGATCAATAGCACGGAAAAAAACGTTATGATGTAGAACGTATTACACACTAACACGCTTTGGAAAAGAAGTGACGTAATTTTAGTGCGATTGCCGGCTCACAGTAGAGGAGAAATGACGTAATTTTACTGCGACTTATGGCTTGCATTCGAAGGCAAATGGTATAATTTTCGTACGATACTTACAGTGTGCTGTAACGCAGTGGCACATGATCACCAGCCGCCAATGGCTGTAACCTCATGATGCAGCAGCGCATTCAAAGGATAGGTGACTTCCGATTAATAACAGAGAAACACTATGTAGCGTTTTTATACTGGTTGCTTATTATCTCCAGTACATTACCGATATTCTCATTGTTAAACCCAACCGTGTATGGATGCAACGTCGGCCGAAAGAGAATCCTCATTTTCCAACAAACTGGCTACACTATTTACTAATGTTAAAAAAGTACAGTAAGTAAATTCCGTATTACATTAATATACATAAAATTGGTTTCGTATTCAGATAGATTAATTCACTCCAACTTACTGGCCGTTGTCAATTGTAACCTAAATTAATAAATTCTTCGTAAACATTAAGAGACACTGCGTAAGGTTATCAATCACTTTTGAATTCAATACTCACATATACGCCGGGAAAACAACGAGAGTGTCAGAAGTCGAAGGAAATATATAGACGCTCTAAAATGCCTATAGGAACACAAAATAAAATATTATAGTAAGAGTGAGCATTTCATTTATTTATTAATTTGTTCAACCAAGTACCAACAAACCATTTCATTAGTTTCTCTCAAAAATTGTTTCAGGAACCACAGAAAGGAAAAAAACCTTCTGGGGCTTAGCTTCGTAATCAAAAACGAGAGACGGAAAGGCAAAAAGAGAAACTCTCAGGTTCTATTACGAAATTTTTGACCAAATCTCTAAACGACAGCCAGGAAACTCTTGCCTCTGCCATGTGCTCGACGTCTGGATCTGAAACTATGGAAGCAAGTGAAGGGACGACATGTTGCTCTCCTACTGCCTCTGGTGGTCTCAATGAAAGCATTGACACATGTGATGTTGCTGATAAAGAATCTTCAAGCAGTACAGCGGCAGTTTGTGGGAGTTTGACGATTAGCCAAGACCCAGGGCTGTGGCCTCTTAATATTGATAGTGGGCTTGTTAATATTATAGTTAAACGTGGTCCTGTTCAAGTACGTAATCATACTCCTCCCATTAATGATGAGGGAAGAAAGTTTGCCAATACTTGCTATTACAGAAACCTTTATAACAGCTAAAAAGTTAAAAGAGTCAGCGTTCTTATCAAAGCATACAGTGTATCGTTTCTAGCATAACATGTTTGGCAGAAGTGTAAGTAATCGTCATGATATGAATGGATTTTCAGATTGGCAGTATTTATCATTGACTCTGAAAAGACACGAAACAAGTGATTACCACAATGAAAATGTGAAGTCATGGGTACAAGTATATAACATGTTACAAACAAAAAACACTGTAAGTCAGATGCAACTGAGACTAATAGAGAAGGAAAACAAAGCATTGGTGTTATGTACTAAAAAGGATTATTGCTGGTATTAAGCTTTTGTCACGAAAATGTCTGGCTTTTTGCTGTTCTTCCAAATAATATATGAACACGATAGTGCAAATTTCTTAGAAGCAGTAGGGATGCTGATATTTTCTGATTCAGTTATGCACGAACATATTCGCAGAACTGAATCAAAATCTCACTCAAGTTGCATGGACGTGGCCCACTATTTAGGAGATCACAATCAAAATGAAATTATTGATTTACTAAGAGCATGGATAAAAAACATATTTTGAAGAAAGTAAAAGAATCTAAATATTGTTCCATCATATTACACTCCAAACCAGATGGAAGCCATACTGAACAAATAACAGTACTACACTCCTGGAAATGGAAAAAAGAACACATTGACACCGGTGTGTCAGACCCACCATACTTGCTCCGGACACTGCGAGAGGGCTGTACAAGCAATGATCACACGCACGGCACAGCGGACACACCAGGAACCGCGCTGTTGGCCGTCGAATGGCGCTAGCTGCGCAGCATTTGTGCACCGCCGCCGTCAGTGTCAGCCAGTTTGCCGTGGCATACGGAGCTCCATCGCAGTCTTTAACACTGGTAGCATGCCGCGACAGCGTGGACGTGAACCGTATGTGCAGTTGACGGACTTTGAGCGAGGGCGTATAGTGGGCATGCGGGAGGCCGGGTGGACGTACCGCCGAATTGCTCAACACGTGGGGCGTGAGGTCTCCACAGTACATCGATGTTGTCGCCAGTGGTCGGCGGAAGGTGCACGTGCCCGTCGACCTGGGACCGGACCGCAGCGACGCACGGATGCACGCCAAGACCGTAGGATCCTACGCAGTGCCGTAGGGGACCGCACCGCCACTTCCCAGCAAATTAGGGACACTGTTGCTCCTGGGGTATCGGCGAGGACCATTCGCAACCGTCTCCATGAAGCTGGGCTACGGTCCCGCACACCGTTAGGCCGTCTTCCGCTCACGCCCCAACATCGTGCAGCCCGCCTCCAGTGGTGTCGCGACAGGCGTGAATGGAGGGACGAATGGAGACGTGTCGTCTTCAGCGATGAGAGTCGCTTCTGCCTTGGTGCCAATGATGGTCGTATGCGTGTTTGGCGCCGTGCAGGTGAGCGCCACAATCAGGACTGCATACGACCGAGGCACACAGGGCCAACACCCGGCATCATGGTGTGGGGAGCGATCTCCTACACTGGCCGTACACCACTGGTGATCGTCGCGGGGACACTGCATAGTGCACGGTACATCCAAACCGTCATCGAACCCATCGTTCTACCATTCCTAGACCGGCAAGGGAACTTGCTGTTCCAACAGGACAATGCACGTCCGCATGTATCCCGTGCCACCCAACGTGCTCTAGAAGGTGTAAGTCAACTACCCTGGCCAGCAAGATCTCCGGATCTGTCCCCCATTGAGCATGTTTGGGACTCGATGAAGCGTCGTCTCACGCGGTCTGCACGTCCAGCACGAACGCTGGTCCAACTCAGGCGCCAGGTGGAAATGGCATGGCAAGCCGTTCCACAGGACTACATCCAGCATCTCTAAGATCGTCTCCATGGGAGAAAGCAGCCTGCATTGCTGCGAAAGGTGGATATACACTGTACTAGTGCCGACATTGTGCATGCTCTGTTGCCTGTGTCTATGTGCCTGTGGTTCTGTCAGTGTGATCATGTGATGTATCTGACCCCAGGAATGTGTCAATAAAGTTTCCCCTTCCTGGGACAATGAATTCACGGTGTTCTTATTTCAATTCTGGAGTGCATTTTACATCCCACACTCAGCTCTTGGCTTAACCTTAGTGATGAGTGGTGCAGCAAATATTTCTCCCCAGGCCATCAATTTCTTCGACGTTATTCAAGAAATTTATATCTTCTTTTCATCGTCAACAATTAGGTGGTCAATCATTTGCAAACATTTACCACAGCTAAAGCTAAAAGCCTTAAGAGCTACGAGATGGTGTAGCAGAATTGAAGCAATCAAGCCCTAAGGGTTCTACACAGAAAACACATCTGATACTCTGTTGGAAATATCAGAAACGTCTTCTATTTGGGACTGTACCACCACTCTCAAAGCGAAGTCACCTGCTTTAAAAACTCAAAATTATAAATTTATTTGTTGTGTTGTAGTCTGGCACGATGTTTTGAGCGAAATAATTCTTTAAGTACAATGATGCAGAACCCAACATTTAATACTCTGATATGCATCAGTTTGTTAAAGAGCTTCATTGAAAAATTCACAGAATATCGCACAGATGAAAACTTTAAAATAGTTTTAAAGGAAGCTACCAATGTGGCAAACAAACTAAATGCTGAAGCAAGTTTCCCTCCAGTAAAGACACTTCGCCCAAGAAGAAAACCCACTCAGTTTCAGTATGAACATCATGATAAAGTTTTTTTAGACCACAAAATGAATTTCAAAGTAGAGTTTCTTTCCGAATTATAGATCAGACATTAATTTCCTTAACAAACAGATTTTAAGAGTTAAAAAGTTTAAACGATCTTTTTGGTTTTTTCAGTAGTATATTATCTACATCTACATTGATACTCTGCAAATCACATTTCAGTGCCTGCCAAAGGGTTCATCGAACCACCTTCTCAATTCTCTATTATTCCAATCTCGTATAGTGTGTGGAAAGAACGAACGTTTATATTTTTCCATGCGAGCTCTGATTTCCCTTATTTTACCATGGTGATCGTTTCTCCCTATGTAGGTCGGCGTCAACAAAATATTTCCGCACTCAGAGAAGAAATATGGTGATCGGAATTTAGTGCAAAGATTCCTCCGCAGTGAGAAATCCCTTTGTTTTAATGATGTCCATCCGAAATCCTGTATCATTTCAGTGACACTCTCTCCACTATTTCGTGATAATACAAAACATTTCGATGTACTCTGTCAATCTTATCTGGTAAGGATCCCACACCATGCAGCAGTATTCTAAAAGAGGACAGACAAGCCCAGTGTTGGCAGTCTCTTTAGTAAATCTTACATTTTCTAAGTATCCTCTCAATAAAATGCAGTCTTTGGTTAGCCTTCCCCACCACATCTACTATGTGTTCCTTCCAATTTATGTTGTTTATAATTGTAATTCCTAGGTATTTAGTTGAATTTACAGCCTTTAGATTTGACTGACTTATGGTGTAACCTAAAGAAGAACTGATGAAACATGGTAAATATTTGCATATGAAACTTAAAGACCATTCAAGGAATGAAACTGACATTGACGGTACTGATTTTTACAATGAAATTAAAGCTCTAAGGTTGCATTTCCTAGAAAATCAGTCTCGTGAGCCATATATAATTCTTCAGCATTTTTTGAGAAAAAGATTTAATATTACCTTTTACCAACACAGCAATAGCGTCAAGAATTTTCTTACTGTGCCAGTCACAGTTGCATCTGGTGAAAGATCATTTTCGAGATTAAAAATTATAAAAAATTATCTAAGATCGACAATGCATCAATAGAGACTTACAAATTTGGCTATTATTTCAATAGAACGTGTGATCTTAGACACCTTAGATACTAGACAGGTAATAGAAAATTTTGCAGTTATGAAAGCAAGAAAAGTTCAATTTTTGTGATTATATGTAAATGTAGGGGAAACTTTCACTCCAGTATTGGATTGCCAACAGTGTTTGTCGTTTATACTTAATAGCTAGTGAATTAGTAAGAAAATGGATTTTCTTTTTTTGTTATTAAAATTGTTACTAAAGAAATTCTATATCACGAAAATTCCGATGACATGTCTTTAATACGAGTGTGAAAAAAAGGTTTTGTAGGGTCGAGGGGGGGGGGGAGGGGGGAGGGCGGCGGCAAAATCTGGTTTATGCAGGGGCAAGCAGTGGGCCTGACACCAATAACTCATTACCTGACACTTACTATCTGTAAATTGTGCCTTTTAGAGAGAGTCTCAATGTAATAGTACTTTGGAACAGCATTTATTTATAGAGTGTTAGCTATAATTGGTTATAATATAAATCACGAACCAAAATTATTGTATTTGCTAGTGTACCTCCTCATATACTACACAGTATATTACCCATTACATCACAACATTTCCTGAAACCTTTGTACACTGATAACTCATTATCTGACATTCAGTATCAATAAACTGTAACTTTTCAAGAGGTCCTCAATGTGCTAGTGTATTGGGGCACCATTTACTTGTACAACATAAGTTATAATGCTTTTAAAATATAAAACACGCCAAGTACGAGCCTGACTTCAGCGAGGCACTTCAACCAAACTATATTTTTGAAAGAAGCGAATCCATACTACCTCTCCTGACATAAATACAAATAAAGGCATGTACCTGGAACATGTCCAGCCCATTCACCTCCTCAACAGCAATCGAGCGCTCGCTCCCCAACAAAAAGTTAACCGGTACACTCCAGGGTGCCTACGCACCACGTAAATTCGTTGGTCTACACCACATAATCAACATCGGGTGGTCTTTGGTTCTCATTGTATAGTGCAGCACATATTTTACCCCGTTTGCTTCTTTGTAGGGTTTGTACTGAAAATAATAACCGCAGTTAGAAATCGTGCATCTTTATTTGAAATAGTTTCAAAATTAAAATCTTAGATCACATACTACAAACTGTAAGTGTAGGTTAGGTTGGTAGCTGATAATTTGGTTGAGAGTTGACAGATGTGATTGGAAAATAAATATTGTGTTAACAGATTTATTTGTAGCATACCCCGTCTACTCTCGTACTATATTTGAAGTACATCTCATTATAAAAACAAACTGCAAAGTGAATTCAGCAAAATTGTACAATAGATTATGTAGATTCACTGGACAAGCGTTTTGATGCATATTGTGTAGACATCGTGTACAAACTGTGAAAATAGCATGTGGGGGTTCCGTTGCATAAATTTAACCTAAATGATTCGGGAAAACTTTCACATGAAATATTCTGCATGTTCATTTGTAATCAGTTGATATACTGTCCGCACAGCGCCACGTGCCCATCAGCTGCTACCAGACAAGTGGCACACAGAACTAATGTTTCATGAAGACATATTGTAGGGATGTTTGTGTTCCAATGTGCTGCTTATTTGTAGTAATGAGTATGGACTTAAATCAACCTAGTTCTAATACAAGTCAGTGAGATGAACACCAAGAACACTTAAAGCATTTACTAAACATGTAACTCTGTATCTCATGTCACATGCTCACTTTGTCTTTTTAACTCTTTGGGAAGTTAAAACTGCGCATGGCCCCTATAGGCCAGGAATAATTTCATCATTCATCGGCAAATTGTTTATTAATTAATAACGGACACATGTTCACTTAGCAACCACAATGCAACTACTTGAACATGGCGGCTGGTACCACTTGAAAACATTATGTCATAGTCACAAAGACTGGGCCAACGAGACATACGAGCCTTGCAATGAACCTGTGACGTCGCACTAGTCGGCTTGTCTGCCACACTTTGTGAACGCTTGGCTTCTTGCAAGGCCCACAGGAAATCGATATGTAAGGGGAGTTGGAAAGTCCTGTCCCGACTTTATGAAATTTAGTGACTTGGCTTCCCTGTATTTCAGGAACCACTGTAGCCATTGACATGAAACTTTTATGGAATATTAAACTGTATGTTCTGTGTCTACTGAACTACAATATTTACATTTCAGCCACTGCTTTCGGAAATACAATTTCTTAATCACACAGTTAAAATTTTGTGTACTTTTTTTATGTTATCCTAAATAATTTTAATTATACATAACATTATGCTCTTCTTTTAGTTCAGTAAACTCAGGAAATGTATGTTACTACTCCCTGAAAATTTGAATACTCTACTGAAAGTGGTTACTGAGATTTAGGGGAAAATGCAACAGAAAATGTAAATTTTCAGGAACGGCTTCTAAAGTTTCAAAAGCCTGTAACTCACTTAATATATGCTTATTTTTTTATTGTTAGTCACTCAAAAGCACCCTGCACCATACTGTATAACATACTTTCGATCTTTTTCCAATTTTCTCTTCTTTTCTTCTTTCTGGACTCCTTAGTGGCCAACTGTGCTGAGTACTCTGCTTTATCAATGCGAACCATTTCCATCTGTTCAAGTTCTCTGATGCAGTTTGCTCCAGGATTAACGCCCATAAGCTGTAGCACTTTACCCCTGCCAATGTTGCCAATATTAAAAGCAATAACAGCATCACTGACCCCCACTTTAGTGCTTTCATTCCAAAAAAACATTTTATGGTTAGCGAGACCATATAATATAACTGAACGACTCATTGGAATTTTGAGTCTGACCATGCTGACACTTCTTCAGTAATTAAGGATTTGCCAGGTCTCTGTAAACAGTTTTTAGATATCCATGACTGCTGCTGGGATGGAATGTTTATGGCTGTATCTACAGTTTGAATACTGGCCATTGTGGTAATTGCACCATGAATCAGGTCCAGGAGGACAAAGGTGGTGTACTGGTTTTTCATGAGTAGACAGTATGTGGGAGAAGGTTGCCCATACTGCCTGCTTCATTTTCAACAAATCCTCAGTATTATTTATAATGGCCACCCCATAATACTCCTGTAGTTCATCAATCGTTTTGTCTCTCAGCCTGCTGCTTATGGTTTTACCATCAGAAAGTTTCTTGTCTCTCACACTTTGTTTCAAGTTCCTCAATCTGGTGCCCATCATCTTCTGGACATGACGAATACAAACAGGTAATTTAACCTTTATAACACAGCAATCCATAGCCTTCTACATAAAGAATTACCGATTTTATTAGATCTTGAAGTAGTGCACATATTAATTTTAACATTTTCAACCAGTGTAGATTGCATTTAAAAAATACTTCCCATGTGAGTATATATATATATATATATATATATATATATATATATATATATATATATATATAATGGAAGGAAACATTCCACGTGGGAAAAATTATATATAAAAACAAAGATGAGGTGACTTACCGAACAAAAGCGCTGGCAGGTCGATAGACACACAAACAAACACAAACATACACACAAAATTCAAGCTTTCGCAACAAACTGTTGCCTCATCAGGAAAGAGGGAAGGAGAGGGGAAGACGAAAGGAAGTGGGTTTTAAGGGAGAGGGTAAGGAGTCATTCCAATCCCGGGAGCGGAAAGACTTACCTTAGGGGGAAAAAAGGACAGGTATACACTCGCACACACGCACATATCCATCCACACATACAGACACAAGCAGACATGTTTGTATACCTGTCCTTTTTTCCCCCTAAGGTAAGTCTTTCCGCTCCCGGGATTGGAATGACTCCTTACCCTCTCCCTTAAAACCCACTTCCTTTCGTCTTCCCCTCTCCTTCCCTCTTTCCTGATGAGGCAACAGTTTGTTGCGAAAGCTTGAATTTTGTGTGTATGTTTGTGTGTCTATCGACCTGCCAGCACTTTTGTTCAGTAAGTCACCTCATCTTTGTTTTTATATATATATATATATATATATATATATATATATATATATATATATATATATATATATATATATGAGAAGTAATTTTTAAATGTAATCTACACTGGTTGAAAATGTTAAAATTTATATATATATATATATATATATATATATATATATATATATATATGTAACATCATATGGGAAGTATTTTATTGTATTTTTTTAAATGTTAAATTTAATATGTGCACTACTTCAATATCTAATAAAATCGGTAATTTTTTATGTAGAAGAGTGTGGATTGCTGTGTTATAAAGGTTATATATGTAATTTTATTCAGAAAATCGCAATTTATAATGTGATAAAAATCTGAAAATGTGAAAAAATTCCATTCTAATCCCTTAATTGGAAAAGTCTTAACTTTGTCATGTGCTATTGAGAACTTCCATGTATTCAAACGCACAATCAGGATTGAACACACAATCAGGAATTATTAAACTTGTCTGAACTAGTTACTCGCTCCCCACTGGAGACAGCTGCTGCCACTTGTGAGACCTGTAATGTCACTTGCTGAGAGGTAAGCATCATGGCCTATCTTTTTCGTGGGCCACACGAAGACAACTGACTTGTACCGATATGTATTGAGTAGAACTGGGGAGCAAAGTGCCATGGCTTTGATGACAGACATTAGCACATGTTGTTTATATTAAATCCTGTGGTTTCATTGTTTGGTTATAAGAAATTGTGTTTTTGAAAACCTCAATTTCAGAACAGTATTTTGTAAAAAACGATTTCTCGTTCTAAGGTTTATCACGACTTTTCAAAAATCGAAAACTGTGATTTTTATGACTGGTTAGGGGGAAGGGGGCGATGGGGGGGTGCATTACAGCGCCCAGAAACTCAGGGATTAAACACTCTGTTAAACTACTTGGATTGTGCTTCAACTACATAGATCAATGTACACTTCTGTTAAAACTCACACAAAAAATAAAAATACCTTGCAGTGCTAATAGGGTGAATATGTATTGTTGTCACATGCAAACATAATGCATCACTTTAATGTAATTACATCTTTATCTACTGATAGGTTACTTATTTCTCACTCTCCTTGCACTTGGAAGTTTTTCCTTGGGTAATTACAGAAAAATATCTTTTTGTTATATTTTTCAGATGTATGTCAGTCAGATGTCTGATATTTTCAAACACAATTTGTATAAAAATCATCACATTAAGACGTTCTGGAAATTATTCTTTTAATAGTTATTTCCTTAACAGTTTCCTCGTTAAAACTATTTTTCTTCAGTACATAATGCATTTCTGACAGAGAACACACTTTCTGCAGCAGAATTAGTACCAGGTAGAGCTAACATAATGGAATAATTAGCTGCGAATTCTTGCAACACATATCTTGAGATGAAAATAAGCTGAAAATGACAGACCTCATTCAGTCTGATTTAATCAAAGAGAGTATTCTCCGTGTACTTTGGGTACAACCACATTTGTTCTCCATTTGGTTCTGCTACATGTTTCTTGAAGACATGCTATTTCAGAATATGTCTCACAGTTAATGTAAAATGGGACAATGTATGTTGTGTATGTATTTTGTAAGGACAATTCAACACTTGAGGTTAATACGAGATGTTCCCACAAAATACAAGACGTCTGGTCACCCTGTGCTAAGTACCCTTGTTCTCAAATATTGGATGAATATAGTGTGGGTATTCTGCACACCTTATAATATGTACACAGTACTTGTGTTACTGCATTAAACCTTCAACATAAAACTGTGCCTTGTAACAGTGGCAGCTCATGAAAGAATTTAGCAATTTACCTGAAATCTAGTGGTCTATAGCGTTTTCATATACAGGGGTAATAATTTTAACTAAACTGAATATATTAATTGTATGTATACAGGTTGAATTGTTTAAATATATGAAAATGTATAATCAACAGTTTAACACTGCAATAAAAGAAAAAATGAAAAAGAAAAAATGCTGGTAGCAGCGAAAAAGGAACCTGAGTCGACATGCTTGACAACTTATTTTGCTTCATAGTATCTCAGAGGAGCAGGAGATTAGTGTTTAACATCCCACTAGAATCAGAGCATTAGAGATGGAGCATAAGCTCGGATTAGGGAAGAATGGGAAAGGGAATCAGCCATGCCCTTCCGAGGGAACCACCAAGGTATTTGCCTGAAGCAATTTAGGGAAATCACATTAAAGCTAAATCAGGATGGCTGGACGCATGTTTGAATCATCGTCCACCCAGGTTCGAGTCCAGTGTGCTAATCACTGCACCACCTAGCTCAGTTTGTAGCTCGGCCACTGTGCCATCATGTCTAGTGTTCCTTGAAAATCTCACAGTCTTCACTTTTGCAATACATTACATGCAGTTTCAAAGAAAAATACTGACCTCATGCTGTGGGCAGTGTAGTACTCATAGTACTGGAACGGACAATGTCACATCAGAGCATTATGAAAGGTGTTGAATGAATGAAAGTTTTCAAAACAGATTGGTCAGTAGTGTAGCTAGAAGTGTAGAGTTTGTTGTAAGGCAGCAGTTAATATGTGAGTTGCAAAAGTCTACAAATGTGAACAGGAAATCTTAGTCACAGTGTCATACTGAGCTGTAGCATAGCTAAAGAGCAGATTAGGTTGTCCCCACTTGGGTCGATCCCGTCAGCCTTGTTTGTCTGCAGAGTTACAACACTCATGACACACTGCAGGTCTATTCACCTGCCAATAGCTGAACACCCACCCAATGGCTGAATTCTGTCAGATTTCAAGTGACGTGTAAATTTGGCCTCATAATTTACACCACCATCTGCTTTGTTTTCATCTACACCCTAATAATTTTGCAGACATTATTTATGAGGGAGTAAGATGCATGTAGGAGATAGTTACGAACAAATATGTCTGTAATCAATGTGTAACCTCCTGTGTATGCCACAAGTTTGCTGCCAAAAGAGAAATTGATTCTGCAGTTTATGGGAGTGCATGCACAGAGTATTATGGACCGTTAATTAATGTATGGCTATGTCGTTTGTGTAACTTTAGAATCTACTGCTGTTGGTCCTGACGAGGCCTTGTTCACATACTCAGACATAAGGCAACATGAGGCATGATATGAATATTACTGTGAAACTTAGCTCTCAGACCAGTGATCACGGCGAGGATGTCTCGAAACACCCACCGGTTCATGAAGTTAACACGTCCTGGGTTGATAGTAACATTCGAGTGGGTATATTTTGACTGTTGTCTAATTTTAAATTTTTCATTATTATCTTTTTTGGCTTTTTGGTTTATATTCAGTTCTTTAAACTTAAAATATAGTTCATTTGTCACTTTGTATTTGTTTTTGTTGGGGAAGGGAGTTTAGGCATGTGGTTTGGACATGTTGGGTTGAATGAGTGATACTTACAGTTAGTTTTGACAGTGTTTAGGGAAGGGAAGGGAAGGTTTGGTTTGGGTTTAGTTTTTGCATGGCATCGGCCATTATTTATTTTTTTCCTCTCTTGTGGGTTTCTATCTTCTTTTAATTAATTAATTAACTTGATTTAATTCACTTTGTTGTTTTTTTTATTTTCTCAGCCTGTTTGTGCTTTCAAGTACTTAGATTTTTGCCTTTCAGGAATGTTGAAAGACGAAGTCTACATAAAAAAGTAAACATAAGAGGTGAACTGATCGTTCATGTTACAAATAGTGCTGATCTTGTAAAAGAAGGTCGAGATGGCCTCAGAAGAGGTCTACAAGTGCTACTGCTGAGAGGAAAGGGCAATGGAATTGGAGTGGAGCTTATTAAAATCACTGTTCAATTTAACACCTTCTGATTGCATTAATTTGGATTAGAGACCAACAGCTACATCTCTGTCAAAAATCAAGTTGGACACATCATAAGGAATGTTTCACACTAATCAGTCTAGCCTCCATATCTCAAAATATTTACTACCCCTCCAGAAAAAACGTTATTCTGGGCTAGCTCGCCAGTGAGGAAAGAAAGTGATTGTTCCATATATGTGTGCAGTAACTGTGATGGCCACTCTAGAGCCTCTGGCAGACAGCTTCTTAAGGAGTTTTGGGTACTGTCAACAGCAGCAGAGAACATTTACTGCATTAAGAAGTTAGTCATCAAGAATTAGCCACAGTATGAAAGCAACACTAACATTTATTAATGTAATAGTAGAATGAGAAATGACCTACTCTACTAGTGATGTGAAGAATTTAATTGATATTTAGAATTGCGGAACTGTTGTTTATCCATTTCATGTCCTACATTTACAATCAATTTGGTATGTGTACAGGAGACATGACAAAAATTTATAATATAGTTATAATGATTTTTTCACTAATAAACAACAGTACTAAAATAAATAGTAACTCTAAAACTCTATTTCCTTGGACATGTAACACATTGTATCCAGCTCAAATTTCCTGTTTGTCTTGCATGAATTCATCCACTGAGGAATAATAACTCAGTGTAGGTGCCTCATATAGCTTTCTTTTAAGTGGGCCAGATTAATTTGCATTAACTTGTTTCCTTAAAATGTACTATAAATTTTCGTTTCTGTGTATTCAAGTCAATGGTTGTACAGTTTACACAGTGGGTGGGAAACACAAAATTGTCTTTGTTTCTTGTATCATATGAGTGAATAAAATAGTTTTCCTCAAATAATTCCAGGTCTCATATCTCATATGTATAGGAATGGCAGAGTTAATATTTTAAGTTTTCTTAACAAAGGAAACCATGTTTCTTTAAAAAAAGGAAAAATTCTAATAGCTGCTGATTTTAATACTGATATCATATGTGATAGTAGCTATACTTCAAACTTTTCTGACCTGAAATTGAATTTCTTTGAATCTAACACAGACAATGGTCGATCAGCAACCTGTACTAACAATATTTTAGCTAATTAAGTATATGATGATGTGTGTAAATTTTGTCTAGATTTAGGTATTTCAGATCATTGTGCATTGTTCATTGAGCTGCCACAGACAGAAAAGTACACTCCATGTGTGAAAATCCATATGAGAAAGAACTTTTTAAAATTTATGATGCACATATTTCAAATGATTTTTTCTGTATTTTTTATACCTGCACTATGCTTATTGAGTTGCCTCAAACAACACCACACCTAAGAATGGGTTCAAAGTAGCTTGTATATGCTACTTTTATTGTATCCATGTTATTTGCAGTTGACAATATTTGCAATGCAAGTGCAAAGCTGCTCAATTTGTTTGCTGGCTACTTAATTTTTGCCTGCCAGCTCAAGCTTTTACACAAATTTAATCCCAACCATTTGTCTGAGCCAGCTTCTTCTAGAGCTTGTTTGTTATGAATAATATTAATCTGCTCACATTTTGAATCTTTGGTTTTATGTACTTGCAGCTTGTGAGTCTTAGATATGTTTAGATGCAACATATTTAGCTGAAACCAATTTTTTAAGGCACTGAGGATGCAAAGCACAGACTTGGGAATTTTTCTGAATCCTGGTTTTCAATTAACACAGAAGTATCTTCTGCAAACAGAACTGATGGGGAGCTGATATTTAATGGTATGTCTGTTTAAGAAAATGCATTTGCGACAGAGAGAGACAGAGAGAGGAAAGAAGAGAGAGAGAGAGAGAGAGAGAGAGAGAGAGACATTTAATATAATATATATAAATCATTCTATGCATGCGCACGATTTTGGGTGAGTGAATATACATAAATATTAATCAATAAATATTAGCAGAAATCGATTTAGTGAACATTAGAGCACGTTATTATATACAGTGTAAAGTATTGTGTAGCGATACAGTATAAAATCACAGTCTAAAATAACAGTCGCGACACTTCATCTCGGTTTTATTTATTTATTTATTTATGCATTTATTTTACCTGGCAAGATTAGGGCCTTCAGACCCTCTCTTACACCTAACCAGGCATACTCAGATTGAACGAATTTCAGTTTGTACAGAACATTATGGACATACCACGTTATACAGTATTAATGTTAAAGAAAAAAATAGAGAAATACAAGGATAATTATAGCAATCAAAAAATAATTACAACAATCAAGAATAATAAGCCAATAATAGTAATGACTGTGTATATGAAAGTAAACATATTTTTCTTTTATGAATGTCAGTCCTATTGCTAGTTTGGAATTTTCTCGTTATGTACTTGCAGCTTGTGAGTTTTTCACATCGAGCAGAGATATAAGACGATAGAATGGGGTGAGAGAGATATAGAAGAGGTAGCTAGGTTAGAGGAAGAGAAATATAATGGTAAAATTTGAAGCTATGATGGAAAGGAGAAAGAAAGAGATGAGAGGGGCACAACAGTGGTGGCTCTACCGTCCCTAATATGTAAGTTTTGAGTTCCCTCTTGAATGTTGAGTGGTTCTGGATAAGACGCAGATCACAGGGGAGTGCGTTCCATAGTCGTATGGCTGAGACAGAGAATGACACGGAGAAAGATTTTGTGTTATGTAAAGGTACAGCCAAGATGATAGATGTATCTGATCTGGTATTACGGTTGTGGAATGATGAAAGGTGTTTAGTGTGAGAAGATAAGTATTTGGGGCACCAGTGACTAAGAAATCGATGAAGTAAGCACATCGTGTGGAGATCGCGTACCTTATGTGGGCGTATCCAACCTAGCTGGGAGTATGAAGGACTGATATGATAATACAACCGTATATTGCATACGTATCTAACGCAAGCATTCATCACTAGCTTGAGGCACCTCGAATTGTCACTATTTGTGCTGTGTTGAACTACATCACAGTAGTAAAGATTGGTCAAGACTAGTGGTTGGACTAATTTTTGTTTAACATGGGTTGGAAACATTTTTCTAAATTTTTGGATTGCATGTAGGGAGGAGAGTGATTTCTGGCAAGCTGTGGCTGTTTGTTCTTCCCAGTTTAGGTGCTCATCTAAGGTTATTCCAAGGTCTTTTACTGTTCTTTGGTATGGTAGTTGGGTACCATCGAGGAGTATTTGAGGGACTCTTTCGCTATAAGTACCGGCTGATTAACTTTGGATGAGATATAAGAATGACCTGGGATTTCTTGGGGTTTAGTTTCAGACCTAGGTTCTGTGCCCATCGAGAAACAGAGCAAGGATCTGCCTTCATACTCGCTACTGCTTCAGCAATGTTCTTGGGGCTTGAACTTGTGTACAGTTGGATGTCGTCGGCATATAGATGGTAGTTGCAGGAGTGAATCACTGAAGAAATATCATTAATGTACAGCGAGAAGAGTAATGGACCAAGGACAGAGCCTTGGGGAACTCCAGAGCGCATGTTTTTCCATGATGACTTCTCCCACCCACAAATGACTTGTTGACTTCTGTTATCGAGGTAGCTGTCGAACCAGTGTATTGCGCTGTTTGAGAAATTCAGCTGTTTCATTTTAATTAGTAATATATCAAAGTCAACTGTATCAAAAGCCTTGCTAAAGTCAAGCAGTGTTAGGATGGTAGCTTCACGTCTGTCCATAGCATGTTTAATGTCATCAGTTACTTTGATTAATGCAATTGCTGTGCTATGGTGCTTTCGGAAGCCTGACTGATATTTATCATAGATGTTATGAGTTTTGAGGTAATCTGTCAGTGGTTCATGGACGATGTATTTTAGAGCTTTAGATATTGCAGGTAGTATGCTGATCGGCCTGTAGTCACCTGGCGACTTTTGGTTGTCAGTCTTGGGTATAGGTCGAATTAAACTTTGCTTCCACTCAGTAAGATATGTACTACTGACAAGAGACTGGTTGAAGATGTCTGTGATAAGTGGAATAATAGTGTCTACAACGTTCTTAATCATGCCAATGCTCACTCCATCATTTCCTACTGCCTCGGATGAGATTCTCATAATTGCCTTGTGTACTGTGCCTATAGTGACATGTTTTAGGAAAAACTTGTCTCTCGAGAGATTGATATCTTGGGGCTGGTAATTTGTCGCTGCGTGACAGTTTACAGCTGTTGAGAAGAAATCGTTTAATTCTTCTGTAGACTCTTGATAAACAATGTCAGATCTTCGCTTCCCTATACCGAAACTGCACAGCTTTTTCCACAGTGCAGCAGGTTTCGATATGCCGCATATGACAGAGCAGGCATGTCTGATTTTGGCATTCCTCACGCTTTGCTTGGTTCTGTTTTGGAGTTTCCTGTGGGCTTCATACGCCTCAGAGTTGGGTTACGCTTGAAGGCCCTATGTGCAGCATCGCGTTTATTCATTAACTGGTGTAATTCAGTGATGAGCCACGGAGCGGGAGCTCTCTTTACCTTGACAGTGCATTGAGGAGCATGTTTGTCATACAGTGCAATAATTTTGCGACATAATTCCCGAATTTTTCCGTCTAAAGTCGGTTCATTGCCTATATCATGCCAAGGGATGTCTGAGCAATCCTTTTGAAGAGCGTCATGGTTAAAAATTTTTAGGTTTCTGTAGGTTACTAGGAGAGATTTTTCTTTGGTAGTATGCATTGAGGAGTTTAAGAATATCACATCATGAGCAGAGAGCCCTGGAGCGGATGTCTGATTGGCGCGAATTATTTTATCTGGTCGCTTTGTTGCTATTATATCTATGAGTGTATGTCTGTGCAGTGTGTGATGGGTTGGGTCCAGCGGTGTTATACTCATATCATTGGAGTGGAACAGTCTCCTTAGTTTTTCTGCAGAGTGCGGTTTTAACTGTAAGTCGATGTTTGTGTCGCCCATTACGATTATGTGTTCATACTGTGAGATGAGCAAGGACAGGGCAGACTGAAAGAAGGACATAGCACTGACGTTTGGAGATTTATAGATTACTCCAATTAGCAGTTTCTGATTTGATGTATGTATTTCGAAAAACAAGAACTCTGCTTCTCCTTCGCCCTTTGCATCCGATGTGCATAGTGTTTCAGATCAGAGTGAATGTAGGCACCCACACCACACTGCGTCGTGTTTCACGATCTGCCCTTAGGAGAGAGTAGCCAGTGATTCAGATAGCGTCGGAAGAAATGTTTTTGTTTCAACCAAGATTCAGAGACGAGGATAATATGGAACAGCGACTGGCAGAACAGGTCATAGAACTCGTCGAAGTGAGCCGTTAGCGACTGCGCGTTCATGTCGGCCACAAAGAGCCCACTGCCGGAAGCGCTCCGTCCCATTGTGGCCGCCTATAGGACCGAGCACGCTCCGTTTACCTGCTGGCCGGAAGAGGAACAAAAGCTGTAATTCGCGGGGGAAGACATATTTGCAGGCGTGCCCGAGGTCGTGGCTGACTCGAGCGTCTGTGGGCTAAAGGTGAGAAACAGGCTGGAAGTATCGAACAAGGGAGCCAAGAGAAAGATGGAAAGTGCAGTAGTGGTTACGAAAAAGATAATAGTAGTAGTAGTAGTGGTAGTGACGAGGATGAAAATGATAGATATAGAAAGGCGGATTTAAGGAGATTCCTGTTAATGGAGAAGTGTTAATTCCCATTTGACTGACAATATGAATGTACATGAGCCCTTATGATGGAGTAATAATGAAGCAATGTTTACGTTAAAAAATGAAAAAAAAATTAACTTATATTAGACAGAGTACAATATGAGTCTTTGTGTCTCACGAGATTTCGCTCAGTCTTTCAGTTCGAACATGCTCGTCACCGTTTTCCTCCCTCCTCACATCTTGACTACGATCCTGCCATCCCGGGTCCATAAATTTTGAAGGCCGAACTGTGTTATCGCAGTGTTCAAAACTTTTAGTCTTTCACGCGTCAGATCTTCCCTCAGGGTAACCCCACTCTTGGCGAGTTTTCTTTTCTGAGCAAACACTTCAGTTCTTTTCCAGTAGGACACAAATTTAATTATTATGGGCCTGGGTTTCATGGCACCTGGTATCCTGCGCCGTGTGGACAACACGGTGGCTTCTGTCAATATCACGTCGACCTGCACGCCAAGTTTCTCATGCACGAGGTTAATGAGTAGGAAGTCGGTGTTTTCGCGATCGTTTTCGGCTACCCCGAACAAGCGCAAGCTGTTCCTTCGCTGATACTGCTCAATTTCATCGGTGGCCGCAGAAAATTTAGCTTCTACGTCAGCGGCTTTTGTCTCTTGTGCGGCCAGGGACTTTCTCAGAGACTGGATTTCGGCGCTGTTCCACCCGACAGACTCTTGCAGTTTGTCCATGACCGCGGCCGTCACAGAGTCCGCGATGGATTGCACGGTTACGTCTAGCGTGTCTTTACTGTGCAGCAGCGCGCTCACCTCGGACCGGACGAGTTCCCCGATGTCAGGCAGCGAGGCCTCACCTGCCGCCGGAGACCGGGCGCGCGCGCTGCCTGCGCCCCTGTAGCCTCGCCTGCTGCCGCTTACTCTTGCTCTTCCCATTTTTCACTCACTTATCACTTGTGGTAATCAACGGAGAACAACACACCACGGCAAGTAACACTTGTTTGGTCGGATGCACACGTTGTAGACTGCCGCACTGCTCTGTAACACCTTCAATGAGCGGAAAAACTCGCGAGCCGAAGAAACGTACCTCACTCAGTGGCCGCCATCTTACTTACTTTCCTTTTTATTATCTGCAGCGATAGCAGCGCCCCATGTGGCCAGCAAGCGACACTTCTGAGCACGATATCGGATGAGTGGGAATGCTAACGTTTATACTGATTTGTAACATAACTCTTACAATATGTAGTGTGAGTTGTGCCATAACAATGGACAATAACTAAAAAATTACATCACATTTGTGTTTCCTTAGTGATCTAAACACCCTGGGAGATAAGAAACCGTGCATTACAGGGCAGTTTATTTATGATTCTCTTGTAATTGTACAGAAAATTTCTGAATAATGTCGTTTTCCTTTAATAAGAAAAAATTGCTAGTAAACACCAGAAGACGTGACCTCTTGTGGAAAGACGTCGTATATCTACCCAACAAAACAGAGAGTTGTTCGCTACACTTCAGCCAAACCAGTGAGCGTGCAACATAGGAAACCTGTATGAAACGTAATACATACATATGTAACGTATCAAATAAGCCGCCATAATTGCAAATTAAGGGAAAACCACACAAATGTGATAGTAAATCGTCAGAAGCAATAAAACTATTTCTAAACACAGAGAAACCAATTCCACAATTGTTGCTAAATCTGAGCCACAAACGACAGCCGGCCGTCGTGACCGAGCGGTTCTAGGTGCTTCAGGCTGGAACCGCGCGACCGCTACGGGCGCAGGTTCGAATCCTGCCTTGGGCATGGATGTATGTGATGTCCTTAGGTTAGTTAGGTTTAAGTAGTTCTAAGTTCTAGGGGACTGATGACCTCAGATGTTAAGCCCCATAATGCTCAGAGCCATTTGAACCACAATCGACAAGAATCTTCAATACATTCGCTTTTGAAACAAAAGTAATTACATTTATAAAAATATTCGTGTATTAGAAAGTCGTCTGAAGTGTAAAAAAGTGCGAATCATTGGACTCCATAAAATTTTTTAAGCATAAATGAAAGCGCTTATGATAACTGAAGACGACAGAAATATATCCTTCTCATGCATGAGATGTGTTTACATTCTCTTGCTTTCAACGAAACAAACTGCAAATTTAGAAATATTCGAAAGTATTTCTTATTGAATGAGTTGTAGCTTCTGCCACTGAATCAGTGTGATTCGTCTGTTATTACATGTATTTCACGATAATTCATGTCTCTTGGTAACCTACTAACGCACAGAATGCAAAAATATAACACCTATTCCATTAATTAAGTAGAAAATAATTAAAAACAAACATTATCCTTCCGACGTTTGTGACTGTCTGCTTTTACACCGCTTGGGCGCTAGGTCGCTCCAGATCCCTAGAGTGTGTCGTGACTTGTCTTTATTTCTTAGACTGTGATAAAATGCTCCTCTAGGTTTCTGATTGACAGTCCTCGAATACGGCACAATGCAGCGTCGCAAAACCTTTCAGTTTCATGCCACTTGCTTTATCAATATTTTATATAAGCTGCGACGCCAACCTATAAAGTATCAAATTTAAATATCATCATGTAATACAAGTATTTCGAAAAGCAACTATAAACTGTAGTTTTCCGCGCCCTGTTTTTCTGTTTTTGAAGTTCGGTACGACGCCACAGGGAGTGCTGCTATCGTCTCTTTCTGACGTACCTTGCAAAATGCAAATTGCTTTCGATGTTCAATTGTGGTAGTCAGTCACAGAAATTAATAATTATGTCCTCCACGTAATAAACAAGCGAGCAGAAATTACAATCATAAATAAAGAAAAAACCAAACATTATTTCGAAATCGAGTAGAAGCAGCAATTTTGCAGTGTTACAATTTGTTCGGCCTCAGGACGGTGTCAGCGATTAGTATATTGTTACGATGCTACGGTGAGTTTGTCAACAATACATTAATGTTACCTAGCAAGGAACGTGAACGTCATTTTATTCCATGTGTTAACGGCAGTGGTCGAATCAGCGTTGTTAACAGCTATGATGGTTTGTGAAAACGTGTGGATTTCGTGTGATGTTATTTTAGGTTATGTTTATCGTAACAAAAGATTAGTGTTGCTGTCGACAGACTTTTAATTATTCGAATTGCGGAAGAGAGGTAAATAGTTTTCCCTTATTGCTTTTTGTGCATATTACGCTTCCATACCGCATATGACCTGTTAAATTTACCCAAGTCAATGTGTACGAATATCGCGTTGTGAAGTGCTTGCTGTTTTCGCCTTGCCGATGAATTCTCGGAATGCGTAAAAGAAACTGCTTGCATTGTGATGAATTGCTTTGATTTTGCTGCGGTTCCTGTGTAGTGTGGTCCTCAGACAAAATTAAAGTAGTTGTTAAACATTTTGTGATGGAGTAGAAAAAGACACGCAGTGAAGTTGAAACTTCCGCTGCATACATCATGACGTAACACTGTTAGCGAATTCATGACCAGGGACTAGAGCCGTTTTTGCTGTGACGTCATATGCTGACACTCCGGATTGTAGTGAGAGTAGTTGCATCGCATTCTTCCGTATTTTCCATTGAGATGCCCACATTTACATCATTTCAGAGACTCGTTAAACGGGAATGGAGCGCAATGAAATGCTGTAGGAGGTAACTGATTCTGTTGCATTTGCTGTAGCTGATTAGAATGCTTTGAATATCATTTAGTCCCTTCTGCACTGTAAATTAGTAAACAGTGTGTCAGCAGGAGTATATAAAAGTATTCATATTTCAGAGTAGTTTTGTACAGTGAAATCACCTGGACGGACCTTATTTTACTAATTGTATTAGACAGAGCTATTATGCAAGTGTGTTTTTTCCCACCTTCATTGCCGAAGAGCATTACATGGCACCAAACTTTAACAGAACATTCATCATGGTTACACAGTTGTAAGTAAACCACTTCAGCTAATCAGTTTTAAATGTTAAGGTGTTACTAATATGGCACTACAAGCATTTTAACCTTTTTCTTATGTAATATTGAGGTTTACTGCAGTAAATCATTTTAATTAGCAAATTCACTCCACATTTATATGATGTTGAAGTTCGAATTATTGTGGGAAAAGCAGGGTGTATCTCCTGTAATGCTCACAGTAAGACAGTATAGCCTGCCTTAAACTAGTGCTACAGAGAAACAACTTTTGATAACAATTTATTCCCATCATGTGTGCTGTTCAAAATTTATTTATTTATTACTTTTTTTTTCGTTATTATGAGACAGTGCTCTGACTCTTCACAACATGCAGTTCGGAATTGAGTATGGCTGTTTTCAGCTTACTCCTTGTTTTTTCAGGTGCTTAGAACTGCAGTCACATGGAGTGGATCAAGAAACAAGAAATGCACGAGATACCTGTTGTGCCAAGACTCCATGGTAAGAGGTTTCCTTGTATTTCTCATCATTGTTCCATTCACTTCTGTGGGCAGCCTGCTAGTGAATAAATATAGTTCATATCATGTTCCTGGAAGTATGACTAACCATACTCTGCAAATCACTCTGAAGCGCTTCACTGAGAGTATGTCTCTCTTGTACCAGTTACTGCGGCATTTCCCTTTTCCACTCGTGTATGGAACCCATGAGGAATAATTGTGTACATGCCTTTGTGCCTGCTGCAATGGGCCTTGTTTTGCCCTCACAATCATTATGGGAGCGATATGTAGGTGGTTGTAGTATATTTGTGGACTCACTGCTTGGAGTTGCTTCTAGAAACTTCCTCAGGATAGTTTACATCTGTCTTAAAGTGTAGGTCAATTGAGTTCTTTCAGCGTCTTCTTGGCTCTCTTCCATGGGTCAAAGAAACCTGTGATCATTCGTGTTACACCTCTTTGTGTCTCTTCAATATCCCTTGCTAATCCTATTTAGTACAGGTCTCATACACTTGAGCAGTGTTCTGAGATGGCTCAGACAATAGTTTTTCAAGGAATCTCTTTTGTAGTCATTGTCATGAACACGCAATTTGAACAGCAAGGGTCCCAACACACTTTCCTGGGCAGGGTTCCCACAAGTTCTGGAGGGTTGACCAAAGCGTCCGATCCCACCCGTCGGCTTTGACCAGTGACGTAAGGCTATTGTGGTGTGTGACGTCATGACGGCGCGGAATTTAGTTTGTGAGAGTGGCATGTTTGTAGGTGTTGTTTTGATGCGATCGGTGGTGCTCTCTGGTGGTGTGTTAGGTGATGTTTTTGGTTTAGTTTGCGAGTGTGGCGTCGTGTGTGAATTTTGGTAAATTGTTTTTTTTTTATGTCTTTGGTAGGTACGGATATGACTGACAGGGTCAACGGTTTTTGCTTGTTGGCTATGATGAAGGACAGTGCGTTGTCTCTAATAAAATTTCTTCAACTATTCGGATTTTTGGATGAAGTCGTGCAGTGTTCAGTATGTCGTGAAGAAATGAGGCTTACTTAAAGTTCCGGCGTCTCGGACCAGGGACGGCTGTATGTGGAGATGTCGTAAGGATAACAGGTCAAGGGAAGTGTTCGATCCCAATGTGTGACTGTGAATGTTGGTATTAGTATTGGGAGATGTTTTTGAGCTGTATAGGTCAAGGGAAGTGTTAGGTCCTAATTTATGGGACCGGGAGCTGCTGTTGAGCTATATAGGTCAAGGAAATTGTCCGATTCCAGATGATATTGTGTTCAGTGGTATTTGGGGAGTTTTGAGATGTCGATTTTTTCGTCATTTTGCGTGGTTTTGTATGGGGGTGGGTGTCTAAATTTGTTTATATTTAGTTTGTCCCGTTAGTGTCATTAGGCTTTTTGTGGAATGTGTGTGTGTTTGTGTTTGTTTTTTGATGTATTTTTGTCCTCATAATGTGTATGTAACGACTTTATATGCACCATATCGTGGTTTCTGGTCGTTTCCGCCGTATTTGTGACGTAATGGGTCAAAGTAGACTGGCGGGATCGGACGCTTCCGTATTTCCGGAATGGTGGTCACGTGAGCGTGAGTTGTGTCTGAGTGATAATGTGAATATGTGTGTGTGTGTGTGTGTGTGTGTGTGTGTGTGTGTGTGTGTGTGTGTGTGTGTCGCGCGCTCTCATTTGCTGGCAAAAGCCATGGTGGAAAATTTAGATTTGAGAGTGTGATTGTCTTTTCTACATGCCTGTCTGTGGCTCAGTGATCATCTTTACGGTGAGTTTCCACCTATCCTTATTAGTATTGATTCTCAGACTATTTTTGCAAGTTATCAGTTGTACAGATTGATCACTGCAGTCTCATTTCATCAACATGAGGTCTTCGACACATGAATAGCTAGCCACATGAGTGGTGTTCCACGACGGGCCAAAACCGTGGGCCATTTCTGCATGTATCTCTAACAGATCAGACCTGCCAATCTGTAGCCTATCGGTTCCCACTAATGTGCAGTCTCTGCCCGTCGGGTCTAGTCTCACCGATCTACCCACAGGTGGGGTCTGTTTGTCAGTGGCATAATGCGGCATATTTTTGTGGTTTATCCAAGGACCCAGGACTGCTGTGCTCCTCGGCAGGCCACAGGCAATTGTTTTTAGGGTTTGTGACTGTCTCACTGCAAGTACATTGTACCGTGCAGTGTTTTGTAGACATTTTGTTTATTCTAGTACATTTTGGCACTTTCAAAAGAATTTATATATTAGAAAGTATGGACGATAAGAAGAAGAAAATTGTGGCCGTCGTTGGCGGTTTGTATGCTATGTACCCACCTATTTCTCAAAAGAAAATTCACACAATACCTGTAAAATAAGACATAACACAGTAGGTAATAGCTGGCAATATAAATGTGTTCACAACTACAAGGAATTTTATATACCCCCCGGTGTAGACAAAGCATGTCGAACATCTTTTGCTGATCTTAAATGTTCTTTTATTTTCCTGGTGGGTCGGAAAATAGTTTTCAACCCGTACTT
The DNA here is from genome assembly GCF_021461385.2 of Schistocerca piceifrons. Taxonomy (NCBI): domain Eukaryota; kingdom Metazoa; phylum Arthropoda; class Insecta; order Orthoptera; family Acrididae; genus Schistocerca; species Schistocerca piceifrons. The sequence continues at coordinate 64,692,082 of NC_060148.1, read as the reverse complement.
GCTTAACACTTTCCCAATGCAATCTGTGACCTTACTAATGAACGGAAGAAAAACCTTCCCTGCGGCTGTTGTTCATCATTGCTCCTGATTCTCTGCCTAGAGTCAAGTGCTCGATCCATCTCCCTGCTAGAATAGCCGTTCTTTGCATAAGTCGACCGTAGATGTTCAATCTCGTCTTTTAAATAAACAGGTCCACAAATTTTGTGCACCCTGTCTACCGAGGTCTTTATTACACGTCTTTTTTTTGTTTATGCTGGTAGTTTGAATCTTTGTGCAGATACCGATCAGTATGTATGGCCTTTCTCTACACCATATGGACTATTGTTCTGTCCTGTCGTTTAATCACACACATCCAGAAAATTCAGTTGCTCATTACTATCCGTCTCTGTAGTAAATTGGATTTTCGGGTTAATGCTGTTTAGATGTGTCAGGAAGGCATCCAACTCCTCTGCTCCGTGTGTCCGTACTATGAAAGTGTCATCATCATAGCGATACCATCTGGTTGGTCTCTCACTGGCAGTCTGCAACGTCCATTGTTCAAAAGTCTCCGTAAACAAGTTAGCCACAGCAGGGCTGCGAGAACTGCCATAACCACCCCGTCAATCTGTTCATAAAGGTCACTATTGTACTGATAGTAGGTTTTGGTGAGGCAGTGTCTCAATAATGCCACAATATCGGTAGGAAAAATATCCGCTATGCACGAGATAGCTTTGAGAGGGGAGAGTTTTGTACATCGACTGTGGCCTGTCAGTCTGGAAGTTTTAAGTGAAGACAATATCGACAGTGAAAACCTACATTGTATGAGCAGTAGTCTCTTGTTTCTTTACATTAAGGGGAGCCGGAGGTGCCTATGCTGCCCATCTTAAAATCACTAAGTTTGAGGAACATTTATGAATAAACTACCAAATAGAAAAATTAGATTTTTTTTTTGTTTTTACATATAGAGTGGTTTAGTATTGCAGTTATGACAGGGATTTTGGAGTATCTTTTCTAGTTTCCTTCCAATTATTTTTTTTATTAACGACCCAAATTTTTTACAAATAATTCCTTTATAATTAAACTGAAATGAAACTACTGAACATATTGCCAAATGGCTGTGTTACAATGTAAGTTTGACCACTAGGAGTGCTGTATAAAAATTTCACTTTTCTAGCTTGAGTGGATTTCGAGAAAATATTCCTTATATTCGAAAAATTCTAATTTACGGGAAATGGCTATCAAAGTTTCTCAATACAGTCCTGCACTGTAGGATGGATTATCAGGGTCGTTCTTCTTCGTCCTCCAAAAGCTTCCTCTTCTGTCTTCTTTTCTGGCCTGTTGTTCCATCATACTTCATATGCCTTTCTCTTCTTTCCGCTCCTCTTATCCTTTCTCTGTCAATATTTCTTAGTGCTCGTACAGTGTTCACCCCAGCTGTAAATCCTAATGCCTTCAGAACTTCACACTGTTCCCTTGGTTGTAGGTTGCTATTGCATCATAAATGCCAAAGTGCAGTGTTTTTATGCTTACAAACACCCTTTTAGGAATCACTTTCCAAACCAAATTGTTTACGCTCTCATTAGGATTCTGCGTCTTTCCGTGTAGACATTTGTGTAACAATTCTGGCTGTGCTAAGTCATGAAAAATTGGTTTTATTGTTCCCTCCTCATTCTTGTACATACTGCATATTACCCGCTTTACACAAGAAGTATAATACTACCAACAACAGGCGCAACACTGAACTAATTCGAAACGGTAAACAGCAAAGAGACGATGTTCCGCGCTCTTATTCATTGTAGTGTCGCAACTTGGTATTAGTGTTAATTTTCTTTTCCCTACGTTCTTCCTCTTCTTATATACACGGTTACTAAAACGTGGCATCGTAACCAGAACAAAAGTGTACGACAATATTAAATGGAGCAAGATGTTCGAAATTCTGAGGAAAATAGGAGTAAGCTGTAAGGAAATACGGGTAATATTTGTCACAGAAAACAATGTAGCTATCCCTTGCACACTCGCTGTATGCGTAACATAAGGCGCTGTATGCGTAACAGGCCGAGAAAATCCCAAGCAGTTCGCCAGGAAGTCACGAGAGGGTGTTAGATGCATTCAGCGGCCGCCCATTTCCTCTGCAGGCGTGGGAGAAAATGGTAATAACTCCACTTCTAGGGCGAGTAGAACAATAATTCAAAGTTTACATTAAAGAGGAAAGTTCCAATTAATTTTTGGCAGCAAAAAAAAAATCGTAATTTTTTGGATTTGACCACCTCCGGCTCCCCTTAACTGTCTGCCATGGAGGGTCCTTCCCATCAGGAACTGTTCTGCTAGGTACATATCTATCCAGTGCATGGTCAAGCTTTCTTTTAACTTGAGCCATAGTTCTAAGTGCTCCTGTCCTGCACATATAAATTATTCAACTTGATTTAGCTGACCTTTGTACTTTGCTAATTATTGTTGCTACAGCTATTTGTGGTCAGTGAAGCCAGTTTGTGTGGATATTTGCAAAGAGGTCAGGTCTGTTTGACAGCATTAGATGCCAATAATGCAGTATAATAAAAAAAATAATTTTTTATCTTACTTGCAACAGTGAATAAAGTATAGCATGTGTTGAACCTCACTTGGGGTAGAGGATAGAGTTTATATCTAATGTTTAGTAGGTTAGGATAAATTTATAATGTACCACCAACTGGTTAGCCAATATGTTTGCATAAAAGTTGCGTTTATCTTGATCTGATTGGTTTCTTATTAAAAATCATCTTTAATGTGCAATGTAGAATGAAGATAATTTTTAAGTGAATGTTTATTTTGTAGTTAAATGTTACAAAATAGATCTAGGTAGTGAATTATCACATTGTATACGTGCTATGTAATAAAACTTGTGACTTCTTTATAAACATTATATGTTTGTTGTGATTTAAAGTAATTATTTTGAAAAGAAGCCTTCACTGGTGTGTGCGGTAATTTTCATAATAATCTTAGCAGTAAGAGTTAAAATTAAACATGTAAATGAGCCGTGAGAGGGACCAACAGCAGATGGTTTTGATTTCAGACAAATCTTACTGGTAAACATTAATTAATTGTATGCATGTACTGTGATTGATTAAAAAATCGATTTCTCTTTTGGCAGCCAACTTGTAGTAATGTTAAGAGGTGACACATTTATTATTGACATGTTTGTTCAAAGCTGCTACCAGCATTGATAAATAATGTTTGCAAATTTGAAAGGAGATTGCTGAAAACCAGAGCAGTTGTCAGTATAAATTACAAGACTACACTTACACATAACTTGAAATACAAACATTGGGAGGGTGGTCAGCATCGGCAGGGATTTAGACACACTGGATGCCATGAGCTTTGTTACACGGCAGCCAACCAGGGCTGATGGAATTAGCCTCACGAGCAGTCTACTTGTGGACACTCTGGGCTTGCCAAACATGTTAACTTCAGCATTCACATTATGCTCTGTTGTGGCAGTATTGTGGTAGCTTTATTGTGCCATGTACCATTTGAATTTCAGTGTGGATAAAAGTGCTTTATTGGAACTAGTACAGGGGAACTGACCAGGTTGGGATGAATTTGAGCTGCAATACTACAACTGTGATCCTAAATCGGCTCTGTGGCAGAGATGGAGGAAAGCAAATGTATGTGACATTCATTAAATACAGTAATAGGGTGTTTCCAGAATGAGATTTTCACTCTGCAGCGGAGTGTGCGCTGATATGAAACTTCCTGGCAGAAGTTTCAGTAATAGGGTGGGTCAAATCTATCAGTACAAAATAAGCTTAAGATAATAGCAGTATAAAATTAATTGAAAATTCTGGAAAGGATGAAAGCCAGTTCTGAAGATTTGTACATCAGTCGATCTTGAAACTTGCAATAGAGCGTAGTGAGAGATGCTTTATGAAGTGTTAGATATCGTTGAAGGAAGCTTTTCAATATACCACCCGATCCACATTACACTGTGCCCAGTGTGTAATGAAGCATCTTTTGCTTCATAATTTTTGATCAGATGCTAATGCATACATTATGTACACAATATAGTATAACTAAGTAGCTTACCTGCCTCAAGGCAAATGTAATTAGCCAGAATCTGTAATTAGCAGCAGCATTACTTTGGACTCTTCAATTTGATGAAGGATATAGGAAAACTGTTACTTTGGACTCAGCAATTTGATGAAAGATATAGGAAAACTGTGACTTTTGAAAACAATAAGTGAAGATTTCATAATGGTTGGCATCAAATTCCAGCTTGTAACTAATTATCAAATAAATCACTAAAATTTGATTATTTCACGTAAAGCCAAATTAACAATTTGAAATGTTTCACATCAGATGTCATTAAACTCATGTCGGATCTTAGGAAATCATGTTATCAAAGATGCCAGACTCAGAATGCCTGAAGTTAATTTTGTAATTACACCTTCTAGAAATTGCCAGTATAAACAAATTACCTTATTGAGATTCTGACAAAACAAAGCTCTGAAGGATCTCACTAATTCTAAGGCAATGTCGTCCTCTCCAGAGTCCTTGTTTTGGCTTGGAAGTTACAGTGCTCTGTCAAATTCTTATTGCAGTATTGTATCTCCCATGTCATCTTTATCTACTTACTCTTCCATTTCTATAGTATTGCCTTCAATTTCATAATATTCATGCTAATGCCATGTAAATTTAATCAATTAAATTGGAAAGACGACTGATACCCAAAAAAAGCTGCTTCCTCAATTTTGCTATGTGGCTTAATATTTACTTTCTTACAGTTCAGTTTTTGAAAGGAAATTATTGTATACATCTGTGATAGTGAGTCTTTACTGTAGTACATTACCACTTATTTGTGCAAGTCCACCTCCGTAGCGCAGCAGTAGCATTACCGCATACCACGCAAGGGGGGCCTGGGTTCAATTACTGGCAGGGGACTGGGTGTTGTGTGTCATTTTCATTATCATTGACACGCAAGTCACCGAAGTTGTGTCAACTAAAAAGACTTGCAATACGGTGGCCGAACCCTGAAGGGGATGCTCCAGCCAATAAATGCCATACGATCATTTCATTTTTTTTATTTGTGCAAGTAACACCATTACTTGCTATGTAACTACCAGAACTTTTCAATCCCTGAATCTATTTAGTAATGGTGGTTCATGTTTTAATTTTCTTTTGAAATTATTGGTTCCCAATTTCTTGCTTTATGTTACTTGTATGCTGTTGCACTAAACTTCACTCTGATTCCTAGAAAGTCTACATGAAAATTATTTTTGTGCATTTTATTGTAGTTGTATAGATCATATTTAAGCCGAGTCTCACTTTGTTGTCAGCTACACAAACCATTATGGAGTAGATGTGTTGAGAAATGAACACAGGAATTTGTAGATCTTTAAAAATGCTTTTGCAAGATGTGTAGTTGCATGCTTTACTTAGTATCCTTACTGCTAACTTCCAGTGAGCAAATATTTTATTTGTTTGAGGTGGACTGCATCAGAAGATAATCCAGATCATGGCAGGGAGTGAAAATACAAAAAAGAAGCCAATGCAATATTCCCCTAGAGAAGCTCAAATATAGTGCATTGGTTAACACACCGGACTCACATTCAGGAGGACAACAGTTCAATCCTCTGTTCAGCCATACTGATTAAAGTTTTCTGTGATTTCCCTAAATCACTTAAGGCAAATGCCAGGATGGTTTCTTTGAAATGGCATGGCCAACTTCCTCCTCTATCCTTGCTCAATCTGAGCCTGTGCTCCATCTCTTAACAATGTGGTTGTCGATGGGATGTTAAATTTTAATCTCCTCCTCCCTCCCATGTGTCAATAAAAGGATTCAGTGTGTCACATTAAGAAATCCTGGAGCGTGCACAAGGAAACGGCTTCTTCAGAATGGGAATAATCACTGCAGATGCACTGCGGGAATCAATTAGGGTTTTACACTGTTCTTATTACCTGTAAATGATCTGCCATCATTAATGAAGAAGGTTCAACACTTGAAAATGTAATTTTATTTTAAAATTAATAACTGTTTCTCTGCACATGGAGAGAGTTAAGGTAAATCACAATACATGCAGTTCAGCACTGCACAAGGGCTGATCACACTATTTGAAATAACCCACAAGGCTAAATCAGTAAACAGTATGGAATATTGGTAATTCTTAATTGTTTATATTGATAAGAACCTGATCTACAGGGTGTTACAAAAAGGTACGGCCAAACTTTCAGGAAACATTCCTCACACACAAATAAAGAAAAGATGTTATGTGGGCATGTGTCCGGAAACGCTTAATTTCCATGTTAGGGCTCATTTTAGTTTTGTCAGTATGTACTGTACTTCTTCGATTCACCGCCAGTTGGCCCAATTGAAGGAAGGTAATGTTGACTTCGGTTCTTGTGTTGACATGCGACTCATTGCTCTACAGTACTAGCATCGAGCACATCAGTACGTAGCATCAACAGGTTAGTGTTCATCACAAACGTGGTTTTACAGTCAGTGCAATGTTTACAAACATCGGAGTTGGCAGATGCCCATTTGATGTACGGATTAGCACGGGGCAATAGCCGTGGCGCGGTACGTTGTATCGAGACAGATTTTCCAGAACGAAGGTGTCCCAACAGGAAGACGTTCGAAGCAATTGATCGGTGTCTTAGGGAGCACGTTACATTCCAACCTATGACTCGCGACTGGGGAAGACCTAGAACGACGGGGACACCTGCAATGGAGGAGGCAATTCTTCGTGCAGTTGACGATAACCCTAATGTCAGCGCCGGAGAAGTTGCTGCTGTACAAGTAATGTTGAGCACGTCACTGTATGGAGAGTGCTACGGGAGAACCAGTTGTTTCCGTACCGTATACAGCATGTGCAGGCACTATCAGCAGCTGATTGGCCTCCACGGGTACACTTCTGCGAATGGTTCATCCGACAATGTGTCAATCCTCATTTCAGTGCAAATGTTCTCTTTACAGATGAGGCTTCATTCCAACGTGATACAATATAGTGACGAAACTAAAATGAGCTCTAACATGGAAATTAAATGTTTCCGGACACATGTCCACATAACATCTTTTCTTTATTTGTGTGTGAGGAATGTTTCCTGAAAGTTTGGCCGTATCTTTTTGTAACACCCTGTAGAAGTCACATGTTTTTAATTAAACATCAAATCACTGCAATGTTCCATTACGGATAACATCAAATTTTTTATATGAAAATGTCAGAAAGTTCATGTAATTTTCCAATAGTCACTCACTAATGTTTGACATCATATACTTGGGCAACCTGTTATTGAAAAAGAAAGTGTTTGGTGCACCAGAGCATGAAGTAAGGATAGTGCACTGTTCACTCTAGAACCTCCTACAACTGTTTAAATACTTAGGCATGCTGGCAACAGCCTTACAGTACACTGCCTCTCTTAAGATGTTTGATGTCAGTAAAGTTTGAAACAGCAGTAACATTCGTAAAATATAATATTGGAAGGAGAAGTTATTCTTCTCAATAACCCATGGGAGCACAAAAGAAAATGGATATCCCAAAGCAAAATGTAAGTAACTGCAAATACGTGCTTGAAATATCTTGGCACAATAAAATTATGTTTAAACATGAAGTGATGTGTTTACCTACCAACTAAATTCACATTAATATCTTTTGGCTGCAGATGACTCGCGACCAGTACTTGATAATGTATAAATCGTCTTGCAGAAGTGTATAATATAAAATTTAAGTAATGACAAAATCAAAAACTGTTCTTTAGGCCTAATTTTTGCAGATTGGGTAACAGTCAAAATATATTCACATTTCTACATGTGAATAAAGAAAACTCACAGGTAGTGGAACAGAGGTGTTGAAACGTATTGTGGTTTTCATAACAGGTAGACCTTATATACAATAATTTACACTGCCTGAAGAGATTTGCACAGCTCATAAAGTGTTCTCCAAGATTCTCCAGAAAAGATTGAAACCATATTTAAAGAGATGATGGATGAGAAACAAGAGGATTTATGAAAAATTGATCCACCACAGGTCAGATATTTGTTCTAAAATGAATAATAGCGAAATATTGAGAATACAACAAAACAGTAACAGTATTGTTTGTTTGTTTTAAGAAAGTCTACAATAGCACAAACAGAGAAAATTTGAGGAAAAAAATGCAGAGGTTTGGAAAACCAAAGAAAATTACAAATCTTGTAAAAGTTGTACAGAATGTCCAGAAGGGACCATGAAAGTGGATAGTGTATTTCATTGCTTTTTGACATGAAAATGGTAATCAGGCAAGGATACAGAATATCACAACTCTTGTTCAACATGATGAAGCTGGATGCACTGAATCCAACAAGTGAAGCAGAAGAGGTAATTAGTATAGGAATAAAAATAAATGTACTTGCCTTTGCAGCTGATGTAGCATTAATTGCTAAAAATCTAGATGGCCTGAAAATATTGGCAAGAAAGCTCTTTCAGGAAAAGTTGAAAGAATGTAAAAGACAAAAAAGAGGGCAACTTTGCAGATCTGTAGCCACATTTTGGAAGAAGCAGTACAGTTTAATTATCTTTGTGTTGTAGTAAGTAACAGAAATGATGAAAACAAGAAGTAGAATAGTGGACAAAATCAGCATCCAGAACACCATATTCACTCAGCAAACCACAGCAATCTGAAGTTTTTAAAGAGGGACCAAAATGAGGACACACAAAATTAAAATCAGACCAGTATTGTTATGTGGGACAGAAATACGGTAAGAAGATAAGTATACAGAAAGAAAGATGAAGGTTTGAAAATAAAATCCAGCACAAGATATTTAGATAGATCTGTGAGTGAGGAGACTGGGAAGTGAAAGAACAGGGAGCTGAGGGAAGTATGTTATGAACAAGAGACCAAGACAAGGAGACTGAAATGGGCCAGTATAGTGATTTTTTTCATGTATTGGGTATGTTGTGTACTTGTGCCATTAATAATACATCGAAAGCACACACAAGGCTACACAAAACATATTCACTGCAACTTCTTATCATGGACAAGTATTATTATTTTTGATATTGTTAGGGCTTTCTGTATTCAAGTGTCCAATAAATAAATCGCTTTGGAATGTCTATATAGACATTAAATTAGTAACAGCTTGGTGTCAAGCAGCTTGATCTTTTACATTTTGAAATATCACAGGGTTGTAATTCAACGTCTTTTCACTTGAATGATAATTTACACTTTTGCGGATCTGCATGGAGAGAGACCTTTCGCATGGTACATCAATTGTTAATTCAAAGGTGATAACTTTCTGCACTGTGAAAATCTCATCAGTTGAAGAAAAGATAGACTTCAGTATTTTTGCTCAAAAATTAATTGTAAACCCACTCCATTTTGCTCCAGGCCACTTAACATTGGAGTAATAGGATCAAGATCTGCCATCTTGTAAAAGGTGGCCAACAATTCAAATTACAACTGAAGCTGTAGCACACGTTATTAATCTCCGAAAAAAATGTACGGTTAAATTTTCACACATATAGGGATGCTACCACTACTGAAATAAATGTATTGGTTATAAATAACAGCATGTATCCAGAAATACATTACAAGATATGTAAATCTCCATCCATGTTTTCTCATGTGAAGATTTGAACCAAAGTAAAATAATTCGGAAATCTATTTCTATTGTTTCATTGTTCTCAAAACATAGATTATCTTGCAATATTGATACTGCACACAATGAGATAATTAACACTTTTGCATGTTCTTTTGCACACAGAAGAACAGTTCATTTAAACATATCATGTCAACCATAAATAAATATTTCTTGTTTCCAGAGGACCAGTACATGAACCATGTCAGAAGAGAGGTGATATCAAGGTTGAGAGAAGCATTAGAGAAGAAACCTGAAGGATGAAAACAAGTATGCAGATAAGATGGAGAGATAAAGTAGCCAAGTGTTTTCTGAAAATTGGAGCAAGGTAAGAAGGTTCCACAATAAAGTCATACTGCAGTTGTCAATTATAGGCTTAAACGTAATTTTTGGGAACGGAAGGCCTATGCTCATTCAAAATAATTGTTCTCTAATTTCATTCTACAGTTGCATGAGAAATAGGTTAGTTTCAGAATTTTCGGATGCTTACAAAACTATATTTTCATAAGTTAGTGGTACAAGTGTTTTGGATACATAATTTAGCTCATAGCAAATCAGCATTTGTGGTTCACAGTTCAGCTAAAGAATACACCACCCTGAATTCCATTATATATCAACACAAATAGATGCGTGTTTTTGAGAATTTTTGGAAGCTAACATTGTTCTTTGCATAATTTTAGCAACTTTCTAGCTCAGCAGATAATCAGTGGGCTTAATTTAAAGTTTATTGTTAACAGCCTTGTAATACATTGCCCCAGCCAAAATGCAACCTTATTTTGAATACTATTCTCGAACACGGAATGAGTTGGTTGGTATTCATAAGCAGCTGAAAACTGCCTTGACCGTCAAACAGTTGGCAGTTGCTGTGTGTTGAAAGATCTCCCAAGAGGTATCTTAAGTACAATGCTCTCCTGTGGATCCTGTCTCATCTGCAGAAAATACAGAATCTGTAATTACTCATTCACTTGACTGTGGGTGGCATGCCAATGGTAGATCTAGGCATCCTGTATAGGGTGGACTCAGACCAGGGAGGATTCAGGGTGTTTTACGAATCCCCCTAACCGTCTTTCACTGAAACTGAAACTGAGTCAGTTTGTCACCTGTTTTGTCCAGTGTAAAGAGGAGGCAAATGCAAAATGGTAAGAGTCTGTTAGTCATTGTCAGTTCAAACATATGGTGAATGATTGTACACCTTAGGGAAATTGTACCAAGGGACAGGAAAGAATAACAGATGCACTCAGTGTTTATGCCTAGGGGCCTCATTCAACATGTTGAACAGGCTACCGTATTTACTTGAATCTAAGCCGCACTTTTTTTCCGGTTTTTGTAATCCAAAAAACCGCCTGCGGCTTAGAATTGAGTGCAAAGTAAGCGAAAGTTCTGAAAAATGTTGGTTGGTGCCGCCACAACTAACTTCTGCCTTCGAATATACGTAGCGCTACACAGTCATGCTTTGCAGGCACAAAGATAAATACTGGTGCCAAAACCTCTGCGTCAGTAAATAAATTAAAAAAAAAAAAAAAAAAAAAAGGTGGAAGACGAGCTTTTTTTCTCCACCCTGAGTTTCGACCACTGCATTTTCATACATTATCTAACGAAGTACATACAAATTCCGTATTGTTCATATTCGAATGTAGCAGCATTTCAATGTTCTACGAAAATCCGACTGGCAAGACTGTTTGGGATGTTTGTCAATATGGCCAACTCTACGTTCTGAATTTTTTCCTACCTGTTGCTAATAGGAACTTTTATGAATTGAGAATCACATGCAGTATTCTCTTCACCATAAGAATAATACTGATATTTTGCCATGCATTCTTTCGTGTTTGCTGCTATCTAATTTAAATCTTGTCTGCCTAATAAACTATGAAACTAGTGTGAGACAACAGCAAACACGGAAGAATATACATATCATGTCATGTTTATATTCGTATTATTCTTATGCCTAATAGTGATACAGTCAGATCAGATCAAAGAAAAATAAGCAATCAATTCAAACCAGACGAAGCACATGAAAAAGGAAGGGTACCCGTATTAATACGGACGGAGCGCCTGAGGCATAGCAATGGCTACCTGGTAAAGCTTAACTGCTAAGCTTACGACTCGAACCAAACTACTGTAGTTGTATCGTCATTCATTCGACCTAAGTTGTGCCTCATATTACAATGGACCAGCTTTGTTTCGATTTGGAGGTGCGGCCTAAAACTTTTTCTCTCCCCTTGAATTTCGAGTTTCAAATCTCAGGTGCGGCGTAGATTCTGGAAATTTTTTTTCCTTGATTTCAAGTCTCATTTTTCAGGTGCGGCTTAGATTCGAGTGCAGCTTAGATTCGAATAAATATGGTATTCCAGCAGCCCTTGAGGGAACAGGGTGCAATCAACTGCAGATTGTAGTGCACATTGGAACAAATGGGCTCTGAGGTCAGACTTGGGTCATTCCAGTGACAGGCAGAGGAGGTTGAGATGGAGTTTCAGTGAAGCTCATAATTTGCAGCCTTGTCCACAGAAGTGATTGTGGCCATTTGCCTGTAAGGTTTGATGGAAGGACTGACCAGAGACTTCAAAGGTTCTGTGAAAAGGTAGGTTGCAACTTCCTGGACTTGCATGTAGGTTTGAGAACTTTTGGCCCCACTATGTGGGTCAGGTGTGCACTATACATCGGCACCTGCTACTTAGGTAGCTGGCTGTGTGTGAGGTGTGCACAAGGGTTTTTAGATTGGCTGATTCTCAATCCATTCCATGTAACAATAGCTGTAGGAAGTATCAGTGTAAGATTGAAAGAAATGCCTTCAACAGGTGAGAGTATTAAAATCCTAATGGTTAACTGCTGGAGAGCAAAGTGCCAGAGTTTGAAGCATTGCTAAAAAGCAATGAAGCTCACAGAATACTAGGTACGGAAAGCTGGTTGAAAACTAAAGTTGATAGCAGTATGATTTTTGGGGAAAATTTAAATTTATATAGAAAGACAAGGCAAATCAGAAGTATAGGTGGTTTGTTTGTCACAGTAGACAAGAAACACAAATCCATTGATATAGAAATTCGAGCTGCGTGTGAGATTGTTTGGCCAAGACTCAGTATCAAAGGTGGGCATAAAATGATAATTGGAGCCTTCTATTGCAGACTCGTCTCCTTATGTAACAGAAAACTTTAGAGAAAACCTCAGTTGACTTGTATGGAAGTTCCCCAGTCATACAATAATCATTGGTGGAGACTTTTATCATCCGACAATTAATTGGCAAAATTACAGTTCTGTTAGTGGTGGGCATGATAGGACATCGGCTGAAAATTTGCTAAATGCCTTCTCTGAAAACTATCTAGAACAGATAGTTTGGAACCCCACTCATGATGGAAATGTATTGGATCTAATGTCAATGAATAGACCTGACCTCTTTGAGAATGACCACATTGAAACTGGTATCAGTGTCCATGATGTGGTTGTGGCAACAATGACTACCAGAGTAAAAAGGATGACTAAAACAAGCAGAAAATATATGTTCAGTACACTAGATAAAAAAATTAGTGGTGAATACGTCAATGAGGAACTTGAAACTTTCAGCACGGGGCAGCACCGTGTAGAGGAACTATGGCTCAAGCTTAAAAGAATAGTTGAACATGCACTGGATAGATACATAGTCAGTAGAACATTCATAGTGGGAGGTAACCTCCTTGGTACATAAAGAAACTTCTCAAGAAACAGAGTTATTGCATAATAGGTGCAAAACAAAGCTTAGGGCTATCAATAGAGAGTTGCTGAATGACATGCATTTGGCTGTCAAGAGAGCAGTGTGGGGTGCCTTCAGTGATTACCATATCAGAATATTGTCAAATGATATTTCACAAAACCCTAAGAAATTGTGGTTATATGTAAAGGATGTTGTGCCACCAAAGTTGGTGTCCAGTCCCTGGTGAATGAGATACGAACTGAAATTGAAGGTACAAAGCAAAAGCTGAAATTCTCAATTTGCTTTTCAAGTGTTCTTTTACAAAGGAAAATCCAGAAGAATTGCCGCAATTTAATCCTCATACCACTGAAAAGATGAATGAAATAAGTATTAGTGTTAGTGGCATAAAGAAACAGCTGAATTTGTTAAAACTGAACAAAGCTCTAAGGCCTGATGGAATCAGTATCAGACTCTTTTCTGAATTTGCAACTGAGTTAGCCCCTTTTCTAACTATATTCTATTGTAGATACCTTGAACAAAAAACCATGCTCAGTTCTTTGAAAGAAGCACAGGTCACACCCACTTACAAGAAGGGTAGTAGAAGTGATCCACAAAACTACCATCCAATAACCTTGCCATCAATTTGTTGTAGACTCTTATAACATATTCTCAGCTCAAACAGAACAAGCTATCTTGAACAGAATGACCTCCTCGATGTCAACCAGCACGGATTCCAAAAACCAGTAATATAAAACTGAACTTGCACTTTTCTCACATGACATACTGAAAGCTTTGGATCAAGGCAGTCATATATTTCTTGATTTCTGAAAAAGATTTGACTCAGTACTACACCTACCTTATTGTCAAAAGGACAGTTACATGGGGTGTCAAGTGAAATTTGTGACTGAATTGAGGACTTTTTGGTAGGGAGGATGCAGCATGTTACCTTGGGTGGAGAGTCATTAGTAGATGTAGAAGTAACTTCAGGTGTGCCCTGTTGATCATATTAATGACCTTGCAGACAAGATTAATAGTGAGCCCAGACTTTTTGTGAATGATGTGTTATCTTTAATTAAGTACCATCTGACAGAAGCTACATAAATAATCAGCCAGAACTTGATAAGATTTCAAAGTGGTGCAGTGACTGACAACTTGCTTTAAATCTTCAGAAATGTAAGATTGTGCACTTCACTTGACTATAATATCAATGAGACATTGTTGGAATTGGCCAACTCTCACAAATACCTGTGTGTAACGCTTTGTAGGGATATGAAATGGAATGGTCACATAGGTGTAGTCATGGGTAAAGCATGTGGTAGACTTCAGTTTATTGGTAGAATACAGGGGAAGCATAATCAGTATTCAAAGGAGATTGCTTACAAATCACTCATGTGACCAGTTCTAGAATATTGGTTAAGTGTGTGCGACCTATACCAAGTAGGACTAACAGAGATATTGAACATATAAAGAGAAGAGGAGAGTGTCACAGAGATACTGAAGGAATTGAACTGAAACTTTCATGAAGATATACGTAAACTGCCCCAAGAAAGTCTACTAACAATGTTGCAAGAACTGGCTTTGAGGCTACTTGATGAAACCAAAAACAGACAGTAGTGTGTGGGGTCAGGAGACTAAGTGCACCTGAAAATATTTGCCCAGTTCTAATAGAAAGTGTCCCAAAAAGCACTGAATCATTGAATAACGGTGACAGCATGCACACACAGTATTGATGTAACATGTAACTGTTAAATAAATGAGTATACAATCCAAAAGTGTCCCTTTTTTGCAAATATTCTCCTTGAGTTTTATAAATTTCAACACCTAAGTTCTGCTTTCAGTTACATTAAAGGGTTACATTGAAATAGTAGGTGGGTAAAGTCAGTTTTGATAGAACAGACTTGAATTAATCAACCATGAATATAAAGTGTTATCCAGATTTGGATATGTATGGTAAGCGTTTAAATGAGGTAGTGTGCCATATTATGTCATCAAATCACTGCAGTTATACAGAACCATAAAATTTTACAGTATAGAGGACGTTGTGCAGTTTCTCTCTGAAACTTTCATTCAAAAGAATTTGGCATAACGTTTACAATCAAGAGTTGGTTTCATGTCACAAAAATATACATATCTTTCTGTTCTTTCTCTTTATGGTGCACTTCTGAGTGGTCAGCAGAGTTGCTGATTCAACTTTCTTGCATGATATTTTGACAGACAACCTAGCTGTCATCCTCAGGTACTGCAAGATGCGCTGTTGCCTTCTTGCCGCCTGGACTATAACCAGACTATGGACTGTTGTTGCTCTCATGCTGCTGTTTATAGCAGAGTTTGATTCACAGTACCCTCTATGCCCTTTCATGGTCTTTTGTTTTTTTTGAGCCTGCACTGATATTCCATGAAACAGACATATTCTCTGTCAGCATTTCTCAGATCTGGTGGGCAAGATCTTAGTAAATTGAGTGCCAAATCCCAAGCATTCCTTAAATTGAAATCTCCATCCCAGTTTATTATGTTTTCTGACATCCTTATTTCAAAAGGCTCCTGTATTACACTTTTCTGAAAAACTGGTGTCATTAACTCAATAGTGGGTAGAAACAGTAGTTAACAGCCCCCATATAGTTGAGACCTGTAAGTGAGATAGCAGTCATTGCTAAATATGCAGTGTTTCTCACAGATAACAAGTTCACACACACCTGCAACATCTTTATTCATCCCAACTGGAGGTGGTTGTGTAGCTCTCCGTATTGTGTATACTGTATGTGCTGTTTTGGTAGTGTTTGGAGTGATAGGCTACACTAGGGAAGCTAAATTTTCATGTGCCTCACATATTGGCCTGCAAACAGTACATAGCACAAGTTTCCAGTGATTTCTCCCAGTGCAACCAGTATCATACAACAGGAACTGTAGTAGATGTTAAATAACAAATAACTGTATTTCAGGCCATGCTGAATGGAATGATGTGTAATAAAAGCAGCAATTTTATTTCAAATTACTACTCACATGAAAGTAAATTATAATTTGGTACAGGCATTTGAAATGTTTTGTTGTAAAAGAACAAAATTACACTACTGGTCATAAAAATTGCTACACCAAGAAGAAATGCAGATGATAAACGGGTATTCATTGGACAAATATATTATACTAGAACTGACATGTGATTAGATTTTCACGCAATTTGGGTGCATAGATCCTGAGAAATCAGTACCCAGAACAACCACCTCTGGCCGTAATAACGGTCTTGATATGCCTGGGCATTGAGTTGAACAGAGCTCGAATGGCATGTACAGGTACAGCTGTCCATGCAGCTTCCAACACGATACCACAGTTCATCAAGAGTAGTGACTGGCCTATTGTGAAGAGCCAGTTGTTCGGCCACCATTGACCAGACATTTTCAATTGGTGAGAGATCTGGAAAATGTGCTGGCCATGGCAGCAGTCGAACATTTTATGTATCCAGAAAGGCCCGTACAGGACCTGCAACATGTGGTCGTGCATTATCCTGCTGAAATGTGGGGTTTCGCAGAGATCGAATGAAGGATAGAGCCATGGGTCGTAACACATCTGAAATGAAACGTCCACTGTTCAAAATGCCATCAATGCGAACAAGAGGTGACCGAGACGTTAACTGATGGCACCCCATACCATCACGCCGGGTGATATGCCAGTATGGTGATGACGAATACATGCTTCCAATGTGCGTTCACGACGATGTCACCAAACACAGAAGCAACCATCTTGTTGCTGTGAACAGAACCTGGATTCATCCGAAAAAATGACGTTTTGCCATTCGTGCACCCAGGTTCGTTGTTGAGTACACCATCACAGGCACTCCTGTCTGTGATGCAGTGTCAAGGATAACCACAGCCATTGTCTCTGAGCTGATAGTCCAGGCTGCTGCAAACATTGCTGAACTGTTTGTGCAGATGGTTGTTGTCTTGCAAACGTCCCCATCTGTTGACTCAGCGATCGAGACATGGCTGCACGATCCGTTACAGCCGTGCAGATAAGATGCCTGTCATCTCGACTGCTAGTGATACAAGGCCGTTGGGATCCAGCACGGCGTTCCGTATTACCCTCCTGATCACACCGATTCCATATTCTGCTAACAGTCATTGGATCTGACCACTCGAGCAGCAATGTCGCGATACGATAAACCGCAATCACGATAGGCTACAATCCGACCTTTATTAAAGTTGGAAACGTGATGGTAAGCATTTCTCCTCCTTACATGAGGCATCACAACAACGTATCACCAGGCAATGCCCGTCAACTGCTGTTTGTGTATGAGAAATTGGTTGGAAACTTTCCTCATGTCAGCAGTTGTAGGTGTCGCCACCGGCGCCAACCTTGTGTGAATGCTCTGAAATGCTAATCATTTGCATATCACAGCATCTTCTTCCTGTCAGTTAAATTTCGCATCTGTGGCGTGGCATCTTCGTGGTGTAGCAATTTTAATGGCCAGTAGTGTATATGCATTGATAATATTGTTCAGTAACTTGATAAAAATGTTTTTGCATTTTCATGTGATCAGTAATTAATCACTAGATCTGATTTTCGTTCAAAATTATGATCCAATGTTTTAATTAATATTTCCATATTATTGTTATTGAAATTATAAATAAAAGTATATCATTTACTAGTGGTGAGAATCAAGCTGATAACCTCATGAATACACACTCTGCATTCAGTTGCAGTGTTTCTTTTTCCTCCCTTTCCAGGAATTACTTCATACCAGTTTAGGAAATTTGTTATATGCACACGTACCTCCATTTCTGTAAGAAGACTGAAGAGGACTTGTCTGCAAGGACCCTTGTTGATCACAATTATTGCATCAAATAAAACTTGTGCTCCTGCAATAGGACCAAAAGAAACTGCCATATACAAGTAATGATGAAATGTGTAATGTGTCAGTCACTGAAGATGGCCTCCAAACATGTCATGTTTTTCAGTAAGTCCCACAATTTTCTGGTTTTCTTCCTTGCATATTTTCAAACATTTGAGTGTCGAATATGCTAATTTTGGGTTGTCTGCCACTGTCTGTATTTTGCGTCTGTGACTTTAAAATGTGGTGTAGATTTATTTCCTTTGTAGTTTGCTACAGCCAAATGTAGTACCAGCAGTTCATTTTTTGTTTTCATTGTCAGAATTGTGTGAACATGCTACTGAATGCCAAAATGGAAGCAGAGTGCGAGAAGCTGCCCTCTGCCCCTGGTGATGTTAGAGAAGGAATTGGTGAATGAACTACCAGTTCAGGTGCCCTCCATACTCCACAGCAATTTGTCTACCTGCTTATTTTCAGTACCCAACAGCAGAGCACATTTGGTCATACGTAGCACTTATTTTGTTCTTGGGTCGACAGTATTTCCGTAATGCTAATAACCTGAAGATATTGGGAAGATCGAAGTTAACTGGTCTCATTGTTGCAACTAAGATATTGAACGCTAGCATTTCTCTAGAATGAATTTTTTGCAGCATCTTGTAGTCACCAATCATCCTCTGTTACTCTGTCTTGGACCTAGCAATCGCTATAATGGCTACCACCGAGCTACATAACACAGAGTGGCTTGCTGTGCATTTGTTCTGTGGGCTAACCATAAAGTTTTAACTACTCCAAAAAAAATGAAGTTGTGTGTTATTTGGCAAAGAAAGAAATTTGCAACTGGCACTACTATGCATCAACTTAGTCATGTGACTAGATGCAGCCTTGCTCCATTGAAAGTAATGTGTATTGTTACAAGGAACTGGAAAATTCCATTAACAAAGTCAAAATTGTTTATCTGTGAGAAGGAGAAAGCAGTGGCAATGCTGATGGAAAGGTGACAGAATGTGGAAAGCAAGTGTTAAATGAGCAAATTATGGCAGGAATGACATTTCTGGGATGAATGGAGTTGAACTACCTACCCCAAAGAAAAAGCAGCAAAGTGTGCACAATATATATACACGGAGACAGTGTGGATAAACATGTTACTTGGCAGCAGTTTTTGCATCATTATGGAGGGTAAGAGGAAATGCCAACTTCACTAGAACTTCACAGCTTACATCATATGGACGTTACAGCTAGCAAACTAACTCTGACAAATAGGTTAGAAGAACAGAGAGTGAAAGCTGATGTGGTTTAAAGTGCCAGCTATATCACCTCGAAACTGTTTATTCTGCTAGCTTTAGTTTGAGAAGTGGTGACTGGATGAAATTTATTAAAATGATCACAGCTTGCAAAATAGCATGATGGCACGCTGTGTAATTTAACAGTCTAGTACACAGAGGTGTGTGTGATCAATCCTACTACAGAATAAATTTATCTAGTTTTCATTATAATTTATCCAATTTCACTTTTGATGACAGCTGATAACCACCTTGAATACATTGATTACAAAATAGATAACAAAGAGATAGATAAAAGTGATTTCATATTCAATGTACAGCAGGTCATATACATTTATTTACTATTATACAATTTATAATTTTTAGAGTGATAAACACTGTAACTGAATGCGAACTATGAGGACAGTAATTGTCACAAATTATGTTGTCTAGGATGAAGAACTATCTAAAGCTACTTGACAAATAACCTTTTGTCTTTGTGCTTGATTGATAAGAATCACTCAAAGTTAGATGATATTAATAAAAAGTGAAGTATTAAGTGCTATATAATATGTACAGAAATGTAAAGGTAGTTTTAATTCAGATACTCTTTACTTTTTCAGTTTCTTGAAGTTCCATTTGGAGTCTCATGGACTACTGATTGTATCAAGGAGAATCCTGAACAAAATTTGGGAGTGGATGAAACTGAGAATACTGAGATTAGAATATTCTCAGTTTCATCCGCTTCCAGATTCAGTTCACATCGCTGATATATTGCATGCAAAGAGAGAAAACATCATTGGCATAAATTGTGAGTTTTCTGGAAATTATCATGTAAGTAATTTTCCAGTATCCTTGTACTATTCCACTAGACTTGGATTACCACCTATTATTTGCTGACTTTTGTGAGTAGAATATGAACAGGTCTTGTAACCTACTTGCAGTGACCCCCTCTTGATAAAATAAAGGTGTAGGGCATATGTTGATACTTTACACATTGTGAGGCGCCCACCCTGTAATTGGATTAAGACTGCTTCTTGAATACCGGGTTTCTGTCATATTCACTTGGCATTGGATTTCCAGTTTTATCTGCACTGTTGGGTAGTTCCACTTCCTAGGTGTGCATATCAAAGGAATGAGGTCTGTAACCATGTGCCAAAGTAACATATGCCCTATCAAACACCTACTCCCACTGCTCCATATAATTAAGTCAGAAAAATGTCAAGTAATGTGTCTCGAAATTGGAAACAGTTTCTCATTAGAAATTAAATTTATTATACTTTCTCTGCAAAGGAAATGTCCCTGTAATGGCTAAAGTTCAATCACAACACATTAACATTGACACAGTTTCATAACATTATTCAAATTGGCCATTTCTTTTAGATTCAGCTTCATTGCCATAAAAGTATCATACAGTTCCTCATTTCATGCAAAATGAACAAGAATTGGTGATATTTCAATGGCGGCAGTTACTTTCCACACTTACCTTATCTCACTCTCCTGAGACCTTCAAGCTAATTACACCAGTTATCTACTGCTGAATGGGTGACTGCCACGCACCATACTGACAGGTGCCAAAACTGCTCCTAAACTCAGATGATGGAGTATGCTGTGCAACCTGTGGGCTCCAGTTGGACAAAGGTGAGCCTGGGTAAGATCAGATATTGTATCAGTATCTGTACATCCCCCTACTAAACATTTTCCAAAATGCTCATTCCTCACATTTTGGAAAAGAAAAAATAGTCCCACAGGTAACCTTAAAATTTCACCAAAAAGGACTCAAAGCCAAATATTCCAGTAGAACAATAAAAAATATTTTGATGAAGTATGTGAATAGCAATGGTGTCCTCTTAAAACAGAAACCAGAAATTCATATAGCAAAATTTAAAACACATTCACACTTCCATTTTTTCGTACCCGTATATTATAAGTTGCTTGTATCATATGATTTATAGAAGAAATCCGAAATCAAAACCTTATAATTCCACGTAGGTATAAATTTATCAGATATTTGCAAAACACACTTTGTTGATACAAATCCAAACTCTGGTTATGGTCCAATTCAGTGTATTTTCAAATTTGAAATTTTCAGATAAGGCATTCAGAATTCACTTAGTCAGTTTTAATCCATTTTGAGTTAAGCACTTATTTACATCTATAGGAAAACACATACCAGTTATCATGTGACACACTTGATAAGAATAATGAAAAGTAGGCAACAGTGTTTCAAAATTCCCAAAATACATTATTCTTTCAGGAGAGATTTGTATCTGTGTAAAGAGCTAATGCATTAGTTTCTTTATTGAAAAGAAAGCTTTATTTTCTGTAATATTCTGTAAATGCAACTAAGTGTTTAAGAAACAATAAAATTTTTAAAAAATCTGCTGTTAAAAAAAAAAAAAAAAAAAAAAAAACCTAATTTTGTGTTCTCTCTTCTCCCCCTCTCCCCATCTTTCCCCTCTCCAACCCTCTCCTTCCCCCACCTCTACCCCACCTGCCAAATCCATGTACATGTGCATTTTAAGAGTGTGTCACTTCATCATTAACTCGTGGCACAGGGCCTTGGTATGACGTCACATTGTGTGTTACCCAAGTCCTGAATGGGAACTTCTTGTGTTTTTATCTGCCACCTGGCCTACACTGCTGATCAGCAAGCAAGGATCATTGTCTTATGGTTGCTGAAATGTCACAGTCACCAGCAAATCTAAATTTGAGGTACACGATGTGTACTCTGTTCAAAATTAGTTTACTGCTGATACTTGCACTGGAACACATGTGGAGAAAGAACACAGTTGCCATAGTCCACTTGGAACACATGCCTGCTCATGCATCTCATTCAACTCCCTAAACACAGAAATTATTTGACATCAGTGGAACTGGCATCAGGAGGAGTTGCACTGTTTCCATTTTAGTTTTATTTGCATCAGCTAAGGTTAAAATTGATATACAAAAAGCGTACAAATTTGCATTTTCTGATGATATTACATTTGTGATGTACAGGGAATTTTTTTGTCTTTGAATTTAAGTGAACACGCTATGTGAATGAAATCTTAAGAATACATCACTGAACACACTACGTGAATGAAATCTTATGAATGCATCATATCTTCGTCAGCTTCATCCTGCAACTGTGTCGGTCATCCATAATGCGAGATAATTAGAGTTAAATATGATACATGGTGCTGCGCTCACACGTGGAAATGTCAGTGACAGCCTGCTTGATTTCATTTAGAGAAAAAGAGTGCTAGGTTTACAATTAACATTTGATTACATTTGTGATCAAACTTCATACTTTTGGTGCTGAAAATCTTGGCGAAGATCTTTGGTCGAGCACAAGACACTGATGGTGGTTGGAGAGAAGAAGAAACCAAAGTTTGCCAGAAATGGTGTAACATTATCCAGAAGAGAGTCTTACTTGCCTGAACACATTTGGGACATATTTGTGAACATTAGGACAACTAACACTGGGCAGATGGAGCCATTAAATATTGAAGACAAATTGTGATGAAAGGTGAATAGATGGAAAAAGCACAATACTGTAACTGGAGGCAAACTGTGAGGTCAGCACGTGATGGTAAAGGTCAGTAAATACAATGATATGCTATGTAGGAGAGTGAGAAGTCGGAGCCTCTGCAAAGAATGTAGTGAAGTGTGGTGCAAGGTGAAATCATGGTTGTGTGTCACTAGAAAAATGGTTAGCAAACTATCTGTTTTATATGTACAGAAGTTGTAATTTGGCTATGGTTTTCTTCAGTTTCTTGAAGATCCAATGGAAGTTGCTTGGTCCTCTAATTGTATCAAGCAGGAACCCAAACTACATTTTGGGTGGGTTGAAACAGAGAACAGAGAAAGCACTGACATCAGTGATGTAGTGCATGTGAAATGGAAAAAAAAAATGTTGTTGGCTATTTCTTGAATGTTAAGAATTCATTACATTGAAATAAATCCAGAATGTGAGTTTTCCAGGTTTTACTGTTATTACTAATTTCCCAGTATTCTTATACTAATCTTCTTCACTAAGATTGTCAAATACATATCTGATTTTATGGAAACCTTGTTGGTGGCCCCCAGGCAGTTCTGCAGCTAACGGGATCGCGCTGTTTAATGGACAAATCAGTTGGTTTTATAAGTGACGTCAAGTAAGGGAATTCCTCTGTAGTTACCTATTTATTTCAGATGACAAGGCTGTTATTTTTCTCAAATGTGTGGTATGTAACTGCAGTGGTATTGTTTCTATCTTGTAAACAGTTTCTATTAAAGATTATATTTCGAATTCCAGTTGTGTTTCTCCATTTTTTTTATACATCATTGCATATCTGGTCTTTGGCACAAGCCTTGTTGTTGTTTGGGTTCCTTATAGATAGTATTTCATTTACAGATGCTGTGGTGACTTGTATATCAACTGTACCTGGTTCTCCAAATTTAATATAACACTGTGGATCAGTAGTCATGAAAAAAAAGTATTTCATGATGTTTTTGTCTGTCTCAAAATCTTGTACTGTTGGAGTATTCTGGTTTCTCGTATCTTAGAGTTCATTGTGTTTCCTCACTGATTTTATAGTTTCATTACTTCACTGTCAAATTTTTTCCTGAATGTTTCATATCTACCATGCGCACTCTGAGACACTTATGAGAAAGCCCTATGACTAGAGGCACCTGTTTTTTGCAAAGCGCGAAATCGCGAATTTTTTCACGAAATTTTACACATTTTGCTGAAAACACGACACTATTTACTTTTAAGCCAAATCGCGAAATAATTGACGAAACTTTGCAAAATCTCGTCATTTGAACTTAACTGCGGAAATTTAATTGGAGTTATGGTAAATCAATCTGGATATCGATTGTACACCATTTCGATATATATAATATATCGAGTATTCCAAAGACATTCTACAATGTTCTGGCGGTGTATTCAGTATTGCGTGTTGGAAATCGTTGTGGATCGCCAGTGCATTGAGTGTGGTATTTTGTGTTTTGTTTTCGTGCTACAGATTATTAATATGGTAGTGACAGTTTTCGAACTAGAAAAGGAATTTTCGTCAGAAGGATTTTGTGTTTTCGAGAAAAGTAGGAAGATACTTACGTGCAAATGTGTGTATTGAGTGGCAGAGGAAGGCCACGTGACTGAAACACACTAATATCAGTTCTTCCCATAAGAAGAACAAGGAGAAGGCGCTAACAACTACTGGTATAAAAAGACAAGCTACGCTGACGGAAGTCACTGCAGCGGCAAAATGAGCGCACCCAAAATGATAAAGAAGAATTCATTTTATCGACTACTCAAGCTTTCATTGAGGCTAACATTCCGATGGAAAAAGTTGATCATCCGAAGCTGAGAGAATGGATGAACAAATACATACCAGGTTTGTGTGGAGCTGCAGTGAAGGCTTTGTGGATCCCATTCAGTAATGTTGGTAGTAAGAGATCATTTTCTAGATATTGCAATATAATGTCTGACAGGAGAACAGCACTGACTCCCAGTAATATGGAAGTCATGGTATCCTTGTCTTTCTTGGACTGACTTGCGTGTTGTGTACATAGACTAGGACAGGATAAATGTTTTCCAAACTGTTATGATTTGGCATTTGTGTTTTAATAAGATTTATAATTTTTATGCTTTTTCAATTTATGTAAAATAAAATATTTTTCACTGCAAATGTGCCATAAATGTGTTTCCTGTACCTTTTACTGCTGAAAAGTGGAAATAAAATTTAACGAAATTCTTGACGAAATGGAAAAAAGAGTAGCGAAAAATATACCAAAACAACTTTTTAAAAATGACGAAATCGGGCAAAAAATTTTCACCACAAGCGGGTGCCTCTACCTATGACTCGTGGTGTGCTTTGCACAGCTCCAATTACTATAGAGAAGCTTCAAGAGACTTTGAAAGGTATAAAACAGAAAAGCTGCTGCAATAGGTGGAATAAATGCAGAATTAATTAAATATGGACGGTTATCACTAGATAAAAGAATTTTGTAATAAATGAATGTTGGATGAATTGCAAACTCTCAGACCCTTGGTATACAGCAGAAGTAATCTCTTTCCAAGGAAAGGACACACAGTGACAGCAAAAACTATTGTGGCATCGGTCTTGTAAACACTGCCTACAAACTACACTCAAAGATAATAAGTCATGAATACCACATAAGCTATTATTTCTGAAGAGCAAAAGAGGTTCCCCCCTGCGGGTTCGGGGGTAAGAATAGGCCCGCGGTATTCCTGCCTGTCGTAAGAGGCGACTAAAAGGAGTCTCAAACGTTTTGGCCTTAATGTGATGGTCCCCATTCGGGTTTGACCTCCATTTTTCCAAATTCCACAGAAGTACGAGCCTTTTGGGGAAGGACACCTTACGTGGTGCACCATCTGTCCTCTGTGCCCTACGACCTTGGCACTCTTGATCGTCTTGGCGTCGTACATGCACCCTCCATCCCTCATTTTGGGCATAGACACCTGATGTATTGTGTAAGTACCGCCCTTAGTGCGTCACCACCAGCACCCACGATCACTATGGACTACTCATGGCACCCGAAATCCAGCACGGTAGCCAGCCCGTTGTGGTGGGGTCGTCATGTACCCTCTAGGTTGTAGCCCCCTGACAACACAGGGATCGTACTGCCGATGCCTGAGCTGACTCCTCCCCACGTAAGCCAAGGAGTAGATGCTCGTCTCTCTGGGGCATCGGGACTCCCGGCAACGGCCATCCTGCCAGGTGGCCTTTGCTGTGGCTGGGTGGCGCCCGTGGGGAGAGCCCCTGGTCGGAGTGGGTGGCATCGGGGCGGATGCCCCGCAATGAAGCGGGTGAAATCTCAATCTGGTGGTCGCCCAACCGCCAATGTCTCTAAGCGTGGTAAGGTGGAATTTAACGCTGTGACATATAACCCGAAGTCGTTCCCTTCCCTAGCCACACCATGGGAGGAACGTAGGGCTGCAGACAGACAGGAGCCGTATTCGCCACGATACCTTGTATGCAGCAGAACTGATGGGGATTCGTTTTTGGGGACTAAGCCTCTTTTCTTCGTGCACAATCTCGAAGATAAGTTTGGGGAAGTGGTGTCTCTTTCCAAACTGAGGAGCGGCGCCATTTTGATACAAGCAGCTTCATCTGCGCAGTACCAGGCATTACTCGCCTGTGAGAAGCTCGGTGACATCCCCGTTACTGTCACTCCCCATAAGTCCTTAAATTTGGTCCAGGGGATTATTTTTCATAAAGATCTTCTGCTACAGTCTGATGACGAGCTACGTGAGAACCTGGTATGAAGAAGTGTACACTTTGTCCGTCGTGTCTTTAGGGGGCCGAAGGATAATAGGGTCGCTACCGGTGCTTTCATCCTGGCCTTTGAGGGTGACTGCTTGCCTCAGAAAGTCAAGGTCATGATATACCGGTGCGATGTCAAGCCCTATGTCCCGCCCCCTATGCGATGCTACCAGTGCTGGAAATTCGGACACATGTCCTCCAGGTGCACTTCCAGCCCCACGTGTCATGATTGTGAACAACCTCCGCATCCTAATGCTCCATGTGCTCCGCCTCCCACCTGCGTTAACTGTGGGGAGCATCATTCTCCCTGCTCACCAGACTGTGCGGTCTATCAACGAGAACGGAAGATACAAGAAATTAAGACCTTGGACCGTTTAAGTTACCAAGAGGCAAAGAAGAAATTAGAACGACTCAACCCCACACCTATGTTGAGGAGTTACGCTACCATCACACTGCCGCCACCAGCTCCTGCACAGACTCCCTTCTCTGTTGGCCCACAGAGAAATCACGTAACGTCTGCCCCACCGCTGGGGCAGGCCGCTCTCTCTTCCACTGCTCCCAAAACACCAAGTTTGGGAGCAGTGCTCCCCAAGCAACCGGGGACGTTGGTCCCCACCTCTCAGCCGGAGCGGCGACGGCCCTCTCCGGCTCCTCAGCCGGGGAAGCGACAGCTCCCTCCGGCTGCTCAGCCGGAGACGCAACAGCCTCCTCCGGCCTCACTTGTTCGGAAGGGATCTCTTGGGGGCGTCCCTTCCACGGACTTCCCCAGTGTCTAAAAAAGCCACCAGCTGCTGGTCGAAGGGCTTCACGCTCTTCCTCTGTTCCTGACAATGCGTCAGGACAGCCCTCCCAGCATGCCAACCCTCCTCCCAAAGACAAGAGAGAGAAGAGGAAGCTCTCCAAGAAGGATAAGGACCCAGTGGTTCCCGCACCAACGCTCCCTGTCAGCTCAGCCTCTGAGGACGAGGTCGAGCTGTTTGCGTCCCCTGATGACCTGGATCTCGCCGTCTCCTCAGAAACGATGGCCATAGTGACGTCCGTCGCTCAGTCGGTGGCAGCATGTGACCCTGCAAAGTAATTTGCCTTTTCAGTGCCTGAATGCCCCTACAAGACACGCTTTGTACAATCCTCCAGTGGAATTGTGGCGGTTATTTTAGCCATCTCCCTGAGCTACGACAGCTTCTAAGCCTGACACCTGCGTTCTGCATTGCCCTCCAGGAAACCTGGTTCCCGGCAATGCGGACCCCTGTCCTTCGTGGATACAGGGGTTATTACTGCAACCGTAGCACTTACAGTTGTGTGTCAGGTGGAGCCTGCGTGTATGTCCTTACCTCTGTATATAGTGCTCCTGTACCCCTTCAAACATCATTGGAAGCTGTGGCTGTCCGTGTAAGGACTACCCAGGACATAACCGTCTGCAGTGTCTATCTCCCTCCAGGTGGTACAGTCTCCCTGACCGACTTGGCTGCACTTGTCGCCCAACTCCCCACGCCTTTTCTGCTCCTTGGGGATTTTAACGCCAACAATCCCCTGTGGGGTGGAACGAAGGTTACTGGCCGAGGCAGAGAGGTCGAGAATCTCATCTCCCAACTCAACCTCTGCCTCTTAAATACTGGCGCCACCACACATTTCAGTGTGGCGCATGGCACGTTCTCGGCCATAGATCTGTCATTGTGCAGCCCAGGGCTTGTACCATCTGTCCACTGGAGAGTCCATGCTGACTTGTGTGGTAGTGACCATTTTCCCATCTTCCTTTCACTACCCCAGCGTCGCTCCCATGAACGCTTGCCTAGATGGGCATTTAGCAAGGCAAACTGGGACATGTTCTCCTCTGCTGCCACTGTTGACTCTCTCCCCCACGGTACCATCGATGTGGCGGTTGAGACACTGACTGCAGCGATTGCTTCCGCTGCGGAACGTGCCATTCCTCATTCATTAGGGTGCCCCCGGCGAAAGTCAGTGCCTTGGTGGTCTCCAGAGGTCGCTGAAGCCATTAAAGAAAGTCGGCGGGCTCTTCAGCGACATAAGCGGCACCCGTCTTTGGAGAACCTCATTTTTTTCAAACGTCTCCGTGCTCAGGCACGGCGGCTCATCAACAGGTGGAAACAGGAGTGCTGGGAGAGGTACGTTTCCACCATTGGTTCCCGTACTTCACCCTCCCAGGTATGGATGAAGATTCGGCGCATCTTTGGATTGCAGCACTCTACAGGTGTCGCAGGGCTTACCATCAATGGGGCGGTATCCACCGATGCCGATGCAATCGCCGAGCATTTCGCTCAGCACTATGTTCGGGCCTCTGCGTCGGGGAATTACCCACCCGCGTTTCGCGCGCTCCAACGCCGGGCGGAAGGCAAACGGCTTTCTTTTGCTTCTCGCCACCCTGAGGCGTATAATGCCCCATTTAGTTTGTGGGAACTGCAGAGCGCCCTGACACAGTGCCCCGATACAGCCTCTGGGCCAGATGGCATCCACAATCAGATGCTCAAACACCTTTCCCCAGACTGTCAGCGGTGTGTTCTTGCCATCTTCAACCGCATATGGGGCGATGGTGTCTTTCCGTCGCAGTGGTGGGAGAGTACCGTCATTCCGGTGCTGAAGCCTGGTAAGGACCCACTTAATGTGGATAGCTATCGGCCCATCAGCTTGACAAATACTCTGTGTAAGCTCTTGGAACGCATGGTGAGTCGACGGCTGTGTTGGCTACTCGAGTCTCGGGGTCTTCTTTTTTTCTATTCGGACATTCCGCGTTTTAATTGGCACATCCCATAGTTCACTTCATATCCAGGAGAACGGCGTTCCGCAGGGCTCTGTATTGAGCGTGGCCCTTTTCCTTGTGGCCATTAATGGCCTTGCAGCAGCAGTAGGGTCGTCTGTCTCACCCACGTTATATGCTGACGATTTCTGCATCTTTTTCAGCTCCTCCACTATTAGTGTTGCAGAACGTAGGTTGCAGGGAGCCATACGCAAGGCGCAGGCGTGGGCCCTAGCCCATGGGTTTCAATTTTCTCCTGCGAAGACCTGTGTTATGCACTTTTGTCGGCATCGTACTGTCCATCCCCACCCTGAGCTCTATCTTCAGGATGCCATGCTCAGGGTTGTTCGATGCCCGGCTTACTTGGCTTCCACATATTCGTCAGCTCAAGCGTCAGTGCTGGCAGCATCTGCATGCCCTCCGCTGCCTCAGCAACACAACTTGGGGTGCAGATCGTAATACGCTGCTGCAGCTCTACAATGCCCTTGTGCTGTCCCGACTGGATTATGGGAGTGTGGCGTATGGCTCAGCATCGCCCTCAGCGTTGCAACTGCTGGATCCCATTCACCACTGTGGGGTTCGACTGGCGACAGGAGCATTCCGCACCAGTCCTGTTCATAGCCTCCTTGCTGAGGCTGGGGTTCCTCCACTTCGTATTCGGCGTCAACAACTGTTAGCCAACTATGCTGCCCATATCCGTTGTTCGCCCCGTCACCCTAACTATCGTCTCCTTTTCGAAAATGCGGCAGTCCATATCCCACACCAGCGGCCACGATCAGGCCATACAATTGGGATCCGTGTTTGGTCGCTCCTTAATGAACTCGAGTGTTTGCCTCTTCCATCTGCTTTCCAGGTCCGCCCACATACACCACCTTGGTGTATTCGTCGGCCGCAGCTTCGGCTGGAACTTTCCCGATGGCCGAAAGATTCAGTTCCTCCTGCAGTCTTGCGCCGCCAATTCCTTGCGCTCCTAGGCGCATACCATGCCTCGGGGGTTATCTATACCGATGGCTCGATGGTTGATGGCCGTGTGGGGTACGCTTATGCTCATGCGGACTATGTCGACCAGCACTCCTTGCCGGAAGGCTGCAGTGTTTACGCCGCAGAACTGACAGCCATTTTTCGTGCCCTTGAGCATATTCGTACCAGCACTGGACAGTCCTTCGTCATTTGCAGTGACTCACTCAGTAGTCTACAGGCTCTAGACCAGTGCTACCCACGCCATCCCATTGTTGGTGCCATCCAGGGGTCCATCCACGCTCTTGAACAGCGTGGTCGTTCGGTGGTGTTCATATGGACCCCGGGACACGTTGGGATCGCGGGAAACGAACTCGCTGACAAGTTAGCCAAAGAGGCTACCCGCAAACTGCCGTTGGAGATCGGCCTCCCGGAAACTGATCTCAGAACCGTTTTGCACCGTCGGGTCTTTGGGTTGTGGGGAGACGAATGGCGCACTCTGTCTGCACCCAACAAGCTGCGGCAGGTAAAGGAGACAACAACTGTGTGGGGTTCCTCCATGCGGGCCTCTCGCAGGGATTCTGTTGTTCTGTGTAGGCTCCGCATTGGCCACTCTTGGCTGACGCATGGTCATCTGCTGCGTCGAGAGGACCCCCCTCATTGTCGCTGTGGTGCGAATATGACGGTGGCCCATATATTGTTGGACTGTCCTCTTTTAACCGCCCTCAGGCGAACTTTTAATCTCCAGGGTGCTTTATCATCTCTTTTAGGTGACAATGTCTCTATGGCAGATCGGGTTTTAAGTTTTATTCGCGCAAGTGGCTTTTATAGGTCCATTTAACTTTTGTAACATCACCCTCTTTTGAGCTGTCTCTTTTAATTAATTTTGTGTTGTAATTCGACTCCACCCTACATTGTTAGGCTGGAGGTTTTAACGTGTTGCAGTGTGGCTGGCTCATCCTATTATTTTCGTGATCACCCAGCCACAGTCCTCTGCTGTGCAGCTTTCATTCCTTCTGCCTTTGTTCTCTATGTTGTTTTTGTTGCTGTGCTCTGTTTTCCGTGTTGTCTTACAATGGACCATGGGGCTTTTCTTCCCCCGGAGTTTTTCTTTTAGTGCTTTGCTTGACTGGTGGATAGTTTTCCTGTGCTCTGTGTTTTTATGAACCAAGGGACCGATGACCTTTGTAGTTTGGTCCCTTTAATCTTTAACCCAACCAACCAACCAACCAAAAGAGGTTAAAGATAATCAATAAGGACATGAATATCACAGAAGCTATTATTTCTGAAGAGCAACAAAGATTTAGAGCTGGTCATTCATGTACAGACAATACCTTTGTAATTAAAAGCACCATAAAAATATTCAGAGAATTTATCATAAAACCCATATGGTCTTTATTTTCCTAGGGAATGCTTTTGACCATGTGAGCTGTGATAGAATGGAAGATTATGTCCAAATATGGATATCCTTATCACCTAACAGCAGTAGTGAAAATCACACATTTTAATAAACAGGCAGGAACTGATTAGAAGAAATAATTACTTACCAAGGAGAAGACAAGGGTGTGGACTATCACCTACCATTTTAATATGTACATTTACATCACTTTTCAAAAAGGGAAGTGTGAAGAAAGCAAAGAAATTAAGATTGTTAAGCATATCGATTTCCGGCATGCTGGATTAATTACAGGACAGCAACTTCAGTTAAACCCTTTGATATACACACATCGTAAAAAGTTTTGCATACCTTGGTTTCAAGAGTTCCAGAACCTGTACAAAAAATTGGAATAGAGATCCACATAAACATCATTCCCGCCCTTTTTATTGCTCATGAAAACCATACATTGCATGTTGTATCACCATACAGTGAAGAGAAGTTAATGCCAATCCTGAGTGGTGCATTCACATGTTGTTTGGCCTATCTTTACCTCGCTGCATGGTGTCATGGTTGCAAAGATGACTTCTGTATCTCCTCCATGTCCAAACAACATCACTTTGGTTCACTCAGAGATGCCTGCACACTTCCCTTGTTGAGAGCCCTTCCTGGCACAAAGTAAAAATGCGGACGCGATCGAACTGTGGTATTGACTATCTAGGCATGGTTGAACTACAGACAACACGAGCCGTGTACCTCCTTCCTAGTGGAATGACTGGAACTGATCGGTTGTCAGACCCCCTCTGTCTAATAGGCACTGCTCATGCATGGTTGTTTACATCTTTAGGTGGGTTTAGTAACACCTCTGAACAGTCAAAGGGACTGTGTCTGTGATACAATATCCACAGTCATCGTCTGTCTTCAGGAGTCCTGGGAACTCGGGTGATGCAAAATGTTTTTTGATATGTGTAGAAACAACTGACATTGCTAGATTCTTATTTTATTTAATTGACTAGTTTTGGGTTAACTGAAACAATTTTCAAATCACCCAGCAAGACAAACAAACTATTTTCGAAAGTATCATGTGACACCTGTCAAGATTATACATTTACATAACAAAGTCACGTTTCAACCTTGAACAGTGACAGAACAAATATACATTTATAGATACTTGTTCTGTCACTGTATGTTATTAAAACTTGACTGTATTATATGTATACGTGTAATCTTGACATTTTATATGCTATTTCAGAAAATATTCTTTTCTCTGTATTTATCATTTCAAAATGGGTCCAGTCAACCCAAAACTAGTCATCAATTAGGTAGAAAGTGAATCATGCAACTTAGGCTGTTGCTCTATTGAACTGAATGAAGAGTACCTCATTGTGCCTCTATTTGCAGATATCATTATTGTTCAAAAGAATGAATATGATCTCCAAAGATCAGTATACATACTGAATAAAATATACAATAAATACACTTTTAAAATGTCTAGTAACGAAAATCTACATCCACATCTATACTCTGCAAACCACTGTAAGGTACATGGCAGAGGGTATGTCCCATTGTATCAGTTATTAGGGTTTCTTCCTGTTCCATTCACGTATGGAGTGTGAGAAGAACAATTGTTTTAATGTCTGTGCATGCAGTAATTATTCTAATGTTATCTTCACAATCCCTATGTGAGTGATATGTAGGATGTTTTACTATATACCTAGGGTAATCATTTAAAGCCAGTTCTTGAAACTTTGTTAACAGACTTTCTCGGGATAGTTTACATCTGTTTTCAAGAGTCTGCTAGTTCAGTTGCTTCAAGATCACTGTGACTCTCATGAATTAAACATACCTGTGACCATTTGTGCTGCCCTCCTTTGTATACATTCAGTATCCCTTGTTGGAGATAGGTGGGGAAAGAAACTGAATTTTATTAGGTATGAAGTAATATTGCAGTTAATAGGTAATTACAATTTGCAGCTCATTTTAATGTACAATCTAGTTGACTCATACCAGCAAATGGGAAAGATTTTTCCCACTGGCACTTTTTATCATGAGGAAATATAATGACAATACCTTATTTTTTAAACTTATTTATTGATATATTCTCATGAATGATAGAAACAGCTGCAAGTAACACACTTTTGAGTAAAACAAATTATTTCCCATGAAACTGATAGAAACATGGATCCACACAGTGATACATTACATGCTATGTATGTATGGCGAATGTACTTTTTTCTCTCTGCTTACTGCTACAAGACCCGCATCTTCGATAAAAGCTTCCCAAAATAGGATGATGATTTCCAACCTTTGGTAGCCTGATGTACACAGGAACTACTCCCCCCCATTTTTTTTTGCAAGGTATGAAAATACTTTTGCATCAGTGTTTCGTAACAGAATATTCAGCAATGAGCTGTGGTGCTAATCTGAGATGAAATGTTAAATGATCCTTGTTTGATGTAGAGTGCTTATTGATCTTCCACAATAAAAAGCTGTTCACTACAGTGACATCAATACAGAAATAAAAAATTCTATGCCACCATTTGACTGAATGTCTATCTAGGGCACATATTTCTCATAAGTGTTTGAGTCTGTCAACCCCACCCTTTATCCTGTTACAGTCAGCCACAACTGGGGGGATGGAATGCATGTCACTGTGTCCCATCTTTATTCTTGTGAGTGGCTATTGTTCTCTCTCGTGCATCATGAAATGTAGGTAGCAATGTGACAGCATAGTTGTCCATCCATTTCATAGCTGAGATGACACCTTTTATTGGAAACGGAAACCTACTACAGCTTGTAAACTTTTAGATGGCAGACCTCTCCCTAGTCCTGAATCGGTAGAAGTCGGTAAACGTCGGGAGGCTTCGGTAGGCACGCAGTTTCGACTGCTGCCATCATTACGTAGCTGACTGTGTTATACAAGGTAGCCATTGTCGTCTGCTTCGTTATTGTTTTGCGCTGTACTGTTCTGCGTGTTTTTATTGTGCAGTTGTGCCAAACAGTATCAAAATGAGTGAAGATGCAGTTGCTGGCCCATCTCGGGAGTGGCCAACAACCACTACCGTTTGGCCTACGGTTAGAAGGAAACCAGTATTGCGTAGCGATGCTCGCAAAATTATATTGCCTGTGATTGAATGCTGCGAAAGGGAAAGGGAGCAGAAAAAATTGCTTCACCCCATTTACAAATCTTCAGTGAGAGCTGCTACGTACACAGGACAAAGCATGTGTAGCATTGGAAGATTCAAACAGTTTTCCAAGAATCATCCTGGCGTATCACCACAAACGCCTGGCAAGGGGAATGAAATAAAATGAAGAAAAAAAATTGCGAGCAGTGCGAATTGAACCCGGGTCCGCTGCATGACAAGCCTTGATTGGTTTGTGAGTGCATAGTAGATACAATTTCAGTTTCGTTTACGAACAATATTTAAAGCAAGTTTTACTTCCAAGCCTTTCGTCTGCTTTCGTGTAAGCATGATGCGCAATTTGTAGTGCCAGCACTGCAACTGGTAGGCGTCCCTTGTCCACCTCCAATGGCTCTCCTCCCCTCGCCAGCCGGTGCTTGCTTCCTCCTCTCCCTGCACTCCCCTCACAACTCTGCCGTCTTACAGTTAACACACTGTATCATCTTTCATCACACAAGGGAGACCTTTGCAGTTCACTCTCACAGTTCCACTGGAGTAAATACCTTTCTTCAGTAAGATAAGACATCAGCCTCAGTGATGTAAAGAAGTTGTGAAACGCTAAAAGTGCAGCCTTCTGATCCTCCCATCTTGTTAGTTTTGGGATTTCTCTTTTCCCTAGTGTGTAACGGTCATTGTTTTCTTTCGATTTCCTAGTATAGATATCAAAATTTAGTACATATTCTGTATCTGCGTCGCATAATCACCATACTTTATATCCCTTCTTGACATATTTTGTCGGCATGTACTATGACATACTAGAGCAACAGATAGAAGAGTGCCATCCTTTTGTTCTGCCAACAGTCTACCAGACAAACCTTTATTTTGAGTTGCATACATGGTTTTTTCATTTATATGTTGTCATTAAAATGATTTGAAAAGTAGCATAGTTCACTGTCATTGTTACTGGAAGCATATTTTGAAGCAGCACTTTTTACTGAATGACACCAGTCCCCTTCTCTGAAAAGATATGAGCAGCCATTGCCCCACCCTTTGTCACTATGTTGATCTGAGTCATCTTCTGTAGCTGCCTGAAAAGTAGCTCCTTCAGTCAGGTCCTCTGCACATAATCACATGACTGTACTGATGTGGCATGAAATGGTTCATTCAAGCTGCCACTAGCTAAAAAGTCACATTCTGCTTCAGAATCACTGTCATTCTCCAGCAAAGAAAATAGAATATTCAGCACCTCTTCCACATGCTTTGGGTTACTGATGTCTAGTTTCTCAGACATCTGTAAAGATAACATTATGTTCAGATAATATGAAATTGCAATATCGAAATACATCATCAGCATTTGAAATACACATCTCAACAAAAATTTGGAATATCATAACGTGTGCAATATTGGCTCTGTTTCAAATAGTGCAGTTTATGACATAAGTTCATGGCTTGTAGAAAATAAACTAATGCTAAATCACAGAAAGACACAGATTTTACTGTTTCTAACACACGATTCAACAAAACTTGACATTTTAATTTCACAGAATGGGCATGTGATTAGTGAAACTGAACAGTTCAAATTCCTAGGTGTTCAGATAGATAGTAAACTGTCATGGAAAGCCCACGTTCAGGATATTGTTCAGAGACTTAATGCTGCCACTCTTACCATTCAAATGGTACCTGAAGTAAGTGATCATTCAACACGAAAATTTGTCTACTTTTCATTCGCTTATGCCGTGTGGTATTATACTTTGGGGTAACTCTTCCCATTTTAAAAGGATATTTTTGGGTCAGAAACGGGCAGTTCGGTCAATAAGTGGTGTAAGTTCACAAAGCTCTTGTTGACCCCTGTTCACTAGTATGGGTATTCTGACATCGACACACACACACACACACACACACACACACACACACACACACACACACACACACACACGTTCGCTATATTCTTTATTGCCGTTTCTTGTTAACAACAGCTTATTCCCAAGAATAAGCAGCTTTCACTCCGTTAATACTCAGCAGAAATCAAACCTGCATTTGGATCGGACTTCTTAAATCTTGTGCAGAAAGATGTGTAGTATACTGCTGCATCCTTTTTCTATTAGCTTCCACAAGAATTCAAAAATCTTAGCAGTAATCCACTCGCTTTCAAATCGAAATTGAAGAGTTTTCCATGTGAAAATTAAGCTGATTCCTACGTTATATTGTTGATTGCATTTGCGTAAATTTATGGCTTGTCTTTTTTTTTTGGAGTCATAAACATTTTATTTTATCTGTTATCACTTTTATTTTGTAATTTCGTGTACTGACACTTTCCATGACCTTGGAAATTTGCTCCTCAGTTTGGTCCTATGGAACTAGATGTGTAAAATAAAATGGGAAAAAAAAACTTTGAGTGATATGTAACAGATCGGCAACATCTTGCTGTGTATGACCAGGTGAAAGTAAAGCTACTATCCTAACTCTATCAAAGTGTTGTATGCCTCTACATGTCCTGTTACTGCAGTGCTGAACACAAACTGATTGAAGCTGTTGTTGATACTGGACTGTTCGCGGTGTGCCGCTGCGGCAGTGGTATGTTTATATGACTGGAAAACTACCACAAAGCATGCTAGTAGTAAACACTGTCCAGTATTTAGGCTCTAACTTCAGGTTTAGTGTGGCTAGAAACTCGATTAAGGCACAATGGTTCTCACTCACTACGTTGCACATTGCCATATTGCTTACTACGATTTGGAGCCCTTTAGCGGCAGAGTGTTTCAACTTGCGTCAGCGAAGTGGAACAGTCAAGTAATATGCATGACATGTAACAGCACAACTGATATTGAGAACAGGGTCAAAAATTGTGAGGCATTGCTCTTTAGCACACCCTGGTATATACCGTAGAAACGAGCAATTTGTTCCAACTTCACAATTGACAACATTAGTGATCACATGACAAACAGAAACTGACTGCTGTAGCAGTTTGCATGCAC
Organism: Schistocerca piceifrons; assembly: GCF_021461385.2. NCBI lineage: Eukaryota > Metazoa > Arthropoda > Insecta > Orthoptera > Acrididae > Schistocerca > Schistocerca piceifrons. The sequence continues at coordinate 64,654,341 of NC_060148.1, read as the reverse complement.
CCGGTACAGCGTCCTATGCCAAAGTGTGAGGCGTGTCCAGAGGATGCAAGACGTATTCCCGTAAATGTAATGTAGTAAAACAACTAAGTTGGTGGTAAGTATGCTTTCTGCAGTCCATAAAAAGAAATGTTAATACTGTGGCAACTTTAATTCCCTGAAAAATACGAGACATTTCATGAGAATTGAAATGTATGTTTCTACATTTCTCAACAGAAACAACAGCTAGTTCACCAGACCATGACTAGGTACCAGAAGCGTATACAGCTAGTATGATGAATTACCACAGATGTGGCAAAGAAGTACAGTAGACAGTACATATACTTCCCATAGCCTGCAAAAGGATTGACCATAATCTTATGTAGTTCCCTCAACGAAAAACTGCTCCCACTAGTTGGAACAAAGTGCAGGAGACACGCATCTGCAAGAACTGTGGCACAAGTAATCCACAAAACAACTATCAAATATCCTGGACATTGTTGTAACCGCAGGAACAAGCCAAGTCTAATTGCAGTACCTTGAGAATAGTACGTAGGAAGAAGTTATAGTTGTAGCGCTGGACGCCAGGCGTGGCCGAAGGGCCAGCCGAGGCGGCACTCAAACTGCTGGGCAGCAGCACTTGATAAGAAAGCAAACAGCCAGCAGATATAAACGAAGGTCTGTGCAGGGACTCATGATAAGCAATCAAGTAAGGAGTATAAACAGAAAGCATTCCTGGCTAGAGAGTAAGAAAGAGGGCCCTTGGTGGGGACAGCGCTACATCATGAGGAGCCAATGAAGGGCTCAGGACGCAGTGCGTGACCATATAGGGAGAGCCGCCTCTATCCCTCCACTCAGCCTCTGAAGAACAATAGCAACAACAATGCTTTAACGATACCAAATAAGGACAAGTTGCCTTCGACGCTACATCATGCCAAGCGCTGGCGGGGTTGAAGGGGAAACGCTAACAAAACCCAAGAGCATGCCGCTCTGAGGGTTCTTCTGGTCGAGTAGTTAGAGCGTGATAGCAGCAGCCGACATGGGCTGAGGGACGGGCTGTAGGCAGGCAGCCGGAGATGGTCGCTGGAGAGCGTTAGGGCGTAGCCGCGGGACTCTAACGTAGGGTGCTAGGAAGTATTGCAGAGCTTCTAGTAGGCAGTCGGAACGGTGGAGTCAGTCACCGTCTCTGTGTTAGACTTGGCCTTCCTGTGAATGCAATCACCACGCAGTTAGGGTGAGCTGTATTCATTCAGAATAAACTGCAATTTGTTAAAGTTATCAAGACTTTAATTCTACCCGCTTCCTAGCCTTGTACCTTCACACCAGGGATTTCTACATCTTAGCCAGATCAAAAAGTCTCCCTCTCACTAAGGTCAATCGGCTAAATCCCATCCACGAACTGTGTCGCTCAATCCCTCGCAATACCCACACTTGGGACGCGACAACATCCATTTGTTGTAGGACCATCGAACATGTACTCAGTTCAAAGATAACGAGGTATTTCGAACAAAATGACCTCCTTCATGCCAACCAGCATGCATTCCGAAAATGTAGATCATTTGAAACTGCACTCAACTGGCATGTGATTCTCTACTACACTTACGCTAAATTTTGAGTGTACAATTATATGGGATCTCAAGCAAAACTTGTGACTGGGTTCAATATTTCTTAGCAAGAAGTATGCCGCAAGTTATCTTGCATGGAGAGTCGTTGACAGATGTGCAGGTAAACTCAGATGTGTCCCAGGGAAGTGTATCAGGACCCTTATCATTCATGTTGTGTAGCAGTAACCTTGCAAAGCTTCAAACTCTTTAGAGATAACCTGCCAGGAAGTTTCATATCAGCGCACACTCCGTTGCAGAGTGAAATTTTCATTCTGGAAATATCCACCAGGCTGTGGTTAAACCATTCTGCAATACCCATTCTTCCAGGAGCGCTAGTTCCCCTAGATTTGCAGAAGAGCTTCTGTGAAGTTTGGAAGGTAGGAGACGAGATACTGGCGGGAAGTAAAGTTGTGAGGACGAGTTGGGAGTCGTGCTTGGATAGCTCAGGTGGTAGAGCACGTGCCTGCAAATGGTAAATGTCCCCAGTTTGAGTCTCGGTCTGGCACACAGTTTTAATCTGCCAGGAAGTTCCAGTGCAGCTTCTATGACGAAGTACTGCCTTAAAAAGATTGCACAAATATTCAGTTGGATCTTGATAAGAGTTCAAAGTGAGGCAAAGATTGGCAACTTGCTTCAAAAGTTCAGAAATGTAAAACTGTGAGCTTCACACAAAAAGCATAGTACCCCATGACTATAATATCAATGAGTCACATTTGAAATAGGTCAACCCATACGTGTACCTGGGTCTAACAGTTTGTAGGGATATGAAATGGAACGATTTAGTTGGACATCTTTAAATCAAAGGCGTTTTTCATTGCTGTAGAATCTTCTCACCAAAGTTCAATGATCAATTTTCTCCTCAGAGTGCGAATATATTTTATTGGCGGCAACCTACATTGGGGGAAACGATCATCATAATAAAAAAACAGAAATCAGAGCTCATACGGAAAGATACAGACGTTCGCTTTTTGCAGTCGCTGTTCGATATTGGAATAATAGAGAATTATTGTGAAGGTTGTCTGATGAGCCCTCTGTCAGGCACTTAACTGTGATTTGCAGAGTATCCATGTAGATGTGGATGCAGATTACATATGATCAGTGGTAGATGAAGCAGGTGGCAGGCTTCTGTTGATTGGTATAGTGCTAGGGAAATTCAGTCAGTATACAAAGAAGATTATGTGGCGACAATTAGTTGCCTACCCAGAAATGTCCATTCACTTTTCAGTGACTTATTCTGCAGTACATGTCTTCCCACAGATAATGAGTAATGTTTCTTCGACTGGAAAAGATGAAACAGAAATGAATCACACTGCGCGACTCTACAGATTGCACAAAATGTTTTCCAATACCAGTTCTGGCTTGTTGCCAAATGCGAGAAAGTCATACAATAAAAATTCCGATATATTGTCATTTCTTAGATACAGTTTCACCTATTGACTCCACTTTAATTTGGTCTAAACATTGCGACTTTCACGCATGAACACTATCACTCTCATTGCCCAGCTTATGGTACATACATAACATTTATTCATTCATTCACTCAAATAATCAAACATTTGAAATTCGCAGTATTTAATGGAAAATATAATATTAGCAAAAAATGAGATCTGTCCACAAAAAATAGAGAGATTTACAGAAATTGGTTGCCATGACAAGAAATTATTGACTCACTTAAGCTTTCAATTCCGCATTTTTAGTGAGTTTCTGTATCTCTAAGTGTGACAAATATTAGGCTGCAGTACACACTCTTGTTAGCTGCTGACATATATGTAAACTCAGTACAAAGCTTTGTTTCATTTGGTATGTGGCAGACGTTACGTTTAATTCTTACAATAACATGCATATTATTTTGTTGTCTGTACTTAGGTGATAGGTCTGGAGTGAAGCTGCCGACTGGCAAATGCCAGAACAATTGTTGCGGTAAGGACATGACCCATTGCCTATATGAAGCTACTAGCTATTGTAACATTCCTGCAGGATCAGTCTCTGGTGCTTCGACACACATCACCTCTAGTTCTGACGATTCCCCCCCTGAAGAAGACATTAGAATTATTTCACTTCTACAATCTACATCCATACTCCGCAAGCCACCTGACGGTGTGTGGCGGAGGGTACCTTGAGTACCTCTATCGGTTCTCCCTTCTATTCCAGTCTCGTATTGTTCGTGGAAAGAAGGATTGTCGGTATTCCTCTGTGTGGGCTCTAATCTCTCTGATTTTATCCTCATGGTCTCTTCGCGAGATATATGTAGGAGGGAGCAATATACTGCTTGACTCTTCGGTGAAGGTATGTTCTCGAAACTTTGACAAAAGCCCGTACCGAGCTACTGAGCGTCTCTCCTGCAGAGTCTTCCACTGGAGTTTATCTATCATCACCGTAACGCTTTCGCGATTACGAAATGATCCTGTAACCAAGCGCGCTGCTCTCCGTTGGATCTTCTCTATCTCTTCTATCAACCCTATCTGGTACGGATCCCACACTGGTGAGCAGTATTGAAGCAATGGGCGAACAAGCGTACTGTAACCTACTTCCTTTGTTTTCGGATTGCATTTCCTTACGATTCTTCCAATGAATCCCTCTCATCTGCTTTACCGACGATTAATTTTATATGGTCATTCCATTTTAAATCACTCCTAATGCTTACTCCGAGATAATTTGTGGAATTAACTGCTTCCAGATGCTGACCTACTATACTGTAGATAAATGATAAAGGGGTTTTCTTTCTATGTATTCGCAGCACATTACACTTGTCTACATTGAGATTCAATTGCCATTCCCTGCACCATGCGTCAATTCGTTGCAGATCCTCCTGCATTTCAGTACAATTTTCTGTTGTTACAACCTCTCGCTATACCACAGCATCATCCGCAAAAAGCCTCAGTGAACTTCCAATGTTATCCACAAGGTCATTTATGTACATTGTGAATAGCAAAGGTCCTACGACACTCCCCTGCGGCACACCCGAAATCACTCTTACATGGGAAGACTTCTCTCCATTGAGAATGACATGCTGCGTTCTGTTATCTAGGAACTCTTCAATCCAATCACACAATTGGTCTGATAGTCCATATGCTCTTACTTTGTTCATTAAACGACTGTGGAGAACTGTATCGAACGCCTTGCGGAAGTCAACAAACACGGCATCTACCTGGAAACCCGTGTCTATGGCCCTCTAAGTCTCGTGGACGAATAGCGCGATCTGGGTTTTGCACGACCGTTTTTTTCGAAACCCATGCTGATTCCTACAGAGTAGATTTCTAGTCTCCAGAAAAGTCATTATACCCAAACACAAGACGTGTTCCAAAATTCTACAACTGATCGACGTTAGAGATATAGGTCTATAGTTCTGCACATCTGTTCGACGTCCCTTCGTGAAAACGGGGATGACCTGTGCCCTTTTCCAATCCTTTGGAATGCTACGCTCTTCTAGAGACCTACGGTACACCGCTGCAAGAAGGGGGGCAAGTTCCTTCACGTACTCTGTGTAAAATTGAACTGGTATCCCATCAGGTCCAGAGGCCTTTCCTCTTTTAAGTGATTTTAATTGTTTCTCTATCCCTCTGTCGTCTATTTCGATATCTACCATTTTGTCATCTGTGCGACAATCTAGAGAAGGAACTACAGTGCAATCTTCCTCTGTGAAACAACTTTGGAAAAAGACATTTAGTATTTCGGCCTTTAGTCTGTCATCCTCTGTTTCAATACCATTTTGGTCACAGAGTGTCTGGACATTTTGTTTTGATCCACCTACCGCTTTGACATAAGACCAAAATTTCTTAGGATTTTCTGCCAAGTCAGTACATAGAACTTTACTTTCGAATTCATTGAACGCCTCTCGCATAGCCCTCCTTACACTATGTTTCGCTTCGCGTAATTTTTGTTTGTCTGCAAGGCTTTGGCTATGTTTATGTTTGCTGTGAAGTTCCCTTTGCTTCCGCAGCAGTTTTCTAACTCGGTTGTTGTGCCACGGTGGCTCTTTTCCATCTCTTACAATCTTGCTTGGCACATACTCATCTAACGCATTATGTACGACGGTTTTGAACTTTGTCCACTGATCCTCAACACTATCTGTACTTGAGACAAAACTTTTGTGTTGAGCCAACAGGTACTCTGAAATCTTTTTGTCACTTTTTCTAAACAGAAAAATCTTCCTACCCTTTTTAATATTCCTATTTACGGCTGAAATCATGTATTTGGCAAGGATTACTTCAAAAATTTAATAAATTTTCAAGAGAAAACAGAATAAAATTAAATTATGTAATTCTAGTTTCGGAACTGGCACTTCTAAAAGCAACTAAATCCATTATTTTACAAAATTTTGTTTTTTTTCCAAAAAAACCTATTCACCAAAATTTCTTCCAAATAGAAATCCTCACGTTCTATTCAGGACACTCTGACCCATCTACAAATAGTTCATTTATGTTCTGTATTTAAAACGTTTAAATGATGAACTCCTTACCTCCTCACTCACTGTAGCGTGCATCTGTAGAATTTGAATTGTTACACTCCACATTCTCCCTACCCTTTGCAACTTATAATGCATCTGTGTTACTAATATCAATCCATTTCTATTTTATATTCAGTACTCTTCTAGTGTCCTTTTATATGCAAAAATAGTCCTCACATTCCTGCACCTTCATTTCATACTCAATCCAGGTTTCAGTCATAGGTCGATATTTTGTGTAAACATAGTCCCGTCTAAGGCTACGAATTTATATAGTGTCTTCCTGAAAAGTAAATTTTAATTCATGTTGTTTGTCTAAAACATCTTTTCTGTTCATTGTTAATTAAGTTTTTAAATATTATTCTCATTCTCCTCAATGAATGTAAATTAATGGAGAAACTCTCTTACTGCTCCTGTTATAACGTCAAGTTTAACACATATATTTCAGAACGACACAACACATATAAGTCACAGAGTAAGTTGACAAGCGATACAAGTGTAAACGTTAGCGTTCGAATGAGCACTGAGTCCCAGTCTACCGGCCGCTGCTCGGCTGGCCGCTTAGGTGGCGCAGCTGCTGCATGGCTGGCAGACAGCGCCGCACGTAGAGGACGCGCGTAATTGCGCGGCGGCACTTTGAATGATCGGCGAGTCACAACAGCTCCACTCAAGTGGAACTAAATGGAAGTTACCTGAAAATACTCTTAAAACAAAAAGAAAATCACTAATTTTATCAATAAGTGGGAAGATAATGAAAGCATCTTTTATACATACTTATCTAACTGAGAATATTTACTGTAAGTTGGAACTTAAAGCTGGCTAAAATTTAGGTCTAGCACAAATCTTTTTTTAAATCACAGTATAGCATCGATATGTTCTTTTAGCAGTTTATTTTCTTAAATTTATACAAAATCACGTGTTTATACAAAATTGGCAAGCAACAGTGCCCATTAAAATCCTCACAATAAAACTTTGACCTAGGACAAAATAGATTACATAAAAAATCATGAAATTATTTACAAAACTCTTTGTATCATCATTTTTATTTTCTGACACATTCAGGTTAGTCAGACCAACATTATGACATCCATTCCACTTTCCTACTAGAACTTGTAATTCATTATCTGCTTCTTCAACCATAACTTTTCCTCAGTAAGGAAACAAAATACTTACTTTCACAGCACCACATCTTTCTCTTGAAAATTGTGTTTACTAGTCACCAGCTATTCTTCTAATGTATCCTTCATCAGTTCATATTATAATATTCAAGTTACATCCACCACTAGTTTCTACATGCTTAGTTTACACATCACATCTAGTAGTCTTTACCTCATTATTTCGAAATCCACAGCCTAGTTTACAAAAAGTCAATACCCCTCTCTGCAAACCTGTAACCATATTCCACCACTAATCACTGTTTTCATAAACAATGTTCATTGTAATTATAGACTTTTCAAAATTTATTAATACTTTTCCCTTTCTTCTTAATAATCATTGCTTTCATCAGCTAAGTTCAAGGTGAAAATTCCCATTGATTGTTCTATTTCCTCCTGATATTGAAGACTGTTAAAATTGATAAACATAGTTAAAATGACAGAAGAAAAAGACAGACAATCTGAAAGGAAAATTAAGTAAAACTGCAAGTAACTCGAGTACCTGGCGATCAAACAATCACCTAGCATTGCAAAGAATGCGGTGCTCTCTCTGGTCTTTACCCACATTTCTTCATTGTGTTTGTGTACCCTTCCTACTCTTCATTTCTTCTACGCCAAGATATTGGAATATCATCCCCTCCTCAGCTGTCAGTTTCTATCTCCTGGAAAATGGTAGCGTTACTTTTCTCACCGTTATTTTGAAAATCACAGACCATCAGTTGATTAAAACTGTATGTTGTAGTGACAAGAGATGGCAATGTACAGGGAATAATACTACCAATATATATTGCTTAGGTTGTTAGCAATAGAATGCAACATGCCTATTGTAGTTGTAAGTTAAATTACCTGTTTATAACAAACTGTAAGTAACGAATGGCAATGTGCAAAATAGTAAAGTGCTGATGAAATGCCAAGGACCTCAAAATCTCATCACATTGCACTAGTGATAGAGATGGCAATATACTGATAAATGATCAAGTATTTGCTTTGGGTGGTATTGTATGCACTTTAATTAGAGTATTTTAACTCAATAATGACATTATATATATATATATATATATATATATATATATATATATATATATATATGGTTATAATAGAGGGAAACATTCCACGTAGGAAAAATATATCTAAAAACAAAGATGATGTGACTTACCAAATGAAAGTGTTGGCAGGTCGACAGACACACAAACAAACACAAACATACACACAAAATTCAAGCTTTCGCAACAAACTGTTGCCTCATCAGGAAAGAGGGAAGGAGAGGGAAAGACGAAAGGATGTGGGTTTTAAGGGAGAGGGTAAGGAGTTATTCCAATCCCGGGAGCGGAAAGACTTACCTTAGGGGGAAAAAAGGACGGGTATACACTCGCACACACACACACATATCCATCCACACATATGGCTTGTGTCTGTATATGTGTGGATGGATATGTGTATGTGTGTGTGTGTGTGCGAGTGTATACCCGTCCTTTTTTCCCCCCTAAGGTAAGTCTTTCCGCTCCCGGGATTGGAATAACTCCTTACCCTCTCCCTTAAAACCCACATCCTTTCGTCTTTCCCTCTCCTTCCCTCTTTCCTGATGAGGCAACAGTTTGTTGTGAAAGCTTGAATTTTGTGTGTATGCTTGTGTTTGTTTGTGTGTCTGTCGACCTGCCAGCACTTTCATTTGGTAAGTCACATCATCTTTGTTTTATATATATATATATATATATAAAGCAGTTCATAGTAACAAATCATAGGATAAGAACGGGTGTAGAACGTAATTAGTAAGAAGAGGCGGCAATTGAATTCTTGGAAAACGTCATTTGAAAAATATGGAATTGTCTTTGATAATCCAAAACTTTGAAAAGAGAATGATGGGAAGGATATGTAATACATCCGTGCTAGATTTCATAGCAAGTATTCCATATAGGATTCATTAGATGAGATCGCGAAATAGTACTCAACTTTGGGCAGAGCAAGAGCAGCTGAAGTAATTTTCAGTGACATAACACTGGCTAAGTATCAACTAGGTGATGTGGAATTGCATGTTAGTTTCTCATTGGCTAAGAGGAGCCATACCATATACGGTGACGAAACTAACCGAGAGGATTTTTGGCAGTGGGAAGCTCCAAGAACTCTACTGAACAGTCAGGCAGTCAAGTGGGACCATGTGACTCAAATGGACGTGTGTCGAAGGCAGTCATCATAAATGTTAGAAAAACTACTAAACTACAAATATTACGAGACGCTGTGACAAAACGCATTTGAATCGCAATAGTGTCTGGAGAACCAGAAACAAGTGTATGTTAATGATCATAGGTTTGTAATTTGCTGTTTAACTCGTGTTGGATTACTGTGTCTTGTGTAAAATATGTGTATAGTGAAGTCTGGTGTACACCTGAATTAGCACCCAGTAATAAACGTGTTGGTTCCAAACGTTACTTGGTGACGTTATTTATCATCGAATATTTAGTTCCTTGTCAGATTCCTCTTGGTATGACATTTTACAACTTCCAACAGTATCAGCGCCACGAGCCAGCGACCTGTGCTACCTGTTGTGGTGGAGGGACGATTATCTATCGAACATTCCAGGTAAGAGCTTACATAGAGACACTATATGCGAAGTGTGACGGCCTTGCACACTTCCAAACAGCAACCTCGCGTGTACAGCCACTTTACCACAAACAGACACCCTAGCATGTCTTATAGATATATATGTAAGGAGAGAGCTGCAAATACAATTACTAAACATTCCTCAATGGGTTAATTCCGAACTTATGTTACTAAATTTTCACAATTGAACCACTGAACTGATTTTGATCATAGTTGGTATGGAGATAGCTTCAACCCCAAGGACGAATTTAGGCTGCTTTAGAAAGTAAAAACGAAAAAAAGTTGACCCTCTAAAAGAGGAAGTAGGGAATGAAACATATGGTTTTTCATCAGTGAATGTATGACATGTTAAGAAAAGGTGCTAAATTTGCCATGTAATATCCACTGTGTATATTTTATAACTACTCCAGTAGCATGATGCACAGATGAGCACTCCTGCCCACGCCCCTCTGTATGCATTGCTCGCCAGTGACACTGCACGTGCTGCTGTATTGTGCATTCAGATGGGGGGGGGGGTAGAACATACATCACGAGTTATGATTACCCAAAGAGGCAGACACAAGAGGGCACCTGATGTCATTGCAGATGCGACAGCTAGAAAGTGCTGATATGCAAGCACAACTGTGAGCTACAGCTAGTTATTATTAAACATGTAACAACTAAGCTGCTTGGAGATTTTCTTGTAAATGAATCATTGAACAAGTTTCTGAGATGAGGTGAGGTCTTACAAATAGCTTCAGGTACATGAATATGTCACTCACTTCGCCAAAAGAAATAACTTCCATAATAAAATCTTTAAAAACAAAGCGTTGTAGTGGTTACGATGAAATATCAACAAAGTTAATTAAGGCATGTTCTTGTGAGTCTCACTTCACCAAAAGAAATAACTTCCATAATAAAATCTTTAAAAACAAAGCGTTATAGTGGTTACGATGAAATATCAACAAAGTTAATTAAGGCATGTTCTTGTGAGTTTAGTACAATTCTAAGTTACTTGTGTAACCAGTCAATTATAACTGGGACATTTCCTGACTGGCTAAAATATGCAGATGTTAAGCCTCTATTGCAAGAAAGGGGTAAAGAGATACCATCAAACTACAGACCGATTTCACTTTTGCCAGCATTCTCAAAATTTTTAGAAAAAGTAATGTACAGGCAGCTGCTCAACCATCTGACCACAAATAACATATTATCAAGAACACAGTTTGGATTTCTGAAGGGTTCCGATATCGAGAAGGCTATTTACACCTACAGTGAAAATGTACTTAACTCATTAAATGACAAGTTACAAGCAGCAGGTATTTTCTGTGATTTGTCAAAGGCATTCGATTGTTTGAACCGCAACATCCTTTTAAATAAATTAGAATTATATGGTGTCACGGGCAGTGCTGCAAAATGGTTCAAGTCATATGTCGCTAACAGGAAACAAAGGGTGTGAGTGCAAGGGACTAGTGAATTAAGTCATCAGTCATCGTCAGAAGGGGAAGAAATTACATGTGGTGCCCTGCAAGGAGCCATCTTAGGGCCATTGCTTTTTCTTGTGTACATTAATGATATCTCATCAGTTACACTGCCAGAAGCAGAGTTCGTTTTCTTTGCAGATGACACAAGTATTGCAATAAATAGTATGTCGAGTGTAGTTCTAGAAAGATGTGCTAATGATATTTTCATGGGTATCAATAAATGGTTTAAAGCCAACTCACTGACATTAAACTTCGAAAAGACTCACTATATGCAATTCAGAACCTGTAAGAGCTTTCCACCCAGCATATGCATTAAGTATGAAGAAGAGCAGATAGAAGAGGTTGACAGTCTTAAATTGCTGGGATTACAACTTGATAATAAATTCAGTTGGGAGGAGCACACCACAGAACTGCAGAAACGCCTTAACAAGTCTGTATTTGCAATTCGAGTGTTAGCAGACATAGGCGACATAAAAGTGAAAAAGCTTGCATACTTTCATTCCATAATGTCATATGGTATAATATTTTGGGGTAACTCTTCAAGTCACAAGTTTTCAGAGTCCAAAAGCGTGTAATACGCATTACTTGTGGAGTAAATTCACGGACGTCTTGTAATAACCTCTTCAAAGAACTGGGTATACTAATTACTGCCTCTCAGTATATTTACTCCTTAATGAAATTTGTCCTAAATAATATATCTCTTTTTCCCAACAAACAGCTCAGTTCATACATACAATACGAGGAACAAAAATGATCTGCACAAGGACTTAAATGCACTTACTATAGTTCAAAAAGGGGTCCACTACTCAGGAACACTCATCTTCAATAATTTGCCAGAAAACATAAAAAATTTAGTTACAAATAAACAACAGTTTAAAAGGAGCCTGAAAGACTTACTATTGGCCAACTCCTACTCCATTGACGAATTTGTAATAGAAACAATTGATGTATCGTGTATATTCATACTATTAGTATTTTTATTTCAGCTTTAAAAAAAAATGACATGTTGCACATCCACGAGGATCTCCTCAGCACGGATCTATGGAACAAAAAACTAATCTAATCTAATCTTACACTGCCATGATCTACAGTCAACTGCTAAAAGTGTGGTTCGTTTTGGATTAGTCTGGTGTATCCAGGGTCAAGAAGAACCACATTAAGTTAATCTCCTGGGTTTCAAGTTCTGGATACTTCCTTCCAAGTTATTCCTGTTAGTCCTGCCACTTGTTTGACGGCTTGGACATATTTGCTGTGAATCGTTGCAAGTTAACGTCTCATCAGTAGAACATGTCGACGGAAAGTCACGGTTCAGTAACATCTTCTAAACGTTTAAGAGTCCTCATCGCCGTTCTCCTCGACCTCATTTGAGTGTACCTGTTGTAGAACAGTTCTGCTAGAAGTACCACCGTGCAAAAGGAGAGAGCAACTGCGAGAGCAGTTAGCATAGACTTGAAAGGTTGAAAGGAAATGAAGGTGCTCTGCTCCTGTTCTCCGCTCCTACGGCGCCTTTCGAGGCTCATGAGAACACTGCGTGAACGCCTGTACAGCAGGGGGGAAACCAGCGCCGCCTCACTAACGCGCAGTATGGCGTTGTTCAGAAGGGGCAACAAAGGGCTGCCTGTGGGAACAATCATGACCACGTTGTATGCGAACACGTCTTCTAAAAGAGGGACAGCAGAATGTAGCCCCGTTTTTCCGCCGTACTTTGCTATACTCATATAGGTGAGGTATATTCGGGGTCCGAGGACACCCGTCTTCCCCGAACGGACCATGTGGTCGAAAGACGACTCGAGCGAAGGGCGTTCTGCACACTTCCTGGGGGCGAATCTCATATAATAATTCGTCGTCCTACAAACAAGGTCAGAGGAATAAAATTCTTCCATAGTCGTAATTTGTTTCTCGTAATTCGGTCGTGTCATTCTGCTGGTGAGTATAGACTGGTTGACATAGCCGATCACCTGCGAGAAAAGCACCCACGAGGCGAAAATCGTCCTGGCTGTAAGTGTCACAGGTTCTCTTACTGGTACCGAGAAGATGATACTGCAGAAATTGACATAAGTGTGCCAAAACCTCTTATAGTTAGATATTTCATTCTTGTGCGAAAACAGTGTGGAGATAGCTGAAAGCAGAAATTGCAATCCAATAATGATTACAAAAAGAAGTGGTGGAATTATAAAGAAAGAGTTTGTCCATGCAGGGACGTTACTGGCCAGTGGGACAAACATCGTCACAGAATCTCGAAGGTAAGATGCTGTTACTTCGACTTCACCTACAGACAGTACAGTCTCGTGAAATCCTCCGAAAGCTATGTCTACCTCTCCATTTTGGACAAGTTCCGTCAGCAAGTAGTAACTGTCAGGCCCTGCAGTTGTTACATTCAAAGACACATTTAGCATTGCTGCTACCAGTTCTACTGTGAAAATGTCGTATCCGGCTAAATCTCGGTCTCCTGTTACGTTTTCATTGGTGACCATGACGAACGGAGGAAAACGGTACGTAGCTGCCGTTAGATAACACAGGTCAAATTGCCGAGGCACCTTCTCAGGAAACAGGCTCGAACTCTTCCCGAAACGGTGTCGCTGCAAATCCCATTCGTCCAGTACTGATAACTGGATTTCAGCACTCCTACACCTCCCAGAAGAATCGTACGGAAACCAAGTGTACACAGTCACACTGTCGACTGCAGCTAGGGCCTGCCCAGACAATCGTATCACGACGATTGTGCAGTTTATCATGTTCCGACTGTCGAATTCTCGAAACATTTCAGCCACTTTACTTTGGTATTGCGCATTGACTGTGAGGAAGAAAACTAGGCACTGCGATCGAGGATTCCACTTTGCAAAGTTATTCGCTTGTTGCAGTAGCAGTTGCAGTGTCTCTCTTGTCGCAACAGCATCATCTATTACCAAGAGCAGCCCTCTGACAGCCACACGTAGCTCCCCTGTCCTGCCACTGTATGGCTGGAAGTTTATCACGGGCAGCTGCAACAGCTTCAGGGCGACTGTCTGAAGGCTTCTGACGGTAATCTCAGGTAGTGGTGGTGCCAAGCGCCACCTGTCTTCAGGACGGGGTGAGGATGTTCCAGGCATCGTGACGACGAGGAGAGGGCCGTTGACGATCGGTGATCTGTTCAAGACAGCCTCCACGACGCAGCAGAGAGACGGCTGGGGTCTACTGCCGGTTGCGACAGTCCGCGCCACTGGCCAAGGACACAGGATGAAGCACACTGCCACCTGGAAGCATAACGTGGTGTTGCCAAAAACACTGTGACTTGTGGAAGTTTCTACGTGTAAACAGTTCACTTAACTGAGGGGATTCAAAACAAAAGGGTGTAAGTGACAAAATCACGATTCTGAGAAAATGGCGACTGTCGAACCATACTGACCCAAGTGGCATTCCCATCATTTGGACAAAAATAGAAAACTCATTTGTGTTTATTGTAAGGAAGTGGATCATTTTTATGAATTAATCTTTACTGAAATGTTGACTAATACACACATCAAAAAATGTTTCGCATCACTTCAGTTCTGAGAGTTCCAGAACTTGTATAGAAAATTGGAATAAGGATCAACATAAACATCATTTCTGCCCTTTTTATTGCTCATGGAAACCACACATTGCATGTTGTACCACCATACAGGGAGACCTTCAGAGGCGGTAGTCCAGATTGCTGTACACATCGGTACCTCATGCACATCCTCTTGCATTGATGCATGCCTGTATTGGTCGTGGCATACTATCCACAAGTTCATCAAGACACTGTCGGTTCAAATTGTCCCACTCCTCAACGGCGATTCAGCGTAGATCCCTCAGAGTGGTTGGGGGGGTCACGTCACCCGTAAACAGCCCTTTTCAAACTATCCCAGGCATTGGCGATAGGGTTCTTGTCTGGATAACATGCTGGCCACTCTAGTGGAGCGATATCATTATCTTGAAGGAAGTCATTCACCAGATGTGCACGATAGGAACGCGAATTGTCGTCCATGAAAACGAGTGCCTCGCCAATATGCTACTGATATGGTTGCAGTATCGGTCGGAGGATGTCATTCATGTATCGTGCAGCCATTGCGGAGCCTTCTGTGACTACCAGCAGCGTACGTCGGCCCCACACAATGCCACCCCAGAACAGCAGGTAACCTCCACCTTGCTGCACTCACTGGACAGTGTCTCTAAGACGTTCAGCCTGACTGGGTTGTCGCCGGCCGCTACGGCCGAGCGGTTCTAGGCACTTCAGTCTGGAACCGCGAGACCACTGCAGTCGCAGGTTCGAATCCTGCTTCGGGCATGGATGTGTGTGATGTCCTTAGGTTAGTTAGATTTAAGTAGTTCTAAGTTCTAGGGGACTGATGACCTCTGATGTTAAGTCCCATAGTGCTCAGAGCCATTTTGAACCTGACTGGAGTGTCTCCAAACACGTCTCCAACGATTGTCTGGTTGAAGGCGTATGTGACACTTATCGGTGAAAAGAATGTGATGCCAAACCTGAGCGGTCCATTCGGCATCTTGTTGGGTCCATCTGTACCGCGCTCCACGGTGTCGTGGCTGCAAAGATGGTCCTCGCCATGGACGTTGGGAGTGAAGTTGCGCATCATGTAGCCTATTGAGCACAGTTTGAATCGTAACACGACGTCCTATGGCTGCACAAAAAGCATTATTTAACTCGGTAGCGTTGCTGTCAGGGTTCCTGCGAGCCATTATCCGTAGGTAGCGGTCATCTGCTGCAGTAGTAGCCCTTGGGCGACCTGAGCGAGGAATGTCATCGACAGTTCCTGTCTTCTTTATCTCCTCCATGTCCGAATAACATCGCTTTGGCTCACTCCGAGACACCTGGACACTTCCGTTGTTGAGAGCCCTTCCTGCCACAAGGTAACAATGCGGGCGCGATTGAACCGCGGTATTGACCATCTAGGCATGGTTGAACTAGAGAGAACATGAGCGGTGTACCTCCTTCCTGGTGGAATGACTGGAACTGATCGGCTGTCGGACACTCTCTGTCTAATAGGTGCTGCTCATGTATGGTTGTTTACATCTTTGGGTGGGTTTAGTGAGATTTCTGAACAGTCAAAGTGACTGTGACTGTGATACAATAGCCACAGTCAACGTCTATCTTCAGGAGTTCTGGGAACCAGGGTAATGCAAAACTTTTTTTGTTGTGTGTGTTTTAGAAGCAAAAAATGTTTTATTGAAATCTTTTTATTGGAAGATACAAAATTTTGATTTCTATATTAAACAAATCACATGGATCACTTTGGTACACATAAATAATAAAATTACACACTGAAGGTGTAAGAAGGTAATCAAACTTCATCATTTACAAATCCAGAAGGTAACGTGCTTTCATCATCCTAGGCCTCATCACCCATTTCTTGACTGGGTTTGTGCGGAACTGACAGGTAGAAACGCTGATGAACTGGTGGAACATATTTAAGAATTTCTTATATGTCTTGCATTTTTTGTGTGGTATCGGCTTTGTAGCCCTAGCCTGTGCAGGTATGTAATTTCGGGAGTTTAGCAGAAATGCCTATAAATCTGTTTCATTAGTGCTGAGGTTAATGGCCCTATACTTTTCTGTATAATCATATTGTAATGCTTAAGGTTAGAGCCCTTGAAAAATTGTATTTTTCGCATTTGTGATATCTTTGCGCCGTGTCCGAAAACTGTCTGGTAGTCTTTGTAGTGATCTGATAGGCTTTCAAAATGCAGGAACTTGTCAGACATGTCTCGAACTATGAATGGTTTGTGCTTCCGACAGCCACGCACGTGGTCCATCCATACCTGAGGTGCGAAGATGCCAAATATAAGTCAAAATTATAATATTTTGCACTTGGATCTTCAGCTTTTATACTAAATGAGAGTCATAACTTGTAGCTGTGACTTGGAGCCATAACTATCCAAGTGTGATTTTTCACTTGGATCAGTGTGGCAGGATGTATTTTTCAAAATAAGATCAATTCTAAAGTAGAAAATTGAGACGGTCTTACAGAAAATGGTGATTTCTACTTATGGCTTCAATGTAGCATGAAAATTTATATTTTCTTCCATGATCCATGCAAAAAGCTCTAATAAAAAGAAAAGTCGCTTGGATAAGTATGGTTCTACTGTCTCCAAACGAGCTTCGAAGTTTTTATTAAATTTGAAATTGTATGTTCGTTTGTTATGTTGTCTACAGCAATTTGCATATGCAGCGGTTATTAGAGAAGCTGTAAGTACAATGTCATTGAATTAAATACAGAATGTTGCGCTCAGTAATGTTTTTAGCAGTAGCCTACTTAGCAATTGCACCGCTCGGCTTCTAAGGGTGTCACATCTCTTTGCATCTCACTAAATCTCACTAATATCAAGTTTGGGAAGGCTCACAACAATGTACGATGGCTATTCGGAAAATAAAGAACGATAGGTCACGAAGTGGAAACCACCGTGAAAATCAAAACTATTTTATTTGCAACAGTTAGCCACAACTTCCAGCCACTTATTTCCATAGTCGCCGATCCGTCTTAGACGTTTGTCGTAGCATTTTGCCAACTTTCCAATACGCTCGTTATAGAAGGCAGCCGCGAGTGCTTTCTGCCGATTCTCTACGCTCGCTTACAGCTCGTTGTCTGTTCCAAAATGATGTATTCATAGCCAGCGGTTCATGTGAGCGAAGAGATGTTTAGTTTTTTTTCTTTTTCAAAATGGTCCATGTCTCGTGTGCTGTGACAATATTGTTCAAACAATCTGACCCTTTATCAGTGTGGAACTGGGGAAGCGGTAAGGCGATGCCTAGTCGCTGTGGTTTGTGCTCCTGGGGACTCATCTGTCACAGAGGTTTGCAGTGCTGAAGTCTCCCACTCAGGACGGTACGGAGAACTGACCTTGACATTTCTGGAGACGAATCAGTCAACTCAGAGACTGAACTGTCGATTTTCTCGAATCATGTGATCCACTCGCTGAACAAGATCATCGGTTGGCACTAGGTTGCTCCTCAGACTACTTGAAAGTTCCTGCACCATTGCCTCACTTTGCAGCCACTCGTCAAAGTTTCGCCGTACACCTAACCCATTCATCGATGAATTTCTGCTGCACTGCATCCTTCAGCTTGAAGAAATCGAATGACCGCACCGACTTCCGCACTTGGTGGCACACTTTGTTGTTCTAACAATCTTTACGTGCTTGTAGCAAGCTCACAACTAACAAGTGCGACATGACACGATCCAGAGACCGTGCTAGAGGCATTGTGGAACGCACGTGTACAAAGCTTCATGGGAATTTCACAGTGGTTTTAATTTCGCGACCGATCGGACACTGAGAGGAAAAAAATAGTCATCGTATTTTCCTTAGTCGCATTTTCGATTAACGCTCTTTGTTCACCGCACAGGAGGGGGGTGGGTGACAAACTCCGACTTGACACTCGTTTTTAGACATCAGTTTCCTTCAAATTACTGCTAATAAACAGGTATTTAATAAGACTGCAAAACAGGGGAAAGAAAAAAGTTAATGTAAATGTGTCTACATTTGTTACTACAAAAAAATTCATTATATTTGTTCAGATTTACGATTTAACTCTTGATATACTAATGCACTACTGGAGTGTTCATGAAGAAGAAATCACATTGTTGAAGGATTATGTAAAAGAAAAATGTAGCTAAACATATTTTCCTGCTTCTTTCACGAATGTTCTTGCATCATTTCGAAGCTTTGTAGTAGGATCACCAGAGCGGGGTTGTAGGGCGTGGCTGGGTAGAAGAAGGTGGCTGTTTTTAGCAATCTTCCTCTTTATTGTTGGTTCTTCCAATACATTTTCCGGTAGCTCAGCCCCACCGCTCGTGTCGTGGTGGAGACGTGCCGATGCACGCAGTCCGGGGAACTCAGTCAGCGGCTGCGCAGGCGGTGGGAGGTTAGCGGCACGAGGCCCGGCCCAGCTCGCAGACGCAGCGGCTCGTGACGACGCCGGGAGTCGTCGGTGCAGCAGCGGGCAGCGCCCACCGCCGGCCGGTCCTCGGGGACAGCGTCACTGATGACGACGACGTAACAGCGACCGAACGCCCAATCGGTCGAACCGATGCCGACGCCCACCTCTGATGCCCTTAAATGGTTCAGACCGCTGCTGAATCCGCCGGTTACGCGGTGCCATTTTATTAGAAGGTTCTCGATGAGTTGGCTAACGCAACCGCGCCACACGCTGCTCGCGCCTGCATAATTCTGCTAATGCTGCGTTCTGGCTGCTGATGGCTGCCGTGCATGTACACACATACCGACGCTCGTTGCAAAACTGTGTCACCTGCATAACACGCCGGCCAGCCTTTGTCTGCCGTCTTCCGTGAGGCCGGCGCATAGCGCACTGAAATACACGAAATCACAATTTCACACCATATTTCCTAAAAATAATCCCTTGTCCTCTACAGCTTCTTTGGTCTATTTGTCCCTCTTTGCGACTGGACTCCAGCGTGCTAGCGTTTCGGTGGTAGAGAGAGTGTTGTATGCAGGAACACTTTTCGACTTCGCCACTAGTTATTCCTGTGACAGAAGTTTAACATCATTGACTGGAGTAGAACTGCCTCCAGTGATGAGTCCCGCTTCGAACTGAACCCCGATGACAAGCGTAGACGTGCCTGGAGACGCTCCAGACTGCAGTGGGATACAAACCCGATTGTCGTCCACCATACGGCTCGACAGCCAGGAGTGAAGGTCTAGGGTGCCACTTCATTTCATAGCACTGGGCTTGTGTTCCAGCAAGGTAACGCTTGCCCACACTCGCCGAGATTTTCCCCTACTTGTCTTTGTGCTTGCCAAACACTGCTTGGCTGCCTTGGAGCATTACAGTCATGGCTCTCCAATCAGCTCGGGATTCTGACGATCTAAAGCTCGAATTGGACAGAAGTTGGCACGATATCCCCCTGTCAATCAATGCCAAGTCAACAAACTGCTTGCATAAGGGCCTGAGGTCGACCCACTCGTTACTGACTTTCTCAATTTGTGAAGCTCATTCCCTTGAACAGATCACTATTTTTTTTCTGAAACTGTGATCATCTGCTTGTCGTTACATGTACATGACATCTACGGATTCCTCTGCCGTGATGATGATGATGATGATTGAAACGTCCCCTTTGAACAATTTATACACGAGACTTCCCCTTAGAACAATTATACACGACTGTGCTTAACCTGACACACAATATTTTGTTAGCGCAACGCAATCTGACTTTCAATAATTCGTACAAAAGAATGGCCCTGACTAACATTAAACTATACCTTTCACAAATCACTTACCTCACAAAAATCTTCGCTGCTCAAGCTACTGCAATACAGCAAGCGCCACTACTGCCAGCTAAATAAAAGATTCAAACTACTAAAGGCACTAACTACTGATAGGGATAGTTAGCAAATGAAAGATATTAATAGAGAACAAACAATGTATTTACCTTAATATCATCACAAGTCATAATATATATATCAGTTCATGACAAATTGCAAACCTCCGCCATCTCTCTCCCCACATCCACCACTGCTGGCGGCTCACCTCCAACTGCGCAACGCTACGCGCTGTTCACAGCCAGCTGCCTAACACTACAATGGCGAGTATTACAACAATGCAAAGCAGCCACAGACTGCACACAGCACAGCCAGTGATTTTCATATTGAGCGCTACGTAACGTTGCCAATAAGAAAACATAAACAGCCTACTTACATAGTGAAAACATAAACAGCCTACTTACATAGTGAAAACATAAACAGCCTACTTACATAGCCCCCATGCTCCCCACAAAAATTTTACAAAATTTTTTTTGGGCAGTGGCCAATAATGATTTGATAAAATTTTTCATAATTACAATAACAAAGAAATCAAATGCACACACTTATTGATACAATGTTGGTCAAAAGCTAAAATTTTCTCACAGTTTATAAAGACAGTCCTGATCATTCATTACGGTAATCACAGGTTTTTTTTCACAAAGTCTCATTAGTAAAAGAAATTGCACACAGAAGTAGTGGATTTCCATGCAGTCTTGAAGAAGTAGCGTTGTCCTTCCAACGGAAAGACAGTGCTGGCTCTTGACATGCTGACAGGTAATGGGCCACAATGGAGCAAACCCACAGCAGAGTCATTCGAAGTTTTGAAGTATATTGGTAGGTAGGTCATCACAGAGCAGACCCACTGGAGTCCTGGTAGAGATTGTGGTATTGGTGGGCCACCAGAGGTGCAGACCCACTGCAGTCCTTGTAGAAATAATGGTATTGGTAGGTCATCATAGATGCAGACCCACTGTAGTCCTTGAAGAGATGGCCAGCAGCCATCTGTTGTGACTGTGCAGGTGCACAATCACCATTGAAGAGTCTTGCGGATAATATAGCAAGTCCATAAACCACCACTTGTGCACTCAGAAAGTTTTTCTTTTAATTGTCCTTAGAACCAGCAATGCTGTTATCCAGTCCCTTGCTGAATTACCAACACACGTGCAAACACTAACAGTCCCTACTTCTCATATATTGTCCACATACTATGACCAACAGAAACGTGTGCAGTGAAATGTAACTAACAAGTTAATAATGTCATGAACTGGTGACAATTACAATTTTATAACATAAGAATACAATTACAAAGGTACAAAATACATCATTAAAAACATAATAATACAGATAACATTTGTAGTACAGGCTTTACAAAAGAATAGAAATAAACATATACATCAGTGTTACAAAAATAGTGACATAAGTACATACATAAAATAATGAGAATAGTTTTCGAAACATTAGTTTCACACATGAACATTGAAACAGAACAGAATTGTAAACAACTTTACAAAGAAAATAACATATTATTAATGCAACTTATATTTGAGGATAACAGTATTCCTCCTCATAGTGAATATAGCTTAGTATTAGAAGAGAAAAAAATTCTATGAAACAGTACACAGAGACAGGAAGAAAACAAATACTCAAGGGTACACAAACACATAGTGGGATAACACCAATAGGAAAGGACAGGGTTCGTTTTCAGTGTAACATTTGGTACTGCAGTCCAACCCAAAACTTCATATATCTTTCCTCTTATTTCATCCTTTGTTTCCACCAAAAAAATTCTATCTAAGCATGCTTTCTGTATTTATATGTTCACACATTTCTTACTTCAACATTTATTTCCAAGAAAATCCTACCTAAACCTGTTTTCTCAATGCATTTCTTCCAATTCATCGCAACTCATTCTCTTAGAGGCTACCCCCTCTTAAGCTAACTTAAATCTACTGAGCTCAGATGCTAAACTAAGGGACGAGGCAATGCAGCATCACATAACAATTAATATAAACAGCAATTACCAAAAAATTGGAAAATTGCAAAGCAAGCTACCGTAAATCTAAATTAACAGATAAAATGCAAAATTACAACTAATATGAGCCAATGTGCAGCAACATGAAAAATCAATGAGTAGTAAAATTGGCTTAGCAGAGTAACACAAATTAAAGTTCAGTAGCACTATGCCTGGCAAACAGCAGCTTATATCTAAACATGACATAGCTCAAGAAGAAAAAATATTACAGTAAAAACAACAATGCAGATAAGGGAAATGTATATTCACATCTTAATGTCTATGTAATTAAAGTGGTGCACCACAACAACTTATTGTAAAAGAAATATTACCATGTACTTGAAAAGAATATTATGTATGCAGTTACTAGTTCCTTCTTATTGTTATTTCCTTTCCAAGTGCTCCTTTTTTAAAGAATGTGGATCATAAAATAATTATTTAATAGATCTGTTGACAGAAAGTGTTCACATTAGCAAATGCATTTTATTTTATAAAAGCAATGCTGCAACACAGCTGGAAACCAGATATCAAGTGAAATAAGCAATTACGCAAACCAAAGCATAAAAACATCATTCAATAGCTATGTGGCATTTCGTAAGTCAGTAGCTCTCAATTCTCGTAGAAAGACACTTGTCATTATCAGGTTTGCAGATGTAAGAATATTTCCAAGGATAATGGCCTCCCCTTTTTTTTGTGCTACCTGTGCCGCTGAAAAGGGCTCGCAATAATGGCTTTTTCTCCAGGCGTCTGACACAGCTGGGTGCCCGCGACGCATTACGTGCAGGTGGTCACTTAACTTTCGTACGGAAATATTTACGACAGGAGATTCTGCTACCGTGGTAGTCTCATATAAAAATATATCACAGGTCAAGAATTAGCGTTGCAAATCTGTAGAAACAAAACCCTATAAATATAACAGTGTCCAAAAAAATTTTCAGTGGCATTGTGATACATTCATGCATATACACACACATTTCATAACTCTTAAAGTACGATTCTTGGTTTCCAACAACCTTTTCATAAATCAGAGTCCCTAACCCCTACTCCTTATTCCTTACCTTATTACACATATACATATTCATATTCATCAACACGTCTTCAATATTTCATCATAATAGCTACATAGCATAATCAGATTCCTCATATAGCATCAGCTTATTTATCATAAACATACCTCAACAGCATAGTACACATCGTCGTCGTAATAATAACATCATAACACTTCAGTCAAATCTTAAAATCGTCGTAACTTCCTCCAATAATTTCAAAACGTAAAAAAAAGTTCTCTGCTCATTTCAATAGTGTCATCTACCTCAAACGTACTTTAAAATCATGATCCCATACCAAATATATCATTCAAATCTCTCATAGTATCACAATGGTTCCGAAAAAATATGAACAGTTTACAAAGTACAGACAAAATAAAATTTCATAAGTGTGAAGTTATCCAACTCTGTAATTGCGTAAACATCTATCACTGACGTAGTAAAAAAAATGTTTGTTTCTCTGTCAAATAATCAGATAGCTGTGTAATTGTGTGTTAGAGAAATATGGTACCGAAGTGTAAAGTTGTATAAGCAAATACCATATTAGCTAGGGTTCCTTGTGGTTGCCACACACATGGTACACAAAGTAAGCGTGTACCCCCCTGAGGATTTATGTAATTATACCCTCAGGTGTTACAGATTACAGCAATGGAATGAAATATATCACGGAAAACCCTTGTATCATTGTACTTCAAATATCTAAAAAAATGTATGTTTTAAGTGCGAAATTAATCACTCAAATACGTGTCCTGTAGCGCTAAATGTGCGTCTTGCTGTAAGATAATCTCTGTGGAAGTGTCGTAGTTATCGTCCTCCGAAAGCTAAGTTCTGCAGAAGCCAATGTACTTACCTCATGATACACCAAATTTCAAGTAAACCAAAATGTTGCATTAAAATCTCATTAGCAGTACTGGTAAATGTTCTAAGTATGTGAGCCTTATAGTCGTTACGTAATCGTGCAACTAACAAGCAAGAATGCACAAATAACAACATTGCGTCATCTGTTCACTATAACAATGCATTCGTCATTTCTGTTTAAATAAGTTCTCTTGGTTCTGGATTGGATATTTAACTTCAAACATTGTTGCATGGTAACAGTTTCTAAGTCTGACAATGCATATTAGTAATGTGAAGCGAAAAATTTTATGACAAAGACTAAGTTAAAAAGCAGATTAACTTTCAATAAACGGTTTTACATGTGAAATGTGGTGTAAACCTTTAATCTTTCTAGTACGCAGAGTTTCAACTGAAAAGCAATTGTCATGTTTTATATGTCGGTAAGGAATGTTAAATCTTTTCTCAAGGTTAGCGTCTGTGTTATTTTTCTCTGAGCCAGCCGGCGCAGGTGGCTGCCTGCGGTGCGAGTCATTGTCTGTTCCTTTGTTGGCGCGCGTCGTTATTGGGATTAGGAGACCTAACTTCTACAAATTCACCGTGACGAGAGGGCCCTGCTCTGTTTGAATCCCGCCAGTTCTGATGCAATTCAGGTCTGTCGTTACGATCATATCGTCTGTCGTCATGTCGGTAGATTCCATAGTTTCTTTCTTGTCGGTCACATAGTGGAGAATTTCTCCTTGAATCGTAACTGCGCGCTGGTCCGTTGCGTCTAAAGTTATTCTGTCTCCCTTGATAGTATTTATTTTGGTTCCCATATTGTCTGTTTCTCTTATTGTCTCTATGATAGTCATTACCACGGAGAGGTGATCTTTCCCTGTAGTTATTACTACTCTGCCAACGGTTGTCACACGGGTGGTGTCTGTTTTGGTCACGATTTGTGTTGTGAGAATAGCCTTGTCGTGTAAAGTTATTACTTCTTTCATCGCGGAATTGCGACGGATGTGACCTGTAATTGCTGTGTTCCTGGTTTCGCGTTCCGCGATTGTCAGTGTCAATTTCTAATTCTTGTAAGAGTCCCTGAAATGCTTCAATGTCGTCTTTGCAACGTCCTGCCAAAATAATATGTCGTAAATGTTCAGGCAGTTTGATTAAGCAAATGCGGATGAGTTCTGAGGGGCTGTATGGGTTTGAAAGATACTGATTCTTATGCAACATGTCTTCAAAATATTTCATAAGACTGGAAAATTCAGATTGTTCGAAACGTTTCATCATTATGATGCTATGTTTTACACGGTCTTGTGTGGCTTGAGACCAATATGCTGAGAGGAAGGCATGGTAAAACTCTCCTTCACTGTGGCAATCGTGAATTACCGATCGCATTCTTACAGCTGGTTCATTCTCCAAGTAGCCACACATAAATTCCAATCTGTGTTCCAACGACCAGTTGGGAGGAAAACAATGAGAGAATTGATGGAGCCATGCTTGTGGATGAATGTCGTTGCCAGAATTCTTAAATGTTTTGAATTTACGTGTAGTAATGAACAGCTTATAGTCAAAATCATCATGTCGGCGAGTCGCATATCGGTCACTGTTAGGTCGTGTCGGCCGTTCCATCTCAAAATTCGGTGCACATTGCCAATTTCTTTCATAACTTCCGAAATGCCCTGTGTTATTATTTTGCGGCTTTTCCGTATTTCTAAGTCCCTCTTCCCGTGTTGGAGCGCGAGTGTCCTCTGAAATACGTAATTCTTGTACTACTTGTGCCAGCTGATCTTGCACTTCCCGGATTTCTCTTTTGTACTGTGTATTGATTTGATTCTGATTTTGTTTGAATTTCCTAATTTGTTCATACTCTTCTGTGTCAGTGAAGGCTACAGGTGTTGTGTCATTCAGATCATCATCTACCTTTGTAGATAAGTTATTTAGCTGATCCGAAAGTTCAACTACTTTCTCTGACAATGAACTAATTTCCTCCATGTGTCTTTCTACTGTGTCCTTTAAGTTTTCCTGAGTTTTTGCAAGTTGCGTAACCGAATCGGTAGATGCAACTGAGTCAATTTTAGCTTGCAAGGTCTCATGATTTTCATGAACAATAATTTGCAGTTCTTTTATGGCTGCTTCGTGATTCTGTAATGCATTTTCATGCCGCGAAAAAATAGGCTGAAAATGCTCACAAATTTGTGTTTTTACGTCATTACACACTTTTTGACATTTCGATTCAATGTTATGTAACTCAGTAGTTAAATCTTCACGTGTTTGTTCAAGTGTGGTGTCTAACTTCCGAAGATTTTTTTCCATTGTGTCTAACTGTTGTAGCTTTTGCTGTGTTTGTCTCTGGTATTGTTCCATTGTGTTTAACTTTTGAAGATTTTGTTCCATTGTGTCTAACTTTTGAAGCTTTTGTCCCATTTCTTGCATTAATTGTAATAACAATGCACTGGTGTCTGAAACATGTTCGTCAGTGCTTTTCGGCAGTGAATTTACACCGGCAACATTCACATTTTGACAAGCGGAAAATGTGTCTTGACTCATTTGAGAAAACGGTGAGGACGCAAAACCTGAATCTACAGTATTTGCAAAATTGTGTCCTGTCATTTCGGATTCCTGAGGCGAGCTGTTGCCGACCGATCGATCGATAATGCTTCCCTCTTCACTAATTGTTTCACTGTCCACACCATTGTTTGCCGCCCGCTCCATTTCCCTATGCGCAATTACCAAATTACTACTTTGAACATTAGTTAATTCATTACCCAGTGGTGCTGGCAAGCTACGCTCGTCGTCACTATTATTTCTCAGTTTAGTTTGGAGCCTAGTGTTACGTTTTTCACACGC
The DNA here is from genome assembly GCF_021461385.2 of Schistocerca piceifrons. Lineage (NCBI taxonomy): Eukaryota > Metazoa > Arthropoda > Insecta > Orthoptera > Acrididae > Schistocerca > Schistocerca piceifrons. The sequence goes on along the minus strand of NC_060148.1, from coordinate 64,627,103 downwards.
CATTATTGTCACAGTATTTCACACGACAACACAGAAAAACACAATTTGAAGATCAAAAATAAGAGAACACATTAACATAGCACTAAAATAATATCTAGTTAATTGCAAGCGCAGCTGCGAAATACTTGGTGCAAATCTACATGCATGCCACAACTGTTTTACTATACAACAATGAAAGACTGCAACTACAAAGGAAATTCTCTCTACAATTACGCGCTAGCAATAAACAAAAGCTACACTAAATACACAAACTACAAGAAAAAATCAGAAGATTCCAGTGAGGTATCCTGGCAGGGTCGCCATATGAAACGTCCCCTTTGAACAATTTATACACGAGACTTCCCCTTAGAACAATTATACACGACTGTGCTTAACCTGACACACAATATTTTGTTAGCGCAACGCAATCTGACTTTCAATAATTCGTTGCTTGTCGTTACATGTACATGACATCTACGGATTCCTCTGCCGTGATGATGATGATGATGATGTTTGGTTTTGTTGGGCGCTCAATTGCGCGGTCATCAGTGCTGGTACAAAGTCCCAATTTTCACGCACTCCAATTATTTTTACACAGTCAAATCCAGCCACTGTGACGGATGATGATGATGAAATGATGAGGACAACACAAACACCCAGCCCACGGGCAGAGAAAATTCCCCAACCCGGCTGGGAATGGAACCCAAGACCCCGTGACCCAGAGGCAGCAATGCTAGCCACTCGATCACGAGCCACGGACTTCCTCCGTGCTGTCTCCTTTTATTTTTTTTTTTTTTGTCCTAGAGTGTATTTTCTTATTCCATTTTGAAATCATAGCATTGACTTTACATGTGCTGCTGTTGCCTTTATTATTCTGAACAAGCAAGGTTTTCTCAAATATGAAAACTTTCCCAAGGTACAAAATGGCTTTTTACGTAGAGACAAATGTTGCATCCAAATTTAGAACTGTTACAATCACGAAAACACTGTAGCTGATAGTCTATGTGATACATTGTTACTATGTAAACAACATTAATTAGTAAGTTGAAGCAAATTAGGAAGAGATATTATCAAAAATCAGTTACTAGTTAAAAACTTTTGAAACTGAAGCTACTGACAATTGATGCAAACTTGTCTCTTAAAGTCAGGGAAAATTGTTAACGCATTAAAGAAACTCGATTCATTTGTAAACATCACATGGTCTACAGCAGAAGACCTTCATGGTAAAAATGGTGCAAGACTGATGAAATATGATTTAACTGCCCACAAATTACGCAGCTAGTTTTAAACACATACAGAATTTTGTTTACCAGGAAACACTGTAGCTGAAAAATTAACAGTGTCGATCAAATTGTTTAAATACAGGTGAGTCACTAACTATTTCTACCTACAATAACAACGAAAGTATGATAGTAGCTGAAAAGTCCGTGTGATAAATTTTGCATGGGAGAACTGAGGCCATAATATGACGTTGGTTTTTTGCTTGTAGGTGGGGTCGCGTCAGAGACATGAAGGTCAACTTTTTTTTTAATGGGATTTTGTAGTCTGGTACTTATTTTCTGATAGCGGCAATCGAGACGAATCCAATGATGTGTAACAGCAAGGGCTTTGAAGGTCAACGAAGGTAAAAAAAAGTGGCATTTACAGAAGGTGTTCGAAGTGATGACCATTAGTATCAATGCATTGCTGCAATCTTCTTATCGTGGATTGAGTGGTATTCCTTATCAGTTCGGCACTTGTCGAAACACATGCTCTGACAATTCTCTCTCGTATATCGTCCAAATAGTAAATATTCGCCCAATTCGGCGTATCCATCTAGCGTGCCATTGACATGTAAACACCATTCGACGGTTTTGCAACACAACATTAACAGGAATGGTAAGACTAGTATCGACGAATCAAGTGAATGTGAATGATGTATTCCTTCGAAGAACAAGTCGATATGCTTCTCATTTACGGAGAATGCCAACGAAATTCAGTGAGAGCCAGAGAGTTATACGTTGAAACATATCCTCAACGTACTCACCCTACACGTTGCACATTTAAATGTGTGTGTGATAAACTGAGAACAACTGGATCTTTAACACATGGGAAACATATCCGGAAAAGGAAAGTTACTAACGAGGAAACGGAAATTGGTACTCTTGCCACTGTGGTTCGAGATCCTTGTGTCAGTTTGCGTCAAATCGCAAGGGAATCCTTACCATATCGGTCTCCACCAAGAATTAACTGGTACGGATTGTGTGCGTCGCATTGAATTGTGCCGATGGGCTCAACTTCAGATTCAGGGGCATGACACATTTATTAATTCGATTTTATTTACTGACGAGGCTACGTTCACGAACCATGGAAATGTTAATTTGCATAACTTGCATTATTCGGCAACTGAAGAACCATGTTGGCTGCAGCAAGTTGCACACTAAAAATCGTGGTCGGTGAATGTATTGTGTGGGATTCTGGGGGACAGAATTATAGGCCCCTATTTCATCGAAGGAAATCTTAATGGTAGAAAGTACACCATATTCCTGTTACTGGAAGAAATAGCTTTAGGAACAAGGAACAGAGAGTGATATGAACATGATGGGTGTCCAGCACATTTTTCGATGATGGCTAGAAATGAGTTGCAGAGACAATTCCCAAATCGTTGGATTGGATGCGGAGGAGTTGTGTCGCGGCCAACTCGTTCATCAGACTTGACACGTCTGGATTTTTTCTTATGGGGATTCGTAAAAGACGTTAATAAAGATGTTCCAACTACACCTGAAGGTATGCGAGAGACAATTGTCAGAGCACCTGGTTCGATAAGTGCCGATGTGATAAGAATACCACTCAATGCATATAAGAAGATTGCAGCCCTACATTGATACCAATGGTCATCACTTCGAACACCTTCTGTAAATGGACGTTCATGCGACCTTTCAGACCTTTGTTAACCTTCAAAGACCTTACTGTTACACATGATTGGATTCGTCCCGATAGCCACTATCAGAAAATAAGTACCAACCTATAGTACCCCATTTGAAAAACAAAGTTGAACTTCATGTCTCCGAAATTTATATTATGGCCCCCATTGTGCCATGCAACTTTTGTTCCACAAATTTTTCAGTGCCTATCATACTTTCGGAGTTATTCTTAGTGGCAATAGTTAGTGACTCACCCTGTACATTATACAGCATTTAAATATGAGGAAACGCTGATAAACACTGTGCAAAACCCAAGCTTGTTTCACAACAAAATCAGCAGAAAAAGACGGAAACTGCTTTGACATTCTCGACTGTATGTTTTCTTCCTGCAGTTCTAAACCGGTCACCATGTGTCCTTATGTACAGTACCCTCTGCTACATGCATCACACTGTTAAAGTCTCTGCTCCAGGCTGAGCTGGGAGCACTTATACTCCCTCCTGCTGGGTGTATTATAGCAGGTGGTGGGCTCCCATTACTCAGCTCTGGGAACGCCATGTTGTGCTACACCAGGAACGGACCTGAATATGGCTAATAAGAGGTGGGCTGGCATGAGGGCCGTAGCACATAATCTGCCTGCACATTATCCCCATTGCCACGGGGCACACTGAGTGTGAAGACTAAGCAGGTTAGTGCAGTGGTTAGTACACTGGACTCGCATTCGGGAGGACGACAGTTCAAACCTGCATCCAGGCATCCTGATTTGGGTTTTCCATGAGTCCCCAAAAATTGCTTCAGGCAATTGCCGTTATGGATCCTACAGAAGGGCACAGCTGACGTCCTTCCCCATTCTTCCCTAATTCGATGGGACCAATGACCTCAGTGTTTGGTCCCCTCCCCCGAATCAGCCAACCCAATCTGAGTGTGAAGAAAGTCGGGGAGGGGGAGAAACTGGAACACACCGCATTTAAACAGCAATGCAGTCACACTCAATACGACTTGCTTTTATGTTATTTCTCGACAACGTCGATCAAAAAATCAATATTATTTAAATAGTTTTGGTGTACTGAAGACATAACTATTATCTGGTATAAACTGTCGACATATGGATGTGGACCTCTTAGCAGGTCGCCTACCACTTATGTTGAAACACTTCGCACGGTATCGATCCTTTCACATGATAATGAGATCAGTGACCGAACACCAAAATTCGACAGACTAGGTATCGAGAAATTCGTTTGATATTCTTGCCGTATCAGTTAAAGATCAACACTTACAACTGAAATAACAACTTTCTCTGTGCTATCCAGGATACCGATATGTACTTGCAGTAGACGAGTTAATCTCTGCCAATTAGCGATATCAGATGACAAGCCAACCTTACTACCATGACTGAAAGTACATAATAAAACAATGCTAGTAAATAATTCGCAGTGATTCTCAATCTACTACGTTGCTAACCGCAACTCGCAAATAACTTTCAAAGTTACCAATGGATGGAAGCAACATTGAAAATCACGAAAACAGCTTTTTCTGAATTTAAGTCTCATTAAAAAGCTCAGGTGGCAGAAAGTCCGGAAAAATTCATACTTTCCGTCACACTTGCTGTATCTAGGAATATCTGAAGTAAATAAGAAATAAATTTTGTCGTAAATAACATATTCAAAACATAAATGATTCATCTTGATGTTGATATTAAAATTTCACTTATTCAGTGTGTAACGAGTATAAGTGCAGATATTTTTGTGTGTGGTACCTTAATATGTAAACACACCAGTGTGTGCTTGGCTTCTCTCTGTATCAAACAGTCTTCCCACAAACACATCACAAACTTTATGACCAGATGTTTTCTGCAGAGTCGTAACTGCTCCACTAAGTGGACTGCGCTTGTCAGCATGAACTAACTGCTTTGCGCCATGCGCCCAAGTTTTCAACATCTGACTTACTGGCGAGGGGAAATAATCATTACTAGCTTGCTCTGGTACATGTAGTTGGAGGTACCCAAAAGGTATAATTAATAGTGTGCAAATGAATTAAATACTGACATAATGTTGTTCACAAAGTCGTCCTCACTCACAAATAGAAATCATAATCATCATCATCATCACCACCACCTTTTCGATCACTTGGTGATGTAGTCTCTTTGAGTCGGCGCACAACATAGGATCGCCTCAGGTTTTCCATTTCTGCCAGTCTTCGGCTTCTTGTTGCCAATTCAATCAGGCTGTCTTTCTTAAGTCTGTTTCCCACTTATCTAGGGGTCTTCCTCTTCTTCTTTTTTGGTAAATTTGGCTCCAGTCTACTCCTTGTTTTGAACACCTGCCACCTTTTCTTCCAGAGACATGACCAGCCCACTGCCGTTTCAAGGTATCTACTTTTTCCATTGTGTCACAGACCTCTGTTGTCTGTCCGATATCGACTGTTTTCTTTCTGTAGCCCAACTTTGAACCTACCGTTCCTCTTTGGGCTGCTATTACTTTTTTAACAATGAATTAATATAACGTCCATGTCTCAACATCCCTGGCTGTATACATTGGTCAAAAACTGTTTCCGTCAGTATGGCCGACATCTTACACCTCAAAACTGAGGAGTATCTTCCATAATCTTACCAGTCTAATTAATAAATCGAAATATTTCTGGTTTTAGGTCTCCTTTCATATTTAGCAGTTGTCCCCGATAGATATATTCTGTCAGCCTTTGCAGTTTCATATACATGGAAGAAGCCTGGAGATACTGACAGGTTTCAGATAGATTATATAATGGTAAGACAGAGATTTAGGGAACAGGTTTTAAATTGTAAGACATTTCCAGGGGCAGATGTGGACTCTGACCACAATCTATTGGTTATGAGCTGTAGAATAAAACTGAAGAAACTGCAAAAAGGTGGGAATTTAAGGGTATGGGACCTGGATAAACTGACTAAACGAGAGGTTGTACAGAGTTTCAGGAAGAGCATAGGGGAACAATTGACAGGAATGGGGGAAAGAAATACAGTAGAGGCAGAATGGGTAGCTTTGAGGGATGAAGTGGTGAAGGCAGCAGAGGATCAAGTAGGTAAAACGACGAGGGCTAGTAGAAATCCTTGGGTAACAGAAGAAATATTGAATTTAAGTGATGAAAGGAGAAAATATAAAAATGCAGTAAATGAAGCAGGCAAAAAGGAATACAAACGTCTCAAAAATGAGATCGACAGGAAGTGCAAAATGGCTAAGCAGGCATGGCTAGAGGACAAATGTAAGGATTTAGAGGCTTATCTCACTAGGGGTAAGATAGATACTGCCTACAGGAAAATTAAAGAGACCTTTGGAGAAAAGAGAACCACTTGTATGAATATCAATGGCTCAGATGGAAACCCAGTTTTAAGCAAAGAAGAGAAAGCAGAAAGGTGGAAGGAGTATATAGGGGGAAAATACAAGGGCGATGTACTTGAGGGCAACTTTATAGAAAGGGAAGAGGATCTAGATGAAGATGAAATGGGAGATACGATACTGCGTGAAGAATTTGATAGAGCACTGAAAGATCTAAGTCGAAACAAGGCCCCAGGAATAGACAACATTCCATTAGAACTACTGACAGCCTTGGGAGAGCCAGTCCTGACAAAACTCTACCATCTGGTGAGCAAAATGTATGAGACAGGCGAAATACCCTCACACTTCAAGAAGAATATAATAATTCCAATCCCAAAGAAAGCAGGCGTTGACAGATGTGAAAATACCGAACAATCAGTTTAATAAGTCACGGCTGCAAAATACTAACGCGAATTCTTTACAGACGAATGGAAAAGCTGGTAGAAGCCGACCTCGGGGAAGATCAGTTTGGATTCCGAAGAAATATGGGAACACGTGAGGCAATACTGACCCTACGACGTATCTTAGAAGCTAGATTAAGAAAAGGCAAACCTACATTTCTAGCATTTGTAGACTTAGAGAAAGCTTTTGACAATGTTGACTGGAATACTCTCTTTCAAATTCTAAAGGTGTCAGGGGTAAACTACAGGGAGCGAAGGGCTATTTACAATTTGTACAGAAACCAGATGGCAGTTATAAGAGACGAGGGACATGAAAGGGAAGCAGTGGTTGGGAAGGGAGTGAGTCAGGGTTGTAGCCTCTCCCCGATGTTATTCAATCTGTATATTGAGCAAGCAGTAAAGGAAACAAAAGAAAAGTTCGGAGTAGGTATTAAAATCCATGGAGAAGAAATAAAAACTTTGAGGTTCGCCGATGACATTGCAATTCTGTCAGAGACAGCAAAGGACTTGGAAGAGCAGTTGAACGGAATGGATAGTGTCTTGAAGGGAGGATATAAGATGAACATCAACAAAAGCAAAACGAGGATAATGGAATGTAGTCGAATTAAATCGGGTGATGCTGAGGGAATTAGATTAGGAAATGAGACACTTAAAGTAGTAAAGGAGTTTTGCTATTTGGGGAGCAAAATAACTGATGATGGTCGAAGCAGAGAGGAGATAAAACGTAGACTGGCAATGGCAAAGAAAGCATTTCTGAAGAAGAGAAATTTGTTAACATCAGGTATAGATTTAAGTGTCAGGAAGTCATTTCTGAAAGTATTTGTATGGAGTGTAGCCATGTATGGAAGTGAGACGTGGACGATAAATAGTTTGGACAAGAAGAGAATAGAAGCTTTTGAAATGTGGTGCTACAAAAGAATGCTGAAGATTAAATGGGTAGATCACACAACTAATGAGGAAGTATTGAGTAGAATTGGGGAGAAGAGAAGTTTGTGGCACAACTTGACAAGAAGAAGGGATCGGTTGGTAAGACATGTTCTGAGGCATCAAGGGATCACAAATTTAGTATTGGAGGGCAGCGAAGAGGGTAAAAATCGTAGAGGGAGACCTAGATATGAATACACTAAGCAGATTCATAAGGATGTAGGCTGCAGTATGTACTGGGAGGTGAAGAAGCTTGCACAGGATAGAATAGCATGGAGAGCTGCATCAAACCAGTCTCAGGACTGAAGACCACAACAACAACAACATTGCAGTTTCGTACTTCCAACAGATATATTTCTCTCTGGTGTCCATTCCTTCATCATGATCTCGGCAGTATGATAGTTTATTTTTAGGCCAACTTCAGAGCAGGCCAACGCAAGATCGGAAACAAATATTTAAAGTTTTTCTATACTATTTACAAATGGAACAATATCATTAGTGAACTTCAGGTTATGTAATCTCTTTCTCAGAATTTGGGTCTCCTTTGTTTTCCAATACAATTTAGACTTTGATTTTTCGAGGAGTGCTATAAATGGTTTTGGAGGTATAGAGTTACCTCGTTTTACATCATTTTCGATGAGAAATTTGTTGGTTTCTTCACCTACATTCGCAAACGCCGTGGAGGTTTTGTGTATGTTGTATTACACCTGGTCCCTTCCATATTCTGTTAGAGCCTCAAAGCTGGGTGACTCATCGAATAGAATGCCTTTTCAAAATCTGTGAAGGCCAGGCAAAGAGGTAGACTGTACTTATTAGTTGTACTAAATGTTTCGTGTGAAGCGAGGATATGCATAGAACCCAGCTTGCTCATTGCGTTGGGCCAGATTAACTGTAGTGCTCAACCAATAGAAATATCTGCACTTACAGCTGTTGCACCCTACATTTCTATACTGTTAACAACAGCTGAACAGCACTAAAAGTGTCAAAGAAAACGTTGTCGAGCTAAAGCAAAATTTGCGTTATAAAGCACCATCATAAAAACATTTAATTTCTTTAAATGCATTCACTCTTCCGATTAATAACAACCATCAGCTGTAGAATGGAACTGACGAAAATGAAAATTTACGCCGGACTAGGACTCGAACCCAGATTTGCCACTTATCACGAGTGGTCCGTTACCATTTTTACGTCTGACCTGTACGGGAATTTACACACATCAAAAAAGTTTTGCATTACCCCGGTTCCCAGAACTCCTGAAGATGGACGTTGACTGTGGATACTGTATCACAGACACGGTCCCTTTGACTGTTCAAAGATGTCACTAAACCCGCCCAAAGATGTAAAAAACCATGCATGAGCAGCCCCTATTAGACGGAGGGGGTCCGACAGCTGATCAGTTCCAGTCATTCCACCGGGAAGGAGGTACACGGCTCGTGTTTTCTGTAGTTCAACCACGCCTAGACGGTCAATACCGCGGTTCGATCGCGTCTGCATTGATACTCTGTGCCAGGCAGGGCTCTCAACAAGGGAAGTGTCCATGCGGAATGAACCAAATGTTGTTCGGACTTGGAGGAGACACAGAGAGACAGGAACTGTCCATGACATGCCTCGCTCAGGCAGACCAAGGGCTACTACTGCAGTGGATGACCGCTACCTTCGGATTATGGCTCGGAGGATCCCTGGAAGCAACGCCACCATGTTGAATAATGTTTTTCGTGCAGCCACAGGACGTCGTGTTACGACACAAATTGTGCGCAACTTCACTCTCGACGTCCACGACGAGGTCCATCTTTGCAACCACGACACCTCGCAGCGCGGTGCAGATGGGCCCAGCAACATGCCGAATGGACCGCTCAGGATTGGCATCACGTTCTCTTCACCGATGTGTGTCGCATATGCCTTCAACCAGACAATCGTCGGAGACGTATTTGGAGGCAACCTGGTCAGGCTGAACGCCATAGACACACCGTCCAGCGAGTGCAGCAAGGTGGAGGTTCCCTGCTGGTTTGGGGTGGCATTATGTGGGGCCGATGTACGCCGCTGATAATCACGGAAGGCGCCGTAACGGCCGTACGATACGTGAATGCCATCCTCCGACCGATAGTGCAAACATGTCGGCAGCATAGTGGCGAGGCATTCGTCTTCATTGACCACAATTCGCTCCCCCATTGTGCACATCTTGTGAATGACTTCTTTCAGGATAACGACATCGTTCGACTAGAGTGATCAGCATGTTCTCCAGACATGAACCCTATTGAACATGGCTGAGATAGATTGAAAAGCGCTGTTTATGGACGATGTGGCCGACGACCACTCTGAGGGATCTACGCCGAATCGCTGTGGACGAGTGGGACAATCTGGACCAACAGTGCCTTGATGTGGACAGTATGCCATGACGAATACAGGCATGCATCAATGGAAGACGACGTGCTACTGTGTATTAGAGATACTGATGTGTACAGCAATCTGGACCACCACCTCTGAAGGTCTCGCTGTATGGTGGTACAACAGGCAATGTGTGGTTTTCATGACCAATAAAAAGGGCGGAAATGATGTTTATGTTGATCTGTACATGTTCCAGAACTGTCGGAACCGAGGTGATGCAAAACTTTTTTTGATGTGTGTGTGTGTCGTTTGATACTGGAAGTTTAGCAAAGATCTCAAACTCTTCTGAGGTGAAACTGACAGAATCTGTACGTTCTAGGGGACAAGTATCTGTAAATTTAACTAAATGACGCTGTATGGTTCCAGAGATCTGTTCAAGTCCCAAACACCTATGATGTACATATGCAGAGTCAAGTGACAAATGAAAATTTGTACCAATGGCGGGATGCGAACCCAGATCTCCTCCTCAGTATGCAGGTGTGCTACCCATAAACCACCGTAGCGCACAGCACCCTCGTCAGTCCGAATTCCCATTCACGCGTCAGGTCACTTGGTATTCCCCTTAAAGTCAGCATCTAACGAAATGGGGGGATCCTGCCTGAAACGCAGGCATAGGTGCTTTAATCACATGAAACTATATGGTTCCAATGATCTTTTCAAGTCTCAAACATCTATTACGCATGTGTGCAGACTAAGACAGGAAATGAGAATTTGTACCGATGCCAAGTTTCGAAGCCATGTGTTCTCCTCACCAGACAGATGTGCTGACTACTACCACTATGGTGACGCGCTAGGGTAGTGCGTGCAGTTGTGTAAAGCCCCTGCGCCAGGATGGCGCAGTGGTTAGCATATCTGCCTAGAGTGCACGGGAGCTGGCTTTGAACCTCAGCCTCGGTACACATTTTAATTCGTCACTTCAGTGTGCATGTAAACAACATAAAAGTAGCTACTGCGCAAAGCTGGTGGATGTGGTGGAACCTAAACACTGCATATATACATCGTAAATTTAACTATTGCACAATACCTGTTGATGTGGTTCAGTGTAAACACTAAGTAGCTATGAGCCTACAAGTGAACAAATGAAGACATTTAACAGCAAAAAAAGCCTTATCTTTTATTTAAGACAACAGAGAAAATTCATACCAATAATCTACTCATATCTTCGAACCTGTAAAACACAACAATGTGTCATAAAGTCAAGAAGAACAACCTTTACTAAACTGGCAGAGTCTACATTTGTTGTGCTAACCTCATGATCTGTGACAGCAGCTACAAGTGCCAGACAAGAAAGCTGAGTGCAGCTTACAACAACCAGGGTACGTTGGGCTCTCCGAGTGCCGTCGTCATTGTTGCAGTGTATTGGGTAACAAATGAATGTTTTCGAATTGCTTTTCTCATGTTGACACACCAGATGACTACTAGGCTGGGGTGGTGAACTACTAGCTTTCTAACGCTAACAACTCAGTTTCACCATGCACCATGGCAGCCGTCCACGTCCAGCCATTACGCTTCAGCTGTACAACAAGAAATACATACCAGGTGTACAAGTATGAAACCGGAATTTGGTTGAAATAATTTCAAGTCTGTTGTCTGAAGCTGATAATGTTTTATTCAAAATAACCTCGATTACTGTTTATACATTTCTCCCATCTCACCGGCAAGCTATGAATGCCACGCCAAAAAACAGTTCTTCTTTCGAAGCGAACCAGTCAGCAAGTCATTTTCGTACATTTTCACACGAACTGAAGCGTTGTTCAGATAGCGTCTCTCAGTGATGCAAATAGATGATAATCGGACGGAGCCAAGTCTGGAGAATAAGCCACATGCCCTAGTATTTCCCAACTGGACGTCTCGATCGTTTTCCTGACGCGTTGTGCTGTGTGTGATGGGGCTTTATCATGGAGCAATATGACTTTGTGTTACCTTTTTCTGTATTCCGGTCGTTTTTTCGCGTAATGCTCGACTTAAATCGATCATTTGCTGTTGGAAGCGATCAGTGTTAAGGGGTTTCACCAGGTTTTAGCAGCTCATAATAGATGACGCCCTTCTGATACCACCAAACACAGAGCATTGTCCTCTTTCCAAAGCGATTTGGTCTTGCACTGGATGTCGATGGTTTGCCTGGATTCACCCATGATTCACGACGCTTAGGAGTCTCAAAATACATCCATTTTTCATCACCTGTCACCATTTGATGGAGAAGCGACCTTTTTTTTTTTGTCTGGCGAGCAGCATTTGACAAGTGGTCTTTCGAATTCCTTGCTGTCTTTCATTCAGTTTGTGCGGGACCCATTTTCCCACTTCGTGCAGCTTTCAATGGAAGAGAAACGGCTTTCTGCGTCACATCCAACTGTTCCGCGAGTTCTTCTTGGGCCGGAGTATCATCTTCATCCAATAAGGCCTGCAATTTGTTGTCTTCGAACTTTTTCGGTAGTTTCCCGCGCTCATCGTTTCTCACGTCAAAATCACCACTTCTGAATTTTTTGAATCTCTCGAAACACTGTGTTTTTCCAAGAGCATGTTCGCCAAAAGCTTCGACAAGCATTCGATGCGATTCTGCAGCAGTTTCCTTCAAATCATAACAAAAAACCAATGCAGTCCGCAAATCGTAGTTCGTAGGCACAAAACTCGACACGTTTATGGGTTTGAAACAGATGCCCGTTGAACTTGGGTTTCTGCGTGTAGACATTCGTCGTCAGCCGTAACGGGAAGGAGATGGCGCTGCAGACGCCGTATCACGGGCCCTACACTGACCGCTAGCACCATCTACAGGGAATTTCCGGCTTCATACTTCTATACCTGGTATTTAGCACAAGTAGCTACACGTGCATGACTACTGTGCGATTCACAATTAAGGTAATAATTATGGAAAACATTATTCGAAAAATCGCGGTCTGTATTTTGTAATTTTTTTTAAAACAGTCTTGATCACGTCAATTATTAATTGGAATGGTTAAATATTAATAAATATTTTATGTCACAAGTAAGTGCATCACAGAGGGTTCATCGAACCATTTCATACCATTTCTTTACCAACAGCGCATGGCAGAAACGCCCACTTGATCTTTTTTCCATGTGAGATTTGATTTCTCTCACTTTGTTCAAATGGTTAGAATGGCTCTGAGCACTATGGGACTTAACATCTGAGGTCATCAGTCCCCTAGACTTAGAACTACTAAAACCTAAGGACATCACACACATCCATGCCCGAGGCAGGATTCGAACCCGCGACCGAAGCAGCAGCGCGGTTCCGGACTGAAGCGCCTAGAACCACTCGTCCACAGCGGCCGGCTCTCATTTTGTTACGATGGTTCTTTGTCCGTATGTATGTGGGCGCCAACAAAATATTTTCGCATTCAGAAGAGAAAGTTCGTGACTGAAATTTCATGATAAGGTCCTGCCGCAACGAGAAATGCCATTTTTTAAATGATTGCTGGCTTAACACGCATATCATGTCCATGACACTCTCAGCCCTATTTCGTGATAATGCGATACGAGCTTCCCTTCTTTGGACTTTTTCGATGTCCTCTGTCATTCCTATATGGTGAAGGTCCCATGCTTCGCTGCAACATTGTAACAAGAAAGACGGATAGGGCTAGTCTAGGCATCTATTGCATCTTGTAAGTGTTCTGCCAATGATGATAGTTACAATCTAAGTTGTCTGTAATTCCAATCACCAAGGATTTACTGCAACTGACTGCCTTTAGATTTGTGTGGTATACCGTGTAATGGAAATTGAACGGATTTCGCGTAGTATTCATGTGGATGATCTTACACTTCTCCTTATTTAGCGTCAACTGCCACTTTCTGCACCATACGCATAGGGCGTGTAAGTCATTTTGCACTTGGTTCTGATCTTGTAATGACTTTACTAGACGGCAAATGACAGCACCATCTGCAAACAATCTAAGAGGGCTCCTCAGAGTGTCTCCTAATTCGTCGATGTAGATGAACAATAGCACAGAGCCAATAACACTTACATGTGGAACGCCGGATATTACTTCTGTTCTACTCGATGATTACTACGTAATAGACAAGGGAAACTCCCCATCGCTCGCCCCTCAGATTTGGTGGTAATAGGGCCGGGTGGGCAGCCCGTCAAAAATTGGACACAGATCAAGTGTGGAAACAGTAAGAAGGTGTACTGCACTGTGAAAAAAAAAAAAAAAAAAAAAAATTGAGACAGTGAACGGTTCAAGGACAAGAAGTGCAATATAGAGCAGCCAGGCAGTGCAATGGGCTCCTGGTTAAGAGTTAATGGAACGACAATGAACTTGAACAAGCGTCATAGGTCGTCCGCCCCGAACAAATAGAACGAACAATCACGAACAAAATGAGATGAAAAAAAAGAAAAGTGGATATGGTGTTAGACTACCAAGCGGTGGAGCGGTGTTCAAATCTCCCTCGCGCTATATATTATTCAAATTTGTGTTGTGGTGTAACGTCCGTCTGTAACAGCGAGGTATCAGGAAGGGACCTATAATGACAGTCAATGCTGCGCAACTACTCTATCAGCAGCCGAAAGGAAGCGCCTTGCGAATGGGAACCGCAAACGTTTGATCACAAGGCGACAAGTCATCGGAAAACACATCTGGTGTGCCATATACAGTATTAGTGGCATTACGTGAATCATGATAGGAATCTCTTACTGACACACCTAATTCGTACGCCTGAGAAGTGAGTGATATATGCCTGCCTGGCCGATTTAGGTGTTCGTAGGAATGTGAATGTAATCACTCCCAAGGAAATGATGAAAACGTAATGGTTTGTCGCGTGAGCTGCAATAAATGAACGTGAGAGTTTCACAATCACACAATTTCTCTCTGCTTTGTCAAAACATATGTTTTAACGGCAAGACACAGTCAATGGCCTCTCTTCGCGATAGCAATGGAAATATTACCGACGACAGTGCTGCGAAAACAAATTTACTGTACATAGAATTTCGAAATTCCTTCACCAAAGAAGACGAAGTAAATGTTGGAGAATTTGAATCAAGAACAGCTGTGAACGTGAGTAACTTAGAAGTAGATATCTTCGGAGTAGTGAAGCAACTTACAAAACAATAAAAGCAAGTCATCTAATATAGCCTGTGTACCAATTAGGTTCCTTTCAGAGTATGCTGATACAACAGCATAATACTTAACAATCATATACCACTGCTCGCTCGACAAAAGATCCGTATATAAAGACTGACAAAAGATCCATATATACGAGGTGCATTCAAGTTCTAAGGCCTCCGATTTTTTTTCTCCGGACTGGAAAGAGATAGAAACATGCGCATTGTTTTAAAATGAGGCCGCGTTCATTGTCAATACGTCCCAGAGATGGCAGCACCGTACGGCAGATCGAATTTTACCGCCAGCGACGTTTTCCTTACTTGAACAGCGTGCAATCATTCGTTTTCTGAATTTGCGTGGTGTGAAACCAATTGAAATTCATCGACGGTTGAAGGAGACATGTGGTGATGGAGTTACGGATGTGTCGAAAGTGCGTTCGTGGGTGCGACAGTTTAATGAAGGCAGAACATCGTGTGACAACTAACCGAAACAACCTCGGGCTCGCACAAGCCGGTCTGACGACACGATCGAGAAAGTGGAGAGAATTGTTTTGGGGGATCGCCTCCAGAGTTGGTATTTCTGTGGGTTCTGTGCACACAATCCTGCATGATAACCTGAAAATGCGAAAAGCGTCATCCAGGTGGGTGCCACGAATGCTGACGGATGGCCACATGGCTGCCCGTGTGGCACGTTGCCGAGCAATGTTGACATGCAACGACAGCACGAACGGGACTTTCTTTTCATCGGTTGTGACAATGGATGAGACGTGGATGCCATTTTTCAATCCAGAAACAAAGCGCCAGTCAGCTCAATGGAAGCACACAGATTCACCGCCACCAAAAAAATTTTGGGTAACCGCCAGTGCTGAAAAAATGATGGTGTCCATGTTCTAGGACAGCGAGGGCGTAATCCTTACCTGTTGCGTTCCAAAGGGCACTACGGTAACAAGTGCATCCTACAAAAATGTTTTGAACAACAAATTCCTTCCTGCACTGCAACAAAAACGTCCGGGAAGAGCTGTGCATGTGCTGTTTCACCGAGACAACGCACCTGCACATCGAGCTAACGTTACGCAACAGTTTCTTCGTGATAACAACTTTGAAGTGATTCCTCATGCTCCCTACTCACCTGACCTGGCTCCTAGTGACTTTTGGCTTTTTCCAACAATGAAAGACACTCTCCGTGGCCGGACATTCACCAGCCGTGCTGCTATTGCCTCAGCGATTTTCCAGTGGTCAAAACAGACTCCTAAAGAAGCCTTCGCCGCTGCCATGGAATGAAAAATGTGTTACGTCTGCAGGGCGACTACGTCGAGAAGTAACGCCAGTTTCATCGATTTCGGGTGAGTAGTTAATTAGAAAAAAAATCGGAGGCCTTAGAACTTGAATGCACCTCGTGAAGACTGGAAAGTTGCGCAGGTGACACTAATGTTCAAGAAAGGTAGTAGGAGTAATCTTCTAAATTACAGGCCCATGTCATTAGCGTCGATATGTAGCAGGATTCTGGAGCACTTATAAAATGAAACAGATCTACTAAGGAGACTGCCTACACTACGCTTGTCCGTCCTCTTTTAGAATACTGCTGCGCGGTGTGGAATCCTTACCAGATAGGACTTACGGAGTACATCGAAAAAGTTCAAAGAAAGGCAGCACGTTTTGCATTATCGCGGAATATGGGAGAGAGTGTCACAGAAATGATACAAGAGTTGCGCTGGAAATCATTAAAAGAAAGGCGTTTTTCGTTGCGGCGGAATCTTCTCGCGAAATTCCAATCACCAACTTTTTCCTCCGAATGCGAAAATATTTTGTTGACACTGGGCTACATAGGGAGAAACGATCATCACGATAAAATACGGGAAATCAGAGCTCGTACGAAAGATATAGGTGTTTGTTCTTTCCGCTCGCTATATGAGATTGGAATAAGAGAGAATTATTGTGAAGGTGGTTGGATGAACCCTCTTCCAGGCACTGAAGTGCGATTTGCAGAGTATCCATGTAGATACACAGGTAGATGCAGACGGAACGTTCTTGAAGTTGCGTTCCGTTTCGGGAGTTTTGACTTCTGAATTCCTTTGTTGTAACATAGTTCACACGGGTTTATGTGGTATCTGGCCTGCTCTCATTGTCCATCACGTTTACTTGCGACGGTAACGTATTGTTACCAAATGACTCGTATTCTGTAACCAATGTATAGTATGACAACTGCCAAGACTACGGAAAGAGAAGAAACATTTAAATGACCGGACGGCCAGTTCATAATGTTGTGAAAATAAAATAAATGGCATGAGGGAGTTTTGAAGACTGTTTGCCCAGTTGGCAGTCCAACGCCATAACCGCTTACCACGACGCCGTTGCTCTTTCAGGATGGACTTGATTGCAGTTCTTAATCTTGTACCGTTCACTGTGTCTACTCGTATTTTGCTTTTTTTTTTTACAGTTGAGTACACCTTCTTTTTTTCATGCTTGGTCTCTGTTCGTCTACTGGGCCATCTTATCACTAAATGAGAGAAAATTTCGGATTCAGTCGCCCACCTGAAGCGGTACTCTACAGGGCTATTGCAAATGATTGAAGCGATTTCATAAATTCTCTGTAGCTCCATTCATTGACATATGGTCACGACGCACTGCAGATATGTAGAAAAACTCATAAAGTTTTGTTCAGCTGAAGCCGCACTTCAGGTTTCTGCCGCCAGAGCGCTCGAGAGCGCAGTGAGACAAAATGGCGATAGGAGCCGAGAAAGCGTATGTCGTGCTTGAAATGCACTCACATCAGTCAGTCATAACAGTGCAACGACACTTCAGGACGAAGTTCAACAGAGATCCACCAACTGCTAACACCATTCGGCGATGGTATGCGCAGTTTAAAGCTTCTGGATGCCTCTGTAAGGGGAAATCAACGGGTCGGCCTGCAGTGAGCGAAGAAACGGTTGAACGCGTGCGGGCAAGTTTCTCGCGTAGCCCGCGGAAGTTGACGAATAAAGCAAGCAGGGAGCTAAACGTACCACAGCCGACGGTTTGGAAAATCTTACGGAAAAGGCTAAAGCAGAAGCCTTACCGTTTACAATTGCTACAAGCCCTGACACCCGATGACAAAGTCAAACGCTTTGAATTTTCGGCGCGGTTGCAACAGCTCATGGAAGAGGATGCGTTCAGTGCGAAACTTGTTTTCAGTGATGGAGCAACATTTTTTCTTAATGGTGAAGTGAACAGACACAATGTGCGAATCTGGGCGGTAGAAAATCCTCACGCATTCGTGCAGCAAATTCGCAAGTCACCAAAAGTTAACGCGTTTTGTGCAATCTCACGCTTTAAAGTTTACGGCCCCTTTTTCTTCTGCGAAAAAAACGTTACAGGACACGTGTATCTGGACATGCTGGAAAATTGGCTCATGCCACAAATGGAGACCGACAGCGCCGACTTCATCTTTCAACAGGATGGTGCTCCACTGCACTTCCATCATGATTTCGGCATTTCTTAAACAGGAGATTGGAAAACCGATGGATCGGTCGTGGTGGAGATCATGATCAGCAATTCGTGTCACGGCCTCCACGCTCTCCCGACTAACCCCGTGCGATTTCTTTCTGTGGGGTTATGTGAAAGATTCAGTGTTTAAATCTCCTCTACCAAGAAACGTGCCAGAACTGCGAGCTCGCATCAGCAATGCTTTCGAACTCATTGATGGGGACATGCTGCGCCAAGTGTGGGAGGAACTTCATTATCGGCTTGATGTCTGTCGAATCACTAAAGGGGCACATATCGAACATTTATGAATGCCTAAAAAAACTTTTTGAGTTTTTGTATGTGTGTGCAAAGCATTGTGAAAATATCTCAAATAATAAAGTTGTTGTAGAGCTGTGAAATCGCTTCAATCATTTGTAATAACCCTGTATATGTATGCAATTTGATTAGTAGTCGCTTGTGAAGAAAGGTATCAAAAGCCTCCAGGAAATCTGGAATCAATTTGAGATCCCCTGTCGGTAGCACTCATTACTTGATGGGAATGCAGAGCTAGTTGCGTCTCATAAGAGCGATGGTTCCTCAAGTTTCTTGACGTATGCCGTAGCCAGCTGAAGCTGATCATTGCTCCCACAGAGCTACCACAGTGCGGTGACGTTCATCACCACGGGTTACCAGCAGTTCCAGAGGGTACCAGACATTTCCTGTGGGGTTAAAATCCGGCGGTTGAGCACGGCGGTTGCGGTGTAGTAAGCTGCCCGAGTGTCGTCGTACCAGCAATCTACGCATGCAGTCCTATGGAAACGGTGGTTGCCGTATTGGAACACGGGACTGTCCACGACACGCTCATAATGAGGATCGATATTACCGAGGCCGTCCGCGCACGGAGCGACTAAAATAAAACGCATCGCGCAGGCGATCTGAATCGGCAACTGGTTGCTGAGTGGCTGGCAGCGCAGTTCCGCAACTGTGAAACGAGAATTCTACAAGTGCAGTGCGCGGGCGTCGACGAGGCGGAGATTTATTCGGTCACACTCATCGGCGCCCATATTATAGTTTGGGGGGAGGGGGAGGGGAAGGTGGGAAGCGCGGACTAGACCTCTAGGTGTGGAGAACTTTGAATATTTTGGAACACGAATGGCGACTTGTAAGCTGCCATAGAAAAGTTCCAGTTCTAAGCCTGATAAAAACATACCTAACACCAACTTTTAAATCACAATGAAATTTTCACTCTCCAGCGGAGTGTGCGGTGATATGAAACTACCTGGCAGATTAAAACTGTGTGTCCGACCGAGACTCGAACTCGGGACCTTTGCCTTTCGCGGGCAAGACGAGATACTGGCAGAAGTGAAGCTGTGAGACCGGGCGTGAGTCGTGCGTCGGTAGCTCAGTTGGTAGAGCACTTGCCCGCGAAAGGCAAAGGTCCCGAGTTCGAGTCTCGGTCCGGCACACAGTTTTAATCTGCCAGGAAGTATCAACTTTTAAATCATTTCTTTGACAAAAAAAAAACACCTGACTGCACTATAGTTTTTCTTTCTCTGAGAAGTACGGGAGGGGGGGGGGGCGACGGCGATCTGCCCTCGCGCCCCCCACCCCAAAACACCCCCTACTTTTGACCCCCGGCTCCGACGGCCATGAGTCTCCGCATCTTGAGTTGTTGAGTATAGATTCAAGCGCAGAGGGAAGATGTGGTTCTCTGTTATTGTCATTGAGAAAACGAAAAACAAAAGTGGATTTGCCTGTACAGCCACACAAACACAAACTACAAGCTGATGTAGAAGCCAAGGAGCTGCAATAGACGGTTTCGAATTTCATAGCCTTTTATACACTGAAGAGATAAAGAGATTGGTAAACCTGCCTAATATCGTGAAGGGCCCCCAAGAGCACGCAGAAATGCCGCAACACGACGTGGCATGGACTCGACTACTGTCTGAGGGGAATTAACACCCTGAATGCTGCAAGATTGTCTATACATCCATAAGCATACGAGGGGATGGAGATCTCTTGTGAACAGAACGTTGCAAGGCATCCCAGATATGATCAATAATGCTCATGTTTGGGGACTTTGGTGGCCAGCGGAATTGATTAAACTCTGTAGCAATTCTGGACGTGTGGTGTGTCGCATTGTCCTGCTGAAGTTGCCCAAGTCCGGCGGAATGCACAGTGGACATGAATGGATGCAGGTGCTCAGTCAGGATGCTTACGTACGTGTCACCTGTCAGAGTCGTATCTAGACGTATCAAGTGTCCCATATCACTCCAACTGCACACGCCCCACACCATTACAGAGCCGCCACCAGCTTGAACAGTCACCTGTTGACGTGCAGTGTCCATAGATTCTTGAGGTTGTCTCCATACCCGTACACGTCCATCCGCTCGATACAATTTCAAACGAGACTCGTCCGAGCAGCTAACATGTTTCCAGTCGTTAACAGTCACCAAGGATACACGAGTGGGCCTTCAGCTCTGAAAGCCCATATCGATGAAATGAAATGTCGTGTGGCTAGGGCCTCCCGTTGGGTTGACCGTTCGCCTGGTCCAGGTCTTTCGATTTGACGCCACTTCAGCGACCTGCGCGTCGATGGGGATGAAATGATGATGATAGCACGACACAACACCCAGTCCCTGAGCGGAGAAAATCTCCGACCCAGCCGGGAATCGAACCCGGGCCCTTAGGATTGACAGTATGTCAGCCTGACCACTCAGCTTCCGGGGGCGGACGCCCATATCGATGATGTCTGGTTAGATGGTTCGTTCAAAAATGGTTCAAATAACTGTGAGCACTATGGGACTTAATATCTGAGGTCATCAGTCCCCTAGACTTAGAACTTACTTAAACCTAACTAACCTATCACACACATCCATGCCCGAGGCAGGATTCGAACCTGCGACCGTAGCAGCAGCGCGGTTGCGGACTGAAGCGCCTAGAACCGCTCGGCCACAGCGGCCGGCGCCTGCTTCGTTTCGCTGACAGTTGTTGGTGGACCAGCATTGAAATCCGCAGCAATTTGCGGAAGGTTTGCATTTCCGTCACGTTGAACGATTCTCTTCAGTCGTCATTGTCACCGTTTTTGCAGGATCTCTTCCCAGCCACAGCGATGTCGGAGATTTGATGTTTTGCCGGATTCCTGATATTCACGGTAAACTCGTGAAATGGTCGTACGGGAAAATCGCCACTTCATCGCTACCTCGGAGATGCTGTGTCCCATCTCTCGTGCGCCGAGTATAAGACCACGTTGAAACTGACTTAAATTCTGATAACCTGCCATTGTAGCAGGAGTAACCAATCTAACAACTGCGCCAGACACTTGTTGTCTAACATAGGCGTTGCCGACCGCAGCGCCGTACTCTGTTTACGTATCTCTGTATTTGAATTCAGTGTAGAACAATGAAGTGCTGTAGTGATTTCTACGGCCGTAACGCAACATTAATTTTACTTTGAAAAACCCGAATGCCTTGAGATCTATATAAACGTAAAGTGTAAATGGTTTGTGCTCCTTAAGAGGTAACATCACTGTATCGGCTTAAAAAACGCCTGTTCTTGGCCCCATTTTTATATGGAAGGGAAGGTGATAAAGAAGGAGACAGTCCGCGTATTCGCAATAAACACTGTCTCTGGGTAGTGCAGTGGTTAACGCAACTACCTCGTAAGCAGAAATCACGGGTTCGGTTCTGGCATACATTTCCACTCGTTGCCTCTGATTCCGCATAAACTCCTGTTGCAGCTGACATAATTCCTATCCTTTCTCCTCTTCTACCTTCAGTTTACATAATATGCAACATAGCTGCGGATTTCCCGTGGTGTTTAAATTAACTAATGGAAAACCTCTCACGCGTTCAGTTTGAAATGCTATTTCACATTTGTGGTTCGGTTTTCAAATACAAAGATTGAAAATTGTTGGAGTTATACGCTGTGAGCTGTCTCGAAAAATTATACCCCGAGAAAAAATGGAAATGACCGTTTGGCGTCATTGGCCGGGAGGCCCCTTGCGGGCCAGGTCCTGCCGCCTTCGTGCAGCTCTTACTACATCCGACGCCACATTGGGCGACCTGCGCGCCGGATGCGGATGAGATGATGATGATGATGACAACACAACACCCAGTTGCTGAAGCGGAGAAAATCTCCGACCCAGCCGTGAATCGAACCCGGGCCCGTAGGAGGGCAATCTGTGAAGCTAACCACTATTTATTTATTTTTTTTTTTTTTTGTTCTTCATAGTTCGTTGCATCTGTTCGCGGCGGACTTCCCCTCGCGCCCATTAAAGTTCTTTGTTGATCCATTCACTCAGTTTTTTTATTACAGAGCGCAGCTAACCCTCTGACCGAACACGCTGAGCCACCGTGCCGAAATTTGCGCCCGAACAGTACACTCAGCTATCGGGGTGGACCCCGACAAAAAGGCGTCTGAAGTTTTGAAATGTGCTATAGGCATGTACCAATGAAAAGATTCTACTTTCAGAGAACTCTTATCATTTAATCTGCTCTCTCATGACTGGCCTGTCATTCTATTACCGTTGTGCTCAAAATCATATCCATTAGTTTATCACAGGGCGATTGAAATATCGCTCGTGGCAATGCCATGAACGCACAAAACTTTACAATTCCGTTTAGCCCTACCTCAAGCAGGCGCATTGTTAGGACGATTCCACGATTGATTTCATATGGGCTCCGTATAAACTTACTTCTTGGTATATCAGCTTCTGGGCGAAAAAAAAAAAATGGCTCTGAGCACTATGGGACTTAACATCTGAGGTCATCAGTCCCCTAGAACTTAGAACTACTTAAACCTAACTAACCGAAGGACATCACACACAGCCATGCCCGAGGCAGGATTCGAACCTGCGATCGTAGCGGTCTCGCGGGCTTCTGGGCAGTTTGGACAAGTAATAATTATTGGGGAGCCTAATCCTCGCGTACTTCGTGCTTGCAACGTGATATCTGGAGTGCACGTTTTACATTTCAATTTTTTAAAAATAAGAGAGAAGACGGCAAGAAAATTTATAAACTTACAGCTCAATACGTAATTCCCACCAAAATTCTGGTCACTGTCTTGCAGTTTCTTTGCAGAGGCCCCGACTCCTACCGACCTGCTCTCAGCCGTCGCGTTGGATTCGATGTTTTCATACCTTTTCTGCCCGAGTACACTTTCTTACCATTCATTCTTACTTGAACGTCAAAACTGTGCTATTCTTGCTGTTGTTGTCTTCAGACCAGACTGGTTTGGTGCAGCTCTCCATGCTACTCTATCCTGTGCAAGTCTCTTCATCGGCGAATAACTACTGCACCACACATCCTTCTGAATCTGCTTAGTGTATCCATCTCTAGGTCTCCCTCTACGAATTTTACCCTCCACGCTGCCCTCCAATGCTAAATTTGTGATCCCTTGATGCCTCAAAACATGTCCTACCAACCGATCCCTTCTTCTAGTCAAGTTGTGCCACAAACTTCTCTTCTCCCCAATCCTATTCAATACCTCCTTATTAGTTACGTGATCTACCCACCTAATCTTCAGCATTCTTCTGTAGCACCACATTTCGAAGGCTTCTATTCTCTTCTTGTCCAAACTAGTTATCGTCCATGTTTCACTTCCATACATGGCTACACTCCATACAAATACTTTCAGAAACGACTTCCTGACAATTAAATCTATACTCTATCTTAACACATTTCTCTTCTTCGAAAACGCTTTCCTTGCCATTGCCAGTCTACATTTTATATCCTCTCTACTTCGACAATCATCAGTTATTTTGCTCCACAAATAGCAAAACTTCTTTACTACTTTAAGTGCCTCATTTACTGGTCTAATTCCCTCAGCATCACCTGATTTAATGCGACAAAATTCAATTATTCTCCTTTTGCTTTTGTTGATGTTCACCTTATATCCTCCTTGCAAGACACTGTCCATTCCATTGAACTGCTCTTCCAGGTCCTTTGCTGTCTCTGACAAAGTTTTTATTTCTTCTCCATGGATTTTATATCCTACTTCAAATTTTTCTTTTGTTTCCTTTACTGCTTGCTGAATATACAGATTGAATAACATCGGGGAGAGGCTAAAACACTCTGTCACTCCCTTCCCAACCACTGCTTCCCTTTCATGCCCCTCAACTCTTATAACTGCCATCTCGTTTCTGTACAAATTATAAATAGCCTTTCGCTCCCTGTATTTTACCCCTGCCACCTTCAGAATTTGAAACGGTATTGTACGATCACAAATAAACTATCAACAGCCAATAGCACACACAAAAATGAAGATCAGAAGCGAAAGGATTGTCTTTTTCGTGCACTTACTGTCGCTTGCTGACACCACGTAGAAGTATTATTGTTTCGAAATGCTTGTAACTATACCCAGACACTATGGGGAGGGGAGGGAGAGGGGGGGCGGGAGGGTATCTGGTTGTCGCAGGCAAGCCGTTTTGAGTCATCTGACGCGCTAGAGGAGTATCTCGGAATTCCACAGTACAATTTTTTTTCATGGATTACACTTTTTACCTTATATCCTAGTAGTTTCAAAGCATCTTTTAAGCCACGAAAAAAATTTTTTTTTTGAAAATTAACCCTTTCAGATCCGGTTACAATCGTGTACATTATGTTTTACTGAGCCTCAGTTGCAAGAGATGCACTTTTTCGCAATGGAAACCTGAGGTACACATTTTTGAATGAATGTACAACCTTCCCATCATGTCCAAGTGCTGCCAACTGTTGAGCATCACTATGAAAATATCAGCAAGTCAACGCAGCAGCACGCAGCATCTCGTGGCCACCAAAATACACGGACGTGGTTGGTTCACTGTATTCCATTGTATAAGTGAATATTGTTATTGTTATTTTGCATGGTAAGTACTGAATGATCAGTTTACTACCTATTACAACAGAAAATATTTTTTAATTAGTTATTTTAGTCCATAAAATGAAGCGAAATATGTAAACTACATCTTGAAAACGGGTACAAATTTTTGTATAAATCTAGCATCATTAAAAATCATCTAAGAGCATTGCCACCCAAAGAAACATTTTCTTTCCACCAGAAAAAAATCAGTTCTGAAAGGATTAAGTCATTTCTATGCGAACAGCATTGTGTTTAGGAGTTTCGGAGGTTTGTGATTTTTCTGTCGTTTTCCCGCCGTTTTCAGTATTCGTTTTCCCCATGAATGGCGCAAGAGGTACATCATACTTAGGTAATGACCTTCTTTGAATCTGGGTCCTCATGTGATATAAATTTTTAATGACTATATTCTGCCTGCAGCTGTTAATTTTTAGTTTGTTTTCATTGCATTGTACAATTTCGGCCTTACACCGATTTCAAGCACCGTGTTAAAAAGTTTTTTTTTATATAAAACAATATCAAATCTCCAGTACAAATTAAAAGCAGTGACGAAACAGAATATTTATTAAAAACCAGCGTTTTAACAGGGTACTCTCAAATACCCTAAGGCAGAAATTGTACAATAGTGCGTCAATAAGCTCATTTACAAAGCAATTAGCGAAGTAGAAAATACCCAGTTTCGCAGTGCAGAAAGGAAATTTGTCGGTCGCATCATTTTCCTTTTCTCTGTTACCATTTTTCACTGATGCCCCATGGTTGTCTGGTTGGAATACTCACTTACGCGAAAATAGTTCAGTATTTACACTCAAATGGTTGCAGGACTTGTAACACCGAAAATGCAGGATGCATGGCACCTGCTACCGACATACAATTTTTTTAAAAATTGTATGTAAATACAATATGTACATACATATACAGGGTGTTACAAAAAGGTATGGCCAAACTTTCAGGAAACATTCCTCACGCACAAATAAAGAAAAGATGTTATGTGGACATGTGTCTGGAAACGCTTAATTTCCATGTTAGGGCTCATTTTAGTTTCGTCAGTATGTACTGTACTTTTCACCACCAGTTGGCCCAATTGAAGGAAGGTAATGTTGACTTGTGCAATCACGTCATCAACACAGATTTTCTGAGCACGTTTGGGCAGGCATTGTTGGTGATGTCTTGATTATGCCCCATGTTCTTCCACCTACGCTCAATGGAGCACGTTATCATGATTTCATACGGGATACTCTACCTGTGCTGCTAGAACATGTGCCTTTACGACACAACATGTGGTTCGTGCACGATGGAGGTCCTGCACATTTCAGTCGAAGTGTTCGAACGCTTCTCAACAACAGATTTGGTGACCGATGCATTGGTAGAGGCGGATCAATTCCGTGGCCTCCACGCTCTCCTGACCTCAACCCTCTCGACTTTCATTTATGGGGGCATTTGAAAGCACATGTCTACGCAACCCCGGTACCAAATGTAGAGACTCTTCGTGCTCGTATTGTGGACGGCTGTCATACAATTCGCCATTCTCCAGGGCTGCATCAGCGCATCAGGGATTCCGTGCGACGGAGGGTGGATGCATGTATCCTCGCTAACGGAGGACATTTTGAACATTTCCTGTAACAAAGTGTTTGAAGTTACGCTGATACGTTCTGTTGCTGTGTGTTTCCATTCCATGTACTGGGTTGCTTTTACAAGAAACTGTGAACATATTGGTGCTCTTCTTTAGGTATCTTGGTTGACTATGGGGTGAAGAGCACTGAATGGTAATGAAAAATCTTGCGATTGTACACGTTGGGCGAGGGGGTGGGGGACAGAAGAAGAGGCAAAAGAGGGATACTTGTTTTATCAAATAATTTTTTTTTTATCTTATAAAGTTTCTCCTTCAGTTGCAAGAGGGGAATATTTATCTTTTCTAATGTGCATGTTTAAAATAGTTTAAGCTCAGCAGTGTTTTCGATGTATGAAACTATTTTGTTTCCTGTTTAGAATTCCTTTCGTTGAAAACGACTGTAATCTAATGGCTGGCAACAGTTGGACATTTACACATGTAATTTAGTTCACATTTCCAGTGAAGATGTCAAACGAAAATAAATAAATAAATAAATAAAAGAAACGAGTTCATTGTAAGGGGGTTGGGGTAAGTTTCGATAACAAAATGGATCAACTGAATATAGTTACTTGAATGTAAAATTTCCGAAGCTTGCAATGTGGCAAAGCATCTTCTCATATTTATCTACGTTTGTTTCGACAGGATTCAGTAATACGGAATTATAATCTTCATTTGTAGCTTTACGATAGTAAGAAAATCTTTCATCTAAATAAAACTGCAGAATCCAAAAGAATACCAAACATTTTGTCCAAAAATAAGAGATTTATAGTGATAAGCGCGCCCAGGCGTTTCTGCCTGCAACAGACCTGGCGTTCGCCGTGGCTAGCTGACGTGACGTCACCAACAAGCGCCGAGGCCTTCCTCTGAGTCGGTGTTGGCGGAGAGAGCGAGGGACGGGTTCCAGCGCTTGCTTGTAGTGTGCGGAAGTGTGGTGTTAACGCTCTCGCAGTAGAGAGTACCAATCCGGCGGCATCAAGTACGCGCGCCGGCCAGATGACTAGTAGCAGGAGTACGGACAGTGGACGGGCTGAAGAGGCTGTATTAAGTACGATTGCCCGTTCCTGTAATTGGCTGTGGCCCCACAAGATGCTACCGTCTTCAACAGCAGCAGCAGTTCCAGCAACACAGATTCGTCGGCGGCTCCGAGATTCGTCGCACGCACAGCACTGAAGTAAGACTGTCCATTGGTAGAAAGTATTAGCGGCTAACCCAGCAGCACAGCTGAATGTAATTTGATTGATGAACTTTATTTAAATAATCTATCTACACTCCTGGAAATTGAAATAAGAACACTGTGAATTCATTGTCCCAGGAAGGGGAAACTTTATTGACACATTCCTGGGGTCAGATACATCACATGATCACACTGACAGAACCACAGGCACATAGACACAGGCAACAGAGCATGCACAATGTCGGCACTAGTACAGTGTATATCCACTTTTCGCAGCAATGCAGGCTGCTATTCTCCCATGGAGACGATCGCAGAGATGCTGGATGTAGTCCTGTGGAACGGCTTGCCATGCCATTTCCACCTGGCGCCTCAGTTGGACCAGCGTTCGTGCTGGACGTGCAGACCGCGTGAGACGACGCTTGATCCAGTCCCAAACATGCTCAATGGGGGACAGATCCGGAGATCTTGCTGGCCAGGGTAGTTGACTTACACCTTCTAGAGCACGTTGGGTGGCACGGGATACATGCGGGCGTGCATTGTCCTGTTGGAACAGCAAGTTCCCTGGCCGGTGTAGTAATGGTAGAACGATGGGTTCGATGACGGTTTGGATGTACCGTGCACTATTCAGTGTCCCCTCGACGATCACCAGTGGTGTACGGCCAGTGTAGAAGATCGCTCCCCACACCATGATGCCGGGTGTTGGCCCTGTGTGCCTCGGTCGTATGCAGTCCTGATTGTGGCGCTCACCTGCACGGCGCCAAACACGCATACGACCATCATTGGCACCAAGGCAGAAGCGACTCTCATCGCTGAAGACGACACGTCTCCATTCGTCCCTCCATTCACGCCTGTCGCGACACCACTGGAGGCGGGCTGCACGATGTTGGGGCGTGAGCGGAAGACGGCCTAACGGTGTGCGGGACCGTAGCCCAGCTTCATGGAGACGGTTGCGAATGGTCCTCGCCGATACCCCAGGAGCAACAGTGTCCCTAATTTGCTGGGAAGTGGCGGTGCGGTCCCCTACGGCACTGCGTAGGATCCTACGGTCTTGGCGTGCATCCGTGCGTCGCTGCGGTCCGGCGGGCACGTGCACCTTCCGCCGACCACTGGCGACAACATCGATGTACTGTGGAGACCTCACGCCCCACGTGTTGAGCAATTCGGCGGTACGTCCACCCGGCCTCCCGCATGCCCACTATACGCCCTCGCTCAAAGTCCGTCAACTGCACATACGGTTCACGTCCACGCTGTTGCGGCATGCTACCAGTGTTAAAGACTGCGATGGAGCTCCGTATGCCACGGCAAACTGGCTGACACTGACGGCGGCGGTGCACAAATGCTGCGCAGCTAGCGCCATTCGACGGCCAACACCGCGGTTCCTGGTGTGTCCGCTGTGCCGTGCGTGTGATCATTGCTTGTACAGCCCTCTCGCAGTGTCCGGAGCAAGTATGGTGGGTCTGACACACCGGTGTCAATGTGTTCTTTTTTCCATTTCCAGGAGTGTATATGTATATCCGAATCCCGCTCCAGCTACTGCCGGGTCTGGGTGCTGACGAGTCCTCTCCATTTGTTTCGGTCCTCCCACCACTTTTCTTCCTGCCAGGTCACACCTCTCCTTTCCACAGATATTCTCACTCTCGTTTTCCACCGTGTTCTTGGGCGCCCTCTAGGTCTTTTCCTAGCCATCTTTAGTTCTTCCATAATTTTGGGGAGTCTCTGCCCATGCATCCTCTTAACATGCCCATACCATCTTAATCTCTTTCTTTCAATTTCTTCTCTCATACTTTCTTGTTTAAGGTCCTTTCGAATCTCTACATTCCTTACCCTGTCCATTCTTGTTTTTCCCTTAACTGCTCTGAGAAATTTCATTTACCCTGCTTGCAGTCTGCTCCAGTCCCTTTCTGTCATTGTCCATGTTTCTCCACCTTAGGTGACAATAGGGATGTAATAATTCTTATACATAAGGAGTTTTGCTCTTTCTGAAACTTCATTATTCCGAATCAGGTGTTTTATTGTTTGGTAGAAATTGCCTCCCTTCTGTAACCTCCTATTAATTTCGTTAGTTATTCTTCCATCCCTAGATATTTCACTCCCTAAATAAGTGAAACTGTCTACCAATTTGAGTGGTCCTCCATTCAAGGTAATATTTCCATTGATCCCTTTCTCTCTTCCAAATACCATTGTTTCACTCTTACCTTTATTTATTTTTAATCCATACCTTTTCATTATTTCCTTCAACGCATCAAGCTGTAACTGTACATCTACCTCTTTCTCACCCCATATTACATATCATCTGCAAAAATCCTCTTTTTGTCTTTTTCTTTTACTATATCTTTAACTGCCCTATTCATTCCCTCCATCACAACATTAAAAAGTGCAGGAGATAGAATACTTCCTTGCTTAAGTCCTTGCCTCATTTCGAAGTATTCAGAGTTCCCCAATGGTGTTCTAATTCTACAATTGTGTCCTCTGTACATTGTCTTTATAACATTAATGTATCCATCTTCTATATCTATCTTCTTCATTTCTTCCCAGAGTCTTTCCCTGTTAACCGAGTCATATGCTTTTTCTATGCTTATAAAAACCATTATCACCCTTTTGTTATACTCCCAACTTTTTTCCATCAGTTGACAGATAGAAAATATCAGGTCGATCGTGCTCCTTCCTTTCCTAAACCCATGCTGTTCTTCACTCAGCTCCTTTTCTATCTTTTCACTTATTCGATTTAGTAAAATTCTTTCAAAAATCTTGGCTGTATGACTCATAAGGGTCATTCCTCTGTAGTTTTTACGAAGTCTTTTTTTGCCTTTTTTGAAGATGGGAACAATGTCTCCTGTTCTCCAGTCGTCAGGTATTGTACTGTTTCTCCACACGCTTGATAGTACTCTATACAGCCACTGCATTCCTGCTGGACCTGCTGCTCTTATCATGTCCACTGATACTTCATCAGGTCCTGGGGCTTTCCCCCCATTCACCTTCTTCACAGCTTTTTCCATTTCTTCCCAACTTCTCTCAATTTCTCCATTATTTGTTGTTTCCTCATGTACCTGCTCCTCAGCGTTTAACAGCTTCTTAAAATGTTCTTTCCACAGATCTTTTATATTCCCTGGATCTTCAATAATGGTACTGTCCTCAGTTTCCATCTTTACTGGTACTTCAGAAGACTTCCTTTTATTTTTCATCATTTTATAGAACATTTTCTTATTGCTCTTCACATCTTCTTCAAGTTTTTTTGTAAACTCTTCCCATGCCTTTTTCTTTGCTGTTTCCACTATTTCTTTGCACCTTCTTTTCGTCTATGTATCTTTTATGGTCTTCGTCATTTTTAGTTTTCCACCACTTTCTCCATGCTCCATTTTTTCTTCTAACTGCTTGGATTGTGGTATCATCCCACCAACTTGTCTGTCTTATTTTTTTTCCTTTCCAGATGTTCTGCCACATACTTTTTGTGCTGCTTCGACTAATGTGTCTTTGAATAAACTCCATTCTTTTTCTACATCGCAGAAAACTTCTTTTGGAAATTTTTGTGTGATTAATTCTCTGTACTTCTCAGCACATTCACTCTCCTTCAGTTTCCAATCCTGTACCCTCATCACTTTCTTCTGTTTTCTATTTAAATAATAATCAGTTAAATTCATGGCGATTGTGTCCTCATTGCCCCTAGACACTGTTACCAAGCAGGGTCCTTGTTCCCTTTTTTCCTTATATGCTAACCGAAGCTTGAGAATCTATCACTGGAAAAAAATCCAAATCTAAAGAAAATGCACAAATTAAGAGTGCGGAAGTTTTATTTATTTTACATATAGCCTGGAGCACATGGATGTTTGGTTTGGTATGTATTCTAGTATTTAATTCTGTTCAAGTCAGTAAAAAAAGACTCAGTTGTTCAGGCAATAATATGAAATCCAATTTAAAAATTAAGTAACTGCAAAGTAAAAAGTGCTTACCTTTCTCTAAAATTCTTTGATGACATTATGTTGAGGTCTCTGGAAGTCATTGTTCATGTAACGAGGTTCAGTACTAACATACAGTTTAAGTGGATATTTTCAAATCATTACTCGATTGCCTTTTTCAAAATTTAATGACAAACTTAACGTAAAAGTGACTTCTCAGTTTTCTTTATCATTACATACGCACTTAAAAATAGTGTCAAAAAAACGTGACAACCATCAGTTGCCACGTCAGTGCTTAATAATAAATGTTTTTCTTTTCCCATCATCTTGTACAGGATTTTGGATGTAAATCGCCCTAGTGGGCTGGCGACCGTAATTATTTCCTTTTCGTTCATTAGTGTAACTTTTGGATTCATGATCGGTGGTACCCCTTTTCTGTCCGATGTTGTTCGTTAGTGAATGCACAAAATAACTTTCATTTTTCCAAATTGTAGCCCTTTTCGGTTTAATTACTCTTTTATTTTTAGTAGACTTTTCTATCAGAAAGATCGTTTGTACACTTTCCCCCTACTTATCAGTATTACTTCTTCGGGACAGATACCCTTATCCGATTAGAAAAATTCCATTAGGTATACACGCGATCCACGGTCATATTTTATATCGCAAGCAGGATAGGTCCTTAAACTATGCTATCATCTCTTCAACCAGCTGTTGTTTCTTTCCACACCTGTGACCTCAAATTCACTTATGCAGAGTCCACTGTGTTGAAATCAGACGATTGCGGAAGCATTGCAGCAGTAGAGGAAAGTTGAAGCATGAGTCGCGTTACCCGTTTAATAAAGTGCAACGGCAGATATAGAGATTCCAACATCAAAAAGGAGCTGCGCAAGATTAACGAAAGTTGGCAGGTGTGTTTCTACATCTAACGAACGGCGTCTGTTCAGATTCCGCGCCAGTCGCGTAAGAGTGAGGATGCAAATCAGATTTGCTTGAAATACGCAGTGTAATGGGAGTAGACAACATTCCATTAGAACTACTGACAGCCTTGGGAGAGCCAGTCCTGACAAAACTCTACCATCTGGTGAGCAAGATTTATGAGACAGGCGAAATTCCCTCAGACTTCAAGAAGAATATAATAATTCCAATCCCAAAGAAAGCAGGTTCAGGTGTTGACAGATGTGAAAATTACCGAACTATCAGTTTAATAAGTCACAGCTGCAAAATACTAACGCAAATTCTTTACAGACGAATGGAAAAACTGGTAGAAACCGACCTCGGGGAAGATCAGATTCGATTCCTTAGAAATGTTGGAACACGTGAGGCAATACTGACCCTACGACTTATCTTAGAAGAAAGATTAAGGAAAGGCAAACCTACGTTTCTAGCATTTGTAGACTTAGAGAAAGCTTTTGACTCTGAAGGTGGCAGGGGTAAAATACAGGGAGCGAGAGGCTATTTACAATTTGTACAGAATCCAGATGGCAGTTATAAGAGTCGAGGGACATGAAAGGGAAGCAGTGGTTGGGAGGGGAGTGAGACAGGGTTGTAGCCTCTCCACGATGTTATTCAATCTGTATATTGAGCAAGCACTAAAGGAAACAAAAGAAAAATTCGGAGTACGTATTAAAATCCATGGAGAAGAAATTAAAACTTTGAGGTTCACCGACGACATTGTAATTCTGTCAGAGACAGCAAAGGACTTGGAAGAGCAGTTGAACGGAATGGACAGTGTCTTGAAAAGAGGATATAAGATGAACATCAACAAAAGCAAAACGAGGATAATGGAATGTAGTCAAGTCGGGTGATGCTGAGGGAATTAGATTAGGAAATGAGACACTTAAAGTAGTGAAGGAGTTTTGCTATTTGGGGAGCAAAATAACTTGATGATGGTCGAAGTAGAGAGGATATAAAATGTAGACTGGCAATGGCAAGGAAAGTGTTTCTGAAGAAGAGAAATTTGTTAACATCGAGTATAGATATAAGTGTCAGGAAGTCGTTTCTGAAAGTATTTGTATGGAGTGTAGCCATGTACGGAAGTGAAACATGGACGCTAAATAGTTTGGACAAGAAGAGAATCGAAGCTTTTGAAATGTGGTGCTACAGAAGAATGCTGAAGATTAGATGGGTAGATCACGTAACTAATGAGGAGGTATTGAATAGAATAGAGGAGAAGAGGAGTTTGTGGCATAACTTGACAAGAAGAAGGGACCGGTTGGTAGGGCATGTTCTGAGGCATCAAGGGATCACAAATTTAGCATTGGAGGGCAGCGTGGAGGGTAAAAATCGTAGAGGGAGACCAAGAGATGAATACACTAAGCAGATTCAGAAGGCTGTAGGTTGCAGCAGGTACTGGGAGATGAAGAAGCTTGCACAGGATAGAGTAGCATGGAGAGCTGCATCAAACCAGTTTCAGGACTGAAGACCACAACAACAACAACTATAGCTTTGAGAAAAAAATCACAAAATGTCTCGCAAACAGCACTGAAAAGCTCCTCTACAGAGCAACACTCAGCTATACAATACCTCTGCGCGAAGGTACAGCAAAAACGGCGGGAACTTCCGATTGGAAGTAGTGCCCTACACTGTTCACTAGGTGGCAACACTGTACAGAGGTGGGAACTGTGAATCCCACGGCACTAGGAGCGAGTTCACTGTAGTGGGAAGCATGTTTGCCACGGCTGACGAAAGGGTTAACCCTTTAGTGACCAAAGTATTTCCATAAGTTGTAGACTTTTTATGAACACTTTATTGGGCTAAGGAACCATTCATAAAATCATAGTTTAAATCTTAAAAGTGAGAGTTTAGCCTAAGAGTATAAAAAAATTAGTGGGAACTATCGTTCCCACCGAACTCTGGAGTAACTTCTCTTGCTAATTTAAAAAAAAAATGTATATCCTTTTTTTTAGTACAAAAACCATGTTAAACATTACATTTATATTAGTATTTGTTCATATTGTCCTTAGAGTTCGCTAAGGTGATGTACTATGGAACTTAGAGAAGCATGGTGCTACACACAAAGGTACCCGATGGTTGCTGCACATTAGTTTTGTTCTTTTCTTTGTTCTTGGTGCTACATTGGCTGCATCTTGTGTTTGTTGTACCTTTTGTAGGCAAATGAGTTCCAACTTTCTCCAGACGAATTTCATCTGGCACTTCAGACCTGCCCCCTTTCTGGTGTTTGAAAATGAACAGGGCTTCCTCTTCGCTTATGACCTGAGATTCCAGAGATAAGCTGCCTCGCCAAGTGCTATCTAAATGTTAGCTGGTCTCCTTCTGTCTCCTGTAGCTTCCACATAATGTAGGAATTGACAACTGTCAAATCTACAAGAAAGAAAAACAGTCTGTGCCACCACTTCCACGAACGATAGCCTGCAGCATACTGCTCACGCAGGTGATCAAATCTACCCACTCCTCCCATTATTTTATTATACTCTGCCACAGCCAATGGGCAGAATACTTACTTCACTTCTGCTTCCATCTTTGTTTCTTCTCAAAACAGTTGTAATGTGTTTGGATTGTGGTAATTTGATAGTATACAAACAGGTTTGCTATCCTGCCACTTCACTGCAGCCACACGTGACCTGACAGAAAATTCGAATTCTCCCCTGCTAAGTCTAGAATTTTTTTTCAGCATATCTGTGAAGTATTTGGTGACTCAAAATCATCATCAGAGTCAGCATCGATATCTGAATCTTCTACATCTTCTGGTAAAGCATACAAAATTCTGAAAACATCTTCTGCCATCAGTCCAGGCATTCTAAACAATAAGAAACAAACAATAACTACGATGCCAATTACGCAGCCATATACATTGCACTTCACCCAAGTTCAGTGGGAAAAATAATTCCCACTAACTTACGTTGTAATATTTACGTAATTTTCAGTCAAATCCAGCAAATATACACGAATACTACCTCCCTCAAAAATTAAAAGTAGATAAATACGACACAAGTCACTTTTCACACGCAAAAGGAAAGCACACTGTACAAAAAATGCTGTGGCGGTCCAAACAGTGGCTCGTTTTCACCCGGAAACTGCGCTTCTGCATTGACTGACTAACAAGGTAGAAATACAACCGCTTTGCACACCCGTTGACAATTTATATGCAGTTAGCATACTCTAACAGAGCTGACAGCACAAGCTAGAAGTGGGAACACGGGTTACCACTGAACTTACAGCGAAAATAAATAAGTGGTTCCCACTGGTCACTAAAAAGGAGGAAGACGCCATTATCAATATCTCACGGAGTTTGAACGAGGTCGTGTAATAGGGCTACGAGAAGTTGCGTATTGCTTCTGCGATATTGCAGAAAGACTTGGCAGGAATGCAGCCACTGTACATGATTCCTGGCAGCCGTGGTCACGAGAATGTACGGTAATAAGAAGACTGGAATCCGGACGGTCACGTGCCACTACTCAGAGGGAAAACCATCGTGGTCGACGTATGGCTCTGGCGCATCTGCAGCAGCAATTGGAGCAGCAGCAGCTGCGACCACAGTGACAAAACGGACTGGTACAAACCTGTTGGCTCAAGGACAGATCCGAGCCAGACCCTCTGTAGCGTCCATTCCACTGACCCCAAACAACCATCATTTCCATCTTCAGTGGTGCCAAGCTAGAGCTCATTGTAGGGCGGGGTGGAAGTCTGCTGTGTTTTCTGATGAAGACAGTTTCTGCCTGGGTGCCAGTGATGCCCGTGTATTGGTTCCAAGGAGGCCAATTGAAGACTTGCAGCCAACCTGTAAGCATACTACACATACTGGACTTACACCTGGAGTTACGGTCTGGGCTACAATTGCGTGTGAGAGCGGGAGCACTCTCATGGTTATCCCACGCACCCTGACGACAGATTTGTTCGCCAGTCACGTGGTGCTGAAACTCATGAATGACATTCCAAGGGGTGTTTTCCGACAGGATAACGCTCGTCCACAAGCCGGCCGGAGTACTAGACGTACTGGACTTACACCTGGAGTTACGGTCCGGGGTTACGATTGCGTGTGAGAGCGGGAGCACTCTCATGGTTATCCCACGCACCCTGACGACAGATTTGTTCGCCAGTCACGTGGTGCTGAAACTCATGAATGACATTCCAAGGGGTGTTTTCCGACAGGATAACGCTCGTCCACAAGCCGGCCGGAGTACTAGACGTACTGGACTTACACCTGGAGTTACGGTCTGGGCTACGATTGCGTGTGAGAGCGGGAGCACTCTCATGGTTATCCCACGCACCCTGACGACAGATTTGTTCGCCAGTCACGTGGTGCTGAAACTCATGAATGACATTCCAAGGGGTGTTTTCCGACAGGATAACGCTCGTCCACAAGCCGGCCGGAGTGGACGAGCGGTTCTAGGCCAAACAGTCTGTACCTGCGAGACCGCTACGGTCGCAGGTTCGAATCCTGCCTCGGGCATGGATGTGTGTGATGTCCTTACGTTAGTTAGCTTTAAGTAGTTCTAAGTTCTAGAGGACTGATGACCTCAGAAGTTAAGTCCCATAGTGCCCAGAGCCATTTGAACCATTCGCTCGTCCACATACCGTTATCATAACCCAAAAGTACAGGTCATCAACTCGACATGGTGCTTAGGCCTGTTCGATTGAAACCTTGCCGTCTCCTCTACATCTCTTTTCTTTCGCTTCTTTCCGTTCTACCATAACCTATGAAACCTTTCCTTAGGATTTCTATCTCTTGCTTAGTAATAAGAAATGAAATCTTCCCTCTGAAATTTATTCTCTTTCTCAATCTTCGCATACAAATTTAATTGCTGCTTATTAAAAGTGATTTTCTGATTATTTCGACGAAACGTAGAATGTGTCGTCGTCGTAGTCGTCAATCGTTACCTGCAATAACCCACAACCGTTCCTCACCTTTTTTACTGTTACTGGATTGTCATCTGACTGCTACATCGAACTGCGACATGAATATACTTACTCTGGTTTACTATACTCTATTAGCTGCGGGTGGGCTGTCATAATAAGTGGCTGTATTTATTACCAAAGCTGACGTTATTATTTAACAGCAAAACTGACGTTATTCTTTAATTAATTTGACTGAAGCTACGTAATTAATAGTTACACTTTTTCTTGACAACAATAAAATTTTTGCAAAGTTTTACGTTGATCGTTTTTGGGATGGATTATAATCAGTAATGCAACATTGCTGGCAAAATTAATTATATTCTGAAAACCCTTCAAATATTTACTGTTGGTAATGAAATGATTTTACAAACGTTCAAATGGGACTTACTTTTTACAATAATCTTACAACTAGCAATGCGAAAACATACCTTCAGTAGTCTTGAGTTTCGCAAAGAGAATAATTCCATAATATTAGTTCCTCTTATGATAATAGTTAGTTGATGTCTCTGTACATCCGTTTATCATCTGTTGTAAATCACAGCTGGTGGCTGGCAGGCACACCGCTCCTCTCAACCTCTCGCTTCAGACCTGCTACCGATTCGCTTCACTTCTCGCTTACTACTGACTTCCTACGAACGCTAAAGTGCGGTCTCTCCTGCCAACAATGCTTTCTGGTGCAGACAATCCCTGCTACCATTACAAAATGTATCAATGCGCCGTCTTTCACGCTCTTTTCTTAAAATGTATCCGTACGCGGTCTCTCCCGCCCTTTTTAAAATTATGTCTCTCTTGTCAACAATACTTTGGTGCAGACATTCCCTGTTGCCACAATTATTTCCAACATGACAAATATTAACTATTCCTACTTAATCCTTTTAATAGAATATAAACATCTTTCATAAATTGTGGTTTGACAATAGAGATATACACGTCTTACACGAATTGAGCACGTATGGAAGGTGATCGGACCACAACCCCAGCGTCCATCCGCAGACAGCATCAGCCGTCCCTTCTACTGACCGACCAAGTGCAACAGACGTGGAATTCCGGCGTCTGTGCAACACTTGCATTCAACATTCTGGCGGTTACGCCGGTTATTCATGTGCCAGCTTTTCACATTTGCAATGCCTGTTCTCACGCTTACATTGACCTGTCATCTTCCATCGATAGTCACTTGAATATGATACTTACACAAATGTATTCCGGGAAATTCATTATTCTACAGCAGTTACTTCTTAGTATTGGGATTTTTTTCCATCAATGTACATTGTTGAGTTGCCCAGTACGATGTCTGCCCTAAGAGAGAAGGATCGCTTTTTCATCTACATCTACATTTAAACTCCGCAATCGACCCAACGGTGTGTGGCGGAGGGCACTTTACGTGCCACTGCCATTGCCTCCCTTTCCTGTTCCAGTCGCATACGGCTCTCGGGAAGGACGACTGCCGGAAAGCCTCCGTGCGCGCTCGAATCTCTCTAATTTTACATTCGTGATCTCCTCGGGAGGCATAAGTAGGGTGTAGCAATATATTCGATACCTCATCCAGAAACGCACCCTCTCGAAACCTGGACAGCAAGCTACACCGCGATGCAGAGCGCCTCTCTTGCAGAGTCTGCCACTCGAGTTTGCTAAACATCTCCGTAACGCTATCACGCTTACCACATAACCCTGTGACATAACGCGCCGCTCTTCTTTGGACCTTCTCTACCTCCTCTGTCAACCCAACCTGCTACGGATCCCACACTGATGAGCAATACTCAAGTATAGGTTAAACGAGTGTTTTGTATGCCACCTTCTTTGTTGATGGACTACATTTTCTAAGGACTCTCCCAATGGATATGCTGTTTCGATCCACTTACTGAGTTAACGTAAGACCAGAACTTCCTAGGATTTTCTGTCAAGTCGGTACATAGAATTTTACTTTCGAATTCACTGAACGCTTCACGCATAGCCCTCCTTACGCTAACTTTGACATCGTTTAGGTTCTGTTTGTCTGAGAGGTTTTGGCTGCGTTTAAATTTGCGGTGAAACTCTCTTTGCTTTTCCAGTGAGTAACATG
Organism: Schistocerca piceifrons; assembly: GCF_021461385.2. Classification (NCBI taxonomy): domain Eukaryota; kingdom Metazoa; phylum Arthropoda; class Insecta; order Orthoptera; family Acrididae; genus Schistocerca; species Schistocerca piceifrons. The sequence continues at coordinate 64,587,241 of NC_060148.1, read as the reverse complement.
TAAGTGTCAGGAAGTCGTTTCTGAAAGTATTTGTATGGAGTGTAGCCATGTATGGAAGTGGAACATGGACGATAAATAGTTTGGACAAGAAGAGAATAGAAGCTTTCGAAATGTGGTGCTACAGAAGAATGTTGAAGATTAGATGGGTAGATCACATAACTAATGAGGAGGTATTGAATAGAATTGTGGAAAAGAGGAGTTTGTGGCACAACTTGACAAGAAGAAGGGACCGGTAGGTAGGATATGTTCTGAGACCTCAGGGGACCACCAATTTAGTATTGGAGGGAAGCGTGGAGGGTAAAAATCGTAGAGGGAGACAAAGAGATTAATACACTAAGCAGATTCAGAAGGATGTAGGCTGCAGTAGGTACTGGGAGATGAAGAAGCTTGCACAGGATAGAGTAGCATGGAGAGCTGCATCAAACCAGTCTCACGACTGAAGACCGCAACAACAAACAACAATGGCGGAGTTCCGCGATGGTGTGGAATGAATCGCAAACAGTGCGAAGAACGCGGAGCGTAAAGACCGGGGAGGTGTTAAGTGGTGACAGACGGTGTTGTGGGCACAAGAGCTCTCAGCTACTACCCGCTACTGCACAGCACTCGACGTATCTGATCCGCGCGGGCCGTTACAGTTACACGCAAACCACGATGCGTGCCCGCCCTCTGTTTGACGTGGCCGCACGCCTCCACACGCCAAGCCGCGTATCTCTGCTCGGCGCGCTACCCTCGGCTGCTCTTTGCTAATGTCCGCAGACACGCTCGGCTGTCTCCTATCGCTCGCTGCGCTGCGTTTTGCTCCCATTTCTGAGGCGCCTACCTACGTCATAGTCTGGTGGCGCCTTCGCGACATTTCCATCTGTGGTGTCACCGCCAGACACCACACTGGTAAGATGGTAGCCCTTGAATCGGCCGCGGTCCGTTAGTATACGTCGGACTCGCGTGTCGCCACTATCAGTGATTGCAGACCGAGCGCCGCCACACGGCAGGTCTAGAGAGACTTCCTAGCACTCGTCCCAGCTGTACAGCCGACTTTGCTAGCAATGGTTCACTGACAAAATACGCTCTCATTTGCCGAGACGATAGTTAGCATAGCCTTCAGCTACGTCATTTGCTACGACCTAGCAAGGCGCCATTACCAGTTACTATTGATGCTGTAAAACATGTACCGTCAAGAGCGATGTTCACCAATTATGGATTAAAGTCAAGTATTCCAGCAGCTACGTACGTTTTTTGTTAGTCTCATTTCCTTGACCTGTTCCAGACCTCACGCCAGCCTGCGTCAGCTAAAACGCGTGCCTTTCGGCTTCCTGTCATAGTGGGTTGGCTGTCTTGCCAATCCACAACACCATCATTTTCGCCACCTCAATAATAGAGGGTGATTCAAAAAGAATACCACAACTTTAAAAATGTGTATTTAATGAAAGAAACATAATACAACCTTCTGTTATACATCATTACAAAGAGTATTTAAAAAGGTTTTTTTTTTCACTCAAAAACAAGTTCAGAGATGTTCAATATGACCCCCTCCAGACACACGAGCAATATCAACCCGATACTCCAACTCGTTCCACACTCTCTGTAGCATATCAGGCGTAACAGTTTGGATAGCTGCTGTTATTTCTCGTTTCAAATCATCAATGGTGGCTGGGAGAGATGGCCGAAACACCATATCCTTAACATACCCCCATAAGAAAAAATCGCAGGGGGTAAGATCAGGGCTTCTTGGAGGCCAGTGATGAAGTGCTCTGTCACGGGCTGCCTGGCGGCCGATCCATCGCCTCGGGTAGTTGACGTTCAGGTAGTTACGGACAGATAAGTGCCAATGTGGTGGCGCTCCATCCTGCTGAAATATGAATTGTTGTGCTTCTTGTTCGAGCTGAGGGAACAGCCAATTCTCTAACATCTCCAGATACTGTAGTCCAGTTACAGTAGCACCTTCGAAGAAAAAGGGACCAAAAACATTATTGGCCTAGTCAACAGCGCGTCAAGCGAACAAATGTACAACTAAATGAAACTTTATAGCTCCCTTAATTCGCCGACAGATAGTGCTTGGCTCTGCCTTTTGTCGTTGCAGAGTTTTAAATTCCTAAAGTTGTGGTATTCTTTTTGAATCACCCTGTACATTGAAGAGCCCAACAAACTGATACACCTGCCTAATATCGTATAGGGCCCTCACGAGCACGCAGAAGAGCCGTAACATGACGTGGCTGGGACTCGAGTAATGTCTGAAGTAGGGCTGGATGGAACTGACACCATGAATCCTGCAGGGCTGTCCATCATTCCGCAAGAGTATCAGGAGGTGGAAATCTCTTCTGAACAGCACGTTGCAAGCCAACCCAGATATGCTCATTATGTTCATGTCTGGGGGATTTCCTGGCCAGCGGAAGTGTTTAAACCCAGAAGTGTGTTCCTGAAGCCACTCGGTAGCAATTCTGGACGTGTGGGGTGTCGCATTGTCCTGCTGAAATTGCCCAAGTCCGTCGGAATGCAAAATGGTCAGCTGATCAGACAGGATGCTTACGTACGTGTCACCTGTCAGAGTCGTATCTAGACGTGTCAGGGTTCTCATATCACTCCCAACTGCAGACGCTCCACACCTGCTGAAATTGGAAATTTGTGGTAAGTTTCTATCGGACCAAACTGCTGAGGTCATCGGTCCCTTGACTTAACACACTACTTAATCTAACTTAAACTAACTTACGCTAAGGACAAGACACACACCCATGCCCGAGGAAGGACTCGAACCTCCGGCAAGGGGAGCCGCGTGTACCGTGACGAGGCGCCCTAGACCGCGCGGCTATCCCGCGCGGTTCTGCTGCTGACATCCATGGTTCACGGATTCATGAGGTTGTCTCCAAACCCGTACACGTCCATCCATTCAATACAATTTGAAACGAGACTCGTCCGACGAGGCAACATTTTTCCAGTCACCAGTCCAATGTCGGTGTTGACAGGCCCAGGTGAGGCGTAAACCTTGGTGTCGTGCAGTCATCAAGGGTACACGAGTGGGCCTTCGGCTCCGAAAGCCCATATCCACGATGTTACGTTGAATGGTTCGCGCTCTGACACTTGTCAACGGCCCAGCAATTTGCGGAAGGGCTGCACTTCTGTCACGTTGAACGATTCTCTTCAATCGTCGTCGGTCCCGTTCTTGCAGGATCTTTTTCCGGCCGCAGCGGTGTCGGAGATTTGATCGTTTACCAGATTCCTGATATTCACGGTACACTCGTGAAATGAGGGTACAGGAAAATCCCCACTTCATTACCACTTCGGAGATGCTGTGTCCCATCGCTCGTGCGCTGATTATAACAGCACATTCAGACTCACTCAAATCTTGATAACCTGGCATTGTAGCAGAAGTAACCGATCTAACAACTGCGCCAGACCGGAGCGTCGTACCCTGCCTGTTTACATATCTCTGTATTTGGTTCAAATGCCCCTAAGCATCCAGACTGAAGCGTCTAGAACCGTTCGGTCACCGCGACCGGCTCTCTCTATTTGAATACGCACCCCTATACCAGTTTCTTTGGCGCTTCAGTGTACTATGCGTGACACAGTGCTCAATTTCAGCAGGAACGAGCCGGAATGGTGTTCGGGCACTTCCTGGGGATTTTTTTTTTTAATGAACTCACGGCAAAAACTCGGCACCGTACTTCTAAAATAGGCGCCACGCTATGATCTGGTGCTATGGTACAAGTTGCACACGAAATTAAGGTTTAGTGAAAACGTATTACAGGGACGTTCGTGTTCGAATGTGTTGCTTATCTGTAGTAATCAATGTGAACTTCCATATCTACATCTACATTTACGCCGATAGTGAGCAAATCACACTGAAGTACCTGGCAGTGGGTTCAGCCGACACCCCCGGGATAACAAGGCCGCCCAGCAGTGTTAGTGACGTCACACTAAGCGGCCCATAGCCGACGCAGCAGTCCACGGACACCTCCGTACAGACGCGCCTGATGCTAACGATCTTCTGTCCGTCATACAGAAAGGAGTGAACTATAATTCGAACCAAAGACCAAATTATATATATTCTTGTAAACAGCATAAAGGTTCATAACGAAATACCGATTACATATACGGGCAGGAATAAGTTTAATCGATTGAGGAACTTTGCCACTATTTTATAATTGTCAGAACACTATTTAGCTTTAAAACTCGCATACAGGTGGTGACAAATGCCAGCTGACAGCAGGACTTAACATTTTCAAGCTATTACACTGAAAGTAAAGTATCTTAAACACTGTCATACACAGCAAAACCCTCACAACTTTCGTTTACAATAAGGTAACAAGAGTTCGCTTTACCACATAAAACACATGACTATTGTGAATTTGCTCATATGTTCATGGTGACAGCTCTTTTCAAGAATTTTTACAAGTGTATCCCCAGTAATAAAGAATGGAAACAAAAGATAGATATCAAATATTCTCCTTTTAACGTAGACATCACTGAACACAATATTCTGTCTTGCACTGTAATACTAAGGGACTGCTCTTTCCTTTAAGAAAAGCCTGACAATTTGAAGTTCACTCTGCTATTGAAGATACATTTCTTGAAACAATATTAAAAATGTTATGAAAGGTAAGGAAATGAAAAACAACCAAGTGCATTACATGTAAGAATGTGAGCAAAAGGCTGAGGCTCTCTTTACTTGCCATTTTCAATCTCTCTACAGCTTATTTCCTTTTCCACGTAGAAATCACCAACTGCAAGTCTCATTATTGCTGTCTGTTACTAACAAAGTGCTTTTCTATTTAGAAAACGTGACAATCTGATGTTCATTCTGGTACTGAAGATAAACACTTTTCAGAGGAGTTCTAGAACCTATTCCTGCCCGTATATGTAATCGGTATTTCGTTATGAACCTTTATGCTGTTTACATGAATATATATAATTTGGTCTTTGGTTCGAATTATAGTTCGCTCCTTTCTGTATGACGGACAGAAGATCGTTAGCACCAGGCGCGTCTGTACGGAGGTGTCCGTGGACTGCTGCGTCGGCTACGGGCCGCTTAGTGTGACGTCACTAACACTGCTGGGCGGCCTTGTTATCCCGGGGGTGTCGGTTCAGCGAACCGCCTTCACAATCATTGTCGGTTATTTCACTCTCGAACAGCGTGCAGAAAAACGAACAGCTATATCTTTCTGTGCGAGCTCTGATTTCCCTTTTTTTATTATGATGATCGTTTCTCCGTGTGTAGATCGGCGTCAGCAAAATATTCGGAGAAGAAAGTGTGTTATTGAAATTTGTTGAAAAGATCCTATCGCAACGAGAAACGCCCTTGTTTTAATTAAGTCCACTGCAAATCCTGTATCATGTCGGTAACACTCTTTCCCCTATTTCGCGATAGTAAAAAACGTGCTGCCCTTCTTTGAAATTTTTCAATGTATTCCGTTAGTCCCATCTGGTAAGGATGCCAGACCGCGCAGCAGTATTCTAAAAGAGGACGGACAAGCGTAGTGTACGCAGTCTCCTTAGTAGGCCTGTTACATTATCTAAGTGCCCTGCCAATAAAACGCACCCTTTGGTTAGCCTCCCCCCACAACATTTTCTATGTGTTCCTTCCAATTTAAGTTGTTCGTAATTGTAATACCTAGGTATTTAGTAGAGAGTTTCAGGGAGAGTATAAGGGAACAATTGACAGGAATGGGGGGATATAAATACAGTAGAAGAAGAATGGGTAGCTCTGAGGGATGAAGTAGTGAAGGCAGCAGACGATCAAGTAGATAAAAAGACGAGGGCTAATAGAAATCCTTGGGTAACAGAAGAAATATTGAATTTAATTGATGAAAGGAGGAAATATAAAAACACAGTAAATGAAGCAGGCAAAAGGGAATACAAACGTCTCAAAAGTGAGATCGACAGGAAGTGCAAAATGGCTAAGTAGGGATGGCTAGAGGACAAATGTAAAGATGTAGAGGCTTGTCTCACTAGGGGTAAGATAGATACTGCCTACAGGAAAATTAAAGAGACCTTTGGAGAGAAGAGAACCACTTGTATGAATATCAAGAGCTCAGATGGCAACCCAGTTCTAAGCAAAGAAGGGAAGGCAGAAAGGTGGAAGGAGTATATAGAGGGTTTATACAAGGGCGATGTACTTGAGGACAATATTATGGAAATGGAAGAGGATGTAGATAAAAACGAAATGGGAGATAAGATACTGCGTGAAGAGTTTGACAGAGCACTGAAAGACCTGAGTCGAAACAAGGCCCCGGGAGTAGACAACATTCCATTAGAACTACTGATGGCCTCGGGAGAGCCAGTCATGACAAAACTCTACCATCTAGTGAGCACAATGTATGAGACAGGCGAAATACCCTCACACTTCAAGAAGAATATAATAATTCCAATCCCAAAGAAAGCAGGTGCAGGTGTTGACAGATGTGAAAATTACCGAACTATCAGTTTAATAAGTCACAGCTGCAAAATACTAACGCGAATTATTTACAGACGAATGGAAAAACTGGTAGAAACCGACCTCGGGGAAGATCAGTTTGGATTCCGTAGAAATGTTGGAACACGTGAGGCAATACTGACCTTACGACTTATCTTAGAAGAAAGATTAAGAAAAGGCAAACCTACGTTTCTAGCATTTGTAGACTTAGAGAAAGCTTTTGACAATGTTAACTGGAATACTCTCTTTCAAATTCTGAAGGTGGCAGGGGTAAAATACAGGGAGCGAAAGGCTATTTACAATTTGTACAGAAACCAGATGGCAGTTATAAGAGTCGAGGAGCATGAAAGGGAAGTAGTGGTTGGGAAAGGAGTGAGACAGGGTTGTAGCCTCTCCCCAATGTTATTCAATCTGTATATTGAGCAAGCAGTAAAGGAAACAAAAGAAAAATTCGGAGTAGGTATTAAAATTCATGGAGAAGAAGTAAAAACTTTGACGTTCGCCGATGACATTGTAATTCTGTCAGAGACAGCAAAGGACTTGGAAGAGCAGTTGAACGGAATGGGCAATGTCTTGAAAGGAGGATATAAGATGAACATCTACAAAAGCAAAACGAGGATAATGGAATGTAGTCAAATTAAGTCGGGTGATGCTGAGGGAACTAGATTAGGAAATGAGACACTTAAAGTAGTGAAGGAGTTTTGCTATTTGGGGAGCAAAATAACTGATGATGGTCGAAGTAGAGAGGATATAAAATGTAGACTGGCAATGGCAAGGAAAGCGTTTCTGAAGAAGAGAAATTTGTTAACATCGAGTATAGATTTAAGTGTCAGGAAGTCGTTTCTGAAAGTGTTTGTATGGAGTGTAGCCATGTATGCAAGTGAAACATGGACGATAACTAGTTTGGACAAGAAGAGAATAGAAGCTTTCAAAATGTGGTGCTACAGAAGAATGCTGAAGATACGGTGGGTAGATCACGTAACTAATAAGGAGGTATTGAATAGGATTGGGGAGAAGAGAAGTTTGTGGCACAACTTGACTAGAAGAAGGGATCGGTTGGTAGGACATGTTTTGAGGCATCAAGGGATCACAAATTTAGCATTGGAGGGCAGCGTGGAGGGTAAAAATCGTAGAGGGAGACCAAGAGATGAATACACTAAGCAGATTCAGAAGGATGTAGGTTGCGGTAAGTACTGGGAGATGAAGAAGCTTGCACAGGATAGAGTAGCATGGAGAGCTGCATCAAACCAGTCTCAGGACTGAAGACCACAACAACAACAACAGGTATTTAGTTGAATTTACGGCTTTTAGATTAGACTGATTTATCGTGTAACCGAAGTTTAACGAGTTCCTTTTAGCATTCATGTGGATGACCTTACACTTTTCGTTATTTAGGGCCAACTGCCACTTTTAGCACCATTCAGATATCTTTTCTAAATCGTTTTGCAGTTTTTTTGGTCTTCTGATGACTTTATTAGTCGAGAAACGACAGCGTCATCTGCGAACAACCGAAGACGGCAGCTCAGATTGTCTCCCAAATCGTTTATATAGATAAGGAACAGCAAAGGGCCTATAACACTACGTTGGGGAACACCAGAAATCCCTTCTGTTTTACTCGACGACTTTCCGTCAGTTACTACGAACTGTGACCTCTCTGACTGGAAATCACAAATCCAGTCACATAACTGAGATGATATTCCATAAGCACGCAATTTCACTACGAGCCGCTTGTGTGGTACGGTGTCAAAAGCCTTCCGTAAATCCAGAAATACGGAATCGATCTGAAATCCCTTGTCAATAGCACTCAACACTTCATGTGAGTAAAGAGATAGTTGTGTTTCACAGAAACGATGCTTTCTAAACCCATGTTGACTGTGTGTCAGTAGACCGTTTTCTTCGAGATAATTCATAATGTTCGAACACAATATTTGTTCTAAAATCCTGCTGCATATCGACGTTAACGATATGGGTCTGTAATTTAGTGGATTACTCCTACTACCTTTCTTGAACATTGATGTGACCTGCGCAGATTTTCAGTGTTTGGGTACGGATCTTTCTCGAGCGAACTGTTGTGTATGATTGTTAAGTATGAAGATATTGCATCAGCATACACCGAAATGAACCTAATAGGTATACAGTCTGGACCAGAAGACTTCCTTCTACTAATTGACTTGAGTTGATTCATTACTCTGAAGTTATACACTTATAAGTTACTCAGGTTGAAGGTGTTCGTCCTTCAGATTCTGGAATATTTACTTCGTCTTCTCTGGTGAAGAAATGTCGCAAGGCTGTGATTACGAACTCTTCCTTAGGAGCACTGTCATCGATAGTATTTCCATTGCTATCGCGCAAGGAATGCATTGATTGTGTTTTGCCGCTAAATCAATCCAGTTGGAATACATAGCAGTGAGTAGGAGACAAATTAAATTTAAAGCTTTCCTTTAATTTACATCTATGGTCACAAACTTTTTCTTAACAGATTACCGGTTTCGGTCTATAATGACTATCATCAGATCTGTTTTATAAAAACAAAGTCCAATGTTTTTATAAAAGAGATCTGATGATGGTCATTATAGACGGAAGCCGGTACTCCGTTAACAAAAAGTTTGTGACCATAGACGTAAATTAAAGGAAACTCATTGTATATACGGGTCACTGCTTTATTCGCGGCAATGTCGCAGCTTGTACATTTAAAGCATTTACCGAACATCTAATTCCGTGTTTTGTTTTTCCTAACTCTATGCGAAATCTGGACTGTACGTCACCCCGATGGGCCAGGAATATCTTCATCGGCACTCATCACTTAAATGCTCTAATAATAAAGACTGAACAGTAGCTCACCGAGTAGCTGTTCGGACGCTAAAAATGACGTCATACTTGCGAAGACTACCGACTTGTGCCGATATGTGACGAGCAGAACTAGGGAGCGAAGTGACAGTTCTGCGAGATATATATACAGGGTGAGTCACCTAACATTACCGCTGGATGTATTTCGTAAACCACATCAAATACTGACGAATCGATTCCACACACCGAACGTGAGGAGAGGGGCTAGTGTAATTGGTTAATACAAACCATAAAAAAATGCGCGGAAGTATGTTTTTTTTTAACACAAACCTACGTTTTTTTTAAATGGAACCCCGTTAGTTTTGTTAGCACATCCGAACATATAAACAAATACGTAATCAGTGCCGTTTGTTGCACTGTAAAATGTTAATTACATCCGGAGATATTGTAACCTAAAGTTGGCGCTTGAGTACCACTCCTCCGCTGTTCGATCGTGTGTATCGGAGAGCACCGAATTACGTAGGGATCCAAAGGGAACGGTGATGGACCTTAGGTACAGAAGAGACTGGAACAGCACATTACGTCCACATGCTAACACCTTTTTTTGGTATTTTTCACTGACGCACATGTACATTACCATGAGGGGTGAGGTACACGTACACACGTGGTTTCCGTTTTCAATTACGGAGTGGAATAGAGTGTGTCCCGACATGTCAGGCCAATAGATGTTCAATGTGGTGGCCATCATTTGCTGCATACAACTGCAATCTCTGGCGTAATGAATGTCGTACACGCCGCAGTACATCTGGTGTAATGTCGCCGCAGGCTGCCACAATACGTTGTTTCATATCCTCTGGGGTTGTAGGCACATCACGGTACACATTCTCCTTTAACGTACCCCACAGAAAGAAGTCCAGAGGTGTAAGATCAGGAGAACGGGCTGGCCAATTTATGCGTCCTCCACGTCCTATGAAACGCCCGTCGAACATCCTGTCAAGGGTCATCCTAGTGTTAATTGCGGAATGTGCAGGTGCACCATCATGTTGATACCACATACGTCGACGCCTTTCCAGTGGGACATTTTCGAGCAACGTTGGCAGATCATTCTGTAGAAACGCGATGTATGCTGCAGCTGTTTGGGCCCCTGCAATGAAGTGAGGACCAATGAGGTGGTCGCCAATGATTCCGCACCATACATTTACAGTCCACGGTCGCTGTCGCTCTACCTGTCTGAGCCAGCGAGGATTGTCCACGGAGCAGTAATGCATGTTCCGTAGATTCACTGCCTCGTGGTTTGTGAAACCCGCTTCATCGGTAAACAGGTAGAACTGCAACACATTCTCTGTTAATGCCCATTGACAGAATTGCACTCGATGATTAAAGTCATCACCATGTAATTGCTGATGTAGCGACACATGAAACGGGTGAAAGCGGTGACGATTCAGTATGCGCATGACACTACTTTGACTCAGTCTACCGGCTCTCGCAATGTCCCGTGTACTCGTGTGTGGGTTTATGGCAACAGCAGCTAACACACCAACTGCACCCGCTTCTCCTGTGACGGTCCTGTTACGGACCCGTTTGCGTGCTACGACCATACCTGTTGCATACAGTTCGCGGTAGATGTTTTGCAATGTGCGGCACGTTGGATGCTCTCTGTCCGGGTACCGTTCTGCATACACCCTGCAGGCTTCAGCTGCATTTCGTCGACACTTGCCATAGATGAGTATCATCTCCGCCTTTTCAGAGTTCGAATACACCACGGTCACAGTTCCTACAACACTACACTATCACAGACGTCTGGTAACACGGTGTTAGGGGACTGATGACCATAGCTGTCAAGTCCCATAGTGCTTAGAGCCATTAACACGGCGTACTACAGTTGGTCTGCGTGAGGAGACGAATGCAGAATAACAATAGCAGCAAGCGCTACATGCGGACACTGCGACAGCTAGACCAAACCACAACAGTGCACTACAGCCAAACTCGTAAACACGGTCGTCACCGTAAACATGTCCCTGCAGATGCTGCTCGCCGACCGTGGCCCGTGTTCGTTACAACACGCAACTGAACGTCGGAGGTTTCACGCGTCAACTTTAGGTTACAATATCTCCGGATGTAATTAACATTTTACAATGCAACAAACGGCACTGATTACGTATTTGTTTATATGTTCAGATGTGCTAACAAAAATAACGTGGTTCCATTTTAAAAAAACGCAGGTTTGTGTTAAAAAACATACTTCCGTGCATTTTTGTGTGGTTTGTATTAAACAATTACACTAGCCCCTCTCCTCACGTTCGGTCTGTGGAATCGGTTCGTCAGTATTTGGTGTGGCTTACGAAATATATCCAGCGGTAACGTTAGGTGACTCACCCTGTATATAGTTAAGGCTCACACCCCATTTGACCATCTTGTTCTGTACGGATGCACAAACAGTGCCCTAACTCTTACGGGAAATCGCGGTAAAGCCGCGAGTAATGAGTTTGATGGGCAGGAGCACTATGAATGTAGTGCGGGACAGTAAGTTGGGAATGGGGGTCTCACGGGAGGCGTGCCAGAGATAAGTCCCTGCAGTCGCGCTATTCATCTGTGTCCTCGGTGGCCCAGATGGGTAGAGCGTCTGGCATGTAAGCAGGAGATCCAGGGTTCGAGTCCCGGTCGGGGCACGCGTTTTCAACTGTCCGCATTGACTTATAACAACGCCTGTATGCAGCTAAGGGTATTCATTTAATTGTAATTACAATGCTGCGATGACAGAGGGTAGCACCTGTTGTTTCTATTAAATCTTGTTTGGCAAGTTGCGACATGGCCGCTGTTTAAAATAATGATTCAGGAGGTGTAGAATGCATTTCTTTTACTTCCACGAATGATAACAAAACTTCTGCTCCTCAGACTACCGGTTTCGGTCAGCAATGACCACCTTCAGATCTGTTTTGTATCATGTCCTAAAATAATCAAGCCATAGTAGCATCGTCACAAAATATACAAATCAGCACTTATAGTCACACACATTTAAAAGACGATGGAAACTAATGATCTAAAATAGTAAAAAAAAAAAACAGCAGCGATAGGGACAGTATGATTCTGGCAGAACTGAGGTCTAGTTAACGTCATTTTTAAAATACACTCCTGGAAATGGAAAAAAGAACACATTGACACCGGTGTGTCAGACCCACCATACCTGCTCCGGACACTGCGAGAGGGCTGTACAAGCAATGATCACACGCACGGCACAGCGGACACACCAGGAACTGCGGTGTTGGCCGTCGAATGGCGCTAGCTGCGCAGCATTTGTGCACCGCCGCCGTCAGTGTCAGCCAGTTTGCCGTGGCATGCGGAGCTCCATCGCAGTCTTTAACACTGGTAGCATGCCGCGACAGCGTGGACGTGAACCGTATGTGCAGTTGACGGACTTTGAGCGAGGGCGTATAGTGGGCATGCGGGAGGCCGGGTGGACGTACCGCCGAATTGCTCAACACGTGGGGCGTGAGGTCTCCACAGTACATCGATGTTGTCGCCAGTGGTCGGCGGAAGGTGCACGTGCCCGTCGACCTGGGACCGGACCGCAGCGACGCACGGATGCACGCCAAGACCGTAGGATCCTACGCAGTGCCGTAGGGGACCGCACCGCCACTTCCCAGCAAATTAGGGACACTGTTGCTCCTGGGGTATCGGCGAGGACCATTCGCAACCGTCTCCATGAAGCTGGGCTACGGTTCCGCACACCGTTAGGCCGTCTTCCGCTCACGCCCCAACATCGTGCAGCCCGCCTCCAGTGGTGTCGCGACAGGCGTGAATGGAGGGACGAATGGAGACGTGTCGTCTTCAGCGATGAGAGTCGCTTCTGCCTTGGTGCCAATGATGGTCGTATGCGTGTTTGGCGCCGTGCAGGTGAGCGCCACAATCAGGACTGCATACGACCGAGGCACACAGGGCCAACACCCGGCATCATGGTGTGGGGAGCGATCTCCTACACTGGCCGTACACCACTGGTGATCGTCGAGGGGACACTGAATAGTGCACGGTACATCCAAACCGTCATCGAACCCATCGTTCTACCATTCCCAGACCGGCAAGGGAACTTGCTGTTCCAACAGGACAATGCACGTCCGCATGTATCCCGTGCCACCCAACGTGCTCTAGAAGGTGTAAGTCAACTACCCTGGCCAGCAAGATCTCCGGATCTGTCCCCCATTGAGCATGTTTGGGACTGGATGAAGCGTCGTCTCACGCGGTCTGCACGTCCAGCACGAACGCTGGTCCAACTGAGGCGCCAGGTGGAACTGGCATGGCAAGCCGTTCCACAGGACTACATCCAGCATCTCTACGATCGTCTCCATGGGAGAATAGCAGCCTGCATTGCTGCGAAAGGTGGATATACACTGTACTAGTGCCGACATTGTGCATGCTCTGTTGCCTGTGTCTATGTGCCTGTAGTTCTGTCAGTGTGATCATGTGATGTATCTGACCCCAGGAATGTGTCAATAAAGTTTCCCCTTCCTGGGACAATGAATTCACGGTGTTCTTATTTCAATTTCCAGGAGTGTATTTGCGGCGATGGTATCCTGATTTTGTGTATATTTTGTCACGATGCCACTATGTCTTTATTATTTTAGGATATGTTTACAAAACAGATCTGAAGATGACCACTGCTGACCGAAACCGTCAAGGCCGGCCGCTGTGGCCGTGCGGTTCTAGGCGCTTCAGTCTGGAACCGCGTGACCGCTACGGTCGCAGGTTCGAATCCTGCCTCGGGCATGGATGTGTGTGATGTCCTTAGGTTAGTCAGGTTGAAGTAGTCCTAAGTTCTAGGTGACTGATGACCACAGACGTTAAGTCCCATAGTGCTCAGAGCCATTTGAACCATTTTTCGAAACCGTCAGTCTAAGGACTAGAAGTTTTGTGAGCATTGGCAGCAATAAAAGAAATTCAGTAAAGCTTGTGGTTTTATTGTTTTGACTATAAGAAATCATGTCTCAAAAACACAAATTTCAGAATAGTATTGCGTAAAAATGATTTCTCATTGTATGTTTTATCATATTATCTCAAAAATCTAAACTTGTGATTTTAGAAATTAAGCATTGGCGTGACGCAACTCCAGTCGACGAGAGATGCCACACTGAAGAGCAGCGAGCACGCAGAAGTGCCGCAACACGACGTGGCGTGGACTTGACTAATGTCTGAAGCAGTGGTGCAGGGAACTGACACCATGAATTCTACAGGGCTGTTCGCAAATCCTAAGAGTACGACGGGGTGGGAGTCTCTTCTGAACAGCACGTTTCAGGGCACCCCAGATATGCTCAATAGTGGTCATGTCGGGGGGATTTTGTGGCCAGCGGAAGTGTTTAAACTCTGAAGAGTGTTCCTAGAGCCACTTCGTAGCAATTCTGAACGTGTGGGATGTCGCATTGTCCTGCTGGAATTTCCCAAGTCCATCGGAATGCACAATTGACATCAATGGACGCAGGTCATCAGACAGGATGCTTACTTACGTCTCACATGTCAGAGCCGTATCTAGACGAATCACGGCTCCCATATCAGTCCAGATGCACGCGCCCCACACCATTACAGAGCCTCCAATAGCTTGAACAGTCCCCTGCCGACACGCAGAGTCCGTGAATTCATAAGGTTGCATCCATACCCGTATGCTTGATACAATTTCAAACGCGACTCTGCCAACCAGGCAACATGTTTCCAGTCATCAACAGTCTAGTGTCGGTGTTGACGGGCCCAGGCGAGGCGGAAAACTTTGAGTCGTGCAGTCATCAAGGGTACATGAATGGGCGTTCGGCTCCGTAAACCCCAGTTATTAAAATTTACGCAGAACGCAATGCGATGTTGTTACTTCACTGCAGTATCCACTTTCACGTACATGCTTCTTTTCGCATATGATGTTTGAGTTCAGTGCGATCATAGCAAGTGTTCTGAGGGCCTTAATTGCTTCGACGGTGGTCAGGGGAACCTTCAAGTAAGTAGAGCATATTGTGGCTAGGGTTGGTTTGTGTTGTTTGGGGAAGGAGACCAGACAGCGAGGTCATCGGTCTCATCGGATTAGGGAAGGATGGGGAAGGAAGTCGGCCGTGCCTTTTCAAAGCAACCATCCCGGCATTTGTCTGGAGCGATTTAGGGAAATCGCGGAAAACCTAAATCAGGATGGCCGGACGCGGGATTGAACCGTCGTCCTCCCGAATGCGAGTCCAGTGTCTAACCGGCTACGGTTGTGTCTGGTAGCCCGCATCTCGTGGTCGTGCGGTAGCGTTCTCGCTTCCCACGCCCGGGTTCCCGGGTTCGATTCCCGGCGGGGTCAGCGATTTTCTCTGCCTCGTGATGGCTGGGTGTTGTGTGACGTCCTTAGGTTAGTTAGGTTTAAGTAGTTCTAAGTTCTAGGGGACTGATGACCATAGATGTTAAGTCCCATAGTGCTCAGAGCCATTTTGTGTCTGGTAGGTTGGGTAAATCTCAGGATGACGGTCTGTGTTCGGAAGCGGATGCCTTTTGAAGTATCCCATAGAGGGCGTGGAGGATGAAAGAGGGCTACGAATGTTAGTTCGTGCTAAGCAGTGATGTAGGATTCAAGAGGAATGGGGAGACAAATGAGATTTTGGTCTTTAATTCACACTCCTATAGGATTTTCGATTGCATTTACGTAATTTGAGTAGACGGGACATTTTTATTAGCCGGTACAGAATGGAAGTGGGACAGAGAAGATAGTCGCAGGAGAGACGGAATGTGTGACGATCTAGGGCTTGTAACTGATAACCCATTTATGCAGGAGGGAAAGATAAGGAAGCGTGAGAGGGCAACCCAGAGTGGTAATGTCATTTGTCGATCGACTACATTTATTCAAATAACAACGAATAGTATTAAACACAGTAATAATCATGCTCTCTCTCAACAAAAGACAACCAAAGGTCAAAAACGTATCACAGAGATATGGGCACAACAAAGAACAGCAGCATTTCACATTAGGAAAAAGGTGAAAATGGGGCATCGAGGCCTATTCCCACATTCAGTCTGCACTCGACCAAGCTATGTTGCTAGTCGCAGAAACTGCTACAATTAATAGTACATAGTACAATTAGTAATTTCATAAAAGGCAACAACAGTCCTGAGAAAACTCTACCATCTGGTGAGCAAAATGTATGAGACAGGCGAAATACCCTCACACTTCAAGAAGAATATAATAATTCCAATCCCAAAGAAAGCAGGTGTTGACAGATGTGAAAATTACCGAATTAGCAGTTTAGTAAATCACAGCTGCAAAATACTAACGCGGATTCTTTACAGACGAATGGAAAAACTGGTAGAAGCGGACCTTGGGGAAGATCAGTTTGGATTCCGTAGAAATGTTGGAACACGGGAGGCAATACTGACCCTACGGCTTATCTTAGAAGCTAGATTAAGGAAAGGCAAACCTACTTTTCTATCATCTGTAGACTCAGAGAAAGCTTTTGACAATGTTGACTGGAATACTCTCTTTCAAATTCTGAAGGTGGCAGGGGTAAAAGACAGGGAGCGAAAGGCTACTTACAAGTTGTACAGAAACCAGATGGCAGTTATAAGAGTTGAGGAGCATGAAAGGGAAGCAGTGGTTGGAAAGGGAGTGAGACAGGGTTGTAGCCTATCCCCGATATTATTCGATCTGTATATTGAGCAAGCAGTACAGGAAACAAAAGAATAATTTGGAGTAGGAGTTAAAATCCATGGAGAAGAAATAAAAACTTTGAGGTTCGCCGATGACCTTGTAATTCTGTCAGAGGCAGCAAAGGACCTGGAAGAGCAGCTAAACGGAATGGACAGTGTCTTGAAAGGAAGATATAAGATGAACATCAACAAAAGCAAAACGAGGATAATGGAGTGTAGTCGAATTAAGTCGGCTGATGCTGAGGGAATTAGATTAGGAAATGAGGCACTTAAAGTAGTAAAGGAGTTTTGCTATTTGGGGAGCAAAATAGCCGATGATGGTGGAAGTAGGGAGGATATAAAATATGGACTGGCAATGGCAAGGAAAGCGTTTCTGAAGAAGAGAAATTTGTTAACATCGAGTATAGATTTCAGTGTCAGGATGTCGTTTCTGGCAGTATTTGTATGGAGTGTAGCCATGTATGGAAGTGAAACGTCGACGTTAAATAGTTTGGACAAGAAGAGAATAGAAGCTTTCGAAATGTGGTGCTACAGAATAATGCTGAAGATTATATGGGTAGATCACATAACTAATGAGGAGTTATTGATCAGAATTGGGGAGAAGAGGAGTTTGTGGCACACCTTGACTGGAAGAAGGGATCGGTTGGTAGGACATGTTCTGTGGCATCAAGGGATCACCAATTTAGTACTGGAGGGCAGCGTGGAGGGTAAAAATCGTAGAGGGAGACCAAGAGATGAATACACTAAGCAGATTCAGAAGGATGTAGGTTGCAGTAGGTACTGGGAGATGAAGAAGCTTGCACAGGATAGAGTAGCATGGAGAGCTGCATCAAACCAGTCTCTGGACTGAAGACCACAACAACAAAAGGCAACAAGCTATTTCATAGTAGCATTCCTTATACCAAGTTCCTTATACGAAGAAAATAAGCGAATATACTGTGGAAGCAGAATATTTCCCACAATTCTTTTATGCATTTTAAAAAATAAATAACACTTAAATGCCTTTAAAGGCGTAGAGAAGTCGGCCGCAAGCTGTTAACAAAAGGCACTACATAAGCGAGTGCCAAGGAAGCGGTTTGACAGTTGTAAATGAAACCCTTACAAGACCATACCAAAGAGTAGTATTTTGTCTTTAACTGTCGTAACAAAGATATCTATTCAACAAAGGAACATGAGAATTAAAGGCAGCCTCTAGCTTTAATCAACTGAGTAGTCACAGTTATAACCAGAGGCTCAGCGACAAATACTTCCAATAGCTGTCAGGCCACCAAGCCGTCTGTTGGCGTATGTAACAATAAGGCTAGAAGGACCGAACTTACCTCGACAGAACCGGAATTAAACAGATTCGCACGTCCATTAGCAGCTTTCGCTACACTTTAGGAAAGGAAATCTACAACACAATTTGCACACGTTTTAGACATACATGGTTTAAATCCAATCCCCCCACAAAAAAGGCAACAACTGAAATAACCAGTAGCAGAAAATACAACTTGTAAATTTAATTCACTTTAGACTCAGATGTTCATATGACTAGTTAAACCTTTCAGTTCAATCAGAATTTCACGTAGCCAACCTCTAGAAAACTCTGAGAGTCTATGGGGAATCCACAACAGTTGCTTCTACATCTACATCTACATCTACGTGATTACTCTGCTATTCACAATAAAGTGCCTGGCAGAGGGTTCAATGAACCACCTTCAAGCTGTCTCTCTGCGGTTCCACTCTCGAACGGCACGCAGGAAAAACGAGCACTTAAATTTTTCTGTGCGAGCCCCGATTTCTCTTGTTTTATCGTGATGGTTATTTCTCCCTATACAGGTAGGTGCCAACAGAATGTTTTCACAATCGGAGGAGAAAACTAGTGATTGAAATTTCATGAGAAGATCCCGTCGCAATGAAAAACGCCTTTGTTTTAATGATTGCCACTCCAATTCACGTATCGTGTTTGTGACGCTATCTCCCCTATTTCGCGATAATACATAACGAGCTGCCCCTCTTTGTACTTTTTCGATGTCATCCGTCAGTCCCACCTGATGCGGATCCCACACCGCACAGCAATACTCCAGAATAGGGCGGACAAGCGTGGTGTAAGCAGTCTCTTTAGTAGACCTGTTGCACCTTCTAAGTGTTCTGCCAATGAATCGCAGTCTTTGGTTTGCTCTACCCATAGTATTATCTATGTGATCGTTACAATTTAGGTTATTTGTAATCCCTAAGTATTTAGTTGAATTTACTGCCTTCAGATTAGTGTGACTTATCGCGTAATCGAAATTTAGCTGATTTCTTTTAGTACTAATATGAATAACTTCATACTTTTCCTTATTCTGGTCAACTCCCACATTTCGCACCATACAGATATCTTATCTAAATCATTTTGCAAAAAAGTCGTTTTGATCATCTGATGACTGTACAAGACGGTAAATGACAGCATCATCTGCAAACAATCTAAGACGGCTACTCATATTGTCTCCTATGTCGTTGACATAGATCAGGAACAATAGAGGGCCTATAACACTTCCTTCGGGAACGCCGGATATTACTTCTGTTTTACTCGATGACTTTCCGTCTTTTACTACGAGCTGTGACCTTTCTGACAGGAAATCACGAATCCAGTCGCACAACTGAGGCGATACTCCGTAGGCACGCAATTTGATTAGAAGACGCTTGTGAGGAACGGTGTCGAAAGCCTTCTGGAAATCAAAAAATATGGAATCAATAGGCCGTCCCGTGTCGCTAGCTCTTATTACTTCATGAATATAAAGAGCTAGTTGTATTTCACAAGAACGATATTTTCTGAATCCATGCTGACTATGTATCAATAAATCGTTTTCTTCGTTGTACTTCATAATGTTCGAATACAGTATATGTTCTTTCATAGTCCACTGTTTCACATGACTTGCGATAATGTATTTCATTCTCTTTTTTTCTTTATTTCTGTCCATTATGATGTAGTGTGTTCTTCTATCTTTGCTTGTTTTGTACGACTTGGCCTTCGAGATATATACTCGTACATTTACCTCCTTGGACTCACTGTCAGCCGGCGGTGTGGCTCAGCGGTTCTAGGCGCTGCAGTCTGGAACCGCGCGACCGATATGGTCGCAGGTACGTATCCTGCCTCGGGCATGGATGTGTGTGATGTCCTTAGGTTAGTTAGGTTTAAGTAGCGCCCGCATACATTCTGCTAAACTCACGAGAAACACTGTACAGGTGTTGGTCTGGGATGTCATTCTACATCCCCCTTATTCAGCTGATCGTGGGCCTTCAGATTTTCACTTTTTTCGCTCTCTATGGAGCAGCCTTTAAAGACATTCCTGTCCAGATGAGAAAACGCTCGGAACACGGTTCGACGAGTTCTTCGCATCAAAATCACGTGATTTCTACAGTCACGGAATTGAAAAGTTACACCAGCGTTGGCAGACTGTTATAAATAATGAAGGAGAATATGTTATTGACGACTAAAGCCTCTGTTATGTGTACTGTTTTGTTTGTTAAACTTATGGAAAAACGCTAAGATCCTATGCGCCAACCTTACATATTACTTACATCACTGCTGTGAGATATGACTGCAAATGCCAGTTCCGTATGAACCACATAACATCCATGGCCCTCGACAACTCACCTTGTGTGTGCTGCTTAAGTCGCGTAAGTTGCATGAGAGTGATGCTACTCATTTACTTAACATTTTTCTCTGAATTTTATTCATAACTCCATGCACTGGTCTGTAAACAATATATGCTATGGCAGACAAATCGTCTGGTCATAGATACTTAATACTACCTGTATGGAGCTAGCCCAGGTCACTTTTTCTGTGTGGAATGCATGACTGCAGAACAGGTTTCTAATGCAAATAGTGCATATGAATGTGGGTTGTTTGTGAGAAAAGCCAGGTATGCCTCGTGTAGGGAGAAGAAATCTCTTCTGGTAGATGTCAGAACAAGGCAGCGGCATGATTGTCGCCTACCCAGACTGTGCTTTGTCTTTCCGCCGTATTGCTGCTCACGTTGGTCGGGATTCCAAGGGTGTTATTAGATTAGATTAATCTTAGTACTTGTTCCATAGATCATGAATACGACACTTCGTAACGATATGGCACTTGTCAGGTTAACAAGAGGCGTATATACAAAATATTACATTACAGAAAATATTACATTACACTTAATATTTTTAATTTTTTTGTGGGGGTTGGGAACATTACCCACTTACTATATCCAAAAATTCATCTAATGAGTAGAAGGAGTTGCCATTAAGAAATTCTTTTAATTTCCTTTTATATGCTATATGGCTATCTGTCAGACTTTTGATGCTTTTAGGTAAGTGACCAAATATTTTTGTAGCAGCATAATTTACCCCCTTCTGAGCCAAAGTTAGATTTAATCTTGAGTAGTGAAGATCATCCTTTCTCCTAGTGTTGTAGCCATGTACACTGCTGTTACTTTTGAATTCGTTCGGATTGTTAATAACAAATTTCGTAAGTGAATATATGTGTTGTGAGGGTACAGTGAAATTTTTTTTTTTTTTTCCTTATTGTATTTGAATTCCCCATCGAGGCGGGCTGGCAGCAGCATATGCGCTGCTCTTCAGCCGAAAGACATAGAACAAACAATAGAAGGCATTTAAAAAGAACAAAGGAGAGAATATGGTGAACATAGATATAAAAAAGGGGGAACATCATGGAAGGCAATGGACGAAAAACGTGGTGACCGTAAAATGGAGATAAAAAAACTGTTAAAACTGTTTAAAAGAAGCACACACAAAAAGCCACACGCTGCGACAATGAAAAGAACACAAGGCACAGTATGACTGGAGCATGAAAGGTATCGACGGATGGCGTAGCACATAACAAACACTGACGGCGAACTTCAAGGCAGTACACAATTAAAATCACACCTCTTGACGCACAGGAGAAACAGCACTAGACACAACACTGATGTGGCACACTGACGATGATCAAAACAGAGGATCTGCCAGGCGCTAGGAGATGAGGGAGACTGGAAGAAGGGAGGGAGGGGAAGAGATGGGGGAGGTGAGCGGGGGGCGCGCTGAAGAGGGACAGGTAGGGAGGGATGTGGGAAGGAAAGAGGCAAGTATGGGGTGCAGGGTCTCAGAGGAGGGGGGGGGGGGGAATGAAGAAAATCCGCTCTGGGAGAAGGAGGGAAGAGGAAAAAAATGGGGCCCTGGGGAGGGGGGGGGAACAAGGCCAGGTTACAGTTGGAAGGAAGGGTAGATGTCACGGCGAAGTTCGTCGTCCGGGAGGGGGAGGTACGGTGAAGATCTCTAGTTCTTTAAATAAGTTTCTGCAGGATGAACTTGGATGAGCTCCAGCAATTATTCTGATTACACGTTTTTGTGTAATGAACACTCTTTTATTCAATGATGAGTTACCCCAGAATATGCCAGTATCAGGTTCAGGTGCCCATACTCAACACTGCAGGATCTCAGTGGCCTGACAACCTCTATTACAGGCGCCATTTTGACGGCTACGTATATCGGAGCCACCTATCGGAACTTCATGAAACTATAGGGGCTGAAATGGGATTATCCGGCGATACCCCCAACGATCTGCGCTTGTTTGAAACCGAAACTGACCGCGAAAAAGGTATTGCATTACTTATTGAACGTCCCTCCGCCAGTTAAATGTCTAGCACGCCAAGTGCAGGTCTATTCACGAAGACATGCAGATGTTTTAATTCTGCGAAGAAAACTAAGGAAAAAAGTTCATGTAAATATAGGTCGGCAAATGTTTAGTTACGAAGTTACGGCTAGTATAAGATTTTGCCTGAAATTTAGCAACTTTGCTAATATGAAGCCATCACAAAACTGTACGAGATTAAATTAAAGCACGATTTCCATTTATTTTGTTATTATTGGTCTAGTGAATATAGTAAAACATGTCCCAGACGTTTATCTGCAGTAGTTTTCCAGAACATTCAGGAATGCAACAGACGAAATTAACCCATTACTGGCCAAAACTCTATCAGATCATTTTTTGGAAACTTTTATACATAAATACGTTACACTGAGTGATTAACTGAATAAAAAGTTGTTTTGAAAATTTTCATTTTATTAGAACAAAAACTACAGACCGTCCCATTTTTGGGACATTGGCCAAATGCGCTATCCAAATTCACAACCTTGTTCTCCATGCATAATATTGTAAGAAACAACACAAACAATAAAGAATGTTTTAATATTATTGAATGTCTATTCAGTATGAAATGAAGCACAACAGTTGTCGTGTACACCAACATTGCACCTATCACAAATTTTTGTTGTTTTTTTTCTTGCAGTAAGCACATCTCTTCTGTGTTTTACTTGGCACAATGAAATGATTTCCTGGATCTAGTCGTACATCTGTGCTCACTCGTCGTACCATCAATTTGCTTCCTTGTGGTCCTATGCGTTTTGGTACTGATTCTGTTTTCTTTGATAGGTAAAACATCACTATTCTCCGTCGGGCATCCAAAAGTGAGAGCTTCTCATTAGAGTTAGCAATTTGGTATGCATGCTATGTGTTTACTACGGAGATATCAATCATCTGTGTGAATAATGGCCACCACCATTTCTTTGACCTTATCCTCGTCCTATAAAGTGATATCTGCTTGTCCAGTAGATCTACGCCACCCATACAGGCATTATACGGTATTCTTCAATGAGATGTGGCATTGTAACAGATATTTCCTTTTTCTTTGCCCGTGAGTATCTTTTAGTAGAACTCAGAGGACTAATAGTACTGCAATTTGTGGCTACACATACTGGTTTGTTGTCACTCCGTTTCAGAACCAGAACTTCGTTCACTTTGTCAAACATGTAGTCATAGAATCCTCGTCCTTTTCTTTTGCCATTATTTTCGAGTCAATCAAAGGATATGCATTAGTTCGGATCTCTCCTGTAGCTTTCATTTTACTCTTTTCGATTGTGACCAGTGTGTCAACAATGGTGAAAACGTTGTCAAAGAAAAGCTTATAATCGGATACTCTGATTCTGGAATCATGCTGGTTAGTTCATTTATTACCCTTGCACCTACAGGCTCCTGTTTGTTGTCAGTCTTGCCACAGTATGGCGAAAAATTATAAAGAAAGCCACTGGAACTTGTAAGACACCAAATTTTATATCCAAATTTGATAGGCTTTCCCCTCAGAAACATTTTAGCTGCATGTTTGCCATAATAACGTACCACCATTTCATCAATTGAGAGTTCTGAATGAAATACGCCAAATTTACCAAATTCCTTTTTCAGAATTTCAAAGTACAACCTCAGTTTGTACATCTTGTCGTTTCTGTCTATTTTGGAGTTGTCATTGAGATGAATGAATCTCTTTATTTCCCGAAACCTATTTCTTGACATGGAGTTGAAGACTAAAGGAACACCGACATCAGGAGCCTGTTCCCGGTACATATTCTCATGGGGAAGCTTATGATAACCACTCGGAAGTAGTATGCCAATAAATGATTTTAGTTCTTATTTGGTTAGCAGAAAATTTATTTTGTTATGTTGGCAAGCATAGATTTCGCCTTGTTCAATAATAGTATCCATTAGTTTCTCAGAAAAAAAACCTCAAACACCTGGGGCACTGTCTTATTTGCTAGACATTCTGCAACATAATGTTCATTGCTCTTCCCTGGTTCACTAGTGTTTGTGTACGTTGGTTCACATTTATACTACTTACATTTATATTTTCTTGTAGATTACGTACCACTTCCTGCTCCATCTCCTAACGCTTCCCTTTTTTTGGCTTCTCGAGGTACAACTCTAGCATTAGCTTCATCTCAGCTGGTTATGAGCTCTAAAGTACCGGCTAAATCTTGTACAACATACTCATTGTTCAGTACATTTTCGTCAATGTCTTCTTCATCTGTTATTACATCTGCATCGGGTGGAGTAATCGCCAATTCTACGTCGTCATCTTCATCGTCACTCTCTTGATGGTTCTCTAGTTCTGCTATAATTTCATCAAGTGTAAGTCCATGCGGCATGTTTTTATCCTGTTGGAATCTTAACATTCGAATAGAATACGAAAAAAAGCAGATATAAAGAACGTAAAATGCAATTCTTCTCTGTATAATACGTGTATACAAGAATAGGGCACATCAACAGTAAATGATAGTGTAACATGCCATTGTCCCATTATTGGGACGCATAAAATATATCGATATTGCACCTACTTGAAAAAATCTGAAGTATCTTACACGGACATCCATATGTTGATAACAAACACGGCCAGACAACTAAATCACAGCTCATTGTCGTCCAGGAACTGCCAGAAGACATACAGTGCTGCCAAATGCGAGAACAAAAGTTCGGCAAATTTATAATTTTCCTGACGTGACGTACTTAGAAAAAGTTATTTATTTTACATTTTCAGGCATTACAGCAGTTAGTTGAACCTACAGGTGCAACAATAAAGGCTAAAAGCTCCATTGATTACCCAGAAATAAGTAAAATACACGCGTCCCAAAAAAGGGACAATGGCCAGTAATGGGTTAAGAACAACCCTGTGAAACTGAAACGAGCAACAATACCTGTTCATACACGTGCAGCCAACTGCATTGAACTCGGTGGAGACATTTTTGAATATTTATTGCGAATGTATTGTGAAACTGTATGTACAGTGTACAACTTCCTCAACGGTGAGCTTTGTTTTTTCCAGTTTAACATGAATTCACGTTTGCTATGGTATTAATAAAAGCAGATTATCTGACACACTCATACAGTTTGAGTTAACGTTATTACCACCATTTTTCCAAAATTAAATTTTCTACAACTTTGTTGAAAACTTTGTGCAGTTGTCTGGAATTTAAAGAACGAATTGGGCCAAGTAGTTAATAAATAAAAAATTTTACGAAATTACTTCTTTGCTTCTCTGGATGTTCTGGAAAACTACTGCAGGTACACATCTTTGACATGTTTTATTAGATTCACCATACGAATAACAAGAAAATAAATGGAAATCGTGCTTTACTTTAACCTCGCACAGTTTAGCGAAATTGCTAAATTTCAGGTAAAATCTTTTATTAGCCGTAACTCCGTAACTAAACATTTGCGGACCTATATTTATATGAACTTTTTTCTTTAGTTTTACTAGTAGCATAGCATATTAAAATATTTGTATATCTTCGTGAATCGCCCTGTATTTCACGTGCTAGACATTTAACTGGCGGAGGGGCGTTCGGTTTCGGTTTAAGTTTCGGTTTAAAACATGCGCAGATCGTTGCGGGACATCGTGGGATATTCCCACTTCAGCCCTTATAGTTGCATGAAGTTCCGCTAGGTGGCTGCACTGTACGTAGCCTTCAATATGGCGTCTGTAATAGAGGTGCGTTCGAAGCACGGAGCTGTCATTGAGTTTCTTTTGGCGGGAAACCAAAGCATCGCAGATATTCACAGGATCTTGCAGAATGTCTACGGAGGCCTGGCAGTGAAGTGGGTCGTTGGGCGAGACGTCTGTCGTCATCACAACAAGGCCGCGCAAACCTGTCCGGTCTTCCTCGTGCCGGGCGGCTGCACACAGCTGTCACAACTGCGCTGTTGGGACGTGCGGACACTCTCATTCCAGGTGATCGACGGATCACGACCAAAACTGCACAAAAACTGCGCGTGTCTGTTGTTAGTGCTGACACAGGTTGGTTGGTTGGTTTGGGGAAGGAGACCAGACAGCGAGGTCATCGGTCTCATTGGATTAGGGAAGGACGGGGAAGGAAGTCGGCCGTGCCCTTTGAAAGGAATCATCCCGGCATGTGCCTGGAGCGATTTAGGGAAATCACGGAAAACCTAAATCAGGATGGCTGGATGCGGGATTGAACCGTCGTCCTCCCGAATGCGAGTCCAGTGTCTAACCACTGCGCCACCTCGCTCGGTAGTGCTGACACACTCCAACACTAGTTGGGTTCCTCAAAGGCGCGGATTCCTCGCCACCTAAGAAAAGACCACGAAGTTCAAACTTGCACACTCATCCGCTAAAGCTGTGCTGACGGTCGTCTGGCACTCTGAAGAGGTTGTTCTGTTTGATACCCCTCCCTCATGGTGCAATGATCAACTCGGAAGTTCAAATGTTCAAATGTGTGTCAAATCTTATGGGACTTTAACTGTTTAGGTCGTCAGTCCCTAAGCTTACACACTGCTTAACCTAAATTGTCCTAAGGACAAAGACACACACCCATGCCCGAGGGAGGACTCGAAACTCCGCCGGGACCAGCAACTCGGAAGTCTATTGTGCTTCCATCAGGAAACGACTGCAGCAAGTTCGTCCCCACAAAACTTCCTCTTCTTCATGATGACGCTAGGCCTCACACAAGCCTGCGGAACCGAGAGAAGTTCACAAAACTGCACTGAGCTGTTCGTCCTCGGCCACTTACAGCCCGGATCTCGCGCCTTCCAACTTCCATGTGTTTGGTCCAATAAAGTACGCACTCCACAGGAAGCAGTATGTGGATGATGGGGAGTTTATTAATGCAGCAAGACGTTGCCTCCAGTCTACCAGTAGAGTGGTACCAAGCAGACATACAGAACCTGCCAGTAATGTGGCGTAAGATCGCCGCATTGAACGGAGATTATGTAGAAAGATTTGGTTTTGCAGCCAAAAGAGTGGGGAACAATATGGTGTATTCGAATCCTGAATAAAAGGAACCTGCTTTCAGAAAAACATGTGCTGCATTCCAGAATGAGATTTTCACTCTGCAGCGGAGTGTGCGCTGATATGAAACTTCCTGGCAGATTAAAACTGTGCGCCGGAGGGAGACTCGAACTCGGGACCTTTGCCCTTCGCGGGCAAGTGCTCTACCAACTGAGCTACCCAAGCACGACTCACGCCCCGTCCTCACAGCTTTACTTCTGGCAGTACCTCGTCTCCTACCTTCCAAACTTTACAGAAGCTCTCCTGCGAACCTTGCATACAGTTTTAATCTGCCAGGAAGTTTCATATCAGCGCACACTCCCCTGCAGAGTGAAAATCTGATTCTGGAAACATCCCCCAGGCTGTGGCTAAGCCACGTCTCCGCAATATCCTTTCTTTCAGGAGTGCTAGCTCTGCGCGGTTTGCAGAAGAGCTTCTGTAAAGTTTGGAAAGTAGGAGGCGAGGTACTGGCAGAAGTAAAGCTGTGAGGACGGGGCGTGAGTCGTGCTTGGATAGCTCAGTTGGTAGAGCACTTGTCCGCGAAAGGAAAAGGTCTCCTGTTCGAGTCTCGGTCCGGCACACAGTTTTAATCTACCAGGAAGTTTCATGTGCTGCATTATTCACTGAGCACCCCTCGTATTACAGCTGTTTGAAGGATATTGCTAATTCTTCAGTTAAAGAATTTTATGGTCAGTAAAATGATATGTATAGAACTATTTATACAACATGATGACAGTTAAGCCAGACTTCGTTAGTCGTGCACTGTATAGTACCTTGAAATAGAAGAAGGCCTCTTACTGTGGAACCTGTAATACCTGCAAATAAACGGAGTTTCTACAATACCCTAACAATCATACCTGTTTAGAAAATGGAAAATTTGTTTTAGTTTCCAAAAGGTTCTATTTAAAAAGATATTTAATTTGTAACTGGTTTTTGAGAATGCTTCTCCTGCTTAATCTAATTCTGATTCCACCTACTGACTATTAGTGCGTAGTAGAGTAATACTGTTAAGAGAGAGACTATCAAATACAGTACGAAATAGATTTTCTCGATTGCAACGCTTTTAAATTCCAACAGGATACTTTTTCCTTGGTACATGCCCATTTTGTACCTTCGAACATGTTTTCACATTTACAAAACCTTAATTATCCTGGGTATTTTTTGTGAATCCAGAAAAAGACTATAACACATAAAAACTGAATGCCATCATTTAAAAATGAAATATGGCAATATACACTGAAGCGCCAAAGAAACAGGTATAGGCATGCTTACTTAAATATAGATATATATAAACAGACAGAATACGGCGCTGCGGTCGGCAACGCCGATATAAGACAACAAGAATCTGTTGCAGTTGTTAGAACGGTTACTGCTGCTACAATGGCGGTTATCAAAATTTTAAGTGTGTTTGAACGTGGTCTTAGAATCGACGCACCAGCGATAGGACACAACATCTCCGAGATAGCAATGAAGTGGGGATTTTCCCGTACGACCGTATCACGAGTGTACTGTGAATATCAGGAATCCGGAAAAACTTCAAATCTCCGACATCGCTGCGGCCGGAGAAAGATCCTGCAAGAACGGGACCAGCGACCACCGAACAGAGTCGCTCAATGCAGCGGTTAAAGGCGCTACTGTTTGGAACCGCACGACCGGTACGGTCGCAGCTTCGAATCCTGCCTCGGGCATGGATGTGTGTGATGTCCTTAGGTTAGTTAGGTTTCAGTAGTTCTAAGTTCTAGGGGACTTACGACCACAGCAATTGAGTCCCATAGTGCTCAGAGCCATTTGAACCATTTGAACCCACTCGTATACCCTTGATGACTGCACGACACAAAGTTTTACTCCTGGCCTGGGCCTCTCAACATGGACATTGGACTGTTGATCACTGGAAACATGTTGCCTTGTCGGACCACTCTCGTTTCAAATTGTATCGAGCGGATGGACGTGTACGGGAATGGAGAAACCTCATGAATCCATGGACCCTGCATGTCAACTGGGGACTGTTCAAGCTGGTGGACGCTCTGCAATGGTGTGGGGCGCGTGCAGTTGGAGTCATCTGGGACCCCTGATACGTCTAAATACGACTCTGACAGGTGACACTTGCGTAAGCATCCTGTCTGACCACTTCCATCCATGCGTGCCCATGGTGCAATCCGACGGACTTGGGCAATTCCAGCAGGACAATGCGACACCCCACACGTCGAGAATTGCTACAGAGTGTCTGCAGGAACACTCCTCTGAGTTTAAACAATTGTGCTGGCTACTAAATTCCCCAGAAATGAACATTATTGAGCATATCTGGGACGTCTTCCAACGTGCAGTTCAGAAGAGATCTCCACCTCCTCGTACTCTTCCGGATTTATGGACAGTCCTGCAGGATTCATGGTGTCACTTCCCTCCGGCTCTTATTGAGACATTAGTCGAGCCCATGCCACATCGTGTTGCGGCGCTGATGCGTGGTCTTGGGGGCCCTACACAATATTAGGCAGGTGTATCAGTTTCTTTGCCTCTTCAGTGTATGAAACTTCCATTACAAGGCTCGTTACAGGTTAAAGTGTGGAGAGTGTATGACGTAGGAACCCCCCCCCCCCCCTCCCGCTGCTGTATACGCACAACGAATAGATGCTCGTTATTTGCAAGCCTTATTAGCGTTGCAAATATAATGGTCGGGAGCCGGCCGGTGTGGCCGCGCGGTTAAAGGCGCTACAGTCTGGAACCACGTGACCGCTACCGTCGCAGGTTCGAATGCTGTCTCGGGCATGGATGTGTGTGATGTCCTCAGGTTAATTAGGTTTAAGTAGTTCTAAGTTCTAGGGGACTCATAACCACATATGTTAAGTCCCATAGTGCTCAGAGCCATTTGAACCTTTTTTGAATGGTCGGGAGCGTACTTTGACGTGCACTAACGATTATGAGATACGGTACAGACGTTCTTTACAACCCGCTAATAGCAATGAGATACAAAAGTGGTCAGCTCTTATCGAGTCCCAAGAGATGAATCTTATCATTACATTACATTTATCGTTTTCCATGGATCCCTTGGAGAGGAGTCTCTGTAATGTGCAACGAGTGAAAGTTTTTTTTTTTTTTTTTTTTTTTTTTTTTTTTTTTTTTTTTTTTTTTTTTTTACTCAGATACATGAATATCGTACAATTCTAGTGCAGACAGAGTTAGGAGCAATAATCCTTGTGAAGATATTCATCGATGAAGTAGAAGGAGTTGGCGAGCAGGAAGTTCTTTAATTCACTCTGAAACCGATCTTATCACTTACAAGACCTTTGACGCGGTTCAAATGGCTCTGAGCACTATGGGACTTAACAGCTATGGTCATCAGTCCCCTAGAACTTAGAACTACTCAAACCTAACTAACCTAAGGACAGCACACAACACCCAGCCATCACGAGGCAGAGAAAATCCCTGACCCCGCCGGAAATCGAACCCGGCCTTTGACATGCTCAGGTAAGTTATTGAATATATGAGTACCCATGTATCTGACTCCTTTTTGTACTAATGTTAAGCTTTTATAGTCCTTATACAGGTTGTTTTCAGTTCTGTATTATAATTATGTTTTGCACTATTTTGTGTAAAAAGAGACGTGTTGGAAATGACAAAGGACATCAGTAAGTATATATACTAAGAAGTAGTAATTAGAATACCAAGTTTCTTAAGGAGGTCTCTGCATTATGATCTAGCAGAGACCTCTTTAAGAAACTTGGTATTCTAATTACTACTTGTCAGTACATATATAGGGTGTCCCAGCTATCTTGTCCATCCAAAATATCTCTGGAACAATAACAGCTATTGGAAAACGACTTTCACCGGTATCAGTGTAGGGCTGGGGCCGATGAATGTACATATTTGGAAACATTCTAAAAGAAAGCATATGTGTTTTTTAACACAAACTTATGTTTTTTTTAAAATGGACCTCCTATATTTTTTCTTCAGCAATCCGTAGCATGACAAAGCACAATATTCCCATTACACCCCGAGATATTAAGACGCGAAGTTGACGCTTGAAACACCCGACATGCGCTGCTAGCGCACGTCCTGAGGCTCAGGCGTGAACCCCATGCTGCCCGTAATTGCGATATGATTGACATGCGTAATCATACTTCCAAACTTATCAAGAGGTCCGAAACGAATAATACGGTCTGCTGCCATCCTGCTGCGATTACGGGCAGCATGGGGTTCACGCCTGAGCCTCAGGACGTGCGCTAGCAGCGCATGTCGGGTGTTTCAAGCGTCAACTTCGCGTCTTAATATCTCGGGGTGTAATGGGAATATTGTGCTTTGTCATGCTATGGATTGCTGAAGAAAAAATATAGGAGGTCCATTTAAAAAAAAACATAAGTTTGTGTTAAAAAACACATATGCTTTCTTTTAGAATGTTTCCAAATATGTACATTCATCGGCCCCAGCCCTACACTGATACCGGTGAAAGTCGTTTTCCAATAGCTGTTATCGTTCCAGAGATATTTTGGATGGACAAGATAGCTGGGACACCCTGTATAGTTGTAATGACTCGTTTGTGAATTTTGAAAATGTTCTCTTTGTGAGAGGAGTTTCCCCAAAAGATGATCCCGTAACTCATTAGAGAATGGAAGTAGGCCGAATAAACTAACTTCTTCATTTTTAAATCACCTATTTCTG
This sequence comes from Schistocerca piceifrons, assembly GCF_021461385.2. Classification (NCBI taxonomy): domain Eukaryota; kingdom Metazoa; phylum Arthropoda; class Insecta; order Orthoptera; family Acrididae; genus Schistocerca; species Schistocerca piceifrons. Next base: position 64,555,141 of record NC_060148.1, on the reverse strand, counting down.
ATATCATGCGTACTGAAAATGTAGCTGACCTAAGGCGTTTTATTAAGTCTAGAGTGTGAGTTTTCCAATTTAGGTTGTGCTCAATTTCTACCCCTAAAAATTTGACACTGTCTACAGCTTTAACTTCATTGTTTGAATACATTATATAGGGTGAGGTACTAAACTGTATGTACTAAACTGTATGTACTGGGTCTTGTCAAAATTCAGTGACAATCCATTTGCTGTGAACCACCCATCGATACTTACAAATATTTCATTAGCTGATTGCTCAGTGACATCACGGGTACTGTTTTTTACACCAACAGTTGTATCATCCGCAAATAAGACAAAATTTGCATTTTCTGATACTGCATATGGAAGGTCATTAATATACAGGGTGAGTCACCTAACATTACCGCTGGATATATTTCGTAAACCACATCAAATACTGACGAACCGATTCCACACACCGAACGTGAGGAGAGGGGCTAGTGTAATTGGTTAATACAAACCATAAAAAAATGCACGGAAGTATGTTTTTTAACACAAACCTACGTTTTTTTTTAAATGGAACCCCGTTAGTTTTGTTAGCACATCTGAACATGTAAACAAACACGTAATCAGTGCCGTTTGTTGCATTGTAAAATGTTAATTACATCCGGAGATATTGTAACCTAAAGTTGACGCTTGAGTACCACTCCTCCGCTGTTCGATCGTGTGTATCGGAGAACACCGAATTACGTAGGGATCCAAAGGGAACGGTGATGGACCTTAGGTACAGAAGAGACTGGAACACCACATTACGTCCACATGCTAACACCTTTTTATTGGTATTTTTCACTGACGCACATGTGCATTACCATGAGGGGTGAGGTACACGTACACAGATGGTTTCCGTTTTCAATTACGTAGTGGAATAGAGTGTGTCCCGACACGTCAGGCCAATAGATGTTCAATGTGGTGGCCATTATTCGCTGCACACAACTGCAATCTCTGGCGTAATGAATGTGGCACACGCCGCAGTACATCTGGTGTAATGTCGCCGCAGGCTGCCACAATACGTTGTTTCATATCCTCTGGAGTTGTAGGCACACCACGGTACACATTCTGCTTTAACGTACCCCACAGAAAGAAGTCCAGAGGTGCAAGATCAGGAGAACGGGCTGGCCAATTTATGTGTCCTCCACGACCTATGAAACGCCCGTCGGAGGTTTCAAGCGTCAACTTTAGGTTACAATATCTCCGGACGTAATTAACATTTTACAATGCAGCAAACGCCACTGACTACATATTTGTTTATATGTTCAGATGCGCTAACAAAACTAACGTGCTTCCATTTAAAAAAACGTAGGTTTGTGTTGAAAAACATACTTCCGTGCATTTTTTTATGGTTTGTATTAAACAATTACACTAGCCCCTCTCCTCACGTTCGGTCTGTGGAATCGGTTCGTCAGTATTTGATATGGTTTACGAAATATATCCAGCGGTAATGTTAGGTGACTCAACCTGTATAATAGGAACAACAAGGGACCTAAAACAGCCCTGGGGCACCCCTTGTCTGATGGTTTCCTATTTTGAATGACTATTGTTATACGGTAAGCCTGATACATACAGGTTTGTATTAAAAAGATAGGATGAGAACCATGAGCCTGCTACTCCTGTTATCCCACTCAATATTCTAACTTTTGTATAAGGATATCATGCTTAACACAATCAAAAGCTTTAGCCAGATCTCAGGATATTCCAAGTGGTAATAACTTTTGATTAATTGATTCTAATATATCATCTGTAAAAGTGAATATAGCTTGGTCACTTGACAGTCCTTTCGGAAATCCAAACTGACTGAGAATGAGAATATTTTCCTGTATTAAGTGTTTGTAAAGTCTATTGTACATAAGCCTATAAACACTTTTGAAAATATTGCCAGTAATGAAATGGGACGGAAGTTTTACACTGATGATTTGTCTCCTTTTTTGTGTAATGGTTTGACAATAGCACATTTAAGCCTATCTGGAAAAGTACCACTGTGGAGGGATTCATTACGTAAGTAAACTACTGGCCATTAAAATTGCTACACCACGAAGATGACGTGCTACAGACGCGAAATTTAACCGACAGGAAGAAGATGCTGTGCTTTGCAAATGATTAGCTTTTCAGAGCATTCACACAAGGTTGGCGCCGGTGGCGACACCTACAACGTGCTGACATGTGGAAAGTTTCCAACCGATTTCTCATACACAAACCGCAGTTGACCGGCGTTGCCTGGTGAAACGTTGTTGTGATGCCTCGTGTAAGGAGGAGAAATGCGTACCATCACGTTTCCGACTTTGATAAAGGTCGGATTGTAGCCTATCGCGATTCGCGATTACGGTTTATCGTATCGCGACATTGCTGCTCGCGTTGGTCGAGATCGAATGACTGTTAGCAGAATATGGAATCGGTGGGTTCAGGAGGGTAAAACGGAACGCCCTGCTGGATACCAACGGCCTCGTATCACTAGCAGTCGAGGTGGCAGGCATCTTATCCGCATGGCTGTAACGGATCGTACAGCCACATCTACATCCCTGAGTCAACAGATGGGGACGTTTGCAAGACAACAGACTTCTGCGCGAACAGTTCGACGACGTTTGCAGCAGCGTGGAGTATCAGCTCGGAGACAGTGGCTGCGGTTACCCATGACGCTGCATCACAGACAGGAGCGCCTGCGATGGTGTACTCAACGACGAAGCAAGTGCACGAATCACAAAACGTCATTTTTTCGGATGAAACCAGGTTGTGTTTACAGCATCACGATGGTCGCATCCGTGTTTGGCGATATCGCGGTGAACGCACATTGCAAGCGTGTATTCGTCATCGCGATATTGGAGTATCACCTGGCGTGATGGTATGGGGTGCCATTGGTTACACGTCTCGGTCACCTCTTGTTCGCATTGACGGCACTTTGAACAGTGGACGTTACATTTCAGATGTGTTACGACCCGTGGCTCTACCCTTCATTCGATCCCTGCGAAACTCTACATTTCAGCAGGATATTGCACGAACGTATGTTGCAGGTCCTGTAGGGGCCTTTCTGGATACAGAAAATGTTCGACCGCTGCCCTGGCCAACACGTTCTCCTGATCTCTCACCAAATGTAAAAGTCTCGTCAATGGTGGCCGAGCAACTGGCTCGTCACAATACGCCAGTCACTACTCTCGATGAACTGTGGTATCGTGTTGAAGCTGCATGGGCAGCTGTACCTGTACACGCCATCCGAGCTCTGTCTGACTCAACGCCCAGGCGTATCAAGGCCGTTATTACGGTCAGAGGTGGTTGTTCTGGGTACTGATTTCTGAGGATCTATGCGCCCAAACTGCGTGAAAATGTAATCACATGTCAGTTCTATTATAATATATTTGTCCAATGAATACCCGTTTATCATCTGCATTTCTTCTTGGTGTAGCAATTTTAATGGCCAGTAGTGTAATTCAGTACGTCACAAAGTTCTGAAGAGCAACATTTAGTTATGGTAGCGCTGATTTCTTCATAACCACTGGAAGATTTGTTTTTGAGAGAGCTAATAGTATTAGAAATCTCTTTCGGTGAGGTAGGATATAGTTGAAGTTTGTCAAACTTCTGCGGAAATGCATTTTTTAAATATTTTAAGCTGTCTTCTGATATGTATAGAAGCTGTGCCTTACTTACTCCGATCTTCATGAGGGCAGCTTTGCAGGGCGCCTGCGCTAACGTGGAATCCAATGGCGAACTGCCGAGCAGCGGAAAGTGAAGAGGCGTGCTGCGCCGTCCGACGCCATCAAACACGGGCTGCCTCTCTCTCCGGGCGCTGGCATACTCGCAGCGGCGATTGTCGCGTGAGATAGGACAGGCCTGAGGGTAAGTTTTGGCGTGGGCGGTTTAGAGCATTTCACAGCGCGCACGCAACATTAGCGACACTTGTAACGAGATGGTAAATCCTACCCTGCACTACACACACAAATTTCCCCTTTCACCTCCCAAATTTTAAATAGATTTTCTGAAGTGTATATACTGAAATATACAGGGTGATTCAAAAAGAATACCACAACTTTAAAAATGTGTATTTAATGAAAGAAACGTAATATAACCTTCTGTTATACATCATTACAAAGAGTATTTAAAAAGGTTTTTTTTCACTCAAAAATGAGTTCAGAGATGTTCAATATGGCCCCCTCCAGACACTCGAGCAATATCAACCCGATACTCCAACTCGTTCCACACTCTCTGTAGCATATCAGGCGTAACAGTTTGGATAGCTGCTGTTATTTCTCGTTTCAAATCATCAATGGTGGCTGGGAGAGGTGGCCGAAACACCATATCCTTAACATACCCCCATAAGAAAAAATCGCAGGGGTTAAGATCAGGGCTTCTTGGAGGCCAGTGATGAAGTGCTCTGTCACGGGCTGCCTGGCGGCCGATCCATCGCCTCGGGTAGTTGACGTTCAGGTAGTTACGGACAGATAAGTGCCAATGTGTAGTCCAGTTACAGTACAGTACAGTTACAGTAGCACCTTCGAAGAAAAAGGAACCAAAAACTTTACTGGCTGAAATGGCACAGAAAACGTTCACCTTAGGCGAGTCACGTTCGTACTGAGTTGTTTCCCGCGGATTCTCAGTGCCCCATATACAGACATTGTGACGGTTGACTTTCCCGTTAGTGTGGAAAGTTGCTTCATCACTAAACACAATCTTTGAAACGAAAGATTCATCTGTTTCCATTTGAGCAAGGATAAAATCACAGAAATCGATTCTTTCAATCTTATCAGCTGCAGACAGTGCTTGAACCAATTTCAGACGATAAGGTTTCATAACTAACCTTTTTCGTAGGACTCTCCACACAGTTGATTGTGAAATTTGCTGCTCTCTGCTAGCTCTGCGAGTCGATTTTCCTGGGCTGCGAACAAATGCTTGCTGGATGCGTGCTACATTTTCATCACTCGTTCTCGGCCGTCCAGAACTTTTCCCTTTGCACAAACACCCATTCTGTGTAAACTGTTTATACCAACGTTTAATACACCACCTATCAGGAGGTTTAACACCATACTTCGTTCGAAATGCACGCTGAACAACTGTCGTCGATTCACTTCTGCCGTACTCAATAACACAAAAAGCTTTCTGTTGAGCGGTCGCCATCTTAGCATCAACTGACGCTGACGCCTAGTCACCAGCGCCTCAAGCGAACAAATGTACAACTAAATGAAACTTTATAGCTCCCTTAATTCGCCGACAGATAGTGCTTAGCTCTGCCTTTTGTCGTTGCAGAGTTTTAAATTTCTAAAGTTGTGATATTCTTTTCGAATCACCCTGTATAATGGTGTAGTTTAGGGTGACGAAACGTCCCGGAAAACCGGGATTGTCCCGGTTTTAATCCCTGTGTTACGGTGTCCTGAAAATTTGTTTCGGGACGCTCAAAAGCCCCGGAATTCAGTTTTTAATTACATTTCGTGAGACTTTCTCAAATGTTTGGGATTTCGCTATATTAAAGGAAACACAACACAAGAAATTAATATATTTTAGCTTATTTGTCTAAAACCTCCATTGTCCCATACTAGTAATCACAGTATCAGTATTGATACACTCAGGCAATAATTTACTTTGAACGGTACTTTGGCCAACAAGTAGTGAGTTGTATTATTGTAACAGAGCTATGAAACCGTCCGATTGTCGCGCCACTTACTCACACACTCGTTGTCAGAACAGTGTAGTAGTTGATGTTTTGTCAGACAAACTGCAGTAGTTTCTTCTCATATTAGTGGTATTATTGCTGCAGTACTGTGAAACGCAATGCCGAAACCTGCCTGCAAGTTCAGTGACTGTTATTCCAAGGAATGGAATTTCATTAAGAAAGGTCGTTTTGATTACGAAGCAGAGTGTTCCGTATGTAACTGTTTTGTTAGTATAAGTCAATGGTGGACGTTCCGACGTAGTTGATCACATCAGGTCGAAGAAACACTTTAACATATACAGTGCACCGAGCTACAGTAAAACTCTACAAAATTATTTTGTGAAACATCAGTCAAGTGAAGAGACGAAAGTTCGAGCAGCCGAGCTTACACTAGCCTACCACACGGTAAAAGATCACCAAACTTATAGATCTAGTGATTGTACTAATAAGCTTAACAGCATTATGTTTGATGATTCTTCCATTGCAAAAAAGTTTAGTTCAGCAAGAACTAAAGTGTCAGCCGTAGTGAAAGGAGTTATTGCTCCCCAGAGTGTAAAGGAAAGCCTTGAATACATCAAAAAGTCTTCTTCCTACGGTATGTCCACTGATGCCAGCAATCATAATGCCACTAAAATATTTCTGTTTGTTGTTCAGTTTTTCGATATTAATCAGGGAATTCAGACCAAACTTTTGAAGGTGAGTTCCCTAACTAATGAAACGACGAAATTTCAAGATTTTGTATGAATACTATCGAAATGTTTGATCTTGAGAAAAATAAAAAGTGTGGCATTTTGTGGAGACAACACCAACACAAACTTTGGTGGTTTAAAAAGACAAGGCAAATGCAACGTATTTACCAAATTAAAGGCAGCATTGCTGAAAACATTGAAGGCATAGGGTGCCCTGCACATGTTTTACACAATAGAGTGCAGACATCTGCTGACAGTTTAAGCTGTGATGTTGAAACTATCGTCATGCAGGTATACCCACACTTTGACATATATAATGTTAGAACAGAGAGGCTTAAGGAGTTGTGTGATTATGTGGGAACTGAATATGTGAATGTAATGTGTCACTCGAAAACTCGCTGGTTATAACTGTTTCCAGCAGTTGAAAGAGTAATCCGCTTGTTTGAACCGTTAAAACATATTTTCCTAAATGAAGACAAAGCCTCCAAAATATTGGTTCTGTTTTTCAGTAACCCTTTAAGTGAAGCCTACTTATGGTTCATTCACAGTCAGCTTAGCACTTTGCAGCATGGGATAAAGGAAATTGAGGGAAGCACGAAAAGTGTAATAGAGGTAAATGATGTTTTGAAAAATACTCTGGAAACTGTCACTAAGAGGAGAGAACAGCAGTTCATTTCTTTTAATGTTAAATCTGCCCTTAAAAGAGCAGAAGTATCAGAAGAAGCGGAAAGGAGTTTTAGAGAAGAAGTTAACAAGTTTTATGACACTTGTGTAGAATATCTCAGCAAGTGGAGCATCTCATATTTACCCTCATCGCCCGTGTTTGATTGGATGCTACTGAAGAGAGTGCCAAAATGGGAAAGTGTTGAAGAGACAGTTTCTTATTTGAAGAGTAAAGAGATTGAAATCGATGATTCCATTCTCTTTGATCAGTTCGGCATACTGACAAATTTTGTTGAAGAAAGTCTTCACAAGTGGAATGATGAAAAAAAAAAAAAAACACCATTGGAATGTCATGAGAAGTGGGTGAGTTTTTTAAAGCTGTGACTGTCTTCAGCATTACCCTGAGATGGTAATAATTGCAAGGTATTTATTTGCAATCCCAGCCCATAATGCCAATGTGGAAAGAATATTTTCGTTCATGAATATCCAGTGGACTGATGAAAGAAGCAGAACGGAGGTGGACTCTCTTGAAGCAATCCTGCAGATCCTGTACAACTACAAAATGGATTGTGCCGAGTTTTATCACTGTGTCTCAAAGAACAAAGACGTGACCCAGAAGACTGGAGGCAGTGAAAAATACCCTTTTCTCCAAGGACAGTCAATTCCATCTACAAGTGCTCAGTAATATTAAAGCTCATGTTAATTGATTAAAAGTTGAATGGCTGTAAAATTTTGTAAAATCGTAATACATTTCTGTACTACTGTATACGTTTATTAAATGTCATTAATTATACAGATAATCTAGATTATATCAATCTTTTGTATCCTCTTATTAGTTATAATAATCGGGTTAACAAAAGGTATCAACGAAACATTAATATTTAAAATTAAGAAACCTGGGTACATGTGGAATGAGGTGTCCATTGGCACCCAGGTGAATGTGTCCCGGTTTTCATCGAAAATAATTTGGTCACCCTAGTGTAGTTACATCTAGCCTGCCTCCGGTTTGAATGCGAATACAATATTTGGATTTCCATGAACAGCTACAACAATGGACAGTTTTACTAAGTAATCGATTGTTAGCATTCTTCTGCCAGCATTTCATTTTATTTCATCAGTGAAGTTAGACGTTCCCCTTTACTGTCCGCAAAATGATTTTCTCCATAGACGAAAGAATTGAAATTGTGGCAGCATATGTGAGAACATGTTCAATTCAGGAAACTCGAGAAATTTTCGGGGTTAAGTATACGGACTGAGCACTATCAGCAAAAAGAGCAATAAAGAGTATGCACAAAAATTGGCGCACCTACGGATCTGCATAAAATGTCAAACGACAAAGAATTCCTTCTGTTCTCACACCTGAAGTTATTGCAGACATTAACTAAAGAATTATTCAGAGCCCAAAGAAGTCTACACGTAAATTGAACCAACAGGCACATGTAAGCAGGAGTTGTCAGCGGATATTGAAAAGTCTTAATCTGAAGCCATAGTGTGTAACGGTTGTGCAGCACTTACGGAAGGATGACAGTCAGAAACGTGAAGATTACTGCACATGGCTTTTGAATAACATCAACCTTCGTTTGTTAGAACCGTTCCATAAAATCATGAGTGATGATGCATAGTTTCACGTTTCCAGTCATGTGAACTCACAGAACACGAGGTACCGGGCAACGGAGAACCCTAACACTGTGTGTCAGCAACCACTCCATGACGAAAAAATCGGCGTTTCGTGCGGTGTAACGACAACGCGCATCATTGGAGTGATATTTTTTGACACTAACCTTCAACACTGTTGCATACATGGAAATTTTTGATACATTTTGTGCTCGGTTCACTGAATATGGAAGACAATACTGCTTCTTCCAGCAAAGTGTGGTGGCATGCCACAGTCTGAAGTATCTCTGGAATGAGTCCATGATATCTTCACTGAGGAACAAACTAAAGTGCGCGTAATTTACGACGGCGGCCGAGTTTAGGTTCGTTCTGCGCATCTGACGTCACAAAACACAGTCAGCCAATGAACAGAGAACGACGTTGCCAGAGCTCGACTGCAGTGCAGAGCACGGACGAGTGTCTTCAGTTTTAGAAACGTTCAGTCACAAATAAAGTAACTGAACAAAAGCAATGTCTTGATAGCAGACTTTCTATAAAAGAGGGTTTGCAAAAGCATTCTTTATACCAATTGCTTCATATTCTATTAATCAATTAAACCAAACAAGCAATAAGCCTCCTAATTCAGGCGATAGCAAGGAAATTCATTCTCACTAACCGCTTTTTCGCACTAAAGAACAGCGTTAATTGTTTATTTACCTATTGTAGTTCGACAAAACGTGAGTAATTCATAGTCATACCAACAGTGTTTGTCGGCATTTTGCGTGATTCTTTAAAGTCCTCTGGGGTATCCATTGAATGATGAGCTGCGTTAGTGTAATGGTTAAGGTGTTTGGCTGCTAAGCAAAAGGTTCTGAGTTCAAACCATATTTGGTGCTTAATATTTTCTTTATTTAAAAACAATATCGAAGTGTCTTACTTCATGAATTTTATTTGTTTGAATGTAATTTTTTGAAATTTCTAGTGGCAACTAAAATTGACCATACGGAAAGTATACGCTATGGACTTTTAACTCTGCAAACGCTTCAAAATTTCGTGCAATGGTTTACTACATTTAATGCTGCACAATAACTGCGTTGAACATCGAAACAAAATTAAATCATTTATGGGGGAAGGTATCAGTGAAGAAGATGTGTAAAAATCACATTTTTGGGCCAAATAGTTTTTGTGAAATCGAATGATAAAGTGTGTCAAAGCAGTGGGAACACCATGTGTCTGCACAGGCGAGCAGTGCAGTGATGACAAAATCGCGCACAGCGCGGAATGTCGGGGGGAGCACGTCTCTGTAGCAGCGAAAGGGTTAAGGCGGCCGTGGTGGATTTAATTCATAAACTGCGCGCTCCCCCCTAAACGTAAGTTTGCGAACTATACTATGGCGCTGCTTCTCTTGGCGCGTGCTTCGTATGCAACTGGCAACGCAGCAATCTCCCGCCTCTGGGCAGGCATGAGCGAGCCGCCAAGATAAAAGAATTGAACTATAACAGCAGATAGTTATGGCCATCACATTCGCCGGTTCTAACAACATGTGAATATTTCGTCTGGGGCCTATGAAACAAAACTACACACAACACAGGAACTGAAAGACAACATTAGCCGTGAAGTTGCCCCCGTCGATATCTGGACTTTAGGCCAGGCGTATCTGAATATGCTTAGATCTGCTCGGCTCTGCACTGATGTTGCAGGAGGTTGCTGTCTATATTGTCTACAAATGTATATTTTACTGTATTTTTCATTGTAAATAAATGGTAAGTCCATTTCAGCTCTCCGTTTCTTTAATTTCACGCCGGCCAGAATGGCCAAGTGGTTCTAGGCGCTTCAGTCCGGAAACGCGTGACCGCTACGGTCGCAGGTTCGTATCCTGCCTCAGGCATGGATGTGTGTGATGTCCTTAGGTTAGTTAGGTTTAAGTAGTTGTAAGTTCTAGGCGACTGAAGACCTCAGATGTTGAGTCCCATAGTGCTCAGAGCCATTTGAACCATTTTTGTAATTTCACTGCAAATCCTTTATACTTACAGGAGCTACTTCTACATGTGCCACCCTATCTATACGCTTAGGTGTTGTAAATATAACAGATAGTGCCTCCTGTTAGCAAGGTAGGGAAGTTCTTACAAAAGTGCAGAAACAGTAGAAAGCTTGAGAGACAGACATAACTATCTAAAAAATCTTATTACGTCTGTAAGATAACTTCACTGGTTACGCAAAGACTCTGTATATTCAGAATAGGTTCCCAGATACGTGAGTGGCTCAAAGACTTCTGAAGTAGCAGAACCCAGTATGTTGTCGTTGAGGGCGAGTTTTCATTCGAGACAAGTGTCCTGACAGAAGTGCCCTAGGGAAGTGTGACAGGACCGCTGTTCTTCTGTCTATACCTAAGTGATCTGGTGTACAGGGTGAGCAGCAATGTGCAGCTGTTTGCTGGTTGTGCCATCGTGTACAGTAAGATGTCGTCGTTGAGTGACTGTAGGAGGATACAAGGTGACTTAGACAAAATTTCTAGTTGCTATAATGAATTGCAGCTACCTCTCAATGTAGAAAAATGTAACTTATTGTACATGAGTAGAAAAAATAAATCCACGATGTTCAAATACAGCAGTAGTAATGCTCTCCTTGACACCATAACGTTGATTAAATGTCTAGGCATAACGCTACGTAGTGATATGAAATGCAATGAGCAGGTAAGGATCGTACTAGGAAAGACGAATGGTCCACTTCAGTTTATTGGGAGACTTTCAGAAAAGTGTAGGCCATCTGGAACGCATATAGGATGCCGGTGCGACCTATTCTTGAGTACTGTTCGAAAGTTCGGGATCCACACCAGCTAGGATTAAATGAAGACATGGAAGCAATTCAGAGGCAGCCTGTTAGATTTGTTACCGGTAGCCTCGAAGAACGAGCGAGAGCTCCAGAGATGCTTTAGGAGTCCAAATGGGCATCACTGTAGGGAAACCAATTTGTTTTTTTTTTTTCGGGCAGCACTATTGAGAACATTTAGAGAAGCGGCATTTGAGGCTGACTGCAGAACGATTCTACTGCCGCCGACGTATGTTTCGGCTAACAACCACGAAAATAAGATTAGAGAGATTAGAGCATGTATGGAGGCACGCAAATAGTCGTTTTCACCTCGCCATATTTGCAGGAGGAACAAAGGAAATGAATAGTAGTGGTACAGGGTGTCCTCCACCACGCGCCATACGTGGGTTAAGAGTATTTATGTAGATGCAGATGTATCTGTAAAATGTGTGGAGTATTAGTAACAACAGTAGTAGTAGCAGTAGTAGTAGTAGAGTAGCAGTAGTAGGGTAGTAGCAGTCTGTGGCTGGCTGGAAATGAGGCGATATGCGTGTGCTTGGAAGGCAGCAGTATGACAGTGTACTATCAGGAAGAGCAGATGGTTTGTTATAACTGCAGTGGTAATGTATTAATGAGGGAAGTGAAAATTTATTGTCCTGTGTGCCAAGATGAAAAAGTGCCACAGAGATGCCACTAACATAAATGAGTCAGTAAGGGAGAAGAGTGCATGCAGGCATGTGTCAGTATCATCATCCCCTCAGGCATTACCAGCTGGGCCCCCTACCAGTCGCGTGTTTCAGTGTCATCACGGTCTCAGCATATCGCTGTGGTCCCCCTGCCCCATTTTCATTATTAAGGAAATTGGAGTTCCGTATTCGAGGTTCATGCTCCATAGTGGGAGGAACATTATCAAATGCCAGCAGAGACTGAAGACTGTACTTAGCAGTGGGAGGAAGACGTTTGCAATAAGTAGATATGTATGTTGTGTGATCTTTGACTTTTGTGGCGAATCAGCTATTTGTACTATTGTACGGTGTCCCACCAGGTGCAGTCGTTTTCATAACAAGATATTTCAACAGCGTACCTTGCCCTCATCTTCAGGTGATCTACATCTACATCTGCATCCATACTCCGCAAGCCACCTGACGGTGTGTGGCGGAGGGTATCCTGAGTACCTCTATCGGTTCTCCCTTCTATTCCAGTCTCGTATTGTACGTGGAAAGAAGGATTGTCTGTATGCTTCTGTGTGGGCTCTAATCTCTCTGATTTTATCCTCACGGTCTCTTCGGAGATATACGTAGGAGGGAGCAATATACTGCTTGACTCTTCGGTGAAGGTGTGTTCTCGAAACTTTAACAAAACCCCGTACCGAGCTACTGAGCGTCTCTCCTGCAAAGTCTTCCACTGGAGTTTATCTATCATCCCTGTAACGGTTTCGCGATTACTAAATGATCCTGTAACGAAGCGCGCTGCTCTCCGTTGGATCTTCTCTATCTCTTCTACCAACCCTATCTGGTACGGATCCCACACTACTGAGCAGTATTCAAGCAGTGGGCGAACAAGCGTACTGTAACCTACTTCCTTTGTTTTCGGATTGCATTTCCTTAGGATTCTTCCAATGAATCTCAGTGTGGCATCTGCTTTACCGACGATCAACTTTATATGATCATTCCATTTTAAATCAGTCCTAATGCGTACTCCCAGACAATTTATGGAATTAACTGCTTCCAGTTGCTGACCTGCTATTTTGTAGCTAAATGATAAGGGATCTATCTTTCTATGTATTCGCAGCACATTACACTTGTCTACATTGAGATTCAATTGCCATTCCCTGCACCATGCGTCAATTCGCTGCAGATCCTCCTGCATTTCAGTACAATTGTCCATTGTTACAACCTCTCGATACACCACAGCATCATATGCAAAAAGCCTCAGTGAACTTCCGATGTCATCCACCAAGTCATTTATGTATATTGTGAATAGCAACGGTTCTATGACACTCCCCTGCGGCACACCTGAAATCACTCTTACTTCAGAAGACTTCTCTCCATTGAGAATGACATGCTGCGTTCCGTTATCTAGGAACTCTTGAATCCAATCACACAATTGGTCTGATAGTCCATATGCTCTTACTTTGTTCATTAAACGACTGTCGGGAACTGTATCGAACGCCTTGCGGAAGTCAAGAAACACGGCATCTACCTGTGAACCCTTGTCTATGGCCCTCCGAGTCTCGTGGACGAATAGCGCGAGCTGGGTTTCACACGACCGTCTTTTTCGAAACCCATGCTGATTCCTACAGAGTAGATTTCTAGTCTCCAGAAAAGTCATTATACTCGAACATAATACGTGTTCCAAAATTCTAGCCAGCCGCGGTGGTCTCGCGGTTCTAGGCGCGCAGTCCGGGACCGTGCAACTGCTACGGTCGCAGGTTCGAATCCTGCCTCGGGCATGGATGTGTGTGATGTCCTTACGTTAGTTAGGTTTAAGTAGTTCTAAGTTCTAGGGGACTGATAACCACAGCAGTTGAGTCCCATAGTGCTCAGAGCCATTTGAGCCAAAATTCTACAACTGATCGACGTTAGAGATATAGGTCTATAGTTCTGCACATCTGTTCGACGTCCCTTCTTGAAAACAGGGATGTCCTGTGCCCTTTTCCAATCCTTTGGAACGCTACGCTCTTCTAGGGACCTACTTTTAGAATGAGCGCCTTTGCTACATCCTGCCTCCTTTATATTCTTATCGCTCCCCCACCACCTCCTCCACAGCAGTTGAGTCCCATTGTGCTCAGAGCCATTTGAGCCAAAATTCTACAACTGATCGACGTTAGAGATATAGGTCTATAGTTCTGCACATCTGTTCGACGTCCCTTCTTGAAAACAGGGATGTCCTGTGCCCTTTTCCAATCCTTTGGAACGCTACGCTCTTCTAGGGACCTACTTTTAGAATGAGCGCCTTTGCTACATCCTGCCTCCTTTATATTCTTATCGCTCCCCCACCACCTCCTCCACTGCTGACGCCGGCCGAGGTGGCCGAGCGGTTCTAGGCGATACAGTCTGGAACCGCGCGACCTCTCCGGTCGCAGGTTCGAATCCTGCCTCGGGCATGGATGTGTGTGATGTCCTTACATTAGTTAGGTTTAAGTAGTTCTAAGTTCTAGGGGACTGATAACCACAGCAGTTGAGTCCCATAGTGCTCAGACCCATTTGAGCCAAAATTCTACAACTGATCGACGTTAGAGATATAGGTCTATAGTTCTGCACATCTGTTCGACGTCCCTTCTTGAAAACAGGGATGTCCTGTGCCCTTTTCCAATCCTTTGGAACGCTACGCTCTTCTAGGGACCTACTTTTAGAATGAGCGCCTTTGCTACATCCTGCCGCCTTTATATTCTTATCGCTCCCCCACCACCTCCTCCACTGCTGACGCCGGCCGAGGTGGCCGAGCGGTTCTAGGCGATACAGTCTGGAACCGCGCGACCTCTCCGGTCGCAGGTTCGAATCTTGCCTCGGGCATGGATGTGTGTGATGTCCTTACGTTAGTTAGGTTTAAGTAGTTCTAAGTTCTAGGGGACTGATAACCACAGCAGTTGAGTCCCATAGTGCTCAGAGCCATTTGAGCCAAAATTCTACAACTGATCGACGTTAGAGATATAGGTCTATAGTTGTGCACATCTGTTCGACGTCCCTTCTTGAAAACAGGGATGTCCTGTGCCCTTTTCCAATCCTTTGGAACGCTACGCTCTTCTAGGGACCTACTTTTAGAATGAGTGCCTTTGCTACATCCTGCCTCCTTTATATTCTTATCGCTCCCCCACCATCTCCTCCACTGCTGACGCCGGCCGAGGTGGCCGAGTGGTTCTAGGCGATACAGTCTGGAACCGCGCGACCCCTCCGGTCGCAGGTTCGAATCCTGCCTCGGGCATGTATGTGTGTGATGTCCTTAGGTTAGTTAGGTTTAAGTAGTTCTAAGTTCTAGGGGACTGATGACCTCAGAAGGTAAGTCCCATAGTGCTCAGAGCCATTTGAACCACTGCTGACTGTGCACTGTGATAGGTGGAGTGGTGGGGGTATGGGCACAGAGAGAAGCCGCCAGAAGCTGGGCGTGAATTCTAGTCCCTCAGTACCCCAGTGGCCTGAATCAGGCGCTGAAGTCTCTCCGGGCCAATGCTGTGATTTTAGTTGGCTGAGTGCTGGGTCCCAAGCTTTGTGAGACTGAACTCAGTGTCTCTGTTGATCAGCCCTTAAGCGACTCGTATTTCAGTTGCCTCTTTCGGAACACAATTCCAGAACGACGAGGTCTATCTTATCACCTCTGTTTCTTCATACTTCATTGAGTCCCCAGTGGCCACGTTGTGTTCCACAATTGCAGATTTTGTTGGTTGCTTGAGTTCGATGTGTCTTCTCTGCCCCTTGAAACTGTCTTCTATCGTCCATACAGTCTCCCCGAGATAAGCCTTACTGTATTTACATGGAATACGGTGAACACCTAATTTGCAGAGCTTCAAGTCATCTTTCACCGTACCTGATAGGGCATGCATTCTCGGAGGTGGAGGGATACTCATTTAATGTTCGAGTCGACGTGCTTGCAGGAAGAAAATACAACCCCAGAAGACAGAAAACGACGAGAACACAGAAAACGACAAGGAGGAAAAAACAGTGGCGTACCTGCTAAACACCAACAAAGTATTGAACAAAATCGGCAGAATCCTGGATCGAAGTAACATTGAATTCGTTGTGATTCTTCAGTTTCTCCTGGCGTATTTGTTGGTCTAACAGTCCACGGGTGTATTGCCGGTCCATCGTGTCCAATGGGCACAATATTTCGGCGATCAGACATGTCGCCATCGTCAGGTGCGCTGACGAACTGAGCTCCTGATTTTTTTTTTCCTTTATTGTATTTCAATTCCCCCCGAAGGGGGTGGGCTGGCAGCAGCTTAGTATGCCGTTCTTCAGCCTACAGACGTTGTTAGAAAGATGAAGAGAATAAATAATAAAAACAGGCGATAAAATCGGAGACTTAAAGAGTAACATGGCGAAAAGAAATCGTCGAACTTAACACAAAGAACAGAGGGATGATGATGCTAATAAAATACATACGAAGCAGACAGGTAAAACAATAGACAGACAATTAAAAAACACGGCGACAGTCTGGTTTCTGTTCGCAAAAGACATAAAATTCACACCTAGCGACAGCATGGTTTCTGTTCGCAACACAAGAAAGACGAACAACACTGGATAGTCACTGGAACACTGCACTAAAAAGTTGGCAAATGTGACATACCACAGCCGACAGCAGGTGGGAGGAAACTGGACAGATGATGGGAAAATAAAAAAGGGGGGAAAGGAGAGTAAAAGCGAAGGGGGGGGGGGGGAGCCGGGAAAGGAGCTGATAGAGGATGAGGACCCATAAGAGGGGTGGGGGGGCGGTGGGCAGACGCAAAAGGGAGTGGGGTAGGCAGAGGAGGGGAACACAAAAGGACTCGGGGGGGGAGGGGGAGAAGGGAGGTAGGGAGAGGTTTAGTGGGGAGAATGAGCTCCTGAGGGCGGCCAACCGATTTAAATCCCCTCCCCGCGCGGGCCGCTCTCTTCGTCGTCCGCGCCCGCGCGCCAGCGGTCGCGAAGACGTGGGTGTCGGGGTCTGCCGTGGCGTCGATGTGTTTGCTACGTCTGCCCTGGTCGCCAGTTCGTACTTCTTGCTGAGAGTCTTCTTAATTACATTCAGTGCCGGGTCCCAAGCCTTGCTGAGACTGTAGCCGCAATCTCGGTTGATAAGATCCTCCCTGGTGCGGATTTCGATAGCCTCCCTTATAACGCTGTCCCAATATTTAGAGGTCTGAGCTAGGATATTGGTACGCTCATAACCCATCTCGTGTTTCTCGGACAAACAGTGCTCTGCTACCGCCATTTTATTTGGATATTTCAGTCGAGTGTGCCTTTGATGTTCTCGGCAACGATCTTCGACAGTGCGTACTGTCTGCCCGATATAAATCTTCCCACACTCACAGGGAATTTGGTATATGCCGGCCTTCCTCAAACCGAGGTCATCTTTCACACTTCCCAGTAATGCCCGTGTTTTATTGGGCGGGCAAAAGACGGTTTTAACTCGGTATTTCTCTAATATACGACCGATTTTCCCCGATAGTGCGCCATTGTACGGAATAAAGCAGTGTGCGATTTGCAGGGGGGGATGGGAGGGATTTCTTCCCCTCTGCATCAGACCATCCCCTCCTCTGGCTTTAGTTTATGGTTACCAACCTGGGATGTTTATATCCCATGCACTGGAGTAAAACTTTACATATAATTTAAATTTGTGGAGCCGAACACTGAAAGTTTTTAATACAGTCTTACTATTAATACTATTAATTTGTTTGCTTATTAATTTTGAAAAAGTGTTATGTAGTAGTTAAGCATTTCAAAATATTTAGAACTAAAGCACCATTCTCATGTTGTTATTGTTGCTTTCGTCTAAGGTGCGTCATCCGTTTACTTGCGAGGGAAGTAGTGTGTCAGTCATACCGCAGCAGTCGTACGGCAGAGTTGGGTGAGCTGGGGGCTGAAGTTCCCACCCCGGGCCCTGACACAGGGTGGCGACCGGCCCGCTACCTGTGCGAACATTCACCGTTAGGCCGCCTGTAGGCAACGGTATGGCGCGGATTAACGCGCCTGGGACGAAAGCACACATTACTAAATAACGCACCACCGTCTGCTTCTAGTTCCTGGCATACTATTTCGTGGACCTTCTTTAAATACTCTTCTCTTTCACCATCGTTTTCTTTTCCTTTGGTTTTCATTTCCGTTGTTGGCTGCGTGTGCAAGTACCAAGTAGGCCGCCGCTGCGATACTTTATCATCCTTTATACTGCCGCATGCAACGTACGCCACATTTCCGTAGCATGCCACAATGTAGCAAGACGTCGCCCCAGCATAAACGAGGCTTTAGAGCCAGGTCTGTATTGTATGGTGGATGTGATGTGTTGCGTACGAAACTAAAACCTGCAAACAGATCCAAACGTCGTGGAAAAGTGTGAAGAGGTGTCATCCTGCAGCAAGATAACCCTCGCCCACATTCTGCCCGACGCAATAAAGGAGTTGAGATTCGAGGTGCTGGAGCATCCACCATACAGTCCAGACCTGGCTCCAAGCGATTTTCACATGTTTGGACCATTAACGGAAGCACTACAGGGGAGAAGATTTAAAGGTGATGAAAACGTCATTGCTGCGGTGCAAAATTGGTTACAGATGCAACCGAAAAACGTATTTTCTGATGAAATTAAAAAAAAAAAAACTCGTAAAACGTGAAAACTGCATTGAAGTCCAGGGAGGTTACGTAGAAAAATAACGCATGTTTCAGTTTTCTATCATCAGAATAAGTACAGCTTTTCACAAATGTGCCTGTACTTTTTGAATTCCCGTTGTATACCTGTATGTAGATGATTTTGTAAATAAGCTTTACCTACAATGTACTTTTAAAGATATAACAAAGGATGGCTTTTCTGATAGTGCATACGAGTGAATAGTGAGCTTCGGCATTAATATCTATTTATAAGTAAATGTTTAACCATGGATAACGCCACGGTCCAAGCTAGTAACATGTGTAATTATACTAACCCCCTAAGGCATCCCCCCCACTGGTAAAAGCACAAATCGCACACTGCTACAATCTCCCCCAGGCAGAAGTAGGAAAGGCGTGATCCGCTCACCCTACACCACACCGGAGTACGAAGCTCCGTGCATTTGTGTAGCGTAGCGTAACATTCGCCCTGTGGTCCTCTCCCGCTCACTGTGATCTGCTGGAGCGTTGCCGTTCAATTTTCGGTCTTCTGCGGTCCTGGATGTTCCCTATATGGTCCACGTCTATCAGACCCGATCCTGGGCGTTCCATCTTCGGTCTGGTGCGCCTGGAACTCTGTATGCGGACCGTTTTCCATGTCCATACCTTCAGTTCTTCTATTTGTGGAGTGCTGCAGCTGTCCCCATTGCCTCTTCAACAATTCCAGAGCAGGATCCCAGGCTCTACTTAGCTGGTACCCCGTGTCATGGTTCACGAGATTATCAGTCACTTTTATCTCATTGACTTCCTTATAACACTGTCCCAAAATCTGGCCGTCTGTGCTAGAAGCTTGGTTTCTTCATAATTCATGGCATGATCTAGTTCTAGACAGTGTTCAGCAATGGCTGATTTTGTTGCCTGTCTTAATCGGGTGTGCCTCTGATGTTCATTGCACCAGATATCTATTGTTCTTGTCGTCTGGCCAATGTAGGACATGCCACTTTGGCAAGGTATA
Source organism: Schistocerca piceifrons (assembly GCF_021461385.2). Lineage (NCBI taxonomy): Eukaryota > Metazoa > Arthropoda > Insecta > Orthoptera > Acrididae > Schistocerca > Schistocerca piceifrons. Next base: position 64,535,443 of record NC_060148.1, on the reverse strand, counting down.
TTATAAATCCCTCGTTTCCGTAAACCCAGGTCGTCCTTAACATTTCCCACCATTTCCCCGATCTTGCAGGATGAACAGAAAACGCACTTGATGTTGTGTTTACAGAGGATCCTACTAATTCTGGCAGAAGCAGAACCAGCATAGGGAAAATACGCCACCTTCTTTGCTTCATCTTCCTCCGCTTCTGGAACTTGTGGTGAAGTTGGTTGGAGTGCCATTTCAATTTGTTTCGGTGTGTATCCATTTTTGCAGAACACTGTTTTGAGATGCTCTATTTTTGTTGGTAGACTTTCTTGGTCTGACAGGGCACGTGCTCTGTGGACCAACGTCTTAAGGACACCATTCCTCTGTACGGGGTGGTGACAGCTGCTGGCTTGCAGATATAAATCAGTGTGTGTGTGGGCCAATTGATCCATCTGCTTTCCTTTTTACTAGTAAATCCACAAACGGCAGCTGGCCATTCTTCTCCTGTTCTATGGGGAACTTGATATTCGGGTGGCACATGTTCCAGAAACTCATTGAACCTGTCCTTCCCATTAGGCCAGATAACGAAGGTGTCATCCACATACCTGAAGAAGCATGTGGGTTTATATCTGGCTGTCTCTAATGCCCTCGCCTCAAATCTCTCCACGAACGTGTTGGCAACCACAGGAGACAGTGGGCTATCCATAGCTACACCTTCAGTTTGCTCGTAATACTGGTTCCTGTACAGGAAATACGTGGATGCCAGTGTATGCCTGAACAGGTCCAGCAGAGCACTGTCACATTTTTTTTGCAGTCAGTTCTAGTGAGTCTCTCAGTGGGACCCTAGTGAAAAGTGATACCACATCAAAACTAACCACGATGTCCAAATCTGTGATGCGTAGCTGCTTGAGGTGTTGCAGGAAGTCTTCTGAGTTTCGGATGTGGTGAACACATACAGAGAATGCAGATTTTTGAAATACACTCCTGGAAATGGAAAAAAGGACACATTGACACCAGTGTGTCAGACCCACCATACTTGCTCCGGACACTGCGAGAGGGCTGTACAAGCAATGATCACACGCACGGCACAGCGGACACACCACGAACCGCGGTGTTGGCCGTCGAATGGCACTAGCTGCGCAGCATTTGTGCACCGCCGCCGTCAGTGTCAGCCAGTTTGCAGTGGCATACGGAGCTCCATCGCAGTCTTTAACACTGGTAGCATGCCGCGACAGCGTGGACATGAACCGTATGTGCAGTTGACGGACTTTGAGCGAGGGCGTATAGTGGGCATGCGGGAGGCCGGGTGGACGTACCGCCGAATTGCTCAACACGTGGGGCGTGAGGTCTCCACAGTACATCGATGTTGTCGCCAGTGGTCGCGGAAGGTGCACGTGCCCGTCGACCTGGGACCGGACCGCAGCGACGCACGGATGCACGCCAAGACCGTAGGATCCTACGCAGTGCCGTAGGGGACCGCACCGCCACTTCCCAGCAAATTAGGGACACTGTTGCTCCTGGGGTATCGGCGAGGACCATTCGCAACCGTCTCCATGAAGCTGAGCTACGGTCCCGCACACCGTTAGGCCGTCTTCCGCTCACGCCCCAACATCGTGCAGCCCGCCTCCAGTGGTGTCGCGACAGGCGTGAATGGAGGGACGAATGGAGACGTGTCATCTTCAGCGATGACAGTCGCTTCTGCCTTGGTGCCAATGATGGTCGTATGCGTGTTTGGCGCCGTGCAGGTGAGCGCCACAATCAGGACTGCATACGACCGAGGCACACAGGGCCAACACCCGGCATCATGGTGTGGGGAGCGATCTCCTACACTGGCCGTACACCACTGGTGATCGTCGAGGGGACACTGAATAGTGCACGGTACATCCAAACCGTCATCGAACCCATCGTTCTACCATTCCTAGACCGGCAAGGGAACTTGCTGTTCCAACAGGACAATGCACGTCCGCATGTATCCTGTGCCACCCAACGTGCTCTAGAAGGTGTAAGTCGACTACCCTGGCCAGCAAGATCTCCGGATCTGTCCCCCATTGAGCATGTTTGGGACTGGATGAAGCGTCGTCTCACACGGTCTGCACGTCCAGCACGAACGCTGGTCCAACTGAGGCGCCAGGTGGAAATGGCATGGCAAGCCGTTCCACAGGACTACATCCAGCATCTCTACGATCGTCCCCATGGGACAATAGCAGCCTGCATTGCTGCGAAAGGTGGATATACACTGTACTAGTGCGGACATTGTGCATGCTCTGTTGCCTGTGTCTATGTGCCTGTGGTTCTGTCAGTGTGATCATGTGATGTATCTGACCCCAGGAATGTGTCAATAAAGTTTCCCCTTCCTGGGACAATGAATTCACGGTGTTCTTATTTCAATTTCTAGGAGTGTACTTGGCTGTTGCATATGTAGGTGCCCCAATATTACTGACAATAGGGCATAGAGGCACGCCCTCCTTGTGTATTTTAGGCAGACCATACAGTGCTTTAGCCCAAAGTTGTCTGATGATCTTCGCAGGCATCCCTGTCTCCTTCAGGAGAGCGCTGGTCGTCTTGTCCACCTTGTCAGTGGGGTCACACTCCAAAGTTCTACATGCTGCGTCCTCCAGAGGTTGACGTGCTTTCTCGTCATAATCCACCTGCTGTAAGATGGCTGTCGAGTTCCCTTTGTCTGCTGGCAGTACTACGAGGTGCATTCAAGTTCTAAGGCCTCCGATTTTTTTTCTAATTAACTACTCACCCGAAATCGATGAAACTGACGTTACTTCTCGACGTAATTGCCCTGCACACGTACACATTTTTCACAACGCTGACGAGTCTGTTTTGACCACTGGAAAATCGCTGAGGCAATAGCAGCACGGCTGGTGAATGTGCGCCCACAGAGAGTGTCTTTCATTGTTGGAAAAAGCCAAAAGTCACTAGGAGCCAGGTCAGGTGAGTAGGGAGCATGAGGAATCACTTCAAAGTTGTTATCACGAACAAACTGTTGTGTAACGTTAGCTCGATGTGCGAGTGCATTGTATTGGTGAAACAGCACACGCGCAGCACTTCCCGGACGTTTTTGTTGCAGTGCAGGAAGGAATTTGTTCTTCAAAACATTTTCGTAGGATGCACCTGTTACCGTAGTGCCCTTTGGAACGCAATGGGTAAGGATTACGCCCTCGCTGTCCCAGAACATTGACACCATCATTTTTTCAACCCTGGCGGTTACCCGAAATTTTTGTGGTGGCGGTGGATCCATTGAGCTGACTGACGCTTTGTTTCTGGACTGAAAAATGGCATCCACGTCTCATCCATTGTCACAACCGACGAAAAGAAAGTCCCATTCACGCTGTCATTGCGTGTCAACATTGCTCGGCAATGTGCCACACGGGCAGCCGTGTGGTCGTCCGTCAGCATTTGTGGCACCCACCTGGATGACAGTTTTCGCATTTTCAGGTCGTGATGCAGGATTGTGTGCACAGAACCCACAGAAATACCAACTCGGGGGGCGATCTGTTCAACAGTCATTCGGGGATCTCCCAAAACACTTCTCTCCACTTTCTCGATCGTGTCATCAGACCGGCTTGTGCGAGCCCGAGGTTGTTTTGGTTTGTTGTCACATGATGCTTTGCTTTCATTAAACTGTCGCACCCATGAACGCACTTTCGACACATTCATAACTCCATCACCACGTCTCCTTCAACTGTCGATGAATTTCAATTGGTTTCACACCACGCAAATTCAGAAAACGAATGATTGCACGCTGTTAAGTAAGGAAAACGTCGCCATTTTAAGTATTTAAAACGGTTCTCATTCTCGCCGCTGGCGGTAAAATTCCATCTGCTGTACGGTGCTGCCATCTCTGACACATATTGACAATGAACGCGGCCTCATTTTAAAACAATGCGCATGTTTCTATCTCTTTCCAGTCCGGAGAAAAAAATCGGAGGCCTTAGAACTTGAATGCACCTTGTACAATACCGATGTCTTCCCGGAGCTTCTTCAGTGCAAGGCTCTCCTCAGATGTGATATTCCATTTTGGAGGCCTGGAGTTGGTGAGTGCCCTGCAAGTCTCTCAGCGGACTTCCTCTGCCACTTTGGATGGAAATAGGGCTGCAACTTGTTCTACCGCACCAATGAAGCCTGAAATGGGCACCCAAAATGAATGCATGTCTGAAGGAATATAGTGTAATGTGAATTATAACGCAGACATTGTACAATAACATAATAAGCATAACAAAACATTGTTATCACACGAGTATTTGGAATGAGAGAGCAGAAATAGCAAGTAGTCCAACATTACTTAAATATTTAAATGTTTCCAGAATGAGATTTTCACTCTGCAGCGGAGTGTGTGCTGATATGAAACTTCCTGGCAGATTAAAACTGTGTGCCTGACCGAGACTCGAACTCGGGACCTTTGCCTTTCGCGGGCAAGTGCTCTACCATCTGAGCTACCAAAGCACGACTCACACCCTGTACTCACAGATTTACATCTGCCAGTACCTCGTCTCCTACCTTCTAAACTTTACAGAAGCTCTCCTGCGAACCTTGCAGAACTAGCACTCCTGAAAGAAAGGATATAGCGGAGACGTGGCTTAGCCACAGCCTTGGGGAGGTTTCCAGAATGAGATTTTCACTCTTCTGTAAGACTGAAGGTGGTTGCAAAGTTTTATGTTCCACCAATAAAAACAATAAAAATTTTGACACACATCACTACAAAGTTAGGTAGCTGAATGTGCTGCAAAACTGAAAATGCCCACCCATTAGTGACAAGTGATGTGCACACATGCTGTCTAGTTGAGCCTATACATTAATAAGAATCCTGAGGTTGAGTTTTAACATGCAGGATCTGGGTTCTGCAGGACCTGGGCACGGTAAAGGAGCCTGGTGGAAAGGCACTCCAGTGATACAGTGGCAACAAAGCCAGTGGGGCCAGGTGTGTGATCACGTACGGTGAAGCCTGTACAGGCAGGCTGCTGAAAGACATTACGGTTATACAAAAGTATGAAGGGCTTCCATGTTTGTATCGACTTTAGACAGGTACAGCAAATGTAAATGAAACTTCGAAGTACCAGCAGTTGGGGTGAGACAGAACACGAGACAAAAGGGATGGTTTCCCCAAGTTCTTGAAGTGAGTGACCTGTGATTTTGTTCCATACTATGTTTTCAGTGCACGTTTTTCGTTGTTTAGAGTTTGGTTTTACAGGAGATTTCATGTAGTTTATCTAGCACTTGTTTGGCTTCATCTTTACTGTTTGTCAATATAGCTCGATCATCAGCAAAGACCAGGCATTTCACAGTGACTTTTTCCCTTTCTCTTTGTCAATTTGGACACTTTTGACACGCTTTTCCTATTGTCTGATTATTTTTTTCTAGTGCAATGTTAAACAAGAGAGGTGATAAACCATCTCCTTACCAGACTCCTGCGTGAAATTGAAATGAAATTCACTTTCGAGGTGGTTTCTGATAATGTCTCCTGGATGATGGTTGCTCTGATTTTTCTATTGACTTCCAATCCTTCTACGCAATTACACAGCATTTGTCTGTCAACAGAATAATAACCTTTTTTGAAATCCACAAATGTGACCATAGTGTTCCATCATCATCTAACATGTAGTAGGGTTTTGAGGTTCCAGACCTTTCAAATACAGTACTACAGGGCTTCACAACATACGTGCTCGCGGAGCAAGCTGTGAGCAGCAAGGCGCGAGCACGGAGCAGCGCGAGCACGTTACCCCCACTACCGGACCAGAGCGGAGAGTGGGGAGAGTCACGTGGGGCACACAACAGCTGCCGCCAGTCAATGTAAATCCGCGGCCACCTGCAGGGATATCACTCACGAATTATTACTGCGGCAAATGAAACGAATAAAGGAGAATGTACACCTGCCACATAATTTTATTAGCTTAGTGTATGCCTCTACATTCGTATTAATTTGTGAACTGTTACACAATAAAAGGTGTCACTGAAGTGTGGGATTCTCTGTTATCTTGTACTTTTTGCCCTTTACAATTGCGTCTATGTTCGGAATAATTGTTCTTGTGCATTGTAGGCGCAGCGTGCAGTTTAAATTTCGATCAGACAATGCGTTTCTCAGGCGCGTCTTGTTACATTTCATTGCAGAGAACAGTTGTTCACAAACATACGTGGAACCGGACAGTTATGTTACTGGAGCCGCCAGTTTGTGCAAATGAGGAAATCTGTTCTGAGGGTAGTGTCTGTAGAATTCCAAAATGTTTTTCTTGTTCTGAAATTTGTCTCTGTATTCTCTGTCACACCGCAGGTCAATAATTTCTTGTTGCAGCTCAGGACGAATCTCTTCAATATTCGCTGAATATGGAGAGGAGAACAGATCAAAATCACTGTCTAGAGCTGTCAGATCTTGAAAGCGTTGATCTAATTCTTCCTTAAGGGCAACTAAACTATGTGAATAACTTTCACAGTCTTTGTGAACATCTTGCATGGATGATAATTTAAGAAAATGAGCTACATTTCCTGTTTCCAGCTGACTCACCCAAAGTGTCAATTTCATTTTAAAAGCTTGTATTCGATCTATGAAATGAGTAATTAGCAGATCTTTACCTTGTAGTAAAATGTTCAAAGCATTCAGATGGCTAGTCAAATCTGCCAAGAACGCGAGATCACATTCAAACGTGCGCGCGCATTTCCCCTCCCTCCCTTCGCGGCAACCTTGCACCTGCTCGCGAGCACGTGATTGAGCAGACGTGAGCACTCGCGCTCAAAACTGGCCAGTTGCTAAGCCCTGCAGTACTATAAAAAATGTATATAGTGAAACCCCTATTTTACATTTTGTGTGGTTCAGACTTAAAAAATGCAAAACTGAGAAAAATGTACAGTCAAGGAAAATGTTAAAACTCCAAAATATGAGTAAAACCAGAAGTAGTTGGCACCCAGACGAAAGCAAAAATTGATGAACATGGTGAACCAAACCAACAACTGAAGTACTGTGAAAGGTGTTGAAATCTAACATGTGTGGGAGTGTGTGTGTTTCCCTTCTGCAACCAATGGCAGTGTAGCATACTCTGGTGTTCCAAATGCAATGACCTCTAGTGTATTGCTTGTACACTTTTCCTTGTTCATTCTGATGAATAGCCGAAGTGGAGCTTTTGCAGTATTGACAATGTGCAGTGTTTGCAGTTCAAACTCTTGGTGTAGCAGCAGATTTTGTGAAAGGACGTACACACATGTAGTTCTCCTTCATAAGTAGTATTTATTTATACCAATGAATATGAAATAAAGTTAAGCCTACTGTGATTTCAGTGTTCCCTCATCTCAGCAATCCGTTACATTTATGACAACCTCTCTGCCGTCACAATGTATTAAACACAAGAACAGCAACAAAGATGAGCAGGCTGTCGTACAACAGTGGCGTCTCGTGAACAAATGTGGTGGGCATGCAAGTTCTCTCTATCATCAAACTGAAGAGTGGAAGTGGGGGGGGGGGGGGGGGGGGGGGGATCACTGCAGGAAAGGCAATGCTGACGAGCCAAGCAGTTCCAGCAGAAGGGCTGTCTGCTATGGTAAAAAATGTCACATGGAAGTCTGATCAAGCTTCATTCAATGATCACCTCCTATAATGCAGAACAAATAGTAAAAATGTGACTCACTCAACGATCAATGTTTCAGACAATGAGTCTGTTTACACTGCTTTTTGGTTTTTAAGAAGCATTTCAACATGTCAAGGTTACCCATATGATAGTTTGTAGAGGGCATGGGGGGGGTTGTTGTTGTGGTCTTCAGTCCTGAGACTGGTTTGATGCAGGTATCCATGCTACTCTATCCTGTGCAAGCTTCTTCATCTCCCAGTATCTACTGCAGCCTACATCCTTCTGAATCTGCTTAGTGTATTCATCTCTTGGTATCCCTCTACGATTGTCACCCTCCACGCTGCCCTGCAGTACCAAATTGGTGATCCCTTGATGCCTCAAAACATGTCCTACCAACCGATCCCTTGTAGTCAAGCTGTGCCACAAATTCCTCTTCTCCCCAACTCTATTCAATACCTCCTCATTAGTTATGTGATCTACCCATCTAATCTTTGGCATTCTTCTGTAGCATCACATTTCGAAAGCTTCTATTCTCTTCTTCTCCAAACTATTTATTGTCCATGTTTCACTTCCATACATGGCTACACTCCATACAAATACTTTCCGAAATGACTTCCTGACACTTAAATCTATACTCGATGTTTGCAAATTTTGTCTTCTTCAGAAACACTTTCCTTGCCATTGCCAGTCTACATTTTATATCCTCCCTACTTCGACCATCGTCAGTTATTTTGCTCCCCAAATAGCAAAACTCCTTTACTACTTCAAGTGTCTCATTTTCTAATCTAATTCCCTCAGCATCACCCGACTTAATTCGACTACATTCCATTATCCTCGTTTTGCTTTTGTTGATGTTCATCTTATACCCTCCTTTCACGACACTGTCCATTCCGTTCAACTGCTCTTCCACATCCTTTGCTGTCTCTGACAGAATTACAATGTCATCGGCGAACCTCAAAGTTTTTATTTCTTCTCCATGGATTTTAATACCTACTCCGAACTTTTCTTTTGTTTCCTTTACTGCTTGCTCAATATACAGATTGAATAACACTGGGGAGAGGCTACAACCCTGTCTCACTCCCTTCCCAACCACTGCTTCCCTTTCATGTCGCTCGACTCTTATAACTGCCATCTGGTTTCTGTACAAATTGTAAATAGCCTTTCGCTCCCTGTATTTTACGCCTGCCATGGGTATGAAGTATTTTTAACGTTAAGAAAATTTCAATTCCAACCATGTTGAAAACCTGCTTAATAATGTCTTAAATCATTTTCTTGAACGAAAATCAGCTGAATACATTATTTTTGTTTTTCCTTTGCCTGAGACAGAGCCAGGTAAGGGGCATGGGGGAAGGGGCTGGCTCCTCTTGCCTGTAAATATGGGCGCCCTTGAAACCTAGTCCCTAATCCCTATTCAGCACCAGATCTACAATATTTCCAAACCGGAGCAAAAACTTGATAGTGTCACCTCCCTCCCATTCGAATGTTTGAGATAGGATGTCAAAAATTTTAAAAATCGGTATTTCCAACAGTATGTTCATTTTGTAGTACCCATCATTCTGAAGAGTTTGCTATATAAAACATATCTGTTTGAGGAAATGTAAGGCATGTTATTTAGACTTAAGTGTGCCAAAGTACAGTGCAGTGCCATGCCTCTTCACACAGCATACTTCTATCTCACGTCACTTGTTTTGCTCTGCGGAATTCAAACTTGTATATTTTGTAATCAAACCTATGTACAGGACAGTTCTAATTAAAATGTCCGGTGGTGCCTCTCTTCCTCCCAGTCAGCCAGTTTGACATCCTACTCCACACCACCTTAAAAAAACTTACAATTGATACTGGGTAGCATTATTTGTGACCAGGAGATCAGAACTCTTCAGGAAATTTGCACTGTTTATTGACCATTAGATAACTCTCTTTTCTGTGACATCAAATTAAATATAGGAAACATAGACCCAGTACACATTTCTTCAAGTTGTTAGGTCCCAGTATTCCTCTCTCTCTCTCTCTCTCTCTCTCTCTCTCTCTCTCTCTCTCTCTAATCTTGCTACAGCTTTACACAACGTTTTCCTTTCTACAAAAGAATGTATTATCTCATCGAAGTTCGTCAAATGTTTTACTACATGAATAATCGAAATAATGTCATGTAATATAGAAAAGGCTGTTAATATGAATAGTACCCAATAGTGGGTGGTTTCTCGGTTTGATTACATCTATTTTGTCACTGTCTGCTCGATAAAACAAAACAGGTCTTTCTAATATTGCAGCAATTGTAACACATTCCCATTAAGCAAGACTGTTTTGGCGAAAATGGTCATTTACATGAATAACATGACTGAATATAATTGTTTCATTCACATGCTTCATTTTTTCAAGCACAAGATCAAAAAGTAGGAGTATCGACGTACGAAATTTTTTAAAAATTTGGAATTGTCATATGCTTCCACATAATTTTTATGATGTCCTCATTTCTTCTCCTTACTGATTCTAATAGAAAATCTTGTCATCACTAATTCTGTTTTTATTCCTGCCAGTGTCAAACTTATTCTCCAATTAACTTCACTGACTCTGCCAGAATCACCAGTTTAGTTATTTCGCATTTATTCTCCAGTTAGGCATTATTATGTGTTTGTACAATGCATTTTCTGCACTATTCCGAGAATAGAACTTAAGTGGCTGCTAATTGGAGACTGTACAACTCGCCCTTAATAGTGTAGCAATCTGGCAAAAAATTTCTGTCAAAATTTCATTTTCTTGGATACACCAAGAAATAAATATGTAATCTTTCTTACCTGTTAATTGTTTATTTCCACTCTAGTAATCTGAACCTCTGGATTTCACTAATAATTATAACAACACTTATCATTCACACTCTCAGTCAACCACAAACAGCTGTTGGTATTCAGTTGTTGAGTTTATTTGGCTCAACTCGTATAGCCCCGTCTCCTTTAGTCTGTGGGAAAGTTTTTTGTTTCTTGATGTGATGGGGATTCCCCTAGCAGAGACATCATGTATACTTTGCCCACATTCAAAAATCAACTTACGATTCATTCAGAAACCAACTTAGAATGTGTCAAAAACCAACAGGGACATGTTTCAAAATCTTCTGAATAATCAATAGACAAATGTGTGCTGGATGCTAGGTGGTTTGACAAGTTTTTTTTCTTTTTTCTTCTTCTTCAAGAATATGAATTTGGTGCCTCCTGAAATTGTCGCCCAGGACAGATACCCTGGTTTGTAACAGTTCTTCTCTGTGTTCTTTAAGTACATGGACTAATCTTGATAGGAAGTTCCACCTAGTTGGGGCAGGTGATGGTAACCTCCTTTGAACAAATATGCGTAAGTTCTTTTAGAAGATTTGGAAAAAAAAATAGAGACCGCTCATACTATGGAAAAACATTTTACGTTTTTTTATATTGCAGATGCTTTGTTGCAAAACCAAATTTAATACATGGGCATAGTGGTGAATATAGACAGCCTTTGGATACTTTGACAAAACTATACTCTGTAGGCCATTAATATGATCAGTCATTACTGATAATCCATTGAGTGACCAAGTTCCAGACAATGCTCTGCTATGACTGATTTGGTTGCCTGTCTGAGTCTGGTGTGTCTTTGGTGTTCTTTCCACCTGATGTCCACAGTTCTGGTGTTCTGGCCAATGTATGATATCCCACACTGGCATGGTATGTTGTAAATACCTGGCTTGTGTAGCACCAGGTCATCTTTTACATTCCCCAGCATAGCCCCAATATCCACATTTTGCCCACCCACCAAAATTGGGGCTATGATGGGGAATATAAAAGATGACCTGGGGCTAAGGCAACTAAATCAGCCATAGCAGAGCATTGTCTGGAACTTGGACACTCAATGGATTAGAATGACACCACGATTGTGACACAGACCTCAAGATTTTGGGACAGTGTCATTAAAGAAGCCATTGAGATTAAGGTCACAGATAATCTAATCAACCGTGAGTCGGAATACCAAATCAGCACTGCCTGGAATCCAGCACTTGAGCTTGTGAAAACTCAACGCAGGACACTCCGGGATTCTCAAGAAATAGAAACGGAGACCGAGAGAACAGCCGTGAGACAAGGTGTCAGGCATTAGAGACCAGATTTGACACACCCCAGATCATGAACTCGACTTCAGAAGACGGCCAGGCCGGGCACGGACGGCGGTCGGAAAACTGGAGACCAGAGAGAGCCAATGTAGCTGTGTCTGGCTTGCGCGGACCGCAGACGGAACACACTACACAGCGTGGACCAATTACGGAGCACCCAGCACGAAACGGAAGTGGAAATCATAGTGACAGGCATGAGACAGAGTACCCAACATCTCAGATCGGGTCTGACGCACCTCAGATGGCGTCCACAACAGTTGGGGACGGCCAAAACGGGCACGGACGGCAGTCAGAACATCCGGAACTGGAGGGGTCCTTTGGAGCCGAGTCTGGCAGGTGCAGACCACAGAAGGTACACTCGACTCCGTCCGACCGAAGACGGGACACCAGCTCCTTCCAGGCATAAATACTGGACTTGATCGACCCAAGGATCAGTCTCAGGCAGCACCTGAAGAAGACAGCGAGGCACGCTGTTGAAATATCGTGCGAGAACGATGCGAATATCCAGCTGGACTCCCAAATATCCAAGATGTCAACAGATCGCTGGGAAAGCATGAAGAATTACAAGGCTTAACATTGTTTGCCTGCTTAAGAATTATTCCCATTTACCTGATTAGCAACAACTTTTGAAGTGTATTTTGCATTCAGAAACATCTTCAGAATTTTTATCTGAGTTGTAGGTATCCATATCATCCTCAAATTTGTATAAATCATCCATGAAAAACATTTTTCAGGCACAAACTCTGCACAAGTTACTACTACTGGCAGCCATGTTTTTGGCACTTACCACTCTTTATATGCACACATCCTGACAGAAGTGTGAATCTGAAATTACAGACAGGGCTACCATTTCTTGGTTTATCATGGAGCCATAAACTAATGTGAATAAAGCACACCCTGTACCATGTTTAGATGCAATTATTCTGTTTCTCATAGAGTGTCTATTTAACGCTGTTTACAGCTTAAGTATTCATTTCATTGCATATGCATAAATTGTTCTACAAATTAGTAGCAATTTTCAAGGAGGTATAATTTCTATGTGACACTTTCCTTCTCCAAGACAAGTTATACTGGAATGTGATGCCATGAAACATTTGTGAATGGAGATAATCAAAGTAAGTCCACATCTTGATTTCACATGCTGCCACTTAAACTTTACACTACTGTACTTCAACATGGTTTAATTACCAGTAATGAGCAGAAACTCATTCTAAAGTAATATAGTCAAAGGTTTTCCATGAATAAAGTGTAAGAATTCCTCATTTTACAGTCGACTATCCCTGAGGGCAAAGTCTACAGCTTCCCTTTTGGCCCATATTCTGGCCAGTGACCAAAACTGTCATGTCATATATTATTCCCTGGCACAGAAGCATCTGTTTAATATTTCTTCTGGTCTTGTTGTCCATCCTATACTAATATCCAGGCTTCCTCTTTCCAGAAAAGGTAAGTAACATAGGTAAGATTTTGCTTACATATTTGCATAACAACTCACCTTCAATACTTCCTCTTTCCATTTACAAGCAGTTTTCATTGCACAATAACAGCAGCACCTCAAAATCAAAAGAAACTGCTCCACTGGTAATGGCTGTTCACATAAATTTGCACAACTTCTGCTTACGGTGCACACTATTCAGAAACTTGTCACAGAGACAACAGAATATCATTGTATATGACAGCTTAAACGTTACTTGCAAGCACCATTACTCATTGTAGGACAAAATTTGAAACAGGTTGCAGAAAACAGTGTGCAATTTTGATGTTTCTTGACAGCAATACTACCAAAGAAAGAGTTAAAGTGTTTGAAGTGTAAACCTGCTGTGGACCACATCGATTAAAATAGCACACTTTAGACAGTCACTTTTCCTCCAGATACAACAGAGGTGCAGCTACCAGAGGTATATTAGCAGAGGTAAATACGGTTATGCTACACATCTTTGTGGAAACTCAAAGTAATCGTCACAGTCCCGGTGTCAGTTGATAGTGCGTGCAGTGATACATGTCTAGAAATGAATCAACACTGTGGCACTGGCTTCTTATGTTACAAAGCAACTTCTCTACAAGAATCTAAACAAAACTGGTACTGTACACACAGATAAACTAAAGTAAGTAGTGCTGTTGTTGAACAGGCTGGCCTCGTACAGGGAAGTGTGGAGGCTCCAGGCTCTACCTGGCCATCTTTATTAACATTTTCTGTGACTTCCTCAAACTACTTCACAATGGTTTCCACAATGAAGACGCAACCAACTACCTGTCCCATCCTTGTCAAAGTAGAGCTGTAAGTATGTAAATGTCTGAATATATGAATTATCATGACATGTCCACTATCCTCGCAAAATTGACCTCCATATGAACAAAAACAACAACAGCAGCAGTTACTACTACTACTACTACTACTACTACTACCACCACCACCACCACCACCACCACCCCCGCCACCATCGTCACTACATCTGTTTACCATAGGTTCCCCCCCCCCCCCCCCCCCCAGGAATTTTCAGCACTGTGTTCCATGTCACAGTTGAACCAGTGATTAAACAAGTTCACAGAGCACTCACTTTTGAGAGGAAAAGTTAATTTTCCTCCAAACTTTTATTAAAAAACACATCAATACAACAATGGATAAATGCTTCCTCGTTACAGTCTGTACAGAGTTGCACACGTCAGTCGCCCCAGACTCAGAGCAGCTTCTTGGCGAATGTGATGCTCTTCTGGTTCATCTTGCCGGCAAACATGGCTTTCCCTTTCTTGCCCTGCAATGTAAACACCGCATTTTGTATTCACAATGCTATTCAGTTTCCATGTGCTCTGTAAATGATATTTTTTAGTAACAACATCTTTAAACAACATACAAATTATTTACTACTTGACTTGCATTTGGGAGTAGCTCTTGAACAGTAACAGAAGATATATGAGGGATGTTCAATAAGTAAGTTTTCCCTATTTTATAAAAACTTCATGCTAACTGGCAGCACACTGACAAGGTACTGTGGTACGCATTGTAAGCCAATGTGTATGTTTTCACCGTATACTGGTCAAGCTCACCAGCACTCACAAGACGTGTACAGTTCGTTTTACAGAGAAATAAAACAAGGGAAACTAACTTATTGGGCAACACTTGTAATAAACAAATTTGGATGCTTATATTCGCAGTAGTCATATCAGACGGTAAAAGGAAATAATAAAAGTAAGCATTCTTTACAGTGAGATTAATCATAACTAAACAGCATTCATGAATACTGCCTAGCACCTGTCAGTATTCTTTTGTGGGGGGGGGGGGGGGGGGAAACCAAAACAACATACACAGAAAATGAAAAATTAAAAAAGAAAAGAAAAATGTGATACTTAACCACCTAACATGCACTAATAATACATAAATTAATATTCAAAAACATATCTGTAAAAACAGAGGTGCTTTACATGGTTATTATTTATTATTTGACAAGACAACTGTGACTGTAACAATGTAAGTTATTTCATTATATTTTGTATCACATTCCTGTCTACAAGCAAGTCCCAGACACCAGTTAAATAACAAATAATTAATACATAGGTTATATATGTTATTAAAACAAATAAAAATACAATATGTGGTTATTAATTAGCATCACATTCATTACAATGCAAATATAGAAGGTTTTTTCTCCCTTTTTTCCATCTAATATGGTATAAAATGATTGGAAAGCATTATGAAATAAATATTGCAAACAGTATTATATGTATCGTAAGAAAAGCATACTTTATATCAGAGTATCACAAACAGAGTGACAAAGATCACAGTCCGCTACATTTATATTGAGAGCATTGGCAGTTACAGACAAGAGAGAAGGGGAACAAAAGGGGGAAGTGACCAAAGACAAGCAATGAGATGGGGCTGTGACTGGGAGGATTTGCTTCACTGCCTGACATGAGGGAACTGGCTTTCCATGTCAAGTGTTTTAGGGAAAAGTTATGAGGGAGTCATTGCATGTCATACCAACACAGTGATTTCGCTCTCCATCTGAGATTTTGATAAAACTTGGCTGATATGTTGTCTACATACAGATTCAGAGAAGTACCCAATTTTATTAAAATATGTTGATCCATTATGAAAATATGGCAATGTGAAGTTTAAAAAAAAAAAAATCACCAAAAAATACCCCACTCCCATAATGTAAAACTGTTGTAGAAACTCTCCTAATTAATCTAAAATGAAAGGAAGAGGTGTCATTTTGTAGCATTTTCCATAGGCTTTCATATGATACACAGTACAACATAGTTTTGAACTGAAAATTATTCTTCAAATTTAAATTTTTAATTTATCAAAAAGCAAATCATCAAAATTTTTCAAAAAATTATGTTAAAATACTTTACATTATTTCTAACTGATTCTCTGAGTATGAAAATGGGACTGCCACGGGTTCATATCTTTATAAAATTTCAAAAGTACAAAAAATGAGACTTCTATAAAATTTATAGATTCAAGTGGAAATAATCATAATTTTATGCTTAATATATATGTGTGCACACATTCAAATTTATCGTTGTCTATTATTTCCAACATCACCTGTGAAACATATTACAAACAGTGTGCCTATTAACAATTCACTTCTTTTTAAAAACTTCATCTGTTTTTACAGTATTATCCCCAGGATTTTGACATATTCTTCCTGCTTGTGTCATTGTATTTACTTTACAAAGAACATCATTTACAGATACCCATTGAGTATCAGGTTTTGTAGGATATGGAGGAGGAGGAGGAGATTAGTGTTTAATGTCCCATCGACAACGAGGTCATTAGAGACGGCGCACAAGCTTGGATTAGGGAAGGAAATCGGCCAAGGAACCATCCCGGCATTTGCCTGAAGTGATCTAGGGAATCACAGAAAACCTAAACCAGGATGGCCAGACATGGGATTGAACCGTTATCCTCCCGATCGCGAGTCCAGTGTGCTAATCACTGCGCCACCACGTTCGGTGTGTAGGATACGCGTAAGAGCGTGATGGGCTAGCTCGGCGAAGGTAAGTAGCTTTAATTTTATCAAGACCTTCCTCTTTTATTAAATTATTACCTAACCAACATGTCTTGTCATAGACGGCAGTAATGTATCCACAAACATCTCTCCGAGACAGTTTTTCTGGAGATTTTGACTTTAAACAGTATATTATGTTATATCTAAAGAATATTTTTGATGTACTCCATGCTACACATACAGAGGTGTGGGGTCTCTCTGTCGCTTTGATGGTAAGACAGACAGACTTATGAGCTCTTCTAGAAATCTTTCAGTTTCAATATACTCTTCTTGTGCTGAAACTGCCCAATCAAAAAGTTGCTGTGGAATAAGAATTTGGTTCATACAAATTCTGCAGACTTCCTTTTGTTGCTAATCTCTTAACAGTGCAGCCAACAAGGTCGCAAGGTCATTTTCCATTAGCAGAGGCAAAAAGGCCATTTTGTTTTGGTGCCAAAATCTTTTTTTGTAGAAACATAAGCTTACAAAATTCTTTTTATTTGTGTACTGCACTGCACTGCCATCCCAAAGGTAGTATATCTTCTGTACATCAGTTTGAAATTTTGTTTTTAAAAATTGAATTAGCTTTTTTTTGAAAACAGTAAATTGCTATGGTGTTATGCTCTAGACAGTCAGACATCATGACATGGCTCATATGCTTTGTTTCTTTCTTCCTTTTGTAATACACTACACAGGGGAATACTGCTGCGTCATATGACAACTCTGGACCTCATCTAAAATGACGAAAGTGTAATTCTCACATAAGTAAGATGTAACAACATATTCATCCTCAGTCAACTTTTCTTTCGCTTGATTTACAAAAGAGCTTTGCTGCACAGCTAGAAAATCACAGAGTATCAATGTGGTCAATTTTTCTGAAAATAACTCAACAAACTCCGAAGAGGTCCTCTGCATAGTTTTAAGTTACATCTATCTACTGAAACCCACTGTCAAAAAGTGTTATTTTCAACCATATTATCATCAAATGCATTTTGAAGTGCACTTTATATTTGGTTGCTTCCTGGGCAAGAACTAGTTTCTCATCACATAGTGTATCGATTCTGGATTGCACAGCACTATTGCTAAAGAGTGTTTGTAAAAGCCCAAGTCTCCTTTGGGTAACATACTGAGCTTAGAAATATCTATCATGAATAGTTAGAATTAAAAAAATCAGATTTTTCATCCCAATTCATACTTTTTACATATACTCCTAACTTTTAATAACTATGCCTATAACATTATTAAAAAATATATTTTTAGTAGTTCCAATAAAATAATGATCAATCATAGTCACTAGTTACATTTCAAACATTAAAAAAAAAATTTATGAAAATGTGGATACTTATTTATGGGTAAGTTGTGTATATTTCCAATTTAGTTTATAAATTTTACAAAAATCTCACTTTCATATATTTTTGAAATTTTATAAAGGTGTAAATCCTTGAGAACCTTGGGAGAACCAGCAGTGACAAAATTCTTCCATCTGGCAAGATGTACGAAAGAGGTGAAATACCCTCAAACTTCAAGAATAATGTAGTAACTCAAAAACCAAAGAAACCAGGTGTTCACAGGAGTGAAAATTACAAAATTATCAGTTTAATAAGTCACGGTTGCAAAATATTAACACGAATTCTTTACAGAAGAATGTAAAAACTGGTAGAAGCCGACATTGGGGAAGATCAGATTGTATTCCGGAGAAATGTAGGAACATGGGAGGCAATACTGACCCTACGACTTATCTGAGGAGATAGGTTGAGGAAGGGTAAACCTATATTTATACCATTTGTGGACTTACAAAAAGCTTTTGACAATGTTGACTGGAATAGTCTCTCTGAAGAAACCGGACAGCAGTGATACGAGTCAACGGGCATGAAAGGGAAGCAGTGGTTAAGGAGGGAATGAGCCAGGGCTGTAGCCTATCCCCGATGTTATTTAATCTGTACATTGAGCAAGCAGAAAGGAAACAAAAGACAATTTTGGAGTAGGAATTAAAGTCCAGGGAGAAGAAATCAAAACTTTGAGGTTTGCCGATGCCATCGTAATTCTGTCAGAGACAGCAGAGGACTCGAAAGAGCAGTTGAACGAAACGGACAATGTCTTGAAAGGAGAATATAAGATGAACATCAACAAAAGCAAAATGATGATAATGGAATGTAGTCAAACTAAATCAGGTGATGCTGAGGGGATTAGATTACGAGATGAGACACTTAAAACAGCCGATGAGTTCTACTATTTGCACAGCAAAGTAACTGATGATGGTCAAAGTAAAGAGGATATAAAATGTAGACTGGCAATGGCAAAGAAAGCATTTCTGAAGATGAGAAATTTGTTAACATCAAATTAGATTTAAATGTTCTGAAGATGTTTGTTTAGAGTGTAGCCATGTATGGAAGTGAAATATGGATGATAAACAGTTTCAACAAAAAGAGAATAGAAGCTTTCGAAATGTGGTGCTACAGGATAATAGTGAATAATAGATTGGTCGATCATGTAACTAATGAGGAGGTATTGAATAGAATTGGGGAGACAAGGAAATTATGGCAAAACTTGAACAAAAGAAGAGACACATTCTGAGACATCAAGGGCTCACCCACTTAGTATTGGAGGGAAGTGCGGGGGGTAAAAATCGTAGAGGGAGACCGAGAGATGAATACACTAAGCAGATTCAGAAGGGTGTAGGTTGCATCAGTTATTCAGACATGAAGAGGCTCACACAGGATAGGGTAGCAAGGAATGCTACATCAAACCAGTCTTCAGACTGAGGTCGACAACAACAATTTTACACTTAGGGAATTAGTTAGCAATAATGTGAAGAGTTGGATATAATTTTTTTTTAAAATAAATTTCTCCTCAATCCATATTGTATTGTACACCATAGGAAAGCTTATGGAAAATGCTGCAATATGGAACATCTCCCATTATTTTAGCTTATTAGGAGAGTTGCTACAAGAATTTGAAATTAAGGCAGTGAACCATTTTTGGTGATTTCTGACAACTTCAGATTGACATATTTTCAAGATGGGTCATCATATTTTAAGAAAATTGAGTATTTTTCCTTATCTATTTGTAGGCTACATCTCTGCAGAGTTTCGTCAAAACCTAATGTGACGACTTGAAATTCGTACTAAAACTGTGTTTTTTTTTTAGGTGGAACATCCTGAGGATGACAGGAGGAAGTGCTTCAGCTTCACATTAAACAAAACAGGTAGGACATCAAATTGTGTGCAGAATGCAGGGCAACTCATTGCAGAAGCGGGTGGCAGTGCCAGAGGAGTAATTCATGATCGTTTCTCTTTTACGGGTGGGTACACCTACATCTACATCTACATCCATACTCCGCAAGCCACCTGACGGTGTGTGGCAGAGGGTACCTTGAGTAACTCTATCGGTTCTCCCTTCAATTCCACTCTCGCATTGTTCGTGGAAAGAAGGATTGTCGGTATGCCTCTGTGTGGCTCTAATCTCTCCGATTTTATCCTCATGGTCTCTTCGCGAGATATACGTAGGAGGGAGCAATATACTGCTTGACTCCTCGGTGAAGGTATGCTCTCGAAACTTCAACAAAAGCCTGTACCGAGCTACTGAGAGTCTACCACTGGAGTTTATCTATCATCTCCGTAACGCTTTTGCGATTACTAAATGATCCTGTAACGAAGCGCGCTGCTCTCTGTTGGATCTTCTCTATCTCTTCTATCAACCCTATCTGGTACGGATCCCACACTGCTGAGCAGTATTCAAGCAGTGGGCGAACAAGTGTACTGTAACCTACTTCCTTTGTTTTCGGATTGCATTTCCTTAGGATTCTTCCAATGAATCTCAGTCTGGCATCTGCTTTACCGACGATCAACTTTATATGTTCATTCCATTTTAAATCACTCCTAATGCATACTCCCAGATAATTTATGGAATTAACTGCTTCCAGTTGCTGACCTGCTATTTTGTAGCTAAATGATAAGGCATCTTTCTTTCTGTGTATTCGCAGCACATTACACTTGTCTACATTGAGATTCAATTGCCATTCCCTGCACCATGCATCAATTCGTTGCAGATCCTCCTACTTTTCAGTACAACTTTCCATTGTTACAACCTCTCAATATACTACAGCATCATCCGCAAAAAGCCTCAGTGAACTTCCGATGTCATCCACAAGGTCATTTATGTATATTGTGAATAGCAATGGTCCTATAACACTCCCCTGCGGCACACCTGAAATCACTCTTACTTTGGAAGACTTCTCTCCATTGAGAATGACATGCTGCGTTCTGTTGTCTAGGAACTCTTCAATCCAATCACACAATTGGTCTGATAGTCTATATGCTGTTTCTTTGTACATTAAACAACTGTGGGGAACTGTATCAAACGCCTTGCGGAAGTCAAGAAACACGGCATCTACCTGGGAACCCGTGTCTATGGCCCTCTGAGTCTCGTGGATGAATAGCGCGAGCTGGGTTTCACACGATCGTCTTTTTCGAAACCCGTGCTGATTCCTACAGAGTAGATTTCTAGTCTCCAGAAAAGTCATTATACTCGAACATAATACGTGTTCCAAAACCCTACAACTGATCAATGTTAGAGATATAGGTCTACAGTTCTGCACATCTGTTCGACGTCCCTTCCTGAAAACGGGGATGACCTGTGCCCTTTTCCAATCCTTTGGAACGCTACGCTCTTCTAGAGACCTACGGTACACCGCTGCAAGAAGAGGGGCAAGTTCCTTCGCGTACTCTGTGTAAAATTGAACTGGTACCCCATCAGGTCCAGCGGCCTTTCCTCTTTTGAGTGATTTTAATTGTTTCTCTATCCCTCCGTCGTCTATTTCGATATCTGCCATTTTGTCATCTGCGCGACAATCTAGAGAGGGAACTACAGTGCAGTCTTCCTCTGTGAACAGCTTTGGAAAAAGACATTTAGTATTTCACCCTTTATTCTGTCATCCTCTGTTTCAGTACCATTTTGGTCACAGAGTGTCTGGACATTTTGTTTTGACCCACCTACAGCTTTGACATAAGACCAAAATTTCTTTGGATTTTCTGCCAACTAGGATTCTAAACATGAGAGACCACATGTCAAAACTATGACACAGATGCACTCTGAATAAGTGACGGGAGGTACTGTAGCACTTGCACAGCAGTGAGCCGACAAAGCAGCATTTGGTGGCCACGAGAGTTGTTTGACTGTGGTCAACCAGATGGAGTTTCTACTGTAGCAACCGAACACGCCGATTGTGGCCTGCCTCCACTAGCCCTGTCACTTCTCAATGAGCTGCAGTTGTGCAAATTTTGATGCACACGTGCAAACAAACTACGGTGTGGTTGATGCTGGCCTGTGAAGCATCCTCAATACATGCATCCAGTAGCTCAAACATTGCACTCAGCTATTCCATACATCAGGTACACATCTGCAAGCTCTCCATTTGTATAACATATCACACTACTCATATTCTGGCTAGCGCTCAAATGAGGAAACCCTCGTGTTTTGCTCAGTACTCTCATCGCACAGCACTGCCCAGTGGCAGGTGATGATGTTTGCGGCCATGAGTTCCTGCACAATTCTCAAGCTTTATGAAGTGCCCCACTTGCTCTAGAAGTATGTTGCAACATTTCCGGGACACCTCGTATCTAAGATTGTGTGTTTGGACTGATATAAAGTCGAATGATTACATAAGAGTAATTGCAGTAAGACAGATGCCAGACTGAGATTTATTTGAAGAAGCATCAGGAGACATAGTCCACCAGTGAAGGAGTTAGCTAAGAAAATCCCAGTTTGATCAACAATCGAACACTGCTAGTCAGTCAGGGATCTGTACCCGACAGGATCGAATATGGAAATAAATACAAAGAAGAGCAGTGCATTTTTTCACAGGTTCTTTTAGTAAGCAAGAAAGTGTGAGAGGTCTGCTCATTCAACACAGTGCGGTTTACTGTTACAATGCTGAGAGCATACATTCCTGGAGGAGTCAACCGATTGTCGCTTCCTCCTAACAAGGGAACCTCCCCATCGCACCCCCTTCAGATTTAGTTATAATTTGGCACAGTGAATAGGCCTTGAAAAACTGAACACAGATTAACCGAGAAAACAGGAAGAAGTTGTGTGGAACTATGAAAAAAATAAGCAAAATATACAAACTGAGTAGTCCATGTGCAAGATAGGCCACATCAAGGATAGTGTGAGCTCAGGAGCGCTGTGGTCCCGTGTTTAGCGTGAGCAGCTGCGGAACGAGAGGTCATTGGTTCAAGTCTTCCCTCGAGTGAAAAGTTTAATTTTTTATTTTCAGACAATTATCAAAGTTTAGGCACTCACACATAATCAACTTGGCTCTCCAAAATTCCAGGACATGTTCAGATTTGCTTGGACATATGCATTGATTTGATGGTCTACACACGGAAAAATTTGAAAACGTTAAAAACACATGTTTTGACAGAGCACAGGGAAAACCGTGCGACTGTGAAACTGTTGCATTCATTTGTTGCAGTTTATGTGACAAACTCTTACGTTTTCATCACTTTTTTGGGAGTGATTATCACATCCACATGAAAACCTAAATCGGGCAAGGTAGAAGAATCTTTTTACCCATTCGCCAAGTGTACAAGTTAAGTGGGTCGACAACATATTCCTGTCATGTGACGCACATGCCGTCACCAGTGTCGTATAGAATATATCAGACGTGTTTTCTTGTGGAGGAATCGGTTGACTTATGACCTTGCAATCAAATGTTTATCGCACGGTTTTGCGGTGCGGTCGCAAAACACGGACACTAAACTTATTACAGTGAACAGAGACATCAATGAACGAACGGACAGATCATAACTTTGCGAAAATAAAGAAAGTAAACTTTTCACTTGAGGGAAGACTTGAACCAAGGACCTCTCGTTCCGCAGCTGCTCACGCTAACCACGGTGCTCCTGAGCTCGCACTATCCTTGATGTTGCCTATCTTGCACATGGATTACTCAGTTTGTATATTTTGCTTTTTTTTCATATTTCCACACAACTTCTTCCTGTTTTCTCGATTGATCTGTGTTCAGTTTTTCGAGGCCTATCCACTATGCCAACTTATAACTAAATCTGAGGGGGGTGCAATGGGGAGGTTCCCTTGTAAGTACATATTGCAAAGATACCAGGGAGTTAAAATGAGCAAGATCTCAGCTCATACAGGGGCTTACTGACAATTGTTTTTCCAGTGTACCATTCATAAATGGAAGTGCACCATTCGCAAATGGAAGAGGAAAGGGGGGAAGTGACAGTGGTGTAGAAACAGCCCTCCACCACACACCATAATGTGACTTGCACATTGCAGATTTGGATTAGGAGCTGGCTACCCTAACTGGAGCAGCGGAGGCCGACAGTAAGAGTGCGACCCCGACCTCCGTACTTCAACATCCCCACTCGGCAGCCAGAAAGGACGGCACACTCACCTTGGCTCTCTTCGAGTTGGCCCCGTCCTTCGCGACACCTGCACTCTTGCTGCCACCCTTGAAGCGGCTCTGGTAGTCCACCTGGCTGTAGTCGAAGGGTCGGAATTCCGCCCCACTCCTGACTTCGGAAGGGCCGGGAGCCCCCGAGCCGCGCCCGCCTCCCCGCCCCCTGCCACTTCCGCGGCCTCGGCTCTGGCCACGGCCTCTGCTGCCAACCGGACCCGCAGATCCTGCCGTGTCACCCCGGTGGCTGCGAATCGGCTGTGGCTGCTGCTGGTGCTGCAACTGTTGAAAACAGCAAGAGAATGGCGAGCTTTGAATGTGGCCTCTGGGAGCTGCCTCCTGTGACAAATCAGTGCAGATTAATGTAAGCAGTGCAACATTATGCTTCATAAAATAAGTCACTGTAATAATAATAATAATAATAATACTGATAATGTGGCAAATTAGTATCTTCCTCGGGGCTGTGTACCTGAATCACGGATGTTTAGAGAAAACCAAGTGCAAAGCTATGAAAGTAACACTGCTCTCTGGATAAATATACCGTATTTAGTTGAATCTAAGCCACACCTGAAAAATGAGACTCGAAATCAAGAAAAAAAAAATTTCCCAAATCTAAGCCGCACCTGAAATTTGAGACTCGGAATTCAAGGGGAGAGAAAAGTTTTAGGCCGCATCTCCAAATCGAAACAAAGTTGGTCCATTGTAATATGAGACACAATTTAGGTCGAACGAATGACGATACAGGTACAGTAGTTTGGTTCGAGTCATAAGAGCTTAGCAGTTAAGCTTTACCAGGTAGCCATTGCTATGCGTCAGGTGCTCCATCCGTATTTATACGGGTACCCTTCCTTTTTCACTTGCTTTGTCTGGTTTGAATTAATTGCATATTTTTCTTTGATTTGATAAGCGCCATTTTCTTTGTCATAGGTGTTTACATCACTCTAAACTGAAAATGCATTACTGTACTGTGTCATGCATTGTCTGTCACATTCTGATAGTACATGTTTAAGGCCTGTCACCACTCGCGGCATGGCTTGCTTTTATGCGTGCTACCGTCGCTTACAATTTAAAAAAAAGAGAGGAATCATCTCATTAGTGGAACAATGGCAAGACACTGCTATTTGCTGTTACTTATACTGCTGCTTTCTTTGATAATGATCAACAAGAACCAAATAATAGACTGCGTATGATAGAAGATGTTCTGAACGAGAGTTTAGCGAAAAATTTTCTCTGTTTGAAAATCTTTGCAG
Source organism: Schistocerca piceifrons (assembly GCF_021461385.2). NCBI lineage: Eukaryota > Metazoa > Arthropoda > Insecta > Orthoptera > Acrididae > Schistocerca > Schistocerca piceifrons. Next base: position 64,510,136 of record NC_060148.1, on the reverse strand, counting down.
GTGCCTCTTTAGTGCATTACATTCTGCACAGAAATTAGAGTCATCTTAGATTTAAAAATCTAGTCAATTGCCGTGCTTCATTTCTGACTGTATAACTATTAGGCATAAGAATAATACGAATATAAACATGACATGGTATGTATATTCTTCCGCGTTTCCTGTTGTCTCACTAGTTTTGTAGTTTATTAGGCAGACAGGATTTAAATGAGATAGCAGCAAACATGAAACAATACATGGCAAAATGTTTATATTCGTACTATTCTTATGGTGAAGAGAATACTGCATGTGATTCACAATTCATAAAAGTTCCTATTAGCAACCATCCCTTCTCACTGGTAGGAAAAAATTCAGAACGTAGAGTTGGCCATATTGACAAACATCCCAAACAGTCTTGCCAGTCGGATTTTCATAGTACATTGAAATGCTGCTACATTCGAAGATGAACAATACGGAATTTCTATTTACTTCGTTGGATAATATATGAATATGCAGTGGTCGAAACTCGGGGCAGAGAAAATATCTCGTCTTCCACCTTTTTTTTTTAATTTATTTACTGACGCAGAGGTTTGGCACCAGTATTTATCTTTGTGCCTACAAAGCACGCCTGTGTAGTGTTACATATATTCGACGGCAGAAGTTAAGTTGTGGCGGCACCCACCAACATTTTTCAGAACTACCGCTTACTTTGCACTTGATTTTAAGCCGCAGGCGGTTTTTTGGATTACAAAAACCAGAAAAAAAGTGCGGCTTAGATTCGAGTAAATACAATAATCTGGCACGTGATAAAGTTGTTCCAATATCACCAAAGACTGGAACCCAAAGTATGCGTACCACTCATTCCACATTTAGGGACTCCTGAATACGCTGTTGCACTTATCTCCCCCAGTTTCTGTATTCCATATCAGGGAAATGCGGTGTAAGTAAGTACACAGTTCTTCTATACTATTATAAAAATTGGAGAACAAACACAAAACTTTACACCAGGGAATCAGCTACCCTTCTGACTCGTTTGGATTCTAAAACCACACGCAGTTGCCCATAACATCCCTGCTCACTGGCATTACCGTCAGCTGTTGCGGCCAGTACAGCTCTCCTCGATGTGCTGCAGTTTTGTGTTAAATGTATGCAAGATTGGCAGGCTAAACACAGCAAGACCTTAAGGTTCTTGCATTTGATGTGCTCTACCTTTGGCTTAATTTGAGAGAAAAACCTGCCTGTGCTTCTCCAGCCACTGTAGACACTGACGTAGTTCTTCAAACCCAGTAATGTCTTCATCAAGTCGTAACGCAACAAATTTATCAGTTCAGCTTTCTTAAAAAAACTCACTGTACACTCCATATGCATTTCTCTCTGTTTTTAATATATTGTTTCACAGATTTAACTGCCTTTTCCATTCTTACAACTCACGGTGTACCCAGTCAGGGGCAAAGGTAAATACCTGTCCCCACTCCTTAGTTCTCGTATTCTAAATATCGCCAATAGCCTCTCCTCAAGGTGGACAGGTAAACTGAGGACAGGGCACGCTTTTGTCACTGGGGTGAGAAATTGCAGCTAAATATGAATGAAGTGATGTATCACAGTCGACAGTATAGAATGGAAAAGGCAATGGAAAACCACTGTTAAAGATCTTACGGATAACCTACGTAGAATGAAACCATGGTAGTTGAAATTGGCCCTCTGGCTTGCTAATATTTTCCCTACAGTCACACCTATATTTACCATTTAAGACTAGAAATCGGCACATCTTGTCTTACACACTTTTCTCAAAATTATACAAGTTTTCTGATAGGAATTCTTTATATATATATTGAAGTGATTACGAGTGAAAATAATACTGTTTTAGAAGTTTTTGCTGGTGTGGTATACCCGAAGAAACACAGACATGTGCTATGCCGCTAGACAATTCTCAATTCATACAGTGAATCACTTCTTCTTTTTTGCTTTGCACACACTACACAATTTCTGGAGGGTGTTTTCAAGATGGAATTGGGGCACCGGGGGAGGGGGATAAAGCTAACAAAACCTGAAAATGACTGCTTATAATCCGCAAAATATTGAAAGAAATCAAGTATGTTCTACACCACTACACAGACTGATTTCTTAGCTTCCCAACTGTATACAGCACGTTGTGCCATCTCTCAACAGAGAAGAATAAAGACTAAGAAGAAGCTACAGCTGCTCAGCTCGTCTCAAAGCTGGCCATTTAATAACAGACTTGAAACTTGTGGCCGCTGTGAGCCAGCTATATAAGCCAAAGGGTTAATGATGAACATCAGTAAGAAAGAAGAAAAGATAAGGGTTAGAAAAGTTTTTCTACAAGCACTTCCCCCATCTCTGTATGTATTTAATGTGTTCACTGAGGAAGCTATGCTGACCATGAATGAGAAGGTAAAGGAAATAAAAGCCAATGGTCAAAGAATACATTGTATCAGATTTGCTGATGACATCGTAATAGTCGCAGGCTTCAAAAAAATAAATGAAAACAATGTTGCAAGCCCTATCACACATTTATATACACACATCAAAAAAAGTTTTCCATCACCTCAGTTCCAAAAGTTCCGGAACCTGTACAGAAAACTGGAACAGAGATCAACACAAACATCATTTCCACCCTTTTTATTGCTCATGAAAACCACACATTGCATGTTGTACCACCATACAGCGAGACCTTCAGAGGTGGTGGTCCAGATTGCTGTACACACCGGTACTTCTAATATCCAGAAGAACGTCCTCTTGCATTGATGCATGCTTGTATTCGTCGTGGCATACTATCCACAAGTTCATCAAAGCACTGTTGGCCCAGATTGTGCCACTCCTCAACAGCGATTCAGCAGAGATCCCTCAGAGTGTTTGGTGGGTCACGTCGTCCATAAACAGCCCTTTTCAATCTATCCCAGGCATGTTCGACAGACAACTCTAGTTGAGCGATGTTTTTATCCTGAAGGAAGTCATTCGCAAGATGTGCACGACGGGGGCGCGAATTGTCGTCCATGAAGACGAATGTCTCCCCAATATGCTGCCAATATGGTTGCACTATCGGTCAGAGGATGGCATTCACGTATTGTACAGCCGTTACGGCGCCTTCCATGACCACCAGTGGCGTACGTCGGCCCCACATAATGCCACCCCAAAACAGCAGGGAACCTCCACCTTGCTGCACTCGCTGGACAGTGTGTCTAATGTGTTCAGCCTGACCAGGCTGCCTCCAAATACGTATGGTCGAAGGCATATGCGACATTAATTGGTGAAGAGAAGATGATGCCAATTCTGAGCAGCCCATTTGGCATGTTGTTTTGTCCATCTGTACTGCGCTGCACGGTGTCGTGGTTGCAAAGATGGAACTCGTCATGGACATCGGGAGTGAAGTTGCGCATCATGCAGCCTATTGCGTAGAGTTTGAGATGAAACACGAAGCCTTGTGGCTGCACGAAAAGCATTATTTAATGTGGTGGCACTGCTGTCAGAGTTTCTCCGAGCCATAATCCATACGTAGCGGTCATCCACTGCAGCAGTGGCCCTTGGGTGGCTTGAGCAAGACATCTCATCGACTGTTCCTGTCTCTCTGTATCTCCTCCATGTCTGAACATCACTACTTTGGTTCACTTAGAGACGCCTGTTGAGAGCCCTTCCTGGCACAAAGTAACAATGCGGACGCGATCGAACCGCGGTACTGACCATCTAGGCATGGTTGAACTGCACACAACACAAGCTGTGTACCTCCTTCCTGGTGGGATGACTGGAACTGACTGGCTGTCTGATCCACTCCGTCTAATAGGCACAACTCAACTCATGCGTGGTTGTTTACATCTTTGGGTGGGTTTAGTGACATCTCTGAACAGACAAATGGACTGTGTCTGTCATACAATAGCCACAGTCAAGTCTATCTTCAGGAGTTCTGGGAACCGGGGTTACGCAAAACGTTTTTTTTTAATGTGTGTATATTCTGTGTTCCAGATATAACGGTGTGAAGTTTCTTGATGTAAACAATTTCCTTGAGTTACAATAAACTAACTTGCATCCATTTGGTTGTGAATTTACCCAGATTTCAAATGGCCCTATGTGTACATCAAAGACTTTGTTTAACTCAGCAGGCATTGGTTTATATTTTTAATGTGTCTTAAGCAAAACTAAGTTCACAATTCTGAAATGTGTTAACTTTATCCTAGTGGAACGCCTTTTTTCTTCTAGCTTAGCCACACTTCTTACACTTCCTAAAATTCAAGAGTGGAACTACGTTTGAAGGAATAGAGTATAAGATTCGCTGATGACACTGCTATCCTCAGTGAAAGTTAAGAATAATTACAGTAGTCTAATGAGTACAGAATATCGACTGAGAGTAAATCGAAGAAAGATGAAAGTAATGAGAAGTAGTGCAAATGAGAAAAATGAGAAACTTAACATCAGGATTGGTGATCACGAAGTAGATGAAGTTAAAGGAAGTGTGCTACCTAGAGAGCCAAATAACCCAGGACAGGCAGAGCAAGGAGGCCATATAAAGCAAACTAGCATTGGCAAAAAGGGGATTCCTGCCACGAGAAGTCTCACAGAATCATACATAGGTCTTATTTTGAGGAAGAAATTTCTGGGAATGTATGTTTGGAGCACAGTATTGTATGGCAGTGAGAAACCCAGAACAGAAGAGAATCTGAGCACTTGAGATGTGCTACAGAAGAATGTTGAAAATTAGGTGGACTGATAAAGTAAGAAATGAGGAGCTGCTCCGTAGAGTCGGTGATGAAAAGAATATATGGAAAACACTGACAAGAAGAAGGGGCAAGATGGTAGGAGATCAATTAAGACATCAGGGAATACACTATCGGCCATTAAAATCGCTACACCAAGAAGAAATGCAGATGATAAACGGGTATTCATTGGACAAATATATTACACTAGAACTGACATGCGATTACATTTTCAAGCAATTTGGGTGTATAGATCCTGAGAAACCAGTACCCAGAACAACCACCTCAGGCCATAATAACGGCTTGATACGCCTGGGCATTGAGTCAAACAGAGCTTGGATGGTGTGTACAGGTACAGCTGCCCATGCAGCTTCAACACGATACCACAGTTCATCAAGAGTAGTGACTGGCATATTATGACAAGCCAGTTGCTCAGCCACCATTGACTAGACATTTTCAATTGGTGGGAGATCTGAAGAATGTGCTGGCCAGGGCAGCAGTCGAACATTTTCTGTATCCAGAAAGGCCCGTACAGGACCTACAACATGCAGTTGGGCATTATCCTGCTGAAATGTAGGGTTTGGCAGGGATCAAATGAAAGGTAGAGCCACAGGTCGTAACACATCTGAAATGTAACGTCCACTGTTCAAAGTGTTGTCAATGCGAACAAGAGGTAACCGAGACGTGTAACCAATGGCACCCTGTACCATCACGCCGAGTGATACGCCAGTATGGCAATGACGAATACATGCTTCCAATGTATGTTCACCGCGATGTTGCCAAACATGGATAAGACCATCTTGATGCTGTAAACAGAACCTGGATTCGTCCGAAAAAATGACATTTTACCATTCGTGCACCCAGGTTTGTCGTTGAGTACACCATCCCAGGTGCTCCTGTCTGCGATGCAGTGTCAAGGGTAACCACAGCCACGGTCTCCGAGCTGATAGTCCAAGCTGCTGCAAACATCGTCAAACTGTTCGTGTGGATGGGGATAAGATGCATGTCATCTCGACTGCTAGTGATACGAGGCCGTTGGGATCCAGCACGGTGTTCCGTATTACCCTCCTGAACCCATCGATTCCATATTCTGCTAACGGTCATTGGATCTCGACCAACGTGAGCAGCAATGTCGCAATACGATAAATCGCAATCGCGATAGGCTACAATCCGACCTTTATCAAAGTTGGAAACGTGACGGTACGCATTTCTCCTCCTTACATGAGGCATCACAACAACGTTTCACCAGGCAATGCTGGTCAACTGCTGTTTGTGTATGAGAAATCGGTTGCAAACTTTCCTCATGTCAGCACATTGTAGGTGTCGCCACTCGTGTGAATGCTCTGAAAAGCTAATCATTTGCGTACCACAGCATCTTCTTCCTGTCGGTTAAGTTTCGCGTCTGTAGCACGTCATCTTCGTGGTGTAGCAATTTTAATGGCCAGTAGTGTAACTTCCACGGTATTCAGGGGAGCTGTAGAAGATAAAAACTGTAGAAGACGACAGAGACTGACATACATCCACCAAATAACTGAGGACGTAGGTTGCAAGTGCTTCTTTGAGGTGAGTTTGGCACAGGAGAGGAATTCATGGCGGGATGCACCAAACCAGTCAGAGGACAGATGACTCAGTGCAGATATAGTTTTACATTCTGGGAATTCACTGAGTAATAATTTCTTGTTATGAAAATCCAGTGGAGGACTGTTGCACATTGTTTATATCGTCTTCAAAAGTGAAAATATGTTCATTCCAAGTAGGATTTTTACGGCTACAACAAGATTGAGAAAGCCGGCCCCCACACACACACACACACACACACACACACACACACACACACACACACACACACACTCCCTCTCACCTTTCTCTGTTTCGGTGGTGTCGGCTGCAGCTCTTCCTCCAGTGGACCTCCGCCTCCACTTCCTCTGTCACCTCCACCATCCCTCGGGTGCTTCGGACCGGCACCGCTCCTCTGCCTCCGCCCCGTCAGCTCCGGGTCACCTCCACCGCCTCTGTCCGCAATGACCGTCTGCTTCTCTACTGAAACAATGTGATCTCCTGTGAGGTAACTGCGTCTCTCTAATGGCAGGCTAACACAGCAGCAGACACGACTGGAGCAGCACTTTCTTCGGCGTGAACAGCAGGCGAGTGCTAACGGTACACGCCCGTGCTCGGCACGCATTTGCGGGTGCTCGTTCGCGTTCTGCAGCTGGTCAGTCTTTCTGCTGTCGGGGTACAGAACCTGACTGAATTCGGGTATTTTCCCATAAGCATTAGAGGTGCAAAATTTTCTGTGCCATCATCATCTATAAATGAGTGAGACTGGCTACAACTAATGTATATAAACACAAATCAATGGCCACATGTATGAAATGCCACCACTTGAGAACGGCTCGACTGATTTGGCTGTTGTGTGTGTGTGTGTGTGTGTGTGTGTGTGTGTGTGTGTGTGTTCGTAATTGTCAGGACAAGGTTAATGTGAAAGAAAATTTTTTGTAAATTCCTGGAAAAGTCAGAAATCTGGATGATATTTTTGTATGAAAATCTCAATAAAAGAAATGTGATGATATGATCTATAAGTGACGTTCAGTTTGACCATTCTGTTGTCGCACATTTTCATAAAAAAAAAAAAAAAAATTCTGCATTGAATATTGATATTTTGTGGAAAAGAATAACAATTGAAAGTGCTATTTAAGTGTGTTATTGGTGGTGATCATATCTTTAGTGTGTTGTCGAGATTAAACTGATGTCAGTATGTAGCAATTTGGTGCGTCACAAAACATTCAACTGATTTCAGTTTGTGGTTTATTTCTTTCGAAAAAATGCCACCAGTGAGGTGTTGAAATATTGGTTGGTGTACATATGATGCAAGCCAACTACACGATCATCAAGTTGGTGTGACTGATGAAGAACGTAGGCAGCTTTTGGAGGCAAATACAATAAGAATTATACAATAAAGCTTTCTGTTGAATGGGCTGCGAGAAAAACATGTTAAGCTGTGCTGCGAAAATGTGCCTTTGTCATTCCCTTTTCACAGTCATTATTAACAGGAAACAGGAAAGCTGTGTTAATGGCTAACTTCATAACGCTACCATGTGAAATACTGTGGTTAAAGCTACTATCCTCACACAGGATGTATATGCGGACAAAGAAAAAAATTCCTGGATTTTTTCCAGATATTCTGGTTAAAAGTACACTTTTCCCTGGGTGAACATAAACTTTTTCCGAGTTAAGTGATAGTATACTTTCCCTCAGAACTGTCAAACTTATCAATCCTTTGAATGGTTAAAGTTCTGTACGCCGGCATAGAACTTCTTTCCGGCACTTTAAAAAATGAAATCCACAAAAAAGCACATTTTGAAAGGATCTTTGATGTGCAGCAACATGTATACCATATATTTATGTATTACAAAAGTATAAATTTGAATTCCACCACATATAGCATATTAGTTACCGAAGCATTGAAATTGAGATTGTGATGAGCTTTTGTAAGCCAGTCACAGTTCATGTCACATGATCTCGCCAGCCAATGACAGTAGATATTCAGAACATAGGACACGTGATGTAGTCAGCCAATAGCAACATCACTGTAGCGCGAACAAACAAACAGTAAAAAAGACTTAAATTAACATACATAGTCTAGCTACAAGTAGAGCTAAACTTTAACACATAATATTGATCTTTAAGATTATTAAGCTACAATAAAAGCTAAGCTTTCACGTATAATATTGGTCTTTTTGTGTGTGTTACACTTTAAGACGCATCACACAAATGTTACAGTAAAAGTTTAACTAATGACATAAATGGGTCTTTTTCTGGGCACAAAATTCTTCTAAGAGGCTGGTCCGCAAAGTGTTAAGTTTTAAATGAGAGTCAAATGCTCTGATTTAAGAAATTAACCGCCCATCTCACACGCAACATAATTCATCTTGCGTAAAAGGAAATTTACTTTGAAAGTAAAGTTTTTCAAACAACATTTGCAATATTTTCCTGCAACCTGTCAGAAATAGCAGTTGCCAGAGACCGCCAGAAAAGAGACGTTACCGTGCGTGTGTAGCTACAATGATGTATGAAGCCCATATGTTTGTAGATATATAGCATTAAAAGATCCTGACTTCGACTTCATGCTCATCGCAAGCAGTTTGTTGTTATGAAGTACTGCATAGTCTTCATCCTAGCACCTTTGACACGTTTTGCTGTTGGCAGACGTAAGTGCACTGTGTTTTGATGTAAATGGCACATTTCCTTTGTAACTTACGTTTATTTTGGTTTTTCCATCTCATTTATGTTTTAATACTGCAGTATTACTCTGCAGTAGTGGGATGCAGTAAAATTCTTTGTTAGTGTATCAGTTCTTACCAGTCAAAAGCACAAAAATTTAACTGAAAACTAAAACAATGAAAAATTCCCAGAATCCTAAAAAATTTCCGGGGTTTTCCTGGTTTTCTCCCAGATGAAAAAGTTCCAGGATTTTCCCCAGATTTCCCGGCTGTCATGGAGCATGTACACTCTGCTCACAGACCCAGCAGGTGGAAAGGTCTCTCATGTGCCGCGTACTAATGATGCCAACAGATTTTGACATTCCTTTTTACTTCTATTTCCAATGAAGATTCTGTTTGGAATAACAAATAAGGTCAGGGAGAGGGGGACAAGGAGATGGGCAAAGAAGGTGGGAGAAATTGGATATAAAGAAACAGGAGGAGGATATGGACTGGTAGCAGTTACTTCCGTAAAATAACTGGGAGTATGCGTGCGGAATGATTTGATGTGGAATGACCTTTATAATTGTTCATAAAGCGGGTGCCAGGTTGAGATTCATTGAGAGAGTCCTTAGAAAATGTAGTCCATCAACAAAGGAGGTGGCTTACAAAACACTCGTTCGACCTATACTTGAGTATTGCTCATCAGTGTGGGATCCGTACCAGGTCGGGTTGACGGAGGAGATAGAGAAGATACAAAGAAGAGCGGCGCGTTTTGTCACAGGGTTATTTGGTAAGCGTGATAGCGTTACGGAGATGTTTAGCACACACGAGTGGCAGACTCTGCAAGAGAGGCGCTCTGCATCGCGGTGTAGCTTGCTGTCCAGGTTTCGAGAGGGTGCGTTTCTGGATGAGGTATCGAATATATTGCGTCCCCCTACTTATACCTCCCGAGGAGATCACGAATGTAAAATTAGAGATATTCGTGCGCGTACGGAGGCTTTCCCCGCAGTCGTTCTTCCTGCGAACCATACGTGACTGGAACAGGAAATGGAGGTAATGACAGTGGCACGTGAAGTGCCCTCCTCCACACACCGTTTGGTGGCTTGCGGAGTATAAATGTAGACGTAGATGTAGAGTGTGCAGGTAAGAGATTGTGGCGACTCCTTCACTCACATCCATCTGTAGCAGCAGAAGACAGGCTGCGTAGACCAGAAACCAGCCTCCCAGCACCCTCCGCTTGTCACTTCAACCCGAGGGAGAACTTAGATGGCCACGTTTTCCGAGACTGGGTACCCAGAACCACCACTCGACCAGTCTACCGTTCCACTCCGACGAGGCATCCCCCGCCGTGCTCTCGGCATCTCGACCGTGCGACGCCACGTGACCCGCGTCACCGTCTGCCGCATTTTGCCGGGATATATGTGAACCAAAAAATTCTTATCCCGTGCCCGCTATCATCATCTTGTCACGGTCCATTTAATAAGAGGAGTGCTACCACGTTTTCTCCACGCCGCCTTCTCGAGCTGCATCTTCTCGAGGCAATTCTACTGACTACAGGAGTACAAATCCTGATGCCGAATGCCCAGTTCATCCTCCTGGTATCGGCAATTGGCCTACTGCGTGCACTGTAGTGCAAATAGCGCAGTGAAGTGCAGAGCATGCCAGGAACAAAGGATGTAAGCCACCCGTGGTCAGCCCAATCCAGAACCTTCTCTATTTAGAGGTATTACCTCATTTCAAATGTTACAGTAGTCATTAGCTTTTGGATTAATATGTCAGGACCAGACCATGTGGCTCTTCCGACATGAACTGTCATGTATTGCTGTTTTCTACACTAGCACATCACTTAGGTATGTGCGCACCTCAGCTGTATAGAAGGGAAGTTGCTCCTTCAAGATGGAGAGGGAGCAGGGAAAACTCGATGGACAGAGATAAGGGGGAGGAGGAGGAGATGGACAAAGGGAAGGGAGAGGAGGAGGAGGAGGAGATGGACAAAGGGAAGGGAGAGGAGGAGGAGGAGGAGGAGATGGAGATGGACGAAGGGAGGGGGCAGGAGGACGAGATGGGTGAAGGGAGGGGGGAGGAGGAGGAGATGGGTGAAGGGAGGGGGGAGGAGGAGGAGATGGACGAAGGGAGGGGGGAGGAGGAGGAGATGGACGAAGGGAGGGGGAGAGGAGGAGATGGACAAAGGGAAGGGAGAGGAGGAGGAGGAGGAGGAGGAGATGGAGATGGACGAAGGGAGGGGGCAGGAGGACGAGATGGGTGAAGGGAGGGGGGAGGAGGAGGAGATGGACGAAGGGAGGGGGAGGAGGAGGAGATGGACGAAGGGCGGGAGGAGGTGGAGATGGACGGAAGGAGGGAGAGGAGAAGGGTAGAGAGGGAAAGGAGGAGATGGACGAAGGGAGGGGGGAAGGAGGAGGAAGAGATGGACAAAGGGAGGGGGAGGAGGGGGAGATGCACGAAGGGAGGGGGGAGAGGAGGAGATGCACGAAGGGAGGGGGGAGAGGAGGAGATGGACGAAGGGAGGGGGGAGAGGAGGAGATGGACGAAGGGAGGGGGAGAGGAGGAGATGGACGAAGGGAGGGGGAAAGGAGGAGATGGAGTAAGGGAGGGGGGAGAGGCGGAGATGGACGAAGGGAGGGGGGAGAGGAGGAGATGGACGAAGGGAGGGGGGAGAGGAGGAGATGGACAAAGGGAGGGGGGAGAGGAGGAGATGGACAAAGGGAGGGGGGAGGAGGAAAGGAGTAGAGAGGGGGGATAAAGAGATGAGGATGTATAACAAATTTCCATATATATTTAGCAATTGTGAAGCCATGCCGGGTTCCCAGTTTTATCATCATTTCTATGTACACTGCTGTGCAAAACTCAAAGATGAGTTAGATAACAAATTCCTCATTGGAAATGAATGAAAGTGTCGAAACATGTTGTCAGATGTCTCCCGGTCACACACTGAAAGCTGCACATTACACGGCATTAAGGTCAGCGTGACTACAGTGCCAGTTGGGGCTGGCGCCGCAACAAGAGGTGTGCTAAAAGACAGTCTGTGTCAATCACTGTGCAGTAACGGTACATCGGGGTGGTGTTCTTCATTAAAACATAGACAGGAGATGGCACGTAGATAACGTCACATGGTGAAGAATCGTCACGAAAATGGAAGAAGGACGAAGTGTGATGAGTGTAACCCAGGAGTTTGGCACTGGTCACAGCACTGCTTCACACGCACAGGGAACACCCTGAACCACAGGCACGGCTGTCCGAAGGAGTGGAGATTGTCGACCACAGCCAAATACGGTAGCAGGTGACCACTACATTATGCAACAGGCAAGATGTGTCCCACGTTGCACAGCAGGTGTAAATGCAACCACATTTAACAGAACTGCAAGGTGTGCAATCTGACACTCCTCAGTGGACAGAAACTCCACGTGGGTGGTCTCTCTGCCCGATGACCGGACCATTGTATCCCGTTCACACCCGCACATCGAAAGCACCCAGTAACTTTGTCGAAGATAATCGTTTGGGTGGTCCACTTGTTACAGTGTGGGGAGGTATAACGTTGCATGGGCAAACTGACCTCCAAATCTTTGAACACAGTACAATCACCTGACAATAATGACATTGTACTCCTTCCCCACATGCATCTTTTCTGGGATGCAATTGGCCTGGACTTCGTTTTATGGACGACAATGCACGACCACACCGAACAGCGCAGGCAGAGCAGTCTCAGAATGAGAGAATATTTGGCTAATGGACTGACCCGCCCATTCTACCGAGCACAGGTGGGGTGCACTACAGAGACGTATCACAGCGCGTCCACATAAACTGACGGCTATCAATTAGCTGTCAACTGCACTCCTGGAAGAATGGAAAGCCCAACCACAAGGACTCCTTACCGAACTTGCGGCCAGCACATTTGAGAGTGTGCACACTCTTCGTAGTGATCGCACCCCTTATTAAGAACATCATATTTATATGGATATGGTGTCTGTTCCTTCGGATATGTCCGAAACAAGAAACACCATTCCATATAAATATGTAGTTCTGGTGATACCGGCCACGACCTCCTTCTTCTGTGCACACATATTCCCCGAACTCTTATGGGACTTGGAAGAATGTCTTCCACAAGTAATGAGTGTGTTGGGATGGGACACTATGAATGTAGTGTGTAGACATACAAGGTGAGAACGTGAGTCTCGCGGGAGGCGTGCACAAGATAGTCCCTGTAGTTGGCACTATCATTCGTGCACTCGGTGGCTCAGATGAATAGAGCATCTGTCATGTAAGCAGGAGATCCGAGGTTTAAGTCCTGGACGGGGGACACATTTTCACCTGTCCCCGTTGATCTATACCAATGCACGTGCACAGCTAACGATATTAATGTAATTCTAATTTCGTTCCTTATTAAGAACTTTATCCCGTGCTTTGTAATGTCCAGGGGACCATCATACATCACAATGACTTCAGTGTAAATATTGTCCTTTGCAAAAAAAGTATCATTTCTGTTTCTCTCATTGCATATTTCTTTCTGGTATCAGCTGTACGAGGTGCATTCAAGTTCTAAGGCCTCCAATTTTTTTTCTAATTAACTACTCACCCGAAATCGATGAAACTGGCGTTACTTCTCGACGTAATCGCCCTGCAGACGTACACTTTTTTTCACAACGCTGACGCCACGATTCCATGGCAGCGGCGAAGGCTTCTTTAGGAGTCTGCTTTGACCACTGGAAAATCGCTGAGGCAATAGCAGCACGGCTGGTGAATGTGCAGCCACGGAGAGTGTCTTTCATTGTTGGAAAAAGCCAAAAGTCACTAGGGGCCAGGTCAGGTGAGTAGGGAGCATGAGGAATCACTTCAAAGTTGTTATCACGAAGAAACTGTTGCGTAACATTAGCTCGATGTGCGGGTGCGTTGTCTCGGTGAAACAGCACACGCGCAGCCCTTCTCGGACGTTTTTGTTGCAGTGCAGGAAGGAATTTGTTCTTCAAAACATTTTCGTAGGATGCACCTGTTACCATAGTGCCCTTTGGAACGCAATGGGTAAGGATTACGCCCTCGCTGTCCCAGAACATGGACACCATCATTTTTTCAGCACTGGCGGTTACCCGAAATTTGTTTGGTGGCGGTGAATCTGTGTGCTTCCATTGAGCTGACTGGCGCTTTGTTTCTGGATTGAAAAATGGCATCCATGTCTCATCCACTGTCACAACCGACGAAAAGAAAGTCCCATTCGTGCTGTCGTTGCGAGTCAACATTGCTTGGCAACATGCCACACGGGTACCCGTGTAGTTGTCCGTCAGCATTCGTGGCACCCACCTGGATGACACTTTTCGCATTTTCAGGTCGTCATGCAGGATTGTGTGCACAGAACCCACAGAAATTCCAACTCTGGAGGCGATCTGTTCAACAGTCATTCAGCGATCCCCCAAAACAATTCTCTCCATTTTCTCGATCGTGTCGTCAGACCGGCTTGTGCGAGCCCGAGGTTGTTTTGGTTTGTTGTCACACGATGTGGCCAAAAGCTTTGTGTAAGTGTCTTTTAATAGTGTTTGTCTGCAACTTAATGTGTCACCTTGATGGTAAGTAGCAATCTATATTTTCCTGCATTGTTGATATTCCCACCTGGGGTTTTCATTGTTTCAAATAATGTAATATTTAGGACAATGCAAGTTTTGTGCGATCGTGTCATGTATTTTGCACGTGGTAAATCATTTCGAGGGACGACATTTGTCTTTGAGGTGGGACGACGATCGCACTAACTAAGTACCTGCAAGGGCATTTGTGCATGCTCCGAGGATTGCTGGTCCAGGTTGGACCAGTGCATCAGCCCTGGAGGGAGAGCCACAGTCTAACAATACTGAAAAGTGACTCCAGAAACAAATGAACACATTTACATGCATTCATTCTCTTCGGAATTTCAAACTGCTAAGCTGAGATTTATATGCTTACTAGCAAAGCCAGCAATGCTTTGCAATTCCTAAATACTTTACAAGGAATACATGCTGTGCAGTGGGGCAATCTGTATGGTTGAAAAATGAACCTACTTCGTAAGCGCAGTCACAGTGTAGACACAAAAGTGTTCACTTGTTTCTGGAGTCACTTTTCAGTATTGTTCGACTGTTGCTCTTTCTGCAGGGCTGATGCACTACTCCGACCTCGACCAGCAATCCTTGGAATACGCACAAACGCCTTTGCAGGCACTCAGTCCGACTGTCGTCCCACCTCAAAGACAAAAGTCGTCCCTCGAGATGATTTACCAGGTGGAAAATACAGGGTGTACATAAAGTCTGGGAACACTTTCAATTATTTATTGCACAAGAATTAATCACTATACAGAAGTAACAATATAATGAGAAGAAAATTTGCTACTCACCATACAGCTGAGATACTGAGTCGCAGATAGGCTCAACAAAAAGATTTTCACACTTAAAGCTTTCGGCCAATGGCCTTTGTCAACAATAGACAAACATACGCACACACATACTCTCGCAAACGTAACTCACACACACGGCTGCAGTCTCAGGCAATTGAAACCGCACTGCAAGCAGCAGTGTATGTGGCGACTGTGTGGGGGGAAAGGAGGAGGTTGGGGTGGGGAGGGGAGGGGAGGGATAGTATGGTGGGAGTGGCAGACAGTGAAGTGCTGCAGGTTGGGCAGTGGGCAGGGGAGAGCAGGGGAGGGGAAAGTAGCGGAAAGGAGAGAAATAGAGAGAAAATAAATAAAATAAATAAATAAAAGGACTAGGTGTGGTGGTGGAATCATGGCTGTGTAGTGCTGGAATGGGAGCAGGGGAGGGGCTGGATGGGTGACAACAGAGGCTAATGAAGGTTGAGGCCAGGAGGGTTACAAGAATGTAGGATGTATTGCAGGGAAAGTTCCCACCTGGACAATTCAGAAAAGCTGGTGTTGGTGGGAAAGATCCAGATGGCACAGGCTGTGAAGCAGTCATTGAAATGAAGGACATCATATTTGGCAGCGTGCTCAGCAACAGGGTGGTCCACTTGTTTCTTGGCCACAGTTTCTCGGTGGCCATTCGTGTGGACAAACAGCTTGTTGGTTGTCATGCCTACATAGAATACAGCACAGTGGTTGCAGCTTAGCTGGTTTCACAGGTAGCCCTGCCTTTGATGGGACAGGTGTTGTTAGTGACCAGACTGGAGTAGGTAGTGATGGTGGTGGGAGGATGTATGGGACAGATCTTGCATCTAGGTCTATTACAGGGGTATGAGTAATGAGGTAAGGGATTGGGAGCAGGGATTGTGTAAGGACAGGCGGTGAGGACACAGATCCATAAATAGGAGAATAATAAGGAGGGTTCAGAAAGGGAAGTTCATGCAGATCTGGTGCCTGAGAACAATATTAACAACAAGAAATCCAGTAACACCACATTTGTCAACTTCCAAGAAGGCCTATGACTCTATAGATAGAGCATCACTCTTCAACACACTGAAAGAAATGAAGGTTGACAACAAGACCAAAAAGCTAATCCAGGAAACATTAAATGTCTCAGAAACATTTGAAATGAAGACAGTGGAGATGGGCTTCCAACCATTCTATTTAACTGTGTTTTGGAGAAAATAATCATGACACAAGACGAAGGAGTCATTGGGGGTAAAGATGTGGAGACACAAGGATAGAACTGTCACTATAAAATGATTGGCCTTTGCTAATAGTATAGTCACTGTAACAAATAACAGAATAAAAGCCAAAGAAGCTCTAGAGGCAGAATACAAAATCTCTGCTGAAATAATACTACAAACCTCTAATGAAAAAAAAATACAGTACATGGACACAAAATCCACGGGCAGACATCCACTGGTAGCAAAGTATGGAAAGATAGCACAAGCACAAGGTTTCAAATATCTGGGAGAGATTATACAGAAAACAAGACTGAACTTGACAGTGAATGAAGAAAAGATCACAAAACTACAAAAAGCATACAGACTTACATGCAACCATTACAACAAAAGAAGTATTTCCATCAATGCCAAATTAAGACACTATAGTAACCAAGGGAAGACAAAAAATCAAGAAGATGGAAAGATAGGAGAGGAAAATACTGAGAAAGATATATAGGGTGCTTCAAAAGAAGGGATTTGGATAAAGAGACTGACAAATGAACTGTCCAAACAGACAGAGACGATTAAAACAACATAAGGAAATGAAGGGAAAAGTTCTACTTACACATACATAGGATGAATGAAAATAGGCTGATAGACAAAATTTTAACATAGTGAGAACTAACATAGTGAAAACCAACTGGGTAAAGGCAACCATTGAAGACTTCAACAAACTAAACATTTCCTCAGAAGACAAGACAGACAAGCAAAAATGGAGGGAAAAAAAATCAGAAAATAGAAATTTCAGGAAACGCCCATAGAAATGAAACAGTAAAGCAGTCAACACATGAGAAGTTTTTGGGAAAAAAAAAGAACAGACAGAAAAAAACATCATGAAAATTGGTTGTGTTTTATGATGATGATGATGATGATGATGATGATATCACATATTTTGAAATACATACAGCCTATGTTTGTCCTAACGTGTATTACAATATCGTGTAAAAATTTGAAGTAAAATTGGCCAAGAACTGTCCAAGATTTCTGCTAACAATGCCTTCCCCTTTATATTGTGTGTGTGTGTGTGTGTGTGTGTGTGTGTGCGTGTGCGCACACACGCAAAAGGG
This sequence comes from Schistocerca piceifrons, assembly GCF_021461385.2. Lineage (NCBI taxonomy): Eukaryota > Metazoa > Arthropoda > Insecta > Orthoptera > Acrididae > Schistocerca > Schistocerca piceifrons. Next base: position 64,492,571 of record NC_060148.1, on the reverse strand, counting down.
GCGGGGACACGTTTTAACTATGCTGTCCGTGCGCAGAATGGGGAAGGTGCACAATCCATCTGAGTTTGACTGAGGGCTGACTGTGATGGCCCAGAGACTCAACATGTGCATTTCCGAAACTGCACTACTTTAAAGTGTTGTAAGAGAGCTGTGGCGAGTGTCTTCAGCACGTGGTGAAACTGTGTCCAAACATTGTGGGGTTGGGCGGCTACCCCTCATTACAGATGTCAGAAGTTGTAGGCTGGGCGGACTGGTAAAACAGGACAGGTGGCAAACTGTGGTGGAACTAACATCAGACTTTAATGGCGGACAGAGTACAAGTGTGTCTGAACACACAGTGCACAGTGAACGACGGTCCTCCACAGGTGACAACCCGTGCACGTGCCAATGTCAGCACCACGATATCAGCAGCTGTGACCAAAATGGGCACGTGACCGTTGGCACTGGATGTTGGCGCGGTAGCAGAGCATTGCACGGTCTGGCGGATCCTGACACTTTCTTCACAGTGTCAATGGGAGGGCGTCAGTCTGTCATCTTCCAGAGGAACAGCTCCTTGATACCTGTACTGGTTTCAGACACTGCTTGTAGATCACATACATCCCTTCATGCCGATCCTGTTTCCTCACAACGGTGTCAATTTTTAACAAGATAATGTGCTGTGTCACAAGGCCGTGAGTGTGGTGGAGTGGTTTAAGGAACACAGTGGCAAGTTCCACTTAATGTGCTGGCCCCCACAACTCCCCAGATCTAACTTGATCGAACACATTTAGGATGCGGTTGAATGTGGCGTCACAGCAGGTAACAGCACCCTAAGAGTTAATGTGTGTGTGCCAAGTATTACAGCACATTTTTACTGTCAATGTGGCCCTAAAACAAACGATGTAAGACGTGTATATTTCTATTGTCTACTGTCACACCACAATTTATGAAAGATGTTTATATTTTATTAATAGGATTAAGTAGGAATAATTAATATTTGTCATGTTGGAAATAATTGTTGTAGCGGGGAATGTCTGCACCAAAGTATTGTTGGCAAGAGAGACCGCAAATTGATATAATTTTAAAAAGGGCGATAGAGAACGTGTATAGATACATTTTAAGAAAAGAGCGGGAAAGACCACGCATTGATACATTTTGTAATGGTAGCAGGGATTGTCCGCACCAGAAAGCATTGTTGGCAGGAAAGACCGCACTTTAGTGTTTGTAGGAAGTCAGTAGTAAGCGAGATGTGAAACGAGTCGGTAGCAGGTCTGAAGCGAGAGGTTGAGAGGAGCGGTGTGCCTGCCAGCCACCAGCTATGATTTACAAGAGATTATAAACGGATGTACAGAGACATCAGCTAACTATTATCATAAGAGGAACTAATATTATTGAATTACTTTCTTTGTGAAACTCAAGACTACTGAAGGTATGTTTGCGCAAGGCTAGTTGTAACATTATTGTAAAAAGTAAGTCTAATTTGAACGTCTGTAAAATCATTTCGTTACCAGCAGTAAATATTTGAAGAAACGTTTTCAGAATATAATTAATTTTTGCCAGCAATGTTGCATTAGTGATTATAATCCATCCCAAAAACCATCAACGTAAAACTTTGCAAAAATTTTATAGTTGTCAAGAAAAAGTGTAACTATGAATTACTTAACTTCAGTCAAATTAATTAAAGAATAACGTCAGATTTGCTATTAAAGAATAACGTCAGCTTTGGTAATAAATAAAGGCACTTATTATGGCAGCCCACCAGCGGCTAATAGAGTATAGTAAAGCAGAATAAGCATATTCATGTCGCAGTTCAATGTTGCAGTCAGATGGCGATCCAGTAACAGGGCCACGACAACATATTCGATGTTTCATCGAAATAATCAGAAAATCACTTTTAATAAGCAGCAATTAAATTTGTATGCAAAGATTGAGAAAGAGAATAAATTTCAAAGGGAAGATTTCATTTGTTATTGTAGCAGGGAAAGTTGCGTTAAAAGAAAGAGAGAGAGAGGAGACGGGAAGGCTTCAATGGAAAAGAGAAGCAAGGCACTCACAGCAAGGAGATTCGGACCTCCAAATGGCCGAGGTGGCCCCGGGCAGAGAGCAGCTCGGAACTGCAGAGGACTCGGGTTCAGCTCCCGGTACTGTCCGAAATCTTGCTTCAACAAGAGGACCAGAATGGTATGGACTCGGGCTCACACGCCGAAGTGCTTAGCTGTTTGGGAGAAAAGTAGAGGCTCTGAGGCACGGGAAGCTGCCGCCAACTGCCTGGTCGTCAAGTTTCCGTATCCATACGAGGGGAAACACAGAAGAGAACTGGTGCTTCAGGTGCTCCGACAGGTTACTAACCATATGGTTCCTCTGCAATGTGTGTGTGTGTGTGTGTGTGTGTGTGTGTGTGTGTGTGTGTGTGTGTGTGTGTGTGTACGTACAAGCCTACCAGGCCTATGTGACTAACAAGACACAGTACTTCAACACAGCGTAGGAACCCCTACTGCTTCCAAATACGTAGACCCCATTCAGAGGGTGCCACAGCAACACAATTTGTAGCACGTATCACTGGAAGTCTGAGGACTCATCAGTTGATTAATAAAAGAAGGCCTGTGATTTTTATTAATTCTTTTTAATCGCATAATACTATATGATGTGCCACTAAAAAACTGATTACGAGAAAAGCAACTTTCCTACAAATATGTATGTGGTGCACGCTGCAGAGAGGGATTCTAACATTAAACCCATTGTGCGACAACAGTCACCTAAAGTTCACACGAGACAGCTCTCTCAAAAGTCAAGCCGGCACGCAGTAGTAGTCACCACACATTTATTCCTGCAATGCCGACACGGTAAGTTACTTTCTACATTGCCTGTACAAATGAAAATGCTCACCTGTGATACGTTACAGAGATAAGGCTACCCATATCTAAGATCGGCAGTGAATTAAGAGTCACACTAGATGGCTCTACAGGTGGCCAGAGTGTGAGAGCAGGACGGAGGATGATGCACACCAAATATAGTGAAGGAGAGATAGACACTGTGCACACTACACAGAACTGATAAAGGCGCAGCATAGTGAAGATAGGAAATCAATGAGCCAGTCCCCAAACTGAAGAGAAGACCGCAAGAGCCACAGCTGCAACTCCTGTACTATTTCTGTCTTTACAGCCATCATATACAGCTACAAGAAACTCTTCTTAAACGAATTGAGGAGGCAGCAGTGGGAAGATGATATAATGTAACGTGAGGCAGCAATGACAGATGTTTTGAGGGTGTATACGTGGACGAGGAAAAAAAAACTCCCGGATTTTTCCCGGATTTCCCGGTTAAAAATACACTTTCTCCCAGATGAAAATACACTTTTGCCGTCTTAAGTAACAGTATACTTTTCCTCGGAACTGTAAAACTTATCAATTCTTTCAATGGTTACGGTTTTATACACCGCCGTAGAATTTCCCGGCACTTCAGAAAACGAGAATCAGGGAAAAAACTCGTTTTGGAAAGATGTCTGATGTGCAGCGAAGTGTACACTGCGTATTTTCGTATTACGAAAGTATAAATTCAAATTCTACCAAACATCGCATGTTGAAATCGAGTTGTGAGTTGCATTTGCGTGAGTATGTGTGTGCCTATGTGTGTCTATTGTTGACAAAGGCCATTGGCCGAAAGCTTTAAGTGTGAAACTCTTTTTGTCAGCATCTCCACTATACGGTGAGTAGCAACTTTCTTTCTCGTAATATTGTTACTTCTGTGCAATGTTTAGTTCTTGTGCAATAAATAATTGAAAGTGTTCCCGGACTTCTTGTACAAACTGTATTTTCCACATGGTAAATCATCTCGAGGGACGACGTTTGTCTTTGAGGTGGGACGGCAGTTGGACTAACTGAGTACCTGCAAAGGCGTTCGTGCATATTCGAAGGATTGAAATTGAGACTGCGATGCGCTTTTGTAAGCCAGTCATAGCTCGTGTCAAGCAATCTCACCAGACGATGACAGCAGATATTGAGAGCATACGACACGTGATGTAGTCAGACAATAGCAACATCACTGTTAAGTAGGACGAACACACAAATAGGAAAAGGTAATGGTTTAAATTAATATACATAGTGTTGCTACAAGAAAAGAAAAGCTTTTACGTACAACATTGGTCTCTGATATTAATAAGCTGCAAGAGAATCTAAGCTTTAATGTTGATCTATTTTGCGCGTGTTACACTTTAAGATACATCACAGTCTTCCTAAAGCCTTTGACACATTTTGCTGTTGGCAGATGCTTGTATGAGCACTGTGTTTTGTTGTTGTATATGGTGTATTTAATTTGCAACTTAAGTTTTATTTTCGTATTTTTTCCACTCGTTCATTTTTTATTGCTGCAGTATTATTCTGCAGTAGCAAGATACGGTAATATTCTTTGTTACAGTATTAGTTTATACCAGTCAAAGTTACAAAAATTTAACTGAAAACTAAAACAATGAAAAATTCCCGCCAGCCGTTATAGCCGAGCGGTTCTATGTGCTTCAGTCTGGAACTGCGCGACTGCTACGGTTGCAGGTTCGAATCCTGTCTCGGGCATGAATGTGTGTGATGTCCTTAGGTTAGTTAGGTTTAAGTAGTTCTAGGGGACTGATGTCTTCAGATGTTAAGTCCCATAGTGCTCAGAGCCATTTGAACAATTTTTGAAAAATTCCCAGAATTCCAAAAATTCCCGGGTTTCTCCTGCTTTTCTCCCAGATGAAAAATTCCCAGGTTTTCCCCGGATCTCCCGGTTGTCCCGGGTCATATACACCCTTGTTTTATTGTACACGTGCTGTGAGAAAGACCACTTAAATTGTCGGTCCTTCTCCGTGATTGGGTGCTGTGTTCGGAAATAGCACACCAAAATGATGAACTTTTGTCATTAATACTAGGGAAACTAAAGAATGGATTTACTTGCATTGCAGGTAAAGGCATCCACAACAGCAGGTTATCATTCCATTACTTCAGAAGTGGTGGTAACCAGCAGAATAATAAACAATTGCTAAATGAAAAGGACTTCGAAGATCTTCAAATTGCGTATAACTTGAATGGCGGGCGAGGTGATTTGGCAGTCTCAGAGGACAGACATCTTGTCTGCTGCAGTCAGCATCAGTTATGACTTAATTAGGAAGCTCTGGTTTGTAAACATCAGACCTCTATCTGTAGTCCTGGAGGACAGACATGTTGTCTGCCACGGTTGGTATTGGTTAAGAACTTAATTAGCAATCTCTGGTTTTTTGGATGGGTAACTGGCAAATAGTTTCATAATAATTACACAAACAAGACGTTCATTACTTTGTGACTCATAAAGTGGACTATAATTGTGCAGTTTCTCTTAATATGCTAATAAAAAGTGAGTGTCATCCTGTTTAACCATACCGATTCAAAATTTAGTTATTTTTACAATACCGGTTCCTAGCTAACAGTTAATTACAGCCTCAAGATAACAGTTTCATGATGTACATGCTGTTTCCAGCACAAGGGAACAACAACTACAGAAGACTGCATGTTGGTGAACATTATGCAGAACTATGCCACTCAGGGCAGTGGAAGCAACTAAGCACCCCACGTGTACTGCAACCTCGGTAAAAATTAGATCCGTGACATGTCATCTGTGGGGACACAGAGGTGGTTCGAAGGAGGGAAATTTTAAAAGGGAAGGAATTTACCATACACACATAAACCCCCCCCCCTTTCTCTCTCTCTCTCTCTCTCTCTCTCTCTATCTTTGACTTGCTGAATCCCCACCTCATTATCTGGCACTGCACTCACCGTTTCCCGCACCCACTGCATCAGCTGCAGCCGGTGTGGCCGCCGCATTTGCCTTCCCTTTCTTCTTCTTCCTCCTCTTCTTGCTCTTGCCGCTAGGCAGCAGGCTGTCATCGTCGGCACTCTCGATCGTTATCTGATCTGGCATCGGCTGGTACTTCGGTCTCCTCTGACCAGAGTCCTGACAAACGAGACGACAAAGCTTTTATTCACTTCGTGTATTCTCTGAGGGAGAGGCAGACAAAATGTGACACACTATTTGTGACAAAAACATTTCAAAAATAATACAAATTACAACATTATGAAACAGGAAAGTAACACGAATCTTAGTGAAAAACTCAAGTTTCTGACCAGGTGGCAATGTTAAAATACTGCAATGTTTTGACGAGTCTCGTAATACTCATCTTCACCACAAGTATGACACTCTTCAAAATGTGACAGTATGCTAACACTGCCACCGGGCTGGAAGCCCAAGAGCTTCCCACCAATAGTATATACTGGGAGAGCCTGTTTCCAAAAAGAAAGATTGACCCTAGAGCCACTATTGCATCTCACAACAGACGTCACAAATGCTATAAACGCAGGCCACTGCCTTCTGACCATCTTTCTTGACACTGAAAGAGCCTTTGGTGAGACCTGGCACGATGGACTATTATATAAACTGACAGACCTCGCTATCCCGACTTAGTGCGAAGTCCGTCTCAATGAAGCCACATCTTTCAAATTCACTCTACAAGCAGGCATTGCACAAGGGGGCATATTATCCACATTACTATACACCTTACACACCATAGATGTCCCCAAGACACAACACTTCAATGAAAGGGTAAAAATGTACGCAGACGACACTGCCTACAGTGCTACAAACTCCATCTGACATCAGACGAGTCAATACTTATCCCTGCCACTAAATTGGGTGAAATATTTCCCATAAGTCAAATGTGGATAAAGGCACCTTCAACTCCAGCTCTGAGACGTACAATTACCTCTAACCGACAACACAAAATACCTCAAAATATGTGTTTATAAATATCTAATCTAGAACCACCACATCATGTACACCCTCGACAACGTAACAAAAAGACAAAGATTATTAAGACTCCTATAAGGACTCTTCCACAGCCGCAGCAACAACACCACACTTAACACATACAAAACATATATAAGAGCTGCCATGGAATACAGAGCTGCTCTATTAGCCGGAATAACAAAATTCAAAGTACGTCGTCTCTTAGCCTCTGAAAGAAGACTACTCGGAAGCACCCTCAGGCGCCCTCCTCTAAAAACATCCAAAGACATTTACACAACTGCTGACACCACTCCACTACAGACCAGGCTCACATAACTACGCTCCCAATACGGATACCACATAGTGAAAAACAAACACGACATGCAAAACTTCCTAACCGCAACACCAAGACACACAACAAAACACACATGTAAATACGAGGGTGGTACCGACCCAACAAAGAAAACACAAAAATTTTGGAAGGAAATATATTTATTTTTCAACATATTCTCCTTTCAGCTCTGTACGCTTTTCCCAACAATATTGAATAAGTCTGATACCCTTCTTATAATGACAATTGTAACTCCCCAAAATAGCCATTAACTGTCAACATTATATTTTCATCTGTTGAAAATCTTCGACCACCAAGCCATTTTTTCAATTTTGGGAACTGAAAATAATCCGAGGGGGGCTAAATCTGGCTAATAGTGTGCATGAGGTGGTAATTAAAACTTTAATTCATTAATTTTGGCCATTGCAATAAGGGGCTTGTGAGCTGGTGCATTGTCCTGAAGAAACAACACTTTCTTCTTGGCCAAATGTGGCTATTTTTGGTCGATTTCTTCGCCCAAATGTTGCAATAAATTTGCATAATACTCTCTGTTGATAATTTTTGTTTATTCAAGGTACTCAATGAAATTTATCCCACGCGCATCCCAAAAAACCGATACCACGACCTTGCCTGCAGATGGAACGGTCTTTACCTTATTTGGAGTCGGTTCTCCAATTTGTGTCCATTGTTTTGATTGTTCTTTCATCTCAGGAGTCAAGTGGTGGACCCATATTTCATCCATGTTTATGAAACAGCGCAAAAAGTCAGCTTTGTTGCTGCGAAACTTTGCTAAACACGCAATCAAAATATCTTCACGACATTGTTTTTACTCGAGTGCGAGCAAACGCGGCACAAACGTTGCACACAGTTTTCTCATGCACAAATTTTCAGACAATATGCATGTACCACACTTTTTGAAATGCCTACTATGTCTGCTAGCTCGCGCACTTTCAATTGACAATCGTTCAGTACCGCTTTGTGGATTTTCTTCACCATTTCTGGAGTCATCACCTCATTTGGTCAACCACTGCAATGCTCGTCTTGGCAGCTCGTATGGCCTCGTTTAAACTCAGCTACCGAATATTTTACTGTTGTCAACAAAAGAGCAGACTCTCCCAAAGTATAATCCAGCTCAGCTTTCATATTGGTTGCGCTGAGGCCTCTCAAAAAAAAAAAAGTATCAGATAATGATGACCAATTTTCTCCATTTTCACAAGCTTACTCACAACGTTCAGTTCTGATGGTTGCCAAACAAATACTAAACAATGTGGCACCATCAAACTTGAAAAACATGCTTCACAGATCGTATACTTTCTAATCCAGAGATATTTTTCAACAACGACTGACAGCTCTCAATCAGGCCGGGTACTTATAGGACCACCCTCGTACACTTACCCCCCCTCCCGACAGTAGTCACACACATCATCTACCTACAAAGGCGTCACGGAGGAACTCACTACTTTAACACAGACATTCCACCTCACTTGAAGAAAAGGATTTTCGAGAAAGATAACTGGCAGCTTCTCACCACTTGCAAACACTTATCACAATAGTGAACTATATATTGTACCAACTGAACATTCTACTTTTCTGTATTTTGTATCTACTCTGTAGCTTATTTATTCTGTACTCTGTACTACCTTGTGTTAAGTATTTTTTGCTTCCTACAGTATTTTTCCCGCTGTAATATTTTGTATTCTGTATTAATTGTATCTATCGTACCTACCATATTTCATTTTTGTTGAACAATAACTCAACACAAACTGTCAAGTACTCCAAACCTTAACCGTTTTCATCGGTTTGTTCTGTTCCCTTTTCCTTTTGCCTACACAGAGAAAATTGACCCTACATATGTATCACTACGAAAATTAAGTACTTGCTTAAAATTAGTTCCACAGCTGAAAAGAGCTCGTGAGCTCTCATCCAGCCCACCTTCTCCCGTCAGGAGGAGGAAATGACAAGTATATAACATTCAGAAATGTGGATCTTTTGTATAGTGGCCGCAGGCTGTTTCAAAAAGTTCACATTAATGCATAGCAGTGCTCAAGACAAGCAGTTTTGGTCAATCCATACAAGTTTCTTAAGGTTACCCACATCAATGAAAGAAGAGATACCAGAAGAAATGCCTACTACTATGGGAAAATTATAAAATCAGACCAATCTTTACTCGAAAGTACGACTGTAAGGGAACACCGTGCCGGCAGGTCACCGCAATGACAGCAAATGCCACTCACCGCTTCCGTGTCGGGAGAACGCTTCCTCTCCCTCTTGAGCGATGGAGGACCCTCTGGTGACGAATCTGGCGCCCCGGAGGCACCGCTCACATTTGGCGAGTCGAGCGTCGGTGGGCCCGTGGAGGTGTCCACCTCGTCTTTGATGACCTCCCTCTTTGTGGGAGTAGAGGTGACCTGGGAGCAAGAAAACTGCCTGAAGCTTGTAGCAAAAATACTGTGGCTATAGACATTATGAACAGAACCCAACAATAACGAGACAAGACTCTCAGGTGCTGGATAGGTATACAGGGTGTTACAAAAAGGTACGGCCAAACTTTCAGGAAACATTCCTCACACACAAAGAAAGAAAATATGTTATGTGGACATGTGTCCAGAAACACTTACTTTCCATGTAAGGGCTCATTTTATTACTTCTCTTCAAATCACATTAATCACGGAATGGAAACACACAGCAACAGAAAGTACCAGCGTGACTTCAAACACTTTGTTACAGGAAATGTTGAAAATGTCCTCCGTTGGCGAGGATACATGCATCCACCCTCCGTCGCACGGAATCCGTGATGCGCTGATGCAGCCCTGGAGAATGGGGGATTGTATCACAGCCGTCCACAATACGAGCACGAAGAGTCTCTACATTTGGTACTGGGGTTGCGTAGACAAGAGTTTTCAAATGTCCCCATAAATGAAAGTCTAGAGGGTTGAGGTCAGGAGAGCGTGGAGGTCACGGAATTGGTCCGCCTCTACCAATCCGTCGGTCACCGAATCTGCTGTTGAGAAGCGTATGAACACTTCGACTGAAATGTGCAGGAGCTCCATCGTGCATGAACCACATGTTGTGTCGTACTTGTAAAGGCACATGTTCTAGCAGCACAGGTAGAGTATCTCGTATGAAATCGTGATAACGTGCTCCATTGAGCGTAGGTGGAAGAACATGGGGCCCAATCGAGACATCACCAACAATGCCTGCCCAAACGTTCACAGAAAATCTGTGTTGATGACGTGATTGCACAATTGTGTGCAGATTCTCGTCAGCCCACACACGTCGATTGTGAAAATTTAAAATTTGATCACGTTGGAATGAAGCCTCATCCGTAAATAGAACATCTGCACTGAAATGAGGATTGACACATTGTTGGATGAACCATTCGCAGAAGTGTAACTGTGGAGGCCAATCAGCTGCTGATAGTGCCTGCACACACTGTACATGGTACGGAAAAAACTGGTTCTCCCGTAGCACTCTCCATACAGTGGCGTGGTCAATGTTACCTTGTACAGCAGCAACTTCTCTGACACTGACATTAGGGTTATCGTCAACTGCACGAAGAATTGCCTCGTCCATTGCAGGTGTCGTCGTCGTTCTAGGTCTTCCCCAGTTGCGAGTCGTAAGCTGGAATGTTCCGTGCTCCCTAAGACGCCGATCAATTGCTTCGAACGTCTTCCTGTCGGGACACCTTCGTTCTGGACATCTCTCTCGATACAAACGTACTGCGCCACGGCTATTCCCAAGTGCTAATCCATACATCAAATGGGCATCTGCCAACTCCGCATTTGTAAACATTGCACTGTCTGCAAAACCACGTTTGTGATGAACACTAACCTGTTGATGCTACGTACTGATGTGCTTGATGCTAGTACTGTAGAGCAATGAGTCGCATGTCAACACAAGCACCGAAGTCAACATTACCTTCCTTCAATTGGGCCAACTAGCAGTGAATTGAGGAAGTACAGTACACACTGAAGAAACTAAAATGAGCTCTAACATGTAAATTGTTTCTGGACACATGTCCACATAACATCTTTTCGTTATTTGTGTGTGAGGAATGTTTCCTGAAAGTTTGGCCATACCTTTTTGTAACACCCTGTATTTAAAGATCAGGACTGATGTTAAGTTATTAACTCTTGTTGCGCGCGTGCGCGCGCGCGCACGCACACACACACACACACACACACACACACACACACACACACACACACATGCACTCCACAGCTGCCATAACAGTCATTTGAGCATTTGTGTGTGTTGTGAGGATATAGAATTTTTGTTGAATTAAATTCGAAATTTTTTTCATAAGGTGTTCTGTATACACATCCATAGATATTATGAAAAGTGTGTGTGTATGTGTGTGTGTTTTCCATACGTCGTCCTGAACCATTGGACTGATTTCAACCAAACTTAGTTCACATGTCCCTCACTGTTGGGCAACAATCCCTGCGGGGGTAACAACCACCTACATATCACAGTTCAGGAGACAATGAAATCACAAACAAATGAGATGCACAAAAAACAGCCACATCATTTTTCATGTTTAAATCTATTACTTCTGTGCTACTAACTGCATTCACAATAAATTTCACAGGCAGTATTCACATATTTTGCTAAATGCACTTGCAAAAGTCTATCAAAGTACCACACACAGTTCAGGAAATATGACGTCATACACCACAGATGCAGGAAAGACAGCGGCATTGTACACGGTGTTTAAATTTATTACTTCTTGGCTTTTCCCAACATATTTCACTGACAGTACCTACATATGCCGCTGAATGTATCTACGCAAATATATTATTGTACGACACATAGTTCAAAAGATATGACATGATAAATACCGATATGTGTCAAAATATGTCGCATCATGCACGAATTTTTAAGATATTTATTCTTTACTGCTAAGACACTCTGATGGTCGATTCAAATTAAAGAAATCCCTGACGCCTGGCAGCACTTTTGACAGCTTTCAACTGTGAAGCAGAAACGGCTGTAGGCAAAAACAGCTCCCATTATAAAGCTATGAAGAGGCATCACCACAGAGATGTTTACAAAATCTTGTTGTAGCCCAGCGCACAGACGCTGTCCTAGATCGCGTTTCTTAATTCAGATGCTGTACTTGTACATTTGTATGTTATGCATATTTCTTTGTATAACTGTTTCATAACTTCAAAGCTCTTCTCACGAATACATGGAAATGGAATTTTTTCGGTACTTCACTACAACCACAGTTCATCTTTTGTTTTTGTTTCTAATACAAAATTGCAAAATGCATGGCCGGTCAATGCCTGGTTTGTAAGTTGTCTATGAATGAGAAAGCGTGTTGACAATTAAATTCACGGTAAATGTTACATCATTTAAGTGTATGAACCATTTCTGTATGATGACTGTTCTTGTGCAATGACACACACCTGGGGCACCCTTCCAGATCAAAAACGGATGAAAATGTTGAAAAGTAGGTAATCTTATTTGGTAAGAGTATCAGCTGAGTATTAAATCAATTGCTGCAACTCTAGAAATGGACAAAGAATGTTTAAGGCATATTTTACATAACCAATTTAACATGACAAAAGCCTGGGCAAAACTCGTGTCGTAAATTCTCGTGATCGAACAAAAAGAAGCTCTTGAAAATGTTTGCACCGACACTTCAAATACCTCAGAAAAGATCCTAATTCGTTGGAAAGAGAGATAACATGTGGCAAATCTTGGTTTTTCACTTATGATCCAGAAACTAAGTGCCAGTCCACAGGTTGAAAGGAGCCACTTTCATCGATAGTGAGAAAAGCTTGAATGAGCAAGTCAAGATTCAAAGCAATGGTCTCCCGTACCTTTTTTCAATATTCGTAGAATTGTGTATCTTCACTGGCTTCTACAAAAAAGAGCTGAATTAAGAAAGAACACGTCATGGGTTCTTCATCAAGACAATCCCCGGCTAATACTGCATTGATTGTGAAGAGGTTTCTAGCAAAGGACAGCATCCCAGTGTTAGACCAGCCCCTTATTCGACTGCCCCAGCACCGTGTGAGTTTTATCTAATCCCTAAGGTCAAATCTGCAATAAAAGGAACAAGATTTCAGCCTGCTGAATCAGTGAAAGAAAGAGTGGCACAAATTATCTAGGAGCTCACTGAGGAAGACTTCTGGCACTGTTTCCATCAATGGGAAAATTCCATGGAGCATTGTAGAGATAGGGAAGAGGAGTATAATGAAGGAGACAACAGTAACAGGGCCACGACGACATATTCGATGTTTCATCGAAATAATCAGAAAATCACTTTTAATAAGCAGCAATTAAATTTGTATGCAAAGATTGAGAAAGAGAATAAATTTCAAAGGGAAGATTTCATTTGTTATTGTAGAAGGGAAAGTTGCGTTAAATGAAAGAAAGAAAGAAAGAAAGAAAGAGAGAGAGAGAGAGAGAGAGAGAGAGAGAGAGGGGGGGGGGGGGGTTCCAGTGTCATAATGCTGCAACTATAAATGATAAAAATTACTTGTGAATGTCAGGAAAAATGCCGTACTGTCCATGATAACTTGGCAACAACTGCACTTCATAAATTTAGTCATTAAGGACATATTTTTTGTGGTCCGTCTTAGCTGCCTCGCTGTGTATAATGGGAAAAAGAGAGTTTAGAAAGAATCTACGCAGATGGAAAATTTCTGCTGCACCAGGATTTGAACCTGGGTCTCCCGCTTACTAAGCAAATATTCTGACCACTAAGCCACGCACACACATTGCTCGTCGAAGCTGCACAGACTTTCTCCTTTGATTTCCACCAATGTCTGCTCGCTGCCAGAGACGGCCGACGACGTCTTCAGTGCGCGTGCACACCAGCTTGAACTCTTGTGGGAATCGGTGACATGCCATGAGCAATGAGGATAATGGGTAGGAGGTGTTACGTTAGTAGTGTGCAGATAAGTTGAGAATTTGCATGTGGCAGGAGGAGTGTTAGGGTATTCCGTGCAGCTGCATGACCACTGTGTCAGGATGGTTCAGTGATCAGAGCATCTGCCTACTACGCAGGAGTTCGAATCCCGCTCTGCCATAAATTTTCAACTTTCCCCATTGATTTCAATTAAAGCCCGCTCACAGCCATTATCAGTAGGCCTTTGTGTCTTACAGGTGATAAGTTTAAAATGCTCAAAATGTTCTGTATTACCGGTGCTCGGAAATCTGATCTTCGAAGTTGATCATTCTAAATTATTTTGAGGAATTTTGTTGTATCACTTTAGGGAATTCATGTCTGCCACTGGCCTTTAATCCTGTAAGTATGAAGGAATTTGGTGAGGATGGAGAAGTGTGTAATCTCGCCTAATAAGGCGCGAACACTGGATAACGTGGCCTGTCGGGATGTCCCCTACTTCGAGGAACAACAGTCACTGCTAGGCGGGGTTTCTGGGAGCAAAATTTTTTATAGTATAATTAGAATAAAAGAGGATTCCTTTACTCTGAACTGTTTAGTTAACAGTATCTCACAAGAGCATGGTCTAGAGATGAGGAAGCCCAGCAGATGAGCCTAAGGAAAGAGAACGGAGCTTGGTCTGATAAGTGAATAATAAAAAGTGAGGGAGAGTCTGCATCTACATCTAGATATATATACTCCACAAATCACTGAAGTGCATGGAAGAGGGTGCACCCCCTTGTACCAGTTATTAGCATTTCCCCCACTTCCATTCACATACGGAGCACGAGAAGAATCGTTGTTTGAATGCCTCTGTGCGTGTAATAATTATTGTAATCTTATCCACAGGATGCCTGTGTGAGCGATACATAGAGGTTGTAGTATGTTCCTAGAGTCATCAGTTAAAGTTGGTCCTTGAAACTTTGTTGATAAACTTACTTGGGATATTTCCAGAATGAGATTTTCACTCTGCAGCAGTGTGTGCGCTGATATGAAACTTCCTGGCAGATTAAAACTGTGTGCTGGACTGAGACTCGAACTCGGGACTTTTGCCTTTCGCGGGCAAGTGCTCTACCAACTGAGCTACCCAAGATGACTCACGCTCCGTCCTCACAGCTTTAATTCCGCCAGTACCTCGTCTCGTACCTTCCAAACTTCACAGTTCGAGTCGCGGCCAGGCACACACTTTTAATCTGTCAGGAAGTTTCATATCAGCGCACACTCCGCGGTAGAATGAAAATTTCATTCTAGAAACTTACTTGGGAAAGTTTGTGTCTGTCTTCAAGAGTCTTTTAGTTCAGTTATTTCAGTATCTCTCTGACACTCTCCCACAGATCAAACAAACCTGTGACAATTCTTGCTGCCCTTCTGTGTACAGGTTTAATATACCCTGTTAGTACTATTTGGTATGGGTCCCACACACTTGAGCAATATTCTACAACCAGTCACACGAGTGATTTGTAAACAATCTCCTTTGTAGACTGATTCCACTTCTACAGTATTCTACCAATAAACAAAAGCTATGACCTGTGGTCTAGGGGTAGCGACTTTGATTATAATCAAAACTTCTTCGGTCCCGGGTTCGAATCCTGCCGCTGCTTAAATTTTGATTAATAATCTGCATTGGCGGCTCAGACTTCCAGCATAAGAAGTTCACCCTCATTCTGCCAATGGCCTTGTCAAAGAGGGCAAGGAGTGGACAGAGATTCAGGGCACTCTCTGGCCCTAGGGGTGGGAAACTGCCCCAAAAAGGTGGAAGAATCAGCAATGATCAACGGCATGAGGATGCAGAAGAAAATGGAAAGCACTGCATTAAGGACACACAACGTGTATACACAGGACATGTGGCCTGTAATTGAAGAAGTGTCATGATGATCTCTCCACTGGCAAAAGATTCCGGAATAGTCCCCTGTTCGGATTTCCGGAAGCGGACTGCCAAGTGGGAGGTTACCATGAGAAAAAGATTGAATAATCAATGAAAGGGTTATGTTCTATGAGTTGGGGTGTGGAGTGTCAGAAGCTTCAATGTGGAAGGAAAACTAGAAAATCTGAAGAGGGAAATACAAAGGTTCAAATGGTTCAAATGGCTCTGAGCACTATGGGACTCAACTGCTGAGGTCATTGGTCCCCTAGAACTTAGAACTAGTTAAACCTAACTAACCTAAGGACATCACACACATCCATGCCCGAGGCAGGATTCGAACCTGCGACCGTAGCGGTCTCGCGGTTCCAGACTGCAGCGCCAGAACCGCGCGGCCACTTCGGCCGGCACGGAAATACAAAGGATCAATCTAGATATAGTAGGGGTCAGTGAAGTGAAGTGGAAAGAAGAAAAGGATTTCTGGTCAGATGAGTGTAGGGTAATATCAACAGCAACAGAAAATGGTATAACGGGAGTAGGATTTGTTATGAATAGGAAGATAGGGCAGAGGGTGTGTTACTGTGAACAGTTCAGTGACACGGTTGTTCTTATCAGAATCGACAGCAAACCAACAATGACAACGATAGTTCAGGTATACATGCTGTAGATGAAAAGACAGACAAAAAGTATGACGATATTGAAAGGATAAAACAGTATGTAAAAAGGGATTAAAATCTAATGGTCTTGGGAGACTGGACTGCAGTTGAAGGGGAATGATTAGAAGAAAAAGTTACAGGAGAATATGGGCTTGAGACAAGGAATGAGAGAGGAGAAAGACTAACTGAGCTCTATAACAAGTTTCAGCTAGTAATAGCAAATACTCTGGTCGAAAATCACAAGAGGATGAGGTATATTTGGAAAAGGCCGAGTGATAAGAGAAGATTTCAATTAGATTACATCATGGTCAGACAGATTCCAAAATCAAATACTGGATTGTAAGGCATTTCCAGGAGCAGATATGGACTCAGATCACAATATAGTAGTGATGAAGAGTAGGGTGAAGTTTAAGACATTAGTCAGGAGTAATCAATACACAAAGGGTACAGAAGTACTAAGGAATGATGAGATATGATGAGATATGCTATAGATACAGCAATAAGGAATAGCTCAGTAGGCAGCACACTTGAATAGGAATGGAAATCTCTAAAAAGGGCCATCGCAGAAGTTGGGAAGGAAAACATAAGTACAAAGAAGGTAACTGTGATGAAACTATGGGAAACAGAAGAAATACTTCAATTGATCGATGAAAGGAGGAAGTACAAAAATGTTCCAGGAAACTCAGGAATACAGAAATGAAAGTCACTGAGGAATGAAATAAATAGGAAGTGCAGGGAAGCTAAGATGAAATGGCTGCAGGAAAAATGTGAAGACATTGAAAAAGAAAAGACTGTTGGAAGAACAGACTCAGCATACAGGAAAGTCAAATCAACCTTCGGTGACATTATAAGTAAGGGTGATAACATTAAAGAGTGCAACAGGGACTCCACTGTTAAACGCAGCGGAGAGTGTGGATAGGTAGAAAGAATACATTGAAAGCCTCTATGGGTGGGAAGATTTGTCCGATATGATAGAAAAAGAAAGAGGAGTTGATTTAGAAGAGATAGGGGATCCAGTATTAGAATCAGGATTAATAAAGCTCTGGAAAGATTAAATAAGGCAGAAGGGTTGATAACATTCCATCAGAATTTCTAAAATCACTGGGGGAAGTGGCAACGAAACGACTATTCACATTAGTGTGTAGAATGTATGAGTCTGGTGATATACCGCACAATTCGGAAGATGGCAAGAGCTGACAAGCGCGAGAATTATCGCACAATCAGCTTAACAGCTCATGCATCGAAGCTGCTTACAAGAATAATATACAGACGAATGGAAAAGAAAATTGAGAATGCGCTAGGTGATGATCAGTTTGGCTTTAGAAAAGCTAAAGGCACGAGAGAGACAATTCTCATGTTGCGGTTAATAATGGAAGCAAGGCTAAAGAAAAATCAAGACACGTACGTAGGATATGTCAATCTGGAAAAAGTGTTCGACAATGTAAAATGGTGCAAGATGTTCAAGATTCTGAAAAAAGTAGGGGTAAGCTATAGGGAGAGTCGGGTCACATACAATATGTACAACAGCCAAGAGGGACAACCAAGAACGAAGTGCTCATATTAAAAATGGTGTAAGACAAGGTGTAGTCTTTCGCTCCTACTGTTCAATCTGTACATCAAGGAAGCAATGATGGAAATAAAAGAAAGGTTCAGGGGTGGAATTAAAATTCAAGGTGAAACAATATCAATGGTACGAGTGATAGTGAAGAAGAATTACATGATCTACTGAACGGAAAGAACAGTCTAATGAGTACAGAGTATGGATTGAGAGTAAATCGAAGAAAGATGAAGGTAATGAAAAGTAGTAGAAATGAGAACAGCATTTTGACAACAACGACGAGCTGAAGACGACTGTCACAGACTGGTTCCATTCACAAGTGACAGACTTCTACGACACACGAATACAAAAGTTGATGCCACGACATGACGGGTTTCAATTACTTTGGTGACTGTGTCAAAAAATAGCTTGAAGACTGCTGTACCTGTCGCCAATTAAGTTTTTCATGTAACTATGTTGTCTTTGTTTTAAAAAAATATGGAAACTTACTTTCTGGATGCACCTCGTAGATAACTGAATCATCTGCAAAAAGCTTGATTTTACTATTAATATTGCCCACAAGGTCATTAATATACCACATGAACAGCAAGGGTCACACACTTCCCTGGGGACACTCGAAGTTACTTCAACATTTGACAATGACTCTCCATCCAAGATAACATGCTGTGTCCTCTCTCCCAAAAAGACCTCAATTCAGTCACAAATTTCACTTGATATCCTGTATGACTATGACCTCCTTTTGACAGTAAGTGTACGTGTAGTACTGAGTTAAATGCTTTTCGGAAATTAAGAAATACTGCATGTACCTGGCTGCCTTAAATCAAAGCTTTCAGTATGTCATATGAGAAAAGTGTGAGTTGTGTTTCACATGATCGATGTTTCAGGAATCGGTGCTAGTTGGCACTGAGGAGGTCGTTCTATTCAAGATACGTAATTATGTTTGAACTCAGAACATGTTCTACAACAAATTGATGTCAAGGATATTAGATCACTTCTACTGCCCTTCTTGTAGACGGCTGCAACCTCTGCTTTTTTCCAAGAAGTAGGCACGGTTTATTGTTCGAGGGATCTACGATAGATTATACTTAAAAGAGTCCACGGATCTCGGTGTAAAGGTCAGCGACGCATTCGGATCCGTCACAGAGGGAACAGGAGGCAGGATGTTAGTACTATAGACGTCAGTATGGCCAACCTCTTACAGAGCATACAGACACACCGTATAATCCAGTAATAATAAAATGAATGTGTCTTTCTGAAACTACAGTGAAGAGAAAATAAGTGTTATGATACGAGATAATTTATCACTCTTTTGCGTTCCGAGCTGCCCACAGAGATTTGCACTGAATGCACGGCTGCAGCTGACATGTGAAATAGGGACTTGTACAAGCTTCCTTCGCACCTAACTATGCCACCATACATCGTATTCTCAATGCCATAGGAGGACCTCCCCAGGTGGACATGTGGAGCAGCAGCTGACTTCACACACCTGCCTGGCCAGTGAGAATGTCAGGCACTCTGTGACCAATAGGAAGAAAGAAGGCCAGCACTCCACCCACTTTCCTACTGTTGCGACACGGGGAACAGTCTCCTGAACGAGACAGGACGAGTCTCCCAATAAGGATCCTTCCAACCATTGGCAGAATCTGAAAACTGGGCTGTTCAAACAAGTGTGATGTAATAGTCGTGCAGCAGTACTGTGTCTGCACACGATTCGTAGCACAACACTCCCGACAACTGTCAGAAACGGAGCACTCGGCACGAGCTAGCACAGTTAATATGTAAGTGTACCAACCAGAACTTTACTCGCAGCCGTCAGACTGGTGGCACGTGAGAGACTCTCTCAGTTCCGCTTACAGCTTTTGGGTCTGCCATATCCTTAGCTCGGGCTGACATCCCTCCGCTCCACCTCCTGTAAAAGTGCTGTGTCGTCACAGAGACGCACTGTATTAAAAGTCAGTCAGTCTCCACACTTAACTGAGCAGTACCTTGCACAACACAGTGAAGGTTATATGGTGCTAGCTCAAACTTCATGAGATTGTTAGTGAATTATGCATCAGATGTGCTGCACCGATGTCATTTTGCCACCTGAACATGGCAGTACACACATATTAGCTTGAGAGCCATCAACCAGAGGCTGGGCTTCCTCCTCTCATTTATTTATTTAATTCTATTTTGAGCTCTGATCATTTTTATTAACAGGAGTGACTGTGATTGTGACTGGATGGTGGATTTTTTTGTAGGGAGTATGAAGTAGGTTGGTTTGGATCGACAGTTATCGTCAGATGTACTAGTAACTTCAGGACTGTCCCAGGGAAGTGTGTTGGGTACATTGCTGTTCGTGTCTTATATAATGACCTTGCAAACAATACTAATAGTAACCTCCATATTTTTTTCTGCATGTGCTTCATTTATTTATAATGAAGTATTGTCTGAAAGAATCTGCATAAATATTCAGTCAGATCTTGATAAGACTCCACAACACTGCACAGATTGGAAACCTGCTTTAAGTGTTCAAAACTGTAAATTTCTGCACTTGACTAAACAAAAAAAAATTAATCTTCTATGAATATAATAAGGGTGACTCACAGCTGGAATCAACCAACTCATACAGATCCCAGGGTGTCACTTTGTACAGATACGAAATGGAATGATCGCACAGACTCAGTGCAAGTGGTAGACTTCAATTTATTGGTAGAATACTGGGGAACTGCAATCAGTCTGATAAGGAGATTGCTTACAATTCAAGAGTGTAGCCTATTCTTGGATACTGCTCAAGTGTGTGGGACCTAATCCAAACTGGATTGGTTGGTTGATTTGGATGAGGAGACCAAACTGCACGGTCATCAGTCCCATTGGTTTCGGAAAGGGTGGAGAAGAAAGTCGGCAGTGCCTTTTCAAAAGAACAATACCAACATTTGCTTGAAGTGATTTAGGGATATCACAGAAAACTTAAATCGGGACGGTCAGACACGCATTTGAACCGCCGTCGTTCCAAATGCGAGTCCAGTGTGCTAATCACGGCACCACCTCACTCGGTACCAAACAGGACTAACAGGAATATTGAACGTATACAGAGAAAGGCAGCAGGAATGGTCACAGGTTTGTATCACTGGTGGGAGAGAATTATAGAGGTGCTGGATGCTGAAGAAACTGAACTGGAAGAGTCTCGAAGATAGGCATAAATTGTCCTGAGAAAGTCTTCTTACGAAGTTTCAGCCAGTTTTGATTGATCAATCTAGGAATATACATCAACTCCCTACCTGCCACTCGCATACAGATCGAGAAGGAAAGACTAGAATAATTACAGCACTCGCAGATGGATTTCAACAATCATTCATTCTGCACTCCATGCACTAATGGAATGGGAAGAAACTGTAATAATTGATATAATGGGACATACCCTGTGCCATGCACTTCACAGTGATTTGCAGAGTGTAAATGTAGGTGTACACATAGATGTTTGATTTCATGGCGGTAACAAGTGACTGCAAGATAGTTGGTTCTACAGTCTACTTTCTCTACTTATTTCGCTTTGCCTGTGCATGATTTTTCTGGGAAGCTGCATATGGGTACCAGTGTTCATGGAATGAGAAGGTATTTACAGCCATAGTCCACGTGTCATTACGGCCAGTTCTGATGGAAGCCAGGGAGAGGGCACAGTTGAAGAGTCAGGCCCAAACTCTCAAGTGACTGAGACCGGGACATAAAAGTCCGTGGTGATCCTGCTAGTGAAACGAGAGAGTTGCTGACTACAGGACAGAGGTTTGCTTCAGAAATATGATTGTAGCAGGGTGTATACGTGGACAAGGAAAAAAAATTCCCGGATTTCCGGTTAAAAATACACTTTCTCCCGGATGAAAATACACTTTTTCCCTTGTTAAGTGACAGTATACTCTTCCTCGGCACTGTAAAAGTCATCAATCCTTTGAATGTTGATGGTTTTATATACCGACGTAGAATTCCCCGGCACTTTAGAAAACGAAATTCAGGGGGAAAAACACGTTTTGAAATACCTTTGATGTGCAGCAACATGTACGCTGCATATTTTCGTATTACAAAGGTATAAATTTGAATTCCACCAAATAACGCATGGCACTCTCTGAAGCCTTGAAATTGAGATTTCGATGCGTTTTTGTAAGCGTCATAGCTCATTCACGTGATCTCGCCGGCTGATGACAGCAATAGGACACGTGATGTAGTCAGCCAATAGCAAGATCACGTGAACAGACAAATAAGAAAAGTTAATGGCTTAAATTAATATACATAGCATTCACATATAATATTGTCTCAAAGATTAATAAGTTGGAAGAGAAGCTAAGCTTCCACATATAATGTTGATCTTTTTTGCGCATGTTGCACTTTAAGATACACACACAAATGTGCCAGTAAAATTTTTAATAACGACGCAAATGTCTCTTCTTCCTCAAAGAGTTGATTTTTAAATGAGAGTCAAACGCTTTGTGATTTAAGAAATTCATCGTACATTCTCGCACATAATTCATCTTGCGTAAAAGGAAATCTGCTTTGAATGTAACACTTTTCAAACCACCATTCGCAAGAAGGTTCGTTTCCGCAGTTGCAAGAAAGCGCCAGGTAACTGGCGTCACCGCGCTTGCACAGCTACGGTGAAGCAGGAATCCCGTATGTTCGTACATGTAAAACATTAGTATCGGGATTTCACGAACCATATTAAAGTGCATAATTTGGCTTAAAATGCACATCCGTATGTAAATTTTCTTGGAGTACCAGTACTCATGTTCGGTTCTTTATTATAGCATAATACCGTATGTGCACTTGAAATGCAGCGAACAGTTGAAACTAGCCAATAGTGTAAAATTAAACACTTCGTTTCAAATAAATTGACTGCCTCAGTAGAAAGGATTAATAAAAGCCAAATCTCTTTAGCAAACCAGCAAAAATAACTTCATTGTTCTGTAAGGCGATTAATGCTTGACTGTCAAAGGTGGAAATAAAATCTGAAACTGTTAACATATTTTAGCCTGCCGTAATTATGCGAACGTATTTTAATTCATTTGATAGCTCCTGGCCACCAAAATCCGTTTTGTTATCACTTAACGTGATAGCAATAAACGAAGAGGAAAGAAAATCACTGAACGTAAGCACAGGTCACGTGGAGACGACCCACCTCCCCACCACAACTCTGACTGCTCTGTGCATCAGCCCCATATATACGATATTTCCGAACCGGGGCAATATTAAGTAGTGGCGCTGAGCCACACTTCTGTAACCAGAAGCAGGAGAAGGTATTACTCATATGCGACTCAACTGCGCATGCACAAGAGCCCGCCCGCAACTGCTCAAATGAATCTAACTTGAACAGTTGTCACGTCACGCTCATCAGAGGCAATTTGTTGTTATAAAGCACTGCATAGTGTTCCTAAAGCCTTTGACACACTTTACTGTTGGCAGACTCTTGTATGAGCACTGTTTTGTTGTTGTATATGGCGCATTTCCTTTGCAACTTACGTTTTATTTTCTTTTTTTTTCTGCCATTCATGTTTTGTTGCTGCAGTATCATTCTGCAGTAGCAGGATACAATCATATCCTTTGTTAGAGTATTGTTCTTACCAGTCAAAATCACAAAAATTTAACTGAAAACTAAAACAATGAAAAATTCCCAGAATTCTAAACAATTCCCGGGTTTTTCCCAGATCTCCCGGTTGTCCTGGGTCATATACACCCTGTGTAGACAGTGCGAGGGACTCAGCCAGACAGTACAATGTCTTTTCAGAGGACTCTATGGCGAGAGGGGGGGGACAATCAGCATTCTGTCGCTAAAGAAAGGTCGCTGTCCAGAATGTGACTGGAGGACTGTTTTGAAAAGACAACATCTTTCCAACATGTCCTAAAAGCAACCAACACTCAAGGCTACGTGTTTTTGCTCTGCTCGTGGGAGCAGAAAGCTTACCTAGGTGGACAGCCTGGGAACAGATTTTGGGTGCACTTTCGCTATTCACAGGAAAGTTTCCAATTGGCATTTCCTTAAATATTCAGTAGGTAGGACTCGAAATGTTATAAAATCTTTGCATCAGTAGAAACTTATGAGCTGGCACTTCGACAGGCTCTGGAGGTTGTCGGGAAGTGCTGCACAGAACTAGGGAGGAGAAAAATGAGCGGACTGTAGGGCTATTCGGTCAATGACAGGGTCACATAGACATCAGTCTATTTGGTAGCAAGCAGTGTCCAACTTGGCTTGTGCACCAATCTCGGTACTTTTCACTCCAATCATTCGCAAAGGCAGCCAACGATATACATCTGACTATCTCGTGACTGGTGCTGGCTCGTCTTCAGCAACAGGGACATTTCCTTTGCTGCCGTAGTCACCAGTTGAGCAACAGTAAGATAAATCTGCAGCACTATGCATAGAGTCTATAATGAAGTTTAATTGTGGCTGATCTACAGTTTAGTTAATGGGGGATTGTTAGATGGTGGGTATACGTGTTTGTGAGACTCACGACAGCTTACTACCATAGACTCTTGGGCTTTGGGGTACGTTTCTTACTTCACTTGTGATTTTGTAGTTGCTCACGATGACAATCAGTGGAACTTTTAACTTACTTTTGTGGGCAATATGACAAAATTATTTTCCTTATGCTTTTCAGTTTAGTCTTGCTTCCCATTCAATCAAATGTTATCATCATCATTAATTTTGCTCTTCATGCCTTCTTTTTTATTGTGCATTTTTTTTATAACTTACATTTGCCTGAACTTATGTAAAGTTGAGGAGAATCTCCAAATGTCGAAACTGTAATATCTTGGCCACCGAATTTAATTTCATAACTAGATTCCACACTTTCCTTTCATTGTATATATGGACTCCTCACCATATCTCTGTTGCTAGAGCCTGGAGCTTCATTACATTAATCCCTTACTGTTCCCATTGTGTGAACTTCTACGGCAACAGGGTGTACAGGAGCAGTTCGTTCCATGAGGAGGCATTCTAATCAAACTCTGCTCCAAAACTCATACGGCACCTCTTTTAATGCGAGATGAAGACCCAGTTTCGGTCACACGGTAGCATTCCGGTCATTTTTACCTACACCGCTGGCAGCAATGAGGGTTACACACAAAAGTTTTAGTACCCTACTCAGGAGGCCAGCTTCATCTGCCCATATCACACCTACTGAAACACAGATGTTACTTGTATTTTACAAGTACATCATCATTTTTGTTGATTTTTCTTATAACTGTGACAACAAAGGCTACAGAGATAATCACACTCCAAGCTTGATAATACAGGGTTTCGGTTAGTGCTGGCGACATGTGTGCTGCCCCCTAACTGCAACACATAGGACAGCTCCAGTTCCATGCACCTCCCTACAGCCCTTTCGGCTTACATCCAATTTCCTCTGAACATTCCATCAACCCCAAATTGCACACCCACTCTGCCTCCACACTTTAAAGAGGGGACGAATGGGAAGACCTCAACGTAGTAGGGTGGCACTCAAGACGGCAAAAGTGTGGCTCCAGGTGCTGGACAGCGAGATAAGCGCCCGCAGAGGCAAAGATCTGAGTTTGAATCCCACTGTCAAGTTCTGAGATCTCAGGAAATCTGGCACCAGATTATAAGCCTAATTCAAATTGAAACATTCATCTCCATTTAAGCAGCTTCCCAATATTCTTATTTTAGTAGACCCCAATGCTGGTCCTGTCGTGTGTCGTTCCACAATTATACCTCACTGTAGTGCTCCATTATAGCTGGTTTTCCCAATTGTCTCTCCCAGTTTTCTCACTGCTGTTCATCAATCTCTTCTTTGACTATTTTGACAGTACTTCTCACACACGGTGCGCCACACTGGTGAGGGAGTGATATACAAGTATGATGTAACATCCTCCAGCTTCCGACGACATCGAACTGCTAAAATCCCACGACTTTCTGACTAAGTAGTCACAGCCATTCTCGACTGGCAACTACCACTGTCGAGCAGCCTCATGCACTGCATTTCTTAAATTAAAATAGGTTTCAGATTTTTTTGCTCATTCTACATGCCTTGAGAACTATTTCTCACAGGATCCATGGAAGGAACATCAGCACATCCATTTTCCTTTCCTGTAAAAATTACCCAGTGGAATTATCATTGAATTTTCATAGATAAACACAGAGTGGGAAATAGACAAAGAGAGTATCACACTGACCAGTGTGACGTCTAGTTTTTCAAAAAATAATCAGGGTAATGGATAAAAAATTAATTACCAATTTGAGAGAAAATTTTTCTCCAAATTCTCATGTCCAAATGAAGAGTGGGAAAGGACTAATGGAATGTCGGATTGACGAGCATGAGGTATAGTTTAAAAACATTACACCTAGTATTAGAGTGGTGAATTAAGTTCACAGCATTTTTGCGTAAGTTTAATAAACACTCACATAACAGAAACTTTAGTAATAACATAGTCCCCTTTGCTATTTACAACAGTCAGCCAACAATGGGTTAGCTTTCAAGTGCAGAAATCATTTGTTTTGAGGCGAAGAACTCGCCGAGCCATGTTTGGAATGCATTTTAATCTGGAAAGGAAGTTCCTTGAAAGTTTTTTGGTAGAGAGCGGAAAAGGTGAAAACCTGATCGGGTGAATAACGTTGATGCATAATGACTTCCCAACCCTACTCCTGTATAGTCCCTTTTGTCAGTGTAGCAGAATGCAGGCAGGCATTATCGTGGAGTAGCGTCACTTCACGGAGTCTTAACGGTTGCTGTTCTTGGACTGTGTCTGGAAGACATCTCAGTTGCTGACAATAAACATTCGCCATGATGGTACACATCAGGGAAGCAATTCATAGTACACCACACTACCACTGTTCCACCAGATGCACAACATTAGCTTTTGTGATGCACACTGGTCTTTGTACAGAAAGTTGCTGCTTTGTTTGGTCTTAACCATTTCTTTCTTTTCCTTATGTCAGCATAAAGACACCATTTCTCATCACCAGTAACGATAAGGGATAGGAACAGTCAGTGTTGTTCATGAGCCAGCTGGCAACAAGCAAGCAGAAATGCACATGTGGCCACCCGCCGATTTTAGTGATTTTGGCTTAGAGCAAGAAGTATTCCCCCCCCCCCCCCCCCCCCCACGATGTTGGTATGATCACAGTTCATCACATCGAGTACAGTGAAGTGGATCATTGTGGATTAATGTGTTTAAATGATCTTCATCAAACCCTGAAGGTCTTCCTGAACGTGGAGAGTCACTAATGTCAGAAAACCAATTTCTTACTCTGCTTTCATTATCCCCAGACACGGTGCAAATGTTCCTGGCTGCTCTGCTGCTGTCACCTCTCTACTGAACTCAAACGGAGGAATATGTCAGAAATGTTTTGATGTCTCCACATGGCACTCCATTTTCTAGCATCCACAGTTCCACTCACTATCTCCAAATGACAAAATGACACTATGTAAACTCAAATAGCAACAGTAAACGACAAATAAAGAATGAAATTCGATAAATACACCCGTAGCAAATGGAATACCAACACGCAAAACAGGAACACTACGAACTTAGGTGCCAACCTAATAATTAGGGTAATTAAGAAAAACTTGCACATATAAAAGTTACACTGGTGTGACATTAAACAGTCAAAAAGCTTCCTTTGCGTCAACTTCTAAATTTATGCATTTCAAGAACAAGGCATTAGGAAGGCAAGTTAGGTGTCAGTAAGATTTTCTGAACAAAGCTTAAAAATAAAAAAATACATTAAAGAAAGGTTATGTGTTTTGTGAAATGATTTTTTTAAAAATAAGAAATTAAATAGATTACACAAAGACTTGATGTGCCTCTGAATGATGCTCAAATTCTAGTGTCTTCTATTCTCAAAGTGTCCTGAATTTAGTACTCGATGTGATGGAAACCATTTGACAGTTAAGTATAACACCAAGGTAACTTTTTATGCACAAAATAGCTATGCCTCAGAAAGAAAACTTTTTGACCACTCATTTTTGTAAATATCTTATTACTTTGATAGTTTCTTCAGTTAAACTTTCCCCAAAGCCATTAGTGCGAGCTATGACAGAGGATCCAGTGCCTGTTTTTGAATACGTGCTCAGATACGGCAGGTTCTTCAGAGTAGTGTAGGCGACATGGCATCTCACACACTGCCTCGCACTGAGTGTCTGATGTAGGACTGCCCACATCCACAGGGTATTTTCCAATATCACCATATCTTTCACCAGTCTCAGTAGCTGAAGGATTTTAGACGAGGCCCACGTGTCTTCAGAATGTGGCTAAACGTAGCATGAGGACTGTCACAGAACAGCAAGAATGTAAATTTCTCTTTCTGTTTTTCCATCACTGTTCTTAACAGATTCCCTACTCAAGATCATTTTATTTCTTCAGCGATCCTCACAGCTTTTGCGTTTGACTTACTCACTTAAATGGGTCAGCTTGTGGGGATTGTTAATGGCATCACATCAGATATAACAATTAAATGGGGACTAAACAACAAGGTCACAAGTCTGTTCTTATTTTAATAATCAAAGCCTAGAAGAATTCACAAAAGGGAAAGGGGCACACAGCCAATTTGTGCTTTTGAGGTGTCGTCTGAGGCACAGAATTGAGTAAGTAGTAGAAAGAAGGAAAGCAACTGTAAGATCAGGGTGTATATGCAGACAAGGAAAAAAAATCCCCGGATCTCCCGGTTAAAATCACACTTTTTCCCACATGAAAATACACTTGTTTCATGACAAGCAACAGTGTAGTTTCCCTCGGAGTAGTAAAAACATCAATCCTTTGAATGTTGGCATCAGAGAAGTGACAAGGGGTTGCCCATCTGTAGGCACCTCGTACTACAGTGTGTTAACTGTAAGACGGCAGAGTTGTGAGGGGAGTGCGGGGAGAGGAGGAAGCAAGCACCGGCTGGCGAGGGGAGGAGAGCCGTTGGGGGAGGACAAGGGACGCCTACCAGTTGCAGTGCTGGCACTACAAATTGCGCATCATGCATACACGAATGCAGACAAAAGGCTTGGAAGTAAAACTCACTTTGAATGTTGTTTGTAAACAAAACTGAAATCGTCATGTACATTAAAATCTATATATATATATATAAATGAATGTATGTATGTTTGTCTACTATGCACTCACAAACCATTCATCTGATTGCAATGAAACTTTGGTGAATTGTTCTCCGAACGCCAAGGAAAGAGTAATAGACAATGTTTCAACAGTTAAAGCACTGTAGCATGCGTAGCGCAAATGATAAGGTAAAGACTTGTCATGCAGCAAACCTGGGTTCGATTCCTACTGCTCGCATTTTTTTTTTATTTTTCCCATTTTATTTCATTCCCCGCAATGTTAAACTATTAATTATAAAATTTAAATATACTTAAACAGGTCATATAGTATAACGTAACTGTCAATCTCTATGTATAAAAATGGATGTTTGTATGTCTGCCCTCTGTGCATTCCCAAACCATTCATCCGATTGCGGTGAAATTTTGGTGATTTGTTCTCCGTACGCCCACGAAGGTTCCTAGCCGGAAAAAAAAGAGATAAGACACATTCTTGAGGAGATATGACGTCATAAATAATGAGATGCCACCGCGGGAAAATACCCAGATTTATGCATCCACTATTTGAGAAAGAGAGCATGTGTTTCGAAATAATACATTAACCAGTGGTGTTTCCATACAAAGCAATACGGTAGCAAGGAAAAATGAAATATAAGGTAATTAGGACGAAATAGGGGGCTCCTTCAAAGTGATCGCGA
Source organism: Schistocerca piceifrons (assembly GCF_021461385.2). NCBI lineage: Eukaryota > Metazoa > Arthropoda > Insecta > Orthoptera > Acrididae > Schistocerca > Schistocerca piceifrons. The sequence goes on along the minus strand of NC_060148.1, from coordinate 64,462,786 downwards.
ACAAAATGTCTGAAATGGAAACTCACCTTTTCTTGCCAGGTGTTTGTGGTGATACGCCAGGATGATTCTTGGAAAACTGTTTGAATCTTCCAATGCTACGCATGCTTTGTCCTGTGTATGTAGCAGCTGTCACTGAAGATTTGTAAATGGGGTGAAGCAATTTTTTCTGCTCCCTTTCCCTTTCGCAGCATTCAATCACACGCAATATAATTTTGCGAGTATCGCTACATAATGCTGGTTTCCTTCTAACCGTAGGCCTACCGGTAGAGGGGTTATTGGCGACTCCCGAGATGGGCCAGCAACTGCCTCTTCACGAATTTTGATAATGTTTAGCACAACTGCACAACAAAAATACGCAGAACAGTACAGCGCAAAAACAATAACGAAGCAGACGACAGTGGCTACCTTGTACAACACAGTCAGCTACGTAATGTTGGCAGCAGTCGAAACTGCGTGCCTACCGAAGCCTCCCGACGTTTACGACTTCTACTGATTCAGGACTAGGGAGAGGTCTGCCATCTAAAAGTTCACACACTGTACTTCACAGATTATTTCTGTACGCATTCACTTTTAAAATTGTCTGTGAAGCTGGGTGGATGACACCGAGGGTTTTGCTGAAGTGGGTGGCCTTAGAGAGACCCTTTGCCGTTTTATTCACACATGTCAATGTCACACCACAGGAGACCACAAGACAGAAAGGCCGAAAATCTGCAAGCACCCATTGCTGCTTTAATCGTGTTAAAATTTTGTTGAATGGTTGCGAATAGTCCCTAGTGGTTCCAACCTGTACAGTAACGCAAACATTGCAGTCCTGCTGCCCTCAAAATAGGTGTGATCACATTCAATTGGGATGCATCGCCGCCTCGATTTCAGTAAGGCATTTGACACTGTCCAGCATTGCTGTTTAGTTAAAAAAATACGAGCTTAGAGATTATCGGAGCAGACCTGCAATTGGATTCAAGACTTTCTTGCAGATAGAAATCAACACATCGCTCTTAACAGAAGAAAATCGACAGATGTAAAGGTAATATCCAGAGTGCCACAGCGAAGTGTGATAGGACTTTTGCTGTTTACAATACATATAAATGATCTAGTAGAAAGCATCAGACACTCTTTATGGCTATTTGCAGATGATGCAGTTGTCTATACCAAAGCAGCAACGCCAGAAGATAGTAAGAATTTGCAGAACGACCTGCAGAGTACTGATGAATGGTGCAGACTCTGGCAGTTGACAAACAGCCGGAGACAGCGTCTGCCGTAAAATATCTAGGCGTGACTATCCAGAGCAACCTTAAGTGGAATTACCACACAAAACAAACAGTGGGAAAAGTAGACATCAGACTCAGACTCATTGGAAGAATCTTATGGAAATGTAACTCATCTCGATAGAAGTGGCTTATAAGGAGCTTGTTCACCCAATTCTTGAGTGTTGTTCATTTGTCTGAGATCCGTATCAGGTAGGACCGATAAAAGAAAGAGAAGATCCAACGAAGAGTGGCGTGTTTCCTCGCAGGATCATTTAGCTTGCAAGAGAGCATTATGGAGATGCTAAACAAACTCTACAGACAGACATTACAAGAGAGGCGTTGTGCATCACAGAGATATTTACTATTCAAATTTCGGGACAGCACTTATCAGGAGGACTAGGATGACGTATTACTTCTCCCCACCTACATCTTGTGTATTGACAACGAGGAGAAAATTCGAGACATTAGAGCCAATATAGAGGCTTACCGACAATCATTCTTCCCACACACTATTCACGAGTGGAACAGGATTGGAGGGATCAGATAGTGGTACTGAAAGTACCCTCGGCCACACACCATTAGATGGCTTGCGGAGTACGATATAGATGTAGATGAAATTTTGAATTTCTGTGTCACAATGGGAGACCGTTACAGGTTTTCAAAAAAGTGGTCCTTTAATTGTGTTGTGCAGTGTATTTTGGAAGATGAGGATTGCTGACCGAATGCTTAAATGTTTAGCAGCCTTTTTCATTGGGTCTTAATGCCTCCTACATGTGGTGAGTAGCAATACACCCTTTTTATATTACTGTTTACCTTGTAACGGGACACCCTCCTCTAGCATTACTTTTTTTTTATAGAAGTAGCTGATACCAGGATTAATATCAAATCTCATATAAGTGAACATTATCTCGGCTGTTTCACTGAAAGAATTTCATTTGATTTTGTATACAATGTACTATATTTCAGGATAAAATATATAAAAAGAAATTAATTTGTTAGTACTCTGTACGTACAGCTAAAATTACTCTTCTTTTAAAAATATTTGAAATTACAAAATATCCGGTGTATTTAAAATTCCTATTACTAATTTGCAGAATATGACAATAATTATATAATTTATTTCTGGACTCATTTATAAAATAATGTTATAACTTGGTATTGATTCTTCTTTTGTCAAGAAAGTATGTAAACTCTTTTGCTTTGTAAACTCTTTGGAATACTGTGAGTACCACAGAATGTGAGTAGTAGTAGTAGGCATGCCTCTCAGGGAAAGACACGTATTATTCAATTTTGTACTGATAATGTAATTGATGGTTTTATGAAAATGGAGATTGTGACGTCAGTGTGATATAGAAGAATGGGACAAAATAAAAGAAAATCATAAAACAGAAAGAATTTCGTCAATTATTCCATCAACAGGAACCAACAATTTTATAAGAATTACAGCCTCAAGAATGAACCCTAGAAGCAAGAAACTGAAGCCAGCAACAACAAGAGAAAATGAAGATAAGTTAAAAGTTTTTTTTTTTTTTTTTTGTATATCTTATGCCTCTCAAAGCTATTTAAACTAAATGGAGACACTAAGAAAAATTTAATGGTGATGGTGGGAGGCTAAGATTACAACCTCTGAGGAAGAGTTTCATCAATCACCCATCAGTCATGAGAATTTAAAATGACTGACTTCACTGACGCACCACCTCACTACAGAAAAGTTTTGGTTTTATGAGAGATCCGTGAGAAGCTATACGGACTGCCTCTGGTTGCTGTAAAGCACAGTCAATCATGTCATGCAAAACTGTATGCGTGCATGATACACTGCACATGTCTGGCCCAAATCTTGGCCTGTCTCGGTACTACTCGAAATGTCTCAGCTTTTGTCAATACTCCTTGGTAGTACTCGATACAAAGCGACATTTCATTTAGTGCTGCAGTGGGGAATTTTTTGGCTGGCACAGCTTTCTTCAGTTTGGCAGACTCATGGCGTCTGCGCTTTTTATCCTTCACTATTTGTTTGTAGTACAAAGGAAATTCCAAAAGGAGAGGCTGTCCAGTAATCTGTTGCCAGAAGCCTTTAAAAAATGAATGGGAATCGCATAAGAGAATTATGAGAATTGTCAATGTCTATTATACAGTCACATAATTGGCGGGTACTGCAAATTTGCTATGGAACACAATTACAACACTGTGTAGAAAGAATTTAAAGCTTCAGCTGTCAATGAAATAGCAAAAAATTACCATGATCAACAGACAATTCATAAGGAATCACTGTTCTGTAAACAAAGAACCACTATGTGCTAAATTTGCGGGCACGTGTACACGATGAAACTGCTGGTGGGAATCGTAAAGTACCTGAAGTGTCACTGTCAGCTGCAATAGTTTTTTATTGAACTGTATTAAGTGTACGGACAATTTATATATTACTGCAAAGAAAACTGGAAGTCAAGAGGCATGGTTTGAATGATTTTTCAGTTTGAAATTTACATTTGTTGAACTTCTGAAGGAAAAAAGAAAGCTGGGACAAAAATTCAAACACCCAGAATGAATAGCAGATATGTTTTAAATGGAACTGAATGCAAACTGCCCACAGTAAGATGCTGAACGGTGAGAAACAATATATTTCTGATTTGATGTGGATACATTTAGAAAAGAAAATCACATTGTGGAAGGGGGGAATAAAAAACACTGTTCATTTCCCTTAGCACAGTGGTGTAAAAGAAAACACAAATTTCAAAGAATTCATTCAGTTGCTGAAAGACTTACGAGGATAGTTTTCTAAACTTTTGAGGACACTGCCAATCTAATATCTATTTTTGAGCTGTTTTCAAGGTCATTTCTTGTTTCAGTTGAAAGTGCTCCTGTGCACGGGTCGATAGAAAAGATCGATCTGCAATGTATTTCCTGTTTAAAAGACAATTTCTTTTAAGTTAAAACTGTCGTTTTACTCATGAAGAATTTCCATAATGACATGGCAAATGTGATACAATATTTTAATCAGCATATGTGCACGAAAGGCTTTCTTAGATTACGAAACTGAATAGGTCACAATCACACGGCAACACAAGTGACGAAAGTGTAGACAGCAAGTACCAGATAAAAATTTTATTACGCCTACATCTTACCAAAAATAGTAATACACAAAATTGTTTTGTTTGTGATCTATGTTGTTCTCCTTCATCATAACGATCCGAGCTTAATCCAGTCACAACCATTATCAGTCACAGATCGTCTCAAAAGTATTTCTTCTCTGTGAGTGCATGTCGTTTGGATGGCAATTCAGTTGTCCAAGGAATCCTAAACCTCCTGCAACAGCTAAGTGTGATATTTCTCAACGACAGAGAATATAAGTCTTGCTGGCAGGATGGAGATTTGAACCATTTTCCTCCCGAATGTGAGTCCAGTGTGCTAATCACCGCATCGTCTCACTTGTTTGGCTACTGAAGAACACATTTGAACATAATGTGGTCTGACAACCCAAAAGATTTTACCCTCAAATACACTCCTGGAAATTGAAATAAGAACACCGTGAATTCATTGTCCCAGGAAGGGGAAACTTTATTGACACATTCCTGGGGTCAGATACATCACATGATCACACTGACAGAACCACAGGCACATAGACACAGGCAACAGAGCATGCACAATGTCGGCACTAGTACAGTGTATATCCACCTTTCGCAGCAATGCAGGCTGCTATTCTCCCATGGAGACGATCGTAGAGATGCTGGATGTAGTCCTGTGGAACGGCTTGCCATGCCATTTCCACCTGGCGCCTCAGTTGGACCAGCGTTCGTGCTGGACATGCAGACCGCGTGAGACGACGCTTCATCCAGTCCCAAACATGCTCAATGGGGGACAGATCCGGAGATCTTGCTGGCCGGGGTAGTTGACTTACACCTTCTAGAGCACGTTGGGTGGCACGGGATACATGCGGACGTGCATTGTCCTGTTGGAACAGCAAGTTCCCTTGCCGGTCTAGGAATGGTAGAACGATGGGTTCGATGACGGTGTGGATGTACCGTGCACTATTCAGTGTCCCCTCGACGATCACCAGTGGTGTACGGCCAGTGTAGGAGATCGCTCCCCACACCATGATGCCGAGTGTTGGCCCTGTGTGCCTCGGTCGTATGCAGTCCTGATTGTGGCGCTCACCTGCACGGCGCCAAACACGCATACGACCATCATTGGCACCAAGGCAGAAGCGACTCTCATCGCTGAAGACGACACGTCTCCATTCGTCCCTCCATTCACGCCTGTCGCGACACCACTGGAGGCGGGCTGCTCGATGTTGGGGCGTGAGCGGAAGACGGCCTAACGGTGTGCGGGACCGTAGCCCAGCTTCATGGAGACGGTTGCGAATGGTCCTCGCCGATACCCCAGGAGCAACAGTGTCCCTAATTTGCTGGGAAGTGGCGGTGCGGTCCCCTACGGCACTGCGTAGGATCCTACGGTCTTGGCGTGCATCCGTGCGTCGCTGCGGTCCGGTCCCAGGTCGACGGGCACGTGCACCTTCCGCCGACCACTGGCGACAACATCGATGTACTGTGGAGACCTCACGCCCCACGTGTTGAGCAATTCGGCGGTACGTCCACCCGGCCTCCCGCATGCCCACTATACGCCCTCGCTCAAAGTCCGTCAACTGCACATACGGTTCACGTCCACGCTGTCGCGGCATGCTACCAGTGTTAAAGACTGCGATGGAGCTCCATATGCCACGGCAAACTGGCTGACACTGACGGCGGCGGTGCACAAATGCTGCGCAGCTAGCGCCATTCGACGGCCAACACCGCGGTTCCTGGTGTGTCCGCTGTGCCGTGCGTGTGATCATTGCTTGTACAGCCCTCTCGCAGTGTCCGGAGCAAGTATGGTGGGTCTGACACACCGGTGTCAATGTGTTCTTTTTTCCATTTCCAGGAGGGTATTTCCAGTTTGTGTAACATTATGGGAAATAGAAGCAATCAGTAAACTCCATCCCATCTTAAAGAATCAAACTCCAGCGTATAAAATGTCATATCTCCCAAACTGTGCTGTACATATAATTTTCCAGGTACATCCAGTGGTATATATGAATACTGTCTGCATGACTGATGGTGATGATTATGGTGCCATCAGTCCCTCCTCATCGTGAGAGAAAGATGTCAATTAAGGTAAAAAGCGAAAGCAATGAGGACTAGGATGCTCAAACTATATAAGGAAGTCAAAGATTTTAAAAGGGCGTGACAGTAGTTGTACAACAACAGGTAAAGGATAAGAGATAAACAGGGCAGCACCTTGCACAAGGGGGGCTAAAAGCACAAGAAGGTGAGAGGGGAAGAAATGAATCTGCGGTTGCTCGGTGGGTACCTGCCACACGGGGAGGTTCTCGGCAGCAAAACCGCCCCTAACACTGGAAGTGGACGAGTATTACAGATTACAGTAAAATCAGCTCTCCCTCAGGAAATGTAAGACTTTGGTAGTGGCTGTCACGAAATCCGCAAGCAACTGAGGTAGTGAAGCAGGCAAGCCGAGAATGTGCCGCAGACCGGCCAGGAGGGAGCACTCGACAAGAACAGCTCCAGTGAGGAGGATCCTCCCAATGCAGGAGCAGCTCGTGGGCGAGTCTTTGTGGCCAATGCACAGCCGACGTAACACAATGGCATCTTTCTGGGAGGCCCGGAAAGATGTACGCCACACCCCAATGGGCCCTTTAATTGGTCTCAACTTGTTTTGAGTCGTAGCAGTCTGCCGTTCCAATTCCCACAACTTCAAAATATTGCAACAATAGTACTAATCTTAAGTTTGGGCATAGTATCCCAATTAAGTTGATCTCGTGTACCGTATTTACTCGAATCTAAGCCGCACTTTTTTTTTCAGTTTTTGTAATCCAAAAAACCGCCTGCGGCTTAGAATCGACTGCAAAGTAAGCGGAAGTTCTGAAAAATGTTGGTGGGTGCCGCCACAACTAACTTCTGCCGTCGAATATATGTAGCGCTACATAGGCATGCTTTGTAGGCACAAAAATAAATACTGGCACCAAAACCGCTGCATCAGTAAACAAAATTAAAACAAAAAGGTGGAAGACGAGCTTTTTTCTCCACCCCGAGTTTCGACCACTGCATTTTCGTACATTATCCAATGAAGTAAATACAAATTCCGTATTGTTCATCTTCGAATGTAGCAGCAGCATTGCAATGTACTACGAAAATCCGACTGGCAAGACTGTTTGGGATGTTTGTCAATATGGCCAACTCCTGAATTTTTTCCTACCTGTGACAAGAGATCGTTGCTAATAAGAACTTTTATGAATTGTGAATCGCATGCAGTATTCTTTTCACCATAAGAATAATACCGTACGAATATAAACATTTCGCCATGTATTCTTTCGTGTTTGCTACCACCTCATTTAAATCCTGCCTGCCTAATAAACTACGAAACTAGAGTGAGACAACGCAGCAAACGCGGAAGAATATACATATCATGCCATCTTTATATTCGTATTATTCTTATGCCTAATAGTGATACAGTCAGAAATGAAGCATGGCAATTGACTACATTTTTAAATCTAAGATGACTAATTTCTGTGCAGAATGTAACATACTAAAGAGGCACCTGCAAAGATTTTCAACGGAGAAAAATTTTCGCTAAACTGTCGTTCAGAACATCTATCATACGCAGTCTATTATTTGGTTCTTGTTAGTCATTAGCAAAGAAAGCAGCAGTGTAAGTAACAACAAATACCAGTCTCTTGCCATTGATTCGCTAATGAGACGATTCCTCTTTTTTTTTTTTTAAATTATAAGCAACGGTAGCACACACAAAAGGAAGCCACACCGCGAGCGGCGACAGGCTGTAAACACGCACTATCAGAATGCAACAAACAATGCATGACACAGTACAGTAATGCATTTTCAGCTTAGAGTGACGTAAACACCTATAACAAAGAAAACGGCACTTATCGGATCAAAGAAAAATAAGCAATCAATTCAAACCAGACAAAGCACGTGAAAAAGGAATCGTACCCGTATAAATAAGGACGGAGCGCCTGACGCATAGCAATGGCTACCTGGCAAAGCGTAACTGCTAAGCTTACGACTCGAACCAAACTACTGTAGCTGTATCGTCATTCATTCGATCTAAATTGTGTCTCATATTACAATGGACCAACTTTGTTTCGATTTGGAGATGTGGCTTAAAACTTTTGTCTCCCCTTGAATTTCGAGTCTCAAATTTCAGGTGCGGCTTAGATTTGGGAAAATTTTTTTTCCTCGATTTCGAGTCTCATGTTTCAGGTGCGGCTTAGATTTGAGTGCGGCTTAGATTCGAGTAAATACGGTAGTTGCGCCTTTAGCTAGACTGTCGGTGAGTTCATTTCCTGAAATGCCTATGTGGCTCGGTGTCCAGCTGAAGCTCACGACTTTTCCATACCTGTAGAGGTCAGCCAGTGGGTCCTGGGTGTTTGCAATCAAAAGATTTTACAGATAGCATAGGGTTATGCCTTTTAAAGCAACTCACAGAATCATTGTAGATCAGGAAGTTTGTCGTGGGCTGGGATTGGCCGTACCGCAAAGCCTGAGGAATCGCAACTGACGCTGCAGTGTATACACTGCACGCATTAGGCAGAGAGTGCTTCTGATGTTCCCAGGAAAATGCAAAAGCGCACCCGACCCTGTCGATTTTCGATCCATCTGTGTAGATGCGTACCAAATTAGAATAATCGTAGAGGATTGAAAAAAGCAGGTGTCTGAGAAGAGTAGGATCAGTATCCTTCTTAGGGCTACAAAAGAGGTGCATCCGTATCGTGGGACACGGTACAGACCACGGGGGATGTCTACAGGGAGCTCTAAAAACACAGACTGAGAGAGGCTGTTGGAGGTTTTTCAGTAGAATATCGAGTCGGATACCAGCTGGTCTTCCCAGTTTTGGGCGATGTGCAAACAGTTTGAACTGCTGGTTGTGGAACAGAGTTGAGTGACACAAGTGAGTAGGCATCTAACTGACTGTGACTACGTAAATTAACAGAAGCTGGTGCCATCTAACCCACAGTGGTGGCACACCGGCTTCCACCAGGAAGCTATCAACAGGGCTCGCACGGAAGGCGATGACATCGGGGGCGATGACAACTACACACCAGTGTGGTGAATAGGGTCCTGCAGGCTCAGTTGGTCGGTGGTACCAACCCGTAGGCACTATAGTCCAAGTGTGATAGAATCAGCATTTTGTAAAATCTCAGAAGAACTATGCGGTCCGCACGGCACGAAGAGTGACAAAGAAAATGGAGAGCGTCCAGCTTCTTCACGTAAGCTGCCTCGAGCTGGTGGACAAGTGGCAGGCAGCTTGTGGTCAAATAAAATACTTAAGAATTGGAAGGTGTCAACAACTTCAAGTAACTGGTCACCACGATAAATTCCTGGGTGTGGGTGCACAGTACAGAGTCAACAATACTTGTGATTTTGCAAGGGAAAATTGATAGCCTCGGTTCGGGGCCCAGTCGTGGACTCTCCACAGAGCCCCCTGAAGCTGGCACTCGGCACTGCGCAGTGATGCAGGGGCAAAGAGCATCCACGTACAGTGACGCACAGACTTTGGGGCCCACTGCATTTACAATGACACTGGTGGCGGTAGCAAAACAACGTTACACTCTGAACTGATTCCTGAGGGACTCCAGTTTCCTGTACCTGTGCCAGATTACTATGCAGCTCTTCATCAGTTTAAAGTGTTCGGTCCCAATGGAAGATAACACCTTGAATTCTACTGAGCTTGTTATCAGGAGAAATGGTGACTGGTATGTCAGCTTACTTGACAAGTCTGAAGTGCCCGTGATTGGTTGGCGTGTAACATTTTCATCAGCAAAGAGCCGCACGAAAAACACTGGCTTCATTGAAGCGAAAGAGCCGCCATCGGTGCGGGAACAAACCGAGAACTTGGCAAACTGTCCACTTCCATTTCTCCTTGTGTGGCTCTCGTCTTGAGGCACGGTCAATAACTGAAATACCGTAGTAAATTTCTACATTAAAATCACTGTTCTTGAATGATCAGTTTCATTGCAATGCCACTCACTCTGATCGGGGGCTTTCCCACTGGGCACAACACCGCCAAGGCAAAGGCCACCTGGCACAGTAACCATTGCCCAGAGTCCCAGTACCCCGAAATGCCAGGTACTTACTCCTTGGCTGACACGGGGAGGTCATAGCTCAGGTATCGGCAGTATGATTCCTGCATTGTCAGGGTGCTACCACAGAGGGGGCACATGGCAACCCGACCATGACTGACTGGCTACCACACTGGATTTTGGGTGCAGAGGTAGATCCACTTGACTGCTGGGCACAAAAGGTAACAGCGCACTGAGGAGAGGTAGCGCACCACAGTATCGAGTCTTTCCCCAAATGGGCCTCACTTTCGTAAAATTTGGAAAGTGGAGGTCAAACGTAAAATGGGGACCAGAATTTAAAAAGCCACAAAATGTTACGGAAAATGCATTAAAAATAATAATCATAATAAATAAATAAAAAGAAAAAACATTTGAATGTCGGAAAACAGTCACAAGACCAAGGTAAAAAACCTGACCCAATAAGAAGATAGGCCTATTTGTCACCTCTTATGACATGCAAGGAAGGGCCGCAGGGCAATCCTCGCCCCCGACACCGTAGGGGGTAAATACTGTCTGCAAAATGTGTTGTGAATACAGTAGCAAAGGAGTACTAAATTAAACTTTTATGCTTGATGCTGCAGTTCAACTACACAAACAGAAAAAGTGTTGTGAGAGGTGAACCGTTTTCCTTTCATTGTCTTGTAGACATTGTCAGCGAGAAAAATGTTCGAGGTGGTTTGAAATTATCTGTAAATTTTGTTGAAGTCACGAAGTGCTTGAATTCTCAAACACTGGATGAATGGAGTCCGTGTATTTGTGCACCTTTAGTTATGTTGCCTCGTGACAAACACACAGGTCCTAACTGTAATACTTGTCTCATTGTCTTAAAGTTTTATAAGATTATACCTCTTAATGAGCACCTAGTGACAGTATTTTGAATTTTTAAACACAGTTAACAAATCTGCGAACTACTGAAAATCAAATTTTCACTGCCCCTAGAAGCTGGCAGATTGACAACCTGCAACTACAAGCACGCACCATCACCTGCGAGCCAGTTTTGGTGTTTAGTAATACAGATTTCAGTCACGGTATGTGAAGCACTCATTTTTTCCTTACTTACTTTCTCAAAATCAAAAACCACTTCGCATGCCACAAAACACTTCTCAGCATGAGAATGTGCCACAGCACAAGAGTGAACTGTGTCACATATTATGTTCTCATTATTTCTTGCGATGTAAACAATGAATTTCCTGCTTAATTTCTGATCTTGCTCACCATTCCACAACAGCATACTCTTTGCAAAGATTCCACAAAAACCACCGACTTTCGTACTTCCATCTTCACACAGTCCTTCAAATACAGGGTTATAGAAAAAATGGTGCAAAGGCAACACCGATTTATCCTTTATGAAATGGCATATGTGACACATAATGGTATACTCCCAACAGATGACTTTCATATACAGTAAATACACGGGAACAAGTGGCTAGTATTCTGCCAATCCCTGGGGCACACAAAAGACAAGCATCCCAGGTTCAAGCTCCAGTCTGATATGCAACTTTTATCTCATAATAAAAATTTTCTCCCAAATACAATTGATTTCTGAAAGTAACATAGCTGCATGTTTTGTGCCTACAGGTGCTGTTTACATTCTTACCACCAGAAGCAACACTGGCAGCCACTCACAAAAAGTAGATCTTCCAACACAAGCTATTATTTGTTCAAAGTTATCTGCAGAGTCAGATGTCCCCATAATAGCGTGCGTGAAGAGACACTGACGACTGCAGTTTAGCAAGTATCTCTGAGTAGGCAACGAGTCACTCCGAATCACAGCCACCAGACACCTGGAAAGAGGTGGACGATACTCGAGCCGAGCAATGGCACTCAAAAGTAGGTCAAAAGTGTGGGTCCAGCACATGTAAAATGTCTCTGAACTGATACTGTGCCACATCTTCTGAAACCGTACATCCCACGAGAAAAAGTGGCAACAAGGGAAGACCGAACTGTCGCCTACTCTGAGGTGCGGATCCCTTTGTGACGGCAGAATTCCTACCGTTTCAGTGCTCGGCAGTTTTGTGTCATCTCTGCGGAGCACAAGGGTCCAAAAAACAGACAGCCACCATACCTGGCTGCACGACACGAGACAGGTTGCTCGAAACTGACTGCACTTTGCACAACGAGGAAGGATGCAAACCACAAGGACTTTTGTTAGTGCAATGGAGTGCACATTGTTTCGAAATTTCTCCATTTTGTGAATTATACGTTGCCGTAAGTTTGCTCTGGAGTGTACTGACAGACAAGTGGCTTTATGTGAAATGCAGTTTCGATTTTAGTCCACTTCTAATGCTGTAGAAGACTCTGTGAATTGCTGGGTTCTTCAGTGACTGGCTGTTATGAAGTACTCTGAGTCTGACACGTGCTCGTGCATGGAGTAATTACTTCACAATTTCTCATATCTCCTGTTGACGACAGGTTCATCCGAGAAAGAGTTTCAGTGTCAATAAATAAAATGGCACCAACTGAGAAAGTCTGCACAGATCTCGTGCAGTGAATATCGTGTGCAGCAAAGAGTAAATAAGGTCTACCGATTCGGCACCCTGTTTCTATAACCCTGTAAATGCCAGAACGGCACAAAAGTGAAACACAGAGTGGAGCAGAGAGCAGGCACTTTATTCGGGGACAGCGTGGACGGGGTGGGCGTAGGCGGCCCTCACGCCAACAGCCGCAGCAGCCTGGCAAGCGACGTGCCCGGCCGCCGCCTCCTTACCGTCCCGTCTGCCACCGTCGTCTCCGGCGCCGTCACCTCTGCCGCGGTTGCAGCTGCCGCCGCCTCCGCCTCCAGCTCCTGCGTATACGGCCGCACGCGCAGGTAGCGCGCGTACGGGCTGACGAAGCGCACCTGCTTTACGCGCGCCGGCAGTTCCTCCTCCGCTTCCTACCGCAAGGACAGAAGACGATCGGCCGCAGTCAGTCCGGCACTCGGCAAATCGGCAGACAGATTATATTAATTACAGTGTGCACACAGACATTTTAAAAAATTATTTCTCTCATGCTCCGCAGAATGAGAAATAGTACTGTGTGGTGCACTCTCTGCCATGCAGTTCACAGTGGTTCACAGGGTGTAGGTTTAGTTGAAGAAGAGGCACAACTGTGAGATGTGGCCACTGTGGGAGCTTTATCAAAGCACCTATAACTGACTTTTCAGGAGCACAGACGTAGTGTTGTATTTTAGTGTGCTGACTGGTAGAAGTGTGACATCCTGGGGAGTAACTGCGAGATTATACGCTTACTCAAACTTCAAAAAATATGCAGTTAAAATAGTAATGTATTAGCATTGTATATTCACTGATTATTATATAATTTACTAAATGCCAAATTACATATTAGGAAAGAGGGAATTATTCTCAGAGAAAATTTATTTAATAAGTAATACACAAATGTGGATGAATGTTACAGTGCAATGTAAATAGAAGTCTCTCTAAAATGAATGTACTACAAAACTGATGAAAAAACTACACATCTGTATCCAAAGAAAATGAAAATCATTACTACAATATTATTGTTGTTTCTGAATAGAAATACTCAATGACTGTAAGAAAACTTCCAAAAATTACTCCTATGTGATAGTGCTAATTGTGACTGATTTTTAAAACAAAATGATTAGAAATTTGTAAAACAATAGGCAGTGTAGACAGCTAGGTCCCAGTGTGTCAGTTTCTGTCTGCCACTCACTCTGTTATCGCGACTCAGAGGTATGTGGAGGAGGAGATAAGAGTTTAACATCCTGTTCAAAATGAGGTCATTAGAGATGGAGCAAATTAGGAAGTATGGAGAAGGAAGGTGTCTGTGCCCTTTCCACAGAACCATCCCTGCATTTGCCTTAAGCGACTTAGGGAAATTACGGAAAACCTAAATCAGGATGGTCGGATGCGGGTTTGAACCCTCGTCATCCCAATTGCGAGTCCAGTGTGCTAACCACTGCAGTAACCCCCCCCCCCCCCCCCTTTTCCACTTCTTGAAGCTATGCAGAGTGCACTGATACCAAAGAAATTATTGTTTCAGAGTAAAGTTCAGTCATCTGTTGCAAATTTATTTTAATTGTGCTTCACCGGTTTTGACAAATTAATTTGTTGGAATGGTTAAGTGTCCTATATATTTGAAATTGATGAATTCATGTTTTTCCAAAAATTACAGCCATGAATAACATATGGTAACCAAAAGAATTAGTAATTAATGCCATGTTACGTAACTGCAAGCTCTGGACTTCTCATATTTATCAATAATGGTAACTATAGATGTTGAATAGGAAACTGAATTATTTATCTTCCCTTTAACTTCTGTAGAGTGCCGTGATGAGATATCAGTCTTAATTCAAAATAACGTATCGGCACTTTGATTTGGTGGGAGATTTTTATTTTTTTATTATTTTGACGGAAAGGGAAAGTCAAACAAAGTTGCTTATTTTTTTCATAGTTCCACACAACTTCTTCCTGTTTTCTCGATTGATCTGTGTTCAGTTTTTCAAGGCCTATCCACTGTGCCCAACTTATAACTAAATCGGAGGGGGGTGCGATGGGGAGGTTCCCTTGTAAGCATGCAAAAGTCCAAGCAGAAAACAGCCCTAGTCAACTATTTAGAAACAGTGTACAGTGTCCTTGTTGAGGCACGTGATGTAGTCCAATGAATGCAAACAGGATCAGGCCTACATACACCAGTCACTGTGTAAACATGTTAGAGCTGCACTCGCTCGTGTTTGGACTAGATACACCATTGCTCGGTATCCCACGTGCCTAACACCATCTAATATCAGCCAATCTGAAAATGCCCAAATCAGGCAAAATGCATCATGGGCAAATAAATAATAATTACAACCCTGCAACTGAGATTATCTGTTTCGTGGAATATTACTGGTTGCTGTACCACCTCTGCTACAATTTGGAAAAATATCAAATATTCTGCGGCACAGCTTCCGGCAGCTCACAGACGACACAAAAAAGTAAACTCACATCGGCCCACGCGTCAGCATCGTCAAACACAGTGACGGCGGGTGTGGCAGCCGAGAGAGGCTGGTCCTGCTGCGGCCCCTCGGCCTCCGCTCCCAGTAGGCAGGGCAGGTCGTCGCGGAAGTCGGGCGCGTGGCTCAGGTCGTGCGGGCAAAGCAGCGGGCCCTCCAGGTTCGCCTTGAGGAACTGCGTCTGGGCAGCGGGCCGTGCCAGTCGCTCTTCCTCCAGCACCGGCTGAGCAAACGGGCCGTGACAGAAGAAAATAGAATAGAATACAGCAACGCAGAGCAAAGCACAACAGACAGTGACTGGGTGCTGGGGGACTGCAGCTAGTACTCAAGTGATAGGGGTAGGTAGGGTAGAGGTGGTAGGTGTAGGCAGGGGTACAGGTGGTGGTGGAGGTGAGGGAGAAATGAGTGGGAGGACATAAGGGGATATGAATAAGATGAGCTGTTGAGCTGAAGTCGATCAATTTTGCTGTGGTGACAGACTGACCTGTAGTGTAGCCTGAGGTCTAAACTAGGTTGAAATATGACAATTAATAATATAGAGGACTGGGTAGGAGAAGAGCAGGGGTGAGGGCAAAGTGGGAGGGGGGGGGGTACGTGGGGGAGAGGTAAGCGGGGGTGAGTGGTAAGGGGGCGCGGGGTGAGGGGTAAGCGTGGGGTGAGGGGTAAGTGCGGGGTGAGGGGTAAGTGCGGGGTGAGGCGTAAGCGCGGGGTGAGGGGTATGTGGGGGGAGAGGTAAGCGGGGGTGAGTGGTAAGGAGGGGGGGGGGTGAGGGGGAAGCGGGGGAGTGAGGGGTAAGCAGGAGGGTGAGGGGTAAGTGTGGGGGTGAGGGATGAGTGTGGGGGTGAGGGGTAAGCAGGGGGGAGGGGGGAGGGGTAAGCAGGCGGTGAGGGGTAAGCAGGGGGGTGGCGCGAGGGGTAAGCAGGGGGGGAGGGGCAAGGGGTAAGCCAGGGGGGGTGAAGGGTAAGCGGGGTGGGGGAGGGCGATGAGGGGTAAGGGGGGGTGAGGGATACCGTATTTACTCAAATCTAAGCTGCACCTGAAAAATGAGACTCGAAATCACAGAAAAAAAAATTTTCCCGAATGTAACCTGCTCCTGAAATTTGAGTCTCGAAATTCCGGGTGAGAGAAAAGTTTTAGACCGTCCCTCCAAATCGAAACAAAGTTGGTCCATTGTAACGTGAAACACAATTGAGGTTGAATGGATGAAGATACAGCTATTGTAGTCCGGTTCGAGTCGTAAGCTTAACAGTTAAGCCCTTCACCAAGTAGCCATTGTTATGTGCCAGGCGCTCCATCCGTATTTATACTGGTACCCTTCCTTTTTCGCGTGCTTCGTCTGGTTTGAATCGATTGCTTATTTTGCTATGATCTGATAAGTGGCGTTTTCTTTGTTATAGGTGTTTACATCACTCTAAGCTGAAAATGTATTATCATACTGTGTCATGCATTGTTTGTCGCATTCTGATAATGAGTGTTTAAGACCTGTCGCCACTCGTAGCACGGCTTGCTTTTGTGCGCACTACTGCCGCTTACAATAAAAAAAGAGAGGAACTGTGTCATTAGCGAAACAATGGCAACAGACTGCTATTTGTTGTTACTTTCACTGCTGCTTTCTTTGATAATGATCAACGAGAACCAAATAATAGACTGCGTATGATTGAAGATGTTCTGAATGAGAGTTTAGCTAAAGTTTTTCTCCGTTTGAAAATCTTTGCAGACGCCTCTTTTGTACATTACATTCTGTAAAGAAATTAGAGTCATCTTAGATTTAAAAATCTAGTCAATTGCCGTGCTTCATTTCTGACTGTATCACTATTAGGCATAAGAATAATACGAATATAAACATGACATGATATGTATATTCTTCCGCGTTTGCTGTTGTCTCACACTAGTTTCGTAGCTTATTAGGCTGACAGGATTTAAATGAGATAGCAGCAAACACGAAAGAATACATGGCATAACGTTTACATTCCTCCAGCTTTTCTTTTAATTTATTTATTGATGCAGAGGTTTTGGCGGCAGTATTTTTCTTTGTACCTGCAAAGCATGTCTGTGTAGTGCTACATAATATTCGACGGCAGAAGTTAGTTGTGGCGGCACCTATCAACATTTTTCAGAACTTCCGCTTACCTTGCACTCGATTCTAAGCCACAGCCGGTTTTTTTGGATTACAAAAGCCAGAAAACAAGTACGGCTTAGATTTGAGTAAGTACGGTAAGTGGGGGTGAGGGGTAAGCGGGGGGAGGGGTAAGCGGGGCTGGAGTGGTAAGTGGGGGCGGAGTGGTAAGTGGGGGCGGAGTGGTAAGTGGGGGCGGAGTGGTAAGTGGTGGGGAGGGGAAAGTATGAGGGGAAGTGGGGGGGAAGGCGAAAGTGGGGGGAGGGGAAAGTGGGGGGTGGAGGGGAAAGTGGGGGGGGGGGGGGAAGTGGGGGGGGGAAGTGGGGGGGAGGGGAAAGTGGGGGGGAGGGTAATGTGGGGGGTGGGGGAAGTGGGGGGAGGGGGGAAGTACAACCTAAAATGAAAGACACAAAGATATTTCAGCTCAACACTCAACCACCCCTAAAATTCATGTCCCACAATTGATGCAGAATTGACGGGATGGCATCAAACTGAAAACTGGACATTTTTTATCATCATATATGGGGTCTACAAGTGCCTATTTTATTAGAAATTGAGGAAAAACTTTTTTGGTTGATGCTCGTGCACCTGCAAGGTACACACTATGAAAAAGAAGCGCCACTGGTGCAGTGACCGAGGCATCAGGTTGGGGAGCAGAGGACTCGTTTTCGATTCTCAAGTGCATTCTTCATTTTTTTCCCAGTTTCAAAATTGGTAGGGATATGATAAGTAAATCAATAAAGCATAACAACAAGGTAGGTAAATAACTTTCTAACACTATTTTGAATAGTCAAGTACCTGGACGCTTTACAACGGCTCTTTCACTCAACTCTGTTGCATGCCTTCCATTTGTTTACACCTACACGTATGGTATTTGTCATATAAATATTTGAAGCAAATACACTCACAGCACCGAGAACATGTAACAAACTCAATCTTCACAAGGTTACATTGTTCCTTCCACACATTCAGCTGAAAACGACTGTTTTTATTTCAAAATATTTCTTTTTTGGGAATTGATTTTGATGCATCCTACGTACCTGATAACATTTCCTGAAAAATCGGTGTTGAAAATTTATCAGGAATAACGCTGGAAATTGTTATTCCATACACACATGTGCAATTCACATTGGGGCTCCAGAATCAGATCAAAATTTTGAAGCCTCGAAATAAAGTTTTTATCTCATTAGTATTACCTCAACCGTGCGAGTCGCTTGACCCTTGTCATCTGTAAATATTCTGTCATACATGACAGCATTCGGTTGTCTACACCAAGGAACCAATATCATACTAACCTCATTTTGTCAGTTTACTAAATTTGGAGCAAGCGACAAATATTCCCTAGTGAGTCGGTTAAATGACTGACCTCTTCTATGCCCTGAGGAGCAAATTAAACATTAGTCTGTAATAAGCGTAAGAAAACTTTAGGTTTACAGGTGTCTTAATGGAACACAGCATCACTTATGAATACGTTATTTAACATATATTACCAACTGGGGCAAGTGTTCATTCCTCTACCTTATGCATAACAAGCGTCAAATGCTCATCTTCACAGCACTCCTCTCAGAATTGTTTTCATGCAACAAGGAACAAAACTTTCATTATCTATTCATCCAAGTTGTTTGAGAAATTTATCTGCATAGCTTATTATTCAGTTTTGATTTATTTCCATTTTTAACCCTCATATTCCATTTTTTTAGGTGAGGGGGATTGAAGAAAAGAGAAAGAGAGATGGTTGCTACACCAGGGTTGCTTTCATCGAACAGCACTTACCTTATGGGTACATAAGCAGCAAAAAGTTCTTTCCACAATTTCTAGCAAATTATGCATTTAAGAACGCCTTGCATGATGAGAAGTGCTTAGTTTCCTGTTATCTGTTGTAACAGACAATTCATAATCGACTGCATGTCACGTCAGGACCTCAGGGGACAGTTTTCTCAAAAGCGGTGGGGGGAAGGGACGGTGTGTTTGAACCAAAATATCTTAAGTGTCTTTAATTTTAGGTTGTACACAAGTGACCTGCCAAATACGAGTCATATCGTTTGGCCATGTCTGAAGCATTCTCCTTCAAAGTGTCTGAGCTAAATGCTACCATTAACAAAAGGCAAACATAGTAATTAAACATAACACAAGCAGAAGCAATGTGATGTACAATCATAGTCACACACCACCTACCATATGATTGAGCAGTAGCCAACCATACACAAAAACAACTAGAACATGGTAACACACTAGCTTTTCTTCAGAACAAGCGAGGTTTTACACCTTTTGCTCTAAAAAATTCCTGTCAAGGTTTATTTTTCTCCAAAAGTGTGTATGAGAATAATGTACATTCAAATTTTAGTTGGAGAGAGAGTTGTTATTTAAAAGAGGAGACGAAGAAAAAATAAAACAAAAATATCCTATACTTGGTAATTCATATGTTGTAACAGATTTATGGAGTCCTACATTTTAGTGCAGGTTAGATCATCCTGTTAACTGCATTCTACCAAAACTGTTTAGCAGTATACAGAGGCTATACTGGTCTGATACAATTCTAACAGCTGCTGTGCTAGGCAAAACCCATGTACACATTATTAACACATGTAATTTTGCTAATATGGTAAGGAAAGTACACACAGAATGCAAATAGTTTAGTAGTAAAGGAGACCATTCAGAGAAAACTATCTGAAAGCTAGCAAAGTTTTAATTGCACAACAATAATGGAAATTCCGGGATGGAAAAAAATCAGGTAAGTAATAATGGGAAAGGCAACCACTCGCGCACAAGGGACTGTACCACATAAAAACATGCAACAGACAACAATATTTACACTAGCTATTGAGCTCTTGTTCTTCTCCTACTCAAAGTACACACACACACACACACACACACACACACACACACACACACAGAGAGAGAGAGAGAGAGAGAGAGAGAGAGAGAGAGAGAACACACCTGCAATAGTGGCAATCCCCTGACTACTATTGTGGGAGTGTATGTTTGGAAGTCTGGGTGGTCATGCATGTATCTTCATCAGGAAAAAGGCAAGAGCTCAAAAGCTAGTACAAATACTGTTTCTTGTCGTGTTACACAAGGCTCCCACATTTTCGACCCTCGGGCTCGATGTCAGCTTTTTCTGTTATACGTGCATATCAAAGTCGGACCGATCAGCTCAGAGTGGGACCGACGTCAGCCCAGTGCACTATGGAGGAAAGTGTAAATTCCTTGAAGGTGGCGATCTAAGCACAACTGTTTGGACCAAGTACATAATTTAAAAAGGTACCTTCAAGAACAGGCGCGGCTCGTGGTTTCTATACTGGGGAAGGCTGCGGCATTTATCGATCGGAGCCAACATAGAACTCGGGTTACGCTACAGATTAGTCTGACATAAACAACTAAGAATTCAGGGGGAGGGGGTGAGCAGATCACTCTCTGCCCATAATTTTACGTACTGTATCTTCTATAATCAGGTATTAAATATCGTTAGAAGCCAACTTCGAGTTAAAATCTTTGGTTAGTGTTTTTATACGTCATCATTACATTTTCTGACACTTTGCAGCAAATCATATGAAAAGATGTGTTTCGGAGAGATCTTTCATCCTATGGCCGTGTTCCAAGTTTTTACCTATTAAATTGCACACTGAATTCATATTACGCTTGTTTCACAGTCGCAGTATGTCGCAGATATTCACCAGCAAGTAAAACTCACTAAAATCTTGCAAAATATACTCCGAAAAAGAAACTTGCTAATATCACACGGTATCAACAAATGCAGTCAGCATCAGCAAGCAAGGAAAGTAAAGTAACGGGACAAATTTCGCACGCTTTGTCCTCTAATCCCTTATGAAACTCTCGCTACATGGCAGTACTGTAGTTACGGTAGTCTAGTGCACTCTGGCGGGATATTTGCAAACTTATTCTAAATGTGGATAAAATAGCCAATGGCAGAAACAAAACAACTATGTAAAATATTATCAAAACAATAATACTAAAAGTCGATTAATGACGCATCGAAGCGTAGTAGAGATGTGCAGAGACAGAGATTGGATAGCGAAGTTTCGGCCACTCTACATTCCTTTATTACACAGATAGTGGAACCTGAAAAATATGTGGTGGTTGGTATGACACGCTTAGGCTGCAAGCTCTGAGCCTTCGGGTCGCCCATAAAGAGCGGTACTATGTAGAAGCCACGCCCCCAAACCGCTACCACATGCAGCTTACGGACGTTCCAAGGCGCAGCCTAAACACTACTAACCGTTCGGAAAACATCTATCGATACAAACAGTTCCAAAAACGTTGACCGTCGTTATTTTAATCGGAATGGGAAACATGCAAAATTCGTCCTGATAATTTAAATTATGTAATACGTTCTTGCGAAATTTACTTTAACATATATTTTGGGGCGGCTTCGCCTCAGAGCCTTTAATTACGAGCCGCGCCTGTTCAAGAAAGTGCACTCATTTACAACCGAAGAACACTGCTTAGGGAGCAGGTGGCATTAAACAGTCAGGATGCAGACTGACTGAGCACAGGATGGCAAACAATCAGAAGGATTAACACTGACAATTTTTCCGTCTTAAGCTTACTGAAAATAAAACTGTATTCTTCACCGTATGCATTTTTGTTTGATTTACAGAGCGCACCTTCTGTGCTTATTCTGCAAATATAGATACATAATGTACAAAAATATATGGCTATGTTGTGAGAAATGCGTGCTTGAACATAAACTCAGATGCCAGCCAAGCCTGCATGTTGCACTGTCGTATTTGACCACGAACCACACCTGCACAATGTTTCCAATATGTTGCAAGTGTCAGTCATCGTGAGAACTGTGTTCTACTTAGTTGTGAGTACGTTATGTCTCACTAGGGGTAAGATAGATACTGCCTACAGGAAAATTAAAGAGACCTTTCGAGAAAAGAGAACCACTTGTATGAACATCAAGAGCTCAGGTGGAAACCCAGTTCTAAGCAAAGAAGGGAATGCAGAAAGGTGGAAGGAGTATAAAGAGGGTCTATACAAGTGTGATGTACTTGAGGACAATATTATGGAATTGGAAGAGGATGTAGATGAAGATTAAATGGGAGATACAATACTGCGTGAAGAGTTTGACAGAGCACTGAAAGACCTGAGTCGAAACAAGGCCCCGGGAGTAGACAACATTCCATTAGAACTACTGACGGCCTTGGGAGAGCCAATCCTGACAAAACTCTTACCATCTGGTGAGCAAGATGTATGAGACAGGCGAAATACCCTCAGACTTCAAGAAGAATATAATACTTCCAATTCCAAAGAAAGCAGGTGTTGACAGATGTGAAAATTACCAAATGATCAGTTTAATAAGTCACAGCTGCAAAATACTAATGCGAATTCTTTACAAACGAATGGAAAAACTGGTAGAAGCCAATCTCGGGGAAGATCAGTTTGGATTCTGTAGAAATGTTGGAACACGTGAGGCAACACTGACCTTACGCCTTACCTTAGAAGAAAGATTAAGGAAAGGCAAACCTATATTTCTAGCATTTGTGGACTTAGAGAAAGCTTTTGACAATGTTGACTGGAATACTCTCTTTCAAATTCTAAAGGTGTCAGGGGTAAAATACAGGAAGCGAAAGGCTATTTACAATTTGCACAGAAACCAGATGGCAGTTACACGAGTTGAGGGGCACGAAAGGGAAGCAGTGGTTGGGAAGGGAGTGAGACAGGGTTGTAGCCTCTCCCCGATGTTATTCAATCTGTATATTGAGCAAGCAGTAAAGGAAACAAAAGAAAAATTCGGAGTAGGTATTAAAAGCCATGGAGAAGAAATAAAAACTATGAGGTTTGCCGATGACATTGTATTCTGTCAAGAGACAGCAAAGGACTTGGAAGAGCAGCTGAACGGAATGGACAGTGTCTTGAAAGGAGGATATAAGATGAACATCAACAAAAGCAAAACGAGGATAATGGAATGTAGTCAAATTAAGTCTGGTGATGCTGAGGGAATTATATTAGGAAATGAGACACTTAATGTAGTAAAGGAGTTTTGCTATTTGGGGAGCAAAATAACTGATGATGGTCGAAGTAGGGAGGATATAAAATGTAGACTGGCAACGGCAAGGAAAGCGTTTCTGAAGAAGAGGAATTTGTTAACATCGAGTATAGATTTAAGTGTCAGGTAGTCGTTTCTGTAAGTATTTGTATGGAGTGTAGCCATGTATGGAAGTGAAACATGGACGATAAATAGTTTGGACAAGAAGAGAATAGAAACTTTCGAAATGTGGTTCTACAGAAGAATGCTGAAGATTAGATGGGTAGATCATATAACTAATGAGGAGGTATTGAATAGAATTGGGGAGAAGAGGAGTTTGTGGCACAACTTGACTAGAAGAAGGGACCGGTTGGTAGGGCATGTTCAGAGGCATCAAGGGATCACAAATTCATCATTGGAAGGCAGCGTGGAGGGTAAAAATCGTAGAGGGAGACCAAGAGATGAATACACTAAGCAGATTCAGAAGGATGTAAGTTGCAGTAAGTACTGGGAGATGAAGAAGCTTGCACAGGATAGAGTAGCATGGAGAGCTGCATCAAACCAGTCTCAGGACTGAAGACCACAACAACAACAACATGTGTGTGCTAAGTGAATTCAAATGTGGGCAAATTGTCAGCACTTGTACGATGGGTGCATTCATAATCAAGGTAGCTTACGTGTCTGATGTTCCAAGAGGCACCGTACCAAGGGTTTATTGTGCACTTAGGAAAAGCATAGAAACATCAAATCTAAGTTACGAAGTAGACAAGAGAGTGTGCACGTCGAGTGACCGTGACAGAAGGTCACTGAAGAGGATTGTTACAAAAATTATGAGGACAACAGACAGCAAAGTTACTGCGGAACTGAATGTCGCATTTGCAAACTCTGACAGCAACAAAACGACATGAAGAAACCTCTTTCTCAGAAAACGTGGTGCTGAAGCCATAATACCTGAACTGCGGAGCAATGGATGAAAGTTGTTTGGGTGGATCAGTCTTGTTCCACACTGCTTCCAATGTCTGGCGAGTTTACAACTGGCGTACACTGCCCCACACCTGTGATGCAGACTGCCTGTTGCAAAGAGTGAAACATAGCAGAGGGTTTGGTGATGATTCGGGCAGACATACCCTGGTATTCCATGGGTCCCGTGGTTACTCTGCAAAGGTCGCATAACTGCCAAGTATCATGTGACCATTTTGGCTGATCAGGTCCATTCCGTGGCACAATGTTTGTTCCCCAATGGTGGTGCTGTGTTCCAACATGACAGGGATGCTGTCGTCCAGGAGTGGTTGCATGGACACGACGATCAGTTGTCTCTGTTGGTGCATTACGGACAGGGGACATCGTCTGGTTAAATAATTGTCAGTGCCAATGAAATTCACCAACAGCAGTTTTTACTTTATTTTGCAGGCTACCAGTTTCAGCATTTCATTATGCTATCTTCAGATCCCATATGCATCTCTCCAAATAAACAAAAAAGTCTTTTTTTCCATCAGTCTTCTGAGTGGTTTGATGTGGCCCGCCACAAATTCCTCTCTCGTGCTAACCTCATCATCTCATACTAGCACTTGCAACCTACATCCTCAATTATTTGCTGGGTATTCCAATCTCTGTCTTCCTGTACAGTTGTTGCCCTCTACAGCTCCCTCTAGTACCATGGAAGTCATTCCCTCATGTCTTAAAAGATGTCCTATCATCCTGTCCCTTCTCCTTATCAGTATTTTCCACATGTTCTTTTCCTGTCAGATTCTGCACGGACCCTCCTCATTCCTTACCTTATCAGTCCACCTAAGTTTCAACATTCGTCTGTAGCACCACATCTCAAATGCTTTGATTCTCTTCTATTCTGGTTTTCCCACTGTCTATGTTTCACTACCATACAATTCTGTATTCCAGACGTACATTTCATATACAGCTATATATATTTCATATATAGTGCTTCATTCAAAGAGTTGATGGCAGTTTGCTGTCTATTTCCGAGACAAGGGTGCTTGATCGTTGCCTATCTCCATCATCATTACCTGGACTTGCTACTAATTTGCAAGAAGAATGATATAAGATTCCCTTAAAAGCAATACGGGACTCTTATTTATCTATTGAGATGACGGGAATCTGTTATGAATACCAACGGTTTTCTTACACCATATTAGGCACAGTAATGTGTTGTGTTTCTAGTGGTTCTATATTTTTTTCCCCCTTCCCATCTCTCTTTACAATTTGGTACCAATTGTGTGTCTGATATTTCCAGAATGAGCACAGAAACTGCTTTATACACAAAAGTGAGACGTATCTGGTGAAGCATACTCCCTATTTGCTGTAAGCTTAACACATTCTGGAGGAAGGAAATTTTTTCTTTAAGCTGTAATGCTCATAGGTGACCTTTTAATGATTTTAGATCCAAAATGTATACAAAAATATGTACCCATTTTCAAAATATACTTCGTACACTTTGCTTCTTTTTATGGACTAAAATAACTAATTTTGAAATATTCACTGTTCTTATAAATAAACTGATCATTCTATAACTACCATGCAATATAACAATAATAATACTGAATTATACAGTGGAATATAACTAGCCAACCATTTCTGTGTATTCTGGTGCTCAAAAGCTACTGCGCACGGCTACACTGACTTGTTGATATTTTTATAGTGAAACCCAACAGCTGACAACAGATGTACATTATACAGAGATTGCCATATTTACTCGAATCTAAGACACACTTTTTTTTCCGGTTTTTGTAATCCAAAAAAACCGCCTGCGGCTTAGAATCGAGTGCAAAGTAAGCAGAAATTCTGATGAATGTTGGTAGGTGCCGCCACAACTAACTTCAGTCATCGAATAATGTAGCGCTACACAGGCATGCTTTGCAGGCATAAAGATAAATACTGGCGCCAAAATCTCTGCGTCAGTAAAAAAATTTAAAAAAAGGTGGAAGAAGAGCTTTTTTTCTCCGCTCCAAGTTTCGATCACTGCATTTTTATACATTATCCAACGAAGTAAACACAAATTCCGTATTGTTCATCTTCAAATGTAGCAGCATTTCAATGGTCCGACTGGCAAGACTGTTTGGGATGCTTGTCAATATGGCCAAATCTATGTTCTGAATTCTTTCCTACCTGTGACAAGAGATGGTTGCTAATAGGAACTTTTATGAATTGTGAATCACATCCAGTATTCTCTTTACGATAAGAATAACCATAAGAATAACACGAATATAAACATTTTGCATGTATTCTTTCGTGTTTGCTGCTATCTCATTTAAATTCTGTCAGCCTAATAAACTACGAAACTAGTGAGAGACAACAGCAAACGCGGAAGAATATACATATCATGTCATGTTTATATTCGTATTATTCTTATGCCTAATAGTGATACAGTCAGAAATGAAGCACGGCAATTGACTAGATTTTTAAATCTAAGATGACTCTGATTTCTGTGCAGAATGTAATGTACAAAAGAGGCATCTGCAAACATTTTCAAATGGAGAAAAACTTTAGCTAGAATCTCATTCAGAACATCTTCTATCATACGCAGTCTATTATTTGGTTCTTGTTGATCATTATCAAAGAAAGCAGCAGTGTAAGTAACAACAAATAGCAGGCTCTTGTCATTGTTTCGCTAATGAGACAATTCCTCTCTCTCTCTCTCTCTCCCCCTCTCTCTCTCTCCTTTTTTTTTTTTTTTTTTTTTTTTGTAAGCGGCGGTAGCACGCACAAAAGCAAGCCGAGCCGCGATCGGGGACAGGCCGTAAACACACATTATCAGAATGCGACAAACAATGCACGACACAGTACAATAATGCATTTTCAGCTTAGAGTGACGTAAACACCTATAACAAAGAGAACGGAACTTATCAGATCAAAGAAAAATAAGCAATCGATTCAAACCAGACGAAGCACGTGAAAAAGGAAGGGTACCCGTATAAATACGGACGGAGCACCTGACGCATAGCAATGGCTACCTGGTAAAGCTTAACTGCTAAGCTTGTGACTCGAACCAAACTACTGTAGCTGTATCGTCATTCATTCAACCTAAATTGTGTCTCATATTACAATGGACCAACTTTGTTTCGATTTGGAGGTCCGGCCCTAAACTTTTCTCTCCCCTTGAATTTCGAGTCTCAAATTTCAGGTACGGCTTAGATTCGAGCAAATACAGTGAACATTAATAAATGTGGACATGACATCTGGCGAAAAACATTTCTGTTCCAACTAAGAGACAGTAAAATTTAATGTACGCATTGGTAGCCAGTGGGCCGGAAAGGGTTAAGACGGAAAACCAATAAGAATCGGTCGTAGCAACTGCTGCGGCTGATTGTCGTACATGCAATCATTTAAATACAAAAAACTGACATCTATAACGAGCCAAAAATAAAGACAATTCATCCTCCAGTCCAGAAACTCACCCGGACGAGGGGCTGGTCTCGTGCTTTGAGGACGATCTGGTGGAGGGCGTTAAGATGCTGGCGAACCAGCGGCGGGATGGGGTTGCAGCAGGCGAGGATGCCCTGCATCTCGCGTGGCAGCACCTCCGAGATCTGCAGCAGCATGTGGTTCGGCAGCACGTACCTGTTGACACACACACGTCACACTGACACTACGATAGCAGGGGTTCAGAGTACAGTTAGCAGTGATGAGGAACTGTCTATTGATGACCACGCAAAACAGTGTACGCTTGTTGTGGACCTAACATAACCACTTACATGAGGGCAGATTGGAAAGCAACATATGCTAATTTTGCTGCCACCTTTTACCTACTTTCCCATACAGACACCAACATTTTCAACACATTTCTCCCATCGTGATGATATTTTCAGTATGCACTGTCTGGAGAAGTTCACTTGGTTGGAGTACAGCCATCTGCAGACTGCCCATTTTGCTTCCACATCTGTCGCAAAGCACTGGCCAGCCAAGAATTTCTCCATGGCACTGAACTGATGAATGTCTGATGGTGTAAGGTCAGATTGTATGGTGGATGCTGCAGCACCTCTCTCCCAAATCTGGCGATTTTCTTGTGAGCAGGAGCAGCATCTTGAGGGGGGTGGGGGCATTGTCATGAATGAAGTCTGACACCGTCAGCATTATTGTGATGATGTTTGGTTTGCAGGGCACTCAACTGCGTGGTCATCAGTGCCTGTACGAAGATCCAATTTTTACACAGTCCAATTTTTTACCCAGTCCAATCTAGCCACTGTCGCGAATGATGATGATGATGATGATGATGATAATGATGATGATGACAACACAAACACCCAGTCTCTGGGCAGCATTATTGTTGTGGGGTTTGTCATGAAGGGCACTACATAACTTAATCAAAGTTGTAATGTAGGGTCCAGCATTCACAATGGTCCCACGTTTAGCAGAGTCCACCAATAACACACCGTGCATATCCCAGAACAGTGTCACAGTCATTTTCCTAGCAGACTGACTCACTCTCAATATTTTTTTGTACTGGGAAACCAGCAGGTTTCCACTTCAAAGTAGCCCACTAAATATTGGGCATGTAGCGGTACACCCATGATTCACCACCAGTGCTGACTGCTTTCAGAAAGTCATGCCCTTCTGTGGTGTAATGTGTTAAGTGATCTGAGCTGGCCCTTGTGGTAGTCTTCCAGGTACTTAGGCTCCCAATGAACACTAACTTTATGAAATTTCACTGTGCCACAATTAATATAATACACCTCACCGTAGGAAATGTTGAACTGCTGTGATAAGGTTCGCAGTTGTACACACCAGTCGTTCAAGATTGCTGCCTCAATGGCTCCGACATTCTGTGGATCTGGAACTGTTACCGACCACCCAGAGTGTGGCAAATCACTAAGGTTCATATAGCCCTCTGGGAAGAATGCACACCGCCCTGAGACACTGCTATGGTCTATACGGTAGTCCCCATACACACCACATATGATCCTGTGCATTTCATCCGGTTTATCCTCTCTGACTCACAAATATCGTACTACACTTTGCTGCTCTTCACAAGCTGACGACAGTAACAATATGCTTACCATGTTTGTTTTTCAGTTCAGGCTTCTTCTGCCAGAGCTGCACATGAAGACAGAATACTTATCTCTGCAGTGCAAACTTCAAACTTTATTGTCATGAAATTTCAACATTCCAGCTGCAATACCGGGATAAAAAAATTATCGTGCATTACTTTCTGATCCTGCCTCGTAACACAGTAAGCTCATACCTTTGCATCTGTTATCCTTAAACTCCTGTTAATAATCAAATTCTTTCCTAACCTAATTCATTTATCCCACAGTGAGACAAGATGATCAATGCCTTCATGGAAAAATGTGTACAGTTGCCTGTGTAATCATTATTGTACCTAGGTGTACATCTCTTTGTCCAAACAAATTAACAGTCACGAATGTCTCTCTTTGGGGCTCCAAAAATATGGAAATCATATGTGTATGGAGGATGTGTAAGGGCTTCCCAGGATAACTCCTGCAGCGTAGTTGAGGCGGCACTGTTTTGTTCCAGGGTAATGCCCAACCTCGTGTAGGAAAGGTTGTTTCGAGTTCACCGCAGAAATTTTGTTGGGAATCCCTTACACACTCTCCGTACGATCTCAATCTCACCTCAGGTGATTTCCATAATTTTAGAGCCCCGAAAAAAGACATTTGTGGCCACCAATTTTCTTCAGATGAACAGCTGCACACCTGGGTACATTCATGGTTCTCCATGAAAGCATCTTCTTTCATAGTGGAATAAATGTATTTAACAGTTATGGTCATCACTTTTTAAAACAGTTTACTTGTTTTTCCCCATCTGTCTCATTTTCCTTCATCTGTGCCTTAAAAAATATGCTGAAATATTTCCAAATGTTGTTCGCTCTACATTTCCTGCTAATGGAATGTTCCTATGACAATTTCTGATCTACTGACTGTAATACAATAATTAGTTTTACTGGAAACTTCATTAATTAAAACTAATGAGTAACTGAACCAATTACAATGATTATGAATGAGCTAATCTGTCTTACTGGACATACTGACACCTCCTAGTAGAAATTTAAGAATCCAGGTCTTACAGTAACGTTCTAATTTTCCTGCGTCTAACTAGCTTAAAAGGTAACTGGTATTAACGTTTGGAAACACACACAACTCCTGTGACCATTTATGCCACTGTGGTTATTAGATTCCAACTTCTAACACTAAACTTTCGTTGTTCTAATTTTTCTGTGTGAATGACATCCTCCATTCACTAATTAAGCCACTAATTAACAATTTCCAAAATTATTATAAATATTTATAAGTCTACATATGGCTGCCATACTTGTAATTGGGGAATTTACAGTATAAGCATACTAAATAGTTCTGTCATCTCCTTCACTTTGTAAATTAACTATCCACTCTGTGAACTAACACTCAAACATAGAACTCAGTCCAATCAGTCACATCTACCCTCACAGTTTTTCAAGCCATTATGTAGTTTCCGAAATACTAAAACATTCATATGCCAGGCCTTGTATGGCCAAACCCACCCCAAAGTCATCACTCTGTGTGGAGTAGGCACATTAGCCAGAAATATGTAATGAGTCCGAGATAGGTCATACTCTGAAAGCATATGAGCAACATCTATGTGAAAGTCCCATGTGAGCTAGCACACAACTGACAAATATTTAAGTGTGCCGGTAGTATTTTCTACCAATTTTTGCATGATACCCTAATGAGAAGATGGGCAGGAAGGGGTGGGAGGGGGCTGCCCAAGAATTTAGGTCGAGTATGCAACTCCCATACATATATAACAATTGTGAAATATCTGGTACCACGCGCAGCGGAATTTCAATCCGCGCCAGACGTTATGGACGTCAAAGACCCATAGAGGTCTCTGTACCATCGCGCCATAAGCTGTGGCAGCGCGCGCCTCCTGGCTCGCTTTTAGTGTAGGGCGCCACAGTGGAACACGTGGTCCCAGTGGCCAATAGCGGCGCCCCCGATAGCGTACTTAAGAGCCTACCTCACGCTCAGCCAGCCAGTCTAATCTCGCGTACGTCAGTTTACAACTCACTTCGCACTAGACAGCTTGCTTCCTTGTTCTGTGTACGAGTGGACGTGTTTGTTTCCTTGTGACTCCGTTGTTCGATCTCGTTGTATTCGCTCTGTCCTTCGTTGGTCGTGTCCATCCTCTCCCGTTGTGTTGTTGTTTGCGGGTCCCGCCCCACTTTCCATCATTGCTATCCCACGACCGCCCTGGTCGCAGTTACAACAGAGTATTGCCAGGTTCACTCGTAAAATTATGGCCATCAGTATTTACTTTCTTCAAGTCTTTGTCCAGCCGCAGCCCCACTCCATTTACACAAGGTGGAACTACAGGATCAATTTTTGTAAGTGACAGCCACATAGCCCTTTATCATTATTGATTTTAGTCTCCTCCTCATATTATTTGCATTTTAATACAATATTAAAGAATATTTTACCAAATGTTCGGTAACTTAAAAGAATGTGCAGTAATAATGTGGGTAAACATGAGAGAGATAGGAAGAAGTCGTGTGTAACACCTTTCTTTGACGTTTTAACCACTCGCTGCACTCACCCGATGCTCTCATCCTCCTGGCGCGCCATCTTGTCCCTCCAGCGGAAGAGCTCGCGCAGCGCATACTGCTGTCGGTTGTCCAGCAGCTTCTTGTGGCGCTGGAACAGCTCCATGTGGCTGTGCTCCGTCACCACTGGCTTCTCATACCTCTGCAAAGCGTACGGCACAGTATAATTATTAACAAATCAACAACTTTTTAAAGGATATACACTATAGATTTTTGCACATTGTACAGATTCTGACATTTCCTATTATTTTTCTTCTTTATCAAGTCAGTAATCTAGTGATCACATATTTGGCACACTTACCGAAAGCTTCTCCAACAGCCTCCTCTAGTGACAGCACCCTAAGCGACAGATGGTACCACTGGATAAGCTTAGAAAATGGCCAACACTGTCTTACTTGTAAGGCAGAAATTAGTAATAAAATTCCTTCCTGCACAATGTGAAACACCTAATTGCATTCGTGAAAGGCTGAAAAAAGTGTACGGAGATGCTACGGCGGACGACTGTGTCGTCCAGTAATGGGTTTGCGTAGAAAAGCTGGAGGGCAAACATTGTCAGTTGTCGGTCAGTCATTGCGATGTAGAGTAACCAGTCGGCTACTGCAGTGACTTAACACGACATTCAGGGTATCGACCAAATTGTCCGCGATGACTGCTCGGTAACTGCAGACCAACTGTGTCGGCAGTTTTTTGTCGGTAAAGATAGTGTGGTGACCACAACAGAAAACATGGGCTACTACTAGATTTGTGAATACTGGCTACCTAAAACATAGCCCGACCACAGCACAAAGGCAAGGAAAACATCTGCAGTGAATCTGTAGCAGGGCTTCAGTATGGATGGGAGGTGTTTTTGGCAAAAACTGTGGCTGGAGATGACACTCGGGTTCATTTTTTTCAACCCAAGTCTGATGGTCAGCTGACAGAATTGCACTGTAAGACACGGTGACAAGGAAAAAAAACTTTTAAACACACTGCATTCTGCTAGGAAAGTCACAGCAATGATCTTTTGGGATACAGAGGGTGTGATTCTGGTTCATTTTTTGGAGAAATGGTACACAACAAACTCTACCAAATATGTGAAACCCTCAAGAAGTCAAAAGCACTTCTTCAGTAAGTTCACCCATCAAAAGTTGAGGCACATGTTCTTTTCTTGCGTGACAATGCAAGACTACACAGCAGTCACTTCCCTGCTGGCATAACAGCAAAAATTTGCCAGGAAGTCTCGCCCCATCGCCCGTACAGCCACGAACTCACAATTCTAGTGTTCTGTCTCTGTGGCCCACTTGAAGCAGCTCGTCGGGGGTGTCACTTCGAAGACGCAGACACTGTGAAAAAGTCAGTGCACCAGTGGCCGAAGAAGCAGAACTGTGACTTTTTTTCGGTCAATTCTGCATTGCACAGGCATGTCCAGATACTTTGATCAGATAGTGTAGCTCCTTGTTCTGGGAGGAGAGAGTGACAGGTTGGGGAAGATTAGAAAGGAAGGCCCAGTCAGTCAGACCACAGGATGAGACGGAGCTACCTGTAGTGATACTAGGGAAAGGAAGGGAGACCCCATGGAAAATGGAAAAATCTAGTAGAGGAGGATATGCACTGAAATTTGAAAGAAAATTTATACAAGGAGATTTGGGTATGAGTTTGCAAAATAAAGCCTTATGAGCTTTAAAGAACTCCCGTGATTGCTTTCAGGGATGATGGAGGAGTGTAAATGTATCTAATAGAGATACAGGACCCTGGTCTGGAGATGACAAGAGTCAAAAGTTATAAGTGAAAATCATTCCGATACCACTGACAGTAGAATATGTACACTGGTACTGTTGTTGCTAAGACTGCAGTCTAGGTAAAACATGGAAAAAATGTCCAATAAACAAAGTGCATACCTTCACAGCTATGGACACTTTTTCATCTTCACTATTGTGAAACACATCTCTTCTTCTGAGGATGTGCCCATACTCATATGGTAAGCATTTTAGAGCCCATATTTACTGGACTTTTTTTTCTCATTTTGGTCCATATTACCTATTCCAAAAACATGGAAATCAAAGTGCTTGCAGTAGAAGAGGTCCACCGTCAGAGAAGTCACAATGATTTTCACTTACAAGTTTCAGATCTTGTTGTTTCCAGACCAGGGTCCCTTTGTCTATACAGGGTGATTCATGAAGATATGCAAATATTTTAATATGTTATTCTACAAGTATAACTAAAGAAAAAAGTTCATATAAACATAAGTCTGTGAATGTTTAGTTACGGAGTTACTGCATAAAAGATTTTGCCTGAAATTTAACAACTTTGCTAATATGAAGCCATCGCAAAACTGTATGAGGTTAAAGTAAAGCACAATTTATATTGATTTTGTTGTTATTGATCTGCTGAATCTACTAAAACATGTCCCAGACATGTATCTGCAGTAGTTTCTTTCCCAGAACATCCAGAGAAATTTTTAATTTATTAACTACTTGTCCCGATTTGTTTTTTAAATTCCAGACAATTGCACAAAGTTTTCAACAGAAGTTGTAGAGAACTTAATTTTGGAAAAATGATAGTAATAATGTTAACTAAAACTTTATGAATGTGTCAGATAATCTGCTTTTATTAATACCATAGCACATGTGAATTCACGTTAAACCAGAAAAATCAAAGCTCAGTGTTAAGGAAGTTGTACAGTGTACATACAATTTCACAATACATTTACAATAAATGTTCAAAAATGTCTCCACCAAGTTCAATGCATTTAGCTGCACATGTGTGAACAGATGTTGTTGCTCGTTTGAATTTCACAGGGTTGCTCTTAATTTCATCTATTGCATTCCCAATGCGAGAAAGTAATGCCTCTTTGCTTCTCTGGATGTTTTGGAAAACTACTGCAGATTCACATCTGAGACGTCTTTTATTAGATTCACCAGATCAATAACAACAAAATAAATGGAAATCGTGCTTTACTTTAACCTCTTACAGTTTTGCGATGGCTTCATATTAGCAAAATTGCTAAATTTCAGGCCAAATCTTATTTTAGCCGTAACACCGTAATTAAACATTTGTTTATACAAACTTTTTTCTTTTGTTTTACTTGTAGAATAACATATTAAAATATTTGCATATCTTCATGAATCACCCTGTATATGCGAGTTCTTTAGAGTTTATGAGGCTTTATTCTGCAAGCTCATACCCAAGTCTCCTTGAATAAATTTTCTTTCAAATTCCAATGCATATCCTCCTCTACCACACTTTTCCATTTTGCACGGGGTCTCCTTTCCTTTCCCCACTATCATTACACGTAGGCCCATCTCATCCAGTGGTCTGACTGACTGGACTTTCCTTTCTAATATTCCTCAACCTAGTACTCTCTCCTCCCTGAACAAGGAACTACACTATCGGATCAATGTATCGGGACATGCCTATGCAATGCAGAATTGGCCGATAAGATGTCACAAGAGGCAGACCCACCCGTATAAAAGGAGGCGGGGAGTACTGTGTTGTGAGGAGAGAAGCAGTAGGCACAAAGTATCGGCCACGAGAGGGCAGTGACTTCGAATGTCGACTAGGCATTGGATGTCACATGAGTAACAAATCTGTCAGTGACATTTCAAAGCTTCTGAAACTGGCCTAGTTGACTGCTGGAGATGTCACTGTGAAGTTGGAAAGGGAAGGAACAACCGCAGCTAACTCTAGACCAAGCAGACATTACTTACTGACAGACAGGGACCGTCGATAACTGCGGACAGTGGCTGTAAAAAAATGCATAAAATCAGCAAAAAGAATCACTTGTGAATTCCACAGTGCTGCTAGCAGTTAAGCCTGAACAATGACTGTGCATAAGAAGTTAAAGAGATTGGGGTACAATGATCGAGCCGCTCCTCATAAGCCACGATTTCTGTATTCAGTTCTAAACGGTGCCTGAGGTTAAGTAAAGTGCGATGCCACTGGACAGTGGATGACTGCGAATGAGTGGTTTTGAAAGATGAATCACACTATATCCTGTGGCAATTCGATGAAAGGGTTTGTTTGCCAAATGCATGGAGAATGTTACTTGCCATCATGTGTGTTGCCAAAGTAAGTAGTCTGAAGCGAAATAATTACTGTATCGTATGTGAGATACAGAGGCGAGCGAGTGTGCCAGGTCTTACCCCAGTTCACTGTTAGTAGCGCCACTTCACCTTAACACGTCTGCGCGTAGCGCACAAGTACTGCACCATAATTAAGTATAAAACTTAAGTCAAAATTTTATATTCGAACTTTGTCAACATATACTTTATTGTAATTACGCTTTAATTATCAGGTCTTAAGGTAATTAAATCAACAATATTTTCATAAAAATACAGTTTTAAGAAAAAAATAAGTGGCACTAAATAATAAAGCTAGAAAGCCAGAATTTGGACAAAATGTGCCAATGGAGGTCATAAATAAGTGGTGCAAGTTTCAAAGTAAAAGAATGAAAATTACAACCGGAATCCACATTTTTAAGAAAAATTGAAGGCGCTAAATATTAAACTTAGAAACATAAAAATTTGTTTTATGCTAGAGTTCAATAAAAATAATAACTAAGAGACCACATTAAGCTACGTCTTACAGTTTTTGAGTAATTTAATGAAAATCAAATTTTTAACTAAAATAGACCCATTTGTAGTAGATTAAGTACCTGTAATTTTAATGATAGAAAATTTTGGTTACAGCAGATGATAAAACCCACCAAATAATAGAGCTATAACAAATTTTAGAATTTTAGTATCAATAAGGCATAATACAAGATCTATTATAGTTCAGAGGTAACAATCTACCATTAGTTCCACTATGAAAATTCTAGAAGGCAAAGTTTTTAATCACGCAAGCTGAAATTTTTTCTGTGTTTTCAACCAACTTACCTAAATACACGTAAAAATTAAGAAGATTCTTATTAATTCATAACTTTGTTATTAAAGATTTTGTGTCCGAGGAAACGGTCATTCAGAGGCTGCTGCGTGTGCATAAGGTAGATGTTCCCTCGGCCATCCGCTGAGGCACACATATAAATACAGACCGAAAGGCAGGAGAAAGGCTCAATTCGCACTAAGCCACTGTAAAATCCACGTCGGTTAAATGTCGGATCATGCTCTGCCTCGAATGACGTCAGCGTATTTGCAGTAAAAACTGATAGTGAACTTGGAAGGACAGTATACTGTCGTGGATCGCTTAGATTTCACTTAAGTAACTGTTAGTGTGGCGTCTGTGATAATTACAAATCCGTGTGGCAAGTGGTGAATATTATTTCCACTTTTGTGGTGAGCATTTATTTTGAAAATTTATTTGAGTATTAGCAGTCAGGGTCAAGGACAATTTGGTAGGAATGAACCGTAGAAGTCACCTCTGAACTGCTAGTTGTGCTGTTTAGAATCGAGAGATTTACTGTCAATTGAACATAGTGACCTTCAAAGTATTGTACGTGAGATACTTTACTCAATATATGTATGAACTGGAACTTTATACCTTCATTTATAACCATGGTCCTGATCCTGCTAAGTATAAGGAAAATAGAAACATTTCTTTCAGTGCGATGGACCAGAATGTGGCCGTACATACTGGTAACTAATAGCAGTATGTTGTCCATCACTTTCTGGCTAACCACAAAAATAGTTGCCAGGCTCGCATGAGAAAGATGCTGGGCAAAGACAACAATAAACCACCACCACTATAATAAAGCCGCCGTCCCAAAAGTTGTTTTTTGTGGCTAAAGAAAGGTCCCCTTACTGCGCTTATGAAAATACTAAATGCGGAAGAATAAGAACACATAAATAGCATTGAGTACTGCATACAGTAGGGCAACAGAGCAGAGACAAAGGCTGACTGAATTTGCATGACAATGCACACTATTATAAAGCAGCACCAGTGATGCAATGGTTTGTTGAACACTAACATATGCTGAAATGGACTGGCCTCCCCAGAGTCTGTGTAATACCTTTCCTTTTTTTTCTCGTAATATCAATTTAAATGAATGTTTTGTTTTCCGCATTAGTAATAAGAAATTGGTACATCACAGCAGAAGACTGCAAGATAGGCTTTTAAAATTGTCTTTGTAACAAAAGAACAATGTCAGGAGAATATTCAATTTTTTAAACAGCTTTTGTTTCAATCTCACTTGAGAGTATTTATGTTTTAGACTTCATACAAAAAGATTGTGTAATTTTACTCCTGCATCAACAATGAGTGTAGCCAATGATGTGTGTGATAAAGAAAATCATGACTTTCACCTGCAATCATAACATGAGGCAGTAATTTCTTACATCCTGCAAGACATCTTATATACAGGGTGTTTATAAACGAATACTGGGGTTTTAACACTTTATAATATTTGTTATATTAAACTTACAGTTATAGATGATATGTCAAATGAAAGAGCAACTCAGTTTTACCAAGAACCTTATAAATGTTCAATGTGAGCACCATTTGTCACATGGCACACATCAAGTCTATAGCTGAGTTGTTCCCTAACGTTGATAAGTGTGTCTTCAGTGATTGCAGCATTCAGGGAGGTCTGCTGGTAGCGGAGGCACAGACACACAATCCTTGATGAAGCCCCAAAGGAAAAAAATCACAGTGTTAGGTCGGATGAACGTGGAAGCCATGCAAAGCAAGCCCTGTCATTGGGCCCCGTGCGGCCTATCCAGTGCTTGGGTACAGTGAAGTTCAACCAATCGCGTACTTCGCTATGGCAAACACAACTGTTTGAGTGGCTCCTTCATTTGACATATCATTTATAGCTGTAAGTTTAATGTAATAAATATTATAAAGCTTTAAAACCCCGATACTATGTCAGTGTAACTTAATAATGACTTTAATCTGGACAATTGACTTTTTGTTAACCACCAAGTTGCTGCAAAATACCGTTTGTGTGACTTCAGTATTGGTACATTGCATTGAATTTGTCTTATGTTGCGAGGAAGACTGTTCACGGAATCAAATTTAGTTTCTACAAGAATTCATGCTTTAATTCCAGTACTTAAAGTAGTAATTATCTCTCATTACATAAATTTCATTCCGATTCATAGTCTTTGTTTTAGCTATTGTGCTACCTCCCAGCACAGTTATTCCAAAATCGACTAACAGAACTAACGCAAGTCCCAACCTGAACACACGGAACACCTTCAGGATGAGTTAGCATGTCGACTTGGCTCCAGATCCCAGTGTGCAACAGTCACTACCTCCTTTGCTTTGGCTTTTGAGGAAGAATTAGCTGCCATTTCTCTGTAGGCATTTAGACACCACCTTAAAAATGTCCTCCACAGAGCTTGAGCTGTCACAAAGGCAGAGGGTGGAAACACCCTATACTGATGTTCATTAACAGCTGTCTGGATACTTTTATAGAACAGTGCATCAGTTTTGAAAGTTAAGCTAGTGTCAAGAATGTTTACGGTACTGACATTTCTCCTAATGGTCAGATACGGCCGGATGTTTTATGGTCCTCTCCAAAGAATTTTCCTATCCACAAAATTTATTTAACTGTTGGTCACGTACTTTGCTATCATTTTCCAAATTTCTCCTCATTTTCCTTACTCACTTCGTGGAATGAGTAACATGGGGGATAGACTACAACCCTGTCTCACTTCCTTACAACTGCAGTATAGTTTCTGTGCAAGTAGTAGATAACATTTTGCTCTTTGTACCTTATTCCTGTTAACTTCACAGTTACACAGAGCGTATTCCGCTTTACTGTCAAAGGCTTCTTGTAAATTCACAAGTCCTATACATGTGGATTTGTCTTACGTTCAAATACACAATACACCATTTCACAGCAGGCTTCAGTAAAAATCTGTAGTGTTTCCCCCCCTCCCGCGAACTGTGTAACACACAATTTCCACAATCACAAATTATTTACAGATTTACTTATATTGCCACATGCTCATAAGTAAACACGCGAGTCTGCAAATATGCAGTGCCCTCGGCCAGCTGGAATTTTGCAATTAAATCTCACAAAACTTTTTCCTGAATTTACAGGTTTCTGCTGACAATTTCTTACACCCAAACAAAGCGAGGTATACCTCCCCTTTGAGTTCGGAGATATTTGCCATATCCACAATGCCTGTTTAGTACAAGTATTTGTACAGGAGGACCACATTACAATTTCTTTGTATAAATTGTTTTACCACTTCACAAAATACTCACTTATAAAATCTGTATACTTCTGAACGCATTCAAACCATTTCTGGGCACATTCTTTTCAGTCTGATGTTCGTGCCTCGAAAGAGATGTCATAGGAGGATATGACAGCTTCTTCAAATGACAAAAAACAAAACAAATGTAGTCAGCACGGCATAAGAAGAT
Organism: Schistocerca piceifrons; assembly: GCF_021461385.2. Classification (NCBI taxonomy): domain Eukaryota; kingdom Metazoa; phylum Arthropoda; class Insecta; order Orthoptera; family Acrididae; genus Schistocerca; species Schistocerca piceifrons. Next base: position 64,422,516 of record NC_060148.1, on the reverse strand, counting down.
TGCTGACAGCTCGTAGCTCTGTTGCCAGGTTTCAATTGTGATGCACTAATGGCCACAAGCAAAAACAGTAACCGACTATAAAGCTGTGACAACACTGATGCGCTGCAACAGAGATGTTCACAAAATCACACTGTGGTACTGATTTCGGTAGGTGCACGAAGCTGCGACGCTCAGTGCACTGCAATTCTCTATTTTTCTCCACCAAATAATGAAACTGTTCGACATGCAGTGAAGTAACACAGTCACGGTGAAGAAAGGCGCAATGTTTCTCAGAAAGGATAGATCGCTACTCACCGTATAGAGGGAGACACTGAGTTGCTGACAGACACCACAAAAACACTGCTATACAGGCCGTATTATACAGTACAGCAGTCTTTTTGTTTGCCTATCTGCAACTCAACATCTCCGCTTTATGGTGAGTAGCAATCTATGTATTTCATAATACTCTCATTATTCCATCCTGGATTTTCCACTGTTTGATTCTGCAATGTTTCCTAGTCATTTCATCTGTTATTTTCATTTACATTCATGATGAACAAATTGTTGCACACCATTCAGGATTAAAACTTTTTTTTCAATCTCCCACAGAACCTCTCGATTTGCTGGTAAAGACAGTAACATCTAATTGCTCATATTAGGCAGTTGCAGTTGTAGTTGTAGTTATTGTTTCTGTCATCATCATCATCATCATCATCATCATCTTCTTCTTCTTCTTCTTCAGCATCATCAGCATCAGCACCTTCTGCATCAGCATCTTCAGTCTGACAACTGGTCTGCTGCAGCTCTCCACACTACCCTGTGTTGTGCAAGACCCCTCACCTCTGCAAAACCGCTGTGGCCTACACCCACTTGAACCTGCTTACTGCAATCAAGTGGGAGCAGGAATTAAAATCTGTGGAGAAGGAATAAAAACTTTGAGGTTCGACAACGACCTTGTAATTCTGTCAGAGACAGCAAAAGGACCTGGAAGAGCAGTTAAACAGAATTGACAGTGTCTTGAAAGGGGGATATAAGATGAACGTCAACAAAAGCAAAACGAGGATAATGGAATGTAGTCAAATTAAGTCTGGTGATGCTGAGGGAATTATATTAGGAAATGAGACACTTAAAGTAGTAAAGGAGTTTTGCTATTTGGGGAGCAAAATAACTGATGATGGTCGAAGTAGAGAGGATACAATATGTAGACTGGCAATGGCAAGGAAAGTGTTTCTGAAGAAGAGAAATTTGTTAACATCGAGTATAGATTTAAGTGTCAGGAAGTCGTTTCTGAAAGTATTTGTATGGAGTGTAGCCATGTATGGAAGTGAAACGTGGACGTTAAATAGTTTAGACAAGAAGAGATAGAAGCTTCCGAAATGTGATGCTACAGAAGAATGCTGAAGATTAGATGGGTAGATCACATAACTAATGCGGAAGTATTGAATAGAATTGGGGAGAAGAGGAGTTTGTGGCACAACTTGACTAGAAGGGATCGGTTGGTAGGACATGTTCTGAGACATCAAGGGATCAGCAATTTAGTATTGGAGGGCAGTGTGGAGGGTAAAAATCGTAGAGGGAGACCAAGAGATGAATACACTAAGCAGATTCAGAAGGATGTAGGCTGCAATAGGTAATGGGAGATGAAGGAGCTTGCACAGGATAGAGTAGCATGGAGAGCTGCATCAAACCAGTCTCAGGACTGAAGACCACAATAACAACTTTCTCTTCTCCTCTAAACTGGCCACCCTCCACACAAATATCCCCAGAAAGGAATACAGGGATTTAAAGTCATATTACAAGTTAAAATATATGTCCGTTTTCAGTCTGTATTATCATATCAGAAACCACCTCCTCAAGACTCTGTAGAATCTTCCTCTATTTTGTCAGCTCCCCGAAAACTTATTCAGATGTCTGACTTCCTCCCGGTACGTACCTTCTTGCAAATCTCGGTAGAGCGCTGGATGACGGAGAGCAGCAGGTTGGTGTTGCCGTTGGCACGTTCCAGCAGTTCATTCTTCATCAGGTCGTACACGTACAGCAGGTAGTGCGTGTCCTCGCGTGCGTACTTCACCAGCTCCTCCGGCAGGGGCCTGCGGACAGCAGACGGTGGAAACTGGTAACAGTGGGGTAGTCTCCAGCTCCCAGAGCTCTGTTTGTCGTCACTGGGAATGGGAGGGGGATGAGGGGGTGTTGGGAAAAGGGGGGAGAGGTGAGTACAGGATGGGGACCAGCCTGACAGACGGGTTCAGGTGTGTGTTTAGGGCGCACTATACCTGGATCATCAGTGCCCGTGCTGTTTTCACGAGGGTAATCATACAAATTAAAAGCTCCAAAGCACTGGGGCAGCAGGGAAACTGTTTGTCTTCTCCAGGACAATGCTTATCCCTACATTGTCTGTCAAATCGTGGATCTTCGGCAACAGTATGGATGGGAAATCCCTACAGTCCAGATTTAGTGCCCAGTGGCTACCACCTGTTCCCAAGTTGAAAGAATACTTGGCTGGGAGACACTTCACTGATGATGACAGGGTGAACGATGAGGTCTGACAAATCTTCAGTAGCATGGTGGTGGGCTAGTATGACATGGCCATACAAAAACTGCTACAGCATTTACACAAATGCATCAATCAAAATGGCCATTATGTACAATTTATTGTAAATGTTTCTTTATATTTTTTAAAGAATTGGAGACCTTACTTTTGGGATCACCCCCATATATCACATGAGTGTTGTGAAATAACACTGTTTGAGATAAAAGCAGTTCTGCATCGATAGCAGCTTCAGGAATACAAAAATAATTGTGTTTAACATCAGAAAATACTTTTACAGGTTACTACAATTTAAAAGTAAGTGTGAATGTTGTACATGGTCATCCTTCACTTCTACGTATTTCTATGCTGCTTAAATGCCATTCAAATTAAGTTGGCGCAAAGCTGACTGTTTCAATATTCCGGTGTATGTTTTCCTTCAGCTGGCCTCTTGTTTTAGGCTGCAATCAGAGTGCCACGAGGTTGCGGGTATTTATCTGGTCACCTATCTTTTCAAATCGAGATGCTACTACTTGCATATCACAGTAGAGTGATCACTGTGCCTGAAACTCCAGACTTCAGATGATGGTTGACACAATTCACAGCTGCATATTTTCTTCTGTTGACTCAGGCATTGTTCCCACATGCAAATCGTGGGCTGTCAGAAACTTACAAGTTTATTACAAAAAAGAAGGAATTTGTGCCATCCTGAGGATGAGACATATCAGAAGAGGTTATATCTCAGAATCATCACCTGAAATCATTACTTTTTTCTTTGTAATTTGGAGAACTATCATCCTATTACCTTGCACTAGAACTGTAACACACAACACCACAAGAGAACTTGATCTTTATCGACATGTCAAGCAAGTGGACTTTTGAAAGGTTTCATGGCTACAAATGACATACAGACTATTTGCCTTCTCCTTAAGAGAATAACTGAGTATAAAAACAGAATTCATCTGGCCTTTCTAGGTTGCTGAAAAGCTTTCAACTTTGGGTGATATGGTCCACTGTGAAGGCCCTGGACAACCCCAGGATAACCACGAGATATATAAAGACGCTGAGAGACACGTCTGAGCACACAACAATAACTGTCAGAGTTGACGAAGGCACTATTGCCACCAAGATCCCAGTTGGCAGAAGAGTTCGTCCAAAGTGACACCATCCCTCCGAACCACTTCATCCTCACATTTGAAGATGTATTAGAATCACTTGACAGGAATCAGAGAGGAGCAAACATCAATGACCATCTGCATGTTGCCAATGATGTGCTCATAAGTGAAGATTTGGAAGAAGTGGAGAGTATGATCTGAGAACTAAAAATAGCCTCTGAGAAAACTGGCTTGGAAATGAACTTCAGTAAAATAAAAATACTAAACCTCAGTAATGGAAACTCAAGGATTGAATGTACCAATATTATGAAAAGGATAGTTGCTTCTCACCACAAAGCGAAGATGATAAGTCACAGATAGGCACAACAAAAGAAAAAACTTTCACAAAATAAGCTTTCAGCCAACAAGGTCTTCATAAAAAAAAAGCATGCATGCACGTGAGGGCACGCGCGCACACACACACACACACACACACACACACACACACACACACACACACACACACACACACACACACGTCTGGCTTCAGCTGACCATTTGTGTGTGTGTGTGTGTGTGTGTGTGTGTGTGTGTGTGTGTGTGTGTGAAAGTCTATTTGTTGTGCCTATCTGCGAGACAGCACCTCCGCTATATGTTGACTAGTAACTATCCTTTTCATAGTATTGTTAAATACAGGGTGATTATAATTAAACTTCCAAACTGCTGTAGAAATACCACCACTGATCGGAATGACGTCAAATTGCAATGGAATATTATTGAAGAAGGGGCAAAACATATGGCAGAAGAAAAATAAACAATTACAAAATGTAGCAACACATGGCCCTGTAAGCACTATAATTTAATAGTAGTCGACTACAAATCACAAATGAATCATACAACAATGCCTAAGGTGTACGTTTGTCGTTATGCAAACTGTTCTACTCAGTGTGCATGGGTGTACAGGTGTGGTAAAGTTAGTTACGTAAGCCCATCCACCAAGGCAAGGTCATATCACATTGGATGGGAAAAACCAGTTTTTAACTGTCCTGAGGCCAAAAACCGCATAAAAAGCATCACTTACATTGGTTTTTAACTGTCCTGAGACAAAAAAACCCATAAAACGTATCAATCAAAATCAAATCGGATTATTAATTTCTGTGTGACCGACGCAAAACATGTCCAATATGCCGTCCACTGTTTTCTGCAACAAGTTGAAATCAATTTGAAAGTTTAACTTTAATTGTAATCACCCTGTAGTAGACCCACACAACCAGAGTTAATCAGAAACCAGTCTGTAGAAGCAGTCGACAAACACATCTGCTTTGGCCACAACTGATCTAAGTGTTTCCGGGATCACGTTCAGAATGTGTTGCACAATGTGTGCCTTCAATGCAGTTAAGTTTGCATTCGGAACATTGAACACAACATCTTTCAGATAGCGCCACATCCAGAAGTCACACGGGATAAGATCAGGTGATCGGGATGGCCAAGCTATAGGGAAATGGCAGCTGATAATTGTAGCATTTCCAAAATGGCGCTTCAGCAGCTGCTTAACTGGATTTGCGATGTGTGGAGGTGCACCATCTTGCATAAAAATGATCCCATCTACACGTCCACAGTGTTGGAGAGCTGGAATGACATGGTTGCGCAAAAAGACACTCATAGCGCTTACCAGTGATGGTGCAGGTAACAGGACCGGAAGCACCTGTCTCTTCAAAAAATTATGGCCCTATGATAAATGATGCCGTAAACCTGCATAAAACAGTGGCCTTTTCAGGATGAAGGGATACTGGTTGATTTGTGTGTGGATTTTCCGTTTCCCATATTCGACAATTCTGTGTATTCACATATCCTGTCAGATAGAAGTGGGTTTTGTCTGTCCACAAAATCTTCCACAGCCAATCATTGTCCACTTCCATGCAAGCAAGAAATTCTAAAGCTAAGGTTTCTCTTGCTGGCAGGACAACAGGAAGCAACTCATGCACATGGGTAATTTTGTATGGATAGCAAAGATGGATGTTTTGTAGGATTTTACGCACCGTGCTCACGGGTATGTCGCAATGTTCGTTCAATTCTCCGTCCACTACAAGTTTGCCCACCACCACTGTGGCCATTGCCTCCACTGACATTGAATCAATTCCGTTTCCTCCCTCTACCAGGTCACACACCAAAAGAACCTGTCTTTTCGAATTTCCAAATCATTTTCTCCAGACTCACGGCAGTCACTGGACCAATGCCTTTTTTCAAACCCTTCAGTGTCCGGAACTTCTGCAGAGCGATGTGTGCACAGCCATCATTCTTGTAATACAGTTTCACAAGCAGAGTGCGATCCTGCATTGAGACAGTCACGGTGAACTCGCAGATGCGCAATGAGGCAAAGCCATGTACCCGGTGTGTTTATACCAACTTCAATTGGTTGTGCCCATGACAGGTGTTTTCATTTACAAAATCTGACACATACAGCGCCATCTACTGATAAATTTTCACACTATTTTTTTTCTTCCGCCACATGTTTTGCCCCTTCTCCAATAATATTCCATTGCAATTTGACGTCATCCTGACCAGTGATGTTATTTCTACAGCATTCTGAAAGTGTAACTTTAATTGTAATCACCCTGTAGTAGGCCCACGCAACCAGAGTTAATCAGAAACCAGTCTGTAGAAGCAGTCGACAAACACATCTGCTTTGGCCACAATAATACACCAGGGAAAAACAACCAAAACACAGACATTTCTCGTGGAATAGCACTGAACTGGGCAGGTTTCCACAAAACAGATATCATTCTCACCAACTACGATGTCTCAAATAACCTGAAGGTTAACATTTATACTACAAGCAGCCATCAAAATGTTTCCGTTAAAAGGCTGTACAATCCAGAATCAGTATGCCAATCATGAAAAATCACAATGAGCATTGAGGCAATCATCCCATCCGCGCACCAATCCGAAGATACCCAGTTGGTAAAACACCGTGTCCCGCTGCATGAGGAAGTCCGTAACTGCCTGCTGTACATCCTCATCCGACAGGAATCATCAATCCTTCAAGGTCATTTTTAAGTACCAAAGCCGTGATAATGGCACATGGAGAGGTCAGGATTATAGTGGTGCTCGAGTGACTCCCACTACAGTTGTCAATTCTGCACGACGTGCTGCCCCACACACATTCTTCATTCTCCGACGTATGTCTCACGAATTTGGTAGTAACGTTGCCATTGTTCACATGTCCGCATTTATTGCAAGCGTGTTGGGAAGACATGAATGCCACACTAATCCCTCACCTACATCTCAGTGCTTACACACACACATTGAATTCACACTATGACGCATATACACTCAGCAACACCCTCAAACAGGAACTTTTTGATCACCCCTTAAACATGCATACTACCAGTTACAACCTATGATGTAGAAACTATGACTAACTGATAGAAGAGCTCATAAACTACAGCACACACAACAAGCCAAGGAGCAACAGATGCTAGGAGGTAGGCTCAGGGATAGGATTCAATCACAGCTCATTACAAAGAGAATGAAGATAACAGATGTTTTAGAGAGACCTGCAGGACCCCTAGAATTGTTCACTGGAGGCTCTGGGAAAACTAGGAAGGCTTTGGAAGAGAGGGCTAGATGACGCGAAGTGGGTGGCTGAACAGAATGGTGGTTCAAAACCAACAACAAAGGAAACATACGGAGGAGACCTATATCCAGTAGTGAACTAAAATAGGCTGCAGCGGAAAGAGGAGGAGTTGGAGGAGGAGATTCTCAATCAACCATGAAATACACATGAAGCCTTGGTTAATTAACATTATTTGCTTACAAGTAACTGAGAGCACAAATCGAAGGAGGCAATGACTTTTAAACAAATTCAGTTAAAAAAACTGTGTCCTGCTCACCACAACACTCCCTCAGGCATGCTCTACTGACAAGGACAAGTTACTGGGTAACTCTCTCTAATTTCCTCCATACTTACAGCATTCAAGGGTTAGAGCGTAGGTATCAGTGTCCCAAAGAAGTATCGCACATGTAGAAACCTTAGAAGAACTGAAGATTTCCGAGCACTGCTAACTACGAAGGTAATCCCAAAAGTAAGGTCTCCTATTTTTTTTATAAGTACATAGACCTGTTTATTTCTACAATGGTTTGCATCAGTTTAAAGCTTGAAAATTTAGCTATTTTTTGACATAATCACCATTTCTGTTCACAAAGTTATGAACCTCTTCTTTCACCTCGTCGTCGGAGCTGAATCGCTTTCCAGCCAAATGTTCTTTTAACCTAGGGAACTGGGCGCCAAGTCAGGACTACAGAATAAATGAAAAATTACAGTAGCAAATGGGAAATTATACAAATAATTACATTCGTACATAACCATCGGCATGTGAGCCCTTAATTCTTAATTTTCTCAGTTACGTTACAACTGCTGTTGGTTGTACACGTGCTAATTTAAACAGCATCCATATGTGTTTACACAGACAAACAAAGCAGGACTTGCCAGCCTTAACACTCAAGGTACTCAAATGTAGCAGAAGGGTCAACTAGTGTTACTGTAAATGAGTCCAGTTCACTACATAATTCAACGATACAGAGAAATGCTAACATGTGCCGAGCTGTGGCTGCGAAAAGTGTGTGCCTCCACAGAAATGGTGTCATTACGCACTCACTTCATTGTTTACAACTCCTCACAAGAACCTTACAGCTGCAGAATAAGCAGCTTACAACACACCTGTCAGAAAAAAGTGTGTTGTAACCAAATGCAATTTCGGAAAAGTGAGGTAGAATTTTCCAATTCTCAAAAAGAAAACACGGTCAGCCACAGAGAGTGGCTTCGGGTATTTCTTTGTTTATGGATTTGCACACTGTGGCACAACACACAGAGGGCAATGATTACAAAATTCCAGAAGTGGATTTTTTTTGGGGGGGGGGGGTGGGGGGGGGGGGGGGTGTAAACGAGGCAGCAGCTGACAGGTTGCACGGCACAGAGGGGGCAGCCAGGGAAAGGGGGAAAGGGTGGATGATGCGTAACTGCCAAAATATCACTGTTTTGATACTGCAACAAGTGGTATTTTTCTAAATTCACTTTTATTTCTTGAAAAGTGAAGTGTGACTTTCAGAAATTGTAGTGGTACCATTACACAGCATTACATAAATTACTTTCTTTTCTGCGGCGGATGAGGTATAAAATTTTGGGATATTTCCTATAAATATCTGTACGGTCATTTAGCTACAATGTATGTAACCATCTGTTCTAAAAGTTCCAAAACTTATTTCATTCCTGGAGTACGAGTGACACAGAGACCCCCAATATGGTAGCAGCTTGACCTGAGAACTGTAAATAACAGATATGCTTTCTAAGAGCTGGTTTTGAACAGTCAGTGTTAAGCAGTGGCCGTTAGGCCATAGTGTGCCAACACTGTTGTGTCACACATTGCAATGGAGCCACATATCAAAATTGACTGAACAAGACATTCGCCAGAATATTCTGAAGGGGAGTAAAGTGTGTGTAAAGTTTGTCCCACACACTCTGAATTCTGAGCAAAAACGACAAGTGGTGACCTTCCACACCACAACCAAAATTAAAAATGAGGACAATTCTTTTCTGAAAAAAATCATCACGGGTGACAAGATTTGGAGTTATCATACAAATCTATCACAAAAAGAGAAAATGGAGAATTTTAAAAGAAGTATCAATGCTTTGACAATATAATTGACATATGAGCCAATATAAGGGCCAAGTGGAACAAAATACCTAGGAAGGTGTTCTCTGACATTTTCACACAATTGTACAAATGTCCTGTGCATTGTACTACAGAGGAGGGGACGCACATAGAACACCTCAAGCATTAAAACCGTCATCTTAACTTTCCATATTTTCTATTAATCCAGTCGTTAAAGTTTTTGGACTGTCAGGGTATTTATAAAGTCTTGTCACATTGAGACAAGAACTAGTGGAACATTTGAAATCTTGCTCAGAGAGAAGTGTCCGGTAGCTTTCTTTGGCACCAGAAGAGGTAGGTATGAGCCGTGGGATGTGATGAGTCTAAAGTTTCTTAAATCATCGCTCTGTCAGCTTGAGAAGTCACCACCACTACCAGACAAACAGCAGCTCACCAAATGAAATGGAGCTTCTCAGGTTTCTGATGACCCAAGATTTAGGAGGCGTACATCAACTTCATTAACACCACCTATGGAAAGATGAAGTCATATCGAATCAATAACCTGCAACACACACATCGCACTCAAAATTGAGAGATGCAAGTGTGAACTCTGGCAGCCTGAAAATCTGACAGCTGCTAAGACCAATACAGCCAATGTCTCAGTGTGCAACTCAACTACCCCTTACAGTTGACTGTTCTATACAGCACAGACTCACAGGTACTGCAGTCACAAAGAAGTGAACTTTCTGAGCAAATCTCCAGCCTAAATGAAGAGTAGGCTTTAATGAACCATCAATGATGAGGCACTCTGGAACAGAGGAGAAGGATAAAGGAGGAGAAGAAAACAGCCGTGTCCTCTTCAGAAGAAAAACAGACTCCAGAAAAGCACCTGCAAAGAAGGCAAATGCATCACGCTCAATGGCTTTTGCACTTCCCTTCACGGCTCCAGTTTGTCGAGCATCTGCCAGTTCCGAGAAGAACATCACATTTTTTGACGATTCAGTACACAACGTGATTTCAGCATGATGCCTACACTGGTACAAAAAATCCATCCTCCGGCTGCCCGAAATATTGTGGTTGGGACAGCAGTGACACATATACAAGGAAAAGGCCCCAAAATGCACAGAAATAAGGCCCTGCCTCAAATAATGAAAGAGGAGATTCATGAGTGAAGTGGGGCAGTTCTGTGGATATGACGGACACCAGTTCCAGATGCCACCCCATACAAAGGAGAACTGGGCAGTGGGAAACCACTGTCATATACCACCTACAGAACCTCGATCTGACCAAGATTAGCTGTGTCACGGTGTGAAAGTGGTGTTATTTTTACAGGAGGAAATCTGTAGAATTTCATATTCAAGACACGTGCACAGGCTCACTACAGCAATTCGAGAATGAATGCACAGAAGAGGCCTCTGTTCTCAGAAAGGCAGAGGTCTGAGAGGGAGGAATTCTGTGTCCATTTCCCAGACACAGAAAATTATAATTCTCAGTACTTTCCTGAATCTTTCTTGGAATGTCTGGGTTTTGACTCAGACTCCAACCGAACAGAGTCCAAAAATGGCATTCACTCGGTGTGGCAGCTGATCTGTACCCTCGAGTGTTTCGAAGTCGTGCCCCACAAGGTTGAACCCTTGGCACTGTCCTCTCTGTATGGGTGAGTAGACTTGCATTCTGCATTATCTGGATGCTGTAAGTGATTCAGGCTATTCAATGAGTTCCAGACTCTCCTTCCTGCTGTAAAAAATAACTGGTGAAGAAACACGGGCTAAACAAAGATCTCATGCAGTGACTTCACAGTACAACCAAAGTTATTTGCGAACCGATACTTATCTACTTACACAACACTTCTCTAGCCAGTGCGAACTCGAGGGGAGCTGAATATCTGTAAATCTCGTCATTATAGTGAAATTAACTCTGTACTGGAATTTCAACATTGTGGCAGAAAAGCATCTGTAACTGTGTTCAATTTTAGTATTTCTTTACTTATTTTTCTGACTCAATTGCATTGGCAATTTGCATCACAGTGAGTAGTTTCATATTTTTCCATTCATTATGGAACAATTAGTTGAATGGCTGAAAAATTATTACTAACACTGTCATATGGGTGATTAGGCAAAATTTGTGACTATTGAAGGTTTTTTGTTACAAAGGACACAAAATTTTATCTCTGATGGAGAAACGTCAACACATGTAGAAATGATCTTGGGTGTACCCTAGGGAAGTGTATCAGGACTCCTGCTGACCTTATTGTATTTTAACAGCCTTGCAGACAATAATATCAGACTTTTTACAGATGATGCAGTTGCCTGTAATGAAGTACTGTCTGAAAAAAAGTTGCACAAATATTTAGTCAGAATTTGACAAGATTTTAAAGTGATAGACGGATTGGCAACTTGCTTGATACATTCAGAAATGTTAAATTTTGCATTTCAAAAAACGATAAAACACAGCATCTTATGACAACAATTTCAATGGGTCACAGATGGAACTGATTAAATTATTCAAGTACCAGGGTGTTAAACCTTGTAGGCACACAAAACTAAATGCTCACACAGGCTCAGTTGCAGCTACAGTTGGTGGCAGACTTCTATTTATTGTTAGAATACTATGGAAACGCAATTAGTCTACGTCTACATCCTAGAATGCTGCTCAAGTGTGTCACTCCCATACCAAATAGGAATAACAGGGGATATTGAATGTATACAGGGACCAGGCAGATACTTGAAGACATAAACTGTTCCTTGAAAGCTTAATTAGAAAGTTTCAAGAACCGGCCATATATGACGACTCTAGCAACATACAACCGCCTACATATCACTCACATAGGGATCACGAGGTCAAGATATAGTAATTACAACACGCACAGAAGCACTGACACACTCATTTTCCTGACGCTCCGTACGTGAATGGAACAGGAAGAGATCTTAATAACTGGTACAATGAGACGTGCACTTTGCACCACATTTCACAGTGGTTTGCAATGTGTGGCTGAAGACATAGATGAAGAATGCTCACAGATGTGAGCTATTCATAAATCCTCAACACAGAACATTCTGTGGCTTAATGTAAGTGCCTATTTCACACAAGTCACCTTCACACAAACGGTCCGACAATTCTCTACTGTGCCCGACACCGACTTGTGCCCCTGTTGTTACGATGTCCCAGCTGTTACAATACACATTATGGGCATAATCGGGTTACAAATGGCGGTCTAGCACCTGCCTCTCCCACAGCCAGCTTCAAGTGTCAGTAGCACCTAAGATAGCGCCAGATATCGTGCGCTCGCTTTACCGGATCCTCCAGTCGGCCAGTTGGTAGCGCTTGTCGGCGGTGACGTGGCAGTAGTGCTTCAGGACGAAGGCGAACGACAGGTGGGCCAGCCCCAGCACACGCGCCGCCTGGTGCGTGTCGAACAGGTTCACCAGGTAGAGGCCCAGGTCACGCTGCAGCCACTCCACGTCACTGTCCGCCCCGTGCAGCACCTGCAGCAAAAATCACAAATAGAATCCTTTGAATGGTTAACGTTTTATACAATCGCATAGAACTTCCTGGAAAAAAAAGAAAAGACGGGGCAAAGAAGGTTTTGGAGAGACCTTTAATTAAAAAAAGAAGGGAGAGAAATTTTGGAAAGACCTTTGATTTGCAGCAACATATACGCTGCATATTTTCGAATTACAAAAGTATAAATTCGAATTGCACCAAACACAGCGCGTTAGTTTCCGGAGCGTTGAAACCGAGGTTGCGATGTCCTTTTGTAAGCGAGTCGTATCTCAAGCCACGAGATCTCGTCAGCCGATGACAGTGGCTATTCAGAACATAGGACACGTGTTATAGTCAGCCGATAGCAAGATCACTGGTCACATAGCGCGAACACGCAAGAGGAAAAGTTAACGGTTTACATTAATGTATGCCGCACCGTATATCTACTAGAAAAGCTAAGCTTTCACATATAATGTTAGTCTCTAAGATTAACACGCTACAACAGAAGCTAAGCTTTCACATGTAATGTTGATTTTTTTTTGCGTGTGTTATACTTTAAGACACATCACACAAATGTGCCAGTAAATTTAAAATTATGACATAAATGTCTCGGCTCGAAATTCTTGTAAGTGGCTGGTCCTCAAATTGTTCTGTTTCGAACGCTCTGTGATTTAGATATCCATCCCACTTCTCACACGTAACATAATTCATCTTGCGTAAAAAGAAATTTACTTTGAAAGTAACGCTTTTCTAACCACCGTTCGCAATACTATTCGGAGACTTAGAAATAGGTTCGATTTACCAGTTGCCAGAGAGCACCAGAAAACAGGCATAATTGTGCGTGTGCAACTGCAGTGGTGTAGGAAGCCCGTATGTTCGTGTGTATAAAGCACTAAGATAGCTTACATTACACCATAAAAGAAATAGTGCATCAGAGGATACTCCAAGAGCATCGGAATTTCGTAAACCATACTAAAATACATAATTCGGCTTGATGTGCAAATTGGCTTTTTCCAGATTCACAATGAAGTAGGTCCCATCTGATATTAAGCTTTTCAGTGTGGTTTTAGGGATGTAAATTTTCTTGGAGTACCAGTACTCTACGATCTCATTTTTGGTTCTTTATTATGGCATAATGCCATATATGGCAGAAGATGATAACGTGCGCTTGAAATTGCACTTGAAATTCAGCGAACAGTTGGAAGTAGCCAATACTGTAAAATGATCGCCTCGGCGGAAAGATTAATAAAGCCAAATTTCTTTAGCAAACTTGCAAAAATAACTTCACTGTTCTGCAAGGCGATTAATGCTTGACCGCTACTAACTTGGAAATAAAATAAAATCAGAAAACTGAAATCAATAATATATTTTTGCCCTCCGTAATTATGTGAATGTATTTTAATTCACTTGATAGCTCCCAGCCACAGAAATCCGTTTTGTTTTCATTTGACGTGGGAGCAGTACACGAAGAGAAGCAGCGAATTCACTTTACATAAACACGGGTCATGTGGAGGTTAACCCCCTCCCCACTACAACTCAGACAACTCTGTGCAAGCGTGAATCTGGCAGCTAGCGCGTGCGAGAAAAAAATTTCTCGTTTGCATCTGGCTGCTTGCTGCTACTACCGATACAGCTAACAGCCAAACTTCAAGTAGCGGGAGAAGGTACTGCTTATACGCGAGTCAAATGTGCATGCGCAACAGATCGCTGGCAATTGGTCAAACGAACCGAATGTGAACAGTTGTGACGTCATGCTCATAGCAAGCAGTTTATTGTTACGAAGAATTACAGTCTTTGCCCTACGTCCTTTGACATATTTTTGCTACTTGCAGACGCTTGTGCGTGCACGGTTGTTTGTTGTTGTAAATTGCACATTTCCTTTGCCACTAAAGTTTTATTTTTTTCCCTCTCGTTTATATTTTATTGCTGCAGTATCATTCTCCAGTAGCAGGATACAATAACATTCTTTGCTAGAGAATCAATTCTGCAGTCAAAATTACAAAAATTTACCTCAAATTCCCGGAATTCCGAAAAATTCCCGGGTTTTTCCCGGTTTTCTCCCGGAATTCCGAAAAATTCCCGGATTTCCCGGTTCGTATACACCCTGTTATCCTATCTTGTCCCCTTACTGCACCCAGCCACCTACCCACTGAGAACACAGTCAGTCAGGACTTGTAGTTGTGTATATCTCAATCAAAATAAAGTGACCAACAGTCGAACACCGGGAATGGGTGTGAGTGGAGAAGGGGAGGGGGGTGGGGGTTGCTTCACATCTGTCTGCATACACTGTAGGGCTGCAGTAGTAATCCCTTCTGAGCACATTTACAAACTGACTGTTTGGGTTTTCTTGCTTTGGTAGTAATGATCTTATCACTTTTCTGAGCAGTTTTGCAAGAGTTTAGTACACTGTGCTATGTAATATACATACATCGCACACACAAATGATGCAAATGGCAAAAATGAATCACTGTTGTCATGTTACATTACAACCATTGTCTCCAAGTGACTGTGACAAATGGCACTTGATGTAGTAGAGCCATATGACAATATTGAACAAAATAAAAGGTGTCACGTTAGTTAGTTAGCTCCCCCCCCCCCCCCCCCCCCCCCAAAGAAAAAGAATAATAAACATAAAATTACACTAAAATCACATTAGAAGTTGACCTGTTCTTCCAGCAAAATGGCGATACATTCTCAAATCTTCCAAGCAGAGCAGTACAGTGAGTGTGATACACGTCTGCAAAGGGCAATTGATGTCAACATTGTAGGAGGTGGCTTGTAGCATTGTACTTGTTTGTTGTATACCCAAAAAAGATGTGACTGACATGCTCTTCTTTACCACATGTACAACTGGAACATGACCACACTCATACGATACAGATGCTTTTTGTAAAGGCTGTGGTCAAATGTGAGGGTCCTCAATGAGTTCATGAGTCATCATGCCAGAAGTTAGGAATCGACAATGTGTTCACTTTGGCATAATCTTTACATTTATATTTGGAGGTCTCTTGCCATACTGCATTCCACAGTCTTGATTGTTGACTTAGTAACATTTAGAAGATGTGTAACTGGTAATTCCACGTGTCCCCTCGCTCTGTCATAGATGGCTGCTTTGGTTAACTAGTGTACTATTTCACCGCCTCGTACGGCAAAAAAATATTCATTTGGGCTTTGGTCATGTTAGTTGGTTTAGTTTAGTTGGGTATCACACGGTGCTGTTTCACTTGCATCTGGTACCGTGCTTCACAATGTTTTGTTACAGGATTACCTTTTTTTAAGGACTCTGTCTTGCACATAATTCCAGTTGCCATGTAGAATTTTGTGGACCAGCTATGTTGGGCCACTCCCATGCAGACTTCTCCGAAGCGGCTTCTCTGCTGCAGGAAATTGCTGAAGCTTTCCAACTAACAACTTATACCAAGTTACCAAATGATGGCTGAACACATATTTTCACTTTCAACCATCCAGTTCCGAATGTTTATTTTATAACTGCATTTACAATTCAGTTCATTAACATGACACTAATACATCCTTCCGTCATGAGAACTCAAACGAGAGTGCACCCAATCTAACATTAATACAAAAGCTTTCTTGCATTACATTAAAAACCATCATATGTTTTTCTCCTAAGAGATTCTGTAATAATGTCCTAATCCTGATTATTCTATACACGGTTTCCGAGTCCATCGACTGCATACTAGATGGCCAGCAAGTAGTCAGCATTCTCCCGGCTTCCATGCACTGCAGCTACATCTTATCTTGTATGTCCTCTGTGTAGGAACACATACGGTACACACTGTAAATCTGTTGATATTTGAGCCCCCTACTTAGCTTAAACGTTGCGAGCATCGTCAGCTGGTGGGACAAATCTTCATACAGAGGAACAGGGCTTGACGCACAACGTCCTGTTACACTACACATGTACACCACAGTGTGGTTTCATCCAGGGGGGCGCAGAAAGCTATGCGCAGAAAGCAACGTGTTTTCTCAGCTGTGCGCATGACGTCACGGTGGAAGCAGCTTTGCCAAACAGTACACAGTTCGAATTTTGTGTGATTGTTTTTCTTCCGTTGTTTTGTGCTTGAAGGGGTATTTTGATTGAGTTCTTTCTTCTGAGGGACTCAGTCAACAGCGGAAACATTCGGAATTCGGGAGTGTTAACGGTTTTTGCTGTAATTGATATTTGATTCGGAACTGAAGTAGTTAGTGATAGTGGACAGCGGGATCAACATTGTGTTCGCCAGCTCTATAATTTATGGTTCGTCATGTGAAATTCTTATTGGAGAATCTACAAGTGAGTGAGAAAATTAAATTTAAATTCCAGGCTGTGCTGTTACGGGCTGTTTTTCCTACAACCGGAGCACAAAGGGAACTGACGTAAGGTTTCACAGTTTCCCGCCTAATGAAACATTACAACAACTATCGTTGTCGAAATGTTGTAAGAAAGACAGTGTAAATGTTGCACATGCATGAATATGTTCTCGCCATTTCGCAGAAACAGATTGCTTAAGGGAGTTACAGTCTGAATTGCTTAATTTGCCCCGAAAAAGAATGCTCAAGCCAGATGCAGTTCCTTCGTGCACTTTGCCATGCAGTAGTGCGACTGTCAATGTGTCACTCGCAGCAGAAGACAGAACCAAACGGTATAAGAAACGAGAACTACATAAGAGATCTCTGGAAACTCTGGAAAAGCTGTCACCAAATAAGAAACATCATAATAAGAGCACATGTACAGATGACCTTTTTTTTTTTTTTTTTTTTTTTTTTTTTGAGAAACAGATAAAGTTACTTTGATGAATACTATAGCGGCTTTAGAAAGAAGGAATGCTGTTCTTACAAACAAGTGTGTGCAACTTCGAGCTCTTAAGTAAATTCATTTCAATGCGATTAAATGAATAGTTTCTGATTTATTTGAGCTGAGGTTTCGAATTTCATGTGTGTGTCAGTGTGGTTGTGATCTGATATTTTACCGATGTGTGAGGCATAAGCTGCGAAAGAATACAACTCATCAGTTTTAACTGTAATATTTTAGCAGCAGAAAAGCAGTTTAGACATCTCAATTCTGGTATAAACAAAATCTTCCGCCAAAAACTTGATGTAAACGCACATGCCGTGTCGTCTGCTTGTGAGCGCTTGCTTCCACGCTGACGTCACTAGGCCAGCCAATGGTAGAGCAGAGCGCTTACTGCCCAACCTTATTATTTAGTAACCTTGGTTTCATCCAGCACAATGTAATTTCCTGATTCCTACTTGCGATATGTCACATCAGGTTCATCATGTCATTTGCTATTGCACGGCCGGATCTCCTACTGTGTACATTTCGTAACAATTTCAGCACTGATCTGGAACCAGAAATGATAAACTCTGAACCTGAGTGGTTCTCACTGTACTGAAGGTCTCGAAGAATAGATAAAGTCTGGCTGTTACAACTGCGAGTTCCTTATCTTGAATTTCATTTGAATATGACAGCTGCCATCACAGTACGCACGATCGTATCCATCTTCACTCTTCAAAGCATCAGTTTCGCTGAATCTTGCATTGTTTATGTTTGGATAGGTACTCCACACAACTAGTGGTTCAGATACACTGGTACTGTAGTCTACTTCACAGCAGAGTAATGATTGTGTAGACACGCTTTATTTTAGAAACAGAAAGGTATCCATGTATGTGCCAACGAGAGGAGAAAGACTTACCCAGCCAGTACTGGACATATTGAAGGAGTTGTCAATGAAAAATGATTTTGGGTTAGATTTAACACTGGCTTCTTTGCTTGTCAGCAACTTTATGTTATTGAGTACATGTTCAAAAATTTATGTTGCTGAATACTGAACTCCTTTCTGTGCCACTGGCAGCTTCAATAGTGGCCAATGCACGTTTCAATCATTCAATATGTATGAGAGCACAGCAAAAGTGACACAAATAAATGTAAAAATAAGAAAAAAACATGCATGATGCACATCTTATTTAGCACTCCTCTTGTGAAGCTTAGTACGCACTGTTGAGACTCATTGCCACAATTCTTTGTCGTAGACACTTTATGGCAGACTTATTCACCGTGCCATGCAAACACTTGTGTCCACAAGCAGGTCTGATTCAAGGGAGGCAGTAAGCTAAAAGTTGCGTTATCTACTGTGCTGCTGAAAAAAATGTACTGTATGCAAACAAAACAAAGTTGCAGCAACAGTTTTTCAGAAACATTTTACTTTAGCATAAAAATAAAACATCTCATATTATGGAATCACATTTTTTTCATTATGCAGTTGTTCTGAAACGATTTTAGGGAAACTGATGTTTAAAAATATGTATTTCAAATTGCAAGTCTCACATCACATGATGTGGTGGTTATCATTTTGTTATTGGTCATGTTTCTTACAACACTTCAAAGTTAAGTAACTCACAGCCCCTTGTTCAAAGCAGAAATTGGCAGTCTGAAACTGTGATATTTCAAAGTGGGTCCCTGAAGCATTTGTAGAAGAATTTGATAATCTTGTGTATTCATCCACAAGAAGTTTCTGAATTCCATTCAAGATCATCATGCCCACATATTTCTGATCTTTCAGAAGCCTAAATCTCTTTCTGTCGAGTGGAGGTTTGTTTACCAGCCTTCTATACAATTTGAGTATGTCCAAACAAAACATCTTTCGCCTTATACAAATGAAGCAAAGCTGCATCACATGCTGTGTTTTACTTCATGCATGAAGAATTGAAAACCACAGGTTCTGGATTCGCACGGTTTTTAACTGTGCGGTTGTTCCAAAACAACTGCAATCAACTGGATGTCACTTAGGCGACCTGCATATCCCTAACCAGTTATCCAACCAAGAAAAGGAGTGCCACGGTTTAACGTGGAGTTCGAGCCACATTTCATTTCTGGTGAATCTTCACTTTGTTGAGAAGTGAATGCTAGGTTAAGAGACAAAGTGAAAAAAGGTGACCCTGCTTGGTTTCAGTCCCACAACCTTAAATGTTCTAGCCAGACGCTCTACTGCTGATCACTATGCATTACACACATTTGGTTGGGCTTCATGCTCTCTCAAGTTATGCCAGCTGCTCACTAGGTGCTAAGGGAATCATTTTCACAATTTAACTTTAATTCATCACAATTCAGACAATTTGTACAAAATATTCATAAATTATATACAGGGCTATTACAAATGATTGAAGCGATTTCATAAATTCACTGTAGCTCCATTCATTGACATATGGTCACGACACACTACAGATACGTAGAAAAACTCATAAAGTTTTGTTCGGCTGAAGCCGCACTGCAGGTTTCTGCCGCCAGAGCACTCGAGAGCGCAGTGAGACAAAATGGCAACAGGAGCCGAGAAAGCGTATGTCATGCTTGAAATGCATAACAGTGCAACGACACTTCAGGACGAAGTTCAATGAAGATCCACCAACTGCTAACTCCATTCGGCGATGGTATGCGCAGTTTAAAGCTTCTGGATGCCTCTGTGAGGGGAAATCAACTGGTCGGCCTGCAGTGAGCGAAGAAACGGTTGAACGCGTGCGGGTAAGTTTCACGCGTAGCCCGCGGAAGTCGACGAATAAAGCAAGCAGGGAGCTAAACGTACCACAGCCGACGGTTTGGAAAATCTTACGGAAAAGGCTAAATCAGAAGCCTTACCATTTACAATTGCTAGAAGCCCTGACACCCGATGACAAAGTCAAATGCTTTGAATTTTCAGCGCGGTTGCAACAGCTCCTGGAAGAGGATGCATTCAGTGCGAAACTTGTTTTCAGTGATGAAGCAACACTTTTTCTTAATGGTGAAGTGAACAGACACAATGTGCGAATCTGGGCGGTAGAGAATCCTCACGCATTCGTGCAGCAAATTCGCAATTCACCAAAAGTTAACGTGTTTTGTGCAATCTCACGGTTTAAAGTTTACGGCCCCTTTTTCTTCTGCGAAAAAAATGTTACAGGGCACGTGTATCTGGACATGCTGGAAAATTGGCTCATGCCACAACTGGAGACCGACAGCGCAGACTTCAGCTTTCAACAGGATGGTGCTCCACCGCACTTCCATCACGATGTTCGGCATTTCTTAAACAGGAGATTGGAAAACCGATGGATCGGTCGTGGTGGAGATCACGATCAGCAATTCATGTCACGGCCTCCACGCTCTCCCGACTTAACCCCATGCGATTTCTTTCTGTGGGGTTATGTGAAAGATTCAGTGTTTAAACCTCCTCTACCAAGAAACGTGCCAGAACTGCGAGCTCATATCAACGATGCTTTCGAACTCATCGATGGGGACATGCTGCGCCGAGTGTGGGAGGAACTTGATTATCAGCTTGATGTCTGCCGAATCACTAAAGGGGCACATATCGAACATTTGTGAATGCCTAAAAAAACTCTTTGAGTTTTTGTATGTGTGTGCAAAGCATTGTGAAAATATCTCAAATAATAAAGTTATTGTAGAGGTGTGAAATCGCTTCAATCATTTGTAATAACCCTGTACAAAAACTTTCATCGCGAATCTGTGCATCCTACAGCAGTTTCTGAGACTAGCCTGGCCATACAGACGGTCACAGAGAGAGATGAAAGGGGGAGTGGGAAGGGGGGCAGGGGAGAGGGAGAGGGAGAGGGAGAGGGAGAGGGAGAGGGAGAGAGATGCAAAATTATTACATATTCTATGTGACACCTTTAAAGTATAAAGTTAGAAGCACAAATGGCCCACCAGACATTGAGGTTCTTTAGAATGTTGGTCAAGCCCCCAATCCACACAAAAGGCTATGTACAATTGTGCCACTACCTCAGACTCTACGGCACAGTAAGATGGCAACGACGGTGCCGGCCGCACTCACCTTCACGACTTTGGGGTCAGTGAAGACGTCATTGAGGCACTGCAGGTCAGAGCGCAGGGCGAGAGTGTCGACAATGTAGTCCGTGTCGCGTGTCGACAGCTGCATCAGGCACGTCAGGCCCTGGTAGCTGCGGTACGAGTGGTGCTGTGGGAAGGACAGAGAGAAAGATATTAAATCACAGCTTGTTAATGTTTCAAACTGGTGCAGAGATTGTCAACTTGCTTTAATGTTAAGAAATTTAAATCTGTGCACTGTTAAAAATGAAAAATATACCACCCAATCACCATAATATTACACAGCTGGAATCAGTCAACTCGTACACATATCTACGTGTAACAACACGTGGGGATATGAAATGGAATATTAACATATGCTCAGATGTACACAAAGCAGGTGGCAAACTTGGTTTCAGCAGCAGAATACTATGAAATGCAGCCAGTCTGCTTACTAAACACTCGTGGCACCCATTCTATAATACTGCTCAAACGTGTGGGACCCATACCAAATAGGATGTATACAGAGAGTGGCAGATTGAAACTGTGTGCCAGACTGGGACTGGGCCTCGAACTCGGAACCTTTGCCTTTCGCGGGCCGTGAGTCGTGCTCCGGTAGCTCATCGGCAGAGCATTTTCCGGCAAAAGGCAAAGGTCTCGAGTTCAAGTCAGCCCGGCAGACAGTTTTAATCTGCTGTAGAGTGAGGATTTCATGGTCTTACATTTTTTGACCCATGGGAGAGTGTCACAGAGATACTAAAGAAACTTAACTGGTAGACACTTGAACACATATGCAAGCTGTAGCAGAAAAAACTAGTTATTACAAACTCGGGACCTTTGCATTTCGCGGGCAAGTGCTCTACCATCTGAGCTACCGAAGCACGACTCACCCACGGTACTCACAGCTTTACTTCTGCCAGTATCTCGTCTCCTACCTTCCAAACTTGCAAAGGTCCCGAGTTCGAGTCTCAGTCGGGCACACAGTTTTAATCTGCCAGGAAGTTTCATATCAGCGCACACTCCGCTGCAGAGTGAAAATCTCATTCTAGTTATTACAAAGTTTCGAGAAGTGCCTTTAATTGACAAATCTAGGACTAGACCTCGACGTATCGCTCCTGTAGGGACTGTGAGGATTACAGTAGACTAATTATAGCACACAGAGAAGTGATAAAGCTGTCGTTTTTCTTGCTCTTCAGATGTGAAAGGAGCAGGAAGAATCCCTAATTAGCAGTGCAATGCGAAGAGCACTGTGGTGTATGAAGCCTAATACACACATTATGAATCCTCAGATACCTGTGGGTATCAATAATTTCACATGTAAGACAATATTACCATTCACACTATTTGTACATAAATGTCATATTTTATTTGAGGGACATTTCATAAATAGTTCTCACATTTTTAAAAATCTCTTTACATTCCTTCAATATAGTTTCCCTGCTTCTTATGACTGAATCCCAACATCTCAGCTCTATTATTCCATTCAGGACACCGCTTCTGTTCATCTGTGGCATGGTTTGAATGATAACAACATCCATGCATATATGTTTTTAACTTTGTGGACAAGTTGAAGTCTGGTGGACTCACGTCTGGGCTGTACGGCAAATGCTGCAGCGCTTCCAATCCGTATTCGCACAGTGCTTGCACTGTGCCATTGCCGATATGTGGGCAGACATTGTCACTGAAAATGAGTGGCCCAGCCTCGAGCAATTGAAGTCAGGCTTCGTGCATTTTTCTGTGCAGGTTTTACACAAATTTATGATAATACACCACTGTGTCACTTCTTTCACTCTATCGGTCATGATGATTCCTTGGTGATCATGAGCAAAAAAAATCATTATTTGCTTGAATTTCAATTGAGAACGTCAAAATGTTTTTGGAGAGGAAAATCTGAAGCTCTCTGCTCATTGAACTGTGATTTCAACTCCAGTTCAAGTCTCTAATCCATGTTTCATCAATAGTGACAATTCGACACAAGAATCACTAACCTTCACAGTCAAATCATTGTTTGAACAAGGTTGCAGTGTGCAGGTAGTTCCGCTTCTCTTTAGCAGTTAGACAGTGCGCGGCCCATCTTGCAGAAATTTTTCTTTTCTTCAAATCATCTGTCAGGATATGGGATACTGCTGTTGGGGAGAATTCCCATGGCTTGAGAGAGTTCCTCAAAAGTTGCTCTGTGATCTTCTTCAAGAGCATCTGCCCCAAGTTTCACACTCAATTCATCTGTTGACATTTTTGGCCTTCTGCGTCTCAGGTCATCATCTATGCTCATAAGACCATCACAAAAATGATTTCTCCTAGTATGAAACTATACTATAGTTTACTGTAAACTCAGCCACAAACTTCACATGATACAGTGTCAATTTCTGTAGGGTTTTTGCTGCGTAAATTTTCGATCTTGATCTTCGGTCTTCAACAGCTACAGTACCCGAGACCGCTGCACAGTCCACTTCTACCTCTCGCCAATTTTATGGTAGATACACAGTTCAAAAACAAAAAATCACGCTACGTCCTCAAGCTCCCAACTACATCAGACAAAATTTTCATTATATATACCAAGATGGTATCTGTTCTTTCAGACATGTCCGAAAGAACAGATACCATCTTGGTATATATATACTTAAGGCTTACCGGCCACTTGACCACCTTCTTCTGTGCGAATGCACAAACAGTGCCCGAACTCTTACGGGAATCGGCAACGCGGCACGAGTAATGAGTATAATGAGCGGGGGCACTACGAATGTAGTGCGGGACAATATGCTGAGAATGTGGGTTTTGCGAGAGGCGTGCCAGAGATAAATCCCTGCAGTCGTGCTATCCTCTGTGTCCTCGGTGGCTCAGATGGATAGGGCGTCTGCCATGTAAGCAGGAGATCCCGGGTTCGAGTCCCGGTCGGGGCACACATTTTCATCTGTCCCCACTGACGTATGTCAACGCCTGTAAGCAGTTAAGGGTGTTCATTTCATTGTAAAATTTTCATTGTTGTTGCATCAAACGATCTGATTAAAATTATTTTTTTATAAACATTTTAAATTACAAAATATTTGCACATTTACAATTTCTATTATTAATTACACAATCCTGAACTGTTTAATATGTTTACTTCTCGATTCATTTATGAGCAATTACTTTAATATGACACCTAAAGTACAAGTTACATGAGGAGAAAGTTTCTAAAATCTATATATTCAGTTTTCTAACATGCAGACTAGTTTTTACAAAAAGCTTACTGTACCTCAAGGTCAACGGCGACTTCGGTGTAGCGGCGCAGGTCCTCGAGCATGATGTGCACATCCTCCGGGCGCTCCACCACGACGAGCGGCGTCTCGTCCACGGGGAGGGGCTTCCGGGGGGCGGGGACACGCTCCAGCTGCTGGGGCGGCACACGCAGGCGGTCCAGCTCGTACTCGTACGGGTGACAGAATCTGTGGCACGAGTCACCGCCACCAATTATTGCGTGAAAGCACTGAATGCCAAAGACTTACAAACTGCCTGCCAAATATGAAACACTTATAAGAGTCGAGGGGCATGAAAGGGAAGCAGTGGTTCGCAAGGGAGTGAGACAGGGTTGTAACCTCTTCCCGATGCTATTCAATCTGTATATTGAGCAAGCAGTAAAGGAAACAAAAGAAAATTTCGGAATAGGTACTAAAATCCATGGAGAAGAAATAAAAACTTTGAGGTTCGGCGATGACATTGTAATTCTGTCAGAGACAGCAAAGGACTTGGAAGAGCAGTTGAACGGAATGGACAGTGTCTTGAAAGGAGGATGTAAGATGTTTTGGTTTTAGGGCGCAAGAGGATGTAAGATGAACATCAACAAAAGCAAAACGAGGATAATGGAATGTAGTCAAATTAAATCAGGTGAAGCTGCGGGAATTAGATTAGGAAATGAGACGCTTAAAGTAGCAAAGGAGTTTTGTTATTTGGGGAGCAAAATAACTGACAATGGTCGTAGTAGAGAGGATATAAAATGTAGACTGGCAATGGCAAGGAAAGCATTCTTGAAGAAGAGAAATTTGTTAACATCGAGTATAGATTTAAGTGTCAGGAAGTCGTTTCTGAAAGTATTTGTATGGAGTGTAGCCATGTATGGAAGTGAAATGTGGACAATAAATAGTTTGGACAAGAAGAGAATAGAAGCTTTCAAAATGTGGTGCTGCAGAAGAATGCTGAAGATTAGATGGGTAGATCACATAACTAATGAGGAGGTATTGAATAGAATAGGGGAGAAGAGGAGTTTGTGGCACAACTTGACAAGAAGAAGGGACAGGTTGGTAGGACATGTTCTGAGGCATCAAGGGATCACAAATTCAGCATTGGAGGGCAGCGTGGAGGGTAAAAGTCGTAGAGGGAGACCAAGAGATGAATACACCAAGCAGATTCAGAAGGATGTAGGCTGCATTACGTACTGGGAGATGAAGAAGCTTGCACAGGATAGATTAACACGGAGAGCTGCATCAAACCAGTCTCAGGACTGAAGACCACAACAACAACAAACAATAACAAATATGAAACTATGTGTGGGGTCAGAACGCCGACCCCAATCGTCGCCTCTTACCAACCGACATACGAGGGCATGACCCGTCCGACCTGCCTACAGAGCAGTACCTCACCTCCTACTTTCCAAACTCAACAGTAGCTCTCTGATGTATGTAGCCAGACGAGCACTCCTGGAAGAAAGGATACTCCACAGAAGTGGCTCTGCCACAGTGTAGGGGACTTTTCCCAGGACAAATCCTCCACTCTGCTGCAGTACATATCTCAGCAGAGCTGCTGACACCCGGCCTACTGCACCGTGAAGGCTCTGCAAAAGCTGTCGTCAGTGTACTCGATGCTGCTGATGTCTGTTAAGTAGCTGTTTAATATTTGTAACACTTGTGTGTTGTTCTCAGTTAACTTGTGTATCCATATGTAACTTCCTTCAGACATGATAAATAAAGATGGGTTGACTCAAAAGCACAGAAAATTTTGGAACATGTAGTGGCAACAATCGAGATAGGTGGTGCTGAATGAGATATACACTCATGGAAATGGAAAAAAGAACACATTGACACCGGTGTGTCAGACCCACCATACTTCCTCGGGACACTGCGAGAGGGCTGTACAAGCAATGATCACACGCACGGCACAGCGGACACACCCGGAACAGCGGTGTTGGCCGTCGAACGGCGTTAGCTGCACAGCATTTGTGCACCACCGCCGTCAGTGTCAGCCAGTTTGCCGTGGCATACGGAGCTCCATCGCAGTCTTTAACACTGGTAGCATGCCGCGACAGTGTGGACGTGAACCGTATGTGCAGTTGATGGACTTTGAGCGAGGGCGTATAGTGGGCATGCGGGAGGCCGGGTGGACGTACCGCCGAATTGCTCAACACGTGGGGCGTGAGGTCTCCACAGTACATCGATGTTGTCGCCAGTGGTCGGCGGAAGGTGCACGTGCCCGTCGACCTGGGACCGGACCGCAGCGACGCACGGATGCACGCCAAGACCGTAGGATCCTACGCAGTGCCGTAGGGGACCGCACCGCCACTTCCCAGCAAATTAGGGACACTGTTGCTCCTGGGGTATCGGCGAGAACCATTCGCAACCGTCTCCATGAAGCTGGGCTACGGTCCCGCACACCGTTAGGCCGTCTTCCGCTCACGCCCCAACATCGTGCAGCCCGCCTCCAGTGGTGTCGCGACAGGCGTGAATGGAGGGACGAATGGAGACGTGTCGTCTTCAGCGATGAGAGTCGCTTCTGCCTTGGTGCCAATGATGGTCGTATGCGTGTTTGGCGCCGTGCAGGTGAGCGCCACAATCAGGACTGCACACGACCGAGGCACACAGGGCCAACACCCGGCATCATGGTGTGGGGAGCGATCTCCTACACTGGCCGGACACCACTGGTGATCGTCGAGGGGACACTGAATAGTGCACGGTACATCCAAACCGTCATCGAACCCATCGTTCTACCATTCCTAGACCGGCAAGGGAACTTGCTGTTCCAACAGGACAATGCACGTCCGCATGTATCCTGTGCCACCCAACGTGCTCTAGAAGGTGTAAGTCAACTACCCTGGCCAGCAAGATTTCCGGATCTGTCCCCCATTGAGCATGTTTGGGACTGGATGAAGCATCGTCTCACGCGGTCTGCACGTCCAGCACGAACGCTGGTCCAACTGAGGCGCCAGGTGGAAATGGCATGGCAAGCCATTCCACAGGACTACATCCAGCATCTCTACGATCGTCTCCATGGGAGAATAGCAGCCTGCATTGCTGCGAAAGGTGGATATACACTGTACTAGTGCCGACATTGTGCATGCTCTGTTGCCTGTGTCTATGTGCCTGTGGTTCTGTCAGTGTGATCATGTGATGTATCTGACCCCAGGAATGTGTCAATAAAGTTTCCCCTTCCTGGGACAATGAATTAATGAATTCACGGTGTTCTTATTTCAATTTCCAGGAGTGTAGAATGCTGCTCACACTATCTTGCCATTTAGTAAACACTAAATGTGGAGCAACAGAATGGCATGCACACTGTCTTTGTGGTAAAAGCCTATAACAAGAATGGAAGTGTAGAGGATGCAAATCGACAATTTCGGCGTCATTTCGATGCTGGACGGAACGGTCGTGTTCCCTGAGCACATGCAACTGATGCCTGACCCTGCAATTTTGAAGCGATGTGTTCAGTACTGAAGACCCAATGTGCAGAGAGAATCCAAAGTACCTGTATGGGGCTGTGTGAACTGTTTAACTACAAACCCCGCAGCGTTCTGTTCATCAGTTGTATCGCTTGAGAGTTTGACGAGTACTGAAAGTGGATTTAAGGGTATCAGGACGTCAAACGGGCTGACTTGGAGCAGGAGAGGCACAACAGGACATTTTATTTTCTACTGTCTATACTTTTACAGATAAATTCATAAAACTTTGTCAGCATGACCAGGAAGGATTCAGAATTCACACTCACAGCAGTGGAAGTGCGAAAACATAACAAAATAATTTTTTTTAGATATGAAATTTAATCATTTTTTCACTTACTGTCGGCTGCATTTGTTGCTATAGGTACCTTTTTCTTCACAAGTAAGAGAGATTCTTTGATGAATTTTGCGCAGCATACAAACCATACTTACAGATGTATGAAACTCTAGAATTTTCCAAATCTATAAAAAACTGTGGTAAAAATTGAGATAATTAACTACAAAATTTGATTTTTTTTTTCTAAACATAAAGTTTAAAACGTAACAGTTCATTCATTTTTTCATAAATTAAATAGATTCTAGAGTTTAAGACACCTGTAAGTGTGGTTTGTGTGCTGTGCAAAATTCATCGAACAGTCTCTCTTACTTATGAAGAAAAGTGTACCTATAGCAACAAATGCAGCCAATAGTAAGTGAAAAAATGATGAAATTTCACATGTAAAAAAAATTATTTTGTTATGTTTTTGAACTTCGGCTGCTACGAGTGCGAATCCTCAATCCTTCCTGGTCATGCTGACAAAGTTTTATAAATTTACTTGTAAAAGTATAGACAGTGGAAATTAAAATGTCCTGTGGTGCCTCTCCTGCTCCATGTCGGCCCGTTTGACATCCTACCCCCCTTAAAGTTCCATCTGTACAAGCCACAGATCATTCAGCAACTTCAACTTAACAATCTGCTAATGCGAAGACAATATGCTACACATTTGTTAGCGAAAGTATAATTCACAATTTCAGTAACGACAAGTGGATGTCAGATGAATCTCACTTTCACCTGAGTGGTTTTGTCAGTAGACAGAATTTTCGTTGTTGGTCACAGAAAAATCCATGTCAGCTACAAGAGCGTCAATTGCACAGCAGCAAGGTTACTGTACAGTGAGTCATGTCATCGAGTGGCGTTACAGGCACCTACTTTTATGAAAATGATGATGGGTGAACAGTGACATGGGAACAACTCATCTGTTCAGTATGTTGCCACGATGGAAATTTTGTTGCGCACCAACTACCCCATTTTTCTGCCGACAGTTGGTTTCAATATGACGGAGCAACAGCACAGATATTGATGGCAGTTGTGTGACAACTGTTTGGTAACTGCTGTGTATGTGCGGATGGATATGTGTGTGTGTGCGAGTGTATATCTGTCCTTTTCCGCCCAAGGTAAGTCTTTCCGCTCCCGGGATTGGAATGATTCCTTACCCTCTCCCTTAAAATCCACATCCTTTCGTCTTTCCCTCTCCTTCCCTCTTTCCTGATGAAGCAACCGTGGGTTGTGAAAGCTTGAATTTTGTGTGTGTGTTTGTGTGTCTATCAACATACCAACGCTTTCGTTTGGTAAGTTACATCATCATTGTTGTTAGATATATTTTTCCCATGTGGAATGTTTCCCTCAAGGATGATGTAACTTACCAAAAAAAAACATTGGTATCTTGACAGAGAGTGTATACCTGTCCTTTTTTCCCCCTAAGGTAAGTCTTTCCACTCCCAGGATTGGAATGACTCCTTACTCTCTCCCTCAAAACCCATATCCTTTCGTCTTTCCCTCTCCTTCCCTCTTTCCAGATGAAGCAACTGTTGGTTGCGAAAGCTTGAATTTTGTGTGTGTGTGTTTGTGTTTGTTAGTGTCTCTATCAACATACCAACGCTTTCGTTTGGTAAGTTACATCATCTTTGTTTTTAGATATATTTTTCCCACTTGGAATGTTTCCCTATATATAAGAGACACAGAGTGGCCCCTACCGCACTCACCTCTCACCCTCGTCGGTGACCTCCAGCGTGATGGCGAACGGCGTTATCGCATTCGGCTTGTATTTGAGGATCGGCTGAAACGGGCCGGGCGAGTTGTCCACCTTGTCCTTGAACTTGGCCTGCGGCCGCTCGATGTTGCGCGCAGTGAGCAGACGCACCGTCTGCCCGGAGCCCACCACTGTAGCCACTGGGCTGGCCTGCAATCGAGAGAGGAGACACAGCGTGAGAGTGGACGGGGGTGGCGCGTGCACCGCAGCACACGACACGGATAGCACACACCTCTCATTATCCCTCTCTGTCGAACAACGGTCGAGATACATCCGGCACGGAATAATAACAGCCGACCCGTATTTATCGACAGGAATGAATCTGCCACTGTGGTACTCGATCGACGGGAGTATGTAAGTGAATGTCTGCACCAGCTGTCTGACACCTCTACATAAAGCATCTGCCATCGGGATCCCATCCCAGTGATTCAAACTGACCTACAGTCCCTCCTTAAAACTTCAGGCCCTTCACACGGACTAACACCTCAGTTCATAGAACTTCTTACCCCACACAAACCACACACCTCCACCTTTTACCTTCTTCCTAAGATCCACAATTCCAATCGTCCTGGCCGTCCCACAGCTTCTGCCTTAAAGCACTCACCAAATGTATGTCTGCCTTAGTTGATCAACACCTGTAACCCATAGTACAAAGACATCCTTCCTATATTAAAGGCACCAATCATTTTCTACATCCTCTGAAATCTGTGTCAGTCCCACTCCCACCACACACCTTGCTTGTCACCACCTCCTCCTACACCAGTATCCTCCGCATACACGGTAAGTGTGCAGCTGAACATTTCCTCAATCAGTGCCCACCTGATTTCAAATATATGACATCCTTGCTACTCACCTTACTCAACTTTATACTTACCAACAACTACTTCACCTCTGAGGAGCAGACATACAAACAGATCAGAGGGTATGGCCATGGGAACCAGAATGGCTCTTTCCTATGCAAATCTTTTCATGGGTCACTTGGAGAGGGCTTTCCTGGGATCTGTAAGCCTTCAGCCCCTGGTTTGGTTTAGATATATTGATGACATCTTTGCTGTACAGATTCATGGTGAGGCTGACCTGTTAAAATTTCTGTAATCTCTAAATACCTTCTCCCAATTACATTTCACATGGTCTTAAATCCCATGACACTTTCCTTGATGTTGATCTCATCCTCACTGAATGCCAGTTACACACTTCCGTCCACATTATACCTACTAATAAACAACAGAACTTACATTTTTACTGATGCCATCTTTTCCGTGTCAAACGTTCCCTCCCATACAGCCTCGGCATTCGAGACAAACACATCTTGTTCAGATGCACACTCTTCACAGCAGTTTACCACTATTCTCACCTGGGCCTTCACTGGGCATAATTACCCCATCAGCCTAGTTCAAAAGCAGATTTGCTGGGCCATCACATCCAATCTTGGTGCTGATGATCCCTCCAACAAAGAACTTAAAGAGTACATCACTTGTCACTCAGTATTATCCTGGCCTCAAATGTATTAATCAGCTACTTCGACAAGGCCGTAACTTCCTAACATCGTGCCCTGAAATGTGATCCGTTCTATTTGTCTGAGATTTTGCCCACCGCACCTAGAATAGCCTTCTGTCGCCCTCCCAATCTCCGCAATATCCTTGTCAGACTGTAATGGATCTGGGAGATGGGTTATTTTTTACCGGATTTGTCGATACCAAACTGTAAATGTTTTCTTATATTTTTTTTGTCAGAATTTTTTTTATTGTAATTTGCCTTATTATATTATATTTTTGAGAGTGAAAGCATATTGATTACTATTAGTAAATGTGTCGAAGAATAGCAAAGAGACTGATTACAAGTGGAAGCTTGTGTGTTGTGTAAAATGTCTTTGACGCTGGAGTCGTCTTTGACTATAGTCAGTCGGCAGTTAACTCTTGGTGTGTGTTGACGGTAGAACAATGTGCAGGTCGCCGTCATAAATAATTTTGAATTATGTTACTATTTTTTTATATAAACTATAAGAAGAAACTACATTCGAAGAAATGGTATTTGAAGCACCAAAAATGAGACAAACACATTGAACCAGGTCATTTCTGCAGCCGACAAAGATGCATTGTGGAATCATACTTCCACTAGACAACTGAAGCCAAGACCAATATCGCCTTGTAAACATCTAACGGATAAGGTACTGTCACGAGATATGCCAAATTTAAGTAAATAAAAAATAGTGAGCATATTTCAACTTTGTGTCTCAGCCGGGATATCATATTTCAAGACCCTATATCCCTTCTGCACCTATCTCCCAACACTATGGCTCCTAAACCTGTGACCACCCCCGCTGCAAGACTTGCCCTATGCACCCTCCTACCACCATCTATACCAGTCCTGTAATTGGCAAAACATATACTATCAAAGGGAGAGCTACTTGTGAAATGACACATGTTGTGTACCATCTGTTATATAAACACTGTTCGGCCTTTTGCATCTGCATGACTACCACCAAGTTATCAGTTAGGATGAACAGGCATACGCAGAGTGTGTATCCTGGCAACACACAATATCCTGTTGCAATGCATGCCTACAACACAAGAGTTGTGACCTCGGTGCCTATTCCACAACCCGTGCCATCTGGATTCTTCCCACAAGATCGGTTTCTTAGAACTCTGCAGGTGTGAACTGGCACTAAAATGTGTCCTTGGTTCTCCACCTGGCCATTAATTTCTTCACAGTAACTATTCCTTCCTTCAGTCCACTAGTTTCCTAATTTTTTTGTTTTCCGACCTGTCTATTTTTCGTCATCCCCCTCTATCACATACAATGCACTTAGCTTTTCTCTCTTATTAATTTGTGCACAATGTGCTAGCAGTGAGCAGTGAATATCAATATAGATTTTCTATTTTTAATTAAGGGGCACTACTTTATTAATTGTGTTATGATTACGTTCACTGTTAAGTGATATCTTAGAATAGAAGATTTTGTGATTTTTTTATTTTATACTTTTTATACTGGCACTCATAAAAGGTTGTATGTTACCTAACCAGGCTAAGGCCCATATTGTAAAATATTTGTGCTTTTTATGGATTTGTCAGACACTCATTTAAACAAAGAAAAATTTTAACTGAAAACAGTGCATACAGCATTTTAGTCTTTATATTGGCGACACTGGTTTACTATGTACTCTAACTGAAGTGCCCTCTGCTGGAATTAGGTTTTTGTATAAATACCTGATGCAATCTGAGTATTATCAGCACATACCATGTACTCAACATGTTTAACTTGATGGTATGTATGGCTGCTATCCATGGCTATAAATATTTTATATTTTTACATTTCATGCGTCATTAATACTGTATAGATTTAGTCTTAACTAACTGAACCTATTCGCTTACACATTATTTATATTTACAACAGATGGCGGTAAGCTGAAACCGGTAATAAAGTATAAAGAAATCTGTGTGATCAAGACAGCTTGTGAAAACAAAAGTGCCAAAAATAAAATGATTGCGGACTCATTTACAGACTTCATGTCTTCAACTGATAAACTTGTTGAAGCTATTGTCATGTTTGTCGATTTCAATAGGTTCTGTGAACAAGCGGGTGTGGTAGCTCTTCTCCACAATGAGAACTTCCGTGTCAGTAAATTTTATCGTGTGGTCGGTTTCTCACAGCATGTGTTACGCCGTGGTCTGCAGCCTGCACAAACTGTCAAATCACAACTCTAGCCAGAGTAGTGACAATGAATATGATCATAATGTACACAAGATAGATTATAGAAGATAGATAAAGGAAAGGCAAACCTATGTTTCTAGCATTTGTAGACTTAGAGAAAGCTTTTGACAATGTTGACTGGAACACTCTCTTCCAAATTCTGAAAGTGGCAGGGGTCAAATACATGGAGCAAAAGGCTATTTACAATTTGTGCAGAAACCAGATGGCAGTTACAGGGTGTATACATGGACAAGGAAAAAAAATTCCCGGGCTTTTCCCGCGTTTCCCAGTTGAAAATACACTTTCTCCCCGGTGAAAATACACTTTTTCCGTGTTAAGTGACAGTATACGTTTCCTCGGCACTGTAAAACTTATCAATCCTTTGAACGTTTATGGTTTTATACACCGACGTAGAATTTCACGGCACCTTAGAAAACGAAACTTGGGAAAAAACACGTTTTGGAAATATCTTTGATTTGCAGCAACATGTGCACTGCATATTTTCATGTTACGAAGGTATATATTCGAATTCCACCAAACACGGCATGTTACTTTCCGAAGCATAGAAATCGAGACTGCGACGCGCTTTTGTAAGCCAGTCACAGCTCATGTCATGTGATCTCGCCAGCTGATGACAGCATAGGACACTGATGTAGTCAGCCAACAGCAAGATCACTCTTAAGTAGTACGAACACACAAATAAGAAAAGTTAATGGCTTAAATTAATATACATAATGTTGCTACTAGAAAAACAAAACTTTCACATACGAGGGCCGTTCAGAAAGTAACCTCTGGTTGATTTAAAAAAATACACCAAGTTAAATAAAAATATTTTAATATATACATCTTACAACTACATCTTTGCACTATTTTTCTACATAGTCTCCATAGCGATTGAGGCACTTATCGTATCTCTTCACAAGCTTTGAAATTCCTTCTGCATAAAAATCACCTGCTTGTGCCTGGAGCCAGCCTGTGACCGCATCTTTGAGCTCTTCGTTGTCATCAAACCGCTGTGACCCGAGCCATTTCTTCAAATGCATGAAGAGGTGATAATCACTTGGCGCCAGGTCTGGGCTGTAAGGTGGATGGTTGATAACGTCCCACTTGAAGGACTCAAGAAGGGCCGTTGTTCTGCGAGCAGAGTGAGGACGGGCGTTATCGTGCAAAAAAACGATACCGGAAGTCAGCATACCACGGCGTTTGTTCTGTATAGCCCGTCGTAACTTTTTTATTGTTTCACAGTACACGCGTTGATTAATGGTCGTACCACGTTCCATGAATTCAACCGACAACACCCCTTTGGCATCCCAAAACACCGTTGCCATCAGTTTTCTGGCAGAAAAATCGTGCGAGGCTTTTCTTGGTTTGGTAGGCGAATTTGGATGTGCCCACATCTTTGATTGTTCTTTTGTCTCAGGGTTCACGTACTTAATCCAGGTTTCGTCACCGGTCACGATTCTGTTTAACAATGGTTCTCCTTCGTCCTCATAACGTGACAGAAAGTCTAATGCAGAGGCCATTCTTTGAGTTTTGTGGTGGTCGGTAAGAATTTTGGGCACCCATCGTGCACAGAACTTACGGTAACCCAATCTTGCTGTCACTATCTCGTACAAGAGAGTCTTAGAAATCTGTGGAAAACCAGTAGACAACTCCGACATTGAGAAACGTCAATTTTCACGAACTTTTGCATCAACTGTCTGAACGAGTTCGTCAGTCACCAGTGATGGTCTACCACTCCTCTCTTCATCATGAACATTTTCTCGTCCACTTTTAAATAAATGTACCCATTCACGGACAACTCCTTCACTCATAACTCTTGGTCCGTACACGGCACAAAGCTCACGATGAATAGCTGCTGCAGAATATCCTTTGGCTGTAAAAAACCTTATGACAGCACGAACTTCACATTTGGCGGGGTTTTCTATTGCAGCACACATTTCAAACTGCCACAAAAACTAAACTAGTGCAGGTACGACG
Source organism: Schistocerca piceifrons (assembly GCF_021461385.2). Classification (NCBI taxonomy): domain Eukaryota; kingdom Metazoa; phylum Arthropoda; class Insecta; order Orthoptera; family Acrididae; genus Schistocerca; species Schistocerca piceifrons. The sequence goes on along the minus strand of NC_060148.1, from coordinate 64,386,555 downwards.
TTCACTTGACCACGGCTTGATGCCAACGGACCTGTTGAGTGCGTGAACGCACAGATGGCGTCGCTACTCCCCCCACAACCCGCACTGTGACCAATAGGAGGTTACTTTCTGAACCGCCCTCGTATAATATTGGTCTCGAAGATAAATAAGCTGCAAGAGAAGCTAAGCTTCCACATATAATGTGATCTTTTTTGCGCGTGTTACACTTGAAGATACATCACACAAATGTGCCAGTAAAATTTTTAATAACGACGTAAATATCTGATTTTCTGGGCTCGAAATTCGTCTAGATGGTCGTCCTCAAAGAGTTGATTTTGAAATGAGAGTCAAACGCTCTGTGATTTAAGAAATTCCTCGTACATTCTCACACACAGTTCATCTTGCGTAAAAGGAAATTTACTTTGAAAGTAATGCTTTTCAAATCACCATTTGCAATATTTTCCCGTGACCCGTTAGAAATTGGTTCGTTTCAGCATTTGCCAGAGCGCGCCAGATAACAGTCTGTTGTGACTCGGCGATCTTTCAAAGTGCTGCCGCGCAGTTACGCACGTCCTCTACATGCGGAGCTGTCTGCCAGCCATGCAGCAGCAGCAGCGCCACCAAAGCGGCCAGCCAGCCAGCGGCCACTAGACTCGGACTAAGTTATGATTTGACTGTTAAAGTGTACACACGTCTTACTCTGTTTACTTGATCTGTGACTTTCATGTATTGCGTCTTCCTTGAAAAATATTTGTTCAACTTGAAGTTATAACACAGGTGTCACTGCCCTTGCACAGGTATGATTACGCAGCAAGCCCGCATGTTCGTACGTGTAAAACATTAAAAGATCTTGCATTGTGTCATAAAAGAAACAAGACATCAGAGGATACTTCAAGAGCATCGGAATTTCGTGAACCATACTAAAATACAGAATAATAATTCGTATGTCTAGAGTCGGATGTAAATTTTCTTGAGTACTAGAACCGTATTATCTCATGTTTGGTTCTTTATTATGGCATAATGCCATACAAGCTAGAAGCTGGAAAACGTGCACTTGAAATGCAGCGAACAGTTGAAACTAATCAACAGTGTGAAATTAAACATTTCGTTTCAAATAAATTAACTGCCTCAGCGCAAAAGATTAATAAAAGCCAAATCTCTTTAGCAAACCGTCAAAAATAGCTTCATTGTTCTGCAAGTTGATTAATGCTTGAGTGTCAGAAAGGTGGAAATAAAACCTGAAACTAATAACATATTTTAGCCTTCCGTAATTATGATTAATTCATTTGATAACTCCCGGCCACAAAAATCCATTCTGTTTTCATTTAATGTGAGAGCAATAAATGAAGAGGAAACAGCAAAATTGCTAAACATAAAAACAAATCACGTGGAGACTACCCACGTCCCCACTACAACTGAGACTGCTCTGTGCATCAGCCCCGGATCTACGATATTTCCAAACCACGGCAATTCTAGATAGTGGCACCCAGCCACACATCCATAGTCAGAAGCGGAAGAAGGTACTACTCATATACGACTCTACTGCGCAAGCACAAGAGCCCGCCCGCAACTGCTCAAACGAATCTAATGTAAACAGCTGTCACGTCACGCTCATCGGAGGCAATTTGTTGTTAGGAAGCACTGCATATTCTTCCTAAAGCCTTTGACACACTGTGCTGTTGGCAGACGCTTGTATGAGCACCGTGTTTTGTTGTTGTATATGGCGTATTTCCGTTGCGACTTAAGTTTTATTTTCATTTTTTTTCTCTCCATGTGTTGTTGCTGCAGCATTATTCTGCAAAAGCGGGATACAGTAATATCCTTTGTTAGAGTATTGGTTCTTACCAGTCAAAATCACAAAAATACAACTGAAAACTAAAACAAAGAAAAATTCCCGGAATTTTAAAAAATTCCCGGGTTTATCCCAGTTTTCTCAAGGGTGAAAAATTCCCAGGTTTTTCCTGGATCTCCCGGTTGTCCCGGGTCATATACACCCTGAGTTATAAGAGTCAGGGGCATAAAATGGAAGCAGTGATTGGGAAGGGAGTGAGACAGGGTTGTAGCCTCTCCCCGATGTTATCGAGCAAGCAGTAAAGGAAACAAAAGAAGAATTTGGAGTAGGTATTAAAATCCATGCAGAAGCAAAAAAAACTTTTGAGGTTTGCCGATGACATTGTAATTCTGTCAGAGACAAGCAAAGGACTTGGAAGAGCAGCTGAACGGAACGGACAGTGTCTTGAAAGGAGGATATAAGATGAACATCAACAAATGCAAAACGAGGATAATGGAATGCAGTCGAATTAAGTCGGGTGATGCTGAGGGAATTAGATTAGGAAATGAGACGCTTAAAGTAGTAAAGGAGAGCAAAATAACTGATGATGGTCGAAGTAGAGAGGATGTAAAATGTAGACTGGCAATGGCAAGGAAAGCATTCCTGAAGAAGAGAAATTTGTTAACATCGAGTATAGATTTAAGTGTCAGGAAGTCATTTCTGAAAGTATTTGCATGGAGTGTAGCCATGTATAGAAGTGAAACATGGACAATAAATGGTTTAGACAAGAAGCTTTCGAACTGTGGTGATACAGAAGAATGCTGAAGATTAGATGGGTAGATCACATAACTAATGAGGAGGTATTGAATAGAATTGGGGAGGAGTTTGTGGCACAACTTGACTAGAAGAAGGGATCAGTTGGTAGGACATGTTCTGAGGCATCATGTTGTTGTTGTTGTTGTTGTTGTTGTTATGGTCTTCAGTCCAGAGAGTGGTTTGATGCAGCTCTCCACGCTACTCTATCCTGTGCAAGCTTCTTCACCTCCCAGTACCTACTGCAACCTACATCCTTCTGAATCTGCTTAGTGTATTCATCTCTTGGTCTCCCTCTATAATTTTTACCCTCCTACCAACCGATCCCTTCTTCTAGTCAAGTTGTGCCACAAATCTCTCTTCTCCCCAATTCTATTCAATACCTCCTCATTAGTTATGTGATCTACCCATTTAATCTTCAGCATTCTTCTGTAGCACCACATTTCGAAAGCTTCTATTCTCTTCTTGTCCAAACTATTTATCGCCTATGTTTCACTGATGCATCAAGGGATAATCATCAATTTAGCATTGGAGAGCAGCGTGGAGGGTAAAAATTGTAGAGGGAAACCAAGAGATTAATACACTAGGCAGATTCAGAAGTATGTAGGTTACAGTAGGTACTGGGAGATGAAGAAGCTTGCACAGGATAGAGTACCACAGAGAGCTGCATCAAACCAGTCTCTGGACTGAAAACCACAACAACAGCAACAACAACAACAACAACAAACATACACAGAAAATGTGTTATATGAGCTGCAACACCTGACACCAGATGTGACACTTGAAAAATGTTCTGATTAGCAATGGGTCCTCTAACAGTTACATAACGAGTGTCACAAAATCAAATACTTTCAGCGTTCCTGCCATACATTCCCAGGGTGATGGGAAGAACCGGTTGTATACAGCATAAACAGAGCATAAAGACTATTTATAAACTGTCAAAGAAGATAAGAGAGGGTCGTAGATCAGCAAAGGACAAAAGGGACCCTTTTCCAATGTCATGAATATACCACATACATGTGGAAAAATCTACGTCAGAATGACACCAGAATCACCAAACACAAGAGGCATTGCAAGTTGGAACAGATAGAGAAACTGGTTATGCTAGAGCACATACTGTGTGACAATGACCACATAATAAAATTTGCCGACAGAGGAGTTCTCGCTGTGGAGAAGAGCTAACACACCCCATTATCCACGGAAGCCATAGAAACCTGCAAATGTAACAGCAGCCTCAAGATGAGCAGTTCCTGGATTCCCGTACTGCAGCAAATGACCACTGTAGTAAGAAGGGGAGAACCGTAATAGTAACAACATAACAACAATGGCTAAGTCCTCAGACATTTTTGTGCCAGATGCATATAATCTGTGGCCGCAAGTTTGACTCCAGTCTGCCACCGGCAACAGAGGGTGACGCTTTAACAATGCCAGTGAAATGTTTGTGACCCTATTCTTATGTTTTAGAAGCTGAGTTAGAACATCGATGTATCGCATGTTAATTTATCTCGGATGTAACTCTGTCGCTATTAATTACCTTCCTAATGTGGAAGGTCTTGCAAAGCAGTATCTCTGTAAAACCACGTGTAGACCTGGAAAGACTTGAACTCTTCTCCTTTGCAGCTATTATTGGTGGTAGGAAAAATGATATCTACTGTAATTACAAAATGATGTCAACATTTCATCACTGACTGTCTTGCATTTGTTGCAATACGTGTACATATCAGAATTAATTTGTACCTTGGAGCTGAAACAATATAAGGTAAACAGAAAGTTTGTCTTGAAAGATGGCATTTCATTTTAGAACTTCCTTTGTTCAGTGCTGTTTTCATTCTCGCAGCGTATGCCCGCTCCTCAACAGTCGAGACACGGACAAGCTGTGATGTCAAAACACAATAGTCCCTGCCCACAACTGGAGAAGATATTTAATCGCTGTCAAGTCTTGCCAATTAATCGAAAACCACACCTCTCCGTTCAACTCTGTACAAACGTTAAACAAAATGACGGCACACAGTATGTGTTTCGTGACTTATTCTCTACCTAATACTACTTTACTATTTGGTCACAATCATCTTTCCTCGTCATAAATAGAGGCTGCGAAATGTCGGCATATGACACTACACCAACCACTCGTGCTTGCAAAACATCGGAACCAACATCAAATAAACACTGTTTGAAGAACCTGACACAGGTGCCCTCAGATGACTTGTAAACAAGAAGCAACGAAAGCCGTAACTATTATGCGCTGTTACATTTACCAGAACTGAAAACACAACACACTGTTGGAAAAAACACACTGCTGTTGATAACGCTTTTGCACGACAGTGTTGTAAATAAACAAAATCCATCAGTTCGTGCAATAGAGATGTAACTATGAGACCTAGCTCTGTCTCGCAATAAACTAACAAGACGGACAGCCTCACACGTAGAGCAATGAGACTATTAACGACTGGAGCCGCGACTCGGATAGAACGACCGGCTCCTTTCTGCAGCAGACCCTCCCACAGTGTTACACACACTTAGCTCGAGCGCACGCACAGCTCGTACTCACCTCAGTGGCGGCGGTGCTGTTCCAGGGCGCGCTGACCGGCCGCGTGATGGCCGCCTCCAGCAGCACGGGCTCCGGGTTGCGGCGGATGCCCGCCAGCTCGTCCAAGTTCAGCCCCTGTCACAACAAGGAGCAGCCTCTCTCAATTGCATCTCCACACAGTTAACTACTCTTATTTAACACGTGCATTTCTAAGAATATTCACAGTATAAAACGTATTGTGATAGAAAGCTAGACATACATTAGAAGCTGCACAGGCGAGACCCGCCAGCAGATGTGACCCGTGAGTAGCGGACTAGTTGCCGCCAGTCGCCGATCGCATCTTCCAGTTGGGATTATGTATTTGTCAATTTCTCTACTGGTCTGAATGGTCAGACGTTTGGTGGCTGCGTGAAGGACACAGGTTCAATTCCTGGAACTGCCATGGACTGGAATGGGATACTCTCCACCTCGTCGTGCCGACTGAGGAGCTATTCGCAGGAGAAGGTCCGAGATCTGCATTGCCGACGACGGCTGGGAGAGCAGTGTGTTGACCCTACATCTCCCCACAACATATCGTGATGGTGTCACCGGCACAGGATAACGTGGCAGTCAGTCGGTCCCAAGTTCCCAACTGGCCCATATGACAACAGGGCGGTGGAGATATCTGCATTTACAACTACGTCCATGCTCTGCAAAGCGCCATGAAGTGCATGGCAAAGGGTACAGCCCATTGTGCCAGTTATTAACCAGCGTTTCTTCCCATTCCATTTGAATATAGAGAATGGCAAGATTGATTGATTGAATGAATGCCTCTGTACATGGACTAACTATGCTAATCTCATCCTCATAATCCCTATGAGAGCAGTACGTAGTGGGTTGTAATATCCAGAATGAGAGCTTCTGTAAAGTTTGGAAGGTAGGAGACGAGGTACTGGCAGAGGTAAAGCTGTGAGGTCGGGGTGTGAGTCGTGCTTGGGTAGCTCAGATCGTAGAGCACTTGCCCGCGAATGGCAAAGGTCTCGAGTTTGAGTCTTGGTCCGGCACACAGTTTTAATCTGTCAGGAAGTTTCATAACAGCGCAAACTCCACTGCGGAGTGAAAATCTCATTCTCGATCTTCAGAGAGTGACTTCTGTTATTTAGAAGCTCATTGAAAATAGATAAGCACGATCTCCATTTCCTGCACAGGCCAAACTGCACAGAAGATGAAGTCCACGAAAGCAAGAAAGAATACATCAACAGGAGAGAGATATTCCAGATAAGCATGTCAGTAATTTTAGAACAAATTCCCTCCGATCATTCATGAAGTACAGCAGGGAACATCCCACTTTTCTTACCTTTTGATTCACAAGGTGGCCACTGTGTCTACATAATGCAGCATAGTATGTCTTTAGTCTGTGCACATTTATTTAACTTTAACCATGAACTACGGACCTTGCCGTTGGTGGGGAGGCTTGCGTGCCTCAGTGATACAGATAGCCGTATCGTATGTGCAACCACAGTGGAGGGGTATCTGTTGAGAGACCAGACAAACATGTGGTTCCTGAAGAGGGGCAGCAGCCTTTTCAGTAGCTGCAGGGGCAACAGTCTGGATGATTGACTGATCTGGCCTTGTAACACTAACCAAAACGGCCTTGCTGTGCCGGTACTGCGAATGGCTGAAAGCAAGGGGAAACTACAGCCGTAATTTTTCCCGAGGGCATGCAGCTTTACTGTATGGTTAAATGATGATGGCATCCTCTTGGGCAAAATATTCCGGAGGTAAGAAGCTTCCGAAATGTGGTGCTACAGAAGAATGCAGAAGATTAGATGGGTAGATCAGATAACTAATGAGGAGGTATTGAACAGAATTGGGGAGAAGAGGAGTTTGTGGCACAACTTGACTAGAAGAAGGTTGGTAGGACATGTTCTGAGGCATCAAGGGATCACCAATTTAGTATTGGAGGGCAGCGTGGAGGGTAAAAGTCGTAGAGGGAGACCAAGAGATGAATACACTAAGCAGATTCAGAAGGATGTAGGCTGCAGTACGTACTGGGAGATGAAGAAGCTTGTACAGGATAGAGTAGCATGGAGAGCTGCATCAAACCAGTCTCGAGACTGAAGACCAGAACAACAATAACAAATTCTTTGGAAAAGTTCTCTTTTTATTTTTCGATATTGACACCACACACTTTTACATCTATCAGTTTACTAATGTTAGGAAAGATATAAGAGAAAGACTACCACATACCCATGGACGACTGGCATGTAGCACACACAAACACACAGAAGAAAACCATCAACACTCGACTTTAGAGCTCTTGCTGTTTTTCTAGTGTGAGTACACACATTCGCACACGCAACCTCACAGCTGTACTTATTTCAAGTTACTTCTTGAATTTGAAATGTGATGCCTTTCAAAAAGAAATCCACAATTGTGTTTCTTTATTCTTAAAATTAGGTTAGGCAAGTGTTAAATTCTCTCTCTCTCCCTCTCTCTCTCTCTCACACACACACACACACACACACACACACACACACACACACAGATTCCTCCTTAGAGGTACGGCTCAGGTGATGTGGCCCCTAGATGACGAAAAGATGTATGTGTGGGCAGCTGAAAATGGGCTTTTTGTATGACTTGAGAAAGAATTGAGATGACAGGGAAGTTCTTTCAATACTGCACTCTGAATTTTTTTTATTTTTTCATTTTTACACATTTTTACAGTACTCCCCATATGTAAATGTTTTCACTGCAGAAGAATAACAAAACAGGTCATAAATTTCACATTTTTAGTTCTAATCTAAATTCTCACTCGGCTGTATTCTGAATTGCAAAATACATGAGAAGCAGCCCCTGCGCAACCTGGCTGTTACCTACTATCGACCGAACCAACAGTGATGACGCAGAGACGGCACACGGCAATGATCCATTTAGTTGAGGAGTCTGGGCAGTGAATACACATAATAACACAGCTAACGTAACCTACATAGATCACTGGGCCACTGATCATGATATTGTGCGTAAGAATGGAACAGACAGCTCGGCTGAACAACGGCCAAAGAAGACAAACATCGAGCCATGAAAGAGTTGCTACTTTATAATTCTTAACAATAAGTTGAGGTATTTCATTTTCCTACAACTTATTATGTTCAAGGAAATGATGACACATTCATTACCACAACTGCGCATAACGTAAGTCTGTTGAAATTATAATATTAATACACCACCAACATGACATGAACGGCATTTTACACTTCAGTGATAACAAAGAGCCAAATTTGATTTTCTTAATAGTTAGCCGCTTCTTGTTTTGAAGTCTTCAAATCTGCAATCAAAAATATATGAGAAAGAGACAGTAAAACCCTTTGGTCAGTCTGAATAGAGCACGTTTTAGTGGGTAGTATCCTGCTGGTTTCCCCTCCAAATTTTGAATCATTTACAGGAATTTCCATGCCAACCAGCATAGACTGCAAAAACATCAATCGTGTAAAACCCAACTTCCACTTTTCTCAGAAGCCATACTGAAAGCTTTGGATCAAAGCAATGAGGTATTTCTTGATTTCCTAAAAGCATTTGACTCAGAGCACATCTACACTTATTGTCAAAAGTATGATCGTATGATGTATCACACAAAATTTGTGACTGGACTGAGGACTTAACAGTAGGGACGATGCAGCATGTTACCTTGGATGGAGAGTCATCATAGGATGTAAAAGTAACTTCTGGTGTGCCGCAGGGAAGTTTGTTGAAACCCTTTGCTATTCATGCTATATATTAATAATCTTGCTGACAATTTTGATAGTAAGCTCAGACTTTTTGTAGATGATGCAGTTATCTATAAATATTCAGTCACATCTTGATTTCAAAGTGGTGCAGAGATTGGCAACTTGCTTTGAATGTTCATCATCATCATCATCATCTTGGACAGTTTCCAGCCACTGGCTGTGTCTGTCGGGAACACAAGCCTCTCCATCGTGTTCTGTCTTTCCACCATTCCCCCTCTTCCACCTTCGTCCAGTTCTCTCCTCTTCTCGTCACACATTCCTTCACTCCCTTCACCCATCTATCTCTTGGTCTTCCCCTGGGCCTCTTCCCCTCCAGTTGCAGATCAAACATCCTCTTTGGAATTCTTCCCTCATCCATTCTCTTCATGTGTCCATACCACTGCAGTCTTGATTTTTCTATCCTGTCCTGTACTGGTTCCTCCTTTAGTCTTTCCCTCACATACACATTTCGCAATCTGTCTCGTCTTGTTACACTCAACCTGCTCCTCTGGAACTTCATTTCACTAGCTTGTATTCTACTTTTGTCGCTTTTGTGCATTACCCATGTCTCACTTCCGTATGCCAATATGGGGACAAAGTAGGTTCAGTATATGATTCCCTTGGATTTCTGTTGCACCTCCTTGCTCCAAATAAGCCCCCTAATGCATTTGAAGAACTGCCCTGCTTTTCTGCACCTTTCATTTATTTCCATTGCGTTTCCCCCCTTACTTTCAATCATGCTTCCCAGGTACTTGAAGTTCTCTACCACTTGTAGTTTTTCCCCTCCACAAGTTATATCCACATTTGGCCTATTCTTCTTCCTTGTTGTGACAATTATTTCACTTTTCTTTGCAGAGAAATGCATTCCATATTGTGCTGCCGTTGCCTCCCATACATCTACCTGCTCTTGCACCTCCTTCTCGCAATTTCCCCATAACATCAGGTCATCAGCAAAAAGCACTGCTTTCATTTTATGATCTCCAATTGCATCTGATACTTGCTGTAGGATTTCATCCATAACAATAATAAGCAATAAAGGCGAAAGTGCACTTCCCTGTCGCAGCCCATTTTCCAGCTTGAACCATGCAGTACGTTCCCTCCCCACTTTCACACAACTCTCACTTCCCTCATACATTTTTCTGACTTTTCGTGTTATCTCTTCATCTATCCCTTTTGCGTTCAGCACATCCCAGAGCTTGTCCCTATAGATACTGTCATACACCTTCTCAATATCTAAAAAGGCCATGATTAAGTCCTTCCCGTACTCATAGTGCCTTTCCTGCAGTTGCCTTACCGCAAATATGAGGTCCGTTGTTGATCTTCCCGGTCTGAAACCATACTGCTCCTCTTGCAGTCTACTTTCAATACTGCTTCTTATTCTCTTCTCCAGGATCTTTTCATAGATTTTTCCACAGTGGCATAGCAGAATGTTGTTGAATGTTCAGAAATGTAAAATTGTGCACCTCACAAAACGAAAAATAGTGTCCTATGACTATAATTTCAACGAGTCTCAGTTGGAACTGGCCAAATAATACATATACCTGGGTGTAACACTTTGCAGGGATAGTTAATAGAAAGATTATTTTGGATCAGTTGTGGATAAAGTAGATGGTAGATTTTGGTTTATTGGTTGAATAGTGGGTAAGTGCAATCAGTCTACAAAGGAGATTGCTTATAAATAACTCGTGTGACCCATTCTAGAATTTTTCTCAAGTGTGTGGGACCCATACCAAGTAGGATAAACATGTGGTAATGACCATATACAGATAAGGGCAGCACGAATGGTCACAGGTTTTAGTTTGACCAGTGGGAAAGTGACACAGAGATACTGAAAAAACTGAGAAGGCAGACTCCTGAAGATGGAAGTACACTATGCCAAGGACATCTACTAACAATGTTTCAAGAACCGGCTTTAAATAATGAGTCTACAAATATATAACAACACCTTACGTATCGCTCACATAGGGATCATGAGGACAGGATTAGAATAATTACAGCATGCTCAGAGGCAGTCAAACACCTATTCTTTCCGCACTCCATATGTGACTGGAACAGTAAAAAATTCCAACAACTGGTACCACGCGATGTAGCATCTGCCACGCACTTTGTGATGGTTTGCAGAGTACGGAGGTAGATGTAAAATCTTGCAGTTTCATGTGAACACAGAACAATGGTGTAAGTGGGAATTTCTCAAGCAGAAATATCATCACTGGAGATGAAAAAAGCAAAAAGTGGCCAAATCCAAGAGTGGAAAATATTGTCCAGATGTTATGCAACAAGACCCGTTTCCTTTATCTGCCTGCCTACCACTGTACGCTTTGGCTACGCAGTGGGTGGCTGCCTTCAATTATTCCATAGTCCAAATCCACCTATTTGAAGAAAACATTTGATGGAAAACTCTTATCACATATTTTCAAGTCATAAGTGACTTAGTATTGGAGACAGAAAGAAGACATACTCCATGTGAGTTGTTATAATAGTAGTAGCACAAAAAATGAAAAGATCACCAACAGCTTGCATACAACCCAGAATACAGTCATAAGAGTCAAAGGATATGCAAAGGAACTATTGATGGAGAAGGGAGTGAGACAGTGTTGTAGCTAATCCTTGATGTTTTTCAGTCTGAACATTGAGGAAGCTGTGGAGAAAACCAATGAGAAATTTGGAAACAGAATAAAAGTTTAGGGAGAAGAAATGAAAACTTTGAGGCTTGCCAATGACATTTCAGTTCTGTCACATGTAGCAAAGCATTTGGAAAAATAGTTCGAAGGAGTGAATACTGCCTCAAAAAGGGACTATAAGATGAATATAAAAGAAGTGGAATAGTGGTAATGGAATCTAGTCAATTTTAATTGGGAGGTGCTGAAAGAATTAAATTAGGGAATGAGTCACTACAGATAGATAATTTTTGCTGTTTGGGAATCAAAACAACAGTTGACGACCAAAACAGAGAAGATATAAAATGTAGAGTGCCTGTAGCTAGGAAAGTATTACTGAAAAAGAGGATCTGCAAATATCTAATACAAATTAAACTGTTAGGAATCTGTATGGAGTGTAGCCTTGTACAGAAGTGAATTTTCTGTGACAGATGAATGCTGAAGATTAGATCTACATCTAAATACATACTCTGCAAGCCACCGTGTGGTACTTCCAGAGGGTACCCCATACCACTACAAGCCACTTCCCTTCCTGTTCCACACACAAATAGAGCAAAGGAAAAAACAGTTGCCTATATGCTTCCGTACGAGCCCTAATTTCTCTTATTTTATCTTCGCAGTTCTTACTCGAAATGTACACTGCCAGCAGTAGAATCATTCTGCAGCTGGCTATAAATGCTGGTTCTCTAAATTTTCTTAATGTTTCGCAAAAAGAATGTCAACTTCCCACCAGGGGCCTGTGACGGTACATCACATAAATACTGACATTTTTAGTGGTTGTAAATCGTAGTTTACGTATTTTATGAATATAATTAGTGTAAAAGATATAGTTAATGTTCTTGAAACAACTGATATGCAGCGATAGCATCTTTACTTAATGCCTATGAAAATAAAAAACGATTGAAAGAGACGTGATTGTACGGCCGAGGAGGAAGGACGTATTTTGTGGTACACACACTGTTTTGTTTCGCTATACGGAAGGCAGCCATTCAGCGGCTACACATATTTCATGTAATTTATTCGTATTTATTGCTAAAATAAACTTGTTATTATTATTACAAAATGAATTTCTTTGTAATAGTTGTCACCTCAAATGCTCACAGTGGCTAATTATTTTTAATAAGCATTTTTTCAGTAATTTGCGCTGCGAGAAGCTCATCTTCCGATGCAGCCTCTGGTCGGCCATTACGCGCCGAAGTATTACTTTATTTTTCAGTGTTAACAGTAACTGTAAATGCGAAAGATTTCGTTATAAGAACCTTTTTAAAATTGCAACAGATAATTAATTTACGTTGAAGTTCATGTTTTTAAACTACAAAGATTCCACGAGTTCAATAACTTTTATCTTGACTGCTCCACGGCAACAATCGAAATTCTCTCAAGCCTTGCTTTGCAGTCATTAAACAGAAATTAACAAAATTACATTCAATTCAGTTAACGGCAACTATATTTTAGTCATCATGTTCAAAATCTAAAGTTGGTACATGAATAACTGAGGCCCTTCAAGAACCCGTTTCATATTTACTTATGCGCGTAAGTAAAAGTGATAAGAAAAGACAATATCCCTGAGAGAAATAAGCATATTATATATATATATATATATATATATATATATATATATATATATATATATATATATATTAGTAATTTTTTTTTTGTATATAACGAATAACTTATGCCACCGACGTCACAGGCCCCATCTGAATTCCTGAAGCATCCCTGTAACACTTGCATGTTGTTTGAACCTACCGATAACAAATCTAGTGAGTCACCTTTGAATCGCTTCAATGTCTTCCTTGATCCGACCTCGTACAGGTCCCAAAGACTCTAGCAGTACTCATGAAGAGATTGCACTAGCGCTCTGTATGCAGTATCCTTTACAAATGAACCACACTTTCCTAAAATTCTCCTAATAAACCAAAGTCAAATAATTATTTGCCTTCCCTACTAAAGTCCTTACATGCTCATTCAATTTCAAACTGCTTGGCAATGTTACACCGAGATATTTAATCGACATATCAAGCAGAACACTACTGATGCTGTATCTGAACATTATGGGATTGTTTTTCCTAGTCATCGGCATTATCTTGCATTTTTGTACATTTAGAGCTAGCTGTCATTCATCACGCCAACTAAAAATTTTGTCCAAGTCATCTTGTATCCTCCTACAGTCAATTAACTTCAACAACTTCCCGTACACCACAATATCATCAGCAAACAACCATAGACTGCTGCCCACCCTGTCTGCCAAATCAATTACGTTTATAGAGAACAACTGCAGTCCTATCACACTTCCCTGGGGCGCTACTGACGATATCCTTGGCTGTGACAAATTCTCGCTGTACAGGACATTGTACTGAGTTTATTACTTAAACATTCTTCAAAGCACTCACATATCTGGGAGCCTATTCCTTTCACTAGTACCTTCATTAACAGTCTGCAGCAATGTATCTTGTCAATTCTTTTCAGAAATCTAGAAATATGGAACCTGCAGGTTGCCTTTTAACATAGTTCTCAGGATGTCACGTGAAAGAAGGGCAAGTTGAGTTTCGCGCGAGTAACGCTTTTTAGAATGGTGCTGATTTGAGGACAGCTTTTTGCCCTCACGAAAGATTATTATATTTGAACTGAGAATATGTTCAAGGATTTTGCAGCAAATTGATGTTAAGGATATTGGTCTGTAATTTCATGGGGCCGTTCTTTTACCCCATTTAGAAACAGAAGTCACCTCCGCTTTTTTCCAGTCCCTTGCGACTTCGCTCCGGGCGAGAGGATTGCGATAAATGCAAGCTAAGAAAGGGGCCAATGATGTAGGTGGGTAGTCTGAATAAGCAATTAGAAGGTACCAAATCCAACCTGGGAGAGAAAACAAAACTTGACTAAAAGGGGGGATCTGTTGACAGAATGCATCCCGAAACATAGAGAACATCAATTGCATAATGGAAGGAACTGTGTATGGGTCAAAAGTAGGTAAGGAGGCCAAGGCAAGAATGCAGGAATCAGGTTCAAGTGAATGTAGGTTGCAGTAGGTACTCGGAGATGAAGAGGCTTGCATAGGATAGAGTAGCATGGAGAGCTACAACAAACCAGTCTTCATAATGTACATGATGACGATGACAACAACATCATCATCATCATCATCATCATCATCATCATCCACATCAGCAGCAGCATGATGATAGTTTGCCAAATGACAAAAACCAAAGCAGGGCTAAATGACCCAGAGGAGGCAGTTGCTACAGACTACTCGATAACGGTGTGTGACGCATTTACAAGCCATGCTGCGCCCCACCAGACTACAAGCTCGGCTGGCACTCACTCACCACACGCTCCAGGATGGCATCGTTGGCCTCCACCACCAGGTCGAACTTCTCCTCCACGTCGCGGTGCACCACGTTCGCCCCGATCCCCTGGTGCCTGAGTATCATCGACAGTCTGGAACAGAGCGGCGGTGCAAACAGAGGGACGTCCGCGTCAATATGTGGCAGGAAAGGGATGGAAGCAAACATCTGGCAAGCTGCAGCTAGATGCTTGAGTAACAAAGTCCTGATAAAACACTCAGATGTGAAACAAACAAATACACACACACACACACACACACACACACACACACACACACACACACACACGGAGTGCTGATTTCCTGGAAAAAAAAAAAGTTGTGATAGTCAGAGTGACATGCCGCCAATGTCTAGAATTTACAAATTATTGGTAATATTAAGAAAAGGGTAGACTGCTACTCACGATAATGAGGGATGTTGAGTCATAGACAGGCACAACAAAAAGACTACTAAACAAGTAAGCTTATGGCCAAAAGGCCTTCTTCTGAATAAGACAAAAAACACACACATGCGACCACTGTCTCTGGTTGCTGAGGCCAGACTGTGATCAGCCGCACGTGATGAAAGAAGCAACCTGGGTGATGGGGGTAAGAAGGAAGTTGGGGCAGAGTGGGGAAGGATAACAGGATAGGAGTGGGGATGGTCAAGTGATGTTTGTGGGGGGAGCATACAGGGACAAGGTGGGGAGAGGGTAAGGCAGCGAGGTGCAGTCAGTAGGTAAGACGGAGGGTGAGGGGCCGGGGATTGCAGAAAAGGACAGAAGTAAAGAGATTGTGGGTGTTTTGGTGGAACAAAAGGCTGTATAGTGCTGGGATGGGAACATTAGAGGAGACAGGTGTGTGAAGGACAGTGCCTAACCAAATTGATTACACCCTGTTCCCTCAATGGCTGCTGGAATAGCCTCTTCAAATTGTTAAATGAGGCCCTCAGACACGCACACTGAATGCACCTGGCATCCTTTCCTGTCCCTTGCTGTCCTAAGGGGTACTTTCATTCACCATATGTTTGAACTTCCGACGATTAATAGACCCCCTACTCTTTTGTATTTGCTGCCTCTTAACACTGGACAAAACAGGTTTCCCCAAGTTAGATGAAGTGAATCCCACTAGCTACGTTTCAGTTTCAATGAGAGACAGCGCCTCAAACTTGTTGGCTAGGGGGATTGGTACAACAGCCCGAGTCCTTCCTGGTCCTCATCCACCCTGTACGGGATGCCTAGATCGTGTACTTTCTGCAGAGGAGGAAGGATAAACAGAAGAGAATAGTACTTGATGTACCTCTGGTACCTGTATCACAGATCTCGGGAGCTCTTCAAACACATCGATTCGCAGCAGCTGCCAATCATTTAACAGTAGCCAGGCCAATTTCCAGCTGCTTACGAATGTTAACCAACCCATCCCGTGCTTGAGAACAGCATTCACAGTGGGGCTGCGTTTTGGCTTGCGCAATGTATTACAAGACACAAACAACTAACTTTAAACTAAGCCATTGGTCATCTTTTAATCTGTTGAGCTAAAAAGTTGCTAATTTTCTATAAGAACTGATGCAAATACACAAAACAAGATTTCTATTAAAGCAATACAGAAACCTTTGCTAAAAACTACTAGTTCCCTAAACATTTTGAGGTCAATTATAGTTGTTAGTTAATTTACAATAAATTCAGATAATATATGGGGCTACTCCTTTTTAAGGGTAAACTAGGTGTAACACAATGTGTTAGAAAATCTGCTACAGTAATTAAATTACAAATGCCAATTTGCTACTAATTGCTCACAGATTATGCAAAGGACAATGGTAGGTTTCAAAAATTCTAAAAAACACACATTTATTTGCATTGATACACAGTGAAGTTCAGGGGTGAAGTATTTTTTCGCAGAACCGTGAACTACAAAAACCAATTTGCTACAAAATAAATTACATACCCAAATCACTTGTACTGGTAATTTGTGAAAAGATAGTTTTATAAGTGTCCGAAAATTGTCAAAATAACCTTTCTTATGTAATTGTGCAATGAATAGAAGAATGATTTCCAGAAGCATGTACAGTTCTGTTAGTGGGCACAGCAGCAAATCCTCGCCAACCAGAAATTCTTGTCCAATGTTCTATTTAACGATGAATGTTCCTTCTCAAACAAAGAACAAGTAAATACGAGGAACATGCATTATTGGTCCAGTGACAACTCACAATGGCTTAGACAGGTGGAACATCGGCGTCAATGGAGAGTTAACGTCTGGTGTAGGATGCTTGGTACTACAACTATTGGCCCTTATTTCATCAGTGGTAGTCTAAACGGCACAGCATATGCCATCTTCCTCAGACGAATTCTTCCTCCTCTTCTGCATGAAGTGCCGCTAAGAACCAGAATGCTTATGTGGGATCAACACGATGGGTGTCCAGCACATAACGCCTTGCGCGCACATCGTGTTCTGAACCTTCCAGATGGATTGGTCGAGGAGGAACAATTACTTGGCCTGCTAGGTCTCCTGATTTAAATCCTCCGGACTTTTTTCTTTGGGGATGCACTAAAGACGTCCATCGCGATATTCCAACAACTCCAGAGGACATGCACGAATGTATCATGCTTGCTTGTAATTCTCTTCAGCAGGCAACACTGGAATTCTTTCAATGAGTGCACCAGTGTATTGGTGTCCGGGATCACCACTTTGAGCACCTTTGAATGTTCTACTCCTGGGCAATGGTGCGGGAGAGTCAAAGTCAGTTTTGCGTTATGATTTTACTTGGTTTTCATTTGTTTTGTGACAACTCCAGCAAGTGGACGAGTTTGTGATCCCGGGCACAAAGTCAATGTTGTGTTATGTAATTAATAATGTTGTGTTTCACTGAATGGTACACTGTGATACATTTTTGAATAAGTCTTTAGGAGAGAAAATGAATTACTGAATAAAAAATACAGGGTGCCATTTAAAAAACTCACACCGCTGTTCATATCTTTGTAATAAAACAAATCTACAACGAAGGCAATCATGCTGATTGATGTCCCCCTGACGGCTAAACAACATTTGCTTGAAACATTTTGTAAAATGCATCTGTTATTTAGGGTGGTCAAGATAAATGGGACACCCTGTATATATAAAAGCCTGCTTTGGAATCAGAGAATGATTATTTTGAACAAGGACAGGCCAACTGTTCTCAAAAATTTTAAAAGAACACAATTAGGTATAAGCCTCATCAGGTGCATTAATTTCTTTAATTTGAAATCTTTATCAAACTGCTTTTTCATCATTTTTATTCAATTAATTGATTTAAATGTAATTTTTTATTTGCATTTCTTTGTCACATCATTTTAATCATAATACAGTATCAACTACTTTATTTGCTCTCATTTTTTGTCTTACCATTCCTTTCCCACTTCATATCTTTGTTCATCTGTTTTTAATTAATTTTATGATTAATTTTGACGTAATTTTGTTTGTTTTTATCATCCTATTTTTTGGCCATGTTATAATATCCATTATACCGTATTTATTCCTCCTTTTGCTGGAATTTTGTTTCACTTCTAAACCCTTTCACTTAAATCTCCATCTGCGTTATTTTGTCCATAGTGCAACAGGAATTTAGACTATGTTTTAAATGTTTATATGATGGCTACCACAAAAAAAGGAAAAATTGCACTTCTAACGAACAATACATTTTTCACACCATTGTGCAGTCAATATAAATAGATTATTTTGCCTATTGTTTTTTAATCAAAAGATTGGTCTTTTCGAATAACTGGATATTATAACAGATAAATATACTTAAATTCATATTCACAAAAAATTCTAAGAGGAAAAAGAATGAAGTAAGGAAATAATGAAACAAAAGAGAAAGTTCAGACTGTGATTAATCTGATGTGACAAAGGAACAGAAATAAAAAAAATACATGTAACCCAATTTATTGAAAAAAGTAATGATCAAAGTTATTTTGATAAACATTTAAAAATTAAAAAAGATTAGTGCCTGTTATGAGTTTTGAACTAACAACCTCCTGTATGTAAAGCTCTTACCCTATCCACTACACCACGCAATGAGTCTATACAATACCGCCTTTTTAATGCTATGGCGCATCACACAAGATAACATGAAATTTTTTTCACCAATTATTCACAGATGAGGGCCCACCAGAGTGAATGGCTGGTGGGTGTGATACCTCGGCTCTTAACCTACATCGCCATATATTTGGTTTCAAAATGTCGATCCCACTGCTAGGTTTGTTTGTTTGTTTTGTTTTGTTTTATGGTGCAAAAACAACTAAGGTCATACACGCCTATGTCAGATTGCGTTGTTTGAGATTCGATGATATTCGAGACAGACCACAGCGTAGAGAACTTGAACGCCTAGCTGTGTTCAGAGAAGTATTTGAATTATTCATGTCAATTTGTGTCAGTAATTATACTGTGTCTGAATATACTACAATGGATGAACAACTGGTTGCATTTAGAGGCAAATGCAGTTTCTGACAGTATATACCAAGCAAGCCGGCGAAATATGGTTTGAAAATTTTCACCTTATGTGACGCAAGAACATGGTATACTTTGGGAATGGAAGTCTGTGTTGGGAAACAGCCAGAGGGTCCCTTTGCACTGTCAAACTCGCCTAAGGAGATAGTAAATAGTCTTCTACGGCCTATCGAAGGCACAGGACACAATGTGAGACTAGACAACTTGTTTTGTTCCATACCACTGGTTGAAGAGCTCCTCAAAAAGAAACTTACAGTAGTAGGAACTCTTATAAAGAATAAGAAGGAGCTCCCTTCAGACTTTGTTTGCATGAGAGGTCGTGAACTTAGAAGCAGCCTTTTTGGATTCAAAAAGGATATCACCATAGTTTCATATGTGCCAAAGAAGGGCAAAAATGTTATTCTTCTTTCATCTTTGCATCATGACGGTGCCACTGACACCAATACTGCAGAGGAAAAGAAACCAGAAATTATAAAAATGTACAATACGATCAAAACAGGTGTGGACACAATAGATGAAATGTGCGCTACTTATTCAACATCAAGAAAAACTAGACACTGGCCACTTGCCCTATTTTTCCAAATGATTGACATTGCTTGCATTAACGCCTTCATCATATATGCAAATAATAACAATGAGAGGATTTCCTGAAGAATGTTTTTACGTGATGTCAGAAGGTCATTAGTAAATCCCATAGTGTGCAAGAGAGCAGCCACTCACTCCCTGCCTAAACAAGTTAGACAGAAAGTTGCAAAAGTGGCTGGAATTGCAGACATCAACAATGCACCAACTTCTGAACAAAGAATACTTAAGCCCACGCACTGCACAGTTTGTCCTCAGAGTAAAGATATAAAAGTTAAATTGCACTGTGCTCAATGTTTGAAAGATACGTGTGTAAAGCACATGAGAAATGTGTGTGAAAAGTGTTACGATAACGCGCCCCTTGCAGCTAGTGATTGTGACTGATTTCATAAAATGTTTGTATGAGTTAACTGAACAAATGTTTGATTATACACACGAGGGTTGTTTTTTAAGTAAGGGCCGTTCGCGCGTATAGTCCCATAGTTCGCGCGGACGCCGCAACAAGCCACCGCGCCATTTGCCGGCATCCTTCCCGTTCACACTGATGCAAGTTGCAGCTCTGTAGCTGACATGTACGCATCGCTGTGCTACTTTATAATGTTTGCGATTATTGAATCACCCGCCGCGTGTGAGATACGGTCAGTGATACGTTTTTTGACCGCGAGAAGCCTATCAGCTGCAGAAATTCATCATCAGTTAACAGAAGTATATGGCTTGAATGCAATGACTGAAGGTAAAGTGCGTCAATGGGTTAGAGAGTTTAAAAATGGCTGTCAAAACGTCCGTGACGAAGAACGCTCAGGCCGGCCCTCTGTGATCACTGATGATTTGGTGGCTGCAGTCGAAACAAATATTCGTCAGGACAGAAGATTCACAATTTCCACTATTCCTTTGCAATTTCCACAAGTTTCAAGATAAGTTTTGTACAAAATTGTGTCTGCAAACATAAACTTTAAGAAACTGTGTTCTCGGTGGGTACCCAGACTCATCACAGAGGACCACAAAGGGAAGACATTTGCCACTTCATTGGACTTTTTGATTCGTTGCGAGGAAGAAGGGGACGACATGTTGAGTCAAATTGTCACTGGAGATGAAACATGGGTATCCCATATCACTCCCGAAAGCAACCGACAATCGATGGAATGGCGACACACAACCTCACCCGTCAAGGTCAAAGCCAAACAGACGCTGTCAAAGCGCAAGATTATGGCAACTGTGTTCTGGGACCGGCGCGGTGTTTTGCTAGTCGACTTTATGCCACAAGGAATGACAATCAGCTCAGATGCCTACTGTGCAACTCTAAAGAAGCTCCGCAGAGCAATTCAAAAGAAAAGGCGCGGCATGCTGACAAAATGAGTTTTGCTCCCGCACGATAATGCTAGGCCTCACACCTCTCAAAAGACTCGGGATTTGATTGATTCTTTTGGCTGGGAAGTTTTGGACCATGCACCATACAGCCCCGACCTTGCTCCTAGCGATTTTCACCTTTTCCGGTACCTGAAACATCATCTTGGCGGGCAGTGCTTCAATGACGACAATGAAGTGAAAGCAGCCGTGAACTCTTGGCTGTCGGAGCAGGCGGCCGAATTCTTTGAAGAGGGAATTAAAAACTTCGTTGGACGGTATGACAAGTGCTTAAATAAACAAGGCAACTATGTAGAAAAATGGGTAAAAGTGTGTAGAATCAAAAAATAAAAGTTTTTTACAAAAGTATTTGTATCTTTTTTTAAAAATAAAAAGGGCCCTTACTTAAAAAACAGCCCTCGTATAATTTCTTATACCTGTAATACAGTATGAAGAATAACAGAAATAAATAATTAAACAAAATGTTGTAAAAAAAATGGGAATTATTGCATATGTTTCAAATAACGCAATTTAATACTAAAGTACGAGGGCAGTTCAATAAGTAATGCAAAACATTTTTTTTCTCGGCCAATTTTGGTTGAAAAAACCGGAAATTTCTTGTGGAATATTTTCAAACATTCCCGCTTTGTCTCGTATAGTTTCATTGACTTCCGACAGGTGGCAAAGCTGTACGGAGCTGTTAAAATGGTGGCTGTAACGGATGTGCGTTGCAAACAACAGGCAGTGATCGAGTATCTTTTGGCGGAAAACCAGGGCATCTCAGATATTCATAGGCGCTTGCAGAATGTCTACGGTGATCTGGCAGTGGACAAAAGCACGGTGAGTCGTTGGGCAAAGCGTGTGTCATCATCACCGCAAGGTCAAGCAAGACTGTCTGATCTCCCGCGTGCGGGCCGGCCGTGCACAGCTGTGACTCCTGCAATGGCGGAGCGTGCGAACACACTCGTTCGAGATGATCGACGGATCACCATCAAACAACTCAGCGCTCAACTTGACATCTCTGTTGGTAGTGCTGTCACAATTGTTCACCAGTTGGGATATTCAAAGGTTTGTTCCCACTGGGTCCCTCGTTGTCCAACCGAACACCGTAAAGAGCAAAGGAGAACCATCTGTGCGGAATTGCTTGCTCGTCATGTGGCTGAGGGTGACAATTTCTTGTCAAAGATTGTTACAGGCGATGAAACATGGGTTCATCACTTCGAACCTGAAACAAAACGGCAATCAATGGAGTGGCGCCACACCCACTCCCCTACCAAGAAAAAGTTTAAAGCCATACCCTCAGCCGGTAAAGTCATGGTTACAGTCTTCTGGGACGCTGAAGGGGTTATTCTGTTCGATGTCCTTCCCCATGGTCAAACGATCAACTCTGAAGTGTATTGTGCTACTCTTCAGAAATTGAAGAAACGACTTCAGCGTGTTCGTAGGCACAAAAATCTGAACGAACTTCTCCTTCTTCATGACAACGCAAGACCTCACACAAGTCTTCGCACCCGAGAGGAGCTCACAAAACTTCAGTGGACTGTTCTTCCTCATGCACCCTACAGCCCCGATCTCGCACCGTCGGATTTCCACATGTTTGGCCCAATGAAGGATGCAATCCGTGGGAGGCACTACGTGGATGATGAAGAAGTTATTAATGCAGTACGACGTTGGCTCCGACATCGACCAGTGGAATGGTACCGTGCAGGCATACAGGCCCTCATTTCAAGGTGGCGTAAGGCCGTAGCATTGAATGGAGATTAGGTTGAAAAATAGTGTTGTATAGCTAAAAGATTGGGGAATAACCTGGTGTATTTCAATGCTGAATAAAACAACCCCTGTTTCAGAAAAAAAATGTGTTGCATTACTTATTGAACTGCCCTCGTAATATTAAATTAAACGATAAAGTACTGAGAGATAGCATTCTAAATAGCCATTTATAAAGTAAACATATTCATATCGATATGCTGCACAGCAATGTCATTATAACCACTTTTATTTGGGGTGTTAGCAGCATCCCGCGCGACTATTAACGTTACGAAAAGCCGCGCAGCTGCATAAGGCTGAATTGACTCAGAAGGTCAGCCAAGAGGGCACCTCTCTGACACGTTCAGGGAGAGCCCCAAAGAGGATGGTGTGCATTAAAGTCACCGAGCAGTGAAAAGGAGTTGCCCAATAAGTGGAAGGAAGTTTGCTCTGATGACACTGAATGATGAATGGAGGATGTAAATAGTAAAAAGGGAAATGGTAATGCAAGAAAGGAAAATGCGGACTGCAACATCTTGCAGCCAGGTGTTCAGGCAGGTGGCGGTCGTCAAAGTGGACCGGAAAGAAATGCAAGAGGTCAAAGCTCTCGTGAGGACACAATTTTGTTTCCTGGAGGGACAGCACAAGTAGACGCCGCAATTCCAAGAGCAGCCGTAATTCCTCCTTGTTGGAGCTATGTCCACAAAAGTTCCATTGGAGGAGAGTCATGATAGGAGAAGGGTAGGCGGGAAAAAATGAAGGGGCTGCCAAGTGCCAGCCATCGAAGACACTCTGCTACAAGGTGCAGAGGCTGGAGGATCCTGCTCCAGAGATCCACAGAGGCATCGGCATTATTCTTCGGTCGGTCTGTGGAGTCCAGAGCAGAAAAACAGTTGGCAGCGCACCACGGCGACACCTCTGAAGAGGATCTGAAAGTCAGCAAAGCAGAAGATCATTTGCCTTTGTTTGATTTCATGGAGCGTTTGTGGTTGGCAGACGACGATTCAGATGTTTGTTTGGTAGAGAGACGTAAAAAGTCCTCATGGAAGTATTCCTTCTCTCCTTACCGGCCTGCCGGTTGTGTAGCAGGTGATTTCGCCACGTGAGGTGTAAATCTGTTGCACAGCTGGAGGAGAATTTGAGGTTGCACACCTGCGTGGTCATGTCCTTCGTGCAGCAAGAATGGTACTGTAAGTGCCATATGGTAAAACATTGGGTTTCCAACTAGCCAACAACTTGCGAGCGACAGGCTAAGGCACTTTTTCCTTCAGCCTGATCTCCTGCATGGACTGCTCATCGAGATACATGGGACAATCTTGGGAGGAGGCTACATGGTAACCATTGCAATTGACACAGCAGGGGAAGGAGGCGAACAATCACCCACGTGAGCATCCCTACCAGATGTTATACATTTGTCTGTGCGTCGACAGGACATTCGAGTGTGGTCGTAACAATGACATTGGTAGCAGTGTATCAGGTTCGGAATGTATGGTCAGACTGTGATAACTTCATAGCCTGCTTTAATCTCTGATGGAAGCACTACTCTATCAAACATAAGAAAAAAAGAGTGGATGTGGCCACTACGGATGCATCTACCTTTTTCATCACCTGATGGACTGCAATCACATCTTGATCAGAGAGGTAAGTTTGGATTTCTGCCTCAGACTGTCCATCGAGCAGCCTAGTGTAAATAACACCACGTGAAGAATTCAGCATTCGATGGGCTTCAACATAAACAGGATAGCCACGGAGGAGCGAAGCTGCAAGCAGTTGTTGTGCTTGAGAATCACAAGTACTCTACATAAGTACGTGCCATTGCATAAACAAGAGCAGGATTTCAGAGGGCCAGCAATTGCATCAACACCTTTCTGAATGATAAACAGACTAACCGTAGCAAAGGACTGACTGTCTTCACTACGTGAAACCACAAGGAACTGAGGTGCAGCTGGGAGAGTCTCTGTATCGGTAGCCTCATTCTGTTTACATTTAGTAGACATAGACTGAGAAGTACATGTTTGGCTCATTGCAAGGAAATTCCCCACAACTGCCGATTGCCGCACTCCTTCCAACTGGGGGGTGCCCCTCAGAGGGAGCCTCACCCACTTTAGGTGATTGTTCACACCTCAGATCATATCTCCCGAACACCTGACAGAGGTACTAACTGGCAATTTGGAAAGGTAACAGCTCATTCAGTCACCCCTTCCCGGGCCTTGCCTGTACCAGGGGGTATGTGCGAACTCTACCTGTCGACCCGGAGTTGCAAACCGTGCCTTACCCAGTCACCTGTTACACACCAGACGCATGGGCCCATCTTTAGGAGCACACAGGGGGGAGGAAGGACCACAAAGAAACCTCAAACACCAAAGTAGAGGGAGGATAGGAGAAGGGGAATGAAGAAAGAAACACAGAACTAAAAAAAAGTGGAGGGTTTGTTCTGATGCAGACTACTAAAAATGCAGAACACATTCCCAAAACTATTCCAGATATGTTCCCCAAGGAACTGGGAAAAGAATAGCACAGGATAGACTTGCAGCACGGAAGAAAAAAGATGCTGCAAAGGCTGGGGCCCGACAACAGCTGAGCACGATGTCGCCCAAGAATGGTGAGGCCCCTGGAGAGCCTACTGCTGTGGACCGCACCTTCCTCGTTTGGATAAATAAATACATAATATGTATTTTCCTTTGTGGAGTTCTTAGCAATTGAAGTCCCCAGCATCTTCGGTCAGTATAGAAGGTACGAGACTCTAACACTCTAGTTCTCCCAGAGTACAATTCTTCCATTTGTAGAAAGTTACAACTCACTTTGCAAAGAGCTTGAATCCTCAAAAACTTCACTTCTGTCAAGAATAAGGAGGGAGCCCGATCTCCTCGGTACACAGTGGTACCTATAAACCTGTTCCTGCAACATGCTTTTACAATGAAAAGCTACATTTATACCAAGTTTGAAACATGTCTGACAACAATGTTTGCAGCTTCTGGTGGACTATTAACAATTGCAACAAGTTCCAAACATGGAAAGTGCTATCAGAACAGATAAGAAGAAACGTGACACACTGTCTCAGACCCACTACCTCTAAAAGTCACTGTGTGATGCTACTGTTCGTTTGCGTTCTGACGTACATTGTGTCGCCCAATAACTGAATGGACAAGACGAGATATTTGAGCTCATCACTCTATGAGGCAAAGGGGTGCATCTGAAATGTATGAACTGCAGGTTACAAAAAATCCCATTCAATATAGGACTCCACTGCTACAGCAGTAGCAGGGGCACAGAAACGAAACTACTGTCCTTCCTACCACAGCACAGAAAAATTGCTTCAGGTTCTCTCTGAGGTGGAATTGAATTTGTCAAGAGAGTAAATGATTCGTCAGTGAAAGTGGATACACCATGGGGACTGACAACTGTGAATTTGCCTGATACATCCATTAAGGCCAACTGTGACAGTGTTGTAGAAGAGGTGATAGATATTAGTGTTGATAATGGAGATGATCTGATTTCTATCC
Organism: Schistocerca piceifrons; assembly: GCF_021461385.2. Lineage (NCBI taxonomy): Eukaryota > Metazoa > Arthropoda > Insecta > Orthoptera > Acrididae > Schistocerca > Schistocerca piceifrons. Next base: position 64,360,086 of record NC_060148.1, on the reverse strand, counting down.
TCCTACTGATCTGGCCACTCGGGGACAGAACGACAGTTTCAGTTCCCCACCATTTGTTCGCTTCTATTCGTCTGATATTCTTCTATCTCTTCATCAATCTTTCTCCAGACCATTTCCCCCTGTACTCTTATTTCTGGTCCTGCTCTAGAATTCTTCAAAACCTAATGCTTTTCTTCTGAAAGTATCTCTTTTTGCACCTTATTCTCTTTTAATGTTGCATATTTCTATATTTTCTTATTAACTTCTCAGATCACGCTTCTTCTTAAGCCCTTTCCCACAGATTCATGAAAATTAGTCCCGTCATTCACCTTGTATAAATGTCCAAAAATAATAACAGTCTTCGTTGTTATCGCATTAAACCACCAATTTTTTAAAGAACCAAGCTATCATGTATAAAACTGCTTCAAATGTTTGATTACTTTACAATTACTTAATGTGTTGCACATCTGACTTTAAGCAATTAAGCAAGATAAAGTAAAGGAAAGGTTTGAAATTATGCTTAAAGTTTGTTGGAAGTTGCAACGTGCTCTCATTATGAAACAATGGATGAATATAAAGTGGGTAATTTTTGCTCCATTTTAAGCAAAAGCTAGTTTTTCATGCAGTTCAATGTTTATGATGTCATACCTCCTGAACCATCTGTAGTACACTGATATTACTTTGAAAGTACATTCAGTGGTATATGTGGACACTGACGGCAAAATGTGTAGTGAATCAAGTTGGTGGTAAAAAAGCAATAAATTAAAATCTCATGCCTGACAATGAAATTGCACTGAATGAACAGCCAAAATGTAGTAATTCTCAAATATTGGATGAATGAAGTCTGTGTATTTGCAAGTCGTCAGTTATGCTGTATCAAGACTTAACACACAGTTTCTAACTGTAATATTTGTCTTATTGTGTTAAGCTTCTAACAAAAGATTATACAGGGTGTCTGAAAAGTCTTTCCCTGATTACACAAATTGATAACTCAGGCTAGAAGTAAGATACAAATTTGAAACTGGTGTCTAATTGTTTACAAACTATCAAAGTTTTTTTTTTTCTGTTTTAGGTTCGTAGTACGTAAGTAGTGGATGAGGTGCAGTGCTGAAGAAGCCATGTTAACCAATCAGGAGAGGGCACAGTGTGTCCTGTGGTACCATGAGACACGATCACCAACCACAGTGCAGACACACTTCCAGACAACATTCAGAAGGAATCCACCTGATGTCAAGAGCATTAAAGCCTGGTATGAGAAGTTCAAGAACACAGGATCAGTTGCTGACCTTCCGAGGTCTGGTCGACCGAGAACCTCAGCAGACAGGGTGGAAGCTCTAAGGCAGTCTTTTCTGCGAAGTCCGAAGAAATCGGTGCGCAGGGCGTCACACGAATTACAGATGCCAAAAAGTTCTCTCCATCACATTTTAAACAAACGTTTATTGTTTCGTGCATACAAAATGCAAATTGTTCAGGCGTTGTTGCCCAATGACAGTACACGTCGATATGACTTTGCGGTCGAAATGCTATCACGTATTGAGGACGATGATGGTTATCTCAGACGAATTGCCTTTTCCGACGAAGCGACCTTTTTTGTCAATGGAGTAGTGAATCGCCATAATGTGTGCATTTGGGGTTCACAACCCCCTGGCATGGTCATGGAGTGCACCAGAGGCAGTCTCAAGGTAAATGTTTGGTGCACGCTATTGCACGATCGAATTATCGGGCCATTCTTCTTCGCTGAGGCTACTGTTACATCTGCGGTGTATCTGAACATGTTGCAACTGTATGCTGTTCCTCAGATGCTTCAGTATCACCCCGATGTCTTGTTTCAGCAAGAGGGTGCACCGCCTCATTGGGGTTTGGACGTCCGTGCCTATCTCGATATGACCTTTCCTGGGTGATGGATTGGTCGTGATGGGCCAACGATTTTGACCTCCACGTTCTCCTGACATAACCCCATTAGACTTCTTTTTATGGGGTTATGTCAAGGACGAGGTCTACCAAACACGTGTACCAGATCTTGAAACCCTGCAGCAACGGATAATCACAGTCGTTGAATCGATCCCTCCAGTGATGTTGGCTAAGGTGTGGACGGAAATTGAATATCGTCTAGATGTGCTACATGCTACCACGGGTGCTCATGTGGAAGTTTGCTGATATGTGAAAAAAACTTTGATAGTTTGTAAACAATTAGACACCAGTTTCATATTTGTATCTTACTTCTAGCCTGAGTTATCAATTTATGTAATCAGGGAAAGACTTTTCGGACACCCTGTATCTCTTTATGAGTAGATTATAAGAGCATTTTAAATTTTTACATTCTGTCAATAACTACACAAAATTTTTAATATTGAAGTTTTTGTTGCCTTTATGCTGCAACTGGTACCAGGTTCCGGGATATCATGTTAGAAATATAGATGGTAGATTTTTGAGCATTTCATTTCATTCATTCATTCATCAGAAGACAACATTTTAGAAGAGAAAATACCTGAAGAACCAAGCTGGTAATTTGTAAACAAAAAGAATCAACAGGAAGCAAACATGTAACAACAAAAAAGTGCCAGTAACCAAGAAAATAAAAAAAAACAATGACCATATGTATACATGAACATTTTTCCTTCTTCCTAAGTACTCTATCCATTCCCGAGAGTTTTCCCACATATTATTAACATCCTGTAATAAATGATCTAATGGACAATGTTGGAAGTTCCACGAGTTTTTTCCCACTTGACGATATCGTTGTATAAAGAGAAGTCACAAAGCTACAAATATGTAGTGACAGGCAGGATGAGCTATCAAGGATTGATGCTTGGCGCAGGGTTTGCAGTTTATGCTCAACAAACAAGTCTAATGTACTGTACGTAAATAGGAGAAAGATCCACGACTGTATGATTAGACAATTGCTGAACAATCACTGGAAGCAGTTACTTCCATAAAATATACAGGAATAAGCAAGAGAATCAATTTCAAGTCGAATTACCACATAAAATTAATGACAGCTATGGCAGATGCCAGACAGATTCATTGGAAGAATCCACAGGAAGTGTAGTTCACCTGGAAAGGAGTTGGTGTACAAAACCCTTGGTCAGCCAGTACATGAATATTGCTCTTCAGTCTGGGATCCACACCAGAAAGGAATGATAGCAGAAATAGAGAAGACCCAAAGAAGAGCAGCTCATTTCGTTGCAGTTAGAGCTCAAACGGAGGCTTACCAGCAACCATTCTTCCTGGAAACCACTCACGACTGGAACAGGAAAAAAGGGGAGCAGAAGGGGGCGGTGTGGGAGAGCGGCAGCAATACTGTAAGTACCCCCTGCCACACACCATGTCATGGTTTGCAAAGTATAGATATAGATGTACTTCAATGTTATTTACGTAAAAAAATTACTTTTGCATAATCCTTTAAGCAATGCTTCAAAAATTCCAGGAACTATTATAGAGACAGCTCGCTTTGACATATAGAACAAACATGCAGTCTTTGAAAGGAATTTTCTGCTGTCAATTACCATAGAGTGTTTTCTTCACAGGAATTGCCCTTTTTTTGCCCCCTCCCCCTGTTTTTAATTTGTGCCCCTCTCTCAAACAAAGGGCTCTATTATACTCCTCATAATTTCAAAAATCAAACTGTGACAGCCTAGAGAAGTTACAAAAACCAGTCTCATCTTCCAAATTCAGTTCACAAAGCACATGATTGTACCCACCACCACGGCATGTTTTCGTCTTACACAAGTGTCTTTGCACGCTTATATTTTCGAGTAATAATAATGCAGAAGTGTGTCACCAATCTATCCTCTTCGATGAACATGGTGAAGTAAACAATGGGAAACAAATCATTGAAAATAACCAATTTTTTAAAACATAATCATACAGGTAAAAAAAATTTACTGGCCAAGTGGCAGCAGGAGAAAACACACGTAAACGTTAAGTAAATATGCAAGCTTTCAGAGTCAGTGGCTCCTTCTTCTGGCAGAAGGGTTAAAAGAGCAAGGAAGAGGGATGAAGGAAAGGAAGAAAGATGGAAGACTGGGTTTAACATCCTGCCGACGACGAGGTCATTAGGGATGGAGCACAAGCTTGGATTGAATCAACAAAGGGGAAAGGAATCAGCTGTGCTCTTGTGAAGGAACAATCCCGGCATTTGCCTTGAGTGATTAAGGGAAATCATGGAAAACCTAAATCTGGATGGCTGGACAAGGGTTAGGATCACCATCCTCCCGAATGCGAGTCCAGTGTGCTAACCACTGCATCACCTCACTCGGCAGGGGTGGACCTCGCTCAGTCCTTTTCCTTCACACCTCTTTCTCTCCCTTCAACCCTTCTGCCAGAAGAAGCAACCACTGGCTCAAAAAGCTTGCACAATTCCTTAACTTTCGTGTGTTTTTTCTCCTGCCACCGCATGGTAAGTAAACAATGTGCAATATTTGCTACCAGCTTCAGTGTAACAGGTCATGCAAATAAATCTAAAGAAATGTTTGTTGCTAGTGTGCAAAGGAACAGAAACAACACAGTTGCAACCATGTTGCGGACTTTGTCAGAAACAGGGTTGCGAACAGAAAAATGATTTTAAACATTGTGTAAATGGAGCTTTATACATCCCCACAGTATAACACACACACACACACACACACACACACACACACACACACACACACACACACACACACACATTCTCTGGACAGCAATTCCCCGAACCCTGAACACAGTGTACTCACATCTGCATCATCTGGTTGGCCTCACCATCCATGAGTCTCTGGAAGGACGGGTAGCTGGTGTAGATGTCCCACTTGTGACCGGACGGTAGGCGGTTCGCCAGCTTTGTCGCCTCCATCGCAGCTCGGAAGCCCGTCTGCCCAAACACAAAACATGGCCAGATGAAAATAATAACTAGAAATATCCTAGACAGAGATGCATAATCTATATGGAAATTTTTCACTTCTAGTATTGTAGTAATAAAGTGTGCAGTTTACACCAATTCACTTTTGCTATAACCACATATAGCTGACGTCAGGGAAGATCAGTTTGGATTCCGTAGAAATGTTGGAACATGTGAGGCAAAACTGACCCTATGACTTATCTTAGAAGATAGATTAAGGAAAGGCAAACCTACATTTCTAGCATTTGTAGACTCAGAGAAAGCTTTTGACAATGTTGAACGGCATAATCTCTTTCAAAGTCTGAAGGTGGCAGAGGTAAAATGTAGGGAGCGAAAGGCTATTAACAATTTGTACAGAAACCAGATGGCAGTTATAAAGAGTCGAGGGATATGAAAGGGAAGCAGTGGTTGGAAAGGGAGTGAGACAGGGTTGTAGCCTCTCCCCGATGTTATTCAATCTGTATATTGAGCAAGCAGTAAAGGAAAAAAAAGAAAAATTCGGAGTAAGTATTAAAATCCATGGAGAAGAAATAAAAACTCTGAGGTTTGCCGATGACAATGTAACTCTGTCATAGACAGCAAAGGACCTGGAAGAAAAGCTGAACGGAATGGACAGTGTCTTGAAAGGAGGAGGTAAGATGAACATCAACAAAAGCAAAACGAGGATAATGGAATGTAGTCGAATTAAATTGGGTGATGCTGAGGGAATTAGATTAGGAAATGAGACGCTTAAAGTAGTAGATGAATTTTGCTATTTGAGAAGCAAAATAACTGATGATGGTTGAAGTAGAGAAGATATAAAATGTAGACTGGCTATGGCAAGGAAAGCGTTTCTGAAGAAGAGAAATTTGTTAACATCGAGTATAGATTTAAGTGTCAGGAAGTCGTTTCTGAAAGTATTTGTATGGAGTGCAGCCATGTATAGAGGTGAAAAATGGACGATAAATAGTTTAGACAAGAAAAGAATAGAAGATTTTGAAATATGGTGCTATAGAAGAATGCTGAAGATTAGATCACGTAGCTAATGAGGAGGTACTGAACAGAAATGGGGAGAAGAGGAATTTGTGGCACAACTTGACTAGAAGAAGGGATCAGTTGGTAGGACATGTTCTGAGGCATCAAAGCATCATTAATTTAGTATTGGAGGGCAGTGCGGAGGGTAAAAATCGTAGAGGGAGACCAAGGGGTGAATACATTAAGCAGATTCAGAAGGTTGTGGGTTGCAGTTATTGTGTTGTGTTGTGTTGTGTTTTTGTTTTTCTTTAGGGTACAAAAAACAACTGGGGTCATGCATGCCAAAGTCAAAAGCTACAGAACACCAGCACAGACAGGAGGTAAATGATTATAAGTCAGTCCCAATTGACAACAGAAGACGGCTAATAACAGGAAAGTGTAAAAAGGGGTAAAAAAGACACCATACAGAAATGGAGGTCCAAAATTAAAAATGTAATGGCCTGCGCCATATTGCTTTGGCAGATAAAAAGTAAAACACGATCGATAGCCCGCTCGTCACTCACTAAAACAGCTGATAAATCGAACGGAAATCCCAAGCTGGAACGTAAATGGTTAAAAAAAAGGGCATCAGGGAGTGGCGGACACTTAAAATTTGGTCACAAAACGGTGGGGTAGCCCCACTCAGTGAATGACGATGGCTAGAAAGGCAGTGCTCAATACGCAGCTGAGTTAAAATCATCTCCTGGCGGGAGAGCCGAGAGGAGGACATCCAAGGCTTAATAAGTCAAAGCTTATTCCTGTGAAGGGAGGACCATTGGCGATGCCAATGGGACACCACCTCCTGACACGACGGCAACACAGGAATCAACGGAGGGAATATAGGTACTCGCAGGCTGAAGTACGAGAGGACTGCAGCTTTGGCAGCAGCCTCATTGCCTGGCAGACTGACATGACTGAGAACCCACAGAAAAAGGACACTGGCTCCACCAAGAGTGAGCAAGTGACAGTTTTCCTGGATCCACTACACAAACGGATGGGCAGTGTACAGTGCACGTAGACTTTAAAGGGCACTGAATGAGTCTGACCAGAGGACACAATTGAAAAGGCTGTGTCGCCGGATGGACTACATGGCCTGATACAAGGCAAAGAGCTCGGCGGTAAGTATTGAGGAGTGTGCCGGAAGCCGATATCGAAAGACACGGATGCCAATGACAAAGGCACACCCGACGCCATGAAAAGGATGTGAAGCTGAAGGCGATGGACCGAGGCTGGAGTAGTGTCCTTAGGAAGCGAAAGAAGGCCAAGGTTGACACGGGCCGCTTCACGAAGCCAAGGTGGAGAAGGGTTCACACCCACAGGGAAAGCTGCATGTAGCGTGAAGTTAATCAGCCATAGCCAGTGCTGAAAGCAGACTCCAGGAGGTAACAGAGAAGAAGGACAAGCCCCCATACTGATAATCACAGGAATCATCAAGGAAGGAGGCATAGGACGTGTGGCCACACATGGCAGACAAACGGCACGCATACCTGCTGAGGAGAAAGTCATGGCGGTAGGACAGTGGTAGTTCAGCAGTTTTGGCATACAGACTGTCAACCGGGCTGGTGTAAAAGGCGCTTGTGACCAAACGGATGCCACGATGATGGATAGTGTTGAGACAGTGTAAAAGGGATGGGCGTGCAGATGCATAAACAAAGCACCCATAGTCGAGTTTGGAATGGACAAGGGATCGGTACAAACGGAGCAGGGTGGTTCGATCGGAACCCCAGGAAGTACCATAGAGGACACACAGGACAGTGAGGGATAACGTACAGTGGGCTGCCAGATATGGGAGGATCAAGAGAGTTTCCTATCGAGCATGAGCTCCAGGAATTTCGTAGTGTCAACGAACGGAGTAGGTTGCAGTAGTTACTTGGAGATGAAGAAGCATGCACAGGATAGAGTAGCATGGAGAGCCGCGTCAAACCAGTTTCTGGACTGAAGACCACAACCACAACAGCAGCAGCTTTAGGGAGTGTACAAATGTAGTATATACTAATGTGGCAAAAGTCATGGGATACTTCCTAATATCGTGTTGGACCTCCTATTGCCTAGCATAGACACAACAAGTTGTTGGAAGTCCCCAGCAGAAATACTGAGCCATGCTGCCCCTACAGCCGTCAGTAACTGCAAAAGCGTTGCCAGTGTAGATTTTGTGTACAAGCTAATCTCTCAAACACGTCCCATAAATGTTTGATGGAACTCATGTTGGGCAATCTGGATGGCCAAATCATTTCCTCAAATTGTCCAGAATGTTCTTCAAGCATTTTTGAGGGAAATCATCTTTACTCTAGTGAATGTTATTAGTTTTTATTACACACTATTGCAATTTCGGCCTTAGGTCATTATCAAGTGCTGCTGAAAAATACAGAATGTTTAAAAAATTATTTTACAGATTCATTACGTATCTCAATGTTACGCCTCTTATACAAACCATTTTAACTATGTAGCCATGTTACTTACATATTATGGCTTTAAGCCATGTCAATGTAATGTAAGCTGACGCATTTATATGTCGTAGTCAGTCCTGTTAAATACAATTGTGTCGTCGTTCCACAGTGCCAGCACACATATTCAAACATCGTAAAACAACATAATCTGTAAATGCACATGTTCGTTAACCCATCACGAGTCACACATGCATTAGACCACAGCTGCAGACTACTGTTTGCAGGCTACTAATAACCGTTTTGGCACGTAAAAGGATGACATATATTGTTTTACTACATGTTGAGCACCATTGCAGTCCAACGACTGTATTGGGAAGCAAAGAGTATGCCCTCGTTGCACAATTATGAAGTCTGCTATAAAATCTTACAGGACTTATTCTTAAACCGTGGTTTAAGAGTTAGTCAGTAAGCCTGGTGTACCAAGGCAGCAGTGGAAATGTTGCAACTTAAGGAGAATCTATAAGGGGCGTTCAAACAGAAACAAGCCGGAGGCATAATTACATAAACCAGTACCTGTATGTTAGAAGTACTGACCCTGGCTGTTGTCCCACTGTGACGCAAGGCAGTGAATGGCTGTCTCATAAAATTCCCGGGGCTGCGATGTTAACCAGTTCCGCACGTACAGTTGGACTTCGTCATCCGACGTGAATCGTTTTCCCCTCAGAGTCTTTTTAAGGGGACCAAAAATGGCATAATCACAAGGAGAGAGGTCCGGACTGTATGGAGAGTCGCCGAGAACCTCCCATTTGAATTTATGCAGGAGTGCCGTGACTGTGTTGGCCGTAGGAGGCTTTGCATTGTTGTGGAGCAGAATGACCCCACGGGTGAGATTGCCTCGTCGTTTTGATTTGATCACTCGGCAGAGGGTGGTCAAGGTTTGTGAGTAATGCTGGGCATTCACTATTGTCCCATGGTGCAGGAAGTGAATCAGAATGGGGCCATATTGGTCAAAGAAGAACGTCAGCATAACCTTTCCTGCACTCGTGTGGCTGGCCTTGGCTTTTTATGGTGATGGTGACCACGGATGCTTCCACTGGAGACTTAATCGTCTTGATTCTGGTTCGAAGTGATGACACCGTGACTCATCTTCAGCCACCATTTGTTCCAGGAACGCATTCCCTTCCCGAGCATAGTGCTGCAGATGAGCAAAACAGTGGTCCATCCGACATGCTTCCTGGTGTGGTTGAAAACTGTGGGATATCCACTGGGCACACACTTTGCGCAAGTGCAGTCAGTCCATCATAATGGTGTGAACACTTCTGACACTCAATCCGACCGTGGCAGCTACGGCTTTCACTGTCACTCGGTCCTGGGTAATGAGTGCATCCATCAGCTGGACAATGTCATCAGTAATGCGGTGAGGTGTTCCAGACCGTGCATCATCGGCTACAGACACCCGTCCTTCCCTGAAGTGCTTGTGACATGCCTTGACCGTTGCAAGGGACACACAACGTTCACTGTGCACTTGTGACATTCGTCGATGAATGTCCATTCCTCCTACTCCTTCCGCTGTCAGAAAACAAACAACACCTCTTTGCTCTTCTTTTGCAGCCTCCAAGTCACTGTTCGCAATGCGACTGGCAGCATTGGACAATTGATGCTTGCTGCAGCTAGCTCTGTATAGTCACATGACACGCACGCGTGCCGTCTAGCGACGGGCTGTGAACTTCCACGCTCTGGTCAGAACAACACCTCGTTACACACGCCATGTATTACTCTCCTGTCACCAGTCTGCGCATTCCACACTCGGGCTCGTTTCTTTTTGAATGCCCGTTATGGATGAATTCTTAACCCACCCAATCACTGTGAATGAGTGCTGCATGTATAACGGTGGCCCCAAAACAAAGGAGCAAAGCAAGCAGTGAACACTATAGAATCACCTAAAAAAGGCCAAGACCCGACCGTCATTAGTCAAGGTGTTGCTCACAAGGGAACCTCCCCATCGCACCCCCCTCAGATTAAGTTATAAGTTGGCACAGTGGATAGGCCTTGAAAAACTGAAAACAGATCAATCGAGAAAACAGGAAGAAGTTGTGTGGAACTATGAAAAAAATTAGCAAAACATACAAACTGAGTAGTCCATGCGCTAGATATGCAACAACAACAACGTGAACTCGGGAGCGCCATGGTGCCGTGGTTAGCGTGAGTGACTGCGGAACAAGAGGTCCCTGGTTAAAGTCTGCCCTCGACTGAAAATTTTACTTTCTTTATTTTCGCAAAGTTATGATCTGTCCGTTCGTTCATTGACGTCTCTCTTCACTGTAATAAGTTTAGTGTCTGTGTTTTGCGACTGCAACGCAAAACCGTGCAATTAGTAGACGAAAGGACATGCCTCTCCAATGGGAACCGAAAACATTTGATCGCAAGGTCATAGGTCAACCGATTCCTCCACAGGAAAACACGTCTGATATATTCTATACGACACTGGTGACGGCATGTGCGTCACATGACAGGAATATGTTGTCGACTCACCTAACTTGTACTCTTGGCGAATGGGTAAAAAGATTCTTCTACCTTGCCCGATTTAGGTTTTCTTGTGGATGTGATAATCACTCCCAAAAAAGTGATGAAAACATAAGAGTTTGTCACATAAACTGAAAATAAAAAATTAAACTTTTCACTCGAGGGAACACTTGAACCTAGGACCTCTTGTTCCGTAGCTACTCTCGCTAACCACGGGACCACGGCGCTCCTTGACTCCCATTGACCTTGATGTTGCCTATCTTCGCATGGAAGCTCTGTGAGGGGGGTGTTTCTCATCCGTGACTGTACCCCATTTCAATCTGCACACCACACGGTCACACATACTACTGCTTTGGCCTGTCTAATTCTGCCTCATCCCCCTTATTGTCCTGACACGAGATTCACTTACTTCTCGCTCCTTCCTCAGACAATGAAACCATTGTGCGGCAGGCATTTCCATAACAACGGTAAAGTAATTTTTGAGGTGGAACAGTTCCCAAACAGCCAAAATGCAAATTTCTGCATCCAAGGCCTCCGTCAAAGCCTCTGTCAAGTCCTCCACCATTGCAGAAAATGTATCACACTGAAGACTGAACACATAGGGAAGAATCAAAATTGTGTATTGCGAGAAGTTTATGTCTCTCCTAAAACGTTCTCAAGCCATTCCTGAAGAATCTAATCAAGAGCTATCTAAGAGTAACTTTTCACCTATGACTGCTTGCACCACCCAGGAAGAAGATGGCAGCACAAGTCCTTGAGATTCCAGATTTTCATGTGTACCAGTACCAGCTATTGACATTCATATACATCACTTATTGACAGTTAAGTTAACAGAGATTTAAAGTATTCTACATCATTCTATGGTATGAAAATGTGTGCTCAGTTAGAGAAAACTGCAGTAAGCACTTTACCGTTTGACGGACAGAACTTGAATGAGTGTCAAAATACAGGAACAGCACAAATGTGGAAAATGCCAGAGTGGCCATCATGCCCAACAGGAAGGGCATAGTGGCCAGATAGCTCAAAAGGTCTAAACAAATTGAGAAAATCCAGTTTTAACTCTGAGGAAGTGTACTGGGGGAAAAAGAACTCATTTACAGAACAATTTACATACAGAGAATTAAAAAATTATTACATAATACAAATACTATTTACTTTTTTTATGAAAATTTCATTATTACTACCAAGAAAAAGTAAAAAAATTTAGGCACAGCTTTCACACAGTCATTTTCAACTTTGTCAACAGCAACATATTTGTGGGTTCACACTTCATATCCTGGGCACCTGACCTCAACTGCAATGTTGGAAATCTTTTCCAGAAAACAGCAACTGTATAACAACAATAATAATAATAATAATAATAATATAATAATAATAAAATGATATAATTAAAATGGAAAAAATTGAAGGATAGTACAACTGAATTATTAGTAAATCTTCTACGTGTACGAAATTGTGCTATTCTTCATCACTTTACCTTGCATCGCCTCTCTCTCTCTCTCTCTCTCTCTCTCTCTCTCTCTCTCTCTCTGTGTGTGTGTGTGTGTGTGTGTGTGTGTCCATCACTATACATTTTCGCCTTCTAAAAGCTCTTATATTTCTGTTAATCTGACGAAATAGGACTGTGGACTTCCTCTCATACATTTCAATTGTAGACACAGGCAGCTGACTCCAAGGACACCACTGCCTTTCAATATGAAGGGAATTCTCCCAACTTAGCACCACTTCACTTCAATAAAAATACTTAGTCTTCTCTTATTCAGAATCACTTATAACACAAAACACTCGTAGCAGTCATACTTCAAGCAATAGAGAGAAACAAAAACCACGTACAAAGAAAAGTGAATGATGATATTCGTTCATTAGTCTGTTCGCTACTGCGCATTCATAATTAATGTCTTTGCCGACACTTACGGTTGGTCTTTGTTTCTGTCATTATTGCTGTTTCATAAATTTTAACTTTACCATATCCACGGGGGTCTTTCACCATGTACCTACACACAACCCACTCCTTTGTAGCAATTTTGATATTCTTATTAAAGTTATATGAAACATTATTCCTCTCAGACAGTTGAAATGATCTGCACCGCAAATCCTTAACTCCCACACACAAAAATATTCTGTGCAACAACAGGACATGGTCATAAATTTATTTTTCTTGTTTTTGAGGTGAAAATGACTGAAACCCTCTAAAGACCTTCTCATTGTCAGTATTTAATATTTGTTCACATAAACGACAGAAAAAATGTAACAATTCAGGGTATGTATATTAGTCACTGGCTGAGGATTGTGCCTGCCTACACACTATTCCACAAAAATAGTTGTTAGTTGGTGACGATGTCCAATGAAGCAATCATCGACAGGAGAATGTGTGGCTGTCACCACTCTTTCATAACAATTATTTTACAACAACCTAACTTGTGATGTAAATTTGTAATAAATACATGGAGTGTGAAGTTACCTTAGATAAAAGGTCTCAAAAGGAAACAAAACATGACTGCAAGACGAGAAATATCTTGGCTCCTTCAAATGACTGACTGAGGGGGTTTTGAGTGGCGCCTTTATGCAATTTCATTAGAATTTCAACACTGTACATACTAGCAAATTCAAATGGCTGCTATGACATTATGCCTCCCTTTCCCCTACATGTTCATCAATGAAAAACATGAGACGACATTCGATTTCTTGTTCAGTTATTTGAGGTAAAAACACATTTGCCATGTACTCATAGAAAATGGGACCACACATTCAACAACTTTTTCTTATCATCCAATCCCCCGTGTTCTTGAGGGAGATAATTCCTGGTGTAATAACTAACAGCACACGAAGAACATTGGGGAATTGATAATCTGAAAGTTGTTGGATGCATTGTCCCAGATTCTATGAGTACCTGGAAGACGTGTTTCTGCCTCAGATAACTGAACACTAGCAGCAATGGTCTATCATGTTTTTCATTGATGGACATGTAGGGGATGGTGGGGATAATGGTTAGTGCAGTCATGATTGTGATTTAAATTTGTAACTCCACACATTGCTGCAATTGTACAGAGCCAGTGACTCCCCTTCTGGCAAAAGGGTTGCAGGGGAAGAAAGAGGAGTGAAGGAAAAGGAATGGTGAGGTCTAGGAAATGGAATGAGGTTGGAAAAGTCACCCATAATGCCAAGTCAGGGGAGACTTACTGGACAGGATGAGATGGAAAGGCTGATCTCTTGGGGACTAGACAGGATGAGATCTGAAAACATGAGAGCTTAAAGGTGAAAAATACAGTAATACACAAGACAGAGATTACTACTGAAACATCGTGCACGAGTTAATAAGAGTGGATGGCTAAGTGCACTGAGTGTGGTATAGAATGGAGGAGGGAAAATAGGTCAGAAAATACAAGATACAGGAAACTAAACAAGAGTCAAGAATGGAGTAGTAGTAGTAGTAGTAGTAGTAGTAGTAGTTGTTGTTGTTGTTGTTGTTGTGGTCTTCACTCCTGAGACTGGTTTGATGCAGCTCTCCATGCTACTCTATCCTGTGCAAGCTTCTTCATCTCCCAGTGCCTACTGCAGCCTACATCCTTCTGAATCTGCTTAGTGTATTCATCTCTTGGTCTACCTCTACGATTTTTACCCTCCACGCTGCCCTCCAATACTAAATTGGTGACCCTCGATGTCTCAGAACATGTCCTACCAACCGATCCCTTCTTCTAGTCAAGTTGTGCTACAAGCTCCTCTTCTCCCCAATTCTATTCAATACCTCCTCATTAGTTATGTGATCTACCCATCTAATCTTCAGCATTCTTCTGTAGCACCACATTTCGAAAGCTTCTATTCTCTTCTTGTCTAAACTATTTATCGTCCAAGTTTCACTTCCATACATGGCTACACTCCATACAAATACTTTCAGAAACGACTTCCTGACATTTAAATCTATACTCGATGTTAACAAATTTTCCTTCTTCAGAAATGCTTCCCTTCCCATTGCCAGGCTACATTTTATATCCTCTCTACTTCGACCATCATCAGTTATTTTGCTCCCCAAATAGCAAAACTCCTTTACTACTTTAAGTGTCTCATTTCCTAATCTAATACCCTCAGCATCACCCGACTTAATTCGACTACATTCCATTATCCTAGATTTGCTTTTGTTGATGATCATCTTATACCCTCTTTTCAAGACACTGTCCATTCCGTTCAACTGCTCTTCCAAGTCCTTTGCTGTCTCTGAAAGAATTACAATGTCATCAGCGAACCTCAAAGTTTTTATTTCTTCTCCATGGATTTTAATACCCACTCCGACTTTTCTTTTGTTTCCTTTATTGCTTGCTCAATATACAGATTGAATAACATCGGGGAGAGGCTACAACCGTGTCTCACTCCCTTCCCAACGACTGCTTGCCTTTCATACCCCTCGACTCTTATAACTGCCATCTGCTTTCTGTACAAATTGTAAATAGCCTTTCGCTCCCTGCATTTTACCCCTGCCACCATCAGAATTTGAAAGAGAGTATTCCAATCAACGTTGTCAAAAGCTTTCTCTAAGTCTACAAATGCTAGAAACGTAGGTTTCTCTTTCCTTAATCTTTCTTCTAAGATAAGTCGTAAGGTCAGTATTCCCTCACGTGTTCCAACATTTCTACGGAATCCAAACTGATCTTCCCCGAGGTTGGCTTCTATCAGTTTTTCCATTCGTCTGTAAAGAATTTGCGTTAGTATTTTGCAGCTGTGACTTATTAAACTGATATTTCGGTAATATTCACATCTGTCAACACCTGCTTTCTTTGGGATTGGAATTATTACATTCTTCTTGAAGTCTGAGGGTATTTCACCTGTCTCGTACATCTTGCTCACCAGATGGTAGAGTTTTGTCAGGACTGGCTCTCCCAAGGCTATCAGTAGTTCTAATGGAATGTTGTGTATTCCGGGAGCTTTGTTTCGACTCTGGTCTTTCAGTGCTCTGTCAAACTCTTCACGCAGTATCATATCTCCCATTTCATCTTCATCTACACCCTCTTCCATTTCCATAATATTGTCTTCAAGTACATCACCCTTGTATAGACCCTCTATATACTCCTTCCGCCTTTCTGCTTTCCCTTAGTAGTTATTGACAATAAATTATGAGAGCAAAGAAATTAATGTAAATCGAGGCCAGGTGGGTGGCTGCAGAGTTATGAGAAACTTGTGTGTGCTGGAAGAACCAAGACGGCACATGTGGAGAAACAGGCACTGAGATCGTGACAGTCATACTGTAGAGCACACCTTGTAACAGGATATTGTGTGCTGCCGCTATTCACCCTCTGGCTATATCAATTCATCCTAAGTGATAACTTGGTGGTAGTCACGACGATCCTAAATGCTGAAAAATGTTTGCATAACAGGTGGTAAATGACGTGTTGTTTCACAGATGGCTCTCCCTTTGACAGTATAAGTTTTCCCAGTTATAGGGCTGGTACAGGTGGTGTTTTTCTTTTTTTCTTCTTCTTTTCTTTTTCCATCAGTTTACTGACCGGTTTGATGTGGTGATGTGGCCCACCACGAATTCCTTTCCTGTGCTAACCTCTTCATCTCAGAGTAGCACTTGCAACCTACGTCCTCAATTATTTGCTTGACGTATTCCAATCTCTGTCTTCCTCTACAGTTTTTGCCCTCTACAGCTCCCTCTAGTACCATGGAAGTCATTCCCTCATGTCTTAGCAGATGTCCTATCATCCTGTCCCTTCTCCTTATCAGTGTTTTCCACATATTCCTTTCCTCTCCGATTCTGCGTAGAACCTCCTCATTCCTTACCTTATCAGTCCACCTAATTTTCAACATTCATCTATAGCACCACATCTCAAATGCTTCGATTCTCTTCTGTTCCGGTTTTCCCACAGTCCATGTTTCACTACCATACAATGCTGTACTCCAGACATACATCCTCAGAAATTTCTTCCTCAAATTAAGGCCGGTATTTGATATTAGTAGACTTCTCTTGGCCAGAAATGCTTTTTTTGCCATAGCGAGTCTGCTTTTGATGTCCTCCTTGCTCCGTCCGTCATTGTTATTTTACCGCCTAGGTAGCAAAATTCCTTAACTTCACTGACTTCGTGACTATCAGTCCTGATGTTAAGTTTCTCGCTGTTCTCATTTCTACTACTTCTCATTACCTTCGTCTTTCTCCGATTTACTCTCTAACCGTACTGTGTACTCATTAGACTGTTCATTCCGTTCAGCAGATCATTTAATTCTTCTTCACTTTCAGTCAGGATAGCAATGTCATCAGCGAATCGTATCGTTGATATCCTTTCACCTTGTATTTTAATTCCACTCCTGAACCTTTCTTTTATTTCCATCATTGCTTCCTCAATGTGCAGATTTAAGAGTAGGGGCAAAAGGCTACAGCCTTGTCTTGGGTGAAATTGGCAAGACTTGCAGTGGGGATGATCACTAGGGTAGGAGCCGTAGCACAGGCAGATGAGTGCAAAAGGAGTATAGGGCCTGACAAGGATATTGCGAGGATTGGGAGGGCAACAAAAAGCTATTCTAGGTGTGGTGAACACAATGCTGGATAGAATGGACCTCATTTCTGGACACGATTTTAGGAAAAAACACACACACACACACACACACACACACACACACACACACATCAGAGGAGCAAGCTTATCAGCAGAATCTGTTGTTACAAGTACAGTAACATTTTCTTTCTCAGAATTGCCAGCATTGTATACAAATTCATTCCCCTTATAGCTGACTACTTTTCCCCTTTAGGCAGTGAGAAACAAAAGTGCAGTTTCATCTGAGTTAGAAACTCTACTTGTGTCATTTGCTGTTCCCAATTTTCCCCCCAAATGACATTCTATTTCTACAAACGAGTTACATATTTGTTGCTCAGTGGTCTTTTCGTGCATAGTTCCCAAGTTTTGTGCCATTCTGTAACACAGAATTGGATGCCTTTTCATAAGTGATATATAGCTCGTACTGCCTTGTCTTACTTCAGTAAAGTGCTTTTTTCCTTTGATTTTGCTTATTATTTGCTGTTCACTGTCCAGCAATACTTCCTTTGCTACTGGACAGTGCACATTTGCAGTTGACAAAAGCCAGCGTAATAGAATATTTACCCAATCCTCAGTAAGTATAACAGAAGGACCAAAGTTATGCAATAGGGACGTTTGCTCTCTTACTTTATAATGCAATGTCACACTTGCCACACCAAGCTCTTTGGTTGCCGTAGCCATTAGGGTGCCTGCCTGGACAGCTTCCAAAGCTTTTGTCATTTGCTCAGGATTGTAATCTTTCAATGCTCCTGTTATTGACAGTCAGTTGTTCCACTGACTGACACCAGGTCAAAGGCTGGAACCAACATTTGCAAACACGAAATTCCAAGAGAGGAATCCGTAAAATAAGAAATTTTTATCACTCGTATTCTTTACACTGATGTAAAAATAACAAAAGGTACTAGTAACTGACAGACAACGTTAAAGACTGAAATGCCACAGAAAACAATGAGCCAGTCTTGTACACCCATCCTTAACATTAACAGCTGGGATTAATCTTTTTTAACAACCTGCTTTACCTCCTACAGTATCATGGACCAGTCCAGCATAATACTGTTACTAAATTTAATTCGAAAATGTTGCACATTATGCATTGAAGACTAGTTTTACTTTAACATTTGTCTCTACTAACTGTCTTAACAAAAAGCAAATTTCAGAGTACTTGACGGCTCAACACAAAAGTTTTGTCTGAAGTACAGATAGTGTTGAGGATCAGTGGACAAAGTTCAAAACCATCGTACAATATGCATTAGATGAGTATGTGCCAAGCAAGATTGTAAGAGATGGAAAAGAGCCACCGTGGTACAACAACCTAGTTAGAAAACTGCTGCGGAAGCAAAGCGAACTTCACAGCAAACATAAACATAGCGAAAGCCTTGCAGACAAACAAAAATTACGCGAAGCGAAATGTAGTTGAGGAGGGCTATGCAAGAGGCGTTCAGGGAATTTGAAAGTAAAGTTCTGTGTACTGACTTGGCAGAAAATATTAAGAAATTTTGGTCATATGTCAAAGTGGTAGGTGGATCAAAACAAAATGTCCAGACACTCTGTGACCAAAGCAGTACTGATACAGAGGATTACAGGCTAAAGGGCGAAATACTAAATGTCTTTTTCCAAAGCTGTTTCACAGAGGAAGACTGCACTGTAGTTCCTTCTCTAGATTGTCGCACAGATGACAAAATGGTAGATATCGAAATAGACGACAGAGGGATAGAGAAACAATTAAAATCACTCAAAAGAGGAAAGGCCACTGGACCTGATGGGATACAAGTTCGATTTTACACAGAGTACGCGAAGGCACTTGCCCCCTTCTTGCAGTGGTGTACCGTAGGTCTCTAGAAGAGCTAGTGTTCCAAAGGATTGGAAAAGGGCACAGGTCATCCCCGTTTTCAAGAAAGGACGTCCAACAAATGCGCAGAACTATAGACCTATATCTCTAACGTCGATCAGTTGTAGAATTTTGGAACACGTATTATGTTCGAGTATAATGACTTTTCTGGAGACTAGAAATCTACTCTGTAGGGATCAGCATGGGTTTCGAAAAAGATAATCGTGTGAAACCCAGCTCGCGCTATTCGTCCACGAGACTCAGAGGGCCACAGACACGGGTTCCCAGGTAGATGCCGTGTTTCTCAACTTCCACAAGGCGTTCGATACAGTTCCCCACAGTCGTTTAATGAACAAAGTAAGAGCGTACAGACTATCAGACCAATTGTGTGATGGGATTGAAGAGTTCCTAGACAACAGAATGCAGGATGTCATTCTCAATGGAGAGAAGTCTTCTGAAGTAAGAGTGATTTCAGGTGTGCCGCAGGGAAGTGTCGTAGGACCGTTGCTATTCACAATACACATAACCGACCTTGTGGATAACATCGGAAGTTCACTGAGGCTTTTTGCGGATGATACTGTAGTATATCGAGAGGTTGTAACAATGGAAAATTGTACTGAAATGCAGGAGGATCTGCAACGAATTGACGCATGGTGCAGGGAATGGCAATTGAATCTCAATGTAGACAAGTGTAATGTGCTGCGAATACATAGAAAGAAAGATCCTTTATCATTTAGCTACAATATAGCAGGTCAGCAACTGGAAGCAGTTAATTCTGTGAATTATCTGGGAGTAGGTATTAGGAGCGATTTAAAACTCCAGTGGAAGACTCTGCATGAGAGACGCTCAGTAGCTCGGTACGGGCTTTTGTTGAAGTTTCGAGAACATACCTTCACCGAGGAGTCAAGCAGTATATTGCTCCCTCCTACGTATATCCCGTGAAAAGACCATGAGGATAAAATCAGAGAGATTAGAGCCCACACAGAGGCATACCGACAATCTTTCTTTCCACGAACAATACGAGACTGGAATAGAAGGGAGAACCGATAGAGGTACTCAAAGTACCCTCCGCCACACACCATCAGGTGGCTTGCGGAGTATGGATGTAGATGTACTATCAGAACATTAACAATCATGTCACAATTTATTTTTCCTCTGAAACAGCTGAGTACGTCTGCTGCTAATCTACAAGGTTGCCATATAGTAAGGCACAAAATTTTCCAATATCCACACCAAAGACAATGGTTTTACTTTCATTAACATTTAACAAATACTGAGAAGTCTCAAAAACTGGGGCACTGCCAAAGACTAGTGCCTCTACCTTACTGAGCGAAAGTATACAGCATCTGTGGTAAGGTAAATGATGGAAAATGAGCAAGAAATTGGATCCAAGTTACAAAAATCCTGGCCCATGGCACTTAGTAATGAGGCTTTATAGAAACAGTGGCATACATTAAACCTAGCAAACCTGTTTCAAATGAGCAGTGTGTAGTGTAGTGTTACATGCTGTTCAGGCAAATGACATTTCCTACTCCCTATTTATGATAAGGAAAGATGATCATGACAAAAGAGTAAAAGTAATATTAGGTAGTGCTTAAATCATGAAACACATGTTGTGTGCAGTTGTTTTGTTTCACATTTATGCAGAGTTGAACAGAGAGATGTGCAGTTTGAGAAATTGGCAAGGTGTGACGGCGAGTGAACGTTGTCAGCTGCTATTAGCAGGGCCTTTTATGTTTGGTGTCACGGCTGGGTGGTGTCATGACTGTCGAGAAGCAGACACCCTTTCCAAGGATTAAAACAGTAATGATCAATGGAAGCTCTAAAATAAAATGTCACTTACTTCTTCTCATGTCTTTGGGCTGATGTCATATTTGACTAAGTTGTATCTACTCCAAATTATGAAGTTGAAACAAATACAAGACAGTCAATGATGAAATGATGATGCATTCCGCAATTAGAGTAAATATCATTTTTCCCTCCAACAATAACAGTTGCAAAGGACGCAGGGCCAATTACAGTTCTATGGAGATAATGCTTTGCAGGTCCTCTGCATAAAGAATATAATTAATGGTGACTGAGTTATAATACAGTTTAATTAACACACTATAAATCGGGTGACAGATGAAATGTCGGTGTTCTGACTCTGCTACGAACATATAAGAAGAGGGAGGGTCGACCGAAGCGCGCCATCCCACCCGTCGGCTTTGACCCATGACGTAAGGCTGTTGTGGTGTGTGACGTCATGACAGTGCGGAATTTAGTTTGTGAGAGTGGCGTGTTTGTAGGTGTCGTTCTGATGTGGTCAGTGGTGCTCTCTGGTTGTGTGTTTGTGTGTTGTGTGTTAGGTGATGTTTTTGGCTTAGTTTGCATGTGTGGCA
This sequence comes from Schistocerca piceifrons, assembly GCF_021461385.2. Classification (NCBI taxonomy): domain Eukaryota; kingdom Metazoa; phylum Arthropoda; class Insecta; order Orthoptera; family Acrididae; genus Schistocerca; species Schistocerca piceifrons. The sequence goes on along the minus strand of NC_060148.1, from coordinate 64,338,598 downwards.
TGTATACAGGTGGCGTATTGTTGAGGTTGGCGGTTCTTTCTAGTGGTGTGTTTATGGGTAGCGTGTTACGTGGCGTATGGGGCTCATTTGCGTGGTAGCATTGCACGTGTGTGGTATCTGTACTGACTGTGCTTTCAGCGGAATATTTTTCAGTGAGTTAACGATTTTAGTTTTGTTTATGTCAATGTTATCGTAATTTTTTCTGTTCATCTTGTGTGAATTTTGATAAATTGCTTTTTTATGTCTTTGGTAGGTATGGATATGACTGACAAGATCAACAGTTTTTGGTTGTCAGCGATGATGGGGGACAGTATGTTGTCTCTAATAAAATTTCTTCAACTATTCGGATTTTTGGGTGAAGTCGTGAGTGTTCAGTGTGTCGTAAAGAAATGAGGCTTACTAAAGTTCTGGTGTCTCAGACCAGGAACAGCTGTATGTGGAGATGTCGTAAGGATAACCGGTCGAGTTCGATTCCAATTTTGTTGGTTCGTTGTGTTTTTTTGAGGTAGTGATGATTGTGGACGTGATTGTAGTTTTGGGTTTTATGATTTGGTATCAGTAGTTTCTGTTGACCTATATAGGTCAAGGGAAGTGTTTGATTCCAACGTGTGGTTCTGGCTGTGAGTGTTCTGGTATCGGGAATTGCTGTTGAGCTATATAGGTCAAGGGAAGTGTTATTTGTGGGATCGGGAGCTGCTGTTGAGCTATGTAGGTCAAGGGAAGTGTCTGATTCCAGAGGATATTGTGTTTAGTGGAATCTGGGGAGTTTTGTGTTGTCGGCTTTTTTCGTTGTTTTGTGTGGTTTGGTATGGTGGTGTGTGTCTAAATTTGTTTATATTCACCCTGTCCACAATTTCCTGCACTTGTCCCTTTAGTTTCATTAGGTTTCTTGTGGAACATGTGTGTGTTGGTTTTTCAATGTATTTTCATATTTGTGGTCATGTTTACGTCATGAGGTCATAGGCGCCATATTGGAGTCGTAGTGTATGGTCGTTTCCACCATATTTGTGACATCATGGGTCAAAGCACACGGGTGGAATCAGACACTTTTGTATTTCCGAATAGGGACAAGAACACTTCATTTTGGCTCCCAGGGATCAGACATGGAAAATTGGTGAGAAGGAAAAAGGGAAAGATGGCATGAAGATTTTGAGGATTGACAAGTGGAAGATTACATTGTTGCGAAGAATGACAGAAAATCAACAGACTAAGAAGAAATAAGTGGACATATATAGCTGCATTGGCAAAAGATATTTACAAAACAGTGCAAAGAAAGTGAACCGATTTATTCTAGACAAGTAATGAATTTGAAGACAAAACACAATTCTATACTTGTTGCTAATAAATATGTCAACTGAAATAAAATTCACATGATCCAAAAATAAGGTTGACATGTGTATAACATCTATATCTACATCTGTACTTTGCAACTACCATGAGGTTCATGGCAGAGGGTACATCCCATTGTACCAGTTATTACCATTTCTTAGTGGTCCATTCACGTTTGGAGCATGGGAAGAATGACTGTTTGAATGCCTTTGTGTGTGCAGTAATTATTCTAATGTTATCCTCATGATCCCTGTGTGAGCGATACGTAGAGGGTTGTAGCATTTCCTACAGTAATCATTTAAAACTGGCTCTTGAAATTTTTTTAATAGACTGTCTTGGGCCCGTCTCTCTTCACGAGCCTGCCAGTTCAGTTCCTTCAGTATCTCTGTGACACTCTCCCATGAATTAAACAGACCTGTGATCATTTGTACTGTCCTCCTCTGTATACATTCAATACCCCCTGTTAGTCTTATCTGGTATGGGAACAACACGCTTGAGCACTGTTCTACAACTGTTCGCATGAGTGATTTATAAGCAATCTCTTTTGCAGACCAACTGCATTTCCCTCAGTATTCTACCAACAAAACCAAGTCTACCAACTGGACTCGGATTCGGGAGGACGACAGTTCAATCCCGCATCTGGCCATCCCGATGTCCCTAAACTGATCCAGGCTAATGCCGGGATGGTTCCTCTGAAAGGGCACAGCCGACTTCCTTCCCCGTCCTTCCCTAATCCGATGAGATCAATGGCCTTGCTGTTTGGTCACCTCCCCCAAAAACAGTCCAAACCCCCCCCCCCCCCCAGTCTACCATCTGCTTTACCCATGACTGAACCTATGTGATCATTCCATTTCATATCCCTACAAAGCATTACACCCAGGTATTTGGGCAATTTCAACAGTGACTCATTGATATTACAGTAATAGGATACTACAGTTTTTTTGTATTGTTAAGTGCAAAATTTTACATTTCTGAACATTTAGAGCAAGTTGGCAATCTCTGCACCATGCGGAAATCTTAAGATCTGACTGAATATTTGTGCAGATTCTTCCAGATGGTAATTCATTATAGATAACCTCATCATCAAATTCTGGATGGGCTGCACAAGTGATATGAAAGCAGTTTTCTTTGTAGACTGACTGCATTTCATCTGTCACCCGATTTATAGTGTGTTAATTAAACTGTATTATAACTCAGTCACCATTAATTATTATTAATTATATTCTTTATGCAGAGGACCTGCAAAGCCTGTCAGTACTATTAATATTCTCTACAACATAAACAGCGAGGGTCCCAACACACTTCCCTGCGGCACACCCAAAGTTACTTCTACCTCTGACAGGTTATAATAGGTTGAGAGCAGGATGATTTTGGGAGTGGAGGATGTGCTCTAACGGTAACTCCCATTTGTGTGATTAGAAAAGTTGATGGTGGAGGGAAGGATGCAGATGGTCCAGGCCGTGAAGCAGCCACTCAAATCAAGCATGTTATGTTCAGCTGCATGTTATGCCACTGGGTGGTCCACTTTGCTCTAGGGAATAGTTCCGCAGTGGCCATTCACTCCGACAGACCGCTGGTTGGCAGTCATGTCAATATAAAAAGACAAGAAATGATTGTAGCACATACGGTACATGACATGGTGTATGGTATATTCGTATGTAGTGCTCTACCTGTGACCATGGAACAAGATCATGACTGAACATACATTTTGCAAGAAAGAATATAAAACTCAAATCAACATTTGCTACCAAGGAATAAAAGTGTACAATAAACTGACTGAGGAGATTAGATTATTGTTATCAGACAATGCAAGATTACATTGAAAATGGAGTATCATTTTGATAAAAGGTGTGACAAAAAAAACAAACAATAAAACATATGATGGAGGTGTGGATACTGGTTCTGTAACTGCCTCTGTAACGAGAACAAGATAACTTCCTCGATCCTCCTCAGATCGACTTCTAATGCCAGAGAGAATCTGAGCTTATCACATTAATCAGAACAAATTACTATCATACAAAATTGTAGTTGAGCAAATGCTTCATGAGTACTGACTAGAATGTATAATATATGACTCCTAATATTCTCGCAGTAAGAATTGTTTTTCCCAAGATCTGAGTTTAATTGAAACATTCAATAACTGCTGCAGATCATATAGCAAGATTCGTTACGTTGACATTTGTTGTTCATGTTGGACGTTATTAGTACTGATTTATTCTCTATGATTTTTGATGGATTTATCCATCTGCAATGCTGGTTTCCGGCGCATTTTCAGTTTCATTGGGGATGCTTCCGCATCAACAATGAATAGGCATACCATAATTACCGGTATTACTATTAAGTAGTACCATATGCACACAGAGAGATCGATCAATAACAACTAGTACGGCAACAAGGGCAAAAATTTGGGTAGATACGTTACAAAAATTACTTTGCCACAAAACTGACATACATCGTTTATTAAATCAATTCTCAGTTAAATGACATTGTCCACACAATTTTGTCGTTAAAATACAAATAAACTGATCATGTAATTTGGCTGACATGAATAGCAAATTAATTCTTGAAGATACGATTACTAACCTGTAAAAACTCGTCCATCGTTTTAAATCCAGGCAAGATATCCGGCGCGTTTGTATTTGTGGATACCTCATTTTCCATGGAAATTTCTTCAACGCCATTCTCTTTCACGGAGGGAGCAACCACACGTTTCTTCTTGTTTTCCATCACAGCAAAGAACAACACCAAGAACTATCAACAATCCTCAACACGTCTTCCTGCAAATACTGGCCGTCTGCCGTAATGTAACCATGTTTACCAACTACCGAGTTTACCACTGCATAGCCGAGGTTCCAGTCAATCAGCTTACGTTGGCACCACTGTAAAACGAAAGGAAAACGAGAAAAATGTAAGTTCGTAGCAAAACAAAATCTAAACAAAGTTCTTCGAAGGACACACGGTAATTATCATTTCCACTCATATCTTTCATTACTTTTAATTTCGTTTGACTCTAAGTGAAGGACGTGTAACTGATTTGTAAAATTCAACTCCTCAGATTTGTACTGCAGGAGTGTACCTTGCTGAAATATACGGCTGACTATTGTCTAGCGCAAACCTCCCACCTATCTGATTTACGACTCTTTGTCGTTGTTATTAGATGTCCACTTCTGACACTACCCAGCAAGTGTGTGACATTGGTGACAGTAGTTACAGTGCGTGTGTTTGTACTGATCTTACAGACAACTACGGCATTTTGCACGGACCTGAATGCCACAAATAGATGTTCAACAACTCACAAGTGCCAAGGTAATTTTCATTGAGATTGTCATTTTTCATTTGACATGTTTACAAATATCCTGTAGCAAACTAAAATTCATTATGTTTCCAGCACCGTTTGCAGTAGTTGTTATGATAATTTTTGCCTTGTGCCTTGAGAATACCATGCAGTTCGAACAAATTGCAAGGAATATATTTTAAATTAGTATTTATACATTCTGGTAACTTTTTCCCATTCTTTATAACCGAAAAATATTCTAGTACATCGAGTAAATGGCAATGTAGTCACTCAAAACTAGAATGAAATTGTGACAGCGACAGATTCAAATTGTGGATGACCTTTTTATCCAGACTTACATTTGCAAGGTCTATATCCCAGAAGAATACTGGGGTGTTTCCTGTATTGCTCCAGCCACTGGTGAAACATTTTTGTAATTACCACATCGCTTTGTTTGAAATATTGTTTGTGCAGCAGAATTTGTCTGAGTACTAAATTTTGTGTATTGCTGCTTTCATTTGACTCTTGCTTAATGATATCTGAAACTAATACGACTCAGTATCTCCACTATATTGTCTTTTCACAATATTGTTGTATTCCACCCAGAATTTTCCATAGTTTGAAAATACTGATATAATTTGTAGCAGAATGTTACTTACCTGTAACCTGTGTCCATTATCATTATCAGGGTGATAGGCCTAGTTACAATTCAAATTAACTTTAGGGCAAAAATGTACTTTTGGTGTCAGTGGCTTTTCAACTGTGTGCTGTAGTTGGTAACTGTTTGTGTGGGGCATGATGGAAAGTGAATATGAAAAATGATCAGACAAGATGGTGGAACCACTCGGAAAACAATGCTCGATAAATGTTGTGATGTGCTCAAAACTACATGGCGGCGTAATGGAACATATAGTGCAGAATGTTTCATTATAAAGCAAAATATTCTGTAAAATTGAAACCGTACTCGTAGGTTCCTGTGCAACATCATCATTGGAAATCGAGACATTTTGAAAATACCCCACAAAGTTTTCAAAGCGATTGTCGGACTATGCTACAGACCAGTCCACCACAAGAGGCAGTTTTCTGCCAGTTGCATTAGTTGGCTTTGCCAACTCACAACAAAACAGTGACATTTCAACATTAACATCTACCTTGGGATACAACCAAACTATGACATTGGAATACAAAACAATATCCTAAGAAATTCTGTGATATACTGGGGTCACATAGGCACAGTTGTAGGTAAAGCAGATGCAGACTTTGGTCTACAGGTAGAATACTGGGGAAATGCAGTCAGTCTACAAAGAAAACTGCTTTCATATCACTTGTGCAGCCCATCCTAGAATATTGCTCAGTTGTGTGGGACCCACACCAGGTAGGACTAAGGCGGATGTTGAACATCAGCCCCTATGCCTACGTAGACATGAAAGGTGAACAGCAGGTAGCACATTAAAAGCTTTTGCAGTTGCCGCTACTTATGCTATAAGATTGGCCAGTGTGAAGTAATGAGTTGATACATTATTAATTTTCAAAACTGTACCATTCACTGATGAACACGCTGTATACAGGCTCGAAAACTACAAATCAGATGGAATAAAAGGTTATAATTCCAATTTGTTTGTCTCAGAAGGGTGCATCCAATGATACCGAACTCGACCTGCCACCCCAACCTGTGGATGGGTGGTGCGGAGGTAACTTTGGAATCTTCATTGGAAACCCGCAGTTTTTATTGCAAATTACAACTCTGTGGCAAAATCTCCATACATTTGTCTGAAACATTTTCTTCATTTTGCCACAGATGGCACTGTAATCAGAGGAATAGAAATGGGTACACAATCATAATTTACAACGTGCTACTCAGTGGCCCTTGAGTATCCAATGGCACATGGGAGCCCATCTCCATGCTGCGAGGGTAGGACAGGCTAGTATTTCGCAACTTCTAATTGGAAATCCCATACACAACATTTTATTCCTCAGACATATTGAGCAGGAGAGTAGTCGATGCACCACCATGGCCATGTAACGAACTACAATGTATAACAACAGACAGTATGCTGCAAGCAGAGCTCATGTATCATGCAGATGTAGAACGGATAGTGGCTCTAAATACAATAATACTTGCACAGTGTTAATTGCCTGCACACCCACCTATCATTTGGTGAACAGACATGTAAATAGACAATGAATGTTGCAATCACAGAAGGAAAATTTGAAATGATCCTGTTGTATGAAGAATGTAAGAGAAATGTTGAGGGTGCTGGTGCCTTGTATGCAGATCGTTTTCCAGAGAAAGGTAGCTCTCATTTGTTCTTTTACAAGGTTGTGAATGCCTTTGTCTGATGTCAGTGTACAGACTGCCAAAAGTAAACGAAGCAAATGTGTTACAGCAGAACATAACAAAATATCTGTACTTGCTGCAGTGCACCACAGACCACGAATAAGCGCCCAGCAATTACATTACACCACGATTCCTGTGTATCCTTGGGTACTATTGTCACAATGCAGAATCATCATAAGTATCATATAATAAGTATCATCCGTACCACATGTCACTGCATCAAGGGGACTGATGACCTCAGATGTTAAGTCCCATAGTGCTCAGAGCCATTTCACTGCATCAAGAACTTCATGGCATTGATTTCCATAACCAAGTAGTGTTTTGTGAATAGGCTCATCAACAAACGCAAACAATCCCCATGTTCTTTGCCAAGCTACTATTTCCCGATGAGTCTGCATTCATAAACCACGGTAGTGTTGACTGGCATAACATCCCCACTGGTTACGACAAGTTGACCACGACGTCCTTGATCGGTTAACACATGGTGTGTCATCATGGGGCGCAAACTCATTGCTCCATATTTTATTGATGGCAGTTTGAATGGACGCAAATACTGAACATTTTTAGAACAGGAAATATTGTTACTACAGCAGGATGATGCATTTTATGTTCAACAGTGTAATTGGTTTCAGCACGATGGTTACCCAGCACATATGCAATTGAAGCATGGGAGGTATTAGACCGTGTTTACACTGATCGGTCAATCGACAGGTTGCTAGGTCACTGAATTTCTTTCTTTGGGGTTATTTAGAAGATAAAGTGTACCAGCAGGAGCCAACAGGCCATGAAGACTGGACTGACCACATCAGAAACATCTCTTCTGACATTCCTGCAGATATGCTTCTGTCTCGTGTACAGTCATTTGAAAAGTGGATCACTAAGTGTATTGAAGTTGGCAGTGCTACGATTAAACACTTACTCGATTTGGAAAAGTAGAGTCGCGTTCGTGTCGATCCATGACCACGATGACACGTGGGGGTAGTCCCCTGTTTGATATGTTGGAGGAATACAACGTTGCGAATGGGGCTTTCCAATTAGAAGTTACGAAATACTGGCCTGTCCTAGCCTCCCAGCATGGATGTGTGGTCCCACGTGGCATTGGATATTCAAGGACCATTGAATAGATGTCGTAAATTATGATTGTGTGCCCATTTCTATTCCTCCAACTGCAGCGTGATCTTTAGTGAAACGGAGAAAATGCTTCAGGCGAAACATGTAGTTTTTTTGGTAGAATCACACTCTGCAATAAAAAAATGGGGGTTCCCAACAAAGATTTCAAAGTTGCCTCCGATGCACAGGGTCTGGAGGACCGGGGTGGTGTTGGGTGTGGTATCATTCGATGTTCCCCTCAGGGACAAACAAATTGTAATTATAAATTTTTTTGATCCAATTTGTAGTTTTTGAAATATTTCAGTGTCTTCGCTTACAATGAACAACCTGTGTAATAGATGACAATGATAATGTTATGCAAATGATTAAAGGAAAATCTCATATAAAGATGTGAAACAAATACTAACAAAGAGATAGAGGGGCTGGCCAGTACTTATCTCAGCTCAGCACAGCCGATAGATACACAAAACAGAACAGAAAATTTACATCCTTAGCTTTCGGAACTTTGTTCCTTCATCAGGGAGGAGAGCGGGGAAAAAAGGGAAGAAGGGAAAGTGGATTCAGTTGCTCACAACCCAGGTTATGAAGCAAGAGGGAAAGGTAAACAGGGAGGGTAGCAAGGATGGAGGCATGGTTGTCAGAGGGAAGCCAAAGATATTCTACTATTAACTACTGTGCCAGCTTCAAACCAAAGAGGATGCATACAGAAGTAAAGAGGTATATAGTATAAAGATAAACACAATTATGTAGGATGAAAAGATGTGTGAATGGCTAAAGAGGAGAGGGAAAATGGAGAAGACTGAATAGTAAATGGGAGTGAGGTTGATTAACGTAGGTTCAGTCCAGGGGGATGGTGTGGTGAAAGGATGTGTTGGAGTGCAAGTTCCCATCACCGCAGTTCCGAGGCACTGGTGTTGGGTGGGAGAAGCCAACTACAACGTACGTGCCATTTGGCTATGAACATGCTTTCAGAAATCAGAAATTGCTTTGAGCAATGGAAAACTCGCATGGAGCAGTCCAACGATCATGGCATGGATGCTTTGGAGGGGATAATGTAAAATTTGTGAAGAAGTAAAAATTAATGTCGTACCCCTAATGTGGTTACTTTTTGCCAGACTTTGTACATCGAGTAATTGTGGACCAAAATAGATCAACTGATAGCTTGTTTTATATCAATGAAATATTCGATTTTTGAAAATATAATATAATTGGATAAATAAGAATCTACTCACCAAGTGGCAGCAGGAGAACACAAGTATAAAGGTATTAAAGTTTGCAAGCTTTTAGGGCCAGTGGCTCCTTCTTCTGACAGATGGATTGAAGGGGAAGGAAGATGTGGGAAAGGAAAAGGACTGTTGATGTTTAGGAAAAGGAACAGCGTTTGCAAAAGTCGCCCAGAAGCCCAGGTCAGGAAAGACTTACCAGATGGGATGAGAAGAAAGGACCAATTGTTGATGACTGCAGTGGATGAAATTTGAAAACGTGAGAGCCTAAAGGTGGATGATAGGTTAATACAGAAGTCAGTAAATGAAAGGTATAGAAAATTAAAAGGAAGTGAAGAAAGGAATAGTTTCTGTGAAGGAATAGTAGACCAAAGAAATTAAGGTAAATTAAGGCAAGTTGGATGGCGAGGGTCAAGGAAATGGTGGAGTGCAAGTTCCCACCTGCAGAGTTCTCAGAAACTGGTGTCTGGGGGAAGAATGTAGATGGCACATGTGGTGAAACAGACACCAAGGTCATGGCTGTTATGTTGTAGAGCATGCTCTGCAACAGGATATTGGGTGTTACCAGCGTACACCATCTGCTCGTTGTCCGCCCGCAGTAACTGAATGGTCAGCGTGACAGATAGTCAATCCTCGGCGCCCAGGTTCGATTCCTGGCTGGGTCGGGCAATTTTCTGCGCCTAGGGACTGCGTGTTGTGCTGTCATCATCATCATCCTATCATCCTCATTGACTGCAGGTCACCGAAGTGGTGTCAAGCTGAAAGACCGGCACCCGGTGAATGACCTGCCCGACGGAGGGCCTTAGCCATACAATTAAAGAAATACCCTCTGCTTGTGCCCATTCATCCGATCTGATGACTTGGTGGTAGTCACGCCGATGTAAAAGGCCGTACAGTTTTACATAATGGCTGATATATGACATGTCATTCAGAGGTGGCTCTTCTTTTGACTGCACGTGTTTTGCCAGTTATATGGTTAGTAAAGTTGGCAGTAGGAGGGTGCATAGGGCAAGTCTTACATTGGGGACAGACACAGGGGTGTGAGGCATAGGGTAAGCAGTTGAGTGCAGGAGCAGCATAGGGTCTGTCTGACAACGTTATTGCAGAAATTGGGAGGGCAACGAAAAGCTCTAGCTGTCGTGGGCAAAATGTTGGACAGAATGGATTTCATTTCAGGGCACAATTTAGGATGTCATTGCCTTGTCTAACTACCTGATTAATACATTAAAAATGCTGTGACTTACCAAATGGGAAAGCGCTGGTAGACAGACACAATTAAACACACACACACACACACACACACACACACACACACAAATATCAAGCTTTCGCAACCCCACAGTTGCTTCATCAGGAAAGAGGGAAGGAGAGGGAAAGACGAAAGGATGTGGGTTTTAAGGGAGAGAGTAATGAGTCATTCCAATCCCGAAAGTGGAAAGACTTACCTTAGGGGGAAAAGGGAACAGGTATACACTCGCACGACAAACTCTTTGCCTTTACAAACTCTTTGCCTTTACAAACTCTTTGCCTTTACAAACTCTTTGCCTTTACAAACTCTTTGCCTTTACAAACTCTTTGCCTTTACAAACTCTTTGCCTTTACAAACTCTTTGCCTTTACAAACTCTTTGCCTTTACAAACTCTTTGCCTTTACAAATGTCTGCTTGTGTCTGTATATGTGCGGACATCCTTTCGTCTTTCCCTCTCCTTCCCTCTCTCCTGATGAATCAACCGTGGGTTGCAAAAGCTTGATATTTTTGTGTGTGTGTGTGTGTGTGTGTGTGTGTGTGTGTGTGTGTGTGTGTGTGTGTGTGTGTGTGTGTGTGTGTGTGTATTTTTTATTGCGTCTATCTACCATCGCTTTCCCGTTTGGTAAGTCACAGCATTTTTAATATATGTTTCCCATGTGGAATGTTTCTTTCTATTATATTCATACCTGACTAATATACTTGAGACCAAGATACTACAGAGTGACAAGTGGGGTACACCTGAGCTGTTTTTCGGAGGGATCAGCAGTACCAGTATTGAATGGGATGGCCCAGAATATCTCCTTTCGAGCTAGGCTGTTGGGGTAATTATGTTCACCTGAAGACTGAGATGACAATATATAGTTTGTTTCATGGTAGGTCATTTGTCTTGTAACTGTAGAACAGAAACATACACGTAATGTGCTGTTTATTTGGATTTGTACACGACCATTCTACACCGTGCAGTGAGATGGAGGCCCTGTACGAGCCCCCGGCGCGGCCGGTGGGCCTGGAGCGGATGGAGACGGCAGTGGCCATCGCCATCGGCGCCCTCGCCGCCGTCTTCCTGGGCGCACTCGTCGTGTTGGTCGTCGTCTGGCGCCGCCACCACACGCGCTACCTCGACAAGCTCAGTGCCGGGTGAGCAGTCGAGAGGGTTTGCGTGGCGGGAACACAACTTCTTTCTATAGGTTCTTTATAAAATTGTACATAAGTGTCTTCTATTACAAACTTTTTGTGCTTCTTTCAGGTAACAATGAAGTCTTATTATATTCTTGATTGTGTTGTTGTGGTCTTCAGTCCTGAGACTGGTTTGATGCAGATATGAAACTTCCTGGCAGATTAAAACTGTGTGCCCAACCGAGGCTCGAACTCGGGACCTTTGCCTTTCGCGGGCAAGTGCTCTACCATCTGAGCTACCGAAGCACGACTCACACCCGGTACTCACAGCTTTACTTCTGCCAGTACCTCGTCTCCTACCTTCCAAACTTTACAGAAGCTCTCCTGCGAACCTTGCAGAACTAAGACTCCTGAAAGAAAGTTTGGAAGGTAGGAGACGAGGTACTGGCAGAAGTAAAGCTGTGAGTACCGGGTGTGAGTCGTGCTTAGGTAGCTCAGATGGTAGAGCACTTGCCTGCGAAAGGCAAAGGTCCCGAGTTTGAGTCTCGGTCGGGCACACAGTTTTAATCTGCCAGGAAGTTTCATATCAGCGCACACTCCGCTGCAGAGTGAAAATCTCATTCTGGTTTGATGCAGCTCTCCATGCTACTCTATCCTGTACAAGCTTCTTTATCTCCCAGTACCTACTGCAACCTACATCCTTCTGAATCTGCTTAGTGTATTCATCTCTTGGTCTCCCTCTACGATTTTTACCCTCCACGCTGCCCTCCAATACTAAATTGGTGCTCCCTTGATACCTCAGAACGTGTCCTACCAACCGATTCCTTCTTCTAGTCAAGTTGTGCCACAGACTTCTCTTCTCCCCAATCCTATTCAATACCTCCTCATTAGTTATGTGATCTACTCATCTAATCTTCAGCATTCTTCTGTAGCACCACATTTCAAAAGCTTCTGTTCTCTTCTTGTCTAAACTATTTATCGTCCACGTTTCACTTCCATACGTGGCTACACTCCATACAAATACTTTCAGAAATGACTTCCTGACATTTAAATCTATACTCAGTGCTAACAAATTTTTCTTCTTCAGAAATGCTTTCCTTGCCATTGCCATGCTACATTTTATATCTTCTCTACTTCGACCATCGTCAGTTATTTTGCTCCCCAAATAGCAAAACTCCTTCACTACTTCAAGTGTCTCATTTCCTAATCTAATTCCCTCAGCATCACCCGACTTAATTTGACTACATTCCATTATCCTCGTTTTGCTTTTGTTGATGTTCATCTTGTATCCTCCTTTCAAGACACTGTCCATTCTGTTCAACTGCTCTTCCAAGTCCTTTGCTGTCTCTGACAGAAGTACAATGTCATCGGTGAACCTCAAAGTTTTTATTTCTTCTGCATGGATTTTAATACCTACTCCGAATTTTTCTTTTGTTTCCTTAACTGCTTGCTCAATATACAGATTGAATAACATCGGGGAGAGGCTACAACCCTGTCTCACTCCCTTCCCAACCACTGCTTCCCTTTCATGTCCCCCGACTCTTATAACTGCCCTCTGGTTTCTGTACAAATTGTAAATAGCCTTTCGCTCCCTGTATTCTATCCCTGCCACCTTTAGAATTTGAAAGAGAGTATTCCAGTGAACATTGTCAATAGGTTTCTCTAAGTCTAAAAATGCTAGAAATGTAGGTTTGCCTTTCCTTAATCTAGCTTCTAAGATAAGTCGTAGGGTCAGTATTGCCTCACGTGTTCCAATATTTCTACGGAATCCAAACTGATCTTCCCCGAGGTTGGTTTCTACTAGTTTTTCCATTCATCTGTAAAGAATTCGCGTTAGTATTTTGCAGCTGTGACTTATTAAACTGATAGTTCGGTAATTTTCACATTTGTCAACACCTGCTTTCTTTGGGATTGGAATTATTATATTCTTCTTGAAGTCTGAGGGTATTTCACCTGTCTCATATATCTTGCTCACCAGATGGTAGAGTTTTGTCAGGACTGGCTCTCCCACGACCATCAGTAGTTCCAATGGAATATTGTTTACTCCGGGGGCCTTGTTTCGACTCAGGTCTTTCAGTGCTCTGTCAAACTCTTCACGCAGTATCGTATCTCCCATTTCATCTTCATCTACATCCTCTTCCATTTCCATAATATTGTCCTCAAGTAGATCGCCCTTGTATAGACCCTCTATATACTCCCTCCACCTTTCTGCTTTCCCTTCTTTGCTTGGAACTTGGTTTGCTTAGAACTGAGCTCTTGATATTCATACAAGTGATTCTCTTTTCTCCAAAGGTCTCTTTAATTTTCCTGTAGGCAGTATCTATCGTACCCCTAGTGAGATAAGCCTCTACATCCTTACATTTATCCTGTAGCCATCCTTGCTTAGCCATTTTACACTTCCTGTCGATCTCATTTTTGAGATGTTTGTATTCCTTTTTGCCTGCTTCATTTACTGCATTTCTATATTTTCTCCTTTCATCAGTTAAATTCAATATATCTTCTGTTATCCAAGGATTTCTACTAGTCTTCATCTTTTTACCTACTTGATCCTCTGCTGCCTGCACTACCTCATCCCTCAGAGCTACCCATTCTTTTTCTACTGTATTTCTTTCCCCCATTCCTGTCAATTGTTCCCTTATGCTCTCCCTGAAACTCTGTACAATCTCTGCTTCTTTCAGTTTACCCAGGTCCCATCTCCTTAAATTCCCACCTTTTTGCAGTTTCTTCAGTTTTAATCTACAGTTCATAACCAATAGATTGTGGTCAGAGTCCACATCTGCCCCTGGAAATGTCTTACAATTTAAAACCTGGTTCCTAAATCTCAGTCTTACCATTATATAATCTATCTGAAACCTGATATTCTTGATTACGTACATGTATATTCAGTGGATACCAAAAGGGCAGCCAGATGAAACCTGAAAATTGTTTAGTAAACACAGACTGGACTCGTATAAGTTGTTCCTTTTTTTTCTGGATGACAGGTTTTGATCTACTAAAGAGATCATCGTCAGCCTTACATTCCACATCTGGGATTCCTACTACCACCGAAGAATGAAGGTCTGGTGATGATCTCTTTAGTAGATCGAAACCAGTGATCCACAATTGAAAAGTAACAATTTATATATGTGACTATGACTGTGTTTACGAAATAATTGCAATACTAATACGTCACTGTTTCCTGGAAGAATGTTTCAAAAAACTGAAAACTATACACCCACCGAGATGGGACCATGTAATGGTTACATTCGAAGGTAATCACCACACAGATTTATACAGTTACCTCACTCTGATAGGAGATGATCAATTCTTGTTTTGTAGACTGCAATCGTTCACTGTTGGATCTGCAACTGCTCCAACTCTTGCACTGCCTTTTTCGACTGAAATTGACGTCCACGCATTTTTCTTCAGGTTGCCAAGCTGTGAAAATGGTGAAAGGTCCATGCTTTATCTGGGATGTGGTAGTCATTCCCGGATGTTTTGACTTTATGGTGCGCCGCAGTTTCTGCAAAGTGTCTTCGTAGAGTTACACATTGACTGTGGTTCCACGTTCGAGGAACTCGACAAGCAGAGGATCCCTGCAGTGGAAGAATATAATTGTGACTTTATCGGAACTTGTGTGTGCGGCTTTGAATTTGTTTGGCAGGGGAGACGCGGAATGTTTCCACTATTGGCTTCGTCGTTTTCCCTTTGGCTGTCGAATTGCTGTTTTACGGAATAGTCCTGTTGCACAAAAATGAGCGACTTCACACTGCCAGTCCGATGAAGGCTTGCTTCTGAGATTTGGTTGGGAAGCACTGCAGCATCCTCCATACAGTGTGTAATTTTCACTGTGTGATTTTCACATCTTCAGCTTTCTAAGGAAGGACATACATGGACATCACTTGTCGGATGAGGAAGTGCAAGAGCGGGTGCGGTTTTTGATCCATCAGTGGCTGATGGCATTCTACAAAACAGGAGTGGATCATCTTGTCCCCCAGTGGGATAAATGTGTTAATACATGTGGTGATTACTTTTGAAAGGAGACGTTCCGTGTTCCCTTTCTGGCGGGTGTTCAATTTTCATTTTACTGCCCCTCTTAGATGCCAGATAAATCTGTGTGGGCGATCGCGTACAAAACAAGAATTGATCGACTCATCTCCGAGTGGGATAACTGTATAAATCCGTGTGGTGATTACCTTTGAATGTAACCATTATATGGTCCCATCGTGATGGGTGTACAGGTTTCAGTTTTTTGGAAAATTCACCTTGACAGTGTGCTCTGAGACTCCATACAGCATTGGTAGCTCCATGCAGTACCTGCAGTGATGCGGATACACCTGCTGATAAGCTCCAAATGCTGCACACTGTCCATGGAGTATCTTAAGCAAATAATAAGACAGATATCTGTAGTACTAAGCAACCTGGTACCACTTGCAGGTTGCCTATCGAACAGCTTTCAGGAGCAACAAAAATTTGGTTTTCAATATTTTGCGCTTATTGATAAACTTTAAAAAGTAGAAATGGTGCCATAATCTGCTCATTAAGAGGTGTACTCTACTATTAAAGTTTTAGCACAATAAGTGAAACATCACAGTTAGAAATTGTGTATAGATCTAGAGGCAGTGCAACTGACGGCGCGCGCCCACACACACACACACACACACACACACACACACACACACACACACACACACACACACACACAAATAATGAAAGGAAAGGAAGTTTATCACTTAGTACATTTTCACTGTTCACACAGTAAATGTTCAGCATCAGAAATTTCAGTTTATTACTTCTTTACTGCCCACTTTCTTCAAACACAGTTTTTGCAGACAGTATCCGCAGTTAGCACTGAATGTACTGTAAAATTATATCAGTGTATGACACCTAGTTCAGGATTCATCTTATCATACACATTAAGAAGTGTGAAAAACTTGCTTCTGCCTCAGATAGAGTGCAAATTAGTTAACCTGTGTATATTCATTCAGTATTTCATAATGACAGCACTTAGTGAGTTCCAGCAAACTTTAAGCATAACTTCAAACTTCTACACGTTTTCTCACTTACTTGCTTAACATAAAATATTTACCATATTATCTTATTTGTAAAGTAATAAGATTTTTGAAGCTGTTTTATAGATAGGAGTTTGACTCTTTGAAGAATTGGGGGTTTACTGACTTGAAATAATACAGAATTTTGCGGAGCAGGCCCGTAGGTCCGCAACACCCGTGAGGCCCTTCCAAACTCACTCAACCGACGGTGCGGGTTATGCCTCAGCCAGTCCTTACTATAGTTCCTAGCTGACAATGCAATAGGAGCCCACTGTGTTTCGACCTTCCTTCTGGAAAGCTAGTGTTACCATTCTATTTATGGGAACTGGTTTGTTAACACAAGGGGAAATGTTGAAAAAAAAGTAACTTTTCTAAATAGTGCAGCTTAAAGAATAACAGTTAGAAGCCCATGTAATGCTTATCATCTTTTAATAGATCTTTCGGGAATAATTTTACACATGAACCACAGCTTTTGGTCACATTTTTTTCTGAGTTGTATTTTGTGTTGCAAATGAAATGAAGCATGTTAATTATTTTTCTACACTAGAGGTACACATGTCTTTAAAAAGTAGAAGCTTGATTTTTTTCTGGAAGTTCTTTACACTATCATGTTTAAAGTAGACTTCTAAAAAGATGTTGCTGTCATAAATTATCATTCAAAAATATTTTTAATAATGACTATCAAAATTATCAGTAATTAACCCATAGTTTTTCTTTAGTCTAAAAAATCTGTGATCTTCAAAATTAAGTTGTAAGAATAGCATACTGTTGGTTAAGTATGTTTTAAAGCAGAATAAAAAATATTCAGCCCTCTATCTTCAATAGTTTTTAACAGGTGTTTACCAGAATACCAAAAAAGTGAACTTTTGGGAAATTCAAGTTAGTTAAAGCTTGTTTCTGTACATTAATGCATGCCAGGTCCATATAAATCTAGTTTCTGGTGTTGTTTGTCTCCCATTTTTTTTCAGAATTCTTATTCGTGCTTCATTGGTGGCTTCCAACACTGATTTCTCTGTTTCAAAGGGTCCCCTAGGGTCAGTGTTAATTTAAGTTCTTTGTATATTTAGTCCACAGGGCACTTCCATCAAGTTTGTAACCTTGAACCTTGACACTACACCATTGTTGAGACATAACAGAACTTCCTATTTTCAAGCTATGTAATCACGCCAGAACAGTTTTTGTTTCTTGTTACCATGTACAGTTCTTAAAACTCTCATTTGGATTTTGAATCCTAATGTAATTACTTCTCTACAACCTTTCTGTCTCTAAGACGTTAGAGACTAAAAAGTAATAAAAACCAAACAAGTCAGAGAAATCTGTGCGACTTGCAGGTGTCATAATGTGTGCAGACACTTTTGAATTCCTCTCATTTTGGGGCTTTCTTGCGTACAATTTCCTCTAAGAAACTTTTTCATGTTGAGAAAACTAAGGGGGATTTTTATGATACAAAAAATTAAAAACTGATTATTTGACACTTAGCCACATGCCAATCCCGTAACATGTTTGCTTTTGTCACCGACTTGCGGAACAGATAGAGGGTAGGGATGGAGGTGGAGTTCCTGCCAAATTGCCAAATATACACCGAGGTGTCTATGGATTCATGGGGGTGGGGGGGAGAGGTTACATACAGACAGTCATGCAAAATACTTTTGAACACGTTTTCTGAAGATTGTCTTGAGGAGCTAGCTCAGCAGCATACACGCAGCGGAAATATCTTAGACCTTGTAGCAACAAATAGGCCAGACTTTATCGACAACGTCAGTATAGAAACAGGGATTAGTGATCATAATGTCTTTATAGCAACTATAATTATAAAAGTTAGTAAATCAGTTGGAGTAGGAATTAAAATCCTTGGAGAAGAAATAAAAACCTTGAGGTTCGCCGATGACATTGTAATTCTGTCAGAGACAGCAAAGGACTTGGAAGAGCAGTTGAACGGAATGGACAGTGTCTTGAAAGGAGGATATAAGATGAACATCAACAAAAACAAAACGAGGATAATGGAATGTAGTCGAACTAAATGGGGTGATGCTGAGGGAATTAGATTAGGAAATGAGACGCTTAAAGTAGTAGATGAGTTTTGCTATTTGTGGAGAAAAATAACTCATGAAGGTCGAAGTAGAGGATATAAAATGTAGACTGGCAATGGCAAGGAAAGTATTTCTGAAGAAGAGAAATTTGTTAACATTGAGTATAAATTTAAGTGTCAGGAAGTCATTTCTGAAAATATCTGTATGGAATGTAGCCATGTATGGAAGTGAAACATGGACGACAAATAGTGTGGACAAAAAGAGAATAAAAGCTTTCGAAATGTGGTGCTACAGAAGAATGCTGAAGATTAGATGGGTACATCACATAACTAATGAGGAGGTATTGAATAGAATTGGGGAGAAGAGGAGTTTGTGGCACAACTTGACTAGAAGGGATCAGTTGGTAAGACATGTTCTGAGACATCAAGGGATCACCAATTTAGCAGTGGAGGGTAAAAATTGTAGATGGAGACCAAGAGATGAATACACTAAACAGATTCAGAAGGATATACACTCCTGGAAATTGAAATAATAACACCGTGAATTCATTGTCCCAGGAAGGGGAAACTTTATTGACACATTCCTGGGGTCAGATACATCACATGATCACACTGACAGAACCACAGGCACATAGACACAGGCAACAGAGCATGCACAATGTCGGCACTAGTACAGTGTATACCCACCTTTCGCAGCAATGCAGGCTGCTATTCTCCCATGGAGACGATCGTAGAGATGCTGGATGTAGTCCTGTGGAACGGCTTGCCATGCCATTTCCACCTGGCGCCTCAGTTGGACCAGCGTTCGTGCTGGACGTGCAGACCGCGTGAGACGACGCTTCATCCAGTCCCAAACATGCTCAATGGGGGACAGATCCGGAGATCTTGCTGGCCAGGGTAGTTGACTTACACCTTCTAGAGCACATTGGGTGGCACGGGATACATGCGGACGTGCATTCTCCTGTTGGAACAGCAAGTTCCCTTGCCGGTCTAGGAATGGGAGAACGATGGGTTCGATGACGGTTTGGATGTACCGTGCACTATTCAGTGTCCCCTCGACGATCACCAGTGGTGTACGGCCAGTGTAGGAGATCGCTACCCACACCATGATGCCGGGTGTTGGCCCTGTGTGCCTCGGTCGTATGCAGTCCTGATTGTGGCGCTCACCTGCACGGCGCCAAACACGCATACGACCATCATTGGCACCAAGGCAGAAGCGACTCTCATCGCTGAAGACGACACGTCTCCATTCGTCCCTCCATTCACGCCTGTCGCGACACCACTGGAGGCGGGCTGCATGATGTTGGGGCGTGAGCGGAAGACGGCCTAACGGTGTGCGGGACCGTAGCCCAGCTTCATGGAGACGGTTGCGAATGGTCCTCGCCGATACCCCAGGAGCAACAGTGTCCCTAATTTGCTGGGAAGTGGCGGTGTGGTCCCCTACGGCACTGCGTAGGATCCTACGGTCTTGGCGTGCATCCGTGCGTCGCTGCGGTCCGGTCCCAGGGCGACGGGCACGTGCACCTTCCGCCGACCACTGGCGACAACATCGATGTACTGTGGAGACCTCACGCCCCACGTGTTGAGCAATTCAGCGGTACGTCCACCCGGCCTCCCGCATGCCCACTATACGCCCTCGCTCAAAGTCCGTCAACTGCACATACGGTTCACGTCCACGCTGTCGCGGCATGCTACCAGTGTTAAAGACTGCGATGGAGCTCCGTATGCCATGGCAAACTGGCTGACACAGACGGCGGCGGTGCACAAATGCTGTGCAGCTAGCGCCATTCGACGGCCAACACCGCGGTTCCTGGTGTGTCCGCTGTGCCGTGCGTGTGATCATTGCTTGTACAGCCCTCTCGCAGTGTCCAGAGCAAGTATGGTGGGTCTGACACACCGGTGTCAATGTGTTCTTTTTTCCATTTCCAGGAGTGTAGCTTGCAGTAGGTACTGGGAGATGATGAAGCTTGCACAGGATAGAGTAGCATGGAGAGCTGCATCAAACCAGTCTCTGGACTGTGAAGACCACAACAACAACAGTAAATCAGTCAAGAAGTCTAGGAGTGTGTTTCTGCTAGGTAGAGCAGATAAGCAGTTATGATGATGACAAGAGGAGGCTAGTAGAGATTCGTGAATGTGTGAAAAGATCTCGCAGAGAACCCAAAAAGATTCTGGTTGTAAGTGAAATCGCCAAGTGGGTCTATGACTTCCATTCAGTCCCTTGTTGACCAGTCTACTGTGGCAGTTGGAGATAACAAAACAAAAGCCAAAGTTTTAAATTTCATGTTCAAGAAATTGTTCACGCAGAAGAATGGTACAAACATGCCACCATTTGACTATTGGACAGACTCCTGTATGGATGACATAGTAATAGGCATACCTGGCATAGAGAAACAAATGAAAAATTTGAAAGCAAATAAATCATCAGGTCCGGTTGAAATCCCAGTTTGATTTTACAAAGAGTACTCTACGGCATTGGCTCCTCACTCGGCTTGCATTTATCGTGATTGTCTCACGCAGCATGAAGTCCCAAGTGACTGGAAAAAGTGCAGGTGACTCCAGTATATAAGAAAGGTAAAAGAATGGACTCACAAAATTACAGGCCAATATTACTAACATATGTTTGCTGCAGAATCCTTGAACAGATTCTCAGTTCGAATATAATAAACATTCTTGAAACTGAGAAGCTTCTGTCCACGAATCAGCACGGTTTTAGAAAGCATCGCTCTTGTGAAACTTGGTGTGCCCTTTTCTCACATGATATACTGAGAACTATAGATAAAGAGCAACAGGCAGATTCCATATTTCTAGGTTTCCAGAAAGCATTTGACACGGTGCCCCATTTCATGCTGTTAACAAAGGTACAAGTGTGTGGAATAAGTTCACAGATATGTGAGTGGCTTGAAGACTTCTTTAAATAATAAAACCCAGATTGTTACTCGACAACGAGTGTTCATCAGAGATAGTGGTATCGTCAGGCCCCAGGGAAGTGTGAAACGACCGCTGTTGTTCTCTGTATACATAAATATTTTGGTGGACAGGGTGGACAACAATCTGTGGTTGTTTGCTGATGATGCCGTGGTGTATGGTAGGGTGTCAAAGTTGAGTGACTGTAGGAAGATACGAGGTGACTCAGACAAAATTTCCAGTCGTTTTTATGAATGACAGATAGCCCTAAATGAGGAAAAATGAAAGTTAATGTGGATGAGTAGGAAGATCAAACCTGTAGTGTTCAGATACAGCATCACTATTGTGTTGCTTGACAGATTCCAGTCGTTTAAGTATCTGGGAGTAACGTTGCAAAGCAGTATGAGGTGGAATGAGCATGTGAGAACGGTAGTAGGGAAGTTGAATGGTTGACTTTGGTTTGTTGGGTGAATTTTAGAAAAGAGTGGTTCACCTCTAAAGAAGACTGCATGCTGGAGGCTGGTGCGACCTATTCTTGAGTATTGCTTGAGTGTTTGGGATCCGTACCACATCAGATTGGAGGGATGTATCGAATCAGTTATGGGGCAAGTTGCTAGATTTGTTACCGGTAGGTTCAAACAAGATGTGTTACAGAAATGCTTCAGGAAATCAAATGGGAATCCCTGGAGGGAAGGCGACATTCTTTTTGAGAAACACTATTGAGAAAATTTAGGGAACTGGCATTTGAAGCTGAATGCCAATTGATTCTACCGCCGCCAACATACATTGCACGTAAGGACCAAAAAGATAAGAGAAATTAGGGCTCATACGGAGGCATATAGACAATAGTTTTTCCCTTGCCCTATTTGTGTGTGGCACAGGAAAGGAAATGACAATTAATAGTACAGGGTACCATCTGCCATGCACCGTATGGTGGCTTGCAGAGTATCGATGTAGATGTTATCCACAGATTTCTGTTGTTGGCTCGTTGACTGTGAGGATGAGGGGGCTAGTTTCTCTACAGTTGAGTCCCTCCAAACCCTGGGTGAGGTACGCCGCATGTCACATCTTAAGATCCCTGTCCACAGTCGAAGTTATATCTAAAATTTGCTCTTATCTATCTGCAGATTTGTTAGTCAGTCCAATACACAATCCAACAAGTTTCTCAGTTTAACCTCACTTTTGAAGCAGACGCTGTTTGTATATGTTTTGTTTTGACACTAGTGGGAATGACTACAAATGCAGACAAAACATTTCTAAAATTGACTTTGGTCCTGTGTTTAAAGGAGGAGGAGGAGGAGTAGTAAAAGTACGGGTGGTTCAGGGACTGGTTTAAAATGAGAAATATATATACACAAAAACCTGTTGAAGGACATATTACGAGGGCAGTTCAATAAGTAATGCAACACATTTTTTTTCTCGGCCAATTTTGGTTGAGAAAACCGGAAATTTCTTGTGGAATATTTTCAAACATTCCCGCTTCGTCTCGTATAGTTTCATTGACTTCCGACAGGTGGCAGCGCTGTACGGAGCTGTTAAAATGGCGTCTGTAACGGATGTGCGTTGCAAACAACGAGCAGTGATCGAGTTTCTTTTGGCGGAAAACCAGGGCATCTCAGATATTCATAGGCGCTTGCAGAATGTCTACGGTGATCTGGCAGTGGACAAAAGCACGGTGAGTCGTTGGGCAAAGCGTGTGTCATCATCGCCGCAAGGTCAAGCAAGACTGTCTGATCTCCCGCGTGCGGGCCGGCCGTGCACAGCTGTGACTCGTGCAATGGCGGAGCGTGCGAACACACTCGTTCGAGATGATCGACGGATCACCATCAAACAACTCAGTGCTCAACTTGACATCTCTGTTGGTAGTGCTGTCACAATTGTTCACCCGAGAGGAGCTCACAAAACTTCAGTGGACTGTTCTTCCTCATGCACCCTACAGCCCCGATCTCGCACCGTCGGATTTCCACATGTTTGGTCCAATGAAGGACGCAATCCGTGGGAGGCACTACGCGGATGATGAAGAAGTTATTGATGCAGTACGACGTTGGCTCCGACATCGACCAGTGGAATGGTACCGTGCAGGCATACAGGCCCTCATTTCAAGGCGGCGTAAGGCCGTAGCATTGAATGGAGATTACGTTGAAAAATAGTGTTGTGTAGCTAAAAGATTGGGGAATAACCTGGTGTATTTCAATGTTGAATAAAACAACCCCTGTTTCAGAAAAAAAATGTGTTGCATTACTTATTGAACTGCCCTCGTACATTCGGAACCTGATGATTGACAAATTGCTTGTAGGCTTCTGTCTCGGGTTGTTCTGCCGATTTGTGTTGATGATTTTTTCTGACATTTCCCCATCAAAAGTGGTCAGCATCGTCAAAGCCTCACCCTCCATTGCTGGTGGTGGACTGGAGTAGAGCTGACAGCTGCAATTTATATGCGCCTGGTGCACGACTGTCAGAGGGCTTTTTTATGTTCATTACTCCTGTGATTCTGCTCTTGCTATCTGCAATAGTTGTTTGCTGCAGCATGGGACTCCAAGATCTCCTCCCCATGAAGCTTCCGTCTTTCTTGTTTGAGCTATTGTCATGTTTCGCGGATTTCTGTAGTCTACATGAACAAGTGAGTGTGGTACCTCTTCTCCACAGCAAGAACTTCCCTGTTGCCAAATATTACGTGGTCAGTCACAAAGTGTGTGCTCTGCTACGGCTGATTTCTCAGTCTCCCCCAACTTGCAGTGCCACTATGTTTGGTGATCCTGGTGTCGATTTGTCACCCAATCATTCCGGCACAGATATTCCCACATGTATATGATGTGTGGTATATTCCTGACATTACAAATGTGTCCTATTTGTCATTTGCTGACCTGACACACTTTTTGATCTTCTTTGTCTGTCTATAAATAGTCTTTAGCTGTGTTTGTACAATATACAGCTGATTCTGTCCATCACGCTGAGAATGTATGGCAAGAAGGCCGTACCCAACATTCCTTTTTCCGATGTGTCACTTCACAAGTGTCTGATTCTGTGAAATAGCCATTGCTACTCAAAGTCCTTTTTAGGTGTTGCATCTCCTGTCTGAGGTGCTGTGGCTCACATACTCATCTTGCTCACATTACAAGCATATTAATTGTGCCTCTTTCGTACTGAGGTTCTAATTTGAGAGATTGTACAAGAATTGGTGCATGTGTGTCAGTTTTCAGAATATGCTGTGACCCAGGTATTCACCATCCTTATCAACCAGCACATCCAAAAAGGGTAGCAGTTGTTGATCCTTTTCTACCTCCAAGGTGAATATTATATTAGCTCAGAGAATGTTCAGGTGTCGTAGAATCAAACATTCAGTGAGGTGACACATCAGAAAAAGAAATGTCGGGTATGACCTTTCTGGCATAAATTCCCGGAGTGATAGACAGAACCGGCCATATATTGTGCAAACACGATGTAAGGACTATTTATAAACTGACAAAGATGATCAGAGAGTGTCTCAGATTGGCAAAGAAGGAAGGGGACCACGTACAATGTCAGAAATATACCACATCCCATGTACGTGTGGAAAAGTCTGTATGGGAATGACTGGAGGATTAATCAACACCAGGATCACTGAACAAAATCGGCATTGCAGGTTAACACTGTGGGTCCTGAGCCATTGCGCGCGGTTGTCTACCAGAAAGCCTGGCTGATTTTAATGTATTTTTGACTACTACAACTCATGAAAGGTTTCAGTTATAGCAATAAAATTACTCTTATTGAATGACCTAGACTTTCTTGTTTAAAACCATATATAATACCTTTCTCTTTTATTTATACATACTTTTGACAAGTGTTATAATAATAACATTGTTTTTGAAAAAAGGAAAATTTGGTCAAAGGTATATTCAAAGTTTGTGTGTTTTTTTTTTTTTTTTTTTTTTTTACACAAAAATTGTAATTATGATGGATACAGCATGTCTTATCTACAGTAACTTCCTGTAACTATTTTAGGATGCAATTTTGCTCTTTGTGTGGTAAATTTTGAAGCACAGCAGTTTGCACAATGCTACTTTACATTTACTACACTGGTAGCTTGTGTCTTTTCGCCACACTTTTCCAGTCAGTTTTTTTCCTCTCAGAGAACACACTACACACTGTTTTTGTTTCTGTTTCTTACCTACTTCTGTCTCAATCTTTTCCAGGAAATGATTTCCAGTTGATAGTCTTGAGAGTCCAGATGGACCAGATCGGGGTTCAAGATCTTTGCTTTGTGCAAGATCTGCACAGATAACTGTCATGAAGTGAGATGTTGTGAGGTGTTTTCCAGTAACCTTATTGTACAATATGCAGGAATTTATAATCACCAATAGTATAACATGGAAAGCCAACTTTCTCCACCACTTTACAGTTCGATGTTCAAATGCGCCGTATGACAATCGCTGATCTGATAAGTCGACACCAAACTTGTTTTTATTGTAGTCCCCTACACAGGCAGGCTTTGACTTCTCTCTTCCTCTCTGATCAGTGAAAATGACCATCTCAGCAGTGTGCCTTGTACTTATCATATGCACATTTCTTTTGTCCTTCCAACACAGTGCTAACATATTTCCTTTACGCCCGAAAATAAGTTCACCTCGCTGAAGGTCCGGATCTTTTACAGCACGAGGCAATCCCTGCCGAGATTTTCTTGTTGTTCCCTCAAGAGCAGTTTTTGCAGCTTCCAGTTCTGAAGCAAGTATTGGACTCGTGTAGAATCTGTCCGTAAACAAAGTGTAGCCTTTCCCTGACAGATCTGCAAGCAATGTCTTTACCAGAGTCTCTGTGTCAGACCTTTCACCCGCGTAAACAGAGAAATTCCAAATGTAACCTGTGTCAGATTCGGATAACATGTACTGTCTGAAATACACACGACCTCGAAATTTACACGTGCCTTCATCTATTGTAATTTTTTCAGATGGTGTATACGCGCGCTGGATATTAGCACACATATTATCTAGGAGGGGTCTCACCTTGTGCAGTGGGTCATAGACAGTTTCTCCTTTCCTCTTAGCTAAGGAATTATCACTAATGTGGAAGATTCTCAAAATAGAAAGAAATCTGTCACAGCTCAAGATGTTTGGACAGAAGTTACATGACACAATAGGGTTCTTAGAGCAGTGCTCTCGTATGTGGCCTCACACTTACACACATATGGACTACAATTGCCAGAAACTTCCTTATTTCCATAAGTGTAACTCCTTTCCACTTTGATAATGAGCAGGTGGGTGAAAGGGAATTTGTGCTTCGTAATTTCCTGATGCATTGTTGAGCGTACAGATTAGTTTGTTCCTTTATATGTTTCATCATACTGTCTGTCAGGAAATATGAGAAAAACTCTAGAGTGCACTGTTCTGGTCTAAACTGACAACATTGCATATTCCGGATTGTCCTGAGAATAGATCGATATCTGGTGCACGATCAGTAGTCGTCCAACCTTCTTCAGAATCGGTGCGGTGCGCAGGTCTCGGCTTCCCCATAACCGTCAGTCTCGCTCATTCTTCAGGCACAATATCGACGGGATTACTTGCTGCTGAAGTGCTTGGACACCTGCTCTCCTCTTCTGAATCTATCAGAAGAGTAGTATTTGCAAATAAAATCATAATTACATACTGGGAGTTTTTTCAGTGAAAATCTGAACAAAAATTATACATGTTTTGTTGTCAGAATTCTTTACCTGAACTGCCAGAAACTTCTTCTTGAACATAGTTCACATCATCATCATCAGAGTCATCTACAATATCTTCCTCTCACAAATCAATGTCACTTTCTTCTAAATCACGATGTAACTCGCGAGCAATTTCTTCGTCCGTCAAGCCACGCTTCGCCATGTCAACGCTACTGAGACCGCGCGGGAAAAAATCGCCGCTCACAAAACACGACAAATGAAAAGGGAAGCACACCCTTCCACAGCATGCCCGCCCCATCTAGTGACCAATACTTGAACTACAGTCCATGCAGCGCCTCCCAGACAAGTGGGAGCCATAAAAACACACTAAGGAAAGAAGGGGAAGAACGAGAACCCGCGCCCGTAAAATTACGGGCGCCGGACTTTCGGGCAGGCCACACATGCCCGTATTTTTACGGGCGTCGGCGCCTAAGTGTTAAGGCAGGTGAAGAAATCAACCACGGCCAAGCGAAACTGACCACATAGTAAAATTCAGACACGGAAGTTCTTGCTGTAGAGAACAAGTGTCAGACCCTCTTGTTCAGAGAAGCTATAGAAATACACAATCATGACAATAGCTTCAACAGGAAAATAGAAACCCTAAAGACAAATGGCCCACGCTGCAGCAAACAACCGTTGCAAGTAGCTAGGGCGGAACCACATTGGAAATGACCATGGAAAAATGCTCGGACATTGGTGCGTCAGGTGCTTACTGTAACTGGCCATTGACATTGCACTATTTTCTGACCCAATGCCAATATTATAACTGTTTACATTTTAATGTCAGTTTGCCATCTGAGTTATCAGATATTTTAGCAGATAAAGCATGATCGTGTTTTACTTTTTATTCGCCGTAGTAATATGAAAAGAGATTTAATTTTCAATCATTTGAACAACCTCCTCAAACAGGAAGTGATTACTTTTATCCCTCAACTCCATTCAATTACACTCTGAGTATTATCAACTTCAAATTAATTCAGTAATTGCCCATTTTAAGTTGTGACATGGGCACTCATGACCTCAGCTCTTTCATGCCCTAAAGTGTGACAAACAGCAAGAGATGGTAGGTGCCAGCGCTAGTGGAAGGTATATAAGGCATGTCGGGGAGACATAGAAAATAGTGCAGTCATTTTCATAATTCAGAAACCAAGTGATTTATCTACATCCAAAATTGCACAATCATTGGGCTGTTCACGTGCCACTGTGGTTACAGTATACTGTGCACGACAAAATGGCTCTATCCAAAGCTGGCACCGAGATAACTGTGGTGCACCATAGGCCACAAATGGCAGGCACGAATGACAGGTGCAGAGTTATGTGCAGGCAAATAGACATGCAACTGTTTAGCAACTGACCGCCCAAAGGAATCGAGAGGCTACATACAGATTCTCCGCAATGACAGTACAATGAATGTCATTGCGTACGGGCCTCCGCAGCAGACGCCTTGTTCTTGCACCTGTAGTGACTGTGATTCATCGGCGTCAAAGGCTGCATCCCAGTACCACTACTGAACATCCACTGAGGTGGCATTTCCAGATGATATCTAGTGGACATGTGCAGTGTGCAACGTCTGAAAGCAAAAACCTTGCAACAGTCACTACAGTTCAATTCTTTTATTTTGGCAGCTCGCGCATGCCCGCCCAGATGCGGGAGGTTGCTGCATTGCCAGTTGCACGCGCCGAGAGAAGCAGTGCCATAGTATAGTATAGTTCGCAGACTTACGTTTAGTGGGGAGCGCGCAGTTTATGAAGTAAAGCTGCCACGGTCGCATTAACCCTTTCGCTGCTACAGAGACGTGCTCCCTGCATTCCGCGCTGTGCACGATTTTGTCATCACTGCACTGCTTGCCTGTGCAGACACATGGTGTTCCGACTGCTCTGAAACACTTATCATTCGATTTCACAAAAACTTGATTTTTACACATCTTCTTGACTTATACCTTCCCCCTGTAAATGACTTAATTTTGTTTCGATGTTCAACGCAGTTATTGTGCAGCATTAAATGTAGTAAACCATTGCACGAAATTTTGAAGAGTTTGCAGAGGTAAAAGTCCAAAGCGTATACTTTCCGTATGGTCGATTTTAGTTGCCACTAGAAATTTCAAAAAATTGCATTCAAACAAATAAAATTCATGAACTAAGACACTTTGATATTGTTTTTAAATAAAGAAAATATTGAGTGCCGAACAAGGTTTGAACTCATAACCATTTGCTTAGCATCCAAACACCTTAACCATTACGCTACCACAGCTCGTCATTAAATTGAATTCTTGAAGGAGTTTAAAGAATCAAAATACTGACAAACACTGTTCGTATGACTATGAATTACTCACGTTTCATCGAAGTACAATAGGAAATAAACAATTACCACTGTTCTTTATTGCGAAAAAGCGGTTAGTGAGAATGAATTTCCTTGCTATCGCCTGAATTAGGAGGCTTATTGCTTGTTTGGTTTAATTAATTAATAGAATATGAAGCAATTGGTATAAAGAATGCTTTTGCAAACTCTCTTTTATAGAAAGTCTGCTATCAAGATATTGCTTTTGTTCAATTACTTTATTTATGACTGCATGTATCTGTAACTGAAGACACTCGTCCGTGCTCTGCACTGCAGTCGAGCTCTGGCAACGTCGTTCTCTGTTCATTGGCTGACTGTGTTTTGTGATGTCAGATGCGCAAAACGAACCTAAACTCTGCCGCTGTCGTAAATGACACGCACTTTAGAATTTTATGGTCTGGGGAATGGCATTCCCTAGCTGGAAGGCACAATGGATGAACACAAGTATGCATCTATCTGTAGGGACCACCCCAAATGCATTTTTCCTCGGTATAGTGGCATTTGCCAGCAGGGCAACGCAACGTGTCGCACAGCTCGCATTGTACGTGCACGGTTCAGAGAGTGCCTGGATGAGTTTACTGTGCTGCTGTGGCCACCAAACCACTCACATTTAAACCCAATTGAGAGTCTTTGGACCACCTTGGCCGAGCCGTACACACTGGGGATCCTCGACCGAGAAACCTAGTGCAGCTAGCCGTGGCACTGGATTCGGCACGGCTCCACATCCCCGTCGGTACCTTCCAGAGTCTCATTGACTCTCTTCCTGCACATCTCACAGCAGTTCATGCTGCAAAAGGTGGTTTTTCAGTCTTTCGACAGGTGGTCACATTTATGTGACTAGACAGCGCACATATACGTTTAATATCCACTGTTAATTCTATTTGGTACGTGACCGACAGATGAGCAGTTTTCCATGATAAACCACAAAGTGATTGGTCAGCTGTCTCCTTTGTAAACTGACAGTGTATTACCAACGAACTGAAGTCTGCCACCCTGCCTTATCTATGACTGAGCCAATGTGAGTAATCCATTTCGTATTGCAAATACCACACCATTTGGTGTGTTGTTATTTAAACGTTCAATATAAGTAAATTTTGTACCCAAAACCCATGACCGAGCGAGGTGGCGCAGTGGTTAGCACACTGGACTCGCATTTGGGAGAACGAAGGTTCAATCCTGCATCTGGCCATCCTGATTTAGGTTTTCCGTGATTTCCCTAAATCGCTCCAGGCAAATTCCGTGGTGGTTCCTTTGAAAGGTCACAGCCAGCGTCCTTCCCTAAACTGATGAGACGGATGACCTCGCTGTTTGGTCTCTTCCCCCAAGCAACCCAACCCAAAACCCAGTGTATGAAAACTTTCATTCGGGGTATGTATAGTAATTCAGCTTGACCATTACGGAATATCTTTCCAGAGGGGCACGCCACAACGAATTAGAATAACTTTGGTGAAATGGTTAAATTAACTTTCTGCAAGCTCGGAAGTACAGAGAGAGAGATTTTCAGTCATTTTACATATCACCGATCCATAGAAGTTCCGTGCCTCCCCAAAAACTAAAAATTGGGATGTTATCTCTGCTCTTGCCTTTGACTGTCAGTCACCAATTAACTTCAGACTTCAGTAACTCCAAATTTCTCTACAAGAGTCAATTATAAAAAAATCACTCTTCTTGTGGTGGAATCACATTCAGATTCAAATTATCACTTCTAACACGCATTGACTCTACAAAATCATGATGGATAAATAAACATTTTCTCACTTCCACTGATGATGTATTGTAATATGATATAAGTTTTACATTCACATCAATGTTAGTCATCTGAGATCAAGGCAGGAATTGACTAATCATCATTATATTTTCCATTTACATCATTGACCATATTTTACAATGTTTAAGACAATGAAATCCCATACATCTTATGTAAATCAAAGGGCAATCACATACAGTGACAGAATCTTCTTCCACACGATGGCCTTCATCTGGTGAACATCAGGGGTTAGCTTTCCGCTTTATGGCAGCACCAAAGATGATGCCAGCATTGTTACAGCACTCTTCATTGACATGAAACAGATTAAAAAATAATTAAACACACAATCCAAACTGTAATACCATTCAAATAACATTGACAATAATCCTAGTAAATATTTAATGTCATACATTTATAATACATATAATATATTACTACTTGCAAACTGAACATTAGGAGATATTGTGTAACTGTGTTGATATTTGGTTACACTACAACTATAAATTGTTACACAGGTATTTGAGTTGACAGATTCCAGTTGTTACTCATTGATATTGGAATCGTTGGATACTGTGTGTGGTTTTTTTAATATTTTGTGTTTGTGTGTGTGTGTGTGTGTGAAGTGCACAGTTTTACATTTCACAACATTGAAAGGAAGTTACCAATCTTCGCACCACTTTTTACTTTTATGAGGCAGCACTGAAAAATAATGCTTCCAAACTTACGTGAAAACTCCTAAGGCTTTTTAGGTAAAGAGCTTCATTAAGATTATACAACTTTATTCTTCATGTCTACATGTTTGTTTTTCAACATAGTCATCCTTGCAACAAACATAGTGGACTGATGACCACAGATGTTAAGTCCCATAGTGCTCAGAACCATTTGCAACAAACGTATTTCTCTCAATGAGAGACCAGTTTGTTAATGCCGTCACTGTAGAATGTTTGACTTAGTTGACTGAGCCACATCACCACCTCTGCTTACCCTTCTTCAAAGCTATTAAAGTGGTTCCTCAACGGTGTTCTTTAAGTTTTGGAAATAGAGGTTTTTGGGATCAAAATGGTGAACCTAGCGTTCATTATGTCACAATATTGGTAAGGAATCCATCACCTGCATGCTCAAAATACAAAAGAAATTGTTAATCAAACAATGGAAAATCCAGGATGGAGTGTAACAATATTATGAGAAGGAAAGTTGCTACTCACCATATGGTGGAGATGCTGAGTCGCAGATAGGCACAACAAAAAGATTTTCACACGTAACGCTTTCATCCAATGGCCTTTGTCAACAGTAGACACATAGAAACTGTTGACAGATGTCCAATCTGCTTTGTTTCATGTCAGGAGAGAGTATTTGAGACACACGTGCACACTGTTTTCTGTACCACAGTTCTGCAGTGATAGCCTGTACACTCACTCTTGATATGCCACACTTACCTCAGAGCTGTGTCCATGTTATATAATTATTTTCTCTGATAAGTTCATCAGTCTGATTCTGATGAGTCTCGTCAGTTGCCACTCTGAACTCCATCACACACGTTGATGTTAGCACCACTATTTCTTTCATTATGAGCACGAACAACCCAACGTCGCACATTATGTCAATACGGTCATTACCATACACAGCTTTCATCCTTATATGAATTTCTATTGGAGGCAAATTTTCTACTTTTGAAACTCGATTACACCACGCCTATCACGATTAGGCCAAGTTATAGCGATCTTTACCTTGTGTGAATATGAGAATAATTGTGTATTCGTGTACGTGTTCTGTTCTAATTTGTGGGCCTCGACTTCCTGAGTTAAATGTGTGCTTGGATGTACCGATTTCCAGGTGTGTTTACCTACACCTGTTTCCACATGTTCCTTGCTCAGTGAGCAACATAGTTACTTTACACACCACTACATTACAATTCGGAGGCTCTGGCCTGATTTAAGTTTTCCACAATTTACCTAAATTGCTCCAGGCAATTGCCCAGGTGGTTTCCTTCCCCATCCTTGATGCAAACCGAGCTTGAGGTTCAATCTGTAATGACCTTGAAGTTGACAGGACACTAAACCCAATCTTCCTTCCTTCTCACTCGGAGGCCACTAGTGGTGGTGGGTTGCAACTAGCACCACTGAAGCGGGAATGTCAACAAAGTAATATTCGTGACATGTAATACCTTATCAGATATTGAGAACCGAATAAAAAATTCGGAGGCGCTGCTTTTCAGTGCACCCTCTTATGAAGGTCTGAATGAATATTTATACAGCTTTTTCAGCCTATACTTCTTTATAGACAACTGCATCATCTGCAAAAAGTGTGAAGTTGCTGCTAAACAATGGATACTCCAGGTACGAATATCAACAACATTAGGAAAAGGATAGATATTGCTGTTCACAGTAAAGATAACCCATTGAGTTGCAGACAGGCACAATGAGAAGACTGTTACACCTTGTAGCTTCTGGCCAAAGCCTCCTTCAGTCAAAAAAAAAAACACACAAATACGAGGTGCATTCAAGTTCTAAGGCCTCCGATTTTTTTTCTAATTAACTACCCACCCGAAATCGATGAAACTGGCGTTACTTCTCGACGTAATCAGCCTGCAGACGTACACATTTTTCACAACGCTGACACCTTGATTCCGCGGCAGCGGTGAAGGCTTCTTTAGGAGTCTGTTTTGACCACTGGAAAATCGCTGAGGCAATAGCACCACGGCTGGTGAATGTGCGGCCACGGAGAGTGTCTTTCATTGTTGGAAAAAGCCAAAAGTCACTAGGAGCCAGGTCAGGTGAGTAGGGAGCATGAGGAATCACTTCAAAGTTGTTATCACGAACAAACTGTTGTGTAACGTTAGCTCGATGTGCGGGTGCGTTGTCTCGATGAAATGGCACACGCGCAGCCCTTCCCGGACGTTTTTGTTGCAGTGCAGGAAGGAATTTGTTCTTCAAAACATTTTCGTAGGATGCACCTGTTACTGTAGTGCCCTTTGGAACGCAATGGGTAACGATTACGCCCTCGCTGTCCCAGAACATGGACACCATCATTTTTTCAGCACTGGCGGTTACCCAAAATTTTTTTGGTGGCGTTGGATCTGTGTGCTTCCACTGAGCTGACTGGCGCTTTGTTTCTGGATTGAAAAATGGCATCCACGTCTCATCCATTGTCACAACCGACGAAAAGAAAGTCCCATTCACGCTGTCGTTGCGCGTCAACATTGCTCGGCAACGTGCCACATGGGCAGCCGTGTGGTCGTCCGTCAGCATTCGTGGCACCCACCTGGATGACACTTTTCGCATTTTCAGGTCGTCATGCAGGATCGTGTGCACAGAACCCACAGAAATGCCAACTCTGGAGGCGATCTGTTCAACAGTCATTCGGCGATCCCCCAAAACAATTCTTTCCACTTTCTCGATCGTGTCGTCAGACCGGCTTGTGCGAGCCCGAGGTTGTTTCGGTTTGTTGTCACACGATGTTCTGCCTTCATTAAACTGTCGCACCCACGAACGCACTTTCGACACATCCATAACTCCGTCACCACATGTCTCCTTCAACTGTCGATGAATTTCAATTGGTTTCACACCACGCAAATTCAGAAAATGAATGATTGCACGCTGTTCGAGTAAAGAAAACATCACCATTTTAAGTATTTAAAACAGTTCCCATTCTCGCCGCTGGCAGTAAAATTCCATCTGCCGTACGGTGCTGCCATCTCT
Source organism: Schistocerca piceifrons (assembly GCF_021461385.2). Lineage (NCBI taxonomy): Eukaryota > Metazoa > Arthropoda > Insecta > Orthoptera > Acrididae > Schistocerca > Schistocerca piceifrons. The sequence goes on along the minus strand of NC_060148.1, from coordinate 64,303,537 downwards.
GGGACGTATTGACAATGAACGCGGCCTCATTTTAAAACAATGCGCATGTTTCTATCTCTTTCCAGTCCGGAGAAAAAAAATCGGAGGCCTTAGAACTTGAATGCACCTCGTACATATACAGGGTGCACAAAAAGTCCGGGAACACTTTCAGTTATTTATTGCACGAGAAACAAACATGGTACAGATATCACACATATGTCATTGTGGAGAGAAACCCTGGAAGTTTTCTCTTCAAAATGCAATATGTATGACATCTGTACAATGTTTAGTTCTTGTGCAATAAATAATTGAAAGTGTTCCCGGACTTTATATATATTCACACAAGCAAGCAGATCTCGTGCACACGTTTTAATGTTTTTTGACAACAAGAATGTGTGAAGTTGGATTGCAACTTTCCCACTTCTTTTATACGAGTCGACTTACTTGGTATATACAGCTGATGTTCTCTGGATAGCCGGCTTTTGGAATCTCTATAAACTTCTCCGAAGAATGATGCTAGTTACGGGGAACCTTAAAGACTCTCTCACCACTTGCGAAATAATTTGGTACTCAAAGAATAGTTTTCAATGACTATTGGTGTATTTGAGCTTCATAAGAACAAAATTCACACTTCACACTCAAATATTTAACTTCTCGTAAGTAACTCGTATTGTCTCACATTAGAAACAGATTTAAATCCATTTAGAAAAGAGCTGTCTTAACAACCACGTGTCTACTACAGACATATAGTAAAATATGTCTTGCCTCCAGCAAGTCCAAGATAAAGAGTTTTTTCAGAATTCCAAATCTCAAATGTTCGTTTTATTTATAACAATGGTCACTGATAAGATTAACACAGAATAACCTAGAAGTTCCATAGTTCTTCCTTGCCATTTCAGTACTGCCTCTGTGGATCAACCGACAAGTACTTATCGGTGCCGTTCGACCGCCGTTTCTACTGTCTTCTCACGACAAACTTCAAACCTGTCGTTGTTGTCGTGGTCAGTCAACCAGTCTCCGGCCATCTTCTTTTCTTCTATTTCTTTCTGTCTGGTGTTCGTCTGTACTCTTCTTTTCTGTAGTGTTCGTTGCCTAATTTGTGTTCTTTAGCACCTGGGGGGGGGGGGGGGGGGGGCAGTCTCCTTCCCCTTGGGGTTTTATCTGCTCTGCGACTTTGTCTCGCTTGTTTTTGGAATGGGGGACTGATGACCTTAGCTGTTTAGTCCCCCTTAAACATCCCAACAACCACCACCACCAAACCTGCACACACAAACATGCGACGTGCAGTAGGTTGGATTCTATCACCCCACTCTCACATCTAAAATATTCTGTATTCGAGATGGTACGCCGAAATTCTCGAAACACTACAACGTGACCTCTGCCACCAATAGCTCTGACTGTCACATCAATAGCAATCTGCTATTTCTATTCACGTGGCAGTTGCATTCCAGTCGGAGCTGTCGGTGGTAGTGCTCGTGTGTGTGTGTGTGTGTGTGTGTGTGTGTGAGAGAGAGAGAGGGGTGCTTTCTTGTGTGTCTTCTTAGCTTAAGAAGGCTTTGACCCAAATCTATAATCTGTAACAATCTTTTCGTTGTGTCTGGCTCCAACTTAACAGGTCATCTTTGTGACGAGTATCAGTCTATCCTTTTCCTAATATTTTTGAGGTTACTTCTAATATTGTCTGCCAAATCATTGATATACAACATTAACATGAAGGATTCAACATAATTTGCAGGGACACAGTCAAAGTTACCTCTTCTTCCGTCGGCAATTCTACATCTTAAGAAAATGTGCTGGTTCCTCACTACCAAGAACTTCTCAATCCAGTCACAAATTTTGCTTGATATTTGTGGTTTGTTGCTTTGAATTTTTTGATAGGTCACGTAGAGAGGACTGTGTGGGTGAGCTTGGTGTTCTTCCTAGATCTCCGCTTGTTCAGCCTTCTTAGGTGTCTCCCTGCCCTTTCTGAGTATTCTGTTACCATGCAAAGGCCATTGTTTCATTCCTTTTTACTGTACCAATGTTTCTATCAGTTGTGTTACATGAATTTTCTCTCTCTCTCTCTCTCTCTCTCTCTCTCTCTCTCTCTCTCTCTCTCTCTCGTGCGTGCACACGCGCGCGCGCGCGCGCGCGCGCGTGTGTGTGTGTGTGTGTGTGTGTGTGTGTGTGTGTGTGTGTGTGTGTTTTGCTCCATATGACACACTTCTCTGACAAAACAATTGTAGTGCCACTTCTTAATGACATAGGAGACCCTGTCATTTCCTAGTATTGGATGAAGCTGTTAAATCATGGCCTTTGCTTTCTGTATTGTATCGTATAACATCTCATCCATTTGCTACCAGTGTGACAGTTGTTTTACCAATAATATTCTACTTCTTGCTTCCTGCACACAGCTCCCATTTTCTGTAATCAAACTTCTCAAGTACTTACGATTTTTTTCCGGGGTCTTTTCTTCAAATTATATTTTGGTGGAGTCTCCATGTTTTCTGAGTCACATCACTTTGGTCTTCCCTATATCTTCCTCATTCTACACGCTTTTCTCAGTTTTACAATCCTCTCTGTCATCCAGAATGAAATTTAACTCTGCATCAGTGTTTGTACTGATATGAAACTTCTTGACATATTAAAACTGTGCACCAGACTGGGACTCAAACCTGGGCCTTTGTCTTTTGTGGCCAAGTACTCTAGTTTGCAAGTTTGGAGGGTAGGAGATGAGGTACTGGTGGAAGTAATGCTATGAGGTCAGATCGTGAGTTTTGCTCAGGTATCTCAGTTGGTAGAGCACTTTCCCATAAAAGACAAAACTCCTGAGTTCGAGTTCCGATTCTGTGCACAGTTTTAGTGTGCCAGGAAGCTTCTCTCTGCCCGATCAGCTACATACTTAGTTATATTTATTCCTCCTCCTCCTCCTCCTCTTCTTATACTTCTCACTTTTCGTTGGAACAAACAGTTTTCTTGCATTGGGTGTTATTCATTTCTATTTTATTTTTACTTTTGGTTATAATAGAGGGAAACATTCCATGTAGGAAAAATATATCTAAAAACAAAGATGATGTGACTTACCAAATGAAAGTGCTGGCAGGTCGACAGACACACAAACAAACACAAACATACACACAAAATTCAAGCTTTCGCAACAAACTGTTGCCTCATCAGGAAAGAAGGAAGGAGAGGGAAAGACGAAAGGATGTGGGTTTTAAGGGAGAGGGTAAGGAGTCATTCCAATCCCGGGAGCGGAAAGACTTACCTTAGGGGGAAAAAAGGACGGGTATACACTCGCGCACACACACACATATGCATCCACACATATACAGACACAAGCAGACATATTTAAAGACAAAGAGTTTTGTGTGTGTGTGTGCGCGAGTGTATACCCGTCCTTTTTTCCCCCTAAGGTAAGTCTTTCCGCTCCCGGGATTGGAATGACTCCTTACCCTCTCCCTTAACACCCACTTCCTTTCGTCTTTCCCTCTCCTTCCCTCTTTCCTGATGAGGCAACAGTTTGTTGCGAAAGCTTGAATTTTGTGTGTATGTTTGTGTTTGTTTGTGTGTCTGTCGACCTGCTAGCACTTTTATTTTTATTTTTTATTTATAAAATGCAGGAAACATATTTCTCTCAAGAAGTTTGTCACGTCTGCTGTAACAAAATTATCCGTGATTTTTCATTTGCGTTGTTAATCTCTCAGCATAAATTTTGAAAAGCTTCAGTGACAGCAACAACCATCTTGTGTAATACCCCTTCCAATACCCACCTCATCGACAGTCATTACTATCCGCTTCTGTAACTGAGATCATTATTGCACACCTGTGTGGTGGCACGAATCTTGGAGGTAAACTGGTTTGAATTCTGGCGATGGATGAATTTTTCACTGCCATTGTTTTGCTGGCAAGGGGAGCAGTGTTGGTGATGATGGCATTAGTCCCTACTCGAGATTCTTGTCACCAGTGTCCTGCATTAAATTCCAAACTTCTTGACAGTGTCTCATAAAGTGGTGGCATGTGAAACTGTCGATGGTAACCTGTTAGATGACGATGTTATGCTCGGCATGTAGAGTGATGGGTTTAAACAGTGTGGCCAATTCTTTGGCTTTGAACACTGAAACATGTGATAGTCTTGTTCAATTTTTGGGTACCACAGCCTTTGAAGAGGGTATGAAAACTATTTGTGCAAACCGTCAGAAATCAGTGGAGAATGTGCTGTCCGGTAATCTCCAGTCCACTGATCCACTATACAGCCTGCCTAAACTGAAGAATCGTGCAGAGGAATCGGGAACCGTGAGATAAATAAAAGTCTACTGTCGCTTAACTGAGCAGTGTATTCTGACAACAGTTCACATGCGCGAGTAATAATTTTAAAACTCATTAAAGATGGCCTTTGGTTCTCAGTACTTGACACAGTTCAGAGACAATTTCTACTCTTTGTTGATAATGTAGTTAATTGCTCACCGTAGAACTGAAGAATAATCCCAGACACTTGCCACACAGTTTTTTATAATATAACAGGCTCCGCCCGAAACAGAACATCAAAAATGAAATACAGGTTTGCCAGTAAATCATTAATCCAATTAGGTTCACTGTTACACACTTTCACAAGATATACACGATCTCATTCATTCAAAAAACCAATGTCAGTCATCATTAACACCATCCGAGGCTTAAGCAGACTGTCACAGACAGAATGGTGCTACATTCTGTAGCAGAGCATAATATTTTCTCTATGACTGATGACAATCGAGTAACCTCCATAGTTCAGATACCTCAATCTTAATACACTCACTCCGAAACTGCTTCTAGCATTGGCAGCACTGCTCAACTCGCATCCTTTTTAACTACAAAATTATTGATATCGTTCGTTGAAGGTCTATAATGATACCAATTTTTCTCAAAGTAAATCCATGCTCTGTTTACATCACACACAATTCTGAGCCCAATAACTTTAAAATTTAACCTTCAGAAATTTTCAAATGGAGTATAGTGAGGCTTGGGAAAGTTTCGTTATTACTTATATCAAATATAGTGCTGTCATATGTCAAATACAGTGTTGTCATTTTTGCTCTGTATCTTATATAGTAAAGTAAGTTAATCTAATGCATTTTCACATTTTTTGGCACAAAAATTGGTTATTTAATAATTCAAAAGTAAAAGAGGTAGCTCTACCCAATGTTTTTGTAACCACCTTAACCTAATTCCAAAAGTATAACTTTCTAAGTTTAATATTACGTACTTCAAAAAATTTGAAAAAATTGGATCTTTGAAGAAACTGATGATTGGACCACGTTGAGGTTCAAAACCTTTGACAACAGTTCCGTTTTACGTAATATGATCAATTTTTATCACAGTATTCAAACATTTAATTTCCCAGAAGTTTAATATACAATCTCATTGTTCGCTCTGTCCACGGCGTGTGTCAGCCATCGCTGTGTTGGCCTCAGCTGAGCAATGAAGAAAAATCAGTTCCTCACGTGCCCCACTAGACAAACCGATAAGTGATTGCTTCCCTACAGGTGGTCTCCTCGGTGCTATTCAAGAGGATTAGGCTGTGTGTCAGCACCTGGTTTCACATTCTACCTTCTTATCATCATCATCATAATCATCATCATCATCATCATCATACAACACAAACATAACACCGCACTACACATGCATCTATTACACTCACGTACGAGGGGGGACCCAAAAGTAACCGGAATCGTAATGTTGCGCATCGTGTACTTGTAGTAGCAGGTTGCGTTCCCAGATGGTTGTAGTAGTAGCTCTGCTGAGTCATTCTGCAACGCGGCGTCACCCTACAGTGAGAAGTGTGGTTTCTTTGGCAGTTCTTTGAGTGTGTGTACAGTGCAGACTTAACACGAGGAAATGACTAGTTCTTACAAACAACGTCCGGCAGTGAAGTTTTGTTTCTTGCTCGGCAAGAACACAGCAGAAACTGTTGCGATGGTTCAGACAGCCTACAAAGACCGTGCTCTTACTAAAACGCAAGTGTACTAATGGTTTTCTCGTCTTAAAAAGGGAGAAATGGTGGTTGAAGATCAGCCCCGTTCCGGCCGACCCTCAACTGCTCGAAGCAAAGACAATATCGACAAAATCCGCAATCTCATCAGTGAAGATTGACGCAGGACAATCGACCAACTCTAGAACTTGTCCGCGTTGTCCTGGAGCTCAATTCAGCGCATCTTGACCATCGATTTGGGGATGCGAAGAGTGGCAGCAAAATTCGTGCCAAAGTTTCTTACCGGAGATCAAAGGGATTGTCGCGTTTGAGCCTGTCTCGAAATGAAGGATGCGTTCAAAGATGAGCCACATTTTTTCAACAAAATCATTACGGGTGATGAGTCATGGTGCTATGGATACAATCCAGAAAGTAAACAACAGTCATCACAATGGAAGTCACCTGGCTCGCCTCGACCAAAAACAGCTCGATATGTGAAATCGAATGTGAAAAACGATGTTGATCTGTTTTTTTGACATCAAAGGGATCATACACTCTGAATTTGTCCCGGAAAACTAGTCAGTATACCAGCAACCCTATTTGGAGGTTATGAAACAGCTTCGCAGAAGTTTGTCGCGAAAACATCCGGCTTTGTGGGATTCTATCATGTGGTTCCTGCATCACGACAACGCTCCCGCGCACACGGCTCTCAGTGTTCGCCAGTTTTTGGCCTCAACGAAGATGACTACCTTGACCTATGCGCCCTGTTCGCCGGATTTAGCACTCTCGGACTTGTTCCTGTTCCCGAGGATGAAAAGAGACTTGAGAGGGAAGCCTTTTGCGGATGTGCAAGACGTAAAACGCAGTGTCAGGAAAGTGCTAGCAGGTATCATAGAGGACAAATTTAGAAGGTGCTTCGAACACTGGAATGAACGTTTGGACAAGTGTATTAATGCTAATGGAGAGTACTTTGAAGGAGATTAAGGGTGTATTTGAAAACATTAAAGTATACGCTTTCTAGAAAGAAATTCTGGTTATTTTTGGGTCCCCCCTCGTACACTCAACAAATACACAATTCTCACACACTCACAAGGAAAGGGGCCATTGTGGGCAGCAGAAGAAAAGCCTTCCTGACCAGGCAGCTCAGCCTAAACCTACAAGTCACTCAACCAACAATGCCACTTAACTTTACTTTACTGGCACTTTCTGTCTCATGTAGAGTTAAATTATTGCCGTATACTGGTATAAATTGCAGAAATCTTTTTCTCTTCTCGCAGTTTTAAGTTGACGTTATCATTTTTACGTATTCAGGAAAGGAGAGAAGCTTCGAGACATAGACCTGCTCATCACCGACGGCGGGGGCAGTGGCGGCATCGGGGAAGTGGAACTGGGCGAGGTGGTGCTGAGCCCCGACGCGGAGCGCATCTTGGGGGAGGCGGCGGCAGGTGTGGGTGCGGGGGCGGGTGACCTGGCGGCCCACGGGTTGGCCGTGCTCAAGGCCTGCCACGCCCTCACCGAGCGGCTCACACGCCTCGCCGCTGAGCAGGGCCGTGTCGGCACGAGTGCCTCCAAGAAGGGGGCCGGCAGTGTTGTGGCCGCCCACGACATCGTGGAGGTGTGTATCCAGGTCGGGACACAGAGTGGAGTGCAAATGTCATGCCGCACTCTGTGATGGCAGTTAGATGCTCGAGTAAAAAGAAATAGGGCCGTGTCTGACGTCTGACTTCCGCTAAAAATTAACTCCTTTGTTTACTGGTAATAGTATGTATAGCATACATAAAAACACGAGTTTTAATGCTTGCTGCAATTCTAGTTAATATTAAAACATTATATTTATGGTGAAAGTGTAACTCATGTAGAACAGCTGGGATTTGGGGGGAAAATGATGCATCTCCACATTACTCATGGTTATTGCAAAATTTTACCAAGCAAATTACTCATGCACACAGTGTACCCAATAATTTACAAACATTTCCTTCCTTACTGGCACAGGACATCCCAATACATACCTTAGTCACCTGGGACTGAAGCCTCCTCACTACGATGCAACACTCACATAGGGGACACTCAGTATACGTAAATTGAAGTGGGAAAGAGGAATAAAGGGAAGGAAAGGGAGGGGATCGCTGCTGTCAGAAAGCAAACGCAGTCATGGGGGCTGTGTAAGGAAAAAGTCACTTGAGGTTCCCTATCTATGCTGAGGTCATCTCTAGCTGCAACTGTTTTCTGCCGTTCAGCTCTTGAAAATTTTTCCTCATTTTCTCTCTCTCTCTCTCTCTCTCTCTCTCTCTCTCTCTGTCTCTGTCTCTCTCTCTCTAAGGGAGAGGGAGAAAGAGAAAGAGAGAGAGGGAGAGGGAGAAAATGAGGAAAAATTTTCAAGAGCTGAACAGCAAAAAACAGTTGCAGCTAGAAATTTTTACTGTATAAAATGCATGTTTGACCGTCAGCTGCTCTTATTTTAAACCCAAATATCAACTGGTTTCAGTCATGGACCATCTTCACAGACAAGGGTTAAAATGGTTTAAGCCTCAACATTAAATTTGTCACTACTTAAATAATATGTAGAACATATCATGAATATCACGAATATCATGATGTGCTCTACACATTATTTAAGTAATGATAGATGTAATGTGGCTTAAACGATTTTAATCTTTATCCATGAAGATTGTCCGTGACTGAAACTGGTCAATATTTGGGTTAAAAATAAAAGCAACTGATGGTCAAATATGCATTTTATACATTACGTGATGGCTGTTGATAGCCATCTTTCAAAAAAGTGTTTAAAATTTTTACATGGTCTACAGGTCCATTCTTTAATGGGATGCTGTACTTTCCACATAAAAAATTCAGAATGTAGATCAATATGATTCAGTATGGTATAATTACTGTCATACATCCCATCCCAGTACACATAACTTTTTAACCGTTTAACTGCTCTGAACATGTTAACGCGTGCGCCTTTGTTCCTGCCCTGTGTGCTCTGAACATGTTTACACATGCCACCAGTCCTTCTACCTGGTACTCTGAACATGTCACGCATAGAAACATTCAGAGTACCAGGCAGAAGGATTGGTGGTGCGCATAAACACATTCAGAGCACACAGGGACAGGTACAAAAGGCATGCGCTTTAACACGTCCAGAGCAGTTAAGAGGTTAAAGTAAAAGCAGAGGAGACATTGAGCAGTAGATGGGGTTATTTCATAGTAGGATTTTGTCCAGTAACTAAGAAACTCACAATCTACCATTAAATGTACCTGCCTGTTTCTTGACACCTCCCCCATTGATGAGTGACAAAAAAAGGTCATAATTTATAGTGTTTTTCCTTTGTTTGATTTGACTTAAAAATCGGAATGTGTAATGCACTGTTATGTTTTTCCTACTTTTATTATTTGTGGAGTTCCTTTAGATCTGAAAATCTTAATCTAAGTCTGCCTCATTGAACATTGAATGAATATGGCCAATAATATTACTGAACTAAGGGCTCTCTCTTTTTACAAATATACAAATCTGTTATGGCTACGAAGTCTTTCGCGACATATTTCTTGAATAAAAATCTCTCGGTGTACATGCCACGTCAATTCAGGATAAAACTCCAAGCTTTCGACCACTACCTCCATGGTCGTCGTCAGGGCTAAAACTGACTGTCGTGAACTAGCGAGGTTCCCACTTTTATATGCCAAGGTGGGCTTCTGATTGGCTGGAATACGTCATAGCAACAGCGATATGGAGCGTAGTGAAGTGGTGCCCTCTACTTCCATAGATGTAGTTTCTATCCTGCGTTGCTTGCAGCGCCATCCCTTGAATCAGGAGGTAAAGTGCGGGAAGTTTTTCTCTGTGATTTTTCTTTATCCAGTGCACTCTCCCAAGTGTTGCTAAGTGCATAGCCATTGTCTCTGTTAAAGTTATTATCGCTGAGTCTAATTTCGACTGCTTCCTGGATCACAGAGTCCCAGTAATTCGATGCGTGGGCTATTACTCTGGTTTCTTCAAATAAAATCTTACGCTTGTTAAGCAGGCTATGTTCAGCCACCGCTGATTTTTCCAAATACCTGTATTTTAGGTGGCGCTGGTGCTCGATGCAGCGGTCGGCAACGGTTCTTACAGACTGGCCCACGTAATTCTTGCCGCATTCGCAAGGAATAGCATAAATTCCCAGCACTCTTAAGCCGAGACTATCTTTGACTGATCTCAACATTTCCTTAATTTTCCTAGGTGGTCGGAAAACTGGTTTTATTCCTTGCCTCTTGAGGACTCTGGCTATCTTGCTCGTTGTAGCACCGCAAAAAGGAAGCCGCGCTATGTGTTTGTCCTCTTCTTGTATATGGCTGGCATCGTGTCTTACTTTCTTGGACAATACTGATTTAATTTCACCTGCAGAATAACCATTCCTCTTGAAAACAGTCGTAAAATGGTTAATCTCGGGACCGAGATGGTCCTTGTCGGAAATAGTCCTGGCTCTGTGTACTAAAGTATTCAGCATATCTCTCTTCTGAGACGGATGATGGAAGCTATGGCTATGCAGATATAAATCTGTATGGATTGGCTTCCTGTACACAGAATGGCCCAGTCGTCCATCCGACTTTCGCTCTACCAACACATCTAAAAAAGGTAACTTCCCTTCCTTCTCTAACTCCAATGTAAATTGTATGTTTGGATGTACACCATTTAAATGTTCGACGAACTGCTGCAGCGTGTCACTGCCGTGTGGCCAGATTAAAAAAGTATCGTCGAAGTATCTGTAGAAGCATGATGGGCGGAGGTGAGCACTGCTCAATGCTCGTTCTTCAAAGTCCTCCACGAAAAAATTCGCTATTGCTGGTGACAGTGGTGAACCCATGGCTGTTCCATCCGTCATTTCATAATAATTTCAACTGTATAAAAAGTAAGTGGTCGTCAAGGTATGCCGGAACAACTTCAAAATTCCTGAGGAAAAATGAGCAGCCAACAGTTGTAATGTGTCATCCACAGGTATTGTTGGCACATATAGTTGGTCACTGCCCACATCATATTAAGAATTCAAAAATGTTTGTTGATATCATAAAACAGATGAAGATACGCCCAAGTGATATCATGGTCAGCCTCGACGTGGTTTCTCTGTTCACCAAAGTGCAAGCAACGCTGGATAGAAACTACATCTATGGAAGTAGAGGGCACCACTTCACTACGCTCCATATCGCTGTTGCTATGACGTATTCCAGCCAATCAGAAGCCTCCCTTGGCATATAAAAGTGGGAACCTCACTAGTTCACGACAGTCAGTTTTAGCCCTGACGACGACCGTGGAGGTAGTGGTCCAAAGCTTGGAGTTTTATCCTGAATTGACGCGGCATGTACACCGAGAGATTTTTATTCGTACAAATCTGTTACTATACACATTCTCCTTGACAAAGTTGATTTCTCTCTCTCTCTCTCTCTCTCTCTCTCTCTCTCTCTCTCTCTCTCTCTCTCTCTCTCTCTGCCAGGTCTTTGTCGTGGCCACAAGAAACAATGTTATCATTCCAGTTTCAAAATATATTTTAATTTTCTAGTAACCCAATATTATACATCAAATTTAGTTTTCATTCTCAATTTGTCCCTCTCTGTTCATAAATTTTCTTCAATATTTCTTCTTCTAAATAATGCTGAAAATCCTTGTATCCATATGGGTGATGGTCTTCCTGATGGTCCCCGTTCCATGATGCATCACAGCAATCTCTCCTCTCAAAATCTTATTCATGCATCCATACCATATGAGTTGTTTTTTTTCCACAGAATCAGTAACTGAACATTTGACATTCATTTTCTTCCTAACAACTTCGTCTCTGACCCTTTCCACTTGCATATCCCTGCATACGATGTCCAAAAGTCCATGTCAGTTACCATCAATCTTTTCAATAATTTTGATTTAACTGTCCACACTTCTGATCCGTATGCTGTAATGTATCTGATTGTTTTATTTGTTTCCTTTCTGATTTATTGATAAATACCATTTAATGTTCCAATAGTGAACTTCCCAGCATTAATTCTTGAACTAATTCACATATCTTACCATCTGGAGTGATTTTTACTCCTATGTACTTGTTCTCTTCAGTATGGGTAATCGTTCCCATTCACTCTTTCACTAATAAATCTTGATTTGTACCTCTTATTAAAATGTATTTTATTCATGTTGACCCGTGGGCCCCATTTTTTATACTCATTTGTTAATTAAGTGGTGATATATCCTCTTATGTCAAAATTAATTAGCCAATAGCAAATTGTAGTAAATATATTTTCTTACACTTTGACAGGCAGCATTCCTGCTGCAATCTCTTTTGTAAACTTAAATGTATGTGAGAGGAAGTTAAATACATAAAATAAGGGAAAGGCAACCACTCGTGTACAGTCGATTGATGCGTGGTGCACAGAAATGTATTACAGAAAACAGTAGTTACATTAGCTTTTGAGCTCTTGCTCTTTTTCTAGTAAAAGTACACACATTCTCACACACTCAGACACCCAAATATGCACTCCTACAATAGCAGCAAAACTGGTTATTTAAAGGAGGTGCCTGAGCAGATGGTGGTAATAGGGGGATAGCTTTTATGGAATTTGTGTGTCCCCCCTTACTCTTTTGACACACAACGTTTGATTCAGGGAGGAGGAATCAGTCCCAGGTGACTAGTAAGTATCGGCATGTCCTGTGCCAGTAAGGAAGGAAATGTTTGTAAATTATTGGGTACACTGTGTGCATGAGTAATTTGCTTGGTAAAATTTTCCAATAACCATGTGTAATGTGGAGATACACCATTTTCCCCCCAAATCCCAGATGTTCTACAAGAGTTACACTTTCACCATAAATATAATTTTGTAATATTGACAAGAATTGCAGCAAGTACTAAAAATCGTGTTCTTATGTATGCTATACATACTACACTCCTGGAAATTGAAATAAGAACACCGTGAATTCATTGTCCCAGGAAGGGGAAACTTTATTGGCACATTCCTGGGGTCAGATACATCACATGATCACACTGACAGAACCACAGGCACATAGACACAGGCAACAGAGCATGCACAATGTCGGCACTAGTACAGTGTATATCCACCTTTCGCAGCAATGCAGGCTGCTATTCTCCCATGGAGACGATCGTAGAGATGTTGGATGTAGTCCTGTGGAACGGCTTGCCATGTCATTTCCACCTGGCGCCTCAGTTGGACCAGCGTTCGTGCTGGACGTGCAGACCGCGTGAGACGACGCTTCATCCAGTCCCAAACATGCTCAATGGGGGACAGATCCGGAGATCTTGCTGGCCAGGGTAGTTGACTTACACCTTCTAGAGCACGTTGGGTGGCACGGGATACATGCGGACGTGCATTGTCCTGTTGGAACAGCAAGTTCCCTTGCCGGTCTAGGAATGGTAGAACGATGGGTTCGATGACGGTTTGGATGTACCGTGCACTATTCAGTGTCCCCTCAACGATCACCAGTGGTGTACGGCCAGTGTAGGAGATCGCTCCCCACACCATGATGCCGGGTGTTGGCCCTGTGTACCTCGGTCGTATGCAGTCCTGATTGTGGCGCTCACCTGCACGGCGCCAAACACGCATACGACCATCATTGGCACCAAGGCAGAAGCGACTCTCATCGCTGAAGACGACACGTCTCCATTCGTCCCTCCATTCACGCCTGTCGCGACACCACTGGAGGCGGGCTGCACAATGTTGGGGCGTGAGCGGAAGACGGCCTAACGGTGTGCGGGACCGTAGCCCAGCTTCATAGAGACGGTTGCGAATGGTCCTCGCCGATACCCCAGGAGCAACAGTGTCCCTAATTTGCTGGGAAGTGGCGGTGCGGTCCCCTACGGCACTGCGTAGGATCCTACGGTCTTGGCGTGCATCCGTGCGTCGCTGCGGTCCGGTCCCAGGTCGACGGGCACGTGCACCTTCCGCCGACCACTGGCGACAACATCGATGTACTGTGGAGACCTCACGCCCCACGTGTTGAGCAATTCGGCGGTACGTCCACCCGGCCTCCCGCATGCCCACTATACGCCCTCGCTCAAAGTCCGTCAACTGCACATACGGTTCACGTCCACGCTGTCGCGGCATGCTACCAGTGTTAAAGACTGCGATGGAGCTCCGTATGCCACGGCAAACTGGCTGACACAGACGGCGGCGGTGCACAAATGCTGCGCAGCTAGCGCCATTCGACGGCCAACACCGCGGTTCCTGGTGTGTCCGCTGTGCTGTGCGTGTGATCATTGCTTGTACAGCCCTCTCGCAGTGTCCGGAGCAAGTATGGTGGGTCTGACACACCGGTGTCAATGTGTTCTTTTTTCCATTTCCAGGAGTGTATTTCCAGTAAACAAAGAAGTTGATTTTTAACAGAAGTCAAACTTCAGACACGGCCCTATTTTTTTGCTCTAGCACCTGCTGCAATCTCTTTTGTAAACTTAAATGTATGTGAAAGGAAGTTAAATACATAAAATAAGGGAAAGGCAACCACTCGTGTACTGCCGATTGATGCATGGTGCACAGAAATGTATTACAGAAAACAGTAGTTACACTAGCTTTTGAGCTCTTGCTCTTTTTCTAGTAAAAGTACACACATTCTCACACACTCAGACACCCAAATATGCACTCCTGCAATAGCAGCAAAACTGGTTATTTAAAGGAGGTGCCTGAGCACCATTACTTAAATAATGTGTAGAGCACATCATGATATTCGTGATAGTTATGATATGTTATACATATTATTTAAGTAGTGACAAATGTAATGTTGAGACTTAAACCATTTTAAGTCTTATCTGTGAAGATGGTCCATGACTGAAACCAGTTGATATTTGGGTTTAAAATAAGAGCAGCTCATGGTCAAACATGCATTTTAAACAGTAAAAGTTTTAATTTCTCTCTCTCTCTCTCTCTCTCTCTCTCTCTCTCTCTTTCTTTCTTTCTTTCTTTCTTTCTTTCTCTTTCTCCCTTTCTCTCTCTAAGGGAGAAAGAGAAAGAGAGAGAGAGAGAGAGAGAGAGAGAGAGAGAGAGAATGAGGAAAAATTTTCAAGAGCTGAACAGCAGAAAACAGATGCAGCTAAAGATAGAGATGACCTCAGCATAGATAGATTTGTGTGTCCCCCATTACTCTTTTGACACACAACTTTTGATCCATGGCAACAATGGGGTTAGGATTATCTCACATGGATAAGTTATTTTATTTTTTACACCACATAATTGAACTTTCAAGTGTTTTGAAACCGGTCATGCATCCTGTATAAGACTATTAATTTAGCAACTGTTGTGCATTTTCTTCTTTTTATAAAACAGGTGTGTGCGTGCGCATGCGCGCTCGTGTTTTTGTGTGTGCCTGTCGATGGCTCAACACTTCAGTGATTCACTGAGTGGTCACTTTTACTCCTAAATAAAAATATTAATGGAATAGACAATGTACTAGTGACAAAACACACGTCAGCGAAACTTATAACAAAAGTTTTGCTATCGGATAAACATCGCACGGAATAACATTGCTGTGCTGTCAATAGAGTGATCACTACAGTGCTGACTATACATATTCAAATCCAACACCCACGCCAGTAGTAAAGTTGTCCATGCTACTGACTCCTCAGATAACAAAGATGTTGAACAAATGTCTGTTGAGAAAAGAGAATTATTCAGTATATTTTTATATCAACGAAAATAATCAATTTGTAAAATATAATGTAATTGGATGGGCAAAAAATCTACTCACCAAATGGAGGCAGGACAGTACATATGTAAAGGTATTGTAATTTGCAAGCTTTCAGAGTCAATGGCTGCTTCGTCCAGCTGAAAAGGTTCTGGGTGACTTTGTAACTCTACCTCATTGCCTACGCCTCTCCAGCCTTTCCCTACACCCATCTTCCTCCCCCTTCAACTCTTCTGCCAGAAGGAGCCACTGGCTCCGAAAGCTTGCAAACTGCAATACCTTTATACACACCATTTTGTGAGTAGATTTTTTGCCCATCCAATTACAGAATATTTTCAATCTATTTTTATTCAGCTTGTTATGGGAAATGAGAACTCATTTGTGATGGGGACACTAATCCATAGTAGGAGAATTAAGAGACTTCAGAATAATAGAACAACATGGACTGGTGGCAAAGCAATGAAAGATGAAACTGGTGAATAGAACTTAGCACAGAACAATTTAATCATTGCAAACATGTGCTTGAAGAATAATGAACAAAAATTGGATACATGGAAGAAACCTGGAGGCACTGAAATGTTTCAGGCAGATTATATTATGGTAAGACAGATATATACCAGGATTTAAACTGGAAAATACTTCCAGTGGCTAATGTAGATTCTGTCCATAATTCATTGGTTATGAAGTACAGATTAACGAGGAAGAAATTGTAAAAAGGTAAGAAATTAACCAGATGAGCCCAGTGAATTAAAAGAACCAGAAGTTTTTCAGTTTCAGAGGAAGCATTAAGGAACTGTTGACCAAAACAGGGGAAGGAAATACAATAGAAGACAAATGGATAACATTGAGAGGTAAAATAGGGAAGTCAGCATAGGATCAAGTAGGTAAAAGGACAGAGCCCCATAGAAATCATTAGATAACAGATGACAGTATTGCATTTAATTAACAAAAGAAAAAAATATAATAAAGGAGGGGGAAAGGTCTACATACATCAAAAAAATTACATTGACAGAAAGTCTGAAATGGTCATCTAGGAATGGTCAGAGGAAAAATCCATGTCTATAGAAGAATAGATGCCACATTTTAAAAAATTAGAGCCCTTAGAGAAAAGAGAGAGACTGTATAATATGAAGAGCTCAGCTGGCAAGCCAGTACTAACGAAAGAAAAGAAGGCTGAAAGGTATATATAGAAGGGCTATACTAAGCAAAAAATCTAAAGGCACTGTTACAGAGAATGAAGAGGAGACACACGAAGATAAGATGTGTATAATACTGCAAGAAAAACTTGACAGGGTGCTGAAAGAGCTAAGTCGAAATGTGTTCGCTGGAATAGATGACATTCCCTCAAAATGACCGAGATTTATGGGTGAGCCAACCATGATAAAATAATTCCATCTGATATGCAAGATGTTTGAGACAGGCAAAATACCCTCAGACTTAGGAAAAATGTAATAATTCCACTTCCAAAGGAGGAAGTTGCTGAACTGCCTGTACAGGTCAAAATGATTTTACAGCTTTGTTATGACATAGAAATTTATTGAGATAACTTACACAATTGGTAGATGTGTCATTTGTAACAAAAAATCTCGTGTTTCACATAAAAAGTGTTGAGTATCATTTTTGTTCAATGTGACTACCATTTGTGGTGCGGCGTACATCCCACATGTAATCAATTTCTTCCTACAGTCATTGCAGCAAATCAGGCTTAACTTGTTTAGTGACAGCGGAGATTCAATTTTTCAGAATGGGGGAGGAAAATGCACACATTCTTTAATGAAACCCCAGAGGAAGAAATCCAGTGGTGTCGAGTCTGAGTAACAACATGGCCGTGCAGTTGGCCCTTCACGGCCAGTCCACAGACCTTGGAAGCAATTATCAAGAATACCTCAAACTTCCGTGAGGAAATACGGTGCACCATCTTGCTGGTGGTAAACCATCCCATTGCAGGCGTCTTCATCGGTCTGTGGAATTAAAAAGTTTTCAAGCATATCCAGATACACAACACCAGTGACAGTTTTCTCACATCAGTAACAGTAACCATTTCAGTTGTGCACTACACCTTTGTCATAGGCAACAAACTTTTTCGATACTGGCTTCTAAAATAGTGCTCAATTTTTACTGCAGAGCTGCAGTAGCCACCAGAAAGATCGCGGGAGGCGCACATTGGCACGGCGCGTCACGGACGGTAGTTGCCGCAGGTAGAGTCCCATCCACCAGAGGGCATGCGAGAATTCGGACGCGACCTCTGCCGGCATAACAACAACAACAACAACAACTCCGGCAGCACGGGCCGTGCCCAGTCAGTTAACATCGAGCATGCCTAGGACACAGTTCTGGTCTACGCTAAGATAAGTTCACGTAAACGTGAACAGTGTTGTTACACAATTGGCGATGAGTAGGGTCGTTCTTTCACGTGGTGCGTCATTGTTCCGGTTTCGCAGCTTCTCCACGGCATGGAGGATTTGGTGCGGGTTTTGGTTGCGCAGCAGACGGAGCTCATGGCCACCATGAAACAAGTGCTTCCGGCGTTACTCTCCCCGCCGTCTGCTCCGGCGCCGTTCCCTCCTCCCTTTTCCCCCGTATGACGAGACGGCGGAGGATTGGGACGCATATGAACATCGCCTTCGGCAGCATTTCCAGGCGTTTCATGTTGCCGATGCGGAGGTACGTCGTGCTCTCTTCTTGTCTTGGATATCTCCCTCGCTGTATCAAGTTTTGCGGCAGCTAGCGCCGTTGCAGGAACCCTCGTCCTTGTCTTTTGACGCATTGTGTCCATTGCTGTCTTCATATTATTGCCGCCGCACACATGTTGTGGCGGCTAGGGTCGAGTTCTATCAATGCGAGAAACAGCCCCATCAGTCTTACCGGGCGTGGGCCGCTACCCTGCACGGTCTTAGTCGCAAGTGTCATTTTGTCACGGAGCAGTCACGAGAGTCGTATGCCCACGTTATGGTACGCGACGTCATTTTTCGTTCGGCCCCTGATAGGTAGGTCCGGCAACGGCCCCTGCAGTTAGAAGACCCTTCCCTCGAGGAAGTCCTGTCCATTGCTCAATCGTATGAAGTCTCTCACGCAGCAGATCAACAGCTGGAAGCGTGGTGCGACATCGTGGCGGTTCAGGGCGGCGCGGCCGCGTCCACTGTGTCCGGGGTGGACGACGTGCGAGCGGTACAATCCGGCCGTTGCGGCCGCTCCCGCACGGCGCGTAAACAGGATTCCGGCCGCCGGCCCCTGTTGCCGTCCTGTGCGTCATGCTATATACATCACGATCGGTTAGAGTGCCCCCAGCGTTGGGCCGTTTGTCGCAAATGTAATAAAAAAGTACAATTGCTAAAGTTTGCCGCTCAGCCTCAAAAGAATCGAAGGAAGCAGGTACAGAGGTCACGGGCATTGACATTCAGGAAGTTTCATCGGGCCAGGCTCCCGACGCATCGGCACGCAAACTCTTTATCGAGGTGTCGGTTCGGTCGCGCCGGTTACAACTGCAAGTAGATACGGGCGTGGCAGTTTCGTTGTTGAATGCACAAACTTATTCCGACCTTGGATCGCCCCCGTTGGCGCCAGTTTACCGGCGTCTACGCGGTTATGGTAAACAGTTCATTCCCCTACTGGGTCAATTCACTACCGACGTGACTTACAAATCAGTCACTCGGCCTATTACTTTTATTGTTGTCAATGATGCGAGCTCCACTAACCTTTTTGGCCTGGATGCCTTTCAAGCTTTCGGTTTTTCTATCGCTGACACCATACAGTTGGTCTCCGAAGACGTTCACTATCAATCATTGGAATCTTTGATCTCAGACTTCCCAGATATTTTTGAGGAGGGCCTGGGACGTGTTTCAGATTTTGAAGCTCACTTAACGTTGAAGGCGTCGGCTCGCCCACATTTTCTATGCGCGAGGCAGATCCCCTTGGCTCTCCGCCCTCAGGTAAAGGAAGAGCTAGACCGGCTGACAGCCCTAGAGGGCGTTCTTCCCATTTCTTCCAGTGAGTAGGCTTCGCCCCTCGTTATTGTAAGGAATCCCTCAGGAAAATTACGTCTTTGTGGCGATTTCAAGGCCACCATTAATTCTCAATTGGTGGTGGACACCTATCCTTTGCCTCGTGCTGATGATTTGTTCTCCGCTGTGGCGGGAGGCCAATATTTTTCGAAAATCGATCTGTCGGAGACTTATCATCAGATACCACTTGATGAGGACTCCAAACGGCTGGCGGTCATCAACACCTCGTTTGGCCTTTACCAGTACCAGCGGTTGGCCTTTGGAATATCCAGTGCCCCGGCGATATTCCAGCGTTATCTTGAGCATGTCACGTCAACAATCCCTCATTGTATTAATTACCTGGGTGACATAATTGTCACAGGCCGCAGCACGAAGGAACACTTGCACAACCTTCGCACCCTCTTTCTCAAATTCAGGTCTGTGGGCATTGCAACCTGCAACCTGCATAAGTCAACCTTCTTCCAACCGTCCATTGAGTATGTGGGCTACACCATCTCTCGGCACGGCATCCAGCCACTAGGCAGTTTGGTCCAAGGTATTGTCGACCTTCCTCGGCCCGCTTCGCTGAAAGAGTTACAAGCTTTTTTAGGCAAGACAGCCTATTACCACCGGTTCATTCCCAGGGCTTCCACTATAGCGCGCCCCCTGTACTGCCTTCTGCGCAAGGGTGTTCCTTTTGATTGGTCGCCTGCATGCGAGCGAGCGTTCACCTCGTTGGAGGGCCTCCTCACGTCAGCCCCTTGTTTGGCTACTTTTGATCCCCATAAGCTGTTGATCCTGGCTACAGATGCTTCACAGTATGGGGTGGGGGCGGTCCTGGCCCATCGCAACGCAGATGGTTCCGAGCAACCACTGGTGTTTGCGTCTAAAACACTTAGTCCCGCGCAGGCCCATTACTCCCAGGTGGAAAAAGGGGCTTTGGCCATTGTCTACGCTGTTACCAAGTTTCACCCTTTCTTGTATGGCACGAAGTTTCAGTTAATCACTGACCATAAGCCGTTAATATCGTTATTTGGCCCCGCCTCTCAGATTCTGGATAGGGCGGCCCACAGACTACAGTGCTGGGCCTTGTTCCTCTCTAAGTACCATTATGACATTCATTTTCGTCCTACAGGATAGCATGCCAACACCGACGCTCTTTCCCGTCTTCCGGTGGGCCCGGATCCTACGTTCGATCGAGAGGAGATTATGTGTTTTCATTTGGATATGGCATCCCGCCAAGCGGTTGATGGCTTCCCGATCACTAGTTCTCGAGTCACCAGAGAAACGGCAGCTGACCCGGTTCTCCGGCAAGTAGTTCGCCTCATTCAGCAGGGGTGGTCATCCCGCCCTCCGGGCCAGGTCTCGGACCCTCTTCGTAATTATTTTCTTCTACGAGCCCACCTCTCAGTCTTGGAAGGAGTTCTCCTTCTGGCTACTGATGATACAGCTCCTTGCGTGGTTGTTCCTGCAAGTTTACGAAGGGAGGTCCTCACGTTATTACATGCGGGGCACTGGGGTGTTTCCCGTACTAAAACCTTGGCTCGCAGACATGTGTACTGGCCCGGTATTGACAGAGAAATTGAGCACTTGGTGGCCGCCTGTTTCCCGTGTGCGAGCCAACAAGCATCTCCCAGGGCAGCGTTCTCTTCATGGCCGCCGCCAACCCAAGCATGGGAACGTGTTTCACATCGACTTTGCGGGCCCTATCTCAATGGCTTTTGGCTCATTGTCATTGACACTTATTCCAGATTCCCATATGTGGTTCACTGCTCCTCAACCACTTTAGAAGTTGCAATCCAGGCACTAGCAAAAATCTTTTCTGTGGAACGTCTGCCAATCACCCTGGTCTCGGACAATGGACCGCAGTTTATTTCGCAGACCTTCCAGGATTTTTGTAGGCGCTTCGGTATTCGGCACGTTTGCTCTCCCCCCTTCCATCCACAATCGAATGGGGAAGCCGAGCGCATGGTGCGCACATTTAAGATGCAGATGAAAAAGTATGTGCACGAATTTCCTGCGGAGGAAGCATTGATGTTTTTCTTGACGGCATACTGGACCACACCAATGGGAGAACGCAGACCCGCAGAGCTCCTCCATGGGCGTCAACCTCGGACTCTGCTGCACCTCCTCCGGCCTGGTCCTCGCCAGTCTTCACAAAACGGAGTACCTGGCTTTCCACTGGGTATGTCGGTCTGGGCCTGTGGGTTTGGTCGCAATCCACGTTGGATACCGGCGCTGGTCCTCCGCCGAAATGGCCGCCGGCTCTATACCTTGCAGGCGGGCGACCGGGTGGTACGTCGTCACCAAAATCAGCTACGTCCACGTTCGGGCACCCACCCTCCGACCTCTCGGACACCGGCTTCCCCATTGCCGGCACCCGTGTTGGTTTTGCAGGGGACGTTACCTCCTCTCCCCGCTGTGAATCTGCCGCCCTGTGATGGTTCTCAGCCTTGGCAGCCTCCAGTAGCTCCAGCACCGGCATCGCCATCGTTCGAGATGCCCCAGCGAGAGCCGGCCCCCCTAGCAGGCCCGGTTTCTCAGGAGGCTGGTTCACCTGTGGTCGTCCGTTCCCCATCGTCCCCGCCACTGGGTCTTGCCCCTCCCGAGATGGAACAGGATCCGGAGTTCGACAGCTTGTCGCCCGTTCTGTCCTGGGCTCCGGTTGTAGGACGACTGGAGCCCCTTCGTGTGGGTCACTTCCTGCCGTATTCGAAGATTCCGGCTCGAGGGTTGGC
Source organism: Schistocerca piceifrons (assembly GCF_021461385.2). NCBI lineage: Eukaryota > Metazoa > Arthropoda > Insecta > Orthoptera > Acrididae > Schistocerca > Schistocerca piceifrons. Next base: position 64,281,268 of record NC_060148.1, on the reverse strand, counting down.
ATATCCCCTCGACTCCGGCCTTCCAATGGATGTGGAGGTCATCGCTCCTGCCCGACACTCCACCTTCCGACGCAGTGGATCACAGTAGCTTCACCCCCCGAAGGAGGAGGAGTGCAGTAGCCACCAGAAAGGTCGCGGGAGGCGCACATCGGCACGACGCATCACGGATGGTAGTTGCCGCAAGTAGAGTCCCGTCCACCAGAGGGCACGCGAGAATTCGGACGCAACCTCTTCCGGCATAACAACAACAACAACAACTCCGGCAGCACGGGCCGTGCCCAGTCAGTTAACATCGGGCATGCCTAGGACACAGTCCCGGTCTACGCTAAGTGAAGTGCGACGTAAACGTGAACAGTGTTACTACACGAGCTTTCCACCCCCTATCAGGCCACCCAGTACACCTGAAGACACAGGCTTCTCAATTGTGTATTATGTTCCACTTCACTTACTGCCTTCCAGAGCTTATGTGTGCTATCCACAGTAGCCCTTTAGTACAACATATCCAATAATACCTCCACTTGCTCGCAGATGATGGAGCCAATGTCATGTTCTTGTGAGTTCCTGGTCACATCAGTGTGTCGGGGAATGAAGCTTATAATGGTCTGGGAGAGAGATAATGTGACTTGTTCAGAGCTGAAGTAATTATTGTTCAGCCACACTAGAACTTGTATATCCAGAAATGTGCGCAGGTATGGATGTGGGCATGTTAAGAAATGTTGTTGCAGTTCTGGAACATTAGTTCAGTGTTAATTCCTTTTAATTTCGGTGTATGGCTTAATATTTACATTATTTCCCCAACAATGTATTCTCTCTTTGTTTTGACTTCTTCTCCAAAAAGGTCGATTTAAAAATGCAAGTCCTTGTTGCATCGGGAGGTGAAGAATAGGACGTAGCTAGGTATGAGAATGAAAACTTGCACCTTCCACATATTATAACTTTTAATTAGCACCATACTGGGGGAGCACAATTACACACGTTCTTTTACCATACCAGCTCAAAAAAAAAAAACCAACAGACACTGAGATCAGTGGAAAAAAAAAAAAAAAAAAAAAAACAAATGAGGTATATAATATAACCGATAGTTTACCCTTAAACTTTCTTAGGTAATTATACCTCCCTATGATATTTTTGCTTCCCCCCATGAACCATGGACCTTGCCGTTGGTGGGGAGGCTTGCGTGCCTCAGTGATACAGATAGCCGTACCGTAGGTGCAACCACAACGGAGGGGTATCTGTTGAGAGGCAAGACAAACGTGTGGTTGCTGAAAAGGGGCAGCAGCCTTTTCAGTAGTTGCAAGGGCAACAGTCTGGATGATTGACTGATCTGGCCTTGTAACAATAACCAAAACGACCTTGCTGTGCTGGTACTGCGAACGGCTGAAAGCAAGGGGAAACTACAGCCGTAATTTTTCCCGAGGGCATGCAGCTTTACTGTATGATTAAATGATGATGGCGTCCTCTTGGGTAAAATATTCCGGAGGTAAAATAGTCCCCTATTCGGATCTCCGGGCGGGGACTACTCAGGAGGATGTCGTTATCAGGAGAAAGAAAACTGGCGTTCTACGGATCGGAGCGTGAAATGTCAGATCCCTTAACCGGGCAGGTAGGTTAGAAAACTTAAAAAGGGAAATGGATAGGTTGAAGTTAGATATAGTGGGTATTAGTGAAGTTCGGTGGCAGGAGGAACAAGACTTTTGGTCAGGTGACTACAGGGTTATAAACACAAAATCAAATAGGGGTAATGCAGGAGTAGGTTTAATAATGAATAGGAAAATAGGAATGCGGGTAAGCTACTACAAACAGCACAGTGAACGCATTATTGTGGCCAAGATAGATACGAAGCCCACACCTACTACAGTAGTACAAGTTTATATGCCAACTAGCTCTGCAGATGACGAAGAAATTGAAGAAATGTATGATGAAATAAAAGAAATTATTCAGATAGTGAAGGGAGACGAAAATTTAATAGTCATGGGTAACTGGAATTCGAGTGTAGGAAAAGGGAGAGAAGGAAACATAGTCGGTGAATATGGATTGGGGCTAAGAAATGAAAGAGGAAGCCGCCTGGTAGAATTTTGCACAGAGCACAACATAATCATAGCTAACACTTGGTTTAAGAATCATGAAAGAAGGTTGTATACATGGAAGAACCCTGGAGATACTAAAAGGTATCGGATAGATTATATAATGGTAAGACACAGATTTAGGAACCAGGTTTTAAATTGTAAGACATTTCCAGGGGCAGATGTGGACTCTGACCACAATCTATTGGTTATGACCTGTAGATTAAAACTGAAGAAACTGCAAAAAGGTGGGAATTTAAGGAGATGGGACCTAGAAAAACTGAAAGAACCAGAGGTTGTACAGAGTTTCAGGGAGAGCATAAGGGAGCAATTCACAGGAATGGGGGAAAGAAATACAATAGAAGAAGAATGGGTAGCTTTGAGGGATGAAGTAGTGAATGCAGCAGAGGATCAAATAGGTAAAAAGACGAGGGCTAGTAGAAATCCTTGGGTAACAGAAGAAATATTGAATTTAATTGATGAAAGGAGAAAATATAAAAATGCAGTAAATGAAGCAGGCAAAAAGGAATACAAACGTCTCAAAAATGAGATCGACAGGAAGTGCAAAATGGCTAAGCAGGGATGGCCAGAGGACAAATGTAACGGTGTAGAGGCTTATCTCACTAGGGGTAAGATAGATACTGCCTACAGAAAAATTAAAGAGACCTTTCGAGATAAGAGAACGACTTGTATGAATATCAAGAGCTCAGATGGAAACCCAGTTCTAAGCAAAGAAGGGAAAGCAGAAAGGTGGAAGGAGTATATAGAGGGTCTATACAAGGGCGATGTGCTTGAGGACAATATTATGGAAATGGAAGAGGATGTAGGTGAAGATGAAATGGGAGATACGATACTGCGTGAAGAGTTTGACAGAGCACTGAAAGAGCTGAGTCGAAACAAGGCTCCCGGAGTAGACAACATTCCATTGGAACTACTGACGGCCTTGGGAGAGCCAGTCCTGACAAAACTCTACCATCTGGTGAGCAAGATGTATGAAACAGGCAAAATACCCTCAGACTTCAAGAAGAATATAATAATTCCAATCCCAAAGAAAGCCGGTATTGACAGATGTGAAAATTACCGAACTATCAGTTTAATAAGTCACAGCTGCAAAATACTAACACGAATTCTTTACAGACGAATGGAAAATCTAGTAGAAGCCAACCTCGGGGAAGATCAGTTTGGATTCCGTAGGAACACTGGAACACGTGAGGCAATACTGACCTTACGACTTATCTTAGAAGAAAGATTAAGGAAAGGCAAACCTACGTTTCTAGCATTTGTAGACTTAGAGAAAGCTTTTGACAGTGTTGACTGGAATACTCTCTTTCAAATTCTAAAGGTGGCAGGGGTAAAATACAGGGAGCGAAAGGCTATTTACAATTTGTACAGAAACCAGATGGCAGCTATAAGAGTCGAGGGACATGAAAGGGAAGCAGTGGTTGGGAAGGGAGTAAGACAGGGTTGTAGCGTCTCCCCGATGTTGTTCAATCTGTATATTGAGCAAGCAGTAAAGGAAACAAACGAAAAATTCGGAGTAGGCATTAAAATCCATGGAGATGAAATAAAAACTTTGAGGTTCGCCGATGACATTGTAATTCTGTCAGAGACAGCAAAGGACTTGGAAGAGCAGTTGAACGGAATGGACAGTGTCTTGAAAGGAGGATATAAGATGAACATCAACAAAAGCAAAACAAGGGTAATGGAATGTAGTCTAATTAAGTCAGGTGATGCTGAGGGAATTAGATTAGGAAATGAGACACTTAAAGTAGTAAAGGAATTTTGCTATTTGGGGAGCAAAATAACTGATGATGGTCGAAGTAGAGAGGATATAAAATGTAGACTGGCAATGGCAAGGAAATCGTTTCTGAAGAAGAGAAATTTTTTAGCACTGAGTATAGATTTAAATGTCAGGAAGTCATTTCTGAAAGTATTTGTATGGAGTGTAGGCATGAATGGAAGTGAAACATGGACGATAAATAGTTTGGACAAGAAGAGAATAGAAGCATTCGAAATGTGGTGCTACAGAACAATGCTGAAGATTAGATGGGTAGATCACATAACTAATGAGGAAGTAGTGAATAGGATTGGGGAGAAGAGAAGTTTGTGGCACAACTTGACTAGAAGAAGGGATCGGTTGGTTGAACATGTTCTGAAGCATCGAGGGATCACCACTTTAGTACTGGAGGGCAGCGTGGAGGGAGACCAAGAAATGAATACACTAAGCAGATTCAGAAGGATGTAGGTTGCAGTAGGTACTGGGAGATGAAGGAGCTTGCACAGGATAGAGTAGCATGGAGAGCTGCATCAAACCAGTCTCAAGACTGAAGACAACAACAACGATGACGACAACAACAACAACGACAACAACAACATTATATAGATTTGTGTGGCAGGAGAAAGCCATTATGTGAGGGGTGGGGAGGATAGCGGATAGGACGTTCCTCATCCATCCTGGTTTTTCTGTTGTTAGACGTGGTAATTGTGGCATTTCTCAACTGTTGCATGCGATTTAATCTGTAAATTTGCCGGCATTTACTACACAGCTTCTGCTGGCAGGTGGCACGTCGTATCTCTCCGCGGGTGGACGACGTGGTGCGTGCCGTTTACCCGCCAATCGACGCACGCCTGCTGGAGGCACGTGCGGCTGCACTTGCCCTCGTGGTAACGCACCTGGCGCTGTTGGTGACGGCGGGTGGCGGTGCGGGGGTGCCGGGGCGGCGCAAGAGGAAGGCGGCGGCCGGGGGCGGAGTAGATACGGGCGGGACGGCGACTCCCAGCTGGCTGGCGCAGGCGTTGGCCGACATCGACCTGCACCTCCTGGTGAGTAGTGGGGAGAGGTGTAGGCCTGTACTGGGGGCAGCTGCGGGAGCGCAGTGGCTGCCACAGTATAACTGGACATATGTTTAGTATGCTAGTGGTGGGGCACAGTCAGTGCTTCTCTGTGCAATAGCTATGGAAATACTATCTGCCGACAGTGCTACCAAAGCAGAGTTACTAAACACGGCCTTCCAAAATTCCTTCACTACAGAAGACAAAGTAAATATTCCAGAATTTGAATCAAGAACAGCTGCCCCTCGTCCGTAGTTCACAGTATGTCATGTGAGTAAAGGGAAACCTGTGTTCCTCACCAGCTATGCTTTCTAAAACCACGCTGATTGATGCACATGAAGTCTCAAAAAAGTTTTTTATATTGAAACCGAGAATATGTTCAAAGATTCTGCAGCAAATTGAAGGAGGGGTACTGGTCTGTAATTTTGCAGGTCCGTTCTTTTACTCTTCTTATATACAGGAGTCACCTGCACTTCTTTCCAGTCACTTGGAACTTTGTGCTGGATGAGAGATTCATGATAAATATGAACTAAATAAGGGAGCAGTGCCATAGAACACTCTTTGTAAAATCGAATTGGCATTCCATCAAAATCAGGTGACTCATTTGCATGACATCTGTATTTTAGTTCTGAATAACTGGTATTTTTTGTATTTGTTTGGTGTGGGGTATACAGGTTGTCTTTTTATAGTTTTTTACTAATAATTGGGTAAAAACATTTTATCAGTTTGTCATCTCAGTGATGGTAAAGTTTTAAACATCAGTAATATTTGTATTGTGGTCTTTGGTCCAGAAATGGAAATGAGCGTACAGCATTGTGGGCCAGGAGTCCCCCATTCGGGGAAGTTCGGCCACCGAGGGCATGTTCGACACCACATTGGGTGACTTGCGCTTCGGAGATGGGGATAAAATGATGATGAGGACAACACAACACCCAGTACCTGAGCGGGCAAAATCTCCTGCCCCAGCTGGGAATCGAACCCAGGCCCCTTGGCGTGGCATTCTTCTGTAGCACCAAATTTTGAAAGCTTCTATTCTCTTCTTGCCTGAAGTATTTATTGTCTGTGTTTCACTTCCATATGTGGCTACTCCATACAAATACTTTCAGAAACGACTTCCTGACACTTAAATCTATACTCGATGTTAACAAATTTTTCTTCTTCAGAAATGCTTTCCTTGCCATTGCCAGTCTACATTTTATATCCTCTCTACTTCGACCATCATCAGTTACTTTGCTCCCCAAATAGCAAAACTTGCTTACTACTTTAAGTGTCTCATTTCCTAATCTAATTCACTCAGCATCACCCAATTTAATTCGACTACATTCCATTATCCCCGTTTTGCTTTTGTTGATGTTCATCTTATATCCTCCTTTCAAGACGCTGCCCATCCCATCCAAGTGCTTTTCCAGATCCTTTGCTGTCTCTAACAGAATTACAATGTCATCAGCAAACCTCAAAGGTTTTATTTGTTCTTCATAGATTTTAATTCCTACTCTGAATTTTTCTTTTGTTTCCTGTACTGCTTGCTCAATATACAGATTGAATAACATCGGAGATAGGCAAGAACCCTGTCTCGCTCCCTTTCCAACCACTGCTTCCCTTTCATTCCCCTCGACACCTATAACTACCATTTGGTTCCTGTACAAACTTGTGAATAGCCTTTTGCTCCCTGTATTTCACCACTGACACTTTTAGAATTTGAAAGAGAGTATTCCAGTCAACATTGTCAAAAGCTTTCTCTAAGTTTACAAATGCTAGAAACGTAGGTTTGCCTTTCCTTAATCTATCTTCTAAGATAAGTTGTAGTATTGTCTCACGCGTTCCAACATTGCTACAGAATCCAAAATTTATCTTCCCCGAGGTCGGCTTCAACTAGTATTTCCATTCGTCTACACTATGTGATCAAAATTATCCAGACACCTGGCTGAAAATGACGTAGAAGTTCGTGGCGCCCTCCATCGGTAATGCTGGAATTCAGTATGGTGTTGGCCCACCCTTAGCCTTGATGACAGCTCCAGTCAGGTGCTGGAAGGTTTCTTTGGGAATAGCAGCCCATTCTTCACAGAGTGCTTCACTGAGGAGAGATATTGATGTCGCTCGGTGAGGCCTGGCTCAAAGTCGGCATTCCAAAACATCCCAAAGGTGTTCTATAGGATTCAGGTCAGGACTCTGTGCAGACCAATCCATTACAGGGATGCTATTGTTGTGTAACCACTCCGCTACAGGCCGTGCGTTATGAACAGGTGCTCAATCACATTGAAAGATGAAATCTCCATCCCCGAATGGCTCTTCAGCAGTGGGAAGCAAGAAGATGTGTAAAACATCAATGTCACAACATTACACCACCGCCTCTGAGTTTTACTGTTGGCACTACACATGCTGGCAGATGACATTCACTAGCCATTTGCCGTACCCGCACCCTGCCATCGGATCGCCATATTGTGTACCGTGATTTGTCACTCCACACAACATTTTTCCACCGTTCATTCGTCCAATGTTTACGCTCCTTACACCAAGCAAGGCGTCATTTGGCATTTACTGGCTTGATGTGTGGCTTGTGAGCAGCAGCTCGACCATGAAATCCAAGTTTTCTCACCTCCCGCTTAACTGCCATAGTACTGGCAGTGGATCCTGATGCAGTTTGGAATTCCTGTGTGATGGTCTGGATAGATGTCTGCCTATTACACATTACGACCCTCTTCAACTGTCGGCGGTCTCTGTCAGTCAACAGACCAGGTTGGTCTGTACGCTTTTGTGCTGTACGTGTCCCTTCACATTTCCACTTCACTATCACATCAGAAATGTTGGACCTAGGGATGTTTAGGAGTGTGGAAATCTCACATACAGATGTATGATGCAAGTGACACCCAGTCACCTGACCACGGTCGAAGTCCGTGAGTTCCACGGAGCGCCCCATTCTGCCTTCTCACGATGTCTAATGACTACTGAGGTCGCTGATATGGAGTACCTGGCAGTAGGTGGCAGCACAGTGCACCTAATATGAAAATGTATATTTTGGGGGGTGTCTGGATACTTTTGATCACATAGTGTACTATGGAGAGTAGGAAAGTAGTTTTTGTCTTTATTTGAACGTAAGTTTACTTAACGTTTCTCACTGTGGTATAGCATTTGCAGTTTGGGCATTTGCACATTGTTTTGTTCTCATTCCACACTGTTCAATCATTAAAGGCATCTGACCTTACATCCTTTGCAAGTAATGATGATTCCTTATATGTAAGCCTGTTGATCTCTATTGATCTGTGTTAGCTGGTCTACCTCACTTTTTTGCTCTTGGGCCAATCTGGCAGAATGTTTGAGTCAGTTCAGTTCTTCAGGTTCATTAGCAACGCTGCTGCTCTTTCCTCAGTAATTATGCTTCTGTTGAGAATCCATGAACTTATTGCAATTATACCAATCAGATGGAAAAATAACTGTAAATACCACCACGTGAATCTACTATTTCCGTGGTATCTGCCAATGTTGCTATCTAATAAATAGGACATGGTACCATTCTGCAGTCTCTCTTCTTTTAGTCAATCTTTTCCCTTCAGATTTTTTGCAGCTTACTCACAAAAGTAGACAGAAATCAGATAATGCTGTTGTCTCTATTCAAAACAGAGGAAATGTCCAGTTTGTCAATGGTATTAATGTATTACTCAGAATACCCAAGTACTCTTTCTTCAACTCTTGTTTATTTTGAAATTTATAGTTTGGTCTTCCATTACTTTGGGTCATTCCTGCATACAGAATCTTTATCTTGAATAGGTATACAACTGGATCAATAGAGGTATAATTTCTGTCAAAATGGATCTTGTAGAATTTTGGTCTCTTGGAATTCTGCATACAAGGCAAATAACAGTGTTTCCAGATGATCTAATATTTAGTTTATTATCTAATCTGCTGTAAAGATTAGCTTCATCTGCAGTTTTTCCTTTAATTTGTCAGTAAAAAAAATTAAAAAACTGATATGGTTTAGAGAACTCTAGCATTGATTGGGGCAGTGTGGTGTTTCCTTTTAATCTAAAATACTCATTTTACAAATGAAGCACTTTGCATTTTCCAAATTGTTCAATTTTTCTGTATATTTGGGTCTGTTTCAGAAGCTTGTACTACCAGGATGTCAACAAGAAGTTCATCATCCTCCAAATAATTATTTGAATTACATATTCTCATCATAATAGTCTCAGGCTTGCTATCACTTTCTACAGATGTCAGATCATTTACAGTTATAAAAAGATTATCATCCAGACTGACAAAATCCGACCCATCTTCAATGTCGGACAGATATTCTAGGGCTGTAAATTCTTCATAAGACCTCACGTTACATTGACCATTTTCAAAATATGAGAATGGCTCCATTACAACATTTTAACTACCACGAGAAACTAGAAGGAAGCATACTGAAGGAAACACGGATTTGTTATTGTGTGAGTGTGGATAGAAGCATTGCACTTGTGCACATTCGCAAACAGAATTGATTCCTGTAGTAATTGCACATTAGTAGCAGGAATATGAGCTGAACTGTACACTCTCCAAGGGCTATACAAGTGCTAAATATTTTTCTTACTTTTGCGTGTTCTTACTTGCTGTGACTAACAGTTACCATCAGAAGAAAGCATTGTATATCAGACCGACATTGTTACACAGAACAACACATCTTGCTACATTGTGGGCTCTGTAGCACTTCTTAGTGGCAGATTCTTTTCAGTTACCCTCATAAAGCAACACTGCCCATCTGCAAGGCAGTTTCCAGTGTTCAACTTCAAGGACAGCAAGGAAACAAAAGTTTCAACTTTGCTTTCCACATCTGCAAAGCAGTGCAGTTACGTGTTAAGTTTCGCATGATATATAGAACATAATTCAATAATCGCCAGTATTTTGACAAGTGCATATACCCTGCAATTTTCAACACTGTGCAAGGAAATTTAAAGCAAGCCTTGATATGCAGATCACATGTGGAAAAGATCGCGCGCGCACACACACACACACACACACACACACACACACACACACAGAGTAGGTGTTAGTACCTCCACACAACAAGAGACGACCAGAGTCAGAAGTTATCAGTTGAGAATATAAATAACCAATGAGTGAGGTAACATTAACTCTGTCCCTCTGTTGGTTGTCCAAGGAAGGAGCAGGATTGCCTGCAGAATTTAACCAAAAACCTCCATCTCTGTATGCGAGGTCACCTACTAATTTAATCCACCAAAGTCTACAGCCTATTTGCGATACACAGGTAGCATTTCTGACAGGATTGGTCATATTCTATAGAAGTATGATGTAAATGCGTTTTTCAGTCATCATCAAAGATTACAAACCTTCAAGACACAAATTTGTACAGTTCTTTCACCTGATCTCCAGCATTCATCAGTAAGTCAGCAGGAATGTTAATCTGTTACAGTCATTTTGTTGTTCTTTGAATTGTAAAATTTTGATCTAGTAATTGGTGGAACTATGAATTCATTTTTCGCCTCTTCCATAGTGTTTATGTAGTCTGAACCATCTCTTAACATATTCTCCTTCATTTAACCAAACAGTGGAAACTTTAGGTAGGAATATCAACAACGTAGGAGAAGACATTGCTATTTACTGCAATGAAGCCACATCAAGTTGCAGACAGGCACAATCAAAAGACACTCACTTATAGCTTTCAGCGCACACGCCCGCTAACTCGCGCGCCCACCCACACACACACACACACACACACACACACACACACACACACGCGACTGCCAACTCCAGCACGAGAAGCATCCTCATGAACATTTTTGAGAAGTGCCTCACATTCATTCATTTGGAGAGTTCCTTCATAATCGCCAACCTGTACGGATGGTAATGAAGGGCAGCGTGAAGAATTTGGCTCAGTGAGTGACAGGAAAGTCCGGGGGCAGATGATGTCTGCATGCAGAACACCGTGAGGATTGCAAGATTGGAGCTCATTGCCTCAGTGTTCTCACATGATCCGACAAGACGAGGGACCGCAGTTCTTCGTCTTGCCGTACTCGAATTTAGTAACCCGTGTAATAATTGATTTCCAGTTTGGGACATGGCCTAACAGGGCTACATTGAGGTGATTTCGGAAGGAGCGCTTCCTTGTGATCACAGATTGTCCATTCGAAAAATAGACCTCGGTGGCAAATGCACACTTCTTACTGTTCCAGTGTGTGATGGTGACTGACCTGCAAGAGGACAACCCTGTCATCTGTCAAATGAGACTGCTCCCGCCCTGCTACAACTGCCTGAATGGTGCCCGTGTCAAACAAGGAAGTTATGTAGCCACACCTGGCCAATGGGGGGCACCACCTACCTGATAGATTTTCAAAATTATAAAACAAACCATTAGATTCATACCTGTATTATTTAAAAAATCAAAACTTCTGATTCTGGAAAGTAATGCACTTACCGTTGTTCAGGTGTCGTATGAAGTGGACTCGAGTGTTTGTGATCACCATTACTTATCTGTATTAACTGTTTGATTGGATCATGTTGCTCTGTCTTGAGGCAGCAACTCCATTCTCGAAGATGCCAAGTCCATCCCAGCTGAAAAGCTCGTACAGTAGTCGCTACAAAATAAATTCACATGCTACTTCTTTATCGCATATGTACACTCCTGGAAATGGAAAAAAGAACACATTGACACCGGTGTGTCAGACCCACCATACTTGCTCCGGACACTGCGAGAGGGCTGTACAAGCAATGATCACACGCACGGCACAGCGGACACACCAGGAACTGCGGTGTTGGCCGTCGAATGGCGCTAGCTGCGCAGCATTTGTGCACCGCCGCCGTCAGTGTCAGCCAGTTTGCCGTGGCATACGGAGCTCCATCGCAGTCTTTAACACTGGTAGCATGCCGCGACAGCGTGGACGTGAGCCGTATGTGCAGTTGACGGACTTTGAGCGAGGGCGTATAGTGGGCATGCGGGAGGCCGGGTGGACGTACCGCCGAATTGCTCAACACGTGGGGCATGAGGTCTCCACAGTACATCGATGTTGTCGCCAGTGGTCGGCGGAAGTTGCACGTGCCCGTCGACCTGGGACCGGACCGCAGCGACGCACGGATGCACGCCAAGACCGTAGGATCCTACGCAGTGCCGTAGGGGACCGCACCGCCACTTCCCAGCAAATTAGGGACACTGTTGCTCCTGGGGTATCGGCGAGGACCATTCGCAACCGTCTCCATGAAGCTGGGCTACGGTCCCGCACACCGTTAGGCCGTCTTCTGCTCACACCCCAACATCGTGCAGCCCGCCTCCAGTGGTGTCGCGACAGGCGTGAATGGAGGGACGAATGGAGACGTGTCGTCTTCAGCGATGAGAGTCGCTTCTGCCTTGGTGCCAATGATGGTCGTATGCGTGTTTGACGCCGTGCAGGTGAGCGCCACAATCAGGACTGCATACGACCGAGGCACACAGGGCCAACACCCGGCATCATGGTGTGGGGAGCGATCTCCTACACTGGCCGTACACCACTGGTGATCGTCGAGGGGATACTGAATAGTGCACGGTACATCCAAACCGTCATCGAACCCATCGTTCTACCATTCCTAGATCGGCAAGGGAACTTGCTGTTCCAACAGGAGAATGCACGTCCGCATGTATCCCGTGCCACCCAACGTGCTCTAGAAGGTGTAAGTCAACTACCCTGGCCAGCAAGATCTCCGGATCTGTCCCCCATTGAGCATGTTTGGGACTGGATGAAGCGTCGTCTCACGCGGTCTGCACGTCCAGCACGAACGCTGGTCCAACTGAGGCGCCAGGTGGAAATGGCATGGCAAGCCGTTCCACAGGACTACAGCCAGCATCTCTACGATCGTCTCCATGGGAGAATAGCAGCCTGCATTGCTGCGAAAGGTGGATATACACTGTACTAGTGCCGACATTGTGCATGCTCTGTTGCCTGTGTCTATGTGCCTGTGGTTCTGTCAGTGTGATCATGTGATGTATCTGACCCCAGGAATGTGTCAATAAAGTTTCCCCTTCCTTGGACAATGATTTCACGGTGTTCTTATTTCAATTTCCGGGAGTGTATTTCACCTACTTTATTACATTTCGTGTTAGATTTTACAACAGCAAAGCTTTAATGAAGCTCACAGTACATATTTACCTCTGTCATTTAGCTCGGTCTGTCTCCTAAGAGTCTCCCTCGATAAATGATGTCACGACCATTGTCGTGCGTGTCGAGGTTCTGTGGTCTGCAGTGAATCTCCGAGGTGGGGTGGCATTTTTGTGATGAGTAGCTGTCTCTGTGCAGGAATCCAGATGCCCATCAGCCCTGCCTGATGGATATGCTGTATCCATTTTCACTCTCTTGGCAAGCACAAAAGAAACAAAATTTCTTGCACAGTATGTGGTCCAAAAGAAACGCTTAATTACTAAAATAACAAAATGCTTGTTCACAGTCACAACTTTCTTTTGTCGGTTAGAGAGATGGAGGGAATAACACATCACTTCACCCAAAGTGTTATCAAATGTAGGCTTTCACAGTCGGTATTGTCTTCAGTTAAAACTTCCGGGCCGATAGGCCGTGGTCGAAGTATAAAACTCTCCCCTGACGTTTCGTCTCCAACTGCAGGAGACATCCTCGGAGATACAGCAGCGAACTGTTCGCTGCTGTACCTCTGAGGATGTCTGCTGCAGTTGGAGACTATAATGGATTATACTGTAAATGATGAAAGTATGTGAATGCAGCTTGCCGCTAACTTGGTGTAATGTCTCTCACACATAAACCTGTACAGTAAAGTAAGGGCCTCCTGTTTTATCTTTAGGCTGATCTGTGATAAGACAGGCAAACAATTATACTAATGGAGGATTCTGCGTATTTTCTCCAATTTCATTCGCTCTCTCTCTCTCTGTCCTTTATCTATATACAGTTTTAAATATAATATTTCATTACGTGAACTCAGCCCAATAGAATCTCTGGTGGAGCCCTTCGTCTTAATATTCAGTGGCTGGCTTGCTGTAAAAGATCTTTATATCTATTATTATTGTTAAGCGCTGCATTCAGTTGGGAAAATCGATCGTTTGAACAATTCGTTCATTTTACGACAGATTTAGAATTTCAGATGTGTCCGAAGCCTTTTTGGACGATTTTATAAAATGTCGGTGATTGCAGGCTCTCTTCGTCACAACTGAAACTTCCCCACTAATTACAGGGCCAAGACAATCATCAATGATTCAGACAGAGAACTCATTCGTCATTCACTCTAGAATAAAAGGGTCACAAACCTTATTTCTGAGGAAAATTGTATATTCAATCCATCTCCATTACATGTTCCGTTTTCTGTTGATTCCAAGTCTTACTTAATTGGCGTTTACAGTTTTTCTCTCTCTTCAAATAACCCGCTAGTGGCACAAACGTTAATAGCTCGCTTTAGCGAGAAGAAGAGCAAATATGTTTCTTTTAGCAACCCGACAATCTTCCAACAGATACTTCCGAAGCTGTCCTAGTTATCCGTCCATAATAACCATGGAGAATACATATATGTATCTCTGTTATTCCAAAGAATAAACGTACTAGAAAAATACCTTGGCGTCGACGAGCTGTCGGCGCATATATTACTAGAAAATCCGATCAGATACTTTTCAAAAGTGAATAAATGTGGATGATTTGATTGACCATTATTAATTATTGTGTGGTAGAGGGTAATTTTCCGTGGGGAGATTACAAGACGAAACGTCAGGGGAGAGTTTTATACTTCTACCACGGCCTATAAGCCCAGAAGTTTTAAGCAAAGTGTTATGCTACCCCCTCAATTCATAAAATGGATTTTATTGTGTTTTGATATCAGAAAGTCATGTTGCCATGCACCCTGTACATTCTGCATATATTTTTCACTGTCTTAAGGCAAGTACTACACTGAACAGGAATTGATTTCACTTAAGCTCCCAAATGTTTATTCAAAATCCTGCTTTTTGTGGGTAAATAACAAATTATTTTATCTTCATTGCCAAGTTTAAAACTTGTCAGTCGTGACTCCGCTGTTCTGGGCTGTGACCCTGCGGTAATCTGTTGCGCTAAGTTCTGCCACACGTGTGTTTTTTCCAGGTACTGCGCGAGGCGGCGCTGTCCCAGGAGGCCGCAGTTCGCATCCAGAGTGTGATGGGCACGGGCCCACCGGCACCACCGTCCACCACCCCTCTGTAGGGCCGCTTCACCACCTCTACAGCATCCTCTCTTTTCCCCAAAATATCCTTTTTCTGTGTGCATTCCACGTAATGTGGGAGCTGTTTTATCCAGACACTTGCCCAAAAACAGAATCTCGGTGCAGTCTCTCACTGCTGCACAAAATTGAATATGTCTACAACTCTAGTGCCTAATGAAGAGCTCCGACTGTGTTTTGGAGGTTCTACAGTTTTATTGAGGCAGAATTTATTTAGAGCTCCTTTTGAGTGAAGAATCTCTGAGACCGTCTGTAGCAGAAAATGAAAATGAGGCATAGATACTTAACCTGCCCATATTTGATATATAAACAATATATTTGTGTGACTATATATTTTGTACACTCTGTTTAATCTGTAATCCTGACTACAGTGGCTTCCTGAAATGAAATGTGCTTTAAAAGTTTTCATTTCCTACTTTCACTTCCATAAAACTCTTATATGGAATCATGTTTAGACTCAAAGACTTTTTTTCTCTCTACAGTACTTCTAAACACCCAGAATCACAGTAATTAATTACTTTTTAATCCGATGTACATTTACATGTTAAATTTTGTTATATACAAAAACAAAATTTAAATATATTACTTACACCATGACTGTTTCAATGTAACAGTCGTATTTTTGCTATATGTATACTGTTTTGTATATATCAACTCTTTTGATAATATATCTAAGCATAAACTTATTTTCAGAATCTGTTTCTTAGATTTTAGCATTTCCTATGTATTTCTGGGAAGATAGGAGGGAGGGGATGATCCTACATACATATTGCTTGTACTAATTTAATGTTGTTGGAGATGTTGATATAAAACATCATAGATGATGTAATTATTTCTGCATGTGGGAGATAAAAGTGAGAAACTGGTGTAGTTAGTAGGAATAACCTTGTTACGTTTTGTACATCAGTGCCTGGTGACGAGAGTGGGATGGAGGTTTTTTGCACGGTTCTGCCATCAGGTGGCACAGGCATACTCTTCTGTCGGCAGGCAGTGTTCGGGTTGGTGAAGGTGTGGTGTAGTGTCATGTACTTATGTAACTAATTGATCCACCGTCTTCCATTAGCATAGTTATTTAGATTTAAAAGATTGCTCATGCAGTATACTGGTTCAGAAGACCACAGACATAGTAAATGATATTGATATATATGCACAACATTCAATGGAAAGAGTACATTTGAAACATTTACTGTCGGGGAGTCAACTTTGTTATTTTTTCGTGTGCAAATGGTGAATAAGGAAGAAAATATGTGGCAGTCTGTGTGTTGTCAAAAATGAATTTTCTGCTAGTTGGAGGATGATTGAAATGTGAACTACATTTTCTCGCTGTCACACATGTGTAATTGATACAATTGCTGCATATTTAATTCTTTAATAAATGTATGATGTGCAAATGTTGGATATCTGTTTACGATTAACTGTCTTCATTTATCTTTGATGAAAATTAATTGATTGGGTTGCATGTTTTGGCAGATTTTATTTTTACAGACACTTTGTTGTAAGCTGTGCACTGTTGTTCACAATCAGTTTACCTTTGGAATGTTCTTTGATTTTGCCGTGGAGAGGACTGGATGAGGACTTAACGAGCAGTGATTATATTTTTACTGCCTGCAGAATGTGTATTTTATTCATATTAGAATTAGTTCTGAAGGCAGTGGATGCTGTTTACTCTTCACAGGCTATTATAGAACTCAGATCTCTCTTTTGCAATACATATTTTTTTTATACAAATGGGTTGTTGTTGACACAAATTGCTCCATATGTAAGTAAATGTATTAAATCACCTCTGTTTCAGTCCTTTGGCACTAGTGTCCACATATTATTATTAACAATAATGATGAATGAAGGGGTAGCGAATGAAATGGGATATATTGTAAGAGCAAACTGAAAGAGTTTGTAACATGGAAAGACAGATTAGTAAGAGTTTATGGAGGCCCCTACGTGATACTCTGGCCTTCTGTTGCCAGTTGGACCACTATCCAAAAATTCTAGAGCGTTCGTGTGATTTTTTAGAGAGAGACAAAATTTAGTGCTTCCTTCAAAGACAGAAGACCTCATCTATGTAACTAATATTTATGGCCTGTGCCTGGTTACTTACGCACAAACTGTTCACTGTTTGAGTGTGTTGCAAAAGTTGGTATTAAAAAAGTACCTCGATTAACAAGAGATAATGTGCGCAACAGTCTGCATTGTTGGGAGAGGAAAATGCACATTCTGCCCATTTTCTGTCCATCTCTCTGCTAGTAATTTGAAAATTTGTTAATGTAAACAGCAGATGTATCTTTAGGATGAAGGGAATTATATGTGGTTTCCTGTATGTGCAATGGTTTATAATAAAATGGTCTTGTCAGTTTCCTAATCTCTCCAAAAGACTGCAGGAGGCATTCCTTTATTTTGTAAATGATGTAATTAAATATTTGTAGAAATATATCTATATTTTTAGAGTATTTTTCACTTACTTTACATACTCTAATAATAATGAATTGTGTATCGTGCTGTTTGAGAACTGTGTATTTTTGTGGAGTACATTAGTCTGTGGTATAAATTTGTAATATTCTTCTGTTGCTAGGAAGCTGCCAATCCCCATACAGTTTTTCAATTCTGTGTCTGAAGCAATATAGCAGTTTGAAGTTTTGAGCATAGATTCAAAATTATTTTTGTTACAAAAAGAATGCGTTGCCTGTTGCCGGGTGGGAAACATACAGTAATTCAAGAGCAGGTTAGCCGGGGCACACGGACATCTCCTCGGCGGGCGGGCGATTCCTCCACATTGCAGCACTCGTGCTGGCTTCACAGAAAGCATGGCAGTGTCAAATTGTACAACACCAGAGCTCAGACATTCTATCCTTAATACAATGTTATTGTTCTTCACATATACAAAAATCTCCTTAGCAACATGGGCAGAAATGATAAATAGTTTCGAAGATTAATCGGTAGTTTGCAGCAGAGTTGTGCAAGTAGCAAGTAGCTCCTCTCCAATTTTTCTGTGAAGCCTAGAGGCATTGCCAGCACAGAGGCCTGAGAGGTGTCATTCAGCCACCCGCTTGGGAAGCATTTACTTTTTCTTGGACAGTGAAATGTTTTCTTGCAGAATGTGAATCTCGTGTATTGTTTCAAATTTATCCTGTGGTGTAGGCGAGTGTAACGAATGCATGTGTAGTTCAGCGTTACATGGCCTTGCTCTTCGGGCAGTGCAGCATGTGATATGGTGGTCAGGAACTGAATGTGACTGCCTTTTTCCTCCTTTCTGTTCGAATTCTGATGATGAAAATGTTTCATCACCCTTATTTGAACAGAGTACGTCAGAGTCGGCTGCCAGCAACTTTGCTTGTGTTCTCAGATCATTGCTACAGAAGGCAAACGTCACTATGAGACTTACTGTCAATAGCTCTTTTATGAAACTGTCAGATTTAAACCATCTTTACTTCAGTATGTCCTGCAATGTCTCACAAATGAGAATTGGCTGCTTCCTCAGTGTACTTCCCTGAAGGATTCTCCCTCTGCATAGGGCACGTGTTTCGGTGTTTCGTGTCTGCTTGCCTCACAGACAGAGGAATATCTTGGAAAGATACTAAGTTTCTTGTAACTTACAATATTTCAGTTTGAGAAAAAGTCTCAGGTTTCCACCTGGGAGACAGTGTTAAAATAGCACAACGTTTCAAAGATTACCATAATCACCATCTTATACCGAGGTGTCAAGATATGCAGATGTCAGAATATTTACACTAGCGGTGTGCCCTCTTTGGCATTCTGAATATATCTTGTGTGCTGAGTAAGTTCTTGTCATATTGTCGCTAATGCAGGATTTTGTGCCAAACTAAGTTGGTATCATTCGTTGCTATTGCCTGGATTCTTGTGAATCCTTATTTCCACGGATTCCCTTATAATGCTAAGTCAAAAGTGTGGCCTTCCTGTGTGGTGTTCTTTGCTGTCACTGATTTTTCTTTGTGAACTAGTGATACAGGCCTTGTAGTGTTGCCACTAAATTGGGTAGTGAATTTTCGTTATGTTGCAATTGATGAGGCTCTATATATAGCTTTCTTTTAAGCCGATGACCATTTCGCCAATAACAATACCACAATTCACCGAAAAGTCTTTTGCCTTTCTCTTGTTACATAATATAATTTGAATATGTATATTCCTCTTAACATTTATTCTGATGCAGCTTGTTTATACCAGTAGGAAGAGAATATCAAGATCTTTTGTAACTTGAAAAACTGGTAACATCAAAATCACAGAGGAAATCACTCCAGTCAGAATTTACCTTTGCCAAAGATGCTATTGCACTGACTGTCATTACGTTATGAAAATTCCACATACTGCAAATCTCGAATGTCTTAATGTCCGTACAGGAAATTAAGAGATTAAATGAGTATTCCAATTCAGATGTTTCCAGTAAGGTTAAATAACTATTCCAATTCAAATGTTTCCAATAACTTTTTCTCTCCAGCAGATTTATTTGAGTCTATGAAATCATGTTAGCATACAATTGCAGACCACTTCCAAAACCAAACTTCATGTACAGTTAGTTAACACTTCATCATAATCTTGATACATAGTCTCAATACAGACTCTACTTATTTAATTACAAAATTAATAGTATTTCAATAGAATAACATGCAGGGATGTTCTTGACAGTACTATCGCGGACTTCTCCTGGCAACTGTTTCCTGCCACATACTACATCCATAGATAATCACTGGACCACATCATGACTAACCTGTGCACTCAACATTAAACAAACAGTAAACAAACCATTCTTTAAAACACTGGTAAACACACAATAATAAATGTTCGGATAACTAATTGCTATTTACATGATGTTGGTGTTCCAATTAATATTTTGAAACGAGATGCAGACCGTTTGTCCAATGTATTAGTGGCCACATTCACAAGAGATGTTGTATACCCCAGCCACATTCAGCTATAGTGGGTCTTCCACAGAGCCAAAGCACTCTTTCATCTTACGCAGTGGTCATAAGACAGTTTTTAGGTTGCATCGAGAGAGGCCCCCAAGTTATGAAGTAAAGTGAGTATCTTGTCTTCTTTCTCCTCTTCCCAGTTTGCTTCATCTTTTATCAACTGCGCTACTAATCTGTGCTTCTCTGAACCCATATTTGTGAAATACTGCCTTCGGCTGGGAAGCTTTGTTTATCACACGTGACCTGCATTGTATGTACCACTGTGGACAGTACAATCTGCCATTATGCTGGATGGTAGCACCTTGTTGTGTATGGGTAAAGGTCTGCATGGGTCATCTTCTTATATGCTCCATGACCTAGTGTGGCATCTGCCTTCCTGTTGATTAGCATGTCAAGAAAGGGAGACAACCATTCTCCTCTTTTTCCATAGAGAATGAAACTTGCCATGCTCCCGCACCACAAAAACATTGTCAACATATCAGAAGTAGTGCTCAGGTTTTTGGTAGGTAGTTTGAAGGGCCACCTCCTCAAAGTGTTCTCTGCAAAGATTTGCAACCCCAGGAGCCAGAAGATGACAAGTATGACATTCTTCGAAATGTCGCGATAATTTAATGCTGCCATCTGCCTGGAAACCTGAGGACTTTTCACCAATAGTATATGCTGGATGAGTCTACGGTCACAAATATTTCAGGTGTTTCCACAAAATTAACATATCGTTTCATAATCAGTCTGTAAAGAAATTCCTACCCACATCATAGCTACAAGACCACAAAAAAAGAAGGGTTTTGCATTAACTCAATTAGGAGGGAATTAAATAATTAAAGAGCCAAATTATTATAAAAAAAAGAAGCTGTATGTTTGTACAAAATAAGACTTTTAGTACTTCTCAACATAATCCCCACCAATATTAATACACTAGTCCCGGCAATGAACTAGTTATTTTTTGCACCTGTTGCAAAGAAGTCTGTCTTGTTGTTTGAGCCACATTCCACAAATGTTTTGACCACATCGTTGTTTCTGAACTTTTTTCCACATAATGCCTCTTCGAGTGAACCCAAGTTTCATCACACATTAAAAATCTCGTTCAGAAATGGGTCACCTTCCCTTCCATAGCATTCTATCGAGTCTGTACACACTTTAAGTCTTGTTTCCTCGTGTTTTGGGATTAACTCTTTTTGGACCCATCTTGCGCTTGTTTTGCTGTAATTGAGCTTGTTTCTGACAAGGTTATGAACTGTGCCAACACTTATTGCAACTGTCTTTGCTATACGTTCAACTCTAATACTTTGGTCTTCTCGAATAATGTCATCAATGCAACTTTCGAGTGAAGGGGGTTGATACTTCAACTGACCAGCCAGGATGTTGCTCATCAGTCATTGAGGTTAAATCATTTTTTAACTGCTCCACACTTTTATAAGTATATCCATAGTTTGTACAACATTCATTGTACTGTAAAATCGTCCAAGAAAAGATTTTAGCCAGATTTTCACCTTCGGAAAGCAAAAAATCGATTACTGAATGTTGTTAGACTACTGTGGAAACTTCAAGAAGAGACACCGTGCAATATCAAAGTTATAAACAAACAAGTTTTTATCCTTCAACTGTTTTTAGCTCGTCGTAGTGATACCAACCTAAAATTATTAATGTACAAAACTCCTCCCATAAACTGTTTCATTTTTAATCAGTTTTTCTCTTTCATTACTAATTGTCCCTTGTATGTGTAGTGAGACTTCCATCAACTTGAATGTCATCAGGTTGAAGATTGCTTTGAACGCTGTAGTTCTTTCCTAGCTGCGGTCCTGCTGTAGCAGGTACACCCTTGCCTTCCTTCCACCTTTCAAATGATTTACTTAGCCAGTTCACAAAGGCAAACCATTGCTAGGGGTAAAACGTGAAACATCCTCTGACAGAACAGAGAATTAAGTCTTGGACTTTTCCGTCTGTAATTTGTCATATGGTGTACATTCTAATAAAAACATTGATGGCAGGCAATGAAAACCTCGTAACTCCATTTTGTTAAATTTTACTGGAGGAAGAAAAATGGTTTGTTAAAAAATATATAAAGTAATACAGACAATGTTAGCACATGTGTAACTGTATACTGTAGTAGAAATCTGGATGTTGGCAGATTAGAAAAATCCATGTTCTTTCAAATCTCTCTTTGACAGTGGAGTTACTGGAATCTCAAGATTTTCACATACAGATGAAGTTATGAGGTCTTCATTGCTTGCCATTGTTATATTGGTACAGCAATAAAGCTAACATAGTTTTCCTATTACCTACTGAACTTGGTTACAATTTAACACTTGAGCAACAGCTAGACTCCACTGCCTCATCAGACACTGCAAGAAATTCAGTTACCCTCATAATTCAGTCTGGAAGTTCAGCCACATTTTGGAGGTGCTGTCTTCGCCCATTTATTGAGGGCACTCTCTCTCTCTCTCTCTCTCTCTCTCTCTCTCTCTCTCTCTCTCTCTGTGCTTCTGAATGCTGTGCAGAGAGGGAGAGGGAGGTTGGATACTTTGACCTTGCCCTCTGCTTCCACGTGCTTCAGTTGTCCCCCTTCCCTCTTCTGACATGGCTGTATACAGTTCCAGCTTCTGACTCACATCGAATGATATGGGTAGAATGCAACCAGCCTCACTTGTGTGTCTGGTGTTTCTTTATGTCTTCCTTTGGTCTTCCACTAACACATGATATGCATCACCATATGTGCACAGATATTACAATTGCCCCTAAATTTTTTACACACACACAAAGAGGTGAAACTGGAAGAATTGTGCCGTTGCTATTGCCTGTTGTGCCACATGCTAAAGTCAGGGTGAGAAACCCGCCTTCCCCTATAGTATGCTCGGCAGTCCAGGTACATTTGGGAGGCAGCATGTATTTTAAAATCTTGTTTTATAAAACCCACCCTTGTGGATTTAATGAAAATGGTCTACGTACTTAAATATTATTAGAATTATTAAATATAAAAGGAAGTTTCTTTTACATATCCAGTTTTAAGTTTGTATGCATTGCATTTTTATTATTATTATTGCCCTCTGCTTCTCCGTGCTGCAGGTACTCCCTCATTGTTCTTGCAACATGTAGATGTACACAGTTGCTGCTTTTGACTCTCATCAAGCAGTATATATAGAATGTCGCCATTCTCACTTTTTTGTGTAATGTTTATTCTTTCTGTTTTCCCCTTGGTCTTCCTCAAACACACAATAAACATCGCCGTATGTTGACTGACTGTAAAATTGTTCCAAAATATTTTCACACACGCTCGACGAGGTGAAATTATGCCGACTCTGTTGCCTATCACACCGCATGTTAAAGTCGAGTTGACAGTGCTCACTTTCTTGTACAAGTGTGATGCATTTAGAGGGCCAATATGTCTTTTAAATTTTTATTTTGAACAATCCACTACTGTGCATTTAATGAAAATGATGTATTTACGTATTTGTAGTATTAACAAATAACAAAACAAAATTTGTTTATGTACACAGGTTTTTTATTTGCATGAGTTGCACATTTATTGGCATTACTGTTGTATTTGCATTGTATAATTGTTGTTGTTACTATTATTATTATTATTATATATGTAACCTGTATTATACTAACATGTTGTAACTTATTATTATTGCTATAATAAGTATTATTATATATATTATATATATTATATTATATATTATCACAATATATGTAGTGAGATGAGATGTTGACATTGGAATGTAACCTTGGCTACATGTCTGTATTTTATCCATGTTACTGTTGCGTAACTGTATGCAACTTACATATGTTATTGATCTTAGTAACAAGGTATAGGACGTAATGTATTCAACAAATGGAAATTATTTTCAGAGATAAACATGTTTATGATCTGTGTTAAAGTTAGAAGGTTTCTTGGATACCTATCAGTGTAATGAAAGACAATAAAGCTCCACCATATACGTTAAACAATAATTCTGTTGTACAAAGTAACTTCCCCTGTACAAACAGTTTGGAGACTGTGATTTTTGGACTGATGTCATCTCCACCAGAAACTTAGCCATTGCTTGTTTAATAGGATGTTTAAATAAACTGTGTGAATGAAAATATCTCCAGACAGCTGTCGCCCAAATATAAGCTATTATTTCTCACGCCACACTGGTTTCAAATGAAAGACTATTTTTAGCAGCTGTCCTGATAAAGAATAGATAAGTGGAGCCATATTGGCTAGGTGACCTCGTCCCTTTTGATAGCTGCTCCAAAAGTTAACTAATGTCAGCTTTCTGTGTCAAATGCTCAGTTTGCACAAGTCATTCCTGAATGCCTCACGGTTTTCATACGTGCCAGCATGCATTACTTGTAAAGCTCCTTTCTGCGAGTTACTTTATTTTCACATTGTTATTCAACAACTCACATCGAGTGAGTCTGCTTCAGCATTCACAGTGTATGGAGACCCACTTGTCGCAAATGATCGCATCATTTTACGTTTCAACTTCAAAATTGTGCATGTTCTCAATGCTGTCTGGTTTTCTATACTGAACAGTGAAGGTAATCCTCCTCCTTACAAAAAGTCGTAATAAGAGGGTGGTTTGAGAAGTTCTCGGAATGGAATAGAAAAAAAGTACTTACATCACTGAAACTTTTTTTTATTTTTCAAGGTAGTCTCCTTGTAGATTAATGCACTTGGTTCAATGATGATCCAGTGCCTTGGTCCCATTTCGAAAATGAGTTTCCTCCAGGCCTGCAAAATAGTTGTCAACTTTGGCTACCAATTCTTCATTTGGAGTGAATATTCATCCACCAAGAAAAATTTTCAGTTTTGGGAAGAGATGGAAGTCTTGACAGAGCCATATCAGGGGAATAAGGCGGGTGTGGCAACAATTCATACCTTAGTTCGTGTAATTTTACCATGGCGATGTCACATGTGCGGGCGCGCATTGTATTGATGGTAGATGACTTTCTTCCTTGCTAAACCTGGCCTTTTTTCACATATCTTTTGTTGCAGTTTGTAATTTTTTGTCGAGTGGGGAGATAATATACAAATAGAATCCCCTTTGCATCCCAGAATACTGATGCCATGAACTTTCCCACCAAAGGAATAGTCTTTGCTTTCTTTGGTGCTAGAGAATCAGCTTGTTTCCACTGCTTTGACTGTCGTTTGTCTCTGGGATATAGTAGTGCACACAAGTTTCACCTGTGGTTACAAACCAGCACAAAAAAAAATCTTGTTCACTTCTCCTAAAACAGGCCAAACATTGTTCCAATATGTCCATTCCTGTGCATTTTTGATCCAGCATCAAGAGTCACAGCACCCATCTCGCAGATAATTTTTTCATTTCTAATTCTTCAGTTAAAATGTGATAACCCTTTCAGATGACATCGGGCAAGTGTGAGCAATTTCACACACTTTCAATTGGCAATCCTCTGTGACCATTTTGTGCACTTTTGCAATGATTTCTGTAGCAGTGACACGTTTTGGCCGACCACTCCGCAGAACATCATCTAAGCTCTCCCAGCAAAATTTAAATTCATTTGTCCTCTTGGCAACATTTGAATATGAAGGAGCAGAGTCCGCCAGTGTATTCTGGAAATTGGCATGAATACTCTTTGCTTATATACCTTTCTTTACGAAGTACTTAATTGCTGCTCAAATCCTTTTTTTCCCCCATCTTCGCAAATCACTACACAGGAACAACAACAGAGCCACGTCACCACCACAGCTTTCTTCCAAGAGCACTGACGTGGCACATGTTTACAGGCAACAGTCCAATGAATATCATGTGAACAACTCATTGTGCTAACACTGACCTCTCGTGGTGATTCCAAGAACTTTTCAAACCAACCTCATATATTAAGTTTATAAATAACTGAAACAATATTCACAGTGGTTATTCTTGACAAAGGTCATGTGGCTAATACCCCACCGTGCTGAGAACTGAAAAAAAACATAAGAGAATTATCAAAATTTGTCAAAACGCCAAAATTTATTAGCTTGAGAAAATATGTACATACAAACATGTTAAAAAATATATTTAAAATGCAGGATAAAGCACCTTTTAACTTTATTGTTGTCTCCTTTCTAAGTGCCCAAGAATATCCAAAACTTTTTTTCTTCAATAGATCTGACACTTTTACTGTTCAAACAATTTTCAGCAAGAAAGAGATTTTCCATCAATCATTTACGCTCTGTGGAAGCATTTCTTTATCCAGATATTGTAAAACCTAAGTAATCTTTTACTTATAGATACTTCATGTGTGTCGCGGAAGAAACTTCATAGGCAAAGTCGCAAGTCCTTGTATGACATCAGTACATAAAAAAAAAAGGTCAACAATAAAATAAATGTTTGAAAGACACAAAAACACGAAATCCATTGCAACTCCTGTTAGTGTGGCAGAAATTGGTTATAACGTGTGACATTAGCAGATTTATCCCCCTGTTTTCTGCTGCTGCACATTATAAAATTATGGGCTAGCAACAATTTATAAGAAAACTGGAATCTTGGTCTGTTCTTTGAGCAGACAAAGCCAGCCTGGCACGGGACAGTGTGTCTGTTCAACCAGAGAAAGCTGCGCCTCCTTAGCAGACAAATTACAGGAATGACATTATTATTATTATTATTATTATTTTCATTTCCCATTTGGAGGAGTCGGTGTTTTGTGAAATTATTCGTTCAAATGAAATAAATAAAATAGACTATAGAAACATTTAATGTGCCTTTGGATGTGCTTAGAATCCTGCAGAAAATGAGGTATGTCAAATATTTCTCAAATCTGTTTTACGTCTTACTTTTACATAAGTTATTTCATTAAATATTTGACTAATTTTTTTGGTGATGGCTAATAAGGACACACAGTTTTTTATGTGCTTATAAGACACCGGCTGACTTCAGTGCCAGTTGCATATCAATGTGAACGTACATCTGATTCTCTGGGAAGTTTATATTTCAACAGCTAAGTAAGGGCTGACTGCTAATGATGATCACATTTTGGATAACTGCTGCCGACTGACTTTAAATCTGGTTGTATGATGTTGACAAAATGAGCGTGAGCTATGGGTTAAAACACACATTGTCTTGCATGCCTACTTACTGATGAATGTGAGAGCAAAAATCAAAATTTAGTTTTACATATTAATAATTAATCTAAAACAGCAAAATCAGAGGACACCAAATTAAATTATAATAAGCAAACTAGAAAGCTGAAATGTGTGCTGTGTTATCAGAAAAAGACTAAATTATAAGTACTATTTTATAGATATATAGTGAAATTTACTATAAAAAATGAAATTTGTGAAACTGAATAATTACCAATCTAACAAGTTATTTGATTGAAAGAGCAAAAGGCTGCAAAAATATTGTACTGAATTTTGGAAACAACGATCATTTAAGATTAAAATATTCTGGAAAGTGAGAACTTTTGACTACAAATAACTTTTAAAATCGGAAGTTTTTGGAGAAAGTAAAATGTTTATGGATAAACGCAGGAGGGGGGGGGGGGGCGGCTTTTAAATTACTTGTATCGGTTTATGAACAAACAGCTTTTTGGTCAATGCAAGTATCAACTCCACACATTCATTGTGAATCTTTCTTTTTCTGTTGTCATCAGTAATCAAGAAATTACATCTTGAATAATAAAGGTTTACGAATTCCTGCTTGAATAAGAATTTAGCTATTTTGTGTAACTGTTGCATATATCAATATACTTTGGATAAATGGTAGCATTGATCGTAAATGTTGAAATCCTTTATTTTACAGTTCGATTTCGGTCACTGTATGACCGTCTTCAGTGCTAAAATATACAGGGTAGTCCATTGATCGTGACCGGGCTAAATATCTCATGAAATAAGTGTCAAATGAAAAAACTACAAAGAATGAAACGTGTTTAGCTTGAAGGGGGAAACCAGATGGCGCTATGGTTGGCCCACTAGATGGCACTGCCATACGTCAAACGGATATCAACTGCATTTTTTAAAAATAGGAACCCACATTTTTTATTACATATTCTTGTAGTACATAAAGAAATATGAATGTTTTAGTTGGACCACTTTTTTCACTTTGTGATAGATGGTGCCATAATAGTCACAAACATATGGCTCACAATTTTAGACAAACAGTTGGTAATGGGTAGGGTTTTAAAATTAAAATACAGAACATAAATACATTTGAACATTTTATTTCGGTTGTTCCAATGTGATACATGTACCTTTGTGAACTTATCATTTCTGGGAATGCATGCTGTTACAGCATGATTACCTGTAAATACCACATTAATGCAATAAAGCTTGAAACTATGTCCATCGACCTCAATACATTTGGAAATACATGTAATGAAATTCCTCTCAACAGCAAGTAGTTCGCCTTCTGTAATGTTCGCACATGCATTGACAATGCACTGACACACATTGTCAGGCGTTGTCGGTGGATCACGATAGCAAATATCCTTCAACTTTCCCCACAGAAAGAAATCCGGGGACCTCAGATCCGGTGAACGTGCGGGCCATGGTATGGTGCTTCGACGACCAATCCACCTGTCATGAAATATGCTATTCAATACCGCTTCAACCGCATGCGAGCTATGTGCCGGACATCCATCATGTTGGAAGTACATCGCCATTCTGTCATGCAGTGAATCATCTTGTAGTAACATTGGTACGACGTTACATAGGAAATCAGCATACATTGCACCATTTAGATTGCCATCGATAAAATGGGGGGCCAATTATCCTTCCTCCCATAATGCCGCTGATGTTCCACTTGTCGCAGCCATCGTGGATTTTCCGTTGCCCAATAGTGCATATTATGCCGGTTTACGTTACTGATGTTGGTGAATGACGCTTCATCACTAAATAGAAAGCGTGCAAAAAATCTGTCATCGTTCTGTAATTTCTCTTGTGCCCAGTGGCAGAACTGTACATAACCTTCAGAGTTGTCGTCATGCAATTCCTGGTGCATTGAAATCTGGTACGGGTGCAATCGGTGTTGATGTAGCATTCTCAACACCGACGTTTTTGAGATTCCCGATTCTCGCGCGATTTGTCTGCTACTGATGTGCGGATTAGCCGCGACAGCAGCTAAAACGCCTACTTGGGCATCATCATTTGTTGCAGGTCGTGGTTGACGTTTCATATGGGGCTGAACACTTCCTGTTTCCTTAAATAACGTAACTATCCGGCGAACAGTCCGGACACTTGGATGATGTCATCCAGGATGCCGAGCAGCATACATAGCACACGCCCGTTAGGCATTTTGGTCACAATAGCCGTACATCAACACGATATTGATCTTTTCTGCAATTGGTAAACGGTCCATTTTAACATGGGTAATGTATCACGAAGCAAATACCGTCTGCACTGGCGGAATGTTAAGTGATATCACGTACTTAAACGTTTGTGACTATTGCAGCACCATCTATCACAAGGCGAAAAAAGTGGTCCAACTAAAACATTCATATTGCTTTATGTACTACACGAATATGTAACAAAAATGGGGGTTCCTGTTTTAAAAAAAGCAGTTGATATCTGTTTGACGTATGGCAGCACCATCTAGCGGGCCAACCATAGCGCCCTCTGGTTTCCCCCTTCTAGCTAGACAAATTTCGATCTTTGTAGTTTTTTTGTTTGATGCTTATTTCATGAGATGTTTGGCCTGGTCACTATCAACGGACCACCATGTATAAGAACCATCATACATGAGGATCTTTACACAAATGTGGCCCTGTTTATAGCCACCATAAAAAAATACAGAAACAAAAATATGTACAAATATACAGATTCTCGTATGTACCAAATTATTCGAGCCTTGTAGGCCAATATCATAACAGCACAACAATTTGTATGAGGTGTAACATGTACTGTAACGATTACTTCCAACAGATACCTTCACTTTTATTGCATACAATAAGTTTTAAATTTACAGAAGAGCCCATCTTGTAATCTCAACAGTTAAACCTCAGCACTTGCCGATCCAATGTACAGTGAGCTTGTTGCCATACAACATGCAGACATAAAATACAACAAATAACATCAACAGGAAAAATAAAGCTAACATTAAAAAGAACCTTTAAATCACATTACGATTTTTACAAGTGCTATACACAACACAGGATCAAATAAAGGGAAAAAAATGTATTGATGTCAGAGCAGCTCAAGAACAAATAGGACATTTCCACCTCTGTCTGCTATATTGTTATTTGGCAATTTGATCTCATTTCTTCAGGAGAGGCTGGAACCAGCCTGTCCAGGTATGTCAATTCATGGAATGTATCCCAAACCCTCACCAAACAGCTGCTGCGCAATGTTGAGGATGGCTTTCAGTCCACAGTTTCCCAGCTAGCCTTATGCCATGCATCAAATGGAAACATGCCTGATCACAAAAAACATTAGCCTGGGCCACTGGACAATTTTGTTAAGATAGTGAAGATATATAGAAGCAACAAGGAAATAATACAATTGGGAGAAAATCCAGAAATGATTAACATATATTAAACATGCAGAAGGTGAAATAATAAATCACAGGACTATATGCAGACTGTTGAACACTAGTTTTACAAACATTGTTGACATGTCCTCTTTCTCAGTTAACACCCCTGCAGCATCACAGTGAGGATTAAAAAAAAAAAAGAGTGTTGCTGACTGCGGCAACCCCAGCTGAAGTTGGGAGGATTACAAAGCAGAAACCAGATTCACACTCAAGAGGCTTTGGTGTTAGATACGACTGCATATTAAAACATATCTGCCACATAACGTCTTCTCAATTGTGTGGTATAATTAAATTTTCATTTCAAACTGCGCAATTTTGTAATGCTTTCAAAATATCAAAAATTATTCCAGTGTTTAAAAAGGCAATAAAATGGGTGTAAATAATTATAGGCCTGTATCATACCAAGTCCTTCAGAGGTCATGGAGAAAATGTGTGACTGGGGAAAAAATTTCCCTGAAAAAAATCTGCTTACTATTCGGAGTGAACATTAATAAAACCAACAAACTGCAGAGATAAATTCCTGACAGGAAATGGAAGAAAAAAGGCCCTATGAACATGTGTCCAGAAATGCGTTGTTGCTACAGTAGATGGCTCTGACAAATGAAAGCTCCTCTGACCACGTGTTGTGTGTTGCAGGCTGCGTGATTGATCCAGCGTACTGAAAACGGCAGAGTGGCCAGGTTTTCATGTCGGGAACAAGCCAAGATAGTGAAGCAGATGGAAACTGTCGATAGGTAGCACAGCTGTACCAAAGCAGGCGAATGGCCTGTCAACATGGTGTAAACCACAGTACAATTATGTATATCCTGCATGGTAACTGCTATTATCCTTGTCACCTGCAACAAGTTCAAGGATTATCAGCAGCAGATTTCCCTACTAAGGGAAGGATTTTGTCAATGGTTTTGGCACCAGACAGCCACAATTATGGGTTTCCAAACATCAGTCCTCTTTACCAGAACTGGCATCATTAACCTGCATAATCGTCATCTGTGGGCTACAGATAATCCTCAAGGAATGGTTGAGGCCTTCCATCAACACCAGTCCAGCGTCAATGTGTGGATAGGGATTCTTGGCAACAACGTTATTATTCCACAATGCCTCAATCGTAGAATGTGCCTGTACTTCGTGCGGAATACTTTGCCTGGGCTACTTCAAAATGTGGCTTTGGCAGTACGACAGGTTTTGTGGTTTCTGCATGACGGTGCACCACCCCATTTCCACATTACAGTTTAACCATCACCTGAACATCATCTTCGTCGGATGCTGGATAGGAAACGGAGGCCCTGTAGTATGGCCTGCTAGTTAAGCACACAAATCCCTTGGATTTTTACTTCTGGGAGTTCAGCAGAACCAGTTCCTGGCATACAGACACTTCAACAGTGTGTTCACAATGTCTGTGATGCTATTTGGAGAAGAGGCTGGAACGTGTGAAAGCATGCAGAAATCCATGGTGCGACATGTAAACGTGTGCATTGCGTCCCATGGAGGCCAGGTTGAACATCTGTTGTGACGTGGGTGTGATGTACTGTTCCGGGACAATTTGTTGTCACTACACGCAGACTCTCCATTTCTGGACACATGTTAATATAACCTTTTTTCCTTCATTTCCAGTTAGGAATCTGTCCCTGCAGTTCATTGGTTTTATTAACGTTCACCCTGTATAGTCAGCAACAATTTGGTTTCAGGAGGGGAATGTGTATTAATGGGGTCCTATACTCATTCTTAAATTAAATATATTCTGCTATTAATATGAAGAAGCTAACTTCAGGAATATTCATCCATCTCACCATGGCACTTGATCTTATAGGCCATGAATTCTGCTACTACAGTAAATGCCAAGTTATGGGATTAGGAGCACATGTAATGACTGGTTTGGTTCCTATC
The DNA here is from genome assembly GCF_021461385.2 of Schistocerca piceifrons. Lineage (NCBI taxonomy): Eukaryota > Metazoa > Arthropoda > Insecta > Orthoptera > Acrididae > Schistocerca > Schistocerca piceifrons. Next base: position 64,248,949 of record NC_060148.1, on the reverse strand, counting down.
TACAAGACAATAGTAATTGGTGGTGGTGGTGGTGGTGGTGGTAAACAAGGAGGGGTAATCACAAAATGGGGAAACTCTATAATCCAGTGAACAAATTTTCAAACAAGGCATTCCACAGCAGCCAACATACTGTCCATTTCTCTTTGTAATTTTTATTAATGATCTCAGAATCTGTAGCAGAAAGGGGCTACCAATAATTTTTGGCGATTTTACAAATATCCTGCTCAATAATCACTAAGTACAGGAATAACAGTAATTACTAATGACACCAGCCACTGCAGAATAATTTGGTGAAACGTCAGCTGATTATTATTGAATCAAGACAAGGCTGTCATCTTCCTTATCTTTTTCCTTTGTCCCACATCTGTGCTGGGGTCAGCACGTTTAGGAACTGATTTGGCAGGGTTAATTGTAAGGGTTGGCTGTGTCATCACCTCGTTGCCACCCCTCCCCCTCCCTGTGAGGGGATATATGAGGTGTGACTGGAACAATTAATTGTACAATGTTTGTACTGACATGCTACTGTGATGCATCTCCTTCAAAATAGTCCCCTTCTGACTGAACACACCTACTCCAACAGTATTTCCACTTTTGGAAACATACCTGGAAATTTTTTTCCTGAAGTGTGTTAAGGACACACTGTATATTTGCCTGGGTGTCTTTAATCGAGTCAAATCGCCTCCCTTTCATTGAAAATTTCAGTTTAGGGAACAGGTAGAAGTCCACACGGGCAAATCAGTGGAACATGGCAGTTGTGGAAGCACAGGAATTTTGAATTTGGTAAAAAAAGAGTACAATGGAGAAGGCACGATGAGCCGGAGCATTGTCATGGTGTAGCAACCAACTCCTGTCTTTCCACAATGCATGCCTTTTTTTCTGCACCTTTTCGTGCAAACGCTCAAGGACACATTTGTAGTATTCCTGGTCAATTGTCTGCACAATACCAGTAGAATTGAAAAAAAATCACCAACATTGTCTTTACCTTCGACTGACTTTGCTGTGCTTTATTTGGTCGTGATGAACCTGGAGACTTCCACTGCTAAGACTGCACTTTGGTTTCAGGATCATATCAATATGCCCACGATTTGTCAACTGTAATTACCCTATTAAACAAATTTGGGTGATTTTTAGTCCAATTAATTAGTTCTTGGCACACTTCAGGTTGGTATTGTCTCTGGTCACTTGACAACACTTTTGGAATGAATTTTGCGGACACTTGACGCGCGTTCAGATCTTCAGTTAAAACTGACTGAACTGCATAGAAACTTAAATTAAGTTCATCAGCAATCTCCCTAATTGTAAGTCTACGATCAGAGCGCACTAAGTCCCAAACTTCCACAACATTTTCACTCATTTCTGAGGTGGAAAGACGACCGTACCGTGGTTCATCTTCAAATGATTCGTGGCCATTTTTAAATCTGTTGAACCAGACAAAAACAATTGACTGCCTCATACAATTATCCCCAAAAGCTGCTTTTAATAGTTCATAAGTCTCAGAAGATAATTTCCCCGTTTTAAAACAAAATTTCACACAAACTCATTGTTTCGTTTTTATGTCGATTTTCATGCAGACAGAATCCGGCGAGTCAGACCTGCTCTCAACCAGCTGCCACAACGAACTGAATCAAGGAAATGCAGTTTCTTGTCAGAGGGTATTCAAGGACAAGACAATGACTCACTCCCCATCCTCTGTGTACCTGCCCACCAAACCAGTAAGCAGTAGCCGATCCATTCTTAAAAGTTTTCAGTCACACCTCGTATGTACCTAATCTGTCTGTGCGTAGTGTGAAGTATGTGAATGTTTATTAAATGTTTGCAAATCATGCAACTGAGGCAAATGTTGGGGACCAGGCCAGCCTAATTGGACGTAGAAAACCACATATAAAACACATTCAGGCTGGCCGGCATTCCTCATCATTAATCCACCAGGTGGATTGGATCTGTTCAAATCCTGGAAGCAGTGTATTAACACATGTAACTATCCAGTTGGGTAAAGACAAGACTGTACAGGGTTTTTAAAAAAGTTTACAAATTGACACGGCACATCAGGCATACAACAAGGATCAGTAATCACATAGTAACTGGGGCTCGCAAAGGCCATCCAGGGTTACCAAATGTCGTTGCAGTTAGTCACATGCTACAAATGAACACCCACTACAGGAGGTGCTCAAGGTTTTATCCAGGTGTATTGAGACACACCAAATAACACCGCACTGAATGGTATGCACTCTCTCAAAGATACCTGTTGTATGTTGAAGACATCCTGCTGCCACAACAATCCTGCCCACTAGGCCCTCTGGCAATGTAGCAGGTGTTTTGTACACAAGGCCCTTCAAATACCTCCACAGGAAAAAATCTATTGGGGACAGATCGGGTGACCAGTCCAGCAGCCGGGAAAGGCTGCCTACAGATGTGCTCTCACTTGTCTACTGAAATTTAGGGGAGCTCCATCATGCTGAAATTGAATGTGTTGGTAAATAGGTGGCACAGCATGCAGCATGTCCGGCACAATCTCTCGCAGGAATACACGATACGTGAGACCGACAAGTTAGTGTGGGAGAATGTACGGTCCAACTTAATAATATCCAATGGTGCCAGCCCACACATTAAAGGTAAATTTGCATTCTGAGACACACGTATATGTAGCACGTGGGTTCACATCTGCCCACGTATGCGGTTTGTGAATGTTCATCGTGCCCTTGAGTGAGAATGCAGCCTCATTGTTGAAGCTGTGAATCTTCATCTGAAGTGGATTCTTGCAGAAATCATGACGCAAATTCAATGTGCTTGTTGTGGTCCCACAGTTGCAGTGCCTTGGATGCTTTGGAACTGAAACAGATGCAGTCCTTTGGTGTGTACACTGCAGCAGATGGAAGGTTGGGGTATATCAGTGGCGCACGAATATGCCTTGTGTGCTTGTTGATGGTGTACATTGCATCCTTTCAAGAACGCTTTCTTCCGGCACAACTATCATTGTTGCTTGTTAACAGCCAGCATACAGCTTGTGCACATGTAACGAGCTGGTTTTGCACAATCGGCGATGCAGGGTGGCGAATATGTGGCACAGAACCGTCCTACCTGGATATTTTTCATGGTACAGTCACATGGCTTCTCATCCATTGCAGTTGGCCATGCCACAAGTCAAATGCATCTCAGTCATTTTGCTGTACATTTCCACAGGGTGAATGGCAATTTCTGTGAAGGAGGAATCTACGTTTCTGGATGAGACAAACTGTTTTCTGTCGCTTAAATAAGAATGCATCACAGCTAACGTGCTTGCATGTACCCCATAAAACACCATCTTCCTTGTTAGTATGTTAGCAGGACTGCAATCAAATGCTTTTCTTAGGTCACAGAATAGCAGTGGGACCACATTTTTCTCTTCAAAAGCTGTTAAAGTCTGATCCACTGTTGCTGCTGTTGTGTTTCTTCCCTTACAAAAACGAAACTGGTTGTTACATAAGAGATTGTGTTCTTCAAAGTAGCTGCTTATTTGTGTGCGTAGCAGTGCCTCAAATATCTTTGAAAATATTAGCACAATTAAGACTGCTCTGTAGCTTTGGAGATGTTGTTTGTACCCTTTTTTTATAAACTGGGATAGCTTTTGATACCTTGAATGATTCTGGAAATACTCTAAATTCTACACATTTATTAAAAATAAAAGGTAATGGTGGAGAGACTGACTGTATTATATTTTAAATGATGTTAAGTCAACAACCAATAGCACTCCATACTTACAAAATTTGAAAACAGCTTTTATGATACAGCAGATGTGATACTTCTTCATTGAAATACCTGGTGACATGACAGTGGGGCTCCAAACAGGTCCATTGCTGCAAACTTGTTGCATTGATGTTGTTTCCTAGTTCTTTAACTGAGTTTAAAAATAGTGATTTAACTCCTTGGAATCTAGCAGAGATGCTTGTGTGCATTTTGGTGTGTCCCCATATTTTATTATTTGCCATGCTACCTTGCATTCATTGGTGGCCATTTCCAGCCAGTTTTTTAATGAAGAGCTTATAGCTTTGCATTTAAGAGAGGAACCTGTAAATTTGCTCAATCTATATATTTCTTTAAAAAGTTATCAAAGGCCATTTCTGTTCCCCTTTTTCCTGATTGGCAATAATATACAAAGTCCCAGTTTGCTCTGCCTAGTCTCCTAATAAACACTCTTACGTACTCTTCCTTTTGCCCTCTTAATAGTAGCACTTTAGGTTCTTCACTTTCAATTGGTTGCCTCTTATATAGCGTGAGAAGTAAAGACTCATTATCTGCTTGTGCTTCTCCTGCAAGTCTGACTGTGAAGTCTTCCCCATGGAAATTCACTATAATATTTTCTATGCAGGCTTTTGTATGTATCGCATAGTTATTTTTACAATGTAGGTCCAATGATCATAGCTTATTTGGAAATGTCATTGTGAATTGTTCTTCTACATTTGCCATTTCTATGTCAAAATCATCACATATAGTAATTTTTGACTTGTTCTTCAAGATTTTTTTAAAACTATTAACTGACATTTTTAAATAAAGAAATTTATATCTCCATCTGGAGACCCATACAGACTAAATACAATTACGTTTTCCATCTGTAGTTTTTACGCAACTAAACTCCCCATCTAGTTCTAAGCAATATTTAGATAAATCAATTCTGGTAAATTTTACTCTGTCTTTGACAAAAATTCCAGCTCCAGCGTTCTTGTACTTGATCTCAGGTTAACCAGTTTTGACGGTTCCTCCTGCTTTTATTTCTTTGTTTGTTGTCCTCGGTGTCGACGTACTGGCTGAAAACTGGGTTGTGGTTTCCAACACTGACTACTTTAAATGATATAGCCGATAGATGGACAGTTACGTTTTGCAGTACTTTAATGTTCACTTTGCACAAACCCCTAATAATACACAGTTATATGGCCAGTGCATGATTTTTTAAATTTTTATAAGCCTAATTAATAGTTAGCAGGCAAACCATCCACATACTGCTAAGATAATTTACTGTTGAACATCTACGAACAGTAAAACCTAACCACAACGTTCAGTTCTTGAATAATAAACAGCTACATACGAGAACAGTCACTGTCATTGTTTTTACACATGGCTTAATTGTTTAACACTTATTACACTGTTAAGTTGAAGCATTGTTGTTCTAACCAGCACAGGTTTCTCGCCTAAAACTCGGGTGTGGACTGACTGTATCACGACCAAAAATCAGGCCCTTATATATCATCACAATAATAGGTACTGAAACTACACAGTGTTCAAAGTTAAATTTACAGAAATTACAATGAAAACTAACTTCATACGATTAACTGAATACATCGAATATTGATTCTTTTTAACAGTTTCTTTTACTACAAGGGTTAGGCCGAATTATTTGTTTAAATCGTGATATTAACAAATATAGTTACACAAACAATACTTTTGATGAAACAGTTAATTTCTTTGGAATTAATTCAGGCCTGGTTTGCTAACATGTTTTCTAATAGAGCTATGGGAACGGGATCGGTAATCGTGATATAGAAAACTTAATTCCCATATCTGTCGTAGCTCGTATATATTTACACTTGGCATTGCGTCCATATAGAATGAAGTATAACAAAGAACTGACTAAAGTAAAGTTAAGATGGAGGCTCAACAGAGCATTTAGAGTCCACAGATATTAAATTTCATGGTCGATACAAACTATTGATGCCACAGAACGAAATATATACTTTAAGGGTGATGGTGTGCAGGCATCGACGCCGGTGGAAATCGTGCGTGTAGGCAGGCACACCACAGGTACTTCCATCTTGAACGAGGTGGGTTGTGCAGGCAGGAGCATCGAGAGGCATGTCCACTTCGTAGTCAGTCAGCCACCGTGGCTGGATGAGACGGCGGCCGGCGCGGGAGTAAGCAGTCGGGGCGGTTGACGGCGTGGTGAAGGAATGTGTGGCCCTTAAGTGGCTCAAGTCATCCGTAGAAATGAAAGCACGTAGAGATGCTCGGTCACACTCGCGTGGGAGTGTGAGGTTGTGTGCAATGTTGACGTGTAAGGGACCGTCCAATGGCGGGACCTCAGTATCAGTCAAAAGAATGAGCACTCAGTCATCGAACGTTGCTATAGAAATGTCGTTCACTCGGTGTGACAGCACGCTGCAGAACAAACTGATAGTAGGTGTGTGTGTCTTCGATGTTGGAGGTGGGGGTGCGAAACCTGCGCAGGATGAAACAGAGGGCTAGGTCAGGAAAACAGCGAATGGTGACGAACAGTCTTCAGTGGAAGAGTTGTGCGGTGAGGTTCGTTCTCGATCAAGAGTGGATCGTCTGCAGAGTCCAACTGCGGCAGTGTGAGACCATCAGGGTCAACGAAAGCCAGTTTCAGGCACTGCAGAGAAACTGTCTGTGTGCAGTCTTTAATCATGATATCAAAATTCGTGTCCCCGTGCCGCAGGACCTTTTAGGGGCCAAGATAAGGAGGTTGAAGAGGCTGCCTAACTGCATCATCACGCAGCATGACGTGGGAGCAGTCGGAGAGTGAGGTGGGAACATAAGTCTCGGGTGGTGATTGACGGATGCAAACACGTTTGTTGAAAATGCGTGAGCATCCGGCTAACGAAATCTGGTGAGCGGGAAGATCCTCACTAACCTGGGAAAGAATAAGTTCCCCCGGTAGGACAGGATTCTCATCGAAAACAAATTTGGATATAGTCCCCTGTAGTTCAGGTTTATAGGTCGAGCGTAGACCAAGTAGCACCCACGGGAGAGCTTCTGACCAGAGACAATCAAGGCATCGAAGAGCCGTCTTGAGGGTGCGGTGCCATCTCTCCACCAACCCATTGCTTTGTGGGTGATAGGTGGTAGTGTGTATTTTTTTAATACCGCAGATATTGCAGAGGATGGTGAAAAGGGAGGATTCGAACTGTCGACCCCGATCGATGGTGATAGTGGTCGGGCACCCGAAACAAGCTATCCACGAGCCAATGAAAGGCTTGGCTACCGTCTCGGCAGTAATGTTAGGGAGAGGAACAGCCTCGACCCACCAAGACAAATGGTCGATAGTTGATAAGATATATCTATGGCCCTCCGAAAGAGGAAGAGGCCGGATCACATCAATATGTACATGACAGAATTGTCCTGTGGGAATGTCGAACTTGCCCAGAGGCGGGGAGGTGTGGCGACTGATCTTGTTGTGCTGGCAAGCGACGCAGCTGCGTGCCCAGGTTTGACAGTCCTGTTTGATATTCTTCCAAGCAAAACATTCTGACACGAGACATGTGGTGGCTCGAACACCCGGGTGGGCTAGGTTATGCAGGGCGTCGAAAACCTGTCGGCGCACCCCGGATGGGAGCAAAGGGTGTAGGGTGCTGATCAAAGAATCACACCACACCTTGACAGAAATGCCAGGAAATTTAGCCTGTGTGAAAACAAGTGATGTTTGTGGGTCTCATAGGAGAGCCTGAGAATCTTTGTCAGAAGCTTGGAGGGAGGCCAGATCAGAAAGATCAACGATGTGGGAAACAGCACTGATCGGTGACAAGAAATCCGCAGAGACGTTATTTGCACCATTGATGTAACGGACGTCTGTTGTGAATTGAGAAACCAGGTCAAAGTGGTGGTAACGTCGAGGGGGTGGGTCCTCAGGTGGGTTGCAGAACGCTTGTGCCAGTGGTTTGTGACCGGTGAGGATGAAAAACGAACGTCCCTTGGCATCGGGGCAGAAATGTTTGATTGCCTCATAAACAGCAAGGAGCTCTCTATCTAATGCAGAATATTTTCTCTGAGCCGTAGATAGTTTCTTGGAGAAGAAATGAAGGGGAGAAACCATGTTGCCCTTGCGTTGTTGCAACATTGCCCTCACCGTGAGGCGGCTGGCATCCATAGTGATGAATAACTCGGCCCAGAAGCCAGGGTGGGCGAGTGTCACAGCGCGAACTAAAGAAGTCTTCAAAGCCTTGAAGGCCTCTAGCAGCGGAGCAACCCAAGCGACGGGTTTGATACTGGAAGTTTGTTTGCCAGGTAGTGTGTCCGTCAGGGGTGCCTGAACAGCGGCAGCGGAAGGCAGATGGCGACGATAGTAATTGATGGTGCCGAGGAAATGGCGTAGAGTAAGTAGCTGGGGGTGACAGAGACGTGATAGCCTGCACACAGGATTTGGGAGGCTGTATTCTGTCAGCAGAGACAGTGTAACCTAGGAAGGAGACTGACGCCTGGCGCAACTGAAACTTGTCTTTGTTGACCTCGACACCATTGGAGTTCGATGTCTGGAGGACTGTACACAGATGATTTTCATGTTCCTCCGCTGAGCTGCAGAAAATGACAACATCATCCAGATAAGCAAAACAAAACTCGAACTGTCGCAAGATAGTCAATGAAACATTGTCACATTTGCGCCGCCTTCTTTAGACCAAACAGCATGAAGTGCTGTTGGAATAAACCGAGCAGCGTGATAATAGCCGTCTTAGGAATGTCTTCTGGCGCCACAGGAATCTGGTGGTAGGTGCCCGATAACATATGAGTGAAGTCATTGATGTGCGGCACTGGGTAATTGTCCATGACGGTACAGGCGTTTAAGCGTCTGTAATCACTCCACATTCGAGAAGATCTGTCGTGTTTGGGGACGAGGGGGATTGGTCTGTCTGAAGGTTACAGATCACCTGCTGCCAAAAGTTCATTAATCTGCTGCCGGGCCGCGCGCAACTTGATAGAGTTTAGGCATCGGACCTTATGCCTAATAGGATGGCTGGCAGTGGTAACTATCTTGTGTGTCGTTTCATCAATGACGGAAGAAACTGAGAACTGCACACAAAATTGGTTAACATCCTGGCTCTGAGCCTTCAGACAATTAGGGCGCGATGAGGCATAGCCATTAGCATGAGTGGGGAAAGGTAGCACGGCAGTCACATGTCTCTCATGGGGCGCTTTTGTGGAGGGGGTGGGTGCGCGCGGAGCTCCGAGCGAACGGGAACGGGCGGCTACTGTCAGCTGTTAACCTTGCACTGGACAACTGGCGCAGGCGAGAGCAGTGCTGTCATCGTACATATGGCCAGTAGTTGTCTGAGAGGTGGGTGTGCTTGCAGTGTGCGTGCAACTGTCATTAGCAGCACTGTTTGAAACACACGGCACTGGATGAGGTGAGTATGAGGGGGGGGGGGGGAGAAAGGGGGGGGGTTGGAACGTCACATGCAAGTAAAGTTTGTAGACTAACTTGATGAGAGCTTGAGCTAGGCTCGTTAGGGCAATCTTGTTTAGGTGGCGAGGTATGAGCCGCGACAAGCCCGCTGTAAGTGGATGCTATGCATTGTTTCAGCTCCGCGTTGTCGTGTCGGAGTTGCCTCACCGAGTCGTATTCTGACAGTAAGTCGATAATGCAGGTCCCAATGTTGCCCGCGAGGTGGAGCACTCGCGTATGATATCGTATGCTGCGGTGGAAACAGAGCATTGGACATAGGTGCGAGTGCACGGTATGTGAGTGTTCGTAGGATGGGGGAGCACTGAACCCTGTATGACATTAGGAGATAGTTCGTAATGAGACAAAAAATCCATACCGAGGATCACTTCATCGATGTCGGCAATGTAGAATGTCCACGGAAAATGTAGAGAAGGAGATGGGGTCACAGTAACCTTTACTGAGTCTGAGGTAGGTAACGTTGGCACGTTGACAGTTTGTAGAAGTGACTTCGTCTGTGAAGAAGCGGTGGAGCCATCGAAGAAGGTACGATCGACACGTCAGCACCAGTGTCGACCAGTGAAGCTAGACCTGACGCAAGTCAGTCACGTAGAGATGACCAATCCGCAGGGCGGACAAGTGAATGGAGTGTAATGTAAGAGGACACTTGTTAGGTGCCCCGCAGGACTCGGCTTCTCTTAGTTCCTGCGGTCGGCGTTTGGGTGTCGGCATGGCAACCTGCTCTTCTTCGTGTCGTCGCCAAACACTTTGTGGTACCAGCATAAAAGGGTGAGCAGGGTGAGGAGGAAGGGGAGACGGCGACAGCGGGGGCGGCTTGTCCTCGTTGATTTGTTCTGGGAAATAGACCGGTACGTAAGGTGTGTGGGTGATCCTGGAGTGCTCGGATAGCGGAGAGAGTGAGCTGATGCTGCCGGGTGAAGTAGATGAGGTGACGGCGGAGCGAGCCCTGTCTCTGCCGGCCTAAGGTCGGTATGCGGGCGCAGCTGTGCCGATGAACGGTGTGGAATGGACTGGCTGATGTTGCCGCAGCAGCAATTACAACTGGTCAGTGACGCGTAGGTGGGAGCTGACGGACTTGAACGAGTGCAGTAACAGATGGATCTGTAGATCGGTAGGTAGTTTGGCAGACCTCACAGCCCATAGCATGGCGTTAGGCACGGTATGCTCATTCACGAGGAATCGAAGGCAGTGCCAGAGTTGTGAGGGGTTCGTCCCCTCATAGAGAATCTTGATTATTAACTCTTGTTGTGAGTAGGCAAGTCATTTCATTATAGTCTTGTTTGCAAACTCGTATTTTGGTGCAGGCGGTGTCGAAAGGAGCAGGTCACAAATCAAATCCGAGTGGTCGTGGAGGTGTGTGACAAGGCAGAGAAACTTTGAGTTGTTGTCAGACGCATGATGTAACTCGAACAGATGCTCGACGAGCGTGAACCACGATGACGGGTTGTCCTTGTATAAGGGCAATAGCTTCAGCAGGCGGCCAGGAGGGGGTGATGACGGCGGCTTCAGTGTCACCTGGGGTAGCGGCTGAACTGAGGTTAAGTCAGAGGCCAGTGCAGTAGGCCTGGATTTAAACCAGGCAAGCGAATCTGTAGTAGTGGCAGCTGGCACAGTTGACTGTGTGTCACAAAAACACAGCGTAGCAGGCACAGACGGTACCGTGGAAACGGGCAGATGGACGGCACACGAGGGGGGCCCAGAAACTGGACCATGAGTGACGAGTGCAGGATGGAAATGACCTGTTTCTGGAACAGGGCGGAGACCGGCACTGCAGACACAGGCGGTGCTATGGGAGCGGCAGGCGGTTGAGCGACCGGAAACGGGGACCCCTGCAAGTGAGGGGGTGGAGGAGGGGGGGGCAGGTGGGGGGGGTTGAGAACGCCACCCGCATGGAAAATATCTGATGCATAACATGCCTGTAGTGCATGTGACAGGCCACTGAGTCGAGGTAAGGGGTCCGTGCTACTCAAAACACTGAATTTTGCATGTAAATTAGTCACAACTGGAACACTACGTGCGGGAACGGATCCGGCATGGTTTATGGTAATGGCGGCGTTGCACACGGCCTGACAGTAACTGATGTAGCATGCCGGTGGGTGGCTAAACATGTGTTCTATGGAGATCACTTTGTTCTTGAAACACTCGATTTGAAGAGACACAATTTGAAATATTGTTCAGTTCACATTTCACTGTCAGATGGGCATAATCTGGTGATGTAAAGCCTGAGTCCATTGTTTGCTCTACAGGCATCGTTGTCGACCGTTGAAAACTAATAAGGTTAACACATGGCGTTGGTTGAGAACTCGAATCACTGTGCGTAAACGATCAATATGCCGTCGGCGAAGAAACGACGAAACTCGGTGAGTGAGTGAAGTTGTGCTTCCACATCTTCGAACAAGGCATTGTTTGGCGTGGTCATTGCATAGTGCATATAACCTGTTGCATAAACACCGGCGTGGAAGATGCGAAACACGAACGAACTGCGGGGTCACGACTATGGGAACGAAAGCGGTAATCAGGATATAGAAAACTTAATTACCATAAATGTCGTAGCTCATATATATTTACACTTGACACTGCATATGTATAGAATGAAGTATAACAAAGAACTGACTAAAGTAAAGATAAGATGGAGGCTCGACAGAGCACTTAGAGTTCACAGATATTAAATTTCATGGTCGATACAAACTATCGATGCCACAGAACGAAATATATACTTTAAGATTACTAGCATTTTGTCTTCCAAACGTTTATAATTAGTGCAGAATTTATGTTTGTTTATATGTCAACAATAGACTATAAGTTACGAAACAATTTGTGATTTCACCCTATAATGAAAGATACTAACTAGGAATAGTTAAATTAGAAAATCAATTACATATATAAAGCTAAGTACAAAATTAGATCTGGTGCTATATTCTTTAAAACTGAGGGCCAACCTTTCTCTTTTATGAAAATACAGATTATATTCACGTATGTTAATGCTAGTCAGTTAAAATTGAAGAAAATGGCAAAACAAGAGGGGAATTAAAATTATCACAACTTGTTTCATCACACAGTGCTCGAATACACAGTTAATATCAAAATGCTGATTGTTACACATATGTTCTAATTCTAGAAGATTATTTCTAATGCAATATATACTAATTATATATAAAAACAAAGATGAGGTGACTTACCGAACAAAAGCGCTGGCAGGTCGATAGACACACAAACAAACACAAACATACACACAAAATTCAAGCTTTCGCAACAAACTGTTGCCTCATCAGGAAAGAGGGAAGGAGAGGGGAAGATGAAAGGAAGTGGGTTTTAAGGGAGAGGGTAAGGAGTCATTCCAATCCCGGGAGCGGAAAGACTTACCTTAGGGGAAAAAAGGAGGAAAAAAGGACAGGTATACACTCGCACACACGCACATATCCATCCACACATACAGACACAAGCAGACATATTTGGTCTTTAAATATGTCTGCTTGTGTCTGTATGTGTGGATGGATATGTGCGTGTGTGCGAGTGTATACCTGTCCTTTTTTCCTCCTTTTTTCCCCTAAGGTAAGTCTTTCCGCTCCCGGGATTGGAATGACTCCTTACCCTCTCCCTTAAAACCCACTTCCTTTCGTCTTCCCCTCTCCTTCCCTCTTTCCTGATGAGGCAACAGTTTGTTGCGAAAGCTTGAATTTTGTGTGTATGTTTGTGTTTGTTTGTGTGTCTATCGACCTGCCAGCGCTTTTGTTCGGTAAGTCACCTCATCTTTGTTTTTATATATAATTTTTCCCACGTGGAATGTTTCCTTCCATTATAGCAATATATACTAATTTGTAGAAACGTGAGTAGATTGCCTCTGCCTGGTTTCCTCTGCGAGGTATTTGTCTCTATATCTGAAGTACATCTCTGAACATTATTTTGGTGGTCATTGATCCTGTGTGAGTACAGGGAGATACTTTGTTTTGTGCAGTGTGTCACAGAAGGGTTGGCTGCCTGCACATTTGTTGAAAGAAGTAAAGAATGTAATGCATCTGTATTTACACTTTTGGAGGCACTGGCTGGGGCATGATAGTTCATAAAAATCTTCACTGCAGATACTCACATCCCTGTTTCTGGTAGATGAACTAGTGGGAGCACTATTATTCCTCTTGGCAGCTGATGGGGTTGTATCTGCTGTTCTGATACGGTCTGTTGAAGCGGTTGTTGCTGTTGGTTCAGTAGCAGAGACAGTTCATACCATCCCAGTTCACTGACTGTCTTTTTGGATTTTCTTTGTAATTGCTTCGCTTATCAACTTTCCTAACATGCACTTCCCTCTACTATTCAAGTGCAGTCTGTGTCTGGTGAAACATGCTCTACCAAGTGAGCTGACACCTATTAATTTAGCACTACTGAATACCTCCTGCTTACTAGCTTACTAGCTGGTACACACCTGTTGTAACTGTTCCTCACTATTGTTCCGGTGGTGCTGGGATGGAGATGGCGTCTGACTTGGTCCAACATACGATCCATCAGGACTGATCTGGGAACCTTACTGGCCACAGGATACCTTATCATAAGGTAGAAAATTCATAGGGACACATGTTGTGTGTGGACAAGCATTGTCCCTTTGAAAAGTGTAGCTAAAGCAATAAAAGAACTAAAAAATTCCAAATCGGCAAGTATTGATGGTATACCTGCAACAATGTTAAAGAAGAGTGCATCAAACCTAATTGAAGTACTCACACACTTATGTGACTGAAACTTCCTGGCAGATTAAAACTGTGTGCCCGACCGAGACTCGAACTCGGGACCTTTGCCTTTCGCGGGCAAGTGCTCCTTTCTTTCAGGAGTGCTAGTTCTGCAAGGTTCACAGAAGAGCTTCTGTAAAGTTTGGAAGGTAGGAGACGAGGTACTGGCAGAAGTACAGCTGTGAGTACCGGGCATGAGTCGTGCTTCGGTAGCTCAGTTGGTTAGAGCACTTGCCCGCGAAAGGCAAAGGTCCCGAGTTCGAGTCTCGGTCGGGCACACAGTTTTAATCTGCCAGGAAGTTTCATATCAGCGCACACTCCGCTGCAGAGTGAAAATCTCATTCTGGAAACATCCCCCAGGCTGTGGCTAAGCCATGTCTCCGCAATATCCTTTCTTTCAGGAGTGCTAGTTCTGCAAGGTTCGCAGAAGAGCTTCTGTAAAGTTTGGAAGGTAGGAGACGAGGTACTGGCAGAAGTACAGCTGTGAGTACCGGGCGTGAGTCGTGCTTCGGTAGCTCAGTTGGTTCGAGCACTTGCCCGCGAAAGGCAAAGGTCCCGAGTTCGAGTCTCGGTCCGGCACACAGTTTTAATCTGCCAGGAAGTTTCATATCAGCGCACACTCCGCTGCAGAGTGAAAATCTCATTCTGGACTTATGTGACTGCTCACTTCAGGCAGGCACTTTCCCCGATGTGTTGAAAACATCAAAAGTTATTCCTGTATATAAAAAAGGGGACAAAGACAATGTAAATAACTACAGACCCATCACAATTTCCTCGTGCATCTCTAAAGTACTGGAAAAAGTTATGTATGAGAAACTTACGAAATTTATAAACAAAAACAGCATCCTATATAATGAACAACATGGATTCAGAAACAAGAGGTCAACGACAACTGCTGTCTATGAGTGCATCAATTCCATCCTAAACCTGATGGACAAAAAACTGGAAACAATAGGAGTCTTTACTGACTTGTCAAAAGCTTTTGACGTGGTGGACCATAAAATTCTGCTATCAAAGCTAGAAAGATATGGTATTCGAGGTCTGTCCAACAAGTGGATCAGTTCCTTCCTGACTAATCGTATGCAGGCAGTGTGTATCAAGCACACAAATATTGAACTAAAAACTGTATCTAATCACTTATCTGACTATAAACAAATTAAATATGGTGTACCCCAAGGATCAGTATTGGGACCCCTTCTGTTTCTTCTGTACATAAATGATCTAAGCTTAAATCTTGATGCATACAAAACAATCATATTTGCAGATGACACCACAATTCTACTAAAAGGAGACAACAATGAACAGTTACAGCAGACAGTAAACACGGTCACGAAACAACTTAGCAGCTGGGCACCGAGTAATCAGCTTGTAATAAACAGTAAGAAAACCATTGCTCTAAAATTCCACAATGTTCCTAACAAGGACATGTTTATCCCATCAGTCTCTATCAATGATGAACCAGTTGGTAACAATACTGAAACCAAATTTTTAGGACTTTGGCTGCAGAGTAACATCAGATGGAATAAGCATATTGAATATCTCAATGCAGAACTGAGCAAAACATGTTACCTCTTTTGTTCATTAAAATCATGCTGTAGTGAGAAAACAGTATCGAATGCATATTATGCGTACTTTCATTCTCGTCTTAGATATGGGGTCACCTTCTGGGGAAACTCTAAAACAGCTAATAGCACTTTTAAACTACAAAAAAGGGCCATTAGAATCTTGTTTGGGTGCAAGCCTAGAGACTCTTGTAAAACCCTGTTTAAGAAATCTGGTGTTCCTCCATTACCATGTGTATACATTATGGAAACCCTTTTGTTCTTTAAATTAAATGTAATAGGCAAGGACCAGAGACTGCAAAAAAAACTGTGATATACATGAGCACTTTACCAGACAAAACAGAAACTTACATATGACTCGAATCAGCACAGCACTGTGCCAAAAAGGTACTTTTCACATGGGAGTTAAGCTTTATAACAAACTTCCTGAAAACATAAAAGCTATCACTGAGGGCAATACATTTGGAAAATCTCTTAAGTCATATGTACAGCATCACTGCTTTTACTCCATTGAACAATATTTAAATTTATGAAATGTGTTATATAAATACTTAGGTGTAAAGTGTATTATTGTAACCTTAAATATGTATGCCTTGTAATGACTTTCAGGCTGTATATTTATAACTTGACTTGTCCAATGTCTTATGCATAAGCTGCTATGTAGACAACAGGACCAATAAAAAATACAATACAATACAATACAGTACTGTGTTGAGAGAGGTTACACCTGAGGACTGTAAGATGCCTAATTTGTTATTCGCATCCATCTCAGCCACGTTGCTCTCAAAAACCAGCTGTGTTGATATAACCACTGTGATTGGACCAATGTTTATGGTGCCCAGCTTAGAGTGAGCATCTTACTCCACCTGAAGACTAAAAATGGGACTACTGGGACATGACCTATAAAAATCGTTACACTTGCCATTAGAAACCTTCACACTCAGTTAGTTCTAATAGATATGAAAAGAATTTGAAAGGAGACACTGACTTCGTAGAACTGAAAGGTTTATTGTCTCTAGTACAAGTCACGGTACACGTTCCTAATGTTTCTGTGCTTTTGCTTAAACCAAAAGAGAACATTTAATACTTTTGATAGAAGATAAAAGTGTTAGCTCTGTCAGTGCTGGAACATTATCGGCAATCTGCAGTCTGGTGCACCTAAAATTTGCTGAAATTCTGCGAAATCTTAACAGTAGTACTTGTGTAATAACTCTTTGTCACAGTATAGTTTTTCTCTGAATAACCTGGCCACTGTGGCTGTATTTTAACAAATTAATAATCCATGCAGTAATGGCTGGCAACAATGAAAGTCTCTGTGTGAAAATTAATTCCACAAATGCTCAGAGAGAGGGTGTTAAGTTTTACTTAAATAAAATCACATATCACTTGAACAAACATCATTATTTAATAGATAACAAATACATAATTTCCAGCAGTACAGACATTTTATCAACTGAACAAATAAGACCATCCAGATATTACAATTCTCACAGTGGTAAGAGACAAAGCAGAATGATCACAATAAAGACACTAGTCTCTATGTTACAAAAGAAACAATTGTCTTTTAGTGTTCTTTGGTCTAGTCATGGTACAGATGTGACTTGTATCCATTTTCCAACTCCAATAAAATTCCTGTGCCCCATTTCTGTTTTTTACATCATTTTGACACTGTTTGCCTATATTTTGCACAAAATTTTTCCAAGAGATGCACCAAAAAATAAATGCAAAGTGGATAAAAATGCACTTCACACCTACCGAAGATGCAGACTTCACTTCTTCCAATCTGACTATGTAAGTCTAGACTAGATGTGGTTTAGAATTCAAAGAAATAGTATGAACAATTGAGAGATATATATCAAATAAGTTAGTAAGAGATGGTACAGCTCCCTCATACTACATGAAACAGGTCTAAACACTGTTGAAGAAGCAATACTTTTGACAGAGGATAAAAATGTTAGCTGTGTCAATGGCTGGCTCTGAGCACCATGGGACTCAACATTTAGCTGTGTCAATGCTGGAACATAATTGGCAGTCTGCAGTCTGGTACTCCTAGAATTTGCTGAAATTCTGGAAAATCGTAACAGTAATACTTGTGTAATAACTCTTTGTAACAACATTGTTTTTCTCTGAATAAGTTGGCCACTGTAGCCATATTTAAACAAATTAATATAAGATGCAGTCTCCACTTCATCTGAACTGACTATGTAAGTGAAGGCCAGATGTGATTTAGAATTCAAAGAAATAGTATGAAAAATTGAAAGACATATGCCAAATAAATTAGTAAGAGATGGTAAAGCTCCCTCCTGGTGTACAAAACAGGTCAGAACATTGTTGAAGAAGCAGCAAAACAAGCATGACAAATTTAAAAGAATGCAAAATACCTAAGATGAGTGAAGTTTTACAGAAGCTCAAAATTCAGCATGATATTCAATGTGAGATGCTTTTAATAGTTTCCACAATGAAGTTCTGTCTCAAAATCTGACAGAAAACTCAAAGTGATTCTGGTCATATTTAAAGTACATCAGTAGCAAGACGCAGTCAATACCTTCACTGCACAATAACAACAGTGATGTTACAGATGACAGTGCCACTAAAGGAGAGTTCCTAAATGTAGTTTTCTCAAATTCCTTCACCAAAGAAGAGGAAGTAAATATTCCAGAATTTGAATCGAGAACAACTGCCACATGTCGATATCTTCGGTGTAGCGAAGCAGCTGAAATGGCTTAATAAAGGCAAGTCTTCTGGTCCAGATAGTATAATACCAATTAGATTCCTTTCAGAATATGTTGATACAATAGCTACATACTCGGCAGTCATACACAACTGCACACTCGTAGAAAGATCCGTACTTAAAGACTAGAAAGTTGCACAAGTCACACCAATACCCAAGAAGGGAAATAGGAGTAATCCACTGAATTACAGACCCAAATCACTAATGTCAACTTTTACTAAGATTCTGCAACATACACTGTTGTCAAACATTATGAACTACCATGAAGAAAATGAGTTATTGACAAACAGCAAACACAGTTTCAAAAAATATCATTCTTGTGAAACACAACCATCTTTTTATTCTCACAAAGTAATGAGACCTATCAACAGGGGTTGTCAAATTGATATCATATTTTTGGATTTCCAAAAAGTCATCAAGTAAGACAGAAGTGGTATCTGGCATTTCCCAAGGAAGTGTTACAAGCCCTTGGCTGTTCCTGATCTACATAAACATTTTAGGAGACTTTCTGAGCAGCCCTCTTTGATTGTTCACAGATGATCCTGTCATTTACTGTCTTGTAAAGTCAAAAAAAATTGTGAACTGATTTAGACAAGATATCTATATGGTGCAAAAAGTGACAATTGACTTTAAGTAATGAAAAGTGTGAAGTCATCCACATGAGTACTGAAAGAAATCTGTTAAATTTTGGCTACAGAAAAAATCACACAAGTCTAAAGGCTATCAATACATGTAAATACCTAGGAATTAGAATAATGAAAAAATGAAACTGGAGCAATCGTGTAGATAATATTATTGGGATCACAAAACAAAGACTGTGTTTTATTGGCAGAACACTTAGAGGATGCAACAGGTCAACCAAAGAGACTGCCTACATTATGCTTGTTCATCCTCTGCTAGAGTACCACTGTGCATACTGGGAGTCTTACCAGCTAGTCCAAAGAAGGGAAGCTCATTTTGTAGTATTACGAAATAGGTGAGAGGTATGATAAATGAGTCGGGGTGGCAATCATTAAAACTAAAGCATTTTTCATTGCAGCAAGATCTTTTCATGAAGTTGCAATCACCAACTAACTATCTCATCAGAGAGTGAAAATATTCTATTGGTACCCACCTATGTAGGTGGAATGATCATCATAATAAAACAAGATAAATGAGAACTTGCATGGAAAGATTTAAGTGTTCATTCTTCTTGCATGCTGTTCAAGAGTGGATCAGTAAAGAAATAGCTGGAAGGTGGTTCAATGAATCCTTTCCCACACACTGAAATTTGAGTTGTGGAATAATCATGTAGATATAGATGTAAATACATAGCACAAATTGCTCAGTCTGTTTACTAACTTTTTTATTGTATGCCCATCCAGAGGGTGTTGTACCAATGTGTTGTCCTCCATGCACACACTGAGGAATTTATTGGTCGCCTCTTGGTGTATAAACACATTTTCAAATCTGATATCATTTATCCTCGATGAAACTGTATGTGGTGGATGAAAATTTATATACACAGTTTTGTCTGTATTCAGTAAACATTGTTTGTGTTTAATCAATTTACCAGCTGAAGTATGTACAGGAAATAGTGTTACAGAGTTCATTAGGACAATACAGTATATTGGTGCCATCAAGGTAAAACTTGTAACCAGATCGAGTTGCTTTTGTTATCCTTTCAGTATCGTCAGCAGAGCCTCTGACATTGAAACATTCAAAATGGTGCGCACCACTTGCTCTTTTTGGTGTGGCCTGCCATGAATTCCTCTTGTGTACCAAACTCTTCATCTCAGAGTAGGACTTGCAAACTATGTCCCCAATTATTTGCTGAATATACATCAATTTCTGTCTTCCTCTGCAGCTTTTACCCTCTATAGCACCCTCTAGTACTATAGATGTTATTGCATTATCTCTTAAAATATTTTCCACCATCCTGTCCCTTTTTCTTACATCTACATCTACATAGAACTTCGTAAGCCAATGTAAGGCGCATGGTGGAGGATACCCTGTTCCAATACTTGTCATATTTTTTCTGTTGCAAGGCATAGAGCAAGGGAAAAACGACTATCTCTGTGCCTTCATATGAACCCTAATTTCTCAGTCTTATCTTCATGGTCCTTACGCACATTGTACGTTGGCAGCAGTAGAATCATTCGGCAGTCAACTTCAAATGTCAGTTCTCTAAATTTTCTGAATAGTGTTTCTCAAAAAGAATGTCGCCTTCCCTCCAGGGAAACCAACTTGAGTTCCCAAAGCATCTCCATAACACATACTGTTTGAACCTTCCAGTAAGAAATCTAGCAGCCCGCCTCTGAATTGCTTCAATGTCTTTCTTCAATCCAATCTGGTATGGATCCAAAACACACAAGCAGTTCTCAAGAATAGGTCACAACAGCTTCCTGTATGTGGTATCCTTTACAGGTAAACCATTTTTTTCTAAAATTCTCCCAATAATCCAAAGCTAGAAGAAGTAAAAACTTTGAGGTTCGCCGATGACATTGTAATTCTGTCAGAGACAGCAAAGGACTTGGAAGAGCAGTTGAACGGAATGGACAGTGTCTTGAAAGGAGGATATAAGATGAACATCAACAAAAGCAAAATGAGGATAATGGAATGTAGTCAAATTAAATCGGGTGATGCTGAGGGAATTAGATTAGGAAATGAGACACTTAAAGTAGTAAAGGAGTTTTGCTATTTAGGGAGTAAAATAACTGATGATGGTCGAAGTAGAGAGGATATAAAATGTAGACTGGCAATGGCAAGGAAATCGTTTCTGAAGAAGAGAAATTTGTTAACATCGAGTATAGATTTAAGTGTCAGGAAGTCGTTTCTGAAAGTATTTGTATGGAGTGTAGCCATGTATGGAAGTGAAACATGGACGATAACTAGTTTGGACAAGAAGAGAATAGAAGCTTTCAAAATGTGGTGCTACAGAAGAATGCTGAAGATAAGGTGGGTAGATCATGTAACTAATGAGGAGGTATTGAATAGGATTGGGAAGAAGAGAAGTTTGTGGCACAACTTGACTAGAAGAAGGGATCGGTTGGTAGGACATGTTTTGAGGCATCAAGGGATCACAAATTTAGCATTGGAGGGCAGCATGGAGGGTAAAAATCGTAGAGGGAGACCAAAAGATGAATACACTAAGCAGATTCAGAAGGATGTAGGTTGCAGTAGGTACTGGGAGATGAAAAAGCTTGCACAGGATAGAGTAGCATGGAGAGTTGCATCAAACCAGTCTCAGGACTGAAGACCACAACAACAACAACAATCCAAAGCTGACAATTCACGTTTCCTACCACAGTTCTCACACACTCATTCCACCTCATATTGCTTTGCAACGTCACTCCCAGATATTTAAATGACTTGACTGTATCAAGCAGGACACTAGTAATGCTGAATCTGAACATTACAGGGTTAATATTCGTACTCATCCACATGAACTTACATTTTCTCACAGTTAGGGCCAGTTGCCATTCATGACACCAACTGGAAATTTTGTCTATGTCACGTTGTATCTTCCTACAGTCAACTTCAACACCTAACCATACACCACAGCATCATCAGAAAACAACTGCAGATTGCTGCCCACCCAGCCCATCAAATCATTTATGTATACAGAGGACAACAGTGGTTCTATCACACTTCCCTGGTGCATTCCTGATGATACCCTTGTCTCTGATGATCACTCGCTGTCAGGGACAGCATACTGGGTTCTGTTACTTAACAAGTCTTTGAGCCACTCTCATATCTGTGAACATATTCCATGTGTTCATACCTTTGTTAACAGCCTGCAGTGGGACACCATGCCAAATACTTTCTGGACATCTAGAAATATGGACTCTGCCTGTTGCCCTCCAGCCGTTGTTTGCAGTATATTGTGTGAGAAAAGGGCAAACTGAGTTTCACACGAGTGATGATTTCTAAAACAGTGCTGATTCATGAACATAAACTTCTCAGTCTCAAGAAAGCAGCTTATTATATTCAAACTGAGAATATATTCAAGGATTCTGCAGCAAACAGAAGTTAGGGATATTGGTCTGTAATTTTGTGGGTCTGTTCTTTTACCCTTCTTATATAGTGGAGCCACCTGTGCTTTTTTCCAGTCACTTGGGACTTTGTGCTGGGCAAGATATTATTGATAAAAGCAAACTAGGTAAGGGGCCAATGCCATAGAGTACTCTTTGTAAAATTGAAATGGAGTTCCAACCAGACCTGGTGATTTATTTGCTTTCAAATCTTTCAGTTGTTTCTCTATGTCAGGTATGCTTATTACTCTGTAGTCCATATGGGAGTCTGTACAATGGTCAAATGAAGGTATATTTGTACAATTCTCCTGTGTGAATGATTCTTTTGTGTGCAGTCTAAAACTTCAGCTTTCATTTTGCTATCTTCAACTGCCACAGCAGACTGGCCAACAAGGGACTGAATGGAAGACCAGATTTTTCTCAGGTTGTCTGCCAGATCTTTTGCTGAGGTGTGGCGGTGGTTGTTGTTGTATACTTCACACATAGATCTTTTCACAGACGCAGCAATCTCTACTAACCTTAGCTTGTTGTAATTTGTGTGTTCCCTTTTGAACCAAGAGGCCAACGTCTCTGCTACCTCAGCATCTGCTGAGTTTCATTATTAAATCAAATCCACTTACTAGGCACATAACTCTCCAGACCATGATTTACAACCTGCTTAAACTTTGCCCATAATTCCTCTACATCCATCTTACTGGAACTCAATGATGCCAGTTCACTGTCTAAGTGAGACACTAATAACTTCTTATCTGTTTTATCTAGCAGAAACACTCTCTTAGTCTTCTTGAATGTTTTTATTATTATTATTTATTTTATGGCCTTCATTGGACCACTGTAGTCAAAAATACAAAGTTCTAAACAAGTTGTTACACAGGGATACAATTTGGTTCAACAATAACTTAATATGATATTTAGGTAATATAATTATCAGAGGCTATTCTTATATGAAAGGTGTTTTGCTCTTCTGTCTGCCCAATATTTCTTCATTCTTTCAGATATTTTCTTTCTTTCTTCATCTGAGACAACTCTTCCTGTACTCCTTTTATTGATTTTCATTTGTAGTCTGGTTTGCGGGTCTTGCAGTATTCTGGTTTTCTCTGTCTTGTTTTATAGGTCATCTACTGTAATTTGAAGTTCTTTTATATCTTCCTTAATTTCTGTGATCCATTTAATGTCGCTCTTGCTATTCCACAATTTTTGTATTATTTTTTTACTAATTCTGTTTTCTGGAGTTCTCGTCAGATGTCCAAAGAATGAGATGCGTTTCTTCCTGATTGCGCTCATGACTGGTTCTATTTTCTTATATACTGTTTCATTTGATGCTATTCTCCAATGTCCATTTATTTTATACTGTTTATTTATACATGTCCTAATTATTCTTCTTTCTATTTTTAGTATTCTGTCAATTTCTGCTGTATTAGTTGTTTTGAAGATAGTTTCAGCTGCATACATTATTTCTGGTTGTGTAACTGTTTTATAGTGTTCTAATTTTGCATCTATAGATAGGCTTTTTTTGTTGTATGTAGTTTTGGTAACGTAATTTGCGTAGTTCAGTTTTTTTATTCTATTTTGCCATGATGGCTTCTCATTTAGATTGTACATCATTATTTCGCCTAAATATTTAAATTTATCAACAATTTTGATTTCCTGTTCTCCTATTGTAATTTTGTTTGCAAGTGGTGGATCAGTTAGCACAATCTCTGTTTTTTCAAATGATATTCTAAGGCCTACTTTCTCTGCTATTTCTTGTAGTGATTTCACTTGTTGCCTGGCTTCTTGAACGGTGTTGGCTAGGAGAGCCAGATCATCAGCCAATCCCAAGCAGTTTAAGCTAATATCATCTTTTGCACTTCCAACTATTATCCTCTTTGGATTGTCCTTGTACCATTCTCTCATTATGTATTCCAGTGCATAGTTGAAAAGTAATGGTGATAGGCTGTCACCTTGTCTTAAGCCTATTTTTATGAGGAATGGTTCCGAAATTTCTCCTCTAGACTTTACTTTTGATTTGGTGTTGGTTAGAGTGAGTTGTATTATTTTAATTAGTTTTGGATGGAGTCCAAGATTTCTTAAAATTTTTAATACTGAAGGTCTGTGGAGACAGTCATATGCCTTCTTAAAATCTACAAATGTTATTGCCAGAGGTTTGTTCCGTTTCTTGTAGTATGCCATAATCAATTTTAAACTAATTATCTGCTCTACACAGCTTCTCCATGGTCTGAAACCTCCCTGATATTCCTCTAACTCCTGTTCTAATTGCTCCTTGATTCTTTCATATAGGATCATGGATAGAATTTTATATGTGCAATCTTGGAGAGAGATTCCTCTGCAGTTGTCTGGGTTGCTTTTATCTCCCTTTTTGTGTTATGGGTGGATGATAGCTGTGGTCCAATGTTCGGGAAATTGTTCTGTTACCCAAATTTTTGTTAGAGCCATGTGTAAGGAGGTCTTGACTGTGTCACTTGCATATTTCCACATTTCAACAAAAACCTGATCTTCTCCACATGCCTTATAATTTTTTTGTTCTTTAAGAATTTCTTCTACTTCTTGGAAAGTTGGAGGGTCTAGTTTGTTAGGTTTGGTTTTTATTGGGGTATTTATGTTGATTTGTAAGGGTTCTTTGGGTTCCTCGCAATTCAGAAGTTTGTTAAATGCTTTTGCCATGATTTCTGCATTTTCCTTGTTACTGTGTGTCATTCTTCCATCTTCATTTTTCAGTATTAGTGTAGGGGCCTCATATTGTTGTAGTTGTTTACCAAAGATTTTGTAGTAGTTCCTGGAGTTGGTTTTATGATAATTACCTTCTGTAGACTTTATAATATCTTTATGAAATCCTCTCTTGATTCTTCTAATATTTTGAGTGAATTTTTTTCTTTCATTTTTTAGGTTGATGGCATTTTCTTCAGTTTTATGTGTTTGAAACTTTAACCATGCTTGGTGTCTATCTTCATGGAATTTGCCACATTCTGATGTCCACCATGCATGTTTCCTTCGTGGGTTCAAGGGACTAGATTCTCTGCTTCTTTTTTAAGATTAGGCACTAGTTCTTCTAGATCATCTGTTAATTTGATGGTTTGTGTTATTTGTTGGTACTTATTATTTTTAATTAGCTGATGTGGGTCAAACCTCCTTTTTATTTTATTAGTTTTCCCGGTCCTCTTCTTTAACGGTGTGAATTTGATTTTAATTTTAACCATATAATGGTCTGAGCCTGTGTCTATTCCTCTCAGTACTTTAACATTGTGGATCTCCTTATGAAAATTTTTGTCCATACAGACATGGTCTAGCTGCCACTCGCCCTTCCTCCAGTCTGGATGTTTCCATGTTTTAAGTTTACTTGGCTTCCTCTTAAAGTATGTTGATTTAGATATAAGATTGTGTTCTCTGCAGAGTTCTACAAGTCTTTGACCGTTTTTGTTTGTAAATTTATGTGGACTCCATTTTCCAATTATATCTTTATATTTCCTTTCTTTTCCCAACTGAGCATTGAAATCTCCCAATAAGATTTTTACATTCTTTTTATTTAGTCTGTTCACAGTTTGTTCTAGAAGGTCCCAAAATTTATCTACCTCTTCCTTTGTTTTTGTTAGACAATTTTTTTCATTTGTTGGGGCATGAGCATTTATTATTGTATAGGTTTTATTCATTGTTTTAAAGCTTAGAGTCGCAATTCTTGTTGATACTGCTTGGAAATCTGTTACTGAATCTATTATTTTTATGTTTACTAAAAACCCTGTTCCAAACTGGGGACATTGTTTCATTGCCCTCGGTCCTGGTTTCCCATTATAAATTCTGTATGCTTGTGATTCGAATGGGTCCTCTGTTGTGTTTCTCATTTCTTGGATCCCTGTTATTACATTTTTTTTGTTTATTTAGTTCATCTGTGAGCTCCTTGAGTTTTCCGGTCTGAAGTAGTGAGTTTATGTTGTGTGTTGCTATATAATTTATTTGCTCATGTTTAATCTTCTTTTTGTGTTTTAGTGTGCATTTGGATGGTTGAAAATGCTCCAATTCATTGCTGTCTTCTAGTTGACTACCCACCGAATCCGATGTAGCCTTTTCCTGCCTTTTTGAGCAGGACGGTGGAATTTTTTTCCTAAAAGACCTTTCCATTTTTGACTGTCGAAGGTTGTCGACCTTAGTTGGAGCAAGCTCCGATTTACAACTACGGTTGTTAACCACAGAGGGTGTGTTTGGTCCGCGAGAGCTATTTTATTTCACTCAAGTCCGCCAGTAAACCGGTGAGGACTTCCCTATCCGCCACCTGGGACGCGCCACGTAGGAGTATCACCTCTCCTCCTACTATGACAGCATTAACTTTTACAACCATACTTGCTATAATGACATGATGATCACTAATCCCTGTTTCTATACTGACATTGTTGACAAGGTCCAGCCTATTTGTAGCTACAAGGTCTAAGATATTTCCATTATGTGTGGGCTGCTGAGCTAGCTGCTCAAGATAATTTCTTGCCAGTGTTTCCCATATATTCATTTCCTCTCCGATTCTCCAGAGAACTTTCTCACTCCATACTTTAGTAGTTCTCCTAATTTTCAACATTTTTCTGTAGCACCACATTTCCAGTGTTGCAATTCTCTTCTTTTCCATTTTCCTCCCACAGTCCATGTTTCACTATTACACAATGCTGTGCTCCAAATGTAAATTTTCAAAAATTAAGACCTATGTGTGATACTAGTAGACGTCTCTTGACCAGGAATGCCCTTTTTGCCAGTGCTAGTCTGCATTTTATGTCCTCCATGCTCCATCTGTCGTAGGTTCTTTTGCTGCCTAGGTTACAGGATTCCGTAACTTCACATACTTTGTGATCACCGTTCCTCGTGTTAAGTTTCTCGCTGTTCTCATTTCTGCAACTACTCATTACTTTCGTCTTTCTTTGGTTTACTCTCAATCCATATTGTTTACTCATTAGACTGTTCATTCTCTTCAGCAGATCATGTAATTTTTCTTCACTTTCATTTAAAATAGTAATGTCACCTATGAATCTTGCTACTGATATTCTTTGACCTTGAATTATAATTCCACTCATAAACCTCTTTTTTTATTTCCATAACTGCTTCTTTGATGTATAGACTGAACTGTAGAGCTGAAAGATTCCACTCCTATCTTACACACTTTTTAATCTGAGCACTTAATTCTTGGTCTTCCACTCATATTGTTCCCTCTTGACTCTTGTACATACTGTATATTATACTTTTTTGTAAATAAAACCGCCTTTTCCTGGTGCCACTTGATTTATTTTTCCCCAGACTCATTTCACCTTTTTCTTGTTCTAAGACATCTTCAGTGGTATCTATAATGATACAGTTTTGTTATTATTAGATTATGAAACAGTTCACATCACATTTTTTGTGTAAAAAAGAATTACTTATGATTTGCTGTGATCTGTGTTTCCTCTCATCTGTTCTGGTGGTCGCACTACTGCCTTATTACTGACATATAAGCACAATTTTGAGTTCTGACATTTTTCACGCTGTTCACCATGTTTCTCCTTATTTTGTGGTGTACTACTGTTCTTTTGCTGCTCGATATAACTATTTCTTTGGACATAGTGCTTTTAACAATGTAGATATTGCAACTTCATTACATGTTTCCTCCTCTTTGGTGTGTTTACCTGCTTGTTGCTAACCTAACAATGCATATGTTCAAAACCAACTTCTATTCATGCTGTTTATATTGTGTGTGCTTATTAGTGAGAGAGCAAGCTGAAGAGTGTGTTTTTTTGGGTGGGTGTGTTGGGGTAGGGGGTGGAGGGAGGGGGGGTTAGTGGTTACAGTTATAGGGTGTTGAATATGAATGCACTAGCTGTTAGTGAGTGGTTGAAAGCTTTGGTGACAGCTGATTTGACTTTTCGTTTCAATGTTCTGTGGAGAGGTTCGTGGATAGTGAGTGTAAAGATGTCGGGCGGTATTATTATTGTTATTATATTGGATGGTATTATTATATTAATCTTCTTTGGGAGTGTCATTCTATTATTTTATCTATTTTAGTGTAAGCAATGACTTGTTTGGCTTATGTACTTGATCATTCAACAGTGTTTTCCTTTCTGCTTTGGTTTCCTGTATGTGGTAATTTTCTTGCAGAGTTAGGAAGTGTTTTTATTGTTGAGTCTAATTATTTTCATGTCTCCTCCCCTAGTGGATGGTTTGTGGTCATGTTTGCTTAGGTGTTCAGCAAATGTGAAGGGGTTTGTCCCATATTTCCAGGCTCTAATGTGTTCTTTATATCTGACATCAAATGTTCTATCTGTTTGTCCTGTGTATCTGTCTTCGCAAGTGTTACACTGTAGTTGATATATACCTTCTTTCTGGTATATGTCTCTGTTTTTTGTCAGTTTTGGGGTCTATTTTTGTACAGCATTGTCTATTGTGTATGCTATGTTTATTCCATCTTTGGAAAATGTTTAAATCAAACAATGGAAAATCCAGGATAGAAAGTAACAATACGAGAGAAGGAAAGTTGCTACTCACCATATAGCGGCGATACTAAGTCATGATAGGTACAGTAAAAAGATTCACAAAATCAAAGCTTTCGGCCATTAAGGCCTTTGTCAGCAGTAGACACACATACACACACGCACACACACACACTCACGCAAGTGCAACTTGCACACACATCTGCAGTCTCAGAGAGCTGAAACTACACTGCGAGCAGCAGCACCAGTGCATGATGGGAGTGGCGACTGGGTGAGGGTAAGGAGGAGGCTGGGGCGGGGAGGGGGGGGATAGTATGGTAGGAGTGGTGGACAGTGAAGTGTTGCAGTTTAGACGGAGGGCAGGAGGGGGGGGGGAAGGGGATAAGTAGCCGAAAGTTTGTGATTTTATGGATGAGTGTGTGTTTGTATGTCTTTGTGTACCATCTTGTGTTTTCTTTTATCTTTTTCTCATTAACCTGTGTAGTTGTTATGGGACTGCGTGATTGTGTTTTGTTCTGTTGTGTTGTTGTCTGTGGTTTGGTGCTTTCTGCTTTTATTTTCCTTTTAATTTTATTGTTAAGCTTTGTGACTGTGTTACTATTGTAACCATTGTTTTGTGCTATCTGCATTATTATCTCCAGATCTTTTTGGTAGTTTTCTTTGGAGTGTAGCACTGTGTTGAGTCTATGAAACGTGTGTTGAAGTGCTTCTTACTTTTGTGAATGTGGGTGGTTCGAGGATTGTGGAATGATAATGTCCATTGCTGTGAGTTTATGGTAGATGTTAAACATACATTTATTGTTTAGTTTTTTGATTGTTATATCCCGAAAGTTAATTTGGTTGTTCTGTTCCCTTTCAATTGTGAATTTTATATTTTTATGTATCTTGTTGAAGTCAGCATGTAGTTCTTCAATGTTTGTTTGTGGTTCATCTATTAAGCAAAGGATGTCATCCATATACCTGAACCAATATAATATGTTGTATTATTTTGCTACTAGCCAGCTAGTGCACAGTTTTAAATTATAGAACATTTAAAGCAACTTGTCAATCTTTGCACTTCGAAATCTTATCAAGACCTGATAATATTTATGTAGCTTCTCTCAGATTCATCTTTCCATTGGTACGAGCATTAAATTAGGGCAATTCTACAGTGTTTTTCTTTGTAAAGGAACAGCTGAAAATGGAGCTAAACATTTCAGCCTTTGCTTTGCTACCCTCAATTTCAGTTCCTGTCTCATCTGCTATGAACTGGACAGTAATTCTGGTGCCACTAACAGCCTTTACATACTACCAGAATTTATTTGGATTTTGTGAAATGTCATTTGGCAATATTGTACTATGGTAGTCATTGAAGACACCATGTGTTGTCCTCTTGACAGCCAAATGCATTTCATTCAGCATCTCTCTACTTATAGCCCTGCACTTTGCTCTACACCTACACTCCTGGAAATGGAAAAAAGAACACATTGACACCGGTGTGTCAGACCCACCATACTTGCTCCGGACACTGCGAGAGGGCTGTACAAGCAATGATCACACGCATGGCACAGCGGACACACCAGGAACCGCGGTGTTGGCCGTCGAATGGCGCTAGCTGCGCAGCATTTGTGCACCGCCGCCGTCAGTGTCAGCCAGTTTGCCGTGGCATACGGAGCTCCATCGCAGTCTTTAACACTGGTAGCATGCCGCGACAGCGTGGACGTGAACCATATGTGCAGTTGATGGACTTTGAGCGAGGGCGTATAGTGGGCATGCGGGAGGCCGGGTGGACGTACCGCCGAATTGCTCAACAGGTGGTGCGTGAGGTCTCCACAGCACATCAGTGTTGTCGCCAGTGGTCGGCGGAAGGTGCACGTGCCCGTCAACCTGGGACCGGACCGCAGCGACGCACGGATGCACGCCAACACCGTAGGATCCTACGCAGTGCCGTAGGGGACCGCACCGCCACTTCCCAGCAAATTAGGGACACTGTTGCTCCTGGGGTATCGGCGAGGACCATTCGCAACCGTCTCCATGAAGCTGGGCTACGGTCCCGCACACCGTTAGGCCGTCTTCCGCTCATGCCCCAACATCGTGCAGCCCGCCTCCAGTGGTGTCGCGACAGGCGTGAATGGAGGGACGAATGGAGACGTGTCGTCTTCAGCGATGAGAGTCGCTTCTGCCTTGGTGCCAATGATGGTCGTATGCGTGTTTGGCGCCGTGCAGGTGAGCACCACAATCAGGACTGCATACGACCGAGGCACACAGGGCCAACACCCGGCATCATGGTGTGGGGAGCGATCTCCTACACTGGCCGTACACCACTGGTGATCGTCGAGGGGACACTGAATAGTGCACGGTACATCCAAACCGTCATCGAACCCATCGTTCTACCATTCCTAGACCGGCAAGGGAACTTGCTTTTCCAACAGGACAATGCACGTCCGCATGTATCCCGTGCCACCCAACGTGCTCTAGAAGGTGTAAGTCAACTACCCTGGCCAGCAAGATCTCCGGATCTGTCCCCCATTGAGCATGTTTGGAACTGGATGAAGCGTCGTCTCACGCGGTCTGCACGTCCAGCACGAACGCTGGTCCAACTGAGGCGCCAGGTGGAAATGGCATGGCAAACCGTTCCACAGGACTACATCCAGCATATCTACGATCGTCTCCATGGGAGAATAGCAGCCTGCATTGCTGCGAAAGGTGGATATACACTGTACTAGTGCCGACATTGTGCATGCTCTGTTGCCTGTGTCTATGTGCCTGTGGTTTTGTCAGTGTGATCATGTGATGTATCTGACCCCAGGAATGTGTCAATAAAGTTTCCCCTTCCTGGGACAATGAATTCGCGGTGTTCTTATTTCAATTTCCAGGAGTGTATTATGGAGTAATCTATGTTTCTTTAGAACTTTCTTTAGAGTGACTGTATACCATGGAGGCTCCATTATGATCTGTTCTACTGGGTACATATCTATCCAATGCCTGGTCAACTATACTTTTAAACTTGAGCCACAGTTCCTCTACATGCTCCTGACCTGTACTGAACGTTTCAAGTCCCTCATTGAGATATGACACTACTGATGTTTATGTAGTTTACTGAACATATATATGTTTCTGCTTGTTTTAGTTGTCCTTTGCACTTTTGCAATCATTGTTACCACAACCACATCATGGTCACTGATACCAGTTTGATGTGGCCATCCTCAAAAAGGTAAGGTCTATTTGTTGCCATTAGGTCCCACATATGTCCCTCATGAGTGGGGTTCCTAATTATCTGTTCTAGATAATCTTCAGAAAAGGCATTTAATAAAGTTTCACAGGATGTCTTATCATGCCCACCACTAACAAAATTGTAATTTTCCTAGTTAATTTTTGGATGATTCAAGTCTCCACCAACAATTACAGTGTGATTGGGGACCTTATGTGCAAGTGAACTGAGGTTTTCTCTAAAGTTTTTGGCTACATCAGGGAATGAGTCTGGTGGACAATAGAGAGATCCAATAATCATTTTATCCCTATCCCTGATACTGAGTCTAGCCCAAACAATCTCACATGCAACTTCAATTTCTGTCTCAGTGGATTTGAATTTTTTGTCTACATTTGCCTGTCCTTTTCATATACACTTAAATTTTTCCCAAAAATCTCACTACTATCAATTTCAGATTTCAACCAGCTTTCTGTACCCGGTTATTATGTGAGCTTCACTGCTTTTCATGAGTGCGTCTAACTCTGGTGCTTTGTTGGGAATGCTTCAGCAGTTTACCATTAGGATCTTAGTACTCTCATCTGTGGAAGGCATTTCAATCTTACAGTGATAATTCTGGGTTTCTTACAGTTATCATTACCTGGATTGGATGGAGGGTCACTTAATCTAAAAAGCTCTCATGTTCACGCCACACACAGTCAACTAACTGAGTAGCAACCTCTGAAGTATAGTGCACACCTGATCTATTTAGGGGGATCCTACAGTTTTCCACCCTATGGCACAAGTCCAGCAAGTCATAACAAAGCTTGTCACAGAACCTTCGAAGTCTCCAGTTCAGTCCTTCTGCTTGACTCGGAATCAAAGGGTCATGATTGGTTCTGGGCACAATGCCACAAATTGTGAGGTTCATTGACACTCTATCTGCAAGGCTGATCTTCTCAACCTTCTCTGCCAGTCACTAGAATGACCCAAGAATAATTTCAGACCCCAGACAACAGGCATCGTTTGTTCCAATGTGCACCACAATCTGCAGGTGGTTGCATCATGTTCCCTCAATGGCTGCTGGAACAGCCTCTTCAACATGCTGAATGAGCCCCCCAGGCAAACGCACTGAGTGCACTCGGTGTCCTTGCTGCCATTTCCCTAAGGGGTACCATCAATCACCACTCATTAGAACTGCCGATGATTAATAGACCCCTACCCTTTTGCGTTTGCCTCCCCTTGACACCAGACAAAACAAGTTTCCTCAAAACAGGTGAAGTGAGTCCCACTGACTCAGTTTCAGCGAGAGAGAGCACCTCAGAATTATTAGTTAGGGGATCAGCACAACACCCTGAGTCCTCTCTGGTCTCTGTCCACCCTTTGCTGAATGCCTAGATTCAAATGGTTCAAATGGCTCTGAGCACTATGGGACTTAACATCTACGAGGTGCGGCTAGAAAAAAACCGGACTGATGCTGGAAAAAACATTTATTTACAATTATTTACAATTTCATGTTATCTCCTTCAATGTACTCTCCTCCTCGGTCTCTACACCGCTCCATACGAATTTTCCACTGTTCATAGCAATGCTGCAGATCATTTTCGGTAAGTCCATACATTACTTCCGTCGCTTTTTCTTTTACTGCTTCAACAGTCTCAAATCTAGTTCCTTTCAAAGCTGACTTGACTTTAGGGAAAAGAAAAAAGTCACAGGGGGCCAAATCAGGTGAGTAGGGTGGATTATCTAAGATGGGAATGTTGTGTTTTGCCAAAAACGTCTTCACTGACAACGCGCTGTGAGCTGGGGCATTGTCTTGGTGAAGGATCCATGACTTTTTTCTCCACAAATCGTTCCGTTTTCTCCGTACTCGATCACGTAGGGTAGCCAGGACGCTAATGTAGTAATGCTGATTCACTGTTTGTCCCTCTGGTACCCAATCAATGTGCACAATCCCTTTGATGTCAAAAAAAACAATCATCATTGCCTTGAATTTCGATTGTGACATTCGTGCTTTTTTTTGTCGTGGAGAACCAGGAGTTTTCCAATGCATCGATTTTGTAAGAAGGTGGGATCACTTTCAATGTTTTCCAGGATGTCAGAACAAATCATTCTTCGGCGTTCCTTCTGTTCAATTGTGAGACACTTTGGAACCATTTTTGAACACACTTTGTTCATGTTGAAACTTTCATGAAGAATCTACCTAACACTTTCCTTGTCAACTCCTGTTAACTCAGACACTGCTCTGATTGTTAAACAGCGATCTTGTCGAACAAGTTTACCGATTTTTTCAATGTTTGCATCAGTTTTTGCTGACAATGGTCTGCCAGTGCGATTGTCATCACTGGTGTCTTCACGGCCATCTTTAAACCATTTAAACCACTCAAACACTTGTGTTCGCGATAAACAATCATCGCCGTACACTTGTTGTAACATTACAAACGTTTCACTTGCAGATTTTCCTAGTCTGAAACAAAATTTGATGTTAACACGCTGTTCTTTCTGTACACTCAACATTTTCCGACGCACAGACAAAATGTCAACTACTTAAAACAGACGCCATGGGCAGACTGAGTGCAGGAGGCAGATGAAACTCGAGCAGTAGGCGGAGCGAGAGTTACGTGACAGGCCACGCGACTTTCAGCCTTATTGCATTCGTTTTATTGTTTCACCAGTACTAGTCCGGTTTTTTTCTAGCCACACCTCGTATGGTCATCAGTCCCCTAGAACTTAGAACTACTTAAACCTAACTAACCTAAGGACTTCACACAACACCCAATCATCATGAGGCCCCGCCAGGAATCGAACCCAGGAACCCGGGCGCGTGAAGCGAGAACGCTACCGCACGACCACGAGCTGCGGACGGGTGCCTAGATCTACCACTGACATGCCACTCACGGTCAGTAGGATGGTTAATGACAGATTGTGTAGGTTCTGCAGAGGAGACTGGAGCCACAGGAGAGTATAGCAGTTGAGGTGAAATGATAATTAAATCAAGACCCTAAGCTGCCATCAGGCATTGATATACAGCAACGGCGACAGTTCATCCTAGAGACCTGCACGGTCACCGATGGTATCTGTTGTTTCGGACACATCCGATAGAACAGATACCATCTAACCGGCCACTGACCTTCTTCTGTACTGGATGCACACGAATTGCCTGAACTCTTACGGGACTCGGTAAGATTGCCTGCTGTGAGTAATGAGTGTAAAAAGCAGGGGACTACGAATGTAGTGTGTGGACATTAAGTTGGGAATGTAGGTCTCACGGGGAGCGTGCAAGGGATAAACCCCTGCAGTCACACTATCCTCTGTGCCCTCGGTGGCTCAGATGGATAGAGCATCTGCCATGTAAGCAGGAGATCTCGGGTTCAAGTCCCGGTCGGGGGTACACATTTTCAACTGTCCCCGTTGATGTATATCAATGCCTTTCGGCAGCTTAGGGTCTTGATTTAATTATCATTTTATTCAGCTGAGGGTCTTGATTTAATTATCATTTTATTCAGATTAGGGTCTTGATTTAATTATCATTTTATTGTAGAGAGCTGCTCGGTCACCGATGGTATCTGTTCTTTTGGACATGTCTGAAAGAACAGATACCATCTGCTTATAGTACTTGAGGTATCTCTGATACCGATATCAAAGGTACACGATTATCAGGAGCTCTTCCAACACATTGATTTGCAGCAGCTGCTAATAGTTTGACAGTAGTCGTGACAATTTCCAGCTGCTATGAACATCAACCAATTCATCCCATGTTGGAGAACAGCGTTCACAGTGGGACTGCAATTAGGCTGATGCAGTGTATTTTTTAAAAACTTTAAATTAAGGCCATTCATTATATTTTAATCTGTTGAGCAAAAAAGTTGCTAATTCCCTATAAGAACTGAAGCAGATACACGAAACGAGATTTGTGTTAAAGCAACACAAAAACCTGTGGTAGAAATTACTAGTTTCCTAAAACATTTTGATGTTAATTATAGTTCTTAGAAAACTCAAAAACTGATTTAATTTGTGATAAATGCAGGTAATATATGAGACTACTACTCTTTAAGGGTAAACTAGATGTAACATAAAATGTTACTTAGAAAACCTGCTACAGTTACTAAATCACAAACCTTGATTTGCTACAAATTGCTCGTAGATTATGCAAAGGACAATGGTAGCTTCCAGAAATTCTCAAAAATGCACATTTATTCCTTTCGTTCATTGTGTTGCCAACTGACACCATCATGTTTTACCAACTGCAGATTGGAAACACAGAATGTCTGCATTTCGTCACGCTGGTGGTGGATGACAACAATCTAGTAGAGGCATGTGCCACATGGAGTGCTTTCGTCTCCTTTGAATAGGGAAGTCAACAGTCAAATGTTTTTCATGCTGTGTTACGTGTGCTGTAGTGTGTGGAACATGCTTCACATTTTTGCTTTCTGTTTTGAGCCCATGGAAGATTTATAGAAGATATATGTGTTACAATTTTCTTAAAGGTAAGGTTATTTTGTGTGTGTGTGTGTGTGTGTGTGTGTGTGTGTGTGTGTGTGTGTGTGTGTGTGTGTGTTTTATTTTGGTGAATGTTTTTTTGTTACGCTGTTGTTGTTGTTGTGGTCTTCAGTCCTGAGACTGGTTTGATGCAGCTCTCCATGCTACTCTATCCTGTGCAAGCTTTTTCATCTCCCAGTACCTACTGCAACCTACATCCTTCTGAATCTGCTTAGTGTATTCATCTCTTGGTCTCCCTCTACGATTTTTACCCTCCACGCTGCCCTCCAATACTAAATTGGTGATCCCTTGATACCTCAGAACATGTCCTACCAACCGATCCCTTCTTCTGGTCAAGTTGTGCCACAAACTTCTCTTCTCCCCAATCCTATTCAATACTTCCTCATTAGTTATGTGATCTACCCATCTAATCTTCAGCATTCTTCTGTAGCACCACATTTCGAAAGCTTCTATTCTCTTCTTGTCCAAACTATTTATCGTCCATGTTTCACTTCCATACATGGCTACACTCCATACAAATACTTTCAGAAATGACTTCCTGACACTTAAATCAATACTGGATGTTAACAAATTTCTCTTCTTCAGAAACGCTTTCCTTGCCATTGCCAGCCTACATTTTATATCCTCTCTACTTCGACCATCATCAGTTATTTTGCTCCCCAAATAGCAAAACTCCTTTACTACTTTAAGTGCCTCATTTCCTAATCTAATTCCCTCAGCATCACCCGACTTAATTAGACTACATTCCATTATCCTTGTTTTGCTTTTGTTGATGTGCATCTTATATCCTCCTTTAAAGACACTGTCCATTCCATTCAACTGCTCTTCCAAGTCCTTTGCTGTCTCTGACAGAATTACAATGTCATCGGCGAACCTCAAAGTTTTTATTTCTTCTCCATGAATTTTAATACCTACTCCGAATTTTTCTTTTGTTTCCTTTACTGCTTGCTCAATATACAGATTGAACAACATCGGGGAGAGGCTACAACCCTGTCTTACTCCCTTCCCAACCACTGCTTCCCTTTCATGTCCCTCGACTCTTATAACTGCCATCTGGTTTCTGTACAAATTGTAAATAGCCTTTCGCTCCCTGTATTTTACCCCTGCCACCTTTAGAATTTGAAAGAGAGTATTCCAGTAAACATTGTCAAAAGCTTTCTCTAAGTCTACAAATGCTAGAAACGTAGGTTTGCCTTTCCTTAATCTTTCTTCTAAGATAAGTCGTAAGGTCAGTATTGCCTCACGTGTTCCAGTGTTTCTACGGAATCCAAACTGATCTTCCCCGAGGTTGGCTTCTACTAGTTTTTCCATTCGTCTGTAAAGAATTCGTGTTAGTATTTTGCAGCTGTGACTTATTAAGCTGATAGTTCGGTAATTTTCACATCTGTCAACACCTGCTTTCTTTGGGATTGGAATTATTATATTCTTCTTGAAGTCTGAGGGTATTTCGCCTGTTTCATACATCTTGCTCACCAGATGGTAGAGTTTTGTCAGGACTGGCTCTCCCACGGCCGTCAGTAGTTCCAATGGAATATTGCCTACTCTGGGGGCCTTGTTACGCTGTTAGCTACATTTTCTTCAAATCTGGTTGTTGTCATTTGACACCATTGTGATGACTTGCATTCATGTTGCATGGACATTTTTGTATATGATTTTGAAATATATCAGGGCAAAAGTATGGAAATTTGAAGTGAGCACAAGCACCTACGCCTTGGTGGTGGTGGTGCGAATGAGTGAACACATTCCATAAGGCTGTGGCCACAAACTAAATTTTGATAATGATTTTACATCTATGTCATTGGTGTGTGAATTGTTGAGAAAGAAGATCTTTTCCATTTGGACCATCAGAGCTAACCGGTTACAAAAGTGCCCACTGCCATCCAAGCCTGAAATGAAGGAGAATGGAAGAGGATCTGTTGATGTTTGTGTGACAACAGAAGAAGATCTCTCTGTCATTTGCCGGCTCAAGAATAGTGCTGTCACACTCACTTCCTCATAGATGGGTGCAGACATCATCGATAAAGTAAAGATGTGGAGTGCAGCTTACAAGCATAAAGAAATACGTTTTATTTATGGGCAGTGTTGACAAAATGGATTTTTTCATCTCCCTGTACAGAATACTCATGAAAACTAAGAAGTGGCCTGTAAAAGTAATTTTTCATATGCAACTCATGACTACAATACCAGAGAGGTCTGTGTCCAAAAGAAAAGGATGTAAAGAGAAAATGGATCTGCTGAAGTTCAGAAATCAGGTAGCTGAAGCTTTAATGCTAATGGAGGAGGAAAACAAATGCACTTCAAGGAAAAGAGGATGTCCATGATTGACTGAGGATGAGTTTGAAGATGAAAAGCCCACATCGGATGTGGTAAAAACATCGCAGAGGGAGATGAGGCCAGTTTCAGATGTCATATTGACAGGTTTTCTCACTCGTCACATTACATTGCAGGGAGAGAGCAAAGATGCAAATTAGAAAAATGCACTGGCAAAGCCGAGTTCAGTGTTCCTAATGTCATCTAACACTTTGTTTGAACAAAAATAAGAATTGTTTTGTAAAATTTCATGTTAAATAACCTGTTGCAATAAATTTCGTCACTTGAATGATGTACTAATCATTTCTGTACCAAGAAGTTGTTGACCCAATTCTTTATTTATATGTGCAGGTAGTGACACAATTCTTTTTTTTTTCAGAAAACATGTTGAGATAAATCATTTGATCAAGAAAAATGCAAAAATAATTTCTTTCATTGGTGAAGAAAAAATAGTGACTGAAGGGATGATGTATACCTAGGCTAAAATGTGAACCACAAATGCTGATTTGCTATAAATTAAATTATGTAGCCAAAAGACTCATACCACGAACTTACGAAAACATAGTTTTGTAAGTGTGCGAAAATTCTCAGATTAACTTATTTCCCACATAATTATACAATGAAATTAGAGAAACTGAGCTGCAGATAGTTTTTTCAGAATTGGAACTCTGTCTCTCACACACACACACAAACACACACACACACACACACACACACACACACACACACACACACACACACATATGACTGCAGCCTCTGGCAGCTGAAGCCACACTGCCATTCCATAATATTGTTACATTCCATCCTGAATTTTCCATTGTTTGAAACTAGAGAAAGATTGTTTTGAACAAGGATAGGCCTACTCTCCTTAAAAATTTTGAAAGAGCACAATTTAGTCTAAGCCTAGCATTGATGATAACGATACTAGTTTATTGCAGCACTAGCGAGTGTTTGAAATTTCACAATACATCACAATACAAATAGGTATTGATACAGTCAATGAAAGATTATGCAGAAGAAGCTTCATGAACAGTAAAATATGTGAACAGGGAACTTTAAATCAACATACAGTTTTGTACAGGTGGTCTCACACAAGGGAAAATTCATAAGTTGGCTTCTATACACGAACGTGAACAATAGTTCCGATAGCACTTCCCCCAATGATTCGTTTCATATGTCCTCTCTTTCTGAGTTGTGGGATACAGAACCTTAGCTCAGTGTGATCAATTTTCCCCAGACACATGATCTACATCTACATCTGCATGATTACTCTGCAGTTCACAATTAAGTGTCTGGTAGAGGGTTCATCGAAACACCTTTAAGTTGCTTCTCCGCTGTTTCACTCTTGAACAGCACACACAAAAACAAATAGTTAAATCTTTCCATGTGAGCTCTGATTTCTCTTATTTTATTTATTATAATCATCATTTCTCCCTATGTAGGTGGGTGCCAGCAAAATATTTTCCCACTCTGAGAAGACAGTGTCATCTTTGCTGAAAGTAGCAGTCTCCCTTTTCCTGTATGGTTGATAGTCAGTATTTACTTACTTCATAGTCACTATAGACGCTCAAACCATTTAAATACTAGTTGTGATGATGTAAAAAACAGAACCACATGTGTGAAACCCTCGTCCTATGTAAGAGATGGCCTGATGGTTGTAATCAGAGCAGGTTAAATAAATAAATAAATAAAATGTGCTGGTCTGACTCGGTGAGCTTGTTTCATCAATGCTGAGTCTGAAAGCTGTTCAACACATTATTCTTTAACCTGAGTGGCATGAGGCACAAATACACTTTTTGCATGTACTGTATTGTCACTCCCATTCCTTTTTATTGATTCTACAGCAGTGTAATAAAAGTTGGATCCATGAAGATGAAACCAGTCAGTTTCAGTTATTTTCATGTGACATTCCAATATGCACAAGAAATCTGCTTTTTTATTTATGAGGCTCATGGTACAGTGAAACCTTGGTAATTTGGGGTAATTGGGACCCAGAAGAGTTAAGATTTGGGAAAACTTGAATTACACAAAGAGTGACAAATTTGGAGACAGATTCAGAACTTTATGCTCACGAAATTATAAGAGTAAACAAAGTAATTTCATCAGTTAACATATTACTTAGTGTTTGTTTTAGAAATAATGTTTTAGTAGAAACTCAAATAAGGTAGTGTTAGCACATATGTGTCGCATAAACTAGTGTACAACTGTTTCTCCTCTACATATTTCAGTTTTGGAAAAAGAAGCAATAGAGAGATAGTAACATAAATGCATCCTCAGGCACTTTAAGGAAGGATCATGAAAAGAAGAAAGTGTACTAATTAATAGTAGTGGATGTAGTTTACAGTTTGGGCTCTTACACAACTGAGGATGACATCAGGCACGTTACTGAGAATGCTCCTCACACCAGTGTAAAGATCATGTCACTCTTTGAGTGATATGATAAGCCCTGGATGAAGCATTGTGTGGAACCTCTTACTGTTGAGATTGGAAAGTCTCTAGGGGAGAGAGGTCTGATACATGGCCCCTCTGTCAGTTGCTTCACACACAGCGTGGTTTGCCTCTGAGTGATTCTGGTAATAGGCTGTTTACGTGGTGAGTTACCACCATCATCCAAACTGACTGAAGCAGTAGCCCCCCTCAGTGATTTGCATTGTGTTCACTAAGGCTTTTTAAAGCAAATTCATTGCATACTGTCAGCTGCAGAATAAATTTAATTACGGTTAAAACAACTACTGGTACAATAAAATACTGAAATCTAAACAAAGCCAAGCATATTAAAGAAAATTCATTTAGTGTCTTTAATCAGAATAAAGTAAAACCTTGGTAATTTGAGCCTCCATTTAATCTGAGGTGGATGGCAGATGACTACTATGTTAAAAAAATGAAAATATATCAATATCTACATCTACATCAATACTCCGCAAGTCACACTTATGTGCCTTGTAGAGGGGTCATTGAACCACCTGCACAATAATTCTCTGTTATCCTACTCTCTAACGGCACACAGAAAAAGTGAACTCCTATATCCTTCTGTGCGAGCTTTGATTTACCTTATTTTATATTGATGATCATTTCTCCCTATGTATGAGGGCAGTTCAATAAGTAATGCAACACTTTTTTTTTCTCGGCCAATTGTGGTTGAAAAAACCGGAAATTTCTTGTGGAATATTTTCAAACATTCCTGCTTCGTCTCATATAGTTTCATTGACTTCCGACAGGTGGCAGCGCTGTACGGAGCTGTTAAAATGGCGTCTGTAACGGATGTGCGTTGCAAACAACGGGCAGTGATCGAGTTTCTTTTGGCGGAAAACCAGGGCATCTCAGATATTCATAGGCGCTTGCAGAATGTCTACGGTGATCTGGCAGTGGACAAAAGCACGGTGAGTCGTTGGGCAAAGTGTGTGTCATCATCGCCGCAAGGTCAAGCAAGACTCCTGCAATGGCGGAGCGTGCGAACACACTCGTTCAAGATGATCGACGGATCACCATCAAACAACTCAGTGCTCAACTTGACATCTCTGTTGGTAGTGCTGTCACAATTGTTCACAGGTTGCGATATTCAAAGGTTTGTTCCCGCTGGGTCCCTCGTTGTCTAACCGAACACCATAAAGAGCAAAGGAGAACCATCTGTGCGGAATTGCTTGCTCGTCATGTGGCTGAGGGTGACAATTTCTTGTCAAAGATTGTTGCAGGCGATGAAACATGGGTTCATCACTTCGAACCTGAAACAAAACGGCAATCAATGGAGTGGTGCCACACCCACTCCCCTACCAAGAAAAAGTTTAAAGCCATACCCTCAGCCGGTCAAGTCATGGTTACAGTCTTCTGGGACGCTGAAGGGGTTATTCTGTTCGATGTCCTTCCCCATGGTCAAACGATCAACTCTGAACTGTATTGTGCTACTCTTCAGAAATTGAAGAAACGACTTCAGCGTGTTCGTAGGCACAAAAATCTGAACGAACTTCTCCTTCTTCATGACAACGCAAGACCTCACACAAGTCTTCGCACCCGAGAGGAGCTCACAAAACTTCAGTGGACTGTTCTTCCTCATGCACCCTACAGCCCCGATCTCACACCGTCGGATTTCCATATGTTTGGCCCAATGAAGGACGCAATCCGTGGGAGGCACTACGCAGATGATGAAGAAGTTATTGATGCAGTACGACGTTGGCTCCGACATCGACCAGTGGAATGGTACCGTGCAGGCATACAGGCCCTCATTTCAAGGTGGCGTAAGGCCGTAGCATTGAATAGAGATTACGTTGAAAAATAGTGTTGTGTAGCTAAAAGATTGGGGAATAACCTGGTGTATTTCAATGCTGAATAAAACAACCCCTGTTTCAGAAAAAAAAATGTGTTGCATTACTTATTAGGTCAGCATCAACACAACATTTTCACATTTGGAGGGGAAAGATGGTGATTTAAATTTCATGAGAAGATCCTGCCACAACAAGAAACGCCTTTGTTTTAACCTTCAAGCGGGCACACCTGAGTATAAAGTGCACCAATCACAAACAACATTGCTTTGTACCATCTCATTGTTGTTTGACACTTGCGTGATCATACTTATCACTTCATTATTGTTTCAGCTGATGCTGAAATAAGTTAAGTTGTCATATGTCCAAGTGAGCAGCAGTAATATAAAATAAAGAGCAGTCTAGATGAGAAACAATTTACAGTCTGTTCAAGAAAATGACCCAGATTCTGGGCTAGTGGCAGGGTCCCATAATGAAGCAGTTATCTACTAGATAATTAGTAATCAAATAAGCAGTTGTCAGTGATCTGATGCAGCTGTGCTATTTAAGGCTTTGAGTGGGTCATTAGTGTGGGGTAATACTTGTGCACAGCAACACAGTGAGACGATGAAAGGTTAATTTTTTTATTGTTTAATTAAACAGTGATTTAGCTCATATAAGGTTAGTTTATTTTATAATTGTTTAATCAAACTAAGGTTAAACTGTAATCTTCTTCATAAGTGTTTACCTTGGTAACATAAAGACAGCTATTCTTTACACGTATACAAAGTGCGCCACATGCCCAATCCTGTTACGAAAAATGGTGCACCTGATCAAGGGTTAATGATGTTGTTGTTGTGGTCTTCAGTCCTGAGACTGGTTTGATGCAGCTCTCCATGCTACTCTATCCTGTGCAAGCTTCTTCATCTCCCAGTACCTACTACAACTTACATCCTTCTGAATCTGCTTGGTGTATTCATCTCTTGGTCTCCCTCTACGATTTATACCCTCCATGCTGCCCTCCAATACTAAATTGGTGATCCCTTGATGCCTCAGAACATGTCCTACCAACTGATCCCTTCTTCTAGTCAAGTTGTGCCACAAACTTCTATTCTCCCCAATCCTATTCAATACCTATTCAATTAGTTATGTGATCTACCCATCTAATCTTCAGCATTCTTCTGTAGCACCACATTTCGAAAGCTTCTATTCTCTTCTTGTACAAACTATTTATCGTCCATGTTTCACTTCCATACATGGCTACACTCCATACAAATACTTTCAGAAATGACTTCCTGACACTTAAATCAATACTCAATGTTAACAAATTTCTCTTCTTCAGAAACGATTTCCTTGCCATTGCCAGTCTACATTTTATATCCTCTCTACTTCGACCATCATCAGTTATTTTGCTCCCCAAAGAGCAAAACTCCTTTACTACTTTAAGTGTCTCATTTCCTAATCTAATACCCTCAACATCACCCGACTTAATTCAACTACATTCCATTATCCTCGTTTTGCTTTTGTTGATGTTCATCTTATATCCTCCC
This sequence comes from Schistocerca piceifrons, assembly GCF_021461385.2. Taxonomy (NCBI): domain Eukaryota; kingdom Metazoa; phylum Arthropoda; class Insecta; order Orthoptera; family Acrididae; genus Schistocerca; species Schistocerca piceifrons. Next base: position 64,204,573 of record NC_060148.1, on the reverse strand, counting down.
TTCAAGACACCATCCATTCCGTTCAACTGCTCTTCCAAGTCCTTTGCTGTCTCTGACAGAATTACAATGTCATCGGCAAACCTCAAAGTTTTTATTTCTTCTTCATGGATTTTAATACCTACTCCGAATTTTTCTTTTGTTTCCTTCACTGCTTGCTAAATATACAGATTGAATAACATCGGGGAGAGGCTACAACCCTGACTCACTCCGTTCCCAACCACTGCTTCCCTTTCATGCCCCTCGACTCTTATAACTGCCATCTGGTTTCTGTACAAATTGTAAATAGCCTGTCGCTCCCTATATTTTACCCCTGCCTCCTTCAGAATTTGAAAGAGAGTATTCCAGTCAAAATTGTCAAAAGCTTTCTCTAAGTCTACAAATGCTAGAAACGTAGGTTTGCCTTTCCTTAATCTAGCTTCTAAGGTAAGCCGTAGGGTCAGTATTGCCTCACGTGTTCCAATATTTCTACGGAATCCAAACTGATCTTCCACAAGGTCGGCTTCTACTAGTTTCTCCATTTGTCTGTAAGGAATTCGCATTAGTATTTTGCAGCTGTGACATTAAACTGATAGTTCGGTAATTTTCATATCTGTCAACACATGCTTTCTTTGGGATTGGGATTATTATATTCTTCTTGAAGTCTGAGGGTATTTCACCTGTCTCATGCATCTTGCTCACCACATGCTAGAGTTTTGTCAGGACTGGCTCTCCCAAGGCCGTCAGTAGTTCTACTGGAATGTTGTCTACTCCCGTGGCCTTGTTTCGACTCAGGTCTTTCAGTGCTCTGTCAAACTCTTTCGCAGTATTGTATCTCCCATTTCATCTTCATCTACATTCTCTTCCATTTCCATAACATTGTCCTCAAGTACATCGCCCTTGTATAGACACTCCATATACTCCTTCCACCTTTCTGCTTTCCCTTCTTTGCTTAGAACTAGGTTTCCACCTGAGCTCTTGATATTCATACAAGTGGTTCTCTTTTCTCCAAAGGTCTCTTTAATTTTCCTGTAGGCAGTATCTACCTTACCCCTAGTGAGATAAACCTCTACATCCTTACATTTGTCCTCTAGGCATCCCGGCTTAGCCATTTTGCACTTCCTGTCGATCTCATTTTTGAGATGTTTGTATTCCCTTTTGCCTGCTTCATTTACTGCATTTTTCTATTTTCTCCTTTCATCAATTAAATTCAATATTTCTTCTGTTACCCAAGGATATCTACTAACCCTCGTCTTTTTATCTACATGATCCTCTGCTGCCTTCACTACTTCATCCCTCAAAGCTACCCATTCTTCTTCTACTGTATTTCTTTCCCCAATTCCTGCCATTTGTTCGCTTATGCTCTCCCTGAAACTCTGTACAACCTCTAGTTCTTTCAGTTTATCTAGGTCCCATCTCCTTAGTTAATGATATCCACCCCAAATCCTATAACATGTCCATGATACTCTCTCCCCTATTTCTCGACAATAAAAAATATCCTTCCCTCCTTTGAACTTTGTCGATGTACTCCATTAACCCTATCTGGTAACGGTCACACACTGCTTAGCAAGACTCCAAAGCAGGACAGACAAGCATGGTGTAGGCAGTCTCTTTAGTTGCTCGGTTTCATTTTCTAAGGGTTCTGCCAATAAAACACAGTCTTTGGTTCGCCTTTCTCACATTTTCTGTGTGTTCTTTCCATTTTAAGTTTGTCATAATTGTAATCCATAAGCATTTAGTTGAATTATGCAGATCACACACAACATTAAAAATTCGCAGGAATGGGGCACGATTAGCACATACAGTCACGTCCGCTATTATCGTTTCACCCACCACCAGTCAGCCAGTGTCTGCTCAAGCTCAGTGTGTTGTGTATGTTTAATCGTGTGATGTTATGTATTTATTATTGCTTCTGCCACAATTTGCCAATATGAGTGCTGACTCTTTGAAACAGAAGCGAAAATTTGTTTGTCTGCAGACAGAAGTAAAGACTGGACAGTTGGGAGACTATAAAAAATTAACAGCAGTGTTGAGTGCAGGCAAAGTAACAGTAGGTGTCTGGTGGTGAAACAGAACCAAGCTAGAGCAGTGGTATTCTAGCAAAACATCTTGTTCTTTTTCTAAAAAGACTTCAGAGTTCACTGATCATAAAACTGTGAAAAACATTAGATCATGAAAAGACCGGCGAAGCCTCTTATTTGTGGTTTATTCAACAGTGAGGTAAGGGAAGTCCAACAAGTGGTCTTATGATTCAGGAGAAGACACTTTTATTTCAAAGAGAATTAGAAAAAGGAGAGAGTTCTTCTGGCAGGCTCGATACATGGAAGAGAAGATACGGGATGCAGCAGCTCAAAATCTGTAATGACAGCAAAACTGTCAAAGTGATATATATATATATATATAAAAAAATCTAAAAAATGTAGTAAATCAGGAAAATCTGTCACTAGGACAAGTTTATAATTGTGATGAAGTAGGACTAAATTATAGAATGATTCCAGCTAAAATGACAGCAGGTAGAAATGAAGCTTCTGCTCCAGGTTATAAGAAATCAAAAGATGGAGTAATGATCCTAGATTCTAGCAATGAATCTGAAGATCGTAAATTGCCACTTTTCTTAATTGCTAAACTGTTAATAACACATGTAATTCACACAAGCAAAAAAACTATTGATTATTTTTTCCAAAACTAAAATATGTACAGTAGGAATAGTTCACAGTAGTTTATGCAGTTCATGCACTGGTCAACCAGACACTATGGCCACTGACATACTGTCAATATAAACCCATCCAGGTGACAGCAGTGTCACCTGGTGAGGAATGACTGCTAGTCAGATACATGCACGGTGCACGCAGTATCAGTGAGTGACTGTCCCGGTGTAGAAGGGGGGAAGGCACGCAATCTATCTGACTTTGTCCAAGAGCGGCCTGGAAGCTCAGCATGAGCATTTCAGAAACTGCACGACTTGTTGGCTGTTCAAGGAATGCTGTGGCCAGTGTCTTCAACATGTGGGGAAACCGAGGTGAAACCACACCCAGACATCATGGGGTTGGGCAGCCACCCCTCATTTCAGATGTCAGACATTGGGGGTTGGGAAGACTGGTAAAATAGGACAAGCAGCAAACTGTGGCAGAACTAACATCAGACTAATGCTGACCAGAGTACGAGTGTGTCTGAGCACGCAGTGCACTGAACACTCCTAACGATGAGCCACTGCAGCTGACAGCCGACAGCTGATAGCCCTGCGTGTACCAGTGTTTACACCGTGACATCGGCAACTACAACTGAAATGGGCATGTGACCATGTGTACAGAATATTGGCAGAGCAGCAGAGAATTCAATGATATGCCAATGGGAGGATGTGGATCCTTCGGCTTCCACGGGATCAGCTCCTTGACACTTGTACTGCGGGATGGAGACAAGCTAGAGATAAATTCTGCCGAAATTTTTACAAAGGTACAGACGGTGTTTACAAAGGATAGATTGCATGCAACCGGTGGTGGAGTGTTCGTCGCTGTTAGTAGTAGTTTATCCTGTAGTGAAGTAGAAGTGGATAGTGCCTGGGAATTATTATGGGTGGAGGCTACACTCAACAACCGAGCTAGGTTAATAATTGGCTCCTTTTACCGACCTCCCGACTCAGCAGCATTAGTGGCAGAACAACTGGGAGAAAATTTGGAATACATTTCACATAAATTTTCTCAGCATGTTATAGTCTTAGGTGGATATTTCAATTTACCAGGTATAGATTGGGACACTCAGATGTTTAGGACGGGTGGTAGGGACAGAGCATCGAGTGACATTATACTGAGTGCACTATCCGAAAATTACCTCGAGCAATTAAACAGAGAATCGACTCATGGAGATAACATCTTGGACCTACTGATAACAAACAGACTCGAACTTTTCGACTCTTTAAGTGCAGAACAGGGAATCAGTGATCATAAGGCCGTTGCAGCATCCCTGAATATGGAAGTTAATAGGAATATAAAAAAAGGGAGGAAGGTTTATCTGTTTAGCAAGAGTAATAGAAGGCAGATTTCAGACTACCTAACAGATCAAAACGAAAATTTCTGTTCCGACACTGACAATGTTGAGTGTTTATGGGAAAAGTTCAAGGCAATCGTAAAATGCGTTTTAGACAGGTACGTGCCGAGTAAAACTGTGAGGGACGGGAAAAAACCACCGTGGTACAACAACAAAGTTAGGAAACTACTGCGAAAGCAAAGAGAGCTTCACTCCAAGTTTAAACGCAGCCAAAACCTCTCAGACAAACAGAAGCTAAACGATATCAAAGTTAGTGTAAGGAGGGCTATGCGTGAAGCGTTCAGTGAATTCGAAAGTAAAATTCTATGTACCGACTTGACAGAAAATCCTAGGAAGTTCTGGTCTTACGTTAAATCAGTAAGTGGCTCGAAACAGCATATCCAGACACTCCGAGATGATGATAGCATTGAAACAGAGGATGACACGCGTAAAGCTGAAATACTAAACACCTTTTTCCAAAGCTGTTTCACAGAGGAAGACCGCACTGCAATTCCTTCTCTAAATCCTCGCACAAACGAAAAAATGACTGACATCGAAATAAGTGTCCAAGGAATAGAAAAGCAACTGGAATCATTCAATAGAGGAAAGTCCACTGGACCTGGCGGGATACCAATTCGATTCTACACAGAGTACGTGAAAGAACTTTCCCCCCTTCTAACAGCCGTGTACCGCAAGTCTCTAGAGGAACGGAGGGTTCCAAATGATTGGAAAAGAGCACAGGTAGTCCCAGTCTTCAAGAAGGGTCGTCGAGCAGTTGCGCAAAACTATAGACCTATATCTCTGACGTTGATCTGTTGTAGAATTTTAGAACATGTTTTTTGCTTGAGTATCATGTCGTTTCTGGAAACCCAGAATCTACTATGTAGGAATCAACATGGATTCCGGAAACAGCGATCGTGTGAGACCCAACTCGCTTTATTTGTTCACGAGACCCAGAAAATATTAGATACAGGCTCCCAGGTAGATGCTATTTTTCTTGACTTCCGGAAGGCGTTCGATACAGTTCCGCACTGTCACCTGATAAACAAAGTAAGAGCCTACGGAATATCAGACCAGCTGTGTGGCTGGATTGAAGAGTTTTTAGCAAACAGAATACAGCATGTTGTTATCAATGGAGAGACGTATACAGACGTTAAAGTAACCTCTGGCGTGCCACAGGGGAGTGTTATGGGACCATTGCTTTTCACAATATATATAAATGACCTAGTAGATAGTGTCGGAAGTTCCATGCGGCTTTTCGCGGATGATGCTGTAGTATACAGAGAAGTTGCAGCATTAGAAAATTGTAGCGAAATGCAGGAAGATCTGCAGCGGATAGGCACTTGGTGCAGGGAGTGGCAACTGTCCCTTAACATAGACAAATGTAATGTATTGCGAATACGTAGAAAGAAGGATCCTTTATTGTATGATTATATGATAGCGGAACAAACACTGGTAGCAGTTACTTCTGTAAAATATCTGGGAGTATGCGTGCGGAATGATTTGAAGTGGAATGATCATATAAAATTAATTGTTGGTAAGGCGGGTACCAGGTTGAGATTCATTGGGAGAGTGCTTAGAAAATGTAGTCCATCAACAAAGGAGGTGGCTTACAAAACTCTCATTCGACCTATACTTGAGTATTGCTCATCAGTGTGGGATCTGTACCAGATCGGTTTGACGGAGGAGATAGAGAAGATCCAAATAAGAGCGGCGCGTTTCGTCACAGGGTTATTTGGTAACCGTGATAGCGTTACGGAGATGTTTAATAAACTCAAGTGGCAGACTCTGCAAGAGAGGCGCTCTGCATCGCGGTGTAGATTGCTCGCCAGGTTTCGAGAGGGTGCATTTCTGGATGAGGTATCGAATATATTGCTTCCTCCTACTTATACCTCCCGAGGAGATCACGAATGTAAAATTAGAGAGATTAGAGCGCGCACGGAGGCTTTCAGACAGTCGTTCTTCCCGCGAACCATACACGACTGGAACAGGAAAGGGAGGTAATGACAGTGGCACGTAAAATGCCCTCCGCTACACACCTTTGGGTGGCTTGCGGAGTATAAATGTAGATGTAGATGTAGAACTCCATTATGTTTTGGGGAACATTCACATGGGCATCAAAGGGTCCATTAGAGCTCATGCAAGGCATGACAGCCAAGGAGTATTGTACAGTGGTTGCAGAGCACATACACCCTTCATAACGATCACGTTTCCCGATGGCAAGGACTTTTTCAACAAGATAATGCACCGTGTCACCAGACCAGGGAGGCAGCAGTTCAAGGAACACAGTGGAAAATTCCAATTGATGTACTCTCCCCCCAGCTCGCCAGATCTCAACCAGATTGAACACACTGGGGGCATGGCGAAACAAGTGCTGTATAATTTGAGAGATACAGAGGTGAGCGAGTGTGCCGGGACTTAACCCAGGTCACTGCTAGTAGCATCACATCACCACAATGGGTCTGTGTGTAGCACACAAGTATTGCACCATAATTTATGAATGAAATTAAAAATTAAGGTTGGTTTTCCAAACTTTGCCAATATATGCTTCAGTGTATTAATGTTTAAACTGTCAAATCTCAGATTTATCAGATGAATGTCTTTCCCTAAATACATCGTTTTAAGAAAAAAATAAGTGTCACTAAATAATAAAGCTATGAACCCAAAAATTGGTCATAATGTGCAGATGTATGTCAAAATTAACTTGTACAAGTCTCGACGTGATTAAAGCAATATTTTGGTCAGAATCCACGTTCTTAAGAAAAACTGAAGGCACTAAATATTAGACTTATAAAAAAGAAAATTTGTATGAAGCTTCAGTTCAACATAAAAATAGTAACTACCTGACCCCAACGAGCTACCTCTAATAGTTTTCGAGTAATTCACTGAAAACTAAATTTGGAACAAAACGTCCTTATTTATAGTATATTAAGTTAAGTATCTGTTATATTAATGCTAGAAGCCCGCCCGGTTGGCCATGCGGTCTAACGCACGGCTTTCCGGGTGGGAAGGAGCGCCTGGTCCCCGGCACAAATCCACCTGGTGGATTTGTGTCGAGGTCCAGTGAACTGGCTAGTCTGTGGATGGTTTTTAGGTGGTTTTCCATCTGCCTTCGGCGAATGCAGGCTGGTTCCCCTTATTCCACATCAGTTACACTATGTCGGCGACTGCTGCACAAACAAGTTCTCCACGAACACGTACACCACCATTACTCTACCACGCAAACATAGGGGTTACACTCATCTGGTGTGAGACATTCCCTGGGAGGGTCCACCAGGGGCCGAACCGCACAATAACCCTGGGTTCGATGTGGGGTGGTGGAGGGGTGAAGTGAGCTGCGGTAGTCGTCGTGGGGTTGTGGACCACTGCAGCTGCGGCGGGGTCGGAGCCTCTCCATCGTTTCTGGGTCCCGGTTAACATCCAATACAATACAATGCTAGAAAGTTCTGATTACAGCACATGATGAAACATATTAAATAATAGAGTTATAACAAGTTTCAAGACATTGATGTTAATAAAAAACAATACAAGGTCTCTTAAAGTTGTAGTTGAGAGGTCATGTTCTACTGTCGGTTCTGTTCTAAAAATTCTAGATGGCAAAGTTTATACATAGATGAGCTAAATCTTTTTCTGTGACTATAGCCATCTTAATTACACTCATTCAAAAATTAAGAAGGTTCTGAATTAATACACAACAGTGTTATAAAATATTATGCGTCCAAGAAAGCAGCCGTTTAGAGGCTACTACCAGGAGCATAGAGCGGATGACAGCAGGTGTTCCCTTGGCCGTCCACTGCGCCTGTATATAGATACGGCCCGAGAGGCAAGACTTGACTTCACACCCAGCTACCATACAATCTACGTCAGTCAAACACCGGAGTACACACTGCCTCGGATGACGTCAGAGGCTGGCTGTTACAGAATGCTTATTATCAGTAATACCAGAAAGTGAACTCGCAAGGACTGTACACTGTCCTGGATCACTTAGATTTTGCAAAAGTAACTGTTAGTGTGTCACCTGTAATGTTAACAAATTCACATGACAAGTGGTGATACTTATTTTTGGTGGTGAGAAATTATTTTGATTATCAGATGTCAGAGAGAGAGAGAGCATCTAATGGGAACTTGCCATAGAGGTCACCTCTAAACTGCTCATAGTGCTGTGTAGCTTAGAGAGATTTATTATTAGTATTAACATCACAAATACTATGATGATGTGCATGTGAAAAGTTATCAAATATGTCTATTAAACAGCACTCAAAATCTTCATTTATAATCATAGTCCCTGACCCCGCAGAGTAAATAGAGAACAGAAACATTTCTTTCAGTGGATTGGACAAGAATGTGGAGTTACAGACTAGGAACTATGGTCATTATGTTCTCCATTGCTTTCTGGCTGACCACAGAAATAGTTTCCATGCTCTTGTAAAAGACAGCAAGCAATATTCTAATATTTCCTATTACTGATGATTTATTATTATTATTAACGACCCACCACACCACAATGTGATTGACTGTGGTGTCAGAGCTCATCACTCCTCTTGCAGGAATTTACAGGAAATATGTGATGTGTGAGCATGTGCAGTGCCAAATACCTCCAGCAACCTACCAAGGTCTCATTGTTCCATGCCACAATGGTTTGCCACTGTTATCCTTGCTAAAGGTGGACATATTGGCTATTACATAGGTGGTCATAATGGTGTGGCTGGTCAGTGTATGTGTTTAAACCACCTTGTTTAAGTTTCTACTAGAACATTATTTCTAAAACAAACTCTAAGTAATATGTTAACTGATAAAATAACTTTGTTTATTGTAATAATGCTGTGAACATCCTGCTCTGAATCTGCTTTTAAATAAAAGGTTTCTAAAATTGTTATTCTTTGTGTAATTCAAGTGTTTCCAAATATGAGTTCTGCACCATCCCAGTTACCTTGAATTATGAAGGTTCTATTGTATAAGAGGCCTTACAGATAAAAAAGATGAACTTCTCCTGGAATTGCAACATATTTCTTGTGCATATCACAGTGTCGTAAGGAAATAATTGAAATTGACTGCTTTCATCTTGATAGATCCAACTTTTATCATACCACCATAGAACCAATAAAAAGAAACGGGGAGTGACAATACAGCATATGAAAAAAGTGTATTTATGTAGCAAGTCATTCAGGTTAATGAATAATGTGTTGAACAGCTTTTTGAATGCTGTCCCACAGAAGTGGATCAGAAAATGTAGAAGCTTCTTGTACTGGCACCCTACAGGTAATGAGGAGGTATCTTAAACTTCATAAAGCAGTTAGAAACAGCTTTAGTAAGCTTACACTGGCTCAACTGGAAGAATCATTGTTTTGCAGAATTTAACATTAATTTCCTGTCAGATAACATGGGCAAAGGGCACCTACAGTGGTTGATTTTCATTTATGTATTATTTTCCCCAGAAGAAATTGTCAAGTGGATTTAAGGACATTGTGCAATAGGTATTGACAGTGCTTGGTTCTTGGCAGTATGCAGTTTTGGCTCCTTTTTTCTTATGTTTTACAAAGCCTTGCTTTATTTAAAGCAAAATGTATTGTAAATATCCCAGTAGATAGCTCTATCTTCATGAATGAAATTTCCAATTTTATTCCTTATGATCCTCAGAATCATCTGAGATTTGGTGAAGCCCATGGTATGAAGCTAGCCTGCAAATTTCACTCAAATGAAAGAGAAGCAATTTGTGGTTTATGTGAACGGCTTCAAGAAACTAAACTCCCTCATAGGCACACTTTGCATGTAATTGCTATATCTTCAAGCAAATGTGAAATGTGTTTCTATCAAAGGACTCTTACAATTAGTTCACATAGGTCATCTAAACTTGTACGGACAAATTCTACACTGTTGTTCACGAGGATGGTAGGCCCTCCTATCACTCAGTTCAAACCTAAAAAATGTGTATATTCAAGGCTGCTTTAAGGCCACCATTCTGCAGCTGATAACAAAAGCAAGAAACAGTCTAGAAGAGTTGAGTGTACATCAGAGGGCATGTTAAAATTGTGGAAGTTGATGGAAGAACACCTCCTCTGTGAGTACTGGCACGTTTTTCTCCAGAAGAAAAACACTGGCTACTGACAGTTTGTTTTTAAACCCAACAGTCTGCAATGATTTAGCTTTAAAACCAATAGTCGGTGGTTTATCTGACTGTGGTCGTCAAATGTTCACAATAAAATTTATTGACTAATTACTTATACACCATAGCAGTGAAGTATTGTACTGCAAGATCATAGTCAGTAATTCAATAAATGTCTAAGGAGAAATTTATAAAGCAAAGTTGATGAAACATTTAATTCTTTCTTAAAGATATTCTTACCACAATCATTTCCCACTAAAACAAACAGAGGCAGAACTGAAAAGATGCAAAACAAGGGGGGATAACTGCTGGGATTAAACTATATCATGGTAGGAAGAGAGAGCTCTGCATAATTCAGAGGATGAGCAGTAGCTGAGAGTTGTAGATCCATTACCTCTCGTACCGTAGAATCCTTCCCTCTTTCATTAAAAAAGTGAAACTCGTTTACTCAGCTCAAAAAATAAAACACTCAAGGAATACAGAAAAAACTGTTTGGCACATAATTAAATGAGAAATAAACATAAATAGTCTGCATATGAAAGTCAGCTTCCAGAAAACAACTCTGGCAGAAATGATGACACACTCAAATCATTGGCCACCAAATTCACTGATTACTTTTGTTCAGTGACTGCAAACTTTGCACCCAGCAATAAACAACCGACAACCAAACACAGATGCATTAGATGCACTTGCGCAGACATTGGATGTACCACCACCAATAGACATTAATTTAAATACAAGGGAAGATTGTAAAGTAACAATAATTTTACTGTCAAAAAGTTTAATAGGTAACAAAACAAAAAAATTACAAATGAACTTACATCCTTTACCTACTTTTCTATACAGTCACTAATATTCTCGACACATTTCTCATTGTGGTACCAGTTCCAATATGCCTTGTCCATTGAAGTCCATTCAGTTGGAATATTGCCGTGTGTGAACTGTCAATTTCACTTCCAGATCTGTTGCAAAGCATTGGCCGATCAGGAATTTCCTTGGAGGACCAAACTGATGGAAGTAAAATGGTGCAAAGTCCGGACTGTATGGGGGATGCTGGAGCATCTCCCATCCAAATTTGGCGACTTTCTCATGAACAGGGCAGCAAAATAGGGGCGAGCATTGTCACAAAGAAGTTTGACATTGTCTGCATTAATGTTGTGGCATTTGTCATGAAGGGCATGACCAAACTTATGCAAAGTTTTAACATAGGCTGCAGCATTCACAGTGGTCCCATGTTCAGCAGAGTCCACCAATAACACACCATGCATATACCAGAATACTGTCACAAGCACTTTCCTATAAGACTGAGTCACACTGAAATTTTTTTGTTCTGGAGAACAAGAATGTTTCCATTCCATAAGAGGGCTGCTCAGTTTCAGGTGTATAGTGGTACACCTGCAACTCATCGCCAGTGATGATTCCTTTCAGAAAGGTGTGCCCTTCTGCGATGTAATGCATTAAGTGACCTGAGCTTGTTATTATTCGCTGGCCATTGTGATTGTTTGTCGGGTTCTTAGGCACCCAATGAGCACTAACTTCCATAATTTCAATGTGTCACAAACAATATTGTTCACCACACCATAGGAAATATTGAACTGCTGTGATAAGGTTTGCAGCTGCACATCCTTACTGTTCAAAATTCCTACCTCAGCGCTTTAGACATTCTGTGGGGCTGCAGCTGTTACCAGCCACCCAGAGCGTGGGGAATCACTAAGGTTCACATGGCTCTCTTGGAAGAATGCACACCACCTGGAGACAATACAACACTCCATACAGTCATCTCCATACACACCACACATGTCCTTGTAAATTTCACTCGGTTTATGCCCTTTGGCCCACAAATATCAAACTACACTTCGCTGTTCTTCACAAGTGGACAACAGTAATGTGTGTGCCATGTTTGATTCATAGTTCAGGCTCTTGTCACTAGAGCCTGCACACAAAAATAAAATAACCTTCTGCAGTGCAAACTTCAAACTATATTATCATGAAACTTCAACATTCCAGCTGCAATACCAGTGGAGAAGAAAATTATTGTGAGCTATTTTCTGATCCTCCCTTGTAATACAATACCTAAGGAGATTACAGAACTCATCATATCAGTAAAAATAATTCTGCTAGCTATGATTGTGTTTCTACTAGAATATTAAAACCTGGGACAATCCTCAACACATCGACTACCGCGAGGCTGTCAGCGGCAACAGCAAAGCCTCACACCCAGTGCTTTGGTCCAGCTGTGAAACATTCACCACTACGTGTGTGGCAGTCCACACATTGAGATCTATTTGTAATCATTTTTCATGAATACTCTGCATGCCACTGTGTATCATATCACAATGCTGTTGCCACATCTTCCCATTCCAGTCTCGTACAGAATGTCGGAAGAATGCCTACTTAAATGGCTCTGTGTGTGCTTCAACTAGTCAAATCTCCTCTTAAAGGTCCATAAAGTGACAACACATATAGTGTTATAGATCTACATGTGCACTCTGCAAACCAACATATGGTGTGTGGTGGAGGGTACCCTATACCATCATTTCTTTCATGAGCCACATGCAAGTAAAGCGAGAAAGACATGACTATCTCTATGCCTCCATAGAAGCTCTAACTAATCTTATCTTATCTCTGTTATCCTTATGCAGAATGTATGTTCGAAGCAGTAGAATCGTTCTGCAGTTAACTTCAAACACCGGGCCTCTAAATTTTCTCGGTAGTGCTCCTTGAGAAGAACATCACTTTCCCTCCAGGGATTCCGACTTGAGTTCTCAAAGCATTTTGTTCAAACCTAGCACTAACAACTCTAGCAGCCCACCTCTGAGTTGCTTCAGTGTCTTCCTTTAATCTGACCTTGTGGAGATCCCAAACATTGGAACAGCACTCGAGAATGGGTCACAGTAGTGTCCTGTATGCAATCTCCTTTACAGATGGTCCACTCTCAAAAATTTTCCTAATAAACCGAAGTCTGCCTTTCACCTTCCTTACCATAATCCTTACTGCTCATTCCATTTCATATCAGTCTGCAATGTTATACCTAGATATTCAAACAAAGTGACTGTGTCAAGCAGGGCACAACTATAGGGTGTTCCAAAATTAATATACAGGTTTTAAGGCTTTGCAGTATTTGTTACATTCAACTTACAGTTATAAATAATACACCTAACTAAAGAGCAACTCACATACTTTCGTTAGCATTCCTGTGTGCAAAGGGAAGAGTAGGGAATGAGCAAGAGTGACTGAAGGAACAAGTTTTATGAGTGAGAATCTTTCACACATACCTCAGGGAATCAGTTCGGAAGGCTAGAAATGAATTAGCAATTCCAGCGACGTCTCTGTGGAGACTTTTAAGGATATGCTTACAACACTGTCCTTACAGTTTGCAGTAACAGATCATGTGTATGTGCCTCCACTACCAGCTGATCTACTCGACTTCAGAAACAGCATTGTTAAACAATTACTCCAGACACACTGCGAATGAGGACAGGTTGCCCGAACTCTTACGGGAATCGTCACCTTAGCGGGCACAAGTAATGAGTGGATGGACAGATATCTATTAGGAACATTACGTATGTAGATTGTGGACAGCTGGGAATGTTGGTCTCATGGGAGTGTGCACGGGATAAGTCTCTGCAGTCACACTATTCATCTGTGTCCTCGGTGGTTCAGATGGATAGAGCATCTGCCATGTAAGCAGGAAATCCCAGGTTCGAGTCCCGGTCGGAGCACACATTTTCAGCTGTGCCCATCGAGCTATATCAACAACACCTGTTGGCAGCTGAGGGTTTCAATTAATTATCATTTACACTGATCAAGTGTTGGACAGAGCTCGCCTTTCAACTCGATGTGTGAAAAATAATGTTCACATTGAATACCTGTAAACAAAACTTTCATTTGATGTATTATGTATAATTGTAAGTTGGATGTAATAAATGCTGCTAAGCCTTAAAACCCATATATTCATTGTGGAACATGCTGTAATGCTGTATCTGAACATCACAAGTTTGTGTTTCCAACTCATTCACATTATCTTACATTTTTCCACACTGAAAGCCAGCTGCCATTCATCACACCAACTAGTAATTTTGTCTAAGTCATATTGTATCCTCCTACAGTCGTACAACTTGGATACCTTACCATACACCACAGCATCATCAGCAGACACTGGCAGATTGCTGCCCACACAGCCCACCAGATTGTTTAAGTGTATTGAAAATAATAGCGGTCCTATCACACTTCCCTGGGGCACTCCTGACGATATCCTTGTCTCAGGCAAACACTCGTCCTCAAGAACAATGTAGTTGTTGGTTGTATCACTAAAGAAGACTTTGAGTCATACATATTTCTGGCAACCTACTCTGTTTCCTTTTACATTTGTTGACCATCTGCAGTGGGGCACTTTTACGGGGTTTCCTCCCATGTGTGTTTGCTGAGGCTTGGCTGTAACACCATGAGTAAGGAATGCTGCATGGCACATTTGTCAGTATGAAGTGACGCTTTGATTGTCCTCCTTCCAATATTATTGCCTTTTTTGTTTTGTTCTCATGGTCTGGCTACTCTATACCACAGCTATGTGCAAACTTATTCTCCTTGACTTCATCTCCAGGCAGGGTGATGCTGTAAGAGTGTGTCTCACTACACCCAGCTACTGAATGATGAACAGATCTTCAGCAATAATCTTCTGCATTGTTTCAAGTACTTACATCAGTTATGAAGAGAGATCCAAATAACAGTAACTTACAAATTCAAACACATGGATCGATACATATGATCACATCAGACTTGACTCAAGGTCTAAGTTTTACACTACTGACCATTAAAATTGATACACTATGAAGATGACATGCTACAGATGCGAAATTTAACCGACAGGAAGAAGATGCTGTGATATGCAAATGATTAGCTTTTCAGAGCATTCACACAAGGTTGGCACCGTTGGGACACCTACAACATGCTGACATGAGGAAAGTTTCCAACCGATTTCTCATACAAAAACAACAGTTGACTGGCGTTGCCTCGTGAAATGTTGTTGTGATGAATCATCCCATGTAGGCTTTCACAGCCAGCGTCTTCATCAGTAAACACTTCCGGGCTAAGTTGCGGTGGCGCCCTCTACGATCTCCATATAAGCGGCGGCCCCAGCTCCTAGCAGCCAGTTGTCGACTCACCTCGGAAGATGTTCTCTGTAGTTGAGAACGAAATGTCAGGGAGAAGAAGTTCTACAGATCGACCACGGCAACTTAGCCTGGAAGTGTTTACTGATGTTGTTGTGATGCCTCATGTAAGGAGGAGAAATGAGTACCATCACGTTTCCGACTTTAATAAGGGTCAGATTGTAGCCTATCGCGATTGCGGTTTATCGTACCTTGACATTGCTGCTTGCGTTAGTTGAGATCCAATGACTGTTAGTAGAATATGGAATCGGTGGGTTCAGGAGGGTAATGCGGAATGCCGTGCTGGATCCCAACGGCCTCGTATCACTGGCAGTGGAGATGACAGGCATCTTATTCGCACGGCTGTAACGGATTGTGCAGCCACGTCTCGATCCCTGAGGCAACACATGGGGACGTTTGCAAGACAACAACCATCTGCACGAACAGTTCAATGACATTTGCAGCAGCATGTACTATCAGCTCGGAAACCATGGCTGTGGTTACCCTTGATGCTGCATCACAGACAGGAGCGCCTGCGATGGTGTACTCGACAACGAGCCTGGGTGCACGAATGGCAAAATGTCATTTTTTCGGATGAATCCAGGTTCTGTTTACAGCATCAGGATGGTCGCATCAGTGTTTGGTGACATCGCGGTGAACGCACATTGGAAGCGTGTATTTGTAATCACCATACTGGCGTATCACCTGGCATGATGGTATGGGGTGCCAGTGGTTACACGTCTCGGCCACCTCTTGTTCACATTGACGGCACTTTGAACAGTGGACATTACATTTCAAATGTGTTACGACGTGTCACTCTACCCTTCATTCGATCCCTGCGAAACCCTACGTTTCAGCAGGATAATGCACGACCGCATGTTGCAGGTCATGTACGGGCCTTTCTGGATACAGAAAATGTTTAAGTGCTGCCCCGGCCAGCCCATTCTCCAAATCTCTCACCAATTGAAAACATCTGGTCAATGGTGGCCGAGCAACTGACTCATCACAACACGCCAGTCACTACTCGTGATGAACTGTGGTATCGTGTTGAAGCTGCATGGGCAGCTGTACCTGTACACGCCATCCAAGCTCTGTTTGACTCAGTGCCCAAGCATATCAAGGCCGTTATTACGGCCAGAGGTGGTTGTTCTGGGCACTGATTTCTCAGGACCTATGCACCCAAACTGCGTGAAAATGTAATCACATGTCAGTTCTAGTATAATATATTTGTCCAATGAATACCCGTTTATCATCTGCATTTCTTCTTGGTGTACAATTTTAAGTGCCAGTAGTGTACACTCTTCATTTGTCTTGAGCATTTACATTGCAGGATGCCTGTTTTGTCGCCTTCAAGAGACATCGCCAAGGCATAAACATCCACATCCAGCAAGTGCTACTGCACTCTCCATGTCGCATCTTATACCTGCTGTGTTACGTCACTGCATACATATTGTCTGCACAGATCACAGCTCAGGACATGTACAGTGGATTTTATTCTGCTACATAAAATGTTTATAAGAGAGATGACCATATTTTGCCAGTGTGAGCATCCTCAGTGTAACATAGGTCATTCTCACAGATAACCCAAGTTACACCACTCCGTGTCAAAGCCATTTTGGCAATCTGAGAATATCAAATGTGCCTGTTGCCCTTCACACATGATTTGTAGGATATCATGTGAGTGAAGGGCAAGCTGTTTTTTGCAAGAGCAGTACTTTCTAAATTTGTGCTGGTTTGTGGATATATTATGTATTATATTTGAACTGAGCATATGTTCACGTACTCTGCACCAAACCAGTGTTATGGATATTTGTCTGTAATTTTGCAGGTCTATTCCTTTACCCTTCTTGTATAGAGTAGCCACCTGTGCTTTTTCCCAGGCGCTTGGGACATTGTGCTGGGTGAGAGATTCATGATAAATGCAATCTAAATAAGAGGCCAATGCTTAATTTTGGTAAAACTGAACTGAGATTCCATCCAAACCTGGTGCTGTAGTTCGCCTGGTGTTGTACAAAGTTTACAACTTTGCTTCTGCCATTTTGCCCTATATTTGAGGCTTTAATGAAACTAATTGGTTACACATGTATCATTCAAACTGATTTTCCATTGCTCGCCACTACTTTCTCCCATCTTTCGGGCAGTGTACGAATCTCACGTCGAAAAAATTGTTCGTCTTTTGAAGCGATCCACGAATTGATCCAATTTGTGACTTCTTCATGAGATCAGAAGTGTTGGTCAGCCAGGCCATGCGCCATTGATCTAAACAGGTGACAGAGGGAGCAATGTCTGGAGAATATGGCGGGTGGGGTAGGACTTCCCATTTTAACATTTCCAAGTATGTTTTGACCTCTTTTGCAACATGTGGTCGAGCATTGTGCTGCAAAATCACTTTATTGTGCCTCTCGCTGTATTGCGGCCGTTTGTCTTTTAATGCTCTGCTCAAATGCATTAATTTTGTTCAGTAATGAGCACCTGTGATTGTTTCACTTGGTTTTAATATCTCATAGTACACGATGCCGAGCTGGTCCCACCGAGTGCAGAGCATGATCTTGGAGCTGTAAATATTCGGCTCGGCTGTCGATGTGGAAGCATGGCTGGGATAGCCCCATAATTTTTTGCATTTAGGGTTATCATAATTAATCCATTTTTCATCCCTGGTCATAATGCAATGCAGAAATCCCTTCCATTTTTGCCTCTGAAGCAACTGTTCACAAACACACAAACACCGTTCAACGTCTCTTGGCTTCAGCTCACACAGCACCCAGGCTCCTTCTTTCTGAATCGTGCCCATAGCCTTGAGACGTTTTGAAATTGTTTGCTGTGTCACTCCCACTAATTGTGCCAATTCTTCATGAGTTTTATGTGAGTCTTCACTCAGCAATGTCTCCAACGCTACATCTTCAAAAACATTCTCTCTTCCATCACTATGCCAGTCTACAATGTTAAAATTATCATTCTTGAAGTATTGAAACCACTCATGACATGTTCTTTCACGAATAGCATCCTTACCATAGGTATTTGAGAGCATTCAATGGGACTCAGCCACTGTTTTCTTCATACTGAAGCAAAACAGCAACACCTCCCGCAAATGACGAGAATTAGGCTCATAAACTGACATTTTCAATCAAGAACAACTTTATGATGCAGACACAAATCGACTAATGTTTGAATGAGGTTATGTTGACCGAGGTCCAAGCTAACTGCCTGACGTCTGATCTGTTTCTTTTGACCGTTACTTACCACTGTTGCCACCTATCGGCAAATGGTGGAAGCAGAGTTGTACACTGTGTACAAGAGCTATTTTGAAGATATTGCTTATTCTTCAGTTACAGAGTTTTGTAGAGAATAAAATTCTCTATACTTTTAAAGCTATAGTCTGATTAAAATTACTTGATAGTGGACACTTCACGAGCTGGAGCTTGTGAGGCATACTTTAACTGTGCTGGCATGTGAACAGTTTACAAACTTAGCCATTTTGGAAATGCATCCGCCCTTTTTAACGACTGATAAATCAGTCCATTTCTGCATTACGACAACTGCGCTGTTTTCTGTGTCCCTCCAACTTTGTATGCCCTCCACAGCTAGTGCTGCTACTGGCTGCCTGTGAGTGGCTTTTGCATGTTGATACTGAACACAATCAGTGGTCACGTTAATGTGACTGGCCCATCTATAAACTCAGTCTGTTTGTTAAAGTTTTCATGACTTAAAGACATATTCTTCCTTTGAATGGCTCTTAATAGGTTTCTGTGAGAGAATGAATGCCATTTTTAAAAATAATGATGATAAAAGTGTATGTTTATGTTTCTAAAAGAAACTTCACACAGTAAACTATGATTTGACTTGTGACAAGTTGTCTTGCCTGTGTATAGTAATTATTCAGAAGAAGGAGAGAGATAAACCTTAGTTTTCAACAAGAATATGAAAGACATGTGGTAATTACCTAAAGATGTGGCACACACTGCCAGATTTTAATCTTCAGTTGCCATTCTTCTCTTTTTAAGTTATTGTCAGAGAAGTTGCATTAATATTATCATTCATTTACAAATTGTGTACAGCTGTTAAAATGTCCATTTAAATAGTTCCAGTGGACGAAAACTGAAGTGTGAGTTGCAACTTTTTCAGTGTAGGCAGTGTACATTCCTTTGAGCTTTTGTGAATGTATAAAATGACCTTTTTTTCATAATAATATGAATATTCATACATGTGTTTGGAGAGAGAGAGAGAGAGAGATTGATTTTTGATTGAGATTTTTACTTTAAGTCATAACTGGTACATGGATTTTGGTTGCTGCCTCCTTGAATGATCAGTTTCTGCACCAGTTGTTGACGTATTGCAATTTGGAGGAAGTTATTGTTCTTTAGGGTTTAAAATATGACTCTGTTAGTTACTTGGCCATATTGCAGATAGCTTTGAGCCCAAGTTTTCGAGGCTTTTCATACCTAAGGGACCACTGTTGTAAGTACGAAAGATCGAACAGCAATCTGCTTTTTGTGAGAAAAGGAGATTGCTAGGCACACAAACTTCATTCAAACTACACGTCCTGCTACATCAAAATTGGTCTGTGGAGTTCAGCACCATACTATTGTACAATAACATAATCCAATTACTGTAATTAAGAAATTATGAGAGGTTGTTACTTATTGAATGAAAACTGTAGAGAATGCATTTCTTTTCCTGTATTTTAGTGAACTTTGTACTCTTACAGTTCTGTCGATTGATAGACGGCAATGACAATGAAGTTTATCTCCTTTTCCAAAAACAAGATATTTCTATTCTTCACTTCCAGAAAATTTGTATACATAAATTTTTGGCAACGCTTACACATACTTCACTTGGTTTAATCACTAAAATATCAATTTCCATTAAATGTAACAATACGTTCTGAGCGATGGCCTAGCAACACGTCCTCTTTCCACAAGATACAGATTAACAGTCTTTTTTTTTTTTTAATAAAATCAATTGTCTTTTTTTTTTAGAGTCGATACTCAAAGATTCTCTAATACTATCATTGCGGGGATTGCGTGCTGAGGAGTTTCTTGTTGTCCAGCTGTGCTTCACTTCACTCCAAGTACTTTTTGAATCACATTTACATTTACGGTATTTACATACATTACTGAGCCTTTTCAGAATAAAATCAGGCACAAATTAGTTAAAGAAAAAAAGCAGTGAGGCACACAAAACATTACAAATGATAAATTGTTTTTCTATAATATTGCTTTGCTTTTAAGGAGAATTTAACCCTCGGGTGGGCACACACACATGTAAAGAATAATAAACATGTAAACAATAGCTTCTTTATGTTACCAAGATAAACATCCATGAGCAAAATCACAGTTTAATCTCAGTTTAATTCAACAATATGATAATCTTACATCACATGAGCTGAAACATTATTTAATTAAACAGTAAAAAAATAAACTTTCATCATATTACTCTGTTGCTGTGTACAAGTGACTTTGCACAGTAATGACCCAATCAAAGCATTAAACAGAGCAGTTACATCAGATCCAAGTCAACTACTTATTTAATCACTAATTATTTTGTAGACAACTGTCTCATTGTGGGATTTTACTGCTAGCTCGCAATCTGGGTCACCTTCTTGCATGGATCATAAAGTGTTTGTCATTTAGCTCATTGTTTATTTTATATCACAGCTGCTCATTTGGATGTATGACAACACAGCTAACAACTGTGTTAGCTGAAGCAATAATTAAGGAATAGGTATGTGCTCACAATTGCAAAACAACAATGGAATGGTACAAGACTACATTATTTGTGGCTGGTGCACTTTATAACTATGTGCGCCATCTCGAGGGTTAAAGATAGGTGCTAAATGTAGCTACAGTAAAAATAAATTATTTGAATCTTGTTAATTTTTTTTAATGATTGTCATTGCTATGTTGGATGTAAAAGGTCCAGATTTGATTCCTGATACCTCCTTAGATTTTTGCCTCAGGTAGTGAGGACTGGTACAGCACACATTCAGCCCTCATGAGGCCAAACGAGGAGCTGCTCGAATAAAGAAGCAGCGGCAACACCAGGATTGATTTACTGGTGACGGCAGGTGGAGGGATTGGCAGCATGCTAATGACACATCCCAGCAAAATGCAGGAAGATCTGCAGCGGATAGGCACTTGGTGCAGGGAGTGGCAACTGACCCTTAACATAGACAAATGTAATGTATTGCGAATACATAGAAAGAAGGATCCTTTATTGTATGATTATATGATAGCGGAACAAACACTGGTAGCAGTTACTTCTGTAAAATATCTGGGAGTATGCGTACGGAATGATTTGAAGTGGAATTATCATATAAAATTAATTGTTGGTAAGGCGGGTGACCGGTTGAGATTCGTTGGAAGAGTCCTTAGAAAATGTAGTCCATCAACAAAGGAGGTGGCTTACAAAACACTCATTCAACCTATATTTGAGTATTGCTCATCAGTGTGGGTTCCGTACCACGTCGGGTTGACCGAGGAGATAGAGAAGATCCAAAGAAGAGTGGCGCGTTTTGTCACAGGGTTATTTGGTAAGCGTGATAGCGTTACGGAGATGTTTAGCAAACTCGAGTGGCAGACTCTGCAAGAGAGGCGCTCTGCATCGCGGTGTAGCTTGCTGTCCAGGTTTCGAGAGGGTGCGTTTCTGGATGAGGTATCGAATACATTGCTTAGCCCTACTTATACCTCCTGAGGAGATCACGAATGTAAAATTAGAGAGATTCGAGGGCACATGGAGGCTTTCCGGCAGTCGTTCTTCCCACGAACCATACGCGACTGGAACAGGAAAGGGAGGTAATGACAGTGGCACGTAAAGTGCCCTCCGCCACACACCGTTGGGTGACTTGAGGAGTATAAATGTAGATGTAGATGTAGATGTAGACAATAACCACTTTCTTGGCAGCAGTCAACCAGTCAGAACAGTCCTGAGGCTTAATCTGTGAGTGGCATTTAAAAAGAAGAAGTTCTGCATTCTGGCATCAGTCACGATCAATTGAAATTATTTTTACACTCTTCTTATATCTTTGGAGCTGAGTCAGAATATTCACATTTGATCTGTCATCTGATATATCATGTGTTAATTTACCTTCAATATATCTTGGTCACCGTCTTTATGTGGAGGTCCTGAAAAGCAGTATCTCTGTAGAATGGTGCATAGCCCTGGACTCATTATACAATCACAGGTTGCTCCTCATACTGCCTTCTCGGCAGCAGTCGGCCAGGCAGAACAGGCCTGAGGCCTAATCTGTGAATGGCATAAAAAAAAAAAAAAAAAATGTTCTGCATTCTGGCATCAGTCACGATCAGTTTAAATGCTTTTTACCCTCTTCTTATGTGTTTGGAGCTGAGTGAGAACACTCACATTTGATCTGTCATCTGATGTACCATGTTAATTTACCTTTAATATATCTTGGTCACTGTTAATTATCTTCTTTATGTGAAGGTCCTGAAAAGCAGTATCTCTGTAGAACGGTGCATAGCCCTGAAAGACTTCCAACTCTTCTTCTTTGCTGCTAGTATTGGTGGAAGGAGAAATGGTATCTACTGTAATTATGAAATTAAATCAACATTTCATCATTTGTTTCAATGGGTGTACAGATCGCAGCTACTTCATAACTTGGATCAAATACAATATAACTTAAATATAACATCCACCTCAAAGGCTTGACAAGAAGTAAGTGACATTTCATTTTAGACTCTCCTTTGTTCATTGCTGTTTACTTTCTCGGAGCAGGTGTCTGCCCCTCAACAGTCAAGACAACGCAAAGCCGTGACATCAAAGCACAAAAGGCCCTGCCCACACTAGGTGAAGACATTTACTCACTATTGCGTCTTGGCAGTTACTTGAACCACACACATCTCCATTTGACTCTGCACAAATGTGAAACAAAATGCCCATGTACAATATGTATTTTGTGACTTACTCCATACCTAATACTACTTTACTACTTTGTCAGGATTATTTTTCCTTGTCATACGTAACACATATGGTAAACCACATTGTCAGCCTCTGCCAATGGCCATCATTGGGTGTGGTATCGAGGGCCTTGTGGTCAGCACACAGCTATCCCAGCTTTTGTCAGGTTTCTCGACATTGAAACCGCTATTACTCGGTCGAGTAACAGCTCGGTTAGTCTCACTAGGCTGAGGGCACATTATTCTGGCCTATCCACTCACGAAAGATCCCTATAAGTACTGGAACACTGCACGATAGTCAGCTACGCTGACCACTCAGAGTCGGAGGTGTACACAAGTGGCATTTTTGCTTTAGATATAATCTCTTTGTCAGAAAAGTCTTTTTATTTCTGAGTTTGCAATACTAAAAGAAAGAAATGTTGTTTTATGTTACCTGGTACGTGTAAGTCATTGAAATGACCTGGGCTGCATTTCCACGCAGACTCGCTAGTTGGCAGAACTGTGCTTAGCAATACACTGTCTCAGTTCTCGGCACATTAATTACGGCGACACAATGGATGTTGCTTGTGAGCAAACAGTGAACATTAAGTTCTGCATTAAGCTTGGCAAAATCTCTAGTGAAATGTGGACAGTGATTAAGTGAGCGTGTGCAGGTGAAGCACTTTCAAAAAGTCATGTTTTCGAGTGACACAAAACGTTTTGTGGAGGCAGAGATGTAGTGCAAGATTATCCCAGAGCTGGTCGCTCACCTACAACTCATACCAATGAAAATGTGGAGTGTGCAAGGCAGTTATTGCAAGGAAACCATCATGTACTTGTGCAGGCAAATCAGAACAACTCAATTTGAATCATGATGGGTGTCATAAGACATTACATGAAAGGGGAAAGACAAAAAAAACTTCTGTTGAACTACTGGACAGAGCCAGATGTGATCCCACATTTCTGTCAAAGATCATTGCTGAGGATGAAAGTTGGTGCTACCAGTATGACCCTCATACGAAGTGTCAAACTGCTGAATGGTGGAGTCCTCGATCACCAGCCCGAAAAATGTCAAACGCCAACCTTTACAAACAAAGACAATGCTGAGCATGCTCTTTGATGGTAAAGGATTAGTTCACTATGTCAGCCCCCGGTAGCTGAGTGATCAGTGCGACGGACTGTCAATCCTAAGGGCCTGGGTTCGATTCCCGGCTGGGTCAGAGATTTTCTCCGCTCAGGGGCTGGGTGTTGTGTTGTCCTAATCATCGTCATTTCATCCCCATTGACGCGCAAGTCGCCGAAGTGGCGTCAAATTGAACGATTTGCACCCGACGAACGGTCTACCCGACGGGAAGCCTTCATCACACGCCATTATTATTATTATTAGTTCGCTATGAGTGTATTCCTTCAGGTCACACAGTAAACCAAACTCTTTACATTGAAGTCTCAAAACATTTGCAACAAGCATTTCAACATCACCACCCACCACCTTGATTTGTGGCATTCTCTGGACTGCTTCTCACCGCACGAAATGCAAGACCCCATACTGCTTTCTCTGTCACTGAGTATCTGGCAAGACATTCTGTTGTTGCCATCCCACATCCACCATATTTGCCTGTTGTCTCATGCTGCAAATTTTTCTTGTTTCTGTGAGAGAAAAGGCAATTGAAAGGAAAGCCCCATCAAGATACTGTAGACAAGCAACAGGCAGTGACAAATGACCTCACAAGCATCACATTTGAAAATTTCCCTGCTTGCCTCCGAGACCTCAAGAAACTTTGGCACCTGTGTATAAATAGCAAAGGGGACTACTTTGACAGGAGTTAGGATCATTACTTGGTAAGTGCAATTTTCTATTTTTTAAAAAAATCTGTCCTGGAACTTTTCTGACAAAGGGAGTACATAGTCTGTTTCCCTCGGTCTTCTTAAATGTACCTTTCTTCTTTTCTCTTAAGTGTGTCTGAGATTTTTTTGGGACTAACGTGAAAAGTTCTCCCCCTCTACTCCTAGTTCACCAAGCAAGTAAACAGCAGTTTTTTCATCAGTGATACAGGGCAATATCATCAACAGAAATTAAACCTGGAGTCACGCTGCAGTGCCACTACAGCGTAGTTAGCCAGGAAAATACTGTCACACTGGTGTATGTTTATCCTGCACCAGGACAAAGAGCATCCTCCGAAAGCTCAGCAACATTTTCAGGTTTATATGTGAGTGTGTCAGCCACTACACACCTCAAATATACTCTCATCAATGTAAGTATGATAATATGGGGCATAAGATAAAATTTTTGAATGGACTAAGGTTTTGTCAGAAGGAATGCAGCAGGCTATCTTCGATGGAAGGATGTGGACAGAAGTAGAAACAGCCTTTAGGTGCCTCAAAGAAGTGTGTTGAGAACCTGGCTGTTCACGTTTATTAATGATCTCTTAGACAGTATTAATAGTCATGATGCTACACATAAGATGCAATTATATACAGGGTGTCCCAGCTATCTTGTCCACCCAAAATATCTCTGGAACAATAACAGCTATTGGAAAACGACTTTCACCAGTATCAATGTAGGGCTGGGGCCCATGAATGTACATATTTGGAAACATTTTAAAATGAAAGCATATGTTTTTTAACACAAACTCATGTTTTTTTAAATGGACCTCCTATATTTTTTCTTCAGCAATCCATAGCATGACGAAGCACATACACAATGGCGTTGATTGCATCGGAATATTCCCATTACATCCCAAGATATTAAGACGCGAAGTTGACGCTTGAAACACCCGACATGCGCTGCTAGCGCACGTCCTGAGGCTCAGGCGTGAATCCCATGCTGCCCGTAATCGCAACAGGATGGCAGCAGACCATATAATTTGTTTCGGACCTCTGGATAATTATGGAAGTGTGATTATGCATGTCAATCACATCGCGATTACGGGCAGCATGGGGTTCACGCCTGAGCCTTATAGTTTTATGAGCTGCACTTTTCTTCATTTATAAACATTTAAAGCAAATTGCCAATCTTTGCAACACTTTGATACATTATCAAGGCTTGACTGAATATTTATGCCCTTTTTTCAATAGTACTTCATTATACAAGGTGTCCCAGCTATCTTGTACACCCAAAATATCTCTGGAACAATAACAGCTATTGGAAAACGACTTTCACCGGTATCAATGTAGGGCTGGGGCCCATGAATGTACATATTTGGAAACATTTTAAAATGAAAGCATATGTTTTTTAACACAAACTCATGTTTTTTTAAATGGACCTCCTATATTTTTTCTTCAGCAATCCATAGCATGACAAAGCACATACACAATGGCCTTGATTGCATTGGAATATTCCCATTACATCCCGAGATATTGAGACGCGAAGTTGACGCTTGAAACACCCGACATGCGCTGCTAGCGCACGTCCTGAGGCTCAGGCGTGAATCCCATGCTGCCCGTAATCGCAACAGAATGGCAGCAGACCATATAATTTGTTTCGGACCTCTGGATAATTATGGAAGTGTGATTATGCATGTCAATCACATCGCGATTACGGGCAGCATGGGGTTCACGCCTGAGCCTCAGGACGTGCGCTAGCAGCGCATGTCGGGTGTTTCAAGTGTCAATTTTGCGTCTCAATATCTCGGGATGTAATGGGAATATTCCAATGCAATCAAGGCCATTGTGTATGTGCTTTGTCATGCTATGGATTGCTGAAGAAAAAATATAGGAGGTCCATTTAAAAAAACATGAGTTTGTGTTAAAAAACATATGCTTTCATTTTAAAATGTTTCCAAATATGTACATTCATGGGCCCCAGCCCTACATTGATACCGGTGAAAGTCGTTTTCCAATAGCTGTTATTGTTCCAGAGATATTTTGGGTGTACAAGATAGCTGGGACACCTTGTATAATGAAGTACTATTGAAAAAAGGGCATAAATATTCAGTCAAGCCTTGATAATGTATCAAAGTGTTGCAAAGATTGGCAATTTGCTTTAAATGTTTATAAATGAAGAAAAGTGCAGCTCATAAAACTATAAGGATCAGTAAAATGAAAATGATACAGACTATACACGAGCATGGCACATACATTGGTAACACAGGTAGGTGTGTGTATAGAAGTGCCCTGTATTGGCAATCCAGAAGGAACATCCAGTCGTTGACTGCTGTGCCGTTTGCCTGTAAGGTGTGCTCAAAGCGAGATCAGCGAGTTATGTGTGCACCTGACTACACTATGGAGGCTGTCAAAGAGGAACAATGAGGTGTGATAAAGTTTTTGACTGTTGAATGAGTTTGTCAGGAAGTGAAATTTCTGTCTCAATGTCTGCCACTATGGCAAATACAGTTTGGCACCTGGGATAAATGATTTCGAGAAGATCGAGTGTCACTGACAGACAGCACACAGCCACAACAGGTCCGTCATGTAATTACCCCTTCTATCGCTGCTGAGGTGAATGCTGCCATACAAATGATAAATGGTGGTTAGTGTAAGACGTCCAGCTCACGTTGGGCATCAGCCACGGTGCTGCTCACACCATCATGATGGAGCGTCTGAAGTTCCAGGGAATTTGTGCACAATGGATTCCCCACAGTCTGACAAAGGAGTAAAAGCTGACAAGAATTTTGACATGACTGCAGCACATCAAACAGTATCATGATGAAGAATATCATTTCCTGTCCTGCCCCCCTTCTAACAGCCGTGTACCGCAAGTCTCTAGAGGAACGGAGGGTTCCAAATGATTGGAAAAGAGCTCAGATAGTCCCAGTCTTCAAGAAGGGTCGTCGAGCAGATGCGCAAAACTATAGACCTATATCTCAGACGTCGATCTGTTGTAGAATTTTAGAACATGTTTTTTGCTCGAGTATCATGTCATTTTTGGAAACCCAGAATCTACTATGTAGGAATCAACATGGATTCCGGAAACAGCGATCGTGTGAGACCCAACTCGCTTTATTTGTTCATGAGACCCAGAAAATATTAGATACAGGCTCCCAGGTAGATGCTATTTTTCTTGACTTCCGGAAGGCGTTCGATACAGTTCCGCACTGTCACCTGATAAACAAAGTAAGAGCCTACGGAATATCAGACCAGCTGTGTGGCTGGATTGAAGAGTTTTTAGCAAACAGAACACAGCATGTTGTTATCAATGGAGAGACGTCTACAGACGTTAAAGTAACCTCTGGCGTGCCACAGGGGAGTGTTATGGGACCATTGCTTTTCACAATATATATAAATGACCTGGTAGATAGTGTCGAAAGTTCCATGCGGCTTTTCGTGGATGATGCTGTAGTATACAGAGAAGTTGCAGCATTAGAAAATTGTAGCGAAATGCAGGAAGATCTGCAGCGGATAGGCACTTGGTGCAGGGAGTGGCAACTGACCCTTAACATAGACAAATGTAATGTATTGCAAACACATAGAAAGAAGGAGCCTTTATTGTATGATTATATGATAGCGGAACAAACACTGGTAGCAGTTACTTCTGTAAAATATCTGGGAGTATGCGTGCGGAACGATTTGAAGTGGAGTGATCATATAAAATTAATTGTTGGTAAGGCAGGTACCAGGTTGAGATTCATTGGGAGAGTGCTTAGAAAATGTAGTCCATCAACAAAGGAGGTGGCTTACAAAACACTCGTTCGACCTATACTTGAGTATTGCTCATCAGTGTGGGATCCGTACCAGATCGGTTTGACGGAGGAGATAGAGAAGATCCAAAGAAGAGCGGCGCGTTTCGTCACAGGGTTATTTGGTAAGCGTGATAGCGTTACGGAGATGTTTAATAAACTCAAGTGGCAGACTCTGCAAGAGAGGCGCTCTGCATCGCGGTGTAGCTTGCTCGCCAGGTTTCGAGAGGGTGCGTTTCTGGATGAGGTATCGAATATATTGCTTCCCCCTACTTATACCTCCCGAGGAGATCACAAATGTAAAATTAGAGAGATTCGAGCGCACACGGAGGCTTTCAGACAGTCGTTCTTCCCGCGAACCATACGCGGCTGGAACAGGAAAGGGAGGTAATGACAGTGGCACATAAAGTGCCCTCCGCCACACACCGTTGGGTGGCTTGCGGAGTATAAATGTAGATGTAGATGTAGACTGTTGTAGGGTGTGAAACATGGTATCACAATTTTGAGCCAGAAAGCAAATGTTGGTGCTGACAGGGGAAGTGGTGGATTCCTCCCCCCCCCCCCCCCCCCCCCAAATACAATATGCAAAGCCATGCACACCAACTCCAGGAAAGTCATGAGGACTTTTGACCGCAAGGGCCCACTGCACCACTGCACACTGACTTCTGGAACACGGCACCTCAATTAACGCTCTGTGGTATGTGGACACAGTGCAAAAATTGAAGCACGCCATCAGCTCTGAATGGCCAGGAGTGTTGATGTATGGCATCATTCTGTTGACGGATGACGCTCACCGACATGTTGCCAAGCTCGTTTCAACTGCAGAAGTTTCGCTGGGAAGCCCTTACACATTCTCTGTACAGTGCCGATCTCTCCCCCGTGCAATTTCCATATTTTTGGAGCCCTGAAGAAAGACATTTGTGGCCGTCAATATGCCGGGTACAATCACGGTTCTGTCGGCAATTGCAAACATTTTGCCATGAAGGCATTGACCATCTTGTTTCACAATAGGATAAATATAACAGTTATGGCGATTACTTTTGAAATAATATATATGTGGTGTCTGTTCTTTTGGAAAGGTCCAGATGAGCAGATGCCATTTTGACCCAGCAGCCACTATCAATTAAGACATAAAGGAATTGCAGACATTAGCTGTGAGTGGGCGTTGATTTAAGTCATTGGGGAAAGTTGAAAATTTGTGTCAGACTGGGATTCAAGCCCAGGTCTCCTGCTTACTAAGATGCTCCAACCACTACGCCATCTGGGCGCAGTGGTCTTCACAGCGTAACAGGCTACCCTAGTATGCCTCCCGTCAGACCCAAATTCGCAGCTCATCCACACACTACTAGTGTAGTGCACCTTGCCCATTATCCTCATTACTCGCAGCATTTTGCAGATTCCCTTCAGATTCTACAACTACATGTATACTCTGAAAACCACCGTGAGGTGCGCGGTAGAGTGTACGTCCCATTGTACCAGTTTTTCTTTCTGTTCCATTCACGATGGAGCACAGGAGGAATGATTGTTTGAATGCCTATGTGCGTGCCGTAATTATTCTAATCTTATCCTCATGATCACTGTGAGAGCAATACGTAGGGGGTTGTAGTATGTCCCTAGAGTAATCATTTAAAGTCAATTCTTGAAACTTTGTTAATAGACTTTCTCAGTATTCTTAACTTCTGTCTTCAAGAGTCTTCTAATTCAGTTCCTTCAGTATCTCTGTGACACTCTCTCAGGGATTACCAAACCTGTGACCATTCGCGCTGCCCTTCTCACTATACATTCAGTATCCCCTGTCAGTCCTGTTTAGTAGAGATTCCATACACTTCAGCAATATTGTAGTATGGGTTGCACGAGTGATCTGTAAGCAATTTCTTTGGTAGTAGACCACTAGTTTCAGCCGGTGTGCATCCGCACTGAAGAGATCATCGACCATCTACATCTTTATTATACAGGAAGAACATTGATCAAACTGACAAACTGCAGGGATGGATTCCTGAGTGGAAATGAAGGATAAAAGGTCCTTTCAACATGTGTCCGGAAATGCATCGTTACCACGGTAGATGATGCTGACGAATGACAGCTTCTCTGAGCATGTACCGTGTGTCCCTTTTGTCTTGCAGGCTGCACGATTGATGCAGCATTCTATAAGCAGTAGAATGGTCTGGTACTCATGTCCGGAACAAGCCGAGATGGTGTTTGTGTGCGACCAAGCACATGAAAATGGTCAAGAGGCAGCACAGTCCTCCAAATCTGGAGTACACACTGTCTGCCTACTCATCTGTATGAAAGGACCCGTGATCACACAGACGGCCAATACAGCTAGATATGTTGTGTGATGTGGTTAGTATCTATGAGGATACTTGTTTTGGTATAGCCATGCTCCCACTTGACTGTTTCCACCTGCTCGGCCGTACACAAGCGCCATCTCGGCTTGTTCTCCAACATGAATACTGGACCATTGTGCTGGTTACAGCATGCTGCATCACTCACACAGCCTGTAACACGCAAAGAACACATGGCACGTGGTCACAGGAACTGTCATTCGTCAGCGCTATCTACCACGGAAACAATGCATATCCAGACACGTGTTCATGGGACCTTTTATCCTACACTTCCACTCAGGATTCCAACCCTGCAGTTTGTAGGTTTTATTAATGTTCACCCTGTATATAAGTGCTGTCTGTTCTTTCACACATATCCAAAAGAACAGACACTATTTTGATGCAGCACCCACTATGAATTAAGACACATCGGAATTGCAGACATTGGCTGTGAGTGGGCACTGATTTAAATCAACGGGAAAAGTTGAAAATTTGTGTCAGGCCAGAATTGGTACTAGGATCTCCTTCTTACTAAGCACATGCTCTGACCACTAAGCCATATGTGGACACAGTGGTCATTGCAACTGCTCAGACTATCCTGGCATGCTTCTCATCTGCAATTCCTTTGTGTTTGAAATAATAAACAGTTTACTCCCTTTTTTCCATTGACCTCATTTTCATTAGACTGCCCCTTATACAGTATCAATGAGTCACAATCATAGTCAATCAACTCACACAAATACCTGGGTGTAATACAAGGGTCACTCCAAAAGAAATGCACACTATTTTTGTAAAAGTACAGTTTTCATACTGCATGTGTGAAAGTTTTACAGTGTGTAGATACATCCTTCCCACTTGTTTTCAAACTTAGTCAACCTGTTCCTGTGAGTGGCGCTGTCACAGTATGTCTTCGAGATGGCTGCTACATTTGACGTTCGTCAGAAGCAACGTGCTGTCATAGAATTCCTGTGCTGTGAAAACGAGACAGTGGGAAACATCCACAAGAGGTTGAAAAAGGTGAACGGAGATGCTGCTGTCGATCGCAGTACAATTAGTCGGTGGGCAAGAAGGTTACGTGATGAAAGTGTGCACGGCAATATTGAGGATTGTCCTCGCAGCGGCAGGCCTCGTACTGCACACACTCCAGACAATGTGCAGAGAGTTAACGAATTGGTGACTGCTGACAGACGCATCACAGTGAACGAATTTTCACACTACGTTGGGATAGGGGAAGGAAGTGTTTGCAGAATACTGAAAGTGTTGGCGTTAAAAAAGGTTTGTGCCAAGTGGGTTCCCAGGATTTTGACAGTGGCTCACAGAGAAACAAGAAAAACGGCATGCAGTGAACTTTTGGAACAGTACGAGAATGGTGGAGATGAATTTCTTGGAAGAATTGTGATGGGTGATGAAACATGGCTCCATCATTTTTCACCAGAGATGAAGAGGCAATCAATGGAGTGGCGTCATGCAAATTCACCCCAGAGAAAAAGATTCAAAACCACACCTCCTGCTGGAAAAGTTATGGCTACGGTGTTTTTTGATTCCAAAGGACTCTTGCTTGTGGACCTCATGCCAAGTGGAACCACCATAAATTCTGATGCATATGTGGCAACACTGAAGAAACTTCAAGCTAGACTGAGTCATGTTTGACCACATCGGCAAAAGCAGGATGTTTTGCTGTTGCACGACAATGCACAGTCACATGTCAGTCAAAAAACCATGGAAGCGATCACAAAACTCGGATGGACAACACTGAAACACCTGCCTTACAGTCCTGACCAGGCTCCATGTGACTATCATCTCCTTGGGAAACTGAAAGAGACTCTTCGTGGAACAATGTTTGAAGATGATGACTCCCTTGTGCACCAAACAGTGGCTCCAACAGATTGGTCCAGAATTTTACCGTACGCGTAATAAGGCACTGGTTCCAAGATGACGTAAGGCAGTTGAGAGGGATGGAAATTATGTGGAAAAATGAAAATATTGTTCCTAAAGGATGTGTCTACACACTGTAAAACTTTCAAACATGTAGAATGAAAGATGGATTTAAAAAAAAGTAGTGTGCATTTCTTTTGGAGTGACCCTAGTAATTTGTGGGGATATGAAATGGAGTGATCACAAGGGCCTAGTTGTAGGTAAAATAGGTGGCAAACTTTGGTTCATTGATAGCTTTAGTTCATTAATAGGTTACCGGTAAGTGCAGTCAGTGAAAGAGGCGACTGCTTACAAAACACTCATGCAACCCACACCAGAATATGACTCAAAAGTGTGGGACCCATATCAAATTGGATGTTGATAATGATAATTACAGGTTTAAGCTAAATATCTATGGTCATCAGTCTCTTATTCACCCTCCCAGGATGGAATCTGTGTACAGAGTAAATTTCATGTGAAAGTATGAAAATATTTTCTACACGTTTCTGTAGAGTGCATCTGAAGTGGAACTTGAACACTGATCCAGTATTTACAAAGTCGGATATATGAAACCACCTAAAAACCACATCCAGACTGGCCACCTCACCACCCCTCCTCGTTAACCGGCTAGTCAGACTCGATCCAGGACAGATTCATCTTTCCAAGTCTGAGAAGAGGTGCATTAACATACGCAGGTGTCTTGGCGGGTGCCAGATACGACTAACAGGAGATACTGAATGTATACGTCTGTGGGTTTGTTTGGCCTGTGGAAGAATCAACATAGATGGTGAAGAAACTGAACTGGCAGATACTTGGAGATAGACATAAACTATCCTGAGAAAGCCTTCTTACAAAGTTTTGAGAACCAGCTTTAAGTGAGGACTCTAGGAATATACTACAGTTACCTATGTATTGTACCTGCAGGGACCACAAAGATAAAATCGGACTAATCGCAGCACACACAGAGGTGTTGTGCCATGTTGGTACTTGTCGATAGTCACATCGAGGGGCAATGACCTATCTTGTAGGCTGGGAAGTTCTGGCAGGCTCTCTGGCACGGTGGTCAGCTGAGAGGGTGGTGGTAAAATATAACTTACTATTTATATTTTACTTGAAAGAATGTTAAATCTTGTTAAATAGAGAGAATATTTTATAATTGAGATGATTTCTATTGACAGTAAATAGTAACTTTTATAAGTTAAGTTAGTAACATGAAATTTACCTTTTGTATTTTCTGTAGCGAAGTTCTGGAAGAAGTCATTCAATGGTAATTGAATGTGCCAGTAGAGTCAGTGTCGTCGTAACTGCCGTCTGCTTCACGTCTGCTGTGCAGCGAGCTACCTTAATTTAAGTATTAACTGTATTTTTCTTACTTGTCACTTCTTCCGTGCGTATTTGCTTTTAGGAACCTTTAATTGTCGGGTGCTATTAATATTCTTCCATAGATTTCGTGTTTGTTTTGAATACAGTCAGAGAGAGTCCCTTTAGTCAGCCATAGTGCCAGTAGTGCTAGTGTTTGTTTTCAATACAGTCCAGAGACAGGTAGTGCTATTTTCATTGTTTTCTACAAGAAGTGCCTAGCAACCACAGTTTAGTTAATAAACAGCCGCCTTTAGTGAATTAGCAGTCTAGTTAAAGGTTGATTAACTCTCTTCAGTAAATTGATTCCTTAGGATGGATAGGATGTGTGACTGCTGTGTACGGACGCAGGGGGAGCTGGCCACTGTTCGCGAACAGCTGAGCGTGTTGATGGCAGCGGTCAGCCGTCTTCAGGCTGCTGCCTCGGAGTGTAGCGGCAGTGGGGAGTCTGGTGCGTCGCAAGGTACACCCCAGGTGTTACATGCTTCACCCACTGTCCCTGCTGTCGAGACATCTTCGCGTGTACTGGGCGCGGTTGGGCCACCCTCTCCCCAAGGGGAGTGGCGGGTTCAGCGGCGTTCGCGGCGCACGAGGCGGAGGGTCAATGTGGAGGCTGGCCGTGTGGCATCGCCCACTCTGCCTGTGAATGGACATGTGGCTTCTCCTTCAGCAAGGTCCGAGCAGGTACACGGGGGGAGGGGTTTATTAGTTATTGGGAGCTCCAACGTTAGGCGGGTGATGGAGCCCCTTAGGGAAATAGCGGGAAGGTCTGGGAAGAAGGCCAGTGTTCACTCTGTCTGCTTGCCGGGGGTCTCATCCGAGATGTGGAGGAGGCTCTGCCGGCGGCGATAGAGAGCACTGGGTGCACCCGACTGCAAATTGTTGCTCATGTCGGCACCAATGACTCCTGCCGTCTGGGTTCAGAGGTCATCCTCAGTTCGTACAGGCGGTTGGCGGAATTGGTGAAGGCGGAAAGCCTCGCTCGCGGGGTGAAATCAGAGCTAACTATTTGTAGTATTGTTCCCAGAACCGATCGCGGTCCTCTGGTTTGGAGCAGAGTGGAAGGCTTAAACCAGAGGCTCAGACGATTCTGCGGAGATCTGGGGTGCAAATTTCTCGACCTCCGCTATCGGGTGGAGAAATGTAGGGTCCCCCTGAATAGGTCAAGCGTGCACTACACGCCGGAAGCGGCTACAAGGGTAGCGGAGTACGTGTGGAGTGCACATGGGGGTTTTTTAGGTTAGAGAATCCCCTCCCTAGGCCCGACAAGACGCCTCCTGAGACGCAGCAAGGTAGGAATAGGCAAAATGCAACAGGGAATAACAATATTAATGTGCTAATAGTAAACTGCAGGAGCGTCTACAGAAAGGTCCCAGAACTGCTCTCATTAATAAACGGTCACAACGCCCATATAGTACTAGGGACAGAAAGTTGGCTGAAACCAGATGTAAATAGTAATTGGAATGTATACCACAGAGACAGGCTGGACAGTGAAGGGGGAGGCGTGTTTATAGCGATAAGAAGTGCAATAGTATCGAAGGAAATTGACGGAGATCCGAAATGTGAAATGATTTGGGTGAAGGTCACGGTTAAAGCAGGCTCAGACATGGTAATTGGATGTCTCTATAGGCCCCCTGGCTCAGCAGCTGTTGTGGCTGAGCACCTGAAGGATAATTTGGAAAATATTTCGAGTAGATTTCCCCACCATGTTATAGTTCTGGGTGGAGATTTTAATTTGCCGGAAATAGACTGGGAGACTCAGACGTTCATAACGGGTGGCAAGGACAATGAATCCAGTGAAATTTTTTTAAGTGCTTTATCTGAAAACTACCTTGAGCAGTTAAACAGAGAACCGACTCGTGGCGATAACATATTAGACCTTCTGGTGACAAACAGACCCGAACTATTTGAAAAAGTTAACGCAGAACAGGGAATCAGCGATCATAAAGCGGTTATGGCATCGATGATTTCAGCCGTAAATAGGAATATTAAAAAGGGTAGGAAGATTTTTCTGTTTAGAAAAAGTGACAAAAATCAGATTTCAGAGTACCTGTTGGCTCAACACAAAAGTTTTGTCTCAAGTACAGATAGTGTTGAGGATCGGTGGACAAAGTTCAAAACCGTCGTACATAATGCGTTAGATGAGTATGTGCCAAGGAAGATCGTAAGAGATGGAAAAGAGCCACGTGGTACAACAACCGAGTTAGAAAACTGCTGCGGAAGCAAAGGGAACTTCACAGCAAACATAAACATAGCCAAAGCCTTGCAGACAAACAAAAATTACGCGAAGTGAATTGTAGTGTGAGGAGGGCTATGCGAGAGGCATTCAATGAATTCGAAAGTAAAGTTCTATGCACTGACTTGGCAGAAAATCCTAAGAAATTTTGGTCTTATGTCAAAGTGGTAGGTGGATCAAAACAAAATGTCCAGACACTCTGTGACCAAAATGGTACTGAAACAGAGGATGACAGACTAAAGGCCGAAATACTAAATGTCTTTTTCCAAAGTTGTTTCACAGAGGAAGATTGCACTGTAGTTCCTTCTCTAGATTGTCGCACAGATGACAAAATGGTAGATATCGAAATAGACGACAGGAGGATAGAGAAACAATTAAAATCGCTCAAAAGAGGAAAGGCCTCTGGACCTGATGGGATACCAGTTCAATTTTACACAGAGTACGCGAAGGAACTTGCCCCCCTTCTTGCAGCGGTGTACCGTAGGTCTCTAGAAGAGCGTAGCGTTCCAAAGGATTGGAAAAGGGCACAGGTCATCCCTGTTTTCGAGAAGGGACGTCGAGCAGATGTGCAGAACTATAGACCTATATCTCTAACGTCGATCAGTTGTAGAATTTTGGAACACGTATTGTGTTCGAGTATAATGACTTTTCTGGAGACTAGAAATCTACTCTGTAGGAATCAGCATGGGTTTCGAAAAAGACGATCATGTGAAACCCAGCTCGCGCTATTCGTCCACGAGACTCAGAGGGCCATAGATACGGGTTCACAGGTAGATGCCATGTTTCTTGACTTCCGCAAGGCATTCGATACAGTTCCCCACAGTCGTTTAACGAACAAAGTAAGAGCATATGGACTATCAGACCAATTGTGTGATTGGATTGAGGAGTTCCTAGATAACAGGACGCAGCATGTCATTCTCAATGGAGAGAAGTCTTCCGAAGTAAGAGTGATTTCAGGTGTGCCACAGGGGAGTGTCATAGGACCGTTGCTATTCACAATATACATAAATGACCTTGTGGATGACATCGGAAGTTCACTGAGGCTTTTTGCGGATGATGCTGTGGTGTATCAAGAGGTTGTAACAATGGAAAATTGTACTGAAATGCAGGAGGATCTGCAGCGAATTGACGCATGGTGCAGGGAATGGCAATTGAATCTCAATGTAGACAAGTGTAATGTGCTGCGAATACACAGAAAGATAGATCCTTTATCATTTAGCTACAAAATAGCAGGTCAGCAACTGGAAGCAGTTAATACCATAAATTATCTGGGAGTACGCATTAGGAGAGATTTAAAATGGAATGATCATATAATGTTGATCGTCGGTAAAGCAGATGCCAGACTGAGATTCATTGGAAGAATCCTAAGGAAATGCAATCCGAAAACAAAGGAAGTAGGTTACAGTACGCTTGTTCGCCCACTGCTTGAATACTGCTCAGCAGTGTGGGATCCGTACCAGATGGGGTTGATAGAAGATATAGAGAAGATCCAACGGAGAGCAGCGCGCTTCGTTACAGGATCATTTAGTAATCGCGAAAACGTTACGGAGATGATAGATAAACTCCAGTGGAAGACTCTGCAGGAGAGACGCTCAGTAGCTCGGTACGGGCTTTTGTCAAAGTTTCGAGAACATACCTTCACCGAAGAGTCAAGCAGTATATTGCTCCCTCCTACGTATATCTCGCGAAGAGACCATGAGGATAAAATCAGAGAGATTAGAGCCCACACAGAGGCATACCGACAATCCTTCTTTCCACGAACAATACGAGAATGGAATAGAAGGGAGAACCGATAGAGGTACTCAAGGTACCCTCCGCCACACACCGTCGGGTGGCTTGGAGAGTATGGATGTAGATATGTAGATGTAGATGTAGAAATGGTAATTTTTTTTTTTTTTTTTTTTTTTTTTTTTTTTTTTTTTTTTTTTTTTTTTTTTTTTTGCTGGTATACCGGCTAGCTTTTAAAGATCAGGATAAAAACTTTGCTAAGAAAAATATTTTTTCTTATTAGTGACCAGAAGTGGGGTTGACTAACGATGAAATATAGAATATCTGAGACTCTGGAAATCTAACTAATAAATAATTTTGTGAAAACCATCCCATTTTTATTTTACAATAATTCAGATTATTATTTACAAAAATTGTTTTGTACATTTACATGTTTCATGGCAGACATCTTCTGCAAGGAAAACACAATGGCATATGCCAACTTACGTGAAAATTAGTTATCGTTTGCAAAGTTTAGTCCTGTTTAGAAATTAGAATGCTCATCAGCAGAGGAAATCATTGTGGAAAATAATAATATCACAGTAATTGTGATGCATGATATGTCATAAGACACAAGGAGTAATTATAATATTAAGAAATAGAACTCACTAGAACTAAAATGTCTGACAAGATAGAATCTGATAGTCCGAGAGACTAACAGAAAGGCGCTAGAACAATAGGGAGCGCAAAATCGGTCATTCATCGTAATTTACAGTAGTAACAGAGACGTTAATGCTGTGCCGATCACAGTAAGCTTTGCATTAACACTCAGACAATCAGCATTACATGATCACTGCAGTTAACACAAAATATATCTTCTATATTTAAAAACAAAGATGATGTGACTTACCATATGAAAGCGCTGGCAGGTCGATAGAAACACAGACCGACACATACATACACACAAAATTCAAGCTTTCGCAACAAACTGTTGCCTCATCAGGAAAGAGGGAAGGAGAGGGAAAGACGAAAGGAAGTGGGTTTTAAGGGAGAGGGTAAGGAGTCATTTTAATTATTTCTACCGGGTCAAGGGAGGCATTATTTCACAGTGGTGGTTGTCCGGAGTGTGGCAAGCTAGAAGTGTGGCAGGCACACTGTGGCTGGTGGGCCGAGGGTGTTACTGCAGAGGTATCAATGATTGATCAGAAAATGTAATAGCTTCATTTTGTTCCAATGTAAGTGCGTAGGAAGCGGACGTTTGAATTGAAGTATGATTGTACTGTGGCTCTGGTGAGAGTTTACTGAAGTAGCCTATTAGAACTGTTCACTGCTGTTGTCACGGCCTATCTCTTGTAAACTGTCACGTACAATTTGTGCTTCAGAGACAAGGTGCTAAATTTAATAGTGGTCAGTCCATCGCAATGTGTCAATAGTGTTTTAAAAGGAATCCCAAAGGCATCCTTGTAGGGAACCGAAGTAACAGAGTGGTGTTTCTTTAATAGTTTTGGTAGCAGTCTGACACTATTTATCTCATTACAGGTGCTTGTATATTATTTGTTAAACTGATGAAATGATGTTGTTTCCAGTGTGTAACATACATCTGTTACAGGTTAATGAAACCACTGTCTAAGTCCTATGTATATAAAGGCATGGTCTGTGCCGATGAACTCCATGTAATGCTGCTTCTGTAAAAGGAAAATGCACTATATACACATTCTATGCAGCTGAATAACTGGACAGGATAGTGGGAGTGGTTTTGGCATGCTGCAACAGAAGGGAAGCAGCCTTTTGTACTCATTATAGATTTGAACGAAGGGTATTCTTCTACGGGCTTCTAACCTGGATCGTAACACCAGTGGGTTTCACAATAATGGTTTGCTTGATAAAGTGGATAAATCGAGATGACTGTATTATAGTTCTATAAAAGTAATAATTTTCGATTTGTATTTGTTGTTTTTAAAGATTCTTGTCTTAACATCCTGTTGTCTTTCATTACCAGAAGCTATATCATGGAAATTAAAGGCTGAGGACTGTTTTTTCATGACATTTTGCTGCAGCAATTCAATTTTTGGTGGCTTTACCCCATTAGTCATTCTTATTTTAACCTGCAGTCATTACTTTGTACTAAGTATTCTATTTATACTTGAGGTCACTAATCTGCACTTTGATAAATAAATTTGACCTTGCATTGTAAACTCAATCAATCGATTCCATGAGTAATTATTTTAGGACATAACATCCTTCTCCCATAATAGTGTTTAAGGAGTCATTCTTCCCATGCTCCATATGGGAAAGCAAAGAGACCCTAGTAACTGGTACAACAGTACATACCCTCCGCCATGTGATCCACAGTGGTTTGCAGAGTATGACTGTAGATGTTGAAGAGTTGTTAACTTTTCTCCTTCCATTATTTATATTCTGCTGTAGAGGTGTAGAGTAATAAATTCAAGAGTGTGGCTATCCAAGACAAATAATTAGAAATAAAGTCAACTGCCATTAGTATGAAATATCATCACCTGAGAATGGCTTGCCCAGTTTTGTTGCTTGTTTTGTTTGTGTTAGGACAAAGTTTGTACGGAAGAAAATTTTTAGATAAATCCAACAGAAAAGTCAGAAATTAACATCAGTTGCCACATGTATGAAATATCATCAATTAGGAATGGGTTGACAGATTTGGCTAATTCTTGTCTTTGTTATATTTCTAATTATCAGGTCAAGATTTGTATGTAAGAAAATTTTTGGAAAATCCACCAAAAAAGTTGGAAATTAAAATGAATTGTTAAAGATCATCACTTGAGAAAATGACGATTGATTTGCTTTTTTTAATTGTGTTTGTAATTGTGCACAGTAATGGTATTTTTGCTTTGAAAAAGAAATGAAATAAAAAAAATCTTTTCATAACAAAAAATCAGTTTGGGAGTTATTAAAAAAAAAATAAAGGGACGTATAGTCACCACATATCTCAAAAATTTATTGACTAATTTACTTCAAATTTTTATATGATACTCTAACAAACGTTCAGGCAGATGTAAGCAGAGAGAGACACACACCACTGGCCATTAAAATTGCTACACCAAGAAGAAATGCAGATGATAAACGGGCATTCATTGGACAAATATATTATACTAGAACTGACATGTGATTACATTTTCACACAATTTGGGTGC
Organism: Schistocerca piceifrons; assembly: GCF_021461385.2. Classification (NCBI taxonomy): domain Eukaryota; kingdom Metazoa; phylum Arthropoda; class Insecta; order Orthoptera; family Acrididae; genus Schistocerca; species Schistocerca piceifrons. The sequence goes on along the minus strand of NC_060148.1, from coordinate 64,163,110 downwards.
ATAGATCCTGAGAAATCAGTACCCAGAACAACCACCTCTGGCTGTAATAACGGCCTTGATACGCCTGGGCATTGAGTCAAACAGAGCTTGGATTGCAGGTACAGCTGCCCATGCAGCTTCAACACGATACCACAGTTCATCACCAGTAGTGACTGGTATATTGTGACGAGCCATTTGCTCAGCCACCATTGACCAGATGTTTTCAATTGGTGAGAGATCTGGAGAATGTGCTGGCCAGGGCAGCAGTGGAACATTTTCTGTATCCAGAAAGGCCCGTACAGGACCTGCAACATGCCGTCGTGCATTATCCTGCTGAAATGTAGGGTTTCGCAGGGATCGAATGAAGATAGAGCCACGGGTCGTAACACATCTGAAATGTAACGTCCACTGTTCAAAGTGCCGTCAATGCGAACAAGAGGTGATTGAAACGTGATGGTACGCATTTCTCCTCCTTACACGAGGCATTACAACAATGTTTCACGATGCAACGCCGGTCAACTGCTGTTTGTGTACAAGAAATCAGTTGGAAACTTTCCTATGTCAGCATGTTGTAGGTGTATATCAGAGTAGCACTTGCAACCTATGTCCTCAATTATTTGGTGGAGATATCCAATCTCTGTACAGTTTTTGATCTCTACAACTCCCTCTAGTACCATGGAAGTCATTGCCTGATGTCATAAGAGATGTGCAATCATCCTGCTCCTTCTTCTTGTCAGTGTTTTCCACATATTTCTTACCTTATCAGTCCACCTAATTTTCAGCATTCAACTGTAGCACCACATCTAAAATACTTCGAATCTCTTCTGTTCCGGGTTTCCCACAGTCCATGTTTCACTACCATACAATGCTGTGCTCCAAATGTACATCCTCAGAAATTTCTTCCTCAAATTAAGGCCCGTGTTTGATACTAATAGACTTCTCTCAGTCCAGAATGCCCTTTTTGCCAGTGCTAGTCTGCCTCTGATGTCCTTGCTCCATCTGACATTGGTTATTTTGCTGCCTAGGTAGTAGAATTCCTTAACTTCATCTACCTTGTGACCATCAGTCTCAATGTTAAGTTCCTCATTCTCATTTCTGCGACTTCTCATTACTTCTGTCTTCCTTCAATTTACTCTCAGTCCATATTCTGTAATCATTAGACTGTTAATTCCATTCAGGAGATCCTGTAATTCTTCTTCACTTTCACTCAGGATAACAATGTCATCAATGAATTGTACCATTGATATCCTTTCACCTTGAATTGTAATTCCACTGCTGAACTTTTCTTTTATTTCCATCATTGCTTCTTCCAATGTATAGACTGAACAGTAGGGGAGAAAGACTACATCCCTGTCGAACATCTTGCACCATTTTACATTGTCAAATGCTTTTTCCATGTCAACAAATCCTATGGACCTTTCTTGATTTTTCTTTAGTCTTGCTTCCATTATAAATCACAGCTTCAGAATTGCTCCTCTGGTGTTATTACCTCTCCTAAAGCCAAACTGCAAAAAGGTGGGAATTTAAGGAGATGGGACCTGGATAAACTGAAAGAACCAGAGGTTGTAGAGAGTTTCAGGGAGAGCATAAGGGAACAATTGACAGGAATGGGGGAAAGAAATACAGTAGAAGAAGAATGGGTAGCTCTGAAGGATGAAGTAGTGAAGGCAGCAGAGGATCAAGTAGGTAAAAAGACGAGGGCTACTAGGAATCCTTGGGTAACAGAAGAGATACTGAATTTAATTGATAAAAGGAGAAAATACACAAATGTAGTAAGTGAAGCAGGCAAAAAGGAATACAAACGTCTCAAAACTGAGATCGACAGGAAGTGCAAAATGGCTAAGCAGGGATGGCTAGAGGACAAATGTAAGGATGTAGAGGCTTGTCTCACTAGGGGTAAGATAGATATTGCCTACAGGAAAATTAAAGAGACCTTTGGAGAGAAGAGAACCACTTGTATGAATATCAAGAGATCAGATGGCAACCCAGTTCTAAGCAAAGAAGGGAAGGCAGAAAGGTGGAAGGAGTATATAGAGGGTTTATACAAGGGCGATATACTTGAGGACAATATTATGGAAATGAAAGAGGATGTAGATGAAGATGAAATGGGAGATAAGATACTGTGTGAAGAGTTTGACAGAGCACTGAAAGACCTGAGCCAAAACAAGGCCCCGGGAGTAGACAACATTCCATTAGAACTACTGATGGCCTTGGGAGAGCCAGTCATGACGAAACACTACCATCTGGTGAGCAAGATGTATGAGACAGGCGAAATACCCTCAGACTTCAAGAAGAATATAATAATTCCAATCCCAAAGAAAGCAGGTGTTGACAGATGTGAAAATTACCGAACTATCAGTTTAATAAGTCACAGCTGCAAAATACTAACGCGAATTCTTTACAGACGAATGGAAAAACTTTTAGAAGCCGACCTTGGGGAAGATCAGTTTGGATTCCGTAGAAATGTTGGAACACGTGAGGCAATACTAACCTTACGACTTATCTTAGAAGAAAGATTAAGAAAAGGCAAACCTACGTTTCTAGCATTTGTAGACTTAGAGAAAGCTTTTGACAATGTTAACTGGAATACTCTCTTTTAAAATTCTGAATGTGGCAGGGGTAAAATACAGGGAGCGAAAGGCTATTAATAATTTGTACAGAAACCAGATGGCAGTTATAAGAGTCGAGGGGCATGAAAGGGAAGCAGTGGTTGGGAAGGGAGTAAGAGAGGGTTGTAGCCTCTCCCCGATGTTATTCAATCTGTATATTGAGCAAGCAGTAAAGGAAACAAAAGAAAAATTCGGAGTAGGTAAAATTCATGGAGAAGAAGTAAAAACTTTGAGGTTCGCCGATGACATTGTAATTCTGTCAGAGACAGCAAAGGAATGGACAGTGTCTTGAAAGGAGGATATAAGATGAACATCAACAAAAGCAAAACGAGGATAATGGAATGTAGTCAAATTAAATCGGGTGATGCTGAGGGGATTAGATTAGGAAATGAGACACTTAATGTAGTAAAGGAGTTTTGCTATTTAGGGAGTAAAATAACTGATGATGGTCGAAGTAGAGAGGATATAAAATGTAGACTGGCAATGGCAAGGAAATCGTTTCTGAAGAACAGAAATTTGTTAACATCGAGTATAGATTTAAGTGTCAGGAAGTCGTTTCTGAAAGTATTTGTATGGAGTGTAGCCATGTATGGAAGTGAAACATGGACGATAACCAGTTTGGACAAGAAGAGAATAGAAGCTTTTGAAATGTGGTGCTACAGAAGAATGATGAAGATAAGGTGGGTAGATCACGTGACTAATGAGGAGGTATTGAATAGGATTGGGGAGAGGAGAAGTTTGTGGCACAACTTGACTAGAAGAAGGGATCGGTTTGTAGGAGGTGTTTTGAGGCACCAAGGGATCACAAATTTAGCATTGGAGGGTAAAAATCGTAGAGGGAGACCAAGAGATGAATACACTAAGCAGATTCAGAAGGATGTAGGTTGCAGTAGGTACTGGGAGATGAAGAAGCTTGCACAGGATAGAGTAGCATGGAGAGCTGCATCAAACCAGTCTCAGGACTGAAGACCACAACAACAACAACAACAAAGCCAAACTGTTCATCACCTAACACAGCCTCAGTTTTCCTCTCAATTTTCCTGTATATTATTCTTGTAAGTAACTTTGATGCATGAGCTGTTAAGCTGGTTGTGCGATAATTCTCACACTTGTCAGCCCTTGCAGTCTTTGGAATTGTTTGGATGATATTTTTTCCGAAAGTCTGATGATATGTCACCAGACTCATACATCCTACATACCATCGTGAGTAGTCATTTTGTTGCCACTTCCCCAATGGTTTCAGAAATGCTTGTGGAATGTTATCTATCCCTTCTGACTGATTTGATTTTAAGTCCCCCCACACCTCTCTTAAATTCTGATTCTAATACTTGATCCCCTGTCTATTCTAAATTGACTCCTGTTTCTTCTTCTATCACATCAGACAAATCTTCCCCCTCATAGAGGCCTTAAATGTATTCTTTCAACCTATCCACTGTCTCCTCAGAACTTCTGTTGCACTCTTAATGTTACCACACTTGCTTTTAATTTCACCAGAGGTTGTTTTGACTTCCCTAAATGCTGAGTTAGTCCTTCTGACAATAATTTCTTTTTCAAATTCTTCACATTTTTCATGCAGCCATTTCATCTTAGCATTCCTGCACTTCCTTTTTATTTCATTGTTCAGTGACTCGTATTTCTGTATTCCTGAATTTCCCCAAACATTTTTGTACTTTCTTCTTTCGTCAATCAACTGAAGTACTTCTTCTGTTACCTTCTTTGGATCTATGTTTTTCTTTCCAACTTTTGTGATTGCCCTTTTTAGAGATGTCCATTCCTCTTCAACTATACTGCCTACTGAGCTATTCTTTATTGCTGTATCTATATATAGCCTTTGAGAACTTCAAGCATATCTCGTCATTCCTTAGTACTTCCGTATCCCACTTCTTTGTGTATTGATTCTTTTGATTGATTTTTGACATACATGCATATATACGCAATATATAAAGGGGGAAGCATTGTTACCACAAATCTCGAAAAATTCTTGACTAATTTACTTCCCATTTTTACACAATACTCTAATGAACATTCAGATGCACATAGGCTATACATGTATATGTAACATATAAAGGGGAAATGTTACCAAAAATCTTGAAGATTTTTATGGATTTACTTGAGATTGCACTTCTCCAGTATTTCACCAATGAAATGGAGTCTACCACCTGCTTTACCCACAACTGAGCCTTTGTGATCGTTCCATGTTATATCCCTGCAAAGTGTTACACCCAGGTGTTAGTAGAGTTGGCTGATTCCAACAGTGACTCATTGATATTATAGTCAAAGGATACTACATTTTTGTTTGTTTTGTGAAGTGCACAATTTTAGATTACTGAACATTTAAAGCAAGTTCCCAATCTTTGCAGCACTTGGAAATCTTAGCATGATCTGACTGGGTATTTATGCAGCTTCTTTCACACAGTACATCATTATACGAGGGCTATCCACAAAGTACATCATGTTTTGGAATTAAAAATTAATAAAGTATTGGAATTTTTTTTTTATTATATACAGATGAAAGCCACACTTAAATACTACTTTTCTACATAGTTGCCATTTAAATTAAGGCACTTATCATAGCGATGGACGAGCTTGGAAATTCCTTCGTCGTAAAATTCGGCCGCCTGCGCCTTCAACCACGTAATGACTGTCTTTTGGGACAGAAAAGGTGTGATTTTTGTGGATTTCCTGGAAAGAGGCACTACAATAAACTCTCAAAGGTATTGCCAAACTCTGCACAACCTCAGAAGAGCAATACAAAACAAGCACAGGGGAAAGTTGGGCTCAAAGATCTTGCTGATTCACGACAACGCCCGGGCCCACAAGGCAAATGCCACTCTGGAAGTTCTCGAATCTTTTAAGTGGGAGTTGTTTCCTCATCCGCCGTACAGTCCCGACCTGGCACCGAGCAACTTCCACTTATTCCCAGCAATGAAGAAGCGGTTGGCTGTGCAGCGTTTTGATGACGACGCACAGCTTCCAGAAGAGGTAGCCACGTGGTTGAAGGCGCAGGCGGCCGAATTTTATGACAAAGGAATTTCCGAGCTCGTCCATCGCTACGATAAGTGCCTTAATTTAAATGGCAACTATGTAGAAAAGTAGTACTTAAGTGTGGCTTTCATCTGTATATAACAAAAAAAATTTCCAATACTTTATTTATTTTTAATTCCAAAACGTAATGTACTTTGTGGATAGCCCTCGTAGATCACTGCATCATCTATGAAAAGGCTGAGGTTAGTATTAATATCATCTGCACAGTCATTAATATACAATGTGAACAACAGAGATCCCGAAACATTTCCCTGGAGCACACTCAAAGTTACTCCTATGTCTGATGATGAGCCTCCAGCCCAGATAACATGCTGCATCCTCCCTAGTAAAACGTCCTCAATCCAGACACAAATTTCACTTGAAACCCCATTTGATCATACTTTTGACAATACATTTAGATGTGGTACCGAGTCAAATGTTTTTAGAAAGTCAAGAAATACTGCATCTACCTGACTGCCTTGATCCAAAGCTTTCAGTACCCATGTGAGAAAAGTCCAAGTTGGGTTTCACGTGATCAATGTTTTTGGAATTAATGCTGCTTGGCATTGAGGAGATCATTATTTTCAAGGTATCTCATTATGTTTGAGCTCAGAAGATGTCCTAAGATTCTACTTGGCATTGGGCCACAAGAGTCGGTACTGGATTACTGAAAACAAAAATTGAAGTAAAAATATTTTAAAATTAACAATACCGACACCCCCTGGACTGGCCAGGTGGCCCACCCATTGGCAAGGGATTTTCTACAACCACATTCTCAATTTTCTTTTAATAGAATACAGTGAAACCCTTTGTGGTAGACAAATAATGCAAGAATTGTAGGTCCCTTATGGCATTCACAGTACATACCTACATATATATTCCCCCAAAACAACATAGTTCCAAGAAAGTATACTCCCAGAAGATTACCCACAATTTGTCTCATTTACAAACTTGTTGATCTCTTGACATCTTGAGTGTGCAGTGATTAGTCACCTTCTTGCTTCCATTAGTTTTAGTTTACAATGTTTCCCAGTTTCTTATCTTATACCTTCAGGCAGCTTCTTTTTTTTTAAAAAAAAAAAAAAAAAAAAAAAAAAAAAAAAAAAAAAAAAAAAAAAAAACACCTCTGAACCAGACTACAGATCTCCACAAGAAGGAAAAGCCAGCTTGGATATTACTTTTGGGTCTCAAATTGTGGCTATGTTAAGGGGAGGTTTACTATCTTTTGGTTAAAAAAATCGTTTTTTTTTTTTTTTTTTAAACTGCATTTTTGGGTCCATAAATGTGTTTAGAATCCACCCCTGAAACGGTTTTTCTGAATACGGAACGGAAATGTTTGTTATTCGTGGTTGAACAAAAAAAATGCACCTGCCTGAAATCGGCCTTTTTCACGCACCAGTTTTTTTCGGGAATTTCGGCTCTGTAGCCATGAAAAATTACTCTATGTGCTTGCCCACGACTAAAACTGATAAAGTGATCAAGGAGATTACGACGTCCTACGGCTTGGCAATCCGACAGCATTCCAATTTGGTGGAACAGATGAAGAAGGCAATTTGGGCAACGTATTTCCACAAATGTTCGACGGATGACCACCCACAACACCAAAATTGTCCGGCTGGGGAAACTAGTTGGTGCAAGTGGCGCATTGCAGAGGCTACTGGACATCTGGACAAATATCAACATGACCAGCAGCTCTCCAAAGAAGTTCAAAAAGTGATTCATACGATCTATGAGGCCCTTCCAGAGGACGAGTTCTTGTACTGGTGCTTATACCTTCAAGCAGCTTCTTTAAAAAAAAAAAACTCTGAACCAGACTACAGGTCTCCGCAAGAAGGAAGAGGCTGCATGCATACTACTTTTGGGTATCAAATTGTGGCTATGTTAACGGGTTATGTAAATGGGAGGTTTACTATCTGTTGGTCCAAAAAATTGAGGAGGAAACACACAAAATTCAAATGAAAGTTTGAACGCGTGTGTTTGAAAGTTATCCCCCAAGCATTTGCATTCTGGTGTGAAGACTGTGGAGATGTGACTTTCCTAGCAGTGAGCAGTTTCAATGAAGGGTATTCATCAATTCTGAAGACCATGAAAACGATGGACCTCACCCTGGGACTCTATTTGATGCGGTTTGCCAAGCATTCGGATGACCACCGGATTCAAGAGGCCAAAAACTGCTTTTCAGCAGCCATTCGAGCGGTTCTGGAGCAGTGCAGGATGGGCCAGATTCCTCTGTGAGGAAGAGGAAGGACTAGTTTATGGACCCGGAATAGCAGATTGAATGTAAGTTGCATAATATTGCATTTATATGTAGTCAAAACTTCAAATGCTTTTTTCTCAAAATGATTTTTTTTTTATCGCGTGGTATGGCAACTTCAAATCTACTGAACCAATTGGCATGATTCTTTGTTTCTGATGATGCTAACTACATTGTCTAGGAGTTGTACCACTTTCATTCCGATCCATCAACTATAAATATTTTTACTTGGCCGACAAAGTCGAAAAACCAGTGAAAAAAATCCTTTTTTTTTTTCAAATGGCCGCCATTTTGCTTCCTATGGTCCAAATAACTTCAGAGAGGTACAACTCCTAAAGAATCTTATATACTTCGCTAACGTCGACTCAGTTTCGATTTCAGACAAGCCGGCTGACCTGTGACATACCGCGCGTGGTCTACATCGAAATTTTGTTTCGTTTTGATGGCACTTCCGCCTTTGCTCTTCATTTACGGTCAAAAAAATTCGAATTTGTAGAGGAAATATCAACAAACATTTTGACCAAATTTGACATTGATATCTATAACACATCCCGAGAAAAAAATTCCCAAAGAACCTGCTTTTTTCTCGCCAAAGATAGTAAACCTCCCCTTAATCAGAGAGAGAGAGAGAGAGAGAGAGAGAGAGAGAAAGACTGATTTACAGGCATTCAACGGTGAGGTTCTAATCATCCTTTGTAATGTTCCTTATTTGACTTCTGGTTGAATTTGTCAACTTTCATAGTTCTGAATTTGTGTTTTGGCAACGGTGGTGCAGATCTGTCAGACTACACCGCTGTTGCAATCTTGAGTCTTGCTGGAATCAGAATCTTCAAAATGATATGAAGCTCTGGTAAATGAATAAGAAGATTTTCTTCTACAACAGCCTTCGCATATTGTTCCATAAATATACAACAACTTTTTCTCTAGAAGACTTTTCAACATAGGAAACATCTCATAAGACTGTGCACATGAGTTTGACAGGGTTAGGATGAACAGACGTCCCAGTTTTGATGGGACAGTCCCAGTCTTCACATAATGTCCTGGTGTCCCAAGACAATCATTCAGGACATATAACTGTCCCTGTTTTTATTGAGTAACAATCTGTGTGCAATAACATTTATCATTTAAGTGGAACCTAGAAGTTGAATGTTATAGAAATAAATATTTTCACAATACGTAGGCCTACTGCATTTGGTTTAGCTAGTATTAGGCTTAAAGAAAGAGTAAGAGATATGTTGAATATTTCCTATGCCAACATGTTCATGGGCCATCTAGCGCAGACCTTCCTAGCCTCCCAAAACACCATACCCTTAGTCTGGTTCAGGTTCATTGATGATATCTTCACGATATGGACTCAGCGCCACAACACACTATCTTCATTCCCTCACAATCTCAACAGCTTCACTTCACCCGGTCCTCCACAACCCAGCGCGCCACCTTCCTAGGTGTTGAGCTCCTCGCCTCTGATACCTCCACCTGCACCTCTGCCCACAATAAACCAACCAATGCTACCTGCATTTCAACAGCCGTCATTCCTTTCCCACCAAAAAATCCCTCCTGTCCAGCCTGGCCACCAATGGATGGCGTATCTGCAGTGACAGGAACTCCCCTGCCCAGTCTCATCGAGGCCTTCGCAAACAGGCACCACCCCCAGACTAGTCTGCAAACAGATCTCCCTTGCCATTTCTCCTTACACCTCACATCCTCCCACCACCCCCAAGAACCAGCCACAAAAGAGTGCCCCCCTCATCACACACTACCAACCCAGACTGGAAGAACTGAACCACATCCTTTGCCAGGGCTTTGATTACCTATCGCTGTGCCCTGAAATGAAGGACATCCTACCCGAGATCCTTCCCACCCCTCACAAAGTGGTGTTCTGTCATCCATACAACCTGCTTGTCCATCCCTATGCTACTCCCAATCCAAACCCCTTTCCACAAGGATCATATCCATGTGGAAGACCCAGGCCTGTCACAGGTTCATCCTACCACATCAGGGGCCAAGCCACTTGTGAAAGCAGCCATGTCATTTACCAGCTCTGCTGCAACCATTGCATAGCTTTCTATATTGATATGACTACCAACCAACCGTCCACCTGCACGAGTGGCCACTACCAAACTGTGGCCGAGAGAAAAGTCGACCACACTGCGGTACAACATGCAGCTGAGCATAACATGCTCGATTTCAATGGCTGCTTCTCTACCCGAGTCATCTGGATCCTTCCATCCACCACCACCTTTTCTGAAGTGCACAGATGGCAGTTATCCTTACAACACTTTCTCTACTCCTGTAAACATCCTGTGGTCGATCTACAGGAACATACTGTCCCCACACCCTCCATCCGACAGTTTCCATCCTCTATGTCCTATCGTCTCCTCCCTGTTCTTGTCTCCCAGCCTCTTTGTTTGCTGCCCTCTGTTCACGCACCTGTCCATCTTCCCCTGCTCCTATCCTTTATCACCACCTCCCTGCCCCACAACCTCCTGATGTCGCACCTGTTGACATTCTAGTCCGTGTACACTCTGCCAGATAGTGTTCCTGTCTCCCCACACATTACTATACCATCCGCTTCTGTGCCCCCTCCAGACTCCTACTGCCATCTCATGTGACAGATGCATTCTGGCCCGAGCTGCTGGAGCTGGCGGTCATGTGTGCACGAGATGTGCTTGCTTTTGTTTATGAATAGTGTGTGTTTCTCTGTTCCTCTTTTGCTGATGAAGGCTGTGGCCAAAAGCTGTGTGTAAGTATCTTTTCATTATACCTGCCTGCAACTTAACATGTCTTCTTTATGATAAGTAGTAATTAATCTTTTCCTGTATTCCTGATATTCCTACATGGATTTTCCATTAAAACAAAAGTAGTAGAAGGGGGAGGCTAAAGTAATTACATGGGTATATCTGGCTGGCTGGTCACTTATAAAACACAGCGAGGGGCCAGATACCCTGAACAACACATTAAAAAGTTCTGCCCACAATTCTAGGGAACGGATCGGACATTTCACACAACCGTGAAAACTCATTCCACAATTGTGTCATTGTCAGTTCAAATACAGTGCAAATCTTAAAGTAAACTAGCTGTTGCCCTCTTGTTGAAAATACACGCAAAACGCTTTGCATCACCCTGGTTCGCAGTATAGTGGTTAATAAAAAAGAAAAAGACATGAAAAGAAAAGAAAAGGTTGAAAATATGGGAAGAAATGGTGAATAAAAAAGGGGTTTTAAAATCATTAATGACCATGAAAAAGGGAAAGAATGAAATGCAAATCGGACTTCGTATTACAGAAAAGCTATGGTTGGGGTGGTCCTTGTGGCGTTTCTGAGCAAAATTTAAACCAATTTCCACTACAAAAATTATTGAAAAAGAACAGAGAATAACAAAATGTAGCTGACAGGGGGAAATGGCGTAGATAAGAGTTCATCCTTTACCATGTTAACATGTCTTCTTTCGTGCGGCGTCCAGGTCTTCAAAAATCTCCTACTTCATTTCTGCGTGAATAGTCTGCTCCGAAATCTTGCAATTGTCCAGGAATCACTAATTTATACAAATTAAAATCATCTTGATACTGAATGCAATTTATTTTACGTTGCTACTTCCATCCTCCGAATTTCATAACAACTTCCACAATATGTCTACACATTAATAAGTTTTTCCGTCTTAATCAGATCAAGACTAGCTAATAAGTTTTTTACGTCTGAATTAAGCTTCCACTCTTGAGAGACAATAGATGGATAGAAAAACAAAAAAAAGAGTTACAATTTTAGTATTTTCTCTGCCGTCGAGCATCAATACCGCTGCGACGGTGTAATTCATATCTGAGGGAACGAGTGTAGTACAGCGAAATTCAAAGTCCCGCTACATCAGAACTCCTGAAAGTAGGCATTGACTGTGGATACTGTATCACAGACACAGTCCCTTTGACTGTTCAGAGATGTCACTAAACCCGCCCAAAGACGTAAACACCCATGGATGAGCAGCACCTATTAGACAATGTGGGTCCAACAGCTAATCAGTTCCAGTCATTCCACCAGGAAGGAGCTACACGGCTCATGTTGTCTGTAGTTCAAAATGCCTAGACAGTCAATACCGCAGTTTGATCGCATCTGCATTGTTACTTCGTGCCAGAAAGGGCTCTCAACAAGGGAAATGTCCAGGCATCTCGGAGTGAACAAAAGTGATGTTCTGACATGGAGGAGATACAGAGAGACAGGAACTGTCGATGACATGCCTCTCTCACCCCGCCCAAGGGCTACTACCGCAGTGCATGACTGCTACCTACAGATTATGGCTCGGCTCGGAAGAACACTGACAGCAACACCACCATGTTGAATAATACTTCTCATGCAGCCACCGGATGTCGTGTTATGATTCAAACTGTGCGCATTAGGCTGCATGATGCGCAAATTCACTCCATGGCGAGATCCATCTTTGCAACCACGACACCACTCAGTGCAGTACAGATGGGCCCACCAACATGCAGAACGGATCGCTCAGGATAGGCATCATGTTCTCTTCACTGACAAGCATCACATATACCTTCAACCAGACAATCGTCGGAGACGTGTTTAGAGGCAACCCAGTCAGGCTGAATGCCTTACACACACTGTCCAGCAAGTGCAGCAAGGTGGAGATTCCCCACTGTTTTGGGGTGGCATTATGTGGGGCCGACATATGCCGCTGGTGGTCATGGAAGGCACCGTAACGGATGTACATTACTCGAATGCCATCCTCCGACCAATAGTGCAAACATATCGGCAGCACATTGGCGAGGTATTTGTCTTCACGGATGACAATTCATGTCCGCATTGTGCACATCTTGTGAATGACTTCTTTCAGGATAACGACATCGCTCGACTAGAGAGGCCAGCTTGTTTACCAGACATGAACCCTATTGAACATGCCTGGCATAGATTGAAAAGGGCTGTTTATGGACGACGTGACCCACCAACCACCCAGAGCAATCTACGCCGAATCGCCATTGAGGAGTTGAACAATCTGGACGAAATGCCTTGATGAACTTGTGGATAGTATGCCACAATGAATACAAGCATGCATCAATGCAAGAAGACATGCTACTGGGTATTAGAGGTACTGGTGTGTACAGCAATTTGGACCACCACCTCTGAAGGTCTTGCTGATGGTGGTAAAACATGCAATGTGTCGATTTCATGAGCAGTAATTAGGGCGGAAATGATGTTTATGTTGATCTCTATTCAAATTTTCTGTATAAGTTACAGAACCAAGGTGACACAACACTTTTTTTTGTGTGTAAAATACATTCTACTAAAATGTGGTGCACTGAGACCTGTACACCACACACATTGAGGGCCCTATTGCTGGAACAAGAAGCTGTATATCACAGAGCTGTGTCCTGTGTGAAGACAAGTTAGAAGGATCTCATCCTATCTGCATGGGTGTAGTTTCTTGACTGTCGCTAGCAGCCACCGATACACAACCAACCAGTTTTCGAAACACATTGCACTGATTGATAGTTCATTTAGGACAAGTAAACACCAGATTTCAATTAACAGGCTAATTATAATGTCAGGACAGTGTTGAAACCAGTACTCTCTACCTTGTGGACGATATAAAATATAAATATCTATGGAACATCAGCACATCTAATTTACAGAATTTGGTCAGCTGGTAAGAATGTCAGAAATTAAAGTATTCTGTTGTAATTAACATGTAATGAAATGATACAATACAATGTTACTCATTTTTGTTTATTAGTCAAAAATACCTGAGATAACATCTGAACTGCTGCTGTTAATCTCTAAAATAAATGTACATAATGTTAAGTCTTTAATTTTATAAGTAATGAAAATAGTTTGTTGAATAATGCAGCCTAAAACATGTCAACAAAATTATCAAAAAGTACTTTCAGTCTGAAGACAAGAACTTCTGTTTATGCTAACAGAAAGATCTAATTTCCATTGTAGAACATTGAATCTAATTTTGTCTTTATGTAATGAAGAAAACTAATAAATTCATTATTTATTTTATATATTGATGTAAATTTCTGTAGTAACAATGTAATTTGGCTGAATTGTATGTCTAAAACTGATAAGTGTATTTGAAACTACTTTGTGACTATGTTAAATCGATTTGATGTAGTAATCTTTAATTGTAATATTAAAAAAAAATGTAAATTTAACAATGTACATATATATATATATATATTTTTTGACTCCATCATGAGTTGTCTGCACCAAGACTGCCTTACAGCTTGGAAGCAGCTAGCCCATCTGCATTTGCAGCTTCGGCCTGACAAGTATGCTTCACTGATATTGCCAGATATTGCAACTGTATTTATGAGTCCACTTGGCTTTAATACTAGCACTGATGATGGTCACACAATGATTGAAATTGATTTGCAACAGAAATAGAGATTTCTACTTCCAACACTGACCCTCTTTTTGTTATTAGTGTAAGAATTGTCTAAAAGGGTATATAAAAATGAGGGCTGGTCCACTGGGCATCATTGTTAATCAGAGATTTTGTCATGCACCATCTATGCCACTTCGTGTAGTAAAAATGTAATGTAAAATATAAAGATGTATCTGTTCCCTAATCCACATAGAAAGCTGAATGGACCTAAAATATTTATCCCGTTCTCAGTATGAACTCCAGCACAATGAGCATATATCAGGTTAAGTATCCTGAGATGCACCACCCATTTGGACTGTTCATATTTCATTGAGCGTAAAATATAAGCACGTTTATATCATTTGAACTGTAAGAAATAGATATTATGTTGCATAGTGGTTAGAATATTAGGAACTAGTCTATAGTAACATCACACTACGAGGTGCATTCAAGTTCTAAGGTCTCCGATTCTTTTTCTCCGGACTGGAAAGAGATAGAAACATGCGGATTGTTTTAAAATGAGGCCGCGTTCATTGTCAATACGTCCCAGAGATGGCAGCACCGTACGGCAGATGGAATTTTACCGCCAGCGGCGAGTATGAGAACTGTTTTAAATACTTAAAATGACGACGTTTTCCTTACTCGAACAGCGTGCAATCATTCGTTTTCTGAATTTGCGTAGTGTGAAACCAATTGAAATTCATCGACAGTTGAAGGAGACATGTGGTGATGGAGTCATGGATGTGTCGAAAGTGTGTTCGTGGGTGCGACAGTTTAATGAAGGCAGAACATCGTGTGACAACAAACCGAAACAACCTCGGACTCGCACAAGCCGGTCTGACGACACGATCGAGAAAATGGAGAGAATTGTTTTGGGGGTTCGCCGAATGACTGTCGAACAGATTGGCTCCAGAGTTGGCATTTCTGTGGGTTCTGTGCACACAATCCTGCATGACGACCTGAAAATGCGAAAAGTGTCATCCAGGTGGGTGCCACGAATGCTGACAGACAACCACATGGCTGCCCGTGTGGCACGTTGCCGAGCAATGTTGACGCGCAACGATAGCATGAATGGGACTTTCTTTTCGTCGGTTGTGACAATGGATGAGACGTGGATGCCATTTTTCAATCCAGAAACAAAGCGCCAGTCAGCTCAATGGAAGCACACAGATTCACCACCACCAAAAAAATTTCGGGTAACTGCCAGTGCTGAAAAAATGGTGTCCATGTTCTGGGACAGCGAGGGCGTAATCCTTACTCATTGCGTTCCAAAGGGCACTACGGTAACAGGTGCATCCTACGAAAATGTTTTGAAGAACAAATTCCTTCCTGCACTGCAACAAAAACGTCCGGGAAGGGCTGAACGTGTGCTGTTTCACCAAGACAACGCACCCGCACATCGAGGTAACGTTACGTAACAGTTTCTTCGTGATAACGACTTTGAAGTGATTCCCCATGCTCCCTACTCACCTGACCTGGCTCCTAGTGACGTTTGGCTTTTTCCAACAAGGAAAGATACTCTCCGTGGCCGCACATTCACCAGCTGTGCTGCTATTGCCTCAGCAATTTTCCAGTGGTCAAAACAGACTCCTAAAGAAGCCTTCGCCGCTGCCATGGAATCATGGCGTCAGCGTTGTGAAAAATGTGTACGTCTGCAGGGCGACTACGTCGAGAAGTAACGCCAGTTTCATCGATTTCGGGTGAGTAGTTAATTAGAAAAAAAATCGGAGGCCTTAGAACTTGAATGCACCTCGTACTCTTCTTCCAATCTGCGCATAACTCTGTACGCCAACAGCGAGGTGACAGCACGTAGGACACCCGAGCGAGTTGGTGCAGTGGTTAGCACACTGGACTCGCATTCAAGATGATGACCACTCACACCCAAATCCAGCCATCCTGATTTAGGTTTTTTAAGTCACTTCAGGCAAATGCTAGGATAGTTTTTCTCAAAGGGCACGGCCAATTTCCTTCCCCAACCTGAGCTTGTGCTCTGTCTCTAATGACTTTGTTTTCGATGGGACGTTAATCACTAATCTTCTTCTTCTCCTCCTCCTCCACCACGGCATGTAGTGGGATGGCACACTGAACTGTCTAATCATTGTGACACACATCTTTGACTGCTACATCTGCCATTTTGTTTCTCTTAGTATCTGTGTGCCCAGGTACCAAACAAAAATACACTTCCTTCCCATCATTGTAGGTGGAGAGGGGTGTTCTGGGAATGTTTAGATTAGTACTTGTTCCATAGAGCATGAATACGACACTTCGTACTGATGTCGAATGTGTCAGGTTAATAAAAGGTGTCCATGCAAGATATTGCATTACACAAAATATTACATGACACTTAATAATTTTATTTCTTTTTATTTCATTTTTTTGTGGGGGTTGAGGAAATTACCCACATACTATACCCAAAAATTCGTCTAATGAGTAGAAGGAGTTATCTGTCAGGCTTTTGATGCTATTAGATAAGTGGCCAAAGACTTTTGTGGCAGCATAATTTACCCCCTTCTGCCCCAAAGTTAGATTTAACCCTGAGTAGTGAAATTCATCCTTTCTCCCAGTGTTGTAGCCATGTACACTGCTATTACTTTTGAATTCATTCGGATTGTTAATAACAAATTTCATAAGTGAAAATATATATTGTGAAGCTACAGTGAAGATCTCTAGCTCTTTAAATAAGTGTTGCAGGATGATCTTGGATGAGCTCCAGCAATTATTCTGATTACACGCTTTTGTGCAAAGAACACTCTTTTACTCAATGATGAGTTACCCCAGAATATGCCATACGAAAGCAGAGAATGAAAATAGGCATGGTAAGCAAATTTACTGAGATGTATACCGCCAAAATTTGCAATGACCCTAATAGCATAAGTAGCTGAACTCAAAAGTTTCAGCAGATCCTCAGTGTGTTTTTCCCAGTTCAACCCCGCATCAATGCATGCACCTATAAATTTTGAATATTCTACCTTAGCTACCGATTTCTGATCAAAGTCTATATTTATTAATTGTGTCATTCCATTTACTGTGTGGAACTGTATATACTGCGTTTTGTCAAAGTTTAATGAGAGCCCATTTGCAGAGAACCACTTAATGATTTTCTGAAAAACATTGTTTACAATTTCACCAGGCAATTCTTGTCTGTTGGGTGTGATAGCTATACTTGTATCATCGGCAAAAAGTACCAGCTTTGCATCTTCGTGAATATAGAATGGCAAGTCATTGATATATATTAAGAACAGCAGAGGACCCAAGAACGAACCTAGCGGCACCCCATTCTTGGTTGATCCTCAGTTTGAGAAAACACCAGTTTTTTGCATATTATGTGAACTGCTTATTTCAACTTTCTGCACTCTTCCAGTTAGCTATGATTTAAACCATCTGAGCACTGTCCCATTCATACCACAGTATTTGAGCTTATCTAGAAGTATTTCATGATTAATCAATCACAGTTCGTGATAATGTAGTTTTTGCTTCTATTATGAATCACTAACATATTTTGAGACTTAAATACAGTAGGGAGTGATAACGTGGCCTATGTAAGGCATGTGGTTATCTGAAGTGCAGGCAGTGATGTGCCGATGTACAGTTCATCTTGAGCATAGGGAAGATTCTAAATAGTAAAGGAGCTGTGGAAATGTCACCATCAGATAACAGTAGTGAGAAAAGACAAAGGGATTAAAAGGCATTTCAGTTAATGCCAGAGAGATAAGATAGGTGATAAAGGAGAAACTGTGGACAGGCTGGATGTGTTGTGACAGTTGACTACAACTGAGTCTGCTCCTGTCTTGTGTGAAACTTTACAAGTAGGGTTTGTACGTAACTAACAGCTTTTCAAATACAAGGAGCCCACAAGGGGGAAAGTAAATTTGGCTGCTGAGTGTCATGAACTGGGCACTTTAGAGGCACACTAGATGCAGTATGTTGCTTTCTGGGTAAAGGATTTCAGAACACAGCAATAGCAGAGACAGAAGTGTAAAGTTTCTGAAATAGACATAAGCACGAAGTACGTCTTTTACAATTTTACAAAAAAAATGCGCAATAAATCTGTTGTTGTACAACTCACTTTACCTCCCCCCCCCCCCCCCCCCCCCCCCCCACACACACAAAATAAAATATTCAGGTTTAAAATTTATACACTTCACCCCGACATCGATTCCTCCAAAATGTGGGTTTGCATGGATTCACCGGACTTTCAAGCTGATGAAAATCTTTGTCGGCACATTTTTTATTTGAAGTAGGCCTAGTTAGTTTGTTGTGTACTCCATACAACAAATGTTATGATCTGAAATGTGTCAATTTAACACACATAGGGCATATATTTAAAAAAATTATATGGCTAAGAGACAGTCATTTACAGGGTTATTTTCAGTATAAATGACCAATTATTTCTGCTCAATAATCCCTCTGTCCTATATGACTTGTTTTGTAGAAATATCTTTAATCTGTATTTGAAAACATAGATGCTATCTGTTGGTCATTTAACTGAGTAACTGACAAAGAGTTTTATAGCTCCAATTTCACCCCATTCTGTGCCAAAGTGATAATGCAGATCAGTTTTGTTTCTAGCGCTGAACTTGTAAATATCTCCCCTACTCTCATACTCAGATGGACTGTTGATAAATTTTAAATGTAAATGAATGTAGTGTGAGGCTGTGGTTAATACTGCCAGCTGCTAAAAGGATACCTGTAAGATGCACACAAGTAAACTTCATACATAATTCCAATTACTGTTGTCTGTTCAATGAATACTTCTTTTGTCTAAGTGAATACTTACTCTGGAATATTATTCCATAAGGTATCAGTGGATGAAAATATGCAAAATATGTTAATGTACTGACTTCTATAATCTCAAAGTTGGCAGTTATTCTTATGGCAAAAAGTAGCTGAACCTTCATGTATTCACAGGTCCACTATATGGTTTTTCCAGTTTTAAGTTTTCACCAGTATGCATACCTAAAAGAACTTACAAACTGCTACATTGTTTCCTCATAAGATCTTTTTAAATGTTCCTTTGTGTTCCTTCATGTAATATTTTTAACAAAGAAGAAGAAGAATGGTACAGTGTAGCTACTTAATGTGTTGCACACAAATGCAATGTCAGTCTCCAACGGCAATAACTGTACTACAAAACTTCGGTATTTAAAAAAATCTCAAAATTATCGAAAATCTACTCTGTGAAAGTAACCAACGACAATGTTATTTAACACGCTGCGGTATCAAATTAATACAGCTGCAACAAAAAGTTATGCACTAGAACCCGAAGGCAGGTCTTCCATTACGGTCCATCATTTACAAATTACAAATATTTTTAGATTTCGTTCTACTCTACAATCTGTTCAACGACGGTGTTCGACTTCCACTTTTACGTTCTTAAAATTTATAATTTTCCTCCTAAGCTGATGTCAACAGGAAATTCGATGAGACTATTGTTCGTGTTGTAAACGAGTGAGGAGAGAGTGAAAGTTACTGGAGTCCTTAGTCCCAAATGTATGAGTAGTAACGTGCATAACCAAGTTATATGAATGCTTAAGTTCGTGAAAATGGACTACTCTTTAGTTCGCCTTGGACGTTTGTAGAATGCAGACACAGCTTTTTCACGTTTCTGTGGCAAGGACCAAGAAAACCCCCACAATCACTACGCAAAACTGGAAAAGACGCCACCTCTTTCCTAAATTCCTACTTTTCTAGGCTCACGAGTCACGAACATACTCGACTATGGATAATTGGATATCAGGTTTGGTTTCGAATTCGATACACCCACTGCCGTCAACTCAAGTCGGCTCTAACTGACACTCTCCCGAATTGAATAATTTTTTTCCAGGTGTCACATGCTATGCGACCATCCTCACATTCGCTGTGCATGAGGAAAATTGTAGAAATAGATGTTCCTCGTTCTTTTTTAGAACGTGATGGATCACTTGTATTGAGTATTTAAGGTTGGTATTAATTCCATAGATGTATTTGCACTGCCGGCGCACGGAAGCTGCCAGAGTCCTCTTTCGGTAAAAGTGTTGTCCAAATTTGTTTTATGGTTTCGTGCACGTGAAGAATATTCCTAGTGAAGATCTATCGAGTAAGCTATCAGTTATATTGTATGCATGAAATGATATGATGAACTGAGGTAATTCTGCATGTGTGCAGTGTGGTGCAAAATTAATCCTAAAGAGCTTTGACGTCTGGGTTGCTGGCTTTTGTTACGCTTTTGTCGTGGCTCGAGTTTGTCATCGTGAATTTCCGTGGACCGAGGTTTGTGGAAATGAAGCAGTAGAGCAGTTGATGACCTGAATGTATTGCTGGAAGATTTGTTGCGATACCTTGTGAGTGCATCATTGTTTCCCGTCAATACCACCGTTTTCTTACGCCTCGCAGTGGCTGTCGTTTCATCTCAGAAAACGAAATTTGTATTCTGACGTAGAAATTCTCCGAAGTTTTGGCGTGACGTGTGTTTGGTTTTAAGAACCGTATCTAGAATCGTAAGAATGGTTCTTATTGCTTTTACTCTAACGCGACTCCTGCTTTGAAATACGCTTGACTTGCTGGTTGGAGTACCGTTAAACTGATAGTTTTTTTGGCGCTGTTGGCAGTCTTTTCGGAGCTAGACGAGATAATGCATACTACACGGAATTTGAAGGCATTGAAGAATGGCTTGCGTTTACCGGTACCGTTTCGTTACTGAGAATGAGAAAGTAGTAGGTCATCTCCATAAAGAAAAGTATAAACTTACTTTTGGAGAGATGCAGATTATTATTTTTTTTTTAATTAGCCACAATGTCAAGTCTTGTTTTTCAGTTTACTGCAGTGCTCGGAAATTTTATAAATGGTTCTTCTCGTTACTTCTTTCTATCGATCAGATAGTGTAATTTAGATGTAAGCTATAAATTAAAAGAAGGCATGACAGAGCCTTCATTTAAATGTTGCCTTTATTTCTGTATAAGTCAGACTCTTATCAAGTCCTGTTAACTATGTGCCACTTGGTCGTACATTGGTTGGTCACATTAGTAAACTCAAAGATGCTTTGTTTACTTGCGTAAAACGCATGAAGCTTGTGATAATGATTTTTTTAACATACCAATGTATTTATTTCCAAATACTGTACTATTCCATTAGCTATAAATAATCATTTTTATTATTATTTTATGGTAGCTTTCTGTATTTATACTAAACTCCACTCAGTATTTTGATAGTATTTTTGTTTTGGAGGTGCAAGGAGCATTGTGTAATAATGCTATTTTCTTTTCCCACACTTGTTCATTTAGTTACCCAACCTAATTTATCATTTCAAAACACATTTTTGTCTTTTTTGAGGAATTAGATTTTGTAACTAATAGTGACAGATGGTTTGGTGTGTCAGATGAGCTGTGATGAGGCACTCTCTCCTCAACCACCATCTATTTTCATCATGCCTGTTAAGAGCAACACAAGTTAAAACCATTGTTTGGATTTGCTAAAACAGTTTTAATACTAAAAATGTTACAGCTGACCCTGTGCCGAGTATTTGATTGCAGTATTCAGACATTTGCTTAATTTTTACCCTCAATACTACATTGAAGTAGGTCTAGTGTGACTTTGGTGGCGAAGACAACTTACAATGAAACACACTACACGTATTCACCAACTGTGGTGTGGCAAATACTGAATCTAGCAACACCAGATGTGGTTTCACCTATGACATGATTGAAATAGCAGAGATAAACAATGTTTTGGCATCCAGTGTGCTCCATTGAGAAGTACACTTCTTCTCAGTACATCACATTCTTTGCATTCGCCAGTTCTCAACGGAGCAGTCTCTTTCCAACCCAAACAAGATATCAGGCCCTGCCACAGGTTGGTTTGTCACAACAACTGTTTGGGGGGGGGGGGGGGGGGGGGGAATTGGAATAGAAGCAGATAAATATTGTGCAGTATTCTGTCTGTGTATATACACATATGTTGTCATATATCCCATCAGGGGTCAACCTGACATCCAGTAGGCCGACTATTGCTTTCAACCAGACTCATTAACTGTTAATTTGTAGTCTGTATACTCTTTATGTAAATCAGCATTCAGAGTTATGTACTGAAGAGGTTAACTTAATGGTCTGATTCAAAATTGGATTTGCAGTACCTACATCTAACTTCTACTTTGACCCATAATGTAATGTTGATGGGCATGTTATGTCATCTGTGTGCAAATAGCTAAGCAGAAATCTGATGACAATATTAATTTTGTTCCATGTAACATTTGGAAAGCAGGTTGTGCTGACAAGCTGTTCTGTATTGTAGCCCAAAGCCTAATTGGGCTGGAAGGTAATAACTCAATTAAGTTAACAAAGCCATCAAATGCGATGTCATGATAGGTCCTGCAATTCTCGCTATGTTGCCTATTGGTTTGCGGCAAGTCATTCATGTTTGCCATTATGATGGCTTCACATCTCAAAGTAGACAAATTTAGGAAGATTTAGTATTTCCTAACATGCTAACACAGCTTTTATTTTTTATAGCAGTAATTTTTGCTGTTAAAAGACACGCAAATGGTGTTTGGACAAAAAGTGTTACAAGAAATCAGCTAAATTATTGTCAGTCACTACAAGTGGTAATAGTGCAGTTATGGTGCCTGTTGCTGTTGTGTTGCATGTTGATGTTGATAACTTGTGGATGAATGATATAATCTGGATACGACGAATCATGAATCGGTAGCCATTGAGTATGCTTTTCTGTAATTTTCTGGGGTTTAGAAACAAATTTAGGTAGTGTTTTGTCTTACTACGTTAGAATTTAAATGCATTGGCATTACTGACAAAATGGGAAATAGAAAATACAAATAAGTTATTGCAATGACAGTCATATATTTTAGGCTACGCTAAACGCAGTCCATTAAAACAATCCTCTTTATGTGTTGAGATCATTGGCTCTGCTAACTTAAAAGCAAGGTGTCACAGTCCACCTAACCAAACCTAGACCTGGCTTTGCTGCAGATCGGTATGTCATCTCATCTAGCCCTTAACATAATAAATACAACAATAATCAGATCAACAAAACTTATTCTGGTGTTCTCCGTATCAATAACGGATGTAATGAATTTGTATTTTCCACCAAAATAAAACATTAGGTTCAGCAATTCTCGTCGGTTGCCATATTGACACCCAATTGGATACATCCAGTGTCAGCACACGATACAAGAATTAGTTGAGATGCACTTTAGCTGTGGGTGCAGCCGTTGCTATAACCGTTGCCTGACATCCTGCTCTCCTGGCAGGTAACAGTAGCGTCCAGCAGTCAACGCAGCCACCAACATGCCATCTGACGCAAAGAAGAGAGAGCAGCAGCGAAAGAAGGAGGCGGCCAAGGCACGGCAGTCGGGCCGCAAGCCGCAGCAGAGCAAGGCGCAGGCCGTGGAGAACGGTGCGGCAGCTGGCGACAAGGACAAGGAAACTACTCCGCCCGCAGAGGCCAATGGCATCGCCACTGAGAATGGTGACCGGGAGATAAGTGCAGAAGGTGAGTGGATGGCTGGAGCTGTTTCTGATTTTCGTAGATTTTTCTGATTCCATTTGGCTAAAATATTTTATACACCTTAGGTGAAACATACTGTGAATTGCGTAAATATATATGCTGGAAAATGCCACTTGAACCACTTACTGTACAATCTTTATTTATTGGTAATATTCTGCTGGTTGGTAGTACAAATTTTCACTGTTTCATTATGCCAAAACAAAAGTGTAATTTTTAGAGGAATACAACAAAACTGAGTTCACTTTTATCACTGGCAGTGGAGAAACTGTTGAGTGCACATTGTGTAATGAAACCTTGCAATTGGGCGGTCTGACATTATGCATTTTGTTAAAACAAAATACATCGCACTAAGTTCGAAGTAAAATACGCTCCTTGATAAAATGCATCATTGTGAAAAGTATGGTGACAGTGCAGCAGACTAATTTTAAAGTCACTTGGGATCACCTGAGTGCATGACCCAAATGTAAATGTCAGTGTAAATTTAATTTTGTCAATACAATTTTTTTCTTAATTGTCCCTGGATTTTTCCTAAACTTATTTTTAATAAAATTGATATGGACGTCCTAGCATAGGTGAAATCTCAAATAACTGATGTCCTCTAAAAATGGTAAGCTTAAGGGGAGTTGGAATGCCCTATCTCGCCAATGTTAAATTTGCTAACTTTGTGTACCTTTTTCTTTGGAACTATTATCTTCAGAACTTTGAAATTCTGGCAGAGGTTTTCAGCATATATTGTGAGCCCACTGAACTAGAACCAATGTTTTCTTTTTGTTGGTATAGTATTTATGAATTTTTTACCATTAAGCCATTTTTTATTGGAAAAAGTATAACATAAACTTCCCTAGTTCAGAGAATAAGCCAGTTCTTGTCATGATTCTAGTTCAGTGGCCTCTTTGAACTGTTTTGCAGCATTTCTGAAAATTTGAATGTTGTTGGTTGAGTGGTTTATGAGATAAAGGTACATGTAACACTAAAAATGTCAAATGCCAGAAAATGCGATTAAAGTAATTTATTATGAAAATTCACAAATACCTTTTATTCTATTATCAAAAGTGTCCAGCAGAGTAATCAGGGTCATCTTCTAGTTCTTCTTCTTCACCTAGAAGCTTTCTTCTCCTTGCTGCCCTTGCTTTTTTTGTATTAAATTCAGCTGCATACTGAGCCTTCCTTACTCGCACGCTGTCCAGAAGCTGAAGACCTCTGATGGTGTTGATACCAGGAGCAATGCCGAGCCTTGCCATGACCTTTAGCCTACCCATATGACCATCATTGAATGAAATAACAGCATCACTGACTCCCCATTTCAATGTTTTTATCCCAACAAATACATTCTTAGGTACACGAGTCCAAATGAGGTTGTTGAACGACTCGTTTTGATTCTGGGTACAACCATGAAGACATTTTCGCAGAAGATCAGGATGCCCCAAGTCTCTATATATTGGTTTAATTACTTCCATAACAGCCAATGGAATATAATTTTTATGGTGATAAGGATCCCCAGTAGCTTGAGATTTTCTATAATTGCACCATGACTGAGGACCATCTGGACAAGCAAAATGTTGAGGATTATCATCAGTTGATGATCGATGTAAATATGTGGCCCATACAGCTTGTCTCATTTCCTGCAAATTATTTGCATTATTTCTTATTGCCATACCATAGTATTGTTGTAATTCATTTATAATTTTATCTGACAGGCGACCTCTAATGGTTTTACCATCTGACAAAATTTTGTCCTTCAGATTCTGTTTCAGTTTCCTTAGACGAGTGCCCATTCGTTTCTGAACATGACCGACACATTCTAGTTTAGTTATTGTCTTATTGACATATGGCATGGATTCTGTAACACTTTTGTATGCCTTGGAGTCCCCATCTCCAAGGAATTTTGTGTAAAATACTCCCCGTTCTTTTTCTGATCTGCTAAACATTTTCACAGCAGCGGCAGCCTCCATGCCTCCACTCGTACCTTCATAATTCTTGCTACATATGTGAGCTGCTTCTATCTTACCAGATGCACAATGGTAACAATGTTTAGTGAGCACTTCATAGTCCAAAACTTTACCGCTGTCCACACTAGTAACAGTAGCAACAGCATTTTTGGATGTGTGACCCCTTTTCTGCCAGGTTCCATCAAAAGCAACAGGGATATCTGGGTTTCCTTCATTTATATATTTTGCTTCACTGGCAGCAGCTTTCATTGATAAATCTGCTACAGACTGAACAGCATCTCCTATCACTTCAGTGTAATTGTCAATTTTAGCAGGTGGAGGTGGAAGATTCATTATGGCACAAAATGTTGAGCAGCAGTATGTCCTTTACCAATTGCTCTCATTGCATACATTAGCCTGATATTACTCTCAAACAAATTGCTACTGCATGTTTTAGAGCTCCAAAAACAGGTCTCATTTTCACAACTGGCACAAACTATAGCAATTTTGCAGGAAAGTCCTATAGATTTTGTTATGTTCATATCAAAAGAACCTCCACAAAGATTACAACACAAACATTTCTTCATAAACTCAGTAAAAACAGGAAAGTCGACTAAAACATATTGTTCATTAGAAGCTTCATCTGTAATTTCACTTGCACAGTTTGATAACTTCTTTTTTGATGCACTGGTGGGCGTGTCTCCTTCACACATCTCAGCTGTACAAACGTCAGAACTTTCACCAGCATCAACAGGTGCTGAAGCAGAATCACTTGAACAAACGTTATTTGTAAATCTATTACCGCGAAACTTTCGCTTTTTAAATAATGATGCACTCCTAGGCATCGTAGAAACTACGCACTCACCACTGAAAGTCAAAACAAGACAGATAACAAACTCCAAATGAGCGACAAACTAAACTCGAGGCTCAAAACAAACACTCACAGATCAAAAACTGAACAATAAACACAGCTAGTCGTAAAAACAATGGTACCTATGGAAGGATCAAAGATTCTACAACTGAAGAGTGAAATCCACAGCCTTCTATATGTAATGTTTTCGGAAATGCGAAGATTTAAATGTGTACAAATCACAAGATGGGTAACTTTGCTGGGCGCACATGTAATTTTGAAAAATTAAATAAAAATACTTCCAATTGGAATTTCTTAACAAATTTTGCACCATTTTAAGCAGAAAATTTCAAATTAAGTTATAAGGTTAAAAACTGAAAATGTGAATTTTTTCCATTTTCCGGCATTCCAACTCCCCTTAATCTGTGAAAAATCAAGAAACAGTTAGCAGGCACAGTTGGACTGGGCTGAGATCTGAAAAGGGGCACATCGCTGGTGGTTGCGAACTAAAGTAACATTATGTACACAGTTTAATATTTGTTATTGAAACAGGCAGTTCATCATGACCGTAAGGCACCAGCACTAAAATTGTAGCAAACCAGCCCACCCATTCTGAATGGGATTGAAGGAATCTCCATTATGTGATTTATCGTATGGGGGTGGAAATGTGTAGTCTACTATTTTTGTACACCACATAAGAGAGGCGACAAAAGTCTTTCATTTCGACGTTAGTTAAGGTGGAGCTTGCATTCTAACATTGGCAGCAGTCTCCCTGTCAACACAGAGTGGGCTCACCTGTATCTACATGGCTATTCTGCAAATCACACTTAAGTGCCTGGCAGTGTGTTCGTCGAACCGCCTTCACAACAATTCTGTTAGTCCACTCTTTAACAACGTGTGGAAAAACACACGTATATATTTCCATTATTTTATTATGATGGTCGTTCCACCCTACGTAGGTTGTCATCAACAAAATATTTTCACATTTGGAGGAAAAAGCTGGTGATTGAAATTTAATGAGAAGATCCCGCTGCAATGAGATACTGAGATACACCTTTGTTTCAATTATGTCCACCTCAAATCCTGTATCAGGTTTGTATCCCCCCCCCCCCCCCCCCCCCCTCTTTCTTGATAATACAAAAACATACTGCCCTTTTTTGAACTTATCAATTTACTGTGTTAATCTTACCTGTATGGGTTCCACATCACACAGCCGTATTCCAAAACTGGACAGATAAGTGTAGTGTAGGCAGTTGGTTTAGTAGATCTGTTGCAGCTTCTAAGTGTTATGCCAATAAAACAAGTCTTTGGTTTGCCTCCTGCACAACATTGTGTGTTCTTTCCAATTTAAGATGTTCATAATTGTAATTCCTAGCTACTTAGTTGAATTTATGGTCTTTAGGTTTGATTTATTGTGTGACCAAAGTTTTAATGGATTTTTTAGCCACGTGTTTGACCTCACACTTTTCATTATTTAGGGACAGTTGCCAATTTCCGTACCACACAGATATCTAAATTGTTTTTCAAATGGTTTTGATGACTTTAGTAGATGATAAGACAGCATCATCTGCAAACAACCTAGGATGGCTGCTCAGATTCCCTCCTAAATCTGTTTATATACAGAAGGAACAGCATAAGGCCTCTAACATTTCTTCGGAGAACACCAGAAATGACTTCTGTTTTTCTCAGTGACTGCGTCTATTACTGAACTAAATTTAATGTTAAATGTCTTAAATATTTGCCAAGTTAGTTTGATTGTGGTATGCAGCCATGAGTTTAACCCCCTAATGTGTTGCCACCAGGGCAACAATTCTGTCCCATTGTACCAATTATTTTTTCTTTCTGTTACATTCAGGTATGAAGTGCAGGAAGAATGATTGTCCTTATCCTCACGATCTCTATGTGAGCGATACGTTATGGATTGTAATATATTCCTAGTTTAATCGTTTAAAGCTGGTTCTTGAAACTTCATTAATTGACTTTCTTAGGATAGTTTATGTCCATCTTAAAGAGTCTACCAGTTCAATTTCTTCATTATCTCTGTGACATTCTGCCACAGATCAAACAAACCCATGACCATTCATGCTGCGCTTCTCTGTATATGTTAAGTATCCCCTGTCAGTCGTATTTCATACAGATCCCACACATTTGACCAATTCTTGTGGACCAATGAAGACCGTGTTACACTCGAAGGATGTGTCGGCAGAATTTGGGCTACCAAAAATTCTAGAACTGTCATGGTAACCCCATTGCGTGAAGAGACCGTCATGCTGTGGTGTGGATTAATCACATAAGTTGTGGTCGGACACTTTTACGTAGAGGAAGTGCAGGGTGCTGTTTTTCGAACTGCCAGCGTGAGTGTTGTGAGGTATGCTGCTGATAGTTACAATATCCTTTGCCTGGCTGATAGGAACCTGCTGGAAGGTACGACTTTTATGCATGATGGTGCTCTATCCCATATTGGTACACATGTGAAACATCTCTTGCACACATTGGTTTGGTGAGGATTGTGTGCTGAGCTGCAACTTCTGTCATGGTTGGCCTCCCAGTTCCCCAGACCTCAATCCTTATGGTTATTGGTTGTGGTGTTACCTGAAGTCAAGTCAACTGTGATTGTCTGACCTCATTAGGGATCTGATGGCAATTTCTCAACATACCTACAGATATGCTGTACAGTGCTGTTGACAACACTGTACCTGAACTACAGGTTCTGTTGATGAGTGATGGCCTATATGGTGAACATGTATTATAAAGATCATCATCTTTGCTAAAAATAAGTTGCTGTGCTAATTATTGATTTCGTATTACATGAAGCATTGGACATTTGTGTACTTTCTTTTGGTTTCAATAAAATCCCCGAGTCATTTCAAGCAAGTGTGTCAATTTTTACCTCTCTACTTACACTTTTTGGTGAGTACTGAATTTTCAAATGTTAATGTACTTCTGGTTCACACTGTGTGTGTGTGTGTGGGGGGTGAATATCTGACCATACAGTATTTTCCAAATGACAGTAAATATGTAAATAAATGTCAGAGTTTGATGAAAAAAAATATTAAAAGCAAACTGAACAAACATCTCATCGCAGAGGCACTGTGCATGAAGCTGGAGGCAGATGCGCGGCTGAATGCGGAGGCGCGGGCGTGCACGGGCAGTCTGGCGGTGCATCCTCGGTCACGTGACATCAAGATTGACAACCTGTCCATCTCGTTCCATGGCCACGAGCTGCTGCAAGACTCTGTACTGGAGTTGAACTGTGGACGCCGCTACGGTCTGCTGGGGCTTAATGGCTGTGGTGAGTGCCTAGAGGCTCTGTCTGTGTGTTGTATGCATGGACAGGATTATGAGTCAGTGGATGGAGGGAATGTGAGGCAAAAAGTATGGTGTAGGTGTTAGACCATATCTGGTATTGGGTTTCAGGGAAGTCGACACTATTGTCTGTGCTGGGGAATCGGGAGGTGCCCATTCCAGAACACATAGACATCTTCCACCTAACACGTGAGATGCCGGCGTCAGACAAGACAGCTCTGCAGTGTGTCATGGAGGTATGTATGGCCTACATTGGCTGCACTTGCTGTAGGGCTTTAGCTTTAGGTATGTCAGGGCCCTTGCAGTTGTTGCCTATTAAGGTGCTGTAAAGGATCATACAGTTTGCCAAACTTCTCCAGTTCTGCAGTATGTAATTGTATTTGTGGAACACTAATCTCATTGAGAGAAATTTCGATTGACATCCAGATTGACACAATGTGTGAAATGTTTTGTGTCGATGTAGGAATGCAGTGTTTCATAGGCAGTATTACATTACTATGTTGTAAACAGGTTTGTTAGTAAGAAATGTCTTGCAGTTGCCATTGTCAGTACATGGAGACTACTTGGTTTGCAACTACAGATTGGAGGACCTGAAATGGGCTATTCGGTCTGACTCTATCCTTGAAGCTGGTTGTACCAGGTATGAATGCCAACTACTGCTCAGTGAACTCAGTGCATCTTCTCCTACAACACACATGTATAGTACTTCCATTATTACTGTTCATTGCTTGTTACATCCAACTTAGAATCAGATATTACCACTGTTCTCAATAGTTTTGTCTATCTCATCTGGTAGCTGTCTGTTAGCCAAACAGAACTGCATTTTCTGTTGTGACAGTGGGATTGTCATGAGCTGCAAGGGTCTAGGGTCCACAGTGTATCTCCTTAACAGAACGGAATGATTGTCTAAATGGCAAGTGTCGCAACGGGAAGTTGACCGTCCGTCCATTGTCCCATGTTGCGAGTGCACTGTGTCCAGCCCTCCTCATGTCACAGTCACAAGAGTACAGGAACTTCCCACACGACACTTAGCTTGATAGTGACCTCTCAACTATTAATAATATCACTTAGAAATCCTGACTATCCTTCGTCAGTTGGGACAGAGGTGTGGGGGATAACATAAGACTTTCTCAGAAATTCTGTTAAATCTTGCTGCACATAAAGTGAGTTTTCATTACACTGTGTCCCACTGATCATCAGTTTCTGCAATTGTGGAAAGTAAGATCAAAAGATTACGTGCATAAAACCAAGATTACTAGCAATTTCCACAGTGGTAGTGGGTTGCATCTTTTGCAGCCATGTATTATACAGGAAGAAATTGAGAAGAAAATGAATATTCTTTGTATGACAGTATAATTGATTTCTTCATCTGTTAAATTAATTGGAACATTGCATTGAAATATGTATTAAAGCATACAATGTAATGAGCAATCAAAAATTTTCTGTTTGACGATGCTACAGCATGCATGTAAAGTAGTGTCACTCAGAAGCGGGTACATAAGCGTTGACACGTAGGTAAGGGATTAGTGAGATGATAGTGTCTCTGTGACGTGGGTGCGGTAAATGCAAAGATGTTTACTACCAAAAGCATTCAAACAGGACCTCTGCGCTGTTGTCCTTTCCGTGGCTGCCAAAGGAGAAACACTGATAGACATTTGTTGAAGTGTGAAGAATGTGTATAGGCCAGCATGTCTGTGCAACAAGGCTTGCTGCTGCTTCCTGAAAACTCACAATCCCATATTGCAAATTTCAAAATGTATGAGTTACACCAACTCGAGTAGGGGGCCGCATGGCTACGCTCCCCAGTCTGAGGCCCCTTGCCACAGTTCACACGGCTGCTCCCGTCGGAGGGTCACGTCATCCTTTGGGCATGGCTGTGTATGTTGTCCTTAGTGTAAGTTAGTTTAGGTTAGATTAAGTAGTGTGTAAGCCTAGGGACCAATGACCTCAGCAGTTTGGTCCTATAGGAACTTACCACAAATATAAAAAAAAAATTTAAGTAGAGGACATTCAAGCACTGACCCTACAGTCCTGTCTCCCTATGTGATTATCACACATTTGGTCCCTTAAAAAAAGGCATTGAAGGGTCGGCGATGTTGTCAAACGAGAATGTGCATCAGGCAGTTATTGACTTCTTCATGGAGTAGGACATGGTGTTTTGCTAAGAGTATCTTCAACCTGGTGTGTCAGTGGGATGATTACCTCAATTCTCACGACGATTTTGCCCAATTGGCATACTGATTCTGGACTGTACGGCCTTCAAATGGAAACTCTTTGATCACTGATTTTATGTTTGCAACAAGAAATCATAGACGACAGAATGAAATGGTTCATTAACTTCAAAAAATAGTTGTGAAAATCTGAGTGGTAAAATATTTTGCAAACAAGTTCTGATCAACATAATTTGGTGTCAGTTGGTCTAATCACCAGGTTCTGAATGTAACATTCTGTTGACAGAATTTGGTGGATATATTTATATCTCAATGTCATTTATTCCCTGCACCAACCTGTTGTTTACTTTTTCTTCTCTATATACAGTGCTAAAGTTAGTGCAAGAAGTGTTTTGTCTACATTGATAGCCATTCAGACTAGTCTCAAAATTTTACCCTCATGATATGCACAGTGTGAGAGCTGTTTCAAATGTCAGGTTAAACTTGCCATACTTGGGTTGAATATCTGCACGTTTGTTTGACGAACCAATGGAAAGCAAATAGCAAATTCCATAAAAAGTTTGTTTGTTTACAGTGTTCCTTAGTGCCCTCTCAGATAATATTAATATTGACATCACACTTTCTGCAGCTAATGTGGTTGTATATAACGAAGTTCTATCTGAAAAAAGCTGCACCAGTATGTTGGATCTGATGACATTTCAAAGTAGTACGAAGATTGGCATCTTGCTTTAAATGTTCAGAAATGTAAAATTGTTCATTTCACAAAACTGAAAAGTAATATCTGTAGAGTACAGTATCCACAAGCCACAATTTCAGTCAGACGCCCTCAGTTACCAGAGTGGTGTTACATTTTGAAAGTATTCATTGACAGCTAAATTGTTTAAATTAGAGCACTAACCTTCTTCCCACAGGTAGAAGGTAAGTGACTGACAAATTTGTTATTCATGAAAATATTTTGAGGTCCCTATGTCTGTACCTGTCAACAACAGTAGTTATTCCTTTTGGTGTCTGCACTATAACCCTTATTCAAACGACAGAAAATCCAGGATTGGTTCCTTTACCACACAATGCCTGCTTGCCACTATTGATGCCACCTCCCTTTACACTGACACCCCAATGCCCATAGCCTTGCTGCTAATTAACACTAAGTTTTCCGGTGCCCAATGAATTCCAAACCCACAGCCTCCTTTCTGGTCATGGCGATCAGCTATATCTTCACCCACAGCTACTTCATATTTGAAGGCATCGCCTACAAACAAATCTGTGGTGCAGCAGTGGGCACCCGCATGTCACTATCCTGTGCCAACATATTTGTGGCAATCTAGAGGAATTCTTCATAACCACCCAAAATCCCAAACCCCTCATCTGGTTCAGATTCATTGATAGCATGTTCGTGATCTGTATTGAGGGTGAGGACACCCTATCCACATTCCTCTTGAACATCAGCACCTGATCCCCTGTTCACATGACCTGGTTGTCTTTACTCCAACAATCCACGTTCCTCAATGTTTACCTACACCTCAAAGAAGGCTACATCAGTACCTCTGTCCGAATCAAACCTACCAACCACCAGCAATACCTCCACTTCGACAGCTTCCACCTATTCCGTACCGAGAAGCTCTCCTGTACAACATACCCACCTGTGGCTGTCGCATCTGTGGTGTTGAGCAGTTCCACTCAAAATATACTGAAAATCTCACTGAGGCTTTCACAGTCTGAAATTATCCTTCCAACCCTATATGCAAACAGATCTCTTGTGTTTTCTTTCTCCAGTCACCCACCACCTCCCAAAGCCTCGCCGTCTGACCACAGAGGAACATTCCCCCCATGACTCGATACTATCCTGGACTGGAGCAACTGAATCACATTCTATGACAGGGTGTTGACTACATCTCATTGTGCTGTGAAATGAAGAATGACCTTCCCACTATCCTTTCCGAGCCTCCCACTGCGGTATTCTGCCGCCCGCCAAACCTACAGTACCCTCTTCCATCCCTACTCCATCTGTAATACCCGTGTTCCCAACCCCTTACCTCATGGCTCATATCCCTGTAGTGAACCGAGATGCATGACCTGTCCCGTACATCTTACCACAAACATTGCATTCCCATCAAGGCAGGGCTACTTGTGAAAGCAGTAGAGTTATCTACAACCTAAGCTGCAACCACTGTGTTGCATTCTTTGTGGGCACAATTACTGACAAACTGTGGCTGAGAAACAGCGGGACCACTCAGTTGCCGAGCACGCTGCCCAATAGAACCTTCGTTTTACTGAGTACTTCACAGCCTAGTGCCACCTGGATCCCTCCTACTGATAACAGCTTTTTGACTTGTGCAGGTAGGAACTCTCCCTGCAGTATATCTTTTTTTTCCCGTGGCCCTCCTTGCCTCAACCTTGGTCTCTCCCTGTCCTTCACTCACCCACAGCCTTTTTACCCCCCCACCCACCACCCACCCTCAATTTTACTGACTGCACCTAGCTGTCCTACCATCTGTCCAATACCATCATCCACCCCTACCGTATTTACTCGAATCTAAGCCGCACTTTTTTTCCGCTTTTTGTAATCCAAAAAACCGCCTGCGGCTTAGAATCGAGTGCAAAGTAAACGGAAGTTCTGAAAAATGTTGGTAGGTGCCGCCACAACTAACTTCTGCCGTCGAATATATGTAGTTCTGCCGTCAAATATATGTAGCTCTACACAAAAGAAAGAAAGGAAGAAAGAAAGGTGTAAGACGAGCTTTTTTCTCTGCCCAAAGTTTCCATATTGTTCATCTTCGAATGTAGCAGCACTTCAATGTACTACGAAAATCCGACTGGCAAGACTGTTGGGATGTTGTCACTATTGCCAACTATACGTTCTGAATTTTTTCCTACCTGTGAGAAGAGATGGTTGCTAATAGAAACTTTTATGAATTGTGAATCACATGCAGTATTCACTTCACTGTAAGAATAATACGAATATAAACATTTTGCCATGTATTCTTTCATGTTTGCTGCTATCTCATTTAAATCCCGTCTGCCTAATAAATTACGAAACTAGAGTGAGACAACAGCAAACGCGGAAGAATATACATATCATGTCATGTTTCTATTCGTATTATTCTTATGCCTAATAGTGATAGTCAGAAATGAAGCACGGCAATTGACTAGATTTGTAAATCTAAGATGACTCTAATTTCTGTGCAGAATGTAATGTAGTAAAAAGGTGTCTGCAAAGATTTTCAAACGGAGAAAAATTTTCACTACGCTCTCGTTCAGAACAGCTATCATACGCAAACTATTATTTGGTTCTTGTTGATCATTATCAAAGAAAGCAGCAGTGTAAGTAACAACAAATAAGTCTCTTGCCATTGTTTTGCTAATGAGACTATTCCTCTCTCTTTTTTAAAATTGTAAGCGGCGGTAGCGCGCACAAAAGCAAGCCATGCCGCGAGCGCCGTCAGGCCATAAACACTCATGATCAGAATGCAACAAACAATGCACGACACAGTACAGTAATGCATTTTCAGCTAAGAGTGACGTAAACACCTATAACAGAGAACGGCACTTATCAGATCAAAGAAAAATAATCATTCAATTCAAACCAGACGAAGCACGTGAAAAAGGAAGGGTACCCGTAAAAATACGGACGGAGCGCCTGACGCATAGCAGTGGCTACCTGGTAAAGCTTAACTGCTAAGCTTACGACTGGAACCAAACTACTGTAGCTGTATCGTCATTCATTTGACCTAAATTGTGTCTCGCATTACAATGGACCAACTTTGTTTCGATTTGGAGGTGCGGCCTAAAACTTCTCTTCAGGTGCGGCTTAGATTCGAGAAATCTTTTTTTTCCCTTGATTTAGAGTCTCATTTTTCAGGGGCGGCTTAGATTCGAGTGCGGCTTAGATTCGAGTAAATACGGTAACCTGCTGTCCCTTCACCCTCACCACCCCAGCCTCCCCTCACCTCCCACTACCTAGATTGCTTGTCACATTTGCTATTGCTTGCAGTCTGGCCTTTGTGGCCATGGTGTGTGTGTGTGTGTGTGTGTGTGTGTGTGTGTGTGAGAGGGGGACTCTATTTCAGGACGAGGCCCCTTTGGCCAAAAGTGTACTTGGTTAGCAGTCTTTTTTGTTGCCTGTCTATGATTCAAAATCCGCACTAAATGGTAGCAATCTATTCTATTACCCTTTTTCTCACTTGGCTCTGCAAGCATTTCCACATCCTGTCAGTGTTATCATGGAGTGCAGCTTTCTTCTCTGGTGACTCGTAAGAAGTGGGAGAGGAAGGACAGGCTGAGTACAGAGCACGGAGTTAGTTCTCTCTCCCCGGCACCCCTTTCTCGTGTGAAACAGCAGATATTGTGCCGAGGCAACGTCACACTGAAATTTGCATTCTAAATAATACAGAAGAAGAGAGTTACACAAAATAATTCTGCTGTCTGCTCACTTTTTTTACACTGGCCATTGTAGTGTTCTATTTAAGAAATTGTTGTAGAGGAACTGGAACTAAATTGTGTTACTTGCTGAGGTTTGTACAGTACACGTGTCCCACCAAAAGAATTTGAACTTGTTTTAAGCTAAATTCAGTTCAGATCATACGTGCTGAGATTTGTTGGGACGGTTGGCCCGACCCAGAAACTGTAAACTGTATGGAGCTCGCATGTCGGCAGATCTCGGACAACAGTTGTGCACGTGCTATTACGTGCACCAGCAGCTGTTTGTTGGTATTCATGGTCAACTAGATGGAGTCGGAGGCCTGACAGACAGTCAGTCGAATCATGGACCAGGACCACTCCGATCTGTTTATCGAGTTGTGTATATGAGAGGACACTGTGCAGTGTGAGAGGGTTCAGATACCTTAGGCAGATGGGTCAGCGGCTGTATTTACCGGTCAGCGTCTCGAGAATGTAGCAGAGGGGCGGAGGAAAGAGAGTGCCGACAGATTGCCGATCCTGCATACTTTTGTGGAAGTGAATGACAAGCTGTTATGGTGCCCAGCCAGAGGACTTGGACGGTTTCTGCAAAGTGGGACATAATGACTGACATTAGTGGTGTATTTCCTAGTTGATGTAGCTCCTTTGTCAGTAGCATAGCGAGGCCTTGTGTTTGTTTGGTGTGCATTTGATTTTGGACACTCGTGCAATATATTTGGAAATTTACATCTCTGTTGGCATTTTTTGGTTCTGACAAATGACATGACGATCCACATCGTAATAGATTGTAAATTGAAGTTCTTCTTTTTTCTTGTAAGTATTCCAGTAGTGTCTGTAGGTACATGGACAATCTGAGGCTGCAAGAAAGTACAGGTATAGTCAATTCATTTCACAGTTTTAATTAACTGTTTTATTCAGCCCGATCAGATTAGGGCCTTCCAACCTTATTCAGGTTGGTCCTGGGGCTATGCGAAACAACAGTTTCGAATTTTGATATTTTGTGTAATTGTTGATCTAATTTAAAAATTAAATATTCAGTTGTAATCTAATTGTGAAGAGAGGAGATGATTTTATGTTAAAAGTTTAACACAATAAGACAAGTATTACTGTTAGAAATGGTGTAATTGTCTTGTGGCAGTGTAACTCGTGGTATGCGAATAACTTGAACAGTATTCATCCAATATTTTGGAATGAGAGCACTTAGCAACTTCTGACAAACTTTATTTGTATTTTCAAACTTTTGCAAATCTTTGTCTGACACACCCTACAAAATGTTGGAAGGAAAAAAGTTTATTGTTCAGTACATTTTAACTGTTAGTGCAATAAAACTTGAGCATCAGGCATAATATTTTAATTTATTCCTTCCTTACTAGTAACTTCATTGGCACCACACTTTCCAGACAGTATCTTCATATATCACTGAATGTGCCATTGTAAGACACAGTTCAGGAGATGGAACATGATAAACATTAAGATGCATGAAAAACTAGCTAGGCGTAAAATATAGCACAAATTAACCAGTTCATATTCATCCAGTGTTACATAATGATAACACTTTCTCAGCAACTTCCGAAAAAGGTTAATCTCAATTCAAAACATTTACTAAGCTGTTTCTCGCTTTCATGCTTAATGTCAAGTATTAAACACGTTAAATCATTTGTAAAGTAGTCAGATATTTGAAGCTGTTTTGTACATAGAAGTTCAGTTCTTTAAAAATTTGGGATTTTAAAAAGTTCTCAGTTTCTACATGTACTTGTGGTTCAGTTATGTAGATCTGAGATATTGTGGTGGTGATAAAAATTATCACTAATGCTAATAATAATAATAATAATAATAATAATAATAAACCCCGTGGAGGCCCGGGAAAAGAATAGGCCTCCGGTATGTTCTGCCAGTCGTAAAAGGCGACGAAAAGAACAAACCACTAATAGGGCTAACCCCCCTTTTAGTGTGATTACTTGATTCAGGACAGAACTAAAGAAGCCTCGGACAAGCGCCGTCATGGTCGGGGACGACGCTTGAACCCTATGCCCGCCCACAATGGTAACGACACTGCTAGCCAACTGGAAAATGATTTAAATCCAAATAGAGGTGTTTTGCAGGATATGCTTCCTGCAACCACCCTAGAAGGAAAACAAAGACAGAGGATGAGATGGTCAGATGAAGTTAATCGACACCTCATGTTTTGTTATTACCAAGCAACAAACCTAGGAACCAACACAACTGGATACAGATCACAAGTATACACAACATTTATTACCAGATACCCGGAATTAAAATTTTTAACAGAACAACGACTAGCTGATCAGATCCGTGTAATAATAAAAAATAACAGGATACCCCAGTCAGAATTAGAAAAC
The DNA here is from genome assembly GCF_021461385.2 of Schistocerca piceifrons. Taxonomy (NCBI): domain Eukaryota; kingdom Metazoa; phylum Arthropoda; class Insecta; order Orthoptera; family Acrididae; genus Schistocerca; species Schistocerca piceifrons. The sequence goes on along the minus strand of NC_060148.1, from coordinate 64,124,349 downwards.
ATCAAACAACAAGTACAACAAATACTGGAACAAAATAATGTGCAATCAGAAGAAGAAGAAAATGCAGTAATGGACTCAAACATCCCAGAGCAAACAAACAAAGAACAACACGCATCAATTAAACAATCAGAGGAAAACGAAATCTTAAGACAGCCACCAGAACAAGCACAAATAGAACACGAAGTGACACACATGTTAGATATAGAAGAAAAATTTCAGCTGACACATATAGAATACAAGGACACAAATACAGACATTAGACCATTCTTGCATAGACCGCCAAATAACCCACAAGTCGAAACAACAATAAAAACTATCAACACAATCATACACAACAAAATAAATGAAAACATAACTATGGAAGAGTTAAAACTACTGGTTTATATAGGAGCACACACTAGGCAGAGATCAGAACCAACCAACACACAGAAGAAACCCACAAAACCAGCATGGCAACACAGGCTACAGATCAGAATAGAAAAACTGAGAAAAGACATCGGACAGCTAACACAATTTATAAGAAATGAAATGTCAGTATATGTGTCTGTATATGTGTGGATGGATGTGTGTGTGTGTGTGTGTGTGTGTGTGTGTGTGTGTGTGTACCCGTCCTGTGTATGTTTGTGTGTGTATCGACCTGCCAGCACTTTCGTTTTGGTAAGTCACATCATCTTTGTTTTTAGATATATTTTTCCCACGTGGAATGTTTCCCTCTATTATATTCTTATCACAAATTCTTTAACAGTTACATTGCAGACCCATACACATTCCCTGATACACTTTCACATGGAATAACTTATCTGAAACCTAAATATCAAGCAGACCCAGCTAAGTATCGCCCCATAACATGCCTACCAACAATATACAAAATATTAACTTTACTATTACACAGAAATTAGTGACACATACAACACAGAACAAAATTATAAATGAAGAACAAAAAGGCTGTTGCAAAGGAGCACGAGGATGTAAAGAGCAACTGATAATAGATGCAGAGGTGACATGCCAAGCTAAAACTAAACAAGTGTCACTACACTATGCATACATTGATTACCAAAAAGCTTTTGATAGCGTACCCCACTCATGGTTACTACAAATATTGGAAATATACAAAGTGGATCCTAAATTGATACAGTTCCTAAACATAGTAATGAAAAATTGGAAAACCACACTTAATATCCAAACAAATTCAAATAATATCACATCACAGCCAATACAGATTAAGTGTGGAATATACCAAGGAGACTCATTAAGTCCTTTCTGGTTCTGCCTTGCTCTGAACCCACTATCGAACATGCTAAATAATACAAATTATGGATACAATATTACTGGAACATACCCACACAAAATCACACATTTGCTATACATGGATGATCTAAAACTACTGGCAGCAACAAATCAACAACTCAACCAATTACTAAAGATAACAGAAGTATTCAGCAATGATATAAATATGGCTTTTGGAACAGACAAATGTAAGAAAAATAGCATAGTCAAGGGAAAACACACTAAACAGGAAGATTACATATTGGATAACCACAGCGACTGCATAGCGATGGAAAAACAGATGCCTATAAATATCTAGGATACAGACAAAAAATAGGAATAGATAATACAAATATTAAAAAAGAACTAAAAGAAAAATATAGACAAAGACTAACAACAATACTGAAAACAGAATTGACAGCAAGAAACAAGACAAAAGCTATAAATACTTACGCTATATGAATATTGACCTACTCATTTGGAGTAGTGAAATGGAGTAACACAGACCTAGAAGCACTCAATACACTTACACGATCACAATGCCACAAATATAGAATACATCACATACATTCAGCAACAGAAAGATTCACATTAAGCAGAAAGGAAGGAGGAAGGGGATTTATCGACATAAAAAACCTACATTATGGACAGGTAGAGAATTTAAGAAAATTCTTTATAGAACGAGCAGAAACTAGCAAAATACACAAAGCAATCACTCATATAAATACATCGGCTACACCACTGCAATTTCATAACCACTTCTACAACCCTTTAGATCACATAACATCAGCATATACAAAGAAAGTAAATTGGAAAAAGAAAACACTATATGGCAAGCACCCGTATCATCTAACACAGCCACACATCGATCAAGACGCATCCAACACATGCCTAAGAAAAGGCAATATATACAGTGAGACGGAAGGATTCATGATTGCAATACAGGGTCAAACAATAAACACCAGATATTACAATACCACAACAGATAAATGCAGACTTTGCAAACAACAAATAGAAACAGTAGAGCACATCACAAGCGGATGTACAATACTAGCAAATACAGAATACCCCAGAAGACATGACAATGTCGCAAAAATAATACATCAACAGCTTGCCTTACAACATAAACTTTTAAAACAACACGTTCCTACATACAAGTATACACCACAAAATGTACCGGAGAATGATGAATACAAATTATACTGGAACAGAACCATTATAACAGATAAAACAACGCCACACAACAAACCTGACATCATACTCACCAATAAAAAGAAGAAATTAACACAACTAATCGAAATATCCATACCCAATACAACAAATATACAAAAGAAAACAGGAGAAAAAATTGAAAAATACATCCAACTGGCTGAGGAAGTCAAAGACATGTGGCATCAGGATAAAGTTGACATCATACCAATTATACTATCAACTACAGGAGTCATACCACACAATATCCACCAGTACATCAATGCAATACAGCTACATCCAAAGATATATATACAACTACAGAAATCCGTAATTATTGATACATGTTCAATTACCCGAAAGTTCCTAAATGCAATATAACACATACTGTACAGTTAAAAGGAAATGACGCTTGATCAAGGTCCGCGTCACTCCATTTTTAACCGGACTTAACGTCTGAGAAAGTGAAGGAAATAATAATAATAATGGCAAAGAATTAGCCCTGATTGAAGCCAACAACAGAAAGCTTCTGAAGGTACAGCAAATTATGAATCGATGCCAGAAAGCTGTAGTTCAGTGCTGGACTGTCAGCTTGTGCAATAATGCGTTGCAGGAGAAGATCGGAGGCAAAAAATAGTAAGGAAAAGACCCAATCTTGGCTGACCAGTGGAACACTGAAGAAGAAAACTGGAATCATTCTTTCTGTGCAGAAGACCAAGCTATCGGAATGAATGCCATCAAATCCAGAATAATCAAGAAATTGGCAAAAGATCCGAAGTGTGAAGAAGCTGATGAAACAATTTATCATGTCTTCTGCTGTTCCAAAAGGATTCCTCAGGCCAGTTTAGAAGTACAGGCACAGTGATGTGCCACAAATGATACAGAGGAACTAGGCCACAATTACCATCTGCTGCTGGCAAGAAATTAGTGGTACAAAGAGCCAGAGAAAGTTTTAGAAAATGAATTTTCCAAATTACTGTGATAATCAAAATTTTGGACAGATTGAATGCTGGAACACATTACACCAGGCATCACAGCTGTGGAGAAGGGTGAACAGTAAATGATTGACATTGCTGTCCCAGCTGATTGCAGAATTGGTGAGAAATAGCTGGTACAACTTGGCAGGTATTTGTGCTTTATGAAAATACAACTACAGCAACTGTGGTGTAAACCAGAGAATGAAGTCCCAGTGGTTTGTAGCATATGCAGTAGTTCAGGAGATCTTGGTGGGCTTTTGAAGATCAATGATATTAATAAAATATACATCTGACAACTACAAAAAAGGAAATTTACTGAGATCTGCAGAAATACCTGCAGCTACAGCATGCAGTCATAAATGGTTGGGTATTGTCAGACTGACACACACACACACACACACACACACACACACACCTCCAGCATTTCCGGCCAGAGATGCTGCTGTGTGTGTGGGTGTGTGGGTGTGTGGGTGTGTGGGTGTGTGGGTGGGTGTGGGTGTGGGTAGTTTTTTTTTTTTTTTAAAAACTGATGAAGGTTGTGGCTGAAAGCTTTATGTAAGTGTCTTTTAATTGTTCCTGTCTGCAACTTGATGTGTCTTTACAGTAAGTAGCAATCTGTCTTTTCCTACATTGTTGATATTACCTCCATGAGTCTCCATTGTTTAATAACAAACATTGGTAATAATAGTGAAATTGGTTTAGCTCTTTTGAAGCTGTGTTTAATGCCATTAGAAACAGAATGGATAATGACAGAAGATGGGAGTGACAGAGTAGCTGTTCAGAAATAAGTTTATATGAAGACTCAAATGAAGAATGAAAATTTGTACCAAAGCCAAGATTCGAACCTGGGTGTCCTGTACAGTTGGCAGATGTGCTGCCAGGCGGGGTAGCCACACGGTCTGAGGTGCCTTGTCACTGTGTGGCTCCCCTCTGTCAGAGGTTCGAGTCCTCCCTTGGACATGGGTTGTGTGTGTGTTGTCCATAGTGTAAGTTAGTTAAAGGTAGATTAAGTAGTGTGTAGGCTTAGTGACTGAGCAGTTTGGTCCCATAAGACCTTACCACAAATTTCCAATTTGCAGATGTGCTAACCAGTACACCACCCTGGCACAGTAGCTTTGCACGACTGCACAGACTACCCTAGCACACCTCCGTCTTCAAGCCAAATTCCCTTTCACTCCTCAGTGCACTTGGTTTTCCCCTTAAACTCGAACAGCTTTGTAGAGGCTCTCCAACTATGTTGGAATAGCATCTTGGCATCATATGAAATGGATAATCCTGCCTGAAATGCAGGCGTAGGTGCTTTGACCAAATGAAGCTATTTGGTTCCAGAGACGTTTTCAAATCTCGGACATCTGTTACGTATATATGCAAACTGAAGCAATGAATTAAAATTTGTAAAAGGCTGGGATTTGAATACATTTTCATTGGTAGCTGCAGTTTGCCTGCATGCATCATCGCGTTTGAGACTTGAAAAGGCATCTGGAACCAAATAGTATCATTGGTTCAGAAAGATCAGATGGTTTAGAGGTATGTGTAGGTGGGGGAGGTGTGGAGGAGAGGTGGTCTTTGTAGAGGGGGGAGGTGTGGGTGGAGGAAGGTGCTGGCGCGGGGGGGGGGGGGGGGGTTGTGACTAAAGTGAACTGCGGAAGACATGCATGTCAAAGAAGAGAGAACTATGGTGGTAAAGGGACCATTAACTGTCTTTTAAGCCAGGAAGGAGATTTTTGGTGAAGATCAGTCCAAATTTAGGTTCCCAATATACAAATTGTTTGAGACATTGGCTGTGTTACTCAGTGCTGTAGTGAAAATTTTGATTTGGGCGGGGGGGGGGGGGGGGGGGAGGGAGAGAGAGAATTTCCTTTACACTGTTTGGGCACTAGCATTACAAAAAATGACATTTTGTTAGGCATGGCTTAGAAAATGGGGAGAGACAGAAAAGTAGCCCAGAACATTGGCTCAATGGAGACTTACTGGATGTGATGAGGAGGAGACTGACTGCTGGCGACTGCACTCATTGCATTGGACAGCATTTCAATAGCCCCATTTCTCCTGGGCATTGCTGCTTCTGTGTCATCCAATTCAGACAGAGTCAAGTCGCGACTTGTTTAACTGCGTAAATTTGAACATTGTGACTCTCTTCATGGGGTTTGGAATTAAGTGGGCATTCTGGGGTAGATGTTCTGTCTAACATCCTTTGTTCTTCTCGCAGACACAACAAATGTTTGACTCCATACGTGGTCCAAATGTTCCAGGCTGCCTCTGTCACACATCTGCTGAACTCGTTCAGAAAAATAAGTCAGAATTATTTTGATTCCTCCACTTGGCACTCCACTTTCTGGTGTCCATAACGCCACTTGCTTTTTTTTTTTTTTTTTTTTTTTTTTTTTTCCCCAGGTGACCGTATGTAAAATCAAATAGCAACAGTGAACTACAAATGAAAAATGTCAGTCAATAAATAAACTCAAAGCAACTCGAATACCAATGTGCAAAACAAAGATGCTATGAACTTGTGCACCAACGTAATAGTAAAAAGATGAGTTTCACAGTAGCAAAGATGAAAATGTGCTCGTACTTTAGGTACCCATTTCACAGCCCATGTTACCAAACATTTTCATCTTGTTTTGGTCCAGACTACCACCTTTCAAAATGTGGTACACATTTTTAACATCCCATATAGACAATGTGTTACAAAAGGAACTGAGAAAAGAGAAAGAAAGTATTTATGCTGGGAGTGGGACTGTAGCAAGTGCAAGTATTGCACCTCACTATGTCTGACACTGCCAACAAGCACAGGTATTAAAGTGTCTGCCGCTGGCAGGTGGACGAGGAGCGCATCCGCCTGGAGAAGCTGGCGGAGTCGCTGGTGTCATGCGAGGACGACGAGTCGCAGGAACAGCTGCTGGACGTGTACGAGCGGCTGGACGACCTGTCGGCGGACACGGCGGAGGCGCGTGCCGCCTGGATCCTGCACGGTCTCGGCTTCTCGCCCGACATGCAGCGGAAGCGCACGCGCGACTTCAGTGGAGGCTGGCGCATGCGCATCGCACTGGCCCGCGCCCTGTATGTGACACCGCACCTGCTACTGCTGGACGAGCCGACCAACCATCTTGACTTGGACGCCTGCGTCTGGCTCGAGGAGGAACTCAAGTCGTGAGTAGTGCGAGGGTGTGGGCTCTGTCACTAGGAGCAGGTGGGACTGTTCGTTTATTACGAGCCGGTTCTCAAGTTGTTTCCTCTGTTGTGCTTTTCGTATTATACCTGTGTGCCCCAGGAGGAATGGTCAGTATTCAGAGATATGAGAACACTCGTGTGAAGGAAAAAACTTGTGGACTTGTACCCTATTCCAAATGGTGTTCAAAACTAGGACATTAATGTATATTTGTTTTTGGGCTAGTGCTGTGTAGATAACATGCCGTACCCACCCAACCTCTTTGATGATATATTGTAGCCCAACCTAGATCGTTGCTGTAAAGCTCTTTGCGTGGACTGTCTTTCTGTTATTAAACTAGCCTGTTAAATACACAGTTGTCTGCGGTGTGTTGAGAGTCAAGTTGTGCTCTAGGGATTGGGATTGTACTAGAGAGAAGCATCGGTTAACTATTTGTACATGTGTTCGCTAAAGTGCCACACATCTACACTAACAAAGAATATGCAGATATGGTGTACATTTATGGGTTTTGTGACAGTGCTCCTACTGCTGTGGAATTATGTCGGCTGCACTTTCCGACACATCGGAATCCTGATTATAGAGTATTTACTAGAGTTTTCAGCACATTTCGTGTCACTTCTTCCTCCAAGTACCCATTTTTCTTATACATATATATATAATAGAGGGAAACATTCCACATGGGAAAAATTATATATAAAAACAAAGATGAGGTGACTTACCGAACGAAAGCGCTGGCAGGTCGATAGACACACAAACATACACACAAAATTCTAGCTTTCGCAACCAACGATTGCCTCATCAGGAAAGAGGGAAGGAGAGGGAAAGATGAAAGAATGTGGGTTTTGAGGGGAGGGTAAGGAGTCATTCCAATCCCGGGAGCGGAAAGACTTACCTTAGGGGGGAAAAAAGGACAGGTATACACTCGCTCGCTCGCGCTGCGCGCGCGCACACACACACACACACACACACACACACACACACACACACACACACACACACACACACACATATCCATCAACACATACAGACACAAGCAGACATATTTAAATATAAGCTAGAATTTTGTGTGTATGTTTGTGTTTGTTTGTGTGTCTATCGACCTGCCAGCGCTTTCGTTCGGTAAGTCACCTCATCTTTGTTTTTAGGTATATTTTTCCCATGTGGAATGTTTCCCTCTATTAATATATATATATAATGATTATAATTGAGGGAAACATTCCACGTAGGAAAAATATATCTAAAATCAAAGACGATGTGACTTACCAAATGAAAGTGCTGGCAGGTCGACAGACACACAAACAAACACATACACACAAAATTCAAGCTTTCGCAACAAACTGTTGCCTCATCAGGAAAGAGGGAAGGAGAGGGAAAGACGAAAGGAAGTGGGTTTTAAGGGAGAGGGTAAGGAGTCATTCCAATCCCGGGAGCGGAAAGACTTACCTTAGGGGAAAAAAAGGACAAGTATACACTCGCACACACACTCATATCCATCCGCACATACACAGACACAAGCAGACATATTTAAATATATTTTATCCACTTTATATTATGAAATTGTAATATTTAGGAGCATTGTTATTAAAGTTAACTCATAAAATTTTCGTATATAGGCTAGTGACTATAGTCTTTGACAGTGGTAAAGTTTGTAATTTTATGTTCAGATTGTGATTTCACATTCACCTCAGGCAAGAGGCCTGGTAGTATTTGTGTTTCAAGGATGATATCCGCCTTCCACCTATGCATTTGGCCATTAGACCTTCCAAGACATTTACAAATTGTGGGGAAATGACAAATTGTGGTTTCCCTCAACATGGCTTGCCTAAATGGCCTCCCAAGACTCCAGTGAAGAGTGTGTTACAGTAGTGTCAGTCTCTCTGATTATGAATTACTACTATATATGTTATGCAGAAATTAAATTATGTTGAAAACCTGAAGTAACAATTGAGCAGCACTGGCAAGGAGATGTCCGCAGTTGTGGGATTGACTTTGTGAAATAATCTGTATTATGATGCATGTTAAGCTCCATGGAATCATACCCTACAACAGTTCACCCTGGTGGATGTCAAATATTTAATGTTTTTACTGGTGCTTCTTAAGAATTGTCAGCTTTCTGAATCAAATATTTAGCGGTTTGCATTTTTTGAAAAAATGCAGATTTTAACCAAAATACTGCTCTGATCAAGTTGGGGCTTGTAACTTTTGTGATGTACAATTTCATATTCCAGGGTGTATACGACCCAGGACAACCAGGAGATCCGGGAAAAGCCCGTGAATTTTTTCATTCGGGAGAAAACCGGGAAGAACTTGGGATTTTTTAGAATTCCGGGAATTTAGTTTTAGTTTTCAGTTAAAAATTTCGTGATTTTGATTGGTAAGAAATGATGCTCTAACAAATAATTTTACTTTAGACCGCTGCAGCAATAAAACATAAACATTGGAAAGAAAACCGAAATAAACTTAAGTTGCAAAGGAAATGCGCCATTTCCAATGACAAATGACAGCGCACACAAAGTGCCTGCCAACACCAAAATGTGTCGAAGGTTTTAGGACGAAGACTATGCAATACTTAATAACAACAAACTGCTTCTGATTACTGTGAGGTCACAACGGTTTGCACTAGATTCGTTTGAGCAGTTGCCAGGGGGCTTGTGCGCATGCGCAGTTGATTCACATATGAGCAGAACCTGCTCCCGCTTATGGCTATTTAAAGTATGGCTGTTAGCTGTATCAACTGTAGCAACAAGCATTCACACACAGCTGGAAAAATTCTTCTGGTGAGTCCAAGATGCCAAATTCGCGCATGCGCAGAGTGGTTTAACTAGCAGTGGAGGGGAGGGTAGTCTCCATGTGACCCATCTTTAGATTTAGTGATTTTGCTGTTTCTTCTTTGTTGACAACTCTCACGTCAAATGAAAACAAAATGAATTTCTGTGGCCGAGAGCTAGCAAGTGAATTAAAATGGTTATTACAAAAGACTGAAATTTTATTAGTTTCAGTTTCCTGATTTTATTTTAATTCCAGGTTTTTGGCAGTCAAGCATTAATTGCTTTTCAGAATACTGAAGTAATTTTTGTTGATTTGCTAAAAAAAATGTGGCTTTTATTAATCTTTCTGGCAGAGGCAGTCTATTTATTTGAAACGAAGTGTTTTATTCCACAGTATTGGCTGGTGTCAACTGTTTGCTGAATTACAAGTGCCTGTGTTTATCCCCTGGCTCATGTGGTGTTATGCTATAATAAAGAACCAAACATTAGATACTGGTACTCCAAGGAAATTTTCAGCCCGAAAACCACACTGAAAAGCTTAACATCAGTTTGGGGGCTATTTCTTTGTGAATCTGGACATATGAATATGCACTTTCCGCCGAATTAAGCATTTTAGTCTGGTTTACGAAATTCCGATGCTCTTGGAGTACCCTCTGATATTCTGTTTCATTTACGACGTAATATAAGATCTCTTACTGCTATATAGGTATGAACGTGTAGGCTTCCTACATCATTGTAGCTGCACACGCGCAGTAACACCGTTTTCTGGTGCTGTCTGACAACTGCTGAAATGAATTCTAACATGTTGCGGGAAAATACTGTTAATGGTGGTTGAAAAACGTTAACTTTAAAAATAAATTTCATTTTACGCAAGATGAATTATGTTACGTTTGCGGATGTGCTTTGAATTTCTTAAATCACGGAGCGTTTGATTCTCATTTAAAGCTTAACACTGTGACTGCCAACCACTTAGCAGAATTTCGTGCCTAGACGTTTAAGTTTACTAGCACCTTTGTGTGATGTATATTAAAGTGTAACACGTGCAAAAAAGACTAGCATTATATGTGAAAGCTTTTCTTGTAGCTACACCGTGTGTATTAATCTAAATCATTAACTTTTCATATTTGTGTGTTCGCGCCACTGAACAGTGATGTTGGTTGCTGTTTGTACGTCGTGTCGTTTGCTCCAAAGATCTGCTATCATCGGTTGGTGAGATCACGTGACGTCAGCTATGATTGGCTTACTAAAGCGCATCGCCGTCTTGGTTTCAATGCGTCGGAAACTAATGTGTTGTGTTTGGTGGAAGAAATATATACTTTCGTAATACGAAAATATGCAGTGTACATGCTGCTGCACATGAAACACCTTTCAAAATGATTCTTTTTTTAGGAGGGAGGGGGGGGGGGGGGAGAGGGAAGTGCCGGGAAGTTCTACACAGGTGTATAAAATCTGAACCATTCAAAGGGTTTCTAAATTTTATGGTTCAGAGAGGAAGTATTCTGTCACCTAACACAGAAAAAGTGTCTTTTCACCCGGGACAGTGTGTTCTTTTACTGGGACATCTGAGAAAAATCTGGGAATTTTTTTCTATGTCCACGTATACACCCTGTATCCTGATCAGTTTTTAGCTTTGTAGTTTAATTATTCAGCACCATTTAAATTTTTCTTAAAATCATATTTTGCTTAACATATTCATTTGATCATCCTGAGACTTTGCAACGTTAACATTAATGTACTTAATCATACACTTATGAATTTTTAATTTCACTCTTCAATTATGGTGCAATCGTTTGCGTGTTAAGCACATGCACGTTATGACGACGTGACGCTGATAGTAGTGAACTGGGCACACTCGCTCGCCTCCATACCTCTTACAACGGTACAGCACTAGTTTCGCCACAGTGACTCACATAGGAAAATTAGAGAGAACTTTGGAGAAAACAAAAGGAGCTGTACGAATATCGAGAGCTCGGATCACAATGCAGTACTGAGTGAAGAAGGGAAGACTGAAAGGTGGAAGGACTGTATGGAAGGCCTGTAAAAAGGAAACGAACATGAATCCAATATTATGTTAATATGGAGGTGGTATCTGTTCTTTTGGACATGTCTGAAAGAACAGATACCATCTTCACATAGATAAGGCTTACTGGCCAATGATCTTCTTCTGTGCGGATGCACTCATATTGCCCGAACTCTTACGGGAATCGGTAGACTGACTGCTACAAGTAATGAGTATAGTGGGTAGGGGCACTACTAATGTAGCGTGTGCACTATAAGTTGGAAGTGTGGGTCTCAGGGGGAGCGTGCCAGAGGTAAGGCCGGTATTACACAATCAAATTTCTTTGTCAAAGATTTGATCAAATATTCCATCAAATACGTTTGACAAAGATCTTTGACGTAGCGCTAGAAGGGATATTACATGGTCATCATATTTTTCGTCAAAGTTCAAGATGGCTGACAACAACAACAACAACAACAACAACAACTTGTTATTAACCGCAGTAGTTGCATGTACCACAGTTGCACTGTGTGCACATGCGGAGGAGAAGCGAGGGGAAAAAAAAGGAAACATCCACGTGGGTGAAGCCGTGGGTTTTACGACGACACGATAAAAGCATTCAACAAAACTTGTTACGTGAGCTTATAGTGGAGGACGTCAAGTGGTACATCAATTACTTAAGAATGGATGAGCATACATTTCTGTATGTGCTCAATGAAGTGTATCCTTATATCACAAAGCACAATATTCACTTAAGAACTGCTACATCTGCAGAAGACAGGCTCACTGTAACTCAGACTCCTTCCAACAGGAGAGGGTTGGGTTGGGTTAGGTTAGGTTAGGTGAGGTGTGGTCTGGTCAGGTCAGATCAGGTTTCCAATCTTCTTAATCTATTTTTGTATTCAGCATGCCTCACGTTGTAAAGCGCCTCATCAGCTTCATACATCTCTATTAATTTTGTAGTTGTCGGCACACATCAATTGTATTTACAGGCAAAGTTCATAAAATCACAACAGACTACAGAATGCTGCAGCGATGCTAGCGCTCCACGTGGTAACATATCACATTGCAGTGAACAGAAGACAAGCGACTTCTTTGATCAAATCTACAGCGAAGCCCTAGATTTGATCAAATATTGGACGACATTTGACAAAGTTCCCTATTACACCATCAAATATCTTTGACAAAGATATTTGATAGAGTAATACCGGCCTAAGACCCTGTAGTCGCACTATCCTGTGTGTCCTCGCTGGCTCAGTCGGATAGAGTATCCTCCATGTAAGCAGGAGATACTGGGTTAGAGTCTCGGTCGGGGCACACTTTTCATTTCAACTGCCCCCGTTGATATTTATCAATGCCTGCAAGCAACTAAAGGTCTGGATTTCATTGTAATTTCAATGTTGTGTAAGTTGATGAATATGAAATGGGAGATTTGATACTACAAAAATTTGACAGAGCTTTGAAAGATGCAAGTCAAAATTAGGTCCTTGGAGTAATTATTGATATAATTGGAGAACTTACCATGACAAAACTACTTCACGCAGTTTGCAAGATACGTGAGATGGGGGATATACTCTTGGACTTCAACAAGAAAATAATAATTCCACTTCCAAAGAAAAGTGCTGACAGGCGTAATAGGGAAGTGTCAGTTTAAGAAATTATAGGTACAAAATACTGACTGAAATTATTTTCAGAAGAAGGGAAAACTGTGAGAAGCTAACGTCTGGGAAGATGGATTGGGGTTCCGGAGAGAGGCAATACTGATCCCCACATGTAGCCTTGTACAGTAGTGAAGTGTGGATGATAAACAGTTGTGACATAAAGAGAGAGTAGAAGTCTTTGAAATGTGATACTACAGGAGACTGCTGAGGTAACCAATGACGAGGTACTGAATGAAACTGGGGATAAAAGAGATATAAGGAAAAGTTAGTTCGGTAATGGAGGGAAGTGTGAGGTGTAAAAATTGTAGAGGGAGACCAATGTTTGATCACAGTAAGCAGGTTGAAGTGGGTGTGAGCTGCAGCACGTAAGCCGAGATATAGGGGCCTGTGCAGGATAAACTAGTGTGGGGAGATGTATCAACCAGTGTGTGCACTGAAGGTCACAATACCAGTGTAAATTGTAGGTATTGGTAAATAAAATACAGTGTCATTTTTGTTGTGTAAATGTTGGTATTCCTCAATCTGTGGACAGAGGCCAACTTAATGTGGTTGGCTTAAATTTTGCGTCTCTGCCAAACAAGTTGTAACATGCTACTATTTACATTCAATTGTGAGGTTTATTTCAATGTGACTTTCCCTCACTTCTTCCACAGAACTCATATTTACTGAGGAGTGTGGTAAATTGGTTAAGACAGTGGTTTCCATTGGAGCAACTGGAGTCCAAACCCCTACCTTGGCACCTTCATTTAAACAATTTTTGTACAATTCACAGTAATATGTTTGTAGGTTTCCCCAAATAGATTGAAGTGAATGCCACAGTAGTTGGTCTTGAGAATACATGGACGTTCTCATCCCGCCAACTGTAGCAGGTGTTGTACCGTGCCCTGTCGGGCCATCTATGCCTTGTGCTCCACCCTCCTTCCTTCTTTATTAAAGTTAATTTTTTTGCAAATGTTAACGAGAGATGTGTAACTGAAAGTCCTGATGTGTGTGTATCACTTTTTACAGGTACAAGCGAATCCTGGTGATAATCTCACACTCTCAAGACTTCCTGAATGGTGTGTGTACCAACATTATCCACTTAGACAAGAAGAAATTAAAGTATTACACGGTGAGTAGTTTTTTTTTTTTTTTTTCACTGCACATATTCAGACTCATTTGACTCACTGTAGTGGGACCTGAGACACAAGTATGTCCGAATGTGTGCAGTACTGGATGTGCTCCTCCAGGCACTCATAGGATGGATACTGTTTAGAGTGTTCGCTGTACCACTCGGATACTGACTGCTGCTGTCGTGTCCGAACTCTCAGACGGGGTGAGGGCAGATTGTCGATGCCTCATTTACCAGTCACTTTTGATGAGTTGCAGACTTTCTTCTCTGTCTGTGATCTGTTAATCTTAACACAGAGCTCTTGGGGCTGATTTGTGAGAGGAAAGTTGATTTTGAGTGGTCTCGCAATCGTCAGTCTCTCCTGAGCTCGCACTGGAGGTAGAGAAAAGGTGTAGTGTATCTGAACAGAACTACTTTACCCTCTTCAGTACCACTGATAAAATAAGTAAGGAAAAATGTTTCTGTTTTGGATTTTATTGTTGTTAAGCTTAGTTACATTCTAAATAAGAGGATCATTTTTAACGTAAAACAGTGCGTCCTGTCACGTGATGTCCATCCACGGTCGGCCACACTTGGCCAGTCTCTAACTGTGCCACCATTACATTTCACATCTCTGCCGGTGTTGATTATACTGCTTCATTTGTCACCATGTCGATCAGCAATCCTGCCGATTGTGAAGCACACTCAGTAATTTGGTTCTTAAATGTGAAACTAGTTCATCCTGCTGAAATTCACTGGTTCAAGAATGGCATAGGAGTAATAGCCTCAGAGTGGTGAAGCATCTTAAATCACCTAATAAAAGCAAGTCTTATGGACCAGATTGTATACCAATTAAGGTTCTTTCAGAGTCTGCTGATGCAGTAGCTTCATACAAAAATTTACAACTGCTCACTTGACGAAAGATCCATACCCAGAGGCTGGAAAGTTAGGCAGGGCAGACCAATATTCGAGAAAGGCAATAAGAGTAATCCACTAAATTACAAGCCTATGTCATTAACACCGATATGCTGCAGGATCTTGGAACACATATTGTGTTCGAACATTAGGAATTACCTCAAAGAGCATTCTGTTGATACACAGTAAACATTAGAAAAGGTAATTATTGAGAAAGACAGCTAGCTTTTTACTTACATGAAATGTTGCATGTTATTGACAAGGGATTTCAGGTTGATTCTAAATTTCCATAAACCTGAAGATACCATGCCTCACAAGCGGCTTGTAATAAAATTACATGCTTATGGAATATCATCTGTTATGTGATTCAGTTTCCGATTTCCTGTCAGAGGGGTCACAGTTCATAGTAATAAACAGAAAGCCATGGAGTGAAAAGAGAAGTGATTTCTGGCATTCCCCAAGGTAATGTTAATAGGCTCTCTGCTGTTCCTTACCTTTATAAACAGTTTAGGAGTGATCTTAGGTTGTTTGCAGAATTCGCTGTCGTTTATCATGTAGTAAAGTCATCAGAAGATAAAAACAGTTAAAAAATTTAGATAAGCTATATGTATAATGTGAAAATTGTCAATTGCCCCTAAGTAATGAAAAGTGTAAGGTCAACCACATGAGTGCTAGAAGGAATTCATTAAACTTCGGTTACAAGATAAAGCAGTCAATTCTAAAGGCTGTAAATTCAACTAAATACGTAGGAAGACTATTACAAACAAGTTAAATTGGAGAAAACACATAGAAAATTTTGTGGGGAAGATGGAAAAAACTGCATTTTACTGGCATAACAATTAGAAAATGCAACAGATCCACTAAAGAGACTGCCTACATCATGCTTGTCCATCCTATTTTGGAGTACTGCTGCACTGTGTGGGATCCTGACCAGATAGGATTAACGGAGTACATCGAGGAAGTTCAAAGAAGGGCAGCATGTTTCATATTATCGAGAAGTAGGGGAGAGTGTCACAAACAGATGGGATTTGGGATGGACACCATTAAAACAAAGGTAGGATCTTCTCACGTAATTTGTCACAAACTTTCTCCCCCAAATGCAGAAACATTGTGTTGATGCTGACCTACATAGGAAGAAATCTTCATCACAAAAAATAAGGGAAATCGGAGCTCGCACAGAAAGATATAGGTGTTCGTTTTTCCCTAGAGAATTATTGTGAAGGTAGTTCGATGAACCCTCTGCCAGGCAGTTGAATGTAGATATAGTGTAGGTAGAAGTGGGGGGAGTGTCCAGTAAACGGGGTATGTTCCACAGAGAGCTGTACGGTGGCTCATGGGCTGCAGGTGTAGTGGAGGGCCGGAGGACAGCACAATAGTGTAGACAGCCGTGAGACCTTGGTAGTTGGTGCAGTGGCTCTGCAGTTTCTTGGACCAATCCTCTTGTTCCTCTCTGTTTGCAGGGGAACTACGACGCATTTGTGCGGACGAGGCTGGAGCTGTTGGAGAACCAGATGAAGCAGTACAACTGGGAGCAGGACCAGATCGCCCACATGAAGGTATGTCAAAATTGCACAACAGGTGCCATTGGCAATATTCTGGTGTGTCGTGTAGTAGCCTCTACTAGTGATGGGACCACACCTACTCGTCACCAGTAGAGTCCAGATTTATGGTTTACACAGGGCTAGGACAGAAATGAGTGGCAGAAGTGGGAGCTCTATGACCAGCCAGTTGGGAAAACTATTGTTTTGTCACAGGCTGGGTGATCTGTGAGTATTTTGTGATAACATGATTTCAAGGCAATGGTTGTCACAGTGGAAAGAAGACAGAATGGTAAGCTGAGGAGTGTGGGATTGGGACCTTATGCAGAAACTTTATTTTCAATTTTTACATTAATATATTACGTACATTGCAAATAAACCAAAATAATGCTCACTATTATTAATATTGCCATAAAAGGTGTAAAAACAAAAAGCAAACAAAAATTTGGTGGATGAGTACTGGGAAAAAGGAATGTTACTTCATCAGAATCTGGGAAACTTAAAACAGTTTCATTCAAAAATTTGACTAGTGGGTGAGTGAAAAACACACACACACACACACACACACACACACACACACACACATGGGGGTGGGGGGGAGGGGGGGGAGGAAGACTGCTTCAAAATAAATTCCATTGCCAGTATTTGAAGAAATGTGTTGCAAGTGATTAGCTGCTGCACTGTGCGATGAAGAAGAATCTCTGATGAATTTAACAGTTTGATTTTCTATAGAAACTGTAAAACCACCAAGTAACTGTAAAAATGCAGTGTTATTTGAAGTGTGAAAGTTGCCAAGAAAATTTTCCCCTCCTTTTTATAGTGAATACCACACCAGTACTAGTAAAACATAAACTACAAAATAATAAGTCTGTAATTTTGTGTAAGTTCTCACGTATGCCTTAAAATCCCTCCCTGGAAATTTATTTGCAATTCCAAAGTTTTGTTGCTCTTTACTTTTCAAGCCTTTTATAAAAATATTAATGAATACTATATATTGAGCATTTTTTTTTTTTTTTTTTTTTTTTTTTTGTTTTGTGCTGTGTAAGGTTCCTGGTTGTTGTGGTCTTCAGTCCAAAGGCTTTTTGATGCAGTTCTCCATGCTAATGTATCCTCTGCAAGCCTCATCATCTCCAAATAACTACTGCAACCTACAAAAATCTGAACCTGCTTACTGTATTAATCTCTTCTTCTGTGTCTAAGATTTTTACCTCTCACCCACCCCCCCTCGAGTAATAAATTGATCGTTTAATGATCTCTCAGAATGTGTCCTGTCAACAGATCCCTTCTTTTGACCAAGTTGTGCCACAGATTTCTTGTCTCCCCAATACTGTTCAGTACTACCCCATTAGTTAGATGATCTACCCATCTAATCTTGAGCACTTTTCTGGAGCATCACGTTTCTAAAGCTTCTACTGTCTTCTTGTCTAAACTCTGTATCGTCCATGTTTCACTTCTATACCTTGCTGAAAAGACTTCCCGACACTTACATCTGTACTTGATTTTAACAAATTGCTCTTCTTCAGAAACTCCTTTCTTGCTCTTGCCAGTCTGCGTTTTATATCCTTTCCACTTTGACTATCTTCATTTATTTTGTTGCCCAAATAGCAAAACTCATCTACAACTCAGCGTTTTGTTTTGTAATCTTATTCCCCAGCATCACCCAATTTAATTCTGGTACATTTCATAATACTTTCTTCACTTTTGTTGATGTTCATTATATATGCTCCTTTCAAGACAATGTCCCTTCTATTCAACTGCTCTTTAAAGCCCTTTGCTGTCTCTGAGATGGTAATGATGTCATGGGCAAACCTCAGAGTTTTTATTTCTTCTCTGTGGACATTAATTGCAAAGCAACATAAAAATTGAAAATAAGACAAAGAAATGTTTCCAGATATGGACTCGATCCCACTACTCTCAGATTACTGTTCTTGTCTCTTTCCTCTGTGTCAACCCTGACTGAAAGCTATGCTAATGTTAACGCCTAGACAATGCAGTAACGCTATTTTACTTCTAAACACAAATTCCTAAAACCATAAATATGTATGAAATGATTGACTCACTCACCAGTCGGATTCTGAACATCGTGATACATTTCCCAAAATTGAAATGTATTCATTTTACATTGACCTCATGCCAAGTTGTGGTGGTGGTGGTGGTGGTGGTGGTGGTGGTGGTGGTGGTGGAGGAGGAGGAGGATAAAAATCTGCATGCCATCTCGTTGAATTGGGTGTACTGCTTGTGGTCTGCGTTTTTCTAACACAATATTTCAACGCCATACCTCGGCGTCTTCATCAGGTGCTTCCTGTGACTGAACGACAGGCTGACTGTCTCCCGTATTTATGTCTGGACTGTGTCTGGCGTTCCCTACGCCGTCTGCTCACACCACGACTATGTTGGTTGGTCGCCGGATGTTCCGCCCACCAGGTGCGTTCCTAGCACTGTCGACAGGCTGTTTGCTGTTGGTGACCATTCCGACTTTCTCCAGTGCAGCCGTATTGGTTTGTCACTAGGTGTTCGGTCTTCCGTCCGTGCCCACTTCTGCTGTTTCTCCGGTGGCGGCCGTTTCATGGCATTCCATATTAGGTCGGCCCCTGTCAGACACGTTCCTCGCACTGCCGACAGGCTGCATTTGCTGTTGGTGACTGTTCTGACTTTCTCCAGTGCCCCTGTCATTCTTCTGGTCATGTATTTTCTTCGATTCTTTTTGTAAGAGGTCCGAAGCTGGGTTCCATGCCGTGCTGAGTTGGTACCCAGCTTCCCGGTTTATCAAGTTCTGTCATCTTGATTTCGATAGATTCAGTGATGACACTATACCAAAATTTGGGGGTCTGAGATAAGATCCTGGTTTTATCATAATTCATGGTGTGCTCAAGTTCCAAGCAGTGTTCTGCTACTGCTGATTTAGTGGCTTGTTGTAGCCTGGTATGCCTTATGTCCAAGGTCCTGGCCAATGTAAGACATACCGCATTCACATGTATGTGGTAGATACCAGGTTTTCTCAATCCCAGGTCATGCTTAACCGTTCCAAGAAGTGCCCTGATCTTGTTTGGTGGGCTGAACACACTCTTGATATTGTTTTTTTTTTTTTTTTTTTTTTTTTTTTTTTTTTTTTTTTTTTTTTTTTTTTTTTTTTCCCAGTATTCTGCTGATCTTAGCAGATATAGGCCCTGCATATGGTATAAAGGCTACCCTCCTGGCATCTCCTTCTTGTTCCCCTCCCTCAGTATCAGGTTGTCTGGAGGATGTAGCACCTTGTGGATGTCCCCTGATGAGTATCCATTGCCTGCGAACACTTGCTGTAGGTGTTCTAACTCTGCTGCCAAGCTGTCTGATTCGAACAGTGTTTTGGCTCGGTGAACAAGAGTTCTCAGAACCCCATTCTTCTGTTCCGGATGATGGCAGCTGTCTGCTTGTAGTTATGAGTCGGTGTGTGTAGGTTTTCTATACACACTATAGCCTAATGTACCATCTGTCTTCATTTTCATCAGAACATCCAGGAAAGGAAGTTGACTATTATTTTCTAGCTACATTGTGAACTTAATGCTGGGGTGTCTAGAGTTCAGATGGTCAAGAAACTCTCACAGTTTTTCCCCACCATGTGGCCAGATGACAAATGTGTCATCAATGTACCTAAAGAAAGAGGTTGGCTTGTAGGCAGCGGTCGTAAGTGCCTCATCCTCGAATCTCTTCATAAACAGATTTGCCACTACCGGAGATAATGGACTACCCATCACCACTCCTTCAGTCTGTTCATAAAATTGGTCTCCACATAGGAAGTAGGTTGATGTTAAGATATGCTTGAAAAGGTCCAACACAGCTCCACCAGATTTTTCACTGATTAAATCAAGTGTCTCCTGAAGTTGTATCCTAGTGAATGGAGACACAACATCGAAGCTGACCATGATGTCTTTGTTTTTGAGACGTTCTACGAAGTCTGATGAGTTGCGGATGTGGTGGACACACTTTCCCATATACGGTGCTATCATCATCTTAAGGTGGGTGGCTGTAGGATAGGTGGCTGCACCAATATTGCTCACAATAGGACGCAACGGTATACCCTCTTTGTGGACCTTGGACAATCCATGTAATCTAAGTGGTACTGTTGTCTTAGCTTTTAGTTGCTCGACAACCTTCTCAGACCATCCTGTTTCCTTGAGCAGAGCTCTGGTTTTCCTGTCCACTCTATCGATGGGGTCGTTCTCTAGTGGACTGTAAGCAGGGTCCTCTAAAAGTTGGCTGATCTTCTGGTCATAGTCAGTCTTCAACAGTAGAACAGTAGAGTTCACCTTGTCTGCCGGTAACACCACTACTCTTTCATCTTCCTGCAAACTCTTGAGGCCATCCTCTCATGTCTTGAAATGTTTCATTTGGGTGGTCTTGCTTTGGTGAGCGCCCTGCACGTCTCTCTCCGAATCTCTTTTGGAACGCTCGATGGTAGTGTGTTGACCACTTGCTCCACAGAGCTAATGAAACTGGAAATTGGCAAGTCTCTAACTGGAAATTGGCAAGTCTCTAATAGTGACTGCAAAGTTGAGGCCCCTTCTGAGTACTTTTAAGGTGGAATCTTCTAATGGGCGACCACGCAAATTTACCACCTTGAGAGTATCATGTGCCTGTTGCACTTTTTTATTCCTACGCTCAAATTTTGCCAGTTGTCGAGCTGTAGCATTGTGTATAATGCATGCCGCCAGCGACCATGACGTACTGTCCACCCTGTTCCAGTCCTCTGGTGCTAAGTTGTTTGCCAAGTCCAAGTGTAGTCAAAGCAGATCCCTGGAGGTGACATCCACTCTATGCCACATATCACGGATCCTTTCCCTTGCCATGGCCATACTGGCGTGATGCTCAATTCTGTTAGCAGCCTTACATGTTATATGGTGTTTAATTTTGGCAAAAACAGTGTCACGTCTTCTATGCACCTAAATAGGAAAATGAGTGCGCTCACCATCCTCTCTTTGTGCTGTCATAACTTTTCCAGTAACTTCATCTTCTTGCACATTTCAAAATGGTTCAAATGGCTCTGAGCACTATGGGACTCAACTGCTGAGGTCATTAGTCCCCTAGAACTTAGAACTAGTTAAACCTAACTAACCTAAGGACATCACAAACATCCATGCCCGAGGCAGGATTCGAACCTGCGACCGTAGCGGTCTTGCGGTTCCAGACTGCAGCGCCTTTAACCGCACGGCCACTTCGGCCGGCCTTGCACATTTCCTCCCCATAGAGTCTTGCAATGTAATTTCTTAGACTTTCCTGGCAGTTTTGTGACATCTCGTTGAATAGGGTGTACTGCCAGTGGTTGCGTTTTTCTAACACAGTATTTCAACGTCATACCTTGGTGTCTTCATCAGGTGCTTCCTGTGACTGAACGACAGGCTGACTGTGTCCTGTATTTATGTTTGGATGGTGTCCGGCGTTTCCTACGCCGTCCGCTCCCGCTGTGAACGTGTCAGTTCGTCACCTGATGTTCTGCCTTCCATCTGTGCCCGCATCCGCTGTTTTCCCCGGTGGTGGCCATTTTATGGCATTCCCTACTAGGTTGGTGCCCGCCATATGCTTTCCTCGCACCGTCGACAGGCTGCGTCTGCTGTTGGTGACCGTTCAGACTTTCTCCGGTGCCCCTGTCATTCTCCTGGTCTTGTTTTCTTCTGTTGTTGTTGTTGTTGTTGTAATAGGTCCAAAGCCTATTTCCACGCCGAGCTGGGTTAGTATCCAGCTTCCCTGTTTATCAAGTTCTCTGTCATCTGGATTTTGAACGATTCAGTGATGATGACGCTATCCCAAAATTTGGCGGTCTGAGATAAGATCCTGGTTTTATCATAATTCATGGTGTGCTCAAGTTCCAAGCAGTGTTCTGCTATTGCCGATTTAGTGGCTTGTTGTAGCCTGGTACGCCTTTGATGCTCTTTACATCTTATGTCCAAGGTCCTGGTGGTCTGGCCAATGTAAGACATACTGCATTCACGTGGTATGTGGTAGATACCAGGTTTTCTCAATCCCAGATCATCCTTAATCGTTCCAAGAAGTGCCCTGATCTTGTTTGGTGGCAGAACACTCTCTTGATATTGAGCTTTTTCAGTATTCTGCTGATCTTAGCAAATATAGGTCCTGCATATGTTAGAAAGGCTACCCTCGTGGTCTCTTTTTCTTGTTCCCCTCCCTCAGGATAATAGTAATAATAATAATAATTATAATAATAATAAAAAATTCAAAGGAAGTCACGCTTGATCAAGGTCCGCGTCACTTTCCATTTTTGACCAGACATAACGTCTGAGAAAAGAAAGAAAGATTATTATTATTATTATTATTATTATTATTATTATTATTATTATTATTATTTAACAGTTACATTGCAGACCCATACACATTCCCTGATACACTTACACATGGAATAACTTATCTGAAACCTAAAGATCAAACACACAAAGCAAACCCAGCAAAATATCGCCCCATAACATGCCTACCAACAATATACAAAATATTTACTTCAGTCATTACACAGAAATTAATGGCACATACAACACAGAACAAAATAATAAATGAAGAACAAAAAGGCTGTTGCAAAGGAGCACGAGGATATAAAGAGCAACTGATAATAGATGCAGGGGGACATATCAAGCTAAAAGTAAACAAAGGTCCCTACACTGCGCATAGATTGATTACCAAAAAGCTTTTGATAGTGTACCCCACTCATGGTTACTACAAATATTGGAAATATACAAAGTAGATCCTAAATTGATACATTTCCTAAACATAGTAATGAAAAATTGGAAAACCACCCTTAATATCCAAACACATTCAAATAATATCACATCACAGCCAATACAGATTAAGTGTGGAATATACCAAGGAGAATCATTAAGTCCTTTCTGGTTCTGCCTTGCTCTGAACCCACTATCGAACATGCTAAATAATACAAATTATGGATACAATATTACTGGAACATACCCACACAAAATCACACATTTGCTATACATGGATGATCTAAAACTACTGGCAGCAACAAATCAACAACTCAACCAATCACTAAAGGTAACAGAAGTATTCAGCAATGATATAAATATGGCTTTTGGAACAGACAAATGTAAGAAAAATAGCATAGGCAAGGGAAAACACACTAAACAGGAAGATTACATATTGGATAACCACAGCGACTGCATAGAAGCGATGGAAAAAAACAGATGCCTATAAATATCTAGGATACAGACAAAAAATAGTAATAGATAATACAAATATTAAAAAAGAACTAAAAGAAAATTATAGACAAAGACTAACAAAAATACTGAAAACAGAATTGACAGCAAGAAACAAGACAAAAGCTATAAATACTTACGCTATACCAATATTGACCTACTCATTTGGAGTAGTGAAATGGAGTAACACAGACCTAGAAGCACTCAATACACTTACACGATCATAATGCCACAAATATAGAATACATCACATACATTCAGCAACAGAAAGATTCCCATTAGGCAGAAAGGAAGGAGGAAGGGGATTTATCGACATAAAAAACCTACATTATGGACGGGTAGACAATTTAAGAAAATTCTTTCTAGAACGCGCAGAAACTAGCAAAATACACAAAGCAATCACTCGTATAAATACATCAGCTACACCACTGCAATTTCTTAACCACTTCTACAACCCTTTAGATCACATAACATCAACATATACAAAGAAAGTAAATTGGAAAAAGAAAACACTTCATGGCAAGCACCCGTATCATCTAACACAGCCACACATCGATCAAGACGCATCCAACACATGGCTAAGAAAAGGCAATATATACAGTGTTCAATTACCCGAAAGTTCCTAAATGCAATATAACATATACCGTACAGTTAAAAGGAAGTCACGCTTGATCAAGGTCCACGTCACTTTCCATTTTTGACCAGACATAATGTCTGAGAGAAGAAAGAAATAATAATAATAATAATAATAATACAGTGAAACTGTGTTTTTACACTTTTCAAGGCACTTCAGAAAAATGGTGTAAAACACAGGAAAATGTAAAATGTGCAAAATAACATTTTAAGCTGTAAAAGTTGCGTATAGGATACCCCCTTGTATTCTCGCCTTTTATGTATGATACATTTACATAACAGACATCAAAATACTTGTCAGGTACTTGTTTATCTAATAAAGGTTTATTATGTAATAAAAACTGCTGATGTAACTGGAACTGATAACTCTCTGGGCAGTAGGAATGTTTGACACAATTTCATACATCATAATCGATGTTTTTGAAAGCCTGCAGCTGTAATTCATTATTTAAATATTGAAATACTGCACTAGTTACATATTTGTTCATGGTTAGCATGATGCGTTTTGAGAAATTCTACTCATTGTCAAGTGCAAAAGTGTACAAAGTATTTTGTGTGGTGTTGAATGTGTGTTATTCTGCATCTCTTGCATTGTGCTGGTCTTTCTGAGGTTATTAGGTACTGTGCCTCCTCAATTATGTGGAAAACCACACACATGCAAACGATCACTCACATTGTTTGTGTAACATAACAAAAAATACATACGTAAATACTGCACTTGACAACCAGATAATTTGTATATGAGATATGTGGAGGTTTTGAGAGGACATTGGTCTTTCCTAAGGCTCCTGCACTGTAAACTTATCTGGGCATAGAGCTCTTGTGGAACTGTTTAATATCATATCTGAAAGTTCTCGCTGTAATTTTACAAGAGTTTGTCAATATTTCATATGTTGAGGTCAGAAGGATTACAGGAACGAAGGCTATATTGCAGGGAGATTTCCCACCAGTGCACTTCAGAAAAGCTGGTGTTGGTGGAAAGGATCTAAATGGCCTGTGCCCTCGTGGCCTCAACTGTCGTTAGTCTTTGCTTTTACCAATCCACCCCCTTCCCTTTTCCCATTCCAGCACTACACATCTCTGTAATCCACCATTGCACCCAGTCTTTCTACTTCTCTCCTTTTTCCCTAACCCCCCCCCCCCCCTCCCCCCTGCCATCCATCTAACCTCCTGACTACACCTAGTTGCCCTACCCTCTTTCCACCTCATCCCTGTACACTTCCTGCAGCTGCACTTTACCATTCCCCACTCTTACCCTCCCAACCATCCCCTTCTGTGCCCCAGCCTCCTCCCTTGCCCTCACCACTCCATTGCTTCTCCCAGCATGCGGTCCTGTTTGCAGTCTGGTGTCAGCAGCCAGTCTCTCTCTCTCTCTCTCTCTCTCTCTCTCTCTCTCTCTCTCTCTGTGTGTGTGTGTGTGTGTGTGTGTGTGTGTGTGTGTGTGTGTGTGTGTGTGTGTGTGTGTGTCTAGAGGCTGAAAGCTTACTTTCGGACAGTCTTGTTGGTCTGTGTGCGACTCGGCATCTCTGCTATACAGTCAGTAGCAACACTCCTTTTCATAATATTGTCTTTTTGTAATATTACACATATAAATATAATAGAGGGCAACATTCCACGTGGGAAAAATATATATAAAAACAAAGATGCTGTGACTTACCAAACGAGAAAAGTGCTGGTAGATAGACACAATAAGAAAACACCCACACACACACACACACACACACACACACACACACACACACACAAAATTTCAAGCTTTCGCAACCCACGGTTGCTTCATCAGGAAAGAGGGAAGGAGAGGGAAAGACGAAAGGATATGGGTTTTAAGGGAGAGGGTAAGGAGTCATTCCAATCCCGGGAGCGGAAAGACTTACTTTAGGGGGAAAAAAGGACAGGAATACACACAAATCCATCCGCACAAATCCATCTGCAAGCAGACATATGTAAAGGCCTTTATGTAATATATGAAAGAGAAATAATGTTATCAAAAATCTTGAAAAGATCTTCATTGATTTACTTCACATTTTTACACAGTACTGTACTAAACGGTCAGATGGAAACGGCCATAGAGAGGGGGTAGGAAGAGGTGGATGGGAGGATTGGTTATGCACAAAGAATAGGTGGAGGAGGAAACATATAGGGGAGAGGGAGTGGGGGTGTGGACGAGAATGCGGACAGAGAGAGGGCGCTAGAAATTCAGGATGTATATGCAGTTTCCATGCGTATTTAGCAGTTTCGAAGCATTTCCGGGTTCACTAGTACTAAATAAAACTGGGAGAGTTCAGACTGGATTATTGGTGGCACTGCCAGTACAGTGATTCGCTTTTGCAGTCATCTGGTGTGACGGAGTGCACGACATTATTTTCAGAACTATATCGCGAGGTTCGGTCACGGCAGTGCCAAGCTGGCCCGACAGGCGCAGTCGAAGGAGAAGACACTGGCCAAGATGGTGGCACAGGGGCTGACGGAGCGTGTCACGACCGATAAGACGGTGCACTTCTACTTTCCGTCCTGCGGCAGTATCCCACCGCCGGTCATCATGGTACAGGTGAGTGAGTGTGGGGTTGTGATGCCTCCGTACTGTGACATTATTTTGTATAAACGTTCACAAACAGACCTTCAACAGTTAGATGATTGCAACGGCATCAGGCTTTGTAGGTACATACCCTGTACAGCAAATTTATCTATATAGTAGATTTTCTACATGACAGTGCAGAACATGAATGACTCTTAGAATGTTTATATTGCTTTCCTCAAAAAAAAAAAAAAAAAAAGGGCCTTTTAGTGACTCAGAGAAGATGCCACTTGTTTACTTGTTTCAATAATGACAGTTGCAGGTTATGTTCTCTGGACATATAACTTAGAGTATATTTTATGCCGATTACTTTTGCGTTAGTCTTAAAAATTCCATTTTATTTTACATCAAAGTAAAGTGTAGTTATTTATCAATGACAAAATAATTGTCTCGGATATCTTTTTAAAATATTTAATATAGATCTGCTGTTTATTGAAGTGACAGTATGTATGTGTACAGGATGATTTTGCTAAGTTGAGGCAAAGGTCAGGAAGCAATCACTGGGAAAATAGGGAGTAAAAACTGTCTTATGGACATAGCCCAGCCAGTGAAGGAAAATTGAGGGAAGAAATTTGTGTAGTCACAAATTTTTGTGCAGTATCAACACTTGGAGAAGATGGATTGCTATTTACTGTAGAGAGAACACATTAAGTTGCAGACGGGCACAAGTAAGAGACACGTAAGCTTTTAGTCACAGCCTTCATCAGAAAGAGGAACACACACCATTCATTCACACAAGCAAGCATATTCTGGCCCGAGCTGCTGGAGTGGGTGGTAGTGTTCATGAGGTGGGCTTGCTGGTGTGCATGCATGGTGTGCGTTTCTCTTTCTGATAAAGGCTGTGACTGGAAGCTTATGTGTAAATGTCTTTTACTTGTGCCCATCTGTGACTTAATGTGTTATCGTTACAGTAAGTAGCAATCTATGTTTTCCTACATTTTTATATGCATCTGGAGTTTCCATTCTTCAATTTTTGTGCAATGTTAGGAGGGAGAATTCTTTATAAATCTATTCTTACTATTATAGGGTTGCAAATTATTGTGAATTGTTACCTTACACTGAATGTGTAGCTTGCTGTGCATACGTGAAGAGAGGAGATTTCGGTTCTCGCGCTGGGACAGTTGGTGCTGGCTGCTGGACTAAGTGAGCTGTGTACTTGGTGAATGCTACGTGCAATATGTTACACGTACACTTGGTGAATCTCAAGAAGTGCTATTAAATATTAATCAATCTTTTTCATACTTACTATACCAATTTCTATGGATAACTCAGTCATACTGATAAAATTTCAAATCAGTAATTTCAATACTTTCGGAAATATAAATATTTACCTAAAACACACAACTGTGCTGGCATTGTGAAACTGTGTTAGAGACTGAAAATTATTCATCTATAGTATCAATTCAAACTACAACCAAGAGGATAGGTTAGGTTCATATAATCTATTTTTCTGGAATTTTCTTTAGTTTCATTACCACAGATTTCTGATGTAATTAATGGAAAATTATTATTTCATCCCGTTTTGGTTGTAGGAGTATTTTGGAGGGACTGAGAGGCTGAACAGAGGACATACTTAAAGTGAGAATGTAATATTGTATTAAAACTATGTAAATGTGTGCGTGAGAAAGTTGTTGTGCAATAAGGGAATTTGTGACCTATGTCAGAGTGAGTTTGATTTTGTGAAAGGCAGCAGAAGGAGCGTTGAATATTAAATTTATTAGTAATTTATTTTGTGGAAAGGAATTGTATTTTGTTCTCATTAAATTTTATTTAGTTTTGGAATTCCGAAATTTCTAGTTTCTATTGCTTACGTGGTAATCATATTGGCTGACATTAGAAATACTGTGAGTATAGAAGTGCTCGAGATGATATGATTAGGCGCTTAGCATACTAGCCAGTAGGAATTCAGCATTTCCCAAGTGTTTGAGTAGGGCTTTGTGCCTCAGATCTTGGAGTCAATATAGTTGCTCGGAAGCTGTCTTCTGGGAAACACATGTTCAATTGTGCTGATCAAATTTGTACCGAAAAGAAGATACTCAGATGTTAGATCGGGTCTTGTGGTTGATGAAGAGTGAGTACAGTATTCAGTATTTTGTGAAAATGGAGCCTTGTCAGTGATTTATTTTTAGGCGATATTCGCGTGTGAACATTTCATGTCATCCATAAACTGTGTGTGGCACATTTTGTGCAGATAATGAGACATTATGGCGAGCACTTCTCAAGATGCCTACCGAACAACTAAATGTTTTAACTTGCAAGTGGTTGCAGGTCAGTGACTGTCTAGGATATTTAAAATATTGAGTCAGGCTAAGTATCTTTTGGCTGCTTTTGGGTGTGAACTTGTTACAGACACTTGGTAACATTTCATAATTGATGTTGGGATATTAAATGCAGACTTGGTAGCCATTTTCTTTATTTTAAAGATAATAAACCAAGTAAAAGGAAATTTTAGACTTTTCCCCCCCACAAATGAGTCGTGCAAGAATCCCGAGCAGTCAATAGTTTAACTTTCAGCTAGTGTCCATGGACTGGAGTTATGTGCCCTTTGCATTGCAGGTATTCAGTTGAATTTTCATTAATGATGCTTTTGTCTGCTAAACGAGTATCTACAATTGCAGAGTGAAGGGGCAGATAACCTGAAACCTGTCCATGTAGGTGGACTGATTGTTTAATGGATAGCGAGAGAGCACCCTGCCACACCTTGCTATTTGTTGAAGTGATGAGGAATGAAGATAATAACTGTTTCAGAAGTTTTTATTGGCATGGAATACCCGAAAAAATACAGCCATATGCAGTGCCAATTGACATTTCTCACACTCTTACTGTGTATCACTTCTCTTATTCCTGGCTTTGCACACTACATAATTTCTGGGGGGTGCTTTCTTAATGGAATTGGGGGGGGGAGGGGGGGATAAACCTAACAAAACCTGAGAATGGTTGCTTCTAACTCGCGAAATATTGAAAGAAATGTTGTCTTATACACCACTAAACAGATTGATTTCTTAGATTTCCAATGGTATGTAAATTTCATGTTATCACCTAATAGAGAAGAAGAAACATGAAGAAAAAGGTATAGCTGCTTGGCCTGTCTCACAGCCAGCAATATAATAATAAACTTAAAACGGGCAACCTGCTGTGAGCCAGCTTTGTAAGCCAGTGGGTGTTAATATGGCTCTACTACAGTCTGACATGGTTCACACATTAGTATCTGTTTTTAATCCACTTCATTTAAAAATAAATGCTAATTTTATACAGTTAAAATAATACTTTTAATAATCTGTGATTTTCCATCCCTTTCAAATTGTAAACTTAGTCCTAGAGAGAGAAATGGATCAGTTCTTTCTTGTTGTAAAGTTAACGTAGTTTAATTTATTACTGGGAAACATTGTTGGTGGAAGTTCCAGTTTTAGACTTACTGAATAAAAACATAAATTCACCTTCAACCACCACCATCACCACCCGCAGCAACACTAAAGACTCCATTGCTCAGAATTTTTAGTATGTTGTTCATGGCACTTCCTCATACCACTGTACAAAAATTAGAAACTGCATGATTTTTTCTTCCCCCTCCAAATTTTTTTGGTCTTGTTGACTGGGTTAATATGGCTGGAAATGCGTTCTTAGGCAGGTACACCCACTTCAAAGTGGAGATAAAAGATCTTTGATAGTGATGCTCAAATCGGCACGAAGCTGGTCCAGCACAAGGTAGTCCGGACAACTGTGTGGAACATCCTCTGAGAAAACTGTCACTATCTGTATCATAATGCGTACTGGCCTCAGTATGTCGAGACTCGTATCCACAGTGACTCTTTGGTCGTGGGTTCATCACCCGGGCAACCACTGTGCTGGGGTATGTCGCCCGTCCTTCTCGCAGATGATGCTGTCTTTATGACGGGTGGTACCGTTCACCTCCAAGACATCTATTTTTGCGCTACGGAGAATCCCTACACTATGGTTAACTGCAAGCATTGGCAACAGTTTGTTCTCTTTGTGTGGGCAAGGAAATTTGCCAACTGCCTCATGGGACTGGTAACCCTTCAACAATGTCTCTCGGGTGAGGCTCATCTGTCCTCCCTATAGATGACCCTGCCTCCACAGTTGCAAGATGAGCCTTTGGCAGTACATATGGATGGTGCTTCAGTGTCTAGCTGAAACACTAGTACAGGCAAAACTTTCCTATCTGCCTGCTCTGTTCTCATATGTTGTTGTTGTTGTCGTCTTCAGTCCTGAGACTGATTTGATGCAGCTCTCCATGCTACTCTATCCTGTGCAAGCTTCATCTCCCAGTACCTACTGCAACCTACATCCTTCTGAATCTGCTTAGTGTATTCATCTCTTGGTCTCCCTCTATGATTTTTACAATCCATGCTGCCCTCCAATACTAAATTGGTGATCCCTTGATACCTGAGAACATGTCTTACCAACCGATCCCTTCTCATATGTGCTTTTGATAATTGAAAGCTACTGTCACAGAGCCTTTATCTTCGCCTTTAAGTGGATGTACTACCTCTGAATTTTCTTCTTCTTCTGTTTAAAGTCATTCAGTCTTCTGACAGACCTGCCACAAATTCCTAACCTGTGCCAACCTTTTCATCTCGCATCAGCAATTGCAACGTATGTCCTCAATTATTTGCTGGATGTATTCCATTCTGTTTTCCTCCACAGTCTTTACCCTCTGCAGATCCCTCTAGTACCATGGAAGATATTCCCTGATGTGTTAACAAATGCCCTATAGTCCTTTCCCTTCTCCTTGCCAGTATCTTCCATATATTCCTTTCCATATCATTCCACCTAATTTTCAACATTCTGTAGCATCACATCTAATATGCTTAGATTCTCTTCTGGTCTGGTTTTCCCATCCCCCATGTCTCACTGTTATGCAATGCAGCTTTCCATACATACATTCACAGAAATTTCCTCCTCCAGATTAAGACATAATTTTGATACTAGTAGACTTCTCGTGGCCAGGAAGCCCCTTTTTGCTAGCGCTACACTGCTTTTTATGTCGTCCTTGCTCTGTTACAGGTTAATTTGCTGTCTAGGTAGCATAATTACGTAAATTCATCTACTTCGTGATCACCAGTCCTAATGTTAAGTTTCTCATTGTTCTCAGTTCTGCTACTTCTCATTACTTTAGTCTTCTTTCGGTTTATTCTCAGTCCATATTCTGTTCTCATTGGACTGTTTATTCCATTCAGCAGAACCAGTAATTTTTCTTCACTTTCACTGAGGATAGCAATGTCATCAGTGAATAATCATTATTGATACCCTTGCATCTACACACATCAAAAGTTTTGCATCACCTCGGTTCTCAGAGTTCCAGAACAGGTATAGAAAATTGTAAGAGAGATCAGTATAAACATTAGTTCCAAACTTATTGCTCATGAAAACCACACATTTAATGTTGTATTACCTTCAGAGGTGGTGTTCCAGATCGCTGTACACATCGGTACCTCTTATACCCAGTAGCACGTCCTCTTTTTATTGATGCATGCCTGTATTCGTTATGGCATACTATAAACAAGTTCATCAAGGCACTGTTGGTCCCACTCCTCAATGGCAATTTGGCGTAGATCCCTCAGGGTGGTTGGTGGGTCACATCGCCCATAAGCAGCCCTTTTCAGTCTAGCCCAGTCATGTTTGATAGGGTTCATGTCTGGAGAACATGCTGGCCACTGTAGTCGAGCAATGTCGTTATCCTGAAAGAAGTCATTCACAAGATGTGCACGATGGGGGCGTGAATTGTTGTCCACGAAGACGAATGCCTTGCCAATATGCTGCCGATTAGGGTTGCACTATCGGTTGGAGGATGGCATTCACGTATCGTACAGCCGTTAGAATGCCTTCTGTGGCCACCAGTGGTGTATGTTGGCCCCACATAATGCCACCTCCAAACAGCAGGAAACCTTCACCCTGCTGCACTCGCTGGACAGTGTCTAAGATGTTCAGCCTGACTGGGTTGCCTCCAAACACGTCTCCAACGATTGTCTGGTTGAAGGCATGTGCAACACTCATGTGTGAAGAGAACATTATGCCAATCCTGAGCAGTCCACTCAGCATGTTGTTTAGTCCATCTGTGCCGCGCTGCATGGTGTTGTGATTGCAAAGATCGGCCTTGCTGTGGACGTCAGGAGTGAAGTTGTGCATCGTGCAGCCTGTTGCGCACAGTTTGAGTCATAACATGACATCCTGTGGCTGCATGAAAAGCATTATTCAACATGGTGGCATTGCTGTCAAGGTTCCTCCGAGCCATATTCCACAGATAGCGGCCATCCACTGCAGTAGTGGCCCTGGGGCGGCCTGAGCGAGGCATGTCGTCGTCTGTTCCTGTCTCTCTCTATCTCCTCCATGTCCGAACATCACTACTTTGGTTCACTCTGAGATGCCTGGACACTTCTATTGTTGAGTCCTTTCTGGCACAGAGTAACTATGCAGACGCAATCAAACTGTGGTATTGACTGTCTAGGCATGGTTGATCTACAGACAACATGAGCCATGTACCTCCTTCCTGGTGGGATGAGTGGAACTGATAGGTTGTCGGACCACCTCTGTCTAATAGGTGCTGCTCATGCATTGTTGTTTACATCTTTGGGTGGGTTTAGTGACCCCTCTGAACAGTCAAATGGATCGTGTCTGCGATACAATATCCACAGTCAACGTCTATCTTAAGGAGTTGTGGGAACTGGTGTGATGAAAAACTTTTTTTTTTATGTGTGTAGAATTTTGATTCCACTCTTGATCTTTCTTTTATTTCCATCATTGCTTCTCCAGTGTACGGACTGAACAGAAGCCACGAAAGATTCCATCCCTGTCTTACACCCTTTTTAATCTGTGCGCTTTGTTCTTGATCTTCCAGTCTTACTGTTCTTTCTTGGTTCTTGAGCATATTGTATATTACCCATCTTTTCCTATAACCTACCCTTACTCCTCTCATGATTTCAAACAGCTTGCACTATTTTACATTGTCAAATGCCTTTTCCAAGTCAGCAAATCCTATGAATGTGTCTTGATTTTTCTTCAATCTTGCTTCCATTATCAACTGCTACATCAGAACTGCCTCTCTGGTGTATTTACTTTTCCTAAAATCAAACTGATTCTCATCTAAAAGAGGTCAGTTATCTTTCCATTCTTCTGTACATATTATTCTTGTCAGTAACTTGGATGTGCGTTGTTAAACTGAAGGTGTGGTAATTGCCACACTTGTCACCTCTTGCAACCTTGGGAGTTGGGTGGATGATGTTCTTCTGAAAGTCTGGCAATGTATAGCCAGTCTCATAACATTCAATCTGGATAATAGTTTTGTTTCCACTTCCCCAATGATTTTAGAAATTCTGAAGTAATGTTATCTATCCCTTCTTATTTAATTTTAAGTCTTCCAAAGCTTTTCTAAATTCTGATTCTAATGTTGGATCCCCTGTCTCTTCTAGATCATCTTCTGTTTATTCTTCTGTCATGTCATCAGACAAGCGCTTCCACTCAGAGGCCCTCAGTGTTCTCTTGCCATGTATCCACTCTCCCCTCTGCATTTAACAGAAGAATTCTAATCGCAATCCTAATGTTACCGCCCTTGCTTTTAATTTCACAGACTTTAATATACTGACTCAGTCCTTCTGAAAATCATTTCTATTTTGACTTCCTCACATTTTTCATATAGCCATTTTGCCATAGCTTACCTGCACTTCATATATATTTTGTTCCTAAGTGACTTGTATTTCTGTTTTCCTGAATATCCTTGCACATTTTTATACTTCCAGCATTAAATATTTTTCAGTTATCCATGGTTTCTTTGCAGTTACCTACCTTGTACCAATATTTTTCTTTCGAAGTTCTGTGATTGCACTTCATGGAAATGTCCATTCCTCTTCAACTGAACTGCCTACTGAGTTTTTCATTAGCACAGTATCCGTTGCCTCAGAGAACTTCCTTAATACATCTGTATCCCACTTCTTTGTGCATTGATTCTTCCTGATTATTCTGTTAAACTTCAGCATACTCTTCATCATTAACAAATTGTGATCTGTTCATATGTCCTTTTCTTCTTAAATCGTCTGTGATCGTTTCCTTCAGTAGTGCCCATTGAGTAAAATCACTCTGTATGCAGAATGTTTCCTAAACCAGAGCTGATGCAATGGCTCTATGCTGTGACATACAGTAGTCCTTTTAGAAAGTCAGGTGAGAACTGAACCAGTTCCTCAACTCGAAGTTTGATTACAGTGATTTTACATCCCGATGTATTTCATTATTACAGTAGAGCACCATGGCTGTCAACTATTACAGATTGTCCGTAATTGTTATAGCCTTATCACCTTAATTATGGAGTTACAGGAAGTTACTAAAGTATTACGGAAATAGACATTTTACAGTGTGATGTTTTATAAGAATAACAACTACAAAAATTGGAAAAAGTACTGTATACAGTTCGCTAATTGTATGGTACCAAAATGTTTCATATAGTGCAATTGGATACATAAAAAAATCTACTCACCAAGTGATGGCAGAACACACACATAAAGATACTGAAATTCACAAGCTTTCAGAACCAGTGGCACCTTCTAGCAGGAGGATTGAATAGGAATGAAAAGAGGTGAATAAAAAGGACTGGCGAGGTTTAGGAAATTTGCAAAAGTTGCCCGGAACCCCCCTGGTTAGGGGAGCTTATAGGGAGTGATGAGAAGAAAAGATTGATTTGTTTGGCATTACAGCAGATGAGATTTGAAAACCTGTGAGCTTAAAGGTGGTAGATAGGGTAATATACAAAACAGAGTTACTGACTAAACATTGTACACGAGCTAATAAGAGCAGAGTGGACTCTTTTGTGGAGAGTTGGGGGGGGGGGGGGGGGTTGCCACCTCTTGTATTATTTTAATTTACATAAAATGCTTCATAGATTGTAATTATTTCCTTCCTGATTATGTAGTAAACTTATCAGCTGAAACAATTCAATCCTAAGGACAAACTTGATCACTTTCTGATGAATTTACTGGAAAGTGCAAACCATAACTTAAAGTTCGTGCAGAAGTTGGAAATGCCACAGTTGAAAGAGGCTTTTCTGTTAACAGTAAAGTTTCAGTGAAATCTTACAAGAAGATACAGCTCTTGCAGAAAGAAATGCTTACAATGTAATAAAACTTACTCAATTTACTTAATAGTGAGGGGAAAAAAAAAAGTATGGAAATGAAGGGCCCAATCGTAAAAGAAACAGTTGAAGAAATAAGAGCTCAAAAATAAAAAAAAGAGTGATCATAGAAAAGGCAGAAGCAGCACCTGAAGTTATAGATGTTGAAATTTCGAGTTCAGCTAAACAACTTAATAACATTTGACATAAATTTTGTACATTTAAAATTGTAATATTGTCTTAAGGATAGTTGTAAATTTTTGTCACATTTACAATGTTAAAACAGTTTGTATTTTAATTGATGTGATGATAAAGATATCTGAAAGTATTCATACCCTATCCTATGTGAGAGTTTGTTTTTATAGCATTTGATGAATGGTATACTGCAAGTCATACATCGTTAAATTACTCATGCTGACATACAGTTTGTGATATAAGAAGTTTTACAGCCAACTTTAATTTCAGTCTTTCAGGTTCATAAGTGTTTTTGTCATTGTACCACACACATTTTCGAGAAGTCATGAACATAACTTGAGGTAGTAAAAAAGTCACGAAAAGGCCATCGATTTGACCCTCTGAAAATCTTTAGACACCCTGCTGACGTCCCTCGGCTGGAAAAGCAACAGTGTTTCCAACACTATTTGTAACACAACAGCATGCAGTTGGTGACTCTTTTGATTGTACATTTGTGTAAATAACTCCATATTTGAGTTTGAAGTGTCACCAGAGCACATTACCAGTTAAATTACTTTGTGCCACATATTTTTTTTAATGCACTGCTTTCTTCACAATTCTAGAATGTGAGCTTCCGGTATACGGACACGGGGCCTTGGATCTACAAGAACTTGGAGTTTGGAATCGACCTGGACACGAGGCTGGCCCTGGTGGGCCCCAATGGAGCCGGCAAGAGTACACTGCTGAAGCTGCTGTATGGGGATGTGAGTAGCTGGTGAGAGAGAGAGAGAGAGAGAGAGAGAGAGAGAGAGAGAGAGAGAGAGAGAGAGAGAGAGAGAGAGGGGGGGGGGGGGGGATTGTTGCGGTTTAAGGGCTGTGCTGGAAAGCTCTTTTGGATATGTTGATCACTTTCCACTGTATATAAGAAACTGATTGACGTAACATGACGACTAAACTACTAATCTCAGAAACAAAAACATTAACGTACTTTGTGTGATGCAGGCATCTGCTAGGAAAAAAGCTGTTTTAAGTTTAATCCCTAAGGGGGTGATAGGGAGAATCAGTTTTTTCCAAATCTGCATCTGGGCAAAACACTTGGGCCTAGACGTACAGAATTTAGAGGAACACATTGTGTAACAAACGTGCTTGCTTACAAGGGAACCTCCCCATCACACCCCCCTCAGATTTAGTTATAAGTTGGCACAGTGGATAGGCCTTGAAAAACTGAACACAGATCAATCGAGAAAACAGGAAGAAGTTGTGTGGAACTATGAAAAGATAAGCAAAATATACAAACTGAGTAGTCTGTGCACAAGATAGGCAACATCAAGGTGAGTGTGAGCTCAGCAGTGCCATGGTCCCGTGGTTAGCGTGAGCAGCTGCGGAACGAGAGGTCATTGGTTCAAGTCTTCCCTTAGTGAAAAGTTTACTTTCTTTATTTTCACAAAGTTATGATCTGTCCGTTCATTGACGTCTCTGTTCACTGTAATAAGTTTAGTGTCTGTGTTTTGTGACCGCACCGCAATACCGTGCAATTAGTAGACGAAAGGTTGTGCCTCTCCAATGGGAACCGAAAACATTTGATCGCAAGGTCATAGGTCAACAGACTCCTCCACAGGAAAACACATCTGATATATTATATACGACACTGGTGACAGCATGTGCATCACATGACAGGAATATGTTGTCGACCCACCTAACTTGCACACTTGGCGAATGGGTAAAAAGATTCTTCTACCTTGCCCGATTTAGGTTTTCTTGTGGATGTGATAATCACTCCCAAAAAGTGATGAAAACATAAGAGTTTGTCACACAAACTGCAACAAATGAATGGAACAGTTTCAGTCGCACAGTTTTCCCTGTGCTCTGTCAAAACATATGTTTTTAACGTTTTCAAATTTTTCCGTGTGTAGACTGTCAAATCCTGCATATGTCCAAACAAATCTGAACATGTCCTGGAATTTTGGAGAGCGAAGTTGATTATGTGTGAGTGCCTGAACTTTGATAATTGTCTGAAAATAAAAAATTAAACTTTTCACTCGAGGGAAGACTTGAACCAAGGACCTCTCGTTTTGCAGCTGCTCGCGCCAACCACGGGACCACGGTGTTCCTGAGCTCACACTATCCTTGATGTTGCCTATCTTGTGCACAGACTACTCAGTTTGTATATTTTGCTTATTTTTTTCATAGTTCCAGACAACTTCTTCCTGTTGTTGTTGTTGTTGTTGTTGTTGTTCAGTCCTGAGACTGGTTTGATGCAGCTCTCCATGCTACTCTATCCTGTACAAGCTTCTTCATCTCCCAGTACCTACTGCAACCCACATCCAATCTGCTTAGTGTATTCATCTCGTGGTCTCCCTCTACGGTTTTTACCCTCCACGCTGCCCTCCAATACTAAATTGGTGATCCCTTGATGCCTCAGAACATGTCCTACCAACTGATCCCTTCTTCTGGTCAAGTTGTGCCACAAACTTCTCTTCTCCCCAATCCTATTCAATACTTCCTCATTAGTTATGTGATCTACCCATCTAATCTTCAGCATTCTTCTGTAGCACCACATTTCGAAAGCTTCTATTCTCTTCTTGTCCAAACTATTTATCGTCCATGTTTCACTTCCATACATGGCTACACTCCACTACACTTCTTCCTGTTTTCTCGATTTATCTGTGTTGAGTTTTTCAAGGCCTATCCACTGTGCCAAGTTATAACTAAATGTGAGGGCGGTGCGATGGGGAGGTTCCCTTGTTAGGAAGGAGTTTCAAAATGTTAACGAGCAACACATTGTGTATCATTCCCAAACGTAAAATACACTGGTGAACAAAACTTAAGGATGAAAGTAACTTCCTTATGGTGTCTGTGAATAAACACAGCTCAATGAAACACGGACTGTACATAGAAAGAACTGCTACAGAATAGTACAGAAGGTAACAGAAAGGAATATGAAGGGAGACAAGCAGAAATGACACTTTAATTCAGAGAATAATGTCATTGAAGTCACCACGATTTATGATGATCCCCTGTACATAATAAAATGTGGTGCACGGTTCTCAGTGGTATGTGTGATCATCGTGGTGGGCAGTGTGTGCTCTGCAACATGCTCCCACGCTGGCCACAAAGTTAGTAAGAAGTTCATGTGGTAGGGCATTTCATTCCTCGACCTGCGCTGTTAACTGGTGTGTGGTCGTTGGTGGAAGTGGAGGTATTGCAATTTGTCTCCCCAATATATCTCACATGGGCTTCATGGGATTGGAAT
Source organism: Schistocerca piceifrons (assembly GCF_021461385.2). NCBI lineage: Eukaryota > Metazoa > Arthropoda > Insecta > Orthoptera > Acrididae > Schistocerca > Schistocerca piceifrons. Next base: position 64,084,835 of record NC_060148.1, on the reverse strand, counting down.
TGGAGGGAATGGGCGGGCCAGTTCATTCAGGGAATATCCTCTCGTTCAGAGAGCTGCTCCACCTGCACAGTTACCCCCATAAAAATGAAGTAGGGTCCGGATGTGCCCCCAAAAAGAGATTTGTAGGGAAAGAGTTCAGTGTCACAGTTATGTTATCTGGTGAATGGACCGTACAGTGTTCAAAGTTTTGGAGCCCAGTATGCCAACGCAACATTATGTCCCGCCACATCACAACAAACGGAACACCAAAACTGTCCTGTTTGACGGTGTTCCCAGGTGTGTTTTGTGGAACCACCGTGCTCTGTATGAGGGTTCGTAATGCTCCCAGGAACACAGTCGAACACAATCGTTTTGGAGGTCTTGGTGTTAGGTTGCTGGGAGGCATAATGTTGTGTGGGTGTACTGACCTCCAAAACTCCGAAGATGGTACAACCACTGGTCTGTGTTCGTGTGAAACAGTACTCCTTCCCCATGTGCGTCTTTTCTGGGAAGCTTCAGTCCGGAGTTTATTTTTAGGGGTGACAATGTGCGACCGCGTGGAATGGTGCAGGTTGGGGAGAGCTCACGGAACGAGAGGATATTCGGTGAATAGCCTGGTGTGCCTGTTCCCCAAACTGAAATCCCATCGCGCACATGTGAGGTGTGTTGGATCCACCTGTACAAGTGACCATCCAGCAGTTATCAATCATGCTCGCGGAGGAATGGAACTCCTTACCGGCCTTCTGCTCAGACTGGGAGTACCTTGCAGAGTGTGCATTGCCCATCATGTTGATCACACAGCCTATTAAGAATCATGTCCCACCTTTCCTTATGTCCAAGGAACCATCATAAATTGCAGTCAGTGCAATTATTGGCTTCAAATTAGTATCATTTCAGTTTTTCTTGTTGTGTGCTTCTTTGTCACCACCTGTAGTGTAGCAATTCTTTGTCGGTATGGTTAAAGTTTACTTGGCAGTAACACATCATGCTAAAGTTACTTTCGTTCTTAAGTTTTACACACTTTTTTAGGCCTAGCAACTTGAAATTTCAGGGTAACGTAGTGTATCACCTAAAAAATGTGCACTGTAGTGTTAATCTAGCTCGGGGAATGCTGATGTTCAGATTTGGAGTGCTATTATCCTTAACTTTCGAGCTGCTACATCTATAAACACTGTTCAAACAAGCCCTGTAGTTTGCATCGGTGTGGACTTCTTCACCACTGCGGCAATCTGTAAACTTTGATATATTTTCAACTTTCTACTAAATATTAGAAAACAGTTCTTCTGAAACACCATTATATTGGTCCTTTTGTTACAGAAAGGTAACACTTCACGTACTGTTTGTCGTCGTACATTCATTGTGGTATTACATTAGTTTTTTTTACATTAGCAATTAATATGACGGCTAACTAAGCACAGTCTGTGTTCCGTGACATCAGCTCCATTATCATGGCGTGCCCTTCTATTCGATGGCACATTTGGTGCAGCACAGGATAACTGCTGAGCTGGCAGGTCCCATGAACTGCAGTAAAGCTGCTGCTATTGTTCCACCTCAAAGACATGTGGCATTCGTCTGTACCAGTTCGTTTGCACAAACAGTAATAGTACGAGGGCAGTTCAATGAGTAATGCAACACATTTTTTTTCTGAAACAGGGGTTGTTTTATTCAGCATTGAAACACACCAGGTTATTCCCCAATCTTTTAGCTACACAACACTATTTTTCAACGTAATCTCCATTCAATGCTACGGCCTTACGCCACCTTGAAATGCGGGCCTGTATGCCTGCACGGTACCATTCCACTGGTCGATGTCGGAGTCAACGTCGTACTGCATCAATAACTTCATTATCCGCGTAGTGCCTCCCACGGATTGCGTCCTTCATTGGGCCAAACATATGGAAATCCGACGGTGCGAGATCGGGGCTGTAGGGTGCATGAGGAAGAACAGTCCACTGAAGTTTTGTGAGCTCCTCTCGGGTGCGAAGACTTGTGTGAGGTCTTGCGTTGTCATGAAGAAGGAGAAGTTCGTTCAGATTTTTGTGCCTACGAACACGCTGAAGTCGTTTCTTCAATTTCTGAAGAGTAGCACAATACACTCCAGAGTTGATCGTTTGACCGTGGGGAAGGACATCGAACAGAATAACCCCTTCAGCGTCCCAGAAGACTGTAACCATGACTTTACCGGCTGAGGGTATGGCTTTAAACTTTTTCTTGGTAGGGGAGTGGGTGTGGCGCCACTGCATTGAGTGCCGTTTTGTTTCAGGTTCGAAGTGATGAACCCATGTTTCATCGCCTGTAACAATCTTTGAGAAGAAATTGTCACCCTCAGCCACATGACGAGCAAGCAATTCCGCACAGATGGTTCTCCTTTGCTCTTTATGGTGTTCGGTTAGACAAGGAGGGACCCAGCGGGAACAAACCTCTGAATATCCCAACTGGTGAACAATTGTGACAGCACCACCAACAGAGATGTCAAGTTGAGCACTGAGTTATTTGATGGTGATCCATCGATCATCTCGAACGAGTGTGTTCGCACGCTCCTCCATTGCAGGAGTCACAGCTGTGCACGGCCGGCCCGCACGCGGGAGATCAGTCTTGCTTGACCTTGCGGCGATGATGACACACGCTTTGCCCAACGACTCACCGTGCTTTTGTCCACTGCCAGATCACCGTAGACATTCTGCAAGCGCCTATGAATATCTGAGATGCCCTGGTTTTCCGCCAAAAGAAACTCGACCACTGCCCGTTGTTTGCAACGCACATCCGTTACAGACGCCATTTCAACAGCTCCGTACAGCGCTGCCACCTGTCGGAAGTCAATGAAACTATACGAGACGAAGCGGGAATATTTGAAAATATTCCACAACAAATTTCCGGTTTTTTCAACCAAAATTGGCCGAGAAAAAAAATGTTGCATTACTTATTGACCTGCCCTCGTACTTCCAAATATGGCTACAGAGTTTTTCACGGCAGAGTCTTTGCATAAAAATTTCATTATTCACTTGCTGTGTCAAATTTTGATAAAATTTCAATGTTTAGATGATATCCACCATCATAATATTTGTTGGGGACTAAAACTGACTGTCGTGAGCTGGCAAGGTACCCTCTCTTATACGTGCAGAACAGCATCTGATTGGCTGGATTACGTCGTCGTCGTAATAGCACGTACAGCGGTGGTGTGCTCTTCATCTGTAGAATTTGCTTGCATTCTCTATCTAGCGTCGCTTGCAGCACCACCCATCACGTGAGGTGGTGAACTGCGAGCAGCATTCCCCTATTTTTTTTCCTGTCAAGTGCATGCTTCTATGCATTGCTAAGTGCAGAGCCAGTGTCTCTAATGAAGTTGTTTTTACAGTCTAATTTAAACAGCTTTTGTGATCTGAGTCCCAATAGTTCAGGTGAAGTCATGGTTAGCCTTGGACGTGGTCTCCCTGTTTACAAAGGTACCGGTGGCAGATGCGTGAAAACTGTTGGGCATTCATTTCTCCCCAGAAATTCTGAAATTATTTTCCCACACTTTGATGCCCATGTACTTATTGTTTGGTGGAAATTGTTATGAAATGACTGATGGTGCAATCATGAGTTCGTCATTGTCACCAGCCATACCTAACTTTCTCACCGAATATTTTGATAGACGACTGTTGAAGAGTGCTCCCTTCCAGCCATCTTGCTTCTTTAGATATTTTGATGATACATTTTTAATCTGGTTGCATGACAATGAGGCTCTGCAGCACTTCGTTGGCCATTTGAATAGTATATATCCCAAATTAAGATTTACAGTGAATATGGGGAAGAATGGGAATTACCCTTCTTAGGTGTCTTGGTCGAACGGAAATCTGTATACGGAAAACAGACATATACAGATCTGTATCTCAGTGGGCATAGCTTTCACTAGCCAGCTCAGAAGAGAGCTATGCTGTACAGCTTAGTACACAGAGCAGAACTATTTTGGATGTGGACCACGTAGGTTCTGAGATACAGCATCTGAAGATGGTGTACAGAAGAAATGGGTATTCTTTCCTGAGCTTAGATAAACACTGTTGAGAAGACACGACTCCATTCAAACAAGCAGATGACCAACACAGCGCAGCTTCCATTCTGCGGTATAACAACTAGCCAGATAGGAAGAGTCCTAAACAGGCAAGGAATCGGACCAGTCATCTGGGCACTCAGAAAAAGTAAAGAAATGTTGCAAACCATTAAAGATAATCTCAACCTGAGAGTTCCGCGAATTTATAACATTGCTTGTGAGTGTGGCAAGAGTTACGTGGACCAGTTTATAGGGACAGTTGCCGATTGTTGCATTGAACATCGTCACCTTAAATACAAGTATTTAGATAAATTAGCAGTGGCAGAAGACAGCAAAAGATCATTTTTTGAACAAATGAAAATAATAGTTCACGCTTCAAACTATTGGGACTCTGTGATCAGAGAAGCTGTGTTGAAATTGTGTGAAAACAACTTCAAGAGAGACACAGGCTATACACTTGGCAATACATGGAAGCGTGCACTCGACAGAGAAACACGGAGGAATACTTCCTGCAGTTGATTGCCTGATGTGATGGGTGTCACTACAAGATGCACTAGATGAAGAGTGCAAGGAAAATCTGCGGATGTAGAGAGCGGGACCTCTGTTCGCACCATCATGACATTGACGTTATCCAGCAAATTGGATGCCATTCTGAGGTTATAAAACAGGTAACCTTGCCAGCTCATAAGTCAGTTTCAGGCACCGACGAAGATAATGGCGAATATCTTCAAAAACTTGGAATTTTATCCGAATATGATGTGGCAAGTGAACAGAGAAATTTTTGTGCATACAGTAGAGCATCGATTATCCGAAGTAATTGGGGAACATGGGTGTTCGGAAAACTGGTTTGTTCGGATAATCGAACTGTACATGTTTATTTGCCAAAAAGAAGTACTGTACAGTAAATTTATTCATAAAAACAGGCATCTCTTTTAGTATTACAAAATAACATACAAAGGCAACTTCAGTAGGAATATATAGGAATAATCTCGTACTTGTCCCTCATAGAAAGGACAACATGTTTACGTTTAAGCATTTTGTATCGTCAAGTTCATTTCTTCACGCAGCAGCACACAATTGGTCGTCACAGAGAGCAGAAGGTGACTGTTTGCGCTTTGAGAAGCTCTTCTTGGGGGCGCACAGTCCTTCAAAGTGCACGAAGCAGCTGTTGCTGTGAACAGCTTTGATACTGGCGCTACTTCTACCGCCAGAGCCAAGCCGACAAAAGTGTGCTGATTGTTGAAACACAGCGACTGGCGGCTTGGCCGGTCAGCAGCGCCTTGTGAAGGCCCCATTAGAAGCAATGTTCCGCCAGCGGTGGCCCAGTGCGGCGACTACTGTGGGAAACTTGGTTTCGGAGTGAGGGGGATGATGGACGGTGGGGTGGAAGAGTAACAGGTGCGAGCGAGTACACGGTTCGGTTAAGCGGTTGTTCGGTTGACCGACATTCGGATAATCGACGCTCTACTGTACTTCCAAATAGTTAGCAATTTTAAACTATTTTAGTAGTTAAAAAAATACTTTCAGCTGTTGTGACCATTGTGTGTCAATTAGGTAGACACTAAAAAAAACATCATTTTATCAAAGTAATGTGTTGCACCAAAGCACACTAAGTGTTCTGCACAGTTCCTCCCTAAGGAGGTAAATTGGCTGAACAGTGTGCAGTGCAGGTTGCACTCTGACCCCTTGGATGAAAATAAGGTACATATCAACAAACACAGGTAGCAGCAGAACAAAAGTCGCCCCTAAAATGATTAAGATACTTCTTTCCCCGAACTCTTACGCAGGTGGGTGCAAGTAATGAGTGGATGGGCAAAGTATCTATTAGGAACATTACGTTTGTAGATTGTGGACAGTTGGGAATGTGGGTCTCATGGGAAGCGTGCAAGGGATAAGTCCCTGCAGTCGCACTATTCATCTGTGTCCTCGGTGGCTGAGATGGATAGAAGCATCTGCCATGTAAGCAGGAGTTCCCGGGTTCGAGTCCCGGTCGGAGCACACATTTTCAGCTGTGCCCATCGAGGTATATCAATAACACCTGTTGGCAGCTGAGGGTTTCATTTATGATTTACGCTGTTAAAGTGTCTCAACACAGAGAGGTATCCTTTAGTATTGTAGCTGGAGAGTGGTCTTTCCATTTTCTACTTGTTCTTCTTTTTCAGCATTTGCAGCATTGCCTCCTCTACAGTCTGCCTCTGTACATCCGCCTCCCTTGCTTTTCTCTTTCATCTTCACATCCCCATTTTGGCAGGGTTATCAGACATGCCATCCATCGTCCTTGTTCTCGGTCAGCTCTTCCTGTCTGCCTTTCATTATTGCATTGCACATCCTGCAATCTCTTGCCCTCTCCAGACATCCTGAACGGCACATTCAAAGATTTGATCGGATGGACATAACTTTGTCTTTCATTCACACAATTTTCCATATTTAAGCCGTTTGTCTTACACTGTGACCCTCCACCCCCTTCTTGACTTCACAGGTTTTTCATTCGACTGCCCTTTGCTTTTTGTTAATTGCTTGTGACATTCCCTACAGCTTAGTCTACGCAGCAGCCAGTGTGCGAGAAAACTTTACACCGTGAACTTCATTCTTCTTGTAGTTAGAGTATTACTAACCTTCCATAAGTTTGGACATTTGGCTATATTTCCTGTCATATGTTCTGCGTCTTATTACGGTGGTAGTATTAATTGAAGGTGCGTGTTGCAGCTGATCCCAACGGAGGGCATGATCCGCAAGAACTCTCACCTGCGCATCGCACGCTACCACCAGCACTTGCACGAGCTGCTGGACCTGGACCTGTCTCCACTCGAGTACATGATGCGCTCCTTCCCCGAGGTAAAGGAGAAGGAAGAGATGCGCAAGATCATTGGCCGCTACGGCCTCACCGGCCGCCAGCAGGTAGGTGCTAACGTGGCACTGTGCTATGATAACGACCTTATTTACTCTAGAGTGTCTGTTCTCTCAGACAACTTCAGGCCTTGTTCTAATTGTCTTAAATTCCAGAACTGCTACACCATTTTCATTGAATAACTTAACATACTATTGTTGAAAAAAATTGGTATATTCTCTTAGTTACTGTAGTGGCGTAGCAAGACAGCCACGCCACTCGGAAGTAGCCGAAAGGCACGCGTTAAGCTCACGCAGGCTGGCGTGAGGTCTGAAACAGGATACGTAATGAATGCTATAAAGAAAAGTACGTAGCTGCTGGAATACTTAACTTTAATCCACAATTGGTGAACATTGGTCTTGTTGATACAGTATTATCATTTCAATATAACTTGGTGATGGCGCCTTGCTAGGTCGTAGCAATTAACTTAGCTGAAGGCTATGCTAACTATCGTCTCGGCAAATGAGAGCGTAATTTTCAGTGAACCTTTCCTAGCAAAGTCGGCTGTACAACTGGGGCGAGTGCTAGTAAGTCTCTCTAGACCTGCCGTGTGGTGGCGCTCGGTCTGCAATTAATGACAGTGGCGACACATGGGTCCAATGTATACTAGCGGACCGCGGCCGATTTAAAAGCTACCACCTAGCAAGTGTGGTGTCTGGCGGTGACACCACAGTTACCACATACATGATATGCGTTATGTGACTACCAACAACATCCCATATGTCTGCTTGTGTCTGTATATGTGCGGATGGATTGTGTGTGTGTGTGTGTGTGTGTGTGTGTGTGTGTGTGTGTGTGTGTGCGTGCGCTTTATACCTTTCCCTAAATCTCCCCAGTCCTTTCCTTTCACCTGTCTCTTTCCCCTTCAACTCTTCCGCCGGGAGGAGGAGCCACTGGTTCCAAAAGCTTGTAAAAGTTAAAACCTTTTTCCTGCTGTCGCGTGGTGAGTAGATTTTTTGTCTGTCCATTCACATTATATTGTCAACAATTGAACATGTTAACTGAAGACATTCTCAATTATTCCCAACACCATTTTCCTCACCCACATCTTTTTCTTTTACTTATTGTGATTACTTGGGTATGATGAAAAAATTTGATCAGCTTGTCTCATTGGTTTTGGTAACTCGAAGTTTGTCGTTGATTGGCGATACATTGTTGAGAATTAGTACAATAGTTAATAAACAGAGGCTTGTTAAGTGCCCAAACATTAAAAATACCGGAAATTATCCAATTTGAAGAAAATTTATCATTGGTTTAGTTGTTAGGGAGTGGCTGCAATGTGTCCACTGGTTAAGAATCTGGTATACATATGCAGCTTAATTTCGCCAATGTATGTCTAATAGCATAGCATGCTTATTTCTACTTATGCCACCTTCCCTCTAAAGAGAGCCATTTTAATGTGCACATGTCATTTATAGCAATGAGTGTGGTATGTGACTCCCAATTATCTGCTCTTGTGATCGGATCCTTGTAGGCAACAGAAAAATTTATTCATTTTCAAAGTGACATTAAAGGATAGTGTGATCCTTTTGCTTTTGATACCCCAGGCTTTATATAGCCAACATATTTCTACAGAAAAATCCCGCAAGGTAATAAAATTACACTAGGGTGTATTAAATTTTCCACAAGTTTGAGATATACAGTTTCTTTACAAGACTAGCAGGAACCTAGAACTTCTTATTTTCAATTAGAATGCTATTAGACTCAACACACAGAGCTCTGCACATGCACATCTTTGGAGCAGGCTTATTAAAGGCTTTGGAGCCAGTCACAAGAATTTGCTCTGATCAGGCAAAACTGGTTACAACTGACCATTGGCCGCAAATCAAACAGCTTACACTCAGTCACAAACTACAGAAACTGGGAGAATGCATACGTCGAATGCATTAACATGGTTGCAACAGTTGCAACTGTATCTCAAACCAACATAATCATTCAATCTTATTATCTTGGTTGTCACAAACATTTGACTTTCTTTTACCCAACTATGTAAAAATTTTCGGGCTTGTAGTTAGGCTGGCATCTTTATAGTTCAGTTTAAATTGCTGCAAGCGAAACAAAACACTAGCTAACTTCATGTACAAATCTTGGGAAATTACTTATGAGCAACACGATAGGCTACACAACTTGGACACATCAGATTGTCGTGTGCACTTCCCATAATTTATCACACAAACAGTTACCAACAGCAGCATGCTGTGCAAAAGTCGTGGGCACTGTAAGTGAATTTTTTTACCATCTACAAAGTAACTAAAATTCTTTATAAAGTGCCATTGAGCAATTTAATCAAGTAAAAAATTTCTGTTATAAATATTGCAGATTGCTAACTCTATGTTAATTCTAGAAGCAAACAGATTGAAATATCAGTGTTTACATGACATCACTCAAACGGGAAGCGGACAGTGTTACTACCAATATTTGTAGCACTGGTGCATGTGCATGCGCTGGTACTAATTGTAGACCAGAGAGATGGATGTGATGAATGACGTAAAGGGATTAAATTGAAAGTTGTCACCACATGTCATGTAAATAAAGTGTAACAGCCTAGGCATTTTTCAAATAGATGCATAATACGATAACAGTCTTTCACAACAGCACTGTTTTACACTACGTGATCACAAGTATCTGGACACCTCCATAAACATCAGTTTTTCATATTAGGTACATTGTGCTTCCACCTATTGCCAGATACTCCATATCAGCGACCTCAGTAGTCACTAGACATCATGAGAATGGGTCACTCCGCAGAACTCGCTGACTTTGAACGGGGTCAGGTGATTGGGTGTCACTTGTCTTATGTCTTTACACAATATTTCTGCACTCCTAAACATCCCTAGGTCCACTGTTACTGATGTGATAGTGAAGTGGAAAGGTGAAAGGACATGTACAGCACAAAAGCGTACAGGCCGACCTCGTCTGTTGACTGACAGTGACCACCGATAGTTTAAGAGGGTCATAATGTGTAATAGACAGATATCTGTCTGTACCATCACGCAGGAATTCCAAACTGCATCAGGATCCATTGCAAGTACTATGACAGTTAGGCCCGAGATGAGAAAACATCGATTTCATGGTCGAGCAGCTGCTCATAAGCCACACATCGTGCCGTTAAATGCCAAATGGCGCCTTGCTTGGTGTGAGGAGTGTGAACATTGGACGAAAGTATTATGTGGAAGAATGAATCACAGTACACAATGTATCGATCCAATGGCAGAATGTGGGTATGGCGAACGATCGGTCAACATCATCTGCCAGCGTGTGTAGTGCCAACAGTAAAATTCGGAGGCGGTGGTGTGATGGTGTGGTTGTGTTTTTCATGGCACCATCACATGAAAGACCTACACTGGTGCTTTAAGCACCTTCTTGCTTCCCACTGTTGAAGACCAATTCGGGGATGGTGATTTCATCTTTCAACACGATCGAACACCAGTTCATAATGCACGGCTGTGGCAGAGTGGTTACATGACAGTAATATCCCTGTAATGGAGTGGCCTGCACAGAGTCCTGACCTGAATCCTGTAGAAAACCTTTATATGTTTTGGAATGCCGAATTCGTGCCAGGTCTCACCAACGGACATAGATACCTCTCCTCAGTGTAGCTCTCCATGAAGAATGGGCTGCCATTCTCCAAGAAACCTTCCAGCACCTGATTGAATGTATGTCTGCGAGAGTGGAAGCTGTCATAAAGGCTATGGGTGGGTCAATGCCATACTGAATTCCAGCAATACCGATGGAGGGCGCCATGAACTTGTAAGTCGTTTTCAGCCAGATGTCCGGATACTTTTGATCACATAGTGCAGGGCTTCCCAACCTTTTCAGCTGGCGGACCCCTAGTCAGTCAAAAGCACAGTAACTTCAAATTTCAGAGCGAAGCCCATGGGAACTGAAAGCTTCTTAATGCAAGTGCCATGTTCCCAATGATGACCAATACCCCCCCCCCCCCCCCCTGACCCGAGGAGTATCAATAGTTTTTGGTTTAGCGATGAATGAAAACAACTTGAAATTAACGATCCAATTGGAATTCTCACTGTATCCAGACACTTACTAGTGGATTTACTCCCTTTGTTCAACACACTATAGCCTGATTAAAATTACTTCGTAATTGAAATTTCACACGATCGAGCTGTCTTCTTCCAAGAGCAATCAACGTCATGTCCAAACTCTTCGCTGTTGACAAGCTGTCACTTACGGTCTGTTCACTTCCACTATTTGGCTACTGTTATGTAAGGAGCATGCATATTTCGTAACAGTCTCGTGTGTGTGTGTGTGTGTGTGTGTGTGTGTGTGTGTGTGTGTGTGGTTTTTCGTGAAATCCGAAGAAAAATGTTCAAATGTACGTAAAGTCTTCCTTTGGCCGTCCTGCCTCCTCATTCATTTCAACTGGAAACTTCCCTTGTTGTGAAGGTGTTGGAGAAACTGCAGCCTTCTTCAATGACCCTGACTTCAGCCACCGATCCTTGTCAGAAGTAATAAACTGGTCAAAAATCGGCTTATGAAACAGGTAGTGCACTGACAAGGCAAGTTTAACATTTGATGTTGCCTGGGGCCACATACATGCCAGCAAGCGCTGCGATTGGTCGACAAAGCTCGCTCCGCGCATGCGTAAAAGGTTTCAGCGCATCTAGCGCCGTGAGCCAGAGCACAAACGACCCCCGTATTGTTGCTAAACAGTCGATCAGAGAAGCCGCATTCTCCGGCACTAAACTGTGTATACGTTCTCACTTACGAACCACAAAGGCTGCTTGGGGGATACAACCTGAAGTAGAAGTACACATGCTTTTTACACGAAAAAAAATTAGTGATGAATTTGATAATCACATTTTTATTCAATAATTTTACTCATTATTTTACACTATTTGGTGAAAGGTGGCCACGGACCCCCGTAGAAAGAGCCGGCGGACCCCTAAGGGGTTCGCGGACCACAGGTTGGGAAGCCCTGACATAGTATATAAGACATTCTCTGACTTCTTGCTATGTCAGTTCGGGGCAAATCCTTGAGCTTTCAATGATTATCTTATTGTCTCCGTCAGGAGCAACTGACTGTTGAATCTGCTGCTGTTGTGGCCTTATATAACCCAAAGGTGGCTTCTGATTGGTCAGTAGTTATGTCATGCTGTTGCAGGTAGTGTCAGAGTCTGCGCTGGAGGTGCCACCGCTCCTGCCATAGCTTACCGTATTTACTCGAATCTAAGCCGCACCTGAAAAATGAGACTCGAAATCAAGGAAAAAAAATTTTCCCGAATCTAAGCCGCACCTGAAATTTCAGACTCGAAATTAAAGGGGAGAGAAAAGTTTTAGGCCGCACCTCCAAATCGAAACAAAGTTGGTCCATTGTAATATGAAAGACAATTTAGGTCGAATGAATTAAAATACAGCTACAGTAGTTCGGTTCGAGTCGTAAGCTTAGCAGTTAAGCTTCACCAGGTAGCCATTGCTATGCGTCAGCCGCTCCGTCCGTGTTTATATGGATACCCTTTCTTTTTCACGTGCTTTGTCTGGTTTGAATTGATTGCTTATTTTTCTTTGATCTGATAAGTGCCATTCTCTTTGTTTTAGGTGTTTACGTCACTCTAAGCTGAAAATGCACTACTGTACTGTGTCATGCATTGTTTGTCGCATTCTGATAATGCGTTTTTACAAGCCGGCCGGTGTGGCCTAGCGGTTCTAGGCGCTTCAGTCCGGAACCGCGCGACCGCACCGGCCGCAGGTTCGAATCTTGCCTCGGGCATGGATGTGTGTGATGTCCTTAGGTTAGTTAGGTTTAAGTAGGTCTAGGGGACTGATGACCTCAGATGTTAAGTCCCATAGTGCTCTGAGCCATTTGAACCATTTTTTTGTGTTTACGACCTGTCGCCGCTCACGGCATGGCTTGCTTTTGTGCACGCTACCGCCACTTACAATTAAAAAACAAAAGAAAGGAATCGTCTCATTAGCGAAACAATGGCAAGAGACAGCTATTTGTTGTTACTTACACTGCTGCTTTCTTCGATAATGATCAACAAGAACCAAATAATAGACTGCGTATGATAGATGATGTTCTGAACGAGAGTTTAGCAAAAATTTTTCTCCGTTTGAAAATCTTTGCAGACGCCTCTTTAGTACATTACATTCTGCACAGAAATTAGTCACCTTAGATTTAAAAATCTAGTCAATTGCCGTGCTTCATTTCTGTCTGTACCACTATTAGGCATAAGAATAATACGAATATAAACATGACATGATATGTATATTCTTCCGCGTTTGCTGTTGTCTCACTAAAGTTTCGTAGTTTATTAGGCAGGCAGGATCTAAAAGAGATAGCAGCAAACACGAAAGAATACATGGCAAAAGGTTTATATTCGTATTATTCTTATGGTGAAGAGAATACTGCATGTGATTCACAATACATAAAAGTTCCTATTAGCAACCATCTCTTCTCACAGGTGGGAAAAAATTCAGAACGTAGAGTTGGCCATATTGACAAACGTCCCAAACAGTCCTGCCAGTCGGATTTTCATAGTACATTGAAATGCTGCTACATTCGAAGATGAAAAATACGGAATTTGTATTTACTTCGTCGGATGATGTATGAAAACGCAGTGGTTGAAACTCGGGGCGGAGAAAAAAGCTCATCTTCCATCTTTTTTTTTAATTTATTTACTGACGCAGAGGTTTTGGTGCCAGTATTTATCTTTGTGCATGCAAAGCAAGCCTGTATAGCGCTACTTATATTCGATGGCAGAACTTAGTTGTGGCGGCACCTACCAACATTTTTCAGAACTTCCGCTTACTTTGCACTCGATTCTAAGCTGCAGGTGGATTTTTGGATTACAAAAACCGGATAAAAAGTGCGGCTTAGATTCGAGTAAATACGGTAAACATTGAGACACTTTTCTCTGGCTCTTTCCTGCCTTGAGAACTCGCTTCCACACACTGCTAAGATCATTTCTGCCATCATTGTTGAACATTTTCTCACACAGTTTTATTTCTACAGACTCTTCAATATTGTACATTTGTTTGTGAGGCTGTGCTCAGCAACTGTAGATTCCTCAAATTCTTGATTTTTATTTATTTATTTATTTATTTATTTATTTATTTTTTTAATGTGCCACTGGTATTCTGCACAGCAATCTGAAACAGTGCAGATGGACTGACTAATGTAAGTGCTTTTGCAATCACATGAGATTTTGTAAATCCCAGGAATCCTAATGCCAAGTCTGGCCTTGTGTTAAAGGTATTGTAGCATGTACAGTAATAGAGAAAACTAAGAACTTGCCTGCATATGAATAGCGGATCACGTTCCGGAATCTGCAAATGTTACTCATTATAAAGCTTAAACTTGCATCCAGTTTCATTAGAAGTTGAGAGTAGTATTCTCCAATTGTGGTTCTAACTTCTTCAATATAATAAGACAACAAAATCCCTTTTGCATCCCGAAACACCGACACGGTGATCTTTCCAGCTGATGCCACTGTTCTTGTCTTCTTTGGAGCTGAAGGACTGCCTTCTAACTACTGTGTAGACTGCTCTTCAGATTCAGGTGTGTGGGATGAATCCAAGTTTAATCTGCTGTCGTGTATCAACATAAAAAGTCACTTCTGTCTTTTGAAAAAAAGCACTAAGCATTTCTTTGCAATTATTGTGTGAATGCAGTTTATTTGCAGTGAGCACATGCAGGACCCATCTTGCACAAACCTTTCATGTGCTCAGTTCCCAGTGCAAGGTGTGATATCTTCCTTTGATGTCTTTAGAGCAATAGCAATTTCGTGCACCTTTATACACCGATCTTCTAAAATCGCATTGTGTGCTTTGTCGATGATTTCCAATGTGCAATTTTTTGACGTCGTTTGCTGGACTATCTCGTATACTTTCACGGCCAAGTTTAAACTCGGTAGCCCATTTCTTCAGGGTGCAAATTGAAGGTGAAGAGGTGCCATACACATTTATGAGCCACAAATGAATTTCTGTTGGTGTTAATCCTTCGTTTATGAATTTAAATATTGCATGACACTAGAGTTCTTCAATTTTCAACACCGTGCACACAATTCCTTGGAAAGACTGCCTAGTCAACTTCGGCCTGAAATGACTTGCAGTTGCACACGCCATTTACTAACACGTATACCAATGTAAGACGTAAAAAAGTACATGAATAGTGCTGTGATTCTGAGTGAGGCTGAGAACTTTTTGAACACACATCATATAGGCAGGGTGTCCCAGGAGGAATGGTCAGTATTCGGGGATATGAGACGAATGAACATTTGAACAGAGGCATATGAATGTGGGCTATAAACTGTGCATCTTCTACTGAACAAGTGCTCATGGCTTTTAAGGTAACCATTTTAGAGTCCATCTTTACATGACATTTTTTACTTGTTTTTGTTCCTTGCTATGGCCTCCCAGTAAGTCACAAATGCAATCGGACAACTTGTACAAATACTCGTGTAATGATTCGCAGAAATCTGAAATGAAATGACCACGTAGGCTGAGTCATAGGTGGGGAAAAAAGTGGATTTCAGTTCATTGGTGGGATAGTATCAAAATATAGTCAATCTATAAATGAAAATGCTTACAAATCTCTCATGTGAGCTGCCCTAGAATATTGCTAGTGTGCAGGGGATCCATACCACATAGAGCTAATAGGGGATATTGAACATATACAGAGAAGAGCAGCACGAATGGTCATGGGTTTGTATGAAGCTAGGGCATGTGTCACAAAGATTCTGAGGAAACTTTAACTGGCAGCCACCTGAGCTTTCTGGAGAAGGCCTTGTAACATGCCCTAGAGTACAGATGGGTGGGGTGGTACCTTTAAACTGTTCGTTGTTTCGACTGTGCTCCCTGTCCACACCACATAACTGGTAATCCTGCGGTGGTCGTATTGTTCTGCTCCACACTGCTGCTGGCTTGCCTAAAATTATCTATCGAAATATGCAAGTGAGTTAGGGGAGCCATTCAACATCAAAACACGACACTGTTCTACGTCTGGTATGAACAACTATTTTCTGAGACTATTAAAGACAATCACAGGTTTCCCTGTTTACATTCTAATTCAGAAGTGTTATCCCAATTAATGGATGATTAACAGTCCACAATATCATTCGGACGAGCATACGTGTAACCGAACACGGCGCAGATGATTGTTGATGAGGGTGCAGATGATTGTTGATAATGCGAAAGCCGAATGAGTGCACGAAAGTTCTTACGCTCGTCACGCGTACACAGATATTTGGTGCCAGTCCTCCTTTACACTAGTAATGATATAGCACTGTTAGTAAAGTTAATTTTTGAGTTCTCACTTGTATGAGGGTGCACGTAACCGTTGCGGCACGGGTGATTGTTGATAATGCGGAAAGCGATGACCAAACGCACGTTCTCACGCTTGCTACAAGACACTGGCAATTGACTGCACTCTTTTATGGTAACTAATTTTTACTGATTCACATCAGTTCATTCTGGGAGACCGCAGATGATTGATACAGTACGGTACTACACGCAACGAGAGGATACACAAATACGTTATCATCTACATCTACATCTACATCGATACTCCGCAAGCCACCCAACGGTGTGTGGCGGAGGGCACTTTACGTGCCACTGTCATTACCTCCCTTTCCTGTTCCAGTCGCGTATGGTTCGCGGTAAGAACGACTGTCTGAAAGCCTCCGTGCGCGCTCTAATCTCTCTAATTTTACATTCGTGATCTCCTCGGGAAGTATAAGT
This sequence comes from Schistocerca piceifrons, assembly GCF_021461385.2. Lineage (NCBI taxonomy): Eukaryota > Metazoa > Arthropoda > Insecta > Orthoptera > Acrididae > Schistocerca > Schistocerca piceifrons. Next base: position 64,068,240 of record NC_060148.1, on the reverse strand, counting down.
AGGGGGAAGCAATATATTCGATACCTCATCCAGAAACGCACCCTCTCGAAACCTGGCGAGCAAGCTACACCGCGATGCAGAGCGCCTCTCTTGCAGAGTCTGCCACTTGAGTTTATTAAACATCTCCGTAACGCTATCACGGTTACCAAATAACCCAGTGACGAAACGCGCCGCTCTTCTTTGGATCTTCTCTATCTCCTCCGTCAACCCGACCTGGTACGGATCCCACACTGATGAGCAATACTCAAGTATAGGTCGAACGAGTGTTTTGTAAGCCACCTCCTTTGTTGATGGACTACATTTTCTAAGCACTCTCCCAATGAATCTCAACCTGGTACCCGCCTTACCAACAATTAGTTTTATATGATCATTCCACTTCAAATCGTTCCGTACGCATACTCCCAGATATTTTACAGAAGTAACTGCTACCAGTGTTTGTTCCGCTATCATATAATCATACAATAAGGGATCCTTCTTTCTATGTATTCGCAATACATTACATTTGTCTATGTTAAGGGTCAGTTGCCACTCCCTGCACCAAGTGCCTATCCGCTGGAGATCTTCCTGCATTTCGCTACAATTTTCTAATGCAGCAACTTCTCTGTATACTACAGCATCATCCGCGAAAAGCCGCATGGAACTTCCGACACTATCTACTAGGTCATTTATATATATTGTGAAAAGCAATGGTCCCATAACACTCCCCTGTGGCACGCCAGAGGTTACTTTAACGTCTGTAGACGTCTCTCCATTGATATCAACATGCTGTGTTCTGTTTGCTAAAAACTCTTCAATCCAGCCACACAGCTGGTCTGATATTCCGTAGGCTCTTACTTTGTTTATCAGGCGACAGTGCGGAACTGTATCGAACGCCTTCCGGAAGTCAAGAAAAATAGCATCTACCTGGGAGCCTGTATCTAATATTCTCTGGGTCTCATGAACAAATAAGGCGAGTTGGGTCTCACACGATCGCTGTTTCCGGAATCCATGTTGATTCCTACATAGTAGATTCTGGGTTTCCAGAAATGACATGATACGCGAGCAAAAAACATGTTCTAAAATTCTACAAGAGATCGACGTAAGAGATATAGGTCTATAGTTTTGCGCATCTGCTCGACGACCCTTCTTGAAGACTGGGACTATCTGTGCTCTTTTCCAATCATTTGGAACCCTCCGTTCCTCTAGAGACTTGCGGTACACGGCTGTTAGAAGGGGGGCAAGTTCTTTCGCGTACTCTGTGTAGAATCGAATTGGTATCCCGTCAGGTCCAGTGGACTTTCCTCTGTTGAGTGATTCCAGTTGCTTTTCTACTCCTTGGACACTTATTTCGATGTCAGCCATTTTTTCGTTTGTGCGAGGATTTAGAGAAGGAACTGCAGTGCGGTCTTCCTCTGTGAAACAGCTTTGGAAAAAGGTGTTTAGTATTTCAGCTTTACGCGTGTCATCCTCTGTTTCAATGCCATCATCATCCCGTAGTGTCTGGATATGCTGTTTCGAGCCACTTACTGATTTAACGTAAGACCAGAACTTCCTAGGATTTTCTGTCAAGTCGGTACATAGAATTTTACTTTCGAATTCAATGAACGCTTCACGCATAGCCCTCCTTACGCTAACTTTGACATCGTTTAGCTTCTGTTTGTCTGAGAGGTTTTGGCTGCGTTTAAACTTGGAGTGGAGCTCTCTTTGCTTTCGCAGTAGTTTCCTAACTTTGTTGTTGTACCACGGTGGGTTTTTCCCGTCCCTCACAGTTTTACTCGGCACGTACCTGTCTAAAACGCATTTTACGATTGCCTTGAACTTTTTCCATAAACACTCAACATTGTCAGTGTCGGAACAGAAATTTTCGTTTTGATCTGTTAGGTAGTCTGAAATCTGCCTTCTATTACTCTTGCTAAACAGATAAACCTTCCTCCCTTTTTTTATATTCCTATTAACTTCCACATTCAGGGATGCTGCAACGGCCTTATGATCACTGATTCCCTGTTCTGTACATACAGAGTCGAAAAGTTCGGGTCTGTTTGTTATCAGAAGCACTGCTCATTTTTAAACTACTTCTTGATGCACTTCCCTCTGAATCATATACTTATTTTATCACTTTACTGTAATAGCACTTGTAGAAACACTTCAACTTCCGTACTAACAATGCCTCTCATATGCAGAGCTACACACTACACAACATAACAGTTCCGTGTCCAGCGATCGACTAGACAGAGAAACTCCACAACTAAGCCAGCGATATGGCAATACACTTACAGCCTGTTTACAAAGTTAAGAGAACCAGCTTTAAATAATAGGGATCATGAGGTCAAGAGTAGATCAATTTCAGTGCGCACAGACGTATTTCTTTGTCACTCTAAGAGTAAGGAGTTTCATGAGTAAGTTAACTTTGTTACAAGGGCTTGCACCATACTTGATAACAAACTGTGAATAGTGGATTGGCTTGTTTTTAAGTTCGTGACACTATCTCGTAACTGTTTGTGGCTTTCTGGAAGTTGTGATACTACTGAAAGTTCTTCTAATGTTTGTCCTCTTACTGTTCATATTAATCCCATTAACTTGTTATTTTTTAGCAGTATCACAACTTGCAAAAAGCACAAACAGTTACACAATAATGTCAGGCACTTACACCAGCCTATCCACTATCAATAGTTCATTCTCAAGTGTGGTACAGGTATTTATAACAAAGGTATGTTCAATGAAACTCCTTCCTTTTAGAGAAACACAAGCAGTTATTAGGAACAGTGGTGCTAATAACTAAGCATTTTAAATAAAATAATAAAAACAAATAATTTACTTTGGTTCCCTACAGCTACACTGTTGTAGGTGCCTCCCTCAGTTCTTCAAATTTCTACATAGAGAGGGGGTGCAGTATGGGGAAAGGGCCCTTGTCATAATTTTTGATTCAGTCATGTGCTGCAATGAGTGAGTCTAAAGTCAACGGTGTGACTCTCGTTCAAAAAAAACTGAATCTGAGAAACGCCACATCGGTAACGTGATTCTTTCGAGCACCTAATCAGCTGGCAATTGAGCATCAGTTTTCACTGGTGTTGTGACTCTTACTTTTCCACACTTTGCTGACTCATTTAGATTCAGGTGTGTGTGTATATATATATATATATATATATATATATATATATATGTAGTTCTGTCACAGGTCACGAGATTCAAAAAATGCATCCACTTTAGCTGCAGATATTTGGACCTCTATGTTCAGGCAAAATTTGACGACCCACCCAGAGTGCTCTTGGCGGTGATAAAGTTGTTCTGCGACGTGGCTGAATGGTTGTTGCAGCTTCTTTCTGAGAAGGAATTCCAGATACTGTCACACTTTTGTTGTCTCGAATAAGATCACCAGTATTGCAGACATTCTGTCCTATACTCTTAATCTGCATACGACTGCTTTCCTACTTGTTTACGGACCTTCTCAATCTCTGTATTCTGAGCAAACATATGAGGTCTGTAGAGTGTTTTGTTCCCAAATTATGCCTCATCTGTAAAATTTCTACTGCTTCACACTGTCAGAAGTGAGAGATACCATACACTGTGTTTTGTAGTGCACACAATCTGCCGAGATGCAATAAGCACTACAGATGCGTGTGTCTGAGGTTTGACCATTTGCCTGCCTACTTCTGCTGCACGGATGTCAGCACGCCCCTCTCATCGGCTGCATGCACTCGGAACAGAGAATTTAGGATGAAGACGGTTCAAACCTGCGTCCAGCCATCCAGATTTATGTTTCCCATGATTTTTCTAAATTGCTGCTGGCAGATGCCAGGGTGGTTCTTTTGAAATGGCACGACCAATTTTCTTCCCTATCCTTCATGCAATCTGAGCTTGTGCTCTCTCTAATGACCTCAGTGTCGAATGTTCCACAGAAAATCTCATCTTTGATAGAGCGCGCAGTATCGGAAGTTCGTTAATTTTCCTGGCATACCACAGCTGTGTGGCTGACTGGGACTCAAGCTGGAATTACACAATCCACTGGTGATGCCTAAACAACTTTAAGCTTTCGCTGAAAGATTCTGGGTTTGAGTCCCAACCGGACACAGTTGGATCTGCATGGCACGCGGTACATCTGCTGCTAGAGTACGGAAAAAATTGTGTTCGGTGCTACCTTTCAAGCAATGGTATGCTGTATGGCATGCTCAGTGAGTTGTGGACAGGTTGGAGTTGGTTGTCGCACCGAAATGATTGGAAGTTGTAAATACGGTGCACAAAATTCTGCCTTTATTCCACATACCGATTGTTGGGAAGCCTCCAGGGAGATAAGAGTTACAGTGAGTGTCACTGTCCTAGGAAATGGGATCTTATGGTGAACATTAAGCTACTCAAAAGGAACAGCGATGTTTCAGGCTAATTGGAATAATTGAAAGCAGAAGGCCTGAAGCTGCCTGGCATAGAGTAGAAGCAGTGTGTGTGTGTGTGTGTGTGTGTGTGTGTCTACTTCCACATCTATATCTGTACTCTGGAAACAAACATGAAGTGCATGGCAGAGGTACACCACATTGTACTAGTTATTAGGGTTTCTTCCCATTCCATTTAGGTATAGAGCGCATTAAGAATGATTGAATGCCTCTGTGCATGCTGTAATTATTCTAATCTTATCTTCATAATCTCTATATGAGCGATACATAGGGTATTGTATGTTCCCAGAGTCATCATGTAAAGCAGGATCTTGAAAATTTGTTAGCAGATTTGCTTGGGATATTTTACGTTTACCTTAGAGTTTGCCAGTTCAGTTCCTTCAGCACCTCTAACACTTTCCCCACGGATCAAACAAACCCGCGACCATTCGAGCTGCCCTTCTCTGTATGCGTTCAATATCTCCAATTAGTCCTACTTGATGCGAGTTCCCCATTCTAGAACTGATTGCGTGAGTGTTTTGTAAGCAATCTTTTTTGTAGACTGTGTGCACGTCCCCAGTATTATACCAATAAACTGAAGTCTACCACCCACTTTACCAGTGACTGAACCTTCGTGAGCTTCCATTTCATATCCCTACAATGTTACATCCAGGTATTTGTAAGAGATGGCTGATTCCAATAGTGACTCATTGATACTACAGTCATAGGCCACTAAGTTTTTTTTCATTTTGTGAAGTGCACAAATTTACATTGTTGAAAATTTAAAGCAAGTTTAGTCTGTGCACCACTTTAAAATCTTACCAAGATCTGACTGAATATTTATGCTTCTTCTTTCAGATAGTACTTCATTATAGGTAACTGCACCATCTGCAAAATACCTGAGGTTACTATTGTATACAAGGTCATTAATATACAACACGAACAGCAAGGGTCCCACCATATTTCCATGGGGCACATCCGAAGCTACTTCTACACCTGCCAATGACCCTCCATCTGAGACAACTTATTGTGTCCTCGCCACCAAACATCCTCAGTCCAGTCACAAATTTTACTTGATACCCTGTATAATATTATTTTTGACAATAAGTGTAGGTGTAGTACTGAGTCAGATGCTTTTCAGAAGTGGAGAAATACTATGTCTACCTTACTGCTTCGATCTAAGGCAGGACCAGCCATAAATTCTGCACGCGTGCGGTGCTCCTGCACACATGCAACTTCCGGGTCACAGCCTGCACGCCGGTGCCGTCGGCGTTCATGTAGTGCATGTTTCTACGCACAGATGTCGCTTTATCCACTTGCTGGGATACTCTGTACCAGTGCATTCTAGTGCTCTTTCCACAGCTTGCAAGCCAACCATGGGAAGGTATTTCGCGTATTAAAACATTTAAAATACTGTCATAGTCTATTCATTGAGACGTCTACTTTTAAGTTACCAGTTTAATCCAGTAAGACAAGTAACACAGTTAACAACCGTGGGTTTTTATTAAGGCAGCTTGACTGACGGCACGTGCATACGCGTAATGTTTCTGATCTAGTATTTAAGAAAGGGAGCAGTCAGCGACTTCCAACGAGCCTTATTCATGATTTCAAATAACATTAAACTAATGCAAGGTTTCCTATAACTAATTCTCGGTGCCCTCAGTTGCACCCACACAATTTCTGTCTCACTGACCTCTGAACAGAATGGTAACCGCAGACCTCTCGATGATCACCTGTTATTTCAATACCATTACTGCTATATCTTTCATCAGTTCCGTCTGAAATCTCCATAATAACCAACAATTAGATGAATGTTATGTTTTATCGACTTCAGCTGAGCGTACCCCTTCACACATTAAAAAAAGAACCCTAAATGTAAGTATACATTGGAACAATCGGTTTAATGACCAACTTTCCTGATAATAATGTAACATGGAGCAGAATGAGGCAATAATGCACAGTTAGTAAACAATAACTTTTAATTATGAAAGGAATAAATCGAAACACGTTTCTCATTGGTCATGAGAAATGATAATCGAGTTGATGTGTCTCACCCATTTTCTTACCGACATTTAATTTTGCTTGCCGATCTTCACTGTTGAGTACACTACACTCGTCTTTGTGATATGTATTGTAGTGTCTTTCAATTGAAAACTTACACTGGCCGCCTATTATTCGGCGGCATAGCAAACACTGAGTTTTCACCAATGGCTACAAAAAAGAATTGCAGTTCCCAGTAATTTTTAAACGACTGAGAACATAGATCTCCCGTCCTTTGCTTTTCCACAGTACCTGCCTTTTCTCAGTACTTCTGTTAAGGTTTCGGTTACCAGGGGTAAACGAGACTGGGTATGTTGCGCTCTTGCTTGTACCACATAAACATGGAAGTGGAGCCGCCGCCGTTCATTTAGGACACGTGTCTAATAACAGATGTCGCTGTCGCACACGTGTGCACATGTGCACCACTTCCGCACGTCTGCACACTGTGCAGCGTTTGGCCGGTCCTGATCTAAGGCTTTCAGTATGCCATGTGAGAAAAGTGCGAGTTGCGTTTCACGTGCTTGATGTTTTTCAGAATCCATGCTGACTGGGGTGCTGAAGAGCGCATTTTGTTAAAGATAACTCATTACGTTTGAGGTCGCAATATGTTATAATATTATACAACAAATCAGTGTCAGAGATATTTGATGGTAGTTTTGTGGATCACTTGTACTCCCCTTCTTGTAGATGGGTGTGAGCTGTGTGTTTTTTCAAGAATTGGGCATTTATTTTTTTTATGGATCTATGATAGATTACAGTTAGAAGAGGGGATAACCCAGTCGCATATTCAGTATAGAATCTGACAGATTCCATCAGACCCTGGAGCTTTGTTCAGTTTTAACAATTTCAGATGTTTCTCAGTTTCATTGACACTAATACTTACAGTGAAACCCTGCTTTTACACCTTTTCAAGGGACTTAAAAAAAAATAAAATAATGGTGTAAAACGTGCGAAAATGTAAAATGTGGGAAATACAGTTTTCAGCTGTAAAAGTTAAGTTCAGGAAATCCCGTTGCACTTTATGTATGATGTATCTACATAACAGGCATCAAAACCTGTCCGGGACTTTATTATCTAATAAAGGTTTACTATCTATCTAATAAAAACCACTGATGTAACTGGAATTTATAACTGTCTGGGAAGTGGAAATGTTCTGACTTACTTTCAAACGTCATAATCGATGTTTTTGGAAAGCCTGTATCTGTCATTCATTATTTAAATAATGAAATACTGCACTAGTTACGTATTTTTTCATGCTTAGCAGACGCTTTTGAGAAATTTTTCTGGTTGTCAAGTGCAACTATGAAAATAAGTATTTTGTTTGTTTGTGTGACATCACAAAAAATACATACATAAATACTGCACTTGACAACAAATTCTCGAAACACATTTTGCTCAGCATTAGTACAGTACGAAACAGGCACTGTGTTTACACTAAAAACATTGAGCAACACAAAGTGAACGACTGTGTCAACTAGCGCTCCACGTGGCCATACACCGAGACACGCGAAATATGGTTCGACAAAGATGTCAAGATGATCAGAACAATCACAAAACTGCATTTGCGCAGTAGAGACAGTATGGAAATGGTTGTGATTGGTCATGATATCTCCATTCGAACGAACCTAGTTACTCCCATTGGCCACCATGCCACATAGAGCTAGGTGGCAACGGGAGATACGGCAGCAATTGTTAAAACTTTTACTCGTTTAGCCATTCAAATCCATTGAATAGAGTGCCTTGGTGTCAAAAAACTTCACTTAATATTTGTAAACACTACTGGACAGCCAACATTACGCCAGCATCATATTTTCTCCACAAACATTTTCTCGTAATGTGTAAATCGTGGGAAAATTATAAATATGTTGACGCAAAATCAGGTGTACAATAACATTGTGGGCATAGGGAATTTGACGGGACCGACAAAAGTCTTAAACGGTGGGAAAACATTAATTCCGGTAATTTAAAAGCGGGGTTATACTGTATTTCATTCATGTTTTCAGTGGTGCGAGTATTAAATTGGGGCAGTTCTACTCGGTTTATCTTAGTAAAAGAACATTAGAAAGTGGAGTTAAAGTTTTTGCTTTGCTTCACTGACCTCAGTTAGAAGCTGCAGTTTGCCAACAGATGGGAGAGTAGTCATGCGGTCCTCCTCCTGCACCTCCCAATCGGTCAGTGAAGGAATGCTGGACTGTGCTGCATCCGTGTACAGGATTCATACTACCATCGGACTACGGTCTGCCAGTGTGGGACTCGTTTAGCCGGTGGTTGTACAAAAAGATTGGGTACAAAAAGTGGAATATGAAATGAAACAAAAGGTATTAAAAATGACTAAAATACAGGGGTGCACATTGACGATGACAAATAGCGTGAGACATAATGCCGTTTCCTCCTTTACACTGTTAAGAGTATACAACTTTTTCAGAGTGCTGTAGCCAGTAGTGTGTGCTTTGGGCTCTGCAGTGTAGTAGAGGCTATCACTGGTGGGGTGTCTGTCGGCAGGTGTGCCCCATCCGGCAGCTGTCAGACGGGCAGCGGTGCCGTGTGGTGTTTGCATTCCTGGCATGGCAGGCGCCGCACCTGCTTCTACTGGATGAGCCGACGAACCACCTCGACATGGAGACCATCGACGCACTCGCGGATGCCATCAACGATTTCGAGGGCGGCATGGTGCTGGTCAGCCACGACTTCAGACTCATCTCGCAGGTCAGTTCTTGCCCCACTTCCACCATCCTATCTGTCCTGCTTGTCACCTGAATGTGTAAAAATATGCTGTGGGTTGTTAATGTTGTTAAACTGTAAAATGCTATTATCCTTTCTGATATTAATGTGTACTGTACATTTGAGAGTGGTATTGTGCAACACACTTACTAATAATTTTCCCCCATAGTAACTCTGTATTTACTATTTAAATTTATGAAAATCAGTGTATTTTGTCTTACACTTTTTCTCAAAATTGTATAATTTTTTGATAGGAATTCTTCATAAAGCTGTCATAAGTAGAGAAGACAATACTGTTTTAGAAGTTTTGGATGGTGTGGCATACTTGAAAAATACAGGCATGTGGAATACCAGTAGACATTTCTCACACTCAAACTGTATATTGCTTTTCTCCTCCTCCGCTTTGCACACTTCACAATTTTTGGAGGGTGTTTTCTTGATGGGGTTGGGAGGATAAACCTAACAAATCCTGAAAACAGTTGCTTACTAACTCACAAAATATCGAAAGAAATAGTGTGTTATGCACCACTAAATAGATAGGTGTCTTATTTTTCCAATGGTATAGAACATGTCCTCTGCCGCTCGTGGTCTAACAGTAGCGTTCTCGCTTGCCGAGCATGGGGTCCTGGGTTTGAGTTCCGGCGGCGTCAGGGCTTTCCACATCCCCCGAGATGACTGGGTGTTGTGGTGGCGTTTCCATCATCATTCATCCCCATTATGGTCAGAGGAAGGCAACGGCAAACCACCTCCATTAAGACCTTGTCTAGTAAGGCGGTGTGCATCTCCCGCATCATTCCCCTACGCTCTGTCAAGAAGTATGGGACTTCATTTCCATATAACATGTCATGCCATCTGTTAACAGAGAAGAAATATTAAGAAGAAACTAAGACTGCTCAGCCCATCACACAGCCGGCAGTGTAATAACAAACCTGAAACTTCTGTCTGTGAGCTGGCTGTTTAAGCCAATGGGCGAGTAGGCAGGACATCTGCCCACACCTTAAATTAACCATGCCAAATCCATTCATAACCGTGGCAACGCTGTGCCACTGCAGGACAAAGACACAGGAAAAAGAAGAGGAGAAACACTGAGATGTTTGTTTTAATGCTTCATGTGTTCTGCATAGTCTGCCCCACTTCAGTAAAATGCACAGAACATTAATGCAGCCATGTCAGACATTCAGAAAAGTCTTTCTTTGGGATGATGATCAACTCGCTTGTCACTTTGGCTGGAATATCAATTGTCATCAAAGCATTTTGCCCCTTTGTGCATATTTCTGCACTGTGCTTCCCCCCCTCCCCCCCCCCCCCCTCCTTTTTTAGCGTCATACTGGTAAGTCTCATCACCTGCGATGATTTTGCACCCCCGCCCCCCAAGAAACGAATTGTCCGTTTTTTTTCTGCATTTTAGTCTAACTGCACCACTGTTTTTATTTGGTAGTCAAGGTGCGCCAGACAAATTTTCCACACACTTCTCCATTCGTCAAAATGTTCTGGAGAATGTATTGAATACTTCGACTTAGAGATGTTGCATTAGTTAATTACGTTGTTAAACAATGCTGCAACTATTTGAAATTGTGGCTTTCTCTATACAGTTCAGTATCATGGCCTCCAAAAGGAAACCCATTATGCAAGACGTAAAGCAGAAACCCAAAATTTTGAATAAATTGAACTGACCTTCACAGAAAGCCATTGTTGCTGACTAACTATTATTTATGACATAAAAAAAAGGAAGATGATCGACTGTGCAGGAAACGAGTTGGGGAAAATGGAAGGTCATGTGAAAGTGAGAATGAAGAACTGAATCTGTCTGTTTATATGAGGTTCATACAACACAGTAAAGGAATTGCAGTCAGTGGTCCAATAATTAAACAAAAAGCAGTTGCATTTAATAAGCATCTTGGCAAGAGTAACTTGCTTGCAGCACATGAGGGTTGGCTATCGCACTGGAAAAAGACACAGCATTTGACTCCAGACACTTGTCAGAAGATAATGCTGAAAGATGCAGAAGAGCTTGTAAAGGAGGGAAACACGAGGTTGGAATATCTCCACTGAAGGAAAAGATAGATTGCTACATTCAGTAAAGATGACACAATTAAGACACTTGCATAAAGCTTCTGGCCACAACTGTAATCAGAAGAAAGAACACACACACACACACACACCATTCATTCACACAAGCAAGCACACCTCATGCTCACACTGGAATTGTCGTGTTTGTGATGTGCGCTTCCCTGTGTGAATGAAAGGTGTGAGTTTCTCTCTTCCTTACAAAGGTGTGACTGAGAGCTTTGTGTAAGTGTCTTCTAATTGTTCCTTTCTGCAGCTTAATGTATCATCTTTACGGTAAATAGCAATCTATCATTTCCCACATTGTTAGTTTGTAAAGAAGATAAGAGGTAATGGAGGACGATGATGCTTTGTACAATGCTGATGAAGTCTGACTCTTGTAAAAGATGCTTCTTTCAAAAATATTAGCTGCCAAGAATGAGAAGGAAAACAACAGAAACACCTGATATTAATGGCATGTTGTAATGCAAATGGGAGTAATTAACTGCTGCTCATGGTTAATGGGAAATACCAACATCCTCATTGTTTTCAACACAGAAACATAAATACACTATCATTGCAATATTGTGCTCAGAAGAAAGTGAGAATCGGCAGAGAAATATCCTCTTCGTGGCTCTGTGAGATATTTGGACCCACTCTGAAAGGAATTAAAGAAGAAAAAGCTTCAACTGAAAGCTGTCATTGTAATTAATATTGCTCCGAATCATTCTTTTGATGTGATCTAAAGTCCGTTGTTATGAAAGTATTCTTTCTTCCACTCAGTGTGAAAACTGTGACTTGGCCCATAAATCGGGGAATTTTGGAATCAATTAAACGTTATTATTGATGTGAACGTGTCTCCTTGGTGAATGAATGTGAAAAAGGTTGTATTGGTGCTATGTTGAAGGTGTGGAAAGCAGTTAAGTGACATTTTCCAAATAGCAGAAGATTGAGATAAAGGGGAGAACGGTACCATGAAAAGGAGCTGGAGAAAAGTGTGGCCATACATTGTTGAAGAGCTGTAGTCAGTACTGATCAGTAATGATGAGCCAGTCAATTCGAAATAAATTGCTGCCAGTTAGTACATTGACATCTTCAGAATCTTCCAGGAGGAGAAATTGATGAGGATGATGTTGGTAACTGTCTGAATAAGGAACACCGTGAGAGAGAGCAAACTTTTAACAGGTGAAGAAATAATCAAAAGCATGCAGTAAAGTAATGGTGAAAGCAATGAAGAAGAGGACATAGGAAGAAAGAGAATGGAGCCTTCTCAGGTTGAAGGTGCTGAAGCTGCAGTCTTCCTGGAGAGAATTATGTAGCAATCAGATACATGACGGAAAGTCATCGAGTAGAACAGAAGTGATTTCTGGCTTTCCCCAATGTAGTATTATAGGTTCCCCGCTGTTCCTTATCTAGATAAACGATTTAGGAGACAATGTGAGCAGCCATCTTAAGTTGTTTATGCAGATGATGCTGACATTTGTCAACAGTAAAGTCATCAGAAGATCAAAACAAATTGCAAAACAATAGGATATCTGTATGGTGCGAAAATTGGCAATTTGCCTTAAATAATGAAGTGTGAGGTCATCTACATGAGCACTAAGAGCAATCCATTAAACTTCTGTTATACAATAAATCAATAATGTCCAATAGCTGTAAATTCAGCCAAATACCTAGGAATTACTATTGTGAAAAATGTAAATTGGAAAGAGTAGATAGAAAATGTGGGGATGGTGAATCAGACTGCATTTTATTGGCAGAGCATTAGAAGATGCTGAAGCAATGATCTAATACCTCTTAATCGAGGAGGGTTTGGACGAGGTGGACTGTGGGTGGCTTACAACCTTTGTTTGGCAGCGTGCAAAAACTGCTCCAATGGCGTGCTTGGTGGCGAAGGAGTTTCAAAATGCCCAGGGGTAGAATAGTAATAAATCAGCCTGGTAGTCCTGGCACAAACTGCACTTCCCCTGTATCCCAATTGCTGATACCAGAGGACGAACTGGGCATCTGGCAACTGCCTTTGTACTCCTATAGTCTATAGAATCACCTCAATGCTGCAGCTTGGGTAACAATGCAGTAGCACTCCTCTTACTAAATGGGCTGCCACAAGATGACGACGACGACGATGACGGGTGTGGGATAAGAATTGTATAGTTCACACATATACCAGCAAAATGCGGTGGACAATGACGCGGGTCCACGTGGCGTTGTGCGGCCGAGCTGCCGAGAGCACGGCCGGGGATGTTGCCTCGTCGGAGCGGAACGAGACTGGTCGAGCGACAGCTCAGCGTGCCTAATGTCAAGAAAGTGGCTGTCTTAAGTTTTCCCCCCAGCTGAAGTGACCATCAAGGGTGTTGTGGGGCTGGCTTCCAGTCTGTGCAAAGCGTTATCTGCTGCTACAGATGGAGGCAAGGGAAAGAATTGACACAATGCAACAGGTGTACCCAAGTGACTGCCTACCCTAGGCTTGTCTGTCATTTTTCTTTCTTTTTCTTTTGTTACTGCTGTGGGATCCTTATCAAATAGGATTAATATAGTACATTGACAAAGGTCAAAGAAGGGCAGCATGTTTTGTAGTATCAAGAAATAGGGGAGAGTATGTCACGGACATAAGAGAGTTGCAGTATACATCATTAAAACAGTCATTTTTCATTGTGATGGGATCTTCTCATGGAATAATAGTCACCAACTTTCTCCTCCGAATGTGAAAATATTTTGTTGATGCTGACCTACATATGGAGAAATGATAGACATGATAAAATAAGATCTTGCACGGAAAGATGTTTGTTTCTTCCGCTGTTAGAGAATGAAACAATAGAGAATTAGTGTTAAGTTGGTTCAATGAGCCCTTCTTCAGGCACTTAAGTGTGATTTGCGGAGTAGTCATGTAGAGCCAGATATAGCACCAATGTAAAGTTTGTAAAATAGACGTGTGATAAGCATGCTGCTGTCGGGTATCATCATTGCAACAACTAAGTAATTGTGATATTTTTCATAATGAGTGAACCTATTGCATATGTACATGTTCAGAGGCTTAAGTTTTCTATGAAAGTAACTGTACCTTTAAATTCAGTAAATTGTAGTCCATATGTTTTTAAACTAAATTTCAGATATTCTCAATAATTTCGCACCCATTATGTGCAAGGAATGGCCAGATTAGTGAGAATCTGCTATACATCTTTTAATAGCATTTAGTACCTTGTCAAAAAAGAATCCTATGGCATTGAAGACAGTAATATTTATGGTAGTCTATGTGATGTACTCGGCTTTAGTTGAAATTTGTTTGTTTGTTGTGTCACACGATGCAATTGCTAAGTAATTAAATGTTTTAATTATTTCAGGTCGTATTGAGATCTTGCGTTTATTTAGAACCTTTAGAATTCATTATTGCTACATGTAATGATACCAGCTTGCCAATTAGCTTTCCAGCAACACTATGGCAATGGTCTTTACGAGGACAACTGGAGAGGTCTAGGGAAAGGGGTAGATTTCAGGAAAGTCACCAGGAACCACGGGACAACGGAGACTCGCCATATGGGATGAGAAGGAAAGACTGATTGTCTTTCCTTCTCATCCTGTACAGTAAGTTTCCCTTGACCTGTGGTTCTGGGTGACTTTCCCGAAATCTACCCCTTTTCCTAGACATTTCCAGTCCTTTTCCTTCACCCTTCTTCCTTCCCCTTCAACCCTTCTGCCTGAAGAAGGAGCCACTGGCTCCGCAAGTTTGCCAGTTACAACAGTCTTTTTGCCACTGTTTGATGAGTAGATTTTTTATGTATCCAATTAAGTAATTTATATCTAAAAACAGAGATGATGTAACTTACCATATGAAAGCGCTGGCAGGTCGATAGACACACAAACAAACACAATCATACACACAAAATTCTAGCTTTCGCAACCAACGGTTGCTTCATCAGGAAAGAGGGAAGGACAGGGAAAGACAAAAGGATGTGGGTTTTAAGGGAGAGGGTAAGGAGTCATTCCAGTCCCAGGAGTGGAAAGACTAACCTTAGGAGGAAAAAAGGAAAGGTATACACTCGCACACACACCCATATCCAACCGTGTCTGTGTATGTGTGGTTGGATATGGGTGTGTGTGTGCGCGAGTGTATACCTGTCCTTTTTTCCCCCTAAGGTAAGTCTTTCCGCTCCCGGGATTGGAATGACTCCTTACCCTCTCCCTTAAAACCCACATCCTTTCGTCTTTCCCTCTCCTTCCCTCTTTCCTGATGAAGCAACCGTTGGTTGCGAAAGCTAGAATTTTGTGTGTATGTTTGTGTTTGTTTGTGTGTCTATCGACCTGCCAGTGCTTTCGTATGGTAAGTCACGTCGTCATTGTTTTTAGATAATTTTTCTTGCGTGGAATGTTTCTTTCTATTATATTCATACAATTAAATAATTTTGTCAATAATAGATTGTTTTTGTTGTTACAGTAGTATAGTTCATTTTATCCAACTATAATTGCCTGTCACTGTCTTAATGATTCCTTCCTGCATACAACCAAAAGAGCATGCCATTTTCGCTGTCAAAATTGAGGATGAAAATGGCAACACAAATAAGATCACAGCATCAGATGCCACAGGCCAAATGACTGAAAGGTGCAGAGCACTCGGGGCAGAAATGTGGCTACTAGGACGTTGTACCTGACTTAAGTGCCTCAGGTATTAACTCATTCAGAGCACGCAGAGACCAGAGTGGCTGGCTGCATTAACATGTCGGAAGCAGAAACACGTTGGCGAGGGAGGGCATGTACGTGCATTTAGAGCACCTGATGGAAGGCTCGAAGGTGTGCATAAACATGTCCAGGGCACCCGGGGACAGTAGCAGCGACATCTGTTAGTATGTCCAGAACAGTCATTGGGTTAAGGCTTGCTGATTCTGTCTGCTCCATCTTTTACCATCTTCCTGGTTGTATGTTATTGTGTCCATCTTCATTATGTCCATGAAATTTCATTCAGCACACAGCTGTACCTTGCTTAAATCTAGATTGGGGAAGCACAGGTCTATATAAACACTCAGTAGCACTAATAATTTATTCCCTCGGTCTTCTGGTGGGTTGTCATTCTTTTCTCAGAAATGTTGCAGCTTGCTGCCTCTTTTGCTTCTTGTATGCTTGCTTTGCTTTGGTGTGCGTGTGCAAGTCAATTAGAGTTTTCACAGGTTATCATAATGATGTCCTATGTTTCAGGTGGCGGAGGAGATCTGGGTGTGTGAGAATGGCACGGTGACAAAATGGCAGGGAGGCATCCACACTTACAAGGAGCACCTCAAGGCGAAGATTCTCAAAGACAAGGCCAACAACAAGAAGCTCTTCAAGTGATGAGCGGGCACGCTAGGCGGGACAATGAATTGACGACACTGCAGGAAAATTCGACCGACACACATACTCCACTATATCTCTCTCTCGGCCTCCTCTCTCGTGTGTCGAGGTCGTTCATTTTCTTTCTCTCTCGATTTCGACAAAATACTTGTCGTAATCTCTAGTTTTTATTTTCACTTTCCGAGCAGTAAGAAAGAACTTGGGTTATAGGAGCAACTGTTGCAGTGAATGTGCCACACTGCTACAAACAGTGACGATCGTTCGGTGTATGCAGGATCGTTTTGTAGGGTTCGGTTTGACCTGTTCTTAGCGAAGTACTTGCTGTCGGTATTCTCTCCCTCCATCTTTCACTCCCTTCACATTCACTGGTTTACTAACTGTAATTTCGGGTCAGTTTCAAATGTGGAGGTGACTCTTTTCAAGGAATAGATGGTTGGGGTATGATGGGCACCTCGTGTCTACTCGCCCACATCTGCTGCTAACTGACACCTTCTAGTAAAGTGCAGTGTGCCTGCTGCTGATATCATTTGAGATTATTTTTGAGGTGTGAGAGTGATGCTTCCTGACAAAAAATTTGGTTATCATAAGAAAGCAGGTATGTGCAAAGTAAAATCAAAGGACAGTGGGGGGACAGTTGAATAACAGTCGTGCCTGTGTTGCGGTTATTGTTTTGCACCTCGTGGGATATATGTGAATGGCTACTTCCATCTTGAAAATGCAGAAAGCAAGTGGCACGTCACTTCTGATAACGACCACTGGAAATCGGCGACACCAGCTCCCTCTTTCCGTTGCTATTCTACAAGGTGTTAGAAGAAAGCAAGGGAAGAGACACGTGTTGTCAGCTAAGAAGTACTGACGCATTTTGTATCTGCCTCAGTCTAATTTCAGTCTTGTACAACTGCCTAATTTGACGTGTTCTAATTTTCAGCCATCCCCTCAAACAAGTGACAGGATGTGGACAAACAGTTGAGAATAGATGCAAACTGATTTTTAGGTGTGAGGGACAGTGTGTTTATTTTGAAGTGTTAGCCGAGAGGAATACTGGGTAGGTTAGTTGGGTGTCAACTGTTAAGAGGACCGACGTGTCGCACAGTTGTTCTTATCTTCACCGATAGTATCGTACTAGAGTTGTGTATCGGAGAAATTACTGTAACAATGCACATTGCATATTTGAAAATTGGTACAAAGCATCAGACTTGGCTGATGGATTGCTGCAGAAGGAAATGTGAAATAAGTTTAGAGTTCTTCACCCACTACAGCTGTCGGCATATTGAACTGCGGGCCAGAGAGAAATAAGAATTTTTCCTATGCTGTCGGGGTGCCCATCATTGTAAAGGAAAAAAAAAAGTATAAATCTCGTAGGTATCTTATTACAAACTGTCTAGGGTATTATAAATTTTCTAAGGTATTATTTATTCACTATTTCTCGTTCTCTCTAGGAATATTATCGTCAAATTTTAGCAATGAAAATAATCGGCGGCAATACGTATGTTAATCGTGCACGAACCGTATGTTTCGGAAATGTCTGTGAAGAATTGAAGCTATTTTTAGAACTTTTTGTAATTTGTGGGACTTTTGAATTGTCACCTGTGCAGTAGGTACTTGTGTTCTTTTTTTTTTGTTTTAATTTTTGGAAATAGCTGTAATTTAGGCTTAACTAGCTGCTGCGGCAGTCCTGTGATATAGCTGACACACGACACACTGGCTCTGGGTAGGAAATAAGGTTACCGGCACACATTATTGTTAAAATTAGTGAAGTTAATTGCATGTGCCGTCTTTTTGGAAAAAGCTCTGTTACTTTGAGCCCGTGTATCTGATGAAGTGTGTTTGGTTTCTGTTCCTGGTTGTTAAAAGTTGTTACCGATTTTTGTGGAAACACATTTGTACTTGTCCCACATGACATTGGCTGAATGTAATAAAAATCTGGACATTGCTAGAGTCTTGTTTTTTCCTGATACACACTTTTAGCTCACCTTTTTATCACTCTGGTAGCTTCTACTAAATGGAGGGAGAGAAAGAGCTTGTGTGAAATATGAAGTTTCTATCGTATTAGGTATGGAAAATAAAAATTCATGAGCTATTCTTCTCAGGTGAGTGCTTTGCCCCCCGACCCAACTTGTGTGATGCCGTCATGTTAGCACCATAGCCACGCCAGTCAATTGCAGAGATGACTTGTCAGTCATATTGGGTTGTGAGCCTACATACTCCTTATATGTGGAAGTCTCAAAACCTAAACTATTGAAATTTTAATTTTTGGCTTCATTACATGTGTAAAACTATTACATAATTAATGAAATATTTAAATATACAGGCAGATTTATTTAACTTGTCCTTGACAACTTCTGCAATATCTTTCATTGTGAACATCATCCTGGCATGTCTGACACACACATACTTACTGATTCAGCATAAAGTTAAACAGTTAACTTCATTTTTTTTCTTATTTGACCAATGCAGCCATTTTTCCCGCAGGCTGTGGGTGGTGAATTATCAGTAAAAACTGCCCATTGTTTTTGAAAGACACCAATTCTCTCGGTACATTTTTTATAAAAAAAATATTGAATCTTTTTATTCTGAACAACAGAATTGAAGCAAAGAAATCTTCATGCAGTGCAAACAAGTGAGTAATAGGCTGCGGCAAGGGTGGGACGGTGTGACAGATGTTGAATCAGAGGGGGCAGCACTTGCCAGAGGGAAATGACTTGAGAGCCGTGCTTTACCAAGTCTGTATTTTATGGTCAGTAAAAAATAATATAATTCATTACGGAAACGGAGACTCACGTTTCGTTGAAGGCAAAGTGGTCAACATGGCATATTTATACGTCAAAGGCAAACATAAATGAATGTGAAAAACCTTTGTTTGGGTTGGAAACGGTGGCATATGAAGTACCCTTTACCTCACAACACAAGGTAGCGTGCGCACGAGGAAAACATGGCAAGTATCGGAACCCAACTTCCCAGAAAAACTGATCAATGGAAGAGGGGTCAAAATGTGTCTTGGCTTATCCGTAGATACTTGACTGTTTCAGAGAAAATATCTGTACAGTTTTCTATGTACTTTAAGTGCCTTTTAGCAAGTAAATAGTAGAATTGAAGTCGAAGCACTGTGGCTAGCATTGTGGCTTCGGACTTTAAAGCCCCGTGTTTGAAACCTGATTATTATTTTTTCTTTTGTAATTTATTTATCTACTCATATCTGTAGGACATTACTACATGAACATTGTCCATTGTATGCTGAAATAATTTTGTCCTTTTTTTATCTGCTGACTGTCTGTTTTCAGTGAAATTCGTGTAGTGTGCACTTCTTCAAAAAAGTGTTCATTATGCATGGTCTACCGTGAAATTATTGTGTAAACTGATCAGCAGTGTTAATGACAGTTCTTTCCCAAGTGGGATTTGCACAAACAAATGTCACTGTTGAAAGCCTGCTTTCGTGCAATGCTTGTGATGTTCAGCATTTCTATCTTTCCACTTTTTCTATGATTGGTTTCATCTGAGGGAATGCACCTAATATTCCCGAAGAATAAAATATAAGAATTAATGTAATCGGTATATGAAAGAAATGTAAGAATAAGAAAATTTAAAAATATTGTAACCCCTGAAAATACCATGCACACATATAGTAAATGTATGACATTGTGAAACTCGGCTGTAATTGTACAATTAACGTAATGCCGTTATATCCCAGAACTTGAAAAGGAATATTTGTGTAGTAGCCTCCTACAGACGTGAGTACATAAATGAAAACATAAATAAGATAAAATAAATGAAAGCAATTGGGTTTAAAATATGGGGTGCAGAAGTGAGGGACTGTGACCCTAGTCACAGTGCAACCATTTTGGCTGAGATTATTGTGTGCTAAAAGGCATCTAAATTATGTTGAAAACTTTGAATTTTCTTCTTCTTCTTCTTCTTCTTCCCCCTCTCGGAAACTGTTGACTACGGATAAGCAGACATGTATTCCCTTATTTTGACTCTTCTTCCACAGAATGAAGTACCTGAGAAATCAGATTATGCACTTGCTGTGTACTCCTCGTGTTTAAAGAATTCTACAATATGCTTCCTGTACAATACTCCAAAAACAGCTGAGGGGACTTCAGTTAAGAGAGCACTGACCAGTTTTTTCTGGGCTTCTGTAGCTGCTCTTATTGTCACTCTTCCTGAAACTGTCTGTTTAGTGACCGGGTTTTTGAATGATGGACACAACACTGTGCAGGTTAACTTGAAATATTTTCACATTTATTGCTCTCAAAAAGATGACAAACAGGTTTCACTAATGAATTTGTAAAGTTACACATCACAGGTCAGTGTTTAAAATTCATACATCTTAATAGTGCCAACATATTTCCTGAACAATTTCATCTTCAAACTTAGTACCATAGTTGCTCCAATATATAAAATTTATATGCCGGCATGCACATTCGTAATTAATCACAAAGTTAATTGCATCGTAATAGGACGTTTGTTGGGAATCATTTAGCTGACTGATGATACATTTCAGTATGGATGCGATTGTAAGATAATGATAATATATATATATATTTTTTTACACCACATGCTCCATTACACACTGTTTGTAATAACTCTCTCTCTCTCTCTCTCTCTCTCTCTCTGTCTGTGTGTGTGTGTGTGTGTGTGTGTGTGTGTGTGTGGGTGTGTGTGGGTGTGTGGGTGTGTGTGGGGGGGGGGGGGGTAAATGTAGTGTTTGTGTTGGGTGACGATGATGGGAGAAAGGAGGGGGTGCAATCCAGTGCCAGTGCTGGCATACAGCCTATTTGTCATGAATAGCAACAAGGAGGCTGCCAAGCTTAAAGTCCCCATCGGCCAGACTGATCGCCATCAAGTCTCGCATGCCCTCCCTTCATGACTCACTGTAAAGAGGTTTGATATTTAAACCAGAGCATTGGTACAGAGTTTGGTAATCAGGAACTTTATGCCACCACTTCTCCTTCCCTTGCCAGCCAAATACTGGCAGCGAAATTTTTTTCCACCACCAGGATTCGAACCAGCTTACGCTCGGGTCTTGTGCCCCTGCACAAGCAGGCGTTAACCACCTCGGCCACAGAGGTGGGTTAATTATCGGAGTAATTAAAAAAGAAATTATCTGGAGGCTGTAAAATGAAACCCACTGAAGAAATCTTAATGCCGTTGCCCACAGAAAGAGGTGTACTCCCTATAGGAGTGCTGAGGCCTCAAACTCACTGCTACAGAGCACTGGTTTACACCCACGTGATGTCAGTGAGCACTGCACAGTGGAACAGAGGCTTCAGAAGAAGAGCAAAGGGGTGTAGTGCATTTCCTGAAAGGAGAAGGGTTCCAGGGCATGGAAATTTTTTTTGAAGAATGGAAAGGATGTACAGAGTGCACCCATGAATGGCTAGAGTGCGTCTAGGGATGATGCACGTCAGTGACGGGTGATGCACGATCTGGAGTACCACACGGCACTACCTGTATCATTGTCCAACAGCTGGATGCTCTACCGTATTTACTCGAATCTAAGCCGCGCTTTTTTCAGGTTTTTGTAATCCAAAAAACCTCTTGCGGCTTAGAATTGAGTGCAAAGCAAGCGGAAGTTCTGAAAAATGTTGGTGGGTGCCGCCACAACTAATTTATGCCGTCGAATATATGTAACGCTACACCGGCATGCTTTGTAGGCACAAAGATAACTACTGGCTGCAAATCCTCTGCCTCAGTAAATAAATTAAAAAAAAAAGTGGAAGATGAGCTTTTTTTTCTCCGCCCCGAGTTTCGACCACTGCATTTTCATACATTATCCAACAAAGTGAGTACAAATTCCGCATTGTTCATCTTCGAATGTAGCAGCATTTCAATGTACTACGGTCCGCAGCCCGTGGTCTTGCAGTAGTGTTCTCGCTTCCCGCGCACGGGGTCCCGGGTTCGATTCCTGGCAGGGCCAGGGATTTTCTCTGCTTCGTGATGACTGGGTGTTGTGTGTCTTTCATCATCATTTCATCCCCATCGACATGCAAGTCGCCGAAGTGGCGTCAACTCGAAAGACTTGCACCAGGCGAACGGTCTACCCGACGGGAGGCCCTAGCCACACGGCAATGTACTACGAAAATCCGACTGCCAAGACTGTTTGGGATGTTTGTCCATATGGCCAACTCTACATTCTGAGTTTTTTCCTACCTGTGAGAAGAGATGGTTGCTAATAGGAACTTCTATGAATTATGAGTCACATGCAGTATTCTCTTCACCATAAGAATAATATGAATATAAACATTTTGTCAGGTATTGTTTCGTGTTTGCTGCTATCTCATTTAAATCCTGTCTGCCTAATAAACTACGAAACTAGAGAGACAACAGCAAACGCGGAAGAATATACATATCGTGTCATGTTTATATTCGTATTACTCTTGTGCCTAAAAGTGATACAGTCAGAAATGAAGCACAGCAATTGACTAGATTTTGAAATCTAAGATCACTCTAATTTCTGTGCAGAATGTAAAGAGGTGCCTGCAAAGGTTTTCAAACGAAGAAAAATTTTCGCTTAACTCTCGTTCAGAACATCTTTGATCATACACAGTGTATTATTTGGTTCTTGTTGATCATTATCAAAGAAAGCAGCAGTGTAAGTAACAACAAATAGCAGTCTCTTGCCATTGTTTCGCTAATGAGACAATTCCTCCCTCCCTTCCTCTCTCTCTCTCTCTCTCTCTCTCTCTCTCTCTCTCTCTCTCTCTCTCTCTCTCTCTCTCTCTCTCTGTTTTATTTATTTTTTTTAATTGTAAGCGGCGTTAGCGAGTGGCGACAGGCCGTAAACACGCACTATCAGAATGCGACAAACAATGCATGACACAGTACAGTAACGCATTTCCTGCTTAGAGTGACGTAAAAACACCTATAACAAAGAAAACGGCACTTATCAGATCAAAGAAAAATAAGCAATCAAGTCAAACAAGACGAAGCACGTGAAAAAGGAAGGGTACCCGTATAAATACGGACAGAGCACCTGACGCATAGCAATGGCTACCTGGTAAAGCTTAACTGCTAAGGTTACAACTCGAACCAAACTACTGTCGCTGTATCGTCACTCATTCGACCTAAATTGTGTCTCATATTACAATGGACCAACTTTGTTTAGATTTGGAGATGTGGCCTAAAACTTTTCTCTCCCCTTGAATTTCGAGTCTCATATTTCAGGTGCGGCTTAGATTCGAGTAAATACAGTAATTGAAGACTGAGTTACAGTGGCAGCCCTAGTCCCAACATCGGATTGAGCGTCAGGACTGCAACAAGCCTGTGGTGCTCTCCATACAATCGTCATTGTTCGATGAATTTGTGTTCCCTGAAGTCGTTCTGCTGAGAAGGAATGCACTAAACCTGTGTGCTCTTCTTTTGAAGCTTCCATTTTTCATTTTCAGCACTGCCGAGTGCTATGGGCGATAGACGTGTGCACGTGCTCACTCTTGTTACGGGGATGTGCGCACCTGTCTCTGTGTAGCGCAGCTTTGAGGCCTCAGTGTTCTTGTATTGGCCAGCCCATCTTCCACAGATGCCAGCATTAAAATCACCTCAGTGGTTTAATTTTCCAGCATGCAGCTTGTTTATTTTCAAACGTCCCTAACAGGTCATTACTTAATCCTAATCGACTCAAAGGAATATCAAATAACATTACACTTAGATTTTAGCAAGTTGGTAAGTGATGCAGGACTGTCGGATGAATAGTTGCACAGGTAAGTTGATTGTAGGTGTCAACAAAATAAATTCAGACCTTGGAGTGAAGTATTGTTTAGCATGACCACTTATAAAAATGTGTACAAGAAAAATTCGGAATCCTTGGCTAATTTTATTTCATAACAGGAAAGTTAGCAAAATTAGTGGACACAAAATTACTGACCCAAGGAGCAATCTGGTGTAAGGACAGGAAAGGAAAAAGAATGATATAATTAAGTACTAAGCTATAAATACATGGTTTCCCAGATAAGAGTAAAAATACTACCTCTCGACCACCGGCTATCACTTATGGTCATATTGCTTTTGAAGTGGTAACTGTCTCAAAATGTCCATGGCCACCACTTCCAGCATCTCTTATAAGCGCACACATTTTTGTGATGTCACTATTGTATGTTCTTTTGAGGTAGTTCATTGTCACCTGAATGTTGTGTGAGAGTTGTACTGATTTATGTGGCACACCCTGTACTATGCAACCAAAAACAGTGATTACCAGGTCGTGACAAAATTGGCTAAAACATGAAATTCTCTAAATCAAATTTACTGAGATTTTGCACTGAAAGTGGGCATTTTTATAAGAAAAAATTGGACTGCGAAACAATGTTGGAAATGGGGACCAGGTAAGTGTGGAACATTCTGTATGATAAAACATTTGATTACAAATTACATTTGAAATAGGATGTTCTAGCAGAAAGCAAGATGCTTGCTGAGAAGAGAGGCACGATGGGTAGATGACATATGTTTGTCAGAACTGCTTATTAGCTTGCTCCAAATTCTGTATCCACCTGTTTCTACAGATACTTAAATTGAGATTTACTTACTAAAAATATTTCAGGGTAAACCAATTGGGTAATAAGGATCAGTACTTGCAAAATGATACTGTGACCTATAAAACTTAGATTCTCCACTTGAGAAAGAAAATAGTTCATCTGTGTAACAATCGTACATGCGATATTCATACTACTACTACTACATCCAGTAAAGAAAAAAAATAATTATAAAATGGTCAGAAGAGCTATAAGAACAAGAGGATGGTCCAGTCTGCACTGTTAAATCTCCCGATTTACACTCGTTGAAAACTTCTGGGACATTTCAGAATGCTGCGCTGAAAGCATGCACACATGATCTAGCCATTTCAAGAAGACTGGGCAAAATATTGGCAGTGGAGACATTGAAACTGATGTAATCAATAACAGATGCTCCAAAACAACTTCTGCAAAGAAGAAAAAATATGCACTTTACGATGGTGCTCAGCGTGACACAGTGAATGCCACACTGTGTTTTTGTCCGTGTTCTGTAAAGTTGGTTTGAATTTTCAAATTACTTTGTGTGTTTACACTGTCACAGTAATTCATCCTTGCACAGCTGTTGATGTTGGCTTTCCTTTCTCACAGAACTCTTTTTTAAGTTTCCAGATACCTCCAATTGATGTTACCTGGAGAATTTGACAACGTGCTACTGAAAGAAATGTTAAGTGTCTGAATATTTCCTGCACTCCTAAAATGGATGATGGCATAAAGCTATATTTCATTTGATGGAGTGTTTCATTTTCACATGAAAATATACTGATTAGCCAGAACATTATAACCACTTGTAAGGTAGCCGTTATGTCCACCTTCGGCACAGATAAGTGGCGATGCATCGTGGCATGGAAGCAATGAGGCCTTGGTATGTTACTGGAGGGAACTGACACCACATCTGCATGCACGAGTCACCTAATTCCTGTAAATCCTAGGAGGGGGGGATGAGCTCTGATGCCACATTCAATCGCATCCCACTTGGGTTCGATTGAGTTGAAATCAGGCAAGTTGGAGCACCAGCACATCAACTGGAACTTGCCACTGTGCTCCTTGACCCACTCTGTTGACGGACGTGATCACGTTCCTAGCCATGTGACACGGCCCGTTACCTTGTTGAAAAATACCACTGCCATTGGGAAACGTGATAGTCGTGAATGGGTATATGTGGTGAGCAAACAATGTACAATACTTGCCCATCATGATGCCTCTGCATGAGCCCCACTGGACCAACTGGTGCCCACATGAATTTTCCCGGGAGCATAATGGCGCTCCTGCTGGCTTGTCTCCATCCTGCAGTACAATTATTGAGGAGCTGTTGCTCTGGAAGACAAAGAATTCGTGCCCTCCCATTGGTATGACGGTATCAGGATTCGTCAGACCACACAATGCTGTGCCGATGGTTATGTGCCTATTTCAGTCGTAGCTGCCAATGTTGTGGTGTTAACATTGGCACGTGCGAGGGTCATTGGCTGCGGATGCCCATTATTAGAAGTGTTCAGTGCACTGTGTGTTCAGACACAATTGTACTCTGCCCAGCATAAAAGACTAATGTAAGTTCCGCCACAGTCTGCCCCTGTCCTGTTGTTACCAGTCTGCCCAGTGTATGCCGTCCAGCACCTGTAATGAGGAGTGGCCGCCCAATCCCGCAATGTCTTTACTAGGTTTCGCCTTCGTTTCACTGAAGATACCACAGCACTCCTCCAACACCCAAACATCTTGCAATTTCTGAAATGCTCGTGCCAAGTTGGTCCATCACAGGCTGCTCTTGGTCAAGCTCAGATCATGCGGCTTCCCCATTCTGCTTATGGACAGCATGCTCAGTGATACTACACGCGCTGTGTGTGTGTGTCGCTAGCTACACTACTGGCCGTTAAAGTTGCTACACCAAGAAGAAATGCAGATCATAAACAGGTATTCATTAAACAAATATATTATTCTAGAACTGACAAGTGATTACATTTTCACGCAATTTTGGTGGATAGATCCTGAGAAATCCGTACCCAGAACAACCACCTCTGGCCGTAATAACGGCCTTGATATGCCTGGGCATTGAGTCAGAGCTTGGATGGCGTGTACAGATACAGCTGCTCATGCAGCTTCAACTTGATACCACAGTTCATCAAGAGTAGTGACTGGCGTATTGTGACAAGCCAGTTGCTCGGCCACCATTGACCACACGTTTTCAATTGGTGAGAGATATGGAGAATGTGCTGGCCAGGGCAGCAGTCGAACATTTTCTGTATCCAGAAAGGTCCATACAGGATCTGCAATATGCGGTTGTGCATTATCCTGCTGAAATGTAGGGTTTCGCAGGGATCGAATGAAGGGTAGAGCCACGGGTTGTAACACATTTGAAATGTAACGTCCACTGCTCAAAGTGCCATCAATGCGAACAAGAGGTGATGGAGGCGTGTAACCAATAGCGCCCCATACCATCACGCCAGGTGATACGCCAGTATGGCGATGACGAATAGACGCTTCCAATGTGCGTTCATCGCGATGTCGCCAAACATGGATGCGACCATCATGCTGCTGTAAACAGAACCTGGATTCATCCGAAAAAGTGACGCTTTGCCATTCGTGCACCCAGGTTCGTCGTCGAGTACACTATCGCAGGCACTCCTGTCTGTGATGCAGCGTCAAGGGTAACCGCAGCCACGGTCTTTGAGCTGATGGTTCATGCTGCTGCAAATGTCGTCGAACTCTTCGTGCAGATGGTTGCTGTCTTGCAAACATCCCCATCTGTTGACTCAGGGATCAAGACGTGGCTGCACGATCCGTTACAGCAATGCGGATGAGATGCCTGTCATCTCGACTGCTAGTGATACGAGGCCGTTGGGATCCAGTGCGGCGTTCCGTATTACCCTCCTGAACCCACCGATTCCATATTCTGCTAACAGTCATTGGATCTCGACCAACGCGAGCAGCAATGTCGCGATACGATAAACCGCAATCTTGATAGGCTATAATCCTGCCTTTATCAAAGTCGGAAATGTGAAGGTATGCATTTCTCCTCCTTACACGAGGCATCAAAACAACGTTTCACCAGGCAACACCGGTCCACTGCTGTTTGTGTATGAGACATCGGTTGGAAACTTTCCTCATGTCAGCAAGTTGTAGGTGTCGCCACTGGAGCCAACCTTGTGTGAACACTCTGAAAAGCTAATCATTTGCATATCACAGAATCTTCTTCCTGTCGGTTAAATTTCACATCTGTAGCACGTCATCTTCATGTGTAGAAATTTTAATGGCCAGTAGTGTACTTGTATAATTCCTTGCCAGGTGACACTGCTATTGCATGGACAGGTTTATACCAATTGCAAGTTGGTGGTCGTAATGTTCTGGCTGATCAGTGTAAATGTTACAGCATCTATATGATCTGTGACCTGCCGGCCGCTGTGGCCGAGCGGTTCTAGGCGCTTCAGTCTGGAACCGCACTGCTGCTACGGTCGGAGATTCGCATCCTGCCTTGGGCACGGATGTGTGTGATGTCCATAAGTTGGTTAGGTTTAAGTAGTTCCAAGTCTAGGGGACTGATGACCTCAGATGTTAATTCCCATAGTGCTTAGAGCCATTTGATCTGTGACCTATTCTGTTATCAACATTGATATTTGTTACAGAGTAAAATTCATTAATCAGATTTTTTTAATTTTACTGGTTTCAACAGATTAATCTGTGATCATGACCTTAGTTTTTGTTTATCAAATGTCATTATCTTCTTCATAGAAGAATATGACATGGCCAAAAATATACATGTATGTGATATACATTTTTTGACTTATCATGGCATTAAGCTTCTGTGAAGAAGATAACGACATCTGTTAAACATATACTAAGCTTACGGTCACAGATTAATTTTTTCAAGCCAGTAATATGAAGCTTCTGAAGGTGACATTAATCGGTTGAAACCACTAAACCCAAATAAAAATATAAATGTAATTGATTGAATTTTATTCTGAAGTTCATACTACAATTACTGAGAAAATATATAGCTATTTGTCACCGAAAAAATTCCAAACATGGAATATGTGCTGCCTGAATAAAATTTTTACAAAGTGTAGACAAAGACAGAGCAGAGGTAAGTAAGGAGCTAACTACTTAAGGCTACTACTAAGATAACAGATGTACTGTTTAAATCCTTTTGTACAGCCACTATTGTGACTAACTATAAAAAAATCTTTCATCCCTATAAAGTGAGTGAAATATTACTGCTACTGCTCTTTCTCAGACCAGTAACTACTACTACTACTCCTACTAAATACTGGACTGCCAGAAAATATTTCGTAGTTCTTCAAACAGCAAATAGAGTCCATTGTCTTTTGGCTTTCAAAACTAAAATGCCAGGAACAAACGTGATGTTGCAGTTTATTTTCTGTGACACACATGAAATATTCTAAGGCCCACAATTCCCTGTTCACAGCTATTAATGTGCACTACAAGTATTGACTTTAGTACAGGTCTCTTCTACTGACACCAATCCCTAATGCTACATCTCAAATGAAATGAGTAAATTTTTCTTGTATGTCTTGCGTTGCAGGCTTACCAGATTGTTCGTATGCCATGCTCTGTGAAGAGAAGGCCAAACTTAATTTTTGACCCATTCCCCACAAGTGTGCCACAGAATCATGACGTTGAGACAGAACATACATTCCCATGTCTCACAGGTTAAGCTTCACAAGAAATGCTCTTGGTAGTCTCGAGCCATGCCATCCCAACTAGAAGATGGCAAATTCAAAAGACTGTACAAATTATAGGATACTAATCCTCCTGCCTCACACAGCAAGACTATTACCATCAATCGATAGGGAGGATTAAAATGAAAATGATCAATTTGGTTTCATTACAGGAAAAGGAACCAGGTATGCAGTATTGGTTCTACATCAAATTTTGGAAAGATTACAACTAAACAGAAAAACATATATATCACTTATTGACCCAGAAAAGGCAATTGCTATGTTTTATTGGAAGTTGTTATTTAAAGCAATTCAAAGTATGACCTGAGCGAAAGGACAGGTGACTGAATTTTGAGAAGATACAAAATTCAAACTACTGAACTGGATATTAGGAAAAGAAAAGTAAAAAATCAGAAGGGCGTGGAAGATTGGCATGCCTTACTTAACGTGTTCATCATGGAGGCAATAACAACAAAAAAGTAAAAACCAGCTGGAATTAAATTTAATGGTATTCAGATACAGGGCCTTCCAAACAGAATAGTTATACATCTTACGTAGTATTATGTTGTCAAAGCTATCAATCACTGTGCCATGGTTCAGTCCGATTATTGATACAATACTGCTTGTGTCACTGGTGGAGGACATATTGAACGTCTATAATATGAACTTGACGGATTCTTAAGTGTGTGTACAAAGTTTCATAGCTGTATGTCTCGCACTTTAATAAATATCTTGTGTTAGAAGTACATATATTCTTTCAGAAACAACCTGTACACTGATTTACTGATGACATTACAGTAGTGGCGGACCCAGAAAAAAAAACTAAATAAAAAAAAAAAATTACAAAAGTCATGTTTACAGACAAGAAAGGTGGTGAAGGTAAGACTAAGAATAGGCAGTGAGAAACTAGGGAATAGCTGAATTCTGGTATCTCAGTAGCAATGTAGAGGAAAACAATAGGAATCTTGAGGAAACTGAGAGAAGACTAGCAGTACGTGAGAGCACCTTCAAAAATAAGAACCTTCTGATTAACAAGCATAAGGGCTTCCATACCAAGAAAAGATGGCTGAAGAGTATAGTGTCCTGACATATGGACGTGAAACCTGGGCATTAGAAAAGCAGAAGAAAGCTCGCCTCAAAGCTGTGGAAACACGGCTCTGGAGGCGAATTAAAATAAACTTGCAGAAAAGCAAATGAGATGTTTCTACAAGAAATAGGAGAGAAGAAAGAACTACTGAAAGTTACGGGTCAGTGAAAAGCAAAAGTTGTCGAGCACTTAGACACAATAGTCTTTTACAAAACATTTCTGATGGCAAGTTTGTAGGTACGAAAATGGATTACTGAGGACACCCTTTTTGGAGATATGATCAATGAGCTGGGATGTCCTTCATACATGGAGATGAAGACAGGAAGCTGTGGGTGCAGAGATGACGCTTAGCCCATTGAAAGGGCGACATGTGAAACGTGTGGTGGTCGATAACAGGTCCCAGTATTCTATACTGCTAGCAACAGAGAACAAGGGATCTACAGATTCTGGATGATGGAGGGCTGAGCCACAGAAATTTGGGGGGGGGGGGGGGGGGGGGGGGCTGAGGCCTTTCTCACAATGTGAGATATTTGAGTCTTTCCTTAAATTCTTCATGGAAAGTTCGAAGTATATTTAAGCCGATCAGATCAGATCGGCATTCAGGACCTCTCTTCATTAGAGCAGTGATTTAAATGTAACAGAACTTTTGTGTTATGTTTTACTTAACATAATTATACCCCATCAGTCCAAAAAGTTTCAAGGCTGGATTAATAAAAAACCAGGGGACCCATACAAAACTTTTGCAGTTTTATAGTTTTAAATAATGACAGTATTTGGAATAAGTGTAGTCAATCGGATAAGGGCAGTTGTGCAAATGAAGAGAGAACACCTTTAAAAATGAAACAAATGATGTGAAAGAATAATCATGAATTTATGACACATCCTTGTTAATACATTTCCAAGTGTCTAAAAAATGTTTTGCATTCGGAATATTTGTCCCAGCTTGTACGACAGGCAGACATCAGGGACTGTCCGTAGGGTCTCAGAACCTATAACTTTCACTAAACAAACATTTTCAGTTTCAGTAAGCACATTAGGCCATAGTAGCAACAGGTAAATCACAACTTAAGGCAACAATGACAACGAGTACATTGTTTTGGAAAGTATATTCATTTAGAAAAGTGAACTTGTATGACAGGTAGAGATAATTATCTATGACATTGCTGTATACAAATTATCCAGTTAATTAGTACTTTAAAACACAAATCAAATGGTATTTGTAAGAAGATAATATGAAAAAGTAGTCTCTTATTTGTAATTAATAGGTTAGCTTCATAAAAAACACGGTAAACATCAATAAAACTGACAAACTGCGGTGACAGATTCCTGACTGGAAATGGAGGATTAAAGGTCGCATGAACATGTGTCCAGAGCTGCATCGTTGCCACGGGAGGCGGCGCTGACGAAAGTTCTCTGGGCACGTTCCGTGTGCTCCTCATGTTGCTGGCTGTGTGAGTTATGCAGTGTAATAGAAGCAGTAGAATGGTCTGGCATTTGTGTCAGGAACAAGCTGAGATGATGTATGTGTACGGCCAAGCAGATGGAAATGGTCAAGATGCAGCACAGCTAAACCAAAAGCATGTACTCTCACAGACAAATGTCATTTCGAGACCTTTTTGGGTATTTGTGTGATCAGGGGTGCTACCAGACAGACGAATGTGCAGGGAGGCAGTGGACTGCATACACCAGATTTGGAGAACTGGGTTGTACAGGATATTGAGACAGACCCTAGTACAAGCTCCAGGCAAGTGGCCCGCCAACATGATGTAAGCCAAAGTATGATTATGTGTATCCTGCATGACAACTGCTACTATTCCTATAATCTGCAATGAGTACAAGGATTATCAGCAGTGGATTTCCCTCTACGGGAAGGATTTTATCGGAGTTTTTTTGCACAGGACCATCACAATAATGGGATTTCTGTCATCAGAAATGGCACCATCAAACCGCATAATGATCATCTGTCCTGATATGGATATGATCCAGCTCTGCACTGTATTCCAGGATAATTTGTTATACACACATCAAAAAATGTTTTGCATCAGCCCGATTCCCAGAACTCCTGAAGATAGATGTTGACTGTGCATATTGTATCACAGACACAGTCCCTTTTACTGTTCACAGATGTCATTGAACCCACCCAAAGATGTAAACAATCATGCATCAGCAGCGCCTATTAGACAGAGGGGGTCCTACAGCCAATCAGTTCCAGTCATTCCACCAGGAAGGAGGTACACGGCTCGTGTTGTCTGTAGTTCATCCATGCCTAGACAATCAATACCGCGGTTTGATCGCGTCCACATTGTTACTTTGTACTAGGAAAGGCTCTCAACGAGGGAAGTGTCCAGGTGTCTCGGAGTGAACCAAAGCGATGTTGTCCGGACGTGGAGGAGATACAGAGAGACAGGAACTGTCGATGACATGCTTCGCTCAGCCACCCAAGGCTACTACTGCAGTGGATAACAGCTACCTACGGATTATGGCTTGGAGGAATCCTGATAGCAATGCCAACATGTTGAATAACGCTTTTCGTGCAGCCACAGCACACACTGTTATGACTCAAACTGTGCGCAGTAGGCTGCGTGATGCACAACTTCACTCCCGACGTACATGGCGAGGTCCATCTTTGCAACCACGACACCATGCAAGGTGGTACAGATAGGCCCGGGAACATGCCGAATGGACCACTTAGGATTGGCATCACTTTCTCTTCTCCGATGAGTGTTGCATATGCCGTCAACCAGACAATTGTTGGAGACACGTTTGGAGGCAACCCGGTCAGACTGAATGCCTTAGACACACTGTCCAGCAAGTGCGGCAAGGTGGAGGTTCCTCGCTGTTTTGGGGTGGTATTATGTGGGGCTGACGTATGCTGCTGGTGGTCACGGAAGGCGCCGTAACGGCTGTACAATACGAGAATGCCAACCGATAATGCAACCGTATCAGCAGCATATTGGCGAGGCATTCGTCTTCATGGACGACAGACAATTTACGCCCCCATCGTGCACATCTTCTGAATGACTTTCTTCAGAATAATGACACTGTTCGACTAGAGTGGCCAGCATGTTATCCAGACATGAACCCTCTTGAACATGCCTGGGATAGATTGAAAAGGGCTGTTTATGGATGATGTGACCCACCAACCCTTCTGAGAGATCTAAGCCGAATCGCCATTGGGGAGTGGGAAAATCTGGACCATCAGTGCCTTGATGAATTTGTGGATAGTATGCCATGACGAATACAGGCATGCATCAATGTAGGGAGGACATGCTACTGGGCATTAGAGGTACCGGTGTGCACACAGCAATCTGGACCACCACCTCTGAACGTCTGGCTGTATGGTGGTACAACAAGGAATGTATGGTTTTCATGACCAATAAAAATGGCAGAAATGATGTTTATGTTGATCTCTAATCCAGTTTTCTATACAGGTTCCAGAAGTCTCGGAACCGAGGTGATGCAAAATTTTTTTTTGATGTGTGTAGTTGCACGCACATACACCATCCATTCTAACACATGTTCATAGGACCTTTTTTTTTTTTTGTCCACTTCTAGTAAGGAATACGCCCCTGTAGTTTGTCAGTTTTATTAATATTCCCCCTGTACACATGTGAAGCTGGGCATCCTTGACGCCCTTTTGCCTATGAGAATTAAGTCTTTTTTTTATTTTAAAATTTTCTGCAAAAAGTAAGTTTTGCCACAAAATCAGTGTGCAATGTCAGAAGCTGGTTAAAAAAACCTTTCTAACAATATCTGATTCGTCCCACTATGATTGGTACGTGTTGGAAAATAGGGATAAAGGGCTGGCAGGTCGATAGACACACAAACATACACACAAAATTCAAGCTTTCGCAACAAACTGTTGCCTCATCAGGAAAGAGGGAAGGAGAGGGGAAGACGAAAGGAAGTGGGTTTTAAGGGAGAGGGTAAGGAGTCATTCCAATCCCGGGACATATATGTCTGCTTGTGTCTGTATGTGTGAATGGATATGTGCGTGTGTGCGAGTGTATACCTGTCCTTTTTTCCCCCTAAGGTAAGTCTTTCCGCTCCCGGGATTGGAATGACTCCTTACCCTCTCCCTTAAAACCCACTTCCTTTCGTCTTCCCCTCTCCTTCCCTCTTTCCTGATGAGGCAACAGTTTGTTGCGAAAGCTTGAATTTTGTGTGTATGTTTGTGTTTGTTTGTGTGTCTATCGACCTGCCAGCGCTTTTGTTCGGTAAGTCACCTCATCTTTGTTTTTATATATAATTTTTCCCACGTGGAATGTTTCCTTCCATTATATTGGAAAATAGGGATTGAGAAATAATATATGTGATTGAGAAAAGTTAAGGTGGTTTGAATGCTTCAGGTGTTTACATAGTTACCTCCCACTAGACAACTGGGCATAGAATTATCATACTACCATGCGAAACAGTCAGAGAAGTCCTCCTTTTGGAACGTTGAACAAACTTTTCGTCACACCAGCTTGAATGGCTTATATTGCAAAAGCGTTGACCCTTTGTGTGAATTTCTGCACTTTATCATTTTGTGGTAGATTCATATTGATAATACCAAATCTTGATATATGTGATGATATTTTCTAGAAAAAAAAATTGTCCCCCTTTTTGCTTTTTAGTCACATCACAGCAAGTGTCCATGTCTTGTTTTTTTTCAGAGCTTGAGGTGCGTGGGGCAATCTTTGCATGCACTTTTCTCCTCTTCAATATCTTCTGGTGGATGTTTTGAACACTCAGTTGAGATATGTTGTTCCATTGTAATTTGTTACATAACAATATTGACACACTACAGCCTGAATCCACGTTGTAACACAGCATGCTTGCAACTGGCTGGCTAAATGCACGTCTGTTGTTTTCAGTTATTATTGCAAGTTGCCAGCATAATATGGTGCTGATGTCACTTGTACACCAGGAATAAAACTGGTCTTAAATCGTTTTGGTCAGTCTGTGTAAATAATAATAACTATAACTGTACTAAAATAATTGAAACAATGATTTGAAACTAGATTTGTAATATCTTAGGGTCATTTGGAATAGCAGAACTGAGGATTATGAGAAAACACTACTGATAATTATTAGCAAACTCGCCGAGTATGTGCAAACAAATGCCATCTTAAGAGTGTGAACATTCACCAAAGGTGTACCACAGGGCTCAATATTGGGTCTACAGTTGCTCTTGCTACAGACAGGGTGTAACTAAATTCACTTTACCAACTTTGAGGACAAGTTCCTTACACCAAAACAAGAAGAAAATGTTGGTAAACATGAGCTCCGAAATGCATACCTTAATTGCTATAAGCACTTGTTCATTTTCAATGTTGTGAAACACGTCTATTCTACTGGAAGCTCTTTGCTTTCCATATTTTGGGTGGAAGTAGTATAGAGCAAAATAAGAAAAAAGAAATCCAGTAAAAATGGGCTCCAAAATGCATATCTTAAGAACGATGAGCACTTGCTCAATATAAGGGATGCGTTTCACAGTAATGAAGATGACCAAGTGCTCATGGCTCTTAAGATGTGCACCATAGAGCCCATGTTTATGAGGATTTTTTATTTCTTGTTTTAATGTAAGGAACATGTCCTCAAAGTCTGCAAAGAGAATTGAAAATTACTACTAACTGGTTCTGTGCAGATGGACTGTTGCAGAGTTCAGTTAAAACACAATACATTAGTTTCAGTACTGCAAATTGCCTGACCATTTTACTGTTTCCAAGATTCATTTTTGAATACAATAGTCTAACACCTGATTTCATTGCTCATTTTGTTTATTACTCCAAATAAATGGAGAATCTTGATGACAATTTTCTGTTACATGTTACACTGACTTCATTGATTTATACATTCCAGTTTTTAAACAAAGGAAACTCCAGGTAGGAATATCAGCAAGACAGAAAAAAATACGTTTCTATTTACCATTCAGGTAAAACACTAAGATTCAGACAGGCACAATTAAAAGATACTTACACATAAACTTTCAGCTACAGCCTTCATTGGAAAAAAAAAAAAAAAAAAAAAAAACACCATACACACACTCCATTCATTCACAAAAGCAAGCTCACTTCACACACATATGACCAATGATTCTGGCAGCTCAAGCCAGAATGCATCTATCATGCCATAAGGAGAAGGACAAGGAAAGGGGAAGAGATGAGTACTGTCTGGCAGAATTTGCATGGAGTAGAATGCCAACGCGTGCAGCGTCAGTTTGTGGGCTAGGGAGGTGGGGAACACCAAGGGAAAAAGGAGAGGACAGGGGGAAGATGGGTGGTTGTGTTGGCAGTGGTGGCAAACAAAGAGTGTAGAAGAGGGGAATGGGGAGGAGGAAACTGCTGGGTGGCAGGTTTAGGGACAGTATGTTACCATAGCCTGAGGCCAGGATAGTCATGGGAGTGGAGAATGTGTTGTAAGGGTTACTCCAATCTCTCAGATCAGAGAATCTGCTGGTGGAGGGGGGGGGGGGGGGGGGATCCAAAAGGCTCCGGTAGTGAGGCAGCCATTGTAATCAAGGATATTATGTTCAACTGCATGTTGTGCCACAGGGCAGTCTACTTTGCTCTCAGCCAGAGTTTGGTGTTGTCCGTTCATCCTGGTGGACAGCTAGTTGGTAGTCATACCAATATAAAAAGCTGTGCAATGATTGCAACAGAACTGGTAAATGGCATGGCTACTTTCACAGGTGCCCTGGCCCATGATGGGGTAGGATAAATGTCTGATAGGACTGGAATAGGAAATGCTGGGTTAGTGAACTGTGCAGGTCTTGCATCTGGGTCCTCCACAGTGATATGATCCTTGTGGCAAGGGATTGGGATTGAGAGTAGCATAGTGATGGACTGGGATGTTGTGGAGGTTGGCTGGGCATGAAACACCACTTTAGAAAGGATGTGAACGATCTGGGGGAGGATGTCCCTCATTTCAGGGCACAGTTGTAGGTAATGAAAGCCATCCACAGGATGTGGTTCAATTGTTCCAGTACAAGGTGGTTTTGGGTGACAAAAGGGCCACTCCATAGTGGCTGGTTCTTTGGGATGGTGGGAGGATTGGGGATGTGAGGGGAATTGGCACAGGAGATCAGACTGGGTCGGGGGACAGTGCCTGTCTTCAAAGGCCTTGGTGAGACCCTCAGCATACTGGGCAATGGAGTTCTTGTCACTGCAGATATGCCATCCCCAGGTAGCCAGGCTGTACAGGAGGGATATTTTGGTGTGAAAGGAATGCAGGTATTGTTGGTGGGTTTAAAGAGGACAGAGATGTGGATGGAGACTTCAGAGAGGAGGTCAATGTCTAGGAAGGTGGCATGTTGGGTTGAGGAGAACCAGGTGAAGCAGATGGGGGAAAGGTGTTAAGGTTGTGAAGGAATAAGGATAGGGTATCACAGCCCTGAATCCAGATCACGAAGATATCATCAATGAACCCAAACCAGGCCAGATGTTTGGTGTTTTGGAAGCCTAGGAAGATCTCCTCTAGATGGCCCATAAACAGGTTGGCATGGGAGGGTACCGTGCAGGTGTTCTTGGCTGTGCCACAGATTGTTCGTATACCTTCCCTTCAAAGGAGAAGTAGTTGTTAGTAAGGGTAAAGTCAGTGAGGTGAGTGCGGTAGTGGATTTAGAGTCTGAAGGACATTGGGAAAGTTAGTGTTCAATAGCGGTAAGACCATGGGTATGAGGGATGTTGGTGTATAGGGAGGTGGTGTCAATAGTGGTGAGTAGGATCTTGGAGGTAAGGAGTGGGGATGGTGGAGAGTTGGTGAAGGAAGTGGCTGGTTGGTATCTTTGACGTGGGAGACTAGATTATGGGCAAGTCGATGGAAGTGTTGGTCGCTGAGAGCTGAAATTCTTTCGGGGTCCACAATATCCAGCCACAATGGGGCATTCAGAATTGTAGGCTTTTAGCTGTTGGAGAGCATGTAGAAGGAGGGTATGCATGGTGTCATTTGGGTGAGGAGGGAATGGATTCAGGGAGAGTTTCTGGGAAGGGCCTAAGGCTTTAAGCAGGGACTGGAAACTGTGTTGTACTTCTGGAATGGGATCATTTTGACAGTGTTTACATTTGGGGAAATCAGACACTTGGTGGAAGTCTGACACAAAGTAGTCACTGTGATTTATTACAACTGTCGCGGAACTGTTGTATGCAGATAGGATGATTAGGTCAGGATTAGTTTTGAGATTATGTATGGCTATTCTTTCTTCTGCTGAAAGGTTGGTGTTCTGAGGAAGGGACTTGCAGAAGGATGGTGAGGCTAAGTTGGAGGTGAGGAACTCCTGGAAGGTGGTCAGTAGTTGGTAAGGTGGGAGGGGTGGGGCAGGATCATGGTCGGATGGTGGTATGAACTGGGAGAGGTAGAATTCAATGTTGGAATTAGGTTGGTCTTGGTTGGAGGGATTTGCAGTGATGGCAGTTTCCATTGCACAGATCAGGAGAAGAAGAGTAGGTCTTTGACAGGTAGAGCATGGTTAAATTTGGGTGTGGGTCTAAAGGTGGGGACTTTGAACAGGATTGAAACTTCTGTGGAGCTGAGGGTTTTGGTGGAAAGATTAACAGCAGTGTTATGGGAATGTTTTGGCTCTGCATTTGGTGTAGAGTTGGTAGGGAGTTTTGAGGGATGTGGCAAGTTGAAAATGTCAGCTAGGCAGGGTTTAGATGCTATGAGGGGTGGACAAGGAGGAACACGCTGGATAGGATAGGGATTGTAAAGTGGTGCCCCAAGCCAGTAGGATGCCAGCAGGTTGGATAACTTATGGAGGTACTGTCTGGAATGCCCCTCCTAAAGTGGTGTTCCATCACCCATCCAACATCCATAACATCCTAGTCCATCCCTATGCCATTCCCAATCCCAACCGCTTGTCACAAAGATCACATCCCTACAGAAGACCCAGGCGCAAGACTTGCACAGTCCACCCACTCAGCACTTCATATTCCAGTCCTGCCACAGGTTTATCCTACCTTATCAGGGGCTGGGCCGCCTTTGAAAGCAGCCATGCCATTTACCAGCTCTGCTACAATTGTTGCACATCTTTTTATATTGGTCTGACGACCAATTAGCTGTCCACCAGGATGAACAGCTACTGCAAAACTGCGACTGAGATCAAAGTACTCCATCCTGTGGCACAACATGAAGCGGAACACGACATCCTTGGTTTCAGTCACTGTTTTGATACCCGAGCCACCTGGATCCTCCACCACCAGCTTTTCTGAACTATGCAGAGGGAAGTTGTCCTTAGAACACTTACTCCGCTGCCATAATTATCTTGGACTCAACACAAGGTAACATACTGTCCACACACACTCTGCCAACATTTTACACACCCTCTGTCCTATCACCTCATCCCCTCTCCTACACTCTTTGTGTGCCAATCTCTGCCAATACAACTGCCCATCTTTCCCTGTTTCTCTCTTATTTTGCTCCATTTTCTCCACCTCGCACAGCCTCCTAAGCTGCACCTGTTGGCAATCTAGTCCCTGCAATTCTGCCAGAGAGCAATCCTTTCTTGCCCCTCCCATACATTGCTATCCCTTCTTCCCATTCTCCTTCCTCACCCCCTATAGTTTTCTGCTACCATTCCATGTGATAGCTGCATTCTGGTCTGAGCTGTGTAACGAAGCAGGGTTGCCCACTGCTATCCAGTTTTGGTTTTAGAGTCCTTCAGTAACTTAGCTAAGCAATGAACTTTTATTTATTTATTTTTTTTTCATTTTCACTACTCAGATTCCGACTACAGATTCTGTGGCCTTCAGCCTCATAGTACAGAATTCAGAAATAGTTTAAATAAAATTCCCCTGGTAAAAACTATTATTTCAATACATTCTAATATCTATTCTGAAAGTAATGAGCTAATCAGTTTTATTGGAAATGCATACTATTAACAGTTATTGACAATGACGTATATTATGCAATACATATTAAGTAAAATTCGAGTGAGCTAATAGATCAAATTCAGCTATAAGACTGCATCCAAAAGAAAGCCTAAATTTTACTGATTCCAGCAAAGTGTTTAAATTAACCTAAAGTCTGTTCGTTAAATAGATATTAAGACTTAAAATCTGTAGCCTGTATGACTTTCAGTGCCAATTGTGACGAAACTACTAAATAATTCCGAGATCTGTTTTGATACTTTTGTTACCTTTATTTATCTACGTAAAATGACCCCAGTCTCAACTTTGTTAAGTGCATTAATTAAGAATTAAGTAAATTTGAATATGTAAAAATTATTGTTCAAAAGGGCTGCCATGGTTATAAGTCAGGAATTCCCACGGCGGATGCACAAGTTAGTTCCGCGTATTTAAATTGATGCAGCTCACTCATGTTATTTAAATAATAAAACCCAATAGTTAACTTCAAAACCAGTTAGAAAGGATCATTTTAACCCTGCGAAATTATAAACTATAATGTATTAACAGAAATAGTCAAATATTCAAGCGCTCGTCTATATAAGGTCCGAGCTGGTGCAGCTCTAGTTAGTTCTCGGTCAGATTCTCTTGGAGCAAAAGTGCGGCAAGTTGGTTAATTTTTCGGTAATTGTAATTGTGAAGTTTGTTAAAGACTGGAAGTTTTTGACCTACCTATTGTGACGATTAAGTGTAAGAGGCCTGGTCACATGAATATTGTGTGTGCGAGTGATAACAAATAAATCACACTGTGGTTGGCATAATTGTTCAACAATGAATATGATCTTGACTTTTGATTTTGGAAAACTTCACCTAGGATCCTGACTTCTTAATTTCAGTGTGATTTAGGTGAGATGAACGCAGCTACCGGGAAGACAATATTGAATAAACAAAGCAAGGTAGGTCGAGAACACTGCGCACTATCTACTGGGTGAGGAAATGTTTCAATACCGGTACATCTGGTTTTGACGTGAACTTTAAGTGGCACTAATTAATAAGGACATGTTCCAGCATGTTACATGTGGTGCCCCGGGTGAGGAAACAGCCCGGCATGTTTAGTTGCTGGAGTTAGTAATCATGTGTGCGTGAGACATGGTTGCTTGTGTGAATGAATGGTGTGTGTTTCTCCGTATCCAACAAAGGCTGTAGCCTTTTACTTGTGCCTGTCTGCAACTTAGTGTGGTATCTTTATGGTAAGCAGCAATCTATCTTCCCTACATTATTAATTTTTAAACAAAATTGCCCAAAACCCAAAATGAACTCTCAGAAGACTAGCTAAACACTTCCTACCAAGACTGCTCTCAGCTCAACTGAATCTGTGTGCTCTCTGCCATGGCACTCTTTGTAACTTATTGTTGTTGTGGTCTTCAGTCCTGAGACTGCTTTGATGCAGCTCTCCGTGCTACTCTATCCTGTACAATCTTCTTCATCTCCCAGTACCTACTGCAGCCTACATCCTTCTGAATCTGCTTAGTGTATGCATCTCTTGGTCTCCCTCTACGATTTTTACCCTCCACGCTGCCCTCCAATGCTAAATTTGTGATCCCTCGATGCCTCAAAACATGTCCTACCAACTGATCTCTTCTTCTAGTCAATTTGTGCCACAAACTTCTCTTCTCCCTAATCCTATTCAATACCTCCTCATTAGTTACGTGATCTACCCACCTTATCTTCAGCATTCTTCTGTAGCACCACATTTCGAAAGCCTCTATTCTCTTCTTGTCCAAACTAGTTATCGTCCATGTTTCACTTCCATACATGCCTACACTCCATACAAATACTTTCAGAAACGACTTCCTGACACTTAAATCTATACTCGATGTTCACAAATTTCTCTTCTTCAGAAACGATTTCCTTTCCATTGCCAGTCTACATTTTATATCTTCTCTACTTCGACCATCATCAGTTATTTTGCTCCCCAAATAGCAAAACTCCTTTACTACTTTAAGTGTCTCATTTCCTAATCTAATTCCCTCAGCATCACCCGATTTAATTCGACTACATTCCATTATCCTCGTTTTGCTTTTGTTGATGTTCATCTTATATCCACCTTTCAAGACACTGTCCATTCCATTCAACTGCTCTTCCACGTCCTTTGCTGTCTCTGACAGAATTACAATGTCATCGGCAAACCTCAAAATTTTTACTTCTTCTCCATGAATTTTAATACCTACTCCGAATTTTTCTTTTGTTTCCTTTACTGCTTGCTCAATATACAGATTGAATAACATCGGGGAGAGGCTACAACCCTGTCACACTCCTTTCCCAACCACTGCTTCCCTTTCATGCCTCTCGACTCTTACAACTGCCATCTGGTTTCTGTACAAATTGTAAATAGCCTTTCGGTCCCTGTATTTTACCCCTGCCACCTTCAGAATTTGAAAGAGAGTATTCCAGTTAACATTGTCAAAAGCTTTCTCTAAGTCTACAAATGCTAGAAATGTAGGTTTGCCTTTTCTTAATCTTTCTTCTAAGATAAGTCGTAAGGTTAGTATTGCCTCACGTGTTCCAACATTTCTACGGAATCCAAACTGATCTTCCCCGAGGTCCGCTTCTACCAGTTTTTCCATTCGTCTGTAAAGAATTTGCGTTAGTATTTTGCAGCTGTGACTTATTAAACTGATAGTTCGGTAATTTTCACATCTGTCAACACCTGCTTTCTTTGGGATTGGAATTATTATATTCTTCTTGAAGTC
The DNA here is from genome assembly GCF_021461385.2 of Schistocerca piceifrons. Taxonomy (NCBI): domain Eukaryota; kingdom Metazoa; phylum Arthropoda; class Insecta; order Orthoptera; family Acrididae; genus Schistocerca; species Schistocerca piceifrons. Next base: position 64,024,939 of record NC_060148.1, on the reverse strand, counting down.
TGAGGGTATTTCGCCTGTCTCATACATCTTGCTCACCAGATGGTAGAGTTTTGTCATGACTGGCTCTCCCAAGGCCATCAGTAGTTCTAATGGAATGTTGTCTACTCCCGGGGCCTTGTTTCGACTCAGGTCTTTCAGTGCTCTGTCAAACTCTTCACGCAGTATCTTATCTCCCATTTCGTCTTCGTCTACATCCTCTTCCATTTCCATAATATTGTCCTCAAGTACACCGCCCTTGTATGAACCCTCTATATACTCCTTCCACCTTTCTGCCTTCCCTTCTTTGCTTAGAACTGGGTTGCCATCTGAGCTCTTAATATTCATACAAGTGTTTCTCTTCTCTCCAAAGGTCTCTTTAATTTTCCTGTAGGCAGTATCTATCTTACCCCTAGTGAGACAAGCCTCTATATCCTTACATTTGTCCTCTAGCCATCCCTGCTTAGCCATTTTGCACTTCCTGTTGATCTCATTTGTGAGACGTTTGTATTCCTTTTTGCCTGCTTCATTCACTGCATTTTTATATTTTCTCCTTTCATCAATTAAATTCAATATTTCTTCTGTTACCCAAGGATTTCTACTAGCCCTCGTCTTTTTACCTACTTGATCCTCTGCTGCTTTCACTACTTCATCCTTCAGAGCTACCCATTCTTCTTCTACTGTATCTCTTTCCCCCATTCCTGTCAATTGTTCCCTTATGCTCTCCCTGAAACTCTCTGCAACCTCTGGTTCTTTCAGTTTATCCAGGTCCCGTCTCCTTAAATTCCCACCTTTTTGCAGTTTCTTCAGTTTCAATCTGCAGTTCATAACCAATAGATTGTGGTCAGAATCCACATCTGCCCCTGGAAATGTCTTACAATTTAAAACCTGGTTCCTAAATCTCTGTCTTACCATTATATAATCTATCTGATACCTTTTAGTATCTCCAGGATTCTTCCAGGTATACAACCTTCTTTTATGATTCTTGAACCAAGTGTTAGCTATGATTAAGTTATGCTCTGTGCAAAATTCTACAAGGTGGCTTCCTCTTTTATTTCTTCCCCCCCAATCCATATTCACCTACTATGTTTCCTTCTCTCCCTTTTCCTACTGACGAATTCCAATCACCCATGACTATTAAATTTTCGTCTCCCTTCACTACCTGAATAATTTCTTTTATCTCGTCATACATTTCTTCAATTTCTTCATCATCTGCAGAGCTAGTTGGCATATAAACTTGTACTACTGTAGTAGGCATGGGCTTTGTGTCTATTTTGGCCACAATAATGTGTTCACTATGCTGTTTGTAGTAGCTAACCCGCACTCCTATTTTTTATTCATTATTAAACCTACTCCTGCATTACCCCTATTTGATTTTGTATTTATAACCCTGTAATCACCTGACCAAAAGTCTTGTTCCTCCTGCCACCGAACTTCACTAATCCCCACTATATCTAACTTTAACCTATCCATTTCCCTTTTTAAATTTTCTAACCTACCTGCCCGATTAAGGGATCTGACATTCCACACTCCGATTCGTAGAATGCCAGTTTTCTTTCTCCTGATAATGACGTCCCCTTGAGTAGTCCCCGCCCGGAGATCCGAATGGGGGACTATTTTACCTCCGGAATATTTTACGCAAGAGGACACCATCATCATTTAATCATACAGTAAAGCTGCATGTCCTCGTGAAAAATTACGGTTGTAGTTTCCCCTTGCTTTCAGCCGTTCGCAGTACCAGCACAGCAAGGCCGTTTCGGTTAATGTTACAAGGCCAGATCAGTCAATCATCCAGACTGTTGCCCCTGCAACTACTGAAAAGGCTGCTGCCCCTCTTCAGGAACCACATGTTTGTCTGGCCTCTCAACAGATACCCCTCCGTTGTGGTTGCACCTACGGTATGGCCATCTGTATCGCTGAGGCACGCAAGCCTCCACACCGACAGCAAGGTCCATAGTTCATTATTAACATTCAAATATTTACAAATCATTCTTGGGACCATTACATAAAAAAGTTACAGTTGAAAACTGACATTTCATAATAAGGTTGACATATTGTTTTTTGTTTTAAATCCAATGAAAATAAATGTGTTAGTGCCTTTAAATGTCATTACTATACAGTTTAATTACTGGGAGATTTTTCTTGTTAATATCTTTTGATATATATCTTTGTATGTGGTGAATTTTAATACATTTAAGCTTTATGGGGTAAGGAACTGATGATGAGGCAATCTTTCTGAAATATTCTAAAGAAAGTAAATGTCAAAAATTGTATTTACATTAGGGTCAAGTTCGCATCCAAGTGGAGATAGAAATGAACACTTTAGCAATCACTTAATAGCACACATGAACAATATGCAACTATTGCATGGTGTCAGTCTATAATGACCATCATCAGATCTAAAATATATAAATATATACATCTAGTGAGCAGTGTGTCTTTTAACATAAAACAGCAATATGTATCACAATATACTGTCATACACTAGGGAAATGTACAGATAAAATATGGTATAACGTACCTTTTTTACACCATGTCCTAAAGTGATACGGCCATAATGGCATCGTCAAAACATATAAATATAATCAGCATAGCATCGTCACATAGATTTAAACTTTGGTGTAGAATAGGCCACATCGTCCCCATAGTGATTATTGCCAACTAGCTACTGAGGTACAGTAGCATCCAGAAACCTGTTTGCCTACACCCTCCCTAGATGTCGCTACTGTGGGCTTGCTTACATGTAGTGATCATTTACACAAAAACATAATCTGATAAAAGCACATTAGATAAAATGCATGTAGAAGACTTATTAAAATTGATGACTATCATAGAAACCAATTGTGATACATTAAAAGATGAATGCAGTTACCCATGTAAAATTATTAAAAGAAAATATATGAAGAGTATAGGTCCGACCCTTTTTTTATGGTGCATTTACGCTCAACAATTAATATAGCATAATACATTTCCTGTGGCAACCTATAAATTACTTATGAAAGATAAAATGTCTATATGACAGCTGAAAAATGACAGATCAATGATCAGCACCTTCTGTTGGGTCGGCCGCCAGGACGTTATGTAGGCGCACACCGATCGTAAGAACTTAACCGATAGAGGGCTCTACATACATCGTGACATGTCTCCCACAGAAAACTTTTAAACAACATATAAATAAAATTATATAGTTGGCCTATACATTCCATAAGTACGTAGGAGATAATCAGTTACAAGATTAGAGTGACTACTGTGCAGAAGTAACAGATAATACCAAATTTTGGAGGTGAAAATGTCAAAACATATCCAACAGCTTTGTATTCTGGTGTAACTTGCCACTGACCAAGGAAGTGTTTGTTGCACAGAAGTGTGTTATAGGGAGAGTTTGAGGTATCTGCTCTAGAAAGCAGATGTTCAAACAGCAACTGCCTCTTAGTATATTTATTGCTTTGTGAAATTTGTTATCAAGATTCCATCACACTTTGGAACCAACAGCAACAATCATAAATACTGTATAATGCTAGAAGAAACGACACACTATTCATCATTCAGCTTTAACATGGCACAAAAAAGGAGTGAGGTATTCTGCCACAAAAATACCAAGTCATGCAAAGAATTTAGTGGATAACAAAAGTAACTTCAAACACAATCTGCAATCCTGTCTGCTTCATAGCTAATCCTACGGCATGGAAGAATTTCTGAATGTGTAGCACCAGGAAAGGAGGCGTGGAGAAAAAGTGTGTGTGTGTGTGTGTGTGTGTGTGTGTGTGTGTGTGTGTGTGTGTGTGTGTGTGTGGTCTGGAATAATGCTGGAAGCAAGATGCTTCAAACTAACATCAAATTCTTGGCAATAAATATAAAGAGTTTCTTCAAAGACATTCTCTGAATGTGCTTTGATAACACAGCAGTAAACTGAAGGGATTGGCAGCATAATTTTAAGTTACTGTGTGTAACTTCATTAAATTTGTAAATCGTAAATCCCAGAGGATATATTTGGAACTTTTTCTATAGATTGTTACACTACTTTTTTGTTATGTAACCTGCCATATGGGTAAAAAAAATGTACCAAAAATTTGTAGCCATGGTCAAATCCTTTGTAATGTGATGAATACTGTATCATTACATGCGTTAATAAATGTGGAAAGATGTCAAGGTAACTACTGCAGTGTTGCGCCCATCATTTCAAACTTCTCCCTAATCCAGATTGCAGCAAGATGCCGAGACACTGGAAAGCAGCAGAAATATCACCAAGGCCAAATCCGAGTTAGTCAGGCCGCATGCTCGACTGTCATCCTGCCAGTGGGTCCTGCTGCAACACTGACAGACCAAGGGGTGAACTGAAGGCCTCCTAGCCACCAACCCACTGGGTGTCCGCTGGCACCAGATGCTGGTTCACTGTTCACAGCCCAGACGTCTACTACTCCATCACCCGCCACGGCTGGGGCAGACCGCCAGCCCGTCCTGCCCTTGGTCCAAATGTGCCAGTCTGCCAAATCAGCTCCCAATGTAGCTCAAGAACATTTACGTACGAGGTCAAACCTTGCCTGGACTGCACTGGGTGTAGCAGCTGCAGGTGCCTTTAATACAATGCTTTGCATCTGAGGCTCATGGGTTGATGCCCACCGTCTGGTGTCCGCCAGGTGTGGGCTGGAGCTACTAATACTGTAGCAGTTCGAACACTTCCGATACCAAATCCGTACGCGGTGGGCGCGACGACTTCTGACACCAAATCTGTAGGTGCCCCGGTGGTCCCAGTCGCCTACAGTGGACTGGAAGCCGAGTGGTGACCTCTCCAGTTGACAGGATGCTAGGAAATGACTGTGGGCGCGTCAGAAACGTCAAAGTAACCTCATTAATTCATGACACGTTTATCCCTGCCAAGTACAATGTGGCCCATGTAACACAGGCTGGCTGAGCTTGGTGATATCAACGACCTTCCCTCGAGTCCTCGCTGACTCGGAGCGATGACACCAGCTCTGGGCCGCACCAGTCTTGCTTGTGCAGCGCCACGTAGGAATGCCCTTACTTTGGCCGCGCGTGGCTGGCGGCACCCGGCTGGCCGGCCGGCTTGACAGCAGGCCGCTGCGTGTAGGAGGCTTCGGGTTGGAGTCCCGGCGCTGTTGCCACGAGAGGCGTTCTCGTAGTGCAGAGTGTACTCTATCCCACCCCATCTTCTTCCCTGCTCCTTCTGGTGGCTCGTCCGCGGTGGATGGGCGGAACGGGCTGCAATCCCCCAGCATTGTCAGCTCACCCGGTTGTGACGGCGGATGCACAGGGCCTAGGCCCCGCACGATCTCGACGACGGCTCACTGGTGTGGTCAGCATTGGCGGCAAGCGAGTCTGCCACGATGTCTGCTAATCCTGGGTTGATGATTGACAGCGGCAGCAGAGAGGACCAGAGCTGGTACTGTCCCCTCACGTCTGCTGCTGGATGGACTGCCCTTACTGCAACATCTCCTTAATAAAGATTAACATGTCGATCACCGAGCTGAGCGCTCCGCAGCGACCCAGTACACATCTAACTGCAAGTCTAACTGCGAGTGCCTTGTTGCTGTCATATTTAAAGGAAGCACGAGCGACGTCCTGACGTCATGCTCGTTTGTAATGAACGCATTCGTTCCACTTATACTGCTGATTTATCTGCCGTACTCGTCCCTTAGGTGTTCTTGTGACGGAGTTACGTGTTGTTACGGCAGACTTATGCGAAGTTATGAAATGCAATACAGCTGACACTATACCTCTGTCTTACACTTTACGAAAGTCTCCGTCTAACACAAACCCGCGTGCTAAGCAATTCTCTCTCACCTGGTGTGTGTAACCAGGCCACTGCCCCTGCGTGATGACACACTCCGATACATGTGCAATCCTCTTACCTCTTGGCTAACCTCTGGCTCTCGGCATAGGCAACGAAACTTTGACAATATTCCACGTTTCCAACTCTTTACTATTCCGTGACACCACAATACAAACTGCTGGAAAGTGACAGAGAGGAAGCCTTTGCACCGTGTACTGGGATACTCCCATTGGGAAAAGCATGGCAAGAAAATGGTTTTCTCATTTTAAGGCGCTTTGTTTGACATTAGTGAATGTCCATGTTCAGGATGACCTTCAGGGTTTGATGAAGGTTGTTTAACTGCATTAATCCACAATGATCCATGCCGGTGTTCTCAAGAACTGGCATATGTGTTGAAATGTGATCACTCCACCACTGTGCGACATTTGCATGCAATAGGGAAGATTCAAAAATCGGGTATATGGGTATCGCATGCAATAAGCCAAAATCACAAAAATCACTGATTGGCCGTATGTGCATTTCTGCTTGCCCGTCATCAGTTGGTTCATGAATGACACTGACCATTCCTATCCTGTATTGTTACTAGTGATGAGAAATTGCATCTTTATGCTAAAATAAGGAAAAGAAAGGAATGGTTGAGCCCAAACAAAGGAGCACTTCCCTGTACAAAGATCTGTATACATCCACAAAAGATAATGATATGCATGTGGTGGCACAGCGACAGTGTGGTGTACCATGAATTGATTCTCTGAGGTGTAACCAACACTGCTGACATGTGTTTTCATCGGCTGAGATATCTTGCTGACATAAGCCAAGAACAAAGACCAGGAAGACTGTGTGAAGTGCTACTACTCCGTGATAACACCCACCCAAACTCTCCTAGACTGAGAGAAAGCACTATGCAGAAGTTGGATTGGGATGTCATCTGGCACTCACCTTATTCACTTAATCTTGCATCCTCAGATTTTTATCTTCCCCACTCTCTATCAAACAACCTTCAAGGAACCTCCTTTCCAGACAAAAATACACTCCAAACATAGCTCACCAAGTCCTTCGCACCAAAACCGTGTGATTTCTACAGCTGCAGAATAAAAAAGTTACCCCAGCATTGGCAGACTGTTGTAAAAAGTGAAGGAGAATATATTATATGACTAAAGCCTGTTGTGTTTGTTAAACTTATTAAAAAATGCTACAGACTTGTGCACCAACGTAATGTGAATAGCATGTGCAAAAATTTAATGCATAAACTACATCTACATTTATACTCCGCAAGCCACCCAACGGTGTGTGGCGGAGGGCACTTACATGCCACTGTCATTACCTCCCTTTCCTGTTCCAGTTGCGTATGATTCGTGGGAAGAACGACTATCTGAAAGCCTCCGTGCGCGCTCTAATCTCTCTAATTTTACATTCGTGATCTCCTCGGGAGGTATAAGTAGGGGGAAGCATTATATTCGATACCTCATCCAGAAACGCACCCTCTCGAAACCTGGCGAGCAAGCTACACCGCGATGCAGAGCGCCTCTCTTGCAGAGTCTGCCACTTGAGTTTGTTAAACATCTCCATAACGATATCATGGTTACCAAATAACCCTGTGGCGAAACGCGCAGCTCTTCTTTGAATCTTCTCTATCTCCTCCGTCAACCCGATCTGGTACGGATCCCACACTGATGAGCAATATTCAAGTATAGGTCGAACGAGTGTTTTGTAAGCCACCTCCTTTGTTGATGGACTACATTTTCTAAGGACTCTCCCAATGAATCTCAACCTGGTACCCACCTTACCAACAATTAATTTTATATGATCATTCCACTTCAAATCGTTCCGCACGCATACTCCCAGATATTTTACAGAAGTAACTGCTACCAGTGTTTGTTCCGCTATCATATAATCATACAATAAAGGATCCTTCTTTCCATGTATTCGCAATACATTACATTTTTCTATGTTAAGGGTCAGTTGCCACTCCCTGCATCTACATCCACATTTATACTCCTCAAGCCACCCAACGGTGTGTGGCGGAGGGCACTTTACGTGCCACTGTCATTACCTCCCTTTCCTGTTCCAGTCGCATATGGTTCGCGGGAAGAACGACTGTCTGAAACGCACAGGCACAGCCACAGGAGACAAAAACAAATATATTTTGTGAAACAGCCATGTGTTGGAAGCCCATATTGTGCAATCACTGAGAATGTGTACAGCAGATAGCAGTCATTGTGTCTAACATTGTCATACCAAATCTTAGTTTGAGATATGCAGTATTTTGTGATGCCACACTCTTTGGCACTGAATCAGTGAACAGCTGATAGTACTAGTGCCTACACGACAATTGCAGTGTCAATATGGAGCACTGCACTGGGGGGAGAACTATGAGACATGCACTTTGTTTATGGTGCAGCTGAGGGCAACAGTCGAATGGGCCAGTGAATGCATCACGAATGTTTCCCTGAACGCAGATGTCCACATTATCGTACATTTACTGCAATCCACACTCAACAGGAAAATACCAGCACACTGATGGTAAACAGGGCTAAGGTGGTTAGACCAAAACAGCACATACACGTAACACTGAGGCGGAAGTGCTGTTAGCACTCTCTCCGTCTTCAGGCAACAAGTGGCCCATCGGGACCGTCCGACCGCTGTGTCATCGGATAGGAGGGGCGTGTGGTCAGCACACTGCTCTCAAGTGCTGTTACATTTTGAGAAAAATCAAGAGAAGTGCGCAAGCAGTTGCTGCTGTGCTTGGTATTCACCATAGTTTAATGTGGAATTCGTTGAGTGAACAGCTGCTTGATCCTTAGGATCATATGAGAGTTCAGGCCAAGGGACCAGATGACTATCCACCTCATCTTGAGTATGTACTCTGGTTCCTGCAACAGGCTAATGAACACTCACGTTTTCCTGAAGTTGTTATGTTAACAGATGGGGTTCAACTTATTCAGAAATCACAACAGTCACAATTAACTTATATGGTCAGATGTAAGCCCACGTACTACAGTAGTGTGAGGTTCATCAGAGAGGTTTTGCAGTAAACATGTGGGCCAGTATCATTGCCAACTACTTTACTTTGTCCTCGCTTGTTGCCTGCTTGCTTCAGATGGACAGTCTATATAATGTTCTCGGAAGTTTACCTGGCGACTTTATTGGAGGAGGTACCCGTAGCTACTGGAAAGAGGTTACAGTTTCAGTGTGAAGGGGGCCCAGCTGTGCAAAACCAATCCAAGTAGTAATAACCAGTACTTTTGGCAACTGGAGGATTGGCCATGGAGTATCTGTACATTGGCCTGCAAGATCCCCAGACCTCACCCCATTAGATTTCTTTCTCTGGGTCTACAAGAAAGATGATGTGTATACTGCCCCTGTTGACTTGGAGTTAGAACTGGTTGTAAGAATTATTGCAGCAGACACACAAATACGCAACACACCACACATTTTCCAGTGAACACAGGACTTCCTGCTACATCAACACCAACTATGGCTGATGTTAATGGTGCTTATTCGGTTACGAGCATTTTATTTGCAGGCACACATACACTACTGGCCATTAAAATTGCTACACCAAGAATAAATGCAGATGATAAACGGATATTCATTGGACAAATGTATTATACTAGACCTGACATGTGATTACATTTTCACGCAGTCTGGGTGCATAGATCGTGAGAAATCGGTACCCAGAACAACTACCTCTGGCCGTAATAACGGCCTTGATACACCTGGGCACTGAGTCAGACAGAGCTTGGATGGCATGTACAGGTACAGCTGCCCATGCAGCTTCAACACGATACCACAGTTTATCAAGAGTACTGACTGGCGTATTGTGATAGCCAGTTGCTCGGCCACCATTGACCAGACGTTTTCAACTGGTGAGAGATCTGGAGAATGTGCTGGCCAGGGCAGCAGTCGAACATTTTCTGTATCCAGAAAGGCCCGTACAGTACCTGCAACATGCGGTCGTGCATTATCCTCCTGAAATGCAGGGTTTCACAGGGATCGAATGAAGGGTAGAGCCACGGGTTGTAACACATCTGAAATGTAACGTCCACTGTTCAAAATGCTGTCAATGTGAACAAGAGGTGACCAAGACGTGTAACCAATGGCATCCCATACCATCACGACGGGTAATACACCAGTATGGCGATGACAAATACACGCTTCCAATGTGCGTTCACCGCGATGTTGCCAAACACGGATGCCACCATCATGTTGCTGTAAACAGAAACTGGATTCATCCGAAAAAATGACGTTTTGCCATTCGTGCACCAAGGTTCGTCGTCGAGTACACCATCACAGGCACTCCTGTCTGTGATGCAGCGTCAAGGGTACCTGCAGCCACGGTCACTCTGCTGATAGTCCGTGCTACTGCAAACATCGTCGAACTGTTCATGCAGATGGTTGTTGTCTTGCAAATGTCCCCATCTGTTGACTCAGGGATCGAGATGTGGCTGCACGATCTGTTACAGCCATGTGGATAACATGCCTGTCATCTCAACTGCTAGAGATACGAAGCCATTGGGATCCAGCACGGCGTTCCGTATTACCCTCCTGAACCCATCGATTCCATATTCTGCTAACAGTCATTGGATCTCGACCAACGCGAGCACCAATGTCACGATACAATAAACTGCAATCAGGAGAGGCTACAATCCGAGCTTTATCAAAGTCAGAAATGTGATGGTACGCATTTCTCCTCCTTACACGAGGCACGACAACAACGTTTCACCAGGCAATGCCAGTCAACTGTTGTTTGTGTATGAGAAATCGGTTTGAAACTTACCTCATGTCAGAACGTTGTAGGTCTCGCCACAGGCGCCAACCTTGTGTGAATGCTCTGAAAAGCTAATCATTTGCATATCACAGCATCTTCTTCCTGTCGGTTAAATTTCGTGTCTGTATCATATCATCTTAGTGGTGTAGCAATTTTAATGGCCAGTACTGTAGTAACCTCTCACATATTCAGTACTCCAGCAAAATGTTTTTCTGACACATGGTTGTTTCACAAAATATATTTATTTTTGTCTTTGTCATCATTGTTGGCAGTTTGTGCACTGAATTTTTGAACACCATGCATAAAAAAGTATGTTTTTTGAGGGCACGACAGCTGGCCCACCATGGCCTTGCTGAAGGAACCATTCTTGCATTTGCTTGAACTGGTTTTGCAAAACCTAAACCAAGATGGCTGGACAGAGTACATCAGCACTCCCTCTTTCAGTCGGTCTCTACCGTGCAGAATTCTCTCAGCCATACACAGCTTACGACAAAAAGTCTTATAGCACTGCACTGGACCACTGTAAACTCTGTGCCACGCGGACTGAGGTGCCCTGTCATGGTTCGCGCGGCTCCCCCCGTCGGAGGTTCGAATCCTCCCTCGGGCATGGGTCTGGGTGTTGTCCTTAGCATAAGTTAGATTAAGTTGTGTGTAAGCTTAGGGACTACTGTCCTCAGCGGTTTGGTCTCACAAGATCTTACCACAAATTTACACTCTGCATGTGACTCTGGGACACTAATGTACGAGGTGTGATTGGAGCATTTTAAGAATGGATCCGCTACTGCTTACTGGTTTGGCGGGCAGGTACATGGAGGGTGGGGAGTGATGCATTGCCTCCTTCTTGAATGCCCTCTGACAGGAAACTGCTTTTCATAGTGGCAGCTGGTTGAGTCTGGGTCTGTTGGGACTTGTTGCTGGATTCTGTCTGTGTGAAAATGGACATTTGTGTGAAATTTTGTTTTAAAACCAGGAAATCATCTTCTGAGACTTACAAACTATTAAAAACAGCTTTTGGAGATAAGTGTATGAGCCAGTCAAATGTTTTTGTCTGGTTCAACAGATTTAAAAATGACCGCGAATCATTTGAAGATGAACCACGGTCTGGCCCTCCTGCCACCTCAAAAACGAGTGAAAATGTTGTGAAAGTTCACGACTTAGTGCACTGTTATCGTAGACTTACAATTAGTGAGGTGGCTGATGAACTTACTTTAAGTTTCTATGCAGTTCAGTCAGTTTTGACTGAAGATCTGAACATGCATCGAGTGTCCAAAAAATTCATTCCAAAAGTGTTGTCAAGTGACCAGAGACATTACCGACTTGAAGTGTGCCAAGTGACCAGAGCCATTACCAACTTGAAGTATGCCGAGAACTGATTAATTGGACTAAAACTGACCCAGATTTTTTAAATAGGGAAATTACAGGTGACAAATCGTGGGTATATAGATATGATCCTGTAACCAAAGTGCAGTCTTTGCAGTGGAAGACTCCAGATTCACCATGACCGAAAAGCATGGCAATGTCGGTCAGAGGTGGAGACAATGTTGCTGATTTTTTTCGATTCTGCCAGTATTGTGCATCACGAATTTACGCCTGGAGGACAGACAATTAACCAGGAATACTAAAAATGTGTCCATGAGCATTTGCAAGAAAATGTGCGGAAGAAAAGGCCTGCATTCTGGGAAGACAGGAGTTGGGTGCTACACCATGACAATGCTCCGGCTCATTGTGCCTTCTCCATCCCTGAATTTTTGACCAAATTCGAAATTCCTGTGCTTCCACAACCACCATATTCCTCTGATTTGGTCCGTGTGAACTTCCAACTGTTTCCTAAACTGAAATTTTCACTGAAAGGGAAGCGATTTGACTCAATTGAAGACATCCAGGCAAATATAGAGAGCATCCTTAACACACTTCAGGAAAAAAAAAAATTGAGGAATGTTTCCGAAAGTGGAAACACCTTTGGAGTCCTTGTGTTCAGTCAGAAGGGGACTATTTTGGAGGAGATGCATCCCAGTAGCATGTAAGTACCACCAATGTACAATTACAAGCTCATTCTTAAACCTTTCCAATCACACCTCGTATATGTCTCTGTAACTTCACTTCAGTCTGTTTGCATAACTAAGTCAGAAATGATGTTGATGAGTGAAATGTTGAGTTCAGGAGAATAAGATGGTGGTGGTGGTTAGTGTTTAACGTCCCGTCGACAACGAGGTCATTAGAGACGGAGCGCAAGCTCGGGTTAGGGAAGGATTGGGAAGGAAATCGGCCGTGCCCTTTCAAAGGAACCATCCCGGCATGTGCCTGAAACGATTTAGGGAAATCACGGAAAACCTAAATCAGGATGGCCGGAGACGGGATTGAACCGTCTTCCTCCCGAATGCGAGTCTGCGCCACCTCGCTCGATAGGAGAATACTACCCTATACTATACCTCTTGGTACATGATTTTATCGTTAAAGCATTGTAGTGTGAGAAGGTGGTGTAGTTATTCACTTTCATTATTAATACTGTTGTGTATCCTACAAGTAATCTTTAACTGTGCAGTATGCATTGCTTATGAATTAAGTTTTATCTGCCTTTTTGAACAGATGATTTTACTTCATATTTCTCATCCCCTTGGCCATTTTATTACACAATTTTATTCGCTGGTAGGAAATACTGTTGTGATTTTTGTTTGTTTTTCCTTGGTGAATCCAAGTCCAAACTGGTTCTTGATTCATGATTATGTATATTAGGACAGCCAAATGAATACAAAACAGATGGGAAAAAGTAAGTAAACTGTTTATTTCCAAAGCAATCGCCATAACTGTTAATACATTTATGACACTGTAAGACAAAACGGTCAATTTGGTGAGACTGGTTCAAATGACTCTGAGCACTATGGGACTTAACATCTGAGATCATCAGTCCCCTAGAACTTAGAACTACTTAAACGCAACTAACCTAAGGATATCACACACATCCATGCCCGAGGCAGGATTCGAACCTGCGACTGTAGCAGTCGCGCGGTTCCAGACTGAAGCACCTCAAACCGCTCCGCCACTCCAGCGGTGAGACTGGGATGCATTTGGCAGACTTCTTACTAGTCACTGCTTATGAAGTACTTTTCCAACCAGCAAGCAGAAGCGTTTTCTACTACTGTGATATGTACACATCCTTCCAGGGCAGATATAATTAGTTCAGAGGCCTCAATAAAACTTTTGTTAACTGTTTCGCACCTATTATAGCACTAAACTTCAAGCATTTGGATGTCCTGCTTGTCACCAAATATCTCATTGCTAATCCTGGTATCTCGTCGACAGCGATTGTCTCTTTCATTAACGCATTTTCCATCTCTGTATCAAGTCGTATCAATATTAATTTTCCGAAAACGGTTTATGAAAATTGTTCGTTTCCGTGGTTCTGATTTCTGCCACTACATTAACAGGCGGCGAGTCGCTCTTTTTACAACCCTTCTCGGGCCCTTTTTCTCCTTTTCGTTGTTTTCTACCGTTCTTTGCCAGCTACAGCTAAAGACCATTGTGATCATTGCTGAAAATACACTTCCAGCACCAGCAGTCCATTACCAACGGGCGTGTTAGATGCATATCCAGCAGGGTCGTTGGTGCTTTTGGTGGTGGCGGTGTGTGGCGCAGATTGGGAAAGGCCTCCGACAGAATTCTGTCAATTCGGCAAGAAAGCATTGGTGCGGGTTCACCAGCGGCTGGTGATGGTGGTGCCGATGCCAGAACACCAATATTCTCATGGAGCACACCTACAAACAAAACATGAACGTCTCAAAGTAACAACAAGAAAGTATTTTTGTAGAATGATGAATGAATTACTGCTCGCGCATCTGTCCCTGAACAATCCGAGTTGTTAACCATGAGCTTTGGTTCGAAAATGGCGGTTCCACGCGTAGATATGAGGGATCAACACCAATAGCCAGATTGTATCTATATACTTAGTCTCATTCTCCGGCAAGTCGTCCATGATGAATATCACACAATCGTCAGTGAATAGTAACTGCGGGGCAACCTTTAGTTTAGTTGTTAGACATCTAACCTTGTAAAATGACGTTGCCAACTGACATCCGATAACATAAACAAAGTTGTTGAAGGCCCAAGGCTCGTTTCAACAAATTTAATACTTAACAATCTGGTATTGTCAATAAATATTGAAAGTGTGCAGCCCCATTAAATCACTTGGCAATGTACATTAAAATGATAATATCTAATTATTAAAATACAATTTTGGTATTCCTAAGTGATAAAATATACGAGAGTTAATATTGTCTGCGACCGAAACGAACGACGAGACATTCACAAGCAAACAAAATATATCTTATAAATAATACGCGAAACACAACTGTCATTTTTAATTTGTTGCAGATACAAAATCAAACATGGAAGTTCTTTGAATCTTCACATATATTTCCACGAGCAGTGGTTAACTGGCGCCAGTAGTTTGGCGCTAGTTTATGATGCTATGGCAAATCCTAAATTTAATTAGGAATAGAAATTCGTAATTTGGAAAAAATTAAATATATTAAAAGCTTTTGATGCCAGTTCATTATAATCCTTCGTCTGCCGCTAGGCGTCTCTGCCTGTACAAACAAGATCAGTGAGCTTCCTTGCGTTAGTAAGTTTTTGTTTGTGGTCGTTACAAGTTAATTTGCGCAGAAAATATGACTAGAAAGTGGCCGTCGTACCTTGTCATTCATTTCTTAGAGTTATATGAGCAACGACCCTGTCTGTGGGATCACAAAAGTCCATTGTACAAAAATAGGAATTTGAGAGAAGAAGCTTTACAGGAAATAGTTGAGGCTATGAGTGAATATGTACGCAATTTTGATGTTAACATGGCGAAAGCAAAAATACGCAGTCTCCGGAATGCGTACATGTTGGAACTCCACAAGGTTTGGCGTTCAAACAGAAACGCAGAGTCTCCTGACGATATTTATACCCCGACAGTGCCTTGGTTTCCTATTGCTGACCGCTTCCTGAAGTACGTCGTTGAAACAAGAGAACCGAGAAGTCCTCAGGTAAGCAATAATTACATTCAGTAATCATATATGTGGTGCGGTAATATCAGTGATGTAATTTAGATGTTTAACTTGTTGGCAAAATATTGACAATACCTGTTGATTGTGGGACGATTGTTCAGTACTGTGTGTTATAACGGATGCACTCTATTATTGAGCAATCGCTGATCGACAGCTGAAAGAATAGGCTAAGTATGTCAGAAACGAAAAGTCAAGTGTTTATGCCGTCACCGTACTGTGCGTTATAGCATAATAGACGTTAGCTGCTGTGACATAACAAAAGTAGTTTTGATTACTTAAATGTCTGTTAGGAAATAATAATTAGTAAAGAAGACTGATTTCTACTCGACATCACTGAACGACTAATAAAATCATAACGGATGAGTTAATGTATCGTAAGGAAAAGCTATTAACGTGACGGGTAAAAATCCTTTGCGAAATTATTTATGTGTTTGTCAGAGACCACAGCTATGAAATGTGTAAGGCTATAGAATTACGTTCTACCGATTTTTCGCCATTAAAGTGCATAAAAAGAAAGATCCGTAGAAAGTGACAATCCGATTGGGAGTTGGGCGTTGCCACCGAATGTGAATACGAAGTAGTTATAGTTGCGGTGACCTACTGATCCATAGCTTAGCGCTAGGTGGTAGATCGTTTGTGGATTGGCGAAATGCAAGAGTGTAATGACGCGAGAATGTCTGTTGTTATTGTTATCGCGAGACATGGTCACAGCTGACGATTGGTATCGGTAGTTTCAATATTTCCGGTAGGTTTACAATATCCGATTTTAACATTACTTTGCTTGCGTTGTGTATTTATTTCTCGTATAATTTCAGAGGTGACTGTATTTATAAGCTTGTGGACTAATTAAGGGTACCATAGCCACATTACTACAATTTAAAGTGGTGTCTGAGTGAGTGTGTTAATCACATTTCAGTAATGATCAGCGTTGTATAGTGAAATGTTCATTAGTAACTGAAAGTTAATTCGTCTCGGACTTTAAAAAATTTATTAACATGCAAAACACCATTAGAAATATTTATTTTGTTAATTTTTGTCATTTATACAGTAATAGCCTTTTTACTGGTATCTAATTGCTCTCTGATGTGTACTTTTGTTGGCAAGATTAATTTAGAGATGTGCAACGCAGATTCATGTAATACACTAGTTTGGGAATTGGGTTTTGCCTGATTGTGCATTCAACAAATCTTTTTATTGCCCATACCTGTTTGCTCACATGTGTGCCAGTATGTTACATATTTCATTCAGTTCTGGAAAATATGTGTTTCTTACACAGTTATTACTTAAAAAGTAGGTTTAAAAACATTTTAATTGTTGGTATTTGTGATCATTACTTCTGTGTCTAGGTTGTTTCGTAGGACCTTCTCTAAACAGTCATTTAGCTTGTCATGTGAACAATGTGTTTTTGTGAATTTTCTTGGTGAGTTAGCAACTCACTTTAGGTATATCTCTGACCATTATGTTGCTGCATGAAAATTATTTTCTTGTAGAGTGGCTGGTCTTCCTGTTGATGTTAAACCATTTTTCTGGTTGGTGTGGTGCCTCATTTAGACTTAATTTTTTAAAGTGTTCGTAGGCCTGTCTTCTTGAATTGTCTTTTTTGCGTAGTTCCTGTTCCAGGGAGTGTGTGCCATTGCAAATTGTAATATAATCATTTATGATATCTTCCCTATCCTCTTACCCCCTTTAAAAGGAAGTTTGCTTGAGTGGTGAGGTTTTGGCATAGGTTATGGTTGGAATGTTCCAGGCTGTGAGGTGTCAGGATGCATTGTTTTAAAATTTGTATTTGCCTGCACTGTGTATTCTGCCTGGCAAGAGTCGGTACAGTATACGCCTGATCCCTATAATTTTTCAGCATATGTGACCTGTGTTCTTAGTTTCTTTCGGAGTCACATTGTCTGTTCGCTGTTCTGTTTAAATCCCCTGTTTCTTTAACGTGTGGTGTACTTTTTGGAGTATAGTTATTGCAAGTGAGTATGTGCCACTTTGTTGCACGTGTAGATTTATCTTTCACTGTGTGTTGTTTTTAATACTTTATTGGACAGTAATTGTTTGTGGAGACTGTAATGTTGATTCTGTGGTGGGATATAGTGTTGTTGCTGCCCAGTTTGGGAATCTTTCCAACCATAAAATGTTGCTTTAAAATCAATAACCAATGGTTTTTCTGAGCATGATGGTCAAAAGTTAACCATGAAAGATACTGGCTAGGTAGGTGCAGATGTAGAAAATTTCTTTTCTGAATCATAAAGTGAACTTTTTAAAGCAGGCTGGATAGAAAAATTTAATTTTTTTTCTTAAAACATAATCCAATAGCACTTTGAGAATTGTTTCACTTGAAAACTTAAAAGGGTAAATGTAACAGAATCAAGGATAAAAGGCAAATAGCTCCTGGGATCAGACTATCTTGTGCTAAGAAGAGTGCCTTACCTGGTTTGAAGGACTTGCTGAAATCATGAATTGAAACTCTGTCATCAGCAATACTATAAAAAAATCCTCCAGTCTATTGTTAAAAGTAAAATGCTTATGCTGTACTCAGAAAATAACACACTCCAATCATATGGCAAGAACTATTTGGACAGCTGTTAAACAAAAATAATGATCCAAATTAGGCCTAAACTGAGCACTCTGAAATTTTTACAATTTCATGTTTTTGGTTTTGAGATTAGATGATTATCGGTTACACTGTACCCGGTAGTTCAGATTTACTTGTGCCCCACACACCACATGCATCATCAGTGGACATTACTTTCAAAAATACTACCCCTAAAGAGATCACAGAATTAATAAGGTCAATAAAAAGTAATAATTGGCTTGATACAATGGTGTTTCTAGCAGAATATTAAAATCTTGTCACCTTGATAACATTCCCATTGAGCTATCTATGTAATCAGTTAATGATTCTGCTTCTGGTCTTCCCAAAATTGTTGAGAAAGTGACATGTGATAGAATACTGACTTATTTGACTGAACAGAAGCTTTTAACTTTTCTGTTTGAATTTTGTAAAGGATCTTTAACACGGAAAGCAAACAGAAATTTCACAAATGAACTTATCACAGTGTTAATTGTATTTTTCCACCAAGCTAGGACCTTAGATTGCCTTGATCACAAAATACTCAAGTGTTAAGGCATTAATGCCATCCTTCTTGGTTTGGATAGAATAAAATCTTTATTTTCCCACATGTCATATACAATAATTTGATCATACATGACTTAACAGTATGGCTTGGGGGTTGGCCATCTTTAGTTTTTAAAAAACTAACTCAAGTTTGCATCTGTGGTTTTGGAGAGGGGTCATGCAATGTCCACAGAGAACTGCTGATAACAATGACTAAGATTGATTGTCTTAAGAGTGAAGCTTTAAGATTGATTGTCTTAAGAGTGAAGCTTTTCTATCAATGTTTGCTGTACCAACACATTTGGTTTTGAAAGGGATCTGCATTGTCTTTTCCTATATTTTCCATACATATACTACTTGTATACACACAAATTTGAGTTTTTAAGATATTATTTACAAATTTGAAAAACAGTTTTGTATATTTACCTCGTTACCACTTGCTTTCTTGTCTCTTACGTTAAGTTAGAACCATAATGTTTATGTTATACAACCAGTCTGTTAACTGCTGGCTATTTTTAATGCTATAGAACATGTGAAACTGTGAAATATTATCTTGTGGGTTACTCACAAACGAGGGTGAATGAATGGCTGTGGGCTGTGATTCCTTGTACGTTGGCCTATATCACTGTGTGGATTGTTTCAAATAAGTCGATCCCACTTCTGGGGACCTCTCCTAACTAGTAGCAGATCACCTGACAGCTGAAGAAGTGAATACAAAATGCAGACTGTAATATGAAATGGTGGTCAAAAGTATGTATGGAACATACGTGTATCTATGAAATAGTTAATTCCAGGAATACTGTTAGCTACAGAGTGGTAAGTTTTCTCTGAAAATATTTGTGCAGTGAGTAACCTTGTAGGCAAGTAAAACGTGGGCAGTGGACTGTGAGGGCAAGAAGAGGACAAGAGCTTTTGAAATACGGTTCTGCAGGAGAATACTGAGGATTGGGCATGTAGACTGAGTAACTGTTGAGGAAATACTAAATGATATTGGGGTGGGGGTGGGGAAGGGTTTGTGGTACAGCTCGACTGAAAGAAGGGATAAATTAACGAGACACATTCTGAGATGTCAAGGAATTGTCGGTTTGGTAATGGAGGGTAGTGTGGGTGTTAGAAAATGCAGGAGGAGACCAGCACGTTGAAGTACGTGTAGGCTGCAGTAGTTGTGGAGAGATGAAGGTATTTGTATTGGGTAGAGAAGTATACAGGGCTGCATCAAAGTAGCCTTGTGGCTGGTAAGAGCAGCAGTAGGTTATGAGGGGTGTGTGTGTGTGTGTGTGTGTGTGTGTGTGTGTGTGTGTGTGTTTGTGTTTGTGTGTGTGTGTGTGTGTGTAAGATCAAATTTTGACAGGAACAATAGAATGTAAAAGCTTTAGTAATTTGTACGGTGGTAGCTGCCTGAATGCTTCGGAAGTAACACAATACCCTTACATTGTCTGATTAGCCCCACCCCCCCCCCCCTCCACACACACACACACACACACACACACACACACACACACACACACACACACACATCTCTACTACAGTGCTGGCTCACATTCACTACTGTGGGTGCATAAAGTTGTATGAAATGATCGTATGGCATTGTTGGCCAGGAGGCCCCATTCGGGGAAGTTCGGCCGCCGTATTGCAAGTCCTTTTTTAGTTGACGTCACTTCGGCGACTTGCGAGTCAATGATGATGAAGAACACACAACACCCAGTCATTAAAGAGTCAGAGAAAATCCCTGACCCCGCCGGGAATCGAACTCGGGACGCCGTACGCAGGAAGCAAGAGTTAGGTATTGATGTTCACACAGTGAAATTCTTTGTCATTAGCAGTTCTGAAGATAAACTTTATTAATGTGAGAGTCATGATCAGAGTTAAGTTTTTACTGCTTTGAAAATTACTTTCACTCTGCTTACTGATTATGCAATGTTTGCAACAGTTGTGTGCTTCAATTGATTTTGTTTCACATTCCACTAACATTTAGCTTTAAAACAATATTTTTATTTTATATTGTGAAAATGTAACTTTGAGATCTAATTTTTAGACTCCCAGCAGCCTTTCTTGTCTCTTATCACAGGTTAAAGGTCTAAATTCTTACTTTTGAAGCATTAAAATTATACTTCAAATTGAGATTTTTTTATCATCAGTTTGGGGGAAAAAAGTTTTAAGGGGAGTGTCTTGACTCCCCACTCCCATATTCTCTTGTCTCCATTACTGATATCTTCTTTTCAAACTTTGTATCTCTGCGTTAGAAAAAGGGGGGAGGGGGGTAGAGTTTGTCACCAAATTGACTAGGATGTTATTAAAGCAACAGCACTGGCTTGTACAATAAAATAAGATGTCTGCTTATAACATTCTCATCGTATCAGGCAATCTGTCGCAGCATAAGTCCTGGAGGCAGTTACTGTAAAATTCCAATTTTTGAAAAGTTAAAATTAAAAATCATCTTGTATTATGTTGTTATAAACACGTTTATTGTACCTTAAAAACAAAATTAAAGTATTATTACACAGGCAAACAACACTTAAAATGCAATAGGACCAGCTACATGCTCACTGCTCAAAACTCAAAACCAGACTGACTGACTGACTATGCCAACATGGCAGTCAGTATTTATATTTTCTTAACAATCCCGAACAATCCTCAGAATTGTTTAAAATTATTATTTCATTAGTTAACAATTAACTCGTACAAAAAATGAAAATACGTATATAAATGTGTGTCTGCTCAAAACAGTAAGTACACTAAGATATTAGTACATGTCTGTTATTTCTTTCGAGAATAAACTCTTACATAAGAAATTACAATAATACATTTATATTTTTCATTAATTACTAGAGACTTCCTTCACGGGAATTATTCCCTTCATTTACAGAGCTTCTACACTTTGAACTGAAATAGATTAAACAGTCATTTTCTCAGTCATGAGTTTTTTTTATAAGAGTTACATATATTGTTTACATGTGCAATCCTGAATTAGACTGGGAAATGTTCATTTTAAATATGCCTCAATGGGCTGTTGAGTTTCATGCTGTCGCTTCTTCTGTTCTTTGTCATTCCTGATTTGGTAATAACATTATTAATTTATCTTTGTTAATAGCAGTGGGGCTCTGTGGATGTGGATTGAATT
The DNA here is from genome assembly GCF_021461385.2 of Schistocerca piceifrons. Taxonomy (NCBI): domain Eukaryota; kingdom Metazoa; phylum Arthropoda; class Insecta; order Orthoptera; family Acrididae; genus Schistocerca; species Schistocerca piceifrons. The sequence continues at coordinate 64,003,126 of NC_060148.1, read as the reverse complement.
ACAGCAGCTAGCCCCGTTCATTTACTGCTTTATTTATGCCACAGTGTGGTTTGGGCTTTCACCCATCTTGTATACACTTGCATGCTTGTCAGTATAAGTTTGTATCAGCTGTGTTTTGAACAGTGCAGGTCCTGTCTGCCCTGTGATTTGTGTTTTTCTTGCTAAAGCAGAACAATGAGCCACAAATTGTGGAATGAAGGAGAGTTGTTGTGTTGCAAATGCGGTTGATAATAACATTATACTGATGAACTTTAAAATGTGTTATAATAAATGAATGTGGGTGCAAGCACGAAATGTCTTGGTGTAAATGAAGCTGTACAAAAAGTGGGTGGTTGCCGTATTTCTTCAGACAGATATATTACGCGTGGTGAACATTAATAATTAATTAATAAAACTGACAAACTATGGGGACGGATTCCTGACTGGAAATGGAGAAAATGAGGTCCTTTGAACATGAGTCAAGAGACGCGTCGTCGCCACGTAGGTGGCACTGAGAATGAAAGTTCCTCTGTCATGTGTCATGTGTTCCTTATGTTTTTCAAATGTTTTGCACTCTGTCTGATTGGCACAGTGTACTGTAAGCAACAGACTGATCCAGTATTTATGTATGGAACAAGTCAAGATCGTGCTTGTGTACAGCCAAGCATGTGGAAATGGTTGAGAGGTAGTATGGTTATACCAAAACAAGTACCATCACAGACACCTACCACATCACTTAACATTTTGAGCCCTTTTTAAACATTTGTGGGATCATGGGTCCTCTCAGACAGACGAATGTGCAGGGAGGTGGCAGAATGCGTGTACACCAGATTTGGTGGACCAGGTTCTGCAGAAAACTGAGACAAATCCTAGTAAAAGTTCCAGGCAAGTGGCTGGTGAACATAGTGTAAACTAAAGTTAATGTGTGTCCTGCATGTCAACCACTATCATCCCTGTCAACTGCAATCACATGGAGCCCTCTTTGAACATTGACATGGATGCAATACAGCTCTGTACTGTGTTCAGGGCCGACTTGTTGCTGTTGCATACACACTGTCCATTTCTGGATACATGCCCATAGGACCTATCTTCCTCCATTTCCAGTTCAGGAATCCATCCCTGCAGTTTGTTTTATTAATGCTCAACCTGTATAAAGGCTTCATGTCTCCTCATTCAGCTTCTTTCTCTAGCACTCCATTCCTAATCCATTTTCGTCCTAGTTCTTAAATGCAGTTTTCATTCCACTTCATCCGTCTTTACTTCTCCCTCGATAGTTCTATCATCTCTGGACCAAACCTGGTTCAGTGCTTACCATTGGTTCATCTTTGACCTATTGTGACACCTGTCCTTCATGTTCATCCTCCATTGTCCTCACCACAGGTTGAATCCCCTTTCTTCCCTCAGGAAGGACGACAAAAGTTCTTCGCCTTATGAAGTTTTTTATTTTTTTATACTTAGTTTTTATTGACAGAATTTGGAAAATAGCCTTGTGAAGCTTAGTAGTGGCCAACCGTTCTCTCCTCAGCTAATATATTTACCAGTTTTCCCTGGGCTGAAAGTATTTCCTCATTTGTGGAGGGTTGTTGATAAATATCTTCAGGGTCTCATAAGACGAGGTGAAAATATTAGACGTACAGAAAAATCACACAAATTGGTGGATAGAGCATTTCTCTAATTTTAGATTTGTAATAGATGCTTTGGTGTAGTTTTTGCAGACTAGTAGGGGCCAGTTGTGTCTGAATATGCCATATAATGTAGTGATGCATGCATTTTGCATCCTCAAATTTGCTAATTGAGGCACAGTTTTGACTGCTCACCAACAGTTTTTTACCAAGTATTATGTAAAAGCTTCAAGACGTGAAACAATACATGGATAGCGTAAGGGCCAGTCAAATAAGAAATGAACACCAGCCACAATGGGACTGTGGTATGGTTCCATTTAAAATTAATCACCATATGCATTAAGACATTGATCCCAGTGGGAGATGAGAGGATCAATTTCGTAGAACAGTTGGGTGAAAATCGCATTAAGGATCTAGTCCGTGTGGAGGATGTTGCAGTGTTTCTCAACCAAATTTCTGAAGCGTAGCCTTCATTCCCTTGGCAGTATGGGGATGGGTGTCATTATGTAACAGAGTGGTTCCTTTAGACAGCATTCCTGGACATTTTGGATTAATGCCCTGTCACAGTTTCTGCAAGGTGTCTTCACAGCGCTGTGTGTCGTTTGTGGTCCCACACTCGAGGAACTCTACAAGCAGAGGCCCCTTGCAGTCAAAGGTTATCCTGACCTTGCTGGAACTTGGGTAAACAGCTTTGGATTTCTTTTGTGGAGAAATTGTTTGCCCTTGTGTTGCTAGATTGCTTTCTGACAGTCACCATGTTGCACGATAGTGCTCTTTCCCACACTTTCAATAGAACAAAGGCTATGCATGAGCGATTTGGCTGAGAAATGCTGCAACAGCCTTCATAAAGCCCAGTTAAAGCCCAGTTACCTCGCCATTTGATTTTCACATATTTGGCGACCTGAAGAAAGATACGCAGCAATGTTGGTTTCAATTGGACAAGGAAGTGTAAGGGTGGGTGGTGCGATTGTGCATCCATCAGCAGCTGACCATCTTTTACAAAACAGGAATTGATTGTCATGTCTCCCAGTGGGATAAATGTCTTGCTGCGTGTGATGATTACTTTCGAATGGACCCATTACATGGTCCCTTTGTTGCAGGTGTTCGCTTTTCATTTGACTGCCCCACAGACAACACACCCTATGAAACTGGCTTCTAATGTGGTTCGAAGAAAAAGCTGGCTCAGACCGTCACCAGAGAAGGTGGAGTGTGTGTGGGAACAAAGAGTTGCAGATATCGCAGTTAACTAGTTGGCAACTGGGTCTGCATGTAAAACCATACTGGCTGCAGTTGTTCCATGCACTGACTACTTTGGATAGTGATGTGTTGTGAGCTTCATCCTGAATCGCAATGACTTACAGTGGCTACTGGAGGAATATGCTCTTTCACAAAAGTTGGTTTTGAACGTTTAAGCCAAATTTCATGTGTCTGGAAATGTGAATCATCATAATGTGAGTATTTGGGAAGCAGAACATTTATACTGGTTTGTGGGAAATGTCACAGTTAACATCTTTGTACCACATCCTATTTCCCGAAGCTCATGGGCCACTTATTTTTGCTGAGAAAAATGTGACTAGTTCAGAGAACTTGGACATGCTGCAGCTGTGGGGTATGCTACAATTACAGGAAGACAGTGTGGCTCCATTTTGCAACAAGATGGTGCTCCACCAAACTTCCTTGTAGACATTCGTGATTGACACAATGCAGAACAGCCACAATGTTGGATTTGACTTGATTCTCCTGCAGTGGCCCCCCACCATGTGATTCCTTCATACGGGTTATGTGGAAGGTCACACATTGCTGCTTCCACTGCTATTTAATTTGAAACTGTTGCAAGGAAGGATAATTAATGAGGATGCTGACTTAGACTTGTTGAGATGTGTATGGCAAGAGTCTGTCATACTGACATTGGCCACATTAGTGTTCCCTTCGAAATGGTGGACACCTATCGCTTCTTGGGTCTAGTCTTCGATGCCCGGTTGACGTGACTCCCTCATCTTCAATAGCTGAAGAGGACGTGCTAGTTACATCTCAATGTTCTTAGATGTTTGTGCAATACCACCTGGGGTGCAGACTGCTCTATTCTACTGTGATTGTACAAAGCTCTGGTCCAGTCTCGTTTTAGACTACGGGAGTCCTGTCTACGGTTCTGCGTCGCCTTTGACGTTGGAGATACTAGACCCCATCCACCATTGTGGGGTAACGACTTGCGACTGGTGCCTTCTGGACTAGCCCCGAGATAGCCTTCTTGCAGAGGTGGGGATTCCACCACTGTGAGTTTTGCGCCAACAACAGCTGATATCTTACACGCTCCACATTCGCTGCACCCCAAAGCACCCTAATTATGGTCTCCTTTATCCAGACACACAGATCAACCTCTCACGGCGGCGGCCATGATGTGGGCTTACCGTGGCCCCTTTACCGTTTCTTTTCTGAGCCCACGCACGTAACTCTCCGTGGTGTGTTTCTCGGCCACAGCTCTGTCTTGATCTCTCCATCAGTTCAAAAGATTCAGTCCCTCCGGAGGCCCTTCACCACCAATTCTACTATCTGCTCAGTTCGTTCCAGGTTTCAGAAGTGATTTATACTGATGGCTCTATGGTTGCTGGTCACACTGGTTTTGCTTACACCTATGCGAGACACGCGGAACTTCATTCCTTGTCAGATGGCTGTAGTGTTTTTTCTGCAGAATTGGTAGCCATCTTGCGCGCTCTGGACCATGTCCGTTTCTGCTCAGGACTGTCCTTCACTATCTGTAGTGACTACTTGAGCAGTTTGCAAGCTATCAGCCAGTGCATCCCTCACCACCCATTGGTCATAGCTATCCAGGACTCTCTTTCTCTCCTTGATCAATGTGGGTGCTCAGTGGTTTTCATTTGGACCCCAGGCCATCTTGGGATCTGTGGCAATGAACTTGCTGATCGACTGGCTGCTTACTAATAGACCATTTCTTGCTATTGGCATTCCAGAAATAGACCTTCGCTTGGCATTACGTCGTCAGGTTTTGGGACTTTGGAATGCAGAATGACACTCTCTTTCTTTGCTGATCAAGCTCAGGGCGATAGAGGATTCTAAAACTATGTGGCGGTCCTCCTTACTGGCCTCTCATGAGGCCTCTGTCGTTCTTTGCTGGCACCGCATCGGCCATACTTGGCTGACTCACGGTTATCTCCTCTGTCGTGAGGACCCTCCCCCCCCCCCCCCCCCCCCACTCTTTGTCGTTGTGGATCAATGTTGACTGTGGTTCACCTCTTACTGGACTGTCCCGACTTAGCCGCCCTGCGACGGACTTTTAGCTTTCCTGACTGGCTACCCCTGGTGTTGACTGACAATGCCTTAGCGGCTGACCAAGTTTTATGATTTCTTTGTGATGGGAAGTGGGGAGGGTTTATCGTTTTATTGAAGGGTGGGACCTTTAACTTTATCGGTGGGCGGAGGGGATGGCATGCCATCTTGCTCCTCCCTTCGCCCCAATTGGACTGGCTTCGACTGGGTTTGGTGGTTCACCCCCGCCCTCTGCCCACTCCTTTCTTTATGGGGTCTGTTTTATCTTGAGTGTCTACCTGTGCTTCTTCCTTCATGCCCCTGTCATTAGTCACTTTCTTTCCCTCCTGTCCTCTTCCATCTTCTTCCTTCCTTCTGTCAATTTGTAATTTTAATCCATTGTAGTTCCCTCTTACAGTGTGAGGTTTTATCGGTTTTAGTCATTCCGAGGTCAGAGGGACTCAGGACCACGTACTTTGGTCCCTTCTCCAGTCCAACCAACCAAAGTGTTCCCATACTGAGCACCAGTAATGTGAGCAATAAAGTAGGATAAATGATCTGTTCACTGGTACATTTCTGTATGTCTCGAGTTTCTGTGCCATTTGCCATCTGAAACCGTGTCAGTGCTTACATTGCCTGTGCAACATATTTAACTGTGTGCTGGCTATTTCCAGGAGTTGGGAGACGGTGAGGGGAAGCCGATGCCACAGGAGGGCTCGACGCTGGACGCGTCGTTCTTTGCGGAGGCGGCCCTGGGCAGCAGCAGTGTGCGGTCGCCTGCTGTCCCGAATGGCGCATCACGGGAGGACCCGCTGGAGGCGGCGCGCAAGCGCAAGATCTCGCTGCAGCGCGAGGAGCTCCCCAAGAAACTAAAGCTGGTCAACATCTCGGACACAGTGAGCAAGGCGGTGAGCTCGTTGCATCGCGCAGTGGACGCGATGCAGCAGGCGACGGCGCGGGGCGGAGGCGCGTCGGCGCCGTGTGACGAGTCGGAGGCGTTTGGCCGGGTGGTGGCAGCGCACCTGCGTGCACTGCCGGTGGCCACGGCACTAGATTGCCAGGCCGACATCCTCAACTATCTGTTAGAGCAGCGGCGCAGTGCCCTGCCGGGGGCGGCAGGGGCGGCCGCTCCCGGGTCGTCGACGTGAGATGGCTGCGGTGCCTGTGCAGGAGTACCAGGTGAGCAAAGGACATATCAAACAGGTGCAGCACAGTTAGCTGAAATGGTATTGATAATTGAGCGACAAATGTGAACAGTTGTACTGGTTGTGAATAATTTATATAGATCTACATCTACGTCTACAGTGATACTCAGCAGTCCACTTTGGGTGCGTGATGGAGGGTACCTTGTACCATTGCTGGTTATTTCCTTTCCTATTCCACTCACAAGTAGCCCCCCTGCGGGTCCGGGGTAAGAATAGGCCCGAGGTATTCCTGCCTGTCATAAGAGGCGACTAAAAGGAGTTTCAACTGTTTCAGCCTTCCATGTGATGGTCCCCCTTGGGGTTTGACCTCCATTTTTCAAAATTCTAGAAGTACGAGCCTTTTGGGGAAGAACACCTTACGTGGTGTACCACTGGTCCTAAGTGCACTAAGACCTTGGCACTCAGCGTTCTACCGGCGTTGTAACCATACCCACTATTCCTCAAATTGGGCCTAAACGCCTGATGGGTTGTAAAAGTTACACCCATAGTGGGTCCCCATCTGCACCAGCGATCATGATGAACTTTCCATGGCACCTGAAATGCAGCACGGTAGCCAGCCCGTTGTGGTGGGGTCGTCATGTACCCTCTAGGTTGTAGCCCCCTGACAACACAGGGATCATACTGCCGATACCTCAGCTGCACCCTCCCCACGTCGGCCAAGGAGTAGATGCTCCTTGGGGCATCAGGACTCCCGGCAACAGGTGGCCCTTGCTGAGGCTAGGTGGCGCCCGTGGGGAGAGCCCCTGGTCGGAGTGGGTGATATCGGGGCGGACGTTTCGCAGATGAAACGTCAACACGCATCGGGTCGCTCTGCGGCCGAGTCTTTCAAAAGAAAAGGTACCGTTTCTAGTTCTGGTTCTCCTGCCCTTTCCCCCTTGGCCACTCCCTGGGAGGAGGGACAGGCCCGCCAGCTTGGGGCGAAGTACTTCCCCCGCTATTTGGTCTGTTCTCGAACCGATGGGGGGACGTTCGCCACCTCCAAGCCCATGTTCTTTGTTCAGCACATTGAGGACATCTTCGGGGAAATCGAGGCTCTCGGCAAGGTCCGTTCTTATCAAGATCACCTCCGCCACGCAGTCGGCGGCGCTCCAGGCGTGCGACCGCCTAGGGGACATCCCAGTATCCATTGTCCCGCATCTGGCTCTAAATAGGACGCAGGGGGTTATTTTTCATCGTGACCTCCTGCTACAATCTGATGAGGAGCTCAGGGCCAACCTGGAGCGCCGAGGCGTGCATTTCGTCCGCCGAGTCCAGCGCGGCGCCAAAGACCGTCACATCGACACCGGGGCCTTTATCCTCGCCTTCGAGGGGGACCTTCTCCCGGAGAAGGTAAAGGTGATGTGCTACCGGTGCGACGTGCGACCTTACGTCCCGCCTCCTATGCGCTGTTTTCGGTGTTTGCGCTTTGGGCACTTGTCGTCACGGTGTGAGGCTGAGCCCCTTTGTGGCGATTGTGGACGTCCTCTTCGTGAGGAACATACATGCACCCCACCACCTCGGTGCGTTAATTGTCCTAGCATCCACTCGCCTAGATCCTCAGACTGCCCCACATATCAGAAGGAGAAGAAGATACAAGAACTCAAAACTTTGGATCGGCTCTCTTATTCTGAGGCCAGGAAGAAGTACGACTGCCTCCATCCCGTGCCGTTGACCACTTCGTTTGCCTCAGTTGCGTCCACTCCTTCCGCGGTATCCTCACCCCTATCCTGTCCCCCCTCCGCCTCCTCCGCCCATCAGGGGGCTCTGCCTCCGCCTCCCAAATCCCTCCCTTCCAAATCCTCCTCCCCCGTGGCCCCCGCCCCCTCTGCCCCAGGGGCCACCCTTCCTCCTCCTCCTCTCCCCCCGCCACCTGAGAAGCGATCCTCTTCTCAGGCGTCCATTGGGGAAACGTTCCAGACCCCAGCTTCCGAGGTCTGGCGTTCCAAAACGGACCCCGTGCTTGAGGACCTTCTTCGGGTCCAGCCCACCATCCCTGTGCCTCCTCGGCCTTCCAAGAAGGCCTCCAAGAAGTAGTCTCTATCCCCCTCTCCACCCCGGCGAGTTTCGTCTGACGCTCCATCCGTGAGTCGCTGCTCCCGGCCGTCCTCAGTTTCGCCAGGACGCTCTGCTGCCAGGCGCTCAGTTGGCCTCTCGTCAGCAAATGATGCTGCCCCTCCTACACAACCCGGGACAGCGGCCGCAGCTGGCGACGACTCGATGGAACCGGATCCGCCTCCCGCCGGTTGTAGCGTTGTTCCCTCGCAACCTGGCCCTCCGTGGTCGTCGAGGTGACCAGCTCTTCCCCCGTCTCGTTCCCCCAACTTTTTGGTTCCCCCAACTTTTTGACTAGCGATGGCCTTGTTACATTGGAACATAAGAGGTATTCGATCTAATCGGGAGGAATTACAACTGCTCCTCCGTCTGCACTGTCTGCTCGTCCTTGGTCTCCAGGAAACCAAGTTGCGCTCGACTGACCGTATTGCCTTTACCCACTATACCTCGGAGCGGTATGACCTCACCCCTGTGGACGGTATCCCAGCTCATGGTGGGGTCATGTTGCTCGTTCGGGACGATGTCTATTACCATCCCATCCCATTGACCACCCCACTCCAAGCAATTGCTGTCCGTATTACTCTTTCTGCTTTTACTTTTTCAGTTTGTACCATCTACACTCCACCGTCATCTGCTGTTAGTCGGGCTGACATGATGCACCTGATCGTTCAGCTTCCCCCGCCGTTTTTATTGTTTGGCGACTTCAATGCCCATCATCCCCTTTGGGGCTCTCCTGCATCCTGTCAAAGAGGCTCACTCTTGGCGGATGTCTTCAACCATCTCAATCTTGTCTGCCTTAATACCGGCGCCCCGACTTTCCTCTCGGACTCTACTCATACCTACTCCCACTTGGACCTCTCGATCTGTTCTACCACTCTTGCCTGTCGGTTCGAGTGGTATGTCCTTTCTGACACCTATTCGAGCGACCACTTCCCCTGTGTCGTTCGTCTCCTGCACCACACCCCATCCCCACGTCCTTCGCGCTGGAACATACCGAAAGCTGACTGGGGACTTTACTCCTCCCTGGCGACCTTTTCGGACCACGATTTTCTCAGTTGTGACAGTCAGGTCGAAACCTCACGGCTGTTGTCATCAATGCTGCCGAACGTTCCATTCCTCGTACTACCTCTTCTTCACGTCGCATTTCCGTCCCCTGGTGGAACGAGGCTTGTAGGGACGCTATCCGTGCTCGACGACGTGCTTTACGCACCTTTCGCCGCCATCCTACGTTGGCAAATTGTATTGAATACAAACGACTCCGAGCGCAATGCCGTAGAGTCATCAAAGACAGCAAAAAAGCTTGTTGGGCCTCTTTCACCAGCTCCTTTAACAGTTTTACTCCCTCTTCCGTCGTTTGGGGTGGCCTGCGCCGGCTGTCGGGCATTAAGGCCCACTCCTCGGTACCTGGCCTGACCTCAGGTAATGAGGTCCTTGTTGATCCTGTGGATGTCTCCAACGCCTTTGGCTGCTTTTTCGCGGAGGTTTCATGCTCCGCCCATTACCACCCTGCTTTCCTTCCCAGGAAAGAGGCAGAAGAGGCTCGGCGACCATCCTTCCACTCGCTGAATCTGGAAACTTATAATGCCCCCTTTACTATGCGGGAACTCTAATGTGCGCTTGCACTGTCCCGGTCCTCTGCTCCGGGGCCAGACGCCATTCACGTTCAGATGCTGGCACACCTTTCTCCGGCGGGCAAAAGCTTCCTTCTTCGTACCTACAATCGCGTCTGGACCGAAGGTCAGGTCCCCATACGTTGGCGTGACGCCGTCATTGTTCCTATACCCAAACCCGGGAAGGATAGACACTTTCCTTCTAGTTACCGCCCCATTTCTCTTACAAGCTGTGTCTGTAAGGTGACGGAGCGCATGGTTAATGCTCGGTTAGTCTGGATTCTTGAATCTCGACGGCTACTTACTAATGTCCAATGCGGCTTTCGTCGCCGCCGCTCCGCTTTTGACCACCTTGTGACTTTGTTGACATTCATCGTGAACAACTTTTTGCGAAGGCGCCAAACGGTAGCCGTGTTCTTCGACTTGGAGAAGGCTTATGATACCTGTTGGAGAGGAGGTATCCTCCGCACTATGCACAGGTGGGGCCTACGCGGTCGCCTGCCCCTTTTTATTGATTCCTTTTTAACGGATCGAAAGTTTAGGGTACGTGTGGGTTCCGTATTGTCCGACGTCTTCCTCCAGGAGAACGGAGTGCCTCAGGGCTCCGTCTTGAGCGTAGCCCTTTTTGCCATCGCGATCAATCCAATTATGGATTGTATTCCACCTAATGTCTCAGGCTCTCTCTTTGTCGATGACTTCGCGATCTTCTGCAGTGCCCAGAGAACATGCCTCCAGGAGCGCTGCCTTCAGCGTTGTCTAGACAGCCTCTACTCATGGAGCGTGGCAAATGGCTTCCGGTTCTCTGAAGAGAAGACAGTTTGTATCAACTTTTGGCGCTATAAAGCGTTCCTTCCGCCATCCTTACATCTCGGTCCCGTTGTTCTCCCATTCGTGGAAACAACTAAGTTTCTAGGGCTCACGTTGGACAGGAAACTGTGTTTGTCTCCACATGTCTCTTATTTGGCGGCCCGTTGTACACGTTCCCTTAATGTCCTCAGAGTTCTTAGCGGTTCATCTTGGGGAGCGGATCGCACTGTCCTGCTTCGCTTATATCGGTCCATAGTCAGATCGAAGCTGGATTGTGGGAGCTTCGTCTACTCGTCCGCTCGGCCATCCCTCTTACGCCTGCTCAACTCCATCCACCATCGGGGGATACGTCTTGCGACCGAAGCCTTCTACACTAGTCCTGTCGAGAGTCTTTATGCTGAAGCTGCCGAATTACCATTGACCTACCGGCGCGACGTACTGCTGTGTCGGTATGCCTGCCGGCTGTTGTCTATGCCCGACCACCCCTCTTACCAGTCCTTCTTCGCCGATTCTCTCGACCGTCAGTACGGGTTGTATGTCTGCCCTGCTGCCCCCTGGAGTCCGCTTCCGTCGCCTGCTTCGACAATTGGATTTTGCCCTCCCTACCACCTTCAGAGAGGGTGAGAGCCCGACACCACCTTGGCTTCAGGCTCCGGTTCATATTTATCTCGACCTCAGCTCACTCCCGAAGGAGGGTACTCCGGCTGCAGTGTATTGCTCACGGTTTGTCGAACTTCGTGCTCGACTTGCCGGTCACACCTTTATTTACACCAATGGCTCCAAAACTGACGGTGGTGTCGGCTGTGCCTTTGTCGTCGGGGCCGCCACCTTTAAATACCAGCTCCTCGACCAATGTCCGAGCTTTACGGCTGAGCTTTCTGCTCTCCATCAGGCCGTTCAGTATGCCCGCCGCCACCGCCATTCATCGTATGTACTCTGCTCTGACTCACTCAGTGCTCTTCAGAGCCTTGGAGCTCCCTATCCGGTCCATCCCTTGATTCAACGGATACAGCAGTCCCTCCATTCTTTCGCTGATAATGGTTCTCCTGTCAGCTTTCTGTGGGTTCCCGGACATGTAGGAGTGCCTGGGAATGAGGCTGCGGATGCTGCAGCCAAGGCTGCAGTCCTCCTGCCTCGGCCAGCCTCCCATTGTGTCCCGTCATGACGTTCGTGGGGATGTATGTAAGAGGCTTGTGTCGTTGTGGTGGGATGCTTGGTCATCCCTCCAAGGAAACAAGCTCCGGGCAGTAAAACCGCCCCCAACTGCTTGGACAACCTCCTCCCGACCATCTCGGCGAGAGGAGGTCCTTCTGACCAGGTTGCGGATTGGGCATTGCCGGTTTAGCCACCGCTACCTGCTCTTCGGTGACCCAGCCCCGCAGTGTCCTTTCGGTCAGGCCTTAACAGTGCGCCATGTTTTATTGTCGCGTCCCCGTTTTAGTCAATTTCGTGTTGTCCTGTCCCTGCCATCTACTTTACCAGATGTTTCAGCTGATGACGCTCAAGCAGCTGCTCGTATTCTGCGTTTTATAACTTTGACTGGCTTGTCCAAAGCCATCTAACCTTTTTACTTATTTTATCTGCATCTTTGTCAGGTCCTTCTGGTGTGCCCCCCTTCCCCTTGAGTTTTACTAGATTCCATGTGCTCTAACAACAGTGACTGGGCGCTAATGACCTTCTGGTGTCTCCCCCTTCCCCTTGAGTTTTACTAGATTCCATGTGCTCTAACAACAGTGACTGGGCGCTAATGACCTCAGTAGTTGAGCGCCCTTAAACCCCACAAAAAAAAACTCACAAATAGTATGAGCCCTAATTTCTGGTATCTTATCCTCATGTTGCTTATATGTAATGTAAGGCAATAGACTTGTTTTGTATTCAGCTTCAAATTCTGGATCTGTAAATTTTCTCAGTAGTGGTCCTTGAAAAGACAGTGACCTTCTGTCCAGGGATTCCCATCGGAGTTCCTGAAGCATCTTTGTAGCACGTGCTTGTTTTTCAAACCTACCGCTAGCAAATCTAGCATCCCGTCTCCAAATTGCTTCGTTGTCTGCCATTAATACGGCCTGATGTGGATCCCAAACTCCCAAACAGCACTCGAGAATAAAAGAATAGTTCGCACCAGCATCCTATATGCGGTCCCCATTACAGATGATCTGCACGTTCCTAGAATTCTCCCAATAATAGGAAGTCGACCATTCACTTCACTACCACAATCCTCAGAAGCTCATTCCATTTCATATCTGTTTTCAATGTTACATCCAGTTATTTAAATGATGGACTGTCAAGCAGCACACTGCTATTGCTGTATCTGAACATTATGGGTTTGTTTTCTGTACTCGTCCACATTAACTTACATTTTTCTACATTTAGCTCGAGCTGCCTTTCATCACACCAACTAGAAATTTTGTCAGTCATATTGTATTCAGTCAATGAACTTTGACACCTGACCATTTGCAACAGCATCATCGGCAAACAAACGAAGATTCCTGTCCACCAAATCATTTATGTATGCAGAGAATAATAGTGGCCCTATCGCAATTCTCTGAGACACTCCTGACGATACCCTCATCTGATGAACACTCGCCATCAAGGACTTGATACTGGGTTCTGCTACTTAAGAAGTCTTCATCCAAGCCACTCACATCTGTGAACCTCTTCTGTATGCTTGTACATTCTTTAACAGCTGGCAGTGGGGCACCATTTCAAATGACTGGTTCATTGGTTGTTGAGTTCCACGGCTGAGGATTATATTATTTAAAAAAGTATAGCAGCCAGTCACTGTTTTATGTACGATGATTGAATGAAAAGTAATGCCTCTTGCTCTGTTAAGTGGGTTTGAATGGGAACATTTTAATAAATCAAACACATAAATAATCCTTAGAATGTGATCTTTTATTACCAATATTCACTTTTCCACATAATCACATTTGTGTCAACTATGAACATGTTTTCTGAAGCCGTCACGGAAGAAGTCGACAGTCTGTTTCTGCAACGAGAGTCTTGCAGTTCTCTTAACATCTTCATCAAAAGCATAATGATGTCCCCGCAGATTGTCTTTCATTATCGGGAACAGACGGAAATCAGGCGGTGCTAAATTTGGACTGTATGGAGGATGCCGTACAGTTGTTAGGTTCAGTCTCTGGTGTTCTGCTCTGGTGGCACATGAAGTGTGTGGTTTGGCATGGTCATGCTGCAGGAAAAACTTTCCCTTTTCCTTTCGGACCCTTGTTAGCCGTCATTTCAGAGTTCGCAGCGTTGTGATGTAACGCTCTGGATTTATTGTTGTTCCACGATCGAGGAAATCAATGTGGATAACACCATGTGTGTGGCCACGATTTTTCCATCTAAGGGCTGTGTCTTGAATATCTTTTTCTGGGGTGAGTTTTTGTGTCGATATTCGATAGAGTGATGTTTAGTCTCCGGGTCATAATGGTGTGTTTGCTTTTCATCTCCTGTCACAATTGAATGGCGAAAGGAGTCACCTTCATTCTCGTAATGTGAAAAGAAGTTCCTGGCAAAATTCTTTGCCCTTTCATTTCAGGAGTCAGGATCCAGGGTACCCATCGTGCACAGATCTTCCGATAGCAAAGCAATAATGTGACCAATATGTTCTGGTGAAATGCCGATTGTGCTTGCAATTTCTCTCTGAGTGATAAGATGACCATCTTGAATCAATCTGTCAACATTTTGCTTGTTAAACTCAGTGGTTGCTGTCACAGGACGTCCAACTGTTTGTTTGTCATGCAGGGCAGATGTTCCCACCTCAACATCTTTAAACGTACTCACCCAACGATGCACAATACTCACATCAACTCAATCACAATAAATGCTCTGATGAATCTCATTTGGGGTGACACTTTCTGCTGTCAAGAATTAAATGACTGCACGTTGCTTAAATCGCACTGATCGACCGTCTGTGCAGGGTTCTGTACTTTACACTGTAACAACACAACCGTCCAATGCTCAGCCTTCCCGCCAACTGGAGCTGTAGAGAAGAGGCTACAGAACAAGCTAGTACCTGCCGTGTACCAATGCTGCCAACTGTTGAAGAGTTACAAAGATGGAGGCGCTACCTTTCAGTCAACCCTCGTATTTGTATTCTTGTCAATATATACTTTGCACTTGGACCCATTATCAGTTGGCATAATACATATTCCAGTCTTCAGTTAGTATATCATTAAAACATCAACAACAATACAATGGCAACTGTAGTGCCCAAACTGTTGTTGCCGTTCTAGCTATATATTAACTGAAGATTGAAATATCTATTATGCCGATTGAAGATGAGTCAAAGCTTGAAATGTGTATTGGCATAAATAATAATACATACATTGAATGATTTCTGTATTTCTTAAAATAATGTAATTGTAGTTTAGACTGGTATAGACTAGCTGGTTGCAATAGGCATACTTTCAGAACATGCACAGACTGACAGGTACTGACACTCTTGTAAAGAGGTTGCTTGCAGTTAACCGTGTAAGTCATTTCTATATCTTCACTCTCAAACCACTATGAGGTGCATAGCAGAGGGTACGTCCTTCTGTATGTGTTATTAGGGTTTCTTCCCTTCCATTCACATATGGAGCACAGGTAGAAAGATTGAATGCCTCTGTACATAGTGTAATTATTCTAATCTTATCCTTTTAATCACTATGTGTGTGATACATAGGGGATTGTGGTACATTCATAGAGTAATCATTGGAAGTTGGTTCTGAAAACTTTGTTAGTAGATTTTCTCGGGATAGTGTACATCTATCTTAAAGAGTCTTCCAGGTCTGTTCCTTCAGTATGTCTCAACACTCTCCCACAGATTAAACAACCTGTGACCATTCATGCTGCCCTTCTCTGTGTATGTTCAATATCCCATGTTAGTTCTATTTCAATACGGGTCCCACACACTTAAGCAATATCCTGCAACTGGTTGCACAAGTGATTTGTAAGCAATCTCCTTTGTAGATTGATTGCTCTTCCCCACTATTCCACCAATAAACTATAGTCTACCACCTGCTTTGCCTAAGACTGAGCCTATGTGATGGTTCAATTTCACACCCCTTTGAAGTGTTACGCTCGGGTATTTGTGTGAGTTGACTGATTCCAACAGTGACTCATTGATATTGTGGTTGTAGGATACTACATTATTTTTTTTTTTTGTGAAGTGCACAGTTTTACATTTCTGGACATTTAACATTTAAAGCAAGTTGCCAATCTTTGCACCACTTTGAAATTTTACTGAGACCAGACCTGACTGAATTTTTATGCAACTTCTTTCAGACAGTAGTTCATTGTAGATAACTGCATCATCTGCAAATAGTCTGAAATTACTACACTCCTGGAAATTGAAGTAAGAACACCGTGAATTCATTGTTCCAGGAAGGGGAAACTTTATTGACACATTCCTGGGGTCAGATACATCACATGATCACACTGACAGAACCACAGGCACACAGACACAGGCAACAGAGCATGCACAATGTCGGCACTAGTACCGTGTATATCCACCTTTCGCAGCAATGCAGGCTGCTATTCTCCCATGGAGACGATCGTAGAGATGCTGGATGTAGTCCTGTGGAACGGCTTGCCATGCCATTTCCACCTGGCGCCTCAGTTGGACCAGCATTCGTGCTGGACGTGCAGACCCGCGTGAGACGACGCTTCATCCAGTCCCAAACATGGTCAATGGGGGACAGATCCGGAGATCTTGCTGGCCAGGGTAGTTGACTTACACCTTCTAGAGCACGTTGGGTGGCACGGGATACATGCGGACGTGCATTGTCCTGTTGGAACAGCAAGTTCCCCTGCCGGTCTAGGAATGGTAGAACGATGGGTTCGATGACGGTTTGGATGTACCGTGCACTATTCAGTGTCCCCTCGACGATCACCAGTGGTGTACGGCCAGTATAGGAGATCGCTCCCCACACCATGATGCCGGGTGTTGGCCCTGTGTGCCTCGGTCGTATGCAGTCCTGATTGTGGCGCTCACCTGCACGGCGCCAAACACGCATACGACCATCATTGGCACCAAGGCCGAAGAGACTCTCGTCGCTGAAGACGACACGTCTCCATTCGTCCCTCCATTCACGCCTGTTGCGACACCACTAGAGGCGGGCTGCACGATGTTGGGGCGTGAGCGGAAGACGGCCTAACGGTGTGCGGGACCGTAGCCCAGCTTCATGGAGACGGTTGCGAATGGTCCTCGCCGATACCCCAGGAGCAACAGTGTCCCTAATTTGCTGGGAAGTGGCGGTGCGGTCCCCTACGGCACTGCGTAGGATCCTACGGTCTTGGCGTGCATCCGTGCCTCGCTGCGGTCCGGTCCCAGGTCGACGGGCACGTGCACCTTCCGCCGACCACTGGCGACAACATCGATGTACTGTGGAGACCTCACGCCCCACGTGTTCAGCAATTCGGCGGTACGTCCACCCGGCCTCCCGCATGCCCACTATTCGCCCTCGCTCAAAGTCCGTCAACTGCACATACGGTTCACGTCCACGCTGTCACGGCATGCTACCAGTGTTAAAGACTGCGATGGAGCTACGTATTCCACGGCAAACTGGCTGACACTGACGGTGGCGGTGCACAAATGCTGCGCAGCTAGCGCCATTCGACGGCCAACACCGCGGTTCCTGGTGTGTCCGCTGTGCCGTGCGTGTGATCATTGCTTGTACAGCCCTCTCGCAGTGTTCGGAGCAAGTATGGTGGGTCTGACACACCGGTGTCAATGTGTCCTTTTTTCCATTTCCAGGAGTGTGTTAATATTTTCTGAAAGGCCATTGAGATACATAAACAGCAATCGTCCCAGTGCACTTCTCTGGGGCGCACGCAAAGTTACTTCATCAGAACCCCCCAGGGGGTCCACAACTCTTTTGTGGACACGTGCGTAGCGAGCACGGGACCCCGAGCTAATGTGGCCCTCCTTCCTTTTCCGGGCTGCATACCTTCCCTTCCCTTTCCGCATCCCTCCCCGTCCCCCATCTTCGCCCCCCCCCCCCTCACCTCTGTCTCTTTCCTTCCTTTCTCCCCCTCTGGGAGTATGGTTTGTGCCTACGTCCGGAGACGGACGCTCGAAACTGTTTCAAATTCCTTGCTCTTACACTTGCCAGTCCTCGTCCTTCCTCTGTCCTTCTCTTTTCCTTCCCTCTTTTCCTTGCCCTTTTCTCCGCTACGGCGTTTGAGACCCCCTCTTCTTTCCTTTCCCTTTCTCTTCTTTCCTCCCTGTGCGTGTCTGAAGGCCGACCCACGCACTTCCATGCGTAGCCGGTGACGGGGTAACGCGTAATTCCCCGCCCCGGGTAGACAGGTAGGACACGTACGTACCCCCTGGTAACGGCCAGGCCCAGGGAGGGGTGATTACCCGAGCTGATACCTTCCGAAAGTGCCGATTGGTCCCTCCGGCCGTTTGTCGGGAGGTGTGACCTGAGGTGTGAACAATCACCTAAGGCGGGTGTGCCCTCGGCGAGGGCCCCCACAAGGGAGGAGCGCGCCATCGGAGACGCCGGTAATCATGGGGGATTCTTCCGCAATGGTTTCCTCACCTTCCACTATGTCTACTCACAAACGTAAGTTCACTGAGTCTCAGCCACAGACTGTTCTTCCATCGTTGCCACAGTTCCTTGTTGTTTCTCGGTCTGACGAAGGTCACGACTTTTCCACGGTCAACCCTTTCATTATACAGAAAGGTGTCGACGCAATTGCGGGTCCTGTAAAGTCTTGTTCCAGATTACGGAACGGCACCCTGTTGTTAGAAACACACAGTGCCCTCCAGGCTCAAAAATTGCTGCGTACTTCTCTGCTCCACACCTTCCCTGTCCGGGTGGAACCGCACCGTACCTTAAATTCCTCGCGTGGAGTCGTTTATACGCGCTCCCTCGATGGATTGTCTGACGAAGAAATTCAGCATTACCTGTCTGACCAGGGCGTCACAGCTGTTCACCGGGTTATGAAAAGGGTTGATTCGAACATCATTCCAACCCGCACTGTCTTCTTGACATTTGACAAAGTTCAACTCCCATCAAAAATCAAAGCAGGCTATGAGATAATTTCCGTTCGCCCTTATGTCCCAAACCCTACGCGTTGCTATCGATGTCAGCGGTTCAATCATACCAGCCAGTCCTGTTCCAATCCGGCCAAATGTGTTACTTGTGGCAAGGATGCCCATGAGGGTGCTTGTCCACCTCCATCCCCTCGCTGCATCAACTGTATGGGTGACCACGCTGCCTCCTCTCGAGATTGCCCCGTTTTTAAGGATGAAAAGCTCATCCAGGAAATAAGAGTGAAGGAAAAGGTGTCGACCTTTGCTGCTCGAAAGTTACTCGCCAGTCGACAGCCCACCGTGCCTCAGAAAGGTAAATACAGCGCTGTCCTTGCTTCTCCTCGACCAACAAAGGAGGCGGCCACGCAGACTTGTGACTTCACCTTTAGTACCACGGTCGTCAGATCGGCCAGCGCAAAGATCGCCCGTTCAACCTCACCCCTTTCGCCTGCCCACTCTATGGCTCACCCTTCATCGGGTTCTGTTAAATCTCGAGCCCAAAAGTCAGACGCCAAGTCTTCGAAAAAAGAGCATTCTCGTGAAGAGTTTTTACGTACCGCAACTTCACAACCATCGGTTCCTCCTTCATCTAAACATCATACTTCTAAGAAGGCTACGAAGAAACACAGTTCCTCTCCTTCTCCGCCAAGGCGTGTCCCATCTACAGCACCACCTGGCGGAAATCGCCCTCGGCCATCTTCTGTGTCGCCGAGGCGCACTGCTGGTGGCCGGTCAACTGGCCGATCGTTGGTGGCAGGAGCTGCTCCTGACCAACCTATGGATCAGGATCTTCTGCCTTCGACTGAATGCCATTCCATGCTGTCGGTCGCAAGCTCTGAGCAGTCGTTGAGTTGACAGCACCCTTGGTCACGTTCCTCCATTTTCTGTTCACCCTATGTCCATTATCCACTGGAATATCCGCGGCATTCGCGCCAATCGGGAGGAATTGTCGATCCTCTTACGATCCTACTCGCCGGTCATCTTCTGTCTTCAGGAAACAAAGCTGCGTCCCCATGACCGCTTTGTTCTCCCTCATTTTCAGTCCGTCCGATATGACCTCCCCTCTGTTGAAGGCACTCCAGCCCATGGAGGACTCATGATTCTGCTCCATGATACTCTCCATTATCACCCAATCCCCTTAAACACTTCCTTCCAAGCTGTCGCCGTCCGTCTTTCCCTTTCTGGATACACGTTCTCTCTTTGTACGGTATACATTCCATCGTCTACACCAATGGCACGAGCTGATCTCCTTCATCTTCTTGATCAGCTTCCACCCCCCTATTTGCTGGTTGGGGACTTCAATGCCCACCACCCGCTTTGGGGATCTCCACATCCTTGTCCACGTGGCTCACTATTGCTAGACGTCTTCCACCAAGCGGATCTAGTCTGCCTCAACACTGGGGTCCCCACATTTTTGTCTGCCTCCACGGCAAATTTATCTCATTTGGACCTTGCGGTCGGTACTGTTCCGCTAGCTCGGCGCTTCGAATGGTTCGCCCTTGATGATACACACTCGAGTGACCACTTTCCATGTGTTCTTCGACTGCAGCCTCAACTGCCATATATGCGCTCGCGTCGCTGGAAGTTTGCCCAAGCCGATTGGACACTTTTTTCGTCTCTAGCGACATTCGATGACCGTCGCTTTCCCAGCGTCGACGATGAGGTCACACATTTTACCGACGTTATTCTCACAGCTGCGGAACGTTCAATACCACGCACCTCCGAATTGCCCCGGCGCCCTCCAGTTCCTTGGTGGAACGAGGCATGCCGTGACGCAATACGTGAGCGGCGACGTGCTCTTCGCATTTTCCGTCACCATCCAACTTTGGCCAACTGTATCCGATATAAGCAGCTCCGTGCGCGATGCCGTCGCGTCATCCGCGATAGCAAGAAGGCAAGCTGGAAATACTTTATTAGCTCATTTAACGCCTTCACTCCCTCCTCGGAAGTTTGGAGTCGGCTTCGACGGTTCTCAGGCGCGCCTAGTTTCTCCCCGGTCTCTGGGCTCACTGTCGCGCATGATACCTTAGTGGACCCCGTCGCAATTTCTAACTCATTGGGTCAGCACTTTGCTGAGATTTCGAGCTCTTCAAATTACCCGCCAGCGTTTCTCCCGAAGAAACGTGCAGCGGAAGTGCGACATCTTGCTTTCTCCTCTCACAATCGCGAAAGCTACAATACTGTTTTCTCCATGCGCGAACTCCAACATGCACTCTCTTCTTCTCGCTCCTCCGCCCCAGGACCGGATGGTATCCATGTCCAAATGTTGCTGCATTTATCAACCCATAGCCTGCGTTACCTCCTTCGCCTTTATAATCGAATTTGGACCGACAGTACCTTTCCCAGGCGATGGCGGGAAGCTATTGTCGTTCCCGTTCCGAAACCTGGAAAGGACAAACATCTCCCCTCTAGCTATCGCCCCATTTCTCTCACGAGTAGTGTCTGTAAGGTTTTGGAGCGTATGGTGAATTACCGTTTAGCTTGGTGGCTGGAGTCCCACAGTCTTTTAACACCAGCCCAATGCGGATTCCGAAAGCATCGTTCTGCCGTTGACCATCTTGTTGCTCTCTCCACTTATATCATGAACAATTTTCTCCGGAAACGCCAAACGGTAGCAATATTTTTTGATCTGGAGAGAGCATACGATACCTGTTGGAGGACAGGCATTCTCTGCACACTGTTCTCTTGGGGCTTTCGAGACCGGCTGCCCCTTTTTCTTCGCGAATTTATGGCAGAGCGCACATTTAGGGTGCGGGTGAACACTACTCTCTCCCGTACTTTCTCCCAAGAAAACGGGGTACCCCAGGGCTCCGTGCTGAGTGTTGTACTGTTTGCCATCGCCATTAATCCAATTATGGATTGTCTCCTTCCTGATGTCTCGGGCTCCCTCTTTGTGGACGATTTTGCGATCTACTACAGCTCTCAACGGACCAGCCTTCTTGAAAGACGTCTTCAAGGATGTCTCGATCGCCTCCACTCGTGGAGCATCGAAACCGGCTTCCGTTTCTCACCCAGTAAGACCGTTTGTGTAAATTTTTGGCGACGTAAGGAGTTTCTTCCGCCCTCCTTACATCTAGGTCCTGTCAACCTTCCGTTTTCCGACGTCGCTAAATTCTTGGGTCTTATGTTTGACAGAAAACTGTGCTGGTCCTCCCACGTTTCCTATCTTTCGGCTCGCTGTCTGCGTTCGCTTAACGCCCTCCGTGTCCTGAATGGTACCTCTTGGGGAGCGGACCGAGTGGTCCTTCTCCGCCTCTATCGCGCCTTAGTGCGCTCGAAATTGGATTATGGAAGCATAGTCTACTCCTCTGCTCGGCCGTCTATTCTTCGGCGTCTCGACTGTATCCACCACCGTGGATTACGTTTAGTATCTGGAGCTTTTTACACCAGCCCTGTGGAAAGCCTTTATGCTGAGACTGCTGAACCTCCGCTGTCCAATCGGCGGGCAGTCCTTCTGAGTCGTTATGCTAGCCATCTGTCTTCCATGCCTGCTAATCCAGCGCATGACCTTTTTTTCGACGCCTCCTTTGATGTCTGGTATGCAGGCCGCTCCTCCTCCCTACTACCCCCGGGAGTCCGCTTCCGTCAACTGCTCCATTCTCTTTCCTTCCGCTTTCCTAAAACCTTCTTGACAACTTGGGGTACAGCACCGCCTTGGCTCCGTCCCCGGATCAACTTGCTCAGAGACCTATGTCAATTTCCCAAGGATGGTACCCCTACACTTGTTTACCGTCGGGCATTTGCTGCTCTATGTGCACAAATGACGGAAGCCACATTTATTTACACCGATGGCTCGAAAACATCGTTGGGTGTAGGGAGTGCCTATATTGTTGGCGACACCCCAAATAACTTTCGGCTTCCCGACCAGTGTTCGGTTTATACTGCGGAGCTTTACGCTGTTCTCCAGGCTGTCCACTACATCCGCCGCCATCAGCGGATACAGTACGTAATCTGCTCAGATTCTCTCAGCTCTCTCCTAAGTCTCCAAGCTCTTTACCCTGTTCACCCTCTGATCCACCGGATTCAGGACTGTCTGCGCTCGCTCCACCTGGGGGGCGTCTCAGTGGCGTTCCTCTGGCTCCCGGGACACGCTGGTATCTGTGGAAATGAGGCGGCCGATATAGCGGCCAAGGCTGCAGTCTCTCTTCCTCGGCCAGCTATTCAGTCTCTTCCGTTTACCGATCTACGGAGCGTTTTATGTCGCCAAGCTGCTCATTTATGGCATGCGCATTGGTCAACACTTCCCCACAATAAATTGCGGGAAGTGAAAGCCCTTCCTTGCGCTTGGACCTCTTCCTCCCGAACGCGTCGTCGGGAGGAGGTAATTTTAGCTCGACTCCGGATAGGGCACTGTCTTTTTAGTCATCGACATCTTTTAAGCGGTGATCCTCCCCCACTCTGTCCCCACTGCTCTCAGCTGTGGACGGTCAGACACCTTTTAATTGAATGCCCCTATTTTAATCCGTTACGCTCCCGTCTACAGCTATCGCCTGATCTATCGTCGATTTTAGCAGATGACACGCGCTCAGCTGACCGCGTTCTACAGTTTATTAGTGACAGTGAAATGACGTCAGTCATTTGAAGCTTTTTTTTGGGGGACAACCAACCCCTTTCTATAGTGGATTTTTAAGCATTCCTTCTGCCTTTAGTTACTCAAATTTTATGATTTTGTTCCCATTGCTGCTGATTTTAAATTTCGTTTTTTTCCTGTTTTCTATGTCACGGGCTGGGCACTAATGACCATAGAAGTTTTGCGCCCAAAAAAAAAAAAAAAAAAAAAAAAAAAAAAAAAAAAAAAAAAAAAAAAAAAAAAAAAAAAAACTTCATCTGATGATGACACTCTATTCAAGATATCATGCTGCAGCCTTCCTACCAAAAAGTCTTAAATCCAGTGAGAAAGAGAATTTTACACTATGTTTGAATTCTGGGTCATGTTCGTCAGCACTAGCACAGTTTTTGGTAAGTTTTCTGTGCACAACCCACAGTTACATGTGAAAGGTTGTCTGGGTTTGTGTTGTTACTGAGTAACAGATTGGGATCATGTGCAGTGGAGGAACTGCTGGGTTCTGGTCTGTCTGGATTTATTCATACATATTGGTGGTCTCCCACTAACCATGACAGACAACTTGAAAGTTTTTCTCTTTGCAGATAATGCGAGTGTAATGCGACAGATGTGGAATGTAATGTAAATGGGCTGATAAGTAACATCAGCACCTGGCTTCCAGAAAACAAGATTAACACTTGACTGCAAAAAAATGTAATGTGTACAGCTTTTTGACATGGAACTTATAACGGTACTTTGCGGGCAGGTGTGTGAATTAGCATCATATTAATTAAAATTGGGGATAAATAGACTTTATATTGGAAGAATTAAAAAGTGGAAAGTAATACAAAACTTTAATAACTGCACAGTATTGCTAAGAAGCAATATAATGAAAAGTAATAAAAAGCAAAGTAGCAAAGACCAAGCGGGACAGAAAGATATAGGAGTGCGTTTGTTTTTTAATACATATGAAAGAACATGTAACACATTATTGAGCTCTCTACCTTCAGTTATCACGATTGGGCTAGTCAATGAAAAAGTGGTACGCGACTGTGAAATTCGTTAAGGAGATTATTTAAAGACTCTTCAAGCACGTATAAAATACATCACGTGTGACGAAGTGATCAGAGACGTTTATTGTCGGGTGAAGTGAAAATGATTCTGACAACATAATTCGAAATTCGTGTTAGCTGGGAAAAATACTCTTGGGGAAACTATTATGGTTGTGGAACCCACAAAAGTTGTACGCAACGGAAAGCTATAGTTTACGTAATTCTAAATTTTTTTTTAAATTGTGAAACGCATGTGCACAGAACATTAAGAGAATCTTATCCTTGGATGGTTGCGGGGGGGGGGGGGGGGGGGGTAACTGATACAAACAACGTGCCAGCATAAAAATAGTTCGCTTATTAACTACCAGATATTAATTAACGGAGACCTAAAATACTAAAAACGGTGCATACACGGTTAAATTGAACCCTGCATGTGAAAGACAATCACATAGAACATTTCGAGAGCGAAGAATAGATATTTCAGTGCTGAATTGATAGCCTAGGGTGTGTCTATATTTGTACATTATATGACACGCCTTACTCAGAACACGATATCGACCATTTTAATACTGTAAAGAAGGATAGGGTCACCCCCAATCTCGATTCATGTTACATATTTAGTTAGTGAAAAGAAATGTGTTAATAAACTAACTACATTTCAATTTTATCCACAATTTTGGCTTCATTACGTAGTCGTGGCTACATGATAAACAATATCTGTGGAAGTTGTATACAATGTATCGTCATAATATTTAGCCAGCCAATATTGTGGGACACCAAAAATGTAAATGCATGAAATTGTTTTTGCAGCGGATGTATAATGTGGGAGTGTGACGAACTGTATTGAGAAACTGGACATCCATTACGTATTTGCATGTTTATCTGCGAAAATGATCCTTGTCGGTACATCGGCATAGAGTTCGAATAGAATGGCTGGAACATTGCAAACCATTCAGATTAATCGAACATCTAAATACGTATAATGCTGGTATCACCAGGATTTGTTCTTTCTCCTCACCCCCGTGGCAGTAATTGAATTAAGAGTCAGCCGGGAATAACATTTAAATCAATTGATGACCATTGAGCTAGCATCATGAATTTTCAAACATCCACTGCCATGTACGAAGGCGAGTGACACCACGAGTGCTAACGTCGATCGAGGGGTGTCGTCGTGATCGTATTGAATGACATTGAGCAGTCACAGTCTCTTGTAAAAGCAAAATTTCCCTCTCTGAAGCTGGCTGGTCAGTCAGTGAAGTGAACATTCCTCTTTCCTACTATGTCTGACACAAACATGAAGTTTCAATTCCTTCACTGTTATTTTGTTTGCTGTTATGTTTTTGGGCATCTCTGTGTACCAACCACTAGTTTACAAACTTTGTGTAGGCCATCACTCAGATGTCTCGTGGTTGGCCAGCTACTGTAATCTGCTTTCTTGTTTCGCTCTCTTCTCTTTTTAGCGTCTCTCAGTGGTTTTTTATTTTTTTTAAACAAGGAACTGATAACCTCATAGTTTCCCCCCACCCCCCCCCCCCCACCCCGCCCCTTTAATCCAACCAACCATCAGATGTCTCGGAATTCTGACTGGCAATGAAACTGGATGCCTGCCAGAATTCTGAGTCTGGCCATGTGCGTGATCTGGCAACACTGTAAGGTGTAGAAGTTTCTGGAGCAACTGTCATCCTCAACTCGAGATGTTGTAGTGCTGAATCTGCTCATGGTGTAGTGGTAAATGTCATTTGATGTCAGGAGTTTGAATCTACTCCTTCATTTATTTTATAAACCGTGTTTGACATTCAAAAGAGACATGCAGCAATGCAATTTGCACACGGAGACGTGCTCTCCGCATTTTTAACCGTCAATCTATGATAGCAAACTGCATTCATTATAAACAGATGCGTGCAAAGTGTCTTCGCGTTCTTCGGGATAGCAAAGGAACTAGCTGGATTTCATTCACCGGTTCTTTTAACAGTTCCATGCCTTCCTCTGTTGTGTGGGTCAACCTCCATTGGCTCTCTGGGACCAAGATCCATTCCCCAATTTCTGGCCTGACAGTAGCAGACAGTGTCATCGTGGATCCTATTGCTACCTCAAACAACTTGGGCTGCCGTTTTGCAGAAGTTTCGAGCTCCTCCCACTATCACCCTGCCTTCTCCATCAGAAACGAGCACAGGAGGCTCGGGTGATACCCGTCTCTTCTCCGAATTGTGAGGGAGCTAGATCATGCTCTGTTTGTCCCGATCTTCTGCACCAGGGCCAGGTGCCAAACACCTTCCTTCCAGCTACCTCCCCATCTTATCTCACCAGCTGTGTTTGCAAGGTGGTGGAATGTATGATTAATGCCTGGCTGGTATGGTGGCTCAAGTCTTGCACTTTACTGGCTAATGCACATTCTGGATTCTGGGTGCGGTGTTCTATAGTTGACCATCTTTTTACTTTGTCCACCTATTTCATGAATGGTTTTCTGCTGAAATCACAGACTGTGGCTGTATTTTTCGATTTGGAGAAGGCCTAACACAGCCCCTGGAGAACCGGTATCCTCCATACTCTGTACATGTGGGGATTCCGTGGCTGCCTGCCCCCCCCCCCCCCCCCCCCCTCCCCCAGGTATTTGTAAAATCCCTTTTTGTTAACGATTTTGACATGTATTGCAGTTCTCCACAGACCTGTCTCACTGAGTGATGTCTTGATCATATTTACTCCTGGAGCATCGACAATGGGTTTTGCTTTTCCACTGACAAAACCATTTGTATGAATTTCTGGCGGTGCAATTGGTTTCTCCCAACATCTTTACATCTTGGGCCTGTTGCCCTTCTGTTTGTTGAAACTACGTAATCCCTGGGGCTCATGCAGTTCCTCAATGTCTTAAATGTCCTCAGTGGTACTTCCTGGGGTGCCGATCGAACCACCCTCCTTCGTTTGTACTAGTCCCTTGTCCGTTTGAAACTCGACTATGGGTATTTTGCTTGTGCGTCTGCACGTCCATCCCTCTTAATAGTCTCAACACTATTCACCATCGTAGCATCCTTTAGGCCACTGGCACCTTGTACACTAGCCCGTTTGAAAGTCTGTATGCTAAAGCTGTTGAACTATCACTGTCCTATCATCGTGACTTTCTCCTCGGCATGTACGAATGCCGTTTGCCATGTGTGGCCACCCATCCTATGCCGCCTCCTTTGATGATTCGTTTGATCGCCAGTATGAGGCACGCCCCTCTTCTCTGTTGCCTCCTGGAGTCCGCTTTCGGTACATGCTGTGGTGGGCTTACCTGCACACTACCTGCAGCTTTCCCGGTGGGTGGCTTCATGAAGCGGCCCATGTTAACCTTGGCCTTCATTTGCTTTCTAAAGACACTACACCAGCCTTACTCTATCATCTTCAGTTTCATGACCTTCCCATGGAACTTCGCAATAGTACCTTTGTATGCATTGACGGCTCTCGGACTGACCGTGGGCTCGGGTGTGCCTTCATCATTTGCACCAGTGTCTTTCGATATTGGCTTCTGGCACACTGCTCAGTATTTACAACTGAGCTCTTCGCCCTGTATCAGGCCACGGAGTACTTCAGCAACATGGCCTTGTGTCGTTGTTGCACGTGAATCGCTACCCTGCCCTGAACTTTGCCAGCAGACCAAAAATATGGAAATCGTTATGGCGAGGTCCCCTCCCCCATATCAACCAAACATTATGATGAGGGTGGTTGGTCTAGTCTCTTCCAGTTGAGCTTGTAGGCATTTCAGATTACCGTAAGTGGCGTCACATTGTTTTGGAGGATAACCGCATTGTCCACATAGAGAATGCATCGGCGCTTCTTCCTTAGGCAGCCTGCTGACTTTAGAATGTTGAACAATAACTGTTGGCATTAATGGTTGCATGTAGTGGCACGGAATCTGGCTGGAGTGGTCCATGGTAATACTGGAAGACTTTAAACATGATTTCACAACAGATGGCACTGAGTGGATGTTTCCACACCTGCCATGCTGCTTTGATTCCTTCACGAGATGCATTATCTGCATTTTATCACCAGTAACAGTGTGGTCCAGGAAACTTTCATCCTCCTTGGCGTACTGTTACATGTTTCAGATGATTGAGTGAAGCAGTCATTTACTTGCCTTTCATCATTTCATCCAGCTGGGTAGGCACCCACCGTCGCCAAACCTTTTGGTGCCCAACGGACCCACAAATGATGTTGTAAACACCTTTCATACAAATTGCCAATCTCCTGTCAAATGTCCTCAAGAGGCACACACCGATCTGCTTTCACCATTGCACCCGTGTGGGATATTTTGTCAGTCAGCGACAAACGTGGCCTCCATGAAGTCTCATTGTCGTGCAAGTGTTTGTGACCTTCACAAACTCGCAGCAGCACCACCACTACTGCCACCTCCCACTTCTCATAGTGAGACACTTTTCCCCATATGCACTTCCCTGTGGATTTTGATGGATGTTTCTACATCTACATACATACTCTGCAGTCCACCATATGGTGTGTGGCGGAGGATACCTCGTACCACAACTAGCATCTTCTCTCCCTGTTCCACTCCCAAACAGAACGAGGGAAAAATTACTGCCTATATGCCTCCATATGAGCCCTAATCTCTTATCTTTGTGGTCTTTCCGCGAAATTGTACTGCAGTCAGCCTCAAATGCTGGTTCTCTAAATTTTCTCAGTAGCGGTTCACGAAAAGAACGCCTCCTTTCATCCAGAGACTCCCACCCGAGTTCCTGAAGCATTTCCGTAACACTTGTGTGATGATCAAACCTACCAGTAACAAATCTAGCAGCCCGCCTCTGAATTGCTTCTAATATCCTCCCTCAATCCGACCTGATAGGGATCCCAAACGCTCGAGCAGTACTCGAGAATAGATCGTATTAGTGTTTCATAAGTTTTCTCCTTTACAGATGAACCACATCTTCCCAAAATTCTACCAATGAACCGAAGACGACTATCCGTCTTCCCCACAACTGCTATTACATGCTTGTCCCACTTCATGTCACTCTGCAATGTTACGCCCAAATATTTAATCGACGTGACTGTGTCAAGCACTACACTACTAATGGAATATTCAAACATTACAGGATTCTTTTTCCTATTCATGTGCATTAATTTACATTTATCTATATTTAGAGTTAGCTGCCATTCTTTACACCAATCACAAATCCTGTCCAAGTCATCTTGTATCCTCCTACAGTCAACGATGACAACTTCTCGTACACCACAGCATCATCAGCAAACAGCCACACATTGCTATCCACCCTGTCCAAATGATCATTTATGTAGATAGAAAACAGCGGACCTACCACACTTCCCTGGGGCACTCCAGATGATACCCTCACCTCTGAAGAACTCACCATTGAGGACAACGTACTGGGTTCTATTACTTAAGAAGTCTTCGAGCCACTCACATATTTGGGAACCAATCCCATATGCTCGTACCTTAGTTAGGAGTCTGCAGTGGGGCACCAAGTCAAACACTTTCCGGAAGTCAAGGAATATGGCATCCGTCTGGTACCCTTCATCCATGGTTCGCAAGATATCATGTGAAAAAAAAGGTTAGTTGCGTTTCACAGGAGTGATGCTTTCAAAAGCTGTGCTGCTGCATGGACAGCAATTTCTGTCTCAAGGAAATTCATTGTATTCAAACTGAGAATATGTTCGAGAATCCTGCAACAAACCGATGTTTGTTTCTCATGCCGTAGAAAATGAATTGCATTTTGTCACTGGTATGCAGAACTGCCATTGTCAACTGCTGACGGTAGCGCCGTGCCACAGAGCTGCCAGTAGATGAGGCTGGACCAGACCAAGATAGATCCACCACTAGGAATGGATATGTCGACTTCACATTTACAGGTGTAATGTAGCTAAAAAAATATATAGGGCTGAAGACTTCCTTATTTGGTCTAGGTACAGTATTTTATCTCGTTGACTCGTGTTTGTTCCTTACTAGTCTGCTGTCACAGCTCGTACTGGCCAGAGCCTTCTCTTCGCTGCTGCCAACATCTGCATGCTGCAGACTTGCACTCCAGGTGCAGCCCACCATCAATCGTACGGTGATAACACGTTCCAGGGCCGACCCCAAGCTTTCTCCACATGCACTCTCAAAACCACTGTGAAGTGCACTGTGCCAAGTTACTATAATCTGTTCCTCATAAGAATAAACCTGATGTAAATAAACGAAAACGTAATTACTGGTCAGGAGCCATAGCACACGTATACTGGCATTGTTAAACTCTTGGAAGTAGTTCCTACTTACCTAGTAGACATCTTATTACTAAGTTACGTTAAATGAAACTGTTAGATATTCATATATGTTAACAGCCATCAACAATTATCTCAATCACGCTTTAGCTACGTAGTTTTTATTTTCAAAATCGTGTACAATCGCAGCCTCTGCAGCGTTGTGCTCTGATTGTCACGCTGTTAATGTGCAGTATGAAAATGGTTGAGGCTGCTTTCTTTCCGTAATGAAATATGCGAGTGGAACACGGTTAAAAAGTTCCGAGAAATAGGCTGTTCTTAATGTTTTTCGTAAATTTATGGAGATAATCGACTTTGAAGTTTTCCAGCATTCTATATACTTCGGGTGATGAACAGACAGCGCACGTATGACACAGTCAGTAGCGCATTAGAATGTGTACCAAATTCTGTTATTCATGCATTAGTTCAAATCTCCCGTGTATAATTTTTTTTTCTCGTTCGACTTGAAATACCTACAGCTCGTAATTAGAAAACTCATCATTTTTTTTATGAATAATGCAAGTCTTCTTGTTTCTACTTACATATTGGACACGAAATTCCTGTTTCCATTTCAAATACAAATTCTTAATTATCAATGTTTTATGAAAGACTGTTCATAAGTTGTTTAAATTAAGAAAACATAACAAATTAATTTTTTTAAGGTAAAAGTGAAAAACCGCCCTGGTACATAAGTATCACAGCAACACGAAAAACAAAAATTTTCACAGCATCGAGTCCATCACACAAATGCTGCATTTTTACATTTGCTGCTGGACCAGTACAGTATGAACCCAACAGAACTGATCTGGAGCCAAGCTGCGGGATTTGGCCCGAGAAGTAACAAGACTGTTAAGCTGCCAGACATACTGGAACTAACGCATGCAGCTTTTTCACACGTCACTGCCGAACACTGGTGGGCTGTAGGATGGCTCGTCACAAAAGAAGGGAAAATGCTGCATCTGGTTGGCTTCATGGATTGTTGAAAGGCTCATTATCAATGTAGCAGGTGACACTTCCAGAACTGAAATATATCTCTCGGATTCGGATAAGGAAGGAGTTAAGAGATTACCAGAAGACTGACTGTAAGTAATACCTTCAGTGGCTTCAATATTTAACTATGCGGCGAAATCCTACAATGCTCTCTTACATTACACACAGCTTATGCAGAAAAATTACCCTGTGGTTAAGTCAGGAATTTTCATTTTTCTTGTTTCTAATGACAACAGTACGTTACCTAAAAATGGTAACATGTTGCGGTTTTTGTCTAGTCGTCCAAGGAGCATATTGTGGGAGACTCGCAGTGTATTATTTCATTCCGCTTAAAAATTAAATGACATTCGAAAGCTGTATTGCTCCTCTGCTTGTCTCTTTTTACGTGTGAACTGCAGCTGGCCACGTCACTGCAGGCTAGCTGTACCATCTGACAGACCAGTGCTATCAAAGTTAAATATGCCTGTAAAGCTGTTGTCCCGTGTTATCACGAAGTAGATGTGCGCGTAACGCACAGCACAAAACGTACCCTTATTATTGTACTTGACAGTATTTGAGACAGCTTGGCTGCAGTCCCACGTGAAACAGAAATCCAATGAGGTTCCAGCAAATGCGGAAGGATACTTAGTGTAATGTTTAAACAGGTTTATTCTTATGATGAACGGATTATAGATGTACCTTTTGCTGTACAAGCCTTTAGTAGCCACACTCTTTCACAGAATTGCCACATAAAACTGGATGTTGTTCGATGTACATCTAAAGTGAAGAGCCAAAAGTGACTTCATTACCTTTGTTCTGCTTCTGATGATGATCTTATATTGTCCTTTCAAGACGCTGGCCATTCCATTCAGCTGCTCTTCGGAGTACTTTGCTGTTTCTGACAGAATTACAATGTCATTGGCAAACCTCAAAGTTTTTAATTGTTCTCCCTGTACTTCAATTCCTACTTCAAATTTGTCTTTGGTTTCATTCACTGCTGTCTCAGTGTACAGATTCAGTAACATCGTGGATAGGCAGCAATCCTGTCTCGCCCCCTTCTCAATCGCCACTTCCTTTTCATGGCTCCTCGAACCTTATAACTGCCATCTCCGACCTGTAAAAGATTGAAATAGCTTCCACTCCACCGAGCGAGGTGGCGCAGTGGTTAGCACACTGGACTCGCATTCGGGAGGACGACGGTTCAATCACATCTCCGGCCATCCTGATTTAGGTTTTCCGTGATTTCCCTAAATCGTGTCAGGCAATGCCGGGATGGTTCCTTTGAATGGGCACGGCCGATTTCCTTCCCCATCCTTCCCTAACCCGAGCTTGTGCTCAGTCTCTAATGACCTCGTTGTCGAAGGGACGTTAAAAAAAAACACACTAACCACTAACTAACCTAGCTTCCACTCCCTGTATTAACCCCTGCAACGTGCAGTAAAATAGTATATAAATTCTGTATGTTGGAAAGTTCATCTTGTATTGCCTATAGAGTCTGTCTTTTTTTATCATGAGCAGCACCTACTAAAATGTGCAGTACTAATTTATGCCTACTCGTTGGAAATCATAGGTTTATGACGGTGGGATCCATCTTGTATAATAAAATATAGTTACTAAAAATTTATTACTTTGCCAATACTCTCCAGTTTCTATAGCCCATCTTCCTAAGATCTTCGATTACTCCATCTTCCCATCTGGCTCTTGGTTGACCACGTTGTAGAAGAGGCCAGGGCTCATCATGAGTTGTAGAGCCAAGAAAGAAGAAGAAAAATTCATTAATTTTTAATTTCGGACTGCTGGTCATTAATATGGGTGCTACAGATTTCAGAAAACTCAAGCGATCAAAAGCATATTGGCATACGGTAGACATTTATAACAGCTCAGCTGCAGTTGGCACTGAATGTTCGGGCCATGAGAAATACCTTTTGAACTAATTAAGTTTGGTCTAATACAAGTATGTTGCCTGAACAGAGGGAAAATAGCCCTTTCATTAGAAAGTAGTATCTCGTTTGGAATCTATGTAAGAATGGATAAGATTTGGCCTATGGCTGGATACACGAAATTTTATAATTTTAATAACTTTGATTGCCATCATTTCTTAGAAAACTGATTACTTTGTTACAATTGTAAAACCAACGGAATAGTGAGAATAATGAAGTTTTGTGCGGGAATTTGGTTCTACAATTTTAGATAATACGCGTGCCATGCAGGAACTTAACATAAAAATGTTGAAAGAGAAAGAAGAATGAAAACATAAGAAATAAATATGTGATGCATACAAAGTAGGACAGTGGGACCCACCCATCTACATCTAAATGGACACTCTGCAAATCACATTTAAGTGCCGAGCAGAGGCACATGCCTCAAAAACGAACACCTAGATATCTCTCTGTACGAGCTCTGGTTTCCCTTATTTTATTATGATGCTCATTTCCTCCTATGTAAGTCGGCATAAAGATATTTTGGCATTCAGAGGAGAAAGTTGGTGATCGAAATTTCGTGCGAAGCTGCTGTCGCAGCATTGAAATTTTGTTAGAATCTGCCCCAACGAAAAACGCCTTTGTTTTAATGATGTCCACCTCAAATGCTGTATTATTTCAGTGACCCTCTCTCCCCTATTTCCTGACAGTAAAAACATGCCCTCCTTTGAACTGTCTCTTTGTACTCCATCAGTCCTATCAGGTAAGGATCCCACACGGCACAGCAGTATTCTAAAAGAGCCTGGACAAACGTAGAGTAAGCAGTCTCTTTAGCAGATCTGTTAAATTTTCTAATGTTCTGCCAATAAAATGCAGGCTTTGATGAGCCTTCTCCACATCATTTTCTGTGTGTTCCTCCCAATTTAGGTTGTTAATAATTGTAATTGCTATCTATTTAGTTGAATTTATGACTGATTTATCGTGTAACCAAAGTTTAACGGATTCCTTTTAGCACTCATGTGGATGACTTCACACTTCTCATTATTTAGGGTCAGTCGCAAATTTTCACACCCTACAGATATCTTTTCTAAATTGTTTTGCAATTTTTTTTATCTTGTGATGATTTTACTGGTCGATAAATGACGGCATCATCTGCAAACAACGTAAGGCAGCTGCTCAGATTGTCTCCCAAATCGTTTATATAGATAAGGACCTGTAACACTACCTTGGGGAATACCAGAAATCACTTCTGTTTTACTCAGTGACTTTCCATCAGTTACTATGAACTGTGACCTCTCTGACAGGAATTTCATGAATCCAGTTGCATAACAGATGACATTCCATAAACATGCAATTTGATTACAAGCTGCTTGTGAGGTGCGGTGTCAAAAGCCTTCTGAAAATCTACAAATACAGAATCAGTTTGAAATCCCTTGTCAGTGGCACTCAGTACTTCATGTGAGTAAACAGCTAGTTGTGTTTCACATGAGTGATATTTTCTAAATCTGTGTTGGCAACATATGTTCCAAAATCCTGCTGCATATCGATGTTAATGATATGGGCCTGCAATTTAGAGGATTAGTCCTACTACTTTTTTTGAATATTGGTGTGACCTGTTCAACTTCCCAGTCATTGGGTTTGGTTGTTTCGCTGAGCAAATGGTTGTATACGAGTGTTAAGTATGGAGCTATAGTGTCGGCATACTCTGAAAAGAACCTAATTGGTATACAGCCTGGACTGCAAGACTTGCGTTTGTTAAGAGATTTAAGTTGCTTCATTTCACCGAGGCTATCTACTTCTACATTACTCACGTTGGCAGCTGTTCTTGATTTGAATTCTGGAATATTTACTTAGTCTTCTTTCGTGAGGAAATTTCAGAAGGCTGTGTTTAGTAACCCCACTTTGGCAGAACTGTCGTCGATAGTGTTCCTGTTGCTATCGCTCGGAGAAGACATTGATTCTGTCTTGCTGCTAGCATACTTTACATATGACCAGGATCTCTTTGGATTTTTTGCCAGATTTCGAGATAGTTTCATTGTGGAAAGTATTAGAAGCATCTCACATTGTAGACTGCGCTAAATTTCGAGCTTTTGTAAAAGATTGAAAATCTTGGTGATTTTGTATCTGTTTATGTTTGGCATGTTCTTTTTGTTGTTTTCGCAAAAGTGTTCTGACCTGTTTTGTGTACCAAGAAAGCTCCATCGTTTGTTAATGTATTTGGTATAAATTTCTCGATTGTTGCCAATACTATTTCTTTGAGTTGAAGCCACATTTGGTCTACACTTACATCGTTAATTTGGAAGGAGTGGGGAGCCTGAGTCGTGCTTGAGTAGCTCAGTTGGTAGAGCTCTTGCCTGCTAAAGGCAAAGGTCCTGAGTCCGAGTCTCGGCCCGGCACACAGTTTTTACCTGCTGGGAAGTTTCAACCAGCTACGTTTTGCTCCATACAGATTTTGAGGACATGATTAGAATAATTACAGCACAGACAGAGGCATTCAAAGAGTCATTCTTCCCACGCTCCATACGTTAATGCAACATGAAGAAACCGTAATAAATAGTAGAATAGGATGTACCTTGTGCCATGCGCATAACAGTTGTTTGCAGACTATAGATGTAGATGTATATCTGTAGTTCAGTGCCTTGAACCAAACAAGGCATTTGCTCTGCCCTTCTTCATATGGTTTCAGTATTTACTGTTACTACTGTTCGGTATGGATTCCACTCTTTGAGAAATATTGTAACGTAGGAAATATTGTAAGCAGTGTGCTTCGTAGAGATATTCCATTTCCCTAGTATTCTGTGAATTTGCTGAAGTCTGCCGTGCACTTTAACCTGCAATTGAACCTGTGTGTTCGTTCCATCTTGTCCCCCTACTGTGCGCCGGTAATGAGACGATTGTCTGCAGAATTGGAGAGT
Source organism: Schistocerca piceifrons (assembly GCF_021461385.2). Classification (NCBI taxonomy): domain Eukaryota; kingdom Metazoa; phylum Arthropoda; class Insecta; order Orthoptera; family Acrididae; genus Schistocerca; species Schistocerca piceifrons. Next base: position 63,966,944 of record NC_060148.1, on the reverse strand, counting down.
GGAGGGACATTTAGAAGACATTCTCGAGAAGTATGGACAGGATGAAAGGACACGTGTTAAGACCTCGGGGAATAACTTGAGCATTTAAAGGAAGCTACACAAGATAGAGTTTGGAACATATTCGGCAAATAATTGTGGATGTTGGGTGCAAGTGCTGTTCTGAAGGCATGGTGGGCTGCATCAGTCAGGAGATTGCAAATTGAGGTACTTGTGTGAGCTGACTGATTCCAGTTGTGATTAATTCATATTGTAGTCATCTTACAGTTTTGCACATTTGAAGCAAATTCCTGATGGTTGCAGAACTTTGTAGACCTGTCAAAACCTAGCTCAGTATTATTGCATTTTAATAACAGTAGTAGTAGTAGTAGTAGTAGTAGTAGTAGTAGTAGTAAGAAAAACGGTGTATGTTTCAAGGAAATGGTGAATAATAGCATTGGCCAAGAGTGCCTTCTGAAATGAGAATAACCTTCTGCTGAATAAGCACATCAGCTGACACAGTTGGAAGAAATTTGTGAAGACCTCTTTTTATTGAGTGATCTGACATGTGGATATGAAACTTGTTCATTAACAAAGTAGGAGAAAGCTTGCTTCAAGTTGAGGAAATTTCATTCTCCTTGAGAGAACTAGTTGGACTTATCAATTCAGAATGCTTACCATCACAGTCTCAAATTAAGAAACCCACAATTTTTGCTTTTGTCCAAAAAAAGAAAATTCATGCCCCGAGATACTGGTTGCCAAACATGGACCCTCGGGTGCCATTTTACGCTCGCTACTTTCCAGAAAATTTTTAGAGCACTGTATCTCTGGAACAGCTGTAGATTTGTTTTGCTTTTTTGTTGAAATATAACTTTGATTACAGTGATCTGCTAGGTTTAGAAATGTGTGGAAAGTAGTCTTGTGTTAGCTTCCTGACATTTTTAAAAAATGGAATAAATTTTCTTTGGATGCTCCTTCTGTTGAAGCTGAACTAAGTGTAAAAGTAAATTCTGTGTACTCAGATGTGCCACAACCTTGCTATACACTGTTTTCTCAAAAACTCTTTGAAAACTCTGGTAGCAAAGAAATTAACAGTAACTGTGTAAGTTATCTCTTTTGACCTTCTTTACGAAGTGGTTTCACTGTCAGCAAATTGAACACACTTGATATGCTTTGCAGAGGTAACTGAGTACAGAACTAATATGAGGCACGTTGATCTGCACAGTCCTACTTGAAATTTCATGATGCTCGTGGGAGTCTTTACTATTTAATGATGTAATGATTGATTAAATTTAATCTTTGTTCACCTCCTACAGCTGCGTGGGATGTAGTCATGCTTGAAAAAAACTGACTCCTGTTGTTAATTGTTTCAGACTGGCAATGGACAAATCAGAGGAGCAGTCGATGTCAGAATTAGGACAGTGTGGAGGGAGGATACGGGTCATTAGTGTTGCCGGCAGAGAGAGATGCACCTCGGCGATCCAGTCGGAACCTTCAGATGGCTGAGTGTGGCTGCGGCTGCGACTGGGGCAACTTTACCGTTATCTCCGTGTGTTGCTGCATGTGTAATTTATTATGAATGTATTGTGTGACATTCTTTACAGATTTGGACCTGTACGTTTGATTTGTGGCGAGTGTGAAGTGGCTCGTTCAGGTGCCTTTCTGGAAGAAGACTGTGCAGTAGTGACTGAGCGTTAGGTCACTGCTAGTTAACAGTTTTGTAACTTCCTTTTTCACTTTTGTGCCACATTGCTGTCAACAGAGTGATACTGTTATTTTTTTTTCTTGCGACTAGTTTGTAATAAAACTGAATGAAGATTTTTACCACTTTATACTAGTGAGAGGCTGATTCAGACCTTTACACTTCAACTGTGCCTTCTCTACCCTCCTTCAAACGGAGAGTTGTGTGGTGTGCAGAAAGACACTTGTTGTTTCCCAGAGTGTTTACTGTGTTGAATGTACATTGAATGTGGAAGGTTCTACATACTGGATCAGGAACTGAGCCCAGACACCTCGCTCCGTAGTGATCAGTGCAAGCACACCGCAGTGGCGAGACTGTTTTTGCAAGGTGAATGGGTTCGAGTCCTAGTCTGGTGTGTTTGCACGCACTCGTATAACCTGCTAGACAAACATCAACCTGATGAAGTGTTGATCAGCAGACAGACATGTTTAAAAGCAGATTAAAGGCCCCCCCCCCCCCCCCCCCCCATTATAAAGTGTCTGTGGCGAGCACTTATATTGAGTGAGTGTCTCTCTCTATATGTTTCCCAAACCACATTGTGTTTGTCTTTATATGTATGAGTGACTCTGTGTGCTCTGTTGTGTTGAATACCCACACCGTTGGTTTTATACAGGTCGATGCGCGAAACTGCTTTCACACTACACTCTTCCATTGTTGTAGCAATCTGCTCCAGCTGCTGCAGACGCTGTATTGAAGCTGAAAGTTTTAATCAAAGTTGCGGAGAAATATCTACCTGGGCTCTGTTGCATAGCAATCAGATTTGCTTTCAGTTCATAGAAATGTCAACATTGGTGGATTTAAATGATACGTGAAATTACTTCTTTTCCGAAGAAAGCATAAAACTATTAAATTAGAACTGAATGCTCCCATTGGAAATGTTCTCGAGCTGGTATTCATTAATAGATCACAATAGAAGTATACATCAATTGTGGAATAAACACATACCTTCTTGAAATGAACAGTCTTTTATTGACTTTTGGGCCAGTGAAATTCTTCTTGTAACATGAATTACCTGTTCACTGTTTTATATACAGATATATAATACCGTATCCTTCAAAATCTCGCAGTGTTGTCGATTTCTACTTCACGAGAATGAAAACTCTTAATTCTTAACACGAACAAAGATTTCCTACACTAAGAATAATTATCTGAGTGCTAACTGGCTTAGTGTAATAAAGAATAGCTTTGTCTCTCTCTCTCTCTCTCTCTCTCTCTCTCTCTCTCTCTCTCTCTCTCTCTCTCTCTCTAGCACCGTCACATGAAGTCACTCTGCTTTCTCTCATATTGCATGATACATCCCCCTCTTGTGGACGAACGTTTTTGGGCAAAAACAAACGAGCATTCGCACAACACTATGTTGATGATTGTTCATGACGCTGTATACTATATAGAAATATCTGTAGTAACTTTTTCTTATTAGTCAATATACTATCAATTGGAAATTGTACCTAAATTATACATTGGGGTGCATATACTATAATGAAGTAAAATATTGTGCTAACAAATCTGTGCTGCTTGAAAATTACTGAAATGTAGCTTATATGCATAGCTTATTTAGCTTGCATTAATTCATTTCTCGAGGATGGCATTAGATGTGATCAGAATCTTGTTCATAATCACTCGAAGATTCTGTCACGTGCCTTGGGATGTCTCAAACTTGCAATCTAGCCATTCAACCAAGCCCCACAAAGGGAGACCAAGGGAAACCTCGGGGTAGATTCACCACCCTCGGATTTCTCATTTGGAGAAAAAAAAAAATAATTTGTTGAATAACAATGGATAATAGGATATTTACATTATGCTTAATTTTTGATATGTATTTAAACACTTTTCACAAAAGAAACACAACACTCTTAATCTTCTGTGTCTTGAGGTGAACAGTTGGGTTACGTCCATACACGATTCCCTTCTATTTGTCATCTCCAGGTAACTGATTTGAATTCTATTCCCATTTCATCGTATTCTTGTGGGTATTATTTTTTCAGCATAGGGTTTATGTGAAAATAAGTCAGTGTAAGTTCTGTGAAAAAGGTGTTTGATCTATGATGAGTTGAAATAGAATCTAATCTAAAGTCCTCTCCAATTCTCTGTCCTGAATTCTAAATATTCGGAAGTTGTAAGATGTTCTTGATCCTTATTGATAACCATAGGATGCACTATACACTAAGCCAACTGGTGATGCCGTTTCAACTTAGGCTGGTCATCTTGCAGATGCACCTTAATACTTGTTGATGTGCTTGTAACTGCTCAGCATTTGCTTAGTTGGTAACTTTATGAGTAACAATTGACATAACAAAATTTACATACACAGGTATGTTACAACAATAATACAATTACAAAGAAAATGTCCATTACAGAAGATTGAAACAAAGTATAAGCGGGTTTTTAGCTGAGAACGGGTTACCCCTTCCAAACAGCGTTACTTCAGCTCAACGAGATTAAAAAATATATAAATAAATAAAAAATACAAACATACACATCTTCAAAAAATATCTTGCTGTAGACCAGATTCATTTGAATCACTAACCCATGGTCGTTGTGCTTTGAGAGACCTGATTGAAGTTATTATTAATTAATTAAAAGTTAAATGAAATCAGTCATACTAGATCCGAATTCTCTGCATTCTTGAAAGAAAACTTATTTCTACATTGAAAAACAAATACATAATGTCTGCATACATCTCGAACATTATGCCTGAAAAGAAAAACTAACTCCTAAATTGCAAAAAGAAACAAAATATCCGAAGTGTTGTTCGTAGTTTCAATTTAAAACTGTCTAATCAATGTTATTTGATACGAATAGTATCTTCAATCTTCAGAATTTTCAGCCATCATGAAATTCCTTCAACAAGTGATGATACATTCCTTTCACCTTTTCATTCTTCACATCCTTCAAAACATAGACCCTGGATGAGGTATTTTTGTAATCACAAATGGTCCTTGATACAACATGGTATATACGATCTGGGAAACCCAGGAAAAACCCGGGAATTTTTTCACCTGGGAGAAAACCGGGAAAAACCCGTGAATTTTTCGGAATTCCGGGAATTTTTCATTGTTTTAGCCTTCAGTCAAATTTTTGTAATTTTGACTGGTAAGAATTGATTCTCTTGCAAAGAATGTTGTATCCTGCTACTGGAGAATGATACTGCAGTAATAAAATATAAACGAGAGGAAAACTAAAACTTAAGTGACAAAGGAAATGCGCCATTTACAAAAAAAAAACACCATGCACACACAAGCGTCTGCAAATAGCAAAAATATGCCAAAGGTCGTAGGGCGAAGGCTGTGCAATACTTCGTAACAATAAACGGCTTTCTATGAGCGTGACGTCACAACTGTTTACATTAGTTTCATTTGACCAGTTGCCAGCGGGCTCATGCACATGTGCAGTTGACTCGCGTATGAGCACTGCTACTTGAAGTGTGGCTGTATCAGCAGTAGCAGCAAGCAGCCAGATGCAAACTAGAACAATTTTTCTCGTGTGCCCTAGCTGGCAGATTTGCGCATGCGCAGAGTTATCTGAGTTGTAGTGGGGAGGGCGTTAGTCTTCACGTGACCCGTGTGTGTGTTAAGTGATTTCGCTGCTTCTTTGTTTACAGCTCCCACGACAAACGAAAACAACACAGATTTCTGTCGCCGGGAGCTCTCAAGTGAATTAAAATATATGTACCTAATTACGGAGGGCAAAAATATATTAGTTTCAGTTTTGAGTTTATTTTATTTCCAAGTCATTAGCAGTCAATCATTAATCGCCTTGCACAACAATGAAGTTATTTGAAGCCATTTTAACTATTTTTCGACCGTCACTGTCTCAAAAAATATGTAAAGGTTTTTTAAATTACTGCTACCAGTCACAAACTTTGTCAACTATTGTATTATTTATTTATTTATTTATTTAGCGACATGTTTCAAGGTAATAACTCATCTTCAGGCTAAATGGCATTACATAAACAACTTTACAATAAGGTCATATTGATGTTACGTAGTCTTTTTGTAAAAGCTGTGGTCATCCTGTGGAAGAAAACTTAGTAAGAGGCGATGTCACTTTGGTTCAAATGGCTCTAAGCACTATGGGACTTAACATCTGAGGTCATCAGTCCCGTAGACTTAGAACTACTTAAACCTGGACATCACACACATCCATGCACGAGGCAGGATTCGAACTTGCGACTGTAGCAGCAGTGCGGTTTCGGACTGAAGTGCCTAGACCTGCTCGGCCACAGCAGCCGGCGATGTCCCTTTGGAAGCTGGACTGATTTTCATGCAGACATCAGTCCAGCTTCCAGCGTGACATCACCTCTTACGAAGTTTTCTCTTCTTCCACAGCATGAGTGCAGCATTTACGAAAAAGACTATGTAATATCAGTATGACCTTGTTGTAAAGTTGTTCCTGTAGTGCCATTTAGCCTGAAGATGAGGTAGTCCCTCGAAACATGTCGCTAAATAAATAAGTAATACAATAGTTGATGAAGTTTGTGACTGGTAGTGGTAATTTATAAAAAAACCGTTTGTGGTGTTACATGTGGTCAACATCCACACTTCCCTTTTGTCACGCCACCATGCAGCAGGCATGGTATTAGTGCACATGAATTGAATATCTCCTTGTTTCAGTTTTTCTGAAGTTTTGGCATGTTGCATCTGTTTTACAGAGAGTACCACATGTCTTCTTCCTGTCAGGAAGATAAGTTGGGACTTGAGTACCAATTATTGAGGTAGATGGTATGTCCACATTCTGAATAAGGCTTTATAATTGTAGCCACTGCGTCACCACTTTCCCACAAATTGTGGAACTCAATTTCTGTTGATGTCTCTGTATAAACAATGGAATTAAGACATGGCCTGTCTTACAATCACATAACACAAATGTGTTTATTCTGAATCTACTTTGTTTCGGTGGAACAAATTGTCTGAAAGATAAGTGTCCTTTGAATTATAGCAAATTTTCATCAATTCAGAGTTTCTGAAGTGGATTACATGCACAACAGAAAGCTGTACAAGATTTATCAACAATGTTCCTAATTTTGAATAATCTGTCTACTCCAGTATGGGCAGAGTTGTCACTGAAATGTAGCATTCTCATAAGTAACAAAAGTGGTCTCTTAACATAAGTGCACTAAAATTGGAGTATTTAGAACATCTGTGGTCCAGTAACGCCGAATTTCAGTTTTTTCATGTGAGGCATCAGAAGACAAACAGTTATGAAACAATACATTTTTTTATATTCAATAGCTTTCCACTTTTAATTTTCTAGAATTCACTGATTTTGAAATATTCTCCTTGGTGAATAAACTAAACTAATTCGTTTTGTCAGCTATATATGAGGGTAAGTTGATTATTATCCGCAATTTAGTTATATTTTTGTTTATTTTGGTAGTACTGTCGTTTTACGTTGATGACGCATGCTTTGTTTATATCTTTGCAATTTTCAAGCTGCTAGGTTAGTTTCGTTACCTCTGCTGTGCTGTTAATCATGGCTGCTCCGCTGTCTATTTGCACCAAAGAAGAGCAACGTTCAGTGATACGTTTTTTGTAGTCGGAAGGCGTGTCGGGCTGAAATTCATCAAAGACGTTCAGTACAGTACAGGAACAGTGTTTTGCTGCAACGGAGTATCTACGAATGGATTGGAAAAATTCTGAAATGGTCGCACAAGTGTTACGCATGATGAGGGAGACGGACGACCATTTACCGCCACATATGAAGACACCATTCAGTTTTCACATGAAATGATTCTGTTAGACAGATGACGAAGTGGCACATTGTCTGCAAATTACTCACGGTTCTGCCTACGAGATCATCCACAACTGACTTAGGTTTCATAAAGTTTGTGCAAGATGGCTCCCAAAACAACTCGCACAGTTGCATAAACATGCTTGGACATCTGCCAAAAAACATTTGGATCGCCATGGTAATGAAGGGGACAACTACTTAGACAGGGTCATTACTGGTGATGAAATATGGTTCCATCATTACGAGCTGGAGAGTATACGGCAGAGTATGGAATGGAAACATCCAAATTCACCGTCCAAGAAAAAGTTTAAGACCCAACCATCTGCCGGAAAACTGATGCTTACAGGTTTTGGGAGGCACAGTGTCCAGTACTGGAACATTATCGGGAAAGGGGCACAACAATAAACAGTGTACATTACAGTGAGATGCGTACTGCCAGGCTAAAGCCTGCAGTTTGAAACAAATGCCGAGGATTGCTGTCAAAAGGTGTTGTATTGTTGCATGACAATGCCCGTCCGCATACTGCTGTTCACACTGCTGAAACGCTCCAGAAACTCAAATTTTAAGTACTGGATCATCCTCCATACAGTCCTGATCTTGCCCCTTCTGGCTACCACCTGTTTGGTCCACTCAAACAGGCATTAAGGGACCATCGATTTGCCTTGGACAAAGCAGTGAAAGAAGCAGTGCATTCCTGGCTCGCAGCTCAATTGAAAACCTTCTTTTATCAGGGCATCAGGAAGCTTGTACAATGGTGGACCAAGTGCGTTGAAACGCAAGGAGGCTATGTCGCAAAATATGTTCTTGGAAGTTTCCTATTTGATTACAATAAAATTTTATAGCTGCTTTGACGATAATAATTGACTTACCCTCATATTTCATCAGTTCTTCTGTAAAGAATAGCATGAAAACTGACAGAAATCTTGGCTCACTCTCTATTGGACGCCTATCTCGATAGTATGTCATCAAATGCGTAATGGCCGAAAATCATTTTCTTTCCAGTCAACTTTATTGCTAAGATGTGATTTCTTTGTAAACATTTCACTTTCACTTTCTGATTCTTCATATTCAGAACAACTAACATCTCTTGTTGAAAGATGAGACTGCATTGACACCCCTGCTGACGTGGATGGTTTATGATTACAACTTTCCGATTCAGTGGAAGAGTGACCACTTTCATCAAAATCAAGTAGTACATCCTCACTATTGCTCCTCGTAAGAATCTACATGAGTTCTTCCTCAGTGCACCTATGTTGTCTTGCCATTTTCTTTGTAAAACACGGAATGCGAAGAACATCGATGTAATTTCTGATGGACAGTGAACTGTAATTTGAAGTTTAGGCTCACAAGAAACAAAGAACCAGACAACAAGCTAGCAGCCAGAGCTGAGGAAGGCTACTGAGACGTGGGGTGGGAAGTCTGCTGTGCTACTTACCTAGTTATCAGTACTCGGGTAGCGGTGCATCTGTACTCATCAGCACTCAGGTGCTGGGAAACGGGTGCGACTTAGTTCGTCGTCGGCGCTCGGGAAAACTGGTGGCCGCAACTAAACTCATCATTAGCACCGAGGGAGTGGCAGGCAGCATGACGAGTGAACTCGTCAACAGCGGTTAAAGGGTTAAAGAACCAAGTAGAAGAGAATAAATTTTTGCACGCCTGTGTTGTCTTTTACAGTGTGAGGGTGAAGTGGCTCCAAAAAAGTTATTTAGAGTTCACTGCCCATTGAAAAAAAGTTGATTTAATCATCAGGTTCTGAGTGTAACATTCCTTGGACTAGCATCTTGTTTCTTGAAACTTCATGGCAGATTAAAACTGTGTGTGCTGGACCGAGACTCAAACTTGGGACCTTTGCCTTTCGCAGGTGGTCCAGTACACAGTTTCAATCTGCCAGGAAGTTCCCTATCAGTGCACACACTGCTGCAGAATGAAAATTTCTTTCTGGAAACCATTTCTCCACAATATCCTTTTTTCCAGGAGTGCGTCTTGCAAATTTTGCAGTAGAGCTCCTGTGAAGTTTGGAAGATAGGAGCTGGGGTACTGGCAGAAGTAAAGCTGTGTGGACAGGTCATGAATCATGTTTGGGTAACTCAGTTGGTAGAGCACTTGCCCGCGAAAGGCAAAAGTCCTGAGTTCGAGTCTCGGTCCAGCACTCAGTTTTAATTTGCCAGGAAGTTTCATATCTGTGCACACTCTACTGCAAAGTGAAAATTTCATTCTTGATTGTGTTTCTTTTATTCTTGTCATACGTCCAAGTGAGCAGCAGTAATGTAAAATAAACAGCAAGCTAGGTGAGGGAAAAAAAATGATCTGTACAAGAAAATGACCCAGATTCCAAGCTGGCAGCACAATTTCACATGAGGCAGCTATCTAAGAGGTAATTAGTAATTAGATAAGAAGTTAGCAGTGATCTGATGCAACTGGCCTGTTCAGTGCTTCGATCAGAGTGGTACAATGAAAGGTTTACTTTAGTATTGTTCGATTAAACAGTGACTCGGATCATATAATGTTAGTTCATTTTTTATTGTTTGATTAAACTAAGATTAAACTATCATTTTGCTTTACATGTTTACTTTGGTAACATCAATTCTTTACATGTGTACAAAGTGTGCCCCTGCCTGCTCACGTTACAAAAAAATGGTGTGCCTACTGGAAGGCCAAACACAATGCCAGAATCAGTGAAACAAATTCTTTATCTGCATTTGTAGCCATTCCCACTAGTGTGAAAATTTAGCATGCATGACCAGTAATTGTTTCAAAAGTGAGGTTAAATTGATAAACTTTGTTGGTACATATAAAGGCTTGTGTGACAAATCTGTGGCTAGATAAGTCAATTTGAGATACATGTTCGATCATTTACAAGGGCCTTAAATTATCGACAGGTGCACAAAAAAGTATGATCCCTTTGTTGGCTTTCAGAGGGATCCTTAAGTGTAGAGAAGGTGCATGCTCGCTCTCTCTCTCTCTCTCTCTCTCTCTCTCTCTCTCTCTCTCTCTCTCTCTCTCTCTCTCTCTCTGTGCTGCTACATTGTGCCAGCTGAACACGATGACCGTAGTTCATCAGGTAGAATGGGCTGATGTATGGCGTTGGGTGTATGGGGGTAAGAAATAGGTGGAAGGGGTTTCTAGGAAGGGTGAGCGGCGTCTTGTAGGGAGGCTACAAGTGGTGAGATAGTAGTGACAGGGGGTGAGGTGGCAGGTGTGTTAGGTAGTAATGCGAGAGGGAGAGGCAACAGGGACATGGAGTAGGAAAGCAGAACATGGGTACTCCATTCCTATCTCACACACCTGCCACCTTTCCCTCCCAGATGCTGGGCACCCTTTTCCATCCTTCCCTTTGACCTCTTTCCTTCCACTACCTACCCCACCTGGTTCAACCCCTTGCCTACTTAGCGAATTGCAGTCATTGTGTCGTTGAGCCGACACGAATAGCGGCCTACCTTTATATGTGGCGGCTGTCTGTGAATGTGTACCTGTACTGTATAGTGACTTGTCTGCGTTTCTCTTAAACTATTTACATACTGCCAGAAATTTCCTTACCGTATTTATAAAAGTAGACGAAATTATCCTCGGCTGTAGTGTGGCGTCCTGGCACAGGTCCTATCACCGGCTTTAGGTGAAGATGTGGCCTTTGTGGCACAGTCGATACATTGACGATACTGTGGGCTGAGCTCTTAATTTACCTTAACCCAGTGAGAGGGAGACAGTCTCCAAAGATAATTAGCAGAGGTGATATTGGAATGGAGTGTAGTAGTTTGTTGGCTTTGTATACGAGGGGGGACCCAAAAATTACCGGAATTTCTTTCTGGAAAGCATATACCTTATTGTTTTCAAATACAGCTTTAATCTCCTTCGAAGTACTCTCCATTAGCATTAATACACTTGTCCAAATGTTCATTCCAGTGTTCGGATCACCTTTCAAATTTGTCCTCTTTGGTACCTTTCATGACATTGCGTTTTACGTCTTCCACATCAGCAAAACGCTTCCCTCTCAAGTCTCTTTTCAACCTCGGGAATAGGAAGAAGTCCGAGGGTGCTAAATCCTCCGGCAACTAGGGCACACGGGTCAAGGTAGCGGTCTTCGTTGAGGCCAAAAACTGGCAAACACTGAGAGCCGTGTGTGCGGGAGCATTGTCGTGATGCAGGAACCACACGCCAGAATCCCACAAAGCTGGACGTTTTTGCGCCAAACTTCTGCGAAGCCTTTTCATAACCTCCAAATAGAATTGTTGGTTTACTGTCTGGTTTTCAGGGACAAATTCAGTGTGTACGATCCCTTTTATGTCAAAAAAAACAGATCAACATCACTTTCACATTCGATTTCACTTGTCGAGCTTTTTTTGGTCGAGGTGAGCCAGGTGACCTCCATTGTGATGACTGTTGGTTTATTTCTGGATTGTACCCGTAGCACCATGACTCATCACCTGTAATGATTTTGTTGAAAAAATGTGGACAATCTTTGAACGCGCCAGTCATTTCGAGACAAGCTTGAACGCAACGATCCCTTTGATCTCCGGTGAGAAGCTTCGGCACGAATTTTGCTGTCATTCTTCGCATCCCCAAATCGATGGTCAAGATGCGCTGAATTGAGCTCCAGGACAACCGTGACAAGTTCACGAGTCAGTCGATTGTCCTGCGTCGATCTTCACTGACGAGATCACGGATTTTGTCGATGTTGTCTTCGCTTCGAGCAGTTGAAGGTCGACCGGAACGGGGCTGATTTTCGACCACCATTTCTCCCTTTGTAAACCGAGAAAACCATTCGTACACTTGCGTTTTGCTAAGAGCACGGTCTTTGTAGGCTGTCTGAATCATCGCATAAGTTTCTGCTGCGTTCTTGCCGAGCAAGAAACAAAACTTCTCTGTTGCACGTTGTTCGTAAGAACTAGCCATTTCCTTGTGTCACGTCTGCACTGTACGCACACTCAAAGAACTGCCGAAGAAACCACACTTCTCACTGTTGGGTGACGTCGCGTGGCAGAATGACTCAGCAGAGCTCCTACTACAACCCTCTGGCGGCGCAACCTGCTACTACAAGTACACGATGTGCAGCAGTACGATTCCGGTTACTCTTGGGTCCCCCCTCGTAAAGTAATAAGTATGTAGTCTCTCCCAGAGACAATTTAAGAACACTGTTTCTCAACAATTCGACCCAACTTGGAGAGCTGTCTTACAGTGGCTGTTCACACACCAGTAACTACACTCTACCCTCTGTATGTTAGTCCTTTCTAGTGACTCCCAGTTCCTGAATTCTACCTTTCACTATGAGAGACAAATGTTCTGCTTGTTAATCATTCAGATGATGCACAGATACTCGACTCAAGAAAAGAGACAAGTGGGAGACAGCGCTCGTTCCTTCCTGTGTACTGCCATGCTGAAAAATACTAATTATCTGTCACTTTGAATCACGCAACTAGACACGTTATTCACATAGGAGACAAGGGTAAGACTGCCCTTGGTCCTGTTATTCTGACACACACAGGTACTATTACCCATTACTACTTCCAGGGACAAACTCTGAAGAGCTTGTTCTTTACTAACAGGCAGAAAACTCAAGCTGATAATTGTGGCTGGATACTTATCAGAAAATCAGTTGCCTCCATGGAATGTATACTGTCTCCTGTTATTATTCTCATTACAGAAACATACAAGTACATGTACGTGCCTTTTACGCAGTTATGATTAAATTACTTTTGAACAAAACTTTGCCACTTCCTGTGCGTTTTGTGTTGCTTGTTGGAGATCATCTTCTGTACAGGAGACTGGGCACAATCGGCACTGAGGCATGTGCTGAACTGTCTGTTCTCCTCCACAGTCACACCGAATATCATTTGGATCATCTTGCCAAGTTAACTTTTCATCTTCCAACTCCAGATCTCAGACTATTCAGGAACTTCCAACTTGTCCATTTCCCATCATGGCCTGGAGGTAAAGCTTCAATAACTCTTTTTCCAACCAAGGGGAAGGTTGGTTGTAGTCCTCCATAGTTTTAACCTAGCTTTTTTAGCAGTGGTTCTAAGTTCATTTGATGTCCTAAGGAAACTCTTTCTTGACTCCAGTCATTGCGGATACGGTTCATGCCCATACAGAGGAAGGGTAATTTCCTGTTCCACTGCCTTTCTTTCTTTGTTCGCGGCTGTCTCTCTTCGAACAGGTGGTGGTGCTATCCCTGCGAAGTAGTAAAGCCATTCGACTGGAGTGGATTTCAGGCAACATGTTCTAATTCTGCAGGTTTCGTTGAGAGCTACATACAGCTGTTTGGCATGAGTTGAATTATACCAAACAGGACAGGCATACTCTGCCATAGAATAGCATAGTTGCAGATTTTCGGATTGTTTCAGGTTGACGATCCCACTGTGATCCGGCCAGTTTCCATAGGAGATTGCTGCTGGTGAAAACTTTCGATTTGCATTTCATGCAGTGCTTTTTGAAAATTTGAGATCTGCCAAGTGTCACGCCTAGGTATTTTGGAGTCTCCTAGTGTTCCAGTTCGACCCCTGATCATATTTTCAACTTGTGAGTGGCTTCCTTGTTTCTCAAATGAAAAGCACACATGCGGGTCTTTGAAGGGTTTGGTTTAAGCTGGTTTATGTTGTTGTGTCTGGATAGATCTTAAAGGGGATTTGTGAGGTCGTTCTCCACTTATTCAAAATCTGTGCTCTGGGTGGCTAGAGCGTGTTCGTCAGCATATAAGAAATTCCTGGTGTTTGGGGCTATAGGTTGGTCATTCGTGTGTATATTAAACAGAATTGGAGCCAAAACACTTCCTTGCGGGAGGCCATTCTTCTGTAATCTCCATCAACTACACTGTCTTTGGAAGTTGACGAAGAACCTGCGATTCTGCAGAAGGGAGCCAATGAGTATGGTTAGACCTAAATCTTTGGCTAGATTGTAGATCTCGATTAGTAGTAGCTGGTGATTGACTATATCATCCGCCGCTGATAAGTCGACAAAAGCCACTCCTGTCACCTTCCGAGCTTCAAAGCCACCTTCTATAAACTGTGCGAGGTTTAGCAGTTGTCCAGTACAGCTTTTACCTGGACAAAATCCAGATTGCTGAGGATAAGTGAGGGGTCAATTGCAAGTGATAGGTGATCTTAAATCAGTCTTTCCAGCAATTTGTAAGGATGACAAAGTAGTGCAACTGGTCTAAAATTCTTTGGATCATTTCCTTCTTTGCCAGGTTTCAGCAAAGCAATCACTCGACTCTTTTGCCATATCTTTGGAATTTGGTTTCTGCTTTCACAGTTATTGTATTTAAGCTGAAGTGTTTGATTTGCTCAGTTTGTATATCATCCAACCCAGCTGATTTGCCATTTTTACTTTGTTTGATAGCCTTCTGTAGTTCTTCAATGCTGAATGATGATGTAAGGTCATTACTCTTCTCTTGCAATTTCAGCTTTTTTGATTTGTAGTTTAGCATGTTCAAACTGTCACTCTATATTGACAGCACCTGGCAACTTGGCCGATTGCTGATAATGGCTGAGACTGCGACTGCCAAGGCTACCTCTGACTCTTGGTTATATGCCACTTCTTCAAGGTCTTGGAAATTTCTCGTGCAATGCTGGCTTCACCTGCTTTACTGAAGGTCCTTCTAATGACTGAAATCTTTCCAGAAACCACTGGAACTGTCTCAAATAGACTGGAAATGCCCTACCTAGGCCAGCACTGCCTTGTTTTGGCCACTGTTCCATATAGATCTATTATTCTAGGGCAGTGACCATGGTTGGCCTGCACTACTTTAGGTTCTGCCTGTCACAGTAGCTGTGTTTGCCCCACTTCTCGGCCACGATCATTGTGTCTTCCCAAGACTATGCCTCTGTGTGGTGTATACGATTACTATTTAATCACGTATCCTTTATTTTCATAACTTCTATTTCTTACATTAATAAAATCTGATAAATGTGGCAATAGATTGGGGAGGACATTGATAGGCTAATCAACATTTAAATGTGTTTGTCTGCCACTCAACACTTTCTGTACATAGTGAGTTGCAATCCATCCTATATAATTTTTGTTATTACATCCAACACTTTCCATTTTGGTTAACGTGACGATTAACTTATTTGTGTACGTACCGTCTTCCATAAATCCCACTGTGAACAAGAACCTGCAGCCATGTGGAATCAATCAAATTATACACTGTAATGTTTCCTTTATACAGACATTTAATTTTCTTGTGTGCAGTAATTGCCAGATATTACTGAGCCCACTTTTTCATTTATTTGTGGCTGTGGGTACTAAAAAGCATGGACTTCTCAAGATTATGGAAGTACAGAACATAGCTAATATGCAGTTGTGTAAATATAAACGAGACTTCTCCAATCACTGTGATGTGTGTTGCATATTCTTGTAATATTATACTGTTAACTCTTCATATTGAACTGTTCTTTCTCCAGGAACATTCCTGTGATTTATAACTTTACGCAGAAAATCGGTGTAAGTGTCGGCCTGACAGTTGAGAATCCACAATAGGATGAATACATTTCAAAATCTTCAGTTGCTTTCACCAGCAGATTAAAATTTTCAACTATGGCTCTTGCTCATAGACTAATGCACTTCTCTGACAGAGGCAGATGATGCACAGTGTGTTTAGAAACGCCCCTGGAGGTGCATTAAACATTGGTAAATTCAGGATGGAATGTAACAATATAATGAAAAGGATATTTGCTACTCACCATATAGCAGAGATGCTGAGTCACAGAAAGGCACAACGAAAAGACTGCCACACAATTAGCTTTCGGCCAACAAGGCCTTTGTCATTTTTCATTATATTATTACATTCCATCCTGGAGGCACATCCTTTCGCAAAGTAACTGTAATTGTCGAAAGACCTCGAAGATGGGTGTCATCCCTCGAGATGATTCGCCACATGTAAAATACCTAACAAAATGGTGCCATCAATTCATTATATTGTTCTGTTTGTTCGCAAGCATCATTCAATGGAAAAGAGGGGATGGGGAAGGATGCACTACTTGTGGAAGAGAGAAGACTAGCTTTTAATTTCCCACCAACAACAGTCATTAGTGATGGACAAAGTGGTTGGAGTCAGAGAGGATATGAATGGAAATGAATTGTCACCTTCTCAAAAGAACAAAATTGGTGTCTGCCTTATCTTTTTTTAAAAAAAGTGCTCAACATTGATCCAACACATCAGTATCAGGGGTGAGCATAAAATAATTGGATCCTTCTGTTGCCCACCAGCCTTGAGTGATGAGTGAAGAAATTGAACTGTTAAGAGGTGTAAGACGAGGTTGTTGTTTATCACCAACACTGTTCAATATCTATCGGGAGGAAATTAATAAAGAAAGTTTTGATTGAGGGAGATGAGTTTGTATAGGGGGTTGGAGAGTGGAGTGTATAAGATTTGCAGACGACATGGCAGAGAGTGCATGAGAGATGGAACAAATTTTATCTGATCCAAACACAAAATTACAAGAATATGGAATGAAGATTAACAAGCAGAAAATGAAAAGCATGAAAATTGGAGGAAAATGGAGACAATGCCTTATGAAAATAGGAGGAGAGGGTATACAGCAAGTGAATAATTTCAGTTACTTGGAAGTGTAATAATGGATGATATGTATTGCTCAACAGAAATTAGGAAAATAACTGCAATGGCAAAAGGAGGATTCAAGAGGAAACAGAAATTACTTTGCAGACCATTAAACAAAGATCTGAGGAAAAGACTTGCCAAATGTTACATCTGGAGCATTGCACTGTATGGTGCGGATACCTGGACATTCAGGAAGGAAGATGAAAGGGGGCACTATGGATGTGGATATGGAGAAGAATGGAAAAAGTGAAATGGGAAGACCAAGTAAGGAATGAAGAAATATTAAGAAGAGTTGGAGAAGAAAGAAACATGCTGAAAGGAATCAGAAAGAGGAAACGGTACTGGATTGGACATTGTTTGAGGAAGGACTATTTATTGAAGGAAGGAATGTTGGGGGGGGGGGGGGAGGGGGGGAAGAGGAAAAAGAAGATATCAAATATTGGACAATATCAAAGGAGGCAAATATTCAGAAATGAAAAGACTGGCTATAGACAGACAAAAGTGGAAGAGGCTTAACCCATGACAAGACCTGCTGTTGAGCAAAATACCATACCATACCATACTACTACTACTACTACTACTACTACAATATGAAGCTATGGACATTTGAATGCACTCGAGAGTGGTGTTACCATAGCAATTGTTAGTTGTGTTGTGAAAAGTAATAGTGAAAATGTTGGGCAAAATATACCTCTATTTGTGAAAAGTGTGGCTATTTATTTAGTACTGCAATAGAGAGAACTTATGGAAGCATTCCAGGAATCTTCACTGAAGTTGGATCGAGGTGCCATGGAAGGATCCAGACCACCAAACAACTACTCTGAGAAGAGAGGATAAAGGCAATACTACTTTCATCAGGCGGTATATTGGTGTTGGCAAAATATTGCCCTGTTATATTGACCAGGGACAGAACTCCCATCTAGTGCTGGTATAAGGCCCACCACAAATCTTACAAAATAAACAACATCAGGAAAGAAAGAAAAATACATCTGATACGGCGACCCCGGTAATCGCGAACAGAGAATGCACCGGCAAGTAAACGCAGAAAAATTGATTTGAGTCAAGATTAAGACCCCAAAGAATAGGAGACGGAGAAGTTGCCTCTGGCAGCTAGAGATCATCAACAGTGCCTTATAACACACATAACGGCTTCTTTTGAATGAATTGTCGAAGAAAGAATAGTACACATATAATGAATGGAAAATATAATTTACTGTCGCAAATCTGAAACAGAAAGAAAGAAGAAGACAGTGGCAGTAGAAAGTGCACCCATATTATAAGCAACAAGTGCAAGGAATTGGTTCAAAAGCTAACAAAATTGTTTCAACTGGATAACACATACAGCGGACGTTGATTCAGTAGGAATTATCAATGCAGAGTGGCGAGCAATTATGCAAGTATGGGGAGGTGTGTGGTCCAGTTAGTGGCAGTGCGCAGTATGAGAGCAGACATCGGCTTCAACTTGAGCACCGGCTCCAGCTTCGGCTGTTCTACAATCAGCACACAGTTCACAGTACCGCAGAAGGGTAAGCCATGAACATTTAAAAAGCAGAGACAGTTCTGTGAGTATAGGGTGTTATGTTAATATTGTAAATTGGTAATAAATAGTGCATGGCGATCACAAGAAAGATGTCAATGCAAGACGAGGAGTTAAGAACAATACTAGAAGGCTTAATTAAAGAACAAGCAGAGAAGGATAAGGAAGGACAGAAAGCGGAACAAGTAGAATTAATTAGGGTTATTAAGGAACAAATTACTGAATCAGTAGATGACATACTAAGCCATAAAATACAAGAGGTTAACACTAACTTAGAATCTAACTTTAATGCACAAATTAATAATCAAAACATTTAAAAAATGGAAATAAACTCTAAAGTAAATGAATTACAAGAATCACTGCCAGTAGAGGTGCAACAAGTAGTTAAACAAGTGTTAACAGATGATTAATAACGTAACAGTGGACGGGATATGTAGATAATGTGAATTCCCAATTCCAAGTGGAATGAGCTAGTATTTCAGATGCAAATAAGCGTATTACGCCCATACAGAAAAATGCTGTAACAGGGACACCTGATGCCATAAAACATTTGGAAAAATGTTTAGTTATTCGTAGAACAAGAAGTAAAAGACAAAACAGAAATAAATAATGACAAAATCACTTCTAGGGAAGGTACAATTAACAGTAAACAAGAACTTGATAGAATATGGGAAGCAATAGATTATAATAAAATGAAATTAGGAAAAGGTAATCCTGGAACTATGACAAGAGTAACTGAATATGTAATAGAGGATTTATATGTAGGAAGTGGGTTTAATTTAGCAAAGCAATTTCTAAACTATAAACCAGATGGTGATGTACACCCAATTTATTTTTTAAGAGTGTTTGCTAGATCTTTATCTAAAAAGTGGGATGACTCACATTAGGAGACGCGTTGGAATGGAGAAATGCTCATGCAGAAGAATTTGTGTCTTGGAAAGATTTTGAGGAAAGCTTTAAGAGGAAGTACTGGTCATCAAGAACTCAGGAAAAATTAATCTTAAATTTATTAGATCCTGCTCCATACAATAATTCATGGGGCACATATAAAAAGTACATATAATGGCATTTGACAAAATCGAAGTACTTAGATAATCCAATAGACGAAATGCACTTAGTAAAAGAACTCATCAGACATTTACCATACTACACATGACAAGGAATATTGAACAGAGAAAATCCGTGAATAAGTTATTAACGTTTATTGAAGGTTTGGACACGCTGAATACTGGAAGAAATGAAAATTTATCAGTGAATGACTGAAATAGGGGAACATGAATACCACATCCTTTCCTAATTCCTTACTGTGGATGAAGGTATCCAGTTATTGTAGAGTAAGCAGTAATGAAACTGTTTACAGCAGGGATAACGGTCTAAATCACAATAACCATAGAGGGGGAAGAAATCAGACTGATAACATGAACTCGCAGGTGTTTATGCAGGAAAAAAAGGAGTGGAAATTTACAGTGATTCCAGAAGTGAAGTATCAACAATTTCGGAGGAATGGCTATTAAATGGAAAAATAAAAGAATTTCATAAGTTACCTGTTACGGGAGTACATATTGTAGGTATTACAGGTACTAAGAGTAATGTAGGCAAATAAAAAACAAGGATTACTTTTGGAATAGATCAATTGATGTTTGGACAAACCATGTTAATAGTCCCTAAAATGAATATGCAGGTATTACTAAGAGTAGTTTGGTTAGTGAAATATGCAGTAGTAATAGACTTTCAGAGTGGTTCTTTTAAATGCAATCTAGATAACTATAATAAAGAGATCTTATTTAAGGCAGATCGCTGTTGAGGACTAAATGGGAGTAATAACTTACAGTTAATAGTGAATATGAGTTCAATGGAGAAGGATGTAAATAATCTACAACAAACTTTATAAAGCTGATTTCTATGCAAAGGCTTACAAATAGGAACTGTTAACCCTCACTCAAAAGGAAGAGCTATATGGAAAACTATTCAGATGTATTTTCAGAAAAACCAGGGAATATAGGAGATTATGTGTGTAGTTTTAAGATAAGATTCTGTTCACATTGAATCCATGTGAAAGGGTTATGAAGGAGGTAAGACATTTATGCATTATTTACTGTTCACCAAGACACACAACTTGGGCAAAATTAGTGCCAGAATTTCAAATGGTTTTGAATGAACTACCCAGTTTGTCTATTGGATTGTCTCCCATAGAGATACTATGAAGAAAATTTACAGGGGAACCACTATTAAAGTTCTTCAAATGGCCAGAGGTGCATCAGAAAGAAAAATAGTAGAAAATCAATTGTGTAGATCAGCTGATAAAAGATAACAAGATAGCAATAAACCCGACAGTTGAAATAAATGATCTTGTGCTGGTAAAAGAAGTACATCATAGTTCTAATCTTAAACAGGAAACCAGAAATTTTTTCTGAAATATGGAAGACCATTTAAGATCATGGATAGTCCACACCCGAAAGCATACTATTTAATTGACCCACGTATTGGTCAGGAGAAAGGTTTATATAATGCTGACAAACTAAAGAAATATAATCAAACTGTGCAATAAATAAACTTAAAAATTGTGTGTGTATTTTTTTAGTCACGTCATAAATTAGGGGGGGAGGGAGGAGAAGCAACCAATTACTAAATAGTATTTGACTGACTGTAATAATAGTATGACAAATAGAAAGATAGGGTACAGGTACAGGTACAGAAAATGAATTAATAGAAGAGGGCAGTAGAAACAGTATTGTTTTGAATCAGTAATCTAGCTGGAGCTTGGGTTTTAAGAAAAGAGAGAACAAAAGAAAGTGTGGCGCCGATGAGGTCGACACCAGCATCGATATGCGTTCATCTTTGGACTCTGAGCATTGTCTTTGGGCTGTTCCGCCATGTTCAGTTCTTTGTGAGTCTTGCATGTTTTTAGGTGAATAAATAAACTACTGCTAAATGGGTGTTGTTTGGTGTAACCAACCCAAACTCTCCCCTCATTGGTGACCCCGAGTTGTAATGTCTTCCGTTTTCGCCGTTTTACTGTGTCCGTGACCTCCGCATCAGTTATTTTCGCGTGTATTACGTCAACACAGCATTTGAACAATGACTTCGGCCCAGCGCCTAACGCTGGATTTTGTGATCGACATGCATCGTGTTGCAGGAGATATATACCTGCCGGGACTGCGACACCATGCCTCTCATTCGATGATCCCACTGATTTCGCCGGACGCTTTCGATCCTGCAAAAATAAGTGGGGTTAGGAGTGAGCATGACTCCAGCTATCAAACACGTTTGTTCCCGCCACATGTGCCCTCCCTCATCGACTGTGCAGTTACCTCTTACGGATCTCTGCGCAGTGCGGGATCAATGCTGATTTCTGCAAATGCTTCGTCGGACAACCTACTACCGCCAGGACAATGATTTGCCATGCCGCAATCCATGCAGTACCATGCGGATACCTGCCATGTGGCCGGAACCAGGTCAACCTCCTCAGCGTTAGACCAAGCCCGCGTCTGCCTCAGTTCAGCATCAGCACTTCCTACTTCGATACATCACCCTGCAACAGGAACAATTACTTGCTATCTGTACCTGACCCTCACCTCCATCCCACTGCTACGCCTCAGTGTTTTGTGCCACGACATTCACCGTTTTGAGTGGAGTGACTATGAACAGCGAATATTCACACACCCCATCCCATGTTCAACATCATTTCCCACACTGTACTTCTGGACAGCCCGCACCTCTGGAGCCTCTCTGCAACACAAGTGGCCCCGGCTCTGGTCATACTTCGAGCTTTCCGCGGACTAACACTCATTCTCAAACTTTGAACTTTTTCTCACCTGTCGCCCCCTCGCTGCCTCCAGTCAAGCTTCCACCACCGTTCTCAGCACATCTCGGTGCCTCATCCACGTCGGTCTTCCGCGATGCGTCAATCCGAACACAACCGCAATGTGTTGAGCTTTCGCAACCACAATCAACACATTACGATGTCTCATCCACGTCGCCATTCCGCGTCGCAATGGATTGCGCTCAACCACAACATGTCACCTTCACGCTACCACCTGAACAGCCGGCGTTTCCACATCCCCTGGAGGCACACTCTGCTGGAATACTACAGCAACAACAGCTCGATTCAGGCAGTGCCACGACAGACTCAACTCAATCTGTTCTTCCGAACATTCTACAACGCTTACCGATGTTGCCGCTGTTTAATCCCGACAGAGCTACAACCTGGTTCAAAATTGTGGACGAAGTGTTCGACCATTACAAACTCGACGAGTCAACCAGTTTTCTGTGCCTCATCACCCACATGCACGACCAGGAGGACTCGATTGCTGACCTGGTTGACGCCGGGACTCATCTACCTGGTACACTCTAGCCAAAAAGACATTTCCACATCGGCTTTCACGCTCAACTGAGGCAGCAATACAGCAAGTGCTCCACGTCAAGCAACTAGGCAACGACAAACCTTCCCAGCTCTGGAGACAGCTACGTGCCCTGGTCAGTGCCGATCTACTCTCTGACACAGCTCCTCGCCATCTGGTCAGATAAACTATCTCCTCACATCCACATTTCTCTGGCTCAGACGTCTCCTGAACCTGTCGAGCAAAGAATGACAATTTCTGACAAGCTACATGATGCATCACTGCTCTATTTCGCTAGCCACTGCCTACCTGACAAGTCCCAGGTTCAGGCTCATCGTCCTGTGGCCGGACGCGGCCGGGGCCGCAATGTGCCGACTGTTCCGCTCGCTCTGGGAAGCAGTAAACAAGCAGCTGGGAGGTCACCAGCTCTGCCCTTGGTCACGCCCCCTCATGCAACCGAACCTGCTGCGGCCACCAAACCTCGGCCACCACCACTGGCAATGAACTTTCCGCAGGAAATGCAACTGCACAACCCGTACTGTTACTTCCACATACGGTTTGGTGAGGCAGCACGGAACTGCAGACTACCCTGCTACTTCCCAAAAGCCAATCGCAGGTAGGTCCGGGTGCCGCCTCCTGCGCACAACATGGCAGGCACCCCCCCCAGTGCTCCATTCTGTCTGGAAACGACTGGATAATTGCGGACGACTTTACATTAAAGACATTTCGTCGGGATACCTTTTCATAGTGGACACAGGCGCCAATGTTTTGCTGCTGCCTTCGTCCTTAGCGTCGGCGAACATCCACCCTCATCATACTTCACTGCAAGCCGTGAATTCAACTAAACTATAATGCTCGGGTTCAACTTCCCATGTCATCTCACTCTCCACAAACTGCAAACTCGAGTGGACTTTTTATTGAGCGAAATTGAGAAACCTATACTAGGAATTGACTTCTTACGACACCACAAACTTTCACCCGATCTAGTGCAAAACACCGTGTTTCATCATCCGTCCAACACTCACTTCCCCTGTGCTCCGTCGAGCAAACCCCCCCCTTGACACATCGGTCCGGGCTCATCTCATCCGTACATGCTCCTCTCTGTCAACGACGTTACAAGAAACCACACGAAAGTGCCTTGTCGAGCTTGAACACGTTGCTCGCCTATGCAAGGAAAACTTTGAGCTCTCCCTCCGGCTCTACAAAACACAGCTCCAGCTCTCCGATGCAGCAAAAGAATTACAGACACTACAGCAAGGACAAAGCAAGGTCACTAAGTGCGCTGAATCTGCTTGCAATCCCAGCAATTGAGCCTCCATGTGTTCAACTCCCACTACCCCTCGCAAATGTACTATCAAGACTGCCATAACATGTACTGACAGTTCCGCAGGGCCACACCCTCCTAACACAGCAGTGTTTGACACTCAGCCAGACACAAGTGCGCATGCACGATGAGCGTCACGTGTTCCCAAACAGATGGCTCCTACCCCGCCCCTCGCAGAAAGCACCTTAAACTATGCAACTTCGGCTCCTGCGCGCCGCCGTACGACCACCACTGACAACACAAACAGTACACTCGCACCAAGCATTTTGCCCACGACCGTGCTGCCACAGGCCACACCCTCGGACAATGGACTCACTAATGGCTCACGAGCTCTATCGAGCTCACCCGACGACCATGGTGACACTGCTTCGGGCTGGCGGCCATCTTGTCGCATTGACTCGTGGTACCCTTCACCACCTCAGCTCCTGTCGGATCCGCCGAGTGGCTCCAAATACCACGACCACGTCTTGCCTGCCCTGCCCGCCACACATTGTAAACAAACCACCTCCTGTGCCACCGGCAACATTTCCGTCATCACCAACAGTGCAGTTCACAAGCTTTGCCTCACAACAGGTCCCCCGATCTCCAGTAAACCACGCCGACTTTGTCCCGAGCACCTCTCCGACCTTAAAAATCAGATTTCTGAACTACTAAGTTCCGGTGTCATTGAACCTTCTGCCAGTAGCTGGTCTATGCCCATACATATGACACCCATGAAAGACAGGTCCTGGCGCACATGTGGAGACTACCGTCGACTAAACACATGAACAATTATGGACACCTACCCCATACCCAACATTGCCAACTTTACCAGTTCCGTCCCACGGTCTCTGACATTGATTGCAAACAGGCCTACCACCAGATAGATCCCCATGGCACCTGAAGACATCGAGAAGACAGCAGTCACCATCCCGATGCGGTTATTTCAGTTTTGATTCATGCCCTTCGGTCTGAAAAACACAACCCAGACCTGGCAACACTTCATCAACAAAGTGCTATTCGACCTAAAATTCTGCTTTGCATATCTTGATGACATTCTTGTGTTCAGCTCCTCCGTCGAGGACAACATTCGACATGTGCAAACTGTTATGAACACTCTTGCGGCAGCAGGCATCGAGACCAACCAGGACAAATTGCAGCTACATCAACCCGCTGTCACTTTTCTTGGTTTTCGGGTCTCTGCCGACGGCATTTCACCGCCCCCTGAGAAAGTGCAAACAATACTAAACCTACCCAGACCTTTGTGATTCAAAGAGCTCTGGCGCTTTTTGGGGACGGTTAATTATTATCGCCGACATCTACCTTGGGCTGTGGAGATCCAGGCTCCACTGACGGATGCCTTGGCAGGCACCAACAATTCTGGATCTCGGCTCGTTCCATGGACCCCTGCTATGACTGACACTTTCACTACCCTCAAAAATCTTCTTGCCGAGGCCTGCACCATTGTGCATCCTCATTCCAATGCGCAGCTTTTCATCACCACAGACGCAAGTGATACTGCCATCGGTGCTGTCCTTAGCCAGACAATCAACGGCCAAACTTCGCCTCTGCAGTTCTTCTTGCGCAAGCTCACGAATGCACAACGGAAATATTCTGCGTTTGACAGGGAGTTGCTCACGGCCTACGAAGCGATTAAGCATTTTAAGACTGACATTGAGGGACGCCATTTCTATGTTTTAACGGACCACAAACCCCTAGCTGCGGCCATTACAAAACCACCAGCTGACCCGCCTCCTCGCCACTTCAGATACATGGACTCCATATCTCAGTTCACCACCGATGTCACATAAAGGGTGCTGACAAAATAGTTGCTGATTTCCTTCAACAATTCGACACCGTCCATTCACTATTAGACCTTTCTGAACTGCCTAACCTCCAACCTGCCAACAAGGAAACACAAAACCTGATTTCAGATTCTACTTTATCACTACACTTCGTCCGCACCACCTTCCCTGGCATTTCTGGTGGGATCCGGTGCAACCACAGTATGGGCACGCTACGCCCCCTCTTCCCAACGACGCTCCATTATGCTGTCTTCAACGCATTGCATAATTTAGCCCACCCTGGTGTTCGTGCGTCCGCCCGCCTCGTAGCGGAGCACTTTGTGTGGTGAAATGTCAGCAAGGACTACCAGCAATGGGCACACTCCTGCGTCGCATGCCAACGCTACAAAGTACACAAGCACACTTACCTTCATCCCCCCTCGGCGCCTTTTCGATCCCTCCTGGGCGTTTCCAGGATATTCACACTGACATTGTCGGCCCTCTCTCCCCCTCTAACAGCTTTCATTATGTTCTCTCGTCTATCAACCGAACAACTCTCTGGGTCGAGGCTGTCCCCCTCCCCAATATTACAGCAGAAACTGTTGCTTGAGACTTCGTCGAGTCATGGGTATCGCATTTTGGATGTCCAGCTATCATCACGGCTGGCCAGGGCAGACAATTTGAGTCAGCCCTGTTCAACAGGATTTATAACATTTGTGGCATCCGGCACATCTGTACCACAGCATATCACCTGCAAAGTAACGGGTTAGTCGAGCGCTGGCACCGCACTTTCAAGGTGGCTCTTCGATGCCACGACTCTCTATGGACGGAGGCCCCTCCTCTTGTGCTACTCGGCATTCATGAGATCTGTAAGGAAGACCTCAAAGGCACAACAGCCGAGTTTGTATACGGCCAGAACATTGTTCTCCCTGACGAACTTGTGAGCCCTTCCACTTCTCTCCCTCAGTCTGACTTACCTTCCTTCGTGGCCCGCATCAGACGCCACTTCATCAACCTCCATATCCCTCCACCCGCCAGTTATTCCCGCCCTAAGGTTCACGTCCCGAAATCTCTGGACAATTGCGAGTATGTCATGCTCCGAGATGACACTGTCCGTGCTCCCCTCCAACCTCCATATACCGGCCTGTACCGAGTTCTCAGCCAACACCTATCACATCCAGATAAAAGATTCAACTGTTACAGTCTCTCTCAACAGACTTAAGCCTGCTCATGTCGAGCCTTCTTCTACCACCCTTCAGGCCATGACCACACCACTCACTCATGGCTCACGACACTTCGACCACTCCCTCCACGTCGGACTTACACACTCAATCGAGTGACTTCCACCTCCAATCATTGAGCTCTCCTCTGACCTCACCTTCTACTCCAGTCTCACGCACTCCGTCAAGTGACCACATGCTCCCCACGTCATGCTTACGTACGATCACACCCTCGCTGCCGGGCCCTTCGCCGGTCCATTCGACCTCTCCACCATCGCCTGCCTCGCCCTGTCGAGGTTTCTCGTGGCCCCCCATCTAGAACGTGCCCTAGCTCGAGGTGTTTGTGCCTGTCCCCCCAGACATAATCCACAACATGTCAATAATACTGCGCGATTATACACTGTTTGGGTTGTGTTTCTCTTCACCCAGTGCTCATGACACAACCTCCGCCATTCCCTGCCACCCGATGAAATGTGTTCCCCTCCTGCCCGATGTCGACCTGGACATGCTTCGTGTGTTTGCCACACCCACCGGAGACGTCGTCGTCGCTCCGTTCCACCCACAAACCACCGGCCTACCTGTCACCGCACGACCAGCATGCCCAGTACGACTCCCGGCTCGCTTCAACGACTTCCAGGTTCGGTGGCCGAACTTTCCTTCATGACATCTACCCACACAGCTCCCTGACGATGCTTGACCCTGGTCCGGCTCCCGCAGACCACCCCTGCCGACGCCATAGTCACCCCTCTCCCCCCTGGCCTCTCAAGAGAACTCCTGGGGGACGGGCGGGAGGGGTGGGGGGGGTGGGGGGGCTATGTGCCGCTGATGAAATCGACACCAACATCGATATGCATTCATCTTTGGACTCTAAGCATTATCTTTGGCTGTTCTGCCATGTTCACTTCAGTTCTTTGTGATCCTTGTATGTGTTAAGGTTAATAAATGAACTATTGCTAAATAGGTGTGATCATTGGTGCAACCAGCCCGGTAATCCTCCTCAAATGAAACCCATGTCCTCTGATAGTTTCAGCACTGTATCTGGAAGTTTGTCACAGATTGATTGTAATTCAGATACTTCTGTTTGAATAATGGTTACATTTTTTTCTGACTTATGGTTCTTATTTCTGTAATATCATGCAGAAATGTTCCTTCCTCTCTCTTTGATATTTACACATGAAAGAAAAAAATTTACATTGTTAGTTTACATAAATTAATATTTTCATGTACATTTGTCCTGTCATGGTCACCGATTACAGTGTAATTTTTGAAAAGAAAGTGGTGATAGTTCTTATTAGAGAGAGTTTTTATCAAATATGTGGACAGTATTATTACTGTTCCTTTGTGAAATAACACTACATTGGATGACAGCGGCTGTGCCTATGATTCACATCATAAAGGGAAGAGAGAAATACAATTTCATTAACATTATTTATCAAAGTATCAAATACCTAAAATTTCGTTCCATAGCTGACCATTTATAAAAGAGATTTACAGTTTTTACACCATGACTGATGACATGCTGGCAGCATCTTGGCTTTGTTTTTGTCCTATTTATGACCAAGGCAATGTACATGATTTCTTCTCTGGCAGGTTGTAACAAATCACTTGACAAATAAATAAAACACACTTTGCTTTAACTTTAAACTGTATTTTTTTTTTCAGGAAATACATTCAGCATTCCAGTGATATTTTAGCCTGTTGGTAAGAAGAAAGGACAGACTGTGTTCTGGAATAATCTGAGAGAGTTTATAACACTACTGTCTGCTACTGCTATACCATAACCTTAAAGTTGAAGGCAGGTCGTGAAATAAAACTATCTTGTTAAAGCAATTATGGTATAAAGCAACAGAGCAGTGTTACCCTCTGAGAGGAATTTTGTTGTGTTGACCACATTGTACCTAACGGAGGTGGCTTATCGGAAGTGAAAGTCACAATTACATAAATATTTGAACAGTAACAAACAACACTTTTGCCTAGCTATACTGTTTAAAGAATAAGGAAAACGGTCGCCAGCCTAATTAGGCAAGAGAAAGATTAACGTTCTCATTTAAGAAAGTAGGTATGGGCAACTTTAACGGACAAACACAACCTATACTTGGCCACACGTGAGTGCAATGAACTCTGACACATACATATGTTTACGGTAAGATTGAAGCTAACAGCTAGAGCAGCACAAACTATTTGCAAAAATATAACAGATACTGAAACACACTATTATTTTCAGGGCTTGTTCAAACTGAATGGTCTTTATAAGATTACCATTAACATTCACTGCAGGATCATAAATTGGACATAGGTAAAGTCTCTCTCAGTGAAATACTTTACTATTTAAAATGAAAGTTGAGTGGAATCCACTAACAGGTTGCTTCTCGCTATCTTTTGAATAAAGAAATTATGATTTTCATAAATAGTGGTCTTCCCGTTACTTGTTACCTGGCATTAGCACAATAGACAAACTGTGGATTCTGTTATATTATTAATATGCACTTCCAATACACAAGAGAGACAAACACTTAGCAATCATGAACATATAATTTTCTACTATTGCAGTTTTCCACCTTTACCACAGTGAAACACAATGTTGACAAATTTGCAAGAAACTGACTCACCTTTTAAAATTTACTACAGGTAGCACTATGATCATTAACTAAGCAAAACTTCAACCTCAATTTTAAGTACTTTAATCTATAAAAGAAACAGCAAATTGTCTTTATTACCACAGTCTTCTACTTTCAAGTAAATGATTAAATAGGTGACTTTGAAACTTCACAAAGCTACATTTACTGCCTCCCACAATTTCACTAAAGCCACAGTAAATCTGAATATTCCCTTTTCATCAAAGATCAAACAACATTATGTAATTAACTGTCTAACTTTGAGGCTTTCATTTTTTTCCACAAAATAGGACACTCCGTAATCATAACTCAAATGGAGAGGAACCTGAGAGGTGTTGTGATAGGGAAAAAAATCAAGGTAGGTACATAAATTCAATTATAAGTTACCTTATATTTGTGCACACTAAATCGCCCAATAAGCTGATCCTTCACTGTACATTATTATAGTACTCCTTTACAGTGATTGTGCAATGTGGTGGCAACTGCATGTTGGTAGGCGGATTTGCAGACAGAATTGCTGGACTCTGTCCCTTCTTGGTGGCGATGATGGATACCAATTCCAGAATCGTTCCAGCTATTTGTCCATCCATCCGAGGCATTGGAAAGCGGCAGAAAAAACCTCTCTTGGAACCAACACAATATGCAACTTTTAAATGGCAGTTCACAGTTTGGTAGCTCGTCCCCGACTGACTCTCAATTCCAGCTTTTCTACCTAGGCCAACCATAATTTGCGCGCGCTACACAGTTCCATTCCTGAGGGGAACCACTACACCTTTTATATGCAAACTAACTAAGAAGCCTAAGTGAAGGTCAGCAGTTAACATAACAGCAAACATACATTTTAAATAAGACAGAACATTTGCACATATTGACATTTCTACAAAAAATTATTCACACAGGAATTACGATTATATACAGCAAGTTTTCTTTCCTCCAAATGGGACAAAGAATTTAAATGACAGATATACTACACTGCATATAATCAAACTGCGACATCAAAGTTTTAACAAAGGAAAGAGTATACAATTTTATGTTATCGATTCAAACACACACATTTACAGAAGCTCAACAATGTAACATTAAATAAAACAAAAGGCAAAATAAATCAGTAGAGCATTAGAGCTATGGTGTTACAAGTTTCTTGACATGTTTCATCCAAAGAGAGCCTCTAGCATCTAGAGGTGCACATTCACATGTACTGTCATCCATACCACTGCACTTGCAATAAAACAATCTTAATGTTATGAGTAAAACATAAATAAAAAATTAAAAAATTCCAGAGTAGCACTTGCAAAAATTTTCTTATCCTTTCTTGCTCCATATTTATTTATTATACTGCATTAACTTATGAGAAAGAAGAAAGTTCCATGCTTCTGATCACCATAAGCTTTAATATGATGAAATAAATGTAATAATTAAGTTATCTAAAAGACCAGATTACAACCAGTCAGGCTCTGAGTATGTCCTCTCACGTTCAGATAACACACTGCTTGCACAGCTGATGATGTTTATTTCGCTTGTGCCACTCTTTTGTACTATATGAAACAGTCAGTCATCAAGTCCAGAGCAGGATGCGACTGATGGAGCACAAAAGTCTTTTTCCACATCTGGATGGTGGAGCATATTTGAACATAACAAAGTCATTTGATTTGTTAAAAGCTTTCTGGCACTATGGTGTTCATATCTAGGGTACATTCTTCTTTAATAGGTCAAGCAGTTCTTGACTACTGAGGTGCTGTTTGGGAACAAAATTTCATAAGAAAACTCCTTCAACTGTTTCTTTATTGTAGGAAGAGGGAACTTCTATTAAGGTTTTATTTTATACAGGCCAGGAACAATCCTGGTAGCGGATATAATGTGTCCTAAGAATTTTATCTGCTGTTTGGCAAACTTTCATTTTCCAGGGTTGGCAGTAACACCCAATTCTAAAAACTTCTTTAATACTCTCAATAGAACATGCTCCCACCATGTATACATAACAGTCAGTAGATCATCCACATAAACGGCTATCTTTTCTAATAACTCTGGCTTGAGAACTGTATCAAGAGCAGGGCTAAACATACCAGAACTAATATTTAATCAGAATGGTAATACTTTAAGTCAATCTGAACATCCTGAGAGGATAAACACCATATACATTTTACAATCCTTTCATGAGTTCGCCTCCCAGTATGAGGATCTCAAATCGATAGTAGTTAGATAATTTGCTTCATGAAATCTCTGAAGCTGCTCCTTGAGCACTTCTGGTCAGACCCTAACAGGTACTACAACTTTTTTTATAGACCAGGGGTCAAAAACTATCCACACACTTGCTGCTTTCGATACTGCTAACAGTACACAGTTGTACACGGATAGTGAAGTTTCAGTGATATTCCAACCCAGCATGTTAAATACCTTCTGCTTCCACTGCATCCCTTTTCGCCCATGGAATGGAATAAGTTTGGTGTGGAAGGGTATTGTGGGGACTGACATTCATATGATATATGTAACCCCTCATCACTCCAGGTTTACTGTAGAAAATCTGAACAAATGACAGTACTAACTTTGCCAATTCAGCTGTCTGATGTTCGTGAAGGCACCCAGATTATTGTATCTTGGTGTAAATGTAGTCGGTATCAAGCAAATCTCTTCCACATTCATTGACACAGGTTCGTCACATTCATACAATGTCACCATCTGCCCACAGCACCTTGCTGGCTTCTATTTGTAACCTAAGAATCTGCCCTGACATGCTCTAGTACAAATTAAATTCAACATTATTTCTTCCCCCCCTCCCCCCCCCCCCTCCCCAATATTTAGTAGGCAGGTTCCACTTCAGAGGCTGACTGTTGCATCCCCACATTGTAGGTATTCCATATGCAGTGAGCAAGGCGCAGGTAACCTCTATTTGGGATGGGTCCATCACACTTGAGCAGTATTCTAGAACTGGTCATACAAGTGATTTGTAAGCAATCTACTTTGTAGACTGATGTCACTACCCCAGTATTGTTTCAATAAACCAAAGTCTTCTGTCTGCTTTACCCACAACTGAACACTGGTGTTATAATCATAGATTTCTGAAGTGCACAGTTTTGCAGTTCTGAACATTTGAAGCAAGTTGCCAATCTTTGCACCATTTTGAAATCTTATCAAGATATGAATGAATATTTATACAGCTTCTTTTGGATAGTACTTCATTATAGGTAACTGCATCATCTGAAAAAAGTCTCTGGTTACTACTGATATTGTCTTTAAGGTCATTAATACACAACATGAACAGCAAGGGTCCCAACACAGTTCCCTGGGGCACATCTGAAGTTACTTCTACATCTGCCGATGACACTCCACCAAAGATAACACGCCGTGTTGTCCCTAACAAAAAGTCCTTAATCCAGTCACAATTTCTGTTGATACCCCATATGGCCATACTTTTGACAATAAACGTAGGAGTGGCAATGAGTCAAATGCTTCTTGTAAATCAAGAAATATTTGATTAGAAGCTGGAAGCTGTTCTTCAGGGACCTTAATCACTTGTATAGGTTTGGAATGTTGCTATGGCCAACCAGGAGCTGGTTCAATGTAGGTTACTGGCCTATTGCATCCTATATATGTGGTGGTCCACTAAAATTATGTTGCTACTGATTTCCATTATTTGGAGGGGCCCTGTACTCCTCTTTAGGTGTATTTCTACCCATCTTGTATCCAGGATGGTACAATGTTCATTATTTTTGTTTTACCACAAAAAACCTGAACTGTTTTGCATCCGATTACGACCGTTTCCATTTTTAGGGGCAGCTGGATGCAGGGCGCCATTGTCGCAAGTGACAACATGATTCTGACCATTGTTACTGTGGTTCGTGGAATGCTGTGTTGTCATGCCAGCATCCCCCTGAATCAGATCGAGTGAATCTACTACAAACAGAAAGTTTTGTACAGTGTCTTCCAGTGCATGAATTGATTTTTCGCAAATGCAGTTTGCCTTTCAGTATTCCTATGACGCCTTTATATGCTACTGGATTATCCCAGTAGTGTGTTTCTCCTAAATACTTTGCAAAATGTGTTTGGAGTCTGTCTTGTTTTGAGATGTATGTCTCAGGACTGTACACCTCATATCTTAAGTGAGCTTGTATATGCTCTGACCAACACTTCACAAGGAAAGCCTGTTCAAATTGATCAAAAATTGAACGTGCTTTGGAAGTTGTGGTGGCCCACAGTGCAGATTCTCCTAGAATGTATGATACTACAAACTGTATTTTTTGTCTCTCACTTTAAGTTTTAGGTAAGATTTCCTCAAACTTGAAAAGATAGAATGTGGATACTTTTACTCAGGTGCATATACCTGGAAGTGCCAGTGCTTGGGAAAATTTTCCTCTAAAAAGCACACTCATTAATGTGGGTGCCTCAACTGAATCACATGAACATTCTGGGCATGCGCTACTACGCCCTTAGTAATGCAGAATAGACTGAACATATTGCGCTTGTGTTACCATACTTTTTTTTCATATGTACCAATGTATATATTGTTGGATTCAAATTAATGATATCAATATAATAGAAGGAAACATTCCACGTGGGAAAAATTATATATAAAATCAAAGATGAGGTGACTTACCGAACGAAAGCGCTGGCAGGTCGATAGACACACAAACAAACACAAACATACACACAAAATTCAAGCTTTCGCAACAAACTGTTGCCTCATCAGGAAAGAGGGAAGGAGAGGGGAAGACGAAAGGAAGTGGGTTTTAAGGGAGAGGGTAAGGAGTCATTCCAATCCCGGGAGCGGAAAGACTTACCTTAGGGGGAAAAAAGGACAGGTAGACACTCACACACACGCACATATCCATCCACACATACAGACACAAGCAGACATATTTAAAGTTGGTCTTTAAATATGTCTGCTTGTGTCTGTATGTGTGGATGGATATGTGCGTGTGTGTGAGTGTCTACCTGTCCTTTTTTCCCCCTAAGGTAAGTCTTTCCGCTCCCGGGATTGGAATGACTCCTTACCCTCTCCCTTAAAACCCACTTCCTTTCGTCTTCCCCTCTCCTTCCCTCTTTCCTGATGAGGCAACAGTTTGTTGCGAAAGCTTGAATTTTGTGTGTATGTTTGTGTTTGTTTGTGTGTCTATCGACCTGCCAGCGCTTTCGTTCGGTAAGTCACCTCATCTTTGATTTTATATATAATGTATATATTGTCTTATGCAGTGAGTACTTTATCATTTAACTTCCCGTTTCAGGACAGAGACCTGTGTATTGACAGTGTCACACCAGTCAGGTAAATATCTGTCTTATCTGGCCAAGCTCATGTTATATTGTCTCTCATGTAGTCCCTGGTTCAGATAGAATTCCTGCAGCAACAGATTGTACTACACCATGATTTTCCTTTTCAGCCTTCTCAAGAACATCAGTATTTTTCTCCGAAATACATTCATTAAACGTTTTGTTAAACTGTTCACCCTGAGCGGACAGGGTCTGATTTATTCTCAGTTCTTGCTCAAGTGACGAATATTAAGTTTTTGCTTAAATTTTAAAGTATTAGTTTCCACCCTAGTCTGAATACTTTTTATTTCTTAAAATCCTCTGACAATTGGCTCTGCACACCCAGTATTTCACAGTATGCTTCTGTAGGACTTGCTATTTCAGTTTTTATGGAAACCAAAGTGATGGTAATCTGATTCTTTATATCTCTACTTACATCACTGAACCTTTGTTCAATTCAGTTGTTTTACAACTGGATCCAATTTTTTTGAAAGGCCATATGGTTGAAAAATTTGAGATCTGAAAGATCTGAAATTGTTAGGCTAAGCAAAAAAATGCTACACAATTGAAATGCTCTATTTCATGTTCAGTGATGAACTTAATTTACTATACTTGCTATTTTTAAAATGTATCCTTTTATGTCTTCAGAGTAAATAAGGAATCCAAGTCAAATGGTGTGGACCCATGCAAGT
Source organism: Schistocerca piceifrons (assembly GCF_021461385.2). Lineage (NCBI taxonomy): Eukaryota > Metazoa > Arthropoda > Insecta > Orthoptera > Acrididae > Schistocerca > Schistocerca piceifrons. The sequence continues at coordinate 63,931,212 of NC_060148.1, read as the reverse complement.
TATTATATTATGTGCTAGTTCTTATTCAGTCTCTTCTGAAGCAAGTTATCATTCCCACCTATTCAGTTCAGAGAAAATATCTTGATACTGATTTCGAAAATCACCTAGATCGAAAGACATATCTTGCACACTTGTTTGAAAAAATATTCAGGAATTAAAAACAAAATCACCAAAGAAGAAGGAAAGAAAATATTGAAGAAACATGTGAAATTTTTTGTACTTGTTAAACAATCACAGCAAATATTGCTTGATAACATTGAAATACTGAGGAAATTTTCTCTTCTTTAAGTTTCAGAGGCAGTAGTAGTGATTCCTTAATTCCCTGTTCAAAAGCTTTCAATTTGATAATGGTACAATTACAAGGATTGAATTACAGTGGCAAAAGTTGACCATTGTACAGTGGGGTAACATTAACAATTCCTGTCAGTTTGTACTTCCTGGGTCGAATGGTGAGGTAGAAAGAATATTCAGCCAGTTGAATCTCCTGAAAATGAAGATAAGGAATTGAATGCGTATGGAAATGGTGAATGCCATATTAAGGATTGATGCAAGTCTTTGCAGAAAAATCAATGCTGCCCTAGCTATGTACTTCCTGAGTTAGTTCTCAAAACAATTAGGACAATTGAAGCATATAAATCAAGACCATCAACTTCTACTGTAGGTTCTCTTTCCCATGACGATGATAACAGTAATGATGAAGATGAAATTCTTATCCAATTTTAGGTAAGTTTAGTAAAAAGAATATTATTTATGCAGTCTATTTCTCGAGTGAATGGCATTCCATTATCACTTCTATGGTACCGAATAAAAATTTAATATCTAGTTCTTTTAAAGAATTTTAGTTTTTTACCCTCATTTCAATTGGAAAAAGTTATGCAGTGTGTGGCACTTAAAATCCAGACAAATGAAACTTTTTTTACAGCAAATTTATTAAACCAAATACAGATGAAAATGAAAATTCTTTTACAAATAAGTAGTTGTATGATTCAAGAGTAACATTACTTGATGTAACCCCCTTCAGAGGCAATGACCACCTCCAATGTCCTGAAGTGGTTGCATGCACTCTTTAAAACAGCGCCGATACTTCAGTAACAGTGTGTAGAGATGTGACATTAGGGTTCCTCGTCTTAGTATTAACTCTTTTGACTATGCTCTAAACATAGTAGTTGAGGGGGGTCAAATCTGGGCTATTTGGGAGCCAGAACTCCTTTGACCAGAACATGCCAACATTATATGAGAGCCAGTTTTGGACTAAATGGCTCATATGAGATCCTTCTCTGCCATCTGATGCATTGTTCGTTGGCTGACATTCAACACTGATGCCAATTTCCTCAGCGATTGCCCCAGGTCCTTATAAATCAGTGCCTGAGCTTTCTCAATGACTGCCACAGTTCACAATACACGTTTCCTTGAATGAGGTTTCCTTGCTGGTGTAGGGGTAATTTCACTACATAAAGGAAAACACTTGCGTGGATTATTTACTGGGAATATCACTTTTATTGTACTGCACAAACACAATACATACATACGTTAATGCGGGAATCGAACACACTGTTTCCTCCAAAGAACCTCACCCACAAAAAGAATGTTCCAGTGTCCGGTCGACTATCGACTTGTCACTCCCACAGAGGTCCCCCCCCCCCCCCCCCCCCTGAAGTGTGAAGCACCCGGTATGGTGGGGTAGTTAAACTTCAATTCTCTGTCTGCCCCAGTGCGGATTGTGCGGGTGTGGGTGCTGCTTGATGATTCCGCTGCTACATTAGGTCCCCTGGTGTGGAGCTCCGGTGGGTCACAGCTGTCTGGCTCTGCAGAAGGTGTGGTTTCATTGCGAGTTGTGTCTGAAGTTGTCTGTGAGATTGCAGTCGGTGCTGTCATTATCCTAGCGGCTTTTACGCACTCCGTGGAAACCTTGGTCGACTTTCCCTGGAGGAGAATATCTATTGTGTGTCTGCCCCGTCCTAACACTTGGTACGGTCCAGTGTATGGTGGCTGTAAAGAATGATGTACCAGGTCTGTGCAGAACATGATGTGGGAACAATTATCGAGGGACTTGTGTATGAACACTGGGTGCGTGCCGTGCTGAGATGTCAGGGCTGCACGTAGCATCTCTGCCTGCTTCCTCATTTGTGGGTGGGGTAGTTGTGTCTCATCTGGGAGAGGAACTGGTGCAAGGAATTCTGCTGGAACATGTAATGGTTCTCCATAAACCAACTCTGCCGGGGAACAACTGATGTCTGTTTTTAATGCTGTCCATAACCCCAGCAAAACCAATGGCAACGCTTGAGTCCATGAGTCCTCGTGGCACATCAGGGCAGTCTTTAGAGTCCGGTGCCACCTTTCCACCAAACTGTTATTGGCCAGGTGGTAGCTAGTTGTCCGGTTTCGTTGGAAGCCGCAGAGTTTCGACAGCTGTTGGAACAGTGTCAACTCGAATTGGCGTCCTTGGTCGGTGGAAACGAAAAATGGGCACCCAAAACGAGCTACCCAAGTTTCCAAGAATGCCCGTGCAGTAGTCTCTGCAGAAATGTCCCTGATTGGTGTGGACTCTGCCCACCGTGTGCAACGATCCACTGCCGTAAACAAGTACCTGTAACCTTCCGAAGGGAGGAGGGTTCCAACCAAGTCAATGTGTACATGCCGAAAACGTGCTGTTGGGGTTGGGAATTGTCCTACTGGAGTGTGAACATGGCATCCCACATTGCTATGTTGACACTGATAGCAGCTGCGGGCCCACTCCCGTCTATCTTTCTCGATTGAAGGCCACACAAAGTGGTCTGTCATTGACTTCACTGAGGCATTGGTTCCTGGGTGTGCCAGGTTGTGAATGCTGTCTAATACCTTTCGTTGGAACTGGGGAGTGACGTATGGGCGTGGTCTAACCATGGAGGTGTCGCACCATACCTTAAATGGGACTTATCCCGTTAATGCGCGAGAAATAGTCTGCCACAATGTTGTCGGCACCATGGGTGTGATGCACGTCTGTCGAAAACTGGCATATAAACTCGATATGGCGGGCTTGGCAGGGGGAACATGAATCGCTGATTTTGTAGAAAGCTGCCACGAGAGGTTTATGGTCGGTGTATATGGTGAATCGCCTGCCCTCAACAAAAGGGCGGAAGTGCCTGACACTTTCATACATTGCGAGGAGTTCCCTGTCGTATGCACTCTAATGAGTTTGACCCATCTGTAGTTTTTGTGAGAAAAAACTTAGTGGCTGCCAATGACCCTTCACTCCTGTTGTAGTGCTGCACCGATTTCAACTTGGCTTGCGTCCACTACTATGGCTAGCTGATCTTGTGGTGCAGGGTGTGCAAGCCCCACTGCGTTGTGAAGGCAGTTTTGCCATGCCTTGAAAGGAGAGTCCATCTCGGGTGTCCATGGGAGTGGGCAGTTGCCAGTTTTGTTGTGTTCAGCCAAGGCATTGTTCAGTGGCGTCTGGATTGCTGCTGTTCCGGGGAGGTGGCGACGATAGAAATTTATCATTCCTAGGAATCGTCGGAGATGGTGGTAGTTTTGAGGCTGTGGTAGGGTACGCAACAACTCCAGCTTCTCTGGCAGTGGGAAAATGCCCTGAGCTGACACTTTATAACCCAGGAAGGTCACCACAGGTTCCCCAAACCTGCACTTGTCCTTGTTCAGTGTTGCTCCATGAGTAATAAGCCTGCTTTGTACCTCGTTTATGTGTTTCTGATGGTCAGAAGCATTCCCTGAAAACACCAGAATATCGTCTAAATAGGCGATACAATATGGTAGCCCTCGTAACACTCTGTCCAGAGACCGTTGCCATGTTTGGGCAGCATTGTTCAGCCTGAATGGCATCACCAAAAATTCAAACAGCCCAAATGGGGTTGTCACTGCCGTCTTTGGTATGTCCTGCTCTGCCATTGGGATCTGATTATAAGTCTTACGGCAATCCAAAACACTAAATATGGTCGCCCCGGCCAGTGAATTGGTGAAATCCTGTATATGTGGCACAGGGTATCTGCCCGGAACAGCTCGGGCATTCAAAGCTCGATAATCACCGCATGGACGCCATGATCCATTCTTTTTATGGGCGAGGTGCAGAGCAGAGGACTGTGGTGTCACCGCCAGACACCACACTTGCTAGGTGGTAGCTTTAAATCGGCCGTGGTCCGTTAGTACATGTCGGACCCGCGTGTCGCCACTGTCAGTGATCGCAGACCGAGCGCCACCACAAGGCAGGTCTCGAGATACGGACTAGCACTCGCCCCAGTTGTACGGACGATGTAGCTAGCGATGCACACTGACGAAGCCTCGCTCATTTGCAGAGCAGATAGTTAGAATAGCCTTCAGCTAAGTCAATGGCTACGACCTAGCAAGGCGCCATTAGTAGTTTATTGCCTGAATCTACAGAGTCTCACTTGTATCGTCAATAGCGATGTACAACAAGGATGGATTAAAGTTAAGTATTCCAGCAGCTACGTACTTTTCTTTATAGCATTCATTACGTATCCTGTTTCAGACCTATCTCTAGCCTGCGTGAGTTAACGCGTGCCTTTCGGCTACTTCCGAGTGGCGTGGCTGTTAACCTACGTCACAACAAGGACCATGGACTGTTGGATGGCTTATAGTTCCTTCTTGTAGCATCTCGTTGAACGTGGTCTTGGTTTCCCACAAGTGTTCAGGTGCAAGCCTGCGAACACGTGAGGAGACTGGTGGGCCTGGAGTTGTACAGATGTGGTGCACCATCTCATGCTTCGCCCTGTTCTTTCTTGTTCCATGTTGTGGCTTAGGTGTCGCCTTTGCGGTTGAAGCAGCAGGAGCCTGTTGTTGTGCCGTCAACTGTTTTGATGTCATTTGAGTCATCTGCAGGTCAGATTCCTTCGTCGCTATGGTGTCCTCCCAGGTGGGTGCACTGAGGTTATCTACCCTTGGGCATGCATGAGACATCGGACATCCTTGTATTCCTAGGATAACCCATCCATTGGCAGAATGGACGAGTTGTGACTTGCGTAAATCCGCGGACAATGCATGTTTTGCCAGGAAATCAACACCTAGTATAGGTTGGACGATATCGGCCATAACGAAGGTCCAATTGCATTTTTCTGGTAGCCCAATGTCCACTGCCAGTGTTTTCTGTCCATATGTGTGGATGGCACAATCGTTGACTGCTTTCAAAGTGGTGTCTTCAGCACGTTTGTCTGAAGGGAAGAAATTTACAGGCAGAGTGCTGACATCTGAGCCAGTGTCAACCAAAAGCATCCATCCTGTAGAGCGATCGGGAACGAAAAGTCTGTTTCTAGCTTACAGCTGTGGGAGAAGGCCATCCGCATAACGTAGGCTCATGCTGGAACGGGGGTGTTCTCCTCCCATGCGTCTGTGAGATTAGGCGCAGTTGCTTGTTGTCACCGTCGGCTGCGCCTAAAGCAGGCCGTAGGATGCGTTTGGGTGCGAGCGCGGCGCCTTACACTTCGTAGCTTGCGCGCCGAAACGCTGGTGGAACCAGTAATAACCGGTGCCGTTGTTTGAAAGACGCGGCGGGCGCGTCGGCTGGCGACGACGCGTGTGTGTGTGTTAACCACCGCAACGTCTCGTGGTTCTAGCCACTGCAGCTGGGCAGCCAGCTGATCGATGGCAGCGCAGAGAGATCGGAAATCTTCGGTCCCGTCCGGCGCTCGCCGTCGCAGCACAAGTTGGAGGCACGTCAATCAGCTCCGGCCGTGCTCGGCTGGTGTCGTTGGCCGAGGTAGTTGCGGCGGCGGCCACTGTGGCGCGCGAGTCGAGCAGTGAGTGCGCTCTATTGGCCACTTGCAGCATCTCGCTTAATGGCGGGCCCTCGTAAGCAACGAGTTAAAATTTCATAGAGTGGCTACAGGTCCGCCATGTTTGAAGCAAATTGAAGTTCTGGCCGCCATGTTTTCTTTAGTCAAGGCTTTCGTCTGCTGTGTCCCGCCCCCTTGTAACTGCGTTTGACTTGCTTGAAATAGCCCATACTACCTTTATTTTTTCTAAAACAAGCAATAGACAGCAGTGATTTCAGTGTACACTGACAGCAAAAAGGGATGTTTTTGTCGAAATATGGCTAAACTTTTCGATGTAGATAACACTACAAGACAATTCAAATAAGTCTGTCCGTCCACTATAACGTTACTTGTTGCCCATAAATTAATGCAATTAGAGCAGGTACCACCAGAATATTACGGTGAAACTTCTAAACATGCTGTGGTTAACTATTAGAAACAGTAACGGGCGCAGAAATGCGATATTTTTGTCGCTATTTCAAAGTAAACAGTCAAAGCCTCAAAAACCAGTACACTGTGAACGAGAATTTATTTGAAATATGTGTTACAAGTAGTTAACACAAGCATAGTAATTCAATAACAAAATCGAAGCGTTCTTGGGTGGGGTAATTTCACAAATTTTCGTAAGTAGCTGTATTCCTTGGCAGAATAAAAGTGTAGGGTCAGGGCAAATTTCCTTATTTGCTGAGAATAATGGCATACGTTAGCACTGCACTGAAGTTCCAATAGCTCCTTCAACAAACCAACTACATGTTCACTGTTTAACATATCAGACACTGAACTACATAGCCTTCTTCTCAAACCAGCAACTAAAGTCTGTAACTGCACTATTCTTCTTTAGTGTCATACACTAAGTTGCTTCATTTGCTTTATCCGCTTCTTTAATCGCACATTCTCTGCTTATACTCTGTTATATTGTGTTTTCAACTTCTTAGGGCTTGGTAGACAGTAATTGTGGTCAGCAGAAACAGATGTGGGTTCGACAGGCACTGAAAGAATGTAGTTACATCATAAGTTTATAACAGAGTTACACCATAAGATTATAATAGAAAGTATGTAATTCAAAGTAATAAGAACACGGAGTAAAATTAAATTATTGACTTACTTTGTGTTAATGATGTCACTGTAATAGCACTATCTTGCAAATTGTCGAAAGATCGCTTTCTGGGTTGTGGTCGTAATACTTTATCTTGCTTTTGAAAATGTGGTGGAAAGTTAAAGATAGTAGGTACTGGTTTTGACAAAACCAGTACCAGACATTTGTGTGGTACATATATTTCTCTTCAAAATGAGCTGAACAGAGGTAACTGGCTGTAGTAGGAAACCAGTTTTCTCGCTTCATATTTATAACCCATCTTTTTGTAATTTCCTTATCTTTTAAAGGAAATCAGTAATCAACGATAAATAAATTACTTCCTGCATTTGTCTTAAGCATAATTACAGTTCCAATGCAAATGACTCTTTAATAAACATTAAAAAACGTGTGTCGTATTTCGGTACTAATATACTTACTTATAATATGAAATATTTGTTGTTTTATCGCTGCGATTTCTGCAGTTGAACGCTGAACACACTGCAGGCATGCTGACTTCATATTTTGTAACAAAAAAGTCAACTAGAAAAGTTAAATATTGCAGTAATATCACAACATCTGATACACTTCCAACACAAACAACAGTAACGCTTTCCTAATGTTTTGACTAAGGAGAACATGGCGGCCGAGTTAGCGTTGGTTGCCGCTAGGAGCGCTGTAACTAGTATCTCAGCCACTCTATGAAATTTTAACTCGTTGCTCGTAAGCAATTAAGGTTAAGCACACCTGTGGAGGTAACTGTTGTTGCCAGATGTGCACAAGTAATGTGCCTGAGAACGTGGAAGGATCCACTATAGCACGTAAATGCCACAGGTTTTGTGCAACGCGAAATTAACGCCGTCTTGGGGGTGGCGTAGGCTTGTTGTGGTGGGGGGTTACGTAATTATATCCGATACCACTGACCACACAGGTTGGTACTGGTTGCATATCACTAGCGTGAACTGTTCAAACTCATCGACTATTTGTTGCTGCACGAATATGTTCTCCATAATAGCGAACCAAATTTCCGGACGTTCGGGAACGAAAGGTGGGGGCCGAATTTGTTACCGCGACGCGGGTGGGCCACGAGAGCCGGCGAACGGAAAGTTTGAAACTCGTGGGAGCGGCACCGACGCGGGTGAGGAAAACGCGAGCACATTTGGTCTGATATCGGAGTGTCCTGCGGGCTGGTTGTGCGAGGCAATATCCTGTGGAGGCGGCGCAGGAACCGGCGGTTGCCGCGCCGCGGTTGGAAACGTAACGTCGTGGACGAATTCGGTATGAGATGTAGCAGTCCGTGGCACTGCGAACTGAGGGGTTTGCTGCATGGTGTCGAGCTCCTTCTTGATATTCTGGATGACGCCGTCGATGTCGCGGAAGAGGTTCTGTGCACACATGTCGATACGAGACGGCGCGGAAAATATCTAAAGAAACTTGTCTACTGCCACACCGCTTAGTTACAGGGTCACCACTTATATAGGGATAATTTCATTATATAAAGGAAAACGCTTGCGTGGATTTTATACTGGGAATAATCACTTTTATTGTACCGCACAAACGCAATACATACATACGTTAACGCGGGAAATGAACACTGTTTCCTCCAAAGAACCTCTCTCGCAAAGAGAATGTTTCAGTGTCCTGTCGACTATCGACTTGTCACTCCCACACAGTGTTACCTACACAGTTTTGAGGTGTTAGTGCTGATGGGAAAAGCATTGGAATTTGGTCCATTTCAAGTTGTCTTCGACAATGTTGAATACAACACCCAGACACTTGTTGGAATTAGTAGTTTCCATGTAATGGAGGGAATGTAATGTACCACACCACCCAAATATAAGCCATTTTCCACATTGTTGTTACTATAATTTTCCCATTGTGAAGTCTTGTGACCTCATTATTTTTAACAAAAATTGTACATTGTTTTCAACTCTACTTATTTACCTATTCCATAGTGTTAACTGAAATTAGTCATCTATTATCATACTTAGGTGTAACATACCTACATATATTCTCATTTTACTGATGAATTAAGTAAATATGGGGGCAGTGGTGCATAAATCGTGAAGAGAATGAAACTACTTTGAAATTTCTTCAAAATTATTGTATTAATAACAGAATATTATGATAATTATTATTACTGTTATCAAATGCAAACTAAAGCAAATTATTATATGATTTACATAAGTTATTTGAACACCTTTTGATTTTAGAAGTGATGAAAGCTTTCAATTTGTCATTTGAATGAACTTCATAACATATTACGAGATGAGGAATTGGATTTTACTGGTGGCGCCTAAAAATGAAATGAAATGTCGTGTGACGAGGGCCTCCCGTTGGCGCCTAAAATTATGCTAACTTTAACATGGGCCATACGTCATACAGTTGGTCTAACGAAAAAAGACGTTACAATCTATTCTGTGAGAAATTTTATGCTCTCTATTTTCAACAATAGACAACTTCGCCGAAAACTAATTCATTTCCGAGTTATAAGCGAAAAACCCAAAGAAGTGTATCTTCTGGGGTTTTTCCATTTTTGACTCACTTTCAGGATGAAATTTTGCTGGGACATTCAAAATTTGGATTCAGCACCCTCGAAAATACGTAGAAAGCTTGGCTATCTATCATAGAAGCTCGAAAATAGCGCCGAATTCTATGCGAGATTCTTATGATAGTTTCCACAATGAAACCTTGTCTAGAAACGTGGCAGAAAGTCCAAAGTTTCTGGTCATATGTGAAGTATGCTAGCAGCAAGAAACAATCAACGCCTTCGCTGTGTGACTGCAATGGAAATACTATCGACAACAGTACTGCCAAGCAGTGTACTAAACACATCCTTCCGAAATTCCTTCATCAAAGAAGGCGAAGTAAATAATCTAGAATTCGAATCAAGAACGGCTGCCAACATGAGTGACGTATAAGTAGCTATCCTCAGGGTAGTGACGCAACTTAAATCACTTAACAAAAGCAAGTCTTCCAGCTCAGATTGTATACCAATTAAGCTCCTTACAGAGTATACTGATACAATAGCTCCATACCTAACAAACATATACAACTGTTCACTCGACAAAAGATCCATAGCCAGAGACTGGAAATTTGCACATGTCACACCAATATTCAAGAAACACAGTCAGAGTAATCCACTAAATTACGGGCCCATATCATTAACGTCGATATGCGGGAAGATTCTGGAACATATATTGTATTCAAACATTATGAATTACCTCAAAGAGAATGGTCTATTCACACACAGTCAATACAGATTCAGAAAACATAGTGTTTCATAAGAACACAACTAGCTCTTTACTCACACGAAGTGTTGAGTGTATCGACAAATAATTTAAAATTTATTATGTATTTCTAGATTTCCAGAAGGCTTTTGACACTGTACCATAAAAGTGGCTTGTAGTGAAATTGTGTGCTTATGGAATATCGTCTCAATTATGTGATTAACGTCGATATGCAGGAAGATTCTGGAACATATATTGTATTAAAACATTATGAATTACCTCAAAGAGAATGGTCTATTCACACACAGTCAATACGGATTCAGAAAACATAGTGTTTCATAAGAACACAACTAGCTCTTTACTCACACGAAGTGTTGAGTGTATCAACAAATAATTTAAAATTTATTATATATTTCTAGATGTCCAGAAGGCTTTTGACACTGTACCATACAAGTGGCTTGTAGTGAAATTGTGTGCTTATGGAATATCGTTTCAATTATGTGATTGGGTTCGTGATTTCCTGCCAGAGGGATCACAGATGGTAGTAATTGATGGAAAGTCATCGAATAAAACAGAAGTGATATTCTGGCGTTCGCCCTCTGCTGTTCCTTACCTATGTAAACGATTTAGGACACAATCTGAGCAGCTGTCTTGCAGATGATACTGTCGTTTATCAACCAGTAAAGTCATCAGAACATCAAGATAAATTGCAAAACGATTTCAGAAAGATATCTTTATTGTAGAAAAATTGGCAATTGACCCTGAATAACGGAAACTTTGAGGTCATACACATTAGTGGTAAAAGGAATCCGTTTAACTTCGGTTACATAATAAATCACTCAAATCTGAAGGCCATAAATTCAACTAAATACCTAATAATTACAATTATGAACACCTTAAATTGGAACGAACACATAAGAAATGTTGTGGGGGAAGGCTAACCAAAGACTGGGTGTTATTGGCAGGATACTTAGAAAATGTAACAGATCTACTAAGGAGACTGCCTACACTATGCTTGTCTGTCCTCTTTTAGAATACTGCTGTGTGGTGTGGGATCCCTACCAGATGGGATTGACAGAGTACATCGAGAAAGTTCACAGAAGGGCAGCATGTTTTGTATTATCGCGAAATAGGGGAGAAAGTATCACTGAAATGATACAGGGTTTGGAAAGCGCATCATTAAAACAAAGGCGTTTTTCGTTGCGACAGAATCTTCCCACAAAATTTCAGTCATCAAGTTTCTCCGCAGAATGCGAAAATATTTTGTTGACGCCAACCTACATAGGGTGAAACGATCATCATAATAAAATAAGGGAAATCAGTCCTTGCACGGACAGACATAGGTGTTCAGTCTTTCTACGCACTGTAAGAGATTGGAATAATAGAGAATTATTGTCATGGTGTTTCCATAAAGCCTCTTCCAGGCACTTAAATGTGATTTGCAGAGTATCGATGTAGATGTAGAAAAATACTACAAAACGTTTATCTAAGAATCACCATCAGTCTCGGATAAGTAGTAGCATTGTGTACGAAATTGGCAGTATGCACATATGTGTACTTTTTTTGCTAATCATACATAAGATAATGTTGTTAATAGCAAATATACACCAACGAACCAGAACATATGACCACCTTCAACATGGCGACAATTGTGTGCTTCATGAATTTGACATGTCTCTAGTAGGTTTAAGGAGTGTCATTGATTTTCTATGGCAGTTTACACAGTTCCCAAAAATTATTGGCTGTTGATTTTTTGAGTGTGAGCCTGGTTCCATTAGCATCCCAGATGTGTTAGATAGCTTTAAGATCAGGCTAATTTGATGGGCAAGACATCACCATTTGGGGCAGCGGGTGGAATAATTGTTCAATGTTCCTATTATTTATTTAATGCTGTTGTTTGCCGTTCTCAACACTGGCTCTCTAACTACAATATTGGCAACCAGAAAGCGATTAGCAAAACGTGAAACCTGTAATTAGAATTCCTAGTGCCCACTTCATCTGAGAAATACATTTATAGCTAAAGCTTATAGCTCTGAGGAATTAGGAGATTGTCTGGGAATCATAATCAAAAACCATTCTCTCTGAAATGTTCACTATATTCTGAAAGTCACAGACCAAAAAGAATCCACACACTCCAACTACCAGAACAGTTCAGATTCTAATGTGCTGATGCAACTATAACTGTTCAAATTAAATGTTTAAGTGAATGCTCACCATAATTTGATGATAATGCTCATCAAACGCCACGCTAATAATAGTAGAATGTCTGTCCTGCGGCGGCACGTGAAAATACGACATACGCAAACTAAAGATAGATCATTAAAGTCATCCCAAAATTAACACTTCACTCGAAAACGATTTCATGGTTACGCGTATCCCGAGTAAATTATTACTGCATCCGAGGCTGTTTATATCAACGATACCGACGCGACGCGACTTCCAGCACAGGTGGTGTGCTAATCAGCATCTGGAGAGAACTGGGGCCTACCTTTTCTCTTGCAGCGCGTGTGGACGGCTAGGGGAACGCCTGATCGAATCTGCTCTTCCGACTAGCTGCTGGGCTAGTAATGCACCACTTTAAGTTATCGAATAAATCATTGCTTCCTTTGCTGATGGCCGATGAAGCTCTCAATTTAAATGTGCCATCAGCACACAGGTAGTTAATCATAATAAAAGTCTGACATGGCTAAGTCAAATATTTTGGGCGAGGGAATTAATTTAATTACACTACACGCAGTAGACGAGCTCTGAACTTGCTCTTTGGAGATACGCTATCGCTATAGTTTTATAGTTATTCAGTTGAAACTTCTCACATCTTTATGATTACAGCGGATCTCCCTTCTACTTAAATTTAAACATCCTAGCTTTATTTATTCGCCTACTTAATCTATCTTGCTTCCTTAATTTCTAAGACAAAAACCAGAAAATCATGAATTTCAACTAAAATTTTCATTTGTGAGATCCAGAATACTGTTTCTACTAAATTATTATGCAAAAGGAATCTAAATATAAATTTGTAAGTTTCTAGCTCTTTTCTGTTGCGCCAATGATTTTTACAGAAAAGCATTCAAATTTCGAAAATGGTTAAAGTTATTGAACTGATATTCAACACATATTGATTTTGTATTACTCCTGACATGCTAGAAACGTTTCAGCTTATTTACTTCATTTTAAAGTATTGCGGAATATTTATGATGTCAGAGCTAGTTACAGCAGACTGGCTGGCACACAATTGAAAGACTGATGTGAATTTTATAAGGCGTAAGTACGCTGCTTCCCTACAACCATGAGTTAACTCTCATGCTTCTCCAACCACTGTAGCATGATTCGCCCTTGTGGCATGGACATTTACCCCGCTGAAAGACGCCAGCACCAACAGGACAGACTGCAGGTAGTCCACAAAAATGTTCGCTTTGTCCACAGGTGTCACGGTACCCTCGAAGGCAACAACTGATCCCATGGTGTCTCAAGTGAATTTCTCCCATAGCATAATACTAGCCCGACTGGCCTGCATCTGAGGCACTGTTTCAAGCAGCCATTTGCCTAGATGATGGCATATCCAAACATGACCATTGACCTGGTGGAATCATGTAACTTATTTCTATTGATCTGGTCCAAACTCAATGATCCTGTGCTCACTGCAGTTGTTGGGTAAACACCGGGCGTATGGATCATCTGTGGTGTTCTCCATGTTTAACTGTGTGTGCTGAATGGTGTTCCCCAAAACACTTCCGGCTTCACCAGCGTCATAATCCATTGTTAGATCCACTACAAATCATTATTTCTTCTGCTTTAGAGAGCAAGCACGCCTCAAATGTCCTCATCTGACGTTCCTGGTCATAAATCAACTTGTGGTTTCTTGATGGCAGCGATCACAGTGAAAAATAATTGGCTGAAAATTTGGGTTGGGACAGCACTATCTACAGTCAATTATGTGGTCAATATAAATACACTCTTTGGTTCACAGGTTTCACTTCTATGATCGACAGACCCCCCTCCCTCACTGAATTAGTTATGGCCAGTCCATATCTTAATTATGTAATTAAGTCTCATTTACCAGGTATGCACATACAGCCCTTCTAATTATACAACAATAATCACTGTGCAGTATAATCTAATCAACCTGCAATGGTCTCACTCAGATGAAACAATACATGCGGCACTTTTAAATTACAGTTAGTCAGCAATCATTCTTAATTGTCCTTTACTGTTGGGGTTTTGCAAAAATTACAACTAAAGTTTCACATTGTTAAATACAAAATTTCGATCATTTACAATTGTAATTTTACATCTCAAATTAATTGAGGAGTGCAGAAAAATTGGTTGTGTCTGAACTTTATGTTACAATAAAAGTTTTGACTGAAATAAGCCTTCGTGATGAAGGTAACTGCAAAAATAGCTAAATAAACAATAACCTTCATAAAAGTGCCAAGTACCTGGAAAGTAATTTAGTGCTTTTGTTCCTATCATGTTTTGGAGATTAGCTACATCTGTTTACATGTCAACAATGTGACTGGAATAGGAAACAATTACTGTTAAGTAACTGAACTGAGCTTTAGCAAAACTAGTTACCTGAAATGGTTCAAATTAATTAGGAAATTATTGTGAGTAATGTAATTTAGCCAAGTTGGGCCGATCTTATCCTCAGAATTACAGAATTATCTCTTTATCTTTCACTAACACTAATGATAATTAAGATAACAAAAATGTATCATTCAAGGAGGCAAATAACAAAACAAAATGGGAATGGGTCCCATCTAATTTTGCTACACACCTCCTTTAGTGAGAAACGTGCAACACCCAGATCAAATTTGTCATCGTTGGTGATGAACTAGTGTAGCAGCCTAACATTTATTTTAATGATGGTTACTTAATGGATAACAGCTGATCGGATTTAACTGCTATGGGAGATGTTTCACCTGGAATTTAACTGCTCAATAATACTATGTTCAAGGTAGAGAGGTTTTCCAGTTATCCAGGTCACGAAAGTTTGCAGTATGTGAGTTAATATACTATCGTTAAACACAATAGGAGACAGTCGCTACCTATGCCATACCTATCTTCATGTCTAATCTGAACACAGGTCTAATACACTGAAATATCATCACTCAGTCTTATAATATTTTGCACATTTTATCCTCATTGCAGTCCATTTGCTGGTTTGTTAGATATGAATGCATAATATAGGCACCCTGTGTTTATAATCACATTTGCTAAAAATCCTTTGTGATCATTCAGTATAATTATATTTTATCGTGGATCAACCCACCACAATTGGGATGCACTTAGTCAGTATGGTATGCCTCCTCCTGCTATGTCACTGCAATCACCACACTCAGCTCACTGACTAAACTGCACATAACAACAACCTACAACTGTAGGTCCCTTACATCATTTCCATAAAAGACTTCTTTGGAGTCATGGGCAAAAAAGACAAGATAAAACGTTGTTGAGTGTTGCAAAAATAAGATAAACAACATTAAATTCAAGAACAAATAATAAAGATTGTGATGTATCATGGATTAAGTCCCTCTGACTTCAGTAGTGAACTGCCTGTACAAAAACATCATACAAAAATTTCAGCACATCTTAATGAAAAGTGGTAAACAATTTTGTAGCACAGTGCAACTCTCATTTAACTTCTTGCACTTGCCTCTTTGCTTTGTCATCCTTTCAGTAGGGCTTTTTTTGTTCATACTGACACCCTTATTTCAGCTTAATTTGGGCCCAAATTACGAAAGGTAGAGAAGAAATACCACAATTAATAACAATGCCATTTTATCCCTATCAAACTGTTGACATGAAATGTGAGGAACAAAACACAATTCAAATATATCAAATCAAGCAACTAATTGAGAATTCTTTACATTCTATTAGCTCAGTCGAAAATGTAGATGCTAACTTAATGTTCTAAAGATGATTTACAGAACTACACACAATTATAACTGATATGGTTGTCCAGAAATAAACTTTAGAAGAAATGGCCTTTTAGTTCGCAATAGAGTAATTATTGTGGTTAAATAGTTAAAATTATTGCCAGTAGGACTGATGTAGAGCTTCCTTGTTCAGTAGACATATGATAAAAAAACTTCAGCTGTTGTATTCATTATTTAGTAAATAGTAAAATAACTCTACTTATGAAGCTTAGTACAAATACGCTATTCATGAGAATAGTTTCACTTGTTATCTTCATGCTTTTTTCATCAGTTACATATAAATATATACAGATATAAATAGGACAACTCACGTGAAAACGAACGAGTGTTCAGGTATTAGCTCTGAAAATTCTTCATATTCAATATACCTTTCAAATCCCCATAAACGTTAAACATCCAATACATTCTCTCTCTCCCTCTCTCTCTCTCTCTCTCTCTCTCTCTCTTCCTCTTCCTCCATGCTCCTTAACTTCTGCGTTTTTTTTAAATTGGAAGCCCCATTTTTTATTACATATTCGTGTAGTATGTAAAGAAATATGAATATTTTAGTTGGACCACTTTTTTCGCCTTGTGATAGATGGCGCTGTAATAGTCACAAACGTATAAGTACATGGTATCACGTAACATTCCACCAGTGCGAACGATATTTGCATCGTGATACATTATCCGTGTTAAAATGGACTGTTTACCAATTGCAGAAAAGGTTGATATCGTGTTGATGTATCGCTATTGTGATCAAAATGCCCAACGGGCATGTGCTATATATGCTGCTCGGTATCCTGGACGACATCATTCAAATGTCCGGACCGTTCGCCGGATAGTTGCGTTATTTAAGGAAACAGGAAGTGTTCAGCTATATGTGAAACGTCAACCACGACCTGCAACAAATGATGATGCCCAAGTAGGTGTTTTAGCTGCTGTCACGGCTAATCTGCGCATCAGTAGCAGACAAATTGGGCGAGAATCGGGAATCTCAACACCATCGGTGTTAAAAATCCTACATCAACATCGATTGTATCCATACCATATTTCTATGCACCAGGAATTGCATGGCGACAACTTTGAACGTCGTGTACAGTTCTGCGACTGGGCACAAGAGAAATTACGGGACGATGACAGCTTTTCTAGCACGCGTTCTATTTCACGACAAAGTGTCATTCACCAACAGCGGTAATGTAAACCAGCATAATATGCACTATTGGGCAACAGAAAATCCACGATGGCTGCGACGAGTGGAACATCAGCGACCTGGACGGGTTAATGTATGGTGCGGCATTATGGGAGGAAAGATAATTGGCCCCCATTTTATCGATGGAAATCTAAATTGTGCAATGTATGCTGATTTCCTATGTAATGTTCTACCGATGTTACTACAAGATGTTTCACTGCATGACAGAATGGCAATGTACTTCCAACATGATGGATGTCTGGCACATAGCTCGCGTGTGGTTGAATCGGTATTGAATAACATATTTCATGACAGGTGGATTGGTCATCGAAGCACCATACTGTGGCCCGCCTGTTCACCGAACCTTACATCCCTAGATTTCTTTCTGTGGGGAAAGTTGAAGGATATTTGCTATCGTGATCCACCGACAACGCCTGACAACAGGCGTCAGCGCATTGTCAATGCATGTGCGAACATTACAGAAGGGGAACTACTTGCTGCTGACAGGAATGTCGTTACACGTTTTGCCAAATGCATTGAGGTTGACGGACATTATTTTGAGCATGTATTGCATTAATGTGGTATTTACAGGTAATGACGCTGTAACAGCATGCGTTCTCAGAAATGATAAGTTCACAAAGGTACATGTATCGCATTGGAACAGCCGAAATAAAATGTTTTAACATGCCTACGTTCTGTATTTTAATTTAAAAAACCTACCTGTTACCAACGGTTCGTCTAAAATTGTGAGCCATATGTTTGTGACTATTACAGCGCCATCCATCACAAAGCGAAAAAAGTGGTCCAACTAAAAAATTCATATTTCTTTACTTACTACACGAATATGTAATAAAAAATGGGGGTTCCTATTTTAAAAAAACGCACTTGTTATCCTTTTGACTTATGGCAGCGCCATCTACTGGGCCTATCATAGCGCTATCTGGTTTCCCCCTTCAAGGTAGATAAGTTTCGTTCTTTGTAGTTTTTTCGTTTGACGCTTATTTCGTGAGATATTTGGCTCGGTCACGGATAATGGACTACCCTGTATATTTCCTTGCAAATGGTTGACATCTTGCTTGATTTGCTGATCTTGGTTCTGCCTCTGTTTTGCTATCTCTTCCCTCTAATTCACAGTTAGATCAGTTTCCTCTGTTTCTAGTTATTAATAGTGATGTTGCTTTTTGTGGCACTTCTGTCATATCATTTAATGTGTTGGTCATAACGTATCTCATCTTCAATCTCCTCTTACATTTCAGCCTTAGCTTCCACAACATCTTTCTGTCCTCCTCCTGTTACCTCAGCTCTGAGTCTATTCATATCATCTCTGCCTCTATCTGAATTTCCTTGCAGTCTGGCACATCTTTCTTCATGGCCTTTGTTCCTTTTTCCTTCACACTCCTGCCACCACTTCTTCCAGCTTTCTTTACTCTCTTGGAATACTACCTTCATTCCTTTTAAATTTGTGTGATATCTTCTCTGTGGTTTCCTGGGATGTTTTTTCTAAACACTCTTTGGTTCTGTGCACACTTACTTTCTTGTTTTTAAAAACATTTCTAACTAGGGTTGTATCCTTTCCCCATATAGAGTTGGCTTCTCTCTTTCTCTTTTTACTGGCGTTCAGCGTAACTGGTTGACTGGTGTGTTGAGCTGTCAGCTGACAGTCGACAATTATTAATTTCTGAATCATCTCTATCTTCCTGTACAATCTCTCTTTTTCTTTACGTTTCACCCTCAACTCTTGTTCTGGCTCAGAAGACGTCTTGGTTATTCACAATGAGCTGAAAAGTTTCTGAATAGAACCCTTTGGTAAACCAAATGCTCCTCCTAATTAACAGTTAATTCAGTAAACCTTCACTGCAGCATTTCACTTAAACCAAATTAACAAAAAGGCTATCAGTACTGAATACAGTAATCTTCACAAGCCTACCAGAACCAAATCCGAAAATCAACATTTGGAGTTTTACACTAAACATTTACATGATTTATATCATACATTATAAACTGATCAACATATGAACATGTAATTCACCATAAATACTTCATCTGATTTGCTGCTCCTTCATAGCATCGCTGCTTAGTTGTATAAACATGCAAACTTGAGCATCCGATACTTCAGAGGAAAATCGTAAAATATATTGGAATTACTGTTTATAATTCTCTACATTAATGCAAAAAACGCAATTTGAAGCCATTTATTTGCTCTGAAGATTGCGTAATGTTGGTTACCATAGCGCCAGCAGATCGTATTCACTCATCCACTGACGCTAGCACAAGTAGCGATGTTTTGTATAACAACGGTGAGACGTGTAATGTGTGAGCAGATTTTGTGTCCGATATTGCCTGACCCCTATCTGTTTCTTTACAATTACTACTTGCTACATTGGAAGAGTATCAATTCACTTAACGTACAGTTGTCAAATGCAGCACAAAATTGCCTTGGAGATGGGTTGCTGCAAAAATCACCTCTGTGCCTTATAACTGAAAAAAGTTTTCTAATGTGTCTTGGTTAACTTTACGTGAGAATAATTATAATTTTGTTCCAGTCAGTACCTCATCAGCAAGCATTTTCAATGCACATATATTACTTGGAAGCTCCTTTACATATTTTATACTCTTGGAGTTATCTTTCCCATCACAGTCTAGAATTTCCAAGAATGAATCCATGACTTCATCACTTGTAGAACATCCAAATGCGCTGAATCACTACTGATATAATTTTTTAAAGGCACAAGCCCTTTGACACTTCATGTATTAAACGCATCTAAAACGTCATTAACTTTCTGAAAAAATACTGAAGTACCAATTGCATATAACGGCATACTACCACAAACACAAGTGTCAATACCAGCCGCCACTGTGTGGCTTAACACACAAATTGCAGTACCCACCTTCATTTTTGGAAAAGTTGACAGTTCCACAGCTTTTTTAGTGAGCTTGTGAGCTAACTTCTTTTTTCTTTGCAAGTCATTTGAATGGGGCTGGGAAATGTCCTTGCAAGAAGTAGTACCAACCGAACCATCATTTGGTGTATGAATTATGTCGTACTTATACAGATTGTTTCTCATAATCGTTAACAAATGTAGGTGTCATAGAAAAAATAGGTCTTCTGCTCCTCATATATCATACTTGGATTGTCCTGTGTAATTCCCAGTCCCTTTCTCCAAAAATTTGAACCCTGGTCAGTCACACAAGTCTTCACAACTAACCAAATTTCCTTACTTCTTTTGACTACTTCATGAATATAGCAGTCAAAAGGATAGCTGCCACTGTTCCATTATTAAAATAGCATAGCAATGGTTATTGAAACCTATTCGTCATTTTACTGTGCATGTAAAGTCCAAGTCCTCAAAGCTAATACCAGTCATAAGTGGTGTCATATCTTAAATTTGTCATTAGAGATATTCCATTCAATGATATATTCACTAGTCTACCAGTATTAGAGAAATGCTGCATTTTCTTCTTTAAAAGATGGATATATTGTCACTTATGCCACAATTTATTTTTATGCCTTCCACATACCTTTGTAATGTACGCATTGATGGAAGCATAAAACATTACGACGAAAACGTTTGTGGCAGTTTCCTTGTCACTGAGAGTTGAGATGGCTTATTTGGGATGTGAAACAGCGGCGACAATGTATTTCACACGAGTTAATTATTGTCTGCATTCATGAACTGGTTTGCTTTGAAGTGTATGAACAAAAGTTAACATTTTTATATGGCTAAACATGGTCTTTCTTCATAGGGTCTTCTCGTCTGCTATTCACAAGCCATTTTCTACTCCTAAAAAGAAACATTAATCGTAAATACATGCATAGTTTGCAAGCGAATCCTGATGATACAGATTAGGATCATAATGGTACATATCTCTCAGGGTCCTTAGGAAACTTAAAGACAGGCGGATGTGGTGGCGTCTTGTTGTTGCTGCAATTTATTTCGCCACAGATGCTCCCATTTGTAAAAATCATTGTACAAATAAAAATAAACAACTAGTAGTCACTTTGGCTTTCACGATCGCACTGTACTCAACAGTTTTACTTGTGCACCGCTTGGCGCGCTGCTAGCGAATTAAGCAACAAAATTGAGGTGAAGTGTCGCGACTATTATGTTACACTGTACCATTCGTGGCACTTGAAGTCGCTACTATCGCACGGCGCAGTGTGTGATTCGTGTGCTATGTCCAGATTCCTTGTACGTGGCAGGTGTAGTGACGTGTAGAATCATCTTGCCGCTTCCTGTTCTTTGGCTCGGTTTCTCCGGATGCTTGTGTGAGGTCAGTCAACAACTGCATCGCTGTCAAAACTAGTGTATACGTTATGGTTTATGGGTCATTGTAAAATCATCCGGTTTCAGCCTTTTGAGGCACAAAATTTTAGACAGAAAATCACAAGAAAAAACTGCTCTAATTAGTTCATAATGGGCATTTGGCCTTACTGGGTATGGTAATGTCCATAGAGGTCTTTCTTTAACGTCTGAATTTCACAGTTTTCTTACGCTGATTTTAACATTCACACTTTTAGACATTGTTCATTGTGACAGTTTCTACTGTTTGGCATTGTGAAAACACACATCATTCACGATATACAAACATTATTGCCCTGGACAGTCGAAATTATACTGTTGTTTCTGCAATTTTTGGCTTTCAAAATTAAGTTTTATCACACTCGCTGCAGTTTAATATTCATTATTATTTGATCCTAAGAATAGGTCCTAGGCATGGTACCCACGAAGCAACACCCCTGATTAAATTTGCTGTCGTTGGCGATCAAACAATGTAGCAGCCTAACCTTTTATGTTAATGTCTGTTACCTAATGGATAAGAGCTGATCGGCTTTAACCACTACAGAAGTTGTTTCAATAGAATTTTGGCAGCTCAATAACATTACGTTCAAGTAAAAGAGGTTCTGCAGCAATCAAGATCACAAAAGTTTGCAAAGAGTAAGGAAATATGAGGATGGATCAAAAAAATCATCTGATTTTAAAAAAAATAAATCATAACTACTTTGTTATTTGAGATATGTGCATGAACAATTTACAATTGGAAGGACCAAACTCTCAAGTTTTACATGGTTCCCACTAGGAAGCAGCAGTGTGTGGCCACTTCAGTTCTAGTAAAAATGGTGTTGGGACAATAGAAAGTGTTTCGAGTTCTACATTTTGCACAGTGTGGGTCAGTAATAACTGTTCAGCGTGACTTTCATACTACATGTGGTGTGGATTCTCCTACAGCACAGAGCATTAGATAATGGCGTGAACAATTGAGAGAAACAGGTTGTTTGTGTAACAAATCGCCGAGCTGTCCCCGAGTGTCTCACACAGATGTCAAACACATCCGCCATAGTTTCACAAGGAGTCCACAGAAATCCTTTCACTGGGCACCTCAACATGTCCTCAATGTCCGTCTATCGTGTGTTGCATTGACGTTTGAACATGAAAGCATACAAAATTTAGCTACTGCGTGCTCTTCATGAAGGTGACAAACAACAATGTGTGGAGTTCAGTAATTTCATTCTTTACAAGATGGAGGATGACAATTTTCTTCCATGCTTAGTGTTTAGTGACAAGGCAACCTTCCATTTAAATGGGAAGGTTAGCTGTCATAAGTGAGAATATGGGGTACGGAACAATGATATGAAGTTGCACAGCATGAGAGGGACTCTCCAAAATGTAATGTATTTTGTGCAGCTTCAAGGGAAAAGGTGTATGATCCATCTTTCTTTACTGAGAACACTGTTACAAGAAGCACATATCTCAATAGGCTTGAGAACTTTCTTTTCCCACAGTTGGAGACTGATTCAAATGAGTTCCTTTACCAAGAGGACGTTAAAAATGGGGTACAGCCACATTGGTAACTGGAAGCGCTCTAATTTTTAAATCAAGGTATTACTGAGCCATGGATCAGTCGCACTGGACCAAATGATTCAGCCTTATACACTACTGACCTCCAAGGTCACCAGGCCTGACTGTATGTGATTATTTCTTATGGGAGTTTATAAAAGACTCTGTTTATGTGGCTCCATTACCAACAACAATGAATGAGCTGTATGGATATGGTATCTGTTCTTTCAGACATGTCTGAAAGAACAGCTACCATAGGTGACCATGCAGTGCTCTAAAATGAAACAATAATTAAATCAAGACCCTACACTGCCAACAGGCATTGATATACGTCAATGGGGACAGCTGAAAATGTGTGCCCTGACCAGGACTCACATCCGGGATCTCCTGCTTACATGGCAGACACTATCCATCTGAGCCACCGAGGGCACAGAGGATAGTGCGACTGTTGCACGCTCCCCATCAGACCCACATTCCCAACCTAATGTGCACACACTACATTCATAGTGCCTCTGCCATCTTCATATAGTTAAGACTAACCGGCCATTGACCTCCTTCTTCTGTGCAGATGCACACATATTGCCTGAACTCTTACGGGACTCAGTAAGATTGTCTGCCATGAGTAATGAGTGTAAAGGGCAGGGGCACTACGAATATACTATGTGGACATTAAGTTGGGAATGTTGGTCTCACAGGGAGCGTGCAAGGGATAAGTCCCTGCAGTCGCACTATCCTCTGTGCCCTCGGTGGCTCAGATGGATAGAGCATCTGCCATGTAAGCAGGAGATCCCAGGTTCCAGTCCCAGTCGGGGCATACATTTTCAACTGCCCCCATTGATGTATATCAATGCCTGCCGGCAGCACAGGGTCTTGATTTAATTACCATTTCATGAATGAATTGAGTTGTGGCATAACAGCAGCTGTGGAAGCTGCAACTCAAGACATGCTCGCTGCAGTGTGGGAAGAATTTGAATACTGCATTGACATATGCCATATATCTCAAGGGAGCATATTGAACGCCTATGAAGAGGTATGAAAGAAACTTTTTGAGTTTCTCATTCACCAAAAAAATTCATTGTATATGTTCATTAGTTTCAGAAATATAGACAAGCATAATTGGAAGAATTTTTTTGATACACCCTGTGTTATCGTCAAACACCATAGGATACAGTCGCTACATTTGTCACACATATCTTCATGAGTAATCTCAGCTGAGGTACAGTATATGGAAATATCACCAATCCTCATTATAGTATTCTGCACACATTATCATTACTGCAATCCATAGGCTGACACAGTAGATATGAACACATAATATTGGTACTCCATAATTTTAATCACAATTTGCTAAAAATTATCTGTCAATACTCAGTATAATTCCTTTGGCTTACTGAGGGTCAACCCACGGCCATGAGAAGCATGGCTAAGAGGACATGTAGAATAGTGTAACCATAATAAGTGATTTAAATGGCAGAGCGGAGGTGTGCCCATAGGCTCAATAGCGCCCTCTTTTGTGTGACCTTACAGGTCACTATTACATAATGCTCAGTCAGTGTGGAAGCATCATATGACATGAAACAGTGAGGTGTATTTGGAACCAGTGGAAAGTAGAGGGCTGTACACTGATGACTGCCACTTGTCTGCTTGGCATAACAGACAGAAGAGTTTCACCCACAGTGTTGGTGTTACCTTGGAACACTGCAACGCTTATGGACATACCTTCTGCGGGCGGACTGGTGGCACACACGTGCCATTGCATCAGCTTCCATTGACCAGAATCCACCAATGTCGCAGGCTGCGATAGGCACATAATGCTGACACTGGTTTTCTGAGTGGCAAAATGTAGTGTTTTCAGATGAGCCCTACTTCACCTTATCCTACAGTGATTGTCGCATGTACATTCGATGCCACTGTGGTGAACACAGTTGTGCAGACTGTATTGTTGAGTGACGTAGCAGACACATGCCAAGTGTGATGATTCGGCCTGCCATTGCCTAGAACACACAATCCTTGCTCCTACAACTTGTGGGCAATCTGAACAGTTACTGCTAAATCAGGGAGGTTTTACAGCCTTCGGCACTGCACATCCTGCAGGCCATTCCACGTACCATATTTCAGCATGACAACACCCAGTCATGTTGTCAGAAATGTGTAAGCCTTCTTTGAAGAGAGCGGGTACCATTTGTTCACTGGATGGCCTGTTCACATGACATGTCGCCCATAAAACCTGTCTGAGATATGGTCAGTCAGCAACGTGTTTGTTCAGTTCCTCCTGTTGCCACAGTTGATGCTTTGTGGACTAGCCTACAAAACAAGTGGCAGAGTATTTCCCAACAGTGTATTCAAGCTCTCTTTGATTCTATGTCATGATGTCTAACAGCTCTGACTACAGAGTGTCATGATACTACTCTATACTGAATTTCCACAGTCACGATGCGTGTACAGGACTGTAATACTAATCATTTCTGTAGTATCATCATGAAAAATGAATTTCGTTATGACCACATCTCTCGGTCTTCGTGTTTCACTTTTTCAAAACAGCAGTGTATAGTTATCGCTGAGTGAGCCACCTTGGATCCCTCACACATGAACATCCAACACCAGATCGCCTACTCACAGTTTCACTATCCTTTAGTCACTTTCCATAGATGCTCACGAGAACAGCACTTGAGCAGCCAACCAGCGTTGCCGTTTCTGACATGCTTGTTCGCAGGTGCTGGGCCACAAAAATTTACACTTTGACAAAGTCACGTATGTCAGCTCATTTCTCCATTTGTGGCCTGCATTGTCACTAGGATGAGCCTGCATTGGTCTCCACTCTGCTTATCTGATTTCTGTACGGAATGCCTGCAGTGCTACCTGGCGCCATTCGTTCCTGCAGTGGACGGTGGCCAGAGTGTTTTGGTTCGTCACTGTACCTTCACACAAAAGTCAATTCATAAAATATATAGTACGACAAATTTTCCATCCTTGGTTGCCCTCTACACCAATACACTACTGTCTATTTGGAAGCAGATTGCAAATGAATCGCTTTTTTGTATTAAAAAGCACAGCATGCGATTTGGAGCTAAAGAGATTAGTTTTATACATAAATGAATTTAGTTGTTTGTGCGCTGTTTAGTACTGGGTAACGTCTACATACAGATAACTAGATAAGCATCTGCACCATCTAGCTTTAAACTATAATTTCATTTGCTAGTATAAAGCACATGGACAACACCTGAGAGAGCAGCAAGTGTGATTGTTCAGAACTGGAATTTAATTCAAATCCATGGTACTTAGGAAATCTATCAAAACAGTATTCTTTGTAATTGTCTCCTTTCTTATACTCTAAATATGATTTCATAGTTTGTATTTTTCTCACTTACTGTGAACAAACATGTTGTTTTCTCAAATCTCTGCTTTTATTTCATAATGTTTGTTGTTATGTAAGTGTCAGACTCTATTCCTAACTTTTAAGTTGTTATGACGTTTCTTATTTTCTACCAAATTCATATTGTGTCATGCCTGTAATAATGCAAAATATTCCTATCACATCCCAAGGGTGGAGTTTACAAGGGATATAGTGACAGGGGTGCCTGGTGCAGGGAATACAGAAGGTTGGCCAAAGTGAGAGGGAATCTTCTGCCCAACTGAACGTTTCCCCCTCGAAATTTAGGTACCAATTACAGCAATGGGGGTGGGAGGTGGATGACAACTACAGAAGTGAAACACTTCTATAGAACCAGTGAGCCCTAGCCCTAGTATAGAGAAAAGTGCAATGCGAAACAGCCCTAACATACTACAGGCTCAGGAGACATTGGAGAGTTGGTGGCGAGCATCAAGCACAGTTTTTTAACCTTCCCAGTGTCTGTTATGTGAGGCTATCTGCTAATGTTAGGATAATTTAACACATAGTGCAAAATTTTTTCAGAAGTTTAGAAGGAAATCCAGATTATGATTATGATTATTATTATTATTATTATTATTACTATTTTAGTGTTTCACCTCTTCTTGACAGGAGATTTTGTTAAGGAAACAGTTGTGCCATTGATGGAATGATATAACTTTAGAGAGGATTAGTTGCCAAGATTCTTGGTGGAAATAAGGGGTCAGGTGTTCTTTGCTGACTAGAAAGAAGGAGTTTCGCCTCTGAACCTGGCACTGAACACATAAATACATTGCAGGCAGCACTTTCAACTGAAACAGCAGAGTGGGGTCCAATGTTCGAGTACTTGCCACTGTGATTGTAGCATCGTACTGGATGGAACCCAGACATGGTGTCACATTGTGCTCATACTGCACTGACACCAATAGCGAACATGATTAGCGCCTCTGGTATGTTGGGACCTTCATGAACTAGAAGTTAAGTTTCACGATCTGTTTCACATTCCCATGTTTCTCAGTGCATTTTCGTTTGCATGGGCTTCTTCAGTTCTCTGTGTAGAAAATCAATCACAGTGATTGATGTGTAGCAGGATGAGGTAAATTTCAGAAAGTCAGATACGTGATTATTAACTAATGTTGACCCTCCACCAGCTAACTTTGCATTCAAATAGTTCACTTTAGAGATTCCCATAGTTAATATTCTAGGCTTGTAATTCTCATGATTTGACTATTTACTTATATGCTTGTCCATTCTAATGCTTTCTCCAACAAACTGAAGAGTTCAATTAAATCATGTCTTTGATTTGAGTAGCTGTTGCCTCCCATACCACATTTAGTATTTTTCAAAGATAAAATGCAAATTTCCCACCTAAAGATTCACTGCTTGGCCCATGACCTTTCATAGCGTTAATCGATCTGTTACATACATTTATTTCAGCACTGAGTCTCAAGAGTGTTATGTATCACGACTACTTCTGGTTCAGTTAAAGTCACACACACATATGGGGTTTTGCACACTTCATTTGTGTTCTTACAACAGTACCTTCAACTGTGAAGATTAAAGTTTGCCTCCTGATTTTTCTGGTTTAACAATCTCACCAATGAAAGTGAGAACATAGAGTTTCATAATAGAAATTAAGTAAAGTAACACTCAGTAGAATAGTTACAATGGGTTTTCGAAATTTCAAAATGGACTGGAACTTGGAATTTTACCAGGTTAAATTGGCACACTTCTGCACTTACCTTCAAGTCCGATGAAAATTAAAGGGTGGTGTGATTTTGTAAATTCAGTAGTATCACCATCGAAAATGTTCCCTGCACTTCCTTTCCTTGCATTGTCAGGTGAATTTCAATACACTACCTATGAAATGCTTTTCTCAAAATGCAGGCTGTAACTTTAAATACATTTATTACAAATTTGTAGCAGCATTTAAAACGTCTCCACATGACAAAATTTATCACAACACTCTGTCTCATACCACCATGCTTTTCCTATAATTTTGCAGTTATTAGAATTTCAGGCATATATTACTACTTGCACAAATTGCAGTAAGATTCTACAATCCTGGATAGCTAATTAGTTAATGCAGGAGCATTTCTTTATGAACGTTCATATGTAACAATAGCTTAACATAATTACACATGCTAACTTATTTGTCCCAATAATGCTTTCCACAAAAGTGTTAATTACTATCATATTATGTACTCATAAATACGCATGTTCCTAGCATGTTTTTGATTGTGTAATATGTGATACACTTACTACTTACTGAACCAGATGTCGAAATGGATCAATAACTGTGTTTGCTTATATACAAACAATGTTGGCGGCATTTTCAATACAATATTTCCATGTGCTGATTGAAATTTACACAATAGGTTGATCAATTACATTCAAAACATTCGTTTTAGTATGAATGATGCAAGAATAAAACATTCAAGTTGGATGTTGTATATGCACATAACAATTTGTGGTGTACTGCAGTTTCATTCTATATACATCATCACAATTTTCCACAGTACATACACACTCTCCCCACCCCACTGAATATCACACATAAGACATACAGATGAGACACTGACAGGGTATGCATGTAGTGGAAGTGGGAGATTTTTTACAAAAATGTTATGGTGTATGTCTGTTTGTACTAAAAGATAGTGACAACAAGCAATCTATCAATCACATTATATGAAGTTTGTTATTTACACAAAGTGTAAGTGTCAATCAATGTTTTTACATCAGAAATCAATTTACATAGACACACAATTTCCCATGTTGTGAAAGGTGTTCACCAAATCCTTTTCGATAGCACACGTGTGCCCCTCTTTCCTCACACAGTTTTAGAGTCACCTCCAAGATTCAAGTATGCACCTATCTTCATCATCTTGTCTCCTACTTCTTCCAAATCTGGTCTAGCACTTCAACCTCAACACATCAAGTAGTTTCAGAAAATTATGTATTGAACTCATTACCAAACAACCACTCACAGCATGATTAAAGGATAACAGACATCATCAAACAATCAATGCACTTGGGTAGGTTTAATAAATCATAATGTCACAATAATTCAGTCTTATGAAAGTAACAAATTATCACAAGCAATAACACGATTAAATGCAGGGATATACAGCTAAAATGTATACACCTCAAATAATATTAGTCGTTGACATGGAGAAGTTAGTAATAGTTTCTTTGCCATCCAACCAGTCATAATGCTATTTATAAGTGCAATTTATGCTAGCAGCAGGGATTTATGTGCTATATATGAATCAAGGTTACAAAATAAAAGTATTAATTAAATTTTCTACTAATTAGAACCAAGATTAAGTCATTTATATTCAGATTTATCTATATTATCTATTCATTATGGTTGAAGGCTCGTTCTCTATGTTTATTTTGTATGTGAGTTACATGGATAGACAGAGATTAATTCTCGCTGCCATGAGAACTTGGTAAATATATACACTTATGCTGTTTCATTACACCAATTTCGTAAAATCGATGAGTAGTGTTTACAGTGTAGACATGAGCAATGTGACAGCACAAATAGTATTTTAGTGTTTTATATGATCTTGTGAAGATGTGTTATGTAAAATCCATTTATCTCTCTCTGTTCATCTACTATGCTGTGTAATGATGTAGAAGGAATCCTTAGAACAGGTTTCCTCAGCTTAGATTATAAGTGACACAGAGATATAAATTATTTTTGTGTCCTTCTCTGAACTTTAGACACTGAATAGCAAAAGCTAGCAAATTTGCAAATAGATATCACATTAGTATTTACAATCTTAGATAGTAATTATAAGTCATGATCCTTAACAACAAGTTTCCTCTTACTTCAGTATATTCCAGTAGTAAATGAATCATAGTTAGGAGTGTTCCTTTGTAGTACTGTCATCTGTTCATCTTTCAGTCAACATAGTATACATCAGTGTTCTGGCATAATGTATGGATTAGAAATGGCTGAATTCAGTTACTGTGGCAATAATTAGTTGACTATGCTTCTGATATAATGATTGAAAAATAGTTTAAACAGTATCCATCAAATTCAGTTGGTTCATTGTATTTAAAAAGTGCTTTCACATAAATATAGATCATTCCAACAAGTTACTTGAAGTATTTGACTAACATTTACACATGACATTATGTGCATCCAGTCTTTCATACAGAAGCAACCATTAGAAAATCATATACTTAAATAATACCAGTTAGGTTGTACAAGCTGTTTCTGCCTATCCCAAATGATTATTAATCCACACTCATATAAAGAACGAATGAAGAAATGTTGAATATGAAATGTTGGTATTAACAAATGGATACTTCATGATTCAATAACACTTAGTACATGCAAGTACTCAACTGTATATATACTTCATATACGGCAAACCCTAATTGTAACAACATGAGAAAATGACCAATCCTGTTGTTCAGTAAGTATTTTCCAATTAAAATTTGAAAAATATCGTAACAAGTAATTTACATGCTTTACAAACTACCTCTGTGATTGAATGTGCTTCTAGACATCAATAGTCCATTGAATTTATCTTTTCACAAAATTATTTGATAACAGTAAAACTCCAAGTCTAGTATAGCATCAGAGACAACAATTTACCCACACGTTTTCTACGTCACAAATAACTCTCTGGCTTCATTCCTACTTGAGAAACCCCCAATTTCTCTTTGTGCATAATTCTCTTAAAGAGTCTAGACTTGCTACAAGAAACACTCAATTTGTATAAGTTTATTCCAAACGTTTTCCATAATTAACTGTTCTTCTATCTTGAGGATTGAAACACATGTTGCATCTCAGACCCATCAGATGTAATTCGTGTATTTCTTTATACAGCCATCAGACTTATAGTAAACACAAGACAAACCTCCATCTTATTCCCAGATACAAACATGTTACAGTAGAGAATACTACAACTACATAATAATAATCATCAAAGTATTCTAATACATATCATACTTCATGAATGTCTCAAAAAAAACATGAAGAAAATCCCTACATTCCATCATCACAGCATACATAAACCAACATGAACATCATAATATTCACATTCACACCCAATATGACAACATAGTTCCTCAATTCACTGCTTTCACATAGTAAAATATTCTGACTACAGTGCATTGATTTACAAATGACAATCATCCTGCACATGTTCAATACTTTCAACCTCTTTTGCAATATATATCAAACATTTATTCGGTTCACTGATAAAATTACACATACATGACACAAAGTACTCACATATTACAGTTCTCATAAATTACGCATGATCTGAAAAATAATATGCTCACTCCATGCATCACCCACAGTAAAATGTAGGCATGAAAAGAGACAAAAGTTGTTTAAGTTTGAAAACTGAGCTCAATATTCTCCTCTCACAACAAAATTCTACTAACAGTTCCATTTTCTCATAATAATTTCATTCAGATACTGACTTCAAATCTCAAACATGACAAAAGTAAACCAACAAGTCTGACTTCCTATCTTTCCAGCCACAAACAGAGCACAAGAGTTCCCTAAAACATTGAAAACTTTATGTTTTTCTGATTTCCATAAAAACAGATAGAACAGAAACCCAAAGTATATCTAATCTCAGAACATGCAAAATATCCTTTTTCTTCAAAATCAACCAAATTATTCCTTTTTAAAATAGAAGACAAATTAGTCGCTACATGAGCATAAATATAAACAGATTTTTCTATCTGAACAGCATAAAGTACCTTAAATGTAATCATATTACAGAATTCCTGAGAAGCAATATGAAATATTTCATTTCGGAAGCATAACATACTTTTTTAAATCTTTGGAAATTAATAGACAATCGTTTCAGTAACACTGTTGTGGATCCACAGTTGATAATATCTAATATATGTACACCTAGCACACGTAGGAGGAGGATAGCACAATAACAGGGGATAACTTATCTGTAGATTAGTCAGAGAATAAAAGTCGCAAAGAAATAGAACGTTTTCTAAAAGTATGCCACATTAGTGCAGGAACTGGTGTTCATCAAACACATAGTACACAAGTGAGTCTATTTCCACCTCTCCGCTCCCCGAGGGCACTGAAATTTTGTTTCATATAGATCATCGCTGTTTTTATCATTTTCTTGTACTTCTAACATGAATTTCTTTGAAAGCTCTTATTTCGACTTCACATTACATGTATACATCGAAAATGTGGAATGGTAGTTGGAGCTAGACGCAGGGGACTTTCTATTTCGGTAATCGTTAGGGAATTCAGTATTCTGAGATCAACAGTGTCCATAGTGTGCCAAGAGTGCCAAATTTCAGGCATTACCTCTTACAACAGGCAACGCCAACGACCTTCACTTATCTACCGACAGCGGTGGCGTTTGCGTAGAGTTGCCAGTGCTAACTGACAAGCAACACGGCGAGAAATAACCCCAGAATTCATTGTGCGACGTAGGACGACGTATCCGTTAGAACAGTGCGTTAATGGGCTATGGCAGCAGTAAACCAATGCAGGTGTCTTTGCTAACAGCACAACATCACCCGCAATGCCTCTCCTGAGCTGGTGATCATAGCAGTTCGACCCTAGATGGCTGGAAAGTCATAACCTGGTCATCTGAGTCCCGATTTCTGTTAGTGACAGCTGATGATAGGGTTCGAGTGTGGTGCAGACCCTAAGAAGCCACAGACCCAAGTTGTCAACAAGGTGCTGTGTGAGCTGATGGTGGCTCCATAATGGCGTGGGCTGTGTTTACATGGAATGGACTGTGTGTTCTGGTCCAGCTGAACAGATCATTAACTGGAAGTTGTTATAGTCAGCTACCTGGAGACCATTTGTTCCCAAACAATGATGTCACGTCACCAGCTCTGATGGTTCAGAATTGGTTTGAAGAACTTTCTGGATAACTCAAGAAAATGATTTGGCAACTCAGATCGCCAGCATCACTCACATCGAACATTTATGTGACATGATCGAGAGGTCCGTCCATGCACAACATCCTGCACTGACACAGTCACAATTATGGATGGCTATGGAGACAGCGTGGTTTAACATTTCTCAGGGGAATACCAACAACTTGTTGAATCCATGCTATGTCGAGTTGCTGTTCTATGCCAGATGCATGGTATTAGGAGATACCCCATGACTTTTGTCACCTGAATTATTACTATGTGTTTATGTTGTGTACAAAGTTCCACATAGTCAGCACGTACACAACTTTCCCACTAGAGCGCGCCCCGCTAAGCACAACAGTGCAGGCGCAGCGCTCGTCTGTCTCCGCACTACGAGATGGCGCTGCCTTAGAGACGGACCAAATTCTGCTTCTGCCGATCCGCATATTAATATGTAACACAGCCAATGAGATTGCTGCTAACGTAGAACCTTTTCTCCTCGCAGATCACACTCGCACAGGGATACCTGAACGCTCGAGGTATTATAATGAGTGTACAGACCTCCGATCAGTCAGTCTGCATTAGTCTGCACCAGTCTGCCTTAGTCTGTACCAGTCTATAGTCATGTTTCAGTCTGCGCCTAATAAGATTACCATATTCCTGTACATAGCCATGAAGATAAATGTATAGACACTTTGTCAAGTATCGGAGATATGTGAGAATAAGATTAACGTACCAAGACCAAAAGAACTTCAGGTTGTCAATTGTAAACAGCATCCAGAATCAAGTTACGTAATGTCTATTCTTTTTACTATTTTAATAAATGTGTGTGAAAATTAATCAAGTTCTGTTTAAAGTTGGTCACCGTCAATCTGCTACTCTAAGCGTGCAAGTGGCTTTTCTATCGTCTGACCTAACGGCAGAAGATAAACACGCCACGATAAGACCACGAGACATATTGCTGACGCTCGCCTACTTCGTTAGAGCGACAAGTCAAATAATCTGATGGTGTGTGTACTGAAGGTCTTACAGTACGCACATCGCAGTTTATTGGTATGTGGGTTCCGTTTTTTCATTATATGATTTTTGTACTGTGTTTGGGTCGAAATTGTTTATGTAGGCTATATATTGGAGTATACTTATTTCTTTCGGTATTATAAGTTGTTCTAGTGGTAGATTAGGAATCCCATTACTCATGGAATGGAAATACGTGTATTTTTGGGAGTCTGAATGATAAGCGTTATTGTGTCTGTTGTAGTTGCCACACAACAATCAGTAACATGCATAGATACGCAGACATTAGTGATGTCTCGCTGCAGTCGGCAACGATGAATAGGAGAGGCTGAAGAAGATACGCCCTCTTTCTCAGGACAGCAGCGTCCTCACACAGAGGTCAATATAGAGCCGAGCATGGTAGAGGTCTGTCCCAGTTCATGACCTCAGTTTCAGCTGTCAACATACATGATTAGGATTAAAGAGTTATTCAGGTCTTAGGTGGAAGTATACTTTTTTAAGTGCTGAACATTTTACTTTAAGGGATGCATTGTACTTTAAGTGATGTTTTAATAGTCAATGACATTTGTAAGTTACCAAGCACTTATGTGGAAAATAAAGAGAAGTAATATTTGGCATATTGTACTTCTGATGATTCATCTTCCAGAGCAATTAAAGAACCTACAGTTATGCCTAGATGATGGTAGCTTCGTCTGGTCATAACAGTACACGTTTCAGAAGTGTGTTTGTTGTTCTTGATTTTCATTTTTAATTCTAGGAGGTTAAAGATTCTTGAGCGTAAAATATGTTCCATAATTATCCAACGAATGAGACAATACGATATAGGCGCATAATTACTTCCATCTGCCCTATGACCTTTCTTTAAAACAGGAATGACCTGCGATATTTTTCAGTCACTAAGTAACCTCTGTGGCTCCAGTGATCAACGATAAAATCCTGCTAAAAGGGCAGCAAGTTCTTTCGCATAATCTTTGTAGAATCTTACAGGTGTCTTATCTGGTACTGATGCCTTTCCACTACAAAACGACAGGAGCTGTTTTTCTGTTCCGCTATCCGTCATCTCAGTTCTGCCATTTCCACGTTCGCACGATTATTGAAAGGAAGAACTGTGTGTTACGATCTTCCGCGGTGAAACAATTTCGGAAGGATGGACTCAACATTTCTGCTTTACCTCTGTTACCTTCCGTTTCCGTGCCAGAATGGTCACTGAGAGAATGAACAGAGGATTTCGAACCTGTTACTGATTTCAAAACTAAACTAAACAACGCCAGAACAGGCGATGAAGGCCCGACGGTACCGACCGACCGCCGTGTCATTCTCAGCCCAGAGGCGTCACTGGATGCGGATATGGCGGGGCATGTGGCCAGCACACCGCTCTCCCGGGCGTATACCCGTTTACGAGACCACTTACTGATCTTAGGTAAGACCAAACCTATTAGGGTTTTTACTCAGGTCGGTTGGCAAAATTTTACTTTCAGAGTCGTTGAACGCTTGTCTCATTGTTCCGCTTACACTCGTTTTCACTTCAGCTTTCGTTTGTCTGCTATGTTTTGACCCATCTTGAATCTGTGATGAAGCTCTCTCTGTTAACGTAGCAGTTTTATAACACCGCTATTAAACCATAGTGAGTTTCCCATCCCGTAAGTCCTCGTTCAGAACATACTTGTCTACAATGCTTTTGAATTTTTCTATTTGTGCTCCATATCTTCATCCTCATTATACTCTGCAATTTGCATCCTGTCTCTCTTGCTAAGTAAAAATGTCTTCCTACCCTTCTTAACATTCCTTGTAAAACCCGTAACCATGGTTGCTATGAGAGCCTTATGATCACAGATACCCACCTCTACGTTAACTGAGTCGATACTTTCAGATTTGTTTGTTGCTAGGAGCTCCGAGAGTTGTTTCGCTATCCGCTTGACGTAATTTTCTGATACGACATTCCGCATAATGTCACACAAATCCCTGTCTGTGATACCAGTTTAGATAGCATGACTCTCCAAAACTGTATCTGGCAAGGTGAAATCACCACCCTTTACAACCAGGAAAATTACTAACGATATTGCGTAAGCTCTCCCTGAAGTGCTGTACCACTATAGTTCCTGACCCAGGCGGGCTTTGAAAACACCCAAACACCATGTTTGACCGAGCTGTGATGCTTAACTTCACCCCATGGTATGGTCATGTGACTAGGGCCTCCCGTCAGGTAGACCGTACGTCGGGTTCTAGTCTTTCGATTTGACGCCACTTCGGTAACTTGCGCCTCGATGGCGATGAAATGATGATGATTAGGACAACTCAACACCCAGTCCCTGAGCGGAGAAAATCTCCGATCCAGCCAGGAATCGAACCGGGCCCTTAGGACTGACATTTTGTCGCTCTGACCAATCAGCTACTGGGGGCGGACAACTTGACCCAGATTAATTCAAATTCAGAATCCGTGATAACCTCGATGGATATTATCGAGTTCTCTACTGAAGGAAATACGCCACTACCGCTGGCGGACTAACCTATCCTTACTGTAAACATTCCATTCCTGAACTTGAGATTTCGTGATATTCAGATCCAGTTTCAACTAATGTTCTGTTCCTAATAATTTCTGAGTATCATAACCTTAAAGAAGCGATATTAATTCAGTGAGCTTTCCTTGGATACTGCTGCAGTTTACTGACATCATGTTAACCTTTTCTACACCCCACATGTTGGGACGAGCATGCACGAAAACATTGTGGCTGATATAACTTCGATTTTGGACGGCAATTCATCTCTGATCTCGGTGGAGGGGTGGGGGGCGGGGGGTGGCGGATTGGTCTAACCTAAAATCCCCCATGCACATGACATACACTCCGCTACACTATTAGCCGTTTCCTGCGTGTTAAGGGGACTCCTATAGTTGTGCAGTCGATAGCGGGGGTCGAGAAATTCGCATCCGATAGCGTCACAGAGGCGTCTGAGGCGCTGGCGTAGAGATTCCACTCTGCTACACACCAGAGGACCGCAATCAACCCTTGCTGTGTTTCCAGAATGAAATTTTCACTCTGCAGCGGAGTGTGCGCTGATATGAAACTTACTGGCAGATTAAAACTGTGTGCCCGACCGTGACTCGAACTCGGGACTTTTGCCTTTCACGGGCAAGTGCTCTACCATCTGAGCTACCGAAGCACGACTCACGCCCGGTACTCACAGCTTTACTTCTGCCAGTACCTCGTATCCTACCTTCCAAACTTTACAGAAGCTCTCCTGCGAACCTTGCAGAACCAGCACTCCTGAAAGAAAGGATATTGCGGAGACATGGCTTAGCCACAGCCTGGGGGATGTTTCCTTGCTGTGTTGCTATAAATAGCTTAGCCTCCACCCTGTGCGCAGGGAATATTGTTAAATTATTCTTGTAGTTCCTCTTTTAACCTCTCCCGTCTCAAGAGAGATATTAGAATGAGCACTAACAAGGGAACCTCCCCATCGCAGCCCCCTCAGATTTAGTTATAAGTTGGCACAGTGGATAGGCCTTGAAAAACTGAACGTAGATCAATCGAGAAAACAGGAAGAAGTTGTGTGGAACTATGAAAAAAAATAAGCAAAATATACAAACTGAGTGGTCCATGTGCAGGATAAGCTACATCAAGGATAGTGTGAGCCTGTGAGCGCCGTGGTCCCGTGGTTAGCGTGGGCAGCTGCGGGACGATAGGTCCTTGGTTGAAGTCTACCCTCGACTGAAAATTTTAATTTTTTATTTTCGCAAAGTTATGATCTGTCCGTTCGTTCATTGACGTCTCTGTTCACTGTAAGAAGTTTAGTGTCTGTGTTTTGCGACCGCACCGCAAAACCGTGCGATTAGTACACGAAAGGACGTGCCTCTCCAATGAGAACCGAAAACATTTGACCACAAGGTCATAGGTCAACCGATTCCTCCACAGAAAAACACGTCTGATATATTCTATACGACACTGGTGATGGCATGTGCGTCACATGACAGGAATATGTTGTCGACCCACCTAACTTCGAATGGGTTAAAAGATTCTGCTACCTTGCCCGATTTAGGTTTTCTTGTGGATGTGATAATCACTCCCAAAAAAGTGATGAAAATAAGAGTTTGTCACGTAAACTGCAACAAATGAATGCAACAGTTTCACAGTCGCAGAGTTTTCCCTGTGCTCTGTCAAAACATACGTTTTTAACGTTTTCAAATTTTTCCGTTTAGGTGTATCGTCCCCATGCTATGGCGCAGTCACCTCGCATCGGACGGACGGACGGACAGATAATAATTGTCTGAAAATAAAAAAATAAACTTTTCACTCGAGGGAAAACTTGAACCAAGGACCTCTCTCGTTCCGCAGCTGCTCACGCTAACCACGAGACCACGGCGCTCATGGGCGTAGGCTATCCTTGGTGTTCCCTATCTTGCGCATGGTCTTCTCAGTTTGTATATTTTGCTTATTTTTTCATAGTTCCACACAACTTCTTCCTGTTTTCTCGATTGATCTGTGTTTAGTTTTTCAAGGCCTATCCACTGTGCCAACTTATAACTAAATCTGAGGGGGGTGCGATGGGGAGGTTCCCTTGTAAGAGGCTTTTGTTATCCACCGCAACTAGCTCGCCATTCATCATTAATGTTCAGAGTGTCAGCGACTAAGAACGACAAGCACACAGTGACAGGATTGCTAGAACAGTGTGTCCATGGTTGCAAGTCCTTAAATAATTTCAAGCAAAGTCGGCTCCATTCAGCGAATGACGCCACACCTGTGATGGCGCC
The DNA here is from genome assembly GCF_021461385.2 of Schistocerca piceifrons. NCBI lineage: Eukaryota > Metazoa > Arthropoda > Insecta > Orthoptera > Acrididae > Schistocerca > Schistocerca piceifrons. The sequence continues at coordinate 63,892,203 of NC_060148.1, read as the reverse complement.
GTCTGTATGACTGATCTCGTGAGAACACGGTGCGCTGTCGTCGATTCCGATTGGGCAGACCGTTATCTTACGTGTCTGTCTGATACACCAGAGAAATACGAGCTCATTTCCTTTTTATGAGAAGCTTCTATTACATACGGCACCAACGAACGCTCATTCCCTCATGGTCACAAAATTTGTTGGACGCGATATCGTATTTGTAAACGGGGATTATTACTTTCGTAATTGTAAGATACGGCAGAGCTATAAATCTAATGTCCATTTAGCAACAGGAATAGGTAACCTTTGTAGCGTGTGTTGTACGCTTTGTTGACTTACACCATGGACATTTCAATGACATGGAACATTTACTGCAGACACGAACTCTACAAGCTGCTTCTGTCAATAATTTTACTTGCGAAGTTGTTTAACGTAGACCTCGTGCTGGAGGTTTGATAAAAGTTGCTCATAACGAAATTTTCAAGATGACGTACAAAATACAAAACTAACTCTCGGTAGTTATATTGCTAAGCAAAATAATTTCGCTTTGGTACCATTAACTTCTTGACCCGTCTACAATGCAGTTTCGATGGAGTTTCGATTTCTCGAAAAAAAGGCCTATTTATCTCATATTTATACTGAAACATACAAATAATGGGACACATAGGATATACGAGGGTAAGTCAGTTATTATCCACGAAGTACTTATAAGTGGTTCAAATGGCTCTGAGCACTATGGGACTTAACTTCTGCGGTCATCAGTCCCTTGAACTTAGAACTACTTAAACCTAACCAACCTAAGGACATCACACACATCCATGCCCGAGGCAGGATTCGAACCTGCGACCGTAGCGGTGGTGCGGATTCAGGCTGTAGCGCCTAGAACCACTCGGCCACACAGGCCGGCAAAGTATTTATAAACTTATATTGTTATCAAATAGGAAACTAAACAAGAACATCATTTTTCAGCATAGTCTCCTTGCATTGCAACACACTTTGTCCAAATTTGTACAAGCTTCCTGATGCCCTCATAAAAGAAGGTTCTCGGTTGAGCTGCGATCCAGGAAAGCACCGCTTCTTTCACTGCTTCGTCCGAGGCAAATCAGCGGCTGCTTAAGGCCTGTTTGTGGACCAAACAAATGATAGTCAGAAGGTGCAAGATCGGGACTATATGGAGGATGACCCAGTGCTTCAAATTTGAGTTTCTGGGGCTGAAACAGCGGTGTGGGCAGCAATATGCGGACGGGCATTGTCGTACAACAACAAAACACCTTTTGACAGCAATCCTCGGCGTTTGCTTCGAATTGCAGGCTTCAGCCTGGCAGTAAGCATCTCACCGTAACGTACACTGTTTACTGTTGTGCCCCTTCCCCCATAATGTTCCAGCACTGCTCCTTGTGCGTCCCAAAAAACCGTAAGCATCAGTTTTCCTGCGGACGGCTGGGTCTCGAACTTTTTCTTTCACGGCGAATTTGGATGTTTCCATTCCATACCCTGCCGTTTACTCTCCGGTTCGTAATGATACACTCCTGGAAATGGAAAAAAGAACACATTGACACCGGTGTGTCAGACCCACCATACTTGCTCCGGACACTGCGAGAGGGCTGTACAAGCAATGATCACACGCACGGCACAGCGGACACACCAGGAACCGCGGTGTTGGCCGTCGAATGGCGCTAGCTGCGCAGCATTTGTGCACCGCCGCCGTCAGTGTCAGCCAGTTTGTCGTGGCATACGGAGCTCCATCGCAGTCTTTAACACTGGTAGCATGCCGTGACAGCGTGGACGTGAACCGTATGTGAAGTTGACGGACTTTGAGCGAGGGCGTATAGTGGGCATGCGGGAGGCCGGGTGGACGTACCGCCGAATTGCTCAACACGTGGGGCGTGAGGTCTCCACAGTACATCGATGTTGTCGCCAGTGGTCGGCGGAAGGTGCACGTGCCCGTCGACCTGGGACCGGACCGCAGCGACGCACGGATGCACGCCAAGACCGTAGGATCCTACGCAGTGCCGTAGGGGACCGCACCGCCACTTCCCAGCAAATTAGGGACACTGTTGCTCCTGGGGTATCGGCGAGGACCATTCGCAACCGTCTCCATGAAGCTGGGCTACGGTCCCGCACACCGTTAGGCCGTCTTCCGCTCACGCCCCAACATCGTGCAGCCCGCCTCCAGTGGTGTCGCGACAGGCGTGAATGGAGGGACGAATGGAGACGTGTCGTCTTCAGCGATGAGAGCCGCTTCTGCCTTGGTGCCAATGATGGTCGTATGCGTGTTTGGCGCCGTGCAGGTGAGCGCCACAATCAGGACTGCATACGACCGAGGCACACAGGGCCAACACCCGGCATCATGGTGTGGGGAGCGATCTCCTACACTGGCCGTACACCACTGGTGATCGTCGAGGGGACACTGAATAGTGCACGGTACATCCAAACCGTCATCGAACGCATCGTTCTACCATTCCTAGACCGGCAAGGGAACTTGCTGTTCCAACAGGACAATGCACGTCCGCATGTATCCCGTGCCACCCAACGTGCTCTAGAAGGTGTAAGTCAACTACCCTGGCCAGCAAGATCTCCGGATCTGTCCCCCATTGAGCATGTTTGGGACTGGATGAAGCGTCGTCTCACGCGGTCTGCACGTCCAGCACGAACGCTGGTCCAACTGAGGCGCCAGGTGGAAATAGCATGGCAAGCCGTTCCACAGGACTACATCCAGCATCTCTACGATCGTCTCCATGGGAGAATAGCAGCCTGCATTGCTGCGAAAGGTGGATATACACTGTACTAGTGCCGACATTGTGCATGCTCTGTTGCCTATGTCTATGTGCCTGTGGTTCTGTCAGTGTGATCATGTAATGTATCTGACCCCAGGAATGTGTCAATAAAGTTTCCCCTTCCTGGGACAATGAATTCACGGTGTTCTTATTTCAATTTCCAGGAGTGTAGATCCATGTTTCGTCACCAGTAATGATCCCGTCTAAGAAGTTGTTCCCTTCGTTACCATAGCGATCCAAATGTTTTTTGCAGATGTCCAAGCGCGCTTGTTTATGCAACTGTGTGAGTTGTCTTGGGACCCACCTTGCTCGAACTTTATGAAACCCAAGTCTGTTGTGGATGATTTCGAAGGCAGAACAGTGACTAATTTGCAGACGATATGCCACTTCGTCAATAGTTAATCGTCTGTCTAAGAGAATCATTTCACGTGAACGATCAATGGTTTCTTAATTTGTGGCGGTAATCGGTCGTCCGGCACCTTCATCGGCGTAAAACTTGTGCGACCATTTCGGAACTTTTCAATCCATTCGTAGACAGTCTGTTGGGGCAAAAAACTGTTCCCGTACTGTATCGAAGGTCTTTGATGAGTTTCGGCCCCTGATACACCATCCGACCAGAAGAAAACTGATCACTGAAAGTTGCTCTTCTTTAGTGCAAATAGCGGAGCAGCCTTGATTAACAGCATGGCGCCGGCCTGAGTGGCCGAGCGGTTCTAGGCGCTACAGTCTGGAACCGCGCGACCGCTACGGTCGCAGGTTCGAATCCTGTCTCGGGAATGGATGTGTGTGATGTCTTTAGGTTAGTTAGGTTGAAGTAGTTCGAAGTTCTAGGGGACTGATGACCTCAGAAGTTAAGTCTCATAGTGCTCAGAGCCATTTTTAACAGCACGGCAGCGATAACGAAACGAACCAAGCAGCTTGATAATTGCGAAAATATAACAACAAATAAAAAAGCATGCGTCATCAACGTAAAACGGCAGTACTACCAAAATAAACAAAAATATAACTAAATTGCGGATAATAATTGACTTACCCTCGTAGTACAAATTAATGACGAAGTAGCATAAACAGTTGATGATGAGCTTTTTCATTTAGGACAGTCAAGGACAACCAGTGGAAAGAGTGGAAAAGAAATCAACAGAAGGGTTAAGCTAGGGTGCAGTAATGAACAGGATTTTCGAACCCAAATTTCGTAAACAGATTGAGCTTTATCAAATTTGCCAATTATATAACCTCGTTCTAAGATAAATGTTCTAAGAACTGTTATAGTTTTAAGTGTGGTAAAATAAGTTGTAGATTTTCCAGTGTAGTTTTTCACTGTTAAAGCTGAATCTTATTTTAGGTAAATGGTCTCTGCAAGACAGTGGTGACAAATGCTCTCAACGTATTAACCTTACTGCGCGCACAGTTATAACAAAGTGCTGTTATGCAAACTTAAACAAAATCGATACAATGTTACTGAATGAATGAAGAGAAACTTTTAGGAATCTACTGAACTGAGTTTACCCTCACTGTTAGGGTGTGAACGTGTTGCGTAATGTATACTGCTGTAAAAGAAATGGATAGACGTAATAATAATGATGAGCGTATGGCATTGGTGGCCGGGAGACCCCTCGCGGCCGGCCGGTGTGGCCGTCCGGTTCTAAGCGCTTCAGTTTGGAACCGCGTGACCGCTGCGGTCGCAGGTTCGAATCCTGCCTCGGGCATGGATGTGTGTGTGATGTCCTTAGGTTAGTTAGGTTTAAGTAGTTCTAAGTTCTAAGGCACTGATGACCTCAGTAGTTAAGTCCCATAGTGGTCAGAGCCATTTGAACCATTTTTTAGACCCCTCGCAGGGTGGTTCGGCCGCCACTCCACAAGTTCTTTGACGCCAGTACAGCGACTTGCGAGTGAATGAGGATGAAATGATGATGAAAGACACACGACAGCCAGTCATCTCGAGGCAGAGAAAATCCCCGATCCCGCCGGGAATCGAGAACGCTACCGCAAGACCACGAGCCGCGGACATGGATAGACGTATTTGTAGCTCATAGAGGTATACAGAGAGGTGACAAAAGCCACAGGATATCCCCTGAAATCTTGTTGGGCCTCCTTATGCCGGTTTAGTACAGCAACTCGAAGTAGTGTGGACTCAACAAGCTGTTGAAAGTCCCCTGCAGAAATACTGGGCCACTCTGCCTCTACAGCCGTCCACAATGGCAGTGGTTTTGCCGGAGTAGGATTCTGTGCACGAATCGACATCTCGATTACGTACCATAAATTATCGATGGGACTCATGTTGGGCGATCTGGCTGGCCGAATCATACGCTGGAGTTGTCCAGAATGTTCTTCAAACCAATCACGAAGAAGTGTGGCCTGGTGACATGGCACATTGTCATCCATAAACTTTCCATCGTTGTTTGTGAATAAGAAGCCCACGAATGCCTGAAAATGGTCTACAAGTAGCTAAACATAACCAGGATCCATCCCTTTCCTTACAAATCCACTCCACACCACTATGGGGCCATCGCCAGCTTGAGCAGTGCCTTGTTGACAACTTGAGTCCGTCCCTTCGTGGGGTGTGCACCACACTAGAACCCTACCATCAACTCTTACCAACTGAAATCAGGACTCATCTGACAGGCCAGGGTTGTCCAGTCATCTAGGGTCCAAATGGTACTAAGCTCAGGACACGGGCTACAGGTGATGATGTGCTCTTGGCAAAAGCACTCCCTTCGGTCGTCTTCTGCCATAGCCCATTAACACCAAATTTCGCCGCACTCTCCTAGTGGATACATCGCTCGTACGTCCCACATGGATTTATACGGTTATTTGACGCAGTATTGCTTGTCTGTTAGCACTGACGACTCTACAAATGGCTCTGAGCACTATGGGACTTAACATCAGAGGTCATCAGTCCCTTAGAACTTAGAACTACTTAATCCCAGCTAACCTAAGGACACCACACACATCCATGCCCGAGGCAGGATTCGAACCTGCCACCGTAGCAGTCGCGCTGTTCCAGACTGAAGCGCCTACACCTGCTCGGTAACTGTGGCCAGCGACGACTCTACGAAAATGTTGTGTTCTCGGCCGTTAAGTGAAGGCCTTCGGCCACTGTGTAGTCCGTGGAGAGAGGTAATGCCTGAAATTTGGCATCCTCGGCACACTCTTGTGACTATGAATCTCGGAATACTGAATTCCCTAACTATTTCCGGAATGGAATGTCCCAAGCTCCAACTACCATTCTGAGTTCAGAGTCTGTTAATTTCTGTCGTGCGGCCATAATCACGTCGGAAGCCTTTCCAGATGAGTCACGTCAGTGAAAATGACAGCTATGTATGTGCAGATCGCTATCGCATGATTTTTGTCATGTCAGTATGTTACTGATTAGATAATTAGAGGGTCCTTGAAATTCTATATTTTCGAGGAACAGGAAGTACGGAAACTCAATACACATAGCAGCTCTGAGTTTGTGACTAAGGCCAGTATTACACTATCAAATTTCTTTGTCAACTATCTTTGTCCAATATCTTTGTCAAAGATATTTGATGGTGTAATAGGGAACTTTGTCAAATGTCGTCCAATATTTGATCAAATCTAGGGCCTCGCTGTAGATTTGATCAAAGATGTCGCTTGTCTTCTGTTCACTGCAATGTGACATGTTACCACATGGAACGCTAGCATCGCTGCAGCATTCTGTCGTCTGTAGTGTTTTTATAAACATTGCCAGTAAATACAATTGGTGTGTGCTGACAACTACAAAATTAATAGAGATGTATGAAGCTGATGAGGCGCTTTACAATGTGAGGCACGCAGAATACAAAAATAGATTAAGAAGATTGGAGACCCAACCTGACCTGACCTAACCTAACCTAACCTAACCCAACCCTCTCCTGTAGCAAGGAATCGGAGTGTTACAGTGAGCCTGTCTTCTGCACATGTAGCAGTTCTTAAGTGAATATTGTGCTTTGTGATAAGAGGATACACTTCATTGAACACATACAGAAATGTATGTTCATCCATTCTTAAGTAATTGATGTACGACTTGACGTCCTCCACTATAAGCTCACGTAACAAGTTTTGTTGAATGCCCTTATTGTGTCGTCGTAAAACCCACAGCTTCACCCAGGTATGTTTCCTTTTATTCCCCCCTGCTTCTCCTCCACTGTGCACACAGTGCAACTGTGATACACGCAACTGCTGCGATTAATAACAAGTTGTTGTTGTCAACCATCTTCAACTTTGACGAAAAATATGGTGACTGTGTAATACCCCTTCTAGCGCTACGTCAAAGATCTTTGTCAAATATATTTGACGGAATATTTGATCACATCTTTGATCAAATCTTTGACAAAGAAATTTGATAGTGTAATACCGGCCTAAACAACGACGCAGACGGCGGTCCGCTGCGCAACACACGGGAGGCGGTGGCGGCGGTATATAAGGAGACGTGGCGGCTGGGGCTCGCAGTGGGGCAACGCCATCTGCGGTGACGACGATGGCTGTGCGCGCGCTGCGTCCACTGTTGGCAGCCCTGCTGGTTGTCATGGCGACGGCAGGTGTTCCCAAACAAGGTGGGTCTACGTCGCAGTAAAAATTATACACCGCAGATGAAACATCTGAAACGGCCAGACCAGATGTATGGTTAAAATTTTAATTAGCTTTTGTTATCACTGCAAAGCGTTAACCCATGCATCATTTCTTGACGTTTCTTATTACCTTTGCGTTTAGATTTTAACGGCACTCTCCAGTTACGCGCAATCATCCATTTTTATGGTTCTGTGCCTCATTTGGTAAAAACGGATCGCTTATAGGATCGCTTTGCTGCCCACCTGTCTCTGTCTGTCCCTCTGTTCGACTGTTAAGAACCATTTTTCTCAGGAATGGGTAGGCCTATCAAGTTGAAATTATATGGTGTGAAAAAAAAATTTTTTTTTGTTATTTACTCTCCATCCATCTGTTTTTATCAGGAACGGGTAGGCGTATCAGGAAGAAATCTACACTGCTGGCCATTAAAATTGCAACACCAAGACGAAATGCAGATGATAAAAGGGTATACATTCGACAAGCATACTAGAACTGACATGTGATTACATTTTCACGTAATTTGGGTGCATAGATCCTGAGAAATCAGTACCCAGAACAACCACCTCTGGTCGTAATAACGGCCTTGATACGCCTGAGCATTGAGTCAAACAGAGCTTGGATGGCGTGTACAGGTACAGCTGCCCATGCAGCTCCAACACGATACCACATTTCATCAAGAGTAGTGACTGGCGTATTGTGACCAGCCAGATGCTCGGCCACCATTGACAAGACGTTTTCAATTGGTGAAGGGTCTGCAGAATGTGCTGGCCAGGGCAGCAGTTGAACATATTCTGTATCCAGAAACGCCCGTACACTGGACTCGCATTCGGAAGGATGACGGTTCAATCCCGCGTCCGGCCATCCTGATTTAGGTTTTCCGTGATTTCCCTAAATCACTCCAGGCAAATGCCGGGATGGTTCCTCTGTAAGGGCACGGCCGACTTCCTTCCCCATCCTTCCCTAATCCGATGAGACCGATGACCACGCTGTCTGGTCTTCCCCAAACCAACCAACCAACCAGAAACGCCCGTACAGGACCTGCAACATGCGGTCGTGCATTATCCTGCTGAAATGTAGGGATTCGGAGGGATCGAATGAAGGGCAGAACCACGGGTCGTAACACGACTGAAATGTAACGTGCACTATTCAAAGTGCTGTCAATGCGAACGAGAGGTGACCGAGACGTGTAACCAATGGCACCACATACCATCACGCCGAGTGATACGCCAGTATGGCGATCACGAATACACGCTTCCAATGTGCGTTCACCGCGATGTCGCCAAACACAGATGCGACCATTGTGACGCTGTAACTGCAGCCACGGTCTCCGAGGTGATAGTCCGTGTTGCTGCAAACGTCATCGAACTGTTCATGCAGATGGTTGTTGTCTTGCAAACGTCCCCATCTGTTGACTGAGGGATCGAGACGTGGCTACACGATCCATTGCAGCCATGCGGATAAGATGCCTGTCATCTCGACTGCTAGTGATACGAGGCCGTTGGGATCCAGCACTGCGTTCCGTTTACCCTCCTGGACCCACCGATTCCATATTCTGCTAACAGTCATTGGATCTCGACCAACGCGTACAGCAATGTCGCCATACGATAAACTGCAATCGCGATAGACTAAAATCTGACCTTTATCAAAGTCGGAAACGTGATGGTACGCATTTTTCCTCCTTACACGAGGCATCACAACCACGTTTCACCACGCAACGCCGGTCAACTGCTGTTTGTGTATGAGAAACGGTTGGAAACTTTCATCATGTCAGGACGTTGGAGGTGTCGCCACCGGCGCCAACCTCGTGTGAATGCTCTGAAAAGCTAATCATTTGCATATCACAGCATCTTCTTCCTTTCGGTTAACTTTCACATCTGTAGCACTTCATCTTCGTGGTGTAGCAATTTTAATGGCCAGTAGTGTATGTCACATATTAAGGTACATAGTCCCTTAGCATTGTGACAAATGCTAGCCTCTAACACAAAACAAGCAAAAGATATACCGCCGTTTATGTCACATATTTTGACACTCACAAACTGACTCATAAAAACATGTAACGTACTACCCCTTGGCCTAGAATTATGAATTTGGGCAATAAGCAAGATTTCACAGTAACAGCAAAGGAAAAAATCCGAAAATTGAGAATTTGTAATTAAAGCTGAAATTTCTATCGTGTACTACGGTCTACCACCTCTTGGAGCTGTAAGAAGTTACGCTTCTAAGTCAATGCCATGAAAAGACAGTGTCATTTACGTGACATATTTTGATATTCGCAAACTCACTCATTGAAGCCTATAGGATACATCCCGTTGACGTAAAATCATTGAATTTGGGAAGAACCAAGGTTCCACAGAGCAAGGAAAGGAGAAAAATCATAAAACTGTTAATTTTTAATTATGTCACACAAAAAAGTTTCTTTTGAAATTTGTTATCTGTCTTCAAACTTAAAACATTCCCAGTAACGATATCTTGCCAGTATTAATGTCGATATCTCGCAAAAATGATCTAGATCCTCAACTCTCACTATGGAAGAACTCTCTGTATACACAAATAGAGCCACTGTTAGTATACACCCACCCAAATATGTAATTCCCCTGGACACACACACACTCACACACACACACACACACACACACACACACACACACACACACACACACATACATCCTTCATTGCATGTCAGAAGATATACTAAGGTTTAAATAAGAAATTAAAAACTTGTTGGAATGTAGTTTTTACTTTTAATTTCCTGCGCAAACAAAAACATATATTATGCTGACACTATATCTTACCAATTTTAGGTGGAGAGTGTTTTGAACTATGAATGCGTAAGATACCTGTAGGGGTTGCGTTGAACTACTTATCCCAACCGCAGCAAAAAATCCGCTGTAGCTACTACCAAATGCTTTGTGTACTCCAATTTGCTTTGTATTGTAGATTGCCTTTTTTCTTTTTCTTATTTTGAAATGAGTGGAGAGACTAATCCCGGTGCATAAGGGAATTCGACTGCGAGTCTCACCACAACAAAAGGAATCAGGGATTCCTATGACCATTTGTCACTTCTGATCTCGTGGTGGGTCAGAATGAGGACAAAGGTTGGCAGCCCTTCGAGAGGAAGGCGGGGCTTATGCCCCCACAGCACTTCGCTACCTGCGGACAGTCTACGTTCTCGCTTGTTTTACTGTCGCGGCCAACTGCCGCAATATACTATATGCATAATATCTGAAACGCTACCATATGGCTGCCATCAATTTCGCTGGCATATCATTATTCAGAATGACAGTGCATCATGTAATTTCAAATTATTTCGAAAATCAAGTTTATGGCAGATACAGTCTATAAAAATGAAAACAAGCATCTTCTGTTCACAGGCAACTCGTGTTGTTGCCGATTTGATCGAAATTTGTTGATAAGAGGCCGAAAGGGATAAAATTTGCAATAACAAAGATGGCTATAAAAAGAAAAATTAAAAACTGAACCCAGTTTGGCTTAATGTTTTTCATATGTGCCTAAAATCTGTTTGGTTAGAGGGATACAAATCGTAAATCGGATCTTGTAAAGACAAAATATGCATTTCAGCCAATGTTAACAGAAACATCGCAAATTAGGTGGAACTACTACCTCAGTCGCAGCATATTGACCTCGAGCTTCGGCAGAGATACATCAGCTCCTTCGAAAGAGTTTGTTTTTTAAACGAAAGTACAAAATAGAAAAGTTGAGCTATACTTTCGCATAAGGCTTTCATACTTGTGTAAAGATGGCCCCCGAATTTCGAGAAATAAATTATTTTTTTTCGAAATTCTTGATAGGTATATAGATATAGAGATAGATATATATAGATATATAGTCCTAGAGTTCTTTGTACAAAATTTGAATAAGTCTGCACAATTTCGAATTACGATCACAGTTATGAATACTTAACAAGAATGACCATACTGTTCAAAAGACTGTAAGCAGTATCGTAACGTGTATCCCTCACATCCTTCGCAGTTAACTTTTTTTTGCTGATTGTTGCCTACTTCTTTACTAATAGGCTTCAAAGACATTTCATCCAATTGATCGTGTTTTCTTTTAACAGAATTCCATGATATTCTTCTATTTAATAAATATTCTGCCGCTCGTGTTCCTCACGAGAAACAAATTTTTGTTGCCTCCTGTAAATTACCACAGGATCTCCATATTACTTCAGATTATAGAGTACTTCGCAGCGCAAATTAAATGTATGTTAGCACGATCACTGAAGACGCTGCAGAATCTATCCATGTCACAGTTTTACCTTAAAATGTTAAGTGAAATTAGGGGACGAAACTCTACGTAATCTTACACAGATGTCTAACCAATGGCGGGTTGACTGTTATGTTATCTGAGGAGAAAGTTTTCAAGTTTGAGTAAGTATCTAACTGACAATTTTCGGCAGGACTCTTGGACTGCTGTCCAGAACTGTAAACGAAACTGTTATAGAAATTAATTATTTTTTTTTACATAGAGAGGAGCCTCATTACTACAATTTTCCCGTAAACAATTATCATCACAAAGAAATGTGATTAGGGTTTTTTGCAGAAATCTTGGGAACTATTTAAAGCTGTGACCACCATTTTTTTTTCAAAACTGGCAAATAATTTTTTCACAAAGTTAAAATTTTCCCAAATAATTGCGAAATTCTGCAGAACTGGTTAAATTTTGCGCAGGTAACTCAAAAACTGTATCATATCTGTCAAGAACTCTGAACATAATGTATATGTTTGTCGAAAGTCGGGTGCTAGCTTCACCAGACTGTGTGTGAGAGAACAGTTGATGGAAGCGATGGCCCACGAAGTGTCTTACGACACTACAAATAAGAGGTGATTTTGTCTTTCAGCAAATGTTAGCTGTAATTTTTTTATTTTGCCGACTGGCTACTAGTTTCGGTACACAGTACCATCGTCAGGATATCCCCTGCCATGCACTCGTCACACTGGCTTCCCAAGTAAATGTGTCAAAAATGAGTATTTGACAAAGCCAGTGTGATAAGTGCATGGCAGATGATGTCCTGACGATGGTACTGTGTACCGAAACTAGTAGCCAGTCGGCAAAATAAAAAAATGGTGACTGTAGACTACGCGATATGCTTTTTCAGTGTCGCATTGTCGGCTGTTCCATCGACAATATGTCTGGAATGTGTGTTAGTCACAATTTCTAAAATGGATGGGGTTGTTGTGTTGTTTGGGGAAGGAGACCAGACAGTGAGGTCATCGGTCTCATCGGATTAGGGAAGGATGGGGAAGGAAGTCGGCCGTCCGCTTTCAAAGGAACCATCCCGGCATTTGCCTGGAGCGATTTAGGGGAATCACGGAACACCTAAATCTAAGATGGAAACCAAACGTGTAAACTTAAATTACGCGCTAAGAACTGAGAGACTAAACGGGGAACAGCGAGTATGAGTGGTAAAAATGCTTCCTGAAGCAAACGGAGTAAGTGACTGCCGAAGGTAAATGGCTGTTTATAAATAATGTGAGGTACCATCGAAACATCAGATGTTTTTTCCTAAAGTCAGTTCACATATAGTAAGAGATACTGTCAGAGAATGTAGTGCCCGTGCGCTATTTTTTGTAGTATATTAAAAATACCTCTACTTCTTAGTCTTAAAACAGGTACAAGTGACAAAACATTGTACTTACTGTGCTATGTTTTGAAGATGTTTTGTTACAACACACTGATGTACATAGTAAATTACATGATTATTCAAAAACAAGGATATGTGGTTAAATAAACAGAAATTAATATAATAAGCTGGAAAAATAAGTAAATACAAAAAAATTGGAATATGAAAACGAAAATTGGTGTAGATCCGACGCATATGAGCGATTATTCATAATCACTTTCTATAAATTGAGGTGACAAAATTCATAGGATGGTGACATGAACATGTACATGCAGCGGTAGTGTCAAGCGCAAAGGTATAAAAGGGCAGTGCATCATTTGTGCTCAGGTGATTCATGTAAGAAGCCATCCGGCGTGATTATGGCCGCAAAACGGGAATTAACAGACGTTGAATGCAGAGTGGTAGTTGGAGGTAGACGCATGGGGCATTCCATTTCAGAAAAGGTTACGGAATTCAATATTTCGAGATCCACAGTGTCAAGAGTGTGCCGAGAAGACCTCACCTCTCACTATGGACAATGCAGTGATTGACAGCCTTCACTTAACGACCAAGAGCAGCGGCATTTGCATACAGTTGTCAGTGCTAACAGACAAGCAACACTGCTTGAAGTAACCACAGAAATTAATGTGGGACATACAACGAACGAATCCGTTGGGACAATGCGGCGCAATTTGGCATTAACGGGCTATGGCAGCAGACGACTCACGTGAGTGCCTTTGCGAACAGCATCTCACCCGGGCTCGTGACCACTTCGGTTGGACCCTAGAGGACTGGAAAGCCATGGCCTGGTCAGATGAGTCCCTGTTTCACTTGGCAAGAGCTGATAGTCGGGTTTGAGTGTGAACCAGACCTCACGAAGCCATGGACCCAAGCTGTCAACAAAACACTGTGCAAGCCAGTGGTGGCTCCATGATGGTGTGGGCTGTGTTTACATGTAATGGACTAGGTTCTCTGGGCCAAGAGAATCGATCATTGACTGGAAATGGTTATCTTCAGCTACTCGGAGACCATATGCAATCATAGAATTCGTGTTCCCAAACAACGATGCCAAAAGCCACAGTTGTTCATCGTTGGTTTGAAGAACATTCTGGAGAGTTCGTGTGTATGCTTTGGCCACCCAGATCACCCGAACATTTATGGTACATAATTGAGAAGTCAGTTCGTGCGCAAAATCCTGCAGTGGGAACACTTTCGAAAGTATGGATGGCTGAAGAGACAGCAAGGCTCAATATTTCTGGAAGAGACTTTCAACCACTTGTTGGGCCCATGCTGTGTCAAGTTGCTTCACTATGCTGAACAAAAGGAGGTTGAACACGATATTATGAGGTATTTCATGACTTTTGTCACCTCAGTGCAAATCACAGTCAGTACATATAGAATCATAAGTATTTCCTCCTGTGGTATCTCTTAAACAACGCCCTTTCTGGGCAACACTCATGACGCTGTACCATTCTGTTGTGCAATTTTAAGTCATCTCTTGCCCCTCTCTACCATGTCCTCTACTTTCCCCACTTCCTCTTTTTACACCCACAGTAACTACTGTCTGAGAATGGGATATATAGTTATAAAACTCGTGATAAAGTGGGGAGATGTAGTTCTCCAGCTTCTTAGGACTTCTCCATTTCCCACATTTCATTTCAAACCCGTCTTATGCAAATGCTGCAGAAGAGATGTTGATGGGTGATCAATATCGATCCACCAAGAATCCTCTTACATGAACTCAAGATAACAGTTTAGTGAATATTCGAACTGCACGGTTAGTATTTCATTTGCTGATTCAGATGCACCTGATATTCCTCCTTTTTGTATTGTTTTCTTCTTTGTTTCTAGCAACTTTATCCTTTGGTGTGGCTTGCATGGGTTTCATTGAAAGAAAGTTTTATGTTTTAATTTTCACCATGCAAAACGTTTCGCTAAGCTGCTTCTCTTCTTCTATCCTGTCTTGGACGACAAAGCGCTTATTTACCTTTTCGCAGCGACCAAAAACTTTATCACCTCCCATATGCATATGGCAAGGTTCAAGGACCTTATGATTTATTGTGTCAACATCCAGCCATTGCCTCAAGATGTACAAGCGGTATTTCAAAAAAATAGCCTATTTAAACATGCATTAAATATTACTACAAGTAGTCGCAAAAGCATACACATCACGCTGTTGCTGTACTTTCAAGCAAGAAAAAAAAGAAAAAATACAAACCTGAAACTTCAGTAAAGACTAATTCTCCTTCTCTCCGTCATTTGACGTATACTAGCTGTGTTCTAACATTGGCTTAGAGCTTAAACTTTATCAAGACAGAATGAGTCGCTATGGACGAAATCGATTGTACTTCTTTTTCTAAGAAGAGATCAACACATTAATTTTCCAGATACGCATTTAGATCACTTTCCTGTGAAATGTCACTTGTACCACGTGCACTCATCGTCCCTGAAATGCAAGGTGAGTAATCGGAGCCGACCGGAGTGACCGAGCGGTGCTAGGCGCTTCAGTCTGGAACCGCGCGACCGCTGCGCTCACAGGTTCGAATCCCGCCTCGGGCATGGATGTGTGTGATGTCCGTAGGTTAGTTAGGTTTAAGTAGTTCTAAGTTCTAGGGGACTGATGACCTCAGTTGTTGAGTCCCATAGTACTCAGATCCATTTGAACCATTTGAATGATCGGAATGAAAAGATACTCATGTTGTCAATCAATTTTGTGTTGTAACCGAAAGTGTCTGTTGTATTACACCAGAACCAGCTTCGACAACATGAAAATTTATTTGCTGTGACGCCACATGCGCAGGACTGCTCAAATCGCTCGCCAATATTTTATGAAGTTTTAGACTTCAATACGTATTTAAAGGGTTATTACGAGGGCAGTTCAATAAGTAATGCAACACATTTTTTTTCTCAGCCAATTTTGGTTGAAAAAACCGGAAATTTCTTGTGGAATATTTTCAAACATTCCCGCTTCGTCTCGTATAGTTTCATTGACTTCCGACAGGTGGCAGCGCTGTACGGAGCTGTTAAAATGGCGTCTGTAACGGATGTGCGTTGCAAACAACGGGCAGTGATCGAGTTTCTTTTGGCGGAAAACCAGGGCATCTCAGATATTCATAGGCGCTTGCAGAATGTCTACGGTGATCTGGCAGTGGACAAAAGCACGGTGAGTCGTTGGGCAAAGCGTGTGTCATCATCGCCGCAAGGTCAAGCAAGACTGTCTGATCTCCCGCGTGCGGGCCGGCCGTGCACAGCTGTGACTCCTGCAATGGCGGAGCGTGCGAACACACTCGTTCGAGATGATCGACGGATCACCATCAAACAACTCAGTGCTCAACTTGACATCTCTGTTAGTAGTCCTGTCTCAATTGTTCACCAGTTGGGATATTCAAAGGTTTGTTCCCGCTGGGTCCCTCGTTGTCTAACCGAACACCATAAAGAGCAAAGGAGAACCATCTGTGCGGAATTGCTTGCTCGTCATGTGGCTGAGGGTGACAATTTCTTGTCAAAGATTGTTACAGGCGATGAAACATGGGTTCATCACTTCGAACCTGAAACAAAACGGCAATCAATGGAGTGGGGCCACACCCACTCCCCTAACAAGAAAAAGTTTAAAGCCATACCCTCAGCCGGTAGAGTCATGGTTACAGTCTTCTGGGACGCTGAAGGGGTTATTCTGTTCGATGTCCTTCCCCATGGTCAAACGATCAACTCTGAAGTGTATTGTGCTACTCTTCAGAAATTGAAGAAACGACTTCAGCGTGTTCGTAGGCACAAAAATCTGAACGAACTTCTCCTTCATCATGACAACGCAAGACCTCACACAAGTCTTCGCACCCGAGAGGAGCTCACAAAACTTCAGTGGACTGTTCTTCCTCATGCACCCTACAGCCCCGATCTCGCACCGTCGGATTTCCATATGTTTGGCCCAATGAAGGACGCAATCCGTGGGAGGCACTACGCGGATGATGAAGAAGTTATTGATGCAGTACGGCGTTGGCTCCGACATCGACCAGTGGAATGGTACCGTGCAGGCATACAGGCCCTCATTTCAAGGTGGCGTAAGGCCGTAGCATTGAATGTAGATTACGTTGAAAAATAGTGTTGTGTAGCTAAAAGGTTGGGGAATAAACTGGTGTATTTCAATGCTGAATAAAACAACCCCTGTTTCAGAAAAAAATGTGTTGCATTACTTATTGAACTGCCCTCGTAGTATTAATATTGCTGTAAAAGTAACTTATTAGTTGACTTTCATTCATCTGAGTCTTTATTTTTGTATTATTGAATCGAATGGTCTGTTATTTATGAGTGTGCTTACGTCGTTCATCGAAGTCTCAGCATTGTGCATTTCGCGGCGTGCAGTTGCAGCTGTGGCGGTTCTAAAGCTAGGTACTTACAAAGTTGTTTATGTACTGTTGTTCGGTTATTAAATTTATTAGTTTCCAACAGTGTCTCGTCCCATTTCCGGTGAAATAACGGTTCAATAAACATTTGGAGTTTTTGTCCACTGTGTTTATAGAGTTGTTTGTGCGTTGTAGTCATTTATTAAATTTAGTACTGTAGTTTACAACTCATGTTTCTTATCGCTTATAGTGAAATATTTCAGCGAAACTCCCTTTTACTGTATTTAATTTCGTTGGGTGTTCCAGTGGTCGCTTGAATTTTTGGTTCTAGATAATAAATTGTGTGAAGTTTTTATGATATTCGTATTGGTTGTAGTTTAGTCACATTAATGAAGTAGTTGCTTTCTTAGTACAGAATGAAACTCGAGATCACTGTTGTTAGTAATTTAAATAGTTCTACTGTAGTAACTGAACTTAGGTAATGTAGATGTTCAATTTCTTCAGTAACTTTACATTTTACCATGAGGGAGAAGTTTGGGCTTTACCGTAGGTTCGTGAATAGTGGGTTATGGTGTGAGATTTGTTCAAAGTATTTTCATTGGGGGGAATGCAGTGGGGAAACCAGTGGGCAGTCTAGCGAGATTCTCTCCGGGAAATGCAGAATTTGTAGCAGAAATAAAGTTGACAGAGGGGCAGGAGCGTAAGATCTGAGCTCTTCAGGTGCAGTTTCAAAATGCAAAGGAGGAACTACATATGATAAGGAGGGTGAATGACATTCGGGAATGGAACTGGCAGTTGGAAAAACTGCAGCTAGGAGGAGAAGATATTCAGACAGTTGTACTTTGCGTATAACCAGTAGATTTGACCAACTAGCAGAGTGTAGTGGAGCCCCTTGTAGCTGTAGATCTAGCAAACGTGCAGCAGTTCTCAGCAGTTAGGGAGCTTAAGTCAGTTGCAAAGTGTAACAGAAAGAAGAAGGTTCTGCTGCTAGGTAGATCACATGCCAGAGGTGTGGGCCAGCAGTTGCAGCAAGTGTTGGGGAGTGAGTAGCGGGTCCCAGCATTGTGAAGCCTAGTGCAGTGTTGGCTCAGGTGATTGTTAACATAAGGGAATTATGTAGGAATTTTACGAAAGAGAATCAGGTAGTGATTGAGGGTGGGGTTGGTAATAGTCTTGTTATGGGCGGGGAGTATGATGTAGATGGTGATCTGGTAAAGATAACTAGTCAAATTAATGGCACAAATGTGCACTTCGTGCAGCCGTTTCAGCGTCATGATCGGCCTCATCTTAATACTGCTGTTAAGCGTGTTAACATGGGATTGGAGAAGGCACTGATGGCAGAGGACATGGGTCACATTGCAGTGGTTCCAGTGGTGCCAGTTGAGTCCATCAGTCAGGTTTCACTAGGCATGGCCTGCACCTCAACAGGTATGGCAACGGGAGGCTGGCGAAGCTTATAGGTGAGAGTGCAGTGGGCGGTGGTGGGATCACTCATGGGAAAATTACTGTAGTAGCTGGTGTTAGAGCTGCGCCTTTTTTAGATTGAAGTCAGCTGATAGGTATCCCTGCTTCAAGGAAGTCCCTCCAACAAAGGAATTAACTTCAGAGGAGGCCAGATATCCAAGTAGTGAAGGAATTACCATATTTCGTCAAAATATAAGCCATTATTGGTACATCAGAGCACCACTTAAATAATTTGACGATTCAGAGGCTTCCTTTACCAGAATACGGATTAATTGGCTGTTATTCAAGGAATTCTTTCCGGAGTGAACATAAAAAACAGTATTCCACTTGAGTCCATGGACATGTAATGGCACAGCACTGAACAGGTATATGTATGTTGTGCAGGGGCAGTTGAATTTAGTGAAACTAAACTTCTAATTGTTGTTATTTATAGGTCCCCTAACTTCAGAGCATTTCTGCCCGAGTTAACAAGAGTTCTTGGTTCACTTTATAGGAAGTAACAAAAATTACTTCCATGTGGTGACTTCAGTACTAATTTTGTATGTGACTGTGCAAGAAAAAGGATTTTGGAAGATCTCCTAAATTCATACAACCTGATGCAGACTGTTTTCTCCAACCAGGGTGCAGCGAAACAGTAGCATAGCCATAGACAATATTTTTATTCATTCTTCATTATTAGATGGGCATTTTGTTAGTAAAAGGGTGAATTGCCTTTTAGACCATGATACACAAATTTTAACACTAATAGGATTTTGCACTCAAACAAATGTTGTACATAATTACAAAGTACGTAGGAAAGCTGATCCAAAGGCAATAGAGAGTTTTTTAAACCTCGTTAAGGAACAAGAGTTGCTGGTTGTTTATAGTGCTGATAACATAGATGATGAATATAATGCTTTCCTTAAAAATTTCTCATGCTCTTTGAGAGTTTCTTTCCATTAGAACGTCCTAAACAGGGTACTCGCAGTAAAAGGCAGCCTGGGTGGCTGACTTGTGGGATAAGGATATCATGTAGAACAAAGTGGGAATTATTTCAAAATGTTAGAAGTAGTCACGATCGAGGTACAGTAGCCCATTACGAACAGTATTGTAAAGTGCCTAAAATGTTATTATGAAAGCAGAGAGGATGTGGGATGCAAATACAATAAATAATTGGCAGGATAAAATTAAAACCATGTGGTTTTGTTGTGAAGGAAGTGTCTGGTCAGCAGCACAAGATCGACGATATAGTCAGTCCATAGTAAAAATATTTCTGTTACCGATAAATCAGACGTACAAACAGTATTTAACAATCATTTTCTGAGCATTGTCAGTGAATTAAATAAAAACTTAGTTTCTACAGGGAATCATATAACACGTTGGAAAATGCCTTGTCATGACTGATGACTGAGATACTACTCTGTGATAGTGACAACAGGGAGATTGAATCAATAATTAAATCACTGAAGACTATAGACTCTCATGAATATGATGGGGTACGTAGCATAATATTAAAGTACTGTGCCACAACTGTTAGCCCTGTACTTAGCCATATGTGTAATTTTTCTTGTAAGAAAGACCAGTTTCCTGAACGATTTAAGTAGTCAATAGTAAAGTTACTTTACAAAAATGGAGAAATGGATTATATAGATAATTTTAGACCCATTTCTATGCCATCGGTACTTGCTAAAGTTATTGAAAAATCTATACATTAAGGATAATTGATCATTTCATTTCACATTATTTGCTATGAAATGAACGGTTTTAAGAGTAGTTTAACAACTGAAAATGCTATAATCTCTTTTCTCTGTGAGGTACTAGATGGATTAAACAAAAGGTTTCGAACACTAGGCATTTTTTTATTTAACTAAGGCGTTTGATTTTGTTGATCACAAAATTTTGCTCCAGAAGTTGGACTATTGTGGAAAACTGTGAGTGACTCACAATTGGTTTACCTCTTACTTTAGCAGCAGACAGCAAAAGGTCATTATTTACAGTGTTGAGAAAGGCTGTGATGTGGGATATAGTGGGTTACAGTTAAATGGGGGTGCCCCAGGGGTCAGTGTTGGGGCCACTCGTGTTCCTTGTTTTATGTAAAAGATATGCCCTCTAGTATTGCAGATAATTCTAAAATGTTTCTTGGTAGTAAAGGATGTTGTGTGCAACGCTGGCACTGCTTCAAATACTGCAGTGCACGACGTAAGTTCGTGGCTTGTAGAAAATAAACTAACGCTAAATCACAGTATGACTCAGTTTTTAGAGAGTATAACACACAATTCAATTAAAACCGATGTTTAATTTCATGGAATGGGCGTATGATTAGTGAAACTGAATAGTTCAGATTTCTAGCTGCTCATATAGATAGTAAGCTTTCATCGAAAGCCCAAGCCGAGGATGTCGTTCAAACACTTAATGCTGCCATTTTCACTGTCCAAAAGTAATCTGAAGTAAGTGATAAGGCGGCAACTGTGGCCGAGAAGTTCTAGGCGCTTCAGTCTGGAACCGTGCTGCTGCTACGGTCGCAGGTTCGAATCCTGCCTCGGTCATGGATGTGTGTGATGTGCTTAGGTTAGTTAGGAATAAGTAATTCTAAGTCTAGGGGACTGATGACCTCAGATGTTGAGTTCCATAGTGTTTAGAGCCATTTGAACAATTTGTAAGTGATAGTTAGATACGAAAAGTAGTCTGCTTTGCTTTTTTTCCATTCGCTTATGACGTATGTATTATATTTTGGGGTAACTCTTCCCATTTTAAAATTTTTGTCTCATAAACGGGTGGCTCGGGTAATAAATGGTGCAATTCCCTCTTGTCGTCCCCTGTTCACTAGTCTGTATATTCTGACACTGGCCTCTCAATATACAGGGTGCGTCAAAAAAATTTATACACACCTTTAAGCGTCATAGAAAATTTATTTCCCATTCTACAATGTTAAATTTCTGGAAATCGAAAGCTTAAAGTCCAATTGGAAAAATAAATATACTTTGCAAATGTGATTAATGTTCAAACTGGTGGCCTTCAGCATCATACATTTCTGAGTATGAGTCACCAATGAGATTTCTGCGCACACCGCCTGAATCTCATTCCAAAGTGTGTCCAGGATACGCGGTTTACGTTTGTACACCTCATCTTTTACTGTGCCCCATAAGCGTGCAGGAAACTCGATTGGTGCCCTGCGTCCTATCCACTGGCCTGGCACATTGTGATCCAGGTATGCTCCTACGTCCCTATGATAGTGCGGCGGGGCGCCATCTTGTTGGAAATAAAACTCATCATTACCGTATAATGCACGAATGGCAGGGAATATGGAGTCGGAAAGCATTGTTAGGTACGTTTCTCCGGTAACAGTACCTTCAATGCGGAAAGGCCCCTTGCAGCCTTTTCAACTGTGAGGATTATCTTCAGCCCATTACACACAATTGTGCCTATTGACAGTTTCATTGAGTCTGAATTGGGCTTTATCCGACCAAATTATGCTACCCATAAATCCCGGTTCACGTCTCACCATCTCCTGAACCCATTCACAAAATTCTCACCTTCCATCTGGATCGTCGTCACTTAGCTGTTACACCACTTAATTATCTGCTTCCGCGCTTCAAAGCTCAAACGCACGACCGCCATGTTGCAGTTACTTCTTTGCCACTGCTGCCACCTGTTGAAGAAACATAACATTACTTTCTCACAGATATTTAACCTTGTAGAATGGGCAATAAATTGTCTATGTTAGTGCACAGTGTGTATACATTTTTTTGACGCACCCTGTATATGTTGTTGTTGTGGTCTTCAGTCCTGAGACTGGTTTGATGCAGCTCTCCACGCTACTCTATCCTGTTCAAGCTGCTTCATCTCCCAGTACCTACTGCAACTTACATCCTTCTCAATCTGCTTAGTGTGTTCATCTCTTGGTCTTCCTCTACCATTTTTACCCTCCACGCTTCCCTCCAATACTAAACTGGTGATCCCTTGATCCTCAGAACATGTCCTACCAACCGATCCCTTCTTCTAGCCAAGTTGTGCCACAAACTTCTCTTCTCCCCAATCCTATTGAATACCTCCTCATTAGTTATGTGATCTACCCATCTAATCTTCAGCATTCTTCTGTAGCACCACATTTCGAAAGCTTGTATTCTCTTCTTGTCCAAACTATTTATCGTCCATGTTTCACTTCCGTACATGGCTACACTCCATACAAATATTTTCAGGAACGACTTCCTGACACTTAAATCTATACTCGATGTTAGCAAATTTCTCTTCTTCAGAAATGCTTTTCTTGCCATTGCCAGTCTACATTTTATATCCTCTCTACTTCGACCATCATCAGTTATTTTGCTCACCAAATAGCAAAACTCCTTTACTACTTTAAGTCTCTCATTTCCTCAGCATCACCCAACTTAATTCGACTACACCCTGTATATATATATATATATATATATATATATATATATATATATATATATATATATATATATATATATATTCTTTATGCTCGCTTCTTGTCGACAATATCAGCTTATTCCCAAGACTTAGCAGATTTGACTCACTTAATACTAGGCACAGATCCAATCTACATTTGCATCTGACTTCCTTGACTCCTGTACAGAAAGTCGTGCAGTATACTGCTGCAACTATTTGCAGTAAGCTACCACAAGCATTCCGAAATTTTTGTAGTAACGCACGCACTTTCAAATCGAAACTGAAGAGTTTCGTCAAGGGTCACTGATTCCATTTTGTCGAGGAGTCCCTTGAAAAATTAATCTGATTCCTGTGTTATATTGCTGATTGCGTTTACATAAACTTATGGCTTGTCTTTTGTCTGGGTTCATAAACATTTTATTACATCTCTTATCACTTTTATGTTGGTCAAATGGCACAAATGGCTCTGAGCAGTATGCGACTTAACTTCTCACGCCATCAGTCGCCTAGAAGTTAGAACGACTTACACCTAACTAACCTAAGGACGTCACACACATATATGCCCGAGGCAGGATTCGAACCTGCGACCGTAGCGGTGGCTCGGTTCCAGACTGTAGCGCCTAGAACCGCACGGCCACTCCGGCCGGCTTTTATGTTGTAACTCCATGTACTGACACGTTCCATGACCTTGGACATTTGCTCCTCAATTTGGTCCTACGGAACCAGATGTGTAAAATGAAATAATTAGAATAGGTGACTACCGACAAACGGCATCCATTTGAAGCAGTCGACCATACACAAATCGAGTGCATTCAACCGACCTCAGACTGATTTCAAATGGTTGGAATGGCTCTGAGCACTATGGGACTTAACATCTAAGGTCATCAGTCCCCTAGAAGTTAGAACGACTTACACCTAACCAACCTAAGGACGTCACACACATATATGCCCGAGGCAGGATTCGAACCTGCGACCGTAGAGGTGGCTCGGTTCCAGACTGTAGCGCCTAGAACCGCACGGCCACTCCGGCCGGCTTTTATGTTGTAACTCCATGTACTGACACGTTCCATGACCTTGGACATTTGCTCCTCAATTTGGTCCTACGGAACCAGATGTGTAAAATGAAATAATTAGGATAGGTGACTATCGACAAACAGCATCCATTTGAAGCAGTCGACCATATACAAATCGAGTGCGTTCAACCGACCTCAGACTGATTTCAAATGGTTCGAATGGCTCTGAGCACTATGGGACTTAACATCTAAGGTCATCAGTCCCCTAGAACTTAGAACTACTTAAACCTAACTAAGCTAAGGACGTCACACACATCTATGCCCGAGGCGGGATTCGAACCTGCGACCGTAGCGGTGGCTCGGTTCCAGACTGTAGCGCCTAGAACCGCACGGCCACTCCGGCCGGCTTTTATGTTGTAACTCCATGTACTGACACGTTCCATGACCTTGGACATTTGCTCCTCAATTTGGTCCTACGGAACCAGATGTGTAAAATGAAATAATTAGGATAGGTGACTATCGACAAACAGCATCCATTTGAAGCAGTCGACCATATACAAATCGAGCGCGTTCAACCGACCTCAGACTGATTTCAAATGGTTCGAATGGCTCTGAGCACTATGGGACTTAACATCTAAGGTCATCAGTCCCCTAGAACTTAGAACTACTTAAACCTAACTAACCTAAGGACGTCACACACATCTATGCCCGAGGCGGGATTCGAACCTGCGACCGTAGCGGTGGTTCGGTTCCAGACTGTAGCGCCTAGAACCGCACGGCCACTCCGGCCGGCTTTTATGTTGTAACTCCATGTACTGACACGTTCCATGACCTTGGAAATTTGCTCCTCAATTTGGTCCTACGGAACCAGATGTGTAAAATGAAATAATTAGGATAGGTGACTATCGACAAACAGCATCCATTTGAAGCAGTCGACCATATACAAATCGAGCGCGTTCAACCGACCTCAGACTGATTTCAAATGGTTCGAATGGCTCTGAGCACTATGGGACTTAACATCTAAGGTCATCAGTCCCCTAGAACTTAGAACTACTTAAACCTAACTAACCTAAGGACGTCACACACATCTATGCCCGAGGCGGGATTCGAACCTGCGACCGTAGCGGTGGCTCGGTTCCAGACTGTAGCGCCTAGAACCGCACGGCCACTCCGGCCGGCTTTTATGTTGTAACTCCATGTACTGACACGTTCCATGACCTTGGACATTTGCTCCTCAATTTGGTCCTACGCAACCAGATGTGTAAAATGAGATAATTAGAATAGGTGACTACCGACAAACGGCATCCATTTGAAGCAGTCGACCATACACAAATCGAGTGCATTCAACCGACCTCCGACTGATTTCAAATGGTTCGAATGGCTCTGAGCACTATGGGACTTAACATCTAAGGTCATCAGTCCCCTAGAAGTTAGAACGACTTACACCTAACTAACCTAAGGACGTCACACACATATATGCCCGTGGCAGGATTCGAACCTGCGACCGTAGCGGTGGCTCGGTTCCAGACTGTAGCGCCTAGAACCGCACGGCCACTCCGGCCGGCTTTTATGTTGTAACTCCATGTACTGACACGTTCCATGACCTTGGACATTTGCTCCTCAATTTGGTCCTACGGAACCAGATGTGTAAAATGAAATAATTAGAATAGGTGACTACCGACAAACGGCATCCATTTGAAGCAGTCGACCATACACAAATCGAGTGCATTCAACCGACCTCAGACTGATTTCAAATGGTTGGAATGGCTCTGAGCACTATGGGACTTAACATCTAAGGTCATCAGTCCCCTAGAAGTTAGAACGACTTACACCTAACCAACCTAAGGACGTCACACACATATATGCCCGAGGCAGGATTCGAACCTGCGACCGTAGCGGTGGCTCGGTTCCAGACTGTAGCGCCTAGAACCGCACGGCCACTCCGGCCGGCTTTTATGTTGTAACTCCATGTACTGACACGTTCCATGACCTTGGACATTTGCTCCTCAATTTGGTCCTACGGAACCAGATGTGTAAAATGAAATAATTAGGATAGGTGACTACCGACAAACAGCATCCATTTGAAGCAGTCGACCATATACAAATCGAGTGCGTTCAACCGACCTCAGACTGATTTCAAATGGTTCGAATGGCTCTGAGCACTATGGGACTTAACATCTAAGGTCATCAGTCCCCTAGAACTTAGAACTACTTAAACCTAACTAAGCTAAGGACGTCACACACATCTATGCCCGAGGCGGGATTCGAACCTGCGACCGTAGCGGTGGCTCGGTTCCAGACTGTAGCGCCTAGAACCGCACGGCCACTCCGGCCGGCTTTTATGTTGTAACTCCATGTACTGACACGTTCCATGACCTTGGACATTTGCTCCTCAATTTGGTCCTACGGAACCAGATGTGTAAAATGAAATAATTAGGATAGGTGACTATCGACAAACAGCATCCATTTGAAGCAGTCGACCATATACAAATCGAGCGCGTTCAACCGACCTCAGACTGATTTCAAATGGTTCGAATGGCTCTGAGCACTATGGGACTTAACATCTAAGGTCATCAGTCCCCTAGAACTTAGAACTACTTAAACCTAACTAACCTAAGGACGTCACACACATCTATGCCCGAGGCGGGATTCGAACCTGCGACCGTAGCGGTGGTTCGGTTCCAGACTGTAGCGCCTAGAACCGCACGGCCACTCCGGCCGGCTTTTATGTTGTAACTCCATGTACTGACACGTTCCATGACCTTGGAAATTTGCTCCTCAATTTGGTCCTACGGAACCAGATGTGTAAAATGAAATAATTAGGATAGGTGACTATCGACAAACAGCATCCATTTGAAGCAGTCGACCATATACAAATCGAGCGCGTTCAACCGACCTCAGACTGATTTCAAATGGTTCGAATGGCTCTGAGCACTATGGGACTTAACATCTAAGGTCATCAGTCCCCTAGAACTTAGAACTACTTAAACCTAACTAACCTAAGGACGTCACACACATCTATGCCCGAGGCGGGATTCGAACCTGCGACCGTAGCGGTGGCTCGGTTCCAGACTGTAGCGCCTAGAACCGCACGGCCACTCCGGCCGGCTTTTATGTTGTAACTCCATGTACTGACACGTTCCATGACCTTGGACATTTGCTCCTCAATTTGGTCCTACGCAACCAGATGTGTAAAATGAGATAATTAGAATAGGTGACTACCGACAAACGGCATCCATTTGAAGCAGTCGACCATACACAAATCGACTGCATTCAACCGACCTCCGACTGATTTCAAATGGTTCGAATGGCTCTGAGCACTATGGGACTTAACATCTAAGGTCATCAGTCCCCTAGAAGTTAGAACGACTTACACCTAACTAACCTAAGGACGTCACACACATATATGCCCGTGGCAGGATTCGAACCTGCGACCGTAGCGGTGGCTCGGTTCCAGACTGTAGCGCCTAGAACCGCACGGCCACTCCGGCCGGCTTTTATGTTGTAACTCCATGTACTGACACGTTCCATGACCTTGGACATTTGCTCCTCAATTTGGTCCTACGGAACCAGATGTGTAAAATGAAATAATTAGGATAGGTGACTATCGACAAACAGCATCCATTTGAAGCAGTCGACCATATACAAATCGAGTGCGTTCAACCGACCTCAGACTGATTTCAAATGGTTCGAATGGCTCTGAGCACTATGGGACTTAACATCTAAGGTCATCAGTCCCCTAGAACTTAGAACTAC
Source organism: Schistocerca piceifrons (assembly GCF_021461385.2). Lineage (NCBI taxonomy): Eukaryota > Metazoa > Arthropoda > Insecta > Orthoptera > Acrididae > Schistocerca > Schistocerca piceifrons. Next base: position 63,864,296 of record NC_060148.1, on the reverse strand, counting down.
TTAAACCTAACTAACCTAAGGACGTCACACACATCTATGCCCGAGGCGGGATTCGAACCTGCGACCGTAGCGGTGGCTCGGTTCCAGACTGTAGCGCCTAGAACCGCACGGCCACTCCGGCCGGCTTTTATGTTGTAACTCCATGTACTGACACGTTCCATGACCTTGGACATTTGCTCCTCAATTTGGTCCTACGGAACCAGATGTGTAAAATGAAATAATTAGGATAGGTGACTATCGACAAACAGCATCCATTTGAAGCAGTCGACCATATACAAATCGAGCGCGTTCAACCGACCTCAGACTGATTTCAAATGGTTCGAATGGCTCTGAGCACTATGGGACTTAACATCTAAGGTCATCAGTCCCCTAGAACTTAGAACTACTTAAACCTAACTAACCTAAGGACGTCACACACATCTATGCCCGAGGCGGGATTCGAACCTGCGACCGTAGCGGTGGTTCGGTTCCAGACTGTAGCGCCTAGAACCGCACGGCCACTCCGGCCGGCTTTTATGTTGTAACTCCATGTACTGACACGTTCCATGACCTTGGAAATTTGCTCCTCAATTTGGTCCTACGGAACCAGATGTGTAAAATGAAATAATTAGGATAGGTGACTATCGACAAACAGCATCCATTTGAAGCAGTCGACCATATACAAATCGAGCGCGTTCAACCGACCTCAGACTGATTTCAAATGGTTCGAATGGCTCTGAGCACTATGGGACTTAACATCTAAGGTCATCAGTCCCCTAGAACTTAGAACTACTTAAACCTAACTAACCTAAGGACGTCACACACATCTATGCCCGAGGCGGGATTCGAACCTGCGACCGTAGCGGTGGCTCGGTTCCAGACTGTAGCGCCTAGAACCGCACGGCCACTCCGGCCGGCTTTTATGTTGTAACTCCATGTACTGACACGTTCCATGACCTTGGACATTTGCTCCTCAATTTGGTCCTACGCAACCAGATGTGTAAAATGAGATAATTAGAATAGGTGACTACCGACAAACGGCATCCATTTGAAGCAGTCGACCATACACAAATCGACTGCATTCAACCGACCTCCGACTGATTTCAAATGGTTCGAATGGCTCTGAGCACTATGGGACTTAACATCTAAGGTCATCAGTCCCCTAGAAGTTAGAACGACTTACACCTAACTAACCTAAGGACGTCACACACATATATGCCCGTGGCAGGATTCGAACCTGCGACCGTAGCGGTGGCTCGGTTCCAGACTGTAGCGCCTAGAACCGCACGGCCACTCCGGCCGGCTTTTATGTTGTAACTCCATGTACTGACACGTTCCATGACCTTGGACATTTGCTCCTCAATTTGGTCCTACGGAACCAGATGTGTAAAATGAAATAATTAGGATAGGTGACTATCGACAAACAGCATCCATTTGAAGCAGTCGACCATATACAAATCGAGTGCGTTCAACCGACCTCAGACTGATTTCAAATGGTTCGAATGGCTCTGAGCACTATGGGACTTAACATCTAAGGTCATCAGTCCCCTAGAACTTAGAACTACTTAAACCTAACTAACCTAAGGACGTCACACACATCTATGCCCGAGGCGGGATTCGAACCTGCGACCGTAGCGGTGGCTCGGTTCCAGACTGTAGCGCCTAGAACCGCACGGCCACTCCGGCCGGCTTTTATGTTGTAACTCCATGTACTGACACGTTCCATGACCTTGGACATTTGCTCCTCAATTTGGTCCTACGGAACCAGATGTGTAAAATGAAATAATTAGGATAGGTGACTATCGACAAACAGCATCCATTTGAAGCAGTCGACCATATACAAATCGAGCGCGTTCAACCAACCTCAGACTGATTTCAAATGGTTCGAATGGCTCTGAGCACTATGGGACTTAACATCTAAGGTCATCAGTCCCCTAGAACTTAGAACTACTTAAACCTAACTAACCTAAGGACGTCACACACATCTATGCCCGAGGCGGGATTCGAACCTGCGACCGTAGCGGTGGCTCAGTTCCAGACTGTAGCGCCTAGAACCGCACGGCCACTCCGGCCGGCTTTTATGTTGTAACTCCATGTACTGACACGTTCCATGACCTTGGACATTTGCTCCTCAATTTGGTCCTACGCAACCAGATGTGTAAAATGAAATAATTAGAATAGGTGACTACCGACAAACGGCATCCATTTGAAGCAGTCGACCATACACAAATCGAGTGCATTCAACCGACCTCCGACTGATTTCAAATGGTTCGAATGGCTCTGAGCACTATGGGACTTAACATCTAAGGTCATCAGTCCCCTAGAAGTTAGAACGACTTACACCTAACTAACCTAAGGACGTCACACACATATATGCCCGAGGCAGGATTCGAACCTGCGACCGTAGCGGTGGCTCGGTTCCAGACTGTAGCGCCTAGAACCGCACGGCCACTCCGGCCGGCTTTTATGTTGTAACTCCATGTACTGACACGTTCCATGACCTTGGACATTTGCTCCTCAATTTGGTCCTACGCAACCAGATGTGTAAAATGAAATAATTAGGATAGGTGACTATCGACAAACAGCATCCATTTGAAGCAGTCGACCATATACAAATCGAGTGCGTTCAACCGACCTCAGACTGATTTCAAATGGTTGGAATGGCTCTGAGCACTATGGGACTTAACATCTAAGGTCATCAGTCCCCTAGAACTTAGAACTACTTAAACCTAACTAACCTAAGGACGTCACACACATCTATGCCCGAGGCGGGATTCGAACCTGCGACCGTAGCGGTGGCTCGGTTCCAGACTGTAGCGCCTAGAACCGCACGGTCACTCCGGCCGGCTTTTATGTTGTAACTCCATGTACTGACACGTTCCATGACCTTGGACATTTGCTCCTCAATTTGGTCCTACGCAACCAGATGTGTAAAATGAGATAATTAGAATAGGTGACTACCGACAAACGGCATCCATTTGAAGCAGTCGACCATACACAAATCGAGTGCATTCAACCGACCTCCGACTGATTTCAAATGGTTCGAATGGCTCTGAGCACTATGGGACTTAACATCTAAGGTCATCAGTCCCCTAGAAGTTAGAACGACTTACACCTAACTAACCTAAGGACGTCACACACATATATGCCCGAGGCAGGATTCGAACCTGCGACCGTAGCGGTGGCTCGGTTCCAGACTGTAGCGCCTAGAACCGCACGGCCACTCCGGCCGGCTTTTATGTTGTAACTCCATGTACTGACACGTTCCATGACCTTGGACATTTGCTCCTCAATTTGGTCCTACGGAACCAGATGTGTAAAATGAAATAATTAGGATAGGTGACTATCGACAAACAGCATCCATTTGAAGCAGTCGACCATATACAAATCGAGTGCGTTCAACCGACCTCAGACTGATTTCAAATGGTTGGAATGGCTCTGAGCACTATGGGACTTAACATCTAAGGTCATCAGTCCCCTAGAACTTAGAACTACTTAAACCTAACTAAGCTAAGGACGTCACACACATCTATGCCCGAGGCGGGATTCGAACCTGCGACCGTAGCGGTGGCTCGGTTCCAGACTGTAGCGCCTAGAACCGCACGGCCACTCCGGCCGGCTTTTATGTTGTAACTCCATGTACTGACACGTTCCATGACCTTGGACATTTGCTCCTCAATTTGGTCCTACGGAACCAGATGTGTAAAATGAAATAATTAGAATAGATGACTACCGACAAACGGCATCCATTTGAAGCAGTCGACCATACACAAATCGAGTGCATTCAACCGACCTCAGACTGATTTCAAATGGTTGGAATGGCTCTGAGCACTATGGGACTTAACATCTAAGGTCATCAGTCCCCTAGAAGTTAGAACGACTTACACCTAACTAACCTAAGGACGTCACACACATATATGCCCGAGGCAGGATTCGAACCTGCGACCGTAGCGGTAGCTCGGTTCCAGACTGTAGCGCCTAGAACCGCACGGCCACTCCGGCCGGCTTTTATGTTGTAACTCCATGTACTGACACGTTCCATGACCTTGGACATTTGCTCCTCAATTTGGTCCTACGGAACCAGATGTGTAAAATGAAATAATTAGGATAGGTGACTATCGACAAACAGCATCCATTTGAAGCAGTCGACCATATACAAATCGAGTGCGTTCAACCGACCTCAGACTGATTTCAAATGGTTGGAATGGCTCTGAGCACTATGGGACTTAACATCTAAGGTCATCAGTCCCCTAGAAGTTAGAACGACTTACACCTAACTAACCTAAGGACGTCACACACATATATGCCCGAGGCAGGATTCGAACCTGCGACCATAGCGGTGGCTCGGTTCCAGACTGTAGCGCCTAGAACCGCACGGCCACTCCGGCCGGCTTTTATGTTGTAACTCCATGTACTGACACGTTCCATGACCTTGGACATTTGCTCCTCAATTTGGTCCTACGGAACCAGATGTGTAAAATGAAATAATTAGAATAGGTGACTACCGACAAACGGCATCCATTTGAAGCAGTCGACCATACACAAATCGAGTGCATTCAACCGACCTCAGACTGATTTCAAATGGTTGGAATGGCTCTGAGCACTATGGGACTTAACATCCAAGGTCATCAGTCCCCTAGAAGTTAGAACGACTTACACCTAACTAACCTAAGGACGTCACACACATATATGCCCGAGGCAGGATTCGAACCTGCGACCGTAGCGGTGGCTCGGTTCCAGACTGTAGCGCCTAGAACCGCACGGCCACTCCGGCCGGCTTTTATGTTGTAACTCCATGTACTGACACGTTCCATGACCTTGGACATTTGCTCCTCAATTTGGTCCTACGGAACCAGATGTGTAAAATGAAATAATTAGAATAGGTGACTACCGACAAACGGCATCCATTTGAAGCAGTCGACCATACACAAATCGAGTGCATTCAACCGACCTCAGACTGATTTCAAATGGTTGGAATTTCTCTGAGCACTATGGGACTTAACATCTAAGGTCATCAGTCCCCTAGAAGTTAGAACGACTTACACCTAACTAACCTAAGGACGTCACACACATATATGCCCGAGGCAGGATTCGAACCTGCGACCGTAGCGGTGGCTCGGTTCCAGACTGTAGCGCCTAGAACCGCATGGCCACTCCGGCCAGCTTTTATGTTGTAACTCCATGTACTGACACGTTCCATGACCTTGGACATTTGCTGCTCAATTTGGTCCTACGGAACCAGATGTGTAAAATGAAATAATTAGAATAGGTGACTACCGACAAACGGCATCCATTTGAAGCAGTCGACCATACACAAATCGAGTGCATTCAACCGACCTCAGACTGATTTCAAATGGTTGGAATGGCTCTGAGCACTATGGGACTTAACATCTAAGGTCATCAGTCCCCTAGAAGTTAGAACGACTTACACCTAACTAACCTAAGGACGTCACACACATATATGCCCGAGGCAGGATTCGAACCTGCGACCGTAGCGGTGGCTCGGTTCCAGACTGTAGCGCCTAGAACCGCACGGCCACTCCGGCCGGCTTTTATGTTGTAACTCCATGTACTGACACGTTCCATGACCTTGGACATTTGCTCCTCAATTTGGTCCTACGGAACCAGATGTGTAAAATGAAATAATTAGAATAGGTGACTACCGACAAACGGCATCCATTTGAAGCAGTCGACCATACACAAATCGAGTGCATTCAACCGACCTCAGACTGATTTCAAATGGTTGGAATTTCTCTGAGCACTATGGGACTTAACATCTAAGGTCATCAGTCCCCTAGAACGACTTACACCTAACTAACCTAAGGACGTCACACACATATATGCCCGAGGCAGGATTCGAACCTGCGACCGTAGCGGTGGCTCGGTTCCAGACTGTAGCGCCTAGAACCGCACGGCCACTCCGGCCGGCTTTTATGTTGTAACTCCATGTACTGACACGTTCCATGACCTTGGACATTTGCTCCTCAATTTGGTCCTACGGAACCAGATGTGTAAAATGAAATAATTAGAATAGGTGACTACCGACAAACGGCATCCATTTGAAGCAGTCGACCATACACAAATCGAGTGCATTCAACCGACCTCAGACTGATTTCAAATGGTTGGAATTTCTCTGAGCACTATGGGACTTAACATCTAAGGTCATCAGTCCCCTAGAAGTTAGAACGACTTACACCTAACTAACCTAAGGACGTCACACACATATATGCCCGAGGCAGGATTCGAACCTGCGACCGTAGCGGTGGCTAGGTTCCAGACTGTAGCGCCTAGAACCGCATGGCCACTCCGGCCAGCTTTTATGTTGTAACTCCATGTACTGACACGTTCCATGACCTTGGACATTTGCTCCTCAATTTGGTCCTACGGAACCAGATGTGTAAAATGAAATAATTAGAATAGGTGACTACCGACAAACGGCATCCATTTGAAGCAGTCGACCATACACAAATCGAGTGCATTCAACCGACCTCAGACTGATTTCAAATGGTTGGAATGGCTCTGAGCACTATGGGACTTAACATCTAAGGTCATCAGTCCCCTAGAACTTAGAACGACTTACACCTAACTAACCTAAGGACGTCACACACATATATGCCCGAGGCAGGATTCGAACCTGCGACCGTAGCGGTGGCTCGGTTCCAGACTGTAGCGCCTAGAACCGCACGGCCACTCCGGCCGGCTTTTATGTTGTAACTCCATGTACTGACACGTTCCATGACCTTGGACATTTGCTCCTCAATTTGGTCCTACGGAACCAGATGTGTAAAATGAAATAATTAGAATAGGTGACTACCGACAAACGGCATCCATTTGAAGCAGTCGACCATACACAAATCGAGTGCATTCAACCGACCTCAGACTGATTTCAAATGGTTGGAATGGCTCTGAGCACTATGGGACTTAACATCTAAGGTCATCAGTCCCCTAGAAGTTAGAACGACTTACACCTAACTAACCTAAGGACGTCACACACATATATGCCCGAGGCAGGATTCGAACCTGCGACCGTAGCGGTGGCTCGGTTCCAGACTGTAGCGCCTAGAACCGCACGGCCACTCCGGCCGGCTTTTATGTTGTAACTCCATGTACTGACACGTTCCATGACCTTGGACATTTGCTCCTCAATTTGGTCCTACGGAACCAGATGTGTAAAATGAAATAATTAGGATAGGTGACTATCGACAAACAGCATCCATTTGAAGCAGTCGACCATATACAAATCGAGTGCGTTCAACCGACCTCAGACTGATTTCAAATGGTTCGAATGGCTCTGAGCACTATGGGACTTAACATCTAAGGTCATCAGTCCCCTAGAAGTTAGAACAACTTACACCTAACTAACCTAAGGACGTCACACACATATATGCCCGAGGCAGGATTCGAACCTGCGACCGTAGCGGTGGCTCGGTTCCAGACTGTAGCGCCTAGAACCGCACGGCCACTCCGGCCGGCTTTTATGTTGTAACTCCATGTACTGACACGTTCCATGACCTTGGACATTTGCTCCTCAATTTGGTCCTACGGAACCAGATGTGTAAAATGAAATAATTAGGATAGGTGACTATCGACAAACAGCATCCATTTGAAGCAGTCGACCATATACAAATCGAGTGCGTTCAACCGACCTCAGACTGATTTCAAATGGTTGGAATGGCTCTGAGCACTATGGGACTTAACATCTAAGGTCATCAGTCCCCTAGAAGTTAGAACGACTTACACCTAACTAACCTAAGGACGTCACACACATATATGCCCGAGGCAGGATTCGAACCTGCGACCGTAGCGGTGGCTCGGTTCCAGACTGTAGCGCCTAGAACCGCACGGCCACTCCGGCCGGCTTTTATGTTGTAACTCCATGTACTGACACGTTCCATGACCTTGGACATTTGCTCCTCAATTTGGTCCTACGGAACCAGATGTGTAAAATGAAATAATTAGAATAGGTGACTACCGACAAACGGCATCCATTTGAAGCAGTCGACCATACACAAATCGAGTGCATTCAACCGACCTCAGACTGATTTCAAATGGTTGGAATGGCTCTGAGCACTATGGGACTTAACATCTAAGGTCATCAGTCCCCTAGAAGTTAGAACGACTTACACCTAACTAACCTAAGGACGTCACACACATATATGCCCGAGGCAGGATTCGAACCTGCGACCGTAGCGGTGGCTCGGTTCCAGACTGTAGCGCCTAGAACCGCACGGCCACTCCGGCCGGCTTTTATGTTGTAACTCCATGTACTGACACGTTCCATGACCTTGGACATTTGCTCCTCAATTTGGTCCTACGGAACCAGATGTGTAAAATGAAATAATTAGGATAGGTGACTATCGACAAACAGCATCCATTTGAAGCAGTCGACCATATACAAATCGAGTGCGTTCAACCGACCTCAGACTGATTTCAAATGGTTGGAATGGCTCTGAGCACTATGGGACTTAACATCTAAGGTCATCAGTCCCCTAGAAGTTAGAACGACTTACACCTAACTAACCTAAGGACGTCACACACATCTATGCCCGAGGCGGGATTCGAACCTGCGACCGTAGCGGTGGCTCGGTTCCAGACTGTAGCGCCTAGAACCGCACGGTCACTCCGGCCGGCTTTTATGTTGTAACTCCATGTACTGACACGTTCCATGACCTTGGACATTTGCTCCTCAATTTGGTCCTACGCAACCAGATGTGTAAAATGAGATAATTAGAATAGGTGACTACCGACAAACGGCATCCATTTGAAGCAGTCGACCATACACAAATCGAGTGCATTCAACCGACCTCAGACTGATTTCAAATGGTTCGAATGGCTCTGAGCACTATGGGACTTAACATCTGTGGTCATCAGTCCCCTAGAAGTTAGAACGACTTACACCTAACTAACCTAAGGACGTCACAGACATCTATGCCCGAGGCAGGATTCGAACCTGCGACCGTAGCGGTCGCTCGGTTCCAGACTGTAGCGCCTAGAACCGCTCGGCCACACCGGCCGGCTCAGGCTGATTTGAAGAGAGCGGAGACCTGAGCAGGACGGTCTCACAACGTGACGTATTGTTTCAGGCAGGTGGAGGCCACTGGACGGGGCGAGAATCGTGAACGGCGCGCGCGCACTCGTCGGGCAGTTCCCGCACCAGGCGCTCGTCCTGGGGGACGGAGTGGTGCTGTGCGGCGGCTCGCTCATCTCCGAGCACTCCGTCCTGACGGCCGCACACTGCACCGTCAAGTGAGTGCGAACAGCAGCCGGGAGGCCGGCTGTGCGTGGCATTCAAAGAGTAACGTTGTCTCAAGCGGCAATACCTAACAAGGCAACCTCCCCATCGCACCCCCCTCGGATTTAGGTGTAAGTTGGCACAGTGGATAGGCCTTGAAAAACTCAACACAGATCAATCGAGAAAACAGGAAGAAGTTGTGTTGAACTACGAAAAAAATAAGCAAAATATACAAACTGAGTAGTCCATGCGCAACATAGGCGACATCAAGGGTAATACGAGCTCATGAGCGCCGTGGTCCAGTGGTGCCGGCACGGTAGCTCAGCGTGTTCCGTCACAGGGCTACGTGCTCTCTGTGATAAAAAAAAACTGAGTCAAAGAATCAACGATCAACTTGAACGGATGTCTTCTGACGTCCGCCCAGACCAAACGCAACGAACAACATCGAATAAAATGAACTAAAAAAAAAAGAAAAAAAAAGTGGTTAGCGTGAGCAGCTGCGAAATCAGGGGTCCTTGGTTCAAGTCTTCTCTCGAGTGAAAATTTTACTTTCTTTATTTTCGCAAAGTTATGATCTGTCCGTTCGTTCATTGACGGCTCTGTTCAGTGTAATAAGTTCAGTGTCTGTGTTTTACGACCGCACCGCAAAACCGTGCGATTAGTAGACGAAAGGACGTGCCTCTCCAAAGGGAACCGAAAACATTTGATCGCAAGGTCATAGGTCAACCGATTCCTTCACAGGAAGACACGTCTGATATATTCTATACGACGCTGGTGACGGCATGTGCGTCACAGGACAGGAATATGTCGTCGACCCACCTAACGTACACACTTGGTGTATGAGTAAAAAGATTCTTCTACCTTGCCCCATTTACGTTTTCTTGTAGATGTGGTAATCACTCCCAAAAAAGTGATGAAAAGACTTTGTCACATAATCTGCAACAAATGAATGCAACAGTTTCACAGTCTCACAGTTTTCCCTGTGCTCTGTCAAAACATGTTTTTCACGTTTTCAAATTTTTCCATGTGTAGACCGTCAAATCCTGCATATGTCCAAGCAAATCTGAACATGTCCTGGAATTTTGGAGAGCGAAGTTGGTTATGTGTGAGTGCCTCAACTTTGATAATTGCCTGAAAATAAAAAATTAAACTTTTCAGTCGAAGGAAGGTTTGAACCGAGGACCTCTCGTTCCGCAGCTGCGCACGCTAAACCACGGGACCACGGCGCTCGTGAGCTCACACGCTCCTTGATGTTGCCTATCTTGGATATGGACTACTCAGTTTGTATATTTTGCTTATTTTTTTCATAGTTCCACACAACTTCTTCCTCTTTTCTCGATTGATCTGCGTTCAGTTTTTCAAGGCCTATCCACTGTGCCAACTTATAACTGAATCTGAGGGGGGTGCGATGGGGAGGTTCCCTTGTAAAGTTCGTCTGCCGGCCGTAGTGGACGAGCGTTTCTAGGCGCTACAGTCTGGAACCGCGCGACCGCTACGGTCGCAAGTTCGAATCCTGCCTCGGGCATGGATGTGTATGATGTACTTAGGTTAGTTAGGTTTAAGTAGTTCTAAGTTCTAGGGGACTGATGACCTCAGCGGTTCAGTCCAATAGTGCTCAGAGCCATTTCAACCATTTTGAACCTAAGTTCGCGACCTGAGCCTTCTCTGTTAAGTGGATGTACAGGGTGAGCCCAAAGTCTTGCCCCAATAATAAGTTACATTTGATGCCGTTGCATATGTTAGTGTTAGTACGCTACTGGTCATTAAAATTGCTACACCACGAAGATGACGTGCTACAGACGCCAAATTTAACCGACAAGAAGAAGATGCTGTGATATGCAAATGATTAGCTTTTCAGAGCATTCACACAAGGCTGGCGCCTAGGGTGACACCTACAACGTGCTGACATGAGGAAAGTTTCCAACCGATTTCTCATACACAAACAGCAGTTGACAGTCGTTGCCTGCTGAAACGTTGATGTGATGCCTCGTGTAAGGAGGAGAAATGCGTATCATCACGTTTCCGACTTTGATAAAGGTCGGATTTTAGTCTATCGCGATTGCGGTTTATCGTATGGCGACATTGCTGCTCGCGTTGGTCGAGATCCAATGACTGTTAGCAGAATATGGAATCGGTGAATTCAGGAGGGTAATACGGAACGTCGTGCTGGATCCCAACGGCCTCGTATCACTAGCAGTCGAGATGACAGGCATCTTATCCGAATGGCTGTAACGGATCGTGCAGCCACGTCTCGATCCCTGAGTTAACAGATGGGGACGTTTGCAAGACAACAACCATCTGCACGAACAGTTCGACGACGTTTGCAGCACCATGGACTATCAGTTCGGAGACCGTGGCTGCTGTTAGCCTTGATGCGGCATCACGGACAGAAGCGCCTGCGATGGTGTACTGGACGACGAACCTGGGTGCGCGATTGGCAAACGTCATCTCTCGGCTGAATCCAGGTTCTGTTCACAGCATCATGATGGTCGCATCCGTGTTTGGCAACATCGGGGTGAGCGCACATTGGAAGCGCGTATTCGTCATCGCCATACTGGCGTATCACCCGGCGCGATGGTATGGGGTGCCATTGGTTACACGTCTCGGTCACCTCTTGTTCGCATTGACGGCACTTTGAACAGTGGACGTTACATTTCAGATGTGTTACGACCCGTGGCTCTACCCTTCATTCGATCCCCGCGAAACCCAATATTTCAGCAGGACAATGCACGACCGTATGTTGCACGTCCTGTACGGGCCTTTCTGGATACAGAAAATGTTCGACTGCTGCCTTGGCCAGCACATTCTCCAGATCTCTCACCAATTGAAAACGTCTGGTCAGTGGTGGTCGAGCAACTGGCTCGTCACAATACGCCAGTCACTACTCTTGATGAACTGTGGTATCGTGTTGAAGTGGCATGGGCAGCTGTACCTGTACACGCCATCCAAGCTCTGTTTGACTGAATGCCCAGGCGTATCGAGGCCGTTATTACGGCCAGAGGTGGTTGTTCTGGGTACAGATTTCTCAGGATCTATCCACCCAAATTGCGTGAAAATGTAATCACATGTCAGTTCTAGTATAAAATATTTGTCCAATGAATAGCCGTTTATCATCTGCATTTCTTCTTGATGTAGCAATTTTAATGGCCAGTAGTGTAGTTTTTTTAAGACCACTTACGTTAGTAAACCTGAATGTGTGTTCCCTTGGTAGCTCGAAGAATGTCGAGGCGTTATTCCAGTTGTCGCCAAGTGTTTCGTAACATATCTTCTGTCACAGTACCCACAGCAGCTTGTATTCTAGCCTTCAGTTCGTCGACGTCAGCAGCTGGTGTGCCGAGGACTATGTCCCTGATATAGCCCAAGGCTAGGCAACCACAAAGCCTTCACGATCTACCATTCCTTACCAACATATCAAAGTGACCAACTTTTAAAAATTCAGTTGTTACATTTTTAATTTTTGGATACCAGTACTGTAAAATAACTATTTAAAATAAGAGTTTTAAATCTTCACTACTTATTCGAAACATAATAATTTTATTTCATAATATTCTCAAATATATTCTCATACCAATAACACAAGAATTATTTTAAATTTAATGTGAAATCTGAGTAGCAGTTTTGTCAATAATTTCCTCGATATTTGGTGTAAACTTGTTACACTTAGTCGAATACACGAGTCCAGATGTTCATCAGTCAACCTTGTTCTGTTTCTATTATTTATAAAGTTCATATTTGAAAACAGTGATTCACACAGGTAGGTGGCAGCAAACAAGGCCCTTTATTCTAAGAGCAACACTAAAAATGACTCTGAGCACTATGGGACTTAACTTCTGAGGTCATCAGTCCCCTAGAACTTAGAACTACTTAAACCTAACTAACCTAAGGACATCACACACATACATGCCCGAGGCAGGAGTCGAACCTGCGACCGCAGCGGTCGCGCGGTTCCAGACTGTAGCCCCTAGAACCGCTCGGCCGCCCCGGCTGGCGAGAGCAACATCAAGAAAAATGGCATATTTCTCCTGAGGAATTAGAGGCCAACGTGTTTTGGGTTCTGCAACACTTTCGAGAAACAAATAATTTTTTAATAATATTATTTCAAGAGCTGCCCTATCTATTTCAAAAACTTTCGCAATGGAAGAAGATATATTCAATAGTTCAATGTCAGCCCAAGGGAAAGATACAGACTGAGTTACCACTGAAATCTATATTATAGCCCCAGAAAAAGTCAAGGGGCGTAATGTCTGGGGAGGGGAGTAATGTCCGCATCGGTGGTTTGGAAGGAACAGTCCAACACCCCGGTAACCACGCTGTCCAGACATTACGCCCCTTGACTTTTTTTGGGGGCCATATCAAGGACGGAGACTTCGTCACACCAGTTGCTGACGACGACGAACTGAAGGCTAGGATACAAGCTCCTGTGGGTACTGTGACAGAAGATATGTTACGAAACACCTGGCGGGATCTTGAAGCCGGCCGCGGTGGCCGAGGGGTTCTAGGCGCTTCAATCTGGAACCGCGCGACTGCTACGGCCGCAGGTTCGAATCCTGCCTCGGGCATGGATGTGTATGATGTACTTAGGTTAGTTAGGTTTAAGTAGTTCTAAGTTCTAGGGGACTGATGACCTCAGATGTTAAGTCCCATAGTGCTCAGAGCCATTTGAACCATTTTTTGGGGAACTTGAATACGGCCTCGACATTCTCCGAGCTACCAAGGGAGCACACGTTGAGGTTTACTAACGTAAGTGGTCTTAAAAAAAAACTAGTAACACTAATCTATGTAACGGCATCAAATGTAAATTATTATGTCAACGGTTATTCTGTTGTAAATTGTTATAATCAGGTCAAAACTCTCTACTCCTCCTGTACTATGTAACAGTTGCAGCTTAAAACACAGCTGATTCCAGTTCTTGCAGGTACTGTTTCAGTCATTTGCTTTTGTAACATTTCCCATGTTTGTCATGATGAGTAGTGAATATTAATGCCAGACTTCCCGATCATCAGGGATAGGTTGAGAGTACAGACTGGAAAATTTGAGGTGTAAAATGTAGCTCTGGTCGCGCAGGGTTGAGGCGTGGTGAATAACCGGAATGAAAAGACAAAGATAATGTCAATTTTGTGTTGTAACCGAAACTGTCTGTTATGTTACACCAGAACCAGGTTCGACAACGTGAAAATATTTTGGTGCGCTGGCCTGCTGTTCAAATCGCTCGCCAATATTTTATAGTTTTCAGCTTTGTAAAATGACTTTTTTTAATAATAATATCAATATTTATATATGCGTATGGAGAGAGAGAAATTGATTTTTGATTGAGATTTTTACTTTAAGTCGTAACTGGTACCTGAATTTTGGTTGCTGCCTCTTTGAATGATCAGCTTCTACACCAGTTGGTGACGTATTGCAATTTATGGTTTAAAATATGACTCTGTTAGTTACTTGGCCGTATTGCGGATAGCTTTGAGCCCAAGTTTTCGTAGCTTTTTATACCTAAGGGACCACTGTTGTAAGTAAGTAAGATCAAACAGCAATCTGCTTTTTGTGAGAAAAGGAGACTGCTTGGCACACAAACGTCCTTCAAACTACACGTCCTGCTACATCAAAATTAGTCAGTGGAGTTCAGCACCATACTGTTGTACAAGAACATAATCCAATTACTGTAATTAAGAAATTATGAGAGGTTGTTACTTACTGAATGAAAACTATAGAGAATGAATTCCTTTTTTTTTCCTGTACTTTAGTGAACTTTGTACACTTACAATTCTGTCGATTGATAGACGGCGACGACAATGAAGTTCACCTCCTTTTCCAAAAACAAGATATTTCTATTCTTCACTTCCAGAAAATTTGTATACATAAATGTTTGGCAATTCTTACACATACTTCACTCGGTTTTATCACTAAAATATCAATTTTCAGTAAATGTAACAATACGTTCTGAGCGACGGCCTAGCAACACGTCCTCTTTCCACAAGATACAGATCAATAGTCCTCTTTTTTATTAATAAATCGATTGTCTTTTTTTTTTTAGAGTCCATACTCAAAGATTCTCTAATACTATTGTTGCGGGGATTGCGCGCTAAGAGTTTCTTGCTGTTCAGCTGTGCTTCACTTCACTTCAAGTACTTTTTGAATCACATTTACATTTACGGTATTTACGTTCATTACTGACCTTCTCTGAATAAAATCAGGCACAAATTAGTTAAAGAAAAAAAAACAACTTCAGATACTTATTTTAAAGATTATTGGTGTGAATGTTTGCTGTAAAAGTAATTTATTAGTGGATTTTCATTCATCTCAATCTTTATTTTTGCGTTACTGATCGATTGGCCTGTTATTCCTGAGTGTGCTTAGTCTAGGGTGTCCATTTCATTTTCATTGAAAAAGGGGACATTTAAAATAAATTAGAGAAAAACGTGGGACAATGAAGGAAAAAAACGGGACTTAAATATTGTATTGACTAAATTTAATACACATACAAGTTTACCTTTACAACGTGCACTCAGATGATCCCAAATCACTTTTTTCAATTATTCTGCCACACTATCACCGTACTTTTCACTTTTATGTACTTTATCAAGAAGTGCATTTTCGTTTGAAATTGTATCATAAGAGTCGGTACACGATACACCATTAAAGTGTGTTTTGACAATGAGCAAGGCTCTCACTGTTTAAACTTTCATTCTGTTTTTTTTTCATCTGACCACAAAGAGTTCACTAACGAAAACACACGTTCCATAGCAGCATTTGACCCAGGAATTGCCAGACAAAACTCCACCAAATGAATCATGTTTTTCATGTTAATGTTTTTACTTTTGAAATAAGCAAATATTTTACACCACGTTGCACTAACACTTTCTTTGTCTCCTTCTTCACTTTTTATGAGGTTCTGTGCACACGATAATTCATCGAACAGTTCGTCTTCATCGACAGGAAAATTTGGTACAATACTTTTGACAAAACCACAACAGTCCTGAATATTATTTCTCTGTAGCTGCTCCTTTTCAGTATTAACCCAGTCAAATGCTTTAAAAGGTATGAGAAATGGTAAACACCATTCTTTAATATTTAAAATTACTTGCGATTTTTGACAGTTCGGTACGTGTTTGGGGTATGCTGAAAGTCATCACACGCCTCCTAGCGCTAAATAATTGCGCAGTTAATAGCTAGTCAAACAACGAGTAACGTAAAATACTCTAGCCAAGCGGAATCATAAAAAAAGGGACATTTGAGCGTCCCCAAAATAACTATCGGGACAGCGGGACATTTTGGTAAAAAACGGGACTGTCCCGGGGAAAACGGGACGAATGGACACCCTAGCTTAGTCGTTCATCGAAGTCCCAGCACTGTGCATTTCGCCCCGTGCATCTCCGACTATGGCGGTTCTAAAGCTAAGTACTGACAAAGCTGTTCGTGCACTGTTGTTCGCTTATTAAATTTATTAGTTTTCAACGGTGCCTCGTGCTGTTTTTGGTGAGACAACGGTTTGATAAACACTTGGAAACTTGGAACGGTCAGCAATTTCATTTAAGAACAATCTGTGTTCTATAGCTGTTCAGATTTCGGGAAATACTTGCTAGCGTGAATGAAAGAGTTTGTGCATGACTCTGTTAAGATTAGCACGGGTTCGGCAGTGAATGTGTGTATTATCAATGTTCTGAATATACCGAAGTTTTGCCGGTATTTCCACCTTTCATTCGAAATTAAAAAACCTTTTCCCGATTCTTGGAATAGTTACGTCGTATGCAGCCTGGTGCGAGTTGCAGTTCGGCAGGTTTCTGCTCGAATTTCCAACGGGAAACCTGCTGCAGTGAGTTCTACATCTACACCTACATCCACACTCCGCAAGCCACCTGACGGTGTGTGGCGGAGGGTACCTTGAGTACCTCTATCGGTTCTCCCTTCTATTCCAGTCTCGTATTGTTCGTGGAAAGAAGGATTGTCGGTGTGCCTCTGTGTGGGCTCTAATCTCTCTGGTTTTGTCCTCATGGCCTCTTCGCGAGATATACGCAGGAGGGAGCAATACTCTGCTTGACTCCTCGGTGAAGGTATGTTCTCGAAACTTCAACAAAAGCCCGTACCGAGCTACTGAGCGTCTCTCCTGCAGAGTCTTCCACTGGAGTTTATCTATCATCTCCGTAACGCTTTCGCGATTACTAAATGATCCTGTAACGAAGCGCGCTGCTCTCCGTTGGATCTTCTCTACCTCTTCTATCAACCCTACCTGGTACGGATCCCACACTGCTGAGCAGTATTCAAGCAGTGGGCGAACAAGTGTACTGTAACATACTTCCTTTGTTTTCGGATTGCATTTCCTTAGGATTCTTCCAATGAATCTCAGTCTGGCATCTGCTTTACCGACGATCAACTTTATATGATCATTCCATTTTAAATCACTCCTAATGCCTACTCTCAGATAATTTATGGAATTAACTGCTTCCAGTTGCTGACCTGCTATATTGTAGGTAAATGATAAGGGATCTATCTTTCTGTGTATTCGCAGCACATTACACTTGTCTACATTTAGATTCAATTGCCATTCCCTGCACCATGCGTCAATTCGCTGCAGATCCTCCTGCATTTCAGTACAATTTTCCATTGTTACAACCACTCGATATATTACAGCATCATCCGCAAAAAGGTGATGTACATACATATATTGCGAATAGCAACGGTCCTACGACACTCCCCTGCGGCACACCTGAAATCACTCTTACTTCGGAAGACTTCTCTTCATTGAGAAAGACATGCTGCGTTCTGATATCTAGGAACTCTTCAATCCAATCACTCAGTTGGTCTGATAGTCCATATGCTCTTACTTTGTTAATTAAACGACTGTGGGGAACTGTATCGAACGCCTTGCGGAAGTCAAGAAACACGGCATCTACCTGGGAACCCGTGTCTAGGACCCTCTGAGTCTCGTAGGTAGCTGCAGGCAAAGGATGAAAGGAAACCGCGCCGCCTCACATGGTGCATCTGTGCCGGGAAAACAGTTAA
This sequence comes from Schistocerca piceifrons, assembly GCF_021461385.2. Classification (NCBI taxonomy): domain Eukaryota; kingdom Metazoa; phylum Arthropoda; class Insecta; order Orthoptera; family Acrididae; genus Schistocerca; species Schistocerca piceifrons. The sequence continues at coordinate 63,846,091 of NC_060148.1, read as the reverse complement.
AAAGCCGTAGTAGAAAGTACGTTGAATCCGAGGTTGAGAGAAATTTTGTGAAAGACCGTACAGTGAACGATGATGAAAAATTAAGTAAATTGGTATAAGTGGAATTTTGAATGGAACCTGTAAGAGTTGCCGGAGAGACGTTCAAGAAAGAAAAAGATGTTGAACAGCCACAATCGTGCATCGAAGCAGCAGACGGCGTCATAGCGGTATCAACGAGCAGGGCAGCGCTGCCAACTTACACGACGAGCGGGGACCCTGAAACTGGGACGGCAGACGCAGGAGGTCGGACTCGCAATTTCAGCACGCCAAGGCTGCAGCATTTAACGAAAGGTAAGTTTTCTACATTTGTGTGTGGGTGTGTGTGCTGGAATACTGAGTAACATGCAAAGTGATGAAGATTTTGTAAATACGGTAATAGAGGAAGAACTCTTATTCAGTGTAAGTGCTTCACAAAATAACGCGCCTTAACAGAAAGAAGGAGTAGATGCTAAAGTAAAAGAGGAGGTTTTTGACGATACTTTTTGTTATTTATGGACAGTGTCGTAGAATGTGCTTCAGTACGTCAGTTAATGCAACTAGTGGGTGTAATGTAAATCCTGAAAGTGACATTAAGCATGAAATCGGTAACAATTTTGATGATGAGCACTAAAGTTTAGTGCCCAGGGAAAGGCATGTTGTAACGATGATAAGGAATATACAGTGGCCACATAGTTAAAGGAAGTTTAACTCATGTGACGAAAATTGTACCTGGATGAAACTGAAGAACAGTTATTATAAAAGGAATATGAAAGAATGTGGAGGTTATATATATATGTATATATAATTATGTTTCTGCCCAGTAGTAGTAAAAAACATAAAGAAGAAGTGATGCAAAGAGACACTGCATAAAAGTGGTAACTATGTATTATAAAATGTTTGTAAATAATTGCTTTATGTGAAATGTTTTTTTCACATTGTTCTCAAGCTGAGTTAAAGTAAAGAAAAAGTTTTGAAGTCTTGCTTTCAATAGCAACTATTTTTTTGTAAAAACTCATTAAGTCTTCTACAGGAAATAAATTCTGGAAGAAAATGTTCTAGTAGATTGGTTAAAGTAAAATAAAGAGGCAATACTCTGTTAATTTACTTTCACTTGAAGTCAAGTTAAACGAAATATAAAATTTCTAAATAAGTTCTTGCTATAATAAGTGATTGTGCATTAGAATGTATGTAAAGAAAGTAGTCTTAGATGGAAGTATGGTTCCAGGAACAATCTTGCATGGTTGTAAACCCTGGAAGGACAGATATGTGGAGAATGGAAGAATGCTATCGACAGTACAATGCAAAGTTGCCATAATCAAAAACAAGGGAAACATATGTGACTAAAAGACTATAGTGATGTGCCGGTGCTAAGGTAGGAGAAATGCCATTATTAAATGGAATGACACAAATCACAGTGCCTTAAAAAGAAGTGGACAAGTAGTTAACCTCAAAAAGCTTTCATGAAACATGAATTTAAGAATGTTGAAAATGTTATTAATATGTTGATAATTTGTATTGAAAATTTCCATCAATTTTGTGAAGTAAGAAATGATTTTTCATAAAGAAATTAAAAGATTAGAATAGGTTAGCTGTAGACTGCCAAGTCCAGAGTAAGCAATTTGTAGTTTTAGTTTACAAGAATGAGAATTTTTTGAAAGATTTAAAATTTGAAGCCAGGATCGATAATTTCTATAATTCTAAAACTTTTGAAAAAAAAAATTGTACTTATGTCGCTCCTGTCTAGAGTCTGTGTATCGGCAGAATGACTCATGCGTGCTCAGTGACAGATGGTGTGAAGCGGGTTCAGTCGAGTACATAGTTCTAATTTTCATCCACCACAGTACAGCAGCGGACAGAGACATTCAAAAACCAGGTCAAGAGAATGTTTTTGTGAGCTGTTCTGCTTATTTCTTAAAGGCTTTTTTGTCTATTTATGTTTGTACAATTTTGTATATGTTGTGTGAATGATGCATGAATGTGGTCTAAAGTAAATATGTTGATCATTGTTCTATTGATGAACTTTGTACAATGGGGAATTTTGTATCACAATATGTTAAGTAAGTTTATGGTAAAAGGAAAGCTAATTCAAGTGCAAATGAGAATAGTTAATGACGTCATGTATAAAAAAAATCAGTATGTTAAATATTTATTTCGCGAAAAAGCACAGTTGGAAAGTGTGTTATTTGTGATTGGTCAGTCATGAAAAGCGCGGGCTAACGCCGGAGAATAATGTTGTACTATTGGCCTTAAAGAAAACTGACCAATCAGAACAGAATATTCCTCGTGCACCTTTTCTCTTGGAGACATACAAGGTGCATCTTTGCAAGATGTGACAACCCTGCAGGCTTTCGTAGGCACAGCATCTTTGACCTTGGTCTATAAGCTGCTTCTAGTCCAAGCGGCACATCGATGCAACTGCTCAGTCGTGAGTTCTGCTGTAATAAGTTAACACGTGTTTGTGTATCTCGCCGTGGCAATGGAACCGCATAATATTGTGCAATGGTATGCCATTTCTTTTTGCGTTAAATTGGGTGAAAACGCGACAAAAACTTATGGTAAGCTTCAGAAGGCTTTTGGAGAGGAGGTTATGCCAAGAGCTTAAGTTTTTCGTTGGCATAAAATGTTTAGTGAAGGCAGAACAAATGTTGAAGTTGAAGACTGCAGTGGACGACCATCAACCTCATGGACAGATGTCAAATTCGCCAGGGAGGGTGAACTGGTACGATCTGATCGAAGATTATCCGTGAAAATGATTTCAGAAGAACTGAACATCAATCGAGGAACAGTTCGTCTAATAATGATTGAAGATCTTGGTGTGAGAAAGATTTGTGCATAATGGTCCCCAAAAACCTCACAGCACAACAGCGAGAAAGACGAAAAAATGCGGAAGCCGATCTGTTAGAGCAAGTGGAAATAAATCCGAATTGTTGAGCCGTGTTATCACTGGTGATGAAAGTTGGTTTTTTCAGTACGATCCGGAGACAAGACGCCAAAGTTCGCAATGGTGCTCAAAGGAAGCACTCAGACCAAAGAAAGCTCGCAAGTCAAAGTCAAAAGTGAAATGCATGCTTGTATGCACAGGGAACTGTTCATAATGAGTGGGTGCCTCCTGGACAAACAGTTAACCAATATTACTACAAAGAAATCTTAGAAAGACTTCGTAAAAGAGTACTTTGTGTCTGTGCCAACATTGCTGATAATTGGATTCTGCAATACGATAATGCGCTCTGTCAGAACAGCAATTTTTAATCTCAAAACAAATTTCAGTACTACCACAGGAACCTTACTCACCAGATAAAAGCTCTGTGCGACTTTTTTTCTATTTCCAAAAGTCAAAACGGCGGTCAAGGGACACCATTTTCAAACAACACAAAATGTCCAAAAAGCTGTGACGAGGGTCTTGGAGAATATTACAGAAGATGAGTTCCAGAAATGTTACCATCAATGGCAGAAGCGCTGGAAAAAATGTGTACAATCAGAAGGGAACTACTTTGAAGGAGACAACACTAAACTTGTCTAAAACGGTAAGCAAAAATTTTTTCACATCAGTCTCATTACTTTATTGTCGCACCTCGTAGAATGCTAACAACAATCTAAGGGGTCCGAGCCCAGACTTTCAATGGCATGGTCGGTGTGCCAGTGAAATTCGCACCCAGTGAAATTACGTGCCCTTAGCGCTAGGATTTCACCCGGAACAAGTCCCGCCCAGTCACCCCCCTCCACGCCTATCCATGGTGTAAGGCCCTCCCCTAAACAGCCGCCAGTTCCGCAAACTGGAAGCTACAACAAAGTTGTTATCGTCGCAGTCCAACACGTGTTATACTGTGACGAAATTCAGTAACGATAAGAAATTTAAGCTTTTCTGGATAGTAATGTAATATGAATCTGCATTATTAAAGAAATAAAAATATTTATAGAGAATGGAAAGCATCACCAGCAATAGAAAACAAAAAATAACGTGATGTTATTTAGGGGCAATAAGGAGAAATTTTCATTAACTAATTCACTTACTATAATATGTTTATTTGAGGGAAACAGCAAAGCAAACATACAATGCGAAAACAATGGCCTTGAATCTGTCATGTCGGCAGTAAAGCCACGGATGCTCTCGAATAACTCCGTTGTCTAAAATCACCGTTATATAGAAATAAGTGAAGGTTGTTTTGTTTATGTAGGCCCTCATAGTAGCTCACGAAAATTAAAGAATATAAGAATGTCATAAAGTAGAAATGCCTAATGAAAGCAGTAAGATATTTGCATGTATGACATATTTCGTTAGTATTTGCATGGGTAATGGGTGAATTTTAACTTGTAAATTCTTCCAATACCATACCTGCGCATTATAAACGAGGTTACAAAGAATTGTGGGTGTTTCTGTGTGATTAGTGACCTATATGCTGTTGCAAACGTCTCAGGAAAATAATGTGTCGTTATTCTTTGTCCTGTCTGTTTTTAACCAAAAGATTGATTAATTTCGTAAATGTCATTCAAACCATATTTTAAAAATAATAATGTGATGTTTATGTTTGTCACAGAGCAGTTATGGAGGAAATATATTCTGCGGTGTTTCACGGCTGTAAAACGTCCTTCATGGTGTGCTAGTTCTTCTTTCACCCCTAAAATTTTTCAGCAAAACTATTCAGTGAATAGCACGCAAAATCAGCTTGGATCGATCTAGCAACAACAAAGTAATTTTGATGCCCTCTGGAAGTATAGTGAACATTGGTGCTTGTTTCACATATATTGCCTGAGTTCTGAAACTTAAGTGTCAAGTACACTGTGGTTCCTCTTTCTCCAAACAAATTATTCTTTGAGGGTAGGTTTATCCTGTTTTAGGTTTGGGTGCTTTTCCTCACATAGAAGTATGTTTCTTAATAGGCTATTCATCTGGATACTGAGTTCTCGTATGTAAAGAATTCAGTGATACATTGTTTTCTGTGGAAGTACCTGGCACAGCTGAGGCCAATTGTGCACGTTTCTTGTAATGTGTCTTTTAACTACCGGGGAAAATTTAAGACCTAGCAAGATATTAATGTAACATTTACTGCAAGTGCAGCCGAACGCGGTAAACCACGTGGGTGAACTGAAACGATGCCCAGGCGTCGAACAAAGACCGGGAAAACCGGGGGTGAGTGGGCGGGACTTGTTCCGGGTGAAATCCTAGCGCTAACGATTCCTGTGAAATAATTGGCACCCAGAAAAGGTCGAGGAAAGGTCCTATAATCTCTCCGTCCGATCTCCGCCCGGCAGGTAGAAACGCCGCTCGGCAGGTAGGAGAGCCGAAAGCCTTATACACTCCTGGAAATTGAAATAAGAACACCGTGAATTCATTGTCCCAGGAAGGGGAAACTTTATTGACACATTCCTGGGGTCAGATACATCACATGATCACACTGACAGAACCACAGGCACATAGACACAGGCAACAGAGCATGCACAATGTCGGCACTAGTACAGTGTATATCCACCTTTCGCAGCAATGCAGGCTGCTATTCTCCCATGGAGACGATCGTAGAGATGCTGGATGTAGTCCTGTGGAACGGCTTGCCATGCCATTTCCACCTGGCGCCTCAGTTGGACCAGCGTTCGTGCTGGACGTGCAGACCGCGTGAGACGACGCTTCATCCAGTCCCAAACATGCTCAATGGGGGACAGATCCGGAGATCTTGCTGGCCAGGGTAGTTGACTTACACCCTCTAGAGCACGTTGGGTGGCACGGGATACATGCGGACGTGCATTGTCCTGTTGGAACAGCAAGTTCCCTTGCCGGTCTAGGAATGGTAGAACGATGGGTTCGATGACGGTTTGGATGTACCGTGCACTATTCAGTGTCCCCTCGACGATCACCAGTGGTGTACGGCCAGTGTAGGAGATGCACATACGGTTCACGTCCACGCTGTCGCGGCATGCTACCAGTGTTAAAGACTGCGATGGAGCTCCGTATGCCACGGCAAACTGGCTGACACTGACGGCGGCGGTGCACAAATGCTGCGCAGCTAGCGCCATTCGACGGCCAACACCGCGGTTCCTGGTGTGTCCGCTGTGCCGTGCGTGTGATCATTGCTTGTACAGCCCTCTCGCAGTGTCCGGAGCAAGTATGGTGGGTCTGACACACCGGTGTCAATGTGTTCTTTTTTCCATTTCCAGGAGTGTATTACTGCAATGTGTGGCCGCAGTAATGTTGCCAGCAACACTGCTGCAACACGTCAGTGCCCGGGCGATATCCGTCTCAGTTCTTGTCTGCATGTGTTTACGTTTCACTCGCAGCATCGATTCATGTATTCTTCTTCCTCAGCCGACAGTGCTGCTGTGTCAAACAGCATTATTTCGTTCTTGGAGATTAGGTTCGTCTAGTGAGTTACACGAACCACTGCTCCAAGAATGCAGAAATACAGAAGCAGCTACAGGTAAGTAAAACTGGGCAAACGAGACAGCCAATGAGAAATCCACGAACGTGATAAATACATCTACAACTAGAGGCGAAGAAGCAGAAAGTAATGTACATAAAGAGCGTTTTCTCAAAAATGGCGTTCTCACTGCTATCGTTTTAGCAGATCTGCAGTACTGAATAGAAATTTTATTCTACATCGGTTATTAAAACGCCTGAATATTTCTGAAGTTTCATCGAAAATTTTAACTGTGCATCAACTTGCAAACTGTTATTATTTTATTACGATGGTTGTATACATTACTTTGCACGCCTTATAACTCTGGTCAATTACTACTTTAATAAAATCTTTGAGCCCTTCCACCAAAGCATTGCAAATGCCTTGTACCATGAAGCATATTGAAAATTTTTCAGTGCGTCACATCTGGCAGCTCAAAAATGTGTAAGAAAAGACATTTTTTAAACATTTACAACAAAGCTGGTAGTTAATTCTTTAGTGTTGGTTGACTAGTTTCGGACTTCGCCCATTTTTACAAGCCACTTCTTACACAGAACAAAATCTTTTGCGATTCGATACGTTGATAGTAGATGATACAGGTATCATAAATAATATGGTTCATATGGTAAGTATTTACGTATTTTGTATTTAGGATGTGTTCGGTGTGACAATTCTACTTACGTCACCACACCTAAATGTATCTCATATCTTCGTTCGAAGATGTCACAATTATGTTTACACCTTACTGTACCGTATCATTTTCGGACATGTGTGAAAGAACAGATACCATCTTCATACACAAACAGAACTGTCCACACCAAACACATCCTAAATGCAAAGTACGTAAGTAGCTGCCATATGAAGCGTACTATTACTGATAGGCTACATTTATTACCTACTTTCGACGCATCGACTCATTACAAATTTTATTCTCTGTAACGACTGCCATCTGAAAATTGGCAAAGCCCAAAACTTGTCAGCCAATACTAAATAACTAGCAGCTCTGGTGTAAACTTTTAAAATTGTATTTCTTTCAGCTCTTGAGAGAGCTCTGTGTCAACCCCCACTAGCCGAAAACGAACGGTTGCAACTCGTATAGATATACGTAGATAATAGCGGTATTGGTTTTACCAGTTCTCGTACGAATTACTTTTGAACGACATATTCGAAATCGGATTTCAGCATTCGGGAAAAGGTATGTTCCCAGTCCCAAGCTAAAGCTTCGGAAGCAGTTAGCCTGTTTTAAAAAAGAAAGCATCCGTGATGCTCTATTTCTTTTCTTCTTACTAATTTTTTTCTTTGTAGAATGCAAATGTAGGAGAGCTCCACTCACATCCACTATCTTGCTTTTGTTTATTACGCGGCCATAGCGAGGCTCATGTAAACACATTTGGCCCGGAAATGTTTTGCCGCAAATATTGCCGGGCAACAGTGGCCGGCAATGTTGCCGTACAATTGGCTGTAATTCGTGTGGCCGTGGCATTTCCAGACAACACTGCCGGCCTATATTGTCTGCAAATTTTTACAGTCTCTGTAAACGTACTTTTACTTCGTCAAAGGGTGAAGGGGACTAGTGATGACCGAATACGATTCGTAATACTACGTTACTTATTATGAGAAGTGATCATTTTTTCTGTTAGATGATTTTTACTTATACTATATCTTCAGAGACTACAAGCGAAAACTGAGAAACCAATTTACAAACACAGAATTTAAAGATGTAATCACTTGTACTTCACAACGAATACTTTAAAATAAACATAATGTAAAATATGGGCCGCAGCCGTGGATCAGCATATAGTACATGTAATGTATCTAAGACGCATTGTCGTACTAACTAAAAGTCCAGGGTTTGGCGCGAGTATAGGTGAAATTGTTGTACACGGCTTCTCACGTTGCACCTAGAGTTACATACGCACAGCCCTTGTACAGGGGGCTTTCATCTTCGCACATTATGCGACAACACATGTACATGTTATACTATTCGTAGTTATGAGCCATACTTTTTGATGTTTATTTTAAAGTATGCTTTTGACAAATAGAAGAGATACAATTTTTAAATTATATGTTTGTAATTTTGTATATATGTTTCCGATTGTTTCCGGAGAGGGACGACGTTGGCCGACACAGGCCATATGAGAAAATTTTGTGATTGCATCAGAGAGAAAACGAAAAAACATGAACAGTCAATCATGGTACTCCAACATGAAACGTCATTTCTTATAGGAAATGATAACAGCCAATCATGGTACTCCAACATGAAACGTCGTTTCTTATAGGAAATGATAATGTTGCGTGTATGGATTTTTCTTAATAAACAGACTCCCATCACACTTTATCAGGGCTTTGGACTGGCTAAATGGCAAGAGCAAACTGTCATTTAGGCGTGTTTAAAATCAGTTTTTTGTGTTTTTAAAATTTTTTGTTTTTGTATTTAATCTTTTAAATTTTATATTTTATTTTTAAATTTGTAAGTTACTATGAGTATTTACATTCTGCCATTCTTTTCATATATATCGTCCAACATTAACATATGACTTCATTCAAATTTTTGGACATAAGAGATTGCTTTCAAACAAGCCTTCCTCTTCATACTTTCCTACTATTTTTTCCAGCCTTTCATCAAGTTTCCTATAAGTTGTTTTCTTTCGTTTGCCTTCCACACTTAACTGGGACCTCATTAATGCACATGCAGAGTTCTCTGCTTCTGTCCTCATACACTCGATCACGTCTTTAATTCCAGGATTCGGTTTTCCGAGAAGATTTTGAATTTTGCTGTGCCAACCTTCTACAGCGTTGGTGGTGCGATGGCACCGTCTGTGGCAGTTCCAAAGACTGATCGGGTTTTCATCATTTTCCAACCACCTGTCTACAAAATAGTCGAAAAACTGAGAAAGCTTGTGAATGTATCACGAGCCAGCCACTGCAGACATCTTCAGGTCGAAGGAACGCCAGAGCAGCACACATGCGAATTAGCAGCCTCACTTCTTCGTTTTCTCTGTATTCGCAAGTAAGTCCCAAGTCTTGCACTTTCCTCCACAGAGAGTTCTTCATATGGATATGGCTGGCATGCACTTGCACCGACACGATCACAACTTTTAGTGCAGAAATCGCAGCTGGTTCGAAATCAACGGTGACATTACTGGATTTCCATTCTGCATTGTGCACAACATTGCGGGAAAGACGGATATATGTTTATTTTCTTTCGTTTGTTAAGAATGCAAAAGCCACTGGATAGATGTTTGTTTCGTACTTTGAACTTCCGAAATCTGCATGAATACTATATATTTGAAAAATTGCTTGCTACAGCATTTGAAGGTCCCATCCATAAAAAAGTCTTGTTTGCTCTTTAGAGCCTCTCTTCCGGCTTTTACGTTAAAAACTATGATCCTACGAATCTCCAAAACTGTCACCACTTACGAGAATACTGCTGCCGTCATTCATGTTTAGTAACTCTGTTTGAAGGTCAATTTCTTGTCGTGTTTCTGGCTCTTTCTGACAGTCATTCGATTTACCCGATGGATGTATAATATCATCTTCATTGCTTGCTGTTCTGGCATTTCGGTAACAAAATCATACCCTCGATTTTGCAAGTCGCCTAACTCTTCGGTATATATTTTAGAAATCGAAGTCTCTTCCTCTCGTGAATGGCGAGGTTCATCTTTGCAAACCACGACACCACACAGTGCGATACAGATGGGCCCAACAACATGCCGAATGAACCGCTCAGGATTGGCATTAGGTTGTCTTCACCGATGAGTATCCCATATGCCTTCAAACAGACAATCGTCAGAGGCAGCGCGGTCAGGCTGAACGCCTTAGACACGCTGTCCAGCGAGGGTGTCTGGACAGTTGCCACTCCGGGCATTTGCCACGCCGGAGATTTGTCACGGTTTTACCTGCTCCGAAGGGTTCAGTCTCTTGTGTCCCCCCCCCCCCCCCACCACCACCTCCTCCTCATCTTCCTCCTCACCCGCCCGCCCAGTTTGCTTTCGAAGTTCCTAACGTGACCATCAGTATGGAAGTTATTACAACGAACAAGGGCCGGCCTCCTGCTCATTACAAAGGTTACGCGTATCTTAAACACAGGGAATCTAAAGAAGGCGGCCGAAGACTTCCGGCATAAGAAGTCAGCCTCATTCTGCCAACGGCCTTGTCAAAGAGGGCGAAGGAGCGGATAGAGGTTCAGGGCACTCTCTTGTCCTAGGGGTGGGAAATTGCCCCTAAAGGCGGAAGAATCAGCAATGATCAACGACATGAGGATGCAGAAGGCAATGGAAACCACTGCATTAAGGACACGTAACGTGTATCCACAGGACATGTGGCCTGTAATTGAAGAAGTGTCATGATGATCTCCCCATTGTCAAAACATTCCGGAATAATCCCCCATTCGGATTTCCTGGAGGGGACTGCCAAGGGGGAGGTTACCATGAGAAAAAGATTGAATAATCAACGAAAGGATAACGTTCTACGAGTCGGGGCGTGGAATGTCAGAAGCTTGAATGTGGTAGGGAAACTAGAAAATCTGAAAAGGGAAATGCAAAGGCTCAGTCTAGATATAGTAGGGGTCAGTGAAGTGAAGTGGAAGGAAGACAAGGATTTCTGGTCAGATGAGTATCGGGTAATATCAACAGCAGCATAAAATGGTATAACAGGTGTAGGATTCGTTATGAATAGGAAGGTAGAGCAGAGGGTGTGTTACTGTGAACAGTTCAGTGCCCGGGTTGTTCTGATCAGAATCGGCAGCAGACCAACACCGGCAACGATAGTTCAGGTATACATGCCGACGTCGCAAGCTGAAGATGAACAGATAGAGAAAGTGTATGAGGATATTGAAAGGGTAATGCAGTATGTAAAGGGTGACGAAAATCTAATAGTCATGGGCGACTGGAATGCAGTTGTAGGGGAAGGAGTAGAAGAAAAGGTTACAGGAGAATATGGACTTGGGACGAGGAATGAAAGAGGAGAAAGACTAATTGAGTTCTGTAACAAGTTTCAGCTAGTAATAGCGAATACCCTGTTCAAGAATCACAAGAGGAGGAGGTATTCTTGGAAAAGGCCGGGAGATACGGGAAGATTTCAATTAGATTACATTATGGTCAGACAGAGATTCCGAAATCAGATACTGGATTGTAAGGCGTACCCAGGAGCAGATATAGACTCAGATCACAATATAGTAGTGATGAAGAGTAGGCTGAAGTTCAAGACATTAGTCAGGAAGAATCAATACGCAAAGAAGTGGGATACGGAAGTACTAAGGAATGACGAGATACGTTTGAAGTTCTCTAACGCTATAGATACAGCAATAAGGAATAGCGCAGTAGGCAGTACAGTTGAAGAGGAGTGGACATCTCTAAAAAGGGCCATCACAGAAGTTGGGAAGGAAAACATAGGTACAAAGAAGGTAGCTGCGAAGAAACCATGGGTAACAGAAGAAATACTTCAGTTGATTGATGAAAGGAGGAAGTACAAACATGTTCCGGGAAAATCAGGAATACAGAAATACAAGTCGCTGAGGAATGAAATAAATAGGAAGTGCAGGGAAGCTAAGACGAAATGGTTGCAGGAAAAATGTGAAGACATCGAAAAAGATATGATTGTCGGAAGGACCGACTCAGCATACAGGAAAGTCAAAACAACCTTTGGTGACAATAAAAGCAACGGTGGTAACATTAAGAGTGCAACGGGAATTCCATTGTTAAATGCAGAGGAGAGAGCAGATAGGTGGAAAGAATACATTGAAAGCCTCTATCAGGGTGAAGATTTGTCTGATGTGATAGAAGAAGAAACAGGAGTCGATTTAGAAGAGATAGGGGATCCAGTATTAGAATCGGAATTTAAAAGAGCTTTGGAGGGCTTAACGGTCAAATAAGGCAGAAGGGATAGATAATATTCCATCAGAATTTCTAAAATCATTGGGGGAAGTGGCAACAAAACGACTATTCACATTGGTGTGTAGAATATATGAGTGTGGCGACATACCATCTGACTTTCGGAAAAGCATCATCCACACAATTCCGAAGACGGCAAGAGCTGACAATTGCGAGAATTATCGCACAATCAGCTTAACAGCTCATGCATCGAAGCTGCTTACAAGAATAATATACAGAAGAATGGAAAAGAAAATTGAGAATGCGCTAGGTGACGATCAGTTTGGCTCTAGGAAAAGTAAAGGGACGAGAGAGGCAATTCTGACGTTACGGCTAATAATGGAAGCAAGGCTAAAGAAAACTCAAGACACTTTCATAGGATTTGTCGACCTGGAAAAAGCGTTCGACAATATAAAATGGTGCAAGCTGTTCGAGGTTCTGAAAAAAGTAGGGGTAAGCTACAGGGAGAGACGGGTCATATACAATATGTACAACAACCAAGAGGGAATAATAAGAGTGGACGATCAAGAACGAAGTGCTCGTATTAAGAAGGGTGTAAGACAGGGCTGTAGCCTTTCGCCCCTACTCTTCAATCTGTACATCGAGGAAGCAATGATGGAAATAAAAGAACGCACACGCTATGCCCGAACTCGTACGTGACTTGGTAGATTAATCTGCCACGAGTAATGAGTATGATGGGCAAACATCTATTAGACGCACTACGAATGTAGTGTTGTGGACATGTTGGGAATGTGGATCTCACGGGGAGCGGGCAAGGGATAAGTCCCTGCAGACGCACTATCCTCTGTGCCCGCGGTGGCTCAGATGGATAGAGTGTCTGCCATGTAAGCAGGAGGTCCCGGGTTCGAGTCCCGGTCGGGGCACACATTTTCAACATGTCCCCAATGAAGTGTATCAACGCCTGCTTGCAGCTAGGGTGTCTATTTAATTACCATTTCAATAAAAGAAAGGTTCAGGAGTGGAATTAAAATACAATGTGAAAGGATATCTATGATACGATTCGGTGATGACATTGCTATCCTGAGTGAAAGTGAAGAAGAATTAAATGATCTGCTGAACGGAATGAACAGTCTAATGAGTACACAGTATGGTTTGAGAGTATATCGGAGAAAGACGAAGGTAATGAGAAGTAGTAGAAATGAGAACAGCGAGAAACTTAACATCAGGATTGATGGTCACGAAGTGAATGAAGTTAAGGAATTCTGCTACCTAGGCAGTAAAATAACCAATGACGGACGGAGCAAGGAGGACATCAAAAGCAGACTCGCTATGGCAAAAAAGGCATTTCTGGCCAAGAGAAGTCTACTAGTATCAAATACCGGCCTTAATTTGATGAAGAAATTTCTGAGGATGTACGTCTGGAGTACAGCATTGTATGGTAGTGAAACATGGAGTGTGGGAAAACCGGAACAGAAGAGAATCGAAGCATTTGAGATGTGGTGCTATAGACGAATGTTGGAAATTAGGTGGACTGATAAGGTAAGGAATGAGGAGGTTCTACGCAGAATCGGAGAAGAAAGGAATATGTGGAGAACACTGATAAGGAGAAGGGACTGGATGATAGGACATCTGCTAAGACATGAGGTACTAGAGGGAGCTGTAGAGGGCAAAAACTAGAGGAAGACAGAGATTGGAATACGTCAAGCAAATAATTGAGGACGTAGGTTGCAAGTGCTACTCTGAGATGAAGAGGTTAGCACAGGAAAGGAATTCGTGGCGGGCCGCATCGAACCAGTCAGTAGACTGATGAAAAAAAAAAAAAAAAGGTGTTGTTTCGTGGATGTGCTTACGCCGAAAAGCGGATCATTGCAAGAGAAAGCTGCTTTCGAGGAACAGAGAAGTGTTGAACGTGTTAGAACATCTTTGTGGACCACCTGACGATGCGGCTCAGAAAGTGAGAAAGCAAGCGGAGAGAGCGAAGAAAAAGCCTCGAGAAGAAACTACACAGTTATCGGAGATATACGCGGATGAAATGGGAAATCTACGTAATAAAGTTTATGACTTTGTTAAAGTGGTGCCTAATTCCGAATCTATGAAGAGAACCATGCGTCGTCGATGGAGTCAAGAGTGGGGGATCCAACAAGAGCCTAAGAACTCTTATGAAATTGATCTTCATGAAGTTCTATTAAAATGGGAGATGGCAGTAGTTTTCTTCTGGAAGACGATAGATTAGCTCCTGATAACTGAAGGTTCTCTCAATTTTTTGACTACTTTGTGGATAACTGGCTAGAGAATGAGGATATCGCAATAGAAATGTGGGACTGTTACGGAAAAAGGCACCGATCGACGAATGCTGTTGAAGGGTGGCACAACAAAATAAATAGTATTATTGGAAACCCTCACCCTAAAATCAACTATTTGGTGGAGTGCCTGAAAAAGGAAGCAGAGCTCACAAACTGCATGCACATGAAATTGGAAATGAATATTGAAGGTAAGAAGAGGAAGAAGAAGTACTTGAACCTGGACGACAGGATAGAGAGAATCGTAAATATGAAGAGACTGGCAACATTAGGCCTTGCTTGAAAGCCATTGCCCATATTCAGAAACTGGACTAAAATACGTTAAAAATAATGTATTAAAAACTATGAAGACCACTGAGTTCTCGCAGGTTACTGAGATAAAATTATTAAAACATTCAAGCAGCATTATCGGAGCTAATATTAAGTTGTAATTGTAAATAGAGTGTACATTAGTTCAGCGTATTTAGGCTGATTTTTACACACGCCAGAATGGTAGATGGTCATTTATCATTTTCACGGTCCAAAGCCTGTGCAATATCTTCCAGTATTATGGCCATACTATTAAATAATTGTGAGTTCTAAAATAATTTTCTGAAGCTTCAGAATCGCAACTAGTACCTAAAATATCATGGTTTGTTAAACTGATAGTATACGCTTTCGTAAAAGAAAATGGGAACTGAACCTTTGAATTGCACCTAAAATTGACATCCCAAAACTGATCTGATGCTAAGGTTGACAATTTCGGCACCTCAAATATTTTTTATTTAAGTATAGCTGCCAACATTTATAGTAGATGTAAATCTACTTCAGTACATTTAGATATAGTCCTTTAAAAATTAAAATTTCTTACTAAATTGTTGATTATCTTTAAACAGGTCAGTAAAGGCAAGGAGCTTACTACTGAAAATTAATTGTTACTAAAGAACATCAGAAAAATATGTATTAGACCTACTTTTGTTATACGTTAGAGATTTTTTGAAAAGATATTTGATCATTTCCTCTGTCACTGACAGTGTAATTTCAGTTGCTTTGCAACACCAGGGATATCTACTTCTAAATATCTACTTCTAAATTATGTTTGCAGCTGTTCTCATTTAGAATTCTGGAATATTTTCTTCGTCTTCTTTGGTGAAGGAATTTCGGAAAATGCATTTACTAACTCCACTTTAGTGGCACTGTCATCAGTAACATTAACGTCGCTGTCGCGCAGTAAAGGTACTTACTGAGCCTTTCCGCTGGTTTACTTAACATGGGACCAGTATCTCTTTGGATTTTTCGCCACATTTCTAGAGCGAGTTTCGTTGTGGAAACTATTAAATGCATCTCGCATTGAAATCCGCACCAAATTTCGAGACTCAGTAAAACTTCACCAATCTTGGAGATTTTGCGTTCGTCTAAATTCTACGTGCCTTTTTCGGTGCTCCTGCAACAGCTTTCTGTCATGTTTTGTGTACCAAATACCTTGAGTGCTGTTGATACTATTTCTTTGAACTTAAGCCACATATGGTATTCATTTACAAAGTTTGGAAGTATTGGAGACTATCTCTTAGAAAGATGTCACCCGAATTTTTAGCTGCTTTTATAAATAGATATATTTCGCGTTTAGTTTTGGTGAATTTCTTTGTTACGGAAGTGAGCCTCTCTACGACTGCGTGTTCACTAATCCCTATATCCGTCGTGATGCTCAGGATTATTTGTGGCTAAGAGGTCAGGTGTGTTTTCGTAACCATTTACAATTTGAATGGCCTCGTCAACTAATTGCTAAAAATAATTTTTAAAAAAAGCATTTAGAACAATTACGGAAGTTGTTTTCTATTTACAATAGGGTGTATGAAAATGTATTTTTGTCAACATGCGGAAGGTAGATTGAAGTAACTGCCAACTATAATTGTATGAGTAGGGTACCTATTTGTGATGAGACTCAAGTTTTCTTTTCTTTGAACTGTTCAGCAACTGTTTCATCTGAGACAGGGGGTCGGTAAAAGGAGCCAGTTATTAATTCATTCCGGTTGTCGAATATAACCTCTGCCCATACTAAGTCACAGGAACTACCTGCTTCAAAGTCGATTGTGAGCGTACATTACTTTTCCGTAAGTTGTCCTTCTTGTTTCTCTTGTAGTGCGGACAATTACAATTACGGCTTTTCCTTCCAGAACCTAAGATGCTTTCTCTGTGACCCTGTAAATACCAGAACTAAACAATGTAGAACAACAACGTACGTTACAAAAAATGTTTCAAATGGCTCTGAGCACTATGGGACTTAACATCTGAGGTCATCAGTCCCCTAGAACTTAGAACTACTTAAACCTAACTAACCTAAGGACATCATCACACACATCCATTCCCGAGGCAGGATTCGAACCTGCGACCGTAGAGGTCGTGCGGTTCCAGACTGAAGGGCCTAGAACCGCTCGGCCACACCACCACGTTACAAGCGTAGCGTTCTGTATTACTTCATTTCCTTATTTCTAACATTTTAAAATTCTAAGTCGACTTTAGATGACATGTCAATCATAGATGTTCTTATCTCTATTTAGCGAACGTGTTTTCAGTTATGTTTTGAGCATTGTTCCGCTACACTACATTAACTAATGTTTTTAGAGAGTAAATTAATATGGAGTATGTCGTTCTCCTTTTCAAACATTCACAAACCCATTTATGCGTTCCCTATTGTCTTTTGGGCATGCAGTTGTAGTAATTAAAGTAGGCACAAATGCAGTGGTCAAAAAGAAATGATTACCGTACATTCGCATTCTCTTTACATCGTTCCTTTCTTGTTGCTCCCCTGCCGATGGACTGTTTCAATCGCGATCAGTAAGCGTGAAAGGAAGCTACCGTACAGGCAGAGGGATCTATATTTATACGTGGCAGAACTAATTACATACTGACATAATCGTCGGTATTGCTTTCGGTTCCCAAAAGTAATAAATATTTCGATTTCGGAAAAGAAGCTCTGTATTTGGCCAATATGTCGAAGAAGAAGGTCCCTTACGTACTGGTCGTATCGAGTAAGATGTGGAGGCGGCGGTTTGAAAGCGGACAGAAGAAGTACGAGGAAGGGCGTCCCTTACCTGAGGGATCGCTACCTGGCGAAGGGGCAAGTGTGGCTAATGTCCGGCGTGGCAAATGTCCGGCATTCTCCAGCGAGTGCAGCAGGGCGGAGGTTCCCTGCTGTTTTGGGTTGGCATTATGTGGGGCCGACATACGCCGCTGTTGGTCACGGAAGGCGCCGTAACGGCTGTACAGTACATGAATGCTATCCTCTGACTGATGGTGCAACCATATTGGCGAGGCATTCGTCTTCATGGACGACAATTCGCGTGCATATCTTGTGAATGACTTCCTTCAGGATAACGACATGGCTCGACTAGAGTGGCCAGCATGTTCTCCAGACTTGAATCCTATCGAACATGCCTGGAATAGATTGAAAACGGATGACGTCACCCACCAACCACTCTGAGGGATATACGCCTAATCGCCGTTGAGGAGTGGGACAATCTGGACTAACAGTGACTTTATGAACTTGTGGATAGTATGCCACAACGAATACAGGCATGCATCAATGAAAGAGGACGAGCTACTGGGTATTAGAGGTACCGGTGTGTACAGCAATCTGGACCACCACCTCTGAAGGTCTCGCTCTATGGTGGTACAACATGCAATGTGTGGTTTCATGAGCAATAAAAAGGGCAGAAATGATGTTTATGTTGATCTCTATTCCAATTTTCTGTACAGGTTCCGGAATTCTCGGAACCGACGCGATGCAAAACTTCTTTTGATGTGTCTAGTTTGAAAACCATACAGCGTACTTAATATGCCACCGCATTATTACGAACTGGAAAAACTTTAATTGTAACATCATTGCAACAGCAGCCTGAAAGACTATATGATGCACTTCTCTTGTGACAAATACGAGTGACTGCTGGCTGAACTGAAGGCACCCTTAGGGAAAAATTGAGTTAAGGCTAAATCAGCAGTGATAAAAATTTTCATGGTCAGTTATCTGAATTCATTGAGTGTTTTAAAGCAAAGCCGGTTTGGCCGAGCGGTTCTAGGCGCTTCAGTCTGGAACCGATGGAACTGCGCCACCGCTACGGTCGCAGGTTCGAATCCTGCCTCGGGCATAGATGTGTGTGATGTCCTTAGGTTTGTTAGGTTTAAGTAGTTCTAAGTTCTAGGGGACTGATGACCTTAGATGTTAAGTCCCATAGTGCTCAGAGCCATTTGAACAATTTTTTTAATGTAGAGGAAGAACTGTTTGGTAATAAATATGGCTGATAACATCAAGCAATAATTAATCCTGTGGGAAAAATCAGCTTCAAGTTCACGATACAGAACACTTCGTGGAATTCGAGGAGATCATCTGTGCACCAGGTGTGGCTCATTATGTTTCAATAACTGAACCATTTCATCGTCAATTCTGAAAGAGATTCCAAGACGGTGCACTACTCAAGACGGACTTCATTTCATTTACCATACCGTTCTCGCTTGTGGCTGCTAATGTATCTCATTACTTCCAACTTGAGCTCCTCGACGTAGAGTGTAGTATCCGGGTCAGCTGTATCCAGCTCAGTGACCTGTATTTCCCGTCGAGAAATCTACAAGACATTTATGAAATGTACCGCAAGAGCAATCTCCCAATCACCAGACAAGATGCTTAAGTTATTTCAGTCTTTAGTTCAACATATGTACATGAACTTTTTTTTTCTGTTATGAATTTGACAAGGCCCTACGAAAGTTAGCATTTAACAAATTTTAATCTGTGTATTTTTATCTGTGTGACTGTTAAGAACCATTGTTCCAGATGCATTATACATTCTTATATCGAAGTGTCTTTAAATTTATAAACATCAGTCTTATTGTATATAAAACTTTTTGTAGTTCTGCTCATTTTATTAGTACGATCTAATGCACAAAGTTAGTGCTTGGTAGAAAAATAAAAAGTTGAAAATAAACACTAGTGACAAAACACTGGTTATAGAAGCATGCTACAATATTCGACTCTTAGAAACATTTGTGCTGCATTGCAGATACGTCATCCTAAGTTTGACAGTTGTGGAACCATCTCACTCACACACCTGCTTGGAATAACACAGTGGTGGGGGAAGCAGGAGCACGCGAGCGGACTCAACTGCTCTCGCCGAGTGAGAGTGCAAATCTTAGCCAGGCCTGGTCTAAATATAGGTCTCAAAGTTTTTATAGCGAACCTATTCATCCATTTCTACCAAAACGAGTAATATTTCTGTTCTTGTCTAATTTTGATGCCCAGTAATGTTATTCATCTCGTATGTAGGATAAATCAATTAGTAGACTATATATCATTTCCTAATTTTTAATCACTCGTCCTCGATTTTTTAGAAAGATCTACATCTACATACATACTCCGCAATCCATCATACGGTGCGTGGCGGAGGGTACCTCGTACCACAACTAGCATCTTCTCTCCCTGTTCCATTCCCAAACAGAACGAGGGAAAAATGACTGCCTATATGCCTCTGTACGAGCCCTAACCTCTCTTATCTTATTTTGTGGTCTTTCCGCGAAATGTAAGTTGGCGGCAGTAAAATTGTACTGCAGTCAGCCTCATATGCCGGTTCTCTAAATTTCCTCAGTAGCGATTCACGAGAAGAACGCCTCCTTTCCTCTAGAGACTCCCACCCGAGTTCCTGAAGCATTTCTGTAACACTCGCGTGATGATCAAACCTACCAGTAACAAATCTAGCAGCCCGCCTGTGAATTGCTATACGTGAAACCAAAGTATACAGTGCTATTGATCAACAGAGGTTTGCTCCATCACTAATCATTGTCACTCCATATGTATCTGTTTTAAACAAGACTGCACAACAGAGAAAAACATACACTTGTCGATACCACTGTTCGACAGCCTATTAATTCACTACAAATTCGCTGCCTGACTTCATGCAGCCAAGATCTAAAAAAAGATCATTATCAAAGAGTAAACTTAACTTCTAGCAAACACAGAATAATGTGAGAGTATGTTTATTTATGCCAACACTTCAGCACTTAACACATACATCCACTGATATTAAGAGTATTACACTAACGCAATAGTCGGTATGAACTCATCACAAGCATGTAACATCATATCACTAATATGAAAGAGATATAATTAGATTGTCCATGTGCAGTCAGATATAAAATTGTTGAAAGTGACCTCCATAATGCGATACACATCACTAAAAATATCACTGCACATTCGTAAAAAAATATTGTAATATTTATTGACTACTTGCACCAACATGTCATTCAGTTTGTTTTTGTGTTGAAATTTGATAAAACGTTGTAGTTCAGAATGAGATTTTCACTCTGCAGCGGAGTGTACGCTGATATGAAACTTCCTGACCGATTAAAACTGTGTGCCGGACCGAGACTCGAACTCGGGACCTTTGCCTTTCGTGGGCAAGTGCTCTACATTGTAGTTGTTTCTCGCCTCTCAGTTTCGAAAGTCCACCATGTATACGATCTCCCACCCGTAAATTCCTCTCTGACATAGCTCTTCTGTCTCCCTCTTTCCGTATTGTTTTTCGCTGTCCTCTTTTCTTTCTATAAAATGTAGTCCATTCTATCATCTTCTTAAGCTATCTGTCCTCACCCACATAGCGCACACACCCATATAGTCACCATCGTTTTGCTTTGAATATATCCATTACATCGACGCCCATGTTCATTCTCTTCCATATGTCTTCATTTTTAACTGTATCCCCTCAGTTTCAGTTTGTTTCTACAGTTTGATACTAGTGTGACGGTGATACTTGTAAGCAAAATTCTTGAAGTACCCTCATGAGAAATAATCAGGTGGGGTAGATCAGAACACAGGAGGTGCCAATTCCCTTTCAAAGTTACTACCACGAAAATACTCATGTATAAAAGTCATGGTGTACATGACGCAGAAGTGACATGCGGAAATCACTTCTAATTTGTTGGTGTTAATGTGCTATGTTTATGAATTGTGCATACAGTTTTCTCAGGTAAGTGAAAATGTGCATATCACTCACCTATGTGATACTGCATGCCATACTACCACCGTTTGAGAATGCAGACGTTACTCCCTGCGCTGGAGTCGATTTACCATTTCCCAAATGCATCAGTTCTGTCGAAGGTGCAAACATACCTCCTCACACAAAAGCCTGTCATCTAGCTCTTCATCATCTACAGTACCAGATGACAGTCAAAGAAAGACATACGTATGAATCTTCTTCTCACAACTCTTAAACAGCACACGTTCAGTACAGAAGCACCTTTACACACTTGAACGGTGCTGTGTGGACGCTACCAGTGTAGAGACGAGATTGGCTGGAGATATTGTCTCACACGGAGTTCAAAGGACTCGACGGTATCACCTTGCACATCCATAATTTTGCCATAAGGCACTATGAGTCACTGTGTAAGTGGATCCCTATGTATATCGTACTCTGTGGTGTAATGTGTAACACATTTCTCCTTCAGTTATAAAAACAACTCACCAAGCACAAAAATTTAGATTCTACCACAACAAAATTTACATTCTACGATAACGTTGCATCACAATTTGAATAACTGTGACATTAAGTTGGACCACAACATGAATCTGTTTGCCAAAAGCTGTCACCATACAAAGGATGTTTGCAGACACTCGCTGTGGAACTAAGTGCCAAATATTTCCTCAAAAATTAGCAAAACGAGGCCTTGGGCGACATATCACATCGAGCTCTCGCAACGTACAAAAGTCCTCTATTGCTGCATTTGACGACCACAGCTGATCAACTGCTCTCTCGCACCTACCATGTTGTGCACTACGTGTAGTCACCTTCTCGACCCCCTCCCCAACGAAGACATCAGGTGATGCTGCTCTTGGAAATCACCCTTCTCTCAGTCAAGATATCGCCCTCAGTGCCTTACCTACTTCAAAGCCTCAGAATCCACAGATTCAACATTCTCCAACGCAGAATGTTCTCACTGGCATGTCCCCTAAACTGCCTGTGAATTGAAAGACACCCCTTGAACCTTGTTTTCCCTGGCTGAAATCTCTTCAACCTGCGTGGCATAATGCATGAGGACTCATACTTTATCAGCCTGGTAAACCACCTACATGATCACAAAGACACTGTCAATTTCGGCCCACCAACTCTCCAGAATTGCTCAGCTGCCAAATCATCGATAATCTAGCAGCTATCGCGCCCTCCATCTGAAGTTAATGCGCTACATTGTCCACGAAGAAAGCTTTTGTTCACAAACTCCATCCGAATTCTGGGGCCAGCTATGGGCTCTAGTCAGTGCCTACTGATGCCTGACATCACTATCCACAGTGCTGCAGAGCTTCAGGTCCACCTCATTCCCAATCTTCATTTTCCACGCAGTTTCCACAGAGCAGATGTGGATAATCCCATACTGGATATAGACTTCCTGAAACATTTTGGGTTGTCACCTAGTATCCAGTCAGTTTCATTGCTTCACCACGCCTCCATCTCCCTACTCCCAGGGTTGTTTGGCTCTACTCCCTTTCCCCCCCTCTAATGACCCCCTCCTTATATCTCTCTCCAAGTGCTCCAATCTAATTGCTCAACTCCCCATATCACTGGTCAAGCTTACACTCGAGTTTCTGTGATGCGCCAGCTGATCAACGCAGCATCCATGCAATTGTTGTAAGCTCATCAGACACTGTCAGCTGTCCATTGAGTATCCATCACACGCCGACAACACTTTGGCAACCATGCCCACGTCCTCTCTGGCGCCATCTACTGCACAGGACTCCAACACCAAAGACATTTTTCTCTCCATGATTCCTCCCAATGCGTCCTGCCCTTTGGGCTAATGAAGACATTACTCCTGCAGCTTCACGTGATGATGGTTATGTACAATTAATAATAGTACTTTTCACAATACCAATATCATAGAGAGATCCCCTGTATGACATAAGGCCCATTGCCTCAATCCCAAAAAAACTGTGCTCCATTTGTGCAGGGTCTTCAAGGTTCTGAACCCTCGCACTATTACAGAAAATCATCTAGTTGCACACACTCAGGAGTTCACCCAACTGCATAATGGTGCACGTGTGTTCAGTCTACTTGATTGCCACAAAGCTCACCACCAAATTCCCTTGTTCAAGGACGACATCCCAAGAATGCTCTATGTCTTTGCAGTCTTCGAGTACTGTTTCACATACTGTATGGTCCCAAAAATTTGGCCCAGACTTGACAACGGTTTACTGATTCTTTAATTTTCAATCTCCAATTCGCATTTGCACATTCGGATGACACCTTGATTGTTCCCCCTCCGCAACAAACATCAACAACACTTGGCACATCCAGGATACACTCCAAAACAATTACGTCGAAATTAACTGCAAGAAGTTTCAACTACCTCGCTACAGCGTAACTTTTCTTGGTTTCATGGTATTGGCATCTCTTCGATAGCCAACTGCATTGAATTTATCTGACACCTACATCTACCAATTGGACTTTCATGAATTGTGAAGATTCCTAGAAGTTAAGACTTCTACTGTCACCATCTCCCTTATGCTGCCTCCATCCAGGCACTGCTCACTGACCACCATCTGCTTGCAGATGCCATCTTCAACCTGAGCAAAGAAGTGCTTCCCTGATGCCTGTGGTACATGGACCTAATCAGCCAGTTTTCGAGTCCATGGTGAATGATATCAAGTCCCCCACTGGCCTGGAGGAGTTGGCCCATCGGCGGGCCGACGACATCGAGGTGGCAGACGTGCTAAAGAACACAAAATGCTCGCTGGCTCACGTGCCACGCCAACTAGCTGGCTACTAATCTGCAACATTTAGGGGGGGGGGGGCGGTGTACTCTCCGACCATTGGTACCTCCCCCTCTCTGATGGTCAGCTCTCAACTTCCTATAATCTCTCGCTCACCCAGCCTCAAGCTGGCTGCCAAACGACTCGTCTGGCTGGGGGGAACGATTGTCGCGATTGGATGTGGATCAGTGTACATTTCCAAGGCAGTAAAGTGGGACGATATGCACAGCCTCCTCTGGGACAGTTCTCCATACCATAAATTCCAAAGCTCCCTGCCTGACATAATATTGACAAACTCCCAGAGGTGACTCTGCTATGAAATAATTAACAGTGACCTTGTTTCACATTACTGAAACGTATTTTAACGAATAACTACAACTACATACATAAGACACCAATGTAACGGAGTGTGATTTACTCAGAGTATCTTTAATTGATAAGGCAGTGTATCTGGTAGAAGTTCATAACCGAGTCTCTGAGTGAGAACATTCCCAAACATGCCATACATCCAACTGATCAAAGAGCAGTAGTCCTTCACTCAGAATAATGAAACTTTCGCCATCCCATCTAACTGTACCAACAGGACAGATCGAAGATTCATACACAAGAATTCATATCATGTAAGTTCAGTACAGCACTCTACTACAGCATCCCACTTGCAATGTCGTTAGCAGAGCTTCAGAAACCGCGAAACTGCCCGGCACTACCCCATCAGACAGTGTGCTACAATGCAAGTGGCAACAGAACGCTCATCAACACAACTCGTATCACTCGCTGGCCACAATCAAAAGTATCCATCCCAGTGCCAGTTCACCTTGGTATTTCTTTTCTAAAATTCACATATATCATTTTATACAATTTTGGCTCTGTAACATCAGAAAGTATGGTGAAGCTCAACAGCTTTTGGAAGCACATCCTCATGATTTCATTTAGTGAACTGAATACCTTCCATTCGGGAGGTCGACGGTTCAAACCGACGTCTGGACATCCAGATTTAGGTTTCCTGTGATTTCCCTAAATTGCTCCAGGCAAATTTCAGGATGGTTCCTTTGAAAGGGAATGGCCGATTTCCTTTCCCATCGTTGACAAAATCCTAGCTTGACCTCTACATTAAACCCAATATTCCTTCCTTTGAATGCCTTGTCCCTACCTACCATTGCTCACCACAGCACTACATATACAATTTCTGCTGTTGTCACTTGTTGGGTCCTTTGCAAGCTGCCTCTCTGCCTCGTGGCTCCATTCTTTTAGGAAAAAGAAGCTAAACACTAACTAGTAACAAAACCCCAGTCGATTTGGAGAATTGTGCCAGTCGCACAGCACAAAGGAGCCACATGTAACACTACTGGTTGCTACAGATACGGCTATCACATGATCTTTTTGGTCTCGCTATTACTTACATAGGACTATAAAAAATTTACCTAAGCTTTGACCTAAGGAATGTGTGAGTCACAGCAAAATCTCCTACGTTGTCACTTTCTGGTAGTAAACTGAATGGCAACACAGGTGTAAATACAAAGAGTAGTGGGAATAGTATGGCCAAAACCGACATACACAAAGTATACTCGGTGATTTTTGTTTCTGTTGAGGTATTCAATCAGAAGACTGGTTTGATGCAGTTACCCGTGCTAGTCTGCCCTGTTCAAGGCTCTTCTTTCTTCTCCTTCTTCTTTATCCTGGCCTTATCCGATGTCTCCAAGGGATCAGCTTGTCAGTGTTAGGATTTGGCAGAGTTAGGGGTAGAGAATGGTTGGATCCCTTCCTACCACTGCCACCACTCCTTTTCCCTCCTTTTGAATACAGCAAAATGCCATGGTGATCTAGTTTATTTTGTATAGGCACTACAAACCACATGACCACAGCATTTTGGTATATAGATCTTATTGTTGACACTCGCAAATAATGCGATAGGCATAAGCTTCTGAAGAGCACTAAGTACCACAAGCCTGTTAAGAAATTAAATTTCTTTTCTGCAACTCATTGCTGATTATTTCGCTCTGTTGTTGTTCTCAGTTTAGAGACTGGTTTGATGCAGCTCTCCATGCTACTCTATCCTGTCCAAGCGTCTTCATCTCCGAGTAACTACTGCAACCTACATACTTCTGAATCTGCTTACTGTATTCATCTCTTGGTCCCCCTCGACGATTTTTACTCCCTGCACTTCCTTCCAATACTAAACTGGTGATCCCTTAAGGCCTCAGAATGTCTCCTGCCAATTGATACTTTCTTATAGTCAAGTTGTGCCACAAATTCCTCTCCTCCCCAGTTCTAGTCAGTACCTGCTCATTAGTTATGTGATCTACCCATCTATTCTTCAATATTTTTCTGTAGCACCACATCTCAAAAGCTTCTGTTTTCTTCTTGTGTAAACTGCTTATCCTCCATGTTTCACTTCACTTGGCTACAGTCCATACAAATATTTTCAGAAAAGACTACCAGACACTTAAATCTATACTCGGTCATAACAAATGTCTCTTCTTCAGAAACGCTTTTCTTGCCATCGCCGGTCTACATTTTATATCCTCTCTATTTCGACCATCATCAGTTATTTTGTTGTCCAAATAGCAAAACTCATCTACTACATTAAGCGTCTCGTTTCCTAATCTAATTCCCTCAGCATCACCTGATTTAATTCGACTACATTCCTTTATCATCGTTTAGCTTTTGTTGATGTTCTTCTTATATCCTCCTTTCAAGACACTGGCCTTCTGTTAAACTGTTCTTCCAAGTCCTTTGCTGTCCCTAACTGAAATGCAATGTCATCGGCAATCATCAAGGTTTTTAGTACTTCTCCCTGGATTTTAATTCTTATTTCAAATTTTTCTTTTGTTTCCTTTAGTGCTTGTTAAATAAACAGATTGAATAGCATTGAGAATAGGCTGCAAACCTGTCTCACTTCTTTCACAACCATTGCTCCCCTTTCGTACTCCTAGACACTTATAGCTGCCACCTGATTTCTGTACAAATTGTAAATAGCCTTTTGCTCCCTGTAATTTACTCACCATCAGAATTTGAAAGAGAGTATTCCAGTGAACATGGTCAAAAGCTTTCTCTAAATCCACAAATGCTATAAAAGTATGTTTGCCTTTCCTTCACCTATCTTCTAAGATAAGTCGTAGGGTAGTATTGCCTTGTGTGCTCCTACATTTCTACACAATCCAAACCGATCGTCCTCAATGTCGGCTTCTGCCAGTTTTTCCATTCATCTATTAGGAATTCGTTTTAGTATTTAGCAACCGTGACTTTTTAAACTGATAGTTCGATAATTTTAACATCTGTCAGCACCTAATCTATTTGGAATTATTACATTCTTCATTACACTGAGGGTATTTCGTCTGTCTCATACATCTTGCTCACCATATGGAAGAGTTTTGTCATGGCTGGCTCTCCCAAGGCTGTGAGAGCTGTAACGGAATGTTGTTTACTCCCAGGGCTTTGTTTTGACTTAGGTCTTTCAGTGCTCTGTCAAATTCTTCATGAAGTATCATATCTCCCATCTCATCTTTATCTACATCCTCTTCCATTTTCATAATATTGCCTTCAAGTACCTCGCCCTTGTATAGACCCTCTATACACTTCTTCTACCGTTCTACTTTTCCTTCTTTGCTTGGGACTGGTTTCCCACCTGGGCTTTTGATAATTGTATGGGTGGATCTCTTTTCTCCAAAGGTCTCTTTAATTCTCCTGTAGGTGACATCTATCTTACCCCTAGTGATGTATGCTTCTACATCCTTAAATTTGTCGTCTAGCCACTCCCGCTTAGCCATTTTTCACTTCCTGTCGAGCTCATTTCTGAGACGTTTGTATTCCTTTTTTCCTGCTTCATTTGCTGAATTTTTATATTTCTCCTTTCATCAATTAAATTCAATATTCCCATCTATATAAGTCACAATTCTAAATACGAGGCCTGTTCAGAAAGTAAGCTCCGATTGATTGCCAAATTGAAACCACAGTGAACATCAGAAATGTTTTACTTGTAACAATTAGCTACACCTTTCAGCTACTTCTCTACGTAGTCGCCGTTCTGACTTAGACTTTTGTCATAGCGTTGTACCAACTTTTCAATAGCCTCATCATAGAAGGCAGCCGCCAGTGCTTTCCGCCAATTCTCCACGCTGGCCTACACCTCGTTGTCTGTGTCAAAATGTTGTCTTCAAAGACAGCGGTTCATGTGACCAGAGATGAAACTCAGGGGGAGACAATTGCGGACTGTATTGTGGGTAATCTCACATTTCCATTTGAAAACGATGCAGGAGCATCTTCATTGCCCCTGCAGAATGCGGCTGAGAATTGTCTTGAAGAAGAAACAGCACGACAGTTATGTAATGTTAGCTGCATAGCTTCAGGCGAAATTTCTCACCAGGCCCTCGTACTTGGCGGCAGACACTATTTTCTAGACATCTTTACGCACTCACTGCGAGCTCAGAAATGAGAAGAGCGACGTGATGCTAACTGAGGTTATACTAGAGACACCACCCAACACATCTGTGCAAAGCTTTATCGGATTTTCATAGTCGTTTCCATTTCGCGACCGATCGGAGCTTACTTTCTGAACGCCTCTCGTAAATCAAAATCTTATGACACATATAATATTAATTGACTGATGGTGCGAAACATCAATTGAATTCTAACTTATAGTCTCATCTCATCACATGTATGGCTAATCAAGTTTGGCATGTCAACAAATCGATAATGAGCATCTATCGAATTCATGTCATATTTGAGCCGTGCTGTGGCTCGCGTTGGTGCTGTTTGTAGGTTTCCGTCCCTGTTGCAGGCCAGACGGTATCATTTAGTTGGCATGGTTGCGGTTGTTTGTCTTCGTATGTTGACTGGCGCCACTCGGTTTTGCAAGCGTTATCTGTCCGCTAGTGGCAGCAGTGGCGATTATCGATATGTAGTAACTGTTGGCCTATCTGTGGGGCGACGTCGTTGTTTTTACAGAGCGTGTGAATGGGCCAGTTCGGTTGGGGACTCAGGAGGAGCCAGGTCCACGCAGTGCGAGAACACGCCGGGACCGCTGGCGGAGCGCATCTACTGCCGGATGGAAGGGCTGTGGTCACGAGGGTGCACGGCCTCGTCGTAAACCAGATCCTGCAGGCTTTAAGATGTGTCAATCCAAGTAGAGAAACCTCCACCATTGTGATATCTCGCGATTCCCCAGTGACCTGGGTTCGTGTTGCTGCTCGTAGTGTCACCGAGGCGAAGAGCAGCGAGTGGAGTGTTTCGGGAAAGCGGATCTGATTAGCTTTCCTCGATTTCTTATTACCACTTACTGCTTACATCTTATGACTACTTACTGCGTTAAGCTTGTTATAATTTGTTAAGTTCAACCAGCGGTAGTTTTCCTGCCTGGTGGCCGCTAACACCCCAGTTACCTGCCCTGGGGGTTAGTGTATGTAACGGCAGTGTACATTTCGTCGCCTTGCCGCTGCTGTGCAGAAAGGCGTGTAGTTTTGACAGCTTTCTTGATTGTAGGCCATTTGTGATTCTTCTACTCCAGTGGTAGTGATTCCTTTCTCGTTCCAGGCGTTCTAAGCACACTATTCTGGGGGCGCAATGCAGTCCACTAGTTCCAGCTTTGGCGTGTTGTTCCATTCTTGCATTTGGTTTATTAGACGTCAGGTAGCTTTAGCAAAATTATCATTAGTCATTCGTTAGACTGAGTTACCATCTTGTGAAGTGAATGCAACTTTTGGCTGCCTATCTCATCACTCATGAAAGTGTTTGTTGCCGGACCTTCTCAGAGGTGGATTCCTGGAGCACCATCTGTGACTGGCCCTTGTGTTTTGTTATTGTATTATTTTTTACCATACCTATTGTTACGACAGAAGGCCACTTGTTACGACTTCTGCAGTACTTGTTAACAGCATACACAGTGGCTGTGCCAAAGACTGAGACGGCGTGGAGTTTTACAATAATTTATTGAACTTTCTTTACAATTTTTCCCTCATCGTCGCTGCCCAGCCCTGCTGCTGCTGCTGTGTAGATTCTCCGACAATGTGCGCAATTCGCGCTGCTGCTCGCACTAGGCCAGCAGTGCTCCGCTGAAGCCAGGATGCCCTGTGGTTGAGATGAACTCGTCGCCGTGAAGTCAGCTGCCGCCGCCTGCTGCACCGGCGGCTGGGAAGCCGTCAGTCGCCGTGTCCGCGAGCTCCCGTCACGGACGGACCACGCGCCGTGGGGCCGGGTTGCCGTGGAGTCCGGGCGTCAGTCCCCGGCGGCGCCTGTGGCCGAGACCGCGCTGCGGCCGGTCCTGCTGGAAGTTCTCGCTGTAGTCAGTCAGCCGTGGTGCCGACCGAACTCGGGCCGACCCCCAGATATCTGGCGGCGAACAGATGACTCCTGCAATCTGGAACAGACTTCCGGAATCGTCACCTACGAAGATTGAACATTCGGACACGGACCACGTCCGTCCTCAGATCCCAACTTCTTCCTGATGGCTTCTGTCCGTTGCTGCCTGCGCTCCACTATTTATATCTGGCAGGAGGACGTTTCTTACCCTCGGTGGTAGCTTTTTGTTATTACCCGTGCAGTATATTGCAGCGTAACAGAGCGTGCCGGCCTCACTTCTCCTTACTCAGCACTCTCCAGGCTTCGCTCGGTGCTCGGTCCGTGTGCGTCCTTGCGTCAGCTTGTTGGTAGACTGCTGCTGTCAGCAAGGCTATCTGTGCCGCACTTACTTCGCAACGCCTCGGTCGCCAGCGTGCCTCTGTTTGGCCGTTCTCCACTGCGTGAAGCAATGCTTACTACATGTGGCCGCAACACTATATTAAAGGTTATGTATGTGTAGTTAATAGTTCTGGTCGCCTTCTGGAATAAATCTAGCAGTGTAAGGGTTGTTTTACAAGGTTACCATCATCTTATTTCACCCATTTTGGTGGTTAGTTTCTTGTTTCTTTTATTAACCTTTGCTTGTATTTGCTGTTTTACAGCAGATTTCTAAATTTTTTATATAATTGCCATTCCTAGCGTATAAGACCTTCAACTGTGACTGTGGTTATTTGCTTAAAAAATAATTGGAGATTTGTATTTTAGCAGTAAGCCTCAAAACCTTATTCACTGTCATTATCTACATTTATACTCCGCAAGCCACCCAACGGTGTGTGGCGGAGGGCACTTTACGTGCCACTGCCATTACCTCCCTTTCCTGTTCCAGTCGCTTATGGTTCGCGGGAAGAACGACTGTCTGAAAGCCTCCGTGCGCGCTCTAATCTCTCTAATTTTACATTCGTGATCTCCTCGGGAGGTATAAGTAGGGGGAAGCGATATATTCGATACCTCGTCCAGAAACGCACCCTCTCGAAACCTGGCGAGCAAGCTACACCGTGATGCAGAGCGCCTCTCTTGCAGAGTCTGCCACTTGAGTTTGTTAAACATCTCCGTAACACTATCACGGTTACCAAATAACCCTGTGACGAAACGCGCCGCTCTTCTCTGGATCTTCTCTATCTCCTCCGTCAGACCGATCTAGTACGCATCCCACACTGATGAGCAATACTCAAGTATAGGTCGAACGAGTGTTTTGTAAGCCACCTCCTTTGTTGATGGACTACATTTTCTAAGCACTCTCCTAATGAATCTCAACCTGGTACCCGCCTTACCAACAATTAATTTTATATGATCATTCCACTTCAAATCGTTCCGCACGCATACTCCCAGATATTTTACAGAAGTAACTGCTACCAGTGTTTGTTCCGCTATCATATAATCATACAATAAAGGATCCTTCTTTCTATGTATTCGCAATACATTACATTCCTGGTGTCTGAGACCTTCTGCTGTGGTTGTGGCCACTTACTTTTTAATATTTCAGTATCTGTAGGTTGTAATCGCAGCGAGTTCTAAAACATTCTTAATTTATTGCCATTCTTGGCGTGTAAGGCCTTCAGCCATGATCACGGTGGCTTGTTCTTTTTAAACATAATCTGTATCCGTATTTTATGGTGATTTGCTAAATTGTAATGCACTGAAAACATTATTATTTACACTGTTGTTTATTCCTTCATTAATAACGTGTGGTATTTTTTTATTTATTGTTGAGTCTGGAATTACTGTTTTAAAAATAAATGTGTGCAACTGTAAACGGCAACCAATAGTAACTGATTATGGCCCCGTCCACAATTGTAACCGAATCCTGCCTTTCCTTGACTACCACCTGGTTTCAATAT
Source organism: Schistocerca piceifrons (assembly GCF_021461385.2). NCBI lineage: Eukaryota > Metazoa > Arthropoda > Insecta > Orthoptera > Acrididae > Schistocerca > Schistocerca piceifrons. Next base: position 63,813,622 of record NC_060148.1, on the reverse strand, counting down.
TGATCTTATTCTTATAGATTTGCGGTATAAGGAGCCATTTGAATGTGCAGAAACAGAGGAAGCAGAGGAAAATAATTTAAACGAAATGTTGTCACGCAGACAAACTGATGGTTAAAATGGATCTGAGCACTATGGGACTTAACTTCTGAGGTCACCAGTCCCCTAGAACTTTTTTTTTTTTTGTCATCAGTCTACTGACTGGTTTGATGCGGCCCGCCCCGAATTCCTTTCCTGTGCTAACCTCTTCATCTCAGAGTAGCACTTGCAACCTACGTCCTCAATTATTTGCTTGACGTATTCCAATCTCTGACTTCCTCTACAACTTTTGCCCTCTACAGCTCCCTCTAGTACCATGGAAGTCATTCCCTCATGTCTTAGCAGATGTCCTATCATCCTGTCCCTTCTCCTTATCAGTGTTTTCCACATATTCCTTTCCTCTCCGATTCTGCGTAGAACCTCCTCATTCCTTACCTTATCAGTCCATATAATTTTCAACACTCGTCTATAGCACCACATCTCAAATGCTTCGATTCTCTTCTGTTCCGGTTTTTCCACAGTCCATGTTTCACTACCATACAATGCTGTACTCAAGACGTACATCCTCAGAAATTTCTTCCTGTTTTGATATTAGTAGACTTCTCTTGGCCAGAAATGCCTTTTTTCCCATAGCGAGTCTGCTTTTGATGTCCTCCTTGCTCCGTCCGTCATTGGTTATTTTACTGCCTAGGCAGCAGAATTCCTTAACTTCATTGACTTCGTGACCATCAATCCTGATGTTAAGTTTCTCGCTGTTCTCTTTTCTACTACTTCTCATTACCTTCCTCTTTCTCCGATTTACTCTCAAACCATACTGTGTACTCATTAGACTGTTCATTCCGTTCAGCAGATCATTTAATTCTTCTTCACTTTCACTCAGGATAGCAATGTCATCAGCGAATCGTATCATTGATATCCTTTCATCTTGTATTTTAATTCCACTCCGGAACCTTTCTTTTATTTCCATCATTGCTTCCTCGATGAACAGATTGAAGAGCAGGCGCGAAAGGCTACAGCCTTGTCTTACACCCTTCTCAATTCGAGCACTTAGTTCTTGATCGTCCACTCTTATTATTCCCTCTTGGTTGTTGGACATATTGTATATGACCCGTCTCTCCCTATAGCTTACCCCTACTTTTTTCAGAACCTCGAACAGCTTGCACCATTTTATATTGTCGAACGCTTTTTCCAGGTCGACAAATCCTATGAAAGTGTCTTGAGTTTTCTTTAGCCTTGCTTCCATTATTAGCCGTAACGTCAGAATTGCCTCTCTCGTTCCTTTACTATTCCTAAAGCCAAACTGATCGTCACCTAGCGCATTCTCAATTTTCTTTTCCATTCTTCTGTATATTATTGTTGTAAGCAGCTTCGATGCATGAGCTTTTATGCTGATTGTGCGATAATTCTCGCACTTGTCAGCTCTTGCCGTCTTCGGAATTGTGTGGATGATGCTTTTCCGAAAGTCAGATGGTATGTCGCCAGACTCATATATTCTAGACACCAACGTGAATAGTCGTTTTGTTGCCACTTCCCCCAATGATAGAACTTAGAACTACTTAAACCTAACTAACCTAAGGACATCACACACACATGCATGCCCGAGGCAGGATTCGAACCTGCGACCGTAGTGGTCGCGCGCTTCCAGACTGTACCGCCTGGAACCGCTCGGCCACCCCGGCCAGCAGACACACTGAAGCACCAAAACCTTAGATCTAGTCTCTATGAACCCAGTGAAGCCATTTTACTGTACACTCTTGGAGCCTGCAAAAAATAAAATCTGTTACTGATGCGTTTTAGGGTTATTTTCTTTACTTAATGAGTCCCAGTAACTCTGTGATTCATAGAACTCCTTTTCCTTCGCCAGTCGTAAGTCTTGGGTAGCTTCACCTGTTACTGCATTTCATGGAATTTGGTTCGTCTTTTAGTGTAGCGTTTCTGATGAAATACAGGTTACCCTTCAGGCCGACATGTGTAGTCCCTTGCATAACTGTTTATCCCCCAAATGTCCTATGGCTTCATTCCAGTTTTTTCCTCTGGAGTCTCCAGCACCGCGAAATAGCATTCCAAAGGCATAAACCACAATGTTATCAACCACGCCCATGAAAACAACCAAGGGTTTCGCTGCTAAGTGCTAGAAGACTGGTCCCTTGCTGATAGACTTTCAGGCTTTACTTCAGTATTCTGCCACGTCAACAACACCAACCGAAGCAAGTTATCTGCAGACATTCGTACTTCCTGCGGGCAGCGATGACAAAATTAACAAGCTGGCCACTTGAGTCATTGCAGTCGGCTGGTGCCCACACTGGGTTGCCCTGTCTCTCCACCTAGACTGCTGCATGCAAAAGCCGTGTGCTCTATGATGGGCAGGGCACGTCGCTATCTGAGCACGATGCTAGCCACGGCCAAGACACTTCGCTGCAATCTCAGATCAGTTTATCATGCGCTGCACTCATTTTGCTACCATATTTGGATTTCTCTCTTATCAGTGGTTTCGGACTGTGGTGTCACCGCCAGACGCCACCCTTGCTAGGTGGTAGCTTTAAATCGGCCGCGGTCTATTTAGTACATGTCGGACCCGCGTGTCGCCACTGTGTGATCGCAGACCGAGCGCCACCACAAGGCAGGTCTCGAGATACGGAAGAGCACTCGCCCCAGTTGTACGACGACTTTGCTAGCGACTACACTGACGAAGCCTTCTCTCATTTGCCGAGAGACAGAATAGCCTTCAGCTAAGTCCATGGCTACGACCTAGCAAGGCGCCATTAGCCTTACATAGTTTGATAGTTATCGTATGAAATGTCTCATCAAGAATGCTGTAATTCACATCAAAGAATAAAAGATAAGTATTCGAGGAGCTGCATACTTTTCTTGTTAGAATTCACTACTTGTCCTGTTCCAGAATTCACGCCCGTCTGCGTTAGATAGCGTGCCTTTAGGCCACCTCTATCTACAAGGTGTTGGCACATTTGCCAACACATCATTGGCGACGAGTCAACGGAAAGGGTCTTGTTCTTTCTAATTGCTTACATTTACTTGTGTCATGGCTTCGCCAGATGTACTGTCCGAATTTTATCTCTTGCAGAATCAGCAGACGCAGGCGTTATTGGATGCCCTTGGACAGCTCGTCCAGGGTCAACGTGCACTGCAACACGACGCGGCAGCCGCCGCTTCGCCGCTACCGCAGCCACAACATGCAGTTGCACCGCAGTTTCGCAATTTTGACGCGGCGCACGAGACTTGGACCGAGTGGTCACGCCAGTTTGGATTTCATCTCGCCGCCTACAGAATTCAAGGTAACGAGCGGCAGCCTCACTTATTGTCTTGTGTCGGCGTGCAAACGTATCGTGTGATAGTGAAATTGTTTTCCCGACGCGACGTAGCGACTCTGTCCTACGATGAAATTTTGTCGGCATTGGACGCCTATTTCAAAGAAACAGTTAATGGAGTTGCAAAACGGTATACGTTCTTTCGTACAAAACGTACGGCCGGTCAAACTAATCGGGAGTGGGTTGCAACTTTGCAAGGCCTTACTAGGGATTGTGCGTTTGAATGTGACTGTGGCCTTCCTTATTCAGATACTATGGTGCGTGATGCAATAGCACAGAACGTTTCTGATGTTCGCATACGAGAACAGATTTTGAAACTAGTTAATCCATCCCTTCAGCAAGTGATAGACATATTGGATAGACAAGACACACTTGACTGTGCTCAGGAATCATTTGAAACTTCGCCAGCTGTGTGTTGCATTAACCGGGCCGCCGGGCGCGCTGCAAGGAACTGCAAACAGCCTTCGCGCACGTCCGCACAACCACGTGTCCCGCGAAAGCGAGCAAATGCAGTGCTGAAATCATGCCCGCGGTGTGCAACTAGACATTCGCGTGAACATTGCCCGTCACGCCAAGCTATTTGCTTTTTCTGTAATAAGAAAGGACATGTTCAAAGTGTTTGCCAGAAAAAGCTCCGATCAGACAATCACAATCATTCCAGGCCCTTTGCTTCGCGCCGGAATCGAACCAAGGACACTCAAGCTCGTGGACCTTCGCCCATGGACATTCATATTGTTAATTCCACTTCGTTCAGTGCCACTGTCTCTAACTGTGACGGTGTTCGTCCCACAAAAAGTGTGCGGCGATGTCCCCGGAAATCACGTCAATTAGCAAGTGATGCTGTGCCTGTATCAGTTCAAATTGCACGAGACAGTCGCTCTTGTCGTCAGCAGGACAATAAACTTTTTGTAGATTTGGACTTTCATGGCAAGGTCATACCATTCCAGCTCGATACCGGAGCTGCAGTTTCATCTCAATCAGCTGCGCCTCTGTCGTCGCACGGGTTCTGCCGCTCCCCGTCTGCTTTCAGCGACGGTGCCGTCCGGTCAGCGCACTGGGGACCCATCTACTGGCTCGCCTCATCCCCAGGTGTTACCGACGATGCCTTCCATTTTGCCCCATGGCGACGCGCCGCCGCCGCCGCCTGTTCTCCCGCCGGCGCCGCCCGCACTCGACGCTTCGCTGCAGCCGCCAAGCGCCTCCCTGGGACACGCGCCGCCGATCGCTTCCCGTGACCAGCTGTCCTCCGCCATGGAACTTTTGCCCGCTCCGGACCACATGACGTCGTCGCGCGTCGGGTACCCCGACGCAATGGAGGTCGACCCTTCGGCCCCTCCTGTCTCATTACGGGTGCATACACCGCATGTTGACGTGCACCCTGGACTAGGTTTTCAGGCGTTTCCTAGCTCCCCTCGGACCGAATGGCCGGGTGCGGGTGGCACAGCCTCGCCTGTTGTTAGCCTCCCCACCTCATTGCATACGTCAACATGGGGTCCCCCCCCCACGGCGGGCGGAAGCCTTATAACACGACCGTTCGCCGATTTGCGGGGGAGGAATGTGGTGTCACCGCCAGACACCACACTTGCTAGGTGGTAGCTTAAATCGGCCGCGGTCTATTTAGTACATGTCGGACCCGCGTGTCGCCACTGTGTGATCGCAGACCGAGCGCCACCACAAGGCAGGTCTCGAGATACGGAAGAGCACTCGCCCCAGTTGTACGACGACTTTGCTAGCGACTACACTGACGAAGCCTTCTCTCATTTGCCGAGAGACAGTTAGAATAGCCTTCAGCTAGGTCCATGACTACGACCTAGCAAGGCGCCATTAGCCTTACATAGTTTGATAGTTATCGTATGAAATGTCTCATCAAGAATGCTGTAATTCACATCAAAGAATAAAAGATAAGTATTCGAGGAGCTGCATACTTTTCTTGTTAGAATCCACTACTTATCCTGTTCCAGAATTCACGCCCGTCTGCGTTAGATAGCGTGCATTTAGGCCGCCTCTATCTACAAGGTGTTGGCACATTTGCCAACACATCACGGACAGTTATCACATGGCTACGATGAAGTGCGAGAGCTTTTTTTACGTTTTCTATGCGTTCGACAAAACTACAGTATTGTGAATTTATTGGTAAATTAATTGCGCTTCTGTTTGTCACACTCTCTAAAAGTGTTTCTGCATATATCTGTAGACATTTCAAACATACACCTATTACAGCTGAGCAGCGACTTATAGACTGGTCTGCTGCATCTGAATGTCTCATGTATTGATTTTCAATCAACCATATGTAGCAATTAGTTCTACCGCCAGTCTCTGCTTAAAAACTGCTGATACTACATTTACTGTTGCAGCTTCAAGAAGTACCATATACGCCTGGGAGGCATCCACATGACGGAGAACGATGATACCACCATCTGGACCGCGGAAGCCATCTGGGCCAGGGCACATCCAGAATTCAACGCGTTTGGGAAATCAATCAATGATGTGGCTGTTATCTTCCTGCCTAAGCGTGCTCCTTTGAGCAGTGAGTGGTGCAAAGTACAAAATAACACAGACTTCTTGCTTCATAGGGCGCGAGCTGGTGCCTGCGCTCGTGTGCGTGTGTGTGTGTGTGTGTGTGTGTGTGTGTGTGTGTGTGTGTGTGTGTGTGAGGGAAAAAGAGAGAGAGAGAGAGAGAGAGTAGGGGAGTGCGCTGTTTGCAGTTACTAAATGTCAGTAATGTGATGAAACGTTGATGCATTTGCATTTCTTTCCGTTCTTGATTCATTTAATCAACTGTTCTTATGTTACCAGATTCTTCCATCGGTTCTTGGTAGAACAAAATTATAATAAGTGAGAAGCACCAGTTTCCTTTTGTTCTACAATACTACTTTCAATTTTGTTAACCGGGTTTCGGCTTATGAGGCCATCTTCAGACAATTACTGAGTATTGTTACCAAAGAAGTTACAATGTTTCCAAACAACATTGGAAGAGATGTCACACGTCTAGACTGAAGCATAAACATACAATAAGTAATATCGTTGACAGAGTGGTGGTAATGCAATGAAAAAGAACAAAGATTGAACAGTAAATAAATAAAAATGGAGTAGACAGGAAAAACTTTAACACAAAATAGGAACAGCATGCCTACATAATAGTTTCTATTAATAAAAAGACTAATGAAATAAAATAAAGTTAGTACTTGACGAGGTTACATCAGGAGGTATTATTATAATTGTTCAGATATTTATTACACAAGTTATCTGATCGTATGGTGTTGTCCAGTTATTTGTTGGTCGTAATCACATTCAGCATCAGCACTTTCTTGTCTCTAAGGCACTTGGCAATGTGCCAAGTCCATGGAGGAAAGAGGGGTCACTAGGCCATTCACGCCCCCCCCCCCCCCACATCAAGTGCCCCCACTAGTTAGCCAAATGTGGTAAAGTATCAGGATTTCCGAAGAAAATTGGCGGCAATGTTGCATTACTGACTCCCAAAAATTCGTTTTAGGACTGGATCACCAGACACAATGTTAAATTCCATTCGAAGCTATATATCATTCGCTGTGGAATACTGGAACGAGTGGGTAGCATATTTCTCTCTCTCTTTCTTTGGGTCCTCAGTCTTCTGACTGCTTGATGCAGCCCTCCATGAATTCCTCTTCTGTGACAGTCTTTTCATCTCAGAGTAGCGCTTGCAACCCAAGTTCTCAATTATTTGCTGGATGGTATTCCACTCTCTGTTTTCCCTCCAGTCTTTATTCTCTACAGCTCGCTCTAGTACAATGGAAGTTATTGCTTGATGTCTTAACAGATGTCCTATCATCCAGTCCCTTCTTCTTATCAGTGTTTTCCATATATTCCTTTCCTCACCAGTTCTAAGTCCCATAGTGCTCAGAGCCTCACCAGTTCAGCGTAGAACCTCCTCATTCCTTACCTTATCAGTCCACCTAATTTTCAACATTCTTCTGTAGCACCACATCTCAAATGCTTCGATTCTCTTCTGTTCCGGTTTTTCCACAGACCATGTTCGACTACCATACAGTGCTGTGCTGCAAACGTACATTCTCAGAAATTTCTTCCTCCAGTTAGGACCTACGTTTGATAGTAGTAGATTTATCTTGGTCAGAAATGCACTGTTTGGCAGTGCTAGTCTACATCTACATCTACATATATACTCCGCTAGCCACCAAGCGGTGTGTGGCGGAGGGCACAATTCGCGCCAAAGTCATATTTACCCCCTCTGTTCCACTCGTGGAACGCGCGAGGAAAAAACGACTGTCTGAACGCCTCAGTACTAGCTCTTATTTCCATTATCTTTGAATGATGATCATTACGCGATTTGAAAGTTGGTAGTAATAAAATATGCTCTACATTCTCGGTGAATATTGGATTTCGGAATTTTCTGTTTAGCGCGTCGGCTATCTCCAAGTGTGTCCCACTTCAAACTTTCTATGAGATTTGTAACGCTCTCGCGATGGCTAAATGCACCAGTCACGAATCTTCTTCCTTTTCTGTGGACCTTCTCAATCGCTTGAATCAGACCCAACTGGTAAGGGTCCCATACAGACGAACAATACTCTAAGACTTGAACCAACATATTGTAAGCTATTTCCTTTGTTGAAGGATTGCATCGCTTCAGGATTCTACCAATAAACCGCAATCTAGAGGTCGCCTTACCCGTTACTTGTGTAATCTGATCATTCCATTTGAGATCATTTCGAATAGTCACACCCAGACACTTGACTGATGTTACCGCTTCCAAAGACTGATCCTTTATTTTGTACTCGTACATTAATGGGGATTTTCGCCTTGTTATACGCAGTAGGTTACACTTACTAATGTTGAGAGAGAACTGCCAGCCATTACACCAGGCATTTATTTTCTGCAAATCCTCATTGATTTGTTCACAACTTTCGTTTGATACTACTTTCCTGTAGACTACAGCATCATCGACAGACAGTCTAAGGCTGCTGTCAATACCATCAACCAGATCGTTTATGTAAATACACTCCTGGAAATTGAAATAAGAACACCGTGAATTCATTGTCCCAGGAAGGGGAAATTTTATTGACACATTCCTGGGGTCAGATACATCACATGATCACACTGACAGAACCACAGGCACATAGACACAGGCAACAGAGCATGCACAATGTCGGCACTAGTACAGTGTATATCCACCTTTCGCAGCAATGCAGGCTGCTATTCTCCCATGGAGACGATCGTAGATATGCTGGATGTAGTCCTGTGGAACGGCTTGCCATGCCATTTCCACCTGGCGCCTCAGTTGGACCAGCGTTCGTGCTGGACGTGCAGACCGCGTGAGACGACGCTTCATCCAGTCCCAAACATGCTCAATGGGGGACAGATCCGGAGATCTTGCTGGCCAGGGTAGTTGACTTACACCTTCTAGAGCACGTTGGGTGGCACGGGATACATGCGGACGTGCATTGTCCTGTTGGAACAGCAAGTTCCCTTGCCGGTCTAGGAATGGTAGAACGATGGGTTCGATGACGGTTTGAATGTACCGTGCACTATTCAGTGTCCCCTCGACGATCACCAGTGGTGTACGGCCAGTGTAGGAGATCGCTCCCCACACCATGATGCCGGGTGTTGGCCCTGTGTGCCTCGGTCGTATGAAGTCCTGATTGTGGCGCTCACCTGCACGGCGCCAAACACGCATACGACCATCATTGGCACCAAGGCAGAAGCGACTCTCATCGCTGAAGACGACACGTCTCCATTCGTCCTTCCATTCACGCCTGTCGCGACACCACTGGAGGAGGGCTGCACGATGTTGGGGCGTGAGCAGAAGACGGCCTAACGGTGTGCGGGACCGTAGCCCAGCTTCATGGAGACGGTTGCGAATGGTCCTCACCGATACCCCAGGAGCAACAGTGTCCCTAATTTGCTGGGAAGTGGCGGTGCGGTCCCCTACGGCACTGCGTAGGATCCTACGGTCTTGGCGTGCATCCGTGCGTCGCTGCGGTCCGGTCCCAGGTCGACGGGCACGTGCACCTTCCGCCGACCACTGGCGACAACATCGATGTACTGTGGAGACCTCATGCCCCACGTGTTGAGCAATTCGGCGGCACGTCCACCCGGCCTCCCGCATGCCCACTATACGCCCTCGCTCAAAGTCCGTCAACTGCACATACGGTTCACGTCCACGCTGTCGCGGCATGCTACCAGTGTTAAAGACTGCGATGGAGCTCCGTATGCCACGGTAAACTGGCTGACACTGACGGCGGCGGTGCACAAATGCTGCGCAGCTAGCGCCATTCGACGGCCAACACCGCGGTTCCTGGTGTGTCCGCTGTGCCGTGCGTGTGATCATTGCTTGTACAGCCCTCTCGCAGTGTCCGGAGCAAGTATGGTGGGTCTGACACACCGGTGTCAGTGTGTTCTTTTTCCATTTCCAGGAGTGTATTAAAAAGGAGAGGACCTATTACGCTGCCCTGGGGCACACCTGAAGTTACGCTTGTTTCTGTTGAAGTTACCCCATTCAGGACGACATACTGCTCCCAGTCTGTCAGAAAACTTTCTATCCAACCGCATATGTCATTGGATAGACCGTAAGCGCGCACTTTTTGTAGCAAGCGACAGTGTGGAACCGAGTCGAACGCCTTTCGAAAGTCGAGAAATATGGCATCAACCCGGGAGCCGGTATGTAGAGCCTGTTGTATATCGTGCTCAAAGAGGGCCAGCTGTGTCTCGCATGACCGCTGTTTCCTAAAACCCTGCTGGTTTCTGCAGATGAGCTTCTCAGAGTCTAGAAAGGTCATTATGTCTGAATACAAAATATGTTCCATGATTCTGCAACAAATCGACGTCAGTGAAATTGGCCGGTAATTATATGCATCCGATTTTCTACCCTTTTTATAGATTGCTATGACTTGGGCCTTCTTCCAGTCCCGTGGAACTTTCCGCCGTTCCAATGATCTCTGATAGATGACGGATAAGAATGGTGCTATATTTGTAGCATAGTCAACATAAAATCTTACGGGGATACAATCTGGGCCAGATGCCTTTCTGGCGTCTAAGGATTTTAACTGTTTTACAATCCCAGATACACTAAACACTATGTCAGCCATCCTTTCGTTTGTTCGATAATTGAAAGGGGGAATGGTGCTGCAGTCCTCTATCGTAAACGAGTTTTTGAAAGCTAGGTTTAGAATTTCGGCCTTCTGTTTATCATCATCAGTTACATTACCCGTACTGCAGCAAGAGAAGGTATTGAATTATTTGTAGCGTTCATAGATTTTACGTACGACCAAAATGTTTTGGGATTATTTTTAGAATCTGCAGATAAAATATTGCTTTCAAATTCGTTAAAAGAGTCTCTCATTGTCCTTCTGACAACTGCTTTCATTTCGCATAATTTCGGTTTTGTCAGCAGGGCAGTGACTATGTTTAAAACGACTGTGCAAAATTCTCTGCTTTCTCAACAACTTCCTAATGTGTTTGTTGTACCAAGGTGGATCCTTCTATTTTTTATGTCGTCTTCCCTCTGTTCATCATAGCCAATTTTGCTGCCTAGGCACTATAACTCCTTAACTTCTTCTAAATTGTGATTCCTAGTTCTGATTCTCAGTTTCTCGATGTTCTCATTCCTACTACTTCTGTCTACCGTCAATCGATATTCTGTACCCATTAAGCTGTTCACCGAGGGAGGTACCTCAATGGTTATCACACTGGACTCGCATTCGGGAGGACGACGGTTCAAACCCGCGTCCGGCCATCCTGGTTTGGGTTTTCCGCGATTTCCCTAAAATCGCTACAGGCAAATGCCGGGATGGTTCCTTTGAAAGGGCACGGCCGATGTCCTTCCTCCCCATCCTTCCCTAATCCGAGCTCGTGCCCCGTCTCTAATGACCTCGTTCTTGACGGGACGTGAATCCTTTCACCTTGAATTCTAATTCGAGTCTTGAAACTTCCACCGCGCATGGTAGCCGCGCGGTCTCGAGCGCCTTGTCACGATCCGCGTGGCTTCCCCCCGTCGGAGGTTCGAGTCCTTCCCTCAGGCTTGGGTGTATGTGTTGTCCTCAGCGTAAGTTACATTAAGTAGTGCGTAAGCTTAGGGATCGGTGACCTTACTAGTTTGGTCCCATAATACCTTACCACATGTTTTGAAACTTCCATTAATTTCTGTCGTTGCTTCTTCAGGATATAGATTGAACAATAGGGGTGAAAGATTATATCCCTTTTTAATCTGAGCACTTCATTCTTGGTGTCCCAGTCTTATTGTTTCCTTTTGGTTCTTGCACATTTTGTATGTTACTCATCATTCCCCGTAGCTTACCCCTATTCTTATTATAATTTCGAACATCTTACATCAGTTTTCATTGCTGAAGAACGCTTTTTCCAGGTCGACAAGCCGTATGAACTTGACTTGATTTTTCTTTAGTCTTGCTTCCAGTATCAATTACGACGTCACAAATCCTTCTCTGATGCCTGTAGCTTTCCTAAGGCCCAAGTGATCGTCACGTTACTGATCTACAGTTTTCTTTTCCATTGTTCTGTATACTATTCTTGTCAGCAACTTGGATTCATGAGCTGTTAAACTGATTTGTGCTATAGTTACCGCACTTGTAGGCTCTTGGAAGCTTCGGAAATGTGTGGATGATATTTGTATAAAAGGCTCATGGTATATCTCCAGTCTCATACATTCTACACACACTAACGTGAATAGTCGTTCTGTTGCCACTTCCCCAAACGATTTTAGAAGTTACAGTGGGATGTTATTATTCCTTTTGCCTTATTTGATCTTAGGTTGTCCAAAGTTCTTTCAAATTCTGATTACAATACTGGATCCCCTAACTCTTTCCTGTCGACTCCTGTTCCTTCTTCTAGAACATCATCAGACAAGCCCCCCCTCCCCTACCCACCCAAAGAAGCCTTCAATGTATCCTTTCCACCTACTCACTCTCTCCTCTGTATTTGACAGTGGAATTCCCACTGCACTGCTGATGTTACAGCCCTTCCTTTCAATTTGACTGACGGTTGTTTTGACTATTTTACATGCTGAGTCAGTCCTTCTGACAATAATTTCATTTTCAATGTCATCAAATTTCTCAAGCAGCCATTTCGCCTTAGCTTCTTTGCACTTCCCGTTTATTTCATTCCTACGTGACTTGTTTTTCTACATTCCTGAATTTCCATGAACATTTTTGTACTTGTAATTCTTCATGCTTTCCCGGCGATCTGTTGTCATCTTGGATATTCGGGAATCCAGCCGGATGTTCGCGTCGTTCTCGCACGATATTTCAACAGCGTGCCTCGCTGTCTTCTTCAGGTGCTACCTGAGACTGGTCTCAGGTAGCACCTGAAGAAGACAGCGAGGCACGCTGTTGAAATATCGTGCGAGAACGACGCGAACATCCGGCTGGATTCCCGAATATCCAAGATGACATTTTTGTACTTCCTTCTTTCGTCGGTAAGCTGAAGTATTTCTTCTGTTACCCATTGTTTCTGCACACTCACTTTCCTTGAACTGATCTACCCACTGAGGTAATCCTTATTGCTGATCTATAGGCTCAGAAAACTTCAAGCATCTCTCCTCATTCCTTAGTACTTCCATATTCCACTTCTGTGCACACTGAGTCTTCCTCACCAGTATCTTAAAACTGCCACCTACTCTTCATCATTACTAAATTGTGGGCTGAGTCTATATCTGCTCCTGGGTATGTCTTATAGTCCAGTATCTGATTCCAGAATCTCTACTTGATCATGATGTAATATAATTGAAATCTTCCCGTATCACCCTGTCTTTTCCAAGTATACCTCCTCCTCTTGTGATTCTTGTACAGAATATTCGTTATTACTAGCTGAAATTTATTACAGATCTCAATTAGTCTTTCTCTTCTCTCTTTCCCACTACCAAGCCCATATGCTCCCGTAACTGTTTCTTCTACTCCTTCCCTACAACTACAACTGCTTTCCAGTCCCCCATGAGTACTTTATTTGTATCTCACTTTATTTCTCTAAAAGTAGTTAAAAACCAAGATTGTGCTTATAAAATATAAACAACAAATTAAGAACTCGTATTGTTGAAACTGAATTATACCTTAAATAGCATCCCACTAACGATGAAAACGTGAAATGAAAGCAAGTACTGTTTGATATTCCGCTTGCTCCTGGATCCATCAGATGGCTAAACTGTACAAAAGAATGCTTACTGCCACCAGCAGATGGCTGCGCTGTAAAATCGAGTAATGTTCGAACTTTGTACCACAGCGTCTTACTGCCACTAGTAGATTGGTGCAAGGTTAAAAAACGCAACAAAGCCGTAAATTAATTATTTTACACATCTGAGATGTTGAAAAATACTAAAATGTCTAAAATACGTAAGCAGTGCAAAAGCTGCGTCGTTAACACTGTGTATCCACAACCTGGTTGAGGCTAATACATGAAAAAACGCTTTAAGACTCAAATCAATTAATGTGATGTCACTATATTGGAAAAATGTGTCAGCATTTTAGAAGAAGGTACGAGTTAATTTCCATATATACACACATTAGTGTCCAAAGTGCTGAAGTATACAACCCACTGCTGGATTTCCACACCTAGTAACAGTTAACATTTGAGAATGAAGGGCTAATAATTCGATGACGTAGAACTAACCTGACTTGGATTATAACTACAGAAAAACACGTGCCGGCCGCGGTGGTCTCGCGGTTCTAGGCGCGCAGTCCGGAACCGCGCGACAGCTACGGTCGCAGGTTCGAATCCTGCCTCGGGCATGGATGTATGTGATGTCCTTAGGTTAGTTAGGTTTAAGTAGTTCTAAGTTCTAGGGGACTGATGACCACAGCAGTTAAGTCCCATAGTGCTCAGAGCCATTTGAACCATTTTGAAAAACACGTGATAGCTAAATTACTATGCTGAGCAGGCAGATTTACACTCTGATCGTAACTAAATGGGTCTACGGTTGTCAGTCACAGTACACCCTCAAAATAATAATTTTCTCATTTAAATTGTTCTTGGGCACCAGTTTAGGACGGACAAAGTTAATGTACCATGATATACACTAGAAAAAAAAAATAATCGATTTTGCTTCACATTACTGCTGTTGTTACAAATGGCACAGTGCTACTGGAGGCTATGTAAATAACATCAATTTGCAGTCAGAAGGCACCCTGAAAGCTACATAGACTGTGTTTTTTTTGTATTATTGCTCGCAATATCCTAAGTATATGTCAGCAATGCAAAAAAATGAGATGTTCACATTGTAGCGGCATGTAAATACGTGTAATGGTTTAATCAGTCTGTGCTGTTACATGTCTATAGATTGTGCCTCATGAAAATAAAACCTGTAACCAACTACAATACCACAAACACATGCGCGAGACAACTGTCTAACAGGGAAGCAACGAATAAGGTGCTTCTATTACCAACTATGTCCGCCTCCGTAGCTCATCGGTAGCTTTACCGCCTGCCACGCTAGGGAGCCCGGGTTGAATTTCCGCCAGGGGACTGGCTGTTGTGTGTCCTTCATCATCATTTTCACCATCACTGACACGCAAGTCGCCGAAGTGGCGTCAGCTACAAAGACTTGCAATGCGGCTACCGAACCCCGAAGGGGATATCCCGGCCATTAATTCCGTACGATCATTTCATTACCAAATATCGCTTAAACTTGTAACGTGCGCGTGGGGCACACAATACTCTTTAAAGCCTGTACTATGGTAAGTTAACGGGCTTCACCTTATGAGAAAGGACTTTAGTATAGATGTTGACCGCGTGTACCTAAATGGTGGCAAATCAGACTTACACCCACTCTGTAATAACAATGATACGTCAAATAAGTCCGAAATGCAACTACACGCCAGGACGGACAAAAAACAACACAGAAGATGCTACCAATTTGTTAATAATACGGTAGCCACGCTAATTAGGCATTAACTGAGTTTCTTCCCTGTACAAGTTGATGTACATTCGTGCAAAACAACACGTAGTAACACTGCATAATATAGTAAATTTTTAGAACCACAAAATCTATTGAACTGATCATTTCACTTTCTGTACTGATGTGGATAAACCATAAATACATAACACTACACTATAATGTTTACAACAAAACTTCGTACTGTCTATTGATCTGATTAAAATCGGGCATAGGTTATCCTAGAAATAGCACTTTCGAGTCACACATACAATGTCAATTTTGATAAAAATAAAACACTGATAAATTTTGGCTTTTATATTGGCTTTAACTTTTGCTGGTCAAATCAATTTAGAGCACTTCAGAATTCAAATGAAAAAAAAGGGGGGGGGGGCGGGGGACCCTGAAACTGTTATGATCACTCTATTAAAAATTTGATTATTGAAATCATTATGCGCTCAAGATTTCCAATATATGAGTTACTACTCTTTTTATCTTATTTCCTGCTTATTTAAATTATATCTGTCTCGAAATAATTAAACTTCATTACTAAATCCATATTAAAGTTATCTTCCAACTTTGTCAGACCTTCGTTATTCATTTACTGGTTCATTAACAAAACAGTTCTTTAAACATCATTCTAACATAGCTAGGTATGCAGGTAATTATTATTAACACAAACTTTAATTTTTCATCTCGGGACGCTCGGATTGCACAACATTTGGAAAGGGTCCTATCTAGGTTAGCTGAGAGGATAATTAAATGATAGGACAGTTCTGGTAAAATTTAAGTTGTTATTGAACAGTATGGAACAAAAATAACACTGGTCCATACCAATACAGTACTAAAAGTTTCAACCTGTTTGTATCGATGCGGCGGTTGGCGGGCGGCGAGATGGCGAGGCACAGAGCACACGTACAACCACAGCTATGGCTCTTGACGTATCGGCACTTTATTTCTTCATAGCGTCGCAATACTTTTCCATTTAGTGCCTATGGAATGTTGCCATGCTGTATGGGCACTGGAACGGCATACCCGAGGCTCAGTGAAACTACGTCTTCCAGGAGAGCCTCCTCGCTCCAGAGGGTGTTGCTCAGACCAGTGCCAAATTCCAACTACTACTGCTGAACCCCTTGTGCCGTGCAGTGCCCGCGCGCGTTTTCCCGCGCTCGCCTGCCATCCACCTTTTACCGCTCCCCTACAGACAGGGTATTCACCCGAGGTTTTGCATTCTACATATCCTAACACATTGCCTACGTATGGACCAGACGCACAGTTACAATTTTAAACATGTTACAACAGTTTCAACATTTGTTACCTTTCGATTCTATTACAATATTGCTTGACATTTGGCATAAACATTAATATTCACATTGAAAATTGTTTACAGTTTCCTTAACATAATGGCATGAAACAAAAAAGAAATGAAATCAGAACATCAATCACACTAGTTTATCGAAAAATCAGATGGAAAAAAATTTACTTATATGTACAGTAGTACAGCGTTGTTGTTGTTACAAACTGTAGAAGGATATGAACAACTTACGAATACACAAACAAGGACAGGAACAGTGAGATATGTGACATTCCAAAGACAGACAAATACAGAGTCAGTATCTCGGAAAATAAATAAAACTACACTCCTGGAAATTGAAATAAGAACACCGTGAATTCATTGTCCCAGGAAGGGGAAACTTTATTGACACATTCCTGGGGTCAGCTACATCACATGATCACACTGACAGAACCACAGGCACATAGACACAGGCAACAGAGCATGCACAATGTCGGCACTAGTACAGTGTATATCCACCTTTCGCAGCAATGCAGGCTGCTATTCTCCCATGGAGACGATCGTAGAGATGCTGGATGTAGTCCTGTGGAACGGCTTGCCATGCCATTTCCACCTGGCGCCTCAGTTGGACCAGCGTTCGTGCTGGACGTGCAGACCGCGTGAGACGACGCTTCGTCCAGTCCCAAACATGCTCAATGGGGGACAGATCCGGAGATCTTGCTGGCCAGGGTAGTTGACTTACACCTTCTAGAGCACGTTGGGTGGCACGGGATACATGCGGACGTGCATTGTCCTGTTGGAACAGCAAGTTCCCTTGCCGGTCTAGGAATGGTAGAACGATGGGTTCGATGACGGTTTGGATGTACCGTGCACTATTCAGTGTCCCCTCGACGATCACCAGTGGTGTACGGCCAGTGTAGGAGATCGCTCCCCACACCATGATGCCGGGTGTTGGCCCTGTGTGCCTCGGTCGTATGCAGTCCTGATTGTGGCGCTCACCTGCACGGCGCCAAACACGCATACGACCATCATTGGCACCAAGGCAGAAGCGACTCTCACCGCTGAAGACGACACGTCTCCATTCGTCCCTCCATTCACGCCTGTCGCGACACCACTGGAGGCGGGCTGCACGATGTTGGGGCGTGAGCGGAAGACGGCCTAACGGTGTGCGGGACCGTAGCCCAGCTTCATGGAGACGGTTGCGAATGGTCCTCGCCGATACCCCAGGAGCAACAGTGTCCCTAATTTGCTGGGAAGTGGCGGTGCGGTCCCCTACGGCACTGCGTAGGATCCTACGGTCTTGGCGTGCATCCGTGCGTCGCTGCGGTACGGTCCCAGGTCGACGGGCACGTGCACCTTCCGCCGCCCACTGGCGACAACATCGATGTACTGTGGAGACCTCACGCCCCACGTGTTGAGCAATTCGGCAGTACGTCCACCCGGCCTCCCGCATGCCCACTATACGCCCTCGCTCAAAGTCCGTCAACTGCACATACGGTTCACGTCCACGCTGTCGCGGCATGCTACCAGTGTTAAAGACTGCGATGGAGCTCCGTATGCCACGGCAAACTGGCTGACACTGACGGCGGCGGTGCACAAATGCTGCGCAGCTAGCGCCATTCGACGGCCAATACCGCGGTTCCTGGTGTGTCCGCTGTGCCGTGCGTGTGATCATTGCTTGTACAGCCCTCTCGCAGTGTCCAGAGCAAGTATGGTGGGTCTGACACACCGGCGTCAATGTGTTCTTTTTTCCATTTCCAGGAGTGTACTTACGATATATTATGAGCACTCTTGCAATGTACAAGCAAGGGTTAAATATTGCCGCATCTGAATAGTCAGTGTGCCTCATTAAAATACATGTTTATCGTGATACCAGCAAAATTGGTACGGAAATTCGATTTCGTATGCCTTGCAAGCACAATGAGCCACCAGAATACGCCTGACACCTAATGCAAGACATTGTATGACTACCCTTCATTCCTATAAATGCTAAACAAGTTCAGCGACATGTATGAAAGGAGTGTCTTCTCTATAAGGTATATATATATATATATATATATATATACTCCTGGAAATGGAAAAAAGAACACATTGACACCGGTGTGTCAGACCCACCATACTTGCTCCGGACACTGCGAGAGGGCTGTACAAGCAATGATCACACGCACGGCACAGCGGACACACCAGGAACCGCGGTGTTGGCCGTCGAATGGCGCTAGCTGCGCAGCATTTGTGCACCGCCGCCGTCAGTGTCAGCCAGTTTGCCGTGGCATACGGAGCTCCATCGCAGTCTTTAACACTGGTAGCGTGCCGCGACAGCGTGGACGTGAACCGTATGTGCAGTTGACGGACTTTGAGCGAGGGCGTATAGTGGGCATGCGGGAGGCCGGGTGGACGTACCGCCGAATTGCTCAACACGTGGGGCGTGAGGTCTCCACAGTACATCGATGTTGTCGCCAGTGGGCGGCGGAAGGTGCACGTGCCCGTCGACCTGGGACCGGACCGCAGCGACGCACGGATGCACGCCAAGACCGTTGGATTCTACGCAGTGCCCTAGGGGACCGCACCGCCACTTCCCAGCAAATTAGGGACACTGTTGCTCCTGGGGTATCGGCGAGGACCATTCGCAACCGTCTCCATGAAGCTGGGCTACGGTCCCGCACACCGTTAGGCCGTCTTCTGCTCACGCCCCAACATCGTGCAGCCCGCCTCCAGTGGTGTCGCGACAGGCGTGAATGGAGGGACGAATGGAGTCGTGTCGTCTTCAGCGATGAGAGTCGCTTCTGCCTTGGTGCCAATGATGGTCGTATGCGTGTTTGGCGCCGTGCAGGTGAGCGCCACAATCAGGACTGCATACGACCGAGGCACACAGGGCCAACACCCGGCATCATGGTGTGGGGAGCGATCTCCTACACTGGCCGTACACCACTGGTGATCGTCGAGGGGACACTGAATAGTGCACGGTACATCCAAACCGTCATCGAACCCATCGTTCTACCATTCCTAGACCGGCAAGGGAACTTGCTGTTCCAACAGGACAATGCACGTCCGCATGTATCCCGTGCCACCCAACGTGCTCTAGAAGGTGTAAGTCAACTACCCTGGCCAGCAAGATCTCCGGATCTGTCCCCCATTGAGCATGTTTGGGACTGGATGAAGCGTCGTCTCACGCGGTCTGCACGTCCAGCACGAACGCTGGTCCAACTGAGGCGCCAGGTGGAAATGGCATGGCAAGCCGTTCCACAGGACTACATCCAGCATCTCTACGATCGTCTCCATGGGAGAATAGCAGCCTGCATTGCTGCGAAAGGTGGATATACACTGTACTAGTGCCGACATTGTGCATGCTGTGTTGCCTGTGTCTATGTGCCTGTGGTTCTGTCAGTGTGATCATGTGATGTATCTGACCCCAGGAATGTGTCAATAAAGTTTCCCCTTCCTGGGACAATGAATTCACGGTGTTCTTATTTCAATTTCCAGGAGTATATATATATATATATATATATATATATATATATATATATATATATATATATATATATATAGGTGTACATGTGGGAACAGCGGTGGTATGTGTTTAGTGGGTCAATACCGGAAATGATGTTAGAGTTTCTGCCAATCCCTGGGGCTGCTTCAGCTGAAATATACACCTAATGGTAGGTACCCCTTGATATCGATCATGTGTGGACTTCCGATAATATTACGATGTATGGCATTGCAAACACTGCAGAGGGACAGCATGGCACTGGCAGTTTGCAGAGACTATGATATCGACGTCATGACACTTAGAAAACAGAGGCGAAATAATGTAGTTGCAGCAGCAACAGCAGCGAGGAATTACCAACAGTGATCATAGTAAGGCAATTATATTCCATAACAAAGGAGTTGAAAATAAAAGTACAAGTCATTGCGTACGAACCTAAGTAATTGTGCATAGGATCAAAGATACGAACCATTCTGTAGTGATCTCCAGCCTGGTTGTACCATGTTCTTTACCCAAGAGTGACGTAAACTTACGCATGGGCGCATGTCTGTGCACTTTAAAAGCTTATCAGCTGATTACCACCAACATTGCTGATGCCTGGCTTTGTCATTTGACACATTAATATATAATATAGGTTTTATTTTACAATTGGAGGTCATGCACCTTCAATAGTCAACCCCAACTATTTTATCATATAATATAACCGAAGGTGTTGCTGTATATGTGAGATGTCATTTCCAATCGAACATTGCCCTCCACTTAGGGACCTACAACTACCAAAGTAGGGTTATTCTGTAAAATGTAGTTTTGCGAGAGTAGTATGTGAATCCCACATGTGGCATGTATGAATTAATAATTCCATAGCATATTTTGCAAAAGAAAAAAAAAGGCAGCAAATACACTCCTGGAAATTGAAATAAGAACACCGTGAATTCATTGTCCCAGGAAGGGGAAACTTTATTGACACATTCCTGGGGTCAGATACATCACATGATCACACTGACAGAACCACAGGCACATAGACACAGGCAACACAGCATGCACAATGTCGGCACTAGTACAGTGTATATCCACCTTTCGCAGCAATGCAGGCTGCTATTCTCCCATGGAGACGATCGTAGAGATGCTGGATGTAGTCCTGTGGAACGGCTTGCCATGCCATTTCCACCTGGCGCCTCAGTTGGACCAGCGTTCGTGCTGGACGTGCAGACCGCGTGAGACGACGCTTCATCCAGTCCCAAACATGCTCAATGGGGGACAGATCCGGAGATCTTGCTGGCCAGGGTAGTTGACTTACACCTTCTAGAGCACGTTGGGTGGCACGGGATACATGCGGACGTGCATTGTCCTGTTGGAACAGCAAGTTCCCTTGCCGGTCTAGGAATGGTAGAACGACGGGTTCGATGACGGTTTGGATGTACCGTGCACTATTCAGTGTCCCCTCGACGATCACCAGTGGTGTACGGCCAGTGTAGGAGATCGCTCCCCACACCATGATGCCGGGTGTTGGCCCTGTGTGCCTCGGTCGTATGAAGTCCTGATTGTGGCGCTCACCTGCACGGCGCCAAACACGCATAGGACCATCATTGGCACCAAGGCAGAAGCGACTCTCATCGCTGAAGACGACACGTCTCCATTCGTCCCTCCATTGACGCCTGTCGCGACACCACTGGAGGCGGGCTGCACGATGTTGGGGCGTGAGCGGAAGACGGCCTAACGGTGTGCGGGACCGTAGCCCAGCTTCATGGAGACGGTTGCGAATGGTCCTCGCCGATACCCCAGAAGCAACAGTGTCCCTAATTTGCTGGGAAGTGGCGGTGCGGTCCCCTAGGGCACTGCGTAGGATCCAACGGTCTTGGCGCGCATCCGTGCGTCGCTGCGGTACGGTCCCAGGTCGACGGGCACGTGCACCTTCCGCCGACCACTGGCGACAACATCGATGTACTGTGGAGACCTCACGCCCCACGTGTTGAGGAATTCAGCGGTACGTCCACCCGGCCTCCCGCATGCCCACTATACGCCCTCTCTCAAAGTCCGTCAACTGCACATACGGTTCACGTCCACGCTGTCGCGGCATGCTACCAGTGTTAAAGACTGCGATGGAGCTCCGTATGCCACGGCAAACTGGCTGACACTGACGGCGGCGGTGCACAAATGCTGCGCAGCTAGCGCCATTCGACGGCCAACACCGCGGTTCCTGGTGTGTCCGCTGTGCCGTGCGTGTGATCATTGCTTGTACAGCCCTCTCGCAGTGTCCGGAGCAAGTATGGTGGGTCTGACACACCGGTGTCAATGTGTTCTTTTTTCGATTTCCAGGAGTGTAATAATGCAACAGGGTAATTTAAAGATAAAGACCATAATTTGTGTGTGAAAGAGTATCAAACAGCGATAGGCAAATTGCACCAATGATGGTATTGTGCAGCGAAACGCTTCCCCTGTTTTAATATAGCTATCCTGTTGGAATCAGAGTGGATTATTCTAGCCCTATGCAGATATGATATAGTTAACAGTCCACCTGTACAGCAATAGACAAAAAGCAGAAACATTGTGAAACACCACACTGTGACCGTTCTGTAAGTTATTCGTCAACTGACATCAAATGGAAGCAGCTGACTCGGTGCAGTGCCAGTCAGCAGTCAGCCCTATCGCGCTGCAACGCAGTGTTGCCTGAACCATCGCAATCCAAGGGGACTCCGACCCAATGCCAGCACAGCTGATGAAGTCACAACATACAAATATAGGAGGCGAATTACCAGACTGGGTACTCGAATACAATGTGTGAACCTGCTACAGTTGTGTGACTGTAAACTGTCATGCAAACGAGACAATCATCACTTGCCATCAGTCATCCAGTTCTCATATGCTGTAAACAGTTTTACTGTACAACTGCAGCGGTATTTGTGATCAGCAACAAGGCGACACCACTGACATGGTGCTCTCAGACCAGTCATTCTATGAATAGTACATCATAGAGTACATGCACATGGCTGCACACATATATTTGCTAAGGCGAATTTCCAAATAACGTCTGTACTTCATAGTATGAACATTGCTGTATATGATTTACATACTCACTAATAGCACTGTTTAATAGATATACAGGGCGAGCACAAAGTCTTGCCCTGCTTATAACAATTTATTACAGAATAACCGTCGACAGGAAGTGCAAAATGGCTAACCAGGGATGGCTGGAGGACAAAGTTAGCGATGTAGAGGCATATATTACTACTAGGGGTAAGATAGATGCTGCCTACAGGAAAACTAAAGAGACCTTTGGAGAAAAGAGAACCACCTGTATGAATATCAAACCAGTTCTAAGCAAAGAATGGAAAGCAGAAAGGTGGAAGGAGTAATATATAGAGGGTCTATGGTTCAAATGGCTCTGAGCACTATGCGACTTAACTTCTGAGGTCATCAGTCGCCTAGAACTTAGAACTAATTAAACCTAACTAATCTAGGGACATCACACACATCCATGCCCGAGGCAGGATTCGAACCTGCGTCCGTAGCGGTCGCTCGGCTCCAGACTGCAGCCCCTAGAACCGCACGGGAGGGTCTATACAAGGGCGATATTATGGGAGTGCAACAGAACGTAGATGAAGATGAAATGGGAGGTATGATACTGCGTGAAGAGTTTAAAAGAGCACTGAAAGACTTGAGTCGAATCAAGGCCCAGCGAGTAGACAACATCCCAGTAGAACTACTGATAGCTTTGGGACAGCCAGGCCTGACAAAACTCTACCATCTGGTGAGCAACATGTATGAGACAGTCGAATTATCCTCAGGCTTCAAGAAGAATATATTAATTCTAATCCCAAAGAAAACAATTGTTGACAGGTGTGAAAATTACCGAACTATCAGTTTCACTTTAAGTCACGGCTGCAAAATACTAACACGAATTCTTTACAGTCGAATGGAAAAACTGGTAGAAGCCGACTTCGGGGAAGATCAGTTTGGATTCCGTAGAAATGTAGGAACAGGTGAGGCAATACTGACCTTACGACTTATCTTAGAAGAAAGATTAAGGAAAGGCAAACCTACGTTTCTAGCGTTTGTAGACTCAGAGAAAGCTTTTGGCAATGTTGAGTGGCATGCTCTCTTTCAAATTCTGAAGGTGGCAGGTATAAAATACAGGGAGCGAAAGGGGTAAAATACAGGGAGCGAAAGGCTATTTACAATTTGTACAGAAACCAGATGGCAGTTATAAGAGTCGAGGGACATGAAAGGGAAGCAGTGGTTGGGAAAGGAGTGAGACAGGGTTGTAGCCTCTCCCCGATGTTATTCAATCTGTATATTGAGCAAGCAGTGACGGAAACAACAGAAAAGTATGGAGTAAGAATTAAAATCCATAGAGAAGAAATAGAGACTTTGAGGTTTGCCGACGACATTGTAATGCTGTCAGAGACAACAAAGGTCCTGGAAGAGCAGTTGAACGGAATGGACAGTGTCTTGAAAGGAGGATATAAAATGAACATCAACAAAAGCAAAACAAGGATAATGAAATATAGTCGAATTAAATCAGATGATGTTGAGGGAGTTAATTTAGGAAATGAGACATTTAAAGTAGTAGGTGAGTTTTGCTATTTGAGGAGCAAAATAACTGATGAAGGTCGAAGTAGAGAGGATATAAGATGTAGACTGGCAATGGCAAGGAAAGCGTTTCTGAAGAAGAGAAATTTGTTAACATCGAGTATAGATTTGAGTGTCAGGGAGTCGTTTCTGAAAGTATTTGTATGGAGTGTACCCATGTATGGAAGTGAAACATGGACGATGAATAGTTTAGGCAAGAAGAGAATAGAAGCTTTCGAAATGTGGTGCTACAGAAGAATGCTGAAGATCAGATGGGTAGTGGTAGGACATATTCTGAAGCATCAAGGGATCACCAGTTTAGTACTGGATGGCAGCGTGAAGGGTAAAAGTCGTAGAGGGAGACCAAGAGATGAATACACTAAACAGATTCAGAAGGATGTAGGTTGCAGTAAGTAGTCAGAGATGAAGAAACTTGCACAGGATAGAGTAGCATGGAGAGCTGTATCAAACCAGCCTCTGCACGGAAGACCACAACAACAACAACAGCATTTGAGAACTGTCAAGGTCAGTGTGGGTGGTGGGTATTTGTCATCTTAATATAAATCTGTATGTTTGTCAAACTAACATCTTAAACCTAGAAAAAACAGTATATTTTAGAATTAAAAAAAACATAGTAAATTAATATAGTGTGTGTATAATGGTTCCTGTATGCACATTAAAACCATTCAAATATCATGTCAGTGGATCAGATTTGATACCTAAGTGTGTGTGCTCCAATTTGAGCTGATCAAAAGTAACAACGTTTTACAAAAGAGTCATCTGGCATTACGTGCGCCTTTCATTAAGTCTGATGTCATTTGTGGTATTCGGCAATTTGTTCTCGTTTACTCTATTCAACTGAATTCGTAGTTCAAGTTACACATCACACTCACTCAGCGTAGCACTTGCAGGGGCAAACTCCTTGCAGTTCAAATATGTGTGAACTCTTATGGAACTTAACTGTTTAGGTCATCAGTCCCTAAGCTTACACTTTACTTAACCTAAATTATCCTAAGGACAAACACACACACACACCCATGCCCGAGGGAGGACTCGAACCTCCGCCGGTACCAGCCGAAACTGCTTGCAGTGTTAGCCCTCTGTGCGGCGACACGGAACTCGGCGGAGCCAGCATTGCCTTGACACCCCTTGCAACCTGTCAGTAAGCCCGTACTCTGCCAAAGAAGCAAACACGACCCACTACCTATTTGATCCTTCAATACAAATGCGCCTCGCTGGGTGAGGCTACGGAAGTCCCAACCCTGGATGACCGAACACACACAACAGAAGGTTCGTTAGGACAAAGACACACAAGCGCAGCAACAGGTACCGAGAACAAGACATGTGATTGCACTTTTTCACTCCTGATGCAGCAATCAGTGTCTTCACACGGAAAGAATACCGACCACAACACTGCACACCTCAGAGAATGGGACCTTTGCCTCAGTCAAAGTAAAATCAACCAAACAAATAAGCTTACGCATCAGCTCTCTCCACACAAAATTTGAACATGACACAAAAAAAAATCGAAATGCACTTTATCGAACACCATAAAATCCACCAAAAACCATTAAATCCAGTGCCACCTCCACACTTCAAAAATGGATCCACGGCATTAATTTGAATACAATTTACGGCCACAATAAACATACATCCAAAATGAAAACCCCAAAAATCTAACCTCTACCTATAAACAAACTGGCTACCTACTTTTCACCAGGAAGTGAACCTTTGAGAAGAATGCACTTCCAATTATTGCTAGCGTTCAACACAATATATATGTCCCAGTAACTAATGTTACTACCATACTTGGCCAGAAAGTCTGTGCCTAGAACAGTATTGGTACACAGATTTTGTACCACAAAAATTCTGTGCACATACACTATGTGATCAAAAGTATCCGGACACGTGGCTGAAAATGGTTTAAAAGTTCGTGGCGCCCTTCATAGGTAATACTGGAATTCAATATGTTGTTGGCGCACCCTTAGCCTTGATGACAGCTTCCATTCTCGCAGGCATACGTTCTATCAGGTGCTGGAAGGTTTCTTGGGGATTGGCAGCCCATTCTTCGCGGAGTGCTGCACTGAGGAGAGGTATCGATGTCGGTCGGTGAGGGCTGGCACGAAGTCGGCGTTCCAAAACATCCCAAAGATGTTCTATAGGATTCAGGTCAGGACACTGTGCAGGCCAGTCCATTGCAGGGATGTTACTGTCGTGTAACCACTCTGCCACAGGCCGTGCATTATGAACAGGTGCTCGATCGTGTTGAAAGATGCTATCGCCATCCCCGAGTTGCTCTTCAACAGTGGGAAGCAAGAAGGTGCTTAAAAAATCAATGTAGCCCTGTGCTGTGCTAGTGTCACGCAAAACAACAAGGGGTGCAAGCCCCCTCCGTGAAAATCACGACCACACCATAACACCAGCGCCTCCGAGTTTTACTGTTGGCACTACACACGCTGGCAGATGACGTTCACCAGTCATTCGCCATACCCACACCCTGCCATCGGATCGCCACATTGTGTACCGTGATTCGTCACTCTACAAACGTTTTTCCACTGTCAACCGTCCAATGTTTACGGTCCTTACACCAAGCCAGGCGTCGTTTGGCATTTATCGGCGTGATGGGTGGTTTATGAGCAGCCGCTCGACCATGAAATCGTGTGTGATGGTCTGGATAGATGTATGCCTATTACACATTACGAACCTCTTCAACTGTCGGCGGTCTCTGTCAGTCAACAGACGAGGTCGGCCTGTACGCTTTTGTGCTGTACGTGTCCCTTCAGGGTTCCACTTCACTATCAAACCGGAGACAGTGGACCTACGGATGTTTAGGAGTGTGGAAATCTCGCACACAGATGTATGACACAAGTGACACACAATCACTTGACCACGTTCAAAGTCCGTGAGTTCCAAGGAGCGCCTCATTGTGTTCTCTCACGATGACTACTGAGGTCGCTGATATGGAGCACCTGGCAGTAGGTGGCAGCACAATGCACCTAATATGAAAAACATATGGTTTCCGGGTGTCCCGATACTTTTGATCACGTAGTGTAAGTGACTCCATTCACATTTACCTTAAACGTGGCTTCATTTTTAATCGGCCTCCTGTGACTGCAAGTAGCTGTCTTCATCTTCACACTGCTGATAGGATAAACAACATCTACACTATTTAAATGATTAAAAAATGATTGCGAAACACAACTCACGTCGCTTCCCGTGTCCACCAGACAGTCCGCAGCCGCATTATTCGCCACATCGTTCATGATAGAAACCTTTTTACTTGTTCTTTCCTCAGCTCCATCTCTGCCAATAAGTCGCGCTCAGTCTCCTTAAAGTTATCAATCCATATACTGTTAGTTATAAAGTCGTTCGGAGATTCAGCACCACTATCACCGTAAAATATGTTAGAAATTCCGGCTCAATTTCTTTTCATCCGCATAATTTCCTTACCATTTTAATCTTCTCGGAGAACCTTCCTCTGTGGTAACAACTGATACAAATCTGCCCTATGCAACATGATGTTTCCGCTGGAACTCATCCTCCTCTTTACTGAGCCAATCAGGACAGATATCATCAAAGGCCACTTGCTCTTCAACACGAATAGAAAGTCTTTCACCTATTTCATCTATCTGAAATGCTCAAACTATTACCAATTTTTCTCTCATTAGATACCTGTGTGTCCACTCTCTGTGTCTGAAATAATATCTGCCACAGCTTCTTGCTGTTTCAACCATTTGCGATTCGTGTGTGTCTTTGTTAATATAAAATCCTTACGCTTTCTTCCTGCAGAAGATGAACTATATAGCTATATTTTCTTAAAATTTCTTTGTTTCCTCAGCTTGCCCATATTCCAATCTTTGAAGTGACTAGCAAGTAATAAGAGCCGATGTCATTACCTCTAAACACATCAATATCTCCTATTTGAGAGCTTTTTTTTTATTAGCTATTACATAGCTAATTATTGAGCGTGAACCTCTTGCGTTTCAGGCGTGTTTATTTGTGTGTTTATTTGTGAAGAAGGCATTTGTAAATATTAGCTCATTAAATGTAGCAAAATCTGTTCCTATTTTCATTTAAAATTCGTTTACCAAATGTGCCTACGTCATGTGCTATTGGTACCATTCCAATTCTTTCATTTATGTCTCCTAAATGACCGGTACATTATGTTTATTTATTTGTTTTTGCAGATCGTCATAAGATATTTTAGAATCTTCGCGTTTTCTTTCTTCAGGTGCATATACTCCAATGACGTATAAATATCCTCTATCAATTCTAAACCTAGCAATAACTATCCTTTCGCTTATGTAGTCACATGACTCTTTCTTTTCCATCTACAGGAATGCCTGCTCGACTCATTGCTCATTGTGTGTTTGACTCCACAGGAAATAAATGTGTAAAACCGCAGTCTTCCTTCTGTCTTCTGCCAGAGGTGTAGAAAAATACGAAAATTCCTTGAGAGCTAGAAAAGTGCGGAAACACATAAATTGTTCCGCACAACTGTGGGCGTTCCAAATTTGCAAAACAGAATGTAGTTTGGAGGCTTTCGAAAATAGAAGTTTTGTGGTTGTAGTCCACTGAAATGATGCAACTCTATAATATCGGCATCCACAGCCATTGAAATCCATGGTAAATTGAACTTGAATACAACCGCAAACAGCTGTGAATTGATGATTTATTCCCGAGAGGTTTCGCTGCATGAAAGCAGCATCTTCATGTGGTGCAAAATAGGAAGGAAAGCATCTTTGTAATTTATGGTTCAAATGGCTCTGAGCACTATGGGACTTAACATCTGAGGTCATCAGTCTCCTAGAACTTAGAACTACTTAATCCTAACTAACCTAAGGACATCACACACATCCATGCCCGAGGCAGGATTCGAACCTGCGACCGTAGCGGTCGCGCGGTTCCAGACTGAAGCGCCTAGAACCGCACGGTCACACCGGCCGGCTTTAAAGTTCTAACCCTCGTGTCTAAGAAAATGAAATTTTGACAGAAAATGTTTGCCACATCGCTACACTACTAAGGGCCAGTTCTCGGTTAACAGCCACTTAAGTTCTAATCTCGGAACTGCACGGAAAACGCGTTGTACGAACACGTAATAACTCCTAACCGGAGAGTAAACGGGGCATAACTAAACTGGTGATTCCGGCAGAGTTAATGAAGTTAATCAGAGAATAAGTTTTGACAATATCTGGAACAGTTACAGAATTTGTGATGACAAAGATGTTTGTTAGAACGAAGAAGCAGAAGAAACGGGGACGTCACATAAATAGTATGGAAGAAAATGAATATACTAAATTTATTTAAAAATTTCGTAGTACTATTAGTTTTCAATCTGATGATTGAGAAATGTGAAACTTAGGTGCTTTGTGAATTACATTCTGCCGTGTTATTTGTATAAATGAGGTAGATAAAAATGACCATTTGTGCCAAAACAGTCTCGCTTATTTTGCGCGTGTTACAAATGCTGCAAATTTAGAAAGGCCTACTTCGTTTCGTCTACCAGACAGTAACAAATAGACGTAATCTAATCGAGAAACCACACCAGCTTCTTCAGTATTAGACAACGATATTTTGATTTTTCATGTAGCAAAACGTTTAACGAACTTTCATGAGGTAATAGATTCTTTCGCAGAAAGGAAAGCACGCTGTGTAAAGCTGTAGCAAGTTCAGATAGAAACAAAAAATTCTGGGAGCTAAGGTTTGAAGAAATGTGTGTTACTTTGCTTGTCTCTTGTCTTCACTGCTCTTATGTTTCCTATGCTTAAATTTTATTCCACGCAAATGAGGAAGTTATTAGCCAATACGCAATTAAGAGTGAAAATTTCCTGAAGAGTTCTTATTCTCACACCCAATATTAACTGTGAGGTTTTTTTTAAGGGGGTAGGCTGGCCGACTGGGAGCAGGAGAGGCACCACGGGGAATTTTAATTTCCATTTCCACTGTCCTGAAAATAGGTTTGGTGGCTTACATTACAAAATATACACGTTTGAATTCCAGAGAGCGAAATACAGTGACGTGCGATAAAAGAATACTGTGTGAAGAAGCGTGGCACAGTACTTCAGCACACTTGTGACCAAATAACATGGCTTACATTTCCTCGAACATTTATGTTTTGCATATCAAACTCTTCAGAAAGGTATGCTCTACAAAATTAACATATTTTTGAAAAATTGACATTTTAAAAATATTTTTGATTTCCTGTCTCAAATGCTTGAGGGGAAGGGGGGGGGGGAGGGGGAGGGCACTTCAAGGTTTTGGCCCGGTTCGGAAATGTCGTACATCCAGGGCTGGTCACTTCCCCTAGAGCAGGGCCGGCCAGAAATTCTGCACGCGTGCGGTGCTCGTGCACATGTGCAACTTCCGGGTCACAGCGTGCACGCCGCAGCCGCCAGCGTTCATGTAGTGCATGTTTCTACGCACAGATGTCGCTCCTCTGTTACACAAAGTGCGTTATCGACACCTCGTATGTGTATCACAACCTGGGCTGTATCTGTAGGATCTGTTGCTTTATCGATCGCAACAGAGAAAGCAACAAAGTATTTAGCCTTATTCATTAGCTGCCTGTGCACATCGCTGACCATAGCACTGATACGTCTTCTCACTGTTTGTTTGGTTAGACTGATTTCTTGAAACCTGCTAACGTTCGTGGGACACACAAGTTCTGCAGCATCAATCAGACACCCTTTGACAAACTCCCCTTCGGAAAAGGGTTTCCCAGATTGTGCAATTCGTAATGGGATTTTAAAACTTGCTCGCAGTGAAGATTTAGTGTGGTTGTCATTCTGGAAAACAGTACATTGTACAGCGTACAGTAAAACAGACATAAATGTAACACAAGAAACTAAGAGCTCAAGAAGTATCAGTTACTTTGACGTACAGTAAAATCGGGTTGATGTGTCTCATCCATTTTCTTAAGGACATTTAATTTTGCTTGCCGTTCTTCACTGTTGAGTACACTACACTCGTCTTTGTGACATGTATTGCAATGTCTTTCAATTGAAAACTTACGCTGGACGCCTATTATTCGGCGGCACAGCAAACACTGTGAGCTTTCACCAACGGCTACAAAAAAAAAAATTGCAGTTCCCAGTCATTTTTAAACGACTGAGAACATGGATCTCCCGTCCTTTGCTTTTTCACAGTACTTGCCACTTCGCAGTACTTCTCTGTTAAGGTTACGGTTACCAGGGGTAAACAAGACTGGGTGTGTTGCGGTCTCGCTTGTACCACATAAACAGGGAAGTGGAGAGGCCGCTGTTCACTTAGGACACATGTCTAATAACAGATGTCGCTGTCGCACACGTGCGCACATGTACAGCACTTCCGCACGTCTGCACACTGTGCAGCGTTTGGCCGGCTCTGCCCTAGAGTCATGTATACTGGTTTCTCCCCGTTCCATTCTCTCATGGAGTGTGTGGGATGAATGACAGATTAAACGGCTGCTCACTCGATACTTTGTCTAACTTGATGCTCTCGGTCCCTACGACAATGATACATACGGAGTAGGAGCACATTCCTAGCTTTCTCATTCAATAATAACAGTCCGTGAAACTTCGTGAGTTGTCTTTCGCGGAACAGTCGGCGTCTACCTGTAAGCGTCTGCCATTTCCTGCTTTTCAGCAATTCTCGTTTCGCGTATCAAAGGTGATGGCACATTGATGTGAAGCCCTCATCAAGTCACCTGTAACATAAGCCTTGTAAGATCAAATTTTACTGTTATTGTCACAACCATCTGTACAAGGGTGAGTGTCATAATCAACTGTACAATGGTGGTCCGATAAGTCTGGTAAATTTCCGTGAAAGAATGAAACATTTTTGTTGCACATTCGTGGTTGATGAGCTTGGTTATTCCAAGGATCGTATAAAGAATTTCAACAATGTACAGCTTACAGGTCATTGATAACAGCCATCTGAATTAGTGTCTCGACTTCGACTGAAAATGGAGAACACTGAGTTTTGTGCTGGTATTAAACATTCTCATTTGAAGGATTGGACTGCCACACCAATTAAAATAGAACTTGATGAAGTGCACACTGATTCCGCACCATCACTGATGGCCAGTCATCTACATCTACATCGACATGAATACTTTGGAAATCACATTTAAGTGCCTGGCAGAGGGTTCATCGAAACACCTTCACAATTCTCTATTATTCCAATCTCGTATAGCGCACGGAAAATATGAACACCTATACCTTTCCGTACGAGCTCTGATTTCCCTTATTTTATCCTAGTGATCGTTTCTCTCTATGTAGGTCAACAAAATATTTTCGCATTCGGAGGAGGAAGTTTGTGATCGAAATTTCGTGAGAAGATTCCGTCGCAACGAGAAACTCCTTTCTTTTAATGATGCCCAGCCCAAATCCTGTATCATTTCTGTGGCACTCTCTCCCACATTTCGCGATAATACAAAACGTGCTGCCTTTCTTTGAACTTTTTCGATGTACTCCGTCAGTCCTACCTGGTAAGGATCCCACACCGCGCAGCAGTATTCTAAAAGAGGACGGACAAGCGTAGTGCAGGCAGTCTCCTTAGTAGGTCTGTCACATTTTCTAAGTGACCTGCCAATAAAACCAAGTCTTTGTTTAGCCTTCCCCACAACATTTTCTATGTGTTCCTTCCAATTTAAGTTGTCCGTAATTGTAATACCTAGGTATTTAGTTGAATTTTTGGCTTTTAGATTAGACTGATTATCGTGTAACCGAAGTTTAACGAGTTCCTTTTAGCACTCTTGTCGATGACCTCACACTTTTCGATATTTAGGGTCAACTGCCACTTTTCGCACCATTGAGACATTTTTTATAAATCGTTTTGGAGTTTGTTTTGATCTTCTGATGACTTTATTAGTCGATAAACGACAGCGTCATCTGCAAACAACGAAAGACGGCTGCTCAGATTGTCTCCCAAATCGTTTATATAGATAAGGAACAGCCAAGTCCCTATTACACTACCTAGGGGAACGCCAGAAATCATTCTGTTTTACTCGATGACTTTCCGTCAATTAATACGAACCATGACCTCTCTGATAGGAAATCACAAACGCAGTCACATAGCTGAGACGATATTACATAAGCACGCAATTTCACTACGAGCCCCTTGTGTGGTACAGTGTCAAAAGCCTTCCGGAAATCCAGAAATACGGAATGGATCTGAAATCCCTTGTCAATAGCACTCAGCTCTTCATGTGAATAAAGAGCTAGTTGTGTTTCACAGGAACGATGTTTTCTAAATCCATGTTGACTGTGTGTCATTAGACCGTTTGCTTTGAGGTAATTCATAATGTTCGAACACAATACATGTTGTAGAATCGTGCTGCATATCGATGTTAACGATATGGGCCTGTAATTTAGTGGATTACTCATACTTCCTTTCTTGAATATTGGTGTGACCTGTGCAACATTCCAGTCTTTGGGTACCGATCTTTCGTCGAGCGAACTGTTGTATATGAATGTTAAGTATGGAGCTAATTGGTATACAGTCTGGACCAGAAGACTTGCTTTTATTAAGTGATTTAAGTTGCTTCACTACTCCGAGGATATTTACTTCTACGTTACTCATGTTGGCAGCTGTTCTCGATTCGAATTCTGGAATATTTACTTCGTCTTCTTTTGTGAAGGCATTTCGGAAGACTGTGTTTAGTAACTCTGCTTTGGCAGCAATGTCTTCGATAGTATCTCCATTGCTATCGCACAGAGAAGGCATTGATGGTTTCTTGCCGCTAATATACTTCACATACGAGCAGAATCTCTTTGGATTTTCTGCCAGGTTTCGGGACAAAGAAAACCATTAGTTTTGGATTAATGAATTTAAATGTAGTCGGGCAAACAGCGGAAACGAAGCAAGCTCTGGCTGCCCATTTAAGGTCACCACAAAGGAAACCATTGACAAAATTCATGGTATGGTAATGCAAGATCGCCTAATAGAAATTCGTGAGATTACTGAGCATGAAGGCATCTCAAGTGAACAAGTGCATAACATCCTGCTTGTTGTGGCGTAGCAAGACAGCCACGCCACGGAAGTAGCCGAAAGGCACGCGTTTAGCTCACGCAGGCAAGAGATAGGTCTGTAACAGGATACGTAATGAATGCTATAAAGAAAAGTACGTAGCTACTTTAATCCATACTAGTGGTACATCGCTCTTGACGATACAAGTGAGACTCTGTAGATACATGCAATGTTACTAATGGCGCCTTGCTAGGTCGTAGCCATTGACTTAGCTGAAGCCTATTCTAACTATCTGCTCTGCAAATGAGCGAGGCTTCGACAGTGTGCATCGCTAGCTACGTCGTCCGTACAACTGGGGCGAGTGCTAGTCAGTCTCTCGAGACCTGCCTTGTGGTGGCGCTCGGTCTGCGATCACTGACAGTGGCGACACGCGGGTCCAACATGTACTAATGGACCGCGGCCGATTTAAAGCTACCACATACCAAGTGTGGTGTCTGGCGGTGACACCACACTGCTCAGAGTACTGGCTACGAAGGTTTGTGCGAGATAGGTGCCACGTTTCCTGACAATCGACCAAAGGCACATCCAGCACACCATTTCAACACAATGTCTGGTGATATTTAATCGCAATGCGCAAGATATTTAGTGCCGATTTGCGACTGTTAATGAAAACTGGATCCATGTTACAAACCAGAGTCAAAATAGTAGTAAAAACAACGGACGAGGGCTGGTGATAGAGCACCGAAGAAGGCCAAGACCATTTTGTCAGCTGGTAAGGTGATGTCCACTGATTTTTGGGATTCTTGAGGAATAACTTGAAAAAAGGCAGAACCATATCTGGGCCCTGTTGTGCTTCATTGTGGGATCGTTTGAATCTTGAGCTGCCTAAAACGGACCAAAAATGGTTCAAATGGCTCTGAGCACTATGGGACTTAACATCTGAGGTCATCAGTCCCCTAGAACTTAGAACTACTTAAACCTAAATAACCTAAGGACATCACACACATCCATGCCCGAGGCAGGATTCGAACCTGCGACCGTAGCGGTCACGCGGTTCCAGACTGAAGCGCCTAGAAGCGCTCGGCCACACCGGCCTGCGAAAACGGACCAAGGTTTGCATACAAAAAAAGTGATCTTCCAGCAGGATAATGCACCATCCCACACATCAGCTATAACTATGGCGAAAGTGCATGAATTGACCTTTGAAATGTTTCCTCATCCACACTATCCACCAGCCCCAAGTGACTTCTTCCTGTTCCATAACTTGAAACTCTGGCTTGGTGGGAAGAAATTTTCAACAAATGAGAAAGGCAACGAGTATTTTACGGCGTTTAACAGAACCTATCTTTCCGCTGGGATGAATAACCTAAAGCATCCCTAGACCAGGCGTATATCCCTCAAAGGAGACCACGTCGAGAATTAAGGTGAGTTGTTTAAGAAAAATTTTTTCTTGCTTTTTTACCAGATTTATCGAATCAACCTCGCATTACTACCTCACAGTATTACTGGTTAGGACATCTTGTCAAGACGAAATGCAAATTATAAAAGCGTAGTAAGTATATCGCTCTGTATCATTACATAGATACCACTTTCTTCATTTAGAGAATCCATAGTTAATGCATTGCTAGTGTGATTTGTAACATTTTGTTCTCAAGGTTCCATCAGTCTGGTGGAGTTACCTTCTTTTTCTGACCTACACGATACCTTCGAGGGACAACGAGCTTTCGTCAGCGGCTGGGGACTGGATGCCGACTGTAAGTGCACCGACAAGTTCACTTTGCTACACCTGTGAAAATACTGTAAAGAATTACTTGCGTTTGTGTCGGCCAGTACCTCTTGCATTCCTTCCTTGAGTACGATTTCTATTGTGTATTTACACATTACGGTGGCTCCTGTTTCACATCCTTTTGAAGTAATTTCTTCATTGGTTATTTCCCAGTCAGGATCCTTTTGGTGTAAAAATGACGTTTATGAAATTTCGGCTTTGTAGAATAAACAGAACAGGTTCAAAATGGGCAAATCCATAACAATAAAACCATCGATTTCGCAAAATGTTCTTCGTAGCAAATTCATTCATTACCCACTGTAAGCAGATATGTCTGCTGTATCATGTTTGACTGAATGCGTTCTCATGTCACGGGCTGCACTGGCTGAATGACACGATGGGTGCGTAGAGAGAGCTGAGCGAACCGAACCCTGCTGTTCGTATGTACCCCTAAATCCTGACCAGTTCAGCAGTCCCTCAGTTTCGTGGGAAGGCAACAGTCACAACAACGACGTTGCCTTCCAGTTCTATTCGTGTAGAGAAAAAAAATATTATTTAGTCAGGTATTACTTTCATGAAATAATTGGAAGCACACTGCCATATGTCAAACAATTGTTAAACATTCTTCTTTTACAGTTTGCATGTGTGTATATTAACATTCTAGCAAAGTGCCACACTAACCGCATGGGAAGTGATGATATATTGGGAAAAAGTATGGGGTCTTACTTAGGAGCTGAGAAACTGAACAGTAAAATTAACAAGATTTGTATCAATAACAGAGGTAAATGCAAAAACATGTTGAAAGGTTGTGGAACATTCATAAATGAAAATAATACAAATTTTGTTCACAAATTTAAAGAAATTTTTGACACAGCACGTGCTAATGCTTCACATACCATTGTTGTTGTTGTTGTGCTCTTCAGTCCTGAGACTGGTTTGATACAGATCTCCATGCTACTCTATCCTGTGCAAGCTTCTTCATCTCCCAGTACTTACTACAACCTACATCCTTCTTAATCTGCTTAGTGTATTCATTTCTTGGTCTCCCTCTACGATTTTTACCCTCCACGCTGCCCTCCAATGCTAAATTTGTGATCCCTTGATGCCTCAGAACATGCCCTACCAACCGGCCCCTTCTTCTTGTCAAGTTGTGCCACAAACTCCTCCCCTATTCTATTCAATACCTCTTCATTAGTTACGTGATCTACCCATTTAATCTTCAGCATTCTTCTGTAGCACTGCATTTCAAGAGCTCCTATTGTCTTCTTGTCCAAACTATTTATCGTACATGTTTCACTTCCATACATGGCTACACTCCAATTCCTATGGTAGCTCGCTGAAAATAGATGCCGCACTGTACTGCACACGTTTCTGCACAAGAGTTAAGGAAGTGCCACCCAAAAGCAGACTGGATTTCGGCCTAGGACCCACTAAGTGAAAGCTGCTAATTCTTACTCCATACAAATACTTTCAGAAACGACGTCCTGACACTTAAATCTATACTCGATGTTAACAAATTTCTCTTCTTCAGAAATGCCTTTCCTTGCCATTGCCAGTCTACATTTTATATCCTCTCTACTTCGACCATCATCAGTTATTTTGCTCCCCAAATAGCAAAACTGCTTTACTACTTTAAGTGTCTCATTTCCTATTCTAATTCCCTCAGCATCACCCGACTTAATTCGACTACATTCCATTATTCTCGTTTTGATTTTGTTTATGTTCATCTTATATTCTCCTTTCAAGACACTGTCCATTACTATTGAAAAAGGCGAAAAGACGAGGAGCAACCATCTGTTGATGCTCAGAATCGATTCCATGCTACTTAGAGACAGAACTCAAGAGTCCAAGGAAATAGAGGCAGGTGGAAAGAAGGTCGGTTGTTTAACTTTCTATGATTCATAACTTTTCTTAAAATTGTTCGTCCGAGCAAATTTACAAAATGAAAAGTCAAGTACGAGTAGTGCTGAACAAGAGTTATGTGATTTGGAGGAAGCTCCAGGAACATCGACTGATAACAATGTCCCAAAAATTCCGTCGCCACTAGTAAAAAATACAGACATCAAAAAAGTTTTGCATCACCTCGGTTCCGAGACATTCGGAATCTGTACAGAAAATTGGAATAGAGATCGACATAAACATCATTTCCGCCCTTTTTATTGCTCATGAAATCCACACATTGCATGTTGTACCACCATACAGAGAGACCTTCAGACGTGGTGGTCCAGACTGCTCTACACACCGGTATCTCTAATACCCAGTAGCATGTCCTCTTGCATTGCTGCCTGTATTCTTCGTGGCATACTATCCACAAGTTCATCAAGGCACTTATGGTCCAGATTGTCCCACTCCTCAACGGCGATTCGGCGTAGATCCCTCAGAGTGGTTGGTGGGTCACGTCATCCATAATGTATCCTAGGCATGTTCGATAGGGTTCATGTCTGGAGAACTTGCTGGCCACTCTAGTTGAGCGATGTCATTATCCAGAAGGATAATGTGCACGTTGGGGGCGCGAGTTATCGCCCATGAAGACGAATGCCTCGCCCATATGCTGCCGATATGGTTACACTATCAGTCGGAGGATGGCACTCACGTATCATACAGCCGTTACAGCAACTTCCATGACCACCAGCGGCGTACGTCGGCCCCACATAATGCCACCCCAAAACAGCAGGGAACCTCCACCTTGCTGCACTCGCTGGACAGTGTGTCTAACGCGTTCAGCCTGACCGGGTTGCCACCAAATACGTCTCCGACCATTGTCTGGTTGAAGGCATATGCGACACTCATCGGTGAAGAGAACGTGATGACAATCCTGAGCAGTCCATTCGGCATGTTGTTGGGCCCATCTGTACCGCGCTGCATGGTGTTGTGGTTGCAAAGATGGACCTCGCCATGGACGTCACGAGTGATGTTGCGCATCATGCCGCCTATTGCGCACGCAGTTTGCGTCGCAACTGGACGTCATGTGGCTGCACGAAAAGCATCATCAACATGGTGGCGTTGCTGTCAGGGTTCGTCCGAGCCATAGTCTGTAGGTATCGGTCATCCACTGGAGCAGTAACCCTTGAGCGGCCTGAGCGAGGCATGTCATCGACACTTCCTGTCTCTCTGTATCTCCTCCATGTCTGAACATCATCACTTTGGTTCACTGCAAGGCAGTTGGACACTTCCCTCGTTGAGAGCCCTTCCTGGTGCAAAGTAACAATGCGGACGTGATCGAACCGCAGTATTGGCCCTTCTAGGCATGGTTGAACTACAGACAATACGAACCATGTACGCCTTCTTAGTGGAATGATTGGAACTGATCGGCAGTCGGAACCCCTCCGTCTTAATAGACGCTACTCATGCACGGTTGTTTACACTTTTGGATGGGTTTAGTGATATCTCGGAACAGTCAAAGGGACTGTGTCTTTGATACAATATCCACAGTCAGTGGTTATCTTCAAGAGTTCTAAGAGCTTGGGTGATGCAAAACTTTTTTGATGTTTTACATAGCATCAGTTACAAGGTACACAGAACGTAAGAATTTCTGAGTAATAAACTGCAAAAGTTATAATCATAACCTTTTTAGTTACTAGCAATCACTGTTAGGTTTGTTAGTGAAATATGTTTGTTCAGATTCTTCCATTACAGCTGAGCATGAGCCAGTTCATTTCTTATCAATAATCAACTGAGAACACAGTAAATTTCATTCACAGATGTATACAACTTAGTATTCTGCACAACACATGACACGGATAAGCTTTATCTAAGTTGAACAATGGAACTAAAGGTGTGTCTCCTCTTTACTTCATATGTACTTAGCGTGTAATCGAAAATTCTTGAGTGGGATACAAGAAGTTGCCCAAAAGAAACAACTGCATATTGTCTTTCGTAACTCTGTGATGTCTCTTGTTATTAGCAACAGATTACTGTGATTGAATAATGTGCTCCTTGCTTGACCATGTAGACATTTACTGAAGAATATCAGCCCATTTATACGACCACTACTTTTGTGGGCATTGAGCCTGTTTGCTGGGAGAAAAAGCTTAGCGACCTTCTTGTTGCAGCCGGTCAGGATGGCCGAGCGGTTCTAGGCGTTACAGTCTGGAACCGCGCGACCGCTACGGTCGCAGGTTCGAATCCTGCCTCGGGCATGGATGTGTGTGATGTCCTTAGATTATTTAGGTTTAAGTAGTTCTAAGTTCTAGGTGACTGATGACCACAGCAGTTAAGTGCCATAGTGCTCAGAGCCATTTGAAACATTTGAGCCATTTGAACCTCCTTGTTCCTGAGGTGGGCCTAGGGTGTCCTTTGTCAGCAGAGGGCAGTCGACAGATCTCATTAAGTTAACCACGCCTCCATGGGGGCGAGGCAACCCTTGGTATAAGTCAAAGCTATGTCCTGCTTTAATAAGTCACAGATGCAAAATACTAACGCGAATTCTTTACAGATGAATGGAAAGACTGGTAGAAGCCGAACTCGGGGAAGATCAGTTTGGATTCCGTAGAAATGTTGGAACACGTGAGGCAATACTGACCTTATGACTTATCTTAGAAGAAAGATTAAGGAAAGGCAAACCTACGTTTCTAGTATTTGTAGACTTAGAGAAAGCTTTTGACAATGTTGACTGGAATACTGTCTTTCAAATTCTGAAGGTGGTAGGGGTAAAAAAACAGGAAGCGAAAGGCTATTTACAATTTGTACAGAAACCAGATGGCAGTTATAAGAGTCGATGGGCATGAAAGGGAAGCAGGGGTTGGGATGGGAGTGAGACAGGGTTGTAGCCTCTCCCCGATGTTATTCAATCTGTATATTGAGCAAGCAGTAAAGGAAACAAAAGAAAAATTCGGAGTAGGTATTAAAATCCATGGAGAAGAAATAAAAACTTTGAGGTTCGCCGATGACATTGTAATTCTGTCAGAGATAGCAAAGGACTTGGGAGAGCAGTTGAACGGAATGGACAGTATCTTGAAAGGAGGGTATAAGATGAACATCAACAAAAGCAAAACGAGGATCATGGAATGTAGTCGAATTAAGTCGGCAGATGCTGAGGGAATTAGATTAGGAAATGAGACACTTAAAGTAGTAAAGGAGTTTTTCTATTTGGGGAGCAAAATAACTGATGATGGTCGAAGTAGAGAGGATATAAAATGTAGACTAGCAATGGCAAGGAAAGCGTTTCTGAAGAAGAGAAATTTGTTGACATCGAGTATAGATTTAAGTGTCAGGAAGTCGTTTCTAAAAGTATTTGTATGGAGTGTAGCCATGTATGGAAGTGAAACATGGACGATAAATAGTTTGAACAAGAAGAGAATAGAAGCTTTCGAAATGTGGTGCTACAGAAGACTGCTGAAGATTAGATGGGTAGATCACATAACTAATGAGGAGGTATTGAATAGAATTGCGGAGAAGAGGAATTTGTGGCACAACTTGACCAGAAGAAGGGATCGGTTGGTAGGACATGTTCTGAGGCATCAAGGGATCACCAATTTAGTACTGGAGGGCAGCGTGGAGGGAAAAAATCGTAGAGGGAGACCAAGAGATGAATACACTAAGCAGATTCAGAAGGATGTAGGGTGCTGCAGGTACTGGGTGACGAAGAAGCTTGCACAGGATACAGTAGCATGGAGAGCTGCATCAAACCAGTCTCAGGACTGAAGACCGCAACAACAACAATGTCTGGGTGCTGGGCACTTTATACTGTGTCCACCTTACCACACCCTGGAGATACATCGAGCACGGCACTTTTGCGATTGTGTGCTGACTTTAAAGGCTTGGACACCATACTGCCAGTCGACTAATGCGGAAGTCTCGCATCTGTTGTCGCTCTAAAAATTTGGTTTACCTAGTGAGATTGCCTCGTGCCACCTAGTGCAAGTAACACTGCTTCTCCAGCGCCAAAATTTTGGATTGTGTATGCAAAGAGGGGAAAGTTTTCTGTCCTTTACCTGACTATCCGTAAATTTTATAATGTTTCTCGTCTGTCATGAATGGAGTCATCTCGTCCACCCTGGGGTTTCGAAAGGTTAGAAGCTGGGAAGAAGGAATTAACTGTTTGGGATTGGAGATTTGGCGGAGATGCAGCTGGAGGAAGTGAGAGCCGATGGATGCCCATCTGTCGCTGTAGGTGCACTCTTCGAACTTTGAGTAGAGGAAAGTATTCACAGTCCACAGTAGCGCAAACCACAGTCTGAGTACTTCACTACCCATACTTTTTGGGTGTGCAAACTGAATAGCTGACTTAATTCCAATTTGTATATGTTTTCTTTAATTTTACATCAGCGAGCTGCACAGACAAATGTATCTCACTGTGAACATTTTAGATTGGGCTTTACCGTTACTATTATTGACATCAAATAAAACAGATTACTATTACTAGTCATTGTTTATTTATCTCCAAGACGCGTTTCAAAGGTTTAAACCTCCATCGTCAAATGGATTTACATTTGTTAGTGTGACATATGTGTGTGTTGTGTTACGATGTCTGGAGGAACTTTGGGCACTGTCTCCAGTGGTCACAGGTTCCTTTCACTGTCCTAACAAAAATGGTTCAAATGGCTCTGAGCACTATGGAACTTAACTTCTGAGGTCATCAGTCCCCTATAATTTAGAACTACTTAAACCTAACTAACCTAAGGACATCACACACATCCATGCCCGAGGCAGGATTCGAACCTGTGACCATAGCGGTCGCGCGGTTCCAGACTGTAGCGCCTAGTACT
Organism: Schistocerca piceifrons; assembly: GCF_021461385.2. NCBI lineage: Eukaryota > Metazoa > Arthropoda > Insecta > Orthoptera > Acrididae > Schistocerca > Schistocerca piceifrons. The sequence continues at coordinate 63,770,624 of NC_060148.1, read as the reverse complement.
GCTCGGCTGTCCTAACACATCACATGTATACTGCCATATTTCTTAAACAAAGCTGATGATGGAGGTTTAAACTTCCGAAATGCGTCGTGGATACAAATAAGCAGCGACTGGTAACAGTAAATTTGTTGTTTCTTGTGGTATCTTGGTGCTTTAGCCTCCATGTGGTACTGCTTCCATAGTGTTCCTCACATATTGTTATTCTCACTCTCTTGCTAACTTGATTATTCGTTCAGTTGATATTATTTGTTTGATAACATTTGATTAAATTTTGTGGAACCCAAGAATAAATAAAATTCCGTTAATGATAGACTTGATTTTTATTTAAAGACTATGACCTTTTTCTACTACTTTCCTCGTTGGGTGACCCATAAATAAATATAAACATATTCTCGCATTCTAGGAAGTTGTGCTTTACTGTGTCAGTGTTATTCTTTATGGACAGTGGTGGCATTAGACGATAAGATATCGATGTTTCACATTCTGCAACAGCAGCTAGCAAAGCCCACACGCTCTGCTCTTTAATTCAGTGGCCCCCTTCCAAGTCAACCCTGATCCTGGATCACATGTCTTTATGTTTCAGAAATTACCAGTTATAACCACAGAATGAAGCACCTCTTGGGGTATAAATACAAATATCAAAAAAAGTTCTGCATCACCTCGATTCCCAGAACTCTTGAAAATAAATGTTGACTGTGGATAATTGTATCATAGACACAGTCCCTTTGACTGTGCAGAGATGACACGAAATCCACCCAAAAGTGTAAACAACCATGCATGGGCAGCGCCTATTAGACGGAGGGGCCCCGACTGCCGATCTGTTCCATTCATTCCACCAGGAAGGAGGTACACGGAACGTGTTGTTTGTAGTTCAACCACGCCTAGACGGTCAATAGCGCGATTCGACCGCATCAGCATTGTGCCAGGAGGGGCTCTCAACAAGGGAAGTGTCCAGGCATCTCACAGTGAACCGAAGAGATGTTGTTCGGACATGGAGGAGACGCATAGAGTCAGGAAGTGTCGATGACATGCCTCGCTCAGGCCGCCGAAGGGCTCGTACTGCAGTGGATGACCGCTACTCACAGATTATGGCTCGGAGGAACCCTGACAGCAACACCACCATGTTGAATGATGCTTTTCGTGCAGCCACAGGACGTCGGGCTACGCCTCAAACTGTGCGCAATAGGCTGCATGATGCGCAACTTCAAGTCCATGGCGAGGTCTATCTTTGCAACCACGACACCATGCAACGCGGTACAGATGGGCCCAACAACATGCCGAATGGACCGCTCAGGATTGGCATCATGGTGTCTTCATTCATGAGTGTCGCATGTACCTCCAACCAGACAACCGTTGGAGACGTTTTTGGAGGCAACCCGGTCAGGCTGAACGCCTTAGACAAACTGTCCAGCGAGTGCAGCAAGGTGGAGGGTTCTCTTATGTGCAGGGGTGGCGTTATGTGTGGCCGACATATGCCGCTGGTGGTCACGGAAGGCGCCGTAGAGACTGAACGCTACGTGAATGCCATCCTCCAACCGATTTTGCAACCATATTGGCAGCAATTGGCGAAGCATTCGTCTTCATGGACGACAATTCTCGCCCCAATCGTGCACTTCTTGTGAATGACTTCCTTCTGGATAACGACATCGCTCGACTAGAGTGGCCAGCATGTTCCCCAGACATGAACCCTGTCGAACATGCCTGGGATAGTTTGGAAAGTGCTGTTTATGAACGACGTAACGCACCAACCACTCGGAGGGATCTACGCCTAATCGCCGTTGAGGAGTGGGACAATTTGTACCAACAGTGCTTTGATGAACTTGTAGATAGTATGCTACGACGAATACAGGCCTGCAACAATGCAAGAGGTCGTACTACTGGATGTTAGAGGTACCGGTGTGCACAGCAACTGGAACCACCACCTCTGAAGGTCTCGCTGTGGTTTTCATGAGGAATAAAAAGAACGGAAATTATGTTTATGTTGATTATTCCAATTTTCCGTACAGGTTCCGGAACTCTCGGAACCGAGGTGATGCAAAACTTTTTTTGATATGTGTAGTTACCTTATGTTGGATGTTCAAGTTCTTAAGGACACACGAGGTTGTTATAATGAATTTCTTTTGGTTACAGTGCGGTCACCTCCAGACCTTCTTCAATGGACCCAGGTGAAGGTTGTTCCCAATAACGTATGCGCGCAGTTCTACGACACTGGCAACGTTGTTGAAAGTACACTGTGTGCCATTGGAGAGCACACGGGTGGCTGCTCTGTGAGTAAAAACTGTGGTTCTCCTGAGCACTTGGTCTTTGGCAAGTTCTTCTCCTGTGCTTTTAAGAGCTCTGTAATAGTTGTGAAAACGTAAATGCTATTTCCAGTGAAGACCTGTAATTAATTAACATTGAGACAATTTATTTCATCAGATTAACTGTATTTACCAATTGGAGGCTGTGTCTCTCTCTCTCTCTCTCTCTCTCTCTCTCTCTCTCTCTCTCTCACACACACACACACACACACACACACACACACAAAATGTTCAAATATGTGTGAAATCTTATGGGACTTAACTGCTAAGGTCATCAGTCCCTAAGCTTACACACTACTTAACCTAAATTATCCTAAGGACAAACACACACACCCATGCCGAAGGGAGGACTCGAACCTCCGCCAGGAGAAAACACACACACACACACACGGACACACACACTATGCTTGCATGCACTGAATACCTATTGCTGTAGTATGTAATATAGCTACAAGCGACTGGTAATGCCCTCATATGTTCAGTCGTTATTAAAATGTTACCATCAACAGATGTCATTCTGACAGAAAAAGGACAAAGGAGAAATATTTTTTGCTGAGTGATAGTTTTGTTGATACAAACAATGGGAAGTAATTTTTGTTACGATAGAATTATTTATTGCCTGACATTGTGGAAATAATGAAAATTAATCAGAATTATTAATTATAAAAAATTTTGACTTGAATATGGTATCTCTAATCATTGACAGAAAAAAGAATTAGGTGTGGCAATTTGAGCATGGGAAACAGATTATAATATGATTGTTTTATTTAAGTTAAATACATATATTTTCGATGAGCATTTGCAAAGCTTTTTATCACACAGTTAACATATTCCCATCAAACACTACACTATTTAAGTTAAATACATATATTTTCGATGAGCACTTGCAAAGCTTTTTATCACACAGTTAACATTTTCCCATCAAACACTACAATCTGAAGAAAATGTGTAACATTCTCTGTCATCTCAGTGCTACTTTCCTATATGTCAGTCGTCACAGACTTTACACAGGAGTCCTCTTGCGCACTTCACTATTGGTCTCAGCAGTGATGGTGAGTTACTCTGTGAGCCTTGCAGTGGTGTGTCACTGCCTCGGCAGCAGGTGAAGTTGAGTGGCCTCTGCTCTGTGTTTTCCGTATCCTGTCCTTTGGCAGCAGTTACACATGCATCTCTCTCTGTCCCCAGATCCCTCTACCTTTTCTCTTTCAGTGTCAACTTGCTAACTACCTTCACCACCACCAGCACATGTGTCACAGCCTCACTGCACCAAACGAAGCCAGACCTGTACAACCCCCAGGCAACCATACACAACGTCATACCCTGCCACCCTCCATACCACAACCGCCCTTCCCTCAAACAGCCGTTAAGAAATCCACAAAACGTCAAACCACTGACATCTCTCCCACTCCCACACTTTAAAAACCACTAACTCAACCTGAAGACAGTATGTGGATACAGCTCCTTCTCAAACTTCTTCCCCTACCATCTACACCTTCACCCTCTCCAGCCCTTACCCAAAGTTCCTCCTTCGACATCAAAAAATACTTACCCAATCTCCACATCCAACAAATCATCCCAAAAAGAGACTCTGTCTTACTGATGTCCCTAAACCCCAACTTCCACACTGCCTTGCTCTCCAAAATTTCTCACATTACCTATGGTCCCAAAGGCTCTCCCCACCACATCCAGTGCTAAACAACCTCCCTGCTGTTCTCCCACCCTCACCACAGGGATCACAAAAGTCGACCTTGAAATCATGGATGAATAAATGGCATCTGAGCTGAGCAACCTCCTGGATTTAGGAGTCCAACAAGCCCTATGTGTCAATAATGACATGGTCCCACTCACCTCGACCATATTTTCCCTGAATCTTCCACCACCATAGACCTTCTCCTTAAAGAGGGAGCCCTGATCTATCACTGTTGCCACAAGGTAGAGCCTTCAAAATCCAATCCTACCACTGCCAAAAATCCTCCTGTTACAATGTCCACCTTACTGCAGACTGTAAAAACTCACCTACCCGTCCACACTGCAAAGCCTCACATTTTCTTAAACAGTGCCCTAACCTAGCATCCCCTCCTACCTGTAACACCTCCAATGGCTCCCACCCCACTTACTTTACAAAATGCAGAGCTAAGACACAACCCACCAAATCTGATCTCACTGTCCCAGTCCATCCAACTGATAGCTCATTCCAACAATTCCTTCTACCCAACTCCCAGTGCTTAAGATATTATCAAATTAATTACAGTCGTCCTCCAGAACACCTACCCATTACAATGTCTACACACCCTCCAGCAAATTTCCTGCTACTCACTCCATCTTCCATTTCAACACTCAAGCTGCTTACAACCATGTCCACTTCGTCTTCACCCACCATGACATCCTCATCTAAACCTCCTTAGATCTCACCTACACAAACCTGTCTTGTTCTTTACAATGGTGTAGCAGCACTACAAAATCTTGTACCTCCCCATCAACAAACATCTTTTAATGCATACCCTATCCCAACATAGTGTCCATACCTCTATCCTTAATGAAATATCCGTCCAACCTTATCACACTGTCTGAATCTCTCCCTACATTCTACACCACACAGATAACCCCTTCCCCTGCCCTGAGGTGGATTTTCAATTGGCCACAAGAACATCTCTGCTCGTCCACAACCTTATACTATACTCCCACTAAACACCTTATACTTAACCTCTTTTTCCAAATCTTAACCATTACCTGCTCCGCCATCTACATGCAACCCAAACCCCTGAAACTTCCTCACCCACATAGATTGTACCTTTTCCACCTATATTATTGCCATTGACCTCATCATCCATAGTAGATCACCCACAGAACTACAGTGGTGTCATCAGTTTACTGATTCCCAGCAAGGTGACATTGTTCCCATCCCACTTCTCACCTGTTCTGAAAGTAACACCAGTGTCATGCTAGCACCTCCCAACCCCATTAGACACCCCACTAGAAGAGATAACCTACCTTTAATTCTCATCAAATCCTACACACAACCTCATCCCCACCCATCCTATCCCAATCTCCATACAGGAGTTATCCAAGACTAATCCCACACCAACTGGAATGTCTATTAGAAATCCATAGAAATACAGACCGGAAGCAACCCGCTGTCCTCCAGCGACCTGATGATACACCTCATGCTACATCCTTTCTGCAACAGACCTTGTCAGACGCTTTATCCCCTCAAATTCTACCAATACCATACATCCTTACTGCGCCCCCCTTTCCCTACAAGCCCAACCACTCTTCTGAGAACCCCATTATATGTACTGCTCCTTTTTTCAGATTCATGATTGGTATACACTCACACACCACCATAAAATATTGAGACGTATCAGGAATTCTTTAAATGCAAAAAAACGTGGGAACTCGCGCCAGACATGCTCCAGACTCAGTGCTACACTCCCCATTAAACCTTCAAAGTACTGGAAAGCATTCACTCGACTCACTGGCAATAACCCCATACCTCACCACCCACTTCTCTATGGGAACCTTCCCTTACCTAACAACCTGAGCAGAGCTTATCATTTTCCACCCTAGTTGTCAGAGATCTTCTCCATCCCTGATGACTCCACATTTCGATGACTAACTTTTGCCTAACATCCACTAATGTACAAATACCGCTGTCCCACCTCTGGCCCCCAGCTATGAGTAATTGACAACACAACACAAACAGAATTAAATGCACTAATACAACATGAAACAAGTGTTCCACAAAAATTGCAAAACTTCCCCCAGTCACAACTGCACTACTTACGGATACGTCAAAGAATGCTTCCTCTCCTTTCTCACCACAATTGCAGCCCTTTACACTAGTATCCTCACCAGAAGTTACTATCCTCAACAATGGAAAAAATCCAAAATCCTACTTTTCCTCAAACCACACAAACCTCCTACTGATACTTTCCCTTCTGCCCCATCTGTCTCACCTCAGTGTTTAGCAAGGTCCTCGAATCCTTCCTCTCCTGACACATCTATCAACACTGGACAAACCACATACAGCAAAGTATTAAAAGAAAGCACCCAGTCAGAATGTAGTCTCAATAAATAAATGTAACAAATAAGTAAATTTACGAGAAGGTAGAACAAGCTGAACTATGTTTTATAGTCCTACACAACCTCCCCTTCCTCTTCCCTACCAGAACGTAGTATTCATATGATGCGCAAAAGCCGTGCCATGCTGCATTACTTAATTTTAAACTTAAAAAATTGTGTTTGCATCTATACCTCAGTATTTAATCAGTGTTTTATTACAAAGACGCATATAGCTTCCCATTCAAAGATATGTATTATATACATAAAATGGCGCACACACACAAGCACATACACACACCAGCATTGCCTAATATACCACCTTCCTGTCATCTCTTCCAATCAGAACCTAGTATTATAGCTGCCATAAAAAGAAACAGCGAATAACAATGGGGCCCCCATCTTTAGTGCACACAACAGTGTTCGAACAAACTGAAATATTATGTAAAACATTCTCGGTTTTCTTGCCGTGTCAATTCGGGCTAAAAATCTCAAGCTTTCGACGATAGCCTCCATCGTCATCGTCAGGAGCGACTGACTGTCTTCACCGCTGCTGTGGTAGCCTTATACAGCCCGTGGACGGCTTCTGATTGGTCGGCTTGTGACTGGTTGGCGATTACGTACCTTCCGAGGTTTATGTTCCAACGGAAGCGGTGGTGCCATTGACACCGTCTGTGACAGCAGTGCGTAATCGCCGACCAATCACAAACCGACCAATCAGAAGCTGTCCACGTGCTATATAAGGCTACCACACCAGCAGTGAAGACAGTCAGTCGCTCCTGACGATGGCGATGGAGGCTATCGTCGAAAGCTTGAGATTTTATCCCGAATTGGCGCGGCAAGAAAACCGAGAATGTTTTACATACAAGTGCCGTCGCGAAAGACTTCGTTCTCATAAACTGAAATATTTAACAAAAATACGTCGCACACTTTAAAAAGTATATGAGTTGTGTAAAATGACGAAGATACTGTGAACAATGATTTCATGAATGACTTAAAAAACTCATATGTGGACTGGGCTCATCAGCCACTTTGGCAGCTTCATTCAAAGCTACTTCATTCAAAGCTAGACGCTGATCAGGCAGAACATTATGACCACCTACGCAGTAGCCAGTATATACGCCTTAGACACAGGTAACAGTGTCGACATGTCATGGCATGGAAGCAATGAAGCCTTGATAGTTCGCTGGAGGGAATTGGAACCACATCTGCATGCACAAATCATCTAATTCCCGTAAATTCTAGGGAGGGAAGTGATGACCTCTGATTCTGCATTCAGTCACATGCCAGAAGTGCTCGATTGGGTTCAGATCTGGCGAGTTAGGGGAGGGGTCATCGCATCAATTGGAATTCCCAACTGTGTTCCTCGAACTACTCCATCAAACTCCTGGCCTTTCGACATGGCACACTGTTTTGTCGAAAAATGCTACTGTCATTGGGAAAGATGATCGTCATGAAGGGGTGTGCGTGGTCTGCAGCCAGTGTATGATACTCCTTGTCCATCATGGCGACTTGCACGAGCTCCACTGGACCCATGGATGTCCACTTGAACTTAATGGAGCCACCACCAGCTCACCTCCATCCCGCAGCTGTTCCTCTGGAAGACGACGTATTCGCGCCCTCCCATCGCCATGACGAAGAAGGCACTGGGATTCATCAGACCGTGCAGTGCTCTGCCACTGCGTCAACGTCCAGTGCCGATGGTCATGTGCCCATTTCAGTCGTAGATTGTCAGATGCAGACGCCCATCATTAGCAGCATACAGTGCACTGTGTGTTCAGAAAGAAATGGTCCAAATGGCTCTGAGCACTATGCGACTTAACTTCTGAGGTCATCACTCGCCTAGAACTTAGAACTACTTAAACCTAACTAACCTAAGGACATCACACACATCCATACCCGAGGCAGGATTCGAACCTGCGACCATAGCGTTCGCTCGGCTCCAGACTGTAGCGCCCAGAACCGCACGGCCACTCCGGCCGGCGTGTGTTCAGATACACTCGTAATCTGTCCAGCATTAAAGTCTGATGTTAGTTCCGTCACAGTTCGCTGCCTGCCCTGTTTTACCAATCCGCTCAGCCCACGACATCTGACATCTGTAATGAGGGTGGCTGCCAAACTCCGTGTCTGGACGTGGTTTCCGCCACATATTGAGGACACTACACACAGTACTCCTCGAGCATCTGACATGTTGTGTACTTTACAAAATGTTCATGCCAAGCTTCCATGCTATCACAGATTGCCCTCAGTGAAACTCACATAGATTGCACGTCTTCCCCATTTTACACGCATACATCATGCTCACTGATACTACATGCACCATGTGTGTGTCTGACTAGCAGTCATCCCTCGCCGTATGACACTGCTATCGCCTGCGTGGATCGGTATCAATAGTAAGAAGGTGCTCATGAAGTTCTGGCTGATCGGTGTATGTTAGTAATACATAGTTGCTAAAGACGAATTTTGCTTCATATATTATTCCACAATCCCAGAGAAACGCAAAATGCTATCAATTGCTGATTTATGCCCTCAGTTGCTTACTGCCGCCAAGAGATGTCTGCACTGGTAAAAACGATCGGAGATAGATCAGCGGCCTGCACTTGGTGTACAACACAAAAGAGTTTTAACAAATTATTTTCCAAATCCATGCCACTTGTCAAACGCCACAACATTTAAAAAAATCACCAAAATACACCAGCATTGTAAAAAAGGGCATAAATTACGTCATATATCACAATGTTTACTGCAACTATCACGATGTTGTGTTTCACACGTCTGTCAAATTCGCATCCAAACAACATGATTGCGAGTAGATATGCTGAGGGAGTTCCGGCATGCATTGCATTGTTGCCAGATTACCCTCTCTCCATCCTGTCTCCCCAAAATGACGTCGTGAACTGTAGGCAGGTTCCCCAAGCTTCTCTCCTCACGTCGCCAATGACATAGGGCAATTGCCCTATGTACAAACTGGCGAAAAATTAAAAATTTGGCAGGAAAATCAAAATTTGACAAAAATTAAGAAATCCAAAATAGGGCATTGTTGTTTTGGTATGGAATTCAAAAATTCAAGATGGCAATCCTAGATGGCGACCTTTGCCTACTGATCTGGGGTGTATGACATCAGAAACGAAGATTGTGACTGAAGATGGCTGACCTAGGATAATGGAGCAGCTTCATGATGTCAGAATCCAAGGTGATGATTCTAGATGGCTGACTTGGAATACAACATAGTCTGCACTGTTGGCAGATTTTCCGAGTTTTCGCATGATGTCACTCACCTAAGACAAATGATGTCCGTTTCCCTGTCACACTAAAGACGTTTTTCTCCTGCCAGTTTGAGCCTGTGGTTTTAGGACAAATGACATTGACCTGCAGGGTCACCTTCCTTCCACCTGGACTACAGCTTTGTTTCACAAGAGAGAAAAGGTACTTCTTCCCCCTTCCCACCCCCCCCCCCCCACCCCCCACTCCTCAATTGCAAGTCGAAGTTTGTCTGCTATTCACAACTGGGACAAAAGGTGTTTCCACAATGGCTTGAAGCCCATCTGGAAGTCAAAGGATGCCAGCTGAGCCTGTTAGCTACATGTAGATGTTTTCAACCAGCAGATAGTAGCCAGTCTGAAGCTGAATGCTGACCTACTTTCAGTTCATTTGAAGCAAATTCAATTGAAATTACATTAACACAGCATTGTAAAAAAAGGGCATTGTTTACATCATATATCACAATGTTTGCTTCAACTATCATGATGCTATGTTCCACAGACGTCCATCAAATTCGTGTCCAAACAACATCATAATCATTAGGGGATTCAGGTACACTTTGCATTGTTACCAGATTCCCCTTTCCCTATCCTGTTATCATGTTATCATGTACTGTATGTAGGTCCCCACACTTTTCTTCCCACGCCCAGAGATAAAGGCAATTGACCTATCTACAAAGTGGTGGGAGATTCAAAATATGGGGAAAAATTAAAAATTTTGCAGGAAATTCAAAATTTGTCAGAAAATTCAAAAATCCAAAATAGGCCATCGTCATGTTGGTGTGAAATTCAAGATGACGATCCTAGATTTTTTATTTTAAATTCAAACAAGGTTCAGAATCGGAGTCCCCTTTAAAAATCTAGCTAACCCAACTGTCCAAATATGCGACCATAAGTTTGGATTTGTCTACTTGTATTATAACAGGAATGTTTATGACTTTAAAAGGGTGAGCCTCTTCTCTGCAGTCACAAAATTCCCGAGCCCCAGACTGGTTGGGAAATTGAGTTTATGTCACCACCTGAGCGAAGTGCCTCAGTTGCTGAGTTGTGGGCAGCCAATATGCTGCACATTATACGCCAATCATTGTCAACATAACAAGAGCTCCACTCGCTGCAGTGACGCCATTGCTGCCACCATTGCCTCACTACAGTAGAGAGAACTGCGTATCTAGCCTCCAAAGCTCCACCCTTTTTTTCTTTTTTGTTATTTCATCCCTCTCATTCCATATGAGCTGTCAGTGGTAGAATATTCTGCTCCTCAGCCAAGACCATTCTGCATAATGTAACAAAAATGGGGCAGGGGGTAATATGAGGACTGATTTCGTTTTAAATTACGAAGGTTAATGAAGGACAGCTAAAAGAATGAAAAATATATACAATTTAAAAAACACAAATACGCAAATACAATGTGGCGATTTTCTTCTATGAAAAAACAGTGGAGCACTACACCTTCACTTAACAACTGGAGGACCTGCACTTTGTGAGAAGTATTGTGGAAGGGGGTAATACGTTCTGTAGAGGTTGAGAAGTGTGGGGAAGTTATGGAGATGATTGGTAGGAGGTGCAGTGGATAGTGGGAATAGAGGTGGTGGGAAAGACACAGGGTGAAAGGAGTAGGAGGAGTATACGGCGTGTGGGAAAGTTAGTGGTAAAAGATTAAATGGATAGGGGTGGATAGAGAGGGAAGAGCCCTGATATGGAGTGGGATAGGTGGGGAAGGATTAAAGCTGGTAGGAGAGATAAATTTCAGGGCAGATCTTATCTTCTGGGGAAGGAGTGAGTTGAAGTTGTATTGAGATGGGGTATAGAGTGTGTGAAGGTGCAGTAGCATACCAGTGTTGAGAGGTAAGACAATGGGGTTATTGGAATCTAGTTTGCAGATAATATAGGAAATGTGGAGGTGTTTGATGTGGGTGACAAGAGGTAGGAACATGATAAGGTAGTGGGGGATCCATGTGGGGGAAGGTAAATAGATATGGAAAGTGAGATGGAATACATTGCATGGCATTAGAGGATGTGGAGGGACTTTGCTAGGTTGGAGAGCCATGCTACATTTGCAAACTGTTAATTCTTTCAACAGTAATAATAATGTCGTGTGACGAGGGCCTCCCGTCGGGTAGACCGTTCGCGTGGTGCAAGTCTTTCGGTTTGACGCCACTTCGGCGACTTGCGCGTCGATGGGGATGAAATGATGATGATTAGGACAACACAACACCCGGTCCCTGAGTGGGGAAAATCTCCGACCCAGCCGGGAATCGAACCCGGCCCTTAGGATTGACATTCTGTCACGCTGACCACTCAGCTACCGGCGGCGTACCTTTCAACAGTAATTGTCGTAACTCATAATGCATTTATCCTGCTGTGGGAAAAGACGGTCAACATCTTCATGGAAAAATGTCTGTAATTGCCCACAGGACCTGGCATGCACCTCTTCGTCCGACGTAAATAGACGTCCATGACTGTCTTTCCTCAGGGTTCCAAACAATGGAAATCACATGGGGAGAAAGCGGGACTGTTTGGAAGATGAGCAAGGGCTTTCTAGCGAAACGTATGCAAAGTAGTCGAACAACACTGGCGACATTATCCTGAAACAGGATGAAGCTGTCTGCCAACATTCCTGCGAGTTCGCACTTGGTGGCACGTTTCAGTCCATACACAAGGGGAAGTGGACGTTTCGCTAAAATTGATGCACGCCATTAGGTAGTCGAAACGGTATCATCGTGTTGCAGGGTCCACACACATGTTTCCAAAGCTGTTTCGACTACACTGCAGACGTTTTGCTGGTAAGCCATCACACATCCTCCATATAGACCCTATACCTGGCCATGCGGTTTCCATAATTTTGGAGCCCTATAGGAAGACATTCTCTCGGATATTGTCATGGTTCCGTAGGCAACTGCAAACACTTTTCCCTGAAGACGCAGTCCGTCCTGTATCACAATGTACACTGAATTAAAAATGCTACACCAAGAAGAAATGCAGATGATTAACGGGTATTCATTGGACAAATATATTATACTAGAACTGACGTGTGATTACATTTTCACGCAATTTGGGTGCATACATCCTAAGAAATCAGCACCGAGAACAACCACCTCTGGCCGTAATAACGGCATTGATATGCCTGGGCATTGAGTCAAACAGAGGTTGGATGCGTGTACAGGTACAGATGCCCATGCAGCTTCAACACGATACCACAGTTCATCAAGAGTAGTACTGGCGTATTGTGACAAGCCAGTTGATCGGCCACCATTGACCAGACATTTTCAATTGGTGAAAGATCTGGAGAATGTGCTGGTCAGGGCAGCAGTCGAATATTTTCTGTATCCAGAAAGGCCCGTACAGGACATGCAACATGCGGTCGTGCATTATCCTGCTGAAATGTAAGGTTTCGCAGCGATCGAATGAGGGTAGAGCCGCGGGTCGTAACACATCTGAAATGTAACGTCCACTGTTCAAAGTGCCGTCAATGCGAACAAGAGGTGACCGAGACGTGTAACCAATGGCACCCCATACCATCACGCCGGGTGATGCGCCAGTATGGCGATGACGAATACACGCTTCCAATGTGCGTTCACCGCGATGTCGCCAAACACGGATGCGACCATCGTGATGCTGTAAACAGAATTTGGATTCATCGGAAAAATTGACGTTTTGCCATTCCTGCACCCAGGTTCGTCATCGAGTACACCATCGCAGCCGCTCGTGTCTGTGATGCAGCGTCATGGGTAACCACAGTCACGGTCTCCGAGCTGATAGCCCGTGCTGCTGCAAACGTCGTCGAACTGTTCGTGCAGATGGTTGTCGTCTTGCAAACGTCCCCATCTGTTGACTGAGGGATCGAGACGTGGCTGCACGATCCGTTACAGCCATGTGGATAAGATGCCTGTCATCTCGACTGCTAGTGATACGAGGCCGTTGGGATCGAGCACGGCGTTCCTTATTACCCTCCTGAACCCACCGATTCCATATTCTGCTAACAGTCATTCGATCTCGACCAATGCGAGCACCAATGACACGATACGATAAACAGCAATCGCGATAGGTTACAATCCGACCTTTATCAAAGTCGGAAACGTGATGGTACGCATTTCTCCTCCTTAAACGAGGCATCTGTAACCTCCCCCTCACTTATCGACCTTAATGACAGTGAAAAATGAAACTGCGTGTACCTAATGGGAATTTTGGAAAAGCCATCGTCACCGAAGTTAACCTGTCGGTAAAGAGGGAGGAAAGGGTTACATCTAAATGAAAGGAAAAATGCAAGTGAAACTGGTGGAAATTAATTTTGAAATAGGGATAAAGTTAATAAAGAAAGTAAATGTGCGGCCGTTACGTTAACAATCAACTAGCGGTAATTAGATATTTGAGTTTTGGGGGAAATTACGGTCGCCAGTCCTATGGACAATTACTATAATAACTGAAAAAGAAAGGTTATTACACATATAATTAGCACTAGAAGCGTGGCAACTGAAGGTTGACACGTGTAGTGTGAAAACTGAAAGTTTGTCAGAAGTAATAAATTTCGCTACACTTAATTTAGCAAAAGAATTAATGAAACCGGAAAATCGAAAGTTAATTTAGTGACTGAAGTTAATAGTGAGCTTTCTTTCTGAAGCACATCGAAATACAGTTAGTCTTGGACTACCTCAACAATCATTTCTAAAGCTACTTGAATCTACGCAATTTAGAAAGAAGAGATTTAACTTTGAACTTGAATTAAACGATTCTGAACAATTAACAATAGTAAAATTTAGTACGTACCAAGCTGAGCCGCAGTCACAGGTAAGCTAAAATACGGTAACAAAACTCGCACTCTTAATTTGTGCTTGTGTAATCTAACTATTGTAGCCAGCTATGAATACTTAAATTGAACTTTGAAATTAAAGCAGTGAAATGGAATTATGCTGGCGTTTGAATTTCAGCGACACTCGGGTTCATTTCGGAAAAGGAAGGGACCCTGCTTGGCAATGCAATTGGGACAATGAGCAACAAAGGTTCATGCTAAGTTGCTGTAATTTTGCGAGGCAAATGGAACAATTTGAAAAGCTGAGGTCTGCCATACAGTTCTGAAACTTTACGTGCTTTTAGTCTCCCCTGTTGGTTGATTGAAGGTTTGAAGCCGTCGATCGAGGAGGTGGCGACAGTCACTCATTGTCGGCCGTCGCTGTTGCAGAAGCTGGATGTTGGCGCGCCTTCTTCTCGACACGGTCACCAGGCGAAATGGGCTCTTGATGTGCGCCAGCTAATGCTTCCCGTCCGCGACACCATGTCAGAAACTTATCATCGCAAGTCGAGCGCAATTACATGCTGCCAAACCCGGAAAGCGCGGCAACTCGCGGGAGCGTCACACAACACACCTGCTCCACTCGCTACTCCAGCCAGACTCCCCCAGCTCTGCCCGCGCTCCACGCGGCAGAGTTAACACTACCAAAGATCCTACACACTTTGAGTCTTCACACGACCTATCGATGTAATCGTTCGATAGCAGTTTTCCCTAGGCAAGACCCAGCGTAAAAATACAAATAATATTTACGAAACAAACCAATTATACATCGACATAAATGCATAAATATATATATACAAATAGTAAAACAATTACAATATGTAAAGACACAGAAATGTCGTATATTCCGGTAACAAAAATAAGGAAAACAAATTATAGTACAATAGATGGAAATAGGAGGATATGCATTTCCGGCGTTACACATCACAACAACGTTTCACCAGGCAACGCCAGTCAGCTGCTGTTTGTGTATGAGAAATCGGTTGGAAACATTCCTCATGCCAGCACGTTGTACGTGTCACCACCGGCGCCAATCTTGTGTGAGTGCTCTGAAACGCTAATCATTTGCATATCACAGGATCTTCTTCCTGTCGGTTAAATTTCGCGTCTGTAGCACGTCATCTTCTTGGTGTAGCAATTTCAATGGCCAATAGTGTAATAACAACTATGGCGATTCCTTTTGAAATGATAAACGTTTAACTTACTTTTTCTCCATCTGTCCCGTTTTCATTTCACAGCCCCTTGTGGATCAGTGCGTGATTTCTCTTGAAAGCTGCCTCAATACTTGCAGCAGAACTGCATTATATGTATGAAAGAAAATTTTTTTTCTCGTTGCAGGGCGACAGCGGTAGTGCACTTGTTATCAAAACGAAAGACGGTTTCAAGCAGATCGGCGTGGTCAGCTTTGGGTCCGCGGACTGCGACACAGCTAAACCCTCCGCTTACGCCAGAGTAACCTCCTTCCTCGAGTGGATCACCAGGACTGCCAAAATGAGGAAATAAAAAGCTGGCGCCGTCCGTGATGCGGTTCACGAGTAACGTCATCTCGTTCAACGGTGGCCTACTTAATCATGAGCTGTGTGGAGTATTCAGCTTGACAGTTTCGTTTGTGCAAAGAAATATAGATAAGACGGCAAAATGGACAACAGTTTCTTTGAGGGAATCTTTATGGTATCTCTCTGTTTGCCATATTCATTAGCTCAAGACAAGTAATGTTTCCCGCATTTTGAACTTGTTTCTTCCTTAAATAATTTTGTTCTCGTTTTACCACAGATATGATGATGCTGTTTCAACAGTGCCTCATTTATGGATTATAAAAGAAATAAAATAAATTTTTCAATCATTATATTTGCCAAAACAATTTGGTCTCGGACTTTGCCGTGAACTTTATACTCAGTACCGTGGCAGTCCACTCTCAGTCAAGGTAAGACTCAGAGGTGCAACAGCTGTGGTGCTCGCTGTTACTCTATAGCTCGACGGAGTGTTTCATGGGCCTGAGCGAAGCTGGAGGCGTGTATCCAGTGCACTCTGGTTTACGATATTATGTCACAGCTCCTCGTAATTTCGTTTCCAATTATTGCTGTTTTATCCATTTAATTGCAGATGAGTGCGGACAGGGAAGGTGTCTGTGGATGGTAGGAGGCCATGACTACAGCTTCATGAGTTCGGACTAAATGAACTTGAAGTAACCAATATCAGGCCCGCCCAGCTAGCGCATGGTCTAACGGACTGATTCCCAAGCAGGAAGGCATGTCGGTCCTTGGCACGAATCCACCCAGCAGAGTAGCGTCGAGGCCCGGTGTGCCGGCCAGCCTGTGGGTGGTTTTTAAGGCGGTTTTCCATCTACCTCGGCGAATGCAGGCTGGTTGCCCTTATTCTGCCTCAGTTACAATGTGTCGGCGATGGCTCCACAAACACAGTTTCCACATACGCGTTCAACATAACTATTCTACCACGCACACATTTGGGGTTACACTCATCTGTCATGTGACATCCCAGGAGAGCCCACTGGGAGCCAAGCTGCACAGTAACCCTGGGTACGGTGTGGGGCAGCAGTTGGGTGGGTGGACCGCTGTGGCCTGTTGTGGGGTTGTGAACCACTGAGGGCTATGGTTGGACTAAGCCTCTCCATCGTTTCTAGGTTCCAGTTTAATACATAAATAGATATATGTAACTAAAATCAGAAAAGAAACACTTTCCTGACGTTCTGCAACTACTACATATATGATCACAAACCAGTTTGCGGCTTCCTTGACCATCTTTAGGTGACAAATGAATGTTGCAGCACAAATTAAATGACATGTTACACAAGAATTACATGCACCACAAATAGCTCTGTAAGTGGCACAGAGTAGTAGTAGTAGTAGTAGTAGAGTAGCACGGAGAGCTTGAGCCCAACAAAAGATGCCACTCCCTAGAATGTCATTGATGATGTCATGAACAACGTCTTGGGATTTCCCCGCTGTCCCATCCCGACAGCCCACTCTGGCAAAGATCAATAGCTATGTGTATAAAATGCCGGTAAATTCAAATTTTGGTGTGATATCCAAAATCTGTGTGTGAAATTAAAAAAAAATAGCCCAGTTGTGCTAGTGTGTTTCCTACGAGAGATTTTGTCCTAAGTAAAAACTGAAAGGAAATTCAAATTGGTACATCGTCATGCTAGTAGACCTAAGAAGCAAGCTAAAAAGTTCCACTCACTACATCACAAACTTTAAAAGGGTGAAATTACTCCATTGGGCACCAAATACAGCATTTATTCTGTCTGACAGAAGCTGTTTCTACGTTATATAACAGCAGCTGTTTAGGAAATTCATATCCAGCTACAGTTAGAACATTATGGCACACCTATAAAATGATCGTCAATGATGGTAGACGTATGTGAGGAAACAGCAACGTCTTATGAAAGTAGTACACTTTTCCCTTCTTACCCATGACATTTCATCACAAAAAACAACCACCAGTGTCAGATGCCAGATCATGCTTCATGCTGTATTTAACATTAACTTTATGTTCCAACTCGTACTTGACAACATAACTGCAGAGCAGTTACTATATGTCCACCATAGATTGAGTCTCCATATTACGAAGCATAAGGCGCACAGGTACAGCACATTCTAAGGCTTAAGGTTACTTCACAGGGGCACACACTCGTCCTCCCATTGCTCCATATGCAGCTGGAATAGCAAAAGGGGCCTACTAGCAGTTATATAAGATATTCTTCACAAGCAACCTTGCTGAGTATATACAATCGTCTTTCTAAAGATTGAAGTTTAATAGAAGTGGCATCAAATTCTTTTAACACCACGTTCAACACATACCTCTCATTTATGACGAATTGTGTGTTTGTACAGGAAAATGACGTATAATAGTTCACAGAGATGTGAGTGTCGGTGTGGCTCAGTTGGCATAGTACTATACTACATCTGTAGTAGTAGATTCAATCGATTCCAACAGTAAGCACAACGACGAATTCAGATTTCAATAGGTTCCCAACTAACCATTAGGTTAGGTTAGGTTAGTGTTGTTTTAACGTCCCGTCGACAACGAGGTCGTTAGAGTCGGAGCGCAAGCTCGGGTTAGGGAAGGTTGGGGAAGGAAATCGGCCGTGCCCTTTCAAAGGAACCATCCCGGCATTTGCCTGAAACGATTTAGGGAAATCACGGAAAACCTAAATCAGGATGGCTGGCGACGGGATTGAACCGTCGTCCTCCCAGTCCAGTCTGCTAACCACTGCGCCACCTCGCTCGGTTCCAACTAACCATAAGATGCTGAGCCATCTATACCCACAGAGACCCACACTCTCTTTTGATGGGTGACACTAAAACTTTTTAACTAACACTAATTTTTGCTGCAGACACGCCTTGGTCTGATGTGAATTTGGCATCAATGTAGACGAAATGTTAAGAGCTGACCCTCTTCCTATAAACAGAATTTTATCTAATGTCTCGACTGTCACTGCATTCTTAAGTGATGCCTCACATAAATTATAAGTGTTTTATGGTTGACATAGGACATCTAAAATTTCCAGCAGATTTCTATCCACTACTCACCAGTAGCATCCTGGCTTATTACCTATCATGAGCGAGGTCTCTGCTATGAATTTGTAGCATGTTATTCACATCTGATATACCAACACGATAAACCACAGAGGAGCGTAACGCTATTTCTGCGATGTCATCCTGCAGGTACTAACCTGCATGGTTCTAAGATTAGAATCCTTCACGTCTTCAATGGCGTCAGAATCCAAGATGGCGACCAGGGGATATGAACTCAGTCCAAAGTAGTTGTTCCAATTCCCATGGCGCTGTGGTCGTCTGCCCCACCATTGATCCTCAGCACAGGGCTACTAGCTATCAGGTGAGCCCACCACTTGTGCTCTGTACTCCATAGTGAAAGGCATGGTGTAGTGTCATCAGAGATCTATCACCTCCAGATGTAAGAAACTGACTTACACAGTTGATTGTAGCTACTAAACAATTCCTTTCTCTCCCATTGTTTATTTATTGTTCGACAGATCCCTGATGTAGACGTCACAGTGTCTGATGCATCTGAGGAGCAAAAGCAGCAGGAGATACAAATAAGCATGTGGCTCCCAACACAGAGTGAAAATCAAGTACATTTGAGCGACAAAAGAAGCAGAAGTCTAGTCACCATGGAGACAAGCCCCCTTATTGCAGCTCCTGGCACACTTGAGTGAAAATCGAGTCAGTATGCACAACCATATCCATTACTTACACCACTGAGTCAGCACACGGACTGACTCCATGATGCAGTGCCTGGCATATTGGAGTTGGACATAGAATTGTTTCTAGACTTCAGTTTAGCAACATATTCAACATATACGCCAATTGTCGAGCCCCAGCATTGCACAGTGCAACTGATACATCAGAGCAGAAATAAATTCACCACGTAGAACTGTTTCCAGACTTCGACTTTCCCCTATCACCGTCGTCTTAACCACTTGTCAAGCTGTTACCACAGTTTAATGCAGATATCAAAGTGGTATTATTTACTAAAACGTGAAGTTGAATGTGAATGACAGTAAAAGTGTAGTTGTAAGGATCTCCTCATATCATTAGTTAAACATAAAGGTAATTTTTGAAAATCCACGATTTAGTGCTTTCAGACTATGAATGGTACCAATTATGTCGAATTGAACACAAATAAATGCTATATTCAGCGCTCAAACACCTGCAGTGTTACTAGAGTTTCGTACAATATGTGCGGTGGACTATCCAAGAACAGAGAAAATATACAACAAGAAAACCACACAGTGCATTCACTTTCAGATGGCTATGTTCAGACACTTGATGTGTGCTAGTTCAGCCCTCCAGAGTGTAACGTCTGAGTATGATGAGTTGTGTGCATACATATATGGATTTTCTGGGAATATCTGGCACGTGCTTAGAGACCTTACACATCAGTTCAGAGGAAGCCTTGACTACGAATTTCGATGAGTTCTGTTGCAAGGATATTGATGCTCGCATTGGAAGAGCTGCGGCAACTTTTGGCAAACTCTCTATACATGTTTGGAAAAACAACAAACTCTCTTTGACCACCAAAATTCTTGTATACCAAACTTGAATCCTCAGCATCCTTTTGTATGCATCGGAAACATGGACTACCTATGCCAAACAAGAACGTCGCCTTAATGCTTTCCACATGCGGTGCCTGAGATCCATCCTCGGAGTAACGTGGAACGACCGAGTGACCAACGAAGCAATGCTATCTAAAACTAGCTGCAACAGTATTCCAGCTATCTTGAAGCAGAGACGACTCCGCTGGCTGGGACACGTCCACCGTATGGATCCTGACAGATTACCACGTGAGGTGCTTGGAGAGATCTCTATAGCCAAAAGACCTTTAGGACGTCCTGTGTTGAGGTTCAACGACTCCTGTAAACGAGATATGGAGATCTTTGGAATCGACACAAACAGATGGGAGGCACGGGCTAGCACGAGACCAGAGTGGCGTGATGATATATCATCGGGAATGTCGAAGCGTGATGAAGGCTTGTTAGACACATTAAGGCAGAAAAAGCTTCGCAATGCTACCACTGCTCCTGTCTCAGCAGCCAGATACGCTTGTGACAATTGCGGCAAGAGCTGCTGTGCTGCCATTGGCTTGACAAGTCATCTGAAAAAATGCGACCCATAAACACACAGACACTACAACAATCATCTACCAAGATGTCGTGGCCAGTATATATGTGCTTCGATACCCAGAATTTACGATGCATCTACATCATCACTACCAGACGTTGCTAGAGTATTATGTGCACATATATATTTATTTCTGTACGCTTGAAACGGAACTTGTTGTCCCGTTCCATATTATTATCAATAAATTCCGCTACCGGAAAACAATAGGGAGAGTGTTTTTACTCGGCAGAAGTAAACCATTGGGTAAGAAGCAGAACAGAATGGACCAGGCGGTGTTTATTTATTTATTCATTGATCTTTATTTCGTGTGTGCCACGTTTTCTTGCATACTTTCCCTTCCGCAACATGGACTGTATGAATGAGATATTACGTGAAGTAGTAGAAAACTTTGGTCAGAGGTCGTAGCATTGCATGAGTAGAGTGTTTCTGTGATACGATAGTACCAACCCCTAAACGCGAACAAGTTTGGCAAAGATAGTGTGCAAGTCAGGTTAGAGAGGTCGCGAAGGCACGAGTATTGGCTCCGTGAGGTTGGCGAACCATCCCCTCCGCCGCCTTTTGAACGAACAACGATCAGGCGAGGTGTCCGCAGGTCCACTTGTTCCTGGGCAGCAGCTCTCGATTCTGTTAATGTTAACAAAGGTATCAGAATGTCTCCAATTAGATTCTACACAGAGTACGCGAAAAACTTGCCCCCCTTCTAACAGCCGTGTACCGCAAGTCTCTAGAGGAACGGAAGGTTCCAAATGGTTGGAAAAGAGCACAGGCAGTCCCAGTGTTCAAGAAGGGTCGTCGAGCAGATGCGCAAAACTGTAGACCTATATCTATTTACAGACGCGCGAAATTTGGCACGGACTTCAGTGCGAAATGCCTTTAATAGGTTCCACAACGAAACATCGTCTCGAAATTTGGTAGAAAATCCGAAGAAATTCTGGTCGTATGTAAAGTACACAAGCGGCAAGATGCAGTCAATACCTTCGCTGCGCAGTGCCGATGGTACTGTTACCGACGACTGTGCCGCTAAAGCGGAGTTATTAAACGCAGTTTTCCGAAATTCCTTCACCAGGGAAGATGAATGGAATATTCCAGAATTCGAAACACGAACAGCTGCTAGCATGAGTTTCTTAGAAGTAGATACCTTAGGGGTTGCGAAACAACTCAAGTCGCTTGATACAGGCACGTCTTCAGGTCCAGATTGTATACCGATTAGGTTCCTTTCAGATTACGCTGATACAATAGCTCCCTACCTAGCAATCATATACAACCGCTCGCTCACCGATAGATCTGCACCTGCAGATTGGAAAATTGCGCAGGTCGCACCAGTGTTTAAGAAGGGTATTAGGAGTAATCCATCAAACTACAGACCTATATCATTGACGTCGGTTTGCAGTAGGGTTTTGGAGCATATACTGTATTCAAACATTATGAATCACCTCGAAGGGAACGATCTATTGATACGTAATCAGCATGGTTTCAGAAAACATCGTTCTTGTGCAGCGCAGCTAGCTCTTTATTCGCACGAAGTAATGGCCGCTATCGGCAGGGGATCTCAAGTTGATTCCGTATTTCTAGATTTCCGGAAAGCTTTTGACACTGTTCCTCACAAGCGACTTCTAATCAAGCTGCGGGCCTACGGGGTATCGTCTCAGTTGTGCGACTGGATTCGTGATTTCCTGTCAGGAAGGTCGCAGTTCGTAGTAATAGACGGCAAACCATCGAGTAAAACTGAAGTGATATTAGGTGTTCCCGCGGGGAAGCGTCCTGGGACGTCTGCTGTTCCTGATCTATATAAATGACCTGGGTGACAATCTGAGCAGTTCTCTTAGGTTGTTCACAGATGATGCTGTAATTTACCGTCTATTAAGGTCATCCGAAGACAAGTATGAGTTGCAAAGCGATTTATAAAATATTACTGTATGGTGTGGCAAGTGGCAGTTGACGCTAAATAACGAAAAGTGTAAGGTGATCCACACGAGTTCCAAAAGAAATCCGTTGGAATTCGATTACTCGATAAATAGTACAATTCTCAAGGCTGTCAATTCAACTAAGTACCTGGGTGTTAAAATTACGAACAACTTCACTTGGAAAGACCACATAAGTAATATTGTGGGGAAGGCGAGCCAAAAGTTGCGTTTCATTGGCAGGACACTTAGAAGATGCAACAAGTCCACTAAAGAGACAGCTTACACTACACTCGTTCGTCCTCTGTTAGAATATTGCTGCGCGGTGTGGGATCCTTACCAGGTGGGATTGACGGAGGACATCGAAAGGGTGCAAAAGGAGGGCATATCGTTTTGTATTATCACGTAATAGGGGAGAGAGTGTGGCAGATATGATACGCGATTTGGGATGGAAGTCATTAAAGCCAAGATGTTTTTCGTCGCGGCGAGATCTATTTACGAAATTTCAGTCACCAACTTTCTCTTCCGAATGCGAAAATATTTTGTTGAGCCCAACCTACGTAGGTAGGAATGATCATCAAAATAAAATAAGAGAAATCAGAGCTCGAACAGAAAGGTTTAGGTGATCGTTTTTCCCGCGCGCTGTTCGGGAGTGGAATGGTAGAGAGATAGTATGATTGTGGTTCGATGAACCCTCTGCCAAGCACTTAAATGTGAATTGCAGAGTAGTCATGTAGATGTAGATGTAGATGTAAATATCTCTGACGTCGATCTGTTGTAGAATTTTAGAACATGTTTTTTGCTCGCGTATCATGTTATTCCTGGAAACCCAGAATCTACTCCGTAGGAATCAACATGGATTCCGGAAACAGTGATCGTGTGAGACCCAACTCGCTTTATTTGTTCATGAGACCCAGAAAATATTAGATACAGGCTCCCAGGTAAATGCCATTTTCCTCGACTTCCGGAAGGCGTTCGATACAGTTCCGCACTGTCGCCTGATAAACAAAGTAAGAGCCTACGGAATATCAGACCAGCTGTGTGGCTGGATTGAAGAGTTTTTACCAAACAGAACACAGCATGTTGTTGTCAATGGAGAGACGTCTACAGACGTTAAAGTAACCTCTGGCGTGCCACAGGGGAGTGTTATGGGACCATTGCTTTTCACAATGTATATAAATGACGTAGTACATAGTGTCGGAAGTTGGAGACTTTTCGCGGATGATGCTGTAGTATACAGAAAAGTTGCAGCATTAGAAAATTGCAGGAAGATCTGCAGCGGATAGGGACTTGGTGCAGGGAGTGGCAACTGACCCTTAACATAGACAAATGTAATGTATTGCTGATACATAGAAAGAAGAATCCTTCATTGTATGATTATATGATAGCAGAACAAACACTGGTAGCAGTTACTTCTGTAAAATATCTGGGAGTATGCGTGGGGAACGATTTGAAGTGGAATGATCATATAAAATTAATTGTTGGTAAGGCGGGTGCCAGGTTGAGATTCATTGCGAGAGTCCTTAGAAAATGTAGTCCATCAACAAAGGAGATGGCTTACAAAACACTCGTTCGACCTATACTTGAGTATTTCTCATCAGTGTGGGATCCGTATAAGGTCGTGTTGACGGAGGAGAAAAAGAAGATCCAAAGAAGAGCGGCGCGTTTCGTCACAGGGTTATTTGGTAAGCGTGATAGCGTTACGGAGATGTTTAGCAAACTCAAGTGGCAGACTCTGCAAGAGAGGCGCTCTGCATCGCGGTGTAGCTTGCTGTCCAGGTTTCGAGAGGGTGCGTTTCTGGATGAGGTATCGAATATATTGCTTCCCCCTACTTATACCTCCCGAGGAGATCGCGAATATAAAATTAGAGAGATTGGAGTGCGCACGGAGGCTTTCCGACAGTCGTTCTTCCCGCGAACCATACGCGACTGGAACAGAAAAGGGAGGTAATGACAGTGGCACGTAAAGTGCCCTCCGCCACACACCGTTGTGTGGCTTGCGGAGTATAAATGTAGATGTAGATGTCTCAAAACTGCTCTTTAACAAAGTGCAGATGTTGAAATCAGGTTTGAGATTACCACCAAATCCCCATAAGGAAGTTTATTTTCATAATTTAGTCAGATTTCAGTAAGAACTTTGCGTTTGTGCCTTGGTCAGGCTACGCACCATGGGCCTTAAGCTCACGGCCGTATTATTGCTCTGTGTTTAACCGAAGTTCACTCATTTAATGTATTTTAATGTGGTCTTTCTTTTACAGTAATATTTGGGGGAATTTGTATTTATTTTTCATATGTTTTCTTTGTGTACTTGCTTTCCCGCCACGTGGTCGGTTGGAGCAACCGCCACATTGGTAAACCGCAGTTTCAGTCTGAAAATGTATAGCATGCGAGTGAATAACCATACGGTAGTGGGTGAGTGTAAGATAGAGAAGGAACAATCTTGTGTGTCCGTATTTTTTGCATTTCTTTGGGCTTCCGCTACTTGGCCCCGTGGATGGAATAGTATTGATGTGATAGTTAGTTGATGTTTCTTGTGCCCACCATAACTATTTGATTCGCCTACAATGAAGTGCATTAGGTAAAATAATCGGTTTAAACTCTTGTATCTAGAAAAGTTCAGATTTTAATACCATTGATGGAATAAAGACTTGCAAAAATTTTTCCGCCATATGATAGTAAATGTTCTCCCTCCCAACTCAGTAACGTGGTGTTGTTCTGAAAGCAAGATTCAGTCGTAGTTAAGTGCACCACTTGCCACCCTTTCTTCAGAGTACGTTTTAACGAAAATTGAAATATTTAGGCAAACACTCTTCCGTCCTGACCGAGTTCACTTTTAGTGTCTTTGCTGAACTTGTTCTGTGTGACCTATAGTAATTGATTGTAATAAGCATGGGTTTAGGTATAATTGTGTGACTGCATAAAATTACATTGAAGGTAGGTCTGCGCTCCCCTCTCCCTTTCCATAATTACATGGCGAAAGTGAATCATGTTAACTAGAGAGACCAGTTGTGTCGATGCATATTCCAACAGACACACGGCTAGTTATTGAAATGCCATCGGTGTTGAACAAATATCAGTTAACCCATACCCTCAATTGATTACTTCCTCCCATAATCATAAAGAATAGACCAAATATTCACCTGCATCAAATTTTGGAAAAGAAATGGGAACACACTAAAACAGTTCATAATCTTTTCATAGATTTTACAAAAGCATATGGTTCAGTATTGCAATCAAAACTGTAACAGAATTCTCTTGGAACTTGGAATACCAAAGAAGTATGTTAGACTTATAGAAGCAGTCATCAAAGGTACACGAGTGGGCCTTCGGCTCCGAAAGCCCATACCGATGATTTTTCGTTGAACTGCTCACACGCTGACACTTGCTGATGGCTCTGCATAGAAATCTGCAGCAATTTGCGGAAGGGTTGCACTTATGTCACGTTGAACGGTTCTCTTCAGTCGTCGTTCGTACCGTTCTTCCAGGATCTTTTTCCAGACGCAGCGATATCGGAGATATGATGTTTTACCGGATTCCTGATATTCACAGCGCACTCGTTAAATGGCCGCACGTGAAAATCGCCGCTTCATCGCTACCTCGGAGATGTTGTGTCCTGTCGCTCGTGCGCCGACTATAACACTACGTTCAAACTCACTTAAATCTTGATAACCTGCGATTGTCTTGTCTTATACAGGCGTTGCCGACCATGGAGGTAAAAATAAGAGGAGTTGTCATGACGTCACAAACTTGAAGCCGACCCAAGAGAAGGTCCGCCATGTTAGCTACCCCAAAACATTCGCTTCTGGTGGTTTGATTCCGTGTAGTCGTGAAGTGTTTTGATAAAAAAAATGCCGGGCTTGCGTCGCTCACGGGTGTACTAATCGTTCTGATTGTAGTCTAAAGTTTAAACAAATCACATTTCATTCGTAAGTGGACTTATTTAAGCGCTATTTTCTTATATATACTTGAAATTCTGATGCACTGTAAAGTTTTACAGTATGGTTTTATTTCTGCGATTTAACTTTAGATTTCCTATCAATCCAAGGCGAAGAGCTGTCTGGAAGTGAGCATTACACTTGGTTTTCACTGTGTGGTTATTCTGAAGTAACTGAAAAGTCCTGGCAAGAAATATCCTGGAAATGGGGACTAATGTTTTAAAATGCAATTATTTAATATAAAACTAATGTAACTACATGTAGTTAATTAAATCTTCAGTAAAATGTGTGGAACACCTGTTACAGTGGTTAAATTATAAGTACTTAAATGGTTACATATTTGTTAAAGCAAAGTCCCCTATCGAAGTCCTGGCTTAGATCGTTACATTAATCACTGTGTTGTCGTGTTACCCAGTAAATTTCTGTTCTTTGCCACACTGAATGTCATTTGGTAGGTTCAATTTAAAAAGAAAGCAGATGTGGAAATTGCAATGGGCCTGACAATCTTAAATTCAGTTCTGTTCCTTCGTAATTTAACGTATTTTTCACTTTGTTGACATGACAGCTGGCTTGTTTATATCATCCCTGCATACATCTATGGGACACCAAAGGAAATAAGGTAAGTTTCTTGCAAACGTGAACATTTAAAATTTGCATTTGACTTGAAAATGCAACGAATACAAATCGGTGCCTCTAAACTATCAATCATTGTTTTTGGAGTTCTGGCTTTATCAATTATCGACACAAACACAATGAAAGTGAATAGAAATGGATTACAAAAGCACGCTTTTCATAGCACATACGTCTCTTCTCGATTATTCTAAGCGTATAACCAAAAAGGAATTACAGTACTGAGGCAAGAAGCGTAATATTTTTACGTATTACTGTATCGAATACGCAATTAAGACGAGAAAAACGTTTGAAGTTGCGTTCCTTATGCTGTGTTGTTCACTAAAACCGAGTAACATTTACTATATAAAGCAAATATCACGTGCACACGACATAAATAACGAACAAGAAGCAATTGTAAACACTCGTCTGCTAATGTTTTGGGGGATCCAAGACGGCGGCAGGCCCCGCCCACTGGCTTCAAAACAACGTACAGCGTAAGTACGTAGCGCCATCTCCCCTTATTCTACCTCCATGTTGCCGACCGTAGCGCCGTATTCTGCCTGTTTACATATCTCTGCATTTGAATACGCGCGCCTATACCAGTTTCTTTGGCGCTTCAGTCTATTTGCTAATGGGTAAGCGGTTCTAGGCGCTGCAGTCTGGAACCGCGAGACCGCTACGGTCGCAGGTTCGAATCCTGCCTCGGGCATGGATGTGTGTGATGTCCTTAGGTTAGTTAGGTTTAAGTAGTTCTAAGTTTTGGGGGACTGATGACCTCAGAAGTTAAGTCCCATAGTACCCAGAGCCATTTTTTTCTATTTGCTAAGATAATCGATCTGTGCCGTTGTAATATTGTTGTAAGAAGCTTCTATTAATACCTGAATTGGAAAAAGCGACTTTTATCAGCAAATGATTATTAAACAATATGAATTGCTTCCAGGTAGAATTACTGTGCTTTCGTTACGTATCCCTCTGCTGACGTAACTGGCGTCCTCATATCTAGCCGCAGGGCTTCAAAGCGCCGTCCACTGACAACCCCATGTGGTCCACCGGTTCCTGCGTTGGGTTCTGAATTCTTATTCCCGACTGTGTATGTTCTACAGCACCGCTTCACTGACTGAATGCTGCATGACGCGATACAAAATGGTAAAACTGCAAAATATAAGGAAATGAAATGTGACTTGGAACTAAGGGGTACCTTACAACCATGAAACTAAACACAGCGTCATCAACCTACGTACGAACCAGCCAGCAGCGCGCGATAGCCGCGTGGTCTCGGGTGCCTTGCCACGGTTCGCGCGGTCGGAGGTTCGAGTCCTCCATTGTTCGTGCGCGCGCGCGCGCGCGCGCGCGCGTGTGTGTGTGTGTGTGTGTGTGTGTGTGTGTGTGCGTATTGTCCTTAGCGTAAGCTAGTTTAAGTCGGATTATGTAGTGTGTCAGCCCAAGGACCGATGGCCTTAGCAGTTTCGTCCCATACGAACTTACCACAATTTTCCCAAAATTTTTCCAACCATCCATTTGGGGTGAATTCGGCCCATAATGCTAGATTACGTTCCCCAGTATTCCTCACATCAGGTAGCTCTCGAGCAGGAAATGATGTGATCAGGACAGGCAGTTGCGAGATCTTCCACAGAAATGTTTATGCTTGGTTCCGGTATTACTGGCGTGTTAGAAACTGAAGGAAGTTATCTCTGATCCTCGAGCAGACTGTTACTTTTAGCGGACAAACAGATTCACGGAAGTAGCGCCGGCTCAGCTCTGTTCACATTGCGCAGTGATTACCGCCAGACCACAAAGAGATAATGCATGAGAATAGCACAAGTGGAAGCCAACATTTCCTGTAGAATCTTCAACATCCTGAAGTGATGTCAGTTCACGCATATGGCCATCACCAGAGTTTACTTCTGTTATTACAAAATCAATGATTAGCCGAGACAGCTGGTGAAGATGTAATGCTACTTGAGTTACGTAACCATTACGGCACCTCACCTCAACCTCTCGATACCAGCAATAGTCTACTGTGTTTCCGTAAAGTAGTTAACACATTTGTGAGACAACATTCAGATTTGATTTCATTAATGTAGAGGTAATTTAATACATCGATATGTTTATATTGCAATGATATTATTCTTATGTGAATTCTCTCTTTTGTCACTATGATCTTTGATGTACTTGTAACTCTGATTTTTGGGCGCGTAAGCGGTTATTAGAGAGTCAAGTCTTGGTCGTCATGTTGAAAAGACGCAAATTGTAGTCAGTTTATAAAATGCGAACTTTTAACAGTGAGGAAGATATTTTCAAGTATGTTTTATAATGTGATGTTTTGTGTGTAACGTGATACTGCAACAATAGTAATAAAAAAAGAAGTGCAACTTAAATTCGGAGTGCTGATTACTTTTTGACATCACCATTGTGCTAACTTTCAAAGGTTTAATCTTCGAGAATGGTTTGTGAAACACATCTATAAAACTTTTGAATACTGCAGAAGAACACCTAGGCCCCTTTGCATCCGAGCTTGTAATCATCACTACCTAGATTTTCGACGATAGAGCCATGAATTCACAACGAGACCAGCGTGGGAAACACGAAAAGATGAGTGCCTAGTTTCTCCATTATTTCATGAAATGATTTTATTATCTGTGCTCTAATGACACCTGCTACATAATATAACATTGTTGTTGCCCGAAAATGCAGTATTCAGCAGCGTGAGCAACACCACAACCCTAATTAATTTTTAACCTTTGTTGTGGTAGGGTTGTTAGAAAGAATAATACGATCAAACAAGAAAACGAATGAAATTTCCCGGCAGATTAAAACTGTGTGCCTGACGGAGACTCGAACTCGGGACCTCTTAGAAGATGAGGTACAGGCAGAAGTAAAGCTGCGAGGCTGGGTCATGAGTTGTGCTTTGGTACTTCAGTTGGTAGAGCAAGCACTTGCCCGCGAAAGGCAAAGGTCCCGAGTTCTAATCGCACAGTTTTAATCTGCCAGAAAGTTTCATGCCAGAGCACACTCCTCTGCAGAGTGAAAATGCATCCCGGAAAGAAAACTAATGTACTGAACTCGCTGTACTCCACCTGCAGGAACTCAGAGGTTGTGATTCTCGTACAGTGTGGCGAATCCTACGTTACAACATGCGCACAATCCACTGTAACCACGATGTCCCTTCCCTACCGGTTGGAGCACATTCGGTTTAGTCTGGGGCGCGACAGAGGCGGTGGCTGCAAAGACTCAGATACCACAACGCTTTCTTGCCCTGATAACTTTTCTTTATTTTATGAACCAATCGTCATGTAAAGATACCTTCAAACCGAAAACTAACTCCAACAAACTCGGTTGACAAGTGTTTTCAATTCGAAGTTTGACTCAGTTTTCAACTGTTGCCAACAGTAAACAAAACGACCTCCGTCTCAGATTCAAGACTTCGGTGACATACAAGAGGTGAACGAATCGAAAGCGAGTGTAGGAAAATCAATGAGAGAAGCGTTCAATGATTCTGAAAGTAAAATTTTGTCAGCCGATGTGGGTAAAGACCGTAAGAGTACTTGGTGTTAGGTAAAATCAATAAACTGTTGGAAATAAACTATTAATTTATTCAAAAACCGTACTGGTAACGAAACCCTAGAGAGAAGGCCGAAATACTGACATCTACATCTACATCTACATCTACATGAATACTCTACAAATCACATTTAAGTGCCTGCCAGAGTGTTCATCGAAACACCTTCACAATCTCGTATTGCGAGCGAAAAGAATGAACACCTATATCTTTCCGTACGAGCTCTGATTTCCCTTACTTTATCAAGGTAATCGTTCCTCCCTATGTAGGTCGGTGTCAACAAAATATTTTCGCATTCGGAGGAGAAAGTTGGAGACTGGAACTTGGTGAGAAGGTTTCGTCGCAACGAAAAACGCCTTTCTTTTAATGATGTCCAGCCCAAATCCTATATCATTTCTGTGACACACTCTCCCATATTTCACGATAATACAAAACGTGCTGCCTTTCTTTGGACTTTTTCTATGTAATCCGCAGTCCTACCTGGTAAGGATCCCACACCGCGCAGCAGTATTCTAAAAGAGGACGGACAAGCGTATTGTAGCCAGTCTGCTTAGTAGACCTGTTACATTTTCCAAGTGTCCTGGCAATAAAATGCAGTCTTTGGTTAGCCTTCCCCATAACATTTTCTGTGTGTTCCTTCCAATTTAAGTTGTTCATAATTGTAATACCTAGGTATTTAGTTGAATTTACGGCTTTTAGATTAGACTGATTTATCGTGTTACCGAAGTCTAACCACTTCCTTTTAGCATTCATGTGGATTACCTCACAATTTTCGATATTTAGGGTAAACTGCCACTTTTCGAACCATTCAGATATCTGAATTCGGTCTTCCGAAATTATTTCACAGCGGAAGATCGTAACACAATCCCTTCTTTCAATCATCGTACGGCCATCGAAATGGCAGATATTGAGATAACCGATCGCGGAATAGAAAAGCAACTTAGAAGTGGAAAGGCACCAGAATCAGATGAGATACATATACAACGATTATGGGTAAGAATTTGATCCCCTTCGAGCAATAAAATCCCAGTTCATTGTCGTTTCCAAAGAAGCTTGTAGGCTAGATGCACACAATTACAGACCTATATCGATGATGTCAATCTGCTGTAGTGTTAGGGAACATGGTGTATGTCACAGAACTATGACGTCTTTGAGGAACGAAAAATCTCCTCTATGATAGTCAGCATGGATATCGCAAACAGATATCTTGCGAAACTCATTTCGCTCTGTTTACCCATGAGGTCCATAGCGCTGTAGACATCAGCGCTCGGCTTGATGCCGTGTTCCTTGACTTGGGGAAAGTACAGGGTGATTCAAAAAGAATACCACAACTTTAAAAATGTGTATTTAATGAAAGAAACATAATATAACCTTCTGTTATACATCATTACAAAGAGTATTTAAAAAGGTTTTTTTTCACTCAAAAATGAGTTCAGAGATGTTCAATATGGCCCCCTCCAGACACTCGAGCAATATCAACCCGATACTCCAACTCGTTCCACACTCTCTGTAGCATATCAGGCGTAACAGTTTGGATAGCTGCTGTTATTTCTCGTTTCAAATCATCAATGGTGGCTGGGAGAGGTGGCCGAAACACCATATCCTTAACATACCCCCATAAGAAAAAATCGCAGGGGATAAGATCAGGGCTTCTTGGAGGCCAGTGATGAAGTGCTCTGTCACGGTCTCCCTTTGCACAAACACCCATTCTCTGTAAACTGTTTATACCAACGTTTAATACACCACCTATCAGGAGGTTTAACACCATACTTCGTTCGAAATGCACGCTGAACAACTGTCGTCGATTCACTTCTGCCGTACTCAATAACACAAAAAGCTTTCTGTTGAGCGGTCGCCATCTTAGCATCAACTGACGCTGACGCCTAGTCAACAGCGCCTCAAGCGAACAAATGTACAACTAAATGAAACTTTATAGCTCCCTTAATTCGCCGACAGATAGTGCTTAGCTCTGCCTTTTGTCGTTGCAGAGTTTTAAATTCCTAAAGTTGTGGCATTCTTTTTGAATCACCCTGTATTTGACACCGTCCCGCACTGCCGTTTTGTGAAACAAATACGAGCCTATCGAGTATCGGAGCAGATCAAAAATGGTTCAAATGGCTCTGAGCACTATGGGACAACATCTGAGGTCATCAGTCCCCTAGAACTTAGAACTACTTAAACCTAACTAACCGAAGGACATCACACACATCCATGCTCGAGGCAGGATTCGGACCTGCGACCGTAGTGGTCGCGCGGTTCCAGACTGAAGCGCCTAGAACCGCTCGGCCACACAGGCCGGCGGAGCAGATCTGCGGCTGGATTCACGACTTCTTTGCATGTAGACCTCAACACCTAACTGTTAACGGGACAAATTCGACGGGTGTAAAAGTAATTTCCTGAATACTCCAAGGAAATGTTATAACCGTAAATGTTCACGATGTACACTGCTGGCCACCGTAAATGCAACACCCTGAAGGAAACATCCGAATCAAGTGAAATTTACACCATGTGTTTGCAGCGATGAGATATGCAACTGATTAGAATTTCAGCGCAGACGCACATCACGCGCGCCTGTGGCGCCACCTCATAGCGCCATTTAAGGCCTGGCGATTTCGACGAGTGTACGTTCGGCACGTGTGTTTACCTTGTGGTTGTTTCACAAGACGATCAGTTACGCCTCGTAGACAACAGCGAACATCTTTTGATCAAGTATCCGAGTTAGACAGAGGAAGGATAGTGGCTTACCGAGATTGTGGATTATCATACAGAGAAATCGCTAGTCGTGTTGGACGAAACCAAACAACTGTAATGCGGATATGTGACCGTTGGATGCAGGAGGGTACGACGGACCGACGTGGTCGATCGCATTCACCTCGGTGCACCACTGCACGTGCTGATAGGCAAATTGTGCGCACGGCAGTGACGGATCGCTCAGTGACATCCCGAACCATAGCACAGCACATTGCGTCTGTAACGCATCATCCAGTGTCTGCGCGTACCATTCGACGCCGTTTACAGCAGAGTGGTCTGTCCGCAAGACGTCCATTGCTTCGTCTACCATTGACGCAGAACCACAGACGTCTCCGTCGCCAATGGTGTGATGACAGACGGATGTGGACGGCAGAATGGAGTGACGTTGTCTTTACTGACGAGGCACGCTTCTGTCTGCAGCACCACGATGGTCGGATTCGAGTGTGGAGACACCGTGGAGAGAGGATGCTGGACAGCTGCATTATGCACCGCCACACTGGTCTTGCACCGGATATTATGGTATGGGGCGGCATCGGATATTACTCTCGCACGCCTCTAGTACGCATTGCCGGTACTTTAAATAGCCGGCGCTACATATCCGAGGTGCTGGAGCCAGTTGTCCTTCCTTACATTCAGGGCTCGGCCACAGCCATATTTCAACAGGATAATGCGCGACCACACGTGGCACGCATTGTCCAAAGGTTCTTCGTCAATAACCAGATTGAATTGCTTCCCTGGCCGGCTCGCTCTCCGGATCTTTCGCCGATAGAAAACATGCGGCCCATGGTTGCTCAACGAGTGACCCAGATTACATCTCCAGCTGCCACACCAGATTATCTTTGGCAACGTGTGGAAGCTGCTTGGGCTGCTGTACCCCAGGAACACATCCAACGTCTCTTTGACTCAATGCCGAGACGTGTGGCAGTGGTGATCTCCAACAATGGCGGCTACTCTGGCTACTGATTCTGGCAGGAACCTTATATGGTCACAGACGTCTGTAAACGTAATCATTTGATACTTGGTCAACATGTTATCTACAAAATAAATCTTGTTGTCCTACCTCATGTCTTTCTTGGTGTTGCATTTACGGTGGCCAGCAGTGTATTTGAGTGATCTACTAGAAAGCGTCAGATACTATTTAACACTGTTCGGAGGTGATGTGGCCGTCTATAAGAAAGTAGCAACGCCAGAAGACAATAACGATTTGCATAACGGCCTGCACAGATCTGATTAACGGTTGACCCTGAACGTTAAAAAATGTAACGTATTGCGTACACACAGGAAGAGAAAGCTACTACTGTACAGCTATACTACTTATGAGATACTGCTGGAAACAGTATCTACCATAGAATATGTAGAACTAACTATCTAGAGCGCCCTTAAGGAGGGATGTAATGGGTTTTGGTAAAAACAAAAAAATCGATTTTTCAAAAATATTATTTTTTTGATCTACACAGTTTAATCTATGTTGTGTGTGTATGTTATCGCGATAGCAGCTTTAGAAATGCCTATAAATTGTTAAACTGATTAACTCTGCACTGGCGGCCATTCCCACATTTTCCGACATTTGGGGCACTGCTTGCTTCAGTGGAATTTTTGTCTGTGCGAAGGCTATTTTCTTTTGATATCTTTGGCTGACATCTATATCTCTGGTTGACATCTATATCTTTGCCTGAAAACTTTCTTGCATGTTGTTTATTTACGTTTTGACAATACCAACACGTATCAGTAGGTGGAAGGTTGAATTCACAAACCTTTACGTGGAAGTCAAGAATTATGGGTAATGGGTGGTGGAAAAGGCATTGAGAAACTGTGGCAAGAAAAGCATGCACTAGCATGCAATAAAATTATAGTGGCTCTGAAACATCCTCTCAGAAAAATTTTTGAATGACTGTGCTGGCAAAACCTCTACTTTATTTGATTTTGAAACAGCTGACCAAAACTGAACATACTCAGACATTTCTCCCTTTACTTATTCTGATAAACACTAAACTGACACAATATTTTTAGCGCAACGCAATCTGACTTTCTATAGTCCCTACAAAAGGAAGGCCGTGACTAGCAATAACCTATACCTTTCACGAATCACTCACCTCACAAAAATCTTCGTTACTCGAACTACTGCAATACAGCGAGCGCCAATACTGCCAGCTAAATAAAGGATTCTAACTACTGAAGGCACTAACTACTGATAGGCACAGTTAGCAAATGAAAGATTTTGATAGAGAACAAACAATGTATTTGCTTTAATAGTGTTCAAAAGCCATAATATATATATCAGTTAATGATATCCAGTATTACAAATTTACTGTCTGTGATGGACACACGTCCAGATCATCCGCTCTCAAAACTCCACCATCTCTCTCCCCACATCCACCACTGCTGGTGGCTCACCTCCAACTGCGTAACACTATGCACTGTTAACAGCCAACTGCCCAACACTACAATAGCGGCTATTCCAACAATGCAAACCAGCAACAGACTGCACACAGCACAGCCAGTGATTTTCACACAGAGCGCTGCGTGGCGTTACCAATATAGAAACCTAAACAGCCTACTTTTACCAACATAAAAACCTAAACAGCTTACTTACATAGCCCCCATGCTTCCCACAAAAAATTTTACAAATTGTTTTGGGCAGTGGCCAATAATATTTGAAAAATTTTTTATAATTGCAATAACAAAGAATTCAAATGCACATACTTATTGATTCAATGTTGGTCAAAAGCTAAAATTTTCTCACAGCCCATAAAGACAGTCCTGATCATTCATCACAGTATTAATTATAATTTTATGCACAAAGTCTGAGCAGTAAAAGAAATGCACATGGAAGTAGAGGATTTCCATGCAGTCTTGAAGAAGTAGTGTTGTCCTTCCAACAGAAAGATAATAGTGACTCTTGACATGCAGACAGGTAATGGGCCACAACAGTGCAAACCCACAGCAGAGTCAGTCGAAGTTTTGAAGAATATTGGTAGGTAGGTAATCACAGAACAGACCACTGTAGTCCTGTAGAGATTATGGTATTGGTGGGCCACCAGCTATGTAAGTAGGCTGTTTAGGTTTTTATGTTGGTAAAAGTAGGTTGTTTAGGTTTTTATATTGTCTGTTTCTATGGTTGTCTCTGTCACGTTCATTACTATAGAAATGCGATCTTTCTCTGTAATCATTACTACTCTGCCAACGGTTGTCATATGGGTGGTGTCTGTTTTGGTCACGATTTGCGTTGTAAGAACAGCCTTGTCGTGTCCAGTTATTATTTCTGTCATCGCAGAATTGTGACGGATGTGACCTGTAATTGTTGTGCTCCTGTTTTTGCTTTCCGCGATTGTCGGTGTCAATTTCCAATTCTTGTAACAGTCCCTGAAAAGCTTCTATGTCGTCTTTGCAACGTCTTGCCAAAATAATATGTCGTAAATGTTCAGGCATTTGATTAAGCAAATGTGGATGAGTCCTGAAGGGCTGTATGGGTTTGACAGGTACTGATTCTTGTGCAACATGTCTTCAAAATATTTCACAAGACTGGAAAACTCAGATTGTTCGAAATGTTTCATCAATATGATGCTATGTTTTACTCGGTCTTGTGTAGCTTGAGACCAACATGCTGACAGGAAGGCATGATAAAATTCTCCTTCACTGTGGCACTCGTGAATGACCGATCGCATTCGTACAGCTGGTTCATTCTCTAAGTAGCCACACATAAATTCTAATCAGTGCTCTAATAACCAGTTGGGAGGAAAACAATGAGAGAATTGATGAAGCCAGGCTTGTGGATGAATGTCGTTGCCAGAATTCTTAAATGTTTTGAATTTACGTGTAGTAATGAACAGCTTATAGTCAAAATCATCGTGTCGGCGAGTCGCATATCGGTCATCGTTACGTCGTGTCGGCGGTTCCATCTAAAAATTCGGTGCACCTTGCCAATTTCGTTCATAATTTCCTAAATGCACCACTGCTGGCGGCTCACCCCCAACTGCGTAACGCTACGCGCTGTTCACATCCAACTGCCCAACACTACAATAGCGACTATTCCAACAATGCCACCCAGCCACAGTCTGCACACAGCACCGCCAGTGATTTTCATACAGAGCGCTATGTGGCGTTACCAACATAAAAACCTAAACAGCCTACTTACAGCTCAAGTGGAGGGATGGGGGCTGCTGCAGTTGTGAGGATGTTCTCCAGATCTGAGGACCAGTATAGTGCTAGAAATACTAAATACCTTGGTGCTCTTCGTTTAAACCTGTGATAGATAAGAATCCGTACAATACAACAATAGAAAAGTTGGAATGTGTTGGCGACATGGAAAAGAGGTTTGGTGGTAGGCTTCGTCGCTTGCTAGAAGAGAAGAAAGGTGAAGTACTTGAGGATGGGACACCACTAGGAGGAAAAGGCAGGATTACTCGAAAAGAAGTTGATTCTCTTCAATTATTTTATGGTAGACCGATCGGGAAAAACACACATAATTTAGAAGCAATGAGGCGTGCTGCGTTGGCAATTTTTTTTTCCACAAACTATCCACTGACCAAACATCAATGCACAATCTGTGTCCGAAAGACGATTGGTGTAAGTTCAACAACAAAAATGAGACGAATGCAGTTTTATGTTACAATAACGGAAATAATGGCAGAATTGAAATGCTGAAGAGAGTTGGTATAGATCATGGTGTGTTTACAAGAAACGCATTTTACACCATCGACGAGAGCAGGGCCAAGAAAGCTAACAGATCAGTCAGCGTCTTACCTGCAAATACAGGCCAGGCAGATTCGAGGAGGAGAGAAGAGAAACCTGGAGGATGAGCAGTATCGGTATGGAGGATTTTAAAATTGAGGTAAGCTCATTACATGTACAAGTGTGACAAGAAAATCTTTGAACCTCATCTTACTTGTTTTACATGTTTTACATTATTATAAGTCTTTTCTCAAAAAGTATACGCGCTAATGCTATGAAATTTTCAGGAACTGTCTCCCTGGAACTAAAAAATACGAGATCCTGCAATTACATTCTGATTTGTAGATGACTGTATGTAGAAAAAAGTTAACTTTGGATGTGCAAAACTAAAAACTCTGTTAATGATACAATTTGTACCATAAATTAAAAACTGTAGTTCAGTGTTGTTATAACCTTCTCAGGACACAACAATAATATTTTCATATTATCTGCATATTTAGAATTTGACTTATGGCTTTTTATAAAAAGACAATAAAAAATTAAAAACTCAAATTTCTGACAAAATATTAATACTGAATATTTTATCATATTTTTCCGTTAAAACACAGCTGTTTTTTTTTTACACATGAAAAATTTTAGATTTGTACATTAATAAATATGGCTTTAATGGCTTTTTAAATAAATGTTTACGTTTTCCGTTACATCCCCCCTTAAGTGGAATGATCACATAAAACAGATAGTAGGGATAGTAGATGTCGGACTGAGAGTAATAGGAAGAGTCTTAAGGAAATGTAACTCGTTCACAATGAATGTGGCTTGTAAGGCGCTCGTTCGACTTATTCTCAGACTGATTCTTGAGTACTGGGAGCCTTACCGGGTGGGTCTGGTAGAAGAGGTAGATAACATCCAAAGAAAAGTCGCGCGTTTCGTCACGGGACCGTTTACTCGACGCGAGAGCTTTACCGAGATGTCAGTAAAGTGTAGTGCCTTATGTTTCAAAGAAAGAGAAGTTTGTTAATGCAATTTCGAGAGATTAGTTTCCGGGAAGAGTCGGAAAACATATTGCTTCGTCGCACATGCATCTCTCATAACGAGCAAGATGAGAAAATTCGAGAAATTGGAGCCAATTCAGAGGCTTGCGGACAATGATTCTTCCCTCGCGTCATTCGCGGGTAGCGCAAGGTAGGGTGATGAGTTAGCTGTACCAGAAGAACCCTACGCCACACACCATCAGGTGGCTTGCACAGTGTGAGGCAGATGTAGATGTACCGAACGATCAGTTTAACAAGGCTTGACTGCGAGACATTGTCGCGAACTACTTGTAGAACTAACTCTTCGAGCTAACCTAGAATGTAGGTCAACAAAAGGCAAAGCTACATTTAAAGTCCCTGTGCACCGTGGTGACAGAAGTCATGGGATGGCAATATTCACATACACAAATGGCGGTAGTGTGGTGTTCACACGGTATAAAAGGTCAGTGCATTGGCAGAGCTATCGTTTGCACTCAGGTGAATCGTGTGAAAAGTTTCCATCGTGATTATGGCTGCACGGCGGGAGTTAACAAACTTTCAAAGTGGAGTCATAGTTGGGGCTACAAGCACGGAAATTGCTTACGATTTCTTTCTGTGGGG
Organism: Schistocerca piceifrons; assembly: GCF_021461385.2. Classification (NCBI taxonomy): domain Eukaryota; kingdom Metazoa; phylum Arthropoda; class Insecta; order Orthoptera; family Acrididae; genus Schistocerca; species Schistocerca piceifrons. Next base: position 63,730,497 of record NC_060148.1, on the reverse strand, counting down.
AAAGCTGAAGGATTTTTGCTATCGTGATCCACCGACAACATGCGTCAGCGCATTGTCAATGCATGTACGAACATTACGGAAGGCGAACTACTCGCTGTTGAGAGGAATGTCGTTACACGTATTGCCAAATGCATTGAGGTTGACGGACATCATCTCGAGCATTTATTGCGTTAATGTGGTATTTACAGGTAATCACGATGTAACAGCATGTGTTCTCAGAAATTGTAAGTTCACACAGGTACGTGTATCACATCGGAACAACCGAAATAAAATGTTCAAATGTACCTACGTTCTGTATTTTAATTTAGAAAAACCTACCAGTTACCAACTGTTCATGTAAAATTGTGAGCCATATGTTTCCGACCATCACAGCGCCATCTATCAAAAAGCGAAAAAAGTGGTCCAACTAAAACATTCATATTTCTTTACGTACTACACGAATATGTAATAAAAGTGGGGCTTCCTATTTTTAAATAAATGCAGTTGATATCCGTTTGACCTATAGCAGCGCCATCTAGCGGGCCAACCATAGCGCCATCTGGTTTCCCCCTTCAAGCTAGACAAGTTTCGTTCTTTGTAGTTTTTTCGTTTGACGCTTATTTCGTGAGATATTTGGCCCGGTCACGATGAATGGACTACCCTGTATATACATATTCCTTACTGTCATTTCTTGTTAACAATATTAGCTTATTCCCAAGAATTATCAGCTTTCACTGAGTCAGTCCTAGGGCGAAGTCCAGTCTGCATTTGGGTCGCACTTCCTTAACTCTTGTGCAGAAACGTGCGCAGTATAATGCGGCATCTATTTTCGATGAGCTACTATAAGAATTAAAAATCTTTGCAGTAACACACGCGGTTTCAAAACGAAACTCAGGAGTTTCCTCATGGGCCACTCGTTCTGTTCTGTCGAGGAGTTCCTTGAAGAATTAAGCTGATTCCTACCTTATATTCTTGCCAGCGTGTACTTAAACTTATGGGTTGACTTTCTTTGGGCTCACGAACATTTCATTTTATCTGTTATTACTTTTATGGTGTAATTTCATGTACTGACACGTCCCGTGACTTTGGAGATTTGCTTCTCAATTTGGTCCTATGGACCTAGTCGTGTAAATAAATAAAACATAATAAACATTCAGGACATGATTTCGTAGACTTTCCCGGCATAATAACTGCTGATATTCTTCACGGGTTTGCAGCCGGATCATGTCGTCGTCCAGACACAATATTTCGGCGGACCGGCTGGCCGCCATCTTCAGGTGAGTTAATGCTCGCGCACTGCCTCGCCGGAACTGAATTCCAGCCATTTCTTTTTTTTTTCTTTATTGTGATTTTAAACACCTTATACAAAGGCGGGCTGTCAGCAGCACAATACGCCGCCCTTCAGCCTTGAGTTTGACAACAAGTAGTACATAAAGGTGGCACAGAGTAGACAGTAAAAACGGTGGGCAAAAAATGTAGACACTAAAAATCGAAAAAACATGGAGCCGTTCACGCTGGACGAGAAACATCACTAACACGAGGCGACACGGTGCACATAACATGGATGATGGCGACGGCACGTGAACGTATTCCAGCCACAACGACTGAAAACCTTTATACACGACGGACAGAGAACCGCGCGTGCACGACGTGATGGGCAGCGCCTCATGGCGGCAAGTAGACACGCAGCGCGCCGGCGGGAGAAGACGGCAGAAACGATAAATCGCAACAGCACTAGTTGGAACATGCTGTGAAGCTATGTGAAGCCGAGGGTAGCCATCTCAATCCGACCAAAACATTGCTGCTGTAAGCTTGTGTGCATAGGCTTCTCGTTCGCTTTTCGAAGGATTTTGCGCTATTATGGTGACTTGTGTGGTGTTCGTATGTACGAATCGTTCTGATTGTGATGCGAAATCGAAGGGAATAACATTTCATGTGGGCGAAGTTGTCTCGTTAAGTGTGATTTTACAACTTCATTGTGAATGAACGTGTGCTACATCGGTACTTGTACTATAGCGTGTTTTTCTCCTGTACGATTTTAGATTTCCTAAAAATGAAAGTCGGAAAGCTCTGTGGGAGAATGCCGTGAGGAGGAAGAATTGGCGTGCGTCTAAATGGAGCACTATATGCTGTACCATCAGTTTTCCCTACACACCCAAAACATTTGCAAAAGGTATGTTAATTCAAAGAATTAAATTCTTAATTTTCAAGTTCACGTTTCAGTATAATACGTACGTATCGTCGATAATCCAAGTGTTGAGTAACTCACTTTGTCTTCATCATGTACCAAATTAAAAGCTAACACTACATTAACTGGCGTAAAGTATAGGCCTAAACAGGACACTGTGTAGACTTGCCATTCTATGTACCGTATTTCAGTAAATATTGGTGGTAATGAACAGTGTTTCCCAGTAGTGTAACGTAACTGAAATGTACCAGTACGTATTACAAACAAGATGTATTTATGGGGCTTTGGAGGGAGGGTATAGCTAACTTAGTTTTCAGTTTCTATTATTTAGTTTGTGATACACGTTTATTACTGAATTAACAAAATTGTATCGTTTACATTGAAGGCTAGCTATTCGTGATATTACATTAAAAACTATTTTTAATCAGAAGAAACGCGGAATTTCGCCTTTGCGAGATTTTATTTTAAACAAAAACTTTGAAACAACCAATCTCATGACGTATATGGTGCAATTAGCGACTGTAATACACGCAGCGCCATAGCACACTGGCAATGTTTTGGTCAGAGTGTCATGGCAGCGAGCCACGCCCCCATGGCTTCAAAACGTAGTACGGCTGGGATACGTACCTCCATGAGTTGGAAGAATGCAATGATCGAAAAGAAGACCGTTGTTGTTTAATGTCGGACAAAATCGGATTCCATATCTTACTTAGAGGAAAACCTTTATCCCTGTTAATAATATTACTGGATACTCTAATTTCAATGGATTCTTTAAGAACACATTCCCAATAGCGAGAAGCAGGAGAGATCAATTGTGTCTTGTCATACATCATCCTGTGTCCTTCGTAAAGGCAGTGTTCCGCCACTGCCGACTTCTCAGGCTGGAACAACCGAGTGTGCCGATGATGTTCCACGCACCGGTCCTGAATAGTTCGAATTGTTTGACCAATATACTTCTTTCCACAGTAGCATGGAATTTCATAAACCCCGGGCCTCCTCAAGCCTAAATTATCGTTAACTGAGCCAAGAAGGGCTCTAGTCTTGGCCACCGGCGTAAAAACACGTTTAATATTATATTTTATGACATTCTTGAAATTTTGGATGATATACTTCCCGCAAAGGGTAAATAAGCAACAGCTTCAAAAGTATCCTCTATTGGCTCGCGTGACGGACCAAACTGAAGAGGACGGCACATTTGTTGTTCCGCATATCCATTATGTTTAAAAACAGTCTTCAAATGATCAAGTTCTTCTTTCAAATGTTCGTCGTCAGAAATGGCATAAGCTCTTTTGACCAGAGTCCGCAGAACTCCACTACGTTGGTGTGGTGGATGACAGCTGGCCGCATGAAGATAGCGGTCAGTATGAGAGAGTTTCCTATACACACTATGTCCAAAAGTCCCATCATCCTGTCTTTGCACTAAAACATCAACAAATGGAAGTTTACCATCACTTTCAATTTCCATAGTAAATTTAATACTTGGGTGTAGACAGTTAAAATGATCTAAGAAACGATTCAGAGCATCAATTCCATGTGGCCAAACCATAAAAATGTCATCAACGTATCTCAAAAAAACACTTTGGTTTAAGAAACGAAGTTCTGAGTGCCATGTCCTTAAAGTCTTCCATAAAAAGTTTGGCGACTATGGGGGAGAGTGGACTCCCCATAGCCACGCCGTCAGTTTGCTCTTTTTAATGATGTATATTTTGTCTGACATTAAACAACAACGGTCTTCTTTTCGATCATTGCATTCTTCCAACTAGTGCTGTTGCGATTTATCGTTTCTGCCGTCTTCTCCCACCGGCGCGCTTCATGTCTAGTTGCAGCCAGGAGGTGCTGCCCATCATCTCGCGCACGTGCGGTTCTCTGTCCGTCGTGTATAAAGGTTTCCGTCGTCGTGGCTGGAATTCAGTTCCGGCGAGGCAGTGCACGAGCATTAACTCAGCTGAAGATGGCGGCCAGCTGGTCCGCCGAAATATTGTGTCTGGACGACGACATGATCCGGCTGCAAACCCGTGAAGAATATCAACATTCAGGACCGTTAGTGCTAATGGTTTAGACAGCTATCGTACATGTACGGGATGGAATCCAGAGGTCACTTCGTACACAAAACCTTGCGCTGTCAAAAGTTTCGCAGTTATGGAATGCTGTAGAGGCGGAATGATTTGGTATTTCTCCAGGGGGCTTCCAGCGACTCGTTGACTGCACGTCACGTCGGGCTGCCGTACCACGCCAGGGGAAAGGAGGTCCGACACGATACGAGGAAGTGTCCGGTGACTTTGGTCACGTCGGTGTAGATTTACAGAAAGATTCTGACGGTGCTAATTGACATGCACTCTGCGAGTTTTGAAGGTAGCAGAGATGAAATACGGCCAGTGAGAGGTTATTTACAAATTCTACAGGAAACAGACTGCGGTTGTAGGAGTTCAAGGAAGAGGAAGGGAAGCGTCCGTGTTGTGAGAGATTGCGCACGATGTGGGACACGTGGGGAGGACGTGGTTCGCGGTGAGCGGGGGCGGGACGTGGGCGGGGGCAGAGGGGAGGCTGCGGAAGGTCCAGGCGGGGGGCGGCGGATAAAAGGCGGGGCTCGCGACCGGCCGCCACTGCAGCGGCGGAGGAGGCGACGCTGGTGAGTGTCTGCGCTGTCCTTCCATCAGTGCGCGGTTTGCTGTGTCTGTCACTCCACTCACCTTCACAGTCTCTCGTTCTCTGTGTCACCCACACTCGATAGCTGCGAAGTCGAGCAAACCGAAGAAAAAAACCCTGTTTTCTTCTTCTCGACTGTTTCCCACGAACTGTAGCGGAACAACTCTTCTGATGCATCCTGCCCCGGTACGTGTCAGTTACGCCACTTTAGCACCCTACTGCTGCTTACAGCGAAACCGAACGGGACCCGGTCTGGCAGAATTTCCTTCTCGCGGCCACACTAACTTTGATAGACCTCTCTCGATACCTACTTGTTCGAATCCACCCAAAATTGCAACATACGTAAGTTGTCATATTTTATGCGTATTACTTACAGGGGATAGGCGAATTAGTATGAACACCTGCACTTACTTGGTAACGGTTTGTTAATAAGGGACTGGACTCCCATTTGTCCGTAATACAGCTGCGATTCTTCTTGGAATACGGACTTTGCATGTGGTCAGGTGATTGGGTATCACTTGTGTCATACGCCTGTACGCGGGATGTGCGGTTAAAGGCGCTGCAGTCTGGAACCGCAAGACCGCTACGGTCGCAGGTTCGAATCCTGCCTCGGGCATGGATGTTTGTGATGTCCTTAGGTTCGTTAGGTTTAACTAGTTCTAAGTTCTAGGGGACTAATGACCTCAGCAGTTGAGTCCCATAGTGCTCAGAGCCATTTGAACCTTTTTTTTTTTTTTTTTTTTTTTTTTTTTTTTACGCGAGATTTCCACACTCCTAAACATCCCTAGCTCCACAGCTTCCGATGTGAGAGTGAAGTAGAAACGGGAAGGGACACGTACAGCACAATATGTCGATGACTGGTTGCAACTTCCCATACGGTAATTCCATCTACTATTGTCATAGTAGTTATTGTCCGCAGCTCGTGGTGTTGCGGTAGCGTTCTCGCTTCCCGCGAACGGGGTCCCGGGTTCGATTCCCGGCGGGGTCGGGCATTATCTCTGCCTCGTGATGACTGGGTGTTGTGTGTCTTTCATCATCATTGACGCGCAGTGTCGCCGAAGTGGCGTCAACTACAAAGAACTTCCAATACAGTGGCCGAACTTTCCCCCCCATGGGGCCTCCCGGCCAACAATGCCATACGATCATTTCATTTCGTAGTAGTTATTATGGTTTGGCCAGTATCCTTTATCATTGCCATAATAACTTTCTTATGTAAATTCGATGGACTGCAATCAATATGGTTCCAGATGGGTGACATGGTTCAAATGGCTCTGAGCACTATGGGACTCAACTGCTGACGTCATCAGTCGCCTAGAACTTAGAACTAGTTAAACCTAACTAACCTAAGGACATCACAAACATCCATGCCCGAGGCAGGATTCGAACCTGCGACCGTAGCGGTCTTGCGGTTCCAGACTGCAGCGCCTTTAACCGCACGGCCACTTCGGCCGGCTATGGGTGACATAATACACTTGTTTTTTTTCTTGTCCTACCACGATTATACCACTGCCGGTGCAGTGGAGGAGGTTGTGCTATACTGTTATCGTTGTTATTATTCAATTTAGCATCCTCTCGTATCAGGTCAAGTGATTGCAGCACACACATGAAGTGTTCCAGATCAGTTTCAGATTTCTCGACGCATTTGTTCCTAAGATGCAGTAGTTGACTGGCTTTTGATACTCTTCGAATGTCGCAGTTACATAGGTCTCATCCCAGTAACGTGTTTCATTTATGTATTTTTCAAAATACTTGCAGCGGATACAATGTCTGCTATTTAGGGATTCCGGATTAAGGACCTCCTTTCGACGTCTTTCCTGAACACAGCGAGATCAACATTTAGCTAAAATCTCTTGCTCGAATTGCTCGTAATCTTGACAATTCACTGCAGTCTCTATGGCCCAAAGTGCGACCTCGATCTGTATGAAACATGAGATGAAGTGAATTCTTCGTTGGTCAGTCTATGACGTCGTTAGTACACCCTTAAAATAGTTTATGAAAAAATGCAGTGGAGACTTTTTGTTTCTTCGATATCTGCGTGATTACACTATCTATTCACAATAAAGTGCCTTCAATGAACCACCTTCAAGCAGTCTCTCTACCGTTCCACTCTCGAACGGCGCACGGGAAAAACGAGCGCTTAAATATCTCCGTGCGAGCCCTGATTTCTCTTATTTTATCGTGATGATCATTTCTCCCTATGTAGGTGGGTGCCAACAGAATGTTTTCGCAATCGGAGGAGAAAATTGGTGAGTTAAATTTAATGCGAAAATCCTGTCGCAACGAAAAACGCCTTTGTTTTAACGACTGCCACTGCAGTTCACGTACCATGTCTGTGGCACTATCTCCCCTATTTCGCGATGATTCAAATAGAGCTGCTCTTCTTTGTACTTTTTCGATGTCATCCGTCAGTCCCATCTGATGTGAATCCCACACCGCGCATCAATATTCCGAAATATGGCGGACAAGGGTGGTGTAAGCAGTCTCTTTAGTAGGCTTGTTGCACCTTCTACGTGTTCTGCCAATGAATCGCAGTCTTTGATTTGCTCCACCTGAAACATTATCTATGTGATCGTTCCAATTTAGGGATTTTGTAACAGTAGTTAAATGCATCTGAGTACTTTAACAATTACTTGTAGTAACACAAGTACAGAAAAATGGCGCTGTTACAGGCAAGCACACCCCCATCCCTTGCTCCCTTTCGGAGAATCATCAGCTCATAATGTCACATACAGCACTTCAATTTGAGAAAAATAAAAATAAACTGAAGTTGATATCAATATGACCGCAACTAATATAGGTATGAAATAAGACTATGCGCCATTTAGAGAACACTTTTTCACAATTAATTTGGGGTAAGGAAGAATTACAGTGTCTTAAGCTATTTCAGATATTACTTAGCTGAATTAGGCAGTGTCTATTGGGCAGAACAGTGTGATATATATATCTTGTAAGAAACTGAATCATAAATAGTGTACCGAGCGAGGTGGCGCAGTGGTTAGCACACTGGACTCGCATTCGGGAGGACGACCGGTTCAATCCCGTCTCCAGCCATCCTGATTTAGGTTTTCCGTGATTTCCCTAAATCGTTTCAGGCAAATGCCGGGATGGTTCCTTTGAAAGGGCACGGCCGATTTCCTTCCCAATCCTTCCCTAACCCGAGCTTGCGCTCCGTCTCTAATGACCTCGTTGTCGACGGGACGTTAAACACTAACCACCACCACCACCATAAATAGTGTGAAACATTAATCTACACTAGCTAATTTACATTAAATTATGCTAACTAAAATTACTTGTAACTATATTTGTTACAGGTTGTTCTGCACGGTACAAATTTTTTGAAGGTTGTTTACCTGGCGTGATAATTTTTTCCTGGCACTATGTGTTGCAGAAGCATTTTGTGGTTCATCTGCATTTTTGTGGCGATAGTCACAGATTCCAGCCACAGTAGCCTGGCCTCTAATACAGGTAAAATATTTGTTTTTTTTTCAGATCATATAAGTTCGGGTAGAATTAATAACAATTTTGTATTAAGTGTGTTCAGTTTTTTCATAAGAATTTCCATTAATTTCATTTGCAGGCTCTGATTCTGAAGTCGTTGCGTATAGTTTAAGAACGGACAATGGAGGTAAGTGTTTCTTTCCATTATTCCTGAACACGTTTCATGGCTCAAGAAATTCATCTGATGCCAGCTTATTTCATTGTGGTAGTCTTACTTAGTGATTAAACAGCTTCTTTGAGTCACAGTGTAATCATGTGAGTCTATTGCCTATCACGGTACTCAGAATCACAAACATTCATAACTCTTGCTTGTGGTGTTACAGATCACTAGTTGGTGTGCTATTTATTTGTGTATTGTATACATGTTCCATAGATCCTTACAGTGATAATCGTAGCCTGACTTAGGAGGGCATCAGTTATATTTTCACGAAATGGTTTAATAACGCATCATTAGGCATCTGCAGTAGAAGAAGTGTTGTGTTGTGCTGTATATCTTACATCGTTTTTGCCAGATACACTGAGGCTGCAGTGTCCACCATTGAAACGCTAGAGTAGAAGGTGACACAAAACCGGCAAAGTGCAAAATTCGAGTAACTCGCATGGTTATTTACCGACATTCACATATATAATCTTACTTTTCTTGGTATCTGAATAAACTGACATATGTCAGATAAACTCGCCTCTGAAACTTAGATCCATATACTTCACCTTTTTTTGTTGATTGTATCAAATCTTCTGCTTGTGTCGCGATATAGTGTGTATTTTGTTATGTTGCATGCCGCCTGAAGCGTATTTTGTGCCGCAGCATCAGCTGTCATCGAAATTTGTACTCGATACGATACTAGCAGTGGTATCATCGTTCAAAGATCCGTTCACCCCCAATTCCAGTGTATATCAATATGTATAAATGCGAATTTTTGTGAATTTCTGGAAGGCATGACAGTTTTTCATGACAAATTCCACAAAAATTCGGCGTTTGTGACGTAGTTACTGTGGAAAAGCTGTAACTAACAGACCGTGTTGCACTCAGCTCTCTCCTTCAACAGGAATGTATACTGTCTCCATATATCGCAAGTTGCAATTTTTGAGTTTGACAGCGCTCAAAATCTCAAAAAATTTGAAGCAAATTAGGAAAGGTTATGCTAGGTCTTTCTGCGGCGTTAATATAAATCTCGTTTTGCGCTCCGATTGCCTCGTTTTGCGCTCCGATTGCTTCAATTCTTACTGCGAATTATCAGTAGTGTCAGCTACACTGATTGAGAAATTAAAAAACAATCAAAAGGCTTATTTTAATGTTATTTGTTTACTATTACGAAAAACATTAGGTCAGACTGTAATGGTACTTGAATTACGTAACCATTACGGCAGCTCAACTCAACCTCTCGATACCAGCAATATTCTACTGTGTTTCTGTAAAGTAGTTAACATATTTCTGAGACAACATTCAGATGTAATTTCATTAATGTAGAGGTACTTTGATACGTCGATATGTTTATATTGCAATGATATTACTCTTATGTGTATTCTTTGTCACTATGATCTTTGACGTTCTTGTAACTCTGATTTTTGGGCGCGTAAGCGATAAGCAGTTAGAGAGTCGGACCTTGAGAAAGTCAAGTCTTGGACGTCATTTTGGAAGGACGCATAACGTAGTCAGCTTACAAAATGTGAACTTTAACAGTGAGGAAGATGTTTTCAAGTATGTTTTGTATTGTGGTGTTTTGTGATTTACGTGATACTGCAACAAAAGTAATAAAAGAAGTGTAACTTAAATTCGGAGTGCTGATTATTTTTTTTTTACATCACCATTGTGCTAACTTTCGAAGGTTTAATCTTCAAGAATCGTTTCTGAAACACATCTATAAAACTTTTGAATATAGCAGAATAAAACCTAGGCCTCTTTGCATCTGAGCTTGGAATCATCATCACCTAGGTTTTCGACAGTTGAGCCATGATTTTACAACGAGACCAGCGTGGGAAACACGAAAAGATGAGTGCCTAGTTTAATCATTATTACATGAAATGACTTTATTAACTGTGCTCTAATGACACCTGCCACACAATAACTTTGTTGTTGCCCGAAAATGCAGGGGAGTGTCATAGGACCGTTGCTATTCACAATATACATAAATGACCTGGTGGATGACATCGGAAGTTCACTGAGGCTTTTTGCAGATGTTGCTGTGGTGTACCGAGATGTTGTAACAATGGAAAATTGTATTGAAATGCAGGAGGATCTGCAGCGAATTGACGCATGGTGCAGGGAATGGCAATTGAATCTCAATGTAGACAAGTGTAATGTGCTGCGAATATACAGAAAGATAGATCCTTTATCATTTAGCTACAAAATAGCAGGTCAGCAACTGGAAGCAGTTAATACCATAAATTATCTGGGAGTACGCATTAGGAGTGATTTAAAATGGAATGATCATATAATGTTGATCGTCGGTAAAGCAGATGCCAGACTGAGATTCATTGGAAGAATCCTAAGGAAATGCAATCCGAAAACAAAGGAAGTAGGTTACAGTACGCTTGTTCGCCCACTGCTTGAATACTGCTCAGCAGTGTGGGATCCGTACCAGATAGGGTTGATAGAAGAGATAGAGAAGATCCAACGGAGAGCAGCGCGCTTCGTTACAGGATCATTTAGTAATCGCGAAAGCGTTACGGAGATGATAGATAAACTCCAGTGGAAGACTCTGCAGGAGAGACGCTCAGTAGCTCGGTACGGGCTTTTATTGAAGTTTCGAGAACATACCTTCACCGAAGAGTCAAGCAGTATATTGCTCCCTCCTACGTATATCTCGCGAAGAGACCATGAGGATAAAACCAGAGAGATTAGAGCCCACACAGAGGCATACCGACAGTCCTTCTTTCCACGAACAATACGAGACTGGAATAGAAGGGAGAACCGATAGAGGTACTGAAGGTACCCTCCGCCACACACCGTCAGGTGGCTTGCGGAGTATGGACGTAGATGTAGATGTAGATTTACCAGCGTGAGCAACACCACAATCATTATTAAATTTTGACCTTTGTTGTGGTAGGGTTGTTAGAAGACGCAAAGAAGCACCACTCTTAACGTTGTTCTTGAACATGGGCAGAGGTAGTTAACGTTTGTAGCAGGTGGAATTCGCTCTGACTACTGTCAAATGATTGGAAGCTGCTGAACATTATACCCATCCTCCTTGCCAACAAAGTCGAGACGTTCCCCACTGACTATCCCGTGACTTTTGTCACAGCGGGGAGGGTATGGTCTAAGGGCAAAGTGCTGCAGAGTGACTCTGTTGACTCTACACTTCCGAATCTTTGACAGTGGAACCAGTTCAGAGGGATAAGGAGACCGCAGCTGTGGACCTGGCCGCCCTTCTGGACGCCGGGGACAGAGCCGTGGTGACGCTGGTGGCGGGCGACACACGTCTGGTGGCGCACAGGGCCGTCCTGGCTGCCAGGAGCACCGTGCTCGCCGCCATGTTGCGGAACACCACGCTGGAGACCAGCAGCGGCCACATTGCCATCTCGGGCGTGGAGGGTCCAGTGCTACGCCAGCTGCTGGTCTACATGTACACACTCCGGGTCCCCCAAGCGCACAGCATGGCGCCACAGCTGCTGGCCGCTGCTGACAGATACGGACTGTCCGCCCTGAAGGCGGAGTGTGAGCAGCTGGTGGCCGCACAGGTGTCTGGGGGGCCCGCAGCGGCCGCAGCTGTGCTCCAAGTCAGGCGCTCCTCTGACAGCCTCAGGCAGGCCGTGGTTGACTTCGTAAAGGCTCACCTGCTCCACGTGATGGGAGGGACTCTGCACAGCCAGCGTGAAGATCGGGCGGAAGTGAGCCACCTGCTGTCTGTTCCATCAGCAAAAACCAGGTAAGTTTGGGACAACTCACATGTTCATGTTGTAGAATTATATATGTACACTATGTGATCAAAAGTATCCGGACACCTGGCTGAAAATGACTTACAAGTTCGTGGCGCCCCCCATCAGTAATGCTGTGAATTCGATATGGTGTTGGCCCACGCTTTACCTCGACAGTAGCTTCCACTCTCGCAGGTGCTGGAAGGTTTCTTGGGGAATGGCAGCCCATTCTTCATGGAGTGCTGCACTGAGGAGAGGTATCTATAGTTCTGGACAACATGGTTGTGGAGAGAAGCAGCGATTAATATGATTAATCAATAATTCAAGAACAGTCCTAATCGCATTTATTATTGTTATAATACCACCAACCGGTTTCAACCCGACGTAGGGGTCATCTGCTGGGCGTTTACACCATTGGTCGACTGCTGGTGGTGTCACTCCTGTCTACCTAACGGCAGGAAACTGTCAATGGTGTAAACGCCCAGAAGATGACCCCCTACGTCGGGTTGAAACCGGTTGGTGGTATTATAACAATAATAAATGCGATTAGGACTGTTCTTGAATTATTGAGAGGTATCTATGTTGGTCAGTGAGGCCTGACACGAAGTCAGCATTCCAAAACGTCCCAAAAGTGTCAGTTGATTCTCGTGATATGTGCTGGACTTTTCTCCACTCCTTTCTATAACTCAAGTAGGAGGTGTTTTTTGGGACAAGGGCGCTGTATTTGCTTCTTGGAAGAGCCACAGTCAAATCTCATGCTGCTTGTCTTACGTGTAGCTATCTGTAGCGATACTAAAGGCTGTCTAGTGAATTCCAGTGCTTCATTCAACCAGGACTTCGCTAGTCCATGCACAGCAGCTACTAATCGGTCTCTAACATCCTCAAAATTGATATGACCTCCAGACAGAACTATCCTCAGTTAAATATAGTACAAGTCATCCTTACAAGTCTGGTGAGCAGTAATACTCATAATTTTCCTTTATTTCTCAGCTATTTTTAAATTTTTATTCAGTTTTTAACTAGAGTTCTTGCCTTCGAGATAACGGTGTCTGCATTGTCTGACTTATTTCTCATTTAATTGTATCCTGTCTCGTAAGCCACTCAAACCTGATCTCTCCTGCTCATTGTCGTGCAACACGAAAATGAATATTGGAAACAAAATACGTATCACCAGCAGTCTTTTCAAGATATCCTATGACACACACTTTAAACATATTCTGTCTGCAGTATTCAAATGTATATTTCAGAAAGTTGATAACTTAAATCGGATAATGTTATAATTCCTAACCATCATCTTCTTCAGTGCCACATGTTATGCATTATTATATGGTAATTGTATGTTTTCTCGTTAAAACATCAACTTCACAGCTTTTCATTAACATCACCTGTATGTCTATAAACAGCTTAATGTTATGTCAGTGGTAAATTCGTAGACGACTTTGCTAGATTAAGTAACCAGAACACACATTAACACACGACCACAAGAAATCTGTCAAATCTGTTAATTACAATACATTGAACAAGATACTCATTTTATTACATGGTCAAACGATTACTGCCTTAAAACATTGCTCCTACATGTGGCATGGTTAATAAAACTCTTAAAATGTTTCCTTTTTTCTTTTCCCATGACTACATCTCCTCGATCATTGGCTGCATTCGTAAATTCCATATCTAGTGTCACTCCTACCACAGTTGTTTCCATTTGCCAACACATTACCTACAAACTTCTGTGGAGAGGCTAACTTTGCACTGATCCATCCTGAAAACATTCCAACTATGTTTCAGGATTGCACTGAGATAAAAAAAGCCTGTCATATATTTCAAAATGTGTTACTCTAAATAAAGCAGTAAAATTAAATTACTAACCACAGGCATATAATTATTACACACACACACACACACACACACACAGTTCACTTTACAGACATTTTCTTCTACTATCTTCTCCTCTCTGCCCAAAATCACATTTGTCTTTAATCAATTTCTATACGCAATCATAAATTCCTGATTATTTACAAAAATACACTTTTTCTACTAACTTATCCAATATCTTTGTCACTATTTTCAATGACTTATCGAACATTTCAGTGTAACAAGAACAGTAGTCCCCCCAAATTATACACTGAACTTTTTTATTAATTTTTATATTCTAATGAAGAGTGGGAAATGGGCAAAGAAATTGTTCGTTTCCTTTGACATAATCAGGCTAATTGAGAAAACTATTGAGTGAATTGGGGAATACTTTAGACTGAATTTCTATAGCCACTTTCACCACGAAAAATCTGACAAAGATGGACAATTGGGGTATCAAATATAACAGTGTGAGGTGCAGGTTTGAAGAAAGATGTAATTACGTGAAGAAAAAATCAGGCTAGTAAAGAAAAATGTAATTGATCATTTCAAGGGAAACTGAAATATTTCATTATTAGATGCTACTAGCTGTGTAAATAAAGTGTCGAAATCTTAATCCCTTCAAGTCCTATCCATTTTCCACATATATAAACTCCTGGAAATAGAAATAAGAACACCGTGAATTCATTGTCCCAGAAAGGGGAAACTTTATTGACACATTCCTGGGGTCAGATACATCACATGATCACACTGACAGAACCACAGGCACATAGACACAGGCAACAGAGCATGCACAATGTCGGCACTAGTACAGTGTATATCCACCTTTCGCAGCAATGCAGGCTGCTATTCTCCCATGGAGACGATCGTAGAGATGCTGGATGTAGTCCTGTGGAACGGCTTGCCATGCCATTTCCACCTGGCGCCTCAGTTGGACCAGCGTTCGTGCTGGACGTGCAGACCGCGTGAGACGACGCTTCATCCAGTCCCAAACATGCTCAATGGGGGACAGATCCGGAGATCTTGCTGGCCAGGGTAGTTGACTTACACCTTCTAGAGCACGTTGGGTGGCACGGGATACATGCGGACGTGCATTGTCCTGTTGGAACAGCAAGTTCCCTTGCCGGTCTAGGAATGGTAGAACGATGGGTTCGATGACGGTTTGGATGTACCGTGCACTATTCAGTGTCCCCTCGACGATCACCAGTGGTGTACTGCCAGTGTAGGAGATCGCTCCCCACACCATGATGCCGGGTGTTGGCCCTGTGTGCCTCGGTCGTATGCAGTCCTGATTGTGGCGCTCACCTGCACGGCGCCAAACACGCATACGACCATCATTGGCACCAAGGCAGAAGCGACTCTCATCGCTGAAGACGACACGTCTCCATTCGTCCCTCCATTCACGCCTGTCGCGACACCACTGGAGGCGGGCTGCACGATGTTGGGGCGTGAGAGGAAGACGGCCTAACGGTGTGCGGGACCGTAGCCCAGCTTCATGGAGACGGTTGCGAATGGTCCTCGCCGATACCCCAGGAGCAACAGTGTCCCTAATTTGTTGGGAAGTGGCGGTGCGGTCCCCTACGGCACAGCGTAGGATCCTACGGTCTTGGCGTGCATCCGTGCGTCGCTGCGGTCCGGTCCCAGGTCGATGGGCACGTGCACCTTCCGCCGACCACTGGCGACAACATCGATGTACTGTGGAGACCTCACGCCCCACGTGTTGAGCAATTCGGCGGTATGTCCACCCGGCCTCCCGCATGCCCACTATACGCCCTCGCTCAAAGTCCGTCAACTGCACATACGGTTCACGTCCACGCTGTCGCGGCATGCTACCAGTGTTAAAGACTGCGATGGACCTCCGTATGCCACAGCAAACTGACTGACACTGACGGCGGCGGTGCACAAATGCTGCGCAGCTAGCGCCATTCGACGGGCAACACCGCGGTTCCTGGTGTGTCCGCTGTGCCGTGCGTGTGATCATTGCTTGTACAGCCCTCTCGCAGTGTCCGGAGCAAGTATGGTGGGTCTGACACACCGGTGTCAATGTGTTCTTTTTTCCATTTCCAGGAGTGTAGTTAATTGGTGTAATGTTTGACTGTTAAAAAGGCTTTCTTCGAATCAAGTTATACATTTAGGTTCTTTCGAGAACACAAGGGGCTAGGAACTAAATTGAGATATCAAAAACTTCTTCTCTTCAACGTCTGGCTATTTCGTGCATAAAAAGTAGCACTGGTGTAGTATTTAACTGTCAAAATGCCTTACTTCTAAGCAAGTGTTAAATTCAGGACACTTGGAGAACGGAAAACGTCAGGAGAAAGGGGATTCATGTTGAGCGATCTAAGTGGCCAAATCATTTGCTCGAGTTATTCAGAATGTTCTTCAAACTAGTTGTGAACAATTGTGAGCCAATAACGTCATATCGTTGCTGGGAACGTGAAGTTCAAGTAGCTGGACTCGAGCATTTCCAGTCAACGGTTCAGTCTGATAAGAGATGCCAATCTGTTCCATGTAAAAACCGCCCACGCCATTTTGAAGCCACCACCACCAGCTTGCACAGTGACTTGTTGCGGACTTGGCTCCATAGCTCTGTGAGGTCTGCGTCACCGTCAAACCGCACTATCAGCTCTTACCAACTGAAATCGGAACTCATCAGACTGGAGCACGGTTTTCCAGTCGTTGCAAGTCTATCGTGATCGACCGACATCTCTAGGGATGCTGAAAGACAACAATAGACGCCAATGCCTCACCATAACTCCGGACATGCTTTACAGTGCTGGTCACAACATTATTCCTCCACTATAGCTATTGTTGAGGAATGATGGTGGACATATTGAGCATTTCCTGTAAGGAACATCATCTTTGGTTTGTCTTACTTTGTTATGCTAATTATTGCTATTCTGATCAGATGAAGCGCCATCTGTCGGACATTTTTTGAACTTTTGTATTTTTTTTGGGTCTAATAAAACCCCATGTCATTCCAAGGATGTGTGTCAATTTTTACCTCTCTATCTACATTATTCCGTGGTTTATTAAGTTTTCAAATTTATACTGACTTTTTGATCACCCTGTATATATGCATGTCGGTATTCCATGACTTTTGTCACCCTAGTGTATTTTATTCAAACTGTTCTTTCGTACACCTACTGGTACTGGAAACTTGTGAGAAGTTGTGTGTAAACTGATTACTTAAATGACTGGCCATTCATATTGCGAATCGGCTGTTTCCTGTGGCAATGTGTGCCCTGTTATCAGTGTGCGGACATACCCTGAGCAATACTGCCCCCTGGCCTCCCCGTGAACACACTTTGCCATGCGTTGTCCCTGTGTGCAGCTCGCCAGCCACTGCCGACAGCTGGACGACCCCCGCCGCTCAGCCGCTCAGCGACCACAGCTGGAGTCCCGACGCAGCCGCACCGACCACGCCTACCCACCACACTCCCCCACCTGACAGCGTTGACATCGCTCTCCTGCGGTGAGTTGCGTCACTACTCGTGTGTCTCTTTCACATTCACAACACACCTTATTGGGGATTTCACGAAGTGTTATGGTCATGAAATGGTATGTCACTTTACTGTATTTCCTCTTTACATCTTATAAACATGTAATTGTGTATGTTTGTTCAACATCTCATTCTAAGTTACTGGAGCGATTTCAAGCAAACGTGACACATGTAACACTTCCTGTCTGGAATGAAGCACTGTGGAGGTAACAACCACCTACATCTCGAAGAGGTGAGGATGGGAATGTTATTGAAGCACATCGCCACATACTCTAATACCCAGTGTAGGAGACGTTTGTGGCTGCTTCAAAATCAGATTCAGACTACAGAGATTCCTCTCTCTTAACGGCCAAAAACACTGAGGCATATAACTGCCCATGTAACAGAACATGCACTTCCAGTAAGTTGGCCATCCAGAATACGTGTCAGACGGCAGCAGGAGCTTTGTAGCTCTGAAAGCATTGGTGAGGCAAACAGATTCCAAAAAATGCACAACATTGATGCAGTAATTGCTACGCTAAAGATCTTACAAGGCGACAGGTCCTATCAATTTGCATCTGGTTGCCGCTACAACAGTAGTGACAGAAAAACGTCTGGACCTGAACCATCTCGATTGCTCTATGAAAAAGTGCCTGATTCCACAGCCCAGACTTTCACTCACATTTTTAGTGTTGTTAGAATCTGTAGATGTGACTTTGACCTCTTTAACTGTTCTGTGTGTGTCAAAAGTAAGTAGCACCGTTGCAAGTGTTTAGTGTGAAATCGTGGGTCCTTGTGGACCAGTGCACACACCAGGCGAAGGCGCAATGTCTCCGACGAGACCACGCCTTGGAAAGCAACATGGGGCTCAAAACAGCATCCAGCCTGGTGGCCACTGTACCGTTGTTCAGAATTCTCATTACCTGTCTCACATTTCCATAGAAACGATCAAGAATCGTTTCCCATAGTTATCAGAATTGTAATATCCATTCTTAAAATATGACATATTTGATTTTCAGTCGGAAGGGTGACATTATCATCTCCATGTGCATATGATATTTATAGAGGAAGCAAATGAGTACTTAATCGATTGATGGAGTTTGGATTAATCAAGAATGATATCACATTTGGCAGGAAAATAACATGAAATTATCCTAAATTGTCTCTACCTTAAAAATAATTTGCTACATTTAATTGCTGGACGCCATTTTTAATATCAGAATTTTAGTATTATTTGTTCTGCTGATTGTGGTGAGGCAGTTACATGCAAATGGTATGGTGAATTTCTGAGGACATACATCAATCGTTAGACTTCCATGCTGTGTTTAGAAAGTCATTTGGAGCAAATGTGTGTGTGTGTAATTGATTGTCAGTGCATGTTTTGTTACTATGGAAGCACATTTATTTGTACAAATGAGGACTTGCACAAGAGAATGAGTTTCTGTATATAAGCAGTGGAGTCAAGTTACTGCTATAAAAATATTTTAGCCAAATTATTTCTTGATAAAGAGTAGGTTTCTGGGTTTGGTTAGGCTGTTTCAAAAAATTTGTGAATAACTTTTCTACAATGACAGGAAATACACACATAAAAAAAGCTTTGTATTGCCTCAGTTCAGAGAGTTCCAGAACCTGTACAGAAAATTGGAATAGAGATCAACATGAACATCATTTCCACTCTTTTCATTGTTCATGAAAACCACACACTGCATGTTGTACCACCATACAGTGAGACCTTCAGAGGTGGTCGTCCAGATTGCTGTACACACCGGTACCTCTAATACCCAGTAGCACATCCTCTTGCATTGATCCATGCCTGTATTCGTCGTGGCATACTATCCACAAGTTCATCAAGGCACTGTTGTTCCAGATTGTCCCACTCCTTAACAGCGATTCGGCATATATCCCTCAGAGTGGTTGGTGGGTCACGTCAGAACCTCTACCTTGCTGCCCTCGCTGGACAGCGTTCAGCCTGACCGGGTTGCCTCCAAACACGTCTCCAACGATTGTCCAGTTGAAGACATTTGCGACACTCGACGGTGAAGACAACGTGATGCCAATCCATTCAGCATGTTGTTGGACCCATCTGTACCGTGCTACATGGTGTCTTAGTTGCAAAGGTGGACCGCGCCATGGACCATCTAGGCATGGTTGAACAACAGACAATATGAGCCATGTACTTCCTTCCTGGTGAATGACTGGAACTGATCGGCTGTCGGACCCCCCTCTTTCCAATAGATGCTGCTCATGCATGGTTGTTTACGTCTTTGGGCGGGTTTAGTGACATCTCTGAACAGTCAAAGGGACTATGTCTGTGATACAATATCCACAGTGAAGGTCTATCTTCAGGAGGTCTTGAAACTGCAGTGATGCATAACTTTTTTTGATGTGTGTACTTAAATACCTGGAGATCTAATTAGTATTTTATGTTCTGTTTGCAACTGTCAGAATGGGTTGATGCACATAGGATATTATGACTGGGTGCAAGAATTATCTCTTTCAGTAGAGGCAACACTACTGAACTGTAGCATTTTGTGGTCAAGTGATGTTGCTGTTGGGGAATCGATGGGACAAAATTGTGAGACTCGATTTCATGAGAGAAGCAATGTAGGATCTATAACGGAGATATAATTAAGACTTTGAGAGTGTTGTGTTTGACTTCATACACAATGGTAAAGGGAGATGGGCTGCAGGGTGGTGAGGCAACTGTTTCCATAAGAAAGCTGGACAGGAGCAGAAATGATTAGCAAGCAAATTAACAAACAGGAGATTCCTTTTACTTGTATTTCTTTTCTCTCTCTCTCTCTCTCTTTTAGGGTCACCAGTCTACTGACTAGTTTCATGCGACCCGCCACGAATTCCTCTCCCGTGCTAACCTCTTCATCTCAGAGTAGCACTTGCAACCTACGTCCTCAATTACCTTCTGGATGTATTCCAATCTCTGTCTCCCTGGACAGGATTTGCCTTCTACATTCCTCTCTAGTACCATGGAAGTCATTCACTCATGTCTTAACAGATGCGATATCATCCTGTCCCTCCTCCTTATTAGTGTTGCTCACATATTCCTTTCCTCTCAGATTCTGCACAGAGCCTCCGCATTCTTTACCCTATCAGTCCACCTAATCGGCTGTTTCCTGTGGCAGTTTGTGCTCTATTGTCAGTGTGCGGACAGACCCACAGCAATACTGCCCTCTGGCCTCCACGTGGACACACTTTGCCACGCGTTGTCCCTGTGTGCAGCTCGCTGGCCACTGCAGACAGCTGGACGACCCCCGCCGCTCAGCCGCACAGCGACCACAGCTGGAGTCCCGACGCAGCCGCCCCGACCATGCCTACCCACCACACTCCCCCACCTGACAGCGTTGACATCGCTCTCCTGCGGTGAGTTGCGTCACTACTCGTGTGTCTCTTCCACGTTCACAACCCATCTTATTGGGGATTTCACAACGTGTTATGGTCATGAAATGGTATGTCACTTTACTGTATCTCCTCTTTACATCTTATAAACATGTAATTGTGTATGTTTGTTCAACATCCCATTCTAAATTACTGGAGCGATGTCCGCCCCGGTAGCTGAGTGGTCAGCGTGACAGACTGTCAATCCTAAGGGCCTGGGTTCGATTCCCGGCTGGGTCGGAGATTTTCTCAGCTCAGGGACTGGGTGTTGTGTTGTCATAATCATCATCATTTCATGCCCATCGACGCGCAGGTCGCCGAAGTGGCGTCAAATCGAAAGACCTGCACCAGGCGAACGGTCTACCTGACGGGAGGCCCTAGCCACACGACATTTCCATTTACATTTCCACTGGAGCGATTTCAAGCAAACGTGACACATGCAACACTTCCTGTCTGGAATGAAGCACTGTGTAGGTAACAACCACCTAGATCTCGAAGGGGTGAGGATGGGAATGTTATTGAAGCACACCGCCACATGCGCTAATACCCAGATTACATTCATCCAGTATTTGAGAATGAGAGTACTTAGTAACTCGAAATAAACTTTAAAACACAATTTCATACCTATTTCCTCTTTGATCCCCACTGGCACCTACGAAATAATGAAAGGATATTGCAGCGGCTGTGTTACCCCAAATTACGATGTAATGTGGCTTGGGACATGCATTCATGTCTGGAGGAATGCGACATCGTAATTCGGAATAACACCAACACTGCAATATCGTATTCATCCATCGATACTGGGCAAACGCCTTTCAAGTAAAATGTCTCCCCTGTATGGGAATATACATAATGTACGCACGAGAACAGGTTGTAGACACATGGTTGACAGCATATAAAAGTTCGCGTCGTGCTCAGATAGCGTAATGGTAGGGCGACTGTCGTGATAAGTGGGACATACGGATTCGAGTCCTGGTCTGGTACAAATCTTTACTGTCGTCATTCCGTTGTACGGTTCATGATTATCCATATTCGCAAATGCAAACACATATCATGAAAGGAAGAATATTTATCGTTCTCTAAATTTTCGCTGATCGTGCAGAAAAATTGCCGTTTCTCGTATGACGTTTTCATTTATTACTTTGTTACTACAAACTCCGTTCCTAACGCATTTTGCATACTGCATTCACACATAACGGATACGTCGCTGAAAAAACATATCATTGTACGGCACATAGTTCGGGGTAGATGATGTAATAAATACTGCCATGCGCAAAAATCTACCGTTCCCGGCGTGATGTTTCGCTATATCACTAACTCTATTCGCAACACATCCACGTACCAGATATGTTCAAAAAGTAATCGAAAATTTTATTTTCGCGTTGTTTATACATCCAATTTTCAAAATTTTCTTATGATGTTAGTACACATGTCTGTGATGTGTTCTTCAGGGTGTATACGTGGGACAAGGAAAAAAAATTCCCGGATTTCCTGGTTGAAAATACACTTTCTCCCGCATGAAAATAAACTTTTTCCGTGTTAAAAGACAGTATACTTTTCCTCGGCACTGTAAAACTTATCAATTCTTAGAATGTTTATGGTTTTCTACACAGACGTAGAATTTGCCGGCACTTTAGAAAACGAAACACAGGGGAAAAAAACACGTTTTGGAAAGATCTTTGATGTGCAGCAACATGTACGCTGCATTTCTTCGTTTTACGGAGATATAAATTCGAATTGCACCAAACACTGCATGTTACTCTCCGAAGCAATGAAATCGAGATTGCCACGCGCTTTTGTAAGCCAGTCATAGCTCATGTCACGTTATCTCGACAGCTGATGACAGCACAGGACACGAAGTGTAGTCAACCAATAGCAAGATCACTCTTAAGTTCCCTGAATCGTTTCAGGCAAATGCCGGGATGGTTCCTTTGACAGGGCACGGCCGATTTCCTTCCCCATCTTTCCCTAACCCGAGCTTGCGCTCCGTCTCCAATGACCTCGTTGTCGACGGGACGTTAAAACAAAAATACTCACTTTTAAGTAGCGCGAACACACAAAAACAAAAGTTAATGGTTTAAATTAATATACAGTTTTGCTAGAAGAAAAACAAAGCTTTCACAAATAATATTGGTCTTTAAGATTAATAAGCTGCATGAAAAGCTAAGCTTCCACATATAATGCTGATCATTTTGCGTGTGTTACACTTTTAGATACAGCACACAAATGTGCCAATAAAATTTTTAATAACGACGTAAATGTCTGATCTTGTGGGCTCGAAATTCTTCTAGATGGTCGTCCTCAAAGAGTTAATCTTTAAATGAGAGTGAAACGCTCTGTGATTTAAGAAATTCGTTGTACATTCTCGCACAAAGTTCATCTTGCGTAAAAGGAAATTTACTTTGAAAGTAACACTTTTCAAACCACCTTTCGCAATATTTTCCCGTGACCTGTTAGAAATTGGTTCGTTTCAGCAGTTGCCAGGGAGCGACAGATAACAGGCGTCACTGCGCCTGCCCAGCTATGACGACGCAGGAAGCCCGCATGTTCGTACGTGTAAAATATTAAAAGATCTTGCATTATGTCATAAAAGAAACAAGACATCAGAGGATACTTCAGGAGCATCGGAATTTCGTGAACTATACTAAAATGAATAATTCGGCTTAAAGTGCACAATCGTATGTCCAGATTCGGATGTAAGTTTTCTTGAGTACCAGTACTGTATTATCTCATGTTTGGTTCTTTATTATGGCATAACGCCATACAAGCTAGAAGATGGAAAACGTGCACTTGAAATGCTGCAAACAGTTGAAACTAGCCAACAGTGTGAAATTAAACACTTCGTTTCAAATAAATTGACTGCCTCAGTGAAAAATACAGGGTGATTCAAAAAGAATACCACAACTTTAGGAATTTAAAACTCTGCAACGACAAAAGGCAGAGCTAAGCACTATCTGTCGGCGAATTAAGGGAGCTATAAAGTTTCATTTAGTTGTACATTTGTTCGCTTGAGCCGCTGCTGACTAGGCGTCAGCGTCAGTTGATGCTAAGATGGCGACCGATCAACAGAAAGCTTTTTGTGTTATTGAGTACGGCAGACGTGAATCGACGACAGTTGTTCAGCGTGCATTTCGAACGAAGTATGGTGTTAAACCTCCTGATAGGTGGTGTATTAAACGTTGGTATAAACAGTTTACAGAGAATGGGTGTTTGTGCAAAGGGAAAAGTTCTGGACGGCCGAGAACGAGTGATGAAAATGTAGCACGCATCCAGCAAGCATTTGTTCGCAGCCCAGGAAAATCGACTCGCAGAGCTAGCAGAGAGCTGCAAATTCCACAATCAACTGTATGGAGAGTCCTACGAAAAAGGTTAGTTATGAAACCTTATCGTCTGAAACTGGTTCAAGGCAGGCAGCCCGTGACAGAGCACTTCATCACTGGCATCCAAAAAGCCCTGATTTTACCCCCTGCGATTTTTTCTTATGGGGGTATGTTAAGGATATGGTGTTTCGGCCACCTCTCCCAGCCACCATTGATGATTTGAAACGAGAAATAACAGCAGCTATCCAAACTGTTACGCCTGATATGCTACAGAGAGTGTGGGGTTATATTATGTTTCTTTCATTAAATACACATTTTCAAAGTTGTGGTATTCTTTTTGAATCACCCTGTATTAATAAAAGTCAAATCTCTTTAGCAAACCGACAAAAATAACTTCATCGTTGTGCAAGGTTATTAATGCTTGAGTGTCAGAAAGATGGAAATAAAACCTGAAACTAACAACATATTTTAGCCTTCCGTAACTATGCGAACTTATTTTAATTCATTTGGTAGGTCCCGGCCACAGAAATCCGTTTAGTTTTCATTTAATGTGAGAGCAATAAACGAAGAGGAAAGAGCAAAATCACTTAACGTAAGCACAGGTCACATGGAGACTAACCACCTCCTCACTACAACTCAGACTGCTCTGTGCATCAGCCCTGGATCTACGGTATTTCCGAACCGGAGCAATTTAGATAGTGGCACCCAGCCACACATCTGTGGCCGGAAGCGGAAGAAGGCGACTCAACTGCGCATGCGCAAGAGCCCGCCCGCAACTGCTCAAATGAATCATATGTAAACAACTGTCATGTCACGCTCATCGGAGGCAATTTGTTGTTAGGCAGCACTGCATATTCTTCCCAAAGCCTTTGACACACTTTGGTTGGTAGACGCTTGTATGAGCACTGTGTTTTGTTGTTGTATATGGCGCCATTTACTTTGCGACTTAAGTTTTATTTTCGTTTTTTTTTCTCTCGTTCATGTTTTTTTGCTGCAGCATTATTCTGCAGAAGCGGGATACAGTAATATTCTTCGTTATAGTATTGGTTCTTACCAGTCAAAATCACAAAAATTTAACTGGTAACTAAGACAAGGAAAAGTTCCCGGAATTCTAAGAAATTCCCGGTTTTTTGCCGGTTTTCTCCGGGACGAAAAAATTCCCGGGTTTTTCCCGGATCTCCCGGGTCGAATACACCCTGGTTCTTGCAATATCAGTTGGGTTGGGTTGTTTTGTGGGAAGAGACCAAACTGCGAGGTTATCGGTCTCGTCGGATGAGGGAAGGACGGGGAAGGAAGTCGGCCGTGCCCTTTCAAAGGAACCATCCCGGCATTTGCCTGGAGTGATTTAGGGAAATCACGGGAAACCTAAATCAGGATGGCCGGACGCGGGATTGAACCGTCGTCCTCCCGAATGCGAGTCCAGTGTGCTAACCACTTCGCCACCTCGCTCGGTCAGTTGATCTGAATATTTAGTTTAATGTTGACATTCGAAAAGGTTATACGTTTCTTAAGTTCCCATCGAATCTTTGTTGGCGAATAATATTGATCAACGAATTTGCAATAATTTTTAATTGAAAAATGGAATAAAGTTCAGCAATACATTCAACATTTTGATCGTGGTCTTTGGCGAATCTACTATAAATAAGACAAGAGTTTACGAGTGGTATAAAAGTATGACAGAGGGTCGAGAAGATGTTGACGATCGCCGTGAACGCTGTAAGATAGCCATTACTGAAGACAATGTGGAAGAAGCACACAAAATAGTTTTCCAAAATTCCCGAATCACCACCAGAGAGGTTGCTCATGATTTTGGTACGTCCTCTGGCCCACTCCAAGCAACTTTTCGGGCGTTTTCGGCATGAACTGTGTAGCACCAAAGTTTGTTCCAAGATTATTGAATTTCGACCAAAACCAACGCCACGTAGACTTCACTCAGAAACTGCTGAATGAAGTCGACAACGATCCAGATCGTCTAAAGGTTAGAACAGGTGATGAAAAATGGGCGTGTGGATATGACGTCAAAACTAAGGCCCAGTCGTCCTAATGGTAACTGCCTGAAGAGCGAAGACCGAAAAGGTTCGACGAGTTCGATCACGTGTGAAGGTTCATCTCACTATTTTCTTCTCTTACAATGGGATAGTGCGACAGGAGTTCTTGACTTATGATCGTACGTTCAGTAAGGAATACTACCTGGAAGTTATGCGCCGTTTGGGTGGAGAAATGCGAAGAAAACGACCAGAAATGTGACAAAACCGCTCGTGGAAATCGCATCGCAATAATGCTCCCACTGACACCTCAATATTTCTTCGTGAGTTATTGGCAAGAAACAAGGCCGTTATGTTTACTCAGCTAACCTACTCGCCGGACTTGGCGCTCTGCGACTGCTTTCTATTTCCGACGGTGAAGAGATGTCGTTGTGCCAACACTAATGAGAGAAAAAGAGGATCGCTGAAGGAGCTGATAACGATAACGAAAAGTGAGTTCCTGAAGTGCTTGCGAGATTGTAAAAGCTGGTGGCACAGGAGTGCTATATCTGAGGGGGATTACTCTGAAGAAAACACAGCGGATGTTGATGAATAAATAAAAATTCTTTAAGAAAGACAAAAATTCCCATTACTTTTTGAGCACACCTCGTATATCAGTGAATGTACTGCAAAATTATATCACAGTAATACACACATATCAGGAGATTGTTGGCCTCACATGGGCTGAGTGCACCACGCCTGCCAACAATGCTACGTAGACACAGGTCAAGGTGTTAACCAAGCTCGACAGTGTTTTTATGGGTGTTACCACTGTGGCAAGGCCGTTAGATGCCGGGGATGCCACTCACAAAAGCGTCTGGTGAGCTGTGTCCTGTAACTGTTCACCTGGGTGCAGGAGGAGGCTGGAGGCTGTCCTGTGTTCGCACCTCGGACACACTGCTATGGGTTTACACCACTGCTCGCCCTACAAGCATACACAGGCAGCCAAAGCAGAAACTCTTCCCAGTGTAGGAGACGTTTGTGGCTGCTTCAAAATCAGATTCAGACTGCAGAGTTTCCTCTCCTTTAACGGCCAAAAACACTCAGTCATATAAGTGCCCATGTATCTATAGTAACAGAACGTAGACTTCCAGTAAGTTGGCCATCCAGAATACGTGTCACACGGGAGCAGGAGTTTTGTAGCACTGGAGGCGTTGGTGAGGCAAACAGATTCCGAAAAATCCACAACAATGAAGCCAGTACTTGCTAGGCTAAAGATCTTACAATGCCACTGGTCCTATCAATTTGCATCTGGTTGCCGCTACAACAGTAGGAGTGATAGAAAAACGTCTGGACCTGAACCATGTCGATTACTCTATGCAAAAGTGCCTGATTCCACAGCCCAGACTTTCACTCACATTTTTAGTATTGTTAGAATCTGTAGATGTGACTTTGACCGTTTCAAGTGTTTAGTGTGAAATCGTGGGTGCTTGTGGGCCAGTACACACGCCAAAGACAGGCGAAGGCGCAATGTCTCCAACGAGACCACGCCTTGGAAAGCAACATTGGGCTCAAAACAACATCCAGCCTGTTAGCCACTGTACCGTCGTTCAGAATTCTCATTTCCTGTCTCACATTTCCATACAAACGATCAAGAATCGTTTCCCACAGTTATCAGAATTGTAATATCCATTCTTAAAATATGAAATATTTGATTTTGAGCCGGAAGGGCGACATTAGCAACT
This sequence comes from Schistocerca piceifrons, assembly GCF_021461385.2. NCBI lineage: Eukaryota > Metazoa > Arthropoda > Insecta > Orthoptera > Acrididae > Schistocerca > Schistocerca piceifrons. Next base: position 63,702,577 of record NC_060148.1, on the reverse strand, counting down.
CCATGTGCATGTGATATTTATAAAGGAAGCAACTGAGTACTTAATCGATTGATGGATTTTGGATTAAACAGGAATGATATCACATTTGGCAGGAAAATAACATGAAATTATCCTAAATTGTCTCTACCTTAAAAATAGTTTGCTACATTTAATTGCTGGGCACCGTTTTTAATATCAGAATTTTAGTATTATGAGTTCTGCTGATTGTAGTGAGGCAGTTACATGCAAATGATATGGTGAATTTCTGAGGACATACATCAATCGTTACGAGTTCTATGCTGTGTTTAGGAAGTCAAGATTTACTTGGAGCAAAATTTATCATGGTAATCTAGCTAGCGCATGAGTCATTGATTCACTCTCTTATCCTGTGGTTTACTGTTGCGTTCAGATATGTTGCAACCAAAAGACTCCACGTTCATTGTGTGTGTGTGTGTGTGTGTGTGTGTGTGTGTGTGTGTAATTTATTGCAGGTGCATGTGTTTGTTATTATGCAAGCACATTTATCTGTACAAATGGGGACTTGGACATGAGAATGAGTTTCTGTATATATGCAGTGGAGTCAAGTTAGTGCTATACAAATATTTCAGCCAAAATATTTCTTGGTAAAGAGTAGGTTTCTGCATTTGGTTACGCTGTTTCGAGAAATTTGCGAATAACTTTTGCACAATGGCAGGAAATGCACGCACATAAAAAAACGTTTTTTATCGCCTCAGTTCAGAGAGTTCCGGAACCTGTGCAGAAAATTGATATAGAGATCAACATAAACATCATTTCCGCCCTTTTTATTGTTCATGAAAACCACACACTGCATGTTGTACCACCATAACAGCGAGACCTTCAGAGGTGGTGGTCCAGATTGCTGTACACACCGGTACCTCTAATACCCAGTAGCACGTCCTCTTGCATTGATCCATGCCGGTATTCGTCATGGCATACTGTCCACAAGTTCATCAAGGCACTGTTGATCCAGATTGTCCCACTCCTCAACGGCGATTCGTCGTAGACCCCTCCGAGTGGTTGGTGGGTCATGACGTCCATAAACAACCCTTTTCAATCCATCTCAGGCATGTGTGACAGGGTTCATGTCTGGAGAACATGCTGGCCACTCTATTCGAGCGATGTAGCTATCCTGTCAATGTCACAAGGGAGAAGCACGAATAAACTTGTTGCACCGTAGTGGCTCCAAGTCCATGCAGGGGGAGAGGCTGCCGCCGACCATCAAATTGTTCAAATAGCTCTGAGCACTATTGGACTTAACATCCGAGGTCATCAGACCCCTAGAGTTAGAACTACTTAAACCTAACTAACCTAAGGACATCACACACATCCATGCTCGAGGCAGGATTCGAACCTGCGACTGTAGCAGCACCACGGTTCTGGACTGAAGCGCCTAGAACTGTTCGGCCACAACAGCCAGCGCCGACCATCCTATACTGTGAATCTCGTGTTCCCATACTGTGATAATTTTCCTTATAAGGTGTGTGTGTGTGTGTGTGTGTGTGTGTGTGTGTGCGTGTGTGCGCGTGTGTGTGCGTGTGTGCGCGTGTGTGAGCGTGTGTGCGCGTGTTCGGAAATAGTGTTGGAACATCTGTGATTTTTTGCAGGACATTATCTGAAGAGGAGAAGGGCAGGAGGCTGATCCAGGCATCTATTCAGGGCTCAATGCAAGAGCTGCAGGCACTGCTGGCGGCTGGAGTGAACTTGGGGGCGAGGGACATGAACGAGCGGACCCCCCTGCATTGGGCAGGTATCAAGGGATACGAGGAGATGGCGAGGCGCCTGCTGGCGGCAGGTGCGGACGTGGGGGCGAGGGACAAGTTCCAGCAGACGCCGCTGCACTTCGCTGCGTGGGGCGGCAGCGCGGCTGTCGTCAGGCTGCTGGCGGCGTCCTCCGCCGACCCCGACGCCAGGGATGTGGACGGATGGACGCCGTTGCACACTGCAGCGTTCAGTGACGAGACGGAAGCGGCTACGGCGCTGCTGGAGGCAGGGGCCGACATGGGGGCCGTAGATAACAATGGGAACACCCCACTGGACATCGCCAGACAGTACAACAACCAGCACGTGATAGACGTGCTGTGATAAACCTGAGAGTCCCACACATGTCTGTGGACTAAAATAAATAAACATTTTTAGCAGTACTTTTCGTTGTTTGTAGAATAAAGCCTACAAAAACTCCTGCAGTAAGTTTTTGTACACATTCTTAGACAGTGTGTATAAATCTTGTAGTAACACCAGATGGATAGCATAACGATAAAAGCAGCTGTATAATGAAAAGTAAAAAGACTCGAGCTTCCATTCTTGAAAACTAGATAAAAATCGAAAAATAATCCATTAACAATAAACACTGTGGCCCAGTTGTGCTCTCTCACGATGTCTAATGGCTATTGAGGTCGCTGATATGGAGTAGCTGGCATGAGTCGTGCTTGGGTGGCTCAGATGGTAGAGCACTTGCCCGCAAAAGGCAAAGGTCCGGAGTTCAAGTCTCGGTCCGGCACACAGTTTTAATCCGTCAGGAAGTTTCATATCACCGCACACTCCGCTGCAGAGTGAAAATCTAATTCTACCTGGCAGTAGATGGCAGCACAATGCACCTAATATGAAAAACGTATGTTTTGGAGGGTCACCGGATACTTTTGATTACATAGTCTATGTAATTATTGAAAAATGCTTGGTAGGAGCATGTTTGGTGGTATCTAAAACTACTGTAGATTTCTCCATCGCGAAAATTTTGCTTTACAAGGTCTGTAAAGAGAATGCAATTTCACTTCAGGTCTAAGAATAAATTTACTGCTTCCTGTGCAGATGATGCAAAAACAGTCAACTGTATTTACAGTGTGACATGTTTAGCAACATTCACACCATTTCAGTTCTTATCCCAGAGTAAATTTACACTCATGTCTTCAGTACGCATAGTTCTGTAGCTACTGTGTTAAATTACAATTGGACGCTGGTACCAATATACACACCACATCATCAGAAGTCATGTTATCAGTCTATTGTCAGTTAAAAAGAATGGTACAACAACGTCGAAACATACACATTACAGGGTGCAGCAGCAAATTTTCCATCTTCCCATATTTCCCTTCTGCCCACCTTCAGTGAATTTCTTTTCAGCCCAGCGCCATGTCAGCAGAGCAGCTGCAGAGGCTGCAACACAACAAGCCGAACCTCAGCAGTCAGTCTGCTGAACTACGGCTCGTGGCAACTGGAAAACAGTTTTGGCCAGTCCTGTCGGAAAACTAAGCAAGCCACACAGCACGTGAACTGTACACCACTCCCAGGGAATGAAAGCCAATTGTGTTCTTAATATTTCGAAAAATGGCTACTTTGCAATTTGTCAGAATAGATTATAAATAATTGCGGTGATCAATCTCCATTATCAAACAGGTTATTTCCACTTGTAAGGGTGGGGGTTTGTTTCTTTTTTTTTATTCTAGAATGGAGAACATCTATGTGGGGAAAATGATAACTTTAATGTCGCAGTATTTCTCACCAAATTACAGCTTTAAAACAATTTTCAACTTGACAACATAAAAACAGCGCAATGGGTAACGCATCTTGCCAACATCAAAAAGGGAAATAATTTTATACATAACAATATTAAATATTAACTCTCTGAAAGAACACTAATCCTAAGCACAATATTATGAAAGTTTAATTGGAAGTTTCATTACACTATTGCTCCTACACATACGTTATGATGTTGGTCAGTACTACGAAAATCGTCCGATTCCAGTTCAAAGTTCAGTACTATTTAGGATGACAATCAAGTCTATGGTGGATGATTAGTCAAGTGACAAATCTGAGGGCAAGATTACTCAAGGCCGCTAGAGTTTACAGTGGACGCAAGCTGGTGAACCAACAAAGTTATGCCTCTGCACGCGGTATTTACCTTAAGCTTGCAGCTGTCTGCAAGGCCGATCTCTCCCACTGAAATTCCTACAAAACTAATCTGGCCTTTGCTGAACTTTCCAGCATAAACTTTCCTTATGTTTCTTGCTATGCAAGGAAACATGTACTCAGCCCTAGTCTTATTATACAGGCACATGGTTGGAGCAGTGTGCATATTATAGTGCTCTTTCAGTTCTCGCAAGAACAGTTAACTAATCTGGCTGGTTCGCTTCTCCACAGTTGGAGCTAACCGTTGCTGCAGCTAATTTTTTCGCTGGAGTGCAGCCACTGTGAATGCACTGTCCACATAAATTTCTTCTCTGCATCGTACGGAGCTTTAAGCGCTCCATTCTGCACTTGAGAAGAATCCACCTGAAAAATTTCTCTCTTTTCCTACTCATGGCAGAACTACCTTCCTCCACTTGGGTTCCTCTTTCACGTCACGGCTTTTTTCAACCACTCGGTACGCTCCCTTTCAGTATTTTTCTCCTTCCTAGTGCGTTTCCGCCAATCGGACGTTTTATGACTGTTCTAGACGCCTACAGTACATTGACCTTTCTCGTGTGTCACCCATGCTGGACGAAACTGCATCACTCTTTTGTACGTATCCCATTGGAATTACGAAATGCAGTTTTCTAAAGCTTCTTCTCTGCCCTTGTGCAGATGCCCCGCTACAGGCGGTCCTCTGGCTCGAATCACCTGGCCCAGGATCGCTGTCCTCCTTCCTGCCAGCCCTTTAAGTGGTTTCTGGCGTAACTCCTGCAGTGCAACTTTGCTACGCTGTTGTGGAGCTGGCTTTTGAAAACTAAAAGCAACTCGTGTTCCCTGTTCTACCTTCCACTCAAAGACATGCATTGTATAGGAATGGTGTGTTAATTACCATCAATTCCTTTTTGCATTTCATATTGATAGGCAAATGTTCTCATAACTGCCGATTTACATTATGTCATCTTCACCTTCTTGTTGCGATTTGTAAATGTCTCATGTAAGGTGCGAATCTGACCATTTATTCTGCCACCTTACACCCTGACTACCAGGAAGCAGTGACAGCATATCTTACAAGCCGTGATATAATGAGAATGTAAGCTAGCCCAACAGATATTCAAAAACAAAGTGATCATCTATGAAACATGCATATAGTTTGTTTATGGCAAAGGACACTGAAGCAGCCACCAGACATCATAACACCGTCACAAACGGTACACAGCACAGGCAAAAAGAACATTAATATCATCTTCATATTATTATGCCTACTTTTCAACATCAGACTTCAATAGTAAAAAAAATGCAATTGCCCTTCAGGCAGAAGACAGATTGTCAACTACCAGTGCAAGACAGCGAGACATATTTCACAATGCCGACTTCTGAGTTGTATTTCACCAACATTTACCAAAGATAGAAAACATTAATAATTGATTCTTTAATTTCACAATAATTAATAGGCTGCAACCATACCTCACTGAATTCGATATAATATTTATGTCCAGATTGTTAAGCAATCCTTTATTCTAACTCTTCATTTTCCCTCATTAGGCTTCCTAGTCACATCTGTCACAAAAATCCGAACTGATCCTCATTCCAACAATTACTACACATGTCCTTAAAATCACCACCAAAAAACTCGTGATAAATAGAGCTAAATTTGTATCATCTTGTCTACAAATATTTAAAAAATTTAGATTATTTCTCACTAGTTGGTTTGGTAACTTTCCAATATGTTCAGGCTTAATAAAAATTATCTACTCATGTCTATCTCAGGTAAAATAGTAACTAACAACATCCTGATTTTCAAGAATGAAGTCATTGAATACAAGTGAATTATCTTGACATTGATCCAGTGCAAGAATTTAATCATTATTTGCACTAGAAGTACTAAACTTTTTATTATTTTTGTCTTTCACTTTCTTATACACCTTTATAAATTCTTGATTTTTGGCTAATCTAAACTTTCAGAGTAAACATATGAATGACTGATTTTGTTCCATTTCAACCAGGTCAGAGGTAAAATATATTATTGTCAATCATTAATGCTGTCTTTCCACAATCATTAGGTCCTATTGTTGCACCCTGAATGAAATGTGATGAACGCTTACAATGCTTACTTTTTGATTTCTTCTCTGGAGTTATTTTTGGTTCACAATCAGTTTTCATTTCGTTAATGATATTTTTAGTAGTAATGAATTAGCCACTTATTTCAATTGAGTGACAAGCCATCTGTTCTAAAAAAAACAGAAAGGAAAAACGACTGACTGTACCTATACAGCACAGCTATAATAATATCACATTGGTTGGTTTATGTACAAAATTTTTGACACCAAATAATACATTGAAAAATATTAACTGTATTGTGATGAGGAAATGATAAAAATTCATGTTGGACCCTATAGCTTAAAAACCATAGCAAATTTTACTGGTGCCAAAAAGCCAAATATACCCATTCAACCAAATGAGATTTTAAAACGAGTTATTGTTGAGAGCTATGTTAAATTGTACATGGAAAAAAGATAACTGTTGATAGTGTGTTTAGATTTAGTAATACAACTATTACTGAAACTTCCTGGCAAATTAAAACTGTGTGCCAGACCAAGACTCGAACTCAGGATCTTTGCCTTTCATGGGCAAGTGCTCTACCATCTGAGCTATGGGCAAGTGCTCTACTATCTGAGCTACCCAAGCATGACTCATGAACCATCCCCACAGCTTCAATTCTGCCAGTACCTCGTCTCCTGTGAGGATGGGTTGTGAGTGGTGCTTGGTTACCTCAGATGATAGAGCACTTGCCCATGAAAGGCAAAGGTCCTGAGTTCGAGTCTCGGTCTGGCACACAGTTTTAATTTGCCAGGAAGTCTCATATCAGCATACAATCTACTGCAGAGCGAAAATCTCATTCAAGATGTTCTTAAAATTATTCCATTTGAATTAATTAACATTAATTGTAATTTAGCTGATGTGATGTTTGTGAAGTATAGTGATCACTTTCATCGAGAAACTAACATTATTGCTCCATTTGGGCCTAATGTAGGATTCAGAGCATTAGTAATTCATGAGTAATAGAACAGTGTATAAAGTTCAGGATTTAGAAATAACTGTAACTAATGAAAATGATAAGCTGGTTAACTTCAATGGTGCTAGTGGGACAGTTATTTGAGAAAAGTCTTAATAAATTTTTGTCGCTATCAGGTAAGTAACATTGACAGCTATCAGTTTTACTCATTCAATTTGAATGAGAAATCTAAAAAATAATCTAAATATTCCTAAGAAACATATTGAAATTAACATTCACATGAGTGCTGGTTCAGTTCATTCAAATCATGCTCAGTTCTACATGGGCTTTAGTATTGCTGATATTCATTATTATCCAGCATAAGATGGTAAATCCAACAAAAAATTAATCGATAGTTATGTGGCAAACGTATCTGATTTTATAACAGAAAAGAAAGGTAATAATATTCTGTACAGAACATCTTTTTATTTCACCATTAGATTTATTGTATTTGACTCAATCTCTTGTTGAAAAAATAAGCATGGAAGGGCATATAATTAACAACGGTAAAATAAATAGCAAGGAAAATGAAGTGTTTTATCCATCAGAAGTGTTTGGTGGCTTTTTTAAAAATTGTAAAGAAATTATGTGGGTGGTGATCCTACTGTAATTTTTACTTGGAGTTCCAGTGCTGGAGATGATATACTTACACGAGCTAACTACAATGTAACTAAAACTGAAGTAAAAGGTACTCTTCCAAAAGAAGGTGAAATTGTTGTAGAAAGCATAGAGATTCTTGTTACTATCGTTAAATACGAACCAACTTATAAGACTGAATATTGACAAAAACCGAAAATTCCAATATTTTTCTATGAATTGCAAACTGTAGAAGTGTCTGGGTTAAGTTCTAAGAAGAATTTCAAGCTAGATATCAGAAGTTACTGCAACTCACTAGAATTTTTCACGCCTGATTTTATTTTCGTTGCATTTCAGACTGATTGAATAATCAACTGTTTGTTTCATCACTGTATGATCAGGTTCAACTATAGACTTTCTATTCCAAAAATGAGATAAATGAAGTTTTCCTGAAGCAAATGTGGAATATTAATCCACCAAATAATATTTTTCTCAAAGCTTATGATGCATTTCCTGATTTTAAATGTGCCACATAGGTGAAGGGCGATGTAAATGTAAAGCCATATAATTTCATTACCAAATCTGATTTATACCATTAATACGATTCATAGAAAAATATTGCTAGAAGTCAAAAGATGATGATGATGATGAAACAGTGTGCAGCTTATCATAATTGGGAAAGAAAAGGGGGGAGGCAGAGAGAGAGAGAGAGAAAGAGAGAGAGAGAGAGAGAGAGAGAGAGAGAAAGCTGAAAATCCCTCTGATGTTTCCTTCAGGGGACTGAAGGTTTTGTTGAATTTTATTAATAAAAAATTTTTCTATGTAAATGGAAGCACTCAAGAAGAAGCTCAATAGTGCAAGAAATCCTAATTTGTTCTAAAAAATTTGTGAGCTGCCAATATATGTTCTGAATATTACTGACTGACTTTTTGAGTACTAGACATGCAGAAAAATTTGTATGCAACTGAATAACGAGTTTAAGAATATTCTGTCTCAGATATTTGAAATTAACTGATGACAATTTTTAGTTTTTTTAAAAGGAAACGTTAAATTACAATACAATGGAATGAAGAAGTTTACAAAAAATAATGAATTTCATTCACATTGTGAATTCCATTACAATATTTACCTTATTTACTTACCCTATCTTACTTGCTAAATTTGAAGAGAAAGTTATATTGATTACTAATGATATTTTATGCTTTATACATTATGGAATCTCTGGGTGATCAAGAATCCTTTCCCCAAATTATTACAAATATAAATGATTTTTTTGAACAATTCTTAGAAAATTTATGAGGGAAAATAAATAAATGACAAAATTACCCTTCATTTCCCTATGTTTTCATTTATTTCCTTCCATTTTTCTTCACTTCTGACCATTTCTTTATTTTTTACTAAGAAAATTTTTTAAAAATGATGAAAATTCCACAAAAATAATGAAAAAATGGTAAAGGTAGATATATATTTTGTAAGTTCTGGGCTATTTTTTCTTAAATGATATCAGAAATTAAGAAAATCCTACATCATAAAAAACTCATATCCACTTAAGGTTATGAATAATTTATTGAAAAATATAAAAAAAATTAAAATAAATAAATAACAATAAAAACTGACAAATAAATGAAATAAAAAAGTTAATCATTGAAATTTCCTTCCACTTCCCTCCATTCCAAACCATCTCCCTCCATTTCACTCTGTTTACCTATGTTTTCTTACTTTTTTGAAAAAAAAAAGAATTCCTCAAAATGAATAGTTTATAGTACAATAAATATTTAGGTTCCGGTTATTTTTATCTTAAAATACAGCAGAAATCGCGAAATTCCGGAGAAATTGTGCAATTTCGATGGTTGCAGGAAGAAATGAGCCTGAACTGACGTATTTATCCTACTCTACTAACTAGATGTTATATCGTTGCACTACTAATAATCCCTGCCAAAGTTACATAATTCCACATAATTATGAAGGGGGATTGTAACGGATTCTTACATTCCCAGGGGTTGGGCTGGCATAGTGATTCTGTACATAAGTAACACTCCTTACATTGGTGATTCACAGTGACTGTGTTGGATACCAGCTGTACTCCAGTATTGTCATCAGAATATGTGCAGGAACTAGTGGGGACTGCAGCAAGATTCTTGACTACTTTGTTAGACATCAATTACTAGACGCCACAATCTGATGCTGGTGATACCAGAGTTGCTTGTGTTGAAATCCTATGCATACGAATGATATGGACGAACACTGCCATAATATTTTATTCTTTTAGGCATCAGTATTTATCACGTTCATTGGTGGTCAGATTAACTTGTACGCTGAGCGGTTCTAGGCGCTTCAGTCCGGAACTGCGCTTCTGCTATGAATGCAGGTTCGAATCCTGCCTTGGGCATGGATGTGTGTAATGTCCTTAGGTGTGCAGTGTGGGATCCTTACCAGTAGGACTGACGGAGTACGTTGAAAAAGTTCAAAGAAAGGCAGCACATTTTGTATTATCACGAAATATGGGAGTGTGTCACAGAAATGATACGGAATTTGGGCTGGAAATCATTAGAAAAAAGGCGTTTTTCGTTGCTACGGAATCTTCTCACGAAATTACAATCACCAACTTTCTCCTCCGAATGCGAAAATATTTTGTTGACACCGACCTACAGAGGGCAGAACGATCACCACAATAAAATAAGGGAAATCAGAGCTTGTACGGAAATATATAGGTGTTCATTCTTTCCGCATGCTATACGTGATTCGAATAATAGAGAATTGTGAAGGTGGTTCGATGAACCCTCTGCCAGGCACTTAAATGTGATTTGTAGAGTATCCATGTAGATGAAATGATGTTGGAGGAAGTGGGGTGGTTCACTTTGAACAAGGGTGGCCTTTTTTCTAGGCATCAGTCTTGTGACCGCTATGATGTGGCCCACCATGAATTGCTCTCTTGTGCCAAGCTTTTCATCCCAGAAAAGTACTTGCAATCTATGTCATCAGTTATTTGCTTGGATGTATTCGAATCTCTGTCATCTTCAACAATTTATACCCCCTACAGTTCCCTCTAGTTATTCACTGATGTATTAGCAGGTGTTGTATCTCCTATTCCTCCTTCTAGTCAGTGTTTCTCATACATTCCTTTCCTCACCTATCCCATGGAGGACATCCTCATTTCTTACCTAATCAGTCCACTAATTTTTAATACCCTTCTGTAGCACCAGAACATCTCACTTACTTCGATTCTTTTCTGTTTCAGTATCCCAGTGTCCATGATTCAATATCATACAATACCGTGCTCTAAATGTATATTCTCAGAAGTTGCTTCCACAAATTAACGCCAATTTTTATACTAGTTGACTGCCCTTGGCTGGGAATGACCTTTATGCCAGTGCAGGTCTGCTTTTTATGTGCTCCTTGCTCCACCACAGATTATTTTACTGTCTAGGTAGCAGAATTACTTAACATCGTCTACTTCATTATACCCAGTTCTGATGTTAAGTTTCTCACTGTTCTCGTTTGTGTTACTTCTCACTATTTTAATCTTTCTTCAGTTGATTTTTAATCAATATTTTGTACTAATTACAATATTTCTTTCCTATCAGTACAGCCTGTAATTCTTCACTTTCACTGAGGATAGCAATGTCATCAGCGAATCTTATCACTGATTTACTTTCACCTTGTATTTTAAACCTACTCTTGAACCATTCTTTTATTTCCATCGTTGCTTCTTCGAAGCGTAGATTGAACAAAAGGGGCCGCAGACTACATCTGTGTGTTACACCATTTGTAATCTGAGCACTTAATTCTTCGTTTTCCACTGTGTGTTCCCTCTTGGTTCTTGAACATATTGTGTATTATCCATCTTTCCCTAAAGCTTACCCATATTTTTGTCAGAATTTCGAACATCTTGAACCGTCTTATTTTGTCAAATGCTTTTTCTGAGTTGGCAAATCCAATAAATACATCTTGATTTTTCTTCGGTCATGGTTAAATCATCAATCACTATATCAGAAATGTCTCTCCCCATGCCTTTATCCTTCCTAAAGCCAAAAAGATTGTCACCTAAAATGTCCGAAATTTTCTATTCTATGTATTATTCTTGTCATCAACTCAAATTATGAGCTGTTAAGCTGATTGTGGATAATTCTCGTACATATTAGCTCTTGCTGTTTTCAGAATTGTGTGGATGATATTTTTCTGAAAGTCTGATGGTACATCACCAATCTCTACATTCTACATGCCGCAGCGAGTAGTAGTTTGGTTTCCACTTCCCCCCACGAACTTAGAAATTCCGACTTGATGTTAACTAACCCTTCTACCTTATTTGGTCTCAAGTTATCACAAGCTTTTTTAAACTGTGGCTCTCTCTCTTCCCTTTCGACTCCTGTTACTTCTTCTATCACATCAACAGGCAAGTGCTCCATCTCACAGAGACTTATCTACTCTTTCCACCTATCTACTCTCAGGTTGTGTCGAGGTATAGTTTGAACAGTGATTCTCACTGTGTTTTCATATGGCGTGAACTAGGAACCAGATACCAACCGCTTAATGTTCTTGAAAGGGACCTGTATGGAGGTCTGGTTTGATGGTGTGGGGTGGGATTATGATTGGTGCACGTGCACCCCAGCATGTCTTTCACAGAGGAACTGTAACAGGTCAGGTGTATCAGGATGTCATTTTGCACCAGTTTGCCTGCCTTTCCACGGGTGCAGTGTGTCCTACCTTCCTCCCGATGGATGATAATACACGGCTCCACCGAGCTGCCATCATGGACGAGTACCTTGAAACAGAAGATATCAGGTGAATGGAGTGGCCTGCCTGTTCTCCAGACCTAAACCCTATAGAGCATGTCTGGAGTGCTCAGTCGACGTATCACTGCACATCTTCAAACCCCTATGACACTTCAGGAGCTCCAACAGGCACTGGTGCAAGAATGGGAGGCTATACCCCAGCAGCTGCTCGACTACCTGATCCAGAGTATGCCTGTGTACGTGTGCATGGTGATCATATCCCATATTGATGTTCGGGTACATGCACAGGGAACAGTGGCGTTTTGTAAGCAGCTTCCACTTATGTAAAATTTGAACAGCTTTCACTTAGTTATATTCAGCAGAAATCCAACCTGCATTTGGATTGGATCTCCTCAACTCTTGTGCAGAAAGGTGTGCAGTATACTGCTGCATCAATTATCAATAAGCTACCACAAGAATTCAAAAATCTCGGCAATAATCCACGCACTTTCAAATCGAAACTGAAGAGTGACCCCATGTGCCACTTCTATTCTATTGTAGAGTTCTTTGAAAAATTGAGTTGATTCTTATGTTATATTGTTGACTGCTTTTACTGAAATTTATGGTTTGTCTTTTTTTAGGTTCATTAACATTAGTTTTATCTGTTATCACTTTTATGTTGTAATTTCATGTACAGACACATTCCATGACCCTGGGAGATTTGCTTCTGAATGGCGGTGGCAATAATAAAGCAAAGGTGAAGCAAGAACGGAAAATGTAGACTGCAGCAGCTTGCAGCCCTGTGTTCAGCAAGATGGTTTGACTGATCACCATCCCAGATGAGCAGCATGACTCCCACATGATATGGAATGCTGCCCTCACGGAAGATCAAAGCAGACTGGAAGGAAATGCAAGAGTTCAAATCGATCACGAGGACACAATTTTGTTTCCTGGAGGAGGAAAACAAGGGGACGCTGTTATTCCAAGAGCAGCTGTAATTCCCCCTCATAGGAATGAATGCCACGAACATTCTGATGGAGGAGAGTCGTGATGGGGATAGGGGAGGAGGGGAACAAATGGAAGGTTGTTGCCTCAGCAGCTGCAGAGTGCCTACCTTCAAAGTCTCCCTGCTACAGGTACAGAGGCTGGAGGATATTATTCCATGAGATCTAGAGAGGTGTTAGCAGTCTCACAGGGTCAGCCTGCAGAATCCAGGGCAGAAAAACTGTTGGCAGTGTGAACTGGCGAAATGGACATTTGCTGGGTGAGATTATCACACAGTGACACTGTGGAAAAGGATCTCCAAGTCAGCAAAGTAGAAGACCATTTGTCTTTGTTTGATTTTTTCGAGCCTTTGCGGTTCGCAGATGAGGACTCAGGCGTCTGTCCTTTACGGCCTGCTGGTTGTGTAGCAGATGATTTTCCCACCTGTGGTGAAGGTTTGGTGGCATGTTTCGCAGCTGGAGGAGGAGATGGGAATGCTACTATGACACTGGGCGATTTTCAACTGTAGTGCTGAATATGAGGTCACAAGTCTGCGTGGCCATGCCCTTTGTGGAGCAAGGCATATCAAGAATGGTGAATGCCAGATGGTAAAATGCAAGGTTTTTGACTAGCCAGCAAGCTGCGAGTGACAGGGCAAAGCAGTTTTTCCTTCACCCAGTTCTCCTGGATGGCACACTCATCGAGATACATGGGACATTCTTAGGATGAGGCTGCATGGTCACCATTGCAATTCATACAGTGGGGAGAAAGAGGTAGGGAATTGCCCTTATGAGCATCCCTACAAAATGTACACAGTTGGCCATGTCTCAACAGGAATTCAAATGTGGCTGTAGTGTTGACACTGGTAACAGACCATCAGGTCTGGAACAAGCAATCTGACTGATGACTTCATAGTGTGCTCTGATCATTGACGGAAATAATACTCTGTCAAGTGTGAGGAAGTGTGTGTGTGTGTGTGTGTGTGTGTGTGTGTGTGTGTGTGTGTGTGTAGCGCAGGGGGCACTAAGGATACATCGACCTTTTTCATCACCCTATGGACTGGAGTGATGCCCCGATCAGGGAGGAAAGTTTGGATTTACCCCTGTCAGTCCATCAAGTAGCGTAATGTAAATAACAGTATGTGAAGAACTCAGCATTTGATGGACCTTGAGATGAACAGGATAGCTATGGAGGAGCAAAGCCATAAGCAGTTGTTGGGCTTGAAAATCGCAATTGGTCTCTAAAATCGAAGTTCCATTTCTTAAATGAGAGCACTATTTCCCAGTGCCTGTAATTGCATCAACACCTCTCTAAATAATAAACAGACTAACTGTACCGAAGGGCTGACTGTATTCAGTGCGTGATACATGATGAACTGACCTGCAGCTTGGAGATTCTTGGAATCTTTAGCCTCACTCAGTTTACATTTAGTAGACATACTCCGGGATGGTGACGGACTCGTTGTGAGAAAATCCTAAATGATTGCCAGTGTCTCTGATGGTGCGCTCCTTCCACCTGGGAGCCCCCTCAGAGTGGGGGCCTCACCCCCATTAAGTGATTGTTCACACCTCAGGTGACACCTCCCAGACTTCTAACAGAGGGACCAATTGGCAATATGGTAAGGTCACAGCTCAGCAATCACCCATCCCTGGGCCTGAGCTGTACCAGTGGGTACACAGGAACCCTACCTGTCGACCCAGAGCTGGGAATTATGCATTACCCAGTCACCTGTCACGCATCAGATGCATGGGCCAGCCTTCAGGAGCATACAGGTAGGAAGAAGAAGAAACAAGAAGCAATGAAGTGCACCGACACACAGTTTTAATCTGCTAGGAAGTTTCATATCGGCGCACACTCCGCTGTAGAGTGAAAATTTCATTCTAGAAACACCCCCTTTCTTCCTCAGATCGCTGAAAAATATTTACTACAGCAGACAGTTCCATCCCTCCACTTGTTCTCTCATAATTTTTTCAACAGTTCAGCTTATGGGCTTCTACTCTTTCTCTATCCACGCCAGCACATGTCCATCCTTGACAATATTTCGTCAAAATCTCAAGGTCCAGGACTTTTCCTGTGTCAGCACTTGTTGCCTTTTCAACTCCATTCTTAGATTTGTGTCCTCGTCTCTGCCAGGAACCATCAAAGGCAATACTGATATCAGTGCAACCATCATTTGCTTCCACTGCTTCTTTTGTTGCAAATATCATGTAATCTGTAGCCACTTCATTTACACAATCACCAACGACATTTGTGTAGTGTTTGTAGTGTTCATACTCTGTAGGACAGCCTGGTAAATTCATGATGCTGCACAACATTTTCCCAGCTGTCTGACCCTTCCCAATGCACCTCAGTCCATATACTAATCTTACGTTATTAGTATACAGGGTGGTCCATTGATCGTGACTGGGCCAAATCTCTCACGAAATAAGCGTCAAACAAAAAAACTACAAAGAACGAAACGTGTCTAGCTTGAAGGACTCCAAAAAGGCACCAAACCAAACCCCATGTATTTGTTCTTGCAGTGTGCTTCTGTAGTTCTCTTTGTCGCAAATGTTTGTTGTACAATAGGGGACAGTCTGAAGAGTAAATTCTGAGGCCGCTCGAAGAATCTGGATCTGATGTTGACAATGATGGGTTTGGAACTACAATTAGTTGTTCTGAAATAGATGGTACTTATAACTATGCGTTTAGGGATCACAATTATATTCTCGGCAGTTTCACTGATTCATTTATTTTGATGGTAACAATGTGTGTTCCAAAAATGAAAATGGGCTATCAGATGTATTACAACATTCAATGAAGCAGAGGCAGAATACAACAGAAGTAGTCCCAAAGCAATGTTGTTGACTGCGTAAATGACGATGTTCAACATCAATTACTGCTGTTTTAAGGTGCAAGTAATGTCTTGGCACGTTTTAACGCAAAAAGCACTGAATTTGGTTGTCGGAGCGTCTTTATTGACGCTAATGTCATAAAAAAACAAAGACAAAAACGAACTGCTACACTGCTGCAACAATTTCCAAATTGCGGAGGCAACATACGATAACTTCCAGGCCCATTTGGGCTGCTGTGACACTGCATGAGATGTATCAGTTTTTATCCAAAATTATTCACATGTGCCTTGTACAGAAACCCAATGTTATGGACTATTGGAGCAATGTGCTGATACTAGATTCTTCTTTACCTGCAAAACTCATGAAGAGGCAGATTTCGGTCAATTCACTTTGCGCTTCACTTGAATAACAATGATAATTACATAGGAAGGGGGTCAATCAAACCATGATCCTATACACAAAATCCAACCTTTTTTTGCTAACTTTGAACTGGAAAGCAAGAACGGGTTTCATCCTGGCGAAAATCTCACAGTTGATGAAGGTTTATGTCCATTCATAGGGAGAATTCGATTTCGAGCATATATCAAGAATGAACTGAGCAGGTATGCTATAAAATGTCTCATTGTAAGTGATTCAGCAACAGGATATGTTTTGAACTGTGAAGTATGCACTGGTGCAGATGAGAAAGACAACAGTGCAGATTCAGTGGTGCTACATTTGTGCAACAGTTACCGTATTTACTCGAATCTAAGCCGCACCTGAAAAATGAGACTCGAAATTCAAGGGAGAGAAAAATTATAGACCGCATCTCCAAATCGAAAAAAGTTGGTCCATTGTAATATGAGACAATTTAGGTCGAACGAATGACGACACAGCTACAGTAGTTTGGTTCGAGTCTTAAGCTTAGCAGTTAAGCTTTACCAAGTAGCCATTGCTATGCGTCAGGCGCTCCGTCTGTATTTATACGGATACCCTTCCTTTTCCACGTGCTTCGTCTGGTTTAATTGACTGCTTTTTTTTCTTTGATCTGATAAGCGCAGTTTTCTTTGTTATAGGTGCTTACGTCACTCTAAGCTGAAAATGCATTACTGTACTGTGTCATGCATTGTTTGTCGCATTCTGACAGTGCGTGTTTACAGCCTGTCGCCACTCGCGGCATGGCTTGCTTTTGTGCGCGCTAACGCCGCTTACAATTAAAAAAAAGAGGAATCATCTCATTAGCGAAATAATGACAAGAAACTCCTATTTGTTGTTACTTACACTGCTGCTTTCTTTGATAATGATCAACAAGAACCAAATAATAGACTGCGTATGATAGAAGATGTTCTGAACGAGAGTTTAGCGAAAATTTTTCTCCGTTCGAAAATCTTTGCAGGCGCCTCTTTAGTACATTACATTCTACACAGAAATTAGAGTCATCTTAGATTTAAAAATCTAGTCAATTGCCGTGCTTCGTTTCTGACTATCACTATTAGGCATAAGAATAATACGAATATAAACATGACATGATGTCTATTCTTCCGCGTTTGCTGTTGTCTCACTCTAGTTTCGTAGTTTATTCGGCAGACGGGATTTAAATGAGATAGCAGCAAACATGAAACAATACATGGCAAAATGTTTATATGCGTATTATTGTTATGGTGACGAGAATACTGCATGTGATAGTTCCTATTAGTAACCACCTCTTCTCACAGATAGGAAAAAATTCAGAACGTAGAGTAGACCATATTGACATACATCCCAAACAGTCTTGCCAGTCGGATTTTCGTAGTACATTGAAATGCTGCTACATTCGAAGATGAACAATACGAAATTTGTATTTACTTCGTTGGATAATGTATGAAAATGCAGTGGTCGAAACTCAGGGCGGAGAAAATAGCTCGTCTTCCACCTTTTTTAAAAAATTTATTTACTAACGCAGAGGTTTTGGCGCCAGTATTTATCTTTGTGCCTACAAAGCATGCCTGTGTAGCGCTACATAAATTCGACGGCAGAAGTAAGTTGTGGCGCCACCCCACCAACTTTTTTCAGAATTTACGTTTACTTTGCGCTCGATTCTAAGCCGCAGGCGGTTTTCTGGATTACAAAAACCGGAAAAAAAGTGCGGCTTAGATTCGAGTAAATACAGTATCTACATAAGTGTCATACACCGTACATGGGCCGGTTTTATACTCCTGTAAAATTATTTTAAAGATTGTTTGATGAGGGCACATCTGCTGTTGGCACAGTAATGAGAAACAGAAGAGGCCAACCACAGGAATTCAAACAGAATAAGCTAAAAAGAGATGAAATAGTATTCAAGAGAAAAAATTCACTGGAAAGATACTAGGGGTGTGTTTGCCCTTTCTACTAAACATAGAATGACAAGTAGTGTTAGAAAGACAAAATTCAAGGCTGGAATGATAGAAAAATTGAAGCCTGATACTTGATTACAATAGAAATATAACTGGTGTTGATCATGGGAGATCAGCTAGTGACCTATTATTTTCAACGACAAACAATGAAATGGTGGAAAAAGGTATTTTTTTCCATGTACACTCCTGGAAATTGAAATAAGAACACCGTGAATTCATTGTCCCAGGAAGGGGAAACTTTATTGACACATTCCTGGGGTCAGATACATCACATGATCACACTGACAGAACCACAGGCACATAGACACAGGCAACAGAGCATGCACAATGTCGGCACTAGTACAGTGTATATCCACCTTTCGCAGCAATGCAGGCTGCTATTCTCCCATGGAGACGATCGTAGAGATGCTGGATGTAGTCCTGTGGAACGGCTTGCCATGCCATTTCCACCTGGCGCCTCAGTTGGACCAGTGTTCGTGCTGGACTTGCAGACCGCGTGAGACGACGCTTCATCCAGTCCCAAACATGCTCAATGGAGAACAGATCCGGAGATCTTGCTGGCCAGGGTAGTTGACTTACACCTACTAGAGTACGTTGGGTGGCACGGGATACATGCGGACGTGCATTGTCCTGTTGGAACAGCAAGTTCCCTTGCCGGTCTAGGAATGGTAGAACGATGGATTCGATGACGGTTTGGATGTACCGTGCACTATTCAGTGTCCCCTTGACGATCACCAGTGGTGTACGGCCAGTGTAGGAGATCGCTCCCCACACCATGATGCCGGGTGTTGGACCTGTGTGCCTCTGTCGTATGCAGTCCTGATTGTGGCGCTCACCTGCACGGCGCCAAACACGCATACGACCATCATTGGCACCAAGGCAGAAGCGACTCTCATCGCTGAAGACGACACGTCTCCATTCGTCCCTCCATTCACGCCTGTCGCGACACCACTGGAGGCGTGCTGCGCGATGTTGGGGCGTGAGCGGAAGACGGCCTAACGGTGTGCGGGACCGTAGCCCAGCTTCATGGAGACGGTTGCGGATGGTCCTCCCCGATACCCCAGGAGCAACAGTGTCCCTAATTTGCTGGGAAGTGGCCGTGCGGTCCCCTACGGCACTGCGTAGGATCCTACGGTCTTGGCGTGCATCCGTGCGTCGCTGCGGTCCGGTCCCAGGTCGACGGGCACGTGCACCTTCCGCCGACCACTGGCGACAACATCGATGTACTGTGGAGACCTCACGCCCCACGTGTTGAGCAATTCGGCGGTACGTCCACCCGGCCTCCCGCATGCCCACTATACGCCCTCGCTCAAAGTCCGTCAACTGCACATACGGTTCACGTCCACGCTGTCGCGGCATGCTACCAGTGTTAAAGACTGCGATGGAGCTCCGTATGCCACGGCAGACTGGCTGACACTGACGGCGGCGGTGCACAAATGCTGCGCAGCTAGCGCCATTCAACGGCCAACACCGCGGTTCCTGGTGTGTCCGCTGTGCCGTGCGTGTGATCATTGCTTGTACAGCCCTCTCGCAGTGTCCGGAGCAAGTATG
Organism: Schistocerca piceifrons; assembly: GCF_021461385.2. NCBI lineage: Eukaryota > Metazoa > Arthropoda > Insecta > Orthoptera > Acrididae > Schistocerca > Schistocerca piceifrons. The sequence continues at coordinate 63,682,629 of NC_060148.1, read as the reverse complement.
GTGGGTCTGACACACCGGTGTCAATGTGTTCTTTTTTCCATTTCCAGGAGTGTCTGTATGATGTGCGTCGTCCATTCTTACATTCTGTACAAGAAACTTCAGCCTGTCTCTCAAAACAATCCAGCTTGTTTACTTTTATGGTGAACCTGGGAAAACAAATAGCCTGTTTGCTGCTGAACCCTGCTTTTCATCTTCGTTGAAAGCTTCATGACTAACAGCAAGGCATTTCCCCACTCACATCGAATCAACAAGCAAGAAGTATGCATCAAGATACTGCATTGTTTGCTGTGTGAAGGGCACACGCAGTACCGACAAGTGAGAAGGGAGACCAGATGGTGGTGTGAAGAATGTAATGGAGGATTGTATCTACTTGACTGTTTCAAGCAGTATCTTAAAAAGACAAATTTTGCTCAATGGAAATGTTGTATACATTCAATGAACTAGTTCTAGTTTTGTACATTTCATAATAAATTCTGATTTATCGCAGTTACAAACTTTTTCTACCTCTGAATCTTCTAATTTTCAAAATATAATGATTCTGTAAGTATGTGATACCTTTCAAAAAACTTTAAACAAATGGTGAGATATAGGACGATAATACAAACATCAGTTAAAAGATTTCCTGACAAATAATGGCTGGTTGCGACAAATAATGGTTGGCCGAGACAAATAAAATAACTCCAACTGTAGAAACAGGGCAGAACGATAAACATGGGACAGCAAGCCGACTTCAAATAAAAGTCACTACACTCAGTGTTATGTTGTGTGGAATAAATGTTTGGCAACACTCTAGATCAACTGCAGCTGCAGACAGTGTGGCATTGGCAGAAAGTGGTCCAGGCCTGCTATGTGGGCTTCCCCCTACCACATCCACACTGAAACTAAACCGAACTACTCCCGAACAGGCCATGAAGGCCCAATGGTACCGACCAGCCGCAGTGTCATCCTCAGCCCATAGGCGTCCCTGGATGCGGACCTGGAGGGGCATGCAGTCAGCACACTGCTCTCCCGGCCGTATGTCAGTTTCAGAGACCGGAGCCGCTACTTCTCAATCAAGTAGCTACTCAGTTTGCCTCACAAGGGCCCAGTTCACTTAGCTTGCGAACAGTGCTCAGCACACCGGATGGTCACCCATCCAAGTGCTAGCCCAGCCCAACAGCACTTACCTTCGATGATCTGACGGGAACCGGTATTACCACTGCAGCAAGGCTGTTAGCACATCCACATTATCAACCCTAAAGTAATTTTGAACAGACTATACATGAAGGCATTACCGGAACAGTATGAAAACTTCATTGTCTACAGCTGTGGTTAGTTTCAGCAATATGGAATAGCTTATGTATTATAAACATTCAGAAAAGTTATTGCATGTTAACGTTCAATGAAAATCAGAGAAACTAATTTTCATCGATGTAGATATCATTTTGATTACTTATCGTAACAGTAAGTCACTTGTTTGACACCTATTGTCAATTACAATTATTTATTTGATTTATGGTCCAAAAGTAGGGAATTCTACCTGTACTTTCATGATTCTTGCAAGGTAAACTCCCTATTGCATCTCCCTCAAATTAAGTGGTAAGGTGGCCCAGTGCTCATCAAAAGTGATGATAGATCAACCATGAAAACAGGAAGATGGCACATTGAATGGTGAAAAACTCAAAATGGAAACAGTGAATGATCCCAGGTGAACAAGTGCAACATCTAGGGAAGTTTAAGACCTACAGTGTTGGGGTTAAGTGGTCATGTTGGACTGCCAAGCAGATGAGATGGGCTCAAGACTTTCCATTCATTTTTTGACAACATTGTTAACAGTCTGTCCAGTCATTGAAATGTTTGGCCTCTTCTGTAGTCTTAGCAGTTGTCATACTTTACATTGGTTATATAGAATATGGGTCATGTGGTAAGGATACATTCCATTGCAAGTTCATGAGATCAATAGTGAGAGCAGGCAAGATACCACAGACATCTAACAGAAGTGAAAACAACAGGCAAAGCATATGAACCATGTTACAACAATGGAACTCAAAAGTCACAACTTCCAAAAATAAAATGCAACTTAAATGTTAAAAACTTGTTTTGACAAAGTGCACAGAAACTGTGTGTTTGTGAAACTATTGTGTTCACTTGTTGCAGCTTATGTCATAAACTATTATGTTTTCATCATTTCCTTGAGAGTGATCACATTTGCATTCAAATGAACACCTAAATCAGGCAATCTCACTCATTCACCAGGTGTGCAAATTAGGTGCAGAAGTAAGATTTGTATCCTATGATACACCTACTGTCACTAAAGCCTTGTATGACTTAGAAGTGTTTTCCTTTGGAGGATGTGATTGACTTGTCACCTTGTTATAAAACTTTGCAGTTCCTATTCGAGAGCCACTTCCATTTGGTTAATACAGTAGTTGTGCAGAATCAACTTTCAGTATACATCCCTTCATTACACCTCACTGTAGAAATGGACGTTACAACACAACACAGGCACAAAGTTCATTACTGTGAATAGTTGGAAGAAAAAAAAAAAAAAAAAAAAAAAAAAAAGAAAAAAAAGGGAATGAAAAAACTTTGAACATGACTCACCCACTTTGTAGTCCAGCACTGTGACCCATTAACGACAACCCTGTGGCTTTTCCACATTGTTCTATGTTGCATTTGTGCTTGAACCATACTCCATTTCTATTTTGCTTCTTTTAATAATCCAATACACCTTCCTGTTTTCATGCTTAATTTGTGCTCAGTTTTTAATGAGCTGTCAACTGGGCCCTCTTACCACTAAATCTGAGGGTACAATGGGAACTTTCCCTTGTTAGTACCACCTCACCCGCACAACACTGACTGATTTATCAATTTTATGTGCAGCTTTGTGAAATATTTGTTCTCTTAGTTAATATCTCCTGCCTCAAATGCAGCTTCAATTTTTTTGACAGTTTATCAACAAAAGTATACATGACAATTTACAAGCTTAGAAATTTTATTATTTGCATGTGCTATCTTCTGTCTGTGGCTGTTGCTGAATATGCCCACTTTAACTGTTTTACAGTTAAGAAAATGGAACTCTGGCACATATAACATTATAGAATGCTTGACTATCCCAAAATTCAACAAAATATTGCAAGTTTTGCACAGTGTTATGTTACATTCATGTTGTATCACTGAAAATTGATGCTGTATTTTTTCCTCCCCTACTTTACGAAATAGGTAAGTTCCTTCTATCTGCATAGTAGCCTCATACAGTATTACAATGTCCATTGGTTGTTTTTCTGAGTGGTGGAATATTTGCATGTGGTGTGACATCTAGTTTTGTGGCCCGATTGTAGAAATTTTTAAGACTCGCCCATCAATTTTCCAGTTTGTCTGGCCTGTAGTTGGGCAGACTGCCTAGTGGGGGTAGTCATGGCATTATCAGCAGTGGCACCTGTCCATCTGGAGTTGCTACGTGCCAGGCTGCAGTTTCTCTGTTGACGTGACGCTGGACTGAGCAAAATGTGCTGAAGGTAGGGGGAATCTTGAAAGCATGATAATGTGCTGTAGCATGCTATACTGTGAGAGTGAAGGTCTGTGTTAGCTGACAGATGTATTTATATTTTTTAACTGCACCATTACAGCTGTGCAGGATGGGAATGTTGATGCAGTTCTTCGATTCTCTTTAATTAAGTGTAAAATGATAATAGGATTGCGGATGACAGGTGTATCATGCAGTGTGGTGTGAATATTGGTAGATATGGCATGAATATTCCTAGTAATGTCACACTGTAACCTAAATTTAGCTATGGGCATGTTAAAGTTCTTTTAACAAGATATGCGCACACATGCTTTCTGGGTCTACATGCCTCGTTACTAAATGCACTGATGATAGCTATACCACAGCAGAAATCTAGATAGATATGCCGTAACTGACACATGTGCAACATACTGATGTGTTCATCACTCATTATCACAATGTCAATAAACATATATGGCATCATCTGTACTGCAGACAAAGAAGCAAATGCTGCCTAAGATAAGAGCTGACAGTACATTCTAACCAAGCAACTTCTGTGGCAGGACCTGGCTGCAGTGCAGTTTACACAAGTTTAACATAGCACCATACATGTCCCTACTAAGTACATTTGAATAATGAAATGATGTAGAGGACTGTTTCACAGAGCTTATGGGGTGCCGCTGGGTGACATCTTTGGCAATCACTGGTGCTTTGCCATTTGTGACTTTAAAATCATCGAGTCTTCTCCTCTCAGACTATCAGGAGTTGTGTAAGACATAATTTGGAAGCATTGCCTTAAATTGTATGAACAGTTTATATGACAAGAAAAATTAAATTTTCCTGTGTGAACTGGTTCACTGCTACAGAAAAGCATTTAGGGTTCTGTCTTCGAAAGATAAGTTACTTACATGAGTTTACTGATGTCTCCTCTTGATACTGTTGCTGAGACATTACTAAATGAGACATGCACTATGTAATCACAGGTGCAAAGGAACAATTTGAAGGATGATTTTTTTTATCATTTATTTTGAAACTATGGAGAAGTGATATTGTGGAAATTTGTTTTACACCACATACACTACGAAAACTGCAAACTTGATTGTAGCAAGTCAACCACCTGATGGTTATTTTCCTGTATGGCGAAATCCAGAGCTGTTGTTCCAGCGTTATTTCTGGCTGCCTTGTCCGCTCCTGCCTCGAGCAGCATGGACACAACTGTGGCATTGCCTGCAACTGCTGCCCAGTGCAGTGGAGTCCTCCCACAGGTATCTACGACATCTGGGTAGTTACAGTCAAGGGGAGGGTCTGATGCCACCAGCAGCAGCCACACCACATACTCGTGGCCCCATATTGCCGCCAAGTGGAGAGGCGTAAGCTGCTCGAAGTACTCCACAGCCCCCACGTCTGCCCCAGCTCGCAGCAACCATCTCACCACCTCCACGTGCCCTCTGGCTGCTGCCCGGTGCAGAGCAGTCCACCCAAAGTGGTCCCTCACCCCCACATCAGCACCTGCCATCAGCAATGCCCGCAGCTCCTCCACTGCCCCCTTCTGAGCTGCCCAGAGTAGCAACTTGTCTCGCTCCTCTCCACAGAAGCTCCTGCACAAAAGATCAAGACGACATTTTTCGCTATAAGCGCACACACCAAATGAAGAAAACTATCAGAGAATCCTCTTTCCAGAGATAAATTACAAATCTAGAAATGTTCCTTCTGTGATACAAAACAGCTTCAAAGTCAATGCGTAAGCTACAGATGTAAAGCAGAATTCCCTGAGCATACTGTAGACATCTGTACTCTATCATGCTCACAAGACTGGCAAGATTTTCTGCTTTACCATTATGCCACCTGGTCATATGACCAATTTTTGTTGGAAGCTGATCTTTTCACCCTTTATTTCCAAACAGTAATACCAGACTGTTTCATATAAACCCTTTGTAGTAAGACAAGCCACAGTCCTCCACAGACTATTCTCTCAAAGTTGCTACTTCCACATATCCTGTGGGAGAATCTCTGATATTAGTGTTTGGAACTCAAAGGTGATCCATGTGCCCCCTAATGTCAAAACCTGTAAATGGAGAACCCTTCCTTAGAACCATAACCTCTTTTATCAAAAAAAACGCGACATACCACACAGCTTCTGACCATACAACTTGATTAACACCTCCATAAATGACGGAACTTACTCTCTGACACAAGTTGGATGGCAGCAGGCAGCCATGAGCAGTGCAGCTCTGACAGATGGGCAGTTGAAGTTGGTGTGGGACTAACTGCCGGCAGCGAGACGGAATGCTGTACACACAGAGATTCCACAAGTGAGTATTTACATGAGGACCAGAACTCATACTGCATACAAGAATAGCCTGTCAGTTAATATGAAGACTTACCAGAGAGCTAATCAGTTCCTATACTATTCTTACCACATTCTCTGTAGGCATAACAAGCATGCAGTACAACAAACTGTTGAAAATGAAGCACCAAGTAAAGGCAAATGCAAGGGCCAACAATGTTTCTGGGTTGACATAATACTAGTGATCACTTCAAATACGATTCCACAGCAATAGTCACACAGAGGTTAGAATAGCACTTATCAGGTTGTCTCAGACCTTTAAACATACACTTATCAGAAAGTCTTAAAAATCATTTGTAGCTGCTATAGTAAAACTGGCCTGTAAGAGGCACACACAAACAGGAGTTTGACAGGTTTTGAACTTAGCAGGGGAGGTAATTCAGAGATGGTAGTATTGCAGAAAACTAGCAATAGTAACAGGATGGAACTAAGGCAGTGGGTAAAAATATTATCACAGATGATTTAAATATCATCCAATAAACAAACTTGACACACATTGAAAAATTAGCACTGTTAGCAGGCAACCATTAAAAACATAAAACTCGGAATTTGGGTTATCAACATACTGTAGAAATGATATTAAGGATTTCATGCACATGCAGCAAATGTGAAGGAAAATTTGTCAAACTGATGATGGTCAGAAACTACAAAAAGGATTCTGTACAAATTATCAATAGCATTTTCAAAATATACTTCTAAACAAACCAGATAATGTAGAAGTATTTGAATGTTATTTTTCAGTAACAGAATTTTTTAAAAGAATGGTTTTCTTTTTCAAACATTAATTTTCATATAAAATTACTCTGAACAAAAGAGACAGATTTCAGAGTTTACTCTGAAGACAAAAAAAGTCTGCACAGTGCAGGCAATATCTCAAAGAGAATGTTAACAGTTGGATGAGTAGCCAGTTTCATACAGCATACGCATTTAAAAATATCTGAGAAATAAAGGGAAGCGACATGGACTGAGCACACGTATCTGATACAGTGTAGTAAAGGATAGTTCAATCTTAACATCTTGTCATCAGTATTGTGTGTTAGAGATGTATCAGTGATTGAATCAGGAGTACAGAAGGTCACCTGCTATTGGTGCCAATGACACCCTGGTCTTTGGTAGCATCACAGACAACTTCAGGCAAGGTACCAGGCCAAAGATTTGGTGCCTGCTCCTCCAGGATGCAGTACAGTGTGTTAACCAGTACATATTGTTCTGTGCTTTGTAGACAGGAGTATACTGTAGTGTAGCACATGTTCTGGGCCACTGCTGAACATAGCAAGGAGGAAATGTGAAGGTGAGGCTAACCTTTGTGTGCGACCACTGGAAGCTGTTGAGTCACTGTATGGACTGGATTGTGGTCATGTGGGGTAGGTATGAGGTGTACTTATATAGGAACTGTAAATGTTACTAGTCACACAGAAGGTTTTGATCAACTGCTTATTGGAACTGTTTTTATATACCTGTTTTTTATGCAGGTAATATGCAATTTTTTATAAAAGCAATAAGGAATGATGCAACAAAAATCACATGCACATGCACAGGAGGGGTACCTAGGAACACTTCAGAATGCAACATTTTGTGAATCTCAAAGCAGCTAGTCAGGAACTTTCGTAGACACACCATTTTGAACAAACATTAAAATTTTTATTTATATAGTTTCTTAAGCCGAACAAATGTCGTTATGCAATCGTCCTATAGACCCATAGCATTATCTTCATATTTAATCAAAAACTCTTAAAAGAGTTTTTGAAATGGTGGATAGAGAAACACCACTGTTCTGAAGATGCAGTTCGGATTCCCCAAGGGAAAACTGTTCGTGACAGCAGAGGGACTTTGATACATGATGTTCAACAGACCTTTATGAATAAATGTTTATATTCAGTATTGTGTGATAATAGCTGGCACTTATTACATTGTGACAATTATTACACTGGAAAGATAGTTTGTTTCTTCTGGGTCACACCTTATACTCATCTGTGGAATTAAATCTTTGCTTTGAGAAAGGAGAATCTATGTTCAGTACTATGCAAATGTCATCAGAACTGTGGGGGATGAGATAATTTCCCTCAGGCAGCTGTGCTGATCTCCCTCCTGTAAAATGTATGTGTGTGATCTTAAGAAATGTTGCTCACCAAGAGTATTCACCTTACAATTCACTGATAAACAATTTGACAGCTTATTCCAGTGACACACAAAAAGAAGATATTGTAGCATGCTGACTATATCCAGGCATCTACCATTTACACGAAAATTACAATCAGCCTGTGTAGTGTACTGCAGCATCACAGACAGTTGGCAAGCAAGGAATGTTGTCACGGCAGTAACTAGACAATGATGATGCAGTGCTGCAAGGCAGGTAGCTTCTTGAAACAGTTAACTCAACAGTATTGCACAGAGTACTGCAGCAAGGGGTAAGCCAGGTTTCCGAACTGACAATGGCAGTGGGATTTCAGGATATGTGAATGATACTGCGCCAATACCGACAGTTAATACTGAACGTTTTTGCAATGAAATTATTCCCAAACCCGCAGCCCTAACAGAAAAATAGGGCTGTACTGGGCAAGGGCGCTGCACAGATCTGACAGTGAAACTTACAGGGCGAGAAATAGCTCTAAGCAGCACATCTGGCCTACCCAGATCGACACCAGGAGCATGGCCGACTCCTGCCCGGGAGACAGCAGGTCCCTTCCTATGAATCACCAGCCACGTATAGAGGTTGGAAGAGCATCTTAATGTGGCAGGCTTACCATGATGCACCTGGACACTACTCTCAGCCATAGCAGAGATACAGCACGGCCGAATGCATTCGCCAATGGCATGCAAACTGCATTATCGAGGCGGCTGGTGCTCTGTGGAGAATACGTACAGACATTTTGGGGCATGCAAGTGTCCAGACCAGCAGAATTCAGTGGCCTGTCAGCCACTAACTCAGTGTACCAAGCAGTGCAGATGAATCAGTAAAGAATTGATCAAGTCGTAGGTGCCTTTCTCTGGAGTGTACCGCGCTCCCGCCTCACCACATCTGGCCACAACCCTCTAGCTTGTAGCCACCCCCTCTCCACTGGGGATGCTACGTAATGTATCATGCTGTGTCAAACATTGAGATTTAGCTGAAAAAGACTGGCCTGGGGATAATAGAAAAATCATTGGCAGTTGTTTTTACACAAAGAGGAGTTTCCCCATACCTGGAAAGTGCAAGACATGGAAAAACATCCCATTCAGAATTCAAGCAAAGTTCCTAGGCATTAGAATCGACTTGAGCTTAATATGGAGAGCTGAAGTCTTGCTAAAATCAAACTTGTTTGTGCGAATCTTACAGACAGGACCTTGTAATCAAAAGTTTAATGAATGTCACATACTATGCAGGATGGTGGTACTGAGTGAGGCAGTAACAAGGAGAGGTCACCAGTATTGGGATCAATATTTTGAAACCATCTATATTGTTATGTAGGTTATGATTCCAGGTAACACATCCTGCAGCCATTCACCCTGGTCAGCACGCGTCCGCGAGTTATCAACGAAAAAAGTTTGGAATTTTACATGACAGTAGCGTTTAAAAATAAGAATTTAGTAAATGGTAATATCGAGTAATGGATAGGGTATGGCTTTCAGGTGCTGATGGTCGTGGGTTTGAATCTAGTCCAGGTACTAGAAAGTTTTTGTTTTAAATATCTATCAAAATGGGTAATCATTTTTAATTTGAGTAATTTTTATTTCTGTTCTTTGTCACATTTTTCTTATTGTAAAAATTTCTCTTGCTCTCACTTTTCTTTATATTTTCCCACTGAATTTTTTTTAATGTTAATGTAATATTATACCTGTATTATAATATTTATTTGAAAATTCCAACATATTGGTTAAAAATCCAAACAAAATCTCTAAACTGACTGTGCAATCGTGTCGAAAATGTGTTTTTCGTTACAAGATGTGCATTTCTATGGTAATAGTTGTACAGAAATTTAAAATGTAGGATTAATTCCAGCTGCACTATGGGCAAACAAACAGATGAAAATTTGAATGGAAGAAGGGATTACAAGTGAAATGAATTTGAAGCAAAATGAGGAATAGAAACAATGAATGCAATAACATGGACAAAAAAATTAGGATGATAAAATGAAAAATTAAATCGAAATTCATACCTAAAATTAATCTCATATGAATAAGGATTTCAAGTGGAAAAAGTAATTATGGGAAGAAAAATGATGGCAAATTACGTTAAAACAATGATTAAAATGATGTCACAAAGGAATAGAATTTAAAAATAAAAGCACTTACACCAATTAATTGAACAACAGTATTGATAAAAGAAATTTAGATAATTTAAATATAACAAATTTCAATTATCTGAAGAGTTTCGAACCCACAGCCTTCTGCACAACAAGGACTTACCATATCAATTACACCACACAGTCAGTATGATACATTTTTAATGCCATCACGTGCCACACAAAATTTCGAAACTTTTTGTCAGTAACTTATAAACGAGGGCACACCAGGGTAAATGGCTAAAAAGTGTGATAGCTGGGATCTCAACCTACAGATGGTAATCATACAGATGGTTACAAAAAGTCCATCGAATGACTGGGGACCTCTCCTTGTAAGTGTACTGCAAAGTTTCTAAAGTCAAAATGGAACAAAAGTGTGCTGCCTATAATTACACTGAACAACAAATCTGAAGTGGAAGTGTGTAAACTGCATGATTTTGAGTTAGTTATGGTTATTTCAGTATAAAATGATACAAAATCATCATAAATATTTAGCTCTAGTTTTTTAAAAGTGATTCACATTTTTGTATAAATAACTCACTAACTAAATATGCATTCATCTGCCAAGATTCAACATAACAAAATTTAAGTTAATAATTACTTGAATCATGTTACGTGTTATGCATTGATAAATTTCAGTGCCATTCTGGAAGTACAAAAGTAAAATATTAAGAAAAACTGACTTAATATTACATGAATGGAAATACTTTGGAAGTCTACTTTGTACCAGAACTATGTAAAGCACAAAAGGAAATATATAAATTTGCTGGTCACAAATGTATATAAAGGAATACAAATGTTAAATGTCCATATGTACAGTATATACAACTACATATTTTGTTCAGAGATAAATTCAGAGGATGACCGTTTTCGTTTGGCTTGACGTTTATACACACATACTTGGGAACATCCCTTATGACAGTCTAGCAGTAATCTGCTGAAATAGTAGGGCTCCACTTTCTGGCAGACCTCTTCTCAAATGTGGCAAATATCTTTATGAAATCGCTCCCCATGTTCATTACTTACTGCACCACAATCTTTGGGGAAGAAGTCAAGATGAGAAAGTAGGAAATGCGATTTCAATAACTTGTTGGAACCAAGTTCTTCGAAAGATGACAACATGTTATCTACAATCTCCTTGTAATTTATTGCTCGTTTGCTCCCTAAGAACTGTAAACAGACTCTTAAAACATTCCCGTTCATGCTTTATCACCTTGTATGATTCCATCAAAAGTATGGTCTCCAAAAAGCTCTCGAATCTGTGGGCCTACAAAGATGCCCTCCTTTACTTTGGCACCACTTAAGGGAATTTTAGATGCAAGTACTTAAAAAGCATCACCATCTCTGTTCACTCCCTTATAGTTTTTCATGAGACTCAACTTTATGTGCAAGGGCGGCAGCAGAATCTTTTTAGGATCTACTAGAGGTCCGCTCAATGTTCTTTATACCTGGTTGAAGAGGTTTTCTGGTGGGCCACTCGTGTTTACTGCAATGAGATGCACGAGCTCGGCTATCCCATTCACAAAGAAAGCAATATTTAGTATACCCTAACTGCATACCTAATAGCAGTGCAACCACTTTCAAGTCACCACAAGTGCATTAATAAAGTCACAGGTTTAAGAGGAGGCAGACAAAAAGAAAATTGGTATCAAAATGTGTCCAAAATATTGCACACAAGTAGGGCCAGGGACAATAATATAATCCATTGTTACTAGTTATGACTGACAACCCATAATTTTATTTTAAACTTAACATAAAAATTTCGTATATAATCATCTCACCACAATAAAACAGTGTAAAATGAAAACTAGAGCTAATTTTGAATTGTCTGTGATATTCGTGATCGGCACATTAGAACTGATAGAAATTGGCTATTTTCATTCGATTTGCATTTTCATTGCCTCACAATGTTATAGATATGATTCAAGATGTGGCTATATGTGGCTACAAATAAGCAAACAGGAATAGTAACAAATTTCTTGTTTCTGGGGCACAGTGGCGTCTTTAGACGGCTTCACAAAGTAAGCCATGAACTTGAGCATAATCCTAAATGATGGTCGTCGACGAAACGTGAGCTCCAGCAACGAAACAGCGAGAAATGTCTATAATAATAATATTTTATTGTCGTTAAGCTTACAAAAGCAATAGACAACGTCAACCAATGCGGCACAACCAATGTGATTCGAACAAGATTTCCTAAAATAGCATTATTCCCCGGTTTACCGACTGGACTCTTAGCAGGCAACTCATAAAAAGGATTACGCACATGTGCTTCAGTCGTGGCCTGTTCCCAGCTCATCTGTTCCATATATGATCGAAGGAATCTCCAGTACACAACTTACGCAATGAAGGAGACGACATGAACCATCTACTATTTTTCTGTACCAGACACAAAACAACAGTAACCTTTCATCAGAGAATTAGTTAACACCAGAGGTTCGCTTCCAACATTAACTGCAGTGTTTCTGTCAACTGAATAGAATGAACCCAGTATTAAATGTGATGTGTAAGCTGAAAATTGTGTGTTTTTATCTTTATAATGCAAAAGCGCGACAGATGACGTACGGGGATTGACCCCACACTTTCGACACACTACTTAGTACACATTCTTGTGTGCGCGACGCTAATTGTTGTAACAGCTGGTGAGATCACTTTACTCGAAAGTTTTAATGCTTCAAGACTGGAAGATAGAGGCGAAGGTTTAGAAATTAGAACTTCGAGATCAAGGTAAGTCGCGGAAGTTTTCCTGCCTGGCCTGCTAGCTTATAACTGGTTTGAGACTGTGCAGTAGAAACACTGTAGATTAAGTGGGTGGAGTAGTAGCTTCTTTCCCTAACACCTTTGATAAAAACGGTCGTGCGGCATCTGGCACTATCAAAACGGACTGATGACACGCCCTAACTGTGGGGACAGATACCGCGATGTTTGCAATGCTACCAGGAGTCCATACTATTTTGTTTTACAGGAAAATGCCGAAAAAACGCATTAAAACAACGGACGGGGTAAAATGAACTGCAGATCTAATAGAGGCTGTGAGACTAATCGAAGGGGAATGTAAGGCTAAAAGGAAAGCAGCTCCGCAGCGCGGGATTAGCCGAGCTGTCTCAGGCGCTGCACTCGTGGACTGTGCGGCTGGTCCCGGCGGAGGTTCGAGTCCTCCCTCGGGCATGGGTGTTGGTGTTTGTCCTTACGATAATTTAGGTTACATAGTGTCTAAGCTTAGCGACTGATGACCTTAGGAGTTAACTCCCCCCCCAAAAAACTGCTCGAATGAAAAACATACCGGAACGAACACTTACGACGGACAAGACGTGCTACGCACAATTTCAAGGTAACAGGGTATGGGCCATCATACTTGGGTGAAAATGCAGAAAGGAAATTAGTTGCCTGCGAAAAGGAATTGCATGCATGTGATTTTCCTCGCAAACCGTCAGCTTTCAATAGATAGGATTGAAAAATTCAATCAAGAAATGAAACGTGCACGGAAAGATTGGCTTCTCTCATTTTTTGAACGAAATACAGACTATCTTCCAAAGCGCATGGGCTTTCTGCTGCCAGAGCGACTGGAGTGGACACAGGCTAAGTCAGTTCTTACTATGATCTATTGATAAAAACGTTGACAAATGGAATTTTGAATAAACCAGATAGTATCTACAAAGCAGACCAAACTGGTCTAGAGTTAAACAATGAGTATGGGAAGGTTGTGGTGGCGAAAGGAAGCAGAGATGTCCATGTCACTGTTTCCGCCGAAAAAGGAGACGGTAACAGCTATTGCCTGCTGTAATTGTGAAGGAAATTTTTTAGCACCTTATTGCATTCACACAGAGGCAGATAAAAAAACAAGACGCTATTGACAACATGTGTCCAGTATTAGATGTTCTAAGAAGAGAATCCGCTCATATCAACATCTTCATAGCTTGGTTCAGAAACCATTTCCTTACTAAAAACACCCCTGGCCTTGCCCTGCTCTGCTCCTGCTAGACGGTCATTTCCCTCATATGAATTATGTCACACTTTTGATAGCAGCTTTTGAAAACGAAGTGTCGATAGTTTGCCTGGTCATACGACGCACTGTTTACAGTCACTAGACCGACCTTTTTGAAGCCGCTTTAATCTCACTATAAAGAACCCTGTCATTCACGGGGTTGCAGCTAATGAAAGCAAAGACAGAAGAGCAACAAGGCAGCTCTTTGGAGAGTTTCCCTTATAGCACGGAGCCGTGCAGAAACTGTCCAGACAGGAGTATCCGGGTGTAGAGCTACTGCAAGTATCCTGCTTGATATGGCAGAAATTCCTAACTACACACACACATACACACACACACACACACACACACACACACATACACACACACACACACACATACACACACACACATACACACACACACACACACACACACACACACACACACACACACACAATGTACACATACACACACACATACACATACACATAATGTACACATAATGTACACATACACACACACACATACACATACACATACACATGGAAAAACTGCTTGAAGACAATTTCAGAAGAAGATTTAGCTCGTCCGAAGAATTAAATTTTCAAGGAAAAGAATGTGTAGAGTGCCTTGATCTTCAACGAGAAACTGTTTGGATTCCATGTGTAGAACTTTCTAGATGACTTCATGAATTACGCACACTGTGAGGACAAACACTACTGGCCATTAAAATTGCTACATCACGAAGATGACGTGCTACAAACGCGAAATTTAAACGACAGGAAGAAGATGCTGTGATATGTAAATGATTAGCTTTTCAGAGCATTCACACAAGGTTGGCGCCGGTGGCGACACCTACAACGTGCTGACATGAGGAAAGTTTCCAACCGATTTCTCATACACAAACAGCAGTCGGCCGGCGTTGCCTGGTGAAACGTTGTTGTGATACCTCGTGTGAGGAGGAGAAATGCGTACCATCACGTTTCCGACTTTTATAAAGGTCGGATTGTAGCCTATCGCGATTGCGGTTTATCGTATCGCGACATTGCTGCTCGCGTTGGTCGAAATCCAATGACTTAGCAGAATATGGAATCGCTGGCTTCAGGAGGGTAATACGGAAGGCAGTGCTGGATCCAACGGCCTCGTATCACTAGCAGTCGAGATGACAGGCATCTTATCCGCACGGCTGTAACGGATCGTGCAGCCACGTCTCAATCCCTGAGGCAACGGATGGGGACGTTTGCAAGACAACAACCACCTACACGAACAGTTCGACGACGTTTGCAGCAGCACGTACTATCAGCTCGGAGACTACGGCTGCGGTTACCCTTGACGCTGCATCACAGACAGGAGCGCCTGCGATGGTGTACTGGACGACGAACCTGGGTGCACGAATGGCAAACGCCATTTTTTCAGATGATCCAGGTTCTGTTTACAGTATCATGATGGTCGCATCCGTGTTAGGCGACATCGCGGTGAACGCACATTGCAAGCGTGTATTTGTCATCGCCATACTGGCGTATCACCCGGCGTGATGGTATGGGGTGCCATTGGTTACATGTCTGTCACCTTGTTCGCACTGAGGGCACTTTGAACAGTGGACGTTACATTTCAGATGTGTTACGAGCCGTGGCTCTACCCTTCATTCGATCATTTCAGAAGGATAATGCACGACCGCATGTTGCAGGTCCTGTACGGGCCCTCCTGCACTGAGATTTAAATATTTCGATATCAAAATAAGTTTCATAAATATCTCAGGTACCGACACTTACAAACATGACTAAGTATAACAAACTTTCACACATTATTTATGAAATTAACACTCTGTTTCTGGCAATGAAATCAGTCGTGCGGTCGCTAAGGTTTACACGTGTGAGCCCGTAACCTCGCGTCACATTTAACTGAAGTCTCTCGTGCTGAAGATCTCCGACAGAGGGGGATGGTGCGTGTGTTACGTGCGGGACGTGGCACTGAACCGCGCCTCCACTGCCGCGACCAAACTGTCAACCTTGTGAATTAATTTAATAGTTAATTCCCGAAACCGAATAACTCATTCCTTTACATTTTTCAGGAGAAACAAAAAACCGAAAACTGCCATATGTATTACAGTTACATTACTGGAATTTTTCACAACTGAAGGTGACTTCATTCTGCTTTCACAGAGACAAAAAGTTAACTTGCAGTACATCACTTCGATATTTAATGACTTCAAAGTTTGACTTATCTGGTTTCAACATTTTACAAACATGTCTTGCTTTTTTAGGATTTAATTGTATGAACACTGCATATTACATTAGCATGGTCTGACAAAATAGAACGAACTTAACGATTTTAACAGCAATAATGATTAACTGTACATTAGCTATAATTTTAGTCAACAACTGGCCGAGAAAGACTTTCATAGAACGATCTCTTGGCAGCAGGCACATATTCTGTTACTTTCATCACATCTTCCATCTTCATTCTGGAAATAGGTACTTGGTATGTTGGGTAGGCCATTGGAATGCTGTCCATTAATCCTGGAATGATGGGCTCATGCCTTTTGCTTAAGAGAAAGATCAGGAATGGCAAAATTAAAAGAAAATTGAACGAGGAGATTAGCTTCCTAGCTCACCCGTTCTCCATTCAGGAGCTACAAGATGCCATCAAAGATTTGAGAAACAATAAGGCCGCTGGCCTCGACGATCTGAGATCTGAGCAAATTAAACATTTTGGACCGGGAGTACAAGCATGGATCCTAGAGCTAATGAATAACTGTATAACAATGCAAATTCCTAAACTGTGGAGGAAAGCTCGGGTTATTGCGTTACTAAAACCAGGGAAAGACCCAGCTGAAGCTAAAAATTTCCGGCCTGTCTCACTGCTTTGTCATTTATTTAAAGTGCTGGAGCGAATAATCCTCAAACGCATAGCTGATTATGTGGACAAAGCCCTCATTAACGAATAAGCTGGATTCCGACCAGGAAAATCATGCTGTGGCCAAATCCTGAATCTCACACAGTACATCGAAGACGGCTATCAGAGAGGAGAAGTAACTGGGGTCGCATTCCTGGATCTCAGTGCTGCATATGACACAGTTAACCATAAGTTGCTTACCCAGAAAGTGTATAATGTCACTAATGACTACACCCTTTCTATGTTCGTGCAATGTACGCTACAGAACAGACGCTACTATGTAACCTTACAATCTAAAAACAGCCGATGGAGGACACAGAAAAATGGACTTGCACAGGGCAGTGTCTTGGCTCCAATATTATTTAACATCTATACCAATGATCTTCCCATCAGCCACCAGACACGAATGTTCATATATGCTGATGATGCAGCAGTGGCCACACAGGATAAAACCTTTGAACAAGTGGAGGAGAATCTCACAGGAGCCTTAACAGAACTTGCTACCTATTACGACGGCAATAATCTCAAACCAAACCCCAGTAAATCTCAAGTATCCGCCTTCCATCTTAGGAGCAAACAAGCCAAACGGAAACTCCGAGTCATGTGGCAAGGGGAAGAGCTGAAACATACAAACAGCCCAAAATACCTGGGAGTAACATTGGACAGAGCACTTACTATTAAGCAGCACTGTCACAACACTAAAAAAAAAAAAAAGGTCTGTGCCAGGAACAACATACTGCGGAAGCTAACAGGTTCATCGTGGGGAGCTCAACCACACGTTTTGCGCACCACAGGTCTGGTGCTGAGTATCTCAGCTGCGGAATATGCGGCGCCAGTTTGGAGGAACTCTGCCCACGCTAAGCAAGTTGCCGTCGCCGTAAACGAAACTGTTCGTATTGCCACAGGATGCCTCAAACCAACTCCCACAGACATCATTTACCCCATCATAGGCATAGCACCACCCACTATCCGCAGACAAGTAGCCGCCGAGATCGAAAGATCAAAACAAAAGAATGATCCTCGACACACGATGTATATGCACCAAAAACAACGTGTCCGGCTGAAATCCCGCAGGAGTTTCATGGAAACTACTGAAGAGCTCGCCACCAAGCCCGTCGCAAGGCGGCTATCTCTCTGGGAAGAAATGGTGCCACACTCCACAATGGAACTACTTGAGGAGGGATCTGCAGGATGTCAACTACCTTTTACAACTTGGAGGTCATTAAACCGGCTGCGCACTGGAGTAACTGGGTGCAAATCAAACCTATTTAAATGGGGTTACAGTGATAGCGATAGGTGTGAATGCGGAGCAATACAGGACTTGGACCACCTACTGATCTGCCCTGATATGTCTATAACATGCACTAAAGATGATATTTTGAAAGTCAATGACAAAGCAATCTACGTTGCTAATTACTGGGAAGGGAAGAT
Source organism: Schistocerca piceifrons (assembly GCF_021461385.2). Classification (NCBI taxonomy): domain Eukaryota; kingdom Metazoa; phylum Arthropoda; class Insecta; order Orthoptera; family Acrididae; genus Schistocerca; species Schistocerca piceifrons. Next base: position 63,664,243 of record NC_060148.1, on the reverse strand, counting down.
ATAATTGGTGCATCCGGACAAGGAAGAAGAAAAAAAAAAAAAAAAAGAAAAGTGTCTTGCTAATCCATCCATATACAGAGGGCCAACCACCTCTCCTGTCTCAATGTTTAGAAATGGATAGGCACTGTGATTACTGTGTACAGATGAGAGCGAGATGAGTTCGTGACGCTTCGCTTAAAGATCCATGCTGCTTTGGCTTCCGCCACACAGCCTGAGGCTGCTGCCAAAGGGCGTCACTGTCGGGCGTTAGACGCGGGGATGCCAGGGATGTCGAGAACGATCCACGTGTCCCCCCATCGATCCACTGCTGTGGCCGCCCCGGGTACTGCTTGCACCGAGGTTGACCTCTCACCTGTGGTCGAGTGGGAGATCATTCTAAAGTCTGGCAGGCGGCGAAAAACATTCCGTGGGGCCGATCGTAGAGCCTTCCCAGTTCGTTTGACGAATAGGTTTCGGCCGTTATCTGTGGCTGACGAAGTCTTTCAGCCGGATGCAGTCGTCCACCCAGTTCCAGAGGAAGCTTCTCGGCCCGCAAGGTCTGAGCTTTCACGAAGGGTGGGTTGCTGGTCGTTCGGAGCTCCAACGTTAGGCGCGTAATGGGGACCTTTAGGAACATGGCTTCCAAGGAGGGGAAGAAAGCCAGTGTGCACTCCGTGTGCATACTGTGTGCGGACATTTGCCACGCCGGATATTTGCCATACTTGCCCCTTCGCCAGGCAGCGATCCCTCAGGTAAGGGACGCCCTTCCTCCTACCTCCGTCCGCTTTCAAACCGCTGTCTCCACATCTTACTCGATACAACCAGTACGTAAGGGACCTCCTTAGACATCTTGGCCGAATACAGAGCTTCTTTTCCGAAATCGAAAAATTTATAACTTTTGGGAAACGAAAGCAATACCGACGATTATGTCAGTATGTAATTAGTTCTGCCAAGTATAAATATAGATTCCTCTGTACGGTAGCTTCCTTTCACGCTTACTGATTGCGATAGAAACAGTCTATCTGCATGGGAGCAACAAGAAAGGAACTATGTAACGAGAATGCGAATGTACGCTAATCATTTCTTTTTGACCACTGCATTTGCGCCTACTTTAATTACTACAACTGCATACCCAAAAGACAATAGGGAAAGAATAAATGGGTATGTGAATGTATGAAAAGAAGAACGACATACTCCATATTAATTTACTCTCTAAAAACATTAGTTAATAAAGTGTGGAGGGGCAATGTTCAAAACATAACTAAAAACACGTTCACTAAATAGAGATAAGAACATCTATGATTGAGGTGTCGTCTAAAGTCGACTTACAGTTTTAAAATGTTAGAAAAAAGGAAATTAAGTAATACAGAATGCTACGCTTGTAACATACGTTGTTCTACATTGTTTAGCTCTGGTATTTACGGGGTCACAGAGAAAGCATCTCAGGTTCTGGAGGGAAAAGGCGTAATTGTAATTACCTGCACTACAACAGAAACAAGGACAACTTACGGAAAAATAATGTAAGCTCACAGTCGACTTTGAAGCAGATAGTTCCCGTGACTTAGTATGGGCAGAGATTATATTCGACAACCCGAATAAATTAATAACTGGCTCCTTTTACCGACCCCCTGTCTCAGATGAAACAGTTGCTTAACAGTTCAAGGAAAACTTGAGTCATCATAAATAGGTACCCAACTCGTACAATTATAATTGGCAGTTACTTAAGTCTGCCTTCCGCGTGTTGACAAAAATATATTTTCATATACCCTATTGTAAACAGAAAACAACTTCCGTAATTGTTCTAAATGCTTTTTTAAAAATTATTTTTAGCATTTAGTTGACGAGGCCATTCAAATTGTAAATGGTTACGAAAACACACCTGACCTCTTAGCCACAAATAATCCTGAGCATCACGACGGATATAGGGATTAGTGAACACGCAGTCGTAGAGAGGCTCACTTCCGTAACAAAGAAATTCACCAAAACTAAACGCGAAATATATCTACTTATAAAAGCAGCTAAAAATTCGGGTGACATCTTTTTAAGAGGTAGTCTCCAATACTTCCAAACTTTGTAAATGAAGACCATATGTGGCTTGAGTTCAAAGAAATAGTATCAACAGCACTCAAGGTATTTGGTACACAAAACACGGCAGAAACCTGTTGCAGGAGCACCGAAAAAAAAAGGCGCGTAGAATTTAGACGAACGCAAAATCTCCAAGATTGGTGAAGTTTTACTGAGGCTCGAAATTTGGTGCGGATTTCAATGCGAGATGCATTTAATAGTTTCCACAACGAAACTCGCTCTAGAAATGTGGCGAAAAATCCAAAGAGATACTGGTCCCATGTTAAGTAAACCAGCGGAAAGGCTCAGTAAGTACCTTTACTGCGCGACAGCGACGGTAATGTTACTGATGACAGTGCCACTAAAGTGGCGTTAGTAAATGCATTTTCCGAAATTCCTTCACCAAAGTAGACGAAGTAAATATTCCATAATTCGAAACGAGAACAGCTGCAAACATAATTTAGAAGTAGATATCCCTGGTGTTGGAAAGCAACTGAAATTACACTGTCAGAGACAGAGGAAATGATCAAATATCTTTTTTAAAAGTCTCTAATGTAGAAGAAAAGTAGGTCAAATACATTTGATTCTGGTGTTCTTCAGTAACAATTTTCAGTAGCAAGCTCCTTGCTTTTACTGACCTGTTTAAAGATAATCAACAATTTAGTAAGAAATTAATTTTTAAAGGACTATATCTAAATATACTTGAGTATATTTAGATCCACTATAAATGTTGGCAGGTAAACTTAAAAAGTATTTGAGGTGCCAAAATTGTCAACCTTAGCATCAGATCAGTTTTGGGATGTCAATTTTAGGTGCAGTTCAAAGGTTCAGTTCCCATTTTCTTTTACAAAAGCGTATACTATCAGTTTAACAAACCATGATATTTTAGGTGATAGTTGCGATTCTGAAGCTTCAGAAAATTATTTTTGAACTCAATTATTTAACAGTATGGTCATAATATTGGATGGTAGAAAAAAGTTATCTTAACGTGACAACAATAAGGATACTTTTGTGAGGCTTGAAACACTTTAATTTTTACATTATGGACTACTTCGCATCACACTTTGCACAGGCTTTGGACCGTCAAAACGATAAATGACCATTTACCATTCTTGCGTGTGTAAAAATCAGCCTAAACACGCTGAACTAATGTACATTCTATTTACAATTACAACTTAATATTAGCTCCGATAATGCTGCTTATCTCAATAATCTGCGAGGACTCAGTGGTCTTCATAGTTCTTAATACATTATTTTTAACGTATTTCAGTCCAGTTTCTGAATATGGGCAATGGCTTTTAAGCAAAGCCTACTGTTGCCCGTCTCTTCATAATTCTTTACGATTCTCTCTATCCTGTCGTCCAGCTCCACGTACTTCTTCCTCTTCTTACCTTCGAGATTCATTTCCAATTTCATGTGCATGCAGTTTGTGAGCTCTACTTCCTTTTTCAAGCACTCCACCAAATATTTGATTTTAGGGTGAGGGTTTCCAATAATACTATATATTTTGTTGTGCCACCCTTCAACAGCATTCGTCGTTCGGTGCCTTTGTCCGTAACAGTCCCACATTTCTATTGCGATATCTTCATTCTCAAGCCAGTTATCCACAAAGTGGTCAAAAAATTGAGAGAACCTTCCGTTATCAGGAGCTTGTGCATGAATCTCAATCCATCCATTGCTTACTTTCTCCGGTTTTACAACTGCCAGCGCTGCACACATGCTGACGTGAAGTCTTAAATCCTCGTTCTAGCGGTACTCCTCAGACCGAGAATTCGAATTCTTCTCTATAAACTCTTCTTCATATGGAAATAGAATCCATTTATTTCAGTTGCGTGAATGGCCGATATCGCAGCTGCCTCAAAGTCCACCTTTACTTGTCTAGGACACCACTCAGAGACTGCCTGTTTTATCAGACAAAACAGACGAACATGTGTCTCTTCTTATTAGGGAGCAGTGCAAATACAGTAGGAAGAATGTTTGTTTCTTTAATCGGGCCTCCTAAGTCTACGTGTATGGTGTAGACCTGTGCAAACTGCTTGCTGCATCTCTTAAATGGTCCATCCATAAAAAAAAAAATGGGAACATGTTTTTAAACTTTCTTTTCCTTTGCTTCCACTAAAAATCATTAATCTCACCTCTAATCTATCGTCTTCCAGAAGAAAACTACTGCCATCGCCCATTTTTAGTAGATCTTCATGAAGATCAATTTCATAAGAGTTCTTAAGCTCTTGGTTCCCCCGCTCTTGACTCCATCGACGACGCATGGCCCTCTTCATAGATTGTGAATTAGGCACCACTTTAACAAAGTCATAAACTTAATTATGTAGATTTCCCATTTCATCCGCGTATATCTCCGATAACTAGTTTCTTCTCGAGACCTTCTCTTCGCCCTTTCCACTTGCTTTCTCACCGCATCGTCTGGTGGTCCACAGAGATGTTCTAACACGTTCAACACTTCTCCATTCCTCGAAAGCAGCTTTCCCTTGCAATGATCCGCTTTTCGGCGTAAGCACATCCATGTAACAACACCTCCTTTAGATTCCCTCTGTTTAAGATACGCGTAACCTTTGTAATGAGCAGGAGGCCGGCCCTTGTTCGTTGTAATAACTTCCATACTGATGGTCACGTTAGGAACTTCGAAAGCAAACTAATGGCTCTGAGCACTATGGGACTTGACATCTGTGGTCATCAGTCCCCAAGAACTTAGAACTACTTAAACCTAACTAACCTAAGGACAGCACACACATCCATGCCCGAGGCAGGAGTCGAACCTGCGACCGTAGTGGTAGCGCGGTTCCAGACTGAAGCGCCTAGAACCGGTCGGCCACACAGACCGGCCAAAAGCAAACTGGGCGGGCGGGTGAGGAGGAGGGGGGGGGGGGAGAGACAACGGACCCGACCCTTCGGAGCAGGTAAAATCGTGGAAAATGTCCGGACACCCTCGCCGCCCGACACGCAGTAAAGGTACTTACTGAGCCTTTCCGCTGGTTTTCTTAACATAGGACCAGAATCTCTATGGATTTTCCGCCACATTTCTAGGAAGAGTTTCGTTGAGGAAACTTAAATGCATTTCGCATTGAAATCCGCACCAAATTTCGAGCCACAGTAAAACTCCGCCAATCTTTGAGATTTTGCGCTCGTCTAAATTATACGTGCCTTTTTCGGTGCTCCTGCAGCAGCTTTCCGTCGTGTTTTGTGTACCGTGGGGTATCAGTTCCGTCTCATATTAATTTGTTTGGTATGAATCTCTCGAGTGCTGTTGATACTATTTCTTTGAACTTTAGCCACATATGGTCTTCACTTAGTTGGTTTGGAAGGATTAGAGACTGTCTCTTAGAAAGATGTCAACCCAATTTTTAGTTGCTTTTATAAATATATATATTTCGCGTTTAGTTTTGGTGAATTTCTTTGTTACGGAATTCAGCCTCGCTATGACTGCGTGTTCAATAATTCCTGTACCCGTCGTGATGCTCAGGATTATTTGTGGCTAAGAGGTCAAGTGTGTTTTCGTAACTATTTACAATTTGAATGGCCTTGTGAACTAATTGTTCAAAATAATTTTATAAAAAGCATTTAGAACAATTATGGAAGTTGTTTTCCATCTACAGTAAGGTCTGAAAATATTTTTGTCAACATATGGAAGGCAGATTGAAGTCACTGCCAACTGTAATTGTACGAGTAGGGTACCCATTTGCGATGAGGCTAGTTTTCTTTGAAATATTCAGCAACTGTTTCATCTGAGACCGGGGGTCGGTAAAAGGAGCCGGTTATTAATTTATTCCGGTTGTCGAATATAACCTTTGTCCATACTAAGTCACAGGAACTACCTGCTTCAATGTCGCTTGGGAGCTTGAACACACATTACATTACTTTCCTTAAGTTGTGCTTCTTGTTTCTGTTGTAGTGGAGATCACTACAATTACGGCTTTTCCCTCCAAAACCTAGGATGCTTTCTCTGTGATCCTGTAAATACCAGAGTTAAACAATCTAGAACAACAACGTACGTTACAAGCATAGAATTCTGTATTACTTCATTTCCTTATTTCTAACATTTTAAAATTGTACGTCGACTTTAGATGACACGTCAATCATAGATGTTCTTATCTCAGTTTATGAAAGTACTTTCAGTCATGTTTTGAACATTGTCCCACTACACTTTATTAGCTAATGTTTCGCCGCAAGGGATATCGCATTTTAGGGAGTAAATTAATATGGAGTGTCTCTTTTAAACAGTTCACATACCCATTTCTTCTTTCCTTATTGTCTTTTGGGAATGTAGTTGTAGCAAATAAAGTAGGCACAAATGCAGCGATCAAAAAGAAATGATGAGCGTACATTCGCATTCTCTTTACACCGTTCCTTTCTTGTTGCTCCCATGGCGATGGACTGTTTCTATCGCAATCGGTACAGGTGAAAGGAAACTACGGTACAGGTGAAAGGAAACTACGGTACAGGTGAAAGGAAACTACGGTACAGACAGAGGGATCTATATTTATACTTGGCAGAACTAATTACATACTGACAATCGTCAGAACTGCTTTCATTTCCCAAAAGATATAAATATTTCGATTTCGGAAAAGAAGCCCTGTATTTCGCCAAGATGTCGAAGAAGAAGGTCCCTGACGTACTGGTTGTATCGAGTAAGATGTGGAGACGGCGGTTTGAAAGCGGACAGAAGTAGTACGAGGAAGGGCGTCCCTTACCTGAGGGATCACTACCTGGGGAAGGAGCAAGTGTGGCAAATGGCTGGCGTGGCAAATGTCCGGCATTCGTGCATACTAGGGGGAGCCATTCCGGATGTGGAAAGGGTGCTATCGGATGCGATGAAGAGTACAGGGTGCAGCCAACTGCAGGTAGTAGCCCATGTCGGTACCGATGACGTGTGTCGTTTTGGATCTGAGGAGATTGTCTCTGGTTTCGGGCAGCTAGCGGTTGACTGCCAGTCTTTATTCCGAGATTAAGGCGGAGCTTGTAACGCCGGAAATGCATATACTCCTATTTCCATCTATTGTACTATTATTTTTTTTCCTTGTTTTGTTACCTCAAGATATGACATTTCTGTCTCTTTATATATTGTAATTGTTTTACTGTTTGTATATATATATTTATGCACTCATGTCGATGTATAATTAGTTTGTTTCGTAAATATTATTTGTATTTTTACGCTGGGTCTTGCCTAGGGAAAACTGCTATCGAACGATTACGTCGATAGGTCGTGTGACGAATCAAAGTGTGTAGGATCTTTGGTAGTGTGAACTCTGCCGCGTGGAGCGCGGGCTGAGCAGTGGGAGTCTGGCGGGAGTAGCGAGTGGAGCAGGTGTCGTGTGACGCTCCCGCGAGTTGCCGCGCTTTCGGGGTTTGGCAGCAAGTAATTGCGCTCGACTCGCGATGATAGTTTCTGACATGGTGTCGCGGACGGGAAGCATTAGCTGGCGCACATCAAGAGCCCGTTTCGCCTGGTGACCGTGTCGAGAAGAAGGCGCGCCAACATCCAGCTTCTGCAACAGCGACGGCCGACAATGAGTGACTGTCGCCACCTCCTCGATCGACGGCTTCAAACCTTCAATCAACCAACAAGGAAGACTAAAAGCACGTAAAGTTTCAGAACTGTATGGCAGACCTCAGCTTTTCAAATTGTTCCATTTGCCTCGCAAAATTACAGCAACTTAGCATGAGCCTTTGTTGCTCATTGTCCCAATTGCATTGCCAAGCAGGGTCCCTTCCTTTTCCGAAATGAACCCGAGTGTCGTTGAAATTCAAACGCCAGCATTAAAATAATATAATTAGATTTCACTGCTTTAATTTCAAAGTTCAGTAGCTGGCTACAATATTTAGGTTACACGAGCACAAATTTAGAGTGCGAGTTTTGTTAGCATATTTTAGCTTACCTGTGACTGCAGCTCAGCTTGGTACGTACTAAATTTTACTATTGTTAATAGTTCAGAATCATTTAATTCAAGTTCAAAGTTAAATCTCTTGTTTCTAAATTGCGTAGAGTCAAGTTGCTTTTGAAATGATTGTTGAGGTAGCCCAAGACTAACCGTATTTTACTGGATTTCGATGTGCTTCAGAAAGAAAGCTCACTATTAACTTCAGTCACTAAATTAATTTTCGATTTTCCGGTTTTATTAATTCTTTTGCTAAATTAAGTCAGAGTGTAGCGAAATTTATTACTTCTGACAAACTTTCAGTTTTCACACTACACGTGTCAACCTTCAGTAGCCACGCTTCTAGTGCTAATTATATGTGTAATAACCTTTCTTTTTCAGTTACTATAGTAATTGTCCTTAGGACTGGCGACCGTGATTTCCCCCAAATCTCAAATATCTAATTACCGCTAGTTAATTGTTAACGTAACGGCCGCACATTTACTTTCTTTATTAACTTTATCCCTATTTCAAAATTAATTTCCACCAGTTTCATTTGCATTTTTCCTTTCAGTAGATGTAACCCTTTCCTCCCTCTTTACCGATAGATTAACTTCGGTGACGATTGCTTTTCCCAAATTTCCATTAGGTACACGCGGTTTAATTTCTCACTGTCATTCAGGTCGATAAGTGAGGGGGGAGGTTACAAGCTCACCATCTGCAGCATTGTCGACAGAACCGACTGTGGTACAGAGCGGAGTGGAGGGTCCGTATCAGAGGCTCAGGCGGTTCTGTGACCGTGTAGGCTGCAGATTCCTTGACTTGCGCCATCGGGCGATGTGTTTCCGGGTTCCTCTTAATAGGTCAGGAGTCCACTACGCACAGGAAGCGGCTACAGGGGGGTAGATGGGGCTGTGTCTAAATGACTGGGCGCTTTCTTTAGGTTAGGGGGTCTCAGGAAACCACAGGAAGGGCGTTCGTCTAAAAGGGGGCAGGTAAAACACAGTAAGGTAGTTGTAGAAACGATCGGTATTTTAGTTGTAAATTGTCGTAGTTGTGTTGGGAAAGAACCGGAGCTCCAAGCCCTAATAGAAAGCACTGAAGCTCAAATAGTTATAGGTACAGAAAGCTGGCTAAAGCCTGAAAGAAGTTCAGCCGAAATTTTTTCAAACGATCTAACAGTGTTCAGAAAGAATAGATTAAATACAGTTCGTGGTGGAGTATTTATTGCTGTCAGAAGTACATAGTTCCTGCGAAATAGTATGGGTAGAGGTTATACTTGACAATCGGTCTAAACTATTAATTGGATCGTTTTACCGACCCCCGACTCAGAAGATATAGTTGAACAGTTTAAAGAAAACTTGAGTCTCATTTCAAATAGGTACCCCACTCAATTATAGTCGGTGGTTACTTCAATCTACCCTAGATATGCTGGAAAAAAATTATACATTTAAAGCCGGCAGCAGGAATAAAACATCATCCGAAATTTTACTGAATGCTTTCTCAGAAAATTATTTTGAACAATTAGTTCATGAGCCTACTCGAAGCGTAAATGGTTGCGAAAGCATACTTGACCTCTTATCAACAAATGATCATGGACAAATAGGGAGTATCACGACGAATACAAGGATTTGCGACCAGATGGCAGTTGCTGCTAGGCTGAATACCGTAACACCCACAACCATCAAAAAGAAGCGCAAAATACATGTATTTAAAGAAGCTGATAAAAATGCTCTTAACACCATTTTACGAGACAGTCTCCACTCCTTCCGATCTGATCATGTAAGCGTAGAAAAATTGTGGAATGATTTCAAAGAGATAGTATCGACAGCAATAGAGAGAGATACATACCACATAAATAAATGATGGTACTGATCCTCCATGGCACACAGAACGGGTCAGATCGCTGTTGCAGAAGCAACGAAACATGCATGTCAAATTTAAAAGAACGCAAAATCTCGAAGATTGGCAAAGTTTTGCAGAAGTTCGAAATATAGAGCGTGCTTCAATGCGAGATGTTTTTAATAATTTCCACAAGGAAACTGTCTCGGAAACTGGCAGAAACCCCAAAGAGATTCAGGTCATATATAAAGCACACCAGTGGCAGGACGCCATCAATACCTTCACTGCGCGATAACAACGGTGAAGTCCGAATTGTATACCAGTCAGATTCCTCTCCGGGTATGCTGGTACAATAGCTCCCTATTTAGCAATTATATACAACCGCTCCCCCACACAAAGATCCGTACCTAAAGACTGGAAAATTGCTCAAGTCACACCAATACGCAAAAAGGGAAGTGACACAGCACGGATTCAAAAAATATGGTTCTTGCGAAACAACTAGCTCTTTATACTCATAAAGTAATGAGTGCTATCGACAGGGGATGTCAATTTCACACCATATTTTTAGATTTTCGGAAGGCTTTCGACACCATTTTTCACAAGCGTCTTCTAACCAAATTGTGTGCCTACGGAATATCGCCTCAGTTGTGCCACTGGATTCATGATTTCCTGTCAAAGGTCACAGTTCGTAGTAGTAGACGGCAAGTAATCGAGTAAAACAGAAGTAACATCTGGCGTTCCCCAAGAAGTGTTATAGGCCCTCTATTGTTCCTGATCTATATTAACGGCATATGAGACAATCTGAGTAGCGCTCTTAGATTATTTGCAGATAATGCTGTCATTTACCGTCTTGTAAAGTCATCGGATGACCAAAATCAATTGCAAAATGATTCAGGTAGGATATCTGTGTGGTGTGAATAGTGGCAATTGACCCTGAGTAAAGGAAAGTACTACAAGAAATCCGCTAAATTTCGATTACGCGATAAGTCACTCAAATCTGAAGGCTGTATTTTCAACTAAATACTTAGGGATCACAACTACAAATAACCTAAATTGGAACGATCACATAGATAATGTTGTGGGTAGAGCAAACCAAAGACTGCGATTCATTGGCAGAACACTTAGAAGGTGCAACCGATCTACTAAAGAGACTGGTTACATTACACTTGTCCACCCTATTCTGGAGCACTGCTGTGCGGTGTGGATCCGTATCAGGCGGGACTGATGGATGACATCGAAAAAGTTCAAAGAAGGGCGGTTCGTTTTGTATTATCGCGTAATAGATAGTGCCCCAGGCATGATACGTGAATTGGAGTGGCAATCATTAAAACAAAGGCGTTTCTCGTTGCGACCGGATCCCCTCATGAAATTTCAATCTCCAGTTTTCTCCTCCAACTGCGGAAACATTCTGTTGGCACCCACCTACATAGGGAGAAATGATCATCACGATAAAATAAGCCAAATCAGAGCTCGCACAGAAAAATTTAAGTGCCCGTTTTTCCCGCGCAGCGTTAGAGTGTCAAACGGTAGAGAGACAGACTGAAGGTGGTTCATTGAACCCTCTGCCAGGCACGTTATTGTGAATAGTAGAGTAATCACGTAGACGCAGAAGGTATTTTATTTCTTTTAAGCTATTAAGAGCTAAGAGGATTTTTTATTGCGTTGTTCTGCCAACGTCTCACACGAAACAACACTTTTTCTAAAATATTTTGGGCACCAGTTTGTAAGGGGTCCGTAGGCCCTTACTATAAGTTTTGCGACAGCACAGGTCGACAGGACAAACAATCGATAGTGTGCGTCGGGTGGCGAAAGCGAGTGTCGAGATAGTAGTAGAGTGGGACCCAGGCTGCGGGCCGGTGGCCGTAATGCAAGGCCGTACCGACAAAGGGGGTGGCCATCGCCGCGGTTTAACCCCTTTTGTGTTAGAAATATACGGGAAAGTGAACAAGTACAATTACTAGTGTGATTCAGTGATATTTCAGTGCCGATATTTATATTTTCGCGTCTACCGCGCCGGCATTATTTGGATTGCAGTGTTGAATACAGTGATTAAAATTTGCGTGTGACGATAATGAATAACAAAGAGGCCTGTGCTGAAATTAGCCGTTATTAATTTTGTACGACGAAGGCAGTGGCTGTTTCCTTACTTTGTGTTTTTGGTGATAAATATAGGTCGTTGATTAATGAAGTTGTGTTGTTCTTCTTGCCACCAGACATTTTATTATTACAGCATTTGAGAAGGACAAAGATGGAATGTAACAACTCCGTAGCAGTCCAATCCGATTGCCAGCCCCATTAGGTACACGGTCACATTAATTATTATCTATTTGGGCTGCTATCAGATCCCGATTGAGCGGGATAAGTCAGTAGAATAAACCGAAGTGTTACAAGTTGTAGAAATCTTATTTCTTCTCCATTAACTAATTTGTCACATTCCTTTTATTGCTTATTATCAGTTCCATGTATTCGTAAAGGGTGTAAAGGCGGTCATGAGTTTTTATTTTTCTCTGATATTGTCCGAAGTCGCCTCTGGAAATTTGAGTATTATGCTCTTGCGTATTCCTGCTTTAACCATGCCCATACACATGCGATTAAAAGTGTGATTTTTGTTCTGGCCCGAACAGCCATCAGAAAACAAAATATCCGTCACATTTTTACTGAGATCGTTTTTTATGTAATCAGAAACGAAAGATGCTACTTCGTTTGCACACGTTTCTTTCCTAAGCCTTCATGGTACAAGTACACAATGGAGTGTTCAGTTTTCAAATTGTGTATGCTGAAACAGTACACCAACAGTTGGCGCAGATAGAATATATGTTGGATTGGGGTATGTGGAAGCGGAACGTTTTGCTTACAATCAAAAACTATGGCTCCCACAGTATTAATAGATTGGGCTTTTCTCTTCGCATGCCGAAGTAAGTTGTAAAATTTTAATTCCGTTTCATTTAGATGTGGGCTTTTCATTTTTAGTTCAAGCACTTCACATAAAACAGACATCCACTTGAGGCCTGCCAAAAGAATAAAATATCCCGATAAGAATTACGATAAGCATCATAATTTACAATCTGCATATATGTGATTTAACATACTGTGCATTATCCGTTCATTTAGTTTAGAGTTTAAATATGTTCTTTTTTCGAATAAAATGAAGTTTATGGGGGGAAAGACTATCTGGTCGTGAATGAGTGCAAGGGTATTGTCTGTTGTCTTCTCGGCGTTTGGGTTTTTCCCGCGTTTATCAACAGTTTTGATTCCCTTACGTAGCAATTTATAGATACGGAACACACGCGAATTCGTCACTGCATGTATATTCAGGAAAGCTTTCTTGCAATCCAGCTTTCTTTCACTTCCAAGCATTATATGGTAAAGAAATGTTGCATTGCGACTGTTTTCATAACATTCCGGATCAGATTTCCGAGGACGCTCTGCTTTCCTTCCTTTGCTTCATTAACGCGCTGCAGGTCGAAGTCCTGGGCATCTTTGTTAGGAAAATTCAAGAAATTTTGCAGAAATGTTATTACTTTGAATTACGTCATTGGAGTTATGATTTTTCATTCTGCAGCTGAAAGGAAATTAATAATGCCTAATATTGGGATTGCAGGTAATATTGATATTATTTACATCTACCGTTTCATACGGTCGTTACAAGGAAGACTAATATTTACTTGCAAGATTCTCCAACTCCTTTCCCTGGAACAATCCCTTCTGTAATTTCGATTAGGCGGTCTTTTGGTACGAGCTGTCTTTACCTTATTTCTATCATAATCTGCTCTGCCATTCTTCCTTTTTGGAGCGATAGTAATACAACCAATTGCCGCTCAATGAAGATTAACAGTCACTGTTAGTGCTACAACAAATGAAGTGGATAATTTTATCAACAATGAGTAGTATTAGAGGAAAAGAAGTTCTGCGCGGGAATAGCAGCATCTGTTGAAAAGTTTCAACAACAAACGGCATAAAGTGCACCACCTTTTCTACCATTTGCAGGTGCATGACGTTTCATTTCATCACCGAACGATAGGCTATAACTCCAATGTACTATTCAGCGAAAACACAAAAACTGAAAATTTTGACATATTTGGTTTCAACAATTTTCGATTCAGTTCTGAATTACCGCATTACGCGCACCAATCTGAGGGCGACAGGCAGCAATGTCGCCTGCTGACTGCTCTGCTCCGTAGTAATGCTGATTTGTTATTGTTCTTGATTTCAGTCCTGAGACTGGTTTGATGCAGCTCTCCGTGCTACTCTATCCTGTGCAAGCTTCTTTATCTCCCACTACCTACCGCAACCTACATCCTTCTGAATCTGCTTAGTGTATTCATCTCTTGGTCTCCCTCTACGATTTTTACCCCCCACGCTGCCCTCCAGTACAAAATTGGTGATCCCTTGATGCCTCAGAACATGTGCTACCAACCGATCCCTCTTTCTAGTCAAGTTGTGCCACAAACTCCTCTTCTCCCCAATCCTATTCAATACTTCCTCATTAGTTATGTGATCTACCCATCTAATCTTCAGCATTCTTCTGTAGCACCACATTTCGAAAGCTTCTATTCTCTTCTTGTCCAAACTATTTATCGTCCATGTTTCACTTCCATACATGGCTACACTCCATACAAATACTTTCAGAAACGACTTCCTGACACTTAAATCTATACTCGACGTTGACAAATTTCTCTTCTTCAGAAACTTTCCTTGCCATTGCCAGTTTACATTTTATATCCTCTCTACTTCGACCATCATCAGTTATGTTGCTCCCCAAATAGCAAAACTCCTTTACCACTTTTAGTGTCTCATTTCCTAATCTAATTCCCTCAGCATCACCCGATTTAATTGGACTACATTCCATTATCCTCGATTTGCTTTTGTTGATGTTCACCCTATATCCTCCTTTCAAGACGCTACCCATTCCATTCAACCGCTCTTGCAAGTCTTTTGCTGCCTCTGTTAGAATTACAATGTCATCGGCGAACCTCAAAGTTTTTATTTCTTCTCCATGGATTTTAATACCTACTCCGAATTTTTCTTTTGTTTTCTTTGATGATAGATCGATATCTTTTCCAAGACACATTGATACACTTCGGCGAAACTAACCCGAAGATATCGATAACAAAACGTCATATGGAGTGCCGATATTTTTAGTTTATATTACTTTTTTTCACAATCTTTGGTAAATATTTGACTTACATCGATACCCTGCAAATCACACCCAAGGGATGGCAGAGGGTTGACGGAACCACCAACCTCTCGATTTTCTATTACTCCACTCTCGAACAGCGCGCTGGGAAAAAAAAAAAAAAAATCACATCTTTCCGTGCGAGCTCTGATGGGTGGCTCTGAGCACTATGGGACTTGACATCTGAGGTCATCAGTCGCCTAGAACTTAGAACTACTTAAACCTAACTAACCTAAGGACATCACACACATCCATGCCCGAGGCAGGATTCGAACCTGCGATCGTAGCAGCAGCGCGGTTCCGGACTGAAGCGCCTAGAACCGCTCGGCCACAGAGGCCGACTGTCTTTCCAATTTAAGTGATTCGTAATTGTAATTCCTAGTATTTAGTTAAGCCTTTAAATTTAATTTACTTATCGTGTAACCAAAGTTTAACGAATTCCTTTTAGAACTCATGTGGACGACCTCTCACTTTCCATTATTTAGGGTCAATTGTCAATTTTTGCACCGTGCCGATGTCTCTTCTAAATCGTTGTGAAATTTGTTTTTATCTTTTGATCAGTTTACTAGACGATAAACGACTGCATCATCTGCAAACAACGCAAGACGGTTGCTCAGATTATGTCCTAAATCGTGTATAAACAGTAGAGGGCCTATGACACTACCTTGGGGAACGTCAGAAATCATTTGTTTTACTAGTCACTTTCCGTCATTTACTACGAACTGTGACCTCTGACAGGAAATCACGAACGCAATCACGTAACTGACATATTCCACAAGCACACAGTTTCACTACAAGCCTTCTGGAAATCTAGTGATTCGGAATCTATCAAATTCCTTGTCGATAGCACTCAACACTGAGTGAAGAGCTAGTTTCATAATGTTCGAATGTTTGAACTTGTTCTTTTGAAGTTTTAGTAGAACGCGAATTAATTTGAAGTCTAAGCTTTGAGCTTCATCACGTCCAGTATTTCTTTTTTCTGCTGTGAAGCAGGTATTGGTGGCACAAAAGTAGTAGTCCAGCTGCAGTGGGGTGCGGCGGTGTGAATGGATTTAAGACCTCCGATGTGAAGAAAAAGCACACCAGCTGCGTAAAGAAACAATTTAACGCCAACTAGTGTGCTGTTTCTTCACATCGGCATTCTCCAAAACACCTGCCGGAAATGAACAAAAATCTAAATTAGACGAGACTGGTCTTTACGGAGGGCGAAGACGTGTGAGGGGAAAATGCTGACGTAACCGGCGCTACCAACAGCAACTGCAAGTTTTAGCTTCACCGCGCAATGCCGAAACTACAACTGCCAGGTCGCTGGGGTTGGCAGAAATGGAAAACCAGGGAAAACGACATTAAGTGTTCCGTACAAATCCGAAATGTGACGAAACCGAACGACGGACCCAGCGGATACCTTTAATTGTTCCACTTACTTGCAGTTACCCCTGTTAGATAAGCAGTTATCGCCAGGCGTGAATGTGCATAGTTTTCCGCTCAGTTCTTGCTTTAAGGGGGATACGCAGTCAGCTAGCTTGTTGATATACAAAATAGCTAATAATTAATCCAAAAAAAAAAAATGGCTCTGAGCACTATGGGACTTAACATCTATGGTCATCATTCCCCTAGAACTTAGACCTACTTACAAGGGGAGGCCGCCAATTGTGAAATTCAGATTCGATTCATACTGCGCATAATAAAAGCTCATGGCCAGAGGTGTAATGTGGCAAAGCACCAAGATGCACTTCTCAGCCGTTGTCGAGAAAAATCGACAGTTAAAAGAAGCCGTTGCGGTGAAATACTCTACGATTTATACATTCCTACAGCGTCGTGGCGCAGCGGTAAGCGCTCGGGTTCGTAATCCGAAGGTCGCCGGATCGAATCTCGCGCCATGCAAATTTTTTAGTATTTGTTTTTGTAATTCCCGGCGATCAGTTGCAACAATTATGCATATAATAAGTTGTTGAAAGTCGTTTGTCGTGGAAAAACTGGCGACTTCGAACATGATTATGTTTTCCGCAAACAAAGTTGTATTTCACAAATGTTATTAATTGTCTTCATAATGTTTACACGTGTCGTTAACGGAAGACGTAGAAACGATATTCCGAAACGAATACGTATAGTGTAAGTCAAACGTTCGAATTAGAGTAGAGACCCCACGACATTTTATATATATATATATATATATATATATATATATATATATATATATATATATATATATATATATTTGAATTACAAAAAACAAATATTAAAAGGTTTCATGGCGCGAGATTCGATCCGGCGACCTTCGGATTACGAACCCGAGCTCGTACCGCTGCGCCACGACGATGTAGGAAATTATAAATCGTAGAGAGAATTTCACCCAATGGTTTCTTGTAACTGTCGATTTTCTCGACAACGGTTGAGAAGTGCATCTTGGTGCTTTACCACATTTCACCTCTGGCCGTGAGCTTTTATTATGCACAGTATGAATCGAATCTGAACTTCACAATTGGCGGCCTCCCCTTGTTAAACCTAACTAACCTAAGGACAGCACACAACACCCAGTCATCACGAGGCAGAGAAAATCCCTGACCCCGCCGGGAATCGAACCCGGGCGCGGGAAGCGAGAACGCTACCGCACGACCACGAGCTGCGGATAATAATTAATCACTACTTAGATATACAGCTCTGTAACTGGTAGTGTATTTATAAAGTGCAACAGATACTCTTATAGGCCTGCGCATCGATATCTTTTCCATTGATATATCAGAACACTTTTAGATATATCGAGAGCCGATACTCATAATGTGAAACGTGGATATATCGGATCCTCGATATATTTACAAATACCTCCGTAAGCCGGCGTCAGCTGCTACTGTCCAACCTTACGTTGTGGGTCCGTTCACGTTCCTGTGTATTAACGTGGAGTAGGTGAAGGCTAAAGCAGTCGCCACACGGGCCGTGCTGTCGAACGTCAACGTTGAGCGTGCCAAGTTCAACGTGCTGCTGAACGCTCAGGAACGATGCGACTTGTGCACACGGTACGTGGGGCCCAACGTGGTATACACGATCACAACGCACTACAGCGGCAATTGCGGGATGTTTCTAGTTCGTAAATCACACTGTTTACCAAACGTGCGCGCATAAAATTCCCACGTTAGCTCCATTAAAACGTACATTTTTCCTCCATCGTCCACGAAAAGGAAAGTATCATGTCCAATCAATAAGGACGCGGGCTTATAAAATTTCCATTAGAAACAGGGCGATACAAATTTGCAATACTTCTCCGCATAAGATAATCATTATTTCATCATTCCCACATTTTAGTAAAATCCCAAGGTCAGCCTTACTTGATCACTGTTCCTACCCAGCAGCAGAATCTTTGCAACATGTGAATTACGAAGCGTAAAAGAAAAAGGAGCAAAATATCTTCATACAATTAGCGCAAGCTGTCCTGTAGATTAATTCAATCGAACAAAGTCACCCCTTAAAAAAAAAAAAGTGAATTTATATTTACGTAACATCAAATATTGTAGTATATACTTCTTTTAAACTAATAATAAAGTATCAGAACCAAATAAAAACGCGAATGTTACGAAAAAACTTTTTAAGTGTTGAGTCGCGAACTACTGCCCCAACCTGCTACTTCATAAGGATCAGTGACGCTACTCACTTCGCTAAACCAACAACGCGCTGTTAACACTCAAAATCATATCATGTTAGCACGCGCTGAAAACCTTAATCGTAGGTATGTCACTGATTGAAATTTAATTATAACAAATTGTACCAAGATCAATGCGTTTTGGGTGGATCTTCAGTGTGTCACTGCTTATCGAAGTTGGAGGGCTTCAAACGATACATATAGAACGTGCGATAGTCAATCGATTATGGAAGTCTCGTGGCGCACGTTACGAGTGTTTCAGGTTGTCATTACAGCAACAACAAAAGAGAAGCGTTAGAGAAGGACTTGTAAATTCAAAGGAGATGACTTACCTTACTCGTCGTCTGTGTTATCGTCTTGTGACCGTCCGCGTGATGTATAAGCTGCAGCGGTAATTCCTTTTTCCCCGTACGCAGGTTAAACTCTGCCAATATCGCGCAGGAATGTCCGCAGAGTGTTGCATGCGTCGACTTTCCCCTGCAAACGCAAGTTGTGAAATTATAGGTATTGGAACAAACACAGTTCGTCCCTCTGTCCTGGACGCCCTTTTTTGTGGTAGATTTCCACAGCCGCCCTATATTCTGGGTGTGGACACTGACGTCGTCCGAAGAGACGGACTCCACGGAGTTGTTCACGAATTCTTGGTCGAACCCTTCAGCTTTCAGAGTCTGGTACGACTGAAACCCGTCTGTGATGACTTTTGTTCCAGGCACTATGACGTGTTTTATGAGACCCTCTAAAGTCACCTTGTCTCGGGACAATACCCCCCCCCCCCCCGCCCCCCCCACAACGAAACACTTGCGTGACTCCCTTTCTATCCCACCAAAGACCCAAATATGATCTACTTCACCTTTAGAAGATCGTCCTCTGATTCTTTCGTCTAGCAATAGGAAATTCGTCTACTTCTCATTAAGTCAGTTTCTGATGCTGTGGCTTGCAACGTGTAATATCGAATCCCACGACACAATAATGCTCGTATGAATCGATTATTTGGAGGGCTAACCACGTATTTTTCCTGATGCTGGTTCGCTTTCCGTTAAGTCCGCAATGAAATTGCAACGGAATCTCTGTGTCCACACTCCCCTTACGGAGTTTCACAGACTTCGCAGCACCACAGTCCCTCCTTTCCTCGTCCGGCAGAAGTCCATATTTCCGGTAAAAAGTCAAACATTTGTCTATGCTGGATATATATGGAATTAGAGTTCCATGTGAGGCAATCCGCAGAAGAAACTTTAGAAGCAACACACATTACACTCGCTATCAAAAGAAACCGTGTCGATTTCCCAATGGAATTACAAACAATTACGGTGGGAATGTAATGTACACGAACTGAAGGAACAACGCAAAACTGATACAAATGACGATCACCAATAATTTACCATAACGCGCGCCACGAGACTTCCATAATCGATTGACTATCGCATGTTCGATATGTATCG